>NC_140581.1:696114835-701997335 GCF_964204655.1 Triturus cristatus
GTCACCTCATGACTTGAAAAGGACATTTATGGGTGACACTATGAACGGTCGTGCGATAAGTCCAAAGCATCTCCTCAACCAGCCGCTTTGGAACTTGCCCATTTGATAAAGCAAATTGAATAGTACCCTTGACCAGTCTATTTGCCCTTTCCACCATTCCATTACCCATGGCATTGTAAAGAGAGGTACAAGAATGTTTAATGCCACACTTCTCCAAAAAACACCGCATTTCACCTGAGGTTAAGTGCGTACCATTATCAGTTAACAGCATATGAGGCACACCTTCCAAAAATATCTTCTCCAAAACTTCAATGGTGAATTTGGTTGTGACATCCCTCATGAACCTAACCAACAACCATCTAGAATGAACATCAATAATGACAGCAGCGAAACGCATATCAGAAGACAGTTCGGATATCCAAACATATAGTACACCAGGGTTTTCCCGAATCAGCAATTTGACCCATACACTCTGGCCAGCCACCCTCAACCTTTTCTCGCTCTCTTTGCAAAGACTACAACCTTCCACCCATCTTTTAATCTGGTCATCCATCCCAGGCCACCAAAACTCTTGTTTGACTCTCCTGATGGTCATGCCTTGGCCTAAATGTCCTTAAGGAGTTAACTTAAAGATGTGAAATCTCAAACCACACGGAGGTACAAAGCGATCACCTCTCATAACAACATCAGACCCACTCACTGACCATTCATCAATAACCTTCCAATAGGGTCTGGCTGCTATAAACCATATTTTCTCTGCGAGCTCCTTTGTTGATCATGGCAATAACTTCCTTTAATACCGAGTCGGCACACATTTCGTTCACCCACTGCAACCTCAAAAATGCACCCAAATTGCATTCAAGAACATCACACACAAGAGCCACAGCTTCCTCAGATACTAGTTTCTGCACCACATCCTTGACAAACAGTCTGCTTGCGAATTATTCCAACCATGAAGAAATTCAATATCATACAGGTATTCGTGTAATCTGGCTCCAAATCTAGCCAAACGTGCAGACCCTTTTTCAGCACCTCCAGCAGATAAAATCTTCATCATGGTTTGTGGTCCATCCTCAAAACAAATCTTGTGCCCCACAAATATACTCTAAAATATCCTACACCCCAAGCCACAGCAAGAGCTTCCAGCTCAATCACTGAATAGTTTCTTTCAGCTTGTGTGAGAGTCCTAGAAGCAAAAGCTATTGTCCTTTCCACCCCATGTTGGTTTTGTGACAAAACGACACCAATGCCAGTGAGACTGGCATCAACCATGAGAAAGGACTTACACGAGGTATTGAAAGGAGATAAAATGCCTGCATTACATATTTCATCTTTGATGTTAAGAAAAGATTTTTTTGTTCCTCCTCCCATATGTACTTATTTCCTTTGCGTAACAATCTCCTTAAGAGTCCAGAAACATCAGCAAACCCTTTTACAAATTTAGAATAGTATTCTACGAGGTCTAAGAAAGATCTGAGTTGGTCTTTATCTTTGGGACATGGAGCATCTTTTATAGCCTCCAACAAATTCCGTTTGGGTGTTATTCTACCACCAGAAATGGTGTACCACAAGTACTCAATTTGGTCATACAAACATTTACGTTTGTCATTAACTGTTAAACCCACCTCTTCAAGTTTCCACAATACCTGCCTCAGAACGGTATTATGTTGTTTAACAGTTTTCCCAGAGACCAAAATGTCATCCTGAAAATACACTGCACCACCTATCTCCTCAAAAATACTGTCCACCATTCTTTGAAATACACTCACTGCCGACGCTAACCCGAACGGCATGTGAGTGAATTGAAACGTGCCCTCGGTAGTAATAAAGGCAGTGAGTGACTTAGACTCCGGGTGCAATCTGATCTGGTGATAAGCACTTCGCAAATCAATTTTGGAGAAGTACTTACCACCCCCAATAGATTGTAAAAGCTCGTTGTTGTTGGGCAGAGGAATCGTGTCAGTGACAATGTCACGGTTGAGAGACCTAAGGTCAATGCAAAACCTTAAACGCCCATCCCGTTTCTGAGTTAAAACGACTGGAGAAATCCATGTCGATGCCTCAACTGGTTCAATAACTCCTCCCTTCAATAAGTCCTGCAATAAATCCTTGAGGCCCTGTCTCACTGACAGCGGCACTCTCCTACGTTTATGCTGCACAGGACATGCATCAGGCTTAAGAATTATCTTGTGAATGTAACCCTTCACACACCTCAATCTATCTTCAAATATCTTATGCACATCTTGTAAAATGTGTTGAATTTGAATATGCTCATCAACAACCATCACTTGATTGGGGGTCCTTGGATTTATAACAATATGAAGGTCATATTGGTGCTTCCAACCAAGAATGGGTGGACCTTCTTTAGCAATGTATATCTTTCCTTCAGAGCTCCTCATTCCAAAACGTATGACACCACACATATAGCCTAAGATGTTGATGGATTGCCCTTGATACCCAACGGGATTGATATTTTTATCGAATAGTGAAACATCACGCCACAACATTTTGAAGAGAGCCTGAGGAATAATAGTGAACATGGATCCAGAATCAACCATGAGACGGCTGTAGGTCTCGTCAATCTTTTTGTTTCTTCACCAACTTCGGCAATATTGCTATCATGAGTTTCTTCAACTACCAGCACCTTATATACATTTTTTTTACATCACTTTTTATAACCTCAGTGCCTTGGTGCACTACATTGACTTTAAGCTTATTATCACTGTGTCTACACATAGGTGCATAATGCCCCTTACGGCCACACTTTCTACACACTTGATCTACAGCAAAGCATCTTTTCGAGTCAGCAATGTGATACTGACTACCACAACGCAAGCATTCTCTTGCTTTGGCTTTGGGATTATAGCCAAGTACATTCGCTCCCTTAGTAAATATTTTTGAGACTGTGTTAACTTCTATGTCTTTCTCTTGAATACATTCCAAACTTGCTACTTCAACTTTGTTTCTATCCCTACTTCCCAGCTCCTTAATACATTTCTGAAACTCTTCAATGACTTTAGCCATTTCCACAGCTTCTTTTACCGAGGGGTTTTTAGTAGCCCATAGTCTCCTGAATTTTCCTATCACAACATTGCACAATAAGTTGATCTCAAATTAATTCCTCAGTCATTGGGGGGGTGGCTAGCGACCGCCGGGAATGGTCGCTCTCTGAGCTGGCTCCGCAGCTCTCACCGAAATATCTGTTAATATCTCCATTTTAAGCAACCGATCCAGCACAGAGGCGCTGCTCAAAGATCGGACTACACCCGCTCTGAAGCCAGGAAGAGCTGCCGTGTTGAGGACCTCTGTGGACATCAAAATGGTGGCCTGAGGAGTCACCAACGGTGCCGGAGGAGGACAGTGGTGCTGCCCCCAGAGACAGGATCGCTATCGCTTGTAGCTGCTGCACCCCTCGGGGGCCAACGAGAGGCAGAGGTGCGGAGGTGGCAAGCGAGCGGTGCGGCGGCGTGAAGGAGACGACTCTGCAACTCACGGGGGGCTGTGACGAAGCCGGGCAGCCATGCGAAATAGAGGCCCTGGCTTTGAGGCCTAGTGACGAGACCAGCTGGAAACGCCACACATCTTTGATTTTGGGCCACAATAGTGCGCGAGGGAGACGCCAGGCCCCCGACCTTCATTCAGTGCAACAGCAGCAGACAACACTAGACAACCCGCCCCCTGCATCTTTTGGCCCCCTCGGAAGCTCCTTTGCGGGACGCCATTGGTGGAGGAGCTGTAGCGGGCCGAGGCTCAATCGGCTCCTGTGAATTTCGAGAGTGGTGGAAGGGGGGCCCCCTAGACAAACGACTCGCACCAAGCTCAGTACGTTGCTCACGGTAGTAGGACCCTTGCAACACCAGTCCATAGGCTGCATAAAAACTGTTTCAATAGCAAGACGGACTCACCCTGCTGTCAGGAGACGACCAGACTCAGTACCTAACTGCCAGTATCACCTGGAACACCGACAGGCCACCGGTAAGCAGCTTTCTCCTCCGGCAGGCGGCGGCAAGTACAGGTGTGTTCTGCCGATTTATCGCACTCCCTTGTTTCCTAACACCAAAGATGGCCAACAACAAAGGACTTAAATGCCAGGCCCAAAAACAACTGGCAAAATTCACATGGAGCAAACCAGTGAGGACACCGACGCGACGCCGAGAGAAGACACCAAAACCTCACAGCCTCACCCTTCAGCCAAAAACCTCACCCTTGAAGACGTTATTGAGGCCATAGCAGGAGTACAGACATCTTTAGAGACCCGTATTGACTCAGTAAATATAGAGGTAACTCTCCTGCGAGCGGACCTAAAGAAAATGGACTCCAGGGTTAAAGACGTGGAAATCACTACAACAGCTCTTGTGTCCGACACCTCTACTCTACAACAGCAGGTAGCTCAGCTCCAGGATCAGCAAAAAAGAATGGAGGAGCTCCTCGATGATTATGATGGGAGACGTGAGGTGGAATAACATCCGTATCTTAGGGGTTCCTGAACGAGCGGAGAGGCTGCCATAGACCTCTTTGTGGAAGTTCTGGTGATCAACAAACTCCAGCCCAAACGTCTCTCCAGCTCTTTTTCTATCAAACGGGCCCACAGAGTTCCCGGGGGGCGTCCAAAGCCCAGAGCCCCTCCCAGGCCCATAATTGCAAGGGTCTTTAACTTCCGGACAGAGACGTTATTTTACAAACTGCACGTGCCGGACCTCCGTTGAAAATCGACAACGCAACTGTGACCTTTTTCCCGGATTTTACTGTTAAAGCTCAAGCACAAATACACCGCTTTACAGCGGTTAAAAAAGCTCTACGCGACAAGGACATAAAGTACTCCATGTTGTTTCCGACTAAACTGCGAGTTGAATCCGAGGGTAAGGTATGGTTTTTTCTGTCCTCGGAGGAAGCCTGGGAGTGGCTGGAGGGATGGCGTTGAGTAGGGAGACCATCGGAAGGTCGCAACAACAGGGGCCCCAACAAGAGTTAACGCGCCCCTCCTGCCTCAAGAGAGAATCATTCAGGAGAAGACTCAGACGGGAAACTCTGACTCGAGCCACCGAGCCTCATCTGCTCTAAACAACACCCATAGACTGCATGCGTACTCTCCTATTCCGGAATTTATGGCCCGCATGGGATGGCTTCCTATGTGAATGTTGACACTGCTTCCGTGGCAGCATTGGATGCACTGAGCTCATGCCTCAATGGTTCACCGTCAACACACGACTAAGCATAGGGATAGAACTAGAATTGACTGCTCCTAAGTATAACATGACTATATTACATTGACCAGGCGAGGGGTGGAGGTGGTTAGCCAAGTACCTCACACACAGAGGGCGATGGCGACAGGCACTCAGTCTTGTTGGGGAGTGGAAAGTTGGAATTCCACTGGCAGGGGGCAGGGAGAGGGTTTGGGGTGGGGGAGGGAGGTTGTTTGGGGTTTTTATTGTTATAGTTCTTCTTACACATAGCATCCTAATGAATCTAGTTTCACCAGACCAATTTGCTGGACTGCTGACACCACCTACATATTTGGGAGGGCATGACTGGTGGGGCTCCACCTTTGCTTTTATCTTAAACAGCTTTCAGGAACTGGGATCGCTATGCACGCCACCAATGACCGCCTTGCACTCTCCCTCTGCACTCAACTGCTACCCGCCATGACTGACACAGGGGAGGTGAAATTGTCAAAATGACGTGGAATGTGAATGGCCTGGGAAATAAAATAAAACGGGGAGTGGTTCTGCAATACTTTAAGAGACAATCGCCAGACCTGATACTATTGCAAGAAACACTCCTGGTGGGTAATAGCTGTAAGGCTCTAAACAGGTGTGGATACAAGCTTCTGATCCATGCAGGGTTTACATCCGGATCCAGGGGTACAGGTATCCTTATACGTAAAAATCTGGCCCTCACTCCTACCTGCATGTGGGCCGACCCACAGGGCAGATTTGCTGTATTGAGGGCGCTCTGGGAGGGTAAGCCACTAAATATAGTATCGGTCTATCTTCCACCTGCGCTGGGAAAGACTGCACTGTTCCCCTGGTACTCTTATATTAGGTGGAGACTTCAACATGACAATGGACGAGAGGCCTGATAGGCACCCCCTTAAACTGTCTCCCCACCGTAGCACTCACATGGCAGACTTCACCCAAGCAATGGGCCTAACTAACATTTGGCGTTCATTGAATCCCACTATAGTTCACTATACACACTACTCCAATGCACACAAAAGTATGTCCTGCATTGACTATTTTCTTACCTCCCTTGCAGATATAGGACACTTCCAACACCCCCGTGGGCTCCCAAGGGGTATCTCGGATCACTCCCCGCTCTGGGTTGAACTCACTTTTCACCGACGATACACCCAAGGCCCCATAATTATTAATCCATGGTTCCTTACGATCCCAGATATTATAGACGACCTTGCTGAACACACTGACCATTATTTTACTGAAAATGTCGGATCCGTTGACCCGGCGAAAACCAAATGGGAAGCCTACAAGGCAGTAATTAAGGGGCACGCCCTAGCGTTGAAGATCAGATATATTCAAAGTCAAAATAAGCAGCTGACTCAACTTGAAAGTGACGTGCTCCAGCTAGAAAAGGAACATAATGCCTCTCCCACTGAGGCTACAGCCCACAGTCTCTGGAACAAACAGCTGGAATACAAACCCCGTGAAAAAAAAAACAGGCGAGGCTGCTCCATATTCGCCATTGGGTGTACGAGCTCGGAGATAGGGCCAGTAAAATGCTGGTGTAGTTGGAAGGACGGGATCAGGAGGCTCGATGGGTCCCTGAAATTTTACTCGAGGACGGGAGACGGGTGACAGATCCCCGGGACTTGGCGGAAGCATTTGCAAACCACCTGGAGGCAGTATATACCTCCAAGACCACCACTTCCTCGGAAGACTCGCGTCAACTCTTGGAGGAAATTGACCTGCCCACACAGTCGGACAGTGACCGGGAAGCACTAGGCGCAGATATAACAGCGGAAGAGATCTGTAACGCAATCTTTGCCATCCAATCGGGGAATGCAATGGGGCCTATCGGAATTCCAATTGAATTTCTTAAAGGAATGGCCTTAAAAGTGGCCCCACACCTAAAACACATGTATGAAGAGAGTCTGCAACAGGGTATCCTTCCATTAGATCAAAGACTAGCCTCTATAGTTGTCATACATAAACCCGGGAAACCAGCGAGCAGTTGTGGCTCATATAGGCCTATATCTTTAATAATCTCAGAAGCCATGGTATTGGCGAAACTCCTCGCGTCATGTCTGATCGCAATCCTCCCCTCACTCGTCCATGAAGACCAATCGGGGTTTGTGCCAGGAGGTAATACCGCTTTAAACATTCGTCGGGTCCACAATGTCCTAGGCAGGCAGCCATATCTGCAGGAAGAGGCGGTCATAATGTCATTGGATGCCGCCATGGTGTTCGATTCGATAGAATGGCCTTACCTCTTCAAGGTTTTAGCACGGTTCGGCTTTGGTCCACGATTCCGACAGTGGGTGACACTGCTCTACACTGCGCTGCTAGGCCAAATCAGAGTGAACAATCACGTCAAAGAGGGACCAGACAGGGTTGTCCCCTGTCCCCCCTACTGTTTGTGTTGACTCTTGAACCGCTGTCACAATGGATACGACGTGACGTGTCGATACGTGGACTGCGCTAGAGCGAAGACAAGGAAGACAAAATATTGTTATATGCTGACGACATCCTAGTATATTTGGCGTCCCCACGGGCCTCTATTAACAGCCTACTAAACGTCATTACTAACTTTGGCAAATACGCGGGTTACACCATCAATTGGTCCAAATCTGTGCTGTACGTCTTACACGGCCCCCCACCTAGGCTGCCTCATGGGTAAACAATTGAGCTGGCCACAGAGGGTTTTCGGTACTTAGGTATTTTTGTCATGCCTGACCCCAGGACATTCTATGATCAGAATCTTCTGGGCCCCCTCAAATGGTTGCAAAGCGACGTTAAACACTGGAGGTCACTAACCTTGTCCCTCCTGGGAAGGGCAGCCTTGTTTAAAATGCTTGCACTCCCTAGGTTCCTGTATGTACTTCAGAACTGTCCATTCCCAATTACTGATAATCATTTTACTACCATCAAAGTGGAAATGCGCACTTTACTTTGGGACGGGGGCGCCCACATCGCTCTCCAGAAGCTGACAAAGGGGTGGTACGATGGGGGGATTGCCCTTCCAGATTTGCGCTTATACTATTGGGCCTCACAGCTGGTGGCAATTAATCACTGGATTCATGGCTCCCCATCGAATACATCTTTCCAACTAGAAAAATATCAAATGGGGTGGGAAGGATATTTAGGTGCTCTCTACAGCAATGTTCAAAGGGGATGCTATTTGGGGCCAATGTCACAAACCGTAGCCATCTGGCATAAGGCCACTAAACGCCTGGGTTGGGCAGGTGAATTCACGAAGACTACATCTCTGTGGTCCTCTCAGCAGCTGGATTGCTCTGCCACCACACAGGTTTAGACAAATGGGACACCATAACAAACATAGGAGACCTGATCTGCAGGGTCAAACTTCTCACGTTTAAAGAATTACAGGACAAATATGCTCTCGCATCAGGGGAGGTTTTTTGGTATTTGCAGATCAGACACGCCCTTCTCACGAAAATTCCAGACCTAACTTCCCTACCAGACTTCTCCCCTTTAGAGGACCGCTTCTTCTCGGAACCTCTCTTGACTAAGGCTATCTCCTGCACTTATCGCAAACTCTGTAACAACCTACCTGACTCCTTTCAAACTCTTCAGGATTACTGGCAAATGGACTTAGGATCAATAGATGACGAGGACTGGCAGTCAGCACTAATGTCCCCCAGGGAGACGGCGATAAACCATTGCTTTCGCCTCTTACAACTAAAAATTCTTCATAGGTCCTACCTTCCGGGGGTGCTACTGGCCAAAATAGGCAGTCCTGTGGATGCATTGTGCCTCAGAGGCTGCTGCCAAGACAGCACCTTCTATCATACCTTGTGGGACTGTCCCGAGCTATGTCCTCTGTGGAGTAATGCAACCAAGAAAATGAAAAACACGTTGGGTAAACAGCTCCAATTGACACCACGGTTGGGGATCCTGAATATATGTGAGGCCACGGATCTGACGGAAATCGACCAACAATGGGTTGCACTGGGTTACCTGATAGTAAAACGGGGTATAGCGATGCTTTGGGGATCCAATAGGCGGCCCTTAACGGTTGGCTGGGTGGCAGAGATGGATAGAGGCATGTTGGCAGAGAAGGAGGTCTACAAACTGAGGGGCTGCCCCAATTAAAGGGACAAGAAATGGGGTGGGTGGAATGCCTACAGAGGGGAAATATGTACCTCACCGACAGAAGATATGGCAATGCGGAGATGATAGGAACAGTAACCTCCCAAAATACTGAATATACACAGTCTACGAGTGTTGTTGCACTGTATTTCACTGCAATAGAAGGATGATATTGTACTGTAATGATGCCTCTGTGCTTTCAACTTGAATAAAATTTAAAAAAATAAAAATAAATCCTCAGTCATTTTACCAAAACGACATTTCACAGAAAGTTCACGCAACCTGGCCACAAATTCGTCTATGCATTCATTATCCGCTTGAGGTTGAGTATAGAATTTATATCTTGCCATAACTAGGTTAACTTCCTTTGCAAACCTGGTCTCTAGTCTTTTTAATGCTTCTTTATAAATGTCATCCATTGGCTGGTCATCAGGACCCATGGCTACTGAGAGATATTTGAATACACGTTGACCTTCGCTGCCTAAAGCACTAAGTAACAATGCCTTTTACCTTGCAGGTGAGAAATTGTGCCCATCTAATGCAGTGACGTTGTTTTCTAGCATCTCCACCCAATCTTCCCAGACTATTGTGGGTGTGCCTGGAAGGTAAAAACATAGGGGGCATATTAATGACATTGGATTGTACAGACTTAATACCCCAAAAACGAATAAAGTCCTAGAATAAATGGTACCTTTATGGTGTGCAGATCACCGTAGATATGCCTGCGCAAATCGCAAACAGAACGTGTTCTGAGCAGGAACACAAACACCACGTAATCAAGGGTATGCAGATCACTGAAATTGATTGCCCAAGGATTTGGCAATAAAATTGATGTTTACGGTGTGCAGATCACCGTGAGTGTGCCTGCATCAAGAAACCACTGGTGTGCCGATCACGCGTCATGTACCGGCAATAAAAGATCAGCTGTACGAGTAACAGCTTATTGTCGCTTGAGACGAGGCAAAATGGTGGCACGTACACAGCGTGACGTAAGGCGCCCTGCGTTCCAGTGCTGAAATTGATGAACATCACACAGAGGCAGCCCACAGTCGATCAGATCCTTCAGGCTCGAGGAAGAGCGCGCAATTCCATCGGCAGCGCAGAGGACAACAAAATGAAATAAACACAGTACCTTGAAGAAAATAATTACTTTTGATCCAGGCGAGGCCAACACCACATGCGGGAGCTGATACAGGAAGTCGTGAGTCCAACAGGAAATGGAGAGAGACCATTATGCGTGCAACCAGGATCTCCAGATTGTGCTTCCTTCTCCGATGTGGAAACCAGCTGAAGATCGTGGCCAAAAATGTTATGATGAGATGCAGAGAAATCACAAGAGAACTGGAGACCTTAAAGTAAGTATTTACTTTGCAGCACAATCTGGCATCTGACCACCTCGACGAGCCAGCAGCAACTGACTAACATCGAGTGTGGTCAACCTTCCATTCTTAAAAAGAACACAGAGGTAAGATAGCGTAAGATTACATCACAACAGCCCCTGTCTTAAGACAAACCATGTCGCCAACCAAAACAACTTGTCTGCTGACTGCACCTTTCCTTTTCTTTAAATCCCCTTTTATTCTAGCTTTGTAGTCCTCCACCCTACTCCTGATCCCTTTAAAATCCACTTCTGCTGTCTCATCTTCCGCTTTTACTTTGTTCCGTAACAGCCACGGTACCAACCTGGTGCTAGGTTTACGTCCCCTCAAAAAGTTTTTGGGCTAACAGAAGTCCCCGAATTAGATAAAGTCCAATATGCTAATAGCATGGATTGTAACACAATGTTCTTACTCAACTCACCCTTCCCAGAGTGTGGATAGCCTCCTTAACCAAATGGTTAAATCTCTCAACCTGACCACTTGCTTCGGGATGGAACACAGCATTTCTCCACACCACACTCCTCCACACCACACTTCTCTAAATAACTTTCCATATACCTGCTGACAAATTGAGGCTCATTGTCAGTTATAATACCTTAGGGAATGCCTTCCTTGAAAAAAACTTTATGCAGAAATTCTACAACAACCTCTTAAGTAACATCTCACACCATTTTGATCTCAGGCGGATTAGAATAGTAATCAACCAAAACAATACCAAAAGCCTCCTCCCTTGATAACACTGAGAAAGGACCTATGATATCAAGACCTAGCTTACGCCAAGATACTAAAGGAAAGTTCATGGTGTGCGGGTCAATAGGCACTGTCTTCGCCAATTTGTCACTTGATGCACACTTCTTACACATTGTTACCTGGTGTTCCACTGTGCTATCAATTCCAGGCCACCAACAATTCACTTTAACACGCCTCCTTATCCCCAATATACCAAGATGACTATCATGGGCAATGTCCACAATAGTTTTCCTTAAATTAAAAGAAGGATGGAACTTGTCTCCATGCACCATGGTGTCATGCTCTACAGCCAGTTCCTCTCGTACCTTGTAATACCCCATCAATTCACCTGGCACATTCCTTTCATCAGGCCATTCTCCTTAGATACACTGTAACACTTAGTTCAGCACGCCATCTTTCTCCATTTCCTCTTTCCACTTAGCTTCTTGGAAAATAGGAAAACTCAGATCTATCAGACTAACATCCTGCATTGCAAAAGCTACCTTACATTTATCAGTGTCATCTTCCAAACAATCACTACCAAGTCATGGCAACCTAGACATGCAATCAGCATGCACATTAACTTTACCTTTACCTGGCACATACAAAAAACTGGTACTGAAGATTCTGCAACAATAAGCTAACCTTGGCAATCTGGCAGACATGGTATGGCCCCACCCGGCGCCATCATGTGCACCAAAGGTTTGTGATCAGTTTTAATATTGGATTTAGTTCCCCACAAAAAGGTTCTATAATATTACGCTCCCCATATGCAGGCCAAAAGCTCCCTCTCAATAACAGAATATTTTTCTCAGCATCCAGCAAAGCCCTTGTGCGTATTCTACGATCCATTGTTTTCCCTGGTCCTTCTGCATCAGCACGCCTCCCAACCCACAATTGCTAGCATCCACCACTACAATATATCGCTTCCCAACAATAAAGAGTTTCAGACAAGTAGAATTTATAATCAACCCTCACATGCCGCTGACATGTTATCAGTCCATTCAAACGTGGCATGTATCTTCAATAAACACTTGAACTGATCCACTTTAGATGCATAGTTGGGGATAAACTTGGCGTAAAACTCAGTCGAACAAAGAAATGCCACTGATTGTGCCTTACTATCTGGAACTGGTGCTTTGGAAATATTTTCCACATGGCTGCTCTTGGGCTTAATACCTGCTCTACTAATACTATGCCCTAGGTACTCCACTTTGTTTCTTTTAAACTTGCACTTCTCAAAACGCAGAGTAAGACCCTTTAAAGACAATGCTGCCAACACCTTGTTAAGGTTTCAGTCGTGCTAATCAACATTTTTGCCAAATACCAATATGTCATCCTGAAACACAACAGTGCTACTTAAACCATCCAAAGTCACTTTCACTAGTCTTTGGAAAACAGCAGCCCCACTAGCTAAAACAAATGGCATGCAACAAAATCTAAACAATCCCTCAGGAGTTATAAATGGCGGGAGGTATTTGGATTCCTCATTTAAAGACACCTGATGGTAGGCACTGGCCAGAACTAAGCAAGAGAACACCTGCGCTCCTGCCAAGGTGGTAACTATTTCATGGAGATTAGGAAGAGAATGAGCATCCGCCCGGATGGAATTATTAAGACTGTGAAAATCAACACAGACCCTCAATTCGCCAGAAGATTTAACTGATTTCACCACCGAAGAAACCCATGGTGAAGATTCTACAGGTTCAATAATTGTTTTTCTACATAAATCCTGCAACTTGCATTTAACTTTTCCTCTGTATGGCAATAGTGCGTTCCTTGGTCTGTGACGTTAAGGTGCAGCATTGTAATGCAATTTAATATTGTGCTTAAAGCCTTGATACTCACCCAACTTGCCACTGAAAACATCAGGAAATTGTTGGTTCAAACCTTGCACAAAATTTGGAACATCACTCATGCACGCTGAGTTCCCAGACATGACATTGGTAGTAGTCCCAACAGAGTACATGGGAGGATCAGCTCTTGGGTCTAATTGATGCCCATTTTTTCTTCATGTGGCCAACTTAACAAGGACTGTCCATTTTGCACCACATACATTTTCCCATAGGGGCGGTGTCTGCCAATTTCAATGTTAGCTCTAAAATAACCAACTAAATCAATTTTATGGCCTGTGTATCCACCTGGAGAGAAATCGGGAGGCAAAAATATTTTGGAGGCCATTTCTTCATGACCAAGTTGTGGGAAGTTACGGTATACCAACCACACGAGTCCACTAAAACCCGAAAACTCATGCAATCTACTGTAACTTCACATGACGGAAATTTCATAGTACACGTCCTCCATTAATATTCAAAACAGTGTTGATATCCTGATCGCTATAGACATAGAGGGAATCATAATCATCATAACTTTGGACAACATTCACTTTCCTGGGCACAGATCTGCATGCTTGTAGGAAAGTGGGTTTCTGTTGCAGTAACCCACCCCCCCCCCACGTTTTGCCAATCTACTGATGCACTTTCACTTGATGTGCCCTGGGTGCCTGCCAATCAGGTTCCCAGGGCCTGTGTTCTTTCCCCAAACTAACCCAATTGGCATCTCTAGCCACAGGTCAGCCCCTGGTGAATGGTACCAGCGGTACCCAGGGCACTGTGACCTGGGAAGAACTCTAAGAGCTGCAGCACTTATTGTGCCACCCTTAGAGGCCCTGTACCTTTACACACACACACACACACACACTGCCTTTGCAGGCTGCATATTTTTGTGCAGAACAAAGTGAGGAGTCGACACGGTACACATCCCTGTGTGCAAACCTACAACCCACTGCCCTGGCATAGATCAGCCACCCCTCTAGCTGGGTGCACTATACCAGTGGTGAGGGTACAGATGCATGAGCCCTGTACCCCTACAGTGTCTAAGTCCATTATTAGACATTGTATATGCAGTGCTGCCATTAAGAGTATATGGTGCTGGGAGCTTGTCATTACGAACTCCAGAGCACCATAATGGCTACACTGACAACTGAGAAGTTTTGTATCAAACGTCTCAGCACATTAAACCCACACTGATGCCAGTGTGAGATTTAATGAAACATGCACACAGAGTTCATCTTAGAGATACCCCCTGAAAAACGACCAGCCTCTGGAGGGTTCCCTGACTGGTACACACCAGCCTGCCACCAGGAGACATGTTTCTGTACCCCTAAGGTGGTAGCCATCGCTCCCTGAGCCCAGAAACAAAGCCTTTCCTGGCGGAAGGTGTTCACACCTCCCCAGGCCAGGAAGAGCCATCTGTGGCAGGGGAGCTTCAAAGGCCTGTCAGCCTTTGTAATGCGACACCCAGCCTTCCTGCTATCAGGAGCAGGCCCCCTTCCTGCCTCCCCTCCTTTTCGTCGGGAAGACAGGCGGGAAAACCCAGCCAGCTCAGAAGGTGTGCCCACCTCTGCCAACTCCACCCCTCAGGTGGGGGAGATGAGATGAAGCCCACTCTTCAGTATTAGTAGTATTATTATTATTAGTATTAGTACAATCAGGACTAGGGATTGTGCTCAATCCCCCACGTGGGGTGAGCACACCAAGGGTGTAGTCACCCTAAGGTCAGTAGCCCACTGGCTACTGACCCCGAGACCCCTAAACGCCCCCTGTATTTAGGGGACAGCCCTGAACCAAGAAAGCAGATTCCCGCAACCTAAGAAGAAAAAGGACGAATGAAGATGCCCAGCAGAGGAGACTGCAGAGAACAACTGACTTGGCCCCAGCCCTATCGGCCCGTCTGCAGTTTTCAGAGATCCTGCGCTATAAATCATCTTGTCCTGAAGCCAGCGACCTCCAAAACCCCTGGGAGGACTGACTGCCTTCTCCAAAGACCAGATCTCCTGTGAACAGCAGCTCTGTTCAGATGTAACACCAAAGAAAGACTCCAAGCCTGCTGAGACAAAAGAAACCCAACGCCTGGAACCATCACTGCACCCGTCGCCTACGGCCCGAGTTCCAGTGGCCACCAGTCCCAGCGAGGTCCCCCAGCGCTCCAGAGTCTGAGTCCACTGTGGGTTGACCCCTCCAGGACTCCCCGACGTCGCTTGGAGCCTCTGCACTGAGATCCCCACCAACTGCGAGTGGCCCAGTAAGGTGAAATCCGACCTCAAACGGCACCCCTGTATCCAGCCGTCTTGCGCCCTGGAGAAGAGAATCAGAGGTGCACCTGCGTTCCCGAGCCCTCCAACATACCTTCCCAGCTGTTGGTTCCTCCTGGAAGTCTTCCTGGACCGAGCCTGCAGCTGAAAACCAAAACCAAAAATCCCCATTTTAAACAACAGGGCACCTCGACGCCAAACCAGCACCCTGCACCCAGCTGCACCTGTGCCGCTGCGGGTGCACTTTTTGTGCTAAACAGGATCCCCTTTTGCCCTGAGCCTAACATCAGTGGCTTGGCTCCCATAACCTTGTGTCCTGCTCGCCATCAGCCACCAACCGGAGGCCCCCTATCCCTCATTGGATAACATAGGGCCTCAGTTCTCTGCACCCAGCTGCCCTAGTGCCGCTGAGGGTGTAGCAAGAGTGCATCCCTGACCCTGGGGGCCCCTGAGTCTACCCCCAGAACCTCAACTCCCACTACCAAATACTTACCTCAAAACCGATAACACTATTTTCCTTCATAGGATAACATTGACTGTTTTTCTGTAAAAAGTTTTCAAGTGTGGAGTTTGAAAACCTACAGAAATTCTTTAAAATGGTACTGTTTAACAAAAACGATTTTACTTATCTGTTTACAGGAAATGTCCTAGAGTAGTTTCCAGGTATACTACTCTGAGTAAGAAAAATAATCCAAAAGTAATTTACCTGTAATCTTACTGAAAATCCCATTCAAAGTGTATGTACTGTATTCTGAAAAGCATTGCATTATCAGTAACACTACTGTAATCAAATCAAAGTACATTTACAATTGCAATCCAAACTGTGTTACAATATGTATATTAACTGCAAAGTCTTATCACTTACCTATGCCAGGCTTGCTTGGTTCTAGAATATTTTTGATACAAAAACAATTGGTCTGAAGTTCAGTCTTTGAGTGTTTGAATTCATTTGCTGACTGAGTGTGTACAACAAATGCTTAACACTGTCCTCTGATACTGCGTTACCAGTGGCGTCACTAGGGGGGGGCGGGGGGTGCGGATCGCACCGGGTTACACCATCACATGGGGTGACACCGTAGGACACAAGGAATATGTGGAGGTAGGGAGTGCGGAGGCAGGGTACAGGGGGTTGCGGACTGCATAAACGTCTGTAATGCAACACAATACATACAATGCCATTTGCATCAAGACATTGCGTTGTCGCTTAATCCGTTTCCTTTCAGCTGCAAAATATGACGGGGGGGATTGACTTCACCACTATGTTGCATCTGATATAATTGCTAGAGGAAAGCGCACCCCCCTTGTGTGATGTGAATGGACCTGCCCAGGCTTTTCCTGTGCATTTGCCGGCTGTCTCCCCTCAGTGAGTAGCTGCCTCACTGCCAGCCGGAGCTCCTCTTGCGTCTTTGTCTTTGCGTCTGTGGAGATCGCTTCTTCGATAGTTGCCGTCCCCGAGGCATGGCCACGTACAGGAGCCAGCGCAGACGCCCGAGATGTGAGTAACCTTTTGAGCCTACGAGATTACGGAGACCGGCGGTGCAGAGATGCAAGTTGTGTAGTGTGTAATGTCATTGGATACTATGGACCTAACAGCACAAGGATGAATTCGTAAACTAACAGAGGTGCCTGTGAGATGTGAATGGCATCGCCTGACCATCATAGGCTTCTCACTACTTGTGTGTGGCGAGTGGATGTGGCCACTGTTGACGTCATTTTATGTGGCAGCTATTGATGACACTTGCTGTTGATCGAAGGCTATTTACAAGCTCCACAGCACAAGGCACGCAGTGCCACATAATGTGCAGGTGTCTGTCCGGAATTTGAAATGTGCATCCTTGTAACGTGGGACACAAGCACAACCTCTGAGCAGTGGCGTCACTAGGGGGTGCGGGGGGTGCGGACCGCACATCACCATGAGTTACCGCACTGGGTGACACCAACCCTAGTGACGCCGCTGTGCGTTACTGCTCAACCACACTACCAGAAATAGAGAGTGAGTTGCTATCTAACTTTACCTCTGCCTACCTTTGGAGTTCCAGTGGACTCTGTGCACTTTGGTATAGTATATACAGAACCAGCTTCCTACAATGCTCTACAGAAATATCAATTCTTGTTGCACCTGGAATGCACCTTATACATTGCAGGACACATCTTAGAACTGCCCAAATTCCCATTACTGCCACACCTGTAACATAGCAGTATCCCACCCTTCCAGTCTTTGCCATTTATTTTTTACCTCAGATTTATGCAAACGCTAATTTTTAGGCACAGGAAAGTTCTTAGATTTAGCCCATCTTTAGATACTACTACATGGACTTTAAAATTTGAGCCCTTAATACCTGTTCATATGTAATATGTTCAAAATGACATGTCACAGCAAGAGACCTAAGAGTGGAAACGCAATCCTCAACAGATTCATCAGGTCGTTGCTTCCTAGAGTAAAAAATGAATCTTTCCATTACCACATTGGCCTTTTTTCCATAGCGTAAGGATAATTGCTTTGATGCATATTGATACACATTAACTTTACCAGGATTGATCACAGTTGGCAAATTCATGAACTCCTTTAACCCAATCCCTCCCAAACAATGTTTAAGAAGGGCTAACTTTCCCTCAAGGTCACACTTCTACCCTCCTAATACCTCCAAATGGGCTAAAAACACCGCCTCCTATGTTTCCCAATCCATGGGAGGCTCACCAGGAGCTGAGAGAAACAAAGGTGGTTGGGCAATTCCTGACATGATAGTAAGGGAGGCTAATAGAATATAGCACTTGCTTTTGCCCTAACTAAAATGGGACATTAAGTTTAAATTCATGTCAATAAGTAGTATGTAAACACTACCCTTTCTCTTCTGCAGGTGGGTTTTCGTAAAGGGGTTAGGGTTAGCACAATCGACCAATTTTTTCGATTTTTATTGATTTACTGTAAAACTGTCCTTCTCCAAAAACCACATCTTTATTTAGTCATTGCAGACTTAAATTCTGCATTTGACCTTGTCCCACGTGGGAAGCTTTGGGGGGTTCCCCATGATCTTCTGAAGGTTCTGGTTTGCCTCCATGACAATACATACGCCTAAGTTAGATGGGGAAGGAGTGGGGAACTTACAGATCAGATACCATTCATGAGGGTGTCCGTCAGACATGTGTCCTCCCGACCCTATTTTCCTTGTATTTAAATGATGTGGCAGTTCACCTTGAAGATGATATGAACGATGCACCTTGATTAGCAGACTCCAAGATTCCTCTCCTGTTATGTGCAGATGACACCCTATTATTATCAAAAATACTGAGTGGTCTGCAATGCTTAGTGGACAAATCTGCTGCTTTTTGTAGCGATCGTGGACTGGTGATAAATAATAGGAAGAGTAAATGTATGTACACAGCCCACAAGTCTTTTAGAAGTTCTCTATATTTCTGGGGGTAGACCACTAGATAGGGTCAGTGAGTTTACATACCTGGAGATTCATCTTACCAAATCAATGTCTTGGGCTTGCAGGTCAAGAGAAGCAGTTTGAACCTTACCCAGCATGCAGAAGCCCTTTTAAAAATGCATCGGGCATCTCAAGATAGACAGATATCTCCTGCTTGGAAAGTGTATAGAGCCAAGGCAGAGGTCAGTGCATAGTATGGGGCAAAAGTAAAGCTGATTTGACCATGTTGGTGGTGGCTGACAATACCTTTATAAGAGCCCTCAAATATTTGCCAAAAAATACCCCTCAGACGTGACCTATGCCTGAAGCGGATTTGCCATAAAGCCCAACTCAGACCATTGCTATTTTGGCAGTGGCTTGATTATACTGCAGTGCTGGAGGGCTACTACCATTCTTTTAAGGAGGTGGCTTCTCATAATAGAGCTAGTAATATCAAATGGCTCCCTTTTGCCAAAAATATGCTGCATAAAATAGACCTTGGCGAATTTTGGTCTTCCTGCCCTCTTTCAAAGCACTTACCAAAGATATCCCTTCAACAAGCATTGGCATAGCCAATAGGTCTCGCCTATGGGACCTTTTAAGTGTTTAGCCATGCAGCACATTATCCCAGGAGCTGTGTCACCAGGTCTTGAAGAGCTATACAATTGCTGCATACTATGTACCCTTTATAAACAGCATCCATATGCACATGGTCTGATTTGGCACAGTGCCACAAAAAATAACAAATGCTTATGACAATATTACAATGCCCTATCCATTTTCATCCCTTCCCCCAAACACCTCAGGACACCTACAAAAGACTGAATGAAGAAAGGCGACACTGGCAAGGTCCAGAAATATTACCCACCGCCGGGCCCCTCGCAAGCATCCATGGAAAGGTAATAAAAAGTCCACTTACATTCCGTTTATTAAAATGGAAGAATCCCTGCGTCCTTATTGTTTTTGATGTAACTGGTGACCTTGGTGTTTAGGAGCATTTGTTTGATCTCCCCACCATCCATCCACTAACTATGTAGCTTTGAAGTAGTAGAAGAGTGAGTCATAAAGTGAAATCAAGATTAGGCAGCCTTGGTATTTACCAGTGCCTGACGTTAGCTACTAAGAAAAACCTTTGGACCCCAAAACACACTTAAGTATTGGTTACAGATTACACGCTATTTCCTGCTATGCTAATTTCACAGAAGATTGTCTGGGTGTCTCCTGTCTCCAACACTGGGGGCGCTGCCGTGTTGGCAGGTGCACAGGCTTTAACATATGCCTACGTGAGATCAGCTTGAAAGATGATGACTGAGCTACATTGCGCTTTAGGTAAAGGAGAGTCACTTGTGCGTTTAATGTGCTCAGCGATGAATGCAGTCAGTAAGTAAACATTGACTCAGAGAATGTATTACTGCTTTCGCTGTGTGCTAAATGTTTAACAGGTTTACTCTGACAGCCAGGCCACGCTCACATTATAGCGCCTAGAACCAGTTACATTATATTAGGACATGTAACTAACTCTTGGAGCTCATGTAAAGTTCTCCAACACCTTTGAGTCAAGTTCGCACTATATAAAACTGAATAACAATAAAAGAACAATATATATATATGTATATCTCATCATGCGAGGAGCGGAAACCAGGAGTGGGTGGGATCTGGAAAGTGGGCAGGGCCTTTAGTTCATTACCTTCCAAGCCATGATAGTGCTTTTGAGGGAGTGGGGGTACAAGGCTTTGTGCTGGTCAGTGGTGCCAGAGAGCTGCTCTAACCACCCTTAAAAAAAAACAAAGAAACTTCCAGGGCTAAATGTGATGTCCCTGGGAGGTCGCAAAACCCCATTAGTATCAACTGTACTTTACCTCAACACAATGAGTTGGAAACCAGCTCTCTGCGCGGTTTCTCGCTCAAGTTGTCTACCATTGTGCGACACCGGATCCTCAATGGGGGACCGTGCAACCGGACAAGATATCACTTGACACACAGTGGCGCCTTGACTCGCCGGGTCTGAGAAACATCTTCTATGCAAGGATTGCCAGCTCACCGTGTGCTTATGTCTATTCAGCAAGTGGTGCTGTGATGAGGCAAGAAGACGTGTGGCACACGGTCATATGCCTGACATGCGCAGTTCACTGGGGACTCTCAGCACATTTTTCCGGGGAGCTCCGACATGTTGTGTAACTCCTCCGCATGCAGGACATGAGGCCGGCCTGTGCTGGTACAATCAACGCTTATCTCATGGAAGCAATCTCGCTGAGTTCAGCTCAGTCAGTTAGAATGTCTTTGTTTACTTTACCCCGAGGCGCTTATTTATAATTTTTTGCTTCGTTGTTGACAAGCACTTATTTCTTTAGTGCACGCTGTGCTTAATGAGCCATGACGAGGGAGGATGACGAGGGAGGAAAGCCTCTGCTCGACCGCCATCTGTTTACAATTAACGCGAGTGCGAGACGCGGTTGTGATAATTGGAAACAGATGGTGCTGATGCACGCTCTCGCAAGCAGTAGGCCATGGGCATATACAAAGGTGGGACATGCACCCGCCTTTGCCCAATTGCGTGCTGTCTTTTGAGGAAGACGCACTTAAAGCCCAATAGTGTGTGAACACCCCACGCACGAGCTTCAAGAAAAGCTGTAGCGATTCCAAGAGGCCCTCTGCTAGAGCAGCGCATGCGCGCTGCGCTAGGCTCGACCTAAAAACGCTTTTTGGGAATAAATGTGGGCTGAAGAACTTATGCACGTCTCTTATGGATCCCTTGCCTATAAATTCTTAGATTTTAAGATTGATATGAACTTTTAGCCTTTTCTAGATTATATAACCCCAATAGCCCCTGAGAGCATATAACACAATTTTCGATTTGGCACTCTCCCGCTACAGCCGCTCCAAGCAAAATGGAACACAGGTGGTGCTGTGACTACTACAAGTCCATCATGTCAGCAGGCAAAGGAATCTCTAGCACATTTTTCTATTCTTCTGCCCATCATATGGACGCCCTAGAAGATCTTGGATTACTCCACTATGTAAACAACTTGGATGTCCACAACACCAGGATGCTCTACTACTGCTGTGCACTGAATCCAGTCAGGCTATTGCCTGTGCAGTCTCTAGATGCCTAGACTGGAGCTGGTGCATTAGAATGAAAGAACTGATTTAGATTTCTGGATAATACAGAGGCCAATTATTTAATGTGTCAATACGAAGAATCTTGCTTGTCTCTTTAAAAAAAAATTCTCTCCACAGGTCTTGGTTATAATGATTTTACTTTGTAACGGGGTCTTTTTTATGGATGATAATATGAACTGATTTAAGGCTATTGTTTCTTTTAAATATGTTTTCCTTTTTAACTAATTTCAAGTGATTGACTTTTTATTCTTTTTATAAGCCATTGTTTGCTTTGAAATTGTGGTATGTTTTATAAGGTTCCATAGTGCTATCTGTTCTTAAACTTTGTCGTATGTATATTCATCTTATCTGTTGTTGCTTTTATGGTTGTAAAATACAGAATAGAGTATTTTGATGATGATGATAGTATGCAAACACTAAATTTGCATACAAACAATGAGTATTATAAAAATAATAAAAGTAGTCACCGCTGTCAGCCAAGGAAGTTGTGCATATCAGCGTGAACAATATGCAAGGAATCTCATCCATATGGTGTGCGCATCACCATTGGTACGCACGTGTGGCATAAAACAAGCCTCTACAAAGAATTACTGCACAATTGCTGGTCTGCATGTCACCGTTAGGACACGCTGGGGAAATTGAAGACTTTCTGAACAAACAGCTGGTATATGCCTCACAGTACGAGACACGCTGCAGAAATTGGCAGCATCTCACTGTCAGTACACACTGAGGGAAATTTCCAAACTCCCTATGAGAACTGCTGCTGTGGGCCACACCGTACAAAGTGTGCTGCAATAGGTCTGTGTGAGAGGCTGGCCAGGTATTTGATGTACACTTATGTAAGTGGACACCCTGCTCCAGTCCAGACAACCCTTATGGTGATTTAGGAGGTCTTAGACAACCTTAGAAAGCTCTCTAAGTGGTTGCTGTGGAGAGCAGCCTTCAGGCCTAGTCCAGAAGGAGTGTAAAGCAGCTTGTTTTACCAGAATGCAATCTTATAGGTATTGATTAAGTGGAAAAGAAACAGACACTGTATTTAAAAAATATGTATTTAATATATAATACTCACTAGCACATACAGATACCTCCTACCCTGAGATATGCACAATGCACACAATACTTTTCATAACAATTATGTAAATAGCACAGAATATTCAGTGGACCCCAGGGGGGACCAAACCATATACAAAGAGGTATAAGAACCACAACTCATATCAAGACAATGTCCAGAGGACGTAGAAGTGTCAGGGACCCAAAGAACCACCCCAGGTGAGAGACTAGGATGACAGAGATTGTGTGCAGTGTGGGAACACGACCGAGTTCTCCGTACAAATCAACGTGTAAGTTGCGGTTGCAATTTTGAAGATTAAAGACCATTCCCAGTGGACCCTGAAGAAACAGTGTGGAAGACAGAAGGTTGGAGAGCCACCCCACCCGTGGATACCCTAATGCTCATGGTACCTGCACCAGGGAAGCCGGGTGCATAGGTGTGAAGTGGTGTCGGAAACCGCCGTCTAATCCAATGGAGGACTTCAGGAAAGTGCTGCTGTTTGAGACGGAGAAAGTGTCCGGTGGAATCTAAAGGTTGATTCAAGTTGAACAGTACCTTTGAGCAGAGGAGACAAAGTCTATGTCACTCAGGATTGACCCGGAGACCTGGAAGATGAATCCCCACCGATGTCAGGAGTTGCAGGAGAGTTGACGGTGACCTTGATTCTGCAGCTTTGAGGACCAGGAGACGGTGAGGAAGACCAGGAGCCATACACATCGGATGTCAAGAGTTAAGGGGGCGGTGTCCGTCAGGAGCTCCAACAAGCCTTGGCAACTGCAAACAATGTAAAAGTCAAAGACGGTGCAATGTCGGCTCCCACGAGGGATACTGGCCTCAAACTTGGTGAGAGGGCAGGGCAGGCCTCGAGAGCTGTGGGGAACCACCACTTGTGTTGCTGAGCCTTTCCGAATCTGTAGGAGCTCAGGATCAGCAGACCAGTCAACTTTGTTGCGGTCCCTGCAGATGCAGGGAAGGGACTCCTTCACTTCAAGGGAGATTCCTTCAGGTGTCTTTGATGCCCACAGGCCTTGGAAGGTTCCTGTATGGTGCACAGGCACAGACGATGCAGCAGACTGAAAGAGGGCCAAAGTCAAGCCCAAACAAAGTCCAGAGTGCCCAGATGTTAGAAGTTGAAGTGGTGTCTGAATTGAATCGTGTCCCACGACAAATCTAGTGACCTACACCCAGGTAAGTCCTTAAGTACCCTAAGGAAATGGTTGGGTACCCTAAGGAAATGGTTGGGATGATTCAGGGGACCCTCCCAGGGGAGGGTTTGGACAGTAGAGAGGATACTGCCATGTCCTTTGTCAAGTTTTGCGCTACAGCAGGAGCCAACGGCTCAAAGAGCAGTTTTGAACTGGACTATACAAGGAGGCACCAAATCTGCGTCTCATGCAGACTGAGTGGTTCTGACAAGCGCACCCACCCGGCCCCAATACACTGAATCCTGTCTGGGAAGTGGTCATACCTCCCTGTGACAGGATACCTATTGTTCTGCCCTCTCCTGCTTGAGCTTGGCTCAGCAGCAGGAGGGCAGAACCGTGTCTCTGGTCGGCAGCAACCATGTTGTGCTGTCAGGGTCTAGAAGACTGGTACCGGGGGCACTGAGAGTCTAATGGTGGCCAGTTCCAGTGCTTGGACTCATACCTCCTACACCGTTTATGGTGTGGGGGTATAATTCTAACATGTTTGATACCAAACATGATAGGGTTCATTGCAGCCGATTTCGACATGGTCATCGCGTAATTACACGGTGCCCCTCTATATGGTGTATGGCTGCCTCACTTACAACCCAGGAGAATGGATTCCGTAGGCTGTAGGGGTGTCCTGTTCAAGCAGGGTCACCCTCACACTTAGAACCAAGCACCCTGCCTTCAGGATTGATAAGGCCTGCTATAGAGGGGACTTATAGGTTTTGAGTGCAGTGACCCCAGATTTAGTGGTGCTAGCACCAGCTTACACAGGCTGCAATGGCAGGCCTGTAGTTGCATTTTGAATGGTCTTCCATGGGTGGCAAAATACATGCTTCAGCCCATGGGGGACCTCTGGGGTACCTATGCCCTTGGTATTTAGGTACCATATACTAGGGACTAATATGGGTACCCCAGTATCCAATCTGGGACCACAACAATTTAAGGGATAAAGCAGAGAGACTGGGGTCCTGATTAGCAGGATCCCCGCCAGACTAGTCAAAAACAGCTTAGCACCAGGCAAAAAGTGGGGCTAACCATAAAAGCAGATCTTACTTTCTTACAGACTGGAAACAAAACAAAGGGTGGCACCAATTAGTACAAAACACCTCCGATAAGAAAGCACTGCAACAGGTCGTAAGGGGAAATGGCATGCTGTCAGCAAAACGTGTGAACCAATCACACGCCAGAACAATGACCAGTACGGAGGCAACCTGCACGATAAGGATAAATCCAGCTGAAGGAATAGAACCAATCCAAAACAAGCATTGGCATAGCCAATAGGTCTCGCCTTTGGGACCTTACAAGTGCTTAGCCAGAGCTATTGGCTTGTTTTTAAGCTATGTGACCCAAACGGTGCCTAAGAAGAAAAGAGAGCGTTTGATGTACCCAACGATTGGAGATTGTGTAAGTGTGGATTAAAACAATACAAAGACCATAATGTTTTAGTAAAATGTGCAGTGTTTTCAATATATCAACTTTAGAAGGCTGAAGGACTGAGATATAGCAATGTATGAAACGTTTGGCTAAAGCAAAGTACTGTGTTTTCATTGTGTTAATGTGTTCTAGCTGTGGACCACAATACTGCACCAGGCCAATCACCGGGAAATGCCTTGAATATCATGTTATGTTGTTATTATATATTTGTAAAGCACTGAGACATTCACCCAGATCATCTGTTTGCAGCACGTGGGTCCGCTCAATTAGGGGATGCGAGAGTGCTGTGTTTATGCTGTGCTGGCGCCGGCTGAGCTCCTGGCTGACAACAGTTTGCATTAATGACCCAGGGTACTCAGCGCACCGTTGGGGCTGCACCTCTCGGTGGCTCAGACGGGTTAATTAGATGTTTCAGACAGGCTCTGATCAACTTCCACCTTAAAGATGTTACTAATGTGCAGCGTGTACAGAAATACTGAAAGCAATCGGGTTTTTAAGTGAAGGCAAAGACCAGATGATGCAAAATGAACTATCCTTTTGACTCACAGAAGTGTGCTGCCAGCGAGTGGGCAGTACCATAAGGCTATTGGGGTAAGGGGGAGGGGGTTGCCAAGCTCGAGTTGCTTTAGAAAACCAGTTACCGGCCAGTTCTAACATTCCTTGACTCAGCTGAGAGACTACCGGTCTAGATTAATCACATTTACAGTGTGTTTTATACAGCACTCGCTGTCAATCCTTCAGCCCCGTGCCACTGTAATCCTTAAATGTCAATAGGAAGAGAAAAAAAAACACAATTGTTGATAGGAGAAAATCCGAACAGACCCGTCAGAAATGGTGTCTTCGGTATATGTGTGTGTTTTCACAACATGTTTTTAAGCCTCGCCCTTAATTACATTGGCCACGCCCCTTTGAGAGACCCCCCAGTTTTTTCATCCCACCTAAAGCCCTGAGTAAGCTGGTAGCTTTGAGTAACTGGTGAAGTATGGGTTTAGTGCTTATAGCAGCAGCTATTTTTCTTGCGTTCCTTACCCTTAAAATGACAACAAATGGAGGCGGAAAGTAAAGTGGAGCTACTCTGAGCATATGTTAGCTAACACTGTTCTTTGTTTGCTTGACAACACACAGGTTGCATTGACCAATAGCAGAGTGCGGCACATCAAAGGGGCTCTCGGCCTCCTGAGCAGTAATTAGGGATGCAATGTTAATGAGCGTCGCTCAGATTCCAGGCAGCCTACGGGACCCCAGGAGGTCTTGGGGGTCCGTGAAGACATGCATACTGAGTGGGAGCTGATCGAACACAAGCCAGGCTACTAATTGGCAAGTTTGGAGGGGTCAGCAGCAACGCGCCTCTATTTATCTCAAACAATGGTGCATGCATCTTTCTGTAGATAATGTTACAAAGGGCGGCATCGATAAGGACAAACCTCATTAGGTGTGCTTGGGGCTGATCCTCGTCTTCAGATAGACAGAAAGTGAACAGGAATACGGGTTAACAAGTGGGAGGGGTGGGGGGAGTGTGGCCGAAAGAACACACAACGATTCTCTTGCGCAAGCGAGCCTCGGGCACCATCTGTTTGGAAGTTAATTACAAACAGATGTTGCCAAAGCTCGCTCCCGCAAGGGAATCGCCAAACGTGCACGCGTTGCCATTGAAAGCAATGCAACGCTTGCACGTTTTTGGGCGAAAAAGCGAACCGATTACTAACGGTCTTTTCTATGCAGCGCATGCGCGCTGAGTAGGTGAGACCTAAACAGCTGATGGCCAATGCTCACTGTATTGGTGGAATACCAACAAATAAGGTTGCAGTAAAATGGTGCTAATCCAATCGAAAAATCCTCCAGAAATGCGGAAACAGTAGAAATCAGCACACATAGATTCATCGCCGATCATCGCCAGTGCAAAGAAGTGAACGAAGACGCTGGTTCCAAGGTGTAGTGGAAGAAACATTTAGCAAGATACATCATCACATACAAGACCAGTCTTCTTCTGCTGGTAACTGCTACCCACCCAGCATTTAAGTGCAAATCCCCTGGTTTAAAAAATGCCGCAACACGCGAGCAAAACCATGGCCCAAAGCCCCCACGTGCCCACTTGAAAGTATTGTTAGTTTTATTCTTTGAACAACTGAAAGTAGAATAATACAAAGAAAGATGAGGTGTGAACGCACTATTAATGCCTCGCATGGGGCAATATAATCGATTTGGTGAATTCTGCTTTGGTGATAGTCAAAATGCAGAGGAATATGGGAGTGGCGTGCAAGAAAGTCTCTAAACTGAGCAGGGCAAGAGAGGACATGAGAGGCTTAGACATGGGGGATTCCTGGGCCAGGAGACGTTGTGCTCTGAAAGCAAGGAGAGGCACAGGAGTCAGAGACATGGAGATTTTGGGGCGGGAGCATCTGTGTTGGGAAGTTAAAAACAAATATTAAATTGGTTCTTTTGTACACTTAGGACTAAAAAGATTACCCTACAGGCACATTTGGAAAAGATTACCATGCACATATTGAATAGCTCGCAATTCCATTCAATACAACATAACTTTTGCCCCCAACACCTTGTATGTATGAATGAAGTTTTATGGTATTTCTATAACAGAGGTCTTCAATCTGTGGGAGCGACCGCCAGGGGGGCGTGGAGTCATGGGAAGGTGGTCACACTCTTCATTTGCAAAAAGAAAACGTTCCAGACAGTTAATTCCGGTAGGTAAAATGCTTTCCCTGGAGTGTTATTCAGGGGTGCTGGGAAATCGAAGCCAGGCAGACAGCTAAACACACCTCTCTACCAGTGTGCTGCTGGCCTGAAAGAAATGCAAATGTACACAATGAGTTTATCTAAAATCCTTTACATTTGCAGATTAACTCGTTGTCCACATATGCATTTTTTTCAGACCAGTTGCTGACTGGCAGAAAGGTTTGTTTTGCTGCCTGTCTGGCTTCGATTTCTCAGCACAGGAGAGTGCTGTTGCAGTTAATTGATCAAATCACTTGAGGTTTTTTGAGTGGTAGTGTAAAGAGTTAACAGAGCTGTGAAGTACTTGCTTATAATTGTCATTGTATTTACATTGAGCTTACTATCCCTGAGAAGGTGTTGAACGGACAGTTATGTAAAAAAATTACATTACATAGGGTCTGGATATGACTAAAATCTATTGGCCTCATTTACAATGAAATGGCATAGGGCAGCACCGCAAGTATTTTTGCTGCGCTGCCCTATGCAAAAAGGGCAGGAATTCATATCATAAGTTACGGTGCATTCCTGTCCTTTCTGCCGGTGCGCAGTTTGGTGCCTAGCGCCAACGCAGGCACGTCTGCCTTGTCGGCAGGATTGTTTTTGTACTGGAAGACACGTCTTACTGCGCAAAAACAATCCATGGAGGCTTTTTCCTCTTTCTATGTGTGTTACACATAGAAAGAGGAAACAATTGAGGAAAATTAAAGATATTTCTCCTCATTACGCATCCCCTGGAGCAGCATACAGTTTTGATGCATCCTCAGGTTTACAGGTCCTTGTAAATCTGGAAAGGTGTCAAAGCCCATGGGAAAACCCACTGCAACGCCCATGGAACAGCCCCCTGATGCAATGTAAGGCAATGCATCGACTTGCACTTCGTTGCCTTATACCATATCTAGGAGCCTATGTAAAGTCACACAATGTGACTTTGCGTGGCCTCGTAGAAATGGGTCTGCACTCTGCGCAACCAGAGCCTCATAAAAAGTGATGCACCACAGCGCAAGGGGCTTGTAAATAAGCAGCCACATCTGAAAAGAGAACAGAGTTACATTGGCAAGGACAAAAAAAAAGGCAGACGGTAGGGAGCCTGCAGAGGTTGCAGGATACATTAGTTTCCTTCTTTCCATCTTGTAATGGGGGCCCAGATATTTTCTCCCAGCCTCCTTGCTCTCGCGCCTTTTTTCCCATAAATAGCTTTTTCTAAATTATAAGTGGCTAGTAATCCCCCTAACCACTGCTGAAACCCAGGTGCCAGGGGGTCCAGCCAGGCTGTCGCGATACATATCCTAACCACTGCCATGGCTATGAAAAGGAAATAGCGATTATCTTCGAGAGCCTCCTCGTTAGTAACTCCCATTATTATAAGCTGTGCAGAGAGGTTCGTTTTTATATTGAGGGAAACTCTCAGAAATGTTTCAATTTTCCCTAGCCAGCCGCGCAACATGAGACAGGTTGCGAACATGTCCACTATATTGGCGTCGGCGCTACTGCAACAAGGGCAGGTAGTCCCCTCCTGCCCACCCCATTGCGCAATTCTAGCAGGGGTATAGTATAATAAAAATAACGTTTTATAGTGTTGAGCCTGAAGGGCAGCAGAAAGGAGCACAGTCCTTCCAAGTTCCAATGAGTCTAAAAATAAATTGCGCGATACACCCAGTTTCTGCTCCCATTTGGACCCATACCTCTCGAGATCATCTTGAGTAAACCGGGTCAATTTTCAATAAATTTTGGTGATAGTGCACTCCTCTTCGCGCCGAACCGCATCCACAATGCTATTATTGTTAAAGCCTCTTGTACCTCCCTTTTTGGTCTTAAGAAGCTTCTAATTTGTAGATACTTTAAATAATCCCTGGCGGGTATCCCATATTTATGCTGAATTTCGTTGAATGAGCATATCTCTGTCCTGTCTAGCAGATCCCCTATCATACAAATACCTGCGTCCTCCCATCTTGACATAACGTTGTCCCTAAAGATCTCTGGCATTGTTGGGTTTTTAAAAAGCTGCGTATAATAGTTCAGCCTGCCAAGCCCAGTTTTTCTTAAATGCCGTCTGAAGGGTCTTAAATCTAACCTTTTTATAATAGCTCGGCTCACTACACTTCAAAAAGCAACCCTTGGCAGCTTCATCTATGAGTAACTCGTATACATCTTCCATCCCATGTATGTTCCTCAGGGCTTCCCCATGACCACCCAGTAGCACCCACATATACTGTAGAGCAGCCGCCCAGTAATACATACTTCCTTTCTCCCTTGTTAATGACATACATTTTTACGCCCTTCTTGTCTTGCCTTTTGACCAAATAAACCTATTGAGCAGATTTTCCATTTCTTTGAACCAACAGCCCGCAAACTCGAGGGGGATATACCTAAACAGGTATAGTACTTAAGGCAAGAATAGCATCTTTATTACGTTACACCTACCTACTATTGAAAGGTGAAGATTGTGCCACCTATCAAAATCACCTTTCCCCTTCCTTATCACCTGAACGATATTTACCTCAACAATTTATTCAAGTTTATACGTAATTTTTATTCCTAGGTACATTGCCATATTTGTAACCCGTGTATCTTCCCACCTAGCCAAACTGTTGGTTACTACAGAGTTTTCTGCTGGTTAAGCTTGTACCCTGAAATTACCCCAAATACTGCGGCTTCTACGCCAATTGCAATGACTGCGGACTGGGGATCAGGTGTGACAACAGCTAGATCGTCAGCGTATGCTAGGACTTTAGTTTCCAGCTCCCGAAATATCATTGGCTTAACTGTTTCATTACCTTCAATTCTTCGAATAAGTGGGTCTATGTATAAGGCGAAGAGTAACATGGAACATTGCCTCGTACCCCTTGCAATCTGAATAGTCTCTGTATATCCTCCATTTATTCTAATGCGGGCCACTGGGTTCTTATATTAACCCTTAATTGCTTTAATAATACCTTTTCCTATCCCATACCTCTTAAGAGTGCCCCACAGGTAACCCCAGGAGACCCTATCAAACGCTTTCTCAGCATCTAATCAATCAATCAATCAATCAATCAATCAGTCATTTGTAAAGCGCACTACATACCCGCGAGGGTCTCAAGACGCTGGGGGGGGGCACTACTGATCGAACTGCCAGGTCTTGAGTGTTCTCCTGAAGGTCAGCAGGTCTTGGGTCTGTCGTAGGCTCAGTGGGAGGGTGTTCCATGTCTTGGCGGTGAGGTGGGATAAGGATCTCCCGCCGGTGGTTGTTCTTCGGATGCGCGGGACGGTGGCTAGTGAGAGGTTCGCGGAGCGTAGCTAGCGGTTGGGGATGTAGAAGGAGAGTCGTCTGTTGAGGTAGGCTGGGCTGGTCTTGTGGAGTGCCTTGTGTGCGTGGATGAGGAGCATGAAGGATATCCTCTTGTTGATGGGGAGCCAGTGCAGGTTTCTCAGGTGGGGGGTGATGTGGCCGTGGTGTGGTACGTCGAGGATCAGTCGTGCCGAGGCGTTTTGGATGCGCTGTAGTTGTTTGATGAGCTTGGTCGGGGCTCCCGCGTAGAGGGCGTTTCCATAGTCGAGTCTGCTGCTGATGAGGGCCTGGGTGACTGTCTTTGTATCTGTCGGGATCCATCTGTAGATCTTGCGGAGCATGTGGAGGGTGTTGAAGCAGGAGGAGGAGACGACGTTGACTTGCTTGGTCATTGAGAACGTTGAGTCGAGGATGATTCCCAGGTTGCGTACGTGGTCGGTGGTGTCGGGGCTGCCCCCAGTGCCGTCGGCCACCAGGAGTTGTCCCAGGCTGAAGGGTTGGAGCCGAGGATGAGGACCTCCGTCTTGTTCGAGTTCAGCTTCAGGTGACTGATCTTCATCCAGTCGGCGACGGCCTTCATTCCTTCGTGGAGGTTGGCTTTGGCGGTGATGGAGTCCTTGGTGAGGGAGAGGATCTGTTGAGTGTCGTTGGCGCAGGAGATTATGTTGAGGTCGTGCTGTCGGGTGACGTGTGCGAGCGGGGCCATGTAAATGTTGAACAGTGTCGGGCTGAGGGAGGATCCCTGGAGTACGCAGCAGATGATCTCGGAGGCTTCGGATTGGAATGGGGGAGGCGGACGCTCTGGGTTCTACCGGAGAGGAAGGAGGTGGTCCATTCCAGAGCCTTGTCTCGGATCTCTGCGGCATGGAGGCGTGCCCGTAGTGTGCGGTGGCAGACGGTGTCGAAGGCGGTGGAGAGGTCTAGGAGGATGAGTGCTGCGGTCTCACCGTTGTCCAGCAGGGTCCTGATGTCGTCGGTGGCGGTGATGAGGGCGGTCTCGGTGCTGTGGTTGCTGCGGAACCCTGACTGGGAAGGGTCCAGGATTCTGTTTTCTTCGAGGTATCGGGTTAGCTGTCTGTTGATGATCTTCTCGATGACCTTGGCTGGGAATGGGAGCAGGGAGATGGGCCGGAAGTTCTTGAGGCCTCTTGGGTCTGCCTTGGGTTTTTTGAGTAGGGTGTTGATCTCGGCGTGTTTCCAGCTCTCTGGGAAGGTCGCGGTCTCGAGGGAGAGGTTGATGACGTTGCGCAGGTGTGGTGCGATGGAGCTGCTTGCTTTGTTGAAGATGTGGTGCGGGAATGGGTCTGACGGAGAGCCGGAGTGGATTGTGCTCATGGTCTTGATGATGTCATCGATGCTCACGCTGGCCCAGGCTAGCAGGGGGTCGTGGTCGATGATGTGCGGAGAGTCTGTTGTGTTGCTGTCTGTTGGGGCTGTCTGGGTGTTGAAGCTGTCGTGGATGTCTGCTATCTTGCGGTGGAAGAAGATGACGAGAGAGTCGCACAGGGCTTGCGACGGCGGGATGTCGTTGGTGTTGGAGCTGGGGTTGGAGAGTTCCTTCACGATGTTGAAGAGCTCCTTGCTATCGTGTGCATTGTTGTTGAGGCGGTCTTTGAAGGAGGTCCTCTTGGCAGCCCTGATGAGGTGGTGGTGGTTGCGGATGGCGTCCTTGTGTGCTGCGTGGCTGTCTGGAGTCTGTTCACTGTGCCATTTCTTCTCTAGTTTCCGGCAAGCTTGCTTGGAGGGTGGGAGTTCTGGGGTGAACCAGCTGGCCCCCTTGCTGGTGTCTCTGTGGGGGGGGGTTTCTTCAGCGGGCAAGAGTGTTGGCGCAGCCCTCGATCCAGCGTCTGAGGCTGTGGGCAGCAAATACAGGGGCAATGAATGGAACAGAAGGCAAAAACGGTTACAGGGGCAACGAGGGAACAGAAAACAAAAATGGGCACAGAGATACAACAATGGGCAATAACGGGCAGAGAGACACGGGGCAGCGAGGGGGACAGGAGGAAAAACACGGGCAGAAGGACACGGGGACAGTGAGGGGAACAGAGGGAAAAAAACAGGCACAGACCAAGTACAGGCAGCGGGGGAGGACAGAGAACAGCAGTCACAGACACAACAATGACAGTAAAGCGAACCAGGCAGTACAGTGAATACAATAAATAGCGGAAGAAGAACAAACCTACCTACGGCCTACCACTGGCCACCAGGGGTGAGGTGCAGGTGGTAGCCTGCGGGTGGAGGAGGGCCTCGAACTTCCACAGCAGCAGCGGCTGGGGCAGGGACACACAGGCAGTGCTGTGCGGAGGGGGAGCGACCTACCTGGTAATAGTATCAAGGCCATAGGGTCCCCTGAGACAGCTGCGGCATCAAATAGTGTCATGACCCTGCACACATGCTCCGTGGTGCCTCTGCCGGGTATAAACCCGCGCTGTCTCTGGTGGATCACTCTGCTGATGATTGAGCTTAATCGGGAGGCCAAAACCTTCGAGAAGATCTTGGAGTCACTATCCATAAGGGTGATTGGAGGGTACGGTGGGTGGGCTGAGAGCGAGGTTTGCATGTAGTTGATCTTCGGTGATTTTGCTCCAGCAGCGGCGGGGGATCTGTTGGGTGCAGTGGTGTGTGGTGGGTTTCTGGAAGGTGAAGTGGATGCAGCGGTGGTCGGTCCAGAGGAGTTTGGTGGTGTGGTTGAATGAGACGTGCGGGCTTGAGAAGAAGACGGGGTCGAGCGTGTGGCCGGCAGAGTGTGTGGGCGTTGTGACGAGTTGCCTCAGTTCGAGGTTGGCGAGGTTATCGATCAGGGTTGTGGTGTTGCTGTCGTTGTTGTTCTCAAGGTGAAAGTTCAGGTCTCCGAGGAGGATGTAGTCGGTGGAGGTCAGAGCGTGCGTGCTGATGAAGTCGGCGATGGAGTCGCTGAACTGGGGGCGGGTTCCGGGGGGTCAGTAGACAAGGGTGCCTCTGAGGGTGGAGTTGGGGTCTGTGTTGATCTGGAAATGCATGTGTTCGGCGGTGCTGAGAGTGTCGTTGGTGGTAGTCGAAACCCTGATGCTGTTCTTGTGGACGATGGCGATTTCTCCTCCGACTTCATTGGTGCAGTCTCTGCGGGTGATCTTGTAGCCGTCTGGGATGGCAATGGCGATATCGGGTGCTGAGGAGTCGTTCATCCACGTCTCTGTCAGGAAGGCGACGTCCGGGATGTTGTGTCGAGCAGGTCCCAGAGCTCGACGGTGTGTTTGCGTGCGAAGCGGGTGTTCAGTAGTATGCATCAGAGGTGGTTGAGATCTTTCTTGGTGCAAGGTTCATCGGCTCTGAGGCTGGTGTAGCAGCAGTTCTGGCAGGTGAAAGGACCGTTGTGTGTTTCGGGGCTGCCTTGAAGCAGGTGTGGGTCCGTCTGAAGTTGAGAGCGTGCAGAGTGCTGGCATCGTAGTGGCGGCGTTCATCATGGTGGATGCGGGGACCAGGGGTTCTGGCACTGGGCACGGTCCAGGCGCGGACGGGCGCAGGAGGGCTTGCCTTAGGCACGCAAGCGGTGCGCCCGCTGCGCGTGTCCGCTGCGCAGCCACGCAGCGGCCGGCATATATGGGGAGGTGGGAGGGAGTAGCAGCTGGGAGGCAGGGGCGGGGGCAGTGAATAGGCAGTCAGGGGGCGGGGCCTCAAGGGACGCAGCAGCGGGAGCGGTGCGGGACGACGGAGGGCACAGAAGGCAAAAGGGCACAAAAATAGAGGGGCAACGAATGGAACAGAAGGCAAAAGGGCACAGAAATACAGGGGCAATGAATGGAACAGAAGGCAAAAACGGTTACAGGGGCAACGAGGGAACAGAAAACAAAAATGGGCACAGGGTTACAACAACGGGCAAAAACGGGCAGAGAGACACGGGGCAGCGAGGGGGACAGGAGGAAAAAAACAGGCAGTGGGACACGGGGACAGTGAGGGGAACAGAGGGAAAAAAACAGGCACAGACCAAGTACAGGCAGCGGGGGAGGACAGAGAATAGCAGTCACAGACACAACAATGACAGCAAAGCAATACAGGCAGTACAGTGAATACAATAAATAGCGGAAGAAGAACAAACCTACCTACGGCCTACCACTGGCCACCAGGGGTGAGGCGCAGGTGGTAGCCTGCGGGTGGAGGAGGGCCTCGAACTTCCTCAGCAGCAGCGGCTGGGGCAGGGACACACAGGTGGTGCTGTGCGGAGGGGGAGCGACCTACCTGGTAATAGTATCAAGGCCATAGGGTCCCCTGAGACAGCTGCGGCATCAAATAGTGTTATGACCCTGCGCACATGCTCCGTGGTGCCTCTGCCGGGTATAAACCCGCGCAGTCTCTGGTGGATCACTCTGCTGATGATTGAACTTAATCGGGAGGCCAAAACCTTCAAGAAGATCTTGGAGTCACTATCCATAAGGATGATCGGTCTATATGATCCTGCAGAGATTTCCCTTTCTTCAAAAAAACAACTATTGCTGCCTGGCCCCAGGACTCGGGTATAGAACCTCCCCCATACGCCTGCTTAAATATCCTTATCATATCTTGCTTCAATATATGGTAGAAGGTTTTATAAAATTCCAGGGGTATCTGGTCTGGTCCCACTGCTTTCCCAGATGGGAGGTTCTTTAAGGCATTATGTATTTCCTCTTCTGTCAGGTTCCCCTCCAGGTCTTCAACGTCACTTGGGGTGAATTGCTCTATTTGAAAGTTATTCAAATAACTCTTGACATCATCCCCTGATGGGTCAGATTCCTCCTGATAAAGTTCGCTATAATACCTTCGAAATTCCTCCCGATTACCCAGGGGCTCTTTAATCAAACTTACCCTGCATCCTGTTTCTCCGCAATCTCTCCTCTGCCTCGTCCGTACAGCTAGCATATGTCCAACTTGTTTGCTCAATTCATAGCATCCTTGGTGCCATGCCAGATATTTCTCAGCCACTTTAGTCGCTGTAATCGCCCCAATTTCTGCTTTGGTTATCGCTATTCTAGGAATCCAGCTCTCTACCGGCGCCCCTTGTGCTATTGCACTAGTCAATTCCTCTTCCACTTTTATCAGAGCTTTATAAAGTATGTTTGATTGTTCTCCTTCTCTTTTTTCGCCGCTGGGCACTATAGCTGAGAGTCTCCCCCTGATCCCAGCTTTAAGTGCATCCCAGACCATTCCACAGCTAGTACTATCCCTGTTAATCTCCATAAACAAAAGAATCCAGGAATTCATATGAGTAATATAGTCTGGGTCCTTCAGGAGAGCTCTCTCGAAAGTCCACACTGATTCTTTAACTTCCGTCACCCTAAAATTCACTGTTATTACTAATGGGTTATGATCTGATATCACCCGAGGATGCTTTTCTATGCTACTTTCCAACACCAGCTGATTTGAAGTGAAAAAATAATCTAGCCTTGCTACCATTTTGTGTAGAGCCGAGTAGTATGTACTCCCAGAATCATTCACTTTTGTCTGAGCCCAGACATCCACTAAACCATTATCTTGAACCAGTGTGAGCAGGGCCCTCCATACCCTACTTTTGCGTCTATTTCCCAGACCTCCCCCCCAGCTGATGGTCATACCATTAATATTTAGGTCACCACAGAATATTATTGGTGTTTGTCGTGAAGCTAACTCTGCATTCACCTCCTCCAGGAACTCAAGGTCATCTCCAGTAGAGCCATACACAGAGCAAAGTGTAAAGCTATGCCTGTGGTAGCAGCACTCAGCCATCACTCACCTACCTAATTTATCTGCATGGCAGTTATTCCATTTTAAATTTTTTTTAAGTGAAAGAATAGCAACACCTCTCGTTCTGGCACACTGTGTTGTATTGACAACCAATGTGTATCCTAGCTGTTCCATTATTTTGCTCCTTGTGCCCTCGATATGTGACTCCTGTAAGACCAAAATATCAGCTCGCAGCCTTTTCAATTCAATTGCAGTTCTTTGCCTTTTATTTAAATCATTCAGGCTCCACACATTTATAGATGCTATTCGAATACTCGACATTTAATATCTATATGAAAAGTTCCTGCGCTTCTTTTAACCATCAATGCCCTATTTTCTTCCTGTTTGACTTGTAATCTTACATGTACCTCTTTAAGCCTTTCCCCCCTTTTTTACCCCCTCTCCCTCCCACCTCTTCTTACCCCCTGTCCCACCCCCCCATCCCTCTCGACCCCCCATCTGCGATTCTCCCCTCCTTTAATGGGCAAAAAGGTCAATACATGACCCATGTGATGTCGCCTGTGGCGACCGCCCGAGCCCCTCATTGCCCCATCCCCCAACCCAAAATAAACTTTTAAAAAACAGAGCAATATAACCAACTAAACTTTTCTGGTGAATAGAAGAAAAAGCAAAGCAGCCAAAAACAAACAGTAGACTGTGAGAGAGGTTACCAAAACATTTGCTAGCATTTCATCGCCCTTTCTTTCACCCCCTCCCTCTTGCATTATTGGCTTATTTGTCATTGGGACACACTCCCATTATCGAGCATTCTAAATGCCACTGAACCTGTCACCACACTATTTTTCTGTTGGCACTGATTCCCTTAACTCTAATAGTTCCTTCAGATAGTCTTGAGCCTTTATTTCAGATGCCAGCATTCTGACCTTCCCTTTATATATGACTTGGAGACGTGCGGGTCTCAGGAGATAAGCCTCGACGCCAATCGCCTGAAATGGTGAAATCAGCTGTCGGAGCCTCCAGCGCCTCTCCACTGTGCTATGACAAAAGTCAGGCCGTGTGAAAAACGTATCCCCACCGAATGACCTCTTAGCATCTGGTCTTCCCAATCCGCGATAGCTTGGCTTAAGAGAAAGTTCCTGAAGAAAACTAGAATTGCCCTGGGTTGATCCCGCTGTCCTGACATGTTATTCTTCTTCACATAGAGAGGGAATTGGTGCACCCGTTGGACCTCGCCACCCCAGTTCCAGTTCGAGAGCTCGGGGAAAGCGCCCCTCAGCAGATCCACCATGAAAGTTCTAACGTCGCCACCTTCGCTATTTTCCGCTATTCCAAGGAATCTAAGGTTATTCCGGCGTTGTCGATTCTCGAAATCTTCGAGCTTCCACATTACGTTGATTGACTGCTTTTCCTGTTGTTCCTCATATTCCTGAATTTTCCAAACTTCGTTCTCTAAAGACATAGTTCTCTCCGCAACATGCGTCACCCTTTCCCTCATTTCTGCACACATCTTTGTCACTTTCTGAATTGAGCCCTGCAGGTTCTTTGTGGCCTGGTGTGCCCTGCAAATTTCCTGGCGAGCATCCTCCTGCATTTGCTTAAGGGTGGCATAGATCAAATCCATTGAAGGAGGGTTGGAGGGGGTAGCTATGGCGTCTGCCTCGTTTTTATCCTGTTCATTATATACCTGACTTGTAGCGGAGTAGTCCCATATCAATCTTCGAGTGGTTTCATCATTAGTATTCATTCGGGGAATCACCCCCTTTGATCTTTTTCTTCATTTTTGGGTGGCTGGCCTACCTTGATTCTTGCTTGTGGATGATCCCTTAGATCCTGACCCTTCCTCTGTAAGCCCAGGAGTAGATGTTGAAAACTCAGAGTCATCTGTGAGGAAATAGAACTTTTCCCCTCCACCATCTGGTGAGCCCATTGTATTTCCTAAGCAGGGGGTACCCATCAGTCCCTGTGTGATTGTCCTTGTGCTATGCTGGGCTTCACTCTTATACCCTACCCACGTTTCCAAGGATAGATCATTGCCTTTCAGCATGGTCACATTTGGAAGCACATTATTTACTAGAAATATGTCTTTACCTGAGCTAGCGAACAAGCTATCCTCCATCGGCATCCCAGACTGCTCATTCCATGCCTGAGTCCGTCCTCCCTCCGACAAGTCAGACCGCTCCACCTCCTTCTCCACGCACAGTCTGCTTTCTGCCTCACCATCCGGCTGATCCACAAGGCAGTCCTGCGCAGCTGCAGCCACCGCAGATACCGCAGTGGAGTCAGGGGAGTCGGCACCCGCACCAATCTTCACAGGTGAGCCATTCCGAGGCGTGTGCTCAGCAGGCGCCTCTGTCTCTGTACCCTGCACTACTCCCCGCAGGAAAGCCTCCGTAATGAGCGGCTGCTTTGGGCCGCAATCCGCAGTGGCAGCCCCCCTCTGACGTCCATTTGTCCCACAGCCATTCACAAGTTTGGCTTCGGTCTCATCTGCTCTCCCAACTGCACCTCCACGTCGCTGGCCAGCCACGCCTCGACCCACACAGATAATTCCAGAATCTTTCGCTGCATCTTTAACTTTAATCTGCTTGGGAGCCATGCCACCGGCAGTAAACAGTTTCTTTTGCACAAGTGTTGCTAATGTTGCGGTGCATCTAAAAAATGAAATGGTCCGTCGCTCCAGTCACCGGAGCACACCAGACCACACTGAGGACCTATGGTTCACCAGGTAAGGTATTCTTGCTTCGTTAGAAACCATCACTTGAGCTGATCCATTGCATTTACTCGGGGTTATAGCAAGGTTAGGAGCGAGGCAAGGAAGCGGCCCTCTTGCGGCGGTCAATCAGCCGCCATCTTACCCAATCACACAGACCTTTGCAGTGCATTAACTAATAGAGGTTTAATAATGTATTTCCTACTGAGTAACAACTTTTAAAATGTTATTTATTATTCATTGAAGTTGCCCATTATTTTATATTTATATGTAGCTACCTGATGATAAAAGACCTAAAAAACATATGTATGTTTTAATGATGATTAATTATGTTCAACTTCCTCCAGTTAAATGCAGCTGTAAATGTCACGCCGTCAGCATCCCATGAAATATAGTATGGTGTTCCTCTAATGCTGTTCAATAAAGTTGCAGCTCGTGATAATAGAGGCTTTCAATTAATGAACCATAAATACAAGTTTGAACAGCATTAACCTATGGACAAAAATATTACCTTACTGCAGACAGCACCCTTCCCTGATCCATAATATGGTCGTGCAAACTGGCAGCCAAAGGGTTTGTGCTGCAGGGGTCTGGCCTACTTGTGCCAAGGACAAAATAAACATGAAAACTTGATGCCCTTGACCCCAAACAACATGTCCTGGGCATCGAGCTACAGGAGTTCCACTTCCCTGATTGGTCACCTTTTTTTTGCTTATTGCTATATTTGGGTGTTAAACTGGTACTAATGAGGTGCAACCACGGATTGGCTGTTTCTCTGGAGAACATTTATGGTCGTCAATGATAAGTACCAGGTTCTAGAAATTTGTCAGTAGGGGGTCCTTACGCCAAAAAATGTTTGATGGGGGGTCTCGGCATCAAAACGTTTTAAGACCACTGATATAGGGCCTGATTACGATCTTGGCGGATGGGATACTCCGTCAAAAAGGTGACAGATATCCCATCCGCTGTATTACAATTCCATAGGTTATAATGGAATTGTAATACAGCCGATGGGATATCCATCACGTTTGTGACGGGATATCCCATCCGCCAAACTTGTAATCAGGCCCTTAGTCTTCTCTTTTGTGTTTACCTTGGTTTGTTGGTAGGATGCTAAGTATGGAAATAGGGATGGCAAAGTGGTCTTTGGTCAATACCTGCACTTCTTTATTAAGTTAGCTAAGAAACAGCTGACCTTGTAGCATAACAGCAAATAAGGTAAAATGATTATACTGAGAGCAACTTTGGTGCCACCCCTTTCCTATCAGCCTATTTGCTACAGCTAAGCATTTCATTGGTCTGTAGTTGAGTGACTCTGCACACAGGATAGTATATACTCTTTCTCATCAGCCTTTGTTTTGGGAACTTTTGGGTCAGCTTCCTTAAATTAATGCTTTGTTAGGAGTGTCATTCACATTTTAGATCAGAGCACGTGACAGAAAACACAGAATGGAACAATAATGTGTAAAAAAAATAATTTAAAAAGAGTGTGCCAGCATATTAGCACAATGCCGGAAGACTGTGCATCAACTCAATCACAAATTATTGTAACTTCCAGGTGGGGAATCCTATAGGAAGGTTTGAGGAATTGTTTCATCCAAAATGGCTGCCATCTTAGATGAAAGGATTCCTTTAACAATGAAATGGCGTCCACCGTCTGGGATCTTTCTGAGGGACATCTCCCTAAACAGCTTCTTTCACTGCTAGGGGGAAGGCATTGGCTTGCACACATACACCAAACGTATCCATTCAAAGAGCAGTGAGGAGCATTCACCCAGACCCATAATCGATACCTGTGCTCACAGGGGGCACTGTTCTTATTGGGACCAAAGCATGCCAGAGTAGACTCTAAGGCTGGGTAGCAGCATAGAGGAGCAAGCTGCAGCAGAAGACTCTCTATTGCAGGGTGGTTACCAGTCCAGCAGGGCTTAGGAGAACCCTGCCAACTGACTGACTTCAAGCTGCAGGCCATGATTGTGTGGTTCGCAAGACCAGCCTGAGGAAGAGCATCATTGGCAACAGCTTGCGAGAGACCTGCAATTCCACCATGGGGAAACCAACCTGACAGAAAATGCTGCTTCAGTTCGCCTTTCAGTTCCAATACATAAATCTAGCTATCTATAAGGCTTTGATGGCAGTGGTCTTGTCTAAAGCTCAGTACCATCTAATCATGCCATGTAACTGTCTACACACTTTTTCTGCTGCTGCAAAGGTGTGGAGCTGTAAAACTGAAACCTGCCCCTTGAGCTCTGTTCCCCAATAATTCATCTGGTGAACATCCTCGACAGATCGAAATGAGTCCTGGTTTACAAGTGGCAAGTTATTAGTTGACAGATCTTGATTACTCCCTTGAAGGAAGAATCATTTTTTTTCAGTACCGGAAGTGCTAGTGTCATTGACTGGTGGGTCAAATGATTGGTATCCTCATTGCTCATTTGTGACCTTGATATAGGCTTCTTCACACTTGCTCACATCCTTTATAGCAACACATATTTCAAGCTGTGGTTCTTACATCACTCATGGCTGGTATCAGTGTGAAGGGCCTTATGTGCTGATCTTGGTACTAATTATGAGTTCTGTGATCCTTAGCAGCTACCCTGCAACCTACAGGTACTTGTGCCAGTCTTTTAATTTTCTTTGAAATGTCACTGTACTCTCTTCGCTTTCTGTATGAGTACTAAACCATGAGGTGTCCTATTTCCTCAAGTTTTCTTGATTTACATTTGTGGTTTTTGGGGTGGGCAGGGTATTGGGTGCTAAGGGTATTTTTGGGGTTTAGAGGTGGATAAGGGTATTGGGTTGTACGGGTATTTTTAGGTTTTATGGGTGAGTAGGGCTATTGGGTGGAAAGGTTATTTTTAGGGTTTAGGGGTGGAGATGGGTAGTGGGTTGTAAGGGTATTTATAGGGTCTAGGGGTGGATACGGGTATTCGGCTGTAAGAGTATTTTTAGGGTTTAGGGGTAGGTGAGAATATTGGGTTGTAAAAGTATTTTAGGTTTCGGGCTGGGTAGAGTTATTCGGTGGGAAGGGTATTTTTAGGGTGTGGGGTGGGTAAGGGTATTGGGTGGAAAGGGTATTTTAAGGGTTTTAGGGGGTGGGTAAGGGTATAGGATGTAAAGGTATTTTAGGGTTCGGGGGTAAAGGCATAGGGTGGTAAGGAAAACTTTAGGGTTTAGGAGTGGTTAGGGGTATAGGGTAGTATGGGTATTTTTTTTTGGGTGGTAGGGTATAGGGTGGTAAGGGTATTTTAGGGGTTTGAGGTCAGTAGGAGCATAGGGTGGTAAGGGTTAAATAATAAGGCAGGGTGGGGGGTTTCCCACCAATAAAAATAAAATAATTTATTGAAAAAAATAGGGGGTTGGGGAGTTTCCTCCCAAAAAGATTTTTAAAAAATTTAAATTATATATATATGTGATCAAGACCGTGGAAACGCGGTCGAAACGCGTCAGGCTGGGTACTGACCCATTGGAGACTTGAATGCTGATGAATTTTTGCTCCGAATAAAAGCACTTTGATTTGCATCTACGAACTGTGGTCCGTACCTGTTTGTCTGCGTAACGGTGGAGCAGGAGCTTACATATATATATATTCACTGAAAAAACCATAGGTTTCACACACGTTATAGTTAGGAATTAGCATTTAAAAAACCTTGCAAATTCACTGAAAAAACCATAGGTTTCACACATGTTATAGTTAGCTGGACATTTTACTGATAAAAAACCAATGAAATTCCCCCGTTATAGTTACTGTAGGCAACTATAACTCACGCGACCGTAATCCTCTGCTGATGCTAATACTGTATTTAGACACTTATTTGCCCATGTCTTCTTCCATTAAATTTTAGCTATACATATATTACAAATATTTTTTTTTCATAAAGACACATATGTCATCAGCAGAGGATTACGGTCGCGTGAGTTATAGTTGCCTACAGTAACTATAACGGGGGAATTTCACGTTACGCTAGATGGGCCATGAACGCACGATGCGCTTCGCGCACCGTGCGCACATGGAGGTCATATGATGAGCATCGTTGTGACAGGTAAAATATAGGTTTTGTTTATCTCGGATGAGCCATGCACAAAAGGTGCCCTTCGGGCACCTTTTGCACACGGGGTGGGGAGAATGTGGATATTTATTATTTTTTATTATTATTTCTTACCGTACGCGTACGGTAAGCGTAATCGGCGAAATTTTCGAAAAAATTAAAATTGCCTTTTTTCACTTGGGGGATCGTTGGGGACTCCCTCAACATGGCTAGGTGCTTGGGAGCTGTGTAAACAGCCCCTTTACATGATTTGCACTTTGTTTTTCAACCCCCTGTCAGAGTACGAGAGAGAAAATGGCGGCCGCCGCTTCCTGGTTTCGACCGATTCGAATGTTTACTAAGATCTAAGGGCCAATCAGAATCGCGCTCGCGCACGCCACCGTACGCGTACGGTAAGCGCACCGTAAGCGCACCGTAAGCTGGCTCAGATATATATATTGATTTAAAGGCTATTTTCTCAGAATCTACTGAACAGATTTACACCAAACCTACAAAAGGCACTTACTTGACCTGAGGACTACCTCTCTGCCAAATTTCAAGTAATTCTGTTCAGCCGTTCGGGCTGTAGCTGTGTCTAAAGGTCCTATGGAAAAATGCATGGGAAAAACGCGTTTTGGGACCCCCCTTTTATCTCAGCCCCCGCTTGACGAATCCCCCCCGAGACTTTCAGGGTAGGAGCGGAGCGTAGCGCCCCACCTATTTTGAAAAATTCGCGAGGATTCGTCAACCGGCGCCAAAGTTATTCAAAATAGAATGTTGCGGATTTCCTATGGAAACGTGGTCCTAACTATAGCGGTCGCCAGTAGGTAATATATATATATCAACAACCAGGCTCTCTTCAGGTAGGAACAGAGTGCGAGACCGCTCCGGGGAAAAATTTGAAACAGGCTTTATTGATTTTTAAGCTCAGTGTGCAGAGTCCAAAGAAATGCTCGGCAGACGCGTTTCTGCTTTTAAAAATAGCTTCATCAGTGCCCGTTTCTCTGGCTAATCTTTTTCCTGGGGGTCACTTCAATTATAGGTCTCCACTGTGACCACTTCCTGTCAGATGGTTTCTTGCCCCTCCTCCGCCATACGGACTGCCAGCCACCTCGCTTTCTCCTCCCAGGCAACTGCATTCTGGGTGACGAAGTCCTCTGTGGGAGCCCATACAGTTACGGGGCTTCTCATACAACATGTGATGTCCCAATCAGATTGGCAGCTGACTTCCCACTTACTGCAGTTGTCCGTAGTGATTTCTAGTCCATTCCGGTCTCCCCTTATCAGGCAATGGAATATTGCCTCCTCTCTCCCCATGTGCCAAATACCTCCTCATGGAAATGTGTAGCACCGGGGGGGCGACGCGTTGCAGACAGTGCTCCAACCCAGAGTTGCAGGTGTCCCACGTAGCACCAGATCGAGAGGGCGTCTCGCTTGCCAGTACCTGCTGACTGGCCACACAACAACAACCAGGCTCTCTTCAGGTAGGAACAGAGTGCGAGACCGCTCCGGGGAAAAATTTTAAACAGGCTTTATTGATTTTTAAGCTCAGTGTGCAGAGTCCAAAGAAACGCTCGGCAGACGCGTTTCTGCTTTTAAAAATAGCTTCATCAGTGCCCGTTTCTCTGGCTAATCTCTTTCCTGGGGGTCACTTCAATTATAGGTCTCCACTGTGACCACTTCCTGTCAGATGGTTTCTTGCCCCTCCTCCGCCATACGGACTGCCAGCCACCTCGCTTTCTCCTCCCAGGCAACTGCATTCTGGGTGACGAAGTCCTCTGTGGGAGCCCATACAGTTACGGGGCTTCTCATACAACATGTGATGTCCCAATCAGATTGGCAGCTGACTTCCCACTTACTGCAGTTGTCCGTAGTGATTTCTAGTCCATTCCGGTCTGACCTTATCAGGCAATGGAATATTGCCTCCTCTCTCCCCATGTGCCAAATACCTCCTCATGGAAATGTGTAGCACCGGGGGGGCGACGCGTTGCAGACAGTGCTCCAACCCAGAGTTATATATATTTTTTTTTTCACTTAACGTTGTAATGTCATAACCTTTTACATGTCTATTTTCTCCTCAGCTCAGGACTGCGTGCATTCCTTACTAGGTCAGATACATGGCTAACACAGAGTTATATCACACAGATATTAAGAGCAGCTTAAAAGAATACCATAAACAAGGAAACCCAATAGTTTACATTGATTGAGTCTGTCCCTCCTTAATCTGGCAGAAATGTCCAACAAAATCATTGCAAGTTTGAACATGCATTGTCAAAGCCAATAGGTCTTGCCTTGTGACTTTTTGGCTTTGCCAGTGTCTTACAGTGATGAGGTACAGCATCTGTAAAAAGCAAAATGCCTTTTGACAATGCCGTCCAGCATCAGAAAACAAAAATGCATCATGACAAGACGTGCACAGCCCCAATGCATGTCATTAAGTAGAACGCACATGCTTGATGATGTGTGCATGTGTCATGCAAGAACGTGCCTTTTGAATGAGGCAGGTGCCATTTATTTTAATTAACTGATATAAAATTAAAATAAAGCTGGGTGAGGGGATGCCAGTGTGAAAAAGCAACACACGAGGAGAGAGGAACAGCGAGTGTTTGGGTTTGGTGGCAAGAGAGACAGCAGCACGCAAGAGACAGCAGCAGCAACAGAAACAGCAGCACACAAGAGAGACAGCAGCACACGAAAGAGAGACAGCAGCACACGAGAGAGAAACACAGAGAGCAGTGGTGGGTATTATGCGGGGAGTAGCACATCAGGGAGACACGTGGAAACCACCTGTACTGTAATGGAGTGCTTAGCAAGAGAAAAAGCAGTTCCCTAAAAGTGAGAAGTGGAAGGATACAAGTCAGCCAATCAAATGGAAGGTAAAGAATCTATGCTCCAGGAATGGGAAAAAACAGGAAGAGGAAGGAAAGCCATTGATATAAGAAGCAAGCATATGAGAGTTACAATAATGCCAACCAATGGAAGCAGTGGTTGGTCTCTCAGCTTACTGTAAACTCTTGGTACAATCCACAAAAGGTCCTTTGCAACCAAAAAAGCTAAAAGCCTTCTGGTAGGCGAGACCAAGAAGAAAAGGCCAGCAGCTCCACTGCTTAGTGTTCCGCTTTTTTTGGTTTGGTCATGTTGGTGCACTATTTAAATTAAAGAGTTTATAAATGCTGTTGAATGGTTGGGTATTTCTCGTGCACTAAAAACTTTTATTGCAGCTAAGAGTTGCGTGGAAACACCCACACAATGCCCATGGAACGCCTACCCACGGCAGAGTAGCGCAACACAGCGATTTGATCTGCGTTGCGTTACTCCAGATTTTTGGAGCCACTCAAAGTGACTCTGCATGGCTTTACAAATCTGATTTAAGGTTTGTGTCACTCTTGCACCACATTATGCGGTACAAGAGCCATGCAAACTGGGTCATAAATATGGGCCTTAGTTGGCAGCATGCTTTTCCAATGACGGAATGGGATTTTTTTTTTTTAAACACAGCCAAACCATCCCTCGTATTCATAACAACATCATAGCCCAGGCAGCTTCCACTGCATCCTCACCCAGGCAGCAACAAGAAAAACATCTTTAACTACACACCCTCAAACCACCTACATTTCCCTTGGACACCCACCAAAATTCATGGAGGTACTCAAGGTGCTCCCATTGTAGTGCAAGGCTCAGAAGGAGAAGGCCTAAAGGGCACATGCTTGGCTTGAAAGTATAAAGATCAAAAAGAGGGAAGGACCAAAATCAGGATCTTCCCCAGCGAAAGTGCATGGGAACAGGGCAGTCCAGATTCCAAGAAGTCACCTGGGGGATAGCAGAGAGAAGAGACGCGGGGAGAAATTTAGCGAAAGAAGAAAGAACAGGTAGCCCCTTTGGAAGCAGTTTAAGTGGTGGAAGGTACAAAAGGGGAGAATGGAGGCAGAGGAAAAAAAGGCATGGCAACTAGAGCCACAAACTAGGGAACCAAGAAACCTGCAGGAGGCTAAAAAGTGGCAAGTGACATCAACAGCTGGGTTTCAGTGGGAAAAAGGGAAGAATGGGAAATGGCTTATAGGCAGGAAGTATCTTTGCTGAAGTACACCTTCAACAAGTCAAGAGGGCACTCGTGAGAGCAGACGAGATTCACTTTTACATCCAATCTCTCCCTAACCCCCACAGGAGCCACAGATATAGGGATTTAAAGGTTGTAGATGTCTGTCGACCACACAGCCCTATAACAATCACAGAAAAGGATGGGTTCAGGGCCATACTGACGGGGGAGGTGGCACATTGGGGTACAAAAGGGATCAAAGCTCCTCCCACAGCTCCCAGATGCAGACTCTCCATTTCCTTGAGGGCTCAACATCGAAGCCGTAGACCCGGACGTGAGACTCCAGAGACGAGCACTGCCAGACTGCCCTATAGGCCAATTCAACCCTGTATACTGCGAATACAGTAACCCTTCGATTGGTAGTGGCATCTCCCCAAAGCCACTATTAGTGAACGGATGCACTCCTGGTTTTTTGTCAATGTTCAGAGTCCACAAGTTTTCAGTAATGCTTATAGCACAGATCTGGCGTGCGTCTCGTTGCGGGCTCTGCCCCACTGGCACCATTGTAAAATACTGAAAAACTGGTGTCGCGTGGTTTTGCGCCGCCAAACGATCACAGTCTTGTACGCAGTTTACACAATGACCCAGTTTTTCATCAGAATCCAATTAATTTTTAATCCATATTACTTTTCAAATCTTTTCAACAATTTCTCCATTCGCATCAAAGGTGACATGATTATATTTTTTCAAATGCCAAGGAATTGCCCATCCAGGCCTTATCATCCAGGACAGCCACACCTTTATTCCCCCAATGCATTTTGGGCTATTTGAGCCCTTCCTCAGGGGTATCTGTCTTGATTTCAACGCTTTAACAAGCAGCATGTCCACCTCTCCCATATTCCGAGAGGTCTGTTTTAAAATAGCAGCTCGCCGCTTCACTGGTGTCAAAGCCACACAACCTGTAGGAGTCAGTGGAAAATAAATGTGGATGCCCATAGAGAGGTCCACTGAAGCAGCGCTGCAAGGGTGGATATGGTGCCAGTGTCAATGAGGAAAATTGTTATATACAGCTGTGTGAACTGGGAGTGGACGGGAGGGATGTGGGAGGAGCTACTGTGATTTTCTGTGCCCAAGGAGCACAGGGTTTGAGTGAAGTGGTAGTGCTACTGGGGCACAAAACGAGTCCAAACTGCTGGCACTGTAAGGAAGTCAAACAAGGTCTAAATGTGGGGGGATTAAGGATTTTGCTCCAGGAGCATGGAGGAAAGATTTAACAAGCAAAATGTGAACAGTTGTATCTGTTTGTCACAGCAACCACAACCAGCAGCGCCTCAAGCACCAGCATAAAGCAGGAGAGGTATCAGTGGCAGCTGGGAGAGTAGGTAGGGGGTAGTGAGGAGAAGAAGTAAAGGAAGCTGGGGATTCTAGGAGAGGGCGGGGAATGTGGGGAAGAAAGGAGTACCAGGCTTATGGAGCAAAGTACCTACAAGGGATGCCACCTCTATATGGCATGAGAGTGAAGGGGAAGGAAAATGCAGCTTATGAGGATCTGCAGTCAATGGCCCTGGAGCTAGGGCATGCCGGTCTCTGTGCAGGGAAGGATTGTTGGGTGATGGGCACTGAATGACTCAGACAGTGCTGAGTCGGGGGGAAACAAAGTAGATTTCAAGTTCCATCAAGGTGGATGTTATTATCTTTGCAGATTTGTTGGGCGCACTTGTCATCCGTGAGGGTATCCAGGCGCTGAACAGGTGAGTAGGATGAGCCTATATCCAGCTGTGTCTTTGATGTACCGTGGGGTTAGTTGAAAAGCCAGGTGTTCCACTTCTTGCGGAATCTGAGAAGGGAAGACGAGGTCCTGATGTGTTAGGGGAGGTTGTTCCAGGTCTTGGCAGTGATGTATGAAAATTAACGACCTCTGGCTCTGCTTCTGTGGATGCAAGGGGAGCATGAGAGTGACGCTGAGTGCAATTGTCTGGTGGGTTGGTAGAATTGTAGGTAGTGGTTGTGGTAGGCGGGTACTATGTTTTGTAGAGCCTTGAATGCTTGGATGAGAAGCATTAGCAGACTACGTTTCTGGATGGGGAGCCACTGGGGCTCTCTGAAGTGAAGAGAAATGTGGGACCTGCGAGGGAGGTTGAGGATCAGTCTGGCAGCGGCGGTCTGCACAGTGGCGGCCAGCACGATTCGGAGGTAGGGGGCGGGGGCAATTCTGGACGCGGGGAAGCGGGAATTAATAAATAAAATGTTAAAATAATTACCTTCTCGCCGCGTCTCTCCTAAGTAGTCCTCCCTCGCTGGCCTGAACAGGAAGCACACCCAGGCTCCCAGTCAGCCAATCACAACTCTGCTTTGGCCACGTTGTGATTGGTCTGAACGCCGTGTTTTGGTGCCCAGATGCTGACTGGGAGCCTGGGCATGTTCTCCACGCAGGCTGTAATGCAGCCTGCGTGGAGAACATGTGAAGTGTGCAAGAATGTTTGGCCGGCCCAAGAGGGCCGGCCAAGCAGTCATTGCGCACTTAGGAGAGAGCTACCACTCCTCCCCTGCTCCCACACCCTCACATAAAGCTGCAGAAGTAGGAGAAAATAAAGGGAAAACTAAATTATAATAACTTGCGTTATTATCATTTTACCTTCCGTTTATTGCCCTGCAAAAAGCAATGGGCGGCGCTCCTCTGGGTTAGCGGGGGAGCCGCCATTGGTTCTGAATGGGCTGAAGTCTGGTTATGAGGTGGGTTGAGATTCTGGTGGAGAGTGTTGCCATAGTCTAGTCTTCTTGTAAAGAGGGCTCATGTGACGCTATGTCTGGTGGTCTTGGGATCTACTGGACCACCTTACACAGCATTAATGGATGGTAGCATGCATGTAAAAATCGGCGTGACCAGGAAGGGAAAGGGTCAGACTGCATCTGTGGGCACCTACTGGGGATGGGAAACGCATCAGGCTTCAGTTCACCAGTGCTCAGACTAGGCCTACCTGATGTGGTATGTATTTGGCGAGATGGAGGGACAGCGGAGAATAGGCTTAAATCTGAGGCACAAGCAGGGATGACCAAAGGGAAGAAGAAAACAAATGAGTCAAAAGAAAGGATGGGGCTGGCTTGGAAAGGCAGTGAATAGACAAGGGCATGGCAACAATGGGAGGCAATAATGTACACAGCAAGCGCAGGGAAGCACTAGTCCACAAACATAGGTGGATGAAAGGCTGCCCAGTTAATCAAAAAACACTCACCAACATGCTACCATCACCAAATGCTTCCCACCAAATGACCAGAAGACCCACCACCAACCTTGCCACCACCCAATCTCCTCTCAGCATCATACTTCATCACCTCGTGTTACTTGCTCCCTCTCCCACATACATATTCCCATATGTAGGTTTGCCCCTGCACCCTCTACAACAGACTCCTCCGACCGACTATCCCAGGCGTGGTGGCCTAGCCCATGCGCCAGATCCGCCCATTATTCTCTTGTCCCTGGCTAGCTAACTTTGAATTGCAGGAGGTCATTGCATTAATGCCATGAAGGACGCAGCTTTTTCTGAAAAATAAAACAACGTTCAAAGACCACTGTACACAAAAGGGAATTTATTGCATTTAAATACAATGCTAATTTTAAAATTCTATTCCTTCTGAAAAATAAAATGCAGGTTACAATCAATCTTTTTGAGGAAATTGCTAAAGTCTGCAAAGTACATTTAATACATGGCTGCAACGTTGTATCAAGACAGAGTTTTCAAAGGTTGTTAAGGTTAGTGTACTACATTTTAAAACTACCCTGTCCATGGTTGCTAATTACGGCATAGACAGAACATAATGATCATGCAAACATTACAGATGGCAAATAAACGCAGAAACTTGTTATTAGACGACTTCCCCTTTACAGTACCAATACAATGAAAGTATTTCATTACTAGTGTCTTTAAAGTGGACCATAGAGACAGGATCTAATGCCTTACACCTGCTGGTGGACCCAGTCGCTTTTGCTGTTGCTCCAAACAGGATTAAGAGTACACCAATTGGAGCCATTATCAAACTGTCCTACTGTCGCGATACCCGACATACAAGTGGTGCAGTTCAGCAGCTTGGTAACAACTGTAACATAGTCTCCGCGTCATGGCCAGCCCCAGGAGCGCAGGGAGCTGCAGCTTTCTAATCATCAGAAGTTAGTTATTCTCCTGAGTTGCAACTGTTGAGGCCTATGACAAAAGAAAATCACAATTAACACAGATACCACCACCATGAAGGTCTCTGTTGGCATGCTTGTTTCAAGAACATACAATAGTTTCCTCTCCATATGGCATATCTCTCCCCGGCTACTGCTTTTTTTTTTTTTTTTTTGCAGTAGTGCAGTTTGGGAACTGCATTTTGTAGTATGTTTCGTATGACTGTAAAACGTACAACAAAGTGCAGTTTGTCAATCAGGCCCAGCATACTGAAGCTCTTCTTGAATATAATAAAATCATTGAAAACTTGAAGCCATGCCCCTTGATAATACAGGCAAACATCCAAAACGAAACCTAAAGAATGCAGCATAAGTCGAGGCAATTAATCACAGCGATAGCAATGAATCCTGGCTACTTCTAATTGCTGCGGTTTCATTCTGAGCTCATCTAAATCATCATCAAAGCTCTGTTTTTAACAATCTGCGAAATGAAACATTCACTTGGCTGCTGTTGAAACATTTTTGACCGATTGTTCATTTTTCAAGAAGAACCGAGATTCTAAAGTTCAAAAAGTACCTAAAATAAGTATTGGCAATCTCTTGTTTCAAACCTTGTAGTAAAGAGCTGGTATCAGTGGTACAAATAGACCAACACGTCAGTAGTAGGGTCAGTACAGTCTTCTCTTACAGGGCTACCCACCATTCCTAATTCCAGCCAGAATACCAATGCTAGAATAGGGGCTCAGACCCCACCAGAAGCCGCAAACTGACATTTACCAAATCTAGTATGGTCTCTGGGATCTCGATCCCCCAGGCCGCTGCCCCACATATCGAATTTGGAAGTATTACATGTGCCTTGATTGCAATAAGCTACTGGTGATGTTGAATTTTCGGCGCAAATCCACAAGAATTTCTGCAAGCAATTACAAGTATGGTAGGTTAGCCAATGGCAAAGAAGCTTACTTTAAACTATTCCAAAACTAAGGAGACTCACGGATCAAAGAAACTAAACACATTGTATATTATTGGGTTTTTAATTAGAAATAGTTGATAATTTTGTGTGTTTAGTGGGTGATCTTTCATTGTCACGATAACTGAAACAAGCATTGTGAAACTGTTAGTACTCAGACATACACTTTTCAGCCTTGATTATCACTGTGTGCTTTAGTATTCCCTTTTAGATAAAATTAACAAATCTATTTGCGATTATACAATCCTGTTTTCAACTCAAGTGTGTACATCTGCTGATACTATCCTATCTAACCTTAACCCTTCCAATGCGGTCACATTCGTCCACACAGATGTCTCTCTTCCGCGTGCCATAAGCGTTCCACAGCACTTTCGCAATCTTTCTGTGAAGCGATGGAGACACAGCCTAGGGCCCATGCCATATTTCTTGGTCATGTGTGGATCAAGGACACCGCTTGGCCGGTCATGCCCTGTTGTTTCACTCGCACCCCAGCGGAAAGGACATTGACCAGCCTGGTGCGTTTGTAACTGTGCAAACATCTGATGCAAGTTACAGGTTCCACCCTGATGCAGCTAATCTGAATTCAACTAATCTGGCACCATCTTAGATTGCAAAGGGCATTGAAAGAGCACTGATACAGAAGTTTGAGAACAGAAAAAAAAATCTGCGAAGAAACCTCAACAATTCAGGGAATGAAGGAGATAAAATACCTGGTAAGTTACGCAAAACATGTACCTTTACAGAAACATGAACAAAGGTGTGAATGGGCATCAATATTTGTCATAAAAGCTCCAGAGAGTTGGTAAGCGTGTTGCTGTTGGTGTAGTGTATTACGTGGCATATTAGTTGGAGAATAAATCAGATGTCTCAGACGCAGCATGAGTAGACAGGGTATTTACCATGTCAAAGCAGTGACACGGATTCTGGTCTAACGCCCATACCCAGGTTATAGGCGGACTTTGAGTTCCCTTGGTGGTGGGAAATTATGTTTAAATACAGAGATTGATGTACGAGTGGTTTCCTCCAAATGTCGGTCTAACAGATTATACTAAGATTTACCAAAGTATTTGGTTTCCCAACCAAACCTGATGAACATTTTCGGGCAGACTACACTTGATGGCTGCTTTGATTCTGAACTTCATTTATTACAACAGTACAGACATACAGAGCTAGGGCAGCTGAACCTGGAACAAGCAGGACATGTTGTGTCACTCCTGAAACCCAACGCATATACTAGTCCACCACTAATCCTGTTTTTGGTTCCGGAGTAGCGTGCTACCCGCCAAGAAGCTCTTCAACATCTCATCAGGCATAGCAAGCACTATATAAATGCAAACCCTTCCCTCTTCCATCCCTCCACTATCCTTTTCAATCAAAATAACAGACTAACATGTCCACCCCTCAAATTAATTTCATATTCCCCCAGACTACTTCACCACTAATCTTTTGGTTCGAGTAGTGTGCTACTCGCCTAAAAGTGCTTGAACACCTCATCAGGGGTAGCAAGCGCTATATGAATGTAAACCTTTTCCCTCTTCTATCCCTCCACTATCCTTGCCAATCCAAATAACAGACTAACATATCCACTGCTCAAATTTAATTTCATATTTCACTATACTAATTCACCACTAATCCTTTATGGGTTCCGGAGTAGTATGCTACTCGCTGAAAAAGCGATTTGATGCCTCGTCAGGGGTAGTAAGCGCTATATAAATGCAAATACAATACAATGTAAACTTGAGTTTTCTCAAAGGCTTCCGGGTGTACCCCACCGTGCCATTATTCTTAAGACTGTCGGTACCAACCTAGACCCTGATGTTTCCATCCATTCAAACATGTCAAGTATTCGTTAAAAACCCCGTCCCCGTCAACTTACAAAAGGCGTCCTGTTTCCATAAGTGCTCCAAAACGTCATCTTGACTTTACTTTTGTGGCCCGTTCTTTGATCAAAGGTTTGGCAGCTGTCAAAGGGTGGGCTGTACAAATGGAGGCTGACGGCGGGCTCTGTGTGACTGGAATTCTCCACGCGATGAAGACCAATGGAGTCTGGAGAAAGGACGAGAGCAGAGGTTAGTGGGAATGTGACGGCTGGCTGAATGCAAAGTGCAAGCAACCAAACGGTGGCTAATGGTCCCACCCGTGCAATTCACAGCAAGATACAGTATAGACGTGAGTTACAAACCCTCTGAAAACTCAATGAAAAGAGGCTTTCAAGGACCCAACAATTCCAGCACTCTGCCTTCTGTCGAAAGACTACAGAGGAGGGGATTTGGGGTAAAGGCATGCTGCATGCGCTGAATTCTTCCAACCTCCCACCGCCCCCGTCTGGCATCCAACTGCTGAGGTTCTAATGAAGCCCACAGACGCTTCTAAGCCAAGGCACGGTTAGTGATTAGTCAGAAAATGAAAAAAACATGTTGTGAGGCAGATGTTGAGTTCCATTTGTATACAGGCTTTACATCCCCATAACATTTCAATAGTGTTGAACTAGGACAGAAAGCAGGCCCTGGCACAAAAATAAAAGTGCCCACCCTCATTATTGAATCTGATACCTAAACAAGTGGTCCATGTTTGCAAATTGGGGCAGTTTTGAACTTGTAAAAATATGATGTATGCTTGTTTTGTAAAGTATGAAAGACTGCGTGAATTTGAACTGGTGCAGGGAATGATTTTTTAGTAACAGGGAACTCATCTTTAAAAAACAGTCCCACAAACAGTCAAAAACCGTCCCCCACACTACTGCCTTGTCAGACCGGCCCATCAGGCAACGCTTGATTGCCCTCCAGGGCAGTCCGAGCCTGAAGATGGAGGAACGGCTGCTTCTGGAGGTAAGATATCCAAATGTTTGCTTTGAAGGGGAAGTGACTTGTTATACCTGTTCTGTCAAGGAAAGGAGAATCCAACACCCTTTGTTCGTGCAAAGAACTAAATAGAAATCGAGTTTGAAAACGAAAGATTCCTCAAAAGGTCTGCACTTCACATTTACTGTCCAGTTAATCATATCTTGCGCTCTTTCTGCCATCTCGTCTGTCTCGCAGAGTTTGTCATCATCCTTGTCTTCTTCTCTAGTGTCACCGGTTAGACCCTTTGTTCAGCGCACAAAACCCTGGACCGGTCAATACTCGGCGTGGTGCTGCAGCAGCAGGGTGTGGGCTCTGGTGGGCACCATGAGAGGCAGGGAGTGTGGAACAGCCTTCCTCCTTTCTAGCAAAAAGAGGAGCCACCGTGTATCAAGAAACCTCTAACCTTTAGGAGTAGCATGTAAACACTGGAAAACGTGTCTGTATAACACCTTGCCAAAGCCTAGGCAGCTGCTACTTCCCGTTTAATAGAGATAATGCTGAAGCCAAACGGCCACCTATGATGGCAAAAATGTTGGATGATATTGGGGCTGCTCGGCCCTACCTTTGTCTACTTCTTCCTCACTGTTTCCCCTTTAAATTACATTTAGATTACTGGCATGCTCATTGCATATGAAGTGGGGACCCTCCGTTTTATCGTCTATGCCTAAAATGTATATTATAAATACTAGTCTCAGGATTACTTTTCTGTGGCCTTACATCTGCTCTGTGTATACTTATCCCCTTCCTTAAATTTAGAAGTATCCTGGTACAGACTGCTATGGGAGATGTGGGTTTGTCCTACTTGCAGGTAGGAAAGGGCACACAATAGGGACTCCGGTTGAGATGCTAACAGCGCAGATAACAAAAGACCCCCCTTTAATGAACATACACATTCACAAACTTGTTTACAGTACCCAAATTGGGAAACGGCCGTTACAATGTGGGCTTAAGCACGCAGACCGTTTCCCCGTAAGCGGAACAATGCTTGCCTTAACCACGCATATATATGCCATAACCAGGCAGTCGGTGTTTTAGCTGTCTGAGCTGTTGGGCGGGAGACGAACCGGAAGGATTGCGAAAGTAACAAGCATTGACATAGCCAATAGGTCTCGCCTTTGGGACCTTTTAAGTGTTTAGCCATGCAACAGTTGCATAACTAAATACTTATAAGGTCCCAAAAGCGAGACCTATAGGCTATGCCAATCGGCCGTGTCGCCGCGAAAGTGAAAGTGATCCCCATCGCGATCACGATCAAACATCAAAGCGGCCGTTGGGCTGCGAAAGTGAAAGTAATTGCGGTAAAGCACGGCGTGCGTGCCCGCGCACATGCACTGTAGCTCTAGGCTGGCCTGGTAGCACTTTTTGGAGCCCTCTCAATAAGTCTCGCCAGACCAGCACATGCGCTGGGTCAGGCGGGACGTAAAAAGGACCAGGACGCAGCTTGGTAAGTTGGGTTGGGGTTGGGGGGAGGTTTTAAGGGTGGGGGATAGTTTTAGGCCTCGGGGCTGGGGTCGGGGTAGTTTTTAGGGCAAAGGGCCAGATTTTAAGGCTCAGGGCAGGGAGGCAGTTTTCAGGGCTCGGGGCAGATTTTAGGGCTCAAGGCAGGGTGCTGGGGAGAGGTAGTTTTTTGTGTAGCGGCAGGTTTTAAGGCTCAGGGTAGTTAATAGGGCTGGGGCAGGTAGACAACAATGAAGGAGGGACGCATTTTAGGGCTCGGCGTAGGGGGGGTGGTGTGGGATCTTTACCACACATATACCTTTACCATCTTGCCTTTACAACAAAATTAGTTGTAAAGGCATGCGTGGTAAAGACGCGGTTGTTGTAAAGACCACGTCGTTTAGGCATCCCTGGAAAGTGGGATAGAATCAGAATACAACCTGTGCGTAAAATGTAAATACACAAAATGTGTAGCTGACAAATTAAGAGATAAAAACCTTTGTGAAGTGTTAACATAATATGATTTTATTCAGGAATTGTCCAGTTCTTTATTCTGAACAAAACGACCAAACTCACCACTGATGTAAGCGCACTGATTGGTCTTCAAAATGCGTTCAGATTTCTTCGACATTTCGCCCTTCATTTTCTGATCTGGCCACTCAAAAAGAGTTTCCTTCAGGTTCCCCTCCAGCATCTTCATGAAGCAGTGCGAGTCTGTGTGATCATGGATACTGCTGCAGGGGTGCAAAGACACAAGGCATCAGTAATGCTGAACGCAGCACAACTCTGGCTTAGAAAAAAAAAGAACATCAAAACAAGTGGATATGGATTAAGTAAATGCATGATTACATTTAAGAGTAACAACTTTACAATGTCCTGCATAGACAGGTATGCACTGTCATGATTCGCTCGCCACTAGAAGATATGCCTGGTGGACATTCCAATGTTAGACTAAGCTTCCTGACCTTTTGCTACATCCGTTCACGGCCTTCTACCCTCTTGGAACATATTCTGAACTTGGTTTTATGAAAGACCTATGTCAGGTTTTGTGATAGCCAGTATGCTATTAATTCGAAAGACAACGTTTTCCAGAACTCTTGATTTGAAGGCATAGATCAATACTAATTTACAACATCCTGGAAAACTTTCTTGATGTGACTCACGTTGCAGATACATGCTTGCTGTTGCCATTTTGTGTGCTCCTGTGTGATTGCCAGGATTCATGGGCACATGACAAGCTAGGGGTTATTTTGTGTCCACAGTGAGGATTTGTTTATGTTTCTTTTTATTCCAACAAAAGGCACCATACCCACAGACCCTGCCTTTGTGTGTGTATTCTTCATGTGGATATTAGCAGTCAGTACCTGTGCAGCAATTATATATGAGGAATGTACTAAGCTTGAGTCTTACTGTGTGGAGCTCCTTGGTGCTTTACCCCACATCCCTTTATTATTAATATTGTTATATGTATGAATTGTACATCCTGAGTGTTAGTTATTTTGAAGTGCCTCTTTAGTGCGTGTTTTTTCTTAGCATAGATTTTCTTTGTTACCCTCTGCAGAGCTTCTCCATTTAATCAGTTCTGTGATTTGGGGCAGCTCAGTGATCAATATTTACTTCACTTTGTCTACCCTGCCACCACTCCTTGCAAGATCCGACAGAGTTTGCCAGACCCTTGACACACAAACGTGGTCTCTCTTAGGAGATTAAATTACTGAGAAGCATGTTTTACAATAGGTAGCATTTCTAAAATATCTGTCTATCAGAATATAAAGGTTTCTAGTCGTGTGACTAATTGATGGTTCTCCTGCTCAATCACTGGCTAGGTGAAGAGGGGATTCTCTGGTTAACCAGTGACGGTTCCATTGTTTGTGTATGCATATTGTGCAATGGGCAACGTTATTGTGACAGTACAGTGTGTTTGTTCTGACTGGCAGTTTCTCGATTCAAGAGAAATATGCAAGTTAAGCACTCGTTATTATGTGCAAAGCCTGACATATACAGGTTTAATCAATAGGGCTGGCTCAGACCATACTTATTCCAAGGTTAGTAAATTGATAACCACTGAATTGAGTAATATTAACACCGGGGTTTGAAAATGGCCCGCTCTGAAGGGTCGCCCCAAACCTTTTGCCTTCCTCCTCTTTTTCTGACATAGTTGGCTTTAGGACTCTGCACACTGTACCACCAGTGCTGAAGTGCATGTGCTCTCTTCTCTAAAGATGGTATAATTAGTTTACGCCTGTTTGACATATTTGATTTACTTGTTAAGTGGTATACCATATACCCAGGGCCTGTAAATGAAATGGTACTAGTGGGCCTGCAGCACTGATTGTGCCAGCCACAAAAGTAGCCTTTAAAACATATCCCAGGCCTGCCACTTCGACTTGGCATTTACATTTAAAACTAATTTCTAAGTTTGAAACTCGCCTTTTATTAGACATAAGTCACCCCTACGGTAGGCCCTAGTTAGACCTAAGGGCAGGGTGCTGTGCAGATGAGAGGTAGGACATGTACTGGTATGTTTTGCATGTCCTGGTAGGGACAAACATCCTATTTCGTTTTTCACTACTCTGAGGCCTACTCCTCTCATAGGTTAGCATTAGGAATTTGTTAATACACTTTTAAGCTGTAATTCCTAATCAGAGAAGAGTAGCTTTTTCCTGTTTCGTAGATTTGGAATGGTAATGACAAGTCCTCTTTACTGGTGAAGTTGGACTGAACATTACTGTTTTAGGAATGCCATTATTAGAAAGTGGATACCGCCTATCTCCAATATAAGCCTGGGCTGGTGACAGCTACACTCTGCATTCCCTCTAGACAGCCACACACAGGAAGGATAGGCTTATAACTTGTCGCTTGGATTACGGGAGTGCATTGCTGGTTTCAGAGAATGACACATTGCTGGCTAAACTACAGGTCGTTCAGAATACTGCAGCCCGGTTGATCTGTAACTTACCTGCTAGGTTACCATACTAAAAGAATTACATTGACTGCCCATTAAAAAACAGTCAATCTTCAAACTCTGTGGCTTGACTCACAGGGCCCTGTAACAGTCTCAGCCCGTGTTCCTTTGTTCAAAACTGAATTAGTATCTGCCTTCCAGACAGTTAAGATCTTCTAAAAAAGCCGGTCTACAGATCACACGTATTCGTACTAGATTTGGCGGTAGAGCTTTCTCATATCTAGCTCCATGCCATTGGAGCAATTTTCCCTTCCATATCTGCACTTGCCCCAATCTCATGAATTTTAAAAAGATGCTCAAAACGTATATATACCATATAGGTGTGTCTGAGTACCCATCTTCATACATTTGTATTCTGATGGCCTTGCCTGGGCAGGATGGAAGAGAGGGTCTGACACTTGAATAGGCAGTGTCCTGTCCTCACACAAAGGACTGATTACCCCCCACAGATAGCCTGGCAGGCAGGTCTGGGTTGAAAGGAATACTTGTACACTTCAGAGAGATGCTTTGATGTCACCCCTCACAAAGGCACTTTTGGGTAGAAGTACTGGGTCTCTAACCCCATCAGAGCAGACACTACTGGACTTTTAATTGACGGAGTGCCAGAAGAACTGCTGTGGTGCTTCAAGGACTCAACTTGACTGCTGATCTTGAAGGCCTGCTTTTCTGTTTGTAGCCCTGCTGCCTGCTCTCTGACTCTGCTGAAGGAGAGCTGAACTCTGCGTTCACTCCAAGGGCTTGTTGGCTTGCCTCCTGTTGCTTAAAGACTCAGGGATATCAAAGTCTCTACCCCTGCTCTTGTGCCTGGCTCACTGGAAGTGGCCCAGATACTTTCAACATGGATATCAACGCATCTTCTGTGCGAGTGTAGCAGAACCGGCGCATCGACCCGGTTGCGGGAGTAAAAATGGCGGATTGCAACAGAACTAGCGATTTGCCTCCAGAGATCAAAGCATCGGACAGTGTTTCCCTGCTGTTGCACTAGGTGAGATTGACGCATCCCACTGACTGCATGGCAGATTCCGGCGCATCGCTCAATGCCTCCCAACTCTGGCACCTGTCTTCCGAATAGGCTTCACTGCTTGGAGAAGGCCGGTGCATCTCATTGTTTGCAACCAGGAAAGGTACTTTGTTCACCGGGGCCAGCATGGGTCCTGTACCCAGCCGGCGCACCATCACGGTTGGCCTGAACTTTGACTTCGCCCTGGTCCAGCGCTACCTTAAGTAAATTTTAGAGCTACTTGCTTCTAAACGCTTTATTCAATGTATTCTTCTATACATTGGATTTTTGTTGCTTTGGTCTTGTTTTGTTCAGAGTATAATAATCTATTTTTCTAAACCTGAGTGGAGTCTTTTTGCGGTGTATTCATTGTATTACTGTGCGTGTTGTACAAATAATTTACACATTACCTCTTTAGATAAGCCTGACTGTTTTTGTGCCAAGCTACCAGCGGGTGAACACAGGTTCTCTTTTAGTGTGTATCTAGCATACCCTGACTAAAGCAGTGGTTCCTGTCTGGCCTATGTGCATACCACAGCCAACCAGGAATCCCATTTCTTACAACCGGTTACCTGCAGATCTATAATATGACAAAAGCCTGGTAGCAAGCAACACGCAAATATATACCCTTGAGTTGAGTTGAATGGAAGCAGGCATCTCTTGCTTCTGAATCATGGGGCCCCACAACTTCCCAGGACCTCTGCGACAAGCTCAGCTCACACTTCCATCTGAAGATCAAGACCCTCTACGACACTTTCAACGAACAGACGCAGGATACCACCTCCCCCCACTATGCCGCCAATAAGCCAACCATCATGACCTGGAATCCCGCCACCATCGAACACATCACCGCTACCATGAAGAAAACCCACTCAGGAGCCCCAACAGACCCCTGCCCACCGCACATATTCCACAGTGCCGCCATCGCACCCAAACTTGGTCTAACCATCAACGCCTCCTTCATGTCCGGCATCTTCCGGATGACTGGAAGCGGGCGGAGGTTAAACCCCTCCTCAAGAAACCCACGGCCGACCTAACTAACCTGAAAAACTACTGGCCCATCTCTCTCCTCCCGTTCGCGGCCAAAGTCACCGAGAGACTCGAGAACGCCCAGCTGACCACCTTCATCGAAGAGTACTCCATCCTAGACGCCTTCCAGTCTGGATTCCGTAGCAACTACAGCACCCAGACCGCCCTCCTCGCCGCCACTGAGGACATCCGCATGCTACTCGATCAGGGTCACACTGCGGCCCTCATCCTTCTAGGCCTCTCCGCAGCCTTCGACACCGTGTCTCACCGCACTCACGCAGCTAGACTTCACGACACGGAGATACAATAAAAACCACCCTCGACTGCATCCAATCCTTTCTCACCGGCAGAACCCAGAGGATCAGACTCCCTCCCTTCACCTCCAAAACCACTGACATCAACTGCGGAGTACCCCAGGGATCATCGCTCAGCCCCACGCTCTTCAACATTTACATGGCCCCCCTCGCCGCCATCGTGAGACAGCATGGGCTCAGCATTGTATCCTATGCCGACAACACCCAGCTCATCCTCTCTTTCACGAAGAATCCCGAAGACACCAGACTCTGCTTCCAGGAAGGAATGAAGGACGTGGCAGACTGGATGAAAGACAGCTGCTTGAAGCTCAACTCAGAAGACCGAGGTCCTCATCCTCGGACCCTGCACCTCTGCCTGGGACAACACCTGGTGGTCCTCTGCCCTCGGGAATCCACCCACTCCCACAGACCATGCTCGAAACCTCGGCATCATCCTCGTCTCCTCTCTCTCCATGAACCGCCAGATCAACGCCGTCGCTTCCACCAGCTTCAACTGCCTGCGCATCCTCCGCAAGACCTTCAAATGGACCCCCCCGACTGCAGAAAAACCATCACCCACGCACTCATAACCAGCAGACTGGACAACGGCAACGCCCTATACGCCGGAATCAACAGAACTCTACTAATCAGACTCCAGACCACCCAGAACGCCGCTGCCAGACTCGTCCTCGGGACTCCACGTCACGAACACATGACCCAACACCTACGAGACCTCCACTGGCTCCCCGTCGAGAAGAGGGTCACCTTCAAGCTCCTCACCCACGCCTACAAATCCCTCAACAACATCGGACCCAAATACCTCAACCAGAGAGTATCCTTCTATGTACCCAAGAGGAACCTCCGCTCCACCGACCTCGCCCTGGCAGAGGTCCCCCGCATCTACAGAAACAGAACAGGCGGGAGAGCCTTCTCCTACATCGCGGCCAAGACCTGCAACAAGCTCCCCGTTAACATCAGATGCTCCCCAACCCTGTAAACCTTCAGGAAGGACCTAAAGACCTGGCTCTTCAACTGATTCATAGCTACGACTGATCCGGAGCTGCCCCCCACTCCCCCCCAGCGCCTTGAGACCCTCACGGGTGAGTAGTGCGCTTTATAAACCCTTGATTGATTGATTGCTGTTTCAAGAGTTTCAATAATGCCGAGTCCTTTGCTTGGGAATGGCTGGCAGCCAGAGTCGCTGCCAACTCAAGTACGGCAGAGTTCTGAAAGAGACAGTACTGTCAAAACTAGACTGTGGGGGTGCTCCTGTCCAGAAGATTCTGCATTAGAAATGGCAGAGAGCGTCATATGGCAGCAGGTGCAGAAGGAGGGATAAGGGAGGACCAGCAGTATAATATTCTTAGCTCAGTGGACTGGGGTAAATGTAGAACCTATTTAGGATGTCTCTTAATGGAATAAAAGTGTACTGTGCAATGTCCAAACATACATTTTTACTCCGGTCAAAGCAAATTCATAAAGGGTAAATGGCATTCAGATACCAAAAGCATATAGGACTTTAGCATACTAGAAATGTGCAATCAAACTGTACTTGCACATGCAGTATTATCATTACAGACCAGGTATCTGCACTCTATCTCGATATCCCCAGGTGGAACAGAAGAAAGCATGTGAAAGGTCAAAGGGAAATCTATCTCCTATAGTAGGCTGTGATCAGTAATTCAGTTTGGGGATCCATGGCTCGGATGGCTCGGATGGGCAGAACTTGTCTATATGAACATTTACCATTAACTTGATAGGCAGTGTATCTTAGGCCTGTGATCTTTTATTTTTATTTGTTCATAGAAAATTCATAACAATAGCATAAATTGACTTCGTTGATACGTGCATTCAATATAATTAAAAGATAAAATGTTTCATCATTTTAATTTAATCAGTGTTCAAAAGAGAATAAGTTAAAAGAGAAGCACAAACCCCGACCAATCACACATTCATACGAATTCATTCAAAACCCATGCTCCAGACACTACTCCCTCCCCCATCGGAAATCCTCATGATGACACAAGGAGGGCACCCTTCCTCAGTCTTCCATCAATGTGTCTTTGCCAGGGGGGTACAACACATGGTTAACACATGTTTCTGTGGCCTCAATAATTCACAACCACCTTCTTCAAGACCCCTTTTTCAGTGTCTTTTTCTATATGAGAATATGAGGTTTGTATAGCTGTTATGCTCTATGATTCTTGCACTGTGCATGTCTAATCAACTACTGGATGTCTCCAGACCTTATATGCGTTGTTCATAGCTCTTTATTGGTATATTGCAAAATCCTCACATCAAAGATTGTGTGGAATATGCCACTGTCCACTATTGTTTTTCCAACCGGCCTCTACTGAAATAGGCAAAACATGAAAATATATAACAACGTCCCACCATTTCCAACGCCGTCCTCCTTTGTAGCAGTCCTTCCTTACTAAAGCTTTTATTATAGGTTGTGATGTGATTAGACATGAAGATTTTCCTACTGTGATATTTTCTAGGATTTCATTTTTTTCATTAGATGCAAATAAAACACAACAACAAGGGTACAATTGGAAAAGTTACCTGCCATGCCCTTCACCCCAGCACAAGATCATCAAATTGAATTTTCCATTGCCTTCATCCACAAGATTGCGCGTGTATCTGGAAAAAACAGGGGTGAAATGTTATTTGATGCAAACTATCATCACCTGAAAACAAAAACATCTGACGTACATATCGTATGTGGTGAACTATTGTCAAGTGTTTTTTCGGTGCGCACAGCTGAAGGGGCACTAAGCACACATAAGAGTTCAAATGTTGGGATTCCCACTAATCAGGTCATTATGTATTTGGTCTATGATGGAAAGTTGGCATTACTCAGTGTCCTTGGCTCTCTGGGTAGATGGGGATGAGCAGTCAAGGGCTAGATCCAGGGAGGTGGTATAGGGCAAGTTTAAATATAGAACAATTCATGATAACAGTTACAAAAAGTATGTGACAGTTCAGCCACATTTGTGAGTAGACAACACTTATAACAGAAGAATGTATGTATTTACAGAAAAAAATGAAGTTCACTTGAAAGAAAGTGTACACAATGAACAATGCACAACAAATAAAACAATATGGTATAAAAACCAGGGCCCTTGGTATACACACTGTTTATGAGGACTGCAAACATTGGCACAAACCTACAACACCAAGCACAATGCCATGGCACTGAAGTTTGAGAACTGTTGGTAATGTAGAAATGTGCACTTTATTACTGATCACGGTCATTAGCTAACACAATCAATGGTACAGGTGTACACGCCTAGTCCTTAGACTTACTTGCAAACAGTCTCCTGACTGGTCACGGGTCTTTCGGACCCAGCTCCAGCGCTGAGGCTCCCGCTTTGCTCTTCTCTCCTTCTCTATCACTCTCTCTCCCTCTCTCAATTGCGGTCTTGCCACAGTGGTCTCTATAGTGTCCTCCTGGACAAGTTCTAGTGTTCAGGAGTGTGATGCTGTACACTGTACACCCACCCATCACAGGAGTCAACCGTCAGGTGACGGTCCTAATAAAAGAGGCCAGTTGCACGTGCCCTAGGCCAGGTATAATCACCATACCACTGTTTCCATGTCCTTTATTCGCAACTATGTGGGCCTGGAGCACACTACTCGATAATGGCGACGAGGGGGGCTGACCCTGCATTTATGCTGGTTACCACTCTGCTGTGCCTCGTGGGGGAAGTCTAGCCCGAGGCAACCCTGCACCTACTGCCTGTAAAACAGGGCAAGACTGCAGCTACCCAGAGACTGGGTCGGAAGACATCTACAGTCGATTTCCCTCCAGCTGCCCACCATACTCAAAGGCCCCAAGGTGAAGGGCTGTTCACTTCCAGCAGTTGGATGGCCCGCTGCCATTTGCCTGTTGAGTGGCTGAATGAATCAGCATCAGTGTGAAAAGTTAAGGAGGGATCAGCGCTGACAAGAAAATGTGCCCTAGACCTCCTCTCAAGATATGGCAGGGTCCATGACTGTATATTCCCCCCCACCTGCTGAGACGCCCATGAAATACCTCCGCCTGCCGCTGTCAGTTTCGGTGAAGAGACAGCGCCTTCGCATGCAAGTCACCTGTGAGGCCGGCATGGAATGAGAGGTGCCTTAGTAGCAGGGGAGCAACTAGACCCGAACTTCTGGGGGGACTAACACTCCCAGCCAGGGCTGGCCCTAGCATAGATCGCACATGGTGCAACAGTCTTTTTGGGCGCCCCCTCCCCCATTTCATCCTTCTTCATTAATTCCCTCCCTACCACTCACCAACAATGCACCTCATCTCTCTATAGCACCTTTCTGACAAACATTTCAGTTTTTATAGTTCACTCACACTCAGTTCTGTGGTCTGCATGGATGTGAGTGCATGGTGATCAGTGTGAGTGCATTGTGATTGCCGCGAGTGCAGGGTGAGCACGAAAGGGAAGGGCGAAAATGAGGAGTGAGTTGTCTGACTGAAGGGTGTATTCCCAGACACTTGAAGTAACTCAACATGTTATTGACAGTGGCAGATATAAGTTAAGCTATTGCTATTATGGCATTAATCAGGGATTGAGGGTGGAGGAAATAAATAATGTGCTGATCCTGCAACAAACTTCCAGTCTTATGATTAGGGTTGCCAGCTCATTATTTTGATGTCTCAGACAGTAAAAAACATAAGTAGACACCTAAAGCCGTATTTTCAGCATTTATCTGTGCATACTTCAAACAGCAAATAGAATTAGAAAGCACTTTTAATTGTGTTGTAGGGCTGCCTGAATGATCCATGGCTGATAATTAAACGGAACAAGGACAGAAAAGTCACATTACAAATGAATACATACTTTTTTATTTATAACCTTATTTAGTGTCAAGACGAGGTCTTTGCAGGAACACATGGCTGGCATTTTTCTTTTGGCAACCCTACTTTATATTCCTCTTCATTAAATGCATTCTCACACTACGGCAGTAAACATAAAATACAAATGTAAGGAATAGGCAGCGTGGGATCCAAGGGAGTACTGGAACCAGAAAACATACTAAGCCTCGGTAACCAGTTTACAAAGGTATGTAAATACGAAAATGGTCTTTAACGACCTGTGAAAAACTCGAGCATGTCGGATAGAAGACTCCAGACACTGCCCAGCCGATCCCACATCAGCTAGAGCTGCAGTAGCCTTGGCTGAGACACACAACAGGGGGTTGGGGGATGGTTGGGGAGAGGGCTGAAGCCCTCGGAGCCCTCTGAGCCCTATGGGTGTTGCGTGCCTGCCCAGTAGTCATTCATGACACGCCCGCAGCATCTGTGAACCTGCCACGGCGCCTATACACGTGGCTGCTGTGCCACCGACCGTGAATCTGGCGCACCGTGACTGATAAAGCAGCCTCAACTTTGCAAACACGCAGCTGCAACACTGCACCTCCCTCTGCAGCCCCTGCCTGCAGTGGCCTCTTACTCATTGTGTCGGGCGGCCCTGTCTGGTATTTACAGCGAGTGAAAACTGAGGCCGTGCCAGCGCTGCACATAGGCCTGCGCGCCAGCACTGGAGACCCGCACCGGCAGTACCAGGCCCATAGCCAGAAGTATAAGTTTGGCGGGGCATGGCCCCACATAATAACAAAAGGTGGTTCTGGCGGGAAGTAATGGTTTCTATCTGCAGAATCTGTTTTTAAAAAATCTTTAATTTTGGTGATATTTGAAAACAGATAATTTATTTTCCTTCTGTATATTTCGCTACAGTATGATCTCCGAGGATGTGAGTGACAAATTGCAAACAGTGGGCTGTGGACATTCCGAAAGATTACTGAAAATATTCGCACCTAGTCTTACAACTTAAGCACATTAGTTAAAACCTTACACAAAACAGAATACGATTTAAAGCCAGTTTTACAGGAGAATTGAGGGTCGCTCACAAATTGCATAAAACATATTAGAGTGATCACATTAATCAAAAAGGGATCTAATTTAAATATGGCTTTACTGTAGAATTGGGGTCATTTCCATTAATTTTTTATAGAAATACTGGCAAATGGTATGTGGTTCAATTATATATGATTTGAGGGTCTCATTAAAGATAACTTTGTAGGTAGGGTTGCTGTTGGTCCACTAAGCAATGGTAGGAGTTATGCCAGATAGCCTCTCTGAAGAGAGGGAGTAGTACATTTTAAAGCTTTTCTGTCCAAAAGCATCAGTGTACTAAGACTGGATTTTAATGTTAACACAATAGAACAATTGAACTTAATAAACATAAATGTTTTCAACTGATACATATTGGTGCCATCACTGTGGAGCCTAGTGGATATGCTTATACTCAATATGTGTTCACCAATAATTCTCTGAAAATCCGACCATTACCAATTATTTCAGTCATTGCCAATTTGTTCCAATTACCAAACTTATAAGCCTGAAACTATAAATAACCACCCTGAGTTTACAACAGACACACACAGGCGCACATGCACACACACGCGCACACACACTCTGTACTGAAATGGGCACACTCTGTGTACTGATTATTTATATGCTTTCAGACCACTGTGTCCTTAATTTTAGTTCACTGATGCTCTTGCAGATTTGAAAGATCACAAAAATGTACTCCCTCCCAAACACATCCTCTTTGAGCTCTAGATATAAATAACAGACATCAATGCAGAATGGCATGAGATAGATTAGAGGAAGTCAGTCTTTGTGAGAGCAGTGAAAACAGCAAATGTTTAAATTCAGAACAGTGGTGTCCGGTGATGTTTCAAAGTGCAGAGCATTGCACTAGTAGGCAAGCAAACAAAGGTTGCAAACCTCACTCTCTCCATAGTATTCGGAGAGTTGAGGGGTTATGCCAGATAATGGGAAATTACAAATGTCAGGCATCTCACTGTTTCATGCATACACAACATACAGAGCCACGTGTTTTACAGGCTCATACACAGTGCTACTAATTTACAGAGTTCTTACAGGTTTAGAGAGCACATTGTATAAAAAAACAAGACGAGCTGGTACCAGCTCTCGCTTCTGAAGAAGTGAATCTGTTTCTTCCAGAAAGCGACCTCATACTCTTGCATCTAAACAGTAGTAATGCCCTGTCCCATTGCCTACGAGATCCCACACAGGCACTCCTTACACGCATCCCACTTTCTGCAGCACATCTCATCCACAGCCTGAAGAAATGATCACATCACCTACAACATGATGAAACTGCATTGGCTCCATTTGCGAACCGCATAATCTTCACAACTAGCTGCATCATTTACAAAGTTATCACGACCAACACGCCCACTAATATTGCAGACCAGCTCACTATCTCCGGTGGTTCTCACCCACTGGCAGCCCAGACAGCAGACTAACAAGTGTAAAAAAAGAAAAGCAGCAAGTATTTTCCATCTATGCACCCAAGATCTGGAAACAGTTTGTCTTACCCTCCCAAACCTCTGCGACGCTGCTTCAATGTAGGAAGGAGGTGAAGACTGGCCTCTTAAAAGAATATTACATCACAATAAATTAACAATCCACAACCCACCTAAAACAATTGAACTAAAATAAACATAGATAGTTTCAACTGATACATATTGTGGTCATCACTGTGGGGCCTAGTGGATAGGCTTGTACTCAATAGGTGTCCAACAATAATACTTGAAAAATCCGACCATTACCAATTATTTCAGTCTTCAATCAGCTCCACAGATCATTGCCAATATGTTCCAGTGACCAAAATTATAAGCCTGAAACACAAAAATAACAACCCTGAGTTTACAACACTCTCTCTCTCTCTCTCACTACTGAAATGGGCACACATTGTGGACTGATCATTTATATGCTTTCAGACCACTGTGTCCTTAATTTTAGCTCACTGATGCTCTTGCAGAATTGAAAGATCACAAAAAGTACTCCCTCACAAACACATCCCCCCAACGACCAGCCTGAGTGGAACCCTACTGCTGCCCCCATGATGCCCTGTATTTTATGGTAGGGCTGTCAAACATATACTGATATAGAAGCACAGTGCACATGCCCAGCCCAATCTGTGCTCTTGCAACAAAGCAAGGCTCAGGCTGCAACTATCAGTGACAGTATTTTGTGTAATTAATTTTGTTTTAAAAGCAAAAATGTTTGCTTTTTACGAAAACACAGCTGGTAAATAGAAAACTGGTGCTGGGGGACTCAGGTGGCCTGGGGAGGTGTGGGCTCTGGGCAAGGGCCCATTTTGCCCATGCCTTATAATGTCTCTGACTCACCTACCATCCGCGCCTCTACAGTCAGTACTTCTGTGCTGGGCAGATGAGCTTGAGGAAAGCCCAGAGCAGTGTGTTCTCACTTCATGTCATCGTGCTGCAGTGCCCCTATTGATATTAGCGAGGCTCCAGCTTGCAGCTATCGATTCCGACCCCATGTACTGGAGATTCATACTAGTATTATTCATTGCACCCACATGTGCAGGGCAACATCAGCTCAGCCCAGCCCCCTTCCTCTGGCGCTCTTCCTGTCTCGTTCTCTTCTCTCACTCAGGAGAAGATGGAAGGTTCTTTCGGTTTCACAATTAGTAATGAAGCAGGGCCCAGGCAGCAGATCAACTTCAGCTCAGCCCAGCCCAGCCCCCGTCCTCTGGTGCTCTCCCTGTCTCGTTCTCTTCTCACTCAGGAGACGATGGAAGGTTCTTTCGGTTTCACAATTAGTAATGAAGCGGGCCCCAGGCAGCAGATCACATGCACTCTTTCAGCTGCCAAAGTTAACTAGATATTTAAATACAAGTAACTCAAAGGCCTTTCAGTTGGGGGAGCCAGAGCATAATAGGACCTGGTGGGCCCCGCTAGCCACCCAACCCTTGGCTACGAGAAGCCCAAAGCTTCACCAGCCAAGATAGCTGACAAGAATACAGTGATGCCAACAGACTGCAAGGCCCTGATGATTATCAATGTGGGGGAAGAGAAACCTGCTGTGGTTCTGCCCCAGGCAGCAGGTAGAGACATTGCTGTTCTGCTGAAAGTGCTGCCCCAGCATGCAGAAAGTAGTAGACCTCACACCACACCAGTCGCCCGTAGCACATCACAAGGGAGTAGGAAAACGCCCTTGCAAAATTGCCAGCATGTGTGGCTGCCATTTGTCCGAGAAGCAGCCAGTAGAGGGAAGAGAGGCCCCACAGTACTCTAGAGACTGCATTCAAAGCAGCCAAAGAACTGGTAGAAGAGAGCACAGCATGCCTTCTGTGGACTCCCTAGTGGGCTGAAGGATAGACTGTGAACTCCAGCTGAAAGAGAGCACCAAGATGCCCAAAGGTGCCCTGGACAAGGGAAGCGTCAAGTGGCCAAGCAAGGTCCAGCTAAGGTAATGGGACCCAAAGCAGCCAATTCCCAAGCAAGCCCCATAAAGGCGTAAGGAGAACGTGCACTGTGCGCGCAACCCTCTGTGGCTGTCAGAACGGACACCACTGCAAGTTAGAAAACAGGAAAGCCAAGTGCCAGAAGAGGGTGTCCATGAAGAAGAACCAAGAGCGCCAAGTCAGAGGTGCGCTGAAGCCTGCACCTGAAGCTTGACAGCACGGGTAGGAGCCCGGGAGAGAGAGAACGCTCCGAAAATGCTGAACGGACGAGGCTGCCCCAGTTGGCCACCCGCAACACAGAATGGCCACCGTTGGCCCAGGATTGAGCATGTCACACAAAGTCACTGACCCTGCCAAGCATGCCTGAAGAGCAATTGCTGTGACGGCGCAGACTAGGGCGCAAGACTTATGCCCTACAGCAAAGAAGATGAAAAGAAGGTAAACCTCCATCCAGGTAGAGAAGATCCCGGAGGAAGGCACTGGACGTGTGAGAGGTCCACACAAAGAAGAATAGCCAAGTCCTACGTAAGGACAGACCAGCGACAGGTCCGCAGCAATGAAAAGATACAGTCCTAAAAACTGGACGCAAGCAGCGAGATGTGCATGTGGATTGAACATGAGACAAGTGGCATGATGCCACATCACTGAGAGAAACCTGGTCGGAAGTAGAGAAGAGTGGCGCAATGCCATAGGGTGAACAACCACCACAGGGGCACACGACATAAGGGAGAAAAACGATAAGATGGAGGACTCATGCCACTACCGTAGAGGGCATTCATCAACACAAGCCAGCCACCAGGGTGCAGAGATGTCACTTGGGGAGGACAAACTGTATGCCGCCACCAAGCACAATATGCGTCCAGGCTTCATGCTTCATAGTGCGACCATCCAGTCACTGTCACAAGCTGCTTGGCATTCATAACATTCAGGCTAGCAACTGCACATGCCGCAGAAATAAAAACTACAAGTGGCTACAAAGTCCCTACAGCCCTCCTCACTCCAAGACATCGCCACCCGTAGACCAAGTGCAAGAAAGTAATAGTCATGGTTACCAGATGCATCACCAGAACAACCGAAGGAGCATTGCACCACCAGAGTGGATCCAAACGCCTGAAACATCCGGAGACCAACAAGGCATTCCTGGTGCCATGGGGGCTGGTCACCCAGAAACCTGCTGTGTGCCCCCGTGAACCTGAAGCCTGCCTGTTAGACCTGGCACCTTGGCGTGGGTCTCCCTTCCATTTATTTGCTGTTGACTCGTGTTTTTGCTTGTTATAGATGCTTTGGGCACTGTGCCACTGCTGTCCAGTGCCACAGTGCAAGTGCTCCCTATGGTAAATTGATGTATGGATTAGTGATTCCATGATTGGCTGGTTTGGTTTACTTGTCAGACCCTAGTACAGTGCACTGAGTGTGCCCAGGGCTTGTAATCCAAATGCTGCTGGTGGGCTTGCAGCACTGATTGTGCCACCGACAGAAGCAGCCTGTAAAAGTGTGTTTCTGGTCTGCCATTGCAGAGCCTGTGTGCAGCCTGGTACTGCAATGTTGACTAGGCAAGTGCACCCACTTGCCAGTACCTAAACCTTCCCTTTTCTTCATATCAGACACCCCTATGGTAGGCCCAAGGGCAGGGTGCATTGTAAGTATAAGGTAGGACATGCCCTGGTGTGTGTGGCATGTCCTAATAGTGAATTACAGCCATTTTTTCGTTTTTCACTATTGCAAGGCGACTTGTTCCCCATAGGCCAGAATGGGCAGTTTGATTATTACATCTTATAATCCTAACTGACTCCGGGAACTAGGTAGAAATTCGAGTTTAGTATGCTTAAACTCAGAATGATAAAATGCATCTTTTAGTGCAGTTGGTTTTAACATTCTGTGTTTGAAAATACCACTTTTAGAAAGTAGGTATTTTCTTGTCTAACCATCCAAGCCTACCTCTGCTAGGTTGTGTATTCCTTGTCTGGAGTTTGAGTGACAGGGGCTGGGGGATTCCAGGAGACAGGGTGAGTCAGCACAGGGCTGAATAGATCTGCATGTAGATGGGTGGGAGGAGTTGCACCTGGGACCTGAATAGGGCTGTGCCTTCCCTCCACAATGCTGGCTCCACCTCCTGTGGTGTGTCTGATGTCCCTGGCCTGCACTGTGAAAGGAAAGAAGGAGTCTTGTCAACAAAGTGCTCCAGGACTGAACAGAACTGGTTTGGACTAGGCAAAGGCCTCTCTGCCTTCAGAAAACAAAGAGAAACTGCGTAAAAAAAGGGGGACCGAGACCCCAGAACTTTAGATCACTTTTGGGAAACAAGAAGAAACCTTTGCTGAGGAGAGGAACCAGAGAGACTGAGGAGAGACTATCCCTAAGCTTGAGGGATTGGCCTGCAGTGGTTGCCTGACTGCCAAAGAAAGGAGAGAGGAACTTTGTGTGTACTTTCATCAACTTGTGTCGGATCTCCAAGGGCTTGAGAAAGAGCTTGCCTCCTGCTGAAATCTCAGGGACAACAGAGACCTAGCCAACCACCAGCTCCTTGACAGCACATAATCAGGATTCAGACCTTCCAGCAGTATAGACACAGCCCTTATTGCAGCAACAGACATCTGGATGCTCCTCGATGGATGAGATACTGCAGTCCTCATCCTACTCTACCTCTCTGCAGCTTTTGACACAGTCTCCTATCCCATCTTGATCAAACGACTTCACGAGGCTGACATCAAAGGACCCACCCTCTAATGGATCTCCACCTTTCTCACCGGAAGAATCCAAACAGTCAACATGCTACTATACTACTCGGAAGCCCGGAAACTCATATGCAGAGTTCCGCAGGGTTCCTCACTTAGCCCAACCCTATTCAACATCTACAATGACTCCACTGGCTAAAGTCATCCACGCACACGACATCGACATACTCACCTGAAACGAGAACATGCAATGATTTGTCCCTCTCAAACAAAACACCGTACCAGGAACAACTTCAAGATGAACATGGATAAGACTGAATGGTGACTTCCAGAAAAGATGCCTCACTGTACAACTATATCCGGTGGCCTACAGATGTCTGACCCTTTCCCAAACCCCAGCACACAGGCAAAAACCTCAGCATCATTATTGAAAGCAAGCTGGACATGTGTGCCCAGGACAACACCCATCCAACACCCTACTTCCACACCCTGAGGATACTGAAAAAGGTATATAAGGGGCTATCTAACAACACCAGGAAGACTTTCACCCAAGCCCTCATCACCAGCAGACTGGACTATGGGAATACCCTATATGCAGAAATCTCTAAAAAAAACTCACAAAATGATTTCAGACTGTGCAGAAGGCAGCAGCTAGACGGGCCCTCAACCTCCCATGCTGAGCTCACGTCACACCACACGAGGGACCTTCACTGGCTCTTGATACACAAGCATGCACAATTCAAGCTCTTCACACACACAAAGCACTTAACAACAAAGGCCTACCTGAGAAGCTGTGTACAGTTCCAACAACCCACCAGGCACTTTTCGTCAGCTAAACTCTATCTAGCCCATGTCCCATGCATATGCAAAAACAGACCAGGAGGTTGAGCCTTCTCACCCATCACTCCTAAAGCATAAAATGACCTTTCACACCAAATTAGAACCTCCTCTTCTCTTGTATTGGATTCAGCAAAAAACTGAAGATCTGGCTTTTCAAGAAAGTCCTCATGTGGCTAGCCTCACATACCTGCAAAGTGCCAGGATACCCTCCTGGGCGATAGAGAGCTATAAAAATACACATAACATAACAATTTGCGGGCAAAATAGAGTATCACATTGCTCTGGACGAAATGAAGTTACTTTTTTACGAGTCAGTAACGTTTTAAGTTCGCAAACGCCCAAATCTATACAGAAAAGAAGAAAAGCAATGGCAAAAGATTGATTGTTTCTCGAAGTTCAGACAATGTTTTCCTTAAACCCAGAAACAAACCTACATTCTGGGTATAGGGTTAATGCTACCGATCGCAAAAACAGAGATAGCTCAGTGCAGGCAGATCGTACAGGCTCTGGGTCTGGGTCAGCAGCCCCTAACTCAGGAGCGGCCTGTGCAGGTCAGAGCAGTAGGTAGGGTTGGGGGATTCGACAGATGACCACGAGGAAAAATGGAATCATTAATTTTCCTTTGTAGTCGCCTGTTGAAATCCACCCGCCCTCCCCCCAACACCACCAACCGGCCCCACTGCTCTTACCTGCATGGGCCGCTGCTGCCCTAACTCAATGATTAAAAGGGGCTGGGAGACCACTTTGTGACCCACTGGAACTGCGGTAAATCCACAGGAACAAAAGAACTTGTCTCAGGCCACAGAGGCTTTTCTCAAAGTGTCAATCCAACCAAACGCTGGGAAACAGCCATTACAACGCGGTTAAAACCACAAGAGGCCGTTACCACGAAGCCATAATCAGGCATATGCCTTTACCACGCATGCCTTTACAGCGAATTTCGATCTAAGAGCATGAATGATAAAGACATTTCGTGGTAAAGGTTTAGGCATGCTGAGCCACCGCAATTTGAGCAAGGTCAAAGGAAGAACAAAATAACGAAAGAGGGTGCAGTGAGGGAGGTGCTATAATGATATGAAAAGTTGCAAAATGTTTCACTACTACAATAATAACCCTTCGTTCTCGAAAGTTTCTGCATGTGGGTTTTAACATTCAATTCAAATCTCGAAGTCTGTGTCCCTTTAAAGTTACTTCGAAAAGTTAAAAAAAATAATCTGAAACGTCCCTTCAGTTTTACGGTCACAATGAAATTGAAAACGTTTTAAAGTTATCTCATGAGAAAAAGGCCCAACCTGGTTTCTAGCAAAATGTTCCATTCCCTCGGAAATGGAAGGGTGAACTATGAAGCCAGCTAATCGATCTAAGGGAATCTTTGCACATCCCTAGTGTGCTAACTAGACAGTCCCGCGCCGCCCATTTATTCTTGTGACAGTAGACTTCTGGGATAGTCAGTCTCAAGCTTCTGGTAAGGGGGCAGTGAGCCTCTAGGTGCTGTCTCTGCTTCTCTGGACTCCTTAGGCTGGTAGAGACAGCAGCAACAGAGCTAGTCAACAGAACTTCGGCAGGAGCTTTCAGACTCCTCAGATCCAGCAGGAAAAGGGCAGCATTCAGTTCCATGTTCCAGAATCTCTAACAGCAGCAGGGCCAAAACTCGCCCAGGTTCAAAAGGTATTCATCAAGCTTTATTAAATCCACACCTTATGTTCCCGGGCTCAGGGACCTGGGACATAAGCCACAAGGAAGACAATGCGTCGAACATATAAAACGGGTCTGCAGAAATATGGCACAAATCAAGTGTTTGTACAGGTTTCTACACCCAGCGCATTTTGATGCTACTTTAGGGTTTGTAAAAGCTCTTTAGTTTCCCAAATGTGCTGCTTCAAGTAGTGCATGACACTTCCAAGCGAGGGAGGTGCTGACAGCCACTCCTTGATCAAATCCGTGCATTGGAGGCTACTCAACATCCTACAGGATTTCACATCAGTGTGGCCATAGGTTGTGGGGTGGCGAGGCAAAATAATACAGCGCACCTTTAGAATTCCCACCTCTCCCCCACTCACGAAGGTGTGGAACAATACTGTACATCTTTTGCAGAGCCCTTCGGAAACTCACAAGAGATGTTTCGGGGGGAGCAAAAGCCCCTGTACATAACACTTAGATCAGGAGCTACTTCAGAGCCCCAGCACCTATCCTTTGTAAGAGAGCAACTGGGCTCAATGATTGGGCGATTATTGGTGGTAGCCTTCCCTACAAGTCAAAGGGTCAGGATGCCTCCCAGAACACCGTATATTGCAAGCTTCTACACCGGTCTGAACACTGCCAAACACGGTTTAAGCGAAATGCCCCTTTGCAACCAGTCCTTATCCAGGGATTGTCAATTTCCTGGAACCCACTTCCTCATCACAAATGCTGCTCTGGTTTTATACAGGGAGTTGACTGAGACAAGACACGGTAGAGGACAGCCGGCCTCTTTTGCATTACTACAATGATGATACCACGACCTAGTAGGCCAACTCTCATGAACAGACTACTACACATAAATGGTTTTATTGTAGAAACATTGCCAGCCTTTATGGGCCAGACAACAGCAGGACGCGGACATACGGAAACATTGTTAAGTGGAAGAGGAACGGACTCGCCCTGCATTAACTGTGCAAGCTTGGGATAGGCACAGATTGCATGCAGTCTCGAGCTGGTTCATTAAAGGACATTACTTTTGTATTTACAACATCACACGGTATTCACGCAAGCCCATCCCGTAAGGGTCATTGGGTATGTCACTGCATTCAAATATCTGAAAAGGAAAATGCATTTTCTAAATGCAAATCGAATTGTGCTTTAGTTCAGATAAGGCTTGCTCCAGCTAGCGCTAAATGCCTGTGCTTGGTTGGGATCTCATCTTTAAGCAATATCATTACAGAGAAAGAAGGGGTAAGGAGCAAATGTTCATAGAAAAGTACCACAACGGGGACTGAAATTAAAAAAACGATGATAATGATTAATAATATATATGCAGATGCACAGTGTGGAATGTGCTCTTTGTTACCAAGTTAGGTATGGGAAGAAGCCACGACTACCAAGTCAACAATAATAATAAAAAGCATATTACTTTCTGCCCATGTGCTTGTATGGTTTATCCATTGCTGTTTTTCATTTTCACTAGTTATAAACCATTATTTAAGCACAACCAGACCACTATCTCATTAAAATATAGAAATAACGAGTATTGGCAAAGCCAGTAGTTAAAAGCTCCACAGGCCAAGCAATTTGGTTTGCAAGCCCTTCTCTCCAATTGCATGCATGTGCATGTGTTGAAACACACAGAAGGCTATCTTGGAATGGGTTTTCTATTAAAGGAAACACGTTCCAAAATTGACTCAATGAGTATTTTTGAATCCTGCCCATTAAGTTCCTTTTTCACATGGATTGTTATGAGTCGCCTACCCAGCTGATATTAGGATGGCCTCTCTTTAAAATGAAATGTAGTTTTGAATGTAAGGTTTACTTTTATGACATTAAGTTGTCGAATAAAGCATTCTTGACTTGACTCAATGAGCATGCATGTGGTTGGGGTGTGCTTGTGCATCTGTTATGCTGTAGGCAATCATTTTAAATTTACCATTTTAACATGGCGAATGGCCATACCAGAATGGTAAATCAGAAATGTATTTTTTTTAAACCTGAGAAATGACCGAAGGGGCCTGGCAGCACTTTGCAGCTGTGAAACCCTTGTTAACAAAATAACACTAAAAACAACAAGGGGGGCTGGACTGGGATCAGTACAGTGGGTTGGGGTGAAAAGAGAGAGGGCGTAAACAATATGAGCTCTAAAGCAGTACTCAACAGCATATAATTTTTTTTAACAAAATAGTCCCCTCCAGTCTGCAGTGGAAGGAAACGAGTCATCCAATCAGAGCATTGTGAGACAAAGCTGCTAGAGGGAGGGACAAACCCATGTATTGGAAACAATAGGCTTGCCTACAGGCGCTTGACTGCATCTGAGACCTAAATCTGAAGGTACTCCATTACCCTAATATAGTCACAATTATTCATTACATAAGCGTTAAATAGGCTACTTACATGCACTAAGAAATAGCTAAAACGGAAAATGGTCTCAGTGAAAATTTTATTTGATGGCAGCCAGTCTCCAACTGTGCAGGTTACATGCTGTCAGCACAATGTAGTCAGAGTAGGAGAAAACATGGATTTCTGATTTTTCTGGTTAATTTTTCTGAAAAGCATACTTATTGCCTCGAGAGTGTAGCCATCAATGGAGCAGCAAGTGCACTGGCAACATGGCTTGGGGCTTTTGATGGGAGCCTATTATGTATTTATTTTTACTACGTAGCATTGAAATAGGAGGTCCATTTTCCATGCTTGTACTAGGGCCAATGGCACCCTTGCTACATTGCTGCATCTGCTACCCTTATGTGTGCATGAGGCCTTTAGCTTGCATTATAGAGCAGTGTTTCCCAAACTGTGGGTCACAACCCCGCTGGTAGGTCTACAAATGTCTAAGCAATAAATAAACAGATGCCTTTAAGTACTGCATTTATATGGTCACATTTATTGCACTTCCAATACAGAGGTCACATGTCAGGCTGTGTCTTCTGATAAATTGCTTTTATTTTTTTACATAGGTATTGATGTTTACAAACTCCTCTAACTTTGTAGTCATTGAAAGAACAAGCATTTGCAATGCAATAGGTCTCGCATTGGCGAGGGTTTCAGCTATTGGCATTGTAAATGTCAATGCCTTTTTTTATGTGTTGTTTTTTAAAACAGATAAATTAAAGGCATTGTTATTTGCAATGACAATAACTTAAAATCTTGCAAATGCGAGACCTATTGCATTGCAAATGTTGGATCTGCGCTCCATGCAGCCTGCAGGCTGTGCTGTTGTCACGACCATGAAACCAGTGAAAGTTAGGAGAAAATAGAACTATAGTTATGCACTGCCACAATTAAAATGTTAGTAGTGAAGGTCATAATTATAGCAGTACATAATTATAGTTTTCTTTTTTCCTAACTTTCACAATGCCTTCAAATAGCAAGAAGGGTGGGGTGGGGTGGGAGGCAGCTGCCGCGCTGGAATGCAGAACCAAACAAAAGCAGACGGCTGCCACATTTATGCAAGGACGGGGTGAGAAGATAATGAGCCCAGCATTGCAGCATGTCCGAAGCCCTCTGGGGGTCCCACGAACTGCTGTTAAAAACACAAGTAAAACACTTGAAATGTAAGCAGGAACAACATGGGAGGGACGGAGATAAGGGTCTGCGATCAGTGTTAATTTCGGCAGCCGACAATAACAAAAGAAATGAGAGGCTGCCATTCTCGAACCTGAAGGTAAGCACAGGAAAGCATGACTTGTCTGCAGTAAGACAAAATAATTAAAGAAAATAGTGCTCACATACTAAATAAACATACAGTGTAACACCACAAGTAAAAAGTCCAGTCCTCTTGGGAGCTTACAAATGCAGATAAGGCGTTACCACGGAGGGACTAAGAGGCCTAATCACGAATCAGAAGCCACCATTCCGAAACGACAGTAACAGGAGCTAATTGAAAAGATGGGTAGAGGGTGGGCGGAGCTTCAAGTCCCTTCCTGATTACAGTATGCCTCGCAGAGCAGCGCATGAGCTGCCCAGGCTCGACCTTAAAATTATGTGACAATTTTGCTGGGGTTTAGGGAGTGTAAAAGGAAAGGCAGTTGGATACCCTGTTTTGTACACAATTAAATGTAAATACCTGTAAATGAACTGTATGCATTAGGCAGGTATGAAAGCAAAAATGAAGCACGTATTTTTGTAATCCTGAAGTGTGATGAAGAAAAAGATTTGAATAAAACCAAAACAAAATTAAGACATTTTACTTGGTGGTGTACAAATCATAAATATTGACTGAAACCCGATTTGCACACATTATCATTAGTGTGCAGTATAATTTTCAGTAAAACTGTATGTCTGCAATGTGACATCTGTAAATGACAGTGCGCTACCACATGATGTTTTAGTTACAATAAAATACGGTCTGTCCATTACAAATACATGTCCATTAAAGATAGGTGGGTCGCAAATATTTGTCCTTCTGAAAATTGGGCACTGGCTCTAAATAGTTTGGGAATTTTATTTTTTTATTTATTTAATGCGTTTTTATATAGCGCGGACTTTACCCGAAGGTGTCAGAGCGCTTCACAATAGGAACAGAAATGATACATGAGAAAAATTACAAGTGAGCATGTTACAAAATAAAACGTTACATGAGGCAATAGTGACAATTGTGCAAGTATCAAGAGCAAACAAAATACAAGAGGTAGCAAACGATACGTTACAAAAGGAAAAAGTGACGTGTGCAGGTTACAAGAGCATACAAAGTACACGAAGAGGTAAAAAATTGCAATAAATGGCAGACACTCAAAACACTAAAACAAAGGTTACGTTTCATGAGGCAGTGGTGGCCGTTGTGCATGTATCACAAGCAAAAAATACAAGAGGTAGCAAACGCTACGTTACAAAAGGAAAGGTGACACATGTGCATGTTACAAAAGAGTACAAAGTACAAGTAGATGTATAATACTGCACTAAATGGTAGACACTCAAAACACAGAAACACACTGGGAAGGCATTTCTATAGGCATGGAGAACATAATTCCCTATAATGGAAGGACTTCCTTCAGAAAATAGAAGCACCGCTATAGATTGTTGTGGAGTTAAGGAAATCCTCCTCCCCGCAGGGCAGTGAAGGTGGCCAGGCTTGGAGAAAATACAAGGTCTTGGAATTGGCATGCCATGATGTTTTCTTAGTGGAAAGGACAAGGGCTCATTCAAAGTTAATGAGCACACGAACAAGGGTAGGCAGAGAATGGACTGGCAGGGCCTGCATCAAGGCGGCGGGACGCGGGTTGTGTGAATTTGAAGAGAAAGACGTCAACAAGGATAGCTGGCATCCGTCACGTGATCTGTCAGAGGAATTTCTCACTTCACAATGAGCCCTTTCTATGCAGTCCTGTTTCCCCTCTCCCCTCCCTTACTCTTCGGGGTGGGCGAACAAGAAATGGCTTCCACTACTGCACAAGGTTTCAATGTCGAACCACGTGCTTTACAGGAAGAGACGGACAAGGGGGCTAATCTGGAGATGCCACAATTCTCGGACAGAGGCAGATAGTCAGAAGGACGACTTCAAAACAGCACAGAAGCTGAAGTGCCTTTTATGGACTCGTTTCAGAGAAGGATACAAAAATAATGATTTCTGGCGGAGGACGTTGATAATGGATTTCACATTCTGCCCCGTTCTCCTTTCACTTTTCTAATTTGAGTGAGTAAGGCCTTGATGTCAGGGAGAGGGGTGGGGCCTGCTTATCTGCAGCAAAAAAAAAGCACGCGCTCCTTTGTCCCTTACTACCGTGCATAGCACAAGCTACAAAATCGGGTCAGAAAGCCGTTACTGAGGCCAGACAGTGCGAGGTGTCTGCCCACCACTGGGATGGCAGTAAATTACCCCTGTATGGGACGTGGGCCAGGGTCGGATTGAGGCGGGCACTCCGGCGATGTGCCGGTGTCTGAATAGCAGCTCTGGGGCCGCTTTGGGCTGTGTCAGTGGGGGCCTGAGCGGCCTTTCGGGGGGCAGATGGGCCTCTATTACCACCCTTCACCATTTTACCAACTGGGCGGAATTGTCATCCCTAGTCTCTCGCTGGGCCCATCCACTGATGTATGCAGATTGAGCAGGTGTGGTTCACCACTGCGAACTAATCCGTGCACAAAGTGTCCTGACAACATTTGCATTTTTTTTGTCTCAGTGAAGCTAAGAAAACATGCCTCTTTTAGAGAACCCTAAACCCCCCCACCCCCCCACTCCTTTATAATGCTTAAAAACACTTAAACAGTGTACTGCGAAAATGTATAATCCGCAAGTGTGGGGAACTTTTATTTAGGGTGCCAGGCCTATTTTTGATCCCAATCCAGCCCTGACGTGGGTCGCCCCTCGGGCATGATGAGGTGGCAGAGCGTTGGTATATCTACGGTGGCAATAACTGTTGCACTGGCTCTGCAGTGTTTCACAGCAGCATTAGAGACACTCATATGAAATACAGAATGCAAAAGGTTACAAGACTGACCTACACTGCAATACAAAAATACCGAGAGCTCAAGTTATCTAGCCCGACCCATGAGTAGCTTTAAGTGGGCCGGCCCGGGACAATGAAACGGGCCCCACATCAGGCAGCATATATTCATATCTTTAAAATGACTGGCAAATAACACTTGTCAATTTCAGGACAGGGTTTCTTTGTTGCATGCTGTCATTTGTAGTCCTCTCCAGCCCATTATAAAAGACGACTACAAGTCCCACAATTCAAAGAAAATGTCTGCAGTGGATGAGCTATTCACGCATGTAAATGGGAAACCTGGAGAAACCTACTCTAAAGCGGAAATGAGGGGTTCAGCAATGTAGTTAGTCACCAGCCCGTTCCCTCAACAGAAAGCAGCCCCCAGAAGATAATTCACCAGGCAAGTCGCAGGCCAGGGAGAAAAACATTATTTGTTTGCACCCTTTAGCTTAATGAGCGAGGTATCAATGTAATACTGGCAGTGACGCGCACCACGAGGCAGTAATGGGTGCGACAGCGACTGATTAAATGGTCAAGTGGGATTAGATGAAAACAATAGTCTTTTTTGTGAACCGAATGCACTGAGCTGGTGTTCGAAAGCTGCAGGGTCACGTGCTACAACATTTTAATCTGAAAAGAATCCCTGCTAATCACCTCAACGCCGAATGTACGTGCAATGGGCCATGGAAATCGAACATCAACTAAGCGGGTATTCAGGTGCCCGAAGGCAACGTTTCCTTATGTTTTCTACAGCACCCTGGTGCTTCTGAATAGTCCGTACTCCATGAGCATATTCCGTCACTGCCATCAGATGCGGCGTTCAGTCTCAGCGGGAACCCAATGAAACGCCATCCGCCAATGCCAGCTGGTTTGCTCCGGCACCCCCACGGTTCGGCAAGAGTCATACCCGTGAGCACAACAGATGAAAACGGAGTTGAACAGGGGCCAGCAGATAAAGTCATCGCACTAGCTACACCTGGTACTGTTGCTTTTTTGCATTATATTTGACCAAGTCTTCTTCCTACAATAGGTAAAGGATCTCAGAAACTTTCTACAGACCCAGGGTCAGGTATGGAGTACTGCGCAGTATCAGTACTGCATTATCAGTACTGATAAAGTATTTTTTTACTAAATGATTCAGGCTACTGGATACTGTTGCTTGCAAAGATAGTTTCTGTGACTCGAAAGTGGTAGCTGCAGTTGAGACTTACTTTAGAGGTGGTGGTGTGAAGGTTAGAGCTCTGATACAAAACAAACTGCCCAAAGACACCACCAACTTGGATCACGCAGTACAGAACTTCAACGACTGGATCACCAGCGCCACAGACAAAGTCCCTCCCAGCAAACCAGCTAAAACGCACAGACCCTCCAAACAAGCCAGGTGGTACACCCAGGAACTCAACACATAAAAACGCAGATGCAAACATCTTGAAAGAACATGGTGCACCAGCAGGAACCTCACCGACAGAGCCACCTTCAAACTAGCCCTCAACGACTACCATCGACAAATCAAAGCGGCAAAAAGGGAGGCCCTGACTCACCGGCTCGACATCAGCGGCAAGCAACTCTTCACCATCGTCAGAGAGTTCACCTGCCTGTCAACCACCGAAAACTTGGTTTCCTCATCACAGGAACTCTGCAACGTCCTCGCCAACCACTTCCACAACAAAATAGCAACCATCTATAAGAACTTCAATCCCCAACTCTCGAACCTCCTCCAATCAACCCCCACAGCTGACCACCCGCTCACTGCATAGAAAAAATCAGCGCACCAAACACAACCACCTTTATGAATTCCATCCACCCTGGAACACCCACCGACACCTGCCCCCACTGACTCTTCAGCGTGGGAAGGGATGAGATCAGTCACCAACTCAACACCATCATCAAACCCTCTCCAACCACAGCCACCTTTCCCGGCCCCTGGAAACACACTGAGGTCAGATCCCTCCTCAAGAAACCTTCAACAGACCCAAACGATCTCCAGAACTACCATCCCATCTGCCTGCTCCAGTTCTCCGCCATAGTCCTGGAGAAGGTCATCAACCTCCAAATTACCAAACACATGGAGAGAAACAACCTACAAGACCCCTCCCAATCAGGATTCAGAGCCAAGCATAGCACTGAGACAGCTCTGATCGAAGCAACAGACGCCATCGGCACCCTACTTGACAGAGGAGAATCAGCTGCCCTGACCCTGTTTGACCTCTCTGCCGCCTTCAACACAGTCTCCCACCACAAACTAATCGATCGCCTACGCCAGATTGGTATAACAGACAACGCGCTCAGATTGATGGCATCCTTTCTCACAGTACGCATCCAGAAAGTCCGCCTCCTCCCTTCTCATTGCAAGCCAAGCAAATCTGCAGCATTCCCAAAAGCTCATCCCTCTGCCCAACACTCTTCAACTTCTACATGACACCACTCACAGACATCATCAGATCGCATGAAATCAACATCATCTCCTATGCCGACGACACGCAGCTAGTCATATCGCTCTCTGCCGAACCCACCTCAAAGAAGACTAACTTCCACTACTGCATGAAGAACGTGTCAGCATGGATGAAGGACAACTGCCTAAAGCTCAACACGGACAAGATGGAAGTTCTCATCTTCGGCAAACACAGTGCCCTCTGGAAAGACTCCTGGCGGCCATTGGAATTCGGACCCACCCAATGCCGAAAGACCATGCCAGCAACCTCAGCATCATCCTAGACCACGAACTCTCCATGAAATGTCAGGTCTATGCTGCCTCCTCAGCATGCTTACACACACTCCACATGCTCTCCAAAATCTTCAAGTGGCTCCCCATCACCACCAGGAAGACAGTAACGCATGCCCTCATCACCAGCTGACTGGACAACGGCAACACACTCTATGCAGGCTCCACCACCAAATTCACGCAGAGACTCCAGCCGATCCAGAACACAGCTGCCATACTGATCCTCAACCTGCCCAAGAGAACCCACATCACCCAGCACCTAAAAGACCTCCAGTCCAGAAGAGATGCCATTTCAAGCTGCCACGCCATAGGACGCTACTTCTCCTTTATTGCTGCCAAAGCCTGGAACACCCTCCACCTCCACGCCTCGCTGATCAACTTCAGGAAGAGGCTCAAGACCTGGCTCTTTGAACGAGACCTACAGAAACCGCCTGGATACCCTCTCGGGTGACAAGAAGAGCTTTACAGATAATGATGGATTGAATTTACAATGCAGTGCATAAGTAGTCACAAAGGCCAATGCCTGGTCGCAGGTACGTCCTTTAGATTCGATTCTGATTTTATATTGTAGATAAAAAGATAGAAGAATTAAATATGGAACACAATGACAAGCATACACACCTTGCAGGTAGAGTTGCTGTAATGTAAAGTTTGACATATTATAGTAAACATAATTATGGCAGTTTAGGGAATCTAAATTTTACAGTATGGTGAGACTAGTCAGTGCCTTAATGTTGGCATCGATGATGCTTCCACATTGTACAGTTAGAAATACCCACAGAGCTAAACCAGTTTCAAGAAAAGTAACATGGGCTAAATTCTGGTAGTCTAACCAGGGCAGCAAGGCAGTACCCAGACAAAATGTGTGACCTATTATGGTTAACAGACCAAATGAACAATAACACAGGGAAAGAAAATAAGAAATTAAGGATCTATGACAAGTTATTTTCTTCTTTTTATTGAGTTTTCCAACAAGAAAAAGAATATACAGGTGGCAACATCATTACTAGGTTGGATAAGTAGTTGTGATCAGTACAGAAGCTATACTTAGACAGGCATCCCCTGTCCCAGCAGTGATATATTTAGTACAAGCTCAACAAGTCTAAACTCAGTCAGGTTACCCTTGTTCATCCCTATCATCATCACAGGATGGCACTACATAGGAAGGCAATCAAATTTTCATTATATATGTTTCATGATTCTTTAGTTTTACCAGATAGCATTCCAAATAACACCCATGGCTCCACAAATAGTTGACTTTACCCTTCCAAGCATATCCATAGAAACCTCATCAAAACGGCCATCCACATAACAATTTGTAACAGCCAAGGTGTAGCCCCCCTCCCCACCCTGCATACATTCTACGAAAGCATAAATGCATTTCTGTGTTTGGCACACAGCTACCAAACTGCTTCTTCCCTCATGGAGGTCTTGTCCTTGGTGGGTTGGAAATTGCTTGTATCATCGCGGCCCATACAATCAAACCATCTGGCAGCTTATTAACATGTCTAACCCCTCTCATTTGAGATTCTTGCGCTACAGCTCATTCTAGCACATCTCCGAACCAGGCATCTATAGGAGGTGCTCTAGGGCTCGACCAATGGATAGCTATGCATTTTTTCACCAATATAGCGCCCAATTTAAAGAACTTTGTTCGTATGCGCTTACCCTTCTGTGGGATAATGTTCAGGATGTACTCTTTTACTGTATTAACCGAAACTGCCTCTTATGTAGATGCCTTTCTTTTGAGCAATCTCCTCCCAGTAGGTATGCATGACCCGGCAACTCCAGATTACATGGAGGAAATCTGCATCCTCAGTTTGGCCTCTTCCACATAGTGCTGATGTAGTGGGGTGGATCTTATGTAATTTTACTGGGGTGAGGTATGTCATATGCAGATACTTATACTGTGTCAAAGCATGCCTTACTAGACACCAGTTGTACCTCATGACACACATGCATCAACTGTTTGTCAGTAAGAGCGCTGTCAATGTAATTTCGCCACTTATCATAAACTTTCAGGACCCCTTTTAGGTTTGTCCACACTCTGTGCTCTGTAGTGATTGAATACCAGGCATCTGCATCTGGGGAGAGCCAATAACATAGTCATTGTGTGCTTGGGGAAGCGTCCGGGAATAAAGTCAAAATACCCTTTGCCTTGCAGGCCAATTGTGGGTACCACACAAATTGACCATTGCCAACTCCAAAAGCACTCTGGACTTAACCAAAGGTATGAAGCCGGTTGCCATATATGCTTGCTAGAGTTCAGCAGCCTCCCTGTTTCCAACTTTCCACAGACACTGTAGCAGATATCTGCGCAAAGGAGTATATGCACCAAATCGGCATTTCCAGTGCAAACTGGTTTCTTCACAGTATCAGCTTAATCACTCTATCCCACATGTAACAAACAGCCCGAAGCACATGAGGCAAATTTTTGGGGATACCCTGTCCCCTCATCAGTAGATATGGTAATGTTTCTACCTGATGTTTACCCTCGCGAGGTCTGTTCTCCCCTTCGTCCAGCCAGCGAACTGTGTGCTGCAGTTGGGATGCCATGTAGTACAGCTCCATGTCAGGGACTTCCAGCACGTCCCGTCCCACTGCCATTTTTTCTTTAATGTGTCCAGTTTGACTCTGCCACGTTTACCCGCCCTTATCAGGTCCACCAGTATGCTGGTTCACCAAGAATACTTGTCTTAGACTCACATACGTGGAGCCCTGTAGTATCAGGGAAGAAACACCATCTTGGCCACTGCCACCTACCAATTACCGACAGTGAGAGCGTATTTCAGAAAGTAACTAAGGATTGCAGACCATCTATCACCCACCCCATGTTCAACCTGTGGCTGAGTGATTCACCTAAGGTAAATCAGATGCCTAAGTACCTGAAGTCATCAGTCACCCGAGGATGTCCACCCTGGATTGCCTCCGTCCTCAGTTCTCACAGTCTTACCAGCGGAGACAATTTAGGTTTATCACAATTAATGTACAGACCAGAGATTTCCCAATATTCTGTCGAGACCGGCAGTAAGATCAGGCAGAGTAGGTCGGGTAGGTGAGATACACCAGTGGGTGATCAGCTTATAGAGACGCTATAAGCATAGAAGCCCCGAGTCTTAGTTCCCAAAGGTTAAGCATGCTCCACATCCGGCAGGCTAATGGCTCCATGACCAGCGCAAAAAGCTGCAGCGACAAGGGGCAATCCGCCTTCCATCTCAAACTGTTAAAAAAACAGGCAGCCAGTTCGGACCTGGGTCCGTGGTTTACAGTACAGCAACTGAACCCATCTGATATAGGTCTATCCAAGTTCCATAACCCGTAAGACCTCTCATATATAGTCCCAGCAGACAAAGTCACAAGCCTGCTCAACATCAAGCAGGGCTGGTGCACACGCATGGTCGGCAGATCCCACCACGTGCAACACGTGTGTCGGTCTGCATTTATTAAGTGTGGAGTGCTCCTGTGTGGTATGAATCCGCTTTAGTCTTCATATTTAGCCCCAGGAAGCCTGATCTGGGTAGCTGTTACAGATGAGCAACAACTTGTCGGCTAGAATGTTTTTCCTTTGTTGAGAAATTTCCACTGGCAAACCATCCCCCCACTAATATGCCCTTCTGCATATTCGTAATGGCAACTAGGATTTCCTCCTTACTCAGTGGGGCAGCTAACATTTCTCTACTGTCAGGGGACAGGAGACTCAGCGGGAGGCTAGCTATGTATGAGAAAACGTTTTGTCTAGCCAGTTTGTGTGGTTACAAGTATATAGCACGCCTGTGTCTGAAAAGTAATTCAAGGAAACAATGGTCCCTAGGGGAGAAGTGAAAACCTCAACTTCCTCGGTAATGATACATAACCATCCAAAAATGTGTCTTGATGAAAGCGGAAATTATTTTATTCATTTAAGTATTATTAAAATCCAAGGAATAATAATAAAGCTTTTTCATTTAAAGGCTTTTAAAGATAAAGTGGTGCTTCCAACGACGAAACGGCACAGTGAAAGTGAAGAAGGTGAGTATAAAGTGTGCCAGTGCTATACAATGTATGCACATGAATAGTGACTGATAAGGATGCACCGGTGTTTGACACACTCCCTGAAACAGAGTGATAAGCTCCAAATCAAATTAAAGACAGTACACTAGTATTGTGTCAATGTTTCAACCCTATACAGTTATTCATACAGGGTCATCAGGATAAAGAAATAAAGATAGGAAGCACCTGGGAAGGATAAACCACAAATCAGCTGGCTTGCAGGGAACAACATTATCGAATTTTGTAACAAGTGGATTATGTGACCTACCTAAAGAATGGCACTCCTGAGGGGGTTGTCCATTAATACAATGTGAAAAGGACCCACAACAGTGGTTGGATGCACTTAGGGAAGGTAGTTCTTAAGTATAAACAAATTAAACTACATTGGACTTCATGTCAAACTTCTATTTATTATAGCACTTAACATCTTTCCATATTCTTTCCTGCCTTGAACTGAGCAGACTTTGAGATTTTGTTTGTTGTTAATTTTGTGTGCAACTGCATTGAGTTTTGGCTATTAGTTAGATTAGGGCTCTAAAACTGCTGCCAATTATATTTTGCCTTGATTCTATTAATTAACCATTACCTTTTACCTTCTGTATGGATTCTTAATTTTTAAATAACCCTTCATGGTTTGTACTTTGACTTTTGTCTCGAGTGGATTTTCGTATGTGGATTTTCCAATGTTTATTCTTATGTGTACTTCTCTGCGTACATTCTACGTTTGTGTTTACTACTCTCATCTCTTAGAAACTGACTCACACAGCCCACATTCATCAATTGTCCCTTTTGATGTAAAGACCGCCGACAAGACCCTGCCGAATAAGTATCGGGCCCACAGGAGACCTCTCAGTCCCTGTGGATCTAATCAACTGGTTGAATGTTTACAGCCCCATAGAAAAAGTCTTTACTAGCAAGGGATTTCAGGCTAAAGGTCCAGGCAGCTCTCCAGGAATTTCCTCCATATATCCAGTTGTGGCTTCTTCCCTCTGTTCTTCTCCCCCTCCTCAAGTCTTGTAATTATTCAAGGTGGGCAGATTCTTAGAGGGAAAGACTGATAAGTAATTGGTAGGGGTATGTCACTATGTACCATTTAAAAAAATGTTATGTTGTCAAGGAAGACAGACAAAATGTAATTTGTTGTGGACAATGCGTCTGAGAATGCTATTTTATAAAATATCCAAATCGGATTTCTGTTACAAATGGACGATTATTCAAATGGAGGAAAGATGTTTCTATTGTCACATGTTACAGAAGTGAAGATTCATCACTGCTGTTAAATTTTAAAGCACAGCATTAATATGATGTGTTGTGTAAATTATCAAGGAGTCCATTTTTGATTCTGGAACATAGGGTTGTGTTATTAATAATATTATTTAGGTGAGATACTAAAATGCTTTGTAAACTATAGAACAGAGAAAATGATGTATAATCGCTTTACCATTCTTGCAGCATTTTTAAATTTCACGTTCTGTTGGAACTGAGTCTTCTTTGTGCAACGCAGAGAGGTCATGCTCGCAAGAGTGGGCACTGTTAAGGGGCTAGAGGTCCATGTGATGCGTTTGCTCAGGGAATGGTTCCTACCAGTTATATAATGCAGTGGTAGTGAATTGTGTTATCAGTATTTGAAGTGCATTTCTACCATTCATAAGAAACTGTAGCACTTCAGGAAAATGGTTGTGAGGTTTCTCATTGACTGGGGCCATGGTGCCCTGGAGTTCCTGTTTAAAGTATGCAAACAAATGGTGGATGGAATGCTTGAATTAACTGAGCCACTGGTAATCACTCAGGGTCACATCCCAGTCCATGGTTATTTTGTACACCATGCCACCCAGAAATATGCAAATCAGGCTTGACCCTGCTCCAACGGGACCAGTCCAACCCGAACTGCCAGGCCAGGTTCTCCCTGAAGTGGAACACAGGCAACGCAGGGCCGGTTTTGCCCTAGTTAGGGTTCAACAGCCAGGTATAGCTTGGTTCCAGTGACAGTGTGCAAGGGACCCACGTCTGGGCATACCCGTCCCACTTCGGGTGACACGCCAAACTATACCAAAAATGATGGATGGAATTCGTGAATTCATCACAGGAGCTGGTAATCACTCCCAGGCCGCATTCCCGTCTGTGGTTATTTTGCACACCAGACCACATCGGTTCGGAGTCGGTGTTTGTCATTGAAGAGAGGATCGCACAGCTTGATGTACTGATTATTGATGGGCGACTTACGCATAAGTATTTGTGGCTGCAGGACGTTCCTGTTTGTTCCATAAAATGAAATGGACAGTTGTTTATTACCAGGTCTGAAGTTTAAGTGAGGTTGAATGACATAATTTGGCTGTTTTTTATCTCCAGACTGTTGTGTGGGTATGTGGTATGTTTAGCTAGTGTTCGATGGTTCAATAGGTATGTGGTTTGTAAGGAGTATGTTCTGTTAAGATGGCAATGCTTTATTGCAGTGTTTCCCAAACTAAGGGTCTGGCCCACTAGTGGGTCAGGAAAGTCAGAAAAATAAGTAAAGATGCCTTTAAATTCTATGTTGATCTTGTTACTTTTGCTGTGCTTTAGACACTGAGGTAAAATGTCAGAGTGTCTTCTGACAAATTGATTTTTATTTTAAATGGGAATTGATGTTCACTTTTCTTTCTCTGACTGCAAAGTAAAAGGAGTTTTTAAAGTGAATTATGTGACAATCCTGCTGTTGTACAGGATTGTGAAAGGAAAGGCTGTAGGGTTATGTTTTTATTAGCAGCACAAAACAAAATGTAAATACCTGTAAATTAACTGTAAGCATTCAGCAGGTAGAAAAGAAAAAATGAAGTACTTTTTTGTACTTCTGAAGTGTGCTGGAAACAGAATTCAATAGGATCAAACAAATCAAAACAGTTTTCTTGGTGCTGCACAAAAGATAAGTGTGCACAGAGACACGATTCCCATGCATTATCATTTGTGTGCTATGTAGTTTTATCAGAAAACCTGTATACTGTGCGAAGTTAGTGGCCATTTCAATGGAAAATATCCTGTCTGTAAATGACAGATTACTAACTCTCGATGCTTTGGTGACAAAAAAAAGTGCCACCTCATGTCCATTAAAGGTAGGTCGGTCGCAAAAGTCTTGTCATTCTAAAAAGTGGGAATGGTTCGAAAAAGTTTGGTAAACATTGCTTTATCGCCTATGTGCCATTTGACCTTTGTTATGCTAGTATATGCTGTGTTGTGTCTAATGTTCTCCTGGTTCTGAAAATAAAGTTGTCTAAGTAAGGAATGTGTTGTGGGGGTGGAAAAGCTTTGCCAATTTTATGTATCGATGTGCTTATTTGTATCACTAAAGGGCAAGTCCAGTGGTTTTGAGAGCAAGGTTGCATAGAGTACATCCTTTACCAGTCTTGTGTGTAGTCTGTACCCTGTCGTGGGCAATCTACAGTTTGTGTGCTTTAGGGAAGAGAGGTGTCACCTCCTATATGACCTTTGGTGCTGTGGTAAACAGTGCTTTAAATGGAAATGTAGAAGTGCTGGTACTTACTAACAACAGTACCTATTTCCTCCTGAGAATTGCCGGTACGCTCCCATTAATTGTATTGCTCCTATGCTGATAAGTCCAGGTACTGTCCCTTTCAAATTATAGAAGTGCCGGTACTCTGTACCGGACGGTAAGAAGTGTTGGTACTCAGTACCGGCCCATTTAAAGCACTGGTGGTAAATGTATGTAACAGTGTTGTAAGTGCACTTAATATGTGCTGTTGTGTTTGCTGGTTTATAGCGGGTAGTGCCATTCCCCATGCATTGGTATTCATTACTGTTTTGTATAAAGTGTTTTTATTTCCCTCTGCTTCTAGGCACATACATACAGTAACCAGTAGGACAACGGAGTAATATACATATTTACAATACCTGTATATATTTACTTATATACAAATGAGTCATGAGTGAGATAGCGACTGCACAACAATGTAACTTATTGGACACGTGCACAATCTATACAACCTTTCACTTGCCATTACAGTAGAGGCTGGTCAGTACTGAGAAAACAGGGCAGCCCAGTGCACCAGAAGGGAACCTAGGCATTGTAATGTAGAGTGAGCAATGGTTACAGTTAGAGGGCCATTTACGGTTCTGGGACAATCATTTAACAGCCCGCCTTGGGCGTCTCACAAAGTATTACTCATCCCGCGAGGTAGGCGTAAAACATGCATGGTGATGTCATGGATTTTTCATGCCGCCATAAAGGAGATACTGATGCAGCTTCGCATGGTGTAATATCAGACCTTAAGTAGCGTTTGACAGAAAAGTGAAGGGCGTGGAGTTGATTGTGAGCTTAAGTTAAACTGTGCAGGCTCCAAGATCGCAGACACCCTAGCAAAGATGTCGCAAGATGAATGCTTTGTCCGATGAAGGCATACTTGTAGGCTGGGTTATGATGTACACATGGGCGTAGGAAGTGTGGGGGACGCGGGGGATATATCCTCCCCAGATTTTGAAGTGGGGGGGACACGGGGGACAAGGGTGGGGGGTGTAATGACTGCGGTCTAGTTCTTGTAGCGACATCGAACACACACCCCTACATCCGCAGGCCAGGCGTGGCCTGCGGGGAGCCAATAAAGGGAGGCAGCCCGCTCGGGGGCAGGGCTTCCGACCAGAGTACTGAGTGTGGGTGGTTATTGTACTCTCCCCAGTCCCCGAACCCCCTCACCCCGGCCCTCCCATGCCCGCAGCCCGTAGAGCTACGGAGAACAGGACAGGGGGGACGAAGGGACAAAGGGATTTCCCCTCTCCCTTCTGTTATCGCAGGGCCATTAGCACGCGAAAGCGCTACCTAATGGCCCTGCACTTGACCTGCCTGGAGTCAGAGGCCACCCGCCCTCTGCCTTTTGTTATACTGCAGGAAGGCTCAGCCGTTCTGGGAAGGGCAGAGAACGGAGAAAAAATAAACGCTGTCTCTTTTCCTTCATGGCAAGGACCGTGTCCACTACTCCTGATCTGCCTATGGCGGCTGCCCTCCTCTCTTTATTCCTCCATCTCTTTCTGTCTCTGTCTCGCTCCTGCTTAACCGTGCTGATTTCAAGAGGCAGCTCTTAAGGTACTCTCTGTTACCTCTCCTTTTCTTAATTTGTTCCCTGTGAAATTGATCCAAAAAAGGCTGAACACTTTGGCTGTAAATGTCCTCATTTTCTGACCGTTTTCTATTGAAAAGAAAAACCTCGGAATGGAGAGAAAAAATAGTTAAATACCTAAATAAAGCAATACAGAGTGGACAGCAGACAGGCCAGACTGTTATTTACACCCACACACATTAGCGCCACTTTACAGAGTTTGCCAGTGAAAGCGCTACTTTCTTTTTATCTTCTTTCTTTGAACAACATTGTTTTGCCAGGGTGGGTAAGTGCGCCATTCCTAAAGGGACTGCAATACCTGGTTGATGGGTAGAGTGGAAACGTTTAATATGATCGTTTTCAACTTTTTAATTATTTTAGCTTATAAAATGCGGCTCTGTGTTTGGAGATGTGGTCTTTTTTAAACCAAACTGCATACATTTTGAAAGGATATAAGCAATGGACATTGAAAGGGGTCCCTTCCTGGTCCTGTAGCCATGTCTTGAACTTTTCAGGCAAAATCGCTTACTGATTTCTGAATAATGAGTTTAAAACCGTTAAGGTAACCATGTTTTTTTCTGATTACAGTTCACATGCTTTGCTTATTCTTGCACTCCCTATGAGTGTTTGCTTTTTCCAGGGTGTTATTCATTTTTTTTCAGGCAGCATTTTACTGTTGTCTAGTGCATAATTTGAATTTAGTCGCAGCACAATTGAGTTGTGCTGAAGGCAGTGCGAGTTTCTCTCAGTGGGGCAGTATGGTGTTCAGTGTGGGAGAGAATGTGGCACTCTGGCCAGAGCTGCTGAATTTGGAACTGGAGAACCATGTTCAGACCTTCATGACTAGTTCACCATACCACACTCCTGACAGAGCTTATTCCGATGCTACACCTTAGAAGGCCCGATAGACCTTAGAAGCCCAGGTGTCTTAGCACCCGCAGGTGGACCTGTCCACCACAATCCATACTGCAGTTCACTTCCAGTCTTACGGGCAGGCATATGAAGAAGCACATCCTAGATCGACAGTGAATCTGTCACTGAGGTCACAAGACCCTTGAGGCCAGTCCACCTCACCCATTGGTACCTCCATTGGCCTTTTTCCAGCACTAGCAGTGCAACTTGCCAGGGGTTGGCAATGTAGGATTTGCATGCACACCAAACTTAGGGGGTGATTATAATGGCAGTGGGACCACCACGTCACCCCATTGGTGGCGGTCCCACCGCCATTGGTGACTGCATCACAGCCCGCCATATTACAATGGCGGGTGGTTATCTGGCGGTCAGAAAGACCAACCACCACGCACCCGACGGGCTTCTTGAGCCCGCCGGTGTGGTGGAGGGGCTCGTGGTTCCTACAATGCTGGTGGTGCCTACCATGCACCACAGCAGGGATTACGATGTCCCTTACCCGCCAGCTTATCAATGGCGGTTCACCTGCCATGGAAATGCTGGCGAAAGGGACTTTGGGGGCCCGTAGCAGGCCCCTTTACCCCTGGCCCCCAGACATGGGTCCTGGGGGGCATCTATGATGCCCCACAACATATCACTGCACCATGTGGCAGGCACCGATATATTTAACATGTTCCTTTTTTTTTTACTTTGTGGCGGATGATGCAGCCAGCAGCACCTGCTGCAATGTAAAAGATAGGCACTGCGAACACCGTAGTGGCAGTCGCATTGTAATGCCTATCGTAGGGCCTCCACCTTGAAGGCCAGCGGTCCCATTCCCCGATTCGATGGCGGTGGTACTGAAGTCCGCCTGCCATCGTAGTCAGCCCCTAAGTTTGCATTTTATGAATATGATTCAGCGGGAAATAAATTGATGTTTGCAATTTAATTGACTTTGGTTGGCCTCTTATCTATGAGATTTCCCTGTTGAATGTGCCTTTACATTATACATTTTCGGTTGTATGAATTGATTGCATACTACACTCTCCTACAGGTATTAACTTGAGTGTCATTAGGAGTGTCTGGGACCAATTGTTTTCTTAGGAATTGTATTCTTTACTAACCTTTGCAAAGGGCCCTAAACTTCACAGCAACACAAGTCACATTTCTTTTAGTAATTTGGGATCCGTTTGAGCTACAAAATTGTTTTGGAGGAAATCGTTAGATTATGCAGCAGATGATGTATTATGTGGCAAATATGATACAGCCATAGTTAAGTGGAAAACATTTTTCCACTTAATTTTGCCCCAACATTGTAGTTGATCAATTTGTAAGTTCCCCAAACCCAAAAGTCAAGTCTGGGCACAATTTGCATTTTAACAGCAGCCCTATAACACAGGGCTACTTTTAAACTGACCTCAGGCTTCAGCAGTGCACACATGCAAGCGCCGAAAGGGCTGCTGGCCTCTAAACTGCCATGCCTTATTATATTCTAGGGACTTAAAAGTAGTTCTAATCCCCCTGCCCTATTATGTACTAGGGCCTTATAGGAGAGGTCATGCCAATCATAGTGGTACCCTAACCCATAGTGCACCCTAGTGTATGTAGGTGTTTTCACTGTATTTTTAAGTGCCTCTTTCAGAATAGCACTGGCTGTTTAGGCAGAGGCCAGGGTCAGTCAGTCAGGTACCACCAGTACCAGTCAGCAAAAAGTTGGGGAGTGCCCAGGGCGGCTTTGCAACACTAGAGAAACACAAACTCAGAATGTAAAACATAACACCATGGTTGGGGGGTTCTCTTCAATAATCAGAATTGATTTCTATCCTAATGAACCCATTTTCCAACATTAGGATAGGGAAAGACTGGGGAAAAATCATAACGTTCTAATCTATACATTGAAGTTTTTATGCAGCTCTTTGATGACGGTTAATAGCTCACTGTTCAATGTTAGGATTTTAACTTATAAACTTTAAATACCAAAAGAATATCTCAGACAAAAGCAGTAACTCACTGACCTTTTGAATTAAAACTTTCACTAGACAAGCCTTCGATCTCTCTCAAAAAAAGAACATTAATCACCAAAGTTATCTTCACATTTTTATTGTTGCCTGAAAATTGCTGGAGACCAGGAATGCAGCAGCAGGTACTTTTCAAACCATAATGCACTTGCAAACACGACGCCCCCACCCTAAGTCAGCGGCCTTTGTTTGCTTTGTGCATTAAGATGCAAGATTCATATATATGTTTTTTTAAACATTTGGTCTCATTACTATATGAATGTAAATAACAATAAAGCATACATGCAAACTGTGACTGCATGCCTGCTTTTCTCAATATTTCACTTCGAAAGTATGCAATTGTATTTGTTTAACGGGCGGTGATTTGTATAGGGTCACTGGAAAGTGCACAAGGTTGTCCCTGCCCCCCCCAGAATTTTAGTGTCTCCTACGCCACTGGATGTACAGTTACGTGGCAACTGAGAAGGGTCATTAAGACCGTATAAACATGGTCTCAAATGCACCACAACACACCCCGCCTCCAAAGGAGAGATAGATACATAGACAGACAGACAGACAGTCTTTAAATTTGAGTAAACGGCCCAATATACCGACCGGGTCCATATTGCACCAAAAGCCAGCACTATCCTTGGAACACATTCACTCTGCTGAAAAGTGAAAAGTGAGTGTGATATTTCCATCCTTAACACAAAGGGGCGATTCTGGTGCAGCATCGCGTGTTTAACGCTTTTCTCGTGCAAGGCAAGGTACATACTCGAATTGGTCGGTCCCTTTAGATAATAATCGAGAACCTTTTAAAGAATAACTTTCGCTCGTCTGCTTTGAGAACCAGCTCGCAGCAGCTGAGGCCGCCCGTGCATTAATCATACGAAGTGAGAGCCAGCCAGCCAACTTGAAGTTGGATTCCAACCCGCAAGCCGTAAATCAATGTGAGACGTTACCTCCTTCCCACCCTGAAAAACCACAAATGTCTATTTCTGTTGTGTTCTGTGATTGATCTTGGGAACAGCTCCAAAACCCGGACAACAGCCAAAGAGGATTTCTCCGGGAGTGGGTGGGGCTCCTTTCCGGGTTCTGATTGGTTCTTAGAGCCCCTCCCTCTCCGCGCCTTCTGGGGCGTGCCGTATATGCTGGGTGAGATTTGATTGGCTTCAGTAGAGCCTTCCAGCCCACACCCACACGCTAAAGCAGCGTGGCGCTTCGCTATGGGAGCTGTCGGCAGGCCTAAACTACCGGTGAGCACCGAAATATATCCATCGTCGAACTGCTCCCAGCCTGCAGCACCGCCCCAGGCCAGATGCAACCACCTTCAGTGTTGAGATGTGCAGATTTTACCGAGTGGGTTGGATTTGTGGATTAATATGTCCACTGTTGGGGCCGCCTGTGTTCTGCCTCATGGCCACATGTTTAGAGTTTGGAGCGTCCACTCAGCCATTCATCTTTCTGAGGTCGATAAAAGGAGTATCATCGAATTGGGTAACAAACATCTGTTTTTCAGAGCCTTGATATCCCTTGGTGATACGTGCGCTTTATGAATGCACGTTATGATGTGCAGTAGTGTCTGAAGAAATATTGCTGCCAAGGGCCTCGTGCGCAGCGTGAGACCAGTCGCCTGTTTCCTTACAGTTGAGAGAAAACGCATATTTTAGTAAAATGTCGACCGCAATCACTAATACAAAACTCCACCACGTGATTGATAGCCTAAGATTGATACCTCTCAAATATGGTCAACTATCAAAGTTGCAGCACATCTTTTAAGAGGCTGGAAACGTCCCACCAAACATGTCGACGGTCTCTGTCTGACACCTATAAAATAGACCATACTCTTGAAGATCATTCATTTACTAAACTATAAAAAAATCGTGTCATACTTGATGAATGCTCTGGAATGCCCCCGACTCCAGAAAGGTATAAATCGATTTTCCAAATGTGGGTTACTCGGTGACCAGACCGGCTCAGCAACTTCCTGGTGTATAAGTGACGGGATCCAATGTACAGCGCGTGGCGTTAATTTTTAGCAGCATCTATTTCAGGTGCAATGACGTGCAGCTGTACGAAGAAAAAAAGGAGAAAGCGACACGTCCACCGAGGTAACACGGTCCCCAGTGCACAGTCCAATGTGTTCATTCAAGTGGAGATAGGAAAATCATTAGACCAACCGAACGGAATTCAAAGTTTGTTTGCATTGGCCAATGTTTATTGCATTTATTATTTGGTACATGTCGGAGCTAGCCGGTCTGGTGCTTTTCTCTCCCAGGACCCGGTGCATACGTCTAAATGCTCTCAATGTATGTGGCGGGGACCGGGGCAAAGCCATAAAACGCGCCTTGCTCAAAGTCGCATAATCCTATGTGGTCAGGGCCACTGAAATTATGCGCCAGGAGAGGGCCAAATTATGCAGCAGGGTTAAGTAAATTATGCAACAATAAAAGACAAATTATGCGCCATAATGCGACACTTTGCTCAAAGTCACACAGACTATCTAGTCAGGGCTACTGAAACTATGCGGCAGGAGAGGGCCAAATTATGCAGCAGGGTTAAGTAAATTATGCGGCACATTTTGTGGTAGTATTACTCCATTATTTAGCCATTTTTACACTTAATAACACTGTCTGGACATTGGCTGCACATCATTATTACCAGTTTAATATTCAAAAATAGTAACCTACAGAAAAGTGACCGTCAACCTTTTCAAAGGGCCTTCCACTGCGGGGCAACACGTCGCTGAGCTTTTAGTAACTTTTGAACCGTTTGAGCTATAAAAATTGTATTTGTTATAATCTGCAGATTATGCATCAGACGGTGGATTATGTGGCAAATCTTATCATTATGGGAAAAAACACTGCTGCCACAGAATCGCATATTTTCAGTGGCCCTATTTATAGTAAAGCCAAAAAGGCGTGAGCAGGGTTTCATATTTCACGTACCAATTAGACCAAATCATGCCAAACATGCGGTATGGGGCAGCCAGTGCGCATATAAAGGTTCACCAAAGGCATCTTACTGCCAGATATGTTTTAAGGCATTGGCAATTAGCCAGGCCCCCACCTTCCAAGGGTCCTCCTGAGGAAGAGATAGTTTTCTCTATTTTACCTTCTTATCTCAACCACTCGCTCTACCTACCTTTTTACCTCATTCATTCTCTCTGTACACAGTGCCATTTTAAGTATTCCAGCTGTTTTTGTGTGACCCACTTTCTGAAAGTTTAAGTAAAATTCAATATAGTTTGGCATCAATAGCAGACAATGTGTAACCCATTCAAAGTTATTAAGAACAAGGACCACCAAAATGTAACATGCCCAGGGCCTCAAAAATCCAGTAAATGACACTGTCTTGAGAACAGTGTGTGGATGTGTAAAGGAGAAAGAGCTATGTTGCAGTGGTTATGTCGTAAATTTCTCGTGTCCTGGGCTCAAGTCTTGGCTCCTCTTGACCCTGCGTGCGAATTGTGTGCCATACACGAACCATGGGCCACATGTACGAAAGTAAGGAATACTGATTTCCTAATTACAATTTTTTGGCGAAAAGCAATTAGGAAATCGATAGTCCTAATGTATGAAGCTCTTTAGAGTTTTATTGGCGCTTCCTAGTGGGTTGCAAATTGACTTACTCTATGAATACTAATGAGGTATGTCGCAATTTGCGACCCATTGGGAATCACAGCCACCACAGCGATGGTTTCCTGCTGGGGTCAGCAGACCACCATGTCTGTGATTGCTTTTAAATAAAGCAATGGGATGCGTATAAAAAGAAAAAAATGTAACGCTTAAGTTTCATTTATAAGAGTAGGCAATACTGTGTGGGACCACTGCCTGCTCTTTTAAAAAAAAAAAAAAGTTTTCCAACCATTCTCAAAGGAGAAGGGGTCTCTCGATGACCCCCTTCCCATTTGCAAACAGGTAACCATCAACTTTCATTTGGTGGTAAATTGCAAATGTTTTGCAACCACATTTAGGTTGCAAAACATTCGTACATACCATTCCAATTCAGTATTGGGAAAAGACCCCTGTTATACTGAATCACAAAACCCAAATTGCTTTTTGGCAACTTTCAAGTGACCAAATTGCAATTTGTGTTTTCTACATCACAGAAAGCATTTTTGAAGTCACAAACGGACTGATTTGTGCACCCTTAAAATACTATGTGTGTATGTATGTGTATATATACATATACACGCACACATATAGCCCCAGATTTGTTCATTAAACGCACTAGTAGTTACTCAGTTAAATGACTACTTTTTCTAGCATGCAATTTTTTGAGCTGTAACTTTGAGACATGCAGTTTTTTCTACGTAGTTTGCATTTCCTTAGATGCTTGTGTATACACGTTTTTCTCGAGGAACGGGCTACGAAACGCTTGTTAAAGATCATGTGAAAAAGAACATGCAAAGTAGGAAGGACTCCCTTTTGTAACGCTGGGCTTTGTTCCCTTCTCTGTAATAGACTAGCTCCGTTACTACCAAAGCTTCCCTCCCCCACCAGGCACTTTTGTTCACGCCACCACCCACAATTTTTCTCAATCTTTCAAAAACACATGAAAGCAGTTAGCCAGCACTCAGCTCCTGTAGATACAGGCAGCACCTCGTTTAAGTTTTAAAGCAAGGGTACGAGTCAAAGTGAACACCCTTAGTTTCTACTCAAACCCGTGCAGAATAGTTAAACCACTCCCCTATTTAAATTGAATGAGCCGACATGCAGAGCCATAGTTATGACGCACACGCAGGTATTTTCTTTTCAGGTATTTTTTGGCTTCAGTTACTTTTCTCTGGATGTATTTTTCCCGGGGAATTAGTGTTTTGTCTATTAATCCCTCGCAGACTGTGCGCAGCTCAATACAACGCATACAGTTGCCTCCCAATCAGATCTCGGTGCATGCACGTGAGGTCGTGCGAATAACGCACTGCGCTACAATGTGTCCTGTAAGAGAATTCGCGCCTCTTACCTGTATTGGTCAAACTTTGCAAACTGCCTCCAGTCCAGCGGGTTGCTCTCGTAAGATTCCATTATTGTCTGCACCTCTTCAACGTTGATCTTGTCGCTGGAAAAAATCGTGTGCAGAATCTGAATTAGATCTTGTAGAGTTTGTGGCTTTAACACTTCTGTCTGGTCCATCGTGCACTCTTTTTGAGCAGTGGCAGAGATTCCTGTGCGCTATGACCGTGGCTCACACCCTTCGAGCAACAATTCCGCACACCCCCAGCCGGCCTCACTATTTATCGTCCCAAAGTTACAGTGGGATGTACCAACTTCCCAGGGAGGGAGGATCCCGGCAGCTAACTGGGTTAACTCTACAACCCAGGCGCTCGACTGCAGGTGCACACAACATTTATGCCAATGTTCCGCCCATTCTTCCAGCTCCTGCCCGATTCTCCAGCTACATGTTTGGCATCGGTTGCAACACCCTGTTTCTTAAGACATGCCCCGCTTAGATCCCTATTCCTTCAGTAACCATGGTAGACCGCCATACCCTGTAGCTGTGTGATGTGCTGGGTCTTGCACATGCGTTTTGTTTATGTGCTTGATTCAGCCGGGTTCGCTACAGAAGGATCTCTGAAGCACACTGCGAAACCATAGGTTTAGGTTTAGTTAAAGAGACGGCGTTTTTAACGAATGTGTTACATGCAAATATTTTCAATAGAGTAACTATATCTCACGTAAAAATCCTATTTTTGGGACAGTTGTCTCTGCCTCCCTTTGTAAACCTGTCCCTCTCAGCTCTCTTTTTCTTCTTCTATTTTTTTTTTAACCTGCAATTATGTTTTTTCTTGCTGACTCAGCAGTTTGCGAGCCAAGTTTGGGAGCCATTGGAGTGGATCGGACGAGACTGCATATAAAAAAGCACTAGTCACAAGTGTTAGCGCAGAGTCCACTTCATTAGGAGAGGTCTGCAAGTCGAAATAGAACATTGCAATACATAAAGAGTAAATTTCAGCTTAACTAATTCAAATAATGCCCACCCTACACCGCCACCCTTAAAACGCTCAAAAATCCCAACAGCAGAGACGTTTTAAGACGTGGGCAATTACTTAGGGCCCCCACCTTCAAAAGAGGAAACAGTCTTTACAACGAGGTTTTTACCACATTATGCCTTTACTACGCATTTTTTACCACACGTTTTTACCACTTGTATCTCTATACAACGCATGCCATTACCACGCATTAATGGTAAATTGGGAGTTGTGGGGGGTCTCCCTCACAAATACATTGTTTTTAAATATAAAAACAATGCATGCTAATGGCATGGTTTGTAACAGCACATGCGTTGTAAAAAAAATATGGAACAAAAAAGTGTTAAGGCATGCAATGTATTTCCCTGCGTTCTGCCATACAACCCATTGAAAGGGGCCCCTGGCGAAAGGGATTTTCTCTCTAACACTTCTGTCTATTTCTCTCTCTCAACTTTTTACGTACAATTCAATATTATTTGGGTTTATAAGGTTGGAATACGCAGAAAATGGGTAAAAAAATTCAAAGTTTTACCGAACAGGGGCCCCAAAATTTATTTTGGCAGGGCCCCAAAAATCCTTAAGATACACTGCCCAACAGTTCCCCACAGATCACTCAAAGCGACCCTCACTCTTCAGTGTCATCCCCATTCTTTCATTCAGTTATACCGTTCACACACAACCCTTAATCCTTTCAACCCATATAATGTCAACACGTTTAGCAGCCAAAGAGCTCTTACCCAGACACACACCTGAACCCTTCGGAAAGGTGGGGGGAGGGCAGGGGGAAGGAGTGAAAACACCTGCACGTTAATCACCCATGGACAACTGTGAGTATGTGTTTTCCTGCTCCCTTCATTATCATTGCCAAACAATGACCTATTAACTCCATCAGGACAAAACAAAGCAGTCATCCTCCTTGATAATAGTGGCTATGATAAGCCCCATTTTAGAGCAATGACAAAACGGTGTCATTTCTCTTTAACTTCCTCCGGGCCTTCCAATTCACCATAGGTTTCCTTGCTCCTTTCCTGACCTTCTTAGGAACTAATCTGTCCAGACAAGGACTGGACTTATTGCTAAGCAATCAGAAAGAGCATCCATATTGGCAGGTACAGTGGCATGGGGAACCTGCCACTTAAGCAGCTTAAGTAGGGGCTGCCACTGAGTCCCATGGGCTAGTGAACTGGATCCACACTAAAGGAAATTATCTGTTTATGGATCTCTTCTGTCTACTGGTGTTAGGATAAAAAAAAAGGCCCTTGCATGGTGACCGATGTGCACCCCTGCCCTGAGTATGCCAGTTGCATGGATGTCTGGATCCCTTATACTGATATTTGGCCATGAATGAACATGGATTATGCGTGTTTGCTGTGCCGAGACCTGTCTAGTTGTAATACAGTCTTGTTAGACTGTGAGGGACATGCTAACCCCATAGTGGTTGTGTGCTACTTCCCTTACCTATAGTTAAGTGGCACGACTACCGTGGTGGGAACATACTTGGTTTGTGTTTGGTAGTGATCAGTATTGTGAACTGGGCCTTTTACCTGTATCACAGGAGTAGTACCTACTGGCCCACTTATGTAAAGTTCCGCTCCTGTGTACTTTACTCTCCCATGGCCTGCATGGTGATTGTGTGTAGCGACTGACAGGGCATGATGGTTGTGCATGCTGGGATGTATGTGTGCCTGTGTATGGTACAAACATGGAGGCCTATGTATTCCATTTTGGAATCTCGGGGCCTGGAAAGGCTAATGGAGCTAAGGACTGTCACCCCCGGACTGGAGACGTGGATTGTTGACATTTCTGAGGGCTGGTGTAGGAACACATACACTAAAAGAAGGGGAACAGAGCATCCTATAAGCACCTTAAAGGCTTCTTTGATTCTAGGAAGAGTTACTGGTTGGTGGGGCCCGGGCTGGTTGTCAGGGATTTATGAAAGAGGAGTAGGCATAGACTATTGAACCTTAATGAGACATATTTAAGGGTGAATGAATAAGTGAAAGGATGGATAGAAGGATGGGTGAAAGGATGGATGCAGGAGTGAAAAGAGCGATGGGATGAATTCATGGAAATTTGAAGAATGGACAGATGAGGAAGAGTGAAAGGATTGAATGGTCAGAGGAATGATTTATGGATATATTGATAGGTGAATGTATGGAAGGATGGATGTATGTTTAAAAGTGTGGATGGAAATGTGGATAAAGGTTGAAAGGATGAATGGATAGATAGATGGATTGGTGGATGGATAGAGGATAAAAGTGAAGAACTGCAGACACAGCCAGCCTGGATGAACCAATCACCCTTGCAGAGGTTGATATAGCCCTTTTAGATCTGAACCCTGGCAAGACACCGGGCCCTGATGGCTTCTCTGTAGAGTAATGGAGGAAATTTCAGAAGTCACTGTTGCCCCACTTACTGGCACTCCAAAATGATGCCATAACAGTCTCTTCTCGACTGAGGTAAATGAGGCGACCATCGTGGTCCTACACCAGGTAGGTTTCCGGTGAATGTGCTTCTTATCACCCAATCTCACTTATTAACTCAAGATTAAAATATACACCAAAGTTCTGGCTAACCATCTGCTTTTGGTTGTTTCCTCGCTGGTCCATTCCGGTTATTGTGGGTTTATGCCACACTGTGGTGCACTGTATCTGCAGGGTACTGGCTGCGGTGGCTTACCGTCATCTGCTGCCGCAGTCTTAACGCCCATCTCCTCGTAGACTTTGAGAAGGCCTTCGACTCCCTCAACTGGGACTTGCGCTGGTATGTTCATGACCATGAAAGGCCAATCTGTACTCTCTCCAGGACATGCACTAGACTCCCACAAACTCTAACAATTGGTAACGAAGAGGGCGTCTGTAGGCTAAAATAGTCTACAACTCCCATCAATCCTAAAAAATGGAAGAGCTGAAGGAAGCCCTAAGACTAGGGGCAAGGGAGCAATCATCTCCACTCTTACATTGCGCCCGGTTTTTAGAAAAGCTACTCAACAAAAATTGAATCAAATCTTGAGGACAGCTCTTAACAGCCTCTCCACAGTGGAAGTGATTTGAAATGCAAGGAAGTCCTACAGAGAAAAAATATGATTAATTGCCAGACAAAAAGAAGATTCCCTGTGGGTAGAACTTTATGAAGCCACGAAAACGTACAAATCTACACAATTTTGGAGATTGGTTCAGAAAAGATCAAATGAAAACATGAAGGTCCGTCTAAGCTTCAAAGTGAACTGAATACTTTTCTTACCTGTGATACGTGGAGAGGTGTGGCTCACTGGTTAGAGGCGGCAGATCCGTAAGCAGAGAATCGGCCAGTGGCCAGGGTTCAATTCCCGACGCGGCAGGGTCGTGGACCAGGGTCAAAACGGACTCGATAATTCTCGCCTCGATACCTACTCTAACCAGGAACACACTCGGCAACTCTGGGCATTAGCTTGCCTCATCTCCACAACGGCCCCCCACATTCGTCGGGGATGCCTGGTTTCACCTTGGAGATACCCTGGAGGGGCCATCTCACAGGGATAGCCAGGACGGGTTCCCCAGCGGTCTACAGCGCCAGGACGCCTCAGGGCAGCAGTGCGCTTTACAAGACACATACATTTACATTTACCTGTATAACACAGCATTGGTGGGATCTAGCCTCGACTCATCGCCAGTAGACAAATTTGGCCATCTCCATGGAAATCCCGAGCAATGGGGCAAAGACATGGCCAGTAAAGACAATATGAAATGAATACTAGCATCTTTTCTAACAGGTTCCCCAGGACCCAATGGACTCAACCCAAATATTTAAATCTGCAATTGAGGAATGGACCTCTCCACTAAGCCCTCTTTTTAAGAACTGTATCATGTTGAATGATGTGCTAGACAGTTGGAGAGGCTCTGTATTTTCCCCAATTCATAAAAAGGGTGTGGATCAACCAGCCAACTTCAGGCAAATTGCCGTCCTCGACATTGAAGTGAAGGGAAATGCTTCACAAAAATCTTGAATAAGGAGTTCGATAATAGGCCAAATCAAAGGCCTTTATTCCGATCACCAAATCTGGTTTCAAGCAGGGCCATGGAACTGAAGACAACTTGGTCATTCACTATTCTCTGATCAAGGCCGCCTTCACCGAAGATGCCCCTCCTCTGTACATAGCATCCATCGATTTCACCATTGCATTCGACAAAGTGGATAGAACGAGACTATGGCAGAAATTGCACAACTGGGGCATCCCGGAAAGTCTACTTAGAGCCATCAGGAGCCTTTACAACAAGACCTGGGAGAGAGTGAAAACATCGGCAAACAGGATCACAACGCACAATATCTGGACCAACACTGATATAAAACAGGGATGCATCTTAGCCCCGCTTTTGATTAAGCCTTACTTGGCTGATATAAACAACGCTCTAGCTGTAGCCCAGTGCCTTTCACCCTAAGTTTGCGGGCACCCACATACATTACCGTCTATATAAGGATGATACACTACTACTTAAATATGAGTAATACGCTCTTCATTGTCTGATTAATTAAAACCATTACAATTTGAAATATGCGGGTAAGCACATATTATTTCTTACTAATAATTTACAAAGGAAATGCTATGTCACCAACCATGGGAATTCAATAAAACTCAAACGAGCATTGCTACAGATGTTATGATGTTTTAAGGGTAGCATGCCGTACTGGTAACATTAATACCATATATACACATCAACATCAAGCAGATTAAAGCGATTCGTCATGAGCACATCATTAAAACTTCATATCATAAATCCAATAAAAATGATAGCGAAGACCTATTAACAATCTTAAAAATTCTTCTGATCCTATGATAATATAAAACACACTTCCACAGTCTGGCGTAGTGGTGAGTCCTAAGTAGTAAAGTGCATACATGCTTTATATTGTACCCGCTTATAGTATCTTAGATGAGGAGCCTTCATGTGTACGCTGCTATGGGGGTTCTACGCCCTGGTTCAGCATGTGATCAATCAAACAAATAAACTTAACAAATTTGGTGGTTAAGTGAGCGGATTGACATGAAAGACAACATATAACTGCTTGTCGGCAGGTTCTCACACCCTGGATGTTAAAAGCAGGTTTTAAGAGGGCTTGCAGCTCTTTTGATGAACGTGGTGAGATGCACACCATATGTAATAAAGATTCATCTGGGCCACCGCATAGATGGCCGATGTTAGTTAACCATTTCTGTATCCATACTAGGGTTCAATCCTTTGTTGGATATCTACCAAATCGTAGCCTAAGCAATTGGTCCCTAAAATGGTTTGAGGTTTGTTAATAGATATAGCTGAGGTTCTAACTTGTTAAACAAATTAATGACCAACCAGACAATCTTTTTCCCCACAAGAGTTTCCCTGTCCATCAGTAATGACAGTATATTAGTTGTACAATTTAGTATCTCCTTAAGAGACATTTTATTGATATTCGAGTGGCCTTAGGGCTGCAGATTGAACGTCTGAAGGCTCTCAGTGTAGTAGTTTCTCCAGACACTGACATAATCATAAATCATTTTTTCTTGCCAGCACGTTTTTGCCAAGGTACCCGGTTCGGAAATGAACAAAAGATGTAAACTTTTTTAAAATGCTGATTTTCTCACTAGAGATTGGCTCGTCAAGCCAAATTTCAGTCTTTCACTAGAATGGCCAATATTTTTCAGACTATTGAAAATAGATTTGAAAATTTCAATTTACAAGTTATCCAGGAGTTTAGAGTCTTTATCTTGGAAAATTACTACCCAAGAGCCACTGTAGGAATCAACCTTACCTTCATGGTTTTAATTAGGAACTTGTGGCTGGTACATAATAGTTTATTGTGCAGTGTTCTAAAAGCAAATGTAAGAGATGTAGCCTTTGCTTTTAAAATAATAAAATGTTTTTTAAAAGTTAATTTATTATCAAATTTACTTCCCAAATACTTGGAATAACCTATTGTCACGATTTAAGTTTTCTTTATGTTCATTTTTAGGCTGTTAGCTACAATATCGTTGTTAAATGTGTCTATTAGGCGTTTTAAGCCTATTGGGGTCTGACTAAAGCAGTATGGTATCATCCGCGTACTGTAAGTATTGTATATTGGTTCCGGACTATTTTTTTTTTTTTAGTTTTATACAGCGCAAACTAGACCCAAGAAATCGGGTATCAGAGCACTTACATGAGCACCAGTTTCGTTACAGAGGGAAACCATCATTTTTGTTATGCGTGTGGAGATTAAGTGATTTGCCCAGAATCTCAAGCTGTTGAGCATCGTTGCCTAAACGCGAACCTGGTTCCCCAGTTCCGAGGCCGGCTGCCCTAACCTTAAGGCTACATCCTCTCCCACCTCTCCCGCCCCGATTGGGCGAGTTAGAATTGACTTTTTGTAATTGAAGAGATAGGTCAGCCATAAGTAAATTAAAAAGACATGGAGCTAATACACAGCCTTGTTTCAAACCACTAAATGTTTCAAATCGACCGGCTGCACGTTGACATCACCCAACTTTTCCCGAACCCAGGTTTTTGTGTATATCAGTATAAACATGTTCAGGAGTTTCTGCAAAACACCCCATGCTGCTAACTTTGACCAGAGTAGGTTTCTGGGGGGAAAGAGTCACAGGCAGCTTTCAGTTCTACAAAACAGATCTATAACTTTTGGCATTTGTACTTTCTCCTTTCAGCTATCAATGTAAGGGACTGTAAATTTGTAATTGTCAACTGTCCTCTTCAAAATCCAGTTTGATTGACTGGGATTATATTTGATGATGCAACCCACTCTTCCAGATCCATAAATAGGCATGTAGCAAAGACCTTTGCCTGCACATCTGTTAGAGCTATTAGTCCATATTTAGCTGGATTATCTGCAGGGCCACCCTTGAAGACTGGTTGAATAAAACTTCCTTGCCAGGATTCTGGAAGCTGTTTTGTAGTTACAATGTCTTTGAATAGTGGAGATAAAATTCTTGTCCATAGGTCAATAGTAGCTTTAAAATGGCATTTGGAATGCCGTTTGGACTGGGGACTCCATTTTCTCGAATCCCACCTATTGTTGATTTCAACATTTCCTCATTTTTAGAATCAATTGTTAATACATTTTCGTCACAAGGGATTTCTTTCTTCTTGCTCTTGCCTATAATGGTGATAGAGTTAGCTGAAATAGACCGTTGTATATTATAACTCCTATTAGATTCCGGTCAGGCCCCATACAGCTTAGAAATTAAGATCTCCCATCCTGTGTCTGAAATATTTCCGCTATTAGCCCTCGTTCTGCCATGTTCCAGGTCATTGATTATTTTCCAGAAGGTTTTTAAGTTCTTGGTTTTGCATGAGTGGTGCTGCTTTGTCCATATTTTCTCACTGTGGGACCTTTTTAACCTTTCAAATTTTCTGTTTGTATGTTCTTCTTAACCCTTTCAGTAAGAGTACATTGGAAATTTTGAGATTGCAATCAGGTAATTTATAGATTCTTTGTTGCTTTCTTGAGGGCTTTCTTCTGTAAATATAACCTGTGCAATTACCATCCATTATACATTGGCTTAATCAGGTGGCCCCTAGATGAAGTTTTAGTTGGAAAGTTTTCTATTAATGAAACACATAGACTAGAACATTGTCCACCATTGGTTTACCTTATCTTGTTGTGCTAGCTTCCAAATCAATTTCTTTCATCAAAAGCCATAATCTCATGTTGCTTGGATGACTGCACGTCAGTCTTTTTAGATTATAGGCAGTTGTAAATTGCTGGCGATATCGTGGCTTTTGGTGATATTGTACAGCTAATGTCAACGTTATAACATGAGGATTATGGTCACTTTCCACACGGGTTGAAATGTGGGACCCATCCGTTCTTATTACTAAATCTTTTGAAATTATAGTATAGTCGATCATCAATAGTCGGCAGTAGAGCAAGGAGGAAGACGCCGAAAGACACTGGACCGCCGGCTCCTGGCTTGTCGCCCCAGCCCACCGCGCCCGCTGTCCTCCAAACAGCAAGGGTCTCCACATAACTCCTGGAAGCCACGGGCAGCCCGGTGCCAAGTGCGGTTGCCGGAAGAGTGTGGTTTTCTTTGGTGATTTCTCCCCATAACGGCACATCGTGTTGCCGCACTTTCAGCCACCGCAACAGAGGCAGCACCGACGGGGGAGCTAAGGTGAGCCTTGAAAGGCAGACGGGTTCCACCAGAGCAAGCAAACGGCAGCGGCTGCGCCTAGCCTGTGACCCGGTGTGCACTCGTGAGCCCCGCTTACCTCCCCTTCATCTGCTTCCCGGTCCCGCTTCCAAGCCACCCGGTTGGAAACAATTCTACACCTTGGGCTTACCTTGGGCACAGTGCACAGTGCACAATCACGTCCTCTTCAATGCCATATCCCTGCATAATCCAGCATCAACAAGCATTAATAGCACTGACAACACTTACCTGCCACTGCCTAATGCTAGAGTCAAAATCAAAGTATGTGGAGGAATCCAGTCCAGGTTTTTGGGTGAACCAGAGCCAGCGGCTGCCAGGGAAGCAGAGCGGGAGCGGGAGACGCTGAAAGAAACGCTCCAGCCGCTCTAAACCGCCCTCCCCGCTGATTGCCTCTGTTTGCCCTTACTCCCCCCTTTAATTGAGCCTTGAACTGAGCCAAGCTGAAGTTGGCACCTGATACCCTGCCACCCGACGCCCAAGGCTCGGTGCTCGGAGCGTGCCTCCAGCTATTCCCGGGGAAGCAGGAGACGGCAGGAAAACGCCCAGGAAACGCTCCCCGCACCGCGCTGAGCACTGCGCCGGCGCCGAGTAGCGTGAAGAGCGAGTGGAGGGCCAGTCAGCCGATCGATGTGGGGGCAGTTCGACGCTGCGATCTAGGTTTGTGTGGACCGTGTGGGTTGCGGATGGGGCGGCTGTCATCGAAGCGCTGGAGTGAGTGACCAAAGGAATTCTGTACACAGTGAGTGGAGTGAGTGGAGCCCCGGATATATGAGAGGTACTTACAGCTCTGGACCTTGTACTAAGGGAGGAGTGTTGGGACGGGACTGCGAGGACCAGCAGCCCCGTAACTTTGTGCAGCTGTGTACCTCTTCCCGCCCCCTACCCGTACATATTTAACTGCGAAGGTTTACTGTGTAGCCAAGGTCCCCTGTAGCTCACTTGAGCCCGGAGGGGGCCGGACTGCCATCTTTGGAAATTGCTCCTTTTTCAAAAATGTCCCGTAAGTACTTTGTTTAAACTGATCTAGAACTCCTTCCAATTCTCCTCGTAGAAACTCTTTTTTTTTTTTGAGTGTCTTTATTTTTTTCCAAATTATGGCTGCGAAGGAGAGTAGGAATAAAGCTCCTAATGGTAATCTAATGGGTACCCTGGACAACTTCATACTGAGAGCTAATTCCGTGATTCACCAGGGCATTGTCCTGATGGAACGCAGAGTTTCACAGGATCTTGCTATGGCCAAAAGGTCTTCAATGGGCCATTATGCAAATGCCCGTACACCAAAAGCCATTAGGGGCTTGAACATTGAAAAGCCTGAGAATCCTGAATTGTCTACGCATAACCAATCTCCAGTACAGCGTTTGGTTGAGTCTTTACCTCATGGTTTCCCTGTGACTTCGGGTGATTCCACGCCGCCCAAGACTATGGAGAGACCTATTACCCGCCAGCTCCGGGGGAAAGGTACGGGTGCGATATCGAAAAAGAAGCACCCCACTGCAGGAGCCAGGAAAGCCAAACCATCTAAATGCTGCAGTAATAACACACAGCTAATTGGCTCCAAGGATGATGAGGGATCCAGGGGTGTGCCATACCTGATTTACCCCTACAACGAGTAAGTTCTGGGGGCGGCATTGCGCAAGGTCCGGTTGCATCTACGGACGTACTATCATCATCTGGGGAGGATTCTATATGTATGAAAATCACTGCACTTCTGTGTGTTTCACTCCGTCCGCTGGAAGAGAGACTTGCCCGGATTGAGAGTCAACTCTCTAAGTTTGAGCACGTTACATTGGGTATCTTAAAAAGTATTGCTAATAAAACACCAGACCTGGGTGATCGAAATTCAATTAATATAACTAGAGGGGTCGAGACGCATGACAAACCAGTTATTTCTGCGACTTACCCGATAGATGGCAATTATAGTACATCCCGGGAGTGTAATGTCGCAGCCCCAAATCCATTGCAAATCAATTCGGGAGTGGGACCCAGGGTAGATCAGTATTTAGTCCCCAACAGTACAGGAGTGGCCGACACTGATACGGTTAGACATGATGGGTGGGTCCTGACGGATGGGGGCACGACAGAGTAACCTAGAAATAGGACAGAGGAACCTAGAAATAGGCCTAGAATTGACCTACCACCAGAGGTGAGTCCATACTTGGCTGTTCTAACTGGGGTCCGTGAATTAAGTTAATTGAACGATGAGACATGTAGTTCTTTAAAAAATAAAACCATCCATTGGCTCAATATGTATAGGACACTCCCCCCTCATATCACTAGTGAAATATCAATGGTTCGAAGGGTGGGATGGGTGGGTCGTACTCCAAAAACTTCAACTGGCGATTGTGTACTGGTCAACTTTAGGGACTCACAGACCGCAGCATATATCTGTAACTGGAGTGTATCCAGCCCAGGTACAAAAATCGTAGCTCGCCCCCTTTCGTTTTTCTACCCCAGTGAACACTTGAGAAATCTGGATGATGGCTGGTCTCTTGTATCATATCAGCGAGGGGGGAGGGGCGGGAAGGATAGGTACGGCCACAATTTGTTAGCCCAGAGCCATATCCCATGCCACAATAAGTATAGTGGCCTGGAACAGGTTGATTGACTGAACGTAACCAGGCTGGAATCTCTAGGTAAAACCTCAAGTCGGGATGATAATACGGAGGCTACTAAGGTTCTAATGGGAAGCCTCTCAGTGACAGTATTACAAAGAGCCCATCATCCCCCACAAGGGAGCAGTATGAGTAGTGGTATGCTTGATATAGGGAGGACACCACAGGATCAGAAACCATCACTACCATTAGAAATCACCGGTGCCGATATCCCTATGGGGAGTGACAACACTCCTGTAGTTATAGCACGTCAAAATCTTGCTAATACGAAGCATATGCTTATTTTGTCATGGAATGTGGCGGGTCTCCCAAATAAACTAGCTTGTCCGGAGTGGGGCTCTTTTGTGGATAGTAATGATATATGCTTATTCCAGGAGACTTGGGCTAGGGAGGACCAATGCAGAGTAGGCTTTGCGGCCTTTAACATTGCTGCCCACTGGGGAGGTAAGGGGCGACCATCTGGGAGCCTTACAACCTGGGTTGGGTTACATCTAGGCTGCAAGGGTGAGTTTATCCCGACCAACTCTGATGACATCCTGTGTGTCCTCCTGACATGGCCAACCTCTTATAAATTCGCAATCGTGAATGTTTATTCCCGCCCGATAAGTGTGGCCAAAGAGTCTAGTACCATTGGGGAGCTGTCAATTTTTCTTGACTCCCTCAGTAATGATGTACAATATATGGTGGCTGGTGACCTAAACTGTCTCTTTGAGCCGCTGCGAGGGCTGAATGAGGGAGCGTTGACGGGGGAGGATGAATATTGGGGAATCCCGCCATGCCAGTCTCCCTATGCAAAGTCTTGGTCCCCACTGGCCATGCAGATTATGACCTAACACTAAGCAACTCAATCAGGGCTTGCAATGGTCAGATTCCCTCTGATATCCCCTCAAAGTGCACCTTTAACAAGAGAGATCAAGAATCACGATTGGATTACATTATGGTGGAGACACGCCTATGGTCGAAGGTTGTTGACTTTGAGGTGATATCAAGGCCAGACAGCGACCATAATGCATTGAGTCTGAGGATGGACTTCCCACGCCCAAGGGCGAATGAGAATGAAGTTGCCCCAGATATGGTAGTTGGGTTGATAACCAACAATAATAGACGTAGGGTCAAGTGGGGGAAATTGGTGGCTTCCCAAGATGCACTACCTAAATTATATAGCGCAATTTTACCATTCCTCACGAAGGCCAGTGATATAGTGGCTCAGCCCTTGTCACTAGATTCCCTTGGAAACATGTTGACCGTGCATCAGGATTTGGTAGACTGTCTTTTGAAATTTTTTAACCCGCTTAGCCTTAGCAGGAGGAGTAGGGTGCCTGTATCTTCCTGGTATAATGTTTCTTGCAGGAAGGTAAAAACGAAGCTCATGGAGGCTGTAAAAGATGGGAGAGATAAACCAAAAATCCGCTCTTTAAGGTTACTATATAAAGAAACAATGAATCATGCGAAGAAAGAGTGGGACATGGAAAGATGGTTAAATCTCTCCTCCTCCTTAAGACATGAAAGACGCGCGTAGATTCTGGGCAATAGTCAGTACGGGGTCAGGTGAGCCCAGATCTGCGATTGAAACCAATATTGAGGCAGGGGTTTGGGAACTCCATTTTAAGACCTTATATGCAGCAGCTACTGTCCTAGACAGCATACAGTTATACACACTGCCAGTCGCTGAGTTTGATGAACTGGAGTTTACACCAGAGGAGGTCTATATTGCCATAGAGAAATTGGCTACGGGAAAAGCTCTCGGTTTAGATAAACTCCCATGCGACTTTTTTAGGGATCAGCCAAGGATTTGGGCTCCTTACCTCTGTACCCTATTTAATGCAATCCTGGGAGGCATGGAGGTGCCGGGTACTTGGCTGGGAGCAGAGATTATCCCGATTTTCAAGAAGGGCTCTCCTCTGCTCCCAGCTAACTACAGGCCCATCAGCCTCATCGACGTCCCCTAAAAAATCTTCTCTCGACTAATCCTAGATCATTTACAGGAGTGGATGGATGAGCACGATATTCTTAGCCCATTTCAGGCCGGATTTAGGAGGAACACATCCACCATGGACCAGATCTTCCGTTTAATTCTGTTATACTGGAGGACGGTCACAGTAGAGGGTGGCAGCCTCTACATGGTGTTTGTGGACCTCCGGTCGGCATTTGATATGGTTCCTAGGGGGAAATTGTGGGCGGTGCTTTTGGACATGGGAGTCCCACATGCAATATTGGGGGTATTGATGAGGTTGCATGTACAGAACTTTGCACAGGTCAGATGTGGGAGAAATGGGGTCCTGTCTTCCAGGTTTCCAGTTTGCAGGGGGGTTAGGCAGGGGTGTGTTTTGGCACCAACCCTGTTCTGCCTCTATGTGAACGGTGTAATATCACACCTGGATGCAGTCCCCAATAATGACGCACCCAGACTGGCTCGCAGGAGGGTGCCTGCGATAATGTTTGCTGATGACACCCTCCTGCTTTCCAAGTCCCCTATGGGGATACAACGCGTACTGAATGGGTTTATAGATTTTTGCCGATGCCGTGGCCTAGAAATCAATGCAGAAAAAACTAAATTTATGATTTTTAATCCCCCGGCATCCACCCGCCCAACACCTGTCCTGGGCTCGGTTAGACTGGAGAGGGTACAGACCTTTCAATACTTAGGGGTCACGATAAATGAAAATCTTTCGTGGGGCCCCCAACAGGTTAAGTCCCAACTCAAACTGTCTCAACTAACGGGGGCCATCCATAAGATGTCAAATGCATCGACATTCAAGCCAGTGAGTCCCGCGCTTGAGATTTATAAAGTCAAGGCAAGGGCAGTGGCCCTCTATGGGGGGGGGACTCTGGGGGCACTCCTGCAGGCTCGAAATCCTAAACGTGGAGAATAAATTTATGAGACAGCTATTGGCCCTCCCCCAAAGTAAACCCCTCCTACCATTAAGGTTAGATCTAGGACTAAGTCCTATCCAGGATGAGCTAGCCCTAAAACCTCTCAGGTTCTGTCGGAGGCTCTGGATAACGCCAGATCTCTTAAATTACAGGCTTGCATTGAAGGACGTACTGAGCCATAGTAAAGCAGCAAAAATTCCCTGGCTTGTATTTGTGAAACAGGAACTGGAGAAAATGGGACTACCTGCCCTGTGGTATGAACCAGAACAGGCGTGCAGGGAGGTTTCAGGTAAATCCCTTACGAAGTCCTTCAGGGTTTATAAACGCAACATATGGCTGCATGATTCTCGAGTCGGCACTTTGACAAAATTATTTTTAAATAACAAGACTGCCTATGTGTTCGAGGACTTCCTGAATGTTATCTATCCAGTAGCAGCAAGGAAGCTCTATATTCAATGGAGGTATGGTACACTACCATTAAGGGCCTTTACAAGCAAATGGCCCTCCTCTTTGAATGAATCTTGCCCAGGATGCGGTGCTGATCAAGAGGATGAACTCCACATACTCTTTTTTTGTCCTGCTTACAGTAAAGCTAGGAAGTATTGGTTAGTACCTTTATGTAAGAACTTGGGCTTTGACAAATGCTCGGTTGCTATGAGAATTCTTAAGACCGACACCTCAGGGCATATCGTTTTTGCACTATCGAAGTTTCTGATAGCCATGTGGTCCAGGAGATGGGTCATAATTGCGAATAGTAGCCAGGGGTGACTGTATATTTCTGTTTTTATGGAATTTTATTGTATATTATGAATTGACAATTTTATATTATGTGTTGCAATGTTTGTTTTAACTTGTAAATCTTTTATGGCTGAAATAAAGATCAAATGATGATGAGTATAGTCGATTATAGAATTTTGTTTTGAATATTTGTATGTGGGTACCACAGCCAAATCATCAGGGCAATTCTATCAATTCTACCTATATTCCATTTCAGAACTTCCATGGTCTATGTTGATCATTTTGATCATGTAGAATTTTTCATACTTCGTAAATCTATCAGCCTTTATCCCATTAGTCTCCCATAATCAAACACAGGAGACTAATGGGATACATGCATGGGGTAGAATTGATCAAATTTGCCTGATGAAGTCCCTGTAAGGAATGAAACACATTGGCTGGGTTTCTCAGTGCTATTGAAAATTGGATATTTAATAAAAAGAACTTTATTTGAAAAAGACACCGTTTGACGAATAATTTAAAAGAAATGAAAAACGTGGTATGAAAAAATTGAAATAATTGAGAAGTGATTACAGCTACTAGTGGATGACATTTCGAATGTTCTATGTGAGCAGAGATAAATTGCTGCCCTCCTACAGATGAGACTATTACTTGAACAGTGCACTTTACCGCTGGATACTTTAAGCCTGACGTGATTGCAATGTGCACGTTAATCCCCGGCCAGCAGCCTGGTTGTAACACTCAAGCCAGGACCAGTAGGCATGGTAAGCCCTTGCTAGCACCAAAGCTCTTTAGTTTGTGGATGGGAGCCCTCCTGGCACTTGAAATCCACTTGTAACGAATCTTGGCTAGGACCAAGTGCAAGCCTGATCCAACAGGCCCCTTGATACTGCAAAACGCACTTTATGATTCCAATTTGGTCTCTATGCCATTGAAAGTGAAAAGAGCACCCTATTGATTTGGTTGTTATCATTGGGCTTTTGAGCCTGATGTTTTTGCACTTTGCATGTTATTAGCTGGCCCGCAGCCTTATTGTGACACCTTGGCTAGGACTAGTGGGGATTAGCTGCTTTTAGCCCAGAATAAGGGCGAGACAAACTGAAGTGTTCAGACCACTCTGTTATCTGATTTAGATAGTGTCCCCCCAGGCAGGCGGCATCCCACACATTTTCATCGTGCTTTATGCCCGTGATCTGACATAGCATGTAGGCCATTTACTGTTACAGCCTGCCCAACTGCCAGGACTCAAATGTTACCTTAGGTGTACTGGCATCAATTGTGCAACTTGTCACATTTTCTTTCTTTTGTATATTATAAATTCAGCAATTTCATTAGATTATGAGATTATTTTAGAGCACATTGCGTTTTATGTTCCAACGTGAATGTTGTCGATGGATCCCTTGGCAAACTGTAACGTATCTTGATTTTATATTGACGGGAAAAGACATAATGACTAAGTACATGTATGACCAATTGAATTGGCAGCGGTATGCCCTGAAAATGATTAATTGCGACACAAATTACTTTTCTCTGTTTTAACTAATTTTTAATTACTTTGCTAATTGTTATGGTTTTAACCCCTTCGCTGCGACGCGAATTCCGCCGCAGCGCTGGAGGGGTTTGGGGGGGTTGACGGCACCGCCATGCTCATGACGGAACCACGCCGTCATGAGTCACGGGTGAGCTGTGCTCATGACGGCGTGGTTCCGTCATGACTCCACCCACTGCGCTAATCGCCCGCTCAGGCGGGGAATTAGCGCCGCATGGGAGGAGCGGCCGCCAACGGCCACAGCATGACAGAACCACTCCGTCATGAGCACAGCGCACCCGTGGCTCATGACGGAGTGGTTCCGTCATGAGCGGGGAAGGGGTTAAATAACTAGGAACAATAAAATGTATCTACCTCATCCAGACCCTAGTGTTGAATAAATTAGATTACTGCAACGCCTTACTGATCGCGACTAATGAGTTTTCTTTGAACCGCCTTCAGGTGGTACAAAACACTGCAGCCCGTTTAGTCTTAAACGCTCCTCACAGATCAGCTTACTCTCTCTTCTACAACAACTACATTGGTTGCCTGTGCATAAACGAGTGCAATTTAAGACCTGTTGTCTGACGCACAAGGCAATATGGGGATATGGACCCGCCTATCTGGCGGAAAGACTCCATCAATATATCCCCCATAGGGATCTTCACTCGAAATCTTTGCTCAAAATTCCTTTGGTCAAAAAAGCACAGACTGGAGGAAAGGCATTTTCCTATCAGATTCCTCGATTTGGACCAAGCACTAACCATATAGTTGCTCACATAGTCCTTTACGAATCTCAACAGGGTATCTCAGCAGGTGCATTGACTGATTAACTTATAGGCAATGCAATTAATAAAATTACCAGCTCTGTATGCATTGTGCACCCTTTACAAAGTTATTGCGATTCCCCTGGGGGGAAAGTGAGGGGGATGCTGACATTTGTGAAAGTAGATCCTGTAATGGGTGGTATGATAAATATCAAAGCTGGTTTATATGTAGCCTGATAAGTTTGCTGAACTTGTGTGATTAAATTAATGGAATTCTTTCAGTTTCTTCTTCTTCTGCTTCTGTATGGATTTGTGATGAGCCATCATCTTTTTTTGTACTGCAAATTTGGCTATGAAGTTGATCCAAGTAAATAAGTGAATCAAATGAATCTCTTTCTAATTGCAGGTTCACATTGTTTTTTAAGAATTCAAGATTGTTATTGTCAGCAAGAACTGTTATGGGATGCTGTGTGCCTTTCAGATAATGCCTACATACCTTGGTAGCTAAGATTTCTTTTTTTTGTATAATGCATCTGTTAGAAATTGGGTCTCTAGTTAGCAGAAGTATGCACCCTGTCCAGGTAGGGACCACAATCCTAGTCAAGGTAAGCTCGATACACACTAAAAGATAACCTGTGCTCACTCTCTGGTAGCTTGGCACAGAGCAGTCAGGCTTATCTAAAGGGGCAATATGTAAAATATTTGTGCAACACGCACACACACACACACACATACATACAGTAACACAATGAAAATACCTTAAAAGTACTCCACACAGGTTTAGAAAGATAAAGAATATTTATCTGAATAAAACAAGATCCAAACTACAAAAATCCAATAAGTGGAATAAGAGTTAAGAATTATTAGAAAATGGACAAAAGATAGCGCTTAGAAGTCAATAGCGCTAAAAGGTTACTCACGGTCGTGCTAGACTTGGGTAAATTCAAAGTTCAGGCCGACTGTGATGGAGGGCAGTGAGCTAAAGAATGATGATGGATTCAACCCAGATCTGTGACTGAGGGTGAGTGTTTGAAAAGTTTCAGCACTCTGTCCATCATCTCCTTGTGTTTGCTTTGTTTGCCCTAAGTTGGCAGGGTATGCCCCGATGTGGGTCCCTTGCTCACTTTGCCACTGGATTCAAGATAGCCTGCCTGATGAGGGCTGTTAGCCCGAAACCGGTCCCAGGATGCTTGTTTCCGTTCCAGAGAAGACATGGCTTGGCAGTTCGGGCTGGACTGTTCCCTTGAGGCACAGGGTCAGGACTGATTTGCATATTGCTGTGTCTGAACTGGGGTGGCTTAGTGAGCTAAAGAATGATGGATTCAACCCAGATCTGTGACTGGGGGTGAGTGTTTGAAAAGTTTCAGCACTCCATCCATCATCTCCTTGTGTTTTGCCCGGCTACAGGACTCAAACAGGTCCCTCTGACAAATTACCTTGGATGGAGCAACGCAGCAATGTCGAAGAGGCGCCATGTCGTCGTTGATCCTGTGGAGGAAGGCAAGTGTTGGTGCCGATCTGAGCTGTCGATGAAAGCTGCATCGACAAACCCCTTAAGAGGCAGGCACTGCATCATTGTTGAGCCGCAGCAGCAGCAGAATCACTATCATCGAGCAGCCACTGCATTAGCGTAGAAGTGCAATGCATCAATCCTGATTGGCGCAAAGCCTTTGCTGCATCAACGTCGAGGGTTAAAAGATTTGCAGAACCCACTGAGGCCAAGGACTGGAGGTGGCAGCTCAGGCAAGGGAGGACTCACAGATGGCAGCGTCCAGCAGCAGAGTTCTAAGACGTTTTTGATGGTTGTATGATGGTACAATGCATGCTTGAATAACGCAATCCTATACCATGTGGTCTCTACCACGACTGCGTCTTTAGCATGCATGCCTTTACCACACAATTTCGTGGTCAAGATATGATGGGTAAAGGGGTATGCGGGCTAAAGATCATACCCCTGCTCTGTAAACTGTCCCTTTTCTACCCTGCCCTCTAAAAATGAAACCCAGACCCCAAAAACTACCCAGCCCGAGCCCTAAACTATCCCCTACATCCCTAAACTACCCCAGCCCTGCAAACTATCCCTTCTCCCCCTGCCCTAAGTCCTCAAAATTAAGCCCACTCGCCAAAAACGACCCCGACCCCAGCCCCCCTGCCCTGAGCCCTAAAGCCTAAAACTGTCCCCATCATCCCTAAACTACCTCGACCCTGCCCTGTAAACTTCCTTCTCCCCCTGCCGAGAACCCTTAAAATTAGGCCCATGCATCAAAAGCTACCCTGACCCCCAGCTCCCCTACCCTGAGCCCTAAAATCGATCCCCCACATCCCTAAACTACCCCGACCCTGCTCCCTGCCCTGTAAACTGTCCCTTTTCCCCCTATCCTTAGCTTTAAAAACTGTCTCCACCCTAAAAACAACCCCAACCCACTCCTGAGTCCTAAAACCTACCCTGAAAAACTACCCCCTCCAGCCTTCAAGACCAAGCCCCAGCCCCACTCACCTCACTTTGTCCTGAGCCCTAAAAACTGTCCATCACCCTAAAAACTACCCTGACCCCATCCTGATTTCTAAAACCTATGCCTAACCCCGAAAAACTACCCCTCCACCCTCTAAGACCAAGCCCCAGCACCACTTACCACACTGCGCCTTTATCCCTAAAAACTGTCCCCTACCCTGAAAAACTACTCCCTCCAACCCCCAAGACAAAGCCCCAGCTCCACGTACCTCACTGTGTCCTTTCCCGATAGTCCTTCGTCTTAGTCTTCCTTTCTTTTCCTTCCTGTTCCTCCACGTGGCAACTAGACAGCGCGTTGCCTTAATCACGTATATGCGTTGTTAAGGCAAATGCGTGGTCAATGCAAGCATGGTACGGCTTGCGGGTAAACAGCACTTGTGGCTCAGCCTGTGTTGTTGCCGTTTCCCGATTTTGACGACCCTGAGTCTTCAGAAATAGGAGGTAAGCCCTTGAAGTCACTCTGGGTTCAAGTGAGATGGGTGCAGTCCTTGTCTTCAGTACGGCAGAGATTGGCAGGCAACCGAGCAGCTCAGCACAGCAGTGAAGCAGTTCCTTAAAAACAGTCAGTCAAGCAGAGTGGCAATCTTTGTAGCACAGCAGTCCATATTGTTGGCAGAGTTCTTCACAGGTCTAGTAGTGTACTGTCCTGCTAGGATCAGAGCTCCAGTACTTATACCCAAATGTGCCTTTGAAGTTGGGGTGACTTCAAAGCAGCTCCTTGAAGTGTGCAGGTGGCTTTTAACCTCAGCCCTATCTGCCAGGCTATCGGGGGGGGGGAAGGGTGGCGTAGGGGGGTTGGGTGTGATCAGTCCTTTGTGTGGTTTCAGGACACAGCCTATTCAGGTGTGTCAGCTCCCTCTTCCCCCTTCCTGCCCAGGTAGGTTATCAGAATGCAGGTAAATGGAGATGAGTTCACTTCCTGTGTTTGTGGCTGACCAGAGGGAATCCACAGAGTGTAGCTGTCACCCTCCCTAGACGTGTATTGGAAACACGCTGCAGGCACACAGAGCTAAGTTAAGAACAGAGAAAAGTACATTTCCTCAAAGTGGCGTTTCTATAATAGTAATGTTAATTCCAACTTTACGACTGAAGAGGATTTGTCATTTCTATTCCAGAGATATGAAACATAATGTAGCTACTGCTTTCTAATCAGGAATTACAGCTGAAGAGTGTTTTAAGGAATTCTCAATGCAAACCTATGAGAGGAGTAGGCCTCATAGTAGTGAAAAACGAATTTAGCTGTTTGTCACTACTGGGCATGTAAAACTTAAAACTTTGTCCTTAGGGCTACATAGAACCTACCTTAGGGGTGACTTATGTGTAATAAAAACGGGAGTTTAAAGCGTGGCAAGTGGTTTTAAATGCTGTGAGAAAGTCATCATTTTTGCCAGCCCTGATCACCTCCATTTCTTTTTTACTTATAATGGTGGTAACTGACTGACAGTGCCCTGGGCTCTGTGAAGCAGTCTCAGGGCTAGTGCTCTGATAAAAAATGTATATAATAATTAGGTGTAATTACAATTGCTACTGATAACCCACCTGTTAGTCCCTAATATGGAAGGGCATGTAGGTTTAGAGGCTCAGCAGATTTAATGCACTAAATTGTGCACTGCTGTGTTGCCTGCTTGAAAGTCAGCCCTGTTTTCCAAGCTGCTTTTAAATTGAAATTATATGCAAATTCGACTTTGGATTTAAAGCCACTTCAAAATTAAAAAACTACATTGTTTTTACATTTATGTCACCCCTAAGGTCTACCCTAGGTGCCCCCATGGTAGGATGCTTTGTAAAACATAAACAGGGACATTTTAAATATGTTTTACGTGCCCTGGTGAGGTAAAAACTACCAATTTAGTTTCCCCCCCATGTGGCACTGTAGCTCCATAGGCTAACATGGGAATGCTGTAATGCTGTGTAACTATTGACAGAAGTGAACTCAAATAATATTTCATGGATCTAAAATATTGGTAATGTTAAACCCAACACTTGCCACTGTTGGTTTTAGCATAACCAATACAGAAAATAATGTATAGTACTTTATCTTCTGTGAGCCAACATCCAGCCTTCTACCAGGCTCCCCTGATTAGCCAACTCTTAACAGCTTTGCCAAACTGCTAGGAAGAGATAAGTGACCTGCATGGAGACAGAGGTTTATCTTGGGGGGGTGGGGGGGGGGGGTAGGGGTGGGGGTGAGGCTCTGCTGTTGCAAAGAACAGGCTAGGAAGGCAGCTGGATAAACCAACTGGGCTTCAAAGAGAGCAGGACATTAAGGAATGCCAGTCAGGCCTACCCCCTCCTCCTGTTCCCCCCCCAGCCAGATGGAATTTGTAGGAGGTCTGGAAAGGGAGTGTTAAGGGAAATGAGTCACACCAGTAGGTTGGCTTAGCCAGCTCTTAGTCCCAAGGAGAGATATTCTCCATCTTTAATGTTAAAGTACAGTGCTTAGTGGGACAAGAATAAGCCACACGTTTTGAGAAAGCTGTCATGCGTCTGGCACCCGGTACCCCAATGGTCAGGAGTGCCCCCTACTTGTCACACCAGAACATTGGATAAATATGTGAGAGCTGCATAGCAACTCATATTTGCTGCCTGAAAATACAAGGAGAAGGACTGCCCTGCTGGAACCCTGGTCTGCACCACAAAGTATTGCACTCTGAAGGACCACTCCTGCTGCACACATAAAATTACAACTTTGCGGACTTGCATTGCTTCAAAAGGATTAAGAAGTGGACTCCCTGAACGCAACAGGTTAACAGAGCTCACCTGCACGCCTCAAGAAGTCCCCAGCCTGAAGGGCATCCAGTGGGCTTTTTAGGAATTGGCCAGGTACATTGTGGGATTTTAGTCCTAAACCTCTAAGGACCATCTCGGAGCTTCTAGACTCTTGGATTTGTGTTTTGGGCACTTTGAGCTTGCAAGAGGAACTTCAGGAAGACGTTCCAGAAGTTTGTAGAAGTGTGGAGCAATTAATGGAAAAGCTCCATAAGGAGACGGACCTGTCAACGAGAGTCAGGCTGCTGATGTCGAACCGCGACCCAGCCTCAAGAGGAGCCTCTCTTGCTGATGAGAGAAATTGCTCCAGAAAAGTTTAAGTGCAAAGGTAATATTTTGACCAGAGCCTCCCGCTTAGTGTGTCCGACCAGGGCTCCATTGCGGTTAGCCTCAAACTTTGACTTTGTCCCGCTGAAGCGTGACCAGATGTCCCAAGTTGGCACTATATGCTTTTGAGCACTAGAAAGTGTTTATTGTTTAAAAATTCATATATCTTCTTCCCTATATTGGAAACATTTTGTCATTTTGGTGTCATTTTTAATGATGTTTATAAATTGGTTCCTTATTTGTATTGTGTGTTGTTTTTTACTTATTTAATGTATTGGTGTTTTTAAATGCTTCACACACGTCTTCTAAGTTAAGCCTGCCTGCTCGCAGCCAGCTACCAAGGTATTGAGACCTTGACTGGACCTTATGTTTCGTTGGTGGCCTTATTTCTAGTGGTATGTGCGCACTTACCCTTACCAGTAATCCTTACCTTTACCAATAATCCACCTTCCAACAAATGCAAATTCGAAGTGGCAGTAAACATTCTCAGGCCTTGGAATGGCAGGCCTGAGAAAAGTTTAGAATGCTACATGTCTGGGTGACACAAGCAGCATTTAGATTACAGGCCCTGGGTATATGCTGTACCACTTTACAAGGGACTTATAAGTAAACTAAATCTACCAATCATCATGTTTAGGGGAGGAGCGTGGTTATTTTAGCACTGTTTAGTAATACTAAAGTGCTCAGAGTGCTAAGGCCAACAAAAGATGCAGCAAAAAGTGGAGGTAAGGAGACAAAAATTTGGAGGAAGACAACCCTAAGGATGACAGGTCTAACCGCATAATAAACCTTTGTTATTGAAAAGCAAGGAGGTGTATCAAATGCATTATTGAACTCTACTACTGTTGCATCACCTTTGATTGTATATGCTTCTCTGAGATCCTCCAATGCAAAGCATTCTTTTGGTATTTGGAAAAGCGAGTTGACAACGTTTTGAGAGAGATTTTTGTAGGCAATTTGCAGCCAGTTTGACATGTGTGATTATTTTATTGATTTAGCTCCCGGAATAATCAAATAAGAATAATTGGCTACAAACTGCCTACAAAATTTAACAATATCTAAAAACGCATTGTAATACTTTTAGGTTTGGTGGGGAGACACACTGCAGTTCAGAACAGCTTGTACTTTTATAGAATCAAAGAGGGCGAAAGGCAGGAAACAATGTACGGAGCCAAAAGAGCTCTGTTTCTCTCTTGAGCAGGGATATCCATTAAGTGAATTTAGCCTCCATTTTGTGGAAGGACTGTAAACATTTATTCTGGGCACAAACAGACAGAGGGCTGGAATTCAAGGCTCAGGAATCATCGAAAGTAAAATAGGACTACATATCCACTCATGGAGTCATTGAAAGTACTATAAGACTACAGGCCCATTAGATAAGACCTCCCTAGCCATTAGGAAAGGCCACCCAGAAACAGTAATGGGGGTGTTCTAAATCAGAAAGAGGTTCATAATTACTAAGTAAAAATAAATAAACAAATAATTTAATAACAACAATAATTCTCCCCTGCCTTAGCTCGCTTGAAAATTTGAGCTACTGGGCGGTGAACTTCGCCACAGCGAATAATTTGGTTAGCAGACCCCATAAATATTTCCCTCTATGATTAGACTCTCAACACACATGAGCACTGGGGTACTGGGCTTCTACCTATGCCCCAAGGAAGAACCTGTTCAGCAAATTGGGATACTCTCCACCCCGGGATCCGTCTCTGTGACATAGGGCTAATACAATATTTCACATTAGACTTTCCTCTGTGAATACCACAGAGCTCGACACAACACCACAAAACTCGCAGTTTAAAGTAACCCCTATTTTAAGATGGCACAACCACAAATCAAGGCCCTAGACAGATGCTTCTCAGAATCTTGTCCCAACTCCCTCAAAATACACTACCCATCGAATTTCTCTAAGAATGCAGCAAAACTGTTCAAACACAGACTCTTAAAAGGCATCCCAAAAACACTAATCACTGACTCATACTGTTGCCTAAAGAAAGGAACAATAAAATCACATCTGATCTTCACACGTTGTACAGCAAGGTGGAGAAAATCAATACATGCAGTACTACAGGTATCTAAATCCAACAAAATACTGCACGGTCTCAAACTGTCTATTTTCCCTCTCACAATCATTCAAGGCAGAAGTGGCAATATCAATCTACAAGAATGGCATCCTGCTGGTACAACCTTTGGACCCCAACCTCAAAATCTTCGATCAATGGTTCCCCAAACTAAGAGCATACACAAAAGCCTTCTTATCACAGAACATGTCACAAGATACGCAGTCCATTCAACAACCTCTCAGAGTGGAAAACTCTACAGAACAAGACACAAACTCTACGGAAATGATTCTGTCCTCAACCCCATATTGCTACGAGCTCATTCCAATTAAACCTATTCCTCAACACAAACGTCTAAGACCCTAATACAACTGTAGGCAATCATACAAACCACCACCTCGTGAGGAACGGCAACAATTCTACAATAAGGTCAAAAACGTTTAAGGATCCAAGTCAAACTGCAGGCGCTCACATTCCAGACGCTACTTTCGGGCCACAGCACCAGATGACAACCACAAACACTAGGGAAGAACGGAGAGGCAAAGAGACCCACAAAGATGAGTATGACATATACGGAAAGATCATCGAACCTCATCCCTACGGAGCAAAGACGTGCACGTACCCCCAAATTAAACTGACCACGGGGACACAAGAACCACCCCCGTATGCAATAAACCCATCACTCGCACACAACGGCCAGGGTATCCTTATTCAATGACTTAGGAAAAAAATACTACAGTGACCACAACCATCCATCACACGGATGCTTAAAGCCACACACAAGTCGATTACCACTTCCATTCAACACAAGTTACAAAGATTCCGCACCAGGTTCAAGCCATATTGATGATCAACAGACCGAGGCAACCACTACAAAATCCACGAAAGTCGACTCGCTCAGTAGCTGCAATCTGGCCACCTAATGGAACGCCAAGCTGGAAAGAAAAATGTAAAACCTAATTAATACAGTAAACCTAGCTTACACAAGCATCAAAGGAACCTCACTAGCTTGCCAAGAGATTAAGACACTCCTTTGTGACACAGTAACCATGATTGCTAACAACATATCACCTCCAACAGTTAGCTACGGTACCTAACCTTGGCCAGCCAATTTTTTAACCAATGGAGCACAGAACCAGCTATCCACGAAAGACATTGAAACCTTGCTTCGATACTACAACATCCACCCACCACCATTCAACACACAAGTATGCAACATACAGACCGTCGATTTCAAAGAAAGGTGAAATCCTCAGGAAAAAAGACCGAACACAATCCATGAGAACCTAATTGAAATCCCAAGGGAACTACATCTCAATCACTCGTCCCTCCCAAAACCGACCACTGAATGTATGTTACTAAACTGCAGATCAGCGATCAAACATGCCACAGATATTGCCGAAACCATTCATCACCACGACTTGGACATTCTTTTCCTGACGAAAACCTGTCTAAATCAATGGTCTGCACGCATGCTGGACCTGCTCGTGCCTCCAAACTACATCATCCAACACCTCGACAGACAGCATCAACCGGGAGGCAGGATTGCAATGATTCACTAGAACTCCCTTCAAGTCAAAACCTTCCCTGTAGACAAACTCACATCCTGTGAATACGTGGGTGCAGAAATCTACACCGTAGAGAAATCACTAGCCAAAGTACACCTCTTTTATCACCCTCCAGGAGCCAACCATCTGTTCATTGAACAGATAATGGAAACAGTCACAATACATTCCATGCTACACCCCAATGTGATTTTCTTGGAGACTTTAACCTTCACTGAAACGAATAGGACGATACACAGGTCTCCACCCGTGAACAATTCCTAGAGGACCAAAACCTGACCACAAGCCCAACACACAAAGTCTTGACGCTCGACTTAATCATATCCAGGGAAGGGGCATTGTCAAACTTAATTACAGCCATCAACTGGTCAGATCATTACTAAATATTAGTACACCTAATTACGCACACACAGACCACCAAAGGACAATTAACTAAAAAAAAAATACTGGATCAGAAACGCTAAAAACATAGATAAGGTAAAACTGACAGAATTGTGCAAAAAAAAACAACTCACCCCTCCAGCAACAAAACAGAATGTGTTTGAACTAACTGAAGAATACCAAATGTAATGGAGGCAGTAGCCCCTCTGAGACTCAAGAAACAAACAATCAAACGTTCCCAACCGTGGCACACTCAAAACCTAAATGAGGAAAAGAGAAGTATTAGACAGGCGGAGTGAACGGCGAAACAGCTACAAAAACAGCATCTGGAAGCCAAAGCATCGTACTTCACAACCCAACTAGACAATGCAAAGAACCGACTGTTTGAAATTGTCAACCAGCAAACGGGGGTGTACAATGTAACTAAGCTCAGTAATAACACAATGGAAAAATGTCAAGCGTTCGCTTCATTTTTCGATGAAAATATCTTAGAAATCGAAAAGGAAATTGTAACCGACAGTCACAGTTCACAAGACAATAGAGTCAATGAAAGCTATCCTGTCTATGACCCTACATGCCAAGGGAGGGAGCTATTGATGAACCACCCTTCCAAGACCAAACATAGCGAGTTCAAAACACTAACAAAGGACAAGGTCCGCAAGGTCCTATTTTCTATTAAACCAACTTCACATTCCAATGACCCCATGCCCTCCACAACACTAAAGGAACTAAGTCCCATCTTCTCACCTATACTAACGGAGATTGTAAACTCCTCACTAAAACCAGGCAGGATCCCAAGATGCCTGAAGACTGGTCAAGTGACACCCATCTTGAAAAAAGTGGGTGCCGACCCTACAACCCTGAGTAACATTCGGCTGGTGTCAAATATCCCCTTTCTAGCAAAATTGCTGGAAAAATGTGTGCACCACCAACTGAGCCAGCACATTTACCAATTCAACCTACTTAACAAATTTCAATCCGGGTTTAGAACAGGACACAGCACTGAATCAGCCATCATGCATATAATAGACGACACATGTAAGATACTAGACAAGAATGTCTCGTGCCTACTCATCCTCCTAGACCTCCCATCACTGTTTGACACGGTCGATCACAACATCCTACTAAACGTACTAGAACACAAAAAGGGGTTGTCTAGGAAAGTGATTTCTTGGTTTGTTTCCTTCCTACAGAATCGCTCACAGTGCATCAAACTTGGCAACTCATTCTCTTGCTCCTCACCAGTGAGATGTGAAGTCCCCCAAGTGTTGACCATCTCACCCACACTTTTTAACCTATATATGGAACCACTAACTGAAATCCTCTACCCATCAAACATTACATATCACATGTAGGCAGACGACACACAACTACACTTAAAGATATCCTCCCTAGAGGACGTCATTCAACAAAATAAAACTTTAGTCAAAACCCAGGCCTGGCTCTCTCAAAACAACCTCAAGCTGAACTCTCTGAAAACCGAATTCCTTCTTTTCTCCCCACCAAACAGCTCCTCACTAATCCAGGATTGGCTCAAGCACCCAGACGTACTCAATTGCAAACCTACCGTCATTGACTCCACGAAATCCCTTGGAATAACATGGGACAAGAGTCTTAATATGAGAGCTCACATCAGTGCTACCACACGCAGTGCGACATTCCAACTCATAATACTGAAAAAACTAAAACCATCTCTACCACCTTCAGACATCAAACAAGCAGTACAAGCATTTGTGGTCTCCAGACTAGAATACGGCGCACCGACCCGGTCAGGACTACCCAAAACGAAAACAGCTCCACTAAAAACGACTCTTAATCCGACAGCGAGACTGGTAACCGGAACTAGATACTTTGTCCACATCACCCCATCGCTTAGGTATCTAAACTGGCTTCCCCTTGAAGCGAGAACTGAACTGGAAATTTCCTGCCTCACACATAAAGCATTACATTTTAAAGAACCAATTTACCTGGCAGAAAAGATTTGAATCTCCTGTGGCAGCTGCTACCTAAGAAGCTCTAACTCTCTCAGGCATGAACCTCCTAGATTCCAAAAGCAAAGAACGTACACACGATCCTTCTCCAGAGCACGCCAAGGATCTGGAACGCCTTACCACCAAAGGTACGCTCAAATCCATCGACCCACTTCTTCAAGAAAGAGGTAAAAAGGATCCTAATGAATAGATTCCTGGCATAGACATTTGGAGAGACAGTTCACAGTTCACAAGGGACGTCTCAATGTCAGCAGCTTCTAGATTGGTCAGAGGCACGTTGTTTACAGGATAACCGTCAAACACTCTGATCCTCTGGGTACCTGGTTCTGAATAGTTTCTGAGCAGCAGCAAATACCCACCACGAAGTTGCTAGAACAATGAAGACTAATGGAATATTAAAGGACCGACTGTATTATAATTATGATATCTGTTGCAACAGCCCATTACTGCTCTTTACTCGTCATGTATCTGTTCCTTTCATCATGTTTCATTCAACCCCATGTACAGGGCTCTGATACACCTGGGTAATGTGAGCGCTTTATAAAACATCTAAATAAAAAATCCATTTTAGTCCCTTTGGAGGACAGAATGTAGCCTAAAAATGTAACTCTGTTGATAGAAGTCACATTTGGAGGTTCAGCATACAGTTTGATGTATCAGTCTTTTCAAGACCACTATCACATGGGTAATTTAGAATGCTAAAGAGGAGGAACAGAACCAAAATATAGTCCTGTTATTACATTACACAAACGCATGGATCCAAGATATCCTGAAATATGTTGTTTATAAGATAAAGTATTCAGATACGGTGCTGAAAGGAAGCGGGGTATTAATAGATATTCATTATGCCCAAAACGTGTGTGAGATGTTGTTTTCTATTCATACTAGATTGCAGAGACTCTTCAAGTCCAGCTTGCCGTCTGATACAGAGGATTTGACTTGATGCAATAAGACCTAACTTAATGGTAAGTATAGTTGATTTTGAGTATTTGCTTTCAAATGGCGAAATGGACACAAGGCCTTAATTCGGACTTGTTCTTTATGAAAATGAAGATGGTAGTTTTACCAATCATCGACGTACGATGCTGGATGAATTCCTTGTCATGATTTTGCTTAATCAATTTCTACTTTTCTGTGAACGCATCTTTTGAACGATAGGGAATAGAAGCCTTCCAAACAAAATGTGTTTTGCAATCATGTTCACTATGGGGAGATGAGGTGTCTATGTCTTTGGCATCAAAGATGTTGAGGTATGATGAATACTCAGATGGAATGTTACATATGACAGTAACACCTTCCATTGAGGGTGTATTGACTGTAGGATGACATATAATCACAGACATAGATGGGAGTTTCTGGATTTGGAGTATTGACATCTGTGAGAAATTGGGTTTCTGGTTGGCAGAGGTATGAACCCTGTTCTAGCAGGAACAATAATCTTAGTCAGGATAAATCTGATACACAGCAAACACAAGGAGATGATGGAGGAGGGCTGACATTTTCACCCCCAGTCACAGATCTGGGTTGAACCCATCATCTTTCTTTGCTCACTTTGCCACCCCAGTTCAGACCTAGCCATATGCAAATCAGTCTTGACCCTGCCCCTCATGGGAACAGTCCAGCCCAACTTGCCAAGCCAGATCTTTTCTGGACCAGAAACAAGCATCCTGGGACTGGTTTTGGGGTTTCACCCCTCATCAGACAGGCTAGCCTGAATCCAGCGGCAAAGTGAGCAAAGGATCCACGTCTGGGCATACCCTGACAACTTAGGGCGAACAAAGCAAACACAAGGAGATGATGGATGGAGTGTTGAAACTTTTCAGACACTTTCCCCCAGTCACAGATCTGGGTTGAATCCATCATCGTTCTTTAGCTCACTTCGTCATTACAGTTCAGACCCAGCCATATGCAAATCAGTCTTGCCCTGTTCCTCATGGGAACCGATTCAAAAAGAACAATTGATGAACAGAATGTTAAACAATGTCAAACACTCACCCCAGCACAGAGATCTGGGCCTAAGTCCATCAGTTTCGTTTTGCTCCCAATGCCATTCCAGTTTCAACCCAGCCATATGCAAATCAGACTTGACCCTGCTCCAAATAGAAACAGTACAGCACGAACTGCCTGGTGTATTAGGGGTGACACCCTAAAACCGGTCCTAGGATGCTTGTTTCCGGTTCAGGGAGGACCTTACATGGCAGTTCGGGCTGGACTGTTCCCATGAGGCACAGGGTCAAGACTGATTTGTATATGGCTGGGTCTAAACTGGGGTGTCATGGTGAGAAAAAGAACAATGGATTTAACCCAGATCTGACTGTTTTGGGGCTCCGAACCCCTTTTAACTAATCTCTATGTTACTTATAAAGCACATTTTAATAATTCGAATTGTTGCCACGCTTGGATACATGTATTGGTTCACCCTACACTCTTTAGTGCATCGCTTTCTTTCAGCACGCACTTCAAGCCTAGTGGCAAGCTGCATACTTTCATCCATAAACAACAACATGTATTTAATAGTGACATTTCTTCAGTAGAATAACACTTTCATTATGTTACTACTAAACAGCCATTCACAAGTGCAGTTACCTTGCAGGCTCTAGGGTCCTGATTTCAATGATGCCAGCGATGCTGTGGCCCCGAAGCCGAAAGCTCTATGCATCCCATTAAACACTGACTATTGCTATATTTTACACTTAAACAGGCAGTCACAAATGCAGGGGTCTTGCAGACAACAGGGTCAGGATTATATCATGGTGCAGCAGGCGGTGTGGCACTTTGGCCAAAAGCTCTAGGGTCCCTACTAAACATCGATTATTGCTATATTTTACAACCAAACAGGCAATCGCAAATGCAGGTATCTTGCAGGCTGTAGGGTCATGGTTTAAATGGGGCAGCAGGTGCAGTGGCACCGGGTCCAAATATTGTCAGAGCTCTTCTAAACACATAATATTGCTATATTTGACTACAAAACAGACAGTCATAGTGCAGATACCATCTAGGAAGTGGGTCATGATTTCATTGATGCAGCAGGTGAAGTGGCACCGGGGCCAAAATAATAAATAAAAATAAATCTTCTTTGGTGTGATGAGTTCTCCAAATTTCTAACACCCAGCGTTTACCTTAGTAAGCAGGTCGATGGTAAGACTGGCTTTTTTCGGCCAGGCCTTTACTGTGCAGATTGTATTGTTTAAGTACAAAAACATGTTATATCGTTTGCTGTATGTTACGTTGTCCATATGTATAAGCAGCGTGGTAACTGAGCGATACTCTGTAAACTGAAGCAGGAGTTATTTCCTGATAGTGAGAATTTTGCAGTTCATCTTTCTGTGGATATAAAATGCATTCACATTTATTTGCATACTTTTAACACTTGGTATTTAACTTTTTATTAATGTGTGACAGGTGGTGTTTGACTTAATAATTGCAAAAAAGAGTTTGAGTTCTCTAAAGTAATTTAACCAGCCTCCCTTATTTTTGTTGTTATAACATGAACAGCACCAACTGCACATTCTTAAAACAGGCAAAGTGCTGTTACTAGGATCATAATTTCAATGGTTCACTAGGACTTATTATAACAAATGCTTTTGAAAAAAGACAGTATTTGTTACAACTTACAACCTTCAAGTTATATAGCACAATAATTAAAAATGAAATGTAACAGTGTACTGTTTAAATAAAGAAAAATTGTAAACCATAAGTAACACAACGCCAATGACAATGCAAGTCCTAACATCTACTATATGCTCATTGTTGTTTCAAAGTTTATGTTTAAGTTTTTTTACAATAATAAAAAAAAGAAATGTGCAGTGCAAAATAAAATAAAAAACTTTGGACGAGAAATTGGTATTAAAAAACTGCCCATCTAAATAAAGCAATAATCTCACTTTCAGTGTGTTTCTTTCACTTATATTGCACAACTGCTCAAATGCTAATTTGAAAAAAAATAATTTTCATTTATTTAATTTAACGATGGCCAAAAACCAAACAACACCCTTTCATCTAGTTTTCGTAATCTTGTGGTTTTGGATTTGCAAAAACAATGCTCACGCTGTACTTGGAAGGTTTCTGATCCACCCTTTACCTATTCTCCCCAAAGCTGCACCACTTTCAAGCCTACTTATCAGGTACCTGCTTTTTTAGGTCTCACCTACACAGCGCGCATGCGTTGCATAGGCAAAAAGACCTTTAGCCGTCGCTTTGGCTTTTCTGACAAAAACGTGCACGCGTTCCATTGCCTTCAATGGCAACGCGTGCACGTGTGGAGATTCAGTTGCGGGAGCGTGCGGTGCCATATGGTAGCAATTATCGCTCCTGGTGCTGATCGCTCTCACAAGTGAAACGGTTTCACTTTTCCCGACTCTTTTTCAAAATTTACTTTTAGCGCGTGCACGCTTGTTTGTTGTTTTTAGTGATTAGCCGCATGCAGCTTTCCGTAGTATCCGTGGGGATGCTTAGTGACCAATAAAAGCTTTAACTTGCTCTTTAGGTCCTGTGGGAAGTCGATTCTGACTTTGACGGTTCTTATCACCGGTATAGACTATTAAAACTTCATTGTCCAAGACATGTCTGATCCTCTGCTTTTTCAAATGAGTTTTGATTACGACTAGACATGAATAACCTAGCTGCACGTATTGTTTAGTTAAGAAACGACTAACATGGTTTTAAAAAGTGCCTTTTCTATGAGGAACAGGAGCTTTTCATTGGGTGGGTTCATTGTCTCAAGACCGCTTGGCTCTGGCCTGTATTCACTGTGAGTATTCCTTTTAATTCACACGGTTATCATCATATGTGTTGTCAATTAAGTGCGAAATGGAACCTCAGATCTTACGTTATGTTATGTAAGATGCCCTATGCTTTTTGACCATTGCGTGGCATTTATTGTGGAAAAAGCGATGTTTAAAAATATTGGAGTGCCTACTTCCTATCTCTATTTAGTATTACGCCTGATTTTTTTTCTTTACTTAGTTATGTCTTCACTATAAAAGCTGTGGGATTCCTGACGTAATAATAGGTCACATTGAAACCCCAATGGTGCGGTTCAATCAGTTTCAGGTGTGATATTATGACACTACCCAGACATTTCACCTTTGGAATGGGGAATTTTCCCTGGGTTACTGCACAGATTTCTGCAGCTTTTTACACGTGCTGTGCCATGTTTTTTCTCAGTCACAACATGTTTGCCTGAAAATCGCGAGGGTGCAGTATAGCCCGTGTCTCGCAATCCTGAATAAGGAAAAAACTCCCATTTCCAACTAGAAGGGGATTTTCGAGAATCTCGGAATGAAGTCCTGATAAAGCAAAATGTGGTTACAGAATCCATAAACTTACTTTTCACAAAGAAAATTGAGCGCTGACCCTCAAGGCATCAGGCGGAAGTCACCAGGACATCTTATAATGGCCAATTAGTAGTTGAAAAGGGCATTGGAGCGGAGATCGGGGTATCACCTCGAAAGTCCACTATCCATCTGTAATCGCCGAGTTTTTTCAAGTTAACCAATTCAGTGCTGGGAACCCGGAGGTCTGTATTGTCATTAGTCACTAACTACAGTGCCATGGTGTGTCACGGTTGCTTGAGAAACAGACATATATTATGGGGTGGCAAATGGTGAAGCAGTCACCCTCAGATACTCTGGAATCATTCTATATGGCCATTTACTACAACGAACAAAGCATAGAAAATAAAACAATGCTGATATCTACCCGTCTATAAATATCATCTTTATTCACTAAATAAACATACCTCTCCTTTCCTGTCCCTGTCAAGTGAAGTCACCTGCTCTCGGTAAATATTATCTGCACCACGTTCTACAATCAATGGATCGCATCACATATACAAAAACGTTTTGCTGACTAGTGTCGTAAGTTATTCAAAAACTGGAGGTGTGCTATTTTACTACCTTACACAGTGGTAAATGGTTGCTAGTCACAGGATCATTCAGGGTATGTGATACTTTTGGCTGGAAATATAGTAGCACTGGTTAATATATCTAAAGTAAGTAGTAGAACATAACAGTAGTATATACAAAGCAACATAACAACACAAAACATACTAGGGCACATCAGAAAAGATTCAAAATAAAATGTAACGCAACAACTGCTGGACAAAAAAAACCACTCACATTGCAATAATGCAGCAGAAAACACAGCAGCACAAAAAGCCAAACACATCACCACCTCAACAAAACATCACACAACAATTGTGTACACATGTTATACTCAAACATTACGACCACATTCCATGGTGAAAGGTGTTTGGATCAAGGGCTGCCTTACTTACCACTAAGGGCGAGAGGACTAAGGACAAAAACGTTTGTGATCCAGCCCATTGTTTCCATTGGTCTACGCCTCTACCTCATTGTTAATTCTTCAATGAAGCCTCAAATTATCCCTAAATAGCGCCATTTCTTGCGGATGCTATTGACGCTACTGTCCTTAGGGGTGACCGAAAGTGAAAGTGGAAGTGTTGCATCTGAAAGCAAGTCAGAGAGGATGGGGATCTGTGGATTAGTCCCCTAGAAACAGAGAGGGCGTATACATTCAAGGAGGACTATAAACGCTTCATGGGAGATATAATCTGATTTACAATAACATAGCAGGAGTGCAGGGCTTAGTTTAAAAAAAAAAACAATTGTAGGGGCCAAAGGTTTTTAGGTCGAGCCTGGGCAGCGCATTCGCTGATCGGCGAGTTATGCTGTATTGAGGTAGGGACTTGACCTCTGCCCACTCTCTGCCCACATTTTTCATTGGCTTGTGTTATTGTCCACTGTAAACAGTGGCTGTTCATTGGTCAAAAGGCTTAGCAGTCCCTCGTAAGTACAGCCTTGTCTCATTTTGTAACCTACCATGGTATTGTTGCTCGATATGCTATAATTACAGCCTCCAAGCACTATTTTCTCAAATAGCTTTTCTCCTGCCTGTTGCAGGCAGGACACAATCTCTTGTGAGGTTTTTTTAATAGCACACATTTGCAATGCAATAGGTCTCGCATTTGCAAGAGTTTAAGCTGTTGGCATTTTAAATGTCAATGCCTTTTTTTTATTTTATTTTTAAACAACACATAATTAAAAGGCATTGTCATTTACTATGCCAATTGCTCAAACTCTCATAAATGCGAGACCTATTGCATTGCAAATGCTTGTCTTAAGTGGTAAAAGGGACTCTAATGCTAGTTGTAATGGTTACACTCCAAGTTGATAAGGGAGGTTATCAATTCTGTAGGAGAAACCACCTCTCTCAGAGCAACTTTCAGTTTTTCTTTAAGACCTCTAGTAAACAATGCTACTTGGTCATTAGCCCATTTAGTCATGGATGCAAGACTCTTAAAGTGAGTGATGTAAATTAGAACATCTCATGCTCCTTGTTTCTGAGCCATTAGTTTATTGAGAATGGATTGTAGAACATACTTCTGTTCAAATGTGCCCTTAAATTCTGCGAAGGACAGGCCCTAGTCCACTAAAGGATGCTGGTTCTCAACGAGCCGAGATCTTTACCTCTACGTTTAAGAAGAGGAATACTACCTTGGCCTTTCCCATGGCATATACATGAGGCAGGTTAGGTACAAGTAAATTGAAAAATTCCAACGGGTGTCCTTGGAGTTAAGTCTGCATGGGATTAGAAGGCGGCTATGTGCTTACAACTTGAGACAACATCATCAAGGATTAAGATGAGACAGAAACAAAAGCTCTTAGGTCAGTACGGCCAAAGAATTTCCCACATTAAGAGTCGAAGGACTGGTGGTCATCTTTTTTTTTTGTTTCTTAGGCTATCATTCAGTGGTGCATTGCACTCGTCTCTTGCTGAGGCTTCTTCTATCAGTGGGGTGTTAGAGGTTTTTCCCATAGTTTCTGGTGCCTTCTACATGGCCACTTAGGAGCATAAATAGGGTCTCAGCAACCTGTCCAGCTCTGGCTACTGGAGACAAGTTGATCCAAGGAGGTGCCTCCCTACTTTCTTAAGTGATCACCGATTGCCAGTATATCAAAATGGGGAGTGAGAGGTCATCCCATTATGAAACAATGTGAGTATTATGTTTGTGTCAAGTCCCTTGCACCTCCCCCCACACTGTCACATTTCCCAGGTGAATTACCTGCTCTATAATGCACTGCTGTGTATAAGCTATATCCCTGCCAGCAATGTATAGGAAATGATGACCAGTTCCTCTGATGAATTACAGAATCCTGACACAAGCACAGGAGAGTGGTTTCAGCCAGATCAAACTCTGTAAGAGTAAAGTCACAGGAATAGTAGTGGATGGGAGAGGGGTATAAAGTAGAGAGAAACAAGAATTAAGGAAACTCTCCTAATGGAGGAAGGAGAAGTAGGCAGAAACTAGAAGATAGCCAGTAAAAAGTTAATTACCTAAGTAATACAAGACTGGAGTAGGTCTGGAGAAGACTGGAACTGTCTAGCAGGTTGAGTCTCCTACCCAAAAGTTACCAAGATGCTGCCCTTCCGGAGCTACGCATTTGTATAGGCCTTCCCTGATTACTAACTATTTTCAGGTGAAGTGGGTCTTGGTATGTGTCGGAAGGGGTGGTGCAGTACTGAAGTGATCTGCACTACAATAGCAGCCTTTGGAGGCCCTGGCTGCCAGCTCCTTGCATGGTCTTGTTGTATGAAGGACCCCCATGCTCTGTGGACAGCCAGCTGCAACATGGCTACAGTTTCCATTGCACTCATCCCTGCTGCTGTAATCTCCTGCTGGCACCTCTTCCTTTATTACTGGACTGTGTGGGTGAATGTTTGTGCGCTGCCTGCAAAGGGAGTTGCAGTAATAGAATCAGTGCAATAGCACTTGGTTGTAACAATGACTCACCCCACCATTATCTCCTAAAATACTTTAAGAAACATTTTAAAATCTTCTACTTATTCAAGTCCAAATTCTGACTTGGAACTTCAAATAACCATGTCCTCCTGGCACTGGTCATTGAATTTGGTACCCTTTAGTTGGATGTCAAGCATTGTAGCACGCTAAAACTACAATTTTCACTTTATTTGTGTTGGGTCCTAAGTGTCTGGTTTTTAAGTTAATTGCAAAACTGAGTTTGACTATTTTCAACTGGAATTCCAGGTCACTCAGACTGCATCGCACTCAGTTGTCCAGTCTGTTGCCAGAGCTACTTTAACAAAAAGGCCAGACATGATACACATCAAATCTTGCTACAGTGTATGCCTTTTTGTCACCTCTGTTCCATTGAGAAAAATCAGTTTGTAAATATTAGATTTTAATTGCCCTTATTTAATGTGTTATGCTCTATCTCTTCTTCTTACTCCTACAAACTCCCAAAGTAAACCTTGACCTCTTCATTTCATCACCCCTGCACAGTCTAATGCCCAAACGGAGTAATTTGATTTGCAGTAGTATTGGTCGTGCTTGGACAACAATGGTGAACAACAACATTCACACATGGTTCTGTCCATTAACCAATGCCCTGCTACCACAGGGAAAGGCATTGCAAGATTACAGCTTATGATTCACTGTGTTCCAATACATTTGAGTTCAGGGACCAGTTACGATGCTGAATCCCATATTAAGGGAGGCTGCAGCACTGAACTTAATAGGCATTCAAAGCTTAATGGCTTTACCCTACATCTGGGACAAAGGATCAGCTTATTGCTGGATTTCCCAGTACAAGTGGGATTCATCCTCTGAGTGAAGCATTAAAGGTAATACAGGCACCTCAAAAGAAGGTTTTATGCTGTCAGCGCACACCTGCCCCTCTTTCCTTGCTCCAGCCCTTTGTTGGTCCTCCTACCTCAAGAATTTGCAATCCTTGTGGGTTAGACATCAAGTGACTAGAGTTCAAGGAGAGACAGAAAGAGAGGGAGGGTGAAGGGGACTGTGTGGTAAATTATTAAACTGCAGCTGCGTGATAAATAAATGTAAGGACAGCAGTGCGAAAAAGAAAACCCCGATAATTAAGGAATTTGAGTTAGACATATTGGACCATCGCAGACCTCACTGCAGCACTCATGCAGGTGTGACTTCTGCGTGACTCTGGACAGAGGAGACATGGTGGCCCTCATCCTCCTGGTACCTCTCCGTAGCATTCAACAGAGTCTCCAACCCCATCCTCATCCAAGGCCAGCATGACATCGGAATCCAAGGACACACACATTGATGGATCTGCTCCTTCCTAATTGGAAAGGCCCAGTCAGTCGGCCTGGCACCGCACACCTCAGACACCTGCAACTTCATTTGGGGAGTTCCTTAAAGATCCTCCCTAATCCCGACCTTCTTCACGGCATACATGATCCCTCTAGGCTTCCTTTTCTTAGGAAATCATCTGCATTCCATTATCTGTCAGTAAGGTCATTCAAAAGATTTTTACAGATGGTTATATCATATACAAAGGCCCCTTTTGGGCACCTAGAAAAAAACACTTAACACTAGAACATACAGTGTGAGATTTTCAGCCGCTATTGGACTAATGCTATTTGATTCCACTATTTCAGATGGTAATTCTCTGCAAGCCAAGGGACATTTTTTAGTCTTATACTTTGTCACAGCAACAACACAGTATGCAGTTACCGAACCAGCTTTCCACTTCTTTATTTAGACTAGGCAACCAATAATCTCCAGCTCTTCACCCTTTGTTTTTCACAATACCTAAATGCTTCTCCTCGGCGAAAAACAACAATTTGCACCTTAAAGATACTGTAGGAATCAACCTAGTATCCCAGAATAACATATTTTCATTGACTGTTAATTCTTCTTTGACAACCAAGAAAACTCAACCATCACTCCCCAATGTCTTCTACTTGCAAAGCACAATCTTTGAAATGTTTCTTCCTTACTCAGTTCTTCTTTACATTCATCTTCAAAAACTGCATATTGATTTACCACACAACACACCTTTTCTAAAATCCAGTCAGCTTGCTCCTCTTCCTCTTCAGTATATCCATTCTCAGATCACCACTAATCTTGATAAACAATTTGTTTCACAATTACTAACTCCATGCATTTATTCAGTCTTAACAGCATGTTCTGGAAGACTTGCTACCCATTAGAAACACAATATAACACAGAATTGAACCCCTACTTCAGGAATATTTATGTAAGAGGCTTGTGATCTGTTCTAATTACAAGTTCAGTTTCCCATAGATGACCCTTAAATGTAAAAGTTGCCTACAGTATTACAAGAGCTTTTTTTCAATGGTGGAATTTCTCTTTTCTAATCCTCCAGATGCTCTGGAAGCAAATTAAATGACCCTCCACCACCCTCTTTTCAATTTGTAACAAAATTGCTCCTAGACCTATGTCACTGGCATTCATAACAATTATCGTATTGGAACGTTAAGGGGTTTATGTCCTACTATGTTTTTTCAAACTCCTCAATACAGACCTCTTTCAAATGTCAAATCTAATTTTTTCTTCAACAATTTTTCAACTTTCCCACTTAACAAGCAAATATACTCATAAATCTGTTGTTGTTCTCCACCATGCCAATAGATGAACATAATTCTTTCTTATCATTAGGCATTGGGAATTGGCTAAAAATGTTGACCAAAGTTCCGTAGGTTTTGTTCCTCACCCTAACACTTAATGACCAAAATAACATAAACAGGCTCTCTCATTCTTGTGCTTTTCAGCTCTGAGTGTACCATGGTTTGAAATCTTTCAAACACTCATTCTCAGGTCATGTTCATATCTATCACTTCCATCTTGAAAAAGCTTGAATCATTCTAGATTCCCTAGTATGATAAATACAATTCTTTGGAACATCAAGCCTAGAACCTACCTTGTAAAGTAATACACCACAGTACCATACATTGTTTAATTGTTCCCCGTAATGTGATAAATGCAGTTAATTCTTGTGAATCGGGGGAGGAGCCTAGCGCGCAACCAAGATGGCCGCATAGGCTTAAGGCTCTCGAGGGCCTCCGCAACCTCCCACGTCTATCCTGACTAAATCCTGGTAAATTTGACGGGCTTTTGCTGATGCATTCGCGCTGAGGTGCCACCCGTTTTCCGAATTCTGATCGGACGTCGGGAACCCGAATGGTTGCCCTCCGAAGTTTGCGGCCTGCTGGTGCCTGGGTCCCGGTCTCGAGTTGGTGAGGTACCCGGGTACGAAGTGAACAACAGCGGCATGCAGGGCTTGACCTGCCCCGTACCCCGCACTTTCACTTTCGTTTTCAAGTCTGCTGTTTGAGATCGGCTGAGGGACCCTGGTGTTTCAGAGGAGCGCGGACAACGGAGTGTCTGGCCCGATCTTTGGACTATCCACGGACGTCCTGCCTGCGATCGCAGTGTCCGCTTAACTTAGCCAACGGGTCCCTGTCCCTGGCGCTGGCGGGTGCCAACCTTGGTGGCCTCCGGACGATGGCGGCGAGACTCGAAGGGGACAAGTCGAAATCTAAGTCAACCCGGAGGGGATCCTATGCTCAGGCCAACAACATGGACCGTTACGTGCAGCTAAAGGGATCCCCCGCTGGCCTGCATAAATCGCCTGAGCGGTCTAAAGAGCTGGCGGGCCCGGCGTCGGAGTTTACCCTGCAGGACGTTATGGGCGCCATTGAGGAGATGAAGGCTGCTGTGGGTCAGCGATTTGATACCCTGGCACATAAGTTGGACGCTGTACTGATCGATGTGAATTTGTCAGGGCAGATCTGTCCAAAACCAACGAGCGGGTCGACTCCTTGTCACATGTGGCGTCGAGCCTAACTGTGGACGTGGCCGCCCTGCAGACGGAGGTCCGTCGGTTGCGGCTAGCCAGTGACCAGACTGATTGTCGACTTGAGGATTCGGAAAGCAGGGCTAGACGGAACAATGTCCGTATCATCGGAGTGCCGGAAAGATCGGAGGAATCTGCTGCTGATCTTTTTGTGGAGGATCTGGTGATCAACCGTCTCGCGCCCAAGGGATTGAGCAAGTTCTTTGCGGTGGAGCTGGCCCACAGGATTCCGGGTGGTGCGCCCAAAGTGGGTGCTCCCCCGCGGCCTATAATCGCTCGACTTTTTAACTTTCGGGATAGAGATGCTATCCTTCAGGCGTCGCGGGTGGCTGGGCCGCTGAAGTTTGAGAACTCCAATGTCAGCTTTTATCCGGACTTCAAGCAAGCGGTCCAGAAACAGCGGCTGGGATTTTTGGGTGTCAAGCGGCGCCTGAGGGACATGGAGCTGAAATACGCGATGTTATTCCCTGCGAGGTTGCGGGTTGAGTTCCAGGGTCGTTCCCACTTTTTTGACCGACCGGAGGCGGTTGGTGACTGGTTGGATGCCCTACCGCGGGGACAGGATCGAGACGATCGGGCGGAGGAGAGCGGACGGGATGTGGTGGAGCAGGACTAGAACTTGGTTCCTGGCGATGGACTAGATTGACTATTCATTGCACCTTGGCTCAATTACACTCTAATCCGGCACATCATGCCCTTCAAATGTCTGGGGGTTGCGGGGAGCTTTTTGGGGTCCTTTCCTCCTTCTGGGGTTCTTTTGTGGTAAATGTTAGGGCGACAGGCACACTGCAAGTTGGGGGGGCTGTTCGGGCTCAAGCAGGGGTGCAGGGAGGGGGGAGTTGTGGTTTTGGGTCTGTGGGGGAGGGGGGTTGTTGGGGATGGTTGTTGTTTTTTCGTTTCTCAGGGCAATGTGAAGTTGTTTGCTGATTTCTCCGGGTTGTGCTCTCCGGGATGTGGGATTCCTGTGCGGGAGTGGGATGGGGGATAGGGCATTGCGAATCCTTTCGTGGAATGTGAATGGTCTGGGGGACAGGATCAAGCGCGGGGTGGTGTTACAGTTCTTGAAGCGGCTCTCGCCTGACATCGTTTTCCTGCAGGAGACACATTTGGTTGGGAACTCCTTCCAGGCCCTAAATAGGAGGGGCCGCTCACTCTGGCTTCACTTCTGGCTCTAGGGGAGTGGGCATCTTAGTTAGGACCTCCCTCCCACTGGCAGTGGACGAGGTGCTTCACGATGATAGGGGGCGATATGTGGCACTGGTGGGAAGATGGGAGGGTAGAACCATCTCACTGGTGGCTGTGTATGTGCCCCCGGGGTTGCAGACGACTACATTTGCTGACTTGGGGCGTTTGGTTCTGGGGCTTCCTGGGGGGGTTTTGGTGCTGGGTGGAGACTTTAATGCCGTGGTCTCTGGATTGGAGGACCGTCACCCCCCCAGGGATCTCCCTAGGGCTCAGGCCTGGTTGGGGAGTTTTTTGGACACTCTGGGACTGGTAGATTGCTGGAGAATGATGCACCCGGGACAAGCGCAGTATACCTTTCACTCGGGGGCCCATGGGAGTCTCTCGAGACTCGACTATATGCTCATGCTGGCGACCCAACTGAGGGTTGACCCTGGCACAGAGGGAAGAGTGGCACCTATTGGCCCCTGGTATCTTCGTAACCCTAAGATCCGCGCGGAGTTGGTCAAGTCCACTGATCACTACTTCACTGATAATGTGGGGTCGGTGTCGTCGGCCGTCTCCCTATGGGAGGCTTATAAGGTGGTGGTCAGGGGGCAGGCCTTGTCTCTTATCTCCCATACTAAGAGGTGCGAGAGAGCTGAGGTGGTTCGCCTGGAGACTGAAATAGCTGAAATGGAGGAGGACTTGGAGCGTGGAGTTACTGATGAGAAATTGCATGTTCTCAGCCTCAAACAGTCAGATTATAGAGCGCTAGTCACGGAAGCTGCTAAAGGGATGTATAGAGAACAGCAAGGGCGTCTGTATGACGTGGGGGATAAGGCCGGGAAGTTGATTGCTTGGTTGGATAAGAAGGAGAGAGCGAGCAGGGTGGTGCCCGTTGTGGAGAGAATGGATGGAGTTCGTGTGACTGGCCCAGTTGAGATTGTTGACTGCTTCGCGGATCACTTCCGCGGGGTATACTCTCGGGTTTCCGTGCATTCGGAGGAGGATTCTCATCTGTTGCTTCGAGACATCGCACTGCCAACCTTATCGGAAGCGGATGCAACATTGATGGAGGCGAAGTTGTCGTCGGATGAGATTGCTTTGGCCATTCGCTCGATCGCGTCTGGTAAGGCGGGTGGTCCTAATGGTCTTCCCATTGAACTATATAAGTTACGTCCTGATAAGATAGCGCCGTATCTTCGTGACATGTTTTCAGCGGCACGTGCGGCGGGCTTCCTTCCCCCTGACCAACGCCTCGCCACCATAGTGGTGATACACAAAGATGGGAAGCCGCGAGACCGCTGCGCCTCCTATAGGCCCATTTCGCTGTTGAACGCAGAACCCAAAATTCTGGCTAAGGTGTTGGCTAACCGACTGGTTCGGGTCGCGGGCGACTTAATTCATCAGGATCAGTCCGGTTTTATACCCCATCGGAATACCGCCCTAAATTTGAGGCGGTTACACGGTGTGCTGGCTAGAGCCGAGTTTATACGGGAGCCGGCCATCTTGGCATCTCTAGATGCTACAATGGCGTTCGACACTTTGGAGTGGCCATATATTTGGGCCGTTTTGGCGAAATTTGGATTCGGCCCTGAGTTTATTGGTTGGGTAAAATTGTTATACGCTGACCCACTGGCTCAGGTGGTGGTGAATGGTAGGGTGTCGGCTCCCTTCGCACTGGGGAGGCGTACGCGACAGGGATGTCCGCTATCACCCCTTCTCTTTGCGCTTTCTTTGGAGCCTCTCGCCGCCTGGCTGCGTTGGGAGCCGTCGTTGCGAGGCATTAGATGGACGCCGGAATTCGAAGACCGTGTCTCCCTTTACGCGGACGACATCCTTCTATATCTCACTTTCCCCCGACAGTCACTAATGGTATTGGTGGACGTGTTGACTTCCTTTGGTTGCAACTCCGGCCTGGTTATCAACTGGGCCAAATCGTGCGTCTACGTCCTCTCCGGGGAAGCCCCCCTCCTGCCGCAAGACTGCCCTGTTCAGGTTGCTACCCTGGGGTTCAAATATTTGGGAATCTTTATCTCACTGGATCCCGCGGTCCGCTATGAGCGAAACCTTCTCCCTCCCCTCCAGCGGCTGAAGGCCGACGTCGCAAGATGGCGACGACTTCCGCTTTCACCGCTTGGACGGGCGGCATTGTTCAAAATGATGTTGCTGCCTCGCTTTTTGTACGCCTTGCAAAATACTCTGGATGTCGTACCGGCCCGCTATTTCCGGGAGGTTGAGGGTCTTCAGCGTCAACTGTTTTGGGACGGGCGGCCGCGGATTGCTCTCGCCAAGTTAATGCTTCCTTGGTACGATGGGGGGGTTGCACTCCCTGATATCAAACGATACTATTGGGCGTCTCAGTTGGCGGCTGTGAACCACGGGATATATGGTCCTGCCTTAAACCCGGCGTTCGAGATGGATAAATTCCTGCTTCCAGGTGGGGATTATAATAGGGCGCTGTACTCGGTGATCCCGGACACGCGGCTGACGGGACCCACGCGGGTGGCGGTGCGTGTGTGGCACGCGGTGAATGCTGCGATGGGGTGGAGGGATCGCTTGACTCGGGCGACGCCGCTGTGTGCCTCTGGGCGGTTGGGCTGTTTGTGGAGATCGAAAGGCTTTGAGAAATGGGACATGATTGGTATATGTAAGGTGGGTGATCTTTGGGTGAAGGGAGCTTTCAAAACGTTTGAAATGCTAAAAAAGGAATATAAATTGAACGATAAAGAGTATTTCCGATATGCTCAAGTCCACCATGCGCTGTGTTCGGTTTTTCCGGACGCTGCTGCCATCCCCGAGTATTCTCCACTGGAGGATAGAGTGTTGGATGGCTATGTGCCCGACAGCACTATTTCTTTGATTTACAAGAAACTCATCAACGATCGCGCAGACTTGCTGCTCCGTCTGAGAGAGGCATGGACAGGCGATGGCTTAGAGCTGGATGATGAGGACTGGGTGTCGGCGGTGGCCTCCCCGAAGGAGGTGGCGATCCCGGCCCGCCTCCGGTTTGTACAGCTGAAGATCCTCCTTAGAGTGTATGTCACAGGGCCCGGTTTGCTGCGTATGGGTTATTCGATGGATGGATTGTGTAAGCGTGGATGTGGCCTGCCGGGCACGTTCCTTCATATATTGTGGGAATGTCCGGAGATTGTGCGATTCTGGAACGGTCTCCATACTGTACTGGAGGGGGTCACGCACGTGGCCCTGTTGCCAGAGGCTAGGAGGTGTTTGTTGAATGTCTGGGAACCGAATGATTGCAATGCGGCACAGACGCAGTGGGTGACCTTGGGGTATATGGTGGCTAAGCGTAACATTGCACAGCTATGGGGCTCCCCGAGGCCGCCCACGGTTGATGTATGGAAGGAGAATATGGACTGGTGTATGTTTAGGGAAAAGACGGTGTATGTGGCGAGAGGTAAGCCAGGGAAATGGAGTAGGGTATGGGGTCCGTGGAATTTATATCGAGGCCGTATCTGCGCCCCGCCTTTGCCATTAGAGGTCGATATTGCTTTGACCCCCTAGCGGCGCATTCTGCGGGAGTGTGTAATGTGTGTTCCATGCTTTGTTATCCCATTGCCCCCCTTCACCGCTTCTGGACCAGAATCGTTTTGGACACTGTATGTTGTTTCCCGTCCTGGGAAGAGCACGCTGCTATCTCGGACTCTCATTGCCTTGAGTGTGTGTTATGTTTAATAAAAAATGAAACCGTTGTCTTAAACGCTCCTGGCCTATGGCCATGGTCTGTTATAGGTGCTTACGGACTGCCGGGTACTTTGCCGCTGGTTCCTTTGAATGTATGGCGTTACACTGCGGGCCCTCGGGCTCTATAGCGGCCGGCCCTGGTGGTTGTAGGCCCTTGTATGTCTTTTATTGTGTTCTAACGGTTTCTAATAAAATAAAAATACAAAAGTAGAATTCTTGTGAATCTAATTTAATATGGTAGTTAGCAGACATCAGGCACTAGACTTTAAATAAAGTAGCTGCTGACGTGCCGAGGACCTCATTAATGTTAGGTAGAGGCCACCTGTCTACTGCATTTTTATTGTGTTCTCTTAAGCCTCACATCTAGTGGGTTTCTTGATGACTATCACAGTAGCTTGCTTTCGCGATGACTTCTAATGGTTCATTAATCTTAATTTCACATAATTTTGCTAACCTTTTTAACTACCTCATTAACACTCAGCTACATAATATTTAATATCTCACTCACAACAATCTGTGGTACAAAATTAGGATGTCATTTAATGTGGACTAGCTTTTCATGTAGGCAGCCAATAATGCTGTCCTCAGGGGGCGACAAACACACCAAGGCTGATGGACTGACAACAGGCTCTGGACTGGTGCTGTCAGGCAGAGAAAACTGTGTACAAAAGCAAGGTCTGCCCTAAGAAATGGGAATACATGTGGAACTCATGGGAAACATACAGGACCTGAAGTCGTGGGGGGGGGGGGGGGGGGTGAAGGGACCAAAGGGGAGGAGGGGCATTTGGATGACCTTGGCAGTGCACCCACAATGTGAATTGATATGTAGAAAAGAATAAGCTTTACTCCTGTATTAGCCCAAAAAGGTTTTGCTTATTATTTACTGTCTGTACTGATGGATTGCGCATATGTTCTAATAAACAAGTTAAAAAAAGATAATGCTGTCTGCAATGTGAGACACATGCATCTTACCACTTAACATGCTGTTTCTGAAACATATCAAGGCTTCAATAACATCTCAATTTACTGGATTTTCAACATTTTCAACATAGTCATATGCCCAACGTTTCAGTTTACTTTTGTATAAACACTATGGAAAATCTCCCTTGACTCTATTATAAGCCTCAAAAAAGAATCAAACATCATTTTAAGACCTTCACCATTATTTGTTACAACCTCCTTGGGATTACTTTCAGAACTGACGCTTATCTGTAGAATAATTTATCTTCACTGCTCTTGAATCACTCTCACTCTGTTATGTTTCTTTGATTTACAGCATTTTGTGGCTTGCCCTTTTTCCCCACTCTTCACTAATTGCTCTGACTAAAGGATATTCTTGAAATTCCACATCTAAAACGCTGTCCTTTACATCTTGTGTCTACCTTGCACTCTTTCCACGCTTGTATTTTTCTCCACATTGCTCTTAATTTCTTTTACAGAGACTGTCACATGTTTTTTTCTTTTAATTAGTTCTCATAATTTCGCAAGAGTTGGTTCATCCTTAAGCCATAACACTAATCTGGGCTTCTCACTACAGCACCTTAAATTGAATTGATCTCAAATCTTTTCATCCATATGATTAACAAACTTTCACAAGGATGCAAGTTTCCTAAGCACAGTCACATATATTTTTATGGTTTCTCCTTTATTTTGCTCCCTCATCCAAAAGTGATCCCTTAGAAGAGTAATGTAAAACACATTTTTTATGCATATGTATAACTCATTAAATTCATCTCCCCTTCATATTCTAATTCGGAGAGATTATCATACACTTCCTGTCTTTAGAGGATCCGGGCACATCAATATGTGGTGATTACTGTAGCTTGATAAGTTACTTGAGGAGGTCTTTGGGGGTCTAGCCCATCGCCGAACTCATCCTTTGGTTATTTTCGTCTCCTCCTGTAGTGCGTTTAATCTTCATCCTGGTGTCCTCTTTCCTGAGACCCTTCTTTCCTTACTCTGAACTTTATGCTCCACACCGTGGCCTCTGGATACCCGCCCTCTAGTCTGTGGAAAAGCATCTAATGGAATGTTAACCGTAGGTCTCATTACATTAGTAGGAAAATGATCCGCCACTTCTGAGTATTAAATTTACTAATTTTACCCTCGTATACGAAATGCATCTATCGACAACCAAGTCATTAAAACCAAAGGTGGTTTCAGTGTAATCAGTCATCAATAGCCATTGCAGTGTCACACTCAGGGTCTAGCCACCAACACAAACAAGTGTTCCATAAATACTGTGTGGCCATTCTTGTTAGGGAATCCCTGCCACACAGAATCCTCAAGAGGTGATTGTAAAGTTAAACACTGGTAATAAGTGACATGCACTCTAAAAATCATTATTTTCCTCCAGACTGTGTAGGCTATCTAGGCTCTTCATTTAACTGAACTCTTCACCCATAGTGTGTGAAAAATGGATCTTGGCCCTATACCCCATACTGGACAAATCTGGCCTGCCCAATAGGAGTAACGGAAATAAGGGAGGCTATGATGCATGACTCAGTGAAGGGACTTAGAGGCACATACATCAAACCTTTTTGCGATCGCAAACGGTGCGAATCGCAAAAATTGGCCGTTTGCGATCGCAAAAGACAGTGTAGAAATGCATCAACTGTATATTTGCGAAAAACCAACTTTTCGCAAATATAAGGAATCGCAAAACATTCTGCGATTCAAATAGAGAATCGGTATTAGCGCCTCCCAAATAGGGAATCGCAAACAAAGAATCGCTAAATGGATGCATGAAAAATCGCAAATAGCGATTCACATGAAAATCGCAATTTTGCGATAGCCAAATAAGAAGGATCACAACCAGGTGGTAATCATGAGTGCAAATCAGAGACAGGTGAAAACCAACTGAAACCCATTTAAACACAGCCAGAATGAGCCAGCACTGTTCACAATGGCAGGGATTTACCTGATGGCGAGGAGGATGAGGCTGCAGGCTGCCGCACAGAGACGGAGGCGAATAAATGAGCGCCTCTTCAGAGTCCGCATAACTTTGCTAGGCCAGCAAGAGGATGAGATATACGATAAGTATAGGCTCAATGCAGCAATTATCCATGACCTAATCAATGAATTGGACCCCATTATGCAACGACAGACACGTAGGACCAATGCCATCCCAACGCATGTGCAGGTCCTATGTTGCCTACACCTCCTGGCGTCAGGCAGTTTTCAGGGGGTCATTGCTGTAGCGGGAGGTGTGTCACAAAGCGCACTTTCAAGAATATTGAAAGCATTCCTTGATGCCATGATGGCCGTGATCGAGTCTCACATCAAGTTCCCTACCACCGCGCTTGACCTTGCAAAAACCAAACAGGAGTTCTACCAGATAGCTCGCTTCCCACATGTTTTGGGTTGTATTGATTGCACCCACGTGGCAATATGTCCCCCTGCAACACAGGAATATTTATATAGAAATAGGAAATGTTACCATTCCCTCAATATTCAGGTTGTTTGCAATGCCAAAAACATAATCACTGACATTGTTGCGCAATTTCCAGGGAGTGCACATGACTCTGATATCTTCAGGCAAAGTGGCATACACACCCGTCTTGTCAGGGGAGAATTTGGAGAGGGACATCTGCTTGGTAAATATGTGTAATAGTTTATCACTGTCATTGTACGTATGTCAATGTCAAGCTGCCACTGACTCTTTGCTCCATTATATGTAGGTGACAGCGCATACGCCTTGCGTAATTACCTCATGACGCCTTACCTCAATCCCACAACTGCCAATCAACAGAGGTACAATTCAGCACATATTTCGACAAGGAACATCATAGAGCGCACATTTAGGCTGCTGAAGAGCCGATTCAGATGTCTACATAAGACCGGTGGAGCACTGAAGTACAACCCTGAACAATGCTGCAAGATAGTAGCAGCATGTGCCATTTTGCACAATATAGCGACAAAGGGAGGAATGGAAATCGAGGTGTCTGACAGCGAATCGGAGGATGGGAACCAGCAAGTGCCACACCACCATGCAGCACAAGGGGCAAGCGCAGCAGAAGGGCGTAGGAGAAGATTTGACATCACACAAAATTCTTTCTGAGGTGAGTAATGATGACACAGAAACTTAATATTGCTATCAAAGTATTCTTTAATTAAATAAAAATGTCATGAGTGTTCAAGCACACTTGTAATCTGACCAGTGCAATGGACATAAGTGGTTTGCAAATGTAAATTTACTTGTCAGTCAGTGAAAAGTCAAATCCAAATAAATGGTTACGTCACCATAGTGGAATGTACTTGTACATGCCAGTCTAGCGCTTTTTCCCACGAACACCCAGACGCCTGTCAGACCCAGCATTGTCATCCGTAATGTTGGAAGCAGAGGGGGTACTGCTGCATGTGTTGCGTCTTCCTGCAGTGCCGACTGGAATTGCCAAACTACTTAGGCTTGAGCCACCCTCACTACCCCCTTCCGGCGTGGACATGTTTGCCGCAATTGAGGCATTAAGCAATTCAACTGCATTGGTCACCTGGTCCAGTGCTTTAGCCACATCCCCGCTCCAATGGCACATTTCAGTTTGCATGGTCACAGACCTAAGTGCCAGCAGTGCAGTTGTCGTGGCCAACCTATTGTTTGATTTTGCAAACATTTTCAGGTGCAGCATTAGTTGACGATGCTGTCTCATCTGGGATACATTTCCCTCATGCATCACCTTGCTCAGTTGCTGCACACTTTCAGACAGTACTGGTATGTTGCTAGCCATCTTGCCAATTTGTAATTGTACTAAACGTGTGTTTTTTGTCTGCAGGCGCTGCATACGGAGCATCTGTCCCTCAAGACCACCCCAGACATCACTTGGTTGCTCCTCCTGCTGTGTCCTGAGTGCTCTTCCTCTCCTACGCCGGACTCTGTGATTGGTTCTGGGGACCTGTGGTTGTGGTTGTGGGATGGAAGTTGTCTGGCCATGGCTGCCACCTGGTGTTGCATCAGCCTCATCATCACACTCCATGGTGACTAGGGATGGAACAGTAGCCCTGCGTGACTTTGTTGGACGTGAGGGATTTATTTGCACCACGGGTGTGTCCATCTGTTCACCTGCGCTGGTGTCCTGCATGTCTGGGGAATCGCTATCCACAGCTTCTACACGTTGAGCATCTGTGAGGTGAAACAGTGCAAAACTGCATTATTTAATGTCTGTGATAAAAATTTCACAGTAATACATTTTTGCCTTTGTTAATGAATTTATACTCTATTAAACTATTTTGGGTTGTTACTCTGAGATTTGACATTGTAACTGCTTGACCTGACTACATCTCCCATAATGCCCCTCACCTACTGAATACATTGTGTAGTGGATGTTCAAAGTCTGCACTTGGGCTGTACTGTGGTCATGTTCTACCTTTACATTTTAAAAAAATGGTAACATACATTCATCTTACCTTCAGATGTGTTTGCTGCTCCGGACGTGTCCAGCTGGGTCACACCAACAACAGCTTCTGGCTGGATGGTGGATTCAACCGAGTCCTCCATGGGAGTGTTCCCAGTGTCTGTTGGTGTTCCCCCTCCTGTCTTCTTTGCCTCCTTGAGCCGGTCAGCAATGCGCACCTTAGCCCGACTGCGCAAGTCGTACCATCGTTTTTTCAGTTCTTCAATGGTGCGGTGTGTCACCCCAATGGCATTGACCCTGTTTTGGATCCGGAGCCAGATTTTCCTTTTCTCCTGCTCTGCCACTTTTAATGATGCCTTTCCAAACAGCTTATCATGGCTGTGGACTACTCCCTCAATGAGGGTGTCAATTTCTTTTTCTGCAAATTTAATTTTGAGTTTCTGCCTGTTTGGCTCTCCTCTGCTGTTTGTGAGGCTTCCATTTGTTTGAGTAAGTTGTTCTACTGTCTCTGTCACACTCCTGTTCAGCTCCCAGAGCCAGCTCCCTCCTCTCCCTGAGACTGTGCACTAGAAATTAGGCTGGAGCTGCTCACTTCCTGGTTGTGATGTCATCAGGATGCATCAAAAAGCGACTTCGGTATTTGCGATTTCGCTAATTGCGAAATCGCTAATAGCGAGTTCGCAAATGCCGGAATCGCAATTAAATTAGCGATTTTTAGCGAATCGCAATTTTCTCGCAATTTTTTTGGTGCATCGTGTTTTGCGAGTCTTTATTTGCGATTCCTTAAAAATCGCAAATAAGGACTCGCAATTTTTCATTTTGATGCATGTCACTGTTAGTTTTGATTGACACCTCACCTTCAAAACAAATGTTATGGGCAGTTAGCAAGGTCACATGGGGAGGACGATTACTGCAGTGTACAGCCAGACGGGGATCCACTCCTGAGGAAGCTACACTTGAACACATTGCTTGAGACCTAACAGGGCAGTGTACTTATAACTAGGGCTTTTTTTACATTTCCGTTTGTATTTATCCATATTGCTTTTTTGCTCATTTTCTCTGTATTTATCCATTTTTATTTTGAGTTTACAATATAAATAAAGCTGCAATTGGTTTTTTTCTCCACATTTAAATGATAAATGTGTACTCGCATTTGAATGTCAAAACGGTATTAGGAGTATATAGTGCAATTAGTGTAAAATGAAAACACTTGCATTGTAGAATGGCCTAAATAATAATTGTAGATCTGCACTTAAATAAACTTAATTAGGAAATCTATTGTCTTTTTTTAATCTCACCAACCTCTTAGTCTGTACACCTACAGACCTGGCACTCATGATTGACAGTAGAAAAAAATCATCCAAAGAAGGCCTATTTTCCGTATTTTTCTGTATTTAAAAATAAATACAGAGAGGTAAATAAATAGTATTCTGTCTGTATTTGCAAACGGAAAACTGGGAGCCCTAATTATAACTTTGCCTCTGGGCACCTACTGGAGTTCACAAAACATTCCCTTGACCTCCGTCTTTACTCAAAAAGTGGAAAAGGCTAGTATTAAACTGAGGAGGAGACATTACAAACATGGGGAGAATATGGGTAGGCTGTAAACCACACAGTTGCACCAAAGAGAAGCCTATGTCCATACCTACTATCCGTAATCCGTAACCGCAAGGGTAAACTCATCATTCGCCCTCTCCACGGCTTAAGCTTTTGCCTCTCTCTGTGAAAAGCTATATGATTTGGAAAGCACTGGTACACTGTGTGCAGAGGAATATTCTCTACAATCATTGTAAATCCCCATCCTCACTGAAGTTAGGCTATTGCATGAACGTGAAATCTCAGTGAAAGGAATAGTGTATGCCTTTTGTAGCCTTGCCACTTGTTAATTCCCCAGAGAAGATGGATTTCTAGTGGATTTTATAGAGGAAGGGAAGGTCAGTTTTTACTCCAGGAAGCATTTGAAGTTGAGTCATATCTTTTTTCTCTAAAAACAGAAAAGACCAGCTCATATGTTAAAACTATAATCCTGTCGTGTTTTAATTCCACTGCAGCCATCATATGTGGAATTTGTACGTGGATGCTCATCAAGAATCCATCTCTGGACATTGGCACCCATGTTGTGCCAAAGTAAGGATTTCCCAATAGAAGAATTGACTTCCTGATGAAGAGAAAGCCTTTTAGTGAGCGGAGTGGGGATATCTTTTCTGGACTACTCAAGAAGCCTTGGCTCGGTCATGTGTATATCTCCAGGGTCCACAGCTATAGGAGTCCCCATCTGCAAACAATAACTGTGAAGGTTTTCTCTCCAATAGGATCAAAATCAACTGAGGAACACATCAAAGGCTCTCCGCTGCCCCCCTTGCTCTTTCTTCTCACCTTAGTACACGTCTTGGCTGTCTTACGTCACTGAGATAAGTCAAGAAATATACACTCCAGCAAGTCCAGTTAAAGCATTCCTCTGTGCAGATGACATACGGCTCATGCTCACTAGATTGCACCCTTCTGTTCTGATTATAATGCCCATAGTATTCTTTTTCACCATTTTCAGGGACACTAGATAAAATGGAGGACATGTGAGGTCTTACCCATATTTTGGTTTTCTACCAAGGATCGCCTCCACGTTTACAATATAAAGTGGGGTCTCAGGGCAACCTGTCCCTCGAAATCTACATAAACTGTGATGTGAACAGAATGGTGTGTAATTACTTGATGCCCCCAATTCTATGTCAGGACTGGAGGCAAGGACTTTCATTTTTTACTTTTATCAACGAGCAGCCATCAAACTTAATATATCAACATTATTACTACATTTCCCATGAGTCCTTGGGGAAAATAAGCAAAACAGTTCATCCAATCCGAACAGCTAATGTCCCTTCAAGATTTCTGAGATGCTCTGTCCTCCTCTTTCTTCGCTGCTCCTGCAGCCTCTGATAAGTGCTTTTCTCACTCTATATTCCGATGATATTTCTGTGTCTTTTAACCCCTTCCCGCGGCAGGAATTCCGCCGCGGCGCTGGGGGGGGTTTGGGGGCAGCGCGGTGGCGCTGTGCTCGTGACGGAACCGCTCCGTCACGAGCCACGGTTGAGCTGTGCTCATGACGGAGTGGTTCCGTCACGTCTCCGCCCATTGCGCTAATCGCCCGCACAGGCGGGGAATTAGCGCCGCGTGGGCGGAGCGGCGGCCAACGGCCGCAGCATGACGGAACCACTCCGTCATGAGCACAGTGCAACCGTGGGAAGGGGTTAACACCTTATTCTGTGTTTGTCATTCACTGTTTAAGCTGCAATGGTGTTACGAGCATTGCCTGTTGCACGTTTTCTCTAACTTGTGCCATTCATTTCCTTTGAAGCGCGGCCACTGGAACGTTCCAGCTCCTTTGTGGCCGCCATCTTTCAGGCAAGGCTCTTGGAGCGGTGCAGTCCTCCGACCGCTAGCAGGCCCGCCCATGCTAATCAACGCGCTCAGTGCATTCTTACCCCCTGGACAGCCGGCGCGTCATTTTCACCCAATCGTTTTGAGAGGTGAATCGCATCCTCCCGCGTCAGTTTATAGAGGGGTGTATTTTTAGAATCCTTTCTATTTTAAGAGCTGCCACCTGTAGCTGAACACCCGTTCTGTGGGTAAGAACAGGTCTCAAGAGAGACATATAATTCAGGGGTACGTTACAAGCGGTAAAGATTGGTTTCCTACTGATTAACGGGAGTGCTGTCCCCAAGGCCTGTTTTGGACATTTGATCAATCTCTCCTGGGATTAATTGCAAATTACTGGGTTCCCCAGATACTTTATTCCTCAGTCCTTTGACATACGTCCTATAATAAGTAAGGAGGAGTTTGAGGAAAACATAGAGGAGGAAGACAATACTTACCTTCCATTGACGACCATTTCTGTCAAGTCATGGATGCCTCTATTTTTAAGGCTGTATCCCAGGTTGTGGCACCCTTGGAGAAGAAACTACTCCAGCTTCAGGCTCAATGCCAAAACACCCTTGCACCAAGGGAAGACCTATCTGGGCCTCAGGCCCCCATGCCTTCAGGGCAGCACTTCGCATTAGTTCCAGGCAGGAAGCACAAGCGCGCAGACAATCAAGGGGTTAACTTAGACACCTTTGCATGCCTTAAAAGGGCAGTTATAGACTCCCAATCTTCCCCTTCTGACTTTCAAGTCCCAAGCACTTTGGGAGGCCCTTCCTTCCCTCCATCCTCCCCAGACCTGAGGGACGGAGATGACTCCCCTAATGCCTTTGATGGGGAGAGGGGACTCCTGCAGACCCTGGCATACGCTTGGTGATTTTCTGCCCTTGGGGAATGATACCAAGGCAGAAATGGCCCCCCAAGAACCAAGCTCTGACATGTTGGATCCGGTTGAGCTTTTACATCTGCGCTCTACAGAATGATCCCCGGCTCCTCAGGTGGCCGCTTACATAGCAGGCCGGTTGCGAAAGTCATTGGACGCAAGAGGTCTGGAGTAAAGTAAATAATTCTTTATTTATTTGCAGATTAATAAAAATCATTGCAATATTGAGCCATACACAAAGGGATTAAAAGAATTGCTGGGAGCATAGTGAAGTTAAACACTAATTGTTAATACATCATACCGTAAAGAAGAGGTGACTTCACGTTTAAAACTATTAGTCTGTAAGAACGCTTGATGGCTGCGAACACCAAGTGTGTGCAGATGTATTTATGCGAGCTGCAGGTGGGCAGGCCTGAAAGTTTGCATGCCGGTCAGAAGTGGATTAGTCCAGGCAGAGGTTTAAAGGTCCAGTGGCCCCTGATGGAATAAAGGCTACCTGTTAGTTTGTGATGGGACTTGACTGCCTATCTGGATGGTGGGGTCTGGTTACTCGGTTAGTGGTATCCACACCTGAGGCTGGCAATTTCTTATCTAGCATAGCTGCTGTTGTGCTGATAATAATTTGTTAACTTTTAATAAGAACTTAGCTGCCCTGCAGGAAAGCTGGATTGAATTGCTGGTCAACAGTGTCATCACTGCACGGCGGCAAGATTTTATTTTGAGTGCCTGTAAGACAGGGCTAAGTAATTTCCATCTGAGTTGGTTAACTGTGTGACAGATGCACAGAAAGTGTAATTGGCTTTCCTCAAAACGACCACATAAACAGCAAAGGGGATACGGCCAGCTCTGTTTCCAGGATGGGATTTGATTCTTTGAAGGAAAAGCTCCTATGCGGATTAGTAGAAAAAAATGTTGGATGGTTTGAGAAATGTGGCTTGTGAGGTATGGTTGAGGGCCCAAAAGGGGTAGGTTTGAAGAACTGCCCAACTGTACGTTTTCCCAGCCATTTCTGCTTAATCGAGCGTCCAGGATTTTAGCTTTGCCGCTTTGTTGGAGATTTCTTTAAATGCTGTCAAGCTAATGTTTGACTCCCAGACTTGGAAGAGGTTGAGGGTTGTTAATGCTTGTTGGAGCACTGTTGGCCAGTCACTTTTATGTGTGTGCTGGCTCTCCATTTCAGACCAGCATGAGGCAGCCAGTGACTCGGGTGGTGCAGCTCTCATCTTCCAGCACAATTTGGTTAAGACAGCCATCCTTACCAGGAGTTGATGGAAAAAAACAAATTCCAGGCGCACTTGGGCTTGAGGAATTTGTCGTGGTATGTGAAAGATGCATTTGAATGGAACGGACTGTAATTGGTTTAGGGTGGTTGCATCCTTACCCTTTAGGAGTTTCGAACCATCGGTCAGCGAGGGTTGAAACTTCGCCCCGATGATTTGTAACAAGTATGTCTGAGACAAGATCCCCATCAAAAGTGGTCAGGAGTTGTATACAAGCAGAACGTCCCTGGCCTGCTTTGGAGGGCAAAATAGCCCTCCCTTCAGATATTGATGCGAAAATGGAAACTTTTCTGGCGAAGTTTGCGCGAGATCATAAATAGGGAATAGATCGCTCTTGGCGCTCATACCAAGACAAACTACTTGATGTAGCAGGACCCCTGTCTAAGATCCTGGCCATGGCTGCAGATAGCAAAGCATACAGCTCTCAAATTATCCCCTGAAGGTCTGTCCAGCTAATCTCAAAGAGCCATAATAATTCTGGAAACTACGTTAATCATTATTGATTAAAATTGATCCGAAGCTGGGGGAACTCTTAACATCGGAGGCAGGGCCTATAGTGGATGGAAGTCTATTCGGAGATCCTTTCATTTGAGAGCTGGGCAAGTTTGTGAATACTTTCAACTATCTGGACAAAAGGCAGACTTCTATCAAAAGAATTTTTACGCCCCGTGTTTTTGCTGAAGCCGGACATGGTAGGGGGCTCTCGGCCGGCAGTGCTTATCACCAAGCCTCCTTTAAGAGTTGAGACTCTCACTAAGAGTAGTGGCAGGATCAGTCCAAGTTCGGCAGTTTCTACCCCACTGGACCTACCCCTGGCAGAGGGGTGCGAGATGAAGAGGCAATGGCACCTACAATACCCCCAAGGTGGGTGTACAAGATTCTGAGGGAATCGAAATTGGGGGCAGGTTAGTGGGCCTCTTACACAATTGGGAAACTCCCACCTCTGATGCTTGGGTCCTTCGAATGATCAGAGCATGTCAAATAGAGTTCTATGGCTCTCCAAGCCAAACCCTTGCTGTTTTCTCCTGTCCAGTCGGAATTAATGGGCATTGAGATTGGTCAGCTCTTGGGCGCAATCATCCCAACAACCCTACATCCCCACGGTTTTCTCAGCAATCTCTTTCTGGTAGAAAAGAGGAATGGGAGCCAACACCCATCACCAATCTGAGGGAATTCCACGAGTGGCTGATTTATTGCCACTTTAAGATGGAGTGTATCCATCTTCTCAGGGATGTGTAACAGGTGCACAATTTGATGGGACGACTGGATTTTAATGACTCCTACCTTACGGTTTCCATCTCTCCCACACCACCTCCAAACGGCGGTTCCTGCAATTTCAATGCCAGGCTCAGATATTCAAGTTCACCTCCCTTCCTCTCAGACTATCTAACCCTCCATGGTGTTTTACCAAGGTGATTAAATCTGTAGTCGAAAACCTGAGAGCTCGAGGTATCAGACTAATAGTTTACCCCGAAGATATTCTCATGTTCAATCAATGCCTGAGAAGCCTGTCACATCACTTACAGATGACCATTCAAGCTGTTGAGGTTTCTCTGATTTGTGGTCAATGAGATAGCCATTCTTGCTTCCCTACCAAAACCTACAATTTTTGGGGTCGTGGTGGACTTGGTTAAGGCTACTCAGAATCATCCCTCTCCCAAACTTACCAAGATAAAGCACGAGCACAAAAAGACTCTGGCCAGACCTATGATTTTCTTGTGACATCTGGCTCACATAGTGGGCCTTCTCTCATCATCAATACAGGCCATCTTTCCAGGCCCCCTGCCTTACCGGGTGCTACAATGCCTAAAGATCTTTCATTTGCAGCAAGGTCTCATTTATTCTCAATCCATCCCCCTCTCGGCAGAGAAGAGGCAAAGGAGAAGTTACAATGGTGTGTCTCCAATATAGAGGCACGGAACGACTGGACCATTTTTGGTTCCCAACCTGACCTTGTTGTAGAGTCGGATGACAGCGGTTCAGGTTGATGGGCAAACTGTGGGGCATTCTCCACAGGAGGAAAATGGTCATCCGCAGAACAGGCCCTTCAACTGCCTAGAATTAATGACAGGATCTTTTACGGTGAAATGTTGGACCAAGGACCGGGCCCACTATTTTGCGTCCTTCTCAAGATGGACAAAGTAGCAGCAGTCTGGTACATCAACCACCTAGGCGGAATAAGATTGAAGACTCTTTTGGATCTAGCTCGCGCCTTCTTAGAACTACTGCCTGACCAACCAGATCTTGGTCGTAGCTGAACATCTTCCGGAGAAATCCATTCAGGTGGCAGATTGGCAAACCCCTGCACTGGCAGAATGTCAGTCTCTGGAAACTTCATCTGGGGTGTTTCAAGCCCTCCAAGTCCGTTTGGGCCCCTTCACCATCGATCTATTTGCCTCTCAACTGGATCATTAATTTGGAGCGATACTGCAGTTGGCACCCGGATCCCAATGCAGTATTGACCAATGCATTTCTCTAAGATTGGAGCAAGGAGACAGGCTATGCCTTTCCCCCATTCACGATGATCATGAGGTATTCCACTCCGGTGCGGCAATAGAATGCAGACCTAGTGGTGATTACCCTTATTTGGATATCCAGGTCTCCCCCTGTGTGAGGATCTACTCCGGGATCCCCAAGGGAATCTGCATCATCTAGTGCTAACACGCTCTCCCTGTCTCATGGCATGGTGGATTACAGGGAACATTGGAAGTTCCCAGGAATTTCTCAGGAGTCTGCCACATTGCCTGCCAGAGCCTGACGGATAGCACAAAAAGATATATCGCTCCACCTGGTTACGATGGCTTGGTTGGTGTCCTCAACGGCAACTGGATCCCGTGGGTTAAGACATTTTCTGCATTCTGAGTTTCCTGGCTGCCTTAGCCTCAGAGGATTTGGCTTATAGATCCATTAACACCTTTAGATCAGCCATTTCGGTTGGCCGTGTGCCGATAGATGGTCACTCAGTTGAGGAGCATGCTCTGGTCTGTAAACTTCTCTGGGGCATTAGATTCTCCATCCCACCAGAACCTTGTTATTCAAAACTGTGGGATGTTAATAAGGTTCTTTGTTTAAATCATGGCCCCCTAATAAGTACCTCTCTAGGAAGCAGATTTTAGCAAAATAGTCACTCTGTTGTGTTTGATATCCTGCCTTAGAGTTTTGGATGTGAGAGCTGGATGTAACAGAGTATTCACTCCAGAAGGAGTAACATTCCATATTTCCAGACAAACAAAATGTAATTCAAGAGTTGTATAATATCCAGCATTTCCAGATGTTCCATGTGTGGTTACACCATTAAAGGCTTGTGAGCCTCTGATGGAAGATTTGCATCCTCAGGGTGAAGACAATTACTCATGTCTCTCACTAAACCTCACAAGGTGGTTTCTTCCCCTAGCATCGCTAGATGGGTCCAATGGACCGTGCAAGAGGCTGGGATTGACATCTCCCAGTTTAGAGCTCATTCCGCGAGCGGGCGGGGGGGGCAAAGAATTTTCATTGGGTGCTCGACAGGGAGACATTCTCAATGCAGCAAATTAGTCGTCAGTTTCCATCCTTAAAAGGTTTTTCTCCAGTTACAAGTCTGGTATCTCTGGTGGTGTAGAATCTTTAAACTAGCCTAATCCTCACCTAAGGTCCTGACATAGAATTAAAAATGTCCTAGCTATCGTAACAAAATGTTTCAATTCGATTACGGACTTGGAGGTGAGGATTAGCCCACCCTTTTTCTGATTTGGTTACTACACCCACCCCATATAATGCGCATGTAGAACGTTGAAGTTGTCCAGTTAAAGAATCTGTACTGTTTTATAGGTTTGAAGACTGATTCATGATTTTTGGTCATTGATATGTTCGCTTGCATTTTCTGTTTCTTTAGCATTACTTCATGACCTTTGTGTTGACATGGTTGTGGTAATTAAACCTTACTTAACTCATGTATCTTCTCAGGGATGGACTCGAATAAACAGGAGTTTTCCAATGAGAGAACAGCTGTGTTCCCAGGAAGAAAGAAGAGGATATAGCGTCTCTGAGAAATACTAAAGGGACTTACGCTGTTCTGATTGGATGAACTGTTTTGTTTATTTTTCCAAGGACTCATGGGAAATGTATTTTTAATTTTGATAAATAACGTTTGATGGCTGCATGTTAATAAAAGTGGAGAAAGTTGAACTGTAATCTTCACCTCCGAGTACTTAATATAATTAAAACGTTCCGTTATGATAGTTTGGACATTTGTCAATATTATGATGAGAAACAATTTAGCAAATTGGTCACATCTTCACTTGTCTATGTGTGGTGGAATGTGGACAGAAAAAATTACAGTACCCTGAAGGACAATAACTACTTTGTGATGCTGCAAATTATTGTTCTCCAAATACTGCTGCCCAAACTGAAACCTATGTAGGGGGAGAGTCGAAACTCGGACTCAAAACTCAAATACTGTGGGCTAATTCCACTAAGGGAAGTCTGCAGCTAGTTCATCTGTAGTCAGTCTTATAGGCTCTCCTCTATCACAGATGACTTACTATCTACCACATACCATGCCTCCCTCTGTAAGATTAACCACTGAATGAAGGATACTCCAACTCTCTGAGGGTGTACTTCTAGTCTACATCTATTGGCCTGTTCCACTTTGGATAACACTATCATAAAGTCCGTGATCGTAGATTGACAATCTCCTAAATAAAATGTAAAGATTCACACACTAGTGTGCCATTTTGCACCTGTTTGGCTTATCAGGGGTTTATAAATTGGTGGTTCCCTGTTGGTTTTGGACTGAGTCTGCAGCGGAAATCACCAGCAAGACACTAACAATGGATCCGATGACATGCCTTTTGGGGCTACTGACGGTCACCCATAAGAACAAAGATACCATGACATTTATAGATCTCGCATACGTCCTGCTCAAAAGACAGACAGTAATGATGTGGGATTCCCCCTCCTGCCCATCGGTGTCGATTTAGTTGCACGGTCTTTCCAAGTGAGCCACGGTGGAGATTATGGCATAGCACTTGCTGCCCACACAGGGAGAAAAGGGGCCCCCATGGGATGCATGGGACACATATATAAATACACTGGTGGCAAAGTCAGACAAGAGGCTTCCGTGAACCCTACGCATACGTGGAAGGGAAGGCAAGACGGTTTAAGGCGTGGGTGGGACCAGGCTGACATTTTCCCCCACCCACTGCTCTTTTGATAGACCGCATACAGGGTTTGGTCATGTGGGAAGTGTTCTTGTGTACCTCCAACCCAGTGAGAAGGTAGTATCTTCTCTGGGTTGACTTAGAGGTTGCCCAAAGAGTAGTGCTATGATCTGTTGTGGTACAACAAACAAATGATGGACGGAATGCTGACAATGCAAACATTCTCCCCCAGTCAAGAGATCTGGGTTAAATCCATCGTTCTTTTGCCCACTACACCACCCCAGTTTAGACATGGCCATATGCAAATCAGTCTTGACCCTGTGCCTCATGGGAACAGTCCAGCCCGAACTGCCAAGCCATGTCTTCCCTGGACCGGAATCAAGCATCCTAGGACCGGTTTCTGGCTATCAGCCGTCATCAGCCAGGATAGCTTGACTCCAGTGGCGTAGTGAGCACGGGTCCCACGTCTGGGAATACCCATCCCACTTAGGGCGAAAAGCGTTACAACAAACAAATGATGGACGGAATGCTGACAATGCAAACATTCTCCCCCAGTCAAGAGATCTGGGTTAAATCCATCGTTCTTTTGCCCACTACACCACCCCAGTTTAGACATGGCCATATGCAAATCAGTCTTGACCCTGTGCCTCATGGGAACAGTCCAGCCCGAACTGCCAAGCCATGTCTTCCCTGGACCGGAATCAAGCATCCTAGGACCGGTTTCTGGCTATCAGCCGTCATCAGCCAGGATAGCTTGACTCCAGGGGCGTAGTGAGCATGGGTCCCACGTCTGGGAATACCCATCCCACTTAGGGCGAAAAGCGTTACAACAAACAAATGATGGACGGAATGCTGACAATGCAAACATTCTCCCCCAGTCAAGAGATCTGGGTTAAATCCATCGTTCTTTTGCCCACTACACCACCCCAGTTTAGGCATGGCCATATGCAAATCAGTCTTGACCCTGTGCCTCATGGGAACAGTCCAGCCCGAACTGCCAAGCCATGTCTTCCCTGGACCGGAATCAAGCCTCCTAGGACCGGTTTCTGGCTATCAGCCGTCATCAGCCAGGATAGCTTGACTCCAGTGGCGTAGTGAGCACGGGTCCAACGTCTGGGAATACCCATCCCACTTAGGGCGAAAAGCGTTACAACAAACAAATGATGGACGGAATGCTGACAATGCAAACATTCTCCCCCAGTCAAGAGATCTGGGTTAAATCCATCGTTCTTTTGCCCACTACACCACCCCAGTTTAGACATGGCCATATGCAAATCAGTCTTGACCCTGTGCCTCATGGGAACAGTCCAGCCCGAACTGCCAAGCCATGTCTTCCCTGGACCGGAATCAAGCATCCTAGGACCGGTTTCTGGCTATCAGCCGTCATCAGCCAGGATAGCTTGACTCCAGTGGCGTAGTGAGCACGGGTCCCACGTCTGGGAATACCCATCCCACTTAGGGCGAAAAGCGTTACAACAAACAAATGATGGACGGAATGCTGACAATGCAAACATTCTCCCCCAGTCAAGAGATCTGGGTTAAATCCATCGTTCTTTTGCCCACTACACCACCCCAGTTTAGACATGGCCATATGCAAATCAGTCTTGACCCTGTGCCTCATGGGAACAGTCCAGCCCGAACTGCCAAGCCATGTCTTCCCTGGACCGGAATCAAGCATCCTAGGACCGGTTTCTGGCTATCAGCCGTCATCAGCCAGGATAGCTTGACTCCAGGGGCGTAGTGAGCATGGGTCCCACGTCTGGGAATACCCATCCCACTTAGGGCGAAAAGCGTTACAACAAACAAATGATGGACGGAATGCTGACAATGCAAACATTCTCCCCCAGTCAAGAGATCTGGGTTAAATCCATCGTTCTTTTGCCCACTACACCACCCCAGTTTAGGCATGGCCATATGCAAATCAGTCTTGACCCTGTGCCTCATGGGAACAGTCCAGCCCGAACTGCCAAGCCATGTCTTCCCTGGACCGGAATCAAGCCTCCTAGGACCGGTTTCTGGCTATCAGCCGTCATCAGCCAGGATAGCTTGACTCCAGTGGCGTAGTGAGCACGGGTCCAACGTCTGGGAATACCCATCCCACTTAGGGCGAAAAGCGTTACAACAAACAAATGATGGACGGAATGCTGACAATGCAAACATTCTCCCCCAGTCAAGAGATCTGGGTTAAATCCATCGTTCTTTTGCCCACTACACCACCCCAGTTTAGACATGGCCATATGCAAATCAGTCTTGACCCTGTGCCTCATGGGAACAGTCCAGCCCGAACTGCCAAGCCATGTCTTCCCTGGACCGGAATCAAGCATCCTAGGACCGGTTTCTGGCTATCAGCCGTCATCAGCCAGGATAGCTTGACTCCAGTGGCGTAGTGAGCACGGGTCCCACGTCTGGGAATACCCATCCCACTTAGGGCGAAAAGCGTTACAACAAACAAATGATAGACGGAATGCTGACAATGCAAACATTCTCCCCCAGTCAAGAGATCTGGGTTAAATCCATCGTTCTTTTGATCACTACACCATCCCAGTTTAGACATGGCCATATGCAAATCAGTCTTGACCCTGTGCCTCATGGGAACAGTCCAGCCCGAACTGCCAAGCCATGTCTTCCCTGGACCGGAATCAAGCATCCTAGGACCGGTTTCTGGCTATCAGCCGTCATCAGCCAGGATAGCTTGACTCCAGTGGCGTAGTGAGCACGGGTCCCACGTCTGGGAATACCCATCCCACTTAGGGCGAAAAGCGTTACAACAAACAAATGATGGACGGCGTGCTGGCAGTTCGGGCTGGACTGTTCCCATGGGGCACAGGGTCAAGACTGATTTGCATATGGCTGGTTTCAAACTGGAATGGCATGGTGAGCAAAAAAACGATGGATTTAGGCCCAGATCTCTGTACTGGGGTGAATGTATGACATTGTTCTGCATTCTGTCCATCAATTGTTGTTTTTGCATTTGTCACCCCGAGTGGGAAGGGTATGCTCAGACGTGAGTCCCGTGCTCTCCATGCCACTGGATTCAAGCTATCCTGGCTGACGAGAGCTGGAAGCCCGAAACCGGTCCTAGGATGCTTGTTTCCAGTCCAGGGAGGACCTGGCTTGGCAGTTCGGGCTGGACTGTTCCCCTGGGGCACAGGGTCAAGACTGATTTGCATATGGCTGGGTTCAAACTGGAATGGCATGGTCAGCAAAAAAACGATGGATTTAGGCCCAGATCTCTGTACTGGGGTGAATGTATGACATTGGTCTGCATTCTGTCCATCAATTGTTGTTTTTGCATTTGTCACCCCGAGTGGGAAGGGTATGCTCAGACGTGAGTCCCGTGCTCTCCATGCCACTGGATTCAAGCTATCCTGGCTGACGAGGGCTGAAAGCCCGAAACCGGTCCTAGGATGCTTGTTTCCAGTCCAGGGAGGACCTGGCTTGGCAGTTCGGGCTGGACTGTTCCCATGGGGCACAGTGTCAAGACTGATTTGCATATGGCTGGGTTCAAACTGGAAAGGCATGGTGAGCAAAAAAACGATGGATTTAGGCCCAGATCTCTGTACTGGGGTGAATGTATGACATTGTTCTGCATTCTGTCCATCAATTGTTGTTTTTGCATTTGTCACCCCGAGTGGGAAGGGTATGCTCAGACGTGAGTCCCGTGCTCTCCATGCCACTGGATTCAAGCTATCCTGGCTGACGAGGGCTGAAATCCCGAAACCGGTCCTAGGATGCTTGTTTCCAGTCCAGGGAGGACCTGGCTTGGCAGTTTGGGCTGGACTGTTCCCATGGGGCACAGGGTCAAGACTGATTTGCATATGGCTGGGTTCAAACTGGAATGGCATGGTGAGCAAAAAAACGATGGATTTCGGCCCAGATCTCTGTACTGGGGTGAATGTATGACATTGTTCTGCATTCTGTCCATCAATTGTTGTTTTTGCATTTGTCACCCCGAGTGGGAAGGGTATGCTCAGACTCTCCATGCCACTGGATTCAAGCTATCCTGGCTGACGAGGGCTGGAAGCCCGAAACCGGTCCTAGGATGCTTGTTTCCAGTCCAGGGAGGACCTGGCTTGGCAGTTCGGGCTGGACTGTTCCCATGGGGCACAGGGTCAAGACTGATTTGCATATGGATGGGTTCAAACTGGAATGGCATGGTGAGCAAAAAAACGATGGATTTAGGCCCAGATCTCTGCACTGGGGTGAATGTATGACATTGTTCTGCATTCTGTCCATCAATTGTTGTTTTTGCATTTGTCACCCCGAGTGGGAAGGGTATGCTCAGACTCTCCATGCCACTGGATTCAAGCTATCCTGGCTGACGAGGGCTGGAAGCCCGAAACCGGTCCTAGGATGCTTGTTTCCAGTCCAGGGAGGACCTGGCTTGGCAGTTCGGGCTGGACTGTTCCCATGGGGCACAGGGTCAAGACTGATTTGCATATGGCTGGGTTCAAACTGGAATGGCATGGTGAGCAAAAAAACGATGGATTTAGGCCCAGATCTCTGTACTGGGGTGAATGTATGACATTGTTCTGCATTCTGTCCATCAATTGTTGTTTTTGCATTTGTCACCCTGAGTGGGAAGGGTATGCTCAGACGTGAGTCCCGTGCTCTCCATGCCACTGGATTCAAGCTATCCTGGCTGACGAGGGCTGAAAGCCCGAAACCGGTCCTAGGATGCTTGTTTCCAGTCCAGGGAGGACCTGGCTTGGCAGTTCGGGCTGGACTGTTCCCATGGGGCACAGGGTCAAGACTGATTTGCATATGGCTGGGTTCAAACTGGAATGGTATGGTAAGCAAAAAAACGATGGATTTAGGCCCAGATCTCTGTACTGGGGTGAATGTATGACATTGTTCTGCATTCTGTCCATCAATTGTTGTTTTTGCATTTGTCACCCCGAGTGGGAAGGGTATGCTCAGACGTGAGTCCCGTGCTCTCCATGCCACTGGATTCAAGCTATCCTGGCTGACGAGGGCTGAAAGCCCGAAACCGGTCCTGGGATGCTTGTTTCCAGTCCAGGGAGGACCTGGCTTGGCAGTTCGGGCTGGACTGTTCCCATGGGGCACAGGGTCAAGACTGATTTGCATATGGCTGGGTTCAAACTGGAATGGCATGGTGAGCAAAAAAACAATGGATTTAGGCCCAGATCTCTGTACTGGGGTGAATGTATGACATTGTTCTGCATTCTGTCCATCAATTGTTGTTTTTGCATTTGTCACCCCGAGTGGGAAGGGTATGCTCAGACGTGAGTCCCGTGCTCTCCATGCCACTGGATTCAAGCTATCCTGGCTGACGAGGGCTGAAAGCCCGAAACCGGTCCTAGAATGCTTGTTTCCAGTCCAGGGAGGACCTGGCTTGGCAGTTCAGGCTGGACTGTTCCCATGGGGCACAGGGTCAAGACTGATATGCATATGGCTGGGTTCAAACTGGAATGGCATGGTGAGCAAAAAAACGATGGATTTAGGCCCAGATCTCTGTACTGGGGTGAATGTATGACATTGTTCTGCATTCTGTCCATCAATTTTTGTTTTTGCATTTGTCACCCCGAGTGGGAAGGGTATGCTCAGACGTGAGTCCCGTGCTCTCCATGCCACTGGATTCAAGCTATCCCGGCTGACGAGGGCTGAAAGCCCGAAACTGGTCCTAGGATGCTTGTTTCCAGTCCAGGGAGGACCTGGCTTGGCAGTTCGGGCTGGACTGTTCCCATGGGGCACAGTGTCAAGACTGATTTGCATATGGCTGGGTTCAAACTGGAAAGGCATGGTGAGCAAAAAAACGATGGATTAAGGCCCAGATCTCTGTACTGGGGTGAATGTATGACATTGTTCTGCATTCTGTCCATCAATTGTTGTTTTTGCATTTGTCACCCCGAGTGGGAAGGGTATGCTCAGACGTGAGTCCCGTGCTCTCCATGCCACTGGATTCAAGCTATCCTGGCTGACGAGGGCTGAAAGCCCGAAACCGGTCCTAGGATGCTTGTTTCCAGTCCAGGGAGGACCTGGCTTGGCAGTTTGGGCTGGACTGTTCCCATGGGGCACAGGGTCAAGACTGATTTGCATATGGCTGGGTTCAAACTGGAATGGCATGGTGAGCAAAAAAACGATGGATTTAGGCCCAGATCTCTGTACTGGGGTGAATGTATGACATTGTTCTGCATTCTGTCCATCAATTGTTGTTTTTGCATTTGTCACCCCGAGTGGGAAGGGTATGCTCAGACTCTCCATGCCACTGGATTCAAGCTATCCTGGCTGACGAGGGCTGGAAGCCCGAAACCGGTCCTAGGATGCTTGTTTCCAGTCCAGGGAGGACCTGGCTTGGTAGTTCGGGCTGGACTGTTCCCATGGGGTACAGGGTCAAGACTGATTTGCATATGGATGGGTTCAAACTGGAATGGCGAGCAAAAAAACAATGGATTTAGGCCCAGATCTCTGCACTGGGGTGAATGTATGACATTGTTCTGCATTCTGTCCATCAATTGTTGTTTTTGCATTTGTCACCCCGAGTGGGAAGGGTATGCTCAGACGTGAGTCCCGTGCTCTCCATGCCACTGGATTCAAGCTATCCTGGCTGACGAGGGCTGAAAGCCCGAAACCGGTCCTGGGATGCTTGTTTCCAGTCCAGGGAGGACCTGGCTTGGCAGTTCGGGCTGGACTGTTCCCATGGGGCACAGGGTCAAGACTGATTTGCATATGGCTGGGTTCAAACTGGAATGGCATGGTGAGCAAAAAAACAATGGATTTAGGCCCAGATCTCTGTACTGGGGTGAATGTATGACATTGTTCTGCATTCTGTCCATCAATTGTTGTTTTTGCATTTGTCACCCCGAGTGGGAAGGGTATGCTCAGACGTGAGTCCCGTGCTCTCCATGCCACTGGATTCAAGCTATCCTGGCTGACGAGGGCTGAAAGCCCGAAACCGGTCCTAGAATGCTTGTTTCCAGTCCAGGGAGGACCTGGCTTGGCAGTTCAGGCTGGACTGTTCCCATGGGGCACAGGGTCAAGACTGATATGCATATGGCTGGGTTCAAACTGGAATGGCATGGTGAGCAAAAAAACGATGGATTTAGGCCCAGATCTCTGTACTGGGGTGAATGTATGACATTGTTCTGCATTCTGTCCATCAATTTTTGTTTTTGCATTTGTCACCCCGAGTGGGAAGGGTATGCTCAGACGTGAGTCCCGTGCTCTCCATGCCACTGGATTCAAGCTATCCCGGCTGACGAGGGCTGAAAGCCCGAAACTGGTCCTAGGATGCTTGTTTCCAGTCCAGGGAGGACCTGGCTTGGCAGTTCGGGCTGGACTGTTCCCATGGGGCACAGTGTCAAGACTGATTTGCATATGGCTGGGTTCAAACTGGAAAGGCATGGTGAGCAAAAAAACGATGGATTAAGGCCCAGATCTCTGTACTGGGGTGAATGTATGACATTGTTCTGCATTCTGTCCATCAATTGTTGTTTTTGCATTTGTCACCCCGAGTGGGAAGGGTATGCTCAGACGTGAGTCCCGTGCTCTCCATGCCACTGGATTCAAGCTATCCTGGCTGACGAGGGCTGAAAGCCCGAAACCGGTCCTAGGATGCTTGTTTCCAGTCCAGGGAGGACCTGGCTTGGCAGTTTGGGCTGGACTGTTCCCATGGGGCACAGGGTCAAGACTGATTTGCATATGGCTGGGTTCAAACTGGAATGGCATGGTGAGCAAAAAAACGATGGATTTAGGCCCAGATCTCTGTACTGGGGTGAATGTATGACATTGTTCTGCATTCTGTCCATCAATTGTTGTTTTTGCATTTGTCACCCCGAGTGGGAAGGGTATGCTCAGACTCTCCATGCCACTGGATTCAAGCTATCCTGGCTGACGAGGGCTGGAAGCCCGAAACCGGTCCTAGGATGCTTGTTTCCAGTCCAGGGAGGACCTGGCTTGGTAGTTCGGGCTGGACTGTTCCCATGGGGTACAGGGTCAAGACTGATTTGCATATGGATGGGTTCAAACTGGAATGGCGAGCAAAAAAACAATGGATTTAGGCCCAGATCTCTGCACTGGGGTGAATGTATGACATTGTTCTGCATTCTGTCCATCAATTGTTGTTTTTGCATTTGTCACCCCGAGTGGGAAGGGTATGCTCAGACTCTCCATGCCACTGGATTCAAGCTATCCTGGCTGACGAGGGCTGGAAGCCCGAAACCGGTCCTAGGATGCTTGTTTCCAGTCCAGGGAGGACCTGGCTTGGCAGTTCGGGCTGGACTGTTCCCATGGGGCACATGGTCAAGACTGATTTGCATATGGCTGGGTTCAAACTGGAATGGCATGGTGAGCAAAAAAACGATGGATTTAGGCCCAGATCTATGTACTGGGGTGAATGTATGACATTGTTCTGCATTCTGTCCATCAATTGTTGTTTTTGCATTTGTCACCCTGAGTGGGAAGGGTATGCTCAGACGTGAGTCCCGTGCTCTCCATGCCACTGGATTCAAGCTATCCTGGCTGACGAGGGCTGAAAGCCCGAAACCGGTCCTAGGATGCTTGTTTCCAGTCCAGGGAGGACCTGGCTTGGCAGTTCGGGCTGGACTGTTCCCATGGGGCACAGGGTCAAGACTGATTTGCATATGGCTGGGTTCAAACTGGAATGGTATGGTGAGCAAAAAAACGATGGATTTAGGCCCAGATCTCTGTACTGGGGTGAATGTATGACATTGTTCTGCATTCTGTCCATCAATTGTTGTTTTTGCATTTGTCACCCCGAGTGGGAAGGGTATGCTCAGACGTGAGTCCCGTGCTCTCCATGCCACTGGATTCAAGCTATCCTGGCTGACGAGGGCTGAAAGCCCGAAACCGGTCCTAGGATGCTTGTTTCCAGTCCAGGGAGGACCTGGCTTGGCAGTTCGGGCTGGACTGTTCCCATGGGGCACAGGGTCAAGACTGATTTGCATATGGCTGGGTTCAAACTGGAATGGCATGGTGAGCAAAAAAACAATGGATTTAGGCCCAGATCTCTGTACTGGGGTGAATGTATGACATTGTTCTGCATTCTGTCCATCAATTGTTGTTTTTGCATTTGTCACCCCGAGTGGGAAGGGTATGCTCAGACGTGAGTCCCGTGCTCTCCATGCCACTGGATTCAAGCTATCCTGGCTGACGAGGGCTGAAAGCCCGAAACCGGTCCTAGAATGCTTGTTTCCAGTCCAGGGAGGACCTGGCTTGGCAGTTCAGGCTGGACTGTTCCCATGGGGCACAGGGTCAAGACTGATTTGCATATGGCTGGGTTCAAACTGGAATGGCATGGTGAGCAAAAAAACGATGGATTTAGGCCCAGATCTCTGTACTGGGGTGAATGTATGACATTGTTCTGCATTCTGTCCATCAATTGTTGTTTTTGCATTTGTCACCCCGAGTGGGAAGGGTATGCTCAGACGTGAGTCCTGTGCTCTCCATGCCACTGGATTCAAGCTATCCTGGCTGACGAGGGCTGAAAGCCCGAAACCGGTCCTAGGATGCTTGTTTCCAGTCCAGGGAGGACCTGGCTTGGCAGTTCGGGCTGGACTGTTCCCATGGGGCACAGGGTCAAGACGGATTTGCATATGGCTGGGTTCAAACTGGAATGGCATGGTGAGCAAAAAAACGATGGATTTAGGCCCAGATCTCTGTACTGGGGTGAATGTATGACATTGTTCTGCATTCTGTCCATCAATTGTTGTTTTTGCATTTGTCACCCCGAGTGGGAAGGGTATGCTCAGACTCTCCATGCCACTGGATTCAAGCTATCCTGGCTGACGAGGGCTGGAAGCCCGAAACCGGTCCTAGGATGCTTGTTTCCAGTCCAGGGAGGACCTGGCTTGGCAGTTCGGGCTGGACTGTTCCCATGGGGCACAGGGTCAAGACTGATTTGCATATGGCTGGGTTCAAACTGGAATGGCATGGTGAGCAAAAAAACGATGGATTTAGGCCCAGATCTCTGTACTGGGGTGAATGTATGACATTGTTCTGCATTCTGTCCATCAATTGTTGTTTTTGCATTTGTCACCCCGAGTGGGAAGGGTATGCTCAGACTCTCCATGCCACTGGATTCAAGCTATCCTGGCTGACGAGGGCTGGAAGCCCGAAACCGGTCCTAGGATGCTTGTTTCCAGTCCAGGGAGGACCTGGCTTGGCAGTTCGGGCTGGACTGTTCCCATGGGGCACAGGGTCAAGACTGATTTGCATATGGCTGGGTTCAAACTGGAATGGCATGGTGAGCAAAACAACGATGGATTTAGGCCCAGATCTCTGTACTGGGGTGAATGTATGACATTGTTCTGCATTCTGTCCATCAATTGTTGTTTTTGCATTTGTCACCCCGAGTGGGAAGGGTATGCTCAGACGTGAGTCCCGTGCTCTCCATGCCACTGGATTCAAGCTATCCTGGCTGACGAGGGCTGAAAGCCCGAAACCGGTCCTAGGATGCTTGTTTCCAGTCCAGGGAGGACCTGGCTTGGCAGTTCGGGCTGGACTGTTCCCATGGGGCACAGGGTCAAGACTGATTTGCATATGGCTGGGTTCAAACTGGAATGGCATGGTGAGCAAAACAACGATGGATTTAGGCCCAGATCTCTGTACTGGGGTGAATGTATGACATTGTTCTGCATTCTGTCCATCAATTGTTGTTTTTGCATTTGTCACCCCGAGTGGGAAGGGTATGCTCAGACGTGAGTCCCGTGCTCTCCATGCCACTGGATTCAAGCTATCCTGGCTGACGAGGGCTGAAAGCCCGAAACCGGTCCTAGGATGCTTGTTTCCAGTCCAGGGAGGACCTGGTTTGGCAGTTCGGGCTGGACTGTTCCCATGGGGCACAGGGTCAAGACTGATTTGCATATGGCTGGGTTCAAACTGGAATGGCATGGTGAGCAAAAAAACAATGGATTTAGGCCCAGATCTCTGTACTGGGGTGAATGTATGACATTGTTCTGCATTCTGTCCATGAATTGTTGTTTTTGCATTTGTCACCCCGAGTGGGAAGGGTATGCTCAGACGTGAGTCCCGTGCTCTCCATGCCACTGGATTCAAGCTATCCTGGCTGACGAGGGCTGAAAGCCCGAAACCGGTCCTAGGATGCTTGTTTTCAGTCCAGGGAGGACTTGGCTTGGCAGTTCGGGCTGGACTGTTCCCTTGGGGCACAGGGTCAAGACTGATTTGCATATGGCTGGGTTCAAACTGGAATGGCATGGTGAGCAAAAAAACGATGGATTTAGGCCCAGATCTCTGTACTGGGGTGAATGTATGACATTGTTCTGCATTCTGTCCATCAATTGTTGTTTTTGCATTTGTCACCCCGAGTGGGAAGGTTATGCTCAGACGTGAGTCCCGTGCTCTCCATGCCACTGGATTCAAGCTATCCTGGCTGACGAGGGCTGAAAGCCCGAAACCGGTCCTAGGATGCTTGTTTCCAGTCCAGGGAGGACCTGGCTTGGCAGTTCGGGCTGGACTGTTCCCATGGGGCACAGGGTCAAGACTGATTTGCATATGACTGGGTTCAAACTGGAATGGCATGGTGAGCAAAAAAACGATGGATTTAGGCCCAGATCTCTGTACTGGGGTGAATGTGTGACATTGTTCTGCATTCTGTCCATCAATTGTTGTTTTTGCATTTGTCACCCCGAGTGGGAAGGGTATGCTCAGACATGAGTCCCGTGCTCTCCATGCCACTGGATTCAAGCTATCCTGGCTGACGAGGGCTGAAAGCCCGAAACCGGTCCTAGGATGCTTGTTTCCAGTCCAGGGAGGACCTGGCTTGGCAGTTCGGGCTGGACTGTTCCCATGGGGCACAGGGTCAAGACTGATTTGCATATGGCTGGGTTCAAACTGGAATGGCATGGTGAGCAAACAAACGATGGATTTAGGCCCAGATCTCTGTACTGGGGTGAATGTATGACATTGTTCTGCATTCTGTCCATCAATTGTTGTTTTTGCATTTGTCACCCCGAGTGGGAAGGGTATGCTCAGACGTGAGTCCCGTGCTCTCCATGCCACTGGATTCAAGCTATCCTGGCTGACGAGGGCTGAAAGCCCGAAACCGGTCCTAGGATGCTTGTTTCCAGTCCAGGGAGGACCTGGCTTGGCAGTTCGGGCTGGACTGTTCCCATGGGGCACAGGGTCAAGACTGATTTACATATGGCCGGGTTCAAACTGGAATGGCATGGTGAGCAAAAAAACGATGGATTTAGGCCCAGATCTCTGTACTGGGGTGAATGTATGACATTGTTCTGCATTCTGTCCTTCAATTGTTGTTTTTGCATTTGTCACCCCGAGTGGGAAGGGTATGCTCAGACGTGAGTCCTGTGCTCTCCATGCCACTGGATTCAAGCTATCCTGGCTGACGAGGGCTGAAAGCCCGAAACCGGTCCTAGGATGCTTGTTTCCAGTCCAGGGAGGACCTGGCTTGGCAGTTCGGGCTGGACTGTTCCCATGGGGCACAGGGTCAAGACTGATTTGTATATGGCTGGGTTCAAACTGGAATGGCATGGTGAGCAAAAAAACGATGGATTTAGGCCCAGATCTCTGTACTGGGGTGAATGTATGACTTTGTTCTGCATTCTGTCCATCAATTGTTGTTTTTGCAATGATCTGTTGTGGTGACATGATTTACAAGGGAAGGATGCTTGACCGCTTCCATGAAGTTCACACACACTAGTTAGGATCCTGATGGCCCTGTTCTGCTTATAGCAATAAATACATGGTGTCTCTGTTGTAGATTCATGCAGTCCATCAACCATACTTATGGGTAAGGTGCTCAGAACAGGGTTGCAGCAGAAGATGGGTTGAGACATAGTCCAGCTATACTATGGAAACACTTGTATGTGATGAAGCTGTGTTCAATGCATGGGCTCTACATGACAGCTTGTCTCGTCTATTGTGACTAAATGTATGACTTCAAGACCCACTGGAAATAAAAAATAGATTAGTGGTTCCCCACTTGAATGGGACACCTGGTCTGCTAAAGATATATCCCATTTGGATCAGCTATTACTGGATGGAACGCTCATAGAATTCTGAAGACTGCAATCAGAGCCAGTGCTAGCTTCTGACAATACCGCTAGCTACAGCACTTTCAGACAAGTTGTGAGGGACCGTTTTGCTCTGAGTTGCAAGACTATCCCATTCTACAGTATTTAAAAGTGCGGGACTTCTCATTTGGGTAATTTCTGGGTTGTATGGTGTTCTTCTCAATGAATTGTGCTTCATACCTACTGGGCTTGCTTCCAAGCGGAGATGTTTGAGAAGCATCACTTAATTTTTAATTTTTTTTTAAAGGTGTTGCATAGTTAATAGTGGTCTCCTCTGTAATTGAATAGAAAAGGGCGTATTGAGAACTGGAAGTGTTGGGGTGGAACCAAGTGGAATGCGATTTGTTATACAATCTAGGACAGTGTCCCACCTAATAACTGTACTGGAAGCCATACTCACCAAATGATCCTGTGATAATGGTTCAAGTTGTCTTGACCGCACATCACAGATGGCTGGCCGCTTCCTTGGCAGGCTCTTCGATCTTTGTCCTGCGCCACTGAAGATGGGGAACGGTATCTTCTCAGATAGTCAATAGAATTGTGACAGATAAAACACTGCGAACATGTGAGACCTATTTGATGTCCTGTCTTGGAAGGACAGAACTTCTCCTAATTCTGCCAGACCATCACTGTTCTTTTCCGTTCCGTTCTGTTACCCAGGAGAAGTGTCTTGGTGCTGTACAAATAAGTGAGAAAGTCTTTATGCTACTTAATTGAAAAGAGGTGTTTTTAGCTGTTTGCGGAATGTTGTTAAACATGGATAAATGTGAACATCATAGGTAAATTGTTCCATGCTTTAGATGGTATCTGAAATCTGCTGCCTCCAATTCTGGCCATTCAAAATGGCGGAATCTGAGACCAGTTTGCAGTGCTGGGATGTAATGCCCTGGCTGGAATGTATCTAGTGAACAAAGAAGTACTGTAAATAGAAACAGATGTGTGGATAGCCTTTTTTATATGGTAGCTAAAGCAAGTGACTTTAGGTAGTGTCACAATACTTGGCTGCAGCTCTTCTAATGTGTAGACACTTTGTTAAGATATAAGCTGGAAGACCAACAAAAACAGCGTAATAATAGTACAACTGACAGATGAACATTTTGTGCACTGGTCCTGCAACACAAGGCTCGAAGTAAAGGGAGAATTTTATGGATGGTGTTCAAGAGGATAGAGGCAGACAAAAATTGCTCCATGGTTGTGTGTTGAGTTGGAAGGTAAGGAACAAGGGGCCTAACGTTGTAAGCCACCAATCGTGTGACCAGATGGAACTGTCTACAAAGGCTGATATTTCTGTCTTGGCCGTGTTCAGATGGAAAGAAGTTATATTCACCCAGTTTTATTCACCCACTGAGCTACAAATTTAATGCAATCCTGAAACAGTCTGAAAAGAGTGCTGCACATTGTCCTGGTGAATACTAATTTGCTTGCTATCCGCATATGTGTAAAAGCCAAAGTGAAAGTAATTAATGAGAGTAACTCTACATATACATTGAAAAGTTTAGGACTGATTGCTGAGCCCTATAAGATTGGGTAGAACACTTTCAATGTACTCTCCTTAATTCGACCCAGATATTGTAATGATGGTTGCCCTTTATCAACAGATTTTATTTAGCTCTGCATTCTATGTTTGCCTAATTCACAGAGCTATACCGGGTTTCAATTACTTGCCTACATAAAACCTCCAATTACATGGCTCACACTGACTGAATTAGTATGTGCTTGGAGAATGACCATGCTGTATCCTTCCATAATTGGAAGTCAATCACAGGCACTATGACTTACTTTTGGTAATGATGTCATGAGTAGTTATGTACCAATAGGCCTTTTGGTTCCTCTAAACTTGTTCTTCTACCTCCACCCCTCACATCTTTACAAGTGGATCCACCAGTGGTCCTGGGTATCTCAGATCTAATTTGTTCATATTAAAATGGTCATGTTGCTTTATAGTTGAGAGGAGCTGACTCTTTCATGTTGTCATGGTATTTAATATTGCTTCTTAAGTACAGCACATCTGCTTCAAAATGTATTTTTATATAATGCATGACATGTCTTTGTCTTTGATATGCCCCAATAAATAGTGAATGGGAAAACACATGAAATATTAGAGTGCTTCTGAGAAGTGGGACTATTGGATTTTTCCAGCATATGCACATACATGCCTATACTCAGTGAGCCATGATATGTGTTAACATAAAATCGTCCGATGGCCTAGAAATGGGCTAATGTTTAATAGACATATTATTCTCAGATTTTATTAAATGTTAAAGTTGTGCACAGGTAGTTTGATTTTAATCATCAATTTTCAGTTGTATTGTGCCTGTTACTACTGTTATTTGTGCAAAAAGCCCAGAATAATTTGCCAGCCAGCCAACCAAGCACTCAAAGTGGAGGAAGCCACAATGTCACATGAACACTTTATAATTTCAAACAAATTAGACCGAAAATACATCACTACCTAGCACTATACCACAAGGGCAGGCACAATAAACGAATAGCCACTATTTGAAGTTAATTAAAAACACACACACACTTGGAGCAGGTTTTATAACCGAAAAGGAGGGAACTATTTATTTAGGTTGATGGGAACAAGGTGCAGTCACTGAAAATATAGAGGGACACTCCCTAAAATATAAGTATGCTTTCAAGGGATTCGCTTACTTTCGCACAATTCAATCACTAATAGACAAGCAATGGTCGTAAGTTCTAACCAGTAGCTTACATTGAGTTATTTAAAGTTAAATTTGCTTATTTCAATTTGAATGAATCAATCACAAACTGATTTTACACGGGTGTACTTTTTTTCAAAATGTAAATTTATGATGAAAAACTTATTGGAGTGTCCAAAAAACGAATACATATGAATATATATTAACACATGGCGACTTAGAATTACACATAATTTGTTGTTACAAACATCTCATTGTCACCCATGTGGACACCTATTTCAAAGAAATTATACAACAGGAAAAAGTAACTGATCAGAACAGAAAACAAATCCTAATGCGACTAATTCGACAAGAAAATAGGTGCAGTTGTCGACGTTTCGGTCTAGGTAGTAAAGACATCATTTAGACCATCTTCAGAACGGTAGGTTTGAATGTTGAATGACCCTTAAAGTACTCTGAGTGATTTCAGAATGCAGTGAAGTTCATTAAAATTATTTATCCGCCTTCAGAAGAAAGCTATTAAATAGCTACCGTGGTTGCAACGAGGTCCCTAAAATGTACATTTTGAAACAAAGTACACCCGTGTTGAATCAGTTTGTGATGGATTAGTTCAAATTGAAATAAGCTAATTAAACTTTAAATAACTCAATGTAAGCTACTGGTTAGATCTGATAGAGCAGGGTTTTGCAAAAAGAAACCTGCTCGGATTGATACCCCCATAAAACTTACTAACAGTGTGCAGTGGAAACTAACATGCAAATCACACGAACCACACAGAAAACCGCTTTGCGCATGCGATCACTAATGTGAGCTAATGCATGAAAGAACTAGACTGCATTTTACATTTGTGCATATCCTGGCCGCATTTCGGATCTTGTATCTTGCTTTTAGAATAATAATTAGGGCTCCTGGTTTTATGGTATTTATTTTTTTGCAATTTCCGTCTGTATTTATCCATCTTTATTTTTTCGCTAATTTTATGTGTATTCATCCATATTTATTTTGAGTTTTGTGGAAAAATTAAGCTGAAATTAGTATATTTACACATTTATTGAACCAATAAATATGCACTCATGCGTTAATCCCTGCCAGGTTTCAGTGCTGTGAACACCCGCAGAAGATAAATCAATGCTCGTGTTGCAGCGCGGAAACCTGGGTAATTGGAATCAGGACAAAACCCCCTACCTAATATCCTCCCTTCGTCACAGACCAAATATCACATTAACACTTTCACTCATACAATCATTTGGTGGAGCCCATAACACCAGCATTTACACTTCGTTTCTCACTGGTCTGCACTTATAGGAGAGATGAGTGTTCCAAGCGCTGACATGAAAGGAATACCTTATAACCTATAGAGAGAAAACTTATTTTACATTTCTATACACTAATACCTTTATTACTGCACATCTTAATCCTGTACATCAAGATACTCCTTCCACGTGATCGACGGATCAATTAGTTGTTTTGAGTTTAGTGATTTAGTCCAGCTAAAACATACTCCAAATTCCTAATTTACTCCCTTTCAATAAACAACCAAACACATTTTCTAGTTAATCAATATTTTTGTTTATCTAAATAATGCAAGAATTTAGTTCCATCTAGAAAATTTATTAATCATTACGCAAATCACAGAACACCATATTTACCTATTCTGGCTATCAGTCATCCTCTAAGTCATCAAATTTAGTCGTCAGCACGCTACAGTCCCAAAGATCAGGTCAAGGACCAGAGATGTGCAAATATCGATCAGTGCCCATAGATTTTCCAATAGTCCATAGTTCATCAAGAAATTCGGCAGGAATTCAGTCTATCAAAGATTCAGGAACACAGCTGTCACGTAGCGTCACCGTCGTCTCCGTCAGCAATAGGAAGTACGAGAAAGAGTAGAACTGTCCTCTCTATTCTAATGTCATTTTTATAATGGAAATAAGGTTCAAGATATACAAAATAAAGAATTTAAGCTCATCCCATTGGTTGTTTGGGATCGTCCAGTGAGGTTTCACACAGTTCGGGATGTTAGCTCATCCTACATGTTCCAGCCGGGGTTTTATAAAAGTCTTTTGTCAAATTCTTGGCAGGGATCCCGTTGTGACCTTGCTTGGGTAGATGGAGTCTGGGGTCATCTTGAGGCTACTGGTACGTGCGGTTGGCGCAAGCGCACTTGGTCTGAAACCTTGTGGAATGGTAGCCGTCGCGTCGTGTGTGGCAGGCGGCCATCTTGTTTTTAGGCCCAAAGGATAACTTAAGTAAAACAAACACAAAAAGGAATTAAAACATAGAAATAACGAATAAAATGTTAAACCCTCACTAATTTCCCTATGTGCTTGTAATTATCTAGCATATGGCGACATTTAAAGCGTTCATATTCACCCAGTGATGTCATCTGGTGCAACATACAATAACGTCACGAAAGCAACATATATCATGCAATATTCTATTTTTCTAATATTAGTATGCATACAGAGGATAATTACAAATTATTTTAGCCATGCAAATCCCACGTATGTTTCATACATTAGTAAGGTTGGTTAAACTCCACACAAACACATTAATAGTATTATAATTAATAGATTTTTCTAATTAGTTTGAAAATGCAGAGTGGGGGGGTATACAAAATTTTGTACTACCCGCTCCATCAATCCCCCCTTTGGTGATTATATCACCACACCATTAACATTTTGTATTTCTTTTTATGGAATGGAAGTGAGTTCTTGCTTTAATTCATAACTCAGTTTCCCCAGTCTCTCCTCTTTTTGCTGTCTTATATATGTTTTCCTTGACTTCTTCTAATTCTATTTCTTCAAATTCCCTCTCTTGTTTCTTATCTTTTCTCCTTAAATTCTCTCTTTTTAACTTTTTCTGATTTTTATTCTTTTTGCGACAGATGCACCCTAATCTTATTATTAATACTATGAAAATCACACATGTTTATGGAAATAAGATTTTACCTAAAAAGGTACTACCTAGGTTTACTAAGAAATTCTTTTTTTTTTTTTTTTTTTTAACTTTATTGTGCAAAATAGCATCATTACAAATATGGGCCTACAACCACCAGGGCCAGCATGTCCATTGCGTGACATCACGAAGTAGCGACTGATCCCCAGAGGCTCAGCAGGGTTACAGGAGATATTCTCGGCAACTCAGAAGCTAGGCAGTATACAAATATTTTAAATTTTAAAAGAGAAGAACAAACAAAGAAACAATAAAACGAAACTCAAGGCGAGAAACAGTCTAGACGGTGTCGAGCGCCGATGGGGGGATCCCACCACACCAAGTAGAGAATCAGGAGGACAATATAGATGACCAGGGGGGGGGGAGGCAGCGGGGAAGTCAGAACAATCAGCCAAAAGGGTACAGTATTCCAGGAACCTCAGGATCAGGGGGACAGAGAAATGTCCGGGGTATCTACAAAAGGGGGCGTACAGATGTTACCTCGGTAGGTGTTCCACTGACCCCAAATTCTACCCCACGCCCCAGGCTTGCCCCGAACCAGGTACACCGTCTTCTCTCTGAACATGCACCAGTCCATGTTCTCCTTCCACACTGACACGGTGGGAGGCCGTCGGGAACCCCAAAGCTGCGCAATATCCCTCTTTGCAATCATGTTCCCAAGCGCCGCCCACCGGGCCGGGGCGACGTTGTAGTCATTCGGCTCCCATACATTCAACAAACATCGACGAGCCTCAGGCAACAGAGCGACCCCAGTGACACACTCCATTACAGCATGCACACGGTGCCAATACGCCGCAACCTCGCAGCACTCCCAAAGGATATGAAGGAAGGTGGCGCTCATTCCACAGCCGCGCTTACACAACCCGTCCACAGAAAAACCCATCACAACCAAACGAGGACCCGTCACATAAATACGGTGAAGAATTTTGAGCTAGACGAGACGGAGACGGGCAGGAATGGCAACCTCTTTCGGGAAGGACAGTGCAGACTGCCAGTCTTCGTCATCCAACTCCAACCCGTCTCCGGTCCAGGCCTCCCTAAGACGCACAAGGAGGTCCGCCCGATTGTTGATTAATTTCTTATAGATCAAGGAAATCATACTATCGGGCAGATGACCATCAAGTATACGGTCCTCGAGTGGTGAAGATGCAGGGACTGTGGTACCGGCCTCGAAGACCGACAGCAAAGCGTGGTGAACCTGTGCATATCTGAAGAACTCCCTCTCACTCAACTCATACTCACTCTGAAGCACCGCAAAGGATTTGACCGCACCTTTCACCCAGAAATCATCCACTCTGCTAATGCCAATCGTATCCCAGTTCTCAAAACCTTTCGTTGTCCAGAGGCATCCCAATCTGTCCGATGCAAAAAAGGGGGTCGCTCGTGTCAGGCGATCATTCCATCCCACAGCCACATTGGCATCCTTCCACACACGTACTGCAATCTTAGTGGGTCTCGTTAGGTTCCTCCCCGCCGTCCGAGAGTAGAGCACTCTATTGAAGTTGCCACCAGGCAACTGATATTTATCCGTCTCGAAAGCCGGATTTGGACCGGGTGCATAAGTAGCATGGCTGATGGCGAACAACCGTCATACCAGGGGAGAGTCAGTTTTGCAAGAGCGATGCGTGCGCTACCGTCCCAAAAAAGTCTCCTCTGTAAACCCTCCACCTCCCGAAAGTAGGCCGCCGGAATAATATCAAAGGAGTGCTGGAGTGCGTAGAGAAATCGGGGCAGGGACATCATTTTAAAAAGTGCCGCTCGACCGAGTGGCGACAACGGCAATCTACGCCACCGAGCCACGTCCAACTTCAATCGCCGGAGAGGGGGAAGGAGATTATGCTCGTGACGGACCGCCGGGTCCAACGATACCGAAAGAAGTGAGGACGTCAAATAGGACGTTAAGGGATTCACGCGGGGAGTTGAGGTACAAAAGAATATCGTCGGCGTACAACGAAACCCGGTCTTCAAATTCAGGGGCCCACTGAATGCCCTTTATCGATGGTTCCCATCGGAGCCAGGCTGCAAGCGGTTCTAGAGCAAGAGCAAAGAGCAGGGGGGACAACGGGCACCCCTGCCTAGTATCCCTCCCGAGAGCGAAGGGCTGGGACACCCTACCATTGACAACAACCTGAGCTAGCGGATCCGTATATAGAAGTCTCACCCAACTAATAAATCCCGCACCGAAACCGAACTTCACCAGAGTGGCCCAAAGATATGGCCATTCTATCGTATCAAAGGCCATCGCGGCGTCCAAGAAAGCCAAGATGGCCGGCTCGGAGAGAAACTCCGCCCTGGCGAGAACGCCATGTAGGCGCTGCAAGTTGAGAGCAGTTTTCCGGTGCGGAATGAAACCAGATTGATCCGGATGAATCAGGTCACAGATGACAGCGAGTAAGCGATTAGCAAGGACCTTGGCGAGAATCTTCGGTTCAGCATTCAATAGGGAAATAGGCCTGTATGAGGCACAACGATCACGAGGCTTGCCCTCCTTAGGAATCACAACTATAGTAGCCAGACGCTGGTCGCAAGGGAGGGAACCAAGCTCACGTGACTCCAGAAACATATCACGGAGAAACGGTGCGACTTTATCCGGGCGCAATTTGTACAATTCAATAGGCAATCCGTTGGGGCCCATAGCTTTGCCAGAACGAAGGGAACGAATCGCGGTAGCAATCTCGTCGGCCGACAACGACGCCTCCATACGCTCTCGATGCTCGTCAGACAGGCAGGGCAGCGCAATATCCCTCAACAAGAAACGAGAGTCATCCTCATCTCTATCGGACACCGGGGAGTAGACCACACGAAAATAGTCAGCAAAACACTCCACAATCTCGCCAGGGTCAGTCACATGCACACCGTCAGAATTCTGATGCACAGGGACCACACGGTTCGCTCTCTCCTTCTTATCAAGCCATGCAATCAATTTACCCACCTTATCCCCGACATCATACAGTCTACCTTGCTGTTCCCTGTACATTGTCTTGGCAGCATCCATAACAAGGGATTTATATTCAAACTGTTTCAAGCTAAGGGGGTGGAGCCTATCCTGGGTGACACCTAAGTCTAGATCAGCCTCCAACTCCAGTATTTCGGCCTCCAGCTTCATGACCTCCCCATTCCTAGCTTTCTTGGTCACAACTATTAAAGATAGGGCCTGTCCACGAATAACAGTTTTGAAGGCTTCCCACAGGGACACTGAGGACAAAACAGACCCCTGGTTCTCCAGGAAGTAGTGGTCGAGCGACTTAATGAGGCTGTTGCAAGTCTTGGGGTTGCGCAGATGCCAAGGGTTAATAGGGGCGATCCGCCCCGCGGCTTGCGTCCCCGTGTCGAAAAGAAGCCACACAGGGGAGTGATCTGAAATGCCCCGGGCCAAGTGTCTTACCTCCCCAATGTGGGGGGACTGGGCCGCGGGCATGAGGAAGTAATCAAGCCTGGAGAGACTCCCATGAGCCCCGGAGTGGAAGGTGTATTGACATTGCGTCGGATGCATTAACCTCCAGCAATCCACCAAACCAAAGGTGTCCAAGAACCCACCAAGCCATGATTGGGAAACGGGAAGGGCCCTGGGGGGGTGGCGATCCAGATCGCCGGACAGCACGGAGTTGAAGTCCCCACCCATAAGGAGAAGACTATCGGGGAGTTCCAGCAACATCCGACCAACATCAGAGAAAGTGGAGGTCTGGAGGCCTGGGGGAACATATATCGTGGCTAAGGAAAGAGTCTTACCCTCCCACCTACCGGTTAGGGCGGCATAACGCCCTCTGTCATCAATCTCTAGTGGGAGGGAAGACCAGACCAGAATACCAACCCCTCTGGAACCAGTGGTGAACCCGGAGTGTGCAACCAATCGGTACCCCCACCTATTCATAGCATGACACACATTGCTGACCAAATGCGTCTCCTGCAGGAGTACTACACCAGGAGTCAAACGACGCAAATATTGCAGTACAACACCCCGTTTAATACGATCCCCCAATCCATTGACGTTCTAAGATATCAACCTCAACCCACTACCCCCCATCCCCACAAGAGTTGCATGAGTCCCCCCACAGAGAGCAGGACACCTGAAGCAGAGAAAGAACCAATATGCCGCCTTGAGAAAAGAAAACACAAACACAAACACCCCCTCCCACCCCCCAACCAAAACCTGTTACAACTCCCCCCTCCCTGCACCCCTGCAGACTAAAAATCTACCCAAAAATGCAGTGTGCCTGTCGCCCTAACAATCCCATTCTACAAAAAGACCCCGGAGGAGGAGAGAGGCCCGTCTCCACCCGCCACCCGGACGCGAACTACTATAAGGCAAAATATACAAAAGAAGTAGAACCCAACTGAGCAATGTCCGATTGTCAGGGTTAGGGACCAAAAGGTCACTTCTGTGTAGGCTCACCACCCTCGGCACCGCCAGGGTGCCCGGTTCGATCGCCCCGACCAGGCAGGGAATCCAACCAGTCACTCACATTGTCCGGTCGCTCGAAAAAGAAGGTCCGTTCCTCGTATTCCACTCGAAGCCTGGTAGGGAAAAGCATAGCATACTTCAATCCCAGGTCCCGGAGACGTCGCTTAACCCCCTGAAAGCCCATCCTCTGTCTCTGGACAAGTTGAGTGAAGTCCGGGAAAAAATTGACAAAGGAGTTTTCAAATTTCACCGGGCCGTGCACTCTCGAAGCCTGCAAAATCGCATCACGGTCTCTGAAATGAAAAAGTTTTGCGATGATAGGCCTCGGGGGCGCGCCAGGCTTAGGCTTACCGCCTGGGACACGATGTGCACGCTCCACAGCGAAAAACTTGCTCAGTCCAGAAGGGGCAAGATGGGTGAGGATTAAATCTTCGACCAGGAGGTCAACCGAACGAGTCTCGGGGTTCTCCGGAACACCTATGACGCGAATGTTGTTACGTCTTGCCCTGTTCTCAAAATCCTCCAGCCGATGGGACATCAGGTCGTTGGCCGATTTCAGAGTGCCAAGGTCTGTTTGAAGTACCGACACATCGGCCGTGAGGCTGGAAGTCTTCAAATCCAATGACTGCACCTTCTCGTTAGTCTTAGACAGGTCGGCCCTGATTAGAGTGACATCAATGGCGACCGTGTCAATTTTACGAGCCAGAGCCTCATATTGCTGGCCGATGGTCTCCTTCATGCCGGTGATGGCGCCCATAATGTCCTGCAGGGACAAGTCAACAGGGGCAGAAGGGTCGTCTCTGGCGTCCTCCGGGGTACTGCTGGAGAGCCCGGGGGATCCTTTGGCTTGAGTGTAACGGTCCATAACATTTGTCTGGAACGGTCCCCCACGAAGAGACGTCTTGGTCTTCCGCTTCTCGGGTTCACCCCTGCCAGTCATGTTGGAAGATGCAACCCGGAGGGGCCCGCAAGACCTGGTGAAAATGGCCACCGGCAGGTCGGGCACCAACAGGCCAAGAAGCTGGCTCGTACGGTCTGGAGAAAGTCACGACTTGACCCAAGAGGCTATAATAAGGAGGCAGCGATGCGGCCAAGCGAAACGGTCTCTCAATCAGACCGTGTCAGGATCCGGAAACGAAACCGAAAGTGGGGGTACGGCCACCGATGAGGTCCCACTGCCGTTGTTGTTCAACTACGTCCCGGCGCCACAAATCTCCTAGTCCCCGGCACGGCCTCCAGGTGGGCCTCAAAAGTTCAAAGTGCTATAATTCTGGTCGCCCAAGTCCGATTCAAATTCTGGAAAGAGTTATGGACTCAGTCGAGGTTCACCTTCAAGAGTCCGTCCGAGAAATCAGGATATCATCAGGATAAATTGCGAGGAGTGGCGAGGGTCCGGGGAGCCCTGTGCTCACGCGACCATCTTGGATGCGCGCTAAGACTAAGAAATTCTTAATAGTAGATATTTTCTTTCCAATCTTTTCCCAAATACCTTCAACCTCCAGTGGTGCAATTTCGTCATGTAGTTCAGTTATATTGTTAATATAAATTTTCAAATCTTTACTTTCGTCTGGAATGTAAGTACAACAATGTTGAACTTTCAGCATTCCACAGACTCCACCCTCCTTTGCCAATAATATATCAAGGGCAAGTCGATTTTGCATTACCATGGCACGCATGGCAACCATTTCAGTGTTTACCAATATAAATCCTCCAGCGGTGCTTGTTGACAAGCGATCCACTACTGTTGAAAGCCTTCTAATTTTATTTGCATTCAGAGATATTCCCACTGCTGGTATCAATGCTTTAAAGATATCACCCACAATTTCTGACCAAGATTCTCTCTTTCTACGTGCTAAATAACTACCTAAGTTATGTAAACCATCTTCACCTCTTCCCATATGAAAAATCTTCGGAAAAACCAGGCCTACATAACATGTGCCAAACCAATGGTCTGGCAAACGATAATACGCCTTGTTCCTGCAAATAAAGTATAATCCAGGAAAAACTGAATCTTTTCCACCTTTAAATCCCCATCCACCCATGATTCGGTATGTATCATGGCACTCACTATTACCTACAAAATAATTGTCATATGCAGTTTGATTCCTTCTAATACACAATTTCCCTTTCTGAGGCCAATCTAAAGCCATAGTTGGACTAGCTTCTCCTTTCAAGTGCTTTTCCATTTCTACATCCCAGACTGTCTTCTCCACTTTTCCTTCAGATGCCTTTCTTTGCATTTTCAATCTCCTTTCTTCAACCATATCCAAGAATGTCTTTTCTTCTTTCTTTAAACTACAAGTCAAATTGTTTTTAAATATATATTCTAATGTGAGTTCTTTAGTTTCTTAGAAAAATTCACCTAATACCTTTGCAGGATTTACCTTGTTTAGCTTGTTAATTGATGGTACTTGTGAACATATGTTATCTACATCTGAAAAATAATACTCTAGCTTCCCTGTTTGATAAAATAAACTAGCTATTACACTACATGTTATTCCATAAGTTACTGCAAGGTGGTGATAAGTCACTCCCTAAGATACAGATGCAGGTAATTGCATACAAACATAGCAGTCCCTTACGTCCATTGTCTTTACATATTCATACAATAATTTCAAAAATACATTATTAGAAAAATCAGTTATAGACCTGTCTTTATGTAAATAGCTTCTATCTATTCTAGTCGGAACTACCTTTTGAATCTTTTCTGTTAGATTTGTTTTCACTATGTCCTTCTATTGTATCTATAGTAACCTTAAATGAGATCATGAGAGCAAGTATACTCCATAGAAGCATTAGTAATCCTGTACAACAGCAACACATTTTACACCATCTTTTCAGAAATGTACATCTACTTTTTCTACTATCTGTGTTTGCCATTTTTGTTAAAATGGACAGTGTCTTTTGACTTAGCCTCTTCTACTTCACAACTAGTTTTTCTAACCCAAGGCTCTAAGCGCCTTCTTGGTTCTACCAGTTTTTTTATTTTTCACTGTATTTGATTGTTTTTCCATTAGCAGCTTCATTGTCTCATTCAGTTTTGCATCTCATCATCTTTCACCTTTCCTTCGTGATCTGAATACAGAATGTCCTGAACATCCGCTTCTTCTGCAATATCGGACAAGATAACTCTCAGGATTTCCGATTCTTTGTCCTCCTCAACCACTTCTGGTATAATCACCTCTGGATTTCCTTGGCTATCCGCCTCTTCTTTTACTTCAGGCAGGTCCGCATACGTCCATTCTGGTGACTTATACTTTTGGTTGGGTTTCCTCTTTCTTTTGCTTTCTTTAATTACAAACTTTTCTTCGTCTTTTGATCTCTCCTGACTCGTTACTTCATTCACCTGTTCAGCTCGTGGTGAATTTACTCGTGTCAGTCGATATCTCAGTCTTTTTATTTTATTCGGCCAAACGTCGTCTTTTGCTGCTCTTTTCAGTTTACTACCTCTATCATACTTTTCAGTTCTCCAAGCTCTTTTTCTTAGAACTCGACCTTCAGGTACCTCGTCTTCGCTTTCCTTTGAATCTGTTTCAACTTGCTTTTTACTTTCAACAACTTCTTTTTCCACCACTTCTTTTGTTTTCCCTACTTCTGTCCCTCCTCAAATCTCTGGCACGCAATCTTCCTGCTGACTACTTGTCCCTACTTCTAACTGGATGTTGGAGTTCCCTACACTTCCTTGGGGGTCTTCCGCAGAAATCTTTCCCTCTCTCTCTGTATCTGGCACCTGTCCATCGAAATGAGTTATTTCAGGTGGAATTTCTCTCAATCTTTCATCCGGAACTTCTCTTTCAGCAATTTCTTTAATTGTCTCTTCACTGTCTTTTTCTTTGTCTTTCCCTTGTCCTTTTCTAGAACATTGAGTTCCTTGTTCAGTCTCTGAGTCTGAGCTAGTATCAGAAATCTGAAACCTTCTTCTCAGGGAAATACTTCTGGGAACGAAAGTTAGACTTGGCTCTGATTTCCCCCTTTCAGGGTTTTCTTCTGTTTTTGTCTCTTCGTCATTGATTCAGTACTGGATTCTGATTCGTCAAAATACTCCTTTTCTGTGCTATCCACTAGATTTGGAATTCTCAATGTGTGACTTGCATAAATCCAGTTTTTCAGTCCAGCACACTTCACAGCCGTTGTTGTGGTCAAGATGACTTGTCGAGGTTTTCCCCACCTTGGAACCAAACAGTTTCTTCTTCTGTGTACTTTTATTCTTACCCAGTCCCCTGGGCTCAGATCATGGGCTTGCTTCTTTTCAAGGGTGGTGGCATCCGCTCCAACCTGATGAAACACAGAATGAACTGCGTCGGCCAGGCTTTTACAGTAATCCAACACCATGTCATCAGTTATAGGCATCAGCTTGTTGACTGGTATGAACACATGTCACATCGCCCTACCCATGATGATTTCATGGGGGCTCAACCCTGTAGTCCTGTCTGGAATTGATCTAATAGTCATGAGTACTAGAGGCAAGACATCAGGCCATTTCATACCTGTGGCTAAACACATTTTCCCTATCCTGTTTTTGATAGTACCATTCATCTGTTCCACCACACCAGAAGCCTCTGGGTGGTATGCACAATGTAGTTTTTGCTGTACATTCAATGTTTCACAAATCAATTTTATGATCTCATTATGGAAATGTCTTCCTCGGTCTGATTCAATTGTTACTGGGAATCCGAATCTAGGGATAAAGTCCCTCAAAAGTAATTTTGCCACTGTTATTCCATCATTTCTCCTTGTTGGGAATGCTTCCACCCATCCAGAAAACAAACAGACCATAACTAGAACATACCTCAACCTGTTGCAGGGAGGCATCTCAATGAAATCCACTTGCATTATAGTAAAAGGCCCTCCTTCTCGACCTATTGTTCCTAGGCTCACCACTGTCTTTCTTCCAGGGTTGTATTGCTGACATATTAGGCATCTCTGACATAGACTCTCTGCTACAAGTCTAAATTTTGCATTATACCATGTCTGCTTAAACAACCTGATAATAGCATCTCTCCCTATGTGTCCCTGACCATGATACATCCGTGCCATGGCTGACATCATGCTATCAGGCATAACTGGTCTTCCATCCCGATAGACCCACACATGATCCTTCTGTCTTGGTGCACATCCGGCTTTTACCCACTGCTTCATTTCCTCATCTCCTGCTTCTTCCTGTAATTGCCTCACCTCCTCCCAGGTACCTACAGTGTTAGTAAACATCAAAGTGCAAGAAATCACCTCTTTCTCCTTCGCCCTGTTTATTGAATTCTGATTACGTGCACAATATTGAGCCATATCGTTGGCATGCTTATTGCCAATGGCGATGTAATCACCAGTCTGACTGTGAGCAGCACACTTCACAACAGCCAATTGCCTAGGCAGCTGTATCGCCTCAAGCAATTTTCCAACCACCTCAGCATTCTTAATGGGAGTTCCACTTGATGTCAAAAACCCTCTCTGCAGCCATATCTGGCCACAGTCATGCACCACACCGAATCCGTACTGGCTGTCAGTTATCACAGTCACTCTCACACTCTTCCCAATCTTGCATGCTCTAGTCAAAGCAACAAGTTCAGCCGCTTGGGCCGATTTTACTCCTTTCAGGTAGGATACTTCCATTACTGCTGCAACGGTGCATACTGCATATGCTGCACTCAACATTCCATCCTTTGTTCTCAAACCAGACCCATCTACAAACATCACGAAATCACTCTCTGGTAATGGTTCATCTTTTATGTCAGGTCGTGGTTTGGTACAGAAATCGAGTACATCCAGACAATTGTGATCTGCTTAATCTCTGACTTCCACATTCTCAGCATCAGGCAGCAATGTTGAAGGATTCACATTCAAGCATCTCACAAGACTTACATTCATTGCACCTAATATGACTTTCTCATACTTAGTCAGCCGACTATGTGTCATATACTGAGTGCGACTCCTTGTTAAAAGGATTGCCACATCATGAGGTCCAAATTCACAGGATATCCCATCACAATTCCTTCACTCTGTTCCAAACTTCGACAGGTAGCAGCCACTGCTTTTAAGAACCCAGGTAAGGCTACAGCTACTGGGTCCAGCATTGATGAGAAGTATGCAATTGGTCTCCTCAGTTTTCCATGCTTCTGTATTAGAACAGAAAGTGCACATTCATTTCTCTCACTGCAATACAACTCAAACTCCTTTTCATAATCAGGCATACCTAATGCAAGTGCTTCACACAACCCATCTCTCAAACGCTTAAAAGCTGCCAATTCCTCTTTGTTCAAATCAATGGGATCTCTCACATCACTTCTTGTCAAACGTACCAGAGGCTTTGCAATCAAAGAGAAGTTGCTAATCCATTGACGACAGTATCCAACCATTCCAAGAAACATTCTCACCTCTCTTTGGGTCATGGGGGCTCTCATTCATTTTATGATTATGATTCTGTCTATTGCTATCTTTCTCAGTCCTTTTTCAATATTATGGCCCAAATATTGTACTTCTTTCTTGCAAAATTGTAATTTTGATGGTGACACTTTAAGTCCTCAATCAGCCAGATGATTCAGCAAGGCTATGGTGTCTATTTCACATGCTTCACTAACACTGAAATTTCAGGCATTTCTAAATTCTCTAGGGATTTCTTCAATGTCTGATTACATATTTAGGGGCTTTCTGTATACCCCTGTGGAATTCGGCACCAAGCCAAAATACGTTCGCCAAAACGAAACTCAAAAATCTGTTGGCTCTTCATGGTGCAATGGGATGGAAAAGAAAGCATGGCATAGATCAATCACCGTATACCATTCTGCATCATGGGGAATCTGATACAAAATCACAGATGGATTTGGTACAATGGGACAGCAAGATAACAACAATCTTGTTTATTTTTCTCAAATCTTGCACTATCCTGAACTTTCCATTAGGCTTTTTCAGTCTCATAATCGGTGAATTACATGGACTACTCATTATTTCTCTCAGAATGCCTTGTTTTATCATCTTTTCAATCACAGGAGTAACTCCTTCAATTATTTCAGGTGTCAATTTATATTGCGGGACATTTGGATAGCTTACTCCTTCTTTCACTGTTATTTTCACTGGATCTACATTTCTCATTAGTCCCACATCCTCTCCTGTGAAATCCCAAACTTCTGCTTTCACTGAATTTCAATTCTTTAGGTAATTCATCAGGGTTAAATACAGCATAAGTTTCAGTAACCTCATTCTCCCTGTTTGCCATAGTCATTTTATACAACACGTCTTCATCAGGAGTTTCAAAAGCTATCCCATCAGGGGTACAGAATATAGTGCAATTCATTTTACACAGCAAATCCCTACCTAGCAAATTCACAGGACTTGTATCGCACACGACAAAGTGGTGCATTTCTGAAAATTCCCCTATGCTAACTTTCACTGGTTCTGTAAGGTAAGTTTTAATCTGTCTGTTGGATACACCAACTACTTGGATCGTTTCATCCGAGAGAGGAAGATTCTTAACATCAGCTGACCTAACAGTTGATCGAGTAGCACCAGTATCGGCTAGGAAAGTAATACTTTAGTTATTTATCTTCCCATCCACAAATGGGCCTGTCTGGTCTACCTCTAAAGGTGCACCAAGTACGCACTCTTCTTCCTCCCTTTGGCACCGTCAATAACCCTCTTCTGAATCGCTCTCATCGCGTTGTAGCCAATACTGCGAAACAGCAATAGCGCGCAGCAGCTTAGTTACCTGTTCTTCGTTGTAGAATCCTGTCTCATTACTGTATTTCTGTGAGTTTTTGTTCTGTGGATAAGGCGGTTTTGGCACCTGATTCTGTTGGGTAACAACGTGCTGCTGTCGCTGCGGTTGACCACTCACCTCATTCTGCAGCTGTGGATTCAATGATGCATTTTCAATGTTAGTACTTGGGGGAAATTTACACTCGGATTTCCAATGCCCTACTCTACCGCAATTATGACACGGGAATTTCTTTTTAGCTTCTTCTATATTAAAATTTCCCTTACCTTTTCCAGGAATTAATTTTTGTCTGGGGCCTGTATTATTCGCTTGTTCCGCTAACTGAGCTTCTTGCCTCTCTGCTACCTTTACTGGTGCCCACATAGCCTTCTCTTTTCATTTTCACTGTTTTGCTTCAATCTCATCACTGAAATATTTTGCATGCCTCAATACTTAATCTATTTTCTTATTTTGCCAATCTACAGTATGTTGTTGGATCATCTCACTATCTCTGGACGTAGACCATATACAAATCTGTATACAAAATGACTTAAATCCTTTTCACTCAGATTTTCATCACCACTGAACTGTTTAACCCCTTCAGCGTGGCGCGGATTTCCGCGCTGTGCTGAAGGTTCTGTGCACGGGCGGGGCCATGACGGAGCAGTTCCGTCATGCGCACAGCGCAACCGACGCGCATGACGGAACCGCTCCGACATGCGCATCGAAAGGGTTAAAGGCCAAAATCAACCTTTCATAATACGCATGTACCGACTCCTTGCTTTCTTTATGAGTTCTGTCTATTTTCACCCAATCTGTTTCTTTAGGTGGTACTTTATTTTTCAGAAAGGCAATAACCTGTTCATATTTCTTCATAACCTCCGGATCAGGAGCTCCGGTCTTTGGATCCCTAGGATATTCCTGTGTTGGCCAATTTATCATGAGTTTACACTCTGTCCATAAATCTGCTGGTACTATTATGTCAAATAGACTATTCAGATCAATCCACAATACTTGAGATAACTTCACAAATCTGTCCACTTGCCTATACCACTCAACAGGCTTTTCGCGTAGTCGAAGGAAATCATTCGTAAATGACAAAATATCTTGTCTAGTCCATGGAACATGTACATTTCCTCCTCCTGGAATTTCTCTCATAGGGCATTCTGTCACTACCTTTTCCTTCTCTCTCACCGGGAATGCTGCAAATGTTTTATCTGAGGCATCATCTCGTTTTCGGTACCATCTGCTTCTCCATTTATCTACATCTCCCCATTTTCTCAATAAAATAATTATCTCCTTGATCTGACTTATCCGTCCTGTTGTGTTCAGATTTTCAATATCTTTTTCAGTAAAATCTATTCGATATGGTTGTTGTAAAGCCTTCACCTTTTCAATATCTATACCCATTTCATTCGCTACTTCTTCTAGTCTTTCAGGCAGATTTTACTGGATCGGTTAAGAGTTCTATAGCTGCTATCCAGATCCTACAGCTGTCTGTGACCCACGACTTAAGGGCATGTAATGGTCGTTTTCAGTCCGACAGACCTCCTGCCCCTACATTTTGCAACGGCAACTGTAGGTCACATCTAGATTTTATATTGGTGTCCCTGAACTTATGGCATTTATTGATTGATTTTAATATCGATCACAGAACAGAGAGTGATCATTTTCCGCTTAATTTACGGCTGGACTCCGAGCCATTCATACCTAACCTAATTGGAGAACCTACATTAAGTTGCTCATTTGGGGAACCTCAAATAACAAATAATAGGCGTGCATTAAAATGGCCATATATTTTGGCTAAAGAAGAGACGTTGCTAAAAATCTATAATGCATTCGCTGATACTGTGGAAGCATGTCAGATGCCCCTAATAGGTACACAGGGCGTTCTAGATATGCATTACAAATTAGTAGACGCTTTAAACCCTAATCTGAGTAAAATTTACAAAAAGGATAATAATAATAAAGTTAAGCATGTAGAATCAGCCAATCAGTGGTATAATAAGGATTGTCGTACAGCTAAGTCACTGCTGATTCAGGCAGTTAAACTAAAGAACCCTAGGAATATAAGAGACAGAAGACAGGTATATAATAAAACCTTGACCCAAGCAAAAAAAGATTGGGATGATGCCTTATGGGCCGATCTTTTAAATGCGGCCAAAACGAGAGACCAGAGTACCTTTTGGAATATAATTTCAAAGGGGAACAAAAAGGGTAGATCTTCCAGGGATATCTATTTAGATGAAAAAACATGGTGCGACCATTTTTTGAAACTGTATGCTACTAATGATGAGAGGCTACCCACGGGGGACCAAGAGATTATCTCAGTACTGAATACGGCTCCCTTGTGGTTTAGCCTAAAGGAAACCACTGATATAATACAGGCCGTTAAAATGGGTAAAGCTCCTGGTCCGGACAAGATTCGGGCCTTATATACATTTTTTATGCAATTCTATTGTGGCAGGAACACCAATTCCCGAAACCTGGAAAGGGGCTGAAATTGTAGCAATTTTTAAGAAAGGGGATCGTTATGACCCGAGCAACTACCGCCCGATAAGTTTAATAGACCTTTTACAAAAAATCTTTGCCAGACACATTTTAAACCGTCTTTTAGAATGGATAGAGGAGACTTCAATATTAACCAAATATCAGGCAGGGTTCAGATCCAAAACCAGCACGGTCAACCAAGTATTCAGATTCACGTGCATCTGCTGGAAGTATATTAATATAAGGAAGGGCAGCTTGTACGTGGCATTTATTGACTTGAGGGCCGCGTTTGACCTCGATCCACGTAATTTGTTGTGGATTAATCTTAAAAACATGGCAGTCCCTGGTGAATTGCTCAAAGAACTTATTAGATTACACACAGGGAACTATGCCAAAGTCAGATGGGGGAAGGGTGGTGAAGTTTCAAAGGCCATACCTATAGGTCGGGGTGTGCGCCAAGGCTGTGTGCTGGCGCCCACACTCTTTTCATTATATGTCAACGATATACCCACCTATTTAAGTAACTGTGATCATGACTCCCCGAAGTTAGGAGGTGAGGTGATCACATCATTACTTTTTGCCGATGATACGATTCTCATCTCACAAACACCTAAGGGCTTACAAAATTTAGTGAATTCCTTTAGTAATTATTATGCAGGGAAGGGGTTAGAAATAAATTCATCCAAAACAAAATATATGTCCATAAACCCACAGAAGTCCTTTAGAAAAAACTTGATATTAAATGACCAAAAACTGGAGTACGTTGGGAGCTTTAACTATTTAGGAATTACTTTGGATAGTACGCTTTCTTGGAAGGGGCAGCTGGAAAAAAGTAAATTATCCTTAAAACAAAATTCTATGCCCATTTTAAAAATGCATGGTAGTAGCTACTCTAAAGCTATTACTCCGGCATTGGAAGTATTTAAGGCAAAGGCACAATCAGCAGCACTCCATGGAGCGGAATTATGGGGGCATTCCTGCAAAAGTACTTTCGAGAAAGAAGAAAACTATTTTATACGCAGGCTGCTTAAGATACCAACGAGAACTCCCCTAGTACCAGTGTTTTTGGACATAAACCTCAAAAGGACAGATTACCATGCAATACTAAGGCCACTATTGTAGTGGGTCAGATTATGGACAACCCCGGAGCTGAGCGATTATAAGAGCGGGCTGATAGAAATAACTCAGAATGTTGGGTCTAATAGAATAGCATGGTTAAAGCACATTTTTCAGTGGTTTAACAAGCTGGGACTCTCCCAGCTATGGGAAGAACCCCAAAACATGACACCCTCTCTTAAAAAGCTTGTAAAATCTACCTTTTGGTCATACGTTAGTGATGAACTAATTCATAGCTCAATGATTGGCACATTGTCCCAGAAATTTTTGACTTTAAAGGATATTCCTGAATTTGAACAATTTATGGATGAGATAGAACCACCCTTAGCTAAAACTCTATACTTGCAACTTAGATATGGGGTTTTACAAACCACCGCTAATACTTGTAGGTGGGGGGGCAAAAATGACAGTGGCCTGTGTACCCTTTGTTTTCAAAACGCAAAAGAAAACGATGCCCACTTATTGTTTTTCTGCCCAGTCTATAAAAAACCAAGAGACCGTTGGATCAAACCCTTATGTAAAAACTTGGGGGTTAGGTCTTACAAAGAGGCAGAACGTATACTTAGGTCAAACACCACCCAACTGGTGGTGTTTTGTATAAGTAGGTTTTTATTTAGTGTGTATTTCATTAGGAAACAGATCGGCTGTAAGTTGTAATGAATTGTTGCGGGTCCTATTCCCTTAGCCCTGACAAATTGACTAGATAAACACTGATCTCTTCCTTTTAAATGTTTTAGACGAAAGTTTTAAACCTGGCTTTTTAAATTAATTTATAATATCTTATTCGATTTTATGCGGTAGTTGCATAATTATTGTGACAGATTAATTGCTTGTCCGTCCCATTCTATGTAATATTAGAATATTGGTCTGTGCATATGTATTTAATTGTACTTAATCGTTGGAAATGTTTATGTATATTTTGCTTTTATGGCTTTTGCCGAAATAAAGTTGAATATGATGACTTATCCGTCCTGTGGTGTTCAGATTTTCAATATCTTTTTCAGTAAAATCTATTCGATATGGTTTTTGTAAAGCCTTCACCTTTTCAATATCTATACCCATTTCATTCGCTACTTCTTCTTGTCTTTCATGCAGATTTTTTGCTCTCCATGTTAAACTTTTGCACAAAAATAGTAACTCCTCATCCTGATAAGTTTTTAATTTCTCTGTGGAGATAGTTCCTACTAATAACTCTTCCAGTACCATTCGTAATTTGGCCACATCTATTGATTGGGATTTTTTGTCTTTTCTCTGCAAGCTTCTCCGCCATTCACTCAATTCTTCTGAAGATGGACCTACTGGTTTCTCTACATTACTCCGTTCTGAATCCCTTTGTGTCTCCAATATTGATTCCATTGTCATTGTATGTCTTTCTGCTACATTTGGGCCTATAAATGGGTTACTCAAAACGTTTGGTTCGATCATACTTATTGTCTATCTCCATGGATTTTCATTTAGGCTCTGTTTTGGCTTCTCAATCTGTTTATTGCTATTATAAGGAACTGTTAAACAATGTTCACTTTCTTTCTGTTTGTCAAAAATAGGCATTGCAGGACCTATAATCACTGGAACGGTTACAGCTTCTAATTTTTTAGTTAATTCTCTTATCTTTTCAGTTAATTCTAAAGTTGTTTTTGATAATTCTGCCGAATTTTCACCACTCATTTTATCATCTGATTTTTTCTCTGTCTCTCTAACGGCATTATTTTTCCCTTATTTTTGGGGAACCGGTTCAATCTTAATAATTCGCAAAGTTTCTCTCATTGGGGACTTGGTGTCAACATCTCAGATTCTGGTTGATACGGAGGTGGATTTTTATAAAACATGTCATCAAGAATATCAATATCCGATTCATTCACTCCATACCCTCTTGATTCAACATTGTCTTTTTCCTGTACATTTTCTACCTCCAACTTCTTCAGCAGTTCTTACGGGAAACAGACCTTCAGTCATACTCTCATTCCGCCACCTTCTCATTCTATCATCATGAGTGTCATGCCCATATCTGCCAAACATGTACTTATACCTTCCGCCACTCCTCTGTCTCTCTCTGTCATGCATTTCATCTTCCCATTCGGTCAATGCTTCAAACTGTGTCGGTCTAGGTCTCGGTTCTAGATTCATCATTCTTTCTCTCAAATTTCTCAAAACCGCTAAATTAAATGAACCATGCTCTGGAAATGCCAAATCTCCGTCATTTTTAGTGTACTTTACCCAATTGTCTAACCAAATACAAGTATGATATCCGTATTTCGCAACCATGAAGGATGAAGGCGTTTTCGGTGGAGGAAGCAACTGTCCTTCCCTAGTCACAATCGGTTTGTCCTTTTTAAACCATTTCTTGATTTTCCCAAACCAGGACTTTTTCTCTTTTTCAGGTGGATCGTAATAAATTTTTCTGTCTTCCGTGAACTGCTAGTCTCTCCTTATGACTTTACTGTTGTTTTTAACCAATCGTAGCGCGACTCACACTAACGCACCAATCCGGATCGTCTACGTAACCCTGTAATTCTCCAATTCCAGCGAGACTCACACTAACGCACCAATCCGGAGCGTCTACCCTGCAATCCCAGCGCGGTCTTTCTGACGTCATCAGACTCTGCCGCAGCTCCTGCTCCTGTTGGCCCCTCCTTTACAAAAATTCTCTCGGTAAGCTTTTTACGTTCTTCAAATTCACAAATCTGTTAGTAACGACATAAAAACACCACCATTGTCCGCTTCGCTAACCAAAGAACAGTCAATGACCTTTCTCACAAGAATTCCGTCTTTCCCGAGAGCAGCGCTTACCTCTGCCCAACTACGGAATCATTACTTCCGTTGATAAAGTAGCACATCCCTCTACCTTACCCTTCTAACAAGCATCAGCTAGCCGTTTCTCCAGAATTAAGACACCTAGTTGGAGACCCAATGCTCCTGAGAAATAAAACCAGAGTTTCACAATTAACCTGAATGCCTTTTCATTCACACACTTTCACACGGAAAAAATGTAGTACATTCACACAGAATTCTGTCTTTCCCGAGAACAGCGAACAGTCTGTCCTACTACAGAATTATAACACACGTTAATAAAGTAGCACTTCCCTCTACTTTACCCTTCTAGCAAGCTTAGGGAACACCTATTACCTTTCCAGTGATAAGCGTTATCAGAGCTCCTTCTGGACTCCTGGTACCTAAGACCAAAATTTCAAAGGTGACCTTCGCTACCATACACTTCTTTCATACTAGAGATATTTCTAATGGCAACACACGACGATGTCACCGAATCGAACCCAGACAATGCATCGTGCAACTTCAATCGTTACACGTTTCCCCTGTGTACCTACAGGGCAACAACAATTCCGTCTTTCCCGAGAGCAGCACTTACCTCTGCTCTACTACGGAACTGTTACAAACTTCCGACTTCCTACATTCCAGAAGTCGTACAAACAACATAGAACCTGACGCGACTCCACATAGAGTGTTAATACATAAAAAGCAATGTACAAGCAATAATCACCAAACAGAAACAGAAAAACTGTTGCAGCGCGGAAACCTGGGTAACGGGAATCAGGACAAAACCCCGTACCAAATATCCTCCCTTCGTCACAGACTAAATATCACATTAACACATTCACTCCTACAATCATTTGGTGGGGTCCATAACACCAGCATTTACACTTCGTTTCTCACTGGTCTGCATTTACAGGAGAGATGAGTGTTCCAAGCGCTGACATGAAAGGAATACCTTATAACCTATAGAGAGAAAACTTATTTTACATTTCTATACACTAATACCTCTATTACTGCACATCTTAATCCTGTACATCAAGATACTCCTTCCACGTGATCGACAAATCAATTAGTTGTTTTGAGTTTAGTGATTAAGTCCTGCTAAAACACACTCAAAATTCCTAATTTACTCCCTTTCAATAAACAACCAAACACATTTTCTAGTTAATCAATATTTTTGTTTATCTAAATAATGCAAGAATTTAGTTCCATCTAGCAAATGTATTAATCATTACGCAAATCACTGAAAGCCAGAATAGGTAAATATGGTGATCAGTCGTCCTCTAAGTCATCAAATGTAGTTTAGCACGCTACAGTCCCAAAGATCAGGTCAAGGACCAGAGACGTGCAAATATCGATCAGTGCCCATAGATTTTCCAATAGTCCATAGTTCATCAAGAAATTGGGCAGGAATTCATCTATCAAAGATTCAGGAACACAGCTGTCACGTAGCGTCACCGTCGTCTCCGTCAGCAAAAGGAAGTACGAGAACTATCCTCTCTATTCTAACGTCATTTTCATAATGGAAATAAGGTTCAAGAGATACAAAATAAAGAATTTGGGCTCATCCCATTGGTTGTTTGGGATCGTCCAGTGAGGTTTCACACAGTTCGGGATGTTAGGTCATCCTACATGTTCCATCCGGTTTTTTATAAAAGTCTTTTGTCAAACTCTTGGCAGGGATCCCGTCGTGACCTTGCTTGGGTACATGGAGTCTGGGGTCATCTTGAGGCTACTGGTACGTGCGGTTGGTGCAAGCGCACTTGGTCTGAAACCTCGTGGAATGGTAGCCGTCGCGTTGTGTGTGCCAGGCGGCCATCTTGTTTTTAGGCCCAAAGGATAACTTAAGTAAAACAAACACAAAAAGTAATTAAAACATGGAAATAAATAAAATGTTAAACCCTCACTAATTTCCCTATATGCTTGTAATTATCTAGCATATGGCGACATTTAAAGCGTTCATATTCACCCAGTGATGTCATCTGGTGCAACATACGATAACGTCACGAAAGCAACATATATCATGCGATATTCTATTTTTCAAATATTAGTATGCATACAGAGGTTAATTACAAATTATTTTAGCCATGCAAAATGCAAATCCCACGTATGTTTCATACATTAGTAAGGTTGGTTAAACTCCACACAAACACATTAATAGTATTATAATTAATAGATTATTCAAATTAGTTTGAACATGCAGAATGGGGGGTATACAAAATTTTGTACTACCCGCTCCATCACTCGTATATGAAAATATGCAAATTTCAGTATCAACGTTGTGCATATCTGCTGCTGTTAAAGCCTCTTTACTAAAACTCCTTTCTGTTTTTAACCCCCTTATCTATCAATCCACACATCTATTGGCCTGGCACACATGGCAGACAGTGTTTAGAATTACTCAAAAAGCAACCCCATTTCCATTTTTATCCACATTTATAAATAAATACAGACAAGAAAATGAATGTTTTCTGTCTGTATTTATCTGTAAAAATCAGTAAAACGGAAAACAGGGAGCCTTAATAATAATAAATAATGGCCGCTTTTTTGCCTTAAGCTTCTGCTAAGTAAATATAAACAGGGGGTAGTGCAAAGGTGGGTGGTAAACAGTGAAAAGTGCATTTCCATGTAATTAATGAATTTATATGTTTTATTCGCCATAGTGAGCCGATCGGGCCTGATAGATGAGGGGCTGGAGTGGGAAAGCATAAATGACTTGACAAAACAGACAGAAGCGCTGCAGAGTAAAAAATGCACAAGTCCAAGGTTGTCCAGCCCAGAGAACATTGTTCGCCTGCCAAAAGATGAGACTGGCCATGGGACCCAAGACTTCTTCCGCAGACGTGGTCGAGAAACATGTTTGAAAATAATGAAAAGTTACAATAAATGAAATATATGAAGGAGTCAAAAATTATGTAATGAGAAAGGATGTAGAATAATGAGCATGTAGAATTTTGAATGGGAACAAGGTGGTGTGATGTACCACCTCCCAAACAAGCCAATAAACAGTTGAATTTTGAGAAATGTTGCAACTAATGTGGGTTGGACATGTAGGTTTGAGGGTATAACTGGGGTGCCTTTGAGGGTGTGGTTTAGAGCTGCTGCTACGCGTTGGTCAGATGGCGAGGAGAGAGGGGTGATGCCTCGCTGTCCTTCGGTTTGCAGAGGCCTGTTTACTGTCCCTGTCCCATACCTGAAATCTTTGTTACCTGACTCTATCTCAGGAGACCCGCACCAGTTCCTTGGCCAGGGGAGTGGTATTTCACTTATCCTTTGGGTTTGTATTATTCTTCATGATTCGTACTTTGCATAATTAATTAGCAATTTATTTTTGTCTCTGAAACGTATGTCTCTTCAATCTATCCACTCCTTCGTATGCATATCATATAATGCTGATGAGAATGACACTGTTTGCATTTTGCTGATTGTTTTTCTCTCCCTTTTGTGGAATTCATTGTTTGCATTTGTAACCTGTGTGCGATGAGCATGAACTATTTACAAGAATTTGAGATAAAATTTATTAATATTACCAAGAGTCTGTGATTATTTAACTAGTTTGTTAGTACTATTATTACCATCAACTTCTCAACTAATTGGTCCATCAACGGAGAGGAAAGAGAGATGATATACAGGTTTAGTTATGTATTTAGACATGTTAAACATGAATCTGTGAAGAATGCGATTTATCACGTCATTAAAACTTGACCCCCAGCGCAACAGGGATTTCATGAACTGGGTGAATATGTATGGGCCATTTGTATGTAATATTGATGAGTATCAATCCCTGATAAGGTGTAGCGCTGGATCAGTTTTCTGGTAGCAGAGGACGGTTTAATAATTGATTAGTTTGGTAATAATTATTGATTATTAATTATATGTTCTTAACAAGAAAAATTAGTGTTTTGCTCTATGTTGTCTAGAAGTACAGGTACGGAGGTACATGAGAAAATCCCGGGATGGAAATTTAGCCTGAAGTAGGCAGAAGAGTATGGATAAGAAATCACACTGCAGAAGTACTTTGTCTGTTGTTATAATACGGTACGGCAGAAGGCTGTAGGTGTTATATTTAGGGACAATTTTGTATGTAAGTAGAGTGTCTGAAATAGCGAAGGTTCCACTTCTGAAACTCTGGCCTTATCCCTAGGGGAGTAACAAGACCTCTTTAAATAAAGTCCTCTTGTGAAACCTTGGCCTTATCCCTAGAGAAGTACTAAGTACACCTGTAGCTTGTTTGAAAAGTAACAAGCTAGTCATTATTCTTACTTGAAGTGAAAGAATTTCTCGTTGTGAAGTGAAAAACGATCTCTTTATTAGTGGAACAGACAAGGTAGCATTGTTTTGTGTTACTAATAAGAAATTTGATTAAGAAAACTTAAAAACATATTGCCGTATTAATATTTTGTAAAGGGAGGGTCAGTAGAAGGAGTAATACTGATTTCAGAAAAAGCTGCGCTGGCTTGGTCAGACTGCGAGCGCGAAGTAAGCTCTGATTGGCAGGTTGGTTTGAGCTGTGCTGGTATTGGTTGAGATAGGAAATACGTAGAGAGCCGTTATTGGACAGATGGTGAGACGCGCTGGTATAGGACGAGAGCTGACAAATAGAATAAATAGAATTCCGGAAAGGTTTCCTTGTTTGTTTAGTTGAGATACATTAGCGTAAAAAGTCGGAAAAATGAAGTTGCTTAAGAAAATAAAGAATTTCTTTAAAAAGGACAAACCAATAGTGACTAGAGAGGGAATTCCTATTCCACCACCAAGAACGCCTGCTTCCTATATGATGTTGGAGCAAGGATACCATATGTGTACTTGGTTAGAGAATTAAGGTGAATACACAAAGGATGATGGTGTTATAGTTTTTCCACAGCATTGTTAGATTAATGTAAGGATTTTGCAAAATTTGAGAGATCGAATGAATTAATTAGAGCCAAAACCCAGACCTACACAGTATGAAGCACTAGAGTAGAAGCATTCGAAAGAGAGAAATATCGAGGCTGTGGGAGATACAGAAATTTAATGACTAGATATCCTTTTGAGAGAAGAGAAGATGCAATGAAAAGATGGAGGAGAGCTGTGGTAACTGAGTTTCTGTACCCAGTTTTAGTTGCTGAAGACCAGGCAGGAGGCAAATGTAAAGAGAAAAAGAAAAATATAGAAACTTCAAGTTTAAGATATGATCTAAATGATTCTGATGTTGAGTTGTTAGAGGATATTATGACCAAACAACCTCCGCCATATCAAGAGGGTTCAGGTGAGGTGACACCTAGTGCACCACTAATGGGAAATCCGTTAACTCCACAGGTTACAGAAATAGCTAGAGTAGTACGAGAAAAATAAATGAACATATTAAATAAGGCAAGAGTAGAGCAGATCCAGAAACTAAATCTGTTAAGTCTAAATGCAGAAGCATTGACGGTACCAGTAACAATTGGTCCCGTAGTTCCATTGTATGAAGAAAACCAGAATATATCAAAAGCACATACGTTGGCAGTTCCAAGGAGTAGCGTCAGGAGTGGAATGGTGACGGTAGCAGATGAGGATGGACAGGCTGACACAAATACTACATTGTTAGATCTTCCGATTTGCGATAGAACAGAAACCCCTGGAAGAAGTATACAAATGGATCCAAGGAGAATAGGGCCCAACGTCATTCAGGTGACAGGGAGTTCAGCAGGTCCTTCACCAGAGGAATTAAATGATTGGATAAAGGGAATGGAAAGGCGAAAACCTCAACCACAGAGTATGAATGTGAGCCAATTGAAAGTAGATTTAGAACAGATGATCATTGGTACAATAAGTCCAGACAGACTAGGGATTTACCCAGATGAAGAACTGTTGTTTTTGTGTAAAAGTATTACTTGGAGGGCGAGGAATCTTCATACAAAATTAGCAGAGGCTGCTAGTGAATATGGAGTAGACCTAGAGAAGGCAAAGGTGTTACAGAAATCATACAGATTGGCTTTTACTGATAAAGATTTGGAGAGTTTGAATGGGTCTGGAAAAAGATTGCAAATAAATGAGTTGATGAATATTTTGAAAAAATGGGGAGATGTAGACGGTAGAAAGGTAGATGGACGAAAAAGAAAGAAAAGGCAGCTGGAAAGGGAACATTGATGTTTCCTTTGAGAGAGAGAGAGAGAGAGAGAGAGAGAGAGAACAAGTGGAAAGGACGTGTCCGATGAGAGAAGTTCCTGGTGGTGGATATTTACAAATGATTTTCCCCGGTTAAGAGAGAAACCAGTTGAGTGGTACAAACAGCTAGAAAGGTTTGTGAAAGTTTCAAAGATTCTGTTAAAGGATTTAGATGGTTTGTTTGAGATTGTCGTCCCAGCTGACTTGTGGACAGAGTGTAAGATCACTGTCGATTGGCCAAAAGAAGAATATCCTAGAGATCCTACAACAAGTGCACCATCTGATGAGGTGATGAGAAAGTATAATCAGGCAATCACCTTTCTGAAACGGAAAATTTACCCGAAGGAAACAGATTGGGTTTAGATAGGACAACTCAAGAAACAAAAGAGTCAGTACATGCCTATTATGAAAGGTTGTTGCAGGTATTCAAGCAGTACAGCGGGGTTGAGAATATTGGACATAAGATTCACCATGGTGACAGCCTGACAGGAAAATGTGGGCAACCCTGGACAAATACCTAGACCCGTATGATCCGCCCTGAATAGGACCAGTAGAACTACACGGATAGCAACCCACATTAGACAATAGCGAATACGCTAACGCTCATTCTATGCCATCCTCTTTCTCTCTTGCTCTGGCCCCCTATCCCTGTCCCTCTCTGTGCTTTCTATGAACCATAAGAGTGCAATGGGTGGAAGATAGCCAAAATGGGCTAATTGTAACTTAACCTACACAGCCAAGTGGGCGACCCTGTAACAGCAAGCGATGCAGAGTGCATGTTAATTGTTTTATGTATGTGTTATGTTATATGTTTATATGTTTATATGTCACGGGTTTTGGGGAGAAAAAACAAAAATCTTAATAAAAATCTACTGAAATCGAAAGATATGGGACATTTTGTGTATTGATTTGTGTTTGGATTGAAACCAGAGATTAGTAATATGATTCAGCAGCATTTGATCTGTTGGCAGAGCAAAACAATGGACGAGATTTTGAGATATGAAAAGCATTGTAGTGATGCCATTGAATCGAGACATAAGAAATGAAAAGAGAAAATTATGTGGGCACAAGTGAAGGTAGCAGAGTAACAAGAAGTAAACAATGGTTCTCAAACATGTAATCAGATGAATGGTCAGAATAAAAATGGTCAGGTATCCAGTGGAGGTAGAGGTAGAGGTAAAATGAGTAAAGAAGAGGCTAAGAAGAAAGTTCCTTGTCGTGTGCGGAAAGTATGGACATGGGAAGAACGAGTGTAGATCTGCTCAAAAGAATAATGGGGTAAATCAAAATTTAAATACACAGATGCAGAATTAGGTGGTTGTGAATCGACAGCAACAGCAGCAGGTAGTTGCTTCACAGTTACGGGTGCCACAAGCTCCTATGCCAAATAATGTGAATGCTCAAGTGCAGAGTTACAGTGCGAACAGTGGATTTCACGGAGGTGATCAGGTTGGTAAGAATCAAAATGTGCAAATCGTTCCGCAATACTGGTTGCAGTGCAATGCGAGTGATTGAGACTCATCTCAATTACGGTGCCTGAGGGGGGAGGAGGAGTGCGTACTTGATGCGTCCCTGGCAGTAGATCAGTCAAGTCCATTTGTTGACAGAAAAGTGGAAGGTAATGATATTACATTCCTAGTGACACTGGTGCTACCCGTTCTACTGTGAGAGCAGCAGAAATTCCAAACCTACCCCTCTCAGGAGAAACTATCCAAGTTGTAGGAGTCTCGAATAATCATATTAGAACACCAGTCACAAATCCAATAGAAGTTCATATTGGGAGTTTCCGAGACATGCATCGTTTCGTGGTATGTGACTAGAGTCCAGTAAATCTCTTGGGACGAGATTTATTGTGCAAAATGAATTGTACCATCTATTGTACACCTGATGGTATTGCATTTCAGATACCTGATGAGGATGTAGAATTCAAGATGATGTCAGCGAAGCAAAGGACAGTTCAAGAAGATGTTAACGAAGCAAGGGACAGAAGTGGATGAGTTGTTTTCACTTCTCACAGAAGAGAATTTGCCCGAAGAATTTAAAAGTACAGTAAGGTCTGATGTATGGAATTTTACAGGAAAGGAGATTTGTGTAATGACAAATGTAGATCCGATTCAGATTACAGTGAAAGAGGGAGCTATATATCCAAACACAGCTCAGTACAAAATGAGTCAGCAGTGTTTGACCAAATGATTGAACAGGGAATTCTGAAAGAAATATTGAGCAGTCCTTGTAATTCCCCTATTATAGGAATTAAGAAGCCCAGTGGAAAATACAGAATAGTGCAGGATTTGAGAAAAATAAATAAAATTGTAGTACCCTGTTGTCCAGTAGTGCCCAATCCAGCAGTGATCCTTTCCCAAATTCCTTGCGATACTGATTGGTACACAGTAATTGATCTGTGCCAAGCATTTTTCTCGATTCCTTTACATCCGGAAAGCCAGTATTTATTTGTGTTCCGTTTCGGAGACCGTGTTTTGGCATGGTGCTGAGTTCCTAAAGGGGGCACAGAGAGTCCTTCAATTTTTAATCCGATTTTGAAAAAATGTTTGGAGACTTTAGTCATGCCAAGAAATTCAGTTTTTGTTCAGTACATTGATGACCTACTAGTGGCATCAAAGAAACGAGAGGCATGTGTGACAGATACCATCGCCTTACTGAACCATTTGGCAGAAGGAGGACAAAAAGTGTCACCAGCAAAATTGCAATTTTGTAAACAGGAAGTCCAGTACTTAGGACACAAAATAGAAAAAGGAGTCAGAAAGGTGACACCAGAAAGAATTGGTGTATTAAAACAAATGAGCCTACCCAAAACTCAGAGAGAAGTTCGAATGTTCTTGGGAATGGTTGGATACTGCAGACAGTGGATCAGTAGTTTCTCACTGATTGCAAAACCTCTACAGAGGTTGACATGAAAAGATGTGAAAGATCCGATTGTTTTGGATGATGAAAGTATGGAAGCATTTACTAAATTGCAAAACAGTCTTTGTCGATTACCCGCGTTGGGAATGCCAGATTATGCAAAGGATTTTGCGTTGAACTGCTGTGAAAGAGATGGGTGTGCACTTTCAGTTTTAACTCAAAAACATGGAATGGCACGACGTCCAGTAGCATATTTTTTGCTACTTTGTATTCAGTGACCACAGCGTTACCAGACTGTTTGAAAGCAGTAGCTGCTACTTACATGAGTCTGGAACAGAGTGAAGCAATTGTGATGGGACATCCAGTCAAAGTGTGTGTGCCACATTCAGTTGAGATTCTTTTGACACGTATGAGAACACAGTATGTGAGAAGTTGGCTTGGTATATGCTGTCCACTAATTAAAGTGGGCACCTTGCACCAGTCCAAATGACCCTTATGGTGATTAGGTCAAAGATAATCTTTATAGAAAGCTATCCTAATGGTAGCTATGGAGAGCAGCCTTCAGGCTAAGTCTTGAAGGAATGTAAAGCAGCTTGTTTTACCAGAACAGAACCTCCTGAGTGATCAAATGAAAGGAGAACCACACAAGTGTTATATAAAAAAATATGTATTTATTACTAAACACTCTCTCCTAATCTCTATATCAGATTAGAACATAAAGCACACAATACTTAATCAATAGAAGCTCAGTAAATAGCACAATACACAGCGGGCTCCAGGGGGAGACCAAACCATATACTAAAAAAATGTTATAACAACAACTTAAATAGGCACCTGACATAGAACACTTAGAATCACTGGGAACCCAAGGAACCACCCAAAGGAGTGACACAGGGAGCCCACGGAGGACTGGTGCAGTGTGGGAACACAGATGCGTGCTCCGTACAACTCTACGGGAAAGTCGCGGTTGGAAAATTACAGTTTAAGGACACTTCGGAGAGACCTTCAAGCAAACCCTTTGGAACATAGAAGGTTCTAAGGCCAGCAACCTTCTGAGTACTGAGTTACCCGTGTTACCAATCCCAGAGGAGCCAGGTGCATAGGGGTCAAGTGGTGTCGGAAACCCTCGTCGTTTTTAATGGCGTGATGCGAAGAAGTGCTGCTGCCGAGAAGATGAAAAGTGTCAGGTGGAATCCAAGCCTGGATTTCGAGGTTAGAAGAACCTGAAAGCAGAGGGGACAGAGTCTGAGTCACTTCAGGGTGACCAGGGGCTCGATAGACGAATGCCCACCGATGTCGGGTGCTTCAGGTGTGAAGATAGGATGCTTGACTCTGCAGCCACGGGGACCAGGAAACGTTGACGATGACCAAAGTCCGGAGGTGAGCTGTCCCACGAAGGATGTCGAATGCTGAGGGGTCAGAGTCCGGATTGAACACCAACAAGCCTTGGCCAAGGCAACCCACACGGGTAGAGGAAACAGGTTACGGTGTGGACCTGCAAGGTCCAGGAGACTCTCCAAGCTATGGGGAGTCAGGGCACATCTGGAGCAACCAGGGAAGCCTAAGGAAAATCAAAGTGACCCTCGGCAGGACCCACAGGCCAACGGACTAGGAATCGCTAGGGGACCTCAAGCGGATTCACAAAGCACCAGCCCACAGAGCACTCGTGGAGTGGAGGCTGGAGATCTTCGGTGGAAATGCTGCTCGGGGTCAGGACTACACGTAGTCCAAAGCACAGCCTCAGGGATCGCCAAAAAGCATATGCTGCTGCAAAAGTCTCCAGATTGGATTCTGTGGTACCCTTATCAGTCCCTAGTATAGGGTACACCATGTACCCAGGGCATAGGTACCCCAGAGGCCTCACAGGGGCTGAAGTGTACCTAGAGTGCATGCAATCAATTTACAGGAGAAAGCAGATAGACTGGGGTCCTGAAAAGCAGGATCCCAGTCAGACTAAGTCAAAAACAGTGATACATAAGCAAAAAGTGGGGGTAACCATAAGAAGCAGATCCTACTCTCCTACACAGTACATGACCTCTAGTCGGCTGACTATGTACGAAAGAGTGATCTTGGGTGCTGAGAATGTGACCGTGGTGAGGTGCACTAATGTAAATTTGGCAACCCTGTTGCCAAATTCATTATGTGAGGAAGTGAGAGAGGAGGCGGATTATGATTGTTTGGATGTGACAGAACTGTGCACCAAACCCAGGCCTGACATAGAGGACACCCCTCTAGAAGAACCAGACTGTGTAATGTTTGTTGATGGATGATGTTTGAGGAATGAAAAAGGTGATTTGTGTTCTGCCTATGCTGTTTGCACCATAGCTGGAGTTTTAGAAGCATCCCGTCTAAAAGGGGTAAACTCTGCCCAAATTGCTGAATTGATAGCTCTGGTTAGAGCGTGCAAAATTGCCAAAAGTCTGAGGGTAACCATATTTACTGAGAGCCAATATGGTTTCGGGGTTGTCCATGATTTCGGTCAGCTATGGATGCAAAGGGGATTGTTGACTTCTTCATGTTCCCCTATAAGGAACACCAACACCATAAAAGATTTATTGGATGCTTTTCAATTGCCCAAAAGGATTGCAGTGGTCAAAAGTTCCGCACATAAATCAGGAGATAATTATGTGACGAAGGGCAACAGATACGTGGATCAAGTAGCGTGTTTCTGTGCATGAAATCTAATGGCTCTAAACAGAGGGATAGAAAAAGAAAATGCCAATTGCCATCTTATGTTCTCTTCTTCATTTGAAACTTGGGATGAGATTAGACAGTTACAGGAAGAAGCAAGTGACGAGGAAAAGGAAGTTTGGATAAATTCAGGCTGCAGTTAGAGAGCAGAAGACGAAGTGTGGGTCTATATAGACGAAAGACCAGTCATGCCAGATAGTTTACTATCCCAAATGGCAAGGGTATACCATGGAATTGCACATGTTGGAAGAGATGCTATGATCAGGCTTTTCAAGCAGTCATGGTATAACCCAAAGTTCCGGGTCATTGCAGAGAGTCTTTGCCAGAGGTGCATCACCTGTCAGCAGCAAAATCCAGGCAGGAAGACAGTTGTTAGTTGGGGACGAATTGGAAAGGCAGCAGGACCATTCACCCGACTCCAGTTGGATTTCATTGAGCTTCCCCCGTGCAATGGGCTGACATATGTGTTGGTTGTGGTCTGCTTGGTCTCTCGCTGGGTGGAAGCCTATCCAACGAGAAGGAATGACAGTCTAACTGTAGCAAAGCTGTTTCGAAGAGAACTGATCCCTAGATTCAGATTTCCAGTCTCTTTAGAAACAGATAGAGGAACCCGTTTCAATAACTAGATAATTTGGATGATTTGTGCAGCACTACAGATTGAGCAGAAGCTGCATTGTGCCTATGGACCCGGAGCATCTGGAGTGGTTGAGCAGATCAATGGCACAATAAAATCTAGGTTAGGAAAGGTGTGTGTATCCACAACACTGAAATGGCCTGATGCTTTACCCCTTGTATTGATGAGTCTTAGAAGCATCCCTGACAGAAAGACGGGATTGAGTCCTCATGAAGTCCTTATGAGAAGAGCAATGAGACAAGCATTTATACCAGCGAACAAACTGATAAATATATCTGATGATCTAGTGCTTGATTATTGTAGAGGATTGGCTGATCTGGTGCGCACTGTGTCTCACTAGGTTGGAGAAAATGCCACTACAACACAGCCGAATCAAGCTCATGCTCTGAGCATTTCACGCTTCCGTGTGGGGTGCCACAGGCCTCCTCATTGAGCCCCACACTGTTTAACTTGTATGTGACCCCCTGGCTCACATTATTAGGGAGTTTGACTTCTCGTTGGTTTCCTACGCAGACGATACCCAAATATCGGTGTCCATCTCAGGTAACGTAGAGGAAACCACCGAACGTTTCAGCCAATGTATGTACCACGTAGACCAATGGATGAGTGCCAACTGCCTAAAGCTCAACGGAGGCAAAACAGAGGTTCTCCTGCTGGGATCTGACACTTCCTTTTGGTCACAGAACTGGTGGTCTCCCTGTATGGGAACTCTTCCAGCCCCAGTCTGTAAGGTGAGGAATTTGGGCATCACCTTTGATGACAGACTGACTTTCCAGCATCAGATCAACAAGGTCTCATCTCTGGTCTTCCTGACGCTCAAATCAATCAGGAAAGTGTGTATGTTTATCCCCCGAGAAGCAGTAAAAACACTGGTGACAGTTCTAGCGTTGGCTAGACTCGACTACGGAAATGCCTTGTATGCGGGCCTTCAAAAACAGTATTTGCTCAAACTCCAGTGGGCGCAGAACGCAGCCGCTAGACTGCTTCTAGATATTCCTAAATTCCAGTCCATTTTCCAAGACCTAAAAAAGCTCCACTGGCATCCAATGAAAAAGAGGATAGAATTCAAATCCCTATGTCTAGCATACAGAGCCATGCATGTAACCGGACCCGCGTTCCTGAAACAACATTTCACATGGTATCATCCACCCAGAAACTTACGAACATCACAGAGAAAACTCCGCCAGACACCCAAATGCAAAAAAGCTCGCTGGGGAGGAAGAAGATTTGTTCTGGGCACAGTGAAACTATGGAACATTCTCCCGATAGACATTAAAAACAGCACAACGTTGCTCTTGTTTAGAAAATAATTAAAAACATGGCTATTTTCCAATTAATATCCACCTTTCCACTTATCTCCGGCAGACCTCTCCGCACAGTGCCTAGACGCCCTCAGGCACTTGTACGCTATAGAACTATCACAATCAAATAAAATGATCTGATTCCTGGAGAGTGGGTTCTCGTGAAGAATCACGTAAGGAAATCGTGTTTTGAACCCAGGTGGAACGGACCTTACCAAGTGATTCTGGTGACAACGACTGCAGTAAAGTGTGGTGGTTTGCCAAATTGGATCCATGCTAGCCATACCAGACGAGTCCCAAGTCCACTTGAAAGACAAGAAGAACTGCAACTGGTAAACCAAAGACATAATCCAGAAGCAGAAGTGTGTGAGGCTGAAGAATCTAAAGTGACAGATGCTGAAGAACAAACAGGTGCTGAAGAGCCAAGCACAAGTCAAGTGGAGCGGGCACCAGCTACTGGGTCTCGTGAGTCTGCTGTTGAAACAGAAGAAAGAGAGACTGCTGTTGAAACCGAAGAAAGGGAAATTACTGAAAGTCAAGACGAAGAACTAATAAAGGAAAGGCCAAGTAAAGGAACCTATAACCCAGAAAAGGAAGGTGAAGAAGCAGTTCAAACTAAAAGACCAAGAAAAGGTGACAATTGGCCAAGTGTGAGAATTCCAAGCAAGAAATACATAGCACCGGAATGGACATACGTTATCTTGGAAGAAATTGAAAGCTCAGATCCAAGTGAAGAAAAAGACGGTACTGACACTGAGCAAGTTGATGAAAGCAAATTGAAACCACCTTAAAAGGACTGTGAAAAATTAAGGTGCAATTTTGCCAGATGAAATGAATTGAATGACTCAAAAGAATTAAGGAAAAGAAATAAAAGAAAGGGGTAAAGAAGAAAAGCCTTGAAGTGTAGGATTACACTATTTTTCAGAATTTGTTTTTGTGAAGTTTAGAGTTTTTATAGATTTAGATTTTTGTATTTTTGTTAGAATACAATATGGCCGAACCAAAAGTGACTGAACATCCAAAATCTAGTTTAAAACCTAAATGTATTAAAGCTTGCTCATGTAGTGACTTGTTTACTGACATGTATGTGGATATTATTAACTGTCATTGTACCTATTCTAATGGTAACTAATAATTGAAATAATACTAATGATGTAATAAATGAAAGGATGAATAATGTTACTAAAGAAACCCCTAATACTAACATAGAACAAATGGATGGAAGTATTCTCCATCACGGTAAATCAATTAGTGATTTCTCGTTAAATGTTTTTACCAAATTGTTGTACGAGTACGTTAACACAACGAATGTGAGTGATTGTTATGTGTGCATGCAATTACCATTGTCTGTCTCAGAGGGGTTGACATATCATCACCTACCTTTAAATTAACCAGCCTATTTTACGTGACGGGGAAGCTGGAGTATAATTATTCCAATATAGATTTAGTATTTTCAGGAATACCTATTATAAAGGAGCTGAACAAGGTTTTAAGTAGTAAAAATGCATGTTATATGGAACAATTCTTCCATATTACTAAGACACTAGATATAGAATATGCTTACAAAAATAATCTAACATGTAGTTTGCGGGTCGAAGAAAAGGTGTTCATAGAGATGGTGGAAAATAGAAGAGAAAGTTTCCAAAGAAAAGCTACTGAACAGAAGTCACAGGTACCACGTGGGCTTTTAGAGAAGGAAATTATGAGAAAGGTGAGACATATGCTGCAATGTCCCTGGACTGGTATCACAAAGGGAAAATCTGCTTACTAAAGACTAACTATAATAATTATTTCATTGGTACTAGTGAATGTGAACATACTTTCCAAATTACTGGAGGTTGGGGATTGAAGGGTGGAACTAATCCTGTTTTTCCAGGAGTCTATTATGAGTGTAGTAAGAAAACCTTTTACAGATTACCTGCACATTGGTATGGTGGTTGTTATTTTGCAATTGTTTTCCCAAAAGTCTACCATGTAGACAGAAAAAAACAACAGGATCAATTAAATAAAACAAGGACTAGCATGTAATAAGAGAGCGAGTTTCTCAGAAATAGTAGGTGACATATTTGGTGCACTGATATCATCAGTTGGAGTCGTTCTGAATTCACATAAATTTGAAAATTGTCCACAGTGGTTGATCGTTTATCAACAGATACTGCTGGTGGGTTCTTGATGATTGATGATTGACACCGAAATGGTTGCAATCAGATCAATGGTTTTGCAAAATCGACTTCCCTCAATATTTTATTGGAAAAAAGAGGGTGGAGTCTGTGGCACGTTGAAAATTCAACACTGCTGCACTTATATCCCTGACAAAAGTAAAGGTAATGAGGGATATATTAAGAATATTATTAAATTACATGAAGATTTGACCCAAGTGGAGGTTGACGGTGTCTGGGAGAGACATGGTAAGAGTTTCTCTTCTGTAGATAAATGGTTTTCTACCTTTTGAAGTAGCTTGTTAGGCAAAATAATAATACCAATCACTTCAGAAGCTGGAATAGCATTAGTAATAACAATATATAAATGTTGTAGGTGTAAATGTGGACGAAAAGTGATGACAGAATCAAGTAACAAATGAAAAGCAAGAAAAAGAATAAAGAGATGAAATAGAACTAGAAAATATGAAAAGAGATTACTATGACAAGATGAAGGATTTAGACGAGAAATTGATGAAAAGAGAAAAGAATACTGATATTTAGAAAAATAAAGATGGTACTTGTTATGATGGGTATTATATGATGACTCCAGGAAGCCATCAGAGGGGGGATCGATGGAGCAGGGTTTTGCAAAAAGAAACCTGCTCGGATTGATACTCCTATAACACTGAGTGTGCAGTGGAAACTAACATGCAAATCACACGAACCACACAGAAAACCGATTTGTGCATGCGTGCACTAATGTGAACTAATGCATGAAAGAACTAGGCCACATTTTACATTTGCGTTTTTGAAAGAAACAAAATTAGTGCATGTCCTGGCTACATTTCGCATCATGCATCTTGCTTTTAGAATAATAATAAATAATGCTGCTTTTTGCCTTAAGCTTCTGCTAAGTAAATATTAACAGGGTGTAGTGCAAAGGTGGGTGGTAAACAGTGAAAAGTGCATTTCCATGTAATTATTGAATGTATATGTTGTATTCGCCATAGTGAGCCGGTTGGGCCTGCATCTCCCTAAAGTTGACCTGATAGATGAGGGGCTGGAGTGGGTAAGCATAAATGACTTGACAAAACAGACAGGAGCGCTGAGCGCTGCAGAAGAAAAAATGCATGAGTCCAAGGTTGTTCAGTCCAGAGAATATTGTTCGCCTGCCAAAAGATGAGACTGGCCGTGGGACCCTAGACTTCTTACGCGGACGTGGTCGAGAAAGTGTGATAATAATGAAAGGTTACAATAAATGAAATATATGAATGAGTCAAAAATTATGTAATGAGAAAGAATGTAGAACAATGAGCATGTAGAAACTAACCAATAAACAGTGAAATTTTGAGAAATATTTCAACTAATGTGGGTTGGACATGTAGGTTTGAGGGTATAACTGGGGTGCCTTTGGGGGTGTGGTTTAGAGCTGCTGCTACGCTTAGGTCAGATGGAGAGGGGAGAGGGATGATGTGTCACTGTCTGTCGGTCTTCAGAGAGGCCTAGCTGTTTCCTGTCCCTGCCCCGTTCCTGAAATCTTTGTCCCCTGACTCTATCTCAGGGGACCCCCACGACTTCCTTGGCCAGGGGGGTGGTATTTCACTGATCCTTTGGGTTTGTATTATTCTTCATGACTCGTACTTTTCATAATTAATTTGCAATGTATTTCTGTTTCTGAAACTTATGTCTCTTCAATCTATCCACTCCTTTGTATGCATATCATATATTGCTGATGAGTATGACACTGTTTGCATTTTGCTGATTGTTTTTCTCTCCCTTTTGTGGAATTCATTGTTTGCATTTGTAACCTGTATGCGATGAGCATTAACTGTTTACAAGAATTTGAGATAAACTTTATTAATCTTACCGAAAGTTTGTGATTATTTAACTAGTTAGATAGTACTATTATTATCATCAACTTCTCAACTTATTGGTCCATTGACCGAGAGGAAAGTGAGTTGATATACAGGTCTAGTTATGTATTTAGACATGTTAAACATGAATCTGTGAAGAAAGCGATTTATCACGCTATTAAAACTTGATCCCCAGCGCAACAGATATTTCATGAACTGGGTGAATGTGTATGGGTCATTTGTATGAAATATTGATGCGTATCGATCCCTGATAAGGTGTAGCGCTGGATCAGAGCTTACCACCATTGCTTGTCTATTAGTGATTGAATTGTGCGGAAGTAAGAGAATCCCTTGAAGGCATACTTAACTGCTATTTGACTGATTGCCCAAGCCTCCAAGGGTTTATTGGGTCTCCCACTCTTTTGTATTAGTACTCCCTAAAATAGGCTGATCAATACTGTGTTGGGTGGAAACAAAACGTGAATGGCAAGTTAAGAGACCAATAAAGGAAGCCTGCTGACCAAAAGTGTTTGAATATCTGTATGATTTTGTTTTTAAAACAATAGTCCGGCGAGAAAGCTAAAGCTGTTTCAAAAGTCAGACAGAATAAAGAGAATGGTTAGTGTGTTAGCATTGGAATGCCCATCTGCTTCCTCTGTGACGTGGAATGGAGAATTCTCTGGTTTAGTGGGTGCTGGGGAGGCACTGCGATGTGGCCAGTGAGTGTGGAAGGCAGACTAGAAGAATTGGAAGGTATCCAGAGTGTGAAGAGCAGAGGAAAAGGGTGGAGGAAAAGAGGAAAGATGGGCTGAGAGGAGCAGGTGGGATGGGAAAAAATAAAGTTAGGATGTAGCTGCCTCTGTTTGTAAGAATGAGCAAGGAGGGATGCAGGAAAAATGGGGTTGATGGTTTCTGAAGTGCCCAAAATGAGGCAGTAGATGTTATGCATGAAAGGAGTATTGGATTGAAGGGTTGGGAAAGGGAGAGGAAAAGTGGTAGACAGAAGAGGATAGTGAAGGGCTCTTCTTATTCCGGGAGGATGGGGAGAAGGAGGGTGGGTACCGGAGCTGGTGGATAATGTTATAGGCAATCTACAAGGGGTGAGGGATGGCGTTGAGGGCCTTTTGGGGTGGGGTTGGGAGAGGTTATGGGAGCCATTGGAGGAGGAAAAGCTATAATGGAAATAGGGACAGTGGGAAGGGCAAGGGGCAGAGAGGTTGCAGTGTAGAGTAAAGTTTTGTAAAGAAGAAGAGGAATAAAGTTGTGATGTAAGGAAGGTTGGGGGGAGTGGGATTAGCTAGGATGGGAAGGTTTTGTTCTGAACGAAGGCAAGGGAAGGCAGATGGGGTAGACACAAGTAAGGAGGGCTGCTACTGTGGTGGGCAGTATTGATGTCCAGTATATGCCTCACACTAGCAATTAAGACAATTGTATGTTTTTTATGTATCTTCAGTCGGGCGGGGGATAGAATATTAGATGAGGAAAAATATGATAATCTGATGTCCACAACACTGGTATGCTAGGGATGAAACACTCCGATTGCGAAAATGGCAGGTATTATCCATATTTGTTCTTAGTGTATTATGTGTTATGCCTTGTCCCCTCATTGTTGACCACGTAGGCAATAAAGAATGTTATAACATAGCATTTTGTTGAACCTCGTAATTTTTCTTTAATGTTCTATATGTGCCGTGCTTCTATTGGTATTTTAAGTTTGTCTTGCCTATATAACTGACAAACTACTTTTTTTAAAGGAAAATTAAAGTGATTTTTACTGAATCTAAGATAAAGCTCTAGCTGTTAGTACTGCGAAAAGTTAACCACCCATCTCTTGAAGAGGTCAATGTCAACCGTTAATGGGCAAACACCTGACATATCTGAAAGAGAGACAGAATCTGAAATGAAAAGAATAATTAGAAACGGGCAGCAGTCCAGAAAAGATAACATTGGAGTAATTATTCCACCACATATGTTCCACTAAGGTTACCAATTTGACACGATGTAAGTGAAAAGAGATGTGGCGGTCTGGTGTAACAATGTGAGACCTTAGCAGTCATTAAAATAAGAGCAATAATTTGTGGGTTTTTTTGTTTTTATATCCTATTTTACTATAATAAAATGAATTGGCAGGATCATAAAACAGCCCATACTCTAAAAAGAGTAAGATATATTTTCGCCACAAAACAATAGGTAGGGTTTTTGACTAATGCAAAAATATCCAGAAATGAGTACAAATGTATTCCTTTGAAGGAAATTATACAGTGAATTGTATATGCCCAATTGTTTTTTGGTGTGTGTGTGTGGGGGGTGGTTATAGGTATCATTAGAGTAAAGGTCAGAAGCCTATTTGGAGCCTCAATTAAACCAATAACTTATCCTGTCCCCTTGCCTCTTTGACATTATACTATTGCCCCCACTTCCTGTGAAACACACCGATGCACACGCTTATCACTTGCTTAGTTCAATGTGTGATCTTGACAGGTTTGTCATATACTGAGACACAAATTATTGCAGTGGGTTTGAAATCATCTCCAATGGGCTGCCTCAGCTGGATGGGCACTTTGGGGTAACATTTAGATCAGTTTCTGGAATGGGACATAGTATCTCACCAGTCTAAATACAATTGACAGCAGTGGGTTGAGAATAACTTTGCTGGCAGCTAGGAATGCAGTCTTCCCACTCACCCCCACATGCCATTTACACCGACTAGAGCTGCCCTGGGTCCAGCTGTGAAGAAGCAATAGATGTGATGGGAACAATACAGTTCTAATGGATGACCTCCATATAAGGTGAAGGCCACAAAGGTGGAAAGTGGTTGCTTTGTGTGGACATCCTAACCTGGGTGAGAGAAGTTGGATTTACCACCCATACCGAAACAAATATTTCATGACATTAAGAACCATAAAAATACAATGACTACAATTCAAGGCAGCTCTCACACATGCTGCACCCAAACTCTTTACACATAGGCAAATGTACAGTTTGTTAATGGCAAAATGTAACCTCTTTTAGAAGCTCTCAACTGTGGCATATAATAACATAGAGACAGAATGGAATGTTCTTTGTTGGGTTTTCTGATTCGCGGTGCCGAGTCTTGTTTTCTTTTGGCTGGTCTCATCACCCCTTGTTTGTCTCCTGTTACCTTTTTGTCCCGTCAGTATTTTTTGTGAGGAAGCAGTGTGTTATATCTTGGTACAGTGTGTTTCTTCCTATTTACTTCTCCATCAGTGGAACACTGGAGGATGATGTCATGTGGAATGTTGATCTGTGTTGGAGATGGGCTGAGCGCCTGGCTGGCTGCTCCTGGTGGGGCTCTTTAAGGGCTCTTCTCTGGCTCTTCACTGGCTTAACTCTGTCTCTACACTGGCTGTACAACTGATCCTGTAACTAACCTGAATAAATCATCTGAATCATACCTACCAGTGTGGACTTGATTACTACATATTTTTGGCGACGAGGATGTAAATCACCTTGAATCATACCTACCAGTGTGGACCTGATTACTACACAGTGCAGTGTGTGGGACTGAGATACATGTTAAAAGCAATGTGGGTTACACAGTCACACAATTCAGGTCACTCCTTTCAAAAGTAAATCATCACACATTTCACAGGGGAAGTACATTTTTACACCCTTGACGGAGTCCTTACCCCCTCATGCTATTTCATGGAAAGCTTTTTTTTTTCCAATGCAGGAAAATGAACACACATGATCTTCTCCATACCATTTGGATGCTGTCACTTAGATAGTTTGCAATCCTTTCCTTCATTGATACTGATCGCAATCCACTCCACTTTAAAGTGCGTTCCCAACAATGCTGAATTGAATTAGCTTCTTAAACAAGCATTGCCATAGCCACTTGGTTTGGCCAACTCTATCCTTGGCCATGCATGCTCTCTTGCCACTCATCCTTACACTCATGCTTCTATTCATCCATTCACCCATTCTTACATTCACTCACTGGTCCACCCACAATCCCATAGCACGCAGAGGCATTTTCACTTAAAAGGCTGACCTATTGGCTTCGTCTACAAGGAAAAAAAAGCTTCATACAAGCAGATAATGTTTGTGATATTAATAAAACGATTTCAACACGACTAAAGGTTGTGCCGATGCATGCATTTTGGTGGTAGGGTGTTGCTTAGTAGTACTTCAGCGTTGTCCCTTGATAAGAATTAGATGCGCTTGAACTTTTACTTTTTGGCAATCCCCTGAATCTTTTGGCTGCAGAGTGTTCCTGCGCCCTAGTTTCATCGAAACAAATACATCAGCATTGCTGATAAAGACATCTGTAAGAGTGACTGCCTCGCAGGGTCTCTCGGGGCTTGGGCGGGATCCAGCCTTTATTTGAGATTAATGACCAGCAGGCAGATGGCAGTGAGGATATGTTCATGGGTTGTTTGTTCTCTAGGTGACGATTGTAACTGAGCCCTTATTTTCCAGTTAATGGCAAGGTGTTGTTCTGCGCTTATTACACCATCGGAGGTGATAAAACATACATAATCTTAATTCATCATTTTTTTCACTGATTACAAGTTTCATAATCGATTTATTACATGCACATTTGTATACAATAAAGTAACTTGATATTGAAACATTTTGATGAATTAAGATTGTGTATTTTTATGTCCTCCGGAAGTGTGATTGATGTGTTGTTTTTTGTGTTTTTTACATATATGTGCCCCAGTGTGTAACCAAGGTTTAAGGAGGGTGAAGCGCTGGGCAGTCACCTTCGTTTATCCACAGATATATTCATTCTGCGCTTATGCAGTGGATTTTCTGGCGCGGCAAATCCTCCCAAAAAGGAAAAGTGAGTTAAAAGGCCAATTGTCATTTCGATACACTGAAGTAATCCACTGGGTCCGTGAGAGGGAGAGGAAATCATTGTTGACCGCATATGTAACTACTATTGAATCTCTGTTGAAGGGATTTACTAATTATGGTATATTCAATTTATGGAGACTACTGGACAATTTAAGAATGACCCCGAAGCCTTCATATGCCTTCCTGGTGTAATCTCAGCATAAGGAAAATGACTATAAATCCAAATAGATGTTCCTAACTCCTGTGAGACTTAACACAATCTTTGAGTCTGCAGAAGAATGTGGGAGGGGCTGTAGCAACAGTGTGATGGCGCTTGTAGGAAAGTAGGATCTGGTTTTATGGTTACCCCCACTTTTTGCCTGATGCTAAGCTGTTATTGACTAGTCTGACTGGGATCCTGCTAATCAGGAACCCAGTCTCTCTGCTTTGTACCCTTAATTATATGTTCAGTACTTGGGTACATCCCAGATGGAATACTGAGGTACCCTTATCAGTACCTAGTATATGGTACTAAGGTACCCAGGGCCCTAGGCACCCAGAGGTCCCCCATGAGCTGAAGCATGTATTATACTACTACTATGAGACCATTCAAACTGTAATTACAGGCCGGCCATTGCAGCCTGTGTAAGCTGGTGCTAGCACCACTTACGAAAGATATATGTTTCCTATATCTAGGGTCATGCACCTAAAACCTTGAAGTCACCCCTATAGCAGGCCTTTACAATCCTCAAGGCAGGGTGCTTGGTTCTAAGTGTGAGGGTTCCCCTGCATGAGCAAGACACCCCTACAGACTATGGAGTCCATTCTCCCGGGCTGTAAGTGAAGCAGCCATATGCCATATAGAGGGGCGCCGCGTAATAACACAATGACCATATCAAAACTGGCTGCAATGAATCCTATCATGTTTGTTATCAAACATTTTGGAATCATACCCCCACACCGTAAATGATGTTAGAGGTATGATTCCAAGCACTAGAACAGGCCTCTGTTAGACTCTCTTGGCTGCCGGAACCAGTCTTCCAGAACCGGACAGCACGCTAGGGCTGCTGCCGACCAGTGACACAATTTTGTCCTCCTGCTGCTGAGCCAAGATCGAGCAGAGGAAGGCAGAATAATAGGTATCCTGTCACAGGGAGGTGTGACCACCTTCCAGACAGGATTTAGTGTTTTGGGGCCGGGTGGGTGGGCTTGCCAGCGCCACTCAGTCTGCATGAGGGGCTCATTTGGTGCCTACTTGCTTAGTCTAGTTCAAACCAGCTCCGGGAGCTGCTCTGGTGCCAACCTGGACACAGGACGTGGGAGTATCCTCCCCCATATCCAAACCCTCCCTTGGGAGGGTCCCCTGAATTGTCCCAACCCTTTCCTTATGTCATGATACCCTTTGCACCCTAAAAAACTAAGCATACTGTTATGTACAAAAAAACCCTCCCCTGTCCCGTGCCCCTGCACCTCATTAGAAATATGTGTGTATTATTAGACATGAGTGTGCACATGGTTATTGCTGAGTCACTTGCTAATGTATTTTTTTATGGTTTTTGTAAAGAAATACAGAACACCATGGATCTTAGGGTTTGTACTTATCGAAGTTGCTTTTGCATATTGAGTTTGTTACATTTTACAGGCAGAGACATGGTAGCGCTACAGATTTGCTGAAGCAACGCTCGCGGGACGAGATGGGGCTTTTTTGGAATGGGAGACGCGTTTCTTTGTTTAACGCACCACCGCTGGACGTAGCGGTGCATCTTTAACGTCGGGTGCTGCCGAGTATAAAAGCCGCACCCAACGTTCTGGAAGGCGCTTTACCTTCCGCTCTTCCCCCGGAAAGTTTCGGGGTTTAGGATCTCGGAGAATGCTTACCTGGAACCGCGGATGTCTTCTCAGCATCAGCAGATTTTCAGCCTGGGATTCTTCATCTTTCTGACAGCATCCAACCTGGAAAAGAAGAAAGAAGGAGATAAGTAATTCTTTCTCTGGCGCCCTTCGCAAGAAAGGTCAGAAATTGAAGGACAATTTTTGGAACTTTGAAAAAAAAACACAAAAAGACTTCGTAAATTTGCGATTGATATTAATGCAGATGTATAGAAGAAATATTTGTAAGCTGAACATTGTAACTAACTGTTTTGTAGAAAATAAGATACTGTGACTAATGAAAAGCGTTAAAAGAACTTATGAATAATGGACTCAGTTTCCATGTAAGTAACAGTGAAGGGAATGCTTTGTGTTTCTTTGTTTGTTTACCCCTTTGTTTTTAATACAGAAGCAGATTTAATTTTAAAAGAACATCCGCTAAGACAAACGTAAGTGAAATAAAAGATTTTAAAGAAAGTCTGTAGTAAAGGGAAAAAGGTTAATAAAAGAAGAAACAGGAAGTAATCATTTTGCTCTTTCATTTTAGACCACAATATTGAACAAGATTTAAAGCCATACACCACCCTGAAGAAGAATTCACATCCAAAAAACAAGATAAAGAAATACTGGACGATAGTTTTTCATCACCGCTGATTGCAGGTTTGCCATAGATTGAATAGTTTAGCAAATTTTCTCTGTAATTACCGGTAGTTTAAGATTTCTTAGGAAGAAGTAGTATAACCTACATTGAAAACTAAAAACAGGCCTTATTTGTATTTCACAGGTCAACAGCCAACGCCCATAACGTCCAGTACCAGGCCCTCCTCCCTAATTTCTAAATTATACCTCAAGTAAGAAAAAATCTTTTGTTGTAAGTGAGGAATTTGGGAAGTTGGTCCCTTGCGTCCCTGCGAAAAAATATCTCAGTCGTCTCAAGTAATTCAGGTAAGAGACTACGTGGATCTTGACACCTTAGGGCACTTAAGGGCTTACCTCATGCATCTCCAGTGACCAAAATCTTTGTCTACATCGCATCGTTTGCACCGTGGCCTGCATCATTTGGTGAGCTGCTCGAGGGCCTCTTGCGACTCCAGTGCCTCTGGCCTGTGGATCCTGTTGAGGGTCACCTTTGTTTCTTTTGGGCTCACCTGATTGCTCGGGGCCTGACCGGACTCCAATACTTGTGGTGAATCCCCTGGACCTTGCTTTTCCTGACATTGCACCTTCTTCAACTTCCATGTTGGTTGCAGTTGCCAAGGCTTGTTGGTGCTTCCGACGGACACCGACCCCACAACGCTCGACATCCGATGTGGGACAGCTTGTGACGGCTCCTGGTCTTCCACAGCATCACCTGGTCCTCACAGCTGCAGAGTCAAGGTTCCCGTCAACTCTCCTGCAATTCCCGGCATCGGTGGGTATTCGTCTTCAAGGTCTCTGGGTCACTCCTGAGTGACATAGACTCTGTCCTCTCTGCTTGCAGGAACTCTTCAACTTGAATCTATCTTCGAATTCCACTGGACACTTTCTCCTTCTCCAGCAGCTGCATTTTCCTGAAGTCCTCCATTGGGTTCGACGGCAGTTTCCGACACCACTTCACACCTATGCACCCAGCTTCCCTTAGGAATAGGGACAACATTAAAAAACCTGACAGGTATCAGGATACTAATACACGTTCCTTTCATTCCTTTCAGGGTTCGTAAAAAAACTCAGAGAGGGAAGGACGGTCAGAACACAGACAGGAAGAGCGTTCAGAGTCCAGGAACACTCATTGCGCTCAAGAATACACTTCCAAAAAAGAAGAGAAACCCAAATCAAAACCTCAATTCAGAAAGAAAAAGGTAGCAGGTCTTAAGATCAGACATGCCCAGAATTCTGAGGACTCAACTCCTGACAATGCTTGACAGCGCAGCAGAAGTAACAATAGCTCACCAAAACCTGATGGAATTTCTGGCGACAGAGGCCTTGAGTGAGTATATCACGGTGGAAACACATGATACTAGGGTAAGTGTCCCACATAGGTTACATGAGATAACACTCCGGCTGGAGGGGGACACACCCAGGAAAATAAAGGTCTCTTTTGGGAAAATCTGACTTCTGGTTATGACATCCTGTTAGCTGAAAGAGATTGGCCAGCTGGTATTGTTATGGAGTGCCCAAAGAGAGAAGACCATTTTTTTCCAGACTTCTCCGACCTCGTCCCAGTAGACCTGAAATACAAATACTTGCGGGAGTGGGCGGTAGCCGTAGCTCCAGCCCTATACCGCAACCACGTTGGATGGGATGAGGATTCACCCCACCATGTAATTCCAATAAAATCAAATCCAACTCCACAAAGAGAGTATCCTATCAAACAGGAAGCTAAAAAACAGGTCGAGGAGATCTTAGATCAACTTGAATACCAAGGTGTGATTGAAACCTGCACCTCCTCAATGAATAATCCTTTTATTCCCGTAATGAAACCGACAATTCATACCGTCTAGTTTTAGACTACAGACATTTAAACTCATGCACAAAAACCTTTGCAGTTCAGAATGCACACAGTATCGCATTGATGATTAACATTGTGTGGAAAAAATACAAAACACTGGATATCTCAAATGGATTTTTCCGCCGAAATATAGTGCCTGAAAGCAGATACTTGACAGCCTTCTCAGCGCTAAGGTCCGAGTGTCAATTTTGCCAACTCCCCCAAGGGTAGAAGAACAGCCCTGGGTTATTCTCTAAAAGGGTAACAGAGTCACTACAAAATTTGGGTGAAGAAGCATTGTCCTATGTAGATGAAATTTATCTGACAGATGATGAACTAGAGGTACACTTGACCAGGGTGAGCACCATAATTTTAGGATTCGCCTCTGAGGGCTACAAATTTAACTTTAAAAAAATCGAAAATAGCCCATCTTAATGTCCTATTTTTGGGATATAAGCCTTCAAGTGAAGGAAAAAGCCTAGCAGCCAACTTTTAAGAAAAGTGTGCGCAACTCCAACCTCCTAAATCATTGAAAAATATTGGGATTCCTGAATTTTGGCCGAACATACATTTTGGTTTATGTAGAAAAGGTAAAACCTTTCTACAACCTAATAGGACCTGTTTTCTCAGGCAATGGACACAGGAACACACAGATACCCTTCGTTCCCTACAAGCTGACATGATAGCTTCAAAACACTTGCAGACACGCATAAACGTACACAACCTGGTGATCCGCATAGTTGCGGGTCAATCCGGGTACACTTATTTAACTTTCAATGAAGGTGAAACTGTACCAATTGCATACAAATCACACTTGTACATGAACGCTGAAATGCGTTTTGCTCCCACAGAAAAAATTCTGACAGCAGTACAGACTGCTGTAGTGAGAGAAAGAACAGTACCTGAGATTTACCAATCACACCTCCCCCTCACACATTCCCTTCCTTGACCTAGACATCAGATTGGAGTCAGGAGTCTTAACCACCAGTCTCTATAAAAAACCAACGGACAGGAACAGCCTGTTGTTGTATAGCAGTCACCACCCCAAAGCGTTGAGGGACAATCTGCCGTTCGGCCAGTTCCTCCGGTTAAGGAGAAATTGTAGTTCTGTGCTGGACTACAAAAAAGAGGCAAATAGCCTGGCCAGTAATCTACAAGAGAGAGGGTATCCTCCTGCCACTATCAATAACGCCAGGAAACGGGCAAGGAATAACCCTAGGGAGGTTTTATTAGAGACAAAGACCCGTGAACAAACCGATATCCTGACTTGTGTGACTTCCTTTACCCCATCTTCCAACAACATTAAAAAGGTCATTAAGAAACACTGGGGGATTCTGGCGGCTGGAGATCTGACTTTACCACTACCAAGGTTTGCCTTTAAGAGAACGCAAAACCTTAAAGATATCCTGATCCACACCAGACCCAAAAAAGCAGCACAGAACACCCAGGCGACCCTGTGGGGCCTCCCGCCAGTCACAGGACATTTCCCGTGTGGCAGTTGCACATCTTGCCAACAAACGATGACCGTTAAGGAATTGGCTTTATCTGACAATCTAACCTGGAAATTGAAACGTCACACAAATTGTAATTCCAAGAATTGCATTTATCTACTACAATGCCCTTGCGCTTTGTATTACATAGGGATGACGACAAGATCAATTAAGACACGCATCACAGAGCATAAAAGTAATATCAGATGCTCCAAGGAAACGACAAAATTATACTGTCATTTCAAAGATCTACATCACACAGCAGACTCCTTGAGATGGGTCGTCCTTGAATCACATCCAGGCATGCCACCACAATCTCTTCTCAGATTGGAACAAAGATGGGTCCATAAACTGGCTTCGGATACACGTGGTCTTAATGATGACATACCATGGGGTTCTTTAACTCATTGAAACTCACACGACACCTATATGTCAATCCCTATCAGTTAGCTTTACCTAAGGGAGGAACACCATCCCACTACATTGTGAGCGAGAGGATATATCCCTTTACTCCCATGATTACAGGGAGAAACCTCACCCCACAACACTGAGTTTGAGAGGGCATATCCTCGTTTCCCATGACACCTCTATTTCACTGTAATCCCACCTTCGAGTAATATCTCACTAAGCAAGGGATTTCATCTGCCAACTAGTGACAACAACTGGGAAATTTATGACTATCTTGCAACACTTCCCCGATATACACCACCAGGTTGGATTAAACTCACATACATTTTCTCTACCTAGCACGTCTCTCCTATGACATCAGAACACTATTCGTGTGATACGAACCGGAGAATGATGCTCTGTAGCGTCCTGCTATTTACAATTATATTTGGTCTCTAGGAATATCACATTATATACCTCCCTATTCCAATATGGCGCCCAAATTCGTCCCCGATGACGAGACCACCGCCGGCAGCATCTTGTCAGTCCCCCACTTATCTAAACCTCTTGCAAGCCTGCCGTTGCTAGCCCTAGACGAATAGTGGTCACATCAACTTGCCACACCTCTTTCGTCACTCGTATATCAGATACACTACCATATATATTGATATTCACGAGCATTACTGTCCAATAATGTCTGATTTGGATAAAGTACATGTCCATATATTCTTAAGCAAATGGTTACTCATATTTGGAAGGACCCCTTGACTCTCTCACGCCACACACACTATTCACATCCTAGTGGGATACCCCTCTCCAAGATGGCACCCGTGTTTATCCTTGAGACTAGACCTCTTGTCTATTTTCCCCGCCGGTGTTCGGTAACCAATCAGCATCCATCTAGCATGATGAGTTTTTCTCTTTAACCGAGCAGCGGGAAACAGACTCCACTTCCCGGTTTCGGCGGAGCGGGGTAGGTCTTTACACCACCCTTGGGCGACTAAACTGTGAGTAGTTACTTTGAGTGCCTTAATATTCCACCTGTTACGCTGAGACTCCTCCGGTCTCTGTGATCGGCGCCCCTCGGCTGTTGTGACGGCCCGTTCCCGGTCCCCTCTCTGTCTCCTTTGAGACGCTTGGGACTGGTTGACGGATCGTTCCGCGGTCGTGGTCCTTCCCATCACGGGCCGCTACGGGGTGGTTTGCCAGCTTTTTTGTCCTTGATGATATAGCGAATTGGCGGAATGCATCACATCATAGCATTAGCCTCTCGCTTGTCACGGGACTTGGGGGGTAGCTTGCCACCTCTCTCTTTTGAATATTACGAATAGGGAGCATGCATCTCCCCTAGCATGAGCCCCTTGCCTCTTCACTCTTTACCCTTATCTACAGTAGGCAAGTTCGCATCCCCAAGAGGCTCGCCAAGTACCGACTGGAGTGGCACTTTCTAATACGTTAGGTGAGCATCATTGCACTTTACGTAAGATTCTGAGTGGTTTTAATGATTGATACTTTTATTCCAGATTAGCTCACCGGGCACGTTGCTGCACCATGCATCCACCTATGCATGACCACCAATATGTAATGCAAATTGTGTTTACCGAAAATGCATATGAGGAGTCCTTGGCTCCTGTTTCTTCTCTTCTATGAATTAATTTGACTAAGTGTGCGTCTTAATGTACGCTGGTGCTTGTTTTGTTCCCTTTTTCCTTTTCTATAGGCCGGTCCAGAAAGTAAGAGTCTAGTTATTCCGACACTTACTTAGGGTAGTTTTTATCACTGTAAATAATTAGTATCACACCCTCACATAGTTGTAGATAGTTGTAATCACTGGTCCTGATGAATTGCCGCTGGATCCTCCTGACCTTGTAGGCATGAAACATGTCGACCACCAGAGCAGAGTAGAGTAGTCCCTGACCCATTTAGTCAAGACTACCACCTCTCTTTTCATTTTAGCAGGGTGGTTTACTGACCAAATAAAATCATTTATTCAGACTAACCGACCCTTTTTAACCACACTCACTTAACGTCTACACCTCCCTGGCCCTCACCTGCACTCACCCTCGGCAAGGAACAAAAGATCTCCGCCAAAGAGCCCCATCTCTGGGTGCCCGTCGGGAATTGCAGCGCCGACCCGACGAGGAGCAAAACCCAGATGATGAAGCATGACACCTAGCTTGCTGGGTGTGTGAGGGTTTTAGTTCCACCAATGTGGGTTCCCCAACCCACACAGTCCTATACACTTTAGGCTTATTGAACACCACCCCCCACTTAGTCTAATTCTGAGGAGAGTATCCTTCATTCTCTCCTTTACGAACAGAGGAACTGTATACCCTTTCCGTTTAACCAATTCAGGGCCTGTATACTGGACCTCATTAAATATAGCCCATCCGTCTTTGACGTTTTATTCTTCCTTCCTTTGATTGCGATTCCTTGCGCGGTTTGCTAACCGTAGGATAAGACTGAGGTTACCTACAGTGTCAATTTACACTGGTAGGCCCACCCCACAACCAACTAACCCTCCACGTTGGGTTAGTGGCCATTGCCCCCCCGTCCCCCACACAATGGAGGGAGAATTAGGGATTAGCTATGGCGAGGATGCAGTCTCAGACATCCTCAGAACACCATCACTCCTAGGAGTAGAAGGTGCAACAGCAAACGTGTCCCACTCAGATGACTGGTCTAACCTGGTATCCCTCAAAAAAGAATGGCTCAGAATAACAATGCATGGAGCTGTTATGACTGAGTATTTGAGGGCAAACATTGCCCCCAATGGACTGATTGTGAACATCTTTCCCCGGTTATTCCTGGAGGACCCCCCATTTAAGAAGGACTGGTCTGCAGTCTCTTGGAAGTGTACCCGTGACCTCCTAGTACTTATAATTAACACTGCAAAAAGACTCGCTGATGCCTTGTTACTAAGGATACAAACTGCAGAGTCCAATATGAAATCTGCAGTGCCCAACAGTACATACAAAACGAAGCTAGCTGAAATCAACTCAGAAATAACGGAAAATAGGGAGTATCTTCTTAAACAGAAGATCACTAAACTACAAAAGGATATCTCCAGGTTCGATAAAGAAAAAATCTTCCCCTACCTAAAACCAGACTTCACACCCAACAGGAACAATTACTCGAGTGATGAAGAATCTGGCAACAGCAGCAGGAGGGGCTCTAACAACAGTAACTCAAGCTCTGGTAGTTGGGATTCCACCAACCAGAGGAGAAAGAACAATCGCTCTTTCTACAATCAAGGGGCACCGATATTCCCTGGCCCACCACCACAAACTCATTTTTGGCAATACCCCACATTTCCCCCGTGTCCTCCCCAATTCTACCCAGGAACCAACCCCCAACCTTTTTTAGGCAGAGGCTGGGGCAGAGGAAGAGGGCGAAGGCGAGGAACGCAACATGTTCAGTGGCAAGATCAAGCTCAGCCACAAATGGAGACCCGGAGCCAACGCAGGGGCAGAAGGACCTAGTGATCAACCTCTCTGAAAGATCACTCAATAATATCGAATTACGAGTGATGCAAAAAGGGTTAGGCTTTGTACCAACTCCCAAAGTGGATAAATTCAGGGAAGCTTGCGAACTGCACAGTTTCTTCAGAAAGGTCCGCCTCAAAGCCTTCTTTTACAACAAATCTAATGACGATATTGATACTACAGATACTGGGTTACATAATCCCTCAACTTTCACTCCCAACTCTGGCATGGTCCCCCCAGAAGTACTAACATTTGAGAAAGCAATACTAAAGGATCTAGCCATGACACGAGATAGGTCTAACACCTTCTATAATCTCTCAAAGGAGGAATTGAATGCTGCCAGGGCCCTGGCAGATGACCCCACAATCACCATCAAACAAGCAGATAAGGGTGGGGCTACAGTAATCCAGTCCACCCTTGACTACGAGAGAGAATGTCAGAGGCAATTAGGTGATCGGAAATACTATACTCCGATCACTATAGACCCTACTCCCAGACTGAAGGATACCATCAACAGCCTAACTCTCGAGGCTGAGACCAATGGGTGGATTTCTAAAAAAGAGGCTGACTTCCTCAACACACCTAATCCCGTAACACCATATTTCTACACCTTGCCTAAAGTCCATAAGGGAACCTTCCCCACCCCAGGTAGGCCCATTGTGTCGGGAATTGGCTCAATCCTGGAGCCTCTATCCAGGTTTGTGGACCACTACCTGCAACCCCTGGTCCAAAAAATACCATCTTATATCAAAGACACTAGCGATATCTTAAGAACAATTGAAGGGTTGGCACCTAATGGGGACATTAGCCTCCTCGTCACTCTAGACGTGGAGGCACTTTACACCAATATCCCACAACAAGCCACCCTGACTGTGATCGAGGAGACACTACGGAAGGAAGAATGGACATCACCCACCCCGGTGTCCTTTATCATGGACTTAGCATCATTGGCATTAACTGAGAACTTCTTCGGATTTAAGAATGAACTGTACCATCAATGCCAGGGGACTTCTATGGGCAGCACATTCGCCCCTAGTCTAGCCTGCCTTTATATGGCAGCCTTCGAGGAGGAAATCATTCAGAGTCCCAACAACCCCTTTAATGAGAATCTGATGTTGTGGAGGCGATTTATTGACGACATCCTCATCCTTTGGAAGGGTTCAATGAGCAGATGTGATGAGTTCTGCCAATGGATCAATATCCAAAATCCTTACCTGAGATTTGCCAATCACACCTCCCCCTCACACATTCCCTTCCTTGACCTAGACATCAGATTGGAGTCAGGAGTCTTAACCACCAGTCTCTATAAAAAACCAACGGACAGGAACAGCCTGTTGTTGTATAGCAGTCACCACCCCAAAGCGTTGAGGGACAATCTGCCGTTCGGCCAGTTCCTCCGGTTAAGGAGAAATTGTAGTTCTGTGCTGGACTACAAAAAAGAGGCAAATAGCCTGGCCAGTAATCTACAAGAGAGAGGGTATCCTCCTGCCACTATCAATAACGCCAGGAAACGGGCAAGGAATAACCCTAGGGAGGTTTTATTAGAGACAAAGACCCGTGAACAAACCGATATCCTGACTTGTGTGACTTCCTTTACCCCATCTTCCAACAACATTAAAAAGGTCATTAAGAAACACTGGGGGATTCTGGCGGCTGGAGATCTGACTTTACCACTACCAAGGTTTGCCTTTAAGAGAACGCAAAACCTTAAAGATATCCTGATCCACACCAGACCCAAAAAAGCAGCACAGAACACCCAGGCGACCCTGTGGGGCCTCCCGCCAGTCACAGGACATTTCCCGTGTGGCAGTTGCACATCTTGCCAACAAACGATGACCGTTAAGGAATTGGCTTTATCTGACAATCTAACCTGGAAATTGAAACGTCACACAAATTGTAATTCCAAGAATTGCATTTATCTACTACAATGCCCTTGCGCTTTGTATTACATAGGGATGACGACAAGATCAATTAAGACACGCATCACAGAGCATAAAAGTAATATCAGATGCTCCAAGGAAACGACAAAATTATACTGTCATTTCAAAGATCTACATCACACAGCAGACTCCTTGAGATGGGTCGTCCTTGAATCACATCCAGGCATGCCACCACAATCTCTTCTCAGATTGGAACAAAGATGGGTCCATAAACTGGCTTCGGATACACGTGGTCTTAATGATGACATACCATGGGGTTCTTTAACTCATTGAAACTCACACGACACCTATATGTCAATCCCTATCAGTTAGCTTTACCTAAGGGAGGAACACCATCCCACTACATTGTGAGCGAGAGGATATATCCCTTTACTCCCATGATTACAGGGAGAAACCTCACCCCACAACACTGAGTTTGAGAGGGCATATCCTCGTTTCCCATGACACCTCTATTTCACTGTAATCCCACCTTCGAGTAATATCTCACTAAGCAAGGGATTTCATCTGCCAACTAGTGACAACAACTGGGAAATTTATGACTATCTTGCAACACTTCCCCGATATACACCACCAGGTTGGATTAAACTCACATACATTTTCTCTACCTAGCACGTCTCTCCTATGACATCAGAACACTATTCGTGTGATACGAACCGGAGAATGATGCTCTGTAGCGTCCTGCTATTTACAATTATATTTGGTCTCTAGGAATATCACATTATATACCTCCCTATTCCAATATGGCGCCCAAATTCGTCCCCGATGACGAGACCACCGCCGGCAGCATCTTGTCAGTCCCCCACTTATCTAAACCTCTTGCAAGCCTGCCGTTGCTAGCCCTAGACGAATAGTGGTCACATCAACTTGCCACACCTCTTTCGTCACTCGTATATCAGATACACTACCATATATATTGATATTCACGAGCATTACTGTCCAATAATGTCTGATTTGGATAAAGTACATGTCCATATATTCTTAAGCAAATGGTTACTCATATTTGGAAGGACCCCTTGACTCTCTCACGCCACACACACTATTCACATCCTAGTGGGATACCCCTCTCCAAGATGGCACCCGTGTTTATCCTTGAGACTAGACCTCTTGTCTATTTTCCCCGCCGGTGTTCGGTAACCAATCAGCATCCATCTAGCATGATGAGTTTTTCTCTTTAACCGAGCAGCGGGAAACAGACTCCACTTCCCGGTTTCGGCGGAGCGGGGTAGGTCTTTACACCACCCTTGGGCGACTAAACTGTGAGTAGTTACTTTGAGTGCCTTAATATTCCACCTGTTACGCTGAGACTCCTCCGGTCTCTGTGATCGGCGCCCCTCGGCTGTTGTGACGGCCCGTTCCCGGTCCCCTCTCTGTCTCCTTTGAGACGCTTGGGACTGGTTGACGGATCGTTCCGCGGTCGTGGTCCTTCCCATCACGGGCCGCTACGGGGTGGTTTGCCAGCTTTTTTGTCCTTGATGATATAGCGAATTGGCGGAATGCATCACATCATAGCATTAGCCTCTCGCTTGTCACGGGACTTGGGGGGTAGCTTGCCACCTCTCTCTTTTGAATATTACGAATAGGGAGCATGCATCTCCCCTAGCATGAGCCCCTTGCCTCTTCACTCTTTACCCTTATCTACAGTAGGCAAGTTCGCATCCCCAAGAGGCTCGCCAAGTACCGACTGGAGTGGCACTTTCTAATACGTTAGGTGAGCATCATTGCACTTTACGTAAGATTCTGAGTGGTTTTAATGATTGATACTTTTATTCCAGATTAGCTCACCGGGCACGTTGCTGCACCATGCATCCACCTATGCATGACCACCAATATGTAATGCAAATTGTGTTTACCGAAAATGCATATGAGGAGTCCTTGGCTCCTGTTTCTTCTCTTCTATGAATTAATTTGACTAAGTGTGCGTCTTAATGTACGCTGGTGCTTGTTTTGTTCCCTTTTTCCTTTTCTATAGGCCGGTCCAGAAAGTAAGAGTCTAGTTATTCCGACACTTACTTAGGGTAGTTTTTATCACTGTAAATAATTAGTATCACACCCTCACATAGTTGTAGATAGTTGTAATCACTGGTCCTGATGAATTGCCGCTGGATCCTCCTGACCTTGTAGGCATGAAACATGTCGACCACCAGAGCAGAGTAGAGTAGTCCCTGACCCATTTAGTCAAGACTACCACCTCTCTTTTCATTTTAGCAGGGTGGTTTACTGACCAAATAAAATCATTTATTCAGACTAACCGACCCTTTTTAACCACACTCACTTAACGTCTACACCTCCCTGGCCCTCACCTGCACTCACCCTCGGCAAGGAACAAAAGATCTCCGCCAAAGAGCCCCATCTCTGGGTGCCCGTCGGGAATTGCAGCGCCGACCCGACGAGGAGCAAAACCCAGATGATGAAGCATGACACCTAGCTTGCTGGGTGTGTGAGGGTTTTAGTTCCACCAATGTGGGTTCCCCAACCCACACAGTCCTATACACTTTAGGCTTATTGAACACCACCCCCCACTTAGTCTAATTCTGAGGAGAGTATCCTTCATTCTCTCCTTTACGAACAGAGGAACTGTATACCCTTTCCGTTTAAAGAAAGAACAGTAGCTCAGGGGAAGCGTATAATGTCGTAACACCAGTACCGACCTTAGAGGCTTTTACGAAGACAAGCGTTCTGAATCCTAAAGCCTTACATCCAAGATGGATACAATGGGCTAATTCTCTCACTGCAACAGATGTAGAATACAGGTATGACCCTAGATTAAAGACAAGCATTTCTGCAATACAAACAAGAATTTCCTCTACTAAATTAAATAAAGCCTCTCGATCAGTATGCATATATAATTTACACTATGGATCTGCTCAACCGGCCGTTGGAAGTAAACAACAATACAGCTCCGTGTGTGTGATTATGAAAGGTCGCATGCGGGTTTGCAAATTCCATCCGAGCTGTACCAAAACTCAGTCTCTAGGAGACTGCACGGCTCAGTTGGCAGAATTAAAAACTCTATTACTGGCACTTATAAATAAGGATCGAGAATTCCCCACACTAATTGTGTGCAATTCCTTTTACTGTGTCCAGTCATACAACAAATACCTCCACTATTGGGTACAAAATGGGTTCAGAAATGCAAAAGGTGGCACAAGTAAGCACAAAAAGCTATGGGAACAGGTAGTGGAGTTGAAAAACGAAGTACCAAAAGCTCACGTGATACACACGCTGAGTCATCAACGTGAGGGCGTTCACGTTGAAGGGAATTCATTGGCTGATGAAGCCGTGAAGGGGGCAGTACGTACTGCGTCCGTAGCTGCAATCACTGGTTCAAAAACGAGGTTAGACGGTAGCACAATGATAGCTGTGATTGCTTCACGCAATAACAGCAAAGCACTGCCAAAACGTTTTCCACTCATGTACTCCTACAAGTTAGATGCAAACAACATTCCATTCGCTCAGATTCCAGGAGTGGGGGATAGAGTAATACCAAACATGGATCGAAGGTTAGGCTTAGTATTGTTAGCACATGAGAGTCTGGGTTCTGCGCACGCAGGAGTAACAGCAACAGTTATTCTACTAAAACAACGCTTCTGGTGGCCAAGGTTAACAAAGCAAATCAAAGACTTTGTCTTAAAGTGCAAAATCTGACAACAGATTAAGGGTTCCACCGTAGCATGTCCTGCGCAGACACCATTGTTAATATCAGACAGACCTCTTGCATGCGTTTACCTGGACCACTGCGGCCCCCTACAATCTGATGGGGCTTACAAGTACATCATGGTTCCAGTGGATTCCTGCTCGAGATTCCTATGGGTATGGCCTCAGCGCTCGGCTGACGCTCGAACTGTTCTAAAGATTTGCGTGTCTTTATAGGGACATACGCAGTTGGCACATAACATTCTGACCGTGGCCCTGCGTTTAGCTCTAGGGCTTACAAGGAAGCCATGGGAAGTTTGGGTGTAGCATTGCGGTACTCCTCTCCGTTCTATCCTGAGGGAAATTCAGTTGTGGAGAGGGAGAACCGGGACTTAAAGCAATCTTTAACAGCTAGGGTATTAGGCTCGGGTGGTAGTTGGGTCAATCACCTGTATGTAGTTCAGAGGGCTTTAAACAATCAGCCAAGAAGTTCTCCAGGGGGTGTCACTCCTTACAAGGTCCTATTTGGGATGGGAATTTGGGTACCTGATCTCGATCATGAAGGCACAGTGGTGGATGCAAAACCATTTGACATCCATAGAGGTTTGGCTGTTTTACAGGAGCTGAACGAATCCAGAGCGCATGTGAGCAATGTGCGTGCCAAACTGACTGCCCCTGGGGAAGCCAGTCATCATCGGCAAGGCCTGCCTGGATTCCTAAAGTTGGGGATCTAGTCAGAGAAAAGATTGTGGACAAAAAAGATTTCGGGTCATCCTACAGAAAGCCTGTACCTGAACTGGCCATTGAAGAAACAAGAACTGTACTTCTACCAGCTCTTGCCGGAAAAAAGGAGAAAAGATTTGTCTCCATTGATCTGATCAAACCACACTATGTGGCCGATACTCTATTTACTATACAGGAAGTTCAGACGGAAAAGGTTTATCACGTTTGAAGAGTCGCCCTTACAAATCACTGGAATAGATAACAATGCATTGGAACTTGTTCCTCTGGAAACACCACAAAATCGCAATGAAAGACAAATTTCAATTCGACCAAATACTGATGTCTACATCAACGTGCCTCAACAAGAGGCTTCAACAAGTTCAACAATTGCTGAGCTACCAAAAATAGATCAAACTGCATCTGGCTATTTCATGGACTTCGATACCTTTTTTATTGGATCCAAGTAAACCTGAAACGATGCGAGCCCCAAAATCCCGTAAACAACAAACTATTGACTTTTTGATTTTACTTAAAGAGACATACCTGGTATCACCATGGCTGCAACTGTGTATAAGTACTGGGATTCTATTGTTTCCTTTCTGGTTAGACTTAGTTACTGTTTACTGCTTGCTTATTAATGGAACTTATCTTAGACAGAGCTCCGCAGCTTCGAAAGTGAACTTGATTTTAAAACCACATGTTTCTTCACACTGTGAACAAAGAAGCTTGTCCTATGTGAACATTATAGCGATTCCTATTCCTGATGGGATAGTATGGGACAAGATTGACTTTGATATATTCGGTCCTACAGAAATGTTTTAAATAGCACATTTATTTAAAATATCGTTAAATGATATCATTACCTCCAGTAAATTTTTTGATGATTGTGACTCTGAAACTGTAAATAACATGTTGACTGATTTAGAAAAAACTGCTGCATTTCCAAACACTGAACTGTTAGAAGATACTTCAGACTATGACACCATGTACTGTTACCAACATTATGGTCATCGTTTTCTGCACAAATCCATATCACCTAGAAATGTTTTCGAATACCACCAGTGGGAACATTGCCCTACACCACAAAAAGTAGTTAAAAAATATTTGCACAGAAATGTTCATATTTTTGAGGGTTCAACACTTCTAACCCGACCTTATACTAATATAAGGTTGCACCTACAACTGCAAAGAAAAAAATGTTAACAAACACAAAACAGATTTACTCTGCTTCCTTTATTGCCCAATGGTCTGAACAGGGTTTTGACTTATGGAAGGACATTATAGACCTATAATCAGGATGGGGGGGGGGTTCTGAAGACTGGCAAGTCTAGGGAACAGAAGCGCTATGTAGAGCATGCCTCATTCCGAAGCAGATGATATTTCTAAATCATCCCGTGCAACAGACATCCTGTCTTGGAATAGCCAAGAACAAGGACTTGAACACACCTCGGTTTGCAACCCCATTACAAATGGAGGGGTGGCAAAATTCTACATCACAAGAAGGGGCGAAAATAGATGACATCCTACAGTACAATAGATCAGACCCCACTTGGAAGGGATGGTTGGTTTGGCCCACAGACACAAACAGATGTCAAGTAAGATTCTGGGGTACCACGGAAGGGTTCAGTATCCACAGGCGAGACCCACGCTATGTACAAAGAGAACATCCGGGGGTAGTGACATCATACAGTGTTGGGAAGTCATGCCTAGATTGGCTAAAAACCTCAACACTCACAAAGGTGAAACAACACTTAACCCTACTGTCAGATGACGTGGACCTCTGGGACTTTTTATAAGGTCCCAGAAAGCCATGTGAGAAACTTTTCTTAAATGCTGTCTATAATGAAATCTGGAAAATCTCCCAACAAGAAGCAGTGGAGAGACTTAGAGAAATAGACAGAATTAACCTAGAGAAGGTGTTAGCTGTAGTTTACAATGGTATTACTACATTAACATCCAGGATAACACTGGACAGGATTCACTGGACAACATTGTATCTTCTGCTATAGACGTACTAGAACAAGATTTGCCAATATTACAACACGGACAATCGCAGCTACCTTCTAATATGTTGTTAAGCTTGACGCTGCAGTCATTGCGCGCTGGTTATGTGCCTTGGTGTTTTATCAACATAACGTCCTTGTTTTCCGCATACAATCTAATGGAGAAACAGATGGAAATTGTAAAAAGTGGTGCAAAATATACAATGCTGCGCACTGAAAAACACCTTTACTGTGGCAGAATCACCGTCCACAGAATGGTTAATCCATGGCCATGTTACATTACCGGTCACAAATTTTCAGTTCCTGTATTGCCTTGAACAACAACAGGAAAGCAGATATGACCAAATGAGTAGGGAATACATCAAGGAATCATGGGAATTACCGTACAGATTTCAAAGCAGGAGTGGGGACCGAGAAGTGTTTCTAAGTGGTACAAACTGCAAGAACGCTTTAAGTGGTTCTCTCATTGGCCAGGATATTTTACTATAAGGAGCTTGTAATGGTTCAGTGACGAACTTATCCTGCCACCTGAAAGGGACTCTGGCAGCCATGAGCTGCTCTCGAATGGGAGTTACTTGATGCTGAACGATCAAGGTTGTTGTGGCATGCCTCCTGGTATTGCCTATCTGGTCACTGGTCCCACACTCTTTAATGTTTATGTAAAACATCTGGCACCCCTGGTCGAATCCTTTGGGTTCGACCTTACTTCCTATGCAGACGACACTCAGATTGTGGTTTCCATTCTCCCTGGAGGAGTTTCAAACATAGCAGTAGATTTTAAGGAGTGTATGTTGGCAGTAGGCAGCTGGATGACCCAGAACTGCCTCAAGCTAAACTCCAATAAAACCGAGGTGGTCCTGTTTGTAAACGATCCAAACTTCTGGACTCCAACTTGGTGGCCAGATTCATTGGGCCCACTTCCAACACCCTGTAGAAAAGTTAAGAACTTGGGTATCATCATTGACAACAAACTCCTGTTTAAGGACCAAGTCAACGCAGTACTCTCCTCAACATCATTTATCCTGCGATCCTGTAAAAAGATACTGCCTCTTCTCCCCAAAGAGTCTCAAAGGATGGTTATCTCTGCCCTGGCATTATAAAAACTAGACTACAGTAACAGTCTTTATTTTAACATCCAGGAGGGACTACAGAGAAAACGACAGCTACTGCAAAACGCAGCGGCAAGACTGATATCTGGTACTCCTAAATATGCCTCTATCTCGGCGGAGATTAAAAAATTGCATTGGCTGCCAGTAAATAAACGAGTACTGTTTAAAGCTATGTGCATTATGCACAGAGCTTTATATAAAAGTGGACCCCATCACTTGATGAGGCACTTTCAATGGTACTCACCTGGAAGAAACCTGTGGTCCTCAGAGGCCAAACTAGTTTCAGTCCCCTGGGTAAAAAAAGCTAACTGGGGAGGGCGAAGCTTCCTAGCAAAAGCAACCAAGGCTTAGAACTCACTGCCTCCATGCCTTAGACACATATCTAACCATCTGGAATTCAGGAAGGCACTCAAGACCAGTCTTTTTGCACCTTAAATTTCTACCCCGGTCTCAGACTTAGGACGGACTCCTTCGCAATAGCGCCAGGACACCTTCGGGTATTAGCCGCGCTTTATAAAACTGTATAACATAACATAACATAACTGGGAACTCCAGGGTTACTTCCTGTATGAAGTATTGTTTCCCCCAACTAACACAGTCAGGGAGGCGCTGTTATGGCCTTCGTTAAATGATTCCTTTATACAGTTTGATACTCTGAGCAGAATGAAAGCCATGCTTTTGCAGCAAACCGTGCCCTTGACCTCCGCCCGGGAGACTTTTGATCTCCAGATCGCAAGAACCTCGGCTGAGATACAAACTGCCCCTTTCATTTCACAGAAATGGTGGTCCGTATCTTTAATATGTCTGACATAAGTGGTATTGTACACCTATTTAAGACCATAGGTTCAGGACTGTTAAGCACCTTTCAGACGATCCTCGGAGTGATTCCAAACTTTATACACTCCTTATTCGGAAGCATTTTTGGAGGTCTTCTGCTGATCCTGTTATTAATAGCTGGAATCCTGATTGTTATTTTTCTGCTACACGCAATCGACGGCCGAATCACCAACGAGATGGCAAATGCACTCTTGGAGCGTAAATACCGTGAGCGCATGGTACAACAACTGGGCACACCTCGCCTATGGGAACTGAGCACCTCTTGGTTCCTGTTTTTTAGACCAGTCTGGATGGACTGCATCTTACCTGTTCTTTGATGCCTGTTTTGCGGAGAAGAATGCGTGTTGGATCTCTGTCTGACACTTCCATCGCCTACACCACCGGACATTAATGCCTTATTGACCCCGTAACGGCCCATGTTCTGCAATGTCCCCAGCGTATTCCTATACTGATGGCTCCATTCCTTGAGCCCCCACAGGAGCCCTTTGCTCCTGCTGGATTGAAAGCGGGCTCCTCCACCGGCACACAGGTTTCGATTGTCGCACAAACTGCCCCGGCACCAGCTGTTGGCAGTACGGAATATCATCTGTGCTCAACTGACGTAATCTGCGAGGTGCTACGGGGATCGTCGTCTGCGATGGCAGGCAACAGCAATGTTGCGTCTCCCAGCCAAGACACTTAATCTAGAATTGGCTCATTGTGTGCTGGGAAAGAATTTGGCCCTTTTTAAAAAATAACTAGATTTGGACTATTTTAGAAACAATTGACACTTTTGCTAAAACGGCAAGGCCTTCTGATGCTTGTTGTGGTTCGATTCATATAAACGTACAATTTCGAACTTTTGCTTGAGTGACAATTTATATATTGCCTGTTATAAATTCTTTGGACTATTTTGTTTTTAGATGGTTTTAAAAAAGCAATATTTTGACGAAACTAACATAATAGTTTTGCGCACCGCTACCTAGGAAATAGAGTAGTTTATTAGCATTCAATATTGGCGTCTTATCAGAAGAGGAGTGAGTGTAATATTCCATATAGGTACCCTAATATAGGCCCAGGTAACATCATGACCCTACATTACATCATAACGGGCTCTTAGAATTGAACCTTTACCTAGTTTCAGTTATGGTCACAGAATGAGGGTTTTTCCCTGTACAATAGCCTCTTATAACATTACCAATAAACTCACACATTATGCATGGGTATTCATGAGGATTCTTAGAAACCAAGCAGAACCTACATCACCTGCATAATAACTATGTACAAGGTTCATCTCCTACATTATCCTCAGTCCAAAAATGGCCCAAGCAAGAAAGAAAGAACCCTTAGACACTTTTGGGTATTAATACATCACACCTTGCTGAGAAAAGTTGGAGGAGATCAGGACTTCCCTGCCGACACACTAAAGCGAGACGCTGAGATTCCTGAGCGGTCTGAACATCCCTTGCGGGGTGTCCAGCTCGAGCCCAAGACGAGGTTCCACAGTCTCTCACTTCAGGTAATGGGGTTGATTTTATCCTAGAGGGATTCTTGGCTTAACACCTACATACATACTAGGTACACTTAGTAACATCTAGTTAGGGTAGCATAGTAGGAGTACGCATTCTATACGCATTCTATTCATGTATTGTATATGCCTGCCTGTATTCATGATTCTTGCAAGATGGTAGAAATCTACCATCCTTTTGCCTTTTTAGTGCTTCTTATCATTTATATCTGTTACTGTCTAGTGATTGTTGCGGCAAACTTATTTTACACTAGAATAACGACTGCTCAATAAATCCTTATTGAAAACGTCCCTACCGTTTATTCTGTGTATCTCTCTGAAAAAAAGTGAGCACGAGTGACTGAGCGAAAAGTGAGCTACTGTTTCCACGGTCCTGAGGGATCAGGGTTGTCATGTTCGAATAGTTGCCAAGAACGATTCTCTCCTTGGTAAGAGTTGATTCTAATGGCACTGTGAGCTAGCTGGTATACAGGCCAACCTACCCAGTGGGGGTGTCCGGAATCAGTCTGGACACCAGGCCCGCAGTGTATGTTATCTAATCGCGCAGATCGCAGATCCTGTATAGGTTGTATAGGAACTACACGACAGGAGCAGGGGGCCCTTCCAGGGCAGATTTGAGTTTGAAGCAGCATACCTGCCCCTCTTGTGAACCCCTCATACAGCAAGCTAATGCTGAGGCAACAGGGAATATCAGTGGGTCCCAAAGGATCTACTGGGATGAAGGACTTCTTTACTCAGAGGGTAGAGACCTCAAGCCTGGTGCCACCAGGAGGTTGGTCATACCCCAGAAGTTTAGATGTTTCCTACTCACCCTAGCTCATGATATTCCTGTGGCAGGACACATAGGGCAAAGTAAGACTTTTTTTTTAACTTTGTTTGTCATTTTGTAATGTTGCAATACATTCAAGACGATTGTGCTCACTGTCGTTTCATAATCTCAGTGGATTGTAAACAAATACATCAAAAAAACACTTCCATAATCATTACCCAAGCAGTTCGGTCATGCACATGTCCCGTCTTCCCAATCAACATCAATTGCCCGCATAGCAGCTCAAATGTCCCCCCTGGACCCCATCGTAATTATGCATGATCGAGAAATTCAGATGGAGTCTAAATCTAGAAGGAATCACATACATCATAAACATCCCACCCACACATTTATCCAACCCCTCTGGGCACAAGTCCATGTTCCTGTTGTGAATTTGAAGTGGAAGAAGTGGATGCCACGTAAGTCCTAAAGGGACCCCAGATATCGTTCAGGCGTGAGGTGCGAGGAAGTGTGGAAGCATATGTCTCGCTGTGCGTGTTGCAGTACGCTAGGCTCCGTAACCATGCTTGTAAAGTGGGAACCCGTTTCCGTCCCAGTGAATAGCAATCTCCCTCTTGGCGAGGAGAAAGCAAATAGCTGTGAATCTTCGGACTCCTTTGGGGAAGTTCACTACGTACCTCTTGAGCGCAACCTCGGGTAGCGGGGCGAGAGTTAGATCAATCATGAGGCCCAATGTGTGGTGTATCGAAATCCAATAGGGCTGTATTTTGGGACATGTCCAAGTTAAAGGTGCAAAATCCGCATGTGGAGCATTGCACTTTACGCAGTGATGCGATCTGGAGGGGTCACTTCTATGTGAGCGATGTGGAGTGACGTAGGCTCTGCGCAAAAATTTAAAATGTAATAGCTTGTGTCGACTGTTTAATGATGTGTTTATTGTAACCACACAGCACTTTTCCCATTGATCATCCATAATGGGGTGTCCCAAATGTGACTCCCAAGCCTCCCGAAACTTGTGATCATTAACAGGCAGTTATGTTATGTTATAAAAGATTTGTATAGCGCTCGTACACCAATTGGTTTCATGGCGCTGAGTCCCAGATATGCCTAACCCAATGTGAGTCTCGGGTATTCCAAACCTAATGTGTCTTATTCATAGGCCTCAGTGAATAACCAGGTTTTGAGGGATTTTCTAAATTTCAACAGGTCAGTGCATGCTCTGATTTCCGGAGGGAACGAGTTCCACAGCTTTGGGGCCAAGATGGAAAACCTGCAGCCTCCTTGAAGCTTCAACTTAAAAGCGGGGGTTGACAGCAGATGAAGATGAGCAGAATTTAGATCACGTGAAGGAATGTATTTTGAGATGAGGCAGTTGACGAATTTTGGGCTCCGACCATGTAAGGATTTAAACACTAGACACCCTACCTTAAAAGCACATCGCTTAGTTATTGGAAGCCAGTGCAGCTTTTTCAGCAATGGGGTGGTATGTTGCCACCTCTGTTGTCGAAAAATCAATCTGGCAGCTTAGTTCTGCACCAACTGCAACCTCCTTATAAGGTTTAAAGGCATGCCAAGATAAACTGAATTGGCATAATCTAAACGTGATAGCACCAAGGCTATCACTAACTGTATTAAGGCTGCGTGAGTCAAAAGTCTGCTTATTTTCCTGATCTTCCTCATCTGGAGAAAGCAGGCAGAGATCACTGCTCCCACTTGCGTTTTTAATGATAAATCATTGTTTATAGTGACCCCAAGGCTCTTAACAGCAGGGGATGGAGTAGGGGAAGGACCGAGTACCATCGGCCAAGAATGTGGGCCCCAAAAATTCTGGCTGCCACCAGTCAAGACCAGTTCGATGTTACTTGGATTGAGTTTTAAATGGTTGCAGTCCATCCATTGGCGGATATGCAACATGATCGACTAAAATTCCAGAGCTGATTGTGAAGTATTATCAATCGTAAACAACAATTGTAGGTCATCAGCGTAATTAAAAGTGATGACTTTCCTTTCAGTAAGGCCGAGCAGGTTTTGTATAGTTTGGAAATCAAGTGCTCACCCCTGTTTGCTTCAATAATGGTAGTGAGTGGAGTAAATGAGTTGGGCTCAATAGGAAAGCTGGGGAAGGCGGCTCGCAACGCTGAGCGGACCCTATTTAATACAAAGCGATCCATGAAAGTAGCCGATCAAAATCGGGTGTCTTCCGCCAAAGAGATAGCGTGGCCCCCCGGAAAAAGATCGCCAAAATTAACAATATCATATGCAGCCAGCGTGCGTTTAACTAGTGCTTCTCCCATTATGGGAGCCAGCGGGAGTTGGGAATAGGCAGAGCTGATGAATATAACAGGGGAGTCTCCAGTATGCAACGCAGTTTATCCCAGGCCCAACTGGTGGTAGATACAGTTTGAATGTCCGCGGGGTCTCTAGGAATTCCACTGGGGAGCAATACCGCTAGGTTGTCAGGAAGTACAAAGTCCGCTTCCGGTCGGAGGAATGGTATCCTGGTGTCTGGGTGATACCAGGCATGGGAATAACTGTACTGGGCAACGAGAAAATATAGTCTGAAATCCGGGACGCCAAACCCCCCTCTGTCGTAGGGCAAGGTAAGGATCTGCCACCTAACTCAGGGGCTTCTGCTCCCCCACATTAATCGAATGAGATAAGAGCGCAGCGTCTGGAAGAAGTGATTCGTGAGTGGTATGGGGATGTTTGAATTTGAACAGTGTCTAAGTGTAGGTGAATACACAGATACTTAGCGGATTCCATGCACCATTCCAGCGGAAATTCGCAATCCCAAGGCACCGTGCTGGTGGTCAAGGGGAATATTACCGACTTAGACCAGTTAATATGGAGTCCCGAGAAGCTACCAAACCTGATCGTCTCCCTGATTAAGGGTTCGAGAGTCACCTGGGGTTCGCGAACATATAAAATGACATCGTCCGCATACAGAGATACTAATAACGGGCCGGTGTTAAACTGAAGTCCCCGTTGTAGGTGCTGTTCCTGGAAGTGACGGACTAGTGGATCCCTGGCTAGGATGAACAGTAAGGGTGACAAAGGGCACCCTTGCCACGTGCCTCGGGAGAGAGCGAATGGCCGCGATAGTGTGCCATTCAAATGGATTCTCGCAGAGGGTCTGCGTTATAGCAGGGCTGTGGTGGCAACAAAGCCCATTGGCATCCCCATCCTGCGCATCACTGATAGGAAGAAGGGCCACTCTAAGGAGTCAAACGCCTTCTCGGCGTCCAATAAAACTGCCGCAGCGGGGACGTCTGGGTTAAATCTGTGCAAGACCGCGAACAGTGTCCTGAGATTTAATGACGTCGACCTATGAGGAATGAAGCCCGATTACGCTGGGGAAATAATGGATTCCAGCAGGAGAGATAAGCATCTTAGCCAATATTTTGAAGTCCAAATTTAGAAGGGACTGTGGTCTGTAGGAGCTGCAATATGTGGGATCCTATCCTGGTTTAGGCAGAAGGATTATGACTGCTTCACAGAGAGTGGGGGGTAATTCGGTTTTTTCAAGAGCTTCTGCGTACATCTCCACTAGTTTGATGGCGAGGAGCTCTTTGTATGTTTTATAAAAGTCCCCGGTAAACCCATCCAGGCCAGGGGCAGTAGAACCGTTAAGAGTCTCAATGGTGCTTATAATTTCTTCCGCGGAAAACGGTTCAGCGAGGAACTCCTGTATGTTTTTTTCCAAGTATACCAGGGCAATTTCTGACAGGTAATCCTCTTGGGCTGTTAATTCCCCTTCCGTTCTAGTGGAACACAATGTGTTATAGTAATTGAGAAACTCTTCCCGGATAGCTACAGCATATGTGAGCATGCGACCATCCGGATGACACAATTCTGTGATTTAGGCCTTGGCTAATGGGGGTCGAAGCATCTGCGCCAGCGTGCGCCCAGGTGTGTTCGCCTTCCCCATACCTGCGAGCTATCTGGTACTTACTCAAAAAATTGACCTCACGATCTGCGGCGTCCCTGTAGTCTGTCAGTAGTGAAAGGTGACATTTTGCGGCGTTCGAGGTCAGACCCCCCTGTGTCTCGTCGTCTAATTTAGCCAGGTCCCTTTCTAATCTAGCTATCGTGGAGCGCAAGTCTTTCAAGACTCCGCCGTGCTTGGAAATGCACATGGCTCTGATATAAGCTTTAAAGGCTTCCCATAGAACCGCCCACGTATCTACAGAACCGGTATTTATCCTGAAATATTCCTCTATGGCCTCACCGACCTCGGAGTGGAATAAATCATCATTAATGCTCGGCTGGGGAAGCGCCACTGGCGTTCATAGCCTTCCGGCCGGGGTATCTTGAGATGCAGGATCAATGGGGAATGATCAGAGAATGTTCTGGGCAGAATATCAACGGAACCTAGCCATGTGTATACATCAGGAGATAGCATCCAATAATCAATACGGGTCCATGTGGCGTGTTGCCCTGAGTAATGGCTCAGAGGGATGGCGACCTCGCCATACACCCATAAGGGAAAAAGTACTACATATATCCAATACCACAGAGCGTGCTCGCGGTTTGGCCTCCGGTACAGTGGAAGTGCTATCGCGCATGGGACACATCAGCAAGTTAAAATCCCCTCCCATAAGCAATGTATTGGTCTCTACCTTGGCTAATTGCGCAGATATAGAATGAAAGTACTCAGGATCATCAATGTTTGGTGCATAGATACAGAGAAAGGTAAGTGTGTGGCCCATCAAAATACCAGTAAAAATCGTATAACGACCGTCATTATCATTGAAGAGGGAGTGCATGTGGAATGGTAGGGCAAAGTAAGACTTGGACAGGCTTGTCCCTCACTTTCACTGGCCCCATATGTCTGAAGACACTAAGGAGTTTTATTGCTCCTGTGCCACTTGCCAAGCCAGTGGTAAGTCAGGTGGCATCACAAAGGCCCCCCTAAATTCCACTTCCAGTGGTTGGGGTTCCCTTTGAGATGGCAGGGATTGACATTGTTAGTCCTTTGAACCCTCCAACAGCATCCGGGCACAGTTATATCCGAGTGGTGGGGGCCCATGCCACTAGGTACCCAGAGGCTATACCCCTTAGAACCACTACAGCTCCTGTAGCGGCCAGGGGCCTCCTGTGAATCTTTTCCTGAGTGGGCTTCCCTAAGGAGGTCTTGACTGACACAGGTACAAACATCATGTCAAGTTACATAAATGCAATGTTGAAAGAGTGTGGAGTGAATTACAAATTCACCACACCCTACCATCCTCAATACAATGGGCTTGTTGAAAGGTTCTACAAGGGCTTGTTGAAAGGTTCAACAAGACCGTAAAGGGTATGATCATGGGTCTTCCAGAAAAGTTTAGGCGAAAATGAGATGTCCTACTACCCTGCCTTCTCTTCTCCTACAGAGAGGTTCCTCAGCAGGGGGTTGGCTACCACCCTTTTGAACTTCTGTTTGGACATCCAGTTAGGCGTCCTTTGTGTCTAGTGAAGGAGGGATGGGAGTTACCTATCAAACCTTCTAAACAGGACATAGTGGACTATGTACTTGGCCTGCGCTCTTGCATGGCAGAGTATATGATGAAAGCCGGCAAAAACCTGGAGGCCAGCCAAGCACTTAAAAAAACTTGGCATGACCAAAAGGCTGTCCTGACTGTCTACCAGTCAGGTCTGAAAGTGTGGATGTTGGAGCCTGTGGCCCGAGCAGCTCTCCAAGACAAATGGAATGGACCCCACACTATACTTGAGCAAAAGGGTGAGGTCACCTACTTGTTGGACTTAGGTACTCCAAGAAGTCCCCATAGGTTACTTCATGTGAACAGGCTAAAACCTTTTGTTGACAGGGCTGACATGGGATTGCTCATGGCAACTAATGAGGGACAGGAGAAAGAAAGTGAGCCTCTCTCTGATCTCCTCTCTCAGAACCCTTATGATAGATCAGTAGATGGGGTGGCCTTGGCATCCAGCCTCACGGATCAACAGCAGAACGATTGCAGGAAAGTCCTCAATCAGTTGAGGCATATGTTTTCCCTGACACCCAGTCAAACCAACTGGTGTACCTATGAAGTGGACACAGGTGATAGTCCACCTGTTGGGAAAAAAATCTACAAGTAGCCAGCCCATGTCAGAGATTGCATCAGACAGAGGTCCAGAAGATGCTGGAGTTGGGAGTAATTAAACCCTTTGCTAGCCCTTGGGCTAGCCCAGTAGTCATAGTACCCAAACCTCACACCAAGGGTGGAAAAAGAGAAATGAGGTGTTGTGTAGACTACAGAGGTCTCAATGCAGTCACTAGGACTGATGCTCATCCAAATCCAAGGCCAGATGAACTTATAGATACTTTGGCCTGAGCTAGGCTCCTGGGTAGATTTGACCTGACTGTTGGCTAATGGCAAATCAGACTAGCTGAGGATGCCAAGCTAAAAACAGCATTCTCAACCCCTAATGGGCATTATCAATTTATTGTAATGCCCTTTGGTTTTAGGAATGCACCTGCCACATTCTGTTATGTTTCATATAGGTACCCCAATATAGGCTCAGGTAGTCACCTAATCTTTCACCTATATTCTCCCCTACCATTACACTATATAACGGCTCTTGGGACTGACCTTTTACCTAGATACGGTACTGCTTACAGGATGTAGGGTTTTCCCTGACAACGAGCCTCATCCATTATGCATGAGGATTCTTGGAAACTCCATCTCCTGCATAATAACTAAGTATAAGGGTTATTCCTTCTGTCATCCTAAGTCCGACATGACACAGCAAGGTAGAACCCCGGAGGGTACCACTTTGGCTATATTAACACCATATCTTGCTGAGGTAGTGAGAGGAGAAAAGGACTTCCATGCCGACACACCGACGCGAGATGCTGAGTTTCCTGCACGTAGACACTTCAGCTCGCAGTGGTCTGACATCCCTTGCGGGGTGTCCATCTCGAGACCAAGACAGGGTCTCAAAGTCTCTCACTTCAGGTAATGGGGTTGACTTTATCCTAGAGGGATTCTTGGCTTTACACCTACATACATGCTAGGTACATCTAGTTAGGGTCGCAACGTAGGAGTTACCATTTATTACTGTCATGTATTTCATATACTTGCCTGTATTCATTGTTTTAGCACGATGGTAGAAATCTACCATTCTTTTACTCTGTTAGTGCTTCTAATCATCATCAACTTTATTTTGATCACAAAGATCAAAAAAGTACACAGCACATTATTAGTAAAATACAAATATAGATAATTGGTTTTGGATATCATAAATACCATAAAAAGTATTTTAAATCAAGAAAGTTTAAAACAGATAAAAAGTTTGTGCATCATAAAATACATTTGGTGCGCTTAATCCACAGTGCAGGCCAGTATCTGGAAAGACCAAAGACCACTACTCTGCGTGTATCGATCATCAAAATTCTCAACACCTCTAAGTAGTGGCCCGGGCCGACCAGTTTACATAGCGGAATTATCCATTTTTTCCTTCAAGATGTGTAATATGGACAAAAAAAGAGCAAATGCACAATGGATTCTGAGCTAGCATTACACGCAGGACATAGATCATCTTTAAAAACATCGTTATACCCCTTTATACAAAACAGTTTTGTAGGCAAGGTTTTACAGCGGAACTGAAAGAATAGTTTACGTGCCAGAGGGGGACCATTTCATCAATAGTATCTACAAACCGGGAAACAGATTTGAGATTTAAAAATTTGCAAGTCAAGCGTCCCTCAGTTTTTGCCATGGCTTGTTTTGATAAAACTTTCCAAAACATTTCTTTCAGCCTCACTCTTGGTATGATGGCCAGACTTTACGGGTTTGACCAAGACCCCTCCATCCCAAGCCTCCCCAGTAGTTCCTTTAAAGATCTAAACCAGGGGATCGTGGTTACCAGTGGTAACTTCATGAGGCCAATTAAGGGCTCACGATAGGACACAAGCTCGTCCACAGACCAACCTGTGCCAAAACATAAGTTTATAATTCAATTTATGTGCCAGATGTCTATGGGCGAGGTCCAAATATAGGGGCGTCAGAGGGGTACTGGAGGGTAGGTCTACCAAGGATCTAAGAAAATGATTCTCAATTGTAGACTAACAGTTGGTGTTACCCGTACCCCAAAGGTCTGCTCAATAAGAGGGACCCCCTAGAGCCTTGGTATTATATATTTCCAAAGCTGGTGCAAGCTGTCTGGACAGTGTTTTTCTGTGGATTTTAGTAATGTTGGCAATCTGATGTATTAGTTGTAGTTTAGTTTTTTCAATGTTGGCGGCCCACTGAGTTGTCGGGGTCAGACGAATACCAAAATCATCAAAAGCGTCAACTCTCTCCAATTTACTACTGCCAGGTAACACAGGTCTTTTGGTAGAATTGTCCGCTCCTCTCTTAAAAATCATATATTTGGTTTTGGCCTCGTGAAGCACCAAACCCCGCTCATCGCAAAACTTAATAAAATCATTCAAAAGTTGCTGTAGTCCCTGCGGTGATTTTAAAATTAAAAGTGTGCCGTAGGCCTTTGTTAAATTGACCAGAGTTCTGCACCCATATTTCTGAACAGCAGGCTCTAAGCCTGTCTGACTAAAACTCACGGCCAGCTTCCCTCTGCGAGGCCTCCTGCTCCAAACTATAGAGCCCCCACCCTACCCGTGTGCGCAGAGTTCACTGGCGTAAAGTTCACTGTCTCTATCCTGTCGGAATATAGCCCACCACATCCTGGGTAAATCTGGCTATGTGAATTGAGAAGTTCCCACCACAAGAACGTCAGACCATGGTGATGGATGTGGCAACCAAGACATTGCTATATATTTTATGCCTTATATTACATATTTTCTGCTTGCCCTATGCAATTTACGATGAGCGCTTGGCCTGAGAATATAACCTTTCACCTAGTCTATGTTCCGCATTTAGTAGGATAGACACGACACTTCTGATAAATGTGTGAACCGTGGTGTAATTGACGTAGGTAGGACTGGCGTGAGATGACGTTGCTGTAGGCACTTCTCACTGTATTAAAGAGTATAAAAGGGCACCTCACAGACTTTTCGTCGGACTACCCCATCCGTCTGTTGTATATGGCAGGCGGGTGTGGGTGCTCCCCAAGAGCTCTTGTTTTTTGTTCAAAGTATATATTCTTTTCTGCTATATAAATGCCATATCTGCTATGTTATTTGCCATGTTGTTTTACCTGTTGTTTTCTCCTTTTTAAATTCTAAATGCTTATATTACACTTGCAAGGCTGTTTTCTTTTAGGTGTAAAACGTGAGTATTCTCAACATTATAAATCAAATGTATTTTGTATTCTGAGAAATTTCTCCTTGGTTTAAATCATGCTTTTCATAGTGCATTATAAATCTGTCTTTTAGGTTTTTACTGTGCACATCTTATGTCAGACAATGTCAATGTTTCCATGTAAAAGTGCCTTCTGATTTGTGTGACACTCTGTGAATGCGAGGTCATTGTAGATTGTATTTTGCATTTTAAATACCTTTCTCTCGAAGTTGAGCCTTCTAAATAAATCCGTTAAACCTTTTGGCTTAGTTTCCATGACTCACACATCTGTTTCCTTCATTTTAGAGTGAGCGTTCCTCTGCACTCCGGCTCAAGTTAAGGTGCCCCTAAATCTCTCCTTCGATTATTCAGCGAAAGTGCCCCCTAAAATGCTCCCTGTTTCACGTCACGCAAAAACATCACAGCCTTCACTCAAGTACTCCTACAAGTTAGATGCTAACAACATTCCGTATGCTCAGATTACAGGAGTGGAAGATAGAGTAATACCAAACATGGAAGAAGATTAATAGTAGCTGCACACGAGGGTCTAGGTTCTGCACACGCAGGGATTACCGCAACAGTTTCTTAACTGAAACAACGCTATTGGTGGCCTGGTTTAACTAAACAGATTAAGAATTTTGTCTTAAACTGCGACATCTGTCAGCAGATGAAGTGTCCCACCGTGGAGCGTCCAGCAAAGACACCTTTACTAATATCAGATAGACCACTTTCTTGTGTCTTTGTGGACCACTGCGGCCCCTCACAATTGGATGGGGCTTACAAGCATATCTTGGTGGCAGTGGATTCATGCTCTAGATTCCTATGGGTATGGCCTCAACGCTCGGCTGACACTCGAACTGTTATAAAAGATTTGCAAGTCTTCATAGGGACATACACAGTTGGCACATTACATTTTGACCGTGGCCCTGCGTTTAGCTCTAGGGCTTACAAGGAAGCCATGGAAGATTTGGGTGTAGCATTGCGGTACTCCTCTCCGTACCATCCTGAGGGAAATTCGGTCGTAGAGAGGAAAAACGGAAACTTAAAGCAATCTTTAACAGCAAGAGTATTAAGTTCTGGTGGTAGGTGGGTCAATCACCTATACGGGGTCCAACAAGCTCTTAATAACATGCCAAAAAGTTCTCTAGGGGGTGTCACTCCATACGAGGTCTTTTTGCGACGAGAATGTGGGTGCCTGATCTCGATTATGGAAGCACAGTGGCGGATGAAAAACCATTTGATATCAATAAACGTTTGGCTGTTTGACAGGATCTGAATGAATCCCGGGCACTACTAAGCAACATGCAAGTAAAACGCACCGCCACTGGGGATGTCGAATCAGTCACGACAAGACCTGTCTGGATCCCAAAAGTCGGGGATCTGGTCATAGAAAAGATCGAGGACACGAAAGAATTTGGACCGTCGTATAGAAAGCCAGTCCCTGTCTTAGCAGTCAAAGGAACAAGAACAGTACTTCTTCTGCCTCTTGCCGGAAAAAAAGAAAAGAGATTTGTCTCCATTGATCTGATCAAACCACACTAAGTGGCCGATACTGAATAGTAGGCCTCATGGGCTCCTGGGTAGCCAACGCTCTCCTCTCGCTATAATACAGGAAGTTCAGAAAGAAAGACTCATAACATTTGAAGAGTCACCAATACAAAATGATGGAATTTCCAACAAGGAAATGGAACTCGTTCATCTGTATACAGAACTTCAAAACACAAATGAAAGACAAATTTCAATTTGGCCTAACACCGATGTCTACATCAATAGGCCTCGACAAGAGACACCTGCCAGTTCAACGAAACCTGCTGAGCTACCAAAGATAGATCAAACTGCATCTGCATACTTAATCGATTTTGATACCTTCTCTCTTGATCCCAGTGAACCTGAGACAACACCAGCTCCAGTTACCCGTAAGCAACAAATTTGTGAATTCTACACTTTTCTGAAAAAGACTTACTTAGTATCACCTTGACTCCAGCTCTGGATCATAACTGGAATATTGTTTTTTCTGTTATGGATTGGCCTAGTGACTGTTTTTTGCTTACTCATAAATGGAAAATATCTCCCAGAACGCTCTGCAGTATGAAATGTGAATTTGGTCCAGAAACCTCATACATCATCTCATCGTGAACAAAGAGACCTGTTCTCTGTGAACATTACAGCTGTTCCAATTCCTGATGGTATAGTTTAGGACAGCATTGATTATGATGTACTTGGTCCCACTGAACTTTTGAAAATACTTCATTTATTTAAAATTTTTCTAAATGATATCATTATCTCCAGTACATTTTCTGATGATTAGGATTTTGAAACTGTAAATAATATTTTGTCTGATTTAGAACAATCCGCTGCATTTTCAAGCATTGAAATGTTAGTAGACACATCAGACTATAACACTATGGGCCATATGTAGGTAGCCTAATACCGGTCGGTAACGGCCGATTTTCGGTAAAAATCCCATTACCGACCGGTATTCAGGCTTTTGGTGTGTAGGGGGGACATTTCAGGATTCGGTAATTTACCAAATCGGTAAAATTACCGATTCGGTAATTTTACCGATTCGGTAAATACCGAATCCTGAAATGAGATGTAGGGGGAGTGTGTAGGTGTTGTGTGGATTCGTTATTTACCACCAACTAAAAGTTGGTGGTAAATGACGAATGGCTTAGAAAAAGCATTTTTTGGCACTTAGAAGTGTGCAATGTGGCAGACATACATGCCCTTAGGGCATGTATGTGTGCCACATGTGCACACATGCAGGAATCAGGGGTGCAACAGGGTGTCACTGTGACACCCTGCCACCCTTGATTGTGCTCCCCCCATTACCGAATCAGTATTTACCGATTCGGTAATGGTAACTGGCTTCCAATTGATTCCTATGGGCCTCCTGGCCCATAGGAATCAATGGGAAGCCAGTTACCATTACCGAATCGGTAAATACGATTCTAAATTACCGACCAATTCCGATTCGGTAATTTTTACCGACTGATTACCTACATAGCATTTACCACTTCATAAATACCGAATCGGTAAAATTCGGTATTTATGAAGTGGTAAATGTTGGGCTACCTACATAAGGCCCTATGTATGTTACCATCATTATGGTCATCACTTTTTACACAAATCCAGTATCCCACGAAACATTTTTCCTTACCACCAATGGGAACATTGCAGACACCACCAGAAGGTAGTTGAAAAACTTTTGCACAGACATTTTCTTATTTTTCAGGGTTTAACACTTCTGACCCGACCTCATATTACTATAAGGTTGCACCTACAGCTGCACAGAAGAATATTCTGACTGACACCAAACAGATTTATTCTGCATCCTTTATTTCCCAACTGTATGAACAGGGTTCAACTTATGGAAAGACACTATAGACACAAAATCAGTCAGGAGTTCTAAGGAATGGCACGTTCAGGGAACAGAAGCACTATTTAGAGTGTGCCTCATTCCACAGCAGATAATATTTCTGAATGAAACTGTGCAACAGACTTCCTGTCTTAGACTAGCCAATAACAAGGACTTGAACAGGCCTCGGATTCCTACACTTTCACACATCAATTTTACATCATGTGGAGGGGATACTATAGATGACTTTATGCAGTACAATACTTCAGACCCCAATTGAAGGGATGGTTAGTTTGGCCCACAGACACAAACAGATGTCAATCAAGATTCAAGGGTACAACCAAAGGGTTTAGTATCCATAGGCCAGACCAAAACTATGTACAAAGAGAAGTGGTGACTTTATACAGTGTTGGGAAGTTGCGCCTCGATTATCTAAAAACCTCGGCACTGTCCCAGGTGAAACAGCACTTATCCTTACTCTCAGATGAGGTGGGTCTAAGGGATTTTTTATTCGGTCCCTGAAAGCCACGTCAGAAACGTTTCTATTACGCTGTCTATGATGGAATTTGCAAAATCTCTCAACAAGAAGCTCCGGAGAGAATTAACCTAGAAAAGGCGTTAGCTGTAGTTGACAATGAAATTACTACATTAGCATCCAGGATTTATTCACTGGGCAATATTGTATCTTCTGCTATAGATATACTAGAACAGGAGTTGTCCATACTACAGCACGGACAATCCCAGCTACGTTCTCTTATGTCATTAAGCTGGACGCTGCAATCATTGCGTGCTGGTTATGTGCCTTGGTGATTTATCAACAGCATGCCCCTATTTTCTGCATACAATCTAACTGAAAAGCAGATACCGATGGCACAAAGGGGAGCAAAATATACAATGCTGTGTATTGAAAAACTAGACAAGCTACCTTTTACTGTGACAGAGTCACCATCCACAGAATGGTTGATCCATAGCCAAAGAACACTACCGGTCACAACTTTCCAGTTTTAGTATTGTCTCAACAACAACAGGCTGGCTGATATGAAGCGATGGGTAGGGAATTCATCAAGGAATCGTGGGAATTACCATACAGATTTCGATGCACGAATGGGGACATGGAATTGTTCCTTAGCAGTACCAACAGCGAGAATTCTTTAAGTGGATCTCTCAAATGCCCGGATATCATGCTTCACTGGGCCTGTAATGGTTCAGTAGCTAGCTTATCCTGTCACTTGAAAGGGTCCCCAGCTGCCGTGATTAATACAGTGCTCAATTTGCTTTCGAATGGGAGTTACTTGATGCTGAATGATCAAGGTTGTTGTTGGAATGCTCCGGGGCATCGCATATCTTGTCACTGTAAGCCCCAGGGTTACTTGCTGTAAGCAAGTATTGTTTCCACCGACCCATACAGTCAGGGAGGCACCGTTATGGCCTTCATTGAATGTTTCCTTTATACGGTTTGATACTCTGAGCTGAATGAAAGCCATGCTTTTACAGCAAGCCATGCCCTTAACCACCACCTGAGAAACTTATGATGTCCAGGTTGCAAGGTCCTCGGCTTAGATACAGGCACTAGTATGAACAAACTGTCCTTTCCATTTCACAGAAATAGTACAACGTATCTTTAATATGTCTGATACGAGGGCATAGTCCACCTATTTAAGACCATAGGTTCTGGACTGTTAAGTTCCTTTCAGACAATCGTTTGAGTTATTCCCAACTTCATACACTCTGTATTCGTAAGCATTTTTGGAGGGCTTCTGCTGATCCTTTTACTAATAGCAGGTATCCTGATTGTCATTTTTCTGCTAAGCAATGGATGGCCCAGTCACCAAGGAAATGGAAAAAATGCTCTTGGAGCACCGATACCGTGACCGCATGGTACTCCATCTGGGCACACCTCGCCTTCGCAAACTAAGTGAATCCTGGTTCCTACCATTGACTATTCCACCGGGGGACTGGACAGATCACTACTAGGCAGAAACGCGGTCCGATTTGTAGTTCTGATTTTGGAAGTTACAAATCGCGTGATCCCGTCTCCCATGAGATGCGCTAACATTGCTCTCTAAATTTTTCCTTTCGACGACTTGGAGAAAGGTTTTCCTAACCGTGAGTAACGGGTTAGGTTTCTAATACTGACCGTGGACAGGGCACACCTTAGCGAGTGTGCACCACCCGGGTCACGTTTTATGGTCCTGACGAAAACCTTAGCAATAGCAACTTGATGGTTGAAACATGTAGACCTTAATTATTCTTTTTCACCTATTTTTATTATTAGATACCATAGGTCAATCTAACCTTCCTTGGTATCTTCACTATTTTTAATCATTGTCCAAATTACCCTAGAATAAATTACTTTCAATTGGGTAAAATCTGGCCAATTTTTATCTAAATTCACTATTCACCTTCAAAAAACCAGCTCCACTGTAGTCAGGTGTCATAGCACACCCGGATGGCACTCGGCTATCTGGGTGGGACCTCGATGATGAAGCATGTCACCAACTAGGTTGGTGAGTGAGGGGTCTTCTTAAGAAAGATTATTTCTTCATTGCTCCACGTGCCAATATTCTATAGACAGTTCTCTGTCGTTTGGGAGTACTCCCTCATTTTGTTTGATATCCTATCATTTAGACCAGTCTGGATCGACTGTATTCTGCCTGTCTTCCGATGCATGTTCTGTGGACAAAAATGCGTGTTGGACCGCCGTCTAACACTTCCATCAGTTGCGTCACCGGACCTTGATGCTTTACTGGACCCGGTAACTAGATGTAGTGAAACACAGGACAATTGGACTCATACCCGTTCATGTACGGGAGTGCACCTCACCTGTCCTGATCGAGGTACCGACGGACAGAGCGGGGCCTCATTCCCTGAGCGAATGCCAGCTGAGGTGAGGTGCACTCCCGTACATGAACGGGTATGAGTCCAATTGTCCTGTGTTTCACTACATCTTGGACTCACAGGTTCTGGCAGGTTGTATGGTTCCAACTGCATTATATTGAGACTTGTGTACAATCTTGTTGGTTCACTGTTTTGCAGTAGCATTTCCACCTTTATTGGTCCTGACGAAAGCCCGGTTTAATAAAATCTAGGGGCTGAAACATGTAGACCTAGTCCTCACGGACTTATTACAGTTATTCTTTTAAACTGTAATTGCACTGTTTTTAGTTTTGGCACCAGGGTAGCATTTATTAAAATTGGTTAGTATCCTGATAGCTAATTTTAACCTCACTTGTCTTTCACCTTAATACATCACTAGCACTGCAACCATCATCCTCCTAATTTTCAAACCATCTTCTCATTTCTTTTTGATGTCATAGTGTACATTTCCTCCTTTTTGCCACTTATTGAAACATCTGTTTCAACTCCCTTCTACTTTTGAGAAGTTTGCAACCCTTGATTCTAAGAGGGCATGCATTGGAGTGGATATCCCAAATGATGAAGCAGGCCACCTCGGTGGGTGATGGGACTCCGTTGTTTCCCTAAAAACTTCTTTCATTCTACTCAGTATTTCCTGGCTGACTCTAGAGACCATAGTTTTCTTCTTTTTGTGTGACTATTTCGGCAGGGGAACAGAACACTATTGGTCTATAAACATTTTCCCTAAGACCCTCTTTTTGAATATTTATTGATATAATCCCTTGCGGGGTGTCCATCTCTAGACCAAGACGGGGTCCCACAGTCTCTCACTTCAGGTAATGGGGTTGACTTAGTCCTAGAGGGATTCTTGGCTTTATACCTACATGCATGCTAGGTACATTCAGGTACATCTAGTTAGGGTCGCATCGTAGGAGTACTTATTTATTGCTGTCATGTATTTTATATACTTGCCTGTATTCATTCTTTTAGCACAATGGTAGAACTCTACCATCCTTTTACTCTGTTAGTGCTTCTAATCATGTATATCTGTTTCTGTCTAATGGTTGTTTCAGCACACCTATTTTACACTAGAATGACGCTGGTTCAATAAATGCTTATTGGAAAACGTCCCCATCGTTTATTCTGTGTATCTCTCTGAGACTAAGTGAGCACGAGTGACTAGGCAAAAAGTATGGCACTGTTTCCATGATCCTGAGGGATCAGGGTTGTCATGTTTGATAGTTGAGAATAAATATTCTCTCCTTGGTAAGAGGGGTTTCTAGTGGCACTGTGAGGTAGCTGGTACAACAGGCTAAAATACCCAGTGGGGGTGTCTATAATCAGTCCGGACACCAATTCTACAGTGTATGTTGTCTAAATGTGCTGATCCTATATCGGTTTATAGGAACTACAGACAATTAAAGAGGTTGGTGAACAAAGTTATAAAAGGTCTGGAAGCCTATAGTGCAGCATATCTAGATGATATAGCTGTCTTTAGCTCCACCTTAGAGGAACACCTGGTCCACCTCAAGAATGTTTTGGAGCCTCTGCAGAAAGCAGGCCTCACTATCAAGGCCACTAAGTGCCAGATAGGGCAGAGCAAGGTTGTGTACTTGGGCCACCTGGTAGGCTGACACTAGGTTCAACAACCAAAGAGCAAAATCCAGACCATAATGGAATACATTGTTCCAACTACCAAGACTCAGGTCAGAGCTTTCTTGGGCCTGACTGGGTATTACAGGAGATTTTGGACGGGATATGGGTCCATAGTGACTCCCCTTAATGATCTGACATCAACGAAAATGCCCAAGAAAGTTCAGTGATCAGTAAGCTGTCAAAAGGCATTTGATGACCTCAAGCAGGCGATGTGCACTGCTCCTATTCTGCAAAGTCCTGATTACTCTAAAAGTTTCATTGTCCAGACAGCTGCATCTGAGTTAGGGGTAGGGGCTATGTTATCACAACTGAATGCAAAGGGCCAGGATAAACCAGTAGCTTTTATCAGGAGAAGGTTGACCCCCAGGGAGAAACGTTGGTCAGCCATTGAGAGGGAGGCCCTTGCTGTGGTCTGGGCCCTGAATAAGTTGAGGCCATACTTGTTTGGCACTCACTTCATTGTTCAGACAGACCATAAGCCCCTCTTATGGCTTAAACAGATGAAGGGTGAATATACAGTGAAACATAGACCTGGGAGTAGCCATGCCAATGCATATGGACTCTCCAAATATTTCCATATAGAAAATGAAGACTCAACTGGGCAAGGTTAGTCTCATCGCCTTACGTTTGGTGGGGTTGGGGTTGTGTAGGAAAGTAGGATCTGCTTTTATGGTTACTGCCACTTTTTGCCCGGTGCTAGGCTGTTATTGACTATTCTGACTGGGATTCTGCTAATCAGGATCTCAGGCTCTCTGCTGTCTTTGTATGTTCAGTACTTAGGTACATCCCAGATGGGATACTGAATTACTCTTATTAGTCCCTAGTATATGGTATTAAGGTACCCAGGGCATAGGTAACCCAGAGGTCCCCCATGGGCTGAAGTATGTATTATGCCACTCATGGGAGACCATTCAAAGTGAAACTATAGGCCTGCTATTGCAGCCTGTGTAAACTGGTGCTAGCACCACTTACAAAAGATATAGGTTTCCTATATCTAGGGTCACTGCACTTAAAACCTTTAAGTCACCCCTATTGTAGGCCTTCACAATCCTCAAGATAGGGTGCTTGGTTCTAAGTGTGAGGGTGCCCCTGCATGAGCAGGACACCCCCTACAGCCTACGGAGTCCATTCTCCCGGGTTGTAAGTGAAGCAGCTTTATACCATATAGAGGGGCACCCCGTAATTACACGATGACCATCTCGAAATTGGCTGCAACGAATCCTATCATGTTTGGTATCAAACATGTTGGAATCATACCCCCACACCATCAACTGTGTGGGAGGTATGATTTCAAGCACTGGTACTGGCCACCGTTAGGCTCTCAGTGTTCCTGGTACCAGTCTTCTAGACCTGGACATCACAACATGGCTGCTGCTGACCAGAGAAACAATTCTGCGTTCCTGCTGCTGAGCCAAGCACGGGCAGGGGAAGGCAGAACAAAAGGGATCCTGTCACAGGGAGGTGTGACCACCTCCCAGACAGGATTTAGTGTTGGGGCAGGGTGGGTGCGCTTGCCAGCGCCACTCAGTCTGCACGAGGGGCTCATTTAGTGCCTCCTTGCATATTCCAGTTCAAACCAGTTCTGTGAGCCATTGGCTTCACTCTGGCGCGAAACTGGACAAAGGACATGGGAGTATCCCCCTCCGACCAAACCCTCCCCTGATTCGTCCCAACCCTTTCCTTAGGGTACTAAAGGGCTTACCTGGGTGTAGGTTCCTAGATTCGTCGTGGGACATGATTCAATTCAGACACCACTTCAACTACTACCCCCGGGCACTCTGGACTTCACTGGACTTTGTTTGGGCTCGACTTCGTCTCCCTTCCAGTCTGTTGCATTGTCTGTGCCTGTGCACCGTACAGAAACCTTCCAAACCTGTAGGGAATTGAAGACACCTGAAGGAATCTCCCTTGGAGTGAAGGAGTCAGTTATCCTGCATCTGCAGGCACGGCAACTAAGCTTACCGGTTTGCTGATCCTGAGCTACCACAGACTCCGAAAGGCTCAGCAACACAGGTTGTGGTTCTCCACAGCTCTTGAGGCCTGCCCTGCCTTCTCACCGAGTTTGAGGCCAGTATCCCTCGTAGGAGCCGCAGGAACCAAACCCCTGTGCACCGCGTTGACTTGCCCTTGCAAAGGCTTGTTGGCTTCCTTCCACCAAGATCTTCGGGCTCCAAGTAGCCCTAACCTCCTGCATCTCAAGTGACCATAATTTCCGTCCACATCGCATTGTTTGCACCGTGGCCTGCATCTTTTGGTGAGCTGCTCAAGGTCCTCTTGCGACTCCTGTGACTCCGACCTGTTGGTCCTATTGAGGGTCACCTTTGTTTCTTTTGGTTTCCCCTGATTGCTTGGGGCCTGCACTGACTCCCCTGCTTGTGGTTAGTCCCCTGGACCTTGCTTGTCCTAACATTGCACCTACTTTGACTTCCACGTTGGTTGCAGCTTCCAAGTCTTGTTGCTGCTCCTGATGGACACCGACCCCTCATCTCGTGACATCCGACGTGGGACAGCTTGTGCATGGCTCCTGGTCTTCTATAGCGTTGCCTGGTCCTCACAGCTGCAGAGTCATGGTCACCGCCAACTCTCCTGCAACTCCTGACATCGGTGCGCATTTGTCTTCCAGGTCTCCAGGTCACTCCTGAGTAACATAGACTCTGTCCCCTCTGCTTGCAGGTACTCTTCAACTTGGATCCACCTTCGGATTCCACCGGACACTTTCTCCTTCTTCAGCAGCGTAATTTTCCTGAAGTCCTCCATTGGGTTTGACAGCGGTTTCCGACACCACTTCACACCTATTCACCCGGCTTCCCTGGAGTAGGTAACGTGGGTACTAGGGTATCCATGGGTGGAGTGACTCTCCAACCTTCTGTCTTTCACAGGGTTTCTTCAGGGTCCACTGGGAAGGATCCTTAATATTTAAAATTACAACTGCTACTAACACGTTGACTTGCACAGAGAACGCGGTCATGATCCCACACTGCACACGATCTCCACGGGGCTCCTAGTCACTCACCTTGGGTGGTGCTTTGGGCAATTCTACGTGTTCTGGAAATTTGTCTTGGCACTAGTCGTGGTTCTTATACCACTTTCCCCCCTGGTTCCACTGTGTATTCTGTTCTATTTACGTAATTTCTATGCAAAGTATTGTGTGCATTTTGCATATCTCTGGGTAGGAGATATCTGTATGTATTAGTGAGTATTATATAATAAATACATATTTTTATAAATACATTTTGTGGTTCTTTTTCACTTAATCTATATCTATAAGATTGCATTCTGGTAAAACAAGCTTCTTTTACACTCCTTCTGGACTAAGCCTGAAGGCTGCTCTCCACAGCTACCACTTAGAGAGCTTTCTAAGGTTGTTTAAGACCTTCTCAATCACCATAAGTGTTGTCTGGACAGGTGCAGGGTGTCCACTTAACGTAAGTGTACATCATATACCAGACCAGCCTCTCACAGCGTTCATAGGATGATGATTTAACACTGAAAGGAAATACTGTCCCAGATCAGAACTACAGCAGAGATTTAATGAACTCCTTAGATTCTACAGTTTGGAGATACTTGAGATGACTTGGAGTACTTGCACACCACCCTAATGGGTGACTCCAAACTGTGATGCTGCTGACGGTAAATTTAATCTGTGCATAATCCTGGAAACACTTTGCACCTCTCCCCCTTACTATGTGGTGCTGCAGATATATATATATGTATATATATATATATATATTCACTGAAAAAAACCATAGGTTTCACACAAGTTATAGTTAGCTGTACATTTCACTCGTAAAAAACCAATGAAATTCCACGTTATAGTTAGTGCAGGCAACTATAACTCACGCGACCGCAATCCTCTGCTGATGCTAATACTGTATTTAGACACTTATTTGCCCATGTCTTCTTCCATTAAATTTTAGCTATACATATATTACAAATATTTTTTTTTCATAAAGACACATATGTCATTAGCAGAGGATTGCGGTCGCGTGAGTTATAGTTGCCTGCACTAACTATAACGTGGAATTTCATTGGTTTTTTACGAGTGAAATGTACAGCTAACTATAACTTGTGTGAAACCTATGGTTTTTTCAGTGAATTTGCAAGGTTTTTTAAATGCTAATTTCTAACTATAACGTGTGTGAAACCTATGGTTTTTTCAGTGATTTTGTACGTTTTTTTAAATGCTAAGTTACTTTACGCCGTTCGTGCCGTGCGCGCCCACTTCACGCAGTTCATTCCGTGCGCGGACGGTGTGCTTCGCGCTCCGTGCGCGCACAGTGAGCACGTGGTGCACTTCGCGCACCTCGCGCCCACTTAACGCAGTTAGTGCCGTGCACGCACGGTGGGCACGCGGTGCGCTACGCGCACCGCGTGCCCACGTTAGGCTGGATGGGCCATGTACGCACGATGCCCTTCGCGCACCGTCCGCACACGGAGGACATATTATGCGCTTCGTTCTGAAAGGTTTTCTATTAAAGGTTCAGTTAATATCGATATGCCATGCACAAAAGGTCCCTTCGGGCACTTTTGGCACATGGGGGGGGGGAATTTGGATTTAGATTTTTTTTAAATTAATTTTTTACCGTACGCGTATTCGGCGTTTTTTCGAGAAAAAAAATAATAATATTTTTTGGCCTTGGATGGCCTTCTGGTACACCATAACCAAGGCTAGGTGGTTAGGAGCTGTCTAGCCTGCCCCCTTTTTATGATATCCAACTTTGTTTTTCCACCACCCCTCCGAGTGCGAGAGAGAAAATGGCGGCCGACACTTCCTGGTTTTGACCGATTCGAATGTTTACTAAGATCTAACAGCCAATCAGAATCGCGCTCGCGCACGGCACCGTACGCGTACGGTAAGCTTACGGTGCGCGCTCGGAGCGCGCTTACAGATATATATATTGATTTAAATGCTATTTTCTCAGGAACTACTGAACAGATTTACACCAGACCTACAAAAGGCACTTCCTTGACCTGAGGACTACCTCTCTGCCAAATTACAAGTAATTCTGTTCAGCCGTTCGGGCTGTAGCTGTGTCTAAAGGTCCTATGGAAAAATGCATGGGGAAAACGCGTTTTGGGACCCCCCTTTTTTCTCAGCCCCCGCTTGACGAACCCCCCCGAGACTTTCAGGGTAGGAGCGGAGCGTAGCGCCCCATTAGTTTTGAAAATTTCGCGAGGATTTATCGACCGGCGCCAAAGTTATTCCAAATAGAATGTTGCGGATTTCCTATGGAAACAGGGTCCTAACTATAACTACCTACTGGCGACCGCCAGTAGGTAATATATATATATATATATTTTTTTTTTTATATATATATGTGTGTATATATATATACAGATATATATATATATATATATATATATATATATATATATATATATATATATATATATATATATATATATATATATATATATATATATATATATATATATATATATATATATTTTTTTTTAAACCAAGATACGCCGCACTCTGGAAACAGTTGTTTTTAAAGCTTTTTTATTTCAAAGCCCAGTCTGTCAACCGACGCGTTTCGGCCATGACGGCCTTTTTCACGTGAAAAAGGCCGTCATGGCCGAAACGCCTCGGTTGACAGACTGGGCTTTGAAATAAAAAAGCTTTAAAAACAACTGTTTCCAGAGTGCGGCGTATCTTGGTTTAAAATTGAATTCGGCCTGGGTTTGGCCCCACGCTTGCACCCGCTGCTGTGCGATCCGGCAGTAAACCCCATTGCTGGAAAAAAAAAAAAAAAAAAAAATATATATATATATATATATATATATATATATATATATATATATATATATATATATACTACTGTCGGTCGCCAGTAGGTAGTTATAGTTAGGACTAAGTTTCCATAGGAAGAGCATTTTTTGTTTTGCTTATAACTTTGGCGTCGTTTGATGAATCTTCATGAAATTTTCCAAACTAATTCTTTGTTCATATCAGCTCCTATGTTAAAAGTTTGGGGGTGATTCGTCCATGGGGGGTCGAGAAAAAAGGGGGGTCCCAAAACGTGTTTTCTCCATGCAATTTCCATAGGAAACTTTAGACAAGGCTACAGGTCGAACGGGTGAACGGTATTACCCCAAATTTGTCAGGGAGAGGGGTCTTGGTCTAGAAAGCACACTTTTGTTTATTTGGTGTAAATCCGTTCAGTAGTTTTTGACAACTATTGAAATTTGCAGATATCGATATTTGGGAATTCTGCCATCTGATTGGCTGAGGCGTTACGAGCATGAGCTTGCTGATTATTGGCTGCGAGCTGTTGCAACTAGGAAGTGTTGGCAGCCATTTTGTGATTCCGTTGAAACGAGTAAGGGGAAAAAAGGGCGAAAAGAGTAGGAAACAGGAGGATTGGAGCACTGTAACCTCTGTGGGGAAGTGCGAAGCGAAGTAGTCACTCCTACCGGTCTGAAAGTGCGGTGTTGCTCAGAGTGACATGGTGCTGAGATGAGATGCTGCTACACTCAGGTATGAAACCGAGAGCCTACATCATGAGCTCATTGCTGTAAAGTGATGTGCTCTGGTCTTTGTAGCATACCTGTGCAAGTAGTGTTAGTAGGCGTTTATGCCATACAGGAAGTGGGAAGCGAACTACTGACCTCTACAGTGCGTTTATACTATACCGGAAGTGGGAAGCGAAGTACTCACGCCTACCGGTGTGAAGACTCGGGGATCAAATCGAGCTGATTGCTGTAAAGTGATGGGCTCTGGGCGCTGTAGCATACTGGCCGTTGTAGGATAACTCTGTTATATAGTGTTAGTATGTGTTTATACTATAGAGGGAGTGGTAAGCGAACTACTCACCCCTACTGGTTTGAAGAATCGGGGATTAAACCGTGAGCTCATTGCTGTAAAGTGATGTTCTCTGGGCGCTGTAGCATACCTGTGGAAGTAGTATTAGTTTGCGTTTATACAATACAGGGAGTGGGAAGCGAACTACTCACCCCAACCGGTCTCAAGACTCGTGGATGAAACCATGAGCTCATTGCTGTAAAGTCATGTGCTCTATGTAGTATTCTAATGTAAGTCATAGTAGAATGTTAGAATGTAATGCTACTAGAATGTAAGTATGTAATGTTAGAATGTAGGGCTGTCATGAGGGGAATCTTGGGGAGTTTGTACACGGTGCTGGAGAAGTTGGTTGCCTTGCTGTCTGCTCCTGTTGATGGCTGTTTAAGCTGTATTCTTTTCCTGCAATAAATCTACTTATCGGATCCACTGCTGTCTTCCTCTTCACTACATAAATTTGGCGACGAGCTGGAGAAGGTAAAAAGAAGGCAGCTCTCACCAATGTTTTGAGCTTCCTTGCGTTCTGCTGAAGACCCGATTTCTTGGTGAAGCTGTTTCTACTCATCCCAGGGTCGTCGGCTCATCGAGCTATGTCATCCGACCTCTGGATTTGTGGATTTTAGGCTTCCTCTGCCTTTTCACTACACTCTGGTCGCTGTACAACATGCGTGCAAGTAGTGTTCGTATGCGTTTATACTAAATCTGTAGTTATGCAGTAACCAATGCATCATGGCCCTATGGAGCGCCACCTCCTAGGTGCAGCTCATACTATGTCCCGGGGTGTGCATCCGTGGAACATTTATGTTTGCCATTACAGGGCGGGAGCATGGCTTCCACCCTGTGATAGCAAATCCTTGTTTGCCTCGTTGAAGCAAGAGGAGGAAAACCTTGTATCGCTTCAACAAAGCGGATCCGGATGGTAAAAATGGAGACAAAAAAATGAAGCGGGGTCTCACCCGTTCATTTAAATGAGCCCCCTGGTGGGTAATGTTCAGGGGCCTATCCTATTATTATATTGAGGGGTCTGTGCAGCACTGGGGACCTTAATCTAACATGTAAATTAGGCACGGGAGGGCACAGAGACGTTTCGTACCCTAGGAGATCGCCACCTCCCCGGGTATTGTTTAGTAATTGTTCGAGGGGCTTCGAGGCCAACTCAAGTCCGGGGATCGTCACCCTCCGGGACTTCACTTAAATATGCAGGGTGGGCGTCGACAGTCCCTGAAGCCTTGGTGGCCCTAGGCAGTGCCTTATTGGTTCTGTAATTACATGGGCAGTACTCATGGTGTTAGAAAGTGATGCACTCATAGAACCCTTGTACTTGTAGAATTACCTAGGCTTCATTTCTGTAATAGTCTGCTGGTTTATATTTGGTAGGTGCACCACAAAATTAAAAATGTTTTCCCTCATAAGCTCCTATCAGCCGCCGATTTTCACAATAAACTATAGACAAGTGTAGTCAGAAAAAGAAGACCCATACACTCACTTATTTATTGGTAAAAAAAAATTACTTTTATTAAAACAACACAAATAAATGGAAAAGCAACTTTATTCGAACAAACAACATGAAACAAGTGGGTGGGACTCCTCCGGAAGCAGCGTACAAAACCTGTAACACAAAAAAGAAACATAAGTATGTGTGCCATGTCGAAGAGAAAAAGAAAGGTAGTCAGAATGAAAGGAAGAAAGTGAGAATGGGACAGAGAGCGAGTGGGTGGAAGGGAGAAGGGGAGGGAGAGTCAAGAGAACAGAGGGAGGAGGAGACAGAGCGTCGGCCTACTGCACCCAGCCCTCACTGTTCACCTCCCGTCACCCGTGTGTCTGGGACGCTGGGGTTCGCGAGAAAGAGTGCGGTCCAGCAATTCTTTAAAATGAAACAGAGATATGAATGAGACCAGAGATTACATTATTATCTACGGCAACATCGCTTGCCTGCACCTGTGCACCCAGGCTGCTGCACCCCAGACCCTTCCCCCGCACTGTGTGCAATTGTAGCTCCTGCGCACCGAGGCTTCACTGCTCACCTGCCACAACTGGTGTGTCCAATGACGTGCCGGTGCGAGCTCCAACTCCAGGGTGCCACTCTCAGGGTGGCACAGCAGGTCTCTGGTCGGGGATGGTGTCTTGATACCACGATGGAAGGCTACAGAATGCCCAGGGCCTCATCACGGGCTGAGCATCCGCTCCGCCGATTATGGTGCCACTAACTCAGTGTCTGAAAAGGGAGATATAATATAATGCTGGAAATGTCTTGAGGTAAATGAAGGTTTATTTCAAGCATAACTGAGAACACCAGTTGAGTGCATCCTTCCTTCTTGAAGTACGATCTACCAACTGTTAGTGGTAATCGTGGTTCAAAGAGGAGTTGGAGTGCATGAGAATACACAAGGTTAAATAATAATATGTTATGCCAACGTTCAGATACAAAGAAACAGAGCACATGCTAGAAGCATAATGTGCGCGTGCAATGCAGTGGCGGAAGCCTGTGTGCATGTACACTTAGTAATCAGCTCACTACAGTGCCCCAAAAGCCAACGCCACATGTCTGTAGGGCAGCGCTGCCCGCTGGCTCAGGCCTACAGTACGGTCCAGCAGGTCCTTAAAATGAGACAGAGATGTGACTGAATGAGGTCAGAGATCACATCATTACGCACGGCAACATCGCTTGTTTGCACCTGCGCACCCAGGCTGATGCACCCCACCCCTCCCACCACACCGCGCTCAATTGCAGCCCCTGTGCACCCAGGCACCACTGCTCACCTGCTGTCATTGGTGTGTGTCCAAACACGACAGTAAGCAGGGTTCACAATTCAGATCTAGTTTTGATTGCCAGGATGGTGTACACCTCATGGATCCCTTTTTTTTTATTGCGCATTGTGATACGCGAGGTGGATGCGGCCATATCACCTGAGGCAGTGTGGAAGAACTGGGACATGTGGCATCATCGTTATTCTATTTATAAGTACGCAAAGTGGGCTGGGCTTGTGTACGCCAGGCCAGCATAGGGGTGTGAATAATTATTCCGGGGACCTGGGCATTGTTCAGTTCCTGCCTGGGCAGGAAGTGTACTTATGTGTGTGTCCCTGTTGCAGTTTTGACGTCGCACAATCCGCAATTTACATTAATGTAGCATGTACTGGGAGGGCGGCAACTATCACTAATGAGATGCTGTCCGAAAACATTGAATGGACAACATCACATGTCGTTGTCAAGCTTGTTGATTCGCGCAGACACGCATGTCAATGGTGTGCGGTATTATTGAAAGTATTGCTATCGCGAAGCACACACATGTGAATGTGCTCGGATGGAGGGAGGATCAGCAGTAAGGCTACGTCATACACAGTGATAATGCTCATTAAAGTCAAGCAATGCATGTCATACGTGAATCTGAAGGTCTCACATATGACACACTACTATACTGGTAAAGCCTGACAACAGAGCATACTGCAACACAAATCTACACATTATTCTTTACTGTTTGTCACATGTGATCTAGGATGTGCACTCTGCCCGTGGCTGATGATACCCCTTCGAGCCACCAATACCCAGGCCGAAAGGCAGCACAATAATGCACACACACACACACCAGGGGCATCGTGTAACACAGGGGTACTCATAGTACGGCCCGCGGGCCGCCAGCGGCTGGGCAAGCCTTTCTTGGCGGCTCGCGGACCTTGCAGACATCGTACCGGTGTTTGTTTAACAGTGTCAGCAAACACGTGGAGCTGCTGGGGCGCTAAGAGGTGAAATACAACAAAGCCTCGTTATCATGCAAATGGGCTCTTAAAGACCTGTGAAGTACTCGGTGGGGCTGTGTGTGTGCCCTGGAAGGGAAGCTGCCTCAGCAGCCAGGGGTATAACGCAGCCCCCGCGGTGTGGGGGGCCCCCACGCTCCAGGGGCCCCCTCACTCTAAGCGAGGGAGACGGCTGCGCCTGGAAGCAATCCTCTTCAGCCTCCCCAAGTCCCCATAAATTAAACTGTGCGCGCACACCACGGTGACGGCATCTAAGCCTCAGAGTCTTCCCTCTCATTCTGTCTCGCTCCTCAGTTAGTGAAAACCGAGACTTCAAGAAACGGGTATTACCCTCTCTTTCCTCCTTTTATTTATTTGCTCCCCTGTGAAATGGATCCAAAAAAGAATACAATTTTTGCTGGAAAAGTTGTCTTTCTCTGACACAAGTGCAGCCTCCGGGTGGAAAGAAATAAAACATTCCAAATGTGAAAAATAAATAACTAATTAAAGCAAGACAGAGTGGTTGCAAGATGTCCAGATTGATTTATTTACACCTAAACACATTAGTGCCACTTTACAGTGTTTGCCAGTGAAGTGATACTTTTGTTTACTCCTCTCTCTTTGAACAACATAGTTTTCCCTGTGTGGGAAAGTGCACCTTGCCTGGAGGTACTGAAATACCTGCTTGATGGGTGAATTGGAAAACAAAATGTGTACAGAGACTGTGTGTTTACGAATGTGGTCTTTTTTATACCATACTGCCTATGTTTTGAAAGAATATAAGCAATAGGCACTGAAACGGGTCCCTTACGGGCCCTGTAGTCATGGCCTTACCTTTTCATGCAAAAGCACTCACTAATTTCAGAATAATGAGTGTAAAAGGAAAAAGGTAACCATGACTGAGAGGGAGGGAGACGGGGAGAGGGAGGGAGACGGAGAGGGAGGGAGAGAGGGGAAGAGGGGGAGAGGGGGAGGGAGGGAGGGAGACGGAGAGGGAGGGAGACGGAGAGGGAGGGAGACGGAGAGAGAGAGAGAGGGGGAGAGAGGGAGGGAGAGAGGGAGGGAGACAGGGAGGGAGGGAGACAGAGAGGGGGAGACAGAGAGGGTGAGACAGAGGGAGACGGAGAGGGAGGGAGAGAGGGAGAGAGAGATGGGGAGAGGGAGGGAGGGAGACAGGGAGGGAGGGAGACAGGGAGGGAGGGAGACAGAGGGGGGAGGGAGACAGAGGGGGGAGAGAGACAGAGAGGGGGAGACGGAGAGAGACGGAGAGGGAGAGTGACGGATAGAAGGAGAGAGGGAGGGAGACGGAGGAGGGAGGAAGATGGAGGAGGGAGGGAGACGGAGGGAGAGGGAGGGAGATGGAGGGGAGAGGGAGGGAGACGGAGGGAGAGGGAGGGAGACGGAGGATGGAGGGAGATGGAGGAGGGAGGGAGATGGAGGAGGGAGGGAGGGAGATAGAGAGATATGTGTATGCCGGGTCCGGTGGTTCAGTGGACGAAGGCGTCCGCTGCAGGGACCTGTGTTCCACCTCATGGTCACAGTTTTTTTTTGTTGCTCTAGCCCCGCCCCCTCCCCCAATGACCCCTCCCCCAAGGTGCGGCCCTCGGCCACAAACCACACTGTAAATTTGGCCCCCAAGAGAAAGTGTGTGAGTACCCCTGGTGTAACACATTTGTTTTTTGATGTAACGTTTCAGATGCATGGCCATCACACGTGGAAAGCTACTGTATAGAGCATGAATATTGATCAAGATGATCGTTGCATGTTGTGTGTACTATAAGATATGTGTACACAGCAAAAAACTTTTCAAAAAAGCTCTCTAAGCAGAAGAGGTGTCTCTCATCAAACGCTGTAGAGAGAATGACTAAAATGGGTGGGGTCCTCCAACTGTTACAATGGGAAATGTTATGAACCAATCAAATGCTTTTTTGTAAGGTCACATGGCAATCACGCACCGAGCGTGCAAGGAGGCCGCACTCGCTGTGATTTTGAGAAAATATATTTACCATAATATAAGTTTATTACAGTTAGAAATATATAAATGTTTAATATATTTTAGATTATCGCTTGCTCTCATATACAGTTTACACATATTTAGATATAGTTTTGAGACATAAAAAATAAAATGAGGGAAGGGCGTACCCGGCGCGATACCATACGTGTATGACATAACACAGGGCCTGGCAGCGTGCACCCGTCGCATACGGAATGGCCAGCCGGCGCGACCTTATACATATATGATGTTAGGCAGGACGCGGTGCTATGAAGCCGTCGGATACGAAATGCGCGTCCTTTACGAGTTTAGAAATATGGCGGATAGGATTCGCATGCTGATGGAGCTTGGTACACTACCGGTACGGGAGTCCAGTTTTTTCCACACAAAAAAAAAAGATATACATACTTTTTTTTTAAGCTATAAAAAATTACATAATTTTTCAAAATAAAAAAAATATATATTTTTTAAATGGAAAAAATATACGTTTTATAAATATTAAAATATGAAATTAACATTTAAAAAAACGTCGCAATTCACTGAAAAAAACATAGTTTGTACAGATGCTATAGTTAGGAATTAGCATTTAAAAAACCTTTGAAATTCACTAAAAAAAACATAGGTTTCAGGGACGTTATAGTTAGTTGGACATTTGACTCATGTAAAACCAGAGAAATTCGCCCTCTATAGTTAGTTGAGCTAACTATAACTCGCGCGCCCGCAATGCACTGGTGATGACGTCACATATTACATCACTCATGACACGGTCAGTGACATCACTGATGACATCTCAAATGACATCACTGATGACATCACTGATGAAATCATCCATGTGATAATCTGATGCACATACTGATGCCCTAATATAAACTTTGATACACGCACTCTAAAATACAGACTACTATTTGTGAAACCATACACACAACAATGCCAGATACTACATACCACCCACTATTTCCTAGGTATACACACACATCCAGTCACTTATACATGCAGTTACTCATCAATACAGTACTATAATATGCACTCATACACCTATACATAGTCACACTCCGCCACTCATCCATAGAGTTACTCACACACCTAGTCAGTCATGCAAAGAATCTATCACATATTCATTTACTCATGTATTCAGTTATACACACCAACTCCGTTATTTATACGCACACCACTTCACTTATTTATGCAGATACTAACACATACTTACTGTCTTATACAATCACTGATACAAGCAGACACTCATTTATACACCCACTCTTCAAATAACTTACTCTCACATATAGTCATTTATATACTCCAACACTCACATATACTGCCTTGAAACATATGTAGTTACTCACACATATACCACTGAGACATTCATTCACTCACCAACACACCCATACACACACTAAATCACCCATACACCCCTTCCCAGATGCACTTTTGAATCCATACAACCAGTGAATCACCCACTCAGACATCTATGCACAGAGTTACACCCCCCCGCCCACCCACACAGACACTCAGGCACCCATACAGATACTCAGACAACAAATCAATAACCCATATAGACACTCGTGTAGCTACTCACCAACCCATGCAGCCGCTTACACACCAACTGAGAGACTAATACAGACTTTCACACAGTTTAGTCACTAACCCATGCATTCAGTAAGACACATTCAATCACTCACTTATACAGTCAGTCACGCACCTACTAAATAATCCCTTCAGGCACTTGTAAATCCACTCATTCTTCAATACACCTTGTCATAGATATATATGAAAAATATTTAAACTTTACGGAAACACACATTCACTGGATGATGTCATCAGTGATGTTATTTGAGATGTCATCAGTGATGTCATCAGTGATGTCACTGGCCATGTCATGAGTGATGTAATATGTGATGTCATCAGCAGTGCATTGCGGGCGCGCTAGTTATAGTTAGCTAAACTAAATATAACGGGCGAATTTCTCTGGTTTTATATGAGTCAAATGTCCAACTAACTATAACTATAACGTCCCTGAAACCTATGGCTTTTTCAGTGAATTTCAAAGGTTTTTTAAATGCTAATTCCTAACTATAATGTTTGTAAAACCTATGGTTTTTTCAGTTAATATATATATAGCTATGTTCAACCATATGAGACAGACTGAACAAGTCTGTGGATAAATAAGGGCTTCATTTTGCACATATTAAAACAATGGTCGTTATTGTGGAGTCCCTGGCCATATGTCTGTGGTTTTGCATAGATGTGGAATGTGTCAATCTAGATCGCCTTCTGCATCGTTGTCAAGTGAATGATTTCTTGCTGATGGTTCCACCCAAGGGGTGCGGCTAGTGACTTATTTTCCTGGATTTTTAGTTGTTATGGACATTAATACTGTCATCTCCTCACCCTAACTCTTCTAAAATCTTGAAAATGTTGCTAACTGCGGATTGTACTTTCGCAAGCTGAACTTATTATCATATGCCTCAGGACGATAAAATGTTAAAATAAGTATTTAAATAAAAAGAAGTCAATTGTGGAAAAGAAAACAATGCAACATATAAAATTCAACATTAATATATGTTGCAATACAAAAAGACCATTATTACAAAGGTCAGGTTAGTGGAAGGGAAGCTTAGAAATACTGCTGCATCCCGTTGGTACCTACCTGTTCTATGCCTTCCGAAAACAGATGACGTGGAAGGCGAAAAGGGGCACAGGAATGCTGTTTCAGGCAATATGGTGAATTGTGTAGGCTCTTCCGTTTCCCTGAATCAGCTAAGTAATGTATGTGCCGCTCGCAGGCTTGGTCATTTGCTCTTCATTTCCTGACACTCCTGAATCGCCTACGAGGAACAGACGGGGTTTTTAACAGGAACGTGTGCCTTCAACTGTGGGACATCTCCGTCGGGACTGCGAGGACCAGTGCACTTTGCGCTTTCAACATCGCCAGCACCTGGGGCCCTCTTACCGACCCCTCCCCCGCAAGGAACTTAACACCTCGCGGCCCCCGCTTCGCGGGAGCCGCTCGCAGGCTTGGTCATTTGCTCTTCATTTCCTGACACTCCTGAATCGCCTATGAGGAACAGACGGGGTTTTTAACAGGAACGTGTGCCTTCAACTGTGGGACATCTCCGTCGGGACTGCGAGGTCCAGTGCACTTCGCGCTTTCAACATCGCCAGCACCTGGGGCCCTCTTCCCGACCCCTCCCCCGCAAGGAACTTAACGCCTCGCGGCCCCCGCTTCGCGGGAGCCGCTCGAAGGCTTGATCATTTGCTCTTCTTTTCCTGACACTCCTGAATCGCCTACGAGGAACAGACAGGGTTTTTAACAGGAACGTGTGCCTTCAACTGTGGGACATCTCCGTCGGGACTGCGAGGACCAGTGCGCTTTGCGCTTTCAACATCGCCAGCACCTGGGGCCCTCTTCCCGATCCCACCCTCTGATTATTTAGGGCACGCCCAGTCCCGCGCGAGCGGGCGCAGACCGGGGCGAAGCCCGGGCAAAGGGCGGGCCCGTTTAAGCCCGTTCAAGCACGGAAAAGACCGGACCGGGCCCCCCTCTTGGCACTTGCGTAGTCCGCAGGTCGGGGACCGAGACATCGTCATCAATGGACACCCGAAGCAAAACCATGCCAGCACTCCCTATGGTTGCAGGTACTCTGGACAGCTTCATTATCAGGGCTAATTCCGTGGTCGATAACGAGTTGAATATGCTAGAAAGACGTCTTTCAGATAGGATTGATAGCACTAGAAGATCCTCGCTGGGTTTACTTGCATCTGTTAGATCTCCTGCCAAGTTGGATGATTCACATACTGCTCTTATGGATAGTATAGATCAAACAATTGAATCTGTCCTGCAAGATCTTAGGACTAGTACATCCTCACGCAGAGATTCACTCCAGCCTATTCTTGAGTGTGTACCTCCCTCTACATTGGAAGTAGTATCTGATGTGATGAGTAATCCTATGTTGTCATGTGTACGAGGGCCGCGTGAGGGTGCAGTCCCCAAAAGGAAAGGTGACAGGAATCTCAAGGGGGGAAAAAAGGCTAGAATGGATTGCCCCTCTGTCAATCTACCAAGCATGTCATCTGTAGTGGTCACTCGGGCAATTGCAAGTCCTAATGTAACATCTAATCTAACACCCGCGCAAACCCCCCTGCAATTCCAGCCTCCTACTTCCTCAATCTTGGGAACAGGGTCTGTAGGGGGGGAGGATTGTCTATTAAATGCCCTCACAAATGTGCTGAAGGGATTTTTTACCCCCCTGATGGCCAGATTCGACACTATCGATGCTAGGCTTAAAGAAATAGAAAGGGTTACAGGGGCTACTGCGAATCCTGCAAGGACTAATGGTACGATCCAAAGTGTGGCTTCGAAGAATACGGGAGATCGCCTGCTGCTTACCTCTTCTAATTCTGCTGGTATGACAAAATCTGCTATTGCAACTAAATCTATTCCAGCAGGAATATTACCACCTATGTCTAATCCTTCACTTCCCACTACTGTTACCCCCCCACTTTTACAGGGCCAATCATCCTCCCCGGTAAGAAATCCTAATCGGTTAGCCAAATTAAATCCAATAGAACCAGGGAAGATCCCTAAGGATACTGATGACCTTAATCACAAAGAAGCGGCCAGTTTAAGATGAAAAAACGTAGTGAACCTTCCCCCTGAGGCAGCACCCTATGTAATAATCTTAAGCGGTGTCCCAGAGCCTACTAATTCTGTTTTAGAAACTTATGACTCTCTTAAAAACAAAGTGATCAGCTGGCTGAATACACATAGGCCTCTGCCCCCAAACATGAGAGGTGATGTTTTGATGGCCAGGAGAGTCGCTTGGCTGGGAAACACTATAAAGAAAATTAAGGGTGACTGCATTTTGGTGAATTTTAGTAATCCACAGATTGTCTCATATATCCGTAACTGGATGGATAATACGGGAGGTACATCTATCAAACCCCTCCCATTGTATTTCTTTTATCCTCCACAAAATACCCATACCCAGTTAGGGAATGCTGAAGAATGGATCAGGGTCGGACCCAGCCCAAATGGCAGAAGGTACAGGCACATTCGTTTTGATGTGCCTACTCGAGGTGACTACTTTTGTACCAATAGGTACAGCTGCCTTGAGGAGGTTGATTGACTGTGTCGGGAGGATGGTATTTGCGGTGATGTTGGTGGGTCATCGTGCCCTGCTCAGTCACAGTCCCTCCCTTCCGCCCCTGACGGTGGCCATTTAATACCTATGGTGAAGCCTAGTGAAGCTGATGTGTGTGAAAACCCCTCTGTCACTTCAAACGCCCCATTTGCACTTACAATTCTTTCCTGGAATATAGCTGGTCTTCCTAATAAGCTCACCTGTCCTGTATGGGGTTCATTTATAGACCTTCAGCATATATGCTGTTTCCAGGAAACATGGGCAAGGCAAGAACAATTTTGCTTGGGGTTTGCTTCTTTTTCAGTCCCGGCCAGGTGGGGAGGAAGGGGCCGACCGTCAGGAGGACTAACAATCTGGGTTGCCACCCATTTGGGCTGTAGTGCCAGTGTTCTCGAAACAGGGTCTGATGATGTTCTTTGTGTGCTACTGGACTGGCGGATAGGTCCTAAATTAGCTGTGATCAATGTGTACTAGACCTATAAGTCTATCTGCGGAATCAGGGGTTATTGATGTGCTATCCACTGTTTTAACCAAGATCCCCGAGGGTACTATGTATATTGTAGGAGGAGACTTTAATTCCCACTTCGAACCACTTGAGGGGCTGCTGGATGCTATAAATCAGGAGGAGGATGATATATGGAAAATCCCACATGTGGTAGGCCCAATGGTAAGGTCCTGGGCTCCTCTGGCCGTTCAAATCACTTCCCTAACGATGGCCCACTCGATCAGGGCGTGTAATGGTCGAACATTATCTGATAATCCTTCTAGGCCTACGTACAATAAGCCAGGGAGAGAGGCTCGACTAGATTACATTTTTGTTCAGTGTAAGTCCTTGATTTTAAGGTGATATCTAGGGGAGAGAGTGATCATAATCCCCTGATATTGGATTTTTCCTTACCAGGTTTGTGTACGGGTGATTCTTTAGCCCCATCCAAATCTGTTTTATCCAATAGAGTTATCCTGTCCAACAACAGACGTAGAGTAAGATGGGCTAAATTGGTTAGTAACCCAGAGGAATTATCTCATGTTTATGCTAGGGTTAGCCCAGTTCTGGATGACGTGGCTACTCTTATTGAGCAACAATCCTTCCATGATTCCTATGAAAAACTGGGTGAACTCAATAAAGCACTATTCATCAGTTTATTAGATATTTTAAATCCCCCAGTCCACTGTGGGAAAAGGCCATGTAGAAAGTATCCATGGTATAATAGGGCATGTCGATTGGCAAAAAGTGAATTGTTGAATGCACTAAAAAACAATGTAAATAGGGATGTCATCCAACACAGGAGACGACTATATCGGCAATTAATTCACCATGCCAAGCTTGAGTGGGGCAATGAAAATTGGGCTAGGTTAACATCCGCCCTTGCGGGCAGGGATGCGCAGAGATTCTGGCAGATTGTGTCTACTGGCTCAGTGGAATCTGATCCAGCAGTAAACCAGAATATTTCTCCAGAAGTATGGGAAGATCATTTTAGCACCCTGTATAAGGGGGACCATTCCTGTATGGAGGTCCCAATGACTGAATTATTGCCGAGTGGCGCTGCTGGCCTAGTGCCGGTTAGTTTTACTCTGGATGAGGTCCAAGCTGCTATATCCATGCTTCCTGCGGGCAAAGCACCTGGGTTGGATAGGGTCCCCGGAGACCTTTATAAACACGAACCTAGAGTCTGGGCGCCCTATCTTTTAATAATATTTAACGCAATCTCCGGGGGTATGCCAGTTCCCTCCACTTGGCTGGGAGCAGAGGTAGTCCCTATTTTTAAAAGGGGGTCGCCTCTGCTCCCAGTCAATTATAGGCCAATTAGCCTAATAGATGTTGCCCAGAAACTTTTTGCTAGGCTAATCCTAGACCGCCTCTTGGACTGGATGGAGGAATTCCAGATTTTGAGCCAGTATCAGGCGGGGTTCAGAAAGAGCGTATCAACTCCTGATCAGATTTTTAGATTGAGTATGCTCTTCTGGAAGACAGTTAAGGTCGAGGGTGGCTCCCTTTACACTGTCTTTGTAGACCTGCGTGCGGCCTTCGACCTGGTCCCACGTAGGAAACTTTGGACTGTGTTACGGGAACTAGGTGTGCCAGCCCCCCTTTTGCAAATCATAATCCGACTCCACACCCATAATTTTGCAAGGGTTAGATGTGGGAGAGAAGAAATTTATCATCTAGCTTTTCCGTTGACAGGGGGGTTAGGCAGGGGTGTGTCTTGGCGCCAACCCTGTTTTGCCTCTATGTAAATGGACTCATCTCCCATTTGAATGCGGTCCCCAACAGAGACGCTCCAAGACTGGGTGGTATAGGGATCTCAGCTATTATGTTTGCTGATGACACCCTGTTACTCGCTAAGACACCAATGGGTGTCCAGCGAGTTTTGGATGGTTTTGTCTCCTTTTGTTATGATCGGGGGCTAGAAATAAACACGGCCAAAACGAAATTCAGGATTTTTAATCCTCCAAAAACATCCCGCCCAAACCCGGTTATTCATGGTGTTAGTCTAGAGAGAGTTCACACGTTTGAGTATTTGGGATTGACTTTAAACGAGAAACTGGCCTGGGTCCATCACCAGACAAAATCCAACGTAAAGTTAACCCAAAAGGTGGGGGGTATTATTAAACTATGGAATAAATCCATGACAAAACCCTACCTATTAGTTCACCCCTTCTTCCTCTCAGGCTTGACCTGGGACTAAGATCAGTAAAGGAGGAATTAGGCTTAAAGCCTTTAACCTTCTGGAGGTGACTCTGGGTAACCCCTGAACTCTCCAGTTACCGGCGCGAATTTACGGAACTATTTCAATATCAAATTGTACGGAAAATTCTATGGCTAAAATATATAAAGGATGAATTTGAGAGGCTGGGTTTTTCGGCTCTGTGGACAAACCCGGAAGAGGCCTGTAGAAGTATATCTCGCAAAGACCTGGTCACAACGTATTATGATTGTAATTTGTCTGCTTCCCTATCGAGTGATAAAATGGGGATAATGTCTAGCACATTCCTAACAATGAAGGACTATTACAAGTTGGAGACAGTCCTGGATGATATTAACCCCATTGGCCTTAGGAAACTATTTCTCCAATGGAGATATAACGCTTTACCAATTAGAGCCCTCACTAGTAGATGGCACCCACCAACCACTAAAAACTGTCCAGCCTGCACTGAGGAGCTGGAGAATGACATTCATGTTATGTTTTTTTGCCCTTCCTATATGAAATCTAGGAAAAAGTGGATTATTCACATTTGCAGAAATTGGGGGTTTAGGCATCATTTGCATGCCTATCGACTACTGAAATCCGACCTATCCCCTTTAACTGTTTTTGCTGTTAGCAAATATTTAGCTGCTGTGTGGAATATTAGAAGAACTTTTGTGGTAAAATGGAACTCTGCCCAGCATACATGAGTTTTCCATTGATGAGCGAGATTTCCTCTCGATGTATTTTATTGGCAACGAAGATGTTTTTTATTTCTTTTGGAAGATGTATTTTCCTTATTTTTTTTAGAAAGCTATATCGCACTGTGTAATGATCTGTTTTAATTGTATTGTGATTTATTTTATGACATTACAAGGTCGAAATAAAGATAGTAAATGAAACAAAGGTCAGGTTAAGCCATTTAAGCCATTTAGGGCACAATATTAAAAACATTGCAGCACAAACGTAATCATTACAAAAGGTTACACCAAGTATCTCGAAGTATCTCATATCCGGTGTGATCAGTTCCAGTGATGTCATTTGTGACCATGGCTAACACTAGGCCACGAGCAATAAACTCTCATTGCAACTTGTAAAGTCACACATACTAGCAAGAGTTGCTAAGCCATTTGGCAGCAGTTCTAAACGCCAGACTATTTGCTATGCCAATGTTTTTTGTCAATGACGAAATCGCATGGCTGCCAATCTTACAATGGGGTTTCTATTATGTAGAATTCGATCCAAGGTGGCCACTGAAGCGCATGCATGTGTGGTGATGCGTGCGTGCATTGTGACTAACCCTGGGCGTAGTGGGTGTAGTGGGGCTACGTGGAGCATCAAGTAGTGTGGCCAAATCTACGCACACTCGCACACTCCGCGTAGCCCCACTACGAGCCGCCCGCCCTCATTTTAAAATAACTTAAAGTGGTTAAAAGTAAGAAAATGTCTTACCTGAGGTGCGGCGTCCCGGGGCTCCCTCTTCCTGCTTCAGCAGCAACTCCTTCCTCACAAATGCGCATGCGCAGGCGCCCGCGTATGCGCATTTGTGAGGAAGAAGTTGCCGCTGAAGCAGGAAGAGGGAGCTCCGGGACGCCGCACCTCAGGTAAGACATTTTCTTACTTTTAACCACTTTAAGTTATTTTAAAATGAGGGCGGGCGGGAGGCGGGTGGCGGGCAACTGTGCTCTGCCGTGGCATGTGCGTAGCGCTGCCTGCTACGCCTACTTCGTGGACCACGAAGCAGGCAGCACTACGCACACTCCACGGGCGGAGCGGAGCACTGCGCCCACCCTTAATTGTGACATGAGTCGTCAGCGATTTTTAAATTGCCCATTTAAGAGGGCGTGTTGAAGAAGTGAATGATTCGATCTGTGCGATGTGCAAATAAGAAAGCTCCTGGCCGAGCAGCATTTGCAACTGTCAGCCCCTTGTAAAAAACTCAAAACCAAAAGTAAAAACAAATGTAAATAAGCGAACAGGGAGTGGGATCGGGAGCATATGGGAGAGTAAAAAGAGAGCACATGGGTCTGTGTTAGGCAGAGGAAGAAGCAAAGTGAGTGAGCAATGAAATAAATGCATTATTAAGTACTTAATACAAAATAAAAATGAGTGCCTCAAATATGCAGTGAAAAGATAAAACTCATTTAATCAGAACAATGTGAGACCGATATGCTCTTGGGCTGCACAAACATAACAACAGGGAAGAAAGCCATTGAATGGAGATGGACATCAAAGTCATCCAATTAAATAATAATTTATTTAGTTGCAGTTTTATATAGAGCAAATCAGACCCATCAGGATAAGAGCACTTAGAATAAATCAATTACATAAACACATGGGTGGAGGTGAAAATGTCCTTACAGTTGGGGCATGGCGTGACTGCCAACCAAGATGGCTGCGCTTGTCTGAAGCTCTGGCGGCCCTGCTTGGGGGAAACAAAGAAATGGGCCCGTAACCCCATCCACTGCGATCCATACTCTGCAACAGTGTGGAGACACCCTCCTGCTGCGGATGTAACTGGCCGGGAGTGCGGGGCATATAGCAACGGGGAGAAGTAAGTGTGCGGGTGTTCCCTGCCTACCTTGGAGGCCCGTGGTGGCAGGGACCACGGACAAGCCTGAGGTTGGGTCCTCTCTGGGTAGCTGCTGCTGCCCCCCACCCCTTCGGACTCATGCGACTAGATCAGCTACGGCAGTCCACCCCACCCTGCATCCGGACCCTGATCTGGGCGTCGAACCAAGCTTTCCAGAGGTCGCTGCTCGCCCCTGTTGGGCCTTTCCGACTGCAGGCATGCACTGATCCTGACCCCTGCGATACTGATTTTGCCAGCGGCGGCTGCCTCAGGAGGCGCTCTTTAAGCAGCTAAAATCATTTAATCACCACATCTGCAACAAAGGGAGTACTAACAGGTTTGTTACATATGCTCAGAGTAAAACAGCTGGGAGAGTGACCGCACCATTAGAGAAGCACGTCAGTCTCAAATTACACAGGCTACGAGTCAATTATTATAATACTAATTTTGGCAAACAGCCATAACTTCAAAACTTTGTTTACAATAGAAAAAGCTTCTTGCTTTTCTGTTATGTCCCACCCAGACTACACACATTTCCTTAAAGCACAGCATTTTCCTGTGTTCGTGACTCTAACAGTCACGCTACATATACAGACTATATTTGGAACATCCTCTGCTGCTCTGAATTTCCTGCACTATATTCAAGTCAGGAAGGTTCTCAGAAAACACTCAATGAGAGGAAAAAACACTTAAGTCAGACCGCATTTAGACCTTTTTTTGAAAGAAGGCTGTAGGTTATTACCAGATAAAATGTGCAACTTAAACATGCACTTTTAACCACACATTTAAACCGTCTCATACATAATGTCCTTCTTTACACGGTAATAATTTTTCAGAGTTTGTGGGCAAGTGACAGGTAAAACTGAATAATGAACAGAATGATTAGGGCCTAAATCTAAATTAGGGTTTTGATTCCTTTCACCTGCATCTTCTTCATTGTGGCTTGGCGGACCAGCCTGCTGCACCATGTTGGGGAGCGCGGACTCGATGGACTGCTGGATGCTGCCTGATATCTGCCCCCTGCTGTGGGTACAATTGAAGCACATAGCACTTTAGAGGCGATTACCGACCTGTTACAGTTTCCTGCGTGGGCGCTCCTGGCATTGGTCCATGGATAAGACATAGCCTGACCCTTCCATCCTAACGCGGTAGGTGCTAGCCACCCCATGACATTGCTGCATGGGCCTACTGATGCAGCCTGCCTACTGCCTACCTGCATCTGTGGGCCCTGTGCTGGCCCAGTGATCTGCTCTGTGTTGTTGTCGGGGAAAAGTTTAAGAGGGGGTGGGGTGCAATCATCTCCCCAAAGGAACAGCCTAGATTTCAGGTGAGTGGCTTCACTTAACCTTATAGAAGACCAAGCCACAAAAACTTAAGTTCCTTTTGAGAGACATGAATTCCGATCATATAGACATATAAGCATTGGCCCAAGCTCTTGATACAGACACAACGCACCTCGTCATTTCACCATTCAGGTTACTCTCATATTGAAAAATCAGCAGCGCCATGAGTTCCCTATAATGTTAGATTCTGACGCCACAGACAATTTCTTCGATCTCTAGTTAGCTAGAGCATTAGGAATTTTTAAGATTCTCAAAGTAGAACCTGAACCTGTTCAGGCAGTTGATAGATCTGAAACATCCTCTGGCTTGATTACATATCAAACTTCTCCACTCATTAGTTTGTCATAATGGACACACAGAGGTTTTGATCTCATTGATACTCCAACTTTCAGAGTAATACTTGGAGTTCCATGGCGAGTCATCCACAATCCAAAGATTGATTGGGACCTTAGAACAGTTACTCTAGATTCAGCTGTTATCGTACTCATTGTTACCAAGAAGCCTTTTCAGATTGGATGGCTCAATTGCATTGTGCAGTGACCATTGACAGTTTACTCCAAATACCAGCCAATTACCAAGACTATTGTGATGTCTTTGATCCAGTTAAGGCAACTGTGTTACCTCCACACAGGACATACTATTGTTGAATAGATCTAATTCCTGGCACTACCTTACCAAGCAGTAGAATTTAAGCACTTACAGAGTAATAAACACAGTATTTCCAACAATAACTTGATGAGCTTTTAGCTCTTGGTTTCATTCGTCACTCCTCTTCACCTGTTTCCTCACCACTTTTATTCGTCCAAAAACAGGATGGTGCTTGAGGGCTTGCTCTGACTACCGAAGATTGAACAAGGCTACTATAAAGAATAAATAACCCTTACCCTTGATCCCAGTAATGTTAGATCAATTGAGACATTCCACGTTTTACACCAAGTTAGGTCTTCGCGGGACTTATCATCTTATACTGGTCAAAGAGGGTAATGAGTGGAAGACAACATTCAGAACTAAATGTGATCTGTTTGAAAGCACTGGCATGCCCTTTGGCCTGTATAATGCCCATGCAGCTTGTCAATACTTCGAAAATTAAGTATTACATAATTTTCTAGATATTTGTGTAGTCGTCTACATTGATGACATTCTCATTTATTCCAAAAACAAGGAAGAACATGTACAGCAGGTCCAGGCGCGCCTACAAAGATTAGGAGACAATCATTTTTTTGCAAAACTTGAGAAGTGCACATTCAATACTGATCCAGTTGAGTTCCTAGGTTATCTTATTTCCACAAAAGTAATAACCATGGACCCAAAGAATGTAGCTGCTATACTTGATGGGCCAGAACCTACTTCCATAAAAGAGATTCAAAGAGTCTTAGGATTTCCTAACTTTTACAGGTGTTTTATTAATCAGTTTTTTTACATTGTCTCCCCTATCACTCGCTCTCCTTTTACAGAAAGGACAAACCGTCTTGTGGTCCCATGAAGCAGCTCTGGCTTTCCAAACACTTAAAGACAAATTCACTTCTGCACCCATATTAAGACATCCTGATCCAGTTTGCCTCTCAAGTTGTAGTAGGCAGAGTGTTGTCACAGCGAGACCCCAACAATGCCAATATGCATCCTATGGCCTTTTATTTAAAAAAGTTGCTCCCTGCGGAGCAAAATTATACCGTGGTAGAGCGAGAATTATTGGCCATCAAAATGGTTTTCACAGAATGGTGACACCATCTTATGGGCGCAAAACATCCTGTAACCATATTTACTAATCATAAAAATGTGCAACTTTTTTAGTTCAGTAAAAGGTTAACACCTCAACAAAAGTGGTGGTTACACTTCTTTAGTGGTTTTGATTTTGTCATAATATACCGCCCAGGATCAAAACAAGTGCTATCTGATGTACTTTCTCGCTTTGGGCATAAAACAGAGTCCAAGCAAGAGATTACCCCACCATCAATTATACCTTCTGACAGAGTAGTAACAGCCACTGTAAACTAAGACTTTATGACGATAGTAAAAGTGGAAAGTCAAAAGCAAAATATCCAAGAATGGTTAAAAAATCTAACAACTAGCATAAAAAAATGGTCTATTACATCACAAAACATGTTTATTCCTACCCACTCAAACAATGAGAGAACAGGTATAACATTGGACGCATGACTCCTCTTTGGCGGGTCATCCAGGGTTTCACAAAACACTACTGAAACTATTTTGGTGGGATTCTATGACTAATGATGTTAAAGAATATGTTGCGAAATGTCCCAATTGCTGGATTGTTGCAACCATTGCCAGTGCCACCTAGTCCTTGGCACACGATTAGTCTCGATGTCATAACCCAGTTACCTCCAGCTCATGGTTATACTACCATTCTAGTTATTGTGTATTTGTTATCCAAAATGGCCTATTTTGTCCCATTACACAAGATACCAACTGCTACTAAATTTAGTACCATTTTTATTCAAAACGTGGTGCAATTAGATGGATTACCATCCAAGGTTGTTTCTGATTGAGGAAGTAAATTTACGTCAACATTTTGGAAATCATTATGTAAAACATTAGGAATAGAAGTAGTATTGTCTTCTGCATTCCATCCAGAAACAGATAGACGGACAGAAAGGGAAAATCAAACTCTCGAACAGGTTCTTAGATATCTACTTACCACCATAACTAGTGACTGGAATTAATCATTACCGTTGGCTGAATTTATTTACAACAATAGTACACATGCAGCCACACATTGTACACCCTTTTATTTTTTTTAATGTATATCATCCAAGGGCTTTACCAGTTTCCATGAATACTTCATTGATTCCTGAAGTTACAGAACGATTAGAGAAAATTCTAGAAATTCAAAACCAATTACAAATTTGTTTAAACAAATATGAACAAAAATGAAGGCACAAGCAGATATAAAGAGAGAGCCAGCACCTCAGTATCAACTTGGACAATTAGTATGGCTTTCTACAAATAATCTATAGATTGAAGGCCCATGAAAACTGCAATTTAGCTATATTGGCCCTTTTCCAATTACTAAGATCCTAAATCCTGTCACAGTCCACTTACAATTGCCTCCTGAGTACCCTGTTCACCCAACATTCCATGTATCCTTATTAAAAATGTACAATCCGGAAACACAAAATGATCCACCTCCTCCACCTATCCATATCAATGGTCATCTGGAATATGAAGTCAGACGTATTTTAGATTAAAAAAGATTAAGAGGACTTCTGTATTACCTGAGAGCATGGAAAGGATATGATTCAAGCAAAAACTCCTGGGAACCAGCTTCTTTCATTCATGCACCTCGATTAACAAGACATTTTCATATTCATATGAGATACCCGAAAAAACCTCCTCCGGTGATGAGGAGGCCTTTGAGCGGGGCGACTGTTATGATTCAGTGTGTAAGTAGTGCTCTCAAACAAGAATAACGTGATCCAGCGTGAGGTCAATACCTGATCAGGGATCAATACTCAATTCATACATTTACAATGGCCAATACACATTCAACCAGAATCCCTGATGCGCTGGGGTCAATATGTTACGTTCAATGTCTTTTCTTTTCTGCGAACCATGTAAAACGTCATTGAATACCTATCAATTTAATTAATCAACTTTCCTTCTATTTGGTCGATGGACCAATTAGTTAAATAGTTGATGATGATTATTAACTATTCTAAATTAACCCTACAGTTAACTAAATAACCACAGATACTCTGTAAAGTTATGAAGCTTTAACTTAATTATATATCGGCGGATTGCTCAATGCATACAGTCACAAATGTAAATAATGAGACTCACAAAGGGAGTGATACACATCAGCAACATAAATGAAATACAAACTCATCTCTTAAATCAGTGACATTATGCATGAAGGAGTGGATAGATTAAGAGACAGAGGTTTCAGCAAAAACATATGCACAACTGAATACACCTAACAGAGGGGATAGATGAAGAGAATAGTTTCATCTAAAATAATACGTTCAATGAGTCAAAACGGAGTGGATAGGTGGAGAGACAAAAGATTTAGGAGTAAAATACATTTGCAAACAATTTGCATGTATGAATCAGAGACTGAATACAAATCTATCGGTTTGTGGGAAACCACCCCCACGGCCTAGGAGATGCTGAGGGTTCCCCGAAATAGGATCAGGGAACAAAGACTAAAAAGACAGGTACAGGACAGGCCTGGTACAGCTAGGCCTCTCTGCAAACCGACGGACAGCGACGCATCACCCCTTTTACTCTCCTGTCAGCCTAAGCGTAAACCACACCCCTAAAGGCACCCCAATTATACCCTAAAACTGACATGCCCATCCCACATTAGTTGCACATTTTCATGTAACTCGCAAGTGGATTGGTGGGCTTGGGAGGTGATGTTGTCACCCCATGGTGACTTCACTTTTATTCAGAACACTTTATTGTTAATATTCTTTTCTCACAGTTCAGTTCTTAACACGTGGTCACGTTTTCTCTCACATGTAGTAATGCTATAAATACTAAAATGGGAATGTTTGTTATATATTAGGTCACCGAAAAAGAAGGATCCATTTATGTTATGTAAAAACAACATTTTAATTATGTTCCTCCACGTGCGCCGCTTGCTATCAGAACAACGTGAATAAGAACCGTGGACAGGTGCTGTAAAGAACAGCTATTACACGTGAGGCTGCATGCAGGGTGAATGAAACGAAATCCTTGTGCTGCCTCAAAACCGGCACACCCATCACGTGTGAAATGGCAAATAAATAGGAGCTGATACACAAGGAAGAGATTGGTTTCATTTAGTCTGGCAGAACACTTAATTGTGATCCAGTCTTTCTGCATTCCCTTGACCACGAGTAGCCCTCCAGGAATCTCTGTGGCTCTGGGCTCCTTCAATGCTGCATTCCTGTTTCCCTGGTGACGATGCTGTCTGCTTGGATTTTCTTCCGGTCTTTGCAGGCAGTCACGTCTCTTCCTCTCAACAATATCCCTTTCTTTTTGGGACATTTCCGGAGCAGAACACGTTTATTCCTAGAAATAAAGAAAATAACAAGTAAGGTGTTTTTTTTTAAGATTGAATTTCAAAAAAGAAAGCACAGAAACTCTTCTAAGGAAATCTGAGGGCAAAGCTTCAAGGCGGCGATAAAAAATTATCGCCGCTTTTGCGGCCGTTTTCGGCCAAAAAGCGGTGATCATTTTATTGCTATATCAGCAAGGTCACGCTATCGCGTCAATCCTTGCCTTAGCGCCTGTTTTCTGAACGCCCAGCTTTGCATCTCTAATGAGATGCAAAGTGGGCGTTCCTTCCTGAACTAACTGGAGAAATGTCGCTAACCGACATTTCTCCAATTATCAAGGGAATCGCTAACAAGCATTGCGATAAGAAAAGTAGCGCTAACCATGGTTATCGCTACTTTCCTTACGCCTGCTTTTTAACTGACTTAGCCATAATATCCTATGGAAGGTGGATATCATGGCTAAGTCTGCCTTGCCCTATCAGCAAGCTTTCGCCAAATGTTGTGCGATTATCGCTGGTTAACATGAAGGCACATATCAATAAGCATCAAGAATTGTTTTTAAAGTTGGCAATCAAACATGCAAAAGCGTGTCATGCCATTCTCATAAAGGCATGTTATTTTGTTCTTTGTTTTTGTTATGCAAAATTATGTGACTGAAAGAAAGCTATATTTCATCTTATAGATAACTAGTGCCTTTCTCCTATATAGAAAAGCAAAGTACCCTTCTATCCTCAGTTTTGGTGGAATCACAGACTCCAGAGACATACCTATCATTCAGAGTGCAGAATCCAGTCTGGTCTGTTTGTCTTTTTTCTTTCTTTCTCATCCCAATCCCCTTCTTTTTTGGAGTCTTCCCAGTCACCATTTACCTTTGTGTTGTTGTTGCCGGTGGAAGAGTCTAAGTGGGGCCAATCATCTCCCCAAAGGAACAGCCTGGATTCCAGGTGAGTGGCTTCACTTAATCTTACAGAATGCCCCATACTTGAGAAACATGGGCGATACGCTTTGGTGACTGGGACGCTGGTAGGCTAATTGATTATTTTGGCAAATAGTTATGCACCAAATATTGACCCTCCTGAATTTTTCCAGACACATACATCGCCAAACAGGACTTTGACCATCTCATATTGGGGGGTGACCTTAATCTTTTAATAGACGTATCCCTTGACACGACAGCTGGTGCTCCAACCAGTAATCCACGCTCCCTCTCTATCCTACACGACATCTGTTCTACTTATTCTCTCTAAGACACCTTGTACCTGAGGGGTGATTCATCACTGGTATTTTCCACAACTCTGCTCCTCATGCTATTTCGACCTGCACTGACTACTGCCTCATATCCGCCGCAATGGACCCTTTGCTGGAGTCGGTCCACCACCTAACGCGCATCCTCTCTGATCATTCCCCAGTACTTGCCACCCTCCATTTTTCCTTTGGGGTTACCCGAGAGCATCCATGGCGTTTCCCCACAATAGCCCTACAGGATGCGCTATTCTGCTCTACTGTGAAAGAATCAGTATGGGACTATTTTAAACTGAACAAGAGCTCAGTGACCACCCAAGCCAAACTCTGGGAGGCTTTTAAAGCCTGCAGTAGAGGCTTTTGCTGAAGGTTGTTGGCGATCTATACGGAGTCTATCGCTACTGGGGTACTATCGTTGACATTACGGGAAGCGGTTATAACCTACTCCTTAAGCCAGGCAAAGACCCTCATCATTATAGATCTTACCGTCCTTGATCGCTATTAAACTTCAACAATAATATCCTTGTTAAAGTACTGTCTAACTGCCTTGTACTATTAATGGACCAAATAATATAGCATTGATAGCACAGGTGGAGCGTTGGATAGACCTCCCACATTCCATTGCCGGATGCATTGCAATAATCAAAATTGTGGTTCTTCCCTGTTTTTTATATCTCTTCCAAAATATTCAGTTTCCTCTAAGATACCTGTTCTACCTTACCTTGGGGTTGTATTGTTGAAACTCATCTGGGCCGACAAGCGCGTTGGTTGGAACACACTAGTCCTACCATATGAATGGGGAGGGTTTGAAGGACCACATTTCCAACTGTCTTATATTGCAGCCCAGTGCAAGTATGCTCATCACTGGTTTCATACAGATGCCAGGATCCCATACACCAGGACAAAGATTGACCTGGCCGCACCAGTGCAGTTGGATTCCTTGCTACCGAAGGGTCTCCCCTTGGACTCCACTGAAATAGGCAAAAGAAACAATTGATGGACAGAATGCTGGATGATGAAAACATTCACCCCCAGTCACAAGGATCTGGGTTTAATCCATAATTCTTTTGCTCACCACACAACCCCAGTTTTGACCCAGTCATATGCAAATCAGTCTTGACCCTGTTCCTTGTGGGAACTGTCCAGCCGGAACTGCCAAGCCAGGTCCTACCTGGACCAGAAACAAGTATCCTGGGACCAGTTTCAGGGCATTGCCGTTCTTCAGCCAGGCTAGCTTGAATCCAGTGGTGTAGTGAGCACGGGACCCATGTCTGGGCATACTCTTCCCACTTAGGGTGACATATGCAAAAGAAACAATTGATGTACGGATTGCTGGACAATGCAAATATTCACCCCCAGTCACAAGGGAATGTATGTTGATAATTCGCACACCATTACTTCGCATGCTTTTACTGCGATGTTTTTACTTGGCATAAACCATTACTTCGCAAGTTTTATCTGCGCATGCATTTATAACGGAAATGGTTATAAATGTACTATGGTTTATGCTAATTAAAAACATTGCACTAAAATCATGCTTACACTACACTACCTTACACTACTTAAACACCACTACACTACCCTACTGCCTGGACCCTACACACTAACACTACACTTCGCGACCCCCCGACACTAGCATAAACCCTAAAACACTACCCTACACTACACAAACACCACACCACTACGCTAAACCCTAAAACACTCCCCCCAGCATGACCCTGCCCCTACCCCCAAGCCGGTCCCTACACTAAAACACTACCCTACAATACACAAACACCACAACACTACCCTAAACCCTAAAACACTACCCTACCCTACACTACACTAACACCACATCAGACCCCTAAAACCTAATACACTACCCCCTACACGACCTTCCCCCTTCCCCCTGCCTGGACCCTACACTCTAACACTACACTTCACAACCCCCGACACTACCCTAAACCCTAAAACACTACCCTACACTACACAAACACCACAACACTAACCTAAACCCTAAAACACTACCCCCAGCACGACCCTGCCCCTACCCCCAAGCCGGTCCCTACACTAAAACACTACCCTACACTACACTACACAAACACCACAACACTACCATAAACCCTAAAACACTACCCTACACTACACTAACACCACATCACTACCCTAAAACCTAATACACTACCCCCTACACGACCTTCCCCCTTCCCCCTGCCTGGACCTTACACTCTAACACTACACTTCACGACCCTCCGACACTACCCTAAACCCTAAAACACTACCCTACACTACACAAACACCACAACACTACCCTAAACCCTAAAACACTACCCTCAGCACGGCCCTGCCCCTACTCCCAGTCCTGTCCCTACTCCCAAACACTACCCTGCACAACCCCCTGACACTACCCTATACCAAAATACACTACTCTACACTACAAAAACACAACTACACTACCCTAAAACCAAAAAGACTACCCCCTGCACGACCCTCCCCCTACCCTTAACCCTTAAATACTACACAGCCCCTCTTACCTCTCCCTCCTCGGTTCCTCTCTTCTCCTTCAGCCGTGGTTCCTCTTCTCTGGGCTTCCAGCGTCAGTTGTGCACGTCGTTGTGTGGAAACGGAAGAGCGTCCGTTTCCAAACAACGATGTTGATAGCCTTTGCTTCGCAAGCGTTACAATGCATGCGATGTTACAACTTGCATAGTAAAGGCTACGCGTTGTAACATCGCATGCGTTGTAACGCTTGCGAAGTAATGGTACACGGACTAACATCCGCGTGCTAATGGCTTTTTACCGTCACAAGGATCTGGGTTTAATCCATCATTCTTTTGCTCACCACACCACCCCAATTTAGACCCAACCATATGCAAATCAGTCTTGACCCTGTTCCCTGTGGGAGTAGTCCAGCCCGAACTGCCAAGCCAGGTTCTCCCTGGACCGGAAACATTAATCCTGCCTGACTCAAATGGTGGAGACTGACATCCAACCGGCCCTTCTTACGGCTGTGCTGGGTTATGTACAGGACCTTCCAAAAGGCATCTGTCGATATATAGCGATGGCCCTCCTGCTCGCCAAACGGGAGATTACCCTTCACTGGAACACTAAGTGCCCCCCAACCGTACAAATCTGGCTCATTCCCTGCCAAGGGGGTGGCTGAGTGGGGATTTCCGCCTCTGACTGCCCCCCTTACCATCACTGAGATCACCTGAGAATCGGCGGATAACGAGCTGAGTCGCCCGTCAGACGAAACAGACCTCCAGCAGCTGAGAGCGCTGCCTACACACTAACACCACCGATCCAACATGAAGGAGGGGCCCACCACTCCATGTTCAAGAACAGTATGGTTCTATGTTTTGTTAACAAGTCCGAGGCAAAAGATGCTTCTATGGGGAAATCGTGAGGTGGGGATGGTTGGGTGAAGGGGTCTTTGTTATGGTATTATTTGGGTTAATGTTTGTTTATCATTCTTGCGCACATCTGATACATCCCATCAAACTGGCATCAATGCTCTGGCTGGTGCGTGACCAGAATAGCCATGAGGGATGAGCCACACTCCACGCAATCCTCACGTCTACTGGGGGGTTCAGGTGCTAACTTCCAGCACAAGTCTGTTTTCTATGGCCATGGCATCTATCCAGATCATGACATGGAATGTTAATGGTCTCTTGAACCTCACGGTGCTGAGGTGTGCCCACCGTTTCCACCCCTCAATTCTATTGTTGCAAGAAACCCACTTAATGGGAATTCAATGTCCATTCTTGGCCCATCAGGGGTTTGATAGAGTTTATCATGCGGACTTTGCCTGAGTTGCTCAGTAGGTAGCAATCCTCCTACACTGTGGCTTTCCCTTGGTGGTCACGTGGAGATGTGGCTGGAGTCTCAGGAGAGGTATGTAACATTCACTAGGAATTGGAGGGGAGACAACTACATTTCTTTTGGCTCTATGCACCACCAACGGCATTAGACTCTTTCTGAGGTAGCCTCAAACAGATACTGACTAAACTACCAAATGGGCAGATGTATGTGGAGGGAGACTTTAATGCAGTCATGGTCCCTGCTGTTGACTCCACTGGTGTGGTGTAGGAACGTACACGAAACAGTGCCTGGCACCTATCTGGTTGGCTCAATGCACTGGGCCTCTCTGACTTATGGAGGCTATTGAACCCGAAGGCACAGCAGTACACCCACACTACAGCCGCTCATCACACTTATACCCAGATTGACATGATACTCATGCCAGCTGCAGAGTGCTGGTGCATCTCACAGGTGCAAATTCTGGCACATGGGATTTCAGACCATGCTCCTGTACATCTCATGACAAAAGCCACAGATACTGGCCCTCGTCATGTGTGGCGCCTGGTACATGGTATCTCCATGGCACCAAATATGCTCGGGCAGTAGGAGAAGAGGTTAAAACGTATTACCAGGTCAACAAAGCATCAGTGGGGTCCGCGGACACCCTTTGGGCAGTCTGTAAAGCCACCATTAGAGGGCAATGGCAAAAATCTGAATAGGCTGCGAGAGCAAGCCAGACATCACCATCACCCAAATCAAGGCCAATGCCCTCCGATGTGATGCACGGCTTCCCTCTACCCCCGTGGGGATGACGGCCACCATCTGGAGCTGATCCGAGAGGAGATCCGTAGTCTGTCCTTTTAAGCAGCGAAGCTGACATGGCAGGCGACTACGGCCCGGGTATATGGCTGGAGCGACAAAAATGGCAAACTCCTCTATTGGCTTGGATACCGCTCATTAACTGGCAGGGTTAGCCCAGAAGTCATGGATAGCCAGGGTAGAATACATCATAACGCCCAGGCCATTGCCCAGACATTTGCCATCTACTCTATGCAGTTGTACGAGACAGTTCTGTGATCCTCGAATGAGAGGGCCTCCTCACTACCGGAGGATATGCCCCTCCCATGATTCACATCAACAGAGAAGCAAGACCTAGACTTGCCGGTTACCCTCAAGGAGATAACAGGGGCCATCGTAGCGATGACATCCTGGAAAACCCTGGTCTGGATGCCTAACCCGCGGTGTTTTATGCTAAATACAAAGACCTAATTGCTCTGTGTAGGAAGCTGGCTCTCTATATAGTGTACTAAAAAAAAGTTCAGTGCGCAGAGAGTCCAGAGAATCCCGAAATTGTATGCAGAGGTAAAAGCAGATAATTTGAATGCTCTTTTTGTGGTAGTGTGGGTGAGAGGTTTGGCTTATCAGAAGGTAGTGCTAAGCATTTGGTGTACTCCACAGAGGCAATGAATGAGACACACACTCAAGAATAAATTCAAGACCAATTTATAAAATTAGGGTCGATTTTTATGTAATTTTTAAGACCAAGAACCCAGTACAAAGGTAAGTACTTTCAGAGTTACGATTTTTCAAAGTTCGGAAAATATATCACTTTTGTGCACAATAACGCACCATAGGAAACAAAGGGAAAAAGGAATTAAATGCATATAAAATCAGACAATGCTTTCATGAAGCTCACCTTCTCTTTTTAGGTCGATGTCAGGAACAAGTCCAAAGTTCCAGCAGGAGAAGTTTGGGAGTATCCCTGATGGGAAGGGAGTAGAGTGCTGAGGATCTTATCAGACGGTGCACAAAGACGTAGGGGGGGCACTTAGAAACACACTGCAAAGGTGGACTTATAGGTAAGTCCTGTGGGTCTCCTTGGAGGGCCCGAGGGCCTGGAGACCACGTAAGCACAGCTGGTTAGACAATGCTGGGGCCGTCGGGGGGGGGGGGCTGTGAGCATGTGAGCAGAGCGGACAGGTCAGCCGGGCGTTGAGCGTCTACCAGTCGTCACGGTCAGGAGCAGGCATCTTGGAGAGACGATCTCAGGTCAACTGGACCACTCAGGAAGTGGATCTCGGGTGTCGCGACATCCCTTGAAGGGGGGTTGCTTCCTGGTGCATTGGAAGTCCGGAGTGGGTTCTTCTCTGTATTTGCATTTGGGGGTCCGGTACCCAGGGTATTGGTACACCATGTATCCGATAGATACTGATGCCTTCAAACTGGGTGGGGAGGCAGATCTTGCCCTCTGGAGCTGTTTTACCTCTTCTTGCTTTGTTGCTGTCTTGAGGCTGTTGGGGAGCAGAAGTCAACAATACAGACTTCACTGGATTGGTGCATGCAGTAAAGTGATACTTTCATTCCAAGGGAGTTCATAGAGTCCTTGCAGTTTCAGGACAACACAGCAGGCAGCGATGATCAAGTCCTTGGAGCTGCTGACAGGGTTTGGCGCCTTTTTCTTCTGCAGCAGGGCATCATTTCTCATGCAGTGGGTCTCCTTTGTTCCAGTCTTCTTTGGTCCGATGAATCAGAGGTTCAGGTCTTGGGGAGCCACCTAAATACTGAATTTAGGGGTGTTACAAGGGGAGACAGGTAATAGACAATGGGCTATCTACCTTTAGGTTGTCTACATCCTTTAGTGACCACTTCCTGTGGATAGAGGCACTACTCTAGCCCTGATAGGTTGATTTCCACCATCTCAAGATGGTGGATTTCAGGAGAGGAGCTCACCTCACCTACCCCGCCCTTGGCTAAGTGGGGACTGTCCTCCTCATCTAACCAATTTTCCACACATTCCCTCTACTAAAAGTGGAGCAGGAAAGGGAGGTTGACCCCATCCCCCTAATCTAGAGGTTCCTGGGTTGAATTTATAAGGAGGCATCGCCTTTGAAGCTTCCCACTCAGGAAGGCCATCCTGTCCTGGAGGGAGGTGTGAAACACCCCCATCCAGAGCAGGTATTGTTTCTGTCCTCTGAGAGCACTGGCTCTCACCCCATGAGGTCAGAAACTTTTCTTGTGGTGGCAAGCTTGTGAAAACTGGATGGAGAACACACCAGTGTTTGGTTAAGTTTCAGGGGACCCACTAAGAGGGTCTCCTGTGTGAATGTATTATTAAATCCAACACTGACATCAGTGAGGATTTATTAAGACAAGATGTTTGGTACCAAACATCTTAGAAATCAGTGAAACCATCATGGAGCTAGGAAACTCGTGTTGACAAGTATCCAGCGCATGTACTCCTTATGGCTTCCCTGCTTACTTACAACATCAAAGAATGCACTGGACATTGTAGGGGCATATCTGCTCATGCTGATATGCCCACACATAGGATATAGTGCACCCTGCCTTAGGGCTAAAGGCCTGCTGTAGGGTTGACTTACCTATGCAGTGTATGGGTGGCATGGCATACAGGGCTGTGTGCCATGTCGACTCTTCGGATTTTCCTGCACCAAGGCATGCAGCCTGCGATCACAGAGTGCATAGCCTTGGTGAGGGGTGCCTGGGGCCACACAACCAGTGCTGGAGCCCCAGAGCACCATCCTCAGTTACCATGCCCTAGGTACCAGGGTACCATTTACTTGGGCCTTACAGGGGTAGCTGAAGTATGCCAATCGTGGTACAGTGTTTGGGAAAGAGATCTGGCACTGGGAACCTGGTTGGCAGGAACCAGTGCATTTGCAGTTCGAAATCACATTAGCCAAAATGTGGGGGCTAACCATGAAAAAAGAAGCACTTTCCTACTCTCCGTACTTATTAAAAGTATAAAAGGAGGCAATGGAAGATGGCTCCTTCCCAGAAGAGATTGACTGAGCCACTATAGTGGAGATCCCGAAGACCCAGCCCTCATCGATCTCTTGAGCAGAGTACTATCCCATTTCGCTTCTCAATGGAGAAGTCAAGATCCCGGCAACCCTTCTTGCTACATGACTCAGACGCATCCAGCAGACCCTCATTCACGCTGACCAATGTCGCTTTATGCCAACTAGGAGTACGCAGCACTGTCTGTGGCAGCTGTATGTGGCCCTTGCGCTACAGCACTTACTGCCCTCTCCACTGTCCTTGCTTCTCATTGATTTTGAGAAAGCTTGAATACCGTAGATTGGGACTACCTTTGCCCAAGTCCTGAGATTAGCAGGGATTGGACCCTGATTTTGAAAAATTGGTTGGGTACTACACTCCAACACCACAGCACAGATGCAAGTAAATGGGGTAGTGTCTGATGTCTTTCACATATGCAGGGGGACCAGGCAGGGTTGCCCCCTCTCCCCGCATCTTTCTGCTCTGGTAATTGAGCCATTGGCTCGACTCATCAGATACAACGCTCATGTTGACGGAGGGGCATGGGATACAGGTCACGAAGACCGAATAGCGTTATGTGCAGACAACGTCCTTCCATACCTTTCTAATTTCAAGCAAAGTGGCCCTCGCTGCCTTCGGATACTTCAGCTTTTTGCTGAAGCCTCTGGTTTAAACGTCAGCCCCACTAAATCAGTCCTAATGTCGCTGTCGCCCATACGGGACTGTGTGGTCTGGCAGGCTGACATGCCAATATGTAAACTACGTTTCTGCTACTTAGGTATTCAAGTGGCACTCCATCCGGCTCTCACATGATCGCTCAATATAACATCTTTGATCCAGAAAGTCAATGCTGATCTACACAAATGGCAATCCCTCCCCCTGAATGTCATAGGCAGGAACGCCCTATACAAAATGATGGTTGTTCTGTGATTTTTGTATCTTTTCCAGAATTTGCCACAAGTGATACCTCGGCATTGGTTCCAGGAGTTGGATTCATTGGCCATGCACTTCTAATGGCATTGTAAGAGACCTAGGTTTGCATACGCCAAATGTCAACGTTAACCATTCGATGGGGGTCACAGTATGACAAACCTATACCTGTACTGCTTGACATCACAAATGATCGTCATTAACGACTGGTTCTCTGGGGATGGTCTGATTTGGCTTACACAGTACAGCTCACAACTTTGGACTTTTCCAACTTGACCATGTTGTACGGAGCCACGATCCGCAGTGTAGGTGGTGACTTGCATGGTGTTTCACGGCTGGCGGGTGGCACTGACTCACACGGGTTGGCAAGCCACACTTATGCAACAAACCGCTTTGTGGCATGGTGTCGGCCTTGGGGGGAGGGGGGTTGGTCGTTGGGATGCAATAGGTATTATCCTGCTGGGAGATGTATAGAGTGGGACACATTTTCACTTCTTCAAGGACATTTAGGCCACATACAAACTGTTCCCAACCCAATTCAGTAAGTAACTTTAATTGCACCATGCTCTACATACACACATTACACATGGCAGCTTTCTAACGGAATTCAGCCCTCTCGAGGTTAAGAAAACGCTGGGTGCCCTTGATAGGGGAGAGGTCTCACAGATCTTTCGAACACTATATCATTAATGCACCTGATGCAATTGGTTCACACCAAGCGAAGTGGGAGGAGTTTGTGGGCCCGCTGGAAGACGATGACTGGAGTGATGTCCTGATGGCGACCAGGGATGGAGCACCCTATTACTTGTATTACTTCAGAAGGTTGCCCCATTCTTTTCAATGCAATTGAACTTGAAACCTGAGACTTAAGTATTGAAAGGTGGATGGAGCTGTGTCCTTTTCTCATGTGTCTGTAATCATGACCGGCAGCTAAGTTGCGAAAAGGACACAGAATGGACGTATCAAAGTCCGAGTAAATATACAAGCCACAAAGGAATGAAGCGGTCCTCATTTATACGAGGCAGCTCTTAGAAAGGATCAATACTTTGAAAGCAGTTTCTCTACTGCCCGTTTGGGGTGAAACTTCATCTGTTAGTTGTTCGGTATTAATCAATACGGAGGTCAATCCTTAGAAAGGAGGGTCACGAACAATCGGACATGGCAATTTTGAATCAGAGCCTTGAAAAAGCCCAGGGGGGCGAAACGTGCGTCGGCTGCTATTGTTCTTCGTGCTATGAAAAGTGAAAATAAAACGGAAGGACCTGATTCAAGACTTTGCCTGATTTTCAATTAAAAGGACATTTGCTTAGTGGCATAATTGGAACACATTTTGTGGAAGAAAATCCACTCTATCTTCTCTGACTTCTTAGTTGGATTATAGACATAATGATCGGGTGTGCTCGGTTGTATTGTGTTTTACTTTAGAGTTATTTTAGAGGATTGCTTCCGAGCAAGTCTCTTTTTATACGAGTCCTTGCTCCATCAGGGGGGTTGGGTAGGTGAAAGGTTCCATTCACAGGGCGGGAATGAGTTGTTCGTTTCGGAACACCGACTTGTAATATTATTCATAAACACGTTGTCATCCCTTCCAACTCTTGAAAAGGCTAGTGGTCTACTCTTGGCAAGGTCAAAAGGTAATGCACCGTAATGCATGCGTAAAGCGCAGGGGGTGGTGTAACATAGACCCCCCGCAGCCGCTGCCGTGCTGCCCGAGCTGTAGGGAGCCCTCTCAGCACAGTACTGCTGGCATGAGAACTCCTGATTAAGTCTGGGGGGGTGGGGGGGGGGGTGGGTAGGGGAGGGGCTCTATGTACCCTGTGGAGGAGGGGTGGGGGCTCAAGTTTCGTTACGCCACTGAGCGCAGGAGTAAATCCCCTTCTCAGATGGGAAATGGAACGAAACGAACTTTTCCAAAATAGTTGGGGAACAGGGGATGAAAACAATTAGCAAGTGCATTTGTACATGTTTATTTTTTCACATGGGAACATATATGCTTGTGTATTCCCACCTGAAAAAATATAATTCACAAACAAATTCCAGGTGTATTGGCAGAACTCCGCTTCATACCACACACTGTAATCCTGCTCCTTAAAACTGCTGGTGCCATATTCAGAGTCCCCAGTCCATTTAGAAGATTATCATATCTAGAGCAGTGACGTCAAGAGACTTCAGCTCTGCGTGAACAGGGGCCAGCTTAGAACTCGGAAATTCAAAATTAGGCTTCCAGGACCATCGAGCCAATTGAGTTTGCTTCTGCTTGCCACGTCATGCTGCAAACTCCTCAAACTCCCCATTCCTTCCCTAAAAGCAGTTCACTCCTGCCATACTCCACTCCTCAGGACAGAAAGCACCAGTGTCCACTGGAAGGCTTCTGTTCTGCAGGGTCCCTGCCCGCCGCTCCACATGGTCTGTGCTCTTGCTCTTCTCTGCTCCATTACTCATGCTGTGCTTACATGAACTTACCTGCTATCCTGGGGCTTAGCAGACACTAGCCAACCTGGGAAGGCCCAGTATCCAACCTATTATCCTAGTAGACCCTGATGACACAAGGAGTGAAGGGATCACACAGGTTTTGCTGGTGCTAAATAAAATCGAACATAACCCATAAGAGTGCTTTATTTGCTGCACAACGTCTAGGCTCTTTACAACTTCCTGTACCAGTACAGAGGGCCTCTAAAGTGTCAATGCATTCTGGGATATTAAAGGTTAAGATGAAAGGGAGTTTTCAAAACATATTTGGGTTTCTCTGTCATCTGCTGTGTATTTTATTTGAGTAACAAAGTGAAGGATTATATTGTAGGTCTGCGCCGATGATCCAACTGGAACAGTTCTTGTGACTGACATTGTGGTATTCAAGCTGTTTCTTCCCTATGGTGATGGACGCAAATGCTAGGAGGAATAGTGCATCTATGGTGCTCCAGTGGAATCCAGGCATTGAAACAACAAAGTGGCTGGGTGTTCAACCTGACAAGTATGGACTGAAGTCTGCAACTAGTACAGTCTTCCAGTCAACATTCAGTGCATGTTAGAAATCTACATTCATGCAAGGTCAGAAACTTCTGGGTGCATATCTGACTGTTTGAGCATCAAGCCCTATATTTATAAGAGTAAGAGCACAATAGTGGTTATGCTCCCACCCTTCACTCATGCTATAAACAACATTTGAACCTTGTTCGTAGTGTCAGCAGTCAATTGATAATTAAATGCCTCATGGTCTAGCAGTCGCCTGTCCTTCCACAAAGGATTTACTTTAAAAATAACACACCATAGGTCCAGGGGCAGCTCCTCAGTGTGGGCGGAGGAGCATCTCCCCCACTGCTTTTTCGCACTGTGAGAAAGCAGAAGGGTTTGTTTGGGGGCGGGCGGTCCTGCTAAAGGGCAGGGGAGGAGTGGCCTTTTGGTTGGCCCCAGGACCAACCAAACCAGTCATACGCATATATGGGTTGGAAGGGCCCATGGGCCTTTCAGGTGGAGCCTCTCGGCCTGGAATCTCCAGAAGGAGGACTATAGGGAATGGATGGAGGATGCCATTGATCAGTATTTGGCACTTAATGTCGGCTCGGTCCAAGGGGCTGCGCCTCTGTGGGAAGCAATGAAGCCCACCATTCGTGGCGTAGATATTTCTTTCTGTGCAGCGGCCCGCAAATCGCGTAGGGAGGCCCTCATACGGGCAGAGGCTGACATCCTCGGGCTAGAGGCGCGCAGCAGAGAAGAAGGGGGGCGACAGGTTCACCGCCAGTTGCTTCTGGCGCAGCAGGACTATTCGCATCATCTCCTAGATGAGGCCCGTCAGGCAAGGCTGGCAACCCGTAGCAGGATCTATCAGTGGGGGGATAAATCCAGCAAGCTGCTGCATAGACTATGTGAGGGGGCACTTCGCCCCCAGGCTCTTCCGGGCGTTGTGGGACCGGAAGGGACACCTATCTCCGATTCATCAGCTATTGCTGAGAGCTTTGCTATGTATTACGCCGAGCTGTATGCCCCCAAGGAATGCTTATCGGCGGAAGTAATCAGTAGTTTTTTAGATGATCTCCCACCTAAGGCCCTTTCTGAAGAATTACATGGGGAATTAGATCGCCCGCTCACGGAAGACGAACTGGGAACTGCCCTGGGGGAGTTGAATCCCGGCAAGGTCCCTGGTCCGAATGGTTTCCCGAACGAATTCTTCAAACGATATTTCCTGCAGCTGGGTCCCCACTATTGAAAGGTGGTGGAGGAGGCCAGGTTGCCTGCCTAGTGATTGGAGGCATGCGGTAGTGGTAGTATTTCACAAGCCCGGCAGCCTCCTGAACATCATGCCTCGTATCGTCCTATCTCCCTTCTGAACGTCGATGCCAAAATTCTGGCCAAGGCATAGGCAAATTGTCTCCGACCCCATATAGCTTCGTTAGTAGATCCGGATCATGCTGGGTTTATGCCCCAACGGGCAATCCGCCACAACATTCGGCGGGCGCATGTTGTGGTTGCGACCGTTCAGGGACTGGGGGAACGGGCGGCGCTCTTGCTAGCGGATATGGACAGGGCATTTGACTCCCTAAGCTGGGTGTATTTCTTTGCTCTGTTGCGTAGGTTGAACATAGGACCTCGTTTTTTGTCGTATCTTACCCTGCTGTATACAGATCTAACTGCATCCGTGCGTGTGGCGGGCTCCGTCTCCTCTACATTCTCTATTGGACGGGGCACCAGACAGGGGTGTCTGCTGTCCCCCTATTTGTTTGCGCTGGCAATGGAGCCCCTAGCCACCTGGGTGCGGATTGACGCTCACGTGACCGGTCTCGAATGGGCAAACGGACTGTCCGATCATATTGCGTTATACGCCGATGATGTACTGTTCTTCCTCACTAATTTGGATAGGACGGGACCACGGCTGCTGCGCATAATGCAGGTCTTTGGGGAAACCTCGGGCCTATACATAAACCCTCGAAAGTCCACCCTTTGGGTCTTGGGTAGTGGGAGCAAGCTTGGCTCCTGGGCATCTTCGGTGCGGGTGGTTCATGGAGGAATGAAATATCTGTGAGTATTCCTGTTGGATTCTCCCACCACGTCCTGGGATCGGAACTTGGTGCCTGTATGGGATCGTGTGCGTGAAGACATCAAGACCTGGTCTCATATGCCCTTGTCTATTTATGGCCGGTTGGCCATTTTTAAATTGGTTTCTCTCCCGCGCCTACTGTATCAACTGCAGAATCATCCGTACCCGATTTCCCCCAGATGGTTCCGTCAGGTCAATGCAGGACTGGGTCAGTTTCTCTGGGATGGTGGCGCGGCAAGGGTAGCGCTACAGGCGTGTTTTCTGTCTACGTACTGTGGGGGATTGGCAACCTCAGATATTTTGTTCTATTATATGACCTCGCACTTGCTCGTCCTGAACGAATGTTGGTATGGGGACAGGGTGGATCTGGCATACGCTGTTGAACGTCGGTGCATGGGGGAACACACCTTACATACGATTCTCTACTCTGCCCCGTTGAGACTCTCCCTACCGTCTGCCACGCGGACTGTTTTCCAGATCTGGAGGCAGGCATTATGGAGGATGGGTTGGTGGAACAGACTGGCCCGGGAAACCCCTCTTTAGCATAATGGATGCCTACCACACTCGGCGGCTCTGACAGGATTCTGCAACTGGGATAACATTGGGATTTCTACCCTGGGCGACGTCATGCGGGGACCGGTTTTGAAATCCTTCCAGGATATCCAGAAAGATTTCCAGATGCCGAAAACCCAATTTTGTAAGTATCTACAGTTCCGACATGCTATTTCCCCTAGCTTGGAGGGGTTGGAGACACTGGCAGAGTTCCGTCCAGTGGAGGCCAAGGTATTCATGGGGGACCTCCACGACCAAACGATCTCTAAAATGTATCAGTCCCTAGTCACGCACTGCTCCCCGTCACTACTGCACCAGAGGGAGACTTGGGAGGGCAACGTTGGGCAGATGGAGGAGGAAGACTGGATGGAGGCTTTGGCCTCTCAGCGAGGGGCAGCCATCGCAATGAGCTTACGACTTATCTAGTTCAAGTACCTGCACCGGGTATATTATACCAGAATTAGGCTTTGGAGGGCGGGTTTGGTGGCCTCCCCAGTGTGTCTCCGATGTGAACATGAGGAGGGAACCCTGTTGCATACTGTCTGGCACTGCTCCACATTAGCGTGATTTTGGAGGGGGGTGCTGGCCTGCCTCTCTGAAGTGTTGGGGTGGGACCTTCCAAACTCACCGAAGCTGGTCCTCCTGCATGTTATGGAAGGGATCGGGGCCAACATTTACAAGCGCCATCTCATGCTTTTGGGATTTACCCTGGCGAAAAGGGAATTGCTAGGGCTTGTAAGGCAGCAGTGGCACCTTCTGTCTCTGCCTGGAAAAATGGACTGGATTTCTGTATGGGTCTAGAGACCCCAATCTTTGTGGCCAGGGGGAGCCCCCTAGAGCATTTTAAGATCTGGAAGCGCTGGGCAGACTATCGCGGCCTGGAGCTCGAGCCGCCACAGGTGGACCGGCACCGAGACCCAGAATGACCTCCGCACTTGTCGTTATTATTTTCTTTTTCTCATTTGTCCTTTTTATCTCCTTTCCTATGGATGCTCGGCAGGATAGATGCCTCGTAGGCACTGATATGGTACAATTGTACAATTGCAGTCAGCGATATGATGTGTTGCTCTGGAATGGTCGACAGTGCGCTGGGAAGTGGGTTAGGGGTGTTACAGTTTTCAGGTTCAGATTTCATTTGTATTGCTTTTCATTTTCTCCTGAAAATATATGAAAATGGTCAAATTCAATTGATGTATATTGATGCGGCAGAAGCTTCTGGGTCACAGAGCTCTGCCTCATATGTGATGTTTTGACAAATAAAATGTGTTTTAAAAAAAATACAGTCATACGCACTCTCTGTTTTCTCCATGTAGGCTGCATAAAACGGCCTCCTCATAGACACCTGTGTGGTCGGAGTCCCAGCCAATCACAATGCTGCCATTGCAGCATTGTGATTGGCTTAGGGGAGGAGAGGGAGGCTGCCTGCTTCCTGGGACTGGGAGGGGTGCTCGCGGGACAGGACCGGGCAGGGTTTCATTTTTTTAAATTACCCCCCCATGTGCGACCCACCCACTGCCCTCTCCCGCTTCGCATTACCCCCTGGCCCCTGCATGTCATGCCAGCTGCGACTGCATAGGGCCTTATTTAGATCTTAGCGGATGGAATACTCCGTCACAAACGTGACGGATATCCCGTCCGCCGTATTACGATCTCTATAGTAAAACGGTGGACGAGATATCCGTCACGTTAGTGACGGAGAATTACCCTCCGGCAAGATCTAAATCAGGCCCAGAGTAATGTTCTGCTACATCAGGACTCAAGGAAATGCAGCACCCTCTTCAAGGGCTTGCATCCCCACTTCCTAGGTACCAAAAGCGGCATGCGGTATGTCATGCACCAGTTATCCTGGGAGCAAGGCACACTGTTTAAATCAAAGATATCAATCCCTGTGCTTAACTTTGACACGGCTGAGCACTGCAAACGTAGTCTTCTTGTGTGTGATGTATGCAAACATGGTGCAAACTCCAGCCCCATCAATTTGAAAACAACAATTCTAGGACCCAAGGCACCCCTTATTTAGACATATGCCAATAAAAAGGATACCCTCTTTATTCCCCATTGGAGAGAAGGCAGGAGTTTGCATTAGTGCAGAACAGTGTCCTCTGTGCAGGCTACGACCCGTTTTTGAGGAGTTCCTTTATGTTTTCTTTGCCTTTCTTTGCAGGTATTTTTTTCAGATCTTTTCCTTTTCCATCTTTTCTTCTTTTCATTCTCTGCTACCTACTAGCCCGATCTACATGATGGGCTTTTCCCATTTGCTCACTGCATCGCATCACTAGTCCTCCTTTTCTGACCCTCCCTCTCACCTCCAGTTGGTAATTGATGCCCACCACATCTACTTAACCTCATCTCCCAGGGCATCCAGCCGTAGTATGCGGGTATAGAACAAAGAGATTAGAGGCATCTTCCTGTGGTGTATTACCCTGTTTGTGGCTTTTAGGGTCTAGAGCCTAAACCCTTCTCCTCATTTCTCAGTTCTCACTCCTTACTCACTGTTCTCATTTCACCTAAATTAATGTATTTCCTCAAAAGTATTATCTCCTCTTGCTATACTCAAGACTCCTGTGGCCCAAGTATGCAGATCTGCCAATTCCCTTTCAACTGACTCTACCCAGCTTATCCCACTGAACGGTCAATTTGTGAGTCCATTGGGCTACTCTCTCCTCTGACGGGACTCCAAAGAATTTGTGACATTATAGACTATATTCCTGCTGATAAGCAGGGCCTCCTGTTTGAGTTGCTCTGCCTTCACCCCTGGGTGTACTCCAAGAACATTTCATGGAGTCCTGCGTTCGCCAGTCCTGGAGGGCCTCTACAGAGCTTCATTGAGTTATTCTGTTGCTCCTGAGAGGACTCTGTAGAGCCTTCAGTGGCTTTCTTTTCCGTTTCTCCTGGGTGGACTCCAGAGAGCAGCCCTCCCTGCTGCCTAAAGAAGCACAACCTTGTGGTTTGCTCTCCTGTAGCCCAAGAGTAAAGCCTCTTCCCAAACTCTCTTAACATAGGAAGAAAAATATAAAATCATATCATTATTCTATCTTCCACTAACACTTTCTTAACAGGTCTTGTCTCCTTACCCACTTTCCTCCCTACCACATCCATCACCCCTCTCACTACCACCTTCACCAAACTTTTTCTCAACCTCCATCTACCGCCTACCTTCCTCCTCTCGACCATCCTCCCTCACCATCCCTCCCTCACTCTGTCATACCATTTCAGCCTTGTCTTACTACTTCGACTCTCTTGCCCACTACTTTGCCGGTTTCCTTTCTAACCACGTCTTTCACTCTTTTACCTTCACTCTATCACAAACTGCAGTTTCTTTGTCCTTAACCTCTGTCTATCCTTACTCTTGTCCTAACCCAGCCCTTTACTTCTTCATCTATTCTCCCCTCATTCCTCCATCAAATATCCTAATATCCTCCCTTTTCTCTTATCACACTTTCCAGTACCTAATAGTATGCTCTCTCACCTTACTCTGTCTACATTTAAACCATTGCTTGGTTACCTACATCCACTGCTTAATTTGAGCCAGTGGTTGCAGGTGGGGCCACCTGCTCTAATTTTTAGGGACCAGCACTTACTTTTCCTTATGAAACTTTGACCAAGAGAGAGTGTAAAACACGGAGGAGGAGAAAGAGAAAGACACACAAAATGTGGAAGAAGTTAAGAGGGGGTGAAAAAATTGAGTAATTTCCCATTTCATGTCCAATACAAAATATGGCTTTCATCTGCAGTGAGCACAGCTGAACAGATTTACACCAAATTTAGTATGAAAGTAGAAATTTACTCATGGGACTTTTTTTGTGTTATGTGCAAACCTGTCAAATAGTTTTTGAGATATTCAAGCCTAAAGAGGTTCCTAGCGTAATATGAAAGATTAAACATTTTGTATATCTGTGCTGTTTAAACTTGTAAATCAATCCTGTCAATCACATTTTCAAATTTTAAGGCAACCTATTTGCTGGATAGGGCTGAACATTTTTTGTTGTGCTCATACTGAATCTTGTGCTTAGTTTCTTGCTCTGAATTAAAATCTGAATTTAAATATAATGAAATTATTTATATTGTGGGCTAGATTCATAGGCAATTTATATGTAATCTGGAGAGGAACAACTGACTCCGCTGAACACTTTGTTAATCGTCTTAACAGTAATGAGGTTAACCTGAAATTCACACATACAATTAGCAAAAGCCATGTAACATTTTTAGATGTAGAGGTATACGATGAGGCAGGGAAACTTGAGACTAGACTTTACAGGAAGGTGACAACAGGCGATACAACTCTGCATGCATCAAGCTTTCACCCGACCCACACTAAACAGAGCATCCCATACGGTGAAATGCTGCGAGCGAATAGGAATTGTAGCACACCCAATCAGTTAATCAAATGTCAGAACGAGATGAGCCAGAGATTTCGTGAGAGAGGCTATAGGGGAGTATCGATTGAGGCAGCAAGGCTTGCGGTGAATAGGAACAAACGTGAGGTGATCTTATTTTCCAAAAAGGAATCAAGAAAGGAAAAGATAGAACCTCAGATACGTTTTCTCACAACATTCAACTTCCAAAACAAAGAATTCCGGGATCTGGTCAATAAAAATTGGCATATTCTTAAAACAGGTCCTGTTATTGAAAAAGGTACTGCCTAAACACCCCCTCCTCACATATTGTAGAGCCCCATCACTGAGAGATGCTGTTGTCAAAGCAAGCCTCAAAATGGAACATGACCCAGGATGGTTAAGGCCTGCCCCTGGTTTTAAGAAATGTAGCAGGTGCAGAGCTTGCAGTATAGGCAAGAACACATCCGTTTACTCTACCCCCTTTGGTGGCAGGGAGGTCTCTAATTGTGAGACTGAATTTGCAGTCTACGTCCTAACCTACACATGTAATTTGCAGTATGTGGGAAGCACCACACTGCAAGTGCAAAAAAGAATTCTGCAGCACATGAGGGTGATCACTAACGCTGACAGATCATACCTGGTGGCCCGTCACTGCGAAACCACACACCAGAAAGATCCCACACAAGTTACATACTTTGTGATAGACGCAGTCCCGGCTAACAACAGGGGTGGTAATGGAGTTAGAACATTGCGTGAGCTTGAAACGAGGTACATCTTCATGCTCGACACCCTATGGGCTTAACTGTGATGAAGAATTTTATTTGTATCTTTAATTCAATTTCTTTGGTGTGTAAATTGCTGTATTCCACAAGCAGTGGAGGCAGGTGACATTTGAAAGTGGTAAGCACAAAGTTTGTGGTGAGTGCACGGCGGCGAGCAAGCAACGTCATAGGGAGGGTTTGGGGGAGTTCTCCCCCAACAAAATTTTGAAAAAAGAGTGGGAAAATGGTGCATTTTAAAGCATATTTGCAAAAGCAAGAAGGTTAATAAAGCAATTGTCATAGTGTCTTTTCAGACTCACAAGCCTGTCAATAAATCTTCTGGCACTTCTCCAGCTCAGCTGTCCTTTCAAACTCCTGTACACCCTTTAACACTCCCAGGCCTACCAGTAAGACTACCGTCACTGCCCAAGCTCCACTCTCCTTTCATACTTCCAGGCCTTCCTGTAAGTCTACAGACACTGCCCCAGCTTCACTGTCCTATCAGAGTCCCAGGACCATCGGCAAATGTACTGGCACTACCCCCAGTTCCACTATCCTATCTCTGCTCTCTCTCTGGCAGGAGAGGGCCCTCTAGGCGCTAGCAGTAATTTCTCGTCCCCTTTCTAACAGGAGAGGACCCTGGCAGGGGCTGGCAGTGGTTGCCGGGAGGATAATGTCTAATAAGTCAGACTTTTTGCAGCTCAAGCTGTGTTTCCCAGATCCAAGTGCTTTAGCTGGCAACTTTGAAGGGATTTGAAATCACTCTTATTGAATGGGATCCTCATGCACCTGCCAGTGCCACGGGCTGCCAATAATGGGCATCAGGGGTGGGGGCACCCCCACCACCATAGTGCAGGCGTTGGGGACAGTAGCAGAGAATGACTTTCCTATCACAGGCACTAGGAGGGTAAGAAGGCGAGAGGCAAGTGAAAGAAAGGGGGAGAAAGGAAGCGCAAGGGAAGAAAAGTAGAGAAAGGAGGGAAGAGAAAAGGAAAAAGTGAGTCAGATGGGACAGATAGACGAGAGAGGACAAGAGAGAGAGAGAGAGAGAGATGGGGAGACTGAAGAAAATAGATATAAAGGAGAAGAAGAAGTGCAGCAGGGAAAGGGAAGACCAGAAAGGAATAGGAGATAGTGCAAAAGTCAGAGAGAGGAAGCCAGGGGCAACAAGAGAAGGAATGAATGTGGGAGAAAGGTAGGGAGATGAAAAAGGAAGATGCAAAAACGTTTGTAACTGTCTCTGGAGCACGAGACAGTGTTTCAAGGGCCTCGCCTCGAGAAGAAGAGACACCAGGATGAGAGGACAGCTCAGAGTTGAATACAAGGAGACAGGACTTATTTCTGGTCCAGTTGGAGGGATGAGCTCTAGAAGCGTCAGGGGGTCATTCGCTGTCACTCTTTTTATTCCTAGACTCTCTCTGAAGAAGTGGCATGGATAGCAAAGCACTCTGAATAAGGCGGAAGAGACTCCGACACTTTTTACCCCATACGTTCAACTTAAGTCCCTTTGTCTTTTTGGGCGGGTGAGTGGGTGGTGTGTGGAATGTTATAATCCCCCCCTTTACAGTCTATCCCAGTATCCCAGAACTCTCCCTGAAGGACCAATTTGAGGATCAGGGGTGCTACCTCTTCATGCTCATCCCACCCTTGGCCTCTCTTCTGAGAGTAAAGAGGATTGTCACACTGAGAAGGATAAGCATCCTTGTGAATGTGGAAAGGGAGGGTGAAAAAAAGCACACAGACAACATTGTGTGGATAATTGAAAATGCAGCTCTTCAAGCACTGTCAATCTAGTTTCTTCTGACAGCAGTGACAACACTTTAGAAACGTTTTCTTCCAAATCGGTTTTCTTGATGTAAAATAAAGCCCGTCCATCTTCCTGTGCCTGGGACTGCATCTCTTGCCAGACAGCTCAGGAAGAGCGGCATACTCCCATACATTCAGTCCTCCTGAAGCAATATGCTGATGCTTCCCCCAGACTAAGGAATGTACAGGCCTTGCCAGATCAATCAAGATGTATCCTGGCGTCAGTTCATGTGGACTAAAAGCGGACCCAATTACAAGTATTGAATGGACCTGGCCAGGGCCCTGCAGCAGTCAATTAAATTTTATTTTTACCTGGGTTAGAGAACACAAAACACACAATGTCCACGAGTCCAAACATGCAGTGCTGTACGCAAGCAGCCAGTAGTACTGGTAGCCAGCACTGCAGTATATCATGTGACTGGCTCAACACAGACACAAAGGCAGTTTACTAAAATGTCCAAGATTCAGAGCCTTGTTATAAGTCGAGTCTGGACGGATGCGATTTCTTGGCTTTCAGCCTGCCACACCCCTTTCCAACTCGTCACAGGGTGGTGGGTCCCACCCTACACCATGTAATGAGTTGGAAAAGGGTGTGGTGACAATGCTCTCCACTCCGTGATTGGCGTGGAAGTGTGGCAATACCGGGCTGGTATAAAAAACACCCGGGGCTAACTTTACCTCCAAGCCATTAGGGGGTGGAGACTGGGCCTTAATGTTAGGTCTTTGCCGAGCTGATGACCCCACAGGCCTCAGGGCTGAGAGATTGTCAGCCTGGCAAACACCCAGGAAAGCAACTTAACGCACGCAGTGAAAGTGAAGTCACATGTCTAGCAACAACGCCGGTGTCAGTGTATGGGGAAAACAGTGCTTACAAGGTTGATTTTAAAAGAAATTAAAAACAAGATACGAGCATTGCTATGATTGCTTTGTACAGTGTTTACTGAATGTAAAGGCGGCGGTGCTCGGCTGCCCTTGGACAGAAACTGCCGCTGTCCACAAGTATCAATTAACTGCATTATTTGTGTTGAATCCAAGATGAAATGGAAATGTACTCCTTGTGAAAATGGCCCACCTCCGGGGGTTAGTACTGCAACCAATAATATAAGGCACTTGCCGTAATTAGAGTTGTGGGAGGTGATATATGATGCTTTGATCAAATGGGCACTTGCCTGTAAATTTGTGATGTTTTTTACAAGATGGGTAAATGAATGGTGCAGTGCACTCTGACACTTGTCTAGTAGGAACAAAAGTTTGAATTCCGATTTGATTTACATAAGCAAAATTTCAGTTACATGATTGTGTACTTTAATTGAGTGGAAGAACTGTACCTTGACATTTGTCATGTAATGAATGATTTTTAAAGTCTGATTTATTATGTGCAGGAAAACATACACAATGCGTGAATATTTAATTTATGTAATGCACAGGATACCCAAAACAACGCGTTTTTATTTATCACTTCTTTTCTGGTACCAATATCGAGTGATTGAAACTCGAGAGGGTAGAAAATACCATAGAATTTCTTTTGTAATGGTAGTCTTTCCTTGTTGCTATTCTGACCAACGGTATGATAAGGCCAGTGATAGGCAGGTCATACTGTGTGTGACCAAGACCGCCGTGTCGGCTGGAAAGCGTTATGGCTAACGTGTAAATAAAGAAGAATTGAAACCGCATTTGAAGTTGGCTCTGTTTGTTGAAATCATTGCCGTCAAACGTAAGGCGAGAGATATATATATATATTCACTGAAAAAACCATAGGTTTCATGGACGTCATAGTTAGAAATTATCATTTAAAAAACCTTTGAAATTCACTGAAAAAAACACAGGTTTCAGGGACGTTATAGTTAGTTGGACATTTCACTCGTACAAAACCAGAGAAATTCGGCCGTTATAGTTAGTTCAGCTAACGCTACTGCTGATGACGTCACATATTACATCATTCATGACATGTCAGTGACATCACTGATGACATCACTGATGACATCATCCAGTGAATGTGTGTTTTTGTAAAGTTTAAATATGTTTTTTACATATATATATCTATCTATATATATATACATATCACATATACATATATTATCTACTGGCGGTCGCCAGTAGATAGTTATAGTTAGGACCGTGTTTCCATAGGAAATCTGAAAATTCTATTTTGAATAACTTTGGCGCCGGTTGACGAATCCTCGCGAAATTTTCAAAACTAATGGGGCGCTCCGCTCAGCTCCTACCCTGATAGTCTCGGGGTGATTCGTCAAGCGAGGGCCGAGAAAAAGGGGGGTCCCGAAACGTGTTTTCCCCATGCATTTTTCCATAGGACCTTTAGTCGCAGCTACAGCCCTTACGGCTGAACAGAATTACTTGAAATTTGGCAGAGAGGTAGCCATAAGGTCAAGGAAGTGCCTTTTGCAGGTCTGGTGTAAATCTGTTCAGTATTTCCTGAGAAAATAGCATTTAAAAGCATATAAATATCTATACGCGCTCAGTGTGCGCGCACTGTGCGCGCACCCTGCCGTGCGCGAGCGTAATTCTGATTGGTTGTTAGATGTCGGTAAACATTCGAATCGGTCGAAACCAGGAAGTGTCGGCCGCCATTTTGTCTCTCGCAGTCTGAGGGGGTGAAAAACAAAGGTGGAGAACGTGAAATGGGGGCAGGGTGGACAGTTCCTGACCCCCTAGCCTTTGTCAGGGGGTCTCGGAAGGACCCCCAAGGGCCCAAAAAAGATTTTTTTTTTTTTTCGAAAAATCGCCGAGTGCGCGCACCCTGCGCGCACGGTAGAAACGGAAAAAATTCCGCGAAGCACGCGAAACGTGCGTGCACGGTACGCGCAAGCTAAAAATTCCATTAAAAAAAATACATACATAAATTGGCATTTAAAAAACCTTTGAAATTCACTGAAAAAACCATAGGTTTCAGGCACGTTATAGTTAGGAATTAGCATTTAAAAAACCTTGCAAATTCACTTAAAAAACCATAGGTTTCACACATGTTATAGTTAGCTGGACATTTCACTCGTAAAAAACCATTGAAATTCCCCCGTTATAGTTAGTGCAGGCAACTATAACTCACGCGACCGCAATCCTCTGCTGATGACGTCAGATATTACATCACTGATGACATATGTGTCTTTCTGAAAAATAAATAATAGGAATATATGTATAGCTAAAGATTAATGGAAGAAGACATGGGTAAATAGGTGTCTAAATACAGTGATGTAATATCTGACGTCATCAGCAGAGGATTGCGGTCGCGTGCGTTATAGTATCCTGCACTAACTATAACGGGGGAATTTCAATGGTTTTTTACGAGTGAAATGTCTAGCTAACTATAACATGTGTGAAACCTATGGTTTTTTAAGGGAATATATATATATATATACATATATATAAATATATATACACACACACTAAGGTGTTTTGAAGAAAGAGCTGGTGGATAAGTGTCTGAATGGATGATTTAGTAGGTGCAGGACAGTCTGTATAAATGAGTGATTAAACGTGTCTTACCGAATGCATGGGTTAATAGTGACTAAACTGTAAATGTCGGGTATTAGTCTGTCAGTTGGTGTGTAAGCGGTTGCATGGGTTGGTGAATAGCTTAATGTGTGTCTATATGGGTTATTGATTGGTTGTCTGAGTATTTGTATGGGTGCCTGAATGTCTGTGTGGGTGGGTGGGGGGTGTGTGACTCTGTGCATAGATGTGTGAGTGGGTGTTTCACTGGGTGTATGGGTTAAAGAGTGCATCTGTGAAGGGCTGTTTGGGTGGGTGAGTATGTGTATGGGTCTGTGGGTCAGTGAATGGATGTCTTGGTGGTACATGTGTGAGTAACCTCATATGTGAAAGGCAGTATATGTGAGTGTTGGAGTATATAAATAACTATATGTGAGAGTCAGTCATTGTGAGAGTGACTGTATGGATGAGTGTGTACTTGTATCAGTGATTGTATAAGAGAGTAAGTCTGCGTTGGTATCTGTATGAATAAGTGAGGTAGTGTGTGTATGACTGTATAGGTTAGTAAATGGGAGAGTAATTGATTCTTTGCATGACTGACTAGGTGTGTGAGTAACTCTATGGATGAGTGACGGTGTGTGATTGTCTGTATTGGTGTATGAGTGCATATGATAGTGCTGAATTGATGAGTGACTGCATGTATGAATGACTGCATGGGTAAATGAGTGGATATGTGTGTAGACGTAAGAATCAGTGAGTGGGTATGTAGTAACTGGTATTGGTGTGTCTATGGTTTCGAAAATGGTAGTCTGTATTTGTATTAAGGTGTGAGGAGGTGCATCAGATTATCACATGGATGATGTCATCAGTGATGTCATTTGAGATGTCATCAGTGATGTCACTGACCATGTCATGAATGATGTAATATGTGACGTCATCAGCAGTGCATTGCGGGGGCGTGAGTTATAGTTAGCTGAACTAACTATAACGTCTGAATTTCTCTGGTTTTGTACAAGTGAAATGTCCAACTAACTAGAACGTCTCTGAAACCTGTGTTTTTTTCAGTGAATTTCAAAGGTTTTTTAAATGCTAATTTCTAACTATAACGTCCCTGAAACCTATTGTTTTTTCAGTGAATATCAAAGGTTTTATAAATGCTAATTTCTAACTATACCTACAGAGGTAGGACATGTGCAGAAAGAGGAAGAAAGGCGCAAAAGAAGCAAGAGAAATGCAGAAAGAGACAACAGAAGTCCAGAAAGACGAAGAAAGGTGCAGAAAGAAGCAAGAGATGTGCACAAAGAACCAACAGAGGAGCAGAAAGAGGCCTTGTTGCAAAGTCATCCTGTGCACCCAACGTTTTGCTGACGGGTACTGAGGTAACTGACTCTGACTAACCAGGCCTAGAGACAGTGCTATGCTAAAAGACACTTAGAATACAGTGAAAACACCTACATACACTAGGGAACACTATGCTTTGGGATACCCCTGTGATTGGCATGACCTCCTCTGTAAGGCCCTAGTACATAATAGGGCAGGGGGATTAAAACTACCTCTAAGCCAGAAAGATGCTTCTAGTAGTAGTCATGTTTGCAGAGTGGTGGAGAAAAGGGGCTGGGCCTCCGACCAGCGCTCAGGAATTACGTTGCATAGGACTTAGAGGAGGTACCAGGAGGGCTTCTTGGCCACCAAAGTCCCTGTGGTGGAGAAAGGGGGGCATGTCCTCAGAAGACGTCTTAGGAATCCCACTGTGTGGGACTTACTGGAGGTAACAAGAGTGGTAGTTGGCCCCCAAGGACAACCTTGGGGGCCAACTACCCCTCCTATTACCTCCAGTAAGTCCCACACAGCAGGATTGCTAAGTTGTCATAGCAGGCCACGCCCCCTTTGCCCACCACTCTGCAAACGCACTCAATGGCGCGCTCTTGGATCGGGATTGAAGTCCCCTTTGCTGCAGGGGGTCTTTTAGGGGCCAACTAGCCTACCTCTTACCTCCAGTAAGCCCCACACAGTCGGTTTGCTGAGAGGTGGACAAAGGCCATGCCCCCTTTCTCCATCACTCTGCAAAAGCCCCTCCTGGCACATTCTAAGTTGGGGAATTAAGTCCCCTTGAATACTGAGGGTCCCTGGGGGCCAACTAGCCCACCAGGTACCTCCAGTACATCCCACACAGCTGGATTGCTTAGAGTGGTCCGAGGCTATGCCCCCTTTTTACACCATTCTGCAAACACGCCTCCTGGTGCACTGCTATTTGGGGGATGAAGTCCACATGTGTACTGAGATCCTCAGGACACAAGAGGACTTCATCGCCCCACCAGCAGTGCGGTAAGAGGCGCATTTGCAGAGTGGTGTAAAAAGGGGTGTGGCCTCTGACCACCTTTCAGCAATCCGGCTGTGCGGTGCTTACTGGAGGAACCTGGTGGGCTAGTTGGCCCCCAAGGACCCTCAGTATTCAAGGGGACTTAATTCCCCAACTTAGAACGTGCAAGGGGGCGCGTATTTGCTGAGTGTGCAGGGAGGGGGCGGAGCCTCCGGCGAGATGCCGGCTTTAAAAAAAAAATCTTTGAAAGGGGGTGTGTGAATCACCTTCTTTCAATATGTTTTGGGCCCTGGGGACCCCATCCTCCAGGGCCTGCACATTTAAAAAAAAAAAAAAAAGGAAGGTGGCCGCGCGGCCTTCCTCCCGAGGCCAATTTTGGCCCAGGGGACCCCATCCTCCGGGGCATGGCCACAAATAAATTGTTTTATTTTTTAATGGAGGGAGGCCGCAATGCCCACCTCTTGAGGCATCTATCAGCCCCGGGGACCCCATCCCCCGGGGCATTGCTTCTTTTTTTATTTTTTATATTCTGGAGGGGGGCTGCATGGTCCCCCTCTCCTGGGCCAGTTCTGGACCCCATCCCCCGTGGCATGCCCAATTCTTTATTTTTTTTTTTAGAGGGATGGGGGCCGCGTGGCCCTCCTCCCAGGCCCTTTCTGGCCCCGGAGATCACATCGCCCGGGGCATGCCCAATTCCTTTTTATTTTACTTTTTTTAAGGGAGGAGGGACATTTTTGGCCCCGGGGACCCCAACCCTCCGTTGGGGACCGTGGGGGGAGCCCAAATGCCCCCACGGTCCAGCCGGCTCCGAGCCTCCTGCGGGTGCCTGTATTGCTTTTGCACAAGGGGAGCTGCTGACATGCAGCTCTCCTTGTGCAAAAGCAATTCTGCTTTGGTTTTTGGAAGCGAGAGCAGGTTTTCCGCTCTGCCATAGCAAACAGCCATGGCCCGGGTGTGGGCACCCTGGGACACTGCAGGAGCCGGCCCTAGGGGGTGGCAGTCCCCAGGGCCATCTAGGGTTCTCAACTATTTAAAGCCCCGGGGAGGTGGTGGTCCCGGGGCAGTGTGGGGGGGGGCAGGAGCCCCCCACACTTCTTTGTTTTAATTTAAGCCCCGGGAGATGGTGGTCCGCAGGGCTTCGGGGGCCCGTGAGGCACTCCGACCCATATTGATCAATGCCCCGGGGAGGTGGCGGTCCCTGGGGCTGCGGCAGGCTGCGTGCCCCCAGCACATAATGTATAAAGCCCTGGGGGGGTGGCGGTCCTCAGGGCTGAGGGGGCCCTCCGCGGGCCCCTGCTAATTAACTGTTATTGCCCCCGGGGCCTGCCCCACCCGGGGTTTATACAAAACGAAGCACGGGAGCCCATGCTTCGATTTTTTTTCTGTTTTCTCAGCCGGATTCGCACACCCAGTGCGAATTCGGCCGATTTTTTTTTTTATGCGTTTTTGGGCACATACACACACACACACATATACTTCATAGATAGGTGTCGAGAAAAGGTAATACCTAACGTTTAAGACAAAAAAAACTCTGAAATTCATCATTTACTGTTCACTGGGCTAGCAATAACTTGCATTTCTTATGAACTCACATATTAAAACACTCATGACATGGTAAATGACAGTATTGATAACATCACTGGTGACATCATACAATCAGTGTGACACCATCTCATAGGATTTGTGGATTTGAAGTAATGTTACACAGGACGCATGTGGACAACTTTCCCTGCACCTTAATGGGATTTCCCTTTCAAAGACTTAACATGACCCGCAATTTTAAGTCAAAAGATTGACAGGTATACATTTGTAATTGCACAGACACCTTCTGGCAGACAGTATGTGGAACACTCCATAGTTTCGTAAAATACACTACAAACATTCCTAAGATGGGCATAATCGCATACAACCCTAGAGCCATGCTTACAACACCAGAATTTGATAAACCACCTCTGCCCTGGACCCCCTATCCATGCTTGCCAACATTTTACAGCTGGAAAGTGGGAGATTTTGAGAAAATAAATAGGAGTAAGCATTTTTCCTATTGGCATATATTGAAACAGTGGCAATTTTAGGCGGGAGGCGTAAAATAAAGCCATTGTTTGCATCTAAAATTGGAATTCTCTCACCTGAATGAGGTCTGTTTGCATGTTTGTTTACCTTCTACATTATTCAAAAATCTGCAATGCCTCAAAATCTTTAGTCAAGTTCTAGAAATAAACATACTATGGTGATAGAATGTGTCTATACTATTATATTAGAACTATTAAAAATGGGCACATGTCTAGATATCAACTGGTGGTTAATGTTTTGTAAACAGAAGTTTTGGCCTATCTTATAAATGTTTGCAAACAGGCTTTGTTTTTAAGCTACAGTTTACTTTCAAACCTTGGCAACCGATAGCATGAGCACTCAGACTTTACCTTGTTTAACATGAAGTACTTCTTACACCCCAAAGGTTAGTGATTTGTGAACAGAACATCATATAACTTTTAAAAATGCACAAGGCCTGCCCTGATGTCCTTTAACACGTCAGGAGTGATGTAATATGTGATGCCATACGCAGTGCGTGAGTTCACTAAGTTATAATTTGCGAATTTCAGGGTTTTTTGTTTTTAAACATTAGTTCTAATCTCATTTTAAATCTTAACTATAATGTCATATCAACTTAAGTATTTTTCCACCTTTTTTTATTTTTGTAAATGTAAGCAAAGGTCTTATCTTATTTCTTTGGTTATAATACATTGAAATAGGTTTTAAAAAAATATTAACGAGTTACTTAAAAAAACATAGTTAAAATGCAGGTGACATTACGAATTAAAACTGAATTAAAACCAAAAAAACACTGAAATGTACAGGTTGTGGTTAGGACCACCAACTATAACTCATACAACAGCCATGCAAACCAAACACTTGCACATTACATGCAAATATTATGACCTCACAATATTTATACCAATAAATAGAGACATCTAGAAGCAAAATGTAATTAAACAACAATGCATATTAAACCAAGAAAGTATACTAAATTCATAGTTGTCCCAGTCAAAGTGGTATGGGTATATGATAGAGAATTTTATCTCTAAGATGATTTACAACATTTGCAGTTGCATTCATTTCATTAAGGGTGAGGTCATAAACATTGAATTTGGTGTGCGACTTATGATAGCTGTTGAGGAATTCTTTAAATGAGGAATATCAGCATTAACTTGGTTTATTTTTAATTTAAACACATGTATGTGAGCCGAGTATACTATTTTCCAGTGCAATCATGTAGATTTGTATGTTGACGCAGTATGGGTACATAAAATGCTAAATGCAACAGTTTTATAGTTGGTGGAAGTTTATGGAAGGTCCTACAGATTCCTATGTGATTGTCTTGATGATTAGTTAACATTTATAGAATAAACAAGAGATTGCCACTTTAGGGCATCCCCCACTTCCACTGACATTTTCTTAGGGTAATAGAAACTTTATTCTCCTATCTATTTTTGTAAATAAGATCCTGCTACATATTTAAAAAAGTAATAAGAATTTTAAATGTGCCACTTGTTTATTTGATCTCAGTTGCCACTCTAAAATATCAATTTCAATGTACAAATAGCAATATACAATAAGAGATATGTATTTAATATAATCATTATTTACTGTCTGATTTTCTAGAAATGTAGTAGAAAATTGAGTGGTGTATTGTTTGCACATCTTCAAAAAGCATTTTAAGTGTCCTAGGAATTCTCTTCGCCATTGTTCTTTGTCTTTCTCTCCCTGCATTTGCCCCTGTTTTAAGATATTTGTAAGTATAAGAAGATGTAAGTGCTTTATGGTCAAATAAATATAGTAGTTTAGGTGTACACAATCTGTTCTATAGCGGCATTACTTATTATGCTTAATTGTTTATCTATCCACTGCTTTGTGAAAAAACGACCAGAAATAAAGAATTAGAAAGATTATTGTGAATAGTGGTGTGAGGAAGTTTTATAAGTTGGGGTGTCTGAGCATCCACCACAAGTAATAAAGTCACTATCTTGTGAGGTCCATTTAAAGTTTTCACAAATTTAAACCTGATCTCAAACCCTGGCAACTGTGGCATAGAGCAGACAGGCTTAGCTTAGAGAAAACAGGTAAAGCATTTAGAAATAACACAACAGCTTAAAACTCAAAAACAAACCATAATGAAATTCCCACTCTAATTTATGAAAATTGAGTAAACCATAATGAATAAAATTCACGGGGGCCTGGGATAGCAGGGTGGAAACAGGAACTCGAAACCTGGGCTGCATGCAATAACAGAGTAGCACTCAGGAATGCATGTAGGGGGATAGGTACAAATGAACGAGCCAGGGCCTGGGAAGCACTAGTAGAGGATATGAAAAACCCAGAACGAGAGTCAGGTGAGTCATCGCCCTCGATACATTCCCGACCTGAGAGCCCAATACAACAGAACTCTGAGGGGGGAATAGAGATGGGACATCTAGTTGAGTAAAAATAACACAGAATGAGAAAGATGCCCTAGAGAGGTTAGAGAGAGACTGCAGTGAGATGGACGGGAGCTGTAGACCGATCAGAGATGTGCTATGCCATCTAACCGATTACTAACTGTGACCTGCAGTGGGGAACGGGAGGTGGGAGTTATTACGGGGATATTCACATAAGAGATAACTAGCAGATTGATGTTCTACCTTGTAATAGATGTAACAATGTGTAACTAATAAGAAGTGGAAGAAAAATAGTGATATACATGTATGAGAATGCATATAATCAAAAGGAAATAAAATCTGTTTAAAGGAAAAAACTCTAATGAACAAAATTAAATCAAAACAACAAAAATCCAGTAAGGGGAGCCGGACATATGAATTTTTAAAGATTTAAGGTAAAATAGCACTAACCCATAACTAGCCACTACAAATTACACAGACTGGCTCCAAAACGCTTTTGCTAAACTAGTACCGTAGAAAACAGTTTCCAAAAACAGGAAAGCTCCCTCTGCCTTGGTACTCTGTGGCAATGAGGTTAGAGAAACAACGGTGTAGGAAACAAGAGAGGCGCAGGCGCCTAGATTACGACAACCAGGAGAAATCTTGTTTCAAGTTGACTCTGGCAAACTATAAACATATTATACTAACAGAAAAAAGTAACTACTACACTAGGAAAATAGAAACCGCACAAGACTCCTCCAAACAGCTGTCTCAGGTGGTTTCTAATTTGGAAGAGCCAGCAGATAGCATAGCTAAAATGGCATCCTAAGCACTTTGCGATTCGTTAGCTCGCATCTTTCAGGATAAGACGGGGCAAATTTATTTGAACTTTACTGCCCCTGCTGTGGGCAGGAATCAGCTGGATGTAAATAGCAAGGGACGGGACACCTCCGACTTCATGGAATAGGCCAGTCTCAGTGGAACAGATAATTGACCTGGTTAACACGGTAAAATCAGGTTCATCATTCGACCCTTGCCCCCCCTCAGTCTATCGGAGGAGGTTCTCACAAAGTCTGATAGGCATTGGATGAGATTCCACTGACGCTGTTTGTTTTGGCAGGAAGCGTCTGAGCGACAGAAATTCAAATTTCACACCCAGATAAGTCCTCTCTCCGGTCATATACGTTTGGCACATTCACCCATTCCAAATTTTTTCTTCAGACTTGGGGCCTAATTTAAACTAGGTGGAGGGACAACTGTTTCACCATGGAGACGGAGTTAATTACTTTGTCTCGATGATGCAGGGGCTGCTCTCCTAATTTATGAATCACCGCCAAGAAGGCGGTCAGCAGTTCCTGTCCATGCAGTTTTCTCTTTGCTACGGGGGTGCATCTGCAAGACACAGCCCTGTAGTAAAGAGTATTCTTTTTGTAAATAAATGCTCCCCTGCCATGGGAGTTATCTCCCATGGGGGGGGACCATAATTTCATTTTTACTGTCTCTAACCACTAGGGGTTTCCTCGTGGTGATATACAGTAAAAAATGGCTATATGTCAGCCCATCCTAATTGATCGGGTGGACATGTAGCCATTTCTCCAAATTATTCTTACTCCGCAGTGTCATTGGAAAAGTTTGGCCATGAACGAGATGCAGTAGTTTCTGCTGTGGCCAAACCTAGGGTACTCCCGCATATAGATCGGGTGGATACCTTCTCACTGAGGTCTGCTGAATTGGATTTGTGGCTGTGGAGAAGCCCGGTGCGGAAGGAACCTTGTTTTTCAGCCCAGCGAGATCACACCAAGGCCAGATAGGTTGGGCTGGTCTGTCCCATTCCTCCTGATGTCGGAAAGTGCAAAATATTTCTATTTCTTCGGGTGTAAAGGCTAGCAGGAGAAGTCTAGCTAGATGCCACCTAGGGTCCCAGAACCTCAGGAATAGCAACAGAGGGTTAAGATTCACTTCACCAGAGGACATCAACAGGTCCAGGTGGCACTGGTCAGCTGGGCACTTCAGGAAAAAGACATCTTCCAGCTTTTTTTAGGTTGAGCATTCAAGACCTCTTGTATATACTTTGGTATATACTTATATGTGTATGTACTTTGTGGGCTCTGGAGATCAGCCCTAGGACTTGTCTGCCTCCGCTTAAGGACTTTTTTTCTGTTCAACTGCCTCTATTTAACTGTCTTGATAGAAAACGACCAGCAGAGGTCAGTAAAATACCAGAATCACTTTAGCATTCTCTAGATTCCAGTCCATAGAAATTGTCTTCCATGAGCACCCATAGACAAAAATATTTTTTTCAAATTTGGTATTTTCAGTGATATGACCACCAAAGTTTTGCGCAAGGGTTTACATTTTTGTTTAACAGAGAAACCATCTCTAGAAAATGTACATGTAGATGTATATAAATTTGCTCGCAAGCTACGATTTAAACAATTTTTTGCAGAACATGATAAAGTGAGAAATGTGTCGGCTAACAATGCATAAAAATCTGATTTTTCCATTGCTGATATTAATGTGTCATATGCTATAGCAACACTACATGATGAAGGGGAGAATTATGATTTGGTTGATTTCGCGCGTAGTCTGGATATCATAGAAGATACAACAGTGGATAGTGGTTTCGTAATGCCTCTAAATTTGTACCTCCAAGTCAGTCTTGCTCTGTAATAGATGAATTTACATCAAGGGTCACACAGGATCTCTATCGCTTAGAGGAAACACACAACGCGACTAGTAAATGTAAACATTCCTTTAATTTTACTATAGAAGAGAAAATATGTCTAAATCGTCTGAGAGATGATAAGAGCATAGTAATTCGCGAAGCGGATAAGGGAGGCAACATAGTTCTGATGAACTATACAGACTACGTTGCAGAAATAGATCGACAACTTGATAACACACAGTGCTAAAAAAGACTCAAATCAAACCCCACCGCACAAATTGAGAGCAATATTAATGCCAAATTATTTGAATGGCGTGAATTTGGTCTAATTTCTGACCATGAATACAGATACCTTTCTGCTCAGAACTCCAGACATCCATGCATCTATGTACTCCCCAAAGTTCACAAGGGGGGTGCTTTTCCCCCAGGACGCCCCATAATATCGGGAAATGGCGGACCAACGGAACATTTAGCGGAGTACATAGACACATTTCTTCAACCTCTAGTCAGAAATCTCCCTTCTTATATAAGGGATAGTAAAGAACTGCTCTGTAAACTAGAGGATTTTCAATGGGAAACAGATCTCTTCACATTCGCAACGATGGATGTGGAGAGTCTGTATACGTGCATAGAGATGACTCAGGGTTTGAGATCGTTGACACATTTCCTACATAAAAGGAGTGCCAGCCATTTGGAGCACACCCAAATGTTGCTGGAGATTGCACAATTGATATTGACACACAATGCTTTCATGCATGGTGAGCAATGGTACCTACAACAGCAAGGTACTGCGATGGGCTCCAGATTTGCTCCATCTTATGCCAATTTATTCATGGGGCTTTTTGAGATGGAGCATGTCTGGGGCCCAGGAGCTCATCATTGGATTGATAATATCTTATTTTATGTCCGTTATATAGACGACATTCTGTTGATATGGAAGGGCAGTGATGAAGATCTACAAAAATACTGCTCATATCTGAATAACAACAACTTTAATGTTAAACTCACATCCTGTAGTTCTAAGATTGAGATCACATATCTGGATTTACGTCTATATATTTTGGAAGACAGTATTCAGAGCGACATATTTAAGAAAACCACTGCATGCAACAGTGTGTTGCGGGCTGACAGTTGTCACCCCAATTCTACCATTTTGGCCATTCCATATGGCGAAATGGTAAGGGCGCGACGGAATTGTAGTCAGGAGATTGACTTTGAAAAAAGACTTAAAGACATAGAGGTTGACTTTAAGGAAAGAGGTTATAATAGTACTTGCCTCAAAAAAGCCTCAGCTAAGGCCAAGAGATTGCAAAGAAAGAATACTCTATCGGTTAGAGTGCCAAATGTGAACAAGAAGTACTCAGATCAAGTTGCATTCGTAACAGAATACAACATGTATAGCACGCACATCTATAATATACTACGCAAGAACTGGCATTTCCTACAATCTAATACACTACCAGCAAATATTGTCACACCTAAACCCCGTGTTATTTATCGCAGGGGCAAAACGCTGAGAAATATGCTTTGCCCCAGTCACGTCAAGGGACCCAAAGTTCCATCACTAACGTGGCTACCGGATAAACCGGATGGTTTTTATATTTGTGGGAACTGCTGTATTTGTCAATTTGGTCTAAATAGGTGCTCTAGCTTTCAGCATAATGGCTCCAGAAAATATAATATCTTGTCCTTTATGAACTGTAATACTACACATACAGTCTATTTATTGAAATGTGCCTGTGATCAAATGTATGTAGGCAGCAGTATTAGGAGTCTAAAGATTCGCATACAAGATCACATTAGAGATATTAAAAATAAGAATGCTCACTCCCCTGTTTCTGTACACATACAGGATATACATCCTGATAAACCACAGATCACATTCCATGCGATCGAACAGATAAGAAACAATATTAGAGGTGGATACAAGATGACTCTCTTAAGGCAAACTGAAGCACTATGGATTTGTCGCTTAAGGTCGGTCACATTGGGGCTTAATCACAATAATGAATTTCATCATTTTTTGTGAATGTTAGCTGATTGCACTGAACACCTATTATAATGTCTCGTGTGACATGTGTCTGGTAGCTAGATGTTCTAAAACCCTATGAGCCGATGAAAAACTGGTACTAGGGATGTTAATATCCAGTACTGATAAATTGTGACTTACGTCGCTGGATATATGGCTACTGCATCTGGTATTTATCTAATGATGTGAGTGATATGTATTTGATAATTAACTGGTGTTTTTGAGGCATTTAGGCATTGATGTTTACTGATACTTGAGAGGAAGGTTCGATAACCTAGCAGCAGAACGATGAGATTAAGTTAGATATTTTCATCAAAATGAATTGTGCATTATGGTATTATTTATCCAAAAAGGGCAACCTATTGAATTACATGTACCATTGCTTGGTTGTGTCATATTTGAGTGTATCCTCACTCACGAGATCTAGGGTCAATGTACATCATTTTTAGTACCCAGAACTCTTGAATTTTTACAATTGTTGACATGTCCTTTGTAGTAGCGGAGGCATTTCTAATATATCGATCAATTTAATTCATACGTCCAACCTGGTTCATATATGTTGCCCGATACTTATTATGTAATATATTGCTGTATACTTAGTATGACATGAGCAAGTTTTGAACCATATTTATAGTTTTACGAAGTGTATAAGCTACTTGCTAATCTGTTGAGTGATTTTCAAATAACGATAGCATACACGCTAAGATGGCGCCCATTTGTGTCTTGATAGACAAACGAGTGTGGGATGGTCTATCCAAATATTGTTGTAGCTATCAGTCTAGAGCGCTAGGCGGTTTCTCTACCTATACAAACTTTGCAGTATACTTGATAAGTTTAAGTTGTTGGTAGATATAAATAATATCATGTACATACATTTAAATATATTATTATAATCACTTTACTATTCTCTTTCAAGATGGCGCCTATTAATGATACACTCTTATTGAGGTGTTTGTACTACTTGGATGTTAGCTCAGTAATACTCAAATAACAACACTACACACGTTAAGATGGCGTCCATTTACGTGTCGACCTATCAATGATTACGAGATGCCCCACACCGATACTGGTGCGTTTTCCAGTGTATTCGGGAAAGCTGTGTCCTTGCTTACAGAGTTTTCGGTATGTTTGACAAGCTCTGGTTATCGGTAGGTATATAATAGATGAGGCATATATATTTGGACGTATCACTGAAACCTCGTCCAAGATGGCGCTCAATAAAATCCGCGTCCTATCACATGATCGATGGACCGGGCATATTGGCAACAGGTGTGTTCGCTTTCAGAAGGGTTAAAACATTACGTCTGATGAAGTTCTTGTCTTTACTCTGCTGAGACACGGACGAGTAGCACGAGCGTGACGACGGCAACACTGCATTGTAAGTTTAATAAGGCATGGCATTTGATCATGATGGGTTTCTGACGGTTTTCCGATGCTAAAGAGGTTTTCTGGTTTTTATCATTGGTTTCATATGAGCAATATCGTTGGTACTTATAATATGCGCCACATTGGTATGGACGAAGTCTTTCTTTTGACTACTATGTGAGCCAATTCAGCATTGGTGCTTAATCGTACTATGTTTGCCTGTCTTAAAAGCCAGGATAATCAGTATTTCTGGAATGTGCCTGCTTGGTTTTGATTTCAGTCTATATTGATGTGTCCGTGTTTTTAATTGTGTTTAAATATTACCAACTTTACAAATATGAATGCTGAAGTTTATACGATAGGTGACACTATTCACCATAAGTGGAGTATCATGTTCTAGTCGAGGCATTGGGATTATGCTATGCATGTTGTTGCAGGAGGCATAATTATCTACGTACTCATACCATTACTATAGGTTGAAGTTTGTTCAATACGGTCGTTTTGAACCGTTGAGTAAAGCGTAGGTCCATGCATCAGTTTTGCCTAACCTAGTTTAAGGTGTCATTTATGTACGAATTACTTCTTTTTTCAGACTGATACTGGTGAAGAACTCTGAATTTTCGTGTGATATGAGTGAAGCTTACATTTTAAAGACATCAAAATTTCTATAAGGAGTTAGTAAGATACGACTGTCGCTCGTCTTTATTAGTAAGTGTATATTTACATTCGCTAAGGGAGTTGTTTAACTTGAAATTCAGTTTCTTTTGAAAATTAGTTTGCGACTTAGTTTCAGGCTATACATTTAACGTCATATTCGGCCTGTTGTATATTTAACAATGTGAGCACTAATTTGTCGGTGTTCAATATGATGACGACAACGATATGACAGGTCTGAGTCAATATATGACTTTAAAAATATGATTGTAGGCCAGAGGATTCAATATGGATTATACTAAATATTCTATATATGTTGACTGACTAATGAGTTATAGTGTATGACGATTTAAGTCTATACATTTTTCTAAATCGATTTTGTGCATCCAAGAAAATATTATATCGATGATATTAGTGATTTTTAGGAATAGTTGCTATATACTCTATACTATATACTGCAAGCACCTCGACAGCCTAATAGTCAACTTATCCGATAAAACACTAACTACCCATGAGACGACAATACTAGAAAAGGGATTGGGTTTTGTTCCATCAGCCCGTCCCGACAAATTCCGTCTCCATTGTGAACTCTCTGCATTTTTCAGAAAATTAAAACTTAAGGCTTTTTTTGAAGAACGTACCTCTGAGTTAGCAGATTCTGATGTAGGTGACACACCTCTGCGACCAAAGTCTACGTTTACCCCCCCTCCACATACTATACCAGTGGAAATTACAACTTTTGAACATGCAGTTTTTACAGAGATAGAGAATGTGGACATCCCCTCTAACTTCAAAAATCTCAATGCTGATGAATTCAGAGCTATCAACTCTCTACGCCAGGATTCCAATCTCACTATAAAACCAGCAGATAAGGGTGGTGCAGTGGTTCTAATGAATACTGTCGACTACGATCATGAGTGTCTCAGACTTCTCAGTGATCGCAAGAATTACACACCTCTCTCCAGCGACCCTTCTAATGATCTGAGAAACCAGATCGAGAGCATAGTCGAAGAAGCACTGACACAAGGCATTATCACCAGGCCAGAAGCACGATTCCTTACCGAGAGCCAGGGTACTATCCCATACTTCTATACACTTCCAAAGATCCATAGGGATAGACTTCCTCCACCTGGGCGCCCCATTGTGTCGGGGATTGGTTCTCTCCTGGAACCACTATCACGGTTCTGTGACCATTTCCTGAAGCCACTGGTCCAACAATCATCTACATATCTTAAAGATACGAAGGACCTGTTGAAGCTACTGAATAACATCACATGCTCAGAGGATACTATCTTAGTCACGTTGGACATTGAAAGCCTGTATACGAGCATCCCCCAGGATGAGACTATCAGGGTCCTAGGGGAATCCCTCGATTCCCATCCTTGGGAATACAGAACGACTAAGGATTTCATTATCCAATGTGCCACCCTGGCCCTGAAAAGGAACTTCTTCGAATATCAGGGACATCTTTATCTACAATCCACGGGTACTTCCATGGGGAGTACCTTTGCTCCTAGTGTGGCGGGATTGTATGTGTACAATTTCAAACAAAAATTCATTCTCCCTGATTCCAATCCACATCTATCCTCCATAGGTCTATGGAGACGATATATAGATGATGTGCTTCTTATCTGGCAAGGCGATACCAACGCCCTGAAAACCTTTCTTTGTTGGGTTAACACCTTGGATCCCAACTTGAGATTCACGTATACTTACGACCATTTTGAAGTAGTATTTCTTGATGTTCTAATCACTAAGAAACACGGATCTCTTCACACTAAGACATATTACAAACCTACCTCCAGAAATAACCTTCTTGATTTTACGAGCTTTCATCCTCGTACACTGAGGGAGAATCTACCTTATGGGCAATTTCTCCGTCTCCGGCGGAATTGCACCTCCCTGGTTGACTTCAAAAACCAATCCAGTGATTTGACTTCCAAACTGACAGCCAGAGGGTATCCCCTCCCTCTCCTCTCCAGAAGCTATAAACGGGCAAGAAACCAACCCAGAGAAGTTCTTCTGGAGGACTTTGTCAAAGACGCTACGCCCATACCACTTACATGCATCACCACTTACAGTACCCTATCCAATGTTATGAAAAAAGCCATCAATAAACATTGGCGCATTATCAACAGCAATAATCGTAGATGAGAGAAACCGTTGTTCTCCTTTAAACGAGCACAGAGCTTGCGCAGTAGCCTGGTACAGACACGCCCCATCACACAACCCAACACCATTCAAAGATCTATCACAGAAGCTTGGGGTCTACCCAAGATTACTGGACATTTCCCTTCCTCGGATTGCAGCATATGTCACCTGACCTCTCATACAAACAGTTGGAATCTGGAACCAGGCAGGGTCTGGACCCAAAGAGGACATACCAACTGCAATACGCCGAATGTCATCTACCTAATCACTTGCCCGTGTGGTCTACGATATGTAGGGATGACCACTAGGAAAGTTAAACTCCGAATTTGTGAACATCGGAGTAACATTAGGTGTAAGCGTATCACTACCAAACTGAGTGAACACTTCTTGTCTGTCAACCACACCACGAATGACTTAAACTGGACTGTCATTGAGGAGATCACAGCACGCAAAAACATTCAAAAAATCCTTTTTGAAAAGGAACAAAGATGGGTGTACCGTTTGGGAACCAACCTCGTGGGCCTTAATGACAATATACCATGGGTCACCATACTTTAAGTATCTACTGGCTAGTGTGTCTGTCATAGCGAGCTATCTACATCCACGCTCTCCCCGACTACTTCCGGAATTGAGTCTGACTATATTCGGTCATATGGTTTGGTTCCACTCTATATCCACTGAGTATACATCCCATACACCTATATACCTGATTGAGTTGGGTTGCCTTTTTCCAGGTGCTGATGTCTGTAGTTTCAATACATCAGTTTTTCCTGTCTCCCCTTTTCTACTGGCACCTCAGTTTCAATGGAGCACACAGCGTATGTTCCATATCCTTCCCATCTGTGTTTTCCTTTTGCGTGTCCCCTTTATTAAGGTCCACGGTCCTAGTGACTTTTGTGAGCCCCGCGTCTGTTTTTCCCACGCTTAATAAAGTTTCTTGCAAACTATTTTTTCCAAAAACGAGTCGCCGAGTATCCCTGGACGACTTTCACTCTCCCTTTACATCATTGGCTGGTGTTTGGCTTTTCCAGCTAATCACATTACAGCATGGGACGGTCTGCCCTATCACCTTATTGCTTACTTTTCACTGCCTGCCTATCGGGTTAACTCAACTTCCTTTATACGTGCCCCGCGCCAGGCCTCCTCACTTCCTGGACCCGATGGCTTGAGGCGTTGCAGGTTCCAAACGGGTGCCGAGCAGCGAGGGCGTAAGTGTACAAACTTCCCCCTTCCCTTCGTTTTTTCTGCCTTTTACGGTAAGCGTGCTTTATACTCAGCCGCTCGAGGCCGTTTTGTCTTCTCTTCTTTCTATCTTCTTTGTAGGGTGTGCCATATTGCTCTCACCCCCACCCCGGGATCCCTGAGGCTACGAACGGTCATGCCTCGTAGTAAGATTCATTCTCCTTTCTCCCTGCATTTCTGGTCTATTATGAATTACACAGGGACACGCATTGTCGTGTCCCGGCCCATATTTGCTTCAGATTCTCACATAGCGTCTACGTTCCACATATGTTCCGATATACAGTATTAGTCACGCTATTCAGGTGAAGTCCTACGTTACTTGCCTGACACCGGTATCCGGTTAATCTTAGGTGCACTGTCTTCACAATTACTGCACCTGAGGTACTTGTTATTGGCACTTTCCCATCTGAGCACTATGTTTGAGCCTGACTTAGTGGCGCTTCATTACGAGTTGACCATTTACATTTACAATTCTTTTATGTTTTGTCTTTTGTTTGTGTGTCTTTTCAATTATAGAATAAACTCGTTCCTCTCCACCACGATATTACTTGGCGGATTTTGCACTGTATATATTTTTCACACAGTAGCCCACGGTAGGGTGAACCTTAGCGCGTTCATACCACCGGGGCTTTTGCACTCCCACTCTGGTCCTGATGAAAGCCTGTTGAACACACATTAAGGCAGAAACATGTTGACCGCCATGGAGTGAACCAGGGGGCATATGTATCAAGCGATTTTTTACTCGCAAACGCTGCGATTCGCAAAAAACAGCGTTTGCGAATAAAAAATCGCTAAACGGTATGTATGAGCCATTTTTATGCGCAAATTTAAGGAATCGCTAATTTTGCGATTTCCTAACTTTTCGCAAGCATTTAAGAAATCGCAAATTGCGATTTCTTAAATGAAATGTAACAGGCAACAAAGTTTTGCGAAAAATCCGTAAGAAATCGCAAATTACCACCAACTTCTAGTTGGTGGTAATTTGCGAATTCTTTTAAAAATGCACTATTTTTAATTTTAATAAGTGCCACGTGGCGCACATACATGCCCTTAGGGCATGTATGTGCGCCATATGTCCACACATGCTGATTTCAGGGGTGCATCAGGGTGTCATCTTGACACCCTTGCACCTTTGAAATTATTCTCAAATTGCGATTAGCAAATTGCGAATCGCAATTTGAGAATGACTTCCCATTCATTCCTATGGGTCTCCTGGCACATAGAAATGAATGGGCAGGTATTCCTTAATTGCGATTTCGCAATTTGCTAATCGCAATTAAGGAATTTGAAGAAATCGCTAAATATTAGCGATATTTTAAATACATCTCATTTTGCGATTCTCAAATAGCGATTCTCAAAAAATCGCTATTTGAGAATCGCAAATTCGGGTTTTGATAAATATGCCCCCAGGTCTTTTATTTTTTGACCTTCACTCCTTTTTAATTCTTCCAATTAGCAAAATTATTAAATTGACCTTTTTGACTTAATTGGAAATTTTAAATTCACTATCACTTCACATGAACCCCGCTCCGCAGTAACCTGGCGTTGCAGCACACTGGGATGGCACTCGGCCATACCCAGTGGAGCCCGATGATGAAGCATGTCACCAACCAGGTTGGTGAGTGAGGGCTTTATACATAACTTGTATCATCTTCATAGGTCTGCGTTCCTCTCTACAACATATTGGTTGGTTCCGAGCCCGTAGACCCGTGCCCCTTTTTTGATGAAAAGTGCCTTGTTTATATTGTTTATATTACACTGACTTCGTTGTTTTGTAGTCTTTCCCTTGAGGGGACTAGTCGTGTTATTACCCTTCCTCTCCTGTTGTTGATTTATATATACTAATATATCCATCCCTAATTACTAAGGGCTAGTCACAATTATGCATTCAAATAAGTTACGCATATATATAGATGCGAATACAGTTTATGAATTTTTATGCCAACACGAATACATATAGAAAAACTTACCACATATATGAGTATGACCCATGTTTTCTGAGTTGGAGAAACTATTATTTTTATTTATAGATACACAGGGACTGATCTGCATTACCAGTAGAATTTGGTCGGTTGCAACATACTTTACTCACCTCAGAAACAGCACGATAGTAAGGTATGTTTGAAATTATCTACATGAATTACTTATTAACTTATATGACTCTTTTTTGTAAGAGTATAATAATGCCGTGCTTTCGATGATGTGGGACATAGTACTTCATATAGATCAATACGCATTATGAGACTGTTTAATGTAATGGATTGTTCTTACATAACAAGTACACTATCTATAAAGTGAATTTGATTATTGTGACATATCTGTAACAGTAGATAGCTCATGTGTCTCTTCCCTTATGTTGTCACACAGTGAAATACTAAATGTTAATTAAGTAGCTTCCCGGTAGTTTTATTTTATTTTGTGTATAAGAGTACAAAAATGAGAGATGTTTTTTGATAACAACAGGAGACTGATTCCTATAATACGAATTTTAGGTGATTTGTGGTCATTGACTGCTTGTTTTAACCCCTTCAGTGCCCCGCCCTTTCCCCCTCCTGTGCCGGGCCTTTCATTAGCGGGCGGGGTCCATGACGAGATAGTCTCGTCATGGGCACAGCGCAACCGTGCTCCATGACGAGACTATCTCGTCATGGGCATAGAAGAGGTTAATGGTTTGTAAATATTGTGAATAATGTTTGTAAATAGTGTGTCTTTTTGTAAAATTGCTTTCCAGCCCTGAAGAAGTCCCATGAGGGATGAAACGCGTTGGCGGCAGAGCAATTGTAGAATGCTTTGAGCAAGTAACTATTATATAATAAAGGACGAACGTTAAACTTACTACAATCAAGTCTCTCATCATTAATGGACATTTGTATTCTGGGAAGCTGAAGTTATGTGATATTTTGTTCTGTTCTAATCATATTAAGTGACATCATTGTATTCACAGAATAGAATTATATTTCTTGGGTGCAGGGTCATCTGTCAATATGACCACCAAAGGCCCTGATTTTATATTAAAAACAGAGCTTTGGGCTATACCATTTCCAGCTGAAAGGCAATATTTCTCTCCATGTGTACCCATACCTGGTGTGTCACGCAGTTTGGTGCTTACTTTCCCTCCATGTTAAAGAACAGTAGATGTTTCAGCATCCAGGCTAATGTGCTGCATGGCTAAATACATAAGGTCCCAAAGGCGAGACCGATTACATTGCAAATGCTTGTTGTAGCTCTGTAGCCATACAGGGAGGTCAGTCAACTGACCCTAGAAGTCCACTTTTTTGTTTGGGGTACAAGTCATTCATGACACCTCTCAGGTCACAGAGAGCAGGTCCAGTCCTCTTCTGTTCTTCTGCAGGTACAGAAAGTGTTCTGAAGAAGTTGCCTTGGGATGCCACTTTCATGCCTGGTAGCTAGCTAGTAGATGGGCGGTGACTCCTGGCCCCTCACTAACCAATGGGCTAAAAGTTCCCATGGGTAATCCTACCAACTTTTGCAGCAGCTCCTGTTTGCCCAACTATAAACATTCCCACAGTGGTGTTCCTCACTCCTAAAATCCAAGATTCAAATGTATCTAGATGACAGATTTATTTAGATCCGTGGTTTTAACTTTTCTACCCCCTGAAAGACACTGTAATTTTCCTTGCTCCTTTCGTAGTTTCTCAAAAGGCCCAATATTTACTATAATATTGCTAATGAAACTCGTAAACTGTGTTACTCTACATAGCATTTAAACACAATTGAAAACAATTATTGTGACTTTCTCGGTCACTGAACAAATTAAGCAGAGTCATGACATTCAAGGGCATGTATGTGCACACAACAAATGGCATGCATACACTACCTACCCTGCTCGCTCCCTGACTCTCCACCCTCACTGCCTCACAACACAGCCAGTATTCATCTGCCAGAACTGCGCCCCTGACTTGCATCCTCATTCCATTGCCACCTCCAATAACCATGCCCAATGCTCCTCTCCCTGCAAAGGTCAGACACTGCAGGCTGACATCACTGTGACGCAATTTTCCGCCAGTCTCTTGATCGCGCATTCCACCCAATCTGTTTTAGCACAAAGGATACCCTTTTGCCCACCTCTGCATATCCATGCCCCTGCACCCTTTGCCTGGGCCTAGTAGAAGTAGAGAGGCTTAGGGAATCCACCCCATTGATGATTGATGTAGAAGTATTGTATTGCATGGCATTGCACGATTTGAATAGCTTGTATATTTCTTTATTTTGAACTTAACTGTGACCGATGAGTCCACTCCAAAAAGTGGCCCTAGAAATGTACTGACTACACACCACTTCCTTTCTCTTCCACAATTTTATTATGAATCCTATGAGTCTGTTATGCCGTCCATGCTTTGATAACAAAAGGAGTTTGCAGATGCGTTCTTTCACTTGCATTGGCCCAAACCCCTATGCACATAATGGAATGTCCCCTTGACATCACACGGAAGCAACATAAGCTCTCGCATGATGTGTATTACAAATGAGCCTGGGAAATTGCATCGAGTTGCAAATGCCCGTTGCACCCTGCAGCACGTTCGTAATAGAGCCCCTGATGTGCAACAGATCCAAAATGGCAGTGGGCATTCGGATCCAAAGAGATGCTGACACCCGTTGGGCGCCCTCTATATTCAACCAGAGGTTTGATCCCTGAACCCATTGGGAAGAACCTGATGCATGTTAACTTCACCAGCTGTGCTGTGCTTGTTTGCAGATGGCACGGAATGAACATGACTGCGCACTGCTGTTTGGAAATCACCTCTGAGAGGAAAAGTACTCTGGCACTGGCATGCACAGATAAGAGGAGATAGGTCCAAAGTCACCCGTCAGATCTGGCACATCTTGAGATAACCAGTGTCACCGAGAGATCGGGTGTGACACCGGCTGCTTGGCAGCAGCACTTCGCGGAATGTTTTCTCGTCAACACGCCGTTCTCTGGCCACGGCCACAATCTTATTGTGCAAATGAGTAATTCTCCATGAGTTGTTTTGCCCTTCAGCATTCTATTGCGTAAGGTCTGTGATCAGTACATTTTATCCTGCAGTGGCATTTAATTCTATTTTAAGCGGGTTGATTTCTGTTTTCTCCTTATTGCAGTGAAAGTATTTTCATCGGGTACGTGTTTTGACCAGCGTGTGGCTCGGAGGTTTCGGGCTGTATAAATATGTTAGAACATAATTAAATATCATGTTGTATATATTGAATAGAGTTGTATTTTTACTTCGCACAGATGTGATATTCTATACTAGTGAACTAGAAATGTTTACAGGCAGACGGAGAAGAGAAGCTGCAGGTTGTCTATGTCGTGGCTGCTACAAACGGAGATCAGATGTCGCTCCTTTCATGCTGGAGACCCTTTTGTTCTGGCGGGTCCCACAAAGGATGTGAATGTGACATAGGTTACGCTTTGTGTCTACAAGACAAGGTTGTTCTTTATCAGCCCACCTCATGCTATGCAAAGAGTTGCTGTGTTGCATTCTTAACGCAATCTTTAAAGTGGCAATAGAAATAACTCTCTCTTAACGAGAGTGATATGATATAAACTTGGTATGTCTATTACAGCCACAAAGGAGATACCTCATTAATTATGAATTTGTAACTGCCTATGGCTTCACTACAGACACTTGCTAAAACAATTGTTCACCAGGATGGCTCTCACGCCTGCCAGCACTGCCATGAAAGTATGGTTCAAAAGGCACACACAGGTAATTGTTGCCCACATTGTGAAAGGTTTTAGAAAGCAGCACTGATTGTTAAGATAATCCTCAGTCAAGAATCACCCTGCACAGTGCACTATCTAGTTGTAAATGACAGTGATTTAATTGAAGTAAAGTAATGTTACCATATAACAAGCATTGGCAACACCAATAGGTTTCGGCTTCTTGTGCTATTTTACTTTGGCAATGCTAGTTTCCATTGGCATTGCTGAAAGGAAAAGAAAAGAAGTGCAGGCCCGGGGAGCTGAAGCGGGATGGCACTGCAGGAGCGAACCCAGAAGTGCTGGTCACCCCTCATACAGTAACAGGGCCTGCAACATCAGGCATAGCACAGTCAGACCCGGTAACTGAGGGCAGCAAGACACCGCATCCCTTATATAGCAGCAAGTGCCCACTAAGAACCCCACCACAATGGGGGCTCACGCTAATCAAACAGGCCAGACGGATCCTACTGGAGGTTGGTGGGGGGACTCTACTCAGAACAAGGCAAGCGGCAAGCCAGCCAATGAGTACATCAGGCTTTCTCAAAGTGACTAGCCTATAAATACACGTTAAACCTGCCTTGCAAGTCTTATCCCTCTAGCAGTGAAAACAAGCATTGGCATAGCCAATAGGTCTCGCCTTTGGGACCTTATAAGTATTTAGTTATGCAACATGTTGGGATTGTAGACAAGCAGGTCTTAAAAACAGATAAATAAAAGGCATTGTCATTTACAATGCCAATAGCTTAAACTCTTGCAAATGCGAGACCTATTGCATTGCAAATGCTTGTATTCTAGCGCCTCCTTCCTTCTCGCTATATAAGCGGTGTCTTTGCAATATAACCTCCACACTTTCCCTTATTCTAACACATCTTATAGGGGTTTTCATGCCAGTGGCTTCTCCAGAAGGGACTTTTAGTGGGGCAGAAATTGGACAACTGAGAAAACTGATTGAGCCATTTAAAGGTTACAGGAACATTTTAGTTGGGAAATAGAATTCCCCCTTATTTTTTGGGGGATTTTTCTGGATATGCCATTGTAGGCTCATAAATGATAAGTACAGTTTTTAGATAGTACCAAAATGTAGAATTAAGCAACAAAAGGTAATAAACAAATATCATCTTCTTATTTATCTTACTAGCCCTACTATGGAGCTACTGTTCTTATCCCATTTAGATGCACAAACCTATTTAATGCTTTTTCAGTCCCACAACAGGAATGTTTCTGCTCCATTTTGTTCATTATTATTGACTAATGGAAGCAGGATGTACTATTTTCCTAGTTTGTAAGCAGTGTATACCGCAAAGACCAAGACATTAGAAACGAGTTGGGATAAGATTTACTGAATGGGAATGGGAAGCTTGTAGCTAAACTATTTAAAGGTTGCCTCGGGTCCTAACAGACAACACGATAAAGGCGGAAACGCGCACATATTTAGAGTGCACCAAAGCAGTGCTTCCTCTGTGGCAAGCAGAACCAAAACAATCACCACAAAAGGGGACACATTTAACAATCGCAAACATTTTACTTTATAAGGAAAAGGTATCCCGTACAAAGATTGCAAAATAATTGTTGTGCAAAGATAAATATACGACCACGTTAAAGACAATATTTTTCTCTAATACCACAATGGGCAACCTATTTGTCATATTATTAAGCAAAAAAACAAATTACATTTGAGTAAAAAATAAGGGCAGCGAGCATTTCTAAAAAGCGACATTATGCATCGGAAAGGGAAAGGCTGCAGTTTAGGCCTGCGCACATTTTGAACATCTCCTTAGGCCAAGACGCATAATATTGAGTTTATCCGTATTAAACCTAGAAACACAAACTAGCAATACAAAAAGAAAAAGAAAGTTCACGGCCATCAGTTAACCAATCATGCTAGCCATTTCCATTAAGCAGCCTATTAAAATTCACAGTGCTCTTTCCTTTGATCACGACTTCAGCCAACAGTGTGCCTTTGTTCATTTTATTCACAATATTATTTTATTCGTTTTTTTTCCAAATTCTGCATGCCATGGAAGTGCTACACAAAGCAACCTTTAGCTTACCCCACGTTTTCTGTATGTCAAATGCATGCATATTGTACCAAATAACGTGTTGCAAAATATCCATCACTCAGTGCAAACAATGTATTTGGGCATGATAAACCAACCACCTCTTCTAAAAGCCTGGTATGACTAGTCGGCTACTTTCCACCAGCCAGAATGGCCTATATGCATGTTGTTTCCATGCCAAGTTTATACTGACATTTCGCCCAAACAAATGATAGCAGAACACATAATGAATTGCGGGAAACAAGTCTAGCCCAAGTTAATCTGCGCATTCGTAAACAAACAATGTATGAAACAGAAACACACAGTATAATCTGGGTATCGGTGACTCGGGAACTCAAAAAAGAAGGAACTCAATACAGATGCGACCCCTTAAGACCCCGCCTCTCAAGCACCTTGTGCAAAACGAGGCGAGCACTTCAAATTTTCCTAAGGATGCGTTAGAAGATAATCAATTATGCACGTAACTTGCGTGTCAGAGAGGGGAGTGCGCGTGCAAGGCTCCACTGATCTACTGCTTCCGATGGTGTCTGCCATCTGTGGTTTGTAAATCAAGGCTCAGACAATGGGCTACGTGGGACGGGGGCATCTCTGTAAACATTACATGCAGAATGAGGCAGCCACAACCTATGTAGAGGAGGAGCCCCAGCACAAAAAAGAAATAATAAAAAATAAACACAAATAAAATGGAAAAAAAAACAGATGTAAAAAAAGAGAAAGGGACTCAAATGAAGGAGCAATCGCGGAACGGTAGGGGCAGAACGCAGGAGGTCAGAAGGGAGTCAAGGTGCGGCGTGACCTCCAGTTCAAAGGCCATGCATTTTAAACAATCTTTGACCCAGCCGTATTTGCGATTTACGCAGCTCAAACGAAAAAAGGTTGCAAAGCACAAAAAAGAAATAATAACAGATGTAAAACAAGCGCCCGTGCTTGAAAGCTCATTAGAAAGGAGAAAAAAAAATCACCCTTGCGTGCGCCGCTGCTTCCAAATGCCCGAGCCAACTAGAAAGTGAAAGTGATGAAAGTGCCGGGACCAGGGAAATGTAAACAAGCGTGCGGGCGTTGCTCGCTCCCGCAAGGTGAATGCCACCCTGTAAAGAGCTGACCGATTTCTAAAGGTCATCTCCTAGAGCAGCGCATGCGCGCTGCCTATGCGAGACCTAAAAAGGATATGGCGCAAGGAGTTTATCAACATATTAATCTTTTTGGAAGTAAGGCCTGTAGGTTTGGATTTGGCCACACAGGACAAGAAAGAGGATAGAAAAGAGAGGCACAGGCCCAGAATCGAAAAGTCCATTGACAACTGGCTACAAGCATTTAGAAGATTTGCTTGTGTATTTGTGGAAAAGTTCCCCCAGGGCGCACATCACTTTTCCTCTATGAGCAGAAAGTGCACAAGGCCCAGCGCAAATACCAGGAAGAGGGTTGGCTGCAACGTTATGAAGGTTTTAGAGCTAAGATGCAGATTTGGCCCATAATTGACTGGGATACCAATGCACAACATGGTATAAGTGCACCAAGGGATGGACATGCATTTTGGGCCTATGTGGGGCAAGAAAAGGCAGGAGTAGTCTCATCAGGGCACCAAAAGTAAACCTTACTCAGGAGGGAGGGCTGTCAAGTATCAAGCAACGCTTTGCTGGAACTTTGAGAAGGCTGACTGTAAGTGTGGTCAGGAATGTAAATTCAAAAACACCTGCAGCAATTGCGGGGGACATCATCCAGCTAGCGAGTGCAAAAAAGGAAGAGGAGGTGGGGAGAAGAAAGAGCCCCAAAAACCAGTAGTGGGTGCACTCTACCGTTTGTAAACAAGAGGGTTGATGTCTTAGCTCCCTCCCCTACACGACTCACGCAGGTCACATGATTACTCAACAAATACCACAGACATGATGACGCACATTTGTTGGCGAGAGTTTTAAGTGAAGGTTTCCCCATTCCATACAGTTGCCCCCATACAGGGCGCCTCAGCAGGAGCCTCAAGTCAGTCACTGAGAATATGGAGGTCACAAGGCATAAGGTGGACAAAGAACTCCAGCTATGCCGCGTGGCTGGCCCATTTGTTCACTTGGCCATGGAGTAGTTTGCCATCTCTCCCTGGGGGTGGTCCCCAAGAAGGAGCCAGGCCAGTTTAGCCTAATCCACCACATCTCATACCCCCTGGGAGAGTCAGTTAGCAATGGTTTGGACCAAGAGCTATGTTCGGTGTCCTACTCCGCGCTGGATGAAGCGGTGGATATGCTCAGGGATACAAGAAGAGAGGCACTGATGGTCAAGGCAAACATTGAATATGTCTTCCCGATCCTTCGGGCGCACATGGACAGTTATCATTGACTAGGTTTCCAGCTGTATGGCCTGTTCTATTATGACAGATGCCTCTCCATGGCCTGGAAATATCTTGTGCACACTTCGAAGCATTCAGCACCTTTTTATAGTGGGCGCTAGGGAAGAGATGCTCAGGGGGGAGGTGACTACACTACCTCAATTACTTCCTTTTCATCGGGAACCCAGATTCGACACAGTGGAACACACTCCTAGGCTAGTTCTTTTCTCTGGCATGAGAGCTTAGGGTGTCATTGGCACATGAGATTACGGAAGGCCCATCAACGTGTTTGTCCTTCCTAGGTATGGAGCTGGACTCGGCCGAGGGTGTGTGTCGACTGCCAACCCGAAAAATCACTGATATAAAGGAAAACAATTGAGGGCCTCCTAGACAAAAAGAAAGAACTGTAAGGGAGGTTCAGGAGCTACTGGGCAAACTCAACTTTGCAGGATGGCTTATCCCAGCAAGGAGGTCATTCGCCAAATGCTTAGCATAGATGACAAAGTGCCTCAGCAAAAAGCATAAGAGAACCAGGCTATCGTGCAGGGTAAAACAGGATCTACGACAATAACTATCTTTTTTCACCAATCTTAATGGGACGCCAGTGTGGGAGGAAGTTTGGGTGACTGCAGAGAAGCTAAAGCTCTTCACCAAGGCAGCAGTGGGCGAAGGGTTTTGAGCCATACTAGACTCAGCCTGATGTGCAGCATAGTCGGCCTCGTAGCACGAGAAGGGCCTGACAAAAAACATAACACTGCTGGAGCTTATCCCGATCGTGTTATCCTTCTCTCTCTGAAGGAGAAGCCAGCTAACAAACAAGCAATGCTTTGGTTGGACAATCAAGCTCTGATGCAGCTGATAAGCCTAGGCACAGCAAAGTGCCCTAAGGTGTTAGACTTACTGCAACACTTAGTGGGTTGCCAGCTGTGTGCAAACCTAGCCACAAGAATGAGACATGTGTCAGGGTGTGGTAACTCAGTCGCTGATGCCCTATCTAATTTTCAGTGGACAAGGATCCGGCAATTGGCACCGCAAGCAGAACAGGAGATTATGCCATGCCCCCCAAGGCTATGTAACATAGTGTAAAGACTTAACCTTCCTGATTGATAAGGCCCACACGCCAAAGATCGCTGCCACCTTATGTAAGTGATGGACATGTTTTCAGACAGTCATGGGTAGTAGGGGCACACATGGGGAGTGGGCGAGCGAGCAGGTTGAGAAATTAATACACTGGACATTCAAGAACAGACATACGTGCAGTCGTCTTTTTTTCAAAGTTACATACAGGGAAAGACTCAATCAACTCCTACTGCCGCACAGGGATGTGTGGGTGTGGCTCGATCCAATTTGGAGGCAAGGATAGGAGCCAGCCTATCGACTTTACCAGGCTAAAAGCACTGCTACAAGCACTGCCCGGGGTCTACTCGATAGGCACTTTAGGGCTGCATTTGCAATAGCATTCTATGGGACATGTAGGATCAGCGAGCTGGTGTCCCCCTCCTAGTCCAACCCAGAAGTAGCATGTCTGCATTAAGAAGACATGGCCTTGTACGACAGGGACATGATATTAAGACTGAGGTAGTTCAAGACTGACCAAGAAGGAAAGGGCAAGTTCACGCCCTTGCATTGCATCCCCGAGTGCTGCACTGGCTGCCTACGACAAGATATACTAAGCAAACGCATCACAAAATGGCAAGCCCCTTTTGCGCCTCCTCATGAGCATACAAGTGATCTCGTGCATTTCCTTATGAAAGAAATACTAGAAACATGCAAACTTCCGTAAGTGCAGGAGTGCTGAGTACCGAATGTCCACTAAGGGGAGGTATGCCTGTTACACACTCCCAGAAGAAATATGCGGGATGCAAAAAACATTTTATGTGAGTAAGGGAATTGCAACAAATGAGGATCACGGCTATCCAGAAAGATCAGGGATGATCACTTTTGTATGAGCCAAAGAAAAGAAATTGAGATAATGCAGAACTAGCTAGGAAAGAGCAATCTTTCAGATGGTTATCCGTACCACATAGAGTGAGCCCTTCATCTGAAACTGCGGCCAGTTGAGGCTATAGTTTTCTAATCTTTTCAAGCACCTTGACCCACAAAAGAGGAACCCTGAATGTAAAGTTTACATCAATTCAAATTCCACCTGCTCTACATAAATCTCCAGCAGACATCACTCATAATCCAACAGGTGAATGAAGGGAAAGCCTTGGTAAGTATAACAGCGAACAGTAGGGAACTGCAGTATGAAGTCCCTGCCGTTTGAGCCTTTTGGAAAGATTATAGCCTTTAATAATCTACTGCTGCCAGTTAAAGGCACATAGATTAGTGACCTTTTAAAGGACAAATATAATATAATTATTTCTAATGTGTCCGAAGTGGAGAGATGGAAACTATGCTAAGAACTACACAACCAAATCTTACTCCAGTTAAATGATAAAGTCAGACTACATTTATTCATGCTTGGCAACCTCAGAAAACTTTCCAATTTGAGTGAGGATAAGGTGGTTCTGCTGTGGTTTGGTGTTATAGGAGCTTACCGGACCCAGCACATTTCAATGCAAGCCGGAGGAAAAGAGATGTGAGTTGGCTCGCGTAGCAAGAATTCTAAATGATGAATCCGAAGTTTTGAGACTCAAAACATAATGGGTTAATTTCGAATATATGTGTTATGTCCAAAGGGTGGACATATGAAAGAAAGTTAAAACCTAATATACACAGGCCCCCATCCTGATTACTTGGCCTGTACTTTGTGTCAGTGTTACAATCAAGGATGTGGGTTATAAAAGATGTAGGTTTATTAGGTTCTGATCACGTTACAAGTAAATCAGGTAATGCCCCACTAGGAGCAGCATCCTGCTGCTCAGCCCTTCTCACTCTGTCTACTCATCCAAGCACAAACACTCTTAACATTACAATCATCTAATGACCTCACTCACTGGTTGAGCAGCAGGGACTTGGAACTCTGGGGAGGATGCATAGTAACAAAGACAAGCCACAACACACCTCCCTCTGTTAAAGAAACAATAGAAAATTCAAATAAAACAATCAACGAGCCCCATAAATATTCCTTCTAGATTAACATCAAATCAAAAGGACAAGAGATGACACAATATAATAACAGAGTCCTATGAACATTAGAATACATAGATAATCGCCATCATGCAATCTTCAGCAGAACTTAGGAAACTAATAACACCCCTAAGTCATTCATCTCACAACATCAAGGTGCAACACACATGCTCCTGTAAGATGCCCTTAACCACTCAGGGGGAACAACAGAAAAAATATAAATCTGTGTCTCAAAACACTTACAGCAAGACCAGGGACTTCACACCCTCTACTGCATCCACTCTCACAGCAGGACCAAGGACTCCAAACCCTCTACTGCACTTACACAACACATACAGGACCAGGGACCACATAGCTTCTACTGCACTTACACAACTCACGGCAGGACCAGGGACTTCATACCCTTTACTGCATCAACTCAACTCATAGCAGGACCAGGGACCACATACCCTCTACTGCACTTACACAACTCACGGCGGGACCAGGGACTACATACCCTCTACTGCACTTACACAACACACACAGGTCCAGGGAACTAACGCTTTCCCTCTGCTGCATAACTACAGAATTATGCACCCATTCCTCCTACTGGATATATACCGGACCAGTGATCTCAAAACACGGCACAGTCACGGACAAGGGATCCACTTCACACACGGTCTCGCCTCAGGACCAAACACCACCCTAATATCTCACATCAGGGCTTTCTCATGCATGCAACAACAGAATATAAAAAATTCTATAATTTAGCATGTCAATGCAAAATATACAGCATTCACAAAGATTATTCCCAGGTAGCAATTTCAAAAACTTCCTCTCTAGTGAACGACCTCTCACCCGAACATCATACCCAGGATGCCCCCCTCACGTATGCGTACACTGCTTATTGAACTGACATGAAGAAGTTTAAATGTTTCTGCAACTGTACATAACCCACAGAGATCCGCTGTTGCACAAATTACACCTCTGGACCACTAACCAAGTGCACGTACTGCAGTGCATTGGACTTCCAAATGACTAGGTAGAATTGGTGCGAAATCAATCCTCATTGAGGACATCATAGTCACTCACCGTTAGTTAAATGTGCCAAATCTGGGTATAGCATGCACAGGAAATAGTGGACACAGGGCTCCTTCGTCTGAACAATCACAAAGACACATGCTCTTCTCAGCTGTGAGCATAGGATGACACACACTGCTTTTACTGATGACACATGGTGTGTGACATAATGCTGCCTACGTAAGCTGCACATGGCTACACCTCACACGTTCTAGTCTTGTTCTCTGTTGTTGTGACATCAGATGATACGCGTTGCAGCTACACTTCCTGAAGCAGCTCGCATTCTAGACTCTTTTCTCTATTGTTGTGACATCGGATTGGGGCAAACAGTTGTCAGCGTTCACTTTCCCAGCTGACATCACATTGGCCCGAGTGCTTCTTAGGAGTACTCTGCACGTGGCAGTCCTCTCACTCCCCGCTGACATCATGCCTCACACCATTGCTTGTGCCTGCTTCCAAAGAAACCTTTAAGCTCCTCCGCTCGAGTTGCCACTAGTAAGATACCTCACACTAGCCCAATGGTGTTGCAAAAATGACATGCTGATGCTGGTTAAGTACACACACCAGTTGCGCACATCTGGAATAATCCCCTCACACCTCAGCATGCGCTCTCACTGTATTGGGGCTAAATCCTCTCAAAATAACACCACCCCTGCAACATATTGCCAAACTCTGCCTCAGTTGACTTTAACTTGACTTTAATTCTGTTTGCCAATTGTTCATGAACATTTGAACATTTCCAACCCTGCACAGTGGCAGAATACACATGATCAGATCATTTCTTGACCCTACAATGGTATCACTGCTTAATAAGCAAGTCAAATGCCAGTTTACTCCTCACCACAAATGCAGCATACTCTGTTCTTCTGTGAACCATTAAGTAGATCACCCACACAGTCTGCAGGCTGTCTGCTGGTATGAGACACTAGTGGGACTTAGGGTGTCTACTTGTCTTCTTTAGACGTCTGTTTTCTTCTCAAGTCTTCAATTTCTTTATCCTCCTGTCTTCTCCTTAGTTTTTCAGAAGTTACATTTGTTTCTTCTTAGTTTCTTGTTCCTCACACATAGTTTCTTTTCCACTCGTCACCAGTGTTACAATCAAGGATGTATTCTTGTAGGTTATAAAAGATGGTGGTTTATTAGATTCAAATCAGGTTGCAAGTAAATCAGGTAATTCCCACCAGGAGCAGCATCCTGCTGCTCAGCCCTTCTCACTACAAATGTCCACTCATCCAAGCACAAACACTCTTAACATTCCGACCTTCCAATATTCTTACTTACTGACAGAGCAATAGGGACTTGGAACTCTCTTGAGGATGCATAGTAACTAAGACAAGCCACAACAGTCGGCTTGGGACCCAAGAGCAACTTGGAAATCCTTGTGATAAATCTGGACATTGTCATGGAACTACAGCAACCAGGTACTAAAGTAAGTCCTATAATTGAGTGTTTGGACCAAAATACCGTGTTTTATATATTGGAAGACAGAAATATTGGAAAAAAATATTGTGAAGAAAAATGTTGTGATCAAGGAGTATCGTTATCAAGAATATTGTTTTTTTAGGTAAGTAACATCCTTGTTAAGAATATTGTGTAAATAATATCCTTTTCAATAAAATTATTTTAATGTGTTTTAGTTTATAGATTAATTTTATGTGTTATTGTTTGTATAATAATTTTTTTAATATAGTTTGTAATTTTAAGTGAATTGGATTTTTTTATTTCATTGCTTATAATAATATATAGTGTTGTAGGGGGTCGTTCAGTTTATAGTGGGATAGGGTGGAAAGTTAATTAGGTAATAACTAATTATTTATTAAGGAATCATTTTTAAGTAAGTTTGTGATTGATAATTATGTACATTTTTGTTTTTTAAACAGATTTGATTTGGTTTTGCACCTCTTACGCCATACATATAATGCATCTTAAAAGTCCAGATACAGTCATTTTGAATCAGTAATCAGCAATAGAGATGTGCAAAAAGTGACCCAACTGCATCAACAATAACACCCACTCCACCCTCCCATGAGTTGCCGTGGAATTGTATCTAAGTAGCTTCTGAATTCATTGCCCTACATCCTCCAGGAGAGAGTTAGTGCCTGTGTATGAACTTTTGTCATCTGTAGTAGATGGGTGTCGGGCTTTGTGGGGGGCCAGTGTCTCAATCAGTCGGTTGTTATGTCCTAGTGTGCGGCCGCCTCAGGTGTTCCTGCCTGTGACGCTACAGACTAGTTGGGTTCTGGGTCTTTAAGGCTGTCTACTAATGCCTCCCAGGCACGGGCCACATCAAGGGTGCTTGTTCCCCATCTAGCCTCCCTCAGCAGCACCCTGCCCTTGCAATCTGCCCATTCTTCCAGCTCCTTACGCCATGCAGAGAATCAAGGCCTTCGGTAGGCTTTCCAATTTAGCATGATTTCCCGGTTGCCTAATATGAAAGCCAGATCCTGAAATTTGTGTGTGACCTTTGTTTTGGAGGCGTGAGGGAACCAGCCGAGGAGAGAGTGGCCAGGGAAGCAAGGGACCTCCTTTTCTATGACTGTCGCTACCATTCTCGGGACCTCCTCCAGGTAAGCTTGCAATGAGGAGCAAGACCAGAACATAAGTAAGAGATCTGCTCCCACATCTCAGACAGACTGCATCGATTACCTGGAAATATCTGCTAATGCGCTCAGGAATGAGCACGCCCTATGAAGTACCTAGAAGTTGAACAGTTTGAAACGGGCATTTCGGAATGCCTTTGATGTTCTGTCAAGTACATTGTCCCAGTCGCCTTCTGGGATGGGGATACCCAAATCCTCTTCCCAGCGGACCCTCAGCCGCTCCAGCGGGCAGTGCAGGTCCTCCCCTATGGCCCCGTATAAGCATGTGACGCCCTAAAAGTGCCAGAGGAGGTAATTGTTTAATGGCAGCTCTTGTGGGTTTGTGGCACAGTAGTGCCAGTGTTCCAGTGTTTAAGGAGTGCTGCAGTATCTGCTCTGTGGAGCAAGAAATGGCCCTGTGAGAGGTCAAAATCCGAGCGGATTTCATCAAACTGCAGCAGTTCCGCCATACGGAAGAGGTACCCCACTGTAGTTGCCCCTGCAGCACTTCATTCCTCCAGTCCCACCAGTTCCCCCGTGTGGTAGCTCTGCCTGTATAGTGATAGGCAAGTCCGGGAATATTGGATTTTCCTGCATGTTTTTTATGAAGATCAGTTCCAGCACCTGGAGACCACCTGGAACTCCTGGGTGTCCTCAGCTGAGGAGCACCCCACCCAAAGCAACATTCTGGTGAGGTCTGGGAGCCATGGGACAAAGGGTCTCAAAGTTCTGCCCGGGTCTGTCTGTCTGTCATTGGAGCTGGGTTTCTAAGTAAAATGCCTCAAAATCAGGGACAGCCAGTCCTCCGGCCGTCGTTGGGCACTTCATTGTGAATAGTGCCACCTGTCTAGGGTCCAATCCCCAGATAAAGGCAGTGACCAGGTGTTAGACCTGTCAGCCCTTTGGGTGGTCCCTCCTCATCATTATTTATTTTGTCCCACTTCTGCCTCAAACCCTGTTATAATTTTTCCTTTTTGGGAACCACCAGACTTTTTAGTGTTGATGCAGGGTCAGGGAGCCATTTTCCCTACCCCTGGAACTTCTGTCTGAGGGCCTGAGCCACAAAATGGTGGCCACCCATTGTCACCTGTGACATCACCAGAACCCACTGGAGGTTTCTAGAACCTTCTGTAACATTCTAGAACCCTGTGACAGTGGGAGGCAGTTTAGAATGTTGGGAGGTCATCTCAGAGTGGCAGTTGGCATCTGACTGGAGAAGAGAGAGGACAGATATAGAAGGAGGTCGGAGTAAGGCAGCAGGGGTGGAAACCAGTGCTTGGAGTGGGGTCCAGAAACCCACCCTTGATGCTAGTCCCTACTGACCAAGCCCAGCCTAAAGCCCTGTGTGGGACCAAGACCAGAAGAACCATCTTTAGGAACTGAGCATTTGAAACAGGCCTTAAAGAGGAAGAACAGCAAGTTCCTGACCTGTTCAGTGGTGTCCTCCTGGAGTCCTGACGTCGAGAAGCCTGGAGACCTGGGGCCTGAGGTAGAGAAGCGGCGCTGACAGAAAGCAGACGTCGTACCCGGAGCCACCCGAGGTCGAGTGAGGGCGCCGACGGAGGTCGTGGAGAGGCGCCGGAGCTCGAGTGGAGATTCACCCAAGGTCGAGGTGAGGGCGCCGACGGAGGTCGTGGAGAGGCGCCGGAGGTCGAGTGGAGATTCACCCGAGGTCGAGGTGAGGGCGCCGACGGAGGTCGTGGAGAGGCGCCGGAGGTCGAGTGGAGATTCACCCGAGGTCGAGGTGAGGGCGCCGACGGAGGTCGTGGAGAGGCGCCGGAGGTCGAGTGGAGATTCACCCGAGGTCGAGGTGAGGCGTCGACGGGGGAGTGAAGTCCGCCCACCGGAGTCGCCGGAAACTGAGGTGAAGCGTGCCGGAGGTCGGGAGTGGAGATCGCACTCCGGAGACACCCGGAAGCGGGGAGACCGTGTCCCTGCGACGCCGGAAGGCGACATCGAGTCGAGACCGCCCAGCGACATCGAGTCGAGACCGTCCAGCGACATCAAGTCGAGACCGCCCAGCGACATCGAGTCGAGACCGCCCAGCGACATCGAGTCGAGGCCGCCCAGCGACATCGATCCAGAGCCGCCTCACGGCGTCGACACGGTGCCAAGCGGAGCCGATCATCGTGAAAAGGGCAGTAAGTGGTAGAGGGGGCGTCTGAGGCCCCGTGGAGCCCTAAAAGACCATTCTAGGGGCTAGAAGGGTGTTAGAACCAGCCTGGGAGTGCCAGGGGTGAACTAAGACTGGTGCAGTGACATCTGTGAGGGGCTGTGTAGTTTGGAGGGCCAGATCTTTAGGTTACCCTTGTTCTGCCTCAGCTTAGGCCCCAGCCTTGACCAATCTAGGTGGGACACCCCCATGCCACCCAAATGACCACGAGCTGTGTATGGGCAAAGTAAGACCAAGTTACCTCATGAAAGTGATCTGATCTGTAACTGTCATTGATTGCTTTTCCTTATTTATTGAGGGTGCTTTATTTATTGTCTTCCACTAATTTATTCTTGCACTGTATTTATTGTCTGACTGTATTTATTTGCCGTCTGTATTTATTGCACATCTATTTATTCTTTGCTTAGTGAGGACCTGAACCTATTTATTGAAATCCCAAAGTAGCATTGTTTATTTGACCTGCTCTTTTAACCCCTTCGGTGCTCATGACGGAATGGTTCCGTCATGACCCACGGTTGAGCTGTGCTCATGACGGAACCATTCCGTCATGACCACGCCCGCGCAAGATTCCGCCAGCACAGCGGCGGAATCTGCGCAGCATCGAAGGGGTTAAAGGAAAATCCTATTGTATTGTATTTATGTTATGAAACCTGCAACTAAGAGAAAATAAGATAAAGACATATATATTTTCATCTTGTCTTTCATAATTTTCACGGTGTAGTGTCGTTTTTGGAACGGATGAACGCATGGTTATTGTGAGGGTGTGACGTACGCTTAACACGGTGCCTGATCCCCAACTGCTCGAGCCAAGCTACCACTGTGCTGGGAACCTGGTGACTGCTAACCCGGTTGCCCGGTTTCCAACATAAAATTGGTGTTCAGCGGTGGGATTGAGCTGTGCTTGCGTCTACTCGACAATAACTTTGGGTAGTCCATAGGCCTACACCGGGAGTTGTCTCCAAGCGGACTTCCTGATTTTGAGTTTTGTTTTTTTCCAAATTTACTTCTGGTGGTGGGAGGAGGTATTACAAAAGGTACCCCCCTGCATAGCTTCTGTAAGCAACTGTCTTCTATCCTGAGTGGGCAAAATGGAGTTTGTATTGGAGGATGTGGAAACTTACACTGTGGCCCAACTCAGAGAGTTTTGTCAGCGAGAGGGGGTGTTTTGTCCCCAAGGTGCAAAGAAGGGTGAGCTCCAGACCAGCTTGAGGGCTTGGTGGGAGGCACGACGAGAAAGTAAGGTTGAGAAGGAGGACAGGGATGGAGAGCCTGACAGCGAGGGGGCTGGTTTGTACCAACCTGAGGTGGGGAACCTATTAGAGGGGCCCAGAACACTTTCAAGGAAGGGCAGCAGTGTCTCTAGTGGCGGCTTATCAGAGGCAGTATTAACTGACCGGAGGGAGAAAAGACAGCTCACATGGGAGTTGGCGAAGCTGGAGAAAGAAAAGGAGGAACGGAGGATGGCTCACGAGTTGAGGCTCAGGGAGATAGATCTCCAGATCCTACGGGTCGGGGCACACACTGTTCCTAATGGTGGCAGCGAAGAGAGAGAAATCACCAGGGAACCCAAACCCTACCTGCCAAAAGACATAGTAGCCAGCTATAGTGCGGGAGATGACATCGCCAAGTGGCTAGCGGCCTATGAGGTCTCTTTAAGAGTCCATGGGGTTCCAGAGAAATATTGGGGTGGGGGATTGTACAAATACATGCCTCCAGCTGGCAGGGATACATTATTGGCCATAGAGCAGGATGAGCAGACCCACTACCCCACCATGAAAGTGGCGCTCGTGAGGAAGTTTGGACTAACACCCGAGAAGTACAGACAGAAGTTCCGGGGTAGCCACAAACTGGGCACACAGAATTGGGTGGATTTCCTGGACTATGCAAAGAAGGCATTAGAGGGTTGGATACAGGGCAGCGAGGTGAGGGACTACGAGGGGTTGTTTGATTTGATGTTGAAGGAACACCTGCTTGAAAAATGTTTCCCCGAACTGCGTCAACACCTGGTGGATAGCAAGCTGACCAAACCCCGGAAGCTTGCTGAGGAGGCGGACATTTGGGCTAGTACCCGCGTGTCCACAAGGGGGACTGGAGGGGACTCTCAAAAGACCGGACAGGGCGCCCCCCAGAAGAAAGAGGGAGGGGAAAAGAAAATGGAGTTCTCTAAAGGCCCCCAAAATAGTTTCCAAGGGAAGGGAACAGGATTCACCCCTAGGGCTAACCCCCCCAGAAACCCTAATCCTGGCCAGAGTCAGCAGCCAAGGGTTGTCCATTGCTTCGAGTGCGGTGGTGTCGGGCACTATAAGGGAGATGTGAAGTGCCCGAAAAGACCACCCCCTCCCATCGGAGGAAAGGCCCCCGGAGTAGCTAGTGTAGTGCTCGGGGAGGAGATGCCTTTAGATAAGGGAAGGGAGTGGGTGGGTGTCACTTTAGTGTCCCTGGGAGAACGGGAGATGGTTCCTAAGATCCAGGTGCCCGCAAATACCACAAAGTATGGGCAGTGGGTCACCATCAACGGCCAAAGAGGGGAGGCTCTGAGAGACACAGGAGCCAGTATGACTATGGTACGTAGCCAACTGGTGTCTCCAGAGCAGGTGATTCCCCATGTACTCCACCCTGCCGCGATGGCTGACGGCAGAATGGGCCACTATCCAGTGGCCGAGGTTCCATCTGAATGGGAAGGGGTTGCAGGGTTGCTTCGAGTTGCCGTAAGCCCTGCCGTGCCAGTCGATTGTCTGCTGGGGAATGACATGGAGCATAATGCTTGGAAGGAGGTGGAATACCGGACTCATGCTGAGATGCTGGGTACACCTGACTGGGCCTGTGTCAGCACAGGGTCTGCGACTACCCAGAGGGGGAGTTCGTTTAGGCGGGAGCCTGGAACAAAGGCACCGCCGGCTGCCGACTAAGGGAAGAACCGAGGGCAGGAGGAGCCTGCCTCGGCATCCGCGCCCCGTGTGACGGATAGGCCACTGGAGGTGGTGGACCAGGAGTCCGCGGAGGGGGATGTCACCGAACTGGAGAACCTACCCATCCCGGCCGAGTGGCACGTGGAGGGAGGGCCGACCAGGGAGGAATTCTGCAAGGGCCAGAGGGAGTGTCCTACCCTTGAGGGACTGAGGCGACAGGCCGAAGCCCAGGCAGCAGGGAACGTTGAGGGGAACTACAACATTTACTGGGAGGATGGCCTCCTCTACAGTGAACCCAAGGCACCCATGCACGGATCGTCACGGGCCTTGGTTGTCCCTCAACGTTATCGAGCCTTTCTCCTGGAATTGTCTCATGAGATCCCTTTGGCAGGACACCTGGGGCAAGACAAGACCTTTGCCCGGCTTGTCCCACACTTTTATTGGCCTCAAATGAAAGTGTCGTCCGACACCTACTGCCGGACGTGCGTGTCTTGTCAAGCCAGTGGGAAAACAGGGGTGAAGCTGAAAGCTCCCCTGGAACCACTTCCTGTCGTTAGCACCCCCTTTGAAAGGGTGGGCATCGACATTGTGGGTCCGTTAGATCCGCCTACTACAGCTGGTCACAGGTTTATCCTGGTTTTGGTGGATCATGCCACACGGTACCCAGAGGCTATACCTCTGAGGACCATTACTGCACCTGTTGTGGCTAGGGCCCTGATGGGAATCTTTACCCGAGTGGGTTTTCCCAAGGAAGTTGTGTCCGACAGGGGGACCAACTTCATGTCAGCATATATGCGGGCGATGTGGAAGGAGTGTGGAGTGACCTACCGGTTCACCACTCCTTACCACCCCCAGACCAATGGTCTGGTAGAGAGGTTCAATAAAACCTTGAAAGGCATGATCAGAAGTCTGCCTGAAAGCCTGCGGAGGAAATGGGACGTCCTCCTACCCTGTCTATTGTTTTCTTACAGGGAAGTGCCACAGAAGGGAGTGGGCTTCAGCCCCTTCGAGCTTTTGTATGGGCACCCTGTGCGTGGACCTCTCAGCCTGGTGAGAGACGGATGGGAAAGAACTCCCCGAAAGCTTTCCCAGGACGTGGTGAGCTACATGCTGGCCTTCCGGAGCCAAATGGCTAAATTGTGGAAGCAAGCTTCTGACAACTTGGAAGCCAGCCAAGCAGTAATGAAGGCGTGGTATGACCACAATGCTCACCCGGTGGAATTGGAGCCTGGTCAGAAGGTGTGGGTGATCGAACCAGGAGAGCTTAGCGCCCTCCAGGATCGCTGGTCAGGACCCTTTGAGGTGTTGGAGAAGAAGGGTAAGGCTACCTACTTGGTGGATCTGAAGACCCCTCGCCAGCCCCTACGGGTGCTGCATGCCAACCGCCTCAAACCCCACCATGAGAGGCCCGAAGTCATCTTGCTGATGGTGACTGACGGAGCAGAGGACATGGAAAGCGAGCCTCTCCCCGACTTATTTGCGTCTCAAGAGAAGGATGGGTTGGTGGAGGGAGTGATTCTCTCCCCGTCCCTAACTCCTGAACAGCAGGAGGACTGCCGCCAGGTCCTGGGGCAGTACTCTTCGTTGTTCTCCCTTGTTCCGGGTAGGACTCACCTGTGCGTCCATGACGTGGACACAGGAGACAGCCCACCTGTGAAGTCAAAGATCTACCGGATGACAGACAAGGTGAAGGCCAGTATTCACAGTGAAGTCACTAAGATGCTGGAGCTAGGAGTGATTGAACCTTCTAGCAGCCCCTGGTCCAGTCCGGTGGTATTAGTACCAAAAGCTGTACCACCGGGTGCCCAACCGGAACTGAGGTTCTGTGTGGACTACCGGGGACTGAATTCAGTAACCAAGACTGATGCTCATCCGATCCCGAGGGCGGATGAACTGATTGACCGGCTGGGAGCTGCCCAATATCTGAGTACCTTTGACCTTACTTCCGGGTACTGGCAGATCTCTCTGACTGATGGAGCTAAGGAAAGGTCAGCCTTCTCCACGCCCAAGGGCCACTACCAGTTCTGCGTGATGCCCTTTGGGCTCAAGAACGCACCTGCCACGTTTCAGCGTCTGGTGAACCAGATCCTCACTGGAATGGAGAGTTTCTCTGCTGCTTATCTGGACGACATTGCCGTCTTCAGTAACAGCTGGGAGGATCACTTGCGTCACCTGCAAACTGTTCTCCAGGCCCTGAAGCAAGCTGGTTTAACGATCAAGGCCAGTAAATGCCAGATCGGGCAGGGGTCGGTAGTGTACCTTGGACACTTGGTGGGTAGGGGAGCGGTGCAACCCCTCCAGGCGAAAATCGAGGCCATCATGGCCTGGGAACCCCCCAAGACTCAGACTGAGGTCCGAGCTTTTCTGGGCCTCACCGGATATTACCGCCGCTTCGTGAAGGGGTATGGTACCATTGTGGCCCCCCTCACGGTGCTTACGTCCAACAAGCAACCTCGACGGGTAGTCTGGACGGAGGCTTGTCAGCAGGCCTTTGTGAAACTGAAGCAAGCCATGTGCAAGGCCCCGGTCTTAAGGGCCCCAGACTTTTCCAAGGAGTTCATTGTCCAGACGGATGCATCGGAACATGGCATTGGGGCAGTGTTATCGCAACTCAATGAAGAGGGTCTGGATCAATCCGTGGTCTTCCTATCCCGGAGACTACTTCCCAGGGAACAGAAGTGGAGTGCAATAGAGCGTGAAGCCTTTGCAGTGGTATGGGCTCTGAAGAAGTTGCGGCCATACCTGTTTGGCTCGCACTTCCTAGTTCAGACCGACCACAGACCCCTTCGGTGGCTGATGCAGATGAAGGGGGAGAATCCCAAGTTGCTAAGGTGGTCTATCTCCCTACAGGGAATGGACTTTCAGGTGGAACATCGGCCTGGAGTGGACCACGCCAATGCAGACGGTCTCTCAAGGTATTTCCGCCTTAGTGATGAGAACTCCCAAGGGGTTGGGTAGCTCTCCCCACTTTCAGCTGGGGGGGACGCGTGTTAGACCTGTCAGCCCTTTGGGTGGTCCCTCCTCATCATTATTTATTTTGTCCCACTTCTGCCTCAAACCCTGTTATAATTTTTCCTTTTTGGGAACCACCAGACTTTTTAGTGTTGATGCAGGGTTAGGGAGCCATTTTCCCTACCCCTGGAACTTCTGTCTGAGGGCCTGAGCCACAAAATGGTGGCCACCCATTGTCACCTGTGACATCACCAGAACCCACTGGAGGTTTCTAGAACCTTCTGTAACATTCTAGAACCCTGTGACAGTGGGAGGCAGTTTAGAATGTTGGGAGGCCATCTCAGAGTGGCAGTTGGCATCTGACTGGAGAAGAGAGAGGACAGATATAGAAGGAGGTCGGAGTAAAGCAGCAGGAGTGGAAACCAGTGCTTGGAGTGGGGTCCAGAAACCCACCGTTGATGCTAGTCCCTACTGACCAAGCCCAGCCTAAAGCCCTGTGTGGGACCAAGACCAGAAGAACCATCTTTAGGAATTGAGCATTTGAAACAGGCCTTAAAGAGGAAGAACAGCAAGTTCCTGACCTGTTCAGTGGTGTCCTCCTGGAGTCCTGACGTCGAGAAGCCTGGAGACCTGGGGCCTGAGGTAGAGAAGCGGCGCTGACAGAAAGCAGACGTCGTACCCGGAGCCACCCGAGGTCGAGTGAGGGCGCCGACGGAGGTCGTGGAGAGGCGCCGGAGGTCGAGTGGAGATTCACCCAAGGTCGAGGTGAGGGCGCCGACGGAGGTCGTGGAGAGGCGCCGGAGGTCGAGTGGAGATTCACCCGAGGTCGAGGTGAGGGCGCCGACGGAGGTCGTGGAGAGGCGCCGGAGGTCGAGTGGAGATTCACCCGAGGTCGAGGTGAGGGCGCCGACGGAGGTCGTGGAGAGGCGCCGGAGGTCAAGTGTAGATTCACCCGAGGTCGAGGTGAGGAGTCGACTGGGGAGTGAAGTCCGCCCACCGGAGTCGCCGGAAACTGAGGTGAAGCGCGCCGGAGGTCGGGAGTGGAGATCGCACTCCGGAGACACCCGGAAGCGGGGAGACCGTGTCCCTGCGACGCCGGAAGGCGACATCGAGTCGAGACCGCCCAGCGACATTGAGTCGAGACCGTCCAGCGTCATCGAGTCGAGACCGCCCAGCGACATCGAGTCGAGACCGCCCAGCGACATCGAGTCGAGGCCGCCCAGCGACATCGATCCGGAGCCGCCTCACGGCGTCGACACGGTGCCGAGCGGAGCCGATCATCGTGAAAAGGGCAGTAAGTGGTAGAGGGGGCGTCTGAGGCCCCGTGGAGCCCTAAAAGACCATTCTAGGGGCTAGAGGGGTGTTAGAACCAGCCTGGGAGTGCCAGGGGTGAACTAAGACTGGTGCAGTGACATCTGTGAGGGGCTGTGTAGTTTGGAGGGCCAGATCTTTAGGTTACCCTTGTTCTGCCTCAGCTTAGGCCCCAGCCTTGACCAATCTAGGTGGGACACCCCCATGCCACCCAAATGACCTTGAGCTGTGTATGGGCAAAGTAAGACCAAGTTACCTCATGAAAGTGATCTGATCTGTAACTGTCATTGATTGCTTTTCCTTATTTATTGAGGGTGCTTTATTTATTGTCTTCCACTAATTTATTCTTGCACTGTATTTATTGTCTGACTGTATTTATTTGCCGTCTGTATTTATTGCACATCTATTTATTCTTTGCTTAATGAGGACCTGAACCTATTTATTGAAATCCCAAAGTAGCATTGTTTATTTGACCTGCTCTTTTAAAGGAAAATCCTATTGCATTGTATTTATGTTATGAAACCTGCAACTAGGAGAAAATAAGATAAAGACATATATATTTTCATCTTGTCTTTCATAATTTTTACGGTGTAGTGTCGTTTTTGGAACAGATGAACGCATGGTTATTGTGATGGTGTGACGTACGCTTAACATGGTGCCTGATCCCCAACCGCTCGAGCCAAGCTACCACTGTGCTGGGAACCTGGTGACTGCTAACCCGGTTGCCCGGTTTCCAACACCAGGTAATCAAGTTTGCCGAACATTACTCGAGGGATCCCAACAGGGAGAGTCCCAAAGAAGTACAGGAGGCGAAGAACTCCAGCATGGCTCTTGCCCCTGCTAGGTCTCCACATGTGTTCTGCTAAAAAATCGGTAGGTCGACTGCGTATAAGGCTATCCAATGTCAATGCCCTCCAACCCGCAGACCCTGGTAATCAGTCTTCGACCATGCATAGCTACCTAGAGGCTCCATAGCCAGTGCAAAAAGCAGAGGTGATAAAGGACATCCCTGCTGTGTCCCGTGTTCCACTTTGTAGTTATTAGAGATAGTTTTGCTTATGCGGACCCTTGCAACCGGATCTGCATTTTCATAGAGCAACTTGGTCCACCCCAGGAAACTCCTACCTAGTTGCATATACAACATCACTTCGTATAAGTAACCCCATTCCAGACTATCGAAGGGCTTTTCTATATCGATGGCAAACACCACCGCATCTTTAGGATCATAGTATCTGGCCTCCAACAGTGAGAGTAGGCATCTGAAATGGAGCGCAGTGTATGGCTGGGTATAAAACCCACTTGGTCCTGGTTTATGAATTTGGTCATGATTGTGAGGAGTCAAGTTGCCAAAATTTTGCGCAAGATCTTGTAATCGATGTTTTACATTGAAAGCTGTCTGCATTACAATCATGAGCAGGTTTTCCGAGCTTTAAGAAAAGGACTATTAGGGCATCCCTGGTGGTGACTGGTAGGCATCTGGGGGCATATTATCAAGACGCAGCGATAATTATCGCTGAATGTGCTTAGTTCGTTTTTTTCTATTGCCGGCTATTGCTGGATTATATCGCCATGATAGCGCTGTATTAACAATGCTTAGCGCATTGGCAATATAAAATCCAGCGATAGGGGGGGAAATGGGCCAACATTGCTGAAAAACCAGCGAAAATCAATGCAAAATGGAGAAATGTTTGCTGATACGACCATGTGGCCTTAACCCTATAATCCACCTCTCATGTTAAGTATGCCTTAGTCAGGAATTTAGCAGACGTTAGATTCCTGAGTTAATGGCGAGTTAGCGCAATTATTTCTATCGATACAACGGTGGTGGCCCCGTTGTAAATATTTCAAAGCTGCATTAGTGATATTTTCCCGTGAAGTTTCTTGTGGCACGCCTACTTTGCATCTCATTGACGATGCGATGCGAGGCTTGAGTAAAACGGGTGCTAAAACTTGGAAACACGTGCTAGCGTGTCCTTGATAATAATGCGATAAAATTATCGCCGCTTTTCAGCCGAAAATGGACGCTAAAGCGGCGATAATTTTATCGCCCCCTCTTGATAATATGCCCCCTGGTGTCTTTGGCCACACCATAGAGATCCACCAGTTTGGGAGTCTGCTCGTCAGAATAGGTTGCATAAAACTCAGCTGGGAACCAGTCTCTCCTCGTAGGGCGTCAATGTTTTGTTTCCAATACCTCTCAGGAGATCGTTATGTCCTGCAGGATGTCCTGAAAGGTAGGGCCTACCAGAGGTTTGGGCTGTAAGCCTAGTGTGCTAGTGTCCATCAGGGAGTCAGTGGGGTCTCCTGCCTGTGCGCCTCCCACCTCTGGTTCCCTCTTCTGCAAGACCATGCCCCAGTCAACAGCAGATGAGCGAGGATCAGCTGCCACCCACAATGATTGTTCTCAGAGCAGAGCCCTGGTTTGACCAGATATGTTAGAATTCCATCGGGTCCTAGACTCCCGAGGGGGTGGCATGGCAAACCTTCTCCTCCTAGCAACTCAGCAATGGTTGTGGAGGCAGACAAGGGTTGTGGTGCCCCGCAGGGTTGCGGATCACGGTAGTGGCGGTTGGAGAGAACACCTCACATTGGGAGGCTTTCCCCATATATCAGCCAAAACGGTCTCACCAGCACGGAGGCCCTCAGTGGGCTGCAGATGTCAATTCTCACATAGATCACCTCTTTGTTGGTTTTACCTGCCTCTTTTCCAACACGTGAAACCAAGGAGAGAGGTGGCTGGGGGGATAGCAGGGATCCCACTCCCCAAGCCGGTCTCTGCATGATGTTGCAAGTGCCTCACCCTGGATGCTGCTTCCCACTGAGTCCTGAAGTGCTGTAGTGAACTAGGTGCCTTCATTTGCCACCGCTGGGAGGTGGGGTCTCCTCACCTCTATGCTCTGCAGAGGGGTATTTTTATTGTTCCCCACTAGGGTAATGGATGATCGGTAACCCAGGCCCCTCGAAAAGGAGCTCTCCGCCACTTACCTCTAATCAATGTCAGCCCCACCGTTCCAAGGCCTGAGTCTTTTGTGTCTGTGCTGTGGAATGGTCAGTTTGCATTCTCAATTCTCACCGGGCCTACTCTCTCTGTGGGGGAGCAAAAAATGATTGTCCTGGCTCCAGGGCAGTGGCTGCCACAAGTCTCCCCATGAGTGGGACCCCACCGCTGCTGGAGGCCGCTGATGTTATAACTGGATGCTTCCCCACCTGCTGTTCATGTGGGCCAATGGACACACCTGCTCGCAGAAGCCTTTGAGTCACTCCTCCAAAGCACCCAGAACCGCCATGCCAGCAGTCTGTATGCCACTCTCAACCTTGCAGTCAAAACTCCATGGCCTCGGTCCAGCGTTGGCGCCCTGCTGTTGACCGCGGCTCAGGTTTTGCTGACTCCAGCCAAGGCAGCCAAAGGGCAGCGATGACGACTCGCACACCACCCCACTGGAGCCCGCAGGGGTGGTTGCGTCAGCTCTGGAGCATGGTGTGTGAGATAGATGCAGAGGCAGCTCCCGCGTCCGCAATCTGCTCCGCTGGCACTCACAGGAATGCCCCAGGGCCTCAGAAGAGCCACACAGCTGGCTAGTCAATATCAGTCTGCCTCCCCCACTGGGCCTTAAAGGCAGTGTTCAGAGGTTGTCGGTTTATTAGAGAGCCTCCCAGACTCTCAGTTCCTTGCAGCAGTTAGTGGCCCCACTCACCGGCACGGCCCCCTGGACACGGTTGTTCTTGATTGGAGCTTGTTCCCGGCCCGCAGTGCTAGTTTACCGCCATCTTGGTGCCACAACCTCATGGCTCCACTGCAGCTCGGCAGAGACAATCAAATCCTGCACATAAGTGTCTTTCTTTTCTGCTTATGCATGCTTCTCTGAATTTGATAACTGGTCTCTTGTGAAGCGGGACCCCAGGAGCAGTTTTTTAGGTCAGGCTGGCACCAGATAGGGCTTTGCTGGATGATGCTCTGATTTTTGCTGCCTACTCCATCGGTTTCAGGCCATGACCCTCCCCCCCTTGATAATTATGTACATTATGTAATACTGAGATATTTTAGTTTTATTTTTGGTGCAGGTTGCTAGGTTTGTAGTGGTTTAGGGTGGGAAGTTAATTAGGTAATTATTTATAATTAGTTCTTATTTTTTATTAATATTTTAATTGATAACTTTCTATGTACATTGTGAAATAATTATTTATTTTAGTTATATTTTAAGCTTGGCCTGCTGGGTTTGTAAGGGAATAGGGAATAGAGTTCAAAATGTGTTATATAATAATGAATTACCTGTTAATTGTTAATTATGTAATTGATTAGTATGTAAATTGTGTTATACTTATGTTTTATGTTATATTTTATGTGTGGGCTACTAGGTTTGTGGGGTAAACGGTGGGAAATTAATTAAGTAATAATTAAATAATTATGTTTTCATTGATAATTAATTTCTAAATTGTAAATTATCTAAATAGTTTTTGTAATTTTTTTTAAAATATATTTGTTAATGTATTATTATTTAAAGTAACAGTTTTATATATTTTTTTCATAAATTAATTAATAAGGTTATTCAAATATGCATTGTGTTTGAAGTGAAGTACTGTTGCTCAGACTGGAGTGGGAATAGTAAATCTTACCACTCCGAAGTCCAACGCTTTTTATAGTGTTTCACAGACTGGAGTGGGAATAATAAATCTATTCCCTCTGAAGTCCAGCCCTATCCCTACTGTTGTACAGACTGGAGTGGGAATAGTAAATGTAACCCCTCTGAAGACAATGCTTTTCCTATCGCTGCACAGACTGTACTGGGAATAGGACATTTCCCACCCCTTCCCCCCTCCAAGTCCAACACTTTCTGTACTGTTGCACAGACTGGAGAAGAATAGTAAATAACTCCTCTGAAGTCCAACACTTTCCCTACTGTTGCACGGACTGGTTTGGGAATATTAAATCTTACCCCTCAAAAGTCCAATGCTTTTCCTACTGTTGTACAGACTGGAGTGGGAATAGTAAATGTAACCCCTCTGAAGTCGAACGTTTTCCCAGTTGTTGCACAGACTGGAGTGGGAGTAGTAAATCTTCACCCTTCCGAAGTCCAACACTTTTCCTGCTGTTGCACAAACTGGAGTGTGAATAGAAAACCTTACCTCTCCGAAGTCCAATGCTTTTACTACTATTGCACAATCTGGAGTGGGAATAGTAAATGTAAACCCTCTGAAATCTAATGCTTTCCCAACTGTTTAGACTATTTTTTAGTAAATGTGTTTTATGGGGTTTTAAATTCTAATATTTAGTTTATTGTCTAAATTAATTAATATATGTTTTATTATTGAATTGTTTACATTTTTTATGTTTTTATTGTGTATGTATCATATGTTTTATTTCATTCTAATACATTTTAAATATTTAAAAAATGTAATGTGAAAAATCATTTTATTAATTATGTTACACTATATATATAAATATATATATATATATTTAATAAATATATATATACATATATTTAATAAATATATATATACATATATGTGTTTGTGTAAAATATTAGGGGAATTTATTTAATTTACATTATATTAACTTTATATTTTAAAATATTAAACATCGACTAAAACTCTATTTAACAAATAAATATTTTTGGCGATATTAGTGTCAATGATATTTTTTGCTGTTATTTTTGCACTTACCATTATAAGTATAGGGACACTATATTTTGGTAAACGATATTTTTCACATGCTATTTGTGTCAAACCATATTGCTTACCCCCATATTGTGTCAGTGATCCCAATAATTTCCAAGTAACTCCTTTATTCGGGCAATGATTTTCCTTGAGTAGTGAGAACAAATAGTCAAGGCTTATGCATTGAAGATGTGATGTGGAACATGTATGTGTCACATTTCTGCATACTGCACACCTGTGCGCAGAAAGAATTATGCATTTGAGTAATCTGAGACATCTACCACTTGTCTACGTATCTAGCTATACTTCTGAAAGTATGTCTGAATGCCATACAAGTTGGAAATGTACTCCAAATGTAGGAGTGCCTACAGGAGGTGTGTTGCTGCTGCCAATAGTTAGGATATCGAAGAACCATTCCACTCATAGAACAAGATTACAACAGTAGTACAAAACATATTCAATCAATCTAGAAGTGTCAATCTGTAACTCAAATAAAAAGAGAGAGAGCGATAAAAACACAAAGATGCACAATTATATAGAGTTTGGCGGACGGGATGCTCCGTAAAAATGTGATGGATATCACACCAACCATATTCCAAGTGCCATAGGCTGTAATGCACTTGTAATACAGTGAATGAGCCATCAGTTATGTATGTCATGGAGTATCCCATCCGTCAAACTCTAAATAAGATTTTATATCTGCAAATACTCACGGGCATCTATTAAAATGTAACAAATGACCTCTAGCATTGACAATGTATCAGCCCAGACAGTGATTGACAATAAACACATAGACCCTGTCTTGTGCCACACCTCTTGACAAAGACTGAAAGCCAGTACTATAGCTCAGCGGGATACCTGCTTGATGCAAACATCTGGCCGAAACCTCTTGTGCAGTAGGTAATTGTCTCCTGGGTATTCTGTTGGAGGTGCTGTGTATTAAAATATTACTATTATCACTAGTGTTATTGTTATGTATGTTGTGGTTAAAGTTATAGCATTCATATTAACCTCTTCGCTGTGGCTCAAATTCCGCCGCAGCGCTGCCGCAGTGCTGGACATTCCATTCGTGGGCGTGGTCATGACGTCTCCCGGCCGTCGTCCGCACACGCCCATTTTGACTCATGACGGCCAGGAGACGTCATGAGCATGGAAGAGGTTAGTTAATACTACTACTACTACTAATGACATTAATAATCATAATAATGCTCATAATAATGCCAGGGAGCAGCCATGACTACTGCTATCCTCAGCAGTCCGAACATCGATTTCAAATCATGCTCCTTGCTGTGCAGGTCTCTGCAGCCTGAGCGTGAGCGCCATAAACTAAATGTTGTTTCAACATGCAATTGTACATTAACATATTATGACTATGATAACATAAGATCTTATCTTAAAATACTTCCCTTATCTGCCTGGAGTTAAATTAGAACAGAAGACTAACATTATTGCAGATTAGTTCAGGAATGCTTTAGTCAGCAGACATGTAACTAAACAGGATCTTTTATCTCTTGAAGAGAAAACATATCCTTCATCCCCAGAGTAACAGAGTGTGCTTATTTCCATGCACACGTGCTGTGTAGCACGGCCCATTAAAGGGGCAGCAGAGCCCTTGACAAACTCCAGGAGAGGCCAAGCAGTTCAGTAACAATAAGGGGAAACATTTCTACATATACTGCGGTGGGAAAGGACGCATCATGTCGAGACTTGGAAGCACCGGCTTGGTAGTGTGGGTGTGGGCAGTGAATGAGAATGGGAGAGCATTAAGGGCTGGATTTCACCCCTGATTAGTGGGCTGCCAACCTGATATTGGGGTGACGGTAACTCATTTTCCGCATTGATGAAGGTCTCAAAGATGAGGGGCGTTTTTTGTCATAAAGCAGTTCTCTCCTGAATGGTAGAAACTCCTTTGAGGGACAAGGTTCTGCGGCAGCAAGTCAACTATTTCCAGTCAGTATAGTGTGACTGCTGTCACAAATGAAGGTAATACAAATAAACGTATGCAGCACCCACATTTAAAAGGGCCTTGTCGAGCTATGGGTTTTCTCTCAGCATGAGTGAGATAGTTAGAAGGATTTTATACTGTATCACTCTAAAGTTTATATGGCAGTATTTGACCAAAGATATGCCACAACAAATGCTGCTAGGCCTGCCATCTTTAAAATTGGCCCTAAGCCATTTCCAGTATTGCCACAAGCACCAGCTCCGTGTTACCCTTGGCAGAGCGGGCAGTGGCTCTGACATCCTGAAGGCCACTCTTCAAAGCTCTTCAAATGAGGTAAGGCACTGCAGAACAGGGAAGAAGGGGATTATGCCATTTTTTGATGGAAGTCTTGTTACCACCGTTTAAAAAATCTGGCCACATTTATTTTCAGATTCCATATAGAGATTACTGTTTTCATTATTTCTTCATCTAGCATTTCTTTCTTCACCTAGGGGCATATGTATCAAGCCCTTTTCCCGTTTGCAAACGGGCCGATTCTCAGAATCGGCCCATTTGCGAACGGGAAAAGACCTTTTGGGATGTATCATCTCAAAAGGGCATCGCAAAGTAGAGAATCGCAAATTTGCGATTCTCTATTTTGCGATTGCATTTAAGGAATTGCAAATTGCGATTCCTTAAATGCGATGTAACAAGCACCCAAGTTGTGTGATTTCTCCTTAAGAAATCACTAATTACCACCAACTTCAAGTTGGTGGTAATTTGCGATTTCTTTGAAAGATGCACTTTTTGGCATTTTTCAAAGTGCCATGTGGCGCACATACATGCCCTTAGGGCATGTATGTGTGCACATGCACACACATGGTCATTTTAGGGGTGCATCAGGGTGTCCTTATGACACCCATGCACCCTTGAAATTATTCTCAATTTGCGATTCTCTAATTGCAAATCGCTAATTGAGAATGTCTTCCTATTCATCCCTATGGGCCTCCTGGCCCATAGGAATGAATGGGAAAGTATTCCTTAATTGCGATTCACAATTTGCTCATCACAATTAAGGAATGCCAAGGAATCGCTAACAATTTACGAATTTTCACTTACATCTCGTTTGCGATTCCCAAATAGCGATTCTCAAAAAATCGCTATTTGAGAATCTCAAATAGAGAATTTGATACATATGCCCCCTAGTTCCTTATAGAGCCCTGCATGTTGCCTTTCAGTCACTTTTGAGCATTTTAGTTTCTTTCTACTTTCGGAATTATCAGCCTTCCTATAGGGTTTCTACAGGGGGTACCTTGAGCCATCTGTGAATGTCAGCATGCTGCACAGCATCAGCAATAAAGAAAAACAAGTATGGTTACACAACCACTGTTGACGATCATGTCATCAGAACGATATGCGTACTATTTTCACTCTTTTTTTTATTTTATTTACCGAACCAAGATTGTGCACACCACTGTTGTAGAGTGCAGCTAATCAACCGTGAGGGTATCCAGGCGCTGAGTAGGGCCGGACTGAGGGGGAGGCAGAGCTAATGCCTGTTTCTTCCGGAAGAGCCATGTCTTGAGGTTCCTTCAGAAGTCCATGAGGGAAGGAGAGGTTCAGAGGTATTTCGGGAAGCCATTCCAGGTCTTGGCTGCGAGGTAGGAGAAGGAGCGTCTGCTGCATCTGGTTTTCTTGATGCGAGGGAAGTGTGCTCTTGCCTGGCATGCAGATTGAAGGTGTCTGGGGGGTTGGCAGAAGTTGAGTCGGTGGTTGAGGTAAGCTGGACCGGTGTTGTGGAAAGCTTTGTAGGGGTTGGTGAGTAGTTTGAAAGTACATCTTTCCTGGGCTGGGACCCAGTAGAGATTTTTGAGGTGTGGAGAGAAGTGATTATTTCGCAGGATTTTCAGGATGCGTCTGCCGGCAGCGTTCTGTTTTGTTTGATGTAAGACTAGGACTGGGATTCTGATGTAGAGGGCGTTTCTGTAAACAAGTCTACTTGTGATAAGAGCCTGGATGACCATTTGTCTGGTGCTCACTGGGATCCACTTGAAAATCTTGCATTGCATTTGCAGAATGTAGAAGCTTGGTGATGAAACAGCATTGATCTGTCTGCTTAGGGAGAGGTTGGTGTCCAGGATGATCCTGAAGATCTTGCCATGGTCAGCAGGAGTGGGTGGGGAGCCAAGTTCGGAGGCCCACCAAGAAGTGTCCCCAGGTGAGTGGTTGTTGCCGAAGGTGAATACTTTGGTTTTGTCTGTGTTGAGCTGGAGGCAGTTGTTTTTCATCCAGGCAGCGATGTTGCTCATTCAGTTGGCAAAGTTTGCTTTGGCGGTTTTGGTTGAGTCAGTAAGGAATAGGATGAGCTGTGTGTTATTGGTGTAGGATACTATGTTGATGCCATGGCATCTAATTATGTCTGCGAGAGACGTCATGTAAACGTTGAAGAGTGTTGGGCCAAGGGATGACCCTGACAGACTCTGCAGACAGGTTTCTTGGACTTTGAGGTGTGGGGGGGAAGTCTAGCTTGTTGAGTTTTGTCACGAGGAATGAAGACGTATCTACTTGATGTGCTATCCACAGATACCCAGGTGCGGAAGCTTTCTAATGAGTCACTGGTGGGAAACACTTGATGGATAAATAAAAAAAATATTTATTCTTAGTGCAAAAGTGCAAAATAAAAATAAAAAGGACCGCTACTTGGGGGAGCAAAGGGAGCGCACTGGGAAGAGAGCAACACAAAAGAGAATAACAGGGAGCCCTAAAGGGTAAGGTGAGAAGCACATGAGAGAGAGCACAACAAGAGGGCAGAGAGAAGCACACATGGAGGAGAGAGATATGAAGCATGGGGGCAGCAGAGCTTGAGGAGAGAAGCATATTACAGAGCGAGAGTGAGCAGCAACCAAGGGAGCGTGGGGTGCGGATATTTAGTTGGGGACAAGCACACAAGTGAGAGCTGGTAAGCACATGCACTCTCAAGGAGTGCCTAACCAAGAAAAAACAGGAGGATACAAGTCAGCTAAATAAAAGGATGGTAAAGAGGTTATGCTCCAGAGGAGGAGGAGGATGATGATATATTTATAAAGCGCTATTAATACCCTGAGGTGTCTAGGCGCTGCCTTCGGACAAACAGATCTGGATGGAATAATTAAGACTCACACTTTGAAAAGACAGGTTTTTAGGCCCTTTCTAAATTTCAGCAGATTGGTTTCTTTTTTTTAGTGAGATTGGCAGGGAGTTCCAGAGTTTAGCCATAATGATGGTAAAACTCCTGCCACCCCAGTTGGCCCTGCGCACTCTGGGGTCAACAAGGTTTCCAAGCTCGGCTGATCTGAGGGATCTTGCCGGAGTGTATGGCTTAAGAAAACTTGACATCTGCTCTGGCCCTGGTTTATTCAAAGATTTAAAAGCTATGCAGAGGAATTTGAACTGGATTTGCTTTGCCACTGGCAGCCAGTGTAATTGGGACGAGGCCTTAGAAGTAGAATCAAATCTGGTGATTCCCAGGAGCACTCTATCAGCCGCATTTTGTGCAATCTGTAGCTTTTGGCTACTGCGTTTTAGTGCGCTGGTGAAGTGGGCATTACAGTAATCCAATCAGGATGATACGAGTGCAGAGACCACTGTTTTCCTAAGATCAATAGGGATCGAGGGGAGTATTTTCCTCAAGATTTTGAGGATAAAGAAACAGGTGGAAGTAATGTGATTAGTTTGAGCTTCAAATGACAATTTCATATAAAAAATTACTGCAAAGTTTTTATCTTTACACGCTAGTGTTGGCAAAGGACCAAGTTGGGCAGGCCACCAGCTATCTCTCCAGATAGAGGAGCTGTTGTCAAATAGGAGAACCTTAATATTTGAGGAATTGAGCTTTAGACAATTGTCTACCATCCAGTTTCCAATGTGACTCATACAGTCATGGAATCTGGTGGCTGTAGAGCTAAATTAACTATTCACAGGGACAATTATCTGCATATCGTCTGCATAGGATTCTAACGCAAAGCCATAGCTTTTGATCAATTTAGCTAGGACGGTGACATACAAATTGAATAGCGTTGGACTCAGAGACGATCCCTGAGGAATGCCAAAGGGTAGTGAGAAGGAGAGTGAAACGTAGTGTCCCAATGCTACCACCTGAGACTGTTCCTACAGAAAGGAGCCTAGGAGGGATAGTGCTTTATCCCTGATCCCAAGAGAAGCTAGACGATTTATCAGCAGCTCGTGATTGACTGTATCAAATGCTGCTGATAAGTCTAGAAGGATCAGAGCAGCACTCCCCCCTCTGTCCAGGATCCGCCTGAGCTCCTCGGTGGCGGCAATGAGAGCCAGCTCCATGCTATAGTGAGCACGAAATCCAAATTGAGATGAGTCTAGGATGCCTTTCTCATTGACAAAGGAGGATAGTGCCACATTAATGGCTTTTCCTATCACCTTTGAAGGAAAAGGGAGTCTAGATATGGGTCTGTAGTTGAGGGTGTCCTTAGCATCCAGGTTAGATTATTTTAATAATGTCAGTATGAGGGACAAACAAAAGAGGAGGAAGGTAGCCATTGAAGAAGAAGCAAACAAATGAGAGCGACAATAAAGCCAACCAATGGTAAGCAGAAGGCAACATCTAAGCCCCCTGTAAATTCTCAGTAAGCCCTCCAATAGATGTTTTACAACCAGAGGGTTTGTGCTGTCTGGTATGTGAGACCTAATAAAAATACAGTAAAACTGCCAGTCAACTAGTGTATAGTGTAAAGATGGGCTGTAATGATCTTGGCCATTACTGCAATGTACACTTTCAGTGATATGGTAGAATGAGTGGAAATGTTGGCATCAGGACTCAAGAGAGGCCATGTTACAGGAGCTGAAAGTGGTGACACAAAAGGAAGGCACAGGTGCTGGAAAGCAGAGAGCTGTATTGATACAGCCCCTTCGACTGGCGGATATGATTCTGGACCCCTTTGTAGATACCACTGCAGAGCATCGATCGGTCTGAGATGAATGGGCACGTTGAATACTTGTATTTAGACAGGTGAGGTCAGATTGTGGATATCCCTGTTCTGATTTAAAATGCCACTGCTGTTCGTGGGACGTCTTTTTGAGTCACTGGCACCTGCTGCTTCTGGGCCAGAGTGCTTACATCACAAACAAAAATATATAAAGTGTGAAAATAAACGCTTTATTGATTAAATGCGCTATTTTGGTGAATCCTGGGGTCACAATTTTGACACTGAAGTGCAATTTAGGTAAGTTGTGTAAAGTTACAGCCTTTAATAGGGAGATTGGAAGCCGAAGTCAGGAAATCGGGCATCAAAATCTCATCGTGTAGACTCACGAATGTCCTGTTCCATGCTGGGGAGCTCAGAAAAATGCAGGAATGTAGTGTTCTTGTTGACTAAGACATTATTATTCTTCCGCTACAGCTGGTAGATCATTGATATAAGTCTGCTTCCCAGGTAAGTAAGTGGGGACATCTGCCAGTATAGGACAAACATGCTTCTATGGAAGGGAAGATGAGGTGGTTTCACATTCTGGATCATTGGTAGGCTCAACCCAGATCACACCATCCGAGCACCAGCAATGGCATCATTACCATTTATTATTAGCGGAGAGTTAAAGAGGAAGAATCTTTATGTATAGAAATATTTCAGGAATCCTCCTGATAAAAAAAACGCAAATGCTCGCAAAGTGGTTTGCAAACTTTGTGAACAAGAACGCTACTGAGGAAAAAGCAGGAAGATAGCTTATGAAACAATTACGCTGACGTCACCTTTAATTATGAAAATCTTTACTTTAATAGGCATCATAGTTTTGCATTGTCTGCACCCTGTTACTTATTTAAAGATTGTCATACAAACAAAGTCAGTGTATAATAGGTGAAGAATAGTGGATACTGGGGGGCAGATTTACGTTCCCTGGCGCATCCCTGCAAATCAGCAGGGATGCGCCAGGGAAGATGCGTCACTCAGGTTTTCCCTTGCACCACCGCAGATGCGCCGCATTTACAATGCGGTGCATCGTGGCGCAAGGATCAGCAGATGCGTGACGCATCTGCCGGCATAAGTTTGGCGCAGTGCTGAAGTTGTGTCGCAAGCGCGATGCAACTCCAGCACTGTTCTAACCTGCCCTAACCCTAACATGGTGCGTCACGCCTTACGCCTGCTTGAAACAGGCGTAAGGATTTGACGCAGCAGCGTCGGAAAAGTGACTGATTGAAATCTTTTCCGGGTAGTTACGCGCTATATAAATATAATTTTTCATTTCATTTCATTTCACTTTTCCGAGGCGTTCCTGCGCCGGAACGCCGCCCCCCCCCTGCTCCGGAACGTCCACATGAAACCTGACGCCGGTTTCATGTGGCGCAGGGCTTTACAACGTGACGCATCTCCCTAGATGTGTCACGTTGTAGATGGGGCGCAACGTGGCGCATGGTTTACGCCGCCGCTGCGTCACAAAAGTGACATTGGCAGTTGAGGAAGGCCTCCTGAGATGGCTCGTCGAAAAATACAGTTTAATCATGAAAATGTTGTCTATCCAGCAAACAATGCAGTAAACCAAAGAAAATACGAAGCCCCTCTGCATATGGACTCATCGCAGTACTGCAGCAATTAAATGGCCTTACGCCATAGCCGAATGGCTAAACTGACAATGTCATCAATGTCAAAAGTAAAACAATGCACGGGGAATGTGATGAATGACTCCTACAACCACGGTTGGATTGGTTTAAAAAAATCGTCCCGAGCACACCAAAAAAAAAGTGGACTACATTTGCATATTGCCTTTCTGCAAAACACTGCTTCAGCAAAGTTTTATGAAAAGAAAGGGGGTGGGTGGCATGTTTTATTACCTTCACTTAGATCAAAAAAAGCACAGATTAGATCACACTGCTGAGCCACACATGAATGCAAGTGAGACCACGTCTCCTCAGGCCCCCTGCCCCCGTTCAATCAGCATACATTAATGGGCCGGCCCAGCGAGAGAAAGGGAGTGATACCCATCTGTCTCTAGAAAGGCCACGCAGGCACCCACTGGGCTGCTGGCAGCATCCTAACAGCACAGACAGCCCCCAGGTTGCCCAAAAAAGCACCCTACAGCTAGAACTCGGCTACCGGCCCTTAGGCCATTTCCCGAGTGCCCCCATTACCAATCCGACCCTGCCTACAACAATCATTGTCTGCGCTCAATGCATAGATTACAGGATCTCTGTGTGACAGGTAAAAGCACTGCTGCCAAAGTGGCAGATGGACTTGGAGGAGTGTCAAATTGACTCCACCCCAAAGTGCAATATAGACAAATGTGGCAGCTGCCCATCAAAAAATATGGTGAGGCACGATGGCACCAAACTCACCATAAAAGCTGCCCTTCTCCCTGGCATTCTAGGAGCAGGAATGGAAGGACTTCCTTCCTGGTCAGTGGAATGCGAATCCAAACAATCCAGGAGATGCTTTGATATGCCCCTTTTGTATTTAACAATGTCTCATGGCACAGTCCTTCTGCGTTTCAATGTCCAGCCTGGGAGACATCGAAAAGCGACATTGTTAAATACAAAAGGGGCATATCAAAGCCCATGACCATGTCGAAGACTAAAACTAACAAATAACCAGAGGATTTACTTAAAAAGTGAGAAAAAATATAGGACGCGGTCCTCTCTCCAACAAAAAATCCAAATACATTTGGGGGAAAGACGAGTACCATATAAGAAACTTGGACAAATTCATTGTTTGGCACTGATACTGTGTGTCATTCAGAATAATACAACAACTGAAGCCTTGAAAAAGTTTCTAGGAAACGAAACACGTGTCGGCTGCCGGTTCAACGCTCAAAAGGAAGATTGCCACATCAAGCTGTCTATCTCCAATTACACTCTTATTGTGTTTTAAACTTGCATTTTATGAGTCAAGATTCTTTGTGAAATTTTTGGATTAAATTTATGCAGAAAGAACGAAATTGATGTCCTGCTGGTACTTTGAATTGATCTGTGCTAAATAACTATAAGAATCAATGCAATAATTAAATTAGAGTGCCGAGGTTTACATTTTCATTTTGCCCATTCATGGTATAATGAACAACAATAGTATGGTCTGTGTAATGTATTAACCTTGACAGGCAAAACTATATTGCCCGGTCTCGCTATTTATTTTGGATATTTATCCAATCATGTTTTTGAATTTTTGAAAATTGATTTTTCTATAACCTTATTTAAATACAAATGAGTGTGATTATAATTACAGTTTAGTGGACAATGCAGATTTATATATTTAGTTAACAAACCATGCATAGCTAAAAAATGCGCTCTTGCACACTACAAAATGGCAACCAGGAGCAATGTGAATTGTATCATTTGCACATACTTGCCCTTCATCGATGTTTACATTGACTGAGCTGCCCAATGAAATGTTTTGTTGTTAAAGGTGATGTTTCACATGAGGTAAACTGACATTGACAAAGGCCAGGAGGCCGAAGCCCTTTTGTCAGTTTTTTTGGAAGTTTGCACACACATAAAATAATTACTGGATTTAATAGCCCATGAGTGCGCCGCATCGTCTTTTGACAAAGTTGCTATATATACACATATATATATTCACTGAAAAAACCATAGGTTTCACACATGTTATAGTTAGGAATTAGCATTAAAAAAACCTTGCAAATTCACTTAAAAAACCATAGGTTTCACACAAGTTATAGTTAGCTGTACATTTCACTCGTAAAAAACCAATGAAATGCCACGTTATAGTTAGATCAGGTAACTATAACTTGCGCCCCCGCAATGCACTGCTGATGACGTCACATATTACATCACTTATGACATGGTCAGTGACATCACTCATGACATCAATGATGACATCTGAAATGACACATTGTGCATTGCGGTCGCGCAAGTTATAGTTACCTGATCTAACTATAACGTGGAATTTCATTGGTTTTTTACGAGTGAAATGTACAGCTAACTATAACTTGTGTGAAACCTATGGTTTTTTAAGTGAATTTGCAAGGTTTTTTAAATGCTAATTCCTAACTATAACGTGTGTGAAACCTATGGTTTTTTCAGTGAATTTGTACGGTTTTTTAAATGCTAAGTTATGTATTTATTTTTAATTTTTGCGCGCACGGTGCACTTCGCACACCGTGCGCGCACTGTGGGCACTCGGTGCGCTTCGCGCACAGATCGCCCACGTTGCGCATTTCGTACCGTGCACGCCTCGCCATTTTTTACAAAATATCAATTGTTTTTTTATCCCTTGGGGGTCCTTAGATTTATATATTAAATGTGATTGTTAATTCTTTTTTTTTTTTTTTTTTTTTTTACCGTACACGTACGGTAAGCTTACCGTACGCGCACTCCGCGATTTTTTTTTTTAATTATAAAATTTATTTTTCATACTTTTTGGTCCTTCGTGAACCCCCTGACGTACGCGAGGGGGTCTGCAACTCTCTTCGTTGCCCCCTCTTCATGTTATCAACCTTTGTTTTTCAGTGCGAGAGACAGAAAATGGCGGCCGATACTTTCTGATTTCGACCGATTCGAATGTTTACAGTCATGTAACCACCAATCAGAATTGAGCTCGCGCACGGCACCGTACGCGTACGGTAAGCTTACCGTAAGCGCACGGAGTGCGCTTACAGATATATATATTGATTTAAATGCTATTTTCTCAGGACCTACTGAACAGATTTACACCAGGCCTGCAAAAGGCACATCCCTGACCTGAGGACTACCTCTCTGCCCAATTTCAAGTAATTCTGTTCAGCCGTTCGGGCTGTAGCTCGGACTAAAGGTCCTATGGGAAAATGCATGGGGAAAACGCGTTTTGGGACCCCCCTTTTTTTTCAGCCCCCGCTTGACGAATCCCCCCGAGACTTTAAGGGTAGGAGCGGAGCGTAGCGCCCCATTAGTTTTGAAAAATTCGCGAGGATTCGTCAACCGGCGCCAAAGTTATTCCAAATAGAATGTTGCGGATTTGCTATGGAAACACGGTCCTAACTATAACTATCTACTGGGGACCGCCAGTAAATAATATATATATTCACTTATAAAACCATAGGTTTCACACATGTTATAGTTAGCTGGACATTTCACTCGTAAAAAACCATTGAAATTCCCCCGTTATAGTTAGTTCAGATGTGTGTGACAGTGAAAAAGAAATGTGGAGAACGTGAAAAGGGGGCAGGGTAGAGAGTTCCTGACCCCCTAGTCGTTGTCAGGGGGTCCCTGAAGGACCCCGAAGGGTGAAAAAATCATTTTATTTTTCTTTTCAAACGATCGCGGGGTGCGCGCACCGTGCGCGCACGGTGAAAAAAAAGTTCAGATAACTATAACTCACGCGCCCACAATCCACTGCTCATGACGTCACATATTACGTCACTCATGACATGGTCAGTGGCATCACTCATGATATCACTGATGACATCATCCTTGTGATAGAGTAACGATACACAAAAATTAATAAACAATTCATAAAAATTCATAAAAACTTCATTAAAAATTGTGTTAATTGTCACTGATGTTGAGGCCATTGGGTGTCTTAGTGTCCAGTTCCAAAATTAATCTTGACTACAGCTGGCGCAAATAATTACTCTCTGTTGTTGCCTCTCCTTGGAGCCTGAACTGCTCTTATGACAAAATCCCTGATGCAGTTAAGATTATTGTCATGTGTTTCTTTGAAGTGGTGTGGCACTGGGTAAGTTGGATCTGAATTGACAATAGCTCTTAAATGTTGTAAAATCCTTACATGCACCTGCATCTTGGTACTGTCCACATAACGCAACCCGCGGATGCATTCAAGGACATACACTGCAAATTCAGTTCTGCAGTTATAAAATCCTTTTAACTCAATAGATTTGGAACTAAAAGCGGTTAAATAAGTGGACGTATTTACCCCAAATTTACAGGCCCGACATGAACTGCATTTATAAAAACTGTTTTTTGGAGAAAGCCAATTGGTCTTCATATCCATCTCAGGGCTACTATTCACTAACGATTTTCTCATGGAAGGTGCTCTCCGAAAAGTGAAAATAGGTTTCTTGGGTAGCATTTGGCCCAAAATAGTGTCAGTGAGCACAATGGGCCATTGTTGGTTAATTATGGATCTATTTTTCTCCTGTCTGCTATAAGTAGTAATAAGTTTTGCTCTAGACTCTGTATTTAGCTCTTTGGAATTACCATTTCTCCATGGGGAATCTCTATTGTCTATAGGAAGGAGTATTTCTTCCCTTGATCTTATGTTGGCTTTAATCATAGCTTGATCTATTGTCTTTGCACCATAACCAAGTTGTATTAATCTACTTTTGGCTTCTTGTTGATAAGGTGCAAGATCCTTTGCTGAGCTACACACCCTATGAATCCTTAAAAATTCCCCCATAGGGGATGCTGTTAATCAAATGTTTCGGGTGGAAGCTCGACGCATGCAATGTCGAGTTACCTGCTGTATCTTTTCGAAATAAACAAGTTTCTAATTTGCCTTTAGCAACATATGCATGCACATCTAAAAAATCAATTGCTTGTTCAATATTCCAGCAATGTAATACAATTTATATGCATATTTAAGAAACTTAACTGATAGGATTGTCTTCTTCGTGAAAATGTTTGTGAACGTGTCCACAGACAAGAGAAATAGTGCTGTGTTCACTAAAGGAAAGTTCATGTGCCTAGAAACTCTAACTGAATAATCGTGTTATTACTGTATTTACTAAAAAGTACGTGTTGAGAATTTGTATTTATCTGTGTGTAAAGAGCGCACCTAAATTTAACCCGTGCATTTGTTACCTTAACCTAACTTGTGGGCCTGAGATGCATTTGGATTCAAGCTCACGTTTCAGTTTAACCTTGGAATTATTTTTTTTCCTCCTTTGCAGTAGAATGTTGCATGTGTTTTGTGTTCCCACTGCAGGTGATCAAGGCTTCGTTAGCAGAAAGAAAGGGGGTTTTGTTCACAGCAGATAGTCAATCAATCAATCAATCAAGCAGGGATTAGTAAAGCGCAACAACTCACACCCGGGGTGCTGGGGGGAAAGCGGGTGGCTCCGTTGAGTGCTGGGGTTATCTGAAGAGCCAGGTCTTGAGGTCCTTTCTGAACTGGAGCAGTGTGGGAGCTTGTTTGAGGTGGGGGTCGTTCCAGGCCTTGGCTGCAAGGTAGGAGAAGGACTTTCCTCCTGTTCTAGTCTTGTAGATGCGTGGAACGGTGGCCAGAGAAAGGTCAGCTGATCGGAGGTGTCTTTTGCTTGGAAGGAGAGGCGGTTTCTTAGGCATGTTGGTCCGGTGTTGCAGAGGGCCTTGTATGCATGTGTGAAGAGTTTGAAGGGTATTCTTCTTTCGATAGGGAGCCAGTAGAGATTGCGGAGGTGTTGGGTTATGTAGCTGAGATGGGGGATGTTTAGGATCAGTCTGGCTGTGACGTTCAGGATGGACTGGAGTTTGTGAAGTAGTTTCTTGTTGATTCTGGCGTGGAGAGTGTTGCCGTAGTCCAGTCTGCTACTGATAAAAGCGTGCGTGACAGTTTTCCTGGATTCGGATGGGATCCAGCTGAATATCTTTCAGGGTATGCAGAGAGTGTTGAAGCAGGCTGAGGATACGGCGTTGATCTGGCGGTTCATTATTAGTGATGAGTCTAGTACGATGCCGAGGTTTCGTGCGTGGTCCATCAGCGTGGGGAGGTTTCCGAGGGCGATGGGTCACCAGGAGTCGTACCATGTGGGGGGCGGGGTTGGTGCCAAGGATGAGGACTTCTGTTTTCTATGAATTGAGTTTCAGGCAGCTCTTCTTCATCCAGGTGGCAATGGCTTTCATCCCTTCTTGGAAGTTGTGTCTGGTAATGCTGGGTTCATTGGAGAAGGAGAGGATAAGCTGGGTGTGGTTGGTGTAGGAGACAATGTTGAGCCAGTGGTTTTTACCGATGGTTGTGAGCGGGGCCATGAGGATGTTGAAGAGGGTGGGGCTCAGGGAGGATCCCTGGGGCACTTCACAGTTGGTCTCTGTTGGTTCCGAGAGGTAAGTCAGGAGTCTGACTCGCTGAGTTCTGCTGCTGAGAAATTAGCATATCCAGTTGAGGGCCTTTCCATGGATGCCGGCGTCATAGAGTCTGGTGGCTAGTGTGCGGTGTGAGACAGTGTTGAAGGCAGCCGAGATGTCCAGGAAGATGAGGGTTGCCATTTGGCCCTGGTGGTGGAGGGAGTGGATGTCATCTGTGGCGGCGAGTAGGGCGGTCTCGGTGCTGTGGTTGCTGCAGAATCCGGATTGGGAGATGTCAAGGATGTTGTGAGGCATGTGAGGTGCCAAATGGTGCAAGGAAAGCAATAACAAGAAGGTAGGCAAGTTCTCCTGGGAGAATGAGACGAGACCAAGGACGGCTGGAGTAATAACTGTGGGAATTGTAAGATAGTGTGAAGAAGCCAATGTGTGGATTGGAAGATCGTACCTAAGATACAACTGATATTAGGATGTTACGTAGTGAGGGATAGTTAGTTTTCTGGCTTAGAGCGCCTTGAGGTACAGACCTTTTTCTGACATCTGTGGCTTTATGCTACTTGACCCATGTCGGAGCTTCTTTTACAGAAGACTCTGACGACTGACACCTTTTCTTTTCCTATTTCTTAGCTTAGGGTTGCCATGTTAGAACAGGATAGAGTAGGGATAGACAGAAGTTCAAGCTTATCTTTAATGATGAATTGGCGGAATCTGATGCGAAGTTCTGTTTCCTTATTACTAACATTGAAATTATTGAACTAGTGGTTTTATTTTTACTATATAGGGTGAATCAATTTCGAAGATTTGGCTTTATTCTATTTGTTTTGTATTTCTATACTTGTTATGCTTAGACTGGTTTATATTAATCTGTTTTTCAATTTGCATTTGGAATAAACTTACTAACTTGAGACTTGGTTTCAAACTGAGTTATTGTATAACTACATTGGCTACACTGTATTTGGATATTGGACTGACATGTTTTTCCCCTCACCTCTCAAGTCACACAAAAAGACCGCTGAGTAAGTGTTGCTGAGTAAGTGGGCCCAGTCCCATCAGTTTCAAGTTGATTTCTGTACAGCATGTCAGGCTTGGAAATATGATGTCACGTTCAGACAATATCCATCTTGGCAAATATTCAATGGCGAAAACACACAAAGAATCCACTCTTGTCAGGTTCTAATGGAAGTCCCAAATAAGGTGGAACCTTGTTAAAAATACGCAATGTCACAAAGGATAATTTCTTTTTCTTTCCAGGTAAGTCACATTGATCTTCCGTGCAAAGCCCTTGATTTAAAAAATTGTGATAGCTTTGAGGCAGTCCTCGTTCCCACAAAGCCCTTAAATAGGTCACAAATGTATATAGTGAAAAGGGGGGAAATCCACTGTGCAGCTATACACAACTACTCGTAATCTTTTTAATTTAGGTCAACATGTAATTCAAAAATAGATGCCTGATTACTGTATTTCCCACTTCCAATAGCTGCTTCCCACTTCCAATTGCTTGTTTTAACACCCAATGTGCAAACAGAGCAACACGTGACATGGAATCTATATCAGCAAAATGGATGGGTAGGTACTTCAGTAATCTGGAGTTTACGAGTTCGCTGCCACCCTGCCTCTCTCACCTAGATCTATCTTTTAGATTCCGCCATTAACAAAGAAACTACTACATTTGCGTGCGATCTGCAATCTCTGTTTGCATTACAAAACAATGCGTGTTAAATGAATTGATAACATGTTGATAAACGCTGTTATGTCAGCGAATTGAAGGGGTACATAAAGTACAGGGAAACACCTCTTGCCTCAGATAGGAGGCGTGACTGATTCCTCCAATCAGAGAAAGATTAAGGAGCAGTTCGAGAAGCCACGATGGCACGGGGCCAGGCAGCACAAATCGGCATTGAGTGTAAATATGTTGTAATGCGTCTTCAAACGTAACACATACAGCGACTGAGCCAACTGCAAATCAAGGCAAGCATGTAATCCACATTATTTTGCAAGGACTTCAAGCAGCTGTGCAGTTGCGTTTATTTTATCTGTTTAATCATGAGCAAATAGAACGAACAAACAGCTTATCATAAGTACACCAGCCGAACGTGCACGCTCAAGCGCCCCTGACAGCCAGTAGCTGCATACAGGATCTGCACCTCTCTGACTTTGCTACACTATCTTCTGGCACTGATTTAGACATTGAGTAGTGGGATTTTCATCCGCCATCTTGGCAGACTTATAACGTCTGCAGGAACGAGGACGCCATGACTGTGGCGTTCTAAAGTCGTTTATTTGAACAAAGCCAGCCAGGTAACCCAGAGCTCCTGCTCCCGTCACTGCATACCTCTGTGTACCAACTGTCTGTCATGACACGTTATAAAGCAGAACTCTAAGCAGAAAATGACTATTTTAAGGGGGTGCTGCGTAAGGTGCTGCAACTGAGAAAGAAGCCATACAGTATTCATCCTCCTCATATCTGGTCTGGCACAGCTTCTTTCTGCCTACAACTTCATTTTCACCTTTACTCACTTGACCTCTTGACAAAGAACTTGACGAATGTTGAGCTGAACCTGACTCAGTTTCATCATCCATCTTCGAACGACCCAAACTCTCAACCATCACAGTTAGACCTGTCATCCTTAGCGTGGTTTCCCAGACTTTTTGCTTTTTGCCTCCTGTTTTTTTTGCTGTATCTTTTTGTTGTCTTAGGTCTCTGAGCACTTAACCACTGCTAACCAGTGCTATAGCGCATGTCCTTCTCCCTTAAACATGATGACATTGGTGTACACCTGATTGACACATTTGAGGTACTGGTAAGTCCCTTGTAAACTGGTATGCCATATACCCAGGGCCTTTACTTCAAATGGTACTAGTGGGCCTACAGCACTAATTGTGCCCCCCACATACGTAGCCTTTCAAACCTATCTCAGGCCTGCCACTCCGGTGCCTCTGTGTGCAATTTACTGCCACTTCGACATGGCTTTTAAATCTAATTGCCAAGCCTTAAACTCCCCTTTTATTACAGATACAACACCACTATGTTAGGCCCTAACCAACCCCAAGGGCAGGGTGCCATGTAAGTAAAAGGTAGGACATGTGTGTTTAATCTTTAAATGTCCTGATAGTGTCAAACACCCAAATTTTACACTACTGTGAGGCCTACCTCTCTCATAGGCTAGCATTGGGAATTCCTTAATACACTTTTAAGCTGCTATTCCCGATCAGAGAGGAGTAGTGTTGGAACTGGTACTTTCTGGTTATATGAGGTGGTGCCCAAGCCAGACAGAACCTACCACTCCTTTCAGGGTTAGGTGATTACACTCACTGTATACCCTGCCCTCAGCCCTGGGTAGCTTGGCACAGGGCATTCAGGCTTATCACAGAGGCAGGCTTATCACAGAGGCAATGTGTAGAGCATTGGCACAGCACTCTAACACAATAAATACACTGAGAGTCACAGTAGAGACTTCACATGAGGTGTATGCAAATAAAGATTGTATTCAACATACACATTGTTTAACACAACATGAACATCATGTATTTCTGGGCATAAATCACGCTTGGAAATATTACTAACAGTACTAGGCCCAACAGTGTTAAAATGACATCAGTAATGTGCACAAATCCTATTTTACCCCAGCACCGTTATGCGGTGCGATACATTGTCAGATTAGGGCCCACCCTGACAAATAACACAATTCAAATCCACACATTACTAGGGTTCACCCCATGTCACAATGAAATCCGGAATGTGTACACACAGGAATTTATAACACTTTTCATCAGCCCTGTGTGCCAAGCCCGTTTGTGTAAAACCAATGTGAAAACAGAGAATTGGTTAGGTAATGAAACAAACAAGTAAAACAACACTGCTGCATGGTGCAAGTAGTAGAAGGCTGTTCTCATGCAGCACACTCTACCACACTCGCACAGCACTGTAACATGGTGCAAAGAATATCGCAAATCTGTATGGAGCACACTCGCACACACGCACTCCGCACCGTAGCATGGCGCAACTGATATCCGGCAGGTCGGTTGATAACATGAATGTGGCACAATCACTTGCACACCTCTCTGTTACCCCCCCACTACTCTGCCCACAGGTTAGAGTAAAAAAACACTACACATACTATACTGATTTGAGGCCGGAATCAATCTTAGCAGCTGATTACGAGTCTGGCAGTCCATGGACTCCCAGACTTGTGGAGGTACTGCGGTCTCCAAACCTTCTAATTACCATCAGGGCGGTAAGACCGCCATTGCCCTGCTGCAGCTGCTAGGGAACCACCGGTCCCTGGTGGTGGTGTGACAGTCCGATGGCCACAATATGCTTGGTGGGACCACGCGGTCCCACCGAGCATATTACGAGTTTCCTCTCTGCCGCGGTTTTCATGGCGGTTCCTCCTCTAAGAAACTGTGGCAGAGAGGAAACAAAGGGGACCCTACAGGACCCCCTTGTGCCTCTGTGCCCTGGATGCATGCAGGGGGACACAACGTGTGCCCCCCTGTATGCATGCGCCCTAGTTCCTGCACGGCATGGACTTACTAGTCACCACCATAGGAACGTAAAAATAAACACGAAAATAACTCGTAATCTGTTGGGTGGCCTGGTCACAGGTTTGGCTGTGCGGCGGCGGAATGGACCCTGTACCGCTCTGCCAAACTTGTAATCGGCCCCTAAGTCTGGGGCACTGGAATGAAGTCTGGAGTAACTATGAGGATAACCAGGCAACAGTCAACAAATGTGGGAGTTGGCCACCACTCGGGAAATTCACCCACTTTATGCGTGGCAGAAATGGCTAGAGGCTCTCCCAGTTCAATCAAGAGGTCCCTCAATTCCGCCTCACAGCACCAGCCCAGTTCTGCAAAGCACAGGGGGTCACTCAGTCTCTCGACCCACTTACGATCGCTCCTGGAAGTGTCTCTCAGCCCAGTCACTTACTCCCACCACCCAGGCCCAATCGAGGCGATACTATCTGGCAATTTAAAGTAATCGGGTTCGGGTGAGGAGAGGGCAGTTGATTCGCCGCACTGAGGACAAGACAGAACGTTGATCTGAGTTGCACCAGACAATCTGGTCACAACGAACCAAGAGTCAGGTTCTCCGTACCTCCCTGGAAATGAGGCACAATGTCTGGTGTGTGATGAAATGAGTTGCAACTGACAATCCGGTCACAATCAACCAAAAGTTGTATTTGCCGTGCCTCCCTGGAAATGAGGCACAATGTCTGATGCACAATGATCTGAATCTCCCCAGTCAATCCAGTTCCAATCAACCCACAATTGGGTTCACAGTACCTCCCTGGAATGAGGCACAATGTTTGGTGCACGATGGTACGAGTCACACCAGACCATTCGATTACAATCAATCCACAGCCGGGTTTGCCGTATCTCCCTGGAACGAGGCACAACGTCTGGTGCAAATAGTACTAGTCACACCAAACAATCTTATCCCATATACATAGTCGTAAGTTCTGTATTACACTTCGAGGTAGAATTAGGCCGCACTGAGGGCAAAACAAAACTCGGTGATTAGAGAGGTGTAGTTTTCCCCAATCCCAGGGGAAGTGATACACACCATCTGCTGTGCGTTGATCCGAGTCGCACTGGACAATGCGGTCACAATGAACCACGAGTCGGGTTCTCCCTGGAAATGAGGCACAATGTCTGGTTCGTGATGATACCAGTTGCAACAGGTAATCCGGTCACAATGAGCCAAAAGTTGGCTTTGCCAGACCTCCCTGGAAATGAGGCATAATATCTGGTGCACGATGATCCGAGTCTAACCAGGGAATCCAGTCCAAATCAACCCTGCTTTGGGTTTGCCGTACCACCCTGGAAATGAGGCACAACCTTTGGTGCGCAATGATGCAAGTCTAACCAGACAATCTGGTTACAATCAACGCACAGTTGGGTTTGCTGTACCTCCCTGGAATGAGGCATAACATCTGGTTCGTGATGAGACGAGTCACAGCAGACAATCCGGTTACAATCAACTCCTCCAGTTGGGTTCACCGTACCTCCCTGGAATAAGGCACAATGTCTGGTGCATGATGATACGAGTCACACCAGGCCATCTGGTTACAATCAACCCCAAGTCAGGTTCCCCATACCTCCCTGGAATGAATCACTACATCTGGTGCACGATGGTACGAGAACTCCAGAAAATACAGTCCCATACACACAATTGCAAGTTCAGTGGTATCGCACAAGGTCGAATGAGGCACTACTACGAATGTGCACTCCCTCCGAGGGTCGCAACCTGTGAATTGGACATCTTACGCAATGAACATGCAGTCGGAGTGTCACACAGGAGAGATGCGGTACGGGCGGTGAAGCAGGCCACGCTGAGTCCAGCAACTGGTGAATCCGCTCACCACCAAGATGCTTGTGCCTGCTGAGGCCCCATGATGCAGGGGTCTCTCTCCTTAGATGTGAGCATGGTTTGGGGGCTTCGCACAAGCCAATCCATTCTCCAGGTACAGTACTTAGTCCCACATTCACACCGCGCTGCAGTCAGGATCCAGCAGACGAAGTAGGAGCTTGAGATGGCACTGCTCTCCAGGTGAAACATGTAGACGGTGTAGGTCCCTCACGGGAGATCTTCAATATCAATGAGACCACCACAAAGAACAGGGGCAAGCCAACAAGCCATTGGAGATCACACATCAGGGTGCCACACAGCAGCAGGTAGTCAGCCCAGGAGGTAGCTCTTCAAATGTGCCACAGGTTTGCCCTGGCTGTGTCTGTATGTGCAGGTTACTATTACTTGGCTTGACATTTAAAAAGCTAGTTGCCAAGATTCTGCATGTCTCTCGCTACATCAGAGTACCACCTGGGGGCAGGGTGTGGATTCAGGAAGAAGTAGGGCATGTACGAGTATAAGCTACATGCACTGGTAGTAAATGGCACCGGATGGTGTGTTCTGTACGGTAGGGCCGGCCTCTTGCATTGATTAACATGAGGGATCTAAGGAAAGGCTATTGAGCTGGATTTCTGATTGCAGAAGAGAGGCAGTATAGTGTTTGATATTGATGCGTTAGCAATGGCAAATATGCTTGGGTAGCGTGAGTGGATTCGACATTACTGGGCGTTGGGGGGACAGCTACATCTGTGTATGCCTGATAAACTGACATAAAAGAGGAGCTCAAGGGAAACTGCAGACCTTGACTCTGAGGGGCCTTCCTAGGATGGATCAGATGGGGGATAATTGTCACCTGCATTCCAACGGTCCTGGCCCCACTAAAGATATTGATCAAGCCCCCCAGGTTAGGATAGCAAACAGGACAACATTTATTAAGGGCCTGTGCATTTCAAAGGTGGTCTTTTGAACTGATCACCTTGAATCCATTATAAGTCTAGAAGATAAGTCAGGGGTCCTCATTGGGGGAGATTTTAACGCAAAAATTGTAAGGAAGTACTGGCTCAAGGATAATACCCTTTTGGATCAAGCAGAACGAAGGGGTATTGAATTAGCTAAGATATTAAATGAACATATTTTAAGTAATGTTATGGAAGTAAGTCAAACCCCGGGGATGGCCTGCGCCCATACGTTTAGAGGGAGGGATTCTCGTTCTACCATTGATTTCATCTTCACATCCCCTTACCTAACCAACTGTGTTATAGATTCTGAAGTGGTAGAGTCAACATTTGGAGATCATAATCCCCTCTCAGTTACCTTACACCTGGGTCCAAGCCCGGTATATGCTAATCTAAACGGTGCAAGGGATATTACATTATTTTGTGGTGGTCTCCGCTTAAAATGGAGGGTAATCGACTGTGCAGCTATACTTGACAGTGTAAAAAATGATCACCAAGAATTAATTGACTCTTGTTTATTATTCGATGGGAACTGTCATAGGATAATCACTGATTTTTGTAAATTATGTGAAACATTCAAGACTGTCTTGTCAGTTCCTCCATCTACAAAAACGAAAGACTCAAGATGGTTTGACTCCGCCTGCTCAATTGCAAATAGGGGATTACGTAGGGCATTAGCGACTAAGCCAAGGAACCCTGTAGAGGTACAGACAGCTAGAAAACATTATAAACAAAAAATAGCTGAAAGGAAGGCTTCCCTATTAACGAAACAGTGGGAATCACTGGTTGTCAGCGCTAACCTAAAGAGTAGCGGCCCATTCTGGGCCGCCGTTAGGAAAACGCGTGATATGGGCAAACACCTATCTCCAACCAGTTGTAACATAACTAGCAGCATTTGGGAGGCTCACTTCTCCAAAATATACGCTGCCCCCACTGAGGAGTTAACTATTCCAGATCTAGGACAGTTGCAGAATCCATATATCGATCTTTTTGAGGTAGAAGTAGCCATTAAAGAGAGCCTTGGTAACAAGGCTCCCGGCCCAGATGGATTCCCCATAGACATCATAAAACACAGTCCGGACTTATGGGCACCGATCCTCCACAATGTTTTCAATAGCCTGTCAAAAGCACCTATCCCCAAGACGTGGTCTTCTAGCATTATTGTCCCAATATACAAAAAAGGTGACAGATCAGACCCAGCCAACTATCGCCCAATCTCGCTCTTGGATAACACCTTAAAAATACTTGGGCGAGTTATTTACAATAGGGTGTTAGAGTGGATAGAAGACTCAGATCTGCTGGACCCGTGTCAGATGGGATTCAGGAGCAGGGTAGGTACGGTCGAGCAGTGTTTGAATTTAAAATTGATAATTGATAAGTATAACGTTGCTCGATCATCACCTATTTACCTTGCTTTTATGGATCTCTCTTCAGCTTTCGACCTAGTTAATAGATCGAAATTATGGACTATGCTACTTAACTACGGCTTGGATGAGGCCCTCGTACACTTTTTAGCGCATCTTCATACAGACCTCAAAGCACAAGTTAGGAATGGGTCGGGTGGCGAAGTATCTGGACCCATAAAGATTGGTAGGGGGGTTAGACAGGGGTGCGTCTTAGCACCCCTGCTGTTTATCATCTATATCAACGGGATAGCCAAAGCATTAAAATTAGCAACTAAAGATGTGCCAATTATTCAGGGGTTTCCTTTACCAGTTTTATTATACGCAGATGATGCGGTCCTTATGGGCCGCACCCCAAATGCCCTCCGCCTGCTTGTGGAAAATTTTGTCCACTATATGGAGGGTTTAGATCTGCGTGTAAATTTTAAAAAGTCTTTTATAATGTCATGTGGGCCTGGGAAACGGAAACTTAACACCATACGTATTAGTCCTAACAAATTAGACTCTGTAAATTCCTTTACATACCTAGGGGTGGTTTTCGCTGCGAACGGCTCATGGAGTGGGCATTCTGCCCACGCCATGAGCAAGTTCTCGAAAGCCACCAATTCAATATTGAGTCTCCCACGCCCAAAGAAACTAGGAGCTACTAGTGCTATTTAAATTTTTTTTAGATTACAGTGCATTCCTGCCGCAACTTACGGGGCCGAAGTTTGGGGTTTGGGAAAAAACCCTGGTATTCAACGTGAAGAGAGCCGTTTCTGTAGGAAATTACTGGGTGCCCCAATCTCATCCTCCGAATTCATCTGCCACAAAGAGCTAAATCTTCCCTATATCTGTGATTTCATTAGATCCAGACCAGCTCTATTTTGGCTGAGAATCTGGCGGAACAATGCAGCCACTCTAACTCAAGATATAATCAAAGATTGCCTTAAATGTGATCATGGCCTATTGATTCCTTGGCTAGCCGGAGTACAAAAAATATTAAGCGCCGTAAACAGAGACGACCTCTTTTCTGACCCACTAGGAATTGAACCCAAAGATAAGGCAGAGGTCAAACAAGCACTTTATGCACTTTTCGATACTGAAAGAATGGAAAGGGAAATATCAAAACCCACTGTAGTAAGATACATGGAGAACGACATGTGCCTGCAACCATTCCCACTTTATCTTACCCTACCCATGTCTAACTGGGAGAGGTCTTTGCTATTCCGTTTAAGGGCTGGCTCTGTAAAATTTTTACTGGGTTTGCCTCTGGGTTACCATCGTTCGACAGAGTATAGTCTTTGCCCGTGCGACGGTATTAGCACACAGAATGAGTTGCATTTCCTATTCTTCTGTAAATTTTATCTAAAATATATAAATTGGTTTTTAACACCATATTTTAGAAAACAGAGACCACTCTCTCTGGAGGAGTCCCGTTCAATGTTACTTTCTCTGGAGACAGATGAATTAATTTTCCGCACCAGCACTTTCTTAAGACTTATCACACGTGTACGTAAAATGATGGAAAATCCTTGATTCGATGCTGTATCGTTTTTTTTTAATTTTATGAAACTGTATTGAAAGATTGTAATAATGAACTATTTTTATATGTACTTTTATGAATTTTATGAAATTCGAATAAAGGTCTTTTGATTGATTGATTGAACTGATCTCATCTTCAAAGGCCATTGCGCGTATAACTACTAGGGCTCTGCCCTCAGGAATTAGAGACACGTTTGAGATTGGAACCATACTACACTGGTTCAACGCTGGAACATTGACAAGAGGAACCATTAGGGACTGCAACTAGATTATCTACAGACTTGTGGTGGCCTGGAGTTTTCATGCTGCAGGAGGAGCACTATCACGTAGTGGATTTTGCCTGGAATTTGCTTGTCTGCAGCTAATTGCCAACTGTCGTGGCCCGGTTACCTAGGCACTCTCCAAGGGCTAGGTGGCTGGCCTCCTGTCCATGAGATCCCAGAGACACAAACGATTACTCCATTTCCACAAGATCGGTGCAGGGTGCAGTGGAAATGGGTGGAAGTGATGGTCAGTCGGGACAAGGACCGCCCTAACGTTTGCAGTTATCTCATTGTGCCAAGGAGTATGCTCATTAGGATCAGAGGACCACCTGGGATGCCTTTGGGCGAGGAGTTTGAGCAGTGCTGGGGCAGTTTGCTGAGTCTGAGAGACCTCAGCTTACAACCGGAAACCTGTGTTAGCTCGTTCTTCGTTGCATGTGGTGTTCAAGGGGTGTTACCAGAAGTTTGCTGAGTCTGCGGGAACCAGAGCTGGAAGTCAAGATTGTCTCCGACCACCAGATTGTGAGGATGACAGTGCCTGACATTGCGACCTCAGTCCGAGGTCACCGTCTCCCTCTCCCCAGACCCTTACCACAAGGTACTCTGTTGTTGAGGATATCGTAACTGGACCCGAGAGGTCTTGTCGTGCCTTGTGTGCACTCACGATAGCTGCCTGGAGCAACTGCAGCTTGCACCTCCGCTGGAGGAGAAACATTTCTCTGAATTGGGACGCGCCCCAGCTTCCAATGTCACAGTCTTTTGCTTACATGGAGGATAGTGATCCCACACTCATAAAGGTGCCGCTAGGTGCCTGAGAGCCTAATCTTGAAGGACGAAACCAAGTAACTGTTTCCTTCCGCTTTAGGTGGTCCCGACAATCTAATCAATGTGTCGCCGACTGGTGTCAGTTGTATCATGGGCTGGGGTGGTTTGAGTGGATGGGCAATGAGGCATAGTCAAAACCTGTGATTTCTTGACCATCACAACTGTACAGGGTATGCGATATTGACAATGTTGTGGTTAAGTTAATGTGATAGCGGGAAAGTGAGATACCTTAGAACAAGCCTGCATATATGTTTCTTTCATTGTTGATGTGGGAGGGATGGCTTGGATCGTGAACATCTCGGGTAAGTATGCACATGGGTTCATGTTGCTTATGAGGCTGAGGTGATAACGGGGCAAGTGAATACCTGTGACCTGTGCATATATGTCCATGCCATTCTGCTGCTAATGGGAGAGTTCGACAATAGCATATAACTGTAAAGCATATATCCAATGTGTATGTTGTTTTGATTTCAGTGTATGGGTAATACAAAGACCAGTATTTTATAAATACAGTTTGGAGTCTTTATTGCGGTGTACTCAGTGTGTTGCGAGGGCAGTGTTGTGCCAATACTTTACACTTTGACCCTGAGAATAAGCCTGACTGCTCAGTGCCAAGTTACCTAAGGGTGAGCACAGGTTATCAGACAAGTGTGTAGTGGATTCTGCCTGGCTTTGGTGCTTCCCAGCCAGTCAGAAACCACTGGGTCTAACACGAAGTAACAGTAATGTATTGATAAATATATGGATACTAAAATTGAAAAGCATGTGTTCAAGATGGAAATGTGTGTATTTTCTGAGTTCATAAGTTGATATTGTTCAAAGAAGGTTTCAAGGATGAAGTTGTTCTCATTTTGTCATCTTCATCTTTTTCCAAAGTTGGCATAGTTTTGTAAATGAAATATAGACTTTGAAAGAGACATAAGAAAAAAAGAGTATTGAGATGTATTTTCACACTTTACAAGACTTTATCCTTTTCAAAAACTATAAAACCACAGTGACTCTTCTGATCAAGAGAAACCTAAGCATGTAGCAGAAGCCAAGGGCCCTTTGACAGAGAATGAAAAAGACCAGTGACGAAATGCAGTATTGTACGGGTATTTTGTAGATTCAGGACAGTTTAATCGGTGCAAGCCCTATACATTTTCAATCAATTTAGAGAACATCTGGCCCTGTGAAAGAGAGAAGGTGCTTTGGTTCCTTTATACTGGATCTTATATGGATATATAGGATAGTCATTTGTTTATTTTGTTTTTGAGAACTGAAGATGGAAAGACCAACAATGTTCCTGTATTTTTGAAAAGTGAGGTATCTGGAATGTTTATTGATCATGAATTGGTGGATAAGAATAACAGTTTTAAGAGAGCCAAGTAGGCACTTGAAGAATTCCAGATAGCTATGGTACACTGCTGGCTTGAGGACTGTTTAAGGAGAATGTCCCGATCATTACAGGTCACTTTTGATGGTCACAAATAAACAATCTTTTTTATCAATAGCCTCTTCAAACTATGCTGTGATTTTTGGAAGTCCTTGGATGAAGAGGCACATTCCTTATGTCATTTGGACTACGAGAACAATATTTTTATCATGACCGTTCTATTATGATCTTTGCTATGCTTTAGGGAGTTACTGGTCTACTATAGAATAATTGAAGGAATTCACAGGCACTTCAAATCTAACCTAATAGTGACTAATCTCTCTTCACTGCCACTCCAATGTCATGTCTCATGTGTGTACAGTTTTTGCTAAACATGAGATTTGGGCTCTTCAACTTTATTGGGAGTATGACTGCACTATGCTAATTGAACTAGGTGCTCTTATATCATTTGGCCACCTTTCTTAATTGTATAAGAATAACAAAGAAATTATTAAGGACTACTTACAACAGGATTTAGAGAATGGGTTATTTGTACTTTGACTGTCAACAGCAAGAGCTCCTATATTCTTTATTCAAAGAAAGATTGAGATCTCAGGCCCTGCATCAACTGTAGAGAATGAAATAACATTACAACTACAAATTGTTTTCTGTTATCTCTCATTAAAGGTAAGTGGCACACATGTTTTGCCAAGCTTGATCATCTCCTGACCAATAAAAAAGGCAATAATTGGAAAATAGCTTTTTCAGGCAGAAAGGGAAAACCCACTAACCGTAGTGACCTGGTAGTAGCTAGAGCAAGAGGGGACTGCTAACAGCAAGTATGAGAGAGGGTAGTGCCGACAGTTAGTATGGAAGGGAGTCATTTTGGGTGCTCAAAAGAGCAGCAAATTCTGAAGAGAGATGCTCCAACCAGAGAATGAAATGGAAGCTTCAGGCAAGTCTGCAATTACAAATGGTAATTAAATCCACGAACAATAAAAGGAAAGGAAAGGAAGCTGTCTCTGGTCTATATTCAGAATAGAGACGATCCAAAACCTTCAGGGAGATAGAAGTATTTCTGTAAGCTAACTCACATTCCTAGTGATTTCAAACAATACCTACAGAGACAGTGTCTAGATTTGTACTATTGTAATCCTTGAATCGCTGCAGGAATAATTTTAAGTCTTATTTAAAGACTCTCACCCATAGCCATTCGGTGTCATTATTCATCGTTGAGTTATTGCCTAGAATGTAGATACATCCTGGAAGGCTCTGTCTTACTAATTGAGGGATTACTTGATAGTAAACACTTGAGGAATCCTTATGTCACTCAGCTTTCTTCAGGACCAACGAGATCCCTGTGATTGATTGAAAGGTTCTGTACATGTCACCACTTGTGACTGTATTGTTTTGTTTTAGACTGCTACACATCCATACAGTCCAACATATTCATTCTATACAAATCACTTTAGTACTTCCTCTGTGGGTACAGGAAAATCAGAGCATAGTTATGTACATCATTATTTCTTTGCTCATGTTATGCACTAAGCCTCATTAGTCCCTGGTGACCCCATCCCCCATGGCCTTATGATTTCTAAAGGGGAGGGGGACAAAGTGGCCCCCCTCTCTGAGCCTTATTAGACCCTGGGGACCAAATCCCCAGGGCCGTTTTTTAAGGGGAGAGACACCCCATAACCCTCCTCCCTGAGCCTTTAAAAGGGCCTGAGGACCCCATCCCCATATCTCTTTTAGAGAGGAGGGGTGCAGCGTATTCCCCTGGACCCTATGTATTTTTAAGTAACCCTGGGCGTAGTTTGCGTACTAGTGCTATGCGTAACTACGCGAAGTGCACTTCGCACTACGCACGCTACGCGTAGCTACGAGACCTGCATTGTGCGGTAGGTAAATGCTGTTCACACTGATTGCACAGTGCCGGATGCTTGTCCGCAGTGTGCAATCATTGCAAACGGCATCTTGCACAGTGCAAGCGGTCGTTTTCTGCCGCTCGAGTAGATTTGTACTCGAGCAGCAGCTTTCTCAACGCGGACTGGTAGTTTCTCATCGCGAGCGGTCGCGAGCATACGCGACTACTCGCAATGAGAAACCTGACCTCCCCGCATTGAGAATCTCGCTGGGAGGTTTATTTTCCATGCTCGCGATCGGCAACATGATGTTGCTGATCGCGAATGAGGAAAAAGTCTCGCCGGGATGTTGATTTTGCTCGCTTGCAGTCGCCAACTTGACATTGAGGACCGCGAGCAAGCAAAAAATGCCCGCTACGCTACTAGCTTTTGCACTGTGCTACGTGCAATTCGCGTAGTAGCGCTAACTACGCATGCTCCGCGAGCATAGCGTAGTACTACGCCCAGGGTTATTTTTAAGGGGCGGGGGACCAAGTGGCCCTCCTCTCAGAGCCTTAGTAGGCCCTGGAAATCCCATCACCAGCGGGCTTTTTTCTTTTAAGGAGGGGGGCAACACAGCCCCCCTCCTAAAAGTCCCTCGGGAACCCACCACCAAGGCCTGTGTTTTTGAAGGGGAGGGGGGCCACGCTGCTTCCCTTCCAAGATCTTTAAAAGGCCCTATGGACCTTATCCCTGAGAGCCATATCTCTTTTAAAGGAGAGGGGGTTGTGTGTCCCCCTCCCTGAGCCTCATTAGGCCCTGTGGATACCATCTCCCAGGACTCTATGTATTTTCAAGGGGAGAGGTGGCAACTAGCACCCTCCCTTTGCACTGGAAAAGTTAAGGCCGTCATCTTAAAACTTGGGGACTCGTTCCCTGAGTCCCAAAAAACAGAAAGAAAAAAAGATATAAGGGTGCAGTGCAGCGAGGTCGTGCATGTCGGGGGTTGGCCATCTGAAGGGGGTGTTAAGCCTGGATGCAACTCATTGTTATAGTTACTTTAGGGAGCAAATTATAGTTGATTGTGTTCTTGAGATAAGTATAACTGGTGAATTTCAGTGGTTTTGTTAGTTTTAAACGTTATGTTTTAACTGACACTTTACCTAGCTATAAATGTCTTGTTAACCTTTGTCTTTTCAGTGAATATATATTGGTTTGGCGTATCTGATTTATATTCATTGGTCCCCCTCAACCTCGAACCCTGTGCCTGATTTGAATCTATTTTTCAAATTGCTGTATGTCATTCAGGACATTGAGACTCTGTTTCCCCTCTAATGACAGACAGACGGATACAGACATTCACACAGTTTAGTCACGAACCCATGCATTCAGTAAGATACGTTTAATCACTCACTTATGGACTCAGTCACGCACCTACTAAATCATCCATTTAGACACTTATACACCCACTCATTCTTCAATACGCCTTTCCCTATATATATTAAACATATTTAAACTTTACAGAAACACAGTCACTGGATGATTTCATCAGTGATGTAATTTGTGATGTCATCAGTGATGTCACTGACATGTAATATGTGACGTCATCATCAGTGCATTGCTGGGGCGCGAGTTATAGTTAGCTGAACTAACTATAATGGTGGAATTTTTCTGGTTTTGTACGAGTGAAATGTCCAACTAACTATAACTTTCCCTAAAACCTATGTTTTTTTCAGAGAATTTCTAAGGTTTTTTAATTGCTAATTTTTAACTAAAACGTGCCTGAAACCTACGTTTTTTTCAGTAAATTTCAAAGGTTTTTTAAATGCTAATTTCTAACTATAACGTGCCTCAAACCTATGGTTTTTTAAGTGAATTTCAAAGGTTTTTTAAATGCTAGTTTCTAACTATGCCTACAGAGGTAGGACTTGTGAAGAAATAAGAAAAAACGCACAGAAAAAAGCAAAAGAAATGCAGAAAGAAGCAACAGAAGTCTACAAAGAAGAAGAAAAGTGCAGGAAGAAGCAATACATGTGCAGAAAGAATCAACAGAGGAGCAGAAAGAGGCCTTGTTGCGAAATCATCCTGTGCCCACAACTTTTTCAGACAGGTACTGGTGGTAACTGACTCTGACTAACCAGGCCTAGAACCAGTGCTATGCTAAAAGACACTTAGAATACAGTGAAAACACCTACATACACTAGGGAACACTATGCGTTGGGGTCCCCCTGTGATTAGCATGACCTCCTCTGTAAGGCCCTAGTACATAATAGGGCAGGGGGATTAAAACTACCTCTAAGTCATAGGTGCAGAAATATGCTACTTTAACACCGTTGCTGCTTCTGTTGGCCAATGGCAGCAGCGAGCACTACCTCCGTAGTGCTGCGCACGTCTGTTGGCTGACGCGGCGCGCCCACTCAATGAAATGCCCTGCACCGCGGCAGAATTGCCGCCACGGTTAAGGCATTAACTAGTAGTCGCATTTGCAGAGTGGTGGAGAAAGGGTGCTGGGCGTCCAACCAATGCTCAGGAATTCGGCTGCGTAGGACTTACAGGAGGTACCAGGAGGGATTTTTGGCCCCCAAACTACCTCAGGACTAGATTGGACTTCATCCCCCATCCCATAGTCTGTCACGAGGCATGTTTGCAGAGTGGTAGAGAAAGGGGGCCATGGCCTCCGAAGACGTCTTAGCAATCCAACTGTGTGGGACTTACTGGAGGTAACAAGAGGGGTAGTTGGCCCCCAAGGACATCCTCAGGGGCCAACTTCCAAACTATTACCTCCAGTCAGTCCCACACAGCAGCACTCGTACCAGGCCACACCCACTTTGCCCACCACTCTACAAACGCGCTCCCTGGCACGCTCTTGGATGGGGATTGAAGTCCCCTTCACTGCTGGGGGTCCTTTAAGGGCCAACTAGCCTACCTTTTACCTCCAGTAAGCCCCATGCAGTGGGATTCGTGAGAGGTAGACAAAGGCCATGCCTCCTTTCTCCACCACTCTGCAAATGCGCCCCCTGGCGCATTGCAAGTTGGGGGATTAAGTCCCCTTGAATCCTGAGGGTCCCTGAGGTCAAACTAGCCCACTAGGTACCTCCAGTAAGCGCCAGAGAGCTGCGTTGCAGAGAGGTGTAAAAAGGGGCGTGGCCTGGCCCACCTCTCTGCAATGCAGCGCAGCGCAGTGGCGCTTACTGGAGGTACCTGGTGGGCTAGTTGGCCCCCAGGGGCCCTCAGGATTGAAAGGGAATTAATTCCCCAACTTTAAACGCACCACAGGGCGTGTTTGCACACATGTCACCTCAGGCCCCGCCCCCTCCCTTCACTACTGTGCAAACGCACCCCGTGGCATGTTTTAAGTTGGGGGATTGAGTGCCCTTGAATCCTGAGGGTCCCTAGGTTCCAACTAGCCCACAAGGTACCTCCAGTAAGCGCCACAGAGCTGCGTTGCAGAGAGGTGTAAAAAGGGGCGTGGCCTGGACAACCGCTCTGCAATGCAGGCCTGTGGCATTTACTGAAGCTACCTGGTGGGCTAGTTGGCCCCCAGGGGCCCTCAGGATTGAAGGGGAATTAATTCCCCAACTTAAAACGCGCCACAGGGCATGTTTGCACACGTCACCTCGGGCCCCATCCCCTCCCTTCACCACTGTGCAAACGCGCCTCATGGCACGTTTTAAGTTGGGGTATTAAGTCCCCGTGAATCCTGAGGGTCCCTGGGGTCCAACTAGCCCACGAGGTACCTCCAATAAGCGCCACAGAGCTGGGTTGCAGAGAGGTGTAAAAAGGGGCATGACCTGGACTAGCTCTCTGCAACCCAGCCCTGTGGCTCTTACTGGAGGTACCTGGTGGGCTAGTTGGCCCCCAGGGACCGGCAGTATTGAAGGGGAATTAATTCCGCAATTTAAAACGCACCACAGGGCGCGTTTGCAGAGTGTTGCTGGGAGGGGGCGGGGCCTCTGATAAGATTGTGGTGTTTTTTAACTTATTTTTTTTTGGGAAGGGGGGCTGTGTAGCTCCCCTTCTTTTTACTTTGTTTGGGCCCTGGGGACCCCATGCCCCAGGGCCTGACCCCCATTAAAAAAAAAAATATATATATATATGAACGGGAAGGGGGCGCGTGGGCCCCACTCCCTTGGCCAGATCCTGCCCTGGGGACCTCATCCCCCAGGGCATAGCCACACATTTTTGTTTTGTTTTATGGAGGCGGTTGTGTGGCCCCCCTCCTGAGGCCTCTATTGGCCCCAGAGGCCGGCCTTTATTTTTTTTAATTATTTTTTTAATTTTTGGGGAGGGAGCTCCGTGGCCCCCCTCCCGGGCCACTTCTAGCCCCGGGGACCACATCCTCCGGGGCAGACCCTATCCGTTGGGGACCGTGGGGGAAGCCTCAATGCCCCCACGGTCCTGCCGGCATTGCTTTTCCACATGGGGAGCTGCTGACATGCAGCTTCCCGCGTAAAAAAGCAATCTGCTTTGCTTCATTGAAGCGAGAGCAGGTTTCCCTGCTCTCGCTTCAATGAAGCAAAGCAGTTTGCAATGACAGGGCGGGAGCCACAAGGCTCCCGCCCTGTCATTGCAAACAGCAGTGTCCCGGGGGTGGGCACCCCGGGACACTGCAGGAGCCGGCACTGGGGGGTGGCGGTCCCCAGGGCCATGAAGGGCTCCATGAGGGGGGCCACGCGGCCCCCTCCCACCTAATGCACAGCCCCGGGGAGGTGGTGGTCCCCAGGGCTCGGGGTCCGTAACGGACCCGCGCATTTGAATATTAGTGCCCCGGGGAGGTGGCTGTCCCTGGGGCGTGTGGGGGGGCCGAAATTTGCACTGGGTGCGTGAATCTTGCCGATTTTTTTTAATGCTTTTTTGGGCCCTGGGGGTCCTTGTGGGACCCCCTGAGCAAGCCTAGCAGGTCAGGGTGTTTCTACCCTGACCCCTTTTCTTTTTTGTCACCTTTATTTCCCTGTTTTCTTGTGCCTCGGTTACCGGTTAACAAAAAGAGTTCTTTCTGAAACAAGGGCCACCTTTTTGCCAAATTTGGTTAATTCTGTTCAGCAGTTCGGGCTGTAGCTGTGTCTAAAGTTTCCTATGGAAAATAACATAGAGAAAACACGTTTCGGGACCCCCCTGTTTTCTCGGCCCCCGCTTACTGAATCACCTCGAAACTTTCAGGACAGGAGCTGACCGTAGCGCCCCACGAGTTTGGAAAATTTCACGAAGATTCGTCACCCGATGCCAAAGTTATTGGGAAAACAAAAAACGCTGTTCCTGTGTGGAAACTAGGTCCTAACTATAACTACCCACTGGCGGCCTATATACACACATACACACATACACACACACACACACACACACATATATATATATAAATATATATATATATGTGTGTGTGTGTGTGTGTATATTATCTACTGGCGGTTGCCAGTAGATAGTTATAGTTAGGACCGTGTTTCCATAGGAAATCTCAAAATTCTATTTTGAATAACTTTGGCGCCGGTTGACGAATCCTCGCGAAATTTTCAAAACTAATGGGGCGCTCCGCTCAGCTCCTACCCTGAAAGTCTCGGGGTGATTCGTCAAGCGGGGGCCAAGAAAAAAGGGGGGTCCCAAAACGTGTTTTCCCCATGCATTTTTCCATAGGACCTTTAGTCGCAGCTACAGCCCGAGCGGCTGAACAGAATTACTTGAAATTTGGCAGAGAGGTAGCCATAAGGTCAAGGTCTGGTGTAAATCTGTTCAGTATTTCCTGAGAAAATAGCATTTAAAAGCATATCAATATCTATACGCGCGCAGCGTGCGCGCACTGTGCAAGCCCTGTGCGCGCACCCTGCCGTGCACGAGCGTAATTCTGATTGGTTGTTAGATGTCAGTAAACATTCGAATCGGTCGAAATCAGGAAGTGTCGGCCGCCATTTTGTCTGTTGCACTGAAAAGGAAAGGTGGAGAACGTGAATAGGGGGCAGAGTAGGGAGTTCTTGACCCCCTAGCCATTGTCAAGGGGTCACAGTAGGACCACGAAGGGCCAAAAAAAAGATTTTAATTTTTTTTAAAAACATCGCGGGGTGCTCGCACTCTGCGCGCACCCGAAAAAAAACATTTAAAAAAATAGAAATAAAATCAAGTTTAAGTGTTTAGATATTAGGTGGCTCTAAAAAGAGCCCTTGTGTTTATTGAGTGTTTTTCGGTACCTACAAGTAAGTACCGATGCAGAGTCTAAAGTTCAAGAGGAAGACTCTGTTGCCTTCATCATTGAAATGTACACCGTCTCCTCTATAAATGTCTTGCATGTTGTAACGCAAGTTGTTGTGGTATATAGAACCCATACCATAGTCTCTGAGGAAAGCAGAAACAGACTTATTGACGTGCTTTCTTGCTTTGTCAATCTGTGGACAATGTTGGTTGGACCAGTTCCACATTTGCCTTTGGCATATATTAGAATATACAAAGGCAGTTAGTGGAAAAAGTGACATCAATTGCACAAAGGTGTCCTTAATTTCCAGACCTACACCAGTTAAAGTGCCTAGGTCATTCCCACCACAGTGCACAATAATAAGGTTAGGCTGTGGGAGATGTAGAAAGGTTTTCACCAAAGGCATTAATTGGTGCCACTTTAACCCTCTCTGACCAATCCATTTAATATCTACATTTGGCAAAGCAAGGTCTTTCACAATACCTCTTTTTTCTGCAAACGTTTCACTCCAGAAGACATAGCTGTGACCTACAATCCACACTGTGAACATCTTTCAAGGAGAACTGGATGCACTCAGGAGGTGTCTTTCAGTAGAATGGCAATATGAAAAGAAAGACAGTTGAAAAATGGAGGCATACATACTTTTTTTTAATAAAAAGAACTGATTGGCTGATTCAAACCATTTTACAGTTAAAACTAGGCTGTATGTTTACATTTTTAAAAGCATGTTTTGGATTGGTACAGAAAAATGTGTTCCCACTGAACATTACTTTGGATTTGCTGTTAGGTTTGAAAAGTCAAGCACTCTTGCTCTTTGGATTTGAAACAATGTGTGCTGAACTTCTGACCTCTCTGCTCACACCAGTGTTCCATGACCTGTTGCTATGGTAGCAGGCAGAAGTCATGTTGGGGGAAGGGATGATTTGGAAAGGGGTTGAAAGTTGCAACCAATCGAAATGTGTGATTCCATTTGAAAAAAATGTGGGAAGGACTGTGATTTTACATTAACATGTATATGTGTGAAAAAAGAGAGGGAAACATTGCCATTTACTGGTTGTGGTAAGAGGAGAGAGGTGTACAGCTCTGAGATTCTGGCTCTGATAATCTGCTGTTTGAGTGCCACATTTCTTTCTCAACTAACTAATTTTAAAGGTGAGTGATGAGTTTGAGAGGGGATGTATGTGGTGATTTCTGATATAAATATTAGAATTGTCATTCTTCTTTTAAAGTTGTGTTTTACATTTTGTGTTTTAGGAGATATTTAACTGTCTTGAACTTGTAAGATATTATGGAGTATGTCTTCACTGTAAGTTAAGGTGTACTGGTATCACTGAGGAATACTGTTTTGTGCCTAGAATCACATCATGAGTCTGTCTGCACACAGGATTTGTTGTCAGAGATTTAATTTGTGTTGCTCTTGTTCTGTTAACCTTGCACTCGCAGAAAAGGGGCAGTTTGTTTTCTTAAAGTGTGATGGTTAGCATTCAGCAGAAATCAGTTACTCACAAATGAGAGGCAAATGCAAACACATTTGAAAATAGCATGGTACATTTTCCTACCACTTTAAAAGTTGTGTTTTACATTTTATGTTAAGGAAGATATTTAAGTGCCTTGAACATGTTAGATATTATGAAGTATGTCTTCACTATAAGTTAAGGTGTACTGGTATCACCCAGGAATACTGTTTTCTGCCTAGAATCACACTATAAGACAGTGTGCACACAGGAATTGTTATCAGAGATTTAATTTGTGTTGCTCTTGCTCTATTACCCTTGCACTCGCAGGAAAGGGGCAGCTTGTTTTTTGTAACACATGGTCATGGTCTCAAAGAGCTGTTAGTATAAGAAAAATGTGTCAGGCTGTCACAGTAATTATTACTTGCTCCACCACAGTACTAAATGTGCTTTCAAATTGCCAAAGAAAATATCGCTTTGTGCCTAGAATCACACCATGAGTCTGTGTGCACACAGGAATTGTTGTCAGAGATTTAATTTGTGTTGCTGTTGTTTTGTAAAACTTGCACTTTCAAGAAAGGGCCAGCTTCTTTTCTTCAACTGTGTTGGTTAGCACTCAGCAGAAATCACTATCTCAATAATGAGAGGCAAATGCAAACACATTTGAAAATAGCATGGTACATTTTCCTACCACTTTAAAAGTTGTGTTTTACATTTTATGTTAAGGAAGATATTTAAGTGCTTTGAACATGTTAGATATTATGGAGTATGTCTTCATCATAAGTTAAGGTGTACTGGTATCACCCAGGAATACTGTTTTGTGCCTAGAATCACACCATGAGACAGTGTGCACACAGGAATTGTTGTCAGAGATTTAATTTGTGTTACTGTTGTTCTGTAAAACTTGCACTCGCAGAAAAGGGGCAGCTTGTTTTCTTAAAGTGTGATGGCTAGCACTCAACAGAAATCATGATCTCACAAATGAGAGGCAAATGCTAACACATTTGAAATGAACAGGGTAGATTTTCCTTCCAATCTTGTAAAGGGTGAGGTAGTTCCTACATGTTCAAAACTCCAGTTAACCCTTACCAAACATGTACTCTTACACACATATCTGCAGTCTTCATGCAGTTGTGCAAGTTTCCATGCAGATGTCTCTTGCAACTGACAATACACAGTCTCCAGAAACACACTCTTTGCACACATGCAGCAGCTTCTCCTACACTCCCATGCGTAATACTCAGCTCTGTGTTGTGTTTCAGATAGCAGTGTGTAACGCAAACACATTCAACGTCATCAAGGCTCATTTCCTTTGCTGAATTCTAATCACTCACCCTGTAACACATGGTCATGGTCTCAAGGAGCTGTTAGGACATGTGCTCTTTTTTGCTTGTCTAAAATATAAGAAAAATGTGTCAGGCTGTCACAGTAATTATCACTTGCTCCTCCACAGTACTAAATGGGCTTTCAAATTGCTAAAGGAAATATCACTTTCTGCCTAGAATCACACCATGAGTCTGTGTGCACATAGGAATTGTTGTCAGAGATTTAATTTGTGTTGCTGTTGTTCTGTAAAACTTGCACTTTCAGGAAAGGGCCTGGTATCACCCAGGAATACTGTTTTGTGCCTAGAATCACACCATGAGACAGTGTGCACACAGGAATTGTTGTCAGAGATTTAATTTGTGTTGCTGTTGTTCTGTAAAACTTGCACTCGCAGGAAAAGGGCAGCTTGTTTTCTTAAAGTGTGATGGCTAGCACTCAGCAGAAATCATGATCTCACAAATGAGAGGCAAATGCTAACACATTTGAAATCAACAGGGTAGATTTTCCTTCCAATCTTGTAATGGGTGAGGTAATTCCTACATGTACAAAACTCCAATTAACCCTTACCAAACATGTACTCTTACACACATATCTGCAGTCTTCATGCAGTTGTGCAAGTCTCCATGCAGATGTCTCTTGCAACTGACAATACACAGTCTCCAGAAACACACTCTTTGCACACATGCAGCAGCTTCTCCTACACTCCCATGCGTAATACTCAGCTCTGTGTTGTGTTTCAGATAGCAGTGTGTAACGCAAACACATTCAACATCATCAAGGCTCATTTCCTTTGCTGTAGTCTAATCACTCACCCTGTAACACATGGTCATGGTCTCAAGGAGCTGTTAGGACATGTGCTCTTTTTTGCAGGTGTAAAATATAAGAAAAATGTGTCAGGCTGTCACAGTAATTATCACTTGCTCCTCCGCAGTACTAAATGTGCTTTCAAATTGCTAAAGGAAATATCGCTTTCTGCCTAGAATCACACCATGAGTCTGTGTGCACACAGGAATTGTTGTCAGAGATTTAATTTGTGTTGCTCTTGTTCTGTTAGCCTTGCACTCGCAGAAAAGGGGCAGTTTGTTTTCTTAAAGTGTGATGGTTAGCATTCAGCAGAAATCAGTTACTCACAAATGAGAGGCAAATGCAAACACATTTGAAAATAGCATGGTACATTTTCCTACCACTTTAAAAGTTGTGTTTTACATTTTATGTTAAGGAAGATATTTAAGTGCCTTGAACATGTTAGATATTATGAAGTATGTCTTCACTATAAGTTAAGGTGTACTGGTATCACCCAGGAATACTGTTTTCTGCCTAGAATCACACTATAAGACAGTGTGCACACAGGAATTGTTATCAGAGATTTAATTTGTGTTGCTCTTGCTCTATTACCCTTGCACTCGCAGGAAAGGGGCAGCTTGTTTTTTGTAACACATGGTCATGGTCTCAAAGAGCTGTTAGTATAAGAAAAATGTGTCAGGCTGTCACAGTAATTATTACTTGCTCCACCACAGTACTAAATGTGCTTTCAAATTGCCAAAGAAAATATCGCTTTGTGCCTAGAATCACACCATGAGTCTGTGTGCACACAGGAATTGTTGTCAGAGATTTAATTTGTGTTGCTGTTGTTTTGTAAAACTTGCACTTTCAAGAAAGGGCCAGCTTCTTTTCTTCAACTGTGTTGGTTAGCACTCAGCAGAAATCACTATCTCAATAATGAGAGGCAAATGCAAACACATTTGAAAATAGCATGGTACATTTTCCTACCACTTTAAAAGTTGTGTTTTACATTTTATGTTAAGGAAGATATATAAGTGCTTTGAACATGTTAGATATTATGGAGTATGTCTTCATCATAAGTTAAGGTGTACTGGTATCACCCAGGAATACTGTTTTGTGCCTAGAATCACACCATGAGACAGTGTGCACACAGGAATTGTTGTCAGAGATTTAATTTGTGTTACTGTTGTTCTGTAAAACTTGCACTCGCAGGAAAGGGGCAGCTTGTTTTCTTAAAGTGTGATGGCTAGCACTCAGCAGAAATCATGATCTCACAAATGAGAGGCAAATGCTAACACATTTGAAATCAACAGGGTAGATTTTCCTTCCAATCTTGTAAAGGGTGAGGTAGTTCCTACATGTTCAAAACTCCAGTTAACCCTTACCAAACATGTACTCTTACACACATATCTGCAGTCTTCATGCAGTTGTGCAAGTTTCCATGCAGATGTCTCTTGCAACTGACAATACACAGTCTCCAGAAACACACTCTTTGCACACATGCAGCAGCTTCTCCTACACTCCCATGCGTAATACTCAGCTCTGTGTTGTGTTTCAGATAGCAGTGTGTAACGCAAACACATTCAACGTCATCAAGGCTCATTTCCTTTGCTGAATTCTAATCACTCACCCTGTAACACATGGTCATGGTCTCAAGGAGCTGTTAGGACATGTGCTCTTTTTTGCTTGTCTAAAATATAAGAAAAATGTGTCAGGCTGTCACAGTAATTATCACTTGCTCCTCCACAGTACTAAATGGGCTTTCAAATTGCTAAAGGAAATATCACTTTCTGCCTAGAATCACACCATGAGTCTGTGTGCACATAGGAATTGTTGTCAGAGATTTAATTTGTGTTGCTGTTGTTCTGTAAAACTTGCACTTTCAGGAAAGGGCCTGGTATCACCCAGGAATACTGTTTTGTGCCTAGAATCACACCATGAGACAGTGTGCACACAGGAATTGTTGTCAGAGATTTAATTTGTGTTGCTGTTGTTCTGTAAAACTTACACTCGCAGGAAAAGGGCAGCTTGTTTTCTTAAAGTGTGATGGCTAGCACTCAGCAGAAATCATGATCTCACAAATGAGAGGCAAATGCTAACACATTTGAAATCAACAGGGTAGATTTTCCTTCCAATCTTGTAATGGGTGAGGTAATTCCTACATGTACAAAACTCCAATTAACCCTTACCAAACATGTACTCTTACACACATATCTGCAGTCTTCATGCAGTTGTGCAAGTCTCCATGCAGATGTCTCTTGCAACTGACAATACACAGTCTCCAGAAACACACTCTTTGCACACATGCAGCAGCTTCTCCTACACTCCCATGCGTAATACTCAGCTCTGTGTTGTGTTTCAGATAGCAGTGTGTAACGCAAACACATTCAACATCATCAAGGCTCATTTCCTTTGCTGTAGTCTAATCACTCACCCTGTAACACATGGTCATGGTCTCAAGGAGCTGTTAGGACATGTGCTCTTTTTTGCAGGTGTAAAATATAAGAAAAATGTGTCAGGCTGTCACAGTAATTATCACTTGCTCCTCCGCAGTACTAAATGTGCTTTCAAATTGCTAAAGGAAATATCGCTTTCTGCCTAGAATCACACCATGAGTCTGTGTGCACACAGGAATTGTTGTCAGAGATTTAATTTGTGTTGCTGTTGTTCTGTAAAACTTGCACTTTCAGGAAAGGGCCAGCTTGTTTTCTTCAACTGTGTTGGTTAGCACTCAGCAGAAATCACTATCTCAAAAATGAGAGGCAAATGCTAACACATTTCAAATCAACAGGGTAGATTTTCCTTCCAATCTTGTAATGGGTGAGGTAGTTCCTACATGTTCAAAACTCCAATTAACCCTTACCACACATGTACTCTTACACACATATCTGCAGTCTTCATGCAGTTGTGCAAGTCTCCATGCAGATCTCTCTTGCAACTGACAATACACAGTCTCCAGAAACACACTCTTTGCACACATGCAGCAGCTTCTCCTACACTCCCATGCGTAATACTCAGCTCTGTGTTGTGTTTCAGATAGCAGTGTGTAACGCAAACACATTCAACGTCATCAAGGCTCATTTCCTTTGCTGTAGTCTAATCACTCACCCTGTAACACATGGTCATGGTCTCAAGGAGCTGTTAGGACATGTGCTCTTTTTTGCTTGTCTAAAATATAAGAAAAATGTGTCAGGCTGTCACAGTAATTATCACTTGCTCCTCCACAGTACTAAATGTGCTTTCAAATTGCTAAAGGAAATATCGCTTTCTGCCTAGAATCACACCATGAGTCTGTGTGCACACAGGAATTGTTGTCAGAGATTTAATTTGTGTTGCTGTTGTTCTGTAAAACTTGCACTTTCAGGAAAGGGCCAGCTTGTTTTCTTCAACTGTGTTGGTTAGCACTCAGCAGAAATCACTATCTCAAAAATGAGAGGCAAATGCTAACACATTTCAAATCAACAGGGTACATTTTCCATCAAATCTTGCAATGGCTGAGGTTGTTCCTACATGTTCAAAAGTCCAATTAACCCTTACAACACATCTACTCTTACACACATGTCTGCACTCTTCATGCAGTTGTGCAAGTTTCCATGCAGATCTCTCTTGCAACTGACAATACACAGTCTCCAGAAACACACTTTTTGCACACACGCAGCAGCTTCTCCTACACTCCCGTGCGTACTACTCAGCTCTGTGTGGTGTTTCAGATAGCAGTGTGTAACGCAAACACATTCAACGTCACCAAGGCTCATTTCCTTTGCTCTAGTCTAATCACTCACCCTGTAACACATGGTCATGGTCTCAAGTAGCTGTAAGGACATGTGCTGTTTTCTGCTTCTCTAAAATATAAGAAAAATGTGTCAAACTGTCACAGTAATTATCACTTGCTCCTCCACAGTAGTAAATGTGCTTTGAAATTGCCAATCAAATATCGTTTTCTGCCTAGAATCACACCATGAGTCTGTGTGCACACAGGAATTGTTGTCAGAGATTTAATTCATGTTTCTCTTGTTTTGTAAGAGTTGGACTCGTAGGAAAGGGTCAGCTCATGTGATAGGATTTGAAAAGCTCAAAAAAAAATTGTAATGAATTAAAATTACATAAAGGTATTTTTTTAAAATTTCTTGCAGGTATTGCTGAGCAACAGTGTAAAAATTTAAAGATGCCTATAAAGTCAAGAAAGAGAAAAGAAAAGCAACAACAACTATATTTGAAGACAACTGGTAAAAAAAAAATAGGAGGAGAAGCTTGTGTTGGAAATCAGAAAAAGTCTTCTGGTAAGCAGACTAAAGAATTAAAAAAAAATATCTTCAAAAAAAAAAATGATAGAAAGATAAATTCAAACAGTGTTTCAAGTACAAAACAACAACAGAGTCGACAGCAAAAACAAAATGCTAATGTAGACTCAGAAGTAAGAAAAAGTGACTTAACACGAAAAATAGATTTTAAAAACATTCGTCGAAAAATGTTTCAGAGAAGAGTGATGTTAAATTTGCTAAAGGATGTGAAAAAATATAAGAAGAAAACCAAATTTTATAAGAAAAAGAAATTTATTGAAAGTATTGTTACGAAAGCTTTAGAAATAAAAAAAAACTATTCATTTTAATTTTGAACAGGATGCGTAGATTAGATAAATTAGTCAATGCAATGAAGTCACAAAGCAAAAGGAAAAGAGAAGTGAAAAAAAATAACTTTTGTAAAGTGTTCTTAGGAGAATGGAAGCATAGTTCAAGTACTGAACCATTTTTTAATGAAGAGAGTTATCTTCAAAGTAATAGTTTGTTGCATGCTGTTGACACCAATGGTAGAGCATATGAAGTTAAAGGTGGTTGTGTAATGGAAAAGGAGAAAATGGTTCCAAGAAATGAGGAAGAAGTGATGGCTGATGAGGTTATGGGGAGACGTCCTAAAGCCCCAGTGTACACTTGGAATTGTAGTAGTATTTGTACTGTGCGTCAGGAATCTATTGATAAATTACGTGACTTTCTAAGAGAATATAGTAAAAAGAGTGTTAAACAGAAGATTAAGGTGCTTCAAAGACTAGATCCATGCAGAGTGAGAGAGAATACTGGTTTGCAAGGACATTCTCTGGCTTGTCTATCTAGGAAAGTGTGTCAAAGTGTTTTTCACCATTTTAGGATGCTGGCAGTACATCATACTGAAATGAGAAAGTTTGTGAGAACATTGTATTTTGCTAAAAGTCCAGCACTAAAGTTAAATGAGTTGAATAATGCTCTGTTCCGTGGATCTGTATCAGATGTAGTGAAGGTTACTGATGAGATTCAGTTTTGTTACTTTGGTGCAGAACAAGAAAGTGCAGAAAATGACACAGTTATTGATGAAAATGTGGAAGAGAATGTAGAACTTACTGTTAGTAAAAATTTTGAAGATGAAATGACAAAATGTACTATCATCTCTAATGAAAGACCAAATATTACTTGTATTTGTTGCCGGAGAAGCCATTATAAAATTCAAACAAGGAATGTTGATCTGTATAAAAAAAGTGAAAATGAAGATAATTATAAGTGGAAAGATTTTGCCACATATATATTTCTGGAAAATTGTTTTGAATTGGGTGAAGATCAGCGTATTTGTAAATACTGTTATAACAAGTTAGAAGAAAATAGAATGCCAGCAAGAGCTGTACATAATAAATTAGAATTGGTTGATATTCCTCCAGAACTTTCTGATTTAAATACGTATGAGTCTATACTTATTCAATGTGTCCATCCGTTTCAGACCATAGTGCGTATGGAGCCAAAAACAGGTAAATTACCTCCTTCGGATTTACAAAGAGGTTTAAAAGGAAGAGTTGTTTATTTGCCATTGGATTTGAAAACAAATATGGAAACAATTGATGCAGATACTTTGGAAACTGAACCATTAGTTATTCTGGTTAATGGTGTACCTACAAAGATTAAGAAAATTTGGCAGGAGCTGGTGGATGTACGAAAAGTACAAAGAGCAAATTTGTACTTGAAAAAAAATAATAAATGGTATGAAGCAATTTATATGGATGAAGATGAAGAAGCTTTACTAGAAGACACAGGAATACCAACTGGGCAAATTGAAAATGTGGATAAGTCAAAAGAAGAAGAAATTTATGAACATTTCAGCATACATCCTCTTCATTCTAAAGAAGTTATGGGAAACACTATTGATCTGTTTCAGATGAGGAAAGCAAAAGGAACTCCTGTGAGTGTATGGGAGGAGAGCTTGGAAGCTCGTTGTTTTCCCCAGCTGTTTCCTACAGGAAAAGGTGGACGATATGATGAACGTACAGTACAGATTCCTGTTTCGGAGTATCGGACTACAAGATTATATGCAGAAGATCCCAGATTTCGTCAAAGTATTCCTTATTTGTTCCATCTTTTATTTGAAAGTGACTTGTCTGCACTATCTTATGCAGTAAATCACATTTTGAAAACTGGAATACATCTACATAATGTGTCAGCAAAGGACTTTATCAACAAAGTGCAACAGCGAGATGATCATTTGGAATCTCAATTGATCAATTTGATGGCTTGTCAGCGTGGGACTAATCAATATTGGTACCGACGCCATGGAGAATTGAAGTGTATGTTACGGAATTTAGGAACTCCTACATGGTTCCTTACCCTAAGCTGTGCTGAGTACGCTTGGGATGATCTTCTAGATTTTCTTCGAGAGGCCAATTCAAACATTGAAAACATACAATACAAGACAGCAGGAGAATTGTGCTCATTGGTTCCGGTTAATGTTTGCAGATATTTTAATCATAGATTTGAGGCTATGATGTCCTTCATCTGCAATAAAAAAAATCCACCTCTTGGAGAAGTTGTGGATTTCTTTTGGAGAAAAGAGTACCAAGCAAGAGGTGCTCCTCATATTCATATGCTGTTGTGGATCAAGGATGCCCCAAAATTTGGAACAGATGCTGATGAAGCAGTTTTATCTTTCATTGAAGGATATGCAACATGTGCTATACCTAAAAGCACAGAAGAGAAAAACTTAAAAGAGAAAGTTTTACGTTTCCAAAGTCATCGCTGTGGAAAATACTGTCGACGAAAGTACAAGAGTAAAGATAAATTCTACACAAAATGTCGATTTGGATTTCCACGACCTGTTCTTTCAAAAGGAAGAGTAAACAGTTTTATGTCAGCTGTGCGACATACTATTACAAGAAAATCGCCTAAGAATACCTACAACCTAAGAAGAAAAGAAGAGTCAAAATATATAAATGACTACAACCCAGTCATTTTATCCATGTGGAATGCTAACTTGGATATACAGTATGTGGCTGACAATTCTATTGCTGCTGCTCGGTATGTCACATCTTACATCACTAAATCAGAGAAAACGGAATTGAAGGAAATGTGGGAAGAGATTTCTCACGAGTAGACTGTCAGTAAGAAGCTATACAGTTTCAGTTTAAAGATGTTATCGCATCGAGAAATTGGATCCTACTGTGGTAAATATTTCGTTACCAGTACTATTTTTTATGCGGTAAAGTCTATAAGAATAACTCAGTAAATATAAGAGGCAGAATCCGTGGTATTAGAGGTTTTAAAAGGGCTTTATTCCAATATAAAGGAAGACAATTCGAATTGTGGGCCTTCTGTTCCATCACCACGAAAGTTCAGGAAGGAAGGGCGCATATATTATTGACAGTTAAGCAGTTTTATAGAAAATACATTACAGTGAAACAGATGCAAGAGGCGTAACAGCTGATAAAAGGTGCATACGTAGCTAATAGAGGGCGTAATTCAAGAAACGTCACTAAACATGATGTCACAAGTGGGTGGATCCATAAAAGAATCCTGCAATGTCAGCAGAAATGTTTGGCAAAGATGCGCACGCAGCCGCATGACGTGTGATTGACGTGCAACTAGAGAGTGAAGGGGACTTGACATTTAGTTCTACGTGTGGAGACAGAAGTCTGGGGTTATGTCAACCTAATCCCAAATCATATCTAATATCCTATGTTTAAAGAACTGTGTTATCCAAAAAGAGAGGTCTCTTAGGATAGAATCTTATTCTATACTGACTATACTGACTGTTAGTGCGTGTACAAGCGTCTAAGTGTCTACACTAGATGCGAGGGGGTAGGAATATTCCATGGTAACGGGGCTATGAATTACTTGCATGAGGACAGCGAGGCCTGGCCCCTTTGCACGGTAGCTGGAGGAATGTTTACCTAAACTACTAGACAGGAATGCATCGGATGGGGAGCGAAGCAGATAATCTTGAAGGTGAAATACAGCTTTGGCAGGCAACTGGCTGGATCAGGCACCGTTAGCCGCGCAGGGAGTAAGACAAAGTTCATGGTCACAGATGCAGGCTCAGACTGGAGCTTTCAGAGGCAGAAGGCAGAAAAAGGCTTGATGACAGGATTCGGGCCTACTCGCCTGAATCTGTGAAATGTGGAAAGTGAACCATATAAAGTCGGTGGCCTTTCATACTTAGGAATGGAATATCTGACCCAGTCATGGCGGGTCTGAAAGAGGACATGTTGACGGTGGACGCACATATATTTGCGTCTTCAAAACTGGAGCAGGAGGGAACATACATGTACTTATAGCATGTACATGGAGCCGTTGGGGTCTACGATAGGGGACATAACTGATCACAAAATTCATATTTCCTCATTCCCTCCTTGTCCCCTTCGGACCCTTAGGAGATATCGATCTTCATCAATCCATCGATCTGTTCATATAGCATCATTTGTTCTTCTTTCTTCCGGGATCTCGAACGAAAATTTGGATATGGGATACACGAGGTGGCACACAGACCACAAATCGCTGGCCCACATTGTAGACATAAGCAGCAACTGAATAGTACGAGAAAGCCAATACCTAGGAAGGATAGGATTCTCCATCCCCAGGCTGACAACACGCCCCAGAACCAACCGGACCAAGTCCAGGTGCCTGGACTCTGGTGTATCTGGCTTACAATCTTATGAAGGCGAGTTATGGCCTTATATACTGACGGCGAATTTTCTGGTATGAAAATGCAGCAACTTGATCCGATGACCCTACAAGCTCCGCCCCTATCGGCCAGGATGACGTCAAGGACAAGACGATTTTGAAGCACAACAATCCGCATAGCAGACTGCTCTTCTGTTAAATTGCCTAAGGCGGAAATAGTTTCGTTCACTACTGCTTCAAGGGTTCTGGTTAATCTACGTATCAGCTTACTATTAGTGACTGTACCTATATAGGGAAAGAAACCTTTATTAAAATCTGTGTATTTTTCCCATGCTGTTTCAGTGTAATCGACAATTGGGAGATCTCTCTGTTGTCTATTGTGTACTAAATGGGTATTTCTATGATAATCAGGAGGAGCTAGGAAAACAGGTGGCAAAAGGAATGCTATGTAACAGGTACCATCCCAATCTAAAGGTAGACATATATATGCGGTCTGGCCACATATGAAGTAGGAATGATGGGAAGCTCTAAATGTAGACTTGCCTTGATCACTGAATTTTATTACAGTGGTGCATTTACTGTGACCCATGTGTATAGAACCATTCTTTTGTATACATAATTCCCCTTTTACTGGGAATACTGACATGGCGGGCAAGATTGGTGTAGCTTCAGATTCAACGTTCAGGATCATGAGGTTAAGTGTAAAATTACCTAATCCATATACTTCATTTTCTAGATCAGTTCCTGTTCTTTTGGGGAGTCCCTCCTTGTTAGGGTAGCAGACTTTAAGTAAAACTAGGTTCAGGTTTCCCCATACCCAGTTGTCTTGATAAACTGCGGAATTTGAATCTAGGGAATTAATCAAACTAAACCATGCTCCACAGGAGCCATTGTGTGTGAACGGATATGGAAAGAGGGGCAAAACTCCCTTATAGTTTTGATAGGGAGGGAGTCGGCCACATATCCAACAATTTGTGGCATTGCTGGTTTGATGGGAATGATGTAGCATACTAATGAATGTGTTGTTGCGCAGCGCAAATCTATAGGACAACTCATGCGGAGGAAATTCACTAAAAGAATGTTCTGCAGTTACATTGTAAGCATGTTTAAGAATAGGGTAATACATATGCAATAGTATGCTAAAAATAATGATCAGAAGACTTAGAAAAAACAAAATTAATAATGTTACTGTACAGTGACTACGAAGTGATTTACAATACGCATGCTTTTTCAGCTCCATTCGCTGATTTCTTTCTCTATTCCGGTCTAGAGGATACATGTCAGAGACAAATTCAACCGATTCACCTTGGAGAGGACTTAAACAATCAAATTGTCTGACTTATTAGACCTCAATTTTAGTTTATAAATTTCTGAGTTCGATTGCTCAACCAAGGGGAGCTTTGAGTCTGTCTTTGAGGGAATACAGGGTTGTGTATCTACACTGGGTGGTAGTCCATAAAATTTCTTGATATGACTCGAGTGCAACCATCCTTTTCTTCCCTCGATTTTCACGGCTGTCCTTGTGGTGAGTAAAACCAACTTCGGTGACCTCCACCTAGGATCCAGTTGGGTCTTCCGGTCAAAGTTCCTGACCAGCACCAGGTCACCAGGAATCACGTCATGGGGCTTCACCTCAGTATTATCGGGAAAAGCTGCGGATACCTGTGAATGACAAGATTGTAGTGCAGACATCAAGGAAGCCAGGTAATCTGTCAGCATATTACAGTCAACGTCAGTGATTTTACGAGGTATAGGCGTCCCCCACATATTTGGTGGTCTACCGAAGATCACCTCATACGGGGATAGCCCTGTTCGAGAATGTGCTACCATTCTCATGTAAAAGAGCGCAACTGGTAAAGCTACTATCCAATCGACTCCTTTTTCTCTACATATTTTGGACAATCTAATTTTCAAAGTTTGATTATGGCGTTCTACGAGACCTGCTGCCTCGGGATGTCGGACACAGTGAAATTTCCATTGATAGCCTAATAGAAGGGAAACGTGTTTCATTAGTTCGGATGAGAACGGCTGGCCGTTATCTGAGTAGACAACACGTGGTAAACCGTACCGTGGGAAGAATTCTCGAACTAACTGTTTGGCAGTAGTCGGGGCAGTGTAATCTGAAACCGGGTATGCTTCTGTCCAACGGGAAAGAGCACAGACAACTACGAGAACATATTTGAATCCTCGACATCGTTCCATCTGGATATAATCCATCTGGAGGACTTCAAAAGCATGATCGGGAGTTTGAAATCCACCCTGCTCTACGGGGATGCTTTTACCTGGATTAAACTGACAACATATCATACAGGTACGAACTTTTTGTTTTGCTGCGGCTCGCAAGTGCTTGTTGAACCAAATGTGTTGAATACTGTCTAGCATAGCTTTTTCTCCTAGGTGCGCTGGACTATGTATTGTGTTAATGATGACTTGGACCATAGAGTCGGGAAGAAACCATATAGATTTTTCCTTCGTCATCCATCCCTGATCTGTTTGGATCCCTCCTAATTCAGTCCATTTCTTTATTTCTTCTGGTGTAGCATGTGTCTGTATGTCAATTACATCAAGGGCGGGATCCTTAACTGTCATGCAATGTGTTAGTGTCGGAACTATTGTCTTTGTCATGTCAGTTGTGAGAGTCTGATTCTGAGCAGTCTGTTTAGCTGTTCTGTCAGCTAGGTCATTACCCTGAGAAATAATATCGGTAACTTTTGTATGGGCTTTGCATTTCATAATCGATATTGCAATAGGTAGATGAATCGCATCTAATAGGGTTTGAATGAGGGGTCCGTGCTGGATGTGGGCACCGTGAGAAGTTAAATAACCTCTCTCTCGCCACAGTACGCCGAAGTCATGGACGACTCCGAAGGCATAACGTGAATCTGTGTATATGTTGGCTTTCTTATCTTTGGCTTGAATACAGGCTTGTGTCAGAGCGATGAGCTCTGCTGCTTGAGCTGACAAAGTGTTAATACGATTTGTTTCAATGACTTCAGTGTCTGTTGTGACTGCGTAAGCGGCCACTAACTCTCCTGTACTTGTTCTCATACATGACCCATCTACATACAATGTCAAGTCTGGATCTGACAAAGGGATATCTGTCAAGTCTTGTCTGGGTTTCGTCGTGATAGTAATAATTTTGACACAATCATGTGCCAATGGATCTGTTCCGCTCACTGGTAACAGTGTGGCAGGATTTAACGTATTGCAACGTCTGATTTCTATGTGTGGCTGAAACAATGTTAATTCATAACCGGTGAGTCTCGCTATAGTCAAGTGTTGTGTTTGTGTGCGGTTCAAAAGAACCTCTACTGCATGTGGTACTTGTACTGTCAATTGATGTCCTAACACTATGGCATCGCTTTGTCTGATTGCTAAAGCTGTTGCTGCCACCGATTTCAGGCACGCAGGAAGAGCCTGAGCTACTGGATCTAATGTACTAGAGAAATAAGCACATGGTTTGTATGATCCTGCTTGTTCCTGAGTGAGTACTGATAAAGCAGTACCTTCGCGTTCTGTAACGAAGAGTGTAAACTGTTTATTGTAACATGGTGTTGCTAGGACAGGTGCTTGACATAAAGCTTTCTTTAAACTTTCAAAGGCGTGTGTATGTTCTTGAGTCCAAGGGAGGACAGTCGATGTGGCTGCCTCCTGCATTGTCAACTGGATGAGTGGTTTTGCTAGAAATGCATATTGAGGGATCCACTGCCTACAGTATGAAGTGAGGCCTATAAAAGCCCGTACCTCCTTTTGTGTCTTGGGTGGTGGCATGTTGGCGATTAACTGGATGCGGTCGGGTGTAAGCTGCCTTCCCTCCTTGGACAGCGAGTGCCCAAGGTAAACAACTCGCTGGACACAGAATTGCAGCTTAGAAGGGGACACCTTGTGCCCCTTGTCAGCCAAAAATTTTAAAACCGTCAGTGACGCTTTTTCACATTCATGTTCGCTTCGGGCGGTGATCAGCAGATCATCGACATATTGAAGCAAGGCAGTGTTAACTGGCATGTGGATACTGTCAAGTTCTCGTTTCAGTGCTTGGCTATAGATGCTGGGGCTTTCTGTAAATCCTTGAGGTGCGCGTGTGAATTTAAAACTTCGTCCATTTAAACTGAACCCGAACAAGTATTGACTTTCCGGATCTATTGGGACGCTAAAGAAAGCATTCTTGAGATCAATTACAGTGAAAAACGTTGCTTCTGAGTCAATAGCTGTGAGTAATGAAGAGATATCTGGGACCACAGGGTATTGTGGCACAATACATTTATTTAATTCGCGCAGATCAATAACTAATCGATATACTGGTGAAGCTTTTGGATCCGTTCTTTTAAGAATCGGAATTATCGGAGAATTACATACATTGGAGTCAGTTTCGACAACCACTCCTTGTGCAATGAGCTCGTCAATGATTTGCAGTAAAGCCACAACAGCATCGGGTGGTAACTTGTATTGTCGTATTCGTGGTAGTACTATTCCTGTTTTCAGTGTAACTCGATATGGTGTAATGTTCATGCAACCAACATCAGTGGGGCCTTGTGCCCATAAATGTGTAGGTAAATTCTGTAGTCGGTGATCCATGTCTCTGGATACATAGTGACCTTTAAAGTCACGTAGAAATAGTCGTACTCCTTCCGGAGAACAACATATTATAGCTCCTAGAGCTTTCAATGTTTTTATACCTAACAAGTTTTCTGGACATGATTTAGTAAGCAATACATCTGTAGTACATGTCAATGGACCGACTGTAAGTGGAAGAGGTTGTGTTACGTCATTAATTATGGGTTTTCCTGAGAATCCAAGGGAAATATTTTGTGAGCCTGAGAGGGGTGCCCCTGGAACTTCACTACATCTTATAGTTGTTCTGCTTGCCCCTGTATCAAGTAAAAACTTTCTGTCTTCCCCTAATAGTTCACTATGTACATAAGGTCCCTCTTGGTCTACAGGAACCTCAATAAGGGGTAAGCCAACTTCCCTCTCTAGGCTATCTCATGAGTATCGCTGATAATCGGGATAATCTGCTTGTGCGTACTGATACATTTGTTGTGTTGTCGCTTGTGTTGCAGCAATAGGCTGCGCTTGCGGTGGTGCTACGTTCTGTTGTGCAGCTATTTGTTGCGGAGCTAGTTGTTGCGGAGCTAACCTAGGTTGTGCATGCTGAGGAATTTGTTGTTGATTCTGATCCTGTCTAGGTGGACGTGGTCTCTCATGTGTTCTACCTGTAGCAATATTATGTTTCAGGACTGGACAATCGTGTATATAATGACCTGGTTGTTTACAATAGTTGCATGTCCCTTTCGCAGGGCCTGCGGAATCACCCTTTTGATGACTATCGGCTGGAACTGACTGTGCAACAAGCATTTTCATTTTTGTATCTTTCATACGTCTTTGTTCGTGTTCTTGTTCTTCTCTAATTCTATTGTGATGATATTGTAACATCTGTAACATCTGTGATGGGGTATTACCTTGCCAGGTACTTTCAAATTTCAATACTCTATTCTTGACTTGTAGCAGAGAATTTTCAACTAATTTTGTCACAAACAGATGTGGATATGACTCACTACTGGCTTTTATACCACTATTTATACCAAAACATTTTTCAAATCGGGAATAGAAATCACTAGTGTCTTCGTCTGGCTTTTGTTTACAGGCTGAGATTGCACCCCAGTCTTCCTTTTTCGTAGTTAATAAACGTGGCAGTACCTGTATTAGTAATCCTGCTAGTGCTGTAGTCTTTTCCCCAAGCCCTGCTCCTGCAGCTCGGGCCTTTTCTTCGTTTTCTAATGCTGTCCAGTCTATCTTTTGGTCTCCCACCTCCCATTCCTTTTCTTTGAGTTTTTCATAAACACCGGCGGGTAATAGGACTTTTAATATTTTCATAATGTCGGGGTAGGTATACTCTCCCATGAGTAACATGTCTTTTATCTCACGGTGGAAACCTGCTGGGTCCTTGTCATGGCTGGGTACTACTTTCTTCATTTCTAATAATTCTAGTTTAGTTATAGGCGTGTACACAAACACGCGTGTAAAATTATCACCGGCACCTCTAATTGGGTGTACTTCGCGTAACGGGTTCTGTCTATCTATGTGATACATTTTTCTTCCCATGATGGGAACTGGAACGTGTTCTGGGCATACGAAATTTAAATATTGGTTTCGGGATTCTAGAATTTCCTTAATCAAATCAGTACCTGACCCTCTCCATATATTCGTGAGTAGTTCTGTCAATATGTCAGGTAAGGGTCCTGGATCGGAGTGTTGGTTTTTATATAATATAAGGAGGTGTTGAATCATGTATATACTAGCTAAACGCTGTTCATATGGGTCTAGATTCAGAAACGTGTGTGCAAGTACATCATCTTTGTATTCGCCGGGACTGTCAGCCCATTGTACTGCTGACCTGGCTAATTCTTGTTCGTCCATGGAATCAAGCATGTGGTACCCCCTTCGATCTCGGAGTAATTTATCAGCGGCTTGGAATAGGTGTTCGGGGGATTTTGTTTTTAACATAGGGTTTGGAAAATGTCTATTATATTCTGGACGTATTGGACGTACCGGATCATTAAAACCTCTGGTATTATTATGGGGTTTTCCTCTACTTACATAAGCTATCGTTTCTACTTGCTCTGACTCTTGCTCCTCCTCTTCTCTGTTTAGGTCAGCGGCGTCTACCTCTAATCTTTCTTCGTGTATTCGTTCTACTTCTTTGCGGATCTTTCGGTACATAGCGACTATACATAACTGTTTATCATGTCTCCCTTCTGATATATGCTGACCCCAAGTGACAAGTTTTTGCATTTCTTCCGGATTTACCCCAGGCCGGTCTTGATTTCTGATTACACAGTTTATGAGGAAACGTAACAGTTGTCCCTGTACCTCCGCTTTCTGGTACTCCATGGCTCTACTAATACTTTCAGGACCTCGCCCTGACTGGACAAAGTGATATATATTTTCTAAATGTGTAGTCATTCCTGGTAACTTCGTTAAATATATTGCAGCTCGTCGAATACGTAATGATGACAGCAGCATTTCGTCCCGTTTACCGGGCACAGGATCATATCTACAATCTACTAGAAGTTCCTTAAGCATGTCGGGGTTTGCTAGTTTGGGCGTGCGTTGGAGGGCTAAATCTCTAAGAGTCTGTTTATTTCGCGGCGGAGTGGCAAACATGTCTGTCGTACCTCCTGTAGCACCGTCTGAGGTGCTAGGCACGAAAGGATTCGTTGGGCGTAGGATAGATATTGTAGATGCGGGAAAAACTGTAGAGACGGACGGGTCTGTTGGAACTTGTGTAGGAGTTTGTAATTGCGGGGATACAGACGGATGCTCTCGGTGTTGAACACCATCGGCAAGCGATGTGGGTGGTATGGCATTAGCATACTCGGGAGCTGCGTCGTCTAAATAGGAGGAAAGAAAAACGTCCTTCGCCGTTTTGGGATGTGATTTGGGATGTGCTTTTATCGGAAACAATGGAGGTGGCAAGTCTTTTGGTATTTCCGGAGTAGCCTTAGGTAACCCTTCGGCCAGAAGTGGATACATACCATTCATAAGAGTGTTTCTTTGTCTATCTACTTGTTCTGAGTTTACTCGGGTACCTTCCTCAAGTAATAGATTTTCTCGAGTTTTATTTGAATTCTCTCTACCTTTCTCTTCCTGTCTGTGTGCTTTTTCTGTACGTCTGTATGATTCTTTACGCCATAATTCAATGGCATCTTTCTGTGACTGTCTGGCTTTCTTTTTCCATAATTCTTCTTCTACTCTCATGATGCAATCTGCATCCCAGGTCCCAGCTGCGGGCCATCTCTGACTCTCTGGTAATTCTTTGGTGTAGTCCACCCATAAATCAAGAAATAATACGGCATCTAGACCATGCTTATGATACATAAAGTATCCTGGAGTGTCCCTAGGTGGAATCGGAACAGCTTCTTCGAGTACCCCTTTTCTAGTTTTGATCTGTCTTAGTTTCGAAAAGAGCGGCATTTTTTAGATCTTGTTTCTAGAACACACTTTATACAAGAAAACACAATAATGAACAGTCATTCACACCACAATATATAGAACGTATTTAAAACATTTAACGCTTAACAGTTTTACGAACAATGATAACTAATAGAAAACTAGTTACTGACATTATACTGATACTAGATAATACTTATTTATATGCAAAACATACTATATATACTGCTAAACAGTACAGATACACTGCTAAAACAGTGCAGACCGGATTTGTGTACCCAAACCCGTCTTGACCGGCACAGACTATGTGCACGTTAAATGCCTCCCCGGTAATGGTACTCACCGGGTAGCTCGGAACGGAAGGCCTCGGAACGGAACTGAAACTGGACCGGACTGGACTCGCTCGACTGGACTCGGAACTTCGGAACCTGGCGGGACTCTGTATACCTCGGATCTTGCTCTCTCAGCTAGGCTCTGGTCGGGATACTTCGCACTTCTCACCGCCTCGTCTGGGTGTTGATCGCAGCCTCAGTCGTCCCCGCTTGGCCGGAGGGAGATACAGGAAATCCTGCAGGTACGCGTTTTTGTCCGTTCAGCTGTGGCAGGAGACCGGGTGCAACGCACCGCCGGCGCGTGAGATGAGAAAGTGTCCCTGTTCGGGCGCCAATTTATGTGGTAAATATTTCGTTACCGGTACTATTTTTTATGCGGTAAAGTCTATAAGAATAACTCAGTAAATATAAGAGGCAGAATCCGTGGTATTAGAGGTTTTAAAAGGGCTTTATTCCAATATAAAGGAAGACAATTCGAATTGTGGGCCTTCTGTTCCATCACCACGAAAGTTCAGGAAGGAAGGGCGCATATATTATTGACAGTTAAGCAGTTTTATAGAAAATACATTACAGTGAAACAGATGCAAGAGGCGTAACAGCTGATAAAAGGTGCATACGTAGCTAATAGAGGGCGTAATTCAAGAAACGTCACTAAACATGATGTCACAAGTGGGTGGATCCATAAAAGAATCCTGCAATGTCAGCAGAAATGTTTGGCAAAGATGCGCACGCAGCCGCATGACGTGTGATTGACGTGCAACTAGAGAGTGAAGGGGACTTGACATTTAGTTCTACGTGTGGAGACAGAAGTCTGGGGTTATGTCAACCTAATCCCAAATCATATCTAATATCCTATGTTTAAAGAACTGTGTTATCCAAAAAGAGAGGTCTCTTAGGATAGAATCTTATTCTATACTGACTATACTGACTGTTAGTGCGTGTACAAGCGTCTAAGTGTCTACACTAGATGCGAGGGGGTAGGAATATTCCATGGTAACGGGGCTATGAATTACTTGCATGAGGACAGCGAGGCCTGGCCCCTTTGCACGGTAGCTGGAGGAATGTTTACCTAAACTACTAGACAGGAATGCATCGGATGGGGAGCGAAGCAGATAATCTTGAAGGTGAAATACAGCTTTGGCAGGCAACTGGCTGGATCAGGCACCGTTAGCCGCGCAGGGAGTAAGACAAAGTTCATGGTCACAGATGCAGGCTCAGACTGGAGCTTTCAGAGGCAGAAGGCAGAAAAAGGCTTGATGACAGGATTCGGGCCTACTCGCCTGAATCTGTGAAATGTGGAAAGTGAACCATATAAAGTCGGTGGCCTTTCATACTTAGGAATGGAATATCTGACCCAGTCATGGCGGGTCTGAAAGAGGACATGTTGACGGTGGACGCACATATATTTGCGTCTTCAAAACTGGAGCAGGAGGGAACATACATGTACTTATAGCATGTACATGGAGCCGTTGGGGTCTACGATAGGGGACATAACTGATCACAAAATTCATATTTCCTCACTACGAATGCTCAGATAGGTTATCATCTGCAAGTCTGTACTCGAAATCAAGAAGATTAATTTGGGTAAGTTTAGGCCTTGCAGGAATGCGAAATCGGGTACTGAAATCTATTCAAGAAATTGAGGGCCTCATTTATGAAAAGTGACGCATCACTGCGTGAAAACAGTGATGCGCCACTTTTCACTGCGCCCTCCCTGCGACTCCAGTGATGCGTCATATTTACTGTATGACGCATCATGTCGCAAGGAGTTACAGATACGTCAGTATTTCTGACGTATCTGTAGGCGCAAAAGTGACGCATCGCTGGAGTGTGTCACAAAAGTGACGCAACTCCAGCAATGTGTCCTTTCACATGGGGCAAGCCCCATGTGAAAGGGCCTGCGTCAGTCTTACGCCTGCTGTGAGGCAGGCGCAAGAAATTGACGCATTTGCACACTAGAAGTGGCGCAGTGAAATCTCGTAGATTTCACTGCGTCACTTCTACGACCCTTTTTTGCGTCAAAACGCCCCCCTTGCATACATTATACCTGGCGCAGGTATAATGTGGCGCAGGGGTTTACAAAGTGACGCATCTACCTAGATGCGTCACTTTGTAAATATGGCGCAACATGGCGCATGTTTTATGCCACTGGTGCGTCACAAAAAGTGACGCACTGGCGGCGCAAAAGTGACGCAGAGGCTCATTCCAGAGTTATGAAGATTCCTTCAATGCTAGCAAAGACAGCATAGAATGCAGTACTTTCACAACTTATGTTCAAATGTTAAATGAAGAAATTGAACAAGAAGCAACAATTGCAGCTGAAGTAGCTAGAGACAGTTCTCAAGACAGTCAAAGTTCTGGGACAATCAGTCAAGATCCTCTAGGACAACCAATCGTAGAAAATGAAGCAGCAATAGCCATGACTGAAGTCGAAACAGCTATGAATCAAGCTCAGGATGATTTAATAAACTTACCGAATTTGGAAGAACAACTGAATGATGAACAACAACAAATTTATGAAGAAGTCAGGAAAAAAATTGATCACGGATTACTACATGAAAATAAAGAGTGCTCATGCACATCTTTTGAACCAATGAGAATGTATGTAAGTGGACAAGCAGGAACTGGAAAAAGTTTCTTAATTAATGTAATTAGAAGCTACCTACAGAAGAAAACGGATTCCATTTTGTCTTGTGTTGTTACTGCTCCAACTGGGTTAGCAGCGTATAACATAAAAGGAGTTACCTTACATCGTTTGCTAATGTTACCAGTAGAGCATGAGAACAAAATACAATACCACAAACTAGCAGGAGAAGCATGCTTGGAAGTTTCAAGAGTATTGAAGAAAATGAAAGTACTCATTATTGATGAGGTAAGCATGGTCTCAAACTTAATGCTTGCCTTTGTGCATTTAAGAATGCAGCAAATACTAAAGACAGACTATGACGTGTTATTTGGAGGAAAACACGTCATAGTTTTTGGGGATCTTTTGCAACTTACTCCAGTTAATGGACAACCGGTATTCCATACACTTACACATGAAGACACGAAAAAGTCGTTAGGAAGTATAGGCAATGTAAATATTTGGACATATTTTGAGTATAAGGAACTCATTACCAATATGAGGCAAGCCAATGATGAGGATTATGCAAGTATTCTGAAAGATATAAGAATTGGACTACTCACAGAACATGGCAGAAAAGCATTACAGAGTCGATTGCTGAGTAATTTGTTTACAACAGAAGAAATAGTTCCAGAGAAAATATACAAGAAAATTGCTGAAAAAAATACTGTAATCTGCTTAATGCCAACACTACATGAATGCTCTGTATTCAATCAAGAACTTTTGAAATTGGAAAATGAAGAGCTCATAAACCTGGAAGCTGTGGATAAAATTCAACATGAACGAATAACTATTATATTGACAGGCAAATTGGCTAGTAAATTGGATTCTCTGGAGAAAAACATTTTTAAAAAAGCTGGTTTGGAAAAGAATCTTTATATGTGTATGAACTGTAGAGTAATTTTAAGACGTAATTCGGATGTAGAAAAAGGTTTAGTGAATGGAGCTATGGGTAAAGTTGTGGGTTTTGTAAAGTACCAGAAAAAAGATGGAATTGAATTCTTAAAAATAAAATTTGATCAGATTGAAGAGGTTAAAGTCATTAGTCGTTGTTCAGTTAGTTTTTTGCTAGTGAATGACTTATATGTACGTAGGAAGCAGTTTCCGATTTCTCTAGCATATGCTGTAACTATTCACAAGTCTCAAGGATTAACTGTTGATAGTGCTTTTGTAAACATTGGATCTACTGTGTTTAAAGAAGGTATGGCATATGTTACTTTGTCACGCGTGAAAAAATTATCTGGTTTATTCATGATAGACTTTGATGACTCAAAAGTAAGTGCTGATGCAAACTGTGTAAAGGAGTATAATAGATTAAGAAGAAGCTATGCTCCTCATTTAGGTCAGTATCCTGTGTTTGAAAAACGTGTTGTTTGTCGGAAAAGGAGATTTGAGAATATCTGTAATGAGGATGTACAGAAGAGAAAACAAAAAGACAGTGATGTGACTGCAAGCAAAAAGAAAAAGGACAGTGTGGAAGAGGTTATTGGTTGTCATTTTGAAAATAGCTCTGGTGTCAACTGCTACGCAAATGTAGTGCTGAATGTTGTATTTTATCTTGAATTTTTGCAAGAGCAGATAATAGTAAATCAGGGAAAAAGATCCTGTTCTTTGCTGAGTCTCCTTTATGAGAAGCTGAGTAATGATAAAAATAAAATAGAAAGTGCTTCTGATGTTAGAAATCTTTTAGATGTATGTTCTGGATGTACACAGTTTACACAAAATGTCCAGCAAGATGCACATGAATTCTTAATGTATATGCTGATGGTACTGGAAGTTGAAGGGGTAGAAGTAGAACATTTATTTGGTGTCTCTTATAAATGGGAACATTGTTGTGAAAACTGTATGAACACATGCAGTAGTAATGTTGATTCTGAAAGGTTCATATATTTACCATTACCAGAAAGTAAAACAGTGACTTTTAGTAAATTAGTTAAAGATGCTAATCACAACATGGAATGTTCTGAATGTAAATCTGAAATGTTGTCAACGTTATTTTTAAAGAAATATGGACAGTATGTAATTTAAATGGTACAGCGTTGTAGAGCTGATGGAACAAAATTGGAAACTTTACTAAAGAAGTTTGTTGGTAATCAATTATCTCTATCTGGAAAAACTTTTGTAGCAGTTGCAACAATTTTTCATGACGGTCCTTCTATAACTTCTGGTCATTACACAGTTTATCTTAAATGTGAAAAAGGATGGAAACTGTGTAATGATTCTCAATTGATTTTCAAGCAACGTTTGCCATATGATTTACCCAAGTGTTACTTAATTTTTCTGAAACCCAAATTTTAAATACTAAATTCAGCATCTGAAGAAAGCATTATTTAAATTTTAAAGGATTAAAACTGAATATTTCACTCAAAAAGGATTTTAAACTTACCATTTGGCCTCAAGGAAAGGTAAAACAAACAATTGTGGACTTCTTTGACAGATATTATTTTGGCATATGTTCTTTTGCAACAAGTTTTACAGACGTTATTTCTTGAAAATTGTTATTGTACTTAAAAGGTATTTTTAATACATATGTGAGATTTCTATTAAGGTATGTTTTAGTGAGGATACATTTGGGGCTTTTTTAAACAATCTTTCAGATTGTTTTTTTTTTTGCCCTCTGTTAAATTATGAATACAATTGATTTCACTATTTTCAGTGAAAATCAAAACATTCTGAAAACAGCAAAAAAAGGGCAAAAAATTGCTTTGCTAAATATGAAAAAACATGTACTGTTTAATAAAATGTATTGTCGAATATTAATACTTTTTTTCTTTTTTTCAGAACTAGAAAGAAAATTTAGAAAATGTAATTCAGTTTCCTTGCAATTAAATAAAAACATTTATTTCTAAATAAGTTACTTTGATGGTCACGTAACTTTAAAATATCTGTATGTCTCACTCCTTTCGTTTCATGCTTCCTTTTCTTCACCTCTCCTTACTCTGCTTTTCTCATTTCTCTTCTCACTCTCTCTTCCTGCTTTACTACTCTTTTGTAACTCCCTCACTCCTTCTCTACTACTCCCCTACCTTTACTACCTCCATCACTAATTTTTCATCCATGTTTCTTTCTCTGTATCCATATGTCTTAGTCTTTTTAACTGCCTTACTCCTTCTCAGTTGTTTGCTTTCTGTCTCTGTATCTGTCACTCTCTGTTTGTCTGTTTTACCCTTAATTTCCTTAACATCTCTGGGGCAGATTTACAAGCCACCTGCGCCACCACTACGTCACTTTTCTTGACGTACTAGTGGCGCAGGGTGCTCCTCCATATTTACAAGGAGAGGATAAGCCACTCTGTGTGCCTTTTCCTTTCCTTGTAAATACAGCCAATTCAAACGCAGCACTAAAATGAGCTATTATCTTTTTTGATGGGTTTAGGGTACCTATACGTAAGTACTGATGCAGAGTTTAAAGTTTAATAGGAAGACTCTCTTCCCTTCATCTGTGAAATGTACACCATCTCATTTTTACTTACTTTGACAAATAGATTCAAAAAACAAGTTTTTGTGTTTAGATTTTAGGTGGCTCTAAAAAGAGCCCTTGAGTTAATGTAGGGACAGAGGAAGAGAAAAACGGAAAAAAAAATAACAAAACTATGGCCCAGTGCAAGAGTGCTCCTCAAATTTTCTCTGAATGAGATCAACACTGCTCTCACCCATAGTAATAAGAGTACCACAATCCATGCACCGTGTAGACATCCTCTCAAAACAAGGACGAATATCCAGAGGTGTGTAAGAAGGTGAAGGCACCATCGCAGAAGAAGTGCTCGGCTGAGCTGCCAAAGATGTGCTCGGCTGAGCTGCTGCAGATGTCGTCGGCTGAGCAGGTGGAGGGTTTGCTCCAGAAGCTTGACGAGAAGTCACAGGATGCATTTTCTCAACGTGCCTCAACATTGTGTGAATACTAAAAGAATACTTCTTATTAGCATTCCCACGTGATAAGGTCCGCTGACAATGTATGCAGGTGACTTTTGGTGCATTCACCTTCTTTTGTCCCTCAGGAAAAGTGAAAAACTGCCATATAAAGGAGTCTTTCTGCTTCCTCTGCCTCTGTCTCTCGAGAGTGTCCTGTTCACTCTCAGAAGATGGCTGGTGCTCTGCCATTGTCTCACAAAAACAGAGTAGCTCCTTCTCCAAGGGAATCAGAACTAACAATGAGGGGCGTGGGTGTGGTTTTGGAAGAATCTGGAACTGAAAGTACTTTGAACCAATGAAAAGTGATGTTTCTTGATCACATGACTTGCCATGAGGGGATTGGGTGTGGTGTTGAAAGAATCTGAAACTGAAAGTAATGAAAACCAAGTAAAAGTGTTGTTTTATTAATCACATAACTCGAGGTGCGCGCACGGAGCAAGCTCCGAGCGCGCACGGTGCAATTACGCATGCGCGAACGTGTACGCGCGCATAAGTATTATGCGTGAGTGTAGCACGCGGAGCACGTACGACGCACGCATGCGTACATACGCATGCGTACTGGGTGCGCGCTGCGAGCGCGTACTAAAACTTACGTATTCATACGTATATAACGTACGCATGCGTACACAAAAAACGTACGCATGCGTACTAGCTGCGCGCTGCTTTCGCGCACTAAAACGTATGTATGCGTGCATAGATAACGTACGCAGGCATACATGAAAAACGTACGCATGCGTACTAGGTGCGCGCTCAGTGCGCGCACCCTAAAAATTTATAGAGAAAATAAATAAATTAAAGTGTACATAAGTTAATAGAACATATTAACTATGCTGTTCAACTTGATCCAAATTCAAAGTAAAAAAAAAATGAGCCACACCAAATTAAAGGATACAGATAATCTATAAATGTATACATAGGGAAATTTTTGTAAAAGAAATATATAAAAAATATATTAAAACATTCTAAAATTAGCATTTAAAAAACCTTTGAAATTCACTGAAAAAACCATAGGTTTCACACACGTTATAGTTAGGAATTAGCATTTAAAAAACCTTGCAAATTCACTGAAAAAACCATAGGTTTCACACATGTTATAGTTAGCTGGACATTTTACTCGTAAAAAACCAATGAAATTCCCCCGTTATAGTTAGTTCAGCTTACTATAACTCGCGCGCCCGCAATCCACTGCTGATGACGTCACATATTACATCACTCATGACATGGTCAGTGACATCACTCATGACATCACTGATGACATCTCAAATGACATCACTGATGACATCACTGATGACATCATCCATGTGATAAATTACCACATCTTCTCACACCCTAATATAACCTTTGATACACCGACTCAAAATTTAAGAGTTCCATTCTCAAAACCATACATACTGCAATACCAATAACTACATACCCACTTATTAACTCTTAGGTCTACATACACCTCCACTCATTCACCTGTACAGTCACTCATACTTACAGTCACTCCATACAAAACTATCATATGCATTTATACACCTATATAGACACTCACACACTACCAATCATCCATAGAGGTACTCTCACACCTACTCAGTCATGCAAATAATCACACTCCCATTTACTCACCTATGCGGTTATACACACTCAAGTTCACTTACTCATAAAAATAGTATCACATTCTTACGCTCTTATAGAATCATTGATACAAGCACACACTCATCCATACAGTCACTCTCACAATCACACACTCTCACATCTACCCACTTATATACTCTTACGCGCATATATACTGCCTTTCACATATGTAGTTAGTCACAAATGTACCACTGAGATATACATTCAATCTCTAACACACACATACATACACTCACTCAACCATACAGTCCATCACAGATGCACTCTTAAAACCATGCACCCATAGAATCACCCACTCACACATTTATGCATAGAGTCACACACACCCTACCCACACAAACACTCAGGAACCCATACAGATACTGAGACAAGAAATCAATAACTCATATAGACACTCATATAGCTATTCACAAAACCATGCAGCCACTTATACACCAACATACAGAAACATACAGACATTTACACAGTTTAGTCACTAGTCTGCAGTAAGATACATTTAATGACTCACTTATAGAGTTAGTTACGCACCACAGAAAATCATCCATTTACACACTTGTACACCCACTCATTCTTCAACAGGCCTTTCCCTATATATATTAAACATATTAAAATTGTTAAGAAACACACACTCAATGGATGACGTCATCAGTGATGTCATCAGTGATGTCATTTGAGATGTCATCAGTGATGTCATGAGTGATGTCACTGACCATGTCATGAGTGATGTAATATGTGACGTCATCAGCAGTGGATTGCGGGCGCGCGAGTTATAGTTAGTTGAACTAACTATAACGGGGGAATTTCATTGGTTTTTTTACGAGTAAAATGTCCAGCTAACTATAACATGTGTGAAACCTTTGTTTTTTTCAGTGAATTTGCAAGGTTTTTTAAATGCTAATTCCTAACTATAACGTGTGTGAAACCTATGGTTTTTTCAGTGAATATATATATATATACCCATATATTATCTACTGGCGGTCGCCAGTAGATAGTTATAGTTAGGACCCTGTTTCCATAGGAAAACCGCAACATTCTATTTTGAATAACTTTGGCGCCGGTCGACGAATCCTCGCGAAATTTTCAAAACTAATGGGGCGCTACAGTCCGCTCCTACCCTGAAAGTCTCGGGGGGATTCGTCAAGCGGGGGCTGAGAAAAAAGGGGGTCCCAAAACGCGTTTTCCCCATGCATTTTTCCATAGGACCTTTAGACACAGCTACAGCCCGAACGGCTGAACAGAGTTACTTGAAATTTGGCAGAGAGGTAGTCTACAGGTCAAGGAAGTGCCTTTTGTAGGTCTGGTGTAAATCTGTTCAGTAGTTCCAGAGAGCATTATAGTTAGTTCAGATAACTATAGCTCGCGCCCCCGCAATCCACTGCTGATGACGTCACATATTACATCACTCATGACATGGTCAGTGGCATCACTCATGACATCACTGATGACATCATCCTTGTGATAGAGTGGCGGTCGCGCGAGTTATAGTTATCTGAACTAACTATAACGGGGGAATTTCAATGGTTTTTTACGAGTGAAATGTCCAGCTAACTATAACATGTATGAAACCTATGGCTTTTTAAGTGAATTTGCAAGGTTTTTTAAATGATAATTCCTAACTATAACGTGTGTGAAACCTATGGTTTTTTAAGTGAATTTGTAAGGTTTTTTAAATGCTAAGTTATGCATGTTTTATTATATTTTTTATATATTTATTTTACAATAAGCTACCTATGTATATAGTTATAGATTGACTGTATCCTGTAATATGGAATGGCTCATTTAAAATGTTTTTTTTTTTTAAAAGGTTTTTTTCACCCTTCGGTGTCCTTCAGGGACCCCCAGACAAAGGCTAGGGGATCAGGAATTCTCTACCCTGCCCTCTTTTCACGTTCTCCACCTTTCTTTTTTACTGTCTCACACAAAACACACAAAATGGCGGCCGACACTTCCTGATTTCGACCGATTCGAATGTTGACTGACATGTAACCACCAATCAGAATTACGCTCGCACACGTTATGGTGCGCGCACAGTGCGCGCTTATAGATATTTATGTGCTTTTAAATGCAATTTTCTCAGGAACTACTGAACAGATTGACACCATATATGCAAAAGGCACATGCCTGACCTGAGGACTACCTCTTTGCCAAATTTCAAGTAATTCTGTTCAGCAGTTCGGGCTGTACCTTCGACTAAAGGTCCTATGGGAAAATGCATGGGGAAAACGTGTTTTGGGACCCCCCTTTTTTCTCAGCCCCCGCTTGACGAATCACCCCGAGACTTTCAGGGTAGGAGCTGAGCGGAGAGCCCCATTAGTTTTGAAAATTTCGCGAGGATTCGTCAACCGGTGCCAAAATAGAATTTTCAGATTTCCTATGGAAACACGGTCCTAACTATAACTATTTACTGGCGAACGCCAGTAGATTATATATATATATATATATATATATATATATATATATATATAACTGTATATATATATATATATATATATATATATTATCTACTGGCGGTCGCCAGTAGGTAGTTATAGTTAGGGCCTTGTTTCTATTCAAAAAGCACTTTTTCTTCAAAACACACCGTACTCCTCCTAGACTTCAGTGGACCCACGGAAGTGGCGCGCACACCGGCGGAGTAGTCCGGCTATTTAATCAATTTCGTTGATTTCACATTGAGCGCGCTCTCAGTAAGGAAGACACAGCGTCATTCGGAGTTGCTGCTCTTTAATCACAACGTGTTTCACCCTAACCAAAGGCTCGATCACGTGAAAAGTACAACCAATCTCGGCAACATATGTAGTGTATCTGGTAATGCACAACGAAAGAGGACTCACGTGAGTCGTAATGGCAGACATGTTGGAACAGTAAAACAAAGAAATCAAATGTCTCAAATAAATCAAATGTCTGTGCGTACTGTTTAAAATCAACAATCCATGATAAAGCTAATATTGTAGCATATACTGTTGAAACATTAATACATCATATTTATAAAACATGTTTACTGTGGTACAGACATGATAAAGGTCTCATGATAAAGGTCTCAATGCCATCGTTGTTCTCAATGACTGATATGTCGTGGAAAGAGGAATCATAACTTTAACTTTACAATAACCCTATGAATTAGACATAAGATAATCTCATTGTAGTGGCTATGTCCTCATTAGTCCCTACGTCGGGGTCTGCCTAATGTCAGTCAAGCGTGAGTGCGTGTCATAGATGAATCTACTCTACCGCTTGGCAATAGTCATGCTTACACGTTGCGGTGTCTATGCGATTGAACAATTTGTTAACCAAATATATATCATAAATCATGGGCCAGCTAGTGATAGCTCAGCAGTCCCTAATACCACCATGTGGTGATACACATGTACTAATGTTTTTCCATCGATACGCCCAATGCCGGTAACTTCAATGCGGAAAGAGGCACGGTGATGGCTAAAGTCGCAGTGACCACAAGATTCTAAATTGACCATTGTCAGTAAGGCATTTAAAGGCCGAGGGAATCATAGTTCTCTCAAATGTCAGAAGATCCACTGACAAAAAAAGAGAACAGTGTAAGTGAGTGCCTATTGTCCAGTCGGGCATGTCATTGACAAGGAAAACAGTGTTGGCAAGTGCCTTAACTATCAAGTGGGACATATCATGGTAAGTATTCAGTGTGCCACTGCACCTCCTGGATGCTGTGGTACTGTGTGTTAGTACATAAAATAGGCTGAAGAGTACCGTAATGACTACAAATGTCAAACGTCAGTGTACAGTACCACCTTAACACTGAAGGTTGCCGAAGTGACCCAGAATATTCATTCCAGTGTTCATGGAAAGAAAGAAAGGTTAGGAAGCCCGTGCTGGTGAAAACTGGTGAGCGGGCCCCTTCCTTTCCTCCTGTGAATAAAAACAAAAAGAGAAAACAGTGATTAAAAACAGGATCACACGACCCTGTAATAACACATCTCAGAACGTGTCTAATTTCAAAGTATCATCTCTAAGGCACTAATTACCAGAATAAGAAGGATGAGGATCTCGATAAGGAAAAGGAGTTATTCTTTTAAATGTATAGACAGTTCTTCCTCCTGGTTCAAACCCCCCGGGGTCTTAGTCTGAAAATCAATAATAAGTTTGGACTCCCTCTGTCTGAGCTTTAAAACCCTGTTGTCGCCCCTAGTATTTTTATTCACTTGTTCCAAAATAATGAAACACATCTCCCTGTTGTTAGAGAAGTGTTTTTCCCTAAAATGGTGTGTTACAGGATATTTGGGGTCAAAGTTGGTAATGGCTCTGCTATGTTCCAAAATGCGCTTTTTAGCCATGCAGGTAGTACTGCCTATATACCACAGTTTGCAGGTGCATTCTATGGCATATATCACGAATGTTGAACTGCATGTAAGAAATTGAGTTATGTCTTTGCTCACTCCATTGTGGTTCACCTGTTTGTGAAATCTGCTTTGCAATGGCCGCAAGGGTAAAAACCCTTGAGGACCTGCAAATTATTGGTGGGATAAGTGGTGATGTCACTGTGGATAAGCATATCCCTAATCTTTCTGGCCCTCCGATATGTTATGCTGGGTCTATCTGGGATAATCCCTCCAATGATGTTGTCACTTTTCAGGATGTCCCAGTTTTTTGTCACAATCCGTTTGATAGCTTTGGCGTCTGTACTGAAAGTCAAGATCAGTCTAGACACATTTTCATCCATCTCTTCAGTAGAAGGTTTGTCAGTGATGGTCTGTGCCCTCTCTATCGTCCTTGCTCTTGTGATTGCCTCTCTTTGAACCTCTAAATAATATTGGTGCTTTCCAGTAAATATGCTTCCTCAGTATTGCAGTTCCTCTTAGCCCTCAGCAGTTCTCCGTAAGGGATACTCCACTTAAGGGTATCAGGATGACTGCTGAGGGCATGCAGAACACTGTTGCCTGCAGTGGTTTTGCGATATAAAGATGTGTGAACCCTGTTATCCTTCACCTTCAGTTTGACATCAAGCTATTCAACCTCTGTTTTTCTGATGTTACCGCTAAAACAATGTTACGTTCGTTTACATTGAGTTTCTTAATAAACTCATGTGCATCTTCCTTGGATCCCTTACACACAATGAACAATCATTGATGTAGCGGAGTCACATCGACACGTGTTGGAGATCTAATTGGAAATCCTGATCGTATCGGATGTTTTCCTCCCAGCTTCCCATAAACAGATTAGCGAAACTGGGAGCAAAACATGATCCCATCGCCGTACCGTTCACCTGCCGGAACAGAGCACCATTGAACAAAAAGATGTTATTCGTCAAACAGTACTCTGTCATGTCCAGCAGTATCTGAGTATGTTCGCGGAATCTAATAGGTCTGGTCCCTAGAGAGTATTTGCACGCTTCCAGACCCTGTTCGTGATTAACGATGGTATAGAGGCTGTGTACATCTAATGTAATGAAAACGGAATCTGTATCCCATTCCAGGTTGTCAATTCTCTTAAGGAAATCCTTAGTGTCTTTGATGTAACTGTCAAGCCCAGTCACATACTCCCTCAAGAAATGGTCTATGTACTTCGATATATGCTCTGCCACACTACCCCTTGAAGATACCATAGGCCGGCCAGGAGGTCTAATGAGGTCTTTATGTACTTTCGGAAGTAAATAGAGAACTGGGAGGACCGGATAATCGCATTTGAGATACCCGTATTCCTCCCATGTCAGTATCCCCTTGTCCTTCCACATTGTGAGCAATTCCCAAATGACAGTGATGCTGGTGTTATATCTGTCAAAACTAACGGATTCATAAAACATAGTATCTTCAAGTTGTCTACGTGCTTCAGTAATGTACTGTTCACGGTCTAGAATAACAATGTTTCCCCCCTTGTCCGCCGGATGGATGACAATGCTGTCATCTTCCATGAGGGACTTGAGGACCTGTCTTTGCTTATATGTAAGGTTGGAATCCCAGTTATTTAGATGCTTTCTGTTACTCTGCCTGGTTTCATTGAGTGCCTTACTAACGCATTCATGAAACGTATCGATGTTATCTTGTGGTAATACAGGCATAAAACTGGATTTGGGTTTAAAGTTAGTATTCGTAGATGCAAGTGTGGTGATGTCTAGTTCAACTAATAACTGTGTCGGAGTGGTAACTGTATATATATATATATATATATATATATATATATTATCTACTGGCGGTCGCCAGTAGGTAGTTATAGTTAGGGCCTTGTTTCTATTCAAAAAGCACTTTTTCTTCAAAACACACCGTACTCCTCCTAGACTTCAGTGGACCCACGGAAGTGGCGCGCACACCGGCGGAGTAGCCCGGCTATTTAAAGGCCGAGGGAATCATAGTTCTCTCAAATGTCAGAAGATCCACTGACAAAAAAAGAGAACAGTGTAAGTGAGTGCCTATTGTCCAGTCGGGCATGTCATTGACAAGGAAAACAGTGTTGGCAAGTGCCTTAACTATCAAGTGGGACATATCATGGTAAGTATTCAGTGTGCCACTGCACCTCCTGGATGCTGTGGTACTGTGTGTTAGTACATAAAATAGGCTGAAGAGTACCGCAATGACTACAAATGTCAAACGTCAGTGTACAGTACCACTTTAACACTGAAGGTTGCCGAAGTGACCCAGAATATTCATTCCAGTGTTCATGGAAAAAAAGAAAGGTTAGGAAGCCCGTGCTGGTGAATACTGGTGAGCGGGCCCCTTCCTTTCCTCCTGTGAATAAAAACAAAAAGAGAAAACAGTGATTAAAAACAGGATCACACGACCCTGTAATAACACATCTCAGAACGTGTCTAATTTCAAAGTATCATCTCTAAGGCACTAATTACCAGAATAAGAAGGATGAGGATCTCGATAAGGAAAAGGAGTTATTCTTTTAAATGTATAGACAGTTCTTCCTCCTGGTTCAAACCCCCCGGGGGCTTAGTCTGAAAATCAATAATAAGTTTGGACTCCCTCTGTCTGAGCTTTAAAACCCTGTTGTCGCCCCTAGTATTTTTATTCACTTGGTCCAAAATAATGAAACACATCTCCCTGTTGTTAGAGAAGTGTTTTTCCCTAAAATGGTGTGTTACAGGATATTTGGGGTCAAAGTTGGTAATGGCTCTGCTATGTTCCAAAATGCGCTTTTTAGCCATGCAGGTAGTACTGCCTATATACCACAGTTTGCAGGTGCATTCTATGGCATATATCACGAATGTTGAACTGCATGTAAGAAATTGAGTTATGTCTTTGCTCACTCCATTGTGGTTCACCTGTTTGTGAAATCTGCTGTTATTACATGCTTTGCAATGGCCGCAAGGGTAAAAACCCTTGAGGAGCTGCAAATTATTGGTGGGATAAGTGGTGATGTCACTGTGGATAAGCATATCCCTAATCTTTCTGGCCCTCCGATATGTTATGCTGGGTCTATCTGGGATAATCCCTCCAATGATGTTGTCACTTTTCAGGATGTCCCAGTTTTTTGTCACAATCCGTTTGATAGCTTTGGCGTCTGTACTGAAAGTCAAGATCAGTCTAGACACATTTTCATCCATCTCTTCAGTAGAAGGTTTGTCAGTGATGGTCTGTGCCCTCTCTATCGTCCTTGCTCTTGTGATTGCCTCTCTTTGAACCTCTAAATAATATTGGTGCTTTCCAGTAAATATGCTTCCTCAGTATTGCAGTTCCTCTTAGCCCTCAGCAGTTCTCCGTAAGGGATACTCCACTTAAGGGTATCAGGATGACTGCTGAGGGCATGCAGAACACTGTTGCCTGCAGAGGTTTTGCGATATAAAGATGTGTGAACCCTGTTATCCTTCACCTTCAGTTTGACATCAAGCTATTCAACCTCTGTTTTTCTGATGTTACCGCTAAAACAATGTTACGTTCGTTTACATTGAGTTTCTTAATAAACTCATGTGCATCTTCCTTAGATCCCTTACACACAATGAACAATCATTGATGTAGCGGAGTCACATCGACACGTGTTGGAGATCTAATTGGAAATCCTGATCGTATCGGATGTTTTCCTCCCAGCTTCCCATAAACAGATTAGCGAAACTGGGAGCAAAACATGATCCCATCGCCGTACCGTTCACCTGCCGGAACAGAGCACCATTGAACAAAAAGATGTTATTCGTCAAACAGTACTCTGTCATGTCCAGCAGTATCTGAGTATGTTCGCGGAATCTAATAGGTCTGGTCCCTAGAGAGTATTTGCACGCTTCCAGACCCTGTTCGTGATTAACGATGGTATAGAGGCTGTGTACATCTAATGTAATGAAAACGGAATCTGTATCCCATTCCAGGTTGTCAATTCTCTTAAGGAAATCCTTAGTGTCTTTGATGTAACTGTCAAGCCCAGTCACATACTCCCTCAAGAAATGGTCTATGTACTTCGATATATGCTCTGCCACACTACCCCTTGAAGATACCATAGGCCGGCCAGGAGGTCTAATGGGGTCTTTATGTACTTTCGGAAGTAAATAGAGAACTGGGAGGACCGGATAATCGCATTTGAGGTACCCGTATTCCTCCCATGTCAGTATCCCCTTGTCCTTCCACATTGTGAGCAATTCCCAAATGACAGTGATGCTGGTGTTATATCTGTCAAAACTAACGGATTCATAAAACATAGTATCTTCAAGTTGTCTACGTGCTTCAGTAATGTACTGTTCACGGTCTAGAATAACAATGTTTCCCCCCTTGTCCGCCGGATGGATGACAATGCTGTCATCTTCCATGAGGGACTTGAGGACCTGTCTTTGCTTATATGTAAGGTTGGAATCCCAGTTATTTAGATGCTTTCTGTTACTCTGCCTGGTTTCATTGAGTGCCTTACTAACGCATTCATGAAACGTATCGATGTTATCTTGTGGTAATACAGGCATAAAACTGGATTTGGGTTTAAAGTTAGTATTCGTAGATGCATCTGTGGTGATGTCTAGTTCAACTAATAACTGTGTCGGAGTGGTGCCTTGCTCATCTTCCCCATAGTTCTGGCCTAATTCCAACATAGGATTGAGCACCTCAACATCCCTAATGTTAAAATCACAGTCGTTGACCCTGCTAGCCCCCCCTGTGACATTCCTGTTGGTCGTGCCCTTGAGCTTGTGCCACTTTTTGAGTTTAAGTTTACGAATGTACTTAAACAAGTAAATCCTAACATTGGTATAGTTTGAGGGATAAGAAGGACAGAAAGAGAGTCCGAGGCATAATGTTCTTTTCTCAATGTCACTAACGGGCCTGTTAGAAAGGTTAATGATGTTTTTATTAACCGTGGTGTCATCCATTAGTAGGCTCTTCTGGCGCATGTTTTGCTGTTTCCCATTGCGCCACGACCCCTGCGTCTTCTGCCACCCTTGTCTGATTCTTGCTCGCCGATTTCTGCGTGGCCTCTTCCTCTGCCCCATCCACGTCCCCTTTGTCCTCTTGTCTTCGGTATTAGTGTTTCCCTCGTAGTTTGACGACCCCTCCTCAATGTCTGATATTCGTCTAAAAAAGTGAGTTGTCATTTATTCTGTCCCACTGGTGTCTCGCTCTGCACTAACACATCAGATTCGCTTTCACTTGTGATCAAGATCTCAGTTCTTAATGTAGCCTTCATAGTATTTCATATTCAGAGGTCCCTTGCTTGTGCAGATGGTCATACTTGTGACTAAAATCCGCCCGTTAGGCATTGCACCGCCGGCCCAACGAGGAGCAGCCCAAATGATGAAGCATGACACCTGAAAGGGTGTGTGAGGGCATTAATATCCAACTAAAGGATTACCAACTTCGCACACATTGTGCATGTAGTCTAATCCAGCCTTCTCGTTGATTCACCATTTTTCTCCTTCATTTGAGGAACAGCAGGTAAAACTCTTCTTGGTAGTCTTACTGTCGGGGCACTCCACCTGACTGGACCTCCCACTCCCCTGCGAGCGGAAATAGCCCCCTCTGTTCCCCCTATTTGTAATCAACTAAAATCCTCCCAGTGTCATAGTCCATGTAATCACGATTCAGCTTCCTCTGCTTACGTGCCTTTATGTCCTCTTCATGTTTGGTAAGTCTCTCTTTGATAGTAATGAGTGATTTATTGAGAGTTTCATTGTCCATACTGCTCTTAAGTTCTTCCATCAGTAGTTTAATTTCCTCCAGAATAACATCTCGATTCAGCCAAGCGTATTAGATAAGGATTTCAAGCATCCTCCTTGAGCTTTGAGCAGAGTTGGTTGACCACTCTTCTAGCATCTTGGGATTTGGCTTCTCGTATGTCGGTGTCGTGAAAATTCTTAGTCCTCTAGGGATCATGTCTTGATCCACATAATTTTGTAGGGATGTTGCTTCCCACCATTTAGTAATTTCTGTTCTTTTGAGTTTCTCATATCTCCGTAATTTCTCCTCGTTATGTTGTACTTGACTGGTGTTCTCTTTGGTATTAACAGCAGGGCCTGTTCTCCTGGTGAACATGGCCCGAGCTGCTACTTTCCGTTCCTCATCCTCATTCATGTTGCACCACAGCAATAAGCAAGTGTCCGCTGCACTGGGTCTCCCTGTCCCCCTAATCAATGTAAGGTTATCTCTGCCTTACTTGTTGCACATACGTGAGAGACAAGATCTGTGCTGTACAATAAGGGTATCCAAAGGTTTACTGTGCTGTTTGTCAACCTCCGTATTCGGGCTCTAGGCGGTCCACGTCGGATGTAGCACAATAGGCACCGCGGTATGCCAGTGTTCCCCGCTGCCCCAGAGTGCGGGAGTAATGACGTCCAGCCACCGTTGGGTGTCCCACCCCAAACCCCGAGGACGGAAGAGCCAGACTTCCGCTTACCTATTAATCAGCGCTATCATCAGGTCCGCACCCTCTTCTCTTTTTGTAAGGTAGCCGGTCCAAAGTGAAGTTCTCACTTGAATCCACAAAACACACCGTACACCTTCTAGACTTCAGTTGACCCACGGAGAGTGGCGCGCACGCCGGCGGAGTAGTCCGGCTATTTAATCACTTTCGTTGCTTTCACATTGAGAGCGCTTTCAGTAAGGAAGACACAGCGTCATTCGGAGTTGCTGCTGTTTAATCACAACGCATTTAACCTTAACCAAAGGCTTAATCACGTGAAAAGTACAACCAATCTCGGCAACATATGTAGTGTATGTGGTAATGCGCAACGAAAGAGGACTCACACGAGTCATAATGGCAGACATGTTGGAACAGTAAAACAAATAAATCAAAAGTCTCAAATAAATCAAATGTCTGTTCGTACTGTTTAAAATCAGCAATACATGATAAACCTAATATTGTAGCATATACTGTTGAAACATTAACCCCTTCAGTGCCCGCCCCTTTCCCCGCCCTGTGCCGGCGCTTTCATTAGCGGGCGGGGTTTATGACGAGCTGCTCTCGTCATGGGCACAGCGCAACCGCGGCCCATGACGAGACCAGCTCGTCATAGGCATTGAAGAGGTTAATACATCATAATTATAAAACATGTTTACTATGGTACATACATGATAAAGGTCTCAATGCCAACGTTGTTCTCAATGACTGTGATATGTCATGGAAAGAGGGATCATAACTTTAACTTTACAATAACCCTATGAATTAGACATAAGATAATCTTGTTGTAGTGGCTATGTCCTCATTAGTCCCAACGTCGGGGTCTGCCTAATGTCAGTCAAGCGTGAGTGCGTGTCATAGAAGAATCTACTCTACCGCTTGGCAATAGCCGGTCCAAAGTGAAGTTCTCACTTGAATCCACAAAACAAACCGTACTCCTTCTAGACTTCAGTGGACCCACGGAGAGTGGCGCGCACGCCGGCGGAGTAGTCCGGCTATTTAATCACTTTCGTTGCTTTCACATTGAGAGCGCTCTCAGTAAGGAAGACACAGCATCATTCGGAGTTGCTGCTGTTTAATCACATTGCATTTAACCTTAACCAAAGGCTTAATCACGTGAAAAGTACAACCAATCTCGGCAACATATGTAGTGTATGTGGTAATGCGCAACAAAAGAGGACTCACGCGAGTCGTAATGGCAGACATGTTGGAACAGTAAAACAAATAAATCAAATGTCTCAAATAAATCAAATGTCTGTGCGTACTGTTTAAAATCAGCAATACATGATAAACCTAATATTGTAGCATATACTGTTGAAACATTAATACATCATAATTATAAAACATGTTTACTGTGGTACATACATGATATAGGTCTCAATGCCAACGTTGTTCTCAATGACTGTGATATGTCATGGAAAGAGGGATCATAACTTTAACTTTACAATAACCCTATGAATTAGACATAAAATAATCTCGTTGTAGTGGCTATGTCCTCATTAGTCCCAACGTCGGGGTCTGCCTAATGTCAGTCAAGCGTGAGTGCGTGTCATAGATGAATCTACTCTACCGCTTGGCAATAGTCATGCTTACACGTTGCGGTGTCTATGCGACATATGTCTCATAAATCATGGGCCAGCAAGTGATAGCTCAGTAGTCCCCCAATACCACCATGTGGTGATACACATGTACTAATGTTTTTCCATCGATAAGCCCAATGCCGTTAACTTCAATGCCCCGGCGGAGCGGAAAGACACACGGTGATGGCTAAAGTCGCAGTGACCACAAGATTCTAAATTGACCATTGTCAGTAAGGCATTTAAAGACCGAGGGAATCACAGTTCTCTCAAATGTCAGGAGATCCATTGACAAAAAAGAGAACAGTGTGAGCGAGTGCCTATTGTCCAGTCGGGCATGTCATTGACAAGGAAAACAGTGTTGGCAAGTGCCTTAACTATCAAGTGGGAGATATCATGGTAAGTATTCAGTGTGCCACTGCACCTCCTGGATACTGCGGTTCTGTGTGTTAGTACCTAAAATAGGCTGAAGAGTACCGTAATGACTACAAATGTCAAACGTCAGTGTACAGTACCATCTTATATATATATGTAGTTGCCTCGGAGTAGTTATACTTAGGACCCTGTTTCCAGGGGAAAACATTTTTTGGTTTACTGGTCTCATCCACCTCAGCTCCTTCCTGAAAGATTTCAGGATGATGCATCAGATGACCATATCAACAACAATGTGGGGCAGTATTCTTAGGACTCAGCTCTTAGTCCCTCATTCTAGACAAAAACCTTAATAAAAGATATAATGGGCAGGATAGGGAGATCTTGCAACCCTTAGCCCTGGTAGGGGCTCCTGGGGCCAAAAACATTATTTTTTTGATTTCATCATGAATTTGAGGTGGGTCAGGGCCTACGGGGTGGCACAATCAATTTGACAAGAAAGGGGTATGCATTCCGCCTACCTGAGCCTCTCTGAATCCTCGGGAACCCCATGCACCGGGGTCAATTCTAAGTTAAAGGGGAGGGGGTGTACAGCCCCCCCCGCCAAGCCTCAAAAGATCCCAGTTACCTTATCCAACTCTATTATTGTGTTCTGGGGCAACCACCCCTGCAACATTGTTTGCAAAAATGCTTTAGTTGGGTGGGAGCACGCATTGTTTTCCCTGCTCACACTCTTGCAAGCAAAAATGCTTTAGTTGGGTGGGAACACACATTTTGTTCCCTGCCCACACCCTTGCAAGCAGGGAAACAGAAATTGCATTTGCTCAGCTGGAGGAGAAAAAAAACCTGTTACCTGCGGGGCAGGAGAAAACCCGGCTCCTGCTGCACCCAGGATGGCTACATGCAGGAGAGCCAGCAGCTTCATGGGGGGTCTTGCAGATTCCCTGCAGCCCCCAACAAAAGCTGACTTGTGGGTACCTTGGGTGGGCACTGGGCCACCCACCTTAGCCCCCGGGTATGGGATCCCCTTTGCCAGTGATGGCTCAGGGAAGGGAGCCGCACACCACTTCCTGCTTAAATTAATTTTGGGCTTGAGGGCTTAGGTCCCCGGGGCCAGTGTTGGTTTGGGGAGGGGGTTGCATGCCTCTCTCCCCTATAAATACGTTTTGACCCCAGGGGATGGGGTTACTGAGACTAGTGTTGGTTCGCTTCTAGAAGATGGCGTCTCTGGGGCCAATATTGACTCGGAGAGATGAGCCTCATGTCCCCTCCAGAATTTTTATTTTAAAAAAAGGAAAAGAATCACCAACTTCCACCGGCACCTAAGATGGGTGCTGGCAGGATAGCCAAAGCCTCTGTGAGGCCCTAGGCTCCCTGCGGTCCCCAACAAAAAATAAAGATCTAAGTGTCTTGAGTGTGTTCATTTATTATTCTCTGCTCCTTGCAAGGAATGCCCCATAATACTCTGTGGGGGCTTTTTAGAGCTATTTCTTCATACCTGGTGGTGTCCCTAGAAGGGGCAGAGGCACCACCAAGTGGTATGTTAATGTTGTGGGGGGCTGGAGGAAGTGCCATGACCCCAGAAGAGCTTACCATAGTTTTTTAAAGCACTCTTGGCTAGAGCTCTATGCTCTTCAGCTGGAGAGCAGAGCCCCCTTGTGGTTGGTTCTATAGATGCACTTTGTAGCTTGAAAACTGTAAAAAAAAAAAAGACTCAGATCTGTTGATCATTTTTTTAAAGACAATCACTTTTATTAGACATTGAACTGTGTGAATTAATGAAATAAACATTTCATTTTAATTATTGGTCCTTTTTAGACAAAGACAATACATGTGCTTTATGTATGTAAAAAATTCTGATCCCTGAGCCAATAGCCCCACTTTTTTATATTCTGCTGTTCTGATCCTTTGACAAAGTCAGTGCTCTTCCTTACTTAAAATGGTACCCCTTAAATTCAGCCATGCGTGCCCGTGGATGTTTGAATGCGAGGCTTTCCTCCCAAACCTGCACTGCGCATGGCTTGTGTGCATCGGGGAGGGGACAGGGGTTGGAGTGGGCTGGGCACCAAGAATAGTTGGGTGCAGGGCCCATATAAACTATAATTTGCGCCCCGGCATGCACAGTGTTGTCATTAATGAATTTATTTCAGATTTTCCAGTAATGTGATCAATGATATCATAGAACATGCCATGAGTAATGTACCATGTGAGGGCAGAAGCAGTGCATGTTGGGGGGTGTGAGTCATAGTTTTTTTAGGGTACAAGTAATAGTTACTTCAAATAACTATAACTGGTGAATTTCAGTGGTTTTGGTTGTTTAAACCGGTATGTTTTAATTAACATTTTCACCTGACTATAACGTTCTTTAAACCTTTTTTTCAGTGAATTTATCTCTCGTGCTCTCTCTCTCACTCTCCATATGTATAAATAAGTATAGTGTATAAATATATATATATATATTATATATATGTTTGGAACATCACTAGGTGTTTGGAGTGAACCTATCATTGTATAGACACCCACACGGACCACATTAACCAGCATGCATCTGCTCGGGAGGGTGAATGCGTAATGACAGTGCATCTTTAATTGGAGGAGAGGGGTGTGACATCATCTGACTAGGGGCAGTTATAACATCACCTGCATCCAGTCTCACCCCCTTAGAGAGCGTGGAGCCTATGGAACCGGCACTGAAGAAAGCCAATGAAGACTGAAACGCGTCTGCCCAAGCATTTCATGGACTGCCAGCACTACGGGAGATAACATCATTAAAGCCTCTTTTTCAAAGACCCCGAAGTTGTGTCGTGCCTTTCCTACCTGGGATCAGGTGTTGGTTCAATGTGTTGTCAGCAGGCGGGTCGCTGACTCACTACACACCCTCTCGATCAGGAGCACCGCGTGAGACCAGCATTTTGGATGTTTATAGTTGGATTGCAATACGCGGAGCCCCCCAACAGCGTTTATCACCATCGTGGTTTTATTTTGCTGTACAAGGAGAGAGAGGAGGCAATATATATTGCCTGAGTAAGGGGTCCGACAAAAATACTTTTTTGCATTCTGCCGGGCACTTGAGCTGGCTTGTGGCCCGTGACCAATGATTTGGGGCATCACTAGGTGTTTGGCGTGACCCTATCATTGTATAGACACCCACTCGGACCACATTAACCAGCATGCATCTGCTTGGGAGGGTGAATGTGTAATGACAGTGCACCTTTAATTGGAGGAGAGGGGTGTGACACCATCTGACTAGGGGCAGTTATAACATCACCTGCATCCAGTCTAACCCCCTTAGAGAGCGTGGAGCCCATGGAACCGGCACTATAGAAAGCCAATGAAGGCTGAAACACGTCTGCCCAAGCGTTTCATAGACTGCCAGCACTACGCGAGATAACATCATTAAGGCCTCTTTTTCAAGGACCCCGGAGTTGTGTAGTGCCTTTCCTACCTGGGATCAGGCGTTGGTTCAATATATATATATATATATTACCTACTGGCGGTCGCCAGTAGGTAGTTATAGTTAGGACCACGTTTCCATAGGAAAACCTCAACATTCTATTTTGAATAACTTTGGCGCCGGTCGACGAATCCTCGCGAATTTCTCAAAATAGGTGGGGCGCTACGCTCCGCTCCTACCCTGAAAGTCTCGGGGGGATCCGTCAAGCGGGGGCTGAGATAAAAGGGGGGTCCCAAAACGCGTTTTTCCCATGCATTTTTCCATAGGACCTTTAGAACGAGCTACAGCCCGAACGGCTGAACAGAATTACTCAAAATTTGGCAGAGAGGTAGTCCCTAGGTCAAGGAAGTGCCTTTTGTAGGTTTGGTGTAAATCTGTTCAGTAGATTCTGAGAAAATAGCCTTTAAATCAATATATATATCTGAGCCAGCTTACGGTGCGCTTACCGTACGCTTACGGTAAGCGTACGGTGGCGTGCGCGAGCGCGATTCTGATTGGCTCTTAGATCTTAGTAAACATTCGAATCAGCCGAAACCAGGAAGCGGCGGCCGCCATTTTCTGTTTCACTCTGAAAAAAAAAAGAGTGAAAAGAAGAAAAGGGGGCAATGAGGAGAGTTACAGACCCCCTAACATTTGTAAGGGGGTCAAAGAAGGACAGAAAAGTACAAAAAAAACATTAATTGATTTTAAAAAAAATCACGGGGTACGCTTACGGTAAGCGTACGGTAAAAAAAAAAAATAAAAAATAAATGAAAATCAGATTTAAGAGTTTAGAAATTAGGGAGCTCTAAAAAGAGCTGTTGTGTTTATGGAGTCATTTTTTTAGTGGTACCTACAAGTAAGTACCGATGCAGAGTCTAAGGTTCAAGAGGAAGACTCTGTTCCCTTCATCATTGAAGTGCACACCATCTCCTCTATAAATGTCTTGCATGTCGTAACGCAAGTTGTTGTGGTAAATGGCACCCATACCATAGTCACGGAGGAAAGCAGAAACAGATTTGTTGACGTGCTTTCTTGCTTTGTCAATCTGTGGACAGAAATGATTGGACCAGTTCCATTTTTGCCTTTGGCATATGTTGGAAAACACAAAGGCAGTTTTAGGGAAAAGTGTAAACAGTTGTGCAAAGGTGTCCTTCATAAGCATTTCCAGACCTACCCCAGTCAAAGTGCCTAGGTCATTGCCACCACAGTGCACTATTATGAGGTCAGGGTGTTGGATTTGAATGAAGGATTTCACCAATGGCATCAATTGGTGCCACTTTAACCCTCTCTGACCAATCCATTTAATGTCTACATTTGGCAAAGCAAGGTCTCTCACCATATCTGTTTTCTCTGCAAACTTTTCACTCCAGAAGACATAGCTGTGCCCTACAATCCACACTGTGAACATCTTCAAAGGAGAACTGGATGCACTCAGGAGGTGTCTTTCAGTAGAATGGCAATATGAAAAGAAAGACAGTTTGGAAATGGAGGCATACATATTTTTTTCAAAACAAAAAGAACTGATTGGCTGTTTCATACCATTCCAGAATAAAAACTAGGCTGTATGTGAAAATTAATAGAAACATGTTTTTTATTGGTACAAAAAAATGTGTAACCAAAGAACAGTACTTTGGATTTGCTGTTAGGTTTGAAAAGTCAAGCACTCTTGCTCTGTGGAATTGAAACATTGGGTGTCGAACTTCTGACCTAACTGCACACAGCAGTGTTCCATGAGCTGTTGCTATGGTAGCAGGCAGAAGTCAAGTTGGGGGAAGGGTACTAGGCAGAAGTCAAGTTGGGGGAAGGGTACTGTTGGAAAAGGGTTGGTTTTCAACCAATAGAAATGTGTGATTACATGTGAAAAAAAAGGGGGAAGCACTGAGATTTGAAACTTACATGTATATGTGTGGAAAAATAGAGGGAAAGTTTGCCATTATCTGGTTCTGCTGAGAGGAGAGAGGTGAACACAACAGAGATCCTGGCTCTGATAATCTGCTGTTTGAGTGCCACATTTCTTTCACAACTAACTAATTTAAAAGGTGAGTTTACAGTTTGAGAGGGGATGTATGTGGTAACTTAAGAAATGAATAATAGAAATGGGAATTGTTTTTGTTGTAGTTACACATGGTGGTTTCATAATGTGTCAGTGTGTAAAAGTGATTTACACTTGCCCCTGAAAAAAAAAAGAGCAGTAAGTGTGCTTTCAAATTGGCAAAGAAATTTCGTTTTGGGACTAATGTGAAAATATGACTCTGTGTGCATAGAAGAATTATAGGCAGAGATTTATTGCGTCTTGCTCTGGTGATTTCACAGTTGCATTAGATGGAAAGGGGGAGCGAATTTTTGGGGGAATAAGCAGAGGGTTAGCACACACCCATGTCCTTGCCGTGTATAGTCATGCACAGTATTTACAAGCCAGTGGGGTTTTCAGGTTTAAGTCTGTAATGCAAATACATTCAGCATCACTAAGGCTGGTTGCCCTTGGTGGAGTGTAGGCAGTCACAGAGAATGCACATGGTGGTGGTCTGAAAAAAAAACAGCTTGGACACGTGCAATTAAATAAATCAAAAATAGTGGTTTCATAATGTGTCAGTCTGTAAAAGTGATTTCCAATTGTTAAAAGAGGCAAAAATATTTTTGGGAAAAAAATGTAAATATGTGTACTGTATTATAAATTGTTATAAAAATATTAATACTTTTTTCTTTTTTTTCAGATCGATATAGAAAATTTTCGAAAACTACAACCATTTTAAAAACTATTTTTAAAAAAAACAAATGAATAAATATTTTTTTGAGTGAGTATGGTAAGTCAATGTAATGTGATAAATGATTTTTAGTGTTTTTTTTAAAAAAAAATAAAAAAGGTACGCTTACCGTACGCGTACGGTTAAAAAAAATAAAAAAAAGATTTTAAAAACATATGTAAAAAAAAGATGAAAGATAAGGTTGGCTCTTAAAAGAGCCGTTGTGTTCATGCAGGGACAGAGGAAAGAAAGATTGGGAATATTAGACGGTACGACAAGTGTGCTGATCTATTTTATTGTTCACTAGGGAAATACTGGTCTCCCTATAAGTAATTAGATCGTGACAAGTGGCGCACCGTACTTCAACCCTCGCAAACCGAGGGTTCATTTCCAGAGGGCCAGCAAAAGGAGATTCTCCCCCCACAGATGAAGGGCTCACCTGACCTGCAGAAGAAGGAGTCTGCCCTGCAGATGATGGTCCAGGCTGAGCTGCTGTGGATGTACTGGCTCGTCTTTCTGAAGAGTTACCTCCAAAAAGATGACCATGTGTCCTTTTGTGTACATCCTTGAGGTGTCTGATCATGGTATGATTCCCAAAGGAATACTTCCTGTCAGGATTACCTCTAGAAAGTACACGCTGACACAGCCTGCAAGTAACTAAGGGTGCATTCACCTTTTGCTGGCCTTCTGGAAAAGTAAAATAATCCCAAACATAAGAAGGCTTTACTTTCCTCGCTCTCTGCCTCAAGACAGTGCTGCTGGTGCTAGCCTCACTCTCAGAAGGGCTCTGCTGTTCTGCCATCGTATCCCAAAGACAAACCAGCTCCTTCTTCCAAGGGATCACAAGCAGAAATGAGGGGAATGGGTGTGGTGTAGGAGAGTTCTAGAACTGAAAGTAGTTTCCACCAATCAAAAGTTGTGTTTCATGATCACATGACCTACCGTACGCTTACGGTACGCTTACGGTACGCTTACGGCAAAAAGTACGCGTGCGCGTAAAAAAGACACGCGCTTTCGCGCATGCGCATAACAGTCACTCCCCGGCACTTCCGCGTAACGTGCGCGTGTGGCGTAAGCGCGCACGCGTCCCACGCGCAGTACGCGCGGCTACGCAAAGTACGTAACTATGCGTAAGCAGCGTAGATAGATTACGGACGTTGCGTAAACCGTACGCTTACCGTGAGCTTACGGTACGCGTACTATAAAAAAAAAAAAAAAAAAAATCTGGAAATAAATTTTACATGTTTATTTTAAAATATATATATAAAAAAAATATTTAAGGATTTTAAAAATTTAAGCATAGTCTTTATAAAAGATAACAAAATTAAATTAAAAATATGTTTGAAAAAAATGAAGAATAAAAAAAAAAAATAGCATTTAAAAAACCTTGCAAATTCACTGAAAAAACCATGGGTTTCACACACGTTATAGTTAGGAATTAGCATTTAAAAAACCTTGCAAATTCACTGAAAAAACCATGGGTTTCACACACGTTATAGTTAGGAATTAGCATTTAAAAAACCTTAGAAATTCACTGAAAAAACCATAGGTTTCACACACGTTATAGTTAGGAATTAGCATTTAAAAAACCTTAGAAATTCAGTGAAAAAACCATAGGTTTCACACATGTTATAGTTAGCTGGACATTTTACTCGTAAAAAACCAATGAAATTGCCCCGTTATAGTTAGTTCAGCTAACTATAACTCGCGCGCCCGCAATGCACTGCTGATGACGTCACATATTACATCACTCATGACATGGTCAGTGACATCACTCATGACATCACTGATGACATCTCAAATGACATCACTGATGACATCACTGATGACATCATCCAGTGAATGTGTGTTTTTCTGAAAATTAAATATGTTTTATATATGTGTATCTCAAGGTCGATGGAAGAATAAATGGGTATATAAGTGTCTAAATGGATGATTTGTTTTTGAAAAATTGATTGTGTTACTGACTGATTAAGTGTATCTCTCACTTTGTGTATAAGTGGCTGCATGGGTTGGTGAGTAGCTACATGGGTGTCTATATAGGTTATTAGTTGTTTTTTTGAGTATCAGTCTGAGTGTCTGTATGGTACGGTGGGGGGTATTACGTAGTGCATAGGTGTATGAATGAGTGACTCACTGTTTGTATGTGTTGAAGACAGCATGTGTGCAGGACTGTATGTGTGGATGAGTGTGTGTATGGGTGTGTTATTGAGTGAATGACTGTCTCAATAGTGTCTTCAGGAGTAACTACATATGTTTTTAACTAGTATATGTGACTATTGGTGTATATATGTGAGTATATGTGAGAGGGAGAGATTGAAAGAGTTCCTGTATGAATAAGTATGTGTTTCTATAAGTGATTGTTTAAAAGACTAAGTATGTGTAAGTTTCCGTAGAAGTAAGTATGGTGGTGTGTGTATTACTGTATATGCAAGTAAATGTATGTTTTATTCTTTATTAGCATGAGTGACTATGTGTGTGAGTAACTCTATGGATGAGTGGCATTGTGTAACAGGATGTATAGATGTATGAGTACATATGATGAGTGAGTACATGTATGAGTGACTGTATAGGACTGTTGGTGAATGAGTGGATGTGTATGTGGATCTTAGAATTACTGAAGAGGTTGTTGTAACTGGTATTGGTATGTCCATTGTTTTGAAATTTTTAGTCTCTATTTTTGAATGTGTGTATCAAAGCTTATATTAAGGTGAGAGGAGGTCTGCCACTCTATCACAAGGATGATGTCATCAGTGAGGTCATCAGTGATGTCATTTGAGATGTCATCAGTGATGTCATGAGTGATGTCACTGACCATGTCATGAGTGATGTAATATGTGACGTCATCAGCAGTGCATTGCGGGCGCGCGAGTTATAGTTAGCTGAACTAACTATAACGGGGCAATTTCATTGGTTTTTTACGAGTAAAATGTCCAGCTAACTATAACATGTGTGAAACCTATGGTTTTTTCACTGAATTTCTAAGGTTTTTTAAATGCTAATTCCTAACTATAACGTGTGTGAAACCTATGGTTTTTTCAGTGAATATATATATATATATATATATATATATATATATATATATATATATATATATATATTCCAACATACCAGGTAGCACCAAAGGAGGGAGTCCACAGGAGGCTTGTGAGGTCAATCTTTTATTTATCGACACCCTGCCAGCTAGCACCTCGTCAGGATACAGGCATCGTAAATTCTTGGCCAGACGCGTTTCAGGAGTTGTGATCCTTTCTTCAGTGGCAGTGCAGAAGGGATGAAAGTCACGTAGATTGCGCACTTTTTTATTTCAACTACCTGCCTCAGTGGGCGTGGCTGTCAGCACAGCCTCATGGTTGCTGTAGTCCGCTAATCAAGTGTTCCCAAGTGGGTGCGCTTTCATTCCTCCAAAATTCACGCTAAAATGTTACCCATGTGGGTTGGTGCACTGTTCTGCCATGGTGTCAGCCCTGCTTTGTAGGAGTCGATATGACCGTTATGTGAGCTGCAGCCCTGGACTACAGCTGAACATCGCTTCCTCCCGAAAATCTCAGCTCCAGATGGAGCCAGAACGGACCCGCTGTTTGCAGCGGTGGGCCTCACTCCGCGGCTGTGCAAAGCCGTAATATTCCAACATACCAGGTAGCACCAAAGGAGGGAGTCCACAGGAGGCTTGTGAGGTCAATCTTTTATTTATCGACACCCTGCCAGCTAGCACCTCGTCCGGATACAGGCATCGTAAATTCTTGGCCAGACGCGTTTCAGGAGTTGTGATCCTTTCTTCAGTGGCAGTGCAGAAGGGAGGAAGCGATGTTAATATTGTTATTCTTTGGCACGACATTTCTTTGACAATCACATGCAAGATGACACACTGGTTCGAATGGTGGTAATTGACACTGTTGATCTGGGTGTAAGAGGTGGCAATAGAGAATTGTCACTCAGAAAGTTGGAATCTCGATATATCATTGATTTGGGCAGTCTGGCCCCCATGGGGTTGAATTTAAGTGAAGAACTGGCAGTACATTTGCACAATTGAATTGAACATGTATTGTCTGCTGTAAAGAGGTTTTCAGTTTTTAACCCTAATTCTTTTTCATTTCCAGATACTTCTCTCACTTGTGGACTATTTAGTTGAAGAACATCTATTTATATGTGGACTTTTGTCATTTTTGGTCAAACGCAATGGCCCACTTGGGCGTAACTTTTTAGAGGCATGCACTTTGTCTCGTATTTTTGTACATATATGATGTTGACTGAACAACCTGTGAATATGTTCTCTTGTCTCCTATTGGTGTTGTACAAGTGTTTTTCTTGAGTTAGATTCACACTATTTTGAGCTGTTACCCGCACATGCAGCTAATGTGGCCACTGCCTGTTATGTTTCAATTGCGACATGTATTCATACCTCACTGTCCACTCGGACGAAAATCATGTGGTGCTTCTCCCCTCTTCCATTCTTTTCAGCTTACATTCGGCAATGTTACATCATTTCCGTTTATGAATGGTTTGTAGGCATATTTACTTAATTGTATTTTCTGGTATTCTATTTTTATGAATTTATAGTAACTACCATCAAATCTTTTTGTCATGAATGGAATTGGCGATTATTGCACTGGTATTTTCAGGCTATACTACATTGTAAGATGGCCGCTGCATTAGCGTTTTGATTTAGCCACATGTGTATGAGAAGTCTGTTTTCTATTTTTATGGTTAACTTACTTTCGTGGTGTATTTAAACATGGTGTAATGTTGACCTTACGAGCGTGACAAAGCCGTAAAGGTGAAACGCGTCGTTCTGCTTGCTGGATTAAATATTTGCTTTCTACGGAGTGTCCGAGTGTTTCCTTGGCTTTAAGGGGACTGTGTGGAGTATATATATATATATATATATATATATATATATAATTATACACTATACTTAAGTATATAAGTATAGTGTATAATTATATATATATTAAAACAAAGGTGCCTTTCAGCTTTGGGAGGTCACTCGACAGATCCTTGCCATACGGCTTCCTAATGCAGCCTGCTTTCCTGCTTCTTTACAATTGTCTTCGCCAACGCGTTTTGAGGAAAAACCCCTTCTTCATAGGCTGCCATCAAATGAAACACTCGAGCCTCGCATCCATTTACTTTTATGACTTTATTGACTTTCATCACTGCCCCCCAGGGGGCGTATGCTCGGTGCAAATCCCGATGTATGCTGGGACATAGAGTCTTAGATGCGAGCACCGTTAGTCACTTGAAGTAAGTTCAAATGTTCCTTTTGCATATTTTCGGCAATTTCATCTCCTTTAGTAAGGCAGAGCATTCTGGCAGGCTTGACTTAGCATATAAGGCGCTCTGCTGATCTTGTCTTGATTTGGTGCAAAACAACAGCCTCATCCGGCTGGTATCTATATTTCTCCTCCAGTCGACGATGGTGCCCCTCCCCACGGCCAGGCTGCCGTGTAACAATATTAAAACAAAGGTGCCTTTCAGCTTTGGGAGGTCACTCGACAGATCCTTGCCATACGTTGCTTTCTGGAGGCTGTAGTCAAGGAGGGCTGACATTAAGAAACGCTTGCTCGCTGAAGCCCATCGGTGGGCTTTTAAATTACCAACAGTACATTTATGCACACAGTACAAGGGGATATCTACATCCCTCCATGACTACAGCCTCCAGAAAGCAATGCGCAGGCTCATTCAGAGCAGCCCAATGGGGGCGCGCGATCGTGTATTTCAGAAGCTGTTAGCACCGGACTGTGCGTCATTTTCCTCTCACCACCAGCCTCTGATGAAGAAATTCGAAACGCGTCAGGCAGGGGTGTAGCGGCTGTGGAAGGAGTCAGCAAGCCAGCGCTTCTACTACTGAACAGGGCTGCAGCTTGAGGCCCGTGATCGAGCTCGAGTGCATCTCGCAAGTTTGGGACAAGCAGGAGCTACATATTTAGGCGGCGCCCTGGCCGCCGAGATGCACCACCCGCGAATATGGGGGCCACGAGAGTGGAGCACGACCGCTGACATTAAGAAACGCTTGCTCGCTGAAGCCCATCGGTGGGCTTTTAAATTACCAACAGTACATTTATGCACACAGTACAAGGGGATATCTACATCCCTCCATGACTACAGCCTCCAGAAAGCAACGCGCAGGCTCATTCAGAGCAGCCCAATGGGGGCGCGCGATCGTGTATTTCAGAAGCTGTTAGCACCGGACTGTGCGTCATTTTCCTCTCACCACCAGCCTCTGATGAAGAAATTCGAAACGCGTCAGGCAGGGGTGTAGCGGCTGTGGAAGGAGTCAGCAAGCCAGCGCTTCTACTACTGAACAGGGCTGCAGCTTTAGGCCCGTGATCGAGCTCGAGTGCATCTCGCAAGTTTGGGACAAGCAGGAGCTACATATATATATATATATATATTCACTGAAAAAACCATGGGTTTCACACACGTTATAGTTAGGAATTAGCATTTAAAAAACCTTTGAAATTCACTGAAAAAACCATGGGTTTCACACACGTTATAGTTAGGAATTAGCATTTAAAAAACCTTAGAAATTCAATGAAAAAACCAAAGGTTTCACACATGTTATAGTTAGCTGGACATTTCACTCGTAAAAAACCAATGAAATTCCCCCGTTATAGTTAGTTCAGCTAACTATAACTCGCGCGCCCGCAATGCACTACTGATGACGTCACATATTACATCACTCATGACATGGTCAGTGAAATCACTCATGACATCACTGATGACATCTCAAATGACATCAGTGATGACATCATCCAGTGAATGTGTGTTTTTCTGAAAATTAAATATGTTTTATATATGTATATCTCAAGGTCGATGGAAGAATAAATGAGTATATAAGTGTCTAAATTGATGATTTGTTTTTGAAAAATTGATTGTATTACTGACTGATTAAGTGTATCTTTTTGAATACATGGCTAAGTGAGTAATGTTTAAATGTGTAAATACCTGTATCAGTCTCTCACTTTGTATATAAGTGGCTGCATGGGTTGGTGAGTAGCTACATGTCTATATAGGTTATTAGTTGGTTTTTTGAGTATCAGTATGAGTGTCTGAGTGTCTTCATGGTGCGGTGGGGGTATTAAGTAGTGCATAGATGCATGAATGAGTGACTCACTGTTTGTATGTGTTGAAGACAGCATGTGTGCAGGACTGTATGGGTGGATGAGTGTGTGCATGGGTGTGTTAGTGAGTGAATGACTGTCTCAATAGTGTCTTCATAAGTAACTACATATGTTTTAAACTAGTATATGTGACTATTGGTGTTTATAAGTGAGTATATGTGAGAGTGAGAGATTGGTAGACTTCCTGTATGAATAAGTATGTGTTTCTATAAGTGATTGTTTAAAAGACTAAGTATGTGTAAGTTTCTGTAAAAGTAAGTGTGGTGGTGTGTGTATAACTGTATATGCAAGTAAATGGATGTTTGATTCTTTATTAGCATGAGTGACTATGTGTGAGTAACTCTATGGATGAGTGGCATTGTGTTACAGGATGTTTAGGTGTATGAGTACATATGATGTGTGAGTACATGTATGAGTGACTGTATAGGATTGTTGGTGGATGAGTGGATGTGTATGTGGATCTTAGAATTACTGAATAGGTTGTTGTAACTGTTATTGGTATGTCCATTTTTTTGAAAATTTCAGTCTCTATTTTTGAATGTTTGTATCAAAGGTTATATTAGGGTGAGAGGAGGTCTACCACTCTGTCACAAGGATAATGTCATCAGTGATGTCATTTGAGATGTCATCAGTGATGTCATGAGTGATGTCACTGACCATGTCATGAGTGATGTAATATGTGACATCATCAGTAGTGCATTGCGGGCGCGCGAGTTATAGTTAGCTGAACTAACTATAACGGGGGAATTTCATTGGTTTTTTACGAGTGAAATGTCCAGCTAACTATAACATGTGTGAAACCTTTGGTTTTTTCATTGAATTTCTAAGGTTTTTTAAATGCTAATTCCTAACTATAACGTGTGTGAAACCCATGGTTTTTTCAGTGAATTTCAAAGGTTTTTTAAATGCTAATTCCTAACTATAACGTGTGTGAAACCCATGTTTTTTTCAGTGAATTTGCAAGCTTTTTTAAATGCTAATTTTTTTTTTTCTTCTTTTTTTTTTACATATTTTTATTTTAATTTTCTACCCTTTTTTAAAGACTATGGTTAAATTTTTTAAATTCTACAATATGTTTTTATTTTACATTTTTTATAAAATAAACAGGTAAAATTTATTAGCAATACATTTTTTCCTTTTTTTTTTTTTTTTTTTAGTGCGCGTACGGTAAGCTTACGGTAAGCGTACGGTTTACGCAATGTCCGTAATTTATCTACGCTGTTTGCGTATAGTTCCGCAATTTGCGTAGCCGCGCGTACTCCGCATGGGGCGCGTACGCGTGTACGCTACACGCGCACGTTACGCGGAAGTGTTGGGGAGTGACTGTTATGCGCATGCGCGCGAGCGCGTGTCTTTTTTACGCGCATGCGTACTTTTGCCGTAAGCGCACCGTAAGCGTACGGTGGGTCATGTGATCATGAAACACAACTTTTGATTGGTTGAAACTACTTTCAGTTCTAGAACTTTCCTACACCACACCCATTCCCCTCATTTCTGCTTGTGATCCCTTAGGAGAAGGAGCTGGGTTGTCTTTGTGATACGATGGCAGAACAGCAGAGCTCTTCTGAGAGTGAGGCTAGCAGCACTACCTTGAGGCAGAGAGCGAGGAAACAAAAGACCTCTTACATATGGGAGTATTTTACTTTTCCAGAAGGCTAGCAAAAGGTAAATGCACCCTTAGTGACTTGTAAGCTGTGTAAGCGTGTACTTTCAAGAGGGAATCCTGACAGGAAGTATTCCTTTGGGAATCACACCATGATGAGACACCTTAAGGATGTACACAGAAGGACACATGCTCGACTTACTGAAGGTAACCCTTCAGTAAATCAACCAAGCACATCCACAGCAGCTCAGCCTGGACCATCATCTGCAGGGCCGAGTCCTTCTTCTGCAGGTCAGGTGAGCCCTTCATCTGTGGGGGGAGCATCTCCTTTTTCTGGTCCTCTGGAAATTAACCCTCGGTTTGCGAGGGTTGAAGTACGGTGCGCCACTTGTCATGATCTAATTACTTATAGGGAGACCAGTATTTCCCTAGTGAACTGTAAAATAGATCAGCACACTTGTCGTACCGTCTAATATTCCCAATCTTTCTTTCCTCTGTCCCTGCATGAACACAACGGCTCTTTTAAGAGCCAACCTTACCTTTCATCTATTTTTTATATATGTTTTTAAAAACTTTTTTTATTTTTTTTGTTACCGTACGCGTACGGTACGCGTAATTTTTTTTTTTTTTTTAAAAAACACTAAAAATCAATTATCACATTACAAGGTCCTTGAGAGACTACAATTAAAAACTGAAAATGTGATTGTAGAGAAGTGGAAAAAAGGGACCATGACATTATTGACTTACCATACCCACTCAAAAAAAGATTTATTCATTTAAATATTTTTTTAATTGCTTTAAAAATGGTTCTAGTTTTCGAAAATTTTCTATCTCAATCTGAAAAAAAAGAAAAAAGTATTAATATTTAATAAAACATTTTATAATACAGTACACATATTTACATATTTTTCAAAAAATATTTTTGCCTTTTTTTTTGCTGTTTTCAGAAAATATTGCATTTCACTATGAATTGTGAAAGCAATTGCATTCATCATTTAACAGCAGGCAAAAAAAAAATTAACAATCTCAAAGATTGTTTTAAAAAAGCCCACAATCTCTTTTTGCATAAACATAACTTTATAGAAATGCATAATATTCTTAAAAAATATCATCTAATATCAATACTTATTTCTTTAAAATACCGTCTGATATTTTTGTTTCAGAAGTATAATCACAATAATATATCTCAAATAACTCCACAATACATCGGGTTCCATTTCCTTTAGGCCAAATAGTAATTTTAAAATTCTTTTTTTGTTAAATTTCCAATGGTAATCCAATAAAAATCTAAAGTTTAAATTGTACAGATGTCACCGATTCTCTGTAACATTTTGGTTTCCGAATGATTAATTAATAATTAAATAAGTCCACAATAGAATTGTTTACCTTTCCGCATGGCCAAATAGTAATTTTAAAAATCTTTTTTGAAAAACTTTCCAATGGCAATCCAATAACATTCCAAAATTTAAATTGTGCAGATGTTACCGATTTTTTCTAAATTTTTGGTTTTCCAAAGTTTCCTTAAAAAATGGAAAAATTCCACATTACAATTGGTTACCTTTCCATTAGGCCAAATGATAATTTGTTAAATCTTTTTATTTGTAAATTCCAAATGGTAATCCAATAAAATGGTAAAATTGTTTTGTCCAGATGTTGCCAAATCTCTCTAAAATTTAGGTTTCAGGAAGATTAGATAGGAATTTGCTAAATCAAAAGGCAAACGTTGCTTAAAAATCAATTGGGAATCATTACACAGTGTCCAGCCTTTTTCACATTTAAGATAAACTGTGTAATGACCAGAAGTTACAGTAGGTCCATCATGGAAAATTATTGCAACTGTTACAAAAGTTTTTCCTGAAATTGATAATTGCTGTCCTGTAAACTTCTTTATTAAAGTATCCAATTTTGAACCATCAGCTCTACATCGTTGCATCATTAAAATTACATACTGTCTGTATTCCTTTAAAATTAATGTTGAAAACATGTCAGATTTACACTCACCGCATTGCATGCTATGATTAGCATCTTTAACTAATTTAGCAAAAGTGACTGTTTTACTCTCTGGCAATGTTAAATAAATAAACCTTTCAGAATCAACATTAGAGCCACTTATATTATAACAGTTTTCACAACTATGTTCCCATTTATAAGAGAGACCAAATAAATTTTCAATGGGAACCCCTTCTTCTTCCAGTACCTGAAGAAAATAAATCAAGAATTCCTGTGCGTCTTGCTGTACATTTTGAGAAAACTGTGTTCGTCCTGAACATACATCTAAAACTTTTCTAATTTCAGTAGCACTTTCTATTTGAGTTTTATCATTACTCAGCTTTTCAAAAAGGAGACTCAGCACAGAACAGAATCTTTTTCCCTGATTTACTATTATCTGCTCTTGCAAACTTTCCAGATAAAATGCAACATTCAGCACTACATTAGCGTAGCAGTTGACACCAGAGCTATTTTCAAAATTACATCCTACAACCTGTTCTTCATTTTCCTTATTCTTTTTGCTTGCAATTACATCACTCCTCTTTTTTTTCCTCCTCTCTACATCTTCATTACAGATATTCTCATTTCTCCTTTTACGAGAAACTACACGTTTCTCCAACACAGGATACTGACCTAAATGAGGAGCATAGCTTCTTCTTAATCTATTAAACTCCTTTACACAATTTGTATCAGCACTAACTTTTGAATCATCAAAGTCTATCATGAATAAACCTGATAATGTTTTCACTCGTGACAAAGCAACATATGCCATACCTTCTTTGAACACAGTTGAACCAATGTTCACAAATGCACAATCTACAGTCAATCCTTGAGACTTGTGAATAGTTACAGCATATGCTAGCGAAAACGGAAACTGCTTCCTACGTACATATAAGTCTTTCACAAGCATGAAACGAACTGAACAACGACAAATGTCTTTAACTTCTTCTATCTGATCAAATTTTATTTTTAAACATTCAATTCCATCTTTTTTCTGATAATTAATAAAACCCACAACTCTTCCCATAGCTCCATTAACTAAACCTTTTTCAACATCCAAATTTCTCCTTAAAAATACTCTACAGTTCATGCAAACATATAGGTTTTTTTCTAATCCAGCTGTTTTGGAAATGTTCTTCTCTAGTGAATCCAATTTATTTTTCAGTGTGCCTGTTAATGTGATAGTAATTCTTCCATCCTCAATTTTGTCCACTGCTTCCAATTTCCTGATATCTTCCTTTTCCAATTTCAAAAGCTCCTCATTGAATATTGAGCATTCACTTAGAGTTGGCATTAAGCAGATGACACTTTTGTTTTCTGCAATGTTCTTGTATATCTTCTCTGCAACTATTTCTTCCTTTGGAAATAAATTATGTAACAGCCGACTCTGTAATGCTTTTTTGCCAGCTTCTGTGAGTAGTCCAATCCTGATATCTTTCAGAATACTTCCATATTCTTCATCGTTTGCTTGCCTCATATTAGTAGTAAGTTCCTTGTACTCAAAGAAGGACCAAATATTTGTATTACCGATGCTTCCCAATGACTTCTTCGTGTCTTCATGTGTCACAGTATTAAACACTGGTTGTCCTTTAACTGGAGTAAGTTGCAAAAGATCTCCAAAAACTATGACGTGTTTTCCTCCAAATAACACGTCATAGTCTGTCTTCAGAATTTGCTGCATTCTTAAATGCACAAAGGCAAGCATTAAGTTTGATACCATGCTCACCTCATCAATAATGAGAACTTGCATCTTCTTCAATACTCTTGAAACTTCCAAGCATGCTTCTCCAGTTAGCTTGTTGTATTGTATTTTGTTCTCATGCTCCACTGGTAACATTAGCAAACGATGTAAAGTGATTCCTTTTATGTTATATGCTGCTAACCCAGTTGGAGCAGTAACCACACAAGACAAAGTAGAATCCGTTTTTTGCTGTAGGTAGCTTCTGATGACTTTTATTAGGAAACTTTTTCCAGTTCCAGCTTGTCCGCTTACATACATCCTGATTGGATGAAATGATGTGCATGAGCACTCTTTTTTTTCATGTAGAAATCCGTGATCAATTTTTTTTCTGATCTCTTCATAAATTTGTTGCTGCTCTTCGTTCAGTTGTCTTTCCAAATTTTGTAAGTCTATAAATTCTCCTTGAGCTTGATTCATAGCCGTTTCCACTTCATTCATGGCTATTGATGCTTCATTTTCAACGATTGGTTGTCCTAGGGGATCTTGACTGAGTGTTCCTGAACTTTGGCTGTCCTGAGAACTGGCTCTAGCTATTTCTGCTGCAATTGTAGTTTCCTGTTCAATTTCTTCATTTAACATTTGCAGATAAGTTGTGAATGTATTGCATTGTATGCTGTCTTTGCAAGCATTAAAAGAATCTTCATAGCTTTGAAATTCTCCCAGTAGTTCATCCTCTGTACGCCATGGTTTAAACAGCTGTAAAAGAGCCAAGTAGTAAAATTCCTTTTTGTCAGTAGTGTCGCAACTCAGCTTCCGGTGATTTATCAAACTTCCTTTTGTTTGCTTCACCAAACATCCTTCCTCACCAATGACTTTATATTTTCCATTGTTGATGTCTTCTGCGGCTTTCCGTGAAAAAATGTAGTTCTGCAGCACTTCATAGAGACACATGTTCTCCAGATGATGACTTCTCTTGGGATAATATGTGTCCAACATGTTTGATTTCAAAATATCTGTACTTTCTGGGTCATTCTCGGCCAAATATTCAATTTCTCCAACAGATTTCAGTACCCGATTTCTCATTGCTGCAAGGCCTAAACTTGCCCAAATTATTCTTCTTGATTTCGAGTAGAGACTTGCAGAAGATAACCTATCTGAACATTCGTAGGATCCAATTTCTCGATGCGATAACATCTTCAAACTGAAACTGTACAGCTTCTTACTGACAGTTTTCTCGTGAGAAATCTCTTCCCACATTTCCTTCAATTCTGTTTTTTCTGATTTCGTAATGTAAGACGTTACATATCGAGCAACAGCAATGGAATTGTCAGCTACATACTGTATATCCATGTTAGCGTTCCACATGGATAAAATCACTGGGTTGTAGTCATTTATATTTTTTGATTCTTCTTTTCTTTTAAGGTTGTAGGTATTCTTAGGTGATTTTCTTGTGATAGTATGTCTCACAGATGACATAAAACTGTTAACTCTTCCATTTGAAAGAACAGGTCTAGGAAATCCAAATCGACATTTAGTGTAGTATTTATCTTTGCTCTTGTATTTCCGTCGACAGTATTTTCCACACCGATGACTTTGGAAACGTAAAACTTGCTCCTTTAACTTTTTCTCTTCTGTGCTTTTTGGTATAGCACATGTTGCATATTCTTCAATGTAAGATAACACTGCTTCATCAGTATCTGTTCCAAACTTTGGGGCATCCTTGATCCACAACAGCATATGAATATGAGGAGCACCTCTTGCCTGGTACTCTTTTCTCCAAAAGAAATCCACTACTTCTCCTAGAGGTGGATTTTTTTTATTGCAGATGAAGGACATCATAGCCTCAAATCTATGATTGAAATATCTGCAAACATTAACCGGATCCAATGAGCACAGTTCTCCTGCTGTCTTGTATTCGATGTTTTTAATGTTTGAATTTGCCTCTCGTAGAAAATCCAGTAAATCATCCCAAGCGTACTCCGCACAGCTTAGGGTAACGAACCATGTTGGTGTTCCTAAATTCCGTAACATGCATTTTAATTCACCATGGCGTCGGTACCAATATTCATTTGTCCCACGCTGACAAGCCATCAGATTGATCAGTTATGTTTCCAAATGATCATCTCGGTGCTGCACTTTCTCCATAAAATCCTTAGCAGACACATTTTGCAAATGTACTCCACTTTTTAAAATGTGATTTACTGCATAAGACAATGCAGACAAGTCGCTTTCAAATAAAAGATGGAACAAATAAGGAATACTTTGTCGAAATCTGGGATCTTCAGCATATAGTCTTGTAGTCCGATACTCAGAAGCTGGAATCTGTTCCGGACGTTCATCGTATCGTCCTCCTTTTCCTTTAGGAAACCGCTGGGGAAAACATCGAGCTTCCAAGCTCTCCTCCCATACACTCACGGGAGTTCCTTTTGCTTTCTTCATCTGAAATAGATCAATATTGTCTCCCATAACTTCTTTTGAATGAAGAGGATGTATGCTAAAATGTTCATAAATTTCTTCTTCCTTTGACTTGTCCACTTTTTCAATTTGTCCAGTTGGTGTTTCTGTGTCTTCTTGTAAATCTTCTTCTTCTTCTTCTTCTATATAAATTGATTCATACCATTTGTTATTCCTTTTCAAATACAAATTTGCTCTTTGTACTTTCCGTACATCTACCAGCTCCTGCCAAATCTTCTTATTCTTTGTAGGTACACCATTAACCAGAATAATTAATGGTTCAGTTTCCAAAGTATCCGCATCAATAGTTTCCATATTTTTTTTCAAATCCAAGGGCAAATACACCACTCTACCTTTTAAACCTCTCAGTAAATCTGAAGGAGGTAATTTACTAGTTTTGGGCTCCATACGTACTATGGTCTGGAACGGATGAACACATTGAATGAGTATAGACTCATATGTATTTAATTCAGAAAGTTCAGCAGGAATAGCATCCAATTCTAAATTATTATGTACAGCTCTGGTCGGCATTCTATTTTCCTCTAACTTGTTGTAACAGTATTTACAAATACGCTCAACTTCACCCAATTCAAAACAATTTTCAAGAAATATATATGTGGCAAAATCCTTCCACTTATAATTATCTTCATTTTCACTCTTTCTGTAGAGATCAACATACCTGGTTTGTTTTCTATAATGAGTTCTGCGGCAACAAATACAAGTAATATTTGGTCTTTCATTAGAGATTATTGCAAATTTTGTTATGTGATCATTAAATGTCTTACTTACAGAGGGTTCTACATTCTCTTCCACTTCTTCCTCATTTACTGTGTCCTTCTCTGCACTGTTTTGTTCAGGACCAAAGTAACAAAACTGAATTTCATCAACAACCTTCTCTACATCTGATACCGTTCCACGGAACAAAGCCCTATTCAATTCATCTAACTTTATTGCTGGACTTTTAGCAAAATACAACCGTCTCACAAACTTTCTCATTTCAGTATGATGAACAGCCAGCATCCTAAAATGATGGAAAACACTATTACACACTTTTCTAGATAGACAAGCCAGAGAATGACCATGCAAACCAGTATTCTCTCTCACTCTGCATGGATCCAAACTTTGAAGCACCTTAATCTTCTGTTTTACACTTTTTTTACTATATTCTCTTAGAAACTCACGAAATTTATCAATAGATTCCTGACGCACAGTGCAAATACTACTACAATTCCAAGTGTACACTGGGGCTTTAGGACGTCTCCCCATAGCCTCATCCGCCATCACTTGTACCTCATCTCTTGGAACCATTATCTCCTTCTCCATTATGCAACCATTTTTCACTTCATAAGCACGACCTCTGGTGTCAACTGCATGCAGCAAACTATTACTTTGAAAATAACTCTCTTCATTAAAAAAAGGTTCACTACTTGAACTATGCATCCATTTTCCTAAAAACACTTTAGAAAAGTTTGTTCTGTTCACTACTCTTTTCCTTTTGCTATGTGATTTCAGTACATTAACCATTTTGTCTAATGTACGCATCCTATTCAAAATTAAAATGAGTAGTTTCCTTTTTAATTCTAATGCCTTTGCTGCAATGGCTTCAATTTCTTTTTTTCTCTTATAAAACTTAGCCTTTTGCTTATATTTCTTCACATCCTTTATCAAATTGGACATAACTCTTCTCTGAAACATTTTTCTACGTATCTCTTTAAACGCTGTTTTTCTGTTTAAGTTAATCTTTTTAGTTGCAGAAGGTATATTTGCATTAACTAAATTCTCAATTTTTTCCTGTGCTTTTCGATTGAAATCATTCTTTCCAGTACAGACATTTTGTACATTTTTCCTTTTTTTGAATATGTTCTTTAGAAAAAATTTTGTCTGCTTACCAGAAGATTTTTTCTTCTTCCCAACATGAGCATCTTCAACTAACTTAGGTCCTCCAGTTGTCTTCAAATATAGGTTTTTTTTGTGGTCTTTTTTTACTCTGGATTTTGTAGGCATCTTAAATTTTGTTCACTGCTCTTCAGCAATACCTGACAAAAACTAAAAAAAAATTCCTTTATTTTATTTAAATATATTACTACATTTGTTTTCACATTAGTCACAAAACGAAATTTCTTTGCCAATTTGAAAGCACACTTACTGCTCTTTTTTTTGGCAAGTGATAATCACTTTTACAGACTGACACATTATGAATCCACTTTTCAGATTTTTTAAAAAGCACATGTCCAAACTGCTTTTTAAGACCAGCACCATGTGTAACCTGGGTGACTGACTACACTCCAGCAAGGGCAACCAGCCTTAGTGATGCTGAATGTATTTGCATTACTGACTGAAACCTCAAACCCCACTCGGTTGTGAATACTATGCATGATTCCACAGGATAAGCAGCTGGCTGTGTGCTAATAGTCTGCTTCTGCATACAAAAAAATGGCTCCCCCTTTCCATCTAATGCAACTGTGAAATCACCAGAGCAATAAGCAATAAATCTCTGCCTGTAATTCCTATTTGCACACAGAGTCATGTTTTCACATTAGTCACAAAACGAAATTTCTTTGCCAATTTGAAAGCACACTTACTGCTCTTTTTTTTGGCAAGTGATAATCAGTTTTACAGACTGACACATTATGAATCCACTTTTCAGATTTTTTAAAAAGCACATGTCCAAACTGCTTTTTCAGACCATCACCATTTGTAACCTGGGTGACTGCCTACACTCCAGCAAGGGCAACCAGCCTTAGTGATGCTGAATGTATTTGCATTACTGACTGAAACCTCAAACCCCACTCGCTTGTGAATACTGTGCATGATTCCACATGGTAAGCAGCTGGGTGTGTGCTAAGAGTCTGCTTCTGCACCAAAAAATGGCTCCCCTTTCCTTCTAATGCAACTGTGAAATCACCAGAGCAATACGCAATAAATCTCTGCCTGTAATTCCTATTTGCACACAGAGTCATGTTTTCACATTAGTCACAAAACGAAATTTCTTTGCCAATTTGAAAGCACACTTACTGCTCTTTTTTTTGGCAAGTGATAAACACTTTTACAGACTGACACATTATGAATCCACTTTTCAGATTTTTTAAAAAGCACATGTCCAAACTGCTTTTTCTGACCAGCACCATTTGTAACCTGGGTGACTGCCTACACTCCAGCAAGGGCAAACAGCCTTAGTGATGCTGAATGTATTTGCATTACTGACTGAAACCTCAAACCCCACTCGCTTGTGAATACTGTCCATGATTCCACATGGTAAGCAGCTGGGTGTGTGCTAAGAGTCTGCTTCTGCACCAAAAAATGGCTCCCCCTTTCCATCTAATGCAACTGTGAAATCACCAGAGCAATACGCAATAAATCTCTGCCTGTAATTCCTATTTGCACACAGAGTCATGTTTTCACATTAGGCCCTTAAACGAAATTTCTTTGCCAATTTAAAAGCACACTTACTGCTCTTTTTTTTGGCAAGTGATAAACACTTTTACAGACTGACACATTACGAATCCACTTTTCAGATTTTTTAAAAAGCACATGTCCAAACTGCTTTTTCAGACCAGCACCATTTGTAACCTGGGTGACTGCCTACACTCCAGCAAGGGCAAACAGCCTTAGTGATGCTGAATGTGTTTGCATTACTGACTGAAACCTCAAACCCCACTCGCTTGTGAATACTGTGCATGATTCCACATGGTAAGCAGCTGGGTGTGTGCTAAGAGTCTGCTTCTGCACCAAAAAATGGCTCCCCCTTTCCATCTAATGCAACTGTGAAATCACCAGAGCAATACGCAATAAATCTCTGCCTGTAATTCCTATTTGCACACAGAGTCATGTTTTCACATTAGTCACAAAACGAAATTTCTTTGCCAATTTGAAAGCACACTTACTGCTCTTTTTTTTGGCAAGTGATAATCACTTTTACAGACTGACACATTATGAATCCACTTTTCAGATTTTTTAAAAAGCACATGTCCAAACTGCTTTTTCAGACCAGCACCATTTGTAACCTGGGTGACTGCCTACACTCCAGCAAGGGCAACCAGCCTTAGTGATGCTGAATGTATTTGCATTACTGACTGAAACCTCAAACCCCACTCGCTTGTGAATACTGTGCATGATTCCACATGGTAAGCAGCTGGCTGTGTGCTAAGAGTCTGCTTCTGCACCAAAAAATGGCTCCCCCTTTCCATCTAATGCAACTGTGAAATCACCAGAGCAATACGCAATAAATCTCTGCCTGTAATTCCTATTTGCACACAGAGTCATGTTTTCACATTAGTCACAAAACGAAATTTCTTTGCCAATTTGAAAGCACACTTACTGCTCTTTTTTTTGGCAAGTGATAAACACTTTTACAGACTGACACATTATGAATCCACTTTTCAGATTTTTTAAAAAGCACATGTCCAAACTGCTTTTTCAGACCAGCACCATTTGTAACCTGGATGACTGCCTACACTCCAGCAAGGGCAACCAGCCTTAGTGATGCTGAATGTATTTGCATTACTGACTGAAACCTCAAACCCCACTCACTTGTGAATACTGTGCATGATTCCACATGGTAAGCAGCTGGCTGTGTGCTAAGAGTCTGCTTCTGCACCAAAAAATGGCTCCCCCTTTCCATCTAATGCAACTGTGAAATCACCAGAGCAATACGCAATAAATCTCTGCCTGTAATTCCTATTTGCACACAGAGTCATGTTTTCACATTAGTCACAAAACGAAATTTCTTTGCCAATTTGAAAGCACACTTACTGCTCTTTTTTTTGGCAAGTGATAAACACTTTTACAGACTGACACATTATGAATCCACTTTTCAGATTTTTTAAAAAGCACATATCCAAACTGCTTTTTCAGACCAGCACCATTTGTAACCTGGGTGACTGCCTACACTCCAGCAAGGGCAACCAGCCTTAGTGATGCTGAATGTATTTGCATTACTGACTGAAACCTCAAACCCCACTCGCTTGTGAATACTGTGCATGATTCCACATGGTAAGCAGCTGGGTGTGTGCTAAGAGTCTGCTTCTGCACCAAAAAATGGCTCCCCCTTTCCATCTAATGCAACTGTGAAATCACCAGAGCAATACGCAATAAATCTCTGCCTGTAATTCCTATTTGCACACAGAGTCATGTTTTCACATTAGTCACAAAACGAAATTTCTTTGCCAATTTGAAAGCACACTTACTGCTCTTTTTTTGGCAAGTGATAAACACTTTTACAGACTGACACATTATGAATCCACTTTTCAGATTTTTTAAAAAGCACATGTCCAAACTGCTTTTTCAGACCAGCACCATTTGTAACCTGGATGACTGCCTACACTCCAGCAAGGGCAACCAGCCTTAGTGATGCTGAATGTATTTGCATTACTGACTGAAACCTCAAACCCCACTCGCTTGTGAATACTGTGCATGATTCCACATGGTAAGCAGCTGGCTGTGTGCTAAGAGTCTGGTTCTGCACCAAAAAATGGCTCCCCCTTTCCATCTAATGCAACTGTGAAATCACCAGAGCAATACGCAATAAATCTCTGCCTGTAATTCCTATTTGCACACAGAGTCATGTTTTCACATTAGTCACAAAACGAAATTTCTTTGCCAATTTGAAAGCACACTTACTGCTCTTTTTTTGGCAAGTGATAAACACTTTTACAGACTGACACATTATGAATCCACTTTTCAGATTTTTTAAAAAGCACATATCCAAACTGCTTTTTCAGACCAGCACCATTTGTAACCTGGGTGACTGCCTACACTCCAGCAAGGGCAACCAGCCTTAGTGATGCTGAATGTATTTGCATTACTGACTGAAACCTCAAACCCCACTCGCTTGTGAATACTGTGCATGATTCCACATGGTAAGCAGCTGGGTGTGTGCTAAGAGTCTGCTTCTGCACCAAAAAATGGCTCCCCCTTTCCATCTAATGCAACTGTGAAATCACCAGAGCAATATGCAATAAATCTCTGCCTGTAATTCCTATTTGCACACAGAGTCATGTTTTCACATTAGTCACAAAACGAAATTTCTTTGCCAATTTGAAAGCACACTTACTGCTCTTTTTTTTGGCAAGTGATAAACATTTTTACAGACTGACACATTATGAATCCACTTTTCAGATTTTTTAAAAAGCACATGTCCAAACTGCTTTTTCAGACCAGCACCATTTGTAACCTGGGTGACTGCCTACACTCCAGCAAGGGCAACCAGCCTTAGTGATGCTGAATGTATTTGCATTACTGAGTCCAACCTCAAACCCTTAAACTATTCTTTTTTTATACCAGTACACCTTAATTTATTGTGAAAACATAGTCCATATTATTTTACTTGTTCCTCACATTTAAATTTCTCCCAAAACAGAAAATAATAAACACAACTTCAACAAAAAGAATTGCATTTCTATTATTCATTTCTTAATTTACCATATACATCCCCTCTCAAACTCTAAACTCACCTTTAAAATTAGTTAGTTGTGAAAGAAATGTGGCACTCAAACAGCAGATTATCAGAGCCAGGATCTCTGTTCTTTACACCTCTCTCCTCTCAGCAGAACCAGATAATGGCAAACTTTCCCTCTCTTTTTCCACATATATACATGTTAATTTCACATCTCAGTGCTTCCCCCTTTTTTTCAAATGTAATCACACATTTCTATTGGTTGAAAACCAACCCTTTTCCAAAAGTACCCTTCCCCCAACTTGACTTCTGCCTAGTACCCTTCCCCCAACTTGACTTCTGCCTGCTACCATAGCAACAGCTCATGGAACACTGCTGTGTGGAGTTAGGTCAGAAGTTCGCCAAACAATGTTTCAATTCCACAGAGCAAGAGTGCTTGACTTTTCAAACCTAACAGCAAATCCATAGTACTGTTCTTTGGTAACACATTTTTCTGTACCAATACAAAACATGCTTCTATTAATTTACACATACAGCCTAGTTTTTATTCTAGAATGGTATGAAACAGCCAATCAGTTCTTTTTTTAATGAAAAAAATATGTATGCCTCCATTTCCAAACTGTCTTTCATTTCTTTTTACCATTCTACTGAATTACACCTCCTGAGTGCATCCAGTTCTCCTTTGAAGATGTTCACAGTGTGGATTGTAGGGCACAGCTATGTCTTCTGGAGTGAAAAGTTTGCAGAGAAAACAGGTATGGTGAGAGACCTTGCTTTGCCAAATGTAGACATTAAATGGATTGGTCAGAGAGGGTTAAAGTGGCACCAATTGATGCCATTGGTGAAATCCTTCATGCAAAACCAACACCCTGACCTCATAATAGTGCACTGTGGTGGCAATGACCTAGGCACTTTGACTGGGGTAGGTCTGGAAATGCTTATGAAGGACACCTTTGCACAACTGTTTTCACTTTTCCCTAAAACTGCCTTTGTGTTTTCTAACATATGCCAAAGGCAAAAATGGAACTGGTCCAATCATTTCTGTCCGCAGATTGACAAAGCAAGAAAGCACGTCAACAAATCTGTTTCTGCTTTCCTCCGTGACTATGGTATGGGTTCCATTTACCACAACAACTTGCGTTACGACATGCAAGACATTTATAGAGGAGATGGTGTGCACTTCAATGATGAAGGGAACAGAGTCTTCCTCTTGAACCTTAGACTCTGCATCGGTACTTACTTGTAGGTACCACTTAAAAATCACTTCATAAACACAACGGCTCTTTTTAGAGCCCCCTAATATCTAAACACTTAAATCTGCATTTCATTTCTTTTTTTTTTTTTTTTTTTTACCGTACGCTTACCGTACGCGTACCCCGTGATTTTTTTTAAAATCAATAAATGTTTTCTTTGTACTTTTCTATCCTTCTTTGACCCCATTACAAATGTTAGGGGGTCTGTAACTCTCCTCCTTGCCCCCTTTTCTTGTTATCACTCTTTTTTTTCTGAGTGAAACACACGAAATGGCGGCCGCCGCTTCCTGGTTTCGGCCGATTCGAATGTTTACTAAGATCTAAGAGCCAATCAGAATCGTGCTCGCGCACGCCACCGTACGCGTACGGTAAGCGTACCGTAAGCGCACCGTAAGCTGGCTCAGATATATATATTGATTTAAAGGCTATTTTCTCAGAATGTACTGAACAGATTTACACCAAACCTACAAAAGGCACTTCCTTGACCTGAGGACTACCTCTCTGCCAAATTTCATTAAATTCTGTTCAGACGTTCGGGCTGTAGCCCTGTCTAAAGGTCCTATGGAAAAATGCATGGGAAAAACGCGTTTTGGGACCCCCCTTTTATCTCAGCCCCCGCTTGACGAATCCCCCCGAGACTTTCAGGGAAGGAGCGGAGCGTAGCGCCCCACCTATTTTGAAAACTTCGCGAGGATTCGTCGACCGGCGCCAAAGTTATTCAAAATAGAATGTTGCGGATTTCCTATGGAAATGTGGTCCTAACTATAACTACCTACTGGCGACCGCCAGTAGGTTATATATATATATATATATGTATATATGTATATATATATATATATATATATATATATATATATATATATATATATATATAATTATACACTATACTTATTTATAGGGGCTGTCAGCTAGTCCTCTTCATCAATTAGTCTAATCTTCTGTCATTCACAGTTTGCTTGTGCTCACACAGCATATAACTTGGAGCAATGGGTAGCCCACGTGGCTTTCTTCAGTGTGAATTGAGTCATTCGGATTGTACACATGTGAACACCTGCCACATTAAATATAGTATTCTGTTCGTGGGATGTGGTAATCTGTTGGCTTGTGTCTTCAGAAGCAGTGTGGAGAGGGCTATCAGCAGAGGGTAGCTTCAAGGAGTGAATCATTAAATTCAGAACATCCCTTTGCACTGATTGACTGTAATAAAGTAACTGCTGTATGGACTCGAGCTCCAGAACCTCATCCATCTTTAATTTTTATTTTATTTAAGTCTGCGTGTTTTCAAAATCCGTGTCTCCTCCATAGATCATACTTTCTGTGGCTCATCCCTCATCACATGTCTGCAGTACAAGGGACGTAGCTGCCATTGGGCAGCAGGTGCAGTGGTAACCGGGCCCAGAGCCCTGAAAGGCCCTTAGACTCCTGATACTGCTGTATTTTACGACCTCAACAGCAGTCAAATGTGCCATTTTCTTTGCTTGCACCAGGGCCCATGGCATCCTTTCTACTCTACTGTGTCAATGACAGATAGTTTCGAACTGTAGCCAACTATGGGGCATATCTACAAGGCGGCGATATGAAATTATCGCCGCTTTTGTGGCCGTTTTCCGGCGAAAATCGGCGATAATTTTATCGCTATATTAGCAAGGTCACGCTATTGCGTGTAACCTTGCCTTAGCGCCTCAATTCGTAAGGCCCATCTTTGCATCTCTAATTAGATGCAAAGCGGGCGTTCCTCCCCAGGATAACGGGAGAAATGTCGCTAAGCGACATTTCTCCTATTATCAAGCCTCACGCAAAGCAGCATAGCGACAAGAAAAGTAGCGATAACCTCTGTTATCGCTACTTTCCTTATGCCTGCTTTGAAACTGACTTAGCCATGATATCCTATGGAAGGTGGATATCATGGCAAAGTATGTGAGGCCCAATCAGCAAGCTATCGTCAAACTTCGTGGGATTATCGCTGGGTTTCCAGCGATAATCTCACGTTTGGCAGTTAGCGCTAGGATTTTCATCGCTTTTGAGATAAGTGTTGCTAATAGCACGCTGTCGCAGCGATAAAAATCCACGCTAGCCGGCGATAATGATCCTAGCGCTAAGTGCGCTTAGCGATAATTATCGCCGGTTGTTGCTGATATGCCCCTATGTTGATTGAAAGTGAGCTCCCTTCCTCACTTTCAGATGATATAAAGAAAGAACAACCATATGGATGCCTGCTCCGTGGGCCTTCTTTTGAAGCTAGTGAAAGCCCTGGGGAAGAGGGTTGGGACACGGGGTGTGACATTAGCGGCCAACGACCAGTCCGTCCACTGTATTGTAAATTGAGGTTTTTACCCATACCCATGATGTCACATGGGCAGATCTGAAGAGAAAGAATCTAACTCAGTGCAATGTTCACGGACCCTATTCTGAACACTCCCTCTTTCAGTGTGATTATTGTTATCCAACCACAGTTTTGTAATTGGACCTACAAAGTAAATCGGCGCAATAACTACAACAAATAGCCACTACATGGTGTTTCCAATAAATCATCGGCTTTTGTTTCACACGGAGCCTGCTTTAATGCATTTCCTACTGCGAGAGTATTTTTAATTATAAGAAAATAATGCTTCATTTAGATGTGCTTGAGTTAACCTGTTAACCTGACCAGCCTCCATTGACATCTATCTTTTCACATTTGCCACGTGCATGTGTTCTCCTTGTGCTTTTTCCATTTCAGAAAATCAGCAAAATAGAAGCCTCCTGCGTGGTGTTGTTTACTGTATTAATGAACTACATTATGTGCTTTCCTTCTGAGGAAGTTCAGCTTTGTAAGTCTCAAGGGCCTTTGCTCGAGTTCTTTCGAGGGACTATTCATTAGGTCAACTGTCTATTGTATTCCTGTATTATAAAACAGTTATTGCCTTCATTTCCTATGCTTGGATCTTTATTAACATGCAGCAATGTTGGTGCTTGCTAGATGCATATTATTTGATGTAGCTTGTGTATTTGAAAAGAGATTGGTTTACGTCAATATATCTTTGCTAATCCAGCCCTATTAGCTCATGTCTCACATACTGTGTGTGGTTTCTTTGTCTAAATCCCTATAAAATGTCATTGCTTTTGTTTTGCAGATGTGCCAGACTTTTCTTTATTTCCTAACTCTGCAGACTCTGTTAGCCTCTCTGTTGATTTATAATTAGAGACTTTTGCTTGCTTACTTTGGAGGTGGACTCTCTGTCAGTCCTCTTGGCTAACTATACTTTATTTCTGGCTGCTACATGCTTTAGAAATTAAACTTATGTAAATTGTCTTGCATTATTTGATTCTGACTTATTATGATTGCTGATTCTCCATGATTTAATTAACAGCTTGTTGCCTTCTGTAATGAACTTAATTGTAAATAAACCTTTATTGTTTTGTCTTGAATTCTTATCTCATAAAAGTTTCATTTAATGGCATTGGGCTTAGTCTTATGAAGACTCAGACAGCCTGATCGTTCATCTCAACCCTCTTAATTGTTTTAATTAGAGCATCAACACTACCCGTGCAGCATTTACCTTACACTCAAGTCAGAGTGATTAAAATGAGGGTGAGTATAGTCCATTTTGTTTAAATGAAGTCTAGTAGTGTAAATGTTGTCTATTGACAATGGGACACTCTATTCAAGGCAAATGGGCTGTACCAGAGTGTAATGAACTTAAAAAAGGGTGAGTTGTGCTTAATCCAACTGGTCTGTTTGATAGGCATGTCACTAGGCTAGCATGTACTCCCCCAACACAGAAAACCTCTGAGCTTTTGAACATGTTTCTTTCATAATTTTACTGTGCAAAAAATGATATATAGTATTATATTATTATAGAAAGATATTTTTATGATATTTGCACAACATTTCAGATAATTTATGCATCATTTTTTATACCATTGAAAATCTGATTCAACATAGAAAACATTTTTAGAGGCAACTACTTAAAATGTTTGAAATGATGATGAATACTGTTACAATGCTTTTCATCCCAGTGTGAGATACAGCTTCTTCTACCCAACAGTGAGGACTGTGGGGCATATTAGCAAGTGCAATATCGCCGCTTTAGCAGGACCTTTTCCTGCTAAAGCGGCAATAATTCTATTGCCCTATCAGCAAGCTGTCGCTAACAGAAGTTAGCGACAGCTTTCTGACGAAAGTGACCGGTTTCGGTGCCGCTTTGCATGTCAGCGATATTTATCGCTAATGACATGCAAAGTAGGTGCTCCTGACCAACAGACCTGGTAAACAGCCGCTAACAGGCCTATCGCCTATTAGCAAGGAGGCCCTGCACCCGGTTAGCGACGTGAAAAGTCGCGCTAACCGGGGTCATCGCCGGTTTTTGTAAACCTGCTATTTTCCTGACAACCATACCTAACATGGGGGGTGGATTATGCTGATACGACCACAGGGTCGTATCAGCAAGGTTTTCCACCTTCCCCATGCAACATCGCTGGTTTTGTAGTAATGTTGGCCCTTCCCTCACGCTATCGCTGGAATATTTATCGCCATAGCGCTAATTGTTGCTAATACAGCGTTAGCGCAGCGATATATTCCAGCGATAGCTGGCGATAAAAACTTTTGCGCTAAGTGCGCTCTGCGATATTTATCACAGTTTGTTGCTAATATGGCCCTGTATTTTAGATATTGTTGAAAGTTGCTCCCAAGGCACCCTCCGCTTATATCTACACCCAATTGTACTAATTATTCCAGTGGGAGTGTAAAGACTATATCTAAGGTCTGGCATTATCAAAGATCTTTTTATTTTAGCAATAAATATGTGCATACGTATGCAATATTTAGAATGTGGGCTATTTGGCAGCCTTCTTCATCCATTGGTGTACATTTTTTCTGTCATTCACATTTTGCTTCTACCCACCACAGCATATAGCATGGGGCAATAGGCAGCCCTCCTTGAGCCATTGGCTCTCTCACCCTGAGATTGATGCCCTTCTCCTTTCGCCCAGAAATTGGCCTCTTTATTGCAAGGAATTGGGATTTTCTTAACCTTTGTAAAATATTTTTGTTATTCTGCAAATATACTGCAGACGACTAGACACTGCTACCGAGCCTTCGCTGCTATTTACAGTGCATCATATCAAGTGTACTTCCAGGGCTGTTTTTTTATTTTTTAAAGCTTAATGGACTTTCAATCCATTAAAAAATGGCAGCCCATGCACGCACATGCATGCTCAAATTTGCATATGCCTGAGCGGTAACCTCTGAATGATACTTCAATCAATTCAAAGATGACCACATGTATATGTGCATGCATGAGTTGCCAACTTTGAATGTTTCTTTATTAAAGAAACACTCAAAGGTGTCCACCTGTATGTGCACACACATGCGCACTCTAGCAGCACTTTTGTGTGTTTTTGTAATAAAGCTTTACAAAAATATTTTGTTTAGAAAAACAAGCATTGGCAAAATCAATAGCCATTCTGTCAAAGCCAGACCTATTGACTTACCAAATGCTTTTTAAAGATTGAAGACAGTCTATCCATCTATATTTGTACAAATGCAGATGAATAGATGGGGCAAAGTCAGTTCTGAAGTGTGTTTGGGTAGTCGTGGCCAGATCCTCACTTCTGCAGTCCAAACTCTTCTTGCCCCCCTAGGGTGGGCAGATTGGGGTAGGGCAGAATAGAGAAGGAAAGAAGACACATTAGATACTGGAGATGGTTTAAAAAAAATAGAATGAGGTGGGTTTCAGCCCTCCCTGGCATCTGGCTGCATTCCCCACTCCTGAAGCCCAAACAGTTTACCCTTTGTTTTTTCCCTACAGATATATTTAATGATACAAAATGATATATGTTTATTGATTATTAATTTTACAATTTTACAATGTATTAATAAACTGATTTTAAAAAGCAAATAAGTGAGAATGTTAAACTTTTATTAAAAACATCTACGGCCAGAGACCTTTGCCCTCACCCCTCCTATCTGTGGGGGAGATCGCTACAAATGTTTTTTCGTAGTAAATGTGGGAAGGACAAGGGGGAGTGTTCTGGAAATGGTGTGTACTTTAAAAAAAATGATTTATTAATTTTATACAACTCAAACAAGAGACACATACATCATTATCGTTATTACAGTGGCAATTCGCAACTCAACAGTTCAGCATTATACATAAATCAATAAAGAGCTGTACAGATCGTATGGTTGTACTTTTACCTCTTGGTGGCACACATTATTCCATATGCAGTATCGTCACTGCTTGAGTGAACAGTTTTACAACACGTAATACACACAGGGCTGTCTCAGTTCTACTAGTCGCTGTGAGGGAGAGAGGATGTGAAATCATGCACTAAAGCACCAGCGCTCGTCTCAGAAACAGCTTTGTTCGCTACAAATGACTTATACAAAGCCCAGAAGTTTTAGGGCCTATTACGAGGTGGTAACATATCGTTATAATTTTCAGTTTGGGTGCAACAATACAGCATATCTCTCGACCATTGAGTGAGTGTAGGAGGTGGTCCACGCGACCAACATATAGCCACACATCGTCTTGCTATTAATAAGCCCATATCTATGAGCCTTCTTTTCGCCTTAGGGATAGGTTTGGAATACCCAAGCAGAGCGAGCTACGGATCCGGCAAGAGCGACAGCTCTGTTGCTCGGTTCAATTCAGCAAAAATCAGTCCCCAGAAATGAGCTACCCCTGGACAGACCCAGGCCAAATGGAATAAATCAGCAGACTGCACATTGCATATGTCATGTGGAGTCATCTCTTAAACCATATCCATACAGTCACTCCAGAGTGTAAGAAACTCTGCTAAGAAATGTAAAATGTATTAGCCTATGTCTCCCGTTCAGGGATATTCGTTTTGTACTCATGCAGCAGTATGTCCATATTTCATCTGTAATGTCGCTCTGTAAGTCTCGCTGTCAGGCAAGTCTGGCTTTGGTGTATTCGTACTTCTTACTAGACATCGAGATGAGATAAATCCTAGACACCATCCTAGTGGGTGTTGGCGCTGTAATGAGAGTGGTCAAGGCCAGCACCTCAGGGGGTTCTGCCATGTCGTCTCCAAGCATGTCTAACTCTGTGGAACTGGAATCTAGCAAGAAATGCCGGTGTGTCCTCATCCTCAACTATGTCTCCCCATCTCCGAGCCACCTCAGCAATGAAGAGGTCACCGATGTGGTGAACATCTAGTGTGTGTAGAGCTGTTAAAACCCCTTTGTCCATACAAGGTGTGAGCCATCGGCACCCATTCAAGGCGGGCCGCTGGGGAATACAATATAACCCCTGCCTGTCGTTTCAGTAAGTGGTGCCATGCGTGTGTAACTGTGTTGAGTGAGTCAATTATCCCCGTACGCCTATCAGGGGGTGTAAACTGTAAGGATGGAAGAGGTTTAGGTGCCGCAACTATTGTTTCTAAACGAACATGTGGAATATTGTGCTGCCCATGTATCCAATGATATGCCTGCGCACTGCGCAGCGCTATAGTATAGGTCCAAGTCAGGAGCTCCCAGACCCCCCATCGAATACGGGAGAGTAAGTATTCGCCAAGTGACGTGAGGTTGTTTGCCACCCAAGCGAGATGTATCATAAGGGACTGAAGGCGCTGAAAAAACACTCGAGGTAATACCATAGGTATATTCGTGAAAAGAAGAAAAAAGTGAGGCAGTATAACCATCTTCATAAGGGACACTCTGCCCATCAAGGACAATGGGAGGCTGACCCATCGGGCAATGTCGACCTCAAGTTTACTAATTGCCACCCCATAATTTTCCCTGAAAACCACGTCAGAGTCTGTGTGTAATTTAACCCCCAAATATCGTACCGCATCCGTGGACCACTGCAGTGGGTATTCAGGTTCAAAAAGCGTCGTGGCGGGCATTAGGGGGAACATAATTGATTTATTCCAATTGACACATAGGGCAGACAGGGAGCCAAAGAGCACAACCTCTCGCAGTACCGGGGACAGGTTGGTCTCAGGGTTGCGGACATATAATAATGTGTCATCTGCATTAGTGGAGACAATCAGGTTATAGTTCAGGAATCGGATGCCTCTGTGATTATGATACTCCCTAAGTGCACAAGCCAGGGGCTCGGCTATCAGGGCATATAAAATGGGGGACAGGGAGCATCCCTGTCTCGTGCCTCTGGTGATCCGGATAGTGTTAGTAACCAAGGAGCCAATTTGTATATTGGCCGTGGGAGAATTATACAGCCACACCCAGCAGCTGGAGAAATACCTCGCCTACACCCATTCTAAGGAGAACCTGTCGTAAGAAGGGCCATTCAACGGAGTCAAATGCCTTCTCCATGTCTAGAAAAACTGCTAAGACAGGTATCTCTGGTCTAGTATGCTGTAAAGCAGCAAATACCATACGTAAGTTGTATGTCAGGTTTCTACCCAGCACAAAACCTGCCTGCTCTGGGGCCACTAAGGTCGGCACGAGTGGGATTAATCGATTGGCTAGCAATTCTCGAACATTTTTGTATCAACGTTCATTAGGGAGAGCGGTCGATACTAGGCACAGTTATCCATAGTTTTACATGGCTTGAGGATAGCAACTATAACCGCTTCCCTCATAGAAGGCGGCATCATGACAGCAACGCACATATCTTCAAAAAGCATTGTCAAGTGCAGCAGCAAAAGGTCTAGGAACACGTTGTAGAAGGCAACTGTTAGGCCATCCCCTCCAGGTGCGCTTCTCGCGTTCATGTTAGATAGGGCAAGCAGCATTTCCTCCTTTTCAATGGGTCGTATCAGGAATTCCCGATGCGTGTTAGTCAGCCACGGTAACTTAATATGGGTAAGATAGTCAAGAATGTGCTCGTCCGAGCCACCGCCTCTCGAGGTATATAATTCCGAATAGTATTGACAAAATTGTTCCGCAACCTCCGCTTCCGTCAGTATAGTGTCTCCATTCTGGGCTCACCGTCTTGTCCCTATGCTGCTAGAGGAGCTGCGCAGGCACTGCTCCTGGGCGCTCACCTTTACCATAGACTCGGGCAGTGGCATATTTGCCCAGGTGTTTAATCTCTGTATCTGCCTCTGTGTGATATTCCTCTAGAGTCTGTTTCAATTCTTGGGTGAGTGTTTCGTCAGGTCCGTGTAGCAGGGATGTTTCCAATGTCATTATTTTGCGCTCTAAATCCACTAGTCTTTTACGGATCGACTTAAGGACACCCGCATCCTTGGAGATCGCTACACCCCTTATATAAACTTTGAAAGCCTCCCATACAGTCTGAAAGGAGTCGACTGATCCCACATTTTTCTCAAAGAACACTTCAATAGCCGTGGCCATTTCTTCTTTAAAGACAGCATCCAATAGGGAATATGGGGGGAAGCGCCAGGTAAAGGGAGTAATGCGCGTCTTAGGAGAGGCAAGCACCAATAAAAGGGGGGAATGGTCAGAATAAGTACGAGGAAGAATCTTAAAAGTCTTAATACTAGTAATTAGCTGCCAAGCCGCAAACCAATAGTCCATCCTAGTGTGGACATCGTGATACGTGGAGTGGTGTGTGTGCCCCCCTGGTCCCTGAAGACGGTGGTGCCAGACATCGCACATGTCCAACCTCACTAGTGTGGAATCCGTAATTTTGGCCAAAGCCAATATGCGTCTCTCCAGTCCGCCAGATTCGTCCAAAGTTGGCTCTCTGACAAAATTGAAATCCCCTCCCCATAAGAGTTGCCCAGACGTGTGCAGAAGCACCACGTTCGATAATTTGCTGTAAAAATCTGGGTTATCAAAATTCAGGCCATAAACATTTACCAGCAGCAAATCTATCCCCTTCCCACTGCACCGAGTGATTACATATCTACCCTCCCCGTCAGTCTCTAATGGCTCCAGCTTGAACGCTCTTCGAGGGTTGAACCACGTGACGACCCCCCTAGCATGTGTAGTGAATCCAGCCGTGTGTGTGTTGCCCTGCAAACCTCTAGTGAGCAGTATAGGGCTATCCCGCGGGAGGTGTGTTTCCTGAAATAGTGCAACATCAATGTCATGTCTGTGCAGATAACTTAAAATCTTGCGAACTTTCCTATAGTCATTTAAGCCACGTATGTTCCATGTGAGCGCGGTAACAGTGTCAAGACAATCCTCCCTGCGGGGCCTAGTCATATCTGCCATGAGCCCGTGCTATGCATAGTCACCACACTGTTAGTATCACCAGTCTAATACTTCTATGGTACAACACATCGCAAAATGCCACATTAGTAAAAAGCGTCAATGAGAGTCTTAAAACAATTCCACCCACCACCCACGTCAGGCTGTGCCCAGCAGCGCCTGGTCGACGATTCGTTCCCCACCCCAAATAAAAACAACAGAACTGGTACAGTTACATGCAATCCGGTTGGATTATCCCTGCTTACCCAGTCCCAACTTGAACAGAAACGGTGTATTTCACATGAGGGCAGATGTTGCGCACAACAAAAAACATATATGCAATAATCAGTCCCATCACACAGCGCAATCCACCGCCATTATAAACTAGCCTTCGCATCCGAAATGTCATCCACATTTTCACATTACACGAAATGTATTGAGGCTATTGAGAGAATCACCCATGCTGCACCCAGATTTCCCATCTTGGCAGTATTGAGGAAGCCCTCTGCAACCAGCCACCAGACTCGCGTCATAATAACCCTTCATTGTTTGGACCCTCATCCCCCACCCACGTTCAAGCAGCGTTCTTCACCTGAGCCAACATCTATAGAAAACACTGCAATGTCCATTTCTGTCATGTTCGTCCAGGCTGCCGCCGACCGCTCCCTCCAGCACCTCTTTCGGCGGGCTTCTCGAGACTCTTTGGACTATTCCTTCAGCACTTTTTGGAATGATTTGGGATCAGTGAAAATCCGTGAAGAGCCGTTCCTATTACCTCGACGTTTGGTGGGGTATAACATGGCGTGGTCTATATTGAGGTCTCTCATTTGGCGCTTGTACGGAGCAAATTTTCTGTGTGCTTCTTGCACCCGTGCCGTGAAGTGCAGATATAAGGAAATGCTAGACCCCTCATATTGTAGAGATTCTTTGGACCTAGCAGTAGCCAATGCCGAGTCGCGGTCCCTGTAATCCAACAATCGTGCTATTATGGACCGAGGCGTCGCTCCAGGAGGGGGGAGCGGACTCAACGATCTATGCGCCCTCTCCACCACAAACATGTTAGAGAAAACTTCCCTGCCCAGTAGAGTGGTCAGCAGCGTCTCAACAAACTTTTCCATATTGCCCGTTGGAGTCGATTCAGGGACCCCTGTGATGCGCAGAATATTTCGGCGCGCTTCCAAATCTTCTGCCTTATTTTGCAGAGTTTGCAGGGCTTTTTCAGCTTTTAAGTGGCTCGTATCCAATGATGTTTGTGCCTCTTCCACCTCGGTGATCCTGCGTTCCGCCCTATCTAGTTTCTCCGCATGTTTGTCAATTCTTTCGGACATTCTGTCCGTACGGTAAGTAAGGGCGTCTTTTATTTCCAAGGCCCGCCAGGCTACCCTGAAGGTTCTTCTCCACTGCGATCAACATGGAGAGGATGTCGCCCTCCCCCATGTCCGGCGGGCAATCCAGAGCTGTATCTTCATCCTCCCCAGTAGAGTTGCGGCCTCATAAGCTTCTCACTGTCCTCTCCCACTGCTCTGTCCAAAACTACAGTGGCACAACGATCTACACTGCTTCAGTCCGGTAGAGCCACTATGGTCTCCTTACCTTGCAGGAGCACCCCGCGCAAGCACAAGGCTGCCGAAGCAAGGATCCTCCAAGCTTGTTGCAATCTCCAGCACTTCACCACTTGTGCCCCCGGCAACGCGCACACTGCGTCTTCACAGCAGCGACCGCCGCAGGGGCCCGACAGCAGCCAGGTTACGAGCCTGGATTCCTCCCCCTGGAGTACAGCAACCTGCGCCGGTGCCAAAGCAACAGACCGCAGCCGCGCACGCTGTCTAGTGGCAGAGGTGGGCGTTCAGACCTGGTCGCTGTGAGTCCTCCAGATGACTAACGCAGGGCAGTGCCGCGGGCATTTTAATGCGCTCTGCAATGTGCCTGGCAGCCCGTACCTTAGGCCGAGCTCACAGCGCGCCGTGTAGGCCTCCGCACGACACCCCGCCGGACGAGAAAACCGCAGGCAGAATGAGCGGGCCTCGGTAGATCGCAGGGTCTGAACGTAGCTCCGGTGAATCTCACTCGTTGCCTGCCCTCCTCCAGATGGTCGAAGGTGCTTGGTGGTGCGGATGACCGCTCCACGCTGCAACACTCCCGGCTGCCCCCACTGCAGGCCGGGGGAGCAGCCCGGTGTGCAGGCCTCCGTCAAGCGCCTCTCAGCAACAGCAATCCGCAAGTGGCAAGAGGGGTACCGATCAGCTCAAACTGGTGCCAGCATCTTTAGCGCTAAGTAGCTCAGCAAGAACAGGTGTGCGAAGGCCATAGTTAAAGGATAATGGGTGGATTATGTGGCGGTTTCTCGGAGCCGGGATTCTAAGCAGCCATCTTGCCGCTCACAAGCTCCGCCCCCCCACGGAAATGGTGTATACTTACTACAAAATGGCAGGATATTAGGGACTTTTTAGGAAAGGGAGGGACATGCCAATACAAACACACCCACAAAAGATTAAGACAATTGCTACTTAAACACAATATTTCTAAAGTTACCACAGCTCTGAAGGTGTCCAAACAGGCTCAAATGTACTCCAGACCAGCCTCAGAGTAAGTCAAGTCCCACAAATGGCCACTCATAGGCATTGAAACTCATTCCCATAGAAAACAATGGAAGCAGGGAAATAAAATACCACTACATACTACCTAATGTTACATTTTTTACATTACTTCTACTTTGTGGATAGGTTCCCCCTGTTTCCTCTCATCCCTTTTATGTAGAATGACAACAATATTTCGGCCTGGGATCAGCCAGCCCACCCTGGGAATTTCTAAAAAATAGAAAATGCAGATGAATCCAGGATAATGTGACTTCATGGATCCCAGCATGGTTTATGCTCAAAAAGCAGTCTTCCCCATATTTTTATGACAGTAATTTTCGACACTTCAAGCCATTGGCCAAAGTTTTATCAACCTCCTTTCCTACTCTTCTTCTGACAAAAAATGATATTTGGGTGGACCTAATGCACGTAATAGAAATAAACTGAAACTGTTGACCGATTACTTTTGCTGGTGATATGCCCACCCACACAAGTGGGGTATGCTTTTTATCAGTAGAAATATGGAAATGTGATTCTTGCTAAAGTTAATAGGGGCATATTATCAAGGACGGCGTTAACATTATCGCCGGTTTAGCGGCAGAAAACTGCCGCTAAAGCGGCGATAATGGGCTTGATAATATGCCCTGGAGAATTCCCATAGAAGCCCATGTTCACACCAGAACATGGGCTTCTATGGGAATTCCATAGAGCATATTATCAAGCCCATTATCACTGGTATTAAACCGGCGATAATTTTTAACGCCGTCCTTGATAATATGCCCCATAGTTTGTAGAGAAAACCTGCGTTTAACAATGCAAGCAACACCACCTTAGATTTGCTGGGGTGCCTAGTTTTAAGAAGTGTCTGGGGTTGGCAGGTTTCCTGGGTTCTGACTAACCCTAGGCCCAAATACTGCAGATACCCACATTCCAAAAGTTTTACATTCCGAGGAAAAAGCTTGATGTCTCCACAGTGCATTCTTCCATGTCGTCTTTGATAGACCCACCCACACAAATGAGTAATTGTTTATTGGGAGAAGAGTGGAACCACTAGGTGGTAGAACATTAACTGATCCCTGCAGATTCTGTAACTTTTCCTGTTAGAAAAGTGAGTAAAATTTGTGAATTGGGCTAAAGTTTTAAGTTAGAATGGCATTCTGGTAAAAAATAAATGTGGGCATACCAATGAAAACCACGCTGCAGTAGACTCCCCCAGGGGAATACTAGGTGGTAGGACTTTTGTCAATTTGTGCACATTCCAGAATTTCCAGTCAGGAAAAATAAGGCTCAGGCAATGTTTTTGTACCAAGCTAACAGAGGGTGAGCACAGGCTATCCTCTAGTGTGTATCTTGCTTAACCTGACTACAGTGGTGGTTCCTTTCTGGCCAGGATGCATACCACAGCCAACCAGGAATCCCAGTTCCAATGGGCCACATTACACATCCCAGTAGCAACAACAATTTTTGAGAACAAGGTTAAAATTGAAGCAGCATTCACAATACCACGTTGGAGATTTGCAAAGAATGCAATTTATTACAAATGTGAATATGCAATTCAAATGCCGCATCACAGTTGCTCTTTCATCTGCGAATGTGAGCCAGACGGTAGTAATTCCAAGATAAATGTATCTGGGACCTGCTTAGGATAAATTGACCAACAGTTCACCAACGGGTACACGCACGGATGGCCGTACCTCCCCCTTTTCATACAGAGCTCTGGTGAGTCCAACTTCTATTTGACTGCCCAGCCCATAGATACATGCTGGATGTAGAATTAGGTGCTTCCCACCCTCACAGTCCTGAAGAAGACCCTACCCTAAGGCTGGAATCCCCTAGCTAACTTCATAGGGGTCGAAATGTTGACTACAACTAGCTTACAAGCCGTGACAACTGGAATTCAGTGACAGTGTTCATGGAATGCTATGTGATGCATTGGAGCAACTGACCTTTGTTAGGCTGGATCAGTATCTTTATGAAAATGTGATGGATATTTTCCTTGTCCACCCTCCTCATGGTTTCACTTTGACCAACTACACTCCATTTCCCTTTTTCCCACACCTGAGCACCTTTTTCAAAATATTAGAATCATTTGGTGATGAAAGAGCAACTGTATTGCCACATTTGAATTGCATATTCACATTTGTAATGAATTGCATTCTTTGCAAATCTCCAACGTGTATTGTGAATGCTGCTTCAATTTTAAACTTGTTCTCAAAAATTGTTGTTGCATTTCTCTACTGTATCGCAATACTGACCTGGGTCTGGTAGCCTTTTGGGGATCCCCATTGATACAAAACACATTACACATCCCAGCACAAGTCACATAGAATAAAGTATACGTTTATAACATGGTGGTTGTGGACGCAGGAAGGATGGCGCACTAGTGTTCAATACTGGGCTAGTATACAGAGACCTGGGGGTAGTCATTTCGATAGATAGAGAAGGATCCCTTTTGCAAGAAGTTTAGAGACAGAATCAGAAGCCTCACCTACTTGGGCTTAGTGCAGGGCAACAGCATGCAACTCAGTTTCCCATACACCTCGACTAGTTCACACCTGTTCTGCATCCTTGCACATGTGTTTGTTCTCCAAAGGGCAATTTCCAAATTTTAGTTTGGTGCCTTCTGTTTTTATTCTATCTACAGTTTTCCTGGTCTGTGAATTGCTCAAGATAATTGATTTTTTTTTTGAAAACGTATTTTTATTGCAGAATTAAGTGTGAGAACTCCATAATAACTTCCCATGCCCACAATGTGTCCCAAAGGCTCGCATCCTTGTAACACTTTACACAGCCATTCAGCCCACATCCCGGAGGCTGGGCGGCACAACATTACTGGCCCCTGAATATCATAACCAGACTGACCCCATCGAGCAGGTAAATTTCCCATGGCAACAGCTGCTTTTCTCCCATTCTCCTCAGTCCCCGTTTGTCCGTCAATATATCAGCACCACACCCCGAAAACTCCCCCCCCCCCTCCCGCCCACCCAATACTGCTGACGGGGGCCCCTATCATGAAATCTAGCTTACTATTGCTACTGCTACCGGATATTCGCCTATAGCCTCCCAGCCTCATGGAGCCCTTCCCTCTCGGTCCTCTTGCTCAGTGCTGTCCAGCCGGTAATCTTTCAGAGCCTGTACTATCTGCTCCCATGCCCTCACCCAGTCCAGCCCCTTCTCATCCCCTGCCCTGGTCGCCTGACGCCTCCTCAGCACACTTTCACAGCTCGCCCACTTCTGAAACTCAGCCATCCATCTCCCATATGACGGGCCCTCCCGTGATTTCCAGTGCCACGTAATTTCTCTCTGGGCCAGCAGGAGGCCCAAGTCAATGAACTTACTGGTCACTTTCGTCTTCGCCGTGTGTGGGAACCAGAGCAATAAGCAGGCCGCCATATCAAACTCCACCTCCCGGTCCGTGACAGCATTCAGAAGCTCCCCTACCTCAGCCCAATACGTCCCTAGCCGGGGGCACCCCCATAAGAGGTGGTCGAGCTCCACTCCAAGATCCAGACATCTCGGGCACGCCGCATCCTGTACCTTAAAATACCGTTTTATCCTTCCCGGGGTCAGATAAGCCCTATGCAGTACAAAGAAATGCACATGCTGGAAGCGGGCGTTCCTACTCCCTTTCCATGTTCTCCTTAGAATCAGACTCCATACCGTGTCCGGGATGGGTTTTCCTATACTACTCTCCCACTTCTCCTTCAACGCCGCGAGCGGTTCCAACCCCTCTCGTAGCAGCCTGGAATGGATGCAGGTGACCGCCTTAACTCTCCCTGCCGCCATCACCACGTACTGGCAGGTCTGAACCACCGCGAGCTCCACCAGGCCCTCCCTCCAGTACCGCTGTACCGCCGCGCACACCGCCGCGTGTAACAGGTAACTCCCATTCGGTAGGCCAAACTGTTCCTGCAGCACCCCAAATGGCGCCAACGCCCCGTCCACATACAGATCTCCCACCATTTGCAATCCCAGCTCTTCCCACTCCACGAGCGGTGACCAATCGCCACCATGCGGCAACGCCGTCAGCATCCCCAGCGGGATCTCTGGCGCGTACGGGTGCTCCGCCTTCGCTCTCCTCATGCTTCTGCGCCAACACTGTCGGAGTGTCCTCTCCTCTACGGTGAGGTCTCGGAAGTCCAGCGTCTGGTGCAGGACTATGTAGGATAAAACATGTCTCTGGATCCCGGAGTCCCTCTCATGCTCAGGGCCTCTAAAGACTCTAGCGACATTTTGCGTCAGTACCTGTAGCTGCGCCGCCAGGTAGTACAATTCGAAATCGGGGACCGCCAATCCGCCGTCAAGTTTGGGTCGCACCAAGGTCTCCAAGGCCACCCGCCGCCGTCCGCCCCCCCCACAGGAAGCCGACCACCAGCGATCTCAGCTCCGCAAAGATGCACTGGGGGATCCAGATCCAAAAACAACAATTGATGGACAGAATGCAGAACAATGTCATACATTCACCCCAGTACAGAGATCTGGGCCTAAATCCATCGTTTTTTTGCTCACCATGCCATTCCAGTTTGAACCCAGCCATATGCAAATCAGTCTTGACCCTGTGCCCCATGGGAACAGTCCAGCCCGAACTGCCAAGCCAGGTCCTCCCTGGACTGGAAACAAGCATCCTAGGACCGGTTTCGGGCTTTCAGCCCTCGTCAGCCAGGATAGCTTGATTCCAGTGGCATGGAGAGCAAGGGACTCACGTCTGAGCATACCCTTCGCACTCGGGGTGACAAATGCAAAAACAACAATTGATGGACAGAATGCAGAACAATGTCATACATTCACCCCAGTACAGAGATCTGGGCCTAAATCCATCGTTTTTTTGCTCACCATGCCATTCCAGTTTGAACCCAGCCATATGCAAATCAGTCTTGACCCTGTGCCCCATGGGAACAGTCCAGCCCGAACTGCCAAGCCAGGTCCTCCCTGGACTGGAAACAAGCATCCTAGGACCGGTTTCGGGCTTTCAGCCCTCGTCAGCCAGGATAGCTTGATTCCAGTGGCATGGAGAGCAAGGGACTCACGTCTGAGCATACCCTTCCCACTCGGGGTGACAAATGCAAAAACAACAATTGATGGACAGAATGCAGAACAATGTCATACATTCACCCCAGTACAGAGATCTGGGCCTAAATCCATCGTTTTTTTGCTCACCATGCCATTCCAGTTTGAACCCAGCCATATGCAAATCAGTCTTGACCCTGTGCCCCATGGGAACAGTCCAGCCCGAACTGCCAAGCCAGGTCCTCCCTGGACTGGAAACAAGCATCCTAGGACCGGTTTCGGGCTTTCAGCCCTCGTCAGCCAGGATAGCTTGATTCCAGTGGCATGGAGAGCAAGGGACTCACGTCTGAGCATACCCTTCCCACTCGGGGTGACAAATGCAAAAACAACAATTGATGGACAGAATGCAGAACAATGTCATACATTCACCCCAGTACAGAGATCTGGGCCTAAATCCATCGTTTTTTTGCTCACCATGCCATTCCAGTTTGAACCCAGCCATATGCAAATCAGTCTTGACCCTGTGCCCCATGGGAACAGTCCAGCCCGAACTGCCAAGCCAGGTCCTCCCTGGACTGGAAACAAGCATCCTAGGACCGGTTTCGGGCTTTCAGCCCTCGTCAGCCAGGATAGCTTGATTCCAGTGGCATGGAGAGCAAGGGACTCACGTCTGAGCATACCCTTCCCACTCGGGGTGACAAATGCAAAAACAACAATTGATGGACAGAATGCAGAACAATGTCATACATTCACCCCAGTACAGAGATCTGGGCCTAAATCCATCGTTTTTTTGCTCACCATGCCATTCCAGTTTGAACCCAGCCATATGCAAATCAGTCTTGACCCTGTGCCCCATGGGAACAGTCCAGCCCGAACTGCCAAGCCAGGTCCTCCCTGGACTGGAAACAAGCATCCTAGGACCGGTTTCGGGCTTTCAGCCCTCGTCAGCCAGGATAGCTTGATTCCAGTGGCATGGAGAGCAAGGGACTCAAGTCTGAGCATACCCTTCCCACTCGGGGTGACAAATGCAAAAACAACAATTGATGGACAGAATGCAGAACAATGTCATACATTCACCCCAGTACAGAGATCTGGGTCTAAATCCATCGTTTTTTTGCTCACCATGCCATTCCAGTTTGAACCCAGCCATATGCAAATCAGTCTTGACCCTGTGCCCCATGGGAACAGTCCAGCCCGAACTGCCAAGCCAGGTCCTCCCTGGACTGGAAAGAACGATGGATTTAACCCAGATCTCTTGACTGGGGGAGAATGTCTGCATTGTCAGCATTCCGTCCATCATTTGTTTGTTGTAATGCTTTGCGCCCTAAGTGGGATGGGTATTCCCAGACGTGGGACCCGTGCTCACTACGCCACTGGAGTCAAGCTATCCTGGCTGATGACGGCTGATAGCCAGAAACCGGTCCTAGGATGCTTTGATTCCGGTCCAGGGAAGACATGGCTTGGCAGTTCGGGCTGGACTGTTCCCATGAGGCACAGGGTCAAGACTGATTTGCATATGGCCATGTCTGAACTGGGGTGGCGTAGTGGGCAAAAGAACGATGGATTTAACCCAGATCTCTTGACTGGGGGAGAATGTCTGCATTGTCAGCATTCCGTCCATCATTTGTTTGTTGTAACGCTTTTCGCCCTAAGTGGGATGGGTATTCCCAGACGTGGGACCCGTGCTCACTACGCTACTGGAGTCAAGCTATCCTGGCTGATGACGGCTGATAGCCAGAAACCGGTCCTAGGATGCTTGATTCCGGTCCAGGGAAGACATGGCTTGGCAGTTCGGGCTGGACTGTTCCCATGAGGCACAGGGTCAAGACTGATTTGCATATGGCCATGTCTGAACTGGGGTGGCGTAGTGGGCTAAAGAACGATGGATTTAACCCAGATCTCTTGACTGGGGGAGAATGTCTGCATTGTCAGCATTCCGTCCATCATTTGTTTGTTGTAACGCTTTTCGCCCTAAGTGGGATGGGTATTCCCAGACGTGGGACCCGTGCTCACTATGCTACTGGAGTCAAGCTATCCTGGCTGATGACGGCTGATAGCCAGAAACCGGTCCTAGGATGCTTGATTCCGGTCCAGGGAAGACGTGGCTTGGCAGTTCGGGCTGGACTGTTCCCATGAGGCACAGGGTCAAGACTGATTTGCATATGGCCATGTCTGAACTGGGGTGGCGTAGTGGGCAAAAGAACGATGGATTTAACCCAGATCTCTTGACTGGGGGAGAATGTCTGCATTGTCAGCATTCCGTCCATCATTTGTTTGTTGTAACGCTTTTCGCCCTAAGTGGGATGGGTATTCCCAGACGTGGGACCTGTGCTCACTACGCTACTGGAGTCAAGCTATCCTGGCTGATGACGGCTGATAGCCAGAAACCGGTCCTAGGATGCTTGATTCCGGTCCAGGGAAGACATGGCTTGGCAGTTCGGGCTGGACTGTTCGCAAGAGGCACAGGGTCAAGACTGATTTGCATATGGCCATGTCTGAACTGGGGTGGCGTAGTGGGCAAAAGAACGATGGATTTAACCCAGATCTCTTGACTGGGGGAGAATGTCTGCATTGTCAGCATTCCGTCCATCATTTGTTTGTTGTAACGCTTTTCGCCCTAAGTGGGATGGGTATTCCCAGACGTGGGACCCGTGCTCACTACGCTACTGGAGTCAAGCTATCCTGGCTGATGACGGCTGATAGCCAGAAACCGGTCCTAGGATGCTTGATTCCGGTCCAGGGAAGACATGGCTTGGCAGTTCGGGCTGGACTGTTCCCATGAGGCACAGGGTCAAGACTGATTTGCATATGGCCATGTCTGAACTGGGGTGGCGTAGTGGGCAAAAGAACGATGGATTTAACCCAGATCTCTTGACTGGGGGAGAATGTCTGCATTGTCAGCATTCCGTCCATCATTTGTTTGTTGTAACGCTTTTCGCCCTAAGTGGGATGGGTATTCCCAGACGTGGGACCCGTGCTCACTACGCTACTGGAGTCAAGCTATCCTGGCTGATGACGGCTGATAGCCGGAAACCGGTCCTAGGATGCTTGATTCCGGTCCAGGGAAGACATGGCTTGGCAGTTCGGGCTGGACTGTTCCCATGAGGCACAGGGTCAAGACTGATTTGCATATGGTCATGTCGGAACTGGGGTGGCGTAGTGGGCAAAAGAACGATGGATTTAACCCAGATCTCTTGACTGGGGGAGAATGTCTGCATTGTCAGCATTCCGTCCATCATTTGTTTGTTGTAACGGGGGATCCAGATCGGCAGGGTGCGGAAATAATAAAGCAGCCACGGCAGGGCCACCATTTTCAACAGTGCCACCCGGCCCAGTACCGACAACGGGAGGGAGGCCCAAAAGGACATGCATCCCTTCAGGGCCCGTATTCCCCGACCTATGTTGCCCTCCAGCAGGTCCCCAACGTCCCGGTAAATCCTGACCCCCAAGTAGGTGAAGCATGTGGCCTCCCACGCCACCTCCTCCGTGAGTGGGGGGTACGGGACATCTGCCCGCAGCGGGAAGACAGAAGTCTTGTTCCAATTAACCCGGAGGCCCGACAGTTCCCCAAAGCCCGACAGCAGTTCCATAGCCCTCCCCAGGGCCTCCTCCGAGTCCTTGAGATACAGCAAAAGATCGTCTGCGTACAATGAGATATAGTGCGTCGTCTCCCCACTCCGGACCCCGCCAAAACTTGCCCCCGTCCTTGCCCGCATTGCCAATGGTTCCATCGCCAGGGCAAACAACAGGGGAGACAACGAACAGCCCTGTCTCGTACCCCTGCTCACCGGGTACTCCGAGGAAACCACCAATCCCAGTCGCACCCGGGCTGAAGCTGAGGAATAAAGGACCCTCGTCCACCGCCCAAATCCATCCCCAAGGCCCATTCGCTCCAGCACCGCATCGAGGTAGCCCCACTCTAAGCAGTCGAAGGCCTTCTCGATATCTACGAAGAGCACTGCCGGCTTCTGGGCAGGGTCCCAGACACTGCCCACTATGCGGACCAGGCACCGAATATTCATGGCTGTGCTCCTAGTGGGGATAAATCCAGCCTGGTCCTCATGCACCAGCCGGGTCATGTGTGGTAGCAATCTAGTAGCCAAGATGCGGCTCAATATTTTATAGTCGACCGTCAGCATGGATAGTGGCCTATACGAGGTCACATCCGAGGCGTCCCGACCCGGTTTCAGCAGCGGCACCACGAGCGCCTCCCTCAGCGACTTAGGTAATCTCCCCATCGTCAAGGCCTCCGTATAGACCTGCAAGAGCCTGGGCGCTAGTACATCGACATATTGAGCATAAAATTCAATCGGCAGCCCATCCACCCCCGGCGTTTTGTTTCTGGCCATATGTTTGATAGCTACCCTGATTTCCGAGAGCGTGATGGGTCCCCCCAGTTCCTTCGCCGTCTCGGCCTCCAGCCTCGGGAGAGGAGTAGTCCCCAGGAAGTCGGCCACTGGGGGGCTCCCCGCCCCCCGCCGGCTCTCATAAAGGCCCGTACAATAAGCCCGAAAGCGCTCCAGGACCGCCGTTTGCGTGTACACTACCTCCCCCGTCTCAGTGCCTATACTCATTACCGGGCAACCCCTGGGCTCGGGATTAGCAATCCTGGCCAGGAGCGTCCCCACCTTGTCCCTCTCCGCATGCACTCTCGCAGCATACAACTTGTAATCGAAACACCTCAGGCGCTCCGTTTCAATCGCCACCAGCTCCTTCGCCTCTAGCAGTCTGTCTTGCAACTCCGGTCGCTCAGGCCTGCGCCGCTCCAAATCCCTCAACAACCCCTCCGCCTTCGCCAGGTCAGCTAGGACAGTCGCCCTCACACTCGGAAACCGGCCCATGCAAACTCCTCTGATCACCAACTTCATGGCATCCCATTCAATCGCTCTCGTGGCAGTCGATCCTTCATTCTCTCCAAAGTACCGTTCAATGCCCTGCAGTACCGTATCCCTAAACACCGGATCTTCTAATGTTTCTGGACGCAACCTCCACGTCGGTATTGCCGACCTTTGCCTCTGCCATTGCAGCGTCAGCAACAACGGATTATGATCGGATACAGTTCTAGTTAAGTACTCCGTATGTGCCATTTTGGAAGCCAACGACCCACTACACAGAATGGAGTCTATCCTGACATGTAGCGCGTGTAAAGCGGAAAAAAAGGAGTAGTCCCTATCGCCAGGGTGCTGCTCCCGCCACACATCCACCAGTCCCCACCTCTCCTCCCAGTCCGCCCTGTGCGCCGCTAACCGGCGCACCGGGGAGTCCACCAGCGGCGGATGCGATCTATCTAACTCCACATCCGTTATCGAATTAAAGTCCCCTCCTATCAGAATGGGGCCCGCCAGGAAGTGCGCCAGCGTTCCCGTCAGGCCGGCAAAGAAGCGCGCCTGTTCCACATTAGGTGCATAGATGCTACACTGTACCACATCCTGGCCATACAACCGCCCCTCCACCACCACATATCGACCTTCAGGGTCTACCAACTGATTCGTAGCCTGGAATGGGACCCCCGCTCTCACCCACACCAACACTCCCCTGGCAAACGCCGAGTACGTGGTGCCAAACACCTGACCATGCCATCTCCTCTGCAGCGCGGCATGTTCTTGCTTAGTTAAATGCGTTTCCTGCAAGAAGGCTATTTGGATGCCTCGCCTCACTAGCTGGGCATGCACTTTATACCTCCTCGTCATAGTCCGGAGCCCTCGGACATTCCACGTGAGGCATTTCAGATTAGGTAACGTCCCCATTGTAGCCATTTCGCAGCCAATGACCCAGCGCCCAGTGGGCACCCCCAACCAAGCAGTAGAACCCCTTAACCAAAACATCCCAACAAACTCCCTCCTCCCCTCTCCCCAGAACAGGACCCAATAACACCATATCAGCCCCCATCCAAACCAGCAACCCACCAAACATTCCCGACGCTGTGGTCGTCACCACAGAAAGCCTTAAGGGCCACAAGGGGTTGCCTCAGAGCCGACCCAGACTGGGCCCAGCCCTCGCCCCCAGCCCAGGACCCCACATGTCCATCAGCACAGTACCTTCCAGTTCGCAGAACACCCGGGCGCTCCGCCGGGGTCAGAGCCCCCAGAAAGGCCCCCCCCTCCCCGCATCAGCCATTGAAGAGTCCATCCGCCGTCTGTGGGGTGACTGCCGGCCTTCCCGAGCTCTCCACCTCCGAAAGTTCACCGCCTGATTGCCCACCATCGTCACCAGTGTCCGAGCCCACCGACATCCGTTCTTGCGGAGAGCCCGTGAGGATCGCCGTGGCCTCCAGCGCCCCCCGCCTGTCCTCCGCCAGCTGGTCCTCCCGTAACCCTCTCCTGAGGTTATCACGTTTGCGGATGCGTTGGGATTTCCGCACTTGAGTCGGCCGGCGCCTCTCCCTCGCGCCTTTCCCCTTGCGGTCCGTGCCAGCGCGATGCAGCTCGAGCCATGCCCCCGCTTCATCCGGAGTCTGAAAGAAGTGGGTTGCGTCGCCCACAATCACCCTTAATTTCGCCGGGAAAAGCAGGGAATACTGTAGCCCCTCGGCCCTCAGTTCCTTCTTCACTGCCAGAAAAGAAGCCCTATGCTTCTGGACCTCCTGCGTGTAGTCGGGGAACACCGTCACCGGGCTATTCGCCACCTGAAAGGGGCCCTCCGATCGCGCCCTCTGGATCAACAAATCTCTGTCCCTGTAATGTCTGACCAGCATCGGCCGGGGCGGGCGGCCCGGCGGCGGCGGGCGGGCCGGAACCCTGTGCGCCCGCTCCAGGGAGAAGAAGGGGGAGAGCCCCTCCGGGGCCACCACTGTTTTGAACCAATTCTCCATGTACGCCACCGCATCCTTCCCTTCACTGTTTTCCGGGAGGCCCACCACCCGTACATTGTTCCTGCGATTGCGGCCTTCGGCATCCTCCGCCCGTCTCTCCAGCATTGCCAAGCGGCCCAGGACGTCGGCGAATTTGTGGTCCGCGGCCGCTACTGCAGGGCCGAGCTCCTGTAGCTTCATCTCATTGTCCTTAACTCGATCTGACAATTTGGCATGGTCCGCCCTCAAGAGACCCAGTCCAGTGGCGACCTGCGCAATGTCGTTGTGCAGGGCCTCCTTAGTGGCCGTGATCGCCTCAAGAATACTGTCCAGCCGTGCGTTCAGGCACCGTTCCTGCGCCGAGCCCTCCGAGTCACCCTGGGCACCGCCATCCGCGGCCGACTCCGCGCCCGGCATCTGTGGCGCAGCACCCCGATTCGCCATCTGCTCGGCGGGGATCCCCCCTCAAGAGGGTCGCGGGGGGGGCCCCCACCCAACCGCTCTGAAGTCCGCCGTCCTGCGCAGCCGCTACACCCGACGGCCGCTGCAATCGCAGCCCGTGCGCTGCCTTCAGACTGCCAGAGGGCCCCTCCACGTCCGGCTCCCCTCGCTCCCACTTCGGCAGCTCTGGTCAGGGCCATTGTCCGCGACTCCAGATCCCTCCGTCTGATGTCCCACTTCGAGTCAGGCCAGAGCGAGCCGTCCTGCGGGGTCAACACTGTGGTCCTGGGGTGCAGCACTCCGCCGTCCCCCTCGCCTTCCCTGCTCTCCGTCGGGCGCCGCGCCAGCCCAGGCGATCGTCGCTCTCCACGCGGGGGGAGGGGCAGCTCCGTCACCTCGCTCCCCACTCGGGACCGGGGGCCCAGCCCCCAGCTCTCAGTCCCAGGGGCACCCGATAGCCGCCGTCGTCCCGCTCAGCCGAGGCCGTCCCCGTCTCCCTCGGGTCACGTTCCTCCGTCGTCCTCCTCAGGGCTCCGAGGTCGGGGCCGCCGCCATCTTGCCCGCTGCTCACTGCGCTCCGGATCTGCGGCCTCGGGCTCTAGACCGTCCTCCGCAGTCTCCCTGCTTGCAGCCCCAGCAGCCCCGGCGCTCCGCACCGGCAGTCCGTGCAACCGATAGCCCCTCTCGGTAAATTATCAGGAGTATTGGCGGGATCAGGCTCGGAGCTGCAGGCTCACGCCGCCATCCCGATCGGCGTCCAAGCCACGCCCCCATGCTCAAGATAATTGATCCTCTTCTCCCAGGAGTTAGCAACCCTGGCAAAGGACTCCAGTCCAGAGTTTTTGATTACCACCCAACCTTTCTCCTGTTCTCTGGCTGAATCCAACTTGCTGGGGACTAGTTATGGCGATATTGACCAAGAGCCCCTCAAACCCTCTTAAAAGTCAGGCAGACTTGCCTGCTGAGATTCAAAGGGTCATCGTATCCTACCACTTTCAAAGATCACCGGTCGCCACAGATAATCTTTATTACTGTGATGATGACTGTAGAGATGCCACAGGCCTGCCCCATAACTTCAGCTCTTACTCATTAGAGGAAGGATCACAATGGCCACCTGCCTCACGCCTCAATCTCAGTGTTTGTTCATTAGGCATTCCACACGCAGACATCCCATAGCACATGGAACCTTTGTCAGGGAAGAAGATACAAAGCATAATGGAAATGTAAAGACATGGCAACCATGGTTCTGTGTAGGAGTAACCTCAGCAGACATGAACTTCTGCCAGCGGCCATAACTGGCCCTCATCATCTTCGCAGGGTGACTAGGGAAGGAGTCACATGCACAATTCATAAGAAGTGCGTGGTGGTATTCTGCGCCTTTTTAAGGATTTGACTTTTTCAGTGGTTACTAGAGATGTTCTGAAAGGCATACATGTGTAGCTGTATGGGGATGGGTATCACCTCTATGTGAGCTATTAGTGTTGGTGTGTGATTGCAGTGGTGATAGGCATGTGGATGGGCCTGCAGGAGCCACTGTTTGTGGGGGCAATATAATTTGCATGAGCAAGTGTCAGAGAAAGCTAGATTGTGTGGCCTCAAGTTTGTTCTCATGATTAATGGTGTGGCCTGAGGGAGTTGGGCTGGTGGCTCTGATTTGCACTCAGCAGTGGGATTGGCATCAAGCAAGTACCAGTTACTTGAAGGGGCTGTGGGTTAGTCACACTTTGGAAAACAGCTGGTGAGTGCCCGTGGACAGGACTGCTTCAGAGTTTGAGGCCTCATCATCTGTATTGAAGCTGAGCCCTGAAGCAGCTGTGTGAGGGGTTGGAAACAATAAAAACAACCCTTTGCAATGCAAGAGGTCTCGCATTAGTGAAAGTTTGAGCTATTGGTGTTGTAAATGAAAAAGTACTAGTACTGTACATTAAGTGGCGTACTCATATGACATGCCTGCAAAAATGCACTAACACTGCACATTGAATAAGACATGCCTGTAAAGAAGCACTAACACTGCACATTCGGGAAATGCAGTGCTAAGTTGGACAATCGATGCTTATGGAATGGGAGGCATTGGTGTACCTGCTGACGTGAGGTCAGACATTTGTCTAGTGGCCGTGCAGCACATTTTGTCCCATACTGTTTAACTATTACGTAAACTTTAACAATATTGGGGTTAAAGGTTAATGTCATTATTATCATTTTAACACTTAACTACAACATTCAGCAATTGGAAGGTGACCAGTTAACGATTGCAAAGGGCCTACCACTGCAGGGCTAGACATGTGGCAGTGCTTTTAATAACTTTTGATGCATTATAACTAGAAAATATTTTATTGAAATTTATAAATGGTGCAGCAGGAGAGGAATTATGTGGCAAATTTGAACTAAGTAGAAATAGCCGCACCATCGCATAAATACAGTGCCCCTGGCTATAATTATTATCTTATCATGCGTGGCACCCTAAGACAAGAGCACCTCCCTTGTCACTCCCACATGACAGCAAAACATTTTGCATAGAGCAGTAATAGAAATAAAACACAATCCCAGCCTCGTACTGCTCCGCGGTATAACTTGCTACCTTTCCCAAAACCTGATTTGACACCCCCACATACAGAGATGTGTACATGAAAAAGTATACATGAGACTCTACAGTTGCCACAACATATTTTAGTGTCTGCATATGAAGCGCTGTGACTGACTAATGTGGTCCGCGCTAAGCGAAGGTTGAAATAAGTATGTAATTTCGTATGAAGTATTGTTTTGAAGCTTTGAATACTATGAGCAGTTTCTGTGGGAGTGCATTGGCGGCGATCACGTCGCACTGGTGTTTGTTTGTAGCTTTGAGCATGGGTGTATATGTAAATGACACTGCCTTTAATTAATGTTTTTAAAACAAAAATAAAAGGCATTGTTATTAGCAATGTCAATAGCTGAAACTCGCGTAAATGCGAGACCTATTGCATTTCAAATGCTTGTTAGATTAGTGAGTAGAAAACGCTCCCTTTCGGCCCTGGCAACAAATTAATTAAATAAACAAGTGGGGCCGCTAAAGTGAAAGCGGACCGCGCTGCAGCAAAGAAAAAAAAATAGTGCTTATCGACTTATGAAGGAGACCGTGTAACTCCACAAGTAAAAGATCCAGTCCTCATGGGAGGTAACAAATGGTGACAGGGTGGTAACAAGGAGGGACTAACAAGCCTCATTATCAATGACACCAGGCAAACAAAAATATGAGCAGAGAGAAGGCGAGGCTTCCACAACATACTCGACTACTGCATGCCTCCTAAAAATGTATAGGAACTGTGATGCTGCGTGCAATGCGGGTGGAGTGAGTTAGCGTGGGGGCAGGGTCAAAGTCATGGCAAAAAAAAGAACATTCGGTAACTTTTTAGGTATTTCACTTTTATGGAAACTACATATAAAATGACCTCAGTTTAAATGAAAAATAAAGGCAAGTTAAGTTAATAAGAGGGACATTAATCCTGGTTGGTGCAGTGGAGAATAGTGACTTATGTATGTTTAGTGCTGGGAGGTCCCAGTCTGTGCCAGAAAGCACCGTAAAAATCGTAGTCATTATTTGAAAGTTGCATTACTCACAATATAAGATAGGTTGTGTTTTCAGGAAGTTTAAAGTGATGCCATCAGTAAAAGCCAAACCCAGCTTCCAAGCAATTTGGCCAGTTGAGCACATTTACATTTCTTTTAGACAAGCATGCTTGTTTAACTGTCTGACCCTCCCTAGTCGCAAGACTAAAATATACCCAAAGTGCCACATTTAGTGGTGGTGTCTGCTCTGTCCCTGTGAATTTTTCACCTGCTTAGGTATTTTGTGTAATTATAGAGCATGCTACCTATATTGAGTCTTTTTGAAGCTGCCTAAATATTTCAATACAACTGGAACATGGCATTAGTAGATTGTGAGACCTTTTCTTTGGGACTTAGGACATTAGGTGGTTACTGAGCTCTAAATGTGGTGGGTACTGCAATTTACCAGAGTCAATCGTTTAGTAATATTTCTCTCGAAAGAAGGCAACAGCAAGTAGTTAAGGCTTACACCAGGAGACTGTAAATGGATTGAACTCCAATACAATAAAACTCCTATCTTTTAAAAGGGTCTGATTTAGAGGTGGTTATGGAATGAAACCTCAAAAATGTGTCCCACAACTTAGTTACGCTCACACACCACTAGGCAATTTCTGGTGCTTCTTCATGCAGTCTCTTCGCATGCATAATGTTTCCCAATGTCCTATGCTAGACTGCATGTATACAAGACTTATGTTCACAGGCTCAGAGGGTTGTCTTTACATATGACCACAATGTATGATTTATATTTTCAGTCAACAGTAACTTGTAACACTGTTCAGATAACAACACTGTAGAGCAAGAATTTGTGAAACAGGTGAGATTGTAGAAAGTTGTCAAATATCACAATGCCATGCAGACCAGTGACTTTCACAAATATGTTATAGAAGCACACAAATAACTCTCGTGCCTTTTGAAGAGTTCCTTATCTGTGTAATCCGTTTTGTGTGGGAAACTGTGTTAAGGTTAATATATTTTTAGCTCTTTTCAGTGAGACACTCAGCGACTGGAATTACCTTCTATGTTTTGTTCCGCTTCAGATGAAGGAAGTGGATGTTTTAGGCAATGCACAGAGCTCGGATGAAGAGTACAACTTTGAGGACCGGATTAGTAATCATTTTATCTCTAAACTACCTATCTTCGTCTGACTCATCCTTGAGACTTCAGTGTGGGTGCTGTACTATAATGATTCCCAGGCCGCACGTGAACTTTTAGCTTTACTATCTGGGATCTGAATCCCTGTTTATTCCATTATAAAATCAAGAGTACGGGAGCCAGAATGGAAAGCAAAACAAGAATTTGCAATGCAATAGGTCTCTCATTCACGAGAGTTTGAGCTATTGGCATTGTAAATGACAATGCATTTTATTTATGTTTTGGGTTTTAAAACATAAATAAAAGGCATTGTCATTTACAATACTAATAGCTTAAACTCTCGCAAATGCGAGACCTATTGCATTGCAATAAAGGGCCTTCTCGGCCACTTGTTAGATTGTAAATATCAGAGGAAGAGACCGGCCTGCGACATGGTCAAAGTAGTGATAAATAGTGCAGTGAAGAAGATGTGTACGTTTTGTAAATTACACAGACACAATGTGTGAAGTGAAAGTTACATATGATTCGAGCTATAAACACTAACAAAGCGCTCCTACACCTTTTGCTCTCTGATTACCCTATCACGGCTCAGGAGAAAGAGCGGGGAGGGCTATTTCCTTCCCTCTCTGTGATTTGAGTGTGCAGTGTGGCATTGTGTAATGTCATTGCTATCTTTGGCCTAATAAAAACACTCCAGCTGTGGTAGGGCCCTGGCTTCACCTCCTGGTGCAGGGGGAGCTGTGGTTTATGGCATGCATGGAGGGAGGGATGGTCTCAGCTGCAGCTCCGGCCTCGTACAGTGTCCCTGCTATTACTAGTGAGCAAGAGGTGCTGAGGTGGTGGTAAGTGAGGGGGTGGTATTGGTGATGGTGGTATTGGTGGTGGTGGTATTGGTGGTGCTGGTATTGGTGGTGGCATTGGTGGTATTGTTGGTAGTGGTATTGGTATCTGTATTGGTATTGGTGGTGGTGGTATTGATGGTAGTGGTATTGGTGGTGGTATTAGTGGTATTGTTGGTATTGGTGGTGGTGATATTGGTGGTGGGATATTGGTGGTGGTATTGGTGGAGTATTGGTGGTGGTGGTATTGGTTGTGGTATTGGTGGTAGTGGTATTGGTGGTGGTGGTATTGGTGATGGTGCTATTGGTGGTGGTGATGGTGGTGGTATTGGTGGTGGTGGTGGTGGTATTGGTGGTGATGGTGGTATTGGTCGTGGTGATATTGGTGGTGGTGGTATTGCTGGTGGTGATATGGATGGTGGTAGTGATGGTGGTATTGGTGGTGGTATTGGTGATGGTGATGGTGGTATTGGTGGTGGTGGCATTGTTGGTGGTATTGGCAGTGGTGGAGTTGGTGGTACTGGTGGTGGGGGTGGGGGTGGTGTTGTTAATAAAACAGGTTTTTGAAAATAACTTTGTCTGGTGGTTTAGTGCAGAGGACATGTAACACAGATGTGCTGTTCTCAGCTTCAGCCCATTAGCACACGATTATGTGCTACCTGGAATTCACATGACTTAATTTGCTAAACATTTCTAAATCCATTTAACACGAGATAATGCCGGATTAAAGGGATTGAAAGCAGATGCCCGTGTTATGGGGCAGCAGTGCTGCTTAAAAAAACACAAGCGGTTTGAACAAAAGCAGCGCATGTCTGGCCTGCAGTAATGAAAACTCAATAAAGTAAATACTGCTTACAGATTAAATAACAGGTCCCTTGTAACAACTGAAGTAAAGGGGCGAGTAACCATGGGAGGTTACAAATAAAGACAAGGCTGTACTAAGGAGGGACTAACAAGCCTATTAACAAATCCAAAGGCAGCATTTATGACAATGACACAAGCCAATGAAAAATATGGGAGAAGAGTAGGCACGGCTTCTCTCCCATACTCTACCATGACGGTCTCGCAGAGCAAGCAGTGCATGCGCGCTGCCGCTAAGCTCGTCCTAAAAACACTGGACTATATAACCTACTTTCATACTTAACTAATAAACTTGAGAGCTTAGAATATCATACAAGTCACTTCCTATTCCATTATCACCTATGCTTCTGCCCCATCATACAGTCAGACGAGTTCCTCTGCTACGGATTATGTTCCTAATTAAACTCACGCCTGTCAGCAGTTCTCTACTGCTTAGGAGTGGGACCTAACCTGGTGCAAGCAAAGGCAGTTCTCTATGTGTGGCAGTCTGATAGCCTCTCTACGGTGACCTTTACCTTAATGTCTGCACTGAATTAAAACTCTGTGTCACACCACCTACCAGGAATGGTCAATATCCAAAGAGAGGGGCAGAGGGGAAAACCAGCAAACTCAGTGGTGCTAGAGTCCGAGAATTCCCGATTGAGTGGCACAGATCACAGATACATAATCAAGATTAACCAGAACCCGTCCAGTGAAAAGGCACTTCTGTCATGTGGCTAGCTTTTCGAAATGTGTAGTTATGCTATTTTTCCGAGGGCCAGCTTTCAACGCATCTTATATTTGAAAGGTAACTATGCACGAAAAAAAAAGTATTCAATATTTTTACAAGTACCCCAAAAGTAACATAAATAACTTAAAATGTAGTACGGGTAACCTACAGAGCAAATAGCGAAGTAAATATACTAGGGAGGTATTAGAATCTCTGGATTGGTCCATACGCAGGATACACCATTAGTGACCAGCACTCTACACCACTTTCTGTTTCACTCGGTTAGCTGCCATGACATATCTCTGTGCAGTTCCAATGCTCCCAAAGCAGAGCCTGAGGGGAGCATGTCCACAGATATATAATCAAGATTAACCAGACCCTGAGCCTGAAAAGGCACTGTTTGAAATGTACAGTTATGCAATTTCTTCAGAGGGCGATCTTTTAGGGCATCATGTATTTGAAAGGCAACTATGCCCATTGAAAAAAAGTATTCAATAATTTGACAAGTACCCACAAACAATAAACACCATTGAAAACAAGCATTGACAATACAATAGCAAAAAAGAGACACAATTGAAAACACGTATTGGCAATACAATAGGTCTTAAAGATAAACACAAAACGGGACCATGCTGAAACACAGAGCGTGGTGCCGGTGTATATCTAGAGTTACGAACATGGTGGCCCATAAAGCGGATGCCATGGTGAAAATGCTATACCATTAAGCTCGGCGTCCATGTAGAACAAGCATTTGCAATGCAATAGGTCTCGCATTATAAAAGTTTGAGCTAATGGCATTGCTAATAATAATGCAACACCAGTAGCGCAAACATTCAGTAATGCGAGACCTATTGCATTGGAAAAGGTTTTTTTTGTTGCTTTTTTATATAGCGCGACTTGACCCAAAGGCGTGCATTTATGTTGTATTGAGTTCAGTGCAATTATGTGGTATGCTATTATATGACACAGAGTGGTATTATGCGGAGTGTATTTATGTTGCATTAAGTAGAGAGTAATTATGTGACGTTGAATTATGTAGTATTGAGTGGTATGTGGAGTGCATGTATGTTGCATTGAATACAGTAATTATGTGACGTGTAATTATGTGGTACTGAGTGGTATTATGTTGAGTGTATTTATGTTGCATTGAGTAGAGTGTAATTATGTGGTGTGTAATTCTGTGGTACTGAGTGGTATTTTGTGGAGTGTATTTATGTTGCATTGAGTAGAGTGTAATTATGTGGCTTGTAATTGTGTGGCACTGAGTGGTTTCGGGGTGTATTTATGTTGCATTGAGTAGAGTGTAAATATGTGGTATGTAATTATGTGGCACTGAGTGGTAGTATGTGGAGTGTATGTTGCATTTAGTAGAGTGTAATTATGTGGCATGTTATTACGTGCCACAGAGTGGAGTGCGAGAGTGAGAGGGAAGAGGGATAAAGAGAGAGAGGGAGGGAGAGAGAAAGAGAGCTAGAGAGAGAAAGAGGGAGAGCGAGAGGGTTAGAAAGAGTGAAAGAGAGAGAAAGAGAGAGAGGGGGAGAGAGAGAGAGAAAGAGAGAGGGAGAGAGATAGAAACAGGGGGGAGAGAGAGAGAGGAGAGATAAAAAGAGAGCGGGAGGGAAAGAGAGAAAAAGGGAGGGAGAGAGAGACATAGAAAGAGAAATAGAGGAGAGAGTGAAAGAGTGAGAGAGAGAGAGCAAGAGAGGGTGGGAGAGACTGAGAAAGAGAGAGAGAGAGAGAGAGAGAGAGAAAGAGGAGAGAGAGGGGGAGGAGAGAAAGAGATAGAGGGAGAAAGAGAAAGAAAGAGGGAGGGAGAGAGAGAAAGAGAGAGGAGAGAGAAAGGGAAAGAGTGAGAAAGAGAGAGAGAGAGAAGAGAGAGATAGAGAGAGCTGGAGGGATATCGGGGTGATTCCCACTTCCGAAATGAATAAAGTAAGGCCCTGAGAAATGTGGGGCAGAGGGGTCATTATGTCACAATCCTCACCTCACACTGTGTTTCAGGTCTCGTGTGCTGTGATATTTAGAGGCAGAGGATGTGGCGCTGTGGTCAGAGCTGCAGTTAAAAATGTTATGCTACAACTCCTGCTTTGTAAAATTAGGATAAGAGCAAACTTGGCACCTCGCTGCTGTCCGAAGTATCATCGTTTTGAGTTTAACAAGGGTCAGAAAGTATTTGAGACAAGAGAAGCTGTTTAAATGCAGACAAACATCGATGAGCTACAGCTCCTAACAGCCTTCCAGCAGCCTTTGAGCGCTATGTACCTGGGATCAGACTGGTCGCTCTCGTCTGGCCCAAAGTAACCGACTGCAAACGGAGTGAAATGTTGACATTGATATGATGCCATCCTTCTGATAGATACGTATCCACCTTTAGTGGCGCAAAGGGCTCGTGACCTGCTGAGTGGTGCTCAGACCACACGCTGCACCTTAAACAAAGACTGCTGCAGCAGGGACGCCCCCTTCTAAGGCGGTGGCAATGATTGCACAGGACATCCTTGGATCACAATATTTGGTAGCCCTTTTGTGGTCAGGGTAGATATGCATTGTATTGTTTGTCTGTCCGTTAATCCAGCGGATGGCACATGGTTCTCTGCTCCGAATAAATGTCTTCTGTGCTGGTGCCATCTCATGCCACCTCTTCTCAAAGGAACCTGCTGCTGGGACCTTCTGGCTGAAATAAAGAACGTGACTGCGTGTATTAATCCCAGAGCTTGACCAATGGCCACCGAGAGTCAGTAAGGAAAGAACTCCAGCCAGTGACAAACATTCTCTAGAAGCCCATAGAAAATGATATTTGATACAAGTGCACGGAGAAGGCCTCAGACCCAATGTGAGCAGTCTGGTACATGAAGGACAGACGCGTTATACGATGGTGCAGAGTTTTGAATTAATGTTATTTAGTGGCCAATGCCACACATCGGCTGGTATCTACAACAAGCAGAGAGCAAACAGTGGCACCCCGAAAAACACTCCTGTCCTGCAGATCCAGCAGAATGCTTTAGAAGCATGCAACACAAACATCAAAACCGGGTGACTGTTCACAAGCAAAGCTTTCCAGTGTGAAAGGCACACAAAATAAGCACTGAACGCTCTGCAGTTACTGCCCATGTCACTGACATCAGTTTGTGTCAGAAGTTTTTCACTACACGTGCACCCCAAAAATAATACTTATTACCGAACATTCTTAGTTTGTCCAAGACATTAAGAACACCCAGAACTGGATGCCTGGAAGAGAGGGAAATAAATGGGGGAGAGAGAGAGGTAGATAGAAAGAAAATCAGGGACAGAAATTAGGAAATCCAGATAAGGGGGGGGGGAGAGAGATAACGATAGAGACAGACAGAGAGAGCAAGAGAAAAATGAAAGATAGGAAGATAAAAAAAGTCACGAGACAAGGATAGACTGAGATACAGAGAGAGGGAGAGAGAAGACAGACAGGTAGTGGCAGAGAAAGAAAGGCGGAGAGACAAGAAGAGAGCGAGAGAGTGACAGATGGCTAGAGAAAGATGAGAGAAAGTTAGGGAGAGAATGGGAGGCAGACAAAGAGAGAAAGCAAAACAAATAGAGGGTGTTCTTTTAACATCAAAGTGACGTGCCAGGATTCTACATTAAACAAGCGCAAGCAAAGCCAGTCGTCTAACTTTAATGTGCCAACAAGTGCGAAAACAACATGGATATGGTGTGTTAGTAGTTATTTACTGGGGTTGTATGTGAACGTCCAGTCTGCCTCCAGGCCTGGTTTATGATGTCAGCATAGAACTTTCTGGGGGAAGATTCCTAATCTCGGCAGTTGGAAAGAGGCTTTGGCGTGGTAAGGAGCGGGGGAGGGTTACCTGTGCATTCGCGCCAGTTCGTACCAATAAAACTCTTACTTTTCTACAGTGTGGACTCAGACGTGCTGCCAGGATTCTACATTAAACAAGCGGAGGTCCAGACAAACACAGCTCGATGGACTGTGGGTGGCAGTGTTTTTACCATCCGAAGAGCTGTGTGAGTGTGCAAATCAAAATAAGACTCAAAGCATTTCGTTTGTTCTGTGGCGCCTTTTATTTTATGGTTGACTTTTTTTCATGCAACGTTTGCCAATCGCGAACGGCATCGCGCTGATACGAACGAAAGATAAACTCGTTGGGCTCAGCACACACATTGGCTTTGTAAGCGCGGAGTAGATAAATAGGTCAGTGTCGAAAACACGTGAAATTCAATACGGGCAGGAAGTGGGATGAGGGAGGGGGTGGCAAATGGCGTGTACATTTCACGGGCGCTTTGATGTTCGCAGTGGCCGCGCGGCTCACTGAGAACATCAAAGCGCCCGCGAAATGTACACGCAGGCTGCCAAATGGTGCGCGCGCACGGCGCACATGCACTGTGTCAAAGCGGCTGTGCGGCCCGCGAAAGTGAAAGCAAACGACGCCGACGCACACGCACTGTATTTGGAGGCCTGAAAGCACTCGTTTGCACTTCTAAAACTCGCTTACTATAAGTCTCGCCAGAGCAGCGCTAAAGCGCTGGCTCAGGCGAGACCTACAAAAGTTATACACACAGTGTGGTGAAATACTGTCAGGAAATAAAACAAGTAGTCCTTAAAGAAACAGATAGCCACATATAGTGCAAATAAACTGTAATTGGCCGGTGCTCCTTGGTCTACACCGGAAATGATGTATCGGGAGCACTAACAAATAAGGAGCCAGAAAAGAAGAGCAACAAAGGAGTTAACCAATGGAAAGCAGTTAGCAGCTATGTTCTCATTTGGGTGCGCGCCTGCGCATACCCACCTTTCAATTTAAAAGCGTCCAAGTTCTGTTGTGGAGCGCATACGCTGAGTGTGCACCGAGGGAGATTTTGTCAAGTGCTCATTTAAATGAGCGGCTTGAAAGTTTCTCTTGGTGCAGGATGGCCTTTAAGCTCAGTGAGAAGTCTTAGAGAAGTGTGAGGGCAATCAAGATCATATTGTGCAGAAACTAGCATCTTTTGCAGACGCCACCAGTTTGGGACAGCTGCAAAGGTGCTTTAGGTATATAATTTATATTTTGGAGGCCGGGAATTGGGCACTGTATGACTGGACTGATGCTGAGTGGAGAAGGGCGGGCGTGGGTGAAGGGTGCTGATAAGGAGGAGTAGAGCAGTCCTGTGTGTCTGGTGCCCTGAGGGGAATTTTGCATGACACTGTCCTCTCAGGTTTCAAGCAGCATACAGTGGTGTAATGGTTGAGGCCAGGGGTTTATGTAGAGAAAGTCCAGCGAAAACAGTAGTGGGTTCACACGAGCTACTATGTTCTTGCCCTTAATGTTGCAGGTAAAAGTTGTTTTTCTCAAGAATATGTACAATAACTCTAAAAGTAATACAGATCAGTAGCCAGTCCATATTATATTTCACTTTCTTGACTTCGTGTTGTCTGGTTTAACCAATCCTGCTTCCTATGAGTATTTTATTTTACTAGATGTGTCACAGTAACTTATTTTTTCATTCAGCTTATGATTCGTGTATAGCACATCATGCAAGCTGATTTTCCTTCAAGTGTTTGGGTAAGTTCAGGGTGTGGATGGGGTTTATGTTGTAGGCAAGATTGAAATCTGAAATTGAGTCTGAAAGCAGTGTGAGTTTCTCCTAGTGGTTCTCACCGGATCGTTATGGTGTTCAGAAAGCATGTTCATGCAATTTTGCCTCTCTGTAGATCACAGTAACTTATTTTTTCATTCAGCTTATGATTCGTGTATAGCACATCATGCAAGCTGATTTTCCTTCAAGTGTTTGGGTGAGTTCAGGGTGTGGATGGGGTTTATGTTGGGGGCAAGATTGAAATCTGAAATGGAGTCTGAAAGCAGTGTGAGTTTCTTCTAGTGCTTCTCACCGGATCATTATGGTGTTCAGAAAGCATGTTCATGCAATTTTGCCTCTCTGTAGATCACAGAGTGAAAGTCGCATTTGTGCCATTTGAACAAAGGACACACATAGCTGTCTAGATATTTATTGACAGTGAAGTATAAGACGTGTGGGGTCAACAAATTAGCAGGGTGGTCCGAGGCAAGGGTATGGCTTGGCTTTAACAGCTGTGTACAAGCCAAGTCCTCATTGGGAGGGAGGGGTGGGGGGGGAAGCAGGCCGCTGGCCAAGAATTGTGTGTAAAAGGCCGCTTTATTGGAAACAGGTGCACATTACAAATTTAAAACCTTGGCCGAATGCCTTCCAAAACTAAACCTCACAAAATATAAAATACCTAACCCCGCACCCCGCCCCCTCCCCTAAATTCCTTCGAGCCCGCCCCCGCCCATACATTACAACATTACAACAATATCAAACATTACATTCCTGTATAACCCCCCCAACAATCTCTAAATACAAACCTTCCGTTAACCAAACTCCCCTGCCTGCCCCTTTACAGCTATCGGCCCCCAAACTGTGGAACCGAACTAAAGTTACCAACCTATCCTTTCCCTGTCGATAACCCAACTCAACAACATAACTCCACCAACCTCCGGTAAAACTGTCCAAAATTCACAATGACCCCCGCACGGCACCTGCTCCAAGCGACAAAATACAAGCGTAGAAAAAAAACCCTGCACACCTGTCCCCAGAAAAACCGCCCGAAAAATATGAAAATGGAAAAAAGAAAAGCAATAAAACTAAAACATTTTACAAAAAAGAGGGGGGTGCCAAATACAAAAGTGTTTTTTGTGGGAGGGAAAGGGTGGGGACAAAAAACACACCACTAGCCTAGCTCCCAGCCACCAGGTCACCAAACCTAAAATGGTGGCCGGGAGCAGGCGCCCAAAGTATTTATACTTGGACTACATTTAGGCTGGAAAAAGGAGCCCAAATTTGAAATCGGCCGCGCGGGGCCAGCCACGCCCCCCCACACGCCCCCTCCCAAACTGCCCGGGGGTGGGGACTCCCTACGGTCGCCTGCCCCCCCAAGGCCCTCTTGGGAGGGAGGGGTGGGGGGGGGAAGCAGGCCGCTGACCAAGAATTGTGTGTAAAAGGCCGCTTTATTGGAAACAGGTGCACATTTTTTTTTTTTTTTTTTTTTTTTTTTATTTATTCACATTTTGGAAATGCAATCAACATTTCAACATACAAAACCAAAACAATTAGGCCTTGGTACAATATCATCCGGCCTCTAGGCCCATCCCAGCTCCCCTCGGGCAGTGTCTTTATGGTATTAAGCATCCATACCCTCCCTCCGTCGTCCATCATTATCACACAATCTGATGCATTTGTAAATAGTCAATCAAGTACACCCAGTAATCTCGTGGTCTCGACCCTCCCGGAAGCTCTTCCTCATAGGTTTTGAGAGTGTCCTTACAGAAGGTTAGATCTTTAATCCACAGCTTAATAGAGGGTGCAATTCTACTGTTCCAGCATAGCGATACACGCCGTTTGGCCATCAGAAGTGCAATCACAGCAAATTTACGTTTCAGAGATCGCAGATCAGGCAATATCCCCAACAAACACATCTTTTCTGAACACCCCAGTTCCATTCCCACCATTTCGCCTATCATTTCCACCACTTTTACCCAATAAGACGCCACCTCTGTGCACCGCCAGGCCAGATGGCAGAAGTCTGCCTCCTCCTCCCCACACCTACAGCAGCGCGAGTCCTCCCTTAATCCATACTTGCAAAGTCTGGCCGGCGTATAATAGGTCTGGTGCAGATATTTGTAATGTAGCATTCTTAAATTACCATTAGGCGTCAGCATTTCAGTTAGTGAACAGGCTATCTCCCATTCCTCCAGTGTCAATTGGTCCTCTAGTACGTTATTCCATTTGTCCAATGACGTCTGCGTATTTCCCGCAATATCTTCTTGCAATTTACTATAAAGTCTCGACACCAGTTTAGTGGCAGTGGGTGTGGTTAGTACGAACTGCAACGCCAGCATTTGTGGCGGCTCCTCAGGGAACGAAGGATAGAGCAACCTCATGGCATTTTGCAATCTATAATATGTAAACCTAAACAGCAATGTTTGATTACTAATATAGGTAAGATCGCTTAGTTCCTGAAATGTCCCATTAGGAAACAAATCCCCCATTGTGGCCATGCCTACCTGTCTCAGCAGCCCCATCCCTACCTCCTCCTGCGTCACCGACAACGCTGGATGTTGTAAAAGGGGCAAACCCGGCGCATACAATGGTAGTTTACCCGCTTTCCTCCCCATTACCTGCCACGCTCTATTCGTCGTATCAATTGTGTTGATGTCACGTTTATGCAGCGGTGCGCGCTTATGCGGAAGTATTGCCTTTAGCGGAATGGGAGCCGCATCACCCTCCTCCACCGCTGTGTGTGTTAGGAACGGTACAGGATGATACCAGTAGTGTGCAAACTGCGTCTGCGCGCATAAATAATATAACAGAAAATCCGGCACTTTAAACCCACCTTTCGCATATGGTAGCGTCAGCGCCCTCAGTTCAATCCTAGCGTGTTTACCCGCCCAGATCAATCTTAGTACCATCGCTGTGATTCTACGGAACACTTCAGCTGGTGGTTGTATCGGTATATTATTAAATAAATACAACAGTTTGGGTAATACGACCATCTTAACAATGGCCAGTCTATCTGCTAACGAGAGGGGTAATTGTATCCAGCTATCTATTTTCCCTTCCAGCGTTCCTACCACCCTACCATAGTTTGTTCGGATCACCTCCTCCGGGTCTCTATGATACCACACTCCCAGATATCGCACCGGGTCCGTTTGCCACTCAATTGGGTAGTCCAGCTGATGCGGTTGAGTAGTGTCCGATAAAGGAACAATTACCGATTTCGCCCAATTAATGCTTATCCCGGACGTCTGTGCAAAGCGCACATACTCCCTCAGCAATGCATTTAAATTCACTTCGGGATCACGCACATACAGAAGCATATCGTCCGCATATAGCGAGATGTGGAGCGGGCGCTGAGGGAACTGCAGTGCCGAATAGTGATGCTTCTGCCGTACTCTACAGGCCAACGGTTCCATCGCCAGTGCAAATAGCAATGGGGACAGTGGGCAGCCCTGTCTCGTCCCCCTGCATATAGGCATCAGGTCAGACACATATCCGTTTACTCTCACTCGCGCCGTCGGGGCTGTGTACAGCAGCTGTATCCATTGCAGATAGCGCAGCGGAAATCCCATCCGCCGCATCACCTTGTGCAAATACGGCCACTCAAGGGAGTCAAATGCCTTGGTCGCGTCCAGGAGGACCGCAGCCGCCCTAGTCGTTGGTTGCAGATAGTGTGACAGTGCAAATAGGGTGCGCGTGTTGTGCGTGGTTGATCTGGTGGGGATAAATCCCGACTGGTCCGGTAGAATCAATCGGGTCATTAGCGGCTGTAGCCGTTTCGCCAACAATTTGGCCAGAATCTTCACGTCAACATTAATGAGGGAGAGCGGCCTGTACGATTCGCAGTATTCGGGGTCCTTGTTTGGCTTTAATAATGCAATGATAAGCGCTTCACGCAGCGTGGGCGGCAACTGCATCTGGTCATGCGCAGTTCCGTACATCTCCACCAGGTGTGGGGCTATTTGGTCAAGGAATGCCTTGTAGAATTCACCCGTGAACCCATCAGGGCCGGTGTCTTCCCATTGGGGAGAGTTTTGATCACCTCCGTAACCTCCTCCACTGTAATGGGTTCCGCCAAATACTCTCTGTGTGCATCCGATAGCCAGGCTATCGCCACCTCCTCCAGATATTTCCCTATCTCCTCTTCCGACGCTGTCTGCTGTGTCTCGTATAGCTTACCATATGTGGCTTTGAATTCCCTCAGAATATTCTTTGTCCCATACTGCATGTCCCCTTTCTCATCACGTACCCCGCGTACTATCTGTGGTTTTTTCCCTGCACATATTTTGGCCGCCAGCGCCCTACCCGGCCTACCACCCTCGCCGTAATTCCTGGCCATTTGTCGTTTCGATATATATTTCAGTTCATCCTTTGCCAGTGTTTGGTATTCGGTTATGTTGTGTCGTATATCGGGCAGTAGTGTCGTGTTTTGTGTACGTTCATATTCTCTCTCTAACTCACGGATTTTCTGCTCACGGGATGCCAATTGTTGGCGAATATCTTTCAGTATGCCCGCACCTGTTCCAATGCAGATCCCCCTAATGGTAGCCTTAAACGCCTCCCATAACACCCCGGGGTCCTTTGCGGTTGGCGCATTTAGTTCAAAGTACTCCGTCACGGCCTTACCAATTGCGTCTTCATATAAAGGGTCAGTTAGCGCTCTAGCATTAAATCTCCAACTAAATGGGGGGGGTGTGTAATTCGGTATCTCAATGGTGAGTTTTACCGGATTGTGATCCGAAAGGGTCCTAGGCAAGTGGCATACGGATCTCGTCCACATTAGCACCGCCTCATTTCCCAACCAGTAATCTATCCTGGACCAGCTACTACTAATCGCTGTTGTATGTGTCGCCTCTCTGCTTTCCCGGTTCCTGGCTCTCCAGATATCCTCAAGTTCCCTATCCGCCATTATAGCCAGCAATTTCCTCCTGGCCCTTGTATGTGGTTCAATTGCGTTACTTGACCTATCCCAACCATCTTGCAACTCTATATTAAAATCTCCCCCCCAGATCAGTGGTATATCAGGTAGTTCACTCAGTCGAGTCCACACCTCAGCATAGAAGTCTGGGTCATCTATATTTGGTCCATAAGTGTTCACTAATGCCACTTGATGACCCCGCAGTCTGCCCACCACTAGTACAAAGAGCCCCATCTCATCTCTATGCGTGGATTCTACATCAAACTGCACCCCTTTCTTAATCAGTATCATGACCCCTCGGGAATAAGAAGAGTATGACGAGTACTGCACCGTCTCCGCCCATCTACTACCCACTCGCATAGGGGCTGCCGGCATCATGTGTGTTTCCTGTAACATTGCAACATCAATGTGATGCCGATCCAAGTATGCCAAAACTTGCCTTATTTTCTTGGGGTTGTTCAGCCCTCGTATATTCCAAGTCAGGAATGATAGCCCAGTATCACGCAGCGCACTACCCTCCATCATTCACCCATTCGGTCCCTAGTGTCACAGCCTCTGTCCTGACGTCGTCCCCATTGCAGTCAACCCCGTAAATCCTACACGCACCTTGTGTCTCAATACCACCCTTCATAGCTTTGTTGCTTCTGTCGTACCAAAACCCAATAAACAAACCCCAACGCCCCCCCCACCTCCCCCCACCCACTTTAGCAACCCAACTCTGCCAAAGACATTTCCCATTATCATGTAACATTTCAACCCAACTGGATTTGGGGAACACCCGCGTGGGGGATCCACCAAGAGCGCACTCTTCCATCCAACCTAATGGATGTGGTCGGTTGTGTAATCATAATACATGTAAGATCCCAGCACACCCTTCAGCTGCCATCATAACGGTCATATGTCCTAGCGTCTATGGTGCTATCAGGGAGTCAATACCTCACACGCCGGGAGATCATCCAGCCCTTTCTTCCCCACAGAGCTTTTGCACTCACGCCTGCCATGCCTTACTTCTCCGTGCATTTGGCAGAGAGCTTGTGTCCACCAGATTAAACAGCAGAGTCAGCAGCTTACCTCCCTTGTATGCTCTATCTTGCAGTATGCTTTCCGGTCGACACCCACCCCCCAAAGTTCGTATTTTCCATCCGGCAGCGTGTATCTCACCACACTCAATCTCCGTCACAGCCGTTACCCTTATCGTTTAGTCTAACCAACAGTACACTTATCCACATAGTAGTTCTCAGTTCGAGTCCATGGCGGTATCGGCTCGACGTTTTTCCTTTCGCTGATTAACGATCCTTTTGATGAAGTCCTGTGCTTCCCTAGGTGTCTGTAGCAGCGCCGTTTTCCCGTCATATGTGACCTTCAAACGCGCCGGGTAAAACATAGCATATTCAATCTGCAGCTCCCGGAGCTTCTTTTTAACCGGGTTAAACTCCTTTCGTGCCATCTGGACCGTTATTGTGAAGTCTGGGTAGAACTCCAGCTCGTTGCCCTGATAGTTGATCTTACGTTTTTCTCGGGCCATACGTAGAATGGTGTCGCGATCTCGGTAGTTCATGATCCGCGCCACTATAGGTCTCGGAGGTAGTCCAGGTTTCGGTCTCGGAGCCAGTGTTCTGTGCGCGCGTTCGACCAGGAAGATGGGTGAGAGGGATTCCACTCCACACACATTTTTGATCAATTCCTCCACATAGGTTTCCATCTTGGCTATGTTCGTGGACTCCGGAACTCCCGCGATTCGTACGTTGTTGCGACGGGACCTCGCTTCCAAATCCTCCGCCTTGTTTTTTATAACGTCCAGCAGCCGCTCCATGTCCGTACACTTTCGAGTTGTGGCGTGCGTTTCATCCTCCACCGCCGATATCCGGGTCTCCGCTTCCACCAGACGTTCCCCGTGGCCATCCAGCTTTGCCGCCATGTTGTCCACGCGAAGCGTGATAGAGTCGAGCTTGCCATGTATGTCCTGCAAGCTTTGCTGTATGGCCTGCAGGGCACCCTCCATCCCCACTGGCGCCGTCTGTGCAGTCTCCGCAACCTCCTCCAATGGCGCCGTGTGCGCTTTTGCAGATTTTTTTGTGTCAAAGTGTAGCTTCGTCTGGACTCGGTCGGCCTTTCCCATGGCGCCACACACCTCCCCGTACGCTGCGAGCTCCGTCTTCTTCGCACTGTGTTGCTGGAGGGGTCGCTGCGGCGCTCGCCCCTGCACTTCACGGCAATATTTAGCACTCCAGGGGTTCCTCCTCACCTCAAACGGCTCTCCCGTTTCCACGATTGTCGCCTCGCTCCCAGGGCCAGTTGTCTTTTTCAGGCGCTCAACGCACCCTCCGTCAGTTCTGCAGCGCACAACTTTACTTGTACTCTCAGCCTGCAATCAGCCCGGCAGTCCATGCACCCGCTGTAACACCCGGTTCAGCCGCTCTCCGCCGGTCACCACCAGTCTCCTCCGAGTAACGTTATGTGTATCAAGGCTGCGTCTCACACATTGCATTCAGGAGCCACATACCTAGTTCCCCTCTCCGCTTCTCAGTCGTGTTCTCCTGAAGATAGCAGAGTTCGACATGGCGGGCGCCATTTTGCCTCCGGGTCGCCTTCTCGTCCGCGCCGTCCACCTCGCTCTGCCTGAACGCCGGTCCGGAGCCGCGGCTCCAGAGATCTCCACCTCCAGCCAGCAGCTCCACAGCGCAGCGACGGCAACTTACTGCGTCTCCGCATCCGATCCCCGTTAGTCTCGGCCCGTATCGCTCTGCTACTCCAGCGCCGCCATGTTGTCCGCTCCCCTGGCAGCCACGAGCGTCCGGAGCATAGTGTTCGTCGCGGGTCTGCAGCCCCAAAGTCTCTAACCTTCACATATTTATTCCAGCATGTGTAAGGGGTCTGGAACGCCGTTTGTATGCCGCTAGGATCACTGCATGTCGCCGATATCTGCTGTTTCCTAACACCGACCAGCGGAGCCGACTTAGCAGGCGGCCATCTCGCCGTGCGCCCTCTAGTGCCCCGGAAACAGGTGCACATTACAAATTTAAAACCTTGGCCGAATGCCTTCCAAAACGAAACCTCACTAAATATAACATACCTAACCCCGCACCCCGCCCCCTCCCCTAAATTCCTTCGAGCCCGCCCCCGCCCGTACATTACAACATTACAACAATATCAAACATTACATTCCTGTATAACCCCCCCAACAATCTCTAAATACAATCCTTCCGTTAACCAAACTCCCCTGCCTGCCCCTTTACAGCTATCGACCCCCAAACTGTGGAACCGAACTAAAGTTACCAACCTATCCTTTCCCTGTCGATAACCCAACTCAACAACATAACTGCACCAACCTCCAGTAAAACTGTCCAAAATTCACCATAACCCCCGCCACCCAGAAAGAGAGGGGTGGTGAAACCACCACCCACCCCTCTTTCTGCCCCCCAACCACAGAGAGCTTTAAACTCCACGAGCCTGATTCTGCACGTTCAAACACCGAGACAGGACCTCCCTAAGTTCCAACAAATAAAGGTCCATGCCCAACCTTGACAAATGCACCCCATCTCCACGAAAAAACTCTACCGCCTCAAAACGAATATCTTTGTGTGTCACTCTTCCGAAACCCAAATCGCGACAAAACCTGGAGATCTCCGCATTCACCTTCTTCCGAGACCTGTCAATAGCTCTGGGATTCAAAGCCCCTCTCCACACCCTCCGCGGGACCAATTCCGTCCAAAGCACATGACAACCCGACCAGCGCTCCTTCAACAACGCCAAATCCCTTTTCATGGTACGCAATAAGACCACCCCTTTCACACTGCAAAGATCGTTCTCCCCCAAATGTATCAAAAGAATATCCGGGCATTGTCCCCTCACCATGGCTTTATTTAAACATGGAATAAGCTCCCTCCAAAGCATACCCCCTTTCCCTTTCCAGATCATCCGAAAAAGGCTCTCATTGAACCCCAAACTTCCCCGAAAATATCTTTTGCACGCTTGTACATGTGCCCACTTGACGAAGGAATGCCCCACAATCCACACCGTCAATTCCTTTGCGTGGGGCCCAGCCACCGAACCTGAAAAGGAAAACAAGAATGAGACTCATAACAAAAAGGTGGACGCAGGCGCCTCTGCTGCATTCTCTCTTACATATTTGTGAAAACAGTCTGATGACCAACGCCCTAAGCGCATGATGTCGCCCTGAGACCAACCCCGGTTATGCGCTTCAGTTGCCGCCCCAATCCTAAAAGAGTGAGTCCCAAACTGGGCCCCGTCCAAACCAATCCACTGTAACCCCTTGCGCAGAACCATATGCAGCTGATAATCAGTGACGCGTGACCCATTCATATGTTTGAAAACCAAATCGCCCCCATCACCCCCTGAGAGTATCTTCCATTGCCTCGCCAAACGCAGCAGACAGGTACAACTGGGGGCTCCTGCTTCTAACCACACCCCCTTTCCAAAACCCCTCTGATCCGTTTTTGAACTGGACAACCAAATGTTCACACCTGTGTCCGTGAAGAACACGTCCTGCCAACAAATGCCCCGCTTTACCTTGGTCCCGAGCTCAGAAACCCGAAAAGCCCCAAAAAACATGAACACCATAAGGGTAGCAAACAATGAAGCCTCAAAATCGTCCCTGCAAACTGCAGGCAAAACTGTCAACAAACGTGCTAACGTCTGCCAGGAAGTAGGTAAACAGGACATCACGATTCCACCCTGCTCTCTAGCCCAACCCTCAAGCATTCTGCGTCCTATTTCCCCAGCAGACGGGGAATAACCCCAAAAAAGCTTACCCATAAAGGAAATCCCTGCCAGCTTCCCAGAAATAGTGACTCTAGACAAACCTTTCTCAATGAGGTCCAGGATAAATTGAACTACATCTTCCGAACTGCGCCACGACTCCTCCCTCCTACAAGCTCCTGAGGACAAAAATTCCTTCCACGCCAAAGCATACGCTGCACGAGTGGAAGCAGACAAAGAACCTACCACCAGTTGAAATACCCTACGTTGCCGACAGACCAGAGGTGCTCCGGCATCGGGGTCGGTGTCCTGTCCGCCTCCTTGGCCAGCCCATGGAATCTCCCCCACTGCGAACGAGACAAAGCATCCGCAATGTCATTGTCCACACCTGGCACGTGCAAAGCCCTGAATGAAATATCATAGCGCAAACAGCCCAGCACAAACACCCTCATCAATTTCAAAATCTGCTCATCCCTGGCTGACAGCCTGTTGACTATCTGCACCACTGCCATGTTGTCCACACGGAACAGGACCCTTGCCCCAAATGGTCAAAGCGACCAAGAGTGGGAAAAGCTCCAAAAAGGTAATGCTCCGCCCACCATTCCTCCACTCCTGCGACCATTTCTCTGCACACCATCGCCCTTGCAAGTAAATGCCAAAACCATCACTGCCCGCTGCATCCGAAAACATTTGCACATCCCACTGCACATCCTCGTCCCTGGCCAGTGGTACTCCGTTAAAGGAGTGCAAGAAAAAGGACCACATACGCAGGTCTTCCTTTACACCTGCCGACAAACACACATGATGGTGAGGTAAATGCTGACCCGCCAAAGCCCGGCCCAGGCGCCTACAGAAAGTCCGTCCCGCCCTTACCACCCTGCAAGCAAAATTCAAATGGCCTAACAACACCTGGATGTCCTTCACTGTCACCTTCTGCCGTCACCTTCTGCCTAGCCAACATCGTGTCCAGCAAAGCCAACATTTTGGATTTCTTATCCTCAGGCAAACGAGCCTGCATTGCAACTGAGTCAAGCTCAATAACCAGAAAGGAGATGACAGTATCAGGCCCCATTGTTTTTTCCGGTGCCAACGGCACCCCCAGCTCTTCCATAAGCTCATGAAAAGATTCCAGAGCATGCTGGCACTCCGAAGAGCCCGGGGAACCCACAAAAAATAAATCATCCAAATAATGTGTGACCAAGCTGTGACCAGTGCGATTCGTGAAAAACCACTGTAAAAAAGTGCTGAACAGTTCAAACAGAGCACATGACACCGAGCAGCCCATTGGTAGCGCCTTGTCTACATACCATTTACCCTCAAATTGTATACCCAACAAGGGCCAGTCGTCTGGATGAACCGGGAGCAGCCTAAAAGCCGACTTGATATCACACTTTGCCATGCCTGCAGCTGCGCCCGCGGTCACCACAAGTGACATGGCGACGTCAACTGAGGAGTATGACACCGAAGCAGCGTCTTCATCGATAAAATCATTGACTGACGACTCTTCTGGCCATGACAAATGTTGAATCAGCCGAAACTGCCCTTCCTCCTTCTTGGGCACCACACCAATAGGGGAAATGATCAAATTATGCACTGGCCACTCTCCAAAAGGGCCTGCCATCCTCCCCTCATGCACTTCCTTACACAATTTCTCACGCACCACCAATTTGTGCTCTGCTGCGGATTTCAAATTATCTGCCCACCTTCTCAGCTGGGGCCCGTGGTACCCCAAATGAAAACCCCACTTGAAACCATCCAAAAGTGTCTGTTTTGCCACCAAATCCCCGTAGCCCTTCAATGCTTCCTCAAGCTGAGCCAATTTAATTGGCGTAGGAGCCCTTTGGCCTAGAACCCTGTGCGCCCCTACCACCCTGTCCACCCTGCGACTGCTGCGCATTGCCAGACATCCCTGCACCTGCCTGCTGCCCTTGCTGTCCGCCTGATGGTGTAACGCCCCAGCAGTTGACGAGAGGGTGCCGCTTACCGCACTTGGAACACTCATGTCGGTATTTGCAAAATTCCCGAGTAGATAAGCCTTTGTTGAAATCCCAACATGCCCCAACTCCAGTCTGTGATGCGGCTGAGCCTCCCACCTCACCCCGGGTGGGCTTTCCCTGAAAGGGCCGGTAAACTAGAGGCAGACCACTGGCCGTAAAAATAGTCTTACCCCCTGGCGCGGCCCCCATGGTATGTTGCCACAAATCATTATCTAGCTCACCCCATTTTGCCTCTGAATCCCAAGCCATACGGGCCCTAAACTCTTCGTCATATTGTGCCCATGCATAACCACTACCTGTAATCTGGGCCTTCCGTATTACATCCATATACTTGAATATTACCACGCAGCGCTCGGGACATTTTTCACAGTACACACTGGCATAAATTAAAAATGCCGCCGTCCTATTTTCAATTGTCAGTGGCACCTTAGGGCGCTTAGCCAATTTGTACTCCTCCTCCTTAGAGCCCTCCTTAGACCTCACTTCCCTGTGTAATAGCTTTAAAATCTCCACATATTCGCCCTTCCAAATACGCTCCTTTGTTGCCAACATTAAGTGGGCACCTAAAGGCTTAGTCACCCCCATATAAGGAAGCTTTTTGATCTTTAACTCTTTACTCTGTGGTTTGTCCTTACCATCCCCTGCCTCTGTATTAGACCCACTCTCCACCTTGGCCCCCGGAACCGCTCCCCCCGTTCCCGTGCCAACCCCTGTATCTTTCACACCCTTCCCTCTATACAATCTCCCCTCCGACCCACCCCCTCCCCCATCCTCCCCAGACCCCACAGACACCATAATAGGTTTGGCCTGTGTTTTAGCGCTCTCACCTGGCTCTAAAAAGGGTGTGCGGACCGACTCCGACCGCCTCGCCGACCTCTCAGAAGAATCCCTTGGAGGATGAGCCCTCACCGACGGGCCGTGCTCTCCTTTGGATTTCACCACCACGGACTGTGTAATGGGTGCTACACCCGAAACCTGCAAAAAACTACTAGAAACATGAGAGTGTCCCCCCTCCTCATAACCCCGTATTTCCCCTTCTTCGGGGCTGTCCTCCTCATAATCGAGCAGGATTGGCTCTTCCACCTGCAAATTCTCCTCAGCAAATTCCACCACACGGGCCTTACCGGACCCTGCATTACCACAACCGGCCTCAACGGCCTTAAAACCCCCTTGCGGGGGAGCCGACTGTACTCGCCGGTCCTCCCCCCTTCGTTGATTAACATAACAATCCATCTTATTTGAAAACTACGTCCACCTTGACCGTCATGATGTTGGGGCCAGCGAGGTCGCGCAAGGCCTCATCCTCCCTTCTCCTCTGCGATAATGGGCCGCACCTCGCCCTACCGAGTCTGTTGCTCTGCTACACTTCCTACCCTGTAAAGAAAAAGTTTGGACTGGTGTGCTGGGACCTTGAAAACTACCTGACACACGCGGCCCGAGACCACTCAAAAAACCCTCGCCTGATAGACCACCTCTAGAAAAACCCGCTTGCCCCGCCCCCACTGGATTCGACGAAACCATCCCTTCCTCATCCCCACTCCACTCCAACATAGCGTGACCCAAAGCGGACGCAGAAACCTCGCCATACTCCTCACCATGAACCAGCGATCTGCCCGACCCCATACGCTCATGACCGCTCGCCCCATAACCCACCCTCGCTGTGCCTCCCACCACCTTGTCCTGCCCCCGAACGCCTGACCACCCAGATGCACCCTCCCCACCAAGACCCCGAACACCTTCTGCCCAGGAAGGAAAAATGTCCAGACCCTCTCCCTCAAGGCCCCCCCAGCTGAATCCCCCTCACCTAAAAACCAAACCTCCCCTCTGCCCCCTCCTCCCTCAGCCCTCCCCTGCTCCCCCTGTAACCTCAAATCATGCGCCAGACACCACCCTTCCACTTGCGCCCATTCCCCCTCTCCCAAGGAGCTCGCCCCCACAGAGAAACCCGCGCCTCCCATGGAAGAACCAGGAGAAAACAACAAGGGGCTACTAGGCTCTGCCTCTCTAAGCACCCGGTGCCTTTCACCCACCATGCGCGCCTCATAGGACCTCACCAAACCCATACTACCTGACACTTGCACCCTGGAAGACCCCGCCCCTGACTCATGCCCACCAGAACTCCCAGCGAAAAAATTACTGTCCCCCACCTCACCCCCAGCTGGCCTGACAGAAATAAACTCCCCACACTCCTGACCCGATTCCTGCCCCAAGCCTGCCGACCCGTCGACACTCAGCACGCGTCCCCCCTCCCTCGCGCTACATAAATGCACCTCCGGCACAGACGACGAGCGTCTCTTCGTGCCGCGCCCGCCCCCGCGCTTAACACCTACCACGGGGATGAAAATGAACGCGCTGCTTCCAAAGATAAGCCCGCCCCACGCCCAGCCGCATTCGCTACACCCGCTTCCTCCGACGCACCCGACCGACACGGTTGGCCATAACGAGCGGGGGCCGCCTTTTTCAAACGCGGGCGGCCCCGTTCACTCACCGGCATCTGCTTAGAACGCTTCGGCGATGTGCAAGCGGCCACTGCAGCCGCCACTGCAGCTGAGGCCTGCCGCGTAGGGCGCGACGGCCCCGCAACGTCCCCCACAACCAGGTCCATCCGCCCCGCCTCAGACAAGAGCCGGAGGGCCTCCAGAACTCGGTAATCGTGGGACGCCATCGCAAACCCAATAAAATCCACACTAGAACTCCTGACAAAAAACACACCACTAGCCTAGCTCCCAGCCACCAGGTCACCAAACCTAAAATGGTGGCCGGGAGCAGGCGCCCAAAGTATTTATACTTGGGCTACATTTTGGCTGGAAAAAGGAGCCCAAATTTGAAATCGGCCGCGCGGGGCCAGCCACGCCCCCCACAAGCCCCCTCCCAAACTGCCCGGGGGTGGGGACTCCCTACGGTCGCCTGCCCCCCCCCCAAGCCCCCCTAATGTCTGGTGTGTAAATTATGCAACAAACACTATACAAAAATATGAGAAAGTCTCTTCAAAATTCCTGAAAGCAAATTCCTTTAACAAACGGAAGCATTTCCCTTTAGTAAATCAGAATATTTCACTGCGTTGAAAAGCATTTAAATAAAACGGACAGTTTTTAAATATGAACATAGAAAAAGTCATGCTTCCTTTCATGATAACAATGGCATTAGTGAACTAAGAGGTAGGTCAGTTGTCATGTACACCCTATTTATGGCCTATATTCTTATTGTAAGTGGGGCAACATTATAGTCAATTGAATCAAATACAAGATATGTTTTGTACAACACACATCCTCACCTTACATATTCCAAGATGCTCTCATGTGCAATAACGAAGTAAAAAGAGGCACAGAAAAATAAAATATTTGCCTAAGATCACACAAAATGTCCAGTTCTGGCACTAGATGGGTATCTTATTCTCTCTCAGGCTAAACATCAAGGGTTAATTTTTGCTTTTAATCCTTGGCGCAGGAGGTTAGAGTGTGGGTGGCAAGCAGAAGCCACGTTAAAGCTCAGCTCGTTTTAGTGTTAAGATTCCAAGAGGACCTCAAAGTGAGCCAGAACCAAGCATCTGGCTCAAGCCTCCAATGGTTTGCCCACCTCTATGAAGTGCTGACAGTGCCAAAGGGATACAAATATTGTGATAGAGAGAGTGAAAGCATGATCCTTTGAGGGGACAAAGGAAATGCATAATGAGATAGGACATGTCTTGGAAGGGTGTGCGGTGTTCGTCACTCTGGAGGAACCAATGTCCCATAGTGATGGACAGCTAGTGATATAAGTGAAATGGCATCCTCCCCCACTTACAGGTCACATATGATCCCTCGAGGGCAATCTAAAGTGATTTTGCAGTTCTGGAGTGGAGCACTGTTGCTGCTGTCCTTGGTGTGCCTTGGAACCACCATGTCCTTTGTATTGTGGAAAGAGTTGGTTGGACTGCTACTTCACAGGTTGTGAAGGGTGGCACAGCCAGAAGGGTATACCGTAGGAGTAATTCCTGATGTTATAGTATTGTCTGTGGAAGAGAAGAGCAGGGGAAGCCAGGCCAATAAGCGCACCATGCCACAACCCTGTTTAAAATGCTCCAAGGGCAAGTCAGCCACCTTTCACAAAACTTGAGCATCATCAATGGGAATGTTCATGAAAATCAACTGGCCATCATCAAACAGCCATAAGTTTTTATAGTGTGAGAGCTAGACTGCTAATCTTCCGAGGAGGTAGAAGGGAAGTGGTCAAAATTCACTTCCGGTTTAAGGCGCCTCTATCCAGACAACTGGAACCATCCGTGCTGGACCGTGGAGAATACCGGGTGAGTGTTTTGATCATGCGTGGGTGGAACACAATGTGCAAAAAGCAATTTTAAAGTACTTCTAAAAACATCAGAGCCCTTTACCAGGTGCTCTCTAAAATTAGTGCAGAGTAAATAAACTTTAAAATAGAGCTGCAAATAATGTAACAGGGAGCCCTTTACCAGGCGCTCCGGTCAGTGCATAGATCGATTACCTTAGTCAGCTTAAACGCGTCCGCTGCGCGTCTGACTACGCATAGGTTTTTATAGTGTGAGAGCTAGACTGCTAACCTTCTGAGGAGGTAGAAGAGAAGTGGTCAAAATTCACTTCCGGTTTAAGGCGCCTCCCTCCAGACAATCGGAACCATCCGTGCTGGAACGGGGAGAATACCGGGTGAGTGTTTTGATCATGCGTGGGTGGAACACAATGTGCAAAAAGCAATTTGAAAGTACTTCTAAAAACATCAGAGCCCTTTACCAGGTGCTCTCTAAAATGAGTGCAGAGTTACCCTAAGCTCATGCCATGAAGGTCTCTGCCTTCCACTCTTCCATGTTCTTGGTGTGCATGAAGCTGCACTTCTTACATGATCCAGAGTTATATTTGGGCATCAGAGACAGATAACTGTTGCTGTCAATTGTCAGGGCATGGCTAGCTCATCTAGTACTGTCCAACATCAGGCATAGCTAGCTCATCTAATCCTATTTTTCACTTTGCATTCTACTGCTTGTAATCTTGTTATTATAATGTAATGTAATGAAAAGATACATGTTATGTAATGGCAAGAAACACCATGTCAGGATCAGCTACTCATGACGTGCATGGAAAAACCTGAGAGCTCTCTTTAATGCTTCCCCACACTATTCTAAGTAAATTTACTTAATGGTACCTACATTGGAGTTAAGTCATTTCTGTGTCCATTTATGGAGGTGCTGGTAGAGTAAATGTCATGGGGAACTGGTATGATTATGTTATTATGTAACACGTATGACTTAAATGTGATTATTACATGCAATTAGGTAGCAGAACCTACTGACTTTGACGACTCAGGCACTACAATCACTTTCATAGTGAGTTTTTGCATGCCTTTGGCGCACGCAGATTTGGTTGCTGTGCACAGAGAACCTTTATTGCCGCACATAGAAGAAAACGGGAACATTGGTTGGCAGCATTAAACTCTGTAGAGTAATTACAGCAGGTCTTCCAGACAGCGCATGCACTACCTGGGCTCAACCGAAAAACTGAAAGTGCTGCTGGTGTGGCAATAAGATTACAGAGACAGATGAAAAACAGTGAGTGGGACGAGCCTAAACATAGAGGTAGGACTACGACAAAGTAGCGGAAGCCCTAGTCCAGAACGAGGAGTGTGCAAGGTTTGTTCATTAACGTTGGAGTGCACCGGAGAAAGAGCAGTGCATGCATTGACAATGCAGCCCGCCTGTACTATAAATTGCAGGAAATGCGGAGCAGGATAGTGGAAGAAAAACATTAACACACATCACACTTATGGATGCCACTAGACACTTTAATTTTGAATGCTACTAGGCAGTATGTAGTATATTTATTTGATTTGTGCTTAGCCACTTATATCCTTTTTTTGTATTTCTCGTTACGTTCTCTTGTAATGGTTGATGTTATTGTGACCACTTCTAAGCTCTGACTTTGTTAGTTGGCTGGAGAAATCAGCATCTTAGAACTGAGGCATCGTGGGCTCCTTTCATCCAATATTTCTTGCTTTTATAACTTACCTAATTGTGTTGTCTTCTGGACTTTAGACAGTGGTGGTAGAGTACATTTTGTGTAAACATACTGGTGGAGTTTAATAGTACATTTCTTGTAAACATACTGGTGGAGTTTAATAGTAAACAAGCAGTAAATAGATCCACCCGGCAAGTTTCTACAGCATAAGGCTGCCACTGATATATTGTCGGGAACATTTTAATATGTATCTATTGACAGAGATCCAGAGGAGATTCTTCCAAACAAGGGTAAGGCAATTGTCCAGCCCAGGACTGGAGATTGAAGGAATATTTAAACACTTGCCAGTGTTTATGGGAGCTCTAGCAGAGGACAAATGAGTGTGTGGCGCTTTGATGTGGAATTCAGGGGATATCATGATGAAAAAATGATCTTACGCATTGTAACTTGAGAGGAAGCTGTGCTTTTACAAGTATTTGTAATGCAATAGGTCTCACATTTGTTAAAGTTAGAGCTGTTGGTGTTGACAATGGCATTGTTTTTCTACTTTTACTTTTTTTAATTTGCAGTGGAGTGATCATATTTGCATAGCGCTGTTGCCATTGGTATGACCTTGCAGCACTGCAGAACGATTCTATGGGAAATAGGTTATGAGGGAGGGGAGAAAAGAGTAATATGCTGCCTGAAACAAAAAGTAACAACATCCTGGAAAAAGCAAACAGTTATAGGGAATGCAAAATCAAGTAAAGCATGTGAAATGTAATTAGGAACAACATGGTTACCGTGGGGCTCGCAGACTTCTGTGATGTGCTGCTGCTGATAGAAAGTCACAAGGAGATGCAGCTCTGAAGCTGCAACTAAAATATAAAGCAAGGCACCTGTAAAATGGGTGCCATTCTGAGAGTTTAAGTTTGTTTAAAGGTGATTACAAACATAGATGTGGACAAGAACACAAGAAAGGCGCTGTCACCATAGTTGAAAATACAGCTCGGCATGCTGCGCTACGACAATTATAACCTTATCAATGCTCAGGACGGCTCCTGGCCGTCATGAGTCACGAGAGTCGTGTGCTCATGACGGCCGGGAGCCGTCCGACCGTTGCCGCTCCGCCCACGCGCGGCTAATTCCCCGGCTGTGCAGATGAATTAATTAGTGGGCGGAGTTCGGACTGCTCCCGGCCGTCATGAGCACACGCCCACCGTGATTAATGACGGCCGGGAGCCGTCCTGGGTACCTGAGCGCCACGCCAAGCCCCGCCCCCCTCACATCGCGTCGGAATTTGCAGCGCATGGAAGGGGTTAAACAAGTGGTTCCCAGAGGAACATATAAACACTTACAGTGTAAGGAAACTGTAGTTGAGCGTTGTGCTCCTGACCTTAAAATCAAAGTGATGTATCAGGAGCGCCAATCAATGATAAGACAGCAAACAAGAGTAACAGAGGAGTGAACCAATGCCAAGCAGCAGGTGGGATTATACTCCATATAGTGATTACAACAGGTCGTCCAGACCGCGCATTTGTGCTGCCTGGGCATGACCGAAAAAAAAGACGGAAGGTGGAAGCGCTACATTGTCCCTGCTGTGTACTTTTTTTTCTTTTATCCTATAATGAAACTTACATTAATAAACTTACCAAAGACTTGTCCTGTTTCCATAACACTGGCGAAGAGCAATTGGCAATTCCTTGAGGCTTCTGTTCATTTTTTACTGTATAAATTGTATTTACATCGTACTCGTTCGCAATAGAAATATCACTAATACTGAAAACAACCTCGCTGATCCACCTCACACCCTCCTTGAATTGATAAAAGGAGACTGGACATGCAGTCAGTTTGATGAATCATCTTCCCCGACACTTGATCAATTACAAGTTGGTAGTTTTGCAGTCTTGCTACCAGTGTGGGTAACCTTGTTATTAGGGTCCGGCTGGGACAAGAAATAGGCCCGGGCACTAAAATAAAAGTAGCCCCCATTAGCAAATCAAATTGTTAAAAAAGTGGCCCACATTTGCAAATTGGGGCAATTTTGAACTTGAACTTATAAAGACAATGTGTAAAGGTATTTGTGCTTGGTGCAGGCAATGTTTGTGGCAATGTCAGGGTAATCACCAGTGAAAACAGGCCCACCAGGCCACAAAACAGGCCCACAACCAGCCAAACAACGGACCCACACACACTGACCTGTCAGTCCAGCCCTTCTGGTACTGCCAAATTGCCAAACAGGCCATCCCAACACTGACTATCATCATTATCCTACCCCGACCTGGTGAAAGCATGTTCACTACTGGTTTGTGAACAGTCCTCATAACAAATTTTCTTCCCCACAAGAACATGCCGAAATATTTGGCCACCCAAGTACACACCAACATTTTTCTTTCTATTGCTGAGTATTTCTCCCAAACTCTTGCACAGCCTCCGAACCATAGGTAGCAATCTACTCTACTTGGTTGTCATGCTGCTGGAAAATGGCCCCTAAACCCACTGCTGGATTAAACCCTGTGGAGGCGCCTAGGCTGGTGCCTTCTTTGCCTATTTGGTAATCCGCAACTGCATAAACCAGAGCCACTCGCATCACCAGTAACCTCACTGCGGACCTGATTTATATCGTGATCGTGTGTATACTCCTTCACTGAGGCGATGGTGTATACATACCGCCATGCTAATGGTCTGCCCGGCAAATCTAATAACGGGCGGAACTTAGGTTTAAAAGGTGTGGAGGCTACTCTGTCTCTGCAGTGATTAAACCCCTCTGACAACCTGCTGGAGTAAGGGCATCCATAGGCAGACCTTTAATTCTGCCTACCTAATTTAGATAAGTGGAATTAGAGGTCAGTTTTGCTTATCTTCCATGATAAGGGGAGCATTTTCTTTCTTTTTTTTTATTTGATGGGTGGAGTAACCTTGGCCTGGCAGACATGGAGATTACTCCATCCAGCAAAGTATAAATCTGGCCATTTGTTTTACTACAGTAAAAGGTTTCAAACATGGAGCATTACCAATATCATATATTAGCAAAGTATGTTTTGTGTAATGTAGAGCTCTCAAAACATTTCGGTGTAGTCACTGACAAATCTTTGCATAAAACTCCATAAGGCTCCAGAATGTTATTAGTTGCTCTTAGTATGTAGGTTCTGTTGCCTCCAAATTTGCTTGAACATTGCTGATTTTGGGATTGACTCTATCCTTTGAGACGTGTGTACTAAACAGTCCAGATTGCCCTCTCTGAAATGGCACTTCTTGAATGTCAAAGTTAGGCCTTAATCAGACAAAGTGTGGACCACCATTTAAACCTCATATTATGGTGTATCATGCACTCTACAAAGATGAGCAAATTGTCTTGGAAGGTGATGGCCCCAAGGATCCCTACTAAGGTCTTCATCATAAATTTTAATACAAAAGCAGCGCTTGTGAGGCTGAGAGACATCTAGCTACATCAGAACATCCCCTTTGGGGTCACGAATGTGGTCATATTCCTCGACCATTCCAAGAGCACCACCTAGTGGTAGGCATTCCAAAATGAAAAATACAGCTGCCCCACTTACAGTGAAATTCATCTCAGGTATATTATGAAGGCCTCCCACCCTGCTTAGGAAAGCCAGGGGCAACGACGGACAGAGCGGGGCCTCCTTAACCTGAGCCAGGTTCCAGGGTAGGTGAGGTGCAATCCCTGATCACGTTGGGTGATGCTAGCACCCTGTGATATAGAGGATTAGGACAAAGTGAGGTTGTATTGATTACTTCTTCTTATGCTAAGTTTTCACATTTTATATATGCACTATTTGGAATCCATCAAATTGAATGCAGTAGCATTAATTTATATAGGTCCTGAAGAAAGCCGTGGGCTATAATCCCGTGAAGGCTGAAACATGTTGACCCTCATTCAACAGTGACTAGTTGGCACTGCTTGGTATATATTTTTTGTTCACACACCTTTTTAATTGAGATGTGTAGAAATGAGTGAATTATATCGTACTCTTCACACAATCTCCTTTTAAATTTCACATTTTTCTTTGCACTGCACTTCTTCTGTCTGGTGGTCACAGTCTGTCACGTGACTTTTGGACTTCTCTTTATCAACCCAAATGAGCAATAGAGCCTTACACTAACGAGGAAGTCTCTATGATCAAGAGGCATACCTCGGCTCTAGGTGGAGACCACATGATATAAACTGATCGTGAGAGGTGACTTTGCTCTCAACTTTGGTCTCTTTGGTTGAGTCGGTTTGATGGTTTTCCGTGCTCTGCTCTGACTATGTATGGGTTTGATATTTCACACACTACTTTTCCTTTTCTCTAATCTTGTGCTGTCGACCAATAGACCCCCTATTCTGTTGTGTTTATATATTATGAAGAGTGACAATCAACCACATTGCGTTGTTAAGGCTATGGAGCAGTCACATTAGTTGATTGGGGGACAGGTGTCTGGGATTTAGCTATTTGACCTGGAGACAATCACTGTAAAGGGTGATGCTGGTTTACTACCTATTTGTGATTTTTGTAGTCCTGAAAGTAAGGCACCGGGTTGCGAGAGTGCTGGAACAGTTGATAAAACTACTTCTAAGGAACTTCTTTGTGAGGCCCACAATCAAAAATGGAAATATAGGCATAAGATGTAACATGAGGTGCACAAAAACCTGCAAAATATGAAGAGTTTTTCTTGATTACCTCTATCTAAATTATTTTTGTTGTTGTTGTTTATTCACATTTTGTTTTTTTTGTTAAAAAGGAAAGGTGTGTAGCACTTTGATGCAGAATGCGTATATGTGTTGAATATAGGGCATCTCATGATGGAACATTATATATGTAACATATTGAATCTTGGGGGGATGTTTTGAAAAAGAACAGTTGAAGGCATGATGGATGGAAGATGGAATCGCTTGTTTGTCCCAGCTGCATATTTGTTTTCCTTTATCCTGTGAAGATACTTAGGGCCCAATTACGATGTTGGGCTAATGTGACCACATACTCCCATTTGTCTATTGGAGCTTGTGCTAGGGCGGTAAACCAGCCATAGAACAAGCTTCCATAGATAAATGGGAGAATCTGTTCATCCCTGCACCATGCGGTAGGCACCTTAGGTGCCTGCTGTGTGGTGCAGGGATTAATAGTGGGGGGCATCCCTCGTCCCCCAACCGGAGGCCACAGGATGAAGGGCGCCCTGCTAGGGGCCCCCAATGTCGGTTTCTGACAGACTTTCCACGTACGAACCCGACATTGTAATCTCTACAGCGGAAACGTCATCCATAGGGATTACGGGCCGGTCTCCGACTGGCCAACGGGCTCCTTGAGCCTGTCGGAATCCAGACAGAATGACCACCCAGTTTCAGTTTCGAACGCCTGCACTGTAATGCGACGGTCGAAACTGAAACCGCAATGAGGCTCGGGAAGCTTCCGAACTGGTGTCAGCGGCTTTCTGACCCTCATTGTAATAAGGACCTTAGATGAATACAGTTGCCAAAGACTTGTTCTGGTTGCAGCCTCCTTCATTATGACAATACATATAAGGTTGCTACTAGCCACATAGGCCTTTATTTGATATCTAAACTGAATGTGGTATTAGAATGTTACAAATTCTCTATGAGAGACCAGGCAGATGGAGAGTCAATAGACTGGTTTGTGTAGCTTTGTGTAGATGAGCCTCTATATCAAGAGGTGTCATATGACAAGGTTAATGCTCAAATAAAGAGTGAAATGCTACAATAAAAGTTTTAGGTAATGGGGGACATTCATCTGGGGTGCAGAATACTTAAGGTCCTTCTGGTAATCTGTTGATTTCTTGACAATATCTGTCCTTTTAAGCACATGAAACAACACACATTGAAGATTTATCACTACTGTGCACAATATTGAGAGTGAATGGTTTCATTTCCAAATGAACTAAGTGCAAGTTAAGCCACTACATTTCCAGGGAATGGGTGAAGCCCAGAGGTTGTTCGATCAAGGTTGCTGAATGGACATCAGCACCTAACAAAAAGGGACAGTGGTTGTCTTTTTCTGGAACGTGTGCATATTATGCAAAATGGATTCCATATTTTGTGGATAATAATGTGTACTTTACGGAAATCATGTAGATGTTGTGAAGGCTACCACATTAAAATGTTTTGGTGTAGCAAGGAAAAGTGTGTTATGGGTGGATACTAGTAGATACGGTCTAGTGGTGGTCCTATCCCAAAAGAGTTTAACAAGATTGACAGCGTAATGGCCGATATTCCATAGAGAAATGAATGCTATATAATTTGCATGTATTAGTCTCCTCCAGAGCGTAGACAGACTGGAGAGGGCATGTCAAGGATTACAGGGTAGGAAGGTACACACGAGTGCTAGTGTTATGGCAAAAAACAAATGTTATACAAAGCACAAGTGCACAGCAACTCAAAACACAAGCGTTAGTGTTCCAGCCAAAAACAAATGTTGAAAAGAGTGCGCCGCAAGTTTGTAAAATGGCCTGAAGTGAAGAGACCTGCGTAAGAGGGCCAGTTGCCATGGGTGTGAAAAGCAAACCAAAAGGAGGGACAAATTTCACCAATTTACCACACAAAAGAAAAGCAGTCTCATAGGCACAGGGAGGAACCAATGACTAGTAGTGGGCGTGGCCAAAGCCCCTAGACATAATACAACATGCCTCGCAGAGCAGCGCATGCGTGTAGACTCTAGGCTTGACCTAAAAAGGATGTGCAATATGGTGTTTGGATCTAGGGCATTACCACTAGTGTCGTACTTTAATATTCGGGACCGCGTTGTCGTACTTTAATATTCGGGACCGCGTAGGGGACAGGGCTCTACCCCTGTCTATCTTGGTATTAAGAAACCGCAAATGGTAAATGCGGCATGTACGAGTGCTTTATATATCGTTCTAGCTATGAATGCACTGTGTACACGTTATTCTGCTTCAACTACGCGGGTTCCATTTTGGAAGCAGTGGCCATCTTGTCATTGCCCTCACATAGGCTATAATGGAGTAAATACGGGCCTCACAGTACATGGGCTTCTCCTCTGACTTCTCTGTGACCTGGGCAGCTGGCTCTGCTGCCCCAGGTCAAACCGGTCTCACGAGCTCCCCTTCCTCCGTCCACCTGTGATTAGCATCAGGGCTTGACCCGTCATAAAACCCTTTCATTCTATACAATCCCCCGGCTAATCTCTTCCACACCTGCTTGTTCCTGCTTTATGACTTGTTTCCCAAAACAGGAGATGCTCATGTTTATTGGGGGGTCTATTGACATCAAATGTGGGATCTGAACCTTACTGTGTAAATCATTGTGGGCTGGCCGAACTGGAATGTGGGATGGTCATCATGACTCTGCTTTTTCGTTTGTAATGTATACTTATAATGGCCATATCGTAAACCAAGGAATGTGTGCCTGGAGCATGATATTTTGTATTTAAGGAGAAGCCCGTTCCTATGATTTTCAGCAGTCTCCTGAGAACATACACGCTGTTGTACTTCTAGGATACCTGTAATTGGTCTGCAGCCAATAAACGAATCTTTGACTTCACCCAGAAGACTCTGTGTTTCTGTAGGTCTGGAACAGGGTGAACCCAGAAGTCATAGGGTGTGTGCCCCTGCACCGCTGGGTCTAAAATACCCAGTACTTCAGTTTGGCGCCCAACTCGGGACGATTTCAGCGGTACCAGTCCAAGCCAGAGGTTCGTGAGGAGCTTCGTGTGGAAATTCCGGAGGAAGGCCGCCACTTCATCGACCCCTGCATGTCGACGTGGTCCGAAAGTCTTTTCTGAGAGGTTCTCCGCGTCCCGACGGCTACGAAGGAGTGCTGCCCTGATTAATCGACCTGTTTTGGACCCTTGACGAATCTGAGAGAGCGAAACAATCGAGAGAGTCTTCTGGTGACGCCATCGATCAACAATATTCAGTTAAGTATAAGTGGAGCGTCTCCCATTTGTTTTGGTATCCTTCGGGATCGTTTGAATTGGTCATTTGGAGTTTGCAAACGCCAAAGCCAGAGGACTCGTGTATTCACGAGACTATCGTAATCGATAATCCTTTGACGTTTGGATCTAGACTAGTGAGCAAAGATGCCTGGTTCTGGACTATTTGGTAGATTATTCTGTTTGGGTTGTGGAAAAGATTTCCAGCTAGAGGAATCATGTCCGGTTCCTCCGGTTGGAACTCCAACTTATGAGCTCTATGTAAAACATGGCGTAGGCCCCATTGCATATAACGAAGTATGGATCCACTACACCAGGAAAGATGGTGTTTTAAAATGGCCCCAAAATGGTAGTTTTGATACCGATATTTTAGATAATTTGGAAATTAAATTGTTTAAGAAGAAAGCCCGGCCGGCGATGTTTGACTCTTTCCGCTTATGGCGAAAGGAAGCCAAACAAAAGGAAATTAAGTTAGCGAAAAAGAATAAGAGAGAGAAAGGTATGACAGTAATGCAAGCAGCTGTACAATTTAAAGACAATGAAGAGGAGCAGATGAGTGAGCAATTGCATAGGCAGCGCAAGTTAGGGATTGACAAATGTTACCCAGCTTTACCACATTCTAAGCAGAATGAGTTAGAAGAAAAGGAGAAAGATCCCCTGATGTCACATTTGTTGAGTTCGCCACCCCCGTATGCTCAAAATGCCACGGCGCCTCCCCAGCTTGTAAATATGCCACCTCCAGTGAATATACTGCAAGCCTTGCCGCTACCGCCAGCTGCTTTGCAGCCGGTTCCTATCCCTGTAGCGCAGCCCTCTCACGGACCGCCAGTTGTGCTTCCAACTGCCCACGCACTTCCTGCGACTTTGCCTAATACAGCAGCTGCCTCTCCTGACACTCTTCCTTCCACCACTCCAGTACCTGTCTCTACATCCTCTTTTCTTCCCTCTGTTTTTCCCCCTGTTCTCGCCTCAGCTTCTCCTTCAGCGAGACAGCGCTTAGCTAATGTGGTTACTACATTAATGTCTCCTCTCTTTGAGTCATCTGGTGCGACTCCTGGTTTACAGCGTAAACAATTGCGTAGCCAATTGCCTAACCCCGATGAGAAAAAGGTAATAGATAACATGGCGCGTAGATGGATTGTTTTCCCTTCACTGTATGATGTGGAATCAGTTGTCAACGTTTTCCATCAATGGGATGCCCCAAAACAGAGATATGTGTTTGAGAAAATGTGCGAAATTCTCTGTGAAGAATTGGAGGATAGTGGTAAAAATCCGAACCCGCAGGAATTGTGTAGAGTGAGGTTCGATTTTGGAACTGGTATAATTGTGGACCGCGGAGTAGATAAAGCAGTTGCGGTCGTATTGTTCTTTAGGAATGATGATTGCCAACAGTCATTGTTTGAACAAGATGTCCTTGTGGGGAAAAAGGTAAAAGCGCGACAATACCCTATGAGAGAAGTTCCCCCGGTATGGAAGGAAGCGGTTGCAGCTGCCGGTGGTAACCCCGCTGTGGCAGCGCATTTCCAGCGTGTTTGGGTGCATGTTCCATGGAAGCGCTCTGAGGTGTTAGCGCTTAAGCAGTCCTTGCCTGATCCCCGTAAAAACCCAGCAGGTTATTATAAAGAGTTGTCACAGACGGCAGGGTCATGCATTATGAATCTGGCCGACATAGACATGTTGTTTGGTAATGTTGTTCCACAGCCTCTATGGGGATCAATTCGTAATGTAGATCACAATGCAGAACTAGGGGATACATGGGCTAACATTGTTGCTGCTGATGCTAGACAAACTGGTGGTGCGAAACCAGAACCTTTAGTAGCTGAACTGCCTGGTAGAATCATCACGTATATGAAGACAATAATGCCTGCGATGCGCGTAAATTGGGACAAGTTATCTGCATGCAAGCAGAAGAAAGATGAGACAGTGTCAGACTTCTTTACTAGGTTTGAAGAAACGTTTATTGACCACAGTGGGCAGGATATGAGTACTGAGGGTGGCCAACGGTTATTTGTGGATAAGTTTGTGCAGAATCTACTCCCTGACCTGTGTAAAAAGTTAAAAGATTCAGAAAGTTCTTGGGCTGTTTCTTCTTCAGCGCAAATACTGGCTACTGCACAGTATTATGAAAATAGAGATAAAGACGAGAAAGATAGAACAGAAAAGAAAACGAAGGAACTAAAGACAAAGGTCCTTTTACAGCAGGCCTATCCGCCACGTGGAGGTCAGAATAATTATAGGCAACCCCAAGGTGTCTATCACCAACCCCAACAGTTTCAGAACAGTCAGCAAATGAATGGGTATTATCAACCACGTATCCCTGTAGGTCCCAACCAATGTTCATACTGCAAAGAGGAAGGTCATTTTAAATATAGTTGTCCTAAATTAATGCAGCGGAACGGTAATGCGTATGGCGCAAGAGGAAGGGGTGGTCAGCAAACTCCTAGAGGCAGAGGGCGTGGAAATGCTCCCCAGAATGCGCGTCCTCTGCCGCCTCAAAGTACCATCAATAGCTTTGATCAGCAAGCTAACGCGATTAGTAATACGGCTCAGTATTATAATAATGATTATTATGCAGAGGACGGTGATGCAGAAAGTAATGATTACTAGGACAGCCGTAGACAGAGAGAGGGAGTTGTTTCAGTGCCAGTGGATCAGAGCGGACCATATGTTGAGGTGACTACAGCAAATGTAACGGAGCCTTTTCTGCTAGACACTGGTGCTGCAAAGAGTTCAATCATGCATTCAAAACTCCCTGGCGCACCTTTGTCTGGCGATATAAATGTTTCGGTAGGTTTTTCTGGCGCCCCAGTTAGGAACCCGATTTCTAGTCCCATGTCACTTTCTGTTGGACCTTGCGAGCTGAAAGCACCCCTGATTCTGACAACAGGTTGTGGTGAGAATTTGCTGGGATTAGATTTGTTGAAAAGATTGCACGCTACACTGTATTGTTCTCCTTCAGGAGTACAACTTACATTAGGCAAGAAAGTGATTTCTCCAATGTACTTGTCTAAAAACACAATGCCGCCTGAATTGTCATCCCTTCCGGATGCCCTTTGGGCTACTGGTCCCAATGATGTGGGCCTCTTGGAGATACCGCCATATGTGGTGACTTTAAAGGCTAATGTCAGACTGCCACGTATTCCCCAGTACAAGATCTCTAATGAAGGGCAGAAAGCATTGTTAGACATTGTCAGCGACTTGATTAATAAGGGTGTGATTGAAGAGACAAGAGGCAACGTTTGCAATAGTCCGATTTTACCTGTCTTAAAACGAACGGATCCTTCACAGCCACCTGTTTACAGATTTGTGATCGATCTCAGAGAGGTTAATAAGATTGTTGTGCCACAGTTTCCGGTTGTCCCTGATATAACCACCTTGTTAACGATGATTCCAGCCTCTGCTGCATGGTTTTCAGTGATTGATTTAAAGAATGCTTTCTTTAGCATCCCAATTGCAAAAGAGAGCAGAGATATTTTTGGTTTTAGTCTGGGAGGCCGAAGCTTCCGCTTCAAACGCGCTCCCCAGGGCTACTGTGAAAGTCCATCAATATATAGTCAAGCTTTGAAAGCGCAGCTTGATGCACTTGTTTTACCTAGTGGCGCTATCCTGATTCAGTACGTGGACGATTTACTGATCGCTGCGGATACTGAAAAGATCTGTAAAGAAGCCACATTGTCACTGTTGCGCCATTTATCTGCTTTCCATCACAAAGTGTCTCTCTCTAAGCTGCAATATTGTCGACAAGAAGTGACCTACTTAGGTCATCTCTTATCGAAGGAGGGAAGGAAACTGACCCCAGAAAGAATTCAAGCCATTGCACAGTTGAGTGTGCCAAAAACACAGAGAGAAGTGCGTGCTTTCTTGGGCATCACTTCATACTGTAGGCATTGGATCCCTAGTTTTTCTTTGTTGGCAAAACCTTTAGTAGCCTTAACATGCAAAGACACACCGAATCCTATCCCATGGTCTGAAGAGTGCCAGAAAAGTTTTGTGGAATTGCGTAATGCATTATGTTCAGCACCTGTGTTGGGTACCCCTGACTACAGTAAGCCTTTTACATTGTATGTTCACGAGAAAGATGGATGTGCGTTGTCAGTGTTAACACAGCCTTTTGGCGACAGACCGCGCCCATGCGCATATTTTTCATCCACCTTGGACCCTGTAGCGAGGGCATTGCCAAGCTGTCTGAGAGCGACAGCTGCTGCAGCGATGTCTATCCGACAATCTGCTGGTTTGGTAATGGACAATACATTGATTGTTATGGTTCCACACGCTGTAGACACATTATTAAATAGGACCAAGACAAAACACTTGACTAGTGCGCGATTATCAGGTTATGAGCTTACACTGTTAGCAAATCACATACACATAAAGAGATGCAATACGCTGAATCCAGCTACATTGTTGCCAATTCCAGCAGACTCAGATGAGATTGAGCAACATGATTGTCTGTTCAGAACAGAAGAAGAGACGAAAGGGAGAGTAGATCTAAAAGATACTCCCCTGACTGAGTGTGATGGCACTTTATGGGTAGATGGTTCATGTTTCAAGCTCCCTAATGGTAACACGACTGCTGCATATGCTATCACGACTTTGCACACTGTCGTGGAAACTGCACGAGTGCCACATAATTTGGCCCAAGCAGCGGAATTAATCGCCCTCACGAGAGCATGTGTGTTGTCTGAAGGAATGAGAGTAAATATATACACAGATAGCCAGTACGCCTTTGGCGTGGCTCATAATTTTGGGCGTTTGTGGAAGGAGCGTGGGTTCCTGACGTCGCATGGAGCTAAAATTCGGAATGGCAAGTTGGTGAATGATCTCCTTGAGTCACTGACCCTACCGTTGCAAGTTGCGATCATGAAATGCAGTGCGCACAGGAAAGTCACAGATGATGTTGGACGTGGGAATGCGTTTGCTGATGAGACCGCGAAAGAAACAGCACAGAATGTGAAGACTAGAATGTATGTTGCAGGCCCCGCAAGATGGGTTAATGACGTGGGAATGTGTGAGAACACAATAGAGAGTGTGAAGTCGCTTCAAGCTGAAGCCACAGAGGAAGAGTTAAGCAAGTGGAGAGAAAGTATGGGTAAGTTGGATGAGAATGGTTGTTGGATTGATCTGACAGAACATAGGCGATGGTTGTTGCCTGATGCATATGTGCTTCCAGTGGTTACTATGGCACATGGAATGGCACATATCAGTACGAAAGGTATATGCAAGTTGTTGGCTCCAGTATGGCAGAATGCTGGGATTCCCAAGTGTGCAGAGAATGTGGTCAAGAATTGCATAGTATGCTTGAAGTACAACCCTGGTAGGGGAACCCCAACTCCAGCTAGTCACTTTGCACCCCCATCATGTCCATTTGAAGTTTTGCAGCTGGACTTTATTCACATGGAAAGATGCAACAACCTGAAATATGTACTGGTGGTTGTTTGTGCTTTCTCAAAATGGATAGAGGCTTATCCTCTGAAAGATAACACTGCCCTATCCACAGCCAAAGCCCTTGTGAAGGAATTTTTCCCTAGGTTTGGGATGCCAAGAATGGTGTGGTGTGATAACGGAAGTGAGTTTGTGGGTAAAGTGATGAAGAATGTATGTGAAGGTTTAGGCATCCAGCAGAAGTTCCATGCTGCAAATCACCCCCAATCAGCTGGATTAGTAGAGCGCTACAATGGAGCCTTAAAGCTCAAGCTGGCCAAAATTCAGGCGAGCACCGGTCTTAAATGGCCTGACGCTCTGCCTTTAGCACTCCTGTCCACCAGAATGACCATACACTCACGAGTGGGACTTAGCCCTTACGAGGTCGTCTTTGGCCGTCCGGCCAACATATGGGGTGTACCGAGGCCTACGAAGTTCAGTGAGATAGAGCATCCAGTACTGCTTGATTACCTGTATGATTTGACTGTTAAACTGTGTGTTTTGCACCAACAGGTACACGATACTCTCCCTCAAGCCTCTGAAACTCCTGGACACCCTATCAACCCTGGTACGTGGGTGCTAGTCCGAAATTTCCAGCGCAAGAGCAACGACGAGCCTCGCTGGATCGGCCCTCACCTTGCATTCCTGTCGACAAGGTCAGCGGTGCGAGTAAAAGGGAAGAAACACTGGATCCATGGTACCCACTGCAAAGTAGTCCCCTTGCCTCTGCCATATGACCAGTGGGTCAAGGAGGGTATCGCTGACTCTGAGACAGACACTGTACCTCGTTTTGTACCATTCAGTGACGCACGCATAAAAGACACAGTTTCAGACCAAGAGAGTGACAATATTCTGCAGGAAGCTGTGCCACCATCAAATCGACTGGACACCACTGAGCCTGAACTTTTGTTTCAAGACCAAACAGCACCTGGCCGTCTCCGCTATAATTTGAGACCTAGGCCCATGAACAAATAAAGATTTCCTCACTATTTCCTTTTTAACATTTTTACTCTCCCATCTGAAGGACTTTCTTGATTTTTGTTTTTCGAACCACCATCCGGGTTCTGCCGCAGGGTCGCGGTGCCAAGACTTTGGGGTACAGGCCGAAGACGCTAGGTCAACGGTTCTGGTTGGTCTAGGGCGTTTCCCTGGACTGACAGGCGTACTCCTTAGCAGAAGAAACTCATCCGCCGCGAGCGGCCCGAGTAGAGGATGGAGCTTTTTAAGATGGAGAGACCGATTGAGGAAATGAACTTTAACGCAAGGATGTGTAGAATTGTAAAAAGTAAATGTTTTGTCTTTTTGTGCCTTTTTACACTGTGTAGCATAATAATGTTTATTGTAGGATTTGTGTTTTTCTCCGCTCAAAAGCCCATTACACCCTCTGAACAGCCTATATCTCTTTCTACCGCCTCCTCGCACTCTTTTCACCCTTTGCCTGAGCACGAACAGACCAGACGATCAGAGTTCGTAAATAACTCGTTTATCCAGCTCTTGCACCAGCACCAACTGGTAATGAATACGACCAATTGCTGGGTGTGTGGGTTAATGCCCCATACCATTAACAAGGGTATTCCCTACCTGGTGCTGCCGTATAGTTACAATGGATCGTCATGGGCATTCCAGACCATGTTTCTCTATGCTCTAGATACATATTCCCCTCGCCAACCGCGTTCCATCAGACCTATCACCAATAATAAGGCTTTGATAAAAGGAGTTGCCGATATGAGTAGGGATATCGATGCATACTCATCCATTCCCAAAGAAGAGTTGAGACCTTATGTAGGATGGAACGCGACGGGGTATAGTATTAGTCTGGGTGAAAGACAGCGAAAAATCTCATCTCCAATCTGGGTCGTACCCCACATGGGTCGGTTCTGCTTACAGGGTAATGGTCAGAATCCTAGAGCTCAACTGGGAAGAAGTGACTGTACTGAAACGTACACCTTCCCGTCACAGTTTTCCCCTGCATTTTTGGCTGCCAAGGGCACATATTTCATCTGTAATGACCGAGCATATACATGGCTGCCCCCTGATTTCTCGGGCGCATGTTATATTGCGAACTTGCTACCGCCGACATTTACTGCTGCCTCTGACTATCACAAGACCAGAGTTGTGAGAGGTGTGATTAGTAAGGAGGACACTGCGGGTCAGGAAGCGGGAGACTTCTTCTTGGGTTTCCTGCCGTTTTGGGGACCTATGGTGAATAGTAGGAACCTGAGACAACTGACTCGTGTGGTTGAATCCACTGTCAATGTAACGGCTGGTGCCCTAAGTAATCTGACGGCTGAGCTCCAAGCGGATCGCCTTATGACTCTGCAGAACCGCATGGTTCTAGACGTTATTCTTGCAGACCGCGGTGGGGTATGCAAGGTCATCCAATCCAGTTGCTGCATTTTCATACCAGATAATGCTCCAACAGTGTATCAAGCCATCTCCAAACTCCATAAAATATCTGAATCCATACACGTGGATAAGGGAGATTGGTCACTGGTGGGGTGGTTCTGGGAATTGATATCCGCCTGGGGTTGGAAAGTTCTGATGGTCATTGGAATGATCTTAGCCATTCTTTTCCTGTTCTGTCTGTGCATACAGTGTGCTCCTGCGGTATGTGGCCTCTGTGCTACCTTATGTGTAAGGAAACCTGTATCGAGGGACGAACTAAGTAATAGGATGATGCTACAGCAACATCTCCATGACTTCGTGAACATTGACCTAGACTCGGATTAAGATGAGTATAGTGATTGCCTATGTAAGGGCAAAAGGAGGGTCTGTCGTACTTTAATATTCGGGACCGCGTTGTCGTACTTTAATATTCGGGACCGCGTAGGGGACAGGGCCCTACCCCTGTCTATCTTGGTATTAAGAAACCGCAAATGGTAAATGCGGCATGTACGAGTGCTTTATATATCGTTCTAGCTATGAATGCACTGTGTACACGTTATTCTGCTTCAACTACGTGGGTTCCATTTTGGAAGCAGTGGCCATCTTGTCATTGCCCTCACATAGGCTATAATGGAGTAAATACGGGCCTCACAGTACATGGGCTTCTCCTCTGACTTCTCTGTGACCTGGGCAGCTGGCTCTGCTGCCCCAGGTCAAACCGGTCTCACGAGCTCCCCTTCCTCCGTCCACCTGTGATTAGCATCAGGGCTTGACCCGTCATAAAACCCTTTCATTCTATACAATCCCCCGGCTAATCTCTTCCACACCTGCTTGTTCCTGCTTTATGACTTGTTTCCCAAAACAGGAGATGCTCATGTTTATTGGGGGGTCTATTGGCATCAAATGTGGGATCTGAACCTTACTGTGTAAATCATTGTGGGCTGGCCGAACTGGAATGTGGGATGGTCATCATGACTCTGCTTTTTCGTTTGTAATGTATACTTATAATGGCCATATCGTAAACCAAGGAATGTGTGCCTGGAGCATGATATTTTGTATTTAAGGAGAAGCCCGTTCCTATGATTTTCAGCAGTCTCCTGAGAACATACACGCTGTTGTACTTCTAGGATACCTGTAATTGGTCTGCAGCCAATAAACGAATCTTTGACTTCACCCAGAAGACTCTGTGTTTCTGTAGGTCTGGAACAGGGTGAACCCAGAAGTCATAGGGTGTGTGCCCCTGCACCGCTGGGTCTAAAATACCCAGTACTTCACTAGCTGAGGTGAGATACTCTGTGATTGACCAGAGCTATCGGCCATTTTGTGAGTGGTTTAGCATCTTTGGCATTATTTATGGGGCATATATTTTAAAGTATTAACAGATCACAAAATACTGATGGGCATACTGACACTGAGCAGAAGCAATAATTCAACCTTTCTTGTAGTGCCCCTGAGTGGCACATTATGAGAAAACCATCTAGAAGTGCAGTGTGTGCCTGGGCACAATAGTGTCATGACAGTTTTCATCAGTTACCACTCAAGGACAGGATAACGTGTTGAACAGAATGAAACAAAATGTCTTGCATGGTTGGCAAAGGGTTATGATGGTGGATCCAGAGTCATGTCCATTCACGAATGCAGCGCAGGAACTGAATTTTGATCGACACTTGCTGTTCAGGGAAACAGCAATTGATTCTACCCATATATGTGAGGAAGTAGAAAAAGATCAGTTACCTTCTACTGGTGGGCAGGTTTGAATGTGCAGATCGATAAATTGAGGGAAGGTGGAGCATGTATGGGATCTGAGGTGGCTTTGAAGGCAAGTCCGGCACAGATGGTAAGAGCTGAATGTCAAAATAAAGTATGGCAATGTTTGGCCCTTGATGGTATTTTCAGACTTGTTATTCTACGGGGTAAGAAACTGACAATGGGATGCAGATGCACAACAACTCAATTTCTCTCTTTACTACAGATATATCAATCACGACACCACACTTTAGTCATAAACTAACCAGTGCAATAAATAATGTTAATCCTGCGTATTGCTATTTTATGGAAGGCGAGCACCTACAGAGTTGATGTGCTGAGCACAGCTGCCACAAAGTAGACTGAAAAGATTTCAATATTAACCTTGCAGTGTGAGAGCAAAGTGTCAAATACAAGCTGTGCCATGACCACCACTATACCTGAGCAGCAATGCCTCTGATGGAAGGGCTTGGGATGTCAGGCGGAAAAATAATTTGCGCCGTTTTGCAACGTGTAGCCATGACTAGGTGAAAATCTACTTAAGGTAGAAGGTGTTTTCTCTTACCAATATCCAATACCTACAGCCACACAAAAAGGAAGGTGATTCACAGAAGGAAGCTGTGCATGGAAGATACACCTGGACAGATCACCTGATATCAAGAAAGTGGTGCAGCACAAAGTTGTCCACTCTTTACATGCAGCAGAAGTTTAATAAAATGTTCACTGAAGCATATAATGAACATGCACTTTTCACATGTTTCTTATGTGAGACAATGATTACAGTCGACATCTATATTGAAGAGTGCTTTCACTGTAGAATTTAGGTATTTAACTACATAGTGTGGTTTGACAATGTTAACAGAAATGTTTCTAATGTTTGATTTAGGAATCATTCTTAGTTAACAGACAAGTGTTTAATAAATAATGTAGAAATATTCATTTGATTAAGTGAAAAGAACCATCCTGTTCTTGTTATTGTGCCCGGTTGCTGATATGTGACTCGTGACTCCTAAACGTGTGCTGACTTGTCTGTGTAACCTTCAATGCCATAAATATTAGTTTTTAGCCATCCTTAAATGTTTAGAATATGGTTACAATCAAAATTATATGATTTGTGAAATGTATGCATTAATGTTAAACAATTGTTCCTTCAGACGTAGTTCTCACTCAAACTTACTATTGAGTAATTTGAGTATTTACTTTATGCTAATACATCATGAACTAAAGTACTAAAGAATTTTATTTGTTTATGTGTGTAATTGTGTGCACGCATATTAAATGTGCGCTAGTGAGTTAATACCTTGAATTGACATGATTCTGTAGGCCTGTATTCCACCATGCTGCGTTTTGCAAAATCACTGTAATTTAGTTCTTGTGAATGTGGCTTCTTCTTGCAGGTGTTCACATACATTGTTAGTTTAGAATAGATACATTCGTACATTCTTGTATTAGAGCTAGATACATGGCCTGAGGGGAAGACCGTGATTATAGCACATGAGAAACAGAACGCTTACAAAATGACTATTCTTCCCTGTCATGTGTGAGAAGGAGATGTCGTTCCCATGTGTAGTGTGGGACACCTTGCAAATGTTTCAGTCTGCAACGTGTGAACCTCATGGACAATGGACTTTTCATGATATTGCAACTAAAGTGGGCGTCACCTATGGATTTCATGGATTATAAATTACCGTTTACCCTGGCTGACTTCAGAACTGACTTTAAGTAAAGACTTCAGAGCTTCTTTTGAGAACTCTAAGGAACCTTCTTTCCGGCAGACCTCCTTGCTGAACTCTTTGCTGAATTGCTTTCTGGAGATCCATTGCAGAATTCTTAATTGCCGGCCCTTTCCATGATTCCCCACTATTTTTAAATGTACCTTGAGAGGTTTCACCTCAACATTCCCTTTCCTGAGTCTTTCTGAAGTTTGGTTTTGACTAACACTTAATCTCGACCTATGGGAGACTCTTGACCGAGCTCCTGAGATCCTGATATTTGTTCTACTTAATCCACTTCGCCAGGTCCCTGTTTCTTTGATGGAACTCTTTGATATCTGAAACTCTATACTCTAACTTTACCATTCTTCCTCTGTGGACTGTGCTTGGGAGATTCAGATTACTAATGTATAGACAAGAGAACTTAAGATTGTTTTCTGAGTATCACATATTGCTGCTGCTGGCATGCATTGCCCTGACTGAGTTACTTCTATGTTTTATTAGTCTGCCTAAATCTCTTTAGGAGACTTGGTTTCCCTGTTGTTATCTTATACCTTTTTTGTAGCATGGTATTGAGAGTGATCTATTTGAATCTGATTAATAATTTGTAATGAACCTTTTTTAACTTGGCTACCAATTCCTGGTCCTCATTGTGTAGCCAAATGGGTTGCACTGTCTAATGTAGACATTCACTGCTAACTCTATTTCCCCTCAGTGCAACAAAGAAAAGATTAATTGTAGGACCAAGAGTAAGGTTAATTGTGGGCCCAGAAAACGCTGGATCAAGAGTGTGAGTCTTATTCATTGAGCAGAATTCAGAATACAGAGACGGTTAAGCAATTTAACGATTCAGATGGAAGTCCAACAGCCATTGAGGGAAAAATGAAGGAGGGGGCAAAGAATCAGACCTTTTAGAATAAGCTGCAGCAATGTGCCCATTTATCCCAAACACTAAACACATGTGGTGACAACAAAGAATAGTATTTTCATCAACGGATTTAAGAAATGTGAAATGCTGAAAAATGGAGATGATTCAACAAGTCATAACTTGAAAAAAGTCCTCTCTGCTGCTTTCCAATCTATCATACTAATGCTTGTTTATGCCATTAACTTGTGAGGTCACTACAGCCCATTATGAACTTTGCAGGATACCTTTATCTTTCATTTTCTTCTCAAGACGTAGCAACCATAACATGCTTCTGAGTCCTCCGTCTCCCTTTGGCAACCTTAATATGTTAGGACCAGAATGCATATCTACTCGTTGCCTAAATCATCTATTACACCAATCTTTGACACTAGAGTCAGGTTTTCATGCTAACAAACACCCACAAAATTCAGACTTTCTCTAGTTTCTCATGCCAATTAGTAAGTCACTGTGAGATTTCTTTTGTGGTACAGTATGGGTGCCACAGTTTTGAGGACCACCGTACTCGTAATGAGACCCTAAATCTGAAATATGCGGAAAAATCAGAAAGAAATTGGACAGCGTCCGTTGAGGTTCAGGAAACATCTCCGGCTCACCCCCAAATTCAAGGGTTTATATACAGTGTTCTTGCAAAGTAATTATTAAGACTGCAAAGTCAGCATGGTATGATCATTGCTTCGACAAATCACATTTTCTCATTTTAAAATGCCACATGACACTATCACCTTCCCTCTAACCTGCTATCAATTTGCCCCTTCTGACCTAATTTCATTCGTAGGTGTAAGAACAAACTAGTTACATAAACAGTAGAGAACCATTGTATATTAATGCTTTACAGTGTGCAAGCAGGAATTGTAGGAAAGTGCCCCTTTTTGCATGGCTGCTCCCCACTTTTTGCCTAATGCTTGATGCACTTTGACTTGACGTGCCCTGGGTCCCTGCCTATCAGGTTCCCAGGGCCTGTGTTCTTTCCCAAAGCTGTACCTTTGTACTAAAGAATTGTATTTGTTTATGTGTGTAATTGTGTGCACGCATATTAAATGTGCGCTAGTGAGTTAATACCTTGAATTGACATGATTCTGTAGGCCTTTATTCCACCATGCTGCGTTTTGCAAAATCACTGTAATTTAGTTCTTGTGAATGTGGCTTCTTCTTGCAGGTGTTCACATACATTGTTAGTTTAGAATAGATACATTCTTACATTCTTGTATTAGAGCTAGATACATAGCCTGAGGGGAAAACCTTGATTATAGCACATGAGAAACAGAACGCTTACAAAATGACTATTCTTCCCTGTCATGTGTGAGAAGGAGATGTCGTTCCCATGTGTAGTGTGGGACACCTTGCAAATGTTTCAGTCTGCAACGTGTGAACCTCATGGACAATGGACTTTTCATGATATTGCAACTAAAGTGGGCGTCACCTATGGATTTCATGGATTATAAATTACCGTTTACCCTGGCTGACTTCAGAACTGACTTTAAGTACAGACTTCAGAGCTTCTTTTGAGAACTCTAAGGAACCTTCTTTCCGGCAGACCTCCTTGCTGAACTCTTTGCTGAATTGCTTTCTGGAGATCCATTGCAGGATTCTTAATTGCCGGCCCTTTCCATGATTCCCCACTATTTTTAAATGTACCTTGAGAGGTTTCACCTCAACATTCCCTTTCCTGAGTCTTTCTGAAGTTTGGTTTTGACTAACACTTAATCTCGACCTATGGGAGACTCTTGACCGAGCTCCTGAGATCCTGATATTTGTTCTACTTAATCCACTTCGCCAGGTCCCTGTTTCTTTGATGGAACTCTTTGATATCTGAAACTCTATACTCTAACTTTACCATTCTTCCTCTATGGACTGTGCTTGGGAGATTCAGATTACTAATGTATAGACAAGAGAACTTAAGATTGTTTTCTGAGCATCACATATTGCTGCTGCTGGCATGCATTGCCCTGACTGAGTTACTTCTATGTTTTATTAGTCTGCCTAAATCTCTTTAGGAGACTTGGGTTCCCTGTTGTTATCTTATACCTTTGTTGTAGCATGGTATTGAGAGTGATCTATTTGAATCTGATTAATAATTTGTAATGAACCTTTTTTAACTTGGCTACCAATTCCTGGTCCTCATTGTGTAGCCAAATGGGTTGCACCGTCTAATGTAGACATTCACTGCTAACTCTATTTCCCCTCAGTGCAACAAAGAAAAGATTAATTGTAGGACCAAGAGTAAGGTCAATTGTGGGCCCAGAAAACGCTGGATCAAGAGTGTGAGTCTTATTCATTGAGCAGAATTCAGAATACAGAGACAGTTAAGCAATTTAACGATTCAGATCGTTCCAACAGCCATTGAGGGAAAAATGAAGGAGGGGGCAAAGAATCAGACCTTTTAGAATAAGCTGCAGCAATGTGCTTATTTATCCCAAACACTAAACACATGTGGTGACAACAAAGAATAGTATTTTCATCAACAGATTTAAGAAATGTGAAATGCTGAAAAATGGAGATGATTCAACAAGTCATAACTTGAAAAAAGTCCTCTGTGCTGCTTTCCAATCTATCATACTAATGCTTGTTTATGCCATTAACTTGTGAGGTCACTACAGCCCATTATGAACTTTGCAGGATACCTTTATCTTTCATTTTCTTCTCAAGACGTAGCAACCATAACATGCTTCTGAGTCCTCCGTCTCCCTTTGGCAACCTTAATATGTTAGGACCAGAATGCATATCTACTCGTTGCCTAAATCATCTATTACACCAATCTTTGACACTAGAGTCAGGTTTTCATGCTAACAAACACCCACAAAATTCAGACTTTCTCTAGTTTCTCATGCCAATTAGTAAGTCACTGTGAGATTTCTTTAGTGGTACAGTATGGGTGCCACAGTTTTGAGGACCACCGTACTCGTAATAAGACCCTAAATCTGAAATATGCGGCAAAATCAGAAAGAAATTGGACAGCGTCCGTTGAGGTTCAGGAAACATCTCCGGCTCACCCCCAAATTCAAGGGTTTATATACAGTGTTCTTGCAAAGTAATTATTAAGACTGCAAAGTCAGCATGGTATGATCATTGCTTCGACAAATCACATTTTCTCATTTTAAAATGCCACATGACACTATCCTTCCCTCTAACCTGCTATCAATTTGCCCCTTCTGATCTAATTTCATTCGGAGGTGTAAGAACAAACTAGTTACATAAACAGTAGAGAACCATTGTATATTAATGCTTTACAGTGTGCAAGCAGGAATTGTAGGAAAGTGCCCCTTTTTGCATGGCTGCTCCCCACTTTTTGCCTAATGCTTGATGCACTTTGACTTGACGTGCCCTGGGTCCCTGCCTATCAGGTTTCCAGGGCCTGTGTTCTTTCCCAAAGCTGTACCTTTGTACCTACAATTGGCGAATCTCTGGCCACAGGTAAGCCCCTTGTATAAGGTACTATGGGTACCAAGGACAGTGTGACCAAGGAAGGCCTCTAAGGGCTGCAGCACCTATTTACCACCCCTAGAGGTCCTGCACCTTAACACCCACACACTGCCATTGCAAGTTGCATGGCACACATCCCTATGTGCCATGCATGCAATCCACTGCCTGTGACCTAGGTAAGCCACACCTCTAGCAGGGTGCACTAAACCACAGGCGAGGGTACAGTTGTATGACCATTGTACCCCTACAGTGCTTAAGTCCGTTCTTAGACATTTTAAGTGCTGTAAAGCCATAAAAAGTATATGGTCTGGGAGTTGGCCACTATGAACTCCACAGCTCCATAATGGCTTTACTGAAACCTTGGAAGTTTGGTAGCAAACCTCTCAGCACATTAAACCCACACTGATGCCAGTGTAGGATTTAATGTGAAATGCACTCGAAGGACATCTTAGAGATGCCCCCTGAAAAACGACCAGCCCTGGTGTGGTTCCCAAATGGCTGCCTGCCATTTGCCACCACCAGACAGGTTTCTGGACTCCTGGGTAGAGAGTCTCCACTCTCTGGGTCCAGAAACAAAGCCCATCCTGGGCAGAGGTGTCATGTCTCCTCCCTCAGGATGGGCTGGGTCGATGAAGGGGAAGCTTCAAAGGTCTGCTGCCTTGTGAGCTGCCCCTGCCTTTTGCTTCCCCCAGCAACTGGCTCTCACTGGTTCTGACCACCACTTTGGGCAGGAGAATCGGCGGGAAAACCAAGTGAGGAAGAGAGATGGGCCCACGTTTGACAACCCCACCGTCAGGTGGGGGGGGTGAGATGAAGCACACATCTCAATCACCTCCATCTTGAAGATTAGGGGACACAGGCAATTAGAGAGAGGCCCATGCCCGCCTCCCACTGGAGGGTGGCATAATAGGGGTGTACTCACCCCAAGGAAGGGACCTATTGGTCCCGACCTTTACATCACTGGAAGGCCCCTAAATTTAGTATTTAGGAGCGAACCTGAACCTTGCCTCCGCAGATTTGAGGAAGAAAGAAGAAGGACCAAAGAGCTGTCCTGACCCATGAAGAAGAGGACACCAATTGCTTTTGCCCCAGCCCTACCGGCGTGTCCAGCAGCCATCCAGAACCCGGAGGACCTGCTCTGCCTTCATCCAAAAGACTCTATCTCCCATGAGCCACAGATTTGCTTAAGCCAAGACTCCAACACAGAACCCGGATCCAGGTGGCCCCGTGGTTATGCACCACTCTGCATCCAACACCCGAACCCAAGTACTAGTGGCCCGACACAACGAGGAGGTTTCCCCAGTGATCCTGACATGTGATCTGGTGTTTCCCAACCTACCTCAAACTCCAGACCGACGCCTGCAGCCTCAACCTAAAGAGTCCCCCGACAGCGATCGAAGCTGGTAAGCTGATCCAACGCTAAAAGCCATCCCTGCACACAACGCCACACGGCTTTGGGTGGCCCGACCGATGGTGTCCAGGCATCCCCCAAGAATCCAACTTACCTCTCCTGCTGGTGGTTGCCTTCAGGAAACCTCCCTGCCCGAGCCTGCAGCATTTTCTGTGAACCGGAGATCTCCAATGCCATCACAGGACCCCCGACGTCGCCATTGGCATCTGGTCGCCTCTGTGCCGCTAGTGGTGCAGCTCCTGTGCTGATTGATGGCCCCTGCAGTGCTGATCTTAAATACAGGAGATTTGATCCCACAACCGAGTGGCCTGCTCATAAACAGCCCCTGACTGTCGGCCCCTGTAGCCCCAGTGGCTAACATTGGGCCCCTTCACTCTGCACCTGGATGCCCTAGTGCCACTGGTGGTGCGATTTGAGTGCCTAACTGAACCTTGGGGAACCTTGGCTCTAAACCCCCAAAACTATTCTTGCAGGTCGTTTACTTACCTGCAAACTGATAACCTTCTTTTCTTCCATGGTAACCAATGTTATTATTTTTGTTTCAGAAATGTTCCAGGTGCTGAACTGTTTTGTATGAAAGAAAAGTAACTGTGCTTTAAACCAAAATTGTCTTACTTACCTATGTTTGGTAAGGTCCTTAAGGTGATATCTAGGCATTGCAACCCGAGTACTCGAAGTAACAAAAAAGTAATCTAAAAGTAATCAAAAGTAATTTCTATGTAATCTAAACTGTTTTAAAAGCAACTACTAACCTGTAATGAAGCCAATTCCATTCAACATTGCATTTCCTAATAAAGGTCTGCATTTGAAAGTATATTTTACCTACCTGTACCAAATCCTGCTTGCGTTTAGAAATAAAACATAAGTATAAGTATTTAAACATACCTAATTGGTGTGGATTCTGTCTCTGAGTATGTGGCCTCAGCCTTGATTGAGTGAAGACAATAAATTCTTAACACACCCTCCTGATAAGTCTAACTGCTCGGCCACACTACCATAAATAGAGCTGTTAGTGATAATCTAATTTGTCTCTGCTAAACCTCTCGGGATCCCCTGGACAGTGTGTGCACTATACCATACTTTTAAATTGTATATGCAGAGCCACTTCCAACAGGAATAACCTTGTAGAATGTAGCAGAAGGGTTTCTTCTAGCGAGCACTTCAAGAACAGTGTCATACAGAAATAAACAATGTGCATGCTGCTGCATGTAGTTTCAGGTGAGAAATATAAACACAAGAACAACACATGCAACATCCATTTTGGACAAGATGGCGTCGAGGCCTAACTGAGGCCTAGTTAGCCTAAGCCAGGAAAAACACACTTTAACACATCGTAATGACTTTGTTTCAACATCAGTAGTTTAATGTCAGTATGCACCTGTGAGTTAAGGTACAGAACAAGTTCAAATGTACAAAAGCTCCCTCACCTCCATCCTGAAAGGAAAGAATCTGTTCACCGTCTTGTAGTCTGCATTAGGGTGGAATGTTTCAGAAGAGGAAAGGGGATGAAGAAACCTATTCTCCCATATTTTTCATGTCATGAGCGAAAATTGTTTCTAGTCGCCAGTGCAAACATTAAAGTTAGGTTGATGGCCCACAAAACATCAAATACAGAGGGAAATACAAACTGAATCTTCATTTTTATAAGCACTTAAACTGCCTACAATTGAACAACCTTAAAGCATGTTCAACATTTTTCTTAGATATAGAATGGATGTTAGACTACCAATTCAACTTGTAGCTTTTGATAGGGCATGGTGCATTGTAAACTGGATATGCTAGCGTGTTCATTTGGATCGTAAATTACGGTCGTGTTTTTAAATAGTGCCAGAATGCCATTCTCAACCTGTAAGTTCAGTGTACTTAGTTTTCACTTGGAGAGTAACATGCTGGCATGTCTTTCTACTTCAAATGTAGGCAATTTATTGTCTGTCTATACATTTGTAGAGGAGAAGTACAATGCCCGCTTTCTTTCGAGCATGGTCTACAAATGTAAACCGAAAATTGCAAGCTGTCTCGTTAGTTTTGAAGAATATGATTTGTTGACAAGTCGCCAATGCTTGTTCACAAAATAAAATGATTTAAATTCATCCAGGAACTCCAGCTCAACTCCGTACCAGGAAGAAGTTTCAGATTGTTTACACAGAACACATAATGCGCTTTATTTTAGCTCTCTACAGTCGTTTTTTCCCAAGGCTGATCTTTTGAAATAGTAAATTGTCCCTCACGACTAGAACAGAACACAATGTGCTAGGGGTGGACTTTGAATTCAAGTTCAAGGTAACCCTGGACATATTTTAATAGCTGCCAAATACATTTGGGAGGAATGGTGAGGGACTTCTCTCCGATGAAGCTTTTTTAGGTCTCGCCTAGCGAACTCCGCGCATGCGCTGCTTCGCCTTGGCGAGACTCTATTGTTGTCGGTTTGGTTCGCGCAGGGAGACAAACCATGTGCGCACCCGGACAGGTGATGTCCACACGCATGGCGTCTCCTCTCTGCCTCACACGCTCCCACCGCGCGCTTCACATGACAGGCTTCTGTGTTCAGTTACCAAATGTCATTTAAGAGCCACACGTATTCGTTGCGTTCTTATACTTATTGGCTGCAGGTCCTCTAGTGTCATGATAAACCAGTCTTACTTGTATTATACATCGGCTTGCATGCTGGAATCTTCTGTCCTGTAGGAAAAACAAACAACCCTTCAAGTTATAGAATACAATGTGCTGCTTGCTAAAAAAACATCAGGGTCAAGGTGTCACACGAATATGGTGCAGTTTAGCAGTCAATCAATCAATCAATCAAATAATTTGTAAACCGCACTACATACCCGCAAGGGTTTCAAGATGCTGAGGGTGGGGAGAGGGAGGGTGCTGTTGGTACTGGTCGAGCATCCAGGTCTTGAGTTGTCTTCTGAAGGTTAGAAGGTCTTCGGTTTGTCGTAGGTTGAGGAGGAGGGTGTTCCAGGTCTTGGCGGCGCGGTGGGAGAAGGATCTGCCTCCGGCTGTGGTTATACGGATGTGTGGGACGGTAGCCAGGGAGAGGTCTGCGGAGCGGAGTTTCCTGTTGGGTACGTAGAAGGAGAGTCGACTGTTGAGATAGGCTGGGCCGGTCTTGTGGAGTGCCTTACGTGCATGGATCAGGAGCTTGAAGGAGATTCTTTTGTCGACAGGGAGCCAGTGCAGGTTCCTCAGGTGGTGGGTGATGTGGTCGCGGCACGGGACGTTGAGGATCAGGCGTGCAGAGGCATTCTGGATTCTTTGCAGTCTGTTGATGAGCTTGGTCGGGGCTCCGGCGTAGAGGGCATTTCCGTAGTCGAGTCTGCTACTGACTAGGGCCTGGGTGACTGTTTTCCTTGTGTCTGTCGGGATCCATCTGTAGATCTTGCGGAGCATACGGAGGGTGTTGAAGCAGGTGGAGGAGACAGCGTTGACTTGTTTGGTCATGGTGAGTTTCGAGTCAAGGATGACTCCCAGGTTGCGTGCATGGTTGGTGGATGCGGGGGGTGTCCCCAGCGACGCAGGCCACCAGGAGTCGTCGCATGCTGAGGGATTGGGCCCGAGGATGAGGATCTCCGTCTTGTCTATGTTCAGCTTAAGGCGGCTATCCTCCATCCAGTCAGCGACGGCCTTCATTCCCTGGTGGAGGTTGGATTTGGCGGTGAGGGGGTCCTTGGTGAGGGAGAGGATCAGTTGCGTGTCGTCGGCGTAGGAGATTATGTTGAGGTCGTGATGTCGGGTGATGCGTGCGAGAGGCGCCATGTAGATGTTGAACAGCGTCGGGCTGAGGGAGGATCCCTGCGGGATGCCGCAGATGATCTCGGAGGCTTTGGATCGGAACGGGGGGAGGCAGACTCTCTGGGTTCTGCCGGAGAGGAAGGAGAAGGTCCAGTCCAGGGCCTTGTCTCGGACCCTGCGTCATGGAGTCGTGTGCGTAGTGTGTGGTGGCAGACGGTGTTGAAGGCGGCGGAGAGGTCCAGAAGGATGAGGGTCGCCGTCTCGCCGTTGTCCAGTAGGATCCTGATGTCGTCTGTGGCGGCGATGAGGGCGGTCTTGGTGCTGTGGTTGCTGCGGAATCCTGACTGGGAGGGGTCCAGGATGCTGTTGTCTTCGAGGTAGCGGGTGAGCTGGATGTTGACAATCTTCTCGATGACCTTAGCTGGGAACCGAAGCAGGGAGATGGGCAGGAAGTTTTTGAGTTCGCTCGGGTCCGCCTTGGGGTTCTTCAGTAGGGCGTTGATCTCGGCGTGTTTCCAGCTCTCAGGGAAGGTCGCGGTCTCGAAGGAGAGGTTGATGATGTTGCGCAGGTGGGGTGCGATGGAGCTGCCGGCTCTGTTGAAGATGTGGTGTGGAAAAGGGTCAGACGGCGAGCCGGAGAGGATTGCCCATGGTCTTGATTGTGTCTTCGATGCTCACGTTGGCCCAGGTTGTCAGGGGGTCGTGGTCGGTGGGGTGTGGTGGGGCCGGCGTGTTAGGGCCTGTTAGGGTCATCTGGGGGTTGAAGCTGTTGTGGATGTTGGCGATCTTGCGGTGGAAGAAGGTGGCGAGGGAGTCGCACAGGGCTTGTGACGGCGGGATGTCGTTGGGGTTGGAGCTGGGTTTGGAGAGTTCCTTCATGACGTTGAAGAGCTCCTTGCTGTTGTGTGCGTTGCTGTCGAGGCGGTCTTTGAAGGAGGTCCTCTTGGCAGTCCTGATGAGGTGGTGGTGGTTGTGGATGGCGTATTGTTGCGCTGCGCGGTTGCCCGGCGACTTCTCGCTGTGCCATATGTTCTCCAACATCCGGCAGGTGCGCTTTGACGCTAGGAGTTCCGGGGTGCACCAGTTGGCTCTCTTGCTGGTGTCTTTGAGGGTTTGTTTTTTCAGCTGGGCTAAGGTGTTGGCGCAGTCGTCCATCCATCGTCTGAGGGTGCGCGCACCATCGTCGGGGTTGGAGGGGTTGGTCGGTGGGTTGAGTGCGAGGTTTGTCTGTAGTTGTACTTCGGTGATTTTGCCCCAGCAGCGACGGGGGATCTGTAGGGTGCGGTGATGTGCGACGGGTTTCCGGAAGGTGAAGTGGATGCAGTGGTGGTTGATCCAGGTTGGTTCGAAGACGTGGCTGAAGGAGACGTGGGGGCTTGAGGAGAAGATGGCGTCGAGCGTGTGCCGGCGATGTGGGTTGGTCTCGTGACAAGCTGTTCCAGTCCGAGGTTGGCGAGGTTGTCTATCAGGGTGGAGGAGTTGCTGTCGTTGTTGTTCTCCAGATGGAAGTTCAGGTCTCAGAGGAGGATGTAGTCGGTGGAGGTCAGTGCGTGCATGCTGATGAAGTCTGCGATGGCGTCGCAGAACTGTGGTCGGGGTCCGGGTGGTCTGTAGACGAGGGTGTCTCTTAGGGTGGTCTTGGGGTCCGTGTGGATCTGGAAGTGCATGTGTTTGGCGGTGCTGAGAGTGTCGTCGGTGTTTGTTGAGACCCTGATGGTCTTCTTGTGGACGATGGCGATTCCTCCTCTGACTCCGTTGGTGCGGTCTCTGCGGGTGATCTTGTATCTGTCGGGGATGGCTATGGCAATGTCTGGAGAGGAGGCTTCGTTCATCCAGGTCTCGATCAGGAAGGCAACGTCTGGTAATGCGGTGTCGAGTAGGTCCCAGAGCTCGGCGGAGTATTTGCGTGCGGAGCGAATGTTGATCAGGATGCATCGGAGCTGGTTGTGTTTTGTCGTGGCGGGTGTCTCTGCGTCTTCGATGCAGGAGAAGCTGCAGTTCTGGCAGTCGAAGGGACCATGGGTGCGCTTCGGGGTGGCCGTGCAGCAGGTGAGGGTCCGTCCTGGTTTGAGAGCGCTGAGGGTGCTGGTGTCGTATTGGCTGGTGCGGGGGCCAGGGGTTCTGGTGCTGGGCGCGGTCCGTGTGTGGACAGGTACAGACGGGCTTGCCTTAGGCGCGGTGGTGGTGGGAAGGAGGAGCAGCTGGGAGGCAGGAAGCGGGTGGCAGGGGGCACCAAATGGGCGCGGGGGGTATGGCCGCAGGTGATGCTGCGGCGGGAACGGGAGCGGCGAGGGGGGCGAGCAGGCACAACAGGGGGCACAGAAGGCAAAAACGGGCAGCGGGGCACAGAAGGAACAAGGGCACACAAGAGAACGGGGAAACAAAAGGCAAAATGGGCAGCGGGGCACAGAGGGAACAAGGGCACACAGAGAACAGGGAACAAAAGGCAAAATGAGCAGCTGGGCACAGAGGGAACAAGGGCACACAAGAGAACGGGGGACAAAAGGCAAAATGGGCAGCAGGGCACAGAGGGAACAAGGGCACACAAGAGAATGGGGGACAAAAGGCAAAGTGGGCAGCGGGGCACAGAGGGAACAAGGGCACACGAGAACGGGGGACAAAAGGCAAAATGGGCAGCGGGGCACAGAAGGAGCAAAAGGAGCAAAAGGGCTCACAAGGCACTCAGAAAACGCAGGTGGAGCTGCAGCGGGGGGGGGGGGGGAGCTACCTACCTGACAGTGCTTTCATTGTGCCGGCGAATTCCAGTGGGGTGACAGTAAACGCTAATGAGTTCAATCTCACAGAGTAGCTGTTGGCTGTGTTTTGTTTTCATTACAAATGTAGACCAGGGTCTGTTTCTGTCTGTATACATTTAAATGGTGCATAAAGCAACACGTTATAGCTGTCAAGTGGCCTCAAGTTACCTGTGACATCGTCATTTAGTTTTGGCATTCTCCCCGCCCCCAGCAAGATGAATTCTGGGTCTTGCAGTACACATTTTACAGTGTGTTGCCCTAGTTTCACTCTCGTGCACCATACATCTCCGTGAAGGTGGCAGTTCTATTCTAGGACCGATTAGTACTAGCTTACAGAAGAGCTGACACATTTCGATTTAATATAGGAGCACATTACTCCTGGACATAGAAATCCGAGTGTCTTACGTTTTGGCGGTGAGCCCAGAAAACTCTTCCGTCGTGTATCCTTTCAATAAGAACCACACACACAAGCAGGCTGGTTGCCATACTTTGAAAGTTTGTTTTCACGCCTCTGATGAAATGGCTCACATTTAAAGGTACGTGATTTGTTTGTTTGCAGCTCCTCCTTGTCTTGGTTATAAAGTAAAGAGATTTTTGTTTGAGTGGAGCCGTGTGTCTTTTTGCGTGTTTTAATTTTGTTGGAGAGGAATTTCATTGTGAAAGGGCTGCATGCGAGTTTGTGTGTGGACCTTTTCTCTTTCGCTGGTTCTCGGGGTGGGTTTGCTTCCCCAACTGCCGTCGGTGGCTCTAGTCGTGCCCGGCCCCTCCTGAACCCTGGGTGTGCTCGCCTAGCAGATTTATAGCACCAACTTGGGTTTCCAGGCTGTCACCTGAAGAGGCAAAGCAGTGACTTTACCATTAGTGTGAAGGCAGCCGCTGGTGAGTACGGTGGGACGGGTGCATGGTGTGCCTAAGCCGGTGACCCTGCCCTGCATGCCCCCCCCACCCCGTCTATGCCCACGAGGACCGTATAGTGCCTGGGTTGCCCACAGCGCTCTAAATATATATAGAGATCGTTTTTGTTGTGAGGACGGATGGCAATTATATGTTTAAAAGTCCGGTTCCGTGCATACTTTTTCTATTAACAACAATGTGATGCTTCTTGCCACACAGAACCCCACCCCCTTCATACCACCCTACAGAGTTGGCACTCAAAGTGTACATACAGCAAGCTGAAAGGTCAGTTACATGCATGCCACTTTGTTGTTGGCGCCACTGTGGAACAGGGAGAAAGAGCCGCTGCCGTGTTATTTCTTTGCAAGCCCATTCTAGAAATTGGAATGAACGCCCTCAATTTCGAGATGATGTAATGACGGGATTTCTGTTCCAGACAGGTGAACATTTGTGCAGAATTGCATTGTGTGTGAGCGCGTACTGATATATAATGCTGCTTACGCGTATACATGTATTGCGTATACATGTGTGCACATATTATAGTTTACTCTGTTATCTTGCCTTTAAAATTGTTCCATTGATACATATAATATTTCACACACCACCAGGGTATGACCCCCGATGAACCTGCTTGAGTTTACAAACTAAACATTCAGTTTTAATAACAACAGAAGTTGCACAGAGCTGAGTGGATCTTCGATATTAATAACACACTGAATCCTGGGAAACTCCGATATTTTGCAGGCAACAAGCATCAACTGGTTCACCCCCAAGAGGGGGGCCACATATTGTAATAACCCTCCACCCCATCTAGGACAGCTGTCTCTCGTACTCTCCCCCTTCACATATGACATGATAATGTTATACAAACTTTGCATTACTGAGAAGTGTTGAGGCACATTCCTTTCTTCTAGTTTTATGCTTCTGTTCATAGGTTTCAGCAAAGACGTAACTTCAGCCTCTATGACACAATGTGTGTCCTTGCACAGAACGTCATGTCAGACCCATTTGCACCATTTATCTGTATCTTACTAGTTGGGTCCCCAGAGCGGTAAACAAATATTTTACTGTACAACTACACTGACTAAAACAAAAAACAGACATCATGTATAACACCGTAAGGCTATAAGGGAAAAAAGGGCCTAGACACAATTGTACCAGTGACACATAATACAGTACCATTCACTACATTGGGAGAAAAAAGGCCTACGAGAAAGCATAGCCAGCAACATATCTTCGCAATACAATATTGATCACTACAATGGGAGAGAAAGTCCTAAAAGAAAACCTCATCAGAAAAAAACAACATTTCATACCCAGTTTACCGTGCCTGAGAAATTAAATTAACCACAACCTAGCAATTTACACCCTGATCGGACTAGTAACGCATCAACCGCGTCCTACAGGGATGGTGGGTGGGGAATTCACGAGGCCCCGAGCGCGGGGCACGTCCGGTGTGGGGGAGCGTCCAGGCAACAAGGGGGTCACCTGGGCGCTCCCCGCCTCTTTATCTCCCAGCAGCCCACCCCCCACCCTCCCCCCCCCGACCCGGATGTCGATTAACGCCATCCGGGTCAAGGGTGAAGTGACAACCAATCGGTGGCAGGGCGCGCCCCAGTGGACACGCCCCACCACCGAGAGGTACAGAGGGCAAGGGGAGGGGTCGCCGCACCGCCATGCGGGGGGGGCCAAGGGCCCCCCCTTTTCACATGGTCAGTGACTGGCTACCGCCCCCCCCCTTTCTGACCTCACCACCCCGGAGACAAGAACATAAGCATGGTATCTTTGGAAGGCGGGAGGTCGCAAGACCCCCCGGCCGTATTTATTAAGTTATAAAACAATAAACTTTTTATAATTGCATGATAAACCGTTATACAAAAATTCAGCAGGACATTAGATACATTATTGTCAACAAGTGTGAATGACTATCCTTAACAAAGACTCTAATACAGATTGTTTCCTAACCGAGTCTAACATCCTCTGCATTTTTGTATACTAACATTTCTGGGCCAAATGGCAAGGTCGCTAACCGGTGTCAGGTCCTACTAGCTGCGCCTCAGATGTGCGCATGCGCAGCCGGGCCCGGTAATTACCCGGTCCACGCCGTGAACTTCATTTACCCACTAAAGGAGGGCCCTTACTCTGCGCCATCCGGTGACGTCATGAGTATGTGCGCGCGGGGTGGCTACCAGCCTAAGGAAAGCGTGACTCCCCAACCCGTGCCCCTTTGAAGCACCAGTTACCTTGCCCCTGAAGTTCTAGGAGGGGCCGATGGCCCCTCCCCCTGGGCGGGAACCTCCATAGGATGATGCCCGCCCCCTCAGACCTTAAAATAGTTGTTCACCGGTCATGACCTTACCGCCACAGGCCAGCATTGTTGACCGACGATCTGGCCTCCCCCTTCCCAAAACCTAAGCCAGGAGCGCGCTTACCTTGCAAAAAACCCTCCAACCAAGCCCAGACATTATTAGACCACAAGACGTTCGCTGCCTCAGTCAAGTGCACCCCGTCCCTCAGGTAGAACTGCTCACCCCAGATACACCCATGTGGAATCGTCTGCAACCGGGGGGCTCGAAATAACTTGTCCAACTGTGTGTTGATCCTCCGTACCGAGTGATTCAACGCCCTGACCGAGTCCCCCCCTCGCCACTGCCACCGAGGAATAAGTTGCGACCAAACTACCGTGGAACCCGGACAAGTCCTGGCCACCCACCCCGCAGTGGAAATGATCTCTTCAATAAGCATGCGCCTCCCCAATTTGGCCAAATCATTCTCCCCCAGGTGAAGTACCACCACTGACGGGGGGGCGGGCTGCTGAGCTAAGAGTCCCTGGAAAAAATTCCTAAACTGACTGAGGCATAAACCCCCTCTCCCGAAGAATGAGATAACAAACCCCTTTTGCGCCGCCTTCATCCTATGATCTCCTGAAAGAAAAACATGTTCAGCACGCCTAACATAAGAGTGGCCCACAATCCAAACCACCAATTTCTTGTGTCCTCCGTGCTGTGCCGATGTCGGTCGTTGGCGCCCGGTGGCGAGTTCCTCCCCTGCGTGACAGGTTTGAGAAACTGCAAAAAACCAGAAACATACCGGGCGTGAGCACCATCCTGTCACAACATGTCAATTCGTACATAACTCTTGTAACGTTCGGACGACCATCTCCCCAGTTTCTTCACATTCTCCACTGAGAGACCCCTCGCCACTGCCTCAGTTGCTGCCCCAATCCTAAATGAGTGGGTTCCCGAATTCCCTTGGATCGAAACCTGCCAGTCTGACCGTTAGCTCCAAGACTCGCCTAAACTGGTACCTGGTCAATGGTGTACCATCGGCGTGACACAGCAGTGTGTCCCCCGCCGTGCCCTCCCGCTGCCAGCAGAAAGCCTCCACGTGAGAAACCGGGCAGCAAGGGTTGGCCCGCGCCCGGTGGAGCACTATGGTGTGACCCCGAGAGTCCTGATCAGTTTTTGATCTCTGAATTGTTATTCTCATAACGTCCTCCCTGATCTCCACACCGGCCCACCGTATTCCGCCCACCCTATCAGCTTTTGACCCAGCAACTAACTCCCCAACCCTCAAAGCCCCATAGAAGGCCAGGGAAAATGCAGCCTTGAACAAAATGACCTCCCACTGCGAGCTACAGACACTGTGCAGCGCCCCCAATAAGGCTGTCAGCCGTGCCAGTCCAATGGGCCTTCTCTTATCGCCCTGGTAACCCTGTAAACGGCGCCAACCCCTCAATGCCTTGCGCACCTGAAAGGTGTTAGTGGGATCTCGCATGCCCTTACCCTGCGCGAAGAAGGAGACCGCCGCCCTATGTCTGCTCGCAGCCGCCACTGAGCGCCCTTCCCTGTGCATCGATTCTAGGTAAGCTGCAAAGCTGTCCTCCTGGGCCCACCTAACCTCCCATTCCTGCCCCAAAAAAGCCCGGTAAGACAAAAACGCCCCTTCGTAAGCTGTCTTGGTCCTGGGGGCTAAGCTAGCAACCACGAGGTCCTGTAATCTGGGGCACCAATCTGCCAAAGTCCTGCCGGGAATTGCGCCGGCTGGGGATCTGCTGCAGGAAGATGTTCCCTGAAAACCTGCATTTTAAAGCGAGAAAGGGAGTCAGCTGCATTGTTGAAGATGCCAGGGACATGCTTGGCTCTGAAAACCACATTCCATTTTAAGCATTGCAACACAATCTCCTTTAGTAAGCGCAGTATGAATGGACTGCGTGCCCCCTGCTGGTTTATACATTCCACAACCGTCATGTTATCCGACCAGAACACCACGGATTGATTGCATAAGTGTTCCGGCCAGTCCATCAATGCTACCCATATCGGGAAGAGTTCCAGAAAGCCAATATTGGTGGTCAGTCCCCGTGTCCTCCATTCTGCTGGCCACCGCTGGGCGACCCACCTGGTACCCAGGATGGCGCCAAAGCCCGTACTCCCAGCAGCGTCCGTCCATAAGCCCAATTCCGCTGATGTGGAGGGAGGACCTGACCACACTACTCTGCCATTAAAATCCTCCAGGAATGCCATCCAAATAAGCATATCCTGGCGAACCTCAGATGACAACCTCGTGCGGTGATGTTTCTCCCGTAGCCCTTTCATAGCTTGGGCAATAGAGCGTGAGAAAGGGCGTGCCATTGGGATGACCCGAAGCGCAAAATTCAATTGCCCCACCACCTCCTGTAGCTGTTGCAATGTAACCTTGTCTTTGCGTAGGCATTGACGTAGGGCTGCTCAAAAGCTAGATACCTTGGCCATGGGTAACCTGAAGCATCCTTCCACTGAATCAATTTCGATACCAAGGAATTCCAAACAGGTGGACGGGCCAACCGTCTTCCCTGGCGCTAGCGGGACCCCAAAAGCCCGCATGAGCACACAAAATTCCTGCAACGCCCAAGCACACTCCTGAGATCCCGCCGCACCTAAGAAAAGGAAATCGTCCAGATAATGCATAACCTGCCGGTGGCCCGTCGCCTCTCTCATGACCCACTCCAAAAATGAGCTAAACGCCTCAAAGTAAGCACATGGGATGGAACAGCCCATGGGCATACATTTATCCATATAAAACTTGCCATCGAAAGTGAAACCTAAGAGATGGTGGTCCAGAGGATGGACTGGGAGGAGGCGGAAGGCAGATTCTATGTCTGATTTTGCCATCAATGCCCCTGGCCCCAGCGCCCGCAATAAGTCAACTGCCTGGTCAAATGAGGCATACTTTACACTGCAAATCCCCTCATCAATCGCATCATTCAGTGACGCACCTCTAGGTGCCGACAGGTTGTGGATCAATCTGAACTCCCCTTTCTCTTTTTTGGGTACTACCCCTAGTGGAGAACACACAAAATCGGGGACAGGCACCTTCTGGAAAGGGCCAGCTATCCTACCCAGGGACAGTTCTTTGCTAATCTTAGCAGCCACCACTGCGGGGTTATGTTGCACCGACAGTTGATTCCTGCAATGTGCGCTACCTGTGTACCCCCCTGCCGGAATCCTAAAACCTTGAGAAAAACCTTCTTGAAGTAGAGTGGCCGCTGTGTGATTCGGGTACCTATTCAACCAAGGGATCATTGCCAGAACATCTATAGGGGTTGGGATATCCAGAATATCTGAACTACACTGGCTTCCAGCTCCCCCTCTGACTGTGGTTGCCCTGCTTAGACCTGCAAGATGACTCGGGGTGGGAGGGGTGACCGCAGACTGAACATGCATGTCTGAATTTACAGGTGCCAGGTGCCCTCGTGCAGGTGCGCTTATTAAAATCCCAACACACCCCTTTTCTCTCAGACCCCCCCTACTCCTACCCGGGATCTCGCTCCCCTGGGCCGCCCGAAAGGGGTGTTGAGGTCTGGTGGAGTACCCCCTGACCGCACTGGTGGACTGCAGTGGGGCAGGGCTCCCTGAGAACTGCCTATGCCATGACACAGAGTCAACCTTGTCCCATGTCAATGATGTGTCAAATTCCTTAGCTTTCCTGAAATTGACATCATACTCCTTCCAGGCATCCCCCGGGTACTGCTCGCTCCACCCCACAATCCTACTCTGGTAGCAAGCCAATGGCGCCTGCACATTAGGAGGCCGTTCGGCCATGATGGTCGTGAATACTGCGAAAGCCCTAACCCAATTGAGCAAAGTTTCCTCTACCCTAAATCTAGCACACTGTGCCCTCCATTCACTTGGATACATCCACTCCTTTAGTGTCTTTGCCTGTTCCATTTCCCTGTGATCCAGTAGCAATGAAAAAATGTAAATATATTTTCCCGCCCAGATCAATTCTTTCGTTGCCTGGGACACATGTTGTGCCAAATTCTCACTCCTAGAGGGCAATGACCCATCACCCAAGAGAGGCAGGGCCACCTCCTTACCATTTTCTTGCGCCCGGGCCGGTTGACCACCATCTGCCTTCGGTTGGGCGGGGCTGGAACCTGTAAGTGAAGAAGAGGAGGGAACCGCAGCTCTATCAGCCGCCGCTGCTGATTTAATCTTTTCTACCAACTGTGCTGCTTCCGCAGCATGATCTGATGACGCTGGTAACACGCCCCCCTTTTGTAGCCAAGGCAATAAAGCCGCTATTTGGGATACCAATTCAGGCGGGACCGAGTCCGGGTTATCCGCTGGGACTACGGGGGCCCCCGAGGGCATGGCTGGTGGCACTGAGATGGTAGGCATCGGAGTGACCAGCGGCAGCAGGCCCGGCACCGGTACCACGGGCGGGGAGGCAGGCCCCACAGGAGGTGGCGCCGGTAGCATGGCAGGAGCCGGTACCGTGGGCGCCGGAAACACCGGCACAGGTATAAGGGGTACTGGAACCGCGGGTGCGGGTGGAATCGAAACCGGAACTACTGGGGCTGGGGCACTGCACCTGCGCTTCTTGGCCTTAGACGTCTTTGGCGGGCTAGCAAAATCCCCTCTTGGCAAGGGTGCCTTCCGCTGCCGCGCGGGCCTGCCTGAAGGGACTAGGGGACCAGTAAACCTTTCATTCATGCGGGCCTCCAATTCATCCACTTTACTCAATCTCCTATTAATGCTGTTCATCTCCTGCATCATGGCCTGCATCATAGCCTCCATCCTGGACCCCCCTTCACCACCCATCGACCCCGGCATGACTTGGATGCACCGCCCTACACTAATACCCCAACACAGGCGTAAGTACGCTTATTACCTTCACCAGATGGAGGATATACAGGGGGCTGTAAGCACCATGCAACCGTAACCGCAACGCCCCGGCTTATCCGGTTTGTCAGGGGTGAGTAAACTCTAACGTAGACCCACCCGGCGGCTACCAGAAGCAATGCAATGCGAGCCCCCCGCTCTCCTCTTACCGTTCAAGATCCGGCGCACTCTCAGCCGGAATTTCGCCCGCGACCACACTGATGTCCACCACTCCGCTCGCTACGTGAAATACAGGAATGCAGTGTTAACGTGCCTAAAATAGAGAATGCATTAATACATGCTAGTGTTAAATACAAGCAGCTGGTGAAAGCGGACTGCACCACGTTAGACAAGGTATGTAGCTTGCCAACTCCCCCTCCACTGTCCTTGGCTGTTGCCCCTACCTCAGCAATCTCTTAAAACCTTAGAGTATAGCACACACTCAATCCAATGGTATCAGGGCGCTTCACACCATCCCTATGTATGCGTGCGATCAAAGCAAGGCTGTACAAAGGAGATTCCAATGGTAATATGCTGCAATAACGACTTCGAAACCCCCTTCCCAATTTGGCAGCTTATCTCTAAAAACCCACCTGCTCCCGGCGTACCCAACACTCCCCTGATTGCCCGGGCTTCTCCGTGTGCAATCAACCAACCCCATCGCCCCCCAGGCAGCTCACTACCTGAATTAGCGGGGCCCGAGTAAAACGAGCAGACAATCCGCTCTGCCGGTAGCGCTACACCCCGTCAGTGGCACTTGTTGCCGCCCCCTCGCGCTGCCACGACGATACCTCCGTCCCGCACAGCTACGGTCCCAGCTCCACGCCCTGGACCACGTTCGGATCGTTACCGGCGACTTCCGATGTCCGCGTCCCCACTACAGATCCTCGGCTCCACCCGCTGCGTCGACGAAGGCTCCCGGGTCCGTGTAGAAAAAACCTGCAAGGGAAAGAAAGGAAAAGCGAATTCACGAGGCCCCGAGCGCGGGGCACGTCCGGTGTGGGGGAGCGTCCAGGCAACAAGGGGGTCACCTGGGCGCTCCCGGCCTCTTTATCTCCCAGCGGCCCACCCCCCCCCTCCCCCGACCCGGATGTCGATTAACGCCATCCGGGTCAAGGGTGAAGTGACAACCAATCGGTGGCAGGGCGCGCCCCAGTGGACACGCCCCACCACCGAGAGGTACAGAGGGCAATGGGAGGGGTCGCCGCACCGCCATGCGGGCGGGGGGGCCAAGGGCCCCCCCTTTTCATTTGCACCATTTATCTGTATCTTACTAGTTGGGTCCCCAGAGCGGTAAACAAATATTTTCATCGCATAGCAGCTCTCCGGCACAGACTTCCCTTGACCACACTTTGCCATGAAGAGCTAGTCATTTTCTGCGCAGTCTATTTAGAGCCATAAAACCAAGGAAGGCCCTTTGTCTCGAGCATGTATCAGCATTCTATATTATAAGATAACATTACAGCTGTACATTCTGTTTTGAATTAATAAGACTACTTTTAAGCAGGAACGGCCATCGTTCTACAGCATCGGAGAGCGCAGGAACCGTGCAGTCCACTTACAAAACCAATCTCAAGACAAAAAGGTCGGTATTGCTGTTCCAGCAGCCATGTCACTAAAATCATGTCACTTCATGAAACATATGAAATGCATGTAACTGGATCCAGGGGCTATATGTGAAATACGGAGGCCAATAGTTCTACAGCCATTAACCTCTGGACGGTTCAGTCACATAATTCCACTACACAAATACACTACACACCACACAATCTCACCCACACTATTTCATAACTAACAATTCCAAAGCAATCCACATAATTTCACCGCGCCACCACAAACATCCACTCCACTACAAACACACAGGTAAAAGACATTATCATTTACAATACCAATAGCTCAAACTCGTAAAAGCGGGACCTATTGCATTGCAAATGCTTGTTGTTTTTAGGTAGAGCCTGGACAGCGCAGTTGTCTGTATTTTGCGGGATCTGACTCCTCCCATGCTTTGGATTGGCTTTTGTGTGTGCTCATCTAAAAATCGTAGCCTGCAAATGGCTAATGATGGTTGCATGTCTCACCTTTTCTGAGATGTTCAATCCCATGAGCATTGCAGCAGGTACGAGCGGCAACGAGCACACATTCCCTACATGCAGTCTGGTGCATCCAGGCGCGCAACACCCATTGGGCTCACCGGGCTTCTGCCCCCCCGTCATGTGTGTCAGCCCGGCTGAGACAGCCTCGCGGGCTGGCGTCCATTTAATTGCAGCCGCACCCGAGTACTTCACAGGTCTTTAAAAGACCATTTATTCGTTAATGAGGCTTTTGTTGTGTTTTCACCCCTTCTTACAGCCACTCTGCCTATGGCTGGAAGACCTAGCCCCCCCCCCCCCCCGAAATCTTTTTCAGCCCCCCCGAAATCTTTTTCAGCCGCCCCTGAAATTTTGCTCTAGTTGCCCGCCTGGGTGCATCATTACTGCCGAAGGTTCCAGTCACTTTCACTGTTGTGTACATTTACTCCCAGCGATTCTCTAAAAAGGCCTGTAAATAGTCTATTTACTGCCTGTGCCACAATCACATTGTCAGTTTACAGAATGTTGGCCTCTGGGGGAAGTTAATGTCGCAGACCAGTCTTCCCCCGGGGTGCTTCGTGCAGGGCCAAAAGGACAGGATGGGGGATAGGCCAAGGTAGGGGGAAGAGGAGGTTTTAGGTAGGGTATAAAGGTGTCAGGAGAGGAGTATCCAGCCTCTTCCTGACACCTAAACACCCCTGGGCGGGGAGTTGAGTTTTTAGGCCTCCCAACCACCCTACATGTTGTGGGAGAAGAGGTGGTAAGTGTTCTGTTGCGTGTTGCCAGTTAGGGCAGGTTGCAGGTCGTAGGCATATTTTGGGGAGTGGTGAGTTACTTACGGGCATATTCACCCCTCAGGGGGAGGAAGAGTGCACAGGGAACTGATGGCGGTGCGCAGGATGCATCGAGCAAGGGAAGGATCTTCAAGGGAGGATATTTGCAGGGCGAGTGAAAGAAAGTTTGGGTAGATAGAATGAGGTCAGTGATAGAGAGGGGGAGAGGGGAACAAATAATATGGGGGCATATCAGCAACAACCGGCGCTAATTATCGCTAAGCGCACTTAACGCTAGGATAATTATCGCCGGCTAGCGTGGACTTTTATCGCTGAGATAGCGTGCTAGCAGCAACGCTTATCTCAAAAGCGATAAAACTCCTAGCGCTAACTGTCTAACGTGAGATTAGTGTTGGAAACCCAGCGATAATCTCACGAAATGTGGCGTTAGCTTGTTGATAGGGCCTCACAAACTTAGCCATGATATCCACCTTCCATAGGATATCATGGCTAAGCCAGTCCTGAAGCAGGCGTAAGGAAAGTAGCGATAACAGGGGTTATCGCTACTTTTCTTGCCGCTATGCTTCATGGCGTGGGGCTTGATGATAGGAGAAATGTCGCTTAGCGACATTTCTCCTGTCATGTCAGGTCAGGAACGCCCACTTTGCAACTCATTAGAGATGCAAAGCTGGGCGTTAGGAATTCCTGCGCTAACGCAAGGTTTCACGTGTTAGCGTGAGCTTGCTAATTAGGCGATAACATTTTCGCCGCTTTTCGGCCGAAAACGGCCGCAAAAGCGGCGATAATTTTCTATCGCCGCGTTGTAGATATGCCCCATGGTCTTACGGAGGACGTGGAAACCGGTGAGTGCTGAATGGTGTGGGGAGAATGCAACTGTCTTGGTTATGTCAATGATTCATATGTTGTAATTTATTGTTAATGTTAATAAACTTAATTGGTATGTGAGCAACCTTGTCCTCATAAATGGCCTTTTACGCTATTACAACAGCGTGGAGTGTGGTTATTGCACGGTGTTGTACCTGTGTGTCTACTGTTTTCTCTACACCGCCCAATTGCTGACATGCTCTATTTGTTCCTGTAGTGCCCTGAATCCTAGTTATACGATGACATATATTTGTATTCCTTTCTCAGATCCTCATTCCCATCTCCAGCTATTATTGCTCTCTCTGTTGGTCGGTTCCCGAAGGGTAATATCTGTTTCATTACCAGCGTCGTTAATTTATAAAAAGTACTAACAAGTTGCCTTGCAGCCGCTTCGTATCATTGACCAGTCTTGCAGCATATCAACAGACGGAATAGCCTAGCTCTGTGAGTATTAAAATGTTCATCTTGCTGCCTTTTCTACAGCCGGGCCTGGTTTTGCTGGTTGCACTGTGCACTGCTGTGCAATGTCCTGAGTACAGATTTTGCTGTGCCTCATTTTGTTTCAGGTGTGCATACATTGCACATAATATGGCGGGTATAAACTGTTACCCCAAAAGTCTAGCCCGAAATGCACAAAAGTGACACTGATCTCGAAATGGAAAAAAAATCACCTCATAAATCGCCATACAGAACACTTTTGGATCCATGGATGAGGTGCAGTTTGGCACCACATTTCGTTATACACTTTCTGTTACTTAAGTACTTCATGTGTCACGAGGCTACACTCTTGAGCAGTCCCGTTAGGGCTGGGAAACAATGGACCCGCCTCGTTAGCAGTGCTGCTAAGTGGCCCTATGTCATGTGACGCTGATGGTCGTGTGTTTTAAGCCACCAGATCATTGCATTCTGGGACTTGCCGTTTCGTTTTTAGCATTTCAAAATGTGCCCCCAAATAGAACGCAACTCTCTGTTGTCTAAAAGGTCAGGGCTTTCTGAGAGTGTCAAAGCACGACATGGGCCTGGAGGGCGAAAGGGCCTGAGTGTCTACAGGAAGAGCACTGGGAGAACACACTGAGGTGCAAGGATTTCTCCCAACCTAGAAATGATATTATGCCACCCTAAACAGTAGAAGTGCACTTGCTGCCGGTAGGGGCACGCCTGAGCCGCCTGTTAGAAGCGTCCTATTGCGGTCGGAAGATTTGACCTGGAGCAGGATTCTACCTTTTCTGTTCACTAGAAGCACTCTGGAGAACCAGCTGCATCTGCAGGGGAGAGAGAACGGGGCACTAAACTGAGAGGGAAAGGCAGGGCTTGGAGAGAGCCTGCAGCCTGAAGAGAAAGTGCAAGGGAGGGCAGAGCCTTTGGAGCTTAATCCCATTTTCATGGAGTCGAACAGATTAAGCCTGTATTTCCCTGAACTATTGCGCCATTTGGGAGACAAGCCCGTCGCTGTTTGATATCAGGCAAGTGATCGTGTACTACCAGACACTTCGGCCTGGAGGAGGAGGGAGAGTGTTCACAGAGTTTCAAACAGGGGAGCCTGTTGTGGTATAAACACAGAGGAGTGGATTACAAGTTACATAGCGCTGTAAAGGCCCAACGTGACATAGGTGCATAGTGCATTGTAAAGAGGGAGAAGGTGGTGTGGCCTGCGGACCCTGAACTTTGAATTCTAATCCCAGCTTTTTTTCTCCAATTTGCGGATCGAGCAATAACCACCTGGTAGCTCTGTGTCCCATTTTTATCAACTACCAATTTGGGTGCACTTAAATACGCCACCATTGGGCGCTACGTAAAGAATATGCAAATGTACATACACATCAAGCTTTCCAGCGTTACAGTGGTTGGTCTACAGACTTTTCAAAATAAGCAATAATAAAAGTGTCATATTTTACAGATAACAGTATCTTTTACTATTCCATTAAAAAATCTTACTGAAAGCAGAATAGTAATCACCAATGGCGAGTAATTTAGAACTCGCATAACCTTGCTTTTTAATCCTTGAACAGCAGGGGCTGCACCGCAGGAGAGCACATGGCATAGGGCGGGTGTTCGCTGTGGAGAAACCACAAACTTTGAAATTGCAGTGATAGGAACACACAGGCTTTAAACTAGAACACAGCATTAGCCACTGAAACCTCGTGACGCGCTGGGTGAACTTGGTCCAACCCTTTTACACCTTAGTGGGGTTTCTCCTCCTCGCCAAACCATAGCTCGTTACTTCTACATTCTTCCTTTGGAGGACACTAGGCTGCCCCCAGAGACGACACAGAGTGCATTGAACCTGAAATTCCAGCATCCCTGGCTGTCCTGTTTGCAGGGGCGTAGCTTTTGGAGGGGTATTTGGGGTGTTACTGTAAATGTGTTCTGTAGTAAATAGTTGGGTACAGGTGCTTTCAGTCGGTATTTTGAGGTGTAGACAGTGCTGCAGCTGCTTCTCTGGTGCCGTCGGTAATTCCTCATTAAACGTCCTCTACATTTTTTTTTTTTTGCAAAAACAATTTTTATTGCATCACACAGTTACAATTACCATCGTGAAGTGTCGTCGTACCAATGGTCATATCCAGCTTCTAGGAACCAATGCATAATATCATCCAATCCACTACCATCCAGATATTCGTTGACCATCAGCACTCTCATATGCATATACACCCTCCCCCCTCCCCCATGTCAGTGTGCCATAATACAAGGTACAAGGATAACTCTCCTCTTTTTAAGTTGCCGTGTGAGTGGTTGCGGGCCACTCCCCCTCCCCATGGTCAGGCTCAGCACAAAAAGGAGAAGTGAAGCACTCGCGCCAGCTCGTGTGTTCTACCAAGTACCTCTATATGACTGCGCCTCTGCAAGTTGCTCCAGTGTTTCATCGTCCTCAACCACATCTGTTACCCATCCTTGGAGCTCAACCACTAGCGCCTCCCATGCACGCGCCATGTCCAGCGCCTTTTCATCGGTCCCCCGCAGCGCTAACTGTAGCCTGAGCGCGCCCTCACTACCCGCCCATTTAGCTTAAAAGTCCTCTACATAGTGCTGCTACCTGCTTCTCTGGTCTCATTGACAATTCCTCATTTTTAATCCTCTAGTGCTGCAGCTGTGTGTCTGTTCATACATCCACCATCTCCAAACCAAAACACATAGGTAAAAGACATTGTCATTTACAGCGCCAATATCTCTAACTCTGACAAATGCCAGCCCTATAGCTTTGTAAATGCTTGTTTAAATAGCTCTTCTGTCCCTCCAGCCGTGAGAGCAGCCTACCATCCTTCTACCCTCCAGAGGGCATTCTAGGCATGAGTTTTAGGCTATATTATACATATGCAATTTTATGGCAATGGCTTTAGCCCTTAAAATGTCAGATTGTACGTTTTTGTGATCTATTGTGGTCCTTCTGACTAAAATGCTAATAAATGTGGATTTTATTTGCACTGCCAACTATCAGGTGGAGATTGATAACAATCTCCGTTTTCACGACAGAGAAAATGTGAAATAATAGGCTAGAATTAGTGATTCTCAGAAACCTGAATGCATGGATGAGTTTTCTAGTAAATTAAGGATTGGTGAAGAAAATACAGTGTTAAGTAATTTCATCAGAAATTACTACTGAGGGTTGTTTGATAAATAAATAATTTGTAGCTGTACCTTCTCGGTAATTAATCATTGTTAATGATTACATAATGAAAAGATAGCCTAATTCGGCTATTTTCACAGTTGTTAAAAAATGACCAAGGCTGCACCTTTTTTCTGCTTCTGCCACAAGCACGCATTCACATCATTTATCAACTGTATGTCATAATATTGACTTAAAAAGTATTGTGCTGCATAAATATCGGAGCAAAAATATCGACGACAAACATATCAACAAGATCAGTATTTGTAGGCAAGCATAGATGTACTATTCCTAACACCCCTCTAATGCACCGTGACAATATATATCGTCAAGGTACATAGGTGTGGTTAAACTATACTTATCTTGATTTCCTTTCTTTGTCAGTATTTTCACCATCACTATATTTTGTAGTACGATATTTAGTGCTAGATATTCTAGTGCTATACACATTTGCAGGCCCATAGCCAGAAGTATAATTTTGAGGAGGCAAGGCCCACATAATAACAAGCAGCCGCGGCCCGTGGAGGGTGTTCCGTGGGGCGGAAAGGCGGGGCGGGGGAGGGGCAGCGTGGGGGGTACTAAAAACCAGAATATGGATAATTGGAGGTAAGTAAACAATTAAATAAATAAAACGGATTTCGTAGCACGAAATCCGTTTTATTTATTTAATTGTTTACTTACCTCCAATTATCCATATTCCGGTTTTTAGTACCCCCCACGCTGCCCCTCCCCCGCTCCGCCTTTCCGCCCCACGGAACACCCTCCACGGGCCGCGGCTGATAACAAGAGGTGGTTCTGGCGGGAAGTAATGGTTTCTATCTGCAGAATCTGTTTCTAAAATATCTTTAATTATGGTGATATTTGAAAACAGACAGTTTATTTTCATTCTGTATACTTCACTACAGTATGATCTCCGAGGGCGTTTGGAGGATGTGAGTGACAAATTACAAACAGTGGGCTGTGGATATTCAGAAAGATTACTGAAAATATTTGCGCCCAGTCTTACAACTTAAGCACATTAGCTAACAACAGCATATATGATTTAAAGCCAGTTTTACAGGAGAATTGAGTGTCGCTCACAAGTTTCATAAAACATATTAGAGTGATCACATTAATCAAAAGGGGATCTCATTTATATATGGTATTACTGTAGATCTGGGGTCATTTCCATTAATGTTTGAGCAAAATAATGGCAAATGGCATGTGGTTCAATTATATATGATTTAAGCATCCTATTAAGATAACTTAGTAGGTAGGGTTGCTGATGGCCCACTAAGCAATGGTAGGAGTTATGCCAGATAATCTCGCTCCAGAGTGGGAGTAGTACATTTTAAAGCTTTTCTGACCAAAAGCATCAGTGTACTATGACTGGATTTTAATGTTAACACAATTGAACAATTGAACTTAATAAACATAAATGGTTTCAACTGATACATATTGGTGCTATCACTGTGGAGCCTGGTTGATATGCTTATACTCAGGTGTTCACCAATAATCCTCAGAAAATCCCACCATTACCAATTATTTCAATCCTCAATCAGCTCCACAAATCATTGCCAATTTGTTCCAATTACCAAAATTTTAAGCCTTAAACAATAAAAAACAACCAGGAGTTTAACTAACTAACACACACACACACACGCACGCAAGCACGCACGCACACACACACACCCCTTCTTGCAGATTCCAAAGATCCCAAAAAGTACTCCCTCCCAAACACATCCTCTTTGAGCTCTAGATATAAATAACAGACATCAATGCAGAACGGCATGAGATAGAACAGAGGAAGGCAGTCTTTATGAGAGCAGTGAAAACAGCAAATGTTTAAACTCAGAACACAGGAGTCTGGTGATGTTTTAAAGTGCAGAGCATTGCATAGTATTTGGAGAGTTGAGGGGTTATGCCACATACTGGGAAATTACAAATGTCAGGCAGCTCACAATTTCATGCATACACAACAGACACAATAGAGTCACGTGTTTTACAGGCTCATACACAGTGCTACTAATTTACAGAGCTCTGACAGGTTTGGAGAGCACATTGTAAAAAAAAAACAAGACAAACTGGTACCAGCTCTCGCTTCTTAAGAAGTGAAACTGTTTCTTCTAGAAAGCGACCTCATACTCGTGCATCTAAACAGTAGTAATGCCCTGTTCCATTGCCTCCGAGATCCCACACTGGCACTCCTTACATGCATCCCACAGTCTGCAGCACATCTCATCCACAGCCTGAAGAAATGATCACATCACCTACAACATGATGCAACTGCATTGGCTCCATTTGAGAACCCGCATCGTCTTCATAACAAGCTGCATCATTTACAAAGTTATCACAACCAACACCCCCACTAATTTTGCAGACCAGCTCACAATCTCTGGTGGTTCTCACCCACTGGCAGCCCAGACATGACCAGACAGCAGACTAAGAAGTGTAAAAAGAAAAGAAAAGCAGCCGGTCTTTTCCATCTATGCACCCAGGATCTGGAAACTGCTTCAATTTAGGAAGGAGTTGAAGACATCACAATACATCAACAATCCACAACCCACACCAAATGAACTTAATAAACTTAAATAGTTTCAACTGATACATATTGGTGCCATCACTGTGGAGCCTAGTGGATATGCTTATACTCAATAGGTGTCCACCAATAATTCTCCAAAAATCCAACTTTTACCAATTAATTCAGTCCTCAATCAGCTCCACAGACCATTGCCAATATGTTCCAATTACCAAAAGTGTAAGCCTGAAACAATAAATACCAACCATTGTAAGCCTGAAACAATAAATACTCTCTCTCTCTCTCTCTCTCTCTCTCTCTCTCTCTCTCTCTAACTCCCACCCCCCCCCCCCCCCCCGAAATGGGCACACACTGTGGACTGATTATGTATATGCTTTCAGACCACTGTGTCCTTAATTTTAGCTCACAGATTCTCTTGCAGAATTGGAAGATCACAAAAAAGTACTCCCTCCCCAACACATACCCCTACCTCCCAGCCTGACTGGGACGCTACTGCTGCACCCACGGTGCCATGCATCACTATTTTATGGTAGAGCTGTCAAACATATACTGATATAGAAGCACAGTGCACATGCCCAGCACAATCTGTGCTCTGTCAACAAAGCAAGGCTCAGGCTGCGACAGTATTTTGTTTCATTTACTTTGTTTTAAAAGCACAGTTTTTTGCTTTTTTTTTTAACACAGCTGGTAAATAGAAAACTGGTGCTGGGGGACTCAGGTGGCCTGGGGAGGTGTGCGCTCTGGGCAAGGGCCCATTTTGCCCATGATTTATAATGTCTCTGATTCACCTACTATCCGCGCCTCTACAGTCAGTACTTCTGTGCTGGGCAGATGAGCTTGAGGAAAGCCCAGAGCAGTGTGTTCTCACTTCATGTCATCGTGCTGCAGTGCCCCTATTGATATTAGCGAGGCTCCAGCTTGCAGCTATCGATTCCGACCCCATGTACTGGAGATTCATACTAGTATTATTCATTGCACCCACATGTGCAGGGCAACACCAGCCCAGCCCAGCTCAGCCCCCTTCCTCTGGCTCTCTCCCTGTCTCGTTCTCTCAGGAGACGATGGAAAGTTCTTTCGGTTTCACAATTAGTAATAAAGCAGGTCCCAGGCAGCAGATCACATGCTCTCTTTCAGCTGCCAAAGTTAACTAGATATTTTAATTTAAATACAAAAAACTCAAAGTCCCAGGCCTTTCAGTTAGAGGGGCAGAGCACAATATGACCTGGCGGGCCCGGCTAGTCCCCCCCGCACCGTCCTGCACATTTGACTTGCAGATTGTAGAGAAAAGTTCTTTGAATTGTTTAGGTCAGGGTTCTAGAAAATTCGCTTTGCCCGTGGCAAGAGGGTAATAGCAGGGGGAAGTTATTTGGAATGCAACTTCTGGGTGAAAGATTATACTGAGCATATTGAGGCCAATTAATATAATATATGTTGTTTTTAATTGATTTTAAATAGTGATTTCTAAAATTTCTAAATCTAACTAGAGTAAGGTAAAAGATGGACGCCTGTGGTAGTCGACACGAAGACACTGAACTATGCACATGAACACACCATATTGTGGACAGACGGCCACCCACATTTTTGGTTTCACAGAGAGTCAAGCAGCAGTGTGTCCCGGTGCTAGAGAGAATGTAATATTTTTTAAAAAAGCTTTATTTATCATTTCCAGTTCATAACAACAAATAGAGCCCAATAGCAACGAAAGGATCATACAATATTGAAGCATTAATAACAGAATGACAGTCTGGCTGGCATGCTGGTAATAAAAAGCGCAGGAGTACTCCAATTAAAGAATGTGAGTGTGAGAAAGTGCCATCTTTCTTGCATGGAATGCCCCCACTTTTTGCTGAAATGCTGAATGTACTTTGACTGAGTGTGCCCTGGACTCCTGCCAATCAGGTGCCCAGGGCCTATGTTCCTTCCCTAAAACACAAAACACAAATTGGCAAACCCTGGCCACATGTCAGCCCCTGGTAAATGGTAACCTAGGTACCCAGGGCCTTGTGACCATGGAAGGCCTCTAAGGGCTGCAGCACTCATTGTGCCACCCTTAGAGGCCCCGTACCCTTACACACACACACACTGCCCTTGCAGGCTGAGTGTCTGGGTACAAGACAAAACAAAGAGTCGACATGGCACACATTCCTGTGTGCCATGCCCACCACCTGCACTGCCATGGCATACATCAGCCACCCCTCTAGCTGGGTGCCCTATGCCAATGGTGTGGGCACAGGAGCAGGAACCTGTGCCCCTACAGTGCCCAGGTCCATTCCTGGGCACTGTAAGTGCAGTGCTGCCATTTAAGAGTATATGGTGCTGGGAGCTCGTCAAACACGAACTCCACAGCACCATAATGGCAACACTAAAGACTGAGAAGTTTGGTATGAAACTTCTCAGCACATTAAACCCACACTGATGCCAGTGTGGGATTAAATGTACCAAGCACCCCAGAGGGCATCTTAGAGATGTCCCCTGAAACCTAACCTACAATCCACGTCTGTTCTGAGGCTGCCTAGGCTGCCACGCAGCAGACATGTTGCTGGACCCCTGGGTAGGAGAGCCCCTGCTCTCCTGGGTCTGCAACAATGCACATCCTGGGCGAGGTGCTAACTCTCCTCCCCCAGGATGGGCAGGGGGGAAGCTTCAAAGGCATGCCGCCTCTGTGAGCTTCCCCAGGCCACTGCAACCCCCAACTCTGGTGGGAAGCTTGGCAGGAAACCTCAAATAAGGACAGGGGATGTGCCAGCCTGCCAACCCCACCCCTCAGGTGGGGGAGGCGAGGTGAAGCACATCTCCGGGCTCTCGCCATCTTGAAGATGGGAAGCCCTGCCCAATCAGGACTAGGCTACTGCCCCCCTCCCACAGGAGAGAGGCAGGATAGGGGGTGTACCCACCCCAGGACAGGGACCCATTGGTCCCTGCCCTTCACCTACCTATAAAGCCCCTAAATCTAGTATTTAGGGGCACCCTGAACCTTCCTTCCCCAGATTCCAGATTCCAAAATCCAAAGAAGAGCTAGAAGAAAGAAGACCTGCCCTGCAGCTGCTACGAAGAGGAAGACACCAACTGCTTTGGCCCCAGCCCTACCGGCCTGTCGACCCTCAAACCTGCTCCTGCTCCAACCCGGCATCTCTTGTGGCCAGCAACCTCACAAACCCCGGAGGACCTGGCTACCTTTTGACTCTAAACCCCTGGGACTCCCATGAGTAGAGGCTCTACTCAAAACCTACTTCTAATCCCTGGCAGCAGCCCGGAACCGCGAACCCAGCACACTCTGCGCCAGCCAAGCCTGGCCTGTGCCGAAGTGAACAAAGACGACGAGGACGACCTCACGGCGACTGTGACCCTGAGTCTGGCACCCAAGGACCTCCCTCGACACTCCTGAAGAAGCCTGCAGCCTCAGAACCAGGTGTCCCCCAACCGCGATCAACAGAGGGTAAGATTTCTCGACACCAAAAGGCACCCCTGTACCCGGCGCCCCGCGACCCCCTGTGCCCAATCCCGGGGTACCTACCTATCCTCCAACTACCCAACTTACCTCTCGAAGTGGTAGTGGCACCTGAAGAATCTTCGTCCCCGAGCTTGCAGTCTTTTTCTAAACCGGAGATTTCCCATTGAAATCAATTGAGCGCCAGAAGGCTCAAAAGCACCCTGCACCCAGCCGCCCGAGTGACCCTGGCAGTGCAATCTCTACACCTATCTACTTCCCCACTTGCCCTGAGTAAGTGACCAGGAGCCCAGCTCCCACAGCCGCGTGGCCTGCTAGTCAGCAGCCACCAACCAAGGCCCCCCTACCTCTCATAGGATAACATTGGGCCTAACTCTCTCTGCACCCGGCCGCCCTTGTGCCGCTGAGGGTGAACCAACTGTACCTACCTGACCCTGGGAGACCCCTGAGTCTATGCCCAGAACCTTAACTCTGCCAGTCGAGTACTTACCTTTAAACCGACGACTCAATTTTCTCCATAGGGTAATATTGACTGGCTTTTCCTGAAAATTCTTCGAAGTGTGGACTTTTCAAAACTTAAAATATTCACCAAAAATCAGCCGAGTAACGAAAACGAAAATACTCACCTGCTCTTAGGTGAGCTCCCAGTGCTGGATCTTGGTGCCCAGCACTGACTCTGAAAAATACTTACAACTGTACTTACCAGTACCCAATTTTCTCCCATAGGAAATCATTGACTGTTTTTCTGTGAAATTTCTTCTGTCAATTTCTGCAATCTTTAAATATTCTTAAAAAATCGTATAATATCTGAAAACGTATTTACTTACCTGTTTTGGATAAAGGTCCCATTACTGAGTCTAGGCACCCAGTACTGGATTACAAAAGTAACGAGAACATACTATACCTGCAACTTGAATTTTCTGCCATAGGGAATCATTGACTGTTTTCTATGAAATATTTTGTGTCAACTTTTAAAATAGCAAAATATTGTCTAAAAATCATCACAGTAATTAAGTCGACTTTTATCACTTGATACCAAGTACTAACACAGGACTGAATCTAGGATGCAGTCCTCGAATTCCAAAAGTAATCCTAAAAGTAATCTGTGGCAAATAACTTGAAACTTCCATTGAACTCAATGCATTATTGTGTTTAAAATTGTGTTGCCTATTGCAACCACTTGTAACTTTCTACAAAAGTCAATTGCATATTGCAAAAGTATTTATATAAAGCATCTCATTCTGAGAAAGTATATTTTAGTACCTATTGTTGGTTCTAAAATAAAACAAGCATATATGTTTTATATATAAACCATTGGCCTAGAGTTCAGTTATTGAGTGTGTGAGATCATTTGCTGGCTGAGTGTGTGCAACAAATGCTTTACACTGTCCTCTGATACTGCCTTACTGCTCGACCATGCTACCACTTTAGAGAGTAAGGTTATATCTAACTTTAGCCTCTGCCAAGCCTCTGGGGACTGTGGACTCTGTACACCCTGTACCTATTTGGGAACAGTATATACATTGCCACTTTCTCACATTGAGTATTCTGAGGGATATTAGCGGTCAGTTTATTGATCAAGGAGTCGGGCTCTAAGCCTCACAGTTCATCCTGTGTTTGATGGCGCCAGGACAGCAGCCATGGCCGCAAGTGAAATAAAACATTCAAGCAGCAAATATGGTAACTATCCATCAGGTCTGCACGTCTTTATCAAGGGACAGCAGTTAGTCACGAGTGGTTGCCATATGTCCTTGGGCCTTGAAGTAAGGGATTGAAAGGCAGCATAGAGTTAGCTAGTCGTATCACAATAAAATGTGTCCTTCAACCAAGCTGTATCAGTGGGGCAGGATTAGCTGCCCCAATGCAACGCCACCCTCTGCTGCGCAGGTAGCAATGCTAGAGCAATGAACCTGCAGACCCCCTGAGGATATCCTTGACATATCCCAAAAGAGTCAACAGGAGAGCAAGCGACAGTGTGGTGTCATGGTAGAACCCAGAGAGAAAATTGTCGTTCAATATGTCTGGATACTTGGGCATGTCCAGGTCAGATGCGCAAAGTTGGCCTCATCTGCGTGGCATTTGGGACAACCACGAGGGGTCAAGTCTAGCCAAGCCCTGAGGAGTAGTGTATGCCCGGTGTATTAATTTGAAATGTAATAACCTGTGGTGGGGGTTAGGGAAAATGAGGGTTATCTGAATGCAGCAGTAGTGCCAGAACTTGTCAGGTAATCGTTGTACAAGGTCCTGTTCCCAGGGTGCTCTGATCCTCCTATCCTGAGTAGGCTTTGTGGCGACACAGTCTAGACATTAATCTCCTTCCATCAGTGTCAGAGATGATCAACGTCAACTTTGGGAATTCTGCAGGGGGAGTGGGTAGGGTGGTATGCAAGCTCGTAATGTGTTATGTAGGTGATGGAGTATTAAATGGTCCATATGTGTGGGGTCTCCAAAAAGAACAGTATCGGGATGTGAGAGGACATGACCATTTGGAAATAGATCTCCGATCGTGTGTAAATTGTGGTGTATTAAGGTACTCTGTACAATTGATTCCTGTGTAAGAGGAAGCCAGCGGTTGCTCACCAGCAGGGGGGCTGGGGAATACAGAATACTGCCCAAGTTGTCTGTAGAGTTTCCTCCAGGCCCAACTCGTGGTGGATAGCGTTTGTATATCAGATAGGTCCATTGGGATGCCCTTATGGAGGAGGGAATGTAACGGAATATGCTCTGCTTGGTCCTTCTCAGGTTTTGCATAAGGAAGGCGGGTGTCTACATGGTACCAATAGTGCTCAAATTGAAACTGTGCTGCAAGGTAATACAGTTGCAAATCAGGGACTCTTAAACCTCCCCACTCATAAGGAAGTGTAAGGGTATCCCAGTAGATCTGGCGTCTGCATCCTGCCCAAACTAATCACAATAGGAGACTCCTGATGGTAGCAAAGAAATGGTTAGTTGGGGGAATTGGACTATTGAGAAGCAGGTACAATAGCCGGGGTGGATGTCCATTTTTATAATAGCGATACAACCAGCCATGGATAATGGCAGTTTCATCCATCGCTCAATCTGTGTTGCCAGTTTATCAACAGCAGGTCCATAGTTGAGATAGATAATCTGTTCCTTCTCCTGATGCAGGATGATTCCTAGGAATTTGGTGGTGTCTGTGTACCAAGTCAGGGGATATTGTAAAGGCACAATGTTGTGCTGTTAGTAAGAGGAAAAAGCTCGGACTGGGCCCAGTTTATTAGTCAAGAGAGGCTACCAAATCGAATGATTTCAGGTACTAGGGGGGGCGAGGTTGGTTACAGGATGGCGTACAAAAAGCAGGATATCATCTGCATACGTTGAGACCAACAGGGGGTGGTACCTCATTGCAGACTAGGAAGAAGGTGCTTCTCCTGGAGGTGGCAGACCAGGGGGTTCATGGCAATGATGAAAAGCAGCGGTGAAAGCAGACATCTTTGCGGTGTGTAAAATTGACCTTCAAGCGCGCCAAAAGGTTCAAGTATACCAGCATTATGCGAGTGATGTAACCTCAGGGTATTGCTAAGTTTGGTCAGTGCTGCACTGAGGAAGGGCCATTCTAGGGAATCAATTGCTTTTTCGGCATCCAATAGGGCTATCGCTGCCAGTACACTAAGGGAAATTACATTTAGCACGGAAAAAATAGTGCACAGGTTTAGAGAGGTGGACCTTCCTCGCACAGAGCCCGTTTGTATTGGTGAGATGATCTGGTTCATTAGGAAAGGCAGTCTCGTAGCAATAACCTTGGTGAGAATTTTATTATTAAGCTTGAGTAGTGAAAGCAACCAGTATGAGACGCACAGGTGGGACCCGTTACCCAGCTTCAGTAACAATGTGATTATCGTTTCTCATAGCGTGGGTGGGAGGACTCCCAGCTCCAGAGCTTTGGCATCCATCTCCAGAAAATGTGGAGCTAGCATTTGCATATACGTCTTATAAAACATCCCAGTGAGACCATCGAGTCCCAGAGCTTTAGACTCACCTAGTGTGTCTATTGCCTGTATTTTCTCCTCACAGTAGATGGGTTCATCCAACAATTGTGTTTGTCCATCCTTTATCCTGACCATTTCTACCTCAGTCAGATATTCCACAATTGCGGAATGCCTCCCTCAGATCGCGAGGAGTACAGTTGAGCGTATTATTGCAGATTTTTTGTTATTATGGCCTCATTACCCACTACTCAGTCCCCTCCTCCCATCTGTAGTGCAGGGATGTATTCGCCATGTCTATTAGGGCATAATAGCTGTACCAGTGTTCGGCCCAGGCGCTGCCTTTCGCCATATCTCCTGGCCCTTGCATATCTACCCAGGTATGTTGTTTCCCTCTCAGCTAGTTTGCAGAACTCATCCATTAGGACCGAACGATGATGCAATCGTTGCCCGTTATGGTGGGCAGATTCTACCCGATATATATCATGCAGTTCATCCTCTATACAGACCTCATCTGCACGGATGTCACGTAGAACTCTGGTATGCTTAAATATGCACACATCACGTATGTACCCCTTAAATGCCTCCTAAAGGGTGGCCTGAGTTGTGACTGTCCAGGCAATAATGGTAAAATACTCAACGATGGAGTCACAGAGCTCCGATTGAAGCACCTCATCCTAAAGCGCATTGCCCGGGAAATGCAATTTGAGCTGCAGTCCTCCCCATAAGGCATCTTCAGCATCATGTTGCATGCAGAGGTTTCTCTATATCTTGCAAAATTATCCATACTCCCATCCCACCCTCCTTCTTCCGCACACTATAATCTAATGTGGTACGCTTTATGTGGGCCGGAGCGCTGCCTCAAATCTCCTTCTGAAAATGCCTGCTACACCCATACGATGGAGGATTGGGGTTCTCAACCATACTTATATTACTTGGCCAGCACCTCCTCCCAATCACTGACTGGTTTTTCTCAGACCCCTCCATAGTGGCGGAACTCAACCTTCTTTACAGATACACAATTCTCATATACCTGCATCCGGCTACCCGTTCGACACTGCTCGCTTAGCATCAATTGCTGCAATGGATCAGGTGGCATGGGGTACCTACGTCAATGACACCACTTTAGGTTGGGTCTTGGCTGTGAGAAGGTGGCCTGGTATATGCTGTCCACTAATTAAAGCGTGTACCCTGCACCAGTCCACACGACCCTTATGATATATGAGGTCAAAGATAACCTTTAGAGCGCTATCCTAGTGGTAGCTGTGGAGAGCAGCCTTCAGGCTTAATCTTGAAGGAATGTAAAGCAGCTTGTTTTACCAGAATATCACCTCCTGAATGACTAAATGAAAGGAGAACCACACAGTAGTTGTATAAAAATATGTATTTATTAATATAACACTCTCTACTAGTCTCTACATGAGATTAGGGCACAAAGCACACAATACTGAATCAATAGAACATTCGTAAGTAGCAAATTACACAGTGGGCTCCAGGGGGAGACCGAACCATATACTAAACAGATGGTATAACAATCACGACTTGACTAGACACAGTACCTAGAGCACGTAGAATCGCTAAGACCCCAAGGAACCATCCAGAGGAGTGACACAGGGAGCCCACGGAGGATGGGTGCAGTGAGGAAACACCACCGCGTGCTCCGTACAACTCTATGGGAAAGTCGCAGTTACAAAGGTATAGTTTAAGGACACTTCTACGAGAATTTCAAGCAAACCCTTTGGAACATAGGAGGTTCTAAGGCCAACCCACCAGTGAGTGCTGAGGTACTTGTGTTACCTCTTCCCGAGGAGCCGGGTGCATAGGGGTCAAGTGGTGTCGGAAACCTTTGTCGTTGTCAATGGAGAGTTGCAAAGAAGTACTGCTGCCAGGAAGGCGAAGAGTGTCCAATGGAATCCAAGCTCGGATTCTAGGTGAGAAGAACCTGAAAGCAGAGGGGACAGAGTCTGGGTCACTTCAGGTGACCACGGGCTCGGTAGTCGAATGCCCACCGATGTCGGATGCTTCAGGTGCGAAGAAGGGTTGCTTGACTCTGCAGCCACGGGGACTAAGAGATGTCGAGGATGACCAAAATCCGGAGGTGAGCTGTCCCATGAAGGATGTCGAGTGCTGAGGGGTCGATGTCCAGATGGAGCACCAACAAGCCTTGGCAAATGCAACCCATGCGGTTAGAGTAACTAGGTTACGGTGTAGACCAGCAAGGTCCAGGGTACTCCCCAAGTAATGGAGAGTCAGGGCACGTCTGGAGAAACTAGGTAAGCCCAAGAACAAACAAGGTGACCCTCGCCAGGACCCACAGGCCAACAACCAGGAATCGTGAGGAGACCTCAAGCTACTTTGCAAAGTACCAGCTCACAGGACACTCCGTGAATGGAGGCCGGATATCGTCAGGGCAATTACTGCTCGGGCCAGGGCTACACGGCGTCCAATGCACAAGCTCGTGAGTTGTCAACAAGCATATGCACTTGCAAATCTACACAGTGCACAGGGTTTCAGGTTGCATGGCCCCCACGAGGGATACTGGTCTCAGAATCACTGAGAGGTCAGATCTACCTCAGGGACCTTCGGGAACCCACCTCCTGTGTTGCTTAAATCTTCGGAGGCTTCAGGAGCTCGGGAGAAGAAAACCAGTCAGATGCATTTAGGTGCCTGCTTTCGCAGAGGATCACTCCTTTACTCCAAGGGAGATTCTTCAGTCGTCCAGCGTCATGCAGACCTTTGAAGTACTTGGTTTCTTATTAGCAGAATCTTGTCCAGGTAAAATCTAAAGCCCTGTAGCCAGGTAACCCACTTTATAACCATGGGAAGGGTTTGGAAAGATTCTGTGGACCCTCCTAGGGGAAGAGCAGGACAGAGGGGTGGCTACACCCATGTCCTTTGTCCAGTTTTACACCAGAGCAGGAGCCAATGGCTCCCAGAACTGGTTTGAGCTGGACTATGCACAGGGACACCAAATGTGCCCCCAGTGCAGACTTTCTGGCACTCTCAGAGTGCACCCACCCAGCCCCAATACACTAAACCCCGTCTGGGAGGTGGTCACACCTCCCTGTGACAGGATGCCTAGTGTCATGCCTCTCCTCTGCTCGAGCTTGGCTTAGCAGGAGGAGAGCAGAATCGTGTCTGTGGCTGGCAGTATCCATTTTGTGCTGCCCGGCTCAAGAAAGCTGGTACCTGGTAGACCGGTGACCCACACATGTCCCTTTGGAAGGGTGGAATCATACCTCCCACACCAGTTACAGGTGTGGAGGTATGATTCCAAGGTGTTTGACACCAAACACAGCATGTTTCTAAGCAGCTGTTTTAAAGTTAGCATTTAATGCGAGGTTATAATGCACTTAAACATATATGCCTGGCTGTATCACAGACAACCCCGGAGAATGGTATCTGAAGGCTGCAGAGGGGCTCTGCTCATGCAGGGGTACCCTCTCACGTAAAACCCAGCACCCTGCCTTCAGGATTGATAAGGCCTGCCATAGGGGTGACTGATAGGTTTTTAAGTGTATTGATTTAGATAGATGAAGTGAACCTATATCTTAGTAAGTGGTGCAAGCATCATCTTACACAGTCTGCTGTAGCAGGCCTGTTGTGTCATTTTGAATGGCCTCTCATGGGTAGCATAATGCATGCTGCAGGCCATGGGAGGTCTCAGGGGTACCTATGCACTGGGTACATGGTGTATCATATACTCTAGACACTGATAAAGGTACCCCAGTATCCAATCTGGAGAGTACCTAAAGTACATACATAGCAATTTAAGGAAGAAAGCAGATAGACTGGGTTCCTGGATAGCAGGATCCCAGTCAAAAACCAGCAAAACACCAGGAAAAAAGTGGGGGTAACCATGCAGTCAGATCCTACCTTCCTATATAACCCCCCAAACGAAAGGAGATAAGACTAACCTTGTCCAGTTGAGACTTTATTGACTAAGTGGCTGTTATATTTACCCCTTGCCTTTCCCCCCCTTGGTACCTTCCGTCCACCCCTCTCCTCTACCCTTGGTTAGAATGTTTGGGAGCTTACCTTAGAATGTTGACGGTGTGCCTCGTTTGTCAGAGAGCAGATGACTTGAATAAAGGAGAGATTCTTCTTGATGCTTCCTTGTCACTTTGATATATTACAACACTGGCGACGATCCTGTGAGGGGGGCAGTACAGGTCATCTCCTCCTTTTTGTTTGCTCTCACATTTAAGTATATTGGGAGGACAGCTTCGCACCGGCAGTACAACCTTTATGGTGGAATTTGGACTGAAGGAAACTCTGCAGTTCCGCTTTGCTTGCAAGTACGCCATCGGATAAAAGTCAGGGGAAGGTCTCTTACACCCCCGCAGCTTTCCCCGACGTTTCAGCTCCTGCAGCCGTATGTATGACTCTTCCCTGTTGGGAAGCCAGGAGCGGGCCTCTGTGGACTGCTTCGGAGTAGAGTTCATTACCTCCGCCTTGCCGAGGCCAGTGTGAGCGTCCCCCTGTTCCTAGGAGGTGTCTTCGGTCTTCCCCACAAGCTTCGCTGCTGCTCCCCACCCCAGCCTGGGGCTCCGGCGGAACATTTCCTCAGAGGCTTCTCGTCTCCAGCTTTCCAGCGGCAGCTTCCGCACTCCACCGGCAGCCCTACCGGCATCCCTGCCTCCTACTACGTGTTTCCTGGGCATCGATTCACGCCCACCAGCGAGCGGAACCTCCTCGCAGACCGTATCTTTCAGGGATTGCTGTACCTGCGACAGAGAAGCCTTCATCCGGAGTTGTTTTGGGCAATATCGTTTGGGCCATAAAGTACGGTGAGGTGAAATTATTTTTGCTTCTCTTTTCCGCGCTGGTTGCCTTAGCGCTATTCACTGCACTGCTCCCTCCTTGGAAGTACTGTGACTTTCTCCTGCACTTTTACCTGCATCGTCTTTGTGTGATGCCAGATCTAGTTCACTCGCCTGCATTCCTGTTTGTGATCACCTGAAATTGAAACTTCCTCAGACTTTTCTCCTCCCAACCCAGCCAGCGCTGATCGGCTTTGTGGGAACCTGCCAAACCTCATTACTCCCCACAATGTTCTTCTACCCATTTTTTGACTGTGTGTAAACAAAAAGGGGGGAGTAGATCTGGGCATCAAGGACCCCTTCATTTCAGCCTTCCTTCTATTTTGTGCTCTTCGCATCCTCCTGAGCCTCTCATTTCCCCCCCCTTTTTTTTTTTTTTGGTATCGTTACTCCTCCTATTCCTTACTAGCATGGGCACACCAGGAATATGTCAACCCCCCTCATTTTTTAACAAATGTGGAGAACATGATATCTATTGGAAGGAATGGACTAAATTATTTGAGTCTTATTTAATTGCCATGGTAGGGGAAAGATTTTCTGCTTTGCGTAAGCAGCACATTCTCCTACATAATCTGGTTGTTCATGGTTGCAAAGTGTATGAGACCCTGCCTGAACCGGAACTTGATGAGGAAGATGATCTGGATGCAAATGAAATCACCCTGCTAAAGTTAGGAAACCACTTTGGAGATAAAATAAATGTTGTCTTAGAACATCACAAATTCTTCAACCGTGCTCAAGGCAAGAGTGAATCTGTGAAAAACTATATTGCAGCCTTAAGAGGCCTAACCCAAAGGTGTGACTTTGGGGATCTTAATGACTCTCTAATATGAGACCAGTTAGTAAGATGTGCGAGCAACAGTAGGATTCAAGAAAAGTTGCTGTCCAAAAATCCCACGTTGGAAGAAGCTATCTCTATAGCTCACTCGATTGAACACACTGCAAAGTGCATAAAGGAAATAAAAGTATCCGAGGAAGTGGTGGCCGCAGTACAGGTTGACGTTCCCACCAATAGCGTATTGAAAGTCAGAAGTAAAGGGGAACTACCCAACAAACCGATAAGGGTACATTCTGACCTCAAATGCTACAGATGTGGGAGTAATAACCATTTAGCCAACAGTCCCTTGTGCACAGCACGCAACGCCCACTGCAAGAAGTGCAACAGAAGAGGACATTTAGCAAGAGTGTGCAGGGATGGAGATAGCAGTCAAGTCAAAGCCATCAATGATGGTAGCCACAATCAACTTAAATTCGTTTTTCAAGTAAAAAGTTCTTGTGGCAGTCTTGTCGCGGAGTACCCTAAATGCAACATCTTACTCAACAACAAATCCTTTGAAATGTTTGCAGAGTCCTACTCTCCTATTACTTTATTAAATGTGGAGGATTACAGGAAAATTCAGGTTGATCCGGGCATGATAATAAATAAACCTGATATTACACCACATGGTTACACTAGAGATCCTATTTCGCTAGTAGGCATGGTGGAAGCGCAAATAAACTTCAAAGGTAGATCCACGGTAGGGAAGGTATATCTTGTGAGCACAGGTTCAAACCTCCTAGGTTGGAAGCATCAAAGGGAGCTTGGCATCATTCTCGACCCTAATAGTAAGGATCAGGTCATTCTGGTCAAAGATGTGGCCTTGGAGAGACCTTGGGCTGTTGAAACAATATCAACATAAAATAAAGTTAAGACAAGGGGCCAAACTGGTTGTGCATAAAACCTGCCAAGTCCCTTTACTTTTAAGACAACCATTAAAAGACGAACTGGACAAACTCTGCCATATAGGCGTCATACAACCAATCGATGCCTCGGAGTGGTTAGCCCCCATCGTCATCACTTCGAAAGCTATCGGGCAAAGCATCCGCCTTTGCATCGACTTATGTAGCCTCAATGAGAACATTTGGGTGGGGCGTTTCCCCCTCCCCAACATCAACGAAATGTTGAGCACTATGGGAAAAGCCAAATTCTTCTCTGTCATAAACCTGTTTATGGCCTACTATCAAGTTGAACTCCACCCGGAGTCTAGTCCTTTGACCGCCTTCTCCTCCCATTTGGCACATACATGTTCAGAAGGATGACTTTCGGCCTTGCTTCAGCTGCCTGTTTTCCAAAAAATGATGCAAAAGGTACTGGATGGCATCCCGAACAGTATGTGTTTCCAAGACGATGGTTTAGTCTATGGGGCTAACGCAGAGGAACATGACTCAGTGTTTAGAAAGGTATGTGCAAGGCTGTCCGAAGCGGGATTGACCGTAAAATGTGACAAATGTAGAGTCAAAGTAATGGAGGTAGATTACCTGGGGCACAATCTTTCATTTGAAGGGATAAGACCTAAACATAGCCTAATTCAGGCTGTGGAAGATGCACCTTTTCCCACGAACAAAGAAGAACTAAAGTTCTTCTTAGGCCTGGTTGAGTACATGGCGAAGTTCATCCCAAGATTCGCTGAGAAATGCGAAAGTTTACGAGAACGTCTGAAGTCTAAACAAGAATTCAAGTGGGAAGAGAAACACTCTGAGTCTGTAATCAGTTTGAAGGAAGAAATCATAGGTTCTCGTGCTCTCGGCCCTTTCGACCACAAAAAAAAAACTATTTTAAGCACCGATGACTCGAACACATGTCTAGGGGCCATCCTATCAGAGAAAGGGGAGGGTGATGAGACTATTATTGCATTCGCCTCCCGCACTCTCAGTCAATCTGAACGGAACTATTCCGTGATTGAGAGAGAAGCCCTTACATGCTACTGGGCCATTATTCATTTCAAGTTTTTCCTTTGGGGGAGTAAATTCACGGTCCGTACTGACCATAAGCCTTTGACCTACATTTACTCTTAAAAAAAAGTACACTGTGAGTCCCCAAGAATAGCAAAATGGGTTCTGGGGCTGGAGAAATTTAGTTTTAGAGTCGAGTATCTGCCGGGTCAGGAAAATGTGATGGCGGATTTCTTACCTAGGTCACCTCTTGCTGTCAACATCAATGAGGATCCCTTAGATACTCCCATCCTATCTATCCATATTCCTTCCTTCACTAAGGAGGAATGGGATGAAAAAATTAAGAAGGACTCTAAAATGACTTACTTAGAAAATTTAATAATCAATGGATGGCCGGAGAAATGCTGCAATGTCATGGATGAGTTGAAGGAGTTTTGGGAGGTTAGAAATGAGCTGACCATTTTCGACAACAAAGTCTACCGCAACTCTAAAATTGTTCCACCCGAGGCCCCAAGAGACAAAATCATAGACCTTGCCCATGAGGACACTTAGGGAGAAGTATTGCAAAAAGCCAAGTAAGGAACAGCTTTTGGTTCCCTAAAATGGATTCTATGGTGGAATTAAAAGTGAAGGAATGCACCAGTTGCGCTAGAAGCGACAAGACAAAGATGTTACACAAGGTTCCGTTATCCCCAGTAGAGGTACCAGAAACTCCATGGACTAAACTTGCCATGGACATAATCGGTCCAATGGATTCTTTAGGTCCACAAAAAAGGTTTATGTTTGTTCTGGTGGACTACACCTCACACTGGGTAAATGCCAGATTCACCTCTTCTACCACGACCAACAACCTTGTCACATTCCTAAAATCTGTTTTCTCATTTGAAGGAATCCCATTGGTCTGAGTAACTGACAATGGGGTGCAATTTACCTCTGATGAAATGAAAACCTTTCTGAAGAACCTCAACATCAAGCACGAAAGAACTGCACTCTACTGTCCCAAGGTGGCCATATAAGGAAGATCCTGCACTAGCATGGATACCGCCTGTCTTGTGGTCCACAAAGGAGTCTTTACCCCTAAGGATATTGGTTTTTCTCCAAAATGTGGGAGTACTACCTGTAGGGTGTTTTTGCAAATAAAAAGACTGGTGGGGTGCCTGGGTGGAGAAGTGAGGCCCTAAATAAGTTGGTCTCAGCTTCCTCAGAGCACTGGTCTCCATGGAGGCCTTTCTTTCCATGACTGAGTTATATCTGGCCCTAGGGGTCAACCTCTGGCTGCCTACAGCTGGGGGTTGAGTCCCTTTGGTTGGAACACTGGAGGGACAGGGTAGGTTTGGAACTACCTGGTCCCAGGCTTGCCTTTGCCCAACAGAGTCCATCTGGGGGAGGTCACTACCCAAGGGTAAGAGGGATCCCTCAGTGTGTTGAGGAATTTTCACCTGGCTAGTGCTACTAGACTGGGTGTCCCTAATCTGTTGATGAGGGGGTTCCTCTGGACAGTGGGCCATTAGGGGTCCACTAACCTCTCTGACCTCTGCAGTCCTAGGCTGACTGAGGTAGGATAGAGAAGGGCAGGATGCCTGCTCCAGACTGGGTACCACCTTGGAAGGGTCCCCTGCCATCAGGGGTGTTGCCAGGACAGGCCTGACCACCTCTGGGGCAGTTCCTCCACAAGGGGTAGGATCAGTTACCTAAAGAAGCTGACCCTTACCTACAGTCTGGGGGGAAGACTTTTCTTCAATCCCTTTGCTCTCTGGTGGAGTAGAGTGGGCCATTCTTTCAGGCTCCACTCCTCCAAAATTTCTCTGGGGTTGGACTGAGACCCACCAACTTCCTCAGGGAGGCCTAACATTCTTAAATGGGCCTGGTGCTCTACTTCAGCCCAGGCGGAAGTTTCTAAATCATTGCCCAAGAGGCAATCTACAGGCAGGTTTGGGGACACTGCCACACTTTTAGGGCCAGTGACCCCTCCCCAGCTGAGATTGACTATTGCCATGGGATGATTTGTCTTGATATCATCAATGTTAGTCACCTGGTACTTAAACTCAGATAAAAGCTGCTGACGGGGTACTAGGTTCCCTCCCTGTCACCATGGTGACACTAGCCCCTGTGTCCCTAAAGGCCACAGCTTTCTGACCATTGATCAGTGGCTCATGTCTGTACTTGCCCAAAGAATTAGGACTGACAGTAAAAGTGGCAAATCCCATGCCACCATCACAGACTGAGGAGGCCTGTGAGGGGGACCTTGCTAAGCCAGGGTCTACCTCAGTTCCCCATGAGAACCCACCTAACATTTTGGGTGTACTACTACCACCTGGGGGATTACTACTTGTAGTACCAGGAGGAGTGGTAGTAGTGCTTGGAGCAATATTTTCCTTTTCGCTGACCCTTGAACAATTAGGATCATTTTCCCAGTGGCCTTGCTTTTTACAAACAAAGCAGAAAGATTTCTTTTCAGGGGAGGAAGGAGTTTGGGACCCACCCCCTGAAGAGGACTTTTGGGGACCTGTAGTGGATTCATCTTTTGATTTATTCCCACGTTTCTCTTGGCAGAATCTTTCTTCTGGTCACCACCCTGATTCTTTGGTTTCACCCTGGTCATGACCCATTTATCGGCCTTCTTTCCCAATTCTTGGGGAGGAGTCAAATCAGAGTCCACCAGGTACTGGTGTAAAAGCTGTTTTTGACAATTATTAAGGATCTGCTCCCTCATAATCAAATTGTACAATCCTAAATAGTCATGCACCTTGCTGCCATGTATCCAGCCTTCCAGAGCCTTAGTAGCACAATCTACAAAGTTTACCGTGTCCTGGGTCTGTGTCTACTGGGTGTCTCTGAACTTAATCCTGTACTGTTCAGTGGTTAAGCCAAACCCATCAATCAGTGCACTCTTCAAGACTTTGTAATTGTCAGCATCCTCTTCTCTAACAGTGAGGAGCTTATCTCTACCTTTGTCAGCAAAGGAGAGCCACAAGATAGCTGCCCACTGCTCTTGAGGGACACTCTGTACCTTACAGGCCCTTACTAGTGCAGTTATTCATTTGTGGATGCCATCCCCACTCTGATAGGGAGGGACTATCTTGTTCAGGTTTCTATGATCATGAGTATACTCCTTAACACTAGGGACACTGTTGCTGCCACCATGGGACTCTAGTCCCAATCTCTTTGTAGTTCTCTGGAGCTCTGGGTATTCTCTGTCTAGGGCCAACTGCTCTTTCTTGAGCCTGAGCTTGATTTTGATGGAGGTTGACACTGTCCATCATAAGAGGATTCCCTCTTATTTGATATGGAAGTCCCTATAGAAGTTCCTGAGTGTCGAGATTCTACAGAGGGAGACCTGGATCTCCTAGGTAAACTCTGTACTCTTCCTGGTGGAGTAAAAAGAGGGCCCCTGGGGCCTTTTCCCCTACCTAAAGGAAGATCTATGTTGCCCAGGTTAGAATCATCTTGATTCTCCTGGTCAGGGTTTGAGTCCAGGTAAAAGTAGGTTTCACTTCCTGGCCTTTCCTCATTCCCTGCCCCAACCACTCTATATACCTCATCAGACCCTGGGGTCTTCCTAAGGTCATCTACGAGCAAAATCTCAATGAGACGTTGGGTGTTTGCTGTCCTTCCTGTCCTCAACTTCCTAGATGCACACATGGCTTTCAATTCTTGAAATGAGGGACCATTGTATCTAGTTGGCAGAGAGCCACTGGCTTCTCCTCTAGAAGAAATACTAGTTTTATGTGGTGTAGGCACCTACCTAACCTAGTGGGGACTAAACTCTCTTGAGTTGGAGAATGGGTGTGCTAGACCCTTGGCTTACCCAAATCCAGGTTCAGTAGAACTTACTTATTCAAATCTTGAATGGTCTCCGAAGGTTGCAGAGGGGCTCTGCTCATGCATGGGCACCCTCTCACATAAAACCCAGCACCTTGCCTTCAGGATTGATAAGGCCTGCCATAGGGGTGACTGATAGGTTTTTAAGTGTAGTGATTTAGATAGATATAGTGAACCTATATCTTACTAAGTGGTGCTAGCACCATCTTACACAGTCTGCTGTAGCAGGCCTGTTGTGTCATTTTGAATGGCCTCTCGTGGGTGGCATAGTACATGCTGCAGTCAATGGGAGGCCTCTGGGGCACCTATTTCCTTGGTACATGGCGTACCATATACTAGGGACTGATAAGGGTACTCTAGTATCCAATCTGGAGTGTACCTAAAGTACATACATAGAAATTTAAGGGAGAAAGCAGATAGGCTGGGGTCCTGGATAGCAGGATCTCAGTCAGACTAGACAAAAACCAGCAAAACACCAGGAAAAAAGTGGGGGTAACCATGCAGTCAGATCCTAACTTCCTACATTGCCTTCACCAGACTGCCACCTTGGAAGGCTTTCAGGCATGGGATTTCATAGGCATCTCAACATTGAGGGACGTATGGACAGGCACATCTATGTGTGCTTTTCAACACCTCGTGGACATGTACACTATGCAGTAGACACATTTATTTTCCTTTTTACAGCTGCAACAAAGCCTTGAAGTCTCTCTTGACTCCTGAGCATCCCTCCACCAATGCAAACGTCTAGAGGCACACCTGTTTGAATCACACTTAGTTAGAAAGGGCAACTCTTGGCTCTAATGCGCACTAGTAAACAATACTCCTAACCCCATGACTACTTTAAGGAAGAGATGAGAAGAGGATTTGGACCCCTTAGAGGATGATGATTGGGTAGAGGCCAAAATGGACACTAAGTCTGTGGCAAAATTGAAGAAACTCCACCTCATCCAGTTGAAATATGTCCACTGCGTATACTATAGTCCCTCACAGCTAAACTAAATGACGCCCTTCCACCACAGTGCTGGCAGTGCCAACACCCAGGGGGTCCCTTCTTCCATATGGTCTGGGACAGCCCGGTTATCCAAACAAACTGACCAAGAATTTAACTACCTTTTCTCGTATCATTTTATTTTTAAAAAAGTTTTATATAGCGCTAGCTTGACCCGTAGGTATCAGAGCGCTTTACATACATACTGTAAAGAAAAACAGACGGAATTTGCATTACATAGTAGGCAGTAAGGAAGCAAAACCAGGGATAAAAAAAAAAAACAGCATGGAAGAAAAGGTGGTTAACACAGTCCGGTAGCCAAACTATCTTTGAATGTCAAGAGAGAGGAGTAAACTCGGATATTAAAGTCTAGGTTAGTTGACGTTGGTCAGGAAAGTATTTGTTACGGAGATGGATTTTCAGGTCTCTTTTGAAACAGGAGAAGGAGGGTTTGCATCTGAGGACTCTAGGGAGAGCATTCCACATCCTGGGAGTGTTGCCAGAGAACGATCGGTATTGTGTGGTTTTCTTATTCAGTTTCGGATGAATAAGAAGGAGTGAGTTGGAGCTTCTCAGCGATCTGGATTGACCTGCTCTTAGCAGTTTGTTGTTCAGGTAGTTAGGGGCCGGAGCGTGGAGGGTTTTGTGTGTGATGCAGGCCAGTTTGAAAATACACCTCCCTTCCATGGGAAGCCAGTTGAGGGAGTTGAGAGCTGGAGTGATGTGACCAAATCTTTTTACTCCAGATACGAGTCGAGCGGCCATGTTCGAAACTGCCTTTAGAGGGGCTAGGTGAGCTTTTGGAGTCCCTGTTAGGATGGCGTTCGCGTAGTCGATTTTAGAGAGAACTAGGGATTGGACTACTGTCTTGAGGTCATCATGGGGAAGAAAAGGTTTCAATTTCTTGAGGTGTTTTAGAGAGAAAAGAGCACTTTTTGCAGAGTTTTTGATGTGAGCCTCCAAAGATAAGTTCTTGTCAAGGGTGATGCCTAGAGACTTAACTGAGTCGGATAGGACGATGTGGCAGTTTAGGGCGACCAGATTCTTGATCCACTCTTGGATTGGACGATTGTTGCTTTTTGGACAGAATAGGATTAGTTCTGTTTTACTGGACTGAGTTTTAAGTGGTTAGCGTTGAACCAAGTTTGGATCTCCGTTAGAGTGGCATTGAGGTGTTGGATGTCGCTGGGAGACTTGATTTTGAAATAGATTTGGGTGTCATCAGCGTAAATGTGGTAATTCACTCCAGCTTTTTTCAAGATGATTGTGAGGGGCTCCATGAAAAGATTGAAGAGGGCCGGGGAGAGGATTGAGCCTTGCGGAACCCCAAGTGTGACTTTTGTTGGCTTCGAGAGACAGGAGTTGATTTTAATTTGTTGCGAGCGGTGTTGAAGGAAGGAGGTGAACCATTTTAGTACTGTGCCATTGATGCCGGAGCGCTTCGACATGGTCTCCAGAAGCGCTGGATGATTTACTGTGTCGAAAGCCGCAGATAGGTCAATAAGGATGAGTAGGCAGGCAACACCTTCCTCTAAAGCCTTGTGAATATCATCAGAGACGTTGAGCATAGCTGTTTCCATGCTACAGCCTTTCCTGAATCCTGATTGAAAGGTGTCGAGGAGGTTGAACTCATCAATGTGTTTGTTGAGTTGGTGAAGAACGCATTTCTCCAATGTTTTTGCAAGGAATGGGAGGTTGGAGATAGGTCTGAGGTTGTTGAGATCATTAGGGTCGGCCCCTGGTTTTTTGAGAATGGGTGTGATTTGTCCAAGTTGAAGGGAGTCAGGGACACAGCCTGAGGTGAGAGAGGCGTTGATGATTTTAGTCCAGAAAGGGGAAATGGTGTGGTTAATTACTTTTATGATTGTGGATGGGATGGGGTCCATAGTGAGGGAGGAAGGTTTTAGGTTAGAAATTATATTGAAAACCTCATTATCCGACAATAGCTCAAAGTTGGACCAATGCGCATTGTTTTTTAGCTGGTGGCAGACCTGTTTGTCCTTGGTAAGAATTCTTACTGAATGATCAGGGGTGGTTAGAGTGGGGCAGGTTGAGAGGGAAGGAGGGTTAGAGGTTTGGATGAAGGATTGATCAATTTTCGAGACTTTATTAGTGAAGAAGGTGGCAATTTCTTCACAACGTTCATTGGTGGCTTTGATTTCTTGAGAGGGAGTGTAGTTAGTTTGGCTTTTGACAATATTGAAGAGTTCTCTCGGTCCGTTTTTTGCCAGATCTAGTTGGCTGCGGAAGAAAGACGCCTTTTCACCGAAAATGTGTTTTTTGTATGCTTGCCGAGCAGATCTAAGTTGTGCTAGGTGTAAGGTCGAAGGGTTTAGTCTCCAAGACCTTTCCATTTGTCTGAGTTGATGCCTTTCCTCATTCAGAACCACGTTAAACCAGGGTTTAGATTTGGTTCGCCTCAAGTGTTTGAGTTTGAGAGGAGCTACTTGGTCTAAAACCTCTGTCATTTTTGAGTTAAAGTGTGTAGTGAGGTCATCGGCTGTCGATGATGAAGGTTGGAGTTGAAGAAGGGCATGAATCTTGGATTCGAGTTCGGATAAAGGGATTGCTTTGATATTTCTGGTCCATTGTTTAGGTTTGTCATCACAAATAGGTTGGTGGTACACAAGTGCATCAATCTTGAACAGAATGAGGTGGTGGTCGGACCAGTCAATGGGAGAAATCGCTGTCAAAGAGACCAGATCATTGTTGGTAATGATCGCATCCAGTGTTGCACCTTTGATGTGAGTTGGTTTATTGCAGAGTTGTTTTAGGTTATATATTTCAAGTAGGTTGGATAGCTTCTGGGCAGTGGAGTCTTCAGGGTGGTGCCAGTGGATATTGAGGTCATCCAGGAACACGTCTTTAGTGTCTGTTATGGAGAACCGTGATATTAGGTCTGTTAGTTCTTCGGGGAAAAGGGTACGCTCTCCAGGAGGGTGGTAGATGGTGTGGAATTTGATGGGTGAGGTGCCCTTGGCACTGAGTTCGACACCCAGGTATTCAAACGATAGGTATTCTGAAGGTTTAAGTTTGGTAATCTGAATTCCTGCCTTGTGGATGATGGCAATTCCCCCCCCCATTTTGATCGGTCTGTCTTGTCTGATGATGGTGTACCCTGGAGGGGTGAGAATGTCAAGAATGGGTGTGGAGTGGACATTGAGCCAGGATTTAGTGAGGAAAGCGATGTCAATTTCTTCAGCGAGTAGAGCTTCAGCAATGTCTGTGGCGTGTTGTACTGCTGATCTGCAGTTGAGGAGCATGCAAGAGAGGACGGGGGGCCTCGATGATGGGGGGAGTGAGGTGGATAGAGGAGTATTGAGCAGGAGGTCTAGGTGAGTGGACATTTTTTGGGATTAGTGCTGATAATAACAGGGATGGGGAAAGGGGCTGACTTCTGGCTCAAACTGAGGTAAGAGTCATAGATCTCATCAGGTTTAGGTATCGAAAAGGGTTGGCAATCCCGGTTGGGTCGAAGTGCCTGACTCGCTGATGGACTGGAGGGACGAGGGGTGCACTGAGGGGGAGCGGTATTGAGTGGGGTGGGAGGAAATCTACCCGGGGAGAGGGAGCACGGCGGCTTGGTCCTGTTGAGAAGATCTTGTTGTAAGTATAGGAAATCAGCAGCAAGGGAGTTAATTTTCAGCTCCATTCTGTTCAGTTGCTGTGCTATTGAGCTGAAAAAGTTTAAGGTTTTAGGCAGGGGCCGAGAATGACTTGGGTCTTTGGAGGGAGAGTGAACAGGGGTCGGGGATTGGACATAATCAGTGGGGTTAGGAGAGGGAAGAGGTTGGACGTGGGGAGCCGGATTAGTAATGCTCCCATTCAAGGGGTTCAAAGGAGGAGTAGAGGGTCTACTGTCCAAGTGAGGAGGAAGAGAAATTCTAGGTAAGAAGTCAGATTTCCGGGGAATGTCAATGAGATTAGCAGAGGAGGCAGGTTGTGTATGTGGGTGTGCGACGGCGGAGGGGGAGCGTGTAGTGATAATAGGGGGGAACGAGTTTAAAGAATTGATGACGACGTTGGCCATGGGGATGTCGCGGGGGTTGTCAGTGAGGTAATCGGTGGAGACCGGTTGTGTCTGTGGAAGTGGGACATCGGCGGGGGAGTGTGCAGTGGTAGTAGGAGGGGGAGAGAGACCACTGGATTGGAGGTGACGTTGGACATAGGGGACGTAAGGGTCGGGGGAAAAGGGTCTGTGTTGGAGGAAGAGGTAGTTTGTGAGGGAGGGTTCAGATTATCACGGGTCGAGCGCAGAGTGCATGTGGGGATTTCGGTTATAGGGGGGAAGAGGTTAGAGTCCGAGCTGTCAAGATCTAGATCAGTCTTGTGGTGTTTGTTAATTGTGAGTTTGTTGTTCCTAGCGTGCTCAGTAGTTGTAATAGTTGTGGGTGTTTGGCGTCGGAGAGTCATGATAGGGGTAGTGTGATTATAGCGGGTGATGGTGGATGTCCATGAGTTGGAGAGAGGTTCTTCAGGGCAGGGAGATGGGATCGGTTCCACGTTATTAGTAAAGGTGATGGTGGGTTGGGGAGATATGGTTTGACGGCTCAGTTGAGTTAACAAGGAAAGAAGTGTGGGGAAGTGGCGGTCAAAAGTGGTGAGGTGCGGGTAGGTGGCCTGTATGAGAATGGTTCCAGTTCTGTAGATGGAGATGGTGAGTTCCCCTTTGAAGGTTGGGGAGATGGTAGTGGAGATTTTTTCACCATAGGGAATGATTACTGACTTGGCGACATGAAGGTGAAGAGAGAAGGTGTTTTTCCATTTAGCCGGGCGATTAGTGTAGAAAATGAAGTTAGTTTTCGTGTTGCCGCTGGTCGCTGTGTGGTAGTTATCTACAATGAGTGTTTCCGGGTGTTGTTTTAGAATACTATGCTTGATGTTCTTTTTTGCATTACTGGTCATTTTGTCTGGGTAGTTAATGGACCAGGAGTTTGGTCCGTAGCGCACAAGATTCGAGTTCCGGGTGGGGTAAGGTGGGCGCATGGTTGAACGGTAGAATTTCCGAGATACAATCAGGACTCAGGCCGAAGAAGAAATGCCGAAATGCCGAGGCACAGTCCGGAATCAAGCATAAGGCAGGGAGGTAGTTATCATACAATTATATGCAGTATATACACTAAACTTTAAAGTGCCATATTAACTGCAGTGTAAAACATTTCTAGCAGTGTATCTCCTAAATCACAAGAGGTCAGGGCCCCACCAACCATGTTTTCACAGTATCTGCTGTGCCTTCAGGGGGGTGAGGGTGGAGTGCAGGCCTCTCAAGCCTGGGCGAGAACCTCAAGTGAACTCCAGGTCCACACCTGGACCAAGTCTCGTCATGCACTCCAGCCAGCCGAGCCCTCACCCAACGGCAGTGCCACCTGGGCCACACTCGAAAACTAAGGCCCAGTCTCACCTTGAGGCGCAGTCACCACCATCGATCCAGGGATGCGGCGAAAAACCAACTACCTGCCTGGGCACCTCTCATGTCCCTTCTTGAAGCGTCCCGGCTACTGGCAGTGAGTCCTCATTCAGATAGGTTCCCCAGCATGGGTCGAATGTTCCGGTATCGGCTCGGGGGTCCAATGTACGGGATACGAGGCCAAACAAGGATTACAGCTCGCTTGAGCAATCCTCAGCCTCGGAGCTCCCTCTTGGAGCTCCTCACCGTCTGGCGGCCATGGTGGGTGATATTTACTCCATTACATCAACGAGGGAAGGGCCCTCAACAGGCGCCGGTTGCTTCGCCTCAGACTCTGCTGGTTTATCTTCTTCTGCGTCGGCATTAGAGTGAGCAAACTTTGACAATTTAGCCAGGTTAGATTGCCTGGATCCCTTATTGGTAGCCATGGCGCCAAAATCACAGTTAATGATGCCGCCCAATAAAGAATACGAAGCTGCGCTGAAACAAGGGTGGTCGTTGCCCACACAAATCAGACTCAAGAAGCATGACTTTCAGCGCGAATCCACATTGGGCCCAGCTGTTCAATATGGGGGGAAACTCTTGGTCCGCGCCATTGACCGGTTCCGGGCAATGATTATGCATCTGTGTCTGGGGCGCAGGAAAAGATCACCTCGTCTACACCTCACTGGGGCAACGTAGTACCAGGAACAAGCAGTCAAATCCAAAGGCCATTGTAGGAATAGAAACCTCTCACCGCAGGCCCCGGTGTCCCAAAAGAAACTTCCAATATGGCCGGGAACCCAATGGTGTGGGAACTCGTCTGGAGGTGCCCAAATAGCCCTCAGCGTTAGCCATCCATCGCACACTCGGCGCCAGGCTCAACTGGGGTAGACTCCTCGCTCTCACCTCTGTTGTATGCGCAGGGGGTCTTAGCAGAGGCTTTTTTCGGTGGTATATGTGCAACTCCTTCTCCTCTTCCCACCGCGTGTGGAGAAACCGCACTTTTAATCGTGTCACCTCTCCTGCGTTGTTCCCTCCTGCAGTCGCCTGCAGGGGTATATCGTACCTTCTAGTGTCCGTTTGCCCCCCTCATTCGGTGCTTTTGAGTTAAGTTTTTGCAGCCACCGGGTCGCCATTTTGCTCACTCGCTTCACGCTCCCCCTCCGGGGTGTATCAGCGATATTCTCCCCATCACAGGCACCTCTGTACCACCGCTGTTGCTGTGCCCTTCACTTTCCCTTTTGTTGTCCTAGTGATGGGTCAAGTGATGACCAGGACAGTCCGACTGAACCCAACATTTGTCCTTCTGGGGCTTCTGGATGCATAGGGAGGGAATTGCCATAATGGGTGGCTTCTTGGACTGGGCCTCATCATTGCAAAGAGGGATATTGCACAACACTGGTGCTCTAGAATGGTCCCGCCATTACTCCAATAGGCTCGGGGAAATGATTTTGCAGCAGCTGCAGAAAAATTTGTCTACAAATCCAGGGGGCGCCCAGAAAAAGCCATAAAATATGGGGTGAATGGTTGGCGTATTAGGAGTCTCTGTCTCCTGGGATGCAGTTCCTCTATGATATACTTCTTCATTTACTCCAGCTGGGAACTGTGAGGTTTGGGCTTATTTCAGCACAGTTGTTTTTTGATTGTTGTATACCTTTTATTATGTAACCTTAAAATCAATAAACAGATTTATTTAAAAAAAAGAATTACTGAAAGACATCCAAGTCCACTTGGTTTTCCTTTGAACAGTGACCACTGTGCTAAATCCAAAATGCATGTTTTAAGTTTTTTTATGGATGATATATATCCTCTTATCTGCTTTTTATGTTGTGTTACTTCACACAACTTGCACTGTTTGTCCTTTTTCTTCTGATAAAGCTTTCTCATTTAAATTTGTACTATAATTGTGTCCTGCCAGCTAGTGCATTAACCTGAAGTCCTTGTAATAGGCCAAATTAGCTGGAATGTTGAGTTACAGTGAGAGAATGATGGTCATAGTCAAGGCGAGGATAGCGTGCAGGGGCCAGCAGTTTGACCAGGTTCAAGGGTTCAATGTTCTAGAAAGCCATCTTGAAAAGACGAGATTCCAAGACAGCTTGCAATTCCCAGCTTCCAGCTATCAATGTCTGGGTTGCTCTTGTTGCAGGCAGCTGGGCTCGAAACCCACGGGCTGAACTGGCAGGAGACATAGCTCTCTCTTTGGATGGATTGACAAGGCCAAGCAGGTGGCCACACTTTGAATGTGGCATTTATAGCCCATTAATCATGTGGCGAATGCTTTCTGCCAATCACAGGACAGTCTCCATCAGGAAACAGAGGTCCCTAATTTGTCAGCAGTCAACATAAAAACAAAAAGGAAATACCTGACTCTCTGGCAGGTAACAAGTACCACAGAAAAGGGAGGCCTTTAGCTGATTGCTCAGAAGTGCATATTGTTTTAAGAAAAATCCCAGATATTTATAATTCATTAAACAGACTTGTTTACAGTGCACACACACTAAAGTGTTTAACATGCCTATTAAATTAAACACTCAGCACAGCATGTAAAGAATGAAGTATATATCAGCATAAATGGCACCTGCATAATTGGAAAATAGTGATGACAGCGAGGAACATATAGTACAGACAGAGCTGGGTATGACAAGCATGTATCATTATCTTTCATCTACTTCTTCAGGCCACACAATACAGCCTTAGGACCAGTCATTAGGAGTTCTACTACTCCAGTGCTGTAGAGCACTAAGCCCCAGGAATCCTGGGATGCTTTAATAAGGCTGAAGCCTTCTCCCAGGGAATTCCTGTCTGGGTCCCTAGAAACGAAAGGGTGGTATGCTTATATTACTTTTGGGAAACTGCTGCAACTCTTTTAATACATTGGTGGTGCCCCTGCCTGCTTTTGGATACCACAGAAGCCACAGGATATCCGATAAATCTGTGCAGGGCATTACAGGGGGCTCTTCACGGGGGCTATTGAATGTTTGATAAGCATCCGGCCGCTGTGCGGTATCGTGCTGCATAAGTCTTATTTTGTTATTGTCCTTTCCTTCTCACTATGTTGGAGCTGCGAGGGGAGTCCACTCCTGCCCTCCCATCCAGCTCCTTGCTTGGCTGACTTTGTCTCATGCAGGCGCATGACCCTACATGTTAATTTATCCACCGACTCCTTGTAGGCCAGCTGACGCCGAAGCTGGCTTCCCTGCTCCCTTCAAGTCATTGGCATAGGGATCAGGGGGCAGCAGCCTCACATAGAGAGTGCGGTGGCACTCCCCTCTCCTTCTCACAGCAGAGTCTGGGCATGGTGTCCAAGGTCCTCTTCTGCCTCTTTTGCATCGGGACCTGGTGAATGTGGTCACTGGGGCTGAATGAGCCTCTGGGAAGGGGGCCCCATGCACCAAGCCCCCTACCCTTATATAATATATAAATAGGTTTGTGTGGATCCCCGGGGGATTGGCCATCCCCAGCGAGACAGGCCCTCCCCAGGTGTAATTCCTGGAAATACATTGGAGTGCCATGTGCTCTTTTGCTTTACCCGTTGGCATGCTTAAATGGGAAATCTTCACAGGTTGGGCCTGCATTCCTTGATCTTGGGATCCTTTTGCTCCTTGTAGACTGCCCTAGCTTCACGAACATTTTAGCAGGCTCTTTTAAGGAGCACACTTTGCACCAGCCTTGTCATCCGCTTTGCTCTCCACAAGCCTCTTGGCCATCTTTCAGGGCAGTGGAGTCCAAATCTTTCATAAACTGATGCTCAGGAGGACATAATTAGCCATCGCCACTGGCCCCGGAAAGAGCCAGCTTGTCCTGGGGACAGGCAAAGTCCTTAGTCTAACAGGAGTATCAGGTGGTTACTTCTCCAGGCTTTTCATGATTCTGGTGGCATTATCATCCAGGTCCAGAGCCTTGCTCACTGTCTCTCCCTTGTGCAGGGGTATTTAATTGAGGATGGAAAGTTCTAGATGCGAGGCAGCCCTGGTCAATCCTAAAATGCCACATAATTCCTCCACTCCTGTCCCAAACCTCCTGCACTGTATTCTGGGACAATACAATATGACACCGTCAAGACTTCTCTGTGAAGAGCTTCACTGAGGGACTTAGCATCCCCCACAGCTGGTATCATTGTCAGGTACCTTTCCACCAAAAACCTCAAAGGGATCCTTTCCTGTGTTGACTCCAAATGTCTGGGCTTCCTCGTTTGTTCAGCGTGCCTTTGCCGTCCCAACCCAGGTGCAGTGTGGCAGATAATGTTCATGATAATGATGCAGGTTTTTCTCCCCATCCTTTCTGCTCAGGAAATCACTGATAATATCTCGCTTTTTTGGGGACTGCTTGTAATTCTCATCTGTTGTTTCCGCAGGAGCAAGATGCAAGATGTAAGATCTGAAGCAAGGTCCCAACTTCCCACATCCACCAAAGCCAGCACAACAGACTAAACGTCACCATCAGGTATGGATAGTCTAATGGGATGGTCCTTATGATTCCTGTAAAGATCCCTCTCCCACTCAGAGATGATCAGCTTCAAATCCAATTAATGCTAAATTATTAATATCAAATAAAGATCAGGAGAAAACCAAAAAGCATATTCTCCCGGAATAAATAAGGATAGAAAAATAAAAATATACACAAAAAATATGCAGGGCTATAATGCCAAGAAAATAAATCAACCCGTTAGGATATCAAGAGACTAAGATTATATTGATCTTTCTTATAGCCATCAAGTAGTGGAAGCAAGGGAACAAAATCTTCATGCACTGTGTAAACGATATCAGATAAATATTTAGTATACAATAATGCAAATCAATATAAAATTTTACTGACTTGGAGACCGTAGATTCTTTGTGGGTAATCAATTCCTTATTCCTTATATTTTGCAGGAATCAAGGTGAAGGCCCCCGTGGTCTCAGGTGAACATATTCAGTCAGGGAAATGGTGAGTGAATGCCACCGCAGCTTTCAGTGAACTCCTGAAGTGAAGAAACTGAGTGAAGGCCCCCCTTGGCTTTCAATGAACCGTTGAAGTAAGAAGTAGGTGAAGGCCCCCGGGGCAGGACGGAAGAGCTGCATGCGTCGACTAGAAAGTGAAGCGCTCTTCCAACCTGTTCAGCCCCTTTTGTTCCTGTCTTGCTCTGCCGCACACGCAATCGAGAGCAGAGCAAACCCGACAGCACCCCCCCCCCTTAAAACACCCCCACAGGTTTGTGCTTACATGGATAGCGCCTGTGGAAGAGATGTAACAGTTGAGGGGCATGGACATGTCCAGCAGGGTCCCACGTAAGGTTCTCTGGACCATACCCTTTCCAATGAACCAGGTACTGCAAATGACGTCTTACTCTATGGGAATCCATTATTACCTCCACTTCATATTCAGGGTCTTCATCAACCAAAACTGGGGGAGATTGAACAGGTAAACACGTTCCTGGAACTACTGGTTTCAACAAAGACACATGAAAAACCAGGTGGATTTTGAAAGAGGAAGGGAGGTCCAATTTCATGGGCACTGCATTGACAATCTTTATGATAGCATAGGGACCAATAAACGAGGTTTGAAGTTTTGCGCTTCCTTCACTGCTATGCTGTGTGTGGACAACCACATGTCTCCAAGAGCATAGTTAGGGGGTGGCCAGCGATGGAGATCTGCATTCTCCTTGTACATGCTTTTAGCTTTGTTTAGATTCGTTTGGGCTGGCTTTTGTGTTTCATGAAGGTGATCTATAAATTCTAGAGCAGCAGGGATAGGTGTGAAAACAGGTGGAGGCAAAAGTAGATAACGAGGATTAAATCCATAATTCCAGAAGAAAGGAGAATAACCAATAGATTCATGTTTCCCATTATAGTAAGAAAACTCAGCCGCCCATAAAAATGTATCCCAATCAGCTGTGAAAATAAGCAGTTGACACCTTAGATATTTTTCCAAACATTGGTTTACTCTCTACGTCTGACCGTTTTTCTTTGAAGATGATGGGCAGCCGAAAGACGCATATCAATGTGTAATAAGGACCCTAATCCCATCTAGACCATGTAACCTTACTATGTGTTGTAAGAATATGGTAGCCAACTCTTTAGATCTAGGCAGTGTTTTCAAAGGAACAAAATGTGCCATTTTGGTTAACATCTCCACTACCACCAGAACAACAGTAAACCCTTGAATAGTTTTTGGTAACTCTAAAATAAAATCCATGGAGGTGGAATGCCATGGAGTGGGGGGTGTAGGCATGGGCCTCAACAATCCAGCTGGGACCTGGTGAGAACTTTTGCTCTAAGCACAAACTTGACAATGTTGAATCTACTGCTGGGTATTCTGAACCATAGTGGGTCACCAAAAGGATCTTCTGAGAAGTTCAATGGTTTTCTTGTAACCTGGGTGCCCCATTCATTTGTGAGAGCGGTGCCATTCAAAAACTTTTTGTTGTAGAGGTTTAGTAGGAAGTACCAGACCTCCTTGGATGTACAGGAGGTCTTGTATTCTTACACCAGTGTGTTTCTGTACTAAGCCTTCAACTTCTCGGCAACCTTGTGCCTGTAACATCTCTCTCAAATAAGCTTGCTCTGAACATACAGCCCTCAAAAAATGTGTTCTTGTGTGTTGGAAATGGCCCTTTTTGCAGGGTTATCCCTAAACTTTTTGCTTTTTCCTCCTAATTTTTCCTGACCTGTTTGTGTTGGTTTTAGGACTCTGGGCACTTTACCACTGCCAATCAGTGCTAAAGTGCATATGCTCTCTGTGTAAACTGTGTTATGGATTGGTGTTTCCATGATTGGCCTATTTGATTTATGTGTCAGTCCCTAGTAAAGTGCACTGCGAGTGCCAGGGCCTATGAATCAAATGCTGTTGGTGGGCTGTAGCACCGGGTTGTGCCACCCACGCAAACAGCCCATAAAGTGTAACTCTGGCCTGCCATTGCAGAGCCTGTGTGCAGCCTGGGGCTGCCATGTCAACTTGGCAAGTGCACCCACTTGCCAGTCCCTAAACCTTGCCTTTTCTACATGTTAGTCACCCCTAAGGTTGACCCAAGGTGCCCCTGAGGGCAGGGTGCATTGTATGTGAAAGGTAGGACATGCCCTGTTGTGTGTGGCATGTCCTGATAGTGAATTACAGCCTACTTCGTTTTTACTATTGCAAGGCTAACTGTTCTCCATAGGCCAGAATGGGCAGTTTGAATATAACATCCTATAATCCTAACTGAGCCAGGGAACATGGTAGAAATTCGAGTTTAGTATGCCTGAACTCAGAATGATAAAATAAATCTTTTAGTGAAGATGGTTTTAACATTCTGTGTTTGAAAATATCACTTTTAGAAAGTAGGTATTTTCTGACCTAACCATCCAGCCTGCCTATGTTAGCTTGTGTATTGTCTGTCTGGTTTGTGAGTGACCGGGGCTGGGGGAAACTCCAGGAGACAGGTTGAGTCAGCACCGGGCTGAACAGACCTATCTGCACATAGATGGGTGGGAGGAGTCGCACCTGGGTCTGAATAGGGCTGTGCCTGCCTTCCACAATGCTGGCTCCACCTTCTTTGGTGCGTCTGATGACCCTGGCCTATACTGACAAAGGAAGAAGGTGCACACTGGCAGAATGCACCCAGAACTGGTTTGAACTAGGTACAGGACCCTCTGCCTTCAGAGGATAAATGATTTGCTGGTATAAATATTGGGGCCCAGACCCCAGAACTTTAGATTACTTCTGAACTAAGGAACCTGCCAGAAAGAAGAACCGGGAAAGCTGGAGGAGGAGTACTGCCCCTATGCTGCGTGTTGTGGGGTTGGCCTGCAGTGGTTGCTTCTGTCTTGGGTAGGGAAAGGACTGTATTGTGCTTTCATCATCTTGCTGTTAAGAGTTTTCTCCAAGGGCTTGAAGTAGAGCTTGCCTCCTGTTGGAAGTCTCAGGGATAGAAAAGACTTCAGTGAACTTGCTGGAATCAAGGAACCTGCCAAGGAGAAGAGCTCCCAGGAGGAGTAGTGCCCCTTTGCTGTGTTGTTGCTTTGTTGGGTTGGCCTGCAGCTGCTGCTTCTGTCTTGGGCAGTGAAAGGACTGGACTGAACTTTCTCTACTTGTGCTGAGTATCTCCAATGGCCTGAAAATGAGCTGGCCTCCTGTTAAGAAGTCTCAGGGACTGCAAAGACTTTACCAACCTCTGGGTACCGCTGTTTTAGTAGGCACAGAGAAGAGGGAACGGCAACTGACTCTGTCACCGACTTTGTCACTGGCATTGTGTCCCGAAGGCACCCCAGGCCGCACTCTCTCGCCCTGCACCGCATGCCTTGGTCTCACCGACGGCGTCTGCACGCTCGTCACTGTGCTGCTGCCTGCACCGCATCGAGAGGACACCGCAGCCCGCACCGCCTCGCTTCACTTCGCTGGCCTGGTCTTACCAACATGATCGCCGCTAGCTCGACACCCGTGGCCGCCTCGTCATGCACAGCTGTCCGGATCCGCCAGCGCCCATTCCCGCCAACCGGCTCTGTTGCGTGCATCGCAACCTGCCAGCACCGCATCGAGCACTGTCTCGCCCTGCACCGCAAGCCTTGGTCTCACCAACTCTGTCTGCACAATCGTCACTGAGCCGCTGCCTGGACCGCATCGAGAGGACACGGCGCCCTTCACCTGCTTCCACTTTGCACCATACCCGCGACGGACGCCACGACCGGCTCTGTCACCTGCACCGCAACTTGCCAGCACCACATCGAGCACCGTCTCACCCTGCACCACAAGCCTTGGTCTCACCGACGCCACCTGGACGATCGTCACCGAGCCGCTGCTCGCACCGCATCGAGAGGACATTGCGCCTTGCACCGCTTCCACTTTGCATCGCAACCGCGACAGATGCCAAGACCGACTCGCACGCCCGTGTGAGCCACACTAAGAAAGGTACTGTGAATGAGTCTGTTCACGCTGTTGGTGACCCGTACCGACGCGGTCAGCGGGAACGGCAAGACTCTGTTTTTTTCAGCCTCGGGCTAGACTCGTACTGAGCTACCGACTCCTACGAACTGTGTTTTCAACGTGTTTTTGCAATTTAAAGGCATCTTGAGAAGTAACTATTTTTGAAGTACTGCATTGTGGATTCTTTATCGTATTTGGTCTTGTTTTAAGTATATAAAAATATTGGTTATTTTTCTAAACTGGTGTGGCGTCCTTTTGTAGTGCTTACATTGTATTACCGTTGGTTTTGTGCAAATGCTTTACACACTGCCTCTAAGATAAGCTTGACTACTCGTGCCAAGCTACCAAGGGGGTGAGCAGGGGTTATTTTAGGAGTGTAACTCCCTTATCCTGACTAGGAAGAAGGGTCCCTATTTGTACAAAGGTGCAAGCCATGGCCAACTAGAGACCCCCATTTCTAACATTGGTTTTCAGCGGTGAGGATAGGACTTGTGTTTGCACTTGACTTACAGTGATTGGTGTGCACTACTACCATATCGCAGACCATTACGTACCACATACTGCTTCTTTTTCTGTTTGGCCTATTTTTGATCTTGACAGTTTGAACTTGCTACTTCAACATGCATGAATCTAGAGCATCATCAATTGCATCAATTGAAATTGCCTTTGAGGAGGATAGGTCGGACTCCTACAACGTAAAGGAATTCAAAGCGATTTGCAAGAACCTGAAAGTCCAGGTCAGAGGCCTCACCAGGAAGGATGAGCTACAAAAGGCGCTGAGGAGCTGGGTAGCAGCCAGACATGCCAGTGGGCAATCTGGTGATCTCGGTGGAGAGGCAGAGGAGCCTATTTTTAGGGTGGATGTGCTTTTGGGAGGGGGGGAACCCTCCAGGCCAGGCAGCAGTGGCCTGAACCCGGAGGAGCTGGAGGACAGGCGGGAAGCAAGGATGTTTTAGTTGGAAAAGCTCCGGATGGAGAGGGAAATGGAAGACAAAAGAATAGCCATGGAGGAAATGAAGATGATCTTGAATCATGAGCTAAAAATGAGAGAGCTGGATTGGGAAGCCGGTAGGGCTTTGTGCAGCCCAGATGGTGGCAGCAAAAATGTAGTGGCCAGCACTGAGAGTGAGGTTCACGCACACACAGATTTGGGGCCCTGCTTCCAGGAGGGGGTTGACATACACCAGGGGGTTCAGGATTGTGAGGTTACTCCACTGGTTCGCAGTGTCCCTGAGGTGGATTTGGAAACTGGCACAGGGGATCATATTCCTGGTAGTGGGAGGGACACTCTACTGACTCTTGATGAGAGGTGCAGGGAGAGGGGTTTCCCCATGATAGAAGTTCTGGTAAGTGAGTATGGAGACCAGTAAGAAGAGTATGGGTTGAGAGACAGCAACAGTCAGACACTGTCTCACCAGTCTTGTGAGAATGATTTGGGGTACTTTTCTGAGGCACTGGATGGTTGGGTGAAGGGTAGTATGGTTAACACCTGTGTGGGGCTGTGTGATTCAATTGTTGGAGAGCATATTTTAGGTCCCTGTTTTCCAGAGCTATGCTAACACCCGGTGGAGTGTGAGTTCTCTGACCCCAGGGAGGTTGCACTGGAGACAGACCTTTTGGTGGATTCCAGAAGGTCTGGAGAAGCATCTGGGGTGACCCGGAAGGAAGTGGCTTAGGTATTTCCCAACCAAGGGTGGTGGGAAAGGTTTGTGGTAGCTCAGATAGGTCCCCGTGTCGTGGGAAGGGTGTAGGGACTCACGTCCTGTCTCCGCGGAGAAGGAGTGGGAAGGGGTTGAGGCCCAAGCTGCCCGAAACCTGATCCCTGAGGCTGGGTGGTTCAATGAGGGAACACCAGGTGGGGAGCCTAGGCTGTACTGAAAGGCCACCCATTGAGGGGGATCCCCTAGTGTCTGGGAGACTGGGGGGACGGCTGTAAGCAGCACCCCACCGGTTCTGGTGTCTGGCAGCACTGCTCCAGTTAGGAGGGTGCATGAGTCCAGACAAAAGGGTGAGAGGGGACGCCGTCCCCAGTGGAAGGACTAGTGGGTCAGGGGTTGCCAGCTCTGAGGTCAGAGCACCCCAGAACTGACCCTGGTGAGGCCACTTCTGGCCTGGAGGGTCTTCATGCTCTGTCAGGTGGACAGGAGGCTGGAGACCTGCGCCAGGCAGACTCTCGCACAACTCATGAGGAGTGTGTTTCCCTTGGGGGGGTTGGTGTATTCCCCCAGAAGTCCTGGGTTTGCCAGGCACAGGTCCAGCCTAAGGGTACAGACCCTGGGTCGGAGGGCCAGGTTCAGGATGTCCCCCCTGACCTGGAGGGAGGGGTGACTGCTAACAGTCCCCCTACCAGTTTGTCTTCTGGGGGTGCCGCTTCAGGTGGGAGGGTACAGAGCCCCAGGGAGAAGGACGGGGTGTGGGAGAGCCCACCCCAGTCTCCTGTCCAGCCACAGGGTACAGACCCTGGACTGGTGGGTCAGTGCAAGGATGTCATCCCTGATCTGACAAGAGGGAGAGTGGACAAAGTGTGCCAGGCACCTGGGGCTACCGCCCCCCACTCTCTGACACCACGGAGGTTAGAGAGCCCTGAGAGGCATAAGGCCTGGGTCTCCCCACTGACAACTGTCCATAGCCACTTTGGCTTGCTGTCCTGGTGGACAGGGTTGCCCCTGGGAGGGGGCCAGGAGTCACACCCCGGGGTTGGACTGGGCCACACCACTGTGTTGGCCATGTGGGCACTGTCAGCCTGTTGGGACAAATCTGTAAGCAAAGTAAGTTTAGGCGCTGCACAGATGGGGTTCACAGGTGAGGAGAAGGGTTCCCCATGGGTCAGCTTAGTGGGCCCTGAGAGTATGGATAGAGGGATCCAACTAGGTTCAGGAAGGCATAGAACGGGAAGGAAACCCTGCTGTTGCGGGCCAGGTTCCATGTTCCATCGCCCCAAGCAGGAAAATCCATCGAGGTATGGATTGGTCTAACCTGGCTTTAGGCTGGAAGAGGGTTCTGTTGGAAATGGACCCTTTTGCAGGGTTGTCCCTAAACGTTTTGCTTTTTCCTCCTATTTTTACCTGACCTGTTTGTGTTGGTTTTAGGACTCTGGGCACTTTCCCACTGCCAATCAATGCTAAAGTGCATATGCTCTCTGTGTAAACTGTGTTATGGATTGGTGTTTACATGATTGGCCTATTTGATTTATGTGTCAGTCCCTAGTAAAGTGCACTGCGAGTGCCAGGGCCTATAAATCAAATGCTGTTGGTGGGCTGCAGCACTGGATTGTGCCACCCACACAAACAGCCCGTGAAGTGTAACTCTGGCCTGCCATTGCAGAGCCTGTGTGCAGCCTGGGGCTGCCGACTTGGCAAGTGCACCCACTTGCCAGTCCCTAAACCTTCCCTTTTCTACATGTTAGTCACCCCTAAGGTAGGCCCAAGGTACCTCTGTGGGCAGAGTGCATTGTATGTGAAAGGTAGGACATGCCCTGGTGTGGGTGGCATGTCCTGATAGTGAATTACAGCCTACTTCGTTTTTCACTATTGCAAGGCTACCTGTTCCCCATAGGCCAGAATGGGCAGTTTGATTATAACATCCTATAATCCTAACTGACCCAGGGAACATGGTAGAAATTTGAGTTTAGTATGCCTGAACTCAGAATGATAAAACACATATTTTAGTGAAGATGGTTTTAATATTCTGTGTTTGAAAATATCACTTTTAGAAAGTAGGTATTTTCTGACCCAACCATCTAGCCTGCCTCTGCTAGCTTGTGTATTGTCTGTCTGGTTTGTGAGTGACAGGGGCTGGGGGAGACTCCAGGAGACCGGGTTAGTCAGCACAGGGCTGAATAGACCTATCTGCATATAGATGGATGGGAGGAGTCACACCTGGATCTGAATAGAGCTGGGCCTGCCTTCCACAATGCTGGCTCCACCTCCTGTGGTGTGTCTGATGACCCTGGCCTACACTGACAAAGGAAGAAGGTACACACTGGCAGAATGAACCCAGAACTGGTTTGAACTAGGTACAAAGGATTTGCTGGTATAAATATTGGGGACCAGACCCCAGAACCTTAGATTACTTCCGAACTAAGGAACCTGCCAGGAAGAAGTGCCGGGAAAGCTGGAGGAGGAGTACTGCTCCTATGCTGCGTGTTGTGGGGTTGGCCTACAGTGGTTGCTTCTTTCTTGGGTAGGGAAAGGACTGGACTGTGCTTTCATCATCCTGCTGTTAGAGTTTTCTCCAAGGGCTTGAAGTAGAGCTTGTCTCCTGTTGGAAGTCTCAGGGATGGAAAAGACTTCAGAGAACTAGCTGGAATCAAGGAACCTGCCAAGGAGAAGAGCTGGAAGAGCTGCCAGGAGGAGTAGTGCCCCTTTGCTGTGTTGTTGCTTTGTTGGGTTGACCTGCAGATGCTGCTTCTGTCTTGGGAAGTGAAAGGACTGAACTGAACTTTCTCTACTTGTGCTGAGTATCTTCAAGGGTCTGAAACCGAGCTGGCCTCCTGTTAAGAAGTCTGAGGGACTGCAAAGACTTCACCAACCTCTGGGTACCACTCCTAGGACCGCTGTTTCAGTTGCCACAGAGAAGAGGGAACCGCCAACGACTCTGTCACTGACTCAGTTGCTGGCCTTGTGTCCCAAAGGCACCGCAGGCCGCACAGTCTCGCCCTGCACTGCAAGCCTTGGTCCCACCGACGATATCTGCACGATCGTCACCGAGCCGCTGCCTGCATTGCATCGAGAGGACACCGTAGCCCGCACCGCCTCGCTTCACTTCGCTGGCCTGGTCTCACCGATGCAATCGCCGCTGGCTCGACACCCGCGACCACCTTGTCACGCACAGCTGTCTGGCTCCGCCAGTGCCCATTCCCGCCAACCGGCTCTGTTGCTTGCATCGCAACCTGCCAGCACCGCATCGAACACCGTCCCGCCCTGCACCGCAATCCTTGGTCTCACCGACGCCGTCTGCACGATCGTCACCGAGCCGCTGCCTGCACCTCATCGAGAGGACACCGCGCCCTGCACTGCTTCCACTTTGCACCGTAATCGCGACGGACGCCACGACCGGCTCTGTCACCTGCCCCACAACCTGTCAGCACCGTATCGAGCACCGTCTCGCCCTGCAGCACAAGACTTGGTCTCACCGATGCTGTCTGGACGATTGTCACCAAGCCGCTGCTTGCACCTCATCGAGAGGACATCGTGCCTTGACCCGCTTCCACTTTGCATCGCAACCGCGACGGATGCCAAGACCGACTCACACCCCATGTGAGCCGCACTAAGAAAGGTACTGTTAACAAGTCTGTTCACGCTGTTGCAGGCCCGTACCGACGCGGTCAGTGGGAATGGCGAGACTCCGTTGTTTTCATCCTTGCGGTAGGCTCGGACCGAGCTACTGACTCGTATGAACTGTGTTTTCAACGTATTTTTGCATTTTAAAGACATCTTGAGAGATCTTGGGTAGAGGAGTTGGCCTAACGGCTAGGGCGGTCGTCCTCGAATCTGGGGAACTGGGTTTGAGTCTCGGCAACAACGCTGAACATCCTGTGATTCCAGGCAAATCACTTAATCTCCCCGTGCCTAACAACAACAACAAAAATAATGAATGTGTCCTCATGTAAAGCAACTGGTGCTATGTAAAGCGCTCTGATACCCGATTCGGGTCAAGTTTGCGCTATATAAAACTCTAAAATAAAAACATTTAAAAAAAACTATTTTTGAAGTACTGTATTTTGGATTCTTTGTCATATTTGGTCTTGTTTTAAGTATATAAAAATATTGGCTATTTTTCTAAACTGGTGTGGTGGCCTTTTGTAGTGCTTACATTGTATTACTGTTGGTTTTGTGCTAATGCTTTACACACTGCCTCTAAGGTAAGCCTGACTGCTCGTGCCAAGCTACCAAGGGACTGAGCAGGGGTTCTTTTAGGAGTGTAACTCCCTTATCCTAACTAGGAAGAAGGGTCCCTATTTGGACAAAGGTGCAAGCCCTGGCCAACTAGAGACCTCCATTTCTAATATTGTGCTATAATAAGGGGGTGATCCATTTGATTTACCACTTCTTCATAGCCATATCGCGATAAGATATCTGCTTTACCATGTTTTTTCCTGCCTGAAACTGTATAACAAAATCAAAGTCACTAAAGTAATGTGTCCAGCACTGTTGCCGCATAGAGAGAGCTCTAGCTGCCTTCAAGAACTGTAGGTTCCTATGGACAGTAAAAACGGTCACCATATGCAAAGCGCCCAACAGATACTGGTGACATTCCTCGAAGGCACGTTTTATGGCTAGTAATTCTCTGTCACCCACAGAATAGTTTTGTTCCGCTGTGTTCAATTTATGGGAATAGAAAGCCACAGAATGTAAATGACCTGTTTCTTTATCTCTTTGTGAAAGAATATCCCCAATGGCAACTTGAGATGCATCTGCTTCCATTATAAATGATTGCGATGAATCAGGATGTTTTAAAATAGGGGAGGTAATTAATACTTTTTTTTGTTTAGTAAAGGCTTCTTCATCCGCAGAAGACCAGCAAAAGGAAACCCCCTTTTTTCAACAGCTTAGTGATTGGGGTTGCCAGAGTCGCAAAAGTATCAATAAAACGTCGATAGAAGTTAGCAAAGCCCAAGAAGCTCTGTACTCCCTTGATATAAGTAGGGGAAGGCCAAAGCAAGATGGCTATTATAGGAATACATTATTACCCCCTCAGAAGATAGCACATATCCCAAAAATGTCACTGTTGTGTTCTTATCAGGAAATGATGGAGAAAGGATAAAACATGATTTTGAGCCAGGAGTTGGTAGACAATTAATCTCAATCTACTCAAAGAGCTTGTCTCCATAGACTTCGGGCTCTTCACTTTCCCGACTCACTACTTTTTGACTTTACCGGACAGTTACATAAGAAGTGTCCTTGGTTTCCACAGTATAGGTACAAATTCTCATCCCTGCGTCACTGTCTCTCTTCATCAATCAGAGGGCCCGAACACTACCTATTTGCATAGGCTCAGGTTCTTCCGTACCTTTTTTCAACTTTTGCTCTCTTGTCTTTACACATAACAAATTTGGGTTTAACACACCCATTCTTTTGCCTCCACTCATGTAACGGATGATCCAATTTAACTACGAGGTCAATAAGAGCATTATAGGGCTCTGGGAGATCTACTACTTGCACAAATATGTCTTTAAGTTTGTGTTTAAGCCCTTTGAAAAAAGAGCACTCGTTTGGCCTCTGGCCACCCTGCCTCAGCCATCATTCGATTGAAACTAGATATATGTGTTGTTAAATCTTTGGACCCTTGTTTTAGATGTAAAACTTCGGTGTTTACAGATTGCCAGTTAAACAACTTGTATAATTCGGATTTGAACTCTGCATAGTTGTAAGGGGTAATTTTGCTCTACTAACAGTAGAGGCTGTTACTAGACCCGGGTAGTGGGGCGGGGGCAGGGGTGATGGAAAAAGTGGGAAAAAAAACCACTTACCTGTAATGGCCGGCCTGCTTCCACCTCTCCTTCATCCTCTTCTTCCTGACCCTGGTCCCACAGATGGAAGTGCCCGGCCCACAACCTCTTGATAGCCAATCACAACACTGCAATGCAGCATTGTGATTGGTCTGAGCTCCGTGGATCGACGCTCAGCCCGGGAATGGGGGCCTGGGCATGTTCGCCATGCAGGCTGTAATGCAACCTGCAGGGAGAAGATGCCAAGTGTGCATGAATGTTTGGCCGGCCCGAGAGGGCAGGCCAAAAAGTCATGTGCACTTAGGAGTGGGCAAACCACTCCTCCCCTGCTCGTCTGCGTCGGAGCAGCCCCGCCCAGAACGCAAAGCTGCAGCAGAAGGAAACATAAAATGATAAAAACATAAGTTATTATCATTTTATGTTTCCTTTACTTCACTGCTGTGAAGCAGTGGGACAACGCCCCTGCCTTAGCGGAGCAGCAGCCACTGTCTACTAATGGGCTCGACCAAGAGGCAGCTGTTCCTCCTAAGTATGACAAAACAAATGCTACTTTAGCTTGTTCAGTGGGAAAACAAGATGCCTTACACATGAAGTGCAATTTGCATTGATTGATAAAAGTAGTGAACTTGGCAGGGTCCCCCAAAATTCGCTCAGGAGGAGCTAGGGGTCAAACATGGATATTCAGTTTGTTGCAGACAAATCAATTGCTACTGCTCACTATGGTACATTACACATTACAAAAACAGAGAAGCCAGAGATGAAAGAAATGTGGGAGGAGATTTATGCAGAAGAGTCCTAGCAAGAAATTGTACAGCTTCACCTTGAAGATGCTTCCCTTTAGAGAGATTGGATCCTATGAGTGCTCGAATCGTTTGAGCTCGGCCAGTTTATTCTCAAAGTCAAGAGGAATCATTTGGGTAAGCCTAGACCTAGCCAGAACACAGAACAGAGTATTTAAGCCTTCCCCAGAAATCCAATGCTTTGCTGAGTTTCTGCCAGAAAGTACTGATATTGTCAAAATAAATATGTTGGATACATTTTATCCAAGGAGTCCACATCTGGAAAGTGTATGCCTGTATGGAATACTACAATACTACATACTTAAAAGTAATGTTACAGAAAATATAGATGAAAAAAAGTATGCAGTTATGGGATGTGATGGATATTTGGTCAAATATACTGAATGAAATCTTATTAACCATCGAAAACTCGGTTGCCAGACTCCAGATGAGAGAGAGTTTTTCTATTTAGCACTTCTGCATCTGCTCAAGCCTCGGCGTGCTGAAACAGAATTACTTGGAGATTTTGACTGCTACGAAGAGTCTTTCAATGCTATTAAAGACAGCATTCAGTGTTCAGTCACTGACCATGTCATGAATGATGTAATATGTGGCGTCATCAGCAGTGCATTGCGGGGGCGTGAGTTATAGTTAGCTGAACTAACTATAACGGCCGAATATCTCTGTTTTGTACGAGTAAAATGTCCAACTAACTATAACATCCCTGAAACCTGTGTTTTTTTTCAGTGAATATATATATATATATATATATATATATATATATATATATATATATTAGTTATAGTTAGGACCGTGTTTCCATAGGAAATCTCAAAATTCTATTTTAAATAACTTTGGCGCCGGTTGACGAATCTTCGCGAAAGTTTCAAAACTAATGGGGCGCTCTGCTCAGCTCCTACCCTGAAAGTCTCGGGGGGATTCGTCAAGCGGGGGCCGAGAAAAAAGGGGGGTCCCATAACGCGTTTTCCCCATGCATTTTCCCATAGGACCTTTAGTCGAAGGTACAGCCCGAACGGCTGAACAGAATTACTTGAAATTTGGCAGAGAGGTAGTCCTCAGGTCAGGGATGTGCCTTTTGCATATATGGAGTCAATCTCTTCAGTAGTTCCTGACAAAATTGCAGTTAAAAGCACATACATATCTATAGCCGCGCACCGTGCGCACACCGTGCGCGCACCCTAACGTGCGCGAGCGGAATTCTGATTGGTTGTTACATGTCAGTCAACGTTCGAATCGGTCGAAATCAGGAAGTGTCGGCCGCCATTTTGTTTGTTTTCAGTGCAAGAGTGGAAAAGGAAGGTGGCGAACGTGAAAAGGGGGCAGGGTAGAGAGTTTCTGACCCCCTAGCCTTTGTCAGGGGGTCCCTGAAGGACCCCGAAGGCAGAAAAAAACATTGACATTTTTTTTTTTTAAATCGCGGGGGTGTGCGCACGGTGAAAAACCATAAAAAAATATATAAAAAAATAATAATACATACATAACTTAGCATTTAAAAAAACGTACAAATTCACTGAAAAAACCATAGGTTTCACACACGTTATAGTTAGGAATTAGCATTTAAAAAACCTTGCAAATTCACTTAAAAAACCATAGGTTTCACACATGTTATAGTTAGGTGGATATTTCACTCGTAAAAAACCAATGAAAAAAAACCAATGAAATTCCACCGTTATAGTTAGTTCAGATAACTATAACTCGCGCGACCGCCACTATCACAAGGATGATGTCATCAGTGATGTCAAGAGTGATGCCACTGACCATGTCATGAGTGATGTAATATGTGACGTCATGAGCAGAGGATTGCAGGCGCGCGTGTTATAGTTAGGATTGCGCCTGCAATCCTCTGCTCATGACGTCACATATTACATCACTCATGACATGGTCAGTGGCATCACTCTTGACATCACTGATGACATCATCCTTGTGATAGTGGCGGTCGCGCGAGTTATAGTTATCTGAACTAACTATAACGGTGGAATTTCATTGGTTTTTTACGAGTGAAATATCCACCTAACTATAACATGTGTGAAACCTATGGTTTTTTAAGTGAATTTATATATATATGTATTACAGCCAAAGTTCAATAAAGCGCACACTTGAACAGTCCACAGCGAGTGCAAAAAAGAGTTTATTACTCAGACGATACACGTTTCGGCAGTAAACTGCCTTGATCACACGCTTAGACAACAACATTACCGTGCATACATAGATAACAACATCAAAAAAGTACTGATATTAACAATGAGTCGAGGCCCTGAGTTACTATGGCGGCCATTTTGAAGTGTATATCATTTACCGAAATTCATACTCTGAGTAGATTACCATCACGCTTAGCAGTTTGACCTGTATGATGTTAAGCAGCCTATATTAACATACCAAATAAACAGACAGTGCTGTACAAGCCCAAGTGTACGTGATAAGTACAGTGGGACAATTGTAACTGTAAGCCATGTTATATATTGTTGGTTTCTAGACCTAACATCAATTCTGGTTGTGGTACAAAATTACTCCAAATGGAATTAGGGCTAAAATAAATGTATATGAATGAGTACATAATGCAGACTGCACTATAAGCAATTGACCTATATGGTGTCTTTCAATTTATATAAATAAACACCCAATATAGTACAAGCCCTAATGTTCACAATAAATACAATAGACAGTTGTAGATGTATATGTCATGTGTACATTGTTACATTCGCCGAGTGGCCATTCCATATAAAATTGAAGCAAGGCTCCTAGAAGCCATGAATTGGCGTTATGTGATCATTTCATAATAAACAGGTACAAATGAGTGTTGCAAATGGCATCAACGTAACACTTTGTATATGACATTGCCGATTATCAAGCCCTGGTATCCCAAGGCCACTATTTCATTCGCCAAGTGGCAAAATTAAAACAGTCCGTACAAAAACAGTCCGTACAAAAACATAAACTTTCATAGTGATAGACCAACACCAGACTCTAGACAGTAAATTCAAAGTGAACTGGAAAAATAAATAAAGTTTTTCTTATCTTGTCCAATGTGCAAAGACCAGGAACAGGGGAGAAAAGGGTAGGGAACCCGTGAAGTGCACATCAATTATGGTGGGTCCCTTCCTTTCCTCCTGTGAAAATGAAACAAGAAAAGAAACAGTGAACATATGTCCATGAACAACACCTACTGTGAGTAGATAAAATAGATTACTACATACATTTAAAATATGTTAACATGCAGACATCAAATTAACAATATATATATATATTTGAGCATTCCCGGGGGGATTGGGTCCCCGGGGCGAATGTAAATTAATGAAAGTGGACGGTTTAAAAAAAAAAGAAATTTGGAGTCGCGACCCTAGCGCGGCTCCCGGCGCGGCCTCTGGTGTGAACGCGAGGGGTGCGTGGCACTCAGCGCGGCCCCCTGGTGTGAACACGAGGGGTGGGCGGCTCTAAGTCGCACTGGGTACGTGACTCCTAGCAAAAATAATTAACATTTTTTTTATATAAACCTAGGTTATATGTTGGGTCATTGTTTATTATGAGTTTCTTGCAGCTACATGTAAGTGCGGATGCAGAGCTTTACGTTGTTGAGAAACACTCTGTTCCCTTCATCAGTGAAGTGTACTCGTCACTCCTGTAGATGCCCTCCATATGGAAACGTGATTGTTATTATATATGGAGCCAATTCTATGGTCTCTGAGGTAAGCAGAAACAGCTTTATTGACATTCTTTCTAGCTTTCTCAATCTGCGGACAAAATTGATTGGACCACTTCCATTTCTGTCTTAGGCATATGTGAGAGTATACAAAGGCAGTTAGGGTTAAAAGCAACATCAATTCTGCAAAGGTGTCCTTCATTAGCATTTCCAGACTTACCCCAGTCAATGTGGCTAGGTCATTGCCACCACAGTGCACAGTCATGAGGTCAGGGGGTTGGAGAATCAAAAAGGTTTTAACCAAAGGCATCAATTGGTGCCACTTTAATCCTCTCTGTCCAATCCATTTTATGTCTACATTTTTCAAAGCTAAGTCTTTGTCAATACCTCTGCGTTCAGCATACCTTTTGCACCAGAATATATATATATGCCCAACAATCCACACTGAAAGCATCTTGAAGGAATCTCTGTAGGTAATCAAAAGATGTCTGTAGCTGAGGTAGTCAGTTGGTAGAATGAGAGATATCTAAAATGGTGGAGAAGATGCTACTTTTTAGAAAGTAGAGATTTGATTGGCTCTTTAAGAAGATTATACATTCAAAAATAGGGTGCATTTTACTTTGTTTAAAAAGTATGTTTCTTATTGGTTAGTAAAAAACTGTTTGAAAGATACAGCTGTAAGGATAAGGGCATGTTTTTAAAAAAAAGCAATCACACTTGCTGTTCTTATTTGCAACATTCTGTGGTGAACTTGTGAATTGACAGTTAAGTTGAATGTTGCAAGAGCGGTTGCTATAGAAACTGAAATTAAGCAAAAGGGGTGAAGAAGTCAGTTGAAAAGTGTTACCAATGGAAATGTGTTTTTCAATCTGAAAATCTATGGGAAGCAATGTGATTTGTTGCTTATCTGTATTTGTATGGCAAAATAGAGGGAAAGCTTGCCATTACTGGTTTTACCATGCAGAGACTGGCGATCTATATTGACTGTGTGTAAAATAAAATCCTGTCTGAGTGTGTGAGATTTTTCATTCAACAGATTTATTTGAAAGGTGAGTTATATATTTTTGAGGTTTATTTAAAATAGATTTGACATTATTGTAAAACTGTGTTGTTTGGAATATATTATCAAATGTAGAGATGTATATTGGGATTATTTTTATTGTACTTGAAGTTTGTTTAAAAAACAGTCTGTACAGTAATATATATATTTAAGCCTGTTCAAAGGTACACCTGAAGGATGCCTCTTATTTTTAGATAGTTGGTTGAACATGCACTACAAATGTGTATTTTCAAAGATGTTCATAGAAGGTGTAGTTTATTAGGCATCATTTTTTCTTCTTTCTACAAAGGTATAGTTTAATGATACTGCATAATTATAGATAGTTTGGTCAAATGTAGCACAAATGTGCTGTTTGAAAGATGATCATATAAGGTGTTAATAATTAAGTTTCTGTTATTAGTTTGTACAGAAGGTAAAGTTAAATGATGCCATATGTTTTAAGATAGAATGGTGAAATAGGGTGTTGTTAATTATGCTTCTTTTTGTAGTTTGAGCTAAGGTATACTTAAATGATGCCACATAATTTTAGATTTAATGATGAAGATGTATAATAAAAGTGTGGTTTTAGAAATGCTCATAAAAGGTGTTGTTTACTAGTCTTCTTCCTTAAGTCTGTTGAGAGGTATAGTTTGATGATGTTGCATATTTCTAGATTTAATTGTCAATATGTAGATCAAAAGTAAACCACCACATTTTACTCTTTCTGGTATGTTGTAGTTGTCCACTTAACTAGATAATATGTAATGACTCATGCATGTGTTCAGATGGTATTTATATAGTTGTATATGTATTTACTGAATTATTGAGAGGTGCTTGACTGATTACAGGAGTGCAAAGGTAGTGAATTTGTGATTTTATAAGTACATGAGAAATGATTTATTGATTCTATATTGTGCAATCACCCAGTTCGTATCCAAGCACTACTCATGCATTCATGCAATGACTCATGCACTAACTTATGCAGTGGTAAAATCTCCAAATCACCACACATACAGTCCAGCAATCCCCCTCTCACTCCCCGTGGACTCTTTTAAATTACTCTGCCATGTCCTTATGTAATCACTGCGCCAAAACCCAAGCACTTATAAATTCACCATGCTGTCAACTTCTAGCACTCTAAGTATCCAGTCACTATCCATGTACTTGTACAATGACTCAGGCATTAAGACATGCAGTGCTACAATCAAATCTGCACTGTCTATGCAGTCCCCTAACCACCTCCACACTACTGATTCACTCCTCCAATTACCCAGGTAGTGCCCATGCAGTCCAGAAATCACACTGTCACTCTGCGTGCACTACTCCAATCATGCAGCCAGTACCATGTCCTTATCTAATCACTGCACCAAAATCCAAGCACTTATAAATTCACCATGCTGTCAACTTGCAGCACTTTAAGTATCCAGTCACTATCCATGTACTTGTACAATGACTCAGGCATTAACACATGCAGTGCTACAATCAAATGTTCACTATCCATGCAGTCCTCTAACCACCTCCACACTACTGATTCACTCCTCCAATTACCCAGGTAGTGCCCATGCAGTCCAGAAATCACACTGTCACTCTGCGTGCACTACTCCAATCATGCAGCCAGTACCACGTCCTTATCTAATCACTGCACCAAAATCCAAGCACTTATAAATTCGCCATGCTGTCAACTTGCAGCACTTTAAGTATCCAGTCACTATCCATGTACTAGTATAATGACTCAGGCATTAAGACATGCAGTGCTACAATCAAATGCGCACTATCTATGTTGTCCCCTAACCACCTCCACACTACTGATTCACTCCTCCAATTACCCAGGTAGTACCCATGCAGTCCAGCAATCACACTGTCTCTCTCTGTCCACTCCTCCTATCATCCAGCCAGTACCATGTCCTTATCTAATCACTGCGCAAAAACCCAAGCACTTATAAATTCACCATGCTGTCCACTTGCAGCACTCTTAGTTTCCAGTCACTATACATGTACTTGTACAATGACTCAGGCATTAACACATGCAGTGTTTCAATCAAATGTGCACTATCCATGCAGTTCCCTAACCACCTCCACAGTACTGATTCACTCCTCCAATTACCCAAGTAGTACCCATGCAGCCAGCAATCACACTGTCACTCCCCGGGCACTCCTCCAGTCACCCAGCCACTACCATGTACTAATACAAACACTCTGCCAATACCCAGGCATTTATAAATTCACCATGCACTCTCCTTGCACTTCTCTAATCACAGAGGCACTACCCATACACTCATGCAATAACTCAGGCACTACCCATGCACTGATGCAATCACTTATGCACTACCAATGCACTCATGCAATTACTCAGACATTACCCATATACACATCCAATTATACAGACACTACCCATACTCTCATGCAAGCACCTACTTACTACTAATACACTCATGCAATCACCCAGGTACTACTCATGTACTCATGCAATCACTCATGCAATAGTTACGCAATCTTCTAACTATCTACTCAGTACCTAAGCACTCATCCAGTCACTCTTATATTAACCAAGCAATTATTTACTCATCCAGGCAGTATTCATGCACCCATGTAATTATGCAGATATTATCAGTACAGTTCATACACAACATAGAAGTTTCTCTTTTTTAACCAGAATAGGTAGTTCTAACAAGAACTGGGTTTTTTTCTTCTTTTGTTATTTTATATTATTCGTGTGATTTTTTTAAACTTTTTAACATTTTTTTTTGTATTTTTTCAAAAATGACACAAAAATAAGCAGAATAAACTGTGAAAAATGTCACAACATTTTGCAATTAGTAACAGTGCAAAAACAAAACAAAAACATTAACAAAAGTGGTTTGAGATTGCAAATACAATTGCATCTATGGATTGTTCTCCAATGCAGAGAACTTTGTTGCATTTTACACAACTCTGTTTAAGTCCCGCAAATTCAGGCTTGATACTGGTTGTCATGGCAGTTGGAGAACCAGATGATGTGCTTGCACCTCCAGATTAGGCTTGTTCTGCAAACTGCTTCACCATTGCACGATGATGTTGATCTCGTGCAAGCGCCCTTGGATGAATAGTCTGAAGATGCTTCAGCATGGATGAGGTGCCACATGAATACTTCTTTTCCTATCCACGTGACAGGACCCTTTGGCACTGAGTGCACGTAACCTTCTGTGCATTCACTTTCTTTTGTCCTTCTGGTATGGAAAAGTAAGCCCAGACAACATTTTCAAACCTTTCCTTCACTGGTTCTGGTTCATTAACTTCTTCCTCTGGATGAACCTGTGGTGGAATGTTGGAAGAAGCCATTTGTCCTTTTTCAAAAACTCCCAAACAATGGAGAAAAAGTACACATAAATCACAGCTGCAGTCTTTCTGCTGAGGTTCTGCAAAGAAGAATAAAATATGGGTGGGGTCTTGAAACTTCGAGAATGAAAAAGTTATGAACCAATGAAATTCTTCCTTGGAAAAATTCACCTGAATTCACGCACCATGAACGCACACCGCGTACACTCGTCGCGATTTCTAAAAAATATATTTACTAATAGTAATTTATCTTTATTCTACTTACAAAGATATAATTTTTATAAAAAAAGTAAAGTAATCTTTTGGTTTAATATACATGTAAAAGTTATATATGTATACATTTAGAAGCTAAAAAGTCACGGCGGATTCGTGCACACAGCGCGAGGACCGCAACTCCGTGTGTAATGTTACCTGGGGTCGTAATTCACACACACGTCGCTTACGAAGCGCGCGTCCTACACGACTTTACCAAAATGGCAGCTTGAATTCGTGCACCCATCGGGACGGGTGTACGGCTCCAATCTTTTATATTAAAAAAAAAATTATAATATTTATCTTTTACAAACTACAAAAGAATTAAAAAAATTCATAATAATTTAAAAAAATTGGAAATAAAAAAAAATTATACTTAGAAAATAGCATTTAAAAAACCTTTGAAATTCACTGAAAAAAACATAGGTTTCAGACACGTTATAGTTAGAAATGAGCATTAAAAAAAAACATTGAAATTCACTGAAAAAAACATAGGTTTCAGGGACGTTATAGTTAGAAATTAGCATTTTAAAAAACATAGAAATTCACTGAAAAAAACCATAGGTTTCAGGGACATTATAGTTAGTTGGACATTTCACTTGTACAAAACCAGAGAAATTCGGCCGTTATAGTTAGTAGAGCTAACTATAACTCGCGCCCTCACAATGCACTGCTGATGACGTCACATATTACATCATTCATGACATGGTCAGTGACATCACTGATGACATCACTGATGACATCTCAAATGACATCACTGATGACATCACTGAGAAAGAAAAATTAGGACACATTTTAAGCGAGTGCTCAAATATCTTCCTCTTCATTTGATTTAAACATTCTGACATGTAGACTGAAACATGCATTTTCAACACCAGCAGCAGACTGGCATTTAACCCCCTGGTGATCAGCAGTTTACTAGTTTTCTGATGAGCAAGTAGAGTGCTACATTCTGAATATATGTCAAACGTGTGGCACATCTGACCACCATCTTGATTGAATTAAAGTGGAAAACAGAAAACCTTTTCTACCGAGGATACTGCAGTAAATGAAGAGATTAGGGAGCTTTATAAATAAGTTTCCCAAGATGGGCATCAGAGAGAAAAGAGCCCAAATGTAGCGCAAATATGACCCAAATATAGTCCACGTATAGCCTAATGTCACAAATGTGAAAAACACCCACACATATTGGGCTTCCTACTACAAGTGCATAGAAGGATTAACCCATACTAACCATTCAGGAATGGAGTGACAAAATAAAAAAAAGAAATATATGTTTTATTTGCTGCCTTCCACACTATCAGTGGGTGCAAAGTTGAAAATGCTGCCATTAATGGTTGCTTTGTGTGAGAGTGGGATGCTATGCTAATGCTTAGTTTTTATATTTCCTGACAGTATTGCATCTATCTGATAAGACCCAAAAATAATATTTGATCAACAAACTCAATTTTCAGGTATGTGAATTACATTTAAGTTAGAGAAAAAGAAGATTAAATAGGGATATGTGAAAAAGTTATGAGTATAAAATATTTTTGCAAATATATTGAAACTATATGAGGCAATGTATGAGTGGCTTTGTGACTGACTTTGTATGTTTAATAACAGGTGAGTAAGAAACTTTATGAGTGTATGAGAAGGTGACAGTTTGTCTGATTTGCAGACTAGGTGTATGAGAAATTGGTTCTCAATCTATTGCCTTGAATTAGTATGTTGTATATTTGCTGCTTACTACATGGTGTAATTGGTAATAAACAAACTGTGGCTAAAGAGTTACACTTTTAGTTAGCAAGGAATTAGAAGATGTGGAAATATTTACATGTGGATATAAAATGTGCCATTCTCAAATAGTGTTTTTTTAATCCTGCGTGTTGCATTGCTTTGTCAGACAGCTACAGAAAAACACACACATTCAGTCACTTACCGAGAAACTACTTGTGCATGCAGCAGATGCAAACATAGTTGTTGTCACATCTATATTGCTCTCTTTTTTCCGTAACACAGGCACTGAGGTGTTTGTTAATAGCCACTTACATAGAGAGTTAGAGTCAGAGATATACTAAAATAGACAGCCACATTCTGACACATTTACTCAATGTCTCATGGCACTGCTACAGGTGTACTCTTACAATTTCTCAGATATGTTGGCAATTACTGACAAACCTACTCATTCATGTAAAGAAATACTCTTTCAAACATGGATGATGCTTTGTAGTACATGTCCTGTGTATACACTTTCACTTGTATCTTAATTTGTCATGTAAAAGCTGTCTTAAGTCCAAGTTTCAGAATGCACAAGCCACATTGTCCTTAAAGATCAAAGATGTTCTTTCCAGTTCACTAAGTTACTTGTGCACTTGCATGCCCTATGCCACGTACTACATAGAGTATGCCATCCGTAAAGCAACTGACATACATGTTCAAAAAAACATAAAGCCTTTGTTTAAGCTGTTGAGACAGTTACAGAAACATGTATAGATTCAGTCACTCACCAAAAACTATTAATACATGCACGAGACTCAAAGGTAGTTGCAGTCACAAGTATGTAGCTCTGTATTACCTAACACAGACACTGAAGTATTTCTGCAGCCACTTACTTACACATTTAGACAGCCATAGAGGTATCACAGCAGGCAGTTACATACCACCACATTTACTTAAACATCTCATGGCACTGATAGAGGTGTACTTCTACACTCTCTCAGACATGTAGGCAAGTACTGACACAATCGTCTCAATCATGCAGAGAAATATTACTTTCACAATGGGTGATTGCTACTAGTACAGACCCTGTCTGTGCATTGTCCCTGCAAGCTTCATTTGGCATGTTATAGGTGTTTCTGAAGTGAGGAAGAAGTACACTTTTGTCCTGAGGCCCTTTGGAGGCAAGAAGACCTCATTGCCCCACCAGCAATGCATCGAGAGGTGCATTTGCAGAATGGTGGAGAAAGGGGGCATGGCCTCTGACCACCTCGCTGCAATCCCAATGTGTGGGGCTTACTGGAGGTAACATGAGTCCTTGTTGGCCGCTTGGCCCCCTCCAAGCCCCCTGGGGCTGTGGGTGCCTCGAGGCCCCCTATTTAATTTTAAAGTGTTGTCTCGGGGAGGTGGGGGTCCCCAGGGCTGTGGGGGAACACCTCCCACATTAATTATTTCTTTTGCCCTGGGGAGGCGGCATTTTTTTTAACGTTCAGCCGGATCTGTGGATCTTGCCAATTGTTTTTATGCTTTTTCTGTCCCTGGGGGGTCCCAGTGTGACCCTCCCCAAGAGGCCTAGAGGGTTAGGGGGTTTTACTCTACACCCTTTTCTTTTGTTTTTAAACATTTTATGTGGGACTTGTTTATGGCTGCCAACACTTCCTGGTTGAAATTTCAGTAGGGTTTCAGTAGGCTGCCAGATATCTATATATTTAAACTTAAACATCTCAGAAACTACTGAATGGATTTACACCATATCACAAAAAGCACAGTTTCTGGACCAACATTAAACTTTATGCCGCATTTGGTGTAAGTCCGTTCAACTGTTTGGGCTGTAGGCACCTTCAAAAAGTGAAAAATCACCATTAACATAACATGGGGAAAACGCGTTTTGGGACCCCCCTTTTTTCTCATCCCCCACTTGATGGATCACCCTGAAACTTGCATCTGAACCGAAAAGGGGAAGTTTTTTTTAAATTGTTTGTGAAGATTCCTCAAGCGGCTCCAAAGTTATTGACAAAACAACAAATGCTTTTCCTATGGAAACGTTGGTCCTACCTACTGGTGACCGCCAGTAGGATCTATCTATCTATCTATCTATCTATCTATCTATCTATCTATCTATCTATCTATCTATCTATCTATCTATCTATCTATCTATCTATCTATCTATCTATCTATCTATCTATCTATCTATCTATCTATCTATCTATCTATCTATCTATCTATCTATCTATCTATCTATCTATCTATCTATCTATCTCTCTATCTATTCACTGAAAAAACCATAGGTTTCATGGGTGTTATAGTTACTTGGACATTTCACTCGTACAAAACCATAGAAATTCCCTCATTATAGTTAGCTCAGCTAACTATAACTCGCGCCCCCGCAATGCACTGCTGATGATGTCACATATTACATCACTCATGACATGGTCAGTGACACCACTGATGACATCACTGATGACATCTCAAATGACATCACTGATGACATTACTGATGACATCATCCTTGTGATAGAGTGGCAGACCCTAATATAAACTTTGATACACACACTCTAAAATACAAACTACAATTTTCAAAACAATGGACACACCAATACCAGTTCTACCGAGGGACAAGACGACTGCCAACACTTCCTGGTTTGAAGTGTTGACAGCCAATTAGAATGCAGCTCGTGATCGGCAGGGTGCGCGGATCCCCCGCGCCTCTATAGATCGAAACTTTTATTTTTTGATTTTCTCAGCAACTACTAAACAGATTTCCACCATTTAAAAAAAGTTCTCTTTCTAAACCAAGGGCTACCTTTTTGCCAAATTTGGTGTAATTCCGTTCAGCAGTTCGGGATGTAGTCGTGTCTAAAGTTTCCTATAGAAAATAACATGGAGAAAACACTTTTTTCTCAGCCCCCGCTTGGCAAATCATCCCGAAACTTTCAGGATAGGAGATGACCAGGGCGCCACACGAGTTCTGAAAATTTCGCGAAGATTCGTCATCCGGCGCCAAAGTTATTAGGAAAACAAAAAATGCTTTTCCTCTGGAAACTAGGTCCTAACTGTAGCGACTGCCAGTAGGTAATGTGTATATATATATATATATATATTACCTACTGGCGGTCGCCAGTAGGTAGTTATAGTTAGGACCCTGTTTCCATAGGAAAACCGCAACATTCTATTTGGAATAACTTTGGCGCCGGTCGACGAATCCTCGCGAAATTTTCAAAACTAATGGGGCGCTACGCTCCGCTCCTACCCTGAAAGTCTCGGGGGGATTCGTCAAGCAGGGGCTGAGAAAAAAGGGGGGTCCCAAAACGCGTTTTTCCCATGCATTTTTCCATAGGACCTTTAGACACAGCTACAGCCCGAACGGCTGAACAGAGTTACTTGAAATTTGGCAGAGAGGTAGTCTACAGGTCAAGGAAGTGCCTTTTGTAGGTCTTGTGTAAATCTGTTCAGTAGTTCTTGAATCAAATGATGGTGAGCCGTGCATGCCTTTGTGTTGAGTCCATGAGGAGGGGGCGTTCTGGCCCCGAAACGCGTCGGACCTTATTAATTGTGGAGAGAGGCTGTGGGGCTACATGCGGGCCAAGAAAGCCGGATGGTTGGAGTGCCGTGGTGAGCCCTTTCAAAATAGCTTCAGAGCCATTTGTTTGTTCCTGTACCTACATGGCTGGCTCTGGCCGTGGGAAGGAGCTCCGCTTCTACATGCGGCTAAAAGACACTGCGTGTGAGGAGACTGTGGCGAGATTACCCTCTCTTGCCATGCAGCGCGACATTCCGTTTTAAACTGTGGCCTCAGAACCTGTTCTCATTCCCTACTAAAGGATTTAATATTGACAATTGTGCACAGAGACATGCAACCTACTTAAGGTTAACAATTATACTCACCTTCACGGACTACAGCAACCAGCATCCCTGGTGGCTGAAACCATGCAAGCCACACCCACTTAGGGCGGACCGATTCAATAAAATGTTTTTGAATCAAATGAAGGTGAGCCGTGCATACCTTTGTGTTGAGTCCATGAGGAGGGGGCGTTCTGGCCCCGAAACGCGTCGGACCTTATTAATTGTGGAGAGAGGCTGTGGGGCTACATGCGGGCCAAGAAAGCCGGATGGTTGGAGTGCCGTGGTGAGCCCTTTCAAAATAGCTTCAGTGCCATTTGTTTTGTTCATATATATGTGTATATATATATATATATTCAATGAAAAAACCAAAGGTTTCACACATGTTATAGTTAGCTGGACATTTCACTCGTAAAAAACCATTGAAATTCCCCCGTTATAGTTAGTTCAGCTAACTATAACTCGCGCGCCCGCAATGCACTGCTGATGACGTCACATATTACATCACTCATGACATGGTCAGTGACATCACTCATGACATCACTGATGACATCTCAAATGACATCACTGATGACATCACTGATGACATCATCCAGTGAATGTGTGTTTTTCTGAAAATTAAATATGTTTTATATATGTATATCTCAAGGTCGATGGAAGAATAAATGGGTATATAAGTGTCTAAATGGATGATTTGTTTTTGAAAAATTGATTGTGTAACTGACTGATTAAGTGTATCATAGTGAATACATGGCTTAGTGAGTAATGTTTAAATATGTAAATATCTGTATCAGTCTCTCACTTTGTGTATAAGTGGCTGCATGGGTTGGTGAGTAGCTACATGGGTGTCTATATAGGTTATTAGTTGGTTTTTTGAGTATCAGTCTGAGTGTCTGCATGGTTCGGTGGGGGGTATTACGTAGTGCATAGGTGCATGAATGAGTGACTCACTGTTTGTATGTGTTGAACACAGCATATGTGCAGGACTGTATGGGTGGATGAGTGTGTGTATGGGTGTGTTAGTGAGTGAATGACTGTCTCAATAGTGTCTTTATGAGTAACTACATATGTTTTAAACTAGTATATGTGACTATTGGTGTATATATGTGAGTATATGTGAGAGTGAGAGATTGAAAGAGTTCCTGTATGAATAAGTATGTGTTTCTATAAGTGATTGTTTAAAAGACTAAGTATGTGTAAGTTTCCGTAGAAGTAAGTGTGGTGGTGTGTGTATAACTGTATATGCAAGTAAATGTATGTTTGATTCTTTATTAGCATGAGTGACTATGTGTGTGAGTAACTCTATGGATGAGTGGCATTGTGTAACAGGATGTATAGGTGCATGAGTACATATGATGAGTGAGTACATGTATGAGTGACTGTATAGGACTGTTGGTGAATGAGTGGATGTGTATGTGGATCTTAGAATTACTGAAGAGGTTGTTGTAACTGGTATTGGTATGTCCATTGTTTTGAAAATGTTAGTCTCTATTTTTGAATGTGTGTATCAAAGGTTATATTAGGGTGAGAGGAGGTCTGCCACTCTATCACAAGGATGATGTCATCAGTGATGTCATCAGTGATGTCATTTGAGATGTCATCAGTGATGTCATGAGTGATGTCACTGACCATGTCATGAGTGATGTAATATGTGACGTCATCAGCAGTGCATTGCGGGCGCGCGAGTTATAGTTAGCTGAACTAACTATAACGGGGGAATTTCAATGGTTTTTTACGAGTGAAATGTCCAGCTAACTATAACATGTGTGAAACCTTTGGTTTTTTCATTGAATTTCTAAGGTTTTTTAAATGCTAATTCCTAACTATAACGTGTGTGAAACCCATGTTTTTTTCAGTGAATTTGCAAGGTTTTTTAAATGCTAATTTCTAACTATGCCTACAGAGATAGGACATGTGAAGAAAGAAGAAAAAATGCACAGAAAGAAACAAAAGAAGTGCAGAAAGAAGCAACAGAAGTCCTCAAATACGAAGATAAGTGCAGGAAGAAGGATAACGTGCAGAAAGAACAAAAAGAAGAGCAGAAAGAAGCCTTGTTGCAAAATCATCCTGTACCCTCAACTTTTTCAGACGGATACTGGTGGTAACTGAGTCTGACTAGCCAGTGCTATGTTAAAAGACACTTAGAATACAGTGAAAACACCTACATACACTAGGGAACATTATGCGTTGGGGTCCCCCTGTGATTAGCATGACCTCCTCTGTAAGCCCCTAGTACATAATAGGGCATGGGGATTAAAACTACCTCTTAAAACAGGCCACAGGGCGTTTTTGCACACGTTAACTCAGGCCCCGTCCCCTCCCTTCACCACTGTGTAAACACGCCCTGTGTCCATTTTTAGTTGGGAGATTAAGTTCATTTGAATCCTGAGGGTCCCTAGGGTCCAACTAGCCCACTAGGTACCTCCAGTAAATGCCACAGAGCTGTGTTGCAGAGAGGTGTAAAAAGTGGCACGGCCTGGACCACCTCCTTGCAATGCAGCTCAGTGGCGCTTACTGGAAGCACTTGGTGGGCTAGTTAGCCCCCAGGGGCCCTCAGTATTGAAGGGAAATTATATCCCCAATTTAAAACGTGCCATAGTGCGTGTTTGCACACGTCACCTCAGGCCCCGTCCCCTCCCTTCACCACTGTGTAAACGCGCCCTGTGGCTGTTCTAAGTTGAGAGATTAAGTCCCCTTGAATCCTAAGGGTCCCTAGGGTCAAACTAGACCACTAGGTACCTCCAGTAAGCGCCACAGAGCTGCGTTGCAGAGAGGTGTAAAAAGGGGCTTGGCCTCAGAACACCTGTCTGCAGAGCAGCTCCCTGGCGCATACTGGAGATGCCTGTTGGGGGCGCGTTTGCAGAGTGCTGCACGGAGGGGGCATGGCCTCCGGCACGATGCCAGTCTTTTATTTATTTTAATTTTTTAAGAAGGGGGGCTGTGTGGTTCCCCTTCTTATTCTAATTTATTGGCCCTGATGACCCCATCCCCCAGGGCCTGTCTCCTAATTATATTTTTTTGACCCCAATCCCTAGGGCCGGCCACTGTTTTTATTATTTTAAAAAAATATTTATTTATAGACACACCTAGGACATGCTGGACAAACCGTACGTACCTATCACCATGACGATTTGCGGGATATTCATTAAAAGGCGACTATGCATGCAATGAATCCACGTGGAATGTATTTACACTACTAGTGAAGCTCTGACATGTCTGATGCCCTACCGTGCCTAATCCCGGTAGACACCCTTGTCGTTTATTTATACAAACATGGGTAGCTATTGACGGGCACATTTATTACACATGCACACCAAGCCATTCAAAGGGGATTCGACAAAAATTCGACCAAAACTATGCAAGGAACCCCCCTCACGGTTAATAAAACACACATCCACTGCCGGATGTGTAATACTTTTTATTTTACTCTCTGGAAAGGGGATGAACATCACTTGAGAGTCACAGCGCGCTCCTGACAGAGCCCAATGCTGTGTTACACCCACCATTGCCTGCCGAGTGCCACACACCTCTGTGTTGTATTCCACTAGCTAGTGCATATGCTATGACACTCTCTAGCCCATGTGCACTGTAACACCACCCCGTGAATATGTCATGCCACACTTGTCTTCGCACGGGTTATATTGCCCCATCTAACGTGCCTTCCTCGATGCCTATGTTATAACGCACAGTGCTATGCCATACATATTACAATCTGCGATCCATATCTGTGTCACAGTGCATATGCAACGTTACACTCCCCAGCACATATTTTATATTACAACTTTAGAGACTAGTTAGGTTACACAACACTGCCCTGTGCATATTACACTCCAAGGCGCATATCGCATAGCACGCGCTAGTGCCTGTGCTATCTCGCGCTCTCCAATGAATCTGTCATTGCGCACAATGTATTGCATATTATATTTCACGCCCGGTTCATCTTATATCACACTTTTTGGTGCATAGTTTATACCATACACTATATCTAGTTTTCATTTTCAATCGTGCTCTCAGGACTATGTTCTATATAACACTGTGTTCACCTACCCTTTTCACGGGCATTACATTTTGCGATAGGGGGTGGAGGGTCAGGGGGTGTTTCTGCCAAGTGAGCCCGGAGTCACAGTCACAAACGTCCTCTTCTTCCTGAATAAAAGTGAGATTATGCTGCATACTTGTTCATATTTTAAGTAGTTCGCACAGACTCAATGTTTTAAAAACAATAAAGTTCCTAATACCCGCCTTCTCTGAACAGTTAGCTTGCTGCCCCATCCCCCTCCTCCCTATCCTCTGTTGTGTGAATCCATGGAATAGCCTCCTCCCTCCTGCCATGCATGGTCTGATGTGCTGCCACTGCCCTCAATTTAGTATGATGTACCAGTCCACTCCTCCTGCCCTCCATTGCCCAATTCTATGCCCCATCATTGACCTCCTGCTTAAACTCTGTGCTTAGCTTGCTGCCCCTATTCTCCTTCCCCCTGCCCTCCGATGTCTTTGTGCATGCCCCTGCTCCATCCTTTTTGCCCACCATGTCCCATGGACCTGCCACTCCTATCTACTCTGAGTGTTCTGTTGAGCTGCCACTCCCCTCCCACCTGCCTAGCATTGTCAGATGACTGTAACCTGTCCCTGCCACCTCCACCCTGCCTGTCCACATGCCATGCCCCTATCCTCTTCCTCCTGTCCTACATGGTCCATTGTACTGCCACACCCTTCTGCCCTCCCTGGTCTGTTGTGCTGCAACTGCTCCTCCTGCGTGCCCCGTGTGGTCTGTTGTGAGGTCCCTTCCCCTGAACTTTCTTGTCTGTGCACAGGTCCTGACCCTCCCTTCTATCCTCCATCGTCCTTTGTGCATGCCCCTGCACCCTCCTTCTTGCCCATCATAGCCATTGGTCTTCTGTGCTGCCATGGCCCCTCCCACCTTCCCTGTGTGGTCAGTTAGCTGCCCCTGACCCCCTCCCACCTTCCCTCCATGGTCTGTGTGTATGCCATCACAGTCTCACTGTTGCTCTTCATGGTGTGTCTTGCTTCTAGTGCCCATCCTGCCTGACCTCCATGGCTATCTTGCTGCTCCTGCCCTGCCCCCTTGCCCCCAGCCCTCTGTTTACATGTGAAGACCCCTACTCCCTCCCTCCTGGCTTGTCTGTTCCATTGTAATGCCCCTGATCCGTCCCTACTGCCCTTTATGGTCTGTAATGCTGCAGCTTTCTCTCCTGTCTGTCCATTATGGTCAGCTAGCTACCATTGCCTCTTGCCCCTCTGTTCTCTGTTGTCCATGTGTATGGTCCTGTCCCCTCCCTCTTGCTTTCTATGGATTGTTGTGCTGCACTCCCGTCCTGCATGCCCTGTGTGGTGTATTGTGCTGCTGCAAACCCTGATGCCTGCCCTGCAGGGTCAGTTTGGTGCACCTCTCCATGCCCCTCTTGTCCTCTGTTATCCAAGTCCATGTCCCTATCCCATTTCCTTCCATGATCCAATGTACCATACTTGCGAACATTTTGAACTTGGTAAGAGGGAGATTTTGAAAAAAAACTGGGGTATTGATTTTCCCCTTTGACTTACATTGAAAAAGAGGATATTGTAGACAGGAGACAGATCAAATGAAGCCCATTTGAGCTTAAAAACATTGGACGTTTCCTGGCTGAATCGGGTCTGTTGGCATGTATGGTTGTACTACCATTGCCTCTTCCTTCTGCCCACAATGGTCTATTACATTGCCACAGCCTTGAAGGAGGGTAGATTTTGTATCACAGGGGGCCCCTGGCCCGTTCTGTCCACACCTGAAGTATGAGACCCTTGTCCTTGCCCTGCCAGCCGCATTTGTAGGCCGTATTAAATTGACCAGCGGGTCCTGTGTTGCTATATAATTATCCTGAGACATCCTTACCACTCAGCCAGCATAAAACCCCTGTGTAGGCCCTTCTGTTCAATATGTAGGCCTCTTTGTTAAATTGACCATAGCTCTGCAATTTTAGTGTATAGCAGTCTGAAGGCAGGTCTGCGAGGCCTTCTGCTCCAAACTAGTAGCCCCCACCCTACCCGAGTGCTCCGTGCTCGGTATCAAAGTTCAACATCCCACTGAAGCTGTCGACATACAGTAGGCTGCATCCTGGACTGGTACTTGCTTCCTGGGCAGGTTTCCCGCTTTTAAGGAAGTGGCAACCGCAGAGCGTCAAGTTAGGAGAACTGAGGAGATTTTGTACATGAATATATTGAATTCCCGTACAATACCCATTATTTTCTGCTTGCTCTATGGAACTTACGATAAGCGATTGGCCTGAGAGACTGACCTTTTCACCCAGTCCATTGTCAGCATTAAGTGGGTAAATGACGAAATGTCTGGTAAAATCTGCAGACGAAGCTTTTGGGTAGCATACGTAGGTAGATGTAGCGTGCAAAGGAGCCCACAAAATGATATAAAAAGGGAGCACCCACAGATATCGACGGACTACCTCGCCGTCTGTATGTAGGTTAACAGGCTGTGCAGGTTTTCCCCAAGAGCTGGGAGCTCTTGTCTTCCTTTGCTTAAAATGTCTTGCTCTGCTTTGCTTGAAGTATCTTATTCTATTTTACCTATATGAAATGTCATGTTATGTTTAACCATTGTTCTCTTTACTTTTGCATTTAAAAGATTTTGTATTGTAATTGCAGGAATGCTTGCTCTAAGAGTAAACGTGAGTGTTCCTAGGTAACATTTTCCTTGGTGTAACTTGTTTCTCATGATGCATTTATAGATGTGTTTTCTCTCTCTCTCTGTCAGTACATTAATTAAGATACAGAGAATATCATGACAGCTGTATGATTATCTGGATTCTGTATTTTGTACTTTATGTCTCTATTCTGCGGTTTCTTTGAAGTTGTATCTTCTCATTAAACTGCCATTGTATTCTGCCACCAATTCCATGTCTCATATGTCTGTTTTCTTCATTTTTGGAGCAAGCGTTCCTAGGCACCCCGGCTCAAATTAAGGTGCCCCTTTTGTCCCTGACTCACTCTCCTGCTCAGTTCTGTGGTGGCTCCCGGGGCTCTGGGGACCGCCTCTAGCTTCCTTGACCCGTAATAGATCTTCCCTCCAACAGCCTCTCTTGCAAGTCCTGTATTGTTGGTTTGTTGCCCCTGCCCCCCTTTCCACTGCCCTCCATAGTCTGTTGTGCTTCCACGGCCCTTCCTGCCTGCTCAGTGTGGTTAAATTGTTGCCTTTGCACTCTCCTACCTGCCTTCAATTTTCAGAGTCCGTGCCCCTGGCCTTTGCCTCTCAACAGTATCCCAATGAACAACTAGATTGCTAACATTCTATATTTATTACAAAAGTGTGGAACGCCTGACATCATCTTGATGTAATCAAAACTGTAATACCTAGAGCATTTCCTTTAGAAATTACATATATGAGAGGGTCTTATTGGCATCAAAATTATGGTTAGTGCTCTAAAAGACTAAAATAAGGACATTTTGTCTGAGTTTTCAAATAGCGACAAAGCACTTTTAAATTATTTGTTATCTTTATGTTTTTTTTATCCAGTTGACCACTTGATTAAATGTTGCACTTAGGGGAGAGGATGTGGTGTTACTTCCAGAACTGCAGACTTTGCATTTTTGGAGCAAGCGTTCCTAGGCACCCCGGCTCAAATTAAGGTGCCCCTTTTGTCCCTGACTCACTCTCCTGCTCAGTTCTGTGGTGGCTCCCGGGGCTCTGGGGACCACCTCTAGCTTCCTTGACCCGTAATAGATCTTCCCTCCAACAGCCTCTCTTGCAAGTCCTGTATTGTTGGTTTGTTGCCCCTGCCCCCCTTTCCACTGCCCTCCATAGTCTGTTGTGCTTCCACGGCCCTTCCTGCCTGCTCAGTGTGGTTAAATTGTTGCCTTTGCACTCTCCTACCTGCCTTCAATTTTCAGAGTCCGTGCCCCTGGCCTTTGCCTCTCAACAGTATCCCAATGAACAACTAGATTGCTAACATTCTATATTTATTACAAAAGTGTGGAACGCCTGACATCATCTTGATGTAATCAAAACTGTAATACCTAGAGCATTTCCTTTAGAAATTACATATATGAGAGGGTCTTATTGGCATCAAAATTATGGTTAGTGCTCTAAAAGACTAAAATAAGGACATATTTTCTGAGTTTTCAAATAGCGACAAAGCACTTTTAAATTATTTGTTATCTTTATGTTTTTTTTATCCAGTTGACCACTTGATTAAATGTTGCACTTAGGGGAGAGGATGTGGTGTTACTTCCAGAACTGCAGACTTTGCAACTGGGGAACCAGGTTGAAGTTTCTGCTTCAGCTCGACATTCTGTGATTCTGGACAAATCACTTAGTCTCCCCATGTCTACAACCAAAATGAATTTGTGCTTGTGTGATGTAACCAATGCTCATGTAAAGCACTCCAATACCTGACAAGTCTGCACTATATAACACTGCAAAAACACTAAATAATAAGTGTTTTGCACACTTCTGTCATTGGGCTATATTTGGGCTACATCTGGGTGATTTTGGGCTACATTTGGGCTCTTTTGTCTCCGGTGGCCATCTTGGGAGATTTATTTGTTATGAAGTTTCCTAATTTCCTCATGTACTGCAGTCTCCTCAGTAGGAAATGCTTTCAGTTTTTTACGTTGATTCCATCATGAAGGTATTCAGATATGTCACACATTTGCCATAAATTCTGAATGTTAGCACTCTAGTTGCTCATTATATCACTGTAGTAAAACTACTGTTCACCATGGAAGTCTGCTCCTGGTATTAAAAGTGCATGTTTCAGTCTGCATGTCAGAATTTTTTAATGAAATAGAAGAGGATTTGAGAAGTCACTCAAAATGTGCCCTCATTTTCTTTCTTCAGCATTAATGATAATTTCTATGGCAAAATGAACCCCCTCATTGTGTTCCTTTTTAAATTAAATGTTTTAAGTGTTACCAGTTTATTCCAATCAAGATGGCTTCAGGTGTGCCATACTTTTGTCATAATGAAGACAGTAAGCGCTCTAGTTGTTTTTAAGAACATTCTGGGACATTCTGTCATTGGGCTATACTTGGGCTACATCTGGGTGATATTTGGGCTACATTTGGGCTCTTTTGTCTCTGGTGGCCATCTTGGGAGACTTATTTGTTATGAAGTTTCCTAATTTCCTCATTTACTGCAGTCTCCTCAGTAGGAAATACTTTCAGTTTTTTACTTTGATTCCATCAAGAAGGCATTCAGATGTGTCACACATTTGCCATAAATTCAGAATGTTAGCACTCTTTTTGCTCATTAGATCACTGTAGTAAAGCTACTGCTCACCAGGGAAAACTGCTGCTGGTATTGAAAGTGCATGTTTCAGTCTGCATGTCAGAATTTTTTAATGAAATAGAAGAGGATTTGAGAAGTCACTCAAAATGTGCCCTAATTTTTCTTTCTGCAGCACTAATCATACTTTTTATGGAAAAATGAACCCCCTCATTTTGTTCCTTTTGAAATTAAATGTTTTAAGAGTTACCACTTTATTCCAAGCAAGATGGCTTCAGGTGTGCCATACGTTTATCATAGGTAGGACTGTTAGCGCTCTAGTAGTTCTTTGGAACACTCTGGGAAGCTGCAGTAGAACACAAAGGAATCAACTGACAGTCTCTGCCCTTGTTGGATGTACATGTTTTACTGAGAATGTCAGACTTCATTCTCACATGACTGAGAAAGATAATGTGAATTTACAGAAAATAAGCTCTCAGTTTAGTTTATAGATCACCTTCCAAACCTCTGTGGTAAAAGCATGAGAACATATTTTTCTCTCAATCATGATATCCCAGCAGAAGGCTTTTTCACATGGTGAAATCACCTTAGAACATACCACAATTCCTAAAATGAGTATGGTACCATCAACAAATGATTTATAATGTAACTAAAGTCTTAAAACCTTCTATTAACTGCAATGCTTTTTAATGAGGTGCTATCATGTATATTGGTCCCAAGATGGCTGCCAACACTTCTTGGATGAAGTGCTGACAGCCAATCAGATCTCAGGTTGACATGTGTGGTTAGGCTCCGCCCACATATATATATGCTTTTAAATGGTATTTTCTCAGGAAATACTGAACAGATTTACACCAGACCTGCAAAAGGCACTTCCTTGACCTTATGGCTACCTCTCTGCCAAATTTCAAGTAATTCTGTTCAGCCGTTCGGGCTGTAGCTGTGTCTAAAGGTCCTATGGAAAAATGCATGGGAAAAACGCGTTTTGGGACCCCCCTTTTATCTCAGCCCCCGCTTGACGAATCCCCCCGAGACTTTCAGGGTAGGAGCGGAGCGTAGCGCCCCACCTATTTTGAAAAATTCGCGAGGATTCGTCGACCGGCGCCAAAGTTATTCAAAATAGAATGTTGCGGATTTCCTATGGAAACGTGGTCCTAACTATAACTACCTACTGGCGACCGCCAGTAGGTAATATATATATATATATATATATATATATATATATATATATATATATATATATATATATATATATATATATCAAAGAAGATTTGCCGAGCCCGGTCTGGTGCAGTTCAAGCAATTTAATTCCTTCAGCCACTCACACCTTACGCGTTTCGGCGTCCTTACGCCTTGTTCACAGGTAGGTTGTATTTGAATAATTGGCAAGTGCTACATAACAGTCATGTGACATTCAAAGGCACTCCAAGTTCCATAATGCACTGGTATACATCGTACAAGAAATGGCATTTTCATAGTATGCTAAATAGCGTTGTTAGCCATCCTCGCACTGGTTCTGTTTAGCATCAGTAAAACAATGTCAGAGTGCTCCCAACGTGGCAACAAATCATTCCGAAATTGCTGGAAGCTCACAGACTGTCCGGGTGAGGTGTGTCCTCACTCATCTCCCTTTCTCATCACTAGCAACCAGAATTACCTCGGCAGTCCTGTTATTGGTCTGGTGTAGGACGAGTGGGTCATGCCCCCAATTGGTGTTAGCAGCACCACGAAAAACAACAGCTCCATGATGGGGGCCCCCAACCCTGCAGGGCGGCTCTGGCGTCAACGGGAATGGAGAATCCCGTCATATATAACAAAGAAGATTTGCCGAGCCCGGTCTGGTGCAGTTCAAGCAATTTAATTCCATCAGCCACTCACACCTTACGCGTTTCGGCGTCCTTATGCCTTGTTCACAGGTAGGTTGTATTTGAATAATTGGCAAGTGCTACATAACAGTCATGTGACATTCAAAGGCACTCCAAGTTCCATAATGCACTGGTATACATCGTACAAGAAATGACATTTTCATAGTATGCTAAATAGCGTTGTTAGCCATCCTCGCACTGGTTCTGTTTAGCATCAGTAAAACAATGTCAGAGAGCTCCCAACGTGGCAACAAATCATTCCGAAATTGCTGGAAGCTCACAGACTGTCCGGGTGAGGTGTGTCCTCACTCATCTCCCTTTCTCATCACTAGCAACCAGAATTACCTCGGCAGTCCTGTTATTGGTCTGGTGTAGGACGAGCGGGTCATGCCCCCAATGGTGTTTGCAGCACCACGAAAAACAACAGCTCCATGATGGGGGCCCCCAACCCTGGAGAGCGGCTCTGGCGTCAACGGGAATGGAGAATCCCGTCATATATAACAAAGAAGATTTGCCGAGCCCGGTCTGGTGCAGTTCAAGCAATTTAATTCCATCAGCCACTCACACCTTACACGTTTCGGCGTCCTTACGCCTTGTTCACAGGTAGGTTGTATTTGAATAATTGGCAAGTGCTACATAACAGTCATGTGACATTCAAAGGCACTCCAAGTTCCATAATGCACTGGTATACATCGTACAAGAAATGACATTTTCATAGTATGCTAAATAGCGTTGTTAGCCATCCTCGCACTGGTTCTGTTTAGCAATAGTAAAACAATGTCAGAGAGCTCCCAACGTGGCAACAAATCATTCCGAAATTGCTGGAAGCTCACAGACTGTCCGGGTGAGGTGTGTCCTCACTCATCTCCCTTTCTCATCACTAGCAACCAGAATTACCTCGGCAGTCCTGTTATTGGTCTGGTGTAGGACGAGCGGGTCATGCCCCCAATGGTGTTTGCAGCACCACGAAAAACAACAGCTCCATGATGGGGGCCCCCAACCCTGCAGGGCGGCTCTGGCGTCAACGGGAATGGAGAATCCCGTCATATATAACAAAGAAGATTTGCCGAGCCCGGTCTGGTGCAGTTCAAGCAATTTAATTCCATCAGCCACTCACACCTTACACGTTTCGGCGTCCTTACGCCTTGTTCACAGGTAGGTTGTATTTGAATAATTGGCAAGTGCTACATAACAGTCATGTGACATTCAAAGGCACTCCAAGTTCCATAATGCACTGGTATACATCGTACAAGAAATGGCATTTTCATAGTATGCTAAATAGCGTTGTTAGCCATCCTCGCACTGGTTCTGTTTAGCAATAGTAAAACAATGTCAGAGTGCTCCCAACGTGGCAACAAATCATTCCGAAATTGCTGGAAGCTCACAGACTGTCCGGGTGAGGTGTGTCCTCACTCATCTTCCTTTCTCATCACTAGCAACCAGAATTACCTCGGCAGTCCTGTTATTGGTCTGGTGTAGGACGAGCGGGTCATGCCCCCAATGGTGTTAGCAGCACCACGAAAAACAACAGCTCCATGATGGGGGCCCCCAACCCTGCAGGGCGGCTCTGGCGTCAACGGGAATGGAGAATCCCGTCATATATAACACAGAAGATTTGCCAAGCCCGGTCTGGTGCAGTTCAAGCAATTTAATTCCATCAGCCACTCACACCTTACGCGTTTCGGCGTCCTTACGCCTTGTTCACAGGTAGGTTGTATTTGAATAATTGGCAAGTGCTACATAACAGGCATGTGACATTCAAAGGCACTCCAATTTCCATAATGCACTGGTATACATCGTACAAGAAATGGCATTTTCATAGTATGCTATATAGCGTTGTTAGCCATCCTCGCACTGGTTCTGTTATATATATATATATATATATATATATATAAATATATATATTCACTGAAAAAACCATAGGTTTCACACATGTTATAGTTAGCTGGACATTTTATTGATAAAAAACCAATGAAATTCCCCCGTTATAGTTAGTGCAGGCAACTATAACTCACGCGACCGCAATCCTCTGCTGATGCTAATACTGTATTTAGACACTTATTTGCCCATGTCTTCTTCCATTAAATTTTAGCTATACATATATTACAAATATTTTTTTTTCATAAAGACACATATGTCATCAGCAGAAGATTGCGGTCGCGTGAGTTATAGTTGCCTGCACTAACTATAACGGGGGAATTTCATTGGTTTTTTATCAATAAAATGTCCAGCTAACTATAACATGTGTGAAACCTATGGTTTTTTCAGTGAATTTGCAAGGTTTTTTAAATGCTAATTCCTAACTATAACGTGTGTGAAACCTATGGTTTTTTCAGTGAATTTGTACGGTTTTTTAAATGCTAAGTTACTTTACGCCATTCGTGGCGTGCGCGCCCAGTTAGCGCAGTTCGTTCCGTGCGCGCACAGTGAGCACGCGGTGCGCTTCGCGCACCGCGCGCCCACTTTACGCAGTTAGTGCCGTGCACGCACCGCGTGCCCACGTTATGCGGGATGGGCCATGTACGCACGATGCGCTTCGCGCACCGTGCGCACATGGGGGACATATTATGCGCATCTTTGTGAAATTTATTCTTTGTTTATTTCTTACCTGTAATAAGCCATGCAAAAATGGTGCCCTTCGGGCACCATTTGCACACGGGGTGGGGAGGGTGTGGATAATTTTTTTTAAAAAAAAAATTTTTACCGTACGCGTACGGTAAGCGTAATCGGCGATTTTCCGAAAAAAAAAATTTTTTTTTTTTGGGCTTGGGGGTTGTTTGGGGACCCCTATATCAATGCTGGGTGGTTAGGATCTCAAGAAACTGCCTCTTTAGACATTTTTTGGCATCGTTTTTGCTGCCCAACTCAGAGAGCGAGAGAGAAAATGGCGGCCGCCGCTTCCTGGTTTCTACCGATTCGAATGTTTACTAAGATCTAACAGCCAATCAAAATCGCGCTCGCGCACGCCACCGTACGCGTACGGTAAGCGCACCGTAAGCGCACCGTAAGCTGGCTCAGATATATATATTGATTTAAAGGCTATTTTCTCTGAATCTACTGAACAGATTTACACCAAACCTACAAAAGGCACTTCCGTGACCTGAGGACTACCTCTCTGCCAAATTTCAAGTAATTCTGTTCAGCCGTTCGGGCTGTAGCTGTGTCTAAAGGTCCTATGGAAAAATGCATGGGAAAAACGCGTTTTGGGACCCCCCTTTTATCTCAGCCCCCGCTTGACGAATCCCCCCGAGACTTTCAGGGTAGGAGCGGAGCGTAGCGCCCCACCTATTTTGAAAAATTCGCGAGGATTCGTCGACCGGCGCCAAAGTTATTCAAAATAGAATGTTGCGGATTTCCTATGGAAACGTGGTCCTAACTATAACTACCTACTGGCGACCGCCAGTAGGTAATATATATATATATATATATATATATATATATATATATATATATATATATATATATATATATATATGTAAAGTATTAAAGTATTCCGTAGAACAGCTGCAAAATGTGACTCCACCACCGTCACAGCATACATGGACACGGACCATAGATAAGTGCTAAATTATTTTATTTTGTGCAGTTTTGCCGCCATAACGTTTCGGCTCCTCCGAGCCTTGATCACATGACAACATGAACCAATGAAATCATGGCTTTTAAAGTGACTGTGCATTTAAACAAACGATCATGTGACTGCTTTAAAGGAAATGAATAAAAGACTTAAAAGCTGGTCTGTACAAGCAATAATGGTTGTAAAACATCAGTAACGGTAATTAATTTGTAAATAAGTTAAAAACCTACAATATAGAATATATCATATAATCATATATTGTTTAAATAAAACGGATGTATGTGCAACATATGGCAAAACATGATAGAACATGTGCAAATTTCGCAAATGTGCAAAAAATGACGCTATGAATCATAACTCATTGTATATTTAGCCAGCATTAATTTGCACAACCAATGTGGAAAGAAAGCCTCTTCAGAGTAAAGTTGCTGTATGATTTGGTTAATCAACTAAAATAATCCTCAATGAACAACAACAATATAAATAGCACAGGCTAAAATCGGGAGTCATGGCGGTGGGGTGAAGGCCTCAGGACAATGCTATCCCGCTCATATTTACACCGCAGCCTTCATGATCTAGGCGGCCATGGGGAGATGGTAGCTGACACCCCCCACTGGTGCATATACTTACATTGGTGTCGGCTCCGCTTGGACCTGGATTCCTGGGTTCGGCTTTTCCCGGTGGCATGACGTCAGCACTGCATCACCCAATCGAAACGATGCAGGCAGTTTAAAAGGAAGGGCGGGAGAACCGGTAATTGTTTGGCAGCATTTGAGAAAGCTACTATAGCGAAACGCGTCATGCAAAGCCAATTGGAGAATAAAAGCAGTTTTGAACTGAAAATCCTGAGTTTGCTCTGCTTCCTTCGCATAGAGGGGAGATTTGGTGGATGTTGATGGTGCGAGCCACGAGCACCTTGAGAGTACCAACCCCTAAGTGTCCAGCGGTTATGTGGCAAACTTTGGTGAAACTACAGACGTTGTGGTAGACGCTGGAACACCGCTTACCTGAATAGGGCCTGGCTATCAACGATGGACGGCGACTTCGCAGGGGACGCTCTGCTTACTTAAGCGGTGTGCATAGACTAACATCGGGAGTCATGGCGGTGGGGTGAAGGACTCAGGACAATGCTATCCCGCTCATATTTACACCGCAGCCTTCATGAACTAGGCGGCCATGGGGAGATGGTAGCTGACACCGCCCACTTGGGCATATACTTTCATTGGTGTCGGCTCCGCTTGGACCTGGATTCCTGGGTTCGGCTTTTCCCGGTGGCATGACGTCAGCACTGCATCAACCAATCGAAACGATGCAGGCAGTTTAAAAGGAAGGGCGGGAGAACCGTGAATTGTTTGGCAGCATTTGAGAAAGCTACTATAGCGAAACGCGTCATGCAAAGCCAATTGGAGAATAAAAGCAGTTTTGAACTGAAAATCCTGAGTGTGCTCTGCTTCCTTCGCATAGAGGGGAGATTTGGTGGATGTTGATGGTGCGAGTCACGAGCACCTTGAGAGTACCAACCCCTAAGTGTCCAGCGGTTATGTGGCAAACTTTGGTGAAACTACAGACGTAGTGGTAGACGCTGGAACACCGCTTACCTGACTAGTGCCTGGCTATCAACGATGGACGGCGACTTCGCAGGGGACGCTCTGCTTACTTAAGCGGTGTGCACAGGCTAACATCGGGAGTCATGGCGGTGGGGTGAAGGACTCAGGACAATGCTATCCCGCTCATATTTACACCGCAGCCTTCATGAACTAGGCGGCCATGGGGAGATGGTAGCTGACACCGCCCACTGGGGCATATACTTACATTGGTGTCGGCTCCGCTTGGACCTGGATTCCTGGGTTCGGCTTTTCCCGGTGGCATGACGTCAGCACTGCATCAACCAATCGAAACGATGCAGGCAGTTTAAAAGGAAGGGCGGGAGAACCGTGAATTGTTTGGCAGCATTTGAGAAAGCTACTATAGCGAAACGCGTCATGCAAAGCCAATTGGAGAATAAAAGCAGTTTTGAACTGAAAATCTTGAGTGTGCTCTGCTTCCTTCGCATAGAGGGGAGATTTGGTGGATGTTGATGGTGCGAGCCACGAGCACCTTGAGAGTACCAACCCCTAAGTGTCCAGCGGTTATGTGGCAAACTTTGGTGAAACTACAGACGTTGTGGTAGACGCTGGAACACCGCTTACCTGAATAGTGCCTGGCTATCAACGATGGACGGCGACTTCGCAGGGGACGCTCTGCTTACTTAAGCGGTGTGCACAGGCTAACATCGGGAGTCATGGCGGTGGGGTGAAGGACTCAGGACAATGCTATCCCGCTCATATTTACACCGCAGCGTTCATGAACTAGGTGGCCATGGGGAGATGGTAGCTGACACCGCCCACTGGGGCATATACTTACATTGGTGTCGGCTCTGCTTGGACCTGGATTCCTGGGTTCGGTTTTTCCCGGTGGCATGACGTCAGCACTGAATCAATCAATCGAAACGATGCAGGCAGTTTAAAAGGAAGGGCGGGAGAACCGTGAATTGTTTGGCAGCATTTGAGAAAGCTACTATAGCGAAACGCGTCATGCAAAGCCAATTGGAGAATAAAAGCAGTTTTGAACTGAAAATCCTGAGTGTGCTCTGCTTCCTTCGCATAGAGGGGAGATTTGGTGGATATATATATATATATATATATAGAACAGCTGCAAAATGTGACTCCACCACCGTCACAGCATCAAAATGTGACTCCACCGTCACAGCATACACGGACACGGACCATAGATAAGTGCTAAATTATTTTATTTTGTGCAGTTTTGCCGCCATAACGTTTCGGCTCCTCCGAGCCTTGATCACATGACAACATGAACCAATTAAATCATGGCTTTTAAAGTGACTGTGCATTTAAACAAACGATCATGTGACTGCTTTAAAGGAAATGAATAAAAGACTTAAAAGCTGGTCTGTACAAGCAATAATGGTTGTAAAACATCAGTAACGGTAATTAATTTGTAAATAAGTTAAAAACCTACAATATAGAATATATCATATAATCATATATTGTTTAAATAAAACTGGTGTATGTGCAACATATGGCAAAACATGATAGAACATGTGCAAATTTCGCAAATGTGCAAAAAATGACGCTATGAATCATAACTCATTGTATATTTAGCCAGCATTAATTGGTACATCCAATGTGGAAAGAAAGCCTCTTCAGAGTAAAGTTGCTGTATGATTTGGTTAATCAACTAAAATAATCCTCAATGAACAACAACAATATAAATACCACCGAATATACGGGCGTTTTCAATAAAAATACGCCTTACTAAATGTAAACTTGGCATATAGACTGATCTTGTCACAATGTATGTTGCCCAAATGTCTGCGTAAACATTGGAATACAATATGTACTGCACAACAAAAGATGTTTTATGTACAGCCAAGGCGAGTTGTGGGATAAATCCCCTGTTGTGTAAATCGCTATTAATAAGTCTACCTTTAAAAATAATTGAATCTTTCACACAGTCACTCGATTAGGTTTTGCAAATATGCAAAAGGTTAAATTAAAAGTGCTACACCCTTAAATAAATAAAAAACCATAAAACCAAATGTGAATAATCTAATCTTATTCATGTTTGAATGATTATCTGCTAATCAACTAATGGGGAAAATATTCTAATCCTAAAGTAAACTGAGACCAGTTTAATTTAGCCATAGGCAACTATAACACTAATTTAAGCGGCCTAAAGGATACTGATTAGATGGCATCTAATGTCCACCTTGTGGTTGTGGACATATCATTTGTTTCATCGTACTAATGGCCCCAAGTAAAATTGCAATCCAAGAGACCTAAACCCATGAGAAAAAGAGGGGGGGCAACTTGGTGAAGAACCTCATCACTACCTATAGCGTTATCGCTCAAATCTGCATTGGAATGAAGTAATCTTACATAGATAGAAACTGGATTATGATGAACATGTAGAAAGAAAATTAGAACCCGGCATCTCATCAGACATGTGTTCACTAACTGTGGGGGGAAAAAAGAAGAGAGTAGAAATGTCATATTCACTCTCTTTAATGATGTAAAAAATGTTTTTCTTTTAAAACAATAAATAATTATCTAAAAGGTAACTAACCACATATAGGTTCTACCTACTAAGATAAAAAACGTATACCTTATACAGATAAATACCAACTATAATCTTAATGATGTTAAGGTAGGCAGGTATAAAGATCCTCTGTAATATTCAATCCCCCTGGGTGTTTTGAATCAAGCTGTAAGATGTACGTTGTTTCAAGTTTGCGAAGTTTGTGTTCCCTGTCACCTCCACGTCTACTCGCAATTACAGCATCTATGACATAGAATTTGAGATCCTTGTTGTCACTGTGGTGGCATTCTTTAAAATGCCTGGCAACAGGATAGGTGTTATCTTGGTTTGCTATTGCCCTAAGGTGTTGTAAAATACGCTTATGGACAGCATGTTTAGTACTGCCAACATATTTTAATTTGCATGGGCATTGCAGTACATAAATAGCAAACTCAGTTTTGCATGTCAAAACCTTGTCTATTCGGTGTTCCTTATCACTGAAACCATCTTTAAATGTTTTCATATTTAAACCATGGATACAGGATTTACATGTTTTACATTTGAAGAATCCACTGTTGGTCTGTAGCCATGTTGTTCTCTCAATAATTTCTGGGCTAGTGTTGACCAGACGGTCCTTCATAGATGGTGCCCTGCTGTAAGTAATGGAGGCTCTTTGAGGGAGAGTAGGGCCAATGACAGGATCACTCAGAATTGTAGGCCAATTGCGGTTGATAATTTTGTACAATTCTGTGTGTTGCCTGTTATACCCTGTAATGATTCTGAATGGACTGGCTAGCAAGGGTGACTGTTCGTGTGTCTTTGTTGTTACCAATTGGTCTGAAGGTTTGTAAGTATCAAGGAGTTCCTGTCTACTAACTTTCATAGATTTCATTATAGCACTGCTGATAACCCGTGCACTGTAACCTGTAATATATATATATGTATATATATTATCTACTGGCGGTCGCCAGTAGATAGTTATAGTTAGGACCGTGTTTCCATAGGAAATCTGAAAATTCTATTTTGAATAACTTTGGCGCCGTTTGACAAATCCTGGCGAAATTTTCAAAACTAATGGGGCACTCCGCTCAGCTCCTACCCTGAAAGTCTCGGGGTGATTCGTCAAGCGGGGGCCGAGAAAAAAGGGGGGTCCCAAAACGCGTTTTCCCCATGCATTTTCCCATAGGACATTTAGTCGAAGGTACAGCCCGAACGGCTGAACAGAATTACTTGAAATTTGGCAGAGAGGTAGTCCTCAGGTCAGGGAAGTGCCTTTTCCATATATGGTGTCAATCTGTTCAGTAGTTCCTGAGAAAATTGCGGTTAAAGCACATAAATATCTATAGCTGCGCACCGTGCGCGCACCCTAACGTGCGCGAGCGTAATTCTGATTGGTGGTTACATGTCAGTCAACGTTCGAATCGGTCGAAATCAGGAAGTGTCGGCCGCCATTTTGTTTGTTTTGGGTGCGAGAGTGAAAAAGAGAGGTGGCGAACGTGAAAAGGGGGCAGGGTAGAGAGTTCCTGACCCCCTAGCCGTTGTCAGGGGGTCCCTAAAGGACCCCGAAGGGTGAAAATTTATTTATTTTTTTCCAAATATCGCGGGGTGCCCGCACGGTGCGCGCACGGTGAAAAACATTTAAAAAAAAAAAAGAATACATACATAACTTAGCATTTAAAAAACCGTACAAATTCACATCATAAACCATAGGTTTCACACACGTTATAGTTAGGAATTAACATTTAAAAAACCTTGCAAATTCACTTAAAAAACCATAGGTTTCACACATGTTATAGTTAGGTGGACATTTCACTCGTAAAAAACCAATGAAAGTCCACCGTTATAGTTAGTTCAGACAACTATAACTCGCGCGACCGCCACTCTATCACAAGGATGATGTCATCAGTGATGTCATGAGTGAGGCCACTTACCATGTCATGAGTGATGTAATATGTGACGTCATGAGCACTGGATTGCGGGCGCGCGAGTTATGGTTATCTGAACTAACTATAACGGTGGAATTTCATTGGTTTTTTACGAGTGAAATGTCCACCTAACTATAACATGTGTGAAACCTATGGTTTTTTAAGTGAATATACATATACATGTATACATATATATATATAGTGGCCCGGTGATTACTGGCTCCGTCGCCGTTGCGGTGGCAGTCTGTGCATCCAAGTTATTGGAAGATCGGGACCCGCCCTGGATTTTGGGGAGGAAAGAAGGCAGTCATGAGGTTACCCAACCCCATGTTGGGCGACATGCATTGTCATTGTTGCCCCTGCCAGATACAATCCCTGATTTCTGAGGCTGTGGCGGTCGGGGGACCCAAGGAGACGTGATGTTCCTTTGCAAGCAGGAAATTGGTTTTAAACGAACGGTTCTGCCATTCCGCTCACCCACCAGGCGTTACACCCCTTATGCATTACCTACCTGGATTCCTTACATTGCCTTCTGGGTGTTGCAGTTCTTCAACACCACTTGAACTGACAACAGGTGAGCAGTCAACTACAGGGGGCGGAGCGGGCCCTCAGCCAATAAGAGGGCAGCAGGACTTAGAACGTGAAGTGAAAGCCTCCTGGACATTATGGCGCTGACGAAGGCTGATGTGCAGCCGAAATGCATTCACCCTACAAAGGAATAAAGCTGCTTTCCTGATGTTTCCCGGTGTGGTCTCTACTCATTCGCAAGAAGGAGGTTCGTGTATTTAGTTTCCGTTTGTGCCAGAAACACGGTTTAGAGACCCCCGCCTTGCTAGTGGCCCGGTGATTACTGGCTCCGTCGCCGTTGCAGTGGCAGTCTGTGCATCCAAGTTATTGGAAGATTGGGACCCGCCATGGATTTTGGGGAGGATAGAAGGCAGTCATGAGGTTACCCAACCCCATGTTGGGCGACATGCATTGTCATCGTTGCCCCTGCCAGATACAATCCCTGATTTCTGAGGCTGTGGCGGTCGGGGGACCCAAGGAGACGTGATGTTCCTTTGCAAGCAGGAAATTGGTTTTAAACGAACGGTTCTGCCATTCCGCTCACCCACCAGGCGTTACACCCCTTATGCATTACCTACCTGGATTCCTTACATTGCCTTCTGGGTGTTGCAGTTCTTCAACACCACTTGAACTGACAACAGGTGAGCAGTCAACTACAGGGGGCGGAGCGGGCCCTCAGCCAATAAGAGGGCAGCAGGACTTAGAACGTGAAGTGAAAGCCTCCTGGACATTATGGCGCTGACGAAGGCTGATGTGCAGCCGAAATGCATTCGCCCTACAAAGGAATAAAGCTGCTTTCCTGATGTTTCCCGGTGTGGTCTCTACTCATTCGCAAGAAGGAGGTTCGTGTATATATATATATATATATATATATATATATATATATATATAATCGCTTCCTGTGGATAAAGGAGGTTCAGGCACTCAATGCTTCTTCAAGATGTATTTCTCGGGTGACAACAGGTCACGACAGCAGTCCCACAGGATTCGTTTCGGTTTATGCCTTCATCAACATTTCAAAACACCATTTTGGACAAGGTATGTATACTCCCATACACATTCCAAGGCATATTTTCTCAATGGAAAGGGAAGAATTGAAAATGTAGTTATAACTACTATCCCCAAAGTTTTCCGCCCAAGTGAGCTAGTGCCCCTCTTTTTCATTCAATTCATGTATAAGTAGAGACATAACCACCAATCAATAATTAACAAAATTATTGTCTTCTCTTACACCAATAACTAATTAACTAAGATATAGTAATAGAATGAGGATAATATCCCTCTTAAAATTTAGTACAAAAATGCATACTAAATAGAAGCACTGGATAAGTTCTGGGTGTCGAGTACCCATACAACTTGCTGCAGACATCACACCCCAGTGGGTCTGTAGTCTAACGTGGATCTTAATGTTCTTCTCAGTCCACTTTACATATTACAACTCTTTCTACCCTGTAAATGGAAAAAAATTAAAAAACATTAACTGAAGGGTCCCACTTGGAGAAAATTTCAACCAAAACGGCTGACAGAAGCTACTGACAGTTAAGTCACTATTCAACCTTGTACTGATTACTCTAAAACAATATGCATTATCCTCAGAGAACTTATAAATGTACATACAATTCTACATCTGCATTCAGCCCTCTCGGCTCCTTACTATACTAGGATTCTAGGATCCTTAATTTTATATATATATACATCGTTATTAATTAGCCCCCGGGGGACACCCGCAGCCCCGGGGACCGCCACCCCCTGGGGCTTTATTTAAAAAAACAATTGACCTGTGTGGGGGGCTCAAGCCACCCCCACAAGCCCCGGGGACCGCCACCTCCCCAGGGCACTAAGATTTAAATGTGGGGGTCCGTAATGGACCCCCGGCCCCGGGGACCACCACCTCCCAGGGGCATTGCAATTGTTGGGTGGGAGCCGTGCGGCCCCCCTCCTGGAGCCTTTCATGGCCCTGGGGACCTCCACCCTCCAGGGACGGCTCCTGCAGTGTTCCGGGGTGTCCACCCCGGGACACTGCATGTTAGCAGCTCCCCATGTGGAAAAACAATGCCGGCTCCCTAGGACGCGAGGAGCAGGCATGGACCGTGGGGGCGTTGGGGCTCCCCCCACGGTCCCCAAAGTATCAGATAGGCCCCGGGGGATGGGTCCCCAGGGCAAATAGAAGTTAATTGTAGGAGCCGTTTTTTTTAACGGAAAATTAGGAGTCACGTACCTAGCGTGGTTCTCAGCGCGGCCCCCTAGTGTGAACGCAAGGGGTACGCGAATCCTACCGCGAAAAGCTATGCCGGCTCCCGAAGGTCGCAGGGAGCCGGCGGGACTGTGGGGGCATTGTGGCACCCACCACGGTCCCCAACGTATCAGATAGGCCCTGGGGGATGGGGTCCTCGGGGCGAATAGAAATGAATGGTAGGAGCCGTTTTTTTAATGGAAAAATATGGAGTCACGTACCTAGCGCGGTGCTCAGCGCGGCCCCCTAGTGTGCACGTGAGGGGTACGCATCTCCAATTCGCGCTGGGTGCGCGACTCCAAGCAAAAATATTTAATTTTGTTTAAATGAAAGCCTAGGTTATTTGTTAGGATATTGGGTAGCTCTAAAAAGAGCCCTTGTGTTTATTGGGAGATTTTTGTAGTTACATGTAAGTGCCAATGCCGAGTCTTAAGTTATTGAAAAGGACTCTTTTTCCCTTATCTGTGAAATGTACACCATCAGTCCTGTAGATGCCATCCATATTAAAAGGCAGATTGTTGTTGTATATGGACCCCATAATATGATCTCTAAGATAAGCAGAAACAGCTTTATTAAAAAAAATTCTAGGTTTCTCAATCTGTGGACAAAATTGATTGGACCTGTCTTTGGCATATGTTAGAGTACACAAAGGCAATTTGGGGGAAAAGCAACATCAATTCTGCAAAGGTGTCCTTCATTAGCATTTCCAGAGCTAACCCAGTCATTGTGCCTAGGTCATTGCCACCACAGTGCACAATCATGAGGTCAGGTGGTTGGAGATGCAAAAAGGATTTAACCAATGGCATCAATTGGTGCCACTTTAATCCTCTCTGTCCAATCCATTTAATGTCTACATTTTGCAAAGCTAGGTCTTTTTCAATACCTCTGCTTTCAGCATACCTTTTTCACCAGAAAATATAGCTATGTCCAAAAATCCACACAGAAAGCATCTTGAAGGGATTTCTGTAGGTAATCGGAAAATGTCTGCAGCTGAGGTATGCAGGTGGAAGAATAAAATCTATCTAAAATGGTGGACAAGATGCTGTTTTTAAGAAAGTAGAGATTTGATTGGCTGTTTAACAACACTCTAGATTCAAAAATGGGGTGCATTTTACGTTGTTTCGAAAGCATGTTTCTTATTGGTTATTAACAAATGTTGGAAAAGTACAGCAGAAAGGATAAGGGCAAGCATTGCAAAGCCAAACACACCTGCTGTTGTCATTTGTAACGTTGGGTGGTGAACTTGTGACCTGGCAACTAAGTTGAATGTTACATGACCTGTTGCTATGGAAACTGACATTAAGGACAAGGGGTGAAGATGTCAGTTGAAAAGCATTATTCTCTATGACCAATGGAAATTCATTTTTCATTTTGAAAAACACTGGGAAGCAATGCCATTTGTTATTTATGTCTATAAGTATGAAAAATAGAGGGAACATTTGCCAATACTGGTTCACCCTTGCAGAGTGTGTTGATCTACATTCTCTGCGTGAAAAAGAAAATCCTGAGTGAGTGTGTGAGATTTTTCATTCAACAGATTTATTTAAAGGTGAGTTACATATTTTTTAGGTTAATTTAAAAAGGATTTGACTTTTTTATGAAACTGTGTTGTTTGAAATATATTATAAAATGCACAGATGTATATTGGGATTATTTTATTGTACTTAAAGTATGCTTAAAAAACAGTATGTACAGTAATATATTTATTTAAGTGTGTTGGAAGATATAGTTGAATGAAGGCTCTTATTTACTATTAATTGGTTAAATATGTACTAAGAAGGTGTATTTTCTAAAATATTCATATAAGGTGTAGTTTATTAGGCATGATTATTTCTTCTGTGTAAAAAGGTATAGTTTAAAAATATTGCATTATTATAGATAGTGTGGTAAAATGAGGTGCAATTGTGCTGTTTGCAATATGATCATATAAGATGTTAATAATTATGAATCTGTTATTAGTTGGTACAGTTTGTGCAGTTTGAAAAATCCTTATAAAAAAGTGTTCTTTATTACTGTTCTTCATTAAGTCTGTTTTAAAGGACAATGTGTAGCTGCAAAGAAAGTCAGTACATTTTATTCTTTCTGGTATGTAGTAGTTAGTATGTCATGAGTCAGGTATTTGTTTACATTATATTTATATTTGTATGAATTAATGATAGGTATCTAATATATTAGAGGACTGCAAAGGTGGTTAAAATGTGATTTTGTGGTTCTATAATGTGTAATTTTGTAGTTAGTATATAAGTAAATGTGCACAATCTAAACGGTGCCTTAACCCCCTGCACACTACTTATTCACTCCTGCAAAAATCCATACAGTAGCCATGCAGGTAAGCAATCACACTCTCATTCCCTGTCCAATCCTCCTATCATCCTGACAGCACCATGTATGTATCTACTCTCTGTGCTGAAACACAAGCACTTAAAAACTCACCCTTCTGTCAACTACCACCACTCTTACTATCTAGTCACTGTGCATACACCTATAGAATGCTTCAGGCATTAAGACACATAGTGTACAGTGAAATATGCACAATGTATGCAGGCCTGTAACCCACAGCAGACTACTGATTCACCCTTGCAATAAGCCAGTTAGAATTCATGCAGTGCTCCAATCAGCCTATCAGACTCTGTCCGCTCCTGCACAGAAGCATGTACTTATCTAATCGCTGTGCCAACATACAAGCACTTATAAACTGTCCCTGCTGTCAACTACCACCACTTTAACTATCCTCTACGTATTCATGCACTTGTAGAATGACTCAGACATTAAGACAAACAGTGGTACAGTGAAATGTCCACAATCTATGCAGGCCTCTAACCCCCAGCAGACTACTGTTTCACCCTTGGAATAAGCCAGGTAGTATTCATGCTGTGCCCCAATCAGACTGTCACTCTCTGCCCACTCCTGCAATCACCTTGACAGAAGCATGTCCTTATCTAATTTTTGTGCCAACACACAAGCACTTAAAAACTCACTCTCCTGTCAACTACCAGCACTCTCACTATCTAGTCACTGTGCATACACCTATAGAATGCCTCAGGCATTAAGACACATAGTGCTACTGTGAAATGTGTGCAATGTATGCAGGCCTGTAACCCCCAGCAGAGCACTGATTCACCCTTGCAATAAGCCATGTAGTATTAATGTAGTGCCCTAATCAGCCTATAAGTCTCTGTGCACTCCTGCAATTATCCTGACAGAAGCATGTCCTTATCTAATCGTTGTGCCAACACACAAGCACTTTAAAACTCACCCTCCTGTCAACTACCAGCACTCTCACTATCTAGTCACTGTCCATATACCTGTAGAATGCCTCAGGCATTAAGACACATAGTGCTACAGTGAAATGTGTGCAATGTATGCAGGCTCTTAACCCTCTGCAGACTACTGATTCACCCTTGCAATAAGCCAGGTAGTATTCATGCAGTGCCCCAATCAGACAGTCACTCTCTGTCCACTCCTGCAATAATGCTGACAGAAACATGTCCTTATCTAATCTCTGTGCCAACACACAAGCACTTAGAACGTCTCTCTGCTGTCAACTACCAGCAGTGTAACTATCCAGTCACTATCCATGTATTTGTAGAATGACTCTGCCATTAAGACAAGTGGTGGTGCAGTCAAATGTGCACAATGTATGCAGGCCTCTAACCCCCAGTAGACTACTGATTTACCCTTACAATAAGCCAGGTAGTATTTATTTAGTGCCCCAATCAGACTGGTACTCTGTGTCCACTCCTGCAATCATCCACACAGAATCATGTCCTTAACTAATTACTGTGCAGAAACACAAAATTTTGAAAATTCACCATTCTTTTTCATTGCAGAACTCAAATGATCCAGTCAGTACCTATTTACTCATATAATGATCCAGAAACCAATACATGTAGTATTACAATCATCTATACAGTATTGATCCACTCCTCTAAACACGTAAATACTAGTTATTCAGTTCTGCAATTACCCAGTTAGTACCTTTGTCTTGCAGTAAATGGATAGTGATTTTAAAAGAAAACAATTAAATGATTTTTAGATACAATGCCTTTGTTTAGTAATACAATAGTATATTTTATACATTTAATTTAATAAAATTATATATGTATTTTTTTAAACAGATATTGCTCATCTACAATAAAAAAAACTTACAATGACTAGAATAACACAAAAGAAGAAAAAACAAAGAAAGGAATATTATTTGAAGGAAACACAACAGAAAGAATTAGAGGAACTACAACATGTGGAAAAAAAGAATAAGTCTTCCGGTAAGAGAATCAAATAATTTATTAAAAAACTTTCAAAGGCTGGAAACAGTGTGCATAGTGTGAAAAGTAGAAAGAATGCCTCAATAACTAACAAGAATAAAAAGAAAAAAGAAGAAACTAATGGGAAAATATGTTCAGATAAATCAATGTATGGTAAAAGAAGAAAGAATCAGTATGAAGAAATTAGAAAGAGAATGTTTTACAATACAGTTATGTTTAATTTGTTGAAAGATGTGAAGAAATATAAAAGAAGACCAGCATTTTATAAAAAAAAGAAAAAGATTGAAACTATTGTTCAAAAGGCTTTCGAATTAAAAAGGAAATAATTCATTTTAGTATTAAACAGGATTCGTACACTGAATAAGCCAATACGTTTTATGAAAGCTAAAAGTAAAAAAAAGATAATAATTAACAGAACTAACTTTTGTGATTTTTTTTGTGTGAATGGAAACACAGTTAAAGTTCAGAGCTTTTCTTTAATGAAGAAAGCTATTTTCAAACCAATAGTTTATTGCATGCAGTTGATACCTCTGGTCATGCTTATGAGGTTAAAAACGGTTGTCCAATTGAAAAAGAAAAAATGGTTCCTAGAAATGTTGAAGAAGTGGTAGCTGATGAAGTTCTAGGGAGACGTACTAAAGCCCCAGTGTATTCTTGGGATTGTAGTAGTATATGCAGTATACGTTAGGAATCTATTGATATTTTTTGGAATTTCTTACAAGAGTATAGTAAACAAAAGTCTTAAACAAAATATTAAGATGTTGCAAGGTCTAGATCATTGCAGAGTGAGAAAAAATACTGGTGTGCAAGGTCATTCTCTGGCTTGTCCTTCTAGAAAAGTATGTCAAAGTGTTTTTCACCATTTTAGAATGTTAGCAGTACATCATTCTCAAATTCGGAAGTTAGTCAGAAGATTGTATTATGCAAAAAGTCCAGCAATATTTTTGTGCATGGGTCAGTATCAGATGTAAAAAAAAGTTTGTGATGAAATAGAGTTTTGTTACTTTGGTCCTGAAGAAGAGAGTAGACAATGTGAGACAGAAGTAGGCATTGAAGAAAACGTGGAAAAGATTAGTACAGAGAAATTTGCTGAAGAAATTACAAAGTTTAAGGTAATTTTGTGTGAAAGGCCAAATTATACTTGTATTTGTTCTCGACGAACTCACTATAAGAATCAGACTAGGACTGTTGATCTGTATTTAAAAAGTGAAAATGAAAATAAGGATTAGTGGAAGGAATTTGCAACTTGTTTGTTGGTAGAGGATTGTTTTGATTTGGGTACTCATCAACCTATTTGTAAATATTGTTATAACAAATTAGAGGATAATAAAATGCAGGAAGAGCTGTCCATAATAATCTGGAGTTGGTACCTATTCCTCAAGAACTGATGGATTTAAACACGTATGAGTGTATTCTAATTCAATCTGTGCACCCATTTCAGGCTATTGTTCCTATGGAGCCTAAAACAGGTAAATTGCCTCCCACAGATTTAGAGAGAGGATTAAAAGGAAGAGTTGTATATTTACCTCTAGATTTAAAGAAAAATATTGAAACTATTGGTGTAGATAAAGAAGAAAGTGAACCCTTAATTATTCTTGTGAATGGTGTTCCTACTAAGAGTAAGAAAATCTGGCAGGAATTAGTGGATGTCAGGAAAGTGCAAAAGGCAACATTGGATCTTATAAAGAATAATGAATACTACAAAAATGTGTATTTGGAAGAAGAAGAAATACTTTTAGGGGATTATAGTGAAATGTCAAGTGGTCAAATTGAGAAAGTGGACATATCCAAAAGTGAAGAAATGTATTAACATTATAGTGTACATCCTTTACATTCTAAAGAAGTGTTGGGGAATACTATTGAATTAATCCAAATGAAGAAAGTGAAGGGGAATCCCTTGAGTGTTTGGGAAAAGAGTTTGGAAGCTCGTTGTTTTCCGCAGCGGTTTCCAACTGGAAAAGGTGGACGATATGACGAACGATCAATACAGATTCCTGCATCAGAATATCAGACAATAAGATTGAATGCAGAAGATCCTAGATTTCGACAATGTATCCCATATATATTTCATCTTTTGTTTGAGAGTGACTTGTCTGGACTTTCGTATGCAGTCAACCATATATTAAAAACAGGAGTACATCTTCGAAATGTTTCTGCAAAGGAATTTATGGAAAAAGTACATCAGAGAGATGATCATTTGGAATCTCAACTGATTAATTTGATGGCATGTCAGCGTGGTACTAATGAGTATTGGTATCATCGTCATGGAGAACTTAAATGCATGCTAAGGAATTTAGGAACTCCAACGTGGTATGCTACACTAAGCTGAATACGCATGGAATGTTTTACTTCAATTTCTTCAAGAAGCAAATTCAAACAGTAAAAACATTGAATTCAAGACTCCTGGAGAATTGTGTTCTTTGGATCCTGTAAATGTATGCAGATATTTCAATCATAGGTTTGAAGCTATGATGTCTTTTATCTGCAGCAAAAAGGATCCTCCTCTTGGAGAAGTTATTGATTTCTTTTGGAGAAAGGAGTATCAAGCTAGAGGTGCTCCTCATATACATATTCTTCTATGGATCAAGGATGCACCCTAATTTGGAACTGATTCGGATGACCCTGTTTTATCTTTTATTGAAGATTATGTTACATGTGCTATACCTAAAAGAACAGAAGAAAATACCTTAAGGCAACAAGTGTTACGATTCCAAAGTCATCGATGTGGGAAATACTGTCGACGGAAATACAAGTCGAAGGAAAAGTTTTATACCAAATGTCGTTTTGGATTTCCAAGTCCAGTAATATCCAAAGGAAGAGTGAACAGTTTCATGTCAGCGGTGAGACATACCATCACTAGAAAATCTCCAAAAAATACGTACAATTTGAGAAGTGAAGAATTGAAGTATATAAATGATTATAATCCAGTTATTCTGTCAATGTGGAATGCTAATATGGATATCCAGTATGTTGCGGATAATTCCATTGCTGTGGCTTGGTATGTAACATCATACATATCAAAATCAGAAAAGACGGAGTTGAAAGAAATGTGGGAAGAAATTTCCCATGAGAAGAGTCTCAGTAAGAAATGGTACAGCTTTAGTTTGAAGATGCTGTCACATCGAGAAATTGGATCGTACGAATGTTTGGATCGGTTATCGTCTGCAAGTTTATATTCAAAGTCAAGAGGAATTATTTGGGTTAGTCTAGATCTTGCTGCAACGCAAAATCGAGTACTTAAATCTATACAGGAAATTGAATATTTAGCATTAAATGAACCGGAAAACACAGATATAGTCAAAACAAACATGTTGGATACATACTATCCAAATAGAAGTCCTCATCTTGAGAACATATGCCTCTATGAAGTACTGCAATATTACAGTTTTAAGAGAAATACTACAGAGAATATAAATGAAGGAAAATATGCAGTGATTGGTTCAGAAGGATGTTTGGTGAAACATACTAAAGGAAATCTCATTAATCATAGCAAACTGAGCTGTGATACTCCTGATAAAAGAGAATTTTACTATTTAGCACTTTTACAACTTTTCAAACCTTGGCATACGGAACTGGAATTACTTGGAGATTTTGAGTGCTATGAAGATTCTTTCAATGCATGTAAAGATAGCATTGAATGCACATTTTTTTTAAATTATCTCAAAATGTTGAATGAAGAAATCGATCAAGAAGCTACTATTGCAGCTGAGATTGCTAGAGACAGTTCTCAAGATAGTCAAAGTTCTGCTCCACTGAGTCAGGATCCTCTAGGAGAACCAATTCTTGAAAATTAAGCAGCCATCGCCATGAGTGAAGTGGAAACAGCAATGCATCAAGCTCAAGAAGATATGATGGACTTGGGAATCTTGGAAGAACAACTAAATATTGAACAGAAAGAAATATACCAGCAAGTGAAACAACAGATCGACCATGGTTTTCTTCATGAAAAGAAAGAATGCACATGCACATCATTTCAACCTTCCAAATGGTCAAGCTGGTACAGGAACAATTTTCTTAATTAAAGTTTTGACCGGTTATCTACAGAAAACAACGGACTCAGATTTGTCTTGTGTTGTAACTGCTCCAACTGGGTTGGCAGCACACAACATTAAAGGAATTACATTACATCGTTTACTAATGCTACCTGTAGAGCATGAAAATAAATTAGAATATCAAAAGCTATGTGGAGAAGCTTGTTATGAAGTTTCAAGAGTGCTAAAGAAAATGAAACTTCTAATTATTGATGAGGTGAGCATGGTCTCAAACTTATTGCTTGCCTTTGTGCATTTAAGTATGCAGCAGATTTTAAAAACAGAATACGATGTGTTATTTGGAGGAAAACATGTCATTGTTTTTGGTGATCTACTTTAACTGACTCCTGTAAAAAGACAACCAGTATTCAAAACACTTCTGCATGAAGACACCAGAAAGTCTTTGGGAAGCATTGGAAACGTTAACATTTGGTCATATTTTGAATACAAAGAACTTATTAAAAATATGCGACAGGCAAACGATATAGATTATGGAACTATTCTTTAAGATATAAGAATTGGGGTATAGACAGAACATGGCAAACAAGCTTTGGAAAGTCGGCTACTTACTACAGTGTTTGCAAATGAAAATATTGTTCCTGAAAAAATATACAAGAAAATTGCCGAAAAAAATTCTGTTACTATTATTTTAACAGAAAAATTACAAACAAAATTGGATAATTTGGAAAAATCTATATCTAAAACTGCTGGTTTAGAAAAAAATGTATATGTATGTGTAAACTGTCGGGTCATTTTACGGCATAATTTGAATGTGGAAAAAAGGTTTAGTAAATGGAGCAATGGGAAAAGTGGTTGAATTTGTAAATTATCAAAAAAGAGATGGGATTGAATCTTTGAAAATCAAATTTGATCAGATTGAAGAAGTAAAGCAAATTGGTCGTTGTTCTGCTCGTTTTTTGCTAGTTAAAGATTTGTATGTTCATAGGAAACAGTTTCCTCTTTCTTTGGCATATGCGGTGACTATTCATAAATCTCAAGGTTTAAGTGTAGACAGTGCTTTGGTAAACATTGGGAGTACCGTATTTAAAGAGGGTATGGCATATGTTGCTTTGTCCCGAGTCAGAACTTTAGCTGGATTGTATTTGATTGATTTTGATGAGAGAAAGATTAGTGCAGATTCAAATTGTGTAAGAGATTATAATTGGTTAAGAAGGCTATATGCTCCCAATTTAGGTGAATATCCTGTATATGAAAAGCATGTAGTTGGTCGAAAATGGAGATATGAGAATATCTGTAGTGAAGTTAAAGAGAAGAAAAAAAATCAAGATAATGTTGAGATTCCAAGCAAAAAGCATAAGGAGACTATTGAAGAGATAGTTGGATATCAATTAGAAAATAGTTCGGGTATCAACTGCTAAGCAAATGTAGTGGTAAATGTTGCATTTTCTTTAGAATATTTGCAAGAGCAAATTATGGAGCATCAAGAAAAACGGTTTTGTTCTTTGTTGCATTCTATTTTTGAAAAATTGAAAACTGATAAAAGTAAAATCCAAAGTGTTTCTGATATTCGGAATCTTCTGGATATATTTAGTGGTTCTACACAATTTACACAGAATGTGTAACAAGATGCTCAGGAATTTCTAATGTAAATGCTTGCAGTATTGGAAGATGAAGGAATATAAATTGAAAATCTATTTGGACTTCGTTATAAATGGCAACATGAATGTGAAAATTGTAGATTTACTTCTACCACTAACATAGACACTGAGAGATTTATATATTTGACAATACCAGACTGTAAAACAGTGTCTTTCAACAAATTAGTTAAAGCAGCAAGTCAAAACATGGAGTGTAGCCAATGCAAATCAGAAATTTTATCAACATTATTTATAGAAAGATTTGGAGAATATATAATTTTAATGATACAACGTTGTACAGCTGATGGAAGAAAATTGGAAACTTTAATTAAAAATTTTGTAGCAAGTCAACTATCAATATCAGGAAGAACTTTTGTAGCAGTAGCAATTATTTCCCACAATGGACCTTCGACAACATCTGGACATTACACAGTCTATTTAAAATGCAATAAAGGATGGACATATTGTAATGATGCTCATTTGTTTTTTAAATATCGGTTGCCTAAGGAATTACCAAATTCATACCTAATATTTTTAAAGCCAAAGTTCCAAGAACATAATTCGGCCTATTGGGAATATGTTAATATGTATTAATACCAATACTTCGGACAATTTCAGTATGAAGGATTTCAGGAATATCATTTGGCCTACAGGAAAGATATTAATATAAATTAAGCGGCTTTTCATTGATATTCTGTCAGCAAATATTTTAAACGACATCATTTAGAATATATGGAAATTATAAAGAACTGTTGGTTGGATTATTGTTTATCTTCTTTGATATTATATTGACAAAATTCTCTTAGAAAGAAGCATTTTATATATACGAGAGTTGCATTATATACTATGTTATTTAGGATGTTATTTATATGCAATGTGCAGAGATAGTTGACTATGTTTAAAATATTTTTTACACAATCTTATTGATTGTTGTTCTTTTTGCCCACTGTTATGTGATGAGTAACATGGAAATCACTATTAATAGTGAAATTCAATATAGTCTGAGAACAGCAAAACAGGTAAACGAAATAATTTATATAATGGTAAAATTATGTTGTGTTGAAAAAAATATAAGATTATATATTATAACTGTATTTTATCTTCTCTTTTACAGATCCTAATTCTAAATTTGCACAATGACTCAGTTATTAAGACACGAAGTGCTCCAGTCAAATGTACGCAATGTATGCAGACCCCCTAACACCCAGCACAGTACTGATTCACCCTTGCTATAAGCCAGGTAGTATTCATTTGGTGCTCAAATCAGACTGTCACTCTCTGTTCACTACTGCAATCATACTGTCAGAAGGATGTCCTTATCTAATCTCTGTGCCAACACACAAACACTTATAAAGTCTCTATGCAGTGAAGTACCAGCAGTGTAAGTATCCAGTCACTATCCATGCACTTGTACAGCGACTCAGGCATTAAGACAAGCAGTGCTACAGTCTAATGTGCACAATGTATACAGGCCCGTAACCTCCAGCACAGTACTGATTCCTCCTTGCAATAAGCCAGGTAGTATTCATGCAGTGCTACAATCAGACTATCACTCTCTGTCCACTCCTGCAATCATCCTGACAGAATCATATCCTTCTCTAATCTCTGTGCCAACACACAAGCACTTATAAACTTACTCTACTGTTAACTACCAGCACTCTAACTATACAGTCTAGGTATCCTCATGTCTATCCCATACACTTCTCCAATCACTTATCCACCACTATACTTATCCTGTTACTCTGCCAATACCAGCAGTATCTTCTTATCCTATCACTCCGCCAATACCTCAGCACTCATAAATTGATCATGTATTCTATTTGCAGCACTGTAATCATTCCAATTACTAGTAATGTATTTATAGAGTGGCCTAGCCACTAACAGATGTACACCTCCAATATTCTATACAGTATGCATGTAGACTTCCAAACAGGAATATACTATTTATACATTTATGCAAATTCCCACTTACTAACCTTGTAGCCAAAGAATCCTCCTGTTACTCCCATGCAGTTCCTCAATCACCCATCCAGCAATATCTACTTATCGTATTACTCTGCCAATACGTAAGCACTTATGGAGCAGATTTACAAGCCACCTGCGCCACTACTACTTCACTTTTTGTGACGTAGTGGTGGTGCTGGGGGCACCTCCATTTTTACAAAGAGAGGAAAAGCCACCCTGCATGGGTTTTCCTCTCCTTGTAAATACAGTCTTTTTATACGCAGCACTTTCTGTTGAAAGGGCATTTCATGGGTGTTGCTGTGTATGTTTCCACACAACACCCATAGAACCTGACACATGTCTAGATTTACAAGAAATCATAAATCTGGACATGTGTGTGAATGCTGTACCACCCTAGAGGTTGCGAAGCAAGGCGCAATAAGGAGAAATATTTTCATTTCTGCTCATTTTTTCCTCTTTCAATGCGTACTGTATTCTACGCCACACATTGAAGGAGGAAAATGCCTTCCGTGATTGTTTTTGTACAGGAAGGTGTTCCTTCCTGCACAAAAACAATATGCCCATAATGCAGGCATCCTTGCACCATGGTGCAAGGGTGCCTGTGCTAGCACATGGCTACAGTTTGTGTGCCAGTGCAGAGGGAAGCACAGAGATGCGACATATTCATGTAAATATGTCGCATGCCTGTGTTTCAGAAGTGCTGCAGCGTAGTGCAGCAAAAGGGCTTGCGGTGCCACACTACAGCACTTCTTCAGACATCTGCCCCAATAAATTCATCATACACTACTAAAGCATTCTTTCAGTCAATCATACTGTACACATATATTCAAGCATAATTTCAGACATTACCATACAATTATAGTTCTTTTTTTAACCAGATAAGGTAGTTCTGAGAAGAACTTCTTTTTTCTTCTTTTTTGTTTTGTATTTTTTAAACAATTTTGTATTTTTTTGGTGTTTTTTCAGAAACTTAACAAAATAAGGAACAAAGTAAACCGAAAACTTTTGGAATTAGATAACATTCCAAAAACAACAACAACAAAAAAATTAACAATGGTGATTCCGTTGAGCAGCACAAACTGCGTCTACTGACGGCTCTCCGTAGCAGATAATTTTCTTGCACTTGCAACAGTGCTGCTCCAAAAAGGCAAATTCGGGACAAATATCCATAGGAGCTTGGGATGTTGACGCTCCTGATGTACTTTGTCCTGCTGCTGGTGGATTTTTAGCAGCGTACCTCATTTCCTCCCGAGCCAGATTGCGAGGATGCTGCGTATGCAAGTGCTTATACATACTGGCAGTCCCGCAAGAGTACTTCTTCTGACTGCCTCTTGATAGTACTCTGCCACAAATAATGCAGGTCACCTTGGTAGCATTGACTTTTTTTTCACCTGCTGGGTAAGTGAAAAACTTCCACACCACTGATTCTGGCCTTTTTTTTGGTGGATCCTCCACCAACAGTTCTTCATCCGAAGGTTCTTCCACCTGCTGGTTCTGCAGTGATGCCATTTTCTTTTGAGTTCTAAAAGAAACACCCCAAAAAATGCTAAACTTGTTCTTGTTGAAGAAGAGATGCTCCTCTGAAAATCCTCTAACAAGAATTAATAAAATGGGTGGGGTCCTTCAATACTTACAGTGGGAAATGGTATAAACCTATCAAATCTTTTATTTTGAGTTCACATGGGATTCGCGCACCCTACGCTCAGGAAGAGCGCACCCGACACGACTTCGCAAAAATATATTAAAAAGATATATAAGTTAATTACAAGTAGAAATATATTATTTTTAATGAATACCTTAGATAATCTCTTGCCCTAATATGTACATTAAACACACATACATCTCATTTTAGAATATAAAAACTTTCAAGCTTACCATAATGCGCATGTGTCGCGAATACGCGGGAGCAGGAGTCGCGTACCGGTCGCATACCAATCGCACACACCACGTAATATTATACGTATTTGACGTAGCTGGAAAACACCCACCTGTCGCACACCGTACACGGATCCTTCATGACTTTTTTAAAAGGGCTGCTAAAACGCTCACCCACCGCGTGGGTACACAGTCGGTGCCCGACTCCCAAAAATTTCTAAAAAATAATATAAATTAATTAAAATAAAAAATAATTATACTATATTTCAGATTTAATTTTCTTTTAAGTTTTTTAAATAATTTTCAGAAAAATATATAATATTGTTTAATAAATATTATATTTACACAAATTAGCAGTTAAACAAAAGCTAGAAATTCAATACAAAAATGTCTATGGTTTTGTACGAGTGAAATGTCCAAGTAACTATAACGTCCCTGAAACCTATGGTTTTTTCAGTGAATTTCTAAGGTTTTTTTTAATGCTAATTTCTAACTTAACGTGCCTGAAACCTATGTTTTTTTCAGTGAATTTCAATGGTTTTTTAAATGCTAATTTCTAACTATAGCGTGCCTGAAACCTATGTTTTTTCAGTGAATTTCAATGGTTTTTTAAATGCTAATTGCTAACTATGCCTACAAAGTTAGGACATGTGAAGAAAGAGGAAGAAAATCGCAGAAAGAAGCAAGACAAATGCAGAAAGAGGCAACAGAAGTCCAGAAAGACGAAGAAAAGTGCAGGAAGAAGCAAGAGATGTGCAGAAAGAACCAACAGAGGAGCAGAAAGTCCTCCTGTGCCCCCAACTCTTTAGTGACGGGTACTGGTGGTAACTGACTCTGACTAACCAGGACCAGAGCCAGTGCTATGCTAAAAGACACTTAGAATACAGTGAAAACACCTACATACACTAGGGAACACTATGCATTGAGGTACCCCTGTAATTAGCATGACCTCCTCTGTATTTGCCATGAGTTAGTGCCTGGGTCATTGCATGAGTACATGGGTAGTGACTGGATGATTAGAGTGCTGGAAGGACAGCGCATGGTGATTTTATAACTGATTGTTTTTTGGCGGAGTGATTGGATAAGTACACACATGTCACATCAGGCCCCGCCCCCTCCCTTCACCACTGTGCAAACGCACCCACTGGCGGGTTTTAATTTGGGGGATTAATTCCCCTTGAATCCTGAGGGTCCCTGGGGGCCAACTAGTCCACCAGGTACCTCCAGTAAGTGCCACAGAGCTGCGTTGCAGAGAGGTGGTCCAAAGCCATGCCCCTTTTTACACCTCTCTGCAACGCAACTCTGTGGTGCTTACTGGACGTACCTGGTGGGCTAGCTGGCCCCCAGGGACCCTCAGGATTTAAGGGGACTTAATTGCCCAACTTAAAATGAGCCACAGGGCGCGTTTGCACACTTGTCACATCAGGCCACACCCCCTCCTTGCACCACTGTGCAAACGCACCCCCTGGTGTATTGTAAATTGGGGGTTTAAGTCCCCTTGAGTCCTGAGGGTCCCTGGGGGCCTACTAGCCCACCAGTTACCTCCAGTAAGTGCCACAGAGCTGCGTTGCAGAGAGGTGTAAAAAGGGGCGTGGCCTATGAACACTTCTCTGCAACGCAGCTACCCGGCGCATACCGGAGGTACCTGGTGCCCTAGTTGGCCCCCAGGGACCCTCAGTGTTCAGGGGGAATTAATTCCCCAACTTACAATGCACCAGGGGCTGCATTTGCTGAGTGCTGCAAGGGAGGGGGCGGGGCCTAGCCGCGTTGCCGACTTTACAAAAAAAAATTAAGAAGGGGGGCTGTGTGACCACTTTTTTAAAAAAAAATTTAAACGGGAAGGGGGCCACGTGGCCCCACTCCCGAAGCCAATTTCAGCCCGGGGACCCATCCCCCGGGGCATTGCCATACATTTTTTTTATTGTAGGAGGGGGCCGCGTGGCCCCCCTCCTATGCAACTCATGGCCCCATTGTTGTGGACCGTGGGGGTGTCCCCAAATCCCCCATGGTCCCGCCGGCTCCCTGCCTCCTGCAGGAGCCGGCATTGCTTTTCCACATGGGGAGCTGCTGACATGCAGCTCCCTGTGTGGATAAGCAATCTGGTTTGGATTTTGTAAGTGAGAGCAGGAAACCTGCTCTGGCTTACAAAATCCAAACCAGAGTTCACTATGACAGGGCGGGAGCCGCATGTCATAGCAAACAGCAGTGTCCCCCCAGTGGGCACCCCGGGACACTGCAGGAGCCGGCCCTGGGGGTGTGGCGGTCCCCAGGGCCATGGAGGGCTCCAGGAGGGGGCCGCGTGGACCCCTCCCACCTAGTGCACAGCCCCGGGGAGGTGGTGGTTCCCGGGGCGCATTTGCATATTAGTTCCCCGGGGAGGTGTATTTTCACATCGTAAGTGCTGCTTCTTTGCTGGTGTGGACATTTGCTTGTGTGTATGCGAGTGGTGTAGTGTCTGATAACCTGTGCAGAGGTGGTCAGAGTTAATTGTAGAATTCTCTATCTGCTTTTTTTTTAATCCTGCATAGCTATCACTATCACACAGGGTTAGCAGCGGCAGTCTCTCACCCCCCACAATCCCAGCTGTGATTTCCTTACCCCACCCAGCTATGACGTCCTTAGTTCACATTTACCAATTTACTGGAGTTCTTACCAGTTCACACATGGCTCTGCATTTGGTAATATCGGCAACTTTAGATGGTCGAGGGGGCGCTGAAGGTAGCGTGGCCACAGTGTGTAATGGTGTGCGGTATCTCTCGACAAAAGAAAATATTCACTAATCATGGTGACTGCCGGATCCCATTACAGCCAACCACATGACAAAAGTTATTCTGGAAATTGCCAGGGAGTGAGTGGAACTCGTAATGTGTAAGGAAACCTGGGATTGGCGTGTTTTCGGCATCTCAGCCAATCATAGTGTGCAGCAAAGATTTCCAAAGTACTCATCATTGGCTGTAGCTATGAGTGACCGGGGTCAGTCATCTGAGGTGGCAGTCAAATTTCAAATGGTAAATAAAATCATTTCCTGTGAATACGCAAACATTTATATTCCTGGCAACAATGCAGTACTAGCTTATAGGATAAATGATGACTAGAAACAAGCTTTTGTGTACATATGTGTTCTCCGAAGATTGTATCCTCTGGAGGTCTTTCTTTTGTTTCTAGGTCAATGTCAATAGGCTTTCAAAGCAGGCTGCAAGCCTACCCTCGGGGTTGAGAGTCAGACATCCCGTCAAGGACAAAGCTTGATGGTCGTTTGAAATAAAGGCTCTGTAAGAATCAGGCAAAGTGTTTTGCTGAAGTGCTACTGTGAAAACAAGTAGTAAATACTGTACTTACTTTAAGATGGCCACAGTTAATAAGCGACCTCAGACCTGTAGATCGGGAGACTCTGAGCCCTCATGGCTTCTAACCACACTTAACATGTCCACTGCTCCATTGTAGCCACGTCTTCATGCCGGCATTCAAGATGCCTTTGGGAGCGGTACCGCCAATGTGTATCATGACATGCACAGTTCAGTCCATCAGAAACTTTAAGTTATGAGTGATCTGTAGCCTGGGGTGGTGAAGTCTTTCTTTCTCCAAAGTGCTAACATGTTTTTCTAGTTGTTGTACATCTAAATTGCAGTGGGAAGGCAATTAGTTGCTAAGTTTATGGGTTGGCTGGCACTGGTAAACTGCTACGTGGCAGAGGCGGAGTTTTTTGCCGAACTCTGCGCTCTAAGCGGAGTGCGGATTAGGGAAATTTCCTAAGCTCCGCCAGCAGAGCGGAGTTCATCGCCCACACTTAGGCATATGCGTGGTAAAGATTTGCATGGTAAAAGCATGCATGGTAAAGGCATTTGTGTGGTAATGGACACATTGTAAAGGCATGCATGGTAATTGCATGTGTGGTTCCATCATACAACCCACTGATGAACCTTCCCCGCAAATCCAATATTCCCATTACTCTATATATAGCATGAGATAATTACAATATACATTCAACAAAGCTAAACAGTCTGCAACCCATAGAGAAATGGAGAACATAGAATGTGCACAGAACATAACAGCAATATTCTACTTGGGGTCTCCAAAAAATGTGGCTAATTTAGAATGGGCCATATTACTGAGAGAATGTGCCCACATCTCTTGCTTGGTTGGATAGCACTCAGCGCAAGTATAATAAAATGGGGTTGGTTTTCTTATGATGATCAACACCAGTACAGCCCTTACAGAACGTTAAGAGTAGTGAAGGAGGAGATCTGCTGCAGAAGTTTAAATACACTACACTTTGCTGCACTTTACATTCAATTAAAATGTGGGGTCGGCCAAGGCTCCACTCTTTCATCTATCTCTTTTTTATATATTTAAGTTCTTTAGCAAAACTACTTCTTGCTACCTCTAGGTAGGTGAATCTGTGTATGTATACAGATGACATCCAGCTTCTAGTCCCATTAGATAGTGTGACATTCTCCTGTTCCCCATTTTCATGGCACCATGAGATGAAAGTGGGAATGGATAGAAAGTAATCAGCTTAAATTGAATATGAAAAAAGAGGTTTTACTTAACAGGAGATTTAATTATGATTAACTGTTATCTCACCTCACTCATCTCCTCTTGTGACTACGATCTAAAATTGCCACATTTCTAAACATGGATCATTGGCTCAGGATTCGATCATGCACATTTTCTCTGTTTGGACTACATGTTACCCAGAATCTGGCAGTTTTGTGATGGTTCCTGTTGTTTTATAACACACAGGAGAGACAGTGATAAGGGAACCCATCCATCTTCCCTAAACTTTGTCAACAAAAACAACAGAACGAGCTCACTACCTAGCTAACCCTGGTTATTGAGGGGTTTCTTACTACAAAGGAGGGAAAAAGGGGAACCCTAGTTTTTATTTTAAAGAACTCTCACTCACCAACCTAGTTGGCGACATGCTTCATCATTAGGTTCCCTCCCTGGCTGCCGAATGCTTCCAGCATGTGCTTTGACGCCAATTGCATAGGTTGTGATTTTTGTAAAGTGAATATGAGAGTGGTATAAAATTGACTCAAGCACACCTACTTCAAGAGGTATTTCAATAGTGGAGGCTTTGGGCAAATTCTAAAAACAGTGATGGATCCCGCTGAGACACTAATAATCTCCTGTATATGCAATCATGGTCAACATGTTTCAGCCATCCTTACTCGGTGTCCATGTAGCTCAGGGTCAATATGGTTTTCGTCTTGACCGAAGGAAATGCTGCATGTATGCTAAGACATGCATAGAAAGTTTGCATTCAAACTCACAGTGAAGGAATCACCTTTTGCAAACAAATCTGTAATACAATTTAAATCAGAGACAATATAGTTATGTAGGTAGCTGTTAGAAATGGGGGTCTCTAGTTGGCAGAGGTAGGTACCTTTGACCAAGTAGGGGCCCTTGCTTCTAGTCAGGGTAAGGAGGCTACACTCCTAAAATAACCCCTGCTCACCCCCTTGGTAGCTTGGCACGAGCAGACAGGCTTATCACAGAGGCACTTGTGAACACATACAGTAATACAGTGAAAGCACTACAAATGGACACCACACCAGTTTAGACAAAAGAAGTAAGCTTTACTAGACTTAACACAAGACCAAACAACAAAATTCCACAATACAATATCAAGAATATGACTTTCAGATGGTAGAAATAGCTTAGTTCAATGTAGATGGTAAATGCAATACTTTACTCTCAAAGTACCTTGGATGTGTCACGCAATACAACAAAAGGGCCACAGGGAAGGTGATGCATCAGTTCCTTGCTTCGGGGGAGGTGATGCATCGGTTTCTTACTGCTTTCCGGTTATGATGCGACAAGATGGCAATGCGTGCACGCCCGAAAGCCGTGCGGCGAAATCGATGAACTTTGGAGCTGCGACAGGCCCTGCGACACGCTTCTCCAGTGATGCAACTGAAACCTCTGTGGCGGCGGCACGCTTCTCCGGTGATGCAACACGCTTCCTCGGCAATGCAACGGCAAACAGCTGCGGCGGCGACACGCTTCTTTGGCGATGCGACGTCAACTGCAACAGCGGCGACACTCTTCGTCCTCGTGGCATCGTGCTTCCAGCTCCCAGTGACACGCAGTCTCCAGAGGGCCCAAAACAACAGCAGGCACCTCACTGCAGGTAGAATTCCCAGCAAGGAAATTCAGGGGGAACTGGTGGTGAAGTCTTTGTGTCACTGAGACTTCAGAACAGGAGGCAAACTCAGCTTCAAGCCCTTGGAGATCTTCATCAAGATGATAAAGTACACACAAAGTTCCTCTTCTCCTTTCCTTGGCAATAAGTAACCACTGCAGGCCAACCCCAAACAGCAAACAGCACAGGGGCAGTCTCCTCCTTCAGCTTCCTTGGGTTATCTCCTTGGCAGAGGGTCCGTCTTGATTCCGTGAAGTGATCTAACGTTCTGGGGTCTGGGCCCCAATATTTATACTGCAAAATCCTTTGTCCTCTGAAGGCAGAGGGTGTCTGTGCCCAGCCAAAACCAGTTTTGTCCTCAGTGGTGCAGCTGCCTGGCAGGAGGTGGAGACAGCATTGTTGAAAGCAGACCTGGCCCAGGAAGTCTCCTCCCCCTACTCTCTATTCTAGGAAAGCTCAGGCAAGTGAAAGGAAATCTCCTCCCCCTACTCTCTATTCGATGCAGGTCCTATTCAACCCAGCCCTGACCCATCAGACTGCTGGAGCCAAGGCCCTCTCCAGCCCCCTGTCACTCACAAACCAGACATGGAAAACACAACCCTAGCAGAGGCATACTGGAAAGTTAGGCAAGAAAATACCTACTTTCTAAAAGTGGTATTTTCAAACACAGAATGTAAAAATCACCCACACTAAAAGATGTATTTTAACATTCTGAGTTCAGGCATTAATAAACTCGTTTTTCTACCTTGTTCCCTGGGTCAGTTAGGATTATAAGATGTTATAATCAAACTGCCCATTCTGGCCTATGGGAACAGATAGCCTTGCAATAGTAAAAACAAAATTGGCTGTAATTCACTATCAGGACATGCCACAAGCATCAGGGCATGTCCTACCTTTCACATACAATGCACCCTGCCCTTGGGCCTACCTTAGGTGTGCCTAACATGTAGAAAAGGGAAGGTTCAGGGACTGGTAAGTGGGTGCACGTGCCAAGTCGACATGGCAGTCCCAGACTGCATACAGGCTCTGCAATGCCAGGCCTGAGCCACACTTTACAAGGTGCTTCGGTGGGTGGCACAACCAGTGCTGCAAGCCCACCAGCAGCATTTGATTTACAGGCCCTGGGCACAGATGGTGCACTGTACTAGAGTCTTACAAGTAAATCAAATAAGCCAACCATGGAGTCACTAATCCATTACAACAATTTACAATAGGGAGAACTTGCACTTTGGCACTTAATAGCAGTGGCAAAGTGCCCAAAGCATCTAGACCAGTAAAAATATAGCAAAAAATGGAAGGGAGACCAACGTCAATGGTGCCAGGTCTAACAGTAGCATTTTAAAACATATGGATCATTGACATAGCCCATGCGGGGCGCAAAAAGTCATGAACTATGTCCCACTCATGCTGGAACCTCCAGCACACAATAACAGTAAATTACAGCATTCCAATTCATGCTGTGGAATATTGCAGGTGAATGCCTATAAGTGATAGTGATGGCAGCTAGGTATTAGGCTTATGTCATACATATACATGATTATTAAAAATGCAAAGACCTACTTGTTGTGTAGGATTTCTCCACAACATGGGTTTGTCATGTAGTTCCTATAAACGTATATAGCATCTGCTCATTTAGAAAACATACACTATTGGATTGGTATCAGACTGATTCTAGACACCCCTACTGGGTATGTTAGCCTATATACCAGCTAGCTCACTGTGCCACTAGAAAAACCTCTTACCAAGGAGAGAATAGTTCTTGGCAACTATCGAACATGACAACCCTGATCCCTCAAGATCGTGGAAACAGTGGACTACTTTTCGGTCAGTCACTCGTGCTCACTTCGTCTCAGAGAGATACACAGAATAAACGGTGGGGACGTTTCAATAAGCATTAATTGAACCACCGTCATTCTAGTGTAAAATAGGTTTCTTGACACAACCATTAGATAGTAACAGATATAAATGATTATAAGCACTAACAGAGTAAAAGGATGGTAGATTTCTACCATCGTGCTAAAACAATAAATACAGACAAGTATATCAAATACATGACAATTAAATGCGTACTCCTATGAGGCGACCCTAACTAGATGTACCTAAATGTACCTAGCATGTATGTGGGTGTAAAGCCAAGAATACCTCTAGGGTAAAGTCAACCCCATTACCTGAAGTGAGAGACTGTGGGACCCCGTCTTGGTCTCGAGATGGACACCCCGCAAGGGATGTCAGAAAACTGCGGCTGGAGTGTCTGTGTGCAGGAACCTCTGCCTCACGGGTCAGTGTGTCGGCATGGAAGTCCTTTTCTCCTCTCACTACCGCAGCAAGATATGGTGCATATATACCCAAAGTGGTATCCCCTGGGGATATACCTTGCTGTGTCATGTCAGACTAGGATGATGGAAGGAATGACCCTTAAACATATTTAATATGCAGAATATGGTAGGCCTGCTGCCCTGCTGCCCTGCTGTGAATCCAAGAATCCTCATGCATAATGAATGAAGCTTAGGCTTTTCAGAGAAAACCCCATGCCATCTTTAGGCAGTACCGTAACTAGGTAAAAGGTCAGTACTAAGAACCGTTATGCAGTGTAATATCAGGGGAATGTAGGTAAAAGGCGCATTCATTAGCTGAACCGATATTTGGGTACCTATATGGAACATAACAGGTTGCTCTGAGGGGGTGGACCATGTCATCATACTCTAAATGTTTGTTGTAGCCAGAATAGGGGTTAACCAAAGTTGTCCAGGACATAATCTCCAGCCGTCCCCCCCTGACTTACTTCAACAAGGCGTCTCGCCCTCTGAATCACCTCTCATTCATCCTCCAGTGACCCCGCATTTCGCCAGAGAGGTTGTGTCAGCCCAATTAGATACTGCAGTCGGCTGATTGGTAGCGCTTTCGAGCACACACTAACCGCGCCACCGATTGGGCACAGAGTCGGCATGTTTTTAAGCCGTACGTGCCACTAGTGCCATTGGGCTACTAAGTATGCGTCGTCATGACTACATGGTTGGGAGCAATCTAACGGCCTGATTGGTTATACGTCACTAACACTCCTCCTCTCTTGGGAGTGGTTAGAGGTCCCACTGTAAAGCTAAAGAGGGGACTATCTTTGTATGTTAAATAATCTCAGTTATTTAAAAATTTGCCATATTTACGCTTGTGGTCTCCTATTTGTAGTCGGGGTCCAATCATTAGAGGAAAAGGAAAAAAACTGTGTATATTTGGAGAGACTCTACATAAGATCTAGTAGTTTGGCACATGTGCCATATGGAATCTACGGAATCGTAGACCTGTTGCAGTGATAATGAGACTTGGTGGTAAAGACGGTACGCATTAGTGATTCTGTCATCTGATGATGGAGAGTTTTTTAGTATGCCCTTTGCCCAGGTGGGCTGGTAACTATAACAAGCTCTTGTTTTTTCCATGCCCACACACTACTGTAGTCTTTTAGAGAGGATATTCTCATCTAGGCACTGTATGGAAACACCCAATTTCATCAACAAATGGTACAAAAAAATACTCTCTGCAACTAAAGTGATTATTCCAAGTTTTAATGAAGCAGGATGGGCTTTTAAAGCTTCTCATTTGTGCAGCTAAACTGAGGAACTCCTTGCTTCAATACTTTTTTTTTTTTTAAACTTTATTTATTAAGTTTTGCTTATAAACAGCCAGGGTAATCAATACAAAACTGCATGAAGCCAATGCAGCATATTCAGAAGTGATACACAACCTGTCAATACTCATTCACGAGGTACATAGCAAAGTACATGTAATTCCTGCTCGTCCCCACACCGACCGCAGTCCACATAAAAGTCCAGAGGCCGGCAGCCCACGCTACAGACATGGATCGTACAGCGAGGCACACAAGATTAGCCAGTAATCTAGTTCAGATGAGAGGTTACATCAAGCTACCCCCATCCCCGGCCTCCCCCATGCCCACACACATAGAGTACAGTGAATAACAACAATCTAGGAGGACTATAGCCACATCACCGCACCATACTCCCAGGCTATGGACGAGATTAAAGGGCTCTGAGTCTAGAACCCAGCCATTATCATGCCATGTTCAACAATGCATTCTACGTGGAAGCCTCAGGGGTGTGTAGCAGGAGATATTGTTTAAGTGGTCCCCATATGTCCCTCGGTCTTGAGCTGCGGGGCAACGTTTCTGCATAAATGGAGCTCTGGTCCTGACTGTATATCATATCTTCAAGCCATTCCTTAAATTTGGGGGCGCGTCCCCTACCCCATCTGCACGCCACTCTTCGCTTCGCCAATAAGATCCTTGCTTCAATACTTATGTGCAATATCTTGCACCACCAACTTCAGACATCAGATAAAAACATAGCTATTCTCCAAAACCTTTTAATCACCATTGTGACCATGCCAAGAGACCGCTTGGGTGAATGTGTACTCTACAAAATTCCCCCCAAAACATGACAGAACATTTACCCGCCATCCATTACCTGCTTGATACTTCTCCCACCATATTGCTTGATTGAGTTCAACCCTTAAACAAGCATTGGCAAACCCAATAGGTATGGTCTTGGCAAGGAAAAAAACATGCGCCATAAATGTGGAGACACATAGATTTTTAACAAACTTATTTAATTTTCATAGAATGCTACCCATGCATTGGAGCAGGCAGGTTTACTTAGAGCAGGCATAGAACCTATTTCTCGGTTTAATGCAAATGCAAGGAACAGGAAAATATGATTTTTATTTTCCCACCTGCACAGGCGCGGAAGTGCACTTCATTTTAGTTGGAAGTACACCTGATCAGGAAAAATGCCATCACTCACAGTGCAGGAGAGGCAATGGATGAGTGGTCTGACCCACTGCATCATGCTGTATATTGTGGTGGGAGGTAGCAAAATGTGAATGACAGCTGAACAGATCAATGGATTGATAAAGGCTGTCCCAAAGCCCATTCATGTATGTATTATTTATTTAGACGTTTTTTGATTATATGAGACTTGCAAGCAGAGATAGCTGTCTGTAGGTTAGACCTAAAAAGATGGCTTCAAAACTAATAAAATTTAAAAACTGGAAAATACGTGTTAGGGCAAAATTGCGCTATGCACTTCTTTCTCTTATTTTGGGTCAAGTGGGCATTCCACGAGTGATGATAGGGCATTCCCACTCATCCGTTTTGATGCAAATCTCTTCTACAAACATTGGTAGAGAGGAATTTGAGCCAAAATCTCACACCTCCTCAAGGCATGCATTATGAGGGTAATTTTTTTCATTTATTCTTGTTTTTCTAAATTTGCATGTGTGTCGCATTGTACAGAAAACTACAAAGAGGGAAAAGCCTTAAAGCCTTAAAAGCCTTCGTTTTTGTACTGGAAGAGGCCCCTTCCAGTACAAAACCTGTGCTTCAGAGAACGCACACATCCTTGCACTATGGCGCATGGGTGAGTGCATTGGCAGGTGGCTGAGAAAAGTGCACCAGCGCACAAGAAGAGAAAAAATGCACCATATGTTGGTGCATTGTTTCTCTGTCCCTTTGACACAAGATAAGGTGCAGCATTGTCTTGCAATAAAGTATAGTAAATCTGAACTACAAACGCAGTCACACTCACTAACCTGTCACTGACTCACTCACTCACACACACACACACTTACTCATACAGACACAAGCTCACACAGACACACTCTCTCACATAAACACACTCTGATCTGCAAGCACACACACAACATATATATATATATATAAAAACATTTTTACTTATGACAGCTGCTATGAAAGGTCTCATTCTTGCTTAGTGTACTCCATTTTTTACTACAGTAATAGTGAATAATTGCACTTTTCTCACTATTAGTATAAAGAAAAATGGGCTGAAATGAGGGAATGTGGAGCCACCCCTGTGTTATCACCACTGAATATCCCACCTCTAAGGCCAGTGGTTGCAAGTGGCATGACAGGTGTCACAGCTGTGAACCCTGGTGACACCTAAATGATGTCTGTGGGTGCAACTGGGATGGTATGATTGCCTAAAAGAGTTCATGCCTGAACAAATATGACTGTTAAACCTAATGTGAAGGCGTCATCGCTTTAGAAGCAGTAGTTGATCTCATAGACTATGCGTGGGCTTGAAAGGGAGTCCTGAAAAGCTTGAGGGTTGAATAGTGCTGAAAATGGCAACGACAGACAAGCTTATTCAAGGAACAGCTTCTCTGAAAAGAGGGCTTGTGTAAAACTTTAACAAAATGTCAGGTATCTCACCTCGACATCCAGGGGTAGGTGAAGGAGAATCAATTCTTCAACTGTTGCTTCAGGAAAATGTTTTCCTCTTCTCTGTCAGGGTGACAAAGAGCAGCTGAAAATACTAAAGTAGGACCCTCACACAGACATAGTTAATTGAATTAAGTTTTGGATGATTGTGACCTTTTTTTGTCTGGCAAAGACAAAGAACTTATGTCATGAACAGAGTGACTTAGGGTTAGCCTCCTTCAGCTATCGCAAGGTTGAAATGCCTTTCATATTTGAGATCAGCTACAGAAGAACTGTGCAGTTTTACTTGGAAAGCCCGTGTGCAGCAGCACAGCAGGTCTGTCACCTCTAGCGCTTACAGAATGTCATGGTTCCCCTCCAGCATCATTCCACTACCTGTGTCCGTCCTCCTGCCTTGGCACCTGGAGGCAGGTGTGTTATGCCCTGCATAGTATTTTCATATCTTGCAGTTTACCAGTTCACCTACTGATCAGCCACAGTGTGTGTTTGGAGTAGAATGTTGAGAATGCTGTGATGCTTAGAACGTTGGGAGTCTGACTGGGTGAGGTATGACAGTTACAGATGGGCTGAGCAGCAGGCAGGCTGCTCCTGGTGGGGTTAGATACTACCAAGGGGGTTTGATACTACAAAGGTGTTTGCTGTGGCATAGGACCAAGGACTGACTACTGGGCTAACCTACTATACCTTAACTTGTTACCTGTACTACCTGTTGGATGTACCAGTAAACCAACTTGCTGTACTACTGGAATAAAGGTACTAAAGAACTTACATGGTTATCAGCGTCTACTTCATGTAAGAGTACAACATATTTTTGGCGACGAGCGAGAGTTGGAGACTTACTCACTGCCCTACATGCCCTTGGAGATGATCTAGGAACAAGAAGAAGAAATTTCTAACAGCGCAACAAAAGAAGTAACTCAAGATGACACAAGCAACAAAAGAAAGTGGCACAGCACTCTTCGCAACCCCACCAGTGTCCTGCACATCGGACAGCCCCAGCAACAGAGTGCTGTACAGTGTGGTTGTGCGTACACCCACAAGTTCTGCGCCTAAAAGGAAAGTTAATGTCTTGGAAATATTTGTTTACAAGTTCTTAGGCGCAGCAAAGATCAAGACTAACATGGACTGTTGTTTAGCGCCATATTTTGATGATGCCTGGTGTTGGCGTTACTTTGGAGGTGCATGATCGATTATTTACAACATACTGTGCACTCTGGATACAGCGCACGTCAAGTTTGACATCTGGAGGTGGTTTTGAGAGGTTTGAGAAAAACGATTTTGCCTCATGGATTTACGTGGTTTGCATTCATGGATCTACCATGTTTCTCATGGATCGTTTGGATGTGTCCTCTCACAACGATTTGTTTTTTTTTTAAAATGCACGTTTTGGGTCTTTCGGCGTGGAGAGTCCTCACGTGAGAGAGTGTGCGATGTGCAGTGTCACTGGCTAGTGGTGGTCGAGTACGAGTTGCTCTATGGAGCGGCAGGTGAGACTTGTTTTTCATTGATTTTTAGTCCGTTTTGAGACCTCAGGTTGCGGTGATTTCCAACCGCCTATTTAGTTTTGAATACAAACGTTGCACGAGCTTTGTTTGGCGCGTGAATTCCTACCTTCATGAAGACGCTGCCTGCTTCGTATTGTCTTCTATGATGTTTTCCTGGTCTTGCACTCCCTGTTTTGGACGCTTGGCACACAAAGCGTGCCGTGAGCCATTCGACGCTGCGTGAAAAAACGTGCCGCCATTTTGTGACTTTGACATTTATTATCTGCCAACCACGTAAATCAGAACCACGTAGTTTTGCCAATCGTTTTTTTTTCTGCGCTATGTTCTAAATAAAGTTGCATGAAGCAGGAAGTTCATCGAGAAGGTCGTCTCAATTGGTGTGTGAGCGCGCTGCTGATGATCCAGGTGATTGTTTGGCACACTGGCGGTTAGTGGAACTTTTGGTTCCTGCAGTAGTAAAAGTATCCGGAGGCAGAGCCTTGTTTGTTCCCGCTTCACGTGAACATGTGGAGAGTTGAATTCAGTGATGGTTCCTGTTTCAGGACATTGGTGCTGAACTTTATGGTGTCACTGATGGGAGCGTCGGTGAATTTACTACAAGAACGATGGAAATGTTCGGGTGAGAGATCGCTCACCGGTGTGGCTATTACAGTTTTTAGATATGTTTTCCATTTAAAGTATTGGAAAATTTTATGTAATGTTAATTAGTGTAGTGATATGCCACAGTTTTTGTTTCCCTACATATGGGTTGGACATTTATTGTCGGGGTGGTTATCACAGGTTTTTCCCTAGTTACGGGGATCAAGTTTGGTTTGTGCTCATCACACAGTATAGTGCCCTTAGGCAAGGGATGCCCTATTAGTGTTATTGGGCAGAGGCTACACGTATGCCTGGTTTAGTTAGTGAGTGTAAAGTTGAGGTGTTTTGTCCTCAGTGGTTCATTCTCCACAGGTTTAGTGCCCTTACGCAAGGGATGCCCTCTTAGTGTCTTTGATGGGCTGTGTTTACACGTTCCCTTATTTTAGGGATGGGTATGGGTTTGATTCTAGTTCCTTCCCATTTAGAGTTATTGGAACCCCTGTTCTGGGGTGGGTATGTGGTCATGTTACACATTAAGCGGTACACGCGGCCTTTTTATTGAGGCGAGTTGGTGAGTGAGATTTCTACTCACAGTTCCCATATTTTAGGGATGGTCATGGTCTGGGTACGAGCCCCTTTCCATAGTGCGTTATACGCAGCCTTGACTAAGGTGGGTTTATGGGTATTGTTCCCATTCATGGTTTACAGATTGGTTCTTTTTGGTAACCCATACGCGGGTCATGTTTTCTTGGTTTCCACCAGTTAACATAACATTTTACCCTCTCAGGGTTGGTTTAGATTTATGGGTACGGTTCCCCTACACAGGGTGTTTATGTTAGTTATATGGTCCCATATTCATTGTTATAGTCACAGACCCTTACATTAGGGTGGACTTTAGGGTCATAATCCCGAGTTTCTGTACCTCACAAGAGGAGTGAAGGTTTGGTTTTAATCATCTTCACAATGTAGGTAAGTTTCCTTATGCTAGGAACTGTGCTTTTCATTTGTTCCCTTTCTTTAGGGATTGTACTATAGGGTTGGTATGTGTCGGATGGGTCCCATGCTTTTCAAGGTCATTCCTACTCAGGATGTGCATGCATGGGAGTTAGACTCAAATACAGTGGCAAGGTGGTTACCTTTTGTCTAACGCAATGACACTTTCTCATTTTGTTTTTGGGAGAGGATGGGTTGTTGTACTCAATTTTTACAATTGTTGTATATTATCCGTTCTCTACTTTGAATGGTTCATTATCTCTCGTGATGTTCTTAATTGCACATCCCTGGTTTTGATTCATTCTTTTCATGGGTAATTTTGCTATGTTTGAGATTTGGCAATATGTGCATTATGCTTCAGAATGTTTTATAGATTGAGTTGGGTCGTGGGGTTTGTTTCCCTTTTGCTATACGCTACTTATTGTCTCAATCTGTTGTATTCTTTTTATTGCCTTTGAATCTTTCGTGTTGTTAAACACTTTTAGGCATCTTTGAGTTTTGAATCATTTTATTATAAGTGTATTTTCTTTTTGTGTGTGGTTTATTCATATAGCATTGTTGTATTCCCATAGTACAAATGTCACTTTTGTTTTTCATTTTAAAAGAAGGGGGATATGTTATGCCCTGCATAGTATTTTCATATCTTGCAGTTTACCAGTTCACCTGCTGATCAGCCACAGTGTGTGTTTGGAGTAGAATGTTGAGAATGCTGTGATGCTTAGAACGTTGGGAGTCTGACTGGGTGAGGTATGACAGTTACAGATGGGCTGAGCAGCAGGCAGGCTGCTCCTGGTGGGGTTAGATACTACCAAGGGGGTTTGATACTACAAAGGTGTTTGCTGTGGCATAGGACCAAGGACTGACTACTGGGCTAACCTACTATACCTTAACTTGTTACCTGTACTACCTGTTGGATGTACCAGTAAACCAACTTGCTGTACTACTGGAATAAAGGTACTAAAGAACTTACATGGTTATCAGCGTCTACTTCATGTAAGAGTACAACAAGGTGCACTTTCAAGTTTTCAGTCATGGCTTTGGAAGACAAGATCACTTCTGCATAGGTGGATTGCACCAGCAGGTAGTTAGTTCATCAGCATTAATGGGACTTGGTTCCCCAGAAGTATCTGTGGTCCTCTTTGTATCCAGCATGTACGCAATAGGCAGGTTTGCAGATGGAAGATGACAGTGGATGGTGCCGTACATGTTTTGTGACCTTTTCTTTCCTGCCAGTGCTGAGCAAGAAGCTGGTGTGGCTCCAGGTATACAGTACCTATGTCAACTGTCAGGATGAAACCTTGCTTACTCTTCAAAGAGACTGGCTTGATTTACAACAAGTATCATTCAAGGTTACTGGACATCAAACTTGTGACTGAAGCAAGACTTTCCCTAACTTTAAGGTGAAAGACAAAGTTACTTCCATTTTGTTGTATCAAGAATTGAATGTATGCAGCACATTTTAAAACGTAAGGCAAAAGAAAGAATTATAGCAAATTAAAGGGGTTACATAAACGTTAAAAAAATCTGCAAAGTGCAGAATAATTCTAAATAAATCAATGCTGTGTGTTTTTACTTTAAATAAGAAAACATATTTAACTCACACAAACAGCTAAATACTTAACATAAAAGTACAAATATGCACAATGTAAATAAGGCCTTAACAACAGATTTGTGTCAAAAGGCCTCTTAGAGTTAAACATCCTCCTTGTGGTGTTTGTCAAGGAGTTCCAACTGGACCTTCTTCCTACTGTAGTTGTCGCAGAGTGTACTGTAAAACCTCTTTCTCTTGCATTTGTCAGAGAGTTGGCAGTGAAAGAAAGGTCTCTAGTACACTTGTCAGAGAGTACACAATGTAAAACCTTACTTTAAGGGCTCCTTGATGAACACCGTAGGGAGGATGTTTAACTCCAAGGGCCCTATTCTGATGTCGTTAGGAAGGCCTCCAGATGGGTTCTGAAATGTGCGAATCCGGTTCGGAGCCTATGTTTCCGACAGAATTGTCCCCCGTTCTGAACGACCAAGCATGATGCGAAGATCTCATCCGCGTCGACCGAATCGTTTCCGAAACCCGATCCTGTCCGTCTGACTCGTTCGCAGACGATTCGTGCCACACAATGGAGCCTGATTCTGAACGTGCGAGTACGATGCATGATTCGGACAGTGGACAGCGAGACGAAACAGCTGTGGAATAGGACTTTGGGGGGCCTTAGCAGGCCGCCCTTCACCCGGGGCCTTCTGAATAGGTCAAGGCGGGTGCCCATGGGTCCCCCGATCCAAGAATGCACAGTGTGGTGGGCACCATGGGATGCCCATCACAGTGTAGTAATCACTCCAGGCTGATTGAGATGTTTTAGGAGTATTTATTGTAGATCAATAGTAGAGACCCACCAGGAGCAGCCAGCAGGCAGCTCAGCCCATTTACAATTGTAATTTCCAGACCCCAACATTCCATATTACATCATCCATAGAGGGTTCCACTGGTGGAGCAGTGGATGACATGAACAGCACTATAGCTAGGATACAACATATCCTCCTTTCTTCCAGAAGGAAAACAGAAAAGAGAAATATAGAAACAGATGTGGAAACTAGAAGAACAAATTAGAGGGGAAAATACCGGAGAGAAACAGGACAGAGATAGAGAGAAGGAAAACAAACAAGAAACTTGAAGAAACAGATAAACATAACCTGCTTCCCATCCTCCTTTCTATAAATGAGAAGAGAACATAAAGAATAGAAAGAGAAACCATCAATGGCTACCCTCTGCACACTCACTGGCCAGGTACGTATGCGAGAGGGCAACCCACATCAGGAGGAAACAAGACGACAGAGAAGACGAGGAATATCAAGGATTACTCATACTTCTCCATCACATATCGTAGACTGAATCAAAAAATAGAAAACATCACTGGGCCATAGTGTTGACAAAGGAACAAGAAGCATAAGAAACCAAACACCCAGGGTATTGAAACCTGAAACTTTGCACTATAGTAATGGGACAAATAACCCAAACTATACACCCAGTATGGGTAAAAGGAACGTGTGCAGGAGTGACATCAAATGGAGAACTAAATGTTGTGCACTGTTAAAGTAGAAAAAAAAACACAACCCACAATAGATACTTTACGTAAGGTAAAAACATGCACAGTAGTGAAGGTATAAGTAAGTGTTAGGAAAAATCCGTGTAAGGACACACCTCAACTGGAGGTAATGTGTTATGCACATAACGATGGGAGAAAACCCAACAAAACACACCTCACGGAGAGGTCAAGAGTTGTGCATTGTAGGAGCGGGACCACAGTCCATGCAAAACACCTCGTGTACTTTGAGGTAAACATTGTCCACTGTACCAATGGGCGTAAAGCCTGTAATACACACCCTGTGTAGGGTAACAGAATGAGAATCGACGACCTTGTGTGAAGGTCTGTTGTTGTGGACTGTAGTAAGGGGAAACACCCAGGACTGAAACCTAGAAATTGTGCACTATGTGAGGGTAAAAATATTGTGCACCGTACAATACTAAAAATATTATGCACTGTACAAAAGGGACGACACCCCATGGAACACACCTCGCGTGGAGGTGGGAACGTTGTGCACTGATTGGGTGACTAAAGACTTAGCGTAAAGACACCTCACATCAAGGTAATAACGTTGTGTACTCAAGTGATGTGAACCAAACCACACAACACCCTGTGTAGGGCAATAGTATGAGAAAAGTGTGGTAAAGGTCCCTTGCAGTGTTTATAACAAAAGGAACTGAGACCGTAACCTAACTTGTTTCATAGTTGAGAATACATTGAAAACACTATGCAGAATACACACAATGAAAGAACGCCGGTGAGCGACTTCTCACCCGACTTGTACATCCATGTCCTGTGTACAAACAAAACTACACACGTACCGTAACATGCGACCTGAAGTAGATAATAACAATGACAATTGTGTTGAAAACAATTCCAAGACTGGTAGAAGGAAAGCTGTTCACCTGTAAATAGAGTCAAAGATATATTGTGTTACAGCACACACAATCTGTTGCAGCAGGAGCTAAACAAAATGTACCCAGTAACACACTGCCAAGACAATTTCCAGAGCAAAGAGAAAACAGCAGTAGAAGGGTCCAGGGAACTGAGTCAACTGCATAGGTGCTCCGATGTGGACACTACTTGAAAAGGAAAGTACATGGGTCATCTTGAGGGCAACTGTGGCGGCGCTCGCTGTCAGCCGGAAAAGTTCAGTCACCTCGCAAATGTAACATCTATACCACCACGGTGAACGTGGTTGGCGACAGGAAACAGAATAAAGGGGAGCAGTTGCCTAAAAAGACAAGACAAAGATGGAGGCACGCAGCACAGCGCCGCGCCGGGTGGCTAAAAGCACCTGCGTGCCCCAAAACGTGATGAAGGTTCTCCGTAGATGAGAAATCCACGCCGTCACTGGAGGAGCGGGACCAACGGAGAAGAGACTGCACGTAAACAGAGGCCTTGTTTGTTTTTGAAACCCCAGGATGTCAGTTGGGTAACGCTGTAGACAAGAAGCCTCAGCGCAGCCTAACTACCATAGACATGAACATGTCTAACATGACTTTCACCGCAGGAGCTTGATATAGATGTAAGGCGTCTGTGCCCATCTGTCATGTTAAACAGTACACAAGTCACGAGAGGATGTTGGTGCAGGTCCAAACACCAATTGACCCTTGACGCGGATGAATTGGAAATCTGTCCCAAGAGTAGATGATCTTGTGAGGCACAGGAAAACATGTTCCGAACTATACACGCATTCAATCCAAGTGGAGTATAGCAATTTACAGTGCACTATACAATGCACACTTCACTGCATGTGTGTCCGGGACACAAAATCAAGCAGTCCAGGTACAGAGGAACAGCTGTCAACACAGACACCACAGGCTTGAAGAGCGTCAGGCTTACCCTCACTGAAGGCACAGCACTTCCCCAGACATTAGAAGGCTACCCTCACTTGAAGGAACATCACAGGATACAGACGTTGGGAGGCTTGAACAGCGTCAGGTTTACCTTCACTGAAGGCACAGCACTTCCCCAGACATTAGTAGGCTTACCCTGCCACAAACGCAGCCACGTTGCATACACCAGGCACATGCACAGCATACAGAGACTTGAGCTACAGTAGAGGCAGGAACTGGCACTGTTGCGTAGAGGGCGAATGGTTTGGAGGTCACTGGTGGGGCTAATGTGTGCCAGTTAGATGAGTAAGCACAGCTGTAGTTACAGGAGTTGCTTCAGCTTGAGAGAAGATTACCAGATGCTCCACACTTGAAGATGAAGATCTTGAAAGGTACACACGCAGGTTCTTTGAGGTAACTCGTCACCATAAAATTGTAGCCCCACCAGGAGCAGCCAGCAGGCAGCTCAGCCCATTTACAACTGTAATTTCCAGACCCCAACATTCCATATTACATCATCCATACAGGGTTCCACTGGTGGAGCAGTGGATGACATGAACAGCACTATAGCTAAGATACAACACACAGGGTGTATGCTTTTCCCCACCCACCCCTTTTTTGCTATGGGAGCCTGTGTATGCGTTTGGTATACAGGCTCCCATGTTGTTCAATGAGAGTCCGAGCGAACCGATTCCGTCACCATACGGGTGCATCGTACTCGTTCGGTCGGACTCCCACAGCACGATTCGCTAGGAAAGCCCTCTGGATCTTAGTTGTATGGAGGGCTTTCCTAGCGAGATCGGAATCGGGCCCTTAGACGGGGTACTGAGACAGAGCAGTCCAAGGCTGTATCAGGGAAGAGGTGTGGCGCCGCGGCCAGGGTGACAGCCTCTAGAATCTGGGGATCACGGCTCGATCCCCGGCGCCGGCGGCAGATTAGCCCAGCACCATGTGACTCTGAGTAATAGTTTGCTTAATCTTCCCCGACGGCCCCCGGCGCCTAGAGACCCTTACGGGTAATTGTTTGTGCTTTACAAATGTGGATTTTTATTATTAGGATTATTAGAGAGATGTTGTGGGCTGGAAACTCAAAACTGAGCAGTACACAAAAATAACACACAATAATATTCAACCAATGTTTTTTTTTAAAAAGGTTAAAGTACTTTAATGCACACAATCAATCAATCAATCATAGTACTTATAGAGCGCACTACTTACCCGTGAGGGTCTCAAGGCGCTGTGGGGGGGAGTGCTGCTACTGCTCGAAGAGCCAGGTCTTGAGGAGTCTTCTGAAGATGAGCAGGTCCTGGGTCAGTCGTAGGTGGGTGGGGAGGGTGTTCCAGGTCTTGGCGGCGAGGAAGGAGATCGATCTGCTGCCGGAGGTTGTACGTTGGGTGCGGGGGACAGCGGCGAGGGTGAGGCTGGCGGAGTGGAACTGTCGGGTGGGGGTGTAGAAGCTGAGTCGGCCGTTTAGGTAGGCTGGTCCAGTGTTGTGGAGAGCTTTGTGTGCGTGGGTGAGTAGCTTGAAGGTGATCCTCTTTTCAACGGGGAGCCAGTGTAGGTTTTTCAGGTGGGGGGTGATGTGGCTGTGGCTGTGGCGAGGGACGTTGAGGATCAGTCGGACGGATGCGTTTTGAATGCGTTGCAATCGTGTTTGCATGATTTGGCCGGGATACCAACGTAGAGTGCGTTGCCGTAGTCCAGCCTGCTGCTGACGAGGGCCTGGGTTACCATTTTTCTTGTTTCGGTGGCATACCACTTGTAGATTTGGCGTAGCATGCGGAGGGTGTTGTAGCAGGAGGAGGAGACGGCGTTGACCTGCTTCGACATGGAGAGGGAGGAGTCGAGGATGATTCCCAGGTTGCGTGCGTGGTCGGTGGGTGTCGGTGCTGTTCCCAGTGTGGTTGGCCACCAGGAGTCATCCCAGGCTGAGGGGTGGATCCGAGGATGAGGACCTCCATTTTGTCTGAGTTCAGCTTCAGTCAGCTGTTCTTCATCCATTCAGCGACGGCCTTCATTCCCTCGTGGAGGTTGGTTTTGGCGGTGTGCGGGTCTTTGGTGAGGGAGAGGATCAGCTGGGTGTCGTCAGCGTATGATATGATGTTGAGATGGTGCTGGCGGGAGACGTGGGTGAGGGGGGCCATGTAGACGTTGAACAGTGTCGGGCTGAGGGATGAGCCCTGGGGAACACCGCAGATGATGTCCGTGGCTTTGGAGCGGAAGGGGGGAGGCGGACGCTCTGGGTTCTGCCGGAGAGGAAGTAGGTGGTCCAGTCCAGGGCCTTCTCTTGGATTCCGGCTTCTTGGAGGCGTGTCTTTAGTGTGCAGTGGCAGACCGGGTCGAAGGCGGCTGACAGGTCCAGGAGGATGAGGGCTGATGTTTCACCATTGTCTAGTTGGATTCTGATGTCGTCCGTGGCGGCAATGAGGGCTGTCTCGGTGCTGTGGTTTCTTCGGAATCCAGACTGGGATGAATCAAGGATGTTGTTGTCCTCGAGGTAGCGGGTCAGTTGCGTGTTGACGACTTTCTCTATGACCTTTGCCGGGAACGGGAGCAGGGAGATGGGCCGGAAGTTCTTGAGGTCCTTACGATCCGCTTTGGGTTTCTTGAGAAGGGCGATGATCTCGGCATGCTTCCAGCTTTCCGGGAATGTGGCTGTCTCGAGGGAGATGTTGATTACTTTCCGTAGTTGGGGGGCGATGGCTGCATCTGCTTTGTTGAGTATGTGGTGTGGGCAGGGGTCTGATGGAGATCCTGAGTGGATGGAGTTCATGATCTTGCGTGTTTCGTCATCGTTGACGTTGGCCCAGGAGGTCAGGCAGTTGGTGCGGGAGGTGTTCGCAGGGTTGGAGGAGTCTGGCATTGTTGCAGCGGTCGTGGTGTTGAAGCTGTCGTGCATGTCAGCGATCTTGCGGTGGAAGAAGGTGGCCAGCGAGTCGCACAGTTCTTGTGAGGGAGGTATGTCGTTGGTGTTGGCGCTGGGGTTGGAGAGTTCCTTCACGATGCTGAACAGCTCTTTGCTGTCGTGTGCATTGTTGTCCAGGCAGTTTTTGAGGGATGATCTCTTGGCTAATCTGATGAGGTGTTGATGTCTGCGGGTGGCGTCCTTGTGGGCTGTGTGGCTGTTCGGTGTTCATTCATGTAGCCAGTTCTTTTCCAGTTTACGACATGCTCTCTTGGAGGTTTGGAGCTCTTCGGTGAACCAGGTGGCTTTCTTGCTGGTGCGTTGTTGGATGGTTTCTTGAGCGGGGCGAGGGCGTTGGTGCAGTCGTTGATCCATTGTCTAAAGTTGTGGGCGGCGGTGTCCAGGTCGGTGGGGTTGGTGGGTGGGTTCTGAGCGAGGGAGGTGACCAGCTGGTCTGCAGTGATTTTGCTCCAGTTGCGGCGGGGCAGCTGTTGGGTGCGGTGGTGCATGGTGGGCTTCTCGTAGGTGAAGTGGATGCAGCGGTGGTCGGTCCAGTGAAGTTCGGTGGTGTGGTCGAAGGAGACGTGGGGGCTTGCGAAGAAGATGGGGTCAAGCGTGTGGCCGGTGGAGTGGGTGGATGTGGTGACGAGTTGTCTGAGGCCGAGGTTGGTGAGGTTGTTGATCAGGGTGGCGGAGTTGGCGTCGTTGTTGTTCTCGAGGTGGAAGTTCAGGTCCCCGAGGAGGATGTAGTCCGTGGAGGCAAGAGCGTGGATGCTGACGAGGTCAGCGATGGAGTCGCTGAACTGTGGTCGGGGTCCGGGGGGTCTGTAGACAAGGGTGCCTCTGAGGGTGGTGTTGGGGTCGGTGTGGATCAGGAAGTGCAGGTGTTTGGCGGTGCTGAGGGTGTCGTCGTCTGAGTGGGTGGAGACTTTGAGGGAGGACTTGTGTACGATGGCTATTCCTCCTCCAATTCCGTTGGTGTGGTCTCTGCGGGAGATCTTGTAGCCATCCGGGTCGGCTATGGCAATGTCGGGTGCCGAGGAGTCGTTCCATCAGGTCTCGGTCAGGAAGGCGACGTCTGGGGCGGAGGTGTCGAGCAGGTCCCAGAGCTCGACGGCGTGTTTGCGTGCGGAGCGGGTGTTCAGGAGTATGCAGCGGAGGTGGTTGTGTCCAATCCTTGGTGGTTTGGCGGCTCTGTCGCAGGTGAAGCTGCAGTTGCGGCAGGAGAAAGGTCCATGGGTGCGTTTTGGGGCGGCCCGGAAGCAAGTGTGGTCTCGGCCGGCGTTGAGTGCGTGGATGGTGCTGGTATCGTAGCGGAGTCTGGCGTCGTGGTGTTCGCGGGGGCCAGAGTTTCTGGCGCTGGGCGCAGTCCAGGCGCGGACGGGCGCTGATGGGCTTGCCTCTGGCGCTCCTCCAGCGCGCCAGCAGCGCGGCCATGCAGCGGCCGGCATTTAAGGCGGGGAGGGAGGGAGGAGCAGCTGGGAAGCAGGAGCGGGGCGGCAAATGGATGGCGAGGGGGTGGGGCCGTAGGGGAGCAGCGACAGGAACGGGCACAAGGGGAAAAGAAGAAAAAAAGGGGGGGAGGGGGGGAGACGAGGGCGCAAGGGCAAAACAAGGATAAAAAATACAAAAGACAGTGGGAACAGTAGAGCACAATCAATGGGGCACAGAACTAGAAAATGCACAAATACAGTGGAACACAAACAGCAGGATCGAACTCAAGGACTGAGCGGCAGCGAGGGGGGGAAGGCACTCACACACGGGAGGAGCTGTGCGGCGTGGGGAGCGACCTGGCTTTACACAACTTAATACTATCTCAACAGAAATACAAATTGGTAGCCATCTAATTTAGGCACCTAGTAGATTTACCAGAGAGCACATCACATACCCTAAAGTAATATCGCAGGGGATAACTCACCCTCCAAGTGTAGTCTGCTCTCATCATCTGTGAGGTACCATGTGACAATTTGCAAACCAGCAGGCTCTCTTCCTAAAAAAAAAAAAGCAATAGCCCTATATTGACCTATTGGAAAATATGTAGTCTTCCTAATCAAATAGAGCAAGTCTGCATGCTTTGTCAAGTCATTAACAATGTAAAATAAGAGGCCTATTTATCACCATGGTTAGCTTCAATTACTGTGTTTGCACCTCATTATGCATATATGTACTTTGTTCAATAGTTCATAATGAAAAAATCCTCTTCCTACATTGTCATGGAGTTTAAAATGTAAAGCCCCTTCCTACATTTCCCAGCAAGTTCACAGTATCAAACCCTTTCCGAATGCATTTATCACGGAGTTCACAGAGTAAAACTCCTTCTTAATGCATTTTTCATAGTTGTCAATGTGGAAACCCTGACGTATTGCATTTGTCAGGGTGTTCACAATGTAAAGACCCTCCCTAATGCGTTGGATAATATGTTCTCAATATCAAACGGCTACCGACGTAGGAAGGGCAGTCCAGGGCTGACTCGGAGATGCTTTGGGCTAGAAACTTAGAACAAACCAACACTAATACTCAAAAAAGCAACATGTACTTAATGCTTTTACTGTAGAAAGGCAAAATACTTTAACATACACACTTTTGAATATTATAATAAAAATGGCACATATTAATTGGATTTCAGGTCACGTGCAAATACAAATTAAAACCTCTCCTATAAGGACATTTCAGATTAATCAGAGTCCAAGTCACATACCCTAAAGAAATGTCAAAGGGGGCACCTAAGCCTGTAAATGTAGTCTGCTTGCAGTATCTGTGAGTTACAATGTAGAACTTTGCACACCAGCAGGCTCTAATCATAAAAACCATCAACGGTCCTCTTGCAAAACATGAGACTTTTCACAATCGAAAAGCTTACATTTATAGGCTTTGTCAAGTCATTCACCATGTAAAATGAGAGGTCTACGGCCTTTTTCACCATATTCATCAATCAGGAAAGCTGGCCTGTTGGGCTTAGCTTGAACATAAATATGATAATTTCATTTATGCCTACAGAGACCCATCAAACAATTTAGGCAGATCCAAAATATAGATTGATAAGAACAATCTGTCCCCTTTTGGAGACACCAAGCATTTACTGGACCTAAATATATATCTACTAAAACTCTTGGATTCTCCAGACTTGACAATATAAAACCCTATGGTATGTGGTAAACTGTTCAATAATGTAATGCCTCATCCTATGGTGTGTGCCGCAGAGTTCACAATGTAAATCCCCTTCCTATTGCATTGATATGCGAGTTTATAAAGTAATGATCCCTCCTTATTGCATTTGTCAGAGTTCACAATTTAAAATCTGTTTCTAAAGCTACAAGCATCTGGGAAAGGGCAGCGGGGGATCAATATGGTCAGAGGAGTGGCAGGGACATTGGGGCCTCTGGTGATGCAGGGCATGTGCAACAGGAGTGGCTTGGTGGGGGCCGGTCTGAGGCTTTACTCCCTGCATCTGCTCTGGACCCAAAGGTGCTTTTGCCAGGTGATAGAATCTGGCCAGGTGTACCCCACTCTGGAGAATCCTGAAACACCACGAATGCAGCCCTCTTGAAATCAGAGATACAGTAGGACCTTAAGCAGTACACAGTGACACACATTTTCTGTCGCAATGGATCCATGAATGCACTGGTAAATGGACAGATACCTTGTATTATTTAGGTGACAATGTTATTTTGGACATTCACAATCTGGGGTAGGGTAGCACAGTGGGGCACGTGCCTTGCAGTACAGCATTGCTTTCCTGGAGTATGAGTGATGATCTATTCCAGGAAGAGCAATGTTGTTCATGTAGACAATGTACAAGTGCATGCCATGTTTTCATTTATGATCCCAGACGCACGTCTCCCATTGTATTCGTTGTCCCAAAGTATCGAACAGGAAACATTGCATGGAAAATACACCGTGCACTAGAACACTAATCTCTTGCAGTCTGCATGCCTGTGTTTAATAAACAAAGAAGACGTGCCTGGCTTATTATAACATATACAAGAGTGACTTGTTTTTATGTTGCCACAACCAGCAGACATAGTTTTCAAACTATTCCCTTTGGAACTCACGGTTGAGGGAAATAAAATGTAAAGTTCCGGGCATCTCATCATAATCGACCTTTCATGACAAACTCCAAGCTTTTTTACTGTTATATTTCTCACTCTTTACTTGATCGGGACAAAATAATTAGGCACCTGATTTACAAAGTCTAATCTGCAAAATCACAGGGTTTGCAAACACAAAATGTCTTTTTGATACATAGGAAACATATTTAGCAAAATCAAAAAAGCACTTCAAATTTGCAGAATTGATTTAACGACCCATACTGAATTACAATTAGGAAGAAACGTGTAAAGGGTGTTCCTTGCTAACTGTGATTTGGTTTCATGTGTATCAATAACTTTGAATGATTTTGTGTTCACAAACCATTAATACTTCAAAGGAGGTGGTAAATGATTTGCAAAGTGAAAGGTGTCACTTTGGGGCACCTTTATCTTTGTGAATGGGATCAACTGTTTAGTTGGGAAAAGACCCCTGCCTGCTCCCCCGATTATTTCCAACTTTTTCTTTTTTACAGCAGCTCTGGTTGCTTTAAGGAGCATAGGCTGCTTTAGCAGACATGGGTCCTGTTTGGGAATGGAGAGGCGAGGATGCTGTTCTGCTGTTCCTTGCAGACGACCATGCCTGTGGTTGTAGGCAATCGTAGGGCGGCACGAATAGCGACCTGCCTAATTATTATTCATTCGGCAGGTCATTCTGTAACCCCAGCCCTTCATACACAGCACAACTCAGAACTATGTTCCAAAAATCCTTTGTCACTAGGAGGTGAGAACCTAAAAATACCAGAATTGCTGACAACTTTGATCACTTGGAGCTCTGCTCTTAATAACATGCAAACTTGCTCACAGTTGCTACTTGTCGCACCCAAAACTCACCCAGATCACTGCTGTGCTCCTGCAAACGCTTAGATTAATTCACAAAGAGCTCTTTTAGTGATAAAACCCTGGATAACTCCGCCCCTCCACTTGAGAATGCATAGATTTGCTCAAGCATCATCTTCCCCTAATACCCAGAGCGGGGTGGCCTATTTTCAACAATATCTAAACTTTTTTTCAGTGGGAATTACATTTCTATTCTATGCTTGTTTTAAAGAGGTATGTTAGTCCATAGCTTTGTTCATTGTGTGTTTTATATGTTAGATGATTTCCTATTAAGTTTATAACTTGTGATATGCAGATCATACAAGTGATTGACATGCTGAGCCACCTTACCAGCACAAAAAGAAAATGAATGAGAATTGTTTTACTCATTTGTAATGCATTTGTGGAACTGTAATAACGCAATACCTGTGTGACTGAGCTTCTTCCCTAAGTAAATATGAAATTGGTGACACCAATGTGTGTATTTGACATGCCTTTGTTCCCAACATCTTGTACATAACAGGGTACTCTAGTGCTCTAGTTAACTGCTTTTCAGTGGCAGGAGAGATGAATTTTAATCAGCAGGTCAGCATCAATTAATATTTCCAAAAAGAAATTACTGCAATGAGGATATGCCACAAACCCTGAGGGTGAGAATACTAATACAGCGGAAACTGTGCTGAAAAATCCTAACAGGCCAGATTTGTAAATGGATGACTTGTAGTGTAATGCCTTGAGTTGGAGAGCAAGCACCTCAGGCTTTGTACTATGAAGGAATTGCTCATCCTTCGCTGTGTAATGGACCGTGCAGTAAGGCCCACACTACCGTCTTTTTAACATTATGGGGTAGAAACTGGCTGTGAGTATCATTGTCCACATTAGCAAAAGCTGAGGCAAAAGCCTATATGGGACTGAAGATCTAAGTCTTGGTACTCAGATTTGCAGTGTGATGCCATTGCAAATAATGTACCTTAAAGGAACAAGAGGAGTAAAGCTACAGTGGGCCATAGTGAAGGAATCGTTGAGAGAAGCTTGCTGTGGGCCTTGTCACAGCTACTTATTCAGCCCAATGCTCAAAGTACGAAGATGTGGCGTGCAGGCTATCAGAAATCAACCATTGCTCTCCTTAAAGGTTTCCCTGCTGACATTGGTAGTCTGCCACTCTTCCATTCTTTCTGACGGGATCAGAGGTTGCAAATCCTGCGTATGTTACCCAGAAGGCTACTCCGAAGGCTGAGGAGTTATACATTGCACCCCAATTCCTGAGCCATTGACACATACATTGCACATGTTGCATGTGCATCTGAGACAGTTGTATGTCACAAACATGCTGAGTAGGATAACATGTACAATGGAAGACAGAGTGAGCGCTAGCTTAATATTTCTGAAGAACGCCCTTAGACGAGCTAACCATACTGCAGACATTGTAGCTGAGACAATGCAGTCACGTGCTCTAAGGGAGGTTGGAGTTCAAGGAGGAGACCCAAAAGTGTGTGGACCCTTCACTTATTCGAGTTGTGGGGCTACCTGCAAATGTAACAACAATACTCACCCAACGTGTACTTGATACACAAAGACAATAGGCAGACCCTCAGGTGGTACACATAGTGTAGGTATTCATGCCGGAAGATTAAGGTTTGACTGGAGATTGTGATGTAGTTTGAACAAACAACTTGCACAAGCTGTGTTCTTCTGCAGGAAGGTGTGCTGAATGATGCTACAGGTACATTTTGTTTTGATGAGTCAAAGTAATTTCCCTATTCATAATAGGTACAGATACTGCAGTCATTCACATGAGTTCAGTCATTTATATGTTTTATAGTTGAGGCTTTTGTTAAATTTACAACACTCCATGTTCAAGTGACAGTTATGACATTTTATTGAGAATATTAATCAGGGTGTCCTTGTATTCCCTACTCACAGTGGCAGACCTACTAATATTTCAGAAGCATAATATATACATTTGTTGTTTAATAAATATTCTAACATCATATTAATAAGCAGTACGTTTGTGTAATTTTTATTGAAAAGTTGTTATATAATTCCAAACAGAGGATGCTTCATTGAAATTATCGTACATACCCAGCCTGCGTTCTCAGCCTTTGAATAGTGACTTGTGTAAGAAACCTTTGTTGTGCAAAATGGCAATGTGCACTGCAGTGAAAGGCACAATACTAATTAAGACGGAAGAATATGGAAAAGTCATTGCACCGCAATTATAAAAATTCTTTAATACTGTGTGGTTGTTTTGTATTGCGTCCGAAGCTTTGTATAGTTCTTCATGATTTGATTTGATTTGATTTGACTTTGGTACAGCGTGAACATACCTGGAGGTGTCTTGGTGCTAAAAGGTAAAGAAAAATAGAGAATAGAGTTAGATTTTAGTGAAAAGCCAGGTTTTTAAAAGCTTGCGGAAACTCCAGAAAGAGAGAGCTGATTTAATTACTCAAGGAAGCCTGTTCCAGTTTTGAGTTGTACAGACCAAAAAGCTCCTACCTCCCCAAGAAGAGAGCTTGTAGGGAGGCACCACCAAATTCATTGCTGAGCTGGAACCAACGGTCCTGTTAGGAACAAACCTTATAGGTTGTTCTCTTAAGAAGGTTGGACCTTGTCCCTGAAGCACTTTATAGGTTATGCAAAGCACTTTAAAGAGAATCCTTTGATGAACAGGGAGCCAGTGCAGTCTTACCAAAGCCTGTGAGGCCAACTGGAACCTCTGGATTTTCATCAGCAATCTTGCTGCTGTGTTTTGTAGAATCTGCAATTTTATCTGATGGACCTTGGGTAGGGTGACATAAAGACCATTACAGTAGTCAATCCTGGACATTACAAGGCAGAGGACCAATGTATTCATCAAATTAAATGGAAGAAACTGTGCTATTTTCCTAATCATGTGCAGCATAAACAAGGATGTAGAAATGACCTTATTAACTTGTTCTTTGTAACTAAGTTTGAAGTCTACCAGGATACCCAGATTTTTCACCCTTTTCGCAGGGATCGGAAAAGAACCCAATTTCTCCAGTCACCAGGAAGGATTCCAAAAGGAAGTGTTATTACCAAAGAGGATAACCTCTGCTTTTGCAGAGTTCAACTTAAAGCAGTTCACATCCATTCAGGCACCAACCTCTCGCGTCTACACCAGGAATGACTCACTAATGTCATGACTTACATGTTTACCTCAGTGTCATACAGCAGTAATGTGCAGTAACATTTAAGCCAATAGGTCATGAATCACAGACTTCAAATAACTGCCTAACATCCTTTTGCATTGCTTTTTCTACAGTAAAAGAAAAACGAGACTCAGGATAGCTCATAGACATCTAACATATCTTTAGTCCAAATTAGCCAGCATGTATCAAAAATAATCCAGGGCAAAACACTGTGCCAATAGACAAGCACTTTGCCCATGCTCCAGGCGCCAGAGCTAAGGGAAGGATTTCTCCTGGGGGAATGGGGTAGAGTGCGGCCCAGTACCGGACCTGATAATTTAGCCAGACAGAGTAAGAACATGGAACTAAATTTAGATGAAGTCTAACCATGTTTACCGTATTATACTTGTTTGCATTGAATGCATTGTTTAGTATTGTTTGTAATGTGTTAAAGTGCACTGAAGGTGTCACCTGGGTAGGAGACAGTGGGATAATTGACTGGATGAGTAGGTAGAAATATGAGGACTTCTATGCCAAACATTGTGTGTGTGAAATTCATGACTTAGAGTGACCAGGATCTAGAAACAGATCAGGAATGGGGAAGAGAGGCAGAAAGGCCAGGACACAAAGCACAGAACCTTGAAGGATGAATGAGTGTGGGAAAGAATCACTCAGATCCAGCTGATTGGCTCCTTCACTAGCCCCTCCACAAGATGAGTTAGGAAAATAACTGAGGCACCCATCCTTGAGAGGCAACTAACAATGAAGAACCAAATCAATATCATCTCCTCCGCCTGTTTCTACACCCTCTGCATGCTAGGCAGGATCTTCCATTGGATCCCCATCCTTACCAGAAAAACAATTGCCCATGCCCTCATTGCCAGCCTCCTCGACTACGGCATCACACTCTACCCCAGTACCACCAAACATCTACTCAATCACCTCCAGACCATCAAAAACTCAGTGGCAAGACTCATTCTCAACCTTCCCAGAGGTCCCACCTCAGGACCCTCCAATGGTTCCCCGTACACAAATGATGCCTCTTCAAACTCCTCACCCATGCCTTCAAGGCCCTCCACAACATCTGACCCGCATAGATCAACCACCACCTGACTTTCCATCGTCCCACCAGAGAGCTCCATTCCCTCACCCTGGACCACACCCCCTGCATCTGCTAAAGCCACTGCTGAGGTCATTCCTTCACCTACATAGGCCCAAAGTACTGGAACGATCCCAACCTGCGCACCTGCCCTTCACTAGCGGAATTCAAGAAAAAGGCTCAATGCATGGCTCTTCGACCAAGAAGTAGAAAACCCAATGCCTGAAGACCCCCTGGAGTGATTAGTCACACTCTACAAGAACCACATGAGTGATTAATTGATACAGTTCTCATTCCCTTCCCACATCCATTCACGGGTTGAGCTGCAAGTGCAAGAATAGCAGGCTCTTTCTTATTTACCATGAATAAATGAGGGAACAGTGATGGTGGCAGAATAATCTAAACATAGTAATCCCTCACTGAAAGGTACTCCTGCCCATGCTATGTACCACCACTGCAGTAAAGTCAAGTGAACATTTCTGAAACAGTGGGTGGGGCTCACTAGCAAGGATGGGAAGAAATGCTTTCCCAAGGTTGGTACCATCTATCTAGAGACATTAGGGAACTTACAGAAGAAGTTGAAAGAACCTAAAAACAAGATAGAGATCAAACAATAGCCAGTCTTTCTACAGAGGGATGAGAAGGCCAACAAACACAAACAGGGATTCCACATATGTGCCATGGTACAAACGCCAAGAGAAACTATAATGCAAAATGAGCCACCATCAGCTAGAGTTATGGCTTGCGTTCCTACTTCTCAACCTGTTCCCGCTTTTTTTCTCTCAGTTCACTGAACCACAGGAAAAAGAGAATGAGAGCAAGGACACAAGTGAGGAGGATGTGAATGCCAATATGGCTGGGGGTGCACCAGTAGATGTGCCTGGGAATGGAGCAGTGCCAGCAGGATCACTGGCAGAAGAAGCACAAAGAGGTAACACGAAATCAAGTACTGCACTGTAAGTGACTGACACTAGAGTGGCACAATAGAAGTGTACAAATAACTAAATAAGACGCGTACTACACAGCTGTGAAGAGGTCTAGACTGAGAATGCGTTCAGTCCCAGCTGGGCATAGAGATCCCTGTGAACAAAACCTCACTCTTACCCAAGAAAATCTAAGAAGGACAGCAGGCCCACTGGCTGAAGTCGGATTCACAGACAAAGGGCAGAACCTTCTATTCACTCTAGTGATGCAGTCAATAAAGACCCCACCCCACTCATTCCCTGTAACTTTCTTCCCTTGAGGGTGGTCCCTGTCCCCGGAGTTAGAGCCACATCCCTTGGACCCCTTCTAACTCAATAAGCATTAAAAAGCAATCCCCCAACATTAGATAAAACACCAACCAGTTTTGCGAAAAATTGTAAAGTGTATTTAAGCTTGCAAACCGAACTGGGATGTGTCGGGTGGTGCCCAGTGAAGTAAAAGACCGGTTGGTAGAAAAGTCTGCATGTCTGAGACAGAACCCCAGTAATGAAGTGGCCCTAAATAGGGCAAATGATGCATTGTTGAAGTTTGCTGCAGAGATGTGCACAGTGAAAATAGGTTAAACCTAGGCGGCTCAGAAGGAAGCTGCATGCTCGAGCTGTGCGTTATTTTTACTCAGACAATTTTAAAATTGAATCGCTGCTAAGTCTAACTTTTTAAAATATCTTTTACAATTTTGACTATTTGCACTTTACCTGTTCTTGACTTGTGGGGTCAGCTGTAGCGTGCAATCGGGGACGGAGTTGTGTGTTATACTCCGGGGGCGGCGGACATCTTGGGAGGTGGTGGTCAGCGGTGCAGCTGCCGCAGAGAGCTTGGGCGTCCTGGCTGAAAAGGGGCGGATGTGGCGAGCGCGCATTAGAACCTAGGCGGCTCAGAAGGAAGCTGCGTGCTCGAGCTGTGCGTTATTTTTACTCAGACAATTTTAAAATTGAATTGCTGCTAAGTCTAACTTTTTAAAATATCTTTTAAAATTTTGACTATTTGCACTTTACCTGTTCTTGACTTGTGGGGTCAGCTGTAGCGTGCAATCGGGGACGGAGTTGTGTGTTATACTCCGGGGGCGGCGGAGATCTTGGGAGGTGGAGGTCAGCGGTGCAGCTGCCGCAGAGAGCTTGGGCGTCCTGGCTGAAAAGGGGCGGATGTGGCGAGCGCGCAGCGGACGCGCGCAGCGGGCGCGCCGCTGGCGCGCCGCAGGCGCGCCAAAGGCAAGCCCGTCTGCGCCCGTCCGCGCCCGACCGAGACCAGAGGCCATGATCCCTGCTCCCGCTGCTGTAACACGGCGCCCCTATACGTCCGATCAGTTAAGAAAATTTTGTGGCACACAACAATGTCATTACTCTTTGAGCCCCCCCTTTGACCAGACTCACTGCACTCAATGCAATTTCCTCCTGAACCCAGAGGATCAGGTAGGAAAGAAATGTCCTGTAAACTCGGACTTTAAAATGAAGCTGGTAAACTGCCGTTCACTACTAAAACATTCGCTTGAAATGAGACTGCTCTTAGAAGATACCAGCCCGGATATTATGTTTCTTACTGAGACTTGGCTGACGGACTGGTCTAATTCAGCGGTTGTTCAGGCACTCCCCCCAGGTTACACTATCCAAAGACAAGACCGCTCACTTACCAGAGGGGGAGGGCTTGCCATTATCCATAGGGATTCTTTTAGCTGCAGGATTTCTGACGGGCTCATTCGAGACTGTGAAAGTTGCTCCTTTTCAATTAAATTTACACCCACATGCACCTTCTCAGGTATGTTAATATACCGACCCCCAGGTGCGATTGGATCTTTTCTTGGGGACTTGGTGGACAATACCTCTCTACTGGTTAGCTCCCTGCCGAACTTCACTGTTCTGGGAGACCTTAACCTACACCTTGAATCCCGCACGGCCACGTATGTGGAAGAAGTATCTAACGCCTTAGAGGTGCTACTCCTTTCTCAGAAAGTGACGGGTCCAACTCATGTCAAAGGTCACCTGTTGGACCCGATCTTTACTAATACTCTCATCCAGGTAGATGACCCACAGCCGCTCCCCTGGACTGACCATTATCTTATTTCATTTTCCTGGTCAGCCTCCACGAGTAGGAAAGCTGGAAACCATTCCAAAATTCTGAACCGGAATTGGTCTAATATTTCTGTGGAAGAATGGGCTGCCATCCTCAAAGAAACCCGTCCCTGTCTAGACCCTGACCCTGAGAAGGCAAATTCACAATTCAATCTCTGGATCAAAAATTCACTGGACGTATTAGCCCCCATAAAACTCAGGGACATTAAAAAGGGGCCAAAAAAAGTTGCTTGGTTCACTACGGAGCTGAGAGATCTTAAACGGAATTGTAAGCAACTTGAGAGGCAGTGGAGGAAAGACTTTTCATGTGAAAAAAAGAAAATCTATCGTGATGCACTAAAACTGTATAAAACCGAGATTATGAAAACACAATCTAAGTTTTATGAAGCAAAGATTTTATCAGCACCTACCTCTCCTAAAGAAATTTTTTAAATTTTTAAATCTTTGACTACCCCTCCATGCACCACGATGACCTCTACTGATGTACAAGGTCGCTGTAACAATTTAGCAGAATATTTCCACGATAAGGTACAGGCGATTTACTCAGCCTTTTCGACAGTCACCACTTCTGACCTTAATGCCACGTTGCAAGAAATTAGAGATCGCCGAGACCAGAGTCTGGAATCTTTTCCGCCCCTGGATTCAGATACAGTGATGTCCTTACTTAATAAACTTAAATCAGGCTCCCCTAAAGACCAGGCGCCCCCCACGATGTTGCACAAGGTGGCCCCAGAAGTAGCCCCTGTTATCGCAACTCTTATTAACTCCTCACTGTCAACAGGCAAGGTTCCTTCACTATGGAAGGAAGCGATGGTAAAGGCCCTGCTAAAAAAACCTGGTTCAGATCCGGAGGTAATGGCCAACTATCGCCCTATCTCCCTGCTCCCGGGAATAGCTAATATAGCAGAGAAGTACGTCAATACTACCCTTTCCACTTATTTGGAGGAACATGACTGTTTGCACTCAACATAGACTGGCTTTAGATCTCGACAGGGCACGGAAACCGCCCTGATTGCCGTTGTAGAGGAGGCAAGGAAAATTATGGACTCAGGAGGATCAGCTGCAATAATCATCCTTGATCTCAGTGCGGCTTTTGATACCGTCAACCATCAAATTCTCATTACAAGATGTCACGAGATGGGGATGAACGGTACCGCACTGAGATGGATAGCCTCCTTTCTGGAAGGCCGCACATTCCAGCTCTTTGAGGAGAATGTGACTTCTAGGAATGTGCCTTTGAAGAGTGGAGTGCCTCAGGGCTCATCACTTAGCCCCACTCTTTTTAATATTTATATGTGCCCCTTGGCTAAAATTGTGGAGGCATTCGGCATACAAATTGTTATGTATGCCGACGATACTCAGTTGATTGTCTCCCTCAAAAACCCAGGACATCAAGGAAGTAATCTTTCCAGATGCCTGGAGGAGATATCCATGTGGATGAAAGAATCCTGCCTACAGCTCAATGGATCAAAAACAGACCTTATGCTGCTGGGAAAACCCCTGCCTCCAGACATGCCGTTAGCACGGCCTAGTTGTATGGGAAACCCGCCCACTCCTAAAAAACACATTAAGAGCTTAGGAGTCTGGCTGGACGCAAGACTAGACATGAAGACACAGGCTAACAAGGTAGCTGGGTGCTGCTTCGGGATTTTGAAGTCAGCACGAAAGATCTTGCCTCTTCTCCCATTTCATGCAAGAAGACTACTCCTCCAGGCGCTTATACTGTCGCGTCTGGACTACGCTAATGCCCTATATTTAGGAGCCCCCCAGTTCACAATATGCATACTACAGAAGGTCCAGAACTGTGCGGCAAGAATTCTCTTGCAATTTTCGCGGCTAGACTCAGCAAAAAAAGCAATTAGACAATTGCACTGGCTCCCAGTTTTAGAAAGGATTAAATTCAAGGCCCTTTGTATCACTCACAAGATCATGGCCGCGAATGGTCCTCCAATCCTTCAAAGGATAGTTTCTCCATACCATCCCAAAAGGCACCTTCGCTCGGAAAATAAGCGCCTTGCCATGGTACCGAGAATTGTCAGGACCAGATGTGGAGGTCGCTGTTTCTCCTATGTCGCTCCTAAGACTTGGAACACCCTCCCAGACTCTATCCGTATGGAGGAGGAATACCTGCCCTTTCGACGGCTTTTGAAGACGCATTTTTTTCCTAAGGTATAATTTATTCTGCCCCTCGCTGTCTGGTTCTCAGCGCTGGGAGGCCCTAGGGTAGCCATGCGCTCTATAAATGCCTCTTTCATTTCATTTCATTTCATAAACTAAAATTTCAACATGAAAACAAAATAAAGGAGAATCACCGGCAGATCATCGAGACAGGCTCAAAGATTTTTTTGAGAGATTATCAGGCATCTGATGGAGATGGCTTAGGAAGATGAAGGTACAGACTTTGTGCAGAGATTGTTACCTAATATGAGAAGTCAAATCATGATAATTCATATTGGATGGAAACTAGCTGAGTTAGTGACTGTTGTGCATCATTGCGTTGCTTCAAAAGAAAGAGAATGAATCTAAACAAATCTCTTTGAAATTGCAGAACATGCAGCAGAATGTAAATGGAGCAGATGGGGAGCTCCCACAAGCGGGTGGTGGCTCCATTTTGGTACATTACATTGATGGTTTATTGTTGGCTTATGCTACTTTAGATTACGGCAAAGCTGACTTTGTCTACCTACTAACTGAATTGGCTAAAATGTGGCATAAGGCTTCACAGGGAAAACTGAAAATGTGCCTCCCCAGTGTGTGTTATCTTGGTCATAAAATCTCTGTCTGAGATGACTACCTGTCACGAGAACATATTCAAGCCTTTCGCACATTGACACATCCAGTGACTGTCTCCCAGTTATGAACTTTCCTGGGTGTGTCTGGATCCTGGAGTACACCAAAATGGCAAAGTCTCTGCAAGACTATGTCAGAAAAGATAGCCCATAACATTTGCAGTGGTCCAGGGAAGCCAAATATGCTTTTGTACAACTGAAGCAAGCCCTTGCCTTTGCACCCATTTTGGGGCTACCTGGCTACACCAAGACTTTCACTCTGTATTGTCATGAATGCATAGTTTTGCCTTGGCTGACCATTCCTCTGCTCTAGACCCAGTCGCAGCAGGACTTCCTCTACGTTTCTCATGTGTAGTCACTGCTGCTCATCTTGTTGAAGGTTCTGAAAATACTGTGTTACGTTCCATCCAGATTGTCACTGCTTCCCATGCTCTTGTTGCTCTACTCCTCTAACACACAACACCTTTTGACTGCCAAGTTATCTCAATATGAAATTCTGTTGCTGTCTTTGTCTGTTGCTAAACCCTGAAATCGGCATCACTTGTGCTCCTTAAGTGAGGAAGGAGAACCTCATGATTGCCTTGTGGTAACCCAACATGTAATAAAGCCCCATATTAATCCCAAGGGCACACCAATGTTAAACTGTGAATTCATGTATTTTGATGATGATTCATAGCTTCGAAATGTCGAAGTTTTGCTGATTACAAGTTATGCTGAATAGATTCTATATTCATTTGTTGAAAGCTGCCACCTACCTGATGCAAAATCAGCCCAGCTTGCTGAACTTGTTGCACTCAAGTTTGCATCTTAGATGAGAAAAAGTATGCGTTTGAAGTCAGGCACACATTGGGGCTTCTATGGATGCAGAGGGATTCTTGCCCTCTGCTTGTATTTGTGTAAAGAATGGCTTGTGTGAGAAACTGGGTTACTGGTTGAGGGGGGTGAAACCCTATTCAAGCAGCAGACACAATCCTTGTCAGGGTGAGGCTCAAACAAGCAAACACCAAATTAACCTGAGCTCAACCCTCTGGTAGCTTGGCACAGAACAGTCAGGCTTAATTTAGAGGCAATATGTATATTTTTATGCAACATTTCAAACAGTAATAAAGTGAAACCACAAGACAAGAAAAATCCCACACCAATCTAGCAACATAAAGCAAAAGTTCACGAATAAATCAAGACCAAAATGACAAAAATCCAGATAGTAGAACTGGAGATGTGCAATTTTAAAGGTTTAAGTGAAAATAGTGCCAAAATGCCCAAAGTGCCACTCACGGCTATCTGCTCTTGTTAGACCGGAAGAAAGTCACAAGTTCATGATACCTCAATGAAGCAAGGGATGGATACAGGGAAAAGGCTAGTTCCTCTAAAAATTGCCTTCTAAGTTCAGCGCAAAGAATCCCCTTCGCAGTGGAGGAAGCTGTGAGGAGCAGAGAAGCCTCGTCGATATAGTGTGAAGGGTAGGTCTGGCATTGCGGGCGGTCATTGTTCTACCGCAAAGATACTGTTGCCATCGCGAGTAGGCAGGCTGAAGCTTCACAATGGTGCTCTCCATGAGAGGTTGATGCTGTGGTGCAAAGGGTCGGGTTGATGGAATTTGGCATTAGCGGGCTATGCGAGTGACAAGGTTTTGGCACCAACAGGACCGTTCGCAGTTGTGAAGAGACCAAAAACTTCAATTCAGCGTCTCTGCAGCCACACCAAAGGTCCAGTACCTAAGGGGCACCACTTGAGGGTCAGGAACTTGCTCCATCAGGACCTGGGTTCTGGTTCAGGTGGTTGTTAGTCTGTTAAGTCCCTGTGGCACTGCACAGAAGGCCAGCAAACTAGCCCTTGGAATCCAGGTGCCCTGTCTAGATAATCTGCTGGTGAGGTTCACCTCACTCTGACTCAGGCAGGGGAGCAGCATGGCAGCAGGGCATTTATCCAGCAAGGCAGCAGGGCAGTAGTCCAGCGGGGCAGCAGTCCAGCAGAGTGGCAGTCCTTTCAGTAGCAGAGCAGTCCTTCTTTCAAGCTAACTCTCCAAAGGTCCAGTAGAGTACTGAAGAGTCAGTGTCTGCAGTCCAATATTTATACCAGGTGCCTCATATGAAGTGGGAGAAGCTTCTAGTGGTTTCCTTTTGAAGTGCTCAGGTTTCCTGCCTCCCTTGCTCTTGCTCCAGACTATCCACAAGGGATATGCATCCCTTTGTGTGGAGGCAGAACACAGCCTATTCAAGTGTAAGTAGGGCTGTGCCCAGCTACGCCTTCCCATACTGTCAGGGATGGCACATTCGGGCACATCTATTGTTTGTGGCTGTCTTGAGGAATACGCAAAGCCCAACTGTCAGCTGCACCCTGTCATGTGACCCACAGACAAGCTGCAGAAACTTAATTGCTAAGGCAGGAAAATGACAACTTTCTAAAAGTGGTATTTTGTAAATTGTACAATAAGAAAGGATTTTTCATAACAATTCCAAAGACACTGAGCATGAACTGGGTATCTGTTCCCATTTCGGAGTTACAGCTTACAAAATGTAATAAGGCAACTCCAATGTTATCCTATGGGGGAGTAGGCCTTGCAATAGTGAAAAATGAATTGACGAGTTTTTCACTACCAGTGCATGTCCTACTTTTTAAATACACTGCACCCTGTACTTTGGGCCTACCCTAGGGGTGATTTATATGTATTAAAAGGAAGGTTTGGGACTGCAAAAGTTTTATTTTGCCAGGTCGACATAGCAGTTTAAAACTGCATACACAGGCTGCAATGGCAGGCCTGAGGCATGTTTTAAAGCGCTACTCAAGTGGGTGACACCATCAGTGCTGTAGGCCCACTAGTAGCATTTAATTTACAGACCCTGGGCGCATTTTGTGACACTTTACTAGAGACTTAAAACTAAATTAAATAAGCCAATTGGGTATATGCCCATTCTACCATGCTTTAAGAAGAAAGCACAGCACTTTAGCATTGCTTGGCAATGGTAAAATGTCCTAAAGCCAGCAAAAACAGAATCAGCAAAACAGGAGGGTTGAAGGCAAAAAGTTAGGAGGAAACCCACGCCACAGATGGCAGGTCTAACAGCTTGTATGTATAAAATGTATTGAACACTTTATTGTTGCCACAAAAACAAGCAGTAGTTAAGTGTGTGGGCCACCAAAACTCGCATGATGTGTCTTGAGGAAATGTCCTCACTGATTTAGCTGCTAGACAAGCTGCCTTGTAACAAACCAATGATGCTGTTATGTATGCTGTACAAACCAATTTGTATTCTGTGCCCTCCCTATAATATTTGTCTCTGTTGCAGGAGCAAGCCTCTGAAAGTGAGAAACAGTACTGATTTAAACAGAAGTGCATATGGGACCCAGAAGAAGTGTGGAGCGACAGCTCAGGGCAGGTGGTCACACTGAAATGTCTGCAACCCAGTCTTGTACCATTGTGTAAGAGAGCTACCCTGTCAATAGAGATGGCATGGCTTGTGCTGCCGCAACCCATTGATATGTGTCCTCTTTTCCTTTGTTACCTAGAATTCCTGTAATTTCTGTTTCACCTGTTAGACTTATAATGCTGGCACAGGGATCAAGGCCACCCCCACTGCTCGCCCTCCTCTCTGGGGCTACTTTGTGCATCTTCAGATGAGCTTCATTCAGATGCCCCAAATGTGACACTTACTCTTATGTGGTTATAAATGTTTGTATTTTTGCAGAGTGGGTGGAAGTTTATCCCTGTGCAAGTGCAGATGTCATTACTGTAGCTAAGTGCTTGCTAAGGGATATTAATCTCTGTTTCAGGATCTCGAGTCACTTCTAAAGCGACAGACGCGCACACTTCATTTAATCCGTAATGCAGGAGATTTGCAAAACTTTAGTTTGGGATTAATCAACACTTCCATTGTGTCTGTCACCTTGAGGCAGTAGGAAAGACAGAGAGAAACAATGGCACATTTAAGAATAATGGAGAAATGCATCTTTTGAACAAGGAAAGCCGTCCCCACATGTAACTCCATGGAGAATTTTAGGTAAACATTCTTCTAGCATAAACACATGTTCATCAAATGATGGGTCCAAGCTTCATTTATTTTTGTAGGCCGTGAAGCAGCCGCGCGTAAACTGGGACCCGCTTACTATCAATCAATCAATCAATCAATCACAGCATTTATATAGCGCACTACTCACCCGGAGGGTCTCAAGGCGCTCGGGGGGGGGGGGTCCGCTACTGCTCGAACAGCCAGGTCTTCAGCTGCTTCCTGAAGGCGAGGTGGTCCTGGGTCAGGCGGAGGTGGGACGGGAGGGAGTTCCAAGTCTTGGCGGCCAAGTAGGAGAAGGACCTTCCTCCTGTGGTGGCTCTTCGGATCCGGGGGATGGCGGCGAGGGCGTGGCTGGTCGAACGAAGGTGGCGTGTGGGAGCGTAGAAGTTGAGGCGGCTGTTGAGGTATGCTGGTCCTTGGTTGTGCAATGCTTTGTGTGTGTGGGTCAGGAGACGGAAGGTGATTTTCTTGCTGACCGGGAGCCAGTGCAGGTCTCTCAGGTGTCCGGAGATGTGGCTGCGACGGGGGATGTCCAGGATGAGTCGGGCTGAGGCGTTCTGGATCCGCTGGAGTCTCTTCTGGAGTTTGGTGGTGGTTCCGGCGTAGAGGGAGTTACCGTAGTCCAGACGGCTGGTGACGAGGGCCTGGGTGACCGTCTTCCTGGTCTCGGTGGGGATCCACCGGAAGATCTTTCGTAGCATGCGCAGGATGTTGAAGCAGGACGAGGATACGGCGTTGACTTGCCTGGTCATGGAGAGGGAGGAGTCCAGGACGGGGGGATTTAAATGCCCTGGATCTGGAGACTAACTATAGAGGTCACTATTGGCCGCATGGCTCTGGTGACCCACCTCACCTGTGGCTTGAGCGTGATGCCGCTTTCCCTCTGTCTCTTCCTAAAACGCTGTTAAATAGGTTGACCCATCATTGCAAACCTTGGACTTGCTGTGTGGAAGAGACTAGCTGAGCTGCAGGCTGGACCGCTGCTTAACTCGCCACAGGTGCTGCTAGAGTGGTGCATGTGGTTTCCCCTAGGGCAGGAAAGGACAGTGGCGAGCACACTGCAGGGGCTGGTGTTGAGATGTATGGGCTATATTTTTGCAGATGTGGCACTCCGCAGTTGGGAGCAGGTGAGTGCGCAGGGTGACACGCATACCACCCCGGCTCAGTTTCACGACAAGGGTTGTGCCACATGATGTGGGAATTAATGAAGGAGGCCTTGACAGAGCCTCTGGAGTCGCCCGCTTTGACTCACTTTCTGCAGGCGCCTACACCTCAGCGCATTATTGAAAAACTGTAGCGTTCTCACAGGATGCTGGCGGCCAGGAATTAAGGCCCGACTGGCAGGAGGATTTGGAACTGCTTATTAGCGATAAACAATGGATGGATGGATATGTGAGTTCTATGCTGCTTAGTGTGGCCTCGGGGAATGACAGTGGTCCTTGGATGTTCCCTAGTCTAGTGATGACTGTGCAGGGGTCAGGTGATTGGCTTTCGGGGCCGGGGGATACAGGCATTGCGGGCACTGTGCCGGGAGTGTTGCATGTGCTGATAGCACTTGTATAGTATGCAACTCACCAGTGATTAAAGTGCCATTATATGCTATATGGTTGTTGAAAATGAAAATATAGTTCTAAGAAAAAAAAATCATTAGGTATCACACCTTGTCAGAGTGGTAATGTACCATGATGATTTAAATGCATTTGTCATCAATGCTTAATCGTTAAACATGATTACCACCTGCTATGACTTCATGGTTTTTTAAGAGAGCAATTTCTTGTTTTTAGACTTCATTACTTGAGAATGTTTAACACATTCGTGATCCACAATTTAGGGGCTGATTACGATGTTGGGCTGAGTTGCCTCCGTCCGACATTGTCTTGTTCATGTGACCAAACCGAAACCCGATCGGCGGTCCCGATCGGCCTATTAGGTGCAATGGGAGCATGCATTCTGACCGCAAACCGGCCGGAATGCATGCTCCCATTGTAAAATGGAAGGTGCAGTTCATTCCTGCACTACGTGGCAGGCACCTCGAGGTGCCTGCCACGAGGTGCAGGGATTAACAGGAGGGAGCCAAAGGTGTCCCCTTTCCATGCACCCAAGGGGGCCTTGTTGGGGGTCCCCAAATGCGAGTTCCGACAGCCTTTCTGTGTCGGAAAGGCCGACACGGAAAGGCTGCCGAAACCAGACATCGTAATCCCAGTGGCGGAAAGAGCCGCCCTTGGGATTACAGGCCACATTTCGACTGGCCGAGGGGCTTGCTGAGCCTGTCGGAAGCCAGCCGGAATGACCAGTTGGATTGCTTTCCGACCGCCACCATCGTAATGAGGCAGTCGGAAAGGAATCCGACTGGCATATTACGATGCGGTCGTAAAGGCTCCGACCAATCGTAATCAGCCTCTAAGTGATCAGAATTTTAATTTCTGTGTTGCTGTTATTAAAACTATCTGGTTCACCATGCAATGTTTGCAGTTTGCTCAATTTAGGCCCTCTGTACATTACAATATGTTGTTTTGCTATTGAATTGCAAATTGCAAAACGTATGTGCTATTTGTTTCCTCTAGAGCTCCATTCTCTTACCACCTCCCTCACTGAATGTTGGTGTGCTGCTCTAGGCCGCTTTTTTCTCTTTTTATACCATTTCTATTCTAATGAATCACATATTATTTGCCCCTTTGTTTGAACATTTCAATCGCTACTGTAACTGCATTTCTAAAGTGTTGTGCTAGTAGACCTCGTGAGTGTTTAGTGTTTGCGATCAGTTGGTGAATGTGAATGGCTCACAGTGTTTAGATTCATTGGCTCTGATTTATCAATGAATTGTGTTTCACTACCCTTTTAAGTATGCATTGTGTTTTGCATGCACTTTGCTATTTAAATTCCAGACCACAGCAGAACTATCACAACAGGCCTTGACCTCCAACACTGGAACAACATATCAGAGGGGGATTGGGCTTCTGCCCTCCACAAACAACAATCAGAGCATACTGGCTACCTACCTAACAACATGAACAACTTCAACAACTGGATCATAGCCTCAACTAATACCCTGGCACCTCAGAAAATAAGTCGATTAGCAAGAACGCAAAGACAGGACAGCTGCTACACGGAAAAGAACTCAGAATGACAAACGATGCTACAAGCAAGTAGAATAGAGATGGAGAGCAAGCCAGTAACAATCAGACAAGGAAATATTCAAATCAACCCAGAGACACTACCACCAGCAAATCAAGGAAACCAAAAGGAAGACCCTTGACGAGTGCATCAACAACAGCATCAACAGCAGCAAAGACATTTCTTCATCATCAAGGGCTTCACCACACAAGCAGCAACTACCAGTGACATCATCCCAGCCCAAGAACTATACAACTTCCTCTCAAACATCCACAACAAAATAACAACAATTTACCTAGCTTTGACCTACAACCAGACCCTATCAACTTTGCAAAAGGTCTCCCGGTATCAAACAAAGGCAACACCCTGAAAACATGGCACCTCATCAACACAGAGGTAACCTCAGCAACCATGAAGGTTGTTCACTTCGGGGCCCAGTCAAACCCTTGCCCAACCATGCCTTTGACAATGGTTCAAACCCCATCGGAAAAGCTCTCTGACCCCAACCCTCAATATCTCCATCGACAGAGCTACTTTACCGGAAAAATGGAAACATGCAGGCATCAACGTCCTCCTGAAATAGCCATCAGCAGACCCAGCCAAACTCGCAAACCACTAACCAATCTCCCTCCAGTCATAGCCTGCCAAAGTCCTACAAAAACTAATAAACAGACGCCACTCTGACCACCTCGCCAACCACCAATTCCTTGACACTATGCAATCAGGCAGCAAACCTAACCCCAGTACAGAGACAGAGTTCAGATTAGCAACAGACAACATACAGATTATCCTCGACAGAGGAGAATCTGCAGCCCTCATCCTACTTGACCTCTCTGCAGCCTTTGCCACAGTCTCCCACCCCATCTAGTTGAAATGACTTAACAAGGGTGACATTCAAGGACATGCCCTAAAATGGATCTCACCAGAACAAAAACAGTCCACATGACACCATACTCCTCAGCAGTTTAGAACAAGGGTTCAGCCTACCCGAATAGCTACAGGAAGTTTCACAAATGATCCAGACACCTCCTATGAGAAGGACTCTCACTATCGGATATACCACTCATTCCCAAAAGCAATCAGGAGGTTGTTTCTTCTTTAACATCAACACTAAAGCGTGGAATGTCCTCCCACACCACATTAGAGTCTCCTAATCTGTTCTTGAATTCCAGAAGAAGCTGAAGATCTGGATGTTCAAGTAAGCCTCCTTGAGGATAGCACCACACACCTGCAAAGTGCCGGGATACTCACAGGGGTGATAGTACGCTGTACAAATTCATGTAAAGTAACGCAACACAACACAACACGTAATACACAACAGTGGGCCCGATTCACAGAACTAATTTAAGACAAAATCCTAAACTTACTACCATATACTCATTTTGGTATTCACAGAAGGCACTTACTCATTTTGGTATTCACAGAAGGCACTTACTCATTGATGAGTAAGTGCCTTCTCTGAATACCAAAATGAGTAAGTGCCTTCTGTGAATACCAAAATGGTAGTAAGTTTAGGATTTTGTCTTAAGTTAGTTCTGTGAATCGGGCCCAATACTTATATCTGGCTGAACATTCAAAACTTTATTGCAACTCTCATAATAGTGCTATACTGTAATTAGACTCAACTTTGCACAAAGTACTTCAAGATAGTCTTCCACTGCTCATTTATTCTACCCAGAAAGCAAAGGTGTGGGAAACCATGAACCTGCTGAGCGGTGAACACCCAATATTGTTTGTGTGACTTTGCAAATGCGAGGATCAGGGAAAAAGCCTGATGAAGAATTAAATATGCATGATTCCATTAAATGGTTACATATTGTACATTGAGAAAGAAGGATGAGAACAACACTAAAGTGACATTAAGGCTCTCTTTATGACTTAAGAGCTTAATTTCGATCCATAGGGAAACACAAGTTTGCAAAGTGATAGGGATAACGACTTGTGTGATAATTATCACACACTCGCAGTTTTCCTCTGATAAATTCCAGCAGGCCAAGCCTGCCAAAATGTATTGAGAGAAAGGCCCATGAAAATAGCAAAACATGCAGAATTTGGTATGTTAAAAAATGATTATGCATTTTATACACATTTTCCTTTTAAAAACACGGAATAGGAGGTATTTACTGCACATGGTAAATAGCTCACTGTAGGCTAATGGTGCTTATCACATGTGATAAATACCTCATCTTATTGTGTTAAACTCAATTTTGCACCACTGGAGCGTCACTTTTTTGATGCTCCGGTGGCGCAATGTGCTGCAGCATATTTACAAGGCCATGAAGTGAATTTTCATGGCCTTGTAAATATGCGTCCCTTTCATGCAGAACACTGCGTGAAAGGGGCGTTGCATGGGTGTTGCTGTGGGTGTTCTCACACAGCATCCATGTAATCAAAAGCATTCCAAGATTTACGAGGAATTGTAAACCTTGGATTGTGCCAGATTCTAACACCACCCCTGGGGTGGCATTAGGGAGGCACAACGAGGAGAAATATCCTTATTTCTCCCTGTTTTTTCCTCTTTTTAGTGTCCTCTTTCTAGTTTTCTCGCAGAGGTGAGTGTTTCAGTTTATCATGAATGAAGACAATGGTGTGGAAGAGGATAGTTGTATCATTTGTTATTTTGTTTGGTGAGGACAAAGAAGGAACCGAAATTATTATTTGCTTAATCTGAATAGGAATGGTATAAAAAGGCAATATAGCATCCCAGAGAAGAACTCTAATGAACACCAACATTTAGTGAGGGAGGTCGTAAGAGATGGGGAGCTCTAGGAGAAATAAAAAATGAGCAGTTCGAGATGTAGGAGGTCACGACCAAAATTTGATGATCAACAGTTCTAAAAGATATAGAAATCTAGGAGCGTGAGTATAGAGATGTTCCTGTGTTGGAAAGAGGTGGGAAAGTTAGACAAGTGAATTAGGGTTTTTTCAGTGAAATAAGTTGTGAAAAGCCAGATGGTAGTCAATGAATCAGATTGTGGTTGAATCTGAAGCTTGTGATGGTGTTGAAAAGAGTCTCTCAAAACATTTTGAGAACTCAGGGAGTTGAGACACAGAGCAGCATTTTGCCAGAGAGGAGGAGTAATAGCTAAAGCAAACTAAGTGGATAAAATTGATGTGGGCAGGAAGAGGAGCCTAGAGGTAACATGACAGGTTTGATGATGTGATGTCAGTGAAGGCCTGGTAATGGGTTGGCAGAGCAAAGTACTGCTGCCAATTCTGCGAGTGGGACACAGATGAAAGAAGTAGCGTGACAGACGGTAGATGTAGAAATGGTGTAGGAAATAGGTTTGGGGGCTGATAGTAGCGTTCCAAGAGTATTTCTGATTAGGACAATTCTGAAAGTGAAGTAAAGCACAACGTGAGTAGCAGCTAGATTAAATACAGTAGCAACGATTTAGGGCCAGATGTAGGTGGCTAAATACCGGTCAGTAACGCAGAAAATCTGCGAATTTCTGCGTTACCGACCGGTATTTAGCCATGTACAATGTAGGTAACACCAAACGCCATCGCAAATAAGGAATCGGTAAAAATAAGGGAAACCAGTTACCGATTCCTTAATTTGCGATTAGCAGACACCGAAACCCCCAAATACCGATTCGCTAAATAAGAAATCCTTAAAAACTCGCAAATCGATGTACCACAAATCGGTAATACCGATTTTTCAATTTTTCGGTATTTAGGAGTCGCTAATTACCACGGACTCAAAGCAGGTGGTAATCAGGTGCACTGCATTTAAACAGCCCCAAAATGCAACAGTGTAATTGGAGCAAGTCGTTGATCTATGTTCTCCATGGAGATACCCCCCCCCCTTGCCCAGGGATTGCCCAATCCAGGTAGCGGTCGAGGGATTTAAATACCTTGGCATATTTGTCACCACAGAGGCTAGAACTCGATACGAGCGGAATCTCACCCCACCCCTGCAAAGGCTTAGAAGAGTTGTCGCTACTTGGAAGACGTTGCCCCTATCTCTCCTCGGGAAAGCAGCGCTGTTCAAAATGATGGCACTACCCCGGTTCATATATGCCCTCCAGAATTACCCAGACCTAGTACCTCACACATTCTTTAAGGAAGTTGAATCCTTGCAAAGGGATCTTCTGTGGGATGGTAAACCACGCATTGCACTCCGCAAGCTAACGCTTGGATGGTATGACGGAGGAATAGCGCTGCCAGACATTATGAAGTACTATTGGGCAGCGCAACTATCCGCAATAAACCAGTGCCAATACGGAAGCGGGGATGACCCGGCGTATGGCATGGACAGGTGGCTGCTACCGGGAGGAGACTTTACAAGAGCGCTATACTCTAGGCCGGCAAGGTTCGCACTCACTGGGCCAACCAAACACGTGGTGCATTTATGGCATGTGGTTAATCGTGCCCTGGGGTGGGCTAACAGACTTACAATGGCGACTCCCCTCTGGGACTCCGAACGATTGGGAACTCTAGGACGTACGAAAGGGTTTGATAAATGGGATCTCATAGGTATCTCACATATAAGGGACCTTTGGGGGCGGAATGGAGTGGAGACGTTCAATACACTACAGCGGACATATGAGATGGCTGACTCAGAATACTTTCGATACGCACAGGTTAAACATTCCCTACAGGCCAACGTCCCGACTGGGACGTCGCTGCCTGAGTCATCCCCTCTCGAGGATAGACTCCTTGACGGGCACTTACCAGAGAAATGTATATCCCTAACATACAAAAAACTCATTCACCATACTCCGGATCCTCTCACAACACTTAGGGAGAAATGGGGGAGGGATGGCTTGGAAATAGATGATGAGGAGTGGCAGGAGGCGCTGTCCTCGCCAAAAGAGGTCACCATTTCGGCCAAATTGAAATTGGTACAACTTAAAATTTTACACAGGGTATACCTCTCGGTGCGACAACTAATGCTCATGGGTAGAAGTGAGGATGGGCTCTGCAAGAGAAATTGCGGGATGGAAGGCACCTTCTTACACATTCTCTGGGAGTGTCCGCTAATTCAGGATTTTTGGCGGAAAATTCTAGGGTGTATGAGTACGGTCTGGGGGGTGACCTTACGGCCTGAAGCTAAGAGATGCCTTTTGAACATCTGGGAGCCAACAGACTTAAATGTGAAGGGGCGGCTCTGGGTTACACTAGGGCAGATGATCGCCAAACGCGACATAGCACAGTTATGGGGGGCTGCAGCACCGCCAACAGTGAGGGGATGGAGGGAAGACATGGATTGGTGTATGATGAGAGAAAAAACAGTGTACGTTGCCCGGGGATGCCCCAGGAAATGGATGACAATCTGGACTAAATGGAATATATACCGGGGAGGTATATGTGAACCTCCTATTATACCCTCCCTTGACGACCACTTGATGAACTGAAACCAATTGCATGTACTGTTGATGTAACTCTTATAGCGAAATGAAACTCACCAATGCCTGGGCAGATTCTGTTCCCTGTAAATGTACAAACCGAATATTTGTATCGCATGACCTTTGTTTTTTTCATTTTTTTTTCATGTTTAATAAACAGAATTGATTAAAAAAAATGCAACAGTGTGAACACAATGGTGGCCCTCTACGTCATTGCAAGGTGGCTACGTATGCAAGCAGCAGGACTGAGGATCTGGAGACGGGAGGAGCGCGGGTACAGACTGCGCGTTACACTGTTCCAACTGACTGATTCTGAAATCCATGAGAGGTACAGGCTTGACCCCCAAACCATCCTAGACCTGATACGTGACATGCACCCACTCCTGGAGTATCAGACACCAAGGGCGCACGCTATACCAACACATGTTCAGGTGCTCTGTAGCCTGCACCTACTTGCATCAGGTAGTTACCAGGGGGTGATAGTTGTGGCAGGTGGTGTGTCACAGAGTTGCCTGTCCCGTTTCTTCAACACTTTCCTGGATGCCATGATGCAAAGAATGCATCACTACATACGCTTCCCCAGCACACAGGCGGAACTGCAGAAAACAAAGATGGATTTTTACCAAAAGGCACAGTTCCCACATGTAATAGGGTGCATTGATGGGACACACATACCAATCTGCCCACCTGCAGCTACAGAGTACATGTATCGGAACCGCAAATCTACACATTCCATCAACGTGCAGGTAATATGCGATGCGGACCACATCATCACTGACATAGTAGCCAAATTTGCAGGGAGTACCCATGACTCCTACATATTCAGGAACAGTGGGATCTACACACGTCTGGCTGGGGACGAATTTGCTAGGTACATCAATGTGACACACCCTGATGTATACCCTGGATGAATGTGTGGGTGGCACTTCCTTTCTCACTCAGGTGATAGCGCATATGCCGTGCGGGCATTTATCCTGACTCCATACCTCAACCCATCCACCCCAAGTGAGAGAAGATACAATGTGGCACATAGAACTACGCGCAATGTTGTGGAGCACACATTTGGACTCTTAAAAAGCAGGTTCCGCTGCCTCCACAAAAGTGGAGGTGCACGTCAGTACCGCCCCATCATCTACTGTAAAATAATAGCACTATGTGCCATGCTGCATAACCTTGCCACATAGAAATGAACAGCAGTGGAACTAACTGACTTCAAGGATGAGGATGAGGATTGTCCACAGCCAGAGCACAGCACAGCAGGTGTGGCAGCAGCACCAGATGGGAGACACAGACGGGCTGAGATCACACGCAACTATTTCTAGGTAAGTAAGGAGACACAGCCAGTTACTGTAATTGTGTGACGGTGTTTTATTAGCATAGCACACCGCCACACCATGAAGGGCTTAACATGCCAGGCCAATATGCAATGCAGATTACAAAGGCGAAATGGGTTACATCACCCATTTCGCTATACCATGTGATGGCTGGCATTACTTCCTTCACTCACGTGCAGCACTGCTGCGTTCCCTGGGCACACTGTCCTCACTGGCAGTCTGTTCTGTGGCAGCGCTGTGCTGTTCGCTGCGCCTCCTGGACTCAGTTATAGGGGGTGTGATGCTACTGCTGCCGGTAGCCTCTTCACTATCCCCCCCATCACCTGCACCTGTAGTGGCTATCTGGTTTGTCTGTAGCACTTCCAGTGCACTGGTCATCGTGACCAGCCTCCTTGCCACGTCACGGCTGCAGTGGGCCATCTCCTCCTGCATGGCCACTGAGCGCCTGCAGAGCAGAGAGGTGGCAGTGGAGAGGCGGTTCATCGCCTTAGTGTAGTTGTCAAGTTTCTGCCTCTCCCTGCGCCTCGCCAAACGGTCCTCATCCATTTTGCTGCACAGCAGCCTCACTGCCTCTGACATGTCCCTCATTCCCTCAGCCACAGTATTGTTCATTCTGCTGATGCCCTTCTCAATGTGCAGCATGTGTCTATTCATGTGCACCATCTGACGTTGGGCTGATCTTATTGCTTTGCCTTGCAGGCGCTGCACCTTGAGCATGTTCCCCTCAAGACCGGCAAATACACTTTGTTCATTGCCCTGTGAAACTTGCACCTGTGTGGGTGCGCTCGGTGGGGGACTGTGTGCCTGCACTGTTCGCATCCTCTGCCACCGTGGACTGTTGGCCTCCCATGCTGTCATCCTCGGGCACCTCCATCTGCTGGAGGCTTGCCACAGTATGCCTCCTGACTCTCGTGGTGGTGGCAGTGATGGTGGCGGTGGTGATGCTGGTGATGGTGGTGTTGGTGATGGTGGTGGTGGTGGTGGTGTGGTTTGCTCTGCAGGCAACAAGACCTCCTCCTCCTGTGTTCTCTCTCTCTTGGGTGCCTTTCCCGCGTCCCCTGCTGCAGCCCTGCTCGATGGCTCGCCTGTGGAGACAGAATGTACATTTGCTCACTTGTCTGGCAGCATTTGCGTAATAATAAATATCATGACTGCCAATCAAACTGACTGTCCTCTGCTTGCTAATTTCTGATGTGTGTCACATGCCTTTGGGTTCAGTGGACTGACTGTTATGATATGTGTTACTTCTGACTACATCTCCCATAATGCATTGTAGGTTTGTAGTAAAACATGTACTGGAGTGGGATTCATACTGCCTCATTGGGGATTGGGGATTGGGGTTAGGGAGTGGGGGGCACAGCATGCTGTGCATGCATCTTAACTTGCCTGTTGCCAGCTCTGGCTGAGCTGTCTGCATCCCCAATTCCACTCACACTCTCCAGCTGGAGAGTGGACTCCACCAGGAGATCCAGTGCAGTTGGCGCAGGTGCTGTGTTTCTCCCTCCACCTGTCTAGGTTGGCTTGCTTCCCTCTCTGCCAGCCTCTCCTTTGCACGCTTCCTGAGGTCATACCAGCGTTTTTTAAGTTCTTCAATGGAGCGCTGGGTTACTCCGATGGATAACCAGCCATATCTGCCTCTTCTCTTCTAAGATTCAGGCACGTGCAGGGAGTTCTTGCCAAACAGTTTGTCATGGTCCTTAGTAACCCCCTCAATAAGGACCTCCAGCTCCCTCTCACTAAATTTGTGTTTCCACTTGCGTTCAGCTGCCCCCTTTTCCCTCTCCTGTTTGTCCATATCTTGGCTGCGATGTCAGCAAAAACTTGGAAGAGTTGCTCCTGGGTTGTTTGCTGTGCTCCCTGCCTCTCCCACAGCTTCAGGATCAGTGCAGGTGCATGGATGTGGCCACTTCCTGGTTGAGGTAATGAGGAAGCACAGGATTGGCTGATTCAACATTTTCCGATTTTTTAAAAATACCGAATCGCTAAATACCGAATATGTATTAAGGAATTTGTTATATTCTCTGTAGAAAGACACCTGGAGCCAGTATGTATTATCAGTCTTCTTTATTCATCTTCCAGTTTAGGTTACAACTGTCTCTACTCCAGCCAGTCTAGTGTGGTACCAGCCCCACCAGGACCAGCCTGCCTAGCTGTTCAGCCCATCTATAACTGCCAACACTCATCCACTCAGACACCCAGGCATTCCATGCATCACAGGCACACCAACCTTTCATGACCATCTCACACTCTGGCTGAGCAGCTAGAGGCAGCAGGGCTGCAGTACATGTTATACAATTAAGTAGGGTATAACAGAATCGGTGATACCGATTTGGTAATAGGGAACCGGTATTTATTTTGAGCGATTTTTACGTAATCGCTAAATATTATCGATTATTACCGATTCGGTAATTTTTAGCGATTTATTATCTACATCGGAAATACCGACTTCTTAATAGCAAATCGGGAAAATTCGCTATTAAGGACTCAGTATTTCGGAATTACCTACATCTGGCCCTTAAAGTGGGCCAAGAAGAGACTTGCTACTTTGTGACATGCCTTGCCGGTGTGGCTGAAAGGAAGATATTCAGCCTCACCAAATATAATAATCGTGGCAAATTATATGTGGAAGGTCGCAGGAGTATGTGATAGCTCGGTTTTCTGCTTCAGAACTTAGGGTTTAAACCATATTGATGACAAGGTCTGGAAGAAGAAGTTAGTTGGGTAAAGGGAATTGAGGACATGATGTGATCTCTTCATAAAGTCCTTCAAGGATGAGTAGCTGATGAAAGGAATGGGGAATCTGTGCATTTGGTAAAGAAAGGTGAGGACAAGGACATTTTATGGACATGTAGATACTTGAATGATCGGGGGTCAATAGTAATTAGGCATGGGTTAGAGAGTTTGAGAAAGAGATTGCCAACACGTTACCTGAAGATGGAGTTACGTGTTGGTGAGTGTTAGCCCCTGTATAATGGTGGTAGTTTTGGCGACTTATAGTCATCCATGGAATGTTTTCAGCTCCTGATAAAACTTTGGTCCTGGTATGACAGTGGTAAATTTTGGCATATTATGGGAACCCATGGTATGGTAGTGCCTATATCTGGCATAATCATGGTCCTGACAAAGTGGGGTAATTCCTAACATTTATGTTGCTGATATGTATGGCAATATTTTAGTAATTCGTGGCATATAGTGTACAAGAATGGTGTTCCTTTATGGTTCACTGTTCACTCAGGCACAATGGTGATTCGACAATTTATGGAATATTTGTGGGCATCCATGACACAATGATAGTTGTGACAGTATGGAGGTACCTCCTGCAATTTCCTGGGCATTCATTGCACAGTTGATGATTTTTTAGGTTGAGGATAACATTGCTGAAGACCAAACATTTATTGACTGAGAATGCATATTCAGAGAAAAACATCAAAGTATTTAAACAAGAATTTAGAGGCACTGAGAGGGAGCAGTATGTAGCTACAATGTGGAATTAGGAGGGGTCAGTGATTGCACTTGGAATATGTTCAAAAGTGAATGGACCTGGTAGGATTGTTGGAGATTGGGACAGCTTGCAATGTGTGGATAAAAAGGGCACTGTGGGGGTGGAGAGTGGCTGGTATGATTGATATGTGATGACCAACCAAGGTCTCGGAACTCAATATGAGTGCAGAAGAGGTGAGTGGAGGTCAAAATGGTTAGTACAGAAATTGCTTTAAGTGGAGCTGGAATAGGTGCTTCATAAACTGCAAGAGACTGTCTCAGGCGAGATTTATTCTTTATCAGGTTGAGGGCCTGTTTAGTGTCATGACAGTGAGGAGTGTTCATTAGACATGGAGGAGTAATGATCAGTCAATATTAGTACAATCATTTTAAAAATGATCTCTTCTCTCTCTTACTCGGCTTGCAAATTGCTATATTACACTATGTTGTTGTTGTAAGATTATAGACACTTACTACTGGGTAATGATGTGTCTAAGCTCTTCAACCCAGATGGACTGCCATGGCAGTCTGAAGTGTTCATGAGCACAGCTATTGTTCAAATTGATTGGGAGCATTTTTAGATCATGTCATAAACCATCAAGCCTTAATTTATTGCCTGTGTGGAGTAGAACGGAAAGACAGGAAAATAAATAAATAAATAAAAAGAAGGGGGCGCTATGAGGTCAGGTCGCACTCGTGGCAATATAACAGCCAAACAAGAGTCAAAAAAATGTAAAAGAAAAACGAATATGTTGGAGGATGCAAGGGATGAAACATCACAAGAAATTGACCAAGCAAACTCGAAAAATAGTACTCTCATTGAAATAGAAAAACCAGCAGACAGAAACTCCTCTGCATTAGACAAGAGTGGGCACTCACTAAAACTGGAAACTAGCAACAAAACCAAAATAAGGCAATTCTCACATCAACCGAAAATTTTTACAAAATTTAGCTTCATAAAAAATGTGGGGGACGCCCTACTATCAAATACGAAAGAGGTACCAGGACTCCAATCACCTCTTCAACCTCTTCAAATAAATCAATCATCATTAACCACAAAAGAGCGGACCTCAACTCATAAAGGTGAAAGTCCCGACCAAAAAAGAGACAAAAGAGACAATAGTAGAATAGTTAATAGCCCTCTACAAAAAACTTCAACCCCGCAATCCAACAAAACATGGATGACCTTTGAAACCACAAATAATATACAAAAAGGAGAAATCGAGGTCGTCCAAATTCATAGACATTGTGAAGCAAACAAAAGGGCTGACGACGCTCAAAAAAGAAACCAGGATAAATTCGAAACTAGCTTGGACTGGACTAGTGTTAACGGACCAGGAAAAAATAAGAACCGACTTGGCAACTGTGCAATAGCTATGACATCGAAAATTCACAGCCAAAAAAGCCCGCGTGAAAATCCCTTGCTGAGGTGCATCAATCCCAATCAAGAATGGAAGGGGGAAACACAGGAAAAAACAATAACTCCAATTCTAACTGACGTGATATCAAACTCCCAGCTAGAGCCACCTATTGGAGAAGGAGGAACCAAAGATCGAACCCTGGGTTCAACCCTGGATCCAAATACAGCTAAGAAATTAGAAGGAATAGAATTGGCTTCAGAGCGTGGAACGGAGGGACTTAACCCAGCTGGGAAAGTAGAAGAAATAGAAACCGTTTCAGACCTTGGTACGGAGGACTGGGACGGTCTCTTGGCTGCTTACACGGAAGAGAAAAGCAGGAGCGGGTCCAACTCTAAAACAAATGACAAAATGTGTGAATACAAACAGGACCCATACGAGGGAGGAAAGTCAATTGAAATTCTTGATGAAACTATAAATACAGACAGTAAGGAGGAAAAACAAAAAAATGTTACTCAGGACACAGCATGGCAGAGTCTGCTAAAAACAGTCCAACTATTGGTAGAAGCACTCCACTACCAGTCAGATAAGATGGACACCCAACTGACCCTCTTAGACACACTGGCGGTCTTTGTGGTCGCGATTGATGGGAAACTGGGCACATTAAATACATTATTACAAAATAAACAGGACCAAGCTCAAAGCAAGTCCCAGGGTTGTGGATGTGGCCCGATAATTGACAAACTGGCCACACTTCCATCGATGTTGAGCGATTTATGTACATTAATAAAACCATTATCGCAAGGAAAAGAGAGCCACTGGCACAACGGACAAATAGTCGGGGAAATAGATAAACGTCCCCAAGAATGCCTCACCACCAACAAAAGAGACAAACTAAAAATCACAGCACCTTTCGTAATTACTGAAAATGTCCATACTGTGGTATCGGAGAAACAGATCCACAAGAATCAGAAAGGAGAGGCCAAAGAGACAAGAACAGCGGATAATGAACTGCCTGAAGATCTACAAATTGAGAGGGCTGACAATCATCTAAATGCAAAGCAAAGGTGGGCAAACAAACGTAAAGGCAGGAATCAAAAAATAAAACTGGATAGAGCGGGACTCAGCCACCTCTTTGGGTCATCGCTCACCCAAGATGGATGTTAGAAGGGATGAGGGGGGTCTCAATCCCCTGTAACATAAGGACCAGGATACAGCAGTAGATTCAAAGGATGTGAGCTTTTATTTACATAGTTCCAGCTCAAAGAAATAAGCAGACCACCCAAGGAACAGTCTCTGAAGAAGTCGGAGTTCTCGGGGAGCTCTGAGTAGTCCGGTCTGGTCGTTCTCCTTGTCAGCCAGGGACGCTTCCGGCTTGAATGCGACAGGGGTCCAGAGGAGTCTCTCGGGTATAAAGGAAACAGGAACTGGGGGTTACTTCCAATATCGGGAGTTCCGTATATGAAAGGAGGGGGAGGGGGAGTGACGGGATCACCAGGTAACCTTTACCGTGCAAAAAAGTACTCGTGTAGGGGAGGTGCGCTTTCTCTTGAAAAAAAAAACACCCAACCGTCCTGTAACCACCGTCACCCACCCCTACCTGTTCTCTGCCCGTGAGAACACGAGCCCCCTTAATCTGGCCCGTACCTTGTGGTGCCACACTTCTCCAGAAGTGTGGCGGGGCGGAGCGTGGTCTCGTTGGCCTCCCGGCTTTCTCTGCTCCTGGGACACCGAAGCCTCTGGATCGTCTCGTCTCCTCCTGCGGCGGCACTGCTTCGAATTCCTCCGACTCCTGGCTCCTAAGGACCTCCGTAACTGTTCCGGACGACTTCTCCTCTCCTGTCTGTGTCGCGCCGTGTTCTTCCGGATGCCGTACTTTGAATGGCACTGAGGCTTCTGATTGGAGGACGGCCGGTGATGTCAGAGGCGGGGTTCCCTCCTCCGGGAATGTCCACTCCGTCTTAAAGGGACCATGTCCATCCTGCAGTCGGGGCGGAAACGAATACGGATTAAAGTCCTCCCCCGGCTCGTGGCAGGTAGGGACCCCCTGACAATGGACTAAATAATATCCAAACCGATGACGAAGACGCAGAGACTATCAAGGAGCCTGACAAGAGGGAAGGAAGAGAAGTTCCTCACCAAGAAGAAACAAATAGACCCTCTCCACCAAGTCTGGAACAAAGAAAAAAACAACAAAATCCAGTTCAAAGAAAGCAAGGCGGTCTGATCGCCAATTCTATAAGGAATCCTAATGAAAACAGTGGAGTAATGCCTGGGAGCGAAAGTGCCCAGCACCCTCCAATCAAAATAAAGGGGAGAGTTATGGAAGAGTTAGATGTGAACATTTCGGCACAAAGTAGACAAGCATCGATATCTACACAAACAAGAGCGATTCCAAGAATAGACATGAATGAACGTACAAGTGGTGGGGGATCTGAACCACCAGTCCTCAGACAAAGGGACTGGAACCAAATAACAACCATAGGTGGACAACAGAAAAAACATGACGAAGGGAGTATTGGAGTGGAATCTTCCTTATATCAAGCTCTACCTAAAGAAATGCAAGGAACCGGATTAGGACATGGAGGATCTGCCGAAAACATAAACAAAAGGAAGTCAGAAGATATTAGAAACACAACAGCAAATATTGTATGGTTCACCCCGGACTACATTTCGAAAGGAAGTCATGATATACTGAACAGAGGGAACATCTTATGGCTCTTATCTCATATTCCATCTCTGGCTAGCGTGACTACCTTGGATCTAGCCTCCATCGAATTTACTGTAGTAGTAGGCTCGAAGGCGGAAAAAACAACGGCAACATGGACTACTTCTTCAGTTGCACAGAACATACTGGCCGAGAGCCAAACCTTCCAAAATTGGGGAATCTCAATTGCCCCTTATATAAAACCAAAATACCCTGATTTATTAATGCCTGCAGGAAGAGATGGAGTACAGAACTGCGGTAATAGATCTGGAACGTCAGTACTCCGAGGTGCAATAGGGAACACTGGAGGAAGAACCAGGGAGGACCTGGAATCCACAGGACATGCCTTAGATGGCACGTCAACAGGTCCACCTGATCTGAGATGGATTGCCATAACAATTAATAATCAAGCAAAATGACCAACCATGGATCTTCCTACATCGAATGGATACAATAACTACAGAATTTTCTCATGGAATGTCAATGGTCTCGCATCTAAAATGAGCAATCAAGAATTTGTCATCTATATAAGATCTTTTGACATCATGACCTTTCAAGAGACCTGGCAAGAAGAACCTCCGCATCTGCTTGGCTTTTTACGTTTCTACACAAGCGCGGTGAGAGCTGTAAAATATGGCCACCTCCAAGGGGGCCTTGTGACCTATGTTTCAGCGGCAAGTGTCCATGAGATCAAGGAACTTGGGCCGCCCAGTCCCAACCTGTTGATATTAAATCTTCTCACCTCGGAACATGGCAAGAGGGGCGCAAATCTAATTCTAATCAATGCCTACGGAAAGCAAAGGTAATAAAAGAGCTATGTAGTTACCTAGAGGAAACTACACTCAAAACATCGAATATGGATGTCGTGCTCACTGATGACTTTAATCTTAACCTGATGGGGAACACAACAGACGATGAAAAGCATCTTCAAGATATAGCCTGGAATATACCATACCAAGCGCTTTCAGAAACATCAAAATATACTAAATTAGATAAGCAGGCATTAGAGAACCTTGAGCCCTACAACATTAGAGTTCTAAATGGAAGACTCATTGAAGATACTCCACCAGCATGCCCGTTTCACTCATCAAGGGTTAGCAAAATCTTGGATTACACGTTCATGTCACTATCTCTCTTTCACCATGTGACCTCCTTCTAAATAGGGCAAAAAACTGATAGTGATCATTGCCCCCAGGAAATCACATTGAATATCTGCAAGCCCAAATTTGAGCAGTCTTTGGTCCCTATTGACTCAGTTTATACCGTCAATTACAAAAGGATTAAATATTCAGCTGCAAATGAGGGAAGCTTGCATGATATGGCGATACTGCATTTTGAGGGAAGAATCGGGGCAAGCGAAGTTGAGAAATGGGAGTGTTTTACAAAAATAATGGCAGGCTACTCCACAACACCGAAATTTGAATCAAGACGGCCAGACAAAAATATGACCTCGCTTACAAAGGAACATCAAGCGAAGATAACATGTATAAAGAAAAGTATCTATCAAATAATGCGTCAACTTAGGTACTCTCTAAGTGACATAGTGAAACAAGATCGCTTATGGAAATTGAAGGCTTCTTTAAAAAAAACAGTGGAAAGCAAATGAAGAAATGGAGGACAGCTTATGGGCAAAACTACAGGCTGACATAAAACAGAACGATGGGGCGAAATTCTGGAAATCAATCAATTCTTTTTTAAATCCTGTGCATGATGGAGTATCCTCTAATATTAGTGAAGCTGCATGGTCAAAGTATCTTAAAGATCATTTTACACAACAAAAGGCCTCTGACTTTGAGTTAGGAAACAAGGGCAATAAACTAACAATAATGCGTGAAAACTCACATAAACAAGCATGTGGCAATACAACCATGAATACAAGAGAGATAAATCTACAAAATATTATCACGCAGCAAATTAAAAAGGGAAGAAGGGAAGGGGCACCAGGCCCGAACGGTATACCTCCCATCCTTTACAAACAGAGCGATAGGGAATGGGCTGGAGTACTAGAGCCACTATTTAATGAAATAATACAGTTTAATATATTACCTTCTTCCTGGAAGGGCTCAATTATCTCTCCTATACTCAAATCAAGGGATAAATCACAACCAAGCAACTACAGACTGATTGCCCTCATGGATAACGAGGCCAAATACTTTGCCGGGATCCTCTTGGAAGAATTACAATCCTGGGCTATAGAAAACTCCTTAATCCCTGTAAATCAAACAGGTTTTGCTAAAACTGTTGGGACAACAACGAACATCTTGACAATGGGCCTGTTAATCGATAAAGCCAAAACTACCAAAATGCCACTCCATCTGTGCTTTATTGATTATAAGGCAGCCTTTGATTACATCAATCGGAATCTCCTGTGGTCCAAACTGAACAAATGGGGGATTCCGAGGCCATTGTTAGATCTACTTATTAACCTGCATAGGGACACCTGGATACAGGTGAAGTTGGGTGATGGATCTCATCTGTCCAGATGCATCCCAACTAACAAGGGCTTAAAACAGGGATGTGTCTTGGCCCCAACCCTTTTTAATCTGTTCTTAGGTGATCTAACTCTGATTTTAAATAACTGTAATTCCCATGCACCGAAACTAGGAGCCCAAATATTACCATCATTACTATATGCGGATGACATAGTGCTAATCAGTCAAACAAAAATAGGGTTACAAAACCTTGTACATGCAACTCGGTTGTACTCAGATGACAATAAACTGACGATAAATCTACAGAAGACACAAACAATATCAATTAACAAAAAAGGGAAAACCAACTATGGCTGCCTTTTCTAGTTTGTTGGGTCCTCACTCTCTCCATAAGCACTTCAACTTGCTCCCATGCCCCAATCTGGCAGACTCCTGCTTCTCCCTTCGCCCCTTAGACACTCTCACTGACTCAATTTCCCCTTTTACCGGACATTCTTGCTTGCCAACTCTGGCATTTCCATCAACCCCTATACCAGGCTGGCTAGGGTATCACTGTCTGTCTTCTTCCTCAAAGCCCTAAAATCTTTCAGCAATTCCTGGCAACCTATTGGTATTTATTGGTTAATGTGCGTTGCCCATCCTGGCACAATAGTGCCAAATCTTGGCAGCTTGTAGACATCATGGTATAATGCTTATTCCCACCTTAGTAAAATGCTGCCGCTGACCCGGTTTGCGATAATTCTTGGCACGTTCTGAGTATCATTTGAAAGATGCCATCTCCCACCTATAGCAAAATTATGGCTTTTGCAAAAAGTGGTAATTCCTGGGAACTTGTGGGCATCCATGACCTACCACCATGGTAAAAGGCTGGTCCTGGAAAATAAAATGGTGGTCATTTTTGATAATTAGTGCTTACCCACCCCTTGGTAAATGTGTTGGCCCTTGCATGACAGTTGTATTTCTAGGCAACTTGTGGGCATTCAATGATATGATGCCCACCACTGGTAAAATTCTGGCCCTTGCACAATAGTGGTCATTCTTGGCAACTTGTGGTCATCTGTGGTATGTTGCCCATCCCGGATAAAATGCTAGCTCTACTGTAATGATATTAATTGCTGGAATATTAATGACATCCATGGTATGCTAGTGCATTTCCATGGCATAATGCTGGTACTAGGGACATTCTTGGCATAAATGGTTTGCGAAACCATGGCACAGCTGTGCCCTCTCCTGTCATGATGGCTGCACTTCCATATTGTGGGCATCCATTGCAGAAATGTGTTCCATTTATGCATACTAATTACTCTGGCACAATGGAATAATGTGGGCATCCATCGCCCAGTGATGGTTCTAGGAGTATTGTGGTAGTTCTGGGCATTTTGCCCCTGTTGCTAATTCTTGGCATATTGTGGATCATCTGTGACACCAGTACCTGCTATAATGCTGATCCATGCATTGTAGTAGTAATTAATGACATATTGTAGATATCATTTTGGTCCTGCTATAACACTGGTAGTTTCTGGATGTTTGTGGGAAGCCTTGGCATGATGATGCCAGGGAACAAATGTAAATAATTTAGGGTACATTGAGGTTAAAGGAGACTCAGCGAAATTAATATATGTAACATGTACACATGCTTAGTCAGCCACCTCTCCAAAACTTAGGACTGATACATCTTTGCCAATGTCTAGGTTTTTGAGAGAGTAATTGTCAAGGCAAAACCAATTGCGTTTGTAAATGCTTGTTCTGAAAAACTATTGGTGTCTTCTCAAAGAACTAATTCTGTACTGTAGTTATTTTTTTTAAAAAGTGTATTATCTTGGCTTATACTGGGTGATCCCTTGTGTCTGGACATAGCTATACCTCTCTACTGATTGCTTTTATTCATTCTAGACTGGCTTGGATGGAACTATAAATCGCACCCTCGCCATGAACTGCTAATTACCTCCAATATTACATCACTTGTGACATGTTCTGTGACATCATTGATAACATGACTGCAACATCTGAAATTACATCATTGATGACCAAACTGTGCATGGTAAGGGTACAACTTATAGTTTCCTTAGGGCATGAGTTACAATTACTTGAGTTACAATTACTTGGACTAAATTACTTTCAATGTTTTTTTAGTTGTGACTGAAGTTTTCATTTAACTATAATTTTACTGTAACCTTTGTTTTATATAATTGCAAAGCTTAACTATAACGTCACATTAACCTTTATATATATATATATATATATATATATATATATATATATATATATATATATATATATATATATATATATATATATATATATATATCTTTAGATTTGCAGGAGATATCCTTAAGTTCTAGCAAAGAATTTTTGAAGAATGAAACAGGTTTTGATAAGAAATACCAATCTGTGATGGTTAAAATACAAAGTAGACAAGACATAGTAGTGAGACAGGCAGATAAAGGAGGTAATCTGGTTTTGTGGTCCCTTGAAGCATATAATGGTGAGGCAGCCTCACAATTGAGAGATAAAAACTGCTATTCACTAGTCCCTTACAGTAGTCTGGTTGAAGTTAAACTAAAATATGATAAAGACCTTGCAAGATGGCGAGGAATAGGTTTAATTAATCAAACAGAATATTTGTTTTTGAAAGTGGATAAACCAATGGTACCTATATTGTACTTAATACCAAAAATCCACAAACACAAGGATAAACCACCTGGACGTCCCATAATTTCCGCCATAGGGAGTCTTTTTGAACCAACCTCCAAATATCTGGATTCATTCTTACAACAATATGTGAGAGCACTACCAGCATATATACAAGATTCGAGGGACTTTCTGAACAAAATAGAAAATGTGAGATGGGAAGATTCTTATCTCCTCATAACACTAGATGTCGTGAGCCTTTATACAAGCATTGCCCATGAGGATGGGTTAAGGGCTTTGAGGCACTTCTTAAACTTGAGACCGATCAACCTGTACCAACACACTAATATGTTGTTGGAGATGTGCAGGTTGTGTCTCACTAACAATCATTTCTTATTTGGAGGTGACACCTACAGGCAACTCAAAGGCACGGCGATGGGCACCTGCTTCGCCCCCAGCTATGCCAATCTACACATGGGCTGGTGGGAGGAGCAGGTGCTCAGAGTTGAGTATATTAGTGAATGGAGAGATCATGTCATCAAATGGATCCGTTTCATCGATGATTTATTCATCATATGGAACGGATCTAGAGAATCAGCTCAAAAGTTCATCGAAAGCATTAATGTGAACAAGCTAAATTTAAAATTCACTGAGGAAATAAGTACGGAGAGAGTAACTTATTTAGACTTAGAGGTGTACATTGCACAGAATTCAATTCAAACTTGTACCTACAGGAAACCAACTGCTGGAAATTCAATCTTGCATGCAGCTAGTTTCCATCCCACTAAACTCAAAATGAGTATCCCTTATGCAGAGAATCTAAGTATGAAAAGAAACTGCAGTGAACCGGCTGCCTTGGGTCAGGCCCAGGAAGCTTTAACCCATAGAATCCTTCAGAGAGGATACAGGATGGATACTTTAAATCAGTCAAAATTGAAAGTACAGAATATGGAAAGAAGTGCTTTATTAAAACCAGATGCTAAGAAAGTGGAGAAAAAGAGGAAGCATACTGAGAGTCAAATCCGCATAATTACAGGTTTTAGTGCATACCAGGCTAGGGTGAGAGACAGCCTGAGTAGACATTGGCACCTTGTCAGACAGGACCCTATCCTACAAGGGAAAATCTCAAGATATCCTTTGGTGACTTTCAAACGTGCTAAATCTATGAGAGATGATTTGTTTAAAACGAATTTGGAAATCAAAAAAGGAGGTGGTTAGCTTAAAGTAAGCCCAGGTTTCCACAAATGTTTTAAGTGTAAAGCTTGTAGACATGGCAAAAACATGCAACAAATAACATCCCCTCTCCTAAACAGCCCCTGGAAATTACGAAAACCTCTTAATTGTAAAAGTGATTTTGTTGTTTACGTTTTGAAATGCTCTTGCCCTAAGATGTATGTAGGTAGTACTATCCACATGGTTCATGTGCGTATCCTGCAACATCTTAGGGCAATAAGTAACAATGACAAAAATTATGTAGTTGCTCGTCACATAAATGAAGTTCACAAAGGAAACACGAGTGAGCTGGTGTACTTTGCTATTGACCAAGTCCCCAAGGATCAAAGAGGGGGAGACAGGGAAAGTAAATTAAGGAAATTGGAGTCAAAATATATACTCATGTTTAATACGAAAAGTCCTCACGGTATGAATGTTGAAGAAGATCTACATGTACATTTGAAATAGAGGTATCTTTATCAATTAGTTTTGGTTTTAATTGTCTCTGTTATTTTAACTTATATCAAGTCACAAATGATTGTTCTTCCTATGTGTTTTTATTTGTAAAGATATTGTCATAAATAGTGTTCGTTGATATTGATAGAACCTTGATAAAAAGTTTTTGAGGATCTTTTTCAAGTACTGTATCGCACTAGCACTTTATTGTGATAAGATTGCGGTTTTGCACATAATGAGGCACTTGCACTTTATTTTAGCATTTTTTGCATACAGTCATGTACTGCATTAAGCACTAGCACTTTATCATCGTAATATTAGATCCAAGCATCATCTCTGCAAAACTATATTCTATAAAGACATCATTATATGTTCTTTCATTCTTTTACCTCTTTCTATTAACAGCGGATTGAAATGAAATAATCGTCCTGGATTGTTTGAAACAAAAACAATGAAAGATGGATAATAATTATTTGACAATGATCTTTATAATAACTTGTTGCATGGAATGATAAGGACTACATGTTACCAAAACAATGATTTCAAGTATTCTAATTTTGTATCAAATAATGTCAAAATATTCTTGATAATTTAATGTTGTCTAAATGGATGATTCGATTAAATTGTAAATATATGAGATAATATGTATCTTTTTAAATCTAATCCATTTTTTGACTAGAGTGAATCAGAATAAATGACGTTAAGTGATTATGTGGCACTATGTCAAGATAACATATCATTGAGGCGCAAAACGGTTGAGAAAAAAGAAAAAAAGAATAAATGAAAAAACATGTATTAGTCTGTTTACCATGTCTAGTGAGGAGCCAATCATGTGACTTTCTGTCTTGGTTTTAAAAGAAACTGATTTGTTCGCATGTGATTGTGTGATCAAGGGAGTTGTCCCGAAACGCGTTACGCGAAGAATAAATACCTAAGCCGGATGGCTGAAAGCATCTCCAGTGTCGGTGTCTGATTTTGAGAAGAAGTCGGATTTGGTTGGAATATATATATTTATATATGTATATATATATATATATTCTGCTCCAAAGGTTGTCCACATTACTGACATGATAGTTACCATGTCAGGTGGCCCCCGTAACATTGCGGGGTGGTGCAAGCTCCGCGGCAGGACGGCCGCATGTTACATTCTGCTCCAAAAGTTGTCCACCAGGTGAGCAACACTCGATCAGCAGCTTTGTTTATGATAGGCATGGACGAGGATCCGCTTGTAGAAGCCGCTCCGTAGTGGAATTGCCTGACGCGTTTCAAAGCTCCAAATGCTTCTCTTCAGAGGCTTTAACGGAGACGGTGTGTGCAAGCGCTGAACCTACTCCGCCATTTTCATATTGCACTCCCACCAATGGGAAGCTCGAATGAGACTGTGCATTGTGGGAAATATGGTCCGGATAGCACACAAATCTTGTCCTGTATGGACCCTGCAAGTGGACTCGTCCTCAATCCTTTTTGCCGCTGCTGGCCCACATTACTGACATGATGGTTACCATGTCAGGTGGCCCCCGTAACATTGCGGGGTGGTGCAAGCTCTGCGGCAGGACGGCCGTGTGTTACATTCTGCTCCAAAGGTTGTCCACCAGGTGAGCAACACTCGATCAGCAGCTTTGTTTATGATAGGCATGGACGAGGATCCGCTTGTAGAAGCCGCTCCGTAGTGGAATTGCCTGACGCGTTTCGAAGCTCCAAATGCTTCTCTTCAGAGGCTTTAACGGAGACGGTGTGTGCAAGCGCTGAACCTACTTCGCCATTTTCATATTGCACTCCCACCAATGGGAAGCTCGAATGGGACTGTGCATTGTGGGAAATATGGTCCGGATAGCACACAAATCTTGTCCTGTATGGACCCTGCAAGTGGACTCGTCCTCAATCCTGTTTGCCGCTGCAAATATATATATGCAATATATATATTCACTGAAAAAAATATAGGTTTCAGGGTTGTTATAGTTAGCTGGACATTTCACTCGTACAAAACCATTGAAATTCCTCCGTTATAGTTATGCTAACTATAACTCGCGCGCCCGCAATCCACTGCTGATGATGTCACATATTACATCATTCATGACATGGTCAGTGACATCACTGATGACATTACTGATGACATCTCAAATGACATCACTGATGACCTCATCCACTGAATGTGGTTTGGTTCGTTATTTAAATATGTATTATGTATATAGCAATCTGCATTGAAGAATGATTGGATATATAAATATAAACATCTGGATGGAGAATTTAGTAGCAGTGTGATTGACTGTTTACTTGACTAATGTTTAGTGTCTCACTAAATATATTGGATAGTGACTAAACTGTGTGAATGTCTGTATCACTTTGTCAGTTGTTGTATAAACTGCTGCGCCCGTTGGTTACTAGCTATGTGAAAGTCTTAATTAGTTATTGATTAGTTAACTGAGTATTTGTATGGGAGAGTGAATGTGTGTGTGGTTCGGTGGGGGGGTGTGACTGCCCAAAGATGTGTGAATAGTTGATTCAGTAGGTACATGAGGTTAAGACTACATGCTATGATAGTTGTTTGGGTGAGTGAATATCTTTATGGGTGTGGTGATGAGCAAATATATCTCTCAATGGTACATGTCCAACAAACTAGAAAAATAAAAGGCAGTGTATGTGACAATTGTTGTCTATAAATAAGTATACATAATACTCAGTGATTGTATGAGTGACTGTATGGATAACTGTATTCTTGTAATAGTGATTTTATGACACACTAAGTATGAGTTACTATCTATATGAATAAATGAAGTGGTGTTTGTATAAGTGTGTAGCTGAATAAATGTAAGTATGATCCATTGTTTGCATAAGTGAGTAGGATGACTGCATAAGTGAATAGGATGTGTGCTGGTGTGTAATGTCGATATAGGTGTATAAGTATATTTGACATTGACAACATGTGTGAGTGAATCTATAGGTAAGTGATTAGATGTGTGTGTAGATCTAGGAATCACTGAGTGGGTTTTTAGAAACTTGTATTGGTGTGTCAATGGATTCAAATATGGTACTCTGTATTTTACAGTGAGTGATGAAAGGTTATACTAGTGTATGATGAGGTGTATCTGATTGTCACGTGAATGATGTCATCAGGATGTCATCAGTGATGTCATTTGAGATGACTTCAGTGATGTCATCAGTGATGTCACTGACCATGTCATGAATGATGTAATATGTGACATCATCAGCAGTGTATTGCGGGCGTGCAAGTTATAGTTAGCAGAACTAACTATAACGGAGGAATTTCAATGGTTTTGTACGAGTGAAATATCCAGCTAACTATAACAGCCCTGAAACCTATGGTTTTTTCAGTGATTTTCTAACGTTTTTTAAATGATAATTCCTAACTATAACATGTCTGAAACCTATGTTATTTTCTGTGAATTTCAAAGGTTTTTTAAATAATAAATTTTAAATGTAATAATAGTTATATGTATTTTTATGATACTGATTTTCTACAGTTTTTTAACTGTTTATGTTTACATATTTTATTTTTCAAATTACATTATCTATTTTTAATATAAGTGGATATAAAAATATTTTTCAAAATATTGAAACTGAAATATAGTTTTTTGTTGTTGAATATATAAGTGCAGAACTATAAGTGTGTTGGTTAGTTAGGGGACTGCATGCATAGTGCATAAGTGTTTGAAGCAGTCCATGTGCTAAGGCCTGGCTCAGTGCATGAGTACTTGGGTACTGACTGAATGATTAGAGTACTGCAAGGAGAGTGCCTGGGTGAATTTATAAGTGGTGGGGTTTTGGTGCAGTGAATGGATTACTACATGGTGCTGAATGGGTCACTAGAGGAGTGCAAGGGAAGTGACTTGGTGTTTCCTGGAAGTGTATGGATACTGACTGGGGAATTGATGGTGTGAAAGACAAGTGTGTAGGTGGTTAGAGGACTGCATGCATAGTGGAGAGGGGTTTGAAGCAGTCCATGTGCTAAGGCCTGTCTCACTGCATGAATACTTGGGTACTGACTGAATGACTAGAGTACTGCACGGAGAGTGCCTGGATGAATTTATAAATGTTTGGGTTTTGGTGCAGTGAAGGGATTGGTACATGATGCTGAATGGGTCACTAGAGGAGTGCAAGGGGAGTGACAGGGTGTTTGCTGGAAGTGTATGAATACTGACTGGGGAATTGAAGGTGTGAAAGACAAGTGTGTAGTTGGTTAGAGGACTGCATGCATAGTGGATAGGCATTTGAAGCAGTCCATGTGCTAAGACCTGGCTCACTGCATGAATACTTATACAGTGGTGAAGGGAGGGGATGGGGACTGAGATGACGTGTAAAAACACGTCCTGTGGCACGTTTTAAGTTGGGGAAATAATTCCCCTTCAATCCTGAGAGCCCCAGGGGGCTAACTAGCCCACCAGGTGCTTCCAATCAGCGCCACTTTGCTGTGTTTCAGACAGGTGGCCCAGGCCATGCCCCTTTTTACACCTCTCTGCAACGCAGCTCTGTGACGCTTACTGGAGGTACCTAGTGGGCTACTTGGACCCTAGATACACTCAGGATTCAAGGGGACTTAATCTCCCAAATTAAAACAGACACAGGGCGCGTTTACACAGTGGTGAATGGAGGGGATGGTGTAGGAAAGTGGCTCTATATATACTGGACCAAAGTAAGGTACAGTGTGTATAGAGTCCCCAGTCCCCAGAGGTTTGTCAGAGGTTAAAGTTAGATATAACCTTACTCTCTAAAGTGGCAGCTTGGTCGAGCAGTAAGGCAGTATCAGAGGACAGTGTAAAGCATTTGTTGTACACACTCAGTCAGCAAATGGTCTCACACACTTAAGAACTGAACTCTAGGCCAATTGTTTTGTATCAAAAGATATAGCTGTTTTATTTTAGAACCAACAAGGTATCAAAATATACTTTCTCAGGATGAGTTACTTTAGTTAAATACTTTTCAAATAGGCAATAGACTTTTTGAATGCAATAGTTACAGTTTGTTGCAATAGGCAACACAATTTCAAACACAATGCAACATTGAGCTCAATGGGAATTTCTGGTTAAATGCAATTAGTTACTTTGTAGATTACTTTTCTAACCACAGGACTGGATCCTAGATTCAGTCCCGGGACATGAGCTGTAAACAGTTAAGTAAAAGCGTTTTGGTTACAGTAGGGATTTTTAAGAAATATTATTGTATTTTAAAAGTTCACACTTAGAAACTTTTTCAGTTGGAATTACCAACGTTAACGTATGAAAGGAAATTCAATTTGCAGGCAATTTGTATGTTCACGTTACTTTTTTAATACAGTGCTGGACTCCTAGGTTCAGCACTGGGACCTCTATCTAAATCAGGCAAGTAATTACGTTTTTATCGTTGACACGATTTTTAGAGAAGATTTGTAAGTTTCAAAAATCGACACTTCGAAACTTTTTCAGCAAAAAGCAGGCAATGATATCCTATGGAAGGAAATTCAAGTTACTGGTAAGTACGGTTAGAATTACTTTTCAGGATCAGTACTGGGCTCAAAGATGCAGCACAGAGGTCTCTCCTGATAACAGGTGAGTAAATAGGAATTCGGAGTTCGGCTGATTTTAGAGGAATATTTGTAAGTTTAAAAAATCGACACTTAGAAACTTTTTCAGCAAAAAGCAGGCAATGATATCCTATGGAAGGAAACTCAAGTTACTGGTAAGTACAGTTAGAATTACTTTTCAGGATCAGCACTGGGCTTAAAGATGCAGAAATGAGGTCTATCCTGATAACAGGTGAGTAAATCGGAATTCGTTGTTTGGCTGATTTTAGAGGAATATTTGTAAGTTTCAAAAATCGACACAGAAACTTTTTCAGCAGAAAGCAGACAATGATACCCTATGGAAGGAAATTCAAGTTTCTGGTAAGTACGGTTAGAATTACTTTTCAGGATCAGTACTGGGCTCAAAGATGCAGCACTGAGGTCTCTCCTGATAACAGGTGAGTAAATCGGAATTCGTAGCTCAGCTGATTTTAGAGGAATATTTGTAAGTTTCAAAAATCGACACAGAAACATTTTCAGAAAAAAGCAGGCAATTATATCCTATGGAAGGAAACTCAAGTTACTGGTAAGTACAGTTAGAATTACTTTTCAGGATCAGTACTGGGCTCAAAGATGCAGCACTGAGGTCTCTCCTGATAACAGGTTAGTAAATCGGAATTCGTAGTTCGGCTAATTTTAGAGGAATATTTTAAAGTTCCAAAACTCCATACTAAGAAGAATTTACAAGTGAAACCAGTCAATGTTAGCCTATGGAACGGAAATTCAAGTAACTGGTAAGTACGGTTAGAATTACTTTTCAGGATCAGTACTGGGCTCAAAGATGCAGCACTGAGGTCTCTCCTGATAACAGGTGAGCAAATCGGAATTCGTTGTTCGGCTGAGTTTAGAGGAATATTTTAAAGTTCCAAAACTCCACACTTAGAAGAATTTCCAAGTGAAACCATTCAATGTTAGCCTATGGAAGGAAATTCAAGTTACTGGTAAGTATGGTTAGAATTACTTTTCAGGATCAGTACTGGGTTCAAAGATGCAGCACTGAGGTCTCTCCTGATAACAGGTGAGTAAATCGGAATTCGTAGTTCGGCTGATTTTAGAGAAATATTTGTAAGTTTCAAAAATTGACACATAGAAACTTTTTCAGCAAAAAGCAGACAATGATATCCTAGGAAGGAAATTCAAGTTTCTGGTAAGTACGGTTAGAATTACTTTTCAGGATCAGTACTGGGCTCAAAGATGCAGCACTGAAGTTTCTCCTGATAACAGGTGAGTAAATCAGAATTCGTAGTTCGGCTGATTTTAGAGGAATATTTGTAAGTTTCAAATCTCGACACAGAAACTTTTTCAGCAAAAAGCAGGCAATTATATCCTATGGAAGGAAATTCAAGTTACTCATAAGTACGGTTAGAATTACTTTTCAGGATCAGTACTGGGCACAAAGATGCAGCACTGAGGTCTCTCCTGATAATAGGTGAGTACATCGGAATTCGTAGTTCGGCTGATTTTAGAGGAATACTTTAAAGTTCCAAAACTCCACACTAAGAAGAATTTCCAAGTGAAACCAGTCAATGTTAGCCTATGGAAGGAAATTCAAGTTACTGGTGAGTACGGTTAGAATTACTTTTCAGGATCAGTACTGGGCTCAAAGATGCAGCACTGAGTTCTCTCCTGATAACAGGTGAGTAAATCGGAATTCGTAGTTCGGCTGATTTTAGAGGAATATTTTTAAGTTTCAAAAATCGACACTTGGAAACTTTTTCAGCAAAAAGCAGACAATGATATCCTATGGAAGGAAACTCAAGTTACTGGTAAGTACGGTTAGAATTACTTTTCAGGATCAGTTTTGGGTTCAAAGATGCAGCACTGAGGTCTCTCCTGACAATAGGTGAGTAAATCGGAATTTGTAGTTCGGCTGATTTTTGACGAATATTTTAAATTTCCAAAACTCCACAATCAAGAATTTCCAAGTGAAACCAGTCAATGTTAGCCTATGGAAGAAAATTCAAGTTACTGGTAAGTACGGTTAGAATTACTTTTCAGGATCAGTACTGGGCTCAAAGATGCAGCACTGGGGTCTCTCCTGATAACAGGTGAGTAAATCGGAATTTGTAGTTCGGCTGATTTTAGAGGAATATTTGTAAGTTTAAAAAATCGACACTTCGAAACTTTTTCAGCAAAAAGCAGGCAATGATATCCTATGGAAGGAAATTCAAGTTACTGGTAAGTACGGTTAGAATTACTTTTCAGGATCAGTACTGGACTCAAAGATGCAGCACTGAGGTCTCTCCTGATAACAGGTGAGTAAATCGGAATTTGTAGCTCAGCTGATTTTAGAGGAATATTTTAAAGTTCCAAAACTCCACACTAAGAAGAAATTCCAAGTGAAACCAGTCAATGTTAGCCTATGGAAGGAAATTAAAGTTACTGGTAAGTACGGTTAGAATTACTTTTCAGGATCAGTACTGGGCTCAAAGATGCAGCACTGTCTCTCCTTATAACAGGTGAGTAAATCAGAATTCGTAGTTTGGCTGATTTTAGAGGAATATTTGTAAGTTTCAAAAATAGACACTTGGAAACGTTTTCAGCAATAAGCAGGCAATGATAAACTATGGAAGGAAACTCAAGTTACTGGTAAGTACGGTTAGAATTACTGTTCAGGATCAGTACTGGGCTCAAAGATGCAGCACTGAGGTCTCTCCTGATAATAGGTGAGTAAATCGGAATTCGTAGTTCGGCTGATTTCAGAGGAAAATTTTAAAGTTCCAAAACTCCACACTTAGAAGAATTTCCAAGTGAAACCAGTCAATGTTAGCCTATGGAAGGAAATTCAAGTTACTGGTAAGTACGGTTAGAATTACTTTTCAGGATCAGTACTGGGCTCAAAGATACAGCACTGAGGTCTCTCCTGATAACAGGCGAGTAAATCGGAATTCGTAGTTCGTCAGATTTTACTTTGGTCCAGTATATATAGAGCCAGTTTCCTACACCATCCCCTCCCTTCACCACTGTGCAAACACACCCTGTGGCGCATTTTAAGTTGGGAAAATAATTCCCCTTCAATCCTGAGGGTCCCTAGGGTCCAACTAGCCCACTAGGTACCTTCAGTAAGCTCCACTGAGCTGCGTAGCAGAGAGATGTAAAAAGGGGCACGGCCTAGACACCCGCTCTGCAACGCAGTGCAGTGGCGCTTACTGGAAGCACCTGGTGGCCTAGTTGGCCCCCAGGGTCCCTCAGGATTGAAGGGAAATTATTTCCCCAACTTAAAACGCGCCACAGGGAGTGTTTGCACACATCACCTCAGGCCCCGTCCCCTCCCTTCACCACTGTGTAAACGCTCCCTCTGGCCATTTTAAGTTGTTTGATTAAGTCCCCTTGAATCCTGAGGGTCCCTAGGGTCCAACTAGCCACCCTGGTACCTCCAGTAAGCACCACATAGCTGCGTTGCAGAGATGTGTAAAATGGGGCACGGCCTAGACCTCCTCTCTGCAATGCAGCGCAGTTGTGCTTACTGGAAGCACCTGGTGGGCTAGTTGGCCCCCCGGAGCCCTCATGATTGAAGGTGAATTTTTCCCCAACTTAAAACGTGCCACAGGGCTTGTTTGCACAAGTCACCTCAGCCCCGTCCCCTCCCTTCACCACTGTGTTAACACGCCCTGTGGCCATTTTAATTTGGGAGATTAAGTTCATTTGAATCCTGAGGGTCCCTAGGGTCCAACTAGCCCACTAGGTACCTCCAGTAAGCGCCACAGAGCTGCGTTGCAGAGAGGTGTAAAAAGTGGCACGGCCTGGACTACCTCTCTGCAACTCAGCACAGTGGCGCTTACTGGAGCACCTGGTGGGCTAGTTAGCCCCCAGGGGCCCTCAGGATTGAAGGGTAATGATTTCCCCAACTTAAAACACGCCACGGGGTGCGTTTGCACAGTGGTGAAGGAAGGGGGCGTGGCCTGAGGTGACATGTCTGCAAACACCCCCTGTGGCGTGTTTTAAGTTAGAGAATTAATTCCTCCTCAATGCTGTGGGTCCCTGGGGGCCAACTAGCCCACCAGGTACCTCCAGTATGCGCCAGGGGGCTGCGTTGCAGAGAGGTGTTCAGAGGCCACGCCCCTTTTTACAACACTCTTCAACGCAGCTCCGCAGCGCTTACTGGAGGTACCTGGTGGGCTAGTTGGCCCCCAGGGACCCTCAGGATTGACGAGGAATTAGTTCCCCAACTTAAACCGCGCCAAAGGATGTGTTTGCACACATGTGAACTCAGGCCCCGCCCCCTCCCTTCACCACTGTGCAAACGCGCCCCGTGGTGCGTTTTAAGTTGGGGGATTAACTACCCTTGAATACTGAGGGTCCCTGGGGTGCAACTAGCCCACCAGCTACCTCCAGTAAGCGCCACAGAGCTGCGTTGCAGAGAGGTGTAAAAAGGGGCGTGGCCTCAGAACAACTCTCTGCAAGGCAGCCCTCTGGCGCATACTGGAGGTTCCTGGTGGGCTAGTTGGCCCCTAGGGACCCCCAGTGTTGAAGGGGAATTTGTTCCCCCTCTGCAAACGCGCCAGGTGGCCGAAATTTGCGCTGGGTGCGCGAATCTCGCCGATTTATTTTTTTTAAACTCCTTTTTTTGGCACTGGGGGTCCTTGTGTGACCCCCTGAGCAGGCCTAGGGGGTCAGGGTGTTTCTACCCAGCCCCCTTTTCCCGTTTTGCGAGTTTTTTTTCAGCTTTCTTGTACCTCGGCTCTACCGAGGCACGAGATGGCTGCCAACACTTCCTGGTTTGGAATGTTGACAGCCAATTAGCATACAGCTCCTGCTTGGCAGGGTGTGCGGATCCACTGCTGCCATAGATATATATGTGATTTTGATCTTCTCAGGAACTACTGAACGGATTTACACCATTTAACAAAAAGGCATGAGTGGGAACCAAGGGCTACCTCTTTGCCAAATTTGGTGTAATTCCGTTCAGCAGTTCGGGCTGTAGCTGCGATTAAAGGTTCCTATGGGAAATTGCATGGGGAAAACACGTTTTGGGACCCCCCTTTTTTCTCGGCCCCCGCTTGACGAATCACCCCGAGACTTTCAGGATAGGAGCGGACCGGTTCCCACCAGTTTTGAACATTTCGCGAAGATTCTTCAACCGGCGCCAGAGTTATTCCAAATTGAATGTTGCGGATTTCCTATGAATAATTGGTCCTAACTATAATTACCTACTGGCGAGCGCCAGTAGGTAAAATATATATATATATATATATATATATATATTACCTACTAGCGGTCGCCAGTAGATAGTTATAGTTAGGATCGTGTTTCCATAGGAAATCCGCAACATTCTATTTGGAATAACTTTGGCGCCGGTTGACGAATCCTCGCGAAATTTTCAAAATAGGTGGGGCGCTCCGCTCCGCTCCTACCCTGAAAGTCTCGGGGGGATTCGTCAAGCGGGGGCTGAGAAAAAAGGGGGGTCCCAAAACACGTTTTCCCCATACAATTTTCCATAAGGACCTTTAGTCCAAGGTACAGCCCGAACGGCTGAACAGAATTACTTGAAATTTGGCAAAGAGGTAGTCCTCAGGTCAGGCATGTGCCTTTTGCAAAAATGGTGTCAATCTGTTCAGTAGTTCCTGAGAAAATCAAAAGTAAAATCACATACATATCTGGGCGGAGCCTAACCACACATCTCATCGTGAGATCTGATTGGCTGTCAGTACTTCATCCAAGAAGTGTTGGCAGCCATCTTGGGACCAATATACATGATAGCACCTCATTAAAAAGCATTGCAGTTAATAGAAGGTTTTAAGACTTTAGTTACATTATAAATCATTTGTTGATGGTACCATACTCATTTTAGGAATTGTGGTGTGTTCTAAGGTGATTTTACCATGTGAAAAAGCCTTCTGCTGTGATATCACGAACCATGTTTGAGAGAAAACTATTTTCTCATACTTTTCCCACAGAGGCAGGGGTGGGGGAATCATATCGCCCCACGCCCGAACCATGTTGTTTATATTGACGGGCAAGAAGATTTATTGTCTATTTATGTCCGAAGGACATGTAGACATTAATCACGTTTTAATCACGTTAAAACAACAGGCTGTGGGCACTCTGGGGCTCACAGCCAATCCGAAGCTTGCAGAGAGCCTTTGGCGGCATCTGATTGGCTAGCAGCCCATGACTGGGCTCTAGCCAGTGATTGGCTGGGGGAGTGAAACGTCACTCAGCCTCTGCAAGCAGTAGTCCGTGGCCGCCACGAGGCTTGTAATAAGCATTCAGGTAAAATAAGCAGTTTTGCCCGCTTGAATTGTGTGATGTTGTGACGGAGGTGCTGCGATTTTCTTTTATTTTTATTTTTAGCAACCGTGCATGGGTAGAATAATTAGTACAAAAGCCTAGCCCTGGCCCGCCTCGGCGCCTCAGATGAGGACGTCAAAAAAGCGTGTCGCAAGCAGGCGCGCTGCGCTACCACCGCTTCATGGGGGAAACACCCATTACAATGAATTCAGATTCACGCGCTGCCATCGCAACGTGGGTTTAACATCACGGGTCCGGAGCCTTCATACCGCAGATGGAAACAGATCTGCAGATTAATGCTTTCAAAAGAGACATCCGTTGGTGACTTGCAATTTATAACTTAAAGTCCTAATATAGAATAGTGAGCTATTAACTTTCAGCCCAGAACTGCGTAAACACACCGACAAATATACATTACAAAATTGATTAATGTTGCAAAGAGGGTACATTTGGCAAAAAAACGATTCATATTATTAAAGGAAGCTCCCAACTTTGCTGTTTCTTTTTCGACTCTGCGTTTGTGCTTCTCCACACCAAGCACTCTTAAACTACTGCCTACCAGTATGGGTGACATGTGACTCCTACACTTTCACTCCTTTGGCTTATGGGCAAAAAAACATTGTTGCACACGGCACAGCCAGCACTAAAAGCTTTCGAAGCACCTTCTGCAGCGTTTCTTTCCGCCGGCAATTACCAGGCCTCACAGAAATGTGTAGAAAACTCGTGTGATGAATTACCATCCTGGAAAGAGATCCGTGTTTTGTATAGTTGAGGTTGTGACCTCTGTGAAGTTAGTGCAGAGGGTTAATATGCCTGCTCCAAAGAACATGTACGAAGTTGATTACACAGTGCATAGGATGGAAACAGATCTGCAGATTAATGCTTTCAAAAGAGACATCCGTTGGTGACTTGCAATTTATAACTTAAAGTCCTAATATAGAATAGTGAGCTATTAACTTTCAGCCCAGAACTGCGTAAACACACCGACAAATATACATTACAAAATTGATTAATGTTGCAAAGAGGGTACATTTGGCAAAAAAACGATTCATATTATTAAAGGAAGCTCCCAACTTTGCTGTTTCTTTTTCGACTCTGCGTTTGTGCTTCTCCACACCAAGCACTCTTAAACTACTGCCTACCAGTATGGGTGACATGTGACTCCTACACTTTCACTCCTTTGGCTTATGGGCAAAAAAACATTGTCGCACACGGCGCAGCCAGCACTAAAAGCTTTCGAAGCACCTGCTGCAGCATTTCTTTCCGCCGGCAATTACCAGGCCTCACAGAAATGTGTAGGAAACTTGTGTGATGAATTACCATCCTGGAAAGAGATCCGTGTTTTGTATAGTTGAGGTTGTGACCTCGGTGAAGTTAGTGCAGAGGGTTAATATGCCTGCTGCAAAGAACATGTACGAAGTCGATTACAGAGTGCATAGGATGGAAACAGATCTGCAGATTAATGCTTTCAAAAGAGACATCCGCTGGTGACTTGCAATTTATAACTTAAAGTCCTAATATAGAATAGTGAGCTATTAACTTTCAGCCCAGAACTGCATAAACACACCGACAAATATACATTACAAAATTGATTAATGTTGCAAAGAGGGTACATTTGGCGAAAAGATCCGTGTTTTGTATAGTTGAGGTTGTGACCTCGGTGAAGTTAGTGCAGAGGGTTAATATGCCTGCTGCAAAGAACATGTACGAAGTCGATTACAGAGTGCATAGGATGGGAACAGATCTGCAGATTAATGCTTTCAAAAGAGACATCAGTTGGTGACTTGCAATTTATAACTTAAAGTCCTAATATAGAATAGTGAGCTATTAACTTTCAGCCCATAACTGCGTAAACACACCAACAAATATACATTACACAATGGATTAATGTTGCAAAGAGGGTACATTTGGCGAAAAAACGATTCTTATTATTAAAGGAAGCTCCCAACTTTGCTGTTTCTTTTTCGATACAACTTACCGATTCGCAAGGAACGTAGGGCTCACGTCTGGCCAGCTGCAAAAGTGAGGGGGAAATGGCAGGAGGCACTCTGGCTAACACCTTTTATATCCCACCCATACGTTTTTACAAGGGTGACGGTAAATTAGTACATTACGTATGGTTTGAAATGTACGCATTTTGTGGGAATAAATACACAGCCAAAAAAAATGGAAAAAAAGGGGAATAGAAATAAAAGAATTGCCGTCAGGGTTAAGGGGAGGGGGTGCAGGGGGGCAGGGACGCGATAATCAATCAATCAGTGACACTTGTAAAGCGCGCTACATACCCGTAGGGTCTCAAGGCGCTGGGGGGGGGAGGGGGGGGTGCCGCTACTGCTCGAACAGCCAGGTCTTCAGCTTCTTCCTGAAGGAGAGGTGGTCTTGGGTCAGGCGCAGGTCGGTCGGGAGGGAGTTCCAGGTCTTGGCGGCCAGGTAGGAGAAGGACCTTCCTCCTGTAGTCGCTCTTCGGATGCGGGGGACGGCGGCGAGGGCGTGGTTGGCTGATCGGAGGTGGCGTTTGGGAGCGTGGAAGTTGACTCGGCTGTTGAGGTAGCTCGGGCCTTGGTCGTGTAGGGCTTTGTGTGCGTGGGTGAGGAGGCGGAAGGTGATTCTTTTGTTGAAGGTCTCTCAGATGTCCGGAGATGTGGCTGGTTCGTGGGATGTCGAGGATGAGTCTGGCTGAGGCGTTCTGGATCCGCTGGAGTCTCTTCTGGAGCTTGGCGGTGGTACCGGCGTAGAGGGCGTTGCCGTAGTCCAGTCGGCTGGTGACGAGGGCCTGGGTGACGGTCTTCCTGGTCTCGGTGGGGATCCACCAGAAGATCTTCCGTAGCATGTGTAGGATGTTGAAGCACGCCGAGGAGACGTTGTTGACTTGCCTGGTCATGGAGAGGGAGGAGTCCAGGAGGAAGCCCAGGTTGCGTGCATGGTCTGTCGGTTTGGGTGCGGTGCCCAGGGCGGGAGGCCACCAGGAGTCGTCCCAGGCGGAGGGTGAGGAGCCCAGGATGAGGACCTCCGTCTTGTCCGAGTTCAGTTTCAGGCGGCTGGTCGTCATCCACTCGGCTACCTCTTTCATCCCTTCGTGCAGGTTGGATCTGGCGGCGGCGGGGTCGTTGGTCAGGGAGAGGATCAGTTGGGTGTCGTCGGCGTAGGAGATTATGCTGAGGTTGTGTTTGCGTACGATGGCCGCGAGGGGGCTCATGTAGACGTTGAAGAGGGTGGGGCTCAGAGATGATCCTTGAGGGACGCCGCAGGTGACTTCGGAGGCCTCTGACTTGTACGGTGGTAGGCGGACTCTCTGTGTTCTTCCGTCGAGGAAGGAGATGATCCAGTCCAGCGCCTTGTCCTGGATTCCGATGTTGCTGAGGCGCCGTACTAGGGTGCGGTGGCAGACCGTGTCGAATGCCGCAGAGAGGTCTAGGAGGATGAGGGCCGCTGTTTCTCCATTGTCCATCAGGGCTCGGATGTCATCGGTGGCGGCGATGAGGGCGGTCTCGGTGCTGTGATTGGCTCGGAAGCCGGACTGTGAGGGGTCGAGGGATCCGTTTGTCTCGAGGAAGGCGGCCATCTGCTTGTTGACGGTCTTCTCGATGACTTTGGCTGGAAACGGGAGGAGCGAGATGGGGCGGTAATTCTTGAGGTCGGTGGGGTCCGCTGTAGGTTTCTTTAGTAGGGCGCTGAGTTCGGCGTGCTTCCAGCTCTCAGGGAAGATGGTGGTGTCGAAGGAAGTGTTGATGATGTCTCGCAGGTGGGGTGCGATGACAGCGTCGGCCTTGTTGAAGACGTGGTGAGGGCAGGGGTCGGTCGGTGATCCGGAGTGGATGGAGTTCATCATGCGGATGGTGTCTTCGGTGCTGATCGGGGTCCAGGCGTGGAGGGTGGTGGTGGGGGGTGGTTGTTCGGTCATGGTGTGCGTTGGTTGGTTGTTGAAGCTGTTATGTATGTCCGCGATCTTGTTGTGGAAGTATGAAGCGAGGGAGTTGCAGAGGTCTTGCGATGGGGTGATGTCGTTGTTTCCTGCGCTGGGGTTGGAAAGCTCTTTCACGATGTTGAAGAGTTCCTTGCAGTTGTGTGCGTTGTTGTCCAACCGGTCTTTGAATGCTGTTTTCTTGGCGGCGCGGATCAGCTGGTGGTGTTTCCGGGTGGCAAGTTTGAAGGAGGTCCTGTTGTCTGGTGTCGGTTCCCTTCTCCAGACTTTCTCGAGGGCTCGGCAGTTCTTCTTGGAGCTCTTGAGTTCGTCGGTGAACCATGGGGCCTTCTTGCTGCCGGGTCTGCTAGGCGGGGTCCTCAGTGGGGCGAGTTCGTCCGCGCAGTTGCTGATCCACTTCGTGAGGTTGTCGGCGGCTTGGCTGGGGTTCGCTGAGCTGGCAGGAGGGTGCTGGTTCAGGGAGGTGGCGAGCTGGTCTGCTGTGATCTTGTTCCAGCTTCTGCGGGCTGCCTGTTGCTGGTGTTGGTGGGTCGTCGTTCTCTTGAAGGTGAAGTGGACGCAGCTGTGGTCCGTCCATTGAAGCTCTGTGGCGTGGCTGAAGTCTATGTCTGTGCTGGATGAGAAGACTGCGTCGAGTGTGTGTCCGGCGAGGTGGGTGGGGGTGGACACCAGTTGCTTGAGTCCCAGGTTGGCGAGGTTGTCGAGCAGGGTGCTGGTGTTGCGGTCGTTGTTGTTCTCCAGATGGAAGTTGAGGTCTCCCAGGAGGATGTAGTCGGCGGAGGGGAGGGCATGCGGGCTGACGAAGTCGGCGATGTCCTCGCTGAATTGTGTGCGTGGTCCAGGGGGTCGGTAGATCAGGGTGCCTCTGAGGGTGGTGTTCGGGTTGGTGTGGATCTGGAAATGCAGGTGTTCGGCGCTGGTCAGGGTGTTGTCGGTGCTGGTCGTGAGACGGATGGTGTTCCTGTGGATGATGGCGATGCCTCCTCCCATCTGGTTGGCGTTTCGGTCCCTCCGGACGACCTTGTAGCCCTCTGGGATAGCGATGGCGATGTCGGGAGCTGAAGAGGCGTTCATCCAGGTCTCCGTGAGGAAGGCGACGTCAGGGGCTGTGGCGTCTAGAAGGTTCCAGAGTTCGATGGCGTGTCTGTGGACGGAGCGGGTGTTGAGCAGGATGCACTTGAGGTGGGTGCTGCTGGTGTTCGACTTGGTGGGTGCTGGTGCGAGGCTGGTCCGGATGCAGGTGAACTTGCAGGCGTGGCAGCTGAAAGGTCCGTGGGTACGTCGTGGAGTGGCTTGATGGCATTCTGGGAGTCGGCTGGTGTTGAGAGCGGTGAGGGTGGCGGCGGAGTACGTCAGGCGGGTCGGTCGGGATCTTCGTTGGCCAGGGGTCCTGGCGCTGGGCGCGGTCCGGTCGCGGACGGGCGCAGACGGGCTTACCTTTGGCGCGCCCGCTGCGCGTGACCGCTGCGCGTTCGCACGTTCGCCATATAAGGCGAAGTGCGCGGGTGGGCGGGGCAGCTGGGAGGCGGGAGCGGGGAGGGAACAGAAAGGAAAAAGGGGCGTGGTCAGCGTTGGTGGCGGGAAGCGGGGAGCGGGGAGGGAAGGCGGAGGGCGGCGAGGTAGGCGGGCAGACAGGCAGGAGAACGCAAAGGGCTGAAACTGACTAGAAAAAAATACAGGCACAAAAGTCAGACAAAAGCTGCTAACACGGGAGGAAAATGCAGTTCAAACAAGCACAAATGCTAGACAAAACAAGCACAAAAGTCAGACAAAAGCTGCTAACACGGGAGGAAAATGCAGAAACTGACTAGAAAAAATACAGCCACAAAAGTCAGACAAAAGCTGCTAACACGGGAGGAAAATGCAGTTCAAACAAGCACAAATGCTAGACAAAACAAGCAAAAACAGACGCCAGCGGCGTCAGCCGGCAGCGAGGCAGGCAGCGAGGCAGAGGGCAAGGCGAGGGGGCACACACAGCAGCTGGTGGCCGTGCGGCGCGGGGGTGTCCCACAAGTGGGTCACACTCACCTGCGTCGCACGGTCGCCATATAAGGCCAAGTGCGCGGGTGGGCGGGGCAGCTGGGAGGCGGGAGCGGGGAGGGAACAGAAAGGAAAAAGGGGCGTGGTCAGCGTTGGTGGCGGGAAGCGGGGAGCGGGGAGGGAAGGCGGAGGGCGGCGAGGTAGGCGGGCAGACAGGCAGGAGAACGCAAAGGGCTGAAACTGACTAGAAAAAAATACAGGCACAAAAGTCAGACAAAAGCTGCTGACACGGGAGGAAAATGCAGTTCAAACAAGCACAAATGCTAGACAAAACAAGCACAAAAGTCAGACAAAAGCTGCTAACACGGGAGGAAAATGCAGAAACTGACTAGAAAAAATACAGGCACAAAAGTCAGACAAAAGCTGCTAACACGGGAGGAAAATGCAGTTCAAACAAGCACAAATGCTAGACAAAACAAGCAAAAACAGACGCCAGCGGCGTCAGCCGGCAGCGAGGCAGGCAGCGAGGCAGAGGGCAAGGCGAGGGGGCACACACAGCAGCTGGTGGCCGTGCGGCGCGGGGGTGTCCCACAAGTGGGTCACACTCACCTGCGTCGCACGGTCGCCATATAAGGCCAAGTGCGCGGGTGGGCGGGGCAGCTGGGAGGCGGGAGCGGGGAGGGAACAGAAAGGAAAAAGGGGCGTGGTCAGCGTTGGTGGCGGGAAGCGGGGAGCGGGGAGGGAAGGCGGAGGGCGGCGAGGTAGGCGGGCAGACAGGCAGGAGAACGCAAAGGGCTGAAACTGACTAGAAAAAAATACAGGCACAAAAGTCAGACAAAAGCTGCTAACACGGGAGGAAAATGCAGTTCAAACAAGCACAAATGCTAGACAAAACAAGCACAAAAGTCAGACAAAAGCTGCTAACACGGGAGGAAAATGCAGAAACTGACTAGAAAAAATACAGGCACAAAAGTCAGACAAAAGCTGCTAACACGGGAGGAAAATGCAGTTCAAACAAGCACAAATGCTAGACAAAACAAGCAAAAACAGACGCCAGCGGCGTCAGCCGGCAGCGAGGCAGGCAGCGAGGCAGAGGGCAAGGCGAGGGGGCACACACAGCAGCTGGTGGCCGTGCGGCGCGGGGGTGTCCCACAAGTGGGTCAATATCGCTTGACAAGTTTTCCTTTAGCATTATTATTGGACAGCATTCAATGGTTTACTGATTTTAATAAAGCATCAATATATTAATGTTTCTCTGTCAGCCGGAGCCCTTAGGTTTGATGTGGAACGGGGGTAGGTGGGACAAGTGGATTTTACAGGACATGAAGATCTCAGTGGCATTTTGTCCCTTGGACAACTAGATTATTTGGAAAATTCCACACCCCTGCAGAGGTTTGGAAGGTGATCTATAAGCTAAACTGAGAGCATATTTTCTGTAAATTCACATTATCTTTCTCAGTCATGTAAGAATGAAGTCTGACATTCTCAGTAAAACATGTACATCCAACAAGGGCAGAGACTGTCAGTTGATTCCTTTGTGTTCTACTGCAGCTTCTCAGAGTGCTCTAAAGAACAACTAGAGCGCTAACAGTCTTACTTATGACAAAAGTATGGCACACCTGAAGCCATCTTGATTGGAATAAAGTGGTAACGCTTAAAACATTTAATTTACAAAGGAACAAAATGAGGGGGTTCATTTTGCCATATAAATTATGATTAGTGCTCCAGAAAGAAAAACTAGGGCACATTTTGACTTCTGAAATCCTCTTTTATTTCATAAAAACATTCTGACATGCAGACTGAAACATGCACTTTGAATACCAGCAGCAGACTTGCCTGGTGAGCAGTAGCTTTACTACAGTGATCTAATGAGCAACTAGAGTGCTAACATTCAGAATTTATGGAAAATGTGTGACTCATCTGAATGCCTTCTTGATGGAATCAAAGTAAAAAACTGAAAGTATTTCCTACTGAGGAGACTGCAGTAAATGAGGAAATTAGGAAACTTCATAACAAATAAATCTCCCAAGATGGCCACCAGAGACAAAAGAGCCCAAATGTAGCCCAAATATCACCCAGATGTAGCCCAAATGTAGCCCAATGACAGAAGTGTGCAAAACACTTATTTTTTGTGTATTTGCAGTTTTATATAGTGCAGACTTGTCAGGTATTGGAGTGCTTTACATGAACATTGGTTACATCACACAAGATCAAATTCATTTTGGTTGTAGACATGGGGAGATTAAGTGATTTGACCAGAATCACAGAATGTTGAGCTGAAGCAGAAACTCCAACCTGGTTCCCCAGTTGCAAAGTCTGCAGCTCTGGAAGTAGCACCACACCCTCTCCCCTTGGATGCAACATTTAATCAAGTGGTCAACTGGATAAAAAAAACTAAGATTACAAATAATTTAAAAGTTCTTTGTCGCTATTTGAAAACTCAGAAAATATGTCCTCATTTTAGTTTTTTAGAGCACTAACCATAATTTTGATGCAAATAAGACCCTCTCATATATGTAATTTCTAAAGGAAATGCTCTAGGCATTACAGTTTTGATTACATCAAGATGACGTCAGGCATGCCACACTTTTGTAATAAATATAGAATGTTAGCAATCTAGTTGTTCATTGGGATTCTGTTGAGAGGCGGAGGCCAGGGGCACGGACTCTGAAAATTGAAGGCAGGTAGGAGAGTGCAGAGGCAACAATTTGACCACACTAGGCAGGCAGGAAGGGCAGTGGCAGCACAACAGACTATAGAGGGCAGTGGAAAGGGGGGCAGGGGCAACAAACCAACAATACAGGACTGGCAAGAGAGGCTGTGGCAATATAATAGACCATTGTGGGCAGAAGGAAGAGGCAGTGGCCATACAACCATACATGCCAACAGACCCGTTTCAGCCTGGAAATGTCCAATGTTTTTAAGCTTTAATGGGCTTTACTTGATCTGTTTCCTGTCTACAATCTTCTCTTTTTCAATGTAACTCAAAGGGGAAAATCAATACCCCAGTTTTATTTCAAAATCTCCCTCTTACCAAGTTCAAAATGTTCGCAAGTATGGTACATTGGATCATGGTAGGCAGGAGGAATTGGGGTAGGGACATGGACTCGGATAACAGAGGACAGGAGGGACATTGAGAGGTGCACCAAACTGACCCTACAGGGCAGGCATCAGGGTTTGCAGCAGCACAATACTCCACACAGGGCATGCGGGACGGGAGTGCAGCACAACAATCCATAGAAAGCAATAGGGAGGGGACAGGACCCTGCACATGGACAACAGACAACAGAGGGGAAAGAGGCAATGGTAGCTAGCTGACCATAATGGACAGACAGGAGAGAAAGCTGCAGCATAACAGACCATAAAGGGCAGGAGGGACGGATCAGGGGCATTACAATGGGACCGACAAGCCAGGAGGGAGGGAAAAGGGGTCTGCACATGGAAACAGAGGGCTGGGGGAAAGGGGGCAGGGAAGGAGCAGCAAGATGACCATGGAGGTCAGGCAGGATGGGCACTAGAAACAAGACACACCATGGAGAGCAACAGTGAGACTATGATGGCATACACACAGACCATAGAGGGAAGGTGCAGCTAGCTGACCACACAGGGAAGGTGGGAGGGGCCATGGCAGCACAGAAGACCATGCATGGCAAGCGGGAGGGTTAGTGGCAGCACAATGGCTATGATGGGCAAGAAGGAGGGTGCAGGGGCATGCACAAAGGACCATGGAGGATAGAAGGGAGGGTCAGGACCTGGGCACAGACAAGAGAGTTCAGGGGAAGGGGCCTCACAACAGACCGCGCTGGGCAGGCAGGAGGAGCAGTTGCAGCACAACAGATCAGGGAGGGCAGAAGGGTGTGGCAGTAAAATGTACCATGGAGATCAGGAGGAAGGGGATAGGGGCATGGCATGTGGACAGGCAGGGTGGAGGTGGCAGGGACAGGTTACAGTCATCTGACAATGCTAGACAGGTGGTAGGGGAGTGGCAGCTCAACAGAACACTCAGAGTAGATAGGAGTGGCAGGTCCATGGAACATGGTGGTCAAAAAGGATGGAGCAGGGGCATGCACAAAGACATCAGAGGGCAGGGGGAAGGAGAATAGGGGCAGCAAGCAAAGCACAGAGGCTAAGCAGGAGGTCAATGATGGGCCATAGAATTGGGCAATGGAGGGCAGGATGAGTGGACTGGTACATCATGCTAAATGCAGGGCAGTGGCAGCACATCAGACCATGCATGGCAGGAGGGAGGATGCTAGTCCATGGATTCAGACAACAGAGGATAGGGAGGAGGTGGATGGGGCAGCAAGCTAACTGTTCATAGAAGGTGGGTATTAGGAACTTTATTGTTTTTAAAATGTGTGTCTGTGCGAACTACTTAAAATATGAACAAGTATGCAGCATAATCTCACTTTTATTCAGGAAGAAGAGGACGTTTGGGACTGTGACTCCGGGCTCACTTGGCAGAAACATCCCCTGACCCTCCAGCCCCCATCGCAAAATGTAATGCCCGTGAAAAGGGTAGGTGGACGCAGTGTTATATAGAACATAGTCCTGAGAGCTTGATTGAAAATGAAAACTAGATATAGTATATGGTATAAACTATGCACCAAAAAGTGTGATATAAGATGAACCGGGGCGTGAAATATAATATGCAATACATTGTGCGCAATGACAGATTCATTGGAGAGCGCGAGATAGCACAGGCACTAGCGCTTGCTATGTGATATGCGCCTTGGAGTGTAATATGCACAGGGCAGTGTTGTGTAACCTAAGTAGTCTCTAAAGTTGTATTATAAAATATGTGCTGGGTAGTGTAACATTGCATATGCACTCTGACAAAGATATGGATCCCAGATTGTAATATGTATGGCATAGCGCTGTGCTTTATAACATAGACATCGAGGAAGGCATGTTAGATGGGGCAATATAACCCGTGCGAAGGCAAGTGTGGCATGACATATTCACGGGGTGGTGTTACAGTGCACATGGGCTAGAGAGTGTCATAGCATACGCACTAGCTGGTGGAATACAACACAGAGGTGTGTGGCACTCGGCGGGCACTGGTCGGTGTAACACAGCATTGGACTCAGCCAGGAGCACGCTGTGACTCTCAAGTGAGGTTTGTCTCCTTTCCAGTGAGTAAAATAAAAAGTATTACACATCCGGCAGTGGATGTGTGTTTTATTAACCGTGAGGGGGTTTCTTGCATAGTTTGGTCGAATTTTTGTCGAATCCCCTTTGAATGGCTTGGTGTGCATGTGTATTAAATGTGCCCGTCAATAGCTACCCATGTTTGTATAAATAAACGACAAGGGTGTCTACTTGGAGAGTACCCACCAGCGGGGGCGCCGGGATAAGGCACGGTAGGGTGTCAGACATGTCAGAGCTTCGCTAGCGGTGTGAATACATTCTACGTGGATTCATTGTATGCATAGTCGCCGTTTAATGAATATCACGCAAATCGTCATGGTGATAGGTACATACGGTTTGTCCAGCATGTCCTAGGTGTTTCTATAAATATATTTTTTTTAAAAACAAAGGCGGCCCCGGGGGATGGGGTCCCCGGGGCCATAAGTGGCCTGAGGAGGGGGGCAACACAGCCCCCCTCCTAAAGAATAACAAAATAAAAAAAAGGCCATGACCTGGGGGTTGGGGTCCCCGGGGCCGATTAAGGCCTTGAGAGGGCCAAATAAATGTTTTTCAACAAAAAAAATTAGGGTGCAGGCCCTGGGGGATGGGGTCCCCAGGGCTAATAAATTAGAAAAAGAAAGGGGGCCACACAGCCCTCCTTCTTAAAAATAAATAAATAAAAGACCGGCATCGCGCCGGAGGCCACGCCCCCTCCTTGCAGCACTCTGCAAACGCGCCCCCTGGCCAGTTGTAAGTTGAGGAATTAATTCCCCTTCAATACTGAGGGTCCCTGAGGGCCAACTAGCCCGACAGGTATCTCCAGTATGCGCCAGGGAGCTGCGTTGCAGACAGGTGTTCTGAGGCCACGCCCCTTTTTACACCTCCATGCAGCACAGCTCTGTAGCGCTTACTGGAGGTACCTAGTGGGCTAGTTTGACCCTAGGGACCCTTAGGATTCAAGGGGACTTAATTTCTCAACTCAGAATGCCCACAGGCCCTGTGGCGCGTTTTTAAGTTGGGGAAATAATTCCCTTTCAATCCCGAGGGACCCTGGGGTCCAACTAGCCCACCAGGTGCTTCCAGTAAGCACCACTGCTCTGCGTTGCAGAGAGGTGGTGCAGGCCGTGCCACTTTTTACACCTCTCTGCAACGCAGCTCTGTGGCGCTTACTGAAGGTACCTAGTGGTCTAGTTGGACCCTAGGGACCCTCAGGATTCAAGGGGACTTAATCTCCCAACTTAAAACGGCTACAGGGCGTGTTTACACAGTGGGGAAGGGAGGGGACGGGGCATGAGGTGACGTGTTCAAACACACCCTGTGGTGCGTTTTAAGAGGTAGTTTTAATCCCCTGCCCTATTATATACTAGGGGCTTACAGAGGAGGTCATGCTAATCACAGGGGACCCCAACACATAGTGTGCCCTAGTGTATGTAGGTGTTTTCACTGTATTCTGAGTGTCTTTTAACATAGCACTGGCTCTAGGACTGGTTAGTCAGACTCAGTTACCACCAGTATCCGTCTGAAAAAGTTGAGGGTACAGGTTGATTTTGCAACAAGGCTTGTTTCTGCTCTTCTGTTTGTTCTTTCTGCATGTTATACTTCTTCCTGCACTTTTCTTCGTCCTTGAGGACTTTCTGCATTTCTTTTTTTTCTTTCTGTGCGTTTTTCCTTCTTTCTTCACATGTCCTATCTCTGTAGGCATAGCTAGAAATTAGCATTTAAAAAACCTTTGAAATTCACTGAAAAAAACATAGGTTTCAGGCACGTTATAGCTAGGAATTAGCATTTAAAAAACCTTAGAAATTCACTGAAAAAACCATAGGTTTCAGGGGCGTTATAGTTAGCTGGACTTTTCACTCGTACAAAACCATAGAAATTCCCCCGTTATAGTTAGTTCAGCTAACTCTAACTCGCGCGCCCGCAATGCACTGCTGATGACGTCACATATTACATCACTCATGACATGGTCAGTGACATCACTCATGACATCACTCATGACATCACTGATGACATCATCCTTGTGATAGAGTGGCAGACCTCCTCTCCCCCTAATATAACCTTTGATACACACATTCAAAAATAGAAATTAAAATTTTCAAAACAATGGACATACCAATACCAGTTACAACAACCTATTCAGTAATTGTAAGATCCACATCCACCCATTCACCAACAGTCCTATACAGTCACTCATACATGTACTCACTCATCATATGTACTCATACACCTATACATCCTGTTACACAACGCCACTCATCCATAAAGTTACTCACACACATAGTCACTCCTGCTAATAAAGAATCAAACATCCGTTTACCTGCATATACAGTTATACACACACCACCACACTTCCTTCTACAGAAACTTACACATACTTAGTCTTTTTAACAATCACTTATAGAAACACATACTTATTCATACAGGAACTCTTTCAATCTCTCACTCTCACATATACTCACTTATATACACCAATAGTCACATATACTAGTTTAAAAAATATGTAGTTACTCATAGAGACACTATTGAGACAGTCATTCACTCACTAACACACCCATGCACACACTCATCCACCCATACAGTCCTGCACACATGCTGTCTTCAACACATACAAACAGTGAGTCACTCATTCATGCACCTATGCACTACGTAATACCCCCCACCGAACCATACAGACACTCAGACACTCATACTGATACTCAAAAAAACAACTAATAACCTATATAGACACTCATGTAGCTACTCACCAACCCATGCAGCCACTTATACACAAAGTGAGAGACTGATACAGATATTTACATATTTAAACATTACTCACTAAGCCATGTATTCACTAAGATACACTTAATCAGTAAGTTATACAATCAATTTTTCAAAAACAAATCATCCATTTAGACACTTATATACCCATTTATTCTTCCATTGACCTTGAGATATACATATATAAAACATATGTAATTTTCAGAAAAACACACATTCACTGGATGATGTCATCAGTGATGTCATCAGGGATGTCATTTGAGATGTCATCAGTGATGTCATGAGTGATGTCACTGACCATGTCATGAGTGATGTCATATGTGACGTCATCAGCAGTGCATTGCGGGCGCGCGAGTTATAGCTGGCTGAACTAACTATAACGGGGGAATTTCGATGGTTTTGTACGAGTGAAAAGTCCAGCTAACTATAACGCCCCTGAAACCTATGGTTTTTTCAGTGAATATATATATATATATATATATATATATATATATATATATATATATATATATATATATATATATATATATATATAAACTCAGTTCCAATCAAGTTTCGCATTTTATGCCACAGATAAAAAGGACTTTGTGGTCCAAACGCGTTTCGGTAATTACAACCTTGGTCACGGGCATATCATAGTCCTTCCTCAATTTTCATGACCACCGACATATGCATATTTATAATCAATTGTGGCTCCTCATTGCGTTCGCGTAATGCTGCCTCATAGATATTGTTCCCTTTCATTACGTTTTCTGCGTTAAAGAGGCATGCAATGGGTGCTACTGGGGGCATTCTCACCAACATCCATGGCTTTATGACATTGCTCCCGATTTACGAGAAATCGTAAGTCTGAGGTAGCACCAAAGACTTATGCCTCCCCAGGGGAGGCCTAATGGAGGCACAATGAGGAGAAATAGCATTATTTCTCCACGTTTTTCCTTTTTCTATGTGTGCTGCATTCTTTTTTTGTTATTGTTTTTGTGCAGGAAGATTTCCTTTACTGCACAAAGAAAATCTTCCCCGCAACCCAGACACCCTTGCACCATGGTGCAAAGGTGCCTGCATTGGGGCACGGCAGCCCATTGTGCGTCGGCACAGGAGAAAAGGACAGGAATGTGTGTTCCTGCACGTTACAATGCAAACATTTACAACGCATGCCTTTACAATGCAGTTTTTACATCACAACATCCATTACAACGCATGATTTTACATCGCATGCCATCACAACGCATTTTTTGAAACTACATTTACAACGCATTCCAATACATCGCATTATACTATTACAACGCATACCATTACATTGCATTTAAGGTAAGTGTTGGATAGTGTAGGGGTAAAAATTACTATTCCCACTCCAGTGAGTGCAACAGTAGGGTAAGTGTTGGATAGTGTAGGGGTACAAATTACTATTCCCACTCCAGTGAGTGTGACAGTAGGGTAAGTGTTGGATAGTGTAGGAGTAAAAATTACTATTCCCACTCCAGTGAGTGCAACAGTAGGGTAAGTGTTGGATAGTGTAAGGGTAAAAAATATGCATTGTAATGGTATGCGTTGTAGTGGCATGCCTTATAATGGTATGCTTTGTAGTGACTTGCGATGTAATGGCTGCGTTGTAATCTCATGCAATGTAAAGGATGTTGCGTTGGAAAGATTGCGTTGTAAAGGTAGTGCAATGTAATGACTGCGCTGTAAAGGTTGTTTCCGCCACTGCCTCTCCTCCATCGTCTTTGCAACAGGAAGCACACAGCATCCCAGAATCGCCTGGCGAATCATTATGCTGGCTTACAGTAGCTTTGTGATTGGTTCTGAGCCCTGAGGTTCGTGCTCAGAGAGGAACTGGGAGGCTGTGCATGTTCCTCACCAGGCTGTGCACTACAGCCTGGTGGGTAACATGCAAAGTGGACTTTAGAGTGTGCTTAACACTCCTCCTCCCTTGTCCCTGCACTGGCTAACCCCGCCCGCACTTAAGCAAGAAGGAAAACCAAAATGATAATAACATTAGTTATTATCATTTTCTTTTTTCTTTTTAAAATTCCCGCAAAGCAGTGGGGCGACGCTCCTCTGCCTTAGCAGAGGAGCCGCCGCTGGATGTGAATAAGCATGAACATAATATTCTAGTTAAACATTACCATACCATATAGGACTAAAGCTTTAGCTCGTCTTCTATGTCTTGTAATGATAAGTTTTTCTTCCAACTAAATTTTGGCAAAGATTCTAATTGTTAACCATATTTATATTCTACAGCATTATCTGCAGTTATTTAATGTTTCTCAATTCCTATTTCTAAATATATTTATATATATATCTTATAAATACAATTGCTGATTATTGAATGCTTATTTTTTCAAAGTATATTTATTAAACAGTTATTTTTCTCTTTTCTTTCAGGAATACTTGTCTGTCTTCAACAAACCTGGAATACACTGAAACTGAACCTCCTTCTTCCTTGACTGTGTGTTGCTTCGCCCTCCCAAATAATAGAAAATACCGCCCTCCTACACACGAAGGCACAAACACGGCAAAGCAATAAAAAGACCAGAAAAGGGATTTCACTCTTATAAAATGAGACACATCAAAATACTGTTCTCAAAATAAGGCATGGGATTTTATTTGTGCAACACTCTCTAACAAAAAGGGTTTCCCAGATGGAAAATGAACAACATTCAAATATATATATATATATATATATATATATATATATATATATATATATATATATATATATATATATATATATATATATATATATATATATATATATATATATATATATATATATATCAAGCCACATTCTCAGACATTACCGGGACACTTAAAACGCGGTGCCATCTCAGGGTCTGAGAATCCCTGTCTAAATTAAGTTCCACAATGCACCAACGCGTTTCGGCGTGACCGCCGTGATCAAGGTGGCCACGCCGAAACGCGTTGGTTAGAATGGCTTGAATTGTTGCCGAATAAACCACTCTCAAGCCTCAGGATTGTGTTTGGACTTTCTTTGGGAAGGAGTGCATCGAGTGCGTTGGTGCATTGTGGAACTTAATATATATATATATATATATATATATATATATATATATATATATATATATACATGCATACATACATACATAGATATATATATATATATATATATAAATTCACTGAAAAAACCATGGGTTTCACACACGTTATAGTTAGGAATTAGCATTTAAAAAACCTTAGAAATTCAATGAAAAAACCAAAGGTTTCACACATGTTATAGTTAGCTGGACATTTCACTCGTAAAAAACCAATGAAATTCCCCCGTTATAGTTAGTTCAGCTAACTATAACTCGCGCGCCCGCAATGCACTACTGATGACGTCACATATTACATCACTCATGACATGGTCAGTGACATCACTCATGACATCACTGATGACATCTCAAATGACATCACTGATGACATCATCCAGTGAATGTGTGTTTTTCTGAAAATTAAATATGTTTTATATATGTATATCTCAAGGTCGATGGAAGAATAAATGAGTATATAAGTGTCTAAATTGATGATTTATTTCTGAAAAATTGATTGTATAACTGACTGATTAAGTGTATCTTTTTGAATACATGGCTTAGTGAGTAATGTTTAAATGTGTAAATACCTGTATCAGTCTCTCACTTTGTATATAAGTGGCTGCATGGGTTGGTGAGTAGCTACATGAGTGTCTATATAGGTTAATAGTTGGTTTTTTGAGTATCAGTATGAGTGTCTGAGTGTCTTCATGGTGCGGCGGGGGGTATTACGTAGTGCATAGATGCATGAATGAGTGACTCACTGTTTGTATGTGTTGAAGACAGCATGTGTGCAGGACTGTATGGGTGGATGAGTGTGTGCATGGGTGTGTTAGTGAGTGAATGACTGTCTCAATAGTGTCTTCATAAGTAACTACATATGTTTTAATCTAGTATATGTGACTATTGGTGTTTATAAGTGAGTATATGTGAGAGTGAGAGATTGGAAGAGTTCCTGTATGAATAAGTATGTGTTTCTATAAGTGATTGTTAAAAAGACTAAGTATGTGTAAGTTTCTGTAAAAGTAAGTGTGCTGGTGTGTGTATAACTGTATATGCAAGTAAATGGATGTTTGATTCTTTATTAGCATGAGTGACTATGTGTGTGAGTAACTCTATGGATGAGTGGGATTGTGTTACAGGATGTTTAGGTGTATGAGTACATATGATGTGTGAGTACATGTATGAGTGACTGTATAGGATTGTTGGTGGATGAGTGGATGTGTATGTGGATCTTAGAATTACTGAATAGGTTGTTGTAACTGTTATTGGTATGTCCATTGTTTTGAAAATTTTAGTCTCTATTTTTGAATGTTTGTATCAAAGGTTATATTAGGGTGAGAGGAGGTCTACCACTCTGTCACAAGGATAATGTCATCAGTGATGTCATTTGAGATGTCATCAGTGATGTCATGAGTGATGTCACTGACCATGTCATGAGTGATGTAATATGTGACGTCATCAGTAGTGCATTGCGGGCGCGCGAGTTATAGTTAGCTGAACTAACTATAACGGGGGAATTTCATTGGTTTTTTACGAGTGAAATGTCCAGCTAACTATATCATGTGTGAAACTTTTGGTTTTTTCATTGAATTTCTAAGGTTTTTTAAATGCTAATTCCTAACTATAACGTGTGTGAAACCCATGGTTTTTTCAGTGAATTTCAAAGGTTTTTTAAATGCTAATTCCTAACTATAACGTGTGTGAAACCCATGGTTTTTTCAGTGAATTTGCAAGGTTTTTTAAATGCTAATTTTTTTTTTTTCTTCTTTTTTTTTTTACATATTTTTATTTTAATTTTCTATCCTTTTTTAAAGACTATGGTTAAATTTTTAAAATTCTACAATATGTTTTTTTTAACATATTTTATAAAATAAACAGGTAAAATTTATTAGCAATACATTTTTTCCTTTTTTTTTTATTTTTTTTTAGTACGCGTACCGTAAGCTTACGGTAAGCGTACGGTTTACGCAATGTCCGTAATTTATCTACGCTGTTTGCGTATAGTTACGCAATTTGCGTAGCCGCGCGTACTCCGCGTGGGGCGCGTACGCGTGTACGCTACACGCGCACGTTACGCGGAAGTGTCGGGGAGTGACTGTTATGCGCATGCGCGCAAGCGCGTGTCTTTTTTACGCGCATGCGTACTTTTGCCGTAAGCGTACCGTAAGCGTACGGTAGGTCATGTGATCATGAAACACAACTTTTGATTGGTTGAAACTACTTTCAGTTCTAGAACTCTCCTACACCACACCCATTCCTCTCATTTCTGCTTGTGATCCCTTAGGAGAAGGAGCTGGGTTGTCTTTGTGATACGATGGCAGAACAGCAGAGCTCTTCTGAGAGTGAGGCTAGCAGCACTACCTTGAGGCAGAGAGCGAGGAAACAAAAGACCTCTTACGTATGGGAGTATTTTACTTTTCCAGAAGGCCAGCAAAAGGTAAATGCACCTTAGTGACTTGCAAGCTGTGTAAGCGTGTACTTTCAAGAGGTAATCCTGACAGGAAGTATTCCTTTGGGAATCACACCATGATGAGACACCTTAAGGATGTACACAGAAGGACACATGCTCGACTTACTGAAGGTAACCCTTCAGTAAGTCAACCAAGCACATCCACAGCAGCTCAGCCTGGACCATCATCTGCAGAGCCGAGTCCTTCTTCTGCAGGTCAGGTGAGCCCTTCATCTGTGGGGGGAGCATCTCCTTTTTCTGGTCCTCTGGAAATTAACCCTCGGTTTGCGAGGGTTGAAGTACGGTGCGCCAATTGTCACGATCTAATTACTTATAGGCAGACCAGTATGTCCCTAGTGAACAATAAAATAGATCAGCACACTTGTCGTACCGTCTAATATTCCCATTCTTTCTTTCCTCTGTCCCTGCATGAACACAACGGCTCTTTTAAGAGCCAACCTTACCTTTCATCTATTTTTTATATATGTTTTTTAAAACGTTTTTTTTTTTTTTTACCGTACGCGTAATTTTTTTTTTTTTTTTTTTAAAACACTAAAAATCAATTATCACATTACAAGGTCCTTGAGAGACTACAATTAAAAACTGCAAATGTGATTGTAGAGAAGTGGAAAAAAGGGACCATGACATTATTGACTTACCATACCCACTCAAAAAAAGATTTATTCATTTAATTTATTTTTAATTGCTTTTAAAATGGTTCTAGTCTTCGAAAATTTTCTATCTCAATCTGAAAAAAAAGAAAAAAGTATTAATATTTAATAAAACATTTAATAATACAGTACACATATTTACATATTTTTCAAAAAATATTTTTGCCTTTTTTTTGCTGTTTTCAGAAAATATTGCATTTCACTATAAATTGTGAAAGCAATTGCATTCATCATTTAACAGCAGGCAAAAAAAAATTAACAATCTCAAAGATTGTTTTTAAAAAAGCCCACAATCTCTTTTTGCATAAACATAACTTTATAGAAATGCATAATATTCTTAAAAAATATCATCTAATATCAATACTTATTTCTTTAAAATACCGTCTGATATTTTTGTTTCAGAAGTATAATCACAATAATATATGTCAAATAACTCCACAATACATCTGGTTCCATTTCCTTTAGGCAAAATAGTAATTTTAAAATTCTTTTTTTGTTTAATTTCCAATGGTAATCCAATAAAAACCAAAAGTTTAAATTGTACAGATGTCACCGATTCTCTGTAACATTTTGGTTTCCGAAAGATTAATTAATAATTAAATAAGTCCACAATAGAATTGTTTACTTTTCCGCATGGCCAAATAGTAATTTTAAAAATCTTTTTTGAAAACATTTCCAATGGCAATCCAATAACATTCCAAAATTTAAATTGTGCAGATGTTACCGATTTTTTCTAAATTTTTGGTTTTCCAAAGTTTCCTTAAAAAATGGAAAAATTCCACATTACAATTGGTTACCTTTCCATTAGGCCAAATGATAATTTGTTAAATCTTTTTATTTGTAAATTCCAAATGGTAATCCAATAAAATGGTAAAATTGTTTTCTCCAGATGTTGTCAAATCTCTCTAAAATTTAGGTTTGAGGAAGATTAGATAGGAATTTGCTAAATCAAAAGGCAAACGTTGCTTAAAAATCAATTGGGAATCATTACACAGTGTCCAGCCTTTTTCACATTTAAGATAAACTGTGTAATGACCAGAAGTTACAGTAGGTCCATCATGGAAAATTATTGCAACTGTTACAAAAGTTTTTCCTGAAATTGATAATTGCTGTCCTGTAAACTTCTTTATTAAAGTATCCAATTTTGAACCATCAGCTCTACATCGTTGCATCATTAAAATTACATACTGTCTGTATTCCTTTAAAATTAATGTTGAAAACATGTCAGATTTACACTCACCGCATTGCATGCTATGATTAGCATCTTTAACTAATTTAGCAAAAGTGACTGTTTTACTCTCTGGCAATGTTAAATAAATAAACCTTTCAGAATCAACATTAGAGCCACATATATTATAACAGTTTTCACAACTATGTTCCCATTTATAGGAGAGACCAAATAAAGTTTCAATGTTAACCCCTTCTTCTTCCAGTACCTGAAGAAAATACATCAAGAATTCCTGTGCGTCTTGCTGTACATTTTGAGAAAACTGTGTTCGTCCTGAACATACATCTAAAACTTTTCTAATTTCAGTAGCACTTTCTATTTGAGTTTTATCATTACTCAGCTTTTCAAAAAGGAGACTCAGCACAGAACAGAATCTTTTTCCCTGATTTACTATTATCTGCTCTTGCAAACTTTCCAGATAAAATGCAACATTCAGCACTACATTAGCGTAGCAGTTGACACCAGAGCTATTTTCAAAATAACATCCTACAACCTGTTCTTCATTTTCCTTATTCTTTTTGCTTGCAATTACATCACTCCTCTTTTTTTTCCTCCTCTCTACATCTTCATTACAGATATTCTCATTTCTCCTTTTACGAGAAACTACACGTTTCTCCAACACAGGATACTGACCTAAATGAGGAGCATAGCTTCTTCTTAATCTATTATACTCCTTTACACAATTTGTATCAGCACTAACTTTTGAATCATCAAAGTCTATCATGAATAAACCTGATAATGTTTTCACTCGTGACAAAGCAACATATGCCATACCTTCTTTGAACACAGTTGAACCAATGTTCACAAATGCACAATCTACAGTCAATCCTTGAGACTTGTGAATAGTTACAGCATATGCTAGCGAAAACGGAAACTGCTTCCTACGTACATATAAGTCTTTCACAAGCATGAAACGAACTGTACAACTTCTTCTATCTGATCAAATTTTATTTTTAAACATTCAATTCCATCTTTTTTCTGATAATTAATAAAACCCACAACTCTTCCCATAGCTCCATTAACTAAACCTTTTTCAACATCCAAATTTCTCCTTAAAAATACTCTACAGTTCATGCAAACATATAGATTTTTTTCTAATCCAGCTGTTTTGGAAATCTTCTTCTCTAGTGAATCCAATTTATTTTTCAGTGTGCCTGTTAATGTGACAGTAATTCTTCCATCCTCAATTTTGTCCACTGCTTCCAATTTCCTGATATCTTTCTTTTCCAATTTCAAAAGCTCCTCATTGAATATTGAGCATTCACGTAGAGTTGGCATTAAGCAGATGACACTTTTGTTTTCTGCAATGTTCTTGTATATCTTCTCTGCAACTATTTCTTCCTTTGGAAATAAATTATGTAGCAGCCGAGTCTGTAATGCTTTTTTGCCAGCTTCTGTGAGTAGTCCAATCCTGATATCTTTCAGAATACCTCCATATTCTTCATCGTTTGCTTGCCTCATATTAGTTGTAAGTTCCTTGTACTCAAAGAAGGACCAAATATTTGTATTACCGATGCTTCCCAATGACTTCTTCGTGTCTTCATGTGTCACAGTATTAAACACTGGTTGTCCTTTAACTGGAGTAAGTTGCAAAAGATCTCCAAAAACTATGACGTGTTTTCCTCCAAATAACACGTCATAGTCTGACTTCAGAATTTGCTGCATTCTTAAATGCACAAAGGCAAGCATTAAGTTCGATACCATGCTCACCTCATCAATAATGAGAACTTGCATCTTCTTCAATACTCTTGAAACTTCCAAGCATGCTTCTCCAGTTAGCTTGTTGTATTGTATTTTGTTCTCATGCTCCACTGGTAACATTAGCAAACGATGTAAAGTGATTCCTTTTATGTTATATGCTGCTAACCCAGTTGGAGCAGTAACCACACAAGACAAAGTAGAATCCGTTTTTTGCTGTAGGTAGCTTCTGATGACTTTTATTAGGAAACTTTTTCCAGTTCCAGCTTGTCCGCTTACATACATCCTGATTGGATGAAATGATGTGCATGAGCACTCTTTTTTTTCATGTAGAAATCTGTGATCAATTTTGTTTCTGATCTCTTCATAAATTTGTTGCTGCTCTTCGTTCAGTTGTCTTTCCAAATTTTGTAAGTCTATAAATTCTCCTTGAGCTTGATTCATAGCCGTTTCCACTTCATTCATGGCTATTGATGCTTCATTTTCAACGATTGGTTGTCCTAGGGGATCTTGACTGAGTGTTCCTGAACTTTGGCTGTCCTGAGAACTGTCTCTAGCTATTTCTGCTGCAATTGTAGTTTCCTGTTCAATTTCTTCATTTAACATTTGCAGATAAGTTGTGAATGTATTGCATTGTATGCTGTCTTTGCAAGCATTAAAAGAATCTTCATAGCTTTGAAATTCTCCCAGTAGTTCATCCTCTGTACGCCATGGTTTAAACAGCTGTAAAAGAGCCAAGTAGTAAAATTCCTTTTTGTCAGTAGTGTCGCAACTCAGCTTCCGGTGATTTATCAAACTTCCTTTTGTTTGCTTCACCAAACATCCTTCCTCACCAATGACTTTATATTTTCCATTGTTGATGTCTTCTGCGGCTTTCCGTGAATAAATGTAGTTCTGCAGCACTTCATAGAGACACATGTTCTCCAGATGATGACTTCTCTTTGGGTAATATGTGTCCAACATGTTTGATTTCAAAATATCTGTACTTTCTGGGTCATTCTCGGCCAAATATTCAATTTCTCCAACAGATTTCAGTACCCGATTTCTCATTGCTGCAAGGCCTAAACTTGCCCAAATTATTCTTCTTGATTTCGAGTAGAGACTTGCAGAAGATAACCTATCTGAACATTCGTAGGATCCAATTTCTCGATGCGATAACATCTTCAAACTGAAACTGTACAGCTTCTTACTGACAGTTTTCTCGTGAGAAATCTCTTCCCACATTTCCTTCAATTCTGTTTTTTCTGATTTCGTAATGTAAGACGTTACATATCGAGCAACAGCAATGGAATTGTCAGCTACATACTGTATATCCATGTTAGCGTTCCACATGGATAAAATCACTGGGTTGTAGTCATTTATATTTTTTGATTCTTCTTTTCTTTTAAGGTTGTAGGTATTCTTAGGTGATTTTCTTGTGATAGTATGTCTCACAGATGACATAAAACTGTTAACTCTTCCATTTGAAAGAACAGGTCTAGGAAATCCAAATCGACATTTAGTGTAGTATTTATCTTTGCTCTTGTATTTCCGTCGACAGTATTTTCCACACCGATGACTTTGGAAATGTAAAACTTGCTCCTTTAACTTTTTCTCTTCTGTGCTTTTTGGTATAGCACATGTTGCATATTCTTCAATGTAAGATAACACTGCTTCATCAGTATCTGTTCCAAACTTTGGGGCATCCTTGATCCACAACAGCATATGAATATGAGGAGCACCTCTTGCCTGGTACTCTTTTCTCCAAAAGAAATCCACTACTTCTCCTAGAGGTGGATTTTTTTTATTGCAGATGAAGGACATCATAGCCTCAAATCGATGATTGAAATATCTGCAAACATTAACCGGATCCAATGAGCACAGTTCTCCTGCTGTCTTGTATTTGATGTTTTTAATGTTTGAATTTGCCTCTCGTAGAAAATCCAGTAAATCATCCCAAGCGTACTCGGCACAGCTTAGGGTAAGGAACCATGTTGGAGTTCCTAAATTCCGTAACATGCATTTTAATTCACCATGGCGTCGGTACCAATATTCATTTGTCCCACGCTGACAAGCCATCAGATTGATCAGTTGTGTTTCCAAATGATCATCTCGGTGCTGCACTTTCTCCATAAAATCCTTAGCAGACACATTTTGTAAATGTACTCCACTTTTTAAAATGTGATTTACTGCATAAGACAGTGCAGACAAGTCGCTTTCAAATAAAAGATGGAACAAATAAGGAATACTTTGTCGAAATCTGGGATCTTCAGCATATAGTCTTGTAGACAGATACTCAGAAGATGGAATCTGTTCCGGACGTTCATCGTATCGTCCTCCTTTTCCTTTAGGAAACAGCTGGGGAAAACATCGAGCTTCCAAGCTCTCCTCCCATACACTCACGGGAGTTCCTTTTGCTTTCTTCATCTGAAATAGATCAATATTGTCTCCCATAACTTCTTTTGAATGAAGAGGATGTATGCTAAAATGTTCATAAATTTCTTCTTCCTTTGACTTGTCCACTTTTTCAATTTGTCCAGTTGGTGTTTCTGTGTCTTCTTGTAAATCTTCTTCTTCTTCTTCTTCTATATAAATTGATTCATACCATTTGTTATTCCTTTTCAAATACAAATTTGCTCTTTGTACTTTCCGTACATCTACCAGCTCCTGCCAAATCTTCTTATTCTTTGTAGGTACACCATTAACCAGAATAATTAATGGTTCAGTTTCCAAAGTATCCGCATCAATAGTTTCCATATTTTTTTTCAAATCCAAGGGCAAATACACCACTCTACCTTTTAAACCTCTCAGTAAATCTGAAGGAGGTAATTTACCAGTTTTGGGCTCCATACGTACTATGGTCTGGAACGGATGAACACATTGAATGAGTATAGACTCATATGTATTTAATTCAGAAAGTTCAGCAGGAATAGCATCCAATTCTAAATTATTATGTACAGCTCTGGTCGGCATTCTATTTTCCTCTAACTTGTTGTAACAGTATTTACAAATACGCAGAACTTCACCCAATTCAAAACAATTTTCAAGAAATATATAGGTGGCAAAATCCTTCCACTTATAATTATCTTCATTTTCACTCTTTCTGTAGAGATCAACATACCTGGTTTGTTTTCTATAATGAGTTCTGCGGCAACAAATACAAGTAATATTTGGTCTTTCATTAGAGATTATTGCAAATTTTGTTATGTGATCATTAAATGTCTTACTTACAGAGGGTTCTACATTTTCTTCCACTTCTTCCTCATTTACTGTGTCCTTCTCTGCACTGTTTTGTTCAGGACCAAAGTAACAAAACTGAATTTCATCAACAACCTTCTCTACATCTGATACTGACCCACGGAACAGAGCCCTATTCAATTCATCTAACTTTATTGCTGGACTTTTAGCAAAATACAACCGTCTCACAAACTTTCTCATTTCAGTATGATGAACAGCCAGCATCCTAAAATGATGGAAAACACTATTACACACTTTTCTAGATAGACAAGCCAGAGAATGACCCTGCAAACCAGTATTCTCTCTCACTCTGCATGGATCTAGACTTTGAAGCACCTTAATCTTCTGTTTCACACTTTTTTTGCTATATTCTCTTAGAAACTCACGAAATTTATCAATAGATTCCTGACGCACAGTGCAAATACTACTACAATTCCAAGTGTACACTGGGGCTTTAGGACGTCTCCCCATAGCCTCATCCGCCATCACTTGTACCTCATCTCTTGGAACCATTATCTCCTTCTCCATTATGCAACCATTTTTCACTTCATAAGCACGACCTCTGGTGTCAACTGCATGCAGCAAACTATTACTTTGAAAATAACTCTCTTCATTAAAAAAAGGTTCACTACTTGAACTATGCATCCATTTTCCTAAAAACACTTTACAAAAGTTTGTTCTGTTCACTACTCTTTTCCTTTTGCTATGTGATTTCAGTACATTAACCATTTTGTCTAATGTACGCATCCTATTCAAAATTAAAATGAATAGTTTCCTTTTTAATTCTAATGCCTTTGCTGCAATGGCTTCAATTTCTTTTTTTCTCTTATAAAACTTTGCCTTTTGCTTATATTTCTTCACATCCTTTATCAAATTGGACATAACTCTCCTCTGAAACATTTTTCTACGTATCTCTTTAAACGCTGTTTTTCTGTTTAAGTTTATCTTTTTAGTTGCAGAAGGTATATTTGCATTAACTAAATTCTCAATTTTTTCCTGTCCTTTTCGATTGAAATCATTCTTTCCAGTACAGACATTTTGTACATTTTTCCTTTTTTTGAATATGTTCCTTAGAAAATCTTTTGTTTGCTTACCAGAACATTTTTTCTTCTTCCCAACATGAGCATCTTCAACTAACTTAGGTCCTCCAGTTGTCTTCAAATATAGGTTTTTTTTGTGCTCTTTTTTTACTCTGGATTTTGTAGGCATCTTAAATTTTGTTCACTGCTCTTCAGCAATACCTGAAAAAAACAAAAAAAAAATTCCTTTATTTTATTTAAATATATTACTACATTTGTTTTCACATTAGTCACAAAACGAAATTTCTTTGCCAATTTGAAAGCACACTTACTACTCTTTTTTTTGGCAAGTGATAAATACTTTTACAGACTGACACATTATGAATCCACTTTTCAGATTCTGAAAACAGCACATGTCCAAACAGCTTTTTGAGACCAGCAACATGTGTAACCTGGGTGACTGACTACACTCCAGCAAGGGCAACCAGCCTTAGTGATGCTGAATGTATTTGCATTACTGACTGAAACCTCAAACCCCACTCGCTTGTGAATACTGTGCATGATTCCACATGGTAAGTAGCTGGCTGTGTGCTAAGAGTCTGCTTCTGCACCAAAAAATGGCTCCCCCTTTCCATCTAATGCAACTGTGAAATCACCAGAGCAATACGCAATAAATCTATGCCTGTAATTCCTATTTACACACAGAGTCATGTTTTCACATTAGTCACAAAACGAAATTTCTTTGCCAATTTGAAAGCACACTTACTACTCTTTTTTTTGGCAAGTGATAAATACTTTTACAGACTGACACATTATGAATCCACTTTTCAGATTCTGAAAACAGCACATGTCCAAACAGCTTTTTGAGACCAGCAACATGTGTAACCTGGGTGACTGACTACACTCCAGCAAGGGCAACCAGCCTTAGTGATGCTGAATGTATTTGCATTACTGACTGAAACCTCAAACCCCACTCGCTTGTGAATACTGTGCATGATTCCACATGGTAAGTAGCTGGCTGTGTGCTAAGAGTCTGCTTCTGCACCAAAAAATGGCTCCCCCTTTCCATCTAATGCAACTGTGAAATCACCAGAGCAATACGCAATAAATCTCTGCCTGTAATTCCTATTTGCACACAGAGTCATGTTTTCACATTAGTCACAAAACGAAATTTCTTTGCCAATTTGAAAGCACACTTACTGCTCTTTTTTTTGGCAAGTGATAAACACTTTTACAGACTGACACATTATGAATCCACTTTTCAGATTTTTTAAAAAGCACATGTCCAAACTGCTTTTTCAGACCAGCACCATTTGTAACCTGGGTGTCTGCCTACACTCCAGCAAGGGCAACCAGCCTTAGTGATGCTGAATGTGTTTGCATTACTGACTGAAACCTCAAACCCCACTCGCTTGTGAATACTGTGCATGATTCCACAGGGTAAGCAGCTGAGTGTGTGCTAAGAGTCAGCTTCTGCACCAAAAAATGGCTCCCCCTTTCCATCTAATGCAACTGTGAAATCACCAGAGCAATACGCAATAAATCTCTGCCTGTAATTCCTATTTGCACACAGAGTCATGTTTTCACATTAGTCACAAAACGAAATTTCTTTGCCAATTTGAAAGCACACTTACTGCTCTTTTTTTTGACAAGTGATAAACACTTTTACAGACTGACACATTATGAATCCACTTTTCAGATTTTTTAAAAAGCACACGTCCAAACTGCTTTTACAGACCAGCACCATTTGTAACCTGGGTGTCTGCCTACACTCCAGCAAGGGCAACCAGCCTTAGTGATGCTGAATGTATTTGCATTACTGACTGAAACCTCAAACCCCACTCGCTTGTGAATACTGTGCATGATTCCACATGGTAAGTAGCTGGCTGTGTGCTAAGAGTCTGCTTCTGCACCAAAAAATGGCTCCCCCTTTCCATCTAATGCAACTGTGAAATCACCAGAGCAATACGCAATAAATCTCTGCCTGTAATTCCTATTTGCACACAGAGTCATGTTTTCACATTAGTCACAAAACAAAATTTCTTTGCCAATTTGAAAGCACACTTACTGCTCTTTTTTTTGGCAAGTGATAAACACTTTTACAGACTGACACATTATGAATCCACTTTTCAGATTTTTTAAAAAGCACATGTCCAAACTGCTTTTTCAGACGAGCATCATTTGTAACCTGGGTGTCTGCCTACACTCCAGCAAGGGCAACCAGCCTTAGTGATGCTGAATGTATTTGCATTACTGACTGAAACCTCAAACCCCACTCGCTTGTGAATACTGTGCATGATTCCACATGGTAAGTAGCTGGCTGTGTGCTAAGAGTCAGCTTCTGCACCAAAAAAAGGCTCCCCCTTTCCTTCTAATGCAACTGTGAAATCACCAGAGCAATACGCAATAAATCTCTGCCTGTAATTCCTATTTGCACACAGAGTCATGTTTTCACATTAGTCACAAAACGAAATTTCTTTGCCAATTTGAAAGCACACTTACTGCTCTTTTTTTTGGCAAGTAATAAACACTTTTACAGACTGACACATTATGAATCCACTTTTCAGATTTTTAAAAAAGCACATGTCCAAACTGCTTTTTCAGACCAGCATCATTTGTAACCTGGGTGTCTGCCTACACTCCAGCAAGGGCAACCAGCCTTAGTGATGCTGAATGTATTTGCATTACTGACTGAAACCTCAAACCCCACTCGCTTGTGAATACTGTGCATGATTCTACATGGTAAGCAGCTACCTGTGTGCTAAGAGTCTGCTTCTGCACCAAAAAATGGCTCCCCCTTTCCATCTAATGCAACTGTGAAATCACCAGAGCAATACGCAATAAATCTCTGCCTGTAATTCCTATTTGCACACAGAGTCATGTTTTCACATTAGTCACAAAACGAAATTTCTTTGCCAATTTGAAAGCACACTTACTGCTCTTTTTTTGGCAAGTAATAAACACTTTTACAGACTGACACATTATGAATCCACTTTTCAGATTTTTTAAAAAGCACATGTCCAAACTGCTTTTTCAGACCAGCATCATTTGTAACCTGGGTGTCTGCCTACACTCCAGCAAGGGCAACCAGCCTTAGTGATGCTGAATGTATTTGCATTACTGACTGAAACCTCAAACCCTTAAACTATTCTTTTATTATACCAGTACACCTTAATTTATTGTGAAAACATAGTCCATATTATTTTACTTGTTCCTCACATTTAAATTTCTCCCAAAACAGAAAATAATAAACACAACTTCAACAAAAAGAATTGCATTTCTATTATTCATTTCTTAATTTACCAATTCAATTCAATTCAAAATGTGCTTTATTCGAGATTACTCATAAAAGCAGACATACAAACATATAATAATAAACAATTAAATCTAAGATGTCATATTGATGAATGCACAATTCATAAAAAGATACAAATTATTTACGAGAAAAAGTTGAAATTAATCGCAAAGATAAAATTCATGATAATGGGTACTGCAATTATGTACATTTTATATATTCTTTGTGCTAGGGAAAGAGCCGGTTAGACATACATTTCACAGGTGTAAAGTTCATAAATGTAGTTAATACAATTGAGTATAATTTTATAAAAACATTATTCTAAAAAGAATCATTTAAAAATAATTTTTCCAGATGACATGATAAAATACACTAAACAGAGAATAGATTATACTCTAGCAGTCTCTGTTCAACTGGGCAGAGAGTAATCACCGGACTAGCAATCTCTGCCTAATTGTCCAAGCCCACCCCAAATACTTGGCGGTGGCGATTATAATCCAAGTTGAGGTAGTCGATCTTACTATGCGCAAAGCCACCATACTACTCTTGGTGCCCAGATTCCTGCACATAGGTGCCAACCATGCGCGCCTTGAGCTAGAGTATAGTTTACAGGAAAACAAAAAGTGACCAAGTGTTTCAATACCTTCCCCACAAGCTGGGCATGTAGCAGGGCCACCTTCCCTCCATTTAGATGTTAGGTAACGAAGAGGAAGTGAGCCCGCCCTCAGTTGAAAAAGCAATTTCCTATCCAAAGGTTTGGATATGTAGTCCCAGTACAGTTCGTACATGGGATACAATTTGACCTCGAGAAAACTAGCAGTCATGGCCCCACAATTGACACTGAGGAGACTTTTGTTAGCGACATTATCCCAAAAGATATTTTTTAGGGTTGCCTTACTCGGGAATAATGCCCCTGCTGGATCAGACCAGAGTGCATTCAGACTTAGTTCAAGGAGTATTGATTTTAATAATTTGAACCATCTGATTTTGTTAAAGCAATCTGCCCTGACAACGTCAGTGAACCCGGATGCATAATGTATGAGCTCAGGAGTGGTCCATAACCTACGCCAGTATAGAATTGGTCGTAGTTTGGCCATTTCCGAGATTTTCTTCCTTCCAAGCTCATATCTCAGAGGCAATAACGGACTACTCTGAGGTGTACCCGTTAGATTCCTAAAGAATTTGTTCTCTGAGGCTTGCAACTCCTGTAGGTTTTCATGCCCCCATAACTCAGCCCCATATAGTGCCGACCCAATTGCTTTCGCCTCGTATATGGTCAGGGGGGGTTTGATCGGTTTAGTTAATGATTTCCTGTGCTCCTTTAAGATGGTTCCAGCCAATTGCTTGTGCCTCAAAGTTGCTATGTGTAAGTGCTGGTTCCACCTATTGTCGTTAGAAATAAGGATTCCCAGGTATGTGAAAGATGATACGACCTCGAGGGTTCGTCCGCTCATGGTAATATTAGATTTAAAATTACGATACGGATTAAAAACCATGAGTTTCGTTTTAGACGCATTCACCTCGAGACCGTGATCCCCACAAAACTTGTCAAAAATATCCAATGCTTTTTGCAATCCACTTGGAGTTTTAGAGAAAATTAACGTGTCATCTGCGAACATTAAAATCGGAACTTTAACACCTGCAAGAGAAGGAGCGTCAACTACCTGTGATTGAATACAGGAGACTATGCCATTAATAAAAAGTGTGAACAAGGTAGGTGCCATAGAGCACCCCTGCCGAACCCCACGCTCAACAGGAAATTCGGCAGTATCTTTTCCGTATCCACCCCATTGAATTTTAGCATAGGTACCTTCATGTAGTCTCATAATCATTGTCAGCAGGACTCCTGGGACCCCCAAGGCCGCAAGTACTTCCCACAGTTTCGTCCTGGGAACCAGGTCGAAGGCAGCCCTCAAGTCGACAAAAGCCGCGTAAAGACTGCCCCCTCCTAGCACCACGGTCCTCCACTGAATCAGCTGGAACCGAAAAACTTGGTCCACAGTACTAGTGGCCTTACGAAACCCAGCCTGGAATGGCGATAGAATATTGAATTCTTCCACCCAATCGAGCAATCGAGCAATCGATTAACAATCACTCGCCCAACAATTTTTTGCACAGTGTCGATCAGGCTGATCGGGCGGTAATTACAAGGCTGTGAACGGTCACCCTTTTTGTACACAGGGATGATAACAGCACCCCGCCATGAAGCCGGGATAGCTGCTCCCCTCGCGATGTGGTTTGTTAGTAAGTGTATATATTTACACCACCTATCAGTGTCGTTTAAGAAAACGTCCGCTGGGACTCCGTCAATGCCAGGAGCACGTCCTCTGTGTACAGTTTTGAGGGCCGACAGGATTTCGTCCAACCTAAAAAGATTGTCCTCAGGAGTTGAATAGATAGGGCTAATGTTGTTATCAATCTGAGCCCGGTTAGCATATTGATCACTAAAAAAGTTTACCCAGGCTTCCTGCGGTACATGATTATTGCAAGCCTCTTCAGGCCTTTCATGCCCCCATTTTACAATATGCCAAAATAATCTAGAATCTTTTCGACCACTAGCACATTTCAGCTTTTCCCAATGGGCTTCATCCCAATCTTTTTTTGCATTAGCAATGCAAGTTTTGTATGACTTTCTTGCAGAACGGATGGCCCCCAAGTTTTTGCTCTTAATTGCAGCACCCAAGGAGTTTCGTGCTGCCTTACAAGCATGATTATACCATTTAGCCACTCTGTAAACACGAGTCGCCTTGGGGTTTACTGGTTTAAGGAAATAATGTTTGATTTCTTGGAAAAGGGGCTCATGAACTTCAATGATGTTAACTTGGCTTGTAGTAATCCCTGCTTCGCCCTCTAGGGCCTTAATGGCCTTATCAGTCGCAGCTCCTATATTCTCAATAGCTTGCTGGTCTGTCCTAACACTAGTCCATCTTAGCCTACGCATATCATTTGTTGGCACAATGGACGGGGGAAGGCAAAGATCAAGAGTAATAGAGGCGTTAGATTCAGACAGCCACCATTTATGGGTGACACATAACGGATTGTGGTCACTCTCTAGCATTTCTGTCACAACCATATCTCTAACAGTAGGCCAGAGAGAAAAACTACAAATAATATAGTCAATGCGACTTTTGCTTCTTCCGTTGTCAAAAGTCATAGCTGGTACCCTGTCTGATTTTGTCCTCCCATTTAAGGCTCTTAGTCCTTGTTCAAGGCACATTGCGTTCAAACCCAAAATATCCTCTGTCCAGCGGGTTACTGGGATGGTATCTAATGGGGGGATATCCCATTGTTTGTCTTCCTCTGCACCTAAGAAAGCTTCGCCTGTGTCAAGAGGTTCAAACGTGCGGTTTAGATCCCCAGCAATTAATATGTGTTTACCACCTGAATGTGTCTCGAGGAGATTATACAGGGCAAGAAGAACCACAGATTTTCCTACATTTCCACCTCTGACATAAATATTATATATATCGATGGATAAGGATAAATCACTCATAAGTCTGATGAGCTGGATATCTTTCTGCCCAATTTCTATGTTTTTTACAACGGCCTTTAAAGATTGTTTGATCCATATTGTGAGGCCCCCCATCGGACGCCCTTTAGGGCCCTTAGAAGCTGGAACATAAAAATGTAAGTACCCCAGAGCGAACACAGGGTCACAAGCCCATGTTTCCTGAAAGATGCAAACATCAAAATTACTAATAAAATTAAACCAGTCACCGCAACCCAGCTTTGAGCCTAGCCCAGCCACATTCCAAGATAATAGGTTTCCAGAATCATGTGCCTTTACAGGGTTGGGGCTAGGAGTAAGTGCACTCATCACATTATTATTTGTACCGTTATGTATTACATTATCAGGTATTAAACCAGCTATGGCCTCCAAAGTATCAGGCTCAGGACGGCAACCTTCTCGTTGTCCCAACTCAATAGTGTAGAATGAATCAGATAAACAGAGGGATGATTGTCAATCACAAACATTCAAGTTTGACAGAGCAGAAAACCTGTTTTCCACACATAAACCCCACTCACGGAATCTAACATCTTTACTACTCCTGTTGGTCACAACATTCCATTTAGTTCTTAGAATATTAGGATTCATGCCTCTTCCTTTCCGAGAATAAAAAAAGTCCAGGGTCAATGGTACAATTGAAGTTGACCTTCGCTGTGGAGGCAAGATGTTAGGTAAAATGTTTGACAAAACCTCAGGACCAGTGAAGGTTAAAATAACACAGTCCCCTTTGAACCTTTTAATGCTGTTACCAATCCATTCAACTCTTCTTGCATTAGCAAGTTCATCAGCTAATTGTTGCTTCCCCCAAGGTGTTATTATCATGTTGTTAGTAAGCCATGATAAGGATTTGTTTAATAGAGAAGGAGCAGATTCGACCTCCCCAGAAACCAAAGGGGGTACGTTTGCAAGAACAAGAACTAATGGAGAGGCTTCAACTACAAGCTCGGAAGACCCTTTCCCCATGTTAGAATCGTTAGTGGAAGCGACCGGGGGTGGATCAGCAAAGGCACCACTAGATACATTAGACAGTGGTGCAAGGTTAGAGACAGATCCACTATTCTCAGCAAAAATTGTATTGCATATTGCTGGCTTTTCAACAACTTCAGTAGTATTCCTTTCCTTCGCCAAAGTTTTCTCTAATAAACCACCTAGCCTATTGACCTCAGCGGTTAATTTGTCGATTTTACTAACCAGGGGTTTGACTATACCTTTGATTTTTGTATCCATCATACTCCATAGTTTAGTAAATTGAGCGTTAGAAAGGGTAACATGAGCTTCGCTAGACAGGTCAACCTCCTCTTCCTCATCCACTGATATTGATATTCTCCTCGAAGGGGTTGCGGTTTTATTTTTGCCTGATCTTAAACCCCCTCTTTTCTGAGTAACCTTGCTTTTACCCCTAGTGACCCTAGGAGCTGGTACAGGGATAGTAGAACGAGGGGACTCGATGTTAGTAGATATCACTGACACCCCTTCCCTATCGCTATCGCTATTGGCTTCTGTGTGAGCGACTATACCACTAGGCAGGATGGGGTCAGTATCAAATAGAGGGGCTTGACCCACACAAGATTCGCTACTATTGTGTAAAACCATAGAATCCCCATACTCGTTCTCGACCATATGGGATTGGTTAGGTGAATCCAATCCCAGTGAAGATCTCCTGTCATTGTTGATTTTAGCCACAACTTGGATCAAATAATTGTCTAAGGTATTATTTGCTGGGGTTTGTTTTTTCCCAGGCATGAGTGAGACCAATAAAATGTCTACAATAATCAATACGCGATAAGGCACAATATACAGATAAGCGTAATAATTACCCTATGTAGGCAACACAGCACCGTGTGTACGTAGATGGTACAGAGGTAATTTCAGGCAGAGTCCCTGGCCCAACCCAACCTTGTCCGACCTCGGACGGCCTCAGACGGCCCGCCCTTTGCCCGGGCTTAGCCCGCGCGCTGTCCCGCGCGCGGTCCCGCGACGCGGGGGCTGCTACTCAGTTTTATGCGCCTCCTGGCGCCAAAATCTTCATCGGCGGCTCTCCTGCCGCAAGAGGTGCTGGGTAGTGTAGTTCCCGGTCCCCACTCCGCGGCCGCGAGCAATGAGGGCACGGCGGCGGGAGACCGGAGCTAGCAGGGCGGAGTGTCAGCAGGTAAGGCAGTCGAGGAGGCAAAGTACTGGTGAGCTACACGAGCAAAGAAACCCGCTCTGCCGGGGCTGCTGCTCAGTTTTATGCGCCTCCTGGCGCCAAAATCTTCATCGGCGGCTCTCCTGCCGCAAGAGGTGCTGGGTAGTGTAGTTCCCGGTCCCCACTCCGCGGCCGCGTGCGATGAGGGCACGGCGGCGGGAGACCGGAGCTAGCAGGGCGGAGTGTCAGCAGGTAAGGCAGTCGAGGAGGCAAAGTACTGGTGAGCTACACGAGCAAAGAAACCCGCTCTGCCGGGGCTGCTGCTCGGTTTTATGCGCCTCCTGGCGCCAAAATCTTCATCGGCGGCTCTCCTGCCGCAAGAGGTGCTGGGTAGTGTAGTTCCCGGTCCCCACTCCGCGGCCGCGAGCGATGAGGGCACGGCGGCGGGAGACCGGAGCTAGCAGGGCGGAGTGTCAGCAGGTAAGGCAGTCGAGGAGGCAAAGTACTGGTGAGCTACACGAGCAAAGAAACCCCATATACATCCCCTCTCAAACTCTAAACTCACCTTTAAAATTAGTTAGTTGTGAAAGAAATGTGGCACTCAAACAGCAGATTATCAGAGCCAGGATCTCTGTTCTTTACACCTCTCTCCTCTCAGCAGAACCAGATAATGGCAAACTTTCCCTCTCTTTTTCCACACATATACATGTTAGTTTCAAATCTCAGTGCTTGCCCCTTTTTTTCAAATGTAATCACACATTTCTATTGGTTGAAAACCAACCCTTTTCCAAAAGTACCCTTCCCCCAACTTGACTTCTGCCTAGTACCCTTCCCCCAACTTGACTTCTGCCTGCTACCATAGCAACAGCTCATGGAACACTGCTGTGTGGAGTCAGGTCAGAAGTTCGCCAAACAATGTTTCAATTCCACAGAGCAAGAGTGCTTGACTTTTCAAACCTAACAGCAAATCCATAGTACTGTTCTTTGGTAACACATTTTTCTGTACCAATACAAAACATGCTTCTATTAATTTACACATACAGCCTAGTTTTTATTCTAGAATGGTATTAAACAGCCAATCAGTTCTTTTTTTTATGAAAAAAATATGTATGCCTCCATTTCCAAACTGTCTTTCTTTTCATATTGCCATTCTACTGAATTACACCTCCTGAGTGCATCCAGTTCTCCTTTGAAGATGTTCACAGTGTGGATTGTAGGGCACAGCTATGTCTTCTGGAGTGAAAAGTTTGCAGAGAAAACAGGTATGGTGAGAGACCTTGCTTTGCCAAATGTAGACATTAAATGGATTGGTCAGAGAGGGTTAAAGTGGCACCAATTGATGCCATTGGTGAAATCCTTCATGCACATCCAACACCCTGACCTCATAATAGTGCGCTGTGGTGGCAATGACCTAGGCACTTTGACTGGGGTAGGTCTGGAAATGCTTATGAAGGACACCTTTGCACAACTGTTTTCACTTTTCCCTAAAACTGCCTTTGTGTTTTCTAACATATGCCAAAGGCAAAAATGGAACTGGTCCAATCATTTCTGTCCGCAGATTGACAAAGCAAGAAAGCACGTCAACAAATCTGTTTCTGCTTTCCTCCGTGACTATGGTATGGGTTCCATTTACCACAACAACTTGCGTTATGACATGCAAGACATTTATAGAGGAGATGGTGTACACTTCAATGATGAAGGGAACAGAGTCTTCCTCTTGAACTTTAGACTCTGCATCGGTACTTACTTGTAGGTACCACTAAAAAATCACTTCATAAACACAACGGCTCTTTTTAGAGCCCCCTAATATCTAAACACTTAAATCTGATTTTCATTTCTTTTTTTATTTTTTTTTTTACCGTACGCTTACCGTACGCGTACCCCGTGATTTTTTTTAAAATCAATAAATGTTTTCTTTGTACTTTTCTGTCCTTCTTTGACCCCCTTACAAATGTTAGGGGGTCTGTAACTCTCCTCCTTGCCCCCTTTTCTTGTTATCACTCTTTTTTTTCTGAGTGAAACACACGAAATGGCGGCCGCCGCTTCCTGGTTTCGACCGATTCGAATGTTTACTAAGATCTAAGAGCCAATCAGAATCGCGCTCGCGCACGCCACCGTACGCGTACGGTAAGCGCACCGTAAGCGCACCGTAAGCTGGCTCAGATATATATATTGATTTAAAGGCTATTTTCTCAGAATCTACTGAACAGATTTACACCAAACCTACAAAAGGCACTTCCTTGACCTGAGGACTACCTCTCTGCCAAATTTCTAGTAATTCTGTTCAGCCGTTCGGGCTGTAGCCCTGTCTAAAGGTCGTATGGAAAAATGCATGGGAAAAACGCGTTTTGGGACCCCCCCTTTTATCTCAGCCCCCGCTTGACGAATCCCCCCGAGACTTTCAGGGAAGGAGCGGAGCGTAGCGCCCCACCTATTTTGAAAAATTCGCGAGGATTCGTCAACCGGCGCCAAAGTTATTCAAAATAGAATGTTGCGGATTTCCTATGGAAACGTGGTCCTAACTATAACTACCTACTGGCGACCGCCAGTAGGTAATATATACATATATATATATATATATATATATATATATATATATATATATATATATATATATATATATATATATTTTTTTTCTTTATATATTTGTGCAAGTAATAATAATACACTTATAAGTAGGCAAATGCAACTGTTAAATGCATTGAATAAAATACATGAAATAAAATACAAGCAGATAATAATATGGACATCAACTGGAAGAGATCAAAAAGATATATACATATATAGTAAATATATCAGATGATTATAACCACTGGAGACTTGAATGTGCACACAGACACGCCCACACATCACAAAGCCAATAATCAAAGAAAACACATCAACTGCTGCAAACACTGAATCTTAGCCCACTCCAGAATGGGGGATTCACAGCCAGGGTCAAGAGCCTCAGCAAACCGGGTTCTTACACTGAAGTAGACGTGTCCGTCATTCAAGTAAAAAATCCTGTTTTCCATTGTCATCAAACCCCAGTTTTAAAATCTCAAAGCATTATAAGTTTCTGAGAGGACGTCCTCTGCACCAAGGAAACTTACCGGAGTTGGCCACTCTCTATGCAAGCATTCCAAAGGCAAAAAAGTTCTCACATATCCTTCTGCGCTCTCACATGTTCCAGCCCCTTATCTTAACAAAGCTTATGAAAGTCTCCAACAGTACAGAAAACAATCTCCATAAGTACAGAAAACAACCCTGAACGTGAATCGCCTAAACAACTTGAGTAATCTGGGGTCCTGCCTGTGCGCAAAGCTCAAGCTAGACAGAGTCAGAGTTCAAGATGGCATGAGGGCATGTCAAAGCCAATGGTAAGAACTTCATAATACTTCCCAATGTACAACACAATGCACATTTGTGCACCAATGCTTACAGCACTACACACTTCATCTCCTAATGTACAACATAATGCATATTTGAGCACCACTGCATTTTTCACTACACTCTGAGACCAAGAAGTATATTCCACACCTCTCTCTTTCTCATACCTTCAAATGCACATCCACACGTTCTGTTCCTGGCAAGGCTGTTCTAGTCTGTGAAAGCACTCCCACTTTAAAAACTACAAGGAGACACAAAAGAAATATTCAAGGAAAAGTGCACATGCAGGAAAAATGATGTCGTACATTCAAGAAAGCACCTAAAGTCAATTAAAATAATGGTAGTCAAAGGTCATCATGTGGTCCCAATACATGGAAGTGCCTGTGGCACTACAGACTGCAGGTAGACTAGTAAGTATTCTTGTTAATTCACAGGTGTATTTGTTTGTTGACTTTTCCTCTTGTTTCCTATTTGTTTCTTTCCTAAGTCTTCTCTGACTGCGAGATTAATCTCCAAACCATTTTGAGACTGGAGAAGCAGTAGAAACACTAATTCTGGGTCAAGAGCATAGGCATAGCTGAGACGCCTTTCCAACTCTATACACAGGCAGGAGCGTGAGAGGAACACTATTCTGCCTAGTGTTTCAGGAAGTCTTAATTCACTGAGACGCGTCTTCCTTATGGCATTTCCCTAAACACCCACTATGAATCTGAGCCTGCACTGCTCAGAGACACTGCCTACTTATTCTTGACGAGAGTGAACGCTCTAACTTCCATCGGAAGCGGCAGTCTCCTGCCTGAAAACTAAAATGTACTGACGACGGCCATGAAAGATGTTTGAACCGTGAGTCACTCAAGTGAAGTGCGCCGTTCTGAGCTCAGTGCGCACTCAAGGTTCTAATCACCAGGTATCCTGTACCTTCCAGAGGGATATGGCTAAACAACCTGCATGTGCGCTTTATGTGCTTAGCAGCTGCCATCTTGAGGTTCCTATTTTGTACAAATAAGTACCAATTAGATTGAGTTGTACCAGCAATGGGATGTGCTTTATTAATGTGTGTCCTGTAGGTCCTGACAACAAGACTGTATTTCCATGTACAAAAGATTTTATTAGCTCATTAGACCCTTCCTAATAGATAAGCAAATTACACCATACAGTGAATGTAAGAAATGGGAGTAGAAGCCTCACTTAGGCAACAACCACAATTCTTTTCAGGGTGAACTACAAACATCACTAAATTAACCTGTGCTTAGCTCTCTAGTACGTTAGCCAAAAGCAGTAAGGCTTAACGTAGAAGCCATGTGTAAGGTAATTATGAAGCACACAAACAGTAATAAAGTTGAAACACAATACAAGAAGAATCCCACACCAATCTAGAACAGTAGAGTACATTTCAATTAATAAAATGATACAAGAATGACTTAGATCCAATCAGTAGAAACTGAGTTCTTAGTGCATGGTGATTTTGAATTGCAGGATATAATATTTAAAAAAAACAGTGAGACCCGAGTGTAATCTAACAACTTTTCCTTACTCAGGCAAAGTAAGTAGTGGATGAGGAAATTTCAGGAGGAATTCTGCCACTGAGATTAACTACTGGGAGAGTAAACAGCCTCCTCCAAAAGTCAACATTGGTTTTCCCAGTTGTTTTTTTTGTTATTACCATTTTAGGAATATTCCAAAAGTTATCAAGTTCATTCAGTGGATCTGAGATTATGCTTGGAGGGTCCAAAATCTAATTGAGATCACCCTGTAGAACCAATGCTGCATCCTACCATTACTTCTGTAATTTTGTGATGTGGTTGATAAGTGAATTTTGGACACTATGTGTCCAATCTGGAGGGACATATATGTTATATAGAAAGATTACTCCTTGATTGTTGAGACCTGCCCCCATCAGTTTCAAAACTAATATGTGACCGCTCTTTATTGGAATCTCAGACTTTGAGATTTCCAATGTTGTATATATTAAGGTCATTATCCCCACTGATAGACAACCCCTCTCTTAAAACATTGTGGAGCTTGTTCCAGGTTGCGCAGTTTGGGATATTATAAGAGTCCCTTGCTAAAGTCTTTTGAAAGCAGAAAAATGTATAACAGTATAGGAGATTTTGCAATTCTTGAGATGTACTTAATTTATTTATCCCTTTTATGTTCCAGGACAATGGGATTAAGTTTTTGTTAATGGGCTGGCTTTTTGGCACCCTCCAGATATTTTTCCTAACCTGCAGTTGTTTTTGCTTTGATGCTATCAGAGACCCTGGAAGCCATCTCCATTAGTCATTTCTGTGGTTTTAATTGACATGATGCTCAATCCTTACCATGACTGTAGATTAGGATATCATTTAAACCAGTAACATCAGATGTGTGGCCTTGTGAGCTCCATAAATCTGACTTAGGCTGGTCATTATTTGTCAGCACCCTTTCCATCATCTCATTACTAAGGCAATCTTTGACCCAAGTGTTGCTCATGGATAAGGACCTCTACTAGTTTTAGACTGTTCATTTCATTGGGTGGAGATTTGTCCGTTGCTGACCTTTGGTCTAGAGTAGGCTTATTGTTGGGCATATCTCAGGGTACAGAAAAACAAATACATCTGAGCTTGCATATGATTGATCATCCTGTTCCATTATGAAACATCATGAGTCTCCCTTAAAAAATATTGCTGAATGCCTTTCGCTCCAAGGCAAGGGTAGTGGTTACATTTCCATTTTCCATTGCATTTTGACCTCTTGCCTAAAGCTTGTGATAGTGTTTTCTGAAGCCGGGTTTTGGCTCGTTTTTGGCACATTTTGCCCCGTGCACTCTTGCCACAATGCTCCTGTGACTGTTTTGGATCCTATATAGGCTTGTAAGAACCTATAAATCCTATTGCTCCTGTTGCTCTGCAGCAAAAATAAATAATCCGTGGTATACAGCAGTAGCAAGGGCAACAGTGATTGCGGAAATTTCTTTATAATTCTTAATTGAAATTAATTCACCCCTCACTTGTAGTGAAATTAACCGATTTGTTTAAATTTATTAAAATTAAGATATGAAAGATAGACTTTCAAGCGCCTACTCACCTTCCCTTTGCAGACCTAAACAGCCATTTTATCACCATCACTGTTAAACAATGGGAAGGGGCACGAGCATGCATGTCCGTTAGTCCTACTTCAATATCGGTTGCTGCAGCAAGTTCAGAGAAAGCTTTAAGGTCACTGTTGTAAAAGCTCAAATATGCACTCTAGGACTCCTACTTGTGGTCCAAAGTCGGCTCTAATTTCACTGGCTTCGCAAACATTTTGTGAGGTCACCTGCCGCTTTACCAGGTCTGTCACCTGAGGCCCCACCTCAACTCCAGGAACTCCTGGAAATCTCACCGCCAGCCAGTTGTGTAACACAGGCCCCCGCAGCCCCCGCGGTGCAGGGCCCCCAAGCTCCGAGCGGCCCCCTCAGCACAGTATTGTGGCCGGAGATTTCCTGATTGTGTCCAGAGGAGGCACCTACACGTGCCTTGCAGGGGGGCCCCCTCAAGTTTAGTTATGCCAGTGGTGCCTATCGAGGGGCTGACTTTCCTCTTGATACACAGAGTGGAACGTTGTTCGCACAGATATTTTCTTGCACTGATGAAGTTCCTATAAAAGGAACGAAACGCGTTGGCTGTTGTCCTGTTGCTTTTACTCAAAGAAGAATAAAGAAATTTAAAAAGACTATATTGACTAAAAGTGTGACTTCATCCCTGGTGCTGCCTCCATTTTTCTCCAACTTATATTTAAATAATTGGTAGGATCAGCCTTAGACACATTAGAGTACTTCATATCTATTTTTTTATCTGGATTGTCTCCAGTACTACTTGTCGATGGTGCAATACTAATCGTGATGTTAGCTCAGTGAACCGCAGAGGTGTTCAAAGTGTTATGTTATTTTAATTTATTACATGGAAGAATCACTCCAGAAGGGGTATCCTCGGCGCGAATACTAGGATAACAGGCAGAATGTAACACAGTTAAAATAGATTGGTCTGAAGCAAGTACCTCAATTGGAGATGATCCTTGCAAATTTGCATTTGAAGAGGCCGGAGATTTCCTGATTGTGTCCAGAGGAGGCACCTACACGTGCCTTGCAGGGGGGCCCCCTCAAGTTTAGTTATGCCAGTGGTGCCTATCGAGGGGCTGACTTTCCTCTTGATACACAGAGTGGAACGTTGTTCGCACAGATATTTTCTTGCACTGATGAAGTTCCTATAAAAGGAACGAAACGCGTTGGCTGTTGTCCTGTTGCTTTTACTCAAAGAAGAATAAAGAAATTTAAAAAGACTATATTGACTAAAAGTGTGACTTCATCCCTGGTGCTGCCTCCATTTTTCTCCAACTTATATTTAAATAATTGGTAGGATCAGCCTTAGACACATTAGAGTACTTCATATCTATTTTTTTATCTGGATTGTCTCCAGTACTACTTGTCGATGGTGCAATACTAATCGTGATGTTAGCTCAGTGAACCGCAGAGGTGTTCAAAGTGTTATGTTATTTTAATTTATTACATGGAAGAATCACTCCAGAAGGGGTATCCTCGGCGCGAATACTAGGATAACAGGCAGAATGTAACACAGTTAAAATAGATTGGTCTGAAGCAAGTACCTCAATTGGAGATGATCCTTGCAAATTTGCATTTGAAGAGGCAGCTTTTTCCAATAAAAAGGGGCTAGGAAAGAAAACGGCCTGCCCCGAACCCGGGACTTTCTCACCCTAGGAACAGTGAGCAGAGTTTTGTCGCAAGATCTTAAAAGTCTTGAGGGGGAGTAGCGAGTAAGCTTTGAAGATAGATAAGTAGGCCCTTTACCAAATAGAGCTTTGTGAGTTAAACAGCAGATCTTAAAGATACTTCTGTTTCTCACTGGTAGCCAGTGTAAAGCATGTAAAAGAGGGGAGGATGCAGCTCCAGATGGTAGATTGTAGATGAGACGGGCAGCTGTGTTGTGTACCACCTAAAGGTTAAATAGCAGTCTCTCGTTTGCTGAGGCCAAGAGAACATTACCACAATCCAAACGGCTGATGACCAACGCCTGGACTAAAGTTCTTCTGGCTGTAAGTGGTAATAAAGGAAAAGGTTATTTTCAGCAAATGCATGAGCCTACAGTGAACAATACCTCTACTTTCATGTGAATTGGAAGATGAAGATGCTGGGTTAGAACAAAACCTACAGTAGTACTGGTACTACATAGATAATGTCAAGAATCTGAGTGTTTTTGGTCTAAGAACTATTGTTCATACAAAGATACAAGAGCACAATTTGGCATTCAAACAATTCGGAGGAGAAAAACACCAAGAAGAAATAATGGTACGATGCACTGAGCAACAGAGCTGAAAGGCCACCCTCACAAATATTTGATATGCTCCAGGAGCCATATGCTTACACTCAGTATATGGAGACTTAGCATTATAAACTTTTAGGTGATAAAGACAATAACATTCATTGTTAATTTACTAATATGCATACAAGATGTAGGACATTGATTGTCAAACATGATGATTTTGTTGCACAAGACGGGTGTGATGCATGTGGCCGGGCGATTAAATACAATACAGACATTTTTGCATGTAAGGTATGTTGACTTAAAATTGCCTTTTTGCGTTCAAATGCTGTGCATGTGAGATGCAAGGGAAAGGCCTAGAAACAGAATACAAGCCATCTTGTTATTTTATTTTTTTGCTGAAAAGAAAGTGGGCTTGATATTATCATGTATCTTGATCTGATGTTAACTAACTGTGAAAGAAAAAATCCTATTCTGGTGCATGCAATGCTTTTAAGGCAATTGAAGAGGTTGCTGTGAGGAAGAAGACCCTGTGTGTGATGTCTAAAAGGAAGAAGGTAGGAAAGTAGTAATAAGCATTCACATGCAATTTATGAACAAAATGTATTCTTCAAGTACTGTTTAATTATCATGTATAATGATACAAGAGCCGAGCATGCTCCAATGAACACCATGCCTAGAAAAGGTATATAAGGGATTGTTACTAACCCTGGGCGTAGTTCGCGTAGTTGCGCTACACGAAGCTACACGAAGATGTTCTTGCAGTACTCGAGCTACGCATAGCTTCGCGAGCGTGCGTAGTTGCTTGGGGCGCCCATTCGCAATGCCTTTTTCTTGTTCGGGAGCGCGTTGTGCGTGTTCGGGGAGCTGTTTGCATGCTCTGGGGATAATATCTCGCCATCTTACCCATGCGATCGCCAATGGGCAAGGCCATCTTGTTTTTCAATTGTCCCGCCCGCTCGCGATGCCTTATTTCCTGTTCCGGGTCGCGTATAGCGTGTTCGCGATGCGCCTGTCGTGTTCGGGAGAGCATTTTACTTGTTTGCGACGATTATTGCATGTTCGCGAGAAATGTCGCATGAACTTACCCACGCGGTCGCGAATGGGCACGACCATCTTGTTTTTCACTCTATGCTATGGTTCTGGGACTACTTTTCTATCCTCCCTTAATCTTTGTAATCCTTAGTATTTAAAACATTTTTTCTGACTTTTTTTTGTTATCATCTATCTCTCTCTTTCCCTAAGTTTATATTTTGCATTTTATTTCTACTTTTACTGTGTTTTTTTTACTTTTATTACTTCTTTCTTACTTCTTCCCCCTAACTTTTTTTTCCCTTCTAACTTTTCTTTTCCGCCTCCCACCCACCCCAGAACCATGGCCAAGGGCACGTCTAGCTCTAGCACATCAAAGCGCAAGGGGCCTGTGCCCAAGAGCCGCCTGCCTTGCGGCAGAATGCGTCCTGCAGGGGTGCAGGCCCGGCAACTTTTTGGTGAGGCGGAGGTGGCCGCCCTTGTTTTTTTCATCCAGCACCACCTCCCCTTGACCTTGGCAGCAGGCGGCAGGCCCGGGTACGCTACCCAGGAGCTTCACCGTCGGTGGGCGAAGGTGCGCCGAGCAGTGTTCCGGTGCTCAGGGGTCCGGCGCACCCATAATCAGCTGGCCCACCGGTGGTCTGGCAACCTGGACCGGGAGCAGGACCTGTTGGACCTGCTAGGTGTCGAGGTCGTTGGGCTTGGTGAGTAACTTATTGTGTATAAATTACATTTTTGACGAATGACAAGATTACTGCTGCTAATGCGTTGCTGGTAAATTACGTTTCAAAATCTTCTGTGATTGTAGGACCCAGGTGCTCAGTGCTACTCTTACTTGTTTGCAACTTTGCGGTAGCTTGGGCTGATTAACGTAAGAGTTTATTTTAGAGAACTGAAGTTAGGTAATGCTTTTGCTAGAGAGACTCTAGTCCTTCCATTGTCCTCCTGTGAAATAGTGGTGGATGGATATTGGATACTAGGTTTAGTTAGTATTAGTTAATAATTGTTTTACGGTCTGCGTGACGCCTCCTCTGTCACTGAGTGCTGCTTACCCCAGTCCTCGGTAAAACATTTTGTAGTTTGCTTAGTGAGTGGTAGGCTTAGCAGCGTCAGTCAGTAGCAGAACAAGATCAGATGCAACCAACCCACAATTTGGTGTATGCACACATTTATGCATGTGTCCTCCATCTCATCTATGCATTTGATGGCTAAAAAAAATGGAAATGCTGACTTAGTGAACAATTGGCCCGTCTGGAATAGGTGGTCTAGGTCAGGTGGTACTTACTAGGCTTCGTTAGTATTTGTAATCAGAATGATTATGGAACACTGGAGTGTTCATAAATAAGTAGATGATCCGTGAATCCAGCAAGCAACCCAGTAGTCGATCCATCTGAATTTTATTGCAATTGTTGTTTCCTAAAATGTTTTTTGACTTATTTTTCCAAATGATTTATTTGTTTCACAGCACTCCTTAATGTTTGTCTCTTTCTTTATTATATCTTACATGAACATCAGCACCACCCAGGGGCAAGAAGACAGGGTCCGAGTCGGTGGGACAACATCAACCAGGAGAGGACCGCTCCTCTACCGAGGCTCCTGCTGCTGGCCCCAGTAAGTCCTCCAGTGGTTAATATTAACAATTATATTTCCCTAACTTTTACTGCATCTTTTTTTTTCGAACTATAAATTATGGTTCCACTTTTTAATTCTATTTTTTACAAAAGCTTCTTTGACCTTGACTATCTGTTTGAAAATTCTGGTTATCCCTGCCTCTAACTAAGTTCCTTCTAACTGCCTCTGCTATGACTCTCTGTACTACTACTACTACTATTATTCTGTCTGTAGCTAAGCTTGCACAGTTGGCCACTCTTTATTGAAGGTTTTCTTTGGAATAATAAAACTCAGATTGACCAATAGCTCTAGCCACTGTGTCCTGTCCTTTGGGTTGTCCTCTTCTAGTCTTCTTAATGCTGAGGCTTTGACGATTCCCACAAACAAAATGCCCAACCAGATATTTGACTAGTATTTTGGATCGGATAGTACATACTACTACTGTTGTAGTGATTCTGCAGAGCCACATACAGAACTATGCACAACTAAATAGGATGTTGGTGATGGGAGGTTGGACCTTACTCATCGCACCTCAGTCAGAAGAACCCACGATCCCCTGACCAACTAGCTATAGTGTCTCACATTAGGTCCCACTCCCAACCCCCCACATGAAGAAGATACACAATGATGATGACTGAGACAGACAACCCAGAACATAATAACACCCTTTTGCCCACTCACTTGTGTAAGTCCACCCCACCACACCAAATACCACAGAGTCTATGTGTAAGTTCAAAAGGTTTATTTGAAATAAGTAACAAGCTCTGTACGTCGTTATATGAAATTTTACTGCAGCCATCATCAACAGCAAAAAGCATCAGATTAAAACAGTAAACATTTACAAGTGCAGGACAACAAGAACAAGACAAAAGATCTGTGTGAATTCTGGAAGACCCCTCACCGTAGAACGTAGAAATACTGGTTACATCATGCATCATAAGCTCTGCAAATCTCTGGTTTGTAGAAGGGAATCTTCCGCCTATTATATGAGAAATATGCTGCGCGTTAGATAGAATACTGCAATAATGCAAGCATTTCGCAGTCATGGCATGGAGTATTGGTTACAACATGTTCTTTTTCTTTCTTGATATAGATACTCCTTCCCAACCAAACCTACGAGGAAGGAGTTGGCAGCCAGGGCACGGTGCCGTCAACTGGAGGCCATTTGCGAGGAATATCGGCGGCTGGTGGCTCAGGCGGAGGAGGAGGAGGAGGCGGCTGCAGCTGCAGCCTCCTCCAATGCCCCGGGTCCCAGTCAGGCCCTGCCTCCAGTTTGACGGTACCGTGGTCCGGCAGCTGCCCGCCGCCGTACCTCTATATCTAGCATTGCTGCCCCCCACCCTGTATGTAACTGCAGGGCATTTTGCCGCCAGATGCTCCACCGGATGGCCCGCTTGGAGGAGCACCTAGAGGAGCGTGTCAAAATCCTTGTGGACAAACACCTGAAAGCCCGCCGACTTTAGGACCTTGTCAATTTGCCCCTTTTTTAATTCCTTTTGTTGGTGGGTGGGTTTTGGGCGTTGGGGTTTAACTTTTTTACGGACATTTTGGACTTTGACTTTTGGACATTGGTTGGGGTTAGGGAGGGGGGTGGGTCAGGTCAGAGTGGGATAGTTTATTTTTGTTAGGGTATATTAAATTATATATTATTTACTTAAACATACGATGTTAATGTTTTGTGGTGGGTTACTGTTTTACGAATTCAATTTACGTCACATGGTTTGTTACTTTGTTTCCTTGCTGCTGCATGCCCGCAGACAGTGTTTGATTTAAAATATCTGCCGATTTTGTAACACACAAACAGATAGATGCGGTACCCCTCACTGAGTTATTTTATTTGTCATACTAGTACTGTCAGTCTCTCCTCCTAGTCCATTACACCTTCCACCAAACGTATCTTACCTGTGATTGATGATGATGAAGTTCGGCACAGTGATTGCTGCATGGTTGGTTTCCCAAATGAATGGAGAAGATGCCATTATTGTGGTGGTAGTAGTAGACACTGGCAATAGCATTTGAAAAAAGAAAGAGAAAGTCACTTGACTGAGAGAGACTGTGGGAGGAGTAGTAGAACAAAGTAAAGTACAGCATGGGTGGGCAAGCAGAAGAAGATCCTTACCCTGCCTTAGTTGAAATTCAATTAGTGTTGCTTTCATCACATCTGCCCCAGCAAGCGTGTGATCAATTGTTGGTGTACATATAATGTAGTCACATCACACCTCAATATAAATCACACAGCCTGGGGGAAGAGGGTTAGGGATTGATGAATGGATGGGAAGGGGGGTTTGGGGAAAGGTTTGACAAAAAAAACCAGACAGTATGCATGGACACAACAAAAGTAAAACACAATCTTGGAAGACGACCATGATCCATTATCAAAGAAATCTATAAAGTGAGAAAAAGGAAATGCATGCATGATGATGAAGAGAACTCGATGGTTAATGAGTTGTACTTACTAACTAATACTACACAATTAGACTGTACAAGGAACACATTATTAATATGAAATTTGCCTTGCCTGTCTGCCCTCAGAGCGAACCAAATTACATGCTGTACAGGGGCTTACTTTTATTTTTCAAGCTAGCAAAGGAAATGAAAAAATAGTTGTAGGGATCAATTACCAAACAAACCACAACACACAGTCGTAATGATTGAAGAGAAAAAAGGAATAAAATACATTTAAAGACGAATGATGAATGATACTAAAGTTACTGTATTATCCTGGTCCAAATGTGGAGTTGCATCATTCACGTCATTCATCTTGGTCCTCCCTTCCATGGACACTCCCCACATCAATCTTGGGTACCATTGCCTGCCTGATGCGGATTGGTAAGGTAAGTGTGAGTTGTTTCTCCCACTATAGCACAGGGTAAAGGCCGGCCTGTAAGTGTAGACGGAAAAACAAAAGGGGTATTGAAAAATAACTGAATTAAAAAAAATAAACTCAATTACAGTGGAGTGCAAGAAGAGAAGACAAGACTCTTGAGAGAACACTTTCAGACTGAGGCGGCTTGGATTCATAGTGTCTACTTTACAGCATTAAGCTACAACAACAACGGGACAGGAGCCAGCACAGAACAGGCCAACCACAGCACAGGCCAGGCACCCTACTCCCGTTTACCTTAAATTTTGACATAGACAGACAAAAGGCATATGCACAGCAGCAACCTAGCATTTAACAAATGAAGTGACTAAATCAATGCGCCACTGTCCCTCATACCACTACACTCTACTCCAGTCCACACCACTACATGGACATGTAGCCTAGGTCTGCTGTAGTTCTTGTTGAAACTGTTTACCTTTTAAGGCAGTCCATGAAATGCAGTTATTACATCAATTATCTCCGATCCAACTGATTGACTGTGTGCAAAAATAGTATGGTCAGCATCATGACCGTGTGGTACGTGTTCTCCAACACCAACTCAGTCTGTAGTGACTAAGTTTATAATATATTCCATATTACAAAATTGCAATGGATATTGGCCTGCACTTGCAGTAGTAGGAGTACAATGTGGTTATTAAACAACAAGGAAACATTGACTGTCACCTGAGTCACTTTTACTTTGTAGATAAACTAGTATAGTTAGACGTCATGCACACTCACTCGTAGTCAGCAAGCATCCAATGCAATGCATGCCATCATTCATAATAATCATTACCTGTCTTGCTCTTCTCTTTGGCTGTCAGATCAGATGCCTAGCCTTCTGACAGCGATGAGTTTTGGCTTAGAAACAAAACAGATAGCTGTAGTCACGTTTCACTTCTTATGGAGGCACTGTTAGAGGCAACATGTATTGTACTATTCTCCATCTCCATCCAATGTCTGGCTTGCTTGAAATGTATTTAGGGAGAGTAACGAAGATGGAGCAGGACTCTGAGGAGTGGAGTGGACAGTTATGCACAGATATACAACTCCAATAGGGAAATAAAAAGAGATGGTGTTGATGGATTTGTTGTGATTAGATTTGAACCAGAAAAACAGATAAACACACAAATAAAGGAAGGAAGAACAATTTGAAAGCCTAGTTGTCAGAAAAGAGGAGCTCGTCCTCAAACTCTGGTGGTTCGGACAGAAGTACGTCATGTAACCCACTACTTCTGTCATCGAAGTCGCTCTCCTCTTCCTGCTGTGATTCACGTATTTTGTACTCCGGTGGTATAAAGTGCTGATTCATTTTGATCATGGTTAACCTCTCTATGCTTTTGGGCGAGAGACTGGTCCTTTTCACAGTAACAATGGCACCAGCAGCACTGAAAACATGCTCTGAAGAGACACTTGCAACAGGGCAAGCCACATACTTTATCGCCAGCCTGCTGAGCACTGGCCATTGTCTTCTTTTCCCATACCAATACACCAATGGGGTTTTCTCCATGAAGACCTCTGTTGTGTCATCCAGATAGGCCTGAACCATCTGCTCAATGTTCAGGGGTGCTCCGATTTGCTTGGCCTCTTTTGCCTTTGCATCAGTAATGGACGTACAAAACCCTTTACGCAGAAACCAATCACCTGCCATTTTTTTAAATGTGGCTGATGATCCTGTTGGCCCTGTTGTTGATGTTATTGATGGTAGTGTTGGTGACTGCTGGGAGGCAAACGCACTGCTCTCGGGCTCAGAAATAGAACTTGACTCTGGGTGCCCTGTAGTACTTTTTCTGGCCTGGGGTGGCGGGCTTCTAATTAAGATCCGTTCGTTTTCAAAGTCAGTGTCTTCCTCAGCTATCCAAGTTTTGTACTTGGCAACATCCACTTCTGAAAAAGGAATTACTTCATTACTGCTCAGCAATAATTTGTAACGTGGTTCCAAAATTGAGGCAGTAATGTAATGTTGATATGACACAATGTTATTTTGAACCCTTGTATTGTCAGATAAGCGAACGGCTAAGGTGTCCGCCAAATAATATGCGTCTACTTTGTCATCCACACCTGCATACATTTCTCACACCTCCTTCAGCTCTTGCCCTAGCATGTACAACAATGGGGTAGCTTGGCTCATAGTACAGTCCTCCCTGCTGACTTCACGTGTGAAGACCTCAAAAGGAAGTAGCATCTCTGTTAGGCATTTAACGATGTCCCATTGGGCCATCTCAACGGTCATGCCTTTCACAGTAGGATCTCCTGACCTTTTCATGACATAAGCATTGAGTGGTATGTACTGCTCAAACAGACGCTCAAGCATGTAATAAGTTGAGTTCCAACGTGTTGTCACCTCCTGGATGAGTGCTTTGGCTGGCATTTTATGCTCATGTTGAATGACCCTCAGCTGCTTCCGGGCTTTAAAAGAATGGTTGAAATGTGTGCATATTCTTCTGCAGGTGGTCAGTAAGTTGCTGACTTTGCTTTCATTTTTCAGAAAGTCTTGAACAACAATGTTAATGCAGTGTGCCAAACACGGGACCCTGAAATAGCCACCATCTTTCATGACCCTAACTACATTACTGCCATTGTCCGTGGCAACAAAACCAATGTTAAGCCCTCTTGGTCGCAGCCACTCAAACACCTTGCTGTTAAACTTATCCAAAATGTTTGCAGCAGTATGAGATTTCTCCATAGCAAACATGGCTACAGTTGCATGTTTGCGAGTGTCTTTAAAAATCTCAGCAGTGTCAACAACACCTCCAGATATCTTATCTTTAACACCCGAAAGAGAGACCCAGTGTGCAGTGATGCACATGTAATCAGTGGCTTGGCAACTGGTCCACATGTCTGTTGTCAGGTGGATACTCTGAACAGCACTCTGTTTTAAGGCTTTTCCAAGCAATTCCAGCAAGTCGTGATGTAGTGCTGGAACATAGTAGCGGCTGGGAACCTTCCATTTTGGGCAGATGGTTGTCACAAATTCCAGAAAACCCACCTCTTCAACAAAAGAAAAAGGGAGAAGGTCCAGTGCTAACATTTTAGCCAGCTTCGCATTGTACAAACATGCTATTGGGTGGTTGCGTTCGTACTGCCCCTCCCGCCTAGTAAACATGCTAAGAATGGTAGGCTGCGTGGTATTCCTTCCTGTGCTCAATGTCGCACTTTTTTAAAAAGCAGTACTCCTTGGTGTATCAGGCTGACTCTTACTCTTGTGCCACTGAGATGTTGCTGAGGATGTGGGCGTTACCACTGCAGTGCTGGAGACAGGGCTACTTTGTGTACCACTGCCACAGAGAATGTCTCCCACTTCTTCTTCTTCCTGTTCCACCGTGAGTGGACCTTCTACTCGTTTATCCCCACCAACAGCAATGGGTCCAGTTTTTATGCGACGAAGGTACTCCTCCCACTGGATTGCGTGGTGTTTTTTCAGATGGGTCATTTGGCCTCCGGTATCATAGTTTGTACCAAGCTTACCACGACTAACAGAGGTATGACAAATGGAGCATATAGCAATGTTCTCCTCCTTTTCGCTAACCTTAAAGAAGTCTCACACTGGGGAGCTTAACTTTTGTCTCCTGCTGGAGGTGCCAATTCCAATGCCGGATGAACTGGAGGGTGTGCGTTGAATTTGACTCTGTGCAGTACCACTACCAACTTCTCCTCAGGTGGTGCTTGTGCTGGATGTAGGACGCTGCCGGCCCTTTGCTAATGTAAATATGGAAGCTGGAGGTCGTGTTGGTGTTACCTGTATTGGAGGTATGCGTGCTACATCCCTCGCAGCCATTTTGGATAGGGTAAAAATGTTGGTCTCCATCTCCTCTGGGCCGGGAGTGATGTTCGTGATGACTGGCTCATCGTCATCATCATCATCATCCTGCTCTTCTACATCAACCTCCATAAGTGTAAGGCTTTCTGGAACCTTCCTTTTCCCATGCCTGCTCTTGTGACGTGTCTCCCTCTCAGACTCAGTTTGTGGCTTCCAAGTGGCATCTAGATCATCAGAAGGGGGGCTTGGTGAAGAACTTGATGTACTAACCCTCCTTTTCCTTGCTGGGGATTTGGAAGACAATGGAACTTCTGAAGGAGTGGCTGAAATTTCCTGAACTGCCCCTACTTCGGGAGGAACAACAGCTACTATTGCGGGTGGTGGTTGCGGCTGTTGTTGTTGACCACTTATCTGCTGTGTTCCTTCCTGCGTTGATTGTGTACTACTTTGAGATAGCGATAAGTTTAGTTCAGGCTCAGCATCAATGCTTTCCACCATTAGGCTGGCTACCTTTTCCACACTCATCTGCTTTGGCCTGCGTTGGTGGGTTGGGTCCACTGATGCGGAGGTGCTGCCCCCAGCTTGGCCCCCGGACACTGATGCTGCAGGCGTCATTTTTGCTGTCCCAAAAAAGGTTTTGGGCAGCACACCAGACTTAAGTGACACTTCCTTCTTCTTCTGTTCCTTCTTCTCCGTGGCAACTTTCTTGGTACCGGAGGACCTGCTACCTGCTTTCTTTGGGGGCATCTTCTTCAGATGTCAACAGCACTCAGTTGCACAAGTTGCAGAGATGGCTGGTCAGGTCACTCAAACGTCACATCGTGTACAGCAGCAGGACGTCGGTCTGGCACCACAACGGGCGTTGATGACACGCCTCCTCCGTCTTTTGTGTACCTAAAAGCAAGGAAGCCAGAAGGACATCAGTCAAAAGATAGTACAATCAAACTAAAATAATATATAACTTCTTAGTGTGTGGTGGGTGGTCACAATTATTAAATTTTATTAAGTCAGTGAACAACAACAGTGTAGCCATTTTTGAGACTGACAACAAGGCCAGGGCTCCTGGTGTACCACTGTACTGTGTACACTCAGGAAGAATAAGAATAGCAAAGAACAAAAACATAAATGTAGTGTAGCCTGTTTGCCCTAAATAAAAATTTGTGCATTCATATGGGATGGATGCAGCATCAGGGAGCAACAACAACGAACATATACACATAAAAAGGCATTTATTTACAGCACCCAAAAAGTGAAATATACCCCAGAAAAAAAGTAAAGCCCACATTTTTCAATTCAATCCAAAGCCATACATGATTCAACGCACAACACAAAAACAGTTGTTTAACTTCCATGCACCCGTGATGATTGATGAGTAGTACCCCTGGGCCTACTGGCAGACTAGGCCACAAGCTTGGAGGCCTATGTAAAAAGCACAGTGGCTGGTCCCACAAAATGGCCGCCACCACATGGCCAGGCCACTCACAAAAACAAGAAAAGGTCAGGAATACAAGACAGACAATGCAGGCCTATGGCAAAAGCACAATGCCTGCCTTCACAAAATGGCTGCCACCCACATGCTCAGGCCACCCACCACAATAATAACAAAAAAGTGAATACAAAGGACAGGAACAGGAAGTTGGAGTCTCTGTGGAACTTACGTCCTCTTCTAAAAAATTTTTGAAAAAATAAAAGTGACTCCGTGATCCAAAACTACAGCAAAATGACAACCTGAGGAGTTTTTTTAGCAAAATGCACAAAATCAGCGTTTTCGAGAAGGTTTTATATTGCTCGCGAACTATTGTTTGCCAGATTGCAAATTCTGCGTGTTCGGCATCGCGAACTGTACATAAAGTCGTTATCGCGCGCGCGAACACGTATATTGAGAGCGCGAAAATGACAAAAACTGTAAGTCTGCGTTGTCGCGCTGTGCGGAGTTGCCAAAAGTACGGGAGCTGAATTCCTAGGGTTACCTACTGGCTGAAAAGCCCTATTTATTTAACACACACCCAAAAACTGCAATTCCACCACAAAAACCACCTTTTGCAATTCAATCCAAAGCCATCCATGGTGTTAAAATTCAACAGACAACACAAACTGTTTTTATGCACCCATGATTTGATGATGACTACCTCTCGGCCTACTGGCAGACTAGGCCACAAGCTTGGAACAGAATGGCAAAAGGAAGCACACTGCTTTGGATGGCTCCACAAAATGGCCGCTACCCACCCACAACAACAAGAAATGGAAGACAGATAATGTAAGCCTATGCCGAAAGCACACTGCCTGTCTTCACAAAATGGCTGCCACACACAAGGCCAGGACACAACAACAACAAGCATAAGCCAAGGGGAACAAAGAAAAGACATGCAGGCCTTTAAGGAAAAAGAAGCGCACACTACTAAACTACCACCACAAAATTGCCACAAGCCACATGGGCACTCACAGTCACAACGGGCGATGGAAAACAATGAACTGAAGCAGGCCTATATATGACCAGACAAAGGAGGCCTGCTAAACAACACAGCTTTAATACAAAAATGAAAATCAACAGGGCTACGAAAGGATTGGAAAGAAGTTACACATCAAGCACACACACACATCCAACAAAGGTATTTAACACACACACACACACAAACAGTGAAATACACCACAGCCACATTTAGCATTTCAATCCTATGCCATCCATGCCCTACATGATGTTTAAATTCAACAGACACCACAGAAACATGGACCCATGGGTACCCTACTGTCTGAAATTGCAAAGAAAAACAACTAGGCCCCTATTGAAAGTACAGGCCACCCACAACAATAATTTTTTAAAACAATGAAAAATGTAGGTACAAACAAGTCCCAATGAAACAAACATGTACACCAATTCTCCAGCTTACTTGTAAAATTAAATCTCAAATCAAAAAGTCCTAAAATAAATCCAATCCAATGATATGATGCAGCAGAAAGACACAAAAATTGATCCTTCCAGCTCCAAATCCAAATGAAAGTGAACAGCACATGGACAAAGCACTGGGAGGAACCTGCTGGACAGGAACAGGAAGTTGGAGACTCAGGTGCACTTCCTTCCTCTTGAAACAAAGAGTAAAAAAAAAAAGGACTCCTTGCACAAAAGACTACAGCCAAATCACAATCTGAGGAGTTTTTCTGAGCAAAATGATAATTTTCTAGAAGGTTTTATGATGCCCGAGAGATATTCTTCGCCAGATTGTAGTTTTTGCATGTTCGGGATCGCGATCTTACCAAGACAGCCGCCGGAAGTCAGCTCGCGCATCCGAATGACGTGTTCGCGTTCGCACACTCTCGCGGGATCAGGCGGCCATATTACAAATCTTGTGGCGCACGTGAACGGACATAAAAGCGAGTTGGCGAACGCAGAATCACAGTAAGACGTTACCGCGCACGCGAGAATGAATATTGAGCGCGCGAGGAAGCAAAACAGCTACGCTACGCGGTAGAATGCATAGCAATCTGCAACTTCGCGCTCTACGCGAATCGTGAAGTTACCTAAACTTCGCAAGCTCCGCGAGCGGAGCGTAGTTCACCGCCCAGGCTTAATTGTTACAGGGGAGGGTTACACTCACAGAGTGGTTGCTGAACCATGAAGTTCTGACTGCAAGCTCGAAGGCAGCATAACGTACGCAGAGAGACAGTGTATGGGTTTTGTTTATTAGCATGCTAATGTGTAATTTAAATTTAATTCCCCATGCCTTTGGAAACCTGGTTACGATCAATTTAGCTAAAAGTCAGGGGCATCTCCTCCTCAGGTGCAGAGGAGCACCTCTCCCCCCTGCTGCGAGTGTAGCAGGCGCACCCAAATAAGTCAAATGGCACATCAATGCCATTTTACTTACAAGCATGGTGTTAGTGCAGGGGGCGGGACTGAATCGTGCGATTGCAGGATTACAGCTGCCCCTCCAGTGCGCACGTTGGGTTGGCCGGCTGGTTTGCAACCGCCAGCCCAACATGCGCAGTATGCACCCAGCAATCCCATGGCTTTGAAGAGATTGCTGGCACAGGCCCCCAGCCTCAAAATGAGCGCTGGGTTAGTCTGATCCCCCAATCCTGGAGCTGCTTTCCTGGTGAGAGTCGCTGTAGGATTAGTTGTTGGTGTTACCCCGAGCAGGAAGGAAGACCTTCCTTTTCCTGCTCGAGGACGCCAATATGGAGAGATAAGTCCTGCATTGGGGAAGCAGTAAATATGGTGAGTTTGGCGTAATCGCACCCCACCATATTTTTAAAGTTATAGATGCCACTGCTAAAACTAGTAGTCTAAGATGTCTTAGAACATACGTTGGGGACACAGTTCATCTTTTCCCAAATTTGGATAATTTCTGCTGAGCAATTTTATATTGATAATCATTCCGGCACACATGATTTGTTGACAAACAGGGCTATCAATAGTCATATAGTAAAATATTGTGTGTACATATTTCTGGAGCATTTGGTGGAGCTCTATGTATACCACCCGTAAATGGCAGATTTGTTGACTGTTTTGTCTAACAATAAACACTTTTACCACTTTAGCCTAAATCAGTGCAGATTTGGTAAGAGATACCTTCTAGAACTCCTTTTCTTCAAAAATGTTGTGTGTACCTTTTGAAGTTTAAGGGATGTACTAGGGTGTTGATATGTTTTTTTGCTAGTCTGAGAAAATAAGGCCCCAGATTTGGTTTTCTGAACCTGTGGTGAAGTGCAGTCTCAATGATAATTTACCAACTAGAGACAGGAAGCCTGGTGGACTGTATCCCACGAACCACCTGCGCATTACATAAGGGTGGTGCATTCTGGGTAACGATCAGATCTGTAAGAGTCACAAGATGATTTATTGTTAATGGGTTCAAAACATCTTGTCATCATGAATAGACGCACTCAAGAATCCAAAGTAGGAATATATCTCTTTTTTTGTTAATTTATTATTTGATTGCAGCGACCAGTACAAACCCATAACATTGGTGACCATGACATAGCAGAGACATAGCATTTATATGGTGACACGACTCAAATTACCTTAGGACATTTTACCAAGAACTCTAGCCTCAACAGCATAGCAATCACACAATTGCTAGCGCATGGGAGAATGACCGATACTAAGGACAGAACCAATATAGATGACTTCACCAATACTGTTGTGCGCATGTCAGAAGACACAAGAGAGCTTAAAAGCAGGTTGATATGCAGCAAAAGAGACATATGTCATAGGCTATGGTCCACTTGAAGGGCTAGTAGATAAGTAAAGGTTGCCAAATATCTTTAGGGTGTGAAGAGAGTGTCACGAGCTCAGCATACAATGTCGATTGTGCATTACAATAGAGGAGATCGTAGAGCCAGTCCTTAAATGTTGCCCACCCTTTACCCAAGTAGCAAGCACTATGTCTCTTGACAAGCAGTAGGGCCAAGACAACATATTTCTGAGTAGGCAAAGGAGATCTTTCACATACCCCAACAGGACAATCAAAGCTGTAAGCACAAGCTTGCCTTCCATCATGCAAGAGAGCGCTGCATGGCCCATGCCAAGTGCAGAAAATCAGCTTAATCCAAACCACATCTCGCACACAAGTTGCATGACCTAAGACCAAACCGATGCAGCAGGACAGGAGTATGCTACACCTTCTATAGGAATTTGTAATGAATAATTCTGAGGCTGCTAGTGGCAGATATCAATCTGGTCTGGAAGCAGCAGTAATGCCATTGTTCATCAGAGGGCGTCACTTCCAAATACGGCTCCCGGCAATACCGGGCTCTGCTCTGAGAGTGCAAGGGTTCGGCCTGCATAGTGTCATAGAGAAGGGAGACCAAGTGTTTAAGGCTGGAGACCTGAAGCATGCTATGCAGTGTACCAAAGTTGGGAGGCTCCTCAGGCAAAAGGGGAGTAGCCGCTCTGAAGCTGCTTTTCAGCCTAAGATAGATAAAAACATCTAAGTGCTTGGTCAAAGTTTCCCTCAAGTACTCGTCCTGTGTGAGGAATGTGCCATTGATGTACAGATCCTCCTAGTGTGTGAGGCCGCTATGTTTGAGTTGGTTACACCCTATAGATCATGAGTCACTGGCAGCAAATGGTGGTGGTCCAAAGAGGGGAGAAAAGAGGAGGCTTTTTTCCTGCCTTATGATACAGCCTTTGCCAGGCCGCGGCGGTGCAGGTGACAGTATTACAGGATGATTTGGATTCAGCTGCCGGAGTACTAATACATGAGGGTTGCGTCAGGGGGGTCACATAACCCTGCTCAACCGCGTAATGAGGAAGCTAGGGGGTTGGCCTGAACCAATGAATAGCATGATGAGCCTGAGGACATAAATAGAAGAGCTCCGTATCAGGAGCCTCAAAACTGCACTCGTGAAAGGGTAGAGTAAGAGTATCCCATTGAACACTAGGCTGGCCCTCCGCCCAAGCAAGCCTTATCAGCTGAGTTCAAGCATGTAGAAAAAGAGTGGGGCAGATGGACAGGGATGTTCGAGAACAATTATATAGATTTAGGAAGGATTACCATTTTCAATAAAGATATACGCCCGGCCACTGATAAAGGAAGGGGGATCAAACGTGTGATCTGATCCGGAATAGTATATAAGGCCAAGCCATAACTGGAACAGAGCACTATCTCCCTATTGTGACAGATCCAAATCCCCATATTTTTTATTTCCTTAGAACACAACTGAAGTGAAAGTCAGGGGTGGAGGGCCAAGTATTGGGTGAGAGTGGAAAAAGAAAAGATTTCTCACAAATAATATGCATACTCGATAGCCCATCAAAGGAGATGAACTCCCGGAAGACAGAATTATGGCTGATATGAGGATCACTGAGATAACAGGTAATATCATCTGCATATAACAAGACCAATAGATGCCAACTAAGGTAGCACAAAGCATAGCCTTTATGCAGTCATCGCAGTTTGGCAACTAGGGTTCAATCACCAGGGTAAACAGGAGGAGTGAGAGTGGGCACCCCTGCTGAGTGCCTCTAGTAATGGATAAGGTGGAGTAAACAGCACCATTGCCACGAACTCTGGCCAGGCAGGCAGGCAGTATAAAGCAGTTGTATCCAAGACACAAATGTGTGGGAAAACCCCAACCTATTAAGTATGGCAATTAAGTAGTTCCACTCAAGGGAATCAAAAGCTTTTGTGTCATCTAAGAAGGCTACCACTGCCGCCAGTTCAGGATTAAGATCATGTCTGAATGCGAACAGTTCACGCAGGTTATGGGACGTAGATCTTCCAATAAATCCGGACTGGTCGGGATGTACTAAATGGGTCATGAGGAGATTCAGGGCCTGATTTAGATCTTGGCGGACGAGTTACTCCATCACAATGGTGACAAATATCCTGTCCGCCCAAATATAACCTATAGTTTATATCCTATGGGATTTATATTTTGGCGGAAAGGCTATTCTTCACCGTTGTGATGGTGTAACCCATCTGCCAAGATCTAAATCAGGTCCTCAGCCATTTGGCAAGGGGTTTTGCTAGAATTTTAGCATTGCAATTAAGAGAGTAGCTTATAGGATTCGCAGTCCTCCGGCGCTTTACCTGGTTGAAGCAATGTAATATGACAGCCTCCCTCATTGATGCAGGAAGACCTCCTTTCTGCCTCACTTCTTGAAAAACAGCAAGCAATTGGGGAGTCAAGACATCAAGGTCGGTTTTGTAAAACTGTGTCGGGAGCCCATCAGGCCCCGTGGCCTTATCCGACTGCAACTGCTGGATCACCTCCTGGATTTTGTCTAGCATAATATCTTGCTCTGGAAATGTATGTTGCGCATAGCTGAGCCACCCAAGAGCTATGTCTTTTAAGTAGGGCCTTTCGTCTAAGGGATTGCTACGTTGGGAGGTATAGAGGGAGCTATAGAAATCAGTGAATGTCTGCTGAATATGTACTGTATTTGTGTGCAACTGACCAATCATATCCCGGATATTGACCACATTATTAGCAGCCCAAGAGAGATGGATCATGGTAACCAGTGTCCTCCTTCATCACTCACCCTCCCTGTAAGCTCCAGCAGTGGCATATTTGCAGCTAAAACAGCACTCCATATCAGCTACGTCCTGGTATTCTGTCAAAGTAGTACTAATCTGTTGGGTTATGAGGGAGTCAGCAGCATCGGTCTGGAGCGCCTCTAGCTGGGACAGTTCACGCTGTAAACATGATAGATGATCTCAAAGGGAGCGGCGGATGACACCACTCTAAGCCAAACAGAGCCTCCTGGCAGTCACTTTCAAAAGCTTCTCAGATCGTACTAACCTATGGTACAGTGTCCGCATTGCAAGCAAAAAAATCAGCAATCTCCTGCCACATTTCTTCTGCAAATTGGTAATCAAGCAGTATAAGCAGTGAGAGGCTCCAATTATAACCTCAGTGATGCAGTCACAGGAACAGATATGGCAAGGAACGTGTGGGAGTGATCAGAGAGGGTGCAAGCTAGGTGGCCAACCTCCCGCACCTAATGTGCTAGCCCACGAAAGAGAGCACCCAAGAATCCAGCCTGGACTAACTACCATGGATTCCCAAATCAAAGGTGCCCTCATGACGTATTCACCAAATGTCTAGAAGATCATGATCGCCCATCGTGTCCCCAAGGTGTCGAAATGCAACACTGCGATTGCTGGGTGTGACGTGCAAACTTTCTTCAACTTCATTAATCACGCAGTTCGAATCGACGCCCCATAGGAACAAAGAGGGGCATTGCAACTCCATAAACAATACAAAAAATCCAGATTGTCTATATTATAGCCATAACAATTGACCATGGATATAATATGATGACATTAGCTTACCCCAGGTGACTACAAATCTACCCAGGTCATCTGTAAAGGAACCATGTGGGGTATATGGGAGCCCCCATTTCATCATCAGCACCACACCTCTGATGTAGGAGTAGGAATAGAAGGTCCAGTAAGATGCCCTTTTCATTGCAAATGGGTTAGACCCATTTGAGACCAGGTGGATCTCCTGTAATATTGCAAGTTGTATCCCATGACGGTCAAGGTATGACAAAATATGCATATGTTTACGTGGGTTCCCAAGCACACGCACATTCCAGGCAACACATTGCATAGCGTGTGGAATCCTGAAAGAGACTGGGTTACTTCAGGTAGTAAAGAGACAAAAACAGACTAGGTATGCCCAGCAGAACAACTGAAGATCCGGCAGGCCCATTCCTCCTTGTGACAGTTTCCGCCTTAGTTTCTTCCAGGACAATCTAATCCCTTTAGCTGCTCAGATAAATGAGTAGATCTTACCCTGTATTTTAAGAAGATCCACTTTATCAAATTCCAAGGGTATGTTATTAAAAAGGTAGGTGTACTTGGGGAGAACACACATTTTAATCAGGTTGACTCGCCCAAAGTGAGATAAAGGAATACTCTGCCATCGATTTAATAAGATCTCTACCTCTCTAGAAACTTTCTATAGATTTGTTTTAGGGATCTTTCCTATATCCTGAGTTATTATTACTCCCAAATTTCTTAATTCCTAGAGAGTCCCACCCCCTGAGCTGGAGTGTTCCAAGCCATAATTTCTGTTTTGTCGCTATTAACTTGGTATACTGAAATGTTCCCAAAAGCCTGAACTTCAGCCAATAACTCAGATAACGTGGGAATGACATTCGATGACAATAAAATGAGGTCATCCACATACAATGCTACCGTCCTCAGAAACCCATTAGCTTGAAAGGGAGAGATTTTATCATTCTGCCTTAGACTTTAAGCCAATAGCTCGATATACAGATCGAAGAGAATGGGGGATAATGGGCATCCCTGCCTTGTACCACGCTGAATTGTTACTGCCGCAGTAAGATTATCATTAACCAAAATGTGGGCCCAGGGACTTTATATATTTTTTTTAGAACTTCCCTAAAAATGTCTCCAAAACCAAAAGCCTTCAAGGTGTTATCTAAGTGGTGCCAATTAACTTGATCAAAGGCTTTTGCCGCATCAACCGTGATAATTGAAAGAGTAACCCCCTGCATCGTTGCCAGATCAACCGAGCCAATTAGTGTGTAAACCAAGTCCAACATCTGCCTGACCGGGTGTAGGACCTGGGGTCTCCAGGCCCTATGGGGCGGTAACGTGACACGAGCAGTCGGGCCACCAAAGGTCTGTGTGTAAAGCAACCATACAACACGCACCTCACATGGGACAAGGAACACACACAATAAGTGACGCCACACGGTAGGAGTTAAGTAAATACTCAAGTTTATCCAAGCAGATCACGTTAGATGCAGTTCATGAGGTAGCAGTACATTTCATAAGCTGGTAATACCACAAATGACATTCATAACATATCAGTACTGCCTGAGGTACAACTACCCTTCACCTAGAGGTACACGTACGCTTCACTTTCCTGTAGTGCCTTAGGGGGGTGATTATGGCGCTAGGCGCGCTAAATGGTGACGACCTCAGAACGGGGCATCTAGCACGGAGAGCTACTCGTAATAGATGTCATTTAGCATTTCATTATGGAACATGAATAACAGTGCACTACTCGTAATCAATAGCACGTAGTACTTCAATATGGAACATGAATAACAGAGCGCTACTCGTAATCACTAACACGTAGCACTTCAATATGGCACCTGAATAACAGAGCGCTACTCGTAATCACTAACACGTAGCACTTCAATATGGCACATGAATAACAGAGCGCTACTCGTAATCACTAGCATGTAGCACTTCAATATGGCGCATGAATAACAGAGCGCTACTCGTAATTACTGACATTGAGCACTTCAATCCGGCACAGGAATAATAGAGCGCTACTCGTAATTATGGACATTGAGCACTTCAATCCGGCACAGGAATAACAGAGCACTACTCGTAATTATTGACATTGAGCACTTCAATCCGGCAAAGAAATAACAGAGCGCTACTCGTAATTATTGGCGCTGAGTACTTCAATACTGGGTAGGACAGTCAGTGCGCCTAGCGAAGCTTTTAGCGGGGAGCGCCCGGGACGGGAGGAGCGAGTCTCTCAGCTCCGGTGCAGTTCGTAGGGCACCGCGCTTCAGAGCAGTCACGGGAGGCACAAGGAGAGGATCCCTCGGCGGGGTCTCTCCGTCACGATGGCAGGGGGGAACTCCCACGGAGCGGGGACCCGGGCTGAGGGTGCGGTGCGGTTCCCGACCAGTAGGGGGCGCACCAGGGGCAATCCCAGCCTCCGGGCTTACCTCGTTCTCGGCGTCAGACGGCGTACGCTCCAGCGACGATGGGGAAACTCGGTCCCAGGCCTTGCGCACCTTCTCACACAGCTGCGACGGCAGCGGCGGGGCCCCGGGCTTTTCACGGGCCTCGCGACTCTGCAGGGCACCTCTTCCGGCCTCCGGGCCGCGGCGGGGAGCGCGCTGGCTTTCACGTCACAGGGGGGGGTTCAAGTTAAGGATGGGGGTTCCGCGCTCAGCGGAGCATGCTGCCGGGGGTCCCAGGCCAGGTCAGGGAGCGCAGGGGTCACAGCGCTAATACCTGGTCGATCCCCGGTGGCTCTTCAATCTGCTTTGCATACGGCTTCAGGGGTCAGTCTGGACACGCAGTCTCAGTGCTTGGCATATAAGTTTTAGAGTTCAATCTGGACACGCAGTCTCAGTGCTTGGCATATAAGTTTGAAAGTTCAATCTGGACACGCAGTCTCAGTGCTTGGCATATAAGTCTCTGTTCTCAGATGTGAGATGAAGTCTTGTTGGCGCAGATGTATCTGGCGCCCTTAAAGGGGTTCTGTTACAGGGGGGTAGGGATGGAGAAGGCGACTAGGTCCTTCCTAGTCAGGCTGGGCAGAGAGTCTCTGGGTCCTCCTACTGCTGGGCAAGATCAGTGGGTTTCACAGGGTCCCTCACTCACTTAAGAGGCAGCACCTAAATCCTGTCACTCTCAGAGGCATAAGTCCCTGGCTAGGCCCTACCGCCTACACTCCTGGTGGATTCTTCCAGCTCTGCTTCACCCCACTGGCCAACTCAACACAAAAAGTTCCCTCCCTCACTTAAGTAGCCCTAGGTCAGGTGACCTCTGGCCAAGGCGGCCAAATAAAAACCACACCTCCCTTCTAGAAGGTTCCAGCACATTCCAGGAGCTTCCCCACTCTACCTATGGGACAAAAAGGCGGGCTGGAGTCGCAACATTGTTGTGGGGTTCCAGCCAGCTCCTGGCAGCTAGGGTGCTACTATGAAAGACCACTCTGCAGTAGCAGGGGCCTGTGGCAGCCATCTTGGGAGAAGGGAGCACCTGCACCTTAATACTGATTGGCAATGAAAAGGCGCCCGGAGACCTAGTCCAACATAAAAATGAGGGTGAAAAAAATGAGGCACGATACAAAAATAGAAGGGGAGACCACCCTAGGGCTGACAGGTCCAACATGCGTCCCCCCCAGCCGAAAAAGGGGAGAGCTACCCAACCTCTAGGGAGTTCTCATCACTAAGGTGGAAAAACCTGGAGAGACCGTCAGCATTGGCGTGGTCAACTCCGGGCCGGTGTTCCACCCGAAAGTCCAACCCCTGTAGGGAAATGGACCACCTCGCAACTTGGGGTTTTCGCCTCTCATCTGCATGAGCCAGCGAAGTGGCCGGTGGTCGGTCTGAATAAGGAAGTGAGTGCCAAAGAGGTATGGCCTCAACTTCTTCAGTGCCCAGACCACCGCGAAGGCTTCTCTCTCAATGGTGCTCCATCGTCGTTCCCGAGGGAGGAGTCTTCTGGATATGAAGGCCACAGGTTGATCTTGGCCCTCGGCATTGAGTTGTGAGAGCACCGCACCTATGCCGTGCTCTGAGGCATCTGTCTGTACAATAAATTCCTTGCTGAAATCTGGTGTTGCTAGTACTGGAGCGGTACACATCGCATGTTTCAGCGTGTCAAAGGCCTCTTGGCATGCAGCTGTCCATATGACCTTGCGAGGTTGCTTCTTTGAGGTCAATTCCGTCAAGGGTGCTACGATGGTACCATATCCCTTGACAAACCGGCGGTAATACCCAGTGAGGCAGAGGAAAGCTCGGCCCTCTGTTTGGGTCTTGGGGGGCTCCCAAGCCAAGATGGTCTCTATTTTGGCCTGGAGGGGTTGCACCTTACCTCCGCCCACCAGGTGTCCCAGGTACACGACAGATCCCTGTCCAATCTGGCACTTGCTGGCTTTAATTGTTAAGCCAGCGCGTTGCAGCGCCTGCAATACCTCCTGGAGGTGTTGCAGATGGTCCTCCCAGGAGCTACTGAAGACAGCTATGTCATCCAGGTAGGCTGCTGAGAAGGACTCCAGGCCAGATAGTACCTGATTCACTAACCGCTGGAATGTGGCCGGAGCATTTTTAAGCCCAAAGGGCATCACTCGAAACTGGTAGTGGCCCTCGGGGGTGGAGAACGCTGTCTTCTCCCGTGCTCCATCGGCCATGGCAATCTGCCAATATCCGGATGTCAGATCAATGGTGCTTAGGTACCGGGCTGCTCCCAGCCGGTCCACCAGCTCGTCTGCACGTGGGATGGGGTGAGCATCTGTCTTCGTGACAGAGTTCAACCCCCGGTAGTCCACACAGAACCGAAGCTCCGGTGTCGTACCCGGTGGGGCCGCTTTCGGCACCAACACCACTGGACTAGCCCACGGGCTGCTGGAAGGTTCTATCACCCCCAGCTCCAGCATCTTTGCCACCTCACGCTGGATGCTATCCTTCACTCGGTCAGAGAGCCGGTAAGACTTGTTCTTCACCGGGGGGCTGTCCCCTGTGTCCACATCATGGGTACACAAATGAGTGATTCCAGGCGTGAGGGAGAACAACGAGGCGAACTGTCACAGGACATGTCGACAGTCCCTCTGTTGCTCTGGGGTCAAGGATGGGGAGAGGACTACACCTTCCACCGAACCATCCTTCTCTTGTACCGCTAGAAGGTCAGGAAGAGCCTCACTCTCTTCCTCTTCGCTCCCATCCGTCACCATAAGGAGAGCAAGCTCTGATCGCTCATGGTGCGGCTTTAGGCGGTTGACGTGGAGCACCCTGAGGGGCTGACGGGGGGTTTTCACATCTACAACGTACGTGGTCTGGCCTCGCCGCTCCACAATGTCAAACGGGCCAGTCCACCGGTCCTGGAGGGCACAAAGCTCCCCAGGTTCCATAACCCACACCTTCTGTCCAACGTCTAACTCAACCGTTCGAGCGTTGCGGTCATACCACTCCTTCATCACGGTCTGGCTAGCCGCCAGGTTCTCTGTGGCTGCCTTCCACAGCTTGGCCATCTGGCTGCGGAACGCCAGCATGTAGCTGACAATGTCACGAGGAAGCTTCTGTGAAGTCTTCTCCCACCCCTCTTTCACTAAACTGAGGGGACCCCTAACGGGATGGCCATAGAGCAATTCAAACGTGCTGAACCCGACTCCCTTCTGCGGTACCTCCCGGTAGGAGAATAACAAGCAGGGGAGGAGGACGTCCCATTTACGCCTCAAGCCCTCTGGAAGGCTTCGGATCATCCCCTTCAATGTCTTATTAAAGCGCTCTACAAGTCCGTTAGTCTGGGGATGGTAAGGAGTGGAGAACCGGTAGGTCACCACACACTCCTTCCACATGGCCTGCATGTAGGCCGACATAAAATTGGTGCCCCTGTCCGACACCACGACCTTGGGGAATCCCACTCGGGTAAAAATCCCCAACAGTGTCCGCGCCACCACCGGTGCAGTGATGGTCCTCAGAGGAATAGCCTCTGGGTACCTTGTGGCGTGGTCCACCAAAACCAAAATGAACCGGTGTCCCGCTGCGGTCGGAAGGTCCAATGGCCCAACAATAGCGATACCGACCCTCTCAAAAGGGGTCCCGACCACGGGGAGCGGTTCCAACGGGACCTTCAACTTAGTCCCAGTCTTGCCACTAGCCTGACAAGACTTGCAGGTCTTGCAAAGGTGTCTGATGCAATCCTCATCCTGGGCCAATAAAAATGGGGGACCAACCGTGCAAAGGTTTTGTCCTGACCCAGGTGTCCGGCTAAGGGTATCTCGTGCGCTAACTCCAGCAGAAAGGCCCGGTAACATTGGGGGACCACTATGGCCCTTGAAGATCCATGTACCGGCACCCTGGGCTCACTGTTTAGGAGACCATCCTCCCAATACACGTGATAACCTCCCAGTTCCTGACTGGCCACTTGGGCTTCGGCCTGCCGCCGCATGCCTTCAAGCGTGGGGCACGCCCTTTGTGCCTGACAAAATTCCTCCTGGGTAGGCCCTCCTTCCACATGCCAGTCAGCAAGGGTCGCCAAGTCCTCCACAGGAACGACATCTACCTCCGCGGACTCCGGGGGCACCTCTGCGGCCTCCCCATCCATCTCACGGGGCATGTCCTCTACCACCTTCTTCTTTCCACGTTGGGCTTTGGGTTGGGCCATGATTCCAGGCTCCAACCCAGGGTGAGTTCCATGCCGGGCAGCCATGGACCGCGTGCAGACGCAAGTCCACCTTGGTAATCCCAGCATCTCGGTGTGAGCGTGAAATTCGACGTCTTTCCACTTGGTGTGCTCCAGGTCGTTCCCTAGCAAACACCCCACAGGCAAGGCAGGGCTCACAGCAACTCTCAGCAGGCCTCTGACTCCTCCCCACTCAATTGGAACACGAGCCACTGGATAGTGACTCATACTGCCGTCAGCCAATACGGCGGGCTGGAACTCCTCGGGGACTACTTGGTATGAGGACACCAGCCGCCGCACGACAGTGGTCATGCTGGCCCCTGTGTCCCTCAGGGCTTCCACCTCCTCCCCATTAATTCTCACCCTCTGCTGATATTTAGCAGTGTTCGGGGGCAGGGACACTACGGGGACCACCTCTCTATCCCCGAGTGAAACCAGCGTCAGGCCTGTCCACTCCCCTTCCCTATCTAAGGGCAGCTCCACCCCAAGCGCTATACTACTCACCCCGGGACTTTTCCCGCCCGTTGGGGCTGGTGGTCGCTTGCGACACTTGGGATCTCCCCTGTAGTGTCCAATCTCCCCACACTCGTAGCACCGCACAATCCTAGGCTGCTGACTCCTGTCAGGGTAAGTGGGTCTTGTGGAATTGGATAGGGGTGGGGTTCCTACTCCCTTCCCAAACTTATTTTGGGGACCTTTCGAGAACTCCACCTTTTTATCTCTCCCCTCTTTCTTCTGGGGGAAACCCTGTCCGCCTTTCGAGCCATCTCCCCCGGGGCCCTTGTGAGACACCCGGGTGCTCACCCAAATATCTGCCTCCTCCGCAAGCTCACGGGGATCCATCAACTTGCGGTCCACCAGATGTTGGCGCAGCTCCGGAAAGCTCTTATCCAAGAGGTGCTCCCTTAAAAAAAGATCGTACAACCCTTGGTAGTCCTGCACCTCGCTGCCACGCACCCAACCATCTAGTGCCTTCCTCGCATAATCAAAAAAATCTACCCATGTCTGGGTGGACAGCTTATGGCTGCCACGAAACTTTTGCCTGTACCTCTCGGGGTTGAGACCAAACTTTTTTAACAAGGCCTCCTTCAGGGGGGCATACCTTACCTGATCCGCCTTGGCCAAGTATAGCAGGGTGTCCCTAACATTGGGAGGTATATACCGGTATAAACCACCTCCCCAATTACTCTCGGGTACCCCATGGGCCGTCAAGGCTACCTCGTATGCCTCCAACCATTTCATGATGTCGTCCCCCACTGTGTAATTGGCAATTACCTCTTTAGGTAGGTAGAACTTTGACTCTTGAGGTTCCTTAGGTATACTGCCACCATTGTCCTTATTGGACGCGTTGAATTGAAGGGCGCGTAACTCCAGCTCTTTTAGCTGAAGCTCGTGCGCCAGCTTCTTCTCCTCCATTGCCCATTTCTTGTTCTCTCTTTCCCTTTCTCTTTCATGTTCTAATTTCGCTAGCTCCCATTTTAGTTGCCTCTCTTCCCTCCTGTCCTCGTACTCCTCTGGGGACGCGCTCCTTCTAGACCCTGTCCTACTACTGGCCCCAGAACGTCTCCCTGGGGGCACATTTTCAGACTCGTCTATATTTAGTACCTCCTGGGCGCTCTCCTACTGAGGTGCATCTGGCGCCTCCTGTCCCTCATCCTCTTTCCCTTCTGGGTGGGCCTCTACCCATGCCCTAATGGCGGTGCGGAGTTCCGGTCCTTTGGCCCTCCGTACACCAGGCACCCCCATCCCCTGCCCGAACTCCCTTAGTTGCTTCACACTGTACCCCTCGAGGTCAGCTAACCGGAATTCCATTCTGGCAGGTGGGGACCTAGACACAACGGAGAAAAATTCCTAGGGGATAGGCAACAGTTCTCAGCTAACCAGGCTTCCTGTACTCTCAACCTGGACAGTGGAAATAACAATGCAGCAATCAATGGTTTCAGAGCTCTGGAACAAATAGGCGTTTAATTGTGGCGCCATTCGCCTCACAGAAGGGTGCTGTATGGTCACAGGTCCTAAGGATCCCACCGCTCGCCAACAATGTTGGACCTGGGGTCTCCAGGCCCTATGGGGCGGTAACGTGACACGAGCGGTCGGGCCACCAAAGGTCTGTGTGTAAAGCAACCATACAACACGCACCTCACATGGGACAAGGAACACACACAATAAGTGACGCCACACGGTAGGAGTTAAGTAAATACTCAAGTTTATCCAAGCAGATCACGTTAGATGCAGTTCATGAGGTAGCAGTACATTTCATAAGCTGGTAATACCACAAATGACATTCATAACATATCAGTACTGCCTGAGGTACAACTACCCTTCACCTAGAGGTACACGCGCGCTTCACTTTCCTGTAGCGCCTTAGGGGGGTGATTATGGCGCTAGGCGCGCTAAATGGTGACGACCTCAGAACGGGGCATCTAGCACGGAGAGCTACTCGTAATAGATGTCATTTAGCATTTCATTATGGAACATGAATAACAGTGCGCTACTCGTAATCAATAGCACGTAGTACTTCAATATGGAACATGAATAACAGAGCGCTACTCGTAATCACTAACACGTAGCACTTCAATATGGCACCTGAATAACAGAGCGCTACTCGTAATCACTAACACGTAGCACTTCAATATGGCACATGAATAACAGAGCGCTACTCGTAATCACTAGCATTTAGCACTTCAATATGGCGCATGAATAACAGAGCGCTACTCGTAATTACTGACATTGAGCACTTCAATCCGGCACAGGAATAACAGAGCGCTACTCGTAATTATGGACATTGAGCACTTCAATCCGGCACAGGAATAACAGAGCGCTACTCGTAATTATTGACATTGAGCACTTCAATCCGGCACAGGAATAACAGAGCGCTACTCGTAATTATTGGCGCTGAGTACTTCAATACTGGGTAGGACAGCCAGTGCGCCTCACAAAGCTTTTAGCGGGGAGCGCCCGGGACAGGAGGAGCGAGTCTCTCGGCTCCGGTGCAGTTCGTAGGGCACCGCGCTTCAGAGCAGTCAAGGGGGCACAAGGAGAGGATTCCTCGGCGGGGTCTCTCCGTCGCGATGGCAGGGGGGAACGCCCACGGAGAGGGGACCCGGGCTGAGGGTGCGGTTCCCGACCAGTAGGGGGCGCACCAGGGGCAATCCCAGCCTCCGGGCTTACCTCGTTCTCGGCGTCAGACGGCGTACGCTCCAGCGACGATGGGGAAATTCGGTCCCAGGCCTCGCGCACCTTCTCACACAGCTGCGACGGCAGCGGTGGGGCCCCGGGCTTCTCACGGGCCTCGCGACTCTGCAGGGCACTTCTTCCGGCCTCCGGGCCGCGGCGGTGAGCGCGCTGGCTTTCACGTCACAGGGGGGGGCTCAAGTTAAGGATGGGGGTTCCGCGCTCAGCGGAGCACGCTGCCGGGGGTCCCAGGCCAGGTCAGGGAGCGCAGGGGTCACAGCGCTAATACCTGGTCGATCCCCGGTGGCTCTTCAATCTGCTTTGCATACGGCTTCAGGGGTCAGTCTGGACACGCAGTCTCAGTGCTTGGCATATAAGTTTTAGAGTTCAATCTGGACACGCAGTCTCAGTGCTTGGCATATAAGTTTGAGAGTTCAATCTGGACATGCAGTCTCAGTGCTTGGCATATAAGTCTCTGTTCTCAGATGTGAGATGAAGTCTTGTTGGCGCAGATGTATCTAGCGCCCTTAAAGGGGTTCTGTTGCAGGGGGGTAGGGATGGAGAAGGCGACTAGGTCCTTCCTAGTCAGGCTGGGCAGATGGTCTCTGGGTCCTCCTACTGCTGGGCAAGATCAGTGGGTTTCACAGGGTCCCTCACTCACTTAAGAGGCAGCACATAAATCCTGTCACTCTCAGAGGCATAAGTCTCTGGCTAGGCCCTACCGCCTACACTCCTGGTGGATTCTTCCAGCTCTGCTTCACCCCACTGGCCAACTCAACACAAAAAGTTCCCTCCCTCACTTAAGTAGCCCTAGGTCAGGTGACCTCTGGCCAAGGCGGCTAAAGAAAAACCACACCTCCCTTCTAGAAGGTTCCAGCACATTCCAGGAGCTTCCCCACTCTACCTATGGGACAAAAAGGCAGGCTGGAGTCGCAACATTGTTGTGGGGTTCCAGCCAGCTCCTGGCAGCTAGGGTGCTACTATGAAAGACCACTCTGCAGTAGCAGGGGCCTGTGGCAGCCATCTTGGGAGAAGGGAGCACCTGCACCTTAACACTGATTGGCAATGAAAAGGCGCCCGGAGACCTAGTCCAACATAAAAATGAGGGTGAAAAAAATGAGGCACGATACAAAAATAGAAGGGGAGACCACCCTAGGGCTGACAGGTCCAACACCGGGAGAAAACCTTTTTGGTCTTGGTGGAATATTGACCCCACTATCTTACTAAAACGAGCATTCAGTATTCCTGCAAAGATTTTATAGTCGCAGTTTCGTAATGATATGGGTTGGTAGGATTGACACTGAGTTGGGCCCTTCCCGGGGTTCAAAATAAGGGCGATAACAGCCTCACTCCACGAATCCGGCAAAGAGGAACTTCCTCTAAGGATTTCATTAAACAGTCTCAGCCAGATCGGGATAATTTCATCAGATAACAATGTGTAGACCTCTATTGGGATTGCATCGGGTCCCGCGGCCTTCCCTTTCTTAGCTTTGTTTAAAACTGCAAGTATTTCACTCCCATCTATATCTTGAGAAAGAATTTTTGGGCTAACCGAGTTCAACTTTAGCAATTGTTTCTCACAGAGCCACTGATCTATAACATCATCCTCAACCGTTAATTCCTCCCTATATAGGCCTTGAAAAAATTCAACAAAAACTTGCTCAATATCCCTCTTTCCTCCCACGATTTTATTATCAGCCTTAATCTTGCCGACATAATTACGAGATCTATCAACTCTGGTCTTCATAGCGAGTAGTTTACCACAATTCTCGCCCTGGTCAAAATCTCTCATTTTACTTGCCTCCCACTTTTGGAGTATGATTTCTTCGGTTTTGAGCCTAAATTTCAACTGTAGATCCTCGACCCTTGCTAGTAAAGTTTCATTCTCCACATTGGCCACCTGCCGACTTTTTAGAGCTTTCACTGCAAGTACTAGTTGTTTCTCTAAATCTGCCATCTCGCTTTCTTCAGACCTTACCCAGCCCGCAACCGCACCCTTTAACATCTCCCTCAGCCAGGCCTTGAAGGCATCCCCCACTATATGCAGAGGGGCTGAATCTAGGTTATCGTGAAAAAAGATGGCTGTTTCTCTCTTTAATGTGTCCGGGATCGAAGGTTGCAGGAGGAATCTCCTATTCAGTGTCCATCTCCTCAAAGTCGGCTCAGAGGGACGTACTAACTCTAAGGCAATAGCACCATGATCCGAGATGTGGATAGGTAGATATTCTATTAACCTTACTGTCCCTAACTCTGAGAGATCAATAAATATATAGTCAATTCTGGAATAATGGCAATTTTTATTTACTATAAAAGAAATGTTCCCTCACCTCACCCATTTCTTTCCACCACACATCACAGAGATTGAGGTTTTTTAGCATAGGGGTTAAATAAGCTTTAACACGTGGTACCGCGATCTGTGTTCTAGGGGAAGATCTATCTAACTTATTATTGAGCAAGACGTTGAAGTCACCAGCTAGAATCAGGGGGGCCTCAAAGTCTGCCAAGGCTAAACATAAATTATTTAGGGGGGGCAGTGTCATCATCATTAGGACAATAGTAACTAGCTAGAGTATATCTGGTATCTTGAGTCCTCACCTCTGCTATTGCCCACCGTCCTCTGTCATCTACCTGTGCCTTAAAAAGTTCTACTCCTGAGTTTGTATTAAAGATTATAATCACCACCTTTGAGCAACATTGTTGGTCTGAGGCTACAATCCTCTCAACCTATCTTTGTTTCCCAAACAAAGCCTTACATTCTGATTGCAGTAAATGTTTCTCCTAGAGCATGAGAATCCTGGCCAGATTATCATTAAACTGTTACAAAACCAAACGTTGCCTTCTCTTAACTCTCAGACCATTCACATTCCAACATAGAATGTCGAGGCTCTCACCCCCCGACCCAAGTCTACCCCCTGTCATATTCCTGATTCTTCCCCAAGCTGCATCTATAGGTGAATATTAAGTCACGTGAGGTCCCTATTAGGATTTTCATTTTTTTTTTCTCCCAATGCTCCCCACCCACACGTGCAACAACACCCTACCTTCCCACCCCACCCTTGGGAACCCTCCCTGACCTTTCATTGGCAAATAATAATTTGCCTTTATGGGCCGGTGCCCACTAACTTCTGACAAAAAAAAGAACAAAAGGTAAAAAATATAGCAACTGAACTCCCTCCACTAACAGTATACGTCAATTTCAGCTACCTGCTGATTTGTTATCTGCCAGAAAACTGTCCACTTGTTCAGGTGATCTAAAGTTATACATTTTATTATCTAGCATGACCTTTAGGAATGCCGGAAACCTTAACTGCACTTACGCACGTAGCTCTTTTAGGGACTCTATCTCCTAGTTCCCACCTTCTATCTACTGCAATACAAGAGATTTCTGATCTTATTCTGAACTATGCACTTTGCACCTGGATGGTTTTAAGCTTCAGAGCTGCCCCAAGTAGTTGTTCCTTGAGAATATATGATTGAATATACACCAGGATTTTCCTGGGCTTCTTCCGTCCAGGATTTAGTTTAAACAGATCCCTGTGAACTCGCTGAATCTCATATTTCCAGACAGATGCAGTGGCAACCTGAGGGAATGCTTTGGTCAGGATCTATATAACAAAGTTCTTGATGTTATCCCCCTCCATTCCTTCTGCTAGATCAAGAATCTTGACATTATTCCTTCTGGAATTATTCTCAAGTCTCGCTAGCCTTTCCGAGAGCTCTTGTATATTAACTTTTTAATTTAATGTGCAATGTTTATTACAACATTTAAAATTAGATCATAATGACCAAATAGATTAAGTTGAAAAAAATCAATCCGATAATGCTTACAAAGTGCAAAGAAAGGTACTGAGGCATTGATAGGAAATTCCACAAACGTTTTAAGGCTAAAGCAACTGATTTACACAACTAAGTAATAAAAAGCAAGCCTTCCAGCATACTGTTAGAAGCTGTCTGCCTTCTCCATGGGAAGAGATCTTATCTTGACAGTGAATGGGGCTTAAATACTGTGAACAGCTTTAATAGACGTAGTGTAATGCGTACAGCCAGAGGAACCAAAAAGTTCCACACAAGAGTGAATGAACACAGTAATTCGGTTTTGGGAACTGATAAGAGCCCTCTATTAAGCTATCATAAATACAAGAGATTTCACAAGCACAGCACAAGCTTTGTGCAGACGAAACGTAAAAAGCCGAAAGAGGTACAATGTTATGAAAAAATTGTCTAACCAAAGTACATGTTAACAGTATTTCAGCTATGAGAAACTGATAAGAGAAGCAGGGGAACATGCATTGGTAAATGCAGGAAAATATGCTACAGCCAATAGAAATGGATGAAAAGTAAGTAGCAAGCAAAGGGACCAATGAAAAGCCAGGTAAACGAGGGGGATGACGTAGAGTTATGAAAGTATGTCTTAATTAAAAAAATATATATATTATATTATAAGGAATAGTGTGGATGTTAGCAAAAATGTTATAACCAATGTGTTTCAACCAATGGCAGGTCTTCCTCAAGGATGTGTGAACAGCTTTAACTCTCTGGAGCTGGTTCTGAATTACGTCTGGTCATAGTCTGGAGTATGCTTCCAAAAACATAACAGGTGAAAATGGCTGCTGGCAACAGTAATGTACATAAAATAAAAAATTAGACTCCTTGTGCCAAGAAAACAAGAACTGCTGCAGTAACCCATAAAAAACACAGAAATCTGGTAAGGTAACCAGGCCGGAGTGTAAAATGTTTCATTGGACTAGCTCGAAAGGCTCATCCAGTCTTGCAAGAGCCAGATCCCATAGGAACTGGGTAAAGTGGCTCGGAAAGAGTGACCCTGCTCAAAGAGACTGGGAGCTGATTCGTCAGGGAACAAGCATTGGCATAGCCAATAGGTCTCGCGTTTGGGACCTAATAAGTGTTTAGTTATCCAGCACAATATCCTTGTTGCAACAACATCAACTGTTACATGCCTAAACACTTATAAGGTCCCAAAGGCGAGGCCTATTGGCTATGCCAATGCTTGTTATCCTTCCAAGTGGATACATCGATTACCGCTGAGTTGAGACATGTTTTGTACATCACTATAAAATGTCTAAAAATGTGTTTGGAAGCTCTATATGACCACACAAGTGTAAAGTTTTTAAAGTTTTCTATGTCTTAATCGAGAACTACTGTCCTTTCTGAGTGTTGTGTCCCCAAACGTGTTGCACACTGTTGAAACATGCTGTATCGGACAGATTCTCTGTAGGCTGTTTATTTGGTAAAGCCTGGGGTGACACTTTATGTAGTAGTTATTTGAGTAGAAGGTATTGTAAAGCCCCATCAGGATGGGGATCTATACTCTGTTCAGCAGAGATATTCACCAGCTGTCCTACCCAGTCACACTAAGACAGGTGACACCATTCTCACACAGGCATGGATGCGAGGGTCTTGACTAAGCATCCTAGCGCCTAACGCACGATACAGAAAATACTATGCACATACGTACACTTACTCTTTTAATAGTTAATTAGTTAGCGTTTTTTTTTAAATGGGAGCTTGCATTTTATTAATTGTACAGGACATGCTCATTTAATTTTAGCCTTAATTAAAAAAGAAATAGGAAGTGTTTCCTGGTGCTCAAAAGAAATGTTTGGCTCTAGCTGAATTGTGGGAACTTCTAAGGATGCGAACATCCACATAAAAGAATTAGCAATGTAAGTGTGTGAAAGGTGAAAAGCCCTAAGTGGTGATGTAAAATGTACTGGTAATTGTAATAACTTTTTTTAGGTCTCGCCTAGCGTTGCAGCGCGAATGCGCTGCAATCGCTTTGCGAGGCATGCAGTATATACTGTAGTGTGGAAGCTTCATGGACGCTCCACCCACTCTCTGCCCATTGGCTTTTGTCTTAAATGCTGCCTTCCGTTTGGTTTGAGGCTTGTTAGTGCCTCCTCATTCATCATTTGTATCCTTCCACGGCTATTGGCCCCTTTACTCCCAGTACTATTTTCTTTTAGGCCTCGTCTAACGTTACAGCGCGCATGCGCTGCCATCGCTTTGAAAAGCATGCAGTATATACTGTGGTGTGGAAGCTTCGTGGAAGCTCCTCTCACTCTCTGCCCATTGGCTTTGTCTTAAATGCTGCCTTCCGATTGGTTAGAGGCTTGTTAGTCCCTCCTCATTCTTCATTTGTATCCTTCCATGGCTATTGGCCCCTTTACTCCTAACACTATTTTCTTCCCTGTCTCCCCACCCCATCGCCCCTCCCTCAGTCTGTGACTTTTCAACCTCCCCTGCCCCCCCCCCTTCCCCCACTCTCGTTCGTGTTTTCTTGCCTGCCGGCACTTGCGTTTTCATCTTTAGTATTGCCACCTTGAAATATGCGCGTTGAAGATGCGTGCTGTACAAAAACTTCTCTTGTTTAATGAACTAGATTTTAATGTTACTCTAAACATAATAAGACTCTAGGCAACATTTGGGGTATGCATGGCAACTGACGCCTCTTAGTTCATAAAAGGCATTGTTGTCGGACAGGAGGAGCGGCAGTGTTTTCAATCATGCTTAAAACAAGCACTTTTAATAACTTCCTCTCAATTCAGTGCTATAATCTTGTGTACTGAGGTGACGCGCTAAAGAAATGCAATTTTTGAATTCTGAAGAGACATTATCGCACATTTACATCATGTTTACTGTCTGATTAACATGCCGATCATTTTCACGTCTCGCCCACTGGCTCGTATACGCCTGTCTCTTCTCCGGCTGGCTCTACTTGTTAATTAATATATTGGCTTGTTTTAGCATTGCAGATGCTTGCGTCAAGACGCTTTTCAGCATGTGTGCGCTTTACAAAACAATATCAATAATGTACTAAGGTGGGATATGGGACCATGAAGTTACCAAGAATTACCATCATCACACGTGAGGCAGCATCTTATCAGGGTAGGCAGAACACCCCTTATGTACATGCACTCTCACCTCTGTACACAATCCATCAATGCTCGTTTTAAATACTTACCTTATGCAGCAGGGCAAAGCTGCTTTCCCAACCCTAGTTTGTGCCCTGGGTGCGTGTCCCACTCCCACATGTGGTTGGCAACTGCAGCCATGATAGTCACTTCTGGGATGTGTGAGAGGCAGATGGAGCACCCCAGTTAGTCGGGGGTATGAGGAAAGGAACTTCCTGAGGTGGAAAGGCGGCAAGCGTGACTGCCTTGCAGGGGGTGGGGGGGGCGGGGAAGGGGGGAAGGCATCAGGTGTGCTTTGTGCATCCAGATGCAGTAAGCTGACAGGTTCAGTAAGTTGGGCCTGCTGGGAGGACATAGTTCCTAGAAGTGGGAGGACGACTGACTCTGCCGAGAGGGATCCTTTGTTTAAGATGTTTTAATTGTTTTTTCTCCCCTTGTATTTTTATTTTATTTTTGCTGTGCAGGTGGCAGACTGTCGGTTGTGTGTGGTAGGTGAAATGTGTAAGGTAAAAGAGCCGCAGATATACATCCAGTTATGTCATAGTTCTAATGAGAAAGTGAATGGCGTGGGTTGTTTAGAATGCCTTCTGTGGCAAGCTCGAGAGTACATAAACTGAGGATTTATGGAGCACCCGGCTTGAAACAATGGAACCCGGATTACAGTGAGTTCTAGTAATCACTGTTCTGAAACTGATGAGGCGTCCCAAAGAAGACAAATGTGAAAGATAAGATCTATTGGCTCAAGTTGGAAGTAATAAAGAGCTCTCTGCATTAACTATTCATCCTGGAGGGGAAGGAGTCCGTTGTTATAAAGCTTTGCACGGACCTGGAAGGGGCTGCTAACTACGTCAAGTTGGAAGAGAAAAAAATCCAAAGGCTCTTTAATTTTAGCTTTGACGTTTTTATGGTAAAGCGCGAGGGGGTTGTTCCGTGCTCCCATGTGACCAGCTACCGACTTCACTTTGTGAAGGCCTTTGTAATGTTGTGGGAGACAGTGGAACAGTCCACGTCTCCCATAGTGTTAGGGGGTGGTCCTGTTAGACCACCACCCCCCTGTGATAGTGCAAGAATAGGTTTGGCTTGGCGTATGCTTCAGCTACTGACTCTGCATACCCAAGAGGTCAACTGCCCCTGCTGGTACCTCCACTCGCCTCCTCCTGCCCCTGGGGCTATAGTTTGAGCCAGCCACTCTACCTGCAGCGGGGGAGTCCTGGCCACCAGCTGCACGCGCTCCTATCTCTCACTCCTGATTGGGCCCCAGTCGCCTATCCTATTCCGCTAGTGCTGGCCTGCGCCCCACCACCCTACTACGCAGCTCAGCACAGTGCGGCGCCCTGCAGGTGGAAGTCTCTGCGCCCTGCTGCATTGGCTAAACACGCATCCTTTGCCTCCCTGCCACCGTCCTCCGCCTGGCCAGCATGACCTCCATCCCACCGTTTGAACCCTTTACCATCACCGGGCCACCGCCATCCCAGGCTGCGCGGTGGAAGGCGTGGGTGGAGCGTTTGGAGACGTTCTTTGATGCTGCGGACATACCCGCCCCACGGCGAAGACCCATGCTCCCCCACCTTGGCGGTGCGGTCAGCCACAAAATTGCGAAGACTGTCCGCAAAGCTGGACCCCCACGGAACTATGCCATGATGCGCGATCCCATCACGGTGCACTTTGAGCCATACACCAATCCTGATTACGAGCGCTTCCTCCTCTGCCAGGCAAAACAGCTCCCTGATGAATCTGTTGACGTATTCTACGCCCGCCTCAAGGGGTTAGCCAGCATGTGCACCCTGCCTGATGAGGATGATGAGATACAGGAGCAATTCATTCAAGGCTGCGCCTCCTCTAAGCTACGTGAGCGTGTCCTAGAGGAACACAACATGCCGATGAGGGACATCCTGACCCTGGGACGCTCCAAGGAACTGTCCAAAGCCAGAACGTCCTATACGGAGCTCAAAGCTACAGCGGCCGTCAAAGAGGAGCCAGTCTGCGCCGTCCGTACTGACATCCGTGAGCCTCGACAAAGACCCAGAAGACCCTCGACCCAAAGCTCCAGACAGAGCTCCAACGTTCGCCTCTGTGGATGGTGTGGAGGCCCACACGACGGCGACTGTCCTCCGGTTTCGGCGACGTGGGCAGGTTAACAGACCTCCAGGGGAACTACTAATTGAAACGAATGTGTTTCTCCCCCTGACGACGCGCCATGTACCTGATGATGAGGTTTTTATAGTAGGATTTGGTTACCACTTTGAGATATAAAAAATACAGAAAGGTAGGGGAACCAATAGAGGGTGGCTAATCAAGCTACATCCACCCTATCACACCACACTGTAGATAGTTTTTAGCACACACCACTATAGTATCACCGGTCCTGACGAAGCGCCACGGGATCCTCCTGACCTATTGGGCGCGAAACATGTTGACCAGAAGAGTAGAGCGCAGCTAGCCACTCCTCCCTTTGTGAGCAAATAGAGCTTTAACGCCACTCTACCTTTTTAACAAGGTGGTTTACTGAGTTAATAAAGTCATATTTCAGACTAACCAACTTTTTTTACTTATACACGTCTACACACATGGGCTTTCACATGCACGCATCATACGGCAGGGAACAAAAGATCTCTGGTAAAGAGCCCCTGTATGGGTGCCCGTCGGGTATTGCACCGCCGACCCGACGAGGAGCAAAACCCAGATGATGAAGCATGACAACTAGCTTGCTGGGTGTGTGAGGGTTTCAGTTCCACCCTGAAGGGACCCCCATCCTTTGTGCACTCACATTCCCTTGGTGAAAGTCTGGCTTCGGATAACCCCCTTTCCCAAGACCCTTCACTCTGTAGGAACTGCACATCTTTCATTGTTGTTACAAAGCCAGAGCGGCCCATATGGAGCTCAAAGCTACAGCGGGCGTCAAAGAGGAGCCAGCCTGCGCCGTCCATACTGAGACCCATGAGCCTCGACAAAGACCCAGAAGACCCTCGACCCAAAGCTCCAGACAGAGCTCCAACGTTCGCCTCTGTGGATGGTGTGGAGGCCCACTGCCACACAACGGCACCTGTCCAGCCCAAGGAAAAACATGCAGTGCGTGTGGAAAGATCAACCATTTTTCCAAGGTCTGCCGCTTGAAGCCTCAGCGGCAACCACAAGGCCCACCTCAACAGGTACGTGCACTCAACTCTCTCCCAGATGACTCCTCGAGCGGCGACATGGATGAAGATGAGGCCACAACAGTGCATGTGGTACAGATGCTACACTCTCTCTCCACCTCCCCGCAGGCAGCGCCCATGTGCACTATCAATGTGCAGGATCATCCGGTGGCAGCGCTCATTGACACAGGAGCAACAATCAACCTCATGGCTGCCAGTGTCTACAAGCTGTTACCCAACCTGCCGGCCCTCCGCAACACCAATGTCGAGGTGTACGCTTTCGGGACCCACACCCTGCTCAGAATATGCGGCGTGTTCCAAGCCAATCTCTCTCACGACCATGTCCAGCGACGGTCCAAGATCTACGTCTCCCAAGAAGTGTCTGGATTCTTACTCAGCTGCCGTACCGCACAAGACCTCCACCTCATCCACTTTGTCTTCACTGTGCTGGCTCATGATCTGTAACGCCTGCTGACCGAGTTTGCACCTCTCTTCGAAGGGATTGGATGCCTCAAAGGCCCAGCAGTCTGACTGCACAAAGACAAGGCCATGGCCCCGATCGTCCTCAGGCACAGGAGGATTGCCTTCCATCTTCGCCCAAAGGTCGAGACAGTACTCTGTCTTTTGGAAGCGGCCGGAATTGGGCCCCATCGTGGTCGCGAAGAAGCTGAAACAGCCTGACGCGGTCCGCATGTGTATTGACATGCGGATCCCGAACCTCACCATCAAACGAGAGCACCACCTGACGCCCACAGTTGACGACATTATAGGCGAACTCGTGGGGTCCAAGTGGTTCTCGAAAATGGACCTCCACTCAGGGTACCATCAGGTCCCTCTCCACCCAGGCTCTCGCCCAATTACCACCTTCTCCACCCATTTCTGTCTCTGGCGCTACAAACGCCTCAACTTCGGAATCTCCAGCGCGGCCTAAGTATTCCAAAATATCATCAAGACCGTCCTGCAAGGACTGGAGGGGGTGCTCAACGTGAGCGATGATATCTTGGTGCACGCCCCCTCCCTGGGAGAACATCTCATCTGCCTAAATGCCGTGTTCACCCGCCTTCGAGACAGTGGGTTGACCCTACACAAGGAGAAGTGCGAGTTCCTGCGCTGAGACATCAGTTTCTTTGGATATTGATTCTCGGACAAGGGCATTGGACCAGACCCAGACAAAGTGAAGGATGTCCAGGAGGCACCAGCCCCCACGTCTGTGTCAGGAGTCCGCAGCTTCTTAGGTACGGTCACATACTGTGGCCGTTTCATCAGGAACCTATCGGATCTGACTGGCCCTCTGCGAGATCTCACCAGGACCACCACCCACTGGACCGGGGTCCGGAGCAAGAACAAGCGTTCCAGCAAACGGAGGCTGCCCTGTCTGCGGACACCACGCTCGTCTATTTTGATCCACGCCATAACTCCCAGCTAGTGGTCGACGCCAGCCCCACAGGCCTCAGTGCTCTCCTAGCGCAACGTCAAGACTGTGGCGAGTGGGCACCAGTTCTTTATGCGAGCCGGGCCCTCACACCTACTGAGCAGCGGTATTCGCAAATTGAGAAAGAGGCCATTGCGATCCTATGGGGATGCTGCCATTTTCACATATACTTGTACGGCCATCCTTTCACAGTCATCACAGACCACAAACCATTGAATCGGCTATTACAGGGCTCCTCGTCTCGCCCTCCCCCAAAAATTGAGAAATGGATCCTGCAGCTGCAAGAGTTCCAGCTCACGGTGGAATACAGACCTGGCACCCAGAATCCAGCTGACTTTTTGCCACAGCACGCCCGGCCAGCCACCCCTCCAGAAGCTGCTGAGGACGCAGCCACGGAAGACTACGTGCAGATGGTAGTAGAACGGTCCCGGCCTCTCCCGATATCCCTGCAAGATGTCATAGCTGTCACAGGGGACGATGACTGCCTACAAATAGCCATACAGGCAGTTTCCTCAGGTGACTGGCGACTCCAACACAGTCCTTCACCGCTACAAACCGCAGCGGCCCAGGCAACAATGAAGTCACTGCACCAAGTCCGTCATGAACTGTCTGTATCGGCTGATGGCTGCCTTCTGCGCGGCCCACGCCTTGTCCTACCAGAGAGCCTCACCAGACAAGCGGCCCTTCTCACCCATGGCGCACACCAGGGAATTGTCAAATCGAAGAACAGGCTTCGCAGTAAAGTCTGGTTCCCAGGCCTGGACCAGCAAATAGAGTCATTGGTACAACACTGCCCAGTGTGCCTCGCCACGAGCCTACCAAGCAAACCTGTGCCAGTTATCACTGAAGCAGCTCTGAGCGCCCCGTGGGAGAGAGTGAGTGCTGACTTCGGCAGTCTACCAGGAGGAAAGCACATGCTAGTGGTGGTTGATGACTTCTCGAGGTATCCAGAAGTTGAATTTGTTGCCTCTACATCCGCCGCGGAAGTCATCCCTAAACTGGAGAAGTTAATAGCCACCCATGGGCTCTTCAGTGAACTCCGCACCGACAATGGACCGCCATTCACCTGCATGGAGATGGCCGACTATTTGGCGTCCCACAAAGTAAAACACCGCAAAATCACACCGAGGTGGCCCTAAGCCAATGGCGATGTAGAACGGCTAATGCGGACACTGAACAAAACGATCCGAATCGCCCTGGCCGATGGACTCAACCTTAAACGAGCAGTGTATCAGTTTCTCAGGGAGTACCGGCTCACCCCCCACTGCACCACTGGCATCTCCCCAAGTCGACTGCATTTCGGCCGGACTGTCACTGACACCATCCCCCACCATCCATTGTGGGCCAAAATGGCCAACCCTCCGAATCAGTCAGACTACAGGCGAGAGAAGAACAACGAAGCAGCGTCCCGGAAGAGACATGCTAGAGAAAGCCCCATTGCAGTGGGTGGCCAGGTGCTCGTGCAAGACCGGCACCCTGGAGGAAAATTCCGTCTTCCTTTCGAGCTTCAACCTTGGACTGTCACCGCTGTAAAAGGCACCATGGTGACTGCCCAGAGAGGGCCAGAGACAGTTATCTGCAATGTGTCTTTTTTTAAAAGAGTCCCACCTAGTGATGAGAGTGGCTTCCCATGGTCCGATTGGTGCAACGGGGCACCCCGTGATGGATCCTCAACTCCTGACAGCGATGCGGCCGGACCTGGTCAACCAGCCACCATGGACACCACCACCAATCTGATACCCGTGTCGATCCAAGGCCAGGGTTCTGATGGTGACCGGAGCCCAGGCCCCGGCAGCAACCCTGTTGAACAGTCGCCAGCCCCGCAGCTGCGAAACAGTCAGAACAGATATCACCTCCGGCCCTGTCCGTAGCCATCCCAGAAGTACAAAGACTATGTAACCAGCGGCTAGTCGGCGACTGTGGGTCGGGTCACAGCCAGAGTAAGCAGCTGAAAAGAGTATCCAAGTAAGACTGTTCCATTTTTTTATTTCGCCCAAGAGGTGGTGTACGGGACTGAAAGTTTCTCTTGGTAGAGTTTGTGTTTTTGCTTTAGGTTTATGTTCATTTAAATTTGTCTCTCCTGGTACAGGAGGAATGTAATGTTGTGGGAGACAGTGGAACAGTCCATGTCTCCCGTAGTGTTAGGGGGTGGTCCGGTTAGATCACCACCCCCCTGTGATGGTGCAAGAATAGGTTTGGCTTGGCGTATGCCGAGACCACGTGTACAAGATAATAAAAAGCCCAGGGTTCTGGGTGTGGTTCAGTTCAGAGCTGGCCACTAAGTAAAATACGTCTCCCAGCACCGTTATTACATTAGGCCTAGACCCTGGGCCGCGACTCTACAGCCTCGTCAGAGGCACTGGGGCACAGCTCGCTTGCGCGCAAGGCTCGGTATTGAGATCCCGGGAAGACTCGTCTCTCGCAGCGCGTGTCGCCTCGCGAGTGAACCTCCCGGGAAATGTTCTGCTTGGCTGTGGTGCAGAGACATGAAATAAGGCGCGCCGGCTGCAGGGAGATTTTTTTCAAGTGCCGAGTGGGAGGACTTGATGAACAGCTGCGTTGCCAGCCTCCTGGAGAGGATGAGCTCTGGAAGGGGCGTGGCTTCGTGGCTCAGGTCATTACCCCCTCATGGGTCCTCCCCCTCCCAGTCCTTACTACGTGAGGCAGCCCTGCCTCCACCCAGCCAATCAAAACGCCAGAAATCCAAAGTTGAAAGGTTACATGAGCCCCTCTAACCCACTGCCATGCCTGTGTTTTTTTCTGCTCCGAAGGCGGTCGGAAGGCTGGTGCTCCAGGTTCCTGTCTCTATTCTGGTTTTCTTCTGGATGGTTTGGCGGTGCCGTGAGTGTTTCTTTTGCATTTTTAAAATGCTTCTGATTTTTGAATTGTCAATTTCTCCCAGCGCGGCCGCTCCAGTCCTCTGGTCGGCCACGCTCCTGTTCTGGGGTCAGGACGCTCCCCGCTCATGTGCTGGGCTGGGGCGGGGAGCCCTCCTTGTGTCCTGGCCCCGGGTCGTTCCGGCGCTGGTGCTTTAGTGCAGCGTCCGGCACCCGCAGCCATGTTCTTCATTATTTGACTGTGGGTGGAGACTGCAGGGCTGCCCTTTTTGTTAGTTTTTCCGGTCTCATTTGGTGTTTGGGGGCAGTATTTGACGGAGGTTGCTGGGCACTTCCTTTTTGGTGTGTTGGGAGTTTCCTGTGAGGTTTACTCCTTTTTGCTCGCCATGTGTGAGGGGGCTTCCTCTCCGGTGCCTGCGTTCTTTGTCCACGCAGCATGATGTCCTGGAGCTGCAGGAGGGTGTTCTTTTGCAGTTTTTCTTGGGCTGTTTTGCAGGATTGGTTGCTTCTGCTGTCCTGTCTGCACTGCTGGTGCCTGCGGCTATGCCATCTACTACTGTTGATGGGGTCGTGGACTTTTTCCCTACTGGGGTGTGCGTTCAGGGTATGGATTTTTTTGGTCGACCATGGTCAGGTAGTGCTGGGTTTTATCCCTGTTTCATTATCTCCTGCGGGGTTTATTCCGGCTTTGGTTCCTCTGTAGTGGTTGGCCTGCCCTTTCGTGTTGTCCTGTTGGCTGTACTGGCTGAGGCTAGGCATTGCCATGCTGTTTCTTCCTCACTTTCTGGGGACACTGTTTCGCCTGGCAGTCTTTGTCACCCGGTATCCTCCAGTTCCTGTAGTCTCTTCTTTTTTGCTCTTCGGAGGAGGCTTCCCTGGCGGTCTAGGTTGGGCAGAAGGTGGTTTCCGCTCTCGAGAGTTCGTATGTTGCTTCTCCTTTTGGGGTGCGTGCTTGCTCTTTTTCAACCTGTGTTTCGCCGGTCCTTCGCTTGGGTTTTGTGAGGTTGATTGGCTGTTTACGGGATCTGGGGGTCCCTCCTTCCTGTCTTGGCCGGGATGGTTGGGCCTTCTCCTAGACTGCCGGGGCAGCGGGGGCTGGTGAGTGGTATCTCTAGCCCACGCTTTGGTGCCTTGCCACTACCCTGGCGCCTTGGTCCACTGCCTGCCTTTTGAGGATTCTTGGCTTTCTTGGCTTCCTCTATGGGCTGTCTGTATGGGGGTGCTCTGGCTTCTTGTCGGCACTTTTGTGGTCGGGGCGGAAGGGACTGCGTTCCATTTGGTTTCTGGCCTCTGCGGCGCCTGCTGCGGCCCCTGGGTGTCGGTCGCATATTGTTGTGCCCAGGAGGAGTCCCCATGACCTGTTGGTTGCGTATCTTCCTCTTAGGGTTATGTGTTCCACTCCTAGTGTTAGACTGATTGTGGGTTCCCTGTCTCCTTTGCTACTGTTGCTTGTTGCAATTTGGGGGCTAGGCTCAGCTGTTCCTGGCGTGTTGGTCCGGTGTGATGTCTGCCTGGTGGGTCCTGTTGGTCATCGCTCTTGGTTGTGGGTTACCATTCCCGGGCCGTCCCCCTCTTAGATTTTTTTCGCGGATGCCCCGTTGTCCGTTGGCCTGTGGTGCATTCTGCCATCTTCTTTGGCGTTGGCTTTTTTCTGTCACTGCGCACTGTTGTGCTGGTTCTGGTGGCGGGGTGGGACCAGGGGTCCTCTTCCTCTCTGTTCCTTGTCCTGGCACCCGTTGGTTCCTTCAGTACAGTCTGACTCCCGGGGCTTTGATCTGGTTGGTGTCGCTGGGTCCCTTTCGGTTGTTCCCACTGCGGTCCGTCATTCCCCTATTCCTGGTGGGTGATTTTTGCCTTCCCTGGATTTGGGAGTCACCTGTTTTTCGCATTCCCGTCCATCCAGCTGGTCAGCGGTTTCCTGCGGTTTGCGGTGGTTGGGTTCCATTTCCTGTTTTCAGGTGTTTTTTTCCACGGTGCAAGCTCCTGTTTTGGGGGTTTGCTGGCCTGGTTCCAGTTTCTGGGCTTCATATTGGGTCTGGCCGTTTCTAGTCTCGTTCCTGTTCGGTGGCTTTGGTTTCTCTAGACCAGTGGTTCCCAAACTTTTGACTCCTGAGGACCCCCATTGAGTCACCACTGGAAGCCGGGGACCCCCAAGCAATTTGTATGATTTAAATTTCAAACATTAAAACAGTAATTCTAAAACAATGAACACACATGTGCACACAAAACAAATACTCAAATTACTAGGGATTTTATGTTTTATATTGAAAGAATTTGCAAAAAATGGGAAGGTTAGTGCTGCATCTCCGTGACTAACTTTTAAATGGTTTGTTTTATTTCGCAGTACAAGGCTCCTGCCACGGCCAGACTGGAAACCCAAATCAGCCCTGGCAAATGTTTTCAGACCAGTCCCCATACAGTGCACACCATCTGACCACTACAAAGGGGGCTTTGGGAGGCTCTCCTCCCAAGAAAAGCTAGGAAACAATGGTGCATTCTACAACAAATGTATCATTATTGTATCAGCTTTTAAAGAATAGTAAATGATGACCTTACTATGCACCAGTATACGACAATCTTTGTTGGGGTTCTTCAATGATTCCCTTATTATCACCTTTCAACAGTGCCTCTCATCTCTCCATAGCCCCTCTGTCACATGTATTTCATTTGTTTTATAGCATCTATCATACCATTGTAGGATGTCAGAGCACTTTACATCACACACATATAGGGGCAGATTTACAAGCTCCTTGTGCCACGGGTGTGTCACAAAAAGTGACGCACCGGTGGCGTATTTTAGTGCCCCATATTTTCAAGGACAGGAAAAGCCACCCTGCGTGACTTTTCCTGGTCTTGAAAATATGGCCCATTTGCACACAGCACTTTGCGTGAAAGGTGCGTTCCATGGGTGTTGCTGTGGGTGTTCCCACGCAACACCCATGAAACCAGACACATTTCCAGATTTACTAGAAATCGTAAATCTGGAAATGTGTCTGAATGCTACGCCTCCCCAGCGGAGGCATAGCGAGGCGCAACAAGGAGAAATGTATTTATGTCTCCTCGTTTTTTTCCTCTTTCTATGCGTGTTGCGTTCTGCAGCACGCATAGAAAGAGGAAATCACCTTTGGTGATTGTTTATGTACAGGAAGGTGTCCCTTTCCTGCACATAAACAATCAGTAAAACAATGACGTTTTGCAAGTTCTATGTGTGCTAATGCAGCACACTTAGAAGTTGAATAACGCCATTTCTGATTGTTTAGGGTTCCCTTCCTGCACATAAACAATCTCCCCACGACGCAGACATCCTTGCACCATGGTGCAAGGGTGCCTGTGCAGGTGCATGGCAGCAGCTTGTGCCCCAGCGCAGGGGAAAGAACAGAGATGCGACATGTTGTTTTAAATATGTCGCATCCCTGTGCTTTGAAAGTGGCTCAGTGCGGTGCAGCCAAATGGCTTGCGGCACACACTGAGTCACTTTCCTTGTAAATCTGCCCCATAGAGACAATGATTCATAAGTGTAAATCAGTGTATAGAAAATGTTATATAAGGCAAATGCGACTACAAGGTGTAGGATTCACATGTCATTCATACTGGTAGGCATTTTTAAGGAGTGCTTGGTCTGGAGAAGCACAAACTCAGGATTCAGAACATAACACAGTGGTTAGTATTGACTTTAACAATAAAAATGTATTTCCACCCAAATAAACCTTTTTAGCAGCATCAGGATAATGAAAGACTTAGAAAAAACATATGTTTCTAACTTGTATCATGCAGTTTGCAAGCAGCTCTGTGATGACAGTTAATAGGTCACTGTGCTAGATTACGATTGTCACTTATGAACTGCACAGTAACAAAATATTCTCTGACAAAAGCAATAACCAACTAACCTATGCACATGAAACACTTTTTTTAAATGCATGGTACACGTTCTTTGCAGTAGGCATATTAACCCTCTGTGCTACATTAGATGAGTCAAAGCTTCCACTGAACAAAACGCTCATCTCTCTCCAGCAGGTACATCAATCACTGAGGTTATCTTGACACTTTTATTGTTGCTGGAAAACTGCTAATTCTATGAGGAACTTTGTTGTGCTTTTAAAATTGCGGCCTGAGGGCCCCCTGGGAATGTGTCACGGACCCCTGGGGGTCCGCGGACCACAGTTTGGGAAACCCTGCTCTAGACCGGTTCAACGCTTTGCAGGGGCCTGTTTTCTCACTCCAGATCAGTTCTCTGCCCTGTTGACTCTTCTGCGGGTCCTGCTGGGTCACCCTTCTGCCCCGGTTTGGGGTTGGTTGTGGGTCCGGGGGGTGGTGGTTGCCTCCACGGCTGTGGTTCCATAGGCTTGCCTGCTCCTCGTGTCCTTGGTGTTTCTTCTGTTGACTCGTTGAGCCCTTTTCCCTGCAAGTTGCGGGGCTCTGGTTCCTCCTCCCCTGTTCTGGTTCCATCTTTGGACTGGTGGCTTTGCTCTCCTAATCTGGTGTGGGGGGTGCTCCCTTCTCTCCTCTTGTTGTCCTCGGACGCCTGTCCTTGGGGTTGGGGGCCACGTTGGGGTCCTTGGTGGCCGATGAGTCTGTTGTTCATGCCGGCCTTCCGGTGGCTCGTTGTTGCTTGGGCCTTTTTGGGGGGTCCAGGTGTGTGTCTCTGTTCCTGCTGTCTTCTGTTTTCTGTGTCTAGGCGGCATTTCCTCTGTTGGCTTTGAGATAACGTTCGGGGACGTCTGCGTTTTCATTCAGGTGGCTTAGGCCTCTTCTTCCCGTCCTCTGTTTTGTGCCGTCTGGTGCTCGCTTCGGCGGGACATACCCTTTTATTGGGACAGTGCGCAGGTGATTGGCATGGCCCCTGCGCAGGCATGACATGCATATTCATGTAGCGTTCCCTCTGTCTGTTCCTTTGTTCGAGGTCCTTCGTCTTCGGTTTGGGACTCTTTGGTTCTGTCTTTTTCCTTGGCCTTCTGGCTTTCTGTATGCCTTCCCTTCTGTTTTCTCCTTCCAAGGGTACTGCGGAGGTTTCGGGGGTGGGGTGTCGGTGTCTGGGTTGGCCTCACTGTCTTTGGTTTCCACTCCTGCTGCTGCTGGCGGGGCTCAGTTTGGCCGGCCGCCCTTGCCTCCGGCTTCACATCTGGGTCCACAGCTGTCTTTGCATTTAAAAAAAAAAATTATATTGTTGCTCTTCAAGGAATAGTGTGGATGTTAGCAAACATTTTATAACCAATGTGTTTCAACCAATGGCAGGTCTTCCTCAAGGATGTGTGAAAAGGTTTAACTCTCTGGAGCTGGTTCTGAATTGCGTCTGGTCATCGTCTGGAGTATGCTTCCAAAAACATAACAGGTGAAAATAGCTGCTGGCAACAGTAATGTAAATAAAATAAAAAATTAGACTCCTTGTGCCAAGAAAACAGGAACTGCTGCAGCAACCCATAAAAAACACAGAAATCTGGTAAGGTAACCAGGCGGGAGTGTAAAATGTTTCATTGGACTAGCTCGAAAGGCTCATCCAGTCTCGCAAGAGCCAGATTCCATAGGAACTGGGTAAAGTGGCTCGGAAAGAGTGACCCTGCTCAAAGAGACTGGGAGCTGATTCGTCAGGGAACAAGCATTGGCATAGCCAATAGGTCTCGCCTTTGGGACCTAATAAGTGTTTAGTTATCCAACAAAATATCCTTTTTGCAACAACATCAACTATTGCATGCTTAAACACTTATAAGGTCCCAAAGGCGAGACCTATTGGCTATGCCAATGCTTGTTATCCTTCCAAGTGGATACATAGATTACCGCTGAGTTGAGACCTGTTTTGTACATCACTATAAAATGTCTAAAAATGTGGTAGGAAGCTCTATATGACCACACAAGTGTAATGTTTTTAAAGTTTTCTATTTCTTAATCGAGAACTACTGTTCTTTCTGAGTGTTGTGTCCCCAAACGTGTTGCACACTGTTGAAACCTGCTGTAGCGGGCAGGTTCTCTGTAGGCTGTTTATTTGGTAAAGCCTGGGGTGACACTTTATATAGTAGTTATTTAAGTAGAAGGTATTGTAAAGCCCCATCAGGATGGGGATCCATACTCTGTTCAGCAGAGATATTCACCAGCTGTCCTACCCAGACACACTAAGACAGGTGACACCATTCTCACACAAGCATGGATGCGAGGGTCTTGACTAAGCATCTTAGCGCCTAACGCACAATACAGCAAATACTATACACAGACGTACACTTACTCTTTTAATAGTTAATTAGTTCGCATTTTTTTAAATGGGTGCTTGCGTTTTATTAATTGTACAGGACATTCTCATTTAGTTTTAGCCTTAATTAAAAAAGAAATAAGAAGTGTTTCCTGGTGCTCAAAAGAAATGTTTGGCTCTAGCTGAATTGTAGGTACTTCTAAGGATGCGAACATCCACATAAAAGAATTAACAATGTAAATGCGTGAAAGGCGAAAAGCCCTAAGTGGTGATGTAAAATGTACTGCTAATTGTAATAGCTTTTTTTTTTAACATTGCAGACGCTTGCATCAAGATGCTTTTCAGCATGTGTGCGCTTTACAAACAATATCAATAATGTACTAAGGTGGGATATGGGACCATGAAGTTACCAAGAATTACCATCATCACACGAGAGGCAGCATCTTATCAGGGTAGGCAGAACACCCCTTATGCATATGCACTCTCACCCCTGTACACACTCCATCAATGCTTGTTTTAAATACTTACCTTATGCAGCAGGGCAGAGCTGCTTTCCCAACCCTAGTTTGTGCCCTGGGTGCGTGTCCCACTGCCACATGTGGTTGGCAACTGCAGCCATGATAGTCACTTCTGGGATGTGGGAGAGGCGGATGGAGCACTCCAGTTAGTAGGGGGTATGAAGAAATGAACTTCCTGAGGTGGAAAGGCGGCAAGCGTGACTGCCTTGCAGGGGGTGGGGGGGGCGGGGAAGGGGGGAGGGCATCAGGTGTGCTTTGTGCATCCAGATGCAGTGAGCTGACAGGTTCAGTAAAGTGGGCCCGCTGGAAGGACTAAGGGGCATATTATCAAGACAGGCGATAAAATTATCCCCGCTTTAGCTGCAGAAAACTGCTGCTAAAACAGCGATAATGGGCTTAATAATATGCTCTATGGAATTCCAATTGAAGCCCATGTTAAATGTGAAGGACATCTAACCTGGGCTTCAATTGGAATTCCATAGAGCATATTATCAAGCCCATTATCGCAGTTTTAGTGGCAGTTTTCTGCCGCTAAAGCGGCGATAATTTTATCGCCTGTCTTGATAATATGCCCCATAGTTCCTAGAAGTGAGAGGACGCATGACTCTGCCGAGAGGGATCCTTTGTTTAAGATATTTTAATCGTTTTTTCTCCCCTTGTATTTTTATTTTATTTTTGCTATGCAGGTGGCAGGCTGTCGGTTGTGTGTGGTAGGTGAAATGTGTAAGGTAAAAGAGCCGCAGATATACATCCAGTTATGTCATAGTTCTAATGAGAAAGTGAATGGCGTGGGTTGTTTAGAATGCCTTCTGTGGCAAGCTCGAGAGTACATAAACTGAGGATTTATGGAGCACCCGGCTTGAAACAATGGAACCCGGATTACAGTGAGTTCTAGTAATCACTGTTCTGAAACTAACGAGGCGTCCCAAAGAAGACAAATGTGAAAGATAAGATCTATTGGCTCAAGTTGGAAGTAATAAGGAGCTCTCTGCATTAACTATTCATCCTGGAGAGGAAGGAGTCCATTGTTATAAAGCTTTGCACGGACCTGGAAGGGGCTGCTAAGTACGTCAAGTTGGAAGAGGAAAAAATCTGAAGGCTCTTTAATTTTAGCTCTGACGTTTTTATGGTAAAGCGCGAGGGGGTTCTTCCGTGCTCCCATGTGACCAGCTACCGGCTTCACTTTGTGAAGGCCTCTGTAATGTTGTGGGAGACAGTGGAACAGTCCAATTCTCCCGTAGTGTTAGGGGGTGGTCCTGTTAGACCACCACCCCCCTGTGATAGTGCAAGAACAGGTTTGGCTTGGCGTATGCCGAGACCACGTGTACAAGATAATAAAAAGCCCAGGGCTCTGGGCGTAGATCAGTTCAGAGCGTGTCACTAAGTAAAATACATCTTCCAGCACCGTTATTATATTAGGCCTACACCCTGGGATGCGACTCTACATTGGCGATGAGGTGGTGTCAGCTTGCTACTGTCCTGCTTCTCACCCACCGTGTTGTCCTCCGGTATCTCCGAGTGCCTGCTCCTCCTGCCGCCCTGCCCCTGCCTGTGGCCCGGCTGTCTCCGGGAGGCCGCTCCTGCCGCGCGGCTCCTGCCTGTGGCCCGGCATGCCTCTGCCGTGTGTCTGAGTCGATCTGCATGACTCCACTGGCGGCGGCTCTGCTGGCGTGCCGCTCGGCTGCCGATGTTCCAACCAGGGCGCGAAGCCCAGATGACAGTGCGCGCACGTGCAACCCTGCGATTCAGCCTGTGTGTGACAGAGGCGCTCTAAGCAGAAGCAGGCGTGTGTGGAATCCTGAGGCTGTCTGCATTGAAGGCACCGGTAAGTGACACAGCGCCACCCTGCTGCCCCCTCTGGCCGTCCTGCTGCACTGCACCGGCCCTAGAATACATTAAGCACATCGTGTGGCCCTGCCCTAGTGAAGGCTTCCAGCTACTGACTCTGCATGCCCAAGAAGTCTACTGCCCCTCCTGGTGCCTCCACTCGCCTCCTCCTGCCCGTGAGGCTATCGTTTGAGCCAGCCATGCTCTACCTGCAGCAAGGGAGTCCTGGCCACCAGCTGCACGCGCTCCTATTTCTCACTCCTGATTGGGCCCCAGTCGCCTATCCTGTTCCGCCAGTGCTGGCCTGCGCCCCCACCACCCTAATACGCAGCTCAGCACAGTGCGACGCCCTGCAGGTGGAAGTCTCTGCGCCCTGCTGCATTGGCTAAACACGCATCCTTCGCCTACCTGCCACTGTCCTCCGCCTGGCCAGCATGATCTCCATCCCACCGTTGGAACCCTTTACCATCACCAGGCCACCGCCCTCCCAGGCTGCATGGTGGAAGGCGTGGGTGGAGCGTTTGGAGACGTTCTTTGATGCTGCGGACATACCAGCCCCACGACGAAGACCCATGCTCCCCCACCTTGGCGGTGCGGACAGCCACAAAATTGCGAAGACTGTCCGCGAAGCTGGACCCCCACGGAACTATGCCACGATGCGCGACACCATCACGGCGCATTTTGAGCCATACGCCAATCCTGATTACGAGCGCTTCCTCCTCCGCTAGGCAAAACAACTCCCTGATAAATCTGTTGACGTATTCTACGCCCGCCTCAAGGAGTTAGCCAGCACGTGCACCCTGCCTGATGAGGATGATGAGATCCGGGCGCAATTCATTCAAGGCTGCACCCCCTCTAAGCTACACGAGCGTGTCCTAGAGAAACACAACATGCCGATGAGGAACATCCTGACCATGGGACGCTCCAAGGAACTGTCCAAAGCCAGAGCGGCCCATATGGAGCTCAAAGCTACAGCGGCCGTCAAAGAGGAGCCAGTCTGCTCCGTCCGTACTGACATCCGTGAGCCTCGACAAAGACCCAGAAGACCCTCGACCCAAAGCTCCAGACAGAGCTCTAACGTTCGCCTCTGTGGATGGTGTGGAGGCCCACACGACGGCGACTGTCCAGCCCAAGGAAAAACCTGCAGTGCGTGTGGAAAGATCAACCATTTTTCCAAGGTCTGCCGCTCGTAGCCTCAGCAGCAACCACAAGGCCGACCTCGACAGGTACGTGCACTCGAGCCTCCTCTCCCGGCTAACTCCTCGAGCGGCGACATGGACGAAGATGAGGCCACAACAGTGCATGTGGTACACATGCTACACGCTCTCTCCGCCTCCCCGCAGGCAGCGCCCATGTGCACTATCAACGTGCAGGATCATCCGGTGGCAGCGCTCATTGACACACGAGCAACGATCAACCTCATGGCTGCCACTGTCTACAGGCTGTTACCCAACCTGCCGGCCCTCCGCGACATCAACATCCAGGTGTACGCTTTCGGGACCCACACCCCACTCAGAATATGCGGCGTGTTCCAAGCCAATCTCTCTCACGACCACATCCATCGACGGTCCAAGATCTAAGTCTCCCAAGAAGGGTCTGGGTTCTTACTCAGCTGCCATACCGCTCAAGACCTCCGCCTCATCCACTTTGCCTTCACTGTGCTGGCTCACGATCTGGAACGCCTGCTGACCGAGTTTGCACCTCTCTTCGAAGGGATTTGATGCCTCAAAGGCCCGGCAGTCCGACTGCACATAGACATGTCCGTGGCCCCGATTGCCCTCAGGCACAGGAGGATTGCCTTCCATCTTCGCCCAAAGGTCGAGACAGAACTCCGCCTTTTGGAAGCGGCCGGAATTATCGAACAGGTGCATGGCCCCACCCCGTGGGTGTCCCCGATCGTGGTCGCGAAGAAGCCGAAACAGCCATGCGGATCCCGAACCTCGCCATCAAACGAGAGCGCCACCTGACACCCACAGTTTATGACATTATAGGCGAACTCGCGGGGTCCAAGTGGTTCTCAAAAATGGACCTCCGCTCAGGGTACCATCAGGTCCCTTTCCACCCAGATTCCCGCCCAATTACCACCTTCTCCACCCATGCTGGTCTCTGGCGCTACAAACCCCTCAACTTCAGAATCTCCAGCGTGGCCGAAGTATTCCAAAATATCATCAAGACCGTCCTGCAAGGACTGGAGGGGGTGCTCAACGTGAGAGATGATATCTTGGTGCACGCCCCCTCCCTGGGAGAACATCTCATCCGCCTAAATGCCGTGTTCACGCGCCTTCGAGACTGTGGGTTGACCCTACACAAGGAGAAGTGCGAGTTCCTGCGCCGAGACATCAGTTCCTTTGGATATCGATTCTCGGACAAGGGCATTGGGCCAGACCCAGACAAAGTGAAGGATGTCCAGGAGGCACCAGCCCCCACATCTGTGTCAGGAGTCCGCAGCTTCCTAGGTATGGTCACATACTGTAGCCGTTTCATCAGGAACCTTTCGGAACTGACTGCCGCTCTGCAAGATCTCACCAGAACCACCACCCACTGGACCTGGGGTCCGGAGCAAGAACAAGCCTTCCAGCAAACGAAAGCTTCCCTGTCTGCGGATACCATGCTCGTCTATTTTGATCCACACCATGACTCCCAGCTAGTGGTCGACGCCAGCCCCACAGGCCTCGGTGCTGTCCTAGCGCAACGTCAAGACTGTGGCGAGTGGGCACCAGTGGCCTATGCGAGCTGGACCCTCACACCTACTGAGCAGCGGTATTCGCAAATTGAGAAAGAGGACATTGCGATCCTAAGGGGATGTCGCCATTTTCACATTACTTGTACGGCCATCCTTTCATAGTCATCACGGACCACAAACCATTGATTCTGCTATTCCAGGGCTCCTCGTCTCGCCCTCCCCCACGAATTGAGAAATGGATCTTGCAGCTGCAAGAGTTCTAGCTCACGGTGGAATACAGACCTGGCACCTGGAATCCAGCTGACTTTTTGTCACGGCACGCCAGGCCAGCCTCCCCTCTGGAAGCTGCTGAGGCCGCAGCCACGGAAGACTACGTGCGGATGGTAGTAGAACGGTCCTGGCCTCTCCCGATATCCCTGCAAGATGTCATAGCTGCCACACGGGATGATGTCTGCCTCCAAAAAGCTATACATGCAGTTTCCTCAGGTGACTGGCGACTCCTACAGAGTCCTTCACCGCTACGAACTGCAGCGGCCCAAGCAACATTGAAGTCACTGCACCAAGTCCATCATGAACTGTCTGTATCGGCCGACGGCTGCCTACTGCGAGGCCCACGCCTTGTCCTACCAGAGAGCCTCACCAGACAAGCGGCCCTTCCTTATTGCCCATGGCGCACACCAGGGAATTGTCAAATCGAAGAACAGGCTTCGCAGTAAAGTCTGGTTCCCAGGCCTGGACCAGCAAATAGAGTCATTGGTACAACACTGCCCAGTGTGCCTCGCCACGAGCCTACCAAGCAAACCTGCGCCAGTTATCACTGAAGCAGCTTCGAGCGCCCCATGGGAGAGAGTGAGTACTGACTTCGGCAGTCTACCAGGAGGAAAGCACATGCTAGTGGTGGTTGATGTCTTCTCGAGGTATCCAGAAGTTGAATTTGTTGCCTCTACATCCACCGCGGAAGTCATCCCTAAACTGGAGAAGTTAATAGCCACCCATGGGCTGTTCAGTGAACTCCGCACCGACAGCGGACCGCCATTCATCACCACGGAGATGGCCGACTATTTGGCCTCCCAAAAGTAAAACACCGCAAAATCACACTGAGGTGGCCCCAAGCCAATGGCGAAGTAGAACGGCTGATGCGGACACTGAACAAAACGATCCAAATTGCCATGGCCGATGGACTCAACCTTAAACGAGCAGTATATCAGTTCCTCAGGGAGTACAGGTTCACTCCCCACTGCACCACTGGCATCTCCCCAAGTCGACTGTGTTTCGGCCGGACTGTCACCGACACCATCCCCCACCATCCGGTGTGGGCTGAAACGGCCAACCCTCCGAATCAGTCAGACTACAGGCGAGAGAACAACAATGAAGCAGCGTCCCGGAAGAGACATACTAGAGAAAGCCCCATTGCAGTGGGTGACCAGGTGCTCGTGCAAGACCGGCACCCTGGAGGAAAATTCCATCCGCCTTTCGAGCTTCAACCTTGGACTGTCACCGCTGTAAAAGGCACCATGGTGACTGCCCAGAGAGGGCCAGAGACAGTTACCCGCAATGTGTCTTTTTTTAAAAGAGTCCCACCTAGTGACGAGAGCGACTTCCCAGGGTCCAATTGGTGCAGCGGGGTGCCCCATGATGGATCCTCAACTCCTGACAGCGATGCGGCCGGACCTGGTCGACCAGCCACCATGGACACCTCCACCAATCTGATACCTGTGTCGATCCAAGACCAGGGTTCTGATGGTGACCAGAGCCCAGCCCCCGGCAGCAACCCTGCTGAACAGTCGCCAGCCCCGCAGTTGCGGAACAGTCAGAACAGATATCACCTCCAGCCCTGTCCGAAGCCACCCAGAAGTACAAAGACTATGTAACCAGCGGCTAGTCGGCGACTGTGGGTCGGGGCGCAGCCAGTGTAAGCAGCTGCAAAGAGTATCCAAGTAAGATTGCTCCATTTTTGTATTTCGCCCAAGAGGTGGTGTACGGGACTGAAAGTTTCTCTTGGTAGAGTTTGTGTTTTTGCTTTAGGTTTATGTTCATTTAAATTTGCCTCTCCTGGTAAAGGAGGAATGTAATGTTGTGGGAGACAGTGGAACAGTCCATGTCTCCCGTAGTGTTAGGGGGTGGTCCTGTTAGACCACCACCCCTCTGTGATAGTGCAAGAATAGGTTTGGCCTCGGTGTATGCTGAGACCACGTGTACAAGATAATAAAAAGCCCACGGCTCTGGGCGTGGTTCATTTCAGAGCTGGCCACTAAGTAAAATACGTCTCCCAGCACCGTTATTACATTAGACCTAGACCCTGGGCCGCGAATCTACAGCCTCGTCGGAAGCAATGGGGCACAGCTCGCTTGCGCGCAAGGCTCCGCATTGAGATACCGGGAAGGCTCGTCTCTCACAGCGCGTGTCGCCTCGCGAGTGAACCTACCAGGAAATGTTCTGCTCAGCTGTGGTTCAGAGACATGAAAAAAGGCAGGCCGGCTGCAGCGAGATTTTTTTTAAGTGCCGAGTGGGAGGACTTGATGAACAGCTGTGTTGCCAGCCACCTGGAGAGGATGAGCTCTGGAGGGGGCGCGGCTTAGAGGCTCAGGTCATTACCCCCTCATGGGTCCTCCCCCTCCCAGTCCTTACTACGTGAGACAGTCCTGCCTCCACCCAGCCAATCAAAATGCCAGAAATCCAAAGTTCAAAGGTTACATAAGCCCCTCCCACCCACCACCATGCCTGTTTTTTTTCTGCTCCGATGGCGGTCGGAACGCCGGTGCTCCCGGGTCTCTGTTCTGGTTTTCTTCTGGATGGTTTGGCGGTGCCGTGAGTGTTTCTTTTGCATTTTGTAAATGCTTCTGATGTTTGAATTGTCAATTTCTCCCAGCGCGGCCGCTCCGGTCCTCTGGTCAGCCACGCTCCTGTTCTAGGATCAGGACGCTGCCCGCTCATGTGCTGGGCTGGGGCGGGGAGCCCTCCTGGTGTCCTGGCCCCTTGTCGTTCCGGCGCTGGTACTTTAGTGCAGCGTCCGGCACCCACGGCCATGTTCTTCATTATGTGACTGTGGGTGGAGACTGCAGGGCTGCCCTTTTTGTTAGTTTTTCCGGTCTCATTTGGTGTTTGGGGGCAGTATTTGACGGAGGTTGCTTGGCACTTCCTTTTGGGTGTATTGGGAGTTTCCTGTGGGGTTTACTCCTTTTTGCTCGCCATGTGTGAGGGGGCTTCCTCTCCGGTGCCTGCATTCTTTGTCCACGCAGCATGATGTCGTGGAGCTGCAGGAGGGTGTTCTTTTGCAGTTTTTCTTGGGCTGTTTTGCAGGATTGGTTGCTTCTGCTGTCCTGTCTGCGCTGCTAGTGCCTGCGGCTATGCCATCTACCGCTGTTGATGGAGTCGTGGACCTTTTCCCTACTGGGGTGTGTGTTCAGGGTATGGTTTTTTCGGTGGACCATGGTCAGGTAGTGCTGGGTTTTATCCCTGTTTTATTATGTCCTGCGGGGCTTTTACTCCCGCTTTGGCTACTCTGTGGTGGTTGGCCTGCCCTTTCGTGTTGTTCTGTTGGCTGTTCTGGCTGAGGCTAGGCATTGCCATGCTGGTTCTTCCTCACTTTCTGGGGACACTGTTTCGCCTGGCAGTCTTTGTCACCCGGTATCCTCCAGTTCCTGTAGTCTCTTCTTTTTTGCTCTTCGGAGGAGGCTTCCCTGGTGGTCTAGGTTGGACAGAAGGTGGTTTCCGCTGTCGAGAGTTCGTATGTTGCTTCTCCTTTTGGGGTGCGTGCTTGCTCTTTTTCAGCCTGTGCTTCGCCGGTCCTTCGCTTGGGTTTTGTGAGGTTGATTGGCTGTTTACGGGATCTGGGGCTCCCTCCTTCCTGTATTGGCCAGGATGTTTGGGCCTTCTCCTCGGCTGCTGGGGCAGCGGGGCTGGTGAGGGGTGTCTCTGGCCCACGCTAAGGTGCCTTGTCACTACCCTGGCACCTTGGTCCACTGCCTGCCTTTTGAGGATTCTTGGCTTTTTTGGTTTCCTCTATGGGCTGTCTGTGTGGGGGTGCTCTGGCTTCTTGTTGGCACTTTTGTGGTCGGGGCAGAAGGGACTGCGCTCTGTTTGGTTCCCGGCCTCTGCGGCGCCTGCTGCTGCCCCTGGGTGTCAGTCGCCTATTGTTGTGCCCAGAGGGAGTCCCCGTGGCCTGTTGGTTGTGTCTCTTCCTCTTAGGGTTATGTGTTCCACTCCTAGTGTTAGACTGATTGTGGGTTCCCTGTCTCCTTTGCTACTGTTTTTTGTTGCAATTTGGGGGCTAGGCTCAGTTGTTCCTGGCTTGTTGGTCCGGTCTGATTTCTGCCTGGTGGGTCCTGTTGGTCATCACTCTTGGTTGTGGGTTTCCATTCCGGGGCCATCCCCCTTTTAGATTGTTTTTGCGGATGCTCCGTTGTCCGTTGGCCCGTGGTGCTTTCTGCCATCTTCTTTGGCGTTAGCCTATTGTCTGTCACTGCGCACTGTTGTGCTGGTTCCGGTGGCGGGGTGGGACCGGGGGTCCTCTTCCTCTCTGTTCCTGGTGCCCATTGGTTCCCTCAGTACAGTCTGACTCCCGGGGCTTTGATCGGGTTGGTGTCGCTGGGTCCCTTTCGGTTGTTCCCACTGCGGTCTATCGTTCCCCTATTCCTGGTGGACGATTTTTGGCTTCCCTGGATTTGGGAGTCGCCTGTTTTTCGCGTTCCCATCCATCCGGCTGGTCAGCGGTTTCCTGCGGTTTGCAGTGGTTGGTTCCAGTTTCTGGGCTTCATTTTGGGTCTGGCCCCTTCTCGTCTGGTTCCTGTTCAGGGGCTTCGGTTTCTCTCGTCCGGTTTGACGCTTTGCAGGGGCCTGTTTTCTCGCTCCGGATTGGTTCTCTGCCCTGTTGACTCTTCTGCAGGTCCTGCTGGGTCACCCTTCTGCCCCGGTTTGTGGGTCCGGGGGGTGGTGGCTGCCTCCACGGCTGTGGTTCCTTGGGCTCGCCTGCTCCTCGTGTCCTTGGTGTTTCTTCTGTTGACTCGTTGAGTCCTTTTCCCTGCAGGTTGCGGGGCTCTGGTTCCTCTTTCCCCTGTTCTGGTTCCATCTTTGGACTGGTGGCTTCGCTCTCCTAACCTGGTGTGGGGGGTGCGTTTTCTGCTCCCTTCTCTCCTCTTGTTGTCCTCGGACGCCTGTCCTTGGGGTTGTGGGCCACGTTGGGGTCCTTGGTGGCCGACGAGTCTGTTGTTTGTGCCGGCATTCCAGTGGCTCGTTGTTGCTTGGGCCTTCTTGGGGATCCAGGTGCGTGTCTCCGTTCCGGCTGGCTTCCGTGTTTTGTGTCTAGGTGGCATTTCCTCTGTTGGCTTTGAGATAACGTTCGGGGACGTCTGCATTTTCGTTCAGGTGGCTTAGGCCGCTTCTTCCCGTCTTCTGTTTTGTGCCGTCTGGTGCTCGCTTCGGTGGGACATACCCTTTTATTGGGACAGTGCGCAGGTGATTGGCATGGCCCCTGCACAGGGATGACATGCAAATTCATGTAGCGTTCCCTCTGTCTGTTCCTTTGTCTTCGGTTTGGGACTCTTTGGTTCTGTCTTGTTCCTTGGCCTTTGGGCTTTCTGTATGCCTTCCCTCCTGTTTTCTCCTTCCGAGGGTACTGCGGAGGTTTCGGGAGCTGGGGTGTTGGTGTCTGGGTTGACCTCACTGTCTTTGGTTTCCACTCCTGCTGCTGCTGCTGGCGGGGGTCAGTTTGGCCGGCCTCCCTTGCCTCCGGCTCCACATCTGGGTCCGCAGCTGTCTTTGCCCTGTCTTTGTCACTTGCTTCTGATGGCCTGGCTCTTGAGCGGCTGTCTTCTGTGGTGGCCTGTGACGTGCATTTGTCGCGTCGGCCTTACGCTCTTTGGAGCTATGATGCACGTTCGGGCTCTTTTGTGTCCGTGTGCTCTTTTCTTGGTCTGGATCCATGCTGAGGTTCCTGTTTCTGTGCTGGATTTCTCCAGGATGGAGTTTTTTTGATGAGCCTTTTCCCTTCCATTTTGCCTGCTCGTTGAGGGCGATTTGTGCTTGTCGGGGTCTTGGGGCTTCCTTGGAGGTTGTTGCCCCATTGGTAAGTTGGCTTCTTCGGAGCTTTGGGCTTCGTAGTCCGGGCTCTCCTGTGCTCGTTTCTTCTTGGGGTTTTGCCTGCTGTTTTGTGTGGTATGCGGTTGCCCCCTTTCGTGCCCTTGTTGGTGGCAGACTTGTTGTGGTTGTCCGCTACGGTGGCGTGTTTGCTGGCCTTCACCTCTGCTCGTTGGTTGTGTGAGTTGGGTGCCTTGCTCATTTCGTTTCCTTACTTGCAGTTCCTGCAGGTTCGGGTTGTTTGTGGCTTGATCTGGCTTTTCTGCCTAGGGTTTCTCTGAGTTTCCTTTTGCAGCTGGAGGTGATACTTCCTGATTTGCCTGCTGCAGGGGATTCTCCTGTTCCCCCTTCTTTGGATGTTCGCAAGGCTCTTCTGATTTGCCTCCATCGTTCACTGGAGTTTCGGGTTTCTCCTGCCCTGTTTGTCTCCTGTGGGGGTGTGGCTAAGGGGCAGTAGGTTTCCTATTCTATGATCAGTCGGTGGGTGCGTTCGGCGGTTTGCCAATCCTGTGAGTCTTTCGATCTGCCTCTTCCGTCACAGGGGCTGGGTCGTTCGACGCGTTCTGTGTCTGCTTCCTGGGCTGGAGAGGCGGGGTCTCTATTCAGGAGTTTTGTGGGGCAGCCGCCTGGCGGTCTCGTCACACTTTTGTGCGACATTATCGGCTTGATGTTTTGCATGCCTCCTCTGCTGATTTTCTGTTGGCGTCTTGTGCGCTGCAGTTCGTTGTTACTTTATTGATTAAAGTTTTGTACTTTTGCATGGGTCCCTTATGTCCTGCATTTTTTCTTATTGGTTCTCTGCTTGTGAGTTCCTCACGTAGTAAGGACTGGGACAGGGAGGACCCATGAGGGGGTAATGTCTTATTGCTTACCGGTAATCTTCATTACCCCGATTAGGGTCCTCCCCGTCCCAGTCCTCTTCCCTCCCTCCCTCCCGCTGTGTTTGTGTTAGAGTCTTGTGGATAACAGGCAGGGCGGTGGGTGGGAGGGGCTTATGTAACCTTTGAACTTTGGAATTCTGGCGTTTTCATCGACTGAGTGGAGGCAGAACTGCCTCACGTAGTAAGGACTGGGACGGGGAGGGCCCTAATCGGGGTAATGAAGATTACCGGTAAGTAATAAGTCATGTGTGGGGTTTCCCTTGCGGGAGCGAGCAGCAATGCACGATAATTGCTAACAGATTTCCGGCTGCTCGCTCCCGCAAGGGAAACGCCAAACGTACACGCGTTGCAATAGAAAGCAATGCAAAGCGTGCACATTTTAGGCCAAAAAAGCTGATCAATTTCAAGAGGTCCCCTCCTACGCATGCGCGCTGCGTAGGCAAGACCTAAAAAGCACGACCCTGCCAGAAAAGCACTTCTGCTGTCCAGTTTCCTCAGCTCCAACGTCCAAGAAGACGCCGGCTGGAAGACTGAACATGGCGATTTCAACAGCTGCTGTGCATCACCCTAGTAGTCCCTGGTTGTAACTAATATTTACATAGCTCAAACCACAACCTGAATGGACTCTGGCTGCTGTGATAATATGTGTGATAAATGTTCCCGTTAATGGTACTGATTTCATCAACCTCAGAAGGATGAAAAGCTACATGGGCTCCGCCAGGGTCCCAACCTTTATCTCCAGGATTTTACATTTTCACTCTGATCTACCCTACAGGCTTCTGCTCAGTGGGTTAATGCACCTGCTTCAGAAAGCCATGAATAACCTGAAACATATAGATTCAAATCCCATCTGGGCAGACCCGAGTTTCCATCTTAAGAGGAGTACATTCAGTTGTAGTAGCAGTAATAGTGACACCCACCACTTGAAACGCATGAAAAAAAACCTGAGAAGCAAAAAACATAAATACACAGTATTGTTCTGTTAATTAGGAAGCTAGCGAGGAAGACGTGTGGGTTAATAGAGGATCTCTAATCAAAATAAAACACAAAAATCGATGTGCATGTGTGTAACTGGATGAATGAGTAATGTGTGCTATTTAGGTATTACTACTATGTGTAATTGAATGAATTGAATGCTAAAAATGTGCTCTTTAGATAGTAAGTGCAACGCTTCACAAACCTGCTAGTAAAATGTAAGTAGCTGCCTTGTGGCACAATAATCAGAGAGACAAATATAACTGGTTTGACTGGGGAAGGAGAAGCAAAATGTCATTTCAATTAGAGGACGATGAACTGACCATGTGTGTAGTCTGGCCCACGCTGCGTCCTACACAGGCAAGAGCTTAACAAGGACGTTGACCCCTTTTGGGGGCACCTAAGAGCAAGAGCAGCCGACTTTAAAGCTGGGGAGTCAGGTTTGAGTCTGGCGGGAGTCTCAAACATCCTGTGATTCTGGGCAAATCACTTAATCTCCCCGTGTCTATAAATGAATGTGTCCGTCAGTAATGCAACTGGTGCTCATGTAAAGTGCTCTGATACCTTCGGGTCGAGTTCGCGCTATATGAAACGTGCTCGGCAGTGGCCTTCATTTGCAATGCGCGGTACTAACTTCTACATTCCTAGCCAGAAGTAAAGATTTTCTCTATTGTGGCAGTCCGCGCAACCCTTAAACCAAATATTTCAAATCAAAAACCAAACTTCGACATATTATCCAATTTTTTGGCACTCGATTTGTCTCCCCGAGAAGGATCACAGGCTGAGCTGGACTCAACGGGATTCGAAATCATGCCTTTCGGGTGACAGCCGACACCAGTGGCGAGCGTTCTAATTACCGCGCTATCTTACAAGCACCAATTGAAGAGTACAGCTTGGTTTCAGCATAGGTCTGCACCCATTGACTCTGGAATATGAGTGAACAGCTGCAAACCGGAAACGGACAGGCCTCGTGATGTTTCTCTGATTTCACCCTAACAATCTCGGCAAATTAGAGTCCCAGAAAGCATAACCTTTACGTCCACTTGCTGAGGCACACTGACTGCTGTGTTTATTGTGACTGTCTGTACTTTACACTAAACATTTTTCGTATTTATATATATATTTAGAGTGCAGCTAAGCATTTTAAAGTGGCCGTGTGGCACGATAGTGGTTCATAAATCATATAAGCAAACAGAAAAAACACACCAAGGCTTTAAATGCACTGTTTAAATTAAACAGTTCCAAGAAGAGTCCGATATAAATGTTAGTGTCACATTAGCACAGGCAACAGACCGTCTGTCTACTGTTTTCTGGAAAGCTTTTACAGTTGTAGTAAGGCAATTGCTGGCTTCAGATGGAGAAAGAAAGTATTAGGGAGTGAGAGAAAGAAAAAAGAACAAGTATCATGGGAGTGGAGAGGATGTGGCGCAGCGGGCAGAGCTGCTGACTTGAGAGTTGGGGATCCCAGTTCAAGTCTTGTCAGACTCAACATCCTGTGATTGTGGTCCAATAACTCAATTTTTCCAGGTGATAAATTGCACTGAAAAATCTGATGCAAGATAAAAAAGCAGGAAGAGACAAAACTTTATGAAAAAATAATTCCACCCATGCAGATGTTAACAGTATTTCGGCTACCGGAAACTGATAAGAAAAGCAGACAAGGAACAAGCATTGGTAAATGCAGGAAAATATGCTACATGCGAAAAGAACAATTGACAATCTTGACCCTGCTCCCTATTGGAACAGTCCAGCCCGAACTGCCAGGCCAGGTCCTCTCTGGACTGGAAACAAGCATCCTATTTCAGGGTTTCAACCACCCATCAGCCAGACTAGCTTGACTGCAGTGGCATGGAGAGCACAGGACCCACGTCTGGGAATACCTGTACCACTCGGGGGGACAAATGCAAAAAGAGCAATTGAAGGCCAGAATGCAGAACAATGTCATACATTCACCCCAGTACAGAGATCCGGGCCGAAAACCACAATTGTTTTGCTCTCAATGCCATTCCAGTTTGGACCCAGCCATATGCAAATCAGTCTTGACCTTGCTCTCTATGGGAATAGTCCAGACCGAACTGCACGGCCAGGTCCACCCTGGGGTGGAAACAAGCATCCTAGGACTGGTTTCTGGGTTTCACCCCTCATCAGTCAGGCTAGCTTGCCTCCAGTGGCATGGAGAGCACAAGACCCACGTCTGGGCATACCCATCCCACTCAGGGTGACAAATGCAAAAAGAACAATTGATGGACAGAATGCAGAACAATGTCATACATTCACCCCAGTACAGAGAACTGGGCCTAAAACCATCGTTTTTTTGCTGCCCATGCCATTCCAGTTTGGACCCAGACATGGGTCCGTGCTCACTACGCCACTGGATTCAAGCTAGCCTGGCTGATGATGAGTGATGCCCCAAAACTGATCCCAGATGCTTGTTTCCGGTCCAGTGAGGACCTGGTTTGGCAGTTCGGGCTGGACTGTTCCTATAAGGAACAGGGTCAAGACTGATTTGCAAATGTCTGAGTCCAAACTGGGGTGGCGCAGTGAGCAAAAGAACGATGGATTGAACCCTAATATTTGTGACTGAGTGTGAAAGTTTGCATTGTTCAGCATTCCGTCCATCATTTGTTTCTTTTGCATTTGGCGCCCTAAGTGGGAAAGGTATGTGTTGTAGTTTCCCCTTTAAGTCTTGACTCCCGATTAGAATGGGATGACATCAATAGAATGTACGGGAGTGGGGAGACGGTTAGTTTTCACGGAGCCAGCGAGAGATGATGTGCAGCTGGTGGGTGTATTAATAAACCAACTTTGAAGTCACGATGTTTACGAGTCATAATACTGGCAACGATCATGGGATTATCAATGGTTGGCCTTCTTTGAATGAAGTTCTAAATTCTGTGAAGGGTTTCTGGAATGTTCGTGATGAATTGAATATTTTACAAGGTGAGCTTTTGCGTGGGGAAAGACTGATACCTCCTAATGATATGAGTGAGAAAATCATCAATCTAGCACATGAAGGTCATCTTGGTCGTAGTCTGACCAAGGCGAGAGTTAGAGAGTCTTATTGGTGGTCTGAGGTTGATCGAAATTATTGACATTTTTATATAAGGAAGATGTGTTGTAGTTTCCCCTTTAAGTCTTGACTCCCGATTAGAATGGGATGACATCAATAGAATGTACGGGAGTGGGGAGACGGTTAGTTTTCACGGAGCCAGCGAGAGATGATGTACAGCTGGTGGGTGTATTAATAAACCAACTTTGAAGTCACGATGTTTACGAGTCATAATAGTATGCCCAGACGTGGGTTCCCTGCTCACTGCGCCACTGGATTCAAGATAGCCTGGCTGATGAGGAGTGATGCCCCAAAACCGGTCCCAGGATGGATGTTACCGATCCAGGGAGGACCTGGCTTGGCAGTTCGGGTTCGACTGTTCCCATAAGGAAAAAGGTCAAGACCAATGTTCCCTCAAAATCTTTTTCTCAGTGTGCGGCAGTGTGAGGTCTCTGTGCAATGTGCACCAGGAACCAGACCGCGTGTGTGGGTGCAGCGACAGTGGTTCTGCCTCAGGGTTCCTGCTTTATTGTGTAGATAACTGACTTAGGTACTGGAACGGAGGAGGCCTGTTTAATGAGGCAGGCAGAGGCTGACTGGGAACCCCAAAGTAGCCCTGGCAATTTTGCCGCACCGGCTCCCACCCTCCAGTAACAAAACTGGACCCCACTGCTCCAAAACTGACCCCCACCCTTCCAACCTCCCAGGCAAATGCCTGAGGCCTGCTAAGGCCAGTTCAGCCAGGGGGATGTCCTTTGTATTGGTGACTGGAGTACAATGGTTGTGTCGTGTTCGAAATGAGAAAGTGCAGTGCAGAGCATCTGCAACCACAACAAAGCTGCACTAATATATATTAGGAAATCAGGGCAACCGGCCTCATTCCACAGTGCCAGTGAACCTCTTCTTTCCTAATTAACAACACAGCGGCGGCTCAGGGACATCTTAAGGACTTTGAGCGCCCTTGGCCAAACGTATTTTGGGGGCCTCTGTGCGGATCAGCTTTGAATTTATGATCCAGTTTCAGCTTTCTCGTGTCCCTTTGGCCAGATCACAAACAGTGCACAGACACACTGGTTCAAATTAAAATTGTGTTTATAGTTAATATTCAGGGATAGTGATGTATTTTTCCAATATTTTAACACAGTAGAAACTCACTAATACTACTGCAAATCACTCTGACATCCTCCCATTTCTCATATCTGAGATCCTATTTGGATCTAAAAGAATTTTTTTTAATGGATGTTGCATGAAACAAAAACACATTTTTCATAAAACGTCTGTAATACAATCTCACACATTTCCCAGACTAAAAATAAATGAAAGGAAAATGCTATTTGCAATATTCTGTTTAAGAATTATTCAAGGTCATCAGGGCAAGACTCTGCAGAACAGAGCTGGCTCTACCAAGGTGGGGGTTACTCCACCCTTTAAAACTGATAAACATGAGTTCACTTATCAGCTCTGAAGCTGATTCCTAGATATGCAGGGGGGGAATGTACATAGAAGTCCACCAAGTGTGCTTTCAGAGTCACTAATATATGTTAGTGATTCTGAAAGCCCACGTGGTGCTTTTAGGCTTGCTCAGGGCTTTAAGTGGGATGAAAAAACTGGGGGGTCTCTCAAAAGGGCGTGTCTGATGTAATTAAGGGCATGGCTTAAAATAACGTAAGCTAAAAATCTGTGCTTAGGATAGTGTACTGCCCGACCGTTATTGTGCTGCCTCTGTCATTGCATCCAGATATATAATACAACAAGTAACATTATACCTACAACAAGCCAGGACTATTGGCTTTGTCAATGGTTGTTAGTTGCATAAGATAAATAAGCAACAACTATGGCTTTGTTGAATATAATATCGAAAATGCCTCAGTTCTGAAATGATCAGACTGTGAAACTATAAAAAGTCCTCTGAAGTTACACCAAAGGCTTTGAGCAGTTGCACTGCTGCAGAGTTGAGATTTTTTTTTTTCCCTGAGCGTGAGGGCAAAAATGAAGAGCCTGATAGGGACCTGTCTCAGCAACGGCTTTTAAAAACTCAGCATCAGCAGGACCCAGCCCACTTAAAGCCCTGGGCTTGCTGCATGCTTTTTGTTAATAGAGCGTGGCTGCAGGCAGATAGTAAACATTTTTGAAAGTATTCATGCTAATTGCAGCAATTAACATGAATGCTTTAAAAAATGCACACAGTCTGCCTGCAGCCATGCTCCATTAACAAAAGGCATGCAGCAAGTCTAGAAGCGGGATGTGTGCTTTCAGAATCACTAACGTATATTAGTGATTGTAAAAGCACACATTGATGTTAGGATATGTAGCAGAGGTGTTGTGTAGCTAATATTACTAGTGAAGCTTAGGCCAGGTAAAATATAGATGTAGGGTTCTGCCCCAAAAGTTTAAGAAAAGCTAAGATACATATGCAGGCGGTTGTCATGAAATGGCAGCAACACGCGCACAATATTGCAACAGATTAGAGCCGGATCTAATGATGGGGCCCGTTCAGCAACAATTTAGCAGACAGTATAAAAGCTAAAGCAGGCGCTACTTGAACAAATGTGGATTTTTCTTAATATCAATTATCCTTGTCTGCATTTTAGGTATGATGTTTGATTTAAAAAAAAAAAAACCTAAGTAAGAAAGAGCGGTACTGCTCATGCACTTTCAACTTCTGACAGGCACCTGAAAGTTTGACTACCTTACCTCAGCCCTTACATGCCTTAGCCTGCATCATTTGAAAGTCAAAATTATACCCTAAAGCTCAGCACAAAGTATAGTGTATGTCTCACACTCATCCAAGGATCACTGAAGCCAGTCGTCGTTAATTCTGGAAATTGTGTTTTTCAGGCGCGGTGGAAACAGTTCAGAAATCCATGCCTTCCGATCCTTGCACTCGCACCAAGCACTTGACATTCTGAAAACACCTAAATAAATTACACTTCTGAATTTCTTTCTAGATAAATGTATTTGCGTTATCTTGCTATTAAGGATCACTGCCTTTCTATCTCCTTGACGAATCCGCTCCTCTGCCCGCTCTCCTGTCCTTATTTACATTTACTGAGTTTGTTAATGCGTTTTTTTGTTCTCTTTTCTTTTGATACCTATCTCTTCTTTTTCACCATGCAAGTCCAAAAGCATGACGTGTGCTTTAAACGTTGTTTTTTTGTGCTTGCTGCATTTATTTTATTAATAGAACACGGCAGCGATCTGATTGTGGGCATTTAGGAAAGTATTTTTGTTAATGGACAATCATGCGCTGCAGTTAACATAAATATTTTCACAATGGTCCACATTCAGGCCGCAGCCCTGCTCCATTAAGAAAAGACATGCCTCCAGTTCACAAGAACGACATGTAAAGCACACATCATGCTTTTGGACTTACTGCCTTTCTTCTCTTAAAGGAGCGAGGCTGTTGGCTGATTGTGGGTCATTGTGAAAATATTTACGTTCATTTCACCTCATAACGGTGCTTTATTTAACAAAGATGTTCAAAAATGCCCACAAACAGCCCCCAGCTGCGCTTCATTAAGAAGGAAATGTAGCAAGTGCAGGAGCCGCCACAACCAGGAAATTACCATTTTTTACGCTGCTCGCATTTTAAAAGCGGCGGCGCGAATTCTCTCCTAGGATCTGCTGTGGGTGCGTGCTCCACACACAGCACTGCGCGCTTGGAGGAACAGACTTGAGTGCACGCGCAGGCATGCACCTTCCTGGTAACAGTGGTCAAGACTAATTTGCATATGGCTGGGTCCAAACTGGGGTGGCGTGGTGAGCAAAAGAACGATGGATTAAACCCAGACCTTTGTCTGGGGGCGTGGCTCAAGGGAGACAGTGCAAGCCATTCTCTAATAAATTACCGCCTTGTAGCAGATAAAAACGCATGGAAGGCGCAACTAAACATGAACATGCCTGCCTGGACCTTGACAAGCATGTGGTAGGTACCGGACAAACTGAAAACTGAAGTAAAAGCTGAGCGGGAATCGGATCGAAGGCAGTGGCTGGCCTCAGCAATGACAACGGCGGGCTCTGCGTTAGTGTCACTACACGGAGGTCCGCGCGAATATTTAATATACATTTTGCAAAGAAATCTTAAAACGGAATCTGACCGGTGCCTAGGCGACACGCTGAGTTTGTCGGACCCAGTAGCGGACGTCTCAGCGGGACTCCTGATGCCGCCATTACAAAACTAATCCCAATCTCAGAAGCAGAGTAAACAGACAACTTGTGAACAGGCAACTTGTGAAGGCACTCACCACAAACGAAGCAAGGAGGGGGAGGCTCCTAATACACATGGGGGTATATTCACAAGAACGTGTGATAACTATCGCAAGAGTAGCTTAACGCAACTCTCAACATCGCAGCCCATCGCGGGAAAATAACCCTGTGTCAACGTGGAATTCACAACAAGGCGGAAGCATGCGATAGTCTGCCGAAACCACAGACATTGTCCACGATACAACCACCTCGATGGAGATAAAAACACAAACCACAACACCAAAAAACCTGCGATGGGCCAAAGCCTAATGAGGAAATCAGCGATAAGCAGCGCCAGGCCTGCAACACACACCTGGCTGGCGGGAAAAATCACCATAAAAGTAGAAAAAACACCCAAACACAAACTGACCAACACCCAAGCATCATGGAGGCAGCTGGAGCAGGAGCAGAGGACGAGTGCAACCCCACAAGCACCCTGGACGACCAGCCCGGGACATCAGGGACAGGGAAGGGCAAGGATAAGAAGAAGAGGAAATCGAAATTCAGTCCGCAGGCGAACTGGATCATAGTCACGGAGGTGATGGAACACCATCAACAACTGTTCGTCACCTCCAACGTATCAATGGGCACTAAAACTGGAATATGGTGGGACATCGTGGACAAGGTGAATGCCGTCGGAGAGCACAAGAGGACAATGGACGAGGTCAAGAGGCGATGGAATGACATCAAGGGAAGACCAAGGAGAAATTTGCATCCAACCAGAAGGCAGCAATGCAGACTGGAGGTGGGGGCCCAGCGCGACAGCTCGAGCTGGATGACATAGAGGAGCTGGTGTCGACAGTCATCAATGTGGATACTGTGGCCGGAGTCGGGGGACCGGACACTGCTCGACAGGACCCAACACAACCGCAACAGGGTGAATGACCACCAGGTACTAGGGAGGCGGGTGGAGATGGCCACGATGGCAAACATGCACATTCAAGCAGAGCACAGTGCACACCCTCAATGACTCTGGGTCATCGCCCAGATCTATAGACTGTCACAATGTACAATGCCATGCTGACTGAATGTCAACATGTAACATGCGGCTACATACATGTGGACACATTGCAATACACAATCTCCCCTTCACATTGAAGGGCCAGCGACAACACCCCCTGCAGAGCAGTACCAGCCACTCTTCACTGATGACGAGGATGACAAACCCAGCATCGACACCCATGCCCTCCTCGACATTATTGACATCATCCGCGATTCACCTCCAGGATCAGGGCTGACCAGCTGCATCAAGGAGACCCCACCCACCACCCAAACCACCCAGCAGGAGGCACCCACTGCCCCGCCAGTCTCCCAAGACCCCCAGGAACAACACATGGCCTTCCAACGCCGTGTGCTGGAGGTCTAGAGGGAGACGGCTGAGCAGGTGCGGGTGGGGTTCGACCTCATGGCTACCAAACTGAACGCCATCCATGGGTGTCTAGACCCGCTGCATGGCCTCCAACGAGCCCTGACTCACATCGCTGGAGTCCTGATGAGGCGAGAAGAACACCTGTCTGCTCAGAGGGGCTCCAGCGATAGCAGCCGTGAGCTGGCACCCATGCGGAGGATCATGGAGGACATGGTACGGGTGGAGGCGGAAAGGATGGCAGCAACCGCTGTACATCAGCGAAATGTAGCTGGGATCTACCATGCCCTGCAGACTATCATCATAGCATTGCAGCGACAAGACGCGACGCTGATGAATGCTGCTGACCCCACACCATCCACATCTCCGCCCCCTGGTGTGTCAGTGTCCCACAGTGCGGCAGGCGTATCCGCTCCAGCACCTGATGTGTCACTGCCACACAGTGCGGCCGACACCCTCCTCTGGCCCCTGATGTGTCAGTGGCACACAGTGCCCCAGCCGGTACTGCAGCACCCACAGGTGGGGCAGAGCACACATCCGTGGACAAGGACGTGGGTGGGTTTGTGATCCGGAGGCACTAGATTTCATTTCCGCCACCTGGCCTGTTCCTGCTTGGTGCCGCACATGGCCCCATGAACTTCCACTGACCCCTGATACACTCCGATGCACTCACCTTGGACAGCGACATGGACTGCCATATCCTGTGTGATGACCAATGACACGGCGACCAGACTGCGGACTGTACCCTACCTCTTCCGCAGTACTTGTCATCCCCGGATGGACTCTGGCTGGCCCTCCACGGGCCCATATTGTGTGGTGTGCTCGGCATTGCCCTGTACCGCTCCAGCTGCAGGACTGCACTGGATGTGCAATAAACATCCGGTGACGCACTGCTGTGTTATGTCATTCATCATTCATGTATCAATGTGTGGGTGAATGTAGGGACAGTGATGTCCCTTGCGTCAATGATGCTCATCCTGTGGGATGCCAGTTAGAGGGTGCTACATTGCATATTGTGTACCGGGTCCCGTGAACACTACAACAGGGACATACGCATCAGTCAGTTCCATGTCCGGACATGGATTGAACCATGCCCAGATCCAACGAGTCATTGTTGCAAGCCCTGGGCTGGTCCGGCGTACGGCAGGCCAGACCACTCCTCTTATGCTCTGAGGGGGGCCCTCATTGCTACCCGTCGCAGGCCTACTCACTGGTGGTGTGCAGGTCACTGGTCTAGTTGTCAGCATGTCACAGCCACTCCCTGAGGGCAGGTTTGCAGGCACACCACACCCATCCGGCACGGGCATCACAGACCATGTGACTCCGCCAACATAAGGGGCCGAAGACGTCACATTCCCCTCTGCCGGTGGTGACTGGATGATGGACGCTCCATGGTTCTCAATCATAAAGGGCCAATGAGTTGTTGCGCACAGGGTTAGTGGCACCCGAGGCTTTGCATCCGTCACTGGCCTGCCACCACGTGGCGCTGACTGGGGTTGCACAGGGTTTGTGGCACCTGATGCCTTGCGGCCATCATGGGCCTACCGCCACATGGCTCTGACTGGTGTTGCACAGGGTTGGTGGCACTTGGAGCATTGGGGCCAGCACAGGCACCCCGCCACGGGACGGTGACTTTGGGTGCACTGAGTTAAGGGCACCTTGAGCTGCTGAGCAGGTGTGCAGCCTACGATGATGTCCCGTCCCGGTGGTCCGGACAGCTCAGGTTTTGTGTGCCCTGCTGGACCACAGTGTAGGCCAGAGCCAGCGGGCAGTGCGGGCCTACCGCCACGTGGCATCACTTCCGGGATCACAGAGTTGGTGGCACCTATTGGGCTGAGTCGGTGTGCAGCCTGCGATGAGACCGGGTGCACTGGTATGTCCTCTGCCATGGAGTAATCAAGACCCAGCACTAAACGTGGGACCTGGTGGCCTGCGGAGTGCGGCGGCATGGTGTGGAGTGTGCCATGTCCGCGGGCCCCGGGGTTGTGGCTTGCAGCGGCATGTGGTGGGACCTCCTGTCTGCACGCTGGTGGCGGAAGGTGAGCAGTGCGGCCTGGGTATGCATGGCCGGGCATGCTCTGATGGGCGGCGGGAGGGGCTGGGGTGCCTCTGTCTGGGTGTGCATGGGCGGGCAGGCAATGTTGTCTTGTGCAATTGTGTGTACTGTGCCAAACATGTATCTGGACTCTGTTTCAGATGACGGGTCTGTCTCAGATGTGTGACCTAATGGACTGCACTACATGCCGGCAAGTGGTTGGAGACACACCGGTGGCAGCAGGTGAGCAGTGTGGCCTGGGTGCGCAGGGGCGGCGCTCTCTCTCTCTCTCTCTCTCTCTCTCTCTCTCTCTCTCTCTTCTTCTCTCTCTCTCACTCCCCCCGCCGCAATGTGTCTTCATTTCACTTCAGTGTTCATTTTAATAAAGTTTGATTTGTTGCTATGGAAATAAATGTGTGATGCTCATTTTTATGACGACACATGCATGTCACCAGTTGTGATTCTGCGACATCATGCGGATAATTTTTTACGTGATTGGGTGTAGCTGATGTGGCATGTCTTTGGTGGGGGGGTGCTGGGGAGGGGGTCCTGGGGATGCTTGCGGTGGGTGTTGTTTCCCTTTCGGCCCTCCGGGCTGCATGTTCAGTTGCCTGGGTGCATCTGTTGTTCTTTAGGTGTGGCTCTAGGCTGGTCTCCCTTTTGTGGTCCAGGCAGTGGTCCAACTTAGCACCAGGCCTGAGCAGGTGTTATTTTCCTGCTGCTAACGCGCCTTATCGCCTGTTTCATGTTCTTATCGCAGTTCTGTCTGGTCAATGTGGAGTGGTGTTGTCGCTGCTTTGGGCACAGGTATGCCTGCTCTGCATCTCATTAGCGATAGTTGCGGGGGTATTCTGTGGCTCTGTTTTTTGTGGCTGCTAGCGCGGGTAAACTGGTGCTGTGGGCTGTTGACACCAGCTTGTGAATGGGGCGATCGATTTATCGCAACTTTGGCTGCGATAAAGTGCCGTTAAGTCGGCGATAGTTCCTTGTGAATATGCCCTAGAGGGTACTGCGAGGAAGGCTCCTGCCACAGCGGAGGCATTGCAGAGGCACTGCATAGCAGCGTGCCCTCCGATATACATGTGGCACTCAGTGAACACATGCAGGGGCTGACAGCAGCAAGGCAGACATTGGAGAGTCCCTGTGCCGGTTCAAAGTGCCGATTCAGCGGAGAAAGAAATAGAAGGAAGGCTGTCTTCGCGAAGTAAGGGGCAAATTGGCACATTTTATTATAATATTTCTTTAATACTGCATGTGAACAGCCCGACCGGCCTGATTTAAAATGGCGGCCAAAAAAGCAGTAAGCTCCTCAGCCCTTAAACACTGAGCTGCCTGACCTTAAGATGGCATCTAACTACTGAACACATGCAATATCCGAGCAACTAAGCCTACTAAGACTTCCAAATATGTACTTAAGAAAGCATTAAGAAATCGTGATGGATCTCAAGGTCTAATATAAACAAATATATACAAATATAAACAGGATAGTTGGGAACATCTGAGAATTGTCCAGAATTGTCCAGATCACTACCAAAGTATCCACTGAATAATCGAACATAAGCCCTAAAGAGGGACTAGAAAAGTGTGATGTGAACAGACCGAAACAGCAGGAGGCCACACTATCCACTAATTCCATGATCTAATGTACATATACACTAAGAGAGGGTCAACCTGAGAGAGGAACTCCGACACTCTGTTATTCTGCCACTCCTACAGCACAGAGTAAACCCCCAAAATGAAGGCACTACGTTGTCTGACCAGTAAGGCCATAAGACTGGTATAGTAGGCTTGCTTCTTCTTCTATAAACAGCAGTGGAGTAAATGCATTCCCCTAAACAAGGGAAGGCCACCATGCTAATATGGCAGAGAAAGACAATAAATCATCTCTGAAAAGAGTGAAATCAGATCCCCCAAACCCGGACTCACTGGTCAACAACAAACAGGATATCAACACGACAATGGAAACTACACTAATGAAGCTTGCAGAAGTGCATGACCTTGCTAAATCAACTAAAGAAAATACAGACTCTATGCCGACAGCAATATCCTCCATTGGCAAAGATATTCAAGAAACCAACATTAAACTGGTGGAGGCAGAAAGCAGAATAAGCCATCTTGAAGACGGAATGTCCTCTGTGCAAAAGTCATTATCAAAGATTGAGTGATCTGTCTGCACTTTTGCCACACAACTATCCGAATTGGAGGACAGAAACCGAAGAGGGAACTTTCACATCTTTGGTGTACCAGAAGGCCTTTGAAGGTGACCCAGCCTCTTGTGTCAGTTTCCTGCAAAAGTGGATCCCGCAGGATACTAATCTAACCTTCGACAAACCATTCGAGTTTGACAGAGCACATAGAGTTCCCGCCAAAAGAATGATGAATCAACTTCAACCGAGACAGATAGTCTGCAAGCCACTAAGATACCAACATATCGAAACTATCCTGTCCTATATTAAGAAACACAACCATATTGCATGGGAAGGCAAGAAAATCTTTATCTTGCAAGACTACTCCAAAAAGACGGTAGAAACAAGAAAGTACTTTCTTGGCCTCTGTGCACGACTGAAGGAGCTGGGATACCAGTTCTCCTTTGCAGGACCTGCCAAATACCGAGTTGTGATTCAAGGGACTCCTCATTTCTTTACTGAAGGAGAAGCTCTCAGAAGGTTCTGGAGAAAGCTGAAGATCAAAAAATTGACTCATCAAAGCCAAGTGATCCGGCGACCAGATCCAAACGCTAAAAATAATCCCAGACGATGACATGGGCTCCATTCTGCTAAAGTCTGCCTCTTCCTGCTACATGCTGTAAGATCTCAAATTGGTGCTTATGACCTCAGAATGTTAAAAGTCTCAATTTATTAAGAGTTAGTAGCCAGTTCAGGTGCAATATTCAGAGATAATACAGATATACTATATACTATATAATGTTCGTAGACTGCACTTGTTTTTGTAAAGCCCACCGAGGAGGCTACCACACTAGAGAATACTGTTGTAGATGCTCAACCACTGCTTCCGACCCGGATGGGACACTCTGCTTCAAGCATGTGATACTTACCAAGTATGCCTTTTTAGTGTTCTACGATCTTGTTTAAACAAATAGTATGCTCTCTCACGGCTTGACGTACCTGATGAGACATTAAGGTTCTGATTCCGATCCTGTAAAACCCAGGTACGAATGGTCGTACGGAGCGTATTCTCCGTACGACTCGTACCCGGGAAATCCACCTTACAAACCAGAAAGTACGATTCGTACAGAAATACCATTTCCGTACGAATCGTAAAAAACACCGTACGGCTAAAAAATACCTACTATTCTGATCCTGGACAGCGCATACGCGACGTCCGCACAGAGTCAGGCAGCGTTTTACGGACCAGCAAGTACGATTCGTACCTACAGCACTACGGGAGCCAAAAAGTGCTGGAAAAGCTAAGTACGCTGCGATGCACGATGAAAAGGGGGCCCGGTACGAGACGTACACGCCATCAACCACATCGTACATGTCATCATGTACGGTGCGTACCCCAACATTGCATATGTACGGTGCGTACATACGAGCTGTTGGGGTATGCACCGTACATAGGCCAACAGTGCGTATGTACGGTGCGTATGTCCGCACCGTACCCCCACACCCGCGTATGTTCGCACCGTACCCCAGGCGTACCCCAATCCTCGCGTATGTACGGACCGTACATACGGTGGGGGTACGGTGCGGTCATACGCGGGTGGGGGGGTACAGTGCGGACATACGCAGGTGGAGGGGAGGCTGGGGGGTCCGTACAACTCGTACCCCGGGCACAAGTGTACCCGGGGTAGGGGTCGCACAAAGTTCGCTCCGTACGGGACGTTTTCCATACGATTGTGTATTCGGAACGCCGGTACGGATCGGACTTGTGCGCTCGGACTTCAGTTTTACGACTCGTACATAAAACTGTCCGGGGCCGTCTCATAGACTTTTCCCGATACGATTCGTATGTATTTTTTAAAGTACGAATCGTATTTCACCGGTTGTACGGGACTTGTACGATTCGTACGTAAAAAAATACGGATACGAGTCGTACGGTAATTATTTTTAACAGATCGGAATCGGCACCTTAGCCTTATAACGCATAATACTTACCTAACCGTAGCTTAGTCAACACAGGCATAATACATTACTATTGTGTTTTGAATCTGTGTAGTCATCTCGTTCAAGCAAGTAATGCTTAACGTAAGTTACATGCATTTTGTGCCTTCTACACATTACGTATAATACTTACCTAATCTCAGCATAGTCTATATCGGCACACTGCATTTTTACTATGTTTCAAATCTGTTTAATCATCTTCTTCAAGAATTTAATACTTATGTGAACTTCCAGACATTATATGTTTCAGAATATTTTACTAGACTAACCTCGGAGAAACGCTTTCCTTTGGTTTCGCCATGCCTTTAGCTTATATTAAGGGGAGGGAGGGTTAGGGAGTTGGGAAGGGAACCAAGGGCGCCTGTTTTTCTTTCTTTATCCTTACTTTTATCTTCTTCTTTGTCTTTTTCTTTTTTGCTACTCATGGCTGTCCTGTATTTTATCAATTGTATTTTGATTTGCGCCATTGGAACAAACACTCAGTTAAACTTGTCTGACACGCTTCAAAGGAGGGGGTTGTCTCCTAGTATGCTCCTACTAACATGGAAAATACCTCCCGTTTCTAATCACACAGACACTATGATCATTTCGTCAAAAAAGGAAACATAACTTAGTTATGAACACTCATGGGGAAACGTCTTACACAGAGACTGAGATCATGGAACACCCTTAAATGGCGACACAAGCTCAAGATAATATTAAAATAGTATCACTTAATGTAAAGGGTCTAAACCACCCGGTTAAAAGGAAAAAAATCCTAGATTATATCCATAAACAGAAAGCAGACGTTATCCTTTTACAAGAAACCAAGCTAGATACCAAACAAGCGGTATCTTTCCATAAGAACCAATACACAGACATAGCTTACTCACCAGCCGCTGGGAAAAGAAATGGGGTACTCACACTGTTAATCAGGAAGGCTAAAGCAATAATAGAATTATCTTCGACCGATGCCCATGGCAGATGGGTGATCACTAAATTAAAAACACAAAATTCCACACTGTATATAGCAAATATCTACGCACCCACAAATGACGACCCTGACTTTTGGACAGACTTAACAAAACACATCAAATCTATAGAGAGCTCAGAATCGCTAATAATTGCAGGTAACTTTAACCTACAGCTTGACCTGAACTTAGATAGGGAGTCCAAATGCCAATTTAGACCAAATAAATTTCAAAAGGCCTTAAAAGTCCTATGCAACAAATTCAACATGGTTGATGCATGGAGACTTCAAAACCCAACAGAGAGGGATTATACCTTCTATTCCTACCCACATAATTCTTACTCACGTATTAATTCCTGCTTGATATCAGGCAATTCAACTAGCAGAATAGATCAATCAACTATAAAACCCAGGATTATATCGGACCCTCCTGTATCACTTTATCCATAACGGATGCAACCCTGCAGCTCATAGAACCCTTATGGAGATTCAACAATGAAGTCCTCAACTCTCTGCAAACTAAAACAATGATTGAGGAGGCGATTAGAAATGTCCTTAGAGAAAACAAAGTTAACAACATCTCACTTCTAACAAGATGGGAAACTCTGAAAGCCACATTCAGAGGCGTAATAATTAAAATCAAGTCAAATATGAATAAAGAAGCCAAAGCCAAGATAATGAACCTAGAAAATGATATAGCAAATCTGGAAAAGGAACACATACTAAGTAAGGACCCCCGGACACTAAATAAAATACTAAACATGAAATGCGAGTAAAATAAAATTGTAAGCTCGAAAGCAGGAATGGGATAAATAAGCAGAAAAGCCTTCGCCTCTGCGAATCCAATAAAGCAGGGAAGTTGTTAGACTCGTACCTCAAATTCAAATACAAAAGCAGCCCATCAATGCTATTAAGGATGATAGTGGTACGATACAAACCAACCCATATAAAATTGCAGACACATTAAAAAATGTTATGACGCTAATGCTAACATTCAACGGCTAAACAACACAAAATATCTAGAAGAAATATCACTTAATTCCCTAATGGAGGAAGAGATGACCTTGATTAACGGACCAATTATTGTACAGGAAATTGACAACGCAATCAAAAAACTAAAAGCAGGGAAAGCTCCAGGGCCAGACAGCTTTAATGCCACCTTCTATAAAACTTTCGCGACACACTACGACAGCCCTTACTAAATCTATATGACCACTTTGCCTCTACTGGACAAGTTTCAGGTACCCCAGCAGAAGCCATCATAATGGTAATTCCCAAGGAAGGTAAAGAATAACCCTGGGCGTAGTGGGCGTAGTGGGGCTACGTGGAGCAGCGCGTAGTGTGGCAAAATCCACGCACACTCATGCGCTCCGCGTAGCCCCACTACGCGCCACCCCCCTCCCGCCCACCCTCATTTTAAAATACTTTAAAGAAGGTAAAAAGTAAATAAATGACCTTACCTGCAGTCCGGCGTCCCGGGGCTCCCTCTCCCTCTTCCGCAGATGCCCGCGCATGCGCATTTCTCGTGAGAAATGCGCATGCATGTGTGTCCGCGCATGCGCATTTGGGTGAAGAAGTTGCCGGCAAGCAGGAAGAGGGAGCCTCGGGACGCCGGACTGCAGGTTACGTCATTTATTTACTTTTTACATTCTTTAAAGTATTTTAAAATGAGGGCGGGCGGGCAGCGGGTGGCGGGCAGCTCTGCTTCGCAGCGGCGTGTCCGTAGCGCTGCCTGCTACGCCTACTTCACGACGCCCAGCCTTAGTAAAGATCCCCTTCACACTAAAATCTACATACCCATTTAATTAATAAACGTTGACTGTACCCTTTATGCAATGATAATTGCTAAATGACTAGAGACACATATTTCTAAACTGATCCACTCTGGCCAAGTAGGCATCCTTAAAAATAGGTTATCTAGCAACAGTACTAGAACCTTTTGTCACGCAATTGAAAAAGCAAAATTAGCCACTGCTCCAACAGTAGCCATCACACTCAATGCTGAAAAAGCTTTCGATAAAGTAGATTGGACCTTCCTGCATATGACACTTGAGAAGTTCAACGTGGGTAAATCTCTGATAGGCATGATCATGGCACTATACGAGGCCCCAACAGCGAGGGTGCGGGCAGGAGGTGCAATCTCCTCTAGCTTCCCACTCGGAAAAGGCACAAGACAAGGATGCCCGCTTTCTCCTTCCCTTTTTTTGACTCATGATAGAACCGTATTTACAACGTCTGGGGAAAAACAAGGACATTGCATGCCTATCCTTCAGAGAAAAGGTGATCAAGGTTACTGTGTACGCAGATGATGTCCTAGTTATCGCAGAGAGGGCGAATGATGCCATTCCGGTGCTTATGAAGTCGATACAAAACTTCTCAGATGTCTCAGGATACACGCTGAACAAAGATAAAAAGGAAGTCAAGTTACCTAACAACCACAGTAGTAAGGATATTCTAGGAAATTCAGCCTTGATTTGGTAGACTGGTACAATTAAATACTTGGGTCTGGAGTTCCCCAACAACCTCATCACCACACTAGAAGAAAATGAAAAAATACTAATGAAAAAAAATTCTGAATTACTGGATGGATGGTCACCAAAATTCTTATCCTGGTGGGGCAGAGTAGAGACACTCAAAATGATGGTTACCCCCTCAATAATTATCTAATCAGCATGCTTCCGATGAAACTTTCGGAAACATTCCTTATGAAGATAGAAAAAATCTTCAACAATTTTTTATGGCAGGGGAATAAACCAAGAATCTCCTTAATTAAACTAAAACAGACTAAAGACAAAGGAGAGGTGGGTCTCCCAAATTTTAAAGCATATGAAACTGCGTTCTTAGGTAAGCAAGGGCAGCCTGGTTTATCCAAAACCCTACGTATCGATCTCTGTGGCTAGAAGTGGAGCGACATCCAACTAAGGGTATCCCCCTACCTGCATTAATGACAATGAACTTATCCTCTCTCCCACACTCCAAATACATTATACAAAACACTAATCAGACTCTCTTCCAATTAGAGAAAATCTCAAACGTCAAATTTAAAACTTCTAACATGACCTCATTATGGCACAACCCCAGTATACAGATAGATGGCCAGACTCAATTCTGGCAGGAATGGTCAAATAAAGGAATTAAGGGCCATATTATCAAGGACGGCGTTAAAAATTATCGCCGGTTTAGCGGCAGAAAACTGCCGCTAAAGCGGCGATAATAGGCTTGATAATATGCCCTGGAGAATTCCAATAGAAGCCCATGTTCACACCAGAACATGGACGTCTATTGGAATTCTCAAGGGCATATTATCAAGCCCATTATCACCGCTTTAGCGGCAGGTTTCTGCCGCTAAACCGGCGATAATTTTTAACGCCGTCCTTGATAATATGCCCTTAACTTTATTAAGGACCTTTACAATAGCTCCCTCCCGAAACCCTTCTCAAATCTAAAGGCAGAGAAAGAACTGGATGCAATTGACCTATACAAATTCCTGAAAGTACAGATTTCTAAACTACCCCTAAAGATGACACCTCCCTCACTCCTTGCTAAGTTAGCTCTGTATAATGCCACAGGACATATGGTATCTAAAGTTTACAAACTACTCATACCAGAAATCCGCAAATCTCATTAAGAAAATTAGAGAAATTGGGAAAAAGAGCCCGGCCAAGTTTGACTGCGTGCAAATTTGTAAGACATCCTTCAGAAACAAAATCTCATCCACGCTCTCCAACACTAAGTTTATGATTATCAATAGAACCTACTGGACACCAAACAAACTGCACAAGACTAACCTCACTGGCTCCCCTATATGTTGTGTAGGAAAGTAGGATCTGCTCCTTATGGTTACCCCCACTTTTTGCTTCATGTGATACTGTTTTTGACTAGTCTGACTGGGACCCTGCTAATCAGGACCCCAGTCTTTCTGCTTTCTCCCTAAACTGTTATGTCATGTACTTAGGTACACTCCAGATTTGATATTGGGGTACCCTTGTCAGTCCCTAGTATATGATACCCATGTACCCAGGGTATAGGTACCCAAGAGGCCTCCCATGGGCTGACGCATGTATTATGCCACCCATGAGAGGCCATGCAAAATGGAACTACAGGCCTGCCATTGCAGCGTGTGTAAGATGGTGCATGCACCTCTTACTTTAGATATAGGTTTCCTATATCTAAGGGTCACTGCATTTAAAACCTATAAGTCTCCCCTATCGCAGGCCTTAACAATCCTGAAGGCAGTGTACTTAGTTCTAAGTGAGAGGGTGCCCCTGCATGAGCAGGACACCCCTGCATGTTACGGAGTCCATTTTCCCGGGTTGTCAGTGTATCAGCCATTTACGACATATAGAGTGGCATTATGCGACCGTGTAATGACCAACTCTAAAACGGCTGAAAGCAGCTCTATCGTGTTTGGTATCAAACATTGTGGAATCATGCCCCCACATCGGTAACCGGTGTGGGAGGTATGATTCCACCCCTCAGAAACGAGCTGGTGTTCCCGGAACCAGCCTTCTAGTCCCAGGCAGCCCAAAAGGGTTGCTGCCGGCCAGAGGCACATTTCTGCCATCCTGCTGCTAAGCCAAGCTTGAGCAGGGGAAGGCAGAACAATAGGAACCTGTCACAGGGAGGTGTGACCACCTCCCAGACAGGATTTAGTGTATTAGGCTTGGGTGGGTGCGCTTGCCAGCGACCGAAAGTCGGCATGAGTGGCATATTTGGTGTCCCTGTATATAGTCCAGTTCAAACCAGTCCTGGGAGCCGTTGGCTCCTGCTCCGGCGCGCAACTGGACAAAGGACATGGGAGTAACCTCCCCACTGTCCAGACCCTCTCCTGGGAGGGTCCCCTGAATCTGTCCAACCCTCTCCCATGGGTACAAACGGGCTTACCTGGCTGGAGGACCCTAGATTTGATATGGACAAGATTCTGAACTAGAAACCACTGTACTTCGACCATCTGGACACTCTGGACTTTCCTGGACTTTGTTTTGGCCAGACTTCGTCTCCCTTTCAGTTTGAAGCATCGTATGTGCCCGTGCACCATACAGGCTCCATGCAGGACCTGTGGAGCATTAAGGACAACTGAATATATCTCCCTTTGAGTGAAGGAGTCACTCCCCTGCAACCGCAGGCACCACATCACAATTGACCGGTCTGCTGCTCCTGTGCTCCTACAGAATCCGAAGTCTCCAGCAACACAGGAGGTAGGTTTCCAAGTCCCTCGAGGTCCAAGCTGCCCTCTCACCAAGTTCAGAATCCCTCGTGGGGGCTGCAATACATGTACTCCTGTGCAACAGTAGGGAAGTGTTGGGTAGCGAAGAGACAAAAATTACTATTCACACTCAAACAGTTAAAACAAAAATAAAAAAGATTACAAATTATTTAAAAATCATAAAAATAAATAAATATTTAGAATCACATATATTAAATATATTAAAAGAAAAAATATTATAATATTAATTACATATAAAACAACTACAAATAATATATAATATAAAATAATAAATACATCTATTAAAAAAATCTTTTAAACAGGAAAATATTTACAAACAAATAAATTAATTAATACATAAATGTATTTATTCTATTTCCTACCCTATAACACCACACCAATAACAAAACACTCCAACATTTTTAATTACATTTATTTAAAAAATTGACATATCTATTGATCAATTTAAAAAATATTAATAAAAAAACTAATAAACATGAATTTACTATGCACACTTTAACACTATGATATCCACAACACACACCTAAATTAAACTCTAAAATTATAAAACACAATTAAAGCTTATTTATACATTAAAAACTATTACTATTAACAAATAATAAAGAAAATAAAATGTATGTAATACCCACCCTTTACCCCTTTAAAAGTAAAAACAACAAAAAAAAAAAACAATTACCCAAAATACATATCAAATAATTAACATTGCTTAAATACAAATTACTTCCCACCCTTTACTCCTGTAAACACAAAAACACACACCTAAAATTAATTACACAATTATCATAATTAATTACTAATTATTATAATTAATTAACATCCAATTATTAATTAATCAATTAAAAATAAATTACTTCCACCCTTAACACCAATTAACACCGCAACACACTTAAAATAATTATACAATTACCATAATTAATTACCAATTAATGAATTAAAAGTAATTAACAGCCAACTATTAATCCATCAATTAAAAATACATTAATTCCCACCCATAACACCTATCAACACCACAACACACACATAAAATTAATTACACAATTCCCATAATTAATTACCAATTAATTCATTAAAATTAATTTAACAGCCAATGATTGATGCATCAATTAAAAATAAATTAGTTCCCACCCTTAACACCTATCAACACCACAACACACAACTAAAATTAATTACACAGTTAACATAATTAATTACCAATTAAATTTAAATTAACAACCAATTATTAATTAATAATAGATTACTTTACACATCTAACACTATAACATCTAAATTATACAACTATTAATAAATAAAAAATAATCAGTAAATGTAATATAACTAAATTACTTCTCACCCTATTCCACTATAAACCCACAGCCTGCTATGGAACTAAAAACGCAAAATTCGAATTAAATTTAGTTTTTTATAACTATCAAAAATTTAACACATATATAAAAATACAAACAATTCTTATACAAAAAAAACAATTCTTATACAAAAAAATACAACACATACATATAAAATATATACTAAAATACATAAGAATAATAAACAAACAATATTTTTAACAACAATATTTTTGAGAACGATATTAAACACTTCGATATTTTTAAAATCGATATTTCTTACCTTAAGTCGATATTCTCGGCCACGATACTCTTGTTGTCGATATTTCTGAACCACGATATTTGCAACTCGATATTTGTGCAACTCAATATTTTTGAATCGATATTCTGTCTCTGCACCATCAATTTCTGATGAAAATTCACGATATAAAGCATCTTTGCCATTACAACAGTTCTTGCCTATTTAATTAAAACTAGAAAATTAATTAATTCCTATAGGATAATTAATGGTATCCATCAGTAATGTGTGCAGATCCAGCCCTTTTACCATTAATGTAAATTTTGCACTATTAAGATGTATATTGTAATTTTTTTTTAAATTGTCTGTATTTTATCTTTATTGTTTTCAACTAGTTATCTTTATTGTTTGCAACTCATAAGTTTTGGCGGGCAAGTTGTATGCCTGACTCATTGTTATTTTATGTGCATTTATGGTCAAATTCTTATGCACAGAATAAAGTTTTCGAATTGAATAGGATTGTCCTCACCGTTATGGCCAGCTCCCTTTATGTCACTGGAACACTGTGAATGCCTGCTTTGCCTTACAGCTGGACACAGTACTCTGTATTATGTTCATTAAGGATGTTGGCCCTTTACTCCACAATGACGGTGTACTTCATTTAGTATTTCTACGTACTTTTCCTTAAGTGTGTGTACGAACTTTTGGTGTCGCTTGGGAAAAGATAAGCATTTATTCTTGACAACAATTGCGTTCATGTTCTGTTCTTTAGCTTTCATTTTTTACCATTAGTGCCCTTTATGTACACGGTGTACATCCTTAATTTTAAATGCTATGCAAGGGATCAAATTGATGTTCCAGGTACGGGCAGATTAAGTGATTTTCCCAGAATCACAGGATATTGAACCGGCGCAGGGACTCAAATGTGGTTCTCCAGCTCCAAAGTCATCAGCTCCGCCCATAACAATACAGATACCAGCGCTGAGGAGCGTGCTGCAATTTGCATACTGAATTATTGATAAGGAAGGAAGTTGCATTTTTTCTTCCAACATTTCACCGTGAACGCTTGAAAGAAGACTCACATATACGTTTTTGATACTGTTATGTTATGTTATGTTAAAAATATTTGTACCGCGCACTTTCACCATCGGTTTCTTGGCGATACTGAAACTGCTAAGGTTCCCTTCATGTCCTGCGGGTGGGTACCTCTATGTTTAAAACATCTTCTTTATACCCTTAAAATAACAAGCTATTTAAAAAAACAAGCATTTGCAATGCAATTGGTCTCGTCTTTGGGTCCTTATATATATTTAGTGATGCAGCACAATATTGCACACGGATGTTTACTGATAACCGTGGTTTGGCATGCATGACCTGTCCTGCACACCTGCTGCTGGGACGACCTCCTTCCCCACTGTGCCTACGCATATGCAGACAATTGGGGACCCCTTCAAAGCAAGCCAGCTCCCCTATTCAAGAAAGCACTTATTACCCTGTTGGCTCTGTTGTGAAAGGGGTGTGGCCTCAGCGCCTCCTAGTGGCTCCTTGGATCAGTGCAAAAGTAATTTAGTGCTCTCAGGGTCAATCAGGGCCAGCTTTAGTACTGTTGGAGCCCTGTGCCACAATGTTTGTGGGTTCCCCCAATGACTACCTCGCCATGGATTCCCTCACTACCACACATGACAATGCCCCCCAAGTCTCTATAACCACTGTTTCTTAGATTGATTTCAATCAATCAGGGAATTGTAAGCAAGCTACTCACCCATGAGGGTCTCAAGGTACTGACAGGGGGTCCGCAGATCTGTTTAGCTGGAGAGCCAGGTCTTGAGGGTCTTCCTGAAGGTGTTCAGGGAGGGGGCGCATCTGTTGTCTGCCCGTAGCTCGTTCCAGGTCTTGGCTGAAACTTGAGCGAAGGATCTTCCGCCTGCTCTGGCTCTGTGGATGCGCGGGGTTTCGGCCAGTGTGAGGTTGGATGATCGGAGGTTTCTTTTGGGTATGTGGAAGTTGATTCTGTCGCTGAGGTATTTGGGTCTATTGTTATGTAGGCATTTGTAGGCGTGAGTGAGGATTTTGAAAGTGACTCTTCTCCACAGGGAGCCAGTGGAGACTTCGTAGGTGTTGGCTGATGTGTTCCTGTCGGGGGATGCCGAGGATGAGTCTGGCAGCAGTGTTCTGTATTGTCTGGAGTATGGGGAGTAGGGACTTGCTGATGCCGGAGTAGAGTGCGTTTCCATAGTCCAGTCTGCTGGTGATGAGTGCGTGGGTGCCTGTCTTCCTTTACTCAGGGGGGATCCACTTGAAGGTCTTGCGGAGGGTGTTGAAGCAGCTGGAGGTGACGGTGTTGACCTGTTGGTTCATGGTGAGTGATGATTCAAGTACGATGCCAAGGTTCTTGGCATGGTCTGAGAAGGAAGGTGGGCTTCTGAGGGTGGTCGGCCACCAGGTGCTGTCCCATGCAGACGGGGTGGTACCGAGGACAAGGACTTCTGTCTTCTCGGCATTGAGCTTCAGGCAGCTGTTGGTCATCCAGACTGCAACGTCTTTCATTCCTTTCTGGAAGTGGTGTTTGGCAGTGGTGGGGTCATTGGTGAGGGAGAGGATGAGCTGGGTGTCGGTGGCATAGTATAGGATGTTGTGGATGAAGTTCCTCTTGGTGGCTGTGATCTGGTTGTGGTAGTCCGTCATGGCGTCCTTGTAGGTGGTGTGGTTTTCGGTTGTCTTGGTGTTTCTCCAGTTCTTCTCCAGGCATCTGAAAGTGCGTCTGGCTTCTTGAAGAGCACTGGTGAACCGGGCGGCTTTCCTGGGGCGTTGTCTGTCGGGGTTACGTTGCAGGGCGAGCTCGTCTGTGCAGTTGGAGATCCAAGTGTGGAGTTTTCTGGCTGCGTCATTTGCGTTGGGTGTCCAGGTGTTGTTGTCTTGGGTGAGGGTGGAGTTAAGTTGCTCTTCGGTAACCTTGCTCCACTTCCTTCGTGGTGGGCATGGGGCTGGTGTGGGTGCCTTGGGTTTGTTGATGGCGAAGTGTACACAGTGGTGGTCGGTCCATGGCGGCTGCGTTGTGTGGCTGAATTGGATGCTGTTTCCTGCCGCGAAAGTGGGGTCGAGGGTGTGTCCTGCTCTGTGGGTCGGTGTGTTGACGAGTTGTTTAAGTCAGATGCTGGCGAGGTTCTCATGAAGGATAGTGGAGTTGGGGTCGCTGGGGTTGTCTAGGTGGAAGTTCAAGTCTCCAATGAGTATGTAGTTTGTTGAGGCGATGGCGTGGGGTGCGATGAAGTCAGTGATGGTGGTGGCGAAGGGTGTTCGGGGGCCGGGGGGGGTCAGTAGATGAGGGTTCCTCGGAGTGTGGCTTTGGGGGTGGTCTGGATCTGGAAGTGCAAGTGTTCGGCAGAGGGGAAGGTTTCTTTAAAGTATTTTAAAATGAGGGCGGGCGGGCAGCGGGTGGCGGGCAGCTCTGCTTCGCAGCGGCGTGTCCGTAGCGCTGCCTGCTACGCCTACTTCACGACGCCCAGCCTTAGTAAAGATCCCCTTCACACTAAAATCTACATACCCATTTAATTAATAAACGTTGACTGTACCCTTTATGCAATGATAATTGCTAAATGACTAGAGACACATATTTCTAAACTGATCCACTCTGGCCAAGTAGGCATCCTTAAAAATAGGTTATCTAGCAACAGTACTAGAACCTTTTGTCACGCAATTGAAAAAGCAAAATTAGCCACTGCTCCAACAGTAGCCATCACACTCAATGCTGAAAAAGCTTTCGATAAAGTAGATTGGACCTTCCTGCATATGACACTTGAGAAGTTCAACGTGGGTAAATCTCTGATAGGCATGATCATGGCACTATACGAGGCCCCAACAGCGAGGGTGCGGGCAGGAGGTGCAATCTCCTCTAGCTTCCCACTCGGAAAAGGCACAAGACAAGGATGCCCGCTTTCTCCTCCCCTTTTTTTGACTCATGATAGAACCGTATTTACAACGTCTGGGGAAAAACAAGGACATTGCATGCCTATCCTTCAGAGAAAAGGTGATCAAGGTTACTGTGTACGCAGATGATGTCCTAGTTATCGCAGAGAGGGCGAATGATGCCATTCCGGTGCTTATGAAGTCGATACAAAACTTCTCAGATGTCTCAGGATACACGCTGAACAAAGATAAAAAGGAAGTCAAGTTACCTAACAACCACAGTAGTAAGGATATTCTAGGAAATTCAGCCTTGATTTGGTAGACTGGTACAATTAAATACTTGGGTCTGGAGTTCCCCAACAACCTCATCACCACACTAGAAGAAAATGAAAAAATACTAATGAAAAAAAATTCTGAATTACTGGATGGATGGTCACCAAAATTCTTATCCTGGTGGGGCAGAGTAGAGACACTCAAAATGATGGTTACCCCCTCAATAATTATCTAATCAGCATGCTTCCGATGAAACTTTCGGAAACATTCCTTATGAAGATAGAAAAAATCTTCAACAATTTTTTATGGCAGGGGAATAAACCAAGAATCTCCTTAATTAAACTAAAACAGACTAAAGACAAAGGAGAGGTGGGTCTCCCAAATTTTAAAGCATATGAAACTGCGTTCTTAGGTAAGCAAGGGCAGCCTGGTTTATCCAAAACCCTACGTATCGATCTCTGTGGCTAGAAGTGGAGCGACATCCAACTAAGGGTATCCCCCTACCTGCATTAATGACAATGAACTTATCCTCTCTCCCACACTCCAAATACATTATACAAAACACTAATCAGACTCTCTTCCAATTAGAGAAAATCTCAAACGTCAAATTTAAAACTTCTAACATGACCTCATTATGGCACAACCCCAGTATACAGATAGATGGCCAGACTCAATTCTGGCAGGAATGGTCAAATAAAGGAATTAAGGGCCATATTATCAAGGACGGCGTTAAAAATTATCGCCGGTTTAGCGGCAGAAAACTGCCGCTAAAGCGGCGATAATAGGCTTGATAATATGCCCTGGAGAATTCCAATAGAAGCCCATGTTCACACCAGAACATGGACGTCTATTGGAATTCTCAAGGGCATATTATCAAGCCCATAATCACCGCTTTAGCGGCAGGTTTCTGCCGCTAAACCGGCGATAATTTTTAACGCCGTCCTTGATAATATGCCCTTAACTTTATTAAGGACCTTTACAATAGCTCCCTCCCGAAACCCTTCTCAAATCTAAAGGCAGAGAAAGAACTGGATGCAATTGACCTATACAAATTCCTGAAAGTACAGATTTCTAAACTACCCCTACAGATGACACCTCCCGCACTCCTTGCTAAGTTAGCTCTGTATAATGCCACAGGACATATGGTATCTAAAGTTTACAAACTACTCATACCAGAAATCCGCAAATCTCATTAAGAAAATTAGAGAAATTGGGAAAAAGAGCCCGGCCAAGTTTGACTGCGTGCAAATTTGTAAGACATCCTTCAGAAACAAAATCTCATCCACGCTCTCCAACACTAAGTTTATGATTATCAATAGAACCTACTGGACACCAAACAAACTGCACAAGACTAACCTCACTGGCTCCCCTATATGTTGTGTAGGAAAGTAGGATCTGCTCCTTATGGTTACCCCCACTTTTTGCTTCATGTGATACTGTTTTTGACTAGTATGACTGGGACCCTGCTAATCAGGACCCCAGTCTTTCTGCTTTCTCCCTAAACTGTTATGTCATGTACTTAGGTACACTCCAGATTTGATATTGGGGTACCCTTGTCAGTCCCTAGTATATGATACCCATGTACCCAGGGTATAGGTACCCAAGAGGCCTCCCATGGGCTGACGCATGTATTATGCCACCCATGAGAGGCCATGCAAAATGGAACTACAGGCCTGCCATTGCAGCGTGTGTAAGATGGTGCATGCACCTCTTACTTTAGATATAGGTTTCCTATATCTAAGGGTCACTGCATTTAAAACCTATAAGTCTCCCCTATCGCAGGCCTTAACAATCCTGAAGGCAGTGTACTTAGTTCTAAGTGAGAGGGTGCCCCTGCATGAGCAGGACACCCCTGCATGTTACGGAGTCCATTTTCCCGGGTTGTCAGTGTATCAGCCATTTACGACATATAGAGTGGCATTATGCGACCGTGTAATGACCAACTCTAAAACGGCTGAAAGCAGCTCTATCGTGTTTGGTATCAAACATTGTGGAATCATGCCCCCACATCGGTAACCGGTGTGGGAGGTATGATTCCAACCCTCAGAAACGAGCTGGTGTTCCCGGAACCAGCCTTCTAGTCCCAGGCAGCCCAAAAGGGTTGCTGCCGGCCAGAGGCACATTTCTGCCATCCTGCTGCTAAGCCAAGCTTGAGCAGGGGAAGGCAGAACAATAGGAACCTGTCACAGGGAGGTGTGACCACCTCCCAGACAGGATTTAGTGTATTAGGCTTGGGTGGGTGCGCTTGCCAGCGACCGAAAGTCGGCATGAGTGGCATATTTGGTGTCCCTGTATATAGTCCAGTTCAAACCAGTCCTGGGAGCCGTTGGCTCCTGCTCCGGCGCGCAACTGGACAAAGGACATGGGAGTAACCTCCCCACTGTCCAGACCCTCTCCTGGGAGGGTCCCCTGAATCTGTCCAACCCTCTCCCATGGGTACAAACGGGCTTACCTGGCTGGAGGACCCTAGATTTGATATGGACAAGATTCTGAACTAGAAACCACTGTACTTCGACCATCTGGACACTCTGGACTTTCCTGGACTTTGTTTTGGCCAGACTTCGTCTCCCTTTCAGTTTGAAGCATCGTATGTGCCCGTGCACCATACAGGCTCCATGCAGGACCTGTGGAGCATTAAGGACAACTGAATATATCTCCCTTTGAGTGAAGGAGTCACTCCCCTGCAACCGCAGGCACCACATCACAATTGACCGGTCTGCTGCTCCTGTGCTCCTACAGAATCCGAAGTCTCCAGCAACACAGGAGGTAGGTTTCCAAGTCCCTCGAGGTCCAAGCTGCCCTCTCACTGTAATGGTTGCGAATGTTCTGCAGGAGCGCCCGGAACCTTGGAGAAAGTCCACAGTCGTCCCCCACGTTCCTCCGACTCTATCAAACACTAGAGTACGAAGGACACGCTGGGGAAAACAGGGAAACAAAACAAGGATAGGTGGGGAAACACAGGCAGGTCTTGAAGGATGATTCAGGCAGCCGAGACAGCAGGCAGGTGTCTGTTCTTATTGGGAAGGAATAAACGAGCCTCTCCGCTGTAACACAAAGGCAGGTAAATGAATACAACTACAGCACTACCCTGGATCTTTCTTTACTTCATTCCCATCCACACACCTACCGGAATTAAGGTCAGCCTCCTGGATTATGGCCTACAGGAATAAGTAGGTATACCTCTGCAGGACCCCCTTATGATCGGTTCCCAGAGGAGGACTCAGATGCACAATGTGTAAGCCACTTTTCAGGCTGAGAACAATAAAGATAGGTATTATAAAAGAGGTAAGGGTGTAATTCCTCATATGCGTATACAAAGTGTAGGAAGGTCGCGTACCGTGACTTTAAAGTAGGTAGGTGGAAAACCTAAATCCCTGCTCAATGGTCCTCGCAACAAATCACCCTAGAATGCCTGATGCGGGTTTAAGAGAACATAGGGTAGGGACAAGTAGTGTATGCGCCAAGGAGGCTCTTGATGCTAGAAGTGGGATGAGAGCACCAAGTCTGACTCCAACTAATGCACAGGACGTGGAGTCGCTCCAACAGAAGGCGTAAACACGATACAAGCGTGAGTCTGGGATAACAGGCTGACACACAACACGACACAACACAAGCCTGATAAGCAGGGGTAGGGCTTAACAGGCTTACATACAACATAACACAACTTTAGCCGGAAGGGTACATACTGGAGAGGGAAATCAAAAAAAGAGTATTGCCGGCTAAAGGAAATAACAAACAGCCCACCTCGAACTCCGAGGTAAGGAGAGACGAGTGACGGGATAAACCCCGCACTACTAATTAACAGTTAGACCTTACTTGGGAAGGCAAAACATGCTTGGACGCCTTGGTGGAAGGTGCGTCCACAAGCTTGGCCACTCGGAATGGAAGGAGCGCCTCTAAGATACGCCAGCGGGAAAGGCTGTAGTAATCCCGGAGCCGGGACGCGTCCGAAGCGACTCGTCCACGGCTTCACACTGGCAAACAGGAAATACGGGAAACCGGAAGTCAGGCAACAAAGAGAAAGACGGAACTGGGGCTCTGAGCTAGAACGCGAAGCGGCGTCTGTACGCCCTTCGTCGTTTAAATACCCACTGCACCCAGGGGCCGGACCGCGGGGCATGACACTCACCAAGTTCAGAATCCCTCGTGGGGGCTGCAATACATGTACTCCTGTGCAACAGTAGGGAAGTGTTGGGTAGCGAAGAGACAAAAATTACTATTCACACTCAAACAGTTAAAACAAAAATAAAAAAGATTACAAATTATTTAAAAATCATAAAAATAAATAAATATTTAGAATCACATATATTAAATATATTAAAAGAAAAAATATTATAATATTAATTACATATAAAACAACTACAAATAATATATAATATAAAATAATAAATACATCTATTAAAAAAATCTTTTAAACAGGAAAATATTTACATACAAATAAATTAATTAATACATAAATGTATTTATTCTATTTCCTACCCTATAACACCACACCAATAACAAAACACTCCAACATTTTTAATTACATTTATTTAAAAAATTGACATATCTATTGATCAATTTAAAAAATATTAATAAAAAAACTAATAAACATGAATTTACTATGCACACTTTAACACTATGATATCCACAACACACACCTAAATTAAACTCTAAAATTATAAAACACAATTAAAGCTTATTTATACATTAAAAACTATTACTATTAACAAATAATAAAGTAAATAAAATGTATGTAATACCCACCCTTTACCCCTTTAAAAGTAAAAACAACTAACAAAAAAAACAATTACCCAAAATACATATCAAATAATTAACATTGCTTAAATACAAATTACTTCCCACCCTTTACTCCTGTAAACACAAAAACACACACCTAAAATTAATTACACAATTATCATAATTAATTACTAATTATTATAATTAATTAACATCCAATTATTAATTAATCAATTAAAAATAAATTACTTCCACCCTTAACACCAATTAACACCGCAACACACTTAAAATAATTATACAATTACCATAATTAATTACCAATTAATGAATTAAAAGTAATTAACAGCCAACTATTAATCCATCAATTAAAAATACATTAATTCCCACCCATAACACCTATCAACACCACAACACACACATAAAATTAATTACACAATTCCCATAATTAATTACCAATTAATTCATTAAAATTAATTTAACAGCCAATGATTGATCCATCAATTAAAAATAAATTAGTTCCCACCCTTAACACCTATCAACACCACAACACACACCTAAAATTAATTACACAGTTAACATAATTAATTACCAATTAAATTTAAATTAACAACCAATTATTAATTAATAATAGATTACTTTACACATTTAACACTATAACATCTAAATTATACAACTATTAATAAATAAAAAATAATCAGTAAATGTAATATAACTAAATTACTTCTCACCCTATTCCACTATAAACCCACAGCCTGCTATGGAACTAAAAACGCAAAATTCGAATTAAATTTAGTTTTTTATAACTATCAAAAATTTAACACATATATAAAAATACAAACAATTCTTATACAAAAAAAACAATTCTTATACAAAAAAATACAACACATACATATAAAATATATACTAAAATACATAAGAATAATAAACAAACAATATTTTTAACAACAATATTTTTGAGAACGATATTAAACACTTCGATATTTTTAAAATCGATATTTCTTACCTTAAGTCGATATTCTCGGCCACGATACTCTTGTTGTCGATATTTCTGAACCACGATATTTGCAACTCGATATTTGTGCAACTCAATATTTTTGAATCGATATTCTGTCTCTGCACCATCAATTTCTGATGAAAATTCACGATATAAAGCATCTTTGCCATTACAACAGTTCTTGCCTATTTAATTAAAACTAGAAAATTAATTAATTCCTATAGGATAATTAATGGTATCCATCAGTAATGTGTGCAGATCCAGCCCTTTTACCATTAATGTAAATTTTGCACTATTAAGATGTATATTGTAATTTTTTTTTAAATTGTCTGTATTTTATCTTTATTGTTTTCAACTAGTTATCTTTATTGTTTGCAACTCATACGTTTTGGCGGGCAAGTTGTATGCCTGACTCATTGTTATTTTATGTGCATTTATGGTCAAATTCTTATGCACAGAATAAAGTTTTCGAATTGAATAGGATTGTCCTCACCGTTATGGCCAGCTCCCTTTATGTCACTGGAACACTGTGAATGCCTGCTTTGCCTTACAGCTGGACACAGTACTCTGTATTATGTTCATTAAGGATGTTGGCCCTTTACTCCACAATGACGGTGTACTTCATTTAGTATTTCTACGTACTTTTCCTTAAGTGTGTGTACGAACTTTTGGTGTCGCTTGGGAAAAGATAAGCATTTATTCTTGACAACAATTGCGTTCATGTTCTGTTCTTTAGCTTTCATTTTTTACCATTAGTGCCCTTTATGTACACGGTGTACATCCTTAATTTTAAATGCTATGCAAGGGATCAAATTGATGTTCCAGGTACGGGCAGATTAAGTGATTTTCCCAGAATCACAGGATATTGAACCGGCGCAGGGACTCAAATGTGGTTCTCCAGCTCCAAAGTCATCAGCTCCGCCCATAACAATACAGATACCAGCGCTGAGGAGCGTGCTGCAATTTGCATACTGAATTATTGATAAGGAAGGAAGTTGCATTTTTTCTTCCAACATTTCACCGTGAACGCTTGAAAGAAGACTCACATATACGTTTTTGATACTGTTATGTTATGTTATGTTAAAAATATTTGTACCGCGCACTTTCACCATCGGTTTCTTGGCGATACTGAAACTGCTAAGGTTCCCTTCATGTCCTGCGGGTGGGTACCTCTATGTTTAAAACATCTTCTTTATACCCTTAAAATAACAAGCTATTTAAAAAAACAAGCATTTGCAATGCAATTGGTCTCGTCTTTGGGTCCTTATATATATTTAGTGATGCAGCACAATATTGCACACGGATGTTTACTGATAACCGTGGTTTGGCATGCATGACCTGTCCTGCACACCTGCTGCAGGGACGACCTCCTTCCCCACTGTGCCTACGCATATGCAGACAATTGGGGACCCCTTCAAAGCAAGCCAGTTCCCCTATTCAAGAAAGCACTTATTACCCTGTTGGCTCTGTTGTGAAAGGGGTGTGGCCTCAGCGCCTCCTAGTGGCTCCTTGGATCAGTGCAAAAGTAATTTAGTGCTCTCAGGGTCAATCAGGGCCAGCTTTAGTACTGTTGGAGCCCTGTGCCACAATGTTTGTGGGTTCCCCCCAATGACTACCTCGCCATGGATTCCCTCACTACCACACATGACAATGCCCCCCAAGTCTCTATAACCACTGTTTCTTAGATTGATTTCAATCAATCAGGGAATTGTAAGCAAGCTACTCACCCATGAGGGTCTCAAGGTACTGACAGGGGGTCCGCAGATCTGTTTAGCTGGAGAGCCAGGTCTTGAGGGTCTTCCTGAAGGTGTTCAGGGAGGGGGCGCATCTGTTGTCTGCCCGTAGCTCGTTCCAGGTCTTGGCTGAAACTTGAGCGAAGGATCTTCCGCCTGCTCTGGCTCTGTGGATGCGCGGGGTTTCGGCCAGTGTGAGGTTGGATGATCGGAGGTTTCTTTTGGGTATGTGGAAGTTGATTCTGTCGCTGAGGTATTTGGGTCTATTGTTATGTAGGCATTTGTAGGCGTGAGTGAGGATTTTGAAAGTGACTCTTCTCCACAGGGAGCCAGTGGAGACTTCGTAGGTGTTGGCTGATGTGTTCCTGTCGGGGGATGCCGAGGATGAGTCTGGCAGCAGTGTTCTGTATTGTCTGGAGTATGGGGAGTAGGGACTTGCTGATGCCAGAGTAGAGTGCGTTTCCATAGTCCAGTCTGCTGGTGATGAGTGCGTGGGTGCCTGTCTTCCTTTACTCAGGGGAGATCCACTTGAAGGTCTTGCGGAGGGTGTTGAAGCAGCTGGAGGTGACGGTGTTGACCTGTTGGTTCATGGTGAGTGATGATTCAAGTACGATGCCAAGGTTCTTGGCATGGTCTGAGAAGGAAGGTGGGCTTCTGAGGGTGGTCGACCACCAGGTGCTGTCCCATGCAGACGGGGTGGTACCGAGGACAAGGACTTCTGTCTTCTCGGCATTGAGCTTCAGGCAGCTGTTGGTCATCCAGACTGCAACGTCTTTCATTCCTTTCTGGAAGTGGTGTTTGGCAGTGGTGGGGTCATTGGTGAGGGAGAGGATGAGCTGGGTGTCGGTGGCATAGTATAGGATGTTGTGGATGAAGTTCCTCTTGGTGGCTGTGATCTGGTTGTGGTAGTCCGTCATGGCGTCCTTGTAGGTGGTGTGGTTTTCGGTTGTCTTGGTGTTTCTCCAGTTCTTCTCCAGTCATCTGAAAGTGCGTCTGGCTTCTTGAAGAGCACTGGTGAACCGGGCGGCTTTCCTGGGGCGATGTCTGTCGGGGTTACGTTGCAGGGTGAGCTCGTCTGTGCAGTTGGAGATCCAAGTGTGGAGTTTTCTGGCTGCGTCATTTGCGTTGGGTGTCCAGGTGTTGTTGTCTTGGGTGAGGGTGGAGTTAAGTTGCTCTTCGGTAACCTTGCTCCACTTCCTTCGTGGTGGGCATGGGGCTGGTGTGGGTGCCTTGGGTTTGTTGATGGCGAAGTGTACACAGTGGTGGTCGGTCCATGGCGGCTGCGTTGTGTGGCTGAATTGGATGCTGTTTCCTGCCGCGAAAGTGGGGTCGAGGGTGTGTCCTGCTCTGTGGGTCGGTGTGTTGACGAGTTGTTTAAGTCAGATGCTGGCGAGGTTCTCATGAAGGATAGTGGAGTTGGGGTCGCTGGGGTTGTCTAGGTGGAAGTTCAAGTCTCCAATGAGTATGTAGTTTGTTGAGGCGATGGCGTGGGGTGCGATGAAGTCAGTGATGGTGGTGGCGAAGGGTGTTCGGGGGCCGGGGGGGGTCAGTAGATGAGGGTTCCTCGGAGTGTGGCTTTGGGGGTGGTCTGGATCTGGAAGTGCAAGTGTTCGGCAGAGGGGAAGGTTTCGCTGAAGGTGGTGAGGCAGAGTGTGCTCTTGTGGGCGATGGCGAGGACCCCTCCTGGGTGGTTGGGGTGGTCTTTCCTCTGGATCTTGTATCCGTCTGGGATGGCGGTGCTGATATCAGGGCCGGAGGATGCGTTGGTCCAGGTCTCTGAGAAGAAGGTGATGTCGGGCAAAACAGAGTCGAGCAGGTTCCAGATTTCCATAGCGTGTTTGTGTACGGAGCGTACGTTGAGGAGGATGCATTTTAGGGTGTCGCTGATGCTGGCGTCAGCGGTGTTGGAGGCCGGGGTGGCGGTGAGGGTATGGCTGCAGTGGAGGCAGGAGAACTGGCCATGGGTTGTGTTCGGCGAGGCCTGTTGACATTCTCTAAATCTTCCAGGTTTGAGTGCGAGGAGGGTGGTGGTGTTGTAGTGATGGGTATTGGGAGGTCCAGGGTTCCTGGCGCTGGGCGCAGTCGGGTCGTGGACGGGCACAGACGGGCTTGCCTTTCGCGTGCCTTCAGCACGCCGGCAGCACAACCGCGCAGTGGCCCCCATTAAGTAGGGGAGGTGGGAGGGAGGAGAGGCTGGGAGGCAGGAGCGGGGGAATTCCGGGGGGGGGGCCAGCAGGAGCAGCAGCGGCGAAAGGAACAGGCAGGCACGAGAAAGTAAAAACAGTTTAAGTTTAAGAAGTCAGCACACTTTACATCACACATATGTTGCATTGAGACAATCATAAGTAAGGCTCACTGTTTCCCGTTTTAACTGATTTTTACAGATAAATACAGACAGAAAAAAAATTATTTTCTTGACTGTATTTATTTGTAAGTGTGGATAAAAATGGAAATTGGGTGCTTTTTGAGTGATTCTAAATACACTTGGCCATGACTGCCAGGCCAATAACTGTGCATTGATAGGGAAGAGGATTAAAAAAAAGGAATTTTAGTAAAAAGGCTTAAACAGCAGTACATATGCACAAAGCTGATACTGAAATGCTCATATGTTCAAATAAGTGCATTGGTTTATCTTCTGTGGGTATTCATATCACAGAAACCTGGCAGGCATTCAAGCATAACTACATATTTAATGGTTAAATAAATGTGGAAATATACCAGTTTCAGCTTTATTTTAATACAGATAAAGTTGAAAAAAAAAATATATGGATAAATACAGGTGGAAATGTCAAAAAAATAAATACCATTAAACCGGGAGCCCTAATCATACATGTGTAAATCAGTGTAAAGGAAATGTTACATAAGACAGAGGCCTACAAGGTGTAGGAGTCACATGTCATCCATACTGGTAGACAGCATAGTTTAAGAGTCCTTGGTCTGTACAATTTCAGAATTTAAAATGTAACACCATTGTTAGGGGTTTTCTTTAATAATAAGAATTGATTTCTATCCAAATGAACCCTTTTTTGCAATATTAGGATAAGAAAAGTCTGGGCAAAAAACATGTAGCTGTAATATATTCCTTGCAGTTAGCTCACTGCTCTATATTAGGATTTTAACTTTTAAACTGCAAGTAACAAAAGGATCTCTCTGAAAAAAAGCGATAACCCATTGATCTATTTATAGTGTATGCCCTTGTGATCTGAATAGGACACGTTCTTTGCAGCAGGTATATTAACTCTCTGTGTTATGATAAATCAAAACTTACATTACCAGACAAAGCTCCAGTCTCTCTCCAGGAAAAACATTAATCACCGGAGTTATTATGACATTCTTATTGATGCTTGAAAATTGCTGGGACAAGGAACGTGGCATCTGGTGCTTTTAAAACAATAAACATGGCGCCTCCACCCCAAGTCAGCACCCGGTGCGGTGGCACAGATCGCACGGCCCTGGGGTCACTGACTGAATTACAGTACAAGGTGAGAATCAAGCACAGGTGAACAATTATGCTTCTTTATGGCGCACTCAATATTATTAGTGAAAAACAATGCAGTTTTTTGTACCCATTGGGAAACAAGTCTGTCTGCTTTGTCAATTTATTTTTGTACGAATTTAACAAGTGCATACGTTTTATGAAGCGATTTAAAAAAATCTTGTTATGCAAGTAATGATGTAGTGTGGCCTGCGTTTAAGAATAATTCTGTTTAATTATAAGAAACAATAGCAACTGTTTGCCCCAGCCCTACCAGTTTGCTAGAGATGCTATACTACTAAGAAATGTCAGCGTTGCCTTCTTTGCTAGATGAGCTCAAACAGTTTAAAAGTGTCTGGGGAAGAGATGGCCCAGTAGAGGCAGTGGGCACTTATGTTATTCCACAGTTATTTCTTAAATCAGCAGGTGTGCAGGACAGTTCATGAATGCCCAACCACGGTTAGTAGTAAACACCCGTGTGAGGACTCCTAAACATGCTGGGTCACCTCTGGGCAAGGCAGAGCGCAACATGGCGCGAGCTGCCATTATGGCGGTCGCACCGGTCCCCGGGGTAGGAGGAGGTGGGGGGAGGTCGCCGCGCCAGGTGATAGCGCGGCGCCCCCACCTTCCCCTTTTTGTAATGTCCAATGGGTGGTCAGCTGTGGTGGGAATCGAGCACTTTAGTGCTTCCGGTTCGCACGATCGCCGGTCGTAGGGGCAGCCGGCTTAAACAGGTGCCCTTGTGTCCCTCCCCTTTAAAAAGGGGGTTGGAGGAGCGGGAAGAGTCTCTTGTTCCTCCCGCTCCCCTTGGAACGGCACCCGGACCCATCGGCGGCCCGTAATTTGTTTTCGTTTTTATTTTTCAGAATGGGTTGTCACCAGTTTGCAGAGGAGCCTCTGGTTGGGAACGGTGATCGGCAGAGGCCAAAGGGAATCGAGCCGTCCTGCGAACCGAACGGCTGGCGTTTCTCACAGAGCGGAGGAAGCAGAGTGAAGCGGCAAAGCCATTTGGCGGTTTGGAGGTCGCGACTGTGCAGCGGAGCCTCTGGTTGGGAACGGTGATCGGCGAAGGGCAAAGGTAATCGAGCCGAGCTGCGGGCCTTTCTCATGGAGCGGAGGACGCAGAGTGAATCGGAAAAGCCGGTAAGCACGTGTGGGGCACAGTGCAGGCCAGGCAGTTTTCATGTTATAAGGGGTAGGCTGCCCGATAAGCAATATAGTTAGAGACACGTGTGAGCACGAGGAAGCGCATGATCAGCTGTTCGCAGCGTTGCGATCGACGGTGGTATTAAGACACCTGTGTGCAGGATTGTACTGGGTGTACACGAGCAGCGTTTTGGTCAAATGTTCCTTATCGGCAGCGTGGGGTTGTCCTGCTTCAGGGGTGTGGGCCTGGGCGGGCAGAGCCGCTGGTGATCTGTGGGCCGGGGTGGCGCGAGTCATTTTCTGGCTTGGCCCCACATTCATAGCCTAATCCTACATGCCACATTTCTTAGGGGGGCTTGTGTGTGGTACAAAAGGGACAGCTTTGTGTGGGAGGCTGTTGGGTGGTTGCAGGTACCTTGTTATCGCTCAGGGGTAGGGGACGTGCGCTGCGCAACACCAGAATACTCTTTTGTGTCCCACAGATGCAGCGGAATCGTGGGACAAAAACTATGCAGCAGAATGCGGCACTTTCTCAAGATACCAAAGGCAAGGATGATTTTCGGAGGAGGCTGTGGATCGCTCGTGAAGGCGGCACCGGCAGGCCAGCATTCCAGCGCTTCCGGGAGCCACTCCGGTTTGAGTGGGCGACTCACCTGAGCTCACTGAGCTAGCCAGTGGGCCAAGGCTCTGGTTGCGTGGGTTCAGAGGCTGGCCAGTGGCTGCTACAACTTCCAGGTAGGGGTGTTGTGCATTGGGTCGGTGCGCAGGGTCTCACTGTAGTGTGGGTATAAAAGTGCATTGAACTGCAATGGCCCCTAACGTGATGCGAAGTGAGAAGTGTTCACGGACCGATGTAATGTTGGAGGCCCTGATGCAGCAGGTCCAGGTTATGGAACAGGCCTTAAATCAATTGCAAGAGAATGTGGATGGTCCTGACAGGAAGGAAGGGAGGCCCAGGCGAGTGATTGTGCCTCCAAAAACATTTTCTACACCGTTGCCCAAGTGAAGCAGGCACAAGAACAACAGCAGAGGGCTGGCACCTAGGGAAGTGATAACTATACCGCAGGCGCCTATGTCAAACCCGCAGGGAAATGGGGAGCCTGGTACATCAGGGCTCATGGTGCTGGTAGAGGGACAGCCTCTGGTCCCATCGGTTCCTCTGTTGGGAGGGTCAAGGGGTGTCGCGCCGGACCAGCCAGACAGAATAGAGGAGAATCTAGCCAATTGGATACAAGGTTTCACTATATACATGGCAATCATACTGGAGCGTTTCCCCGAGGTGGGGTCGGAGATGGCGTGTTACCAGAATAGGATCACTATTGCACATGCCACACAATGGGGCAATGGGTGGAAGGAGTATGATAAAGGTTTCAGAAGGGCAAAGGCGCAGGATCCATCATTAGGATGGAATCAGACCGACGTTTATTCATCTGAAACATCTGGTTCAGGGGCCATCTGACAGTCGGGGCAGGCACAAGACACCGTGCGGTACCAGCCCTTTCGTTCAGACCCCCCTGGAAACATGGGGGGCGCCGCAGGGAAGAGAGTGGGCACTGGAAGGAAGGGTGTGTGTTTTGACTACAATAAACGGACCTGTAACAGAGCGCCAGGCACATGTAGGTTCAAACACTCCTGTGGTTTCTGTGGAAACGCATCCCATCCTGAGTCTAAGTGTTTCAAGAAATCCAGAGAGAAGGGAGGGAAGAAACAGGAATGAGAGACCGCCCTGTGGAAAGGCTAGATCCCCCATAAACATCAGCGCCATGATCCCCTGGTTAAACTTGTATAGTTGCCCCAATGATGCAAGGACTATCAGAGTGGGTTTTTTAGCAGGTTTTAGGATCACGGCGCAGGAATCAGCAAGAATCAGCTTTCAGTTAGGTCCAATGCAGGTATAGCGGCAGCGAAAATTGAGAAGGTACTTAGGTTGGGTAGAGTGGCGGGTCCATTTGACAACAAACAAATGGAGGATTTTGTCTGCTCTCCACTGGGGGAGGTTCCCAAAAAGGTGGAGGGGGAATTCCGATTGGTACACAATCTTTAAGCGCCTAGGGGAAATTCGGTGATTGAGGCAATTTCAGACTCTGTGCAGTGTGAAATACGCATCTTTTGATCAGGCAGTAGACATGCTGAGAGTGTTGGGTCAAGGGACATTGCTGGCAAAATCTGACATTGAATCAGCGTTCCGCTTACTGCCAGTACACCCGCTGGATTTTCACCTCCTGGGTTTTCAATTTCAGGGGAAGTATTATGTGGACGAGTGTATGCCTATGGGTTGTTCAGTCTCTTGTGCATATTTTGAGAAATTTAGCTCCTTTTTGGAGTGGACTTTCAGGCGGGACTCGGATCACCAATGGGATTTACATTACCTTGATGATTTCCTCTTCTTGGGGGCTCCAGGAAGAGGGGATTGCAAGACAGCTTGGTGAATTTCTGCGCCCTTATGCATGATTTTGGTGTGCCGTTGGCACCAGGTAAGACGGTGAGCCCTAGCACTAAGATTGAATTCCCAGGGATTGAGCTGGATTCTGTGGAAGGGGTATCTAAGCTGCCGGCAGGTAAGGTGCAAGCTTTCAGATTAGCATTACAGCAATGTCTTTTGAAGGAAAAGGCTACTCTGCATCAGTTACAGCAATTAGTAGGACAGCTGAAATTTGCACTGCGCATAATCCTGGTGGCGCGCCCCTTTCCCGCACCATTGTGCAGGCTATATCTGGGCTCAAAGAGAAGAACCATCACACCAGACTATCCAGCGAGGTCAAACAGGATATGCTAATTTGGAAGGCATTCCTGAGCGATTTCAATGGTAGGGTGGTGTGGCCTAATCCGCCCAGGGCCAGTCCTGAGTTGGGACTGATGACCGACGCAGCAGGTAGCAAGGGCTTCGGTGACATTTTGGAGTCTGAATGGATTGCACGGCATTGGCCGGGTTGGTGGAGAGTCTCAGGGCTCACAAGTAACATAAGCTTCCTTGAGATCTTTCCCATCCTGGTGGCACTGTCCATCTGGCCTGAACATTTGAGAAACCAGTCTGTAATATTCTGGTCAGATAACATGGCGGTGGTGGACTGCATTAATAATCAAACGGCAAAGTGCACTATGATCCTGAGGCTTTTAAAAGAGAGTGTATTAAAATGTGTGAATTTAAATGTATTTTTTAGAGCCAAGCACGTGCCGGGTATATTGTATGATGCTGTTGATGCGTTGTCTCTTTTTAAAATGCAGGCATTCAGGTCCCACCTCCCAGAAGCAGCGATGCACCCAACACCTTTCCCAGAACAGCTTTGGCAACTTGGTGCCCCCACCTATCGGACCTCGCGGCAGCTAGCCTAGCTCCCAGGACGAGGAGGGGCATTTTGGTCATTTTGTCAGTTCTTGGGGGGATAGCTGGGAGCAAACCTGGCACGACCCAGGGTCGGTGGTCACTTATCTTGGTTTTATGAGTGATAAGGGGCACCCAGTAGCTCCGGCTAGGCGTCACACTATGGCCATCTCCTTTTTTGCTAAAGCAAAGGGAAAAGGGGATCCGACAAAGAATTTTGTAGTGCGCCAGGCATTAAAGGGATGGCAACGTTTGCCGGGTGTGCAGCCTGACGAAAGGAGACCCATAGGATTGGAAACATTGGCTAGTTTGTTGGCAGCTTTACAGCTGGTTTGTAGCTCCCTGAGGGAAGTTACGTTGTTCCAAGCGGCTTTCTCCCTCGCATTTATGGAGCTTTCAGGGTAGGAGAACTGGTGCCACGGAACAAACCAGATTGGCAGAGGGGTCTACAGGTGGAATATGTAAAAATGAACAGGGACTCTGTGCTGATCTCCTTACATAGGTCCAAAACTGATCAGGGAGGAAGGGGTGAGAGCATAGTGCTTCACAGGGCTAGAGGTAATACATGCAGCACCGCTGCCAGACTGGAGGCTTTTATGGCACAGCGGTTGTGGGTTACAGCAGGGCCTCTTTTGATACATGGTGATAGGTCACCCCTCACCATTTTTCAGTTCAAAAGAGTCATGGGGTTGGCCATCCAAGACACCGGGTTGGTGTCAGCTAATTTTGGGACCCATTCCTTTAGGATTGGGGCAGCCACCGAGGCAGTGCCAGGAGGCCTAAGGGAGGAGCAGGTCAAGATGATCGGTAGGTGGTCATCTAACTGCTATAAGCGCTATGTGTGGCTGCACATGCTCTAGCCCGTCTTTTTTGTTGGTTCTGTTTCGTCTGAATTGCAATTGTCTTCATCCTGTGACTCAGAGAGTAGCTTGCACCAGTACACCGTTACGTAGTATCATGTGCAGTAGTATTGGTTTCAGCGTCTCAGTAGGGCAATTCACTGATGACTGTTCCATTTCCGCGTTTGCTTGCAGTTTCTTCATCCTGTGACTCGGAGGAGAAGTTTGCATCGGTCCACCGGCATGATATGAGGAGGTCACCTTGTCACTCAAGGGGACGGCGATCAACAATCAACGTACGAACAGAACAGGTGATGGCCCAAGTTTTCTCCGGGGACCCGGAACAGCAAGAAATCTGGGTCATTGGTCATTCATATGTCCGTTGTTTAAAAACTTTCTTTTCAGGAGCTCACGAGGCCCGGGCGCATAAGTTGGGAGCAAGAATAGTGTTTCATGGGCAGGGTGGACTGTGCATGGGGCAATTCAGGGAGCTGGTGAAGTGCGCTTTAAAAGAAAGTAAGCGACCACCAGCAATCTGGATCCTGCACCTAGGGGGTAATGACTTGGCTCGCCTGGGACGAAGGGTATTAGTTGAGGAATTGCTCACTGAGGTGGGATGGTTAGCAAAGAGGTGCCCCAATGCCATGATCGTCTGGTCTCACATGATCCCATGGTTCCAATGGAGAGGAGGCGAGTCAATGCTTTCTCACATGTGTTCTGACAACTTCTGACAGCACCCAAGTTTACTGCATCACGGCCTGTGCTTTACATGCCATATCTGTATGTCAAAGTGCACCCCCTGGAGAACCAGCAACACAAAGAGTCACGATTTTAAATGCACAACCTTCACGAACATCTCAGAGTGACCCACAGTGTGCTGTAAACATTGAGGTACTTTAAGACTGCACGTTCTGCTTCAGAGAGCCTGTGCTCTTGGCTGCCAGCAGCACAACATGTTATTTAAAGAACTCCTTGCTACAGCATGGAGCACTGTGGTGCTTCAAACGTCACATCTCAGCTAAAAAATGACTTGAACTTTGAAACCACATGTAGACACCAAGATGCAGCTCCTACAGTTTTTATTTGTATAAACGTCGCCACTTCTCGGAGATTCTGTAACTTGGTTGACACACAACCAGGCGCATCGAAGAGGACTGCAGCACCCCTTTTTTTAAAGCAGCACTCCTCAGCCCATAGCTTCTCTTGAAAGGTGCCCATTTAATTCCGAATACAGGCGTAGCTAGAGCTTGTGGCGCCCGGGGCTATCCCTCAGATTGCCGCCCCTGGTGGGGGGGGGGTTGCTGGGTAAAAAGGACGGCAAACACTTGAAAGAGGTCCGAGAGACACGTAGTATCGACGCTAATAGTTACCTTGATCATGCAAGTCACATGCACATACATGACACGGTCCAATGCTGCACAGTTAAATACACCGGTGACTGGCAGTGACTGGCAGTACAAAAGAGAACACACAGACTGCATGATCTATCTGGGGACTCAGAAAAACCGCATGTGACATCCATCAGAGAGCTGCGTGAACAATTACCTGGTAATCCCCTCAGCACAATGCAAACGTGCACATACATGACACTTTTCAGGGATCCATCATCTACAGCTGACATTAAATGACCATTCATCATGGTCCCCCCATTAAAGCAGTGCACTTTGTGATCTGCATGGTACATGTTCTTTGCAGCAGGCACATTAACCCTCTGTGCTACCTTTCCAGGAGTCAACCCTTCCACTAGACAAAACTCGGATCTCTCTCTAGGAAGAACATTAATCACTGAAGTTATCATGACATTTTAATTGTTTCTGAAAACTGCTGGAGGCCAGGAAGAAGGCAGCTAGTTTTTTTTTAAAACATAATATACTTGCAAACACTACGCACCCACCCGTAATAGGTACCCAGTGCGGTCACGCCATTCGCACCGCCCTAACCTGCTCAAGGTTCATGTGACCTCAGTGACAGAGTCACAGTGACTGGATCACTGTTGCTCTCGGGTGTGCTGCTTCGTAGGCGTGCCCGCAAGACTGGAGATGAACTTCAGTATGGATTGTGGTGGACAGGCCTTCAAGGTTAACCCACAATTGACACCACTAGGGTACACCTGCTTGTGCTAAGACATCAAGCCTTCTAAGGTCTAGTGGGGCCTTCTAAGGTCTAGCATGGGAATATGCTCCCTCAGTAGAGTGGTCTGGTGGACTGGTCATGAAGGCTGAACCCAGTTCCCCAGTTCCAAATTCGACAGCTCTGGCCATAGTGCCACATCCTCTCCCCCACTGAACACCATACTGCCCCACTGAGAGAAACTCACACTGCCTTCAGCTACAACCTAATTGTGCCCGCTATAAACACTTGGATGTGGCTCAATTCAAATTATGCACTTGATAAGAGTAATATGTTGCCTAAAAAAAAAAAGTAAAAGCAAACACTCATAGGGAATGCAAGATTAAGTAAAGCATGTGAAATATAAGCAGAAACAACATGGTTACCTTAACGATCTCTCACTCACTATTCAGAAATCAGCGAGTTGTTTTACCTGAAAAGTTAAGGACATGACTACAGGGCCCTGAAGGGAACCATTTCAATGTCCATTGCTTATATCCTTACAAAACGTAAGCAGTATGGTTTAAAAAGACCACATCCATAAACACAGAGCCATGGTACACATTTTGTTTTCTAATCCACCCATCAACCAGGTATCGCAGTACCTCCAGGAATGGTGCACTTTCCCACCTGGAGACAACAATGCTGTTCAAAGAAAGACTAGACAACAAAAGTAGTGCTTCACTGGCAAACTCTGTAAAGTGAGGCTGATGTATTTGGATGTGAATAAAACCAATCTGGCCACTTTGCAACCACTCTGTCTTGCTTTATTTAGTTATGGATTTATTTTTCATATTTAAAACCTTCTATTTCTCTCCATCCCGCTGCACTTTGGAATAGAAAAATGTCAGAAAAAGGGCATTTCCTGCAAGAGTGTTTTTCTTTTTTGGATCCATTTCACAGGGAAGCAACTAAATGAAAGAAGGAAAGAGAGGTTGTGAACCGTTTCTTCAAGTTACGGTTTTCAGTAAGTGAGGAGCAAGACAGAAAGAGAGGGAATAATAGGAAGAGAGGGGGGCAGCTGCCAGCACAAAAAAGAAGAGGACATTGCCCGAGTCCTATTTCTTCTCTGCCCGTCCCCGAACATCCACGAAAGCAAGCCGAGCCTTATCTGAATGCCTTTGTCTGCCCCCAAAATAGTGCCACCTGGGGCACCGCCCCCCCCCCTAGCTACGCCACTGCTTTTTCGCTGTCTATCTACTCATGTGACACTCGCAGGTTCTCGCAGCCACGGTGTGCAATTATCCGCCCAGTGCTGCGAGGAGTGACTGATGCAAGTGGTGGTGCGTGAAAGTGTTGTTGAAGCACACGCAGGAGTGAGTGGGTGCATTTTTTACAACCCTAAACACCCAGTCTTGTGTTTAAGAAAAAATAATGTAGTAATGATCACATCCGTCATTCTATTGCTTCATTAGACAGATGGATGTGATCATTACTGTATTATTCACTTTCCAGCTTTCCACTCAGAGAATGGGGGCCGTTTTGTTTACCTGCCAGGGCATCAGGGCCCCAGCCTGACGTGAGCCACCAAAAATGAGGAGGTTTTCCGACGAACACAAAGCCCAGTGCTCTCCAGGGCAGTTCCGCTTTGGAGCACAACAACATTCAATAAACTAAGGAAGACATGGGATGGATTACGAGGGATCGGGTCTGCCAGCAGCTGCCATAGTGCCAATATTGGAAACACTCCCCCGTTCTCGTACAGCATTATACATAAATAAACCACCCAACACCTTTTTAGTGGAGAAAATTGCTGCAGGTTTATTTGTATAACAAATATGCCAACATGGTGGGTTATCTTACGGGCGATCCAAGGGCAGGCAACCCCCCTATGCCTCCTGATGAGCCAAATTACACCGTGGCCGTCGCCAATCGGTGGTTACCAATTTGGGGAGGGGCCACCCCTCCCAGCGGTGGACCGCCAGTCCACGCCCTTACTCACGCCCGCCAGAGGGCGGAGCGTTCCAGGCAGCCCCCAGTTGTTCAGGCCCACAACCGCCCGTAAGACTAACGGGGCGCCGTCACTCTTCTAGGGCACAACGCCAGGACATCCCTGGGTATACTTGGCTTTGCACCCTAGTTGTGCTCCTGCATAGAGTACCCTTCTGTACCTTACAGCCTCTGGATCACCCTGTAACTCCACCTGCAACAAAAAACAATAAGTTAGATTATTCGCCCCCCCCCCACCATCCCTTGGCTGTCCGCAGGGTAAGCGATTGGGCAGGAAACAGCGAGACGGGCAGCAAACAAAAGGCCGCACCGTGGGCGGGGGAAAGTATATATACCTCGTGCCCTTCCCCACCTCCTGGGGCTTGAGCCGGGAGTGCCGTTTGTTGGATCTGATCGACTTGCTCTAAAACGGTCAGGACTGTTGCTGATATTATTGCTTACATTTGCAAAAGTCTTGTATACATCTTTGCCATATTTGCACTTTGCTACATATTTTGCACATAACGTGGGGGAGACGTTACAAATACTTTTTATTGTTTCATCTTTGAAGCAGGGGATTCCTGGCGAACACTGTTTTAATCTGGGGGCATTTTCTTAGGTTTTAAAAAGTCTTTTAGCACTCAAATCACCCTTATCTGCTTCTCTGCACCGGAGACCGACGCATTTGCGGCGTCGCAGGACTTCCGGGCGGGGGGCAGACATTTTGGGTGAGGAAGGTCAGCGGGCTAGGCTTCATGCCCCTGCCCTTATTAAAGAGAGCGCTGAAGCGTGCGCGCAGCGGGCGCGCCAAAGGCGCGCCAAAGGCATGCCCGTCTGCGCCCGTCCGCACGGACTCCGCGCGCAGCGCCAGCGCCCCTGGTCGAACCAGGCCAGACAGGGACACTACCTACTATTCCAGTGATGCCCTAAAACACCTCAATCCTGGCATTTTAGATCAGATGTGTCATAAATTATGCATGGAGACCATACAACCCCAGAAGAAAGTGCCTTGTCCAGGCTATAACGCCGAATTACCAGAGTTTTTGATTAAACCTATAAAAACAGCACCGGCAATGAAATCTATAACCCTGGTTGATGATCCTCATTCCATCCACAAATTTGCCCTATTAAATGCGAGATCTTTGGTCAAACATAGCCAGGAATGCGCCTCCCTTATCGAAGATGAAGGGATATCGGCAGAATTCATTACAGAGTCCTAGACGGATGAGGCTTCCGGACCTGACCTGGTCAAAGCAACACCTCCCAACTATCATTGTTACACTTTACATAGAGGCCACAAAAAAGGGGGGCACTGGCCGTTATTTACCATAACTCAATTTCAGCCTCCTTCACCCCCATATCCATAGTAGAATGTGAAGCCTTAGAGTTCTGTCTAAATATATCACATCACTGCTCGTTTAGAGGCTCTCTCATTTACAGGCCTCCTGGTTCCAGACAAAGTTTCCCTACCCAAGTTGGTAATTTAATAGAAAGAGGCATTAGTCTTGACTCCTATACTATCCTAGGAGACTTTAATTACCATCTGGAATCCTCTTCAACGGACACAACTCAGCTAATAGAGCTAATGAGAAGCGCCAAACTTGAACAATTGGTGAATGAAGCAACTCATAATGCTGGCCACACATTAGATGGCATTTTTTCCAATAACCCAAATTTAACCTTCCTAAACACTCTACAGCTGACATGGTCCGACCACTTTGCGGTTATTGGTGAATTTAATTTGCCTGTCCATGTGGCCCCTAAACTACAGAGGAAAAAAAGCTCAGTAACTAGAGCCTGGAACAAGATTGATTCAAGAGAAATACAACAGCAGCTTACTCTTACAATACCAACATTGCCCAGAAATCTAGATGAAGCAACTAACATCTACACAAATTGGTTGACAGCCGTAGGGAACAAACTTGCTCCACTGAAACCACTTTGTCTCAATAGACAACATCCTTCGGCTCCTTGGTACTCCTCAGAACTTAGAGACCAGAAACTCGTGTGTAAACGCTTGGAAAGAAAATGGAGGGAGGGCTACAAGGAAAAAGACAAATCGATCTATAAAAGAAGCCTGTCAACATATAAACACCTATTGCAAACAGCAAAACAAATGTTTTTTACGGATAAAATTAATACAGCAAAAAACTCCTCAAAAGAAATTTTTAAAATAGTAAAAACCCTGGCTCATCCATGTACCCCATCAGTTCAGGCCAGTCAAGAACTGTGTAATAAAATAGCTAACAGTCTTTTTGAAAAAGTAAATAATATTTTTGTCACATTCTCTAACTCTGTTAATGATAATACTCAGAGCTTAGCTTCCCCCTGTGGCAACTGGTCAGGGATAGACACAACTCGATGGATGGGTAAGGTAGGTTTTATTGTTTGATAACTTTTCTTTTTCTTAATGTCTAGTCTCTGAGGATCCGTGATGGTGTTTTTCGGCTTCTTTGAGGGTTCTCTCTCTCTCCTTCTCGCTATGGCCTTGTTCGTCAGGAGGTTTGATGGCCACGGTACTCCCCGATTGGTCAGGAGGAGGTCCCAAAAAGGAAAGAAACAAAGGGTCTTATCAGTAGAAGTAGAGTTCCTTGTTGTCTCTCTAAAACCAGGGCCGGGTGTGAGGAGACTGTCCTAACCGTGTGCTTCTGTACAACTCAATCCGTGATACACCGCTGGTGGAGGGGGGGGTTTAGTGTAGGTAGGGCAGAGTGACACACGCAGGGAGAGGGTATGGGAGTACAGCTCACACAGTAGGATTATTCGCTATCTCCCCTCAGCCCATCCAGCCCGCCACACGATCCCGTACCTGTTCTAGCCACACTCCTCCCCTGGGAGTGTGGCGGGGCGAATCGCGGTGTCCTGAGCCTCCTGGTTTCTTCCGGGCGTCTTCTTTTTTTCTCCCGGCCTGCGTCCTCCGGACCGCGTCTCTCCTCCCTTCCGCTGATCGCCTCCTCCAGGTCGCGTCTCTCCTCCTTTCCGCTGTTCTCCTCCTCGCCTCTGTTCACTCCTCTCACGTCCTCGTCTCGGTCCACTCCAGTACTCCTCCGGGAATCGCCGTTCGTCCTGTGCTGCCTCTCGTTTCCTTTTGACATCTCTCGCGTCATGACGTCACTCCTGGGCGTGTTCAGGCTGTCCTCGGGACTCCACTTAAAGGGACCCTCGTCTTCCGTGTCGATCCGTCTCTCAAGGGTAGGTGACGGAAACCATTCGCTCTGCTGGGGGGGGGACAAGAGGGGGTAAATTTGGATCGGGCACCCACCAGTCCCTCACATAACTGTGTTCCTCTACCCTGGCACCGTCACACCTCTCGTACTGATTCCATGACAAAAAGATCCCTCCTGCAGAATTTTGTCCTGCTAACTGAATCTGACACATCGAAGCTAATGTGTAAGATAAAGTCAGGTTCCCCCTATGACCCTTGTCCTAGTAGGGTCGTTTTATTAGCAGTAGAACCTATTTCAAAAATACTTACCCCCATTTTTAACACCATGTATCTAGACGGATACTTTCCAAAAGACTAGAAACACGCGTCAATCCTGCCTCTTTTAAAGAAACCCAATCTAGATATCAATGACCCAAACAACTTCACACCCATATCAAGAATTCCTTTTCCGGCAAAGATCATAGAAAAGAATATTAATGCGCAATTAAATAAATTTCTACAAGACCATCAAGTTCTGGACCCAACTCAGTTTGGATTTAGAGGGGAGCACAGTACTGAAACTGCGCTGCTAAAATCCACTGGAGAAATCAGAAATATTTTGGACCAGGGAGGGAATGCAGCTATGATCATGCTAAACCTGTCAGCAGCGTTCGACACCGTACATCACGGTATACTGATGAGACGTCTCAAGGAGATAGGAGTTAAGGGCTCCGCCTGGAATCTCCTCAGATCCTTTCTTACGGACAGAGTACAAACTGTAACATTAGAGGAGTTTCAGGCTGAATCATTCTCCCTGCCCTGCGGAGTCCCCCAGGGCTCTTCATTGAGCCCGACTCTTTTTAACATATATGTCTCCTCCCTGGCACCACTTGTTGAATCATTTGGGTTTTCTTTAACTTCATATGCTGACGATACCCAAATAGTGGTCAACCTGCTTCCAGGAAATTCCGTACATACACCTCTAAGACTACAAAACTGCATGTCTGCAGTGGGAGATTGGATGAAAATAAACTGCTTAAAGCTTAACTCCAACAAAACGGAGGTTATTCTCTTCGGCAACATGGGAGTATGGTTGGATGACAAACTAAGTGGTAGGGATCAGGTAAACAAAGTTGTCTCCACCACTACACATATTCTTAAATCTTGCAAAAAAATTATGCCACTACTCCCAAAAGCAGCACAGCAAATAGTTATCACAGCTCTCATTATGCCTAGATTGGACTATTGCAATAGTCACTATCTCGGGATACATGAAGGATCTCTAAATAAACTAAAGATTCTGCAGAATGCGGCTGCCAGACTCCTCACGGACACGCCTAGGACTGGCTCCATCTCTGCCCAAATTAAAGCCTTACATTGGCTACCGATGAGACAACGTATTCAATTCAAAGCCTTGACATTGGCCTTCAGGGCCCTCCATGGAATGGGGCCTAATTTTTTAATACAACAACTTCACTGGTACTCCCCCACCAGAACCCTACGATCCTCGGATGCCAAATTGGCTATAGTTCCCAGAGTGAGGAGGGCCAATTGGGGTGGCAGAGGTTTTGTGGCCAATGCAACTAGGGCATGGAATGCTATTCCTATATCTTTGAGAAGTATGACCGATCTTCTATCATTCCGAAAGACATTAAAAACATTTCTTTTTAAGTATTGATCCTCCACAGGCCTCATCTCTCTCATTCTATTCCTCTTTGGGTCTTCTCTGAGCGCCAGGACACCTTTTTGGTAACAGTTGCGCTTTATAAATGCTCATAACATAACATAACCACTGCCGGAAGTGACGCGGCCGATTGGCCCTTCTGGCCACCAGACAGGGGAACCCCTAGCCGCTGACTCATGAGCCCTCATGTGGCACTAAGGCGGCCGCCCTCTTAGGAGGGTCCCCTTCGTGGACCACGGACAGCCCACAGACTGCGAAGTACATTTTCTCCCTAGCTGCCCAGCGCACAAAAGGGAGAGCTGGGAGGGTAGAATAACTAATAAAAAACGCTGGTGTCTAAGCGGGACTAAAGGAAGAGCATTATTGCTGGATTTGACGAGTTGTCAGGACGCAGACTGGAGACTGGTGCTTTGGATGATGCCAGTCAGGGTAAGAAGAAGCAGTCCCTGGTAGAGACCGGAAGACCAAGACCTGAAGTGAGAGCAGTGTGCACACTTCCTTCCTCTTAGAGGCAGATCACAGCACAATACCATTGCAAAAAACTAACATGGTGGGAAGTGTTGTTGGGGGAAGGCAGAGGGAGAGTACTTGAACTGCAAGAAGCAGCACCATGTGCCAGCGAGCATCAGTAGAGGTATGAAAGAAAGAGTGCACTCAAACAAAACATATGTCCCAAAGTGAAAGGATCCGTGTAGCAGGGCCAGTAGCCAGGGTGTGAACAAGATAGCCACAAGGTGGGACAAATGTACACTATTCAACTATGAAAACTAAGGAATTTATAAAGGCAGGCCAAGCAACCAATGAAAAAGCTATGGGCGTGCGTGGGTGTGTTAAATCTCCACAGAAAGAATACAACAGTCTCGCAGAGCAGTGCATGTGCGCTGACTCTAAGCTCGATCTTAAGACACATCCTACTATGGTAATCCCTTCCATTTCTTTACATCGTGGATATCAACCATTGGCCCACAAGGTTGATCATCAAAAGCATGCATAATAATAATAATCACCCAAAAACACGTGCCCTTTGTGCTCCTTGCACTTCAATTATAAATAAACATGTTCTAATCTTTCAGTTGTTCATTCGACCACGAAGGACTTCCTTTTTCAGCCAAAGGTTAATCATTCATTGCAATTTTACTCATGCACACTTTACAGTTCATGCAATGACAGCAACTGCCTTCATGTTCCTGTTCTTTACATTGCATTTTTTGGATTAATCCCCCTTAGGTACACAGAATTTCGCTTTGTTTTTCGGAAAGCATTCCTTGCTACTTCGTGTTTCTTTTTGTTGAAGCACTCCATGTGATGACACGTGTTTTCAGGCCATCTCTCTCATGTGATTCTCTCCCTCGTCTCCATGTCGCTTTCTCTTACCCATTTTTGTCCCCCTCCTCCTGCTGTCCATATTATTGCTTACCCCCACCCACTGTCCACGTTGTTCCTTGCCCCCACCCTGTGTCCATATTGTTCCTTGCCCCCACCCTCTGTCCATGTTGTTCCTTGCTCCTACCTGCGTTCCGTTATTGCTTGCCCTAACCTGCTTTCCAATATGGATGTTGTGCTTACGCCCTCACTGTTGTTGCTTGGCCCCCTCCTACCCCTCTCCTCAATGTTGCTTATCATCTCCCACTGTTCAATCTAGCTGCTTACCCCTTCCTGCCCTCCTCTTGCTGTCTGTCTGTTTCATGGCCGGACTGGCCAGTTTACGTGGCCAATCCCCCAGGAGGCTGGAGTCCCAGGAGGCTGATTTAAGCCTCCAGGAGCGGTGGCGCCCTTAATGCAATTCCAGCCGCTACTTGAGAGAGTTGCTCTGGTTTAGCGCGCACTAGCAAGTCTGCACATGGGGGCTGAATTGATATTTTTTGCCATGGCTGTTTTAAGTTCCCAGTCCGGACCTGGTCTTGTTGCTTACCCCAAAGGTCAGACTGGGAACGCAAACCAGCCCTAGTAATTAAGTCTAACCGGCCGTGGGGGGGGGGGGGGGAGGTGGAGGGGTGTTGCTGGTGGGAAACACTGCTGCTGCTTTTGGTACAGGGGCCAATATTGCAGCGCTGCTCCAAAAATGGCACCCTGTACCAAAACCGCCCCGCCCCCCACCGGTCTAAAACTAGCCCCCTACCTTTCTGGCCCACCAGAAACCTGCCCGATGCCGCTATGGCCAGTCCAGCCCTGCGTACAACCCTGCTGTCCTCCTGCCATTATTCACGGTACTCTCATCCTCACCCTCCATAACAACCGCCCCCCAAATAAAAACACTGACACAGACGACCATGATGCGGCCAGCGCTGTCTGCATCATAGAATTTTTATTAACTTTCAGCCTTGCTGCACAGCAGCTGTGCATCTGTCCAAATGGCTTAAAACATTGTCAAAGCCGACAGTACGTGGGCGAGACCTATGGGCTTTGCAAAGGATTGTTTAATTACTGTTTTGCACGGGCTTTTGCATGTCGCAAAATAGTGCTATGGTTTACAGAAGACATAAGAACTGTCAATGAAATGCACATTTGGAGTTAAACATTACTAACACTTAAGACTTATTTTAGAGTCATTAGGTAATACCCGGGCTTTTTATTATTTGACAAGGTATAACAGCCAGGGTTTGGATTCCTAATCAGCAAGGCAGAGCCACAATTAGAACAATAAACAAAAGGCCAGTGCTGATCTCTCTTTTATACCTTGTTTGAAAAAATCACCAAGAGACAAAACAAAGTGACCAATAAAGTTTTTTCTTTTCAATTAATGAATATATCAACATTTTTTTTGAATAACAAAAACAATTCTTGACCTAATCACAAATCTTTACACATATTTTACATCTCACATAGCTCTCATATTTCATTGATACACAAAACTTGCATACTCACAATCATACATTGGAACACATTCCCCAATTGAATTTGCGTTCAATTTTCATACTTGACTACATAAAATCTAACAGCCACACTACCACTCATTCATACATACCCTAATCACAAGCTGAAATCCTAATTTACAATAATTAAAAAGACAATACTTAAAGGCAATAAGAACTAAGGTGAATACATTTCAAAGGAATTATCCAAAATTACAAATATTTCAAACATATATAAAGCACTGAAAAGGTCTGAAATCCAACAGGTTGACGCGTTTCGAACACCCCAATTCAATTGTTGGTGTTCTCTTCAGGACCAACAAAGCTGTAACAAAACAAAAAAAAATCTCAATCACACTATATCCTGCAAAATACCTCTCCTTTTCTAGCCTCACTCCTCTTAAGAATCAAGAGCTTACCTTGACTTGATAGATAATTTTGGAATGATTGAGGCTGAATTTGATATCCGCCGATCTATTGTTCAACCATTCATGGAATTTGGTGAGATCTTCAACAGAACCAGTCCAAACCATAAAAATGTTGTTGATGAATCGTACCCAATTCCCAATGAATTGGGAGAAGGGATTTTTGTTATACACAAACTGGTCCTCGTATTTGGCCATATAAAGAACTACTAGCTCAGGGGCAAATGGACATCCCATCGCTACTCCTTTCACTTGAAAGTAGAAGTCACCATTAAAGTTAAAATAGTTATTTTTAAGTGCGAAGCTGGCTAGTTGTATTATAAAATCTGTTGGCACTTGTGTCGGTTTTTCTCTACTACTTAAGAATGCATTGATTACCGCTAGTCCTTCATCCTGGGGGATTTGTGTGTATAAAGAGACCACATCTAGTGTGACCATGAGGTGGTTTCCTTGAGCAAATCGTATAGATTCCATCTTATTGATGAAATCCGTCGTATCCTGTAAGAAAGAAGGAACTTCGGACATGAATGGTTTTAGAAAAAAATCAACGAACTTCGAGATGGGTTCCATTAATGATTTACGGCCTGAGACAATCGGTCTACTTGGGGGTGTGGTCTCATTGTTATGTACTTTCAGAAGAACATAGAATAATGGAATTCTGGGATGTTTATTCTGCAGGTATTCGTATTCTTTTTTACCAAGAAAACCCTGATCAAATCTAACCTGTAGGATTTTAAAGAGTACTCCCTGTAAATCGAGGGTTGGGTCTTTCCCAATCTTTCTGTAGCATTCCGCGTCTCCTAGTTGTCTCATGACTTCCAAGGTATAGTCAGTTGTTCCCCAAATCACAATTGAACCCCCCTTGTCCGCTTGTTTAATTATTTGATAATTTTTCAAGTTGAGGAGGGCTTCTTTCTCTAGTTTAGATGTGTTATGTTTGATAAAACACTTTTTCTTTTCCATATCTGTGATGGCTGATAAGACCGTTCTTTCAAAAGTAATTACCTCTTTTGCAACTTTTATAGATGGAGGACAGAAAGATGACTTATTCCTTAATCCTGTGACTTCCAAGCTTGGAGTAAAAGAAGTTTGCGCATAAAATGATTTTAAGCGTATCTTCTTACAGAATTCAATGACCTCAGTTTTCAATCTAACGAAGTCTGTACTCTTTGTGGGTACAAAAGATAATCCTTTTTCCAAAATCCGTTGTTCATTGACAGATAGAGTTTTTTTGGAAAGATTAAAAACAGGAGAGACCATTAATTATTGTAATTCTGTCTTCTTGTGGACATCTCCCATGGTTGAACGTTGAATCTGGTTTTTCTACGGGCTCTCTGTTGACCTCTTCCTAAAAAAGGAGGTTGCTGTTGTTGGAAATTACCTCTTCTATTTGGGTTCCTGCGTTCTTCGTTATTATCAGTCTCACTCCCACTTGAGGACGACGAGGTTTCTGAAAAAGTCACAAAGTTATTTTTTTATCTTCCTTGATATTCTTGTAAATATCTGCGCGATTCAGTTCTTGAGTAATAATCTGTCTGGAGATAAGGATACACCTTTTCCAAGCTGAAGTTTTTTGTGTCCTTTTCAAATTTGTTGCTTTTTTGATTGACTGTGTAATTTTTAAATTCCTCGATTTCCTTATCAACTTTCTCCAGCAACGCTTTTGCATCTGCTATAGTTTGATTATTTTTAATTTCACCCTCTAGAGACTCTATCTCTTCCAGTTGTTTTTTAGAAATCCTTAATGCCGTTTCCACAGTTAGGACCATAAGATCCCTGCTACATTTGGTCTCGATGTAGCTATAACCCTTTTTGTACAATGGGTCTTCTGTAAAGATTACAGGTACATTACGAATTTGAAGGCCCCCCGTAATAGTACCAGCTTTCAAATGTTGCACTAGGAAATGACCATGCAGGTCAGTTCTGATTTGTTTTTTCTTCAGTCTTATTAGTTTATCTGACTCGTGATTCTGTGCTGAACTACGCCCCCCTTTTTTTGAATATGAACAACATGAAAAACACGGGAAGTTAGACTAACGGAGGATGATATTCATGATGACTGGATTGGATTTCCAACCACGAGATCATTATGGACCAGCAGTGCTTTTAGAATCATGCAAACAGTAGCCGGTATTTCATGTCATTCGAGTAATAAAATCAACAGTAAGATGCTTTCCTGGTCATTAATAACACTCAAAGTGTATTGAAATGAGTGCACCGTAGATGCATTTTTTACTACACCCCCCATGAGACGTAGCGCGTAGAGCGGAAAGACGTGAGGATCATGTGATAGCGTCACAAAATGAAACTATGGCTGAACGGCGGATTCACGGAAGTAATTACCCGTGGCGTTCCGTCGGATGCAAGATACACGGAATCACGAAGAGCTTTGTCTGCGATTCAATTCAGGTCAGTTGGTGTGAAAAAACGTGGACATATACTATGAGAGAACTCTTGCAAACACAGATGAGTAATAATGTCTCTCTTTTGACTTTGCTTGTGGTGCAGAGTGGACATTTAGAGGAAGCGACGTCTAATAGAAGGACGTACCAGGAGATTTTGAAAAGTTTAAAGGAGCGTTTGAAGTAAGGGCTTTTCTTCTTTTTGACTCTATTTACACGAAGGATGGCTTCGGTACATTTAAATAACTAAAAGGCCTTTATTTACTTTCTGGCCTCAGGAAGTCAGTGGATGGCTGCTACAAATCTATGAGCAAGCTGGTGTTTTTGGGATATTCGATAGCCTCTGGCTCCATAAGAGGAAGAGTGCAGATTTGCCACAAGTAAGAGCACTGCTGTGGTGTTGAAGTACATCATGTGTGTTCAGAAGGGTGAACTTTTTTGTATACAATGAGATAAGGCATTCTCAGTGGGTTCAGTGGAGTGTTGGTTTTTTCTTTCAGAGAAATGTGCTAAACATTCTGCAGACTAATAGATCGACTGATCTATCAAGTCAAGGTAAGCTCTTGATTCTTAAGAGGAATGAGGCTAGAAAAGGAGAGGTATTTTGGAGGATATAGAGTGATTGAGATTTGTTTTGTTTTGTTACAGCTTTGTTGGTGCTGAAGAGAACACTAACAATTGAATTGGGGTGTTCGAAACGCGTCGACCTGTTGGATTTCAGACCTTTGGAGTGATTTATATATGTTTGAAATATTTGTAATTTTGGATAATTCCTATGAAATTTATTCACCTTAGGTCTTATTGCCTTTAAGTATTGTCTTTTTAATTATTGTAAATTAGGATTTCAGCTTGTGATTAGGGTATGTATGAATGAGTGGTAGTGGGGCTGTTAGATTTTATGTAGTCAAGTATGAAAATTGAACTCGAATTCAATTGGGGAATGTGTTCCAATGTACGATTGTGAGTATGCAAGTTTTGTGTATCAATGAAATATGGGAGCTATGTGAGATGTAATATATGTGTAAAGATTTGTGATTAGGTCATGAATTGTTTTTGTTATTCAAATAAATTTTGATATATTCATTAATTGAAAAGAAAAAACTTTATTGGTCACTTTGTTTTGTCTCTTGGTGATTTTTTCAAACAAGGTATAAAAGAGAGATCAGCATTGGCATTTTATTGATTATTGTTTTATTATTTGACAGCAGCTCAGTGTTCATTATCTCATTTCACTGTTATCTGGAAATGTAACTTCTAGTTGTCTGGTTGTGTTTTTTATTTTAAACATATCTGCTAGCTCTCTATCAAGTTATACTGTGACATCTGTCTCCTTGTGAGGAAGTAAAAAACAAAACTAGCATTGGTAATGCACCGGTTTCGCCTATGTAATGAATAAAGAGCTGTTTTCATCAATCCTCGTCTGGGAGAAGGAAAGAGCTCTCTGACAGATAACGCAGGAGTAGAGAGGATGTGGCGCACCAGCCAGACCTGCTGACTCGAGAATTGGATATTCTGGTTGATAAATTGGTATATAAATATATTGCAAGAGTAAAAGGCAAAACTTTTTATGAAAAATATAGTTCCACCAGAGCAGATGTTAACAGAATTTCAATTAGGAGAAACTAATAAGAGAAGCAGACCAGGAACAAACATTGGTGAATGCAGGAAAATATGCTACAGCCAATAGAAATGGAGGAAAGGTAAGTGGCACACACAGGAACCAATGAGAAGCAAGGAAAGAGAAGAGGGATGTGAGTCCCTTTTAAGTTTATTATAAAAACACCAGGGAGGATATGTACAAGTGAAGTGGCGGAGTGAGGCGTTAGCCGTCATGGCTTAACGCCTCACTCTGCCATTTCAGAAAAGCAAGGCTGCACCATATTTACAACAATATGGTGCAGCCTTGAGTTTCTCCCTGCGCTGGAGCTACACTTAGCGGTGTAGCGCCAAAGCAGGCACCCTTGCACCATAGTGCAAGGGTGTCTGCATGCAGGGGAGGATTGTTTATGTGCAGGACAGTGCCCCTTCCTGCACATAAACAATCCTAAAACGCCATTTGTCACTTTTATGTGTGCTGCTTCATGCAGCACACATGAAAGTCAGAAAATTGAATTTTTTTAGAGATTGTTTATGTACAGGAAGGGGGACCTTCCTGTACATAAACAATCCATGGCAGTTTGCTTTATCCATGTGTGCAACAAGGCAGCACACATGGAACAAGCAAAGACGAGGAGAAATAATGGATTTCTCCTCATTTCACTAAGTTAAGACCACGTTTTCCCTGGTCTTAATTTTGGCGCTGCCGCCTATGTACGCCACCCTTGTACTTAGGGGGCAGCAGCGAAAACAATGGGTGTTGCGGTGGAAAGCCCACCGCACCACCCACTGCCCACCAGTTTCACGCTAACCATAGCCTGAAAGGGGGCTTTATTTACAAGGCAGCATTACGCTACGTTACGTGGCTTAACACTGCCTTGTAAGTAAATAAGGCTAAGCCCCTATCGCCACCACAACGTCGGTAAAAGTGAAGTTGTGGTGGCGATAGGGGCTTGTACATATGCCCCTAGATTTCTCTAGCAGGCGAAAACAAAAACCGGGAAAGGCACGCTATGGTGCTTCGCGCTGGAGTTTCTATTGATGCTGGTGATGACAATATTGGCTGCATTTCTCTCCTGTCGTTATTTTCTAGAAATTCGATTCCAATCTCGGAATTTCCTTTTGTCAATAGAAGACAGCACTATTGCTTCATCTGAAGTTTTGAGCGCCGCTAATATTAATTAGTGTACTTCCTCATTGTATGGGGGATACCTCGTATGTACTATTTCATTGCTATTACCTTTCTTCTTTATATGCGTAATATAATTATTTCAATTTACGGAAAGGCGCTCCATACCCGCCTTTCATGTTACAATCCCTTATATAGGTTGCCCTAACCTCTTAATACTCACTTCTGCTCATGCTGGAATTTATGCTCTTGAAATTGTTGTTTTTATGAAAAGTTGGTCTTTTCTCCCTCTCACCGCTCTCTTGTCCAGAGGGTGAGGCTTTCCAAATTACAAAGTGATTTAGGTCAATATTGTTCCATTTTATTCTTGCCATTTCGATGCTTCCAGACCATCAAATCCAATGTCTTTGTAGACAAGCATTGGCATAGCCAATAGGTCTCGCCTTTGGGACCTTATAAGTGTTTAGCCATGCAACAGTTGCATACCTAAATACTTATAAGGTCCCAGAAGCGAGACCTATTGGCTATGCAAAGTGACCGTGCGGCCGCGAAAGTAAGAGTGATCGCGAAGGCGATCACGATCAAACATCAGAGCGGCCGTGCGGCCGCGAAAGTGAAAGTAATTGTGGTAAAGCGGGGCGCCCGCGCACATGCACTGTAGTTCTATGCTGGCCTGGTAGCTCTTTTTGGAGCCCTCTCAATAAGTCTCGCCAGACCAGCGCATGCGCTGGGTCAGGCAAGACCTAAAAAACAGTGAAAGAAAAAGAATTACTGTCCTTCCGCTAGCTAAATACTGGGTATTTTTAGGTCCTGAAGTCTGTTTTCTCACCCAGTCACATGCATATAAATAGTGGAGTAACGAAGGTGCTACTGGAGAAAATGGTTTTGTGGTGACTTCCTCGTCTCGGTACAGGCGCTTCTAGGATAAAGAGCAGACAGAACCCCTTCTTCATCAGTTAGTATTTTGTCACATGTTGTAGATGAATGTGGCCGGAAAAAATAGTTTTGGGGGCTTTCTCTTTACCGTCTATTTGAATTTGGGTTAGTTAGATGTATCTGATTATGTGTTTCCATACATGTGCGCGAAATGTTTCCACCTGGACAAATTCAGTCGTCAGAAGCGGCTGGTTCTTGAGATGCCCGTCTACAGCAGCAGTTTGGTCTGTCAGGACAACCCTCTTTTTGTGAAGCATGCTTGCCCTTTGTGCAACTAAGTGATGAAAGGGGTGCTTGCATTGATTTCATCCACTGGCCATCGCTTGGACCACATTGCAGACCATCATATTCCATCCACTATGCTACTCTAGACACTGGCGTAACGAAAATTGGGGGGACCTTCCTGCAAGGAATGTGAAGGGGCCCCCTCCGGGCTCAATCAAGAGCTCTCTGGCACTGCAGGGGCTGCGGGGGCCTGTGTTATGCCCCTGACTCTAGACATAAATCAGCTGTATGCAAGTCAGTTGTGCTCATGTTCCAATAGGGACAATCTAGGTCCTCCCAAGACGAGAACACAAGCACAACCAGACTGGTTTCTGCCTGCTTAGGCCTCATCAGTGAGTGATAGCTAGAGTATTGTGGCACAATGAGCACAGGACCCACAGCTGGACATACCCGTTGTACTCAGGGCATCGTACTGAAACAAACGACAAAGTTATGGAAGGAAAGCTTGAATTAATCGCAGCCACTAGTGATTTCTCAGGCAGCATTCCAGTCTACGTTATAGTCCATGATTATTATCCTATCTCTGACTCTGCTATGCTTTGCTGCACTTGCAACTTCCCTCTCATGATATAATCTCACCTTGGCTGCACCTTGTGACCACCAATAGTTTAATAAACTTGCCTCTGCTCGACTCAGCCTTCTTCTGGGTGGAGTCACCAGGGAGAAAAGACACATACAATTACAAGAAAGTATTTCGGACTGTTGCATGGAGGCATCTCAATGAAATTAAGTTGCATCTTGTTAAATGGCCCTCCAGATCTTCCTACCTGACTCATTCCAACAGGTATTCTCTTTCCCACATTTTGTTGTTGACACACTATACATTGACAAAAGGTTCCTGCTACAGCTCTGAATCGAGGATTAAACCAGGTTTGTCTAAAGAGCCGTATCATAGCATCTCTTCCAACATGTGAAGGGATGATAATGATGAGCCATGGGTGAAAGACTGTCCGGTAAGACAGGTTCCCATCTGTGTATACCCATACCTCATCTTCCTGTCTCTGAATGCAACCTGATCTTACCCATCCATGTTATTCTGTATCTGACAATTTGTCTTGCAATGCCTTCACTTCCTCCCAAGTTTCAACAGATGACTACAACAGTCTATAATTTGTGACATCATAGTTCTCTCATAGGGGTTCTCCATTGAATATGTAAGAATTTAGAGTGCAATAGCATGCAGTCTTATCCGCATGGTGGTTGCTGACAGTGGCATAATCATTTCCCTCGGTAGCGTAGCTAGGGCTGCGGGGGGGGGGGTTTAGGGGCAGTCTGCCCTGGGCAGCATTTTTTGGGGGGCGGGGGCTGTGGCACTTCATGTGAGCTGAGCAATTTTCCATGGCTGGGGAGCAGATCCATCAGCTGAAAGAGGAGGTGGGCATTTTGGTGTGTATGAGGGGAAGTAACAGTGGTGACAGTGAAGGTAAGAGTGGGGGATGTAAGGGGGGAGTCGACAGATGACAAGGAGGGAAAATAAAAAAGGAAAGAAAACCACCTACCTTGAGGTCGCTGCATCGCCGCCTCGCCGAACGCAAGGTAAGTGTTGTATTTAAAAAAAATGTTGTTTTCCCTCGTCGTTGTCTGCCGACTCCATCCCTCCACTCCACCACCCCTACCTGCACCGGCCATCACTGGGCTGCAAACTCAGGGACCGCCATGGGTGGCAAAAGCTCAATCTACGCCACTGATTTCCCTGCCGATGAGAAGAGCACTTCACCACAAAAATCTGGGCAGGCAGTTGCAATAACAGCAGCAGGTTCCGTATGCTTACCTCATTCTGAATGGGGGATCCTGATGATGTCATGAACCCATGCTGTGACCACAGCTGCCCCAAGTCATGTATGGTACAAAAGGGGGTGGTGATGGACAGAGCATCAGAACCAATCAAACACTCACACCCAGTCAACAGATCTGGGTTTGATCCATCACCGTTCTTTAGCCCACTCTGCCACCCCAGTTCACACATGGCCATATGCAAATCAGTCTGACCCTGTGCCTCATGGGAACAGTCCAGCCCGAACTGCCAAGCCACGTCTTCCCTGGACCGGAAACAAGCTTCCTAGGACCGGTTTCTGGCATTTCAGCCGTCTTCAGCCAGGCTTGCTTGAATCCAGTGGCAAAGTGAGCAAGGGACTCAACGTCTGAGCATACCATGCCAACTTATGGCGAACAAAGTGGTACAAAAGGGGGTGGTGATGGACGGAGCATCAGAACCAATCAAACACTCACACCCAGTCAACAGATCTGGGTTTGATCCATCACCGTCCATCACCACCCCTTTTTGTACCGCTTTGTTCGCCATAAGTTGGGTGAAGGTTTTTTGCAGGGTGATTTGATTTTACTGGGTGATTTTATTTGTCATCTATGTACCGATCTAGTATCGAATATATGTGAGGGAGCCACATGTGCGATTAGGGACGGATTGCAAATGGAGCACTCTCTAGAAGGACAGAAACTGAACACTCTGCTAGACACTTATGGACTAATATACACTCAAGTTTTTTTGGGGGGGGGGAGTGTGCCCTGACCTCCTTTCACGGCTGACTTACAAAGGCAGTGTCTCAGCAACAATAATTGATTATGTTTTTAATTTCCTTTTCCTTGAAGAGATTTATATCTCCTTTTAAAATCAAGCACAGCCCGTTTAGTGATCACAATCCCTTGTTTTTGGTGCTCGAAGTGCTGGGAAATTTGAATGCGCACCATAAAGGGACTGTGGGTTTACTTGTCGTTACCAATCAAGGGAGGCGTTTGAGGTGTTAACAGCTGAATATTACTCTTTTTAACCAAGCATTTTTTAGTTTGCGACAACAGGAGATTTTAAAGTATTTAGATTTATTAGTCGAGGGAGAAGAAATTATACATGCGTTTATTTCAATCGCACAATCAGTCACCAGTTTATTGACAGTATCTGTAGCTACTGCTTGTGCGGATTCACCACAATGGTTTGATAGTGAGTGCTCCTGGGCCTTGCGGCAACTTAGGAAAGCCATGAAACAGATCCCATGTGACAGTGCCTGGGTGGCAACTTGTCGAAGAAATTATAAGGAGAGATTAAGGAGCAGAAGAACTTGCTACAGAAAGAAGCATGGGAGGAGCTGACAGAAGCATGTGAAAAGAAGGATTGTACCCTTTTCTAGAAGATTATTAACAGTCCCTGTTACACAGACCCAGAGGAGCCAGGTTAGCTCATAATATTACCCCAGACCAATGGAAGGACAACTTTGAGGGTGTGTATAATTATGGTCATAGTGAGGAATCCACCATGGACGACAGTTCTCCCTCTGGCACCAGAGCTATCTCTTTTAGTCTTGATGAGGTAAGATTGGGCATTGAGGGTTTGTCATGGAATAAGGCCCCTGGTCCTGATGGGGTTCCCCCAGACCTTTTTCATGGCAATATAGAGGTCTGGGACCCTGTTTTAACCAAGGTACTAAATACTTCATTGAAGACAATAATGCCCCCCTCGTGGTATGCAGCCACGACTGTTCCGATTTGTAAGAAAGGGGACAGGGAAAATCCTAGGTGCTACTGCTCTATATTCCTTATTGACCCCATAGTCAAAGTCCTTAACCGACTGCTATTAAACAGACTCTTAGACTGGGCGGACACTAAAGAAATTATTTCAGAGGTAAAATATGGGTTCCGCTTAGGTAGGTCAGCTATGGACCAATGCCTAAACCTATATCTTTTGATAGCGAAATACACGATAGCTAAGCCTTCTGCTCTTTTTGGGGCTTTATGGACCTCACCGCAGCATTTGATCGGGTGAACCGCTGCAAACTCTGGTCACTGCTCGGTGACCTCTGGGTTGACCCTGTGATTATAAATGTTTTAATGACCCTACATTTTAATACTACTGCTTCAGTCAGATACACCCATGACGGGAACGTGACTGATCCTTTTAAATGTTCTAGAGGGATGAGACAGGGATGTATATTGGCCCCATTTTTATTTACGTTATATATTAATGGGATATATGATTAAACAACTACTGCCTAAACCAGGAATTCCTTAACCACGAAGGCAAAAAAACGAGCAATGCCAAACCACTACATTGTTAACGAGTTCCCAATCCATGAAAAATATTGAAATTGCTCATTTACACCACTATGTTCTTTTAAATCCTCATGTTTTTGACATTTAGAAAAAAAGGAAATGTAATAATAGATGAATTTAAAAAAAACTATTTTTAGTGAAGAATCCTTAAATTAACGTATATTCTAATAGATAGACATAATTTCCAATACCGGACAAACTACAAAAAGTCAATAATAAAAGCTTGGAAACACTAAAATAAAAGTCCATCATCAATACTGACTACAGTGCTCACTAAAATGGTGGCATAACGAACAGAAAAAAGGAACAAATGCACTTTAAAATCAATGACAAAAAACGCATGTTCTCACAGAAATTAACATTGTTTTTAAAATGGATTGCAGAACATATTTTCAATTGCAAAATGATTCTACTAAAATAAACCGTATAAAAACAGACAACCACCGTTTTGTTACCATTTTAACTGTGACAGCCAGAAAACAGTCGCATCGAGCACAGAACAGCTTCATCACAGTGATACACTAAACAACAGTGCCATCTACTGGCACAAGAAGGTAAATAAAATCAAAATCTATTATATCGACAGCGTTAATCAAACAAGAAAATGATCAAATTAATTAAGAAAAATATTATTTATAAATTTGTTGAATGCAATTGGAAACAGACTATATACCCTATTGAGTCAGGCATAGTAAGCGACAGAATAAATTAAAAAGAATATCTATTAAATGAATAGAACATGAATCATTTAAAAAAATAAAACATGTATACTAGTCAGAATGTTAAATTAAATATAGGAAGATCACTGATCCGCCCTCCATCCACAACTTCCTTTCCTTCACTCTCTTCCACACCCCAAATAACATTAAAATAAAAATTCAAAATTAAATATATGTAAATAATTAATAAAGATTTATTCGTAATACATTTCCGATATACTTCTAGCATCTGCAATTGATTGAAGTCACCGAGGAGTATAGAGACGACCATATACTACAAGTATGTTCAAATCACTTTTTTTTTAAAATTTTTTTTTTACAAAAATAGAAACTAGTAACAAAATATATAATCTTAAAATTATGTGTACATTAAATAAAGAAATGGAGAAAAATGTATACTTTGGAAAGAGAAAATAATCATTTGAAAATAAGCTGCAAAATTTCATATTAGAGGTGCTCGAACTACTAACCAAATACAGTCAATTATGTAAAAATATATCAACGAGACTGTGTGATTCAAAGCAAAAAGATACTGAAAAGTGACTAGAATCTAATTTAATATAACAACTCCACAACCAAAAATAAAAGATGGTGGGTAATCAAAATGTGTATGATTTTGTTTATAAATGCAGAAATTTTCCACTCAAACAAACCTTTCAAAACACAAGCATCAAGGAAAGTGCAGAACTTAATAACAAGAGATAAATATAAGGGGAAATAAAAGCAAGGTAAGTTCATGTAAAATTGAAGTCAATTTCTCTTTGAACTATAACAAGTGGATACTTAACATAAGGCAGGAGCTGAACAGTGGATGAAGTCCAATTTTGCAATTAAAATCTGCGGAGTACTATACCCTGTACAAACCAAACCAGAAAACAATTTTCATACCGGTATCTAGATAGTAAGTCTATAAACCATTCCAAAAAACAATTTCCCTGAGAGAAGATGTTGGACAGTGACTAAGTGGATCATTATGATGGAGTAAGGACCGCCACCGCCGGGCCGGCAGTGGCGGTCCTTCCGCCATCACAAAGCCTATTAACCACGCCAAATTAGGATGGCAGTGGGTACTGCGGCGGATGCAAAGTACGTCTGCCACTTCACGACCAAAAGCAATCGCACCGATTCCCTGGCAGACGGTTCAGCTAAAATGGTGGCGGTGCCTAGCAGGCACCGTCCACCCAGTGCTTAATTTTGTAAAATATTAAGTGCAGGTGCTCATTTTTTTTAGGAGGCCACGCCCACTTTCCCAGCTCCACCCATGGCTTCCACAGGCTCCACCCACTTACTCTTTTGGCTCTACCCACATCTTCAACTGGCACTTCTGAAAGCCAGATGTAATACCCCATGATTCCATGATATATAGTGGGTCATATCCAGGTGCATTAGGCTTGCGTAGTCATAATATGCACTATAACGTCTTCAAATTCACCACCCACGCACTGCCCCTAGTGTCCAAGCATAGTCCAAAATGTCTACAAACAACCACCATGTATAATCCAATTGCAGCCACATGAGCTCTGACACTACCTTAAATTTCCAACACAGCTTCATAATGCGCAAGGCTGCGAAATAATCAATTCTGCAACCCTAGGTGGTGTACAGTGGTAGGTGGTGTTCCCCTCAGAGCTGAAGGTATGATAGTGGGCATGTGCACCACTGCTTTTATAACAGGGTTCCTCTTAAATGGTTGTGATAGGCAACCTCGAGCAAAGGGGATAGAGGGACTCCTGCTTTGACTGAGACGCAGTGTGCTGTGAGTGAGGGAGGGCTGACTGAATTTATTTCAGGGCTGGAAAGGCAGACCCTTCCTGAAAGCAGCCTTCCAGCCACCATTGGATCGGGGTAACTAACCCCTTCCAATCTATCGGCTCAGCCCCTCCTAGATTCTTATTATGCAAGGAGCATAGGGGTAGTCGATTCAATCAATGCAAATATATATTTTTTTGTACAGCAGGAATGCCGAACTCACAAATTGGAATGTGCTCTCGTATGTGATAAAGAAGAAAAAGTTGGCTTTGAAAAATGTAATATTTCCATAGGATGACATCATGAGACCAGTTTATGGGTCATGTATATAACATTTAGGTCAAATGGATTCTTCAAGTTACCATACCTGGTACCTGGAAGTTATTTTTTTTATTTAGGTCTGCAGAGGTATCAATATTTGGATGGAGCCTAAACCCCTGTCTCAGTAGGACTCTGAAAGCTCTTTTTTGTTGATGACATAAGGTCAAGCACCCTTTGAACTGTGAAGGCAGACAAAAAGTCCATGTGGACTAGTGTATCCATGGGCTCTTAAACACAAAATTGCCCTCTGAAGTCTTAAGTTAAAGATTGCCTCCCTTCCATCTGTGGTGCTGTCAGAGTAAAAAATAAAAACCTGTAAGTTATCACGTATCTAAGACCAGCTGGATGTAGAAACACAATGATCACAGCTGTTTGGAGGGCAAGCATTCTTTGTGGATGTACTTACACAAATTCTGCACAGTCAAAACATGTACGCCGGCTACCAATATATGGGCTGAGCCATATCCCCTCACCTGGTAGTGACGCTTAAAGCCCTTTTCTTAACTGATCACATAATGTCTGGTGACAGTTCTGCTGTCAAGCCAGGCCTAAAAACGGGTTAAGTTGTCTGAGACTACAGCAGGAACAGTACAATCTTAAAAATTGCTCGGTTGTAAGAACCTGATGCTATCTCCGATGTAGGGGCAAAATGTGTGAGTGCTTCAAATAGGATTTAGTGAGTCATTGTCTTCACCTCAATCATAGATAACATGTTTTACTATGACCCCCCCCCCCCCACCGATGGAAATTGCTCTTGGCTTACGGAGACATTTAGTCCATTTTCTCAACATGTAACCTCAAACACTGCACGTGTGCTACATGTGCCAATTTGCCCTTTCAGCAGCTGGTTGCTCTTACCTCCTGCTCAGCAAACAGTGCCAGCCTCTGCAGGACGTTGCTGGTGGGCTCCCTTTGGCAGGTGGCACTCTCATTTACCCGGGAGCTGGTAAAGCTGTTGTAGCCACTGTGTAATGAGAAGGTGCATACACTGTGGCCCCGGTACATGCAATTGAAGAGGTGGCAGCTCAGAGCATGCTGGCGTTTTGACATGGTGGACAGCTCCATTACTGCCACACAGCAACGTGGCTCTTCACAGCATGCCCCCAATAGCTGATTGCAGGTCAACACACCGTCTGGGGTGGCCAGAAACATGGTTCCAACTGCTAGCGAGTCTTTGGGGATATGGTCCTGTAGGGTGGTAAAGAGGCCCTCAGAGCCATCGCCACGCAGCTGCTGTTGTCCCTTCCTCTGGATGTGTTACATACAGATGGTGCAGGCACTGCTGGCCCTGCTTGGCCATGGGCATTTTCAGGTTGTTTTTAGTAGCCATGGTGGACCCACCCTTCTGTTGTGCATTGACTGGCCTACGTGCTTCCCCTTGCACAAGATGGACTGCCCTTGCCTGATCATATGGGGTCTGTGGCTCATCCTGCATGTGGTGCACGTGCACCCCTTGCGCCTCGCCTATCCCCAAAGGTTTCTCCTGCAGGTGGTGCAAATCGGGAGCCTCCTCCAGGCTCCTCATTTCTCATCTTCACCGGACACCTGGACCTCAGGGAGCGGGCAGCCTCGTCCTTAGAGGCCCAGCCCTGCACTCGCAGGGTCCCCAGAAACATAAGATCATATACAAAAGCTGCGCAGGCCAGGTTGGCTGCTGGCCCCTGCAGGCTGCATTCTTCATTGTCAGACGAACCTGCTATTATGAGCCCATACCCAAAAAACGGAACACTGTCTAGCTGTGCCCCACATGGTGCTTCTAATATTTGTGACCAGAGTATTTCTGTCTGCTTTTCATTTCCGTCCTAAGGCATAGAAACCGTTCACAGCCTTGGCTGCATCTCTCTCTCTTTACTGTGAGTGATTCTGCCGTCCATGACCCAGAAACATAGTTGCCAAGGTTTCAGATAGCTATGTGTGACATTTAAATAATTAAAGTGCAATTATGAGTCACATTTCAACGACTATGAGTGACACTTTCTTGCAAAGAAAATCAAGCTATGCTGACGAGGGAAATTTATAAATATCAGAATGTACACGCATTTGAGCAACAAGAAACTCCATGAAGATTTTAAAACTGCTGCAAAGCACCAGAAATGGTCTCTCTGTCCACGTGGGACCCGGCCCAACAGGAAGGATATGCGATGGGCCAACATGAACAATTTACACACGGAGTCATCTGAGCTGTCTAAGAGTCACCCAGTCTCAGCTGACTAGCACAAGACAGTCTGTCAAACACCATTTTGCAATACCTCACAGGCTGAGGCCGGTGCAGTAATCTCTCATAAAATTTAGCAGACAATTTAGGATTGTCAGAAACATGTGCGAGGTACATGGACCGGGGGATCAACAGGGGGTGAAGGAGGAAGACATGGATCAGCAAAACCCGGATCAGTTGAAACCAAGGAGGAAGACAGGGTGCGGCAAGCGCTATATAATGAAAGCATATTTATAATCAGTCAGTGGTCGAAGTGGGGGAAAAAAAGTATGGGAACTCTGGGCGGAGAATCAGAGGGCAGAAATAACCCGAGGACTGGGGCAGTGGGCGGAGTCAGAGGTGTGGCCAGAAGGAGCAAAACATACCAATTTTTAGCATTTGTTTTACATTTCACTGACCAGTTACAGCTCATTACGTTATTTAATTCAAATTGACATTAAAATACATTCACAAAGTGGGATACGTATCCAATCACAGAATGTCCCAAATACGCTTCAAAGTGCTATCACAAGCCATTTGCCTCACAGCCGTGCAGTTTCTCCCATCAGCACTTTTGCTCCCCTTTTCCACAAAAGCAGTTCAAACATGAATGGCAAAATATCCTTTTTTCAAATGTTTTCCACATAATTAAGTCTGTGCCATATTTGCTACATAATACATCATCTGCTGCATTATCTGACGCGTTTAACTAATAACTATTTACAGCTCAAACGGATCAAAAGTTACTAAAAATGTGGCTTGTGTTGCTGCAAAGTGAATGGCCCTTTGCAAAGGTTGAGTGGTTACCTTTATCACTGCTACATTTGTATGTTGAACTGGTACTAACGAGTCAAAATATTTGCAGAGACTGTTAGTATGTGTAAAAATATCAAAATAATAAAGTATCAGGGAATATTCCGCATTACGCTGCAGCCTTTTTCTTGCTGCATAATTTAGTTAACACTGCAGCATAATTTTGTCCTCCATTGCTGCATAATTCCAGTGGCCCCACAGCAAGCAGCACTTGTTAAAAATGCTTGTGCATGAAGCAAAGAGACTGTCAAGTTTGTGAACTTATTTTGGTGTGTGTGCAAATCCTGCATTGCCGATCCCTGGTGAGTTGCAGCTACATCTGCTGAAACAAAGCCAATGGAGGTACCAATGGGTGAGGCGGACCGGCATCAAGGGTCCTGGGACCTCAGGGACAGAGTTACTGCCACTCTAGGGTGTGCTTCTTCGTATGCCTGCCGACAGGATTGGAGGTGAACTTCAGTATTGATTGCCTTGAAGATTAACCCACACTTGCCACCCCTAGGGTCCACCTGCTGATGCTAAGATACCAGGGCTTTTAAGGTCTAGCGGGGCCTTCGAAGGTCTAGCAGGGGAATGTGCTCTCTCAGGAGAGTAGTCTGGTGGACTGGTCATAAAGACTGAACCTGGTTCCCCAGTCCCAAATTCGGCATCTCTGGCCAAAGAAGTGCCACATCCTCTCCCCCACTGGACACCATACTGCCCCACTTAGAGAAAATCGCACTGCCTTTAACTACTACCAAATTGTGCCCCTCTATAAACACCTAGATGAGATTCAATTCAAAATATACACTTGACAAGAGTAATACGCTGGCTGAAAAAAGTAACAACATTCTGGAAAAAGCAAACACTCATAGGTAATACAACTTAACACTTTTACGCTCGTTATTCAGAAATCAATGAGCGTTTTTGCCTGAAAAGTTAAGCACATGACTAAAGGGCTTGGAAGGGACACGTTTTAATGTCCATTGCTGATATCCTTACAAAACATAGGCAGTATGGTTTAAAAAGACCACATCCCTGGACACAGAGCAGCGTGCACATTTTATGAACTAAAATAGGGAAAACAACTGATAAGGATCACATTAAACGTTTTCCAATCCACTCATCAAGCAGGTACTGCAGTACCTCCATGAATGGCGCTCTTCCTCACTTGGGGTAAAATACTGTTTAAAGAAAGATGAGAAAAGAAAAGTAGCGATTCATTAACAAACGCTGTAAAGTGCCGTAAATGTGTTTGGGGGGGAATGAAATCAATCAGGCCAATTTGCGAACACTCTCTCTTGCTTTATTTGGTTATGTATTTATTGTTCAAATGTTAAACCTTCGTTTCTCTCCTCCCGAGGCTGCATAGAAAAATGTCAGAAAAAGACATTTGCAGCAAAAGTGTTTCCTCTTTTTTTGGATCCATTTCGCAGGGGAACGAATGAAGGAAAGCAGAGGAAACAAAAGTCACGGTTTTCAACAAGTGACCTGGAGCACGACAAAAAGGTAGAGAGTAGGAGAAAGAGATGGGGCGGCTGCTGGTGGTGGAGCAGGAGAAGTGGACACTGTCCTCGACTTCTCTGGACAAGAAGGAAACAGCTCTTTTCCCTCTGTGCCCGCCCGTCCTTGAACAGCCACAAACGTCCGGGCTATTTCGGCCATGCATATCTAAAATAATAAAGTAGGGGAACGGACTATATTAAATGAGAGAAGTAGGGGCACGCCGTGCCCTGCCGGCCCCGCCCACTTCGACCACTGATCAGAGTAAGAGAGAGTTCACACTCCAGGCTGCACTTACTTTGCCCTTGCTGTGGCCTTAACGACTCCAACTTCTAATGTTGAGCAGCTGCGTGGAGAGACTGGTGCGCCTTATGTGCTTAACACCTCCAGCGCAAGGCCTGCCCCGGGCTGTTAACTCAACTGCCAGCTTCCCGGTGCGGTGAGTCGGCTCCCTCCGGTGCTGGAGCAACATTTGTATTAATTTAAATTAACTTTAGTGCGAGCCTGCCATGCTCACGAAAATTTAACTCTGTAGGACGTGTGTGCTACAACAAAACTGGTCTTCTTGACCTCCTGACTCTGAGTCACGGAAGTTAAGAATGTTGCAAATATGCCCTGCCGCTCCCGGTGGTGAAAAATGTTACATTAAACACTTAGCAGCCACAGCTGCAGACTCCGAGACTGCCCCGGGAGCAGAGTGCAGGACGCACTGCCACTCTTAAAATAGAATCAAGTTATAAGTAAAATGAAAGACTGTTGTGGAAAAACTCAGCTTAGCACAATCTACACTGCTTTCAGTGAGATCGAATCCAGTACGAAAAAACGACAATGATGCATGGCATTGCTGGAAAAGTAAATTAAAAATGGTAAAAAAAAAAACACGTGGCAGCCTGTCAGTAGCGCCGGTGCTAGCAAATAAGTGCCAGTGCTGAGCACCGGAAAGCACCGGCTCAAATTAAGCACTGTGTCCACCAAATTAGGATGTGGGTTTAGCAAGGTCTTTCTATGGCAGCGATGCCGCCATGGAAAGGCTGGTGGGGATTGGGTTGGGGGGGTGTTGCTGCACTGTGGGTACCCATGGTACCCCTCTGCATTGTCATGTACCAAGTTACAGGTACTGAGTGATGCTTGCCACGTAGTGCTGGGAAATGCAGTGAAAGCACTTTTAACATTGCGTATGATGCTGCAGCCAGCAGCACCAATCGCAATGTTAAAAGCCATGGTGGGACTGCCGCATGTCTGGCGGGCGGTCCCAAACACCGCTACGGTGGCGGCAGACCTAGTCCGCCAGCAATCATAATCAGCCACTAAGATCCAAAACAATAATGCAACTCACCCAGGAAATCAACACAGGCTAACTGTGAAAACATCACTTATTGTACCATTTATTTTCTATTTTCAGAAATCTAATCCTAAAATAACCTTAATAGCCTTGATTCGAACAACGAAACAACCAGTAGCCTATACGAATCTACAAAAAGTACAACAGCAATACACAGTAAGGGGCTGATTAGCCTGCCCGCCCGCAATAGCCCCGGAAATGGGACTGCCCGCTATGCATGCAACGGTCCCGCATGTGCAATTTGAATGCGCCCGCCACACAGGCGGGCGCATCCCGCATTTCTAACATTGCAGCGGGCGGTGCTGCCAGCAGCACCCGCCACAAGGTTAGAAATGCAAGTTGTGCATTTGAATGCACAACGTGACAGGCACCGCGCGGTGCCTGCCACGTTGTTCATGCAAATGCAGGGGGGTACCATAGGTACCCCCCATGTGCACCCCCCACCCCCCCAACACCCTGGGGGCCTGCTACGGGCCCCCAACAGCAAGGACCAATTGCCTTTCCATGGCGACAATGCCGCCATGGAAAGGCAAAAGACCGCCTGCTACATAATATGGACGGCGGTGTCTTCCTGACACCGCCTCCATATTATGGGCTTCTTCCGCCCAGTCGACTAGTCGACCGGCGGAAAACCGGCAGATGGTCTTTCCGTCCGCCGGGGTGCCCACCACCATAGTAATATGGCGGGGGAAATGGGTGTGCGGGCGGCGGATTATGGCGGGCGGATCGCCATTGTAATCGACCCCTTAGTACCTGTAAATCTCTTCAAAATTACAGAGACTGTGATCAAAGAAAACTTTATGAAGAATAAGTAAGAGCCGACTTTTAAAAACATTGTATGCCATTACCACGCCTTTTTTTCCACACAGGTTTTTAGCTCAAACATGCTTTTACAACGCATACCATTACCACACATTGTTTTTTTAAATAAAAAAATGATGTATCTGTGAGGGGAGACCCCCCACCCCCCGTCTTCCCTTAAATACGTGGTAAAAGCATTCGTTGTAAAAGCATGTTTGACGCAAAAAGCATGCGTTGTAAAAAATACGTAGTAAAATCACGACCAAGAAAAAACCAGAGTGAGAAAGCTGCTTCCCATTGCAGAATCAGAGAGTAATTACCAAACAATCAGGTGCATAACAGTTACTAGGATCAAATTTACAAGAAGCATTTACAACGCAGATAAAGACATTGTCTGCCATTACCACCCCTTTTTTTCCACGCAAGTTTTTAGCTCAAACATGCTTTTACAACGCCTACCATTACCACACATTGTTTTTTTAATATAAAAACAACGTATTTGTGGAGACCCCCACCCCTATCTTCCCTTAAATACGTGGTAAAAGCATGGGTTTTGGTAAAAGCATTGTTGAGGTAAAGAACATGCATGGTAAGAAATGCGTGGTAAAAGCACGACCAGAAAAACACCTGATTGAGAAAGCTGTTTCCCACTCCAGAAACAGAGAGTAATTACAAAACAAGCAAGTGCATAACAGTGACTGTGTTCAAATATTAAATTCCAAAACTTTTAAGAGTACTTACCTCTCAGCAATTAGTAATAAGAAATCAAAAAGAAACATGCACAAATATATATATATATTATTTTTTAACTGATTATTCAACAATGTCAAGCAGCAACCAAGCAACGTATGTCAAATCGCGGACTGGGAATAACCTACTAAAATATGTTGGGTACCTCTATTGTAAAGATAAATATGTAGAACCAAGAAGTTATTGGAGGTGTGTGCAATATTTCTCATCCCATTGCACAGGCAGAGCGGTTACTCTGGAAGAAACCATTGGTAGGACAACAGACCATAACCACTCTGCCTCTGCAATAGAAATAGAAGTACGAGAAAATGTCCAACAAATTAAACTTCTAGCGCACACCTCCAATGAAAACTGTGGTACAATTCTAAGGGAAGTGGCTCAAAACATACCTACACATGTTGCAGGTAGCATGCACTCATCCCCAACCTCAGACAGATGGTGCAAAGAGAAAAAGTGACAAGTAATCTCCACCACATAACACCCCGCAACTTCGAAGACATTGACATCGCTAATCATTTATCACTAACTTTCTCTAATGAAACCTTTCTTTTGTATGATAATATAGACGTTCTTAAAAGAATTTACATTTTTAGCACTAATCATAATCTTATAACCCTAGAGAACAGTCCAGTTTGGATGATGTATGGTAATTTCAAATCAACACCCCATCCATTTTCACTCATTTACACTGTTCATGCTAATAAAAATAATACAACGGTCCCCTTAGTCCTGCTTTGCTGTCTGAAAAACAATCTTCAACGTACACTGAATTTTTATCAGTAATAAAAAGCAAAACCATGAACAAAAATCGTCCTACAAAAGTAATAATTGATTTTGAATTGGCAATGATTAGTACTATTGCAAAATTATAGCCTGAAACCCAAATCCAAGGATGTTGCTTTCACTTTTTGCAGGCTTATTAGCGTAAAATTCAGAAATCATCCTTGGTTAAAGACCATTTAGCAAGCAGCAAACTTCAATTTGAATCAAAAAAATTAACTGCGTTGTGTTTTGTACCACCTGAGAGTGTAGATGAGTACTACACTGCAATTACCGAATCTGACTTTTTTACACAAAGGGGTCGATTCCGATCCGGGTCGGACAGCTCTCCGAGAGCTGTTCGTAGCCTTACCGTGCGACCTACCCGTACCAGGAGCCGGTCCGTCCTGTTGATGAAGTACGATGCGCATAACTGCCAAAAACCCGACCGACACGCAGGCTGTGCCTCAAGCTCCATTCTCCGTCCGAGCCGTAACTCCTAACGCTGAACCGAGTCGCCCGGTAGCAGTATCCATAGCAGTTTCCACCCTGACAAGTACGATGCGTACTTCCATCGCGCCGGACGGGTCGCCACGTACGGCACGTCACAGCATCCGGAAAAGAAGCATATCAGCTACGATTCGCGCCACAACTCAATCCACGGCTACGAGATGGACCAGCTAGCAATGGGTACAAGACGGAGTAACAAGCAGCGTGTACGAGATGAACACATCATGAATCCCATCATGCAGGTCATACCAGTACTCTACATCTATGGCCGGATCAGGAACAGACGCGGACAGCGCAGACGGTAAGTCAGACACCCACCACACAAACAAACAACACGTACCTGTAAAATGGCACACACACACGGGGGATCCACATCCTGGTCACTAACAACAGGCCACCATAGGGGTTGTATGGCCAGCACCACTACTACCCCCACTCAGAGGGCTTATGTTGCCCATCACCCCTGCCACCCCCACCCATAGTGGACCTGTTGCCCATCCCCTCTGCCACCCCCACTCATAGGGGACCTGTTGCCCACCACTACTGCCACCCCCATCCATAGGGGACCTGTTGCTCATCACTACTGCCACCCCCACCCATAGGGCTTATGTTGCCCATCACCCCTGCCACCCCCACTCATAGGGGACCTGTTGCCAACCACTACTGCCACCCCCACCCATAGGGCTTATGTTGCCCATCACCCCTGCCACCCCCACTCATAGTGGACCTGTTGCCCATCACTACTGCCACCCCCACCCACAGGGGACCTGTTGCCCAGCACTACTGCCACCCCCACCTATAGGGGACCTGTTTCCCATCACCCGTACCACCCCCACTCATAGCGGACCTGTTGCCCATCACCCCTGCCACCCTCACTCATAGGGGACCTGTTGCCCATCACTACTGCCACCTCCACTCATAGGGGACCTGTTGCCCATCACTACTGCCACCTCCACCCATAGGGTTTATGTTGCCCATCACCCCTGCCACCCCCACTCATAGGGGACATGTTGCCCATCACTACTGCCACCCCCACTCATAGGGGACCTGTTGCCCATCACTACTGCCACCCCCACCAATAGGGGTTATGTTGCCCATCACTCCTGCCACCCCACTCATAGGGGACCTGTTGCCCATCACTACTGCCACCCCCACCCATAGGGCTTATGTTGCTCATCACCCGTGCCACCACCACTTATAGGGGACCTGTTGCCCATCACTACTGCCAGCCCCACTCATAGGGGACCTGTTGCCCATCACTACTGCCACCCCCACCCATAGGGCTTATGTTGCCCATCACCCCTGCCACCCCCACTCATAGGGGACCTGTTGCCCATCACTACTTCCACCCCCACTCATAGGGGACCTGTTGGCCAACACTACTGCCACCCCCACCCATAGGGCTTATGTTGCCCATCACCCCTGCAACCCCCATTCATAGGGGACCTGTTGCCCATCACCCCTGCCACCCCCACCCATAGGATGGGTGATGCGCCACACATCCATCATACTCCAACATTAGGTATGTCAGCAAAAAACATCCCCCCTAACATCATGACAACAGTGTGTAGTCTGTGACAAATGCCCACAACAGTGATTATGACTTTGAACATACAATGTAACTACCATCACATGTGTGACCAAAAAATGAGTGTGGCCTACACAAGGCAAGCATCACTATAGAACTGTGTCAATGTAAAATAACACCCCCTCACTGTGTAGAACAAAAGTTAAGTGTGTGGTTCCAAACTGCAGCAAATGCTGAGCACTGTGGTGATGGGGCCTAAAACCCCCCTCATCACAGTGACCAAAAGGTAAGTGTCATCATGGTCAAAGCTGCAAATGCCAAACAGCATGTATGATTACCGGTCCCAACACATGAAACACTTTTGTGGCAAACTAGTGGTTGTGTCCCATACCCACAGAGATGTGGTGAGGCTAACAGTGCTGTGAAAACATAACATACTCTCGGCCAGGTGCAGACAAGCAACACACAGGTGGACTGACAATGCAGACAGTGTACAATGACACAAAAGCAGAAGTGACCATCACAAAGCATTCACACATCTCGAAAATAGACACATAAATCAAAACAACCTCTGTAGACTGTAGGTGTCAGGTCACAAACTCCCATTCCATGCCAGCAATGGCACCTAACAACCTGGATGAATGTGCACAATGATGTGATATGACTCACAGGGACAGCAGGGTAAATCACAAAAACAGCATCCAGACAATGGCCCACAACAGCAATAACAATGCACTGGTGCAGATGCACAAACACAAACAGGCAACCTCACACTGCACATCTGACACAACATGTGTGTGCGTGTGTCTCAGTATCCCCAGGCAACTACACAACACATGAGGGGGGCTGAACCACAGTGACACAGATGTGGACACAGTGCCATACAAAAGTAAACCATCATTGGGACCCCCTTAGTGGGCAATCAGGCATTGTGAGATGAGAGGGAGCACAACAGACACATGTGACACAAGCTGGAATGAACACAAACTAACACAGCAAGAGACTGACACACAACAGCACTACCCCCAGGGACCAGACCTTGGGGTGACACAAGCATGCATGACACCTCCACTGTGATGACAAAGGTAGATGTCGTACAAACTGTGAAACCCAGACATGTGTCCTGTGCCACAAACGTACATCACATCTACACAAACACAAATCACTCAGCATGGCCCGTCATCCATGGACAAACGGGAGGTTGGGGCACATCCATGCAAACATTTACATCAGTCCACCCTCAACACCACACACCCTGAACTGCATCTGTGAAGCCCACATGGACAGGTGACATTGCACATGCACCCATGACAAACACACTAATGTTGGGAGGAACTAAGGTGCACAGACTCATCACACAAGGACAGTTTACAACTCTGGTGAATTACAGACATACTGCACAGTATGCGGTACATGCCATGATGTCAAAGCTCACGTAACCTTCAGAATACCTGCCACAGTCCCAGGACAATGCAGAAGCCAAGGCGAACCACAAGGCACACATGCTGACACCTGCAAACATTGCAGCCCTGAACCGGACAAGTGGGAGCAGTCACACACACATACACGTCTCAATCACTGAAAGGTATCACCTAGGGACAACTACATGATATTGCGAACAAACAAGTGTCTTGGGGACCCCTGACTGTGTTCCATCTGCGTCTGACAACATCACCACCACTCAGAACTGACAAATCCCAATGATGAATCACCAATTAACAGTACTATGTCATGCACCCACGCATCTGGTAGCCCATGGCAAAGTTGTGGGATGAACACAGTACCACTCAGCAAGCAAAAAAAAAAGGAACATATCAAGGGAACATGGCCTGTGTATGAAAAGGGATGTGGACACACACACACATGCTCACACAACACACACCATGGGCCCAGGCTATGTCACGGAACAACACACTTACTTGAAGGGACCCAACTCCTGTGGAAGCCCAGCTGTGCCAAACATAGTCACAGCACGTCTCAGTCATGTCAGCAGAACCCTTGGTCAGTCAGCCATCAGTTACCACACAATGAAGGCTCTGGTCACAACAGCCTGGTTACGGGAGTCTCCTTTAAGTCATCTGCACATACTCAACACATATGTACAGCAAGTTGCACAGAGGACCCAGTTGCTCCTACACCAATGATGCCCACAGCTGTAGGTCCAGTGGTGATGCGCCCAAAGTCAGGGAAATAGACAAATTGGACAATGGGAAGCACATCATATGTGCATGTGTGCAAGCCACAGATGTGACCATGCAAATGAAATGTTCACAGAGATGTCCACAAGTTGTTGATCATGACACACCCAGTTAGCTGCAAAGGATGACATGGATACCGACCAGAATAGGATACATATCTCATGGACCACATGGAGTACCTCACATCAACACCTCAGTATTCAACATTGGAAATCAAGCATTACAAGTGCAAGGTCATGCTAAACATCATCAACCTAATACAGCTAAATCAAGTTCACAAGGATAAAGAAAAAAGCTTTATTCAGCAGATGAAAATGCAGACGTCAGTTCAAAACAAAGGCCAATGGCCAGTCCATTATCGAATGACAAGGAGTGAACGTGAGTGACAACTGTCACACTTTGCTTACCTGCACTGCTAAGGACAGGGGACATCACCTCGGAGGGGCATACATGGGGGCAGGCCAGGCACCGCAGGGACAGGATCAGGGCGCAGCAGAAGGAGGCAGTGAAGGGGTGGTGGATGCAGGAGAGTCACTTGCAACTGCAGTGGAGCTGACTGAAGTGGTGGGTGCAGTCACAACTGTGGGGCACAAGTCAGATGTGGTGGGTGCCGGCACAACTTCAGTGGGCAGGTCAGATGGAGTGGATTGGGTCCCCACTGCAGTGCCCAAGTCAGACGGGGTGGTCGTGGACTCCACTGCAGTGCCTAAATCCATGTGAGCGGAATGTGGTGCAGTTGAGGTCGGCAGGACAGAGGGGGGGACACGGTCCCCACATCAGTGGCACTAACCGTCTGACTGGGTGTGGAGGAGCAAGTGGTAGGGGGGAGGGCATCAGCATTTTGGGGATGGTGTATCTGTGGGTGGGGGAACCCTGGGCAGGGTGTGTCGGGGGAACCTCTGGAGTGGTGGCCTGGGGGATGGAGGACAGAGACTTTGTCGTGGAGCTGCGTGGCAGGGGTGGGGTTTTGCTCTTCCGGCTCCGGGGGGACTTGCAGGTGGGGGCCTCAGTCTGACTGCGCCTGGGGGAGGGTGACCGGGTGTGAGGGGCACTCCCCTCTGTGTGTGGGGACTTCCTCTTCCTCTTGTAATCTGGATCTGCTGGGTCAGTGGGGAAGAGGTCAAGGTCACAGAGGAAGAGCTTCTGTGGAGATGGGGTTGCAGGTGAGGCAAGGGAAGGGGGCTGGGAGGGAGAGGTTTCGGAGGACTGCGGAGTGGTTGTGGATGACTGTGTGTGTGTGTCTGCAAACCATCCCCTGTGAGTGTGGTATCAGTCCCCTGCGCTTGCTTGTGTGCACGTCTAGACCTTGGTTTGGGTGTTTGTGTGCTGCCCGTGTCTGTGGCTTTGTGAGAATGTGCAGGTGTGTGTGTGCTTGGGACAGGTAGGGTGCTAGGAATCGTGGGTGGTGCAGGGGTAGGAGGGGTGCGGGACTGTTGGAGGATGGACACTGCTGCCATCAGGGAAGAGGCCACGGTCTGATTGGTCCTCTGTAGGGCAGACATGCCCAATGAAATGCCCTCCATGAACGACAGCAGTTGCGTCAACAGACTGGTGTGTGCATGGAGGACACTCAGCATTGATGTCTGCCCTACATGGATCTGTCTAAGTAAGTCCATAGACTCCCCACTCAGGGCAGCAGGGGACACAGGGGCAGGGGGTGCTGTGCCTGGCAAAAGGGAGACATGCTCCCGAACACGGAAGCCTCCACGGTCCTCTGGGATGGGAGGGTGGTGATGGTGGTGGTGGGGGCGATGGCGGGGACAGGCTCACTAGCTTGGGTTTGGTGGCTGCTGACACCCGCCTCCACAAGGGGGTCATCCTCAGAGCTGCTGTGGCCCTCAGCTGGGGTGGATGGTGCTGAGGACTCCTCGGTTTGGCTCCACTCGCCCTCCGTGCCACTGGGTCCCCCCGACTCCTCTCCTTCTGTCCCAGTCAGGCTCTGTGGCTCCTCCTGGTCCGTGGAGCTGTCCCCTCCTGTGGACGTGGATGTATCTGGATAGAAATAGGAAGAAAGAGAACAACATCAGTCACCTGCACTGACTGCACACACCACAGTGAGTACATCACATCACAGGGCAAGGCCTGGCATCATCAGCTGAACACTGCTCAAAGTACCAACTCTGTTTAGAATAAGCCAATTGTCATTCTCACCATCAACCATGGCACACATATCCCTCCTGGACTTGCACACATATGTCTGTTGCATGTTGAATGCTAATACCCCAATGTGCCGACATGCACCACCCACACATTTTTTGGACATGCAAGTGAACATGTAGAAGTATGTCACTATACACACAGCACATCTCTTGCCACTGACTCAGTATAGGTGTCCGGATGAAGGGGTGGGCAGAGACTCAATTCACATGCTTGTGATGCATGCCAGCAACACACACTATGATGTTCTCATGTCCTGATAGTCAATGCCACACTGGGGTGCATGGAGCACACTAGAACACAATGCAGGATCACTCATAGCAAGTTAAATGCTATGGCACTGGCATGCATGGAAAGTCAGTCAACACTGTCTCCTGTCACAGGGGAAGGACATCCAGACAACAACAGTATGCACTGTGTCACAATCATAGCTCAGGGGTAAAGCAAACTCTGCAGATGACAAGTGCACTTGCCCATCCCCTGCAAACAACATATCCAGGACCCAGAAGACCCCACATCATGCAAATCAGACATATGAGTCTCTGCGAACACAACTCCCTGTACATTAGCACATCACAGTCTGCTGTGCATGTAACCCAGCTGCCTGAAGTGCACAGTTGCATACACCATTGTGCGCTGTCAAATGATCACACACCTATATGTCACACAGGTCTTGTCTCTCACAGTCACATTACAGATGTCCAGCTGACCCTCAAAATCATGAACACCCCAGTTGTACGTAACAGGAAGCCACACCATAATGACACAGAGGCAGACACCTGAAAGCACATGTTACTAAGCACAACCTGTAAGTTGATACACAGGAGTGGGATAACAGAGTATTTCTAAATGCCCTTGAGTAGGCATGACTGCCCAGGTCTACGTGAAACAGTGTTTGGCCCTGGACAGTAGTCAGGTGGCTAAGCAAGTTTGACATACTTGATATACATACTCCTGATGCCCACAAATTGGAGTCCCCTGCTGCATGGGTTTGTTTGAAATACCCCAGCCACATGTGGCGAGTCATACCAGCAATTGGATTGGAACACATATCAAGGGCACACACAGATCACATGTCAGATCCCAGGCATTGGGTAAACAATTGAACCACCCATGAAACACACAACAGAGTCACAGGAACAGATGCTGTCCGGAAGCTGAAGCATAGCTGACTGCAGGGACACAGTGCCACAGTGGCACAAGCAACAGACTGTAGGGGCCACACCTGTGAAACAGATGAGGAGGGTGCATCACACAATTGAGGGACATGAGTATTGGACTACAGGACCTACGTAATGTGGAAGTGTGACCAGGCCAAAAGACTGCAATTAGCATGTCAGACATAGAACACAGATTAGGCATGGACTTACCCCCTCCTTGCTGCTGTCTGGCCTTCAGCTGCCTATCCAGGTCCCGGACGACCACCGCCAGTATCCGGAGCATATGGGGGTCAGGGTCCGGTGTCCGCCCCTCCTGCGAGGAGGTGACAGCTTCAGCTGGACTCTTGCGATCCTCCGGGTCCAGCCCCGAAGGTCCTGCCAACTCTTCTGGCAGTTGTGGATCCGCCGCTTGTAGACCCCCACCGAACGAACTGCCCGGGCGATGGTCAGCCATATCTCCTGCTTCTGGTGGGCATCAACCTGTGAGGATGACAAAGTTAAAAGTCAATTAACACACAAGCCCCATATTTGTGCTGCACACATTGGGATATACATGTCATCATCACAAAGGGAGATGGGTGACACAGGTAATGCACCCATGGAAAAGGACAAATGCCCTGCATGTCTGACATGTTAACAATGCCTGGGAAGTTTAAGCAAGCACAAATGCACTTTAGCAGCAGAACACCTGTTCATTACATGTACCTACACACTTTGGGGGATGAAAGTACTCAGTGAGAATGCGTGCCACTGGTGTACACACTGCTAGTACTGCTAGTCAGACAACATGCATAATTAGAAAGGCAGTGGACTGCACACTCACCTGCTCCCCTGGTTTCCCATACAGCTTGCTGTACTGTGGAAGGAGCCCGTCCAGCAGGGCCTGGTTCTCCTCCTCAGTGAAGGCTGGGGCCCTCTCCAGAGTACATGCCATAGCAGGAGCCACAGGATGCAGAGACAGCAGCAGTGGTAGCAGGGATGTGGTCCAGTAGCATGTAGTGCAGGCAAGTGAGCTCCCTGGGGGCCAGCCAGCCTTATGTCTGTGCTGCAGAGGCAGACTCTGTGCCATGTGTCCCCAGTGATAGGTCCAACACGGTTGCATTCTATGAATCTGGCCAATCCATGGAAATGTATGACTCGTACACGTCTTCCGCATCATTCAAATCTTCACCTTCATAAAACCCTAGGAATTGCAACATTGTTGTAGGCATCCAACTGAATTTCCAGCGCACAACTCGTACAAGTTTTGAATCCGCACCTGTCTCCATGACAGTCCAGAGCCAATGGGTGCGCACGGATCGGTCAACTGACTGTACAACGTGTATTTTGAAAATATACATGCACCCGTCTCCATACGATTCATTGGCCAAGGCGTACGCCTGTCTCAGACCATGGCTTCCCGAAGCGCATGCATGATAGTCACCCACGTCGGACCGCATTGCAGTCAATGGCAAAGTGTACGCACGGCTCTGTCATGGACCGTGCAATGCGTACGCATTGTCACCCACGTCGGACCTCAAGCAGTCAATGGCAAAGTGTACGCACTGCCCGGTCATGAACCGTGCAATGCGTACGCATTGTCATCCGCGTCGGACCTCATTGCAGTCAATGGCAAAGCGTACGCACAGCTTGGTCATGAACCGTCAATGCGTACGCATTGTCACCTGAGTCGGACCTCATTGCAGTCAATGGCAAAGCGTACGCGCGGCTCGGTCATGAACCGTGCAATGCGTACGCATTGTCACCCACGTCGGACCTCATTGGTGTGACTATTTGACGGCTTCAACACACAATTACTTGCCAGGGACACATGTGCACATCTACCACACTACAGCGTTGGTCACACAGTGTCCCATGGCATGTAAGGCTGCATTCCCTGTGTGTTGGGGGGGCAACATTTGGTTTGTTGTGTAGCACTTTTGTTCAGCCACTCCCAGGCTGTGCACATGTTCATGGGGGCATAATCCTTTGTGTGTTGTGCACATTACCACTGTGATGTGCATCTGTACAGTAATGGGCATGAGTCATGGACACAGTTGCAGGTTGGATATGTTTAGGACATGTCACATACACCCTGAGTCCTGGGGGTGATGGCATGTATGTCACAGTGAGACCTGTAGCCACAATTCTGATGTGCACCCACAGTCTGTGTGCATGTTGTGTCTCAGATGTGGATGATCAAATGCGGCCAATGGGAGACAGTCTCCACATCCATGTGGTATGTGCAGCAATCTTGATGGTGTGTGTGTGTCTAAGAGACGTACATGTAGGGCCTGCAGAGACAACAGTGGCCACTACCTGTGGGACTCACGCTTGCCTTGTGGCTTGTACGTGATACGCCATGTCATGCCAGTGTCGATGTGGCAATACAGGGACCCTGAGTATCTGCATGGCAAAGATCTGTGATGCCTGGGAGACATCAGGCCTCACTTGTCACTGTGGTGTGTGTTTGTAACGTCACAGCAGTACATAGGTAGGGTGACACAGCCCAATGATTGGCCATTGCACTACATGGGACTTATGTGGACATGTGGAATTGAGATGTGAGGTGATGGTCATGTAGGTGACATATGTGTCCATGCCCATCAGCACACACCTCAGTACATTGTGTAATGTCATGATGTATCATGTGATATTGAGCCTGGTCATGGCCACATGGGTGGATGAACCGACAATCTTCCTTTGTGCATCTCTGTTCTGCAGGGCTCCAGCTGTCCATCGACTGTTCCCAGACCTTGAAACCATGCAGGAACGCGACTGCATCCGACGGTACCGCTTCACCAAGCCACTGATTGAGGAGTTGGCGGAGCAGTTGGCGCCATATCTGCTACCTGACCGGACATACCCTACAGCACTGACACCAGAGGTGAAGGTGATGGTAGCCCTGCACTTCTTTACTACTGGTACCTTCCAGTACACTGTGGCTACAGCAGGTGGGATGTTCCAAACTATGTTTAGTCGGGTGCTACACGATGTCTTGGAGGAGATGTTGCATTTCCTTGACCTGTACATCAAGTTCCCTAGCCCAGCTTAACTCCCTGAAATAAAGGATGCCTTTTATACACTGGGGAGGATGCCGAACGTCATTGGATCTATTGATGGTACACATGTGGCCCTGATACCACCACAGGCACATGAGCAGGCATACCGGAACAGGAAACATTTCCACTCGATCAATGCTCTGGTGGTATGTCTTGCAGACATGTGTATCACACATGTGTGTGCACGGTTCCCCGGTTCTGCGCACGATGCCTACATAATGAGGAGTAGTCGCATTGCAACACTGATGTCACAGATGCCAGATCAGCGTGCCTGGCTTGTCGGTGTGTACTGACTGTTTACCATTGTGTGTGTTTGGCAATGTTGTATTCCACACTCCTACAAAACTCAGCTAATTGTTCATTTTCTTGCGTGTAGGTGACTCCGGATTCCCCAACATGCCGTGGTTGCTGACACCCCTCAGGGACCCTGTGACAACAGCCAAGATGCGCTACAATGAGGCACATGGTCGGAGCAGAAGGGTGATTGAACGGACATTTGGCCTCCTGAAAAGCCGCTTTCGCTGCCTGGACAAGACCGGAGGGGCCCTCCCATATGAGCCTGCAAAGTGTGCAAAATTATCCTTGTATGCTGCATGCTACACAACATGGCAGTGCGGAAGAAGGTGCCTCTCATCCAGGATGACGATGACCAACCTCTGCCACCTGTGGAGGATCCCGGCCTGGGCCACGATGCAAGTGATGATGAAGATGAGGGTGATGTCCGCTCACAGCTCATCAACAACTTCTTCACCTGAATGTGAGTTTCCAGGGTTGTTATGTCAATGTATGGAGTTAGCCTGGAATGTGTTGTGGCTGCTCTGTTGCTGTCTGAGTGTGTCTGTGTGCCACTTGACTGGATGCGTGCAGTGATGTGTCCATTCAGGTGGTGTGTACTCTACAATAGGGTAGTACTGCTAACTTGTTTCTGTGTAGGTTTCTTGTGACATGTTTTGTGCATGTGTATTGCATTTCTCTCCTGTTCTGCTGTGCTTCTGACTGTGTCTTGTGTCTGTCCTTCCCAGGGTACTTTGCCTGTTGTTTGGTCAACATTTACCCCCAACACCCAGAATCCAACCCCAGTGTGGGAGTAGTCAATTGCCATCAAGTGATTTGCCACACACCCCTGGACTTCAATACTCAGACACTCTGTGACCGTGTGTCCACCGTAACGTACAATTGCCTTGCAACTATTGTTGAATAAACATGTTGCTGATGTGTAATGAACCTGTGCTATGCTTTGTTAGGTGTGTTGTCTGTCTTCCCACATCTGAGTGACATTTGCTTACCTCACCTGTGGACTTGTTACCACTGACTGTGGATAGGTGTTGTGTCTGTGCATACCTATGTGTTTCAGGTCAACATCATTGTGTGGGATGAGTCACATGGCCATGGTGAGTATGTTTTGTGTTGCCATAGTGGTGTGTCTCCCTCACATGTGTCACATCACCATGACTCACCTAACGGTGGGCACATTGTTGTAGTATTTGGCATGCACTGTGTTGTTTAGCAGATCGACATCTCCATGACACATGACAAGTTGGAATCAAAACAGAGGCAAGTATGTTGTACTGGTAAGTTCATTTTCGAACAAGAGTGAGGAAAGTGCACAGGATGGTGGGTGCTGTACATTGGTTTTTGAATCCAAAGTTCACATTAGAGTTGGAAGTGTTGGTAGATGAAATGTCCACAGTAAGGTCCACAGTCATCTGCTACATTGGACCAACATGAACCCTCCATGTCATGTGGGCGAGTTGTGTGCGATTGGACAAGGTGAACGGGTTACGTACAAAGAACATTGTCCAGAACAGGTTTAGAGGCCCGGCCCTGGGGGATGTGCTGGGACATCTGCCTCTCACATGTCCTTCTTCGGACGACTCCTCTTCTTCTTGGGGGGGATCCTCAGGTGCAGGCCTCTGCGGTGCAGGGGACTCTCCGCCAGAGTCCTCCTCCCTCCCTGTGGCACTGGCAGATGGTGTTGCAACAGATGTTGTGGCCACACAGGGAGGTGTGGACATGTTTGTGGTGATCTGGCATTGGAGTATGTCCCGATGCACCGCAGTAAGGGCATCCCACTTTGCCTCCATGCGGGCATGGTGGGCAGCCTGCTCCTGTTGTATGTCCTTGAGGATCCCTACTACCTGGCCAAATCCTCCGGTGCTATCCTGGTACGCATCTATGATGCGTGCCAGTTGGGGGTCATCATGCAGTCCAGACCCCTCTGCAAGGCGCACCCTCTGCTTCCTATCCCTCCCAGCACCCCTGTCCACACGGGCAGGACCAGCGGTGGCCCGCACAGGTGACACCGGGACCCCTTGGGTGGTGTTGCTGGTGGTGTTGCCTGTAGCTTCCGGGGGGGGTCCTGTGTCCCTGTGCTGTGGGTGTTTAGTGGCCTTGGTCTGTCCGTGTTGGCGGGGGTGCCCTGTCGGTTTCCAGATGCTGGAGGCGTGGGTACAGTGGGTGCAGATGTTGATGCTGCTGGTGCTGCATGATGACTCACACCGGGGGGGCCAGATTGTTCATCGTCATCCGAAGAGGACAGAGACAGAGTCAAACCAGAGAGCTCAGTGTCCACCAGAGTCTGGGACTGGGAATCCTCTTCATTTGGTGCTGTGTCCCCAGCACCACCTGTGTTTGGAAGAGACACACAATGTAAGTTATGTTTCTACTGGCATCAATGGTTCACAAACATGACATATTCTACTGTACGAACGGATGCCTGCCTGTACACTGCTTTTTTCCGATTTGTCACGGACAGAGATTGATATTGTTGTTGCACATTGCCCAGCCATAAAGAAACATTTCAATGTGCATGTCAAAGTGTGTGCATGCCCAGCTCATGGATAGATTTGTCTGTACATGACCATTACTACTCAAGGGCCATCACGTTGCTGACACAGGTGTGTCATCCCTGTACACATGTGAGCTTTAACAAGGACATACGTGCTATTCCACTGGGGATATGTTGTACGATTGGGGCATGTGTGGTAGCAGAGTTTGCTAGTCTTTGTTTGCCACATTGGTGTATTGGTTCGACATGGTCACAGTCCGGTATGCCTGTGATCTCTTTGGAGGAAGTGTTTTCTTCCAGTGTTCCTAGTTCACATCTCATTTCATACAAGTGATGATGTCACCATCGTTAATGAGTCTGGTGCTGAGTTTTGTACGTGCATATGTGATTTGGCTTGTCAATGTTCCCCATGTTGACATGGATTGGACAAGGTAGCACTCTGGCTTTTCAATGTTCATGACAGTGAGGGCCGTTGGTGTGTGTGTTGCAGTTTGGCTGCTGTGAGTAGCATGTCTCCTCCAATGCTGTCCCGGTTTGACCTTGTGTCTACAGTGTCTATGCCATTGAGTGGTGTGTTGTGTGAAGGATGCCTATGTTTCAGCACAATGTAGGGGTGGAATGCAGCTCACAACAGCACCGAGTATGAATGAGACCATGCTATGGTGTCGGCTATATTGGTGTGTCCATTCCATTCACTGTCAGATGTCCCCTGTCAATGATGTATATGTGAGTTCCTGTGTGTTTTGTACAATGTACCATATATATGGCTCTCCACATTTGTCATCTGCAAGACACACCTCCCCTGCCCGGCCAGGGGGCTCCTCTGGACACTGCATCCCCAGACAATTATTTTGAACATATGGTTGCAATGGCTGTGTGTGCGACCGGGTTTTGTTTGGTCAGTGCATATGTATGATTGTCTGCCACATCATTTCTCAAGCCCAGTGTCAGACATCTTGTCAGTCCCTTCCCACTCCCTGTGGGGTGAGCATGTTTCAGTGTGAGATTGCTGGGCCATGTGGGTGGGTGTGGATTGTCTGTGACTGCAACTCCCATCATGCTCTTGGCTACACCCCCCTTCCCAGCATGCCCATACTTCCTCCATCTTGACTCTGCTTCCCTGTGAGGGGGTGTGATAACAATGGCAAGATGGCTGACTGTGAAGTCCTGGTGTTTGTTGTTGCCCACTTCCCAGCATGGCCTTGTGCTCCCCACAACAGAGCCCAGTGTCAGACATCTTGACAGTTCCTTCCCACTCCCTGTGGGGCATGTTTCAGTGTGAGCTTGCTGGACCATGTGGGTCGGTGTGGATTGTCTGTGACTGCAACTCCCATCATGCTTTTGGCTACACCCCCCTTCCCAGCATGCCCATACTTCCTTCCTCTTGACTCTGCTTCCCTGTGAGGGAGTGTGACAGCAATGGCAAGATGGCTGACTGTGAAATCCTGGTGTTTGTTTGGCTACAAGTCCAAAGAGAGCCCCTGTGCTTCACACAGCAGCACCCAGTACGGGGTATCTTTTGCTGATATTTCACTCTACCCAGTGAGTTGTGTGGAGTTTGTGTTGAGGGGTGTGTGTGTCTCCACGTGCTGGTAAGCATGGTCAGAGCTGTCAGTCCTCCTTCCCACCCGGCCAGACATCCCACCATGAAACGTGCTTCCATTGGAGGGCGTGAAATTTGTCTTTCAGGATGTCAGTCAGTGGTGTCCTGCTTCTGATTTGCACACAACCCCTACCAGGGCCTTGTGCTCCCCACAGCAGGAGCCAGTGTCAGCCATCTTGTCAGTCATTTTCCACTCCCTGTGATGTGGGCATGTTTCTGAGGGGTCTTGATCGGCCATTTTGGAGGGGGAGCATTATCTGTGACTAAAAACCCCATCATGCTTTTGGATACACTCACTTCACCAGCATCCCCACTATTCCTTCCTGTCAGTCAGCTGCACTGTGAGGTAGTGTGTTTGTGGTGGCAAACTGTCTGGCAGTGCTTATTTAGCTTTGTGCCACTGCCTTGCTATATTTGTTTGTAGGTTGGTACATGTCATGGCACAGTTCCAAGTCACTATGAGATGGCAGGTATTGTGTTTGTCTGACTAGCATACACATTTTGGGATGATTATCTATTGGTTACTGTGGCTGTTTACGGTGCATGGTTTCACTGTCCCCTTGTCACACAATATTGGGTATGTTGTTTGTGTACTCACCATGCTCTTGTATTTCTGTTAGACCATGGACGCTCTCTGGTGGTAGGATGTCCAGCACCTTCTCCTCCCAGGTCCTGAAGTAGACTGGTTTGGCAGGAGGGCCACCGCCGGTGCACTGACTCAAGGCGTGATCTTTCTCAATGTGTTTCTTGACCCTCCTGTACACGTTATACAACCTGTTCTGGATATCGTCCTTTGTACGCCTTGCTGGTGCTTGTGCGTTCACCTTGTCCACAATCCGCGCCCACATCTTTGTTTTCTGTGACATGGGGACCTTTGGACCAATGTAACAAACAAATGTGGCTCTACTCTGATGATCTCGTCTACCAGCACTTCTAACTCACTATCTGTGAACTTTGGATTCTTCTTTGGGGGCATGGTGATGGGTGGTGGTGGTGAGGGATGTGTGTGTAAGGGTGCAAGTGAGGGTGGGTTAGTGTTGGTTTAACTAGCTATATGTGTGAGTGCTTTTGGTGAGGTGCTGATGGTGTGTGAGTTGTGTGATGGGTGAGTTGTGAGTGTGTCTGTGGTTGCTGTGAGATGCTGCTGGCTGTGTCTCCTATTTGCAAAGGATCATCGTAGTGATTGATGTCCTTTATATAGGTGGAGTTGTGGGTGTGTCTTTGTCGCAGTTTTTTTTTGTGGAAATTTATTGGCTTTGTCATTGCTTGTTTGGTCCTTTTTTTGTCTTTTTTCCTTTGGGTTTTCTAGGCATGAAGGAGACGTTCTTCTGACCGAGACGAACGCTGATGTTGGCTGGTGCGGGCTTCTCTGCCTCGTTCACGCTGATTATCTTCTGTGTTTCATATGCGTCGGTCGCGGAGATCTCTATTACTTGTGGGCCCGGTTTTCTGTGCGTGTCGGTCATGCGGCTTGGGCTCCGTGCGAGTCTGTCTGGTTTCACTCGCATTGCATCGTACTGCGCGGGTCGGACATCGCGGGTACGTGTCGCTTGGGTTCATTCCGGGTTCGTGTCGGTCAGTAAAACTCGCGTCAGTTTTCCGGCTGGATCACTATTTTCCCTACGGCTCGGTCATACGGCTTGTATTCCATACGTGTCGGTTGTAATTCACACGCGTTGCATCATACTGCACGGGTCGTACGCTGCTGGTCCGTATCGGTCGGTATCTGTTCCGGGTCCGTGTCGGTCGGTACGATTTGTGGCCGGAATCGGAATCGGACCCAAAATGAAGAAAATTTGGCACCTATACTAAATTACTTTGAGGATACATGGATTGGCTGTCTAAGCAGGTTGGGTCGCAGGAGGAAACCCAAGTATCCTATAGAATGGTAGAACTGCTATTCAACCTGCTTGGAGGGTGGTGCAAAAACAAACAATGTCATTGAGGCATGGTACAATTCTTTTAATAAAACTGTAGCTAAACATCATCCTAATCTTTATCATTATCTGGATATTTTGAAAAAAGAGCAAAGTTTCTAGGAAATGAGACGAGCGCAAACACTGTCAGGTAGTCTGAATCCACGGATTAAAAAAAAAGTAAAGAAATGTCCGAGGAACTTTGGCAAAACTTCAATAATTTACGTTGATGGTGGCTTCTGACTTCCTTGACAGTATTGTATACATTTTACATTACTGAAAAAATACTAACATCATTAACAAATTACTTGTCACTTTTTCCTCTTTCAACAATTCATTTGGAATTTTTGAAAATGTTTTCACAAAAAAAAATGGAAAGTTGGGGTTCCTACCTTTAGATGTCTTCATTTTTTCAACTCAATGGGACTGCAAAATATTCCATTAGTCACCATGAGTCCCCAACTCTTGTCCCCAGAAAATCAATAAAATAAAAAAAATCCACTAAACAGGGAAATTTGGTAAAAAAAACAACTACATTAGCCTCAATCCAAAGCATAACTGACGTCTCCATTTAAGAAAAAAAAACAGACAGCAACTATTTTCCAAAGTTTCTTTCAAAAATTGGCAACTATATTAGCCAAAATCCATGAAGAGAGTTTAAGATACTCATAAATCCATTGAGTAGTAAGAAAAAAAGGCAACTATACCATCTTAAATCCATGGAAATTCCAAAATGTTCGAACAACTGCAATATGAAAAACAAATTAAAATGTGCACTGTACCAAAAATATACCTCAAAAACGTCAACAGGCACATCACCATATTGCTGCAGAACTTCACAATATTTCTTTTTTAAATTAGGTCTTTGAATAAAAATACATTTACATGACGCATGCAACAACCTGAAAAAAAACCACATGCCCCGAATTAGTGATTCCACAAAATAGAATGCTCTTTTCAAAACTAAAAGCATTCTCTACCAATTTCTGTTTTTGAAATATAAATATTTTTTAAAAGCCATCCGCATGGAGGAAATGCAAATAGTCACATGCATTGGTGAAGAAAATCTGGGGAACTCATCGTAACACGAAGAGTTAACCCGATCCAAACGTAAACACAACACTAAAAACTAACTTAACAATAGAGGTATCTATCATGTTTTAAATTATGTAAAAAGTTTTCAAATCTTACCTGTCTGTGAAACCTCCGTTTTCTCATCTTCACTGGAAGGCACTACGGAAAACAGTGGAAAACGTTCTACCACATGTGGTGAGTATTTAAAAAAATGTAAACAAAATTAATTCAATATATTTTAAAATATTAAAAAATAAATCTGTAAATTAGTAATTTAATACCTAGGTAATAAAAATGTTACCTGGGTATTAAATTACTTCCCCACCCATTACCCCTATGATCTCTACATCCCATCCCTAGAGGTAAGTATTTTTTTATAGAAAAGACATTTCTAAAACAAACAATTTATACAAAAAATAATATATAAATAATTAATCTCTAAAAAATAATTTAATACATGGGTAATAAAAATGTCACCTGGGTATTAAATGACTTTCCCACCCATTACGCCTATCATCCCTACATCCCGTCCCAGGAGCTAAGTATGTTTGATATAAAGTAAATTTTAAAAACCAAACAATTTATACAAAAACATTATATATAATCAATATTTTAAAAAATTATTTAATACCAGAGTAATAAAAATGTTACCTGGGTATTAAATTACTTCCCTACCCATTAGCCTTATCATCCCTACATCCCGCCCCAAGAGGTAAGTATGTTTGATATAAAATAAATTTCTAAAACAAAAAATGTATACAAAAATATTATATATAATCAATGGGCCCGATTCACAGAAGTTATCTAAGACATAATCCTAAACTTACTACTTTTGGTATTCAAAGAAGGCATTTGGTAGTAGTAAAGTTAGGATTTTGTCTTAAGTCTGTCTTAATTTGTTTTAAATCAAATTTAAGACAAAATCCTAATTTTACTAATATATAATAAATATTTTTTTTAATGATTTAATACCCGAGTAATACAATTTTTACCTGGCTGTTAAATTACTTCCCCACCCATTAACCTTATCATCCCTACATCCCGTCCCTAGAGGTAATTTTTTGTTATATAAAAGACATTTTTAAAACAAACAATTTATACAAAAAATACATATAAATAATTAATCTCTAAAAAATAATTTAATGCATGGGTAATAAAAATGTTACCTGGATATTAAATTACTTCCCACACATTACCCCTATCATCCCTACATCCCGTCCAAAGAGGTAAGTATTTTTACTATAATTTAAATACCCATCCATTACTACCTATTTGAAGGATCAAAACCCTAAAAGTTAGATTTAAGGTTTCAAGTCCATTAATACATTTAAATGGCCTACCTGACAACCTTGATAAAAAGCCTCATCTGCCCATCAGATAAACCACCAGCACGATTCAAACATTTTCTGAGGCCAGAGCATTCCCAGAGACGCTGTGCCCCCAACGTACTACCAAGCTGGCAGGATGAAGGCTGGCTGCTTCACCGCGCTCCTCAGAGCCCACCTTCCAGGTGAAAGCAGTGCCGAGTGAGTCATGCCAGGGGGCCATGAGCATGTCAGGTAAGGGGAGGCAGAGGGGAGTGTACTCAGTCACCACACATCATCCTCACTTCCCACCATGGCAGATGCGTGCCGCGGATTGTAGCCACCACTGCTGTGCCCCCGACGTACCACCAAGCTGGCAGGATAAAGGCTGTCTGCTTCCCCGCGCTCCTCAGAGCCCGCCTTCCTAGTGATAGCAGTGCCGAGGGAATCATGCCAGGGGGCGAAGAGCGTGTCAGGTCAGGGGGGGTGGAGGGGAGAAACTCGTGGTTTAGGAAAGTCGTGGTTTAGGAAAGTCGTTGTTAAGGATTGTTATTGTTAATGATTGTCGTTGTAAAGGATTGGTCGTTGTTCAGGATTCGTTGTGAAGATCAGTCGTTATTAAAACTTTGTTGTTAAGGATGTTTCCCATATTAATGGACTAGATGCATCTCTGACCGCTTTACAGGCTGATACCCCCAGAATAGGCAGAACTGTCCCAGTCCTGTTTATGCAAATAACGCAGTATTGTTAGCTCGAACTCTCAAAGGTTTGCAAGTTTTACTGAATGGATTTGTGGCCTTTATGAGTGGTATGGACCTTTACCAAACCTGTCAAAATCGTATGTTATTGAATTCGGTAAGACTAGAAACAACACCTATAAAGTAGATACCCATAGACTGGCGAAGGTCCAACCTTCTCCTATCCAGGTATTCTATTTGATGAAAAGCTAAATTTTAAACTTTTACAGGAGGTGAAGACACTTGATATGAGAAAATCAATGAAAGCAATCGCAAATTATGCACACAGACTAGGTAGATGGTCACTGGGGTAATACCAAAATTGTACAATTCCTTCTGCATTTCTAAGGCGCTGTATGGAAGTGAGGTATGGGGGTATTTAGCAGCTAATAATCTCCAAACCACAGAAAACAAATATCTCCGAAGAATTTTGAAAGTGCTCTAGGGTATCGCCATGTACATAGTACATGAAGAATTTGGAATAAAGTATATCCTGGATTTGGCGGCGGTTAAACCATTGTTATGTTGGGTGAAGATTTGGACCCGCAAGGAGGTGGGTTTTAACCAATTAGTGATTAAGGATTGTCTCTCACTTGATCATGGATTAAAAATCCCATGGATAAAATACATTAAGGATACCCTTACGGCTTTAGGCAGAGCAGATATATGTATACAACATGACACAGTCCAAGTACAGGACAAGCACGTAGTGAAAGACATTTTGTAAACATTCTATGGCCTTTAGGGAGGAAGTAGAGGTTAGAAAACTCAGGGTAAGAGGACACGTCCTAGTGAAATCAGTGTTGGGAATGGAGCCTTATTTATTGGTTTTAACAAATGCCTATGATAGATTGCCTTTGCCTATGATAGATGTTTAATTACTCGTGTTACCAGTTTTAGATTAAACTTGTTGCATCATTCATTAGCATCACCTTTTAGCATTGTTGTGCATGTAGAAGACAGAGGTCCCTGAGCCTGCGACAATAGGTCGCCACAGGATACGCTAAATTTTGTTTTTTTTATGCAAATATTTTACATATCCTAGGCAACTGTTTCTTAAATCATTCTTAAAGGAAATGAGTCTCAGGCATGCCTGTGTAGCTTTACTGTATCTACAGCTTCTGCCAAATGCCCATAAGCTATTTTGTGCTGTCAATTTTTTAACAGCTGCACTTAAGTCTAGATAGTCTAGAGTTGATTAAAAAGCGCTGGTGATTGGCGATTTCGCACACCCTATGTGATAAGGTGGTCCCAACGAATTGGTCCAGGTTTTTAATCATGGGTTCTCTTCAGTGTCAACAATTAGATCGGTGGGTGTACCTGAACTGTATCTGGATCCTCACTTGATGGCGGAAGTGATTAATGTTTACATTGTTAATTTGTGAATTTTGCACATTGGTATTATGCTGCTAACAATTGATCCTGTTGTCGATGTTTTTAGCCTTTTTAATGTTGTCTCTTTTTGGCAGTGATTCATGCTGAATAAAGATTATTATTATTATTATTATTATGATTATTATTATTATTATTATTATGCGTAAGCCTTTGGAGAGGTTGTGCTGTCAGGGAAAAATTTAGAATCCATTGTTGGCAATAGCCAACCATTCCAAAAACACATTTTTTTCTTGTGATACTTATCTGACTCCTTTCTTAATGTGATGGCCCAGATATAGAACATTCCTTTTGCAAAATTGCCATTTTGATGGTAACACTTTATGCCAGTTCTCTGCCACATGATTCAGTAATGCGATGGTGTCGCATTTGCAAGCTTCTTGTGTACTTGATGCTTCCAACAGGTCGGCAATGTACCGGACAAGTACAGAGTGATTTGAAATCACGACACTCCAGATTCTTTTTCAACATCTGGTTTAAGATAGAGGGGCTTTCTGTTTACCCTTGTGGGACATGATTGTCGAACCAGAAAGAAAATAAAAAATGACTATCCTCATGCAATGGAATAGAAAAGAATGCTTGGCACAAATCAATGAAAGAAAACCATTATGCTTCACACGGAATCTGGAAAAGAATCACAGCTGGATTTGGTAGAATCGGGTAACATCGTATTAAAATCTGATTAACCCGACACCGGTCCTCAACTATCACATATTTTCCATTAGGTTTTTGAATACCCATAATAGGAGAATTACACAGACTGACCATGATTTCCTTTAGGATTCCCTGCTCAATTAAGAACTTAGGGGCTCTTTAGGATGGCGGACGAAGGCACATCTGCGGTGCTGGCGGAAAATGTCCTTTTCCGCACTCCATCGGTAATCCTTGCGTCCGCCATATTACAATGGGCAAACATAGGCCATTTTCCGTCTGCTGCGGAGTTACATGAACCGTCAGAAATTTCCATCCGCAACAGCAGGGGAGGGAGCCAATAGAGAAACACCGCTGTGCAAAATGACGTCCCGTCCGCCGTACAAATCACAATGCTGCAAACAGCCCATCACACCGCAGCGGAGAATCCAGCCACACGGAGATGGCGGAAGCACAAATGCGGAGAGCGAAACTCGACTCCCAGTCCCCTCCACGCGGTCCTGACTGCTATGGATCCAGCTCTTCAAGCCTTTCCGCTGCTGTACCTCAACCACTACCAGCAAATAAGACATCGCCGCGGACAACTCCGCAGGTACGCAAAAACACAACTCCGCATACAACCACTACACAAAACTCCTGTGCTGACATATGGTTTCTGTCCACATCAGACACTCTGGTAGGGAAAGGAACATATCCCCCAGTGTACTCACACATGTCCTACCTGATAGAAACCCACACCTCCGCATCCGGGTCACCCATCAACCGCAAAATCACTGCAATCTCCCGGGAAAGTCACCACAGCGGTGAAGATGCGGGAAAACCTGCACAAAATGTAGTAGGCAGGGCCTGCACCAGGCATGGGCAGTCTGCCCAGATTCACTGGGCTCCACCCTCACCCTTCCCACAGTACGCATCACACACCCATTTGGGCACATGCTATGTGCCCCGCCTCTGCCCCCCTGCACAATTAATCCACCAGGTGTAGCCAGACCTCGCACCTCACACATCAAAGGACAAGGGAGATTGACTGGGAAGGTGGGGGTGAAGAGGAACACCCTGCACAGAAGCTCAGGGGCTGGACAACCCTCCTCCTCGCACCTACCTTCCACTCATGTGAATCAAACTGAGTATAATTACAAAATGAAGACTGACACTGCATATGAACATCCACTGAACTGTTCACACTGCCTGTCAAGTCCCTCAGAAAGACCCCACACTGACAGTCTGCCACATACTCATACCATAGGTTAGCAGCAATGGAGGACAATAAATGGGCTAGCCAAAAGTGAAGTGGACAGTGCTGGAAAGCCAGGGAGCAAGCCACATAGCATGTGTACATCACATGCAAGAGAAGGAACATATCACACTACCCTTAGGCCCCCAAATCAGACACGGGTGGCACAGTGAGTGAAATTAAACCAAAGTGACCTCTGTGCAACAACTCAGGGATACATCAAGGCAAGCCATGCATAGGCACAGGAATGATAGGAAGTGTCAAAAGTCATACAGTGACCAGCCACACATCTGTGTCAACTTACTTGACATGTGTATGTCATCAGCACAATACACATGGCTCATTGTCACACTCCCTGACTGTCAAACACAAGTAGGACCTTCACACATGCCCCTCACCTACCCACCTCACACCTGCAACATTCAACACCTGTGTGAAATACACATAATGGTGCAAATGATGTCCTGTGAGTTCACTGACAACCTATCACACTCCCTGTGGTGATCTCTTAACCCACTCCTGAGGCGGAAGCCGGGAGGTGGCGGTACGATTTCTTGTTTTTCTCTGAATTTTAAAAACTGTATTTGGTGTCACATTATTTTGCTTATTTTATATTGCGCACTGACAAAGATTCTTACCGCCCTCATCACTCTGGTTCTGCTAGCAACCACTCGCTCCCTCCTCACACGCACAGCCGATTGAACGCTGTAGCGTTTGTTGACTTCCTCGAGCGGCCGCCATTCCCATAGGCGTGCTCGCGGAACACGCCCCCTGGAGGCCACACCCCCCTCAATTGAATATGTGCATGCATAGGAAGCGCAGCGGACGAGCGCAGCGGGCGCGCCTTTTGCGCGCCGAAGGCGCGCCAGGGGCAAGCCCGTCTGTGCCCGTCCGGGCCCAGACGGCCTTAGGCCCAGCCACTATGCCCAATCCGCAAAACCGCATCTCATATTCCAGAGGTTCACTGCTTGCATGGAACCTGGAAAAACATCCCCAGTGCAAATACGTCCACAAGGAAGATACCCCCTTTGTGGGCTGCACCCTCTGCAACAGACCCGAGGAAACTGAACGCCAGCAAGGTCTCCGGCTCGGCCTTCTGAATTGCAGATCCTTAGTTAAACATGCCCACGAAATCAACATCCTCGTCCAGGATTCTATGCTGGATTTACTGTTTCTGACGGAAACTTGGTTGACCTCGCACAGTGACTTCGATGTGGCTAATGCAATACCCCCTGGTTACCAAATATGTTGCTTAAATAGACCAATCGGCAGAGGTGGCGGATTAGCCATACTCTACAAAAATCACTTCAAATGCAGAATCGAGTCAGGAACTGTCAAAGATTGCGAGAACTGCCACTTCACAATCCAGATCGCACCATCTTCCTCCCTTTCGGGGTTGTTGGTGTACCGGCCACCAGGCACTCTAGGCGAATTCACCAATACTTTGATGGACCACATCTTACTCAAGACTATCTCAGTCTCTAACTTCCTCCTCTTAGGGGACCTTAACATGCACTTTCTGGACCCCACGGACAATGCCGCAGCAAACCTGCTCGCTGACCTCGCTACAGCTGACCTCCATCTGCAAAACCCCAAAGCCACCCATGAGAAAGGGCAACTCCTGGACCCCATATTCTCCAACATCGGGAACCTGTACGCCCATGATCCCACTCCCCTACCTTGGACAGACCATATGCTGATCCTCATGCACTGGTCACTCGAAATGACACCAGCGCTCAAACATAAAACAAGGATACAAGCCAGACGATGGCACAAGTTACTACCTGAGGAATGGGAGACTAAATTACGCGATACCATCGCCCCCTTGTCCACGGACCCTAACACCGCGAACAGAGAATTCATGGACTGGCTAGTCCGACCCCTAGATAGCTCCATTCCATTGACCAGCACTTTTAAACACGTCAAAAGACTTAGCCCCGCTCCCTGGTACACACCCGCCCTTACCGCCCTGAAAAAACAATGCAAAAAGTCAGAACGCACGTGGAGAAAAAGCAAATCAACTGAAGAGAAAAGTGCGTACCACTACTCCATGAAAGCATACAAACGAGCCCTACAAGACGCCAAAAGGACTTACTATGAGGAAAGAATAAAAGACTCCTCCTGTTCATCCAAGGAGACCTTTTCAATTCTCAAAGAACTCCTCCATGTCCCGGACCCCCCTCAGAAACCTATGGACCCCAAAGCCGCTGAGGAAAAATGTGTGAAGCTGGCCACCTTCTTTAACGATAACATTAAAAAAATTCTCTCCTCCCTCCCGCCCGCCAACTCTGACTCCTTAGAGAGAGTCAAGGAGCCGATGCCTCCCGCCAACAAACCCTTTTTGGAGTCACTTGGCCCAGCTACAGAACAAGAAGTAAGGGCCATACTCACCTCAACCAAGAGCGGAGCCCCTAGCGACCCTGTCCCCATACGCTTCGCTAAAAACATCATGCAGACCATAGTTCCCCAACTGACAGCCCTGATTAATATCTCGTTGGAACAGGGAGAGGTCCCTTCCAACTGGAAGGAAGCTGTCGTCAAAGCGCTCCTCAAGAAACCGTCGCTCGACCCCACAGACCTGTCCAACTACAGACCTATCTCACTCCTCCCGTGGATAGGTAAAGTCGCCGAGAAACTCGCGAACAAAAAGCTGTCCCACTACCTCGAGTCAAACCATCTCCTCAGCGACTCACAAACAGGCTTTAGACCATGCCAGGGCACGGACACTGCGCTCCTCGTAGCCGTAGAAAGAACTAGGGAAATCATCGACACAGGAGGATCAGTGGCAGTGGTCCTCCTAGACCTAAGTGCGGCCTTTGACACGGTCAGTCACCAGGTCCTAACCCACCGTCTCGAGAACATTGGGGTCAAGGGTAGAGCACTGAAGTGGCTATCATCTTTTCTCTCCCGACGCTCCTACCAAGTATGGGAAGGCGAAAGCCGCTCCTCCTCCATCCCCCTCCAGTGCGGTGTGCCTCAGGGCTCTTCCCTGAGCCCTACGTTGTTTAACGTTTACATGGCCCCACTGGAGGATCTCATCTCACCCTTCGGAGTCACTATCGTCAGCTATGCTGACGATACACAACTGGTGGTGACACTCTCCCACCCCAAGCTTGAGCCCTCCAACCTCCACGATTGCCTCTCCAGCGTACATAAGTGGATGAGCGACTCCGCTTTGAAGCTAAACGGCTCCAAAACGGAGATCCTGCTCCTAGGACAAAAAACTATGAGCCTCCCCTCTAACATCTGGCCTGCCTGAATGGGGGAACCCCCCACCCCCAAGAAGGAGGTAAAAAGTCTCGGAGTGTGGCTTGAGACTGACCTTACCTTTGGGACCCAGGCAAGAAAGACGGCCGGCATATGCTACGGTCTACTTAAGTCTTGCAGGAAGGTAATTCCACTACTACCTTTCCAGTCGCGTCTCATGCTGATCCAGGGCCTAATTTTATCCAGGCTGGATTACAGCAATGCCATCTACCTGGGCGCCCCTGAATCCACCCTTCAAACCCTGCAAAAAGCCCAAAACGCCGCAGCCCGACTCCTAACAAACACCCCAGCCAGATCATCTGCCAAGCCTTCACTTAGGAAGCTGCACTGGCTCCCTATTAGGGAAAGGGTCGCTTTCAAGGCCCTCTGTCTTGCCCACAAGGTTCTCCACAATACCAGCCCGCCCATACTTAACAACTGGATCAGTCCCTACAGACCCACGAGAGCGCTTCGCTCGGAGCATGGAAACCTCATCACGATCCCTAAGGTGAAAAAGGCCCGCATAGGTGGCCGCCGCTTCTCGGTTAACACTGGCAAGAAGTGGAATGCTCTCCCTTTGAGCCTCAGAACAGAACCCAACCTCCTTCGGTTCAGAAAAGCACTCAAAACTCTACTCTTTCCCTAATTCTGTCATTCCCCTGACTACACCCCTCAGTGAGTAACAAGGATCAGCGCTGGGATACCCACTGGGTGACTACGCGCTCTACAAAACTATAAATAATAATAATAAATAATAATAATCTACAAATATCAGACTCACACTCAGGGATGCCTGACCCAATGCTGACACAAAACCAATAGCCAAACACAAATCTCACAAACAACATCCACAAAAGTCCAACAAGCATAGCCATGTGCAGCCAAACAGTGGAAAGGCAATGTGACCCTAGACAGCACAGAAATACAGAACATTGTCACTCTGGACAAATGCACAGACACCATACCCCAACACAAACAAAAATTGCATCATCAAAAAACAATCATGAATAATAACTGGGAAGAAGAGGACAAATCAGCTAACACACACATAAACACCACACCAGTCATCAAGTGAACATGGTGTCATAGTGTACCACAAGCATGCACATGCACAATCCTGACAAGTGACAGGCCCAAAATAGGAGGACAAACCACTAGTGTGCACTCAAAACAAGTTTGTGAACGTGAATCCACATTGTTGTATGTGACATACACACGAGAAATGCACACTACACTAGCAACACACATATGAATGTATCACAATGCACAAACTACTGACACACAATGTCATGCAAATCGAACAACACACACATTGCACCTGTAAGCAGAAAGAGCCATCACAGGCCAAACACTGCATACATCCACAAGAACAACACAACAGAGGCACATACCAAACCCTCACATAGCAAACTCAGCTGGACATCAGGGGGATGCACACCAAGCAAGTACAAGGCACCACACACTGACAGCACTGCATGCACACCAAGCAGTGTGTGCACAACTACAAAACCAGTAGCACACATATCTGAGTGCCACACTATGAACTCCCACAACACAAATCATCACAGCACAAACATAACATCACACTCAGGAAGGGTAGCAGTACCTCAGCAAACACACATACACCTTAGCCTTCACCCACAGATGCACATCTCATGGAAACCCATATGCAAACAACATGACTAGAGGACTGAGACACATGCACTGCACATGAGCAACCATGACTGCAAACCAGTAGAAGAAAATATCCTACAACTTATTGTGAAACTGTCCTGAGTGGCACATTGGTCCTGTACACAGATCATCCTCACACAGCATAGTGTCACACTATGAAGTGATGGAGAGGCTCACACACAGGCAAAACATGGGGTGGAAGACATGAGATTTAAGTGGTGTGTACATCACTAGTGGATAGGTGAAGAGTGTACAGACCACAAACACATAGAGGAGTAACTCACAATGTGTAGGCATCAGAAGCACATATAGGGGATGGTATGACTCCACATACCACATACCATACTGGATCCAAAAATGTGTCAAGTGACAGCAATGCATGAGAAAACTCACAAATAATGTCAGTGTGGCTGAGCAGGTCTGCACAGTGAGCACAAACAGAAACAAGACACATGGCTGATCAACAAAACACAACACAGACTTGGCAGTCACACACTCTGCATACTCACAACTGGCAGCGACAACAGGTAGGTGCCCCCCAGGAGTGCAAGGACACACCAACACACTGCACAGTGCCCAACCTACAACTCCTACATGTGCCCACAATCTGAAGCACATGGCTGACAATTTAAAAAAACACAGGCATTCATTACCTGGATCATACATGTGTGTAGTTGGCATTGCAGGGGCACACACACATCAACACTACTTACAATGACAGCCCATTCACACTGTATGACTAATCAAGTTCACATATTCAAATGTACCCATGTGACTATGAAGATAGGCCTACACAAGATGAACACACATCAACACTGCTGTTCACACATTAAGAAAGATCGCACAAATATGATGTACCCTGGCCACCCCGCAAGTAATCGTGTGGATAGAATTCACCTCTGTTGTGGTATTGCATCCTAACATGACGTGTACAATTTAGCAAACCTGACCATAGAATTATTAGGATAAGCATAGATCACAAACAACCATCATAGCACCCTCAAGCCTCAGAGTCAACAAGATCAAAAGTGCCTGTCACTAATGGCAAACTCTGAAAAGGTAACACAATCAATTGGCAATGGTAAAGTGGCATACAGAGCGTGTGTCACATGCAACCATACCCATACATAAAACCTTTTATTTAGCAAGGACATTGACAAAGCAGACAACAGGAGTAACTGTCTTAATTACATAAGACCCAGCTAGCCATCAAAAGTACAAAACAGCAAGGCCAGTGGCCAGTACAAATTCAAAGTATGTATATGTGTGAATGAGAAAATGCACAGGGAATGGGCATCCAAAGTGACAAACAGCAAGACCATTGGCCAGTCCATAGTTCTGGTGTGCACATGTGTTCATGAGAAACTGCACAGGGAATGGGCATCCAAAGTGACAAACAGCAAGGCCATTGGCCTGTCCATAGTTCTGGTGTGCACATATGTGCATGAGAAACTGCACAGGGAATGGGCATCCAAAGTGACAAACAGCAAGGCAATTGGCCAGTCCATAGTTCCGGTGTGCACATGTGTGCATGAGGAACTGCACAGAAAATGAGCATCCAAAGTGACAAACAGCAAAACCATTGGCCAGTCTATAGTTCCGGTGTGTACATGTGTGCATGAGAAAATGCACAGGGAATGGGCATCCAAAGTGACAAACAGAAAGGCCATTGGCCAGTCCATAGTTCTGGTGTGCACATGTGTGCATGAGAAACTGCACAGGGAATAGGTAACACCGTCCACTGCCATGGGAATCACCACAGCTCCGGGGATACAAATGGGCAGTCCAGGCACCGCTGTGCTAGAGATGGGGTTGGGAGGGGGACTTTGCCTCAGATTTGGCTGTCAGTTGAACTGGGAGGAGGCTGATTGTCGGGGCCAGTTGGAGAACTGGACCTGGGAGAGAGAAGACCAGCTGAGGTAGAGGCATCAGTGGCTGTGGGAGACTGAGGGCTGCTTGGACCGGGTGGCGTGGTGGCACGGGGAGGCGGAGACATGCTGCTGTGAGACACAGTGTGTGAGGGTGAATGTTGAGGGCTGGGTTTCAACTTCTTGGGGATTCGATAGCCAACAATTGTCTTGGCAGGAGTGGGAAGTGGGGTGGGCACACCAGCCTCACTCTCCACCAAAGGTGTAACAGGTGCAGGTGGCTCTTCCTGTAGGGATTTGCTGGATCTGGTGGTACGCTTGGGCTGTCCTTGCCTTTTCCCCTGCATCCCCTGTTGTCCAGGTACACCCCCCACTTTGCTCTTCTGTCCCAGCTTCACAGGGGTGTGGGTGGGAGTTGACGTTGTGTGTGAATCTGCCTTAGAGAGGTGTTTGTGCAGGCGGCAGGTTCACAGAAGACAGGTCAATTGTTTGTTTGTCTTTGGGAGCAGGTGTGGGGATGGGAGTTCCCTTGGATGGGGGTGATTTGGATGAATGTGAGGTTGAGACCTGCTTCTTGGCCTGATGCACCTGAGTGTCACATGAAGGGCTTTTGGCTTTGCGCTCCTGTGTGCCTGTTTTGTGTTTTGGGGATGGCGTCTGTGTTCTGGGCCGCTTGGAGTTCTTCTGTTGTGTGCTGCGTGTGGAGGACTTGGTGCCTGAGGGCTGTGTCATGTGGGCACTCTTGTCAGGTGGTGCCAATGGCAGGGTGGTTGCTGAAAGGACTGGAGCTTGGTGCCTGAGGGCTGTGTCGTGTGGGCACTCTTGTCAGGTGGTGCCACTGGCAGGGTGGTTGCTAAAGGGACTGGAGCTGGACTGGGAGCCTGTGACAGCTAGATGGCTGCCCTCACTGTGGAGGACAAAGACCGGACAGTTTGGGGTAGCTCACCCATGTCACAATGAATGCCCTCCATGAAGGCAACTACCTGTGCCAACTTTTTGTCATAATCCTGGAAGGCATTCAGGAGAGCAGCCTGACCCACACACAGCTGGTGTAAAAGGTCCACCGCCTCCACACTAAGGGCAGCAGGGGAGGCAGGGGCACGGGCAGCGCTGCATGGGGGAAAGGACACTCTATCCTTCTTAGGGCTGCGGGCACAGACAGCACTAGCGGTAGCAGCTGGGAGGGTGGGCATTGAACGATGTGCGGTGGATGATGAGGCACATTTTGAACATCCTGTGCACGCCAACATCGAGGAATCACCAATTGAGTCAGATGATGTTGAGGTTGGTGTTTCCAGGTGTGATTCATCCAGGGCACTCCTGTCCGCCTCCAAGGCGCTGGTCACATCAGTGTCAGTGAGCTCAAGTCTAGCAGTCGTGCCTGAAGCTTCACCACTAGTGTCCGTCCCCTGTCCTTCCGTGTCCTCTGTCGATGCTGCAATAGACTGAGACGTAGGTTCAGCATAGTGCCATACTCGCAAACTTCATATGCGAGCAAAACACAAAACTAGAAAATGATACCCCCATGTTGCCCACCACCATGTGCAGTCTGCATGTGCAACCTTTATGCAATCCTCTGAAGATGCATGGAAACATGCATAGTTGACATTAATTATCCATGTGACGTTGACACAGCCAAATAGCTGGCCCATGTCTCCTTGTAACCTAACATACTAATCTCTGTAAGCATACCTACGTGCCTGTAGGTGAGATAGATATACATCTCAACATGTTGTCTCTGTCACGTATGTTGTCACTTTAAGGAAACAACACAGATACTGACTCCCAAATGTCCATTAAAGATATTCTCCAAGATTATCCTAGCCAAACTTGAAGAATGGGCCACCGAAACTAAGAGAATCCCACTAGAACAAGGGGGCTTTCGGGAGGGTCACTCCACCATAGACCACTGTTTTGCTTTGTGGGCTATTACTCGAAAGGCTCTGGAGGAAAATCATTGATTGTGCAGTTGTTTTGTAGATTTCCGGACAGCCTTCGATTCTGTTGACAGGGATATTTTGTGGGGAAAACTTGCTGCTTGGAATCTACCACCATTCCTTCTTAGGGCTCTTCAATCCTTGCACTCCGGCAATTGGGCTCAGGTGGAGTTAGACAAGTCAGGACGGTTGTCCCAAAGAATCTCTATCGACAACGGCCTGCGCCAGGGGTGCGTTTTAGCACCCTTACTTTTTAGTCTATTTTTGCCCGTCCCCCCAGCGGTTATTTCCCAATCAGTTTTTCTCGCCTAAAATTGGGGACCAGCATAATGCTTGTCTGCTTTATGCAGATGATTTGGTATTATTGGACTATACTCCAATTGGTCTGCAGAGGAAACTTAATGCATTGGCCTCCTATAGTAAGCAGAACAAGCTCTGCATTAATCTGGAAAAGACTAAAATTATGATTTTCGGGAAAAAAGTGCAGAGTTTTTACTGGTATTTAGATTCACAGGTGGTTGAACAAGTGGATCAATATAAATACCTGGGTTTAACTTTTAGGAGAAATCTGAATTGGGGCGCGTATTGGAATGCCATTAAGCAGAAAGCCCTATTACAGGCAACCTGTTAATCGGGATTCAATGGAAGATTTGGGGGGCTATCCCATATCTCATTACTAAAGGCTTATGAAGGGAAGATCCCACCGTTAGGCCTGTATGGAGGAGAGGTATTTTCTCTTGATCCAACCTATGAATGGGACAGACTGGAAGGGGTAGTGCTTAAAAGACTTCTATCACTCCCCCAATATTCCATGGTCCAAGCTATATGGAGAGAGTGCAGTCTGGTTTCGTGGAACATGGTGGCCGCTACTAGGGCTCTAAGATACTTTAACACTCTGTTGTAGGATGGTGAGGTGGTTAAAGTCTCCAAATTGTGTTGGGAAGAGATCCAAAGCAGTGAAAAGATGTGGGCAAAGGCCGTTAGAACCAGAATAACTGCAATTAAGAACCTCCATTTAAATAGTGGTACAGTCAAATCCTGGCTCACTTTTCCAGGCAAACGAGTACTGAGAGAATCTGCTGCTATGGCGTCAGAACAAATTGACTTACTATATTTAAAGAAGAAATCATCTATTAGCTTCTCGTTTGCTTTTTTCAGCCAAGATTGTGTTTTCCCTTATTTATCACAGTTACCAGATCCAGGTTTGAGAAAAGAAATTTTAAGGGTTCGGGTGGGATGTAATCCAATCTATTCATCCCACCTATATAGGACTGGGATGCAGAACAATAGTGGTCTTTGTCCCTGCATTTTGAAAGTTAAATGTACTATCACGCATATTCTTATGGCCTGCGTTTTCTATCTTGCAAATCGGATCAAGTTTTTAAGACCGTTGTTTTTTAAATATGCTGTTCTTCATAGGAACAAAGCGATGGAGTTATTGTCTGAGATGCGATATTTAGATGTGGCAGTTGGGATTGCTCGGTTTTTACGATCTGTTAAACAGAATTTTAAAAATGAAATGTAATGTGGGAGGGGCGGCGAGGAGGGAAGTTCATTTAAAGGTTTTAACTGTTAAGTGAGCTTTTTTTAGAATGTTTTATAGACAATTGTCTAAATAAACTTGTTTTTGAACCTGAACCTGACCCACACACAGCTGGCGCAAAAGGTCCACCGCCTCCACACTGAGGGCAGCAGTGGAGGCAGGGGCACGGGCAGCGCTGCATGGGGGGAAGGACACTCTATCCTTCCTAGGGCTGCGGGCACGGACAGCACTAGTGGTAGCAGCTGGGAGGGTGGGCACTGGATGATGTGTGGTGGAAGATGAGGCAGATTTTGAACTTCCTGTGCCCGCCAACATCGAGGAGTCACCAATTGAGTCAGATGATGTTGAGGTTGGTGTTTCCAGGTGTGCTTCATCCAGGGCACTCCTGTCCACCACCGAGGCGCTGATCACATCAGTGTCAGTGAGCTCATGTGTAGCAGTCGTGCCTGAAGCTTCACCACTAGTGTCCATCCCCTGTCCTTCCGTGCCCTCGGTAGATGCTGCAATAGACTGAGATGTAGGTTCAGTATAGTGCCATACTCGCAAACATCATATGCGAGCAAAGCATAAAACTAGAAAATGATACCCCATGTTGCCCACCACCATGTGCAGTCTGCATGTGCAACCTTTATGCAATCCTCCGAAGATGCATGGAAACATGCATAGTTGACATTAATTACCCATGTGACGTTGACACAGCCAAATAGCTGGCCCATGTCTCCTTGTAACCTAACATACTAATCTCTGTAAGCATACCTACGTGCCTGTAGGTGAGATAGATATACATCTCAACATGTTGTCTCTGTCACGTATGGAGTCCCTTTAAGGGAACAACACAGATACTGACTCCCAAATGTCCATTTGCAATGGCCATAAGCTACTGATATCCACCATGTTGTGCCTTGAAGCACAACGACAGTTGCACATTGGTGTCAGATGTGTAGTTCTCACAATATCCAAGTTAAGCACTGCACACATCTACAAAAGCACAATAAGATGATGCACACTGCTGTTCACTGCCAGGTGATGTCTATGACACCAATAATGCAGCAGATGTCAGAAGGCCACATCTCATCTTGCAATGTCAAAGGTCATTGTATTAAACACATGAGAAAGTACATGTAGCGAAAATGCATGACAGCTGCACTCATCACAGAGGCCACTTACAAGTCATTGCATCGCACTAGAAACATCACTGAGCTCTGCACAGGCTCAGGGTTGGGATACATGCAGTCACTCACACCCTTCGCCGAACACTCACCCCCAACTTGCTGCTGATGGGCCATCAAACGTCCAACGAGCTCTGGCTGTGCCACTGCCAAGATGCAGACCATTAGTGGTGTCATGCTCCTGCGTGCCAACCTTCCAGTCCGAGAGAGCACCCCCAGCGTCATCTCTGCCACGTTTTTGCTCAGCCAGCAGATGTCATCCCACCTCTTGTGACAGTGTGTGTGCCGTTGGTTGGAGACACCCAGAGCCCGCACCTTGCTTGCAATTGCCCTCCATATGGCCTTACGCTGGTGGGCTTTAAGCTGCAGGCATGGGAGACAAGAAGAGGAAGTTTCAGTGACACTGTGTTATGTACCACTGCGTGTCAGTACAAGAGCATGAAAAAAAATAGCACACCAATACATAAATGTTGAGCAGAGGCCATACAGCATGACACGTAGTACACTTGCATCAAATAATCTCATAGAGATGTATACATGTATGATGATGGACACAGTACCTAACCATCTCATACACAAGCAGAGTCCTAGAACAGAAACCAATGTGAAGAAGGCCCTTATCTGTGATGCAATATGTGAGTGAGCAATACATACAGTACATTGGAAATGATGTGTCGGGGCAGACTCACTGTGTCCAACACTACACACCGCTCAATGTCCTTGCCCAGTGAATGGCTGCCTGCGTCATGGAGGTCACATTTAGGGACATGACCTTACATTCTCACACTCTTCTCACAAGGTGTAGGCCTGTCTTGTGCAATCCTCAGGCCTAAGATAGCTCATTGAGAAATAGGGTTGCGGACAACACATATGTTTCGCTCAGTCCATTTACTGAAGGGTCCTTTCAAATTGGGCAGCTTCTGTGCAGGCCAGGGAGACTCACACTGAGGTTAAATGTGGGACATCAGAAAATTCACATGCATGTACAATATAAGAGGGCAAACAGTGCCTACACATGCGAGAAAGAACACATAATGAAAACAATGGAAGGATGATATCTCCAAATTACAGTTATCTGATGTGTCAAAGGTGAATTACCACCATGTTAGGCATTTTAATCTTGTGTATAATGCACACATATCCATGTGGGCAATATGAAAACTGTACACACATTCTTCAGTACCCTCTGGAAGAAATACATTTGTAATGTCACAAATAACCATGTGAAAACCTCACGGAGTATGACATCACAGAGCACAGGCAATGTTTTTTCAGACTCACAGAATACTCACCCCCAACTTGCTGCTGATGGGCCCTCAAACGTCCATCCAGCTCTGGCTGTGCCACTACCAAGATGCAGACTATTAGTGGTGTCATGCTCCTGCGTGCCAACCTTCCAGTCCGAGAGAGCACCCCCAGCGTCATCTCTGCCACGTTTTTGCTCAGCCAGCAGATGTCATCCCACCTCTTGTGACAGTGTGTGTGCCGTTGGTTGGAGACACCCAGAGCCCGCACCTTGTTTGCAATGGCCCTCCATATGGCCTTACGCTGGTGGGCTTTAAGCTGCAGGCATGGGAGACAAGAAGAGGAAGTTTCAGTGACACTGTGTTATGTACCACTATATGTCAGTACAAGAGCATGAAAAAAAATAGCACACCAATACATAAATGTTGAGCAGAGGCCATACAGCAAGACACGTAGTAAACTTGCATCAAATAATCTCATAGAGATGTATACATGTATGATGATGGACACAGTACCTGACCATCTCATACACAAGCAGAGTCCTAGAACAGAAACCAATGTGAAGAAGGCCCTTATCTGCGATGCAATATGTGAGTGAGCAATACATACAATACATTGGAAATGATGTGTCGGGGCAGACTCACTGTGTCCAACACTACACACCGCTCAATGTCCTTGCCCAGTGAATGGCTGCCTGTGTCATGGAGGTCATATTTAGGGACATGACCTTACATTCTCACACTCTTCTCACAGGCAATGTTTTTTCAGACTTCGACTGTCCAAACCAGCAGTGTTACTGTATGGCTGCAAAACACTGCATGTCCCTCCCATCCTTAAATGTAGCCATGGATCTGTGGAAATAAGGCTACACACCCAAATTACATGAAGTCAGCATGCTAGGCAGCATAATACACATTTACATTACCCAGTCTCAGACCAACGTTTGTATTTTCCTTGCTGAAGAAGGGCTGTAGAAATTTCCATGTTGCAATCCTCCCCAAATACTCAAGTGCAATATTTACTAGGCCATGTATGGAGCATGGTATATGAAATGTGAGGATGCATGCACATGAACTCGCACTCACAGGCACATACTACTGCAGAGAAACATCACGTGAGCACTCTTTGCACTCTCAAACCTTCACTCTGAAACACTTACCAGTACATCTGGAGCACCATATAGCCTCCCATACTGTGAAAGCACCTTGTCCACCAGGACATTCAAGTCCTCTGTGGTAAAGGGATGGGCCTTGATGTTCTCAGGTCTCACCATCACTGGGTCCAGGAGACAGGAACAGCAGCAGTTGGGGATGAAGAATGGCAGGAATCAGTGGAAATGTGTGGCTCTCTCACACACACATATAGCCCCCTTGGGTTGTTTGAGTGGTACTCAGCTGCTGCAAATGGTGTTTCAGGTCAGCTTTTTTCAAATGTAACCAATGACCAGGACCACGGTGGCGGTGCACGCCCACTGCGATTTTCAAATGTGTATTTCACTACCTCAATCGCTGTCCCCTTTGGCTGGTAGAGCATGGGCATTGGCAGTGCCACACAGTGGGGGTCAGGCAGTCGCTACCGCAATTGTGCATCTTTCAATTGTACCCAATGACTGGGCCCGCGGTAGCGGAGCACGCCTACCGCGGGTTTCAAATGTGTAATTCACTACTGTGATCGCGGTCCCCATTGGCTGGTAGGGCATGGGCATTGGCGGAGTCACACCACGGGGGCCAGGCGGTCGCTACCGCAATCGTGCATCGTTCAATTGTATCCAATGACCAGGCCCGCGGTAGCGGAGAAGGTCTACCGCGAGTTCCAAATGTGTAATTCACTACCGCGATCGTGGTTCCCATTGGATGAAAGGGCATGGGCATTAGCGGTGTCACACCGCGGGCCCCAGGCGGTCGCTACCGCAATTGTGCATCTTTCAATTGTACCCAATGAACGGGCCTACGGTAGCGGAGCACGCCTACTGTGGGTTTTAAATGTGTAATTCACTACCACAATTGCGGTTCCCATTGGCTGAAAGGGCATAGGCATTGGCGGTGTCACACTGCGGGGCCCAGGCGGTCGCTACCGCGAATTGGCATTTTTCAATTGGTGCCAATGACCATGATTGCGGTGGCGGTGCACGCATATGGCACCTATGGACACATCATGCTGTAGCAATGGCAATGGCCACTTCTCATCATTGAACACTAGACACTTACAATGAATCATGCCACCAGATTGTTAAATGCAATGCTAGTGTGACATTGAACTCACTGATGACTACACATGCCATGTCAGTGCACAGGATTACAAGCATTGGCATGTACTCCCTCACATGTCACATATGATATTTGTGTGCATGTACACAGATCTGTTGTGTAATGGACTCTCAAATTTGTAAACATGTCAATGTGTGAGATGGCTAATCAACCCACAGTAATGATGGACTGACTATATAATGTGCCTATTTCATTGTGTAGATTGCTGACCTCATTTTGATAGTTGATCTTTATACACACACTGTGCTTATTGTGTTGTAAATGTGTGCTCTGTCCGACTCACACAAGAAGATGTGGCAGGTACAGCAGCTACTTAGAAGACAGCAGTGTTGCAGTTTCAAATATGTGCTGTGTCAACTGCTCTCAGGGCTGGTGACACAAGATGTCGGAATGTATCATTTTACATTCACATAGTCAGAATCTGTTTTGGGGGTACTCACTATGTACATACTGAGCACGTGTACAACTACTTGAGATCAAGGTGTCCCTGCATGTGACCTGTGCTGTAAGCTGTTGTTTCAGTCCAGTCATTGTTGGCGCTGTGTCAGTCAAGAGTTAAGATGTTGGACACATCTCATAGAGGAATTTAATTGACATGTGACCACTTTTATTTTATGTGGGAGAGGACCAAATGTGCATCGTCCATTCATATTCCTGGCAGACATGGAGGATGAAGACATCATACGTAAATTCCGTTTGGATCGACCTACCCTTCAAGACCTATGTGGTCAGTTGGAACCCCATCTGAGGCCTCGCAGAACCTATCTGACTGCTTTGACACCAACAGTTAAGGTGATGGCGGCCTTGCATTTCTTTGCAACTGGTTCGTACCAGTACACGGTGTCCAGCGCAGGTGGGATGTCTCAACCAATGTTCAACATGGTGCTACGTGATGTCCTGTCCGCAATGATGACAAACAAGGACCGATAAGTCAATTTTCCCAGGAAACATGAATTGGCAGCTGTGAAGGGTGATTTTCATGACCTTGCCCGCATCCCTAATGTTGTGGGCGCCATTGACTGCACACGTTGGCCTGGTTCCACCACAGGCACGTGAGCACATATACAGGAATAGGAAGCATTTCTATTCCATTAATGTGCAAGTGGTATGCCAAGTGGATATGACTATCTCCAATGTCTGTGCCAGATGTCAAGGATCAGAACATGACTCCTACATACTGCGTAACAGCATCATAGCACAGCTGATGGCAAATCTGCATTCGGAGTGTGCGTGGATTGTTGGTGAGTACCCAGAGTCAAGTAGTGTGCTGTATGTGTGACATGCTGTCCTCAGCTACAAAATTGGTCTGTGTATCTCACACCTAGGTGACACTGCATATCCCAACCGGCCTTGGTTGCTGAGCCCACTGAGGAATCCCAGGACCCCGGGTGAAGTCCGCTACAATGATGCACATGAGAGAAGAGTACTTTTGGCCTTCTGAAGTCTAGATTCCGGTGTCTGGACAAGAGCAGAGGTGCACAACTCTACTCTCCCCAAAAGGTGTGTCAGATCGTAGTTGCATGCTGCATGCTCCACAACCTGGCCTTGCTCAAAGAGATCCCCCTGCTCCTGGACGATGATGAGCAGCAGATGCCCCCCCCTGCAAACCCACACATGTCCAGTGATGACGATAGTGGAAAGGAGGAAGGTGTCGACCTGCGTCATCAGCTCATCAACAACTACTTCCCTTGAGTGTGAGTGACATTGTACAACAGTGACATTTTCTGCTGTCTTTGATGGTAGTGACAAGGCCTAGAAGAGCTTTTTGACTGCAGCCTGTTGTTGGCTCTGTGCTGATGTCTGATGTTTGTGGCACAGGGTAGTTCTGACCAGCCACATGATGTCTATGTTGATATTGTTGCTCATTGTAATGTGTGCTGGTTTGTGTACCTTGATAATTAGTGTTGTATACTGGCTGTGATGCCATCACCTGACAAGTAAATGTCGTTCTCTTATGTCTTTCTCGGTCCCTTTAGCCTCTCAATGCCTCGTCACAATCAGAGCTTCTGGTACATTGGAATCTGAGTCAACATTGTACATACTGTGATAAACATGGAACTGACACAAAGACATAGGTGTGTAAAGAGTGTTTTTTTACAATGAGTATTTGTGACAGAAAAGTGATGTTTTAAAAAATGGTGCTAAGTAAATTATTGACTTGTCAGTGATGGTAAATGAGACAATTGAGAAGTTACCACATTTATGTAGTGACACAGTCCAACAGACACCTGCCATCAATCAATCAATCCCATAATTTGTAAAGCACACTACATACCCGGGAGGGCTTCAAGGCGCTGGAGGGGGGGGTGATGCTGCTATTGGTCGAAGAGCCAGGTCTTGAGTTGTCTCCTGAAGGTCAGCAGGTCTTCGGTTTGTCGTAGGTAGAGGGGGGGGGGTGTTCCAGGTACTGGCGGCGCGATGGGAGAAGGATCTGCCTCCGGAAGTAGGTCCCACGGATGCGTGGGACCGTGGCCAGGGTGTGGTCAGCGGAGCGGAGTTTCCTGTTGGGTACCTAGAAGGAGAGTTGACTGTTGAGATAGGCTGGGCCGGTTTTGTGGAGTGCCTTGTGTGCATGAATCAGGAGTTTGAAGGAGATTCTTATGTCGACGGGGAGCCAGTGCAGGTTCCTCAGGTGGGGGGTGATGTGGTCGCGGCGTGGGACGTCGAGGATCAGGCGTGCAGAGGCGTTCTGGATTCTCTGTAGTCTGTTGATGAGCTTGGACGAAACTCTGGCGTAGAGGGTGTTTCCGTAGTCGAGTCTGCTGCTGACAAGGGCCTGGGTGACTGTTTTCCTCGTGTTTGTTGGGATCCATCTGTAGATCTTGCGGAGCATGCGGAGGGTGTTGAAAGAGGTGGAGGAGACTGCGTTGACTTGTTTGGTCATGGAGAGTTTCGAGTTGAGGATGACTCCCAGGTTGCGTGCGTGGTCGGTGTGGGCTGGGGGGGACTCCAGTGACGTGGGCCACCAGGACTCGTCCCATGCGGAGGGGTTGGATCCGAGGATGAGGATTTCCGTCTTGTCTGTGTTCAGTTTGAGGCGACTGTCCTCCATCCAGTCTGCGACGGCCTTCATTCCCTGGTGGAGGTTGGATTTGGCGGTGAGGGGGTCCTTGATGAGGGAGAGGATCAGCTGAGTGTCATTGGCGTAGGAGATTATGTTGAGGATGTGCTGTCGGGCGATGCGTGCTAGTGGTGCCATGTAGACATTGAACAGCGTCGGGCTGAGGGAAGATCCTTGAGGGATGCCGCAGATGATCTCGGAGGCATCGGATCGGAACGGGGGGAGGCGGACTCTCTGAGTTCTGCCGGAAAGGAAGGAGGTGGTCCAGTCCAGGGCCTTGTCTCTGAGCCCTGCATCGTGGAGGCGTGTGCGTAGTGTGCGGTGGCAGACGGTGTCGAAGGTGTGGCCATCAACATGGCAGTGTGGGTAAGGACAGTCAACAAAGTCAATGTCAAGGGGAACAGAGGAGCCATCATGGCTGGCTCTGCGACTGGCGTTTGGATGGTGCTTTGCCACGTGATCCTCCCATGGTGTTTCTCGGACGGCCCCTTTTGCGTTTTCCAGGGGGGGCCACTGCTGCGATCTCAGCAGTGTCTGAGGAGTCATCCTGTTGCAGCTCACTCCTCTCTGTGGCCGCAGCTGAGGTGGTGGGAGTATCATACTGTGGGCCATTGGAGGGGGGTTGAGCTGTCCTTTGGGCCGCATGACTGTCCTTCAAAACACCCCCGAGCTGGCCCATGAGGTCCACAATTTGGCCCATAGGCGTATCCATGGACCTCAGCAGCAGGTGGAGCTCACGCACATCTTCCATAACCTGACACATGTGTCCCTGGGTTGGCTCATATGCCCCAAGGACTCTGGCAATGTTGGTCAGGGCTTTGGTCCCAGTGTCCTCTCGAATTTGTCCCCCATTTGCCCTCCCACCTGCCCTGCTGTCCCAGACCTGTGGTGTTGCCACTCGACGCACCCGCAGACTCTCCCTGCCCTCCTCTATTTGTGTGGTGGTGTTGGTAACCACTGAGGCAGGGAGAGTGTTGCAGGCAGCACAGGTGGTGATGGTTGAGGCCGCACAGGTCGTTGCAGCAGGGGTCAGCGCTGTTGTTATTGCTGAGGTGGTGAAGGTGGGGACGGCGGGGGCCTGGAACATGGTGCGCCCTGGCAGTCTGGATGGGCCAGGTTCCTGCTCCTCATCCGAGAAACGAAGGGAGTCTGCATCCGAGAGTCCATGTTCTGGGGGGGGAGACTGGATCTGCAGGTCGGTGTTATCTTCTACAGCAGTTAATTGTGGATCTCCTGTTGAACAGTGGTGAAATGGTCATTGAAGTGCACCCCACAAGCTTGGTGTTAGACGTTTGGATGTTACATGTGATACACCACACAGTTTACATTTATATCTCTGTATGGCTGCAAGGTACTGGGCATCATAACATGATGTGGAGGTACCTACATTACTTGTCCATGGTGTGACATGTAAATGGATACCATGTTCCACGATCAGATTGTGTGATTACAAGGACATGTCTTCATCTAACGACTTGCAGCACATCAACTTTATATGATGCGTCCTTTTGGTTTGCTCTGCATGGAAGACATTTCATCTGAGCAAGAACTAGCCATTGTAATCTTATGCATATTTTTTTCATATCATGCACTTTACTTTCTTTTACCAACTGACCATGCATGTTTTGTGTTCATATGGGCCTTCATGCTCTGACACCATGGAACTTACACATAGCATTCAGTGCTGTGCATGATTGGGCCCTGAATTTCTTCAACATGTGAGTTGGTGAGTCAAAGTTTGTTTTCAGTGACTGTTATGTACGGTTAGCTGTTTGCACACTGGAAGTGGCTTTTGGATCTATGTTAAGTTGGGTGACATGTGAGGGCTGGTGTGGTCGTATGGCTCCATGCTTTCTGAGGGGAATGCCAGGGTGCATGCACTGTCTACCTACCTGTTCTGTGACACAGCTGAGAGAATTTGTTGCCACATGGTTCTGGGTGTGGGGGTGTACCATCCTGCTGAGCTGTGGGACAAGGGGCCTGGTGGGAGTTGCAGTGCTGGCTTTCCAACCACAAACACCCCTCCCTGTTAGGATGGCTGCCTGCCTGTGAAGTGGAGCTGGGGAAGGGAATTAGTTACACAAGGCTCTTGGATGGAGGAGTGTTCCATCCTGCTGACTGGTTGGACAAAAGAGCATAAGATGGCTACCTACCTGTAGGTTTGAGGAGTGCAATGAGATGGCTGCCACATTGTTGTGGGTGGGGGGAGTGCTCCATCCTGCTGAGCTGTGGGACAAGGGGACCTGGTGGGAGTTGAAGTGCTGGCTTCCTACCCACAAACACCCCTCCCTGTTGAGATGGCTACTTACCTGTAGGTTTGAGGAGTGCAATGAGATGGCTGCCACATGGTTGTGGGTGGGGGAGTGCTCCATCCTGCTGAGCTGTAGGACAAGGGGGCCTGGTGGGAGTTGGAGTGCTGGCTTCCCACCCATAAACACCCCTCCATGTTAAGATGGCTACCCACCTGTAAGTTTGTAGAGAGCAATGCAATGTCTGTCACATGGTTTTGGGTGTGGGGAGTATTCCATCCTGCTGAGCTGTGGGACAAGGGGGCCTGGTGGGAATTGCAATGCTTGCTTCCCAACCACAAACACCCCTCCCTGTTAGGATGGCTGCCTCCCTGTGAAGTGGAGCAGAGGAAGGGAATAGGCTGCACATGGCTCTTGGATTGGGGACTGTTCCATCCTGCTCAGGGGTGGGACAAGGGAGCATAAGATGGCTACCTACCTGTAGGTTTGAGGAGTGCAATGAGATGGCTGCCACATGGTTGTGGGTGGGGGAGTGGTCCATCCTGCTGAGCTGTGGGACAAGGGGGCCTGGTGGGAGTTAAAGTGCTGGCTTCCCACCCACAAATACCCCTCCTTGTTAGGATGGCTGCCACCCTGTGAAGTGGAGCAGAGGAAGGGAATAGGCTACACATGGCTCTTGGGTAGGGGAATGTTCCATCCTGCTCAAGGATGGGACAAGAAAGCATAAGATGGCTACATACCTGTAAGTATGAAGAGAGCAATGCAATGTCTGCCGAATGGTTCTGTCTGAGGGGGAGGGTGCTTCATCATGCTGAGCTGTGGGAAAAGGGGGCCTGGTGGGAGTTGGAGTGCTGGTTTCCTACCTGTTGAGATGGCTATCTACCTGTAGGTTTGAGGAGTGCAATGAGATGGCTGCTACATGGTTGTGGGTAGGGGAGTGCTCCATCCTGCTGAGCTGTGAGACAAGGGGGCCTGGTGGGAGTTGGAGTGCTGGCTTCCCACCCATAAACACCCCTCCCTGTTAAGATGGCTACCTACCTGTGAGTTTGAAGAGAGCAATGCAATGTCTGCCACATGGTTCTGGCTGGGGGGGGGGGCTCCATCCTGGTGAGCTGTGGGACAAGAGGGCCTAGTGGGAGTTGTAGTGCTGGCTGATTGTACATATGCCCCCCCCCCCCTGAGAATGTTGCTAGCTACCTTTGAGGTGATTCAGAGGGAGTAAATGTTAGATCTGTGAGAAATGTGTTGGGAAGAGTGTGGTGTACATGAGTGCATTTGGGCCTAGGATGTGTAGCTTAGTAGTTGTGCAAGACAGTACATAGCAGTGCAATGGGAGATATTTGTTGGTACTTACCAGCCTCCACTCCCCGGCTATTCCTGTGAGACTCTCTGGATGCAGTGTGGCAAGAACCTTCTTCTGCCATTCGGTGAATGTTTGTGGTGGAATGGGAAGGCCACCGCCAGTCATCCTCATGGTTCTTGTTGGCACGCTCTTTCACCATGGTCTTGAGGTCATTCCAACTCTTCCTGATCTCCTTCTGGGTGTGCGGGGTGGTCCCTACTGCATTTACCTTGTTGACTATCTTTGCCCACATTTGATTTTTTGTGGCTAAGGGTGTCTGTTGGACTGTGCTTCCAAACAAATGTGGCTCTACTCTGATTAACTCATCTACCATCACTGACAACTCAATGTCAGTGAATTTTGGCATTTTCTTCTGTGACATGGTGTGTGATGTGCAAATGTGTGAAAAGTGCAGTTGTGAAGGTGGTGGTGGTGATGTGTGTGGTGTGTGCATGGTTGTGAGAGTGTGATGTGTGCAGATTTGCCTCTCCTTTGTGCTGTGGGGTTAGGCCCTTCAGTTGTGGAGTTGAGCAAAGGATTCTGGTCAGGGAAGGGGCTGGTTTTATACTCAGCTATGTGGGTGGGTCAAAATGGAATATTCATGTCAGGTGTGTTGTGTGGGTTGACCTGAGATTTGTATTTTTTACTTGCCATGGGGATGTGTCATTGGGGTGTGTTAGTTATTTTTTTAAGGCTGAGCCAGATTATTCGCCACACTTGTTAGCCTTGTTGTGTGGTTGCTTTCAACCGCCATTACTCTTCCGGAGCGATCGCGGCAGTCGGAATACAACAGCCCTTCTGCCGGCTCTCCCACTCATCAATTGCTGCGATCGCTGCGGTCGGAAACAACTGATCGTTCTGCTGTCACCGCAATCGTATCCTAATTTCACATGCTGTCAATCTGCTAGCTGTGCGGCATTTTTGGGTCTTTCCGCATCAAATCCGACCGCCACGGACGGATTTTCACCTGCTCCGGATGGTCCCGGCGGACTTTTGTGGAATCCGTCTGCAGCGGTCTAATTTTTCTGGCAGTTCATCCTAATCTGACCGCCGGTTTTCCCGCGATACATGCGGATGGTTAATTTCCTTTACAACGGCGGTCAGAATGCTTTTCCAATGGCCATCCTAATCGATCCCTTAGTTAGTGGTGTAATTCCTGCAATCGTTTCTGGGCTCAGATTGTACTGAGGTATTCGAAGTAAGTCAGCATTTGGCTTCACAGTAATTTTTACTGGAACCACTCCCTTAATCAAACCAATATCTTTTCCTGTGAAATCCAACCCTTCTGGAGATACAGTATCCCTCACCTCTACAGGTAAATCATCTTTGGTTAACATAGGAAATAATCGTACAACCTTAAATTTTTGTTTTGCCAATTTAAAAACAATATCTTCATCATTGGTACAGAATTCAATCTCATTTGGTGTACAGTATGTGGGGCAATGAAGCTTACATAGTAAGTCTCGTCCTAGCAGGTTTACGAGGCTTGAATCACATACCACAAAATTATATAAATCTGCAAAAGATCCAATTTGAACAGGTATTGGTTTTGTTACTAGATTAGACATTAATCAATTAGGAACACCTACAACTTGGATTTTTTCTCCTGAGTGGGGTAGTGGAACGGGTAGCACCAGTGTCAACAAAGAATGAGATTGGAAACCCATTTACCTTGCCCTCCATATAGGGACCACTCTGGTCTACCTGCAAGGATGAGCCAAGCATGTATTCTTCCTCCCCCTCAGGCACCATCATTGTGACATGTATGAGTCTGTGTCTTCCATTTGAAGCAAATATTGCTGTGCTATATTTTACTCTGATCACTTTGAACATCAGTGTGAGATCCTTGATTTGAATTGTATTTCTGAATCTGACTATTCATTTGTGGCATCGGGTTTGAGGCATGATTGAATTCTGATTTCTCTGTCTATGGGTTTGTTGACTCTGTACCATGTTTCCATCTTGTGACTGTGCATTATCAACCTGTTGACCCTGTCCATTCATCTGATTAAGATGATTAAATCGACATCTGTGTTTTCAAAGCCCAAATTTGCATTAGGATTTGTCTTTTTTATCCTCTCGATTGAAACACCCTTATTTGAGCTATCATCAATTTTTCCTTCGGCCTCTTGTGCTTAGTCTGAAGTTCATCTCCACAATACTTTGCATATTGGAGAATTTCGTCCACGGGTTTGATTTGCCACCATATCATATTATATTGCTAATCCATATACAAATCGATAGACGAAATGTCCAATATCCTTTTCTGCCACGTTCTCCATTCCACAATATTGCTTAAATGCTTGAAACAATCGCTCATAATAGGCATGCACTGTCTCCTTCAATTCCTGAGTCATCCTGTTAATCTTCACCCAATCGATCTCTTTAGGAGTGATTTTTCCTTTAAAAAAAGTAATGGCCTGATTATATTTTTTCATTACTTAAGGAGATGGTGCACCAGTATGTGGATGTCTAGCTGGTTCAGTTCTAGCCAATCGATGGCAATCTTTCACTCTACCCACAGATCACTTGGAATGACAATATCAAAAAGTGTATTCAAATCCATCAGCAAGACCTTTGAAACGTTCACAAATATTCCAACTTGTTTGTTCCATATACATACCCTCCTCCAGGCACCTCTCTCATTTGAAGCATCCTTACTCCCTCACCTCCATCATCCTCAAAAGCTGAAAACCTTGGCATTTGGATCTTCGCTGAAACCATCTTTTAAGCCCATCTTCCTTCCCACTGTTCCAATTCTCCTCATTTCCTAAGGGTTGTCAGTAATTCTTTAATTTGTAGTCTCATTCCTGGAGGTCTCATATTCTCAATGTCCTTGTCACTAAACCCTAACCTATACAATTCCTGTAACGTCTTAGATTTTTGTATATCTACTTTATATTTTTGTGCCAGTTTAGACAATTTTTCATGTTTGTTTCGGGGCACATCTGGTGATATCTTGATATAAGAACAGTAGTTTATCATCAGAAAAAGTAGCTATTCTAGCAGGGCGCATAGTTCTTATCATCATCTCTTCCAATTCTGCTTTGAGTTTTGCCACATCTAAAATTGAAGCAGTGACTTTTCCTTGAGTTTCTGCACCCCTATTATGTAATGAAGGAGCTATCTCTCTGATCCAATCATCAAGTTCTCTAGGTATAGGGCCTATTTTTCTGTCAGGTGTTCTTTCCGGCAAATCTTCGCTTCGTCTTTCAGCACCTAAAACAGGGATGGTGGGCAAAAGAGATACATCGGAATCTAGCGAACCTAACTGAACGGCTCTTCCGGTCTTATTCTGAATTCCATATTGAGGGGTTTCTAAGCCATTTCCAAAAGCACCTGAAACTATATCTTGACAGAGACTTATTGGTCAATAATTCCAAATCATATATTATGCATGTTGGCTGACAACTAAAAAAGAATTTTGTTTTCAAACTAGATGATGCTTTAATCCCCACTATACAATCATTTTCATATCTTGGTGTGTTATTTGACTCCAAGCTTAGCTGGGGTCCCCACCTGGCTAAAAAAAAGGGGGAATTGGCAAGGATAAATGCCTCTATTTTTAACTTTGCAACTAAATTGGGGAAGAAGCCAACTAATGCAATGATTAAACTCTATAATGCTAAATCAGTAGCTACCGCTGTATATGGTAGCGAATTATGGGGCTATGTAACTGGAGAGCAGTTACAGGTTGTAGAAAACAATTTTCTTAAACGTCTTCTCTGTGTCCCCGCCAGCACATCAAATATGGCAGTACATGAAGAATTGGGTACAAAGTATCTATGTGATATATTTGCCCTAAGGCCCCTGATCTGCTGGGTAAATTTGTGGTTAAATAAAGATATACCGCTTACCCATCTGATTGTGAAAGACCTTGTGTCTCAGGACAATTCAATGTGCGTCCCCTGGTTAAAATACCAGAAATCCTGCTTTCTCAGGCTTGGCCGCCTGAATTTGTTTGAAAATCCATGTGGGATTGTAAAGGGGGATGTGGTAGCAATCAAGCAGGCTTTTTATATGGATAGGATGGCCCAAAGAGAAGGGGTGGAGCTTATGAAACCCAGTATCAGAAAATATGTGATCCTTAAAGCCTGCGACAAAATGGAGCCGTACTTAACGGGCACTTTTACTTCGAATGAAAAAATTTTGTTGACAAGGTTTAGGCTCAATATTTTTCATCATCTTTTAATTAGACCAAAGTCAGATGTTTTTAATAAGACTGCTGCTTCCTGTGGCTGCGACGGAATGTCTCCACAGGATATGCTGCATTTTATATTTTTATGTAAGTTTTATGAATACCCGCGTAGACGCTATCTTGCTGCCCTTTTAAAAAAACTTAATTTTAATCAAATCAGACCAGCACTTGTGCATCTACAGCTCCTGCATAGTGATAGTGTTTTACATGTAATAGAATTCTTAAAATTAACAGTTAAACTGAGAAATTGCTTGGATCAGTGAAGTTGCATCTCTCAAAGTATGATCAGTTTACCTAATGGATGATCTTTTTAGCTTGTACCAAACCTGACATTATTTGCACTTTATATTCTATTCTATTTTGTTTAATTGCCTCATGTATTATGTTTTGTATTGTATATATGTGTACTTTTATGGTGTGAAACAAAACCGAAATAAAGTCTCTCTACTACTACTACTATCTTGTCCAGCTCTTCCACTAGCAGTGGCTTGCTGTGTTAAATTCGAATTGGAGCCGGCATTCCTGGCACTAGAAACAATTGCTGAAGTCAAAATTAATGGTTCTTGATTAGTCTGTCCTGTTCTCGGATTTGTACAAACAGGAACAGAACCACTCATCCCAGTAGGGACAGCCAGTGTATGTACAATCTGGCCCCTTTTTTCCAAGATTGATATAGTGGAACTACAGGATCAATTGTTACTGGAACAGTCAAAGCATCTGGAGCATTTAGCACTGCCTGATTATTTGTCCCTGATCTCCCTGCAATGTCATTAATATGTAAGAAAGGATTATGTGGATTTGAACTTATCCGCATGGTAGGTGCATTTGGAATTTGCCCACCACAACTGAAAAATTTATTAAACTCTGGGACTGTTCCTCATTATAGGATGGTGATCAATTTAATAGTAATTCATTTAAAAATACATAATCGATTTTGTTCTTGATGTCACCAGTCTGTGTCAATGTCTGCCCCTCCTCAAGATGTTTTTTTCTTTTCTTTACATTTCTTTCCTTATTATTTCTCCACAACTAGTACAGGGTACATACAAGTTCCCTCTGCTATATCTGTCCTCCAAGCTTTCTGCTGAGCATCCCAGCTAGCCTTGACATATCGATTTAATGTGTTCTTGCACCTTTCGTGAAATTTCTATTTCTCTTTTTCATGAGCTACATGCCCCATTCACTAAGGGCTTCAAATTGCATAGGTCTCAGAGGTGGTTTAATATCATATAATTGCCTTTGTAAATGTTCAAGAATCCAAAGATTAAATGTTCCATATTGTGGAAAAGCTAAAGGTCCATCTTTCTCAGTATATTTCATCCAATTCTCAAGCCATGCACATGTGTGATATTCTTTCTCCTGTGTCATGTATAAAGTTGGTGTACCCTCAAGTGTTATTGGTGCTCCTTCTCTCATGGGTACGGGCACATCTCCCTGCATCAAATTCTTTAATGTTTTGAAAATTTTCATTTTTGTCAATCCGGTAATACTATTTTTTACAAATGAGTCACTTTGTAAATTCTGATATTCACTACCTTATTTCGTTTCAATCCACGAATGCCCTTTTATGACGTTGTCAACCTATCCCAGCACGGCGTTACACCAACCAACCAATACCAGCGTGTCACCTCTGTGATGTCACCTTACTCCTTGCAGCAACTCCCCCTCCTTCACAATTTTCTCAAGCGGTTTTTCTCCAAACAACAATTCACAATATTGAAAGCATTACAAAACCGTGTCTGCTCCACTGAAAGACAATATAGACAATATAGATTTCACTCATTCAATAGAACCCAACCACACTTCAAACTAATTTTCCTAACATTCACTCTAAGAGAAATCTCGACCAGCGTGACCTCACTCTAATCGTGAGAACTGAGAACAACTATAATGATCGTAATTTCTCAACCTCACAATAGAAACTCCCTTCTCTTAATGGTACTGCCGACGACGTCTCACGTACAGCAACTTCAAAACCACAGCAAACAGTCTAACTCAGCATATGCCATACTAAGACCACCCATGGGTGTATATCCCGGGATCTTAGGCCACTTTGGACCCCATAGCAACTTCAAATACTTTGGGGCCGATTCCGATTCCGGGCGCAAAACAAACCGACCGACACGGACCCGGTCCGGATACCGACCGACACGGACCAGCGCCGTACGACCCGTGCAGTACGATGCAACGCGTGTGAATTACAACCGACACGTACGGAATACAAGCCGTATGACCAAGCCGTAGGGAAAATAGTGATCCGGCCGGAAAACCGACGCGAATTTCACCGACCGACACGACCCAGAATGAACCCGACCGACCCGTACCCGCGATGTCCGATCTGCGCAGTACGATGCAATGCATGTAAAACCAGACCGACTCGCACGGAGACCAAGCCGCACGACCGACACGCACAGACAACCGGGCCCACAAGCAATTGAGACCTTCGCGACCGACGCGTATGAAACACAGAAGATAGGCAGCGTGAACGAGGCGGAGATGCCCGCACAAGCCAACATCAGCGTCCGTTTCCGTCAGATGAACGTCTCCTTCATGCCTACAAAACCCAAATGAAAAAAGACAAAAAAAGGACCAAACAAGCAATGACAAAGCCAATAAATATCAAATTAAAAAAAACTGGGACAAAGACACACCCACCACTCCAACTATATAAAGGACTACAATCACTACCATCATCTCTTGCAAACAGGAGACACAGCCAGCAGCAAACACCATTACACAGCAACCACAGACATACTCACAACTCACCCATCACACAACCCACACACCATCAGCACCTCATCCAAAAGCACACACACACATACACCCAGCAAAACCAACACCAACCCACCCAGACTTGCACCCTCAAGCACACATCCCTCACCACCACCACCCATCACCATGCCCCCAAAGAAGAATCCAAAGTTCACAGATAATGAGTTAGAAGTGCTGGTAGACGAGATCATCAGAGTAGAGCCCCATTTGTTTGGTACATTGGTCCAAAGGACCCCCATGTTACAGAAAACCAAGATGTGGGTGAGGATTGTGGACAAGGTGAACGCTCAAGCACAAGCAAGGCGCACAAAAGATGATATCCAGAACAGGTGGTATGACGTGCGCAGGAGGGTCAAGAAACTATTCGAAAAAGATCACGCCCTGAGTCAGGGCACCGGCGGTGATCCTCCTGCCAAACCAGTCTACTTCAGGACCTGGGAGGAGAAGGTGCCGGACATCCTACCATCAGAGAGCGTCCATGGGTTAACAGACATACCAGAGCCTGGTGAGTACACAAACACAAGGGGACAGTGAAACCATATACTGCAAACAAAGCTACAGTAACCAATAGATAATCATACCAAGATGTGTTTGCCAGTCAGACAAACACAATACCTGCCATCTCATAGTGACTTGGAACTGTGTCATGACATGTACAAACAAATAGAGCAAGGCAGTGGCACAAAGCTAAATAGGCACTGCCAGACAGTTTGCCACCACAAACACACTACCTCACAGTGCAGATGACTGACAGGAAGGAATTGTGGGGATGAAGGTGAAGTGAGTGTATCCAAAAGCATGATGGGGCCTGTAGTCACAGATAATGCTCCCTCTCCTGATTGGCCCATCAAGACCTCTCTGAAACATGCCCACATCACAGGGAGTGGAAAATGACTGACAAGATGGCTGACACTGGCTCCTGCTGTGGGGACCACAAGACCCTGCTAGGGCATGTGCGCAAATCAGAAGCAGGACACCACTGACTGACATCCTGAAAGACAACTTGCACGCCCCACAATGGAAGCACGTTTCATGGTGGGATGTCTGGCCGTGTGGGAAGGAGGACAGACAGCTCTGACCATACTTACCAGCATGTGGAGACAAACACACCCCTCAACACAAACTCCACACAACTCACCGGGTAGAATGCATTGACCCACACCTCTGAGAAATATCAGCAAAAGATACATCATACTGGGTGCTGCTGTGTGAAGCACAGGGACTCTCTTTGGACTTATAGCCAAACAAACACCAGGACTTCACAGTCAGCCATCTTGCCATTGCTATCACACCCCCTCACAGGGAAGCAGAGTCAAGAGGAAGGAAGTATGGGCCTGCTGGGAAGGGGGGTGTAGCCAGGAGCATTATGGGAGTTGCAGTCACAGACAATCTACACCCACCCACATGGCCCAGCAAGTTCTAACTGAACCATACTCGCCCCACAGGGAGTGGGAAGGGACTGACAGGATGTCTGACACTGGGCTCTGCTGTGGGGAGCACAAGGCCATGCTGGGAAATGGGCAACAACAATATCAAACTCTGTCCGTGACAAGCTGGGAAAAAGCAGTGTACAGGCAGGCATCTGTTCGTAAAGTAGAAAATGTCATGTTTGTGAACCATCGATGCATGTAGAAACATAACTCACATTGTGTGTCTCTTCCAAACACAGGTGGTGCTGGGCACCCAGCACCAAATGAAGATGATTCCCAGTCCCAGACTCTGGCGGACATTGAGCTCTCTGCTTTGACTCTGTCTCTGTCCTCTTCGGATGACGACGACCAACCTGGCCCCTCCGGTGTGAGTCATCATTGAAGCACCAGCAGCATCAACATCTGAAAATGAAATGAAATGAAAAATTATATTTATATAGCGCGTAACTACCCGGAGGCCTCGCAGCGCTTCAACTGATTACTCTGGCGAGCTGCATGGTAAATTAACACGCTTTTGTGAACAGATGAGTTTTCAAGGCTTTCCTGAATGCCAGCCGATTCTTATTCTCTCTGAGGACTAAGGGAAGAGAATTCCACAGTCTGGCGGCAGTGTGGGAAAAGGAACGGCCGCCCCATCGGGCTTTGGTGATTTTTGTTGTGGTTGCTAGATGCAATGAACCGGAGCGAAGGGCTCTAGACGGGGCGTAAGGTACGGCTACGGGGAACAGGATGGCAGGGCCTGTTCGATGGAAAGATTTGTGCACAATGCACATAGCTTTAAACTGTGCTCTAGCAGCCACTGGGAGCCAATGCAGTTCTTTTAGAGCATTCTTGGCTGACTGCCAACGAGGAATGTTGAACAATAATCGGGCGGCACAGTTTTGCATGACTTGGAGCCTGTTGGTCACTGCTGCCGGGGCACCTAGGTATAAAGCATTTCCATAATCCAGGCGGGAGAGTATCAGGGACTGAACCATGATTCTCCTCGCCTGGAAAGGACGCAGAGGGAGGACTTTACGGAGCATTTTCATTAGCCCAACACACGTGGAGGCAGTTTTGGTAGCCTGGACCGAGAAGTCCAGCGCTTTATCGAGCCAAATTCCAAGGCTCTTTATCTGAGGTTTAGGGGGGGGAGGGGCGCCAAGACATGTGGGCCAAATGGAGGCCAGAGTGGTCGGTGGAGAGTTGCCCAATAACATAATCTCCGTCTTCTCCCCGTTAAGTGTGAGACAGGATTGCATCCACTTAGCAACGGCCTCTAGACACGAGCCCAAGGTGTTGGCTGACCCCTCAGTGTGGTCCAGAGAGACCACCAGTTGGGTGTCGTCCGCGTAGGTGACAATACGCACACCGAAGGGCTGGACTATCTCAGCTAGAGGTCGCATATAGACGTTAAAAAGTGTGGGGCTCAGGGACGAGCCCTGAGGAACCCCACAGCTAAGTGGTTGCTTAGAGGAAACTACCTCGCCCTCAAACACCTGGAAAAATCGCTCATCCAGGAAGGAAGTCAGCCATTCCAGGGCCGCGCCCGACACGCCCATGCCATTCAGACGATGTAATAGTGTGGCATGGTTAACAGTGTCGAACGCGGCACTGAGATCGAGTAGTATAATGGCTGCTTTTCCTCCCTGGTCCAGCACGGCTCTAGTTTCTTCCGTCACTGCTATGAGAGCAGTTACAGTTCTGTGCTGAGGGCGAAACCCCGTCTGAGAGGCACATAGCAGGTTATTTGATTCTAAATAATCTACTAGTATGTTGTTGATGTGCCTCTCAAGCAGTTTACTCATCCAGGGAAGTAGGGAGATAGGGCGAAAATTGGCCAAGTTGTTTTGATCTAAGGTGGGCTTTTTCAAGAGGGCCCTAACCATCGCACACTTCCAAGGAGCTGGGACGGAGTTGGAGGTGATGGAGGCATTAAGGACATCCAGGATGACTGGGCAGATGGCATCAATGACCTTGATGAGGGTCTGCGGAGGTGCTGGGTCGTTGGGAGATCCCGAGGTGACTTTAGGGATCATTCTGTCTAATGTGATGAAGTCTAGTAGGGGGAATTTGACCAACGAGCTGGGGACCGAGAAGTCAGACTCTGTTGTGATGGTAAGCTCCGTGTCACCCCTACCAGTGGAGAATGAGGAATAAATGGCCTGAATCTTCTGGGAAAAGAAGGTGGCTAAATTGTTACAATGAGTTTGCGCGCCGTCGGGTGACAGACGCTCGGGGGGAGATGGGAGATCAGAGATTTGGCTACTTTAAAGATTTCTTTAGGGGAATTTACAGCTAGGTTAATTTTGGATTCATAAAATTGGGCTTGTACAGATTTTATTTCATTTTTATAGAGCTTTATTGCGGCTCTATACTCGGATTTCTTCAGTTGAGAGTATTCTTGTCTCCAAGCTCTCTCTAATTTGCGACAAGATTGTTTCATAGTTCTGAGGGCAGGGGAGTACCAGGGAGAAGACTTTGGATCTGTTTGTAGAGTGCAAGGATTCCTTCGGAAGGACTAGGTCAAGGGTACTGGAAATCCAGTTGTCAAAATTGACAGTGGCTGTGTTAGGGTTAGTCACCTTCGGAGGGGGATGTTCGGTGAGAGCCAGTTTCCACTTAGGGAGTGGGAGCGAGGCCCATTTTCTTCCCCAGTGCTTATTGTGATTTTGTAGAGTGGGGAGGCTGCATGTGGACCATGTAAAGGGTACTAAAAAGTGATGGGTCCAGGGTAGTGGTACAGGTGTTTCAACGGTTAGGCTATCTAAATTACTATAAATGTGATCTAGAAGATGCCCCTTGATGTGCGTTGATTGAAAACCTTTCTGGAGCAGGTCGATGGCCTGAAGGTTAGATCGAAGACTGTTGGCTGTAGAGTCAAGCGGATCATCCAGATGCAAATTCAGATCGCCCAGCAAGGTGAAATTTGCCGATGTAAGCATTAGATTGGCAACTATATCCGTAATATTAGTGACGAAGTTGCTAAGGGTGCCAGGTGGTCGATAGACTAACATACCAGAGAAAGTGGTGGTGGGGGAGAGTTCGAGAGTGAAATGTAGGTTCTCACAGGATGGCGTAGTAGAGGGAGTGACGCGGCATCTAAAGTTGTCTCTATAGATAATGGCCAACCCTCCGCCTCTGCCTGTCTTACGGTCCAGACGTTTAAAAGTATAGCCTTGGGGGGTGGCCCATACTGTTGCAGGGTCGGTTTCTAGCTGAAGCCATGTCTCTGTCAGAAAGAGGGCTTCAGGATTGAGCTCCTCTATCAACATGGCCAGTTCAGTGTGGTGTTTCGGCAGGGATCGGCAATTGAGGAGGAACATCCTCCATTTATGCATGGGGGGATATTTCCCTGGGTTTGGGGTGGATATACACCAGCCACAGGTTTTACAGCGGGCCTTCGAATTTATAGGGAGGACCGAATGTAGGCATATTGGTTTGGGGGTAGGTCGTAATGCGTGCAGAGAGGAAGCACTGTATGAACGGCGGTTTCCTACCATGATGACGGCTGAGGCCAGGAGCAGGAAGCGTCTGGACGCGGACTGGCGCAGACTGGCTTCTCTTTGGCGCCTCTTCGGCGCGTCTACGGCGCTACCGCTGCGTGGTGCTATGAATGTTTATATAGATTGGACTCGAGTAAGACTGGAGCGTCAACCCACTAAGATGGCCGCCAAGTAATGGCACCACCAGGAAGTAAGAGCGTTCTGTTCTCCCTCCACAACAATCAGCCTAAATCGCTGCGGTGGACCAGGGAGTCAGTGCACAATTCTCATTAGCAACAGCAGTATTTCAAAGCATAAAAACGATTTTCCTTTTCTTTAAAAAACACATACAGCAGTACACAAAACGGTGCTGTCACCTAGAGCGCTAGCGCTGGAGTGATCAATTCAAGACATTTACTCGTGCGCGTCGGCGCTGGGAGCCTAAATAGTCAGGGCTCGAGGAAGACTGGAGCGTCAACCCACTAAGATGGCCGCCAAGTAATGGCACCACCAGGAAGTAAGAGCGTTCTGTTCTCCCTCCACAACAATCAGCCTAAATCGCTGCGGTGGACCGGGGAGTCAGTGCACAGTTCTCATTAGCAACAGCAGTATTTCAAAGCATAAAAACGATTTTCCTTTTCTTTAAAAAACACATACAGCAGTACACAAAACGGTGCTGTCACCTAGAGCGCTAGCGCTGGAGTGATCAATTCAAGATACCCCCAGTACCCACGCCTCCAGCATCTGGAAACCGACAGGGCACCCCTGCCAACACGGACAGACCAAGGCCACTGAACACCCACAGCACAGGGACACAGGACCCCCCGGAAGCTACAGCAAACACCACCAGCAACACCACCCAAGGGGTCCCAGTGTCACCTGTGCGTCCCGCCGCTGGTCCTGCCCGTGTGGATAGGGGTACTGGGAGGGGTGGGAGGCAGAGGGCGCGCCTTGCACAGGGGTCTGGACTGCATGATGACTCCCACCTGGCACGCATCACAGATGCGTACCAGGATAGCACCGGAGGATTTGACCAGGTATTGGGGATCCTCAAGGACATGCAATAGGAGCAGGCTGCCCACCATGCCCGCATGGAGGCCAAGTGGGATGCCCTTACTGCGGTGCATCGGGACATACTCCAATGCCTCCGCCAGATCAACACAAACCTGTCCACAGCTCCCTGTGTGGCCACAACATCTGTTGCAACACCATCTGCCAGCGCCACAGGGAGGGAGGAGGACTCTGGCGGAGAATCCCCTGCACCGCAGAGGCCTGCACCTGAGGATCCCCCCCCAGGAAGAAGAGGGGTCGTCCGAAGAAGGACATGTGAGAGGCAGATGTACCAGCACATCCCCCAGGGCCTCTAAACCTGTTCTGGACTATGTTCTTTGTGCGCAACCCGTTCACCTTGTCCAATCGCACACAACTCACCCACATGACATGGAAGGTTCATGTTGGGCCAATGTAGCAGATGACTGTGGACTTTACTCTGGACATTTCATCTACCGGCACATCCAACTCTAATGTGAACTTTGGATTCCAAAACCAATGTACAGCACCCACCATCCTGTGCACTTTCCTCACACATGTTTGAAAATAAACTCACCAGTACACCATACTTGCCTCTGTTGTGATTCCAACTTGTCATGTGTCATGGAGATGTCTATCTGCTACACAACACAGTGCATGCCAAATACTGCAACAATGTGGCCAACGTAACGTGAGTCATGGTGATGTGACACATGTGAGGGAGACACACCACTATGGCACCACAACACATACTCACCATGGCCATGTTACTCATCCCACACAATGATGTTGACCTGAAACACATTGGCATGCACAGACACAACACCAACCCCAGTCAGTGGTTACAAGTCCACAGGTGAGGTAAGCAGATGTCAGTCAGATGTGGGAAGACAGACAACGCACATAACAAAGAGTAGCACAGGTTCATTACACATCAGCAACATGTTTATTCCACAATAGTTGCACGGTAATTCTACGCAACAGTGGACACACGCTCACAAAGTGTTGGAGAATTGAAGTCCAGGGATGTGTGGTACATCAGTTGATGGGAATTGACAACTTCCACACTGGTGTTGGATTCTGGGTGTTGGGGGTCAGTGTTGACCAAACAACAGGCAAAGTACCCTGGGAAGGACAGACACAAGACACAGTCAAAAGCACAGCAGAACTGGAGAGAAATGCAATACACATGCACAAAACATGGTGCAAGAAACCTACACAAAAACAAGTTAGCAGTACTACACTATTGTGGAGGACCCACCACCTGATTGGATACATCACTGCACACATCCAGTCAAGTGGCACACAGATACACTCAGACAGCAACAGAGCAGCCACACCACATTCCAGGCTACCTCCATACATTGACATAACAAACCTGGAAACTCACATTGAGGTGAAGAAGCTGTTGATGAGCTGGGAGCGGACGTCACCCTGATACTCATCATCACTGGCATCTTGGCCCAGGCCGGGATCCTCCACAGGTGCCGGAGGTTGGTTATCGTCATCGTCATCCTGGATGAGAGGCACCTCCTTCCGCACTGCCATGTTGTGTAGCATGCAGCATACAAGGATTATTTTGCACACCTTTGCAGGCTCATATGGGAGGGCCCCTCCGGTCTTGTCCAGGCAGCGAAAGCGGCTTTTCAGGAGGCCGAAAGTCTGCTCAATCACCCTCCTGCTCCGACCATGTGCCTTATTGTAGCGCATCTCGGCTGGTGTCACAGGGTTCTGGAGGGGTGTCATTAACCACGGCATGTTGGGGTATCCGGAGTCACCTACACACACAAAAATGAACAAGTAGCTGAGTTCTGTAGGAGTCCGGAATACAACATTGACAAACACACACAATGAGAAACAGTCAGTGCACACCGACAAGTCAGGCATGCTGAGCTGGCATCTGTGACATCAGTGTTGCAATGCGACTACTCCTCATTATGTAGGCATCGTGTGCCGAACCAGGGAATCGTGCACACACATGTGTGATAGACATGTCAGCAAAACATACCACCAGAGCAGTGATGGAGTGGTAGTGCTTCCTGTTCCGGTATGCCTGCTCATGTGCCTGTGGTGGTATCAGGGTCACATGTGTCCCATCAATAGATCGGATGACGTTCGGCATCCTCCCCAGTGTATAAAAGGCATCCTTAATTTCAGGGAGTTCAGCTCGGCTAGGGAACTTGATGTACAGGTCTAGGAAATGCAACATCCCCTCCAAGACATCGCGTAGCACCCGACTAAACATTGTTTGCGACATACCACCAGCAGTAGCCACAGTGCACTGGAAGGTACCAGTAGCAAAAAAGTGCAGGGCTGCCATCACCTTCACCTCTGGGGTCAGTGCTGTAGGGTATGTCCGGCCAGGTAGCAGATGTGGCGCCAACTGCTCCGCCAACTCCTCAATCAGTGGCTTGGTGAAGCGGGACCGTCTGATGCAGTCGCGTTCCTGCATGGTCGCAAGGTCTGGGAATTGTCTATGGACAGCTGGTGCCCTGCAGTACAGAGATGCACAAAGGAAGAATGTCAGTTCATCCACCCATGTGGCCATGACCAGGCTCAATATCACATGATAGATCATGACATTACACAATGTACTGAGGTGTGTGCTGTTGGGCATGGACACATATGTCACCTACATGACCATCACCTCACATCTCAATTCCACATGTCCACATGGGTCCCATGTAGTGCAATCGCCAATCATCTGGCTGTGTCACCCAACCTATGAACTGCTGTGACTTTCCAAACACACACCACAGTGACAAGTGAGGCCTGATGTCTCCCAGGCATCACAGATCTTTGCCATGCAGAAACCCAGGGTCCCTGTATTGCCACATCGACACTGGCATGGACATAGCGTATCACGTACACACCACAAGGCAAGCGTAAGTCCCACAGGTAATGGCCACTGTTGTTCCTGCAGGCCCTACATGTACGTCTCTTAGACACACACACACCATCAAGGTTGATGCATATACCACATGGATGTGGAGACTGCAACCCATTGTGTACATTTGATCAGACACATCTGAGACACAACATGCACACAGACTGTGGGTGCACATCAGTATTGTGGCTACAGGTCTCACTGTGACGTACATGCCATCCCCCCCTGGACTCAGGGTGTATGTGACATGCCCCGAACATATCCAACATGAAACTGTGCCCGTGACTCATGCCCATTACTGAACAATTGCACCTCACAGTGGTAATGTGCACGACACACAAAGGATTCTGCCCCATGTACATGTGCACAGCATGGGAGTGGCTGCACAAAAGTGTCACCCAACAAACCAAATGTGCCCCCCCCCCAAACACCCAGGGAATGCAGCCTTACATGCCATGGGACACTGTGTGGCCAATGCTGTACTGTGGTAGGTATGCACAGGTGTCCTTGGCTAGTAATTGTGTGTTGAATCCGTAGAATAGTCACACCAATGAGGTCCGACGCGGGTGACAATGCGTACGCATTGCACGGTTCATGACCGAGCCGTGCATACGCTTTGCCATTGAATGCAATGAGGTCCGACACGGGTGACAATGCGTACGCATTGCACGGTTCATGCCCCAGCCGTGCGTACGCTTTGCTATTGAATGCAATGAGGACCGACGTGGGTGACAATGCGTACGCATTGCACGGTTCATGACCGAGCCGTGCATACGCTTTGCCATTGAATGCAATGAGGTCCAACGCTGGTGACAATGCGTATGCATTTCACGATTCATGACCGAGCCGTGCGTGTGCTTTGTCTTTGACTGCAATGAGGTCTGACGCGGGTGACTATCATGCGTCGGGCAGGCATGGTCCGAGACAGGCGTACGCCTTGGCCATTGAATCGTATGGAGACGGGTACATGTGTATTTTCAAACTACGTGTTGCACAGTCAGTTGACCGAGCCAGGCGCACCCATTGGCTCTGGACTGTCATGGAGACGGATGTAGATTCAAAACTTGTACGAGTTGTGCACTGGAAATTCAGTAGGATGCCTACAACAATGTTGCCATTTCAAGTGTTTCATGAAGGTAAAGATTTGAACGATGCGGAAGGCATGTACGAGTCGCACAATTCCATGGATTGAACAGATTCATAGAATGCAACCATGTTGGACCTATCACTTGGGACACATGGCACAGATTCTGCCTCTGCAGCACAGATATAAGGCTGGCTGGACCCCAGGGAGCTCACTTGCCTGCACTACATGCTACTGGACCACATCCCTGCTATCACTGCTGCTGTCTCTGCATCCTCTGGGCCCTGCTATGGCACGTACTCTGGAGAGGGCCCCAGACTTCACTGAGGAGGAGAACCAGGCCCTGCTGGACGGGCTCCTTCCACAGTACAGCAAGCTCTATGGGAAACCAGGGGAGCAGGTGAGTGTGCAGTCCACTGCCTTCCTAATTATGCATGTTGTCTGACTAGCAGTACTAGCAGGTACACCAGTGGCAAGCATTCTCACTGACTACTTTCATCCCCCAAAGTGTGTAGGTACATGTAATGAACAGGTGTCCTGCTGCTAAAGTGCATTAGTGCAAGCTTAAACTATCCAGGCATTGTTAACATGTCAGACATGCAGGTGATTTGTCCTTCCCCATGGTTACACTACCTGTGTAACTCATTTCCCTTAGTGATGACATGTATATCAAAATGTGTGCAGCACAAATCTGGGGCATGTGTGTTAATGTACTTTTAACTTTGTCATGCTCAGAGGTTGATGCCCACCAGAAGCAGGAGATCTGGCTGACCATCGCCCGGGCTGTGCGTTCGGTGGGGGTCTACAAGCCCCGGATCCACAACTGCCAGAAGAGGGGGCAGGACCTTCGGGGCTGGACCCGGAGTGTAGCTAGAGTCCAGCTGAAGCTGTCACCTCCGCGCAGGAGGGGCGGACACCGGACCCTGACCCCCACATGCTCCGGATATTGGCAGTGGTCTTCCCAGACTTGGATAGGCAGCTGAAGGCCGTACAGCAGCAGGAAGGGGGTAAGTCCATGCCTAATCTGTGTACTATGTCTGACATGCTAATTGCAGTCTTTTGACATGGTCACACTTCCACATTACGTAGGTCTTGTAGTCCAATACTCAGGTCCCTCAATTGTGTGATGCACCCTCCTCATCTGTTCCACAGTTGTGGCCCGTACAGTCTGTTGCTTGTGTCACTAGGGCACTGTGTCCCTGCAGTCAGCTATGCTTCATCTACCGGACAGCATCTGTTCCCGTGACTCTGTTGTGTGTTTCATGGGTGGGTCAATTGTTTGCCCAATGCCTGAGATCTGACATGTGATCTGTGTGTGCCCTTGAGATGTGTTCCAATTGCTGGTCTGACTCGCCACATGTGGTTGGGGTATTCCAAACAAACCCATGCAGCAGGGGACTCCAATTTTGGGGCCTCAGGAGTATGTATATCAAGTATGTCACACTTGCTTAGCCACCTGACCACTGTCCAGGGCCAAACACTGTTTCATGGAGACTTGGGCAGTCATGCCTTCTCAAGGGCATTTAGAAACACTCTGTAATCCCACTCCTGTGTATTAAATTACAGGTTGTGCTTAGTGGCATGTGCCCTCAGGTGTCTGCCTCTGTGTCATTAAGGTGTGGCTTGTTACGTACAACTGGGGTGTCCATGATTCAGAGGGTCAGTGGGACATCTGAGATGTGACTGTGAGAGACAAGACCTGTGTGACATATAGGTGTGTGATCATCTGACAGCGCACAATGGTGTATGCATCTTGTGAGACCGGCCTCACGGCGTGGCCCTCTCCATCATCCAGCCAACCTGCAACCACCCTCAAGACACGACATCCCCGACTCCGGCCGCCCCAGCCACCCCCGATCCGCGGGCCGGCCAGAGGCCTGACCAACTCACCACCCTACCACGCATGTCCAACCAAGGAAGCGGGAGCCCTCAACACAGACCCAGAGGCGCCAGCCCAGTCACACCTCGGGTCGCCTTCCCCGGGAGGACTCAATCGGCCACCAGGCCCCTGGGGAGCAGGCGCCTCCCCTACCGAGCGTCTGGGGTCCCTCCCAGACCCACCTGAAAAGACCAAAGAAGTGAGCGGCAGGAAATCCCGCCGAACCCCCTCCGTCACCCCAGTCCCCCCTCTGCGAGCACTCCGGACTTCAAAGAACCAGCGGAGTATAACAAGGGGTGCCGGAGAAACAAGGACAGAGAAGACCTGGAACCATCTGAGCCTGCTGACGTTGTCGCGGCTCCTGAACGCTGAAGTCACCTGGGCCTGCTGAGTGACTCGCGGCCTCTTGCTATTGAACCATCTGAGCCCGGCGGACGAGGTCGCGGCTCCCGAACACTGAACCACCTAGGCCTGCTGAGTGACTCGCGGCCCCCAGCTATTAAACCATCTGAGCCCTGCTGACGGAATCGCGGCTCCTGAACTCCGACCACCTGTGCCTGCTGAGAGACTCGCGGCGCTCCCCTTGAGGACGACTCGGGAAGAGATCGCCCAGAGACACGACACCCTCCGGCTCGAGGATTGTGAGCTTCCGCAGGGTATTTCGCAGAGACACTATCTTGAAAGACTGTCCCGCTACCCCCATTCCCCACGACTGACTTGTGGTACGTTGTGCCACTGCTGTACTATTTGCCTTTTGGGTCATAAAGATCCCTTGAAATCATCGATTAAAGAACTTATCGTCCTACAAAGAATACGTGTGGTGTCCCTCTGTTCACAGTGCAGTTCAGGGTGTGCGCGCCTGGTTCGGCTTACTTGGGAGAGGTGGGTCAAAGGGGTGGGCAAGACGTGTATCGAACCCCCTTCCGGCGAACGCCTTTCCAACATTTGGTGGCAGACGACGGGATCCGAGCCGACACCGAAAGAGAGCGTGCAGTGAACGACTGACGCACTACCAAACAGAGATGGAAGGAGAAACCCCCGTGGGTGCCGCAGGTACCGAAATAAGCTCACCGTTCCGAGAGGATCAATTGGACTAATTCACGCATAGAGAACTAAAACAGTTTTGCAAAGACCTTGGCATCGCTACCACTGGACTAAGCACAAAGGAAGACTTCCAGAAAGTACTGAAAGCCTGGGTCGAGACGGGGGCGCCCCCGACCCAAACGGAAGGAGACTCTACCCATGAACAAACAAGCACCCCGGCGAGAAACATCGGGCCAGAGGGGAACCTGTCCTCCGAGGAACTAGCGGACCGAGAGAGAAGCCGCAACCACGAACTGGAACTGGCAAAACTAAAAATCGAGGGAGAGATAAAACTGGCAGAGAAGAAGTTAGCCGTCGAGCAGTTACGGCTACAAGGGGAACTCGAAGAGAAGAGACTCCAAAGGGAGCACGACGAAAAGAAACTCCAGCTAGAACATGAACGCGGCCTGAAGGAGATTGAGTGGCGGGCTAGACACGAAAAGTCACAGCCGCCCGGGAATCCACAGCCCGCTCCCGCCGGGGAAACCAAAGTTCACATCCCCAAGGATGTGGTCAAGGAGTATTATAAAAACGATGATATCCAGCAGTGGTTTAAGGCCTACGAAGTCGCCATGACCTCTCACCGAGTCCCGCAGAAGGATTGGGGGGCTGGCCTATGGGGCCGGTTCTTAAGCGAAGGAAGGGACACTCTGCTCGATCTGCCCTCCGCGGTCATGAACTCCTACAGCCACATGAAGGAAGCCCTCGTGGGCCGGTACGGACTCACCCCCGAAATGTACCGACAATGGTTCCGAGATTGCAAAAAGATACCGGGCACCACGTGGGTCGAATACGTGAACTTTTACAGCCGAGCCTTGGACGGGTGGATCAAGGGCAGCAAGGTCTCCACCTTCGAAGAACTGTTCGATCTGATCGCCTGGGAACATTTAGCGGCCAATTGCTTTATAGAACTGCGCCAGCATCTCCTAGACAGTAAACTCACCGACCCTCGGAAGCTGGCCGCTGAGGCTGATCGTTGGGTGAACACCCGGGCCACCCGGGGCCCCGTGGGGGACTACGGCCGCAACAGTCAGGGTCCCCCCCGCCGGAGGGGCGGAGGGAACCACGGCCGACCAAGAGACTTTGCCGGGGGGTCCTCCACCAGCGCCCCCAGCAGCCCACCAGCGGCGGGTTCGGCCCAGTCTCCAGCCAGCACCGGAGCCCCAGGACGACCAGGTCCACGAGCTAGGATCACCTGCTTCCGCTGCCAGCAGCCCGGACACTACGCCAATGACCCCCAGTGTCCCCAGTATCAGCGAACCACAACGACCAACCCCACGACCCGGCAGATGGCCTCCGTGGCTCTGGGGGAAGAAATGGAAGACTCCGAGGAATGGGAACCGGCGGCCATGGCCCTGGTCTCCCTTGGTGATCGAGAAATGGTCCCCGGGACACCCTTGCCCGCCAACACAGAAAAGTACCGACAGCGGGTGACCATCAACGACCACCGAGTCGAGGGCCTTCGCGACACCAGGGCGAGTGTCACCGCGGTCCACCGCAGCCTAATTTCCGAAGACCAGATCCTAGCCGGGGCCCTCTGTCCGGTCGTATCCTCCGACAATTCTGAGAGCCTCTGCCAGATGGCCCTGGTGCCCTTCGAGTGGGGAGGGGTCTCCGGAGAACTGAAGGTAGCGGTCCGGACCTCGCAGCCCGTAGACTGCCTCCTGGGCAACGACCTGGAGAGTTCCCCGTGGGGGCAGGTAGAACGAAGAGCCCACCTGGAGATGATGGGCCTACCAGAATGGGTCTGCGCCACCACGCGCTCCATGACCGCACGAGTGGCCCCCTCCAAGGGCGGTGAAGCCCTCTTACCGAACACTTTCCCCGAGAGCAGGGACCCCCTACCAGAAGCAGACAACCCTCCTTCCGAGGAAGAAGGAGACACTAACCCAGGGGAAGGACCGGAACCTTCCGCCCCAGAGGCCCCGATGGAACTCGAAGAGCTGCCCGAGTTGGCCCAGTGGCACTGCGAAGGGGGGCCCTCCCGCGAAGAGTTCTGCCAGGAACAGACCACTTGCCCCTCCCTCGAGGGACTTAGACAACAAGCCGAAGCCCAGGTCGCCGGTGACCAAACCGGAACCCATTGGGTCTATTGGGACAATGGCCTCCTCTACAGCGAGCAAAAGTCCGCCGAGCTAGGCGCAGCACGAGTACTGGTGGTACCCCTGCGGTTCCGGAGCCTCCTCCTGGGCCTGGCCCACGATGTACCCTTGGCAGGACACTTAGGCCAAGACAAGACATACCAGCGATTGGTGACCCACTTCTATTGGCCCAAGATGCGGGCGAATGTAGAAGCACACTGCAAGTCCTGCCTCACGTGCCAGGGCAGTGGGAAAAGTGGCGGAAAACGCAAAGCCCCCTTACAACCGTTCCCCGTTGTGGGTACCCCGTTGGAGCGGGTCGGCATCGACATCGTGGGACCCCTGGATCCGAAGACCGCCCAGGGCCACAGATTCATCCTTGTCCTGGTGGACCATGCCACCCGCTACCCCGAGGCCATCCCCCTCCGCACCGTGACGGCTCCCGTGGTGGGCCGGGCTCTCATGGGGATCTTCTCCCGTGTCGGATTGCCCCTCTACATGAAGTCCCTGTGGCAGCAGTGCGGAGTCACGTATAAGTTCACGACCCCCTACCACCCCCAGGGCAACGGCCTGGTGGAACGCTTCAACCGAACTCTGAAGGGAATGATCCTGGGCCTCGAAGAGCCCCTGCGCCGGAAATGGGACGTCCTCCTCCCTTGCCTCCTGTTCGCGTACCGGGAGGTTCCCCAAAAGTCTCTGGGGTTCAGCCCCTTCGAACTGCTGTACGGACATCCCGTTCGAGGGCCCCTGAGCCTGGTCAAAGAGGGCTGGGAGACAAGCCCCCGGGGGACACCCCCGGATGTGTTCCGCTACATCCTGGCGCTCCGCAACCAGACGAGGAAGTTTAGAGAACTTGCAGAGGCTAACCTCGAGGCCAGCCAAGAAGAAATGAAGCGCTGGTATGACCAGAACGCAACCTTGGTCGAGTTCCAGCCGGGCCAGCAGGTTTGGGTCATGGCTCCGGTGAAACCCTGCGCCCTACAAGACAAATGGACTGGTCCATTCAAGGTGGTCGAACGGAAGAGCCAGGTCACGTATCTGGTCGACGTACAGTCCCCACGGAACCCCCTCCGGGTCCTCCACGTAAACCGTCTCAAGCCCGACTTCGTAAGGACAGAATTGAGTTTGCTACTGGCCACCGATGAGGGGGCAGAAGAAGACACTGAACCCCTGCCCGACCTCCTGTGCACGAAAGAACTGGACGGTTCCGTGGAGGGTGTGAAACTGTCGGCCACCCTCACTCCCCAGCAGGCCGACGACTGCCGCCAGCTGCTCGGACAATTCGCAGACCTCTTCTCCCTCATTCCAAGGGTGACCGACTGGTGTGTCCACGACGTGGACACCGGCGACTGCCCGCCTGTGAGACACCGAGCCTACCGGGTGCCTGACCGGGTCCGCACCTGCATCAAGACCGAGGTACAGAAAATGCTCAACCTAGGGGTCATCGAGCCCTCCGACAGCCCCTGGGCCAGCCCGGTGGTTCTGGTCCCGAAGGCGGCCTCCCCAGGGGTCGCCCCCGAACTAAGATTCTGTGTAGACTATCGGGGGCTCAACGCGGTCACCCGCGCAGACGCTCACCCTATTCCCCGAGCCGACGAGCTCATCGACCGCCTGGGGGCCGCCCAGTTCCTCAGCACTTTCGACCTGACCTGCGGGTACTGGCAGATCGCTCTCACGGAAGGGGCGAAAGAGCGCTCTGCCTTCTCCACGCCAGATGGCCACTACCGCTTCAGGGTCATGCCGTTCGGAATGAAAAACGCCCCAGCCACGTTCCAGCGGTTGGTGAACAAGGTCCTGGCCGGACTCGAGGAGTTCAGCGCAGCGTACCTTGACGACATCGCCGTATTCAGCTCTCAATGGCACGAGCATCTCCAGCACCTCCGACAAGTACTAATGGCCCTGCGCCAAGCGGGCCTGACAGTGAAAGCCAGCAAATGCCAGCTCGGACAAGGCTCCGTGGTCTACCTGGGGCATCAGGTGGGCAGCGGCCAGGTCGCCCCTCTCCAGCCGATGATCGATGCCATCAAGTCCTGGGAGCCCCCCACCACGCAGACAGAGGTTCGGGCCTTCCTGGGCCTTACGGGGTACTACCGGAGGTTCATTAAAAATTATGGTAGTATCGCAGGGCCCCTCACAGAGTTGACCTCCAAAAAGCTTCCGCAGAAGGTGCAGTGGACCCCCCAGTGCCAGCAGGCGTTCGACGCCTTGAAAACCGCCATGTGCACCGCTCCCGTACTCAAGGCCCCCGACTACTCCCAAGAGTTCGTGGTCCAGACCGACGCATCCGAACATGGCATCGGGGCCGTGCTCTCGCAGTTCGACGACAAGGGCATTGATCAGCCCATAGCCTTCATCAGCCGAAGGCTGCTGCCGAGAGAGCAGCGTTGGAGTACTATAGAGCGAGAGGCCTTTGCCGTAGTCTGGGCCCTCAAGAAACTGCGGCCCTACTTGTTTGGAACCCATTTTCGAGTACAGACGGACCACCGGCCCTTGCAATGGCTAATGCGGATGAGGGGGGAGAACCCCAAGCTACTACGATGGTCCATCTCCCTCCAAGGGATGGATTTCACTGTCGAACATCGCCCCGGGACGGATCATGCCAACGCCGACGGCCTGTCCCGGTTCTTCCGCTTCGGCGAGGAGAACCCCCCAGTGGATGGGTAGTTCTCCACGCCTTTCAGCTGGGGGGGACGCGTGTGAGACCGGCCTCACGGCGTGGCCCTCTCCATCATCCAGCCAACCTGCAACCACCCTCAAGACACGACATCCCCGACTCCGGCCGCCCCAGCCACCCCCGATCCGCGGGCCGGCCAGAGGCCTGACCAACTCACCACCCTACCACGCATGTCCAACCAAGGAAGCGGGAGCCCTCAACACAGACCCAGAGGCGCCAGCCCAGTCACACCTCGGGTCGCCTTCCCCGGGAGGACTCAATCGGCCACCAGGCCCCTGGGGAGCAGGCGCCTCCCCTACCGAGCGTCTGGGGTCCCTCCCAGACCCACCTGAAAAGACCAAAGAAGTGAGCGGCAGAAAATCCCGCCGAACCCCCTCCGTCACCCCAGTCGCCCCTCTGCGAGCACTCCGGACTTCAAAGAACCAGCGGAGTATAACAAGGGGTGCCGGAGAAACAAGGACAGAGAAGACCTGGAACCATCTGAGCCTGCTGACGTTGTCGCGGCTCCTGAACGCTGAAGTCACCTGGGCCTGCTGAGTGACTCGCGGCCTCTTGCTATTGAACCATCTGAGCCCGGCGGACGAGGTCGCGGCTCCCGAACACTGAACCACCTAGGCCTGCTGAGTGACTCGCGGCCCCCAGCTATTAAACCATCTGAGCCCTGCTGACGGAATCGCGGCTCCTGAACTCCGACCACCTGTGCCTGCTGAGAGACTCGCGGCGCTCCCCTTGAGGACGACTCGGGAAGAGATCGCCCAGAGACACGACACCCTCCGGCTCGAGGATTGTGAGCTTCCGCAGGGTATTTCGCAGAGACACTATCTTGAAAGACTGTCCCGCTACCCCCATTCCCCACGACTGACTTGTGGTACGTTGTGCCACTGCTGTACTATTTGCCTTTTGGGTCATAAAGATCCCTTGAAATCATCGATTAAAGAACTTATCGTCCTACAAAGAATACGTGTGGTGTCCCTCTGTTCACAGTGCAGTTCAGGGTGTGCGCGCCTGGTTCGGCTTACTTGGGAGAGGTGGGTCAAAGGGGTGGGCAAGACGTGTATCGAACCCCCTTCCGGCGAACGCCTTTCCAACACATCTGTGTCCTTCATGCAGCTGGGTTACATGCATGGCAGACTGTGAAGTGTTAATGTGCAGGGAGTTGTGTTTGCAGAGATTCATATGTCTGATTTGCATGATGTGGGGTCTTCTGGGTCCTGTATATGTTGTTTGCAGGGGATGGGCAAGTGCGCCGGTCATCTGCAGAGTTAGCTTTACCCCTGAGCTAGGATTGTGAGTCAGTGCATATTGTTGTTGTCTGGATACCCTGCCCCTGTGACAGGAGACAGTGTTGACTGACTTTCAGGGCATCCCAGTGCCATGGCATTTAACTTGCTATGAGTGATCCTACATTGTGTTGAAGTGTGCACCATGCACCCCATTGTGGAATTGCCCATCAGGACATAAGAACATCATAGTGTGTGTTGCTGGCATGCATCACAAACATGTGAAATTAGTCTCTGCCCATCCCTTCATCCGGACACCTGTACTGAGTCAGTAGCAAGAGATGTGCTGTGTGTATAGTGACATACTCCTACATGTTCACTTGCATGTCCAAATAATGTGTGGGTGGTGCATGTCGGCACATTGGGGTATTAGCATCCAACATGCAACAGACATATGTGTGCAAGTCAAGGAGGGATATGTGTGCCATGGTTGATGTTGAGAATGACAATTGGCTTATTTTAAACAGTGTTGGCACTTTGAGCTGTGTTCAGCTGATGATGCCAGGGTTTGCCCTGTGATGTGATGTACTCACTGTGGTGTGTGCAGTCGGTGCAGGTGACTGATGTTGTTCTCTTACATCCTATTCCTATCCAGATACATCCACGGCCACGGGGGGACAGCTCCACGGACCAGGAGGAGCCACAGAGCCTGACAGGGACAGAAGGAGAGGAGTCGGGGGGACCCAGTGGCACGGAGCTCGAGTGGAGCCACACAGAGGAGTCGTCAGCACCTTCCCCCCCAGCTGAGGGCCATAGCAGCTCTGAGGATGACTCCCTTGTGGGGGCGGGTGTCAGCAGCCACCAAACCCCAGCTAGTGAGGCTGTCCCTGCCACCACCACCACCCTCCCATCGGCTCCCATCCCAGAGGTCCCTGTAGGCTCAAGTGTTCGTGAGCATGTCTCTTTTGTGCCAGGCACCGCACCCCCTGCCCCTGTGTCCCCTGCTGCCCTGAGTGAGGAGTCTGTGGACTTACTTAGACAGATCCATGTAGGGCAGACGTCGATGCTGAAGGTCCTCTATGCACACACAAGTCTGTTGACACAACTGGTGTCGTTCATGGAGGGCATTTCATCGGGCATGTCTGCCCTGCAGAGGACCAATCAGTCCATGGCCTCCTCCCTGACGACAGCAGTGTCCCTCCTCCAACAGTCCCGCACCCCTCTTACCCCTGCACCACCCACGATTCATAGCAGCCTACCTGTCCCAAGCACACAAACACCTGCACATTCTCCCAGAGCCACAGACATGGGCAGCACACAAACACCCAAACCAAGGTCTAGACGTGCACACAAGCAAGCGTAGGGGACTGATACCACACTCACAGGAGCTGCTTTGCAGACACACACACACAGTAATCCACAACCACTCCGCAGTCCTCCGAAACCTCTCCCTCCCAGCCCCCTTCCCTTGCCTCACCTGCAACCCCATCTCCCCAGAAGCTCTTCCTCTCGGATCTTGGCCTCTTCCCCACCGACCCAGCAGATCCTGATTACAAGGGGAAGAGGAAGTCCCCATGCACAGAGGGGAGTACCCCTCACACCCGGACACCCTCCCCCAGGCGCAGTCAGACTGAGACCCCCACCCGCAAGTCCCCCCGGAGCCAGAAGATCAAGACCCCCCCGCCACCACGTAGCTCCAAGGCAAAGTCTCCGTCCTCCATCCCCCAGGCCACCACTCCAGAGGTTCCCCCGCCACTCCCTGCCCCGGGTTCCCCCACCCACAGATACACCATCCCCAAAATGCTAAGGCCCTCCCCCCTAGCACTTGCTCCTCCACACCTGGTCAGACGGTTAGTGCCACTGATGTGGGGACCGTGTCCCCCCCCGTCCTGCCCACCTCACCTGCACCCCATTCCGCTCACATGGATGTAGGCACTGCAGTGGAGTCCCCCCCGTCTGACTTGGGCACTGCAGTGGGGACCCTATCAACTCCATCTGACCTGCCCACTGGAGTTGAGCCCGCACCCACCCCATCTGACTTGTGCCCCACAGTTGTGACTGCACCCACCACTTCAGTCAGCTCCACTGCAGTTGCAAGTGTTTCGCCTGCATCCACCACCTCTTCACTGCCTCCTTCTGCTGCGCCCTGATCCTGTCCCTGCGGTGCCTGGTCTGCCCCCATGTTTGCCCCTCCGAGGGGATAACCCCGGTCCTTAGCAGTGCAGGCAAGCAACATGTGACAGTTGTCACTCTAGTTCACATCTTGGCATTTGGACATGGACTGGCCATTGGCCTTTTGTTTGAATGGACGTTTAACTTTTAATATGCTGAATAAAGCTTTTTTCTATATCCCTGTGAACTTGATTTAGCTGTACATTATGTTGATAATGTTTAATATGCCCTTGCACCTGTAATGCTTGGTTTCTAATGTAGAATACTGATGTGTTGATGTGAGGTACTCCATGTGGTCCATGAGATATGTATCCTATTCTGGTGGGTATCCATGTCATCCTTTGCAGTTACCTGGGTGTGTCATGAGCAACTATTTGTGGACGTCTCTGTGAACATTTCATTTGCATGGTCACATCTCTGGCTTGCACCCATGCACATACGATGTGCTTCCCATTGTCCAATTTGTCAATTTCACAGACTTTGTGTGCATCACCACTGGACCTATAGGTGTGGGCACCATTGGTATAGGAGCAACTGGGTGCTCTGTGCAACTTGCTGTACATATGCATTGTGTATGTGCAGATGACTTAGGGGAGACTCACGTACCCAGGCTGTTGTAACCAGAGCCTTCATTGTGTGGTAACTGATGGCTGACTGACCAAGTCTTCTGATGACATGAGTGAGACGTGCTGTGAATATGTTTGGCACAGCTGGGCTTCCACAAGAGTTGGGTCCCCTCAAGTAAGTGTGTTGTCCCTTGACATAGTCTGGGCCCATGGTGTGTGTTGTATGAACATGTGTGTGTGTCCACATCCCTTTTCATACACAGGCAGTGTTCCCTTGATATGTTCCTGTTGTTGATGCTTGATGAGTGGTACTGGGTTCATCCCACTACTTTGCCATGGGCTACCAGATGTGTGGGTGCATGACACACTACTGTTAATTGGTGTATTATCATTGGGATTCGCAGGTTCTGAGTGGTGATGATGTTGTCAGACACAGATGGGACACAGTCAGGGTTCCCCAAGGCACTTGTTTATTTGCAATGTCATGTACTTGTCCCTACATGGTACCTTTCAGTGATTGAGACATGTGTGTGTGACTGCTCCCACGTGTTGGGTTCAGGGCTGCAATTTTGGCAGGTGTCAGCATGTGTGCCTTGTGGTTCTCCTTGGCTTCTGCATTGTCCTGGGACTGTGGCAGGTATTCTGAAGGTTACGTGAGCTTTGACGTCATGGCCATGTACCGCATACTGTGCAGTATGTCTGTTATTCCCCAGGGTTGTAAACTGTCCTTGTGTGATGAGTCTGTGCACCTTAGTTCCTCCCAACATTCCTGTGTGTGTCATGGGTGCATGTGCAATGTCACCTGTCCATGTAGGCTTCACAGATGCACATTGTTGCAGTTCAGGGTGTGTGGTGTTGAGGGTGGACTGATGTAAATGTTTGCATGGATGGTCCCCTAGCTCCCGTTTTTCCATGGATGAGGGGCCATGCTGAGTGATTTGTGTTTGTGTATGTGTGATGTACGTTTGTGGAACAGGACACATGTCTGGGTTTCCCAGTTTGTACGACATCTGCCTTTGTCATAACAGTGGAGGTGTCATGCATGCTTGTGTCACCTCAATGTCCGGTCACTGGGGGTAGTGCTGTTGTGTGTCAGTCTCTTGCTGTGTTAGTTGGTGTTCATTCCAGCTTGTGTCACATGTGTCTGTTGTACTCCCTCTCATCTCACAAGGCCTGATTGCCCCAATGATGGTTTACTTTTGTATGGCACTGTGTCCACATCTGTGTCACTGTGGTTCAACCCTCCTCATGTGTTGTGTAGTTGCCTGGGGATACTGAGACACACACACACACACACATGTTGTGTCAGATGTGCAGTGTGAGGTTGCCTGTTTGCGATTGTGCATCTGCATCAGTGCATTGATATTGCTTTCGTGGGCCATTGTCTGGATGCTGTTTCTGTGATTTTCCCTGCTGTCCCTGTGAGTCATATCACATCATTGTGCACATTCATCCTGGTTGTTAGGTGCCATTGATGGCATGGAATGGGAGTTTGTGAGCTGACACCTACAGTCTACACAGGTTGTTTTGATTAGTGTGTCTATTTTCGAGATGTGTGTATGCTTTGTGATGGTCACTTCTGCTCTTGTGTCACTGTACACTGTATGCATTGTCAGCCCCCTAGTGTGGTGCCTGTCTGCACATGGCCGAGAGTGTGTTATGTTTTCACAGCACTGTTAGCCTCACCACATCTCTGTGGGAATGGGACACAACCTCTACTTCGCCCCAGAAGTGTTTAATGTGTTGGGAGCAGGGATTATACATGCTGTTTGTTATTTGCAGCTTTGACCATGATGACACTTACCTTTTGGTCACTGTGATGAGGGGGGGTTTAGACCCCATCACCACAATGCTCAACATCTGCTGCAGTTTGGAAGCCCACACTTAACTTTTGTTCCCACAGTGAAGGGGTGTTCTTTTTACATTGACACAGTGCTATGGTGATGCTTGCCTTGTGTAGGGCACACTCATTTGTTGGTCACACATGTGCTGTTAGTTACATTGTATGTTCAAAGTCATAATCACTGTTGTGGGTATTTGTCACAGACTACACACTGTTGTCATGATGTTAGGGGGGATATATTTTGCTGACATACCTAATATTGGAGTATGATGGATGTGTGGCGCATCACCCATCCTATGAGTGGGGGTGGCAGTAGTGATGGGCAACAGGTCACCTATGGCTGGGGGTGGCAGTAGTGATGGGCACCAGGTCCCCTATGAGTGGGGGTGGCAGTAGTGATGGGCAACATATGCCCTATGGCTGGGGTGGCAGGGGTGATGGGCAACATAAGCCCTATGAGTGGGGGTGGCAGTAGTGATGGGCAACAGGTCCCCTATGGCTGGGGGTGGCAGTAGTGATGGGCACCAGGTCCCCTATGAGTGGGGTGGCAGGGGTGATGGGCAATATATGCCCTATGGCTGGGGTGGCAGGGGTGGCAGGGGTGATGGGCAACATAAGCCCTATGAGTGGGGGTGGCAGTAGTGATGGGCAACAGGTCCCCTATGGCTGGGGGTGGCAGTAGTGATGGGCACCAGGTCCCCTATGAGTGGGGTGGCAGGGGTGATGGGCAATATATGCCCTATGGCTGGGGTGGCAGGGGTGATGGGCAACATAAGCCCTATGAGTGGGGGTGGAATTAGTGATGGGCAACAGGTCACCTATGGCTGGGGGTGGCAGTAGTGATGGGCACCAGGTCCCCTATGAGTGGGGGTGGCAGTAGTGATGGGCAACAGGTCCCCTATGGCTGGGGGTGGCAGTAGTGATGGGCACCATGTCCCCTATGAGTGGGGGTGGCAGGGGTGATGGGCATCAGGTCCCCTATGAGTGGGGGTGGCAGGGGTGATGGGCAACATATGCCCTATGGCTGGGGGTGGCAGGGGTGATGGGCAACATAAGCCCTATGAGTGGGGGTGGCAGTAGTGATGGGCAACAGGTCCCCTATGGCTGGGGTTGGCAGTAGTGATGGGCACCAGGTCCCCTATGGCTGGGGGTGGCAGTAGTGATGGCCACCAGGTCCCCTATGAGTGGGGGTGGCAGGGGTGATGGACAACATATGCCCTAAACCAGATGAGTCTGTATCAAAGTTCTGCATATCTCTGGAATCAGTTTGTAATCAGCATCGTTTGCAGAACAGCAGCCATTTGTCATCACCATCAGCTGCTCAAGCACATGAGAGTTTCTATTGATCAAAAGCCATGGATTGAAAGCGGCAACAGAGTGTGCGAAGAGAGTGAGCCAGAGTGTGAACATGAGTGAGAGTGTGTCCCCTTTCATCAAATCAGGCAAAATTATATTCTTAGCATTTACGGGAATGACACCTCCTTGTGTCACCTCATCTGATCAGACCACTCAGTTCATTGGTCAGATCATATTGTATTATGGATCAGGCAACATAAAGATGACACAAAATGCGGAGGAAATATGTGGAACAATTACGCAGTCATCTTGCATATGAAACGTTAAGCAATGCCTCTTTAGGTAGAGAGCGTAGAAAAGTTTGAAAGGGCAGTTTCCCAAGCAGATGTCCTGCATTGGTAACATGTTGTAGCAAAATCTTTATACAATAAATGTGAACTCAGGAAAAGTAGTGTATGAATACACATAAATAGTTACAATCGGAGAAATCGCTCATGTTCAGTGTGCTTCGCAAGGCAGAAAACTCCAGGACTACTGACTGGCCTATGTTAGCTTAGACTAATATAATGCAGAATAAATAGGATTTATAAGCCTTTTTTGAAAAAATGAAGAAGTTGAAATTCTAATATACTATCTGATGCACTTGAGAATATTTAGTATGGTAAAAATTAATTCACAGAGAAATAGGTTACTACTACATTTAGAAGTACCAACATGTAAATGCATTCTAGAGTATACTTTTAAAAACTCGTTTCTTGAAATTACCCTTAGCATACGTATAAATAACATACTATGAAAGTTTTGCAAATGCATATTTTAGTAGAAAGGTGTAACACCTATTTTTCTTTTTGTCATTTCGATACACGTTATCACACATATAAGTATTTTTATAAAATTCACTATCAAGATCAAGATTAATCATACTATTTAATATAACTCATTTGTTATTATTTTACGTAAATTGAATTTTAATCTGTTTAGAGATAAACTCAATAATGTGAGAATTCACCATGTACTTGTTTTCCTAGCACATGCTAAGAAAAATTGAAAACAATTGTTTAGTAAATCACAATCTATGCTACTCATACTTATTATATCATCTGGACTACTCTTTTTCTGCATGCTTTTTAGTTCCAGTAACTAAAATTCTTTGTTTTCATCATCTTTTCTATAATGTGAAATTAAGGCACATTTTTTGTTTTCTTTCAAAAAATGTCATCTCCAGTTTCTTGTTTTATAAAACGTAAATATAATTTCTGCACTATCAGTTCTACTAATAAAATTCTCTAATTGGCTATCCAATTTTTCATTTTTTGAATGAACACAGCCGCTGCTACTGACACAGAGATTTTTAAATTTCTTGAATTTGAGATTGTATGCATTGTAAAAGAGATTTTTTTATTGAGTTTTGAGTGAATGTTTGTGGGGTTAACTGGGGTTGAAGGATAGAGGGGGTGGAGAAGGAAAAAGACTTGCAGGGATTTCCTGGGTGGCAGTGGAAAAGGTAGTGGTCCTCATTACAGTAGAATACAGGATGGGAAATCATAACTTGTGAGGTTGGTGCTCTGGTCAGAGATCAAGAGTATGGAACAGGCAAAGTTGTCAGAGGCCACAAAGGTGACATCATGACAGGGCAAGATTAATAAAATAAGGTTGGTGTGTCTATATTAAGGGTTAAATTGAAAGATGTTAATTAAGGGTGGGATTATTTGGCAATTTTTGATGTACTAGTGAAACTAAGTTTGGTCTGTAAGGCTTTTGCCTAGGGTTATGTTAATGTTACTGTGCAAACCTCTTCTATTAAAGTGGTCTTTTACACTTTTAATTGGAGCAGAATTATTTAATTGTGCCGTGTTGCCAGATTTCAACTGGAGGAGCAACTTACATAGAGACCTTGGCAGCTTTGTGTATTGGCCCTTTAGAAGCAATGTAGCTGTTTTAAGTTCTTGTTAATCAATTATAGATTTTTTTAACTATATCTCTATCTAGCTCACTATATAAACATGAATGCTTTGATTTACTTTCACAAATGTTGATCAAGGAAATGCCACACATAAGCAATCTAAAATCTTGGCAGCAATATTTAAGTCAGTGTGAGACCAATTACGTAAGCATGAACAGCTATATGTTCACATATCCATATTAGAGTTTTCAAAGGCTGCATGTCAATGATTCCACTCCTAATGACTCTACCCTCATGATTCCACTCACTTTCTAGCACCATCCCATCCACAGTGCGTGGGTTCTCCAAATATTCTTTTTTGTTTCTCGGATATATTGCTGTACATTCATATTCTAACATCATTAAGGGGCTTTTCGTCTGTGTCAGAGTTACACTTGTTTTTAATCTCTCATGAACCACTGAAAGCTTGAGCTAGGCTCATGCCAGATGCCTGGCTCTGGCTCAGCTCTAGGCTCTCTTGGAACCTCAAGCCCAAAATGAACTAAGATTTCATAAGGGTGATGTGGCCTACTGGTCATAGCTGTTGCCCCTGCAACATGGGGAACCAGGTTCAAATCCTGGCCTCTGCTTACCTATTCTCAAAATCCCAGAAAATCTCTATGTGCCAATTATTTTTTTTTTTACATTGTTGGTCTGTGTTGTGAAGGGCTCTTATGTCATTGGTAAAACTGGGCTCAATCTTGGCTTCCGTGCTTGACTAAGTTGTGTGATTCCAGGCAAATGCTTTGTTTCACCGAGCCTCCTTTTTTGGTCATTATCACATACAATTAGGGCCGGACTGGCCCTAGTGGGCAGCGGGCATTTCCGCGGTGGACCGCCAGGATGGGGGCCGGTGTTTGCCCATAGGGGGGCATTTTTGTTACTGGGGGTCGGCAATATCGGCCCCCTGTAACAAAATCGACCGAAACTGGCCCTAGCAAACAGCTTGGCCGCACCCCCCCCCCCCCGCCCTCCCAGGGGGGCCGGCCGAGCAGTTTGCAAGGGCCGATTTCTGTTCCCAGTCCGGCCCTGCATACAAAAGCACCTTCAAATAAGTGAGTTCAGGTTACACACAGTACAAAAACCTCTCGTGTTTGTTTCAATTGCTATGTCTATAATAAGAGTCTAGGCTATATATAGGGTACACATGACAGCTGACTTGCCTCTTAGTTCACTAATAGCATTGTCATCAGGGTAGGGCCAGGAATGTTTCTCAGTTCATGTTGAGAAACTCTTACTTTTCATTAATACTCTCAATGCAGTGTTAAAATCTAATGTACGTTCTTATTCTAACCTCATCCATGGGCTTTTCTACTGTGCCAAGGTCCCAATTGTTCTTAATCCTTCCATGACTAGATGTGGGCAAACCACTTCATCTTATCTCGTGCCAGATGCCTGGCTCATCTCAAGATCCTCTTGGAAACTCAAGTACAAAACGACCTGAGCTTTTACGGAGGCGATGTGGCCTAGTGGCTACAGCTGCTGACCATATAACGTGGAGAACTAGGTTTGAATCCTGACCTCTGATCAGTATCGTCTGAATCCCAGCAAATCTCTATGTGCCCCAAAAAATGTCAAGAACTCCTATGACCTTAAGAAAAACTGTCAAAAAATAAATGTAGATTCTCCCTGTCACCCACGCTCTAATCTCATCCACCAAAAATTAAGGATAAAGCATTAACCTTTGAAAGCAGAAAGAGATACCCATCTAGTGGGTGAATATAGCAATGTGAAACTGGAAAAACTGGGATCAATCCTGGCTTGCCTGCTTGACCAAATGCGTGATTCTGGGCAAATTATTTATTTCACTGAGATTCCTTTTTTGTTCATTATCACATAGCAGTGTACCTTTAAATACATGAGTTCAGGTTGTGCTGTGTACAAATGCAAGTTTTGGGGTTGGTTTAACAGCCTATGTCGCTCCATTTATGAGTTTAGGCCACATATAGGGTACAAGCATAAATGCCATACCTTTAGAGCAGGAAAGTAGGAGATTCTGAAAAAATTGGGGGGATTTATTTTGCTCATTGACATATTGAAGCAGAGGCAATTTAAGGAGGGAAACAACTGAAATAAAGCCATTGTTGGCTTCAAAAATTGGAGATCTCCCACCTGAATCACGTCTATTGGCATGTACGTACATGGAATGTATGTACACTGACTTGCCTCTTAGTTCAATAATAGCATTGTCATGAGGGTGGGGGCAGGAATGTTTCTCAGTTCTTGTTTCAACACGGAGTGATACAATCTGAATATTTATGTGAAACGCTTCCACATGTTGTGGTGTAGCGGTCTAGTCCGCGGGCGCACACGGGGTGTGACGTCACCGGACACCGGTAGCGGCCATTTCATCGGCATTAGAGCGCCGATTCTGAAACTACACGGAGCTCCGCTCCGGCGCTCCTGTGTGCAAGTTATCCTAATAAAACAAGCATTATACCACGCAAGAGGTGTCTGCCTAATCCTTCCACCAGGCTCACGTGTGAGAAATCAGCAACCGTACAATGGCGAGGAGGAGGTGAGGGGGCACCACGTGCTCCATCCTAGCCCACGTGCAGAGCAGCTGTCGGCAGAACACCCTCGTGGAGGCACACAGGAGAGCGTGGCAGAGAGCGGAGACGCACCATGCATAACTAGCGGGGGATAACGGAACAGCGCTCCCAACTCCGATACGGTGAAGGGTCGGCGTCCAGCTCCACGCCGGGTACAGCAGGAACAGCGTGCCCACTCGACTGCCCCGGAGAGGGGAGCAGTGTCCCACACCCTGGAGGAGGCCAGGGGAGACCCCACGGGGAGCGGTGAGTCCAGCCAAGACGATGAAGCGAGGGGCGGGCAAGCCCAAGCTGTGAGGACACCCAACAATTCCACCCCTACAAGGCGGCGCGCCGGAGACGGAGGAACGATGAGCTCGCAGACATTCTCGCTGACGAATCCGGTGCCCTTCCTAACCAAAGTCGGATAACCCGAGATGCCATGGGAGGACTGGAAAAGGTACTTTCTAAATTACCTCTCGGCATTAGAGGAAGAAGGCGAGGCAGAATTCTCGAGCACACGACGGAAGAAAATTCTTCTCCACCATTTGGGCCCGGCGGGACAAAGAGTGTACGACGACCTGGTGAAAGAGGTGAGACCAGCAACGGACGACAACGTGTTCAAACATGCGTTAGATGATCTGGACGCCCACTATCGCCCGGCAGTGTGCACGGCGATCGATAGGTATAACTTCTACCATAGGAAGCAAAATAAAGGGGAAACGGTCGATGAATACGTGGCTGCCCTACAGAAATTGGCCCTTACATGCAAATTCAGAACCCTACAAGAAGAACTGATACGAGACCAGATCATCATGCACACAGTGAATTCCTCCATCCAAGAGAAGCTGTGGGCCAATGGTGACGCACCATTGAAGACAGTGGTGGCCTTAGTAAAGAAGGCAGAATTGACCAGGAGGTGTGCTGAGGCGGCCAAACGCGAAAGTCAGCCAGAACAAGCGGTGTGCAAAGTGGAGGATCGGAAGGCTAGAGACAGCAATCAACTAGCAGAACAGCAAGGAACTCGGAACTACAAAACGTACAACGCCAGGACAACCAGACCACAAGGACAACGGCAGTGGAGCAAGACTGCCTGCTACAGGTGTGGCAGTGGCACGCATACCGCTAGCGACAAAGGCTGCCCGGCGTTCGGAGCCAAGTGCGCATACTGTGGATTGGTAGGACACTATGAGAAAGTGTGCCGCAGGAAGTCCCAGAGGCAGGAAGTGAAGTACGTGGTGCACGAAACACGCAAAGACGATGTTGAGGAGAACGAAGATGAAGAAGACGAGATCTAGATCGTGGAAGAACAAATACTGGGCATAGAGAGTTCAGCGGACAAGAAACCAAGATGCGAAATGAATATTGGCGGAGTGAGTGTTACCATGGTAGCGGACTCGGGGTCGCCCTACACAATTATACAGAGGAAAATATGGGAAGAAGATTTTGCTACGAGGACGGAACACCACCTGAGGCCCACGGACATCCACCCAGTGACGTTCACCGGGGAGCCCATACCCATGGTAGGGTTTTGCCCTTTACTCTTTGAGTTCAGGGGCAGAACGTGTGATGGAAAATTGTACGTGGCAGAAAAGGGACCCTCAGTATTGGGCTGGAAGGACCAGGGAGCATTGGGGATGAAACTGAACCCAGGTGGACACATGCAAATTCTCATGACCGAGGACGGACTCGAGTATGAAGCGCAGCGTTGGAGAGAAGAATTCCCAGAAGTCTTCAAGGAGGTCGTATGGCAAAGTTCACTCACAGAATCCAACTGAGAGAGGGGGCCCAGCCGGTGTCCCACAAAGTACGCAACATCCCATTCCAGACCCGGACTGCGGTACAGGAAGAGCTGCAGAGGCTGGAGGACAATGGGGTGATAGAAGCAATCGACAATGCGGAATGGTTGGCGCCGTTAGTGGTAGCGCAGAAGCCCAACGGGAAGGTGAGGTTGTGTGTTGATCTAAGAGAGCTTAATAAGAACATTGTGGTGGACAAATTTCCACTTCCCCGCATCAACGAAATGTTGGCCAAGACCCAAGGGGCACAATGGTTCTCTACCATAGACTTAACGTCGGCCTACCACCAGATTGCTCTACACCGATCCTGCAACCATCTCACATCATTTATCACTCCGTTTGGGTGCTACAAGTTCCTAAGAATGCCATTCGGACTGGCCTCAGCGGCGGCAGTCTTCCAAAAACTAATGAACAAGCTATTCCACAAGAAAACAGGCATACAATACTTCCAGGATGACATACTGGTCATGGGGACTTCTAAAAAGGATCACAACAGGAAGTTGGGGGAAGTGTTGACCGTGTTAAAGCAGAATGGACTCACAGCCCAATGGGACAAGTGCAAGTTTGGCATGAACAAAGTCACGTATTTAGGGCACGAGATAACCAAACACAGCATTGAACCCAAAGCGGCCAATGTTGCGGCCATAAAGGAGGCCCCGACGCCCACGAACAAGGAAGATGTCCGGACCTTCTTAGGGATGGTGGAGTTTTACAGTAAGTTTGTACCTCACTTTGCCTCCAAAACCCACAACATGGGGGCACTTCTTAAAGAGAAATCTACTTTCCGATGGACGGAAGAGCAGCAAGAGGAATTTGAGGACATGAAAAGACACATCAGCGAGGCAGTGCCCATCCATGGATTTTACCCCAATGCGCAAACTGTGCTGACCACGGACGCTAGTGACCGGGGATTAGGAGCGGTGCTCATGCAAGGGACTACAGAAGGATTGACCAACACGATAAGTTTTGCGTCCCGGGTGCTGGCTCCCAACGAGTGTAAATTTAGTGTCATCGAGAAGGAAATGCTAGCAGCGGTGTGGGCAATGGAGAAATTCCGGCAATTCCTGTGGGGTGGAAGATTCTTGTTGCGCACGGACCACAAGCCGCTAGTGAAAGTTCTCACATCCTGTGGGCACGAACATGCCACGCCACGAATCGCCAAGATGACGCTGAGACTCCTAGATTATGTATATGACGTGGAGTATCTGCTTGGTCACAAGAACAAAGTAGCGGACTTCCTAAGCAGAGCAGCGTCCAAGGAAGTCACGGAAGTCCAGGATGAAGGAGGATGGGAGGACTACGCGGTGGCGTTCACAGGAGACCATTAACGAGCCATAAGTGGACAGGAAGGGGAGACAGAATATGAAAAGGATGAGAAATTAAGAGCAGTGAAAGCGTACGTAACCAAGGGATGGCCGGAAAAGAGATTACTAGAGGAAGTGTTGAAGCAGTATTGGGAAGTCCGGGAAGAGTTGTCGGTAGGGGACAACCCGTGGTTCTTGCTGCGAGGCAGTAAAGTAATCCCTCCGTCAACATTGAGGCAACGCATTGTGTCCATCGCACATGAAGGCCACTTGGGGATAGTGAAAACGAAAGGGAGAGCGAAGGAAGACTACTGGTGGCCGGGGATGGACATGGTAGTGGAATGCCATGTGAGGGCATGCGAGCAATGCTGCAATGCGGACAAGACGCAAAGGGTGTTACGTCCGCCCTTGGGGTGATATGAGTGTCCGGAGAATCCCTGGGAGGAAGTTTCCATCGATGTCCTGGGACCAATACAGGACGTGAATGACGTCCAGAAATACATCACCGTCTTAATAGACCGTTACTCTAAGTGGCCGGAGGTTCATGTGGCGGACAATGCGGATACTGAAACAATACTAGAGTTTCTAACAGACTTTTTATCAGAGAGGGAATCCCCAAAAGGATTCTGAGCGACAATGGCCCGCAATTCACGTCAAACAAGTAGGAAACCTTCATGGACAGAAATGGCATCACAGTCCGTCATACGCCGATCTATCACCCAGCGGGAAACGGAGCGGCGGAAAGGTTCAACCGGGTAATCATGGGGTCAGTGCAGGCAGCTATCAGCCAAGGCGCCAATTGGGAAAAGGAGTTGAAACGGTTGCTGTGGGCATACCGGATAACACCCACCTCCACTGGATACAGTCCCTTCCGGGTGCTGAGAGGGAGAGAGCCCTTCACGAAAGACAATGTGGCATGGAAACGTCTCACGGTACAAAGTCACTGGTCCCCAGCGGTAGTACGAAAGAACCTGGAAAAGGCGCAGACTGTATACACGGAATATTATGACAAGAGGCACAACACCAAAGAAGTAGCACTCGAGGAGGGCGAATGGGTCAGAGTCAAACTGCCCACACAAAGGAGGAAAGGAGACAGTAAGTTCACTTCCCCGTTCCAAGTAATGGAACCATACTCCAGATCGGCCCTCCTCAGCGACGGGAAGATATGGTCCCAAGACCGAATGGCGAGATGCCCCCCTACCGAAGGAAGGTGGACAAGTGCAGGGTCGGATGATGCTGGAGCAGCTGGTGACAAGCGGGACCTGAAGAAGGAGCGAGAGTGTCCCAAGGAAGGAGAAGGCAGTCCCCAATCGGGAAGTGGGCGCAGAGGGAGAGAGGAAACCACAGGACAGGCGTCCCCCGGCCCGGTAGGGAGTGAGAAGGAGGTGAGGACAGATGCAGGACTAAAGGGAGATGAAGGAACTCCCTGCATGGAAGGGGTCACCACCACCCCGAAGACGGGGGAGAGCAGTAAGTGGACACGGTGTAGAAGAAGAGTCATGTTGCCCAGGAGATTCGGGGAGTTCAGTATGGACAACAAGTAAGACTGTACAAGTTATGGGGAGTTGTTATATTGTTAGTTATTATAAAAGGGGGAGATGTGGTGTAGCGGTCTAGTCCGCGGGCGCACACGGGGTGTGACGTCACCGGACATCCGGTAGCGGCCATTTCATCGGCATTAGAGCGCCGATTCTGAAACTACACGGAGCTCCGCTCCGGCGCTCCTGTGTGCAAGTTATCCTAATAAAACAAGCATTATACCACGCAAGAGGTGTCTGCCTAATCCTTCCACCAGGCTCACCTGTGAGTAATCAGCAATCGTACACATGTTAAAGCAATAAGCTTTTTTTATTTATTTTTAAAACAGATTATCAAATTCTAACTTTATGGTTGTTGAGTGACTTTTGTGCCATGACTTTCAGGGGCTCTTGCAGCCAGAGCCGATCCTTGACTTGGATCTACTTGTTCATTTTGAGAGCAAGAAATTGGTGGTATGGATAAGGTTAGCGCAAACTAGCCAGTTCAATGCCTCCAAAATCAGGACACCCGGAATGATAGTCTGTCAATCTTGAATGCACGCTGTAAAACACGAAGCATATTTAATCCTAATTGTCTTTCTTTTTTTTTTTTCTTTTTTGCAAATAGCTCTTCTCCAAACTTTCCTAGCCAAGATGTATTACATGGTATTTGCCTTACTATTGAATTTAACTCCTTATTAATGTGTGGGCTCGCCCGCCTCAGGACAATATATATTATTTATCAAGGAAAATAAAAAGTGTTTGCTTATGTGTTCTCTGCTCTTCGCAAGGCGATCAAGGAACGTAGTGTCTCTGACATTCCCTCGTCACGAGGACAGCCACTGTGATCAATGGGCTGGAACAGCGCTCTGCCTAAATCCTAAGGCACTTCCTGCTTTGTGACCAAACTATCCTGCATTGGAAATGGCGGCGGCGTGCGCATGCGCGCTGGTGACAGAACCTGATGACCGAGAGAGAGGAGTCGTATTGAGCAGAAGAGGCGATTACACGAGAGGAGACCCCGGCCTGCAAGCTGTACCCGGCGCCCCCATATCCTTGCGCCGGCCTCAGCATGATCAAAGCCATACTTATCTTCAACAACCACGGCAAACCGCGGCTCTCCAAGTTCTACGAGCATTACGTGAGTAAAAGACCGCTCCTCCCATCCCGGAACCATAGCCCAGAGCCATTACAGAGCACCGGTATCACACCGGGGAATGACAGCTCGCGAAGCAAACATCACGCTGCCGACTAGTCGAACAGCTGGCACTGCCGGAAAGACAAGAAGGGAGGGGCACTGATACACAACTAGCTACACTCACGGAGGAGAGGAGTACTGTTAAAACAGGGGGGAGGGGAGGACATGCAAGCAAAAGGGCACAAGGAGAAGGGACTGCGACACAGAAGACCCAGTGCACAGGAAGAGAACATGAGCCCCGAAACTGCACCTTCAGTGCATATGGAGGGCTGCACTCTTACAATGCAACCTTTAATGCACACAAATAGGGACACCGCATGAAAGGTGTATTGCCATTCCCCAAAGCATCACATATTCGGACGAAACTGACACAGTATCACCTAAATAATTGTCACCGGCAGCTTCATACATGGCAGTGTACTTAACAGCTCAGGAAGAACACAGCAGAACAGCTTCTACAACCTAGACCCTCAGTACACAACCATCAACAGCACAGGAGTTTGGGCAGTAATACGTTACCGTGATGAACAAACCGGGCAGAGGCATTTTATTTTAAGGGCATCATGTAGGTTTGAATAGGACACAGCATGCATAACCTAGGACGAGGTACTACTGACAGTTGCAACCAGGAGGGGGTACTGTCAAGCCATCAGGAGGAATAGGCTTATAGGAGTAAAAGCAGCACTAGTGCAGCCTCAAATCACACGGATCACTGAAAAAGGCACGTACAGCACCAAGTTTAATCATGAGCTATCAACTACACTTCGTTATATAGCTCTAAGTCTGCTAGCTGATGGAAGCCCAGATCTCCTCATTTACAATGTATAAATCAAAGTTATAAAGGAACATCACATAATATCCATAGTAACACACTGACTTTTGACCCTATTGCAAATAGGTAATTATCGGGGAAAAGTCCGAAAAACCAACAAAACCAACTATTTATGTGCAACTAAACAGTTATCCGGTTAGCAGTTTTCCTCAGCAATTTCCCTTCGCTATTGTTTGGAAGAAAATTCACTTACCTAATCCTTGAATATTAGAATGTACTACTTTATGCCCCAGACTGTCAACTCGTCACTGTTTATCTGAAATAAGCCACATTATTAAGAAACTTGAGAAGAATCAGAATTGAGTCTAAATAAATACTAAATGCATCTCATTAATGTGAAATTAATCTGCTTTGTTGATGAAAACTATCTTGTGATCCATATTGCACGAATTAGCAATTTTTTGCTTTAAAACTGAGGTGATTGCATTCCAGTGTACTTACCACCTTACTCCATTCCTTCTGTATTATTAATTGGTACATTCCTTCTTTCCCACATTGCGCATTTGATCAGAATCAGAAACCCCTTTGCCAAACACATCTCCTCCATCCACAACATTCCTGCACAAATATTTTTCCATCAGGCAATGCAGAATCATCCAACCAGACCGTCACAGGAGCCATTCTATACATAATCCAAATGAGTAAGGAATATTTTGCCAAACTCTGTGGTACTCTTTTTATCTAACGAGGAAATATGTTGGGGTAAGTGGATCCGCTGGTGTACACTCTAATATGTGGGGAGTTGAGAGCGTAAGAAAACTAGAGAACACACTTATTGGTGTCTCAAGACCTTTATTCAGAATGAGGAAATACCACTATGTTTATTCTTTAAGAAACTGATTATTTTAAATGTCAGGTCACTGTTAATGAGAATCCCGTTTATTTCAGACTGAAGATACCCAGCAACAAATAATAAGGGAGACGTTTCACCTGGTTTCTAAGAGGGATGAGAATGTTTGTAATTTCTTGGAAGGAGGCCTGTAAGTATAACACCGGTCATTTGTATCAGAGAGTATTATTGTTTTTCCAGATGTTATGTGACTTTAAAATATCACTGCTGCAGGGAGGAAAAGTTGACAGTGCTTGGACACAAGTTGGGGGTACATGCGGGTAGATGGCGTCCACCCACTGTTTCAGAATTTAGACGTAGTCCACCCTGCCAAGAAGTTCGTTGGGCCACACTGAAATATGCTGAGCTTGTCCTGGTGTAATTTTCAGACACCAGGACACGTTCTGTATGTTGTCTGTTTTCCATTCCCAGCAGCAAGGTGTAGGCAGGGAAGAGGCTTTTATTATTATCACCTCCAGCAATGACAGAGATAAAGGCAGAAGTTAAGGGGCCATCAGGCCTCTTTTGTTCCAATATGATCCTTGCTGCGCACGGCCTGGAGCCTCACACTTATATGCAAATGCAACGGAGTTAAAGCATAGGCACACAACTTATTATTACTTCTCAAGTACTTAATAGATGCATGCGTTTGACGTTGTTCAGTGCCTGTATATAGGAGATATGCATGCACTGTAAGAATGTCAGATTTGTTGGTCTGTCCCAGTGTTTACACAAATAGCAATTTGAATACCGCTATTTTATTTGTTTTATAGTGCTACTCGTCCCAATTCAGGGTATCAGGGCGCTTTATGTAACATACACATTATACATTGACAATAAATAATGTAAGTGTGTAAATGTACAATATGTGTTACATAAGACAGTCAGGGTTACAATGTGTAGGAGTCACATGTTCTTCATAGTTCACTGTGCTACATTAGAAGGATTACAATGTATGAACTGCAAGTAACAAAAGGATCTCTGTGTTAAAAGCAGTAACCCACTTACCTATCTCATAAAATAAAAACCTGTCATCTGCATGTTACATGATGGGTTTTGCAGGAGACACGTTACCTGTCTTTACTGCTTTGATTCAAATCTGGGACTAGATAAAACACGGATCTCTTCAGCAAAAGCGTTAACCTCCAGAGTAATTTTACCATTATTATTATTCCCTGAGATTTAGTGGGCACACAAAGATCTCTGCAGCAAGTGCCTTGACTCCATAAGATATTTCAAAATGCATACTTCGCTACCAATTTAACAGAACAGATTTACTGCCATGTTTCTCCCTGTTGCCCAATTTCTCTATGGCAGAGTTATAAACAAAAATAATTCATAAATTGAGGCCCAAATTTAGCGTCTGGGTTGCACTTACGTTTTTGGCACAACCCAACACAAAATCTCATTTACTAACTCTAGTAATGCACTTAAATGTACTCATGATAGACCTGCTAATTTTATGTGTGAGGTCTTAATATCTAAGGTCACCTCTTGTGAGGTCACTTCCTGGGATGTCACGGGCTCTGTGATGTCATAGTCCATGATGTCACTGGCACATTGCCTAACTTGGTTAGTCCCCCACTTCTTTGTTTTTTTTAGGACTTGTGCTCTGGGCAGTCCCACCTCCACACAGAGTCAATTTGATTCTCTTCTCACTCGCTTGCAAAATATTTTTTGCACATTTAGTCCTACTTGTTGTAGATCATTTATAGAACTACGTCCATGATTTTAGTTCAGAATTACACACAGGTGGTGAAGGTAGTCTCCTGTTGAAGAAAGTGAGTACAGTGAGCTCTGCATTTTTCAACATAAACGCAATTTCTCGATTGTCAAGATTACCTAGAATGATGCTCCTCCCTACCCTTTGTACCTCTCCCCTTCAGTGTGGCTCCACAGTTTTATTCCTGTCACTTTTACCAGCCATGTTCCTTGTCACAGTTTTGATTCTCGCCCTTCATCACACTATGTGTCCATTCATCCTAGACCTCTACTTCTCCCTCTCTACGCTGTTTTTAGATCTCACCTACGCAGCGCGCATGCGCTGCTTAGGAAAAAGACCTTTAGAAATCGATCCGGTTTTGCAGGCAAAAAACGTGCACGCGTTGCATTGCTTTGAATGGCAACGCGTGCACGTTTGGCGATTCCCTTGCGGGAGCGAGCAGCACCATGTGTTAGCAATTAACGCGCTCGCTCCCGCAAGGGAAATGCTGCCTGCTCTCGGCCGCACTTCCCCCCCCCCCCCCCTCCTCCCACCCCTAACTTGCGTAAGGCGTGCGCTTGTTAAAAATAGGAGCAGTCAATTCAATTATGAAGAAAAGTCAAGCATATAGATAAAGGGCTTCTTAACAAAATGGATCACTAACTGCAATTCACTAATATTGCCTGTAGGTGTCCTCATAATATGCTACCAAGGAAACGGAACAAACGAAAGAGCATGAAAGAAGACTTACAAGAACGCATGCAATGGTCTTATGACATAGTTTTTGCTATTGGTCTCCAAATGGCGTCAATTCCAATAATAATTAAGGTTTTCAATGTCGTAGCACATACCCTTCATGTGCAAAAACGGATGTCAAATGTGCATTTAACCACGACAGAAAGTAGCAAAAGAACGTCTTATGATGATGCAATCTCGTTATTTTTAGAGCTCATTCATCTCTTCATATTTTTTTTTTGTGGGGGAAGGAGGGGTGCGGTGGAAGGGAGTGACATGGGAGGTTAGAAGGGTAGAGAAAATTAAACTATTAAGTTTTGTGCATATGATGTTTTTGCATTCGATGCTTGTGTGGAATTAGTTACATAATACAGCATTGATCTAAATATACTGCATGATATTTTGCACGTTCTGTTATGTACGAAGTTTCTTCGCACAATGTGCCACACCCACAAAAATGCTGGCATGTCCAGACTGGACATTAAATGGAGGTGGTCGCTTCCAAAGAAAGCTTTCAAACATAGGTCATTAATGACGCATGCAAATACAGAATAAAAAAATGGATAACCATGAATACCGGGAATCAAGGAGTTCTGAGTCAAACTGACCAGAGCGAGGCTCAAGTATTACATGCCACTCAAAATCCAGAATAGAACTGACACAGGTATGTAGGATATGGGCTGAAAACTGTCAGGGATCAATAAACACATCTCTGGCTTACTTCAGGAGTGGGATAACCACTGCCTCCGTGGAATGAGATGTACTGCCCTCACAGAAAGGGGTAGTAGACAGACAGAGGAAGGGAACACAGACGTCCGGCCTTTGGGTGATAAATGGAAATCTGTGACCTGTGGGGAGTTCAATTCAAAGTGAACAACGGACCATTAGCTTACTGGAGAATGAATCAGATGAAGACAACATAGGATGGAGTCATGGGGTTGGCAGCCGCATGCGTCGCATCAGAGATGTAGGAATGGATGTGGTGTACTTTGTCAGTAAAAAGGAGGCAGTGAAATGTAATTTCGTTTTTAATGAGCAGTAGCTGGCCAGGCCTAGTTTACCTATTCAAGGATATGATTGAAATGCCAACAAACTGACTCCTGTAAAGTTCCACTTATGTGCCATGACCAAATCCTGCACCGACATCCTGGTATGACTGTGGATTGTATGCGCATGTATGGTAGCAGGACTCCAAGTGGTTTACAAGTGCCTATGTATGCTGTTACTGGTGGGATATATTTTGGATAGCTGCTGGTCTTAAGTGGCACATCGTTGTAACAGCCCCCACTCAGTAGAAACTTATCACTTGAGAGATCTTATTTTGAGGTTTTCCCAAATGATTTAATAACACATTTACTAAACAGTCATTTTGAGGCCATGCAGACATTTCTAATGTCTATATCATACCAATGAGTTCAAGTTCTCTTGCCTATGATGCATGCAGCCTTCTTTCTATGTTTTGCACTACTAAGCAAGATTTCTCAATAAAAATTGCTCACTGTGAGAGATAGCATCAGTTATAACTCTTTTTAAGGTCCTTTTTTGTTCTTCTCACACGACGTCTACGCATCTGTTAATAGTTACCATTATCTAAAGATTCAGTTTCTGTCACATGTATGTCGTCTCAGCCACCTACGTGAAGAAAATGTCTAAACGTTGAGGACAATTGGGGATGGGTTAGCATCAACTGCTTGGTGAGGATGAAACGGTCTCACTGGGTAGTGATATAGCTTTGTTTTTATCTAACAAACATGTTTTAGACTTCCAGTGCGTTTGGATAGAGATTGTTTTTCCACACCTGCTTTCCTAAGAAGGATGGCGTAACTTTATACACAAATATGTGGAGGTATGGAGACAGGAGTGCCTTTAGATATACTAACCTTTTTCAGCAAAGGCTTACGGATTACTCCTTCCTGAGCAATTCCAGTGTCCTTTGCTTTCCTTTGAGTGGCCCATCCTGGAAGGCTGATCGGAACCAGGTGCAGAGATACCAATATACTGCGCTCATGTTGTGGGTAATCCAGCTAGAAAACCGCATTGTCACCACCAGTTGTGTGGAGCAATCCCATTACACAAAGAACATGTCTGTTCTTGAGAGTAAAAATAATTATGAAAATAACCCTGACCAAAGCAGTTTCTTAGCCCAGACAGTAGATCCACATCCTCTAAAGGAACATTCCATTTAGAAGTAGGTCTGAAATGTCCTAATTTTGCTTCAATTCAAGTTGGCTCACTGCCTGCAAAGTAGGGCCAGGACTGATGAAGCTCCAGGACTGATGGAGCTGAAAGCCAGTCTCCTGAAATTTCACTTAATCAATTACACCATCGTCCCAAAACGAAGGGGGAAGATCCTTCCACGACAACCGATAAAGTAGACTGCAGGTGTCTGCATAGAGCCACTGCCGTGCCAGCAGGCAGACCACAGAAATAAGGATGTGGGACTGCCCGAATGAGCCCAAGTGAGCACTATAGATTGACCCATGCCATGACCTATACTGGTACACCTGCACTTGGTTATCCTGAATAGGTAATTCTATTCACCGGAGACAATGATTGTGTACTTGAGGCAGCGGGCACAGTTAAGCATGTTGAGGCAGGGTGCGGCGGGAGGGGAGGAGTCGACAGACGACAGAATAGGTACTGTTTATTTATTCAATTATACCTATTCCGTAGTCTGTCGACTCCCCCCTCCCAGCCTCACCACATTTACCAGTGCAAGCCGCCGCTGACTTGAGGCTCACAGAGTTCGGTGGTATGATTTAGTGAAAACCGTTGTCCCCACACAAGAACTGAACAGTCAATTGCTACAGGCTGGCCTATGGGTCACAGAAAGCTAGCTAGCTGTTCCACAGCAATATAGTGAGCCAACACATGTGCTCTATTTGTGCTTATGTCCATGTTTTCATTCTTTAGCAAACTCTGTAGATCTCGACTGCCTCCCTGTAGATTTCCTTATTCCCTATGGGCCGTATTAAGTTTTGCTGTGACTAAAATGCTTAGCTTTTATTAAAAAGCCATGCATTGGGTTGGATTTTTATTTTCTGTACCTATTGTGTGACTGTTTGTGTTTTGAGTCCTTAGAGTCAAATGCAGAAATCATGAACCTGGCTCTGTTGGTAGAGTTATAGTAGGATAAATTCAGGACACCAGTGGTAAAGGATCTCAACTATGACAACTAGTGCCCTGTAGCCCCTGCCTGGACTTGCCCTTCTCCTCCTCGAAACGGGTCTGAAGACATGTTTACAGAACGCTCCTTTTGAAGGCCTTATGGCAACTTAAAAGGTGTGCTACTGACATAGTGTTGTCAGTTTTTCGCAGGTAAGTACATGGGTGTTTTTACATTACGGGTAAATACACTGAGGGTTATTTTTAGTACTTTTACATATTGGAACTTTACAACTCGGGTAAGTAACTTTTGTTCATGGTTAAAAGGGACAATGCTAAGTTTATGCGCATATATGTGTAAGTGCATTATATATACATATAAGTGCTTTCAATGATATGCCATTACATATTTAGGATACAGGGATTGGTAAGGACAAATAGTTATACACACACACATACGTTTACTGCTCCATTGGAAAAAATAGATACCTTGATCTCGAAGCTTGGATATTAATTAGTATTTAAAACCCATACATAGCTATTAAGTAAATTTACCATGAGGTAAAACATTGTGATGAAACCTATGGCAACGCATTAACAAGCAATGTATTAGCTGACATTCAACTGAAACAAATGGGGTGGGCTTTTCAAAACCATTATAAGTAATCCCAAAATATATTTACTCATCCAACGTGACAAAATTCTGGATATGACTGTATATATTTCTATACCACTGCATGCATCTAATTTCTAAAATATTGTCATTTAACTGACAATTGTGTAATCACTGTGATTCCTAATAACAAATGCTTTGCATGTCATTACAAAAACATTTGTATTAATCTCCAAATTTGTTCACATACAGCTAATCCAATTTTCATTTCATATATCATATACATTTACTCAATTACACAAAATATGGGTCAGACTACCCCTCACCATTAAATGTTCAGTGTGGCGAGTGTAGCTACGTTTTAGTAAGTGTAGTCTTCCTCCTTACAAATACTGGATATATTTCTATTTGACTACACTAATGTTTACAGAATGTCGGCATGTCATGGCTTACTACAATTTACAACAAGAATTGGCATAGCCAATAGGTCTCGCCTTTGGGACCTTATAAGTGTTTAGCCATGCAACAGTTGCATAACTAAATACTTATAAGGTCCCAAAAGCGAGACCAATTCGTAATCAAGTGACACTAGAGTAGGGGGGCCTGTTAACAAAGTAACAGATCGGGCATAAATCTCACAAACAATTTTTCATCAAACTCCTCTGCCTCTCATTTTAAATTGTTGTCCTGTATATCTATCACTGCTCATTTTGTTTTAATATCTGTTCATGGATTTCAAGTTTTTATATAGCGGTCACACTACCTTACAGCAGCTTGAGTGCCCCAGTACATTGGTGGGCTGGAGGGAGGGATATAGTGAGAGTTACATAGTTTATTTTCAAATCATTGTGGCAAAAAAGTGGTCAAGAGTCTTATAAGCAAGCAGTGAGACCATAGCTTAAGACAAATACGTTGATTATCAGCCTTCTAAACTACATGAAGTCATCATTGGATTTAAGTTTGGGCCTCCATTTGCTCCAACTTTGTGTGCTTACCTGAAAAGATGATGTTGTAGAAGCTGCCACTCTCTAGTTGAAGCATTATCTTGCAGTCATTTTTAGGTTGCTTTCATATGCTAAGTTCCATTTTCTTAGCATGAGTTATGAAACTATCTATGGTCATTGCTAATAACACCAAGGTAAACAATTCATAGTAAGAGAGTAACTCTATATTTATATAAATTGTAGTCAACTGTACCTCACAAATAGCAAGCCCACAAATGCAAACCTCTTTCACGGGAACTTCTTTGTGACTGGCACCTAGATGGAACAGGTATTTATTCCTGAAAAATGCTTAACTCACTATCATCCTGTAAATTGTAACTAGATGGACTTCACAAGTACCTTTAAGGAACTACATAACACTCTAAATTTAGAAATGTAGCTCTGTACTGTAAATCACATGTTGGTGGACTTCACAAATACTTTCCAGGGCCCAAGTAACTGTCTAATTTTTGCAAACCATTCATTCCCTGTAAATCACACCTGGATAGGTCTCACCAATGCTTCACTTAGAAATAAATATCTGCCTTTGTTGCTAACACCACATGTAGATGGCCTGCATAAACATCAGTCTCCAGAAATAAAATTATTTTATAGGAAATGACGAATTCTCTGAAATCACTATAACTCCCACCTGAGTAGACCATACCTATATTTATACCACGATCCAAGTATCACTCAACTTTCTCTGTAATTTGCATCTGGGTAGATTTTATATTCACATGGAAACAGAATAGCCCACTATGTCCCTTACAATCATTACAATTCAGATAACTGATTAACTGTTGTTTGAAATGGGGGTCTCTAGTTGGCAGGTTGTTACCCTGTCTAAGTAGGGACTCTTCTTCCTAGTCAGGATAAGGGAGTTACACGCCTAAAATAACCCTTGCTCACACCCTTGATAGCTTGGCACGAGCAGTCCGGCTTATCTTGGAGACAGTGTGTAAAGCATTTGCACATTACATACAGTAATACCGTGAGAACACTACAGAAGAACACAACACAAGTTTAGAAAAATATCCAATATTTATCTGTGTAAAACAAGACCAAAATGATAAAGATTCAACATGCAATAATCAAAAATGCACTTTGCAAGGATAACCTTACAATGCAGTTCCTTGAAGTCGGTAGCTCTGTCCGATGCTACTGTGGTGTTGAAGACAACCAAATCCAACAGTTTGGGTTGTCCACTTCAATGTGGACCGGTGTCGGAAGGCTTGCAAACAGTACTTTCTGTTCCGGCTGATTATGGTGGTGTCGGGCGGCGGCAGTCATCAAGGCTGTGGTGTGAAGCAGAGCGGTTCAGTGCCCTCAGGTCGCAGTGCAGACAGCGGCTTGGTGGTTGTCGTGCAGCGTCGTCGGTGAGACCAGGGCTGCAGTGCAAAGCGGGGCGGTGCTGATGGTCATGGTGCAAGCGGTGGCTTGCGTCGAAGATCGGCGGTCAATGGAGCTGGCGTCTGTGGGCTGCTGCTTTGGTGTGGGACGAGGGCGGTGCTTCGTGTAGCTTACCAGCGGTGCCCCCAGACCATGGTGGCGATATGAACTGGCAATAGCATCGTCATTGAGACCAGGGCGGCAGTGTGAGGCGGTGCAGAGTTTGGTGCCCACAGGTCGCGGTGCAAGCAGCGGCTTGGTGCATCAGCGGCCGTTGTCGGTGAGACCACGTTTGTGGTGCAAAGTGCGAGAGTGCCCTCTGTGGTGCCTTCAGTTCATGGAACCGCCGGCGGTCTTGGTGACGCCGTCGGGTTGTGGTTTCCCTCTGTGACAGCTGAGACACGCAGTCCCAGAGGCGGTACCCAGAGGAAGGTGAAGTCTTTGCTGTTCCTGACACTTCTTCAACAGGGGGCAAGCTCTACCTCAAGCCCTTGGAGAAACTCAAACAAAGAAGTTGCAGAAAGTTCAGTCCAGTCCTTTTCCTGCCCAAGACAGAAGTAGCCACTGCAGGCCAACACAGAAATGTGGTAGTTCCTCTTCACAGCTTCTCCAGCTCTTCTTGGCAGGTTTCTTGATCCAAAACAGTTTCAAAGTCCTTGGGTCTGGACCCCAATTTTATACCACATTTTCCTTTGTTCTCTTGTGGCAGGGAGTCTCTGAGCTTAGTCCAAACCAGTTCAATCTTCTCTGACCCAGCTTCCTGGCAGGAGGTGGAGAGGACATTGTGTAAGTCGGACCAGGCCTACTCAGGTGCAAGGAAATCTCCTCCCACTACTCGAAATGCAGCCCATCTCTATTAACCCCAGCCCTGACTCATCCAGGAAAGGCAGGACACACCTCAACCCTTGGGGAGGGGAGTTTGCCTAACGGCTAGGGCGGTCGTCCTCGAATCTGGGGAACTGAGTTCGAGTCTCTGCAATGATGCTGAACAGCCTGTGATTCTGGGCAAATCACTTGATCTCCCTGTGCCTAACAAAAAAATTAATGTGTCCTCATGTAATGCACTGGTGCTATGTAAATCGCTCTGATAGCTGATTCGGGTGAAGTTTGCGCTATATAAAACGCTGTAAAAAAAACCAAAAAAAACCCCAAACAGTGGCCGTCTACAGTGAATGCACATCCCCAGCCCGTGTCACTCCAAAGCCAGACAGTCAATCCACAATCCAGCAGAGGCACACAGGATGGTTAAGCAAGAAAATAACTTATTTCTAAAAGTGGCATTTTTAAACATATAATTTAAAAAACATCTTTACTAAAAGATGTGTTATTAAATTCTGAGTCCAGGCATACTAAACTCCATTCCTGTATCTTGTCCCAATGGGAAGTTATACTTGTAAGATGTTACAAAGTATCTCCCATTCTATCCTATGGGACAGATAGCCTTTCAATAGTGAAAAACTAAATCAGCGGTGTGGAATTTAATATAATATCTACTTGTTCGTGGGGCAGGTTGCTTCATAAATCTACTTGTCGTGTTACAAAATCCACTTGCCCCTTTGGTGCAATGTAGTGCAGAGACAAATTATGGCATCAATCTCATTATATAAGAGCTCTGATATAGCCTCTCTGATTATGCTAGGGCTCATACCATCGTAGTGTTTGAATGCTTTCAATCCCCTTATGTTGCCACGTTTCTGCACATCTACATACTGGGGCTGAAGGTAGTGGTAAGCAATAGTTCCTGGGTTAGAATGCCCATTTGAGTCTGGGCAAACCAACTAACTTGCATGTGTTAAGGGTTTTCAACAACTCTTCTCTAATCTTTTCCCATACTGAGAAATGCTGGAAATTTACTTCTGACAATGGCAGACTTAAACCACCTTCCAGAGTTGGGAAAAAAGTGGTTGGAGGGAAAGTAAACTTGCAAACACTATTCCTTTTCCTGCTTCTGTAAATTCTTGGGAATTCAAGAAAGACGTATAGATGCACTTAAAGCAAGGACATATACCATGGGTGAAGTTTTGAGACTTTCTTTAATAATTGGGCCCCTAATTTGGTCCGGGGTTGACCGTGACCTTTTGTGTTTATTAAAATTCTGTCTCTTTCTCTGTATCAGCTGGCTTCTCTGTGAGCGACAGCATTCTGCTCTTTCCCAAGGAGCATATCGGCACACAAAGTAGTTGTGTTCAGTGCCAGTAACTACTGTGGCAGTGTATGCTTTTTGAGACCAAAAACAATTTTTACTTTTGCCAATGTTTATTATAAAGGTGAGGGCCCGGCAATGCCCACACCAATAAGGTTTTACAAAAACCATCCCAAAACAAGTCACACATTGACAAAGCTAAGAGGCTGACCACCAATTTCAGACCTACTGGCTTTGCCAATACTTGTTTATTTTTGTTTCCCATAATCTTATTGAAACTGGTTACACTGATTTTTCCATTATGAATATTTTTGGGAAATACTAGCATGCATCAACATGTTACTAAATGATGCTGCAAAGAAATGGTACCTGAAATTTTACAGTAGTTGAGCAAAATGTTTTTTTCCTGCTTTTATTCAAGAATCATCACTCTTGCTTTCAAGCTTCTGCACATATTTGCATAAAATCAGAGAGCATTCTGGGAGCATTATACATACCGTTACCGACCGGTATATGGCTACCTACATGAGGCCCCAAATGCCTTCGGCTAGATTCAAGTTGCTTACAGATGCTGAGTACCAGTAGTAAAGTTTTATTAGTTGTAACCCAGAAACAGAATTTGAAGCCTCTTTGTTCTTCTTCCTGACCCTGATGGTACTTCTCACATTTTAGAACGGGAATCTGGAGAAGGCGTAGGCGAATTCTGTTGTGTCTCTGTGGCTGCTTCAGATAACGCTGGTATCTGAAGCAGCCACAGGATACTTAAAATGGGCCTGTAGTTATTATGGTCTAGGTTGTCCCAGGAACTTTCTGTTTTTAAGAAAGATGCTTAGTTCATTATCTTCATAAATGAAAGGCACTAATTCATTCTTCTTTGTTGTAGGACCCAGAATCACCTTGCCAGTATGCACTTTTAAGTTACTTGATTAGGTTGATCGTGTCCACCAGGGTACCATCACGAAAGCAGAAAGCTTTAGACTGCCAGCTGCTGCTCACGTGTCATTGCATTTTAAGCACTGGTATTGTGCACATCTGGCTGGCATGATGTGTTATGCTTGGCATGTGATGGTACTACACCAGTGTTTTGACAAATCACAGTTGATTTTTGCAACTTTTGTATTAGAATGCCCATTTAGAGTATGAAAAAGCTCTTTAGATGAGTTAGAAGCATTTTTCATTTTATGTTAGAAAACAAGCCTTTTTTGCTTGAATGATAGAGCTCAACTGAATTATAAAATAGCTATCAGTATGGTTTTGGGGTGCATGGGATATTTTGTCAGGATCTTTCAAATCACCTAACTAGAATCCGAAGGTCTTTTAGGTCAGAAGTAAATCAAGATGTGGATTTAGTGCATTTCTTTTTCGTGGTGGTCCTTAAAGGGGCCAATTCTTCCACATGAACGTTTATGGTTTATTTATTTATATAGTGTTTTATAGAGAGCGAACCAGACCCGTGAGGGTATCATAGCGCTTTACAGTAGTAATAGGTGGGATACAAGGACATGGGGGGAGGGGGGGGGGAAGAAAGTCAAAGGGATAGGAACAGGTAGATACAATATATTGGTAAAATAAACAATCATAATACCCGAATACATTTTGGGGTAAGAACAAGTCGATACAGTAAGCTAGAGAAAGCAGTCTCAACACCCAGGAGGTTTGTTTGGAAGTGCCGGGTGGGTATCATAAGGAGAAAAGGCCCAGGGATAGTGCCGTAGCAATTGGTGAAGCCAGGCTACGGAGGTGATTGTAACGTGAGCGTTAGGAGAGGAATTTGCAAATTAGGAAAGTTTTGGCCTCTTTTTTGAAGTGTGCTAGAGAAGATATTCTTCTGATGGCGGGTGGGAGTGAGCTCCATATTCTTAGGGCAGCCCCAGAGAAGGCCCGATTGCACTTTCTTTTTTTTCCTGAAGCGTGCTGGTTGGAGCAAAAGGTCCCTGGCGGACCGAGGGTTTCTGGCTCCTACGAATATCACGAGTTTCAGGGCGAGAAATGCAGGGGACTTGGAGTAAAGAGCCTTGTGGGTGATGCAAGACAGCTTAAATTGGGTTCTGGCCTCAAGAGGAAGCCAGTTCAGAGCTTTAAGGTGGGGCGAGATATGGTTGAACGTCTTAGAGCCAGTTAGAAGTCTGGGGGCGGCGTTGATGCAGGCTCTCAAGGGTACCAGAGAGATCTTGGGTAGGCCTGCGAGGGTGGAGCAACCATATTCTATCCTAGAGATGACTAGAGCCTGAATTGACGATTTTAGATCTGGGGTATCGAGGAATGGTTTCAGGTTTCTTAGGCAGTTCAAATTAAATCTGGCAGTTTTGGCCATCGAGTTGATATGGCCACGTATGTTCAGGTTCCCTCTAAGGTAATTCCAAGGGATTTAGCAGAGTCCACAATGGTAGGAGAGCAGTTTAGTGCTGTGATAGCCTTGATCCATTCTTGAATGTCTGTATTGTCTTTGGTCGTGAAATTAAGAGGAACTCTGTTTTTTTAGCGTTGAGTTTAAGCTGGTTAGATGTGAGCCAGTGAACAGTCAACTTCAGGGCCTCATTCAGGGAGCGAATGTCCTCTGGAGAAGAGATTTTGATGTAGAGCTGTGTGTCGTCGGCATACATGTGGTAGTAGATATTGGCAGTGCGCAGCACCTCTGAGAGCGGTTCAAGGTCAAAATTGAAGAGGGTAGGGGTCAGGGTTGATCCTTGAGGGACTCCAACCGTGATTGGAGAGGTAGCGGACAGGTTGACGTTGATCAGGACTCTCTGTGAGCGATTCTGGAGGAAGGACCTAAACCATGCAAGAACAGTGCCATCTAGGCCCATCCTAAGTTTGAGGCGATTAAGGAGAATTCCGTGGTTAACCGTATCGAAGGCCGAGGATAGGTCCAGGAGGATTAGGAGACAGGTTTTGCCTTGGTCAAGGGCTTGAAGGCCATCATCCACGATGTGGAGGAGTGTGGTTTCCCTGCTGTGCCCAGGTCTGAACCCGGATTGAAAGTTCTCTAGTAGGTGGAAGTTGGTGATGTGATGGCTCAACTGCTGTTGTACACATTTTTCCAGCACTTAAGCTAGGAGTGGGATGTTAGACATAGGTCTGTCAGGTGAAGCAGGATCTAGCGTAGGTTTTTTTAAGATGGGGATGACCTGGCCGGCTTTGAGAGAGTCGGGTATCGATCCCTGTAAGAGGGAGGCGTTGATTATTGCAGTCCAAGAGGGGATGATAGCCTGAGAGGCAGCAGCTAAGCAGTTTGAAGGGAGAGGGTCATTGAAGTGATTGTTGGGGTTTAAAGAGGATCGAATTTTTGAGACAGATTGTTCATCATAGACTTTAACGTAGGACCAGTGCGCTTAGTTTTTGAGGGCAGTCTGGGAGGGGGACGCGGAGGGAGGAGGTAGAGCCGGCGGAGTTTGGGAATAGGTAGCAGGCATGAGAGATTTTATCGCAGAAGAAGGAGGAGAATTGCTCGCATGGGATTAGAGATAAAGGGGTTTCAGCCAGTTTGTTGGATTGGTGTTTGACCAACTCAAATAACTTACGAGGTCTATTCTTGGCGTTCTCCAGTTCTGTTCTGAAGAATTCTTTTTTAGAGTTGAGGATTTTCTTGTTGTGGGCTTTTCTGGCCTGGCGGAGGAGCTTAAGATGGGCTGCTGACGGGTGCTTTTTAGGTCTCGCCTGACCCAGCGCATGCGCTGGTCTGGCAAGACTTATTGAGAGGGCTCCAAAAAGTGCTACCAGGCCAGCCTAGAGCCACAGTGCATGTGCGCGCGCCGCGCTTTACCGCCATTACTTTCGGTTTCGCTGCCGCACGGCCGCTTTGATGTTTGATCGTGATCGCGATCATTTTCACTTTCACGGCCGCTTTGCATAGCCAATAGGTTTCGCCTTTGGGACCTTATAAGTATTTAGTTATGCAACTGTTGCATGGCTAAACACTTATAAGGTCCCAAAGGCGAGACCTATTGGCTATGCCAATGCTTGTTCCAGTTCCCTTCTGTTTGCTGGAGGGACCTCCTCTCATTGTTGAGGGATCCGTTGAACCAGGGGTTCCTGTCTTTGATCTGGGTTCTTTTTAGTTTTAGCGGAGCAAGGTCATCGAGAATGTTGGATATAGTTGGGAAATAATGTTCAGTGAGGTTGTCGACCGTGGTGAGATGGAGGGGAGGTCAGTTTCACAGCAGACAGCCAATTTCTCGTGGTCAAGGTTCTTGGTGTCTGTAATCCGTCTTTTTGGGACCACGGGTTGCGGTGTCCATGTCTTGTGAGTGCCAGGCAGAAGGAAGGTGATAGCGTGGTGGTCAGACCGATCGCAAGGATCTATGGAGATGAGTTTGACCACAGGTTCCTTAGAGATATAGATGATCCAGTCTAGAATGTCGCCTTTCGAGTGAGTAGGGAGTCTCTGATGGCGTGGACCTGCGGGTCCTTAGGGTCGTTCCAGTGCAAGTTGAAGTCCCCAAGGAAAATGTCATTGGAGTTATGGGAGGCCTTGGCTGTGATGATTTCCATGAGGTAGTCGGTGAAAGTGTCATTCTTGCCTGGGGGGTGGTAAAAGATTTGCAGTCTGCACTGTAGGGTGGTGTTGCTGCAGATGGAGAGAGCAAGATATTCGCAGGAGTCTGTAGGTTCGGCCAGAAGTTCAGCGACCAGAACGTTGGAGCGGTAGATGCAGGCAATGCCTCCCCCTTTTTTTTTTTTCTTGATTGCCTGTGCAGCCTTATGATCTAATAGTTGGGCGGGACTAGAAGGTCTAGGCAGGGTGATGAGGATTCATTTAGCCAGGATTCAGTCAAGATCGCTAAGTCCGCGTTTAGGTTCAGGATGAGATCGGCGGCATCAGAGGCAGGCTTTACCGCAGAGCGGCAGTTGATAAGGAGACCGGATAAAGGGGGGTCGGGATGCGTGTCATGACTAGGGGCAGAGGTTGGAACTAGCGCTAGGTTACTGTTGACTACCCCTCTGTTGCAGAGAGTAGCTGATCTGTTGGGGTTGGTTGCAACCGTTCGGATAGGTTCTTCTTTCCTCGGGTCAGAGGGACATGAGGTTTCATAGCTAACGAGGAGGTCCACAATTTCTTCCTCCGAGAGCTCCAGAGGGCTAGTCGTTGCAAGGGTAGGTTTGTAGGTTAGGAGGATGGCCAGTACTACTTCCTCATGCGAGGTGGCAGGGCGCAAGTTTCTCAGGGATAGCGGAAATGGGTGGAAAAGGGGCTCGGAGGAGGAAGTGGGGGGGGTAGAGTTCTGCGAGAACCTGATATTCGAGCGAGAGAGAGCTCGGTGAGGTACAGGAGGTTCTTTAGGTCCGTAATGGAGTTGTGGATGCTCAAGGTTAGTTTGGTAGCTTTGCGGTTGAGAGCGTCCAAATCCCTAAAAGAGGGGTGCTCTTGTGGGCAGGGGACCAATGGTATGGGGACGGAACTGGTGAAGTGTGCTGTAGGCCTAGTAGTGAGGCTAGGTCGACCAGAGTCATGAGTTTCAATATCCCTGCAGTAGGGAGGATTTGACGTTGAAGGTTTGGGGAGGCTTCTGATGGCTTGTGCTGGTGGCGTGGTAGACGGGCTAGGACTTCTAGAGGGTCGGGCCATGGGGGGGGATATCAGTATCCATAGGAGAGGAATGAGTATGTAGGCTGGAGGTCAGGGGTAAGGGCACGCCACAGTTGGTAAGCGCTGGATGGATAGTAGGGGGGCTCTGTCGACCTGGTTTGGGAGCCCTGTCATGGGTGGTTGGTGAGAAGCTAGGCTCCCTTGGTGGATTGGGCGGGGAAGGTGCGAGGGGAGCGTGGACGAAGGGGGGTCGTACACATATTTTTTAAGGAGAGTGAAGAGGTCCGCAAATTTGTTGAAGTCTTTTGGTGGAGCGTGGATCAGAATGATGCCTTTTTTGTATAAGGTGATGGTGAGGTCAGCACGCAGGTTTGCGGATGGTGCGATTGTGAGTTTGCTGCCGTGTGGAATGTTCCTAGTTTTTTGTACGTTGAGGAGGTTCGAGAAGGTTTTGCGCCAAAGGGACGTTCTCCTGGAATAGAAGATAAGGTCATTAATGATTGTGCCCTTGTCCGCTCTGGATCGTAAGTCAGAGACTAGGGTCTCAGGATGCCTTTTCAGGATTGAGTGTTTGAAGGATTTAGCGGCGGTTTTGGAGAGTTTGGGAGGATAGATAACGGTGTAGGTGTTGTCGCCCGTGGGGGTCAGACCAGGTCCAGCCATGTTGGGGAGAGTGTGGAAACTCTCGCTCAGGAGGTCTGTTGAGAGTAATGAGGTATGTAGGTCGAAGTCCCCAAAAAGGTCTGCCCTGTGCGCTAGGCCTACCTAAGAGTGCGCAATGATGCCAAGCAGACATGCCCCATCTAAATGGTCCACAATGTAGTAAAGGTCAAAGTCCGATCCATAAATTAGGCTATCCAATGTTCGGTTGGGAATACTAGAACAGATTGAGAGGGCTGAATGATTGCAAAAACATGGCATGTTGAGAGTAATGAGGTATGTAGGTTGAAGTCCCCAAGAAGGTCTGCCCTACCTAAAGAGTGCGCAATAATGCCAAGATGACTTGCCCCGTCTAAAGGGTCCACAATGTAGTAAAGGTCCAGAAAGTCACATCAATAAAATTAGGCTATCCAATGATCGGTTGGGAATACTAGAACAGATTGAGAGGGCTGAATGATAGAAAAGGAAAAAAAAATGCCAAGATGGCAGCTACAGAAGTTGAAACAGTCCTCTTTCTTAGACCGAGATGCACTTTGAGCAGTCCGCTTTCGCTTTCCATGAGGAGGGATATGAGAGGACAGAGAGATTGTTCAGTCCTCTTTCCATTCCTATGAGTGCTTTGGTTCAGTCCTCTTTCACTGGTTGTATCATTCTTTCCATTGTGTTTTACCAGATTTAGACCAACTTCATTTTGTTTCTCCCTACCACTCATTGAGCGAGTGCTTTATTTCTGTGAGTAGCAATCTGAGCTTTACTGTATTTACATGAGGCAGTACTCCCTTTCAGTTGAAAAGAAGTATGCGGTTGTCTGATCAATCAATTATAGGAGAAGGTCAAAAGCAATTCCCTCCTATTGGCAATGTTGTATCTATACCATGTAATCATTTTTGTTTGACTATTTCTCCGACATCGCTCATGTGTTGAACCATTCTTGGTCTTTTTCGCTCTCTGAAAATTCTTCTGTCACAATTTTACTTTGTTGTGTACATATGAGGACCGTTTGATTTGTAGAGAAACATGGAGTATATGTGTATGTATCTTATAAATATGATTTTGGAATGTTTCACTACAAATAACTGTTCTGTGCAGTCTCCCCATTTTAAAAGGTGTGTTAATTCTGAAGTACAAAACAAAATATTCTACATTATTTACATGAAAGCCTTTGATAGAGTATTTTGCATTGTTTTATACTTTAATTGATTTATGTTGCCCAAGAAGGTCTGCCTTCATATGATATCAGATTTATACACTCAAAAGCTGAGGAATGATAGCTTAATTCTGTGCTGGTAAACGACAGTTCCATTAATTTGGTTCTTATTTTGCTTCATATTTAGACCATCATTTTTAGGCACTTCTCATTTCTGTTGCTGTTTATTGTGGTTTCTAACCATGATCAGTTTGGCTCCAATGCTTATTAAGACCCGGCACCTAAACAAAGCGGCCACATCTATTTTTAGGTTTGCTTCCAAACTGGGGTCAAGGCTCATTGGAGTAGGATTACAATAGCAAACGTGTCTCTGCTGCTACTAATGGCTCTAGTATTTGTGGTTATACTGACTGTCAGCCAGTGCAAAGGAACAGAGAATTTTGTAGCCTGAAGCCTGTTTGCCATCCCCAAACCACCCCAGCGTTTATTTGCCATATAGAATCAGGCCTTTCCCATATCGAGGAGATCTTTAGATCAAGGCCCATGCAGTTTTGGTATTCCATTTGTATGAAACCCTAAGCTACCCTGAACAGGAATTAATAACTGGCTTCCTTTCCCTTCACAATTTCTTGGCTAGAGTTTATCAGATCTAGTCCTAATAGCCTAAGTGTAAGCCTAGGTTCCACTGAGGGAAATAAATCCAGCAGGGGTGTGGAATTTAAGAAAATATCTATTTGTCCATGGAGCAGGTTGCTTTATAAATCTACTTGTCCTGTAACAAAATCCACTTGTCAATTGGTGCCATGTCGTGCAGCAACAATTATGGCAGCAATCTCATTATATAAGAGCTCTGATATAGACTGTCTGATTATGCCAGGGCTCATAACAATACTCCATGAATTTCGCAAACCAAATTGCCTAGAAGGAACTCATCCTGTTACTCAAGATTTTACAGACAAACTGGCAAATCATTAGACAGACAAAGCAGACACATTGGACTCATACTTAAAACAGAAACAAAGCACCAGCACTAACCCTTGTACAAAACAACAATCCAAGAATACTCTAACCCAGCCTCTCCGTTCCTTCCGACACATCTCACATGATTAATTTATGGACCTGGGCAAAGCAAGCAGGCCTGCCGGAAGCCCTTCTGACCCCTGTCCACCACAAACTTTCAAGACAATTCTTTTACCAACCTCTGCTGCCACTCCAGTAAGAAGAATCATCAACGATTCCTCAACTACCGGAATGTTTCCAGAAGAACTCAAAAAATCACACATTTGCCCTTTACTGAAGAAAACAAACTTGGACCCGCTGAACCCTGACAACTACAGACCGATTACAAATGGACCTTTCCTGGGCGAACTGATAGAAAGAGCAGCGTTCGCCCAGATGTCACAATTCATTGAAGAGAATGACATACTCTCAGACTTCCAAACAGGATTCCGACCATGACACTCTGAAACAAAGACTCTATGAAGCCGGCATAGAGGGAACTGCTGTAGACTGGATCACGTCCAACCTTCGAAACAGAACTAATGTCATCCATACCCCACCTTTCTCGTCCAAACCATACTCCACAAAAGCAGGGGTCCCTCAATGTTCTATCATCTCGCCCATGCTTTTCAAAATCTACATGAAGTCATTACCGGTACTGATCAATCAATTTCACCTCACGTGCTATAACTATGCAGATGAGACGCAAATACTCCTTCAACTGAAATGTCCCAAAGTAGTAGAAGTTTCTTGTGGTTCTTAGTAGCTTGATGTGGTCAGAGGATGGTGCAGATGTCCACCGTTGTTCAATTAATTTTAGGGCTCGTCTGTCTTCATTTAGTCTATCGTCATACCAGGGTTTTGAGTCTTTTGTGGTGACTCTTTTCAATTGTAGAGGAGCTAGTTTGTCTAGTACCATGTTCATGGAAGTAATGGTTAGTCAGACCTTGTACATCGCATAAGCCTTCAGGGGGAAGCAGGATGTTAGGATTGGAGGTTGAGAGTAAGTCGGAACTGAGATTTTTTTAGATTCCTCTTCCAAATTTTCGTTCTCGTGGGTTGTTCAGAGAGTACTTTAACTGATTAATTGATGTGGAATGTAATGATGTGGTGGTCAGACCAGTCACAAGGGAGGATCGATTCAAGCTGAGTGGAGTCAGCTTTGGAAATTACTAGCTCAAGGGTTGCGCCTTTTTTATGTGTGGGGCTGTTGCAGATTTGGGTAAGGTTAAGGTCTGAGAGGAAAGCTTTGAGGCTATTGACCCCAGGGTCGTCCGGGTCATCCCAATGGAGATTGAAGTCACCAAGGAATATTTGAATATTTTGAAGTCTGGCATTAGTAGATAGAATATCCATGAGGTGTTCGATGAAGGTTAGGTTATCTCCTGGAGGGTGGTAGAATGTGTGTAGTGAACATTTTGGTTTTGTTATTACTAGTGATGTCTAAGCAAAGGTATTCACAGGAGGATAGCACCGGGGCATAAGAGCGGTTCACTGATAGATTGCTCCGATGTATGCACGCGATTCCACCACCTGGCCTATTAATTCTATCTTGTCTTGTGATGTCATAGTTTGGGGGTACCAGTATGTCTAGAATGCCCGTAGAAGATTCATTTAGCCATGTTTTGGTATACAGTGTACAGATTTGTTTGCTATTAGCAGCCCCCTAAAAACTGATTCTAGCTGTCGAGAGTGTCATTGCTTCCACTTACCTTACTTGGTGTTCTAGGGTAGTGTTGTTTTGCAAATTACATTTCTAGTTGCAGATAGCCAAAATCCAAACTAGTTTAAGTATTTGTTGGCAATGGGAAGCTCCCCTCACACACACATGCCACTTTTGATGACTAGGCCATCTCTTCTTAGAGACCTAGGATTTCCTGCACCTTCTATCACTCCCACCAATAGAAAATTCCTAATTCCTGCAGCACTAATTAGAAGCTGCTGGGGTACAGTGAGAGTGTGTGTGACGAGCAGGGGGTCATAAGAAGTGCACACAGGGAGGTATGGATGGAGGGAGAGCAGGGATGAGAGGGAACGGCAAGTAAGCGAATGAGACGCTCACTGTTGGAAAGACAGAGGGGCTGAAGGGAGGAACGAGGCACGGTGGCGAGGCAGCAGACAGAGAGACCTAACGTCGTAAAGAAGTCCTATAAGCAGTTCAATTCAAACACTACATTGCAGGTGAAAAGATACACCCTACAGCCAGTATTATATGTGAGTGAGAAATGCTCCTCTCAGCCTAGTCAAGCTGTGGTTATGTGATTGAAATCATTTCAAGCCAATAGCTGAAAAAGGGTAGTCTAAAGTATTTGAAGGATGCGTGCAGAACCAAAGCCCAATGGAAGTATATTGTAAGCAGAAGTTCTGCTTGACAACTGTGCTGTTAACCCACACCTAATGTGGGACCCTTCTGATCACTGACCTGTCACAGATAAGCCACTTCCTCGTTCTGCTGCCACACACTCCTCCGTGGCTGTATCCTAGGAGAGAAAATATTCACTGTCCGGTTGTAGCAAACTAGATGTGCTTTTGAGCCTCATACTTAAGTCCCATTTGACTTTGTGAAAAGGGTGTAGCTGAGAGATAATGTTTTCTGGAAGTGAACTAGGTATTTCTATCCACCCTTTCTCCCCCAAACCAAGTGAATTACTATTGATTCTTTTTGCAAGTAATAAACTGCTAATAACACGTTTACTGTTTTGTTCCTTAATTGTATTTTTGTAAATTGAATGATTACCCATTGAGATGTTTCGTACAATTGACATATTCATTATATCTCTGTATCTCAGTTATAAGTTGTTGATTTCCCTAGAAAAATATGAGAATATTTGTCTATGCTACATTGCCAGAAAAGTAAGTTCTAGATAACATACCTCCTATTTTTACAAACAAATTACACTTGTAACGTTGTCTGAATCTTAACTGTTTGTGAACACATTCAATAAAAAAAAACTATCAAATATACTGGGTGTCAGGTAAAATGATATTTCTTTTCTGTGCAAATGAAATACAACTGCTTACATTTGTCCTTTTGTTAAAAAAATAACTGATGAACTTTAAAGCAAATCATTTTATGCTGTTTACTACATTGATTCTATTGTCCATTTAGCTTGATAGGTGGCTCAGACAACAAGCTGATATACAGACACTATGCTACGCTATATTTTGTCTTCTGCGTTGACTCGTCAGAAAGTGAACTTGGCATTTTGGACCTAATACAAGTACGTATTTCTTATTGTGTTTTTATCATAAGCGGTTTCCTTACCTGAATATGTGCCCATCACCATTTGTTATTTAAAGTGCCTTGTTTGCATGTGCTTCTGTCGCTTTGTAGGTCTCGCTACAGACGGTGTTATCTACGAATATGCTTATTGCTACCACTACACACCAAACAACACACACGTACATACACATATGCATTGAGAAAGGGTCTTTTGTACTGCCATTTTTTGCCATTGACTTGAGCGGACGAGCCCCCTTCAGGCATTGCTTGGTTGGTATGTCCTTCACGTTTTAGACCCGCCCACAGGAATTTGCAGATGTTTATACGTCTCTCCATTTACATTGCGTTCATGAGCAGGGTCCCAGAATAGTTCATCTGTGGCATCTCCAAACAGGAGAAACAGCTCGTTAACAATCCCCAAAGCGATGATGTTGCCGTTTTCTTCGGCAGGAGCCTTGCGGATTTTTTGTGCTGCTCGTCTTTACCGGCGTGCCCTCTTGTGCTTTGCTTCAATGCTGGTGGGCTTATATGAGGGACGGGGCATTCTCCCCCTCCCCCCCCCCCCCCCCCCCCCCGCGCATAGAAGCATCAGCACCGCAACCTCTGCATCGGGACAATTGCAACAGCGGCTGTGATGCTCATTTGTGTCTGGCTCCATATGGCCTTTGTGCTCTTCACTACCTCCTGAGATCCACGTTCCTGGAAGGCAGTGACGCACTGCAGTTCGAGCAGCGCTGCCCATCTGTAGTGCCCCAGTGATGCGGGTTCAGCAGACTATATCTTTATTGGCACAGAGACCAGGTACACACAAGTCTATATTGAACAGCGGATTCATACATCAATTCAGTGGAACATGATACATTTTCAGTGCTAGAACGTTCTTCAGCTGTGTAGCTTCCTGACCTCTTAGTTTGGTTATCGTCACCATTAATCTCAGGAGTTGCCAACCCAAAGGGGCTCTTCTGAAGAGTTGATCTTGACCAAAGAATCCCCCTGCAAATGAATTAGATTGAACCCACCGCTAGTACCTTCCATGGAGTTCTAGAATATGGCTGAACAGCTCGTAGGGGTCTTTCTGTTTTAAACCCAGATTCATCCAGGTTCTCACTTTGTGGACTACAGAAGAGGATGTACCCGTTATGTCACTGGTCTGCTCATGAGGACAGCAAGTCTTAGTTATTAGGGTGGATGGAAAACGTCCTGATTTTTGTACATTCGGAACTGTCAACTAGCAGTGATTTGTTAAATTATGCAACTTTTGCTGACAAATTGTGATCACAAGGCCCTAGTTTCTTTAATATTACCATGGCCTGTAGCCGCTGTCAACAGACAGAAAAAAACCTGATCTAAACTGGATGGTAAAATTATTTCCAGTTTTTGACAAAATAAGACCTATTTGCCTCCGGCATCTTTTTTTTCTTTTTTTCTTTCATTTGATGCAGAAGGCATACATAAACATTCTTCTCAGGCGTCCTGTTTCAAAAGTCATAGAACCGTTCGTAGTGGAATCAAATATCTTTAGATAACATAAAATGACGTAAACCTAGTCTAGTGAGGTAATTGTTTTAATCCTCAGATAATTTAATGATGCATAGTTTGGCGTGCAAGAAACCACGCAAATTAAAAGTGCACAGAGGAATGACGGTCATTAGTCTGAGATAGGTAGTGTGTATAATGACTGGCTGTTAGGTTTGCTGCGGGTGGTAAACCTAAGCAAAAACAAAAAAATGCTAACAACGTTTGCTGCTTTGAGGTAGTATGGAATTTCTCCCGGTACTCTTTGTCAACCAGATTAAAAAACTAAAAACCTGCCTTTATAAAAAGTTTGATTTATTAATACATACAACATAAATTATGTTCCCTCAGCACGTTGTGAGTTAACTCTGCTCAAGGTTTGATGAGTTAGAACATCCTGACACTTATCTAAGTTCTTGACAAGGCGGCATCTGCCCTATTCGCCGCCTGCTTAAAAAATACGTATTAATGATTTGATACTCATAACCAGGGCCACTGGAATTATGCTGCAGGTAAGGTCCAAATTATGCGGCAAGAAAATGCAAATCATGCAGGATAATGCGGCAAAGTTTGTGATAGTATTATTATGCCATTTTTACTTGGTGAAATACTGGACAAAGCTTTCACCTCTTTAGTACCTGTTTAACAACCAAATGCAGAAATATGCTACAGAAAAATGACCAGTCTACTTTTGCAAAGGGCCTTCCACTGTGTGGGAACACGTCGCCACGTTTTTAGTAACTTTTGATCCGTTTGAGTTACAAACAGCATCTTTTTTGGGGTAAAATCTGCTGATGATGGATTATGTAGAAAATAAGACCAATCCATAACTATGCAAAAAATGCAGCGGCTGCATAATTAGAGTGGCCCTGCTCATAAGGCATTTGCTTCCACAGCCTCTTGCAGGCGGTGTTGTCACTGGTTCTCATTTTAGGCAGAGTTTGCCTCAGTGTATTGATGCTTGTACTTCAGAAACCTTGACATGCCTTACTGAGCCATTCATTTTTCTGAGGTTGATAAAGTGGAAACTCCATGATGAACTATAATTTAAACAAAGTAGCAAAAATAGCTCGGATTGCGGTGTGCTCTCTATGAAGAGTTAATAATGTTAATATCTGCCCCTACCGCTCAATAGAATGAGAGAGAAACCTTCTAAATGCCAGTAAAACTGTAGTCTATCAGGCATTTATTTTTACGCACCAACCAGATAAAACTAGTATAAGGGTAGTTCCGAAAGGTGGCATGTAGGTTCATGGAATATGCGTCTGAGAGCCATTCTTTTACTGATCGGTGTCCACCGGTGCCTGTATTGTCTTAGAGGATAGTGCTCTGGAAATATTACCCCGAAGTAAGTGTGTGGCGAAACAGGACACCTCAAGAAGAGAAACTAGAGACACGAGAAGGAAAATAGTCTTCTCAGCTTACACCAAATGGAGTTTTGTACACAAATTAGCTTGGACTCGCCTTCTATACATGCAATATAAAATATAACCCGATGAAAATCCGTCTCTTTTCTTGTATGCCTGAACATGCTTTGTAGACTTGTAAATTATTTTGATATAGCTAGTAGACGATCACGCAGGTTACTGTGCTGTATCTCCCTCCTGGACAGTCTTAAAATATTTACCGACTGATAAATGATTCACATTAAATATTTATCTCCTGCCGATGGGAAATTTAGAAGCATCTAGCTATATTGGAACATGCATACTCTAGCAGTGTATTGCTGTTTGCAATTACGTTTACTGCCTTAGATCCCTATTTTGGTCTTAGTGTCAATAATTCAATGTACTTTGGATTCCAACATTTTAGATTTTTTTGTGTTGAAAATGCATATGAATTATGAAAAATGTCAAATGTGTGCTGCTTATTCTTTACAACTCTGTGATCGTTTTTCTATAGCAGTAGTATATCGGGCTTTCAAAAGACAACATTCTGACCTAAAGTATGGTCATCGACCTGCTACTTGCAGTTTTATTCTTATTTAATTCTGTACCCTCGGAGTTACTGACAAAAGTCATTTGCAATGCCACTGTTAAACGTATTAATCTTCTGCTCTTGTATTGTTCTTGATGTGTGTTTTTGCCGTTGTGTATTTTTCCAGTTTGTGTGATATAGTTTCTTTGACTTTCAAGAAAGGCATACTTTGAAAGCATGGCAATGACAAATGTAAATATGCTTTTGAGGTATATGCTAGACAGCTTTAGTTTTTTAGCTTGGCTAATTTAATGCAAAAAAAAAATAATACAACATATTACACAGGAAATAATTGTCCTTCTGCTGAAAAATAAAAAATATTGTGTGTATTGCATAGATTGTGTTCAGTACAGCAGGCCGGTGATGGTTATGCTGAAAAGCCAATGATAAAGGCTGTAGGCCTGATTTGGTTCATTAAGAAAAGTTATGTCAGATGCCATGGGTCTGATCCGTTTATTGTTAAAAGTTATGACAAAGGCAGTAGGTCTGAATTATTTATTGTGAAAAACGTTGGTTAAATCCAATAGACATTTATGGAACCTCTTGCTAAAAACACATTCACAGTGGCTTTACATTGTGAACTCTGACAGGAAGGTGTTTTACATTGTAAACTTCTTTGCTAAGCACCATAGGCGGGGCTTTATATTGCGAACCCTCTGGCAAATGCAACAGGAAGGGAGTTTGTTGTGAACTCTTACAAACACAATAAGATAGGGTTTGATGTAACCCTGACAAATGAAACGAGAAGGGATTTAATATATATGTGTCCCTTTTGTTGGTTTGGCACCTGAACATGATTGATATATGCATATAGTGATTTAATGTTCTGTAAAATGTACTTTGAGCCTTCCTAAAATGTTCAATGGGTTTCTTTAAGCAGAGACCACATCCGGTCTAAAGCCAGCTGGCCTTATTATTAATGTGGTGAAATAGTCAGATGCCAACTCAATAACAATTTGATTGATTTGACAAAGCCTATAGGCTTAACGCTTTTGATTGTGAAAATCCTCAAGTTTTCCAGTAGGCGCATATAGAAGCATTACTGTTTTTTATGACTAGAGCCTGCTCGTGCACACATTGTCACATGATGTGTCACATATAATCAGAGTTGACTACATTTATTGGGTCATTTGTTCCCTGTGGTATTTGTTTATTGTACATGATTTGCAGCCGGGTTAATATAGAAGGCCCCTATGAAAAGGAGTTCCAATTTGTAATTCAGCCTGAAATCTTGTTAATTTTGAGTATAGTTTTTAGTTGCGTGTGCATTAAAATATTTTTCATTTTTTCTATTTTTGTATTTGGGCATCACAAATAAGAGAACAGTGATAGTACACATCGCACATTATCACAGTATAACATTTGTTTAGCATAGTATACAAACATATTCATTAAAATAGTAAGATGAGTGTAGGGACCGTTGCGTTATCCCAGTTCAGCCAGCAGCTGTGCCGCAACCTCGTACACATAGATGACAAAAAGGAAAGGACAATCATTATCCCGTTTATGGGGTAGTAGCATAACCGAGTCTCCCCAACCTCCCAACTTTCCCTCTTTGTTAGTAACATGGCATTTAATGTCAAACAGACGCAGAGGTGTGATCAAGGCTTTGCAGGTAAGCTCGCAATGGCGCCCATATACCCTCAGAATGTGATGTGGGGGGGGGTAAGAGTTCCGCGTAGGCTTCTAGCTGCTCATTACAGTTTGCTAGATCTCTTAGCCATTCCTTTCATGTGAGTGTACACCCTTGCCCTCATTTCATGGAAGCTCAACTGTTCTGCAGGCATCTGTGCTTTGGTTGTGAGTTTTCCTTTCCCTGTGGGAACCTCCCTGACATATCCCAGCATATGTTCGGTTCTTTATTAATCAGGTGCAATGCCATTGCAGTCATGGAATTAGTTATGGTGTCCCTATAGTTCAAGACCCTGGGTCTTCCTTATGCTAAATGATAAAATCCAGCATGTGCTGCCCCACATCTCGTCCATCTGAAGTATTCTTTAGTCTACTAGTGTACAAACTCAATGGGGTGTGGTATATCCTGTGTTGCGGAATTTAAAGTGTATGATACGCAGACTGTTAAGTGAAGGAGCCCAAGTTTGAGTAAACCTACAATGCTCCTCAGAACGTTTCCTGTCTAAATTGTGAGTCTATTTATCACTAGTATTTGGTTTAGCTACCGGACCTTCTGATTCCATTGAGCAATTTAGGCGGATAACTAGACCTTTGGTTAATTCAGCAGAGAGGAGCCCTACAAGCTGTTTGGAATCTAAAGTTTTCTAGAGGTGTGCATCCTTCAACTGAGCTCAGCCCCTGCATCAAGATGAATTGCCCCTTGGGAAATGGGTCCTCAAGAGCTTTTAATTTCAATTTCTATAGTATCTGCAAAGATTTCTCCTCGCGTGTTGAAGTGAGCACAGGGTGGTGCAGAAGTGGTAACTGTGGTGAGTAAGTACATTTTAAATTAGCTCTAATCCTCATGCCCCCTCCGCCCACAATTTACATTTCACTGTGTCGATGTTGGCTCTCTTTGGTGGCATTAGGTGATATTGTAAGGCCTGCAGAGAAGTTTGGGAGGCATTATTATTTTCAGTAACGATATGCCGTGGCAATGAGGGTGGACAATTCTAATACTGAGCAAAATGAGTTTGGGAACATAGTTATGCTTCAGGTCTGGAGCTGCAAAGGCCCCCTAATCATATGGCAGTATAAGTTTAGGCTGTTTGTCCACTCATGCCAATGTAACCATTAGGAATTTAAAGTATTTCAGCAGCACTATGGAAATATTCATAAAAAGATAAAGAACTTTGGGCAGGACAACCATTTTCATCAGCAAAGTCCTTCCCACTAAGGAGAACTACTCAGCGTTTAATTTGCATTTCAAGGTTAGTAATTGTTACATAGTAGTTTGCTTGCACAGCCGTAGATAAATCATGGGTAATCCAAACACCCAAATACTTGACCGAGTCTGCACTCCATTGAAGTGTGTGCCAAGTGCACTTTTGTTCAGGCAATAAGGGGGAATTTGAGTGATTTGCTTCAACTAATACACAGGCCTGAAGCGCACTGAACTTTGTATTCACTTATAATCAGGGACAAATTATCCCTAGGATTTTGGATGAATAAGCTTGTATCATCAGCGTATAATGATATTAACATCTGCCCATGATGTTCAGTGTAACTTAGGAGTGGTGTTGCCTCAGTTTACAGGTAAGCGGCTTCACTGCAAAGGTAAACACTATAGGGGATAATGCACATCCCTGCCTAGTGCCACAGATTAGTGATCGTGTCCAAATCCATCCTGTTGACCCGGATTCTTGCAGTTGAGTTAATATACAGGAGCTCTCTCAGTGTAATAAAGCATGCCGGCATGCCCATCCTCTGAAGAATGGTGAATAAGAATGGCCTTTCTAAGGAGTTAAATGCTATAGCTGCAACTAGCCACAGCTTCCAAATCTGGGTTTAGGAAATTTATTGGAACAAAAATAGTTATGTGATGTAGACCTATCTGGGATGAAGCTGGCCTGATCCGAGAGTAGCAGGTCCAACACCATCGGCATGCCCTCTATTGCCGTTGTTACCTTCGCTACAGTAATGGGTTGTGACAGATAATCACAGTAGTCCTCACTCAGCCACGCAAGTGCATTATTGTCCAGGAAGTCATTGTCTATGTGGGTTTTAAAAGTGTATAGGTCAGCGTAGAAACTTCCTAATCATGTTTTCCAGTGCCCAACCTGGCCTCTCCCCACACTCTAGCTCGTATATTTCGTAAGATGTTTAATATCCTTCTCCGCCACCCCATTATATTCTGTTATTTTCAGCTTTATTTTCGCCAATAATTTAGTACCCGGCCTAGCTGCATACTTAGCCTCTAAGTCCAGGATCTCCTGTTCTAGACAGGACAGGTTTGCATGTAACATCTTTAGTATCTCCCCCCAGCTTTGATATACAAACACCTCTGATTACTACTGTGAGGAAATGGGGTGTATTATCTGGTGAAGTTGTGCAATCTCACCATGTAATACACTTAACAACCCCTTGAGGACCCTTGGTCTTCATTTGTCAATCTGTTGGCTCTGAGCAACAGGGTTTACACAGGAACAAGTCCAAAGCATTTAAACAGCAGCAAAACAGTAAAAGAGGTAATTGGCAAGACATCAAAGAAATCTGATGAGAATTTATAATAATCGACCTGTATTTTTAAGTAATTTTAGACTCCTGAATAAATAAGATCCATTGGCTATAGAATTTACAAGGTATAGTAAATCAATAAAAAGAATAAGCTTTGGTAAGTTCAACAAACTTGACACATAGAAACTTTGTTACTAAAACGTTTGGGATAGTTGTGATGTAGTTACTTGGAGTCTCTTTAGGTGATGAACTTCAGTAAGGAGCTAGTCGGGGATCCTCAGAAACCGTTACCTCAACAGGTGAATCAGTTTTCAGTCAGTTCCAGGCACTTTTATTGTTCGAACGGCTTTCTTATGGAAGTGGTCCTGGTGCAAGGGATGAAGGTTGCTAAAGATGCTCAAAGAATGCTGTGGATACGATGTGGTCAACAATGGTCTTGTTGCAACTAATTCTCGGTCCATGAAGGGGGTGAGACTGTTCTGGTCACAGGGTCGACATCCCTTGAAGTTCTCTCGAAGCTGGCAGAAATCCAGTTACCACTGGGCTACCAGTCCCCCAATATCGTGATCACTGGTCTCTCCTTCCTGGATCAATAGCTTGTCCTCTGGAGGTCCCAGCAGCAGTTTGACGAGACTAAAGGGTCCAGCAAACCCAGGTGCAACTTTGTCCGTCCGGTCCTGGTCTCTAGTGCTGCACTGTCTGCGGTTGGTGGCAAGTTGAAGACTTGGGGCTACCAACTTTCCTCAGTAGGCATCTCAGCTGTTGTGTCCCTGTGCTGGGAACAGAAGGCCAGCTCACTGACCATTGGGGCCTCTTGGCTTTGGCTGGGCTCTGGCGACGGCTTTTCTTCATGCAGGACACAGCAGACACAATCCATCTATTTTGCTAGCCAACAGGTTCAGCAGGTGCTGTTCCCGCTAGTGCAACCTCTTTTTTGCTTATTACACGATTCAGAAGGGCAGTCCTTCTTCCGTCCTCCGTCCAGTCGAGATCTGAGTTCGGGGTAGGATGCAGTTGGTAGCCAGTGAGCTACTAGGTTCCCTCCCTCCTGATGACGACTTCCTGCAAACTGTAGCATATGGGTATCCCATGATGCACCATTCTGCTCGCTTCCAATATGGCAGGACCCCTCTTCTGGCTTGTGGAGCTCCCTAGCCTAATCCAGAGGTGTAGCTACCAAGGGGGCTATACGCCTACTGAAAACCAGCTTGGCAACGGAGTTTCCCCTCGCCTGTCCCGAGGGCTAGTTGGTCTCCCCGAACACTGGAGCAGCCACTCAAACAAGTGTTACCCATTTGCCCTTCAAAGGCAGCCTCTCCTTTGAATCTCGCCTTTTGGGCCAATACCCGTGTGGCTTCCTGCAGGAGGAAGGTAACACCTCCTTCCAGAGCCAGTATTGTATTCTTTCCTGTAAGTTGTTAGCATGTCTCCCCAGGAGGGCAGTAAGCTGTCTCGATGACAGTACCCCATGTGCAACTAATATGGGAATAGAGGATTAAAGGCAACAAAGTGGCAACTTTGCAAAAGTTGCACACAGCACCATTTTACTTTAATTTGGAAACAAGTCTGGTGAAATGATACAAGTTGTTTGATACCTTGGATGACCCACTTTGGTCGCACCATTCCAGAGTGAGCACAGCAGAGCGGTCAACATGTCTTTAAAAAAAAAAACAGCTGCATCAGTCCAAAAGCTTAGAGATGACCATACAAAAAGCCACATTTCTTTAAAACCACCCTTAATGCCTTCACTAACCACCATTCATTTTTTTTCAATTGAAGTAATGCAGGATCTTGACGCAAAACTCCTTGCGAAAAACTGTATCTAGTAATATTTCAGGTCGTAACTTCCAAGTTAATTGGGGGTAAGGTGCATCTGGGATGCCCATTGTCAAGAAAAGTGGGGGATGGTTTGAAATTGTTATGGCCAAGTGGTGTCTATCCTGTACCTGAATGTTAACTTTTGTAGTGTCCAACCAGGAGTCTAACCGTCACCATGAATTGTGTACAAATGAGGGTGTCTGGCTCCCCGGAGATCTACCAGCTTGTGCGGAGTATTTATTTGGTAAAGCATTGCTGCTAAGATTTTTGCTCTCCTCACTGAACTATGTTGTAGGTAATGTGGATGGATGACAAGATACTTCTTGATAAGTTACAGGATAGGTTTATTAAGGTACAGCAGAGCAACACACCTCACCAGCTGACCAGACCATCAACTGCCAAGACTGGAACTTTCACATACCAGTCAGAACACTCATAGGTACTATGGGAGGTTGAGAAGGTAGAAACACAAAGGAGGGACTACTGACACCAAGTAGCCATAATGAAGTAAGCACAACTTTACAACATATCTTCTTCCTTTACAGAGAAAACAAAATAAAAGACTCAAACACATAATAAGAGCCTAAAACATGGAAAACAACAGAAAGGAAACATAAAACACGTAGAAGGTCAGCGACCTCTTGGACTTCCAGATCACGAAGGCAAAGGGATAGGATATGATGAGGATCATGATGACCAACTTCTCCCCTTCGATTGACGAAAAAAAACCAAGAAGAGACAGTCTACTCTCTACAATCCGTCATTGTGGCCAGCAAAAACGGGAAGAGACAGTTTACTTTCTCTGATCAGTCTTTGTCCGCCGCGGCTTACGACTCATAGTTGAAGATAGAAGAGTTCAACATGTGCCTCCAATGCCCAAAAAGTTCTAGAAGGATGTTCCCTAACAAAAAAAATTGGAGCCAGTTCTCTTACAGTCCAAGATGAAGTTCTGGACCAGTTGTCTCGGTTCTAGTTCTTTTTCTTGGGTTAAGGGCCTCTAGATGTGGTTCGAGCCTCTAAGTTACCTTTAAATTTAATTTCTTTGTGGGCAAACTGTCTCAGTACTGTGGGCTATAAGGCCTGGTTCTAGTCGCGGAACGTTTATCCCGGTTCAGAGAACCCCCTTGTCACGATTTTCTGTCATGGTACTGGAACTCTTGTTGTCACGAATCTCGGTCGTGAACTCTCCCGGTCCTGGGACACATTTTTTTCCTATCCCGGTGCTGATTCTGGGACATCCGTTGTCCCCCTCTAGATAGGTTACAACCTTTGTTCTCTCGTTTTTCCCTTTCTTCTGGGACCTTTGTCCCCTTCCGGTCCTAGAACATCCTTTGTCCTCTCCCGGTTCTTGGTTCTGCCGGTCCTGGGACTAGCTTTGTCCTCACCCGGTCCTGGTCCAAGGCTCACTCCCTCAGTCCTTAGTTTTCCCTGGATTGGGGTTAGAGTTGCAATAGTTTTATCCAAGTAAATATTGAAATAGGAATTGCTACTTTCCAATTTTCCCCATTTGCATTTCATCTCTTGAAATCTACAGTCTTTCAAAACTTTTGAACGGTGGCATCTCTTCTCATAACTTTAAGTCAGATTTTTGATATATTTGCCTCATTGCTTTGTGCTGCTCTCCGTCATGGTTCTAGACTGTGTTATTGTTTTTTTTTTTTTTTTAAATATTTTCCACAGTATTGTACTCTACTACATATGAGCTTACAGTTACTGTTCCTGGAAGTAATCATAGGCTGCAATGAGTGCTGCTAAGCTGAAATTACTGTTTCTGTACTCCCCATAGATGCTACAAAGCTGTGATATCTATGCTGGGGAAAAGCTGAAGTTACGAAACAAAGCAGTAGTAGATTTAATATTACTATAGGTTAAGGATCAAATATAGCTTTGAACTCCAAAAGTATTGACAAATGGAATACAAAGAACAACCACAAGATGGCACTCTTGTGAAAGAATTAAAAGCCTGAACTCGTTCGTGCTTGTTTCTGTTTCCGTGTAGATTCCAGAAATTATGACAGGTCATAATAGTTGGAGGTAGTGTTGGCTGCCAAAATTGTGAAACATCAGTGTTATGCTTAGCTATGCATGCGCTCGCTTACCTATACTTTGGAAAGGTGACATCGAGTTGAGGGACGGGCATTAACAAGCATAACGAAGTGCAAGGCATTTCCACAAAAGAAACCTCGATCTTGGGATACATCGACATGCGCTGCATAAGAAAATTGACCAAGATATTGAGATCTCTTGGGGAACACCAGTTCGGCAGAAAACACTTTCACTGTGCGGAAATCCTCCTATCACTGTTTTATTTGCGCTCCGTTGTGTGTTAGCGCAATTCTGGCCACCACTTCAACTATGCCGCTGGTACTCGGTACACAGGACAGATATCTTCCTCTCTTCACTCAATTGTGATCGGTGTTCCCGTTACCAAGGGAACGAGGCAACAAGATGGCTGCCTGACGTCGGGTCGCGACATTTAACCTTGGGTGGTGACATACTGAAAGCACGTCTCTAACCATGGGTGGTAGTCAGGACAACGCCAAGAACGCTGGACGTTCAGAGAGTGTGATGCTGAAGAGACATTCATTCCGCTAGTACCCACGGAAATTCTACGATGTCATCAGTGTGAGGATGGCAGCAATAGGAGAAGGATCTCTCTGAACAACAACGGTAAAACGGAGTTTTGGACACGCCTCACTTCTCTCTTCACCAGTCTCGGCTGTTCACCTCATTGTCCACACGTGTCACAAGATGTCTTTTTTTAAGATAGGTCTAACAGCTTGCCTCAGCCACGCATATCGATTACTGCAATATGCTGCTCCAAACATACGTTGGCTTAAATTAATCCAGAAAAATTGCTTGTTTTAAAATATTTCCATTTCAATTATACATGCACTTTTCACGCTTGCAACCGCTTCTCTGACCTGTCACCTAGTGTCAATATTCTTTTGACGAGATGAGTTCTTGGCTGCGCTTTAAACAGCAAGTGTCTTTCATACCTGGCAGGTCGTCTTGACTCAGACTTGACAGCAAATGGATTAGTTGTGACAGGTTTCTTGATAATTCTCGTTTCTTTTTCCCAATTTTTCTCGCGTTACTCAGGTTACCAGTTTCTTTCCAAGTTTTTTGCTGCAATTGGGTGACACGCAGTCTTGGGTTCTTGTGCGAGGTGTTGCTCAGGGCTGTGCTGTTCTTCTTGGTCTTCTTCACTGGTCTGGTCAGCTTAATCGTCGCCAAAATGTTGTAGGTAATGTGGATGGATCACAAGATACTTCTGGATAAGTTACAGGATAGGTTTATTAAGTTACAGCAGAGCAACACACCTCGCCAGCTGACCAGACCATCAACTGCCAAGACTGGAACTTTCACATACCAGTTAGAACACTCATAGGTACTATGGGAGGTTGAGAAGGTAGAAACACAAAGGAGGGACTACTGACACCAAGTAGCCATAATGAAGTAAGCACAAATATACAACAAACTACATCTATCAAGTATGTTTTTTAGCACTGTATTAAATTCTCCACCCTACAGCAATTCCTGAGGAGACGCTGCAAGTATTTTTTTTCATAAATGAACAAAAAAACTTGTCATCCCCATTAAGTTGTGTGTTCACCAAGGTCACATTGCCTTCCTCAGATAATTCTGTGGAGTATAATAAACCTGCTCTGGTCAGCCAATATGGGGCGGAGGTGCTGGAATCAGATTCCTTTTTTGACCAGGATGCTGACACCTCAGTGTAGGAGGAATAAGTTGATGCATACTCTCTGTGTTGTGTACTTTGTGACGTGGATTTCTTGCAGCAGGGCAACTTCCACATTTTGTCTGTTTAAGTAAGCTAGTATCTGCTGTGCCTTGCAAGAGTTATCCAGTCCACTGCAGGTTCACTTAATGGCCGGTACAGGTCCAGGACCCATGACCGGTTGTCATATTGCTAATCATAACTGTCTCATCATAGAGTTGCATATACCATGCAGGTGTCTTGCAATGGATAACCATCTACAGCTGTCATAATGTGTCCATATTCAAAACAACTCTAAACATTTTTAATCATCCCCTCTCCCACACTAGCAGCACTTCTGTGCCAGAGAGTAAGTAAATAAGCAAGTAAATCCCACTTTCCCTTCTACAGCCCATCAAATCAACTACCCACTCCCAAATCAAACCCAAAACAGTTCCTGTAGTTGCTAACCTATGGGGAATAGCCAGGGTGTTGGCCAGAGGTGGAGCATGTAATCCTTCAGGTGCAGATGGAAGGGATCGTAAGGTTCTGCATGGTATATATAGTCTTCTGCAGTGTGTTATTCAGCAAGTCTGTACATGTCTTTAAGGATATCAATAAATTGTCAATGTGTCAGGATAAAACCAACTTGGGGAGAGGTGCTAATGCCTCATCGATCACAGCCTATAATCTGATGCACCAACAGCCAATTGCCTACAGCTGTGTCCGGCTTGGCTATGCTACACAGTCCGCAGACTTCTGGCTAAAATGCAGCCTATTCGACATTGCTCGTTGGGGTTGTCTCATCTCACTCAAGATAAGGGGCACGGCCAGACTGCAGCAGTCCCTCGCTGCACACAAAATTCTAAGCTTATTTCAGGTTGTGGAATACGTGCTGTTTACCTTTCACCAGAATCTTCAATCTGTCTGGGCGTGGATGATGCTTGCCTCTTGTAGCCTTTTCTTCAGGGGCTGGTACACTTGGGTACTCTTGTTGGGTCTCCTGGACTGCTACTGTGAAGTAGTGAAGATGGCGATGGACTGACCCTCAAAGTTAATCCTGCATTTCTTTAGCCATCTGCAGGAATATATCACTGTCCCCAGATGGGCTATTATTGGACTTGCGGCTGCTGCAGGCAATGGCGTCAGCCCCAGGGAGTGATGTGCCCACTGGGCATCGAATAGACAAGAGATGTGAGCATGTTTACACATACGTTTCTCGGTTGCTGGTATTGGTGGACTCTGCTATGACTAGGACGCATAAATCTTTTCTCTGGGATCTTGCTTTCCGGTCTTCTGTTCTTAGCTTTCACAAGGTTTAGAAGTGTTTCCATATTTTAGAGCTTCTCCTTGTTGCCATTAGTGTCATCTTCCACGTCAGATATGTGTTGCTCCACAGTTGGCAGGCTATTTTCTTATTTATCTATTTTTGTGGACTTAAGATCTATTGGGGTAGTTTGAGGGTCTTTTTGCAGCACAGTAGGAGAGGACCTCAACAATCTGGTATGGTGTCCAGCTGTTGAAGTATTTTGCACCTCTGTGTCGGCTCCAAATTTACAAGCGCCCCTGCAGTGTGCCAAGGCCCTAAAGTGAAAGGTACCACTTATTTTCCTCTCCCAAGAGGCCTCACCACTACTCAGGAGCCATACTGTCTACTCCTCCTCCTCCTCCTCCTCCTCCTCCGTCTTTACCTTCTTCTCTTCTTCCTCCTCCCTTCTCTTTACTCTTTCCTCCTCCTTCCTCTTCCCCTTTTCTTTCACTGCCTATACATTTTTTTTTCTCCTCGTACCTCTTTATCTTCCGCAACCCCGCCCCTCATCCCTTTTATTTGCATGGCGCATAAGGCATTTAAAGAGAGTAGCTCATCTCTCGGATTTAGTCCTATGCACCCTCTCACAAGCTTCATTCCTCTTTTGTGCAATCCAAAGATTATTTTTGGCAACAGTTTTCTCTTAATATAGAAGTAGCACTTTACTGCCTAATATATCTCAAAATTGCACGGATAGGGATGTAGTCTAGTGTCCATGGTGGTTGGTGTAATGTGCAAAATCTTGGAACACACAAGAAAACGTTGGGAGACCTTTTGACGTTGCTATTATTTGAAGTGCAGCCTGGTGCTAGACTGCAGGACTGCTTTTAAAGGCTGTTTTGACACAAACCAAAAGGCTCCAGTGAGAAGCACTGATGGTCTCATTTCTCATATCTGTAGACACATGACTGCTAATAAAATCCATGCAGGGCATTAGTTGATTTTCTTTTAACTGGGAAGACCGGAATCGGTTTACATGCTTCTAGTTAGCATTACAAGATGTCAATCAAGAAAAAAATTAGTGCGCTGTGGCAGTTTAGCACAAGAATAGTTATTTTTGCATTCCATCTGAGCACCATGTGTGCATTTCTTTGAATCCCATTATGTTATAACAGGTGCTCAGACATGCATAGACTGAAGCTAATTCGCCTGCTGAAAGCAAGCACTTGCAGAGTAAGAACACTGTCACTTGTTGTGGCAGCCACCTAACGAAGACCCTGCCTGTGTTCGTTATCAGTCGACGTGGGTGGGTGCCACTACAGTGGTCAACGTGGTGGCGAGTCCTAGTGATCAATATGGTGATGGCCCATGATACAGCTCTCTGTGAGGAATGCTACCTCTGCCCAGTCTGCCTTACCTTTGGGTACTGATCACACACACACCACACAACTGAAAGCAGGCTGCGGCATAACCTTTCTAAGTTGCAAGCAAACACAAGAAGGAGAGGTTTGAGATTACCCGACATCCATTGATATCATTTAGCACATCATTTACAACAGGTAATATAGACTGAACATCAGTGTGCAAACCACTCCCTCTGAACCCCTTCAACCGCAGGTCACATTTGAAAACCATAACGTGGGTGACAGGCCACAATTGTGCAGTCTACACTACACACACTTCCCGTGTGACCCACCTCTCAACCCCAAGGTCAGGGCAATGCTAGATTCATGTGCACAGGCCCAAGATGCTTTACAATACACAAACATATCCACTGTGGAGCCCCAATATGATATAATATGGCAGTGCGAGTAGGAGAACAGACTTTTAACTGGAAGTTGTGGACACTACTGGCATTGATGCACTGGATGACCTAATGCAGGGAAACATTGCTTAACCTGCGTGTGCTTAGAATCTCACCTACCACACTCCCAATACCAGAAATGCTGCAGGTTGAGCCACTGTTTGGCTTGTCACTTGGGACACAACCCATCCAACTCTTAAATGTTTGTCTTTTAAAATCATGCACAACTGCTGCTGGTCCCCTACCAAGTTTCACAAAACAGAACTCTCCATTATTGATTTATGCTGGAGATGCAAAGCCAGAGACTGAGACCTGGGCCATGCCCTAAGCTGTCTAAGTTCTGTCAGATGATCTGGTGCACACTTTTTATTTTATTTGATTTGAAAAGTTTTATATAGCGCTGGCTAGACCCGGAGGTGTCAGAGCGCTTTACATGAGGACGAGCATTGTTTCAAAGCATAGTTACAAATGACATAGTTACAAGTTACACAGTTTCAGAGCATAGTTACAAGTTGCTGGAGCGTAGGTAAATGCGTAAAAAACATACGTAAGGGAAAAAGCAGGTAAGGGGAAAGATTCAGGGGAGAGGGGATAGAAGCAGGGGAAGTAGACAAAAAATGAAAGAGGAAAAAAGTAGGGGGAGGGTGAAAGAAACACAACCGGGAGACGAGCAAAAACAGTGTCCAACGTCCGGTGTAATGTGATCCCAGAGGAAATGAGTGTGGCTCCCTTTACACCGTGGCCTCTCTCAGAGGGGTCTCTGAGACTCCAGGGTATACAAACTGGATCCCTCCCCAACAAGGGGAGAGGGAGTGCTTTGGCAAGGGGCGCCATTCCCACACCTCCGCTGTGTGTGGCTCCCTTGACGCAAAAACTAACAAGCATTTACAATGCAATGGTCTCGGCAATATTATAGGTAGAGCTATTGGTATTGCTCATTATTTTTTTATTATTTTTGTATCTCTAAATAAATGGCATTGTCATTTCTATTGGCATTAGCTTTTTTTTTGCATATGTGATACCTATTGCATTAGCAGAGAGAGAGTGAGGTAGTGAGATAGAGAGAGAGAGAGTGAGGTATTGAAATAGAGAGTGAGGTAGTGAGAGAGAGTGAGGTAGATAGAGAGTGAGGTAGTGAAATAGAGAGTGAGGTAGATAGAGAGTGAGGTAGTGAGATAGAGAGAGTGAGGTAGTGCGAGAGAGAGGTAGATAGAGAGTGAGGTAGTGAGAGAGTGAGGTAGTGAGAGAGTGAGGTAGTGAGGGAGAGGGATGTTGTGAGGTAGTGATATATAAGCATAGAGTGATGTTGTGATGTAGTGAGATGGAGAGAGAGGTAGTGAAAGTGAGTTAGTGAGATAGAAAGAGTGAGGGAGTGAGATAGAGAGTGATTGAGGTAGTGAGTGAGAGAGAGTGAAGTTGTGAGGTTGTGAGCTAGAGAGTGAGGTAGTGATGTTTTGAGAGAGAGAAGTTGTGAGGTAGTGAGATAAAGTGGAGTAGTGAGGTAGAGAGAGTTATGTAGTGAGAAAGAGTGAGGTAGTGAAACAGTGATGTAGTGAGGGATATTGTGAGGAAGTGAGATGGTCGGTGGTTGAGATAAGTAATGACTGGCTGATACTGGCCTTCATTCTTGAGGGGTCCGTTGGTGGCTGGATTGTAGCCCACATAGGGAGCTGTGATGTAACAGGGCTTCAGAGACAGGTTTTGAAAGAGAAAGTAGTGTCACTTCTCGTGAATATATCATGACGTTCACGGGACACAACTGACTCATCTCATAAAATAGTTAACTATGGTAGGATATTGTTAGCATGGTCTTTAAGGCTTCCGTACATGAATTGGGACAGCTACAGGAACTTCTCTGCACAATGAAGTAGTACTGGCGGTTCTCAAAAGGACTCCTGTGTGTCAGATGAGAGGGACTGGCCTGTATCAGCTGTAATCGAACACTTTCTGTCGGACAGTGTACGCACGCCTATGGATCATTTGAATACTTTTCATGGGACAGCCGCTGCAATTCTCAGCTTTTTTCTAATAGTTTTAAGGGACTGTGCATATTTTTATCAGCAGGTATCAAATGAACTCTACAGTGGTGGCGCTTCTTTACAGGATTCCTGTTGTGTGATGGCACTGGCACTTATCAAATGAAATCATGGCACATCTCAAAAGTATTCTGTTACTTTTAAAGTGACATCACTGCCACACTACTCGGCGCTGGCACTTCTCAGCAAAATCCAAACACTTTTCATGGGACAGCCGTACCACACTGCTAAACATGACACTACTCAGCAAGATTCTAGCACTTATAATGGGACAGTAGTATCATGCTGCTCAGCAGTGACACTTCTTAGCAAGATTCTAACACTTTTAATGGGCCAGCAGTAACACACTGCTCAGCATGGCATTTCTCTGAAAGATTCTAACACATTCGATGGGCCAACAGTACCACACTGCTCAGCACTGGCACTTCTCAGCAAGATTCTAAAACTTTTGACGGGACAGCACTACCACACTGTGTCATTTTCAGTTTTTTTCCCATCTTTTTGCTGAAGAGGAACAGCATTGGCAAAAGCCAATAGGTCTGCTGAATGTGAGACATAACGGCTACGCCAATGCTTGTTCTTTAATGCTAATACATTTATAAGCTTTTCTATAGACAAATGTTCTCGAACAGCAGCATACTGGGAGATGATGATTATAAATTCCTGCATAGTCTGTGCTCGGCAAGGAAAAGAGGATCCAGGACAGAGGATCATGTCTCTTTAGACACCCTCTGCCTCTACTGCACACATCATCTGATGCATAGGCTCCTGATTTTAACGAGAGGAAAAACTGTGTTGCTCAATCGGATCAAAAGTTACTTTAAGTTGGGTGACATGTTCCAGAATAATGGAGGGTCCTTCACAAAGGTTCACTCGTCATCTTTCAGTTGTTTATTGTTGTATTTGGTAGTGAAACTGGTGCTAATGGGGCCAAATCTTTGCCCAGAAAGTAATACAGTGTGTATACGTGGCAAAATAATGAAGCAATACTCTCAAAAAAGATGCCACATTACATTCTAAAGTTTCTTTTCTTGCTTTACAATTTTGTCAACTCTGCCTTCTGATTTGCACCGCCCTGCTGCATAATTCCAGTGGCTCTTCCTATGGCCCAAGGAACTCTAATTGTGTTCAGAACTAATGTTTGTTAAGAAGCCCCTTTGTTCCAGGTGATTGTAAATGTTTTGTCATTAGCAAATTGAAGGCCTGTGCCTGCACTTGAAAGGCCGTCTCCGTCATCTCCCCACAACTCTGATTCACCTTAGAATACCTCTAAGTGGTCTCTCCATTTCAACTCTGACAGTTTATTTCACATGGAAAATAAATGTAAAGTGCAGAAGTCCCATGTTAGATTGGACACTTTAATACAGGTCTGGATTTGTGCTATCAGCATGAATTCTGCGACAGACAGATTAAATGCAGAAGTGGCATTTCTCAATAACACAAACACGCACAATGTCTCTTTAATAAGGACAAATCACAGATACCAGAATCCCAGTCTCAGGCAGTGAAGTGTCAGACGTAGGAGTCACGACTCGCGCTCAGACACATGACTCAACACATTTCTCGCCACCATCTATCCAGCCAGATACTGCGCGCGCATTCTTAAACACAGACCGACCTCGGGCACAGAGAAGGGATTAAAACTAAGCCACTTTTGGTCAATTTCAGCAAGCAACACAACTTTGAAATGCAATGCACGTATTTTCGGAAATAAAAGGGGGACACACGTTTCGAAAAGAACTGTGAAGAGTAAACACCACACCTTTGCTTGCCTCGTCCACGCGTGAATCTCTGCTACAATTAGCTCCGGAGGCATAAGGGGGAAAGACGTCCAAAGCACGGTGCGGTTCCCTGCTCGTCGAACTGGAGCCTGCCCCGGCAGCGCCGCCACCAGCACAACAACACGGCGCCGGACGGATGGATCTAGCAAAAAAATGGCGGATGGAAGCTTCGAAACCTTTGGATTGGGGGCGTGTTCCTGCTGTTCTAAAAGGGCGTGGCTAAAAAGTGGAAAGAACAGCAAGAAACACGCCCCCGAATCTGAAAAAGACGGAGCCTATTTGGAGGGACGGCTCTCTCCTCCTATGGCTGGCCTCCGTTTAGGAAGCCAGCCAATGGAAGAGAAGCAAAAAGAGAGGCGGGCTAAATAGCCACTCTAGGAAACATTAAATCTCCGACATCCGGTTCTGCCTTCGGCAGACCGGATAGTCCTCGACCTAAAAACTACCATCGACTGCCTAGCGCATCCCTTAGCAAAGTTAGCCAACTTCATGGCACACCAGACGTGGAACGAACCACATCTCACTGGCATAGGTGGATGGTCATGGCACTATCTACAGCAAGATGGGCATACTAACATACCACTCATCAAGGATCCCCTCACGCAGTGCAAGTATAACTACAACTAGAATAAATGGCCAAATGGCTATGTTTGACTGGATATGTGGCCTCTGACTAGAACACTGTGGATTAAACACACGGGAGTTGGAATAGAAAATTAACCTATTCCAACTTCCAGAGCTCCCCCGACTGAAAGTCGATGTAAAAGTTGGCATTGCAAACTCCGACCCTGATTAAGCAACATAAAGGGTATTTGCTTGGCAAATGACAGATTTCACATTTAGTATGTTTTATATTGCTACCTTAATCATCTTCTGTAATGCCACCAGGCAGGCTGGGATTGTTCAGCCTTAGGCCGAGGCTGAACCAGGATTACATATAGGTAATATTCCCTCTTTCTTTTTAGCAAGTGCCTTGGTATACACTCTGGACACAACAGCAGTACTGCATCTTTGTTCAGCTGCACCCGTTTGTCAAAGGCTTGTGTGATGTGTCCGAGCATCTCCATTGTCGCGGTCTGTCTGGGAAGAGTCCGGCTCGGCAGAGTTAGCCTTGCCGCACACAAACTGGAAGCCAGTGCCAGGTTGTTAATCTTCAAAACCGTTGGATGCCCAAAAGTCAGCTTCTTTTCTGCCTAATGCTCCCAGTAAATATTATGAATGGTTGGGGATTGATCTCTTTGCCGTATTTCATCATTTTTAAGTCATCTAGAAGATCACGCGTGTTTTCCTTTCTGTTGTCATCTTGAGGTTAGCCATGTGCAATATGCAGATATGCAAGCAGCCTTGATCCCGCTCCACAAGCAGCCCAAGACCAGTCCTGTCCTAGGTGGGGCTCTTCAGTCGAGTGCAGCTTGGATCTAGTGGCACAAAGAACAGGACCCACGTCTGGGCATACATATTGCACTGAAGTCAACAACAAATGATGGTTGGGATATTTTAATTAATCACAGCCACTGGCAGTTAACCTTGGTCAAGGCGGTTTACTTCAATGTGATGCCCTAAATGCAGCGGGTATGCTCAGGCGAGGATCCCTTCACAGAGTAGGGTAATGGGCTCATCTCACAAGTAACAGCTTTGAGGGCAACCAGAATATCAGCAAGCTTCATGCTTGAGAGTGTAGTGATGTTGGCCTATATAGTGTGGTTTCATGGTTGTATGGGGCGTGTCTGCATCCTGCTGCTGCCACTGGGTTTCATTGTGAAATCTTATGCTGTTTTATGAACAATGCTGGACTTTTTAAAGAGGGCTTTGCTTTTGTTGAATGCTTTGATTATAGTTGAGTTGTAATAAGTTGCTTTAGCTGTTGTGATGAGATTCTGTGAGCAGAGAGGCTTGAGTTATTTAGTGCATCTTCTATATTTGCCTTTTTCATTTTTTTTCATATTGTATGTGTAACATTTGTTGTCAGTTTAGCCGTATTAAAGTGTTATCCTCCAAAGCAACACAAAAAGAATCTGACACAAATTATGCCCCTAGTATATACTGATGCTTACCAGGGCCTAAGAAGAGAGCTAGCAGGGTACTCACAGATAATGTTGTCAATGACCTGCTTCCTAACACCCTAGCAATATCCAAAATCCTGGTGACCTGGTAAAAATATTTTGACTGCAGAGTATATAACCTGTCAAAATAAGTGCAAATCTAAGAATTACTGTTGAAGATATGTTGATGCTGGTACTGGGACTACATATGTTGGAATAGGTGTCCTTTGGAATTTCTAACCATCCACTTTTCACTTGAATCTAAAGGGGCTTCTCTTGTTGAACACATGCTTCAGAGTGTCAGAGCACTTACAGGCAGATAAAGATTGAAAGACCTTGTCAGTAAGGTATCAAGGCCTAAAAGAGAGTACAAAGTGACCTATTGTTTGAGACTTAGGGGCTTTCTTTAAAGATACTTTATGGGTAAAATGAAGAGTTCTGGAAGTGGAACTGGGAACCTTTTAATTTTAGTAGTTCACAATTATATAGTTCTGCTCATAATTGATAATTGAATCAGTTTGTGACTGAATTGGAAATATCACTTGAAAACAGATCTAAAAATGTCACCATCATGTTGGAGCTTCTACAAAAGCAGGCGTTAACAGTTTGCCTTGTGTATGCTTTCCTTTTATGATTTCATGTCTTTGGGATTTAAAACGGTTACCTCCCTCTCTCTCTCTAGGCGACCTCATGCAACTTCTGGCAAATTATCTTCTCACGTTAAGAGGCTAATCAACAGTCCAAAGCCATTTTGATTGCAGAATAAATCAATTATCCACGGTACACGACTAGCTGCTTCTATTGTTTACGGCTTTCTGGAGTTGAAACATAGCTACTTGGATATTAGATGGGTAATAACTGACAAAATACAGAAAAACAGACAAGGAATGGGTTATAACTCAGGTTAATTTTTATGTTATGTCGGTGTCATCATGGAAACAGGAAAGCTTCCGTTGTCTAAGTTACTTCGGAACAAAAGACTTACAGATATAAAGTGTTAAATACAACATTAGCAATAACATTGTACAAGTCGAGGCTTGTTCAGACAAACAATCGGGGATTTAAAGAGCGCAGTTACTCACCCGGAAGGGTCTCGAGGTGCTGAGGGGTGCAATGGGGTCGACTTGCTGATCCGTCTGGGCACAGGATCAGTTCCCAAACAAGTGCTAACTGCTTACTTTCCAAAACAAAACAGTTTATAGTTAGGTTTGTCATTGCACAAACTAAATCATGCCTTTTTCCTACATTCTAACTTGCTAATTTTATTAATGAACAAACATTCATATAAAAATTAAACAACATTTAAAATACTGTTGTATTCTGTGAAAATATCTATTTGGAAAGGTCGAAATCTAACATTTCCTGTTAGTTCATATTCAGTTCAGGAACTCTTCACGTCTTCACATTACTGAGATTCGCCTAAGGTCTAGTGGGGGGAAAAAAATAAAAATTGCATTGATCAGCATTTCCAACTTAACATGTGTAACTATGGAATACTAGTGTTCCCTTTGCTTGTCAAAATGTGGCTTATCGCCTACACGTAATTCCTACACGTTAATTGCATTAATTGTTTTATTTATTAAAACGCTCTCACAAAAGTTAAGTCCTTGGTGTTCTCCTCACATAGGCTCTCTGAGAGCATACTCCCATGTCTACGCTAGGCATCAGCTGCACTTGGATGTGATGATGTAAGGTAGACTTTGAACTGGTTTGATAAATGAAAAATGGATTTGTACCCCAGTTTGAACACTAGATGGAGCGAGCAGTCCAAGTACACTGCCCTGAAGTTGCTTGTCAGGTAATGCAATGTCTGGAAAGTACACATTGCTATCCTGAACAGTGTCTTTCAGTCCCAGTGGCGCGCTTTCAGTACCAAATCTCACAGTGAACTCCCCCCTTCACAAAACCTCAAAATGGAAAAGTGTTCCAGGACAACATCTGTTTATTCATTCTCCTAATCTGTTGATTCATTCTCCTGATCCGTTTGTGGCGTCTCTGAACCCTTGGAAGGGATGCAGAAGCTCTTGTCCTCTCTCTGCTGTCCTGTGGACGTATGCTGTTGCATGATGCATATGCAGGCGCAATATTAATCCTACCCTTTCTCGAGAATGCTTTTGATGTAAAGATTAGAATTCAACATGCAGGTAAATGTTGAATAAACATACGCGACAAAGTTCCCCCTCAAATGTTCGAGTTAGAGAATCGTAGAACCTCCCTGGAATATTTAACAAGCATTTGCAATGCAATAGGTCTCGCATTTTCGAGAGTTTGAGCTATTGGCATTGTAAATGACAATGCCTTTTATTTATCTTTTGGGTTTAGAAACCTAAATAAAAGGCATTGTCATTTACAATGACAATAGCTTAAACTCTTGCAAATGCGAAGCCTATTGCATTGCAAATGCTAGTTTGTAAATGCACCCCATTTACAATAAATAACTGTTGGAAAACGAGGCAGCATCTGTGAGGCCTGCACAGATAACATGACTACATTTGTCCTTCACTGGGAACCAAACACCCAATTGTAGCGCCTGACTCTCCGAGGGTAGTGTTGCAGAGCAGTCTGAGGATTACTCAAGGGAGGTGGTGTGGGCTAGTAATCGCCATTTGCAGGTGCACAAAAATAACACTCAATAATTGATTGTCCAGTCTGTACTTTGCTTTATAAAAGTAAGAGTACATTTATTAAACACACACACTACTCAATACCATGCACCAATTTACAAATATACATAACCTGTTGGAATTACTTTGTGACATTGCATAACATCTCCACCCCTCCCGCAGGGGCGGTGGGGTCTAGTACCACCACTCCCATGTATGCACATCAACTTGCCCCCAATGCAGTTAGTTGAACATAACCTGGAGCGAGGGCCCTGCGCACTGGCACCATCCCAGTGGCGACCCACCCCATTACCTCAACAAGCATTAAAAAGGGGTAAACCTGCCTTGGTGACACATGACCCTGACTGAGCATCTCCTACTGACCATAAAGTATGCACCTCTATATCTTAAGGGCTAGCAGTCTGGGGTCTTCACCTAAGCGCAGCAGCAAGAACCCATGTTTACGCACACTTTAGAATGACAGTACTCGTTACCTTAGTGGATCATTTGAATGCATTGCAATTACAGCCCCTAAAGGCATCACAGATTAAATCACAGGATTACGCATATACAGCCAGACACCCTAGCAGGACTGTCTGACAACATAACCCCACTTGGCTTATGACATCACCTTACACCAGCACATCACATTAAACAAATGAACTTCAGTCCCTCTGAAAGAAATAACCTTTAGTAAATGCATTTTGGTGCAGTTACACCACTTCACCTCCAGGGGATGCCCTTCTCCAGACGTCCCCAACTCAGCCCTTCACTCCATAATGCACATCGTCGTACACCCTCAGCTGTAGTTCCAGCCCAGAAGGTGATAAATGCTGGCTGAGCCCTTGATGGGTTATTATTTCAGATGCCCCAGGAAACTTATGGGGGGACTGTTCTCCTTGAGGAGGCTGCGGTGCTCCTGCAGCCCCCATGCACTCCCTTTCACCCATGAGGGTGACCCCCTCCTCTGGGGGCCACCAGGCACCAAAAACGAGGTTCTCCCCATGCCTTGCAAGGCATTATGGGGCGCTTTGAGCTCCTTCCTTCGCATAACAGATGAGCGGCTCTCCCGCTGTGCCGGGGAGAGTCGCGCTGGTGGTGCCGGCGGCTTCGCCGCTTCTTCTCCCTCCGGTGGGGGGCCCGGTCCCACCCGGGCCCCCGCATGCCTCCCACCCGGATCCCCAGGTGCTACTAGGCGACTTGGGGAGCCCACCCCCGGCCGCTCCTTCTGGTTTCCCCTCGTGCCTCCTCACTTCGTGTTCGGGGTCCCGGTCCCACCCGGGACCCCCGCATGCCTCCGTGATGGAGGGCAGCCTGGGGAGCCCACCCCCGGCTGCCCCCGCCGGCTCCCCGCCCGGCCAGCACCCTCGCGTGCTGCCGCGGGAGCCGGCACGACTCTTCTCAGCGGGCAGACACGCCGCATCCTCCATGGAGCGGTTCTTCGGGGGGAGTGAGACGGCACTTCCCCCCCACCTTCTCCACCCTCGGGGCCCGGGGATGGGGTCCCATCTTTGGCGGGGGGGCGCAACGGCGCTCCCCCTCTCTCAGCATCGGTGGGGGCCAGGGTGGGCTCCTGGCCCCCTGCCAAGGGCCACCTTCCCAGGGAGCGCAACGGCGCTCCCCCTCCTCCTTTTTCGGCAGGGGCCTGGGTGGGCTCCTGGCATCCCGCGGGGGAACCTTCACGGGGTGCGCGACAGCGCACCCCGACTTTCTTCCTTGGGGGGCAGCCCCCGGGACCTGACCCACCCCGGGGGCAGTTTCAAGTCCGGCGGCGGAGCCCCACGTGCTTTGTTGTCGGTCCCAGCAAAGGTCGTGTACCTTCTTGGGGGGCATATCTCAGCCCCCAGGGGTCCGATCTCCTCCATTTTCGCGTCTTCTCGCTCCTGGTGGCGCCCCCCAGCCACTGGGAGCCCTGCGGGTCTCCAAGAGGCTGCCTTCTGCAGGGAACGGTCTTCACTGGCTCCCTGCGCCAGCCTTTCGCCTGGCTCTTGTTCTGTGCCTCTCTTCTCCCTGCGCAGAGGCCACTGCTCCTGCGCACCGGTCCTGGGCTCTTCTTCCGGTGCTGTTAGGGTCCTGGGGGCAGTCAGGGGGTCTCTCCTTTCAACTGCCCATTGCGCCAGGCTCCAGCACCTTCAGCCTCAGCCGACCACACCCCAGAGAGACCTTCTCTTCCTGTGCAAGCACTTTTTAAAAGTTGAGTAGGGGGCTGGCAGGAAGTCCCTGTTGGTCCTATCAAACAGCGACACATCACTTTCCTGCCCCTGCTCCCTCCTTCTTGTCCAGCCTCTGGGTTTGTTCAAAATGGCATCGTCCAGTGTCTCTGGCCACATGGCCTCTGAAACCCAACTCCTTCCCTCCTTGGTGCAGCCTGGTGCCTGGCACACAGCGACAGCAGTTGATGGATTGGGCTGCAGCCCCACCCATCTTCTCTTCGTGGAGAGGAGGCCCTAGCTTGTGGAAGAAAGGTTATCAATCCATCCAGGCGAGGTCAGCCCTCAGCCTGGGTCTGGTCATGGCTGGCTCAGAGAAATATGACCGTTCTGGATGACCCAAAAGCAGTACAAATATGACTTTGGACTCTGCAGAATACTTCTTTTCACATTTGCTACAGTGGACTTAAGTGCGTGTCTGGAATCTGTAGGCCTAATTGAAGTTAATCTAGCCCCTGGCTCCACATTCCCATAGGGGAATAAGGAAGTGAAAACACAGTAAAACACACTGACTTTCCCTGGCATGTCTCTTCCATCCTGAGTTCACTGTGGGGGAGTCCCAACTTATGAGGCTCTCCCACCGTAAAAGCTCAACAATGAGGTGCTTAAAAAGCGAAAAATCCGGCCGGCCCATAGTGTCAGAACCACCTTCTAACAATAACCATAACTTTGGACTAACCGAATAACCGATTGGGTTTCCGAGCCGCGTGCGGCCCAGCCTAAAGCGCTTCAACGACTCGTCAGAGGTAGGTAGCACTATATAAAAGTAATTACAATCCATACAATAAAACAGGAGGTGTCTATGCAGAAGATGTTTTCTCCTTAAAAAGTAGGAGTTGGATTCTGAATGGGTGCTTGCACCGAGAGTAAGATAGATGTGAAAAGAGAGATGTCTGCGCAGAAATAAAGGTACGTCACTGAAAGGGGCGGGGCTGCATCGAGGGAAGAGGGCGAGCATAGAAGCTGAGCTATCTGAGCAGCAAGGGGGTGTCACCTTTAAACAGGGTTCATGCACGAGGAAACTAGTCTGAACTAGAGAACCCGAGTAAGAAACGAGGAAGAAGCGATTAAAATTCAACAAGAGGCGCCCACGGAGGTGTAGATGACACTATTAAAGAAGTGCCCGCACAAGACGGGGTGACCCTAAAGCAACACATAGGCACGTCACTGTACAACAGCCCAGGTGCCCTGCAGAGAAGGAGACCAGAACAGCATTAAACTGGAGGGGGCGTCTGCCTAGAGATAGGGTACAGCATGGAACAAGAGGTGGGTATTGAAAGAGAGCCGAGAGCAGCATTGTGCAAGTAGCACACCTGGGAAAAAGAAGCAGGACGTGACATAACAAGAGGTGTCCCAGAGAGAGCGAGAAAGGGTAGAGTGATTTAAAAAGAGGTACCACGAGAAAAGGAAGAGAGCAGAGCGATTTAGAAAGAGGAGGCTAGAGGAGCGATAAAAGGCATTACGTTTTAAAATAAAAAGAGGTGCCGTGAGGAGAGAAAGAAAGGTAGAGCGATTTAAAACGAGTTGGCTGAAGGAAGGAGAAAAACTAGAGCAATTTAAAAAAAGGTGCCTCAAAGAGAAAGAAGAGGTAGAGCGATTTAAAATTAGGTGCCGCTAAGAGAAGGAAAAGGTGGCGATTTAAAAAGAAGTGTCCCGTGGAGAAAGAAAGGACAGAGACATTGAAAATTGGTGCCCAGTGGTGAGAGAAAGGGTAGAGCAGCCTTTTTAATAGGTACTGGGCTTGAACCGAGAAAGAGAAGTTGGAAGTGCCATCATAAAAGCAGGTGCCTGGTCAGAAAAGAGGGGTACAGTTACAGAGACAGGTGTCCCGGATGTAAAGGCAGGGTTGCACAAGAGGTCAATGCCAGCATCACCCCTACCAGAGCCCCTTGAAACGAGGGCAAAGGTAGCTAGCGGCCCACCCAGCCAATGGCACACAAGACGGCGCCCTGTGGAGCTCAGGAGAAGGGGGCATCAGAGCATGGGGGCTCCGCAGCCTGCAGACAGGGGAGGGGACGCTGAAGGAGGGAGGAGGAGGCCGCGGATCTGTGTTTTGGTTGCTGCCAGCCCGCAGGCAGCCCTCTCGGCTCCGAGGGAGGGTGAGGAGCAGCTGCGGCTGGAAGATAACAGAGCTGAGCTCTGCTGCCACTTGAAGGAGGCTGAGCCAGGACCACATCCCTGTATGAGGGAGATGGCAGACGAGACCCGTCTGGACAGCACCTTCACCGCCCCCCAGGAAGAGCCTCCGAGCAGCACGACTGGCTCCACAACGTCGACTTGGACGGCAAGTTCGAGGTAAGTCCCTAATGATATTAACGGCCCTAGAACTGTTTGGCCCTGACTGTCCCCCCTACCATTAACGAGCCCTGAAGCTTTTCACATTAACAGGTTTCAGTCTTGGACTAAGCAACAGTTTATACAAGCAGCAGAAAGTGCCAACATGGGAAAGTAAAAGCGCACCATGCCCCCATTCTGCAGAAACGCCGTCACGAGCCGTACACGTGCACATCGCCTGTCCGGGCATGTGCACTGCTCCTATCCCCCTTCCGAACAGAAACGGACGACAATAGGTCTCGCCAAGGCGAGCAGCGCATGCGCTGCGTCGCTAGGCGAGACCTAAAAAATGAAACTGATTGCATTGCATATGCCTTGCCCTCTCTGACATGGGGCCCTGCTTCATACAGCTGGAAACAAACTCACCAATCCTTAATGCTTTTTGGTTGATACGAATGGCCAAACTGACCCTGTCTGCTCTGCAGTGCGGTTTATTCTCCCAGAGAGTCTTTCATTTGATTTCTGACAGAATGATATGTGTTTAAACTTTTCTGTAAAAAGGAAGTATTCTGTCCAATGTGTTTGAGGATCACATTTTACTGCTTGTTAAGCAGTGTGTTTCTTTTAACTTGCAAAAGGGTTTCAGCTGACCAGGTTCAAGCTTGAGATTTCCTACTAAGCCTGGTTGCAACCATTTTATTCAGTTGCTCACATAAGGATTCCCTCAGTTGAGGCCTGTGGTAATATTTAGCTTTGCTTGGCGTACCCATTTAAAGCAAGTTTTGATTCCATAGGTAAAGTGATAGCCTAAGGTTGATTGCCAGTCTTAAAGATCTGTCATACTTTCACAGCAGTCTGAATGGTGAGAGAGAGGTAGGCATGCATCATGTCAGAGACCTTGCATGACTATTGATTCTGATAACAGAGTGAACACCACTGACCTTTCATCTGGTTTGAGGTCACAGGACAGATCACACCACTTGGTCTTCCACCATGATGACATCACACGACTTGACATTAAAAATCCTTCGACTCTCTCCCGCCACCATGAGATGGCATAAAAAAGGGAACACCCTTGATCTAATTTATTTTCTCCCCCCTAAAACTATGAAACATCTGAATCCCATGACCCTAGCCTGGACGAAATCCACATACTTCCATTTCACACTCCGTAACTTCCACAAAACGGGACAGGCAAAATCAGTTCAAATATGGAGGACTTGACCACATGACCCATAATGTGCTTTCTGTACACCACGTTATTGTGGTTTGTAGGACTTGACCAAACCAGATTGAGAATAGCAGGAACACTGCCATATTTCATAAGCATGCTAAATCATGTTAAGGACGTATACGGGTGGATTGAGAATTGCTTGGTGCAGCTGTCCCAACCACTATTGGCGTGCACTTGCCCTGCTACACAATTATGAGTTCAAGTCTCTGAAATGGGGAATAATCATGTGGAACCGGAATTACTGGCTCCTTTGCTGCTGTTGTTTTTCTGTATGACAGGGTCTTTTCCTCTCATAAGTGGAAAATGAGAGTGGGTCCCAGTGCGAGTGAAGGGAGAGGTTGTGTGTGCCCTGAAAGGTCACTTGTGGCTGGGGGGCGTAATTGTTCCATTAGCCTCTTGTATTGTCGGAAGGGGCCGGGTTGGAGCTGCCTTGAGCTATACCCCTTTTTCAGAGTCCAAGGAGATTTTACTAGGAGGAGAAATTCTTCCGGTATAATCTGGCTTAGTGTTTGTGCACTAGGAAATTGTGTGCGTAAACATCAGACCACATGGAATTAGCTGAAGATTTGTGTCCATGGGCGTTTGCAGAAGGGGTTAAGGGGGGGTGCTGCATCCCCCCCCCCCCCCATCACTCTGGTCACTCGCTGGCTGCCTGGCACACTCAATGGCAGGAGGCGGTCTGGTGATTTACAAAGTGCTCAGCAGCGGAACACTAACGCCGCCATCCGCAATAGTGTTACGCTGTACTAGCACCAGTAGTACAGGCAGCACCAATGCAACAAAACATTCCGGGACCATGTCACGGCGGGTGGGTCCTCCTGGCGGCAGGCAGTGGTAGACTACTGATTGTTACTGATAGCTGAGTGCTACGCTACCAATACGTTTTTCAATTGGTAGTAGCTACCCATGACAATCTGACAAATTTGCAGTCCGGCACCGGCATCACTATCATTAGTAACTGAGCACTACCACTGTGAGCCGCCTCACATGTCACGACTCTCGAGTCAGACCAGATATGGTCCAACTCAGCTCTGTCACCTGAGTTGCCCTCCCACAGCCCGGCTTCAACCCGAGTAAGGTGCGCAGGGTATCGCTTTGCGCTCAGACGGAGGAGTTCAGAGCATAGAATAAGAAGCAGTATGCGTATTGTGCTGCAGCAGCACTCTGCACAACAGGCCCGCACTCTCTGGCTCATTGGCTCTTAACGGTTTTTGACCCCCGACTGACCTGCTGCGAGCCTGCATCCAATCTTGGCTGTATGTTTTATTTTGCTGCCTCAGGCATTTGTTAGGCAGTTTAGAAGCGATATACCCTGCGCAGTACTGTTGAGGACAAAAAAAGAGAAGCAGTGAAAAACAAGGGAAAGTAAGCACTGAGAAAAAAGGGGAGAGGAAGCAAAAATCTGTAAAAAAAAACAACAAAAAAAACTAGGCAAAATCATGAGAAAGCACTCGAAAAATGGGGGAACAGAGGGAGAGAGCAGAAAAAACTAGGCAAAAGTACGACAAATCACTCAGAAAAATGGTGGAGAGGAAGGAAAGAGCAGGAGAAAGCACTGAGAAAAATAGGGAACCAGATGGAAAAAGCAGCAAAAAAACAAGTCAAAATCGGGGGAAAGCACGCAGCAAAACTGGGTGGGTGGGTGGGCCAGTAAAAATCGAAACAAAAGCAAGAGAAAGCACTCAGAAGACTAGGGTAGAGGAAGGAGAAAGCAGTCAAACAAAAGGGCAAGAGCGGGAGAGAGCACTCAGAAAAACAGGGGGAGGGGAGGAAAAAGAGCAGTAATAAACAAGGCAAAAGCAGGGGAAAGCACTCAAAAAAACGGGCAGGGGGAGGAAGGAAAAAACAGTAAAAAAAACCAGCCAAAAGCGGGGTAAAGCACTCTGAAAAATGGGGCAAAGGCAGGAGAAAGCAATAAAAAAATGGGGCAAAGGCAGGAGAAAGCAGTAAAAAAAGTAGGGCAAAGGCAGGAGAAAACACTCAGAAAACCGGGGAGATCGGAAAGAGAGAGCAGAAAAAACGAGACAAAAGTATGATAAAGCACTCAGAAAAATGAGGGAGAGGAAAGAAAAGACAGTAAAAAAAGGCAAAAGCAGGAGAAAGCAGTGGGTTTATATCTTGTGCCACCAGGGGGTGGGGGGAGGATATATGATTATTTGGTGTTGTTGGAGGTTATACCTGGTGATGTGGGATTATATTTTGTGAATGCTGTGGATGCCATCCAGTGCCTGTAGGTGAGTTTTTTTGTTTTTTTTAAGTTCACAAATCCTCATCTTACCAAAATAACTATGCATTATGCAGGAAAAGCTTGGTTCTCCTTGCAGTAGAAATTTTAAGGGATTTTTCAACTCCCTGCAGTTCATCTACAGCTCGCAGTTTATTTAATACAGCCAGCCTGGTGATGAGCAGAGCATTTAATGATCACCATTTCTTTTTAGAAAGGGACATCCGCAAATGTTTTTCGAAAGGGAAATTGGATGATTTAGGAACTGATAATTAGGAAGCAAGACAATAATCTAGACATGGTGAACAGGAGGCAGAAGAACCAAACACAAGCAGTTCTGCAGGTCCCGTTGTAGCTACAGCAGAATGTATCCATGATGTTGATGCTCCTGTAAATTATATTGGTGTGTATTTTAATTCATCAAAAAAGCGAACAGATGATTTTAAATACAATCCACTAATAAATACGTATACCCCCACCAAAAAATATGACTTGGAGAGGAATTCACTTGGTCCGCGCTGTTTCCATCATGTTTGGATTGATTCATATTCACCATGGCGTAGCTAATCTCCACAACTGAAAAGGTTAAATTTGCAAGTATTACACAGTTTTTCCACAGCTAGTTCATCATGGGACTCAAGGAACATTCATAACTACGCCTTTCACTAAATATAAAGACCTCCATGAAGGTGCAAGCCACCATGCTTCATCGTCTTAGCATGAAAACGCACATGTGTATGCAACTCAATTTTTGGCGATCAGAAAGAAACTGGAAACCAGTATTGTTTGCCAAATAGACAGCGCTGTGAAAAGGCAAGTTGAAGAAAATCAGTAAAAGTTACTTCCAATTTTGTCCACTACCTTATTTTGTGGCACACATGACATTGCTTTGCGTGGGGAAAAAAGTACAATAGGAAACATGCAAAGTCTGTACCAATTTCACATTGAAACAGGCGATGTGATTCTAAATTGCACGTTATACATCAGTTTGATTTGAAACTGGATAAATTACAATATGTGAAGAAACATTAAGAGAAGATCTAGTATCCTTAGTTAGTATGTCAAATGGATTTTCAGTCATTGCTAATGAAAGTGCTGACATATCTGGAAAAGAACCGATGTCAGGCGGAGTATGTTTTGTAGGCAAAAGTAGCACTGTAGCGGTCATCAGAGAAGAATCCCTTAGATTTACAACTTTAAAAGAAATAGATGCTATCTCAATTGCAAACATGATTATGGATCCATAATCCTATCTGCAAGTTTTTAACTTTAATTCAAAATTCGTTTTTAAATTTTAGTTAATGTAGGGAGGCTTAGTGGCATTGTGGAATGCTTGGTGGTTTGTTGTTCATTATCGATTCTGCAGATCTTTAAAAAAGAAATAACTTATTTGGACCCTTGAGAATCATGATGGCTCTGCCGTACTCTTGCTTGGTGATCGACTAAAAGGGAGACCTGGGACATTGCAATAAATGTGGTTTACAGTGGTGACTATAAAATGTCCTAGCTATCGTAACGGAAAGTTTCAATTCTATTAAGGACTCAGAGGTAAGTTTTATGCTGTCCTTTCTTCACTTTATTGCAATAGCAGTCTTAATTTTTAATACAACTTGTCTTTATAACAAAATTTTCCTTCATCCGTAGGAAACAACACAAACAAGCAAAGTCCATCCAATTACCTTGCTGGGTATCCTTCATAGTCTCTTGTCTCCTTCACTCTGCCTCTTTCTTCACTTTTCAGCCCCCTAGTTAAGTTCCCTATAGGGTCTCTCTGTGGCTGAGGGGTTTTCCTGACTGTTTTTTTGGCTGTTTAGGAAAGGGTTGTTGTTGTTCTCAGTGTTGATAGAATTTGATGAGATTTTGCCTTGCAGGCTAACCTGTGGGATCGCTGTACTTGTACTCTTGTGTGGTGTTCATGGTCAATATCACGATGAGGTGAAGTCCTCCTCGCAGGCTCTGCGACCAGTGTGCAGAGGGAAGATTACGTTTAGAGGCAGCAAGCCGATCTTGGAGTCCTGCTACTTTCACCCGGATGCCCTGAGGGGTTCTGTATATGCATATTGGCAATCCCCCGGTCACATCAAAGGACCAGCTATTATAAGCACTACCCTGAGGTTGTAGATCAGCATTGGGGACACTGACCCTGGATAAGTTTGTTCAGTGATAATGAAGGGTGATCCGTGTACCGGGCTGTAGCCCTGAATGAGCGGCACCGCGGACCTCCACATTACAGTGGTCTCCCAGTCCATACATTCTAGTGATGCAGTTCTCACAGGTCCCTCCTCTCATGTCCCCTCCCTAGGGAGGAGGAGCAAAATAATTCCCATTTATTGATGAGTTTTGTGAGGACATCGATTCCTCTATACATCGAACAGTCTCATATGCCTTGGCATCCCATGAGAAGACACTACAACAGCTAAGCCAGGGACGGTACTGCATGTGGGAGACGTGAGCGCTATTTTGTGATGGTGCATGCAGTCCCAAAGTGTTTTTATTATGGTTCTTTTTTAGGTCTCACCTAGGCAGCGCTTGCGCTGTCTCTTCAAGACATACTATATCTAGGATCTGGGTTTGAAAAAATGCTCATCTTTTTCATTGGTTCCTGTTGATGCCCTTTAGTAATGCTGCCTTTTCATTAGTGAATACACTTAGCAGTCCCTCCTTTTGGAATTTTGTATCTTCCCACGAGGGCTGGCCCTCTTACATGTGTTCTTACTGTTCATGTTATTCATACTTAGAGAGAACTCTTTTTTTTTTTAAGTTGGCCTGCGTCTTTGCTTGTTAACTGCTCTGTTTTTACTTCGGTCGCATCATTTGCTTCCTGTCGCTTATCTCCCCATGCCTCCTCCTCACCTCTCCCACAACATTGCTTTGGTTGATTCATGTCCCTTAATCTCGCTTTGCCTTCCCTTCACCCCTCCCACAAAACTGTTTGCAGGCCCCCTACCTTTCCTCTGAGGCCGCTGCTGTTTTTCAATTTGCCGTCTACCCCCCACCCCGCACTGCACGTCACTGCTTGCCCAACCAGAGATTGCAGCATTGAATTCTCATGTCATTTTACATGAAACTCTTTTATTTATATAGTGCACCTAGCCATGGGCTCGGGGACATTAAACAATCCGCTCACTATCACAGGATGTTGAGCCGACAGCAGACTCGAACACTGATCCCCCAGGTCACCAGTCAGCAGCTCTTACCGCTGTGCCATATCCTTTTCCTTGTCATGTTGCAGGGTGCAGGACCATATGTGGCCAAAAGAGGTCCCAAGGGACACCTAGTTGACAGCCTGTGGTACTGCATCCTCACAACACTACTTGTTTTTTAGCAGTTGTAGCGCACACCTGACCGGAAGGTATTAGAGCTTTTTACGTAAGCACCAGTTCTCCAGGTCCAAAGTGGCAGCTCGCAGCGCTAACATTTTCCAACGAGGACATTTGTATTATAATCAGCGTGATTGCTCTGTGAACTAATACGAATCAGTGTTTAATTTCACTTTGTAATTAGGCGTGCACATTTGGGTGCGCTTCAGTGTCTACGCACACTAAGGAAGGCACCACTTTCTTGTTATTTTGTTTGCAAATGTAGCGCTACCCCAATCCAAAGGAATTGGAACACTTTACGGGAGCACCAGTTCCAAAGTGGCAGCTCATCGTGCTTACATTTTCCAACGAGGACACCTGACTGCATCAGGCCCACTTGCTGAAAACTATGACTTCAGCAAACTGCTCTAACTCTTTCTTTCTGCTCATATCCTTAATTTTTTTCCCCTGTGAAATGTATCTAAAAAAGAAACAAACACTTGGCTGCAAATGTTTTTTTCTGACATTTTTCTAGTCCAAAGTCCAGCCTCGGAACGGAAACAAAAAAAGGATCAAAATTTAAAAAGTAGTCAGATTGGTTTTGTTCACAACCACACACATTAGTGCCACTTTACAGAGTTTGCCAGTGAAGCACTACTTTTGTTTTCTCTTTTTTTCACAACGTTTTTTTTTTTCCCAAGTGGGGAAGTACACCATTCCTGGAGGTACTACAGTACCTTGTTGATTCGTACAGTGGAAAATGCTTCTTGTCTTTGGCCCAATCGCAATAAAACCAACCAATTACTTTAGCTCCCTCACTACACTGTAGGGGCTCCCTTCTAAATATGATGAACCCCATTCCCCCTCACCACACTCATCTCACACCGTCTGCCTCCTTACAGTGTTCACTTCTCCTCTGCCTCTAGCAGCTGCCCCCTCACCCCTTCTCTCTCTCACTCTCACTCTCACTCTCTCTCTCTCCCTCACTCTTATTCCCTCTTTGTGTCTCTGTCTCGCTCCTCCTCAATTGCTAAAGACCATGACTTAAACAAACAGCTCTTACCCCCTCTTTCCTCTCCTTTCCTTTATTTTTCCCCCGTGAAATATTTTTTTTTTAAACTTTGGCTGTAAATGTCGTATTTTTCAGACATTTGACTATTCCAAAACGCAACCACGGGACTGAGAAAAAAAAAAGGTTACAAATATGAAACAAAAAAGAAAACTAAATAAAGCAATGCAGAATGGCCAGAATTTATTCACAACCAAACACATTAGCGTTACTTTACAGCGTTTACCAGTAAAGTGCTACTTTAGTTTTCTCCGCTTTCTTGGAACAACATTGTTTTCCCCGGGTGGGGAAGTGCACCATTCCTGGAGGTAGTGCAATATCTGGTTGAGGCGTGAAGTGAAAAACATTTAATGTGATCCTTAATTGCGGTTTTCCTTATTTTTGTTTATAAAATGTGTACCAGGGTTCTGTGTTCGGGGATGTGGTCTTTTTAAACCATACTGCTTAAGTTTTGTAAGGATATACACAATGGACATTGAAACAGGTTCCTGTTTCAATGTTCATTGTGTATATCCTTACAAAACTTAAGCAGTATGGTTTAAAAAAAAACATACTGCTTAAGTTTTGGCTTATTATGGCAGGAAGCCGCGAGTTTATAAAAGTCTCCGCAGACTGTTTATGGATCAAGGACTATTTGATGTCTGGAGTAGGCTTAATCCTGGTCAGCCAGGCTATACGTTTTTTCCAGCTCCCCATAAAAAATTGGTTCGATTGGACTATTTTTGTGTTTCCTATTCTTTGCTGGGTAAGGCGACCATACTTACTTGGCCAAGGTTTATCTCTGACCATAACCCTGTAGTTTTAGATATTGAGCTTGATACGTTTATCCCACGTAACTCTGAGTGGACATTTGATAGAAAACTGTTGTTAGATTTGGGGTACTGCAATCGTATTAGGGATTGGATGTCCAGTTTTTTTAAAAATAAATAGGAACTCTGCTTCAGGAGGGATGCTGTGGGACGCATTTAAGGCGGGACTCAGGGGTGAGACCCTTAGCTTCGCAGCTCAAAAACGTAAAAATATGAAGGCAGCTTTGGACAAGCGTATCCGGGATTTAAGTAATGTTGAGTGTGAGTTGGAAAAAAAAATCAAAGAAGGAGCGGATTTAACTGTTACTGAGAAAGCTCGCTATTAATAGATCTGTAGTATTTCAACAGTTTGCCGATGAGGTTGCTGCTAAGTTTCAGCTCCATAAAAGAGAGTGCTATGAGTATGGGGAGCAGACTGGAAGAGTCCTCGCTAATCGACTCCGTCAAAGAGAGATGCAAAACAAAATTATTAAAATTAAAGATAATCAGGGAATACTCCAGGAAACTTCTCAAGGGGTGCGGAAAGCCTTCCAAACTTTTTATGAGGCTTTATATTCTAATGAGGAAATGGATAAGGTGGATAGCTATTTAGCAGGGATCATGTCCTCTACAGAAAAGCATCTTATCAGAGACAATTACAATGGAAGAGGTGGAGGCTACCCTCCTCTCACTTCCGCGCGGTAAGGCGATGGGCCCTGATAAAATACCACTGGAGTTCTATGTTATGTTCAGGGCGGAGTTGGGGGCAGAGTTACTGTCTATAATTCAATATGCTTTTGAAGGTTCTCCGCCGGATTCATGGGCTAAAACGACAATCATGGTTTTTAAGAAGAAGGGGAAGGATGGGTTACAGCTTGGTTCATACCGACCCATCTCTTTAATAAACGCGGATAGTAAAATGTATTCAAAATTACTAGGAGAGTAGCTAAAGTCATCACTTCAATTGTTTCAATACGTCAGCACGGCTTTATTGCCGGTCGGGGTACTACGGATCATATAAGTCGGGTCATATCCCTGTTGGACTGGGCACAGGCGAAGGACTCCCAGATGGGGATGGCCCTGTTGGATGCCGAGAAGGCATTCGACAGGGTCTCCTGGGACTATCTATGGTCAGTTCTCATTTGGAAGGGATTCCCTCCCGACTTTCTGAAGGCTGTACAGGCCTTATATAGAAAGCCAGTTGCTACCGTTAGGGTTTCAGGGGTGGAATTGGAGGAGTTTAAAGTGTTAAGGGCTACACGACAGGGATGTCCTTGTTCGCCTTTCCTCTTCGCTCTTTATATAGAACCATTAATTTTTAAACTGGAACACGATTCATTAATTATTCCCGTTAAACCTCAGCTACATGATGTTAAAGTCTTAGCCTATGCTGATGACTTGGTAGTTTTGTCTAGCGATGTGGTTAGTGCATTAAACAGAATTGAGATTTTGACTAACGAATTTGCAGGGATTTCAGGCTTCAAGTTGAATCTAGCTAAGACTCAGATTTTACATTCAGAAAAGGGATGCCCAGCAGACCCCAAAATAGTTGACGAGGTTGTATACCTGAGTATTAGAATCTCAGCGAAAGTACAGGATATCCCAGCCTTAAATACTGATCCTATTGTTGTAGATGCTAATAAAACTTTGGAGAAATTAGATCATTTGTATTTGTCACTTTATGGAAGAAGTAATGTTATTAAAATGTTAATATTTCCGAAATTTTTATATATATTTCGGGCAATTCCGTTATCGTTTCCCAATTCTCTATTTTTGAGGATAGAAAGGATGTGCTCTTGGTTTTTATGAAGCTACAAAAGGGCGAGAAGAGCCATGAAGTGGCTCTATTTACCTAATATTCGTGGGGGGTGCTCCATCCCTAATTTTCGTTTTTATTATTACGTATCGCTGGTCCAGCATTTTGGGATCCTGATTTTTGGAGAAAGAGCTATCCAGGATCCGGCTACCTCTCCTACCATCTACAAATTAGTTCTGGGCTCAGAAGCTCGCCATGTATTAGTTAGTTAGGGTTATAGAGCCAAGTTATTATAAAAAAAACTAGATTTAACATTCTTTTAGCTGCGTTTTTTGTTTGGAAAAAGATATGTGCGTTGTCTAAGATAAAGGAATTTAACCGTTACACACCGATTGGCTTGCCGGGGGCTCCCTCAACAGTTTTTATGGATTTTGTTGCGCGGAAGTGGCGTGCGGCCGGTATTGGGACAGTCGGGGATTTATGTGAACATAGTCAAATAATGTCATATGTCTCATTGAGCGAGAAATTTGCTCTTGATAAGGGCAACTTTTTAAAATACTTACAGCTGCGAAGCTTTCTAGACAAAGCTATTATGAAGGGCATTTGTTCATTAGAGGGAATACCTATTCATGAGGCTATAATCCTTAGGGGGAAGTTGGAGCAAATGTATCAAGAACTTACTCGGGGGCAGCATGGTGATCTCCTTATACAAGAAAAAAATGGGAGAGAAGGCTTGGGATCCCGAATATAGATTTACAGGAGTCTTTGGAAATGGCTAGTTCTATTTTGCTGACTGGGAGTCTAAAGAGTCAGTGTTATATGTCATTTTTGACCTGTATTATACTCCTCCTAAGATTGCAAAATGTTAGACTGGAAGGGGGGACAAATGTTCTCGGTGTGGTGAGATAGCAGCTGATGCTGCACATATGTTCTTTTTGTGTCCGTCTTTAGCCCCCTTTCTTTATGATTTGGAGTACTTTTTTAATTCCTCCTTAGAAATACCGGTAACTCTTAATTCGGGTTTGGTTCTGTTTGGCAACGAATCCGATATAAAAATTAGCAAAAGCTTAGCACCACAAAGGGGCTTTTTATTTTTATGTATGGCTGTGATGCGCCTTTGCATAACCTCGCAGTGGTTGAGTTCGGATCCACCCCTCTTCTCTGAATGGAGGGCTAGGATTCTTGCTCTGTATCATATGGAAATGGCTCTTTATAACCTGAAAGGTCATAGAAGAAAGCTATTTGGTGAGCAATTATGGGCACCAATAAGAGGTTGGCTGTGATTAAAGGTGATAGTTAAAAGGTTGTATGTAAGGAACCTGTGTTTATTTTGTATTTGTATTGTATAACGATAGGTTTTTATGTAACCATAATGAGATCTGATACTGCTGAATAAAAAATTTAACTATTACAAAAAAAAAAAAAAAAAAAGACAGCAAAGCTCTTAAAACAACAAGCTATATTTCTGTTTGTATATAAAAATAATTCTTGACCTGTGGTCTGGGAACTGCTGGGGGTCCGCAAAGCTTAGCCAGGGGGCCTAAGACAGCTTAGATAATAAAATAATAATAACCGATTAATAAGGTGTATATAAATAATGACACAAAATATACAATATAAGATGTTGAAACATTCTTTAAATTTGAAGGAATTTGAAATTGGAAGCTTAAAACTAAGGTAGTATCCTCCGATTGATTCATGGAAGCAGCATAAATGCATAAACAGAATAAGTACGGGACAATGGATGTTCTCAATTGAATTTGGAAAAAGCTCCAACATTTTCATTTAAATTACGTTTTTTTTCTGTATTTGTTTGCGAATTAAACAAAACCGTTCATCATTTGGAAAAAAAAAAAACAGGTTCCTTACGAACCTGTAGTCATATTCATAACTTTTCAGGCAAAAACACTCAAATGATTTCTGATAATAAGTGTAAAAGCGTTAACGTAACTTTCGTTCCTGCTTGCATTTCACATGCTCTACTTAATCGTGCATTCCCTATGATTGTTTACTGTTTCCAGGTTGTTGTTACCTTTTTTTCTCAGCCAGCATATTACTTTTGTCTCCTCTCCCTCATAACCTATTTACCATTTTCTGGTTCTCCTGCGTGGCGAGGTCATACGAATGGCCATAGCGATATGCAAATATCATCACGCCACTGCATACAAAAAAACAAAAGTAAAAAACCTTGCCATTTTCAACGCCAAGAGCTCTAACTTTCACAAATGTAAAATTGATTGCATTGCAAATACTTATTTAAATGTCCATTCCACTACAAACCAAAACACATGGGTAAAAGAATCTGGCCGTTTGTGAAGGCAAAAAATGCTTTTCCGATGTAGCAATCCCAGTTTGGCGATTCGGTAACCTCTTACCGAATAGCACAATGGGTTTGCGATTTGGTATTAGGAAGGGGCGTCCCTTCCTAATAGCGAATCGCATTGGTATGTATGGATGTTTTGTGACGGTAAATGCGGTCACAAATCATTCGCATTTTACCACCTACTTCAAGCAGGTGGTAACCAATTTGCAAATGGGAAGGGGTCCCCAATCACTGCCATTCTTATTTGGCAACTGCTATCATCTTTAAAGCAATATCTGTGAATTGTGCTTGTACTGTGACATGATGTTCAGTTAACTTCACTCTGAATGTTTCGTCTGGCTACCTCGTCAACAATAGTTCTCTTTAACCTGTAGCAGCAGCCACAGGGGGATTATCTGGCATACCTAAAAAAGTAATGCCCCATGTACAAGCTTCTTGAATCCATGTAGCCCCCATTTCTTTATTTTTTATTGAGTTCATACCACCCTTTTAGGTGGTAAAGGAAAACAATGCAATAGGTGCCATATGTATAACACCCAGACAGCATGCTAGGTTACGTTTAAGGGTAGACCAAAAAGAATGAGTGGAGTTTGTTCACTTGGGATACATTAGGGACTGAATTGCCGATGTAGGCCCATTCCTATTGCCGGGAGAAGCGGGAGCGGAACAGGTTGTCGAAGGGACAAGACCTTTGGAGTATGTTTGACTACAAGGCTACCCCTTTCCGATCAGCATGAGAAATGTGTATTCCACTACAATCAGGCAGAATTTTTGCGTTTATTCCAGATGGAGAGAGAAGTATACCCTGCATATAATTTTCACGAGGGAACAGCTTTCTGTTACGTCACAAACCAATATATACTTTGTTTTGCCCTGAAGAAAACCCAGGACCGAACAGGCAGTTTACAAGGGCTGAAACATGTTGGAGGGCTGAAACATGTTGGCATGTCTTTAGGGTCATAGGACCATTACTTCTGAAAAGACCCTTGTTTTATATTTATTTTAATATCCACTACGTCCCCGCAAATAAAGGTATACCTGGGAAATGCAGTAGGATTTTTATCTTTAGACCCCCTGGCCTAAATCTTCTAAGCGCTCCCTGAAATACGGTCGAGCCCACCTAGGCCTTTAGGAGCCAGGTTGAACCAGATGATGAAGCATGACACCAATAGGGTGTGTGAGGGTTAATTAACAGTTGCCTCCTTTTCCGCAACCAGCGGAGTACGCTACGTAAGATTTACTTTGAGCTTGATGGTTCTGGATACCTTACCATTGTTATGGCCCATTCCACATACCAGAAACTGCTTGGATGCCCTGTCTCCCAAATTGTGAGTATATTATCTTTGGGTAAATGGATGGTCTGACCTAGCATATAAAAAAGTACTTGTCAGCCCATTTGATTAATGAGCCAGGTTTACAAACGCCATGGCTCAGGGTCTTTCTTTAACATTATAAGCCATTAATTGTAACAGAAAGTCAGTAGAAATGGTAAAACTTTGGATTGACGTTCTTGCAGGTCCAGACCCCTCAGTTTCTAAGCAGCTTTGTTCAGCACAAAGTTGAATCTTCCCATACTGATGCAATGGAAACTTTCAATTTAGAGTCCTTTAGCTGTCGTAACTTACTTATGTCATGGTGTGAGATAATGCTTCAAAGGAATGGGTTGAAGTTGCTAGACACTTTTATTTAAAAAAAGAAAATTAAATGTAGACACTATTTGTGTTCTTGTAGAATGTATTTTGTAAGGGAAGACCTGGGGTTTTCAGACCTTCCTTTCAGGGAAGGCTGAATCCATTGGAAGAGGGACTCAGTCACCCTATCCAGGACATGGTTATTGTCATCATAGGCTCTTCTGAATTCAGCGTCAGTTAATTCCTTTCCAAGCAACTGGCCACTTCCCTGTGCTGATGCGTCATCACCATAGTGCGTGTACCTTAGGCCGTTAATGCTGATTTGTTTCGTTAAGTGACCTGACATGCTTGTTGGTCAGCTGGACAGTGTAGAACCTGAAATGTCTGTGGCCCGTCACCAACACAAGGAAACCCCAATACTTTAATGTAATGTAGTCATAGTGGTACGATTTTCCTTTGAGTCAGTTCAGAAGCCCACATATGCAGCAGCTCATCCATCTAGACAGTCGAGATCCGACATGTCCAAACCTGATCAACTGCATTCTGTGAATGTCAGAAGGTCAACTGTCACTATCCACAGCAGATTTGCTCACTGGACTGACCTTTAAGACTAAAGTAGTTGTGTATAAAACCCTTCTCCTTAACAGCTTTTAATCTAAAGGTGACCCGAAGATTGGATGATAGATGACTGAATTTGTCCCCAGGAATGTTCAAATATCCAGTTACTGGGACCACTGATTTTGAAAGTGGCATGTTGATCAGCTTCACCACCATCAAATTAATCAGTGATGCTGATATTACACTTAAAGAATTATTCAAAACAGTTTATGTCGCCATAAGAGAGGTAATTTTGGAAATAACTATTCTCTACTCAGCAACTCTGAGGCAGGCATCATTTCACAAACAGTTGGTAAATTCACCACAACTATAATCCAACTCGCAACGATACCTGGTGGTGTGTAAAGCAGAAGCAGATTAGAGGCACCTCTGCACAGCTGCAGGAAAGGGCCTGCAACTGTCTTTACCATGTGCTTTGTGATGGAAATCTACTTGTTCTGGTGGTGAACACACTGCCGTTATTTACAGGATTAGTGTTGGACATGGTAAGGGTATATATGTATCTATATATCTTATTAGCATTTGTAAAGCGCACAGCTACCTCCAGAGAGGTGTTCCGGCACTGGGGGCCGTCGGGAAGATTAAACAAGCTATTGTCCAGAGTCACAAGGTGCTTTGCTAAGCTGTCACCGGGGATCAAACCGTGAGCCCCCGTATTCTGTAGTCAGTCGCCCTGGCTGCTGCACCACACCTCTTCCCTTCCAAAGGGTTTTTGGTACCTCTACGCTCAGTCTGCTTAGGGCAATGGTAATTCATGGAGAGAACCTCAAGGTAGACAGCATTGCTTAATTTTCTCAGTATATCAGTTTATTTTCCCACAGATTGATTAAAATATGTATTTGTTTACCTGTTATTGAAGACCTGTTGTGAACAATGTTATCTGTTATGTTATCAGTGTTTTATAGCATGCTAATCGCCCTTGATGGTATCCAGGCTCTCTGTAGTAGGTGTGTGAGGCCAGCTCTGGGGCTTACTCGAAAAGCCAGGTCTTCAGCTTCTTGCGGAAGCCAAGAAGAAAGGAGGAGACTTTGATGCGTGGTAGGAGGCTGTTCCAGGCTTTAGGGGCCAGGTATGAAGAGGCATGGCCCCCTGCTCTGCTGGTGTGTATGCGTGTTGTGTGGGCTAGTTAGAGACTGGCAGAGTGGAGGTGGTTGGAGGAAGTGAATGCAGCTGTTGAAGTACTGTGGAGAGCTTTGTAGGTGTGGGGAGAAGTTTGTGTGTGTGTTCACATGGTTATCGGGTACCAGTGGAGTTTACTAAGGTGTGGTGTGATGTGGGCTCGGCGTGGGAGATTGAGGACTAGTCTGGCTTCTGTGTTTTGGAAGGTCTGCAGTCTTGTGAGCTGTGTAGTAGTCCCTGTGTACACCGCGTTTCCATAGTCTAGTCTGCTGGTGATGAGGGCCTGGGTTACCGTTTTTGAAGATTTTCTTCGGCATCATTGCTGTGTTGAAGCAGGCCGAGACCACTGTGTTGACTTGTGGGGGTCATGTACAGTTTGTCGTCTCTAATGATTCCAAAGTTTCTTGCTAGCGAGCAGTGAATGGGGGAGGGTTGAAGGTCTGTTGGCCACTAGTTGGTGTCCCATGGCTAGTCTTTCTTCCTAAAGACTACCACCTCAGTCTTGTCCAAGTTCAATTTGAGGCAATCGGATTTCATCCAAATGGCTGCTTCTGTCATGCACGCGGTGAACTTCTTCCCTCTGTTTGGTGTTTTGTCAGAGAGGGACAGTATCAGTTGCGTGTCGTCCATATAAGTGAGGATGTTTATATTGTGAGCTCATATGCCATCTGCCAGCAGAGTCATGTAGACGTTGAAGAGTGTTGTGATAAGTGAGAAGCCACGTGGGACTCTGCAAATAAGACTTGTGTTTCAGAGGCTTAGATGGGCGTGTTGACTGTTTGAGTTTTTTCTGAGAAAGGAGCAGATGTATTCGCGGGTGCCTGCTTCGTGCAGTTGTTGGATTAGGATGGGGTGGGAAAGTGTGCTGAAGGCTTCTGATAGGTCTAGAAGAATGAAGGCTGCAGTTACCCCCGTTGAGGATCAGCCGTGTATCATCCGTTGCTGCTGTAAGGGTGGTTTTCGGTGGTGTGGTTTGGTCTGAATCCTGAGTGTATGATGTCGAGAAACTGGTGTTTAGCAAGGTGGTCTGAGAGACGCTTATTGATGGCTTTTTCCAGGACTTTGGTTGGGTAGAGAACGAGGGCTATCAGTCAGTAATTGCCGAGTTTGATCGGGTCAGCCGAGGGATTCTTTAGGAGGGAGTTTATGGCTGCATGTTTCCATGGTCCCTGGATGGTAGCTGTACTGATGGAAGTGTTGAGGATAGGAGTGAGAACCTTGCTGATAGTGATTGCTCCTTTGTTGAAGGCGTGGTGGGGTAGGAGTCCCCCGGGGCTCCAGAATGAATGGCCTTCATGGTTGTTGTGGTTTCGTCTGTGCTAATGGTGTCCCAGGGCGGTTTCTGGAGATTGTCAAGGGTCCGGTTGCTGGGGGAAGATGCTATATATGGTTGAGATTTTGCTGCAGAAGAAATTTGAGAGGTCTTTGCACAGGTCCTATTATGGATTGATGTTTCCCATCACAGCTGTGGGTGTGGTGAAGTCTTCGATAATTGCAAAGATTTATTTGTTGTTGTTGGCGCTGGCTTTTATTTGTTGGACTAGAGCCTTCCTCCTGGTTTCTCGGATGAGCTGGTGATATCTACTCTGGGCGGCTTTGAAGGTGTCTTTTTCCATTTCCCCTTTACTGGTTCTCCATTTCGGTTCCTGTCGTTTGCAGCATTGCTTGGTCATTTCTGACATCTTCTGTGTACCAGCAGGCTTGTGTTCTGGTGTTCTGGTGTTTGCTGTGCTGCTTCGTTTCAAAGGGTCAGTGGTCTTTGGTGGCTCTTACTCATGATCGGATTTCTTTCTTGTCTTTCTAACTTCGTTGCTCTCTGCATGCATCTATGGCTGCTGTTTTTTAATTGATTTTCTAAAAGCATAAGAAAATTAATTTGAAGGTGGCCGCTGCACATGCGCAACCAAGGCGGTCCTATATATATTTTTTTAAGCATTGGGTAAGCCATTTGGATTTATAGGCAAGACCCATTGGTTTTGGTAATAATTGTTATCTTTTTTTAATTGCCAATTAAAGTGTCCATCTCGGAAGCATTGGTATCTGATGCAGTAAAACATGCAGTTGTTATCTTGTTGAGACACTTATCTCACCATCCCCCCTGCTTACCCATTTCATTGTCATGCCATTTCTGGTTGTCAAGTGTACTGAAATGATTCAGTTGTGCTGGTTGAAAGGAAATCTGTGTGTGAACATGCCAGAATGACATTTTTGAAGTACAAAGGGAAACATTTAGCGAAATTAAACTGAATGCAACTTTCATTACTTGGCTTAAATTCAGCTAATTGGTTAAAGATGGCATAACCAGTAAGGACAAATGTTTATCCATAGTATTGACTAATCTGTTAGTTTTCATTGTTCTAAATGCTTTATGTTCTTTTCACTGTATTCTTTTTGTACTGTACTGTTCAATGATCACACAGGGTCCACATATTTTAATGTAATATTTGCATTCTTCGCTTCTTGCTACTTAGATGTGTATTCAGGTTTCAGGCCACGTTTATTATTCCTTTGGTTTTCAACTTTGATCTACATTGTTTTCCTTTTCTCCACAGGTATTCGTTGAAACTTTAGACAAATGTTTTGAAAACGTCTGCGAGCTCGACCTCATTTTCCATGTTGACAAGGTACTGTAGTGATCTGTGGTATCAATTGAACCGAATGTTCTGCTTAACAAGCATGTGGTTCAGCCGGCTTTTGATCGAATGGTTAACAATGTCACCCTTGTGGGCTCCGAATTTCAGCCGGGGCTGTTGATAACATCCTGTAAAGTGACTGAATTTGTCCACAAGAATGTTTAAACTATTGCATAAATACACCCTTGAAACGGACAGACCTGGATGTAATGTTACAAATACTTAAGAATTGGTGTATTTTCATCTTCAATTTTTTGAAGTCTTTGAACTATTGGTGTTATGGCTTTGATTGTAATATGCAAATGTCTGTTTTATATTTCCCGAGCTTGGGTTTGATCGGGAATAAATAGCTTCCTTAGCACAGTAAATCATTCATGTGCACACGCTTTTCTCTTGCCCCTTCCAAAAACTGTCAGTACAATTGTATGCCGAAATGTTTTTTTAGGTCTTTCTGTAGGCAGATTTAGCTGTCTATTGCAGACCTATTTTCAACACTTATATTTACTGTGGGCTTTGGTTCAGTCCTTTGCTTATGATGGAATGGCTTGTTAACTTATCACGGGTCCCTGCTGTGATTGGATGAATTAGATCTTTCCACTGCTGTTGTCCAGGAAAAATGTGCTCTGCTGTCCATTTCCTGAATGTGATGTCTTTTCTGGCATGGATTGCTCTAAGAGAAGTGTAGTGCCAGCCATGGAATCTTCTGTCTAGCTTGCAGTACTGAGATTTAAGATGTGGGTCAGTTTGAAATGCTGGGTGCATGGATGGACTGTTTAATAAAGTGCTCTTATGAAATTCCGCATCATCCTGTGTGAATTTATGTGGAAGCTGGTACCACATTTTAGCTACGACCTTCGAGAACCTGATGCCTGAAAGTAGCACCTCAACATAAGCTGGTCGGTTTATAAAACTCTGCAAATGTGCATGGTAGCAGCCTGGCTAGAAGAAAAAAGATGTACTCATTGAGGGCATGAGGAATATTAAGATACAGAACTAATTTCTATATGCAAGGGCCTGGTCCTATGAATGTAAGAATGGTGACTTCTTACAGAACATATAAGGGTGCATTTACTGCAATGATAATGACTGGTATCATTACTACTCAGCTGTAGCCTCCTTATGTAGGACATAGAAAAGGAGCAAATATGGCTAGTCTTGTGGAAGTGAATATGTAAATATATTTAGAAGCCACACCCTCTCTGTGACCCGGCCTGCTGAAAACAAAAACATAGTCCACTTTATACCAATTTCTTTCCACTTTCAACAAAAGATATTCAAGAGCATCTGTTCTTTTCATAATGCTCTGGTATGCCGAGTTTGAAGGGGCACTAGTGGATACCGCTGGGGCCTCTAGTAACTCTATAAGATATCTGTCGTTATGGACCTTTTAGTTACAGCCTGAGGTACTTCTCCTTTTTTCAGAAATACGTGTCTGACTCCCAAGTATCCTGCTTCAGAAAAGATGTGTTTCTGACGCCTATAATGACAATGGTTTTGCAGTCTCATTATAGTAGCGTCATATGCTTTGCTCCGCAGACTGTAGTAAAGGCCTTTTGTTACTGCACTCTGCATCAGAAAAGGTGTGTTTTCGACTCCAAGAACCTCTAGTAATGACCTAAGTGACTGCAATCTGTTCCAGAAAAGGATTGATCTCTGAATCCAGGGACGTCCAATAATTCCCCACGATACTGCACCCTGCTTAAGAGACTGTTTGTGCCTATCTCAAGGGACCGCCACTAATCACCTGAGGTACTACAGCTGGCTACAAAAAAAGACTTGTGTCTGACTCAGGTAGTCTGCAATAGAAGGGATTTCTGTCTGAGTCCAAGGTCCACACCTCTGGTAGCTCCACTGGCTCCCGATACACAAACTCGCTTCTTTCAAACTCGTGCCTTCAAGGCGCTACACAAGTTTAGCCCTATCTACCTGTACAGTCTTATCTCCTTCCATCACCCATCCAGACCCCTCCTCTCTGTAGGACTCCTACGCGCACACACACCTGTTCAGCTCCAGGGTACTGTTGCGGGTGATAGTGCACTTTACAGATACTCCTAGTATAACCGAGACATCCAGCACCTACCTAAGGTAGTGTAACCTGCTACAGCAAGGACATATATCTCTGTAAACTAATGTAGCTGTACTAAGTACTGCAAGCCTAATACAGGAAGGAAACATGTCTGACACCAGCAACCTCTAGTAAAATCCCAACGTGTCTGACTCCATGGAGTTCTAGTAACGACCCAAGGCATTGCAGTTTGTTTACAGCAAGAACATATGTCTGTCAACTGAGACCTAGTAACAGTCCGCAGTACTGACTCGTGGGACCACTAGTAACGGCCTAAGGCACAGCAGCATGTTTACAGAGGACATTTGGCTGACTCTAAGGTCCTCTAGTGACCGCTTAATTAGGCCTAGGCGGAGCTTGCGGAGTTTCACTCCACAGAATTCTGTGGCGTTACTGGAAATCTCTGCGGAGTAGGACCCACTCTTTAGAAGGCATGGTATATTTTCACCCGTAAGTACACACATCACGTGTAATTCTCTCTTTATAGAGTGAACCCTCGGGCACAGTGTCCCCTGTTGAAGAAACTCGTGCTCACCCCAGACCTCATTCCCCTCATCATGGGCCCTCGCGCCTAGCGTCCTGCAATTCCTGCCTCACTGCGCTCATCCTCATTCTCAGGCACCTTCTACTGACTATTCATGTCACACACACAGTTCTCACATGCTTTTCCCTCTTCATAGAACACTCGCTCGACTTCAGGTGCAATCCTTCTCACACGGCACAGTTTGCTGAGCAAACACTGGCCTTCGGACCTACTTTGAGGCAGTTCCCAGCTGATGCCACTGATCTGTGACACTGATCCGGCTGCTTGAATTGAGACTTGAGAATCGGGGACTCCCTAGACTCATCTGTTCAGTGTATTTACCAGATTATATTTATCCTTTACTGACATGGATTATTGAATTAAAACTGTTGCTATTGCCAAAACGTTGCGGATTCAAATGTACTGCGCTGCATACTTGAATAGAATATGGCGTATCTGAAAAGAACGCTGCCTCTGCATGTGGCAAGGTCATAGGCGAATCAAAGGTCTTATAATGCTTCCTCTAGACATTTACTGGGGATCAAGGTCCATAATCATAGACATTTTAACTGATTTTATAGCACACACAGAGGGCGTGTCTGCCTTACTGTACACACGGTACTTTTGTCGCAAGGCAGCATTGTTCTGAATCCATTTCATTTCATTAGTCTTTATTATCGATATATTTCATCAAGAAAGACAATTACAGAATAAAAGTGCAAACATAAAAATCTAATGACTCCTGTTTCTAATAAACCAAACCCAGGCCAGAAATTTAGCCACAGCAACTACAACACATTCACCGGTATCAAATCTCAGAATTTTTAGGGCTACAAACCCCTGTCTAGTTCCCAATGTGCGACATAAGGGTTTAAGCCACTTAGCCCGGGGGGCAGCATAGGCCGGGCAAACAAAAAATATGTGCCCAACTGAGTCAGCGCAATCAGTACACCAGCTACAAGAATCACAGGTTGCACCCTTCCTTTTTTTTGTAAAAGATTTAGTCGGTAAGGTGCCAACTCTAAATTGGTGGTATAGTTTTCTGTCTCTGGGCCTGGTAATAATGTCCCAGTAGGCTTCTAGCAGAGGGGTGTTTTTATGCTCTAGAAACCTGCCTGACAAGGACTCAGCTGGGACTAAGGATAAATGTTTTTGTAGCACCATTGACCAATAAAGGATTTTAAAAAGTTTCTTGGGGGGAAAAGGGTTAGTAGCCGGGTTGGTCCATAGAATTCCCAGACCCATAGATTCCAAAAGTTGACTAACTAGCCTGAACCAGGTAATGTTACTGGCTCCCATAATGGACCGGACATCGAGAAATGCCTTAGCATAGGGGCCTAACTCCGGGACCGTCCAAAGTCTCCTCCAAAAGGCCAGTGGTTTAAACCTAGCAATGTCGTCAAAGGAATGGCAGCCAAGGTCCAGCAGGAGCGGTTTCACTGGGGTGGAACAGGGGAGGCCCGTAAGCATTCTGAGAAATTTTACGTTGTGCCTTAACCAAAGGAGAAAGATCAGCAAAACCCCAAAGTTCAGCGCCGTATAGAATCGCTGAATTAACCCTTGCATTATAGATTTTAATGGGAGGGCCTATCATTTTCGACTGGGATTGCTTTTGTTCTTTAATCAGGCACCCAGAAAGCTGGGCAAATTTAAGAGTTAAAACATCTATTTGCGGCCTCCAGTCCAACTTATTTTCAAAAACCACCCCCAAATAAGTCATGACATTAGTTTGTTCGAGTAAATTGTTATTCATGGACACATGGCCTTTCACACGTCTCCCTTTATTAAAGACCATGTATTTGGTTTTTGAAACATTTACTGACAGGTCAAAGTCGGAGCAAAAGTTGACAAATACATTCAAAGCCACCTGTAACCCAGACAAAGTCTGGGATAGGAGTAGGGTGTCATCGGCAAACATGAGGAGTGGAATTTTAGTACCTCCCAACATGGGGGCGTCCGTAGGTGTAGATGAAAAGTACTGCACAGCTCTATTTATGAATAACAGAAATAGAGTAGGCGCAAGGACGCACCCTTGCCTGACACCCCTACTAACTTTGAATCTGTCGGTAACCTGCCCCTGTTTCCCCCATCGAACTTGCGCAAAGTTGTTTTCATGCAACCTGATAACGATGTTCAGGAGATCTGTCGGCATCCCTAGCTCCTCTAATGCACCCCAAAGTTTAGTCCTATTGACTAAGTCAAATGCTGACCGCAGATCTACAAAGGCAGCATATAATGTACCACCACATAGATAAACCGTTTTCCAGACGATCAGTTGAAACTTGAACGCCTGGTCGATGGTGCTTGTGCAAGATCTGAAACCGGCCTGCAGGGGTGAGATGATATCCTCCTGCTCGATCCAGAGCTGGATTCTTGCCAGGATCATTCTTGCAATAATTTTTTGAACAGAGTCAATTAGACTAATGGGGCGGTAGTTCCCCGGGCAGGAGCGGTCACCTTTTTTAAAGATGGGCAGAATCTCAGCACCCCTCCAAGAATCCGGAATGGCAGCCCCCTTAGCTACAGCATTTGCTATGAGTGCGATGTAAGGCACCCAGTTGCCAAGGTCGGATTTGAAGAGGTCCGCGGGAACACAATCTATGCCTGGTGCCTTACCACTAGGTACCCTACTTAGAGCCGACACAACCTCTTCACAATCAAATTTAAAAATCGGGGAGGTGGACAAATCCCTGGTTAATGGGGGGGCGATCCCCTCAGCCAAGTTTGTATCCGAAAACTGAGATTCAAAATGCGACAACCAGATGTCCGGGAGTACATGATTAGTAGGGACCTGGGTGCTCGGAGAATTGCCCCACTTAACAATGTGCCAAAAGAAGGTTAAATTCCTATGTTTACTAGCAGCCAAAAGGTCATTCCAATGGTCATTGTCCCAATTTTGTTTGGCCATGACTTTAGCCTTGCTGTAGTCTTTTCTAGCTAGTCTAATGGCAAGCTGATTTCTATTAGTGATAGCAGATTTCAGTTTGCCATAAGACTCACGGCAAGCTTTATTATACCAAGAAGTTGGTTTTAAGGTAAGTGATATCTTGGCCTTACAAGGTTTGGAAAAGAGAGACTTGAGGCCATAGAATAGATTTTCATGTATTTGGGTGGACTCACTGACAACTTCCTCAGGGCTCCGAAGAGCCTTTAAGTCCTTCAATGCACAAGAAACCTTAGAGCTGATCTCAGATAGTACAACACTGTCGATGGCGACCTTATCCCAGCGCACTCTCCGTTGGTTGTTAGTGAGGAGTGTGTCGGCAGTCACTATCTCTGAGGGTTTATTTCTATGGGCTAGGCAAAAAATATAAAACTCAAAACTAATGGGTTATGATCACTCTCTGGGCGGTCTAAAACCACCATATCACAAAGTGTAGGCCAAAACTCCACTTTGATTAGGACATAATCGATTCTGCTACAACGTCGACCACCGGAAAAAGTCATCTTGCCATTTTTATCGGACGGGGTCCGTCCGTTGGCAGCCCTATAGCCACGCTCCATACATAAGCTCATCCACTGGATAGCTGATTCTGTCCACCTCTTGATAGGGGGGAGATCAAGAGGAGGGATGTTCAAGATTGCATCCACTTCCAATGTGAGTGAATCCCGAGCAGTATGCAGAGGCTCAAAACAGCAGTTTAGGTCACCCAGTATTACCACATTAGTACATGTATTGATGGTGTCCAAAAACCTATCCAATTGTAAGAAGGTGTTAGTACCACGCCCACCAGGGAGGCCCCTATTATATACATTTATAATCAAGATTTCTGGATCATCATTGATTTGCAATGAGATAATCAGTATATCAGGGCTGTCAATGGCCAGTTCGCTAAGACTACACTTGAGGGTTTGCCTTACCCATATACAGAGACAGCCCGAAGGGCGGCCCCTTGTTCCACTGGAAGCCCCCTTATAAAAGTTTACATATCCAGAAAAATAAATAGGGTCCACAGCCCAGGTTTCCTGGAAGACAAGGATATCTTGGGTGGTTACCCAGGCAGACCAGTCTTCATTAGTTATTTTACTGCGGAGACCAGCAATATTCCAAGAGGCCAAAGTGAGTAGGGGAGAGCTAGAAGAGTCAGTCAGCAAAGGAACAGGTAAAGAACCCAGAACAGCTGGATTGGTAACGGTAATGCCAGGACCCTTACACTCAAACACAGGGGCACAGGGATCAGTGTATGTAGTCAATGGACTGCCACTGTATGTCGTACGAGTACGGAATACCGTCTCAATTCTCGGTTGATTTGGGTTAACAGGACTGGTGGCCTTCATATCTGGACACTCCAAAACCGGTAATAAGGGATCGGAATTTGTAAGGGGGGCTATTTGAAGAGCACGAGCATAATTGGGGATTAAAACGCCCGAGTCCATGTATACCCCCCTGGACCCGCCCCTACTTACTAACCCGGAACTTTCAGAGCCAACAAGGGCCTCATAAACACAACCCATATTTTTTTTATTAGATTTGATGGCAGTCAATCTACCCCTTCTAATGTGTTCAATGGTGCAAAGAAATTAGACAGTGGGAAATGGAAATCGAATCTTGGCTGGCGACGGAAACTCCTATTGACCCTTTCCCAGCCTCTAGACATATCACAGGATATAACACAGGGATTGTGAGGATAAAAATATGACAAATGCAGAGTGGATATTCCAGTGTCGCTCAAAATATTGGGGTAGGAACATATATGACTCACCACCCTTGGGTCCCGGAAATTAATAATCACACAATCTCCCTCCACTTTCTTAGCCCTATTTCCCACCCAACTCACCCTACGAACAGTCAGAATCTCGGCACTTAATCTAGCCGGTAATGGCCTATTTCCATTTAACCAATGTATTACTTTATTCTTCAGCTCGCTATGAGACTCAGGCTTAGCCTGGGGGAGCCGTGGAACACCTACCATGATGACAGTGTATGGCTGCGACTCAGGAGGGAGGTTAATACATGGAAGTTTATAGAGATGACCATCACCCTCTGTTATAGGCTGGCAGATTGTAGTATTACTCTTATCAGAAATAACATTACAAGCTGGATCCTTTGACCTAACAGTGCTAACATGAGGGTGAGAAACCTCCACAGCATGATCTTTGTGAACAAGGGAATTGGAGGGTGCGCTGGCCAAAAGAGTATTACCATTAGGAACAATCCCCGTTTTAACTGCTACATCGGAGGTTGGTGGAATCTTTGGGCCAGTTGGAGTCGCTAAAATCTTCTCCAATAGAGACGTATTGGTAAGCACCATACTCTCAATTTTCCCTATGGAAGTAGAGAGTCTGTTAACTCTTTCATATAAGGGTAGGAAAAAGGATTTAAGTAATTGCTCTACAAGCTCAGAAAAGCCAGAGGGCATGAGGTTGGCAGTAGGCAGAGTAGTGGGAGGATGAGAAGACCTGGGACTCCCAATAACAGGAATTGAATTATGGGGCAGATAAGAGTTAGGAGCGTCACATTGAATTACAGATTTGGACAATTTAGACACTTTAGACACTTTAGCGCGTCTGCCCTTAGAGAACACTCCCATATGTTTTCTTTTCACAGGAATGGGCTTGGACTTACTGCCCAGACTCAAAGTGTCAATACAAGGCTGCACAGTAATGGGCTGTGAAGGGATCACACTAGTATTTAGGGGTAGACCGCTTGATTCAGAAATGCTTATAGTATCGGGTATGTTATCCAGCGGACTCTGTGCTGATATGTCCGGCCACCCTTGCGAGTCACTAAGTGGCCTATCTAAAACTGGTTGAGGCAGCCTACCATCAGGAGAAATGGCTGCCAAAATATTGCCAAGAGACGATCGCTTAGCGGAGATTTCTAGGGACAGTCTTTTTTCAGTTAATATAATTTCTTGTTCAAGGACCCGGGCTGCTCTTGTAATAAAATTGTCAAGAGTCCCTGTTACACGACTCCCATTACTACTCTGAGCAATCTTCCTACCGGACCTTAGGGAAGTCATACTCAGAAATAAAGAGCAAGCGGTAGGAGAATAGCCAGAAGAAGTGACAATGGGCCTAGGAATACAGGGTAATACACCTAAAAACACGTAAAGATTAAAACACTAAAATGCTGAAATGGCGTAACAGCTACAACATATGGCTATCAACCAGATAGCGATAAAACTTAAACTCACAAATGCGCAAATGTTTGATTCACAGGTTCGATGTCACACTTAGGGGGGTGGCCCGTCCCCGGCCGTCCACGAACGGCCACAAACGGCCCGGTCTTTGCCCGGTCTTCGCCCCGGGCTACGACCCGCGCGCGTTCCGCTAGCGTGTTAGGGAAGAATAATATCAATGGTACCGAGGGCAAGAGGGGGCGGGGTCGGGAAGAGGAGCCAGGTGAGGCGATTTGATTTGGCGCTGAGCACCGTGGTCCTCGCAGTCCCGAAACTGGGCGATTCAGCAGCTTTCCCCCTGATGCAGCTTGGCGTCCTTGAGGGTCCTTTCGCTTCGTAAGTCACAACAAGAATGAAAACCCTGCTGGTGATTTATACTGTCAGCGCCTGCGAGCGGCATGCGCGAAGCGGGGGCCGCGAGGCGTTGGATCGAAGGTTGGTGGAGGCGGGGTCGGGAAGAGGAGCCAGGTGAGGCGATTTGATTTGGCGCTGAGCACCGTGGTCCTCGCAGTCCCGAAACTGGGCGATTCAGCAGCTTTCCCCCTGATGCAGCTTGGCGTCCTTGAGGGTCCTTTCGCTTCGTAAGTCACCAAGCAAGAAACAATTCTCCAGTCAGTGAAAGAAAGGCACAAAAAAATGAATGCCAAGGTATTCCTTGAGCAGTTGTTTTTCTGACAAGCGTTTTGTTCAATAAAGTTTTTTAGTAACAACAAAAAGGCACTGCTCAATGTTCCCGGTTCTTGAGTTCCATAAAACCAAGAAGATCCAGTCGATGCACAATAACGTCCTTTTCAGATTGCCCTGATAACAAACAAAGGCTGTGTAGTCCAAAATTGAAGAAAAACAATCCTGCAAGGGGCTTCGTATCAGCTGCTCTCGCGGAAAACAAGGACACGGTGCGAGAGTGATCGAAGCGTCCAGGAGAGGAGGAAAAGGTGAACGCGCACACACGGCGCGTCGTAAGCTACAGGGTTCGTGACCGCGATACTCTTTGGAGCAGAACCTACAGTTCTGAATCCACCGACTGCAGCCGTTAATGTTGGCTTAACGACAATTGAAATGTATCTGCACATTTCACTTTGTAAGTGATGTCTCCATCTGATATGTATTAAGTCCTTTTCTTTTACGGAAAGACGGAAAGAAAAGTAAAGGGCAAGCTTTCAAAGTACTTTTAAGGGAATGGCGTTTGGCATCAGAAAATTGGATTTCTGTTCTAATGTTACTTCAAGAGCATTAAAATACAATATATTTGCTCTGGGGTACAAAAGTCAACTGTGATGCGGGATTTGCATAATGAATAGTCGGTTTATGGTTATGAAGCACCGTCATGTAGTGCTTTGTGATTGCTCAGGCTGGTTTTACTTTTTCTTACCTTCAAGGGTCTCTGCTCTGCCCTCCGGCTCACTTCTTGACTCGGTCTCTGCACTGCAACTCCTCCTCAGCTTAACTCCCCCTAACACTGGGTCTGGCCGCCGCTTGCTCGCTTGGCGGTCAGTAGAAACTCATGGGCTGCACCAGGGCACATAACTTGTTCCTCTGTAAGCTGGAGTTAATGTGAGCTGCAGAGGTGCTGCTGTGTGGTGCTCTCTGCTCGCACAGCCTCTGAATCCTATTCTGATGCCTGACCCCTGAAATGGCTGCAATGCCGCCGCATCTGCTCTCCCCGACTTGAGCCATCTGTGCTGCTGCAGCCTCCAATGCGGGCACTTTGTTATTTACTAAAGTGGAATGAGTACCTGCCGGAGCTCCAGCCGTGCCCGGCCTTTGCCTGTCACCTGATCCGGGGCAATGCTTGGATGATACTTCCGTTCTGAAACTTCTGATGCTCGTACTGACTAAAGCTACGTTCTCTTGCATTGTCATGTGCAGGTGAGAAACACACATCTCTAGTCTCTACAGTCTGATTGGTTGAGCAAGGTGCCTCTTTCCCTCAGTTTTTTGTCGTTATCGGTGCAGGAGCTCTAGGCAGTTACGGCTTGTTGCTCCTGAGGGGGAAGTTATCTGTGCAGTTTGATGCTAGGTTCTGAACCGCTATGTGTTGCCGATGCGCTGCTAAACTCCGCTACGCCGTGTTCAGTAGAGTTTTTTGCCGAACTCCGCACTCCAAGCGGTGCGACAAAGCTCTGTAAACTCCGCCAGCTGAGCGGAGTTTACCACCCACCCTTATACTTAATCTGCTGTACTCTTCTTTAGAAAATATTTGTTTCTGACACTGAGAATCTATAGTAGTGACTGAAGACACTGTAGCCTGCTACATAAAAGGATTTATTTCTGACTCCCGGCATCTCTAGAAATGACCAAAGGAAGGTTTAGTTAGTGCCTTGTGAGAGATTGCTTTTAACAATTAAGAATTTACGTCAACAGGTTGTTTATCTATACTTATCATATTCACTTCCATTTTAACACATAAAAGAATGAAATGCACTTTAAAAAGTGAGAAGCTGAATGTTGTAATGTTAACAAAAGCAATACTCCTGGGGATCCATTTCCAGCTGCCATAAATTTTGCACCATTTGTTTAAGCTAAAATTCCAAAAATATTGAACGTGAGGTTGTGATTCATGTGGTACTCCTTCCTCCCCAAACTAGCATTATAAAATGTGCCATGTGCCTCTTTGTCGATCCTGGATGTCTTGTGCTTGAAGATTGTATGAGAGGAAATGAAATACAGGTTCCGTCTGCACATCAGTATTCAGAACTGAAACTTATATCCGCTTTTGTCTCAAAAGGGAATTTAGTAAATGCATGAATTGTTTCCCTTTAAAAAACTAGTTTCATCTTTTCTCTCTCCTTTAAACCAATTCCGGCAAAGATTCTTTTCATAGTGACAGTTAAAGAAAAGATAAGTTCTGGTCTATCGAGGAAGATATGTTGCGAAGTAAAATTAACCTGCTTCAATTCAATACTATTCTATATAGACTTTGTATTCAGCACTAAAGCAAGGAAGAAGTAGCTTCAGTTCAGTTCAGTTCAAAATCTTTATTTCGATGGTTTAAAAAATCATCATAAAAAGTACATATTATAAAATACAATAACACATATAATCTATACATTTCATTATTATAAAAATAACCATCGGCCAAACTGTTTCAATTCTTATAAAATACAATATTGAATTAAAAATAGATTAGTCTCTGGTGTTCCTTAATCTTACTACAGCTTTTAAAAAACGTATTATTGAGCATAAAGTGTACATTTCATTTGCTCTTTGTAGGAACAACAGGGCTACTTTCGCATGATGGAATTTTCCATGTTTTAAAATATCGACCAGAAACATACGCCTAGGGGAACGATAAAATGGACACAATAATACAAAATGAAGGGTGTCCTGCGGAGACAAATTGTCGCAGCCGCAGGCACCCTTCTGCTCAATAGTTGCAGTAAAACCAGACTGATAAGATAAAATATTATGCAACAAATTGAGCCTAAAACGACACATTAAAAATCTCTCCTGCTGATTATGCAGCAAGAATAGGTAGGGTTCCATACCCACTGTATCTTTAACTAGGCGATGCACTACAACTGAACGTTTTAATGTTAAGGCTTTAGTTTCCCTGAGCGTCTCCCATTTATCCAGCAATAATCTTTTAATTTGTAATTTGCTATTTCTTGAGATTAGAGCAGGGGTACTCAAAAGGATATGCTGGCCTACGGATTCTAAGGATATTTTAACATATTTCAGCCATGGGATTAGCATCCCTTTGTCCCTTTGTAAACAATCCGTGAGAATTTCCTTGCTTAGTTCAGCATCCGGATTAGCCCAGATGCTAAGCCAAGCCAAAACTGGTCTGAGCTTAACCTGATCTGCGATGTATGGAATACCAAGTTCAGAATGTGCAATTTCAGCTGGTATTGTGGGTGGGATGTTCAGAATTCTACGAATGAATTTGTCTTCTTCTAATTGCAGCTGTTTAACATCCCTGAAGCCCCACACCTCGGCTCCATATACTGCTTTGGCTATACTTATTGAGCTATATAAGCTCATTACTTGCTCAGGGGACCAGCGTCCCAGTCTTTGGGCAAAGTTCATAATTGCACCACATGACGAAACCAGTTTGGTACAATGTTCCTCCAGCAATATGTCAAATTGAATTTTCCCATCAAATAGTAGGCCTAGGTACGGGAAGGAGGTTAGAGAAGAAGTAGGTAAAGAAACTTGGTGACGTCCACTTCCCTTGCCACACCACATCTTGTTCCCACTTCTTAAATCATGTATTCTATCCCAAGACTCAGTGATTTGGCATGGAGAAGGTAAGGGGAGGGCGGGATATACACTTGAAGGGTTCTGCACGCGAGTGCCATTCTCTGTCTTAGAGAATGGATAGGGAAGATGGGGGAGATGATGGCTTCATCAGAGACAAGTCTATTTTTGTTCTCCCAAGAGAGGCGCCGGCCTCCGGTTCCTAGCTTTACCCTTCCGGGCTGTCATAAGGGGATGGTTAACTATGCACCTGGCTTGCACGCTTACGGGTCATATGTTTTTCATGACATAACACTCAAGCTGCATATGTGAGTAGATTTCAAAAGCAAACCTGCAGTTTGATAATAATGTGGCATCTAACACACTTACCAGCAGATGGAGCCAAAAATCGAACTACTGAAGCTGCTTTGTTTTCCTCTTTCCCTGAGGGCATTTTTGTTATGTGGAGAATGAAGTGTCCAGAGGGGCCTCACGTGAAGTTTTCATCCATGCACCACAAAAGCCTCAGACAGGCCTGTTACCTTTGCGTATCGGTTGAGCCGTCTAGACTGAGGTGAAAAGTGGAAAAACAGCGAGGGCTCAACTGGAAGAGTGCTGCCAATGCATGTCAAAGGCGTGCAGTTTCCTCGAGCCAATACAAGCTGCCTTCCCCCTGTTCGGGCAATAATCGTTTGGGACTACTTGGGGTCAACAAAATGCAGTTTTGTAATGGAAAATGTACAGCAGATGAGCATTGTGGTGTTTTTTTCTTTGTACAGTTTTCATGTCGCTTTATTCGGATTTGAGCTGGTAGAAGTTACGCTTCTTTAGCAAATGAATTCATGGGTTAATGTTAATTAAACAAGACACTTACAATGCATGAGTTGCAAAATGCTGAGCGAACATGTACTCTAAGGGCAGTATTTGGGTGAATGAGTTAATACTAGGACACATTGCACACCTAAGTGCACAATAAATTTCATTTATGAGTGCAGACTCAACTTAATGAATCACAAAACATATTGTTTTATGCAAATTGACTCATTTATTCACACACAAAATGACACCGATGTAATGTAATTTTGAGTGTGAATAAACGTCTTCACAGGGGCAGTTTGTGGGTATTCCTCTCTTTCCGTTTACGGTTGACCATGTACTACTGTGACGGCAGTTGTAAATCCTTTTCAAGGTGGTGGGAACTGCCGTTCTCCTAGTTGGGAGGGGAAAACGTTTTTCCTTATAGTGAATAAGAAGGTTAGCTGTTGCAAATGCAGCGATGCTTGCCACTTCGAATTCCTGTACTTCCGAATGTATACATGTTTATGCGTGCAAGTGCCCGGTGCAGCCTTCCCGGACTACTACTGGGAGGATTTGTGAAGTCAAAGAAAGGAGCAATGTGCATGCGCACACATCTCCCACTTTCTTTGTGAAACAGGAAGTGTAATGCTTTAAGAAAGAGCCACGCAGAGGGGCCTAATTAAAGCTTCCATCAATCAGTGGGTCTCCTACTCCTCGGTCTCCGGCTCTACTTGCAGCATGGGTGAGCACCAGGTTTGGAGCCTGTGTTGCGCGGGCGTTAAATCTCAGACCTGGTGTGCAGGTCACAGCGACGGTCTAAATCACACCCTTTGAAGGGGGTTTTGACTGTCACTCATTTTCCCAGTCAGTGTCCACTGTGTGATGCATGCCAGACATGGGCATGGAAAACTCATAATGTCCCCCACACACAGAGCGAAAACTCCCTGCTTATCAGGGCCGTTTTCTGTTTTTATTAAGAGAAAACAAACTATAGCTTTGGGAGTTTATTTTCTCTAAACAAAAACGTTTGCCAAATTGTCGCTCTAAACATGGCGGCTTCAAACTTTCAGCAATATGAAGGGGGCCGCCAGCACTGCAGCTCCCATCACACCACAGAGATCTTCACCAGGGAGCTAAGGATCTCCAAAGAGTGTGGCTGTTCCTCTGCCTGAGTCTCTTCCCTTCTTCACATTTTGTTTCATATGTGCCATGTGCTCTTGAAAGAATATTGTCATTATTATTGCAGACAAAAGTTTAGATTGCAAACCGAAGATTCAGGTGTTCTTTCGCCGAAAGTATGGCCTCATAGCCAATCAATGGATTTCTAACCTACAGACCCGACTTGCTGTTTTTGTTAAGAAAAATAGGCTATATCAATTAGTGTTTGGAAACATTGATGCGGCTCGCGAGATGGACAGCATCCATATTGTGAATTGAAAAAGGGATAATGGATGAATCAATACTGTAGTTATGCCGCCAGGAGAACGAGGCCATCCATGTGAGCTCATTTCATACTCTTTCTTTATTTTTTATTTAATTAACATACTCTTTCTTGACAATTCATTTGCAACATGAACGCGAAGCTTGAAAATGCTTTGTGAATTCAGTGTCTCAACTGAATATTCCGAGTTGGGCTTGTACGCTTTCCTCTTAACCGCCATTATTTTAGTTTACAGCCCTCGGTGAGTTATATCGCAGCGTGGGTATCCCGGACAAGAACACTAAACCCTAGACAGTGAAATATCCCGCTGTGTCACACAGTCAAACAAGGGATCCCGCTCTGCCAGTGTGACGATGGGCAACGTGTACTGCACAAATATGCTTTGAAGTATGTTTTCTTGCACAACACATGCTGTTCCCCCCCTGAGAATGTCATGAAATAGTGATTATTTATGTATGCATTGCATGTCTCCTGCAGATTCCTTGGGTGAGAATGCAGGAAGTCCCTCCCGCCTTCTCCAAGGGCGGGTTACTCTGCAGGAATCATTTCTCGGTGGAGAGTTTTCGGTCTCAACCTGTGCACAACCCACGTAGATACAGTTACATTTAAAGTTACATATGCCCCATCAGATCACTTTAAAAAAATGTTTTTTTTTTACTTTCAGTGGTTTATCTGTTATGCTGCATATATTTTTTTAAGTAGCCTGAGTACCAACTGAGAAAGCTCAGTTCGCCAGTGTCTTCACGCGAGAGACAAACTGAAAGATGAACTTTGGGTCTGCTCAACTTATTTTGTAATAAATACCTTGCAACTGATGAAAAATCAGTTAATTTTTTGTATCCTCATGGTTTGGAGTTTCGCCATTTTTTAAACCAACAGTATACGATTGACAGATGCAAACAGTGGATTCATCCAGTCTCTCCTTTTTAGGTCTCGCCTACGCAGTGCTCATGCGCTGCATAGGAGGACCTTTAGCCATCGTTCTGCTCTTTTTCGAAGCACATACTCGTGCTTGTGGCAGCATACACCTTGTGGGAGCATGCAGGGGCGCGCCACAAGCACTAGTATGTGCTTCCAAAAAGAGCAGACTGCGCGCGCACCACTCCCGGGCTCACCTCCTGCTCCCCCTCTCTCTCACGCCATTCCTTGTTTTTTTTTTTAAACTTTCAGCGCAAGGCACGCGTGCTTGTCAATAGGAATGTTCTAAAGTCATGTTGTATGCTCCGCATCAGGCGGATTGTACTCACCACTGGAGACAATGTAATGCAGTGTCAAATCTCCGATAATACATGCTGTGAAGTTTGCCTCTGCCCGGAGCCATCATTTAAACTCAGTGGGATGCTCTCTGGAGAAGGAAGGGGCCACATGGCAAAGCCTGTGTTTGTTTCAGATTCCGCCGGTCTGTTTTCGGGAGCCGTCTGGCTGTTTACACAGGGGCCCTCCGTGGGAGGCTCTCGGGCCATTTTACAGGAGGGTCCAGGTGCGGGCCTTCAGAGTGCCGACGGCCGGGGGCCAGTACAGAGGCACCCCCTCCACTGCTGCCCATCCAAGTCTCACCTAAACAATGTACCCTCCGCTATCATCTGTTTAAAATGCCGACGTGTTGAATTTCTTCTGCTGTTTACAAGCGTAAAGCCATTTATTTGTCCTGGACCAGATAACACATCTCAACCTCTCAAGGACTCGGCCAGCCTCGCCCGCCACCTCAGGTAGGTGAAAGCATCTCCTTATTATCTGCCAACAAGCAATGACTCCTGAAAACACACTATCCTTCTCTTCCATTGCTCATGACAATCTCCATAGACGGCCCTCTGTGGGCACCCACACAAAGTTTGGTTGTAAAGATTTTTTTTCGGAAGGCAGTTGCAGCCCGAAAAACAATCGCATTTGCACAGGCCCAAAACTGTGATCAGAGATATGGGTTTAAAGTCCAAATTATAACTAATAGCGTGCTTGGTGCGCCAGCCCCGCAATAGTTTTGATTGTATGCAGTTCTTTCAAGCAAAACGATTAACAAACAACTTTTATACACACATATGTCTCTATTGAATGCATTACTAAATTTAGTGCCTTCAGAAGGATGAACGCTGAGACAACACTGCTGTGGATCAGACCACTCACCTGTATGCAGGTCGCGTAATGATCTCTGCAGCAGCAAGTGCTGAACTCACTGAGATAGCCCAGCGACAATGACTGTATACTCAACTTTCACACAATTGCATGCAGTGAGGTACAATGCTGTAGTCAAGCAAGTTCCTCAACATATTTTCAATCTGTTTTCCTCTGTAGGGTAGGGGAGTGCTGATCTTTAGGTTTTACCTGAGAGAGCACAGTGCACTGTCGCTTGCAGCGGTTTATTGGTTCTAAGAAAAAACATAACAAGCATTGGCATAGCCAATAGGTCTCGCCTTTGGGACCTTATAAGTGTTTAGTTATCCAGTACAATATCCTTGGTGCAACAACATCAAGTGTTGCATGGTTACACACTTATAAGGTCCCAAAGGCAAGACCTAGTGGCTATGCCAATGCTTGTTTCTAATTTCTTCTGTTCGGTTACTCTCACGTACAGCCATATATATATATCTGTCAGGAACCCACTCCAAAATACAAATCACAACACGTCCTCCTAGAGGTTTGGACTGGATTATCTCATTATGTCTTGGACCTAGACTGATATACATTTATATTTGGTGCCTGCATATAAAAAATAGCTAGTAATGACATAACTGAGGGAAAAAACACAATACAATGAAAATCTGCTCAAAGTCAAATTAGCAGTTCTGAAGATTGATTTCAAACACTCCCACCCATCACTTGATTTGCCACTCTTGAAACTTAAAAAGATCTTGACAAAATTGGTGTCTCAACTTCATTTAAGTATCATTTTAATAAACTGGTTGGATTGCTCTTCCAGGGCCACTTCTAATATTGAAAAACTCAGATATTTTATTCAGAACAGCAGAGCTGTTCCAGAACTATACGCAGCTGTCGCCAGACAATTATTTGATAATCACCTGGAGAGGGGTTTTGTGTCCGGCCACTTTCTGGGGGGTACCCGGAGTATATGTTTTGATTGGGCAGAAGCTGTGTGCTTCCACAAAAAAGGGCTTGCTCTCCACACAGCTGTGATAATTGTGTTTATTTAGCCAGCTGCCTGAACGTCAACTTTGAGGGGTATGCCCATGATATTGTAATTCTATTAAGGTGTTTAAGATAACTAGCTAATTTATGGTGTTTTTCTCTTGCAGCAGCACAGTCATTAATCTACATGGATGTTTAGGTCTGGCTTGACGGTGCAACTGTCACTTGACCTTTTAACCTAAACTAATATTATTTCACAGTTCTTTGCTTCGACACAAATTCATATCCGTACCCAGGCTATTTACCTATAATGCTTCACATTACCATACAGTATTCGTTTAAAGCCAGACCTATTGGCATTGCCAGTGCTTTGTTGTCATTTTGATTTTGTCATGCAGAGTGTGAGAAGGTGGGTTGGTATATGCTGTCCAGTAGTTAAAGTGGGCACCTTGTACCAGGCCACATGACCCTTATGATGTCTGAGGTCAAAGAAAACCTTATTGAAAGCTATCCTAGTGGTAGCTATGGAGAGCAGCCTTCAGGCTTAATCTTGAAGGAATGTAAAGCAGCTTGTTTTACCAGAATATTACCTCCTAAATGATTAAATAAGAGGCGAACCACACAGTGTTTATATAAAAATATGTATTTATTCATACAACACTCTCCACTAGTCTCTATGTGAGACTAGGGCATAAAGCACACAATACTAAATGAATAGAAAATTTGTAAATAGCGAAATGCACAGTGGGCTCCAGGGGGAGACCGAACCATATACTAAAAAAATTGTATAATAACAACAACTTCAATAGACACAGTGCCTAGAGCATGTAGAAACGCTTGGACCCCAAGGAACCACCCAGCGGAGTGACACAGGGAGCCCATGGAGGACGGGTGCAGTGAGGAAACACAGACGCGTGGTCCGTACAACTCTAGGAAAGTCACGGTTGGAAAATTACATGTTAAGGACACTTCTAAGAGGACTTCGAACAAACCCTTTGGAACTTAGGAGATTCCATGGCCAACCCACCAGGGAGTACCGAAGTACCCGTGTTACCTATCCCAGAGGAGCCGGGTACATAGGGATCAAGTGGTGTCGGAAACCTTTGTCGTTTTCAATGGAGAGCTGCAAAGAAATCCTGCTGCCAGGAGGACAAAGAATGTCCGGTGGAATCCAAGCCTGGATTTGAGGTGAGAAGAACCTGAAAGCAGAGGATACTGAGTCTGGGTCACTTCAAGTGACCAGGGGCTCGGTAATCGAATGCCCACTGATGTCGAGTGCTTCAGGAGTGAAGTAGGGTTGCTTGACTCTGCAGCCACGGGGACCAGGAGACGTCGAGGATGACCAGAGTCCGGAGGTGAGCTGTCCCACGAAGGATGTCGGAAGCTGAGGAGTCGATGTCTGGCTGGAGCACCAACAAGCCTTGACTTTCCTACAATCAGTCTGTTGCTGTTCAGTGAGGCTGCCTGCCAAGGCAACTCCATCAACTGAACCATCATCAGGGTTCTGTGAGAGGAGATCAGGGAGTGTATCACTCTCCTCCTGTCCCTCATCAGTAGCCATGAGCAAGCTCATGTCTGCCCTGTCCACATATGGCTTGAGCCTGTTAACATGGAGCACCCTGTGGGGGCTCCTGGGAGTTCCAAGGTCCACCAAGTAGGTAATCTCTCCCTTTTGCTCAAGAATGGTATGGGGCCCACTCCACTTGTCTTGGAGAGCTGCTGGGGCCACAGGCTCCAACACACCTACCTTCTGTCCTGGCTGATATATAGTCAAAACAGCCTGTTGGTCATGCCAGGTCTTTTGTAATTCCTGGCTAGCCTCAAGGTTTTTAGATGCCGTCTTCATGTACTCAGCCATCCGGGAGCGGAGACCAAGTACATAGTCCACTATGTCCTGTTTGGTTTGGGAGGTAACTCCCATCCCTCCTTAACCAAACATAAGGGACCCCTAACTGGATGTCCAAACAGAAGTTCAAAAGGGATGTAACCAACCCCCTTCTGAGGAACCTCTCTGTAGGCACAGAGAAGGCAGGGCAAAAGGATATCCCATCTGCGCCTAAGCTTATCAGGGAGACCTTTTATCATGCACTTGAGGGTTTTGTTGAATCTCTCAACTAACATATTGCATTGTGTGTGATAGGGTGTGGTGGATTTGTAATTCACTCCACACTCCTTCCACATAGCAGTCAGGTAAGCAGACATAAAGTTTGCATCTGTCTGATACTACCTCCTTAGGGAAACCAACTCTGGAAAATACTCCCAGGAGCGCTCTAGCCACAGCAGGTGCTGTGGTAGTCCTAAGGGGAATTGCCTCTGGATACCTAGTGGCATGGTCCACCACTAGTATGAATCTGTGCCCAGATGCAGTTGGAGGATCCATGGGACCAACAATGTCAATCCCAACCCTCTCAAAGGGAACCCCCAAAACAGGTAGTGGTATCAGGGGGCCTTTGTAATACCACCTGCCTTACCACTGGCTTGGCAAGTGATACAGGAGCGACAAAACTCCTTTGTGTCTTCTGACATGTGAGGCCAGTGAAAATGAGGTACAAGCCTGTCTCAGGTCTTACTTTGGCCTAAGTGTCCTGCTAATGGGATGTCATGTGCCGGTGTTAGGAGGAAGCCTCTAAACTTCAGAGGTATAACCAACCTCCTGGTAGCCACAGGCTTGGGGTCTCTACCGTCTGAATACAGAAGTCCATCCTCCCAGTCGATCCTGTGAGATCCACTGGCACTCTCAGCAGCCTCAGCAGCAGCTTGAGGTCTGAGGGGTTCAAGAGAGGGGCAACTCAGCTGATCCTGGCTCAGATCTGCCCTGCCCTGCCCCCAAGATCTCAACCTGATCAGGTTCAAGTTCCTCTGACACAGTTCCTTCACAGGGACTGAGATCACCGCCAGCAAGAGACTGAGCCTCACTCTGAGGCAGGGGGGAAGACACTGCCTTACCCCTTCTGCTCCTTCTCTTGGAAGGCACCTGGGCCATCTTTTCAGGATCCAGGGCCTGTTCAGTGGAAGACATTTTTGCCTGTGACCTAGTCATGGCAAACACATCTGCAGGGATGCCCAGCATTTCTGCATGTGTCCTGAGTTTCACTTCAGCCCAAGCTGAAGTTTCCAAATCATTGCCCAATAAGCGTTCGCCAGGGAAGTCTGAGCTAACCACAACTTTCTTACGGCCAGTTGCCCCTCCCCAGGTTAAATTCACAAATGCCAAGGAATGGTCTGTCCTGACATTGCTTGCATTGGTCACTTGGTACATCTCACAAAGTATGATCTGTCCAGGGTCCACAAGATCCTTAGTTACCCTTGTAACACTTGCACCTGTGTCCCTGTATGCCATGGCCTCCTTACCATTGATCAAAGGCTGTACTTGCCCAGATGACTGAGACTGACAATTAAGGAGGCAATATCCATGCCTCCATCACAGACTAAAACAGCCTGAGTTGGAATTCTGACTAGGCCAGAATCCATCTCAGATCCCAAGGGTAACCCTACTATACCCTTGTTCTGTACACCACCACTTGGAACTGAGCTAGGAGGTGCCGTTGCCTTAGGGGCAGTGGTGGCTGGAGTAGATTCCTTGGCCCTTGGACAACTGGCATCTTTTGTCCAATGTGTCTACTCTCTACAGATATGACACCAAGGTTTATGTTTGCCTTTTCCTTTAGTGGACTGAGACCCCCCCCCACCCCCGATGCAAATTTTTGGGGCCCTTGTGAAGACCTCTGGTCTTTACCCTTCTCCCCACCCTTATCTGAAGTTTTAGCATCTTGCTTCATTTGGTCACCACCTTGATTCTGAGTTTTCTGCTTCACCCTGGTTCTGACCCATTTGTCTGCCTCCTTTCCAATTCTTAGGGAGAGGTCAGATCAGAATCAACCAAGTACTGATGCAACAAGTGATTTTGGCAATTAAAGATCTGTAATTAAATTGTACACTCCTCTAAAATCACACCCCTTACTGCCAAGTAACCAGCCTTCCAGATCCTTAGTAGCACAATCTACAAGGTCAACCCAGTCCTGAGTCTGTGCTTTCTGGGTGTCTCTGAATTTAATCCTGTACTGTTCAGTGGTTAAGCAAAACCCATCAATGAGAGCACTCTTCAAGACTGAGTAATTGTCATCATCCTCTTCTCTAACAGTGAGGAGCTTGTCTCTACCTTTGTCAGCAAAGGTGAGCCACAAGATAGCTGTCCACTGCTTCTGAGGGACCTTCTGTACCTTACAGGCCCTTTCTAGTGCATTTATCCATTTGTGGATGTCATCCCCACTTTGATAGGGAGGGACTATCTTGTGCAGGTTCCTATGATCATGAGAATACTCTCTAGTTCTAGGGACACTGTTGCTGCCTCCATGGGACTCTAGTCCCAATCTTCTTGTAGCTCTTTGGAGCTTTAGGGATTCCCTGCCTAGGGCCAACTGCTCTTTCTTGACTCTCTCAAGCTCCAGAAATTGGCACTGCTTATCATAAGAGGAGTCCCTGTTATTTGATATGGAAGTCCCTACAGAAGTACCTGAGTGATTGGACTCCACAGAGGGAGTTCTGGATCTTCTCGGTAAACTCTGTACTCTTCCTGTTGGAGTAAAGAGAGGGCCACTGGGGCCTTCTCCCCCCACCTAAAGGAAGATCTAAGTTGTCCAGGTTAGAATCATTTTGATTCTCCTGGTCAGGGTTTGATTCCAGGTCACCAAAGTGTTCACTTTCTGTCATTTCCTCATTCCCTGTTCCACCCACTCTACCTACCTCATCAGACCCTGGGGTCTTTCTGAGGTCATCTAGAAGCAATATCTGTACGAGGCGTTGAGTGTTTGCTGTTCTCTCTGTCCTCAGCTTCCTAGATGCACACATGGCCCTCAATTCTGGAAATGAGAGGCCATTGTATCTAGTTGGCAGATAGCCACTGGTTTCTGCTCTAGAAGACATACTAGTGTTTGCGGTGTAGGCACTTACCTTACCTTACCTAACCTAGTGGAGACTAAACTCTCTTGAGTTGGAGAAAGGGGGTACTAGACTACACGTTCAGTAGAACTTACTTATTCTAATCTTGATTGTATTAAAAGTAAGCCTGGGCAAAGCACTACGCTACGCTCGCGTAGTTTGCGAAGTTTGCGCTACTTCGCACTACGCGAATTGCACGTAGCACAGTGCAAACACGCGTAGCGTAGTGTTGCGGTCATTTTTTGCTTGCTCGTGGTCCTCCACGTCAAGTTGGCGACTGCGAGCAAGCAAAATGACATCCCAGAGAGACTTTTTCCTCGTTCACGATCAGCAACATCAAGTTGGCGATCGCGAGCGTGGAAAATAAACCTCCCGGCGAGATTCTCAACGCGGGGAGGTCAGGTTTCTCATTGCGAGTGGGCGTATGTGCGCAACCGCTTGCGATAAGAAACTACCAGTCCGCGTTGAGAAAGCTGCCGCTCGAGTAAAAATCTACTTGAGCGGCAGAAAACTACAGCTCGCACTGTGCAAGATGCCATTTTCAATGATTGCACAGTGCGGACAAGCATCCGGCACTGTGCAATCATTGAAAACGACATCTTGCACAGTGCGAACAGGGTACTACGCAGTTCGTGAAGTGCTACGCGTAGCTCGTGAAGTGCACTGTGCGTAGCTACGCATAGCGCTACTTCGCGAACTACGCTCAGGGTTAATTAAAAGTACCTAATACTTTAGTGGTTTTCAGTTAATCATTCATTAAGATGTATCTGGTAAAACAATAGCCAGCTTGAATCCCAACCGCTGCACACCAATGTGAGAAGGTGGGTTGGTATATGCTGTCTACTAGTTAAAGTGGGCACCTTGTACCAGGCCACACGACCCTTATGATGTCTGAGGTCAAAGAAAACCATATTGAAAGCTATCCTAGTGGTAGCTATGGAGAGCAGCCTTCAGGCTTAATCTTGAAGGAAGGTAAAGCTGCTTGTATTACCAGAATCTCACCTCCTAAATGATTAATTGAAAGGAGAACCACACAGTGTTTATATAAAAATATGTATTTATTAATATAACACTGTCTACTAGTCTCTACACAAGATTAGGGCATAAAGCACACAATACTAAACCAATAGAACATTTGTAAATAGCAAAAAACACAGCGGGCTCCAGAGGGAGACCGAGCCATATACTAAAAAAATTGTATAATAACGACTTCAATAGACACAGTGCCTAGAGCATGTAGAATCGCTGGAACCCCAAGGAACCACCCGGAGGAGTGATACAGGGAGCCCACGGAGGACGGGTGCAGTGAAGAAACAAGACGCGTGCTCCCTACAACTCTATGGGAAAGTTGCGGTTGTAAAATGACACATTATGGAGACTTCTAAGAGGACTTCGAGCAAACCCTTTGGAACTTAGGAGATTCTAAGGCCAACCCACCAGGGAGTACCGAAGTACCCGTGTTACCTATCCCAGAGGAGCCGGGTGCTTAGGGATCAAGTGGTGTCAGAAACCTTCGTCGTTTTCAATGGAGAGCTGCAAAGAAGTCCTGCTGCCAGGAGGGTGAAGAATGTCCGGTGGAATCCAAGCCTGGATTCGAGGTGAGAAGAACCTGAAAGCAGAGGGGACAGAGTCTGGGTCACTTCAAGTGACCAGGGACTCGGTAGTCGAATGCCCACCGATGTCTAGTGCTTCAGGAGTGAAGAAGGGTTGCTTGACTCTGCTGCCATGGGGACCAGGAGACGTCTAGGATGACCAGACTCCAGAGGTGAGCTGTCCCACGAAGCATGTCGGGAGCTGAGGGGTCGATGTCCGGCTGGAGCACCAACAAGCCTTGGCAACGGCAACCAACGTGGTCAGAGGAAACAAGTTACGGTGTGGAATCATACCTCCCCAGAGGTATGATTCCAAGGTGTTTGAAACCAAACACAACATGTTTCTAAGCTGCCGTTTTAGAGTTAGCATTTACCGAGAGGTTATGATGCACTTAAACATATATGTCTGGCTGCATCACAGACAACCCCGGAGAATGGTCTCAGAAGGCTGCAGAGGGGCTCTGCTCATGCAGGAGCACCCTCTCACGCAAAACCCAGCACCCTGCCTGCAGGATTGTTAAGGCCTGCCATAGGGGTGACTGATAGGTATTTAAGTGTAGTGATTTAGATAGATATATTGAACCTATATCTTAAGTAAGTGGTGCAAGCACCAGCTTACACAGTCTGCGGTGGCAGGCTGATCGTGTCAATTTGGATGGCCTCTCACGGGGTGGCACAATACATGCATGCTTCAGCTCATGGGAGGCCTCTGGGGTACCTATGCAATGGGTACATGGTGTAACATATACTAGGGACTGATGAGGGGTACCCTAGAATCCAATCTGGAGTGTACCTAAAGTACTTGCATATCAATTTACAGGAGAAAGCAGATACACTGGGGTCCTGGATAGCAGGATCCCAGTCAGACTAGGCCAAAAACAAACAGTGTGACCTCAGCAAAAAGTGGGGGGTAACCATAAGAAGCAGATACTACCTTCCTACACAGAGGTTATAGTTAAACTGAATGGCTGCATATTCTTGTGATCGTTAAGCACATTGTCAAATCCTGCCGGAACCTTGTTGCTGTAGTTTATATTTTGTACTTAGGCCAGATGCTCCAATTTAATAGCTATACTAGAAGTACCATTTGCAGAATTCATCTGATCTGCTTTGTTATTTTGAGCAGCAGATTGCTCAAAGCGAATATTTTATACGGCAGAGTTCTGATCCTCTGCATCTTCACCCTGTAATAAATTAGCCGGTAAATATAGATTTAGGGTACTTGTGAACAATATCTGTGTGCACTTCCTCCATCTGTGGAAGGTGTGCTCAGAAGGTGGTCAGGTTGATGGTGAATATTTTGGGACAGCGCTCAGGGAAGAAAGGAGGCAGCATTTTCTTTCACCACAATTGTCTTCTCCAAGGCAACGCTGTCGGGCACCATCTGACGGTACAGCTTCTGTATAGCGGTAGTCTGGAAGGTTTCCAGGGCTGTCTGCATGCTGCCTGGCAGCTTCACAGCGTTCGGAGGCCGCAAAGAAGATTGTAATTGCGGTCTTTAAATGAGCAGTACTTTCACCGTCCAATGCGCGGGGAGGATCCAGACTTACATCACACCATTTCTGTCCCATTTCTGCCCTGCTTTGAGCACCAGCACCAGCCCTACCCATGCGGGACAGTTGGGCGACGTGAGTGCTGAGAAAGGCAAGCCAGAACTACTCTGTGCCTGTCAAATACCTCCGTTATTTAATTGAGACCGTAGTAGCAAAAAACGTAGGTACCATTCACAACAATAGGGCATCTCACAATTGTAGTTCTAAGTGGTGTTAAATGTATATGCCACCAGGTCAGAAGTTAGCGGGAAATATTTCCCCTTGTTATACTCGGTTTAAACAGCAGAAAGTACCATGCGCATGCCTGTTTGAACCCATGACACAGGGGGAGGGGGTTGATGGACATGGCCCTTCTTAGGAGGATTTCCCTAAAACTTTCTGCCCTCCTGGTTTTTGCCACTGTCTTTTCCTGACCTTAGAACTCTGGGCACTTTCCCACGGTACTCCAGTGGGATAGTAAGCGTGACTGCACATGTCAGGATAGGGTTCTTACTTGATTGGTTTAGGTGTCGTACCTGTGAGTGCCTTGTAAAAAGTACACCACATACCCAGGGTGGGTGCGACACTGACTAATAGTGGGTCGCCACACTAATTGTGCCACCCACCTGAATAGCCTGTCAAATATGTCTCTTACTCAGGTTGACTGGGCTCACTCCGTAGCCAACCCTGAGGGGGCCGTTCACTACCATCAAACCGGGGTAGGTGAGTGGCCGGGTAGGTACATCTGCGTGTGTACTGCCCGGGTAGGGTTGAAGCCCCATTTGGGTTTTCCCTACCTAGGGATTTGACTCTCCCTATGGGACACTTCCTGGTTGTGGCTGATTCTCTTGTCAGGGCCTTGGAGCCTGGGGCACTTTCCCACTGTAAGTGCAGTGTGGAAGTGTGCGCGCCTTTCCTACATGTTAGGAAGTAGTGCTCACTGGAAGTTTCTAAAGCGTCGGTCAGGTCTGCCATGGCCGACTGGTGGGTGCGCACTCACACCTACTATGTTTTAAGACCTGGGTCCAGCCCGTCAGTGCAGGCTGAGGTGCGCCCTTGCACCAGTGGTGTCTTTGAATTTGTGTCCAGCCTGCCATTTCAAGCTGGTGTGCGTACTCACACGAGTGGTGCTCCTAAATATGTGTCCGACTTGTCATTGCAGGCTGGTGTGCACTTTGCATCGATGGTGCCGTTAAATAGGTGTCCAGCTTTCCATTGCAGGCTAGTGTGCGCACTTGCATCGCTTGTTCTCCTAAATACGGGTCCATCCTGCTATTGCAGGCTGGTGTGCCCTTTGCACCGATGGTGCTCTTAAATATGTCTCCAGCCTGCCATTGCAGACTGATGCACACCATTCTGTGTTTACTCAGACTGGCCTGTTTAAGTCGCTAGCCATCCTGAGAGGACATTTCACTTCCACCAGAGTACCCCAAGGGTATGTCTTAAGGGATGAAGTGAGTGGCAGGTTAAAGGTAGGGCAGATACACATGTGTTGTGTGTCCCCTGCCCAGTTAGTGAGGAATACCCATGTGTTTTGACTGCCTATGAGCCGGTGCGGCTCCTTTGCAATGATGGAGGAGTGTCGCCCCCTCTGACTCTGAGCCAGCAGCTGAAAATTAAAACAACATTTTATTATCATTTTATTTTTAAGGTGCTGGCTTAGCCAGCGTGTGCAAGGAGTGGTGAGGCCATGGGAGGGGCAGGAGGTGTGATAGATGTGCACTTTAAGTGCACATGTCAGTTTTGCTGGCCGTCTTAGGCTGGCCAAACAGACATGCTCACTTAGGTTTCTACAACCCAGCTGTATTGCACAGCCTGGTTGGAGAAACAGCAAAGACTCCTCGTGCCTGAACAAGAGTTGATCCAGCCCGCTCAGGCCAGGTTTTGGATGGGGATTCCGTTATTCTGGGACCAGAAAGTGGAAGGCAACGAGCATGAGGTGGCCGACAGCACCAGGTAAGTAAACATTTTCATTTTGATTATTAAGCCTGCACCCCCGCGCACTCCCCTCTGCACCACCTCTCACCCTCCCATCCCCCCTCCACCTGCCCTACCACTCTAAATCAGTGTTGGGCGCTAATGCCTAAGAGGTTTGATCTTCCCATAGATTTTCATGGGGGAAAGGGTTGAAATCACTTGAGGTTGCAATAGTGGATTGTAGTGGTGCAGCCTCATGATGTTTCCTATCATTGGATTTGTAGGGACAACCCCTTGCCAGTGGTAAATGTGGCTTTGTCGTAATTTGCGTAGAAATGCCACTACCTGAATGTGGAAATGTTTGTGCTCTAAACTCTTTGTGTGTCTTGGTGCTTTGCTCCAATCCACACTGGAGGTTGGGGCAGCACATCTGTGCATTCCCCGCGACAGCTATGAAACTCTGGACATGTAACCGAAACGATAGACCTCTGCCATTTGTGGGCCATCTGGAGAGATTGGAGGAAGAGGTTTTGACGCGTGGCCTCTGGAGCCAGATCATGATCCCACTAAAGATAAAGATCTGCATTCCATGGCCCCATTGCAGAGAGGACTGAAATTTAGATGAGGTATCTGTGGTTCAAAGGGAGATCCTTTGAAGCACCCCCAACTTAAAAGGCACATTCTAGTATAATTACTGGCGCCATACTTCATCACAGGGTAAGAGATGCTTGTGGAGATGTGGGACAGGAGAACCTGGAACTACGTGTGCATATTGCCAGAGGAATATGTTGTGCACAAGGAGACTGCATGCCCGTCCTAGTAGTGACTGGCCTGGGCCGACTACCTGCTGCTGTGTGGCACCCTGAAGTGTGCTCTCCAAGGGCTTGTCGAGCTTGACCCCTATTCTTACAGAGGTCTCTGGGACATCAAAGACCTCCTAAGAGTGACCCACACCGTCTACCTATGACACCTGAAGCACGATGCCCTCTCAAGTATTCATATCATCTGTTAGAGTCCAACTGGTAGCGTGGCGTGGGCTTGGAACTAATAATTGTTCCTGGAGACCAGATTGCCTGGTGCGGAACTCCAAACGCTGGTCTACATCTAAGGCGTGTGGCCCCCGCATCGTGGGAACCATGGCACCCATAAGTGTATCATTGGTGAGTGGCTTTACCAGTTGCGGGACCCAGCGTAGTGCACTTCGTCGATCGTGCTACACCTCTCTCGTGGAACACGCCGAGTGCATGCTCATTGCATACAGTGTCCGAATCGGAAGTTGCAGCCCTCAGAGGCGTGGGCGTAACCGTAGTAGTGCCTCATTCTACCTCTTGAAGCATTGCGGAACTTGCGACTTTGTATGTGACCAGAACTGTTTGGTGCAACCAATATCGATGTGCACCGGACGTTGTGCCTCATTTTCAGGGAGGCGCGGAGTTTGCTTCTCTTCGCTGTGCGTGTGACCGGATCTGTCTGGTGCAGCCAAAATCGACGCACACTGGACATTGTGCCTCATTTCCTAGGAGGTATGGATTTTGCAACTCTTCATTGTGTGTGACCGGGATGGTCTGGTGCGACCAGTGTCATCGTGCACCAGACGTTGTGCCCGGATTGCCAGGGTACGACCCTAGTAAACATGTACATGACTGGGTGCCTCCTTCTTCCAAGAGCCCCTCCTGCATCATTCTCCATTCATCCACTTTTTCCTCTTTGGCCCTCAGTATGGACGACTAACTGCCTTCTCCTCACCCGGCCTTCCCCGACAACACCAGGTTGCCAGGTAGTATCGCCTGGCTTAGGCCTGGGTGTGATAGTGACTGACTGGGCCGGAGGAACACTTCCAAGAACGATTGGAAGCAGGTCAAGTGAACTGCGTGACACCCCCGTGCTTCGCAGAACTGGTCTGGAAGGTCCTTGGGCCCCCATTTTTTAAAGTTTAAACTTTTAAACTTTTCCCTATATTTACCATATGGAGATCTCTGCCCAGCTGGTACACGTAGTAACTATACATATGTAAATTAGACTCCTTCCCATGAATTCAGGGGATGAAGAAACGTAAGTCTTCACTACTGAATAACTTTACACTCGTAAATGGTGTATAACCAAAAGTAGTAATGTTGCTCAGAAGTATAAGAGTAAATTTACTTTTAGCAAATATAAAAACTTACCTTTGGCAAAATTGCTTAAAAAGTTTAATTCATCACCTTGTCAAAGGGCAGCAGGGTGGCTCAACAGTGACCTCACCCTACTAATCAACCCAGTTTGATTTTAGAATGATAAAACATTCAAATTGGAATATCCAGATTTTGGCAGTAAATGAGGTTAGATTAAATGGAATCACTGAAACAGGAGCCTTTATTTTAATAGATGTGTATAGAGCTCCAGTGAACCGTATTAAAATTGAAAACAATGTTTCCTTTAACCCCTCCCCTGCTCATGATGGAACCACTCCGTCATGAGCCACGGTCGCCGTGTGCTCATAACGGAGTGGTTCCGTCATGCTGCGGCCGTTGGCGGCCGCGCCGCCCACGCGGCGCTATTTCCCCGCCTGTGCGGGCGATTAGCGCAGTGGGCGGAGTCATGACGGAACCACTCCGTCATGAGCACAGCTCAACCGCGGCTCATGACGGAGTGGTTCCGTCATGAGCACCGCGCCACCGCGCTGCCCCCAAACCCCCCCAGAATTCCGCCGCAGCGAAAGGGTTAACCAAAATATGTTTAGACCTGTCATATTTGACTAGATCTCAGAATTATAAACATGTGAGTATTTTGAGACAAATGTGAGAACAGGGAGCGTAAGTAACAAGTGGTGTGATTTAATGGGCAATAATGCTGCATAGGCTTCCAGATTATTCTCAGGCTCCAAAGTAGCTGTTACATGTGCACTGGCTGTATGGTCAAGCCCCCTTTACTGGCAGTGGGACACAGGTAGGGCTAGAGAGAATTAAAGCAGTTAAAGCAGTCCTTTGACCTGCAATTGTGGCATACCAGTTTCTGACTTGAAAATAGAGCCTCCGCAGTCCACTCTTACATATTTAAAGTAATCAAATGAAAGGGGGCAAGGCCTTTGATTACTACTTGGGAGTGCTTGTTGTCTAAGCCGGCAATCTATGATAGTAGTTTCACATCCTCAGACCAGAAAAGGGGGCCACCCATGGTATACATATGATTTTGTAATTAAGAAAAGGATATTACATTGACATCAGCTGACGTTAAATAGAAAGTGAAGTATGTAGTTTTTTGGGAGATGTGGGGCACCAGAAGGCTACATGGGTAGCTGAACACTGGTACTTTATTGTTGGATAGACTGAAATATTTTAAGTTATCATCCAAGGGGATCTTTGTGATTTTGGATTCTGGTGAACAGTAGTGTTAATGTAAATATGCAACAGGAAAGTAAGGCTCCCGGTATTATGGTATTTAGTTTTGTAACATTTTCGTCTGTATTTATTCATATTTATTTTTGAGCCATTTTATCTGCATTTATCCATATTTATGTTGTGTTTTGTGTATAAAAGAAATTTTAAAAGTGTACATTTCCATATTTAGTTTACTGATAGACATGCACTCATACTTTGATGTCTGTTATGATTCACCTATTTAAGCTGCCAAATATTACGTAACGATACATCCACTAAATATTAGCATAAAACCACAAATATATGTTGACACATGCCATTATTTAAAGAAATTTCATCCCGTTTTTTTATTTGCCATGCTGTCTATCTGCTCAGCTATTGGGCTACAGTTCATGAAAGACAGTACGGGAGTCACTAAAAAGAAGCACAATGTTTTGTATTTATCTTCATTTAAAAATAAATGCAGGCAGAAAACACATTGTTGTTTGTCTGTAAAAATCTGTAAAAACGGAAAACAGGGAGCCTTAGTTATAATAAGCAGACCTCATTTATTAAATCCCTTCATAAGAAAATTTGCTTGTAGTAGGTTTTCTTGTTTTCACACCTCCGCAGACCTTATAATAAAAGTTGACCTTGGGAAAATCAATCCATCCTAAGGCCTGATGGGATACCATAGCCTTGTTACCAATTGACTTTATGTTCTTAGCACAGTTTTGGTCTCCTATTTACAGGATGGTAAAGCACACTAAATTATTAACTAAAACGAGGAAAAGATAAATCGTGTCTCACAATAAAATAAAAAGAATGGGATCATATTAAGCTATCCCATATCAGTTCATAGCCTTTTTGGACCCCGTGGAGAAAATATTCCTTAAGTTAATACTCCAAGTTATAGACCTGGATATTGGTGAACAACCTAAACCCATGAGTGCAGATGGCCTTCTGGCAAGGGTGTTCAACCTTGAACAACCCACTGGCTCTGGGAATGATGGTTGATAAGACAGCAGGGTAACAGCGGTGGGACTTCAGCTGTTGGTGCTTTATATTTGCTTTTTTGACATTTTAGCAGCTTTTGGCTAAGTGAACTGGGGGCTTCTCTGTGACAAACCAAAAAACTGGTGAATACCCCATTTCTATTGAAGGGAATTCTGCATCGCCACTCAGTAGTAGTTAAGGGTCTGTTCAGTAGAAGAGAAGCACTTGTGCCCAAAATCTTTATCACTCCAGGTTTTAAACTGGCATGTACTAGTCATCCTTCTAGTTAACCTTTATATAGATGACCTGGAAACATCATTGGAGAAGGAGAACTCCTGTTTTCCAAAACTGTGTGTGTGTATATGAAAAACAAACACAAATATATATATATATCCCCCCCCCCTAAGGTTACAGGGACGTTCTAGTTAGGCTCAGGCTTTACTCATACAAAACCAGGGAAATTCAACAATTCTAGTTAGCTGAGGTAACTATAACTTGCAATGCATTGCTTATGCCCTCACGTATTACATCACCCATGGCATGGCCAATGACATCACTAATGTCATTACTCAGTTGATGTCTAAGTGGCTGTATGGGTGTGTGAGTGGGTACGTAAGTGGCTGTATGGATAATTGATTGGTTGTCTGAGTACCTGTCTGAGTGTCTCTGTGGGTGGGTGAGGGGATGTGTGACTGGATGGATCAGTGAGTGGGTGAGTCAGTGGCTGTATGGGTTAGTGAGTGTTGTGTGAGGGGCTGTATGGGTGAGAAAGTGTGTGAGAGTGGATGTGTCAGTTGCATATGGGTGACTAACTGTATGTGAAAGGCAGTATAGGCGAGTGATGGGGTATATAAGTGACTGTATAGTGAGTGAATTTGAGAGTGACTCTATGGATTAGTGTGTGCTTGTGTCAGTGAATGTATAGGTGAGTGAATACATGTTAGTATATGTATGAGTAAGTGGGTGTATGTTTAACTGTATGGGTGAGTAAGAGGCTGTGTGATTGTATGGGTGAGTGAGTAGGTGTATGAGTAGCTCTGTAGGTGATTGACATATCCACACAGCCTCTCACACAGTCAGAGACTGTATTAGTGAGTGAGTGAGTGTATAAGTAGCTATATGGGTAAGTGAGTGGATTTGTGTGTAAATCTATGAATCAGTGAATGGGTGTATAAGTACTGGTATGGGTCTGTGAATGGGTTTGTGAATGATTGTGTGGGAGTGGGTGTATGAAAGGTTCTATGGGGGTGTGAGTGGGTGCGTTAGTGATTTTTTGGATGATATCATCAGTGATGTAATTTGAGATGTCATCAGTAATGTCGCGGACCATGTAATGAGTGATGTAATATGTAAGGTCAGTGCATTGCGGGGGAACGTGTTATAGTTAGCTCAGCTAACTATAACTGCTGAATTTCACTAGTTTTGTATGGGGTAAACCTGAGCCTAACTATATCGTCTCTGTAACCTTTGGTTTTTTTCAGTGAATTTCGAAGTTTTTTAAAATTCCATTTCCTAACTATAGCATCCCTGTTAACCCTTATGTTTTTTCAGTGAATTTCTGTGGTTTTTTAAGTAGCAATGGCGTTTGCATAGTTATGGAGAAAGGGGGCGGGGCCTCTGACCAGCGCTCAGGAATTCTGCTGTGTGGGACTTACAGAAAGTACTTATAGAGCTTCTTGGCCCCCAAGGCCCCTCAGAATCCAAGAGGACTTAATTCCCCAACCAGTAGTTCGCCAGGAAACACGTTTGCAGAGCATTGGAGAAAGAGGTCATGGCCTCCGAAGTCCTCTTAGCTATCCTGCTGCGTGGGATTTACTGAACATAACAGGAGGGGTGAGTACCCTCCTGGTACTTACTCTGCAAATGGGCCTCCTGGTGCGCTACCGGTTGGGAGAAGAAGTCCACTTTTGTCCTGAAACCCTCAGGAGGCCAGGGGACGTCATCCCCCAACCAGCAGCACGTTTGCAGAGTGGTGGAGTAAGGAGGAGTGGCCTCCAAAGACCTCTCAGCAATTCTACTGTGTGGGACTTACTGGAGGCAACATGAGAGCTTGTTGGCCCCCAAGGACCCTCTAGATCCAAGGGGATTTAATCCCCAAACTGGCAGTGCACCAGGAGGCGCGTTTGCAGAGTGGTGGTGAAAGGGACGTGGCCTCCGGTGACTTGCTGAGGTTCTTTTTTTTCTTAAGGGAGGGGGCTGCCTGGTCCCCCTTCCCTGGGCCATTTTCATCCCCGGGGATCCCATCTCTGACGGCCAAGGCTTGTTTTAATAGGTTGGGGAAGGGGGGGGCACACGATCCCCTTCCCGGGCCAATTTCAACCCTCGTGGCTCAACCTTTTTAGATGTCGCCTACGCAGCGCACATGCGCTGCCTAGGCAAAAAGACCTTTTCCGATCGCTTTGGCTTTTCAGCCAAAAACGTGCACGCGTTCCATTGCCTTCAATGGCAACGTGTGCACGTCTGGAGATTCACTTGCGGGAGTGCGCGGTGCCATATGGTAGCAATTATCGCTCCTGGCGCTGCACTCTCCCGCAAGTGAAACGCTTTCACTCGCCCCCCCCCCCCTCTGCTGTCTCCTTTTAGCACGAGGAACGCGCTTGTTCCATATCTTCTGATAACATTAGAGGCGCTTAGAAACAGACGAACCACAGTAAGAAAGCGCTATACAGAAAATGCAGATTTAATGCAAAGAGAGCAATGCGTCCCTGCCAGAAGTGTTCCAGAAAGTTATTAGAAAGCAACCGCCTCCAGAATAAACATGAGGAGGCCTTTAGCAAACCGCAAGTGCACGTTCATTTGCTGGCAGGAAAGGTGAGGTACGAGTCGGCCTTGTGCCCAGGCAGCAGTCACAGCTGTGCGGCTTAGACTGGGGGCAAAGGCACGGTAACAACACATAAAAGAGGTAGGGTAAGTCAACTGTCGTTCCCGTTTGTTAGACGTTATACGCCAGGGTAGCACATTATACTTGTAAAAACTGCCCTCACCCACAATAAATTGTGGCATGCTTCATCATAGGGCTGCTACTAACGTCTCTGCGCAGACCAACGCTAGAGACGGAGCAATAGACAATACAACAATGATAAAGACATACAAGAATAAGAAAGGATCCTGAAAAATGTGCAGAAACTAATAATATTAAAACTAACTGAGGGATATCTGTATAACAATTTTATTCCTAGATTCCCTCGTCAGGACTAAAAGGAATATGGGTGATGGTGGTATGAGTTAATTATGTACTCATCACCCCCTGTCTGCATAGAGGTCGACATGTTTCAGCTGGTTATAGCGTCTTTATCCAGCTTTCATCAGGACTATACGGATCCCTATGCTCTTATCCTAATTACCCCTTATACACTCCCCAGTTGGGGTTCTGACTCCACTGGAGAATTGTTTTAGTTGGTAACTTTACTCTTCAACTGCGGAAAAAAGAAGAAACAGAAGAGTATAAAAATAATAAACTACACTCCACAGTCACATTTTACCAACACCACATAACTTCACAAGTTTATCAATGTGCTCTGCCCAGAACGCATACATCCACACATAACCCAATAGGTACGACTTCAAATGTTCCAAATACTGAGGGGTATCATCACTCACCCCAGCGGAACAGAGCATTACTAGCTCTCATCCTGATGTGTCTCACATAATTCATGTGAACCTCACACCAGATGCCATTTGCATAATGTGCTAGCCAAACAAACACGTGTGAACAAAATGTGCAAAACACCATCCACCACCGGACCAAATTCTGATCTTTTTTAATTAATCCATTACCCACATCCTCTTACCGTGTTTATTAGATAAAACGCTTGAACAGGCAGAGGAGAAGAGGGCGACCCCCTGTAGTCACACACTGTAGGGACAAATATTAAAACATAGTAGTAAACATGCTATTCATCCTATCAAACATAAAGCTCCAGTATAACCGGAGCAATGCCACACATACCTAGTCGAGCGTTATTCTATGTCCATATTCTCTTAAAAGAACACAGATATGCCTCGGTCTATCTGTACCCCTACATTCGAAGGTCGCAATCGTATGCCCAATTTTAAGACATATGGAATCAAGGACCAAACTTCCACACAATCGTATTTCCAAAATTAATTCCATAGTGTAAAAATCACTACCATCCGTCACTCACGTATCCCGTGAAAAGTAAATTAGCAACCAATGGGTATTTTAACCCTTACTTCATCCAACATTAATAAGGAGCATCGTATCTTTATATGGGTTGCCCTCACCCCCCATTGGTATTCCCCTTGTACCTTACTTCGTCAATGGTGGTGCGCTGCTCGAAGAATTCAGTCTCTCTCTGTGCCGCGTAGAAGCACCGAGTGTCTCTCCTCTGCTGCTTACATCTGTTACTACCGGTCACGTGATCATTACGTAACCGCGCTGCGTGGTGTAGCTCAAAAAACACTAGAGCGCTCGCCCGCATAGGGACTGCCAGTGTTCTAATCCATATCACGGAGCCTTCCTCCGCCCATGATAAGCTCAACCATTGGATAGGCCATATTAGCGATTGCTACTTCTAGCGCCAACATGTACAAGTGCTCCCAATTTTTTTTTTCAAAAGCAATTTCTAATCTATATTAAAAGATATAACAAGGAAGAAAAAAATCCTTTAATATAAATCCCTGTCCGTAACAATCTTAAGCGCTTAGTAGGACCGCCCACCGACCAATAAGTAATGATGTCTAATTAAACACACCAGTGGTGTAGAAGGATATTCATTCTACTGATAGCTATGTGCTTGTTCACTCAACAGTACCACCATCCCCGAGGCAGATTGGATCTGAGTCTTCACATATTCCTTCTTGCCCAGAGCCAACCAGGGTATATCGTCATTCAGCCCTACAATACGACTGCCAATGCGATATACCCATTTTTGTTCACGTACAAAGAGTGCATGCGCTACCTCTCTCACTGAATCTGGAAAAACTGGTTTGTCCAACACCGTCCAATATATATCATCCACTGTATGTTTGCATTCTGCATAGTGTGTCATAAGTCGTGTATTTGTTCTGGCACATCGGATGTTGCTCCTATGTTCCATAATCCTCACTTTAACTTTTCTACACCTCATCCCTACGTAGATTCGATTGCACGGGCATTTAATGATGTAAATAACATTAGAGGAATTACAATTTGTATGTACTTTCTGTTGCCACGGATAATGCAATCCAACCTCCACTTCTTTGGTGTTTCTTGTTAGTTTACAGACATCACATGATCCACACCGTGTGTGGCCCGTAACTGGTACAAGAGTACCACTCGCTTGAGGAGCCCCTCGAGTAATCTTGTGAGTTCGGGAATGAACTAGTTGATCTCTAATATTCTGACCTCGTCCGAAGGAGAATAAGGGTTTTTCAAGCCTTAAGCCACTTGAATTCAATATGCGCCAATGCTTCAAAATAATGCGTTTGATCGCCGTAGACGATGTATTAAATGTAGTGACACATATTGTATTCTTATTGGCTGATCTTTCTGACTTTTCCAAAAGTACCTCTCTCGGGCAATTATAAGCTCTTTTTTGTGCCCTACTCACCACTCTCCTAGGATAACCTCTATCTCTGAGTTTTTCAGTCAGGCCATAAGCCTCTTGCCTGAATTTCTCAATCTCAGAACAATTTCTGCGAAGTCGCAGAAACTGTCCAAACGGAAGGTTGGGATGAAAACTCCCAAAATGAAGCAATCCATTTTTATCCGTAGCTTTGTGGTGAACTCTCGTAGACAATTTTCCTTCAGAAGGATAAATGACTAAATCCAAAAATGGAAGCTCGTCCCTAGTGATAGTCATAGTGAAATGGAGGAACGGTGCCAGGAGATGTATACAGACAAGCCAATTAATGGCAAAGCAAAACACGCTTTGAACTCTAGTGAGATTGAGGTGTGTAATGCACTGTACTGTAGTTCCCTCAAAAAGCGCTTCAGCCACCCCACCCCCCGAAGATGCCAAAGCGCATGCGTTTTTCAAGCACTTGGTGAACAGCAGTAGGCAGTATATAGACATAATTAAATGGGTTTTTCATATGAGAATACTCCTGTTATAGCACATACCATAAGCTGAATTTTCTACTGGTGCTGAAATACCACTTGTTACCACCCAATTCAAAACACTCTTTCTATCTGCCTCTGGAAGATCATACTGGCATCTTGTAGCTTATTGGTCCTTACAAAACAAAATCATTTTTTTTTAAACGCACAACTGCACCTACAGGATCGATCCCTGTAGGACTGGATGCAGATGTCACATCCAGAATCAAATGTGTGATATGCATGAACCTCCCCCCCCACGTACCTCTCCGTGGCCCCTCTGTCCCCCCCTTTGCTCTCACTCACCACTATGCTGCTCCCGTCTGTAGTTACGTTACGTACTATTGAGCAGTATACGGTGTTGTGTAGGGTCTGAGCAGAGAACACTACACACAAATTTCCACGCTGTGATCCATGACACACTCGGAGATGTAGTCACCTATGTGAGGAAGAGCTGTTGGTGTTTTTTTGTGTGCTTTATTTTACTTGGTGAACGCGGATAGGCCTTGATTTAGCCAAAGATTGCCGGCAGTTCTAACAAGCATTGGCATAGCCAATAGGTCTCGCCTTTGGGACCTTATAAGTGTTTAGCCATGCAACAGTTGATGTTGTTGCACCAAGGATATTGTGCTGGATAACTAAACACTTATAAGATCCCAAAGGCGAGACCTAATGGCTATGCCAATGCTTGTTATTTTATGCTAACATACAGCTGCCTCTGTTCAAAAGCAATTCTGATCCGCTTAATGCTAGAAAGCATTTTACATGCTCTCGCTTGCAGGAAGCGAAGCGGAGCAGTGTTTGTATGGCTTGGTAGGAGCAAGCCATAGGAAACTGCAATGTCCCGGGGGTGGACTTTGCTGGAGGCGGCCCTGGTGGATGTCGGTTCCCAGGGCCATCTAGGGCTCCTGTTGGGAGGGGGGCAGCTCAGCTCCCACCTCTGTATTTGACTCGGGGAGGTGGTGGTCCCCAGGGCTGCCCCTGCTTTCTTTTTTTACATTAAAGCCTCAGCATGGTGGCTGCCCCTGGGGCTGCAGGGGGTCCATGTGGGCCCCTTTGCATTTATTTTACAATGAAGCCGTGGGGAGGTGGTGGCCCTCAAGCTGCTTGGGGGTCCTGATGCTCCCCACTGCATTTTTTTTACATTTAAGCCCCCAGGAGGTGGTGGTCCCCAGAGCAGTGAGGGAGGCCATACAGGCCTCCCTCACATTAATGTTTAAAGATGCCCCAGGGAAGTGGTGATCCCCGGGCATAATAAGCCAGAGGAAGTTGGGGAGCAGGTGAGCTCCACCTCCTATATTTACAAATGTCCCCAGGAACTGGCCCACCCGGGGGCTGATTCAGGGCAGGGTGTTCCTACCCTGCCCCCCCCCCCCCGGGTGATCAACAGAGTCCCAAGGTGGCTGTCAACACTTGTTAAAGTTTTGGCAGCTAAATATTTCTGAAGCCACTAAACGGATTTACAATAATTCACAACAAGCATTTGCAATGCAATCAGACTCGTCTTTGTGACCTTATATGTATTTAGCTATGCAGCACATTAGCCCGAGTGCTGAAACATCTACTGTTCTTTAACATGGAGGGAAAGTATGCACCAAACTGCGTGACCTGACAGGTATGGGAACACATGGGGAGAAATATTGCTTTTCAGCGACAAATTGTATAGTTCAAAGCTCTGTTTATATTATAAACTCAGGGCCTTCGGTGGTCATATCAATGAAAATACAAGATTTGAAAAAAATATCATTTTCTACGAGTGCTTGTGGAAGACCATTTCTATGGACTGGAATCTAGAGAATGCTATAGTGATCCTGGTATTTTACTGACCTCTGCTGGTCGTTTTCGATCAAGAAAGTTAAATAGAGGCAGTTGCCAGAAAAGAAAAAAAAGAAAGTCCCTAAGCACAAAGCAATTCAGGTATTTTACTGACCTCTACTGGTCGTTTTCTATCAAGACAGTTAAATGGAGGCAGTTGAACAAGCAGAAAGCCATTCTGGTATTTTACTGACCTCTACTGGTCGTTTTCTTTCAAGACAGTTAAATAAAGGCAGTTGAACAGAAAAAAAAAGTCCCTTGGTGGAAGCAGTCCAGTCCTAGGGATGATCTCTAGAGCCCACAAAGTACATTCACATATAACTATCTACTAAAGTATATACAAGAGGTCTTGAATGCCCGACCTAAAAAGCACGCTTTCTGGACCCAACATCTAGCTTTCTGTCAAATTTGGTGTCATTACGTTCAACGGTTCAGGCTGTAGTAATGTTAAAAAAAAATAAAAATCACATAGACATAACATGGGGGAAAACGCGTTTTGAGACCCCCCCCCCCCTTTTTCTCGGCCCCCATTTGACGGATCACCCTCAAACTTTAAACACAGCCGCCGAACCAAAAGGGGAAAGTTTTGTGAAAAGTTCGTGAAATTTTGTCAAATGGCGCCAAAGTTATCTGCAAAACAAAAAATGCTTTTCATCTATATAGATATATACATATCCTAGTGGCAGTTGCCACACGGTAGTTACAGTTCGGATCGCTTTTCCTTAGGAAAATTGTTTTGTGTTGCTAATACCTTTGGCCCCGTGTGACTAATCTCCATAAAACTTTTGATACAGGTGCTACTTATTGACTAGTTTCTGCATGGATAGTTTCAGGGTGATCCATCTAGTTGAGGCCGAGAAAAAAGGGGGGTCCCAAAACGCAAAATCCCTATGCATTTTCCATAGACATTTTTAAGACGGGCTACAGTAAAAACTGCTGAATGTAATGATACCAAATACTCAAGTAACTGACCCTAAAAATGGTAATGTATGATATTATTTGCATACCTAACTATAATGTCACTCCAACCTTCGCCAGGCCCTGCGCCCAACCCCTTGCGGGTGGCAAACCACTTCAATGCTCACCGGGCACAGCCTTATGTGTGGAGTTGGACACCGGGCTTGGCCTGCCCCAAGGGTCATATACCCTACTTTTTAAATTCTTTTTCAATCACAATGGAGTCCTACAGGAACAAAAGGATCATGCTATCTCACGCAAGAGTCTTATGGGATTGCGCAAACACCAGAGTTTTTGTTTAAATAACGTTGGCCAGTAGGTGAGTCTCTCTGGAAACCCCCTCTCCCCCCAACTAGGTCAAGGGTGTCAGAATACCCCGACCATGCCCCTTAAACTTTATTTTTTTCCTTTTCACAATACTGGCACTGAGTTGTTTTCCTGCGGGAGACCCACATACCCAACTGGCCAGATATCTATAAACTTTGTTGTATACAAAATATACACAATTGTGGTATGCACACATACGCATTCCCCAAAGGAATTTGCCACGGGGTAGTTATCATTAGGACCATGTTTCCATAGTGAAAGCATTTTTTTAGATTTGACAAATCTTCACTAAACTTTAAAAAAAATATCTCATCTCCCTCATTTCCTTCCTTGAAAAGTTTCGGGGTAATCCATCACGCGGGGGCTGAGGAAAATTGAGGGCCCCAAAATGCATTTTCCTCATGAATTTTTTCCATAGATCAGCAATACCGCAAAAAGTGCTCAGTAGAATTGCACAAAATTTGACTAAAAACTAGATCTTTGTCCAGAAAGCGTACTATTTGTGGTTTGGTGTAAATCCGCTCTCGAGTTTTTGAGAAATTAAGTTTCAAAATGTATAAATACTTCACGCTACAAAAGATTCGCAGTGCCAGCAGTTCTCAAGATGAGATCTGATTTGCTGCCACCACATTAACAAAGATGTGGCGGAAGCCATTTAAGGACTCTGTCCCCTGTCCTACAAAAAATGTTTAAAGAACATCGAAGGGACAAGGTAGGTATACCCTGGCCCCCTAAGCCTGGTGGGAGGGCCCCTGCCTCTCCTTCCAAAAGTACAAAACGTATTTAAAAAAAAAAAGTATTATCACTAACTTGCAGAGGATCTGCAGTAAAAAAATAGATTTTGCAAAAAAAAAAAGCCCGGTCTCTTGCCCTTTTTAAATAGAAAAAAAATTAAACTGGGTGGACCAGCACCCAGGTTGATGTCGTAAACTTATCTTTAGGGTAGGCGAAGCATGGGCCCTCTCTCCGATCCTTTTAAAGGCCCCAGGGACCCCAATCTTGTTTATTTTATTTTTTTTCATACCCAGAGTAGGCAATCATAAAAGATTGATACATAATTCATACAGACTTGACCGTGATACATATTGTCATATTAGATCAAATTCCATGTATAGATAAGCCAAAGAGAACAGCATAAAAAAACGAACAATGCTAAGAATATTACAGAGATTGTACATAAGCGGCACAGACAAAAACAACAGGGAAAAGAAAAGGTGTTGTTATATCTTATACAGACCAAGGTTATTCCTACTGATTTAAACTTCGGTTTATAAATAAATTGATCTCACTATCCATATTCCTATTACTCACAAGCCTCCGACTTCCCCACTCCATTTTGCGATATATGTCCAGATCTTTAACTCCCGGCTCCTGGCTTTCCTCCCTCTACAAGCATACAGGGCTGCCTCTTGTTTCCATATCCCTAATAATCTAGCTAACCACATCTGATACGTGGGTGGATCTTTGTCCTTCCAACGAGCTGTTAATATTATTCTAAAAATAGCTATTCCTACAAAAAGGCAATATTCTTGTTCCTTGTTGCACTCCAACTTGCTATCATAACCTAATATTACTAATGTAGGGGTGAGCTCAAGGTTTCCGCCTAATAGATGTTTCCAAAGGCTAAGAATCCCAGACTTTAGAAGGGCCAGTTTCCCACAATCGTAGAGCATATGTATCAACGTAGCAGGGCCCACCCCACACCTAGGACACTTATCATCCAACCTTTTCCCCCATAAAAATAGCTTTGCCGGTGTAAAATAAAGATTAAATATAGTCTTATATAACTGAGCTTTTAAATTAGAGGATATAAAGCTTTCGGCAGAAAGTTCTAAGCTCCTGTAGATATCTGCATCCGGATTATTCAGTTTCGCTGCCCATAAAGACTCGTTTTTTTCCAAATCATCCGTCAATGCTGCTAGTAAGAGACTATATATGCCTCGAATTCTATAAGAGGCACTTCCAATCAAATACATCAGAGGAATCCTCTCGATCCTCACCCTTGGTCTATAAGCCATAAATATACTCCTAATCTGAATAAATTTAAAAAACTGTTTAGGGCATACCCCAAAGTGATATTATAATTCAGAGAATTGTGGTTGTTGTTTTCCACCATAAAATGCTCCAATAGTAGTAATCCCTTTATTCTCCCACTCTCGCCCTTTAGAATCATAGGCATCCTTTGGGAGAGACGATATATGCCATAAGGGGGTATATTGCGTAACCGTAGGAATTTCCATGAATTTTGATATCTGCTTCCAGATCCTCCATGCACTCTTTATAATTTTAAACCTGACTTTCTTATAATAGCTTTGTTCCAATTCTTTTAAAAGAAGCCCAGAAGCCTTGTCTCCTACTGCCAATTCAAACACTGTTGGAATTCTCTCCATCGTACCCTCATCACTATTTCTATCTATCTTTAATAAGAAAGCTAATTGGTGTAATAGTGCGGCCCAATAATATAGTGTAATGTTTGGGGCAGCTAGCCCTCCTCGATCCTGTGTCAATGACAGAAACTTCATAGATCTCCTCACCTTCCCGTATTGCCACATAAAATTCGAAAACATAGAATTAATACTCTTAAGTATATGATCCTCCAAAGCCAGCGGAATTGACCTGAATAGGTATAAAAACTTAGGTAAAACAGTCATTTTCAAAAAAATTCCCCTTCTAATGATTGGTAGATGCAATCCATTAACCCTCTTCAATTCTGGAGCTAGGGTCTTAATGAGTGAACCGTAATTCAATTTAATTATATTTTCCACTTTTGCCGTAATACACCCCCCCCAAATAGACTGCCGATTCTGTTCGCCTTGGATTATCAAACTCCACATTCTCTGTACAGACAATAATAGTTTTCTCTCTATTCAGGCGGTATCCAGATAGCATACCAAACCTCTCAGTTATACAGTTGATTTTGTCTAAAGCCTCTTTAGGATCTGATCTCAAAATTGCCAGGTCATCGGCATAGGCCAATATTTTAATCTGATACCCCTTGGAGTATATAGGTTTAATTTTGCCTGACCGTAAGAGCTTCTCAACTAATGGATTAATGTATAGCGCAAATAAAATAGGTGGGCAGGGACATCCCTGCCGGGTTCCCCTGGAGATGAAAACCTCCCCTGACTCTATTCCCATCAATTGTATCCGAGCTTTTGGATTTTGATACATAGCTTTAATTGTTCTAATAAATCCCTGGTCAAACCCCTTTAACTCCAGAATGCCCCACAGGAATTCCCACGTTACACGATCAAATGCTTTCTCGGCGTCAAGAAGGATCATGGCCATCTGGCCCCCCGTCTCAGATACGATGTCAAATAATGAGATTGCTCTCCGTATATGGTCTGTTGTTTCTCTCCCTGGTATAAAACCATGTTGCCACGGGGAAATCAGACGACCAATGACCCTTCCCAACGAGTAGCTAAAACCTTAGAATATATTTTCGTGTCTGTATTAGTTAAAGATATTGGTCTATAAGACCCTGGATTATCTGGAGGTTTGCCCTTTTTTGGGAAGATGACAATACGTGTCTCCCTCCATGACTCCGGAATTTTCCCATCGTACTGGATACCTCTGAAGAGATCTAGTAAGAGTGATAGAATTGTTGCTCCCAGTATTTTGTATACCTCAACGGGTATTGCAACGGGGCCCGTGGCCTTTCCTGAGGCCAAACTCTGTAGAGCTACTAGAATTTCTTCCTGTGAGATCTATGATTCTAGCTCTTGCTTTGAATCTTCATCCAAGACCTCTCCCATTTCCTCTGTTGTCCGGGTAATATCTTCCAGTGTTAACCTTTCTTCCCTAACCCCCTCTTCCGAATATAGTGTTTGATAATAATGTTGAAAAGTTTGAGCTATATCATTGGGGTCCGTGTGTACCACTCTCCCCACAATTATAGCTAAAATTTGATTCTGTGCTGACTTTTGTCTAGTACAAAGAGCTAGTCTCTTCCCAACAGATTCCCCACTCTCATATAAACTACCACGTCGGGACTGGAATTCCTCTGCAGATTTTTGTGCAAGCCATCCATTAATTTCTGACTTGAGAACCAATATTTGTTCCTGCTTATGCGTTGTCTCGTTTCCATGCTTTATAAGTAGAGAATGCTCCTCTTCTGCCATTCTAAGTCTGCTCATTAGCTCTTGGTTCTCCCCCATACGTAATGCTCGTGCTTTAGCAACATAGCTAATAGTTTTCCCTCTCAAGCCCGCCTTAAACGCATCCCAGACAACTATTCTCGAGGTGCTATATCTGTTTATATCAAAGTAGTCCGTTGTCCATTTTTTAATATGCTCGATGTAATTTATATTAACCAGCAGTTTTTTATCAAATGACCATCTCCCCCTTTTTTTTGTAAAGCCCGGAATTTCCACCTCCAAGATTAATGGGTTATGATCCGATATGATCTTAGGCATGATCCTAATGCTAGCTTTATTAACCCCTTCGCTGCCAGGCCTTTTCCCCCTCCTGTGCCAGGCCTTTTTTTGGCTATTTGGGGTAGTGCGCACTTAGGCCCCTGTAACTTTTTGACCGCATTAGGTAGCCACGCCAAATATGCGTCCTTTTATTCCAACATCATGGGGATTCTAAAGGTACTCAGGGTTTGTGGATTCCCCTGGAGGGGTCACAGAAAAGAGCCAAAATACAGCAAACTTTTGGGGGTTTTTGGAAAAATTGGAAAAACGGGCTGCAAATGAAAGCATCTGGGTTTTTCCCTGCAAATGTTATCAAAAAAGGGTTTGTGGGGTTGAAATCACCATTTTCCCAGCTTTTCGGGGATACTTGACTTTTGTCAGAAACCCAACATTTTTTACACAGTTTTGGCATTTTTCTGGGACATAGCCTATTTTTGCTATTTTTTGTGCTTTTGACCTCCTTCCAGTTAGTGGCAGAAATGGGTACAAAAGCAATAGTGGATCCTGGAAAGCTATACATTTTCGAAAAGAAGACAACATTCTGAATTCAGCAAGGGGTCATTTGTGTAGATCCATCAAGGTTTTTTTATAGAAACAAACAGTTAAATGTAGGATAAATTGAAATTTAGTTGAAAAAAACAGCCTTTTGTGTCAACGTTTTCACCTGTAACTTCTTCTAATTATGACAGCTCTTTGAAAGCAATATACCGTTGCATCCGCTGGACATTACTGGTTGTGGGGATATATAGGACTTATAGGTTCACCAAGAACCCGACGAACCCAGAGCCAAAAACTGAGTAGTAACTTGCAATGGTTTTTTATTATGTACCGGGTATATAGTAATTATTCTGTAAAAAAGTGTACATGGAAAAATCGGTATGAAAGACGCCTATGTATTTCTGAAATGGGAACAAAATATAGAGTTTAGAAACAGTAGATATTTGCACATTTCTGAAATTGGAAATACTCATACTAGCACGAGAATTATCAGTCATTTTTTAGAATGACTTCTTTTTTACACAATATCTTTCATTTGGAAAGCAGAAATGCATGGAAAGTCAATAGATAATAACAGTTCCTTTACAAATCTGAATTACCCTAAGTCTCCCGATAAAAATGGTACCTCACTTGTGTGGGTAGGCATAGTGCCCACGACAGGAAACGGCGCAAAACGCAACGTGGTCACACCACATTTTTACAATGCAAAATTACCCTTTTTTTGCAAAGTGCCTAGCTCTAGTTTTTGAACCCTATCTCTGCGGGCACCTTGGGAAACCTAGCAAACCTATACATTTTTGAAAACTAGACACCCAGGGGAATCCAGGATGGGGTGACTTGACTGCCTCCCACCAGGGTCTGTTACCCAGAATCCCTTGCAAACCTAAAAAATTGTCAAAAAAAAACACATTTTCCACACATTTCTGTCGTGGAAAGTTCCGGAATCTGCGTGGATCCACAAATTTCCACCCACCCGCGTTCCCCAAAGTCTTACGAGAAAAACGGTACCTCACTTGTGTGGGTCGGCCTAGTGCCCGCGACAGGAAACGGCGCAAAACGCAACCTGGTCACACCTCAATTTCGCAGTGAAAAATGACCCTTTTTTGGAAAAATGACTAGCTGTAGTTTTTGAACCCTACCTCTGCGGGCACCTTGGGAAACCTAGCAAACCTATACATTTTTGAAAAGTAGACACCCAGGGGAATCCAGGATGGGGTGACTTGACTGCCTCCCACCAGGGTCTGTTACCCAGAATCCCTTGCAAACCTAAACAATTGTCTAAAAAAACACATTTTCCCCACATTTCTGTCGTGGAAAGTTCCGGAATCTGCGTGGATCCACAAATTTCCACCCACCCGCGTTCCCCAAAGTCTTACGAGAAAAACGGTACCTCACTTGTGTGGGTCGGCCTAGTGCCCGCGACAGGAAACGGCGCAAAACGCAACCTGGTCACACCTCAATTTCGCAGTGAAAAATGACCCTTTTTTGGAAAAATGACTAGCTGTAGTTTTTGAACCCTACCTCTGCGGGCACCTTGGGAAACCTAGCAAACCTATACATTTTTGAAAAGTAGACACCCAGGGGAATCCAGGATGGGGTGACTTGACTGCCTCCCACCAGGGTCTGTTACCCAGAATCCCTTGCAAACCTAAACAATTGTCTAAAAAAACACATTTTCCCCACATTTCTGTCGTGGAAAGTTCCGGAATCTGCGTGGATCCACAAATTTCCACCCACCCCGCGTTCCCCAAAGTCTTACGAGAAAAACGGTACCTCACTTGTGTGGGTCGGCCTAGTGCCCGCGACAGGAAACGGCGCAAAACGCAACCTGGTCACACCTCAATTTCGCAGTGAAAAATGACCCTTTTTTGGAAAAATGACTAGCTGTAGTTTTTGAACCCTACCTCTGCGGGCACCTTGGGAAACCTAGCAAACCTATACATTTTTGAAAAGTAGACACCCAGGGGAATCCAGGATGGGGTGACTTGACTGCCTCCCACCAGGGTCTGTTACCCAGAATCCCTTGCAAACCTAAACAATTGTCTAAAAAAACACATTTTCCCCACATTTCTGTCGTGGAAAGTTCCGGAATCTGCGTGGATCCACAAATTTCCACCCACCCCGCGTTCCCCAAAGTCTTACGAGAAAAACGGTACCTCACTTGTGTGGGTCGGCCTAGTGCCCGCGACAGGAAACGGCGCAAAACATAGTGAGGTGACATCAGAATTGCCTATCTCAAAACCACCTGGTTTTGCAAGAGGGGTCTCTTGGGTTTTTGGAAACCTCAAAATATCTGTCACATTGTCCATGCAATATTGTGCCGAAATTCTCACGTTGTAGATACAATGTCAAAACGTTCTGGTTTTGCAAGGGGGTCAACTGTCTTTTTGGCCCGTGCTCGGCGGCCATCTAGGGAAACCTACCAAACCCATACATTTCTGAAAACTAGACACCCGGGGGCTTCCAGGAAGGTATGGCTTGCGTGGATCCCGCAACGTTTCCTTACCCAGAATCCCCCACAAACCTCAATTTTACCTGAAAAAAGCACTTTTTCACACTTTTTTGTGTGGGAAAGTTGTGGCATCACCGGGCTCACTCAAATTTCCCACCTCCCAGCGTTCCCCTGGGTCTCCCGGTAAAAATGGTGCCTCACTTGTGTGGGAGGCCCAAGTACCCGCGACAGGCAAGGGCCCAAAACGTAGTGATGCTACATTTGGGATAGGCAATGTTGATGTCGCATCACTACGTTTTGGGCCCTTGCCTGTCGCGGGTACTTGGGCCTCCCACACAAGTGAGGCACCATTTTTACCGGGAGACCCAGGGGAACGCTGGGAGGTGTGACATTTGAGTGAGCCCGGTGATGCCACAAGTTTCCCACACAAAAAAGTGTGAAAAAAGTGCTTTTTTCAGCTAAAATTGAGGTTTGCAGGGGATTCTGGGTAAGGAAACGTTGGGGGATCCACGCAAGCCATACCTCCCTGGAAGCCCCCGGGTGTCTAGTTTTCAGAAATGTATGGTTTTGGTAGGTTTCCCTAGATGGCCGCCGTGCACCGGGCCAAAAACCCAAGAGACCCCCCTTGCAAAACCAGGTGGTTTTGAGATAGGCAATGTTGATGTCGCATCACTACGTTTTGGGCCCTTGCCTGTCGCGGGTACTTGGGCCTCCCACACAAGTGAGGCACCATTTTTACCGGAGACCCAGGGGAACGCTGGGAGGTGGGAAATTTGAGTGAGCCCGGTGATGCCACAAGTTTCCCACACAAAAAAGTGTGAAAAAAGTGCTTTTTTCAGCTAAAATTGAGGTTTGCAGGGGATTCTGGGTAAGGAAACGTTGGGGGATCCACGCAAGCCATACCTCCCTGGAAGCCCCCGGGTGTCTAGTTTTCAGAAATGTATGGGTTTGGTAGGTTTCCCTAGATGGCCGCCGAGCACGGGCCAAAAAGACAGTTGACCCCCTTGCAAAACCAGAACGTTTTGACATTGTATCTACAACGTGAGAATTTCGGCACAATATTGCATGGACAATGTGACAGATATTTTGAGGTTTGCAGGACATTGAGGATAAAAAAACCTTTTTTTAATTCACAAGAGAGACATCACCATGAACTCCCATGGGTTTACAACAATATCTACACTTGGTGGGTTATTTTTACATGGAACATACACCTTGGCAGAGAAACTAAAAAGACAAAGAATCCTGCACAGCCACCTATTCCTCAAACGCACACACATACTGGTTGGATTTGGCACGAGGGCGAGTGATGGTTCAGTATATTCAATTTTATTAACAAGAGATTTCACAAAAATGAAATGCACTGTCAATAATTCAATGGAGAAAAAACTGAACCAATGACTCGCAGCTCGTGAGCTGTAAAGCCACGGCAAGGCACCAACCGCTTTACAGGCCATTCACACACCTTTCATACGTGATACACACAAGACCATTCGCACCACCAGGCACAAAAACAACACATTACAAAATTCACAAAAGGGACAAGGTACACCCTGCTTCAGAAAGGCAAATATTACTGCACAGCCATCTAATCCTCAAGCACACACACATACTGGTTGGATTTGGCACGAGGGTGAGTGATGGTTCAGAATATACAATTGTATTAGCAAGTGATTTCACAAAAATTAAATGCACTGTTAATAATTGAAAGGGCGAGTAACTGAACCATTGACTCACAGCTCGTGAGCTGTAAAGCCACGACAAGGCACCAACCTCTTTACAGGCCATTCATACACCTTTCATACGCGTGAGACATACAAAACCATTCACACCGCCAGCCGCGGGCCCATCACATAACAAAACTCACACCAGCACACAGCGCCATTCAAGGGCCCATCACTTTCACACGCCCACATTCCTGACACAGCAACTACACAAGCAGATGGATTGCGTGGAGTGGCACTCGGCTAGCAGTGTGTGTAGTGACCAGCAGCAAGTCACTACTCACACACAGCCAGCCGAGCACCAGTCCACGCACACCGCTAGCCGAGCACCAGTCCACGCACACCGCTAGCCGAGCACCAGTCCACGCACACCGCTAGCCGAGCACCAGTCCACGCACACCGCCAGCCAATCGCCAGTCCAGGCACACCGCCAGCCAATCGCCAGTCCAGGCACACCGCCAGCCAATCGCCAGTCCAGGCACACCGCCAGCCAATCGCCAGTCCAGGCACACCGCCAGCCAATCGCCAGTCCAGGCACACCGCCAGCCAATCGCCAGTCCACGCACACCACCAGCCAAGCACCAGTCCATGCACACCGCCAGCCAAGCACCAGTCCATGCACACCGCCAGCCAAGCACCAGTCCACGCACACCGCCAGCCAAGCACCAGTCCACGCACACCACCAGCCAAGCACCAGTCCATGCACACCGCCAAAGAAGTGCCAGTCCACACACACTGCCAACACATTTAGGATTTTTTTAGACAAAAATAAAAACACAAACAAATCACAAATAGATACAAATCTACAAACACAAAATCAGAAACTAAACACATTGCACTAACGGCAACCTTGAAACAGAATCAAATTTTTCAAAGAATACAAACCAATCAGTTAACTTTACCACTCATGAATGCTCCCAAAAATTATTTTGCGTATGGTATGCTCTAAAACAAGCAGGGACACACAGCCCAGGTTTAGATGGACAGTCGGGGCAATACATACGAATCTCCTTCCGCGTACCTCTTCGCCAACAGACTCTGCATCTCCTAGTGGGAAAATCTTTTGCCGGTGTGGGAGGGATGAAATCAGGAAAGTGGCGATCTTTCAATCGAACCACATCCTCCACCACTCCAAATCTAGGAACACTTGCCTGTTCCACAACAACAAGGCTAGCTATCACAGAGTGCTGAAACTGAAGAAATGTCAACTTTGATGCAGGAGAACACTCCTTGAACACAATAAAAGCATTGAACATTGCTAATTCGAAGAAATGGATGGACAACTTCTTATACCAAACATAAGCCTTCCGAATAGCAGAGTAAGGTTCCAACCTCTGATCTACTCTGTCAACACCACCCATGTGCTTATTGTAGTCTAGAATGCACACAGGTTTGCGCACTTCAGCAACCTGACCCCAAACAGCCACAGGTGAAGTACTCTCATCATGGATGGTAGTCAGCATGTACACATCCCTCCTGTCCACAAATTTTACAGCTAGTAGTTCATCACTACGCAAGGAACTGCACTGCCCCCTCTGAAGTTTTTTGCAAACAAGTTCTTTCGGATAAGCTTTACGGTTAGAGCGGATTGTGCCACATGCAAAAGTGTCCACTTTATACAATTCCTTAAATAATTGCACAGCAGTATAGAAGTTATCAAGGTACAAATGGTGGCCTCTGTTAAACAGTCTCCTAGCAAGATCCCACACAATTTTCTCTGCAACTCCAAAAGTGGACGGACAACCTGGGGGGTCAATAGCAAAATCTCTACCAGTGTACACACGAAAATTAAAAAACATATCCTGTCCTACTCTCAGACAACATATACAGCTTAATTCCATAGCGTGCCCTCTTGCTAGGGATGTACTGCCTAAAAACCAAACGGCCCTTGAACAAGACCAAAGACTCATCAATAGATATTTCTTTCCCTGGAGTATAGATCTCAGAAAATCGATCCACAAAGTGATCAAGAACGGGCCGAATCTTAAAAAGACGGTCACAGTCAGGGTGATCTCGTGGCAACGCAATAGAATTATCAACAAAATGCAGCATACGTAGCAAAAGTAAATACCGATTACGAGTCATAACTGCAGGAAATATGGCAGTTGCCAACAAGGGGCTAGTAGACCAATATGAAGCCAAGGTTGGCTTCCTTACCACACCCATCAATAAAGTCAAACCCAAAAATTTCTTAATCTCTTCCAGATATGTGGGAGTCCACCGGGTAGCTCTAGACTGGGGCCTAAGTTTGTCGCTGTTGTTCCTCAAAAACTGTTCAGCATACAAATTCGTCTGCTCAACAATCTCACCCAAAAATACATCATCCATAAACAACTGAAAAAACTGTATAGGCAAAAAGTTTTCACAATTCACTGTACACCCTGCATCACCGCTAAAGGCAGGCAACACCGGCTGCACCATGTTTGGATCAACCCAAAGTCCAGCACTTCCAGTAGGAAGCCTAGCAGCCTCAGACTGCAATCCAGATGCCTCTTGCACCATCGGCACAGCAGTTTCCTCCTCTAAGACAAGCACTTCATCCGCACTGAGAGTTGCTTCATCCACACCAAGAGTACCTTCATCTGCACTGAGAGTACCTTCATCATCCGATGATTCCATGTTGAGTGAAAACTCACTGCCAGAATCTTCCCCTCCCTCCTCTTCCCTCAGACGCACTGTCAGTCTCATAATCATGCTCAGAGGAAGATTCAAGAAGCATACCGACCACCTGTTGAGCAGTCATTCTACGGCTAGCCATATTGCTTACTAATAAAGGTAACTTGTCAAACAAGTCAACAACAACAAACTCTTTGTAAAATAAGTAATAAACAAAAAGCACCTTTATCAAAAACTCAAATATACTCCAAAACAATACCACTCACTTGCCAGAGGCAGCTAAACTACTCACCACCACCAACTCTGTACAGACACAGTATGGATCAACAATATCCCACTAAAAAAGAAAGAGAAAAGCAATTACACATAAGACTATGCAAAACACATCGCAAAGAATTTCATGCTCAAACCACTAACTAAATATGCCGCCATTATGACATCACTTACAAAAAAATTCATTCAGACATTATATTATTACTCATTTGGTGTAAATACAACAACAAAAAATTTCTTACCAACACAATGCAACTACACAAAACTGCAGAACAGCCACCGTCGAAAAGCTTTAGACTAGAATAAAAAGAAGAAAAAAAACTTTATTGTAATATATGCATATAATGCTCTAGACCAGGGGTCTTCAAACTGTGGGGCGCGACCCCCAGGGGGGCCGTGGAGTGATGCAAAGGGGGTCGCGCCTTCCCAGTCACACTTCTGCCCAGGCCCAAGGGCTTCAGCCCCCCCCTTCCCCCGTCCTGTGTCTCAGCCCGGGCTGCTGCAGTGAAATTTGAGCTGCTGGGGGCTCAGCTGGGCAGTGTCTGGATTCCTATCTCCGGCACCCCCGTGTTTTTTCACAGGTCTTTAAAGACCATTTGCATTTTAACATGCCTTTGTAAACTGCTTACAGAGGCTTAGGTTTTTTTGCTGGTTCCAGTACCCCCTGGGTCCCCACTGTGCCTATTCCTTACATTTGGATTTTACATTCACTGCTGTAGTGTGAGAATGCATTTCATGGAAAGGAATACAAAGTTGGCTTCCTGGGGGCGCCGTGAGTGAAAGTTTATTGTGCTTTTGAAGCACCTGCTGCAGCGTTTCTTTCCCCGGCAATTACCAGGCCTCACATAAATGTCAAGATAACTGGTGTGATTAATTATCTTCCTGGAGAGAGATCAGAATGTTGTATAGTTGAGGTTTTGACTTGGGTGATGTTAGTGCAGAGGGTTAATATGCCTGCTGCAAAGAATGTGTACCAAGTAGATTACAGAGTGCGTATGATGTGAAGAGATCAGCAGGTTACTGCTTTCAAAAGAGACATCCTTTTGTTACTTGCAATTTATAACTTAAATTCCTAATAGAGAATAGTGAGCTATTAACTTTCATCCTAGAACAGCATACACACTACAAAGAATACATTATTAGACCATTGATTAATGTGGCAAAAAGGGTTAATTTGGCTAGAAATCAATTCTTATTATTAAAGGAAACTCCCAACTATGCTGTTTCTTTTTCGACTCTGAGTTTGTGCTTCTCCACACCAAGCACTCTTGAACTATACTGCCTACCAGTATGGATGACATGTGACTCCTATACTTTTAGTCCTTTGGCTTATGTAACATTTCCTATACACTGATTTACACACTTATGATTGATTGTCTCTGTGTAATGTGTGTGTGTTGCAAAGTGCTCGGACACCCTACACTGGTATGAGTGGCACTATATAACTAATTCAATGCATCTGAGAGTGTGGGGTTATGGAGACTTGGTCACTGTTAAAGGGTGCTAGTGAGAGAATCCGTGGTGGGGGTGGTCATTGTGGGGGGCACCAACAAACATTGTCGCACAGGGCACCACCAGCACTAAAGCCGGCCCTGGGAAGTATGCATAGATAAGCGCTGAAAATACCGCTTTAGGTGACTGTTTTTTTTTTGTACCGACTGGGCCACCAAAATAATCTGCTGGCAACCCTAACCATAGGACTGGAAGTTTGTTGCAGGATCAGCACATTATTTATTTCCTTCACCCTCGATCCCCGATTAATGCCGCAATAGTTTAACTTAGATCTTAAAGTCTACGCCCCGTCAATAACATGCTGAGTTACTTCATGGGTCTGGGAATGCACCCTGCATTCAGACAACTCATTCCTCATTCTCGCCCTTCATTGTCACGCTCACCCTGCACTCACAGTGATCACAATGCACTCACACTGATCACCATGCACTTGCACCATTCACCCGCTCACCCTGCACTCACAGTGATCACTCTGCTCTCAAAATGCACTTGTCCTGCTCACACTATACCTCAACCTGCAGTCACACGAGTACACTACTCATCCTGCACTCATGTGACACTTCACTCACCTGTCCCCCTCACTACTCAATATGCAACTCACTCAAACAAGCCCATCAGTAATCATACATTCATTCATCCCATTCTGAACTTGCATCCGCACCCAAAATGAGAGAGGACAGCAAGGGAGTGAGAGAATTTGATTGAAGAGGTCAGGGATGAGGAGAAATGTGAATTGCCGAAGAGAAGTGTGGACACGCAAGAAGTGAGTGTGATCCAAAGGTGAGGGCTTCTGTTAGAACAAAGGGGAGATGTGAAAGAGGAATGGGGGACTGGAGAGGTGTAAGATACAAATAGACAAAAATTTGAATGAAGAGACGAGGTGAATGAGAAGTGCTGAGGGGCACGGGAGGTGACAGGGCCAGAGAGGCCATGAGATAAATGTGAGAGACTGTTAGAGATGAGGGCAGTGAAAGGACAGAATGGCAAGAGGTGATTAAAGGTGAAGTGAGAGGTTGAATGGGGAGAGTTCAGAAGTTGTAAAAAGGGGTGAAAGAAAATGACCTGCAAAGTGAGAGAGGGATCCGGGGTAAGGAGAGGAAAGAGGGATGGAAGGGAGGGGGTGAGAGGAAAGCTGCATGGGTAAAAGACTTAACTCTACACAAAACCGCCAGGGTTTTAAGGGACCCCTGCTTCTTCCGGTCAGGGCCAGGTGAGCTTCTAATGTGGCAGCACGTATTGCTGCAGAGTGGAAGGCCCTTCACAAACGTTGACTTGAAATCTTTCTGATGATAATTGCTGTATTTTGGTTATAAATGGGTACTGATTGGGTGAAATCTTTCCTCAGCGTTACTGTGTGTAACAAATATCAAAATAATGAAGCAATGCTATCCCAAAATACGCGGCATCACATAACCTTATTTACATTTTCATCCCACGCAATTTAGTCAACAGGTTTAGACATTTTTGTCAAGAGGGGGTCCTTACACCTCAAAATGTTGACAGGGGGGTCTCGGCATCCAAAAGTTTGAAGACCTCTGCTCTAGACCATCACGTACTGCGCAAAATGTATTGCTTGACCCTCCCACTTTCAAAAAGGAAAGATCGATGGCCCAATCCTTTACAAGCAACGCGGCGAGAATCTGGAACTGAGCCTCCGCTCCGGACCACCCCCTCCCTCTTCCCAGTCCTTCAAAACTAACCTCAAAGTTCTCCTCCTGCAAAGACACTTCCAAACTTAATTCACACCCTCTCTATTGTGTGAAGGAAGTCTTTACATTATAGGAAATTCTGTTCTCCATGCCCGTAGAAGTGCCTACCCAGTGTGTTCCTGTGTTTTGCGTGTCTGCCATTTATTGCACTTTTATACCTCTACTTTTACTTTGTACTCTTTTGTAAGTTGACACCACTACAGTACACCTGCTTGTGCTAAGACATCAAGCCTTCTAAGGTCTAGTGGGGCCTTCTACGGTGTAGCATGGGAATGTGCTCCCTCAGTACAGTGGTGTGGTGGACTGGTCATGAATGCTGAACCCGGTTCCCCATTTCCAAATTCAACAGCTCCGGCCATAGTGCCACATCCCCACTGAACGCCATACTTGCCCACTGAGAGAAACTCGCACTGCCTTCAGCTATAACCTAATTGTGCCCGCTATAAACACTTGGATGTGGCTCAATTCAAATTATGCACTTGATAAGAGTAATACGCTGCCTAAAAAAAAAAAAACACTCCTAGGGAATGCAAAGCATGTGAAATGTAAGCAGAAACAACATGGTTACCTAAACGATCTCTCACTAACTATTCAGAAATCAGCGAGTGGTTTCACCGGAAAAGTTATGGACATGACTAGAGGGCCCTGAAGGGAACCGTTTCACTGTCCATTGCTTACATCCTTACAAAACATAAGCTGTATGGTAGACCACATCCATAAACACAGAACCATGGTGCACATTGTGTTTTCCAATTCACCCATCAACCAGGTATTGCAGTACCTCCAGAAATGGTACACTCTCCCACCCTGGAAACAACAATGCTGTTCAAAGGAAGACGAGAAAACGAAAGTAGCAATACACTGGCAAACTCTGATGCTGGTGTACTTGGATGCAAATAAAATCAATCTGGCCACTTTGCAACCCCTCTGTCTTACTTTCTTTCGCCCCCCCTTGGTACAACAATGCTGTTCAAAGTTAGACGAGAAAACGAAAGTAGCACTTCACTGGCAAACTCTGATGCTGGTGCACTTGGAAGCAAATAAAATCAATCTGGCCACTTTGCAACCCCTCTGTCTTACTTTATTTCGCCCCCCCCCCTGGGAACAACAATGCTGTTCAAAGTTAGACGAGTAAACGAAAGTAGCACTGCACTGGCAAACTCTGATGCTGGTGTACTTGGAAGCAAATAAAATCAATCTGGCCACTTTGCAACCCCTCTGTCTCACTTTATTTCGCCCCCCCTGGGAACAACAATGCTCTTCAACGTTACACGAGTAAACGTAAGTAGCACTTCACTGGCAAACTCTGTGATGCTGGTGTATTTGTATACTAAAAAAAAAAAACAGGGCACTTTGCAACCCCTCTGACTTATTTCGTTTCACCCCCCACCCCCCTACCAGCACCCACCGATCACAAGATGTAAAAGAAATCAATCTGGCCACTTTGCAATCCCTCTGTCTAACTTTATTTAGCCCCCGGGGAACAACAATGCTGTTCAAAGGAAGACGAGAAAACGAAAGTAGCACTTCACTGGAAAACTATGTGATGCTGGTGTATTTGGATGCAAATAAAATCAATCTGGCCACTTTGCAACCCCTATGGCTTACTTTATTTCGCCCCCCACCCCCATCCCACACTAGCAGCACCCCTCATACAGAAAACGAGAGAAAAAGGGCATCTCTCGAAAACGTGCGTTTATTTTTTGGATCCATTTCACATAGAAGCAACTGCACTTGGACGATCCAAGCGCAGGAACAAAGCGGAGCCTACATAAAAACATTTCTACCCCCCCAACATTGTGCCCCCACCCTACCTAACCCACCGATGCAATAATACCCCCTCCCCAGCCCCAAAACTGACCTTTACTCTCTGCGCAGGATGCAAATGGCTTCCTGCGCCTCGGAGAGCAAAGGGGAAGCCTCCGGTGACGTCAGCGCGGCTCGCGCGCTGACGTCATTGATGACGCGGGCGGGGGGAGGCAGGGGAAGGTCTTCCCCTGCCTCCCCAGTAAAAAAAAATAAAAATCGACGAATCACGGGGGGAGCGCCAGCGCTTCCCCCAAGAGTGGGTCCCATGACGAGATGGTCTCATCATGGGCACAGCGCGACTGTGCTCCATGACGAGACCATCTCGTCATGGGCACAGAAGGGGTTAAGAAGGGCTGTTGACCCAAAAAAGTAATCAATTCTCACATCTTTTTTATGCGGAAATGAATAGTATGTACTTCCTGTATTCTGAGATGTATTTTTGGCCAGCCACATATCCACTAAACTATGGCTCTTATTGAGTGACGTTAGTGCCCTATAAACCCTCGGTTTCTGCCCCTGATACCCCCCTTGTTTATTATGCCCTGGCTGTAAATCTAAGGAAATGTTGAAGTCTCCACAAACAATTAGGGGCATCGGCCACATTGCCAATTCTAATTCAAGATCCTCAAAAATCTGGGGGTCATCATAATTTGACCCATAAATTGAGCATATAATCAGTCCCATCCCGAGTTCAACTATCGCCCATCTACCTAATGGATCAGCTAACTTCCTCTTGGGTTGGCCCAAAGATGTTTTGGCAAATATGGCTACCCCTCGAATGTTTGAGGTTTGGGATGTAGATGTCAATAAATGATAGCCCTGAATTGAGAGCCAATGTCTTTTATCCCAAGGGAGGTGGGTCTCTTGCAAACATGCCACATCAAAAGAGTATAATTTAACCAGCTCCCCCAGTTTACCTCTCTTAATCGCATTGTTCAATCCCGCTATATTAATCGAGCAGATGTTTACTCTCCCCATTTAAATCTGTTTTGAGAGTTCCTTGCAGAGCAAACAGTTCCCTTTTTTCCTTCCCCTTTCCCCCTCTCCATCCCTTCTCTTTACCACTGTACAAATCACATAACGCATTTCTCTTACTTACATATATATTTTTAAAATTTCTATTTGTTTCATCTTCTACTCTGGATAAGTTATTTTTACAGTTTTCCCCTCCACCCCCCCCCCCCATCTCCAGACCCCTCCACCCAGACCCCCAACCCCTCTGAGAGACACTCAGACATAGTCTGTGTGTGATGAGTGCCTCGCACATAACCAAAAGCCCAAAATCAAACCATACTATTAGTTGACAGATGCTGTGTAGTTGCTATACCACCCCCCACTTCGGTTTCTTAGCTAAATTTGTCAGGAAGCCGAGAGCACAAGCGCTGGAATCGCGCGCCTGCATTGCCTACAAGTCCCAGCCTGCCCCCGGTTCGGGAGGGGAGGAGTCACGCCTACAAAACCGAAGAGACGCCCCATGGACGCTGTGCGTAATTCAAAGAAGCACGTCCGTCGTCGAGCCAGTGGGAGAAGCGTCCTCGCCTTCGCGTTATTCCGGAGAAGACGAAACCGAATGCGTGGAGCCTGCATCCGATAGAAGCCGCGGAGAAGAAGCGAGCGAGTCGGAGACAGGTCCGCGGGTTCTTCGTCGACGGAAGACGCCGTTCGGAGGAGGCTCCCAGAGTACAGATAAGTGCAACATTCTCCCGGACAGGAGAGAACCGAGTCGGACCCTAAGGAACCGTCCCGGGCCCAAGAACGAGCAGCTGGATTCTCAGTTGCTTAATGTTACCGTGCCAGTGAGCGGGTAACAGGATTCCTAGTGTTTAGTTTTCTTGTTTCCATAGCGCTGGGGTGAGTGTTAGAGGTGTATAAAGTCGTACTTTGCAGCCAAACACTATACACTCCCCCGATTCCCTTTTTCCTGCAGTAAATAGGAATATTTCGAAAGGAAGGTGGGTGGCGAGACTTTGTACACAAGTGAGGTACGACTCACTACGAGACTTTCGAACTGTCGTAACTTACTCTCTGGTCAGAACCGGGAGCAGTTCAGCTGTATTATTTTGTCATGTTGAGTCTCTAAAGGTACGGATAGAGGGGGCCCTCTTTCCGGACGAGAGAAGGTGGTATTAGTTAGTAACGTTTAAACTCTTGCCTCTGCTATTACCTCATGTTGTGGACTGCTTGTTAACGCTCAGGTTCAAACTATATCCTCAGAATATACCTATGCTTTCATGACTAGAGAAAATGTGTGATATTAATCTAATGTTGGCATAGGCGGAAAGGCGGTGTCTTTCCAGAGGGTTAGCCCACAGAAAGGGTCTGAGGTTAGCGAGAAGGAATGAGAGTAGCATTACAGAGATATAGGTATTGCTTTGTGTATTTTTTCGTTACAGGTTCTACTCCCCGCTGTTCCCTTCCTTCCCTTCCCTCACTTGATCGCTCTATACCTCCGTGCCTTTAGTGCAGGAGTTGGGGATATCAAGAGGTGGATACCATATGGCATCGCTCGAATCCTGAGGAGTACTGGACCGTGGACGGATCGTGACAGAATTACGCACCCACGTATTAATACTCCTCCCGGTTCGGGGGGTGAATATAGGGCCACAGTATGGAGGACGTTTTGCAGGCACTAGCAGCAGTTCAGCAGGAACTGTCAGCCTCCAGAGTAGAAACCGCCGCATTAAGAGATCAAGTAGACAGGTTGTCTAGAAACCCCTTCAATGTCAGCACAGGATCTAATCCTATACATGTGAATGTGCCCTCACCTATACCATTAGCCAACCCTGAACGATATACAGGAGACCCCCAGAAAATTCAGGTATTTCTAACGCAGATCTTGATGCATTTTTCCTGTAGACCATCCTCTTTTCCGAACAACCACTCAAGAGTGGCGTTTGCCATCTCTTATTTGGCGGGAGATGCAGCCAATTGGGCAGTGCCATTGGTCAGGAACAACGATCCGATATTGTCCGATTGGGACGAGTTTAGGGTCGCTCTGGAAGGAGTTTTCGACAGACGCACGACGACATTCAGTGCAGACAGGGAGTTGTTAGAACTAAGACAGGGACGGAATGAATTGGTGACTTACTTGACCTCATTCAATCGGCTGGTGGCAGAAGCCGATTGGCCTGAAGAAAAAAGGATGTCACTCTTCTACCAAGGGCTTTGTAATGAGTTAAAAGACGTCATAGCCCGCATAGACCCTCAACCTCGTACATGTGCCGCTCTGGTCAGCTTGGCTCTAAGGTTAGATGGGCGCATATCAGATAGAGGTGGGGATAGGTTTAGGGGAGAAAAAGGCAAGAAAGAGACGGCAGGTACCGACCTGGCACCAGAACCCATGGAGGTAGGTGCCATTCGTGCCTCGTTGTCTCGTACGGAAAGAGAGAGCAGGAGAACTCAGGGGCTCTGTATGTATTGCGGGAAGAAAGGACATTATGTTCGAGAATGCCCGGCTAGGCCCAAGAAACCAGGGGGAAACAATCGCTATAGAAAAAATATAGCAGTAGTCACCAGTCCTGAAGGGGGCTCCGCTGCAGCGGAAGCTCCAGAGACGTCGGAGGGCAAACCCTGGAGAATCCCTTCTTTGGCTACCACGAAACAGGGACAAACCGAAAGACACATAGAGTTGGTTATGTGGTTGGACAACGGCCGTAGCCTTTCTCAGGTGAAAGCCATGTTGGACTCAGGAGCGACGGGAAATTTCATACATTCCGGGTTGGTGGAACAGTTGGGTATTACAAAGGTGGCTAGGGAGATTCCAGAAGAAGTATTGGCGGTAGACGGAAAGCCGCTTACTTCAGGTTTACTCATTGAACAAACAGAGGACCTAATCCTAACAACCAGAACGGAAGAAGGGAGACACGTCGAAACCGTAGCCTTAAACATTATTGAGGCTCCTCAGTATGAGGTGATCCTGGGTATGCCGTGGTTCTGTCTTCATAACCCAACTATAGACTGGAAAAAGAAGACAGTGCTCTTCAGGTCAGAATTCTGTAACGAACTTTGCGTTCAGGGGAAGGACTCCGGTGCTGCTGCTTTAGCCTGCCCTTTTGTCGCCGCTACAGCAGCAGAAAAAGCAGTGAGTATACCCAGGGAATACGCTACTTACGCTGATGTTTTCAGCAAATCTCAGGCCGAATCACTTCCACCTCATAGATCTTATGATTGCCAGATAGATCTGGTGGAGGGAGCCAGCATGCCCACCTGTCGGGTGTATGCTCTCTCGGAACCTGAGACGAAACACCTCAGAGAATACCTGGATCACTTCCTAGATATAGGGTTTATTCGTCCTTCCCGGTCCCCGGCGGCGTCACCGTTATTTTTCATAAATAAGGCGAATGGGGAATTGAGAGCCTGCTGTGATTATCGCATGTTGAACAAGAACACCGTTCGCAACAGATACCCGTTGCCACTCATCCCCGTCTTGTTGGATCAAGTGCGTGAGGCCAAGATATATACACGACTGGATCTCAGGGGGGCTTATCACTTGGTGCGCATTCGCAAAGGGGATGAGTGGAAGACGGCGTTTAAAACCCGGTATGGGCTTTTTGAGTATCTGGTGATGCCGTTCGGGTTGTGTAACGCCCCGGCGGCATTCCAGTACTTTCTAAATGACGTCTTGCGAGAGTACATAGACAGAACTGTTATAGTGTACATAGACGATATCTTGGTTTACTCAGAGGCCAAGAGCTGTCATCAGGAACACGTGAAACAAGTGTTACAGGTTTTGAGGAAACATAGGCTGTTTTGCAAGCTGAGTAAATGCGAGTTTGGGGTGTCGGAAGTCGAGTTCTTGGGAGTTATACTACGTCCTGAGGGTATGTGTATGGCAGAACGGAAAATCCAAGCGGTGCAGGAGTGGCCAGTGCCAGGTAATGTGAGGGAAGTCCAGTGTTTCCTGGGCTTCACTAATTACTATAGGCGCTTCATTCATGGGTTTTCCAGTATTGCCCTCCCGATTACCCGGCTTCTCAGAAAAGGAGTGCCGTTTGTTTGGACCCCCGAAGCAGACCAGGCTTTCGGGTATCTCAAGGGAGCATTTACTACGGCTCCGGTGTTGCGTCACCCTCAGCTCGATACCCCATTCATAGTGGAAGCCGATGCCTCCAATGAGGCCATTGGGGCCATCCTCTCCCAGAGAGACAAAGACTCTGGGCAGCTGCACCCGGTAGCCTACCTATCCAGGAAATTGCTCCCCGCGGAAAAGAACTATAATATAGCCGAAAAGGAGTTGTTGTCCATTAAGAAGGCTTTTCAGGAGTGGCGTCCCTATTTGTGGGGTGCCAGATTTCCGGTCACCGTATATTCCGATCATCGGAATTTACAATACTTAAAGGCTGCGAGACACCTGTCTCCCCGACAGATGAGGTGGATGCTCTTTTTTGAGGAGTACAACTTTGTTATCACCTTCAGACCGGGGGTGGATAACCGGAAAGCGGATTCGCTATCTAGGGTGTGGACCGCAGAAGGGGCATTGGAGGCACCCGAAGAGGCTATCATACCTCCGGCCAAGGTCCTCTGCACCATCAAGGCAGAGAATTATCTGGATGACATACGAAACTACAAGAGCCCCGAGGCCTGGGGCCGATGGGCTGAACAAAGACCGGATCGACTGATCCGGCAGGGTCTGCCTTTTCAACAGAATGGTCTGTTTGTACCATCACGGTCTCTTCAGAAAAAGGCCTTTGAGTGGTGCCATAAATCGCTGTTAGCCGGACATCAGGGCGTTCAGAAGACCATCCTTTTGATGAAAAGATCGTTTTGGTGGGATTCGATGGTCTCGGACGTCACGGAATGGGTATCCCGATGTGAGGACTGCGCCCGAGGGAAATCGAACAGCGCCTCAGCTAGGGGACTGCTCTGTCCCATGCCCACGCCGCGTTCACCGTGGCAGAACATTAGCGTGGATTTTATAACAGGACTCCCGGTGGATCAAGGGTGCTCAGCCATCCTTGTGGTGGTAGATAGCCTGACCAAGATGGGGCATTTCATCCCGTGCAAAAACTTACCCACGGCTAGCCAAACAGCCCAGTTATTGTTGCAACACGTGGTGCGGATTCACGGCGTCCCGCGAGTCATAGTGTCCGACAGAGGCCCTCAGTTCATCGCCAGTTTCTGGAAAGGGTGGTGCCATTCCCTGCGCATAGACTCAGCAGTTTCCACAAGCTTCCACCCGCAGACAGACGGGCAAACGGAACGACTTAATCAAACATTAAAGAAATATCTGAGATGCTATGCTAAGGAGGCACAGGACTCTTGGGTTTCTTTGCTGTGGATGGCCGAACTGTCCTATAACAACACAACGCACAGTTCCATAGGAACATCTCCCTTTTCAGCCAATTACGGCTTCAACGCCAACGTCCTACCCATAATCGTGCCCAGAGGGGCGAGTAATCAACCATCGGTTCACGACCGAATGAGGTTGTTGCGCGAAGGACACGTGCTAGTACGGAAGCAGTTGGGAAAAGCGAAACTGACGTACAAAAAATGGGCAGACAAACATCGTGTGGCAGGACCTCAGTATCCGGAAGGAGACATGGTATGGTTATGCACTAAAAATATCCGTTTCAAACTGAGGAGTGTTTTCCACCCCAGATATATCGGTCCATATCAAGTGATAAAAAGGATTAACCCGGTGGCTTACAAATTGCGCCTTCCTGGCTCTCTTCGGATACACCCAGTATTCCACTGCAATCTCCTGAAGCCGGCAAAAGGGGGGGTAAAGAAAGCTCCTCCGGCGATCTCTGCAGAAGGACAGGAGTACGAGGTACGGCGCATATTGGATGCCAAATTCCGAGGTGGTAGTCTTTGGTTCCTGGTCTCATGGGCCGGATACACTGCGGAAGAGGATTCGTGGGTGCCGTGTCGTGACGTCCATGCCCCGGCCAGGATTAGGTCTTTCTATCAACGGCACCCTGACAAGCCCGGTTCTAGGAGGCGCTGGGCAGGGGGACCTACTGTCAGGAAGCCGAGAGCACAAGCGCTGGAATCGTGCGCCTGCATTGCCTACAAGTCCCAGCCTGCCCCCGGTTCGGGAGGGGAGGAGTCACGCCTACAAAACCGAAGAGACGCCCCATGGACGCTGTGCGTAATTCAAAGAAGCACGTCCGTCGTCGAGCCAGTGGGAGAAGCGTCCTCGCCTTCGCGTTATTCCGGAGAAGACGAAACCGAATGCGTGGAGCCTGCATCCGATAGAAGCCGCGGAGAAGAAGCGAGCGAGTCGGAGACAGGTCCGCGGGTTCTTCGTCGACGGAAGACGCCGTTCGGAGGAGGCTCCCAGAGTACAGATAAGTGCAACATTCTCCCGGACAGGAGAGAACAGAGTCGGACCCTAAGGAACCGTCCCGGGCCCAAGAACGAGCAGCTGGATTCTCAGTTGCTTAATGTTACCGTGCCAGTGAGCGGGTAACAGGATTCCTAGTGTTTAGTTTTCTTGTTTCCATAGCGCTGGGGTGAGTGTTAGAGGTGTATAAAGTCGTACTTTGCAGCCAAACACTATACACTCCCCCGATTCCCTTTTTCATGCAGTAAATAGGAATATTTCGAAAGGAAGGTGGGGTGGCGAGACTTTGTACACAAGTGAGGTACGACTGACTACGAGACTTTCGAACTGTCGTAACTTACTCTCTGGTCAGAACCGGGAGCAGTTCAGCTGTATTATTTTGTCATGTTGAGTCTCTAAAGGTACGGATAGAGGGGGCCCTCTTTCCGGACGAGAGAAGGTGGTATTAGTTAGTAACGTTTAAACTCTTGCCTCTGCTATTACCTCATGTTGTGGACTGCTTGTTAACGCTCAGGTTCAAACTATATCCTCAGAATATACCTATGCTTTCATGACTAGAGAAAATGTGTGATATTAATCTAATGTTGGCATAGGCGGAAAGGCGGTGTCTTTCCAGAGGGTTAGCCCACAGAAAGGGTCTGAGGTTAGCGAGAAGGAATGAGAGTAGCATTACAGAGATATAGGTATTGCTTTGTGTATTTTTTCGTTACAGGTTCTACTCCCCGCTGTTCCCTTCCTTCCCTTCCCTCACTTGATCGCTCTATACCTCCGTGCCTTTAGTGCAGGAGTTGGGGATATCAAGAGGTGGATACCATATGGCATCGCTCGAATCCTGAGGAGTACTGGACCGTGGACTGATCGTGACAAAATTAGCTATCCTAAAGAAAAAAACAAATAAAAAGAAGGGGAGCTGAAAGATAATACCCCTGAGCAAAAGAAAGCAGAACAAAACCCCGCCCCCCCCCAGAGTGAGAGAGAGGAGAAAAAAAAAGCCCAGTTTTCTAATGTCTAATCTCTTGTTCTCCTACTCACCCTGTTAAGCTATCTAGATACTCCTTAGCCTTTATCTCAGACATAAAAAACCGTGTCTGTCCATTCCATATGACTTTTAGCTTAGCGGGATTGTTTAGAAAAGCCTGAGCTTTCTTATCCTGAAAAGGTCTTATCAGCTGCCTCAACCTCCACCGTCTTTCAACAGTGGTATGACAGAAATCTGGACGAATAAAATAAGTAACCTCATTCCTAACACGTCTAGCCTCAGGTCTTGCCTTTTCAAAAATAGCTTGACGCAGCAAAAAGCTGCCAAAGTAAACCAAAATAGCTTGTGGCAATGACCCTGCTCCCACTGACTGTTTTTGCACGAAGGGGACCCTATGTGCCCGCTTAACCTCTAGTGGCCAATTCCAGTCCGTAAGCTCAGGGAGCGACTCCCTAAGCAGATCAATGACATGCCTATGAGCATCCTCCCCCTCCACTCCCTCTGGCACACCTAGAACGCGGAGATTATTCCGCCGTTGGCAGTTCTCCTGCTCCTCCAGTTTCCACTGGATATCTACTATCTGTGCCTCCTGTGACTTAGCCTGCTCTTGCGTGCTTGCCAAATCTGACTCTGTGGTACAGATTCTTGACTCCTAGCCTGTCATCCGCTCCCCAAATGTGCTACAAGTTTTTGACAGTTTTCGGACCACTCCCTGTACTTTCTTTAGCGCAGCCTGAGCCTTACGCCCGTCCTGCCGCGTCTCTTCTCGATGGGTAGAAATTGCTTGAAAGATAGTCTCGAGTGTAGGTGGAGTGGGGTCTCCCCCCTCTCCTCCCTCTAGTTCCTTTACTGATTCCTTTGCCGCGACACCTGTAAGCTGTACTGAGGGAGTATAGTCCCACGTGGGATCTCTCTCTCGTATTTTCCTTCTCCTCTGGATTGTCCCAGCTTTAGCAGTATCTGAGATGTCAATTTCGCTGTCGCTTGGGCCAGGATCACTACTATCTGTCCCCACTTCCGACCAATCGCCCCCATCCGAAACAGAAAAAAAGTCTCTGAATCTTTTTCAGGTCTCCTCCCTACCCCTGCACCTTGGCTCTGCGTTTCTTCTGGCGGGGGGTGCGGTGATATAGTAGTTGCTTCAGTAGCCGTTTGACCCTCCACGGCACTATTATTACCCTTGTTAGCATTTTTAGCACCATCAACAATGTTATCCTCGGTTAGGGGGAGTGTTATATCGCTCAGTCCCAATTCACCCCCCCCCCCCCTCCGCCTACCTTTCCTGACCCACTCTGGGCCCTTATGTCAATCTCAAGGGAATCTCCTACATCCTGAGTGGGTAGAAGCTCTTTCATAGTTTTCCCTCCCCCTTTCATCAGTTCCACTACAGTGGGACAGGTTGACTTTCCTATTATTCCTATGGTTGTTTTCTTCCTCCCGGAGGCTGTTGCAGCTCAAATACCGGTTCCTTCTCCCCTACGCGTGGGCGTTATGGCCGGGTCCTCAGCCTGAACCAGATCTGTAGACACTGTGGGGTTCTTCAAGGCAAGCCTTGCCTTAGCTTTTGCGAGTGCTGCCGCCGATTTTGGGGCCATTTCCGCAGCGCTACCAGCGTTACCAGCCTTCGTGAGCTCCGCTGCATCCAAGGCAACAGTCTCTTCCGATGCCGCCGCCGTCCGATCCCGCGCTGTGTCTGCCACGTAGCGATCCGCCCCTGCTTCCACGTCCAGCATAGGTTGAGTCAGAGCCACTGAGGTTGTCAGAGACACCGAGGACGCCAGGAACGCCTTCCTTAGATTTCGGCAATATCTAAGCAGGACCAAACCAATGCAAGTCCCCATTAGCTGAAAATATCGCTCCTGCGAAATCCGTGATGTACAGGTAAGCTCGGATAACATATTTTTTATCAGCTCCCGCAACTTCGCTCAGTAGAGATTCAGCATCCGAAACGACAATTACCGGCTCTTGGTATGGTGCGAGCTACGGCCTCACTCGACCGCCATCTTGCCTCTCTCTACCGTCCCCCAGGGACCCCATCCTTTTGGGCCGCTTTCATTTATTAGGGGAGGGGAGCATGGAACCCCTCTTCCTCAAACCTTTTACATGCTTGGGGTTGCAGTCGTTTTTCAATGGGGAGGGAGATGCACTGGCACCCTCCACAATCCTTTTATGGCCCTAAGGACCTCATCCTCCGGCTGTAACAGTTCCAGGTGTGCATTCCTCAAAATCTGTAGAATGCGTCTTATAACATGGTGCCAGTCTCCGTCTGTAAGGTCAGTGTGTAGTTTGTGACTCCAGCGGCGTTTAAGTCTGGACTACGCCATCCCATCCATATGATCCCATCCATATGTCCCAGTGCTCTCTACACATTGGTGATCCTGTGCCTCATGGAACTCCATGTCAGCAACATTTGCAGCACAGGGTCAGTGTTAGGTTCTGTTCCCGAGTCGCCCCCACTATCTTTCAAAGTGCTGCATGTGCCAAAAACTGTCCGGCTGGGATAGCGTATGTTTTGAGCTAGGCCAAAGTTACTTCTCCTTGGGCATCTCCTTTCGGAACAATCCATGTCATGAGCCAATGTAGTTGCCCTTCTAGATAGTGCAACTTGTAGCCTGCCTCCTGCTTCTATTGGCATAAACCATTTTCCCAGAGCCAAGCAACACCTGCCTAATGCGCAGATCAGAAAGAAAATCATTTACGTCTCGAACTCTGTGTCAGGCAACAGCAGGGAAACGTTGGCAAACCAATACAAAAGTCTTGCCAGGCTCACCATTTCTACCAGTGTGATGCAGCCCATATTTTTTTTTTGTAAATCTTTTTATTAATTTCCAACAATGTCAACAGTACAAACCACTGAAAAATGCAGATATATCTGTTTCGAATCTTGTAGTAATCACAGATACAACCATACATAGTACAGACCATTACAATAGGATTTAAGGCGTAAGTTGGTCATCAGTGTCAGGGTCCGGGGGGGAGCACAAATACCCTCTCGATAATTGTTCCATTTGTCCCAGATAGAGGACCATTTCCTGGGGCACCCATGGGAGATAGATACAGTTTTTTCCCCTAAACATGCACCAGTCCATGTCGTTTTTTCAGGATATCTCCCCGGGTGGTTCCCTCGCCCCCCATGACTGCGCTACATTCCGCTTAGCTATCATCTGGCCCAAAGTAACCCACAATTTATCTCTGCTTTTGAGGTCTGTGGGCTCCCAGATATTCAAGAGACACCACTTTGCCTCCGGTAGTGTGACTACCCCTGAATCCCGACTCATACAGTCAAGCACCCTGGACCAGTAAGATTGAATGAGGGGACACTCCAAAATTATATGCATGAAGGAGCCAATCTGTCCACAACCACACTGACAGTCGCCCTCATCCATCCTACCCATTTTAACCAGTGTTGGACCAGAGATATAAATCCGATGTAGGATCTTTAACTGCACAAGACGCAGTCTAGAAGAGATGGCCACCTCCTATGGGGAGGCCAGGGCCTCCTGCCATTCCTCATAGTCTATCTCGAGCCCATTGCTTTCCCATCGCTGTCTCAGGAGTGCCAGGGGGTCAGGTGTGTTGTTGACCAACTTCTTGTACGTCATTGATATGGCCCTCTCTGGTAAATCGCCACCCAGTAGTCTGTCCTCTAACGGCGATGCTTCCAGCAGGGAAGTGCCAACTGTAATATTCGATTGTAGTGCATGCCTGACTTGTAGATAACGGAAGCGCTCTGAGTTCGCGAGGTCGTGGCTATGCTGCAAGTCTGCAAACTACACCATTCACCCCCCTTCCACAGGTCACCGATAGTTGAGGCACCAGTGAGATCCCACTTGTCGAATCCCTTAGTGGTGCCGAGTGTGCCTAACTTCTCCGAATCCCATAAGGGGGTTGCCAGAGAGAGTTTCCCACCCCACCCAAGGCTTTTGCTCACCGTGTGCCACACAGCCACCGAGTGTCTGTCGGGCCCGTAAGTCAATATCGGCTGGGTCTGGAATACAGCGCTCTTCTTATGTTTCCCCCAGGAAGCAACCATTTATCCATCCTGTAGGCAGGGTCATCCTCAGGTTTATATACACATTGATTTATAGCCGCCAGATGCGTGGCCCAGTAGTACCTCCGTATGTCCGGTAAACCAATACCCCCATCATACCAACCCAGGATCAGCTTTTGGAGTTCTATTGAAGGCCTGCCCTCCCACAGCAGATTTCTCTGCAGGGCTTCTATTTCTTTAAAATAACTGGTCGGGACCAGATCAAGCGAATTCTGCAGGGCGTATAAGAAACGGGGTAATGACATAATTTTGAATAATGCTGTCCTTCCCAGGCGCGAGAGCGGGAGTTGTCTCCACACCTAGACATCATGTTTAAGCCTCATCAAGGGGGAAGAAGGTTACGCTCATAGCGAAGCCTAGGGTCAGCAGCGATAAATATGCCCAAGTATCGAAATCCCCTACTCGCCACCTGAATCGGGCAGTCGCGGGGCAGGGGTGGAGGATCCCCGTTAAGGACGTAAAGTAGGCACTTGCTCCAGTTTATTCTGTAACCTGAGTACCTCCCAAAGACAGGGAAAATATCCAGGACTACCCGTATGGAGGACCTGGGGGGGGGCAAAAATAGGATGTCATCCACATAAAGAGAAATGCGATCCTCCCATCCCTCTGTCCATTTGAGCCCTCGAATTGATGGACTCCAGCGGATCCAGGCCGCCAGCGGCTCCAGGGACCGGGCAAAAAGGAGAGGCAAAAGAGGGCACCCTGGGTGGGTCCCCCGGCTCAGGCCAAAATTCCCGGACTTTTTGCTGTTGAACCGCCAGGGGTTCCGAATACAAAACCTGTACCCAGCTAATGAAGCCCGGACCGAAGCCAACTTGGTCAGGACCGCAAAGAGATAAGACCACTCAAGTGTATCAAATGCCATTGTGGCATCTAACGAGACCGTGACCGCCGCCTCTCGGATGGTGTCGAGTCTGCCCAGGGCGCCATGTACGCACCGTAGATTTAATGCAGTATTGCGGTGGGGCATAAAGCCTGACTGGTCAGGGTGGATGAGGTTGCAGATTACTGGTATCAGACGATTCGCCAACACTTTGGCTAGGATTTTGGGTTCGGCATTTAACAGGGAAATTGGCCTATATGAAGAGGTGTGAGTCTTGGGCTTACCATCCTTGTGTATTGTCACCAACGTGGCAACTCGCTGGTCGTAAGGAAGAAGTCCCTTTTCGCGGCCTTCGGTGAACATATTGCTCATGTGGGGACCTATAGCGTCCGGTCTCAGTTTGTACAGCTCTATTCGCAGTCCGTTGGGTCCGGAGGCCTTGCCAGTACGAAGGCCCCGGATCTCCTGCGCCAGTTCGTCATCTGTAAGGGCACTGTCAAGCACGTCACGTTCGTCAACCGTGAGAGTCGGCATTCTGATATCCCGGAGGAGTTGTTCTGAGTCTGCACCAGAGAGGCTGGTTGTGGATCGATACACAGAGCAATAATAGTCAGCAAACGTGTTTGCGATTGCTTGTGGGTCAGTTATTGTGTGGCCCCCTTCGACCGTCAATTCCGGGACTAGCCTGTTAGCCAGTTCCTTATCCAGCCAGGCTAACAATTTCCCCGCTTTATCACCCAGGTCGTAAAGTCTACCGGCTTTCTCTCTCCCCAGTGTTTTGGTCATGCCCGTGGCAATGCTCCTGTACTCTTCTTGCTTGAGTTGCAAATTGTGGAGCGCATCTGGCGAGGGATCACCTGCCTCTGAGTCTTTGAGATGATGGATCTCATCCTCCACCCAGGCCAGTTCGTACACCCTATCTTTCCGAATCCCGGCGATAGAGGACAGGGCCTGTCCCCGTATCACCGTCGTAAACGCCTCCCATAGGACCTGGGCCGACTGGACCGTACCCTCCTTGTCACTAAAATAGTTAGTAATTGTCTGCAAGATTGTCTTTTTGACAGCGGGGTTGCGGAGGTACCAAGGGTTAATCGTTGCTACTCTCCCAACCCATCCACCCCCTAGAACCAGATGCGCCCAGATGGGGGAGTGACCAGAAATACCTCGTGCCATGTGTCTAACTTCCTGAGTTTCTACAAGCAGGGCCGCCAGGGCCAGTAGGTAGTCCAAGCGAGAGAAACTGCTGTGTGCGCCGGAGTAAAATGTGTATTCAGTAGAGTCAGGGTGTAGTACGGGCCACAAGTCCACCAGTCCCATAGCCTCAAGGAAGTCCGGCAGCCATCTCTGGGATTGTGCAATGTCCCGTGGGGGATAACGATCTAAGAGCCCCGAGACCACTGCATTGAAGTCACCACCCAGTACTAACCTACCCTCGGAAAGGGAGTGCAAGTGAGTGCCCAAGTCCCTGAATGTCAGGCTCTGCAGACCCGGTGGTACATACACTGTAGCTAAGTTAAAGGTTGTGCCCTTCCATTGCCCGGAAACTGCCGCATACCTCCCCATGTCATCCACCCAGGTGCCCTGTACTGTGGACGGAAAGGATTTCTTGAGTAGAACACCCACACCTCGGGACCCGGAGGTGAATCCAGAGTGAGCCACAAATTTGTATACCCACCTGTCTAGCCCCCTACATGTGTTACCGACTAGGTGTGTCTCCTGAAGTAGGACCACCTCAGGGGAGTGACTTTTAATATGTTGCAAAACTATGCTGCATTTAAGTTTATCCCCGAGGCCAGTAACATTCCAATTTAACAATCTAATCTGCCTGTCACGGCCATTTCCCATTGTATCTGACACAGTATACACTCAAATACCCAAGTTGGAAGAATAGTACAGTCGACATGAAAAAACAAATAATGAGACAGGAGAACAAAACAGCGTCCCCAAAACCCACCCAACAGCCACCCCCCTCCCTGCACTCAGGGCCTTAAATTGCCCATCAAAAACTCTGCAGAGTGCCTGTCGCCCAAACTGGTCTAACTGTAGCTAAACTTTGGGGGGGTGGACGACTACTCCCCCGTGAACCCCTACCCCCATTCAGCATCAGTATGGCTCCAGAGATCAAGACTGCGAGCCATAAACCAACCATCAAACCACACATTGTCCCAGAGTACTTCAACTATCACCCGCTGAACGACTATGATGCGAGGTCAACGCCATGTGTGCCCGTTCCCCCCCCCCCCCCCCCACCCTCCCAAAAAAAGAAAACCCACAAGTCTGCATCTTATAGTTCTTATAGCGTTCAATGTCTCAGGTAGCTGAAGTGGGATCATCTATGCTCGCCCTGGTCCTCCGCCCTTCTCCTGCCTTCAAGCCAGTCCGCGGCGTCCTCTGGGCAGTCGAAGTACAAGGCTCTACCATCTGTTTCCACCCGGGCCGGGAACAACATTGCCTACTTCACCCCTCAGTCTCGTAGTTTCTTTTTGATGGCCAAGAAGGATCTCCTCTGCTTCTGGACAGCCAGGGTGAAATCTGGAAAGAAGAAAATCTCTGCTTTTTCGTAGCGAAGCGGTGGAGCCTTCCGAGCAAACTGGAGGATAACATCCTGGTCTCTGTAGTTTAGTAGACAAGCTAGTATCGGTCTGGGAGGCACTCCAGGCTTCAGTCTCCCGCCGGGAACCCTGTGCGCCCTCTCAATGACGAAGAATTTTGATAGTCCCTTAGGCTGAAGGTGGGTAAGGATAAGATCTTCCACGAACAGGTCAGTAGCCTGCCCTACCGCTTTTTCGGGGACCCCAATTATGCACACATTGTTTCGGCGAGTTCGCCCTTCATAGTCGTCCAGCCTCCCTTCCACGTGTTTCTGAAAGACTTGTAGGTCTACCACCTCTTGCTGCAGCTGGGATGCGTAATCAACCAAACCAGATGTAGTTATCGCCAGTTGCTTGACCGTCACCCCAATTTTGGTAAGGTCTGCCCTAAGGAGAGTTACCTCCGTCGCGATGGCGTCCGTCCTTTGTTCCAGGGACACTGGTATGCCGGAGATAGCATCCATCACATCCTGCAACATTAGCTCTGCGGCCGTCCCCTCCGTGCTCTTTATCGTGATTGCCGCGTTTTGCAAATCAGGGGGAGTCGCCTTCAAGTAAGCGTATTTTTCGAGTTTATTAGATTGCACTGTCTTTGGGCCTCTGGTCCCCGACATCATCTCTGCGGCACCCCAGCCCTCGGTGTCACCCGCACCACTGCTGATTTCAACTTGTTGTTGGCGCTGTCTCTTCGTGCTCCCCAGGGCCCTGAGGGGCAGTGCGCAGCGGAGAAGGGGCAGCCCCCAGCAGACCAGACCACTAGGGCACCACCCCAGGCGGAACCACGCTTTGTGCTACCAAGACAGTTCAGGTCGAACGCTGATAAGTCCCGGGCACCAGCCAGGAGGGCCCCGCTAGTACCAGATGTTGGGGGCCCAGAAATGACAGGGGGCGCTGAGACTGGTCCTCCAGCCCCCGGCAGTCAAATGGGAAGTGCAAGTCCGCAGGCAGCCTCAATCTTCGCCGCGCTCCAGCCAGGCCCCAATGGGCATCCCCAGGCCACAGGCAGTCACAGGGTCCCCAATCGCCAGCCCAGGTAAAGGCCGCTCTCCTCTCCCGCTTCGGGGAGCACGTCTGGCCCCAACAATAGCAGGGGTGGGCCAAAGGGAGGGTGGAGTCGTGGCACTTCCCCGGCGGGTCCGCTCAATAGTCTATTGTGCTGCGCCACACCATTAGCGGGCCCCCTCCACGCAGCCACCGTTGGGCGTGTTCACCTCACTTTCAACGCCGCAGTCGGTCCCCCGGGGTCTCTCCCACACAAAATGCGCCTCTCGCTGCCCGCCGGCCGCGGGTCTCTGTGTCTCCAGGCAGACAGCAGGCCTCCACGGCCTCTCGTAGGCGGTCACTCGCAGGATCAGGCAGCAACTCCCAGCACGCCGCGTCCCAGTCTCTCGAAAGGAACCCCAGGCCTCTATATTGTGCCCGGAATGCGTTCTTCGTTCCGGTTGCAGGCCCTATTCAGCGGGGATGCGCGCGTCTTTTAAAGCACCTCTGGAGCCGGATAAGTGTGTCGGATCGTTGGGTAGGGTTCACGGTTGCCGGAGCTCTACGGAGTAGCGGCCATTTCTTTTCGCGGCTTAGCCACGCCCCCGATGCAGCCCATAGTTGACAGTGCAAGCTTCTGCCACAACACCGATGACGAGCAAAGAGAGGTGACCACCCTCGCTGGCATCCTTGAGCTCTCTATTTACACGTACAGCAAGATATATTTGAAGGTATGCAGAGTAACTGGGACTGCATAGGGTCAAGACCCTCCCAGAAAGGTCACATACTAGTCTGAAAAGGGGAAAATGCATGAATTCTGCATGTTTGCACACAGTCATGGTAACGCAATTCAAGTAAATCAGAACATTATCTGTGTATGAAATCTGTTCCTGACCCGCCACTCCCATCCTATGCTCACTACCTGGCATTCACATTCCTCACACCAGGGGGTCCATTGCAAGTGTGAAAAGCAAAGGTGACCACCCTGTTGAGTGCCTCTGTAAATCTGCCACTGTTCAGCGTACTCCCGCCAGACTCGCACCTGTGTAACTGGAGCTGTGTATAACACCCAGATCCAATTTTACCTCACCTTTTAAAGGTAAAACAAATTTCGGAAACTGATCTGGTTTAGAAGCAGATTGGCTAGTTTTGTGCAAATCCCGTCCACAGGTGCCAACCTTATAGGCATATCAAAAAATGCCTTTTCAATATAAACACTATTTGAACCATAATATGGCAGAAATTCGCTTATTGAGGTAAGGACATCTACTTGTCTGGCTGTTTGATGGCCTTTTCTCTTTTACTATCGGTTTGCTGTTGATCAAACAGTCGCATACCAGTTCTGCACAAGCTGCAAATCCCATGATCATCTGCTGCAGGCAGTTTCTTATTTGGAAAATTGTCTTTTGTTGGTCATTAGGTCCTCTCTGAGCACCATGTGCATTTGAGCTGTATCCAGTGTTTTACAGAGAAATTGTAGCATTCCTCAAAAGACTCTGTGGGAAGGTTGAGTACTATGTGGTGATGCTGGTTAGGCTTCACCAAGCAATACTGTCACAAACCCCCAGAGATGGTTCTTGAATTCACAATAATAAATCCTCAGCTCAGTCCTAGTAGAGTGGCAAAGAGCAGTCAGTTTTACTAGAGGCACATGTGTTAAGCATTTCAGAGTACTAACATGGACAATAAGTAATTGAAACAACTCAAAAGAAACCCAACACCAGTTTATAAAGTAAAGCAGATTTTTATCTTAATTTAGACCCCAAAATGAATGGAATCAAATACATATAACAGGAGTTGTAGATTTTAGAAGCAATAGAAAATCAGTGCAAAATAATACAGTGAAATTCTATCATTGTGGTAAAACCCACTAATGACAATCGGTCACTTGCAGGTCGAGTTTGTGGAACCCACGGAAGGTAAAGGTGATGCGGGTCCCAAGACCAAGCCACTACAGTCAGTTCAATTTTATCTGGCCAGTGGAGCCTGGGTGCAGAGTTGTCCTGGCTGTCCCTGGTGCTGATCGGGAGCCGTGGGAGATCTTTTTACCGCTTACATGGTGCTGTGGGGAACAAGATGCAAAAACACAACGACGGAACTGCTGCTGACTTCAGATGAAAGTCGAATGGAGTTCCGTCTAGGTGCAGTGTCACGTAGGGTCAGTTGGCAGACTGGCGACCAACAAACCTTGGCAGCTGTAAGCACAGCAAATGGTAATTTCAACGTTCGGTGATCCGAGGGAACACGGTAGCTGTCTGTAACGTCATGGAAGGCAGATCTACAGTTCCCACAATGCACTAGACCCTCTGGATTGGGACAATCTCTTGGAATGCCCGATAGCCAGCGATTCTTCGGATCCTGAGCATTGTTTTACCTGTAGTTTGCAGGAGACTAGTGCCACTAGTCTAATGGAGTCTGAAGGTGCTTCAGGCTCTTACCGGGGTCCCCCTATCTGGGGGAACCAAGATTTAGCCTAGTACCAGTCTCAATCAGGCAGTTCCAGGAGCATTGACACAGGTGCCAAGTATCCCTCTTTTGATTTGGGCAAGTCATGTTGTCGCATACACAGGTCTCTTCTTTGTCCTCTTCATTGTAAGTTTATTGAGAATCTGTTATCAGGGGTAGCTCACCATAAATCCTAGATTTAGAGGTGTGGCAGCAAGTGGCCAATGGGCTACTTGCTCCAGCGGCTAATACACCCTCGAGTTGACTACATCTGGGGGTGTACGTCACCTTATCTACCCAGAAGCCACTACTTCTACCACTTTTAAAAATGTCAGAAGTCTTCCTTAGCTGTAAAGACCAGGCAGCCCATCCTAGAGGTCAGGCCAGCCTACTGGGGGTACAACTCATGCACACCTAATTTCCTCCCTGTCCTGAAGCAAATGTGCCTGGGGCGGGTTCCTCCTTTGGGAGGCAGACCTGATGCATATCAGAGGTGGTGTAGCCTTTCAAGCTCATCGTCTTGATGTGCCACTTCACTAGCCTTCCTGCTCAGGCCTTTGTTCCTGACTCTGGGGGTATTCACACTGCCTGACAGAAGATCAGAATCCTGTCTTGGTGGCAGCAAATGCGAGCTGTCAGCCAGAGCACATGAAAGACTGGGGCAATCAGGTGGGCAGCCTCTAAGGTAGCCACCTGGGTGCATGCCATATCGTCCTCGGCACAAGATTCATGTCAGGAGTGAGGAGGCACGTTGTTTGATACCAAACAAAACATATTTAGGTGTACCGTAATGGAGCGGCCAACCTCTGGTTTGCCAGGGTGCCAGCCCATGTTATCCTACTGACCGCCTATCACTTATAGTGTCTTTAATGGTAAAGGCTTCTATAGAGATGTATAAGCTTGCACACACATGTCCACACCTTTAATATAATGTACCCTGCTTCCTGGACTTTAGGAGGCTTCCCTTAGAGATGACTGACCTATATTAAAAAGATTGCACTGACTTTACCTCATATGGTGAGGACAAAGTCGAGTTTAAGCAGTTTGCACTGGTCCTGCAGTCTGCAATGGCAGGCCTGCTGTCAGTAGTTTACTTCAGTCAATTAGAGTGGCACAAACAGTACATCAGGCTCTGGTGAACCCCAGTGGCAGATTAAACTCTGTAGAGGCCCCTTGGCAGCCGAAAGTTCGGGAGCCCCCTCCGGATACGTTTTTAATTTTACCAACCAACAATTTTAATAAACAAAATTGTATTACACAGAACTAAACATTAACAATTATTCTACTTGCGAATACTCTACTAGGGTCTGGAGTCGGATTCAGCAGGAACTCTCCACGTGTCACATAAAGCTGGGACCAGTGAAGCCCGAATTGCCAGGTGCTCCCTGGACCATAAACAAGCATTCTGTGACCGGTTTCGGGGTATTACCCCTCATCAGTCAGGCTATCTTGAATACAGTGGCAAAGTGAGCAATGGACCCACATCTGGGCATACCATGCCAACTTAGGGCAAACAAAGCAAAGTTCCCATGAGCAACAGGGTCAAGACTGATTTGCATATGACTGAGTCTGAATTGGGTTGGCGAAGTGAGCTAAAGAATGAAGATGGATTCAACCCAGATCTGTGACTGGAGGTGAGTGTCTGAAAAGGTTCAATGTTCCATTCATCATCTCCTTGTGTTTGCGTAGTTCAGTCTAGTGCCAGCGTGGGGAACGGATCCAACCAGGGTAAATAGAAGTCCCCTAGCAAGGCCTCCCATTGGCCTTGGTTTGGTATGTTTGTGTTGCAGGCACTAGGCCCAGCCACACAAGTGAGGCAGCCTTTTTATTGGCATAGGTGGAGCTGTGCTGAGTGGTGCGAGTTTTGTGGATTCCTGCGGATTCCAGAAGTTTCCATTACAGAAATGTAAGAAAAATGCATGTTTTAGGCAAAGTTTGAAGATTTTAGGGCATTGCAGGTAACAAAAACCTCATGGGAGCCACGCAAGTCATCCCATCCTGAATTCCCCTCGGTATCAAGTTTAAAAAATGTGCAAGTTTTCTAGATTTCCCTAGGTGCCGGCTGAGCTAGGGCCCAAAATCCACAGCTACCCACTTTGCAAAAAATGGGTCCGTTTTGAGTGGAAAAATGTGATGTATCCATGTTGTGTTTTGGGCCGTTTCCTGTCGTGGGCACTAGGCCTACCCACATAAGTGAGGTAACATTTTTACCGGAAGACTTAGGAGAATACTGGATGGAAGGAGATTTGCAGCTTCCCCCATATCCCAGAATTTTTCATCACAGAAATATGAGGAAAATAATTTCTTTTTAGTGAAAGTTTGAAGTTGGCAAGGGATTCTGGATCTTCGTTATTACCAATTAAATTTCACTGCATGTTTGCCTTCCAAATGTAAGCCAGTGTGTGAGAAAGAAGACATTTAAAAAAAAATACTCTCCTTATCGTGTGCCAATATCAGAAATACATAGGTTTCCATGATGCCCATTTTTTCACTTTACATATTTCATCACATGAATTGGTCTATAGTCGGTACACAATTAAAAACCATTGTACTGTGCAGCTTAGTTGTTGGCTCTGGGTATCTTGGGTTCATTGAAAACCTACTAACCCTGTATACCACCTCAACCAGAAGAGCCGATTGGACGTAATGGTATATTGTTTTGCAAATCAGTCATTGTTACAAAACACTACAGATGAAAACGTCAAAAATTGATGCTTTTTCCTACTCATTTTCAGTATTTTTTTGTTTCAACAGTTAATTTCGAAAAACCTTGAGGTATCTTCACTTATAAGCCCTTGCTGAATTCGGAATTCTGTCTTCCTTTCAGAAATCTATAGCTTTTATGGATCACTCCGTTCAAAATGGTTTCCATCACAAACTGGTAGTAGGTTAAGAGCACAAAAAAAAGGAAAAATGGGCAACCTCTTTAAAAAAGATACAAAACTGTGGTAAAAAGTTGGCTTTTTCATTTAGCTCTGCATGTTCCAGAAAGCTGTGAAGATGGTGATTTTAGCACAGCAAAAAGTTTGTAGATGCCATTTTTATGAGAAAAAAACACTTTTGTCCAGGGCACTTTTTCCTATTTTCCTGACAAAAACTCAAACTTTAGCTATATTTTGGTAATTTTTTACGCTGCCCCCCAGGTGAATCCTCAAACCCTAGGTACCTTTAGAATTTCCAGGATGTTGGAAAAAAGGACACAGATTTGGCGTGTATAGCCTCTGTGTATAAAACTTTATGGAGATATAAGCTTGAACTACCCCAAATAGCCATAAAAAAAGGGTTTGCACTGAGATGGAGGCCTAGCAGTGAAAGGGTTAAGGGAGTAATGTGCTCAGCTTGCTTAAGTCATTCCAGCTATGCACCATTTATTATTGTGAACAGCTTGGGTAGACGTTTGTGGTTTTGTGCAAGGTGGTAGTGTATGGGGCAGTTTTGAAGACTGAAAGGTTTCAGTCCCCGGTGAACGGTAAAACCAGTGTTAAGATGGGTACAAATACTGTTTCCTCTCATTATCAGGTATGTTTTTGAAATCCCATATTTGCTTTTGTGGTAAATAAGGGGAAAGACTTGTAAACATGGCTGCACCCTATTTTTTGCAGTTTTCTCTCCTGAACAGTTATGTACACTCAATTATACGTAAACTGCCTTAGTACAGCCTCTAGCCTCACTCGGGTCAATCTAAAGTGCACTCATTCTTATGCATTCACTTAACAAAGGCTCTTTTAAAAAATAAAAAAAAACATCCATTATGATGACTTGGGAATACTTTGCAAAGTCATCCTGGACTACCATGTGCCCCCAGATGCATAGTAATATACAATTGAATGCTGTACGAGTGCCAGTGTAAACATTTGAAGTGAGCTTTTATTTGCACTAATCTCGTTACAGTAAAGCTATTTTACCTTTGTCCCTCTTTAGCACATATTCTCACACATTGTTGCCTTTTTCCTCCTTCGTTCCCCACCCCCTTCATCTCTTAATTTTCTTTTTTAGGTACACAATATTTTCACTCATCTCGTTACAGTAAAGTTACTTGACCTTTGTTCTGCCTCTTCAGCACATGCTCTTACATATTGTTGCCATTTTTCCCTTTCCTCTCTTCATTTTCTTTTTTAGGTACACAATATTCTGGCAGAAATGGTAATGGGAGGAATGGTGCTAGAGACCAATATGAACGAAATTGTCACGCAAATTGATGCCCAGAACAAACTGGAGAAGTCTGAGGTAGGTCTAAGATTCTGCTATAGACGCAGTTCTCTGTTAGCATGATTGTAACATGTGCTTGTACTGAAAATTATGTCTGTCCTGCGAACTCAGACCAAACACAGCAGACTTATTCAAACTAGAAATAGGTGCTTATGTAAATGTAAATTCCGCAGTTGTCTGAGAGAACACTGATGATTGGGCAGCACCGAAAATAAATATACTTTGTTTTATTTTTGGTTACTCTGATCTGGAGTGTCTCCGCGCTGGATTCAAGCTGATAGTCAGATAACAGGCGTCCCTGCATTGTTAGTGGATCAGGCAATTTCTAAAAAGCCACGTTTTTAGATGTTTCCGAAAAAGGACCTCGTAGGGTTCTAATCTAAGATTGAGTGGGAGCCGGTTACACTGTTTGGCTGCCAAAAACCTAAAGGGACTACCACCAAGACGTGTTCTGTGAATTCTACTTTCCCCCAGCTTGTAAACAACATGCAAGTGGTCCAGCAAATCAGAAAACCTTAAATTCTTTAGCAAAATTCACCTCTGACTTTGACTATGTTTTGGATTGAAATCTTAGTTAAGCCAAGCAAGTGTCCTGGGCTAGTTTGTCAAAGAAACCAAAAACCCAAGTTACTTTCTGTTGGGCACCATTCAAAAACCTTATGTAAATATTGATGCAACATGTTGAATCATTTGAAAATGGTTTTTCATGACTAGTCCGAGAACTTTATAAAATGTATACGAGTACCCAACCCTTCAAAATGTCTTGTGGGCCCTCTTTCATGTTTCTAAAACTTCCTCGTGATCAGTTATCTGAACAAAAATACCTTTTGGTAGCCGTTTGCCTGTAAGGGGATTACTTCTGTCTCACAGTTAAACACAAGCCAACAATGGTTGTCATTGGTTCTATGTCTTGTGTTGAGCAGACACCTGTGCCTCTGGTTTAGTAGGCACTCATTATACATTCAGTGGACATGCCAGCTGTAGTTAGCATCCACCTCAACAATATTTTTTCTCCGGCTACATCGTTTACATCAAAGTTTTGAAAGAGCTCTACCAGTAGATGATCTATGACAATTTACTGAATGCTAACAATAACATTATTGACCATAATCTCAAAGTTCTGTTGCTCCCTTTGCAGTCATCAGGATTGATACTGCATATTGTAATTCGGTGCCTACTATGAAATCTGAATGGCATTACTTGAATAAAATGTTCATTGATGCCCCCAGTATGCATTAGCGGTGGTTACAATTTGGCTGTGTTAGCTCATTTTGCATGATTGTAGATTCTGTTAGAATGTAATGACAAATATTAGATGGCTTTATCCTGAATGCTTTTATATCCGTAATAATATATTCTCAGCACTAAACTTTAGTTTTTCCTATGCAAGCTAGCTAATTATGCTAGCTCAGAAATCAGCATATGGAAACAAATAATATTGTTCACTCATCACTTTTATCTGTAAGTCAGTTGGCCATAGTTCAATGCTTGGGTTAAATGCCATTGAGCTTTACCACTAAATGAATGCAAGTGTAGGGCCTTATTTCTGAGCATGATGCATGAGGGGCATCTGCCAAAAAGCAAGGGATTTCCCCTCTACCTTGTTTAGAGTGTAGATGTCCATACATCTCTGTCGGTTCACATATGCATCTATTGCTTGACCTGGGTCTCCTCTCCCCATCAGATAGATCCAGTCACGGTCTCACTCACTTCTTGCTTTTCCCATCTTCTTGATGACCACAGGTTTCCAGCTCTGTCTGTGTCTCCGGGCCCCCACTGGCATGGTGTCCCAGCAGGGTGTCCTTCTATAGGGCTGAATGATTAAGAATCACAGCCCTGGCAACACCAAAGTCCTGAACATCTGCTTTCACCTCCTGTGTAACACATATGGTACCAAATTCCCACTGCCACTCGATCAGACACAAACACAAAAAAGCTCCATCTATGCTAGAGTTCCACAGTAAGCAGCACCAACAACTTCTGTTCAACTCACCTTCAGGCAAACAGTAGACATATAACACTTCATGGTCACCTTTAACCTTGACCCAATACTCAAAACAGAAGCATGGCTCACGTTTGGAGTATAACTTGATAATCCTGCATACATAGGTGCACAGAAAATGGACTTTTCATCCTTCATAAAACTACATTGCCATTCATATATCTCGCCCACCTCTCAGTGCATGACATAATTCATTTCCCCTTCAGCATACCTTCTATTCATGTACATCTTATGCTATGCCCAAAGCTCCTATAAAATATCTGCAAGGAATTCTGAGAATTTTCCCTTAATTCTCATTGCTGACATGCATGTCACATGCAAGACCATTGGAGAATTATTTTTGGAGCTCATCATCACCATGAATGATGTAACTGTACCATCACGCTAAAGTAGCAAAACTCTAGACTTTATCATTCCTGCTGCACCCTCACTAAGCTGTACTATTCCTTAATGTTTAGTGTAGACTGCCTACTGGGATTTTACATTCAGCACAACACTCTATTCAGCCCCTTGCACAATGCACCCTCAAATAAAAAACAAAATAAAATACCAGCGACCATTCAGAAGCTTCTCCCTTGACGCACTTCAATGAGCATTCATTGCACTTAGAGTGACACATACAGTGACATTCAATGACATGCTGCCCTGAACACACCGTAAAACTCAGTATTGTGACCAGTCTCCATGCTCACTCCATCCCCCTCACAAAAAACTTAAACCACAAACCAACTGTCTCTTGATACTATCCAGAAACACCAAAAAAGAGATTCTGAAACTTGAAACCCAGTTGCATAAGACGATTTTTCTTAAAACAGCCTGCACAACATTGCAATGTTGCATCAACAAAATCAAATCTGAATTGTGTACCAGCACCAAGTACCATAAAAAACATTTAGATCTAGGCTTACCTGGATCCACTTCCAATCCAAAGTCCATAATTAATTGACCTCGAACACCAACTCCTATCATGAAGAAATACCCTCATCCATTCACCCTCTCCCGTTGATTAGAAACCATTCTGACTATGGTTAATTCCTCGCTGTTAACAAAGACTGTCCTGTCACCCACCTCCTATTCATGGGTAACTTCCTATAACGAAGTGTCTATCCATATTGATAGTTGCCAATGTGTTTTAACATATCAATATGGGTTAAGTTTCTACTATGGCACAGGAAAATGCAATAAGACAGGTGGTAAACATTGCTCTCAATATCAGAGACAAAGGTGAACCTTGCTGCCTGTTGGTCTTAACCTGCTCAGCAGTGTTCAACATGTTTAACCACCAGTCTATCCTTACCATATACCCAGACTTCCTAGCTATGTCACCTTTAGCCCTTGGGTTGTAGGATTTCTAGAGTCCTTGCTTTTATCCAAGTGATGAGTGGTAGTTCCTACAGTTCAATACATAAAGAATATTCTCCTTAAGCTGCACAAAGCTGAATCCAGCTGAACCTTATCAGAGTGATCAAGCCTGCAACTTCTTCTGAGCTGTCCACACCCTTCTTTAATTGCACATCGAATCGTCGCTGGTGGCGAGGCACTACAAGGGGACATGTTGTTTGCAGCCATCCATCTGCTTACGGGCCAAAGAATGGATGATCCCATAACGACAGCCCTCTGAGAACCTCACTGGCTTCTCCTGACAACTTTAGTCCTATTCTGGAGAGTCGTCATCGTTTTAAACCAGACATTGTCACAATGCGTCTGTACATAATCTTGCTTTTGCTATTTAAATTGGCATGCATTCAACTTGTAACTCTGCACGCATTGCTCATATACTCGTTGCTATGTATTGATTTCCATTGCTCTTTAGAGATGGGTATGAACTACGTAAATACTCTAAATAAAATAAATGCCTGCCAGAGAATCTTTCCTCATTGTCGTGCATGAACCTGAGATTCAGAAAACCCAAATCCGAAAGAAAATTAGATACGCCTTCTCCTGGTACATCCCAGATGTGAGAGCACACCTGAAGGTAGCTTTCTCCCTCCAGCTATTAAAGGCTCTCCTGTACTGACACGACCTTCCTCTCCCCATCTACCTTTTCCACACTCCCTATTCAATTAACAAAAATGAGCCAACACGTGACTTGGGTATAGCCAGTGTATGTAAACAGCTTGTGTGTTTTATGGGCCTAGGGATTGTTGTGCACAGTTTTCTTTGGCAACAATCACACACCACATCAGTGTTTCTAATAATATAGCTATAGTAAACTAGCCCCTTTATGCCCAGCGGAAGTCTGCTGCTTATAAATAGTGGTATAAGTATTTTGTTTCTAAATTAAAATGCATGAAATCCTGGCCCCTAAAATAACCTTCTGGCTTCTGCTAGAAATATTTGTACATTATGTTCAAGTCATCCCACTCAATCTGACTGGGAGCAGTTACGAGATGCATTCATCAATGCTTTCTGTTGCAAATCAGCTCCCTCTTTAGCTGTCCGCTGAACCTTTGTTCTGTTCCTTTGTACCCATTGAACCAGATGTTCCAGTTTTGGTGCCAACATTCTACCTAAAAACTGACGTTTAAATGTCAGAACATAATAAACTTCAGATAGATACATACTCTAAAGGCTGATGGGAAACGTGACTTTTATGAAAAACTGGCTTATCCATTTGTCAAAACAGATTTTCTTCTTTTCTTTTTAATATGTGATGGGTTTCACATTTTCTGGGCGCGAAATATTACTGTGGTTTCTACACACGTGAACGTTCCCCAAAGGGGCATTAGCTAGGTAATGTCGCCAACGACTGAATGTTTTCTGCTTCCATGTCAGAAGACTAGGTTGGTAGTGGTATGTGTTTTGTGTTATCACTTGGCAGCTATTATCTGCTTCTGAAAATGTCAATTTCTTCTCTTTTACCTTACGGGCCTCTTTATGTGTAGGGCACCTGCCCCTTTTGCACATGGTATTGGAAACCTGCTAAAGCTTCCAAAAACAAGCGGTATATAAGTGAATGAGCTGCTCTGCCTTCCGTCCCTCACTCCCCTCCCTCAGTCCTCTTCTGCCTGTGCAAGAGAAAGGGCATGACCTTATATTGCTGTGACTCCTAGTTACTACCAGATGCATGTGTGCTATCCTTTATGGGTCCCTTTTTCAGACATGCCTGCACTTATACTAGCCAGCTTTATTTTTAGGTTTAGCCTACCAGACACCATGCTTGTCTGGTTGCGAAAGACATATTGTAGGATACTAAGTACATACAGGGGCTTGGAGCCAACCCTTTGCATACCATTGGTTAGCTTTCTTGGTACTCTTTTGCATGCTTCTCATTTTTGTCTCAGCTTGTCAGTCTTGTGTTTGTCCCTCCCAGGGACCATAACCTCCTTGTCTCTTTTGACGGGGTGAATTCTATACTTCCACATGATTTTCAAGCACTACTTTTTTCATTTTTGGTTAAGCACTCCACAAGAGTGCACCTGTTTTTCAGTTGTGGCCTGCATGTACTTCTTTTTCCCTGCATTCTGTGTTGTTCAGCGTCACCCATGTGCTTCTCCTCACCCCTTCCATTTAGCGCTCACTCTTGCTTCTTTTCCCTGTTGATGTCTCACCCATGCGCTTCTCCCCCACCCACTCCAAGTTGCTATCTTGCTTGTTGTTTCTTCTTCTCACCATTGCGCCTAGTAATGCTTCTGTCCGCCCACCCTCCATGCTCCTCGCCCCACCTGCATCCTAAGTGTTGCACATCTTCCACTCACGCTTAAAAAAACCTATTTGTATTTTTTTTTTGCTTTTTAGTTGCCAATCCAACTCAGATCGGCAAGTAAAAAGAAAAACAAAAAGTGCTGCATGTTTTTGTAGATGCATGCATGCATGGTGCACGCACCTACAGAATGGAACGGAGGACAGAGGCTTTTTTTCTTATTTATCAATGCTGCACAGCATCGGGGATGCACTACAGAATGGCTTAAAAACAGTGGCAAAACAAGTAGGTTTCAAAAGTAAGATCTTTTGGATTTACCAATTCTTGTTCTTCATGGCTTTACAGAGCAGGTCGCCAAGTCACCTGACCTTCTAAGCATAGTTTTTGATAAACCCAATTCCATTTTAGCATGTTTCCTTTTGCAGCTCAGGATTCTCCTCAGCAAAGTTTAATGTCTTTTTGGCCAGGAAGCAGGACGTGATCAATTCTTCTAGGACTCTTCTCTTCTAATTGGGTCAGCTGCTGTAATATCGTGAGTCTAGCTGAGTTGAATTACTGCATTAGCCAGCTCCTCCACTAGATTCAATTCCACTTGGTTCCTGTGCCAGGAATTCTTTGAAGATGATAGCTTGGACTTACACTGGCTCAGTAAGAAAGAATATTGTTCCAGATGTCTTCTCCGCTGGGAGCAACCCAGAGGAACTATTTATGATCCTATATCGGACACATCACCAGTGTCTTTATAGAGTGGGTTCTGTGCATACATCTTATGATTATGATGCCTCTTGTGCATTTGAATCCAGCTTCCCTTGAGCCCTCTCCCTCTGGTACTGTCTGAGACCTCAAATACATGCACCTCTGGTTTCTGGCTAGCAAGGGTACCATAACTTCCAGAAGAAAACTGCATGAGGACTGTGGTGTATTTCTGGATAGTTTACCATTGTTCTGGTACTATCTGTCTTTTTTTGGTTCTTCTTCAGTACGCAGCCAGGGTCTTTGGAGGGAGGTTACCAGACGCCTCAGTTGAAGGCACCTCACACCAGGTATGGTTGAACTTGGGCTGGACACTGAATCTCAGACTTAGTCCTGTTGTGTTCTCTATGTAAGTTTGATCTGGAGAAGAGTTGATGATTAGAGCCCTACTGTTCTGAATGAGTATGGTGGCTCTAAGCCTTCGATGGATTTGATGCTGTTCCTCTTGGACCCATTTGCATCCAGTTGAAAAGAAGTAGAGCTTACACTACATTTAAGGGTCATTTTATGTTTCCTGACTTCCCTAAGCTGAACTGGGGTTGTCCGTCTTCTTAGATTGTCATTGCCTCTAAAAATATGTGAAGAACACAGAACTTGAGTCTCCCTGGTGTAATTTATTAGCATACACCTCTGGCCCTGTACGCCCCTCATGCTTTCTCTTGCTGCCTGCTTGGAATGTCAGTATGTTTCATCCACGGTGATCCTATGGGCTTTTCATCATCGTCCAGACTGGTTTTGGTTTGTTCTGTGTTCATGCAGTGCATGTTTACTAAAGTTCCAGTGGTTACAACTAGTGTGCCAACTTCTTCAGACTTTTTCTTCACGGCCATCATACCTTTATTGTTTCCCTATAAAAGGCATGCCCATTAACCTTGCAACCAGGACAACAGCAGTGCTCAGGGTCGTGCTTAATTAATTTCCCCCTAAAATCCCATATGAAGCGTTCTCAATTGTGGAGCAGATAGTGCAAGCTTCACTTGGGTATTTTCATACACAACTTACTTTACAAGTAGACCCGGGTACATTGGGTGGTTGCAATGCTTCAATCTTTCACGGGAACGCTGATGGAGGTTCAGTTTCTTGGTACAGTTTGAGGCTGTACACACAACACAGCCAATACAGGACTATCCATTCTCCATCTGTTTGTGGCTAGCTGCATCATTATTAAGTTTTGTGCATCTTTGGTCAAGGCAGTACATATTTATACCCAGCCACATATTCATTCTTGTGTGGTATTGGCAGTGCAGTGCATATTTCAAAGCCATGCTGCTTCACTGCTTCGACTAGTGCTTGCCCACGCTAATGCAGTAGTGATGCTGGGCTTTTGAGAAAGGTATACCAAAGATCAGGGGTTGGCTAGCTTCTGATGCTGTCATCTTATTTTGTACCCCCCTGAGTTGTGCGCATTCTAAGTACATCAAAGGAAACTTGGTAATGGAGCTCTCAGACTGCAATCATAAGGGTCAGTGCCTGGTCGTAATCAACATCTGCAACCATGTGGACATTGCAGCAAGATGCACTGCAATTGACAGGACAGTTTCCAGCCAATAAGATAGCTCAGAGGACTAATGCATTCATTGTAGAGATCGATGAAGTCTGAAGCTCACAGGTTCAACTTAATTCCCTTTATCAGCTCCCAAAGAAATAGTAGAATTACTTTGTACAGTGCATTAATTATGATTTTGATGATGGTTCAAGACTGAAGCCATAACTCGACTCCAGCGCTGAAAAAGAAAGAATTGGGCATTTCATTTGCTTATAATGTCCTGTGTATGAACACATCTCTAATTAGACTTCCCTGCAGGGGTGCACTCTTCTCCTTTGTCCCTAGCAAGCTTCCTTATTTGGCTACTTTGGCCTTTCTCCAAGTATCTGCCCTAATGTCAAGTGACACATGCCAAGTTTGCAGGTACTTTCATAGACTGCCTCTTTCGTATTTGTCGTTTTATGGACGTAGGAAAAAAATCAGACCTGAAAATATAGCTGGGCTCTCAGTTCCTACTCGTAGGATGACTGAAGAAGAATGTACTGTATGGCATGCCACTGCTGTCAGTGTCTGAGTGCCGCCCAGCCCATTTCAAAGAGTAGCAGTTATTAACCATGGTAATGATTTGTTACTTTACCACTGTAATGATTTGTTCAAGTGAGCCTGTGAAATTATGAGAAATCATTTAAGAAGCCTGAACTGGTGTTATGAACTATTGATCTAGTTACTGTATAGCGCCCAGGCCCTCCTAAATTGCTGCTTCTTCATGTAAGAGCTGGGAGGGCTGTCGCACAATGCAGTTAGTGTTTCTTTTAATCATCTAAATGAGTCAATTTTGGGCTCTTCCTAGTGGACTAGGAGGGAGTCTGGTTCAATCCACAAGAGAGAATTCATAGAATGTTCTTCCAGGAACTTACAGATTCTGGGGCTTGATGACCGCATGGACCTATCATCTGCTTATTCCCAGAAGAATTTGTTTCTGAACTAACCGTGCTCCATGACTAAGGAGTATCCCTGTTCGGAACCCAGAGAGCACGTATGTGTTTTTTGTGCTGTAAATGTTGACTGAGTCATTGTGTCTTTCTTACCATGGTTTTTTGCTGCAGGACCTTTGGCCTAGAGCCTTCGGCCTGAGGGCAAGCTCTATTTCTGCTCTATCTTTCTCTACCGGGGAACAGTGGAAGGAATCTAGACATGTCTGAATTCTCTCTAGCTAACCGCGGGAGTACTCTTCTTGGTAGAACAATAAAGGATGGAAACTTTATTATTTTGTTTGTCAAATTATTCATTCATGAAACGTTACCCTCAACTTCTATGGACAAATGGAATCTCTCTCTGCAATAAGGATCCTGGAGTTCCATTGTCATTAGGTCGAGCATCAGTGCGCATGCGCTGTCTGCAAGACCTGTTGGAATCACTCGTACTGAGTGTAATCCCGCCTGCTGCTGGCATTTTGTTCAGTCTTGCATTGCTTGTCTTTCCTGGATCCTTATTCGTTAGTGCTCTGACACATAATTACCGGTTTTACGGCGAAGAGCACTGGTAAATTAGTTTCCTTACACATAAGTGTTGTGTGTGCTTTGGGGACTTCTTTACTTTTTTGGAGGGGTGGTAAGTGCATTTTACATGAGCAGTTGCTACTTCAATGATGCTTAACTCAGCATTTCAAAGATGTGTGCACGCCTTCTCTTTGTTTAAGGACATTCGTCTGTGCTTAGAATGTACCAAAATGGCAGAGAGACATGAGCAGTTACTACTTAAATGATGACGCATAACTCATAAGTGCATTTTACATGAGCAGTTACTACTAAATGATGACGCGTAACTCAGCATTTCAAAGATGCGTGCACGCCTTCTCTTCGTTTAAGGACATTCGTTGGTGCTTAGAAAGTACGGAAACGGCAGTGAAAGAGCCAACGTAGGTAGTTACATACCCTGATCGCAGTTTACAGACTAGCAGGGAATTATGTCCCTAATAATCCTCAATGTGTTCTGCTGATATGCATTATTTAATTGCTTATTGATTTTGGTGTTTGAACATAAGGTGCATATTGCGCATCTCCAGGGCAAGGAAAAATATGCATTATAGCTAGAAAATGAATAAACTGAGTGATTTATGAAGGCGGTTTCCTGGAGAAGCTTTTTGTAATTCGCTTTGGCAAACGGGCAAGCTGTGTTCTGTTTACTTGTTTTTTTTTATTTCAACATGTTTTATTCATTTTTTTACAAGAAAACATTTTAAATAGTGTCAAAGCTGGCCCTTTACCCTGGCAGATTATGACATTGGTCTAGGATGGCAAAAACGACATGCCCCTTTCATCCCAAGAAACTCTTTCCATTTCAATCCTTGCCTTCACTGATACAATAACACATGTCATTGTAGTACAGTACCAGCATTTATCTATTGCGACCATATGTCACATTTAGGGGGACCTGGTCGTTCTATTTAATCCAAATAAAAGCCCCGTCCTTTCTTTCTAGAAATCAGAATCGGGCGTTTTAGGCCAATGAAGTAAAATTGAGCAATAAACACTACAAGTTACACTAGCATTTATTTGTGAAGTGAAAGTCAAGCTGTAGGAAAACAGTATTTGTGGACTGCACATATTTTCGGCTTTTGATGCTGACAGTTTCATCGACTTCTGTCTTCCCGGTTTAAATGCCTTCTCTGTATGCAGTCGCAGCAAATTTGACACATGCAAATAGATCTCTTTGTAGAGAGTTAAAAGAGACATGATGTCACCATTCTCTATTTTCAAAGGTATATTCTTTAATTACTATACGTTTACATTTCACTGGCGCCACAGTGTGTCCCGTGAAATAAATTGTTCTAATGGGCCATTCAAAAATATAAAAAAGAGCTGCTGACCTAAGTTGAACCTGAGGACTTTGGCAACGCAGCTCATTGATACTGCTGCTCAAACTCCCATTGTGTTAAGCAGGACCCTGTTGATGAACATATATATTTTTTTAATCTAAGAGCGCTATAGTTAAAACAGGAAATGCTAAATAATCATGGTGAAAGTGCAAAACTCCATTGCTGAGGCATGATGCTTTCAAACCCCTTTTGATAAATAAGTCATAAAGTCAGCAATTACTCTTTCAGCGCCATCTCCCTTATTCTTGTATCTTCAAACGGCTTAGCACGAATGAATGCTACTCGACCACTGGCTACTTTTTCTTTTCTATTTTTTTGTGTAGCAGCAGCAACAAAAAATACATTGCTACACATCATACAAAAATAATTGAGTGAAGGTTAGAAATCTGAGGACTCCTGAGTTTGGCAACATTTGTCATTCAATACCCACGATTTAAACTTTTGAGAAAGTTCTGACGCATGGACAAAGTTGACTTCCAGCGAGATGGCCTACTGTTACTGTAAAAAAGTTTGTATTTTAGGTCGAGCCTGGGCAGCGCATTTGCTGCTCCGCAAGGCATGCTATATTCCGGTTCATTCGTGAAACTCCATCCATTTTCCGCCCATCTTTTCAATTGGCTCATGTTACTGTCCTTTCTAAATCATTGCTTTTCATTCATGAAAAGGTTTAGTAGTCTCTCTTTTGTACCGCCTTGTCTGCATTTGTAACCTCCCATAAGGACTGGACTTTTTACTGTGTTGTTACACGGTCTGCTTTTTGTAGTCTGAGAACTATTTTTTTTAATGATCTTCCCCTATTCCACCCACAATGTCTTAGTACGTCGCCCACTTTTATATTATTATTATTAGTAATCCATTTATTTAATTTTTCAGCGCAGTCCGCTTTAACTATAGTTGCCCCACTTATTTAGTTTTTTAATTTACAGTGTGGTCCGCTTTCACTTTAGTGGCTGCGCTTATTTATTTATTTATTTTACAGCAGGGTCCACTTTCACTTTAGCGGCCGCGCTACAGAACCTTTATTTGTTTTTCCTTTTGGGTGAAAGCGCCCCATACCACGCTTTCACTTTGATGTTGGCCTTTCATTACATGCTGCTCACTGTAACCTGAATACAGCAAGCAGTGTCTAAACAAAGGGGCGTGGCCACCATTAAACTGGTCTCGCATTTGGAAGAGTTTGACTATTGGTATTAGAAATGAAAATGCCTTTTATATATGTGTTGCTTTTGAAAACCCATAAATAAAAGGCATTGTCATTTACAATGCCAATAGCTTAAACTCTCACGAATGCGAGACGTATTGCATTAAAAATGCTTGTTTTTTTATGCTTCCCTACTCTTTCATGTGCCAGTATTTCCTAACAGCACCTTTCTATCACAACGGTAGGTTCTTCACCCAAGTCTTTTGTACCGTCTAGGTCTGTGGTCTTCCAACTTTTTATTGCCACGCGCCCCTCCCCCTAGTGGAGGAAAATAAAATCATGGGCCCCCACTCAGACTTTTTCACAATTATTCTATTAAATTGTCAATGTTTAAATATGTCTAGACTTATTTAAACATTGTAGTGGAGTTTCCATACTGTTTAAAAAATGCAATCAAATACATAATTGTCGAAAATACTGTTCTGGTCAGGCAGGCCTTACTAACGTGTAAAAGTGTCGAGAGTGTCATTATTAGAATTGAGGGAGGGGGTTTTGAAGAATATTTGGAGTCCCTTCCCTTTTGACACATACTCCTAGCTAGAGTACAAATACCAGCCCTTTGCTCGCAAGGTCTGTTCCATGCCAGGTACAACCAAGGTTGAAAACATGTCAGTCTTGTAACACCACCTCAGACTGAGTTCGGTGCTTGGGAACCGTTTCAAGTGTAACACGAACGAGGAACTGTAAGTACTTGGGGTATACCAATGAGTGTCTTCTGCAGTTTCATCCCTAAGCACCCACAACCAGTTTCATGTTCTCCCGGTTAATGTTGCTCTCATGGTAGACTGAGAGAAATGAATTGGGGAGGTTGAAGGTAAGTGTATGTGTTAGTAATTAGGCCGGGCTTGGTGGGGACCCCATCTTCTAGCGGGAAAAGACACACTCGCTTAAACTGAAGGGAAATTGATGAACCAAAGGGGTAAATGTCACAAAGTTAAGCAATTTGTTCATTATATTGTTCTACTATGAAACATTTGACTGCTGTGTTTTTTATGCTGTTTCTGACTTCTTAGTATACATGCAGCATGAAATACTATGAAAATAAATATGTATCAGTGAAACCAAAAATGTATGTCTGTATATTAATGGTTATTTTTATTGGTCATGTTTGGTTATTTTTAGTTTTTCAAGCTCGGTATAAACGCACTCTTCTTATGTTGAGATCCATCTGCATTTTCAACCCTCCTGATCTTTCCAGCTGTCTCTCTCCATTCTTCTCTCTTGCAGACTTTTATCTTTCAGTCTCCCAGACAGGACAGGTAGACACAGGTACTGCTGACTTTAAGACAAAATGTACTTGGTGTACTTTTGAAGAAGGGAAAACAAAATGATGTCCGAGAAAATCAATTATTCACACCAGACTGGAAATGGTGTAGCGTGCCATTAAATCCATGCCAGCCCCTGTTATAGTTTGCATTATCTCACATTAGCACCTATTGCAATTTAATGCTTTCGGTGACCTCTTCTGTTCCGTTATTTTATTTTATGTTTGTATGATTTCCCATTTTTGGAATAAGGACCTAATGTAAATCTTCACACTGGGACAAGTTGTATCCCATACGATCAGTGACTCTAAATTAAGGTATACCTGATTTTGCACTGTCAGCCTTTAATTCGCTGTCTGATGTTGAGATCACAGTGCTTAGGACTCTTCTACAGTGTGCAAGTCACTGATGTTTCTTGAACTAGAAATAAAACAAACATCAATTGGCTTAATAAATGCCAATGAGTTAACTAATTTTTTTCAGAATTTCATCCTAAAATGTAATTGTTTAAAATCCAGATACTTTTCTCTGTGGTCTGAGAATAGAGCAACAGATAAAAGTAAACTATGGACTGTGTAAGAAAAAATTGTAGGCACCTTTACCCTCTTTCCTTCACTTGCCACCTCCTTGCCTTTCCCATGTCCTGTCTTCACTCCTGCTGCACCTCAGTCGCCATTGCCAGGAAAGGGAGCTGGATTGTTAACACAAGAAATGGAGCAGCGCTTCTTTTCTGTTGTGCTTGCACATATGCAGTTTCTTTTTTGTTTGTTTTGTTTTGTTTTGTTTATTCTGTTTTTTTGGGGTCTGGCAAATGAAAGAAAAAAAACTATCATTCCCATCCATTACTACCCTCGTGCCCAATTTGCTTGAAATTCTGATATTTTGTCTGCACAAGTCTTTTATCCGTATGGCCTCATTTTGAAAAAGATCCAGACTTCATTTTGTTTTCTTTCTCTAATTCTGTTCATTTATTTATCCTCATGGGAGATGTAGGTCTGGTCATTCTCCAATACCCTGTATCTCACCCATCCATCCAGCTTGTAGAACCTACCGCTTTGAGTTTTATATGTGCGTCTTAGGTAGTAGCGTTTGCATAGTATACTTGTTGACAGTGCTGTTGGTGTTGCATAAGTTCTGCATAGATGTGGTGCATCAGTATCTCACTTGCATATAAGCAGTACATCATCGCATCTCATTTCGGGTCGTGGTCCAACTTTTCATCCTCACAAAGCAAAGCTGGGTACCATGATCGGGTGCAACTAACCTTTATCCCTCAGTTTACTTGCATTGAAACATCACAGTGTATGAAAGAAAAGGTTGAAAGAAAGTGGTTGATGGGCAGCCGCATATTTTAGACCTATCATTTAATAGAGTGTGGTGGATTTATGGGTAATGGGTTAAGAAATGTGTGAAGTGGTAATGTGAGACGGCAACTAAATATTGCTGATGACATCACCGTGACTTATTTAAGCGTAGTACAGCTAATTAATGTGAGAATATGCTTAATTGCTTTTTCTTTTCTTTCCCTGTGAGTAATCCATAGGAGTCAATTGCATTCCCTTTAGTACAACATCGTATGTGTGTCGTCATCCTTTCACTTGTGACAGTCTCTTCATATGGTACCAGAAGCTCAGCCGGGCTCGTGCATCGTGCTGGCACAGTAGAATAGTATAGGCAATCATTTAAAGATTGAAATCGGCGCACAGCTAGGGCATCATCAGCAGAATGTGAGTTTCCTAAACGTAAATGGTCTGCCAGAGTTACTTATTGTGACTGGCCAGGCACAGGCAGTGGGTTTGACCTGCTGGTAAGGCTCGCTGTTTTCATGATGCCTGCCATAGTTTCATAGTCACTTTATAAACATAGAATAGCTCTGTGCTGGGAACAACGTGCCAGGTAGGTTAAAACAATGCACTATTGCCTGTGTAAAGGAATCGCCAGTTCTGCGCTCAGTGGTTTTATTAAAAATCACTAACGTGTGGCTGGTGTCCTGCTGGAACTCAGTTACGATCTTCATTCTTCCAGTTGCTCTCAAAGGACATTGCTCCCCGAGTTCCCCATCTGCCCGTTTGTTTTTACAATCTTTGCATGTGCTGTGGCATTTCCTTTTTTCCATTCGTTCATCCTTTGATTGTTGCTGCAGCAATTCTAGTTAAACAAAGATAGAAAACAGTTTACGTTTTTGTTTTTTTGTATTTCACGAGCCTACTTATTGAACGGCTACGTTTCTAAAACTTGAACGCGTTTTCTATTTAATGGCTTGCACTAAAACGCCGAAGACATCTTACAACACACGGCCCGCTGAAGTGCAGTAACGTTCTCGTGGTGTTTCTTTAAATCCGTCCCCATTCTGGCTGCATAGAGGCGCTGTGCTACCCTGCCAGCTTAACATCTGGTGGCGTATTCGTTGAAATCCTTGCTATCTTTGTGCATGCTGCTTTCAAACGGAGCCAGTGTTTTAGTTTTCTTTAAGCCCCGTTGCGATTAACCTCTGTACAGAGTACTCGCTTCGAAATAGCAGCGCAAGCCTGGATCAAGTCCCGGCAGTCCGTTGTTCCCGATACATCGATATTATCAACAGAGAAAATCTCCCAGGCCAAAGCACTCTGCTTGAAATGCTCTCATTGCGTGCCGCAGAATGACAAAGAGCGCTTGTCATTGTCTAAACCTTTGGCGCCACCATTCGTGGACCTCTTAGCACCTGTTTTCAGGTCTCTCCCCTTTTCCAGGGGAAAACCAGCCAGCTAATCATTTTAATGCCAGTTGAAGGTGAGTGCGAGCTGCGGCGCGAGGGATAGCGTGGTACTCCTCTGATGATCAGTCTTACGAAGCAAACAATTTGTAGTTTACCTCCTCTTTTTAAATCGGCTAAATTGTTGTCATTCTACTGCCTGAGTGGAGCAGTGACACACTAGATAGTTTACTCTCTTCCTAAACTGTATGGAAGAGCCTTCTGCTTTAATCTTGTGTTAGAATGTACAAGACCAGCATTTGAAGTTTGTTCTAAAAGCAAAAGCTCTCTTTTTGAAACAACCTTTGAAAGTTGTCTGACTAGACAAGTTTTTTCTGAAATAAATCTGAAAGCAAAACTTTTTTCAGTTCATTTTCCGACGTTCGTATTAAATAGACCATCAATACAAAGTGGGAACAGAGAGGCTGCAGGGTAGGGAGCATAGTGCAGCAATGAAGAATGCCTCCAACCAGGAGGTGATCAGCAGGAAGGGTTTATGGGAAATGCCGCTGTTTGGAAGTTGCTGCGTCTCATGATGAGATCTTAGTGAAGTCCTCTGCTAGGGATGAAGAGTAGACCGGTTTTGAAAAAACTGAAACTGTGCCGAAATCTCTCATCGAGTTAACACATTAATCATGTGTCAGAAAGTAAGGCTTGTCTTACAGAACTGGAAATATTGTGTAGGAGGCAAAGGCATGGGGCCAGTTCAGAAGCGTACACAGCAACTATTTAAGGCTGTATTATATGAAAAGGCACATTATTATATGATGTATCATGCAACATTGAATTTTACCAACCATCAGTGGAATATTAGGGTGATCAAATCGGAAGACCTCAAAATGAATAAACAAGATGGCAATTCTATGGTAATTGCGTGACAGCTTTGGTATGCCTATGAAGAGATCTAACAAGGAGCCTATAGTAGGTTGTGTTACCGCTCTACACATCCCCTGCAGGGCCCCATTTAAGTGTTGAACCCATCTCTGCCCCTCATCTCCAGAAGGATAGAGGTTTCAGAGAAAGAATAGCGGAAACGGTGCATGGTTTCAAACATGCTCAATATTAAAATGTATAGATTGGTAGGGATATGCAATAGGATAGTCATTGACGTTCCCTATGTGAATGCGTACAGTAGTTGAGACAAGGATTGAACAGTGAGCGGTTCTAGAACTGAAGATCTCATCAGGAGATCATAGGGGAGAACTCTGTTTATTAATACTTAAAAAAACTTTTCCTGGATGCATGAATGAATCACCCGCAGATGTGCTGGAAACAAGAGTAGTACATTGAAAACTTCACATGGCAGATTCAGATGAGCTTAAAAACCAAGTGACCCTTGTTTCAGATGGAGACCTTATGGCATCTCTTTGCAAACACAAGGCAGGAAATAGCCAGAATGGATGGGCCAGCCTCCCTATTTACTGCCGTTCTGTTACAAATTGTTGAGCTGGTGTTTTAGCAGGGAAAGTAGCACTTTAAGCTAAGTAAAATGTAAATTGTCTCTTCATATCCATGAAAGTTATTGAGCTCAGCAGACATAGGTCTTAAAATAATGAAAGTACTATGCTTTGTACTAGTAGAAGCCCTTTTTGTTCTAATTCATTGCGCTTAAGAAATGGGATAAATGTGAGGAGAATATTCATGTGATGAGTATTGATGTTACCTGTCAAACTTGAGATCTACATCATCCTATTTGAAGGTGTTAAGCTTGTTGTTTTGCAGTCATTACTACCCCTAGGTAAATTATTCGCCATTTACTGTTTCTAATTGTTTGCCTTCTGGCTGCAAAATTTCTCGGATAGTGTCCATTGGAGTTCACTTATATTTACTCGTAAAGTGATAATGCATGTGTTGTGAACTGTTTTCTCGTTTTACTTTTTATTTTTTTTATTAAAATCACACCAAGCCCTAACACCACATGTCTGATCTTGAACAATACAACCAGTAGTCTCATCACATCTTAAAGTCTAGTGTTGTTGCAAAGCTCCTCACGTGAGCCTTTTTCTCTTTTTTGTCTCTTTGTATACAGGCTGGTTTAGCAGGAGCTCCAGCCCGCGCTGTGTCAGCAGTAAAGAATATGAACCTTCCCGAGATGCCACGAAATATTAACATTGGTGACATCAGTATAAAAGTGCCAAATCTGCCCTCATTTAAATAAAATGGCTACTCCCAGGTAAAATGTAAAATAAAAAATATGTATTGTTAAAATGCAGATTCACAAATGGTTTCTTTACCAAATAAAATGAGAAAAGCCCCCCTTTTTCTACCGGTTAAACGTTGAGGTACTCTGTGGAAGGAACACTGTATAAACTTATAATGTGAAAACTACGTTTTGTTTTAGTTTTGCATAATGTATTTTAAAGAATTAAGTAGTTTCAGTCTGAATCTTAAGGACATTCCTGTGCCCTGTAAGAGGCATGTCACTATCCTCTGACTACTACAGTATTCTAAGAAAGTATTTAAGGATTGTCTTCTCATTGTGTAATCCGCAGTCTTCGGATAGTTGTTTGGCTTTGCACTTACTAAAGCAATTACATTCCTGGACAAGTCTCAAGCACTTCTTGGGATAATACGATTCTATGTCGATAGCAAACTTCTTCTTTATTTTTCCTGTGTAACAGCGTACAATTTAACTGGATTGAATTTGTAAATATCTGTATCTGAACTCCATTGTACCTCAGCAATAAATTGTTTCAATGTCTCCTTCATGACTTGCGTAAATAAAAAAGTAAAAAGGCTCGTGCATTTATTACTGTTATAAACCTGTTCGAATAATTTTTTTTCTGTTGTTTAAGCTGATGTATGCAGTAATCCTGCTTGAACATAAAAATAAAATGAGGCGAAACATCCATTTTCGCTGGTTTAAGTCAACGATATAGCCCATTTGATGTTCCCAAAAAGTGTATTTTTCCTTTGGCACTGGTGTCTTAAGCATTAATAATTTTTTAACCATATATACCCAACTTGAATCCTGCAGGTGGCAACATGTGGGAAACTGGGAAATGTGTGTGTTCCTGTCTTCTTCTAGCCTTTGCGTGCTTGGCTATTTAAAAAAAAAAAAAAAAAAAATTGTAGTTTTAGCTAGCGCGAACTAGACCCGAAGATATCCGGTATCAGAGCGCTTTACATGAACACCAGTTTCGTTACAGATGGATGCATGGATGCATTCATTTTTGTTAGGCACGGGGAGATTAAGTGATTTGCCCAGAATCACAGGATGTTGAGCGTCGTTGCCGAGACTCGAACCCGGTTCCCCAGCTTCGAGGTCGACCGCTATAGTCGACCTGTATATCTAGGAGTACTCAAACCTGTGCCTCACTGATCTAGAAAGAGGCATAAGTTACTCTGTTTTCTCTCCTCAAAATTAAGGTGTTCTTTTAAAGCTGTTGAATGCAGCGGTGCAAGCGGAACTCCTTCACCAAATCCTTGATCATAACATCGGTAATGATGTGTCATGCATGATATCAAGAGCATCATTAACCACAACATGCATGGCACAACATCACTCATCTGTGTGTGTGTGTTTACGTCTGATGCATGCAAATAATTACTAAATGCATAACCCCTCGAAAGAATTAATGGTGCAGTGTTGCTTCACCCTACTAAATCAAATGACAGTACAGAAAGGAATTGCATCTCTTAGCTGCAGTTCAGGTAGTGTGTGAGAGAAGAGGACAGAAGTGAAAGCTCATGGGTCGCCTGTACTCTTAGCAGATCAGTAAGTGAAGCCCTATTCGAAAACACCCCTGCTTGGGCTGGTGGACCTAACTATTGGCAAATGAAGAAGATCTAATGGGGGAAGCAGGGAGTTGTATCCCACGATTTAACAATTTGTAGCTTTTCCCTTCTCTTACATTTTACATACTCATGATTGCAATTTTGTTCTGTCTTCCACAGTGTAGACTGAACTCAGTTTTCCATTTGATCCCTCTTCCCTTGTATCCATGTTATTGTTTTTTCCTTTCTCTTTTCTTATCCCTTTGCCCCTTTGCTTTCATTTCCAACTGCTATTGTTGTGTATGCTGTTTAATATGTCCTCACTGTAGTCCCTTTTCTTGCTGTCACCCTTGAGGGAGCTGGGTGTTCTATATCTCAATCTTCAGGTATAATCATTAAATAACTCCTGCCACTGGTCATATGGACCTTTGTCGACAAAGAGAAATAAGGAATGATCATCTACATAAATACATAGCAACAGTTAATATAACTTTAGTTTAGTCAATTAAGAGAATTAGTGTGAGTTAAAGGGTTTTATTTTCAATTTTTTTTAGCTTTTCATAATGGAATAATTAAGTATTAATCTTTAATTCTCAGCAGTAAAAGTTAATATAATCCATCAATTAATATTTGATTATAAAATAGAACAGTATATCTGTCAAAATGATAGTCAATATTGTAATAATACAACAGTCATGTTACATAAAGAAAAATTCCCCAATCTATATTAGTTTGGAATAAGAGAAAAAGGGGTCAGTTTAGATACCCGTAAAGAGTTCTGATGAGAATTATTGCGCAAGCATAAAGTCTTTGCATAGTAAGCTGGAAAGTATTCCCAGCACTAAATCGGCAGACTACCAATGGAAATAAGTAAGAACACCGCTCATATAGAGAAGTGTAAAAACTCAGAGATGAACCTCTAGTCAGACTGTGGGGAAAGTAAGCTACTCTAGAAACATGCACTTATATAAACACAATATTCTATGTTGCAACATTATTTTCTTTCTTTCTTCTGATTCCTCCAGTAGAGTATCAGGAAACTCCCCATGTTCACAATATGGTGCAATAGACTTTCAGACGTTAGTCCTTGAAAAGTTACATCATTGTTGTTTTGCAGTCCAGACTCTGTTTCTCATAAATCATAATTCCTGTTGCCTCCTCTCCACGAGAACCTTACTATCCGTTGTCTAATGCAAAACAAGTGTCTGTTCACTAACAGAAGTCTTTTGAAGTAGCAACTTCTGCAGTAAAAGGAGAAAAACATCTTGCAAAAACAAGTATACAATGTGAAAAACAGGCCTTTCAGTGTTAATGCATAATTTTTCAGTTAGCATGGCATCGACAGTTAGGCTGACTTATATGAGCATCTTCATTTATTTTGGAGGCCCAAAACATTTAAGTATGATTACCTCATACACATTTTGCATTTAGCATATGTGTTACTTAATTGCTAGGTTTGCACATTATTATTAAAAGCAATTTGCTAGTGAATAAAATTTGCTTCAACGCCCCTGTTTCCTGCTGCACCACAATCTTTAATGCCTTACTTATTTTTAGCATGCCTTCTCTCCATCACCCCTCCCATGTTTCTTCTCCCTTCACCACTAGTCCTGCACACGTGTGCTCTCTCTCCCTTTTAGAATACATGGTTCTTTCTAAAGTTTCCAATTCTGTTTTCACAATTACTCACATGTTTTTCTTGTTAATGTGGTTAGTGGAATTATAAAGTGTGCCATTTTTTGTTTATATGGTCTACAAAGTGAGTTGTCTCCTCTAGAGAGGGTGTTTTACCATTTGCATTTCACAGTGCAAGAGCACAGTAATTCATACCATATTAGAATGTGACATCATTTCCAATTAGTGATTTGAGGATGGGTGCTCAATGTAACTGGTACTATTAAGTGGAAGTTAGAAATTAAAATTGGCATGTCTTTAGTTGTTAACCAACTTAAGTCGGACATATTTAAAGTGGAGCAGGATTCCGCAGATGATGTGCAAGAATTGAAGGGGTTTGAACCTAGGGAGTTGAGATGGTGTTGTAGTATGGAGAATGACCGTGATAACCAAGAGATGCACATCTAGGTTATTATATATAGTGTTTTTTAAGTTCAAAGAAGTTTATTGAAAAGAAATTGAAATGACTGAACACAATATGCAAAATAAGTTATACATCTTCACATTCCAAGCTCATCATATACAGAATAAAAGCATCGGACTAATAACGTAAAGTTGAAACAGAAAAATACAGAAGAAATATATGTGCCATTTAGATAAATAGAAAAAACGTATGGAACAATTAGGGAGTATAGGGTGGTTTAAGAACCTCCTGTTGAGAAGGGTTTGGTAGCGAACATTGTTTAGCACTTGTATCAATAAACATTGTGACAGGCGACCATAGATCAATGCGTTTTGCAGCCAAGCATGGAGGAAATACAAAAGCACTATCTAACCTGTGATTATGGCAGACAGTAAACCACCAAGCCCTGTAAGAGATTTTCGATGAGTCTTTCCAATTGACAGTAATTTGTTGAAAGGCCACCGCTAATAATAACAAGTCAATAATCTTGACATTGAAAGGCGCATCAACCCAGATAGGAGAAAGGCTACCTATGAAGATATGAGTAAAGGAAAAAGGAAACTTAGTGTTGTGAATTAGGTTAATTTGAGCCCAAACTTGTTGCCAGAAGCTGTGTACCTGTGAGCAATTAAACAACATGTGAAATAATTCAGCGTTGGGAGAGGAGCATGTCCAACACGTATCTGGGGTAGATGAGAAGTGTTTAGAAAGGGTAGCTGATGTAAATCAGTCTATTGTAGACAAAGAATAATGTTTGGGTAATATTTGCTGCTCGTGAGGCCTTACGTAATTTAATCCATATGCCTTTCCATAGTGATAAAGGTCAACATGTAGTGAAGTTTCGTTCCCATGCTTCTTCGTTTTTTGTCTTCTGTCTGTTAGTGTCTTTGCCCTGTAAGTATCTGTAAACAATAGACACCTTAGGTATGGTCATTAACAAAGTCTGAAGACTGGTAGAGGGTTCTGGGCCATTAGAAGTGTCTTGTAAGGTGGCTAAATGTGAAAGAGATTCCAGCACACTACTTTTGAGTAAGTTATACTTATTGATAAAGGAGGCCGGTAAATTGAATAATATCATGAGCTTATCAAAAGATATGAATTGTGATTCTGAAAATAATTGATAAATGCAAACTAAGCCTCTCTGTCTCCAAGTCTTCCAATAGAAAGGCTTATTAAGGATCAACAAGTTTTTATTATGCCGATATAGCCGGGCAAGGGGAGAGAGAGGCGGGCTATGACGGAGTTCCACGCCTCCGAGTAGCCGTTCGTGACCACGCCCCCTTTTCTCGGCAATGGCGGTAATGGCGGCAACGGAGTTTCAGCGCTACAGATGTAGCAGCAGGAGCCCTGGGGGAAAATTGTAATCCTGCCTCAGGAAGGGAAAGAAAAAAACAAAGCGAAAAGGCGAAAAAAAAAGTGTCGGTCGGTTGGAGCCTTATCAGGGGGTTCGCCGGGGGAGCAGTGACCTGTGGCCAGTGGGGGAAAAAAAAACGGTCAGGCGGACTCTGAACCAGGGGATTCTCCTCCCAAAAAATTACAAAAGAGAGCGGCGGTCCACGAGGAAAACATTTGGTGGTGACTTTTGGATTTTGAATGACCAGCCTGGCTTTTAAAGGAAGACGGCGAACAGCTTAAATAAGGAGTGAGAGGTGAGGAGGTTTGGAGTGGCGGAATTGGGGCTGAGGCGTCTTTGAGGCTATTTGCTGAAGGAGAAAAAAAGCTTACACAGTGGTGTTTTAACTGCAAAGTGGGAATAAGGAGGGGGGAAAAAACTCAGGTAGAGTTGGGTTATAGTACCCTTTTCTCTCCCTCACTTCCTCGTACCAGTATCAGTCACTGGAGTAGGTCTGCAATGGGGAGACATAACAAACAAAGCAACCCAGCTGGCAGGATTGATGCAGCGACTGGTTTGAAAGCTAAGACTCGCCTGGCGCAGGCAAAGGCGCTATCTGTTGGAATAGGAAGAACAGGACTTGTGGGGAGTCGCCTTGATCGGAGTTCTAGTTTTGAAAGCTCCGAAGATGAACTGATAGCGGAATCCGTTGGTGTAAGTCAGGCATCTAGTACTTCTTCTTCCATATCTATACCAGAAATTGAAGTAAAAGCGGATAAGAGTGACACTAATGAAAGCAGCAAAGAGGAGGGAAAAAGTGTTAAGGAGTTTCCCCTCTTCACGAAAAAGCTAATGCCGCCAACTATTTTCCAGTCCATGGCACCGCGGACAGTGGTGGTGGATCCTCCTAGCTTGTCGCAGCTCTCTTTAGATGCCAGCTCTCCTGTAACCGCCACCTCTCCTATCTCTCCAGTACCCCTGTGTGCTCTAAAGTCCACAACTTCGACTTTTTTAACGAATGAGCTCGATGACTGTGCCTTGAATCCTCCTCCTGTACCCGCTGCAAAGGATGGAGCCCAGTTATTCTCCCAGATAGTTCCAAACCGGACACGGAGCGCCAGTAGTTTGATGCTCTCCTCCGGGCTTCTGGAACAGGATCAACTAGACCAACGGGATCTTCAAAGTCAGCAAATGTCCATTCATAAGAGTCAGAAGGTATCAGATATGGTACAACTTCCAGCTCCCGATATAGCTACTGGTCCGGCTTTAGATATAAATGTTCCTGTAGAGACAAGCTCCACCAAACAATTAGATGTTAAGACTTTGCTTAACCTTATTCTCGAAGAGATTCGCAAAATGAAAAGGTCGCAGGAAAATGAGATTGCTTCTCTTCATATCCGCCTTGGGAAAATCGAAGACGCGGTGGCTTGTCTACCAGTCAAGATACAGAAAGCAGAATCTAGGATCTCTCAGTTGGAGGATCAGATGTCCGGATTATCTACTAAAGTATGTGAGGCCATAAGGGACAGGAGCTCGTTAGAGAACAAGCTCGAGGAGTTGGAAAACCACTCTCGCCGCTCAAACCTACGTATAGTGGGAGTACCTGAGAGAGTGGAAGGTGCCCAGACATCACAATGGGTGGAATCCTTTATTAAAGAAAAAGTACTTCCCGAGTTTGGTGGGGATCTTACAATTACTAGAGCCCATAGAGTCCCGTTTCATCCTTTGCCAAGTACGAGTGGCCCACGCACCATCTTAGTCAACTTTGCAGATTATCGGATAAAAGAAAGATCTTGGCTAAAGCGATACAACAAAGACAGTTTCCAGTGAATGAGACCTCTAATTGTAGAATTTTCCCAGATATGTCCGCTACTGCAGCCCGGAGATGCAAAGAATTTGTTAAATTGCTTTTCTTGTTTAAAGCTCAAGGTGCACAGGCATCAATTGCTCAGCAGTCTAAACTCCGGGTTCTAGTCAAGGGGAAATTCCATATGTTTTCCAACTTAGAGGATGTTCAGGATTTCCTTAAAGGAATGTCAGCTACGTAAGGAATTAATGGATGATTGAGGCTTTTTTTCTCCCCCCTCCTTCTATATATCTTGAAGGTATAATAGGTATGGGAGTTAGGTAATTAATTTAAAGTAACTTTGAAAATAAGAGAATTAATGGTTGCAATATTTGGCTTTTTTTTTTTTTTTTTTCCTTCGACCGGGGTTTTTTTTTTGTAGTAATCCATTGTCGAGAGGTGAGGTGGGGTGGTGGGTCACGATGGGTGCAGTTCCATGGCGCTCTCTAAGTTAGCAGGGGTGAGGTGGATAGCGTGGTGGGACACCTCCCTGGAGTGTGGGTTGAGTGGGGTGGGAAAGGGAGTGGAAATTAAAACAGATAAAAGAGCAGAAGCAGGGGCACTAGTGCATAATGTTTTCTTTTTAAGAAACTTAGGATGGGAAATGTTCATAGTTGTCGTATGCAGTTTGTATTTTTATATAAGTTGCTATAAAGAGTCCTTGTGATACTGTTTCCATCAATGTCAGTGGGATATTGAATAAATCCAAATATGGAGCCTTAACAAGATGGCTGGTGTCCTCCTCCCCTCAGGTTCTATTTTTTCAGGAGACACACTTAAAAACCAACTACCCTAAGCTGTATGTTCCTAGTTTTTTTCCGCATGTCTTTTTTACTTCAGCTGGGTTGGCCAAAAGGGGTGTCGCTATATATTTTTGCCGCAGTCTTCCGTGGGAATTCGGTTAAATTCGGAGAGATCCATTGGGACGCTGGTTGTGGGTCGAGGCTAGATTAAATGGGATAAATCTAAATTTTATAAATTATTATGTTATGTTAATATGTTATGTTAATAGGTGCTTATAGAGCGCACGGTCACCGAAAGGTTTCATGGCGCTAATTGTGTGAGGTGTTGCGGCAGGACGGGCTAAGCGAGGATTTGCGAGTACAGCCAGGTCTTGAGAGCCTTTCTAAAACCCATCAAGTTATCCTGCATCCTACTGTCCAGATAGTAGACAATAGTGGGCCGATGATTCTACATCCTTAAAAAAGATTGCGGAGCTTCTTAGGGATACCCCGGGACAAATAATTCTTGGTGGCGATTTTAATTTTATTCAGGATCTCAAAACAGATACGTCAAATAAAAAAGAATTGAAACCCCAAACAAAGAAAGTTTTGGAAGCCATAAGGCAGGAATATTTATTAGTTGATCAATGGCGTAAATCTAACCCCAGGTTAATGAAATTCACTTGCTATTCTAAACAATTTCATACGGCCTCCCGGATTGATTTTTTTCTTACTTCATGCTCTTTGAAAATACTAGATACCACGATAGGGGTTAACCCATTTTCAGATAATTCCCTTATTTCGTTAAAGCTGGAAATTGAAGGGGGGATTAAGACGGAATCCAGGTGGCAGATGGATCGTCTATTCCTGCAAGATCCTAATTGGGTTACCCAAACTAAAAAGTGGATATTGGAGTTTTAGCATAAATGAAGAGACAACAGATATTTTTTTAGTATGGGGTGGGTTTAAGGCAGCTATGCGGGGGCAGATAATTGCCAGTTTAGCTGCTTTGTCGAGAAAAAGGCGGATAAAGATTAACCAACTCCAACAGGCTGTAAATGATGCCATGAGTTTAAAAGACGTTCAGCCACAGGGGAGTCGAGATGCTGCTATTCAGCTAGAAAAAGCAAAATTAGCCCTTAAAGAATTTTTTTTAATTGAAGAAATTAATAGTTTTAGAACTTGTCAGCAAAAAGTTTGAGGAGAGCCAAATGGTGGGAAAAATGTTGGCAGGGCAGACAAAATCAAAGCAGGAAAATGCCTTCATCTCTGAAATTATTGACCCTAAGACTCAAAACATCAGCAGAGAGAAGGGTGATATTGCTCAAGTCTTTTTGGAACATTATGCTCAGTTATATTCTACAAAGTATGTGGTAGGCTTAGATCGTATCCGTAAATACTTTGATGAAGTTAATGTTCCGATTTTGTCTGACCCAATGGTAGATCAACTTGAACGTGAAATTGTGGAGGTAGAAATTGCGGACACAATTAAATCAATAGCAGGGGGGAAGGCCTGTGGAACGGATGGGTTCCCGATTGAATTCTATAAAACGTTTGTGAACGAATTGACTCTCTTTTTGGCAAAACTATTTAATGCTGTTAGAATGGGTGGTAATGTTCCTCCGAGTTTTAAGGAGTCCATCATTGTTAGTTTTGTCAAAAAGGGGAAGAATCATAAGGAAGTTAACTCCTACAGGCCGATTAGCTTGCTCAACACTGATTTTAAAATTCTTATGAAAATATGGGCCCAACGTTTTACTCCAATTGCACAGTCACTAATACACCCGGACCAGGCTGGTTTTGTGGCAGGAAGAACAATGGCCTCAAATACTGGATTTTTAATTCAGGCTCTTGATTATGTCACTAGCAATAAAATTCCAACTTTAGTTACAATGGTAGATGCCGAGACGGCATTTGACTTGGTCAACTGGGAGGCTCTTTTGTTTTGGAATGCAAAGACTTGGCTTGTTAAATGGTAGCGGCAGTCGTAGTCGGTAACCTTTCAAGTATTGCCCGGCGGTAATCGCCTCTTATACCATTCGATGCTAAACCAATAAAGAGGCAGGCGCCGGAGACTGGAAGGCAGGAAACAAAGTTTTATTCCGTCGGAGTGGAACACATCAGATCAGACAACGAGGTATCGTCACGAGGTGCTCTAACTGCATCTCTGAGGCCTGGCCTCTTATACACAGGTTTATGACTTTATTGCAGGTTTATCATACATGGCACATTCTTGAGATCGCTTTGATACCTGAAAGAACATCCTCCGAATCCCCACTTCAAGCTCGTTCCCACACATATCTACAGTGGAAGTCCCCACCCCACCCACAGTAGGAGATGGCTATCACACAGCTGGACATTCCGCCAATTCCCGGGGGTGTGTGCGACCGGTCGGGTCTCAGGGGGTGGGGGGCCTTGATCTACTGTAATCCCTTTGATGTGGGGTGTTTCCCTTACAGTAGGGGCAATAAACTGCATCCGCAGGGCTAGGTGATGGCCTGGGATCGGTTCGGACAATGGGGCGCAGAGGAAGGGGGTTATCAAAGAGATGCATGACCATGTATGGGGTGTCGGTCAGGCGTGGGATGTGGTTCCATGGCAGGGTCGCGCAGAAGGAGAGGGTTTATGGCCTGTGTATGAGAGAGCGGGGGTGGCCGGCGCGCGGGGGAATGCTCGCAGCGCCAGGGGGACGCGCTGGCGATCGGCAATGAGCAGGGAGAGACCAGGGTGCCTAAAAATGGCTGCCGTGCGCTTTCCTGTGTGTCGCGCTGGGGAGAGACAAGATGGCGCAGATAATGTTCAGTTGCAAACTAAATTTCCACAGGCTTCCCTGTCCGGGTGATTGAAATGTTGAAAAAGATTTACCAAGGTGCCCAAGCTCGAGTGGTGATTAACGCTAACACGGTAGGGATAATTGATATAAATCGAGGCACCAGGCAAGGTTGCCCATTGCCCCCTATTTTGTTTACTTTTTTTATTGAGCCGCTCGCATTAAGAATTCGTGGTAATCCGGAAATTAAACCACCAATAGAAGGAATGGCAAAAATAAAATTATTCGCTGATGATATAATTTTGTATCTGCAACCAGATAAATTAAATCTTGATCTAGTTTTGTTCGAATTTAGCAAATATGAAAGGATAGGCGGATATAAAATTAATCAAAATAAAACTGAGGTTCTTGCCTTGAATGTAGACCATAATTTTCTACCATCTAATCTAAAATCTCAAGCTCTAAAAGTAGAACCTATTAGATATTTAGGTATTTATGTTTCTAGTCAATTTGAGCAACTATTGAATCTAAATTATTTAGTAATGCGAGATAAAATTAAGGGCTTGCTGGAGAGATGGATTTTTTTACCATTGACCTTGATTGGTCGTGTAGCACTTATTGAAATGTCGATTCTTCCTTTATTGGTTTTTCTTTTTATTAACGTACCGCTAAAAATCAATTCCCATTTTTTAAAAGATATTGAGTCCATGATCAGAGAATTTGTATGGAATCGAAAAGTACCTAGGGTCAGGCTACCTATATTGCAGTTAGAAATAACCCAACGGGGGCTAGCGCTACCAGATATTCGTACTTATTATTTGGCGGCAGTCCTCGATCTTTCAGCACGATTATTAGATCTTAATGGGTGGCCTGATAGGTTTTTTTATGATAGAATAATTCAGGAGTCGGGTTCGCTAGTTTCTATGTTTTTTTAAAACCGCTAAACTACCCAAAAAGACCCGTTATAAGACTATTCGGGATTTTTCTGATAGACTCCAGTCCTTCTTTAAACAAGCTGGGTTTGGTGGATTTTATTATCTCAATCTGGAAGAATCTAAGGCTTTAGGGCTCCAAATCCATTCCACTAAATGTAAAAGATGGAAGGACTGTGGTCTAGGTGAATTGGATTCCTTTTTTGCCGCAGGGAAATTCATTACTTGGCAGGAGGTCTTAGAGAGATCTGATAATCGTTTAGCAACCGGTTTTTTGGAATATCTCCAGATATTGAACTTTATAAATAAATATAATATGTCAACATGTGGGACATTATCTGCTCTGACCGACGCCGTATATAAAACTAAATTAAAAGGTGTGGGAAACTGGTATACTCTATTAAGAAAGGGCAAAGAGTCTCCTCTGGTTGAAGAAATTCTCAGTAAAATAACTCGGGGAAACTAATTGCTCCTTCACAAGACAGGAGTGGGAACAAATCGCTCAGTTAGGAAGTAAGGCTCTTAGAACAGCCAATTTTAAAAGGATGTCTTTTTCATCTCTCTGGCTGGCTTATTACACTCCGAAAGTTCTTAATAGACGCTTTTCGGAAGTGCATAATAAATGTTTTCGTTGCCAGCTTCAAAATGGGGGAGATTAGCTGCATATATTTTATACATGACCGAAGCTTGAAGTTTTTTGGCGTGAGATTTTCGCAGCAGTGAGCTTAGCAATTAGAAAAGAGCTCGAACCTGAAACTGAGGTGGCTCTTTTTGGCTTGTTGGGAAAAAGAATGGACTTATCTAACGCCGAAGAGTCTTACGTGGCGATTTGTTCATTAGTAGCCCGCTCCTTAATTCTCCAAAATTGGAGATCCAAGGATATACCATCATACTCTAAATGGGTGAATAAAATGCAAAAGATAAAAAGGTATGAAGAGGCCTATGCCAAAAGAGTTGGGGCGATAAAAAGGTTTACTAATACCTGGAAATTATGGGATAGTGATCTATCTATGTATGTCACATAGCACTTCAGTATTTGGTTTTTATTATTGTTTTTAATTAGATACATCTTTAACATAGGTATTTTTAGCACTTCAAAAATCTGTTAGCACTTTATTGAATTAGCGATTGTAGCAAGCACTAAGCACTTTCATTTTTCTGTTAGGCCTGTGGCCATGTGAAGCTGAGATTGCAGCGTTGTAGGGACTTTTTATAAAGTATATTGATTGTGTATAGGTAATTAATGTTTTATGGATTGGCAGGCCAGGTCGAATAATATAACTGTTATAGGCCTCTGGCTATTTTGCTTATTTTGCACATTTTGCACTATTTGCACAATTGAAACTATATGTATAGATAATTAATATCCTATGTATTGGGAGGCCAGGTTGAATAAGGTAATTATTATAGGCTTCTGGTTACCCTGCTTACTTTTGCACATTTTGCACTATTTCCATAATTGAAATTATGGATATGTATACCTCTGTCTAAAGTTTGCTGTTTTATAATTATTCTGATCTACTGCTTTGTTTACTGTGTACTGGTTTTGTTGCTCTCCTTCTCTGCTCAATAAAATATTATTTAAAAAAAAAGTTTTTATTATGCCAAATCGTTGAATTTAAAAAGGAATCTTTAGAATCCTGAGGAGAATGTGAGCGCAAATAAGCAATTTGGAAGTGTGCTTTATTATAGGAGTAGAAATAGATTGTGGTTTACGGGAGGAGAGAGATTCACAAAAGGAATAAGGAGCTTAAAAGAGGTGTTCCGTTGAGGTCCAAAAAGGACAGTCATCTGTGGAGTCAAGCAACCATAGAGAAGCCTGACGCAGCAAGAAAGCTTTCTGATAAGCCTGGAAATCAGGGAAATTGACTCCTCCCTCTGATTTGGGGCGAATTAATTTGAGCAAGGACATTCTGGGTTTTTTATTACTCTACAAAAAAGAGGATAAAATGGAATTAACTTTTTAAAATAATTTAGAAGCAAGTGGGACCGGGATGTTCGAAATAGTGAATAAGACTATAGGCGATAACATCATCTTGATGGTATCCAAGCGACCCCACCAAGACAGATATAGAGGATGCCATTTAGAAGTCAAATCTGAAATCTTCTGAATACACTTATTCATGCATAAAGTTACCGTTTCCGAAATTGAAGGTGTAAAATGTAGGCCCAAGTATTTAATGTTATTCGGACTCCAGTTAAAACGGGAAGCTTGAAATTCTGAACTAAAAGTATACTTTGTCAAAGGCAAAATTTCGCACTTATCATTGTTTAACTTATATCCAGAAATAAAAGAGTAAGATTTCACCTCCGCTAAAAAAGCAGGAATTGATTCTTCTGGTTTGGAAATAAAGAGTAGAATATCATTGGCGTATGCTGCAAGTTTAATGTGGACATTCGAGGATCGAAACCCCAAAATACTAGGATTTTGACGCAATTTGGATAAAAATGGTTCAAGGGCTAAATTAAAGAGGAAAGGCGAAAGAGGACAGCCTTGACGTACTCCTCTGCCTAAGTTAAACAAGCATTGGCATAGCCAATAGGTCTCGCTTTTGCGACCTTATAAGTATTTAGTTATGCAGCACAATATCCTTGGTGCAACAACATCAACTGTTGCATGGCTAAACACTTATAAGGTCCCAAAGGCGAGACCTATTGGCATAGACGTAAGTAGTCAAGTCACAACTCCCCCTGCATCAAAAACATATGAACGTATGCTTGTGTGATGCAACTGGTGCTCATGCACAGCGCTCCGATGCCGAGTTGGCGCTGTACAAACCTGCAAGCACAGGAAGCCGTAGAGGGCACCGCAAAGACTCGTGCGAAGAAGGGAGGCGAGCGAGCTATGCCGGGCTGCCGCCAGAGCACGTCAGGGAGGAATGCGGCCCGGCCTTGGCAGGATTGGGCAAGCTTACTTTGATATGGCCGAAAAGTATGGGCACTGGGTTTATTTTTATGGCTACTCCTTTCAGCAGAGGCTAGTTATCGATTTCTCAGAATACTCAGGGAGGAGAAGTGGAATAGTTTACAGTAAAGTGGAACCACCCAGCAGTTGCATCAGACCTGGACTTTGGCCACATTGTAAAAAAAAAAATTATGGACTAGTCTGGCTGTTAATTCCGGCTTACAAATCCAGTCATATGTCTCCTAAACATTGCCTCATTTCAAAGTGTAACTTTTGGGGTTAATGCATCAGGCATCAATAGCAAAGAAATCAACAGCATAAAGCAATGAAAAAACATTGCGGGCAGAAAGAAATGACTGCTTGTTAATGTTAGTTACGGAGCTGAAAGTCCTTTCTATTTTTCCCCCAAACATTTATTTTTTGTGTGTGTATTTATTATCTGAGCATGCATGCACACAATCACAGTAACTCAGAAGAGAAAACTGTTTTTAGCTAGTTTGCTGCATTTGTCCTAAAAACGTAGGGTTTTGTTCACAACTTTTTAAAAGTGTGTAATAAAAATAACTTAAAACATGCCCAAAACATGGAAAAAGTACCAAAGGTGCATAGTTTTCTCCTGTAAAATCATTTTTCAGGTATTGAGTATGTATTAAAGTATGCATGCTTCAAACTGATCCAAGGGGAAATAAAAAGTGCTGCATAGGATTACCCCACGAACTGAAAAAGCGCTTTGATGCCTCGTCAGGGATAGTAAGTGCTATATAAATGCAATTACAATACAATACATGCAAGTAAGTTTTATCAGATGGAAATCAAAGGTCTCAGGGCTTCTAAGACTCAATTGCAAATAATGATAGTGAACATGTTTTCTGCGTTTGCCTTGTGGTACAAAGCATCTTAATCATGAAGGACCGAGTGAAAATGTAAAAAGAAATGCCTCCATAGGGGTGCACCATCATCTACAGCAAATGACATGTGCAGCAAACTTCCCCCATCCTACCCAAATCAGCTGTGCAACACAGTTACATTTAGGCACAGAGAATGGCCTAAAATGAGGCCCGAGGCCGACCATCCGCCCCACCCAAACCAGCTCCCAATGCCGGTTATATGATGGTGGAAAGACTGCATTCAGATTTGTCAAATGGCTGCAAAATGGTTACCAAATAAGACAATTTGTACCTTTTAACTTTGCTAAGAGTCGGGCGCTGCATTCAGGGGGTGCTGTGCTCAATCACAGAGTGCACAAAGCTGCCATGGGTAAAACACGGACTGGTCTTGAAGCCGGGCTGTTTGCCAGCTTCGTGCAGTCTGTGATTGAGCACAGCACCCTATGAATACAGGCCCTGACTTTTTGCAAAGTTAAAAGGTATAAATGGTCTTATTTGGTAACAATTTTACAGCCATTTGACAAATCTGAATGGAGTCTGTCAACCATTGTATAAGCCGCGGTCTAGTATTTTGTATTTCGCATAGATTCATTAAACATTGCCAGAACTATTAGTCAAAGACATCTGGCTGTCATAGTTTACTTTGCCCATCTTTGATATTTTTGCACAAAGCTTAAGATGGACGAAACGCGATTACAGTTGCATATGTCACCAAAATTCATGCAAATCATCAAAACGCAGCCAGCATTACTAACAACCGAAACCCCTTTTGCCCTGCTTTTGACAGATGTGTAGGAAATTTTCAATAGTAGGACGGGGCTTAGTGCTGTCTGCCAATTTTCAGGGAGAGAAATCTTTTTTTTGAACGCCGTACGCCGTGCACGTTTCAGGGAGAGTAATCTCTTTTTTGAACGCCGTACACATATGTGGTCAAGTTGTTTGGTGAATCAGTGCTTGTCTCATTCAAAAGGACCCGTTCAGAGCTGAAGATAAAGAGCTGAAGATAAAGAGCAGGCAGAGCAAAGTTAAATGTGAAAAACATAACAGTCTTCCCTTCTCAAAATATATAATACAAGTAATAAACGAGAACAGCTAAATCTTGGTCGTTCTGAATCTGTGCAGATCAGACAACAACCGCCACAAAATGAAAACAAGCATTGGCTGCTCGGCAGTAAAATTAACGCCGCGCGGCCATGAAAGCGAAAGTCATTGCGATGGCTCTGAAAGCGAAAGTCATCGCGATGACGCGCTAAAGCACGAGTTTTCAAAGTGCTGATGGCACATACATGCTCGCGTGAATGCAAGCGCTAGGCCAGCCAGCAGAACTTTGAAAACTCATCTACAAAATGTCTCTCCGAACAAGCGCATGCGCTGGGCTCAGCGAGACCTAAAAAAGGGGAGACTAAGCCACTAGCGCAAATTGCTGCACGAGGATTAGAATAGAGAAGAGAAAGTAAATTTATGAAGTTAGGGCCAAATCCAAACCATTTTAGAGTATAGAATAAATATTTCCATTCAACTCTATCAAAAGCCTTTTTGGCGTCTAGAGTTAAAAGAGTGATTAAGATGGGATGGTTTGGATAGAATATCAAAAAAGAGTTGTGTGTTATTGGTAATGAGTCGACCTTTGACGAAGCCAGATAGTTTTTTCCCTAATAAATTTGGTAAATAGGAATCTAGGCGTATGGCTAGGGCATTAGAATGTTTTTTATAATCAATATTAAGTGAAATAGGTCTATAGTTTTTGCAATATCTGGAATATTTACCTTCCTTAGGGATAAGACAAATGTGAGCTTCTGAGAAGGAGCCCGAGGAATTATTGGAGGAAAAACAAAACGAATAAGTGAATGTAACTTGGGAATTAAAAGCTGAGAAAAATTGGTATAAAGTTCTAAACGAATAAGTGAATGTAACTTGGGAATTAAAAGCTGAGAAAAATTGGTATAAAGTTCGAGAGTGAAGCCATCCGGGCCAGGAGCTTTATCTTTTTTGAGATTTTGAAGAGCAGTAAAAAGTTCCTGTTGGGAGAGATCAGATTCTAAGCGGGACAAATCTGGAAGGGCGTCCTGAGACTTCTGGATATTAGAAAAGAACTGCGACAACAAATGATCCGTGGGTTGAGTTTCTGAAGAATATAAAGATTTGTAGAAGAGAGAAAACTCGTTCAGGATTTCGACATCTTTAAACTTTAAAATTGAATGTTCATCAAAGACAGAGTCAATATTCAATTTATTTTGGCGAATCTTTAAATAATTGGCTAAGATTTTCCTGCCCTTGCTTTTACCCCAATAGAATTTTGCGCTCGATTTTAACAAGTAAAGGGAGGCGTCCTCTGTTGACTTTTTATTAAATTTCAATTTAGCATTAATAAGAGCCCTTAAGCAATCCTCCGAATGGGATGTATAGTATGAGTGCTCTAGTGCCTTAATGTCTTGGAGGAGATCTATTGTAATCTTACGTGCAGATTTTCACTTCTTTCCAACAAAGTTTATGATAAATTCTCTTGCTGACGCCTTAAAGGTATCCCAAATAGTTGCGGGTGATAAAGATTCTGTGTAATTTCTGTCAAAGTAATCATCGAAGAAGGAAGTAAAGAAAGCTAGGAATTTGGGGTCCAAAAGGAGAGCGTTATTAAAACGCCATCTTCTAGGGGCATTATTCTTGGGCAATATATCAAATCCAATGGAAATGGGTGCATGGTCTTATAAAAGAATGGGACCAATATCTGCGAATGTGAGGGATTGCGAAATATTATGAGAGACAAAGACATAGTCAATTCTTGATTGGGTATGGTGTGTTGAGGAATAAAAGGAGTATTCCCTAGTGGTTGGATTACAGAGGCGCCAAGCATCAAGCAATTTATGTTGGGATATAGTATGAACAAAGGACTTCTGCGTTTTATTGGGGATGAAAGGCACTTTGGAGTTCCTATCTATAAAAGGGTCTAACACTTGGTTATAATCTCCAGCCATAATAAAATTATCCTCAATGCAATTGGATATTCGTGTGGCCAAAGTATTACAAAAAGAGGTATCGCCCCCCCGTAGGTGCGTATACATTAAGAAGAGAGAAAGGAACACCTTTTAGTGATAATTTAACAATAAGCCATCTCCCTGTAACATCCATTTCTTGCGACAATAATGTAACTGGAAGAGACTTGCGACATAATATCCCAACACCATTTCGTTTGCCATCCCCAGGAGAAAAATAAGCTTCACCCACCCAACCTCTTTTTAATTTCAAAGACTCACTATCCGTAAGATGTGTTTCTTGTAAGAAGACAATGTCAGCGTTTAACTTAGCTAAATGTGCTAAAACACTCTGTCTTTTAATAGGAGAGTTTATTCCCCTAATGTTCCACGAAACCAACTTAAGCGGCATAACAGATTAAAACAGAGTATAAATAACAGTTTAAAACAACAGTCGGAATCACAACAATATGATAAGCAACATCAAAAGAATTCAAGTTTATGATGCTAAAATCCAAATCCATATAAAGACATTGTAGATTGTTAAAGGAGAAAAGAGATAATAAGAAGAAAGAAGTGAGCCTAGAATAATGGGAATTATAAAAAGTATACAAGCAAGGGAAAGAAAGGAGAGAGAGAACAGTCACATGAGAAAGATTTAGTACAAAAATAGGATGGAGAAGGAAGAAGATAGTGTGTTACAAAGCATAGAACGAAAGACAGAAGAAAAGACATACCAACACAAAATATACCTACAAAAAGAAGACTCGGGGAGATACGTGAGGGGGGATGGAACCACATGGGATAGGCGGTGCGACTGGGGTCGGCCAAACGGGGGATCCAGGAGAAACCACGGTACGGGAATGAAAAATCTGTAAGGGCGAGGAATAATAAGGGTTAGAACCAATATTGAAACAACAATTGAGCTAAATTTTGAAACAATCTAAAACAGAAACAACATTAAAAAGCTGAGGAACTAGTCTAAACAAATCAGCAACTTGTAATCTTGTGGAAACAGAGGGCAGCAAATAGAAGGGAAGGCGATAAAAGATACAATGAACAGGAGACCAGGAAACAGTGAAAACAGAACAATTCCAATAGAACAAACAAAATTCAAGGCAGGAGAACACTAAGAGATGTGGTTCTGGTAATCTAAGGAACTAACTTATAGAGAAGATTCCACACAGGATAAACCAAAACCTGAATAAAAATGGGAAAGATATATAGAAAACCAAAATTGAGTAAATAAAGAATCATAGGGAAGATTAAACATGTAATCCAGGAGGGATCAGAGAATGTATAATTTCAAGAAGTACATAAAGTCAAGAAGTATCCGAAGGAGAAGGTCGTTGAGTATCCATAGCATTTGGGTTACATGAAATAATAAAGCTCTGTAGCCTTACTGGATCATCATACGTTGTTGTTCTATTATTGTATGTAACCTTGAACAGGCATGGATGGAAGAGGCCATAGCAGGCTCCCAGTGAATGAAGAGCTGGCCTCAAATTAAGAAAAGCTTTTTGTCTGTTAGCAGTGGCCTTGCATAGTCCGGCGGGAAACAAAGTTGAGCCAAACTAGGTAATGCGTTGAGCAGATTTTACCGCAGACGGCACCAATAACAGATCTGTGTACTCCAGGAAGTATATAATTACTCCTCTTGGTCGTTGTCAAGGCGACATGTTGGAGGAAGGACGGTCTAGTCTGTGTGCTCTTTGAATATTTAGATTTTTGCCCTCAGCTAGGCGTAACACCTTGGGAAGGAAAGGTGCAAAGAAGGTGAGGGGGTCGGACCCCTCAACCCCCTCTTCCAGACCATAAATACACAGATTATTCCTCCTGCTGCGGTTTTCTAGGTCCTCAATCTGCTTCTGGAGCGTCGAAACTTGAGACTGAACCTGGGAGACGTTCGCAGTCGTATTCTTAAAGGTGGAGATACTCTGTTCAACTACAGCGACTCGTGTGTCGAGTTGAGACCAGTTGTCTGTGAGTATTTGTAGTTTAGAATAGGTTTCCTCCATAAAGAGTCGAAGGGCTCTTATCTCATCCAACAGCATCTCCATGGAGACCGGAGAAGCTGATTTAGGAGGAGAAGGGGAGTTGTGCTTTAAGCGCTTAGTAAGCAACTTCCCAGGTGTCGTAGGTAGGGGATACATGTCGGCCGCCAGGGAACTAGGCGGCAGCTGAAGACAATCTTCTAGTTTAGAATAAGCAGTGAAAATCTTAGAATTTTTAATAAGGACGTGCTTTTGTTTCGTCTTTGTAGGTGAAACACCCTTCGTTCTGCCCATAAAAAAACACCGATGTAGCCCCAAGGCAAAAATAGGCAAAAAAAAAAAAAGGATCACTGTGAAGTAAAGTTATAGATAGTAATAGAGGCGGTGTGAGTGACAGTCAAATGTTCAAATGCACATCCAAATCAAATTCGCAGCATCTGGCAATGCAGAGGCAAAATAAACAAGTTCACTGCTGTAGTAATATTTGGTCAAGGCACGAAAGAGAAAAGTCAATGTGGCTCAAGCATTGTTGATTAGTGCTGCAGTGAAGGGAACAAAATGATGCCTAAAGTTCCAATTGGCTGAGGTGAATGCGTCATAGGAAATCATGGGAGCACACAAAATGGCCGTCAAAAAGGCTTAAAGAATCAGCTTCTTGTTAAAAAGAGAAAGAAAAAGAAAAACTCCATACTCCATGCAGCAGAATGCTTTAGCAGGAAACATGCCCAAAAAGATCAGTCATACAAGTGAGGCAGCAATGGGGAAAGCCTCGCGGTGAATTTGAAGGAATCTGCCGATCACGGGCAAATCAAAATGGCGGCCGCAGCTTCGTGTTCTCACAAAACGAACTCACTTGTGAAATAAATGCATTTGCTGGTGAAGGTAAGCCTCGGCAGAACACTCGTGTTACTCAGCGCATGTTCCGACGTCTTATGCTAGTCTTCTTTTCGCCGTCACAACGATGGACCGCGGAAAATTGCAGACCCTCCGGAGCGCTTAACCCCAGCGCCGCCATACGCCGTGGGTGCGAAACCACGCCCATTATATATAATGTGTTGATTAATGTATGGTATGTTTTAATGGGAAGTGAATGAATATGTGTACCTCTAGCTCTGTTATTGTGACATCAATTAGAACTTGTGCATCACCTAATCTGCCATATTCTCGGTACGCACCTTGCAGCATCATTTTGTACTTTGGGAATCCTCTTGCAAAAGTCAGAACATGCAACAGTTAGATTGAGCGGCATCTCTAAGGTGAAAAGGAGACAAGAGGGGCTTTTTTGTGTATGAATGATTAGCTGAACAAGATGACAAAAAGAGAATCACACCAAACTGAGTATTGGAGCATTGAAAGAGTTTTGTGAACAGTACATTGGTTGAGGATAGATTGATTGTTTGCACTCTAGGTTATGGCCTTCACTTCTGTGATAGCCATTGATGGTACGGCATTCAGCAGTTGTCAAATTACAGGATTTTACCTTCTGGCAATCACCAGTGGGTAGTTATAGTTAGGACTAAAGTTTCCATACTAAAAGAGTTTTTTGCTTTGCCAGTAACTTTGGCCCCGCTTGACGAATCTCCACAACAGTTTCACAAACTTCTTCTCTTTGGTTTAGCTGTTGTGTTAAAAGTTTCGGTGTGATCTGTCAAGCGTTGGCTGAGAAAAAGGAGGGTCCCAAAACACGTTTTCCCCATTTGAAATCTATAGGGATTTTTCATTCTTTGAACACAACTATAGTCCGAACTGCTGAACGGAATTACCTTCAGTAAGTCCCACACAGCAGAATGGCTAAGAGGTCTTCAGAGGCCACGCCCCGCCCCCTTTCTCCACCCCTATGCAAACGCGACTACTGGTTTAAAACAAACGTAGAAATTCACTGAAAAAACCAAAGGTTACAGGGACGTTATAGTTAGGAATTAGCATTTAAAAAACCTTAGAAATTCACTGAAAAAAACAAAGGTTACAGAGACGTTCTAGCTGGGCTCAGCTGTCAATTGTACAAAACGAGAGAAATTCAGTCATTATAGTTAGTGAGCTAACTATAACTCACGCCCCCGCAATGCACTCCTGAATTTCTCTGGTTTTGTACGAGTGAAACCTGAGCCTAACTATAACGTCCCTTGTTTTATTCAGTAAAAAAAATAAAACGTGTGTGTGTGTGTGTATATATATATATATATATATATATATCACCTCCCGTAAGGGACCAGGCACAGACACCACAAATCTCCAATAACTTAAATTTAGTTTACGTGTCTGCTATATATCACTCCTCCATTCGCTTCCTCAATTTCCTCGAAACACAGTGGAGCAGACACAAATGCGAATTCTTATTTTGTTTATTTACCTTCCGCCATAGTGTTTTGGCTGTGCAGACGGCCTTGGTCACATGTCACGCATCGTGTCATTCTTTTTACATACAGCATTTTCATGGAAAAAGAAGCAAGACTTTGATTGAATAATGTCCCCTCTGTGTTTTAAATAAAATGCAATTCAAATTCATTGTTCTGTTTTACACAATATATCCATAATTAACACTTATTTGATACAGTTCAGTTTCTTTAAAGATTTGCAATTCATTCTTATGGAAATACATAATTACCACACTTATTCTGATAGATAATTAGAGGCAAGTGCCTTTTTTAATTTCATAACTCTTTTTTGTAGTATTATGTAAGCTTCACACGATGCATGAATTGAATTTAATAATTTATGCCCTCATTATATTATTGCTGCAATCCTAATCACTGTATCAAAAAAATAATTTGATAGATTTTTCCATATGTTCTCCGGCAAGTTCCTTTATATGGACTTGCTAATAGGCTAATCCTATTTTGTCTCACTTTGTAAAGACCAGATAGTAAAAAGAAAAAAAGGTTGAAAGAAAAAGAATAAAGAAAAAGAGAAAGAAATAATACCAAAAGACAAAAACAGGGAGAAACCAACATGTTTTCTACAGGACAGTTTCTAAAGATTGTCCTCTTGTACTCATTATTTGAACATGTCCTTTTCTGATCATCTATTTATAGCAAAGAGTATAATTCCTCATAGTAATTTAAGCTCTTGGATATTTTACAATCCAAATAATGTAGCGCATTTCCAGTTCTCTTAATTTTTTTGTGTGATCACCCCCTCTTTAATTGTCGGGTACCGAATCGATTACAAAATACTTTATTTGTTCATGCTCTTTCTGATGGGATTCTTCACAGTTGTGTGCCACTGGATATGTGCGATCACCATTTGTGATAGCCCTCATGTGTTGCAAGACTCTCCTATGGACTGGCAATGTGGTGTTTCCCACAAATTTTAAATTGCATGTGCAGGTTAGCACATGCACAGCAAAGTGTATTTTACAGTTATAGGCTCCCTTAATATTCACCTACTTTGTACTGAAAGGTGTCGGGTATGTCATGGTGTTTTGACCTATGCTGCATGCCCTTCTCCGTGAGCATTTTCTGAAGCTTTTGATGGTCGTAACCAACTTTGCTCACGTTATGTCTCTGGGCTGCTCTGCACAACCACATCTTTCAGGGATAATGCCCTCCTGTATGTAATTAAAGGTTCTTCTGGCAAAAATTTGCTTAGTACTGGATCTGACTTAACTGCGTGCCAGTTATTTCTCAATAGTGCTCGAAGTTCTTATTCCTGATTATTAAAGGTGGTTAAAAATCTTATTGCTGGCTGTCCTCCTTTTAGGTCTCGCTGAGCCAAAGGCTCGAAGAGACATTTTGTATGTGGGATTTTCAAAGTGCTACCCACAGTCTTTTGGCTGGCCTAAACCTTGAGTGCACGATCACATGCGCGTGCACAGCTGCTCCCACTCCCCCCTCCCTTCTCTATAGATTTCTTTCACATTAGCCGCTTTGACCCTTGCATTCCCCCCTCCCTTCTCACCCAGCCCTTTGATGCTCTGCTCGATTACTTTCACTTTCGCCGCTTTGATGTTTGATTTTTATTGCCTTTGTTTATGTGACGGAGATCCATTGCATTTGGCAGAACATTTCTGGGGCCGTATTGCATGAAATACACCAGGTGGCGCTAACGTGTTTTACAGAGCACCATACAGCATTTTGTTCTGCGTTAAAAAAAAGACGCTTTAGGAGCGGAAAGGAGCTATCCCTTTTACTTGTATTAAAATGTATTTTTAAAGGTGTCTCAAAGGATCCTGAACATAGTTTATACTAGCATGCTCCAATACTGTCCGTATTTCACTCCTGATTGCACTGGCCTTCCAGGTCCTAAGACTCAGACTCATGATTTTACTGTTATTTCAAAACCAATCTAACATTTGTTTTGTTTTAGGTATTACCTTAGAAAAGCAAACCTATGTGATCTTACTCTCCTTGGTCAGTGTTTTATTATGGATGACAAGATGTTTTCTCATTAGGACTCGCACCATAAGCCTCTTTCATTCCAAACATCTCGAAACGCATTTGTCTCTGTAACAATATAGTAATGGCTTTCAGTTACAGCTGGCGGAAATTATGCTACACACCTATTTATTGCCTTCACCAAACGATTCTGCTTTCACTGGTGTCACCATAACTTGCCAAAATATTTTACTGATGCTTTCGGCAGTGTCTCCACTTATGTCTGATCACTCCTCAAATGACACCTTCCTTAATCCCACCCACAATCAAGGTAAGCCACTCAATTTTATGCTAATTTCAAACACTTTATCCAAATCTAAACCCATCATCGCTCCATCTGACATCACACATTTCACATGCAAATCAGTTCGCCTCCTTGTAGATCGCTCTCTCATGTACCCATCTGCTGTAGAAAACAGGACCCCACTGCTTTCCACGTGATCTTCATAAAGACCTCACTTCAGTCTTGCACTACAGCTCATACAACTGCTTCATTGTCAAGCTTGTACCAAAGATAGGCCTCAGCCATGAATTACACTTGAAATAAGAGCGCATAACAGTAAATGAGGGCAGCAGTACATAAATGGCGAAAGCACATATTCACTGCTAACTTCTTGGTTAATAAGCAAGCCCTTCATACACTGCATAATGATCTAGGAGGTGTCAAATCTATCTATTTCCAGGACCTCGTTACCTCACCATCCACAAGCGCTCTGTGCAAACCTTCAGCTCTTTACTCTCTCCATCATCTTCAATTATCAGTATTCTATTGTTCATCCTTACCTGCTCATGACTTCACCCTGCTACATCTGCTCCAAGATTAACACTATAATTAGTCCACAGTGCTCAAGTCCTCACTCGCCTCAACCCTGCGCAGTTACATTATTACGATTTAACACAACATCCTCCTAACAAACGTTTCCTCTTATGAAAGTAGCTAATCCACCCTGTGCCCCCCGTAACCATTTCGTCCTCCCTTCATCAAATCTTTGCCTCTTTCATCCAACAGTTTCCCCTGCGTTTCCCTTCGCACTGACTGCCTGTCCTGTAACCGACTACTCAACCCTCTCCTGTGTTCGGGACCCTTCATTCCACTATCCTCTCCTCTGTTCTTGTCTATGCTCATACTCTTAGATCGTTCTGCCTCTCCTTTGATATTGCTGGTCACCCCACACTTTTCTCAATGAGCGCACGGGGCATTAGCTGGGTACCAGCCCTTATGCTCCTCTGTTAGACCTGGCATCATTGGCATGAGTCTCTCCTCCATTTGTTTCTGTTTGCCTCCTCTGTTTACGATGTTTTTGCTGGATTATTGCTTTGGGCACTGTGCCACTGCTGATCAGTGCCACAGTGCAAGTGCTCCCTATGTTAAATTGTTACATTGATTGGTGTTACCATGATTGGCTTGGTTGACTTACTGTTCAGACCCTAGTCTAGTGCACTGCGTGTGCCAAGGGCGTGTAAGTTAACTGCTGCTGGTGGGCTTGCAGCACTGGTTGTGCCACCCACAGAAGCAGCGTGTAAAATGTGTCTCAGGCCTGCCACCGCAGCGCCTGCGTGCAGTCCCTGACTGCCATGTCGACTTGGTAAGGAAACCTACTTACCAGTCTCTAAACCTTCACTTTGCCACATTTCAGACACCTCTATGGTAGGCCCTAGGGCAGGGTGCATTGTTGGTAAAAGGTAGGTCATGCCCTGATGTGTGTGGCATGACCTAATAGTGAATTACAGCCATTTTCGTTTTTCACTATTGAAGGGCTACCTGCCTCCAATAGGCCAGACTGGGCAGACTGATTATTAACTCCATTATAATCTATCTGACTCAGGGAGCATGGTAGCAAGTCGAGTTTAGTATCCCTGAACTCAGAATTTAATAACACACCCTTTAGGATGGATGGTTTTTAAATTCTATGTTTGAAAATAGCACTTTTAGAAAGTGGCTATTTTCTTGTCCAACTATCTACCGGTCTCTGCTGGTTTGGTGTGTGTGTGTCAGGGGCTGGGTGGCTCCAGAGGTCTGAATGAGTCAGTGTGGGGTGAATGGGGGCGTTTACACATAGAGTGAGGGAAGAGTAGCCTGCCCTGCCTGACACAATACTGGCTCCACCTCCTGCTGGGCGACTGATAGCCCTGCTCCTGCCAGTGACAATACTGGCTCCGCCTCCTGCTGGGCGGCTGAGGACTCTGCCCTGCTCAGTGAATAGGCCAGGTGCCTCTGCCTGGCAACACCCACAACAAACCTGAGATGGTGGGAATCTCCCTGCTTGGACAAAGGGAACAAAGGGAAAAAGGGGTATAAGAGAAGGACCCCTGAACCAAGAACTCAGATCACTTCTGACAAGGAAACCTGTACCAAGGACAAGAAGCCTGCTGATCTAAGGACTTGCCTCCCCTTTCTGCCAGAGTGCTGTTTTGCTGTGGAGGAACCTGAAAGCTGCTTCTTTATTTTTGCCAAGGAACAAGGAGAGAGGAACTTGGTGTGTACTCTCTGAACACTTGCTAGGAAATCTCCAAGGGCTGGAAGAGTGCCAGTCTCCTGTTGAAGTCACAGGGCCAAAGGACTTCACCATCTACTAAATTGCTGAATTGCTGGAAAGTGTTGTTTCCAGCACACAAGGGAAAATCTGCAGTCTCGACGCCGCCGACGCCGCCGAATCCAACTCGACATCGTGAGTAACGGCTCCAGTGTCCCGAGCCTTCGACGCCGGCCGCCGAGCCCGATCAACGCCAGCAGCAACGCCAGTGAGCAGTGGGTATCGGCCCCGGCTCCAAGTGACCCCGTCTCGACGCCGGTATCGACGCCAGTGAGGAGTGAGTATCGGCTCCACCTCCAAGCGACCCCGTCCCGACGCCGCTGCTGATCGCATCGACTCGACGCCCTTCTCGACGCCGTGAGCGCTGCTCCGGCCCGACATCCCTCGACGCCGCTGCGGATTGACCCGACTCTGAGGCACGATCGACGCCGACCTCGACGCCGACATCTCGACGCCGGGGATCATCGTTTTCTTCGTTTCTCAAGGTACTGTACTTGTGGGGTCTGTTGCAACTCCAGGCTCGACGTAGCGCTCCTCGCGGTCGACGCCGAACCTTGGGAATCTTGTAGACTCGACGTCGTGTGACTCCTGTGGGGGTTACATTGTTGCCAAAGAACTGTGCTCAGAAGAATACTTTGCTAAAGAACTATTTGCCAAGAAGAAACCTTACTTGAACTATTACTTTTCCTTCCAAAGAGTATTTATTAAGACTGTGGTATATTTTTGTCGTTATTTGGTCTTGTGCTAAGCCTTATATAAAAATACTATTTTTATAATAACTTCTGTGTCGTGTCCATCTGTAGTGTATTCACTTTATTACTGTATGTGGTCATAAATGCTTAACACACTGCCTCTGAGATAAGCCTGTCTGCTCTGCCAAGCTACCAAGGGGGTAGCAGGGGTTATCTGAGTGTGTAATCCCCTTTCCCTGACTAGAGTTGGTTGGTCCCTATTTGTCAGAAGTGTATACCTCTGCCAACTAGAGACCGCCGGTTCTAACATCCTCAATAAGCAGCAGCAATCGTTGCAGTTTCACCAAGGTGAGTTTAGTAAAAGTTTATTTTACTACTTTCGATAACTGGTGCCTTTCGCAAACAGAAAAGGTAATGACAATGTATGGCACATTACAAGATGGCATGTTTTAATACTAGGGCTTCTGATTATATGCATAACGTTTGATCTAGCAGACATGATTGAACATATGGTGAGACCCTTAAATGAAGGCTTAGGGCTCAAATCACAAAGGGACTAATATGCAATAAAGTTACGTGTCTCTTCACTCATGGCAGAATCTCCGCACTGCACTCACTGCAGTGCGCTGGACAGAGAGGCTGCCCAGAGTGCAGAGACTCCACACTTGTACCTTTACTACACGTAAGTCCCTTTGCAAATCAGACCCTTAACCTCTACTTCTTTGTGATTTTTAAAATAAAGAGAGGGAAGCATTTATAGTAAAAATGGAAAACTCGTGTCTCTATTTACAATGCAGTTATTGGTTGTTTTTAACTTTCAAGAAAATAACACATTTGTTCTTAAACGACATCCATATCTTAAATCACACATTTTATGATTTTGACATTTGGAATTTCATGTCATACCCTTCACTTGTGCCCATTCCCGACTTCTTATACCCTAGTTATCTAGCAGTGCTTTCAACACCACAGGCCATCAAATTCTGGACGGAACGGCCCTAAACGGTTTCACCCGTACTTCTATAATCACACTCAAATGCTAACAAGCATTGGCATAGCCAATAGGTCTCGCCTTTGGGACCGTTTAAGTGTTTAGTTATCCAGCACAATATCCTTGGTGCAGTAACATTAACTGTTGCATGGCTAAACACTTATAAGGTCCCAAAGGCGAGACCTATTGGCTATGCCAATGCTTGTTTTCCTTGTGTTTGATTTGGAAAACAGAATTGTTTCCCTTATAGATGCTTAAATCTGATTTCCATTTCATCCTGACATTTCTATAGTTCCCCATTTGTGCTACATTTCCTTTTCGCACGTAGCATTTCACCGTAGGGAATACTCATCTTTGTATGACTAGGGTGAAAGTTAGAGGCATGAAGGGTTGTGTTTCCTGCTTTGTTTTGTGCTGTGCAGTCTTGTTTCCAATTTCCCATAATGTATATACACTTCTATATCGAGAAATGTTACCATGGATGTGCTTATAACATACGTGAATGTTAAATTTAAATCATTGTTATTAAGGTTTCTTACAAACTACTCTGCAGAGTTTACTGTGCCATTCCACACCACAAAGAGGTCATCTATGAACCTGGTCCAGATTATTGTATGATCTTCCCAGATTCTTCCATGGTCCCTGCGGAGCACCTGTTCCTCCTACCAGCCCACATGCAAGCATGCATTACTGGGGGCGAAACAGCTGCCCATTGCAGTCCCACGCATTTTTTGATATAGCTCTCCCCCAAACAGGAAGAAATGCTGGTTGTGATTGTAAAGGGTCACTGATTTGCTTTGTAAAAAATGATGCATTGCACTTAAACCATCTGTTTGGGATATACTTGTGTATAATGCTGCTATATCCATGGCAATTAGCATGTAATATGTTTCCATAGGAATGTCATATATCAACCTCAGGAAGTCACCACTGTCTATTACATACAATGGTAAATCTTTTACATATTGCCAGAGGAAGAAATCTATGCCTTTGGAGGTGTTTTCCAACATGCTGCCATTTGCAGAAGTTATTGGATGCCCTGATGGCGTTTTTTATTTTTCCAATAACTTTGGCCTCACTTGGCGAATCTCCAAAACAGTTTTACAAAACTCCTCTTGTTGGTTTAGCTGCTGTGTTGAAAGTTTCAGGGTGATCTGTAAAGCGTCAGCCGAGAAAAAAGGGGGGTCCCAAAACACGTTTTCCCCATTTAAATATATAGGGATTTTTTTAACACAACAGCCCGAACTGCTGAGCGGAATTTCCTCCTGTAAGTCCCATATAGCAGGATTGCTCAGAGGTCTGCAGAGGCCACGTCCCCTTTCTCCACCACTCTGCAAACTTGACTACTAGTTAAAAAAAAAACATAGAAATTCATGGGAAAAACCAAAGGTTATAAGGATGTTATAGTTGGGAATTAGCATTTAAAAATCTTTAAAATTCACTGAAAAAAACTAAGGTTACAGGGACATTAACATTGGGAAATGGAATTTTAAAAAACTTACAAATTCACTGAAAAAAACCAAAGGTTACAGAGACGTTCTAGTTTGGCTCAGGTGTCATAGCTATCCTGTGAAGCTTTAAGAACTCTCTGCTATAAAATTAAATCGGGATCTCCAGCCAATCTGTTCATTCTGATCAGCTCTTGCAATTCCTATCCCTACTTCTACCCACACTCCGTGGACTGAAACTTATCTCTTGTTTCCGCATTTGTGCCAGCTTCATAGAAGCATGCCAAGGTTATTCCTCTACTAAAAAACCTACCTTGGATGCCTCCAAACCAGAAAGTTTTCGCCCAATCTCATTACTTCCTTTTGCAGCTAAAGTTACAGAGTCCTATTTCAATTCCATTTTGACAAACTTTATAGAGTCCAATAACATTCGGGACCCTGTGCAGAATGGCTTTAGACCTGGCCACAGTACTGAATCAGCCCTGCTGGCAGTGACCGAGCAGCTACGGAGCTCACTGGATGAGGGTCATGCCTCTGCCCTGATTCTTTTTGACCTCGGTGCTGCTTTCAACACTTTATCGCACAAAATCCTTGTGCAACGCTTACAAGAGATCCGATTAAGAGACGCTGCCCTTAATTAGTTTGTTTCTTTTTTATCAGGCAGATCCTTTCAAGTAATCTCACCCCCTAACGGCTCTCGGGTGCAGCTCGCACATCACGGCATTCCACAGGTCTCGGCTTTGAGCCCAACATTTTTTAATATCTACGTTCAACCCTTGGCAGGCATTGCTAAAAGTAGGGGCCTTTCCATGGTCTCAAACGCTGATGATACCCAGCTGGTGATCTCTTTATCCGACACCTCTGACCAACGCATTCCCAAGTTTCCAAATGACATGATGGCCATCATGGAATGGATTGCAGCCAACTGTCTCCAGCTGAATGCTAGCAAATCCGAGATCATCCTTCTAGGAAGGGACACGCATATCTGGAGTGATCAATGGTGGCCTGCCGCTTTGGGAGCCCTTCCTAACCCCAAGGAAACAGTTAAAAACCTGGGCATCTGGTTCGACTGTGCTCTCACCTTTCAGGCTCAGACAAAATCAGTGGCTGGCAGCTGCTTCGGTCTCTTATGCGGACTGAAGCCTCTGCTTTTTGCCAGACCGTCATCCAATCTAATTAGATTAGATTATTGTAACTCCCTTTACCTAGGTGCTAATACAGCTGGCATCACTCTGCTTCAGAGGGTGCAGAACGCCGTTGCCCGGACCCTCTTCGCCCTCCCGAACTCCTGCCCTACTTCCAAATTCATACATAAATTGCACTTGCTCCCGGTTGAAAGGAGAATCCACTTTAAAACCTTGTGTATCTGCCACAATTTTTTTTATGCCCAAGCACCTCCCGTCTAAGCCAATTTTCTTACCTCCTATATGCCAGAACGCGCCCTCCACCCCTCCAATCAACATCTGTTGCGTGTTCCACATGTTAGTAGAGCACGGGCGGGAGGCCGGTGGTTCTGGGCGTTAGCCTCCTCGCTGTGGAATGTTCTCCAAGGCAGTATCAGGAACATTCAGGACCATGAGGGTTTCAGGAGAGCAGTTAAGACCTGGCTCTTCCCTGAATAACACCTTTTTGCTTCGTTCTCTCGGTCTGGTAATCTGTGGATCTAGCGCTGCGCTCTACAAATCCAATAACATAACTTGTACAAAACCAGAGAAATTCAGCCGTTATAGTTAGTGAGCTAACTATAACTTGTGACCCTGCAATGCACTGCTTATGATCTCACATATTACATCACTCATGACATGGTCAATGACATAACTGATGAAATCATCATCAGAATCTCTGAAGCACCCACTGACACCCCCATATAATCTTTCATACACCCACTCCAACTACCACACTACCATTTTCAAACCCATTCACACACACACATACCAGTGCTTACACAGCCACTCACTGATTCATAGATCAACACACGTCCCCTCCCCAGGGCACTTTTCCTTATGAATGGCCGGCCCAAAGCCCCGGGGACGGCTACCTCCCCATGAGTGATGTAATATGTGAGGTCATAAGCAGTGCATTGTGGGCGCATGATTTATAGTTAGTTCAGCTAACTATAACTGCTGAATTTCTCTGGTTTTGTACAAGTGACACCAGAGCCTCACTAGAACGTCTCTGTAACCTTTGGTTTTTTCAGTGACAAAAATATTTATATATATATATTTCTATCACCTCCTGTATTTCTTGAATCCTAAAGGGACCCGGCGTAGACCTCACAAATCTCCAATAATTGTAATTTATTTTTACACGTTTGCCAAATACATATATATATAGAGAGAGAGAGATTGGTCTTTTGGAAAAATGTACTATTTATTAATGTAATTCTTTAATATTTAAATATTTTTGTGTTTTGATATTTGCTTTTATTATTTAAAAATAATTCCTATGATTTGTTTTGGGTTAAGCACTCCAGCCCCCTTTTCAAAGTTATATTTGTGTGTGTATATATATATATTCACTGAAAAAACCACAGGTTTCAGGGACGTTATACTTAGTTGGACATTTCACTCGTACAAAACCAGAGAAATTCGGCTGTTATAGTTAGTTGAGCTTACTATAACTCGTGCCCCCGCTATGCACTGCTGACGTCCCATATTACGTCATTCGTGACATAGTCAGTGACATCACTGATGACATCATCCAGTGACTGTGTTTCTGTAAAGTTTAAATATGTTTTATATATATAAATACCAAGATGTATTGAAGGATGAGTGGGTGTATGAGTGTCTGTATGGATGACTTTGTGGGTGTGTGACTGACTATAATTGAGTGATTAAACGTGTCTTACTGAATGCATGGGTTAGTGACTAAACTGTGTGAATCTCTGTATCAGTCTGTTAGTTGGTGTGTAAGTGGCTGCAGGGGTTGGTGAGTAGCTACATGAGTGTCTAAATGTGTTTTATGATTGGTTGTCTGAGTATCTGTATGGGAGCCTGAGTGGCTGTGTGGGTGGGGAGTGTGTGACTGCATATATGTGTGAGTGGGTGATTCACTGGGTGTATGGGTTCAAGACTACATGTGTGAAGGGCTGTATGGGTTGGTGAGTGTGTATGGGTGTGGTGGTGAGTGAATAGATGTCTCTGGTACATGTGTGAGTAACTAAATATATGTAAGGCAGTATATGTGAGTGTTGGAGTATATAAATCACTATATGTGAGAGTGAGCGATTGTGGCTGTATGGATGAGTGTGTGCTTGTATCAGTGTTTGTATAAGAGAGTAAGTATGTGTTAGTATCTGTATACATAATTGAGGTGGTGTGTGTGTATAACTGTACAGGTGAGTAAATGGGAGTGTGATTGATTCTTTGCATGACTGAATAGGTGTGTGAGTAACTATGGATGAGTGGCGGTGTGTTAGTGTCTGTATAGGTGTATTAGTGCTTATGATTGTGCAATATTGATGAGTGACTGCATGTATGGGTGAATGTGTGGATGTGTGTGTAGACCTTGGAATCAGTGGATGGGTATGTAGTAACTGGTATTGGTGTGTCTATGGTTTCGAAAATGGTAGTCTGTATTTTAGAGTGGGTGTATCAAAGGTTATATTGGGGTGTGAGGAGGTGCATCAGATTATCACGTGGATGAATTCATCAGTGATGTCACTGACCATGTCATGAATGATGTAATATATGATGTCATCAGCAGTGCATTGCGGAGGCGCGAGTTATAATTAGCTCAACTAACTATAATGGCCGAATTTATCTGGTTTTGTATGACTGAAATGTCAAACTAACTTTAATGTCCCTGAAACCTGTGTTTTTTTCAGTGAATTTCTAAGGTTTTTGAAATGCTAATTTCTAACTATTCCTACAGAGGTCGGACATGTACAGAAAGAGGAAGAAAGGTGCAGAAAGAAGCAAGAGAAATGCAGAAAGAAGCAAGAGAAATGCAGATGGAGGCCTTGTTGCAAAGTCATCCTGAGCCCCCAACTTTTTGCTGACTGGTACTGGTGGTAACTGACTCTGACTAACCAGGCCCGGAGCCATTGTTATGCTGAAAGACACTTAGAATACAGTGAAAACACCTACATACACTAGGGTACACTATGGGTTGGGGTAGCCCTGTGATTTGCATGACCTCCCCTGTAAGACCCTAGTACATAATAGGGCAGTGGGATTGAAGCTACCTCTAAGTCAGAGGTGCAGAAAGAGGAAAGAGAAGTGCAGAAAGAAGCAACAGAGGTGCCGAAAGAGGTGCAGAAAGAAGCATGTGAAGTGCAGAAAGAGACAACAGAGGTGAAGAAAGAAGAAAGGTACATAAAGAGGCAGGGGGGGTCCAGAAAGAAGGAAGAGAAGTGCAGAAAGAGGCAAGAGAATTGCTAAAAGAAGCAACAGAGGTGCAAAAAGAGGTAGGAGAGGTGCAAAAGGAGGCAAGAGAGGTACAGAAAGAGGCAGGAGTGGTGCAGAAAGAAGGAAGAGAAGTGCAGAAAGAGGCAAGAGAATTGTTAAAAGAAGCAACAGAGGTTTAGAGAGAAGCAAGAGCAGTGCAGAAAGAACCAACAGAGGTGCTGAAAGAGGCACGAAGGGTGCAGAAAGAGGCAAGAGAAGTGCAAAAAGAAGCAACAGTGGTACAGAAAGGGGAGAGTGGTGTTGAAAGAGGCTAGAGAGTTGCACAAAGAGGGAAGACGGGTGCAGAAAGAAGCAAGAGGGATGCAGAAACAGGCAAGAGAAGTGCAGAAAGAGGCAAGAGAATTGCTGAAAGAAGCAACAAAGGTGCAGAAGGAGGCACAAGGAGTGCATAAAGAGGCAACAGAACTGCAGAAAGAAGCAAGAGTTACAGAAAGATGCAAGAGTGGTGCAGAAAGAGGGAAGAGAGGGGTAGAAAGAGGCAAGAGAGTTGCACAGAGGGGGTGCAGAAAGAAGCAAGTGAAGTGCAGAAAGAGGTAACAGGTGCAAAAAGAGGCACAGAAATAAGCAAGAGCCGTACAGAAAGACCCAACAAAGGTGCAAAAAGAGACAAGAGGGGTGTAGAAAGAGGTAGGAGAGATGCACAGAGGGGCAAGAGAGGTACAGAAAGAGGCAAGAGAATTGCTGAAAGAAGCAACAGAGTTATAGAAAGAAGCAAGAGGAGTGCTGAAAGAGCCAAGTAAGGTGCAGAAAGAAGCAACAGAGATGCAAAAAGAGGTAAGAGGGGTGCAGAAAAAGGTAGGGGGTGCACAAAGAGGCAAAGGAGGTACATAAAGAGGCAGGAGGGGTGCAGAAAGACCAAGAAAAGTGTAGAAAGAGGCAACAGAGGTACAGAAATAAGCAATAGGGGTGCAGAAACAGGCAAGAAGGGTGCAGAAAGAGGGAACAGGGGTGCAGAAAGGAAAGAGATCTGCAGAAAAAAACAACAGAGGTGCTGAAAGAGGCAAGTGAGGTGCAGAAAGGGGCAAGAGATCTGCAGAAAAAAAGAAAGACGTGCTCGAAGAGCCAAGTGAGGTGCAGAAAGAGGCAATAGAAGTACAGAAAGGAGCAACAGAGGTGCAGAAAGAGGCAGGAAATGTGCAGAAAGAGACAACAGAGGTACAGAAAGAGGCAAGAGGGATGCAGAAAGAAGCAAGAGAGGTGCAGAAAGAGGCAGGAAATGTGCAGAAAGACAACAGAGGTGCTGAAAGAGGCAAGTGAGGTGCTGAAAGAAGCAAGAGAGGTGCAGAAAGAAGGAAAAGAAGTGCAGAAAGAAGTAGCGTGCTGAAAGAGGCGCGAAGGGTGCAGAAATAGCAAGAAAAGTGCAGAAAGAGGCAAAAGATCTGCAGAAAAAAGCAACAGAGGTGCTGAAACAGGCAAGAGATCTGCAGAAAAAGCAACAGAGGTGCTGAAAGATGCAAGTGAGGTGCAGAAAGGTGCAAGAGATCTGCAGAAAAAAGAAACAGACTTGCTGAAAGAGGCAAGTGAGGTGCAGAAAGAAGCAAGAGAGGTACAGAAAGAGGCAATAGAAGTACAGAAAGGAGCAACAGAGATGGCGAAAGAGGCAAAAGGGATGCAGAAAGAGGAAAAAAATGTGCAGAAAGAGGCAACAGAGGTACAGAAAGAGGCAGGAAAGGTGCAGAAAGAGGGAACGGGTGCATAAAGAGGCATGAAAAGTGCAGAAAGGAGCAAGAGATCTGCAGAAAAAAGAAAGACGTGCTGAAAGAGCCAAGTGAGGTGCAGAATGAAGCAAGAGAGATGCAGAAAGAGGCAATAGAAGTACAGAAAGGAGCAACAAAGGTGTAGAAAGAGGCAGGAAATGTGCAGAAAGAGGCAACAGAGGTACAGAAAGAGGCAAGAGAGATGCAGAAACAGGCAGGAAAGATGCAGAAAAAGGGAACAGGGGTGCAGAAAGAGGCACGAAAGGTGCAGAAAGAGAAAAGAGATGCAGAAAGAGGCAAGGGAGGTGCAGAAAGAGGCAACAGATCTGCAGAAAAAGCAACAGAGATGGAGAAAGGCAAAAGGGGTGCAGAAAGAGGCAAGAAATGTGCAGAAAGAGGCAACAGAGGTACAGAAAGAGGCAGGAAAGGTGCAGAAAGAGGGAACGGGTACATACAGAGGCAAGAAAGGTGCAGAAAGTGAAAAGAGGGGTGCAGAAAGGCAAGGGATCTGCAGAAAAAGCAACAGAGGTGCTGAAAGAAGCAAGGCAGGTGCAGAAAGAAGCATCAGAGGTGCACAAAGAGGCAAGAGGGGACTGGAAAGAGGCAACAGCAGTGCAGAAAGAACCAAGAGAAGTTCAGAAGGAAACAACTGAGGTGCTGAAAGAGGGACGAAGAGTGCAGAAAGAGGCAAGAGTGCAGAAAGAAACAACAGGGACAGAAAGAGGCAGGAGTGGTGCAGATAGAGGGAAGAGAGTTGCACAAAGAGGGAAGAGGGATGCAGAAAGAGGCAGGAGGGGTGCAGAAAAAAGCAACAGAGGTGCAGAAAGAGGCAAGCAAGGTGCAGAAAGAAGCAAGTGAACTGCAGAAAGAGGCAAGAGAGGTTCAGAAAGACGCAAGAGAGGTGCAGAAAGAGGCAAGAGAATTGCTGAATGAAACAAGAGGTGCGGAAAGAGGCAAGTAAGGTGCAGAAAGAAGCAAGAACAGTGCAGAAAGAACCAAAATAGGTGCAAAAAGAGGCAAGAGGGATACACAAAGAGGCAAGAGAGGTACATAGAGAGGCAGGAGGGGTGCAGAAAGGGAATAAAAGTGCAGAAAGAAGTAACAGGTGCTGAAAGAGGCGCGAAGGGTGCAGAAAGAGAAAGAGAAGTGCAGAAAGAAGCTACAGAGGTACAGAAAAAGACAAGAAAGGTGCAGAAAGGGGCAAAAGAGGTGCAGAAAGATGAGGGGTGCAGAAAGAGGTAAGAAATCTGCAGAGAAAAGCAACAGAGGTGCTGAAACAGGAAAGTGAGGTGCAGAAAGAGGCAAGAGATCTGCAGAAAAAAGCAATAGAGGTGCTGAAAAACTGCAGAAAGAAATGAGAGGTGCAGAAAGAGGCAATAGAAGTGCAGAAAGAAGCATCAGAGGTGCAGAAAGAGGCAAGATGGGTGCAGAAAGAAGAGAAAGAAGTGCAGAAAGAAGAAACGTACAAAAGAGGCAAGAGTGGTGCAGAAAGAGGGAAGAGAGGTGTAGAAAGAGGCTAAAGAGTTGCACAAAGAGGGAAGACGGGTGCAGAAATAGCCAAGAGAAGTGCAGAAAGAGGCAAGAGAATTACTGAAAGAAGCAACTGAGGTGCAAAAGGAGGCACGAAGACTGCAGAAAGAGGCAAGAGAACTGCAAAAAGAAGCAACAGAGGTACAGAAAGAGGCAAGAGTGGTGCAGAAAGAGGGAAGAGAGGTGTAGAAAGAGACAAGAGAGTTGTACAAAGTGGGAAGAGGGGTACAGAAAGAGGCAGGAAGGGTGCAGAAAGAAGCAACCAAGGTGCTGAAATGAGGCAAGTGAAGTGCAGAAAGAGGCAACAGAGTTGCAGAAAGATGCAAGAGAGGGAGATAAAAAGCAAGAGAAGTGCAGAAAGAGGCAAGAGAATTGCTGAAAGTAGCAACAGGTTTCGAAAGAACCACGAGAAGTGCAAAAAGGGGCAACTGAGGTGCAGAAAGAAGTAAAAGCAGTGCAAAAAGAACAAACGGAGTTGCAAAAAGAGGCAAGAGGGGTGCAGAGAGAGGCAGGAAAGGTGCAGAAAGAGGGAACAGGGGTGCAGAAAGAGGCAAGAGATCTGCAGAAAAAAGCAACAGAGGTGCTGAAAGAGGCAAGTGAGGTTCATAAAGAAACAAGAGCGGTGCAGAAAGAGGCAATAGAAATGCAGAAAGGAGCAACAGAGGTACTGAAAGAGGCAAGTGAGGTGTAGAAAGAGGCAAGAGAAGTGGAGAAAGAAACAGCAGAGGTGCAGAAAGAAGCATAGAAAGTGCAAAATGAAGCAACAAAGGTGCTGAAAGAGGCAAGAGTGGTGCCGAAAGAGGGAAGAGAGGTGTCCCCCGGGGCCTGGCCTCACTGTTGGGGACTGTGGGGGGAGCCCCAATGCCCCCATGGTCCCAGCCGGCTCCCCGTCTCCTGCAGGAGCCGGCATTGCTTTTGCACAAGGGGAGCTGCTATCATGCAGTTCCCCTTGTGCAAAAGCAATTCTGCTACGGTTTTTGGAAGCGAGAGCAGACTTCCTGCTCTCGCTTCCAAAAACCGAAGCAGAGTTTGCTATGACAAAGCGGGAGCCATGCTCCCGCCGTGCCATAGCAAACAGCAATGTCCCGGGGGTGGGCATCCCGGGATATTGCAGAAGCCGGCCCTCGGGTGTGGCGGTCCCCAGGGCCATCAAGGGCTCCAGGAGTGGGGCTGTGCGGCCCCCTCTTAATTTTTCTAAAGCCCCGGGGAGGTGGTGGTCCCCGGGGTCCGTAATGGACCCCCATATTCAAATATAGAGTGCCCCGGGAGGTGGCGGTCCCCGGGGCGGCCCGCAATGCCCCATCCTTATTGAAGTAAAGCCCCGGGGAGATGGCGGTCCCCAGGGCTTGGGGGTCCGCAAGGCCCCTGCCCTTATTGATTTGAAGCCCCGGGGTGGTGGTGGTCCCAGGGGCTGTGGGGGGGGGCCGCATGCCCCCTCTAATGAATTAGAAAGCCCCAGTGAGTTGGTGGTCCCTGGGGCTCCCCTGGCCCCCGCTTCATAAATCAAATTGCCCCCAGGACCTGGCCCAAACGGGGGCTTTTAAAATTGAAGCGCGGGAGCCCGCACTTCGTTTTTTTAATTTTCAGACAGATTCGCGCACCGGCACAATCCCACCCAAAAATGCTTTTTTGGGGCCCCTGAGCAGGCTGTTTTTACCCTGCCCCCTTTTCTTGTTTGCAATGTATGTCTCACCTTTTTGATTTTCACTCAATGTGAGGCACACTTCCTGGTTTGGAGTGTTGGCAGCCAATTAGAATGAAGCTTGTGCTGGGGAGGATATGTGTGGTTAGGCTCCACCCAGATATCTATATTTCTTTTTCCTTTAATATTTCAAAAACTACTGAACGGATTTACACCATTTAAAAAAAGGCGCTTTCTGAACCAAGTGCTACCTTTTTGCCAAATTTGGTGTAATTCCGTTCAGCAGTTCTGGCTGTAGCCTGTTCCAAAATTTCCTATAAAAATTAACATGGAGAAAATGCGCTTGGGGAACCAACCCTCCCGCTTCACGAATCACCCCGAAACTTTCAACAGAGAAACTGAGAGGGCCGACCCATTAGTTTTGAAAATTTCGCGAAGATTCGTAAAACGGCGCCAAAGATATTGGCAAATCAAAAAACACTTTTGCTATGGAAACTAGGTTTTAACTATAACTACCTACTGGTGACCGCCAGTAGGATATTGTTAGAAATGGGGATCTCTAGTTGGCAAAGGCTTGCACCATTGTCCAAGTAGGGACCCTTCTTCCTAGTCAGGATAAGGGAGTTTCACTCCTAAAATAACCCCTGCTCACCCCCTTGGTAGCTTGGCACGAGCAGTCAGGCTTATCTTAGAGGCAGTGTGTAAAGCATTTGCACAAAACCAACATTAATACAATGTAACCACTACAAAAGGACACCACACCAGTTTAGAAAAATAGCCAATATTTTTATATACTTAAACCAAGACCAAATACGATAAAGAATCCAAAATACAGTAGTTCAAAAATAGTTACTTCTCAAGATGTCTTTAAATTGCAAAAATACGTTGAAAACACAGTTCGTACGAGTCTGTAGCTCGGACCGATCCTACCGCGATGCTGAAAACAACAGAGTATCGCCATTCCCGCTGACTGCGTGTCGTGTACCTCACAAGACTCACCTTTGCTTGCGAGGTGATTCCGCAGAGACGACAAGAGCACCCGTCCCTGTACCCACCTGACCCTCGTGAATAGTAGGAACCAACGGGGATGAGATGGACGCAGGGAAGGGAGCCAGAAAGGACGTAGTGGCTTGGTGTGGAAGTATCCTGGGGCCCTATGGAAGACAGGAAGGACTATATCAATAAGGAATCCTAACCCCTGTTCTACAGCACCCACGCCAACCCACACACAGAAAAGAAAGTCATTCCGGGGACTCACCGATGCTTCTTTGGATCATGGCAACCAGAATCAGCGCTGCTCCAGGCGAAGAACTCCTGGACACTACTCCTTCCGAAAATCAAAGTAAAGCGCTCCTGCGCCGGTGTGTTGAAAGAAAGGTCAAACCATGCGCGAAGGTGTTCTTGCGCAATAAAGCGGCAAACTACGGGGGCAAGCTATAACAATGGCAACGTAGGTGCTAGAACACAGTTCCAAAACGAAATGGGTACTTCGTCACAGTAGCGCTCCTGCGCTATGGACTCTTCAGTACCCCCTAAGCGCACCCACGCTGAAGTGAAGCAAAACCAAGAGTATCCCACCAACGCTCCTGCGTTGTAGGATTGAAGAAAAACCCCCAAGCGCTCCTGCGCTAAGTAAACTAAAGTGCTCCCTAAGCGCTCCTGCGCTAAGTAAACTAAAACATCCTCCCAAGCGCTCCTGCGCTAAACGAACAAAAAGGTCTCCAATACTATAAACAAGTATCCCATGAGCACTCCGGCGCTCTGGGATTCAGGCTGCCTCTGCGGCGGGAATTCTCGATGACCAGTGGGGCGCTCCAGCGCGGTGAGAAGGAATACACAAGCACGCCTTCAACTTACTGGAACCAGGTTGCGGGAGTCGTGACTCGACTCGGAACTCGGCAGTCACGTCTTCGGGGGATTCGGTTGAATCCGAAGCACGGAGCCGGCGGGAAACGCGCAGTGTAAGCGTTTCCCCCGGAAGTGTTTCTCCGACCTCTCGTGCGCCGCAACCACTAGACCGGGACTCACCCTTCCATCCGGAAGTGAGTCTCCCGGTGTTTCTGTGTGCGCGTTTGCGGGGCACCTGACAGTACACCCCCCCAAACAAAACCCCCTCCCCAACACCCCAAGGACTCAAACAGGGGAGACAGGGCGTGGGCTCAACGGGTGACTAAGATGGAAAGCACGGACTAGAACGGGAGCATGGCGCACATGGGACAAAGGTTCCCAAGACCGTTCATCCGGGCCGTACCCTTTCCAGTCCACCAGGTAGTATAGCTTACCTCTGGTCCGACGAGAGCCCAGAATGGCTCTAACCTCATACTCAACATGGTCCTCCACCACCACCGGAGAAGGGGGAGAGGGAACAGCGCTACCAGAAGGAACCGCCCTCAGCAGTGAGACATGGAAGACAGGGTGGATCTTCATGTGAGCAGGAAGCAAGAGTTTCACAGCTACGGGGTTGACCACTTTTTCGATGACAAAAGGACCCACAAAACGAGGCAACAGTTTCTTGGGGCCATGCACATTCAGGTGCCGAATGGAAAGCCATACCCTGTCACCCAGACGGTACTCGGGCTCCTTCTGTCTATGGGCGTCGGCATACGCTTTGTAGGTGTCCTTAGCTTTAGCCAACTCAAACCGTGCTTGTTGCCAGAGGTGGCACAAGGACTCATGGTAGGAACGCACCGTGGGTAAGTGGCTGTCCCGGGGTACCTCCCAGGCGGTAGTGCGAGGGTGACGGCCGTGGAGGCAAAAGAAAGGAGACATACCGATGGCAGAATGCTTGCTGTTGTTGTACGCGTATTCCGCCATCCACAGCACCTCGGACCAGTCCTTCTTCACCGTAAGCAGTAAACAACGGAGGTACTGCTCCATGGTATGGTTTGTTCGTTCGGCTTGGCCGTCGGTCTGGGGGTGGTACGCGGATGACAGGCGGACGTCCATCTCGAGGATCCTGCAGACCTCCTTCCAGAAGCGGGACACAAACTGCGAGCCCCTGTCCGTGATAACCACTGACGGGATGCCATGGAGACGAACTACTTCTTGTACAAAGCACACGGCCAACTCCGCAGCGGTAGGCACCTTTGCCAAGGGTATGAAATGCGCCAGTTTGGAAAGGTGATCCACTACGGTAAGGACAGTGGTGTGCCCCGTCTTGGTGAGAGGGAGTTCAACCACGAAGTCCATGGAGATGGTGTGCCACGGACACGGTGGCACCGGGATGGCACGCAGTAGACCAACAGGGGGTGTTGGCCTGTTTTTCCCCAACAGACAAACGGCACAATTCGTCACATGGGTTTTTGTGTCACTCGCCATGGTGGGTCACCAGAACTGTCTTTGCACCAGCTCAAGTGTCTTGTGATAACCAGGGTGGCCAGAGAGGACGTGATCATGGCACATGCGGACTGCTTGTTGCTGACTGGGAATCCCTGGTAGGTACAACTGGTCCCCCCGAAACAACAGTCCATCCACACACGTCACTCCTTTGTGGCCCTCTGCCAGAACGTCCGGATCCGCTTGCTTCAGGTCGTCTTTCACCTGTGTCATGAAGTCAGAGGAAGCCACTACGCCCTGGAAGTGCTGTTCCGAAATGATGGGAACCGGCTCGGTGTTGTCGGCCTCCTCCTCGGTTTCGTCCAACCGTGAAAGGGCGTCCGCTTTGGCGTTTTCTTTCCCAGGACGGAAAGTGATTACAAAGTCGTATTCATTGAAGAATAAGGTCCATCGGAGCTGGCGGGCGGTGAGGGCACGTGCTGATCGTAAGAACTGGAGGTTCCTGTGGTCGGTCGGTCGGACTTCCATGGGGAGCATTTTCGCACCATCCTTAGCGAATCTGTACGTCCACCAGATCGAACAGACCGAGATCCTCTCTGATACAAACCCGTTTCTAGGTCATATTTTGACCTGGAAACGTTATATTGATGATATTTTTGTCATCTGGAGGGGCTCGATCGAGACAATCAGAGATTTTCATACCTGGTTGAATAACAAGAACAGGTTCCTGAAATTCACCTGTGATTTTTCAAGAGAAAGCATATCCTTTTTGGATCTACGGATCAGCCCAAATAATGACACTCTCAGTACTGAACTCTATAGGAAACCTATGGCACGGAACTCCCTCCTACATTTCCAGAGTCACCATCCCAGAGCTCTTAGGGAGATGCTTCCATTTGGACAATTTCTCCGCATTCGGCGGAATTGTTCTGAAGTGTCTAAATACAATGAACACGCTTCCTTTCTGTCCACACAACTACAGGAGAGGCAGTACCCTAAGAAGATCATCAAGACATCTATGAAAAGAGCTAGGAACAACCATAGAGAGGCTCTGCTTGAGAAGAGAACACAGGGCCCCATTGAAGACAACAAAAGGATTACTTGTGTCAATACGTTTTGTAACTACTCCAATGCACTCAAGAAGAGCATCTTAAAGAACTGGAGGGTGCTCAAAATAGAGGGTAGCTCTCTACCTCCTCCCCTCTTTGCCTTTAAAAGGAGTTCGAATTTGAAAGGCCAATTGGTACATACCCGCCCTAAATTAATGAGGAACCCAGAATCAACTACACTTTGGGGATTACCACCAGTTGTGGGTCATTTCCCATGTGGGACCTGTTCAGTATGTTCTCAAACTCGGCATACTACCGAGGTAGATATTGGGACAAGTAGACCTTGGTCCCTTAAAGCACACACGAACTGCAACAGCGAAAGGGTGATCTACCTAATAAAATGCCCCTGTAACAAGAACTATGTGGGCATGACATCACGTAAGGTCAAAGTGAGAATATCGGAGCACAAGAGCACCATTCGGTGCAAGAAAAGTGCGACCAAGCTCACTAACCACTTTGTATCAGTGGGCCACAAGGAGAACGAGCTACAGTGGGTCATCCTTGAACAACCACGTATTCCAGCTCACATAACTGACATCCAAAAGTTCCTATTACGCAGAGAGCAGAGGTGGGTGCACAGACTGCACTCAGATACTGAAGGTCTGAATGATGAGATTCCTTGGTTGTTGCTATAGTCTTTCCTCTCACAGAGTATTAAGGATATGGACTTACCTGCATGCCAGACAGATGATACTATTGGGAGTTTGTTATTTTGTCATACTTACCATATGGAAACTATTTGTAACCCCTATTGGTATTTGTATTTGACCTATAGCACTCTTGGTTGGTTTTGAGCATATAAAACACTGCCCCAAGTGAAGGACTTTGGGTATTTACATACAGAAGGATACACACGCACATATATGTATGTATATATGTATATATATATATATATATATATATATATATATATTCACATAGATATGAGAGTATATATATATATAATCCCTAAAGTCTACCCTTACCAGTACCTACCCCTAAACCCTGAAATTACCTTTACCACCCTTTAGCACTACCCACCCCATAAGCTATAAAATGACCCTTCCTGCCCTCTACCACTTCTCACCCCTATATCCTGTAAACACCATTACCACCCTTTACCACTGCCCACTCATTACCCATGTGTATATATATATATATATATATATATATATTACCTACTGGCGATAGCCAGTAGGTAGTTATAGTTAGGACCACGTTTCCATAGGAAAACCTCAACATTCTATTTTGAATAACTTTGGCGCCGGTCGACGAATCCTCGCAAATTTTTCAAAATAGGTGGGGCGCTACGCTCCGCTCCTACCCTGAAAGTCTCGGGGGGATCCGTCAAGCGGGGGCTGAGATAAAAGGGGGGTCCCAAAACGCGTTTTTCCCATGCATTTTTCCATAGGACCTTTAGAACGAGCTACAGCCCGAACGGCTGAACAGAATTACTCAAAATTTGGCAGAGAGGTAGTCCCTAGGTCAAGGAAGTGCCTTTTGTAGGTTTGGTGTAAATCTGTTCAGTAGATTCTGAGAAAATAGCCTTTAAATCAATATATATATCTGAGCCAGCTTACGGTACGCTTACCGTACGCTTACGGTAAGCGTACGGTGGCGTGCGCGAGCGCGATTCTGATTGGCTCTTAGATCTTAGTAAACATTCGAATCGGCCGAAACCAGGAAGCGGCGGCCGCCATTTTGTCTCTCGCACTGAGAGTGATTTTTAAAATATCAAGCCCAAAAACATGTAAAGGGGCTGTTTTGACAACTCCCTCCCACATAGTCATGTTGAGGGAGTCCCCAAACATCCCCCAAGTGCAAAAACGGTTTTATTTTTTTTTCGGCAATTTCGCGGGGTACGCTTACCGTACGCTTACCGTAAGCGTACGGTAAAAAAATAAAAATAAAAAAAACACTATCCACACTTACCCCACCCCCTGTGCTTTTGGTGGCCGAAGGCCACCAAATGTACAGGGCTTATGTTAAGGGCAAAAAACACTATCCACACTTACCCCACCCCCTGTGCTTTTGGTGGCCGAAGGCCACCAAATGTACAGGGCTTATTATAAGGGAAAAAAACTTAGCATTTAAAAAACCGTACTAATTCACTGAAAAAACCATAGGTTTCACACACGTTATAGTTAGGAATTAGCATTTAAAAAACCTTGCAAATTCACTGAAAAAACCATAGGTTTCACACATGTTATAGTTAGCGGAAATTTTACTGATAAAAAACCAGTGAAATTCCCCCGTTATAGTTAGCGCAGGCAACTATAACTCACGCGACTGCAATCTTCTGCTGATGACATATGTGTCTTTATGAAAAAAAAATATTTGTAATATATGTATAGCTAAAAATGTATGGAAGAAGACATGGGCAAATAAGTGTCTAAATACAGTATTAGCATCAGCAGAGGATTGCGGTCGCGTGAGTTATAGTTGCCTGCGCTAACTATAACGGGGGAATTTCACTGGTTTTTTATCAGTAAAATTTCCGCTAACTATAACATGTGTGAAACCTATGGTTTTTTCAGTGAATTTGCAAGGTTTTTTAAATGCTAATTCCTAACTATAACGTGTGTGAAACCTATGGTTTTTTCAGTGAATATATATATATATATAAAATGCACGATAAAGGGAGGCATGGTTAAGCAACAAAAATGTACCTGCATGGTAAAGGTATGTATGGTTTTGGCTTCGTGGTACAGGCAATGTTGTAAAGGCTGTTTCCCATCAAGCTATCATCTAAAAGAACCTATTCAATAATGCATAGCATATTAATATGTAAACAAAGGCAAAGCAACATGAAGACTCTGAATTCCTTGTACTAGCATTAAAATGTAACAATAAGCATTGATGGCTTTAAGTTATTTGCCAAAAATGATAAAACCAGTTTATATTGTATTGCAGTGCACCATCATTCTTTAATTACAGTTAAGAATCTACCGACAATAGTAAATTATTGTGGGATTGGAAACTGATCCAAATTGCTTTTAGCAATATTTATAAAACCACTAACAATATTAAGACACAAAAATCTAAATTTAATACTTCATATAAATAAAGTTTAATTTTAATAAATAAAGAAAAGGTTAATTTGCATGTGAAATATTTGGATAAACACAAGGTTATGCAGCTTTTCCTTTCAAATGTCTGTCCTTTCTGCTGCTAGTGTTTGTTTCTAGTCAGCAAAGTGTGTTTAAATGCAAAGTGTGTTTAAGACTGCAGTACCGCCTCCTGCCTACAGAGGCAGAGCTGAGCAGAAATATAAACACACTTGATGAAACACAGGTCCCCACAAGGCAATTTTTTAAAAAGTTGTAAAAATTGGCACAGATGTTCCTGACACCGTTTTTTATCATTTAGAAGACATTGCCTTGTGGGGACCTGGGTTCAGGTCCCCACAGTGCGATCAAGTCCCCACAGCGTGAGTGTGTTATCACACCCAAGTCCCCACAAGGATAGTAACACAAACCCACACACACACACACACTAGTGTCTAGAACACACATATATTATTTAACTGTCGACATTATATTTTATTAAAATGAATATAATCTCTTAGATTATTTGTCAATTACATTATTCATCCAATTAAAATATAATCTTAAACTAATATATTTTTTACTATTTAGATTAACATTAAATAATTAAAGTCTTTTAAATCCATTTTAGTTACATTATTCGTTAAGTTACAGTTATTTTATTAATCTTCAAATATTTTCAACTATTACCTTATATTTTCATCTATCTAGCTATCTACCTATATGCAAATAAATGTACATACATTTTAATATTAACTTACCTGTGAAGTAAAGTACTACGGATGTAAAGATGGTAAAACCTACTTGTGATGCAATATCTCTCAATGTAATGCCAATGAAATAACAGTAGCATACACATCATTGTCTTAATGGACCAAAAATATAGAGGACTTTATTAGTTCGCGCAATTGTGATAAATAGGGATTATATCGTAGCTAAGATGGGTTGGTCACAGAAAAAGCTTTCAAGGTGAACAAGGCTGCTTAGCATGCTTCTCTTTTCGTTCCCCGTAAACCTCAGTCAGTGTTTAAAGTTCTTATTGGGACATCTCAGTCTCTCTTGTTAAGCATAGCAAACACAAGGAGATAATGGACAGAGCGCTAAATCTTTTCAGACATTCACCCCCAGTCACTATGTGATCTGGGTTGTATCCATCATCATTCTTTAGCTCACTTTGCCACCCAAGTGCAGACCCAGCCATATGCAAATTAGTCTTGACCCTGTTCCTCATGGGAACAGTCCAGCCTGAAATGCCAAGCCAGGTCTCCCCTGGACTGAAAACAAGCATCCTGGGACCGGTTTTGGGGTAACACCCCTCATCAGCCAGGCTAGCTTGAATCTAGTGGCAAAGTAAGCAAGGGACCCACGTCTGGGCATACCTTGCCAACTTAGGGCAAAGAAAGCAAACACAAGGAGTTGATGGATGGAGTGCTGAAACTTTTCAGACACTCACTCCTTGTCACTATTAGATCTGGGTTGAATCCATCATCATCAGGTAGGTCGCTATTTGCGATCCATTGGGAATTGCTAAAATCATGCGTATGTTGGCCTGCTGGGGTCAGCATACAGCATACCGCCGTGTAGCCTGTTATCCTTAAAGGAAATTGGGTTGTGTTTAATAAAAAAAGAAAAGTTTTCTTTTCATTTTTGAAGGGCAGGCACTCAAAATGTTTGTACTACCATTCACAAAAGGTAAGGGGTCCCTTGGGGACCCCTACCTATTTTTGAATGGTTACCACCAACTTAAAGTTGGTGGTAAAATGTGAATATTCTGAAACGGCATTTCAGGCGCAAAACATACCACTGCGATTTGGTATTAGGAAGGGACGCCCCTGACTAAAACTGAATCGTATACCCTATTTGCGATTCGGTAATAGGTTACTGAATCCCAAATAGGGTTTGGTATACAGGAAACGCTTTTTTTCCCAGTCACAAATGGACCGATTCTGTGACCTTGAAAAAGGTACATACATGTGTCTTGGAGTTTCATACATTAGGAATAGCGATTACCTGATTGCGATTCACTAAAAATCACAATTAGGTAACATGTGGCCCCTTACGTTTGTTAATCAATCAATCATAGTATTTGTAAAGCGCGCTACTCACCCGTGAGGGTCTCAAGGCGCTGAGAGGGGGGGAGTTTTGCTACTGCTCGAAGAGCCAGGTCTTGAGGAGTCTTCTGAAGGCGAGTAGGTCTTTGGCCTGCCGTAGGTGGGTAGGTAGGGTGTTCCAGGTCTTGGCGGCGAGGTAGGAGAAGGATCTGCCACCGGAGGTTGTTCGTTGGATGCGGGGGACGGCGGTGAGGGCGAGGCTGGCGGAGCGGAGCTGGTGGGTGGGGGTGTGGAAGCTGAGTATGCTGTTCAGGTAGGCTGGTTTGAAGGTGATCCTCTTGTCGACGGGGAGCCAGTGTAGGTTAGTCAGGTGGGGGGTGATGTGCCTGCGGCGGGGGACCTTGACGATCAGTCGGGCAGAGGCATTTTGGATGCGCTGTAGTCGTCGTAGGTGTTTGGCTGGGATTCCGGCGTAGAGTGCGTTGCCGTAGTCCAGCCTGCTGCTGACGAGGGCCTGTGTCACCGTTCTTCTTATTTCGGTCGGGATCCACTTGTAGATCCTGCGAAGCGTGCGAAGGGTGTTGTAGCAGGAGGAGGAGACGACGTTGACCTGTTTGGACATGGAGAGGGAGGAGTTGAGGATGAATCCTAGATTGCGTGCGTGGTCGGTGGGTGTCTGTGCTGTCCCCAGAGTGGTTGGCCACCAGGAGTTGTCCCAGGCCGAGGGGTTGGGTCTGAGGATGAGGGTCTCCGTCTTGTCCGAGGTCAGTTTCAGCTGGCTGCTCCTCATCCAGTCGGTGATGGCCTTCATGCCGTCGTGGATGTTGGTTTTGGCAGTGCGTGGGTCCTTGGTGAGGGAGAGGATGAGCTGAGTGTCGTCTGCGTAGGAGAAGATGTTGAGGTTGTGGTGGCGGGCCACTTGTGCGAGGGGGGCCATGTAGATGTTGAACAGCGTTGGGCTGAGGGAGGAGCTCTGGGGGATGCCGCAGATGATGTAGGTGGCTTCGGATCGGAAGGGTGGGAGGCGGACGTTCTGGGATCTGCCAGAGAGGAAGAATGTGGTCCAGTCGAGGGCCTTCTCTTGGATTCCAGCTTCTTGGAGGCGTGTTTTTAGAGTGCGATGGCAGACCGTGTCGAAGGCGGCGAGAGGTCCAGGAGGATGAGGGCTGATGTTTTGCCGTTGTCTAATTGGCACCTGATGTCGTCTGTGGCGGCGATGAGGGCAGTCTCGGTGCTGTGGTTTCATCTGAATCTGGATTGTGATGGGTCCAGGATGTTGTTGTCTTCGAGGTGGCGGGTCAGTTGCATGTTGACTATTTTCTCGATGACCTTCGCCGGGAACGGGAGCAGGGAGATGGGCCCGGAAGTTCTTGAAGTCCTTGGGGTCCGCCTTGGGCTTCTTGAGGAGGGCGTTGATTTCGGCATGCTTCCAGCTTTCCGGGAATGTCGCTGTTTCGAAGGATATGTTGATGACCTTCCGTAGTTGGGGGGCGATGGCTGCGTCTGCCTTGTTGAATATGTGGTGTGGGCACAGGTCTGTCGGAGATCCTGAGTGGATGGAGTTCATGACCTTGCGTGTCTCGTCGTCACTGACGTTGGACCAGGAGGTAAGGCGGTTGGCTTTGTTGGTGTTCGGAGGAGGGGTGGAGTCTGGCGTGGTCGGGTCGGTCGTGGTGTTGAAACTGTCGTGGATGTCAGCGATCTTGCGGTGGAAGAAGTTGGCCAGTGAGTCGCACAGTTCCTGTGAGGGCGGGATGTCGTTGGTGTTGGCGCTGGGGTTGGAGAGTTCTTTAACAATGCGGAAGAGCTCTTTGCTGTTGTGTGCATTGTTATCCAGACGGTCTTTGAAGGAGGACCTCTTGGCTGATCTGATGAGGTGGTGGTGTCTGCGGGTGGCGTCCTTGTGGGCTGCGTGGTTGTCCGGTGTACGTTCCTGGAGCCATTTCTTCTCCAGTTTCCGGCATGCGTGCTTGGAGGCCAGGAGCTCGTCGGTGAACCAGGTGGCTCTCTTGCTGGCATGGCTGTTGGAGGATTTCTTCAGTGGGGCGAGGGTGTTGGCACAGTCGTCGATCCACTGTCTGAGGTTGCGGGCTGCGGCGTCTAGATTGGTGGGTTCGGTGGGTTCTGGGAGAGGGGGGTGAGCAGCTGGTCTTCGGTGACTTTGCTCCAGCTGCGGCGAGGCAGCTGTTGGGTGCGGTGGTACGTGGTTGGTTTTTTGAAGGTGAAGTGAATGCAGCGGTGGTCGGTCCAGTGGGGTTCGGTGGTGTGGTCGAAGGCGACGTGGCTGCTTGTGGAGAAGACGGCGTCCAGCGTGTGGCCGGAGGTGTGGGTGGGTGCAGTAACGAGTTGTCTGAGGCCGAGGTTGGCAAGGTTGCCGATCAGCGTGGTGGAGTTGACGTTGTTGTTCTCGAGGTGGAAGTTCAGGTCCCCGAGAAGGATGTAGTCCGTGGAGGCGAGTGCGTGGGTGCTGGCGAGGTCGGCGATGGATTCGCTGAACTGGGCACGGGGTCTGGGGGGTCTGTAGACGAGCGTTCCTCTGAGGGTGGTGTTGGGGTCGGTGTGGATCCGGAAGTGCAGGTGTTCGGCGGTGTTGAGGGTGTCGTCTGCGTGGGTGGTGACCTTGAGGGTGGACTTGTGGACGATGGCAATTCCTCCTCCGATGCCGTTGGCGTGGTCCCTGCGGGTAATCTTGTAGCCGTCTGGGATGGCAATGGCAATGTCTGGTGCAGAGGAGTCGTTCCACCAGGTCTCGGTCAGGAAGGCTACGTCCGGGGCAGTGGCGTCGAGCAGGTCCCAGAGCTCGATGGCGTGTCTGCGTGCGGAGCGGGTTTTGAGGAGTATGCAGTGGAGGTGGTTGGGTCTGGTCCTTGATGGTTTGGTTGTTCTGTCGCATGTGAAGCTGCAGCTGCGGCAGGAAAAGGGTCTGTGGGTGTGTTTTGGGGCGGCCTGGTTGCAGCGTTGGTCTCGGCCGGTGTTGAGAGCGTGGAGGGAGTCGGCGTCGTAGCTGAGGCTGGTTATGGTGCGGTGGGGTGCCGGGGTCCAGGGGTTCTGGTGTGGGGCGCGGTCCAGGCACGGACGGGCACAGACGGGCTTGCCTCCGGCACGCCAGCTGCGCGGCCGCACAGCGTCCTGCATTAAGAAGGGGTGGAGGGAGGGAGGGAGGAGCAGCTGGGAGGTGGGTTGCGGGAAGCGCATGGGAGAGGAGGGGGGCGGGGCTGCAGGGGACGCAGGGGACACAGTGGCAGGAAAGGAATGCGGGGACTGCGGGGAGCGGGGCGGCGGAGAACTTAAGGCACAGCAGAAAGGAAACAGGCAACAAAAACACAGGCAACAGTTATTTAAGGAGCGCACAGAAAAACAGGCAACAAATACAGGCAACAGTGACTAAAGCAGCGCACAGAGAAAACAGGCAACAAATACAATACAAATACAGGAAACAGGCAGCATATCAGACCGAATACTTACCGCCCACCACTGGGCCACCAGGGATGAGGTGTAGGCGGGAGCCTGCGGGTGAAAGAGGGCCTCGAACTCCCAGCAGCAGCGAGGGGCAGCAGACAGAGGACACAGCACCAGCAGGGAACGCTGGAGCGGTGGGGGTAGCGTCCTGGCCTGAGAACAGGTCAAGGTACGCACCCTCGCCGCGCAGCATCCTGCATTAAGAAGGGGTGGAGGGAGGGAGGAGCAGCTGGGAGGCAGGTGGCGGGAAGCGAATGGGAGAGGAGGGGGCGGGGCCACAGGGGACGCAGCGGCGGGAAAGGAATGCAGGGAGTGCGGGGAGCGGGGCGGCGAAGAACTTAAGGCACAGCAGAAAGGAAACAGGCAACAAAAACACAGGCAACAGTTACTTAAGCAGCGCACAGAAATACAGGCAACAGTGACTAAAACAGCGCACAGAGAAAACAGGCAACAAATACAATACAGATACAGGAAACAGGCAGCAGATCAGACCGAATACTTACCGCCCACCACTGGGCCACCAGGGATGAGGTGCAGGCGTGAGCCTGCGGGTGGAGGAGGGCCTCGAACTCCCAGCAGCAGCAAGGGGCAGCAGACAGAGGACACAGCACCAGCAGGGAACGCTGGAGCGGTGGGGAGAGCGTCCTGGCCTGAGAACATGCTTGCCTTTTAGGTTTCATCTAGATAGCATCTCTGCAAGACTTTTGTTTACATACAATGGGCCTTCAGCCCACCTACACCTGACCATTTGTTATCTTCAGCTTCGCTCTCAATTGCTTTGCTCCCATTTGTAACAGCATGCGGGTGTCATGACCTCGTCTTGTGTTATGCCCTCCCCTGGAGCATAGACCAAGTACTTGTGTCCATCCACTGCTGCCGTTTTGGAGCTACTTTTTTGTGTTCAGGCACCCCATATGGGTGCTTCTGTTTTTAGACCATCTCCCATATCCCCGTCCATATAGCTTCTGTTCCCTCCCAACCTATCCCTCTTCCATGTTGCCACCCTATACTCCACGCTACTGCACTCTATGCCACTGTACTCTACTATACACCAGTATACTCTACTCCACAGCACCATTGTACGCCACTGCACTCTCCGCCAAAGCACTCTATGCCACTGTAATCACCCGACTCTGCTCTTCTGTGCATCACTCTACTCTATGCCACTTCACTCTATGCCACTCTATGCCACTGCACTCTACTCTGCACCACTCTACACCACTGCTTTCTCAATGCTACTGCCTGTACTCTTCACCACTCTGAGTGAGTCTACACCACTCTACTCTGTGCCACTCTATTCTACCCTACTCTATGCCAATTCAATATACTCCAGTCTATGCTTTTCCACTCCACAGCACACCACTCTACGCCATGGCACTTCACTCTACTTTACGCTGCTGTACATCATAGCTAAAAGACATAGTCAAAGCCAATAGCTCTTGCTTAGGCTTGTTTGTTAAGCAACTTTTGGTCTATTCATTTATGTTTTTCAATGTTGTTGTAGTCCTTATTCATTTTCCATTTCCTGAACAGGAAAGGAGTTTCCCTCCTAGGTGCCAGTTTGAATTTCTCTTTGCGCTTCTGCTCAGTTCACTACTTTGCATTTGCCTTCCTTTTTTTATATAAATTCAACTGCTGAATGAGAGAGGGCCACTGGTGCCTCCGTCCTGCCAACCCAGCACCATATTTAATGGACCTATTGCTGCACACAAGCAGCAGGCTGCCCTAAAGAAGCACTAAATGTGAGCCTGTCTGGTCCTGTCCACGCAGTGGCTGGACATAGGGCATGGCACTTTGCTCCTGTGTCCTCCTCCCTTTGCTGTGTTTTGAATGTCTTGTCACATTTGCGCCCACACACTCCCAACAACCTCTTTCTCTCTGACTCACAAAACATTCTCTCCCTTAGTCATAATTCCTGCTACCCCCTAGCATGCAACACCTGATTACTTCATTCATGAGCGCACTCAATGTGGTAATCCAGTGCTCCCTATCATATGAACATTTTGTGTGCACTTATGTACCTTTGCTCTCTAAACATGCCCAAGAAGTTAATACGTTTTTAACTTACCTTGATTTGTATATTTTAGCTGTTCCAGAAACCTGATTATGGACCACTTCCTCCCAGAAGTTGTGGTCGCTTTCTCCTTGTGCCCCAAGTCTTTTCAGTCTGATTGTTTGAATCGTCTGGGCGATGGCATTCTAGTGATCTGCAGATCGTGCTTTTCAGTTGTTCTTATCCCTATTACTACTTTTCCCTGAGCTTTTTGCTGTGCTTTTTCCTTCGTATACATATTCCCCCATCAAACCTACACAATATGTCTTTTATAACCCCCAATGCCAACATCCAAGTTTGACACGAACTTTCAGAATTTATTTCTCACTTCTGTCCCTTGGCCTGTTGTTTTATCCTTCCACAAGCCAATATGTATCATAATCTACATACCTGTATTTAATTACTGTCTGTCTAGCCCATTGCCTGTCTCAGCTATGCAGTCTCTCGTTCACACCATTTATCTCCTTTTCACCTCTCATGACCTACTCAGCCCCCCCCCCCACCCCCACACCCTGTTATACCTGGCTTGGCCATAAAGACATCCACTTTAAAACATACTCATCAATCATTACATGTCTCTCATACTACTTGTCACAATGCCATTCATTCTTCCATACAGTAAAACAACTTTATGACATGATATGGTTGGTCTTGAGCATCACCAGCTTTACACTTTATTTTGATTAAACCATTATTATTACTTTCTTCATTGCTGGTGGTGTCCTAACATATTCTCTATATTTTTGTGTCCTCTGCACCACATGTAAATAATCCACAATAAAACTTAAGCAACTTGACTCCTTCATACGGTTTGTGGCTAAAGTGAATTTCTTTACTCGATTTGTTCACACTGTGGCTAAAGTAAAGGCTCTTCAAAGCTTGTTCTGGCAGTGTGCGCCTTCTTCAGGAATGCCACAATTCAAGACTCCACACAAAAAGAGTTGTCCTGAAATGACATCAACTTAATCTCTGTTCTACTACACAGGATGCACCCACAGAGTCCGCCTCCCCTCTTCCCATCGCAAGCCAAGCACACCATCAGTGGCCTTCCCCAAAGGCTCATTCCTCAGCCCAACCCTCTCAACATCTGCTTGACAGGATCCCGCAGGCACCCTGTATGGTGGACTCTAGTGGGGATACCTGATCAATAAAACACATGAAGCGATCTTGAATTCCCGAACGCAAGAGAAGGTTTGAATTCATAATATTGTCTCATTGGTCCTTTTGATTTTTGGTACTACTAATTTTAAGGTGTGGGTGAAATGGGTGGCAAGCATTGGGAGTTTTAACTTACTGCACATTTGGGTTCTGCGTTTGTGTGAAGGCATTACCACCCCAGTTACCCCTCCCTGCGGCAGTTGTGGCCCTAGTCCCTTTTGGGCTGGGTTCCCTGTCTATTGCTGTTGCTGTTGCCACGTGTTTGTCCAACTACCTGATCCCTGTAGATGACTGACCTCCCTGCGGCTGAGTGTAGGATGCATTCCGGTTTCCATGGGCTTGCTTTTGTGGACTGATTATTTGTGGGGACTGGCCCTGGCTCATTGACCTCTGTGGTATGCTTTTATCCAGCATCTGTCTGCCACGTGGGCCATTCTAAGACAATAGTACCATTCCCTAACGTCTGGTTGCTGCCAGCCACCCTGGCCTCTGTCTTTATAGCTATGTTGAAACCCTCTGGGGTTCTGCAGTGGAGCCCGCTTTAAGACTGATGCCATCTGAATGCTTGCGGCCCCCTCGAGGGCGGTCTTTTTACATTTGTGTTTGACCAACTTAGCGGTGTTTCTCTGGGTTGGCTCCTGTTTGGGAGTCTTCCTAATGGGTCGCTGAGTGGGGGGGAGGGGTACGTGTGTCTACTTGCCCATCTCACTCTCATCCTCCCTCCAAATGTTGTAGTGAAGATTGCTATCTATATACGTACAATGCTAAGTGAGCACAACCGCGTTAGATGTTAGAAAGCCATCTTGCCGCTTTTGCTGCTTTTGCACACGACACTGTAGTTACATGTTATTAATTGAGAAATGCTTGCTCGACTTTGCCCCACGTTGGGCGCCATGTGGTCACTGGGTATACTTTCATGTGGTGGTTTTTTGTCTACTTTACGTGCAGTATTTTCTGTGCTAGCTTTGCCTTTGGGTACCACATACGGCAGCAGGAAGGGTCCTTCAGGCATAGAGATTGCATCACATAGTGCCAGACAGCCTCTTCTGCACCACAGCCTTGTGCGCGGAGGTGCAAAGGTGGCAGCGGAGGCTAAGTTTGGTGGTCCTAGAGGCACAAATGCTCTGATTGTTACTTGCCCCTGTATGCCTTATCCCTACTTCCCCCCTCATTCCAGGGGACCCAGTGGCCGTGTGTATGGCACAGTCCTGACTCTCTTCCTCCTTACATACCCTAATGGCTATCAAGGTCCTTGACTTTTTTGCTGTCTGAACTAAGAGACAGTGCGCGCGACATGTCGTCTGCCGAGCAATTTTGCACAACTCAAAGATATTTTCTGTATATTATAAGACCGCCTAAGCAAAGGAGGTCTGATTGGTGGGGATTGTCCTCGCCTGTGTGCATATAATGTGGGCGTGTTTTAATAGCCCTGGCTCTAGGTAAAGAGATTCAGGGTAGAAACAGGCTATAGTCCCATCATCGACAAACTGGATTGAGATCTGTAGCTTGGTCATCAGGTCTCGCCCTAGTATGTTAGTCGAGGATAAGAGAAAATACAATAACTGTTCCCTCATACTACTCCCCCCCCCCCTAGCTCAAGAGGTTCCATGAAGGGGATCCTTGTCACCGTACCCGAGAACCCTTGCAAAACTGCAGTGTTTTTTTAATCAGGGGACTATCCCTTCCCTTGGATATTACCTCCAGAGATGCTTTAAGGCATAGGCAAAATGGTCTCTAGCCCCGGGCCCATGCTTTCAGAGGGCCCCCTGATCGAGCCAGCTCTTTTATGCAGAGATTCTTGCTCTCATGACTATGAATATTTCAAATTAGATCAGATTGTTTTATATACTGTTTTCCTTTAATTTCTTTTTTAATGTGGGTGATGTGTGAGAGTCTATTATAGACATTTTGCAGAGAAATGAGTTTGTATTTCATGCATCATCTATAAAAAATGTTTACTTTTAGAACAAAACAGGACCTCACATATGAGAAATGGGAGGGTGTCTCACAGAGATTTGCAGTAATATGAGTGAGCTGCTTCTGTGTTATAATATTGAAAACACAACTCTATCCCTGAATATTAGATGTAAACACATTTGGAATTGGAGGAGTGTGCCTGTGCCATGTCAGTGACCTGGACAAAGAGGGCACGAAAGAGATGAAACTGGGTCATAAATGTAAAGCTGTTCTGTAAAGGGGCCTGCAAAATACATTGGGCCAATGGCCTCCTAAATCTGTAAGATGTCCCTGATGACCTCATCGCCCCCTTGTTTATTAGGAAATTGTATGGTGTATTGTTCACAAGTACCGTGACTACTGGTTCTTTCTCCGGTTGGCCCAGGGTGGACAGTTGGTTGTGTGTGTGTTTTTGGGTGTGTTTTATGCTGGGGGCATCGAATCCCGATGTTCCCCCTTAGTTAGCTGGGCTTACTATGTAGCCTCATTCTCGCCATTTGATCCTGGGGGACTGGGACCCTCTTCCTCACCCCAGCTAGTTGTATCAATATCCAGAACCGCTATAAATCTCCCTGTTACTAGAGTTTGTTCGGCTGAACCGGTGGGAGTGTGTGTTCTCCGCACCGCTGAGGTTTGATGGGGTGAACGCCACAGACGGTGGTCAAACTGCGCAAGGCCCTTTCACTGGACTAGGGCGGCGCTGGTATTGCCTGGGCCTGTGGGCCTATTACACTCTCATGCTTGGACCTAGCAAGTTTGTTGTTCGGTATGAGACCCACTGGCTCCCTCAACTGGTGGGTTAATGTATCCTGATGCGGGGACAGCAGGCATTGGGGAGACCACCTCCATATCTGCATATCATGGTGGAAGTGTGGATGCCTTGCTTGTTGTTTGTGGGATAGAATTATCGGTCTGGGCCTTCTCAAAGTTGGCTCACAGTTCTAATAGTGCCTCTCTCATGTCCTTCTGGCCTGCATATTTGGTTTGTGTGTGTGTTCTCATGTGTTCGATTGCGTTAATGTTAAAAGTACCATCTTTTGGCCAGGGAAACTTGTGTGCCTTAGTGTCTGTGTGCCATTCTTGGCAAAACTTTTTACTTTTTTGCTTGTATGGGGAACCTGATTTGCATGTGCTTTAGTGGCGACTCTATGATAAGTTGGGTAGTTTTAGAGGACAGATGCGCCCTAGTTTCTCTTATTTAGGGAATTTTCAGTTTTGCTCTCATTTTGTGGGGACACGGGGTCTACTGGTTCTAACGACTCACTATGAGCTCAGTGCTATCTACAGATGTATCAAAATAAATAACAATGCATATGTAGGGTCACAACCTAAAAGATAGTGCATCCGGTGCAAACAATATTAAAAAAAAACCTTTGTTAAGAAAACGAATAACTCGAAAAACTACAGGCCCCTCTTGGCAAAACAAAAACTACACCTATATCTCACCCAGGGGCCAAGCGAACCATGTGCATCACTCCCAGCGGTCCAACCAAGCAACACCTTTCACTTCTTTCAGATAACAATAGTGTTAAGAAACTGGTAGACTAAAAAAAGTTATATTGAGGTACCAGCTCTGTTTCACACCCAGGGTCCAAGCGTACCATGTGTGTTGCGCCCAGCAGTCCAAGTGGTGAGGCCTCAACACTGTATCACACCCTGGGGACAAGTATACCATCTGTGTTATGCCTAGCGGTTGAAGTGACAACATTCACCTTTCCTACCTTGCTGACTATCGAAAAAAGTGATTTCCGTGGGATCACCTCCGAAGCCGCCTTACGAGTACTCAGTTCGAACATTTAAAAGAGGTAACATGCCAGATTTCTGTAAGTGGCCGGGTGCTCATGTTACATTTTTGTGCTTCTTCCTGGTTTGCCATATACCAAATTGCGGGACTAAGAATTTGATGTAGTCTCTTACCCACTGTGACGGCAGCTTCAGGACGGACCTCCACTCCGCGGGTTCAGCAGAACTTCCAATCAATTGCAGTGTCTGCTCACCATCCTTGCTGCGCCAATGTAAATCTGTCTGAGCGGGATCTGCTCCCTTCGGCTACAGTCGGGTCCAAGGTATGAATCACTCCTATCTGGCTCACCAAAATGTTGCTTGAATCTGAATTTTACATTTAAGAGGCATTTGGCAAAACAGGAAGAGTTGGTTTAATTAAACGCTTCGGCCGGGAGTATGGTTACAAAAGCGGGTCTTAGGAGTGTCTCAAAATACAGTCAATCTGAGGAAGGTTTTATACATTTCTTTGGGTAGTATGAAATGTTTGAGTTGATTCTTTTTTGGTAAAGAATGTGAGCCTTGTCTTTGGAACCATAAATAAGGCCCCTGATAACAAATTCAGATAAGCCTTGATCTTGCGTGGACATAGTGGGTAGCATGTCCAGATTTCTGGCATGAGGGGTGCATGAGCACTGCTTGTGCTGTGTCCCGATTGGCTATGTGTTTCTAACTTCATGTGGCATCTGACTTTATGGTGTTTTGGGAATGTGTGCACCCCACTGGCCATGTGTACTTTATTGGAGCCAATCTCCCTGGACCATTGTGGTGTCACTGCGCCTATCTGTGGGAGTTATCTGAGTTTCCTGTTCGCTTGTTTGTCTGACGGCTACATGCTACCCCACCTGTAACCTGTCAATCAGTAACCTGAGGTCTAGGTCTCAGAGCCTGCCTGACCACGTAACTCAGTGTTGGGGTTGACGGAGAGTTCATGACGGATGAATTCGATAATAGAGATGCGATTTTGTTCTTGCATATAAATGTATCATTATTAACATTGACATCAAATTTTTCAATTTTAATACCCTCTCTATTCTTAATGCAGAAATAAGATACTTGGGCAGCTTTTCAGGATGATAGGATTCAGTGTAATGGCATCATTTGGCAACAGAGTTTGTATAGGATGTATTGGCTTATTTGCATGCCTATTATTATGCCTTTCTTATCAGGTGTTTCTAATGCTGCTGTATTGGAACAAGGTTACTAATGGAAATCAATAATGTATGGGATACTTTATGTTTACCACGTGATGTGTATTCAAGCAATTGCATTGAGGGGTTGATCCATTTAGGTGCAAGGCTATGAGAGTCAAATGTAGAAGTCATAATATAGTTAGGAGAGATCTAGTGAATGATAAAGAAATAATTTTTTCTTGGGAAAAGAGCGTATGAACTAAAATAAAAACCTCAGATGAGACAAAGAAGGGGAAGGTAGAATCCACAGCATTGACTGACTTTTAGAAAATATACCCAAGAAGGGTGGGATCAGTCATCCTTTCGTCTCTTAGAAGTTTAGATGGGGATAAGAACTAAAGATTTAGGAGTATTTAAAAATAGCAGTAACATCAAAAAAACACAAGTGCTGAAGCATGTTTGACACTAAAAGTTATCAGCAAGTGGGCAAGTCAAGATTTTAGAAACAGATAAAGTGACATAAGACAGCACTCTTTGCCAGACATCTTTCTAATACGAAACACCTAAAAGGGTAGGGAATACATATCCATTAACATCAAAGTTAGAAGGGGGAAAAATGGTCACAATCCCTTACTGGCCATATTATTGAGTATAGTAAACGTGGGGTATTTGTCCTTGACAGTGGGTGACCCCCATCCCACTGGCGATAAGTAGGTTCCAACAAGGTGTCAGGACAAATTGAAAGAATAATAGTTCAATCACAGAAAAATTCCAGAGTCATTCATTCATGTGCTTTGTTTTTATATACAGTTTTTGAAGTTCAGACTCTCTCTCAGGAAAGTAGCAAAAAGGTGACAGTCAACACGTGTTTTGCCCCCTACATGGCCATCCAGCCTGGGGCTTCCTCAGGGCGTTAGTAATCTGGTGAGGACACAGTCCATCCAAGGAAGTTCGGTTCGTGTACTAGTAGGCTCGTCAATAATGGCAAGATGCCTCGCAGCAATCGGTCTCTGCAGTCAGCGTCAGCCATATCCATTAACACCCTCAATGAACTGCTGAAGAGGAAATGGTTACAAGAACCTAATAGCTTGCAGCTTAATATGCAGAAAATGACTGCCTTTGGCAGGAAAATACGAATAGAGGTACAAAGTTAAATATTTTTGTATAGGAAATTCAAATTTAGAAATACCCAACCAGAAGGACAAGATAAGTGTGAGGAGATCCAGGATGGCACTGTAATGGAAAAAAAGAACAAACCAGTATTAGAGGACGGGAGTTTAGAGATGAACACAAGGAGAAGGAAAAGGAATTCAATATATGGGAAGACCAGATAGAGGAGCATTACATGGAATAAAGTTAGGAATTAACTTAAGTGGCCTTGGAGGGGATTGCCCTTCAGGTAGTGGGAGATACAATGGCAATCATTGCCTCACAGCTTCTCTCTATGAACCTGTCAACTCCAATTTTGCTGCTAAAAGGATGATGGGGTAGTTACTCCACCTTAATTTTCTGCAGTTACTGTGCTTGCCCATTTGTAATTAGTGTTGCGATTGTATAGATACTGTAGGAAGCAGGCCCTATAGTTAGTATAGTAAAAAGAAATACACTGTCATAGAGTCCTCAATCGGTACACAGAGGTAAAAGAAGATAATTGTAATTCTTTTTTTGTGGTAGAGTGAGTGAACAGTTAGGATTATCAGAGGGTAGTGCTAAGCATTTGTTGTCCTACACAGAGGCAATAAATGAGACGCAGACAAGAATAAATCTGAGACAAATTTGTAAAAAATAAAGACGATTTCTTTGTATTTTTAAACACCAAAAATGCAGTTCTAAGGTAAGAACTTTTCAAATTGCAATACGTAAAGAGTTCGTAAAATGTATCAAATTTGTGCGCAAGTACGCACCATAGGAATCAGTGAGAAGAAAATAAAAAATTGCATATAAAATCAGGCAAAGCTTTCACAAAGTTCACCGTCTTATTTCAGTTAGATGTTGGAACCAGGTCCAAAGTTCCAGCAGGAGAAGTACTGGAGTGTCCACGATAGGGCGGGAGCAGGGTGCTGAGAGTCTTGAAAACTGGTGCGCACGACGAAGGGGGCCACTTGAACATGCACTGCACAGGGGATCTTGGAGTTAAGTCCAGTGGGTCTCTTTGGAAGGAGAAGGTTGCAAGGGCCTGAGGACCACCAAAGCAGAGCTGGTTGGTCTGCACCGGTGGGGCCGGATGCAAAGCAAACAGGTCAGCCGGGTGTCGGTCATCTTTATGGTTTTCTCGGTCAGGAGCAAGCAACTTGGAGTGGCAATCTTGGGACAACTGGCCCACTCATCAAGTGGGTCTCGGATGTCTGGACGTCGCTCGATGAGCTTGCTTCTGATGCTCTGCGAGTCGGAAATGGACTCTTCTTAGTTTTTACAGTTGGGGGTCTTGGACCCCGTGTATTGGTATGCCACAACTCAAGTAGGTTGTGGTGCCTCCAATCTTGGTGAGAGGCAGATCTGACCCTGCCGGAGCTGTTGTACCTTTGCTTGCTTCGGTGCTGCGTCAAGGTCATTGGGGAGCAGCAAGTCAACAAACCGGAGTTCACGGGATCAGTACCTGTGGTGTGCAGGGGAGTGATATCTTCACTCCGAGGGAGCTTCTCGGCTACTTCGTAAAGGCTGGAGGTGCTCCTGTGTTCTTGGAATCCTTTCAGGTTTCGGGACAACACAGCAGCAGCGATTGTCGAGTCTTTGCAGCTGGCAGGATTTGGCGCCTTTTGTTTCTGCAGCAGGGCTTCAATTCTTGCGTAGCAGGTCTTTTTTTCCTTGTTTTCTTTGGTCAGATGAATCTGAGGTTCAGTTCTCGGGGAGCCACCTAAATACAGAATTTAGGGGCCTTATAAGGGGAGGCAGGTAATAGCCAATGGGCTATCTACCCTTAGGGTGTCTACACCCTCTAGTGACCACTTTCTGTTGAAAGAGGCACTACCCTAGCCCTGATTGGAGGTTTTCTCACCATCTCAAGATGGTGGAATTTCAGGAGAGGGGTTCACCTCGCCTGCCCCGCCCTATGGGTGGTGCAGGCTGAGGGGGGACCGTCTTCCTCATCTAACTCATTTCTCACCTCTTTCCACTAAAGCAGGAAAGGTGGCTTGGCGTCCCCCACTATCTGGGGGCTCCTGGGCTGGCTTTCAAAGGTGGCATTGGCTATGAAGCTTATAGCATACACTGCCCCCCCTAGGGTCTGCCCCCTATATGTTTTTCATACAGCTTTTCAGGACAGGGGACCCAGGTTCTAAAATGGCTGCTGCCAAATCTTTGTTGATGTGATAGCAGTCAATTAGATTTCATCTTTAAATCTGTCAGCTCCTCTGACCCTCCACAGCGTCTTATATACATAAACCTTAAACCTTAATGTCTCAAAAACCACTGAAAGAGTTTGCACCAAATCATAAAAAGCACGCTTTTGCAGCATGAATCTTTTCTGTATTCACATGCTTTGAATTATCCCTCATCCTAGTGGTTGGGTCTGGAACTCTCTTGTTGTAGACTCTTTTTGTTGTTGTTGTTGTTGTTGGGTGTCAACTGTCCTCACCATATGGTGCTTAGTTTAGCCTCTCCTGGCGTCAAACACCCTCCCTTGAAGCCTCTGTGCAGGGTCCATGAAAAAGAACCTAACAGTGGAACCTTCTGTTTAAAGCACCTAACTTATTTTAACTCTTCCCTAGTAAAAACCCATCTGATACCTGTGGGATTAGTGTGCACACTGAATAGTACCCACCGTCACAGTACTTATTCCCGGAGGAACTTAAATAGTTGAAAACAAAGCAAAGGTGCACCACTTGTGAGCAATTTTTATCAAACAGTAACAGGCAAATTGAATACATCCAAGTTCATCAAAGAAATCTCCTGAGTTGGTTATTATTTTTCTTTGTCTCATTTATTATTTCATTTTCGTTTCGCGTTGATGACACACGGCGTTTAACACGCAGAACAGCCGACGCGTTTCGTCCCCTTGCGGGACTTCTTCAGAGCTGTTAAACATAAACACATACAATATACAGATTTAGGAACATGACTTACAACAAATATACAATAATATTTTTACAAAACGATCCATGTACTTGAACAAAGACAGACCAGTAAATTGACAAATGAAATATAAAAGTACTTGTTTACATTACACAAAACATACATACTATCCAATGAATTTCTACATCAAGACATATAATCTAAAATGTGCCAATCGGCATTAACATTGACCCAAAACATTTCTATTTTTACTAATTTCTTCTGATAACTTTGATGTATATATGCCCAAGGAAGGGCTAAGGAGCTGGAGATACTACTAAAAGGACAGCCATACTATCTGGAACGTCCAGAAGTACAAAGGAAAAAGTTAAATGAGTAGAATAAAGTGTCTAGTACCATAAAAGATACAAACTGATATTAGGATGAAATTGCAGATCATGAACATTAAAGTCAAAGAGGAAGATATATGGGGATTATATAACTTCCACATGTCAATTAAACATCCTCCATATTGGTAGGACATCAAAACAGTTAACAAACAACCAAGAGTTAGTCATCTACAGGGGAGCTGATACAGAGAAAGGGCTACTGCGATGAAAAAGTGTATCATTCATATACCCACCAATAAAAGTCAATGGAATCAGACGATCTCCAATGTGAGTTATTATGTAACGATAAATCTCCAGGGGGAAATGCTTCCCCATCAAGTACGATCTACAGTATAAAATATAACAATTAAGCAATCAATAATAATTATGAGGGAGTGATCTCTACTCAAATTAAAACACACAAAAAAAGATATCTTTGATGGGGAAGCATTTCCCCATCAAAGATAAACGCCGTGTGTCATCAACGCGAAAAGGAAATAATAAATGAGATAAAGAAAAATAATAACCAACTCAGGAGCTTTCTTTGATGAACTTGGATGTATACAATTTCCCTGTTACTGTTTGATAAAAATTGCTCACAAGTGGTGCACCTTTGCTTTGTTTTCCTCTGTGCAGGGTCACCTGCTTCAGAATCTTGTTTTCTGTTGTTTGGAGAACTTTCAGCGAGGCTTCTAGACCAATCATCACAAGGAAGAAGAAGATAACAAGGTATAGTTCAGAAATGTATAAGGCCTAGAGGAAGATCATCGCCACAACAGAAGGAGAGGACTCTTGTCAAAGGATTTTAGCAACTTCCACCGAAAGTCACTGAGGTAAGTGGGACGAGCAAAGGACGGAGAATGCGTGGAAAGGCGATGCTCTGCTGTGAGTGAAATGCAGAATACACCTTTCTGTTTCTACCTGGAGTGCCACCACAAGTTTGCCAGAGGGACAACCACATGGTGTGCAATTTCTGCCTGCTGACAGACCACAAAATACATACCTGCAGCGCCTGTGCAGAATCGATACCAAAAACACTGAGGACACGAGAGAAGCAAAGGCAGGCGCACTATGCCATGCAGAGGCAGAAAGAAATACCATCACTGAGAGACCTTGGACTGTCAAGTGAAGAGGAGGACAATGCCGCCGAAGATGCAGAGGGACTGGGCTCGGATGCTGAAAAAGAGATTATCGACGTCAAGCGGGAACACAGGAAGCAGAAAGATATGCCTATATAGGTAATGCAGAAAAAGAGGGGAGCAGGCGAGCGAGAACTTCAGACTGTAGATCTCAGAAGACTGATTCAGCACCGAAAATGTCGCAGACCGTAGGCAAGTCAAGGGTAAAAGAGCCCCTAGGGTCCCATACAGAGGACATTGCAGATGGTCGATTCTTGGAAAAGACACTGGCATCAAAAGATGAGAGAAAATCAAGAAGATAGAAGCCACGACTACGGCAGCTGAAAGTTTGATGCAGAAGAAAAGACCAGCGACCACACTTAATAGCGAAGAATGTGCCCTCAAAATTGAGCGCAAGAAAAGACATCTAGAGGCCAAAATAACTGTGATCCATCAAAAAAAGAAGGATTTGAATGCCTCCCTCTAGGGATTCAAATTACCGTCAAAACCTTTGACTGAAAGAGTACAGGAGGAGAAAGACTCAAGGGGAAATTAAATCTCCAATGGCAGCAAAGCTGCAAGAAGAGATGAAACAAGAAATCTTCTATGAAGGGGAGACTGAGAGTCACAGGGTCTGTTCTAGGATGTTGAGGGGTTGGAGGGCATCATAGGAAAATGGCTAGACCTTGATGCAGATTTCGCCAAAGAGGGTGTGGGCAAATATCCATTGAGGCCCTCGCCCCTGGATGACATTGCAATGTATAATCCAATGGTGAAAAGGGCAAAAGAACGGTACTGGGTCCACTTGGATGAAGAGAAGTCATAGACATGCTTTCTGCTAGAGACACTCCTACCCTCACAAAGCAAAAGTTTCTGCCAATGGTCCAGAGAATCTTGGACCAGGGGAGAGAGGCATTTACAGAATCAGCAACCTGAAGGTCAGTGACACCCAGGGTCAAAAAGAAATATAAACATTCACCGAAGGATCCTCCATTTATTCGGGGTAATGCAGTGGCAGACTCCATCATTGTAGCCACTGCAAGGAAAAGAGCCGATATGCCTGCCACCTCTGGGCCATGTCTTGATAAGGAAAGCTAAAGGATGGAAATAGTGGGGAGAAAGTTCAATAGCATAGCCGTAACACAATGGTGCAAACTCGAACACCCTGCTCAACAGGTATGCCTACTAATACCAGGAGAAGACGGCCTGATTAATGAACCACCAATGCGAGCAATACCAGAAGAGAGCAAATGTTCTCACGGGGAAGGGAAGAACATAGCAAACATGTGCCTAAAATCAGCACTCGGCGCCGCAGACACAGCGAGTTTGCAACTGGTGGCAGGAGTAACCCTAAGGAGACACGCCTGGCTGCGAGTCAAGGGGTTCAAAAATGAAGATCAGGCTAACGTCATCAGCGCCCCTTTCATTGGGCAACACCTATTTGGGAGCGCAGTAACTGACACTGCAACAATTTAAAAAGGAAAACGACACAGCAAAGTCAATGGGGGCCTTACACTTTAGAGAACAGCACAGAAGGGGAGTCACCCCCACTAGAAAGCTGACAGCAAACAAGTGACTCACAAAAACAAGTCTACCCCACACACAACACCTGTGTGGGGAAGAATAGGAGCCTTCCTCCAGGAGTGGAGGGAGGTCACATCCGACAAGTTGGTACTTAACATCATCCAAAATGGCTAATGCATAGAATTGGAAAAACATCAAAGCAAACAACCTGTGCAAAACAAGAGAAAACCTGTCTCCATCAGAAAGCAGAAGAATTACTACAAAAACAGGCAGAGATCATCCAGGGAATCTACTCAACATACTTATTGGTGCCAAAACCAGGCAAATTGCTATGACCCATACTAGACCTCCACTTCCTAAACAAGTTCATAAAAACACAGAAGTTCTAAATGACAACCCTACAATAAGTTATCCCTTTTCACTACTGGGGGTTTACATGGCAATCATAGACCTAAATGACACCTATCTGCATGGCCCAATTGTAGGAAAGTAGGATCTGCTTTACTGATTACCCTCACTTTTTGCTGGTGTTCAATTGTTTTCTGACGACACTGACTCTGATCCTGCTGATCAGGTCCCCAGTTACTGTGCTTCCTCCCTAAATTGTTAATGGTACGTACTTAGATGCACACCAGATTGGATACTTGTGTACCCTTGTAAATCCCTAGTATATGGTACTGAGGTACCCTGGGCAGAGGTACACCAGGGGTCCCTCATGCGCTGAAGGTTTCCCTATATCTAAAGTCACTGCACTTAAGACCCATTAGTCACGCCTCTAGCAGGCCCTCCAGTCCTGAAGGTAGGGTGCTCGGTCCTAAGTGTGAGGGTGCCCCTGCATGAGCAGGACACCCCTACAGCCTACGGAGTCCATTCTCCCAGGTTGTAATTGCATGAGCCATATAACATATAGATGGAGATCGCGTCATTACGCGATGACCATCTCTAAACTGGCTTGAACGAAACTGGGCATGTTTGGTTTCAAATATGTTGGAATCATACTCCAACACTGTATCCGGTGTTGGAGGTATGGTTCCATCCATGGTAGAGCCCCTCCGGTAGGCCCTCCATGCTCCCGGATCGATCTAACAGAGCCTGACAGCAAAATAGAGGTGCTGCTGACCACAGACAAAATTCTGTTCTCCTACTGCTGGCAAAGGACAATAGGTTTCCTGTCACAGGGAGGTGTGACTACCTCCCAGAAAGGACTTAGTGTATTGGGCTGGGGCGGGAGCACTTGCCGGTACCCCATAGTCTGCTCAAAGGGCACATACGGTGCCCTCCATGCATACTCCAGTTCAAACCAGAAGAGGTAGCCATTGGCTCCCCTCTCTGGCATGAAACTGGACAAAGGACATGGGAGTATCATCCCCACTTTTTGACCTCTCATCTGGGAGGGAACACTGAATCGTCCTAACCCTCACCTTAGAGTAGTTAAGGGCTTACCTTTGGGTGGGTCCCTAGATTCGTCGTGGGATTTTATTCAGGTCCGACTCCCCTTCTTCTTTGACCATCTGGACATCTTGGCCGAGTCGTGCTGACTGCGCCGATCTAATCACATCATCCTCTTGCTTCCGGACCAACACTGAAACAGAGAAGACTCTGTCGACTCCTGATCTCGTTGTCCTGCAAGCTCGCTGCAACATCAGTGTCCCGTGCTCGTGCCAACGGAGTCGTACGCATCGAGAGGTTCTGTCGAAGTGTTTGTCCCCGCTATAACTGACCCGTGCCAATGCAGTTAGTTGGACGGACCAATTCCGTTGTCTTCAGCATCCCAGTCACTCGGACAGAGATACCACTTGGGTGTACCGAAGCTTGAAGTCTCTTCACTTAACTTGTCTTCCTGAACTCAAGTGGCCTTCGTCTTCCATGCCTCCTGGACGTCCCAGTGTGGCATAGACTCCCGAACTCGCTTCTGAGTTCCAACAGACTCTTTCATCCTTGTGCGGTAAGACTGCGACTGCAACGTATCTGTGAACAGAATTGAGTGTCCGGTCAAGTATTCCTTCTCATCTGACCGTGGGGGGGGGGGGGGATTCCACGACTCTCACCTGGGGTGGTTCCTAGGGTCCCGACTCTTCTACATCTCCTGGATCCGGTCTCGCCTTAGGTTGTGGTTCACTTCCTACTTTTTTGATATATTGTCTGTCTCCCCTCTGAGGACCACTGTGCATTGGTGCTATCTGCTGTTCTATGTCCAAAGTATTGTGTGCATTGTGAATATCTCCGGGTAGGAGATACCGTAACGTGTTAGTGAGTGATTTTTAATAAATATTTTGTTTTAGAAGTCCACTGTTTTTTTTTTCATTTAGCCTACTCTAAACGATTAGATACTGGTAAACTGAGCTGCTTTGCACTCCTCCTAGACTAAACCTGAAGGCTGCTCTCCACAGATGCCACTTAGTGAGCTTTCTTTGGTTATCTAAACCCCTAAAATCACCATAAGGGTCGCCCGGGTTAGTGCAGGGTGCAACACTTACATAAGGAAGCACCATATACTGATCTGGCATCTCACATTGGTGTGCAGCGGTTGGGAGTCAAGGTTGCACAGGTAAGTTCTACTGTACTTTGCAGATTGGTTGTCAAGGGCCTCACACACCCTTCCTCCAATCTCAGGAAGTTTAGTTCCCTCTAGGTTAGGTAGGTGCAGCACCACACTACACCTAGTATGTCTTTAGTGGGAGACGCCAGTGGCTCTCTGCATTCTAGATACTGTGGCCTCACGTTCCTGGAACTGAGAGCCCTTTGTTCCTCTAGAAAACTGAAGATGGGCAAAAGGTCTAGCACTCAGCTCCTCTTAGGGTGCTAATGCAGGATTATCTCCAGAAAGCTGGTGGGTCAGAAGAGCATGACCGAGTGGGTGGGCAGGTGTCAGAAGAGGAGACAGGAGGGACCTCCCTCCATGACCGTTGAAACACATGTCGGCTGAATAGAAACTATAAGAATAAAGAAAGAAAAACAAGAAACTCAAAATACTGTGTTAATATTTATGCATACAATGTGCAGATAAATGTTTAGATGCACTACAGACATGTGCTGCGGATTTCCTTTGTGTATTCAGTGGCCTCGGCTGCAATTTTAAGGGAAGTTGGTGGTTCTCCTCACCTTACAGCACCGTCCAGAATTCAGGATCTATTGAAACTAATATATGTGCGATTTTCCTGAGTGGCGCCGTTTCACCTAGCTCAATACCACTGTCCGTTCAAAGGTCTTAAGGCTCTGGAAGGTTGGCTTCATGGAAGCAAGTTACAGGACTGTGAGGGACTGTATAATCTTATCATGAGGGAGCACATCCTTAATAATTGTCAGAATCAACTTTTACACCAGTACCTGGTGGACTCTGATCTGACCTCTCTCCAAGAATTGGGAAAGAAGGCAGACAAATGGGTCCGTACCAGGGTTAAGCAAAGAAACCTTGGTGGTGAAGGTGAACAGAAGAAGTCAGATTCTTTTAAATCCCAAGACAAGGGTGAGGACAAAAACAAAGACAAGAAAGAGTCTTCTCCAGGCCCCCAAAAACCTGAATCTGAGGTTGGGTCCCAAATCTCCAAAAAGGGCAAGGAGAAACCTTGGTGCTACTTTTGTAAGGTGAAGACCCACTGGACAAAAGATGCTAATTGTCCTAAAGCCAAGGAAGATATTACCACTGCCCCTAAGGCAACTGCACCCACTAGCTGCAGTACATGAGGTAGTACTACCCCCAAGGGATTAGCAGAATTAACCTTGGGCTCTGAGGAGGGTTCTAGCCTAGCCAGAACTCTTGCACAGACTGTGCTTGTCTGTGATGGTGGCATAGATTTTGCCACCTTACTGGTAAGTCCCACTAACTTGGGCAAGTAAAGGCAGCAGCCTTTAATCAATGGCCAAGAGGCTATGGCCTACAGGGAAACAGGTGCCAGTGTCACCATGGTGACAGAGAAACTTGTGTCACCTAAACAGATCATACTTGGTTAGCAGTACCAAGTCATTAACACAAGCAACGCCAGGACTAACCATTCCTTGGCAGTTGTGAATCTCAGCTGGGGTGGGGTAACTGGCCCTAAAAGAGTTGTAATTTCTGAAGACCTGCCTGTGGATTGTCTGTTGAGGAATGATTTAGAGACTTCAGCTTGGTCTGAAGTGGAGTTCAGGACTCATGCAGAGACGGGCATCTCTGCCAGTGTGTTTGCTGTCACCAGGGCTCAGGCCAAACAGCTCAGCACTGAAGGGGCACTGGATCCTGAAAAGATGGTCCAGGTTGCTCCCAAAAAGAGGAGCAGGAAGGGGTAAGGAATTATCCTCCTCCCAGGGAGGGGATCTCAGTCCCTGTGAAGGAACTGTCAGGCAGAGTTCTTGGGGGCAGGGAGCCCATCCAGGGCAGATCTGAGTTTGGAGCAGAAATCCTGCTCCTCTCTTGAACAAGTCAGACAGCAGGCTGCTGCTGAGGAAGCAGGGGATGTCAGTGGATCCCACAGGGTTTACTGGGAAGAAGGGCTCTTGGACTCTAAATGTAGAGACCCCAAGCCTGGTGCCACCAGGAGGTTGGTCATACCTCAGAGGTTCAGGGCTTCCTTCTGTCTCTAGCACAGGACATTCCCCTTGCAGGACACCTTGGGCAAAGTAAGACTAGGGACAGGCTTGTCCCTCACTTTCACTGGCCCCACATGTCTGAAGATACCAAGGAGTTTTGTCGCTCCTGTGTTACCTGCCAAGCCAGTAACAAGTCAGGTGGCACTACAAGGCCACCTTAATTCCACTACCAGTGGTTGGGGTTCCCTTTGAGAGGGTAGGGATAGACATTGTTGGTCCCTTAAACCCCCCAACAGCATCTGGACACAGTTGTATACTAGTGGTGGTGGACCATGCCACAAGGTATCCAGAGGCCATTCCACTTAGGACCACTACAGCTCCTGTGGTGGCTAGGGCCCTCCTGGGAATCCTAACTGACAGAGGTACCAACTTCATGTCAAGTTACATAACTGCAATGTGGAAAGAGTGTGGTGTAAACTATAAGTTTACCACACTCTACCATCCACACTGCAATGTGCTTGTTGAAAGGTTCAATAAGACCCTAAGGGTGTGATCCTGGGACTCCCAGAAAAGTTCAGGCAAAAATGGGATGTCTTATTACCCTCACTTCTCTTTGCCTACAGAGAGGTCCCACAAAAGGGGGTTGGCTACAACCCTTTTGAAATTTTGTTTGGGCACCCAGTTAGTGGTCCCTTATGTCTGGTGAAGGAAGGATGGGAGCAGCCTCTCAAACCTCCTAAGCAAGACATTGTGGGTTATGTCCTAGGCCTGCATTCCCGCATGGCTGAGTACATGAAGAAGGCCAGTAAAAACCTTGAGGCCAGTCAGGAACTACAAAAAGCCTGGCATGACCAGAAGGCTGTGCTGACTGTTTACCAGCCAGGACAGAAAGTGTGGGTGTTGGAGTCTGTGGCCCCAGCAGCACTCCTAGACAAATGGAGTGGCCCCCACACCATCCTTGAACAGAAAGGTGAGGTCACCTATTTGGTGGACCTTGGCACCCCTAGGAGTCCCCATAAGGTACTCCATGTGAACCGCCTAAATAATTTTGTGGACAGGGTAGACATGGGTTTGCTCATGGCCACTGATGAGGGACAGGAAGAAGAGAGTGACAGCCTCCCTGATCTCTTCTCCCAGAACCCTGTTGAAGGGTCACTTGAAGGAGTAGCCTTGGCAGGCAGCCTCACTGCCCAGCAACATGCTGATTGCAAGGAAGTCCTCAGTCAGTTTAAGGGCATGTTCTCTCTGACACCCAATCAAACCACCTGGTGTACCCATGAAGTGGATACAGGTGGCAGTCTGCCTGTGAAGAACAACATTTACAGACAGCCTGACCCTGTCAGAGACTGTATCTGGACTGAGGTCCAGAAAATGTTGGAATTGGGTGTCATTGAACCTTCAGATAACCCTTGGGCTAGCCCAGTAGTCCTGGTGCCAAAACCACACACCAAGGACGGCAAGAAAGAGGTGAGGTTTTGCGTGGACTACGGGGACTTCAATGCAGTCACTAGGACTGATGACAGATCAGACTCTCTGAGGATGCCAAGCAAAAAACAGCTTTCTCAAGCCCCAGTGGGCATTATCAGTTTACTGAAATGCCTTTTGGTTTGAAGAATGCATCTGCCACATTTCAGAGAGTTGGTGAACAAAGTCCTCACAGGTCTGGAAGCTTACGGGAGAGAAAAATCCAGACCATCATGGACTGGGTTGCTCTCACTACCCAGTCCGAGCTTTCTTAGGCCTGACTGGGTGCTACAGAAGATTTGTTAAGGGGTATGGGTCCATTGTGACTCCACTTAATGATCTCACATCCAAAAGGATGCCCAAGAAAGTCCTGTGGACAGCAAAATGCCAGAAGGCATTTGAAGAACTAAAGCAGGCCATTTGCACTGCTCCTATTCTGCAAAGTCCTGATTACTCCAAGACCTTTATTGTCAAGACAGACGCTTCTGAGGTGGGGGTAGGGGCTGTGTTGTCTCAACTTAATGCAGAGGGCCAGTAGCTTTTATTGACAGAAGGTTGATCCCCAGAGAAAAGGTTGGTCAGCTATGGAGAGGGAGGTCTATGCTGTGGTCTGGACCCTGAAGACGTTGAGGCCATACCTGGTTTGCATTCACTTCATTGTTCAGACAGACCATAAGCCCCAACAATGGCTTAAACAGATGATGGGTGAAAACCCAAATGTTTGAGGTGGTCCATTACCCTACAGAGGATGGACTGTATGGTGGAACATAGACCTGGGAGTAACCATGCCAATGCAGATGGACTCTCCAGATATTTCCACTTAGGACATGAAGACTCAACTGGGCAAGGCTAGTCTCATCTCCTTACATTTGGGGTGGGGCGTTGTGTAGGAAAGTAGGGTCTGTTTTACTGGTTACCCCCACTTTTTGCTGGTGTTCAACCGACTAGTCTGACTGGGATCCTGCTGATCAGGACCCCGGTCACTGTGCTTCCTCCCTAAATTGGTAATGGAATGTACTTGGGTACACCCCAAATTGGATACTGGTGTACCCTTGTAAGTCCCTGGTATATGATACTGAGCTGAGGTGTGCAGGGCAGAGGTACACCAGGGGTGCCCCATGGGCTGAAGCATGTATTATGCCACCCATGGGAGACAACTCAAACTGTAGCCATAGCACTGCCATTGCTGCCTGTGTAAGCTGGTGCTAGCACTACATACAACAGATATAGGTTTTCCTATATCTAAAGTCACTCCACTTAAGAATCATAAGTCACCCCTCTAGCAGGCCTTCCAGTCCTGAAGGCATGGTGCTCGACACTAAGTGTGAGGGTTCCCCTGCAAGAGCAGAATATCCCTACAACCTACGGAGTCAATTCTCCTGGGTTGTAAGTGCATCAGCCATATAACATATTGAGGTGCATCAAGTCATTCTGCGATGACCATCTCTAAACTGGCTGGAACGAACCTGGGCATGTTTGGTATCATAACCCAACACCGGTGTTGGAGGTATGATTCCATTCATGGTAGGGCCTCTCCGGGAGGCCCTCCTTGCTCCTGGGACCGATCTAACAGAGCCTGACAGCAACCTAGGGCTGCTGCCGACCACAGGCGTGATTCTGCCCACCTGCTGCTGGGTCAAGCCTGAGCAGAGGAAGGTAGGAAAATAGGTTTCCTGTCACAGTGAGGTGTGACCACCTCCCAGATAGGACTTAGTGTATTGGGCCGGGGCGGGAGCGCTTGCCAGCTCCACATAATCTGCTCGAAGTGCACTTTTGGTGCCCCTCTTGCATACTCCAGTTCAAACCAGATCAGGGAGCCGACCTCCTCCTCTGGGAGGGACTCCTGAATCATCCCAACCCTCACCTTAGGGTACTTAAAGGTTTACCAGTGGGTGGGTCCCTAGATTCGTCATGGGATTCGATTCAGAACCAACTCCCTTTCTTCTTTGACCGTTTGGACATCTTGGCCGAGTCATGCTGACTGGGCTGAACTGCTTGCATCGTCCTCTTGTTTCCGGACCAAGACTGCAACGGAGAAGACTCTGTCGACTGCTGATCTCGTCATCCTGCAAGCTCGCTGCAACATGAGTGTCCGTGCTCCATACAGATTCCGTCTGCAACAAGATCGACTAGTTTGCCGAACCTGTGCTCCCACGGACTCCACAAGGCTCTGCAGCATGGGTAGTGGTTCTGCGTTCCCTTGAGGCCTCAGCTGTCCTCTCGTCTAGTTGAAGCCAGTATCCTTCGTAGAACACCCTGGAACCAAACCACTGTGCACCGTGTCACTGCATCGCTTTAATCACCCGGTGACCGAAACGACTACCACGACCTACTCGTGACAACCGAGTCGTATGGATCGAGGGATTCTGTCGACAAGTCTGTCCCCGCTATAACTGACCCGTGCCTGCGCGGTTGGTAGAAAGGACCGATTCATTTGTCTTCAGCATCCCAGTGGCTCGGGCAGAGCTACTGCTTCGGTGTACCCCAGCGGTGTCCCTTCACTTAACTTGTCTTCCTGAACGCAAGGCCCTTCGTCTTCCGTACCTCCTGGACGTCTCGGTGTGGCATAGACTCTGTCCCCTCTGCTTTCAGCTACTCTTCATCCCAAACTCGTTTCTGAGTTCCAACAGACTCTTTCGTCCTTCTGTGGTAAGACTGCAACCGCAACATACCCGCTGAACAGTATTGAGTGTATGGTCAAGTATTCCTTCTCATCTGACTGTTGGGGGTGGTTCCATGACTTTCACCTGGGGTGGGTCTTTGGTTCCTCAACTCTTCTACATCTCCTGTGTCTAGTCTTGACTTAGGTGGTGTTTCACTTCATACTTATTTGATATATGGTCTGTCTCCCCTCTGGGGAACACTGTTTATTGGTGCTAACTGCAGTTCCATGTCCAAAGTATTGTGTGCACTGTGAATATCTCTGGGTAGGTGATACCGTAACGTGTTAGTGAGTGATTGTAATAATTATTTATGTTTTACAAGTCCACCGTGTGGTTCTTTTTCATTTAGCTTACACTAAACGATTAGATATTGGTAAACGGAGCTGCTTTGCACTAAGCCTGAGGATGCTCACCACAGCTACCCCTTAGAGAGCTTTCTATGGTTATTTAAACCCCTAAAATCACCATAAGAGTCGCCCAAGTTAGTGCAGGGTGCAACACTTACATAAGTGAGCACCATATACTGACCCGGCTTCTCACACCAATGAACCACAGACAGAAGAAGTTTTGTTGCTTCATAATACACAAGGTACACTACCAGTTCTGATTTCTACTATTCGGGACTAAATCAGTTCCCAGAGTGTTCACAAAGTTCTTAGCAGCCGTAGCTGCTTATCCGAGAAGGAAAAGAATACATGTGTGCACCTGCCTAGCTAACTAGCTAGTAAGGGCAAGTTCTGCCCATACGTGCAGAGACAGCATAAGGACAGTGATGACAACACTCCACAGACTGGGTTTCACCGTAAAAATGGAGAAATCTTCACCGTGCCAGAACAAGTGAAGCTCTTCTTGGGAGCTAAAATAAACAAACCACAAGCAAAGGCTTTACCATGTGAAAAGAAGCTAGACGCTCGTCACTACCAAAATGGTAATCTCTGACAGTGAGGACTGTGGGTAAGTTGCTGGGAATGATGGCTTCTTGCCTACCACTAATTCCACTTGCAAGGCTACACATGGGACCGATTCACGGATGGGTCTGAAGCCAATGGTCACAAGCAACGGGGAGCTGGGAAGATCTAGAGGTTGGCACTCAGAGTACAGGAGGAAATCATGTGGTGGAACAGGATGAATATAACAGTAGGAAGACCCTTCAGGCTGCCACCTCCAACAGTGACTATCACCATGGATACCTCACACATGGGATGGGGAAGCTCAATATCAGAGGGGTCTGGAAATCAGAAGAAGTGATACAACATATACATTTGTTTTGAGGACAGTGTTCCTTGCCTTAAAAGCCTTTCGGACGCAGTTGTGGAACAAATTAATACAAGTTGTAGCAGACAACACAACAACAATGTTCTACCTCAGCAAGCAAGGGTGGGGCAAAATCTTGCACCCAATCAACACTAGCACAGGGGATATGGAGGTGGGGCATCCAGAGACAGATAGCCATAGCAACCATGCATCTACCCGGAGTAGACAACGTAGAAACACTAAACAAAAATATATATATATATATATATATATATATATTCACTGAAAAAACCATAGGTTTCACACACGTTATAGTTAGGAATTAGCATTTAAAAAACCTTGCAAATTCACTTAAAAAACCATAGGTTTCACACATGTTATAGTTAGGTGGATATTTCACTCGTAAAAAACCAATGAAATTCCCCCATTATAGTTAGTTCAGATAACTATAACTCGCGCGCCCGCAATCCTCTGCTCATGACGTCACATATTACATCACTCATGACATGGTCAGTGGCATCACTCTTGACATCACTGATGACATCATCCTTGTGATAGAGTGGCGGTCGCGCGAGTTATAGTTATCTGAACTAACTATAACGGGGGAATTTCATTGGTTGTTTACGAGTGAAATATCCACCTAACTATAACATGTGTGAAACCTAAGTGAATTTGCAAGGTTTTCTAAATGCTAAGTTATGTATGTATTATTATTATTTTTTTTTATATTTATTTTACAATAAACTACGTATACATATACATACGTGATTTAAAAAAAAAAAAATTAAAATGTTTTTTTCTGCCTTCGGGGTCCTTCAGGGACCCCCTGACAAAGGCTAGGGGGTCAGGAACTCTCTACTCTGCCCCCTTTTCATGTTCGCCACCTTCCTTTTCCACTCTCGCACTGAAAACAAACAAAATGGCGGCCGACACTTCCTGATTTCGACCGATTCGAACGTTGACTGACATGTAACCACCAATCAGAATTACGCTTGCGCACGTTAGGGTGCGCGCACGGTGCGCGGCTATAGATATTTATGTGCTTTAACTGCAATTTTCTCAGAAACTACTGAACAGATTGACTCCATATATGCAAAAGGCACATCCCTGACCTGAGGACTACCTCTCTGCCCAATTTCAAGTAATTCTGTTCAGCCGTTCGGGCTGTACCTTCGACTAAAGGTCCTATGGGAAAATGCATGGGGAAAATGCGTTTTGGGACCCCCCTTTTTTCTCGGCCCCCGCTTGATGAATCCCCCCGAGACTTTCAGGGTAGGAGCTGAGCGGAGCGCCCCATTAGTTTTGAAAAATTCACGAAGATTCGTCAACCGGCGCCAAAGTTATTCAAAATAGAATTTTGAGATTTCCTATGGAAACACGGTCCTAACTATAACTATCTACTGGCGACCGCCAGTAGATTATATATATATATATATATATATATATATATATATATATATATATATATATATATATATATATATATATATATATATATATAGGTAAATTGCAACATTCTATTCCCAATAACTTTGGCGCCGATTGACGAATTTTCGCAAAATGTTTACAAAAAATTGGGGGGCGCTCCGGTCCGCTCCTATCTTGAAAGTTTCGGGGTGATTCGGCAAGTGGGGGCTGAGAAAAAAAGAGGGGTCCCAAAACGTGTTTTCCCCATGCAATTTTCCATACGAACCTTTAGTCGCAGCTACAGCCCGAACTGCTGAACGGAATTACACCAAATTTGGCAAAAAGGTAGCCCTTGGTTCAGAGTCGTGCCTTTTAGTTAAATGGTGTAAATCCGTTCAGTAGTTTTTAAAATATGAATGGAAAAAGAAATATATATATCTGGGCGGAGCCTAACCACACATCTCATCGTGAGATCTGATTGGCTGTCAGCACTTCATCCAAGAAGTGTTGGCAGCCATCTTGGGACCAATATACATGATAGCACCTCATTAAAAAGCATTGCAGTTAATAGAAGGTTTTAAGACCTTAGTTACATTATAAATCATTTGTTGATGGTACCATACTCATTTTAGGAATTGTGGTGTGGTCTAAGGTGATTTTACCATGTGAAAAAGCCTTCTGCTGGGATATCATGAATCATGTTTGAGAGAAAACTATTTTCTCATGCTTTTCCCACAGAGGTTTGGAAGGTGATCTATAAGCTAAACTGAGAGCATATTTTCTGTAAATTCACATTATCTTTCTCAGTCATGTGAGAATGAAGTCTGACATTCTCAGTAAAACATGTACATCCAACAAGGGCAAAGACTGTCAGTTGATTTCTTTGTGTTCTACTGCAGCTTCCCAGATTGTTCTAAAGAACAACTAGAGCGCTAACAGTCCTACTTATGACAAACGTATTGCACACCTGAAGCCATCTTGATTGGAATAAAGTGGTAACTCTTAAAACATTTCATTTAAAAAGGAACAAAATGAGGGGGTTCATTTTGCCATAGAAAGTAAGATTAGTGCTGTAGAAAGAAAAATTAGGGCACATTTTGAGTGACTTCTCAAATACTCTTCTATTTCATTAAAACATTCTGACATGCAGACTGAAACATGCACTTTCAATACCAGCAGCAGACTTCCCTGGTGAGCAGTAGCTTTACTACAGTGATCTAATGAGCAACTAGAGTGCTAACATTCTGAATTTATGGCAAATGTGTGACACATATGAATGCCTTCTTGATGGAATCAAACTAAAAAACTGAAAGTATTTCCTACTGAGGAGACTGTAGTAAATGAGGAAATTAGGAAACTTCATAACAAATAAGTCTCCCAAGATGGCCACCAGATACAAAAGAGCCCAAATGTAGCACAAATATCACCCAAATGTAGCCCACATGTAGCACAATGACAGAAGTGTGCAAAACTCTTTTTATTTTTTGTGTTTTTGCAGTTTTATATAGTGCAGACTTGTCAGGTATTGGAGTGCTTTACATGAGCATTGGTTACATCACAAAAGAACACATTCGTTTTGGTTGTAGACATGGGGAGATTAAGTGATTTGGCCAGAATCACAGAATGTTGCGCTGAAGCAGAAACTCCAACCTGGTTCCCCAGTTGCAAAGTCTACAGCACTGGAAGTAACACCACATCCTCTGCCCTAAGTGCAACATTTAATCAAGTGGTCAACTGGATAAAAAAACATATAACAAATAATTTAAAAGTAATTTGTCGCTATTTGAAAACTCAGAAAATATGTCCTCATTTTAGTTTTTTAGAGCACTAACCATAATTTTGATGCAAATCAGACCCTCTCATATATGTAATTTCTAAAGGAAATGCTCTAGGTATTACAGTTTTGATTACATCAAGATGACGTCAGTCGTTCCACACTTTTGTAATAAATATGGAATGTTAGCAATCTAGTTGTTCATTAGGATACCGTTGAGAGGCAGAGGCCAGGGGCACGGACTCTGAAAATTGAAGCTGCCTTCAGGAGGGCGCAGATGCAACAATTTGACCACACTGGGCAGGCAGGAAGGGCAGTGGCAGCACAACAGACTATGGAGGGCAGTGGAAAGGGGGGCAGGGGCAACAAACCAACAATACAGGACTGGCAAGAGAGGCTGTGGCAATATAATAGACCACTGTGGGCAGAAGGAAGAGGCAGTGGTAGTACAACCATACATGCCAACAGACCCGATTCAGCCAGGAAACGTCCAATGTTTTTAAGCCCAAATGTGCTTTATTTTCTCTGTCTCCTGTCTACAATCTCCTCTTTTTCAATGTAAGTCAAAGAGGAAAATCAATACCCCAGTTTTTTTTCAAAATCTCCCTCTTACCAAGTTCAAAATGTCAGAAAGTATGGTACATTGGATCATGGAAGGCAGGAGGAATTGGGGTAGGGACATGGACTCGGAGAACAGAGGACAGGAGGGACATGGAGAGGTGCACCAAACTGACCCTACAGGGCAGGCATCAGGGTTTGCAGCAGCACAATACACCACACAGGGCATGTGGGACGGGGGTGCAGCACAACAATCCATAGAAAGCAATAGGGAGGGGACAGGACCATGCACATGGACAACAGAGAACAGAGGGGAAAGAGGCAATGGTAGCTAGCTGACGACAATGGCAGACAGGAGAGAAAGCTGCAGCATAACAGACCATAAAGGGCAGGAGGGACGGATCAGGGGCATTACAATGAAACAGACAAGCCAGGAGGGAGGGAATAGGGGCTGCACATGGAAACAGAGGGCTGGGGGCAAGGGGGCAGGAGCAGCAATATGACCATGGAGGTCAGTCAGGATGGGCACTTGAAGCAAGACACCCCATGGAGAGCAACAGTGAGACTATGATGGCATACACACATACCATGGAGGGAATGCGGGAGAGGGTCAGGGGCAGCTAGCTGACCACACAGGGAAGGTGGGTGGGGCTGTGGCAGCACAGAAGTCCATACATGGCAAGCGGGAGGATTAGTGGCAGCACAATGGCTATGATGGGCAAGAAGGAGGGTGCAGGGGCATGCACAAAGGACCATGGAGGATAGAAGGGAGGGTCAGGACCTGGGAACAGACAAGAGAGTTCAGGGGAAGGAGCCTCACAACAGACCACACGGGGCAGGCAGGAGGAGCAGTTGCAGCACAACATACCAGGGAGGGCAGAAGGGTGTGGCAGTAAAATGGACCATGGAGGACAGAAGGAAAGGGATAGGGGCATGGAATGTGGACAGGCAGGGTGGAGGTGGCAGGGACAGGTTACAGTCATCTGACAATGCTAGGCAGGTGGGAGGGGAGTGACAGCTCAACAGAACACTCAGAGTAGATAGGATTGGCAGGTCCATTGAACATGGTGGGCAAAAAGGATGGAGCAGGTGCATGCACAAAGACACGGAGGGTAGGGGGAAGGAGAATAGGGGCAGCAAGCTAAGCACAGAGGCTAAGCAGGAGGTCAATGATGGGGCATAGAATTGGGCAATGGAGGGCAGGAGGAGTGGACTGGTACATCATGCTAAATGGAGGGCAGTGGCAGCACATCAGACCATGCATGGCAGGAGGGAGGAGGCTAGTCCATGTATTCAGACAACAGAGGATATGGAGGAGGTGGATGGGGCAGCAAGCTAACTGTTCAGAGAAGGCGGGAAGGCCAGTGGCAGAACAACAGCCACACAGGGCTGTAATAAGGGAGCAGGGACATGGACTTGGACAATAGATGGCTAGGAGGAGGGAAGGCAGGAGCAGCAAGCTTGGGTGGGGCAGCACAATACCAGGCCCTGCTTCCAACCCCCCACCATCCATTGTGATATGCATCTTACTTAACGTTAAAAAACAACTAGAAATGTGCTGAAAAAAACAAAGATTACAGGGACGGTATAGTTAGACTCAGATTTCACTCATACACAACCAGTGAAATCCAGCAGTTATATTTACCTGCGCTAACTATAACTTACGCCCCCGCAATGTACTGCTAATGACCTCAGACATTACATTATTCATGACATGGTCAGTTACATCACTCATGACATCACTCATGACATCTCAATTGAGCTGTGAATGGAATGGAACTATAATCGCTAGAACTTTATTTAGGGATAGTGTATGTATATTAACACCCCTTTTTTTCCTTTTCTTTCGTGTAAGAACCATTATAATACGCAACGTGCCCAGATTAATATGGCCGATAGCCCTTCACTTTAAAGTAATGTGTAGTCCATTGTTTTTGTTGATGTTTGCAATTCTAAGTATGTTTATTATGAATGAACGTTGACGAACATACAGGTATGGCGGTCACGGGGCAAGATCTTTTCTTTATTGTATCAATTCCTGAATTTTCAGATCGTGACCAGGCCAATATGGCCGCCAGCTTTTTGGATTAAAGTAATATGTAGTTCTTTGTTAATGTTGGCAACTGGAGGCATTTGTACATTTAAATAAGGATGCTACAATGACGTCTTGTATCGTTATCAAGGTTCGGACGAGCCGAAACACGTGGATCACGTCCTTTGCAGATTAAATACTTCCAAACTACAACCTGAGTGATGATTCCTTCCTTGTAAGAGTGAGAGGAGATTAAATAGATATATATAAATTCACTGAAAAAAACACAAGTTTCAGGGACATTATAGTTAGAAATTAGCATTTAAAAAACCTCAGAAATAATCTGAAAAACCACAGGTTTCATGGACGTCATAGTTAGTTGGACATTTCAGTCATACAAAACAAGAGAAATTCGGCCGTTATAGTTAGTTGTGCTAACTATAACTCGTTCCCCCGCAATGCACTGCTGATGATGTCACATATTACATCACTCATGACATGGTCAGTGACATCACTGATGACATCACTAATGACATCTCAAATGACATCACTGATGACATCATCTACGTGATCATCTGATGCACCTCCTCACACCCTAAAATACAGACTACCATTCTCGAAACCATAGACACACCAATACTAGTACAGCTACAATATTCTGTGCACTATGCATGCAGACCTCTAATCAGCTATATAGCACTGATACCGTCTTTTAAATACTCAGTTAGTACCTATGCAGTCCAGGAATCCTTCTGTCTGTCCCATGCACTTGTCCATTCACCCATTCAGCACTATGTACGTATCCTATCAGTCTGCCAATACCTAAGCACTTATAAATTTAGCATGCACTCTCTTTGCAGCGCTGAAATTACTCCAGTTATTAGTCATATACTTAAGGAATGGCCTAGCCACTAACCCAAGTACAGGTACAAATGTTTTGTACACTATGCATGCAGATCTCTAACAAGCAACATACTATTAATACGCTCTTCTAAATACCTAGTTAACACCTATGCAGTGTTGGAATCCTTCTGTCTGTGCCATGTATTTCTCCAATCACCCATCCAGCACTATCTACGTATCCTATCACTCCGCCAATACCTAAGAGCTTATAAATTCAACATGTACTCTCTTTGCAGCACTGAAATTATTCTAGTTACTAGTCAGGTACCTAAGGAATGGCCTAGCCAGAAAAACTAGTACAGCTACAATATTCTGTGCACTATGCATGCAGACCTCTAATCAGCTACATAGCATTGATACAGTCTTTTAAATACTCAGTTAGTACCTATACAGTCTAGGAATCCTTCTGTCTGTCCCATGCAGTTCTCCATTCATCCATCCAGCACTATCTACGTATCCTATCACTTCATCAATACCTAAGCACTTATAAATTTAGCATGCACTCTCTTTGCAGCACTGAAATTACTCCAGTTATTAGTCATATACTTAAAGAATGGCCTAACCACTAATCCAAGTGCAGGTACAATATTTTGTACACTATGCATGCAGACCTTTAATCAGCTACATACTATTGATACGCTCTTCTAAATATCCAGTTAGTACCTCTGCAGTGTAGGAATCCTCCTGTCTGTCCCATGCATATCTCCAATCACACATCCAGCACTAGCTACTTATCCTATTACTTCACCAATACCTAAGCACTTATAATTACTGAAAAAAATGTTTAGCATTTTTTGATATGTACTACTGTCAAGGTAAGATTAAGTAATCCAAACACTATCAATGCACAACTACATTCAGCTGTCCACTATATATATACACCTCTAACCAGCTACTTAGTAAAGTACTACCCATGCAACCAAGGAATCCTCCTGTCTGTCCCATGCACTTCTCCACTCACCCATCCAGCACTATCTACGTATCCTATCACTCCACCAATACCTAAGCACTTATAAATTCAACATGTACTCTCTTTGCAGCACTGAAATTATTCTAGTTACTAGTCATGTACCTAAGCAATGGCCTAGCCAGTAAAACTAGTACAGCTACAATATTCTGTGCACTATGCATGCAGACCTCCAATCAGCTACATAGCTTTGATACAGTCTTTTAAATACTCAGTTAGTACCCATGCAGTCTAGGAATCCTTCTGTCTGTCCCATGAACTTCTCCATTCAACCATCCAGCACTATCTACGTATCCTATCACTCTGCCAATACCTAAGCACTTATAAATTCAGCACGCACTTTCTTTGCAGCACTGAAATTACTCCAGTTATTAGTCGTATACGTAAGGAATGGCCTAGACACTAACACAAGTGCAGGTACAATATTTTGTACACTATGCATGCACACCTCTAACCAGCTACAAACTATTGATACGCTCTTCTAAATACCCAGTTAGTACCTATGCAGTGTAGGAATCCTCCTGTGTGTCCCATGCATTTCTCCAATCACCCATCCAGCACTATCTACTTATCCTATTACTCCACCAATACCTAAGCACTTATAAATTCACTATACACTCTGTTTGTAATACTGTAATTATTCTAGTTACTAGTCATGAACTTATGGAATGGCCTAGCTACTAACACAAGTACATCTATAATATTTTGTGCACTGTCCAAGCAGACCTCTAACTAGCTACATACTATTGATACACTCTTCTAAATACCCAGTTAGTACTCATGCAGTGTAGGAATCGTCCAGTCTGTCCCATGCACTTATTTAATCACTTATCTACCACTATCTTCTTATCCTATCACTCCACCAATACGTACGCACTTATAAATGAAGTGTTCACTCTGTTTGCAGCACTGTCATCATTCCAGTTACTAGTGGTATTCTTATAAAATGACCTAGGCACCAACACAAGTACACATAAAATATTCTGTGCATAATCCCTACAAATCTCTAAGCAGATATATACTATTGGTCCACTCCATTAAATACTGAAGTAGTACCCATGCAGCGTAGGATACCTCCTGTCATTCTCATGCAATTCTTCAATCACCCATCCAGCACTATGTTCTTATTGTATCAGTCTGCCAATACCTAAGCACTTATGGGGCAGATTTACAAGCACCCTGCGCCACCAGTACGTCACTTTTTGTAACGTAGTGATGGTGCCAGGCACTCCTTCATATTTACAAGGAGAGGAAAAGCCACCCTGCGTGGTTTTTCCTCTCCTTGTAAATACGACCCCTTCATACACAGAACTTTGCGTTGGAGGGGCATCCCATAGGTGTTGCTGTGGGTGTTCCCACGCAACACCCATAGAACAAGACACAGCTCCAGATTTAAATCTGGAGATGTGTGTGAATGCTGCGCCATCCTAGAGTTGGTGTAGCATGGCGCAACGAGGAGGATTGTTTTCATTTCTCCTCATTTTATCCTCTTTCAATGCATGCTGCATTCCACAGCATACATTGAAATAGGAAAATGCCTTTACAGGACACCTTCCTGCACAAAAACAATCTCCACACGACACAGACATCCTTGCACCATAGTGCAAGCGTGCCTGTGGCTGCAGTTAGTGTAGCAGTGCAGAGGGAAGCACAGAGTTGCAACATATTCATGTACATATTTCACATCCCTGTGCTTCGGAAGTGCCACAGTGCAGTGCAGCTAAAGAGATTGCAGTGTCACGCTGCAGTACTTCCTCATAAATCTTCACCTACACCATACACTACTAATGCATTCAGTCAATCATGTTGTATACATATTTTCAACCAAACTTTCACACATTACCTTGCAATTATAGTTCTTTCTTTAACCAGATAAGGTAGTTCTGATAAGAACTTTTTTTTCTTCTTTTGTTTTCTTTAGTATTTTTTTTAACAATTTAGTATTTTTTTTGGTGTTTTTTCAAAAAATGAACAAAAAAAAGAACGAATAAAACAGGAAACATTTGGAATTACTTATCATTCCAAAAACAAAAAAACAAAAAAATTAACAACGATGGTTGCGTTGCACAGCACAAACTGCATCCACCGACTGCTCACCGAAGCATATGAGTTTCTTACACTTGCTCGAGAAAGGCAAATTATGGCCTAATGTCCATTGCAGGTGTTTCTGAGGACGCTCCAGATGTACTTGCCACAGCAGGTGAGGGGTTCAAAGCAGCTTGCCTCATTTCCTCCCGAGCAAGATTGAGAGAATGTGTGGTCCGGATATGCTTGTACATAGAAGCAGTGCCACAAGAGTATTTTTTTTCACTGCCTCTTGACAGAACTCGGTCACAAATTTTGCACGTCACCTTTCTCGCATTTACTTTCTTCTCTCCAGGTGGAAAGTGAAGAATTTCCACCCGACAGATTCTGGCCTCTGTGGACGTGGTGCCTCCTGCAAGAATTCTTCTTCAGAAGATACTTCCTCCTGCTGCTGCTGCTGTCCAGATGCCATTTTGTTTGATATTTTTTGAAAACCCCCCAAAAAACAAGCAAAAAGGGTTCTTGTAGGAAAAGAGATATCTCTCTAAAGATGCTCCAACAAGAATGATTAAAATGGGTGGTGTCCTTCAATAGTTACAGTGGGAAATGTTATGAACCAATGAAATCTATTTTTTTTAGGTCACATGGGATCCGCGCACTCTGCGCACACGAAGCACGCACCCGACGCGACTTCGTGAAAGTATATTTAAAAATAATGTAAGTTTATTAGAAGTACAAATATATTATTTTGATGAATATCTTAGATAGTCTCTTGCCCTAATATGTATATTAAACACACATACATATCATTTTAGAACATAAAAAAAATGTGCAGGAGTCGTGCACCCAGCGCGCCCCAGCACGTATATGACATCACGCGGGACCCGCCACCGCGCAAGCGTCGCATACCGTAATGCGCATGTGTCACGAATGCGCAGGAGCAGGAGTTGCGGACTGGTCGCATACCAATCGCGCACATCACGTAATATTACATTTATATGATGTAACTGAAAAACACACAGCCATCGCACACCGTACGCGGATCCCTCACGACGTTTCTAAAATGGAGTCTAGAATCCGCACACTCACCATGATGTGTACGCTTTGGATGCGCTCATTTAAAAAAATAAATTATAATAATAACACAAATATATTAAAAGATAAAAAGAAAACAAAAAAATTTAACAATATTTCAGTTTTAAATTTTTTGTTGTTGCAATTTTCAGAAAAATATATAATGTTATTTAATGAATAAAATATTTATAAATAAACAGTTAAAAAACTGTAGAAAATCAGTACAAAAAAATAGGTATAACTACTATTACACTTAAAAATTAGCATTTAAAAAAACCTTTGAAATTCACTGAAAAAAACATAGGTTTCAGAGACGTTATAGTTAGAAATTAGCATTTAAAAAAGCTTTGAAATTCACTGAAAAAACCATAGGTTTCAGAGACGTTATAGTTAGAAATTAGCATTTAAAAAAGCTTCGAAATTTACAGAAAAAAACATAGGTTTCAGGGGTGTTATAGTTAGCTGGACATTTCACTCGCACAAAACCATAGCAATTCCTCCATTATAGTTAGTTCTGCCAACTATAACTCGCGCACCCGCAATGCACTGCTGATGATGTCACATATTACATCATTCATGACATGGTCAGTGACATCACTGATGACATCACTGATGACATCTCAAATAAATATATATATTTTATATTGAAGTCAAATAATGTAATATATGTAATATATGTAATGTCAAATAGTGTAACATATTCTATGGCGTTCTCTTTTAATTTCTTGCCTACATTATTTCCTATTTCTTTGTGAATAGTGATAGCTTACTCTTTTGTGGGTGGGTGTCTGTCATCCCTAAGCCCATGCTTAGCCCAGCCTAAACCACTCCCCGCCCATAGGTTAGTAAATAGTTTTTGTAGTTCAAGAGCAGTACTGCTACATTACTACTTCAAGTACTACAAAATGTGGTTAGTAACTAGGCCCCTTTCTGTCACAGATATTATTCTTAAAACAACAGTTATTTTAGGAGAACATTCAGACTGTAGAGTAATCTGGTCATGTTGCATCTCTTCTTAGGTCTTGCTTAAATACAGCGTCAGCTGAGCTCATTACTTACCATTGGTTGGCTTTCTTGTCAGTCTCATTTGCTTGCTTTGATGGCTTTCCATCCTCTTCTTCTGTTTATCTCTCCTCTAAAGTAGTGTTTTTTTACTATATTTGCAACTGGATGACATGTACCCTTCCACTGCTTAAGTTCTGAGAACTATTTTTTTTCTGCCAGCATTCCCTGTGTCTGTGTTTTCTTGCTCTCTCCCTCTTATCCTACTCAAATGCCCCTGGGCTCCTATGTTGCTCACCCTGCTCATATGTTGCTGCCTATGTGCCTTCCCACCCAGCTTGATTTTGTCTCGTTTTAAATTTTTATTTTTGCACCTGCATCTGCTCCTCCATTGCTTCTCCTCCCTGTCCAACAATCCTCCGCGACCCAGCTCCTCTGTTGTTCTCCCGCTACTCGCCTTAACTTAATTCACCCCCATGCCCGAGCATTACTCACTTCCCCTCCCCACCTCTTCTATACTTAAGTCGAGCATGCATGCAGTGCACATGTACAACAACCTATTGTGTAAAAAAAAAAAGAAATTCTAAAAAGGGGCTTTCATCCTGCCCATAACTTACCATTCGTTGGCACCATCATCACTCTTCTTTGCTATCTTCTAATTCTGCAGCGCATGCGACACGTCACTTCCTGCATCACTTTCTGTTTTTTTGTGTGGAGCATAGATCAAGTACCTATTGATTTAGATTTGTGTCTGTCCGCATTTCGCTGTGATTGAGATACTATTTCTTATTTTTTGTTTGCATTGTTTTTACATTTTTAAGTAGTGCAAACTCAATCCGAAGGTATTGAAGCGCTTTACGTTATCACCAGTTACATTACACAAGGTTACATTCATTTCAAGTCATGTCCATTTGCCTTCGCAGTACATCATACAGAAAGAAAACATTCCAATTACAAAAATGCTAATTTAAAAGCCCACTTTAGAACTCCTATCTACAGCCATGTGCTACTCGTTTCCCCCACTGTATATAATCATATCATATTCAAGCACTTTACCTTTGATTTCACAATCGTTTACCCCGTTGTTTCGTCTTCCAATATCTCCACGTGGTGGCATGCTGGGGGGTGGGCGCAGCAGTCCCTGCTTCTATGGAGTGCCCAGCGAAATAAAAACACCTCCTGTAATCCTTCATTCTCCACCTCTGCCACCTTTCTATGGAGCATTCCTTCCCATTAAAGCCTTTCCCTGCTCCAGTGGGGCGTTAGCCCAAGATAAATGTGACTAAAATAACACAAGCAAAGAGGGAGAGAGGACCCCCGTTTCCAGCAGTGCTCATCCTCAATGTATTCCTGCTCTGGGATAACAGTTAGGCTGCAGATACAGAGCAGAAATTGTCTACCAGGTAATGTTTTGTTTGGCTGGGGGGAGGTGCCTAGGCCATAAAGGTAATGATAATAGGGGCCAAATCAGCTCCCTTCTCCTCCCAGAATGGTGGGCCCCGGGGGAAGCACAGTCGCAGACTAGTCTTCCCCCAGGGTCTTTCGTGCAGGGGAGTACCAGGTGGGGTCAGGGGGTGGAGTTTTAGGGGGTGGGTATAAGAATGCAGGGGAGGAAGGCAACTTCCTCTTCCTGCATTCTCTGCATCATCGGGAGGGTGTAGTTAGCGAAGGAACCCCCCCACCCTGCAGTTACTAGGGTTCGGGAGTAGGGTTGGTGAAGCGTGCCAGTTTAGGACGGGCTGCAGGGTTAGCGGTACTTCGGAGGGGTGGGGGAGTCAATAGCGGGCTCACCCATCCCTCGGGGGGGGGGAGAGTGAATGATGCCTCGGGGGGGGGGGGAGAGTGAATGATGGGGGGAGCTGGAGGCATGAGTGTAATGCCAGATGATACCGGGGAGGATGCTAGGAGAGATCTGTGAAATGGATGAAGAACGGAACGGGTTATGGAGTGGAAGGAGAGGTGAGTTCGGAGTGGGTGAAGAGGATGAATGGATGAAGAGTTGATGTTGGGGGTTTTGTTATTGGTTATTTGTTGTATTTGGTTATTGATTATGTTGTGCAGCCTGGTCCTAATAAATGGCCTTTTACGCTTAAGACATCAGCGTGGTCTGTTTATTGCGCAAATTATTCTGAAGCCATTGCCCTTGTCCGGGAAGACGATCAGGCTCTGCTGCCTCCCCAAATACCGCCATTTGAAGAGCGCAAACTCGATCTGACCCGAAAGTTTTGGAGCGCTTTACATTGTCACCATTAACATTGCACAAGGTTGAGATTAAGATTAAGTGATTTGCCGAGACTCAAACCTGGTTTTATTCAGACTCCTACACAATAATACTTGAAGGTGCACAACCGGTTTTAAACAGTTTGAACAATTTATGCTGACAGGTTCCAGGTACTTGCATATGGTCCTAACTTGTGCAACTGCACCTATTAGTGCACAGTAGATACCCACTCCTTCTCCTTCTCCTACATCCCCGCTAAGACGTGGAACGACGTACCCCTCCATCTTCGAACAGCACCGTCCCTGCCTCTTCGATAGAGATGTCACACCCACAGTGCCCGGATACCCCTAGTGCTGCTCTGTACAAATGCTGATTGATTGATTGATTGATGTCCCAACTGAATTGGTGTGGTGCATTACAGGCTTATTGCTTTTGCATTCTGGTACTTGGAGATTTTACTCTCCATATCAAACATTTGCAAGGCCTATAGGTCTCACCAATGCGAGAACTATTGGCTTTCTCACCGTCTTTTAGCCACAGTGAAGCATGGCTGAAAGTAAAGAGAAAATAATGTGCTACATGTGGTCAGGACTAGTTGCATAGTAGCACTTTTACTTCCTTTAATTCAAACATGTTACACAGGAGCCGCGCTTCTCTACAACATGGCTAAAGAAGATATTGACAAAGCCAATATCTCTCATGTAGACCAGACCTATTGGCTTTTCCAATGCTTATTTTCATTTGTTTTTCTTTTTTGGAGGGACCAGCAGCAGCAATTTGCTGAAGGGCCTCTAATTTCTTTAATTAAAAATAAATAAATAACAAAGGCACGTTGGTGCACTTTCTCATTTCTTTTAATGTATAGCTTCAAGACAGGTTCTTGCCATATTGAAAAGTAAGTTAAAAGAAAAAATAAAATGGCTGCTACTTTGACACTTTGTTTTGTATCAGCAAAAAAGAATTGGCATGCCAAAAGATGAGGCCTACTAGCTTTGATAGTGCTTGTTAAGGTTATTATTCAGATTTATAGAGTGCATGACTACACAACCAAGGGTGTCCCGGCGCTATGCTATAATGAGGGACCAAGGAGCATAGTAGAGACTGATTTAGGTGGCAACGTTTAAAGAGAGACAGGTTTAGAGTTTCCTTTGGAATTCTGAGAGCGAACAACACTATCTCAGCTGGGAGATAATTCCATAACTTTGGGCCTAAAAAGGATAAGGCTCACCCTCTTTGCCTAGTTCTCTTAACTCTAAGAACTACTAGAAGGTCCATGTTACTTGAGCTTAGGAAACGACAGGGAGTAAATGGCCGCACCAAAGATCTTAAGTATGAGAGACCAGAGTTTGAGAGACATTTTGGAACATAACACAGTGCCTTACATTGGATAAGACGTTCAACAAGGAGCCATTGCAGCTCACGAAACAGGCTAGCCTTAGAGAAAAACTTGGCGGGTTGAAGTAAAAGTCTTGCTTCTGCGTTCTGCACTATTCGAAGTTGTCTAACCAGATTCTTCGTGCCTCCAAGATACAAGACATTTCCGTAATCAAGCCTCGAAATCGACAGGGCTTGAATAACAGTTTGTTGGGCCGAAAGCGGAAAACAATCTAATATTTCTTTGAACTTCTCAAAATGATGAAACAAGTAGCGGCCACTTTAGAGATCTGATGACTCAGAGACAGAATTGAGTCCAGCCAAACGCCAAGTTTTTTTACTACTGGGACAGGGGTGGGGAGGCCCATCACCTTAGGGCATAAATGCTGGCCCCAGAGATGGGGAAGGTTTCCCAACACAAGTACCTCAGTCTTGTCTCCATTTAAATTCAAAGAATTAGAGTTCATCAAGGACCAGACTTAAGTAAGACAACTATTCAGTGTCACTGCGCTCTGATTCTCCTGAGAGGACAGGGAGACAACGATCTGGGTGTTATCAGCATAGGAAAGAAGTGTAAGGAAGTGTTTTTTTACCAAGTCTGCAAGTGGCATTACCTACAGGTTGAAGAGAAATGGGCTAAGGGTGGGCTTCGATGCCTTGATTCTTTTTTTTTTTAAACCTTTATTTTTCAGTTTTATGAAATACAATACAGCTGCAAATTACTATGCAAATGAAGTACATTGCATAGTAATTTCAGTCTGAGAAGGCGCTTCACCCAGCACTTACTCTTGTTCGCAGACACACAGACAGACTTACACACATCGCATGCCACAAACTGCCACTCTGTTATGCAGAGTTCTTTTCCCCCTCTTTGTCCACATTACTTCCCCCATTGCCATCTGAACTATCACTATCCATTACTTCTGGGTCGGCTTCTGGATCTAGGAGTACTTCTCTTAGGTTTCACCAAGTAAAATCTCCGCTGTAACCTTTTCGTTCCACCTACTGAGTTTCATGTGGATCTCCTCAGCCAGGGACTACTCTTGTATATCTCTATTCCAGTGTGCTATCTCCGACCCATCCAAGTGACGGCGACTCTACGCCTGGCCAGCACTGGCACCAATTGGGCCTTTTAATGTTGCCCAGCAGGCAGTTCTGAGGTTTGTGTTCGATGTTCAGGTGTGTAGATTGTTTGATGTCTGACGCTGCTAAGCCAAATGCATGAAGTCGGTCTGCTGATTACGCATCGTGGACAACTGTGTCCCGCATGGTGTTGTATAATAGTTGATCAGGTGTCTGCCAGTGCCGCAGGACATTAAAATTCGCAAAATGTGAGTGGGTTTCGGCACAGCAGGATAAGGGGGCCAGGTGACCTTGGCTATTTTAGCTAGTCCAGTGTGATGTTGTAAGTGCCTGGGCCCAACTGTATACTCCTAGCAGGCCTCCTCGAAGGATATGAAAGTCTCACCAGAGTACAGATCCCCAAGTTGGGCTCATCCACCCTCCCGCCAGGTTTGGAAGGACACATTGACCATCATTTGTCTTACTATCTGTAGTGTCCAGACCACGGGTCCCCGGTGGAATGGGGCCCGTTTTAATGCTGTCTGGGCAAAATGTTGCCATATTTTTGCAGTTTGTTGAACTATATATGGGACTTCTTTCGCAATCCCCGCACCCTCCATTAACAGTTCCAACAGTCGTTCTGCAGCTACTCTACTGGCTAGTAGACCTTTTCCCATTTGTCTCCTGCGTCCAACTAACGGGCTGCATGTGTGCAGCATAGTAATACAGGTCAAGTCAGGACACCATTAACTCCCCTCCACGTACTGTCTGGTCAGTGTTGCCCAGGCCACCCTGTTACGTCGTCATGCCCACAGGAGGGAAATGAGTATGGAGTCCAACTGTTTGAACATCTTCATTGGGTGGAAACCTAGTGAATTCTGTAGGACATACATGCATTTCGGCAGTAGCACCATCTTGGTGATAGCCAATCTGTCCATCAGCGAGAGTGGCAGCGTGCTCCAGAAGGTCACCGACATTGTTAAAGTTTCCAGGACCCTTTCTATGTTGAGGAATTGTTGCAGTGTTTGGGCTTGCGCTACCCTGATCCCAGGTATCTGAATTCTGTCCGCTCCCAGCCTAAACAGATGTCGGGAAGGCAGTCCACCGGTGTACCAACCAGCGATGCAAACAACCATGACTTGGAGCAGTTAAGCTGAGGACCAAAGAGGTCCTGGAACTCATCCAGCAGCTGTAGCAGAATCAGTAGTGCGTCGCATGGAGAAGAGAGGTAAAACAAGTTGTCATCAGCATACAGAGATATAATTTGACAGACTTCCCCCATGCGTATGCCCCAAATCCGCAGCTCCAGGTGCGCCCAAATCACCAAGGACTCCATAGTGAGCGTAAATAGGAGCGGCTAGAGAGGGCAGCCCTGCCGTGTTCCATGACCCAGAGACCACGTGCCCGAGGGACTGCGTCCCGCACATACCCTTGTGCTGAGGTTAGTGTAGAGCAGCTGGAGGCAGTGTCCCCACTTCACGAGCCTCTAAGAAGACCTCCAGGAGACTCTGTGTTATCCTTGCCAAATATGCCTGATAGAATTCAGGTAGTATGCTCTAAGCCTATGGGGGCTTGGAGATCTTCCACTGCCGATGGTCCGAGCCCAGGGATGGCCAGACTCTCCTGGACGTCTGGAGCCACGGCATATACCCATTGTAAGTGTTTCTGAAATGTATCCATTATGCCCACTCTAGAGGTCACCCTGACACCTTCAGGTGTAGTCAAATGTGTTGTGAGCTCCCTACGTACGATCTAGGTCAAGAGCCTACCTGATTTGTCACCCTTTCGATGGAGTCTCTGTATTGCTTTAGTTTAGTGTATACTTTTTCAAGATGGTCCTAAATTTCCGCTACACTCCTCCCTATGCGTTACGGGAAAGATCAGGCCCCCGTCTGTTTAGAAGCCAAGGCGGCTTCTTCCCTGCTCAGTTTTAACTGCAGCTGTGTGTCAGCCCTAAGCATGTACTCCTCAAAACTGCTTTAGGGGTTGGGGAGGAGCCAAGATGGCGACCGGAGCAGACGCTTGAGCGCCCGGCTCCGTCGGCCCTTGGCCCCGGACTATTATCCTGATTCCTATCCTTGCCGATTCTCGAGGTGAAACGTGTACGACGACGCGCTGTCCACGCCGCCACTTCCCCGAAGTCTCAGCCCGCCCTGATGCCGGAGTTTTTGGTGCTTTTGTTCTCCGCCCTGGACCCCTGCTCCATTGTGGCCTTTGCCGGCCCCCAGGAAGCTCCGCAGACCCGCTAGCGCAAATCCGAGCCCCGCGGTCCCGACCTCACCTAACATCACGGACTGTCGCCAGATGAGCCTGGGGAGGGACGGCCAGACACCTCCTGCACCCTGCGCCTGAAGGGCTGGGGCTGTAAGGTAAGCCCCGGTGAGGCGGGTCTCCTGCCCTGATCTGTGGACCGCGCTGTGGGAGGCTGCCGACCCCCTTCTTCTATTGCCTAGTCGGCTGCAAAGTGAACCCGAGGGAAGGGAGGCGACTGTTGGCTTTCCCGGTTGCGGCGCAGACCTGAGGGGAACTGACTCCTTGCTACGACCCCCCCCCCTGGCCATTGTACCGTCCGGCGGTAAAACATGGCGTTGTTTGCTTGCTCGCGGCTGGGGGGTGATACTCCGGTCTTGCCCGCTGCCCGCTTCGCCCTCCCTCCACCAGACACCAGCTCCACGGTGCCGTCCCGGATTGTTGCCGATGTGGGGGTGCAGCTTCCGCTGACATGCGGCTCCGTACTGGCCGTCCTGTGGGACTTTCGTTTACAAATGTTTGCTCGCTTCCAGGCGCTAAGTGAGCAGTTTGACTCCCTGTTGTCGGCTGCGGGCCGTGAGCGCTCCGTCTGTCATCAACACGGCGTGGGTCTGCCAGTGCTTTTGTCCTCTTGCGGGGACGCAACGGCTGTGTGTGATCGTGCTACACTGGTGCCTGCATCTGGCTTTCCCGGCACCCAGGATCAATTGCTCTCCAGCTTAACAGCGGATACTTTGTTTCCCCGTTCATTGCTGCCTGCTTCATTGTTGCCTGCCTCACCGCGTCTGCAAGAGTATCCAGCTGAGCAACACCTAACATCCTCGAGGAATCGTTCACGGTGGCCTACTGCTTCTTTTCTGTGGAACTCCTGTACTCTACATGCCATGTCTGGACTTTATGTGGTGCACAAAGGGACCTCTACAGATGGTCGGCGGCCATTTTGGGATTCTACTTCACCATCTTCTCCCAAACGGCCATATTGTCTTTGTCTGCACGGGATGCGGGGCCTTCATGTAGGGGCTGGCTTAATCTCAAGCCCGCGATCGGGCCAGGGCTAGACTGATTAATATCGCCATGGTTTCACGGAGGGGCTGGACTGGGACTGGAACTGTATGTGTACTTTGTGCGCATTCGTCGCGATTTGTCTTCCTTCATCTAAATTGTTGTGACAATTCATTTTCACACGACCGCTTTTGGGGTAGTGGGTTCTCTGTGTATGGAAGCCAAAGATGGCCGATGGTTTAGGGCGCTCTGATGATACGTAGGCTCCTCCCCACCTTCTTCTTTTTGGGAGTTTAGATTAGAATAGTCCTATTCTTTTCTCACCCCCTTTAATATAGGTGTATTGTTTTCTTATCTTTCTTTACTTTATTCTTACTCTCTTTCTTGTCTATATTTCGGGTTTATTGGGCGACAGGCACTATGCTGGGGGGGGGGAAGGCCGTAGCCTCCGCATTGGTGTAGGGTGGGGGGGTAACTTACTGTTTCTAATTAGTTCTATGGGCCTTTTTTCTCTTTATGTTTCTGCGCTATACTTGTTTCGATTCTGGGTCCGGGTGGGGGGTTGACTGAGTGGGGGCGGCACTGGAGGGGTACGTAATTGCTCATGTGACTATCCTGTTATATAACTGCATTGCCTCACTGCCTGCGATTTTACTTCCATTGCTGTTTTAATGATGCTGCTGCTCTCCCGTGTGGTGAAGATATCGTGCGGACTCGAATCTCCTTGGTTCTTATTCTTCACTGACTATTTCCCTGATAAACTTATTTTGAAAACTTCAAAATTAACCTTCACTTCTCCTTTCCCTGGGGTCAAGGATCTCTCCAGTGTATGTTTCATAAATCGTTGCTAACCTTGACCGTTGAAGCACAGGGGCCGTAATGTTTGTATCAGTGCTTAACCGTATCGTGGCCGGCCTGAAGGTTGTAGGCCCGTATTTGTTCTTTTAATATGCACGAATAAAGGTTTTAAAAAAAAAAAAAAAAAAAAAAAAAAAAACTGCTTTAGGGCCTCCTACTCCGTGGACCTGAGGGCCATGGAGGCCCAGTTAGTCTCCAAATAGCCCTTAAGAGACTGTGATAGCACCTCCCGCCCCCTGGATCCTCGTGGATGTCTACCGGCATCCTCCAGGAAACAGTGGCCCGCGCGATGCCTCCCCAGCATACTTCGCAGCTGACTGGGGAATGGTCTGACAGAAAGCATGCCAGGTTTGTTACCTCGGTGCCCTCTATTTGATGGGAGCCCTGCAACTAGTACCCGGTCTACATGCTGTAGGTATTGTGTGTAGTGGAACAGCAGATGTATACTCTTTGGGCTGGGTGGTGCATCCACCAGACATCTTCCAAGCCCGTTTTGCATTACCCCCTGAAGTGTCGCCAGCATATTCGGTTTGTAACTGCCCTGGGAGGCATCCGGTCGAGGATGGTGTCTAAGACGCAACTGAAGTTGCTGAGCCATAGCAGGGGTGAGTCAATGGCCTATGTTAGCTGGTCCTACATAGTATAAAAGAACCTAGGCTCATCATTGTTTGGGGCGTAGGTGTTCAGTATAGTCAGGTCTCGTCCATCCAGTGTTCCCTGCAACAGGACATACCGCCCTCTAACATCTACCTTCATATGTGTGAGGGAGAACGGTGCCACCCAGATTAGACAGCCCCTAGTATGTGGAGTAGGAGGAGTGGAAGATCTGACCACGTCATTTTGTTTTAGCAAATTGGGTGTCACCTGCATCGTCCAGGTGTGTTTCTTGCAAGAATGCTATGTTGATTTTGTGTCGTTTGAGGAAGGTGAGTACCCTGTATGTCTTGGTTTATATACCTAACACCCTGACTTCCAGGTTAGGACTCTGTGATCACTCCCATCCTCTTCTGCAATTTCTGGCTTGTGCCTCCTTCCTTCCACAATGCTAGTGCTCCCTCCATCTACTGTCTAACTGTGAACTCAGATAAACTGTGTAAGCCAAACTCGCCCCACCCAAACATGGGCAAATATAGCGCAATCATTTGGCTATCTATGCCCACCCATTACTGCTGCCAGGACGACCACAGCATCCCTAAATATCTTGATTCTTAAAGGAAGGCAAAACAGTGTATACCGCCTTAGTAATATGATTCAGGGAACAGAATGCACTATAGCATCTTAAATGCATTAAAGGCAATTATGTTGTACTACAGTTACCATATCCCTCTGTTAACTTATTTGACTCAATATAACATTCATTATTTTTCATAGGCAGTCGCTAATACATATATCGCCAATAAGAAAGCATCAGTAGTCAGTCTTTAAGTATGCAAAGAAGTAAAAATCCACCATGTGTCAAAGTGAATGTAAACGTTCAAAAAGGTGCTAGGTGTAAAGCATTCTTACAACTATTGAGACCTATTTTTCTCATTACTGTGACAAATAATTTGTCCCAGACAGTCTCATTCATTTAAAAGTGAGCAGAACTGGGATTTTTAAAGGGCCTCCAAGACTTGCATAAAAAAGTAATATACAATGAGCCTGAATAAGAGTGTGGTGGATGGATAAGTCCGTCACATTTTCACTATCTTCAAATCGAGGCCTATGTTCTGTAAAACATTTTTTGTAAATGAAAGTAGTATTTTCTGAGACCCTGTAGTCTGAAAACTAGGTAAACTAGAAACGCAAGACACATCTTTCTGCATTATTGGGCTACACAGAATGAATGAGGCACACTTTTTATTAAATGGAGTGTGTAAATTAATTGCACCATTCTGTGTGTATTTCACAAACATCTTTAGCTTGTGAGATAGAAAGAACAGTGCAATTAATAGCGTTCTCTGCAAGAAAAGGGCCTGATTTAGAAGTTGGCAGTCCAAACACCCCCCTGCCGCTGCAGCGGTCCCTGAAACACTGTTGAGCTGACAGCAGTCCGCCCGCTCTATCTAGATGTATACGCATTAGACAGCTGCGGTAGTAGTCTTCTGTACTGGTGAACCGCCCACCATTGCCGTCCTGACGGCAGGGTCCCGCCGAGTATACCTGGATGTTCCCGTTGGCCTGGTGGTGGTTGGTGGAGTACTGACAGGGGGGTGACCCTGGATGTGGGTAGACAGGTAAGTGACATTTTTTGTTTTTACATAAATCACATATATGTTGTGTAGGTGTACACGTGTCTGAAGGATATGTGTTTTGTGCATTATTTGTACATTCTCCACTGCACCCCACCAACATACACACACCATGCAATGTATACCCGCACACACCACCTACACTTACCTTCCATTCCATCAAAACAGGGTGCCAGTCCATGGCAGTCCAGGTGCAGTAGGACAGAGGGGACCTGGAAGAAGGAGAAGAGGAAGAAACTGCAACCTCAACCCCAAATAAGGTGAGTATTTATCCTTTTACGTCCATTTCCGCCAGCTCAAGTAGGAGGGATTCTCATTGGTATTACCTCAGAAACAAGCCAGAACCAAATGTCAACGGCGGTAATCCTGGCTGAAGTTTTGCTGCAGCCTCCTCCAGCCCATCCAGCCAAAGCGGCGGGGAGCGAAGTCCTGGGGGAGTCGGCAGAACCACGGCTGTCTTCTCGCCCATTGCAATGCAGCATCTAAATTGGGTCAGCAGGCGGGCAGAGCGCCAGGTAGGCGGGCAGGAAGACTGGCAAACAAGCCCACTCAGTCACATCCCGCCAACATCTAAATCAGGCCCTAAATCATTTTATATTTTTTTGGTCCTCATATGCAACAATCCAAAAAGGTGTTTGTTACAGTGCATACTGGGTTTAGAGAACTGAATATACACACGATACCTGCCGGAAGTTCCCTTGCCATGATACACCTACTTTCAACCTTTTTCTCGATTAGGATGTCTTAATCCTTGGACCGTGTTAATCCTCTATTGCCTATCTGAATTTGAATTGTGATTAACAAGAGGTTCCCATATACTGGCTCTCTTCTCAGAAGCATTTATACAGTCTAACCTACCAAATCGTCTAGCGGTCTTTAACCAAGCTGCACAAGACAGTAGACTACTAGAAATCCAATTAATACAAATTTCCCTGCGAGCGATGATAATCAGAATTAATAACAGTTGCTCAAACGATTTCTTGTTCTTCCCAGTAAAACTATAGTCATCTAGAATCCCAAAAATAATCAAAGATAGGCTTACCTCTATGTTCGTTTTCAATATATCTGTTAATGTCTTACCCACTTCTAACCAATAGGCATTCACACAAGGGCATTGCCAGAACATATGCTCATCATCTGCTTTCTGGAGCCCACATTTCGGACAGCATCTTATTTCTCCTCCTATTCTGGACAGCTTCTTTGGCGACCAATAAACCCTGTGCAAGGTAAATAAATGGTTCTTCCTTAAAGGTGCATATTTGACAAACAAGCATAGTATATTCATAGATACTTGCCACAGAGTTGTTAAATCGGTTTTCGGAAGAGCCCCTTTCCACTTTTCCTCCAGTGGCGTCGTGTAGGAGTGTTCCTCTTGGACTAACATCCAGTACCATTTGGCAGTCTCATTTTTTCTGTACAGGGTTACCGTATAAAGCTGTTTCCCACTCATTCAAGGCTCCTACAGATGATTGACTTTGGGCCCAACTTGTTAATTGTAAGTATTTAAATCTAGACAATAAATTGTTAGTTTTTTTTGTCAAGTAGTCCCAGGAGATTTGATTCTGCTCGTCCATTAGTTGGCCCCATTTTTCAATTTCAGCCTCCATTAGTGGTGTAGATAAAGAGTCTTGTAAAAATGAAGGAGTCCCGGGCGATTTCCAAAAAGGAGCCATTTGACTATAGTAGGGTAACTTCAATATTCTCCTGATGTGAATCCAGAGTCTACATGCCGCGTTCAAGACCTTCAGACATTTTTTTTGATGAATTTAGGGTGGCCATATGTAAACAAGAAGTAGTTACCTTGTTCTGCTAAATCACTAACTAATGCTCCTAAACAAGGTCGAAGTAGCTGGACGCGTTTACTTAAAAGTTCTCTAATGTTTTTTAACTGGAAAGCCCAACAGTACAGCAAAAAGTCGGGTAAAGCAAGCCCCCGTCTATCTTTTTTTTGTGGAGTTTTTTCCAGGCGATTCTTGGGTTTTTATTAGCCCATATTAAGCTTGTCAATTCGCCTTGCAGTTTTTTAAACCATTTTAACTCAAAATATAGTGGTAAGGAATTAAATATAAACGTGAACTTTGGCAAGATCATCATTTTTATCAGGTTCACCCGACCGATGATAGATAATGGTAGGGTAGACCAGGTATATAACAGCCTTTTAGTTTCTGTCATAAGTTTTAGAAAGTGAATCTTTGCCATTTCTTCCAGGGATTTAACTACCTGGACTCCTAATTATCTTATCTCTTTTTTCACGTTTTTCCTTAAAGTAAAATCAAGTTGTGTATTCCAGGTCATTATCTCAGTTTTCCCTTCATTTACCTGGTACCCGGCTATCTTGCCAAAGTCTTTTAATAAGCCCATTATAATTGAAAAGGATTCTGTGGGGTTTTGAGTGTATATTATTATGTCATCAGCGTAGAGCGCCTCTTTCTTAACCCAACCTTGGTGTTCAAAAGACTGGATCAGCTTTTCCTTCCTAATCCTCCTTGCTAAGGGCTCAATGTATAGGTTAAACAGCAAGGGGGATAGGGGACAGCCCTGCCGTGTACCTCTACCTATTCTTAATTGCTGAGTAAGTGAACCGTTAATTAGAATTCTTGTGAAAGGGCATGTGTAAATGGTTTTTATAGCATTAATAAAGTTGTTCCCCAGCCCATTATGGGTTAATACAGTATGGAGAAAGGGCCAGCTAACTCTGTCAAATGCCTTAGCGGCATCGACAGTCAAGATATCTAAGGGAAGATTTTTTTCTATGGCCAAATCTATAGCACATACCAGGTCATGTGTAAGATCAGTTAACTGTCTGTTTTTCGTAAACCCTTTTTGCGAAATTCCTATTAGATCTCCCAATACTTTATCTAGCCTTTTTGCCAATATACTTGTAAATAATTTATAATCATTGTTAAGCAAAGATATTGGGCGGTAGGACTCTTAATTTTAAGGATTCTTGTGGGGTTTAATATAAGGGTTATTGTGGCCGCATTCCAGGATTCTGGGATGTATTCCTGTTTTATATAGACAGAATTAAATAGTGCGGTTAATGAATGAGTAATTTCCTCCACTAAGACCTTATAGAATTCACTAGGAATCCCATCAGGTCTAGGTGCTTTGCCATTCTTCAAGTTTGTTATTGCTAAAGATACTTCTTCAGATGTAATGGGGAAATTAAGCATAGATTCCTTATCTGATGAAAGTTTTGGGAGAGGGTCACTTGAGAGCCACGTAGTTAACTGTTCATGCAACAATGAGATCTCTTCCTTGTATACATTGTTGAAGAAGTCGGTAAAAGCAGCCCCAATGTCATTATCATCAGTGCAGCTTACATCTGACCCCTCCAAAATTATCTCTTTTATTGTGTTCCTAGCTAGGTCTCCCCTAGTTTTTCATGCCTCTCCGTTCTCATAATGCGCCAGCTTACTAGCGAACCACTTTTTCTTAACTATACCTTCCAGATGTTCCTCAAGTTCTTTCTTGCCCTCATCAATTTGTGCCTGGATCTCATTTACTGCTACTGAGTCCTGCGCTACATAAAGATCTTTTTGCCAAGAAGTTATTTTCTTCTCTATCCCTTGTATTTTTTGGTCATTTTCTTTCTTTCTATACGTGGCATAGCTAATTGTTCCTCTGATATAAGCTCGGTATGCATCCCATATAACCCGTGATGAACTGGAACCAGTATTTAGTTCAATGTAGTCTAGCGTATCTTGTTTCAGTTTTTTTTGTATTTCCAATTCTCTTATTAAGGACCTGTCCATTGTACTGGGAGCAAAAGCTTGGAATTGCATGCCAAAGGAACTCAGAGCAATTGAACAGGAGGAGCAGTTCAGAAAGGCTTTAAAGACATGGATCTTTGGAGCATCTGATGCCTGCTGCCTGGCCCTAATTTAGGTCTCAATCTACACAACTGATCTTTGTCATTTGCAGCGCCAGGAGACTCCGTTAGGAGTGACAGATGCGCTATACAAGCAACACCTTTCATTTCATTTCATTTCATTTCATTGTCCATCTAATTTCGGACCCCTTTTGTTCTATAGCTTTCTCTAAACTGAGTGCTGAATGGTCAGATATATGGCGAGGGTGATGAAAAACTGCTATAACCTTATTACATAATTTTTATAGCATTAACTGTTGGCCTAGTGGTTGATTTGTCTAATTCAGGATCCAACAGAGTATTAAAGTCCCCCGCTATTATAATAGGATAGTCATCATTCAATATTTGTTGCAAAAGGTCATGTAGTGGTGATGGGTCATCTATATTCGGGCCATACTAGCTTATCATAGAGTAGTTCGGACTATATATCCTCACTGTCGCTATAACCCATCTTCCTTTAGGGTCTGAGACTACTTTAATTATTTTTGCATGAGCTGAGTTTTTAAACAGAATAGCGACCCCTTTAAAATTACAGTTCTGGTTAGTACATGCTATCTGGTATATCCACTTATGCCCTTTAAGTATTGTCTCCCATTCTTTTTGTTGCAGGTGAGTTTCTTGCAATATTATAATTTCACTCTTGGATTGTCTAAGAAATTGTAACATACGTCTTCTTCTATCTGCTACTCTGAACCCATTTATGTTCCAGCTAAGTATCCTCAGAATATGCTTGTTACTTGTGTTAACCATGTTCTAGCGACATTTCCTGTTGTCTAGAGGATTTTCGCATATGAGAACTTTTTATTTTTAAAAATTTTTTCACAATGCTTCTCCACCCGTGTGCAAGTTGCAAAATATATACAATGCATTCTTACCCCATTCTCATAGAACTCCTCCCTCCCAGGGAACCCACCCTTTGACCGATATGGGCATAAAAGCTGCACAGCGGCCTTCATCTCTCCAGCGTTATGCTTTATGTATGTGTGTGGACTCAATTTATTTTAAGAGTCTTTAAGACTTTATCTATTTAAGAAAACGTTCTACTTCCTCTGGATCTCTAAAAATGTGCATTTTATTATTCCACATTATTTTTAATGCGGCGGGAAACTTAATTTGCGCAATGGCACCTAGTGATTTGAGCTCCTGTATGTACCGGCCCAATTCCCATTGACGCAATTGGGTTTCTTTTGATAAATCCAAGCGGATACAGAATGACCATCTGTCTCTGGTGTACGACCCAGCTTTTAGTGCATCTGAAAGTATCTTTTCCTTAATAGAGTAAGTATTAAAGTTAATTAGTATTTTTGGGGGTTTGTCTCTATTAGGATTTCGCCTAAATGGATCTCTATGAATTCGCTGGATATCATGTAGAAGATCTAATTCCCTGGTTTCTGGTATTATTTCTTGGATCAGATTTATGAAAAACTCCTTCAAATCCTCACCCTCTTTTCCTTCCGGTACATTCAGAAGCCTTAAGTTATTTTGTCGTGTATTATTCTCTAAAGTTTACATTTTTTGAAACTTTAGAGAATAACTAAATCATTATTTGTTGGTGAACATTTTGAATAGGCTCTCCTGGGCATGAATATTTGCATTTCCCTTCAAACCTGTGTATTTTTTAAGGACTGTATTTTTTTTTAATCAAGGGTCCGCATGGACGCAAAGTCTGCAGTTTGCAAACACAGGGTTTGCGGCAGGAAAACCCTGTTTTAAAATGTACCAAAGCCCTCTCAAAAGTCCCAAAAGGCTTTTTTACTGGTAATAGGTTTTTGCGATCAAATTCAAATTGCAAATAGGAGGCATGAAAGAGATTTTCCTCCCCTATTTGGGTTTCTTAACGGAATGATTTGTGACTGCAGCTGTGGCAAACCATTGTTTAGTTACTGATCCCTTAGCGGGGGTTCATAACTGATTCCCAAAAGGGAAACTTTCCCCATGGGACAAATTTTCCTTTGAGGATCATGTTGGTGGCTTCTGTAGCAGCAGGAGGTTGTCCTGAAGGCTACTGCCTGCTCCCGGACAACAGGTTCCCCACCGTTTTTTTTTTTTTAAAGAAGCAGTCTTTGCCCCTTTTATAGACATGTCTGCTTTAAAAAAAAAAAAGGTTTGCCATTTCCGAGGCATACATATGCTTTGGTGGAGGTCTTCAGTCTTTCGGAGGCCTAATCCCTGCTTTAGCAAGCATTCACAGGGAGTCACAAATTGCAAGGTCATTTGATGACCACCTGCAAATGTAAAAATTGCTTGGTGACGAATTAGTACATAGGTGGCATTGCAAATTGAATTTCCCTTCACAAATCAGTAGGTGTGAATCTTGCACATCTCTGGTTTGCAATGCAACTCCTATATCAGGCTCCATATGTTTTTAAATGTTGAAAGTGCTGCATAATTTTCCTTTACTCACATAATATGTAGCATAATATCCATTTCCTTGCTGCCTAATTTGCCTTTTCTTCATGCATATTTGATCGATCTTGCCACATAATTTGTTCCTCCGCTTGTACATGTTTTCAGTGGCCCTGTTTGTAATGTGTCAGTTCTACCAGCCACCATGTTCTAGTAAAAATATCCTAATGTTTAAGTATGCCAAACACCATTTCTTCATTTTTAGGTCTACCCTATCCAGCGCACATGCGCTGTGTGCAAGGCCTGCAGTATTCACTACATGGAGTGTAATCCTGCCTGCTGCTTGCCATTGGTTCACTCCTGGGTCGCTCTGATTTTCTGAGTCCTTATTGGTAGATGCTCCCGATACATCACTTCCGTTTTCAGTCCAGCAACACCGACCAACTACAATTTCCTTGTGCTGTAGGTGTTCATGTGTTCACCTGCATATCAGCAACAAGCCGGCATCCCCCCACCGTTACTATCTCACAGTGCCTACGTAGAATCGTTACTTTGGCCATAGCCTTCCAATACGATAACGAGGTAAAGTGCACAAGAAACCTTAAGGGGAAAAAAAAGGAATTAGCTGCCAGATAGGTCAGCACTGGTTTTGGTTGAGGTTTTCGGCACAGAAAAATGTCTTACTACTCACATTTAACTTTAAGCAAAGGCGCCACTCCTCCTGCAAGCACATAAACACTCCTGCAGCACGCAAGGTGTAGGAAAGTAGAATCTGCTTCTTATGGTTACCCCCACTTTTTGCTAAATGTGATACTGTTTTTGACTAGTCTGACTGGGATCCTGCTAATCAGGACCTCAATCTATCTACTTTCTCCCTAAACAGTTGTTATGTACTTGGGTACACTCCAGATGGGGTACTGGGGTACCCTTGTCAGTCCCTAGTATATGGTACCAATGTACCCATGGCATAGGTACCCCAGAGGCCTCCCCTGGGCTGAAGCATGTTTTATGCACCCACGAGAGGCCATGCAAAATGAACTACAGGCCTGCCATTGCAGCCTGTGTAAGATGGTGCATGCACCACTTTCTTAAGATATAGGTTTACTATATCGAAGGGTCACTACACCTAAAACCTATAAGTCACTCCTATAGCAGGCCTTAACAATCCTGAAGGCAGACTGCTTGGTTCTAAGTGAGAGGGTGCCACTGCATGAGCAGGACACCCCTGCAGCCTACGGAGTCCATTCTCCCAGGTTGTTAGTGCAGCAGCCATTTACGACATATAGAGTGGCATTATGCGACCGCGTGATGATCAACTCAAAACGGCTGAAAGTAACCCTATTGTGTTTGCTGTCAAACATTGTGGAATCATACCCCCATACCGGTAACCACTGTGGGAGGTATGATTCCACCCCTCAGAAGCGAGCTTCACTGGGGCCCTGGTATTCCCTGTACCAGCCTTCTAGTCCCAGGCAGCACAAAATGGTTGCTGCCGACCAGAGACACATTTCTGCCCTCCTGCTGCTGAGCCAAGCTCGAGCAGAGGAAGGTGGAACAATAGGCATCCTGTCACAGGGAGGTGTGACCACCTCCCAGACAGGATTTAGTGTATTAGGACAGGGTGAGTGCGCTTGTCAGTGACCAAAAGTCTACATTTGGTGTGTCTGTGCATAGGCCAGTTCAAATCAGTCCTGGGAGCCTGGTGAGAAACTGTACAAACGACATGGGAGTAACCTCCCCCCTGTCCAGATCCTCCCCTGGGAGGGTCCCCTGAATCTTTCCAACCTCTCCCGTGGGTACAAAAGGGCTTACCTGGCTGTAGGACCCTAGATTCGATGTGGACAAGATTCTGAACAAGAAACCACTGAATTTCGACCGTCTGGACACTCTGGACTTCGTTTGGGCCCGACTTCTTCTCCCTCTCAGTCTGAAGCATCATCTTTGCCCGTGCACCATACAGGCTCTGTGCAGGATCTGTGGAGCATCAAGGACAACCAAAGGTATCTCCCTTGAAGTGAAGGAGTCACTCCCCTGCAACCGAAGGCACCACATCACAACTGACCGGTCTGCTGCTCGTAAGCTACTACGGACTCCGAAGGCTCCAGCAACACAGGAGGTGGGTTCCTATGTCCCTTGAGGTCCGAGCTGCTCTCTTACCATGTTTGAGGCCAGAATCACCCGTGGTGGCTGCAATACCCATACCCTTGTGCACCACGTTCATTTGCAAGTGCATATGCTTGTTCGTGTTTTCCAAGCAAGTGCATCGGGGTCCGAGTAGCCCCAACCTCTGGCACCATTTCCTACCAAGAACTCTGGCCTCCTCGCACCGAGTGCTCTGTGGGCTGCTGTTAGGTGAAATCGCTCAAGGTCCTCTCGCGACTCCTGTGCCTACGGCCAGTGAGTCCACTTGAGGGTCAACTTCACTTTTCTTGGGCTCCCCTGGTTGCTCCAGGCTTGCCCTGACTCCCCTGTATTTGTTGAGTCTCCTGGACCTTGCTGGTCCTAACCGTAACCTTTGGTTTTCTACGTGGGTTGCCGTTGCCAAGACTTGTTGGTGCTCCTGTCGAACACCGTCCCCTCAGCACTCGACATCCTTCGTGGGACAGCTCGCATCCGGCTCCTGGTTATCCTCGACGTCTCCTGGTCACCGTGGCTGCAGAGTCAAGAACTCCCCCAACGCATCTGAAGCACCCGACATCGGTAGGCATTCCTCTACCGAGCCTCTGGTCACTCCTCCGTGACTCAGACTCTGTCCCCTCTGCTTTCAGGTACTCTTCGACAAAGAATCCAACTTTAGATTCCAGCTGGCACTTTTCTTCCTTCCAGCAGTGGCTCTTCTTTGAAGTCCTCCATTGAGATCTGTGGTTTCCGACACCACTTCAAACCTATGCACCTGGCTCCCCTGGGATAGGTAACTGGTACTACGGTATCCACAGATGGGGTGTCTCTCCAACCTCCTAACTTCAACGGGGTTTCTTCAAAGTCCACTGGGAAGGGTCCTTAAACTTCAAAACTTCAAACGCGACTTCCCCATAGAATATTACCAAGCAGGCGGTCGTGTTCCCACACTGCACCCGTCCTCCGTGGGTCCCTACTTACCCACTTTGGGTGGTTCCTTGGGGTCCCAGAGATTCTACATCCTGTAGACACTGTCTTGACTCGGGTCGTGGTTCTAATACCACTATTTTAGTAGATGGTTTGGTCTCCCCCTGGAGCCCACTGTGTATCAGTTCTATATACATTTTTTTCTGTGCTACAGTATTGTGTGCTTTGTGATTATCTTCATGTCGAAGATACGGTGTCGTACTAGAGAGTGTTTTATTAATAAATATATATTTTTATAACTGCTGTGTTGTTCTCCTTTCATTTAATCAGTACTATATGGTTGCTTTCTGGTAAAACAAGCTGCTTAACATTCCTTCAAGACTAAGCCTGAAGGCTGCTCTCCACAGCTACCACTTGGATAGCTTTCAAAGGTTATCTTTGACTTGTTAAATCACCATAAGGGTTGTTTAGACTGGTGCAAGGTGCCAACTTTAATTAGTGGACAGAATATACTAGGTCAACGTCTCACACAAGGCTTCAGGGTGAGATGCTGCATACTTTAGCTCACATCATCGCAGCCACGCCCTGCAAGGTGTGTGTGTGTTTTTCCTCTCTTCAATCATTTGAAGGTAATCTCTGAATGCTTGCAACGATTTAAAAAAAAAAAACACAAAAAAACAGCAAGTCATGTTTACTGTCGCTCTATGCTGACAAAAAAAGCATACTATCTTGCCAGTCAACTCACGTGTGCTCTGCTGCGACACCGCCCTGACCCCAGGGACTTGGAGCTGCGAAACATTCCTTCTCAGGCAAGCCTTCTGCCTTTCGCAGGAGCGGAGTGATCTGATTTGGCAAAAGGCTGAGAAGAGTCTACATCTTCTCTAAAGCAAACAGAACCAAACAATTACTTTCTAGTTTTTTAAAGGCACACCTATATCTTTAACGTCCATCACCTTCCTGGGCTTTTTAGGCTGGGTGTGCTTAGGGCTTCTTTCCATAGTACATGTGCTTCTTTTTTGCTTCTTACAGACAGCGGTGGGTGTTATTTTAGGATGTCGGTCCTGGAAAAGTCAACAGGACACAGAAGTGAGGTGGCTGCTAAGTACAGTCTGGCAGAGCATCTTTGTTCCTCGGGGGCAGCATCTCCTGTCGCAAGAGACAGCGGGTCTGCAGAGGGGTCACAAGCGTGTCACCTTTGTGGTGTTCCCTTGTCACTGCTTTGAGACCAGAGGCCACTGCATGCCCAGACTTGCTTGACCCCTTTTATTGCCCTCTTCTCAGGGGCACCCCCTCCATCCTGCCCATGGGTAAGGGTCCATAGCCCCAGCTAATCCTGGATTCCATGAGGGAAAGCCAGACATAAATAACTTCGAATAAAACCTGCCTCCATTCTCTGTCCAACCCAAAAAGTAAATCTTAGACTTGCATTTGCTAGTTGCCCTGCAATTTATTTTGTGGTTGTTATAGGATTGCTTTTATGCCAAGCTGTTTGCAGCGTAGTGGGATGCTTTAATTGTGTTCCTCTGATGTACTGCTCTATGCATAGACACCTCTGCAGGTTGTGAATTCAGAGACGTTTTCAGCCATGGGCAGTGGGCTCTGGCCCAGGGCCCCAGCAAATCAGGGGTCCCCTGATAGAGTCAGCTTGTTCTGCACAGTCTTGCCCTGATGACCTTGAATACTTCTTAAACAGGTTATTTCAAATACCGTTTTCCTTTAATTTATTTTTTATGTCGGTGATGTGGGAGTCTATTATAGGCATTTTGCAGAGAGATTTTGTGTTTATTTCATGCCACATGTATGAAAGAAGTTTCAGATCAAAACGGAGACTGAAGTAGGAGAAATGGGAAGGGGTCACATAGGTTATTTTCAGTCATATTAGTGATCTATGTTACAATGTTGAAAACACGGGTCACTTTTTCTGAATATTAGATGTAAACACATTTAGAATTTGGACGAGTGCGCATGTGCCAACCGTGACCTGGCCAAAGAGGGCTTGAAAGAGCTGAAATTGGATCATAAATTCAAAGCTGCTCCGAACAGGGGCCCCCAATATACCTTCGGCCCATGGCCCCCAAATTCCTAAAGATGTCCCTGTGTGAATTGAGTTTACAACGTTGTTCATGGCATGGCTACCACTAGCTACCTCATGCTGGCTTTATGAATGAGCGCTTTTCTGCTCTGAAATAACCAAGAAACCTTTTTGTCTCGCTCATTTCCATTTATTTCTAACTTTATTCTGCTCTGAAATAACCAAGAAACCTTTTTGTCTCGTTCATTTCCAGTTATTTCTAACTTTCATGCTCCACCCATGCAACTCCACATGTTGTTTGCATGCTCGTTGGTAGGCAGAGTCTCACCATAAAACATAGATTCCGACTCATTTTAAATGTACATACCTAGTACATTTGACAACCAGCAGTGCAAATATATATAAAATAAATGTTTAAAGTGAAGTTTCTTATCCTCTTCATAACCTTAGTTAAAAAGAGTATTTTCTTGCTTGAAGGTCTCACTTTCATTGAGTGTCCAACACAAACGTAGTTGCATCACTACATATGTTTGGAAGTGTCAAGGCAACATTATAAAATAAACAGACATAAATAAACAAACAAAATAAGCTCCACTTAACATATAGCTAGTTTGTTTCAATGTTTTATTGACGTAAATGTGCACCACAAAGCATGAAATATGTATTCTAGTCTTCAGCCTAAATGACAGGGGTTTACTCTGCGTTTACGCTTAGACCGCTACAAATGTCAACACGGCCATAGGGGAACTAGGATTAGAGCTTTGTATATCTGTTGGTTAATCTTCAACGCCAAACTTTTCTGTGGGAATGTTCCAGAGTGTATAACGTTCTGTGTCCATTTCCACAGTTATTACTGTAAACCTATTGGTGCCACCTCGGTTTGCATAACCAAGGCGCTGTCCTAGTGAAAACAGATTAGCTCTATCACATGTGTCCGACACCACGCTGTTGCCAGCCACTTTCCTGAAGTTCGCAGGTTTCGCATTCTGTGCCTGATTTTTTTTTTAATATGTCTTTTTTATTAAATAATAGGTAGTCCCTGTCACCTGCTATACATTCCATCCTTTATTTGTTTTTTTATTCATCCATCATACCCCTTTACATTAACATAGCCATAGCTTTACTATACAGTTGCTAGAATAGCTTATAATATGGTATAATGTGCACTTTTTTCTTTAAATAATCACTCCACTGCAAACAAAAAAAGAAAAAGAAAACATTCCCATTTACAATGTCAATAGCTCTAGCTTCTAAAAATGCGAAACATATTGCATTGCAAATGCTTGTTTTTAAAGAGGTGATCAGAAGTCGGCAGCCTTACATAGAGGCACGATTACATTAACAAATTAGAAGTTACAGAAACAGTTTTTCTTTACTTCGCTTCTGATCCTTATAGTGTGTTTAGGTAGGGCTGCTGTGGGCCTGCTGAAAGGGTTCTTGTGATACAAAAGCTGGTACCAGCAGTTTCTGGCTTCTCTGCTTCCTGCCTGAAGAAGTATCACGCTGCTTCTATTAAAGGTGTGATTCGTTTCCTGTCTCTGTTTCTTGTCAGTTGCATTTAAGATGTGCGTTTGTAGTCTGGCAAAGAATACGGCTCTTTCCTCGGCCCCTCTTTGATCCAATGTTCCCTGTGAGCCGCTTAATCTTGCGTGCGAGCTCTGCGTTCTTGTTAAATAAACCGTAGAGTACAATGTGCCATTCATCCACTGGCATGGAAGGAATAGCAATGCAGAGCTCAACCCCTAAGGATCAGTACTGTGATATTACACGTAATGATATATTAAGCATTCGCCAGAGGTGCTTGTGGTGTTTCCACCGCGTTTTTTCACACAGGCCTTTCAGAGGGCAGTGCGGATACACGGTTCACTAATAATCAGGAACTTTCATGAGATCCATGACGCTGTAGGAGCACATTCCTTGACATTGGTACAACTGCAGGTTTCCCATGTAATAATCAGTCAGGAGTTTAAACACATCATATCCTTTAAACACATCTTCACACACTTGAGTAGCTATTGCCGCCACCTTGCAGCCTGAAAATGGAACCCCTCGCATCTGGGTGACTTATCTTTCAGCTCTTGCCATTGGCAAAACATAGGGCGCCTTCTGTATCGCCTTTGCCACAGATTTTGAACTTTTGGGTTAATTCCATTTCCCCACATCTCTCCTAACTCTCACTGCCTCCATAGTCCCCCTGGGCATCATACTAGTTAAGGTTCCCCATCACAGAGCCATTTTGTCTAAAAACCCTGCAAACCATTGAAAAATACAGGCTAGCTACCGATAGCCAAAGTATCTCACTACGCCTCTGGATTGTTGCGCCAGTCTACCACAACGCTTCATCACAGTACATCCAACTCACCAAGACACTGTGGGGCATATTATCAAGAACGACGTTAAAATTACTGCCACTAAAGCGTCGATTATGGGCTTGATAATATGCCCTTGAGAATTCCAATAGAATCCAAGGTTCATACCAGACTGTGGGCTCCTATTGGAATATTATCAAGCCCATTATCGCCGCTTTAGTGGCAGTTTCCTGCCGCTAAGGCGGCGATAATTTTAACGCCGTTCTTGATAATATGCCCTTGAGTGAGGAAGGAAGGGAAGGAGAGTATGGAGAGATGTATGAGCAAGGCAATGCAATAATCAAGTGTACTGAGCAACAGTACATTTATTGGTGCCTTGGCTGTGTGGAAAGCGATATTTGGCAGATCTTCGTTCTGATTCATATTTTACGCCTGTCTGCAGTTGCTGGAGTGGTTATGATGGATTACATCTGCATAGAGGGATTAAAATAACATTAAGGTTTCCGGCTGAGAAGGCAGTGATAAATATCAGGTGAAGCAGCCTGAGAAAGCTGTAACTGATATGACAATAAATTATGTTGGCTCCATGTTGGATGAGTTTAGCATGACGGAGCCAATTGCTGAAGACAGTCAAATATTCATGACTGGAGGTACACCAAGAAGAGAACAGTCAGAGATATGAGAAAAAAAACAGTTGAGGACTGAACCAGTCATGCCAACGATCGGATGGACAAGCGGTGATTTCAATGACATAAGATGATTCATTTGGCAAAGGACAATTTTCATGGAGTGACGAGTACAAAAGACCATTTGAAGAGGATTGAAACGATTGCGAGAGGTGAGGAAGAGTGGAAGGCAAATGAAAATTTGGCATTCATGTATTTTAGACTAAAGTGTATGGACATTGGACTATAGAATGAGTTCATGGGCTGGTAGTTTTTTAGTATGTGTAGGAGACTGAAGACTTAAAGCTTACAAATATATGCCTTTTTTAAGGGAGTGATTGAACAGTGAAGTCATGGGACAGGAGATGACAATTGTGGTCCAAATGTTTGACAGTTGAGTCAGATGGAGCACATGATGGGTTTGCAGATTTGACTACAGTGGTTAACTCAGAAGGTGATGTGGTGGGACCTCTGAGAGTAGAACAGAATGAGAGATGGGACACAGAAAAGTGGAAGGGCACCTATAACTATTGTAGCAATAGTTATTTTGAGGGTGGTCTTTGAGGACAAATAGTTGACAAAATCAGCTGCTGAAATGAAGGAATGTGTGACAAGTGTATGTTGTGAGAGAGGAGGTTGTTGGTAATGTTGGCAGGTTATTGAAGGTGGATTGGACCTGAAGTGATCAATGCTGCAAGGCAACTGCCCAGGTAACCCACACTACATAACTGACTTGCAATGAGGGAATACCATTCTATCTCTCCATATACACCAGGTTAAGTGGTCCTCACCTAGTCCTTACACGTAGGTACTACTTCTCCTGAAATCCTTCTCAGGGTTGGGACACCTCTATCCTCCTAAAGTGGCTTCTGTAGGTTGTCTCTGTGAACTCTCCTCAGGGGCAAAGAAAGTGCTTAGGGAGGGAAATAAGCGAGCCGTAAGTAATGGGCTCATTATTTGATCTCCTTTATTGATACACTGATATCCAAGCAAATCCAAACCTTGTGCCACAAATGCTGCAGTATGTATACTTTCCTGAGATAATGCCGTGATGCCCTCTTATGCCACCCTCTCCCACTGGGTAAGACTAATGCCATGTCGCTTCCACTGCCTTCTGAGAGGTCAATGGATCTTGCGTTACTCCTCATGTCTATTGCCCTGCAGAGTTGGCATGGGCCAGGGTGTTCCCCAAGAATCTGACTGCATGAGGAATAGGACCAGACTGTTGCTGACCTTTACTGCAGGTCTGCCTCTTGGGGTCCTCTGCATCCTTCCGGCATGGACTTCGCAGGTTCGTAACCTCCAACTGGACTCTCTCTGTAACTGCCCATTTTGTCCCATTGGAGTTTGTTGGGCCAGAGTCCGACTTCTCAGTTATGCCTGTGGTAGGGTCTGAGTGAAATTCCTAGCTGCCGCTACCTGCACACACTCCAACATTCTCATCTACAGCCATTCCTACATATGCATTTCGCCGCTGATGCACTCACTCAAGCTGCCACTCATGCCAGAATGAACCCGTGCATGCTCATGCTGTTTGCAGCAGCCTCTGACTAATGCAGTGGGACGCTGCACTCTCTGAACTGCACGAAACCGGAGTGCATCAAGGCATAAAAACAAAAAGGTAATTCGCTCTGCTAAAGTAGTTCTGATGTACGCACAACATAGGCGGGCACTTGTGCATACAGCAGTCACAGGGTTTACAATCTTCATCCCCGTGATTGCGGCACATAAAAATCCTGATATTTTGTTGAATACTATATTACATAGCCAGGGAGATTCTCCTTAGATGAAGATAAGCTCGCGCTTGAAGGCAAAGATGATAAGGATAACAGCAAATAAAAAATAGGAGAAGATGGGCACGGCACATGTTCTCACCTGATCACACAAACACACGTAGACAGGTATGGGGCAATTAAAGAGTAAGAAAATGTCTGTGGTTCTATTTTTGCATGCTTTGACCTATTTCCCGTAGTCTGACTTTCTGCCACCGGCAAAGCCTTCTGTAATAGCAGGTCACTTTCTATCATCCTACTACACTGCAGATGTTCAAAGTGCACGAATAAAATGATAACATGTTAGTTGCAAAACTTACCTTCACAAGAATGCCACGGAAGTGGAGTGCAGTAGCTCCTGTGGCCTGCAGATTCACCTCCTAGTCAACCTCCTCAGATCCTCTTGAGCCGCAACCCTTGAGGAGAGTGGGTAGTCTGTGAATGGTCTGTCAAGCATGCAACCCCCCCTTATCCACGCCAACTCCTTGGTGAGTGGCTCTATTCGTCCCCTTGAAGAGTCTACCATATGGAAGCAGGCTCTGGCACTGTCCAGACCTCCGACTTTTCTGTGGCATATGTAACCATCTTAGTCAATACAGAGAAGCCTCCTCTGTTGCATCTCTAACCATTTTAGATGTCCAGAATCAATGCAGAAGAACCTCCTCTACCACATCTCGAACCATCTGAGATCTTCTCAGTCAATGCGAAGGAGTCTCCTGTTCCGCATCTCTAACCATTTTAGATCTCCTCAGTCAATGTGGACGAGCCTTCGTCGCTGCATCTCTATCCTTCTTAGATCTCCTCAGTCAATGTGGAGGACCCTCCGTTGCTGCATCTCTAACCATCTTAGATCTCCTCAGTCAATGTGGAGGTACCACAGCATTTTAGTCAACTGGGCACTCTGTGCCCTTGAGCTGTGTCAATGCTGCACTCTTCAGGTTCTCCTCTCCTATTAGGAGATCTCCTTACACTAGATTATTGGCCCATGTTCAAAGAATGCACTCAGTAGCACTCTAACTAACCCTCTACATTTATGTTTTTTTTATCTTAATATTTAACTTTAATGGCAGTGAAAATCTATGTAATATGCTGGTATTCTTGTTTTAATGCTCTCAATTGGTTACATGTTATAGCTGAAACAAAAGGCTTTTAAAGTTCCACTTTATACTGTTGCAGCAAACTGAGTTGCTCCTGTTCTGCGTTTTCTGTCAGAGTTCTTGGCAGATTTCCTTGCATTGAAGGTGGATATCACAAAATAACCCATGCAAGGCTTTCACGACGGCTGGCAATAGTGTTTATAAGAGGCCAGTTCCAACCAGAACCAGTTCCCAATACTTGGTTTTGAGAATCAGAAAGCGAGGGAATTTGTGTATTACATCATTCCCCAGAATGCTTTAAAATGGGATCATGAACTATTAAACTTCGTGGAAGGGTTATTATTCGTTGAAGGGTTATTATTTTTTCTACATAGAGTTGTCGCAACCGTTTCCACCCTCCGCAGAATGTATAGACATTAGGGATCTTGTTGTCATCCAGCATGCATCTCACCGCCCTACACTTCCTCCAGATGTGAATGCTTGGAGCATTGCTGGCTGTTGCAAGGTTTCCTTTGGGAGGGTCGGTTTAAAGGGCTGCTTATTCTCTTTGAGTGGAGGGAACATGTTAGTGATTAAATGAAGCTTCATGGCATCCGGCCAAACAGTCCATCTGGTTAGGAGCTGGTTGGTAAAAATGTGCAGAAGAGAGAAACTGATTGGGGGGTGGGGGTTCCTAAAGCAAAGTCCACCAGGTAAATCAAGTGCTGTCAGGGTGCATAGAAAGTTGACCACTTCACCCCAATCTATTGGGAGCTACCAAGTATCCTGCCGAAGCCAGAATTACAGTCAAGTTTTCCTGCATTATGTTTAAAGCTATTTACTGACAGAATCCAACCTGCGTATCTTTTTTCTTAAACATATCTGTAGGATGTAAAAACAAAAAACGCAGGAAAGTTTACAGGCTTGAATCCAGATAATTCGGAACACATCTTGCCGCAGCCTCGTCTTTCTCTGGGACAGCCCCATCTCTTTGGAACTCCCTACTTGGAGACCTCAGTCAACACATGGGCTAGCTACAGTTCTGCAAAAGATTAAAAACCCACCTATTTAAGCACTACCTTGATCTGTAAATGTTTTTCTATTTCTTCGGCTGCCTTTCCATTCCTTCCTTTACTCTTTTCTGATGCAATACCTCGCCTATCTTTTTTGGTTACCTGCTGCCACCTTACCCCTCCTCTCACGTTTTCTCACTTTTATCCTCCGTCATTCGTATGTGTCTGATTATCGCCTACTGGCACTCACCTTTGACCTCTCCATCCTCTCATATTCATTGTGACTTTATTCCTATAACATACCCTTATATCCTCCTTCTAGACCAAACCCATCTCATGAGAATATTTACTCACTACCTTTTGTCTGCTTCTCCTCTCACGTTAACCTATCTTTATAAAAATATCTTTATTGAGTTTTTAAACAAATAAAGCAGACATATCCGTATTTGCATGGGATACGACCAGGGACACACTTTGAACAAAGCATATCATATGTACTGATCTGAATCATTTATGAGCTCATCAGTATCTATCTGGATTGTTAACCCTTTCATAGGTTCTCATACAAAGCTCGGTTTGAAGGAATAGTTGCCTGCATAGATCTGAAAAGTTAGACAATATTCACCAGAGGATGAGAACTAAACAAATATTAAACCCTGTGAAACATAAACGAAGGCTGGTGGGTACTGATGGAACCGACCGAAGTGGTTGGTTAGCTCAGTGGGGGCAGGGAAGGCAACTAGACTCATTCATTTGAAAAGTATGTGAAAACGTACAATACAGAGGCGTCTAGGGAGTGTTTTGTGAAAAGGTATAGGCCACAAATGTGGGTCACTTTATTTTAGGGTGCCTGGGCCTATTTTTGATTCGAATCCAGCCCTGGCATGAAGTGTTGAGAAATAGCTGGGCAAACGCATTTCCTCTGAAGATGAAAAAGACCCAGGCAGAAAAATAAAACATGATCCTTATCCAGTTTCTTAGCACCACAGTATTGACAGCCTGAATTAAAAGACGTCGCCTTCTCCTTCTTTTTAATCCATGTATTTTCGTCAATCGATATTTGACTTGACCTGTATTTCATAAAGAATCTACGTACAGAGGGACATAAATTAGCCTTTAAATAAAATTACATCTCACCGCACCTTACTAACATACAGCTCAAATGCAATCTTTCTATCTTAAACAATTTTGCAAATCTTCATAAAACTGTTTATCTTGGCAGCCTTTTTTTAAACAAAACTGTAAAACACCACCGCTCTTACATGATAGCACCTCATCACATTTCAAGTAAAACTGTTTAAGGCTATAGAAATAAACATTGCCAAATGTGTAAACCCCCTCACTGTCCTCCAAAAGTTCCTGCCTTATCATTTTTCAACATATTTTCCAGACTGCAAAGCAATTGAAAGAAATAGCGAATAACCTGGGAGTAAGCTGGATAAATCATCCCAGTAAAACCCAGTTCGAGAGGAGTCACTTCAATCAAGCTAGAAGAACTGATACCACACTGTCATTTCCACAAAACAGATTCAGTACAAGGTACGTTTTTGAGAGAGGACATCAACCTTGCCTCTACATCACACGGTGTATTTTCTAGGTACACCTTTAAAAGTCATTGCACTTCCCTCCTACCCTGTGCATTGAAGAATTGCAGAAGACCAATACCTATAGACTTTATTTTAGAGAGCTGTATTGTGTCTTGTTGGACCCATGACAAATTATTGGAGATGCTTACTCCCAGGTATGTATATTGTTTTACCACCTCTAATTTCCCCCCTTTAAAAAACATGACTTGAGAATTTTGATACCTCTTGCACCCATTATCATAATTTTAGGTTCCTGCTCATTAACTGAGAGATTATGAGCAAGTGTCAAGAAGGATAGGATGTCGACTTCTTTCTGCAGACCAATCAGGGTAAAAGACATTAAAACCAGATCGTCAGCATACAACAGCGTTAAAACTTCCCTAGATCCAAATGTTGAGGTACATGTAAGGCCTTGGCTTAAAAGACATGGGTATGGAGAGGTGAGTAACCGGAGTAAATCCTGGGCTGTGGATACGCTGGATCCACACTTCGCACAGGTCTCAATGTTGTAGTCAGTTCACAACGTGTTTGGGGTTGTCTGCTGTTGGATCTTGTGGTAAATAGGAAATGATCTGCCCAGGGATACATCCAGGACAGAGCTGTGATCCCCTCCCAGTAAGTAAGTAATAGTTTATTGTACGGTTAATTAAAACCTTTACAAAAAAGTATCCCATAGAATCAAGTGTAAAATAAACAATTTAAAACAGGATTAAGATGTAATATAAATCCATTAAGAGTGGGCCTCTGGGCTCCCATATGGCTAAAATACATCTCACTTCAACAAATTCAAGACAGACAGTGAAGAAAGGACATAAGAATCGTTGTAAACTAATCCATCTGAGACGCCTTGCTCCCAAGAGGGTTAGTTAGAACCTTCACGGACTAAAGTGCGAGGCAACTATTATAACTGATTGAATAGTTAGCAGCAAAAGAGGGGAGGCGAACGTTATCAGAATGTAGTTAGCAGCATGCATCGAAGCAAAGCAATTGATGATGATCGAATATTGCAACAAGAGTAGCAAAGCAATCATTGTTAGACAGATACTTGATAGCTGAGCAGTGGAAAGAAACTAAGTGCAGCAAATAGTAAAACTAACGCTACATATTTGTTTTGACTATTGATCCAGTGAAAAGCCCCAGGGATGAACAATTCACAAAACAGATATCTCAATAGGGCCCATACACATTTACTCAAATGTTCATACACAATCCCTGGGCAGTCCGCGGGGAAATCAAGTTTTATAATTCAACTAGGTTCTGATTAGTTAGTTTCTTGTGAAATATAAAATATTCCATAAAACCTCAATGTCTAACTAATCTTCACGAATCAACACTCTTTCCTCTGGTCGATGGACCATTAGTTGAGTTAGTTGATGGTGATAATAACAACTATCTATCTGAATCCACAGCTCTTAATAAAATAACCACAGACTCCGGGTAAGATTCATCATTTTTATCTAAAATTTTAGTCATATATCGAATGTTCATTTAATACAGATTCACAGTGCAAACTCCATTATTATTAACATGGGAGAGAAAAAACTCATTTAGCTATTACATTCACTTACACAGATTTCATTCAACAATTCAAAATGCAAAGAGTGGCTAGGTGAAGAGACAAAAGGTACAAAATAAGATACATTTGCAAAGAAATATGCACATTTTAAGACAGAATGACATTTACCTAGTGAAAATACTGGAAACCACCCCTTTGACCAAAGGACTGATGGGGGTCTCCTGATTTAGGATCAGGAGACAAAGAACTATAGGAGAGTAATAGGACAGGGCAGATACTTACTAGGCTTCTCTATAAACCCGACGCACCAGCGCGCATCCCTCCCTTACACTCTCCCTCCTCGATACTCTTCGGGAATCTTCGAATCTTTCTTTGGATCTGAATCTTCCCAGTCTGCTCTCTTTTCTCTTCTTCTAGCAGCTCTCTCCTCTCTCTCAGCATCGATTTATGTGGACTCTCTCTCTAAACAACTTAAACCATTCTAGTTATGTGGACTCTCTCTCTAATCAACTTAAACCATTCTAGTTATAATCTTTATTTTTTAATGTCCCACCCTAAAAAGTTGCAAATATTGATGAAATACGGAATATGATTGGACAGGGACAGGGGAGTTTTCGTCACACGATGCTGATATATTCATCTTTATTAAGGTTCTTTTTGTTTGCTAGCCCTTCCCCTATAGCTCATTCACTACTTTAATTCTCATACATGTATTGTTGCAATATTTATTAACATTATATACTGGCTCCATTGACAAGGGATTCTCTTTGCTGTTTTCTCATGTCTTCTGTCCTTGCTCCTTGGCAGTCATTCAGCTCTTGTGGTCACCGGGTCATCTCACGTATTCACCGTGCATACGCGAGTCGCCATCTTTTATTACTGCTACCGGTTTAGATGGGCCCAAATATACTCTATTAATAAAGAGATCATAAACAGACGTTAATTTCTCAAATATATAGTTATCACTGTTCACCACCCACTTCTACTCTATCTTATGTTATTTTTATTGTTTTGAGCAAATGCATTAGCAATAGCAGTTTTCTTTTAAGTTCAAGCAACCATATGCCGAGCATGTGGCTCCTCAAGACCACATATTAGTTATTCCTGTACATGCGTGAGAGTTTTCTCTCTCAAAAGCCGGTTAGTCACGTTGCCTCTACGTCATTCCAGGTTGCACATGCGCAAAGCTTTTTTCCGATTTAGAGTTTTAGTAACGTTGCTTTTTGTTCCACATTAGTTAAGCATGCGTAAAGCCTTTCTCCCCATGTGTTGGTGTCTGGTGCGTATTAGTCTCATCTTATCTATAGATTTTTTTGCGATTAGTAAACGTTAAGGAAGGATTTCTCCGAGCAAGTTTCATTTTCTTGAATCCTTGCTCCACCAATCCCCCCTCTGATGGCATTTTTGTGCCATCATAAAATACCCATCATTACCAAGTGCCAACTTCATTTATTTAATTTTAGTATCTTTCTCTCCTCCTACAAATTCTCAATTTTTCTCTTTCTTATTTAATTCTTTCATTTTTATCATATAGACTTCCTTTTATTTTTTCCATTTCAATTTCTTCCCTTTTCCTCTTTCTTCCCATTCTCTTATTCTTCATCTCAGTCATCATTCTAGTTCATGTTTTACCCTTGCAACACTTATATGTCATCATTATCATCAGGATTATTATTGTCACTACTGAGATTTTAAAGATTAGTATTTTCCCTAATAGACTACAAAAGTAGTAAACCAACTACCTATAGCGGAAATACTTTTACTTAGTCTCACCCAAACACCGTCAACCTCCAGTTGGGTCAAATCTTCATGAATCTTCATAATATTCTTAATATACCCTTCAATAACTTTAGTTTTTTCTGGGATATATGTACAGTACTGTTGAATTTTCAACATGCCAAAGACTCCACCGTCTTTTGCCAATAATATATCAAGGGCAAGTCGATTTTGCAAAACCATAGATCTAAACGCAACCATTTCGGTATTAATCATCAAAAATCCTTCAGCAGTATCTGTCGATAGATGATCAACTACTGTTAACAATTTTGATATTTCATGTGAATTTAGTGCGACTCCAACTGACGGTATCAGTGCACCAAATATATCACCTACTATTTCTGAAAAACTTGTTCTCTTACTTTGTTCTAGTCCTTGACTTACTACATCCATTTCATTGTTCTTAGTTATGTGGTATACCTTCGGAAATACTATTCCAAAATAACAACTACCATACCATCACGTGGGCAACCTATAGTAGGCATTCTTACCACACACGTAATATATTCCTGGAAAAACAGGATCAGTTCCACCTTTTAGTCCTCATCCCCCCATGATTAGGAAGGTATGTTCCCATTCGCTAGAACCAATGAAAATGTTGTTACAGTATGTTTTTAGTCTATGCAGACAGAATTTCCCCAATTTTGACAAGTCTAGGGACATAGCAGCATGAGTTTCGCCTTTCTTATAGTCCCCTTCCTTACTAGCCCATGGTGGTACATGTGACTTCTGTTCAACAGCCTTCTTTTTGGAAATCTTGTCTTCTCCCCTCTACTGAATTTTGAAAATCTTTCTCCTCATCATGCAAAATACAGGTTAAATTATTTTTATGAGCATATGTTATGTCTATTGGGTTTGTTGTTAAGGTTAAGAAAAACTCGCCTGTGAATTCTGCATCTTTACCACTAAGCACTGGGTTCAGGTTTCTTCGAATAGGGACTTCTGAAAATACTAAATCCATATTTGAATAATAATACTACAACTTGCCTGTTACATAGAACAAAGTGGACAGAACACTACATGATACACCATATGTTAAAGGAAGATAGTGATATGTCTCTGAGACAGATGAAGGTAATTTCATGCCAACATAACAATCACTCACATCCATAGTATCTACGTATTCATAAAGAAGTTTAGTAAATACATTTAATGACGAATCACTATTCGATTTGTCATGATGATTCATGCTCTCATCCATTTGTTCTAAATTAGTGGAAGTTGTTTCTTTAGTAACTGTATTCACTCGATCACTTGTATTAGTGTTATTTCTATTATTAGTTACCATTAGAACAGGTATCACCACAGTAAGTAATAACCACAGGAACATTAGTATTAAAACACTGCACAAACAATATTTAATACATCTTTGTTTTAGACTAGATTTTTGACGTTCGGTCATTTCTGTTTCTGCCATTTTATTCTAAAAAAAAATCTTTGTGTGATCCCACACTTCAAAAGCTTTTCCTCTTTGCCCCTTTTTCTGTCTTCTCTTTTCTTCTTTTCTTCTTTGGTTTCTTTTATTCTCTTCTTTTGTTTAGCAATTTTCCGCCCTTTGTGTCAAAGTCTTTTCCTTTTAAGGTGGTCTTAATTTGCATTCATCAATTCTTTCAATAGAGACATCTTCTTGTTCTTCGTTCAGATTGTCAAATTCCTCGAGGATGACATATGTCCATTCAGGAGCCTTATATTTTCTGCTCTGTACTCTCACTCTTCCTGATTTCCGTAAGGACTTTCTTCTTGATTCCCTTGTTCCACTTGACCTGACACCTCATTTACTTGTTCTAGTTCTTTCCCTGTTTTTCTTCTTAGAAAGTATCTCAGTCTTTTCACCCCACTCGGTCAGTGGTCACCTTTTCTGATCCTCTTTGTCTCTACTGCCTTTTCACCTTCCTCGCCTATCTCTAATGTTCCTTTGTTTTCTCTTTCTTTTAGCTGAGCTTGTTCTGGACTTTCTGATCTCTTACTTCCTGTTGATTGGATGTGTTCTTGATCTTACAGTCCTTCTCTTCCTAGCGCTAATTGAGCTTGATCTGGATTTTCTGTATTCGATTCTTCTGTTGACTGAATTTGTTCTGAACCTGTCAGTCTTTCTTTTCCTTCTTTCGGTTGAGCTTGATCTGGATTTTCTGCTCCAATTTGTTCTGGTCTTTCAGTCTCTTGTTCTTCCTAGGTCTCTACAGCAGTCTCCTGAGAACCAGTAACGGGTGTCCACCCTACTTGACTTGTGTTTGGTTGTTCATCATAGATGCGTTCTTCAGAGTCTGTTTCTCTGATTTCTTCGACTTCACAACTTTCAGCTTCTGGTTCTTCTCTTTGTTCTACCAATTGCTGTTTTTGTCATTCAGGTGGACTTGGGACTCTTTGTGTATGACTGGCATGGATCCAGTTTGGCAAGCCAGCACACTTCACTCCTGTTGTCGTGACCAATATAACTTGATGAGGTCCTTTCCACCTGGGTTCTAAACAAGATTTCCTTGTGTGCTTCTTTACCATGACCCAGTCTCCTGGACACAAATCATGAGCTTGATTCGGCTGTGCTGTGGTTGCATCTTCTCCAACCTGGTGAGACACAGAACGTACCAGATCAGCTAGTCCTTTACAATATTCCAGTGCTTGATCATCAGTTATATTCATCAGCTTGCTGCCAGGTCCAAATGCTTGTCTCATTGCTCTTCCCATGAGAATTTCATGAGGACTCAATCCCGTTCTTCTGTCAGGAGTGCTTCTAATACTCATCAATACAAGGGGCAAAGCATCAGGCCATTTCAGTGAAGTGGATGCACACACTTTCCCTAATCTGGATTTTATCGTGCCATTGAGCTGCTCAACTACTCCAGAGGCTTCTGGTCGATAGGCACAATGTAATTTCTGTTCAATTTTAAAAGCTGTACAAATTAATTTAATTATCTCATTATTAAAATGAGGTCCTCTATCTGATTCACAAGTGACTGGAAATCCGAATCTGGGAATGAGCTCTCTCAACTCAGCTTGGCAACTGTTGCTTGAGACTGTCATTCCTTCTTGTGGGATAGGCTTCTACCCATCAAGAAAACAGATATACGATGACAAGGACATACTTCAGACCGTTGCACGGTGGCAACTCTATAAAATCAAGTTGCAGTCTTGTAAATGGTCCCTCTGCCTTTCCAATTTTTCCCCAGCTGACAACTGTTTTTCTACCTGGGTTTTGCTGTTGACATATCAAACATCTCTGACAGAGACTCTCTGCAACTTGCCTAAATTTAGGATTGTACCATGTCTGAAATGCCTAATCACGGCATCCCTCCCAATCAATGTAGCTCCATGCCATTTGTGAAAGCAAACTATCTGGCATTATGGGTCTACCATCTGGACACACCCATACTTCATCATCAGCTCTTCTTGTACAACCTGATTTAACCCAGAGTTCCTTTTCCTTGAAATCTGCGTCATCCTGTAACTGCCTGACTTCAGCTCATGTTTCAAAAGCAGAGAAAAACATTAGTTGGCAATTGGTAACTTCTTTTTCCAACCCTCTGTTTAAAGACATTCTATTTCGAGCACAAAATTGTGCAACTTGGCCAGCATATCTGTTGCCTTGTGTCACATAATCATTTTCTGACTTATTTGCGGCACATTTGACCACTGCAATTTCCTTTGGCAATTGTAAGCCTTCCGATAATTCTTTGACATTTTTACCATTTCTGATAGGAGAACCTGAAGAGGTCAGAAATGCAAAAAGATATTGACTGTCCAGATGTAAAGGAATCTAAAAGAATGCTTGGCACAAATCAATCACCGTGTACCAATGTGTATCTCATGTTATCTGATAAAGGATCACTGCTGGATTTGGTACTACTGGACAACAGGGTACTACTATCTTATTAATTTTCCTCAAATCTTGCAACATTCTATACTTTCCACTAGGCTTTTTAAGCCCCATGATTGGTGAGTTACAAGGACTGTCCATGATTTATTTCAAAATACCCTGCTCAATCATTTGTTCAATTACTGGAGCAACTCCTGCTTTGACTTCTGGACTCATTCTGTACTGGGGTGTATTTGGATAAACTGCACCTTCCTTTACCATGATTTTAAGTGTGTCTACATTTGCCATCAGACCAATTTCTTTTCAAGAAAAATCCCACATATCTGATCTCACCGTGTTTCTCAGCTCATCAGGCAGACTGCTCTCAGTAAGAAGTGAAAACATCTCATCCACTGTCTGTCCCTTGCTTTACTAGCATCAACTTAAATGTGACATCTTCATCAGGCGTATGGAAAGCCACCTCATCAGGCGTACAACAGATAGTGCAGTTCATCTTGCACAACAAATCTCTCCCTAACAGATTTACTGGACTTGAATCACACACCACAAACCGATGCATGTCTGAAATTTCCAATATTCACTTTTATTGGCTTAGTAACTGGGGATTTTATCTGCTTATTTGAGACTCCTACAACTTGGTTAGTTTCTCCTGAGAAGGGTAGGTTTGGAATTTCTGCTGCTCTCACAGTAGAACGGGTAGCACCAGTATCCACTAGGAAAGTGATGTCATTACCTTCCACTTTTCCGTCAACAAATGGACCTGACTGATCTACCGCCAAGGATGCGCCAGGCACGCATTCTTCCTCCCCCCCTCAGGCACCGTCATTGAGACTCATCCGAATCACTCTCATTACTTTGCATCCAATATTGTTGAACTGTTTGTGTATTCTAACCTCTCTCTCCATTAAATCTGGTGTTCCCACTGTATCTCTGCACCTGAGCGTTCATATGATTTGGCATAGGAGCTTGTGGCACCTGTAATTGAGGAGTAACTAGCTGTTGCTGTTGCTGCTGGTTCACAAACACCTCATTCGGCATCTGTGGATTGAAATTTTGATTTACCTCATTATTCTGTTGAACATGTCTACACTCATTCTTCCACTGTCCATGCTTTCCACCAACAGGAACTTCTCTCATTGGACACATTCACTCAGCCTGATCTATTTCTTTTAATGGAAATGCAGATGTTTCCTTTGTAGCTGCTTCATCCCTTTTCCTTGTCCATCTACCTCTACTTTTGTCTACATCTCCCCATTTCTTTAAAATATACATCAATTCTTTTATCTGCAATCTCCTTCCTGACGCATTCAGACTCTCCAAATCCTTTTCTGTAAGATCTGACCTATATGGTTTTTGTAATATTTTTGACTTTTCTACGTCTATTCCAAATTCTGAAGCTACTTGTACTATCTTTTCATGGAGATTCTTTGCTCTCCAGGTTATACCTTTACATAAAAACAACAATTCCTCATCTTCATATGGACCTAATCTATCTGAATTTATTATAATCATTTCTTCAAAATCTACTCTCAACTTGCTTGCAACAATATTTTGTTTCTGGGGTTTTTTCTTCTCAAGTCCCTTTGCCCATTCCTCTAGGTCCTCCGGTGAAAACCCTTTAGAATACCCTGCTACTGGAGTGACAATGGGTTATTTTCTTATTATATTCACTGGTGAAATTCTCTTCGGAGTTTCAGTCACTGTCTCAAGATTAGGGAGATCTAGTAACGAGACATTTGAATCACTCTCACTAATTTGATCTTCTAACATCACTACCTCTTTTCTAGCACTATTCTGTGGGACTGTCACTGTTTGTAATTCCATGGTATCTCGCTTATCACCATCAAATGGAATAACAGGACCAATTGTTACTGGTACTGTCAATGCTTCAGCATTCAAACCTAATTGATTTATTTTCTGAATTATTTCTTCTTTCATCTTATTCAATGCATCCCTTTCTTTTTCCTGTAACACTCGGGTGACTGTTGGATCATATAGAACCTGTGGAACTAATAGAGTTCCCATCATTGGTGCACTTGGGGTTGTATCTCTAGCACTTTCTTGATAAGGTGGAGGCCTTTTAACTTAAATGTCTTCTAATAACTCATCATCAGATTCATCACATCCTGTTCCTGTCATACCCATGTGTTTCGTTTTTTCATTACACTTATTCCCTACTTGGTCCTCAGCCATCAACACTGGATACAAACCCTCCGTTACTACGGCACTCCTCCATCTTTTCATCTGATCCCCTCGAGTGTCAAATGGGTATCTAGGTAAGAATCCTCTATTCCTTCTTCAACCTCCTCTGTATTTTTCTCGCTCAAATGCCTCAACTTCCCATTCCTCCAAAGCTTCATACTGTGTCAACCAAGGATTTGGTTCCAATGAATTCATTCGATTTCTCAAATACTGAAGAATCCTACATTGAACGTACCATGTTCTGGGAAAGGTAAAACACTATCACCTTTGGTATTTTCCACCCAATTTTCCAACCAAGCACAAGTATGATATCCTCGTTCCATCATCATAAGGGAAGCAGGTGTGTTAGGAGGTGGCTTAAGAATTCCCTCCCTAGTTACAACACGCTTAGCCTCCTTAAAGAAATTCTTGCTTTTATTAATCAACTTAATTTTCCCGACCCCTGTAACTAACAAACTCAATAAGCAAATTCAGGAAACTCTTTCCTATTTGCTAACACTCTTCCTATACCAGTGCGACTCACACCAACAATCCAATCAGTGCTCACTACGTTTTCTCTTCCGCAACCAATACCAGCGCAGCTCTTGTATACTGGCCAATTAGAGCTTATAACACACCCACTTGTCTGACCAATGCCAGCACGGCTCTTTGTGACGTCTGTATTACTCCTACTACTGACCTTCCCTTTACAATCTGCACTTGTTACACACCCGCTGTCTCAACCAATACCATCGTGGCTCTCTGTGACGTCAGTGTGACTCCTACTACTGACCCTCCCTTTACAAGGTAATACAATAATGCATTTTCTGTCTTATCTTTATAAAATTTAACTGTTAGTAACAATGTAAAAACAGCGTACTCTGTCTGCTCCACTAAGCCAACAATAGTTTTCTTCACTCGATTCAAAGATAAATTACTTCCTTTCACTATGAGAAAAAACCACTGTTTACCCTTCACTTAAGCTCGGGGAAAACCTATTACTCCTCGAGAGATACTCCTCCTTTGGGTAAGGCCAAAGTTTCAAAGGTAGGCCCTTCGCTATCACTCACACTCTACTCTTATACAATATAGTCCCTAATATATCACCTACAGCCCTCCGTAGCCTTTAGGTATTATGACAACAGACAGGTAACCTACCACAGTGGGATTTCCTTACCACACTTTTCTAAATTCCATTCCCGGATTCCCAGGTATCTCTGTACCTGTACTTCCAGACAACATGGAACGCAACACTAACTCTTAGTGTTAAACATATAGATAATAATAAATAATCACTATATAATCCATTATAACCATAACTCTGCTACCAGAAAAACTGATCCAGCGAAAAGCCCCAGGGATGAACAATTCACAAAACAGATATCTCAATTGGGCCCATACACATTTACTCAAATGTTCATACACAATATCTGGGCAGTCCGCGGGGAAATCAAGTTTTATAATTCACCTAGGTTCTGATTAGTTAGTTTCTTGTGAAATATAAAATATTCCATAAAACCTCAATGTCTAACTAATCTTCACGAATCAACACTCTTTCCTCTGGTCGATGAACCATTAGTTGAGTTCGTTGATGGTGATAGTAACAACTATCTACCTGAATCCACAGCTCTTAATAAAATAACCACAGACTCCGGGTAAGATTCATAATTTTTATCTAAACTTTTAGTCATAAATCGAATGCTCATTTAATACAGATTCACAATGCAAACTCCATTATTATTAACATGGGAGAGAAAAAACTCATTTAGCTATTACATTCACTTACACAGATTTCTTTCAACAATTCAAAATGCAAAGAGTGGATAGGTGAAGAGACAAAAGGTACAATATAAGATACATTTGCAAAGATATATGCACATTTTAAGACAGAATGACATTTACCTAGTGAAAACACTGGAAACCACCCCTCTGACCAAATGACTGGTGGGGGTCTCCTGATTTAGGATCAAGAGACAAATAACTATAGTACAGGAATAGGACAGGGCAGATACTTACTAGGCTTCTCTATAAACCTAATGCACCAGGGCGCATCCCTCTCTTACACTCTCTCCCTCCTCGATATTCTTTGGGAATCTTCTATTCTAATCAAGCTTTCTTTGGATCCGAATCTTCCCGTCTGCTCTCTTTTCCTTTCTTCTTGCAGCTCTCTCCTCTCTCTCAGCATCGATGTATATATACTCTTTCTCTAATCAACTTAAAGCATTCTAGTTATATTCTTTAATCTTCATGTTCCACCCTAAAAAGTTGCAAATATTGATGAAATACGGAATACGATTGGACGGGGACAGGGGAGTTATCGTCACACCATGCTGACATATTCATCTTTATTAAGGATCTTTTTGTTTGCTAGCCCTTTCCCTTTAGCTCATTCACTACTTTAATTCTCACACATGTATTGTTGCAATATTTATTAACATTATATACTGGCTCCATTGACGAGGGATTCTCACGTCTTCTGTCCGTGCTCCTTGGCAGTCATTCAGCTCTTGCGGTCACCGGGTCATCTCACGTATTCACAGAGCATGCGCGAGTCGCCATCTTTTCTTACTGCTACCGGTTTAGATAGTCCCAAATATATAGTTCTCACTGTTCACCACCCACTTCTACTCTATCTCATGTTATTTTTATTCTTTTGAGCAAAAGTGTTAGCAATAGCAGTTTTCTTTTAAGTTCAAGCAAGCATATGCCGAGCATGTGGCTCCTCGAGACCACATATTAGTTATTCCTGCACATGCGTGAGAGTTTTCCCTCTCAAAAGCGGGTTAGTCACGTTGCCTCTACGTCATTCCAGGTTGCACATGCGCAAAGCGTTTTTCCGATTTAGAGTGGGTTTTAGCTGCGTTGCTTTTTGTTCCACATTAGTTAAGCATGCGTAAAGCCTTTCTCCCCATGTGTTGGTGTCTGGTGCGTGTTAGTCTCATCTTATCTGTAGTTTTTTTAGCTATTAGTAAACGTAAAGGAAGGATTTCTCAGAGCAAGTTTCGTTTTCTTGAATCCTTGCTCCATCACTATCACCTTTCCAATTGACTGATGATCTTAAATAGCTGTGGTCGCTAGCTACAAATACAACCAGAATGGCCCATTTGCGTGCTGCATACATAGCTATGTCAAAGATAAAATCAGGAGCTTTGGCATGCCACAAAGCATTTGTTCTTAGGAGTCCAAGCAGATGGGAAAAGTGGAAGGTGTGAAGCAGCCAGAAGAAGTTGTTCCCAAAGTAGTTTGGGTGATTTAGTCTTCGCATTCTGCTTAACGCCGTTTTCGGGACCAATTTAGATGTGAAAGAGCAAGAGTGCAAGGAGAGCCAGAAATGACCTAATTCCGCTTAGCGTTCGTTTTGGGAGGCCAAAATGGAGATAGAAAAGCGGGAATAAAGGGACAGCAAAGATGTTTTTGGGACCAAAACAGGTGGAAAGTGCAGAGTGCAGCAGATACCCAGGAGTATTTCAGCTGTTTTGATGGCAGCTTTACTGGGACATTGCCTATTTTAGGGACCATGCTCTGGAACAGCGATGATATTAACCGAGCCTAGCTTTGTAGCACCGACCTGAAGGGCAGTGTTTTAGTTTGGTGTTTTCCTGGTTCAGGCTGGCACTTACACTACTGTTTCGTTTGGTGTTCTCCTGGTTCAGGCTGGCACTTACACTACTAATGTTTAGTATGGTGTTCTCCTGGTTCAGGCTGGCACTGACATAGGGTGACCAGGCGTCCCGGATTTGCCCGGACAGACCCGGGTTTTCACCAGCTGTCCCGGCAGATTACGGCAATTTTGCTTCATGTTCTGGTTTTTAAAAGGGGTCAACTGAAACCAAAAATAGGCACTTATTGGGTGTTCTAAAGTTGTGCAAGTTAGCAGCTGTTATAAGTAAGCAATTTAAATAACAGGTATAATGCTGGTTTTAGAATTTCTTTTTTTGTGTGATTCTTCTGTGTTCCTATGTTGTCATTCTGCACAGGACAGCAAAATTGTAGTCCTTCTATTTTTGCAAAATGTCCCGGTTTTTGGTTCTCAAGATCTGGTCACCCTACACTGACACTACAAACTTATAGTTTAGTGTTCTCCTGGTTCAGGCTGGCACTGACGCTGCTAATGTTTAGTATGGTGTTCTCCTGGTTCAGGCTGACTCTTACAGCCTGGTGACAGGTTTGAACGCCATGGCAGACAAATTCTGTGTGAAGCAAGGCTTTTCTCAAATGTAGCAACGAAGGGCAGATGCAAAGTATGTGGATGAGGGTTTTGTCGCCCAGTCCACAGAGGTGACACTTTATGTTGTGTGGTGCCGTATTCCGCCATGGCGGGAGATGATTCCTCATGTTCCATTCCCCCAGTCTAATTGGTGCAAGCCTTCCTTCTAACCAGAGTGGTAGGAGCAGGTGATTTTTGCTCGGTCCAGGTGGCTTAAGAGTTCATTACTGCCCAAGCGTGTGTGTGCTTGCTCAGAGCAGCCATGTTGTCCAGCTTTGACACCTTTTTTGCCGTGATGGCTGTGAGGTTTTTAAAAGCTAACTATGAGAGATTTTTCCCAAGCTTCTTTGATTGATATGTCATTAAGTTTGTCTTGGAGATGGTGTTTATACCAAGATTCTGTGCTGTCTAAATCCAGCCAGAATAGGCTGTTCATTGTATCTGGCTGGGCTATCCTGGGCCTGTGGCAAAGGTTTAAGACACAGCTGCTTCTGGCCCAGGACTGCTTTATTATGTTGAACTCAAGCCTTATTTGTGCTGGCGATGCTCGTTTTGGCAAACGCAGAACAGCTTTGTGAATTCGGGTGATGGTCGGATCTAGGAACGAGGCCTCTTTATCCACAGTAACTTCAGTTCCATAAGTCAGTGCTGGGATAACCTTTGCTCTCGTTAACAGAAGCAGAGGGTCTAAGCTTGTTCCCTGAGGTTCTGGGCGAGTGTTGCAAGGGCAAACACGAGACAGGTGCCTTTCTTTTTCAGTGAAAGCAGGTGAGATTTGAAAGTCCCTTGAATGCCCATGTGGATGCCCAGATATTTATACTCACAACTGTGCAGAAGTCCTTCCTCATTGAGGTGCCACCTGCCACCGTCAGCTGTTTTCTTTTCAAAGGTCACCGCAGAATTTACGTTAAAGTCCAATTTTGGTTTGGCGTAGCAGATCGTCCGCATAAAGCCGGTATGTCATACGGTTGCCAGTTGTCGGCACTGCGTGACTGTTACATGTATCGCAAGTGCACCTGCAGCACGTTATGTCCCACCCCTCTCTCCCCCCATCTTTTAGTTTGTCGAGATGTCATTTGTAAACTGTCTATTTTACGAAAAGCAAATAAAGATATTTAAACAAAAAAAAATGAGGTCCAGCCAAGATATACGCAACGTATGCTAGAGAGGCAGGTCCATGTCAACACTTCAAAGATCTCTATTACTAAGTGCAAGGTGAGAAAGACCTATTATAAAAGGTTAGACTATTTCTGCGATCAAAATAAAATATGGAGGAAGCATGTTAGGCTACCGCGAAATCCTATAGGTGGGCATCCCACAAATGCGTGATTGACATTGCAGCAGATACAAAATAGGGGAGCCAGGACTTACTTCAATCTGAAAAACAAGCATTTGCATTGCAAGGAGGTATTGCATCTGATACTAGTGTGCAGACGAATTGGCTATGACACTGCTTTTTTTCCCCAGATATCTGCTGGGCATGTGCAGACACAGCAGCCATCTTAAAATGCAATTTATTTCCTACAAACAAATAAAACAAAACGAGAGCAAAACAACAAAAAAATGGAATACAGTAGGCAATGCACTGGGTAACCTGCGGAGGAAGAGGACAGTGCCTCAAAGATTGAGGAGTGCAGACGTGAAGTCTACCTCCTGGGCTTAAATATAGTGTCGTTAGCCCTTCATGGTGGAGATCTCTTACTGCCCAGGAGCTTTGGAAGCTAAGCGGTCAAAGACTCCACTTACGGCGGGAACCACCTCAATGGTGATTGGGTTCTAAAAACTGTTTGACCCACAGACATCAAATAGCAGCCCAAAAAAGAATGCTCAGGCTGTACAGGCCTCTCTACATTAATTGAGTCGAATCACTGTAAGTGTTGTGTCTAGCGAAGGAGCAAAAACAACAAAGTGGATCTGTGAGGGAGTGGGCCCGCCAGACATTATCACTGCTCAACTTTCTTGCGCTATGTGGCAGTAGATTTCTTTGGCATCCCTTCTGTGGTACCTATTGAGGTGTAGAGAGAACTTTTAGGTGTTATTTTCACAGGTGTCTGCACCCCTCATCAGAGTACTTGTGTGCAAACCCCTCATCAGAGTACAGGCATGCATACCCAGTACAGGCATGCATACCCCTCATCAGAGTACAGGCGTCCACACCCCTCATCAGAATACTGGCATGCATACCCCCATCAGAGTACAGGCATGCATACGTCTCATCAGAGTACAGGCGTGCATACCCAGCACAGGCATGCATATCCCACATCAGAGTACAGATGTGCATACACCTCATCAGAGTATAGGCATGCATATCCCTCATCAGAGTACAGGAGTGCATACCTCTCAACAGAGTACAGGCATGCATACCCAGTACAGGCATGTATATCCCTCATTATAGTACAGATGTGCATGTCCCTCATCAGAGTATGGGCATGCACACCACTCATCAGAGTACAGGCGTGCACACCACTCATCAGAGCATTCACGTGCATACCTCTCATCAGAGTACAGGTGTACATACCCCTTATCATAGTACAGGCGTGCATACCCAGGACAGGCATGCACACCCCTCACCAGAGTATAGGCGTGCATTCCCAGTACAGGCGTGCATACCCATCATCAGAGTACAGCTGTGCATACACCTCAGAGTATAGTCGTGCATACCCAGTACCGGACGTGCATACCCCTCATAAGAGTACGGGAGTGCATATCCCTCATCTGAGTACTGGCGTGCATACCCCTCATCAGAGTACATGTGTGCATACCCCTCATCAGACTACAGCCATGCCTACCCTGTACCAGACGTGCATACCCCTCAAAAGAGTTCGGGAGTGCATATCCCTCATCAGAGTACAGGTGTACATACCCCATATCATAGCAAAGACGTGCATACCCAGTACAGGCGTGCATATCCCTATTGGAGTACAGATGTGCATACCCCTCATCAGAGTACTTGTGTGCATACCCCTCATCAGAGTACGAGTGTCCATACCCTTATCAGAGTACAGGTGTGCATAGCCCTCATTAGTGTACAGGCATGCATATCCCTCATCAGAGTACAGCTGTGCATACCTCTAATCAGAGAACAGGCTGCATACCCACTACAGGCAGGCATACCCAGTAAAGGTGTGCATATCCCTCATCAGAGTACAGGTGTGCATTCCCAAGAGAGGAGTGCATACCTGTCATCAGAGTACAGCCATGCATACCCAGTACCAGACGTGCATACCCCTCATAAGAGTAGGGGAGTGCATACCCCTCATCAGAGTACAGGCGTACATACCCCTCATCAGAGTACAGGCATGCATACCCCTCATCAGGGTACGGGCATGCATACCCAGCACAGGCATGCATACCCCTCATTAGAGTAAAGGCGTGCATACCCCTCATCAGGGTACAGGCGTGCATACCCAGTACCAGACGTGCATACCTCTCATAAGAGTACAGGAATGCATACCCCTCATCCGAGTACAAGTGTGCATACCCCTAATCAGAGTGCAGGATGGGGAGTACAATTTTGGATCTCCAATCATAGAGCCCCTTTGCCATCGTCACAAGTTAGGTGCCTTAATGTTTGCATCTGATGAAAAGCAACCAGCGTGGTTGAAATTCATCGTGTGCGATAATTGTCACCATTGCACATTTTGGCTTCAAAACGGGCCATAACATCCCGATTTTGGAGCTTACTAATCCAAAACCCACATGCCCCGGTATTTACCAGAAATATTCCCTCTTTAAACTGCTGCAGGTTTGACCTGCTTGTTTTAATGGAGGTGTGAACTACAGAGTTACCGGGTATGATGAACATCGCAACACTTAGAGCTGCGATCCCTGCACAAAATATTGTTTGTGAAGAACTCACAATTCACCCGGTCATTTGTAATGAGGGCCTCGGGGTAGCCAAAAGGGCAAGCCCGAGATGCACCAGTTTGCAGTTCGATTGCCCCTCACCTGAAACGTCTCACAAACTGTCACCAGAAAGCAGATATGTTTTTGAGGTTCTCGTATCTCCAAAATAAAATCTACAGCTAAATAAACAAAAACATATGGAACAGTTCATGTCATCCATTCAACTAGTTCCGACTCTCCTCATATTCCCTCATGGACTCCGCCGCATCGCAGCCTGTGCCAGAAGCCGCTGCATCTGGTGCGTAATCTGCAGACCAGCTCATTCCTGCGGTTACGAGCTAGAATGAGGAATTAATACTTGTGAAAATGACTCGAGTCTAGAAAAGCTCGGCATTATGCTGTCCCAGGGGTTAAGTGGGCAGCTAGCCATCACTGTCCACTGCATGCTTAACGACAAGAAGGCCTGATTGTGACAGATGTGATCAGAGGCCTGCCTTCTATCAGCATTTGTTTCCAGATGCACTCGCACAGCTGGTGTACTCATCAAGCTTATTTATAAACTTGGGTCTACCAAAATGGAGGGACAGATAGGGTTTGAGTAGGTCTAACGTACATGCCCTATACTCAATTCACAAAAAGGAGGGTACGGAGTTCCTAAGTGGTGCATTAACCACTCACAAGGTGAGGTTTAAAAAGTACTACCGGTTGTGAGGACAGGGATTCCTCCTTCTGGAACTAGGACCCTCACACACCCAGCAAACTAGGTGTCATGCTTCATCATTTGAGCCTGCTCCTCGTCGGGCCGGCGCTGTAATGCCCGACGGGCACCCTTAAAGGGGCTCTTTATCGGAGATCTTCTGTTCCTCGCCATATGGGTGCCGTGGGTGTGGGGGGCCTACTTGAGTGTAGATGTATGAAGTGGTGATAAAACAGGTAAGGGAGTCCTCTGTGGTAATGTTTATTTAACGAGGGACCCAACCTGATTAAAAGTCAAAAGGGAGAGGTAACTATTTTGTTATAATGTGACAAAAAGCATACTCGACTCCCAGATGGTCAACATGTTTCTCGCCCTATATTGTCAAGGAGTGATCATTGGCGAATCTTCAGGACCGTGTGAATTTAAGAAAAACTACGAAAAACTATCTACACGGGAATGGTATGGTGCAACGCTACCTACCACTAGTTGTCCCCCTGGGACATTACCCTAGGGTAAATGAGGCGACCTAGTTAGGTATTTAAGTAATGCCTCATCAGTTGCAGCGAAGTCTAATAGACACAGTAAGTGGTGTCTCTGCTCACATTCGAAGCCCGTCGGCCGAGCTACCCCGCTCCGCTGCTTCCAGGATGAACTTGGGTGACATTTATTTTGAAATTATTTAATCAGTTTAAATAATACTACTTTCACCTTACATCTGTTAGTTAGGGGGGCGAGCCGTATAATATGAACTTGTAATTTTGCTTAGGTGAAAGAGGCGCATCACTGGACGTGCTCTTGGCTCCACACTGTTTTATCCTAGACAGGGTTGGAAAACTGTTGTTTGCGCTGTTTTTTCATAAACATGTTCTGCGGCGACACCTATCGGTGCGTAACCGAGACTTTTTATTTATTCATTTCTTTATTTTTAAGACCAGAGGCATTAGGGGACTATGTTACCTATGTTGTTTTAGGCCCTGGGAGATTAAGTAATTTTCCCAGACTCACAGGATGTTGAACTCAGATCAGGATTCAAATCCGATTCGGCGGTGCTAAAGTCGGAAGGCCACATCTACTTCCAGTGGCAGAAGTTAGTCCTCAATATTACAAGTGTATTATAGCCTATGGCACTACACGTAGGGGGTTTGGGAAATCCACCACATTTTGAGGTAGTTTCCCGTCCACTAAATTCTGAATAAGTTTGCATTTCTTTTCTTTCTCCACAATTTTGAAATGTATATCAAATTCAAATTATGCAACACAGACCACTGTGCACACACGCCCACACAGAGACACACACTATGGTGTATGGCCGCATAGAGTCACATCCCAAGATTTTGTGAAACAGATAACTGCCTACTAACCTGTTGCTCTCTTAATTCTATCGCCGACATAACATAAACAGAAACATCAAAATACCAGCGGTAGCAAAAGTGACACCACACAACCTTTAACCCTTCCACCTCCGAAGACATTACAGTGTTGACCCATTGTCCCACTTTTAGTCTCTCAACAGCCTTATTTGCTGATGGATGGCTTGGACTAGGGAAAGGAGTGGACATTACAGCACTGTTAACATGATTCTTCTACTGCTGCCTCCCTAGCAACTGACACCAATGGAAGCAAGTGTGGTGCTGGTGGTCCCAGAGGGGAATGCAGCGCTGACAACCACTGCCCCTGTTGATACCCAGACCCTTTATCATGTCATGTTAAATGGCAACATAATTCATTCTGAGGAAATCCTTTTTGTCTTTCTGCAGATCTCTGTGAAGTGTGGGTTGAGAGCGCCTATTTAGAATGGTATGGAGATGAATGGCTATGGCAGAGTGGGTGGGTTTGTACTAAGGGGGTATGTATCCCTCCTGAGACTCTTCTAATGCTGGTGATTCCGGACAGATTTGAAGTTCTTGACAAGTTCTTGACACGGTCAGTGTACTAAAGCCAGATTCACACCATGATAAAGATCCAAAGCAGTTTTATTGCACTAGAAGCAGAAAAATACCACTCAACAAATCCCTCATGAGTGCCCTACTTCTGGCAGAAGGGTCATAAGAAACTCAGCTGCTTAGCAGTAGAAGGCAGCTAGGCAAGCCTTGATGCAGACAGTCAGACCCTGTTCAGGAGATTACGGGGCTGGCAGTGATTACAACCATGGAGGTAGAGGCCTTTTACCTCTGCTTTCTTGAACCCAGCCTTAATGTGGCTCTGCAAACTTGGCCAGGTAAACTTTTCCCACACTTGAATCTCTGTGGGAGCAAAGGTTGAGCAGTCACGGGCTTCTCAGGGAGGTTAGTGTGGGAGTTACCTAGGCTCAAGAAAGCTCCCCCCAGCAGCACAATGAAATCAGTGTCCTGCCCAGTGCTTCTGTTTGTAGAAAAGACAAGCACTTTATTACACACAAAAACATGGAAATCCACTACACAGACAATAATACTTGAAAACCCAATTATCTGGTTGAGAGCTTGGTGGGCGTAGGCGCCTCTGCTGATCCGACTGTCCCTGGCTCTAGTGGTGCCCCGGTAACATGGTGCCCCTTCCTACTAGGTACAGTGTCTATCAAGTAATCTTGCAGATGCAGGTTGTGCTTCTCCCCACCCCTTGTATTTGAGTTAGCACACAGTTCCCCTGGGCCCAGGCCCCATCAGTCTCACATCATGAGATGAGTGAGATAGTAAAGAGACGACTGACCCAATATCTATGTTTATTTAACTAGTAGTTGCGTTGGCAGAGTGGTGGAGAAAGAGGGTGTGGCCACCGAACACCTCTCAGCAAATCCAGACTTACTGAAGTTAACAGGAGGGGATAGTTGGCCCCCAAGGACCCTCTGGAGCCAAGGGGACTTCATTCCAAAACCACCACTGCTCCAGGAGGCGCGTTTGCAGAGTGACAGTGAAAGGGGCATGGCCTCTGGCAACATGCCAGAGCTTTTCTTAAATTAAATATTATTTAATCTAACACATAAACAACAATTGATGGCCATGAAAGATGAGATTTATACAATTCTGTATTTAGAAAAATTAGAACAACTCCAATTCACTATAGCTGAAATTCCTTCGGCTGTGTGGTCAATACACAGAATTATTTCACTACCTATTTTGACATTTCAATTCACAGCTTGCATGAAAATTTTCCTGTAGGTAGATACAAACCCTTAAGTAGCAGTGAAATACATGAAGTATGGTCACTCCCCTTTGCTTATCATTGTAAACGTAGTGACAAAGAAGTTTTTATCACTGTGAAGAATTCAACTCCAATATCGTACATTCACTTATTTGTAAACACTTAAATATTCATGGCGCATCTAACGCCTCAGCATCAAATTTGGCTTGTTATTTAAAACAAATTCTGGTTCCTGCAATTCTTTCTTTCATTAAGATACTTTCTAATGGTAGTTATCTCATGCTTAGTGTTACAAATGGGGATCTCTAGTTGGCAAAGGTAGGTACCTTTTTCCAAATCAGGACCCTTGCTTCTAGTCAGGGCAATGGGGATACACTTCTAAAATAACCCCTGCTCACCCATTTGGTAGCTTGGAATGAGCAGACAGGCTTATCTCAGAGTGTAAAGCATTTGTGAAAACATACAGTAATACAGTGAAAACACCACAAATGGACACCACACCAGTTTCGAAAAATAAGTAATCTTTATCTAAACCAAAACAAGACTAAACAACAAAAATCCACAATACAGTATCAAAAATATTCTTACAAATAGGTTAGTCACTCAAATAAAGGCTCTAGCAACAAATAACTCCACCTGGAGTTATTACGATGGCGTGACAGGTGTAAATCCCAAAGAACGGCGCCGACTGCAAGGTGCCCGGCGTCAGGACCGGAGTCAAGAAGACCCACAAGGAACAGTACCTTGAAATTGATGAAAGCAAAGATGGTACACGGTGTCGGGGAGGTGATGCTTCGTTGGCACTTGCCGCGTCGGTTCCTTACGACCCCAGGGGAGGTGAGGCCTCTGTTCCTTACTGCAACGCAGGGGAGGTGAGACGTCTGTTCCTTACTGTGTCGGGGAGGTGACGTCACGGATGGCAGCGAGGTGGCGGTTCCTTATGACGGTGCGATGTCGATGGATTCGGGAGTCACCCATGTCGAGAATCGGCTCAGCATTGATGACGCAACGGTATCGATGAAGTCGGGGCTGCGGTGCAAGTCGGGACGGTGCATCGTGGACGTCAGGAGCGGTGTCCACGGCTCCGGTGCAGGCAGCGGCCTAGATGACGGCTTCGGACTCGATGCAGTACAGCGTCAGCAGGCGTCAGGCCTTCGATGCAAGTCGGGCGGTGCATCATGCTCTTCACGAGCGGTGCCCACAGCTTCGGTGCAGGTTACGGCGTCGCTCGCCGGTGTAGTTGTGGCAATTTCCTTCTGTAGAGGCTGAAACAGTAGTTCCAGATGCAGAGAGACAAAAGGGATGAAGTCTTTGTATCCCTGAGACTTAAGAACAGGAGGCAAGCTCAGTTTCAAGCCCTTGGAGATCTTTTCTTCAAGCAGGTGACAAAGCAAGCAGCAACGTCCTTTTTCTCCTTTCCTTGGCTGCAAGCAGCCACTGAAGGCTAACCCCAGACAGCAAACAGCACAGGGGCAGTATTCGCCCTCAGCTTTTCCGGCTCTTCTCCTTGGCAAAGGTTCCTCTTGGTTTCCCAGAAGTGATCTAAAGTTCTGGGGTCTGGGCCCCAATATTTATACCACAAAATCCTTTGTTCTATAAAGGCAGCGAGTGTCTGTCCTCAGCCAAAACCAGTTCTGTTAAGCAAGAAAATACCTACTTTCTAAAAGTGGTATTTTCAAACACAGAATGTAAAAATCACCCTCACTAAAAGATGCACTTTAACATTCTGAATTCAGGCATACTAAATTTAACTTTTTCATCTTGTTCCCAGGGTCAGTTATGTTTATAAGATGTTATTAACAAACTCCCCATTCTGTTCCATGGGAACAGATAGCCTTGCAATAATGAAAAACGAAATTGGCAGTATTTCACTGCCAGGACATGCCACACACATCAGGGCATGTCCTACCTTTCACATACCATGCACGCTGCCCACAAGGGTACCTTGGGCCTACCTTAGGGGTGGCTGATATGTAGAAAAGGGCAGGTTTAGGGACTGGCAGGTGTGTGCATTTGCCAAGTCGACATGGCAGTCCCAGACTGCACACAGGCTCTGCAATGGCAGGCCTGAGCCATATTCTACAAGCTGCTTCTGTGGGTGGCACAATCAGTGCTGCAAGCCCACCAGCAGCATTTGATTTACAGGCCCTGGGCACACATAGTGCACTGTACTAGGGTCTGACAGGTAAATCAAATAAGGCAATCATGGAATTACTAATCCATTACCATAATTTACAAAGGGAGCACTTGCACTTTGGCATTGAACAGCAGTGGAAAAGTGCCCAAAGCATCCAGACCAATAAAAATGGCATCCAACACATAGCAAAACACAGGCGGTAGAGGCAAAAAATGGAAGGGAGACCACGCCAATGGTGCCAGGTCTAACACTTAGGGGCATATTTACAAGGGCTTTATCTCCGCTTTTTTGGCTTACAAAGCAAAAAAAGCAGAGATAAAACTAGCGTCCTATTTACAAGAGGGTCCTAACATGCATAATCGCATGTTAGCACCCTTTTTCCGAACACCTTCCTTTGCATCTCCAATGAGATGCAAAGTGGGCGTTACTGGGCATAACCCGGATGGACTACCTTGCAAATATCGCTGATGTTTACATTGCGATATTTACAAGGCAGTCCACATGATTTTAGCAGACGTTAGATTTTGGCGAAAACTGCAGTTTTCGGCAAAATCTAATGTCTGCTAAAATCCTCACTTAGCCATCCCTAACATATGGGGTGGATTATGCTGATACGACCCTGTGGGTCGTATCAGCAAGGTTATCGCCGTTTTGCAGGGAACATCGCTGGAAAACCAGCGATGTTCCCTGCAAAAAGGCGATAACCTCGCTATCTCCGGAATTTTTATCGCCCTGCAGAAACGCGCTGTTAATAACGCGCTACCAGGACAATGAATTCCAGAGATAGCCTGCGATAATATTATTATCGCTAAGCACGTCGCTGGCCGTTGATAATATGCCCCTTAGCGATCAAGACTGTTGCGGAATGCGGGCTGCAGTTCTGTATATTTTGTCAGTCTCCCAGTTAATCACTTGTTGCAACAATGTCTCGTTTTTCCCGCCACATGTGATTGTAGTTAGCTCACTTTGGCCCTCCATTCTAACTTTGAAGGCAGACTTCAACAAACTAAACAGACTCAAAGCATTATTGTTTCAGCAAGAAGTAACTCTTACATCTGCTTGCGAGACCTTCAAATTACAGGTGGCCAGAACTTCTAATGAAATACAGTCATTGTTAAACACTAACCTTCCTCTGCATTTCGGTGAATTAGTGAACCAAATCTTTAGTGCCTCCAGTACAGCCCGGTTTGCACACTTTTTCAAAGATGTTGGCTCGGGCCTCGTTAGTCCTTTCCAGACCATCTTTGGAGTAATTCCGGCTTTTATCCACTCCATTTTCTCGAGGGTATTCGGACGATTCCCAGTGTGGTTATTCCTCGTTGGCGGCATTCGTATCCTGTTCCCGATTCTCTGCAATTGATGCTCCTTTAGTGGATGCTCTGGATTTGGCATCGCTCCAACATTTCCATAAACGTATGAATCATATCTTTGAAATGTCTCTACTACAAGAACTGGGTCTTGATTGGTCTTTGACATTTCGGCCTGCTTGGTTTACCTGCGTGCAACCTGTGTTCCACTGTATCTAGTGTCTCTTCAAATGGGCAATGGATATATGGCTGGCTTCGCAAACATCCACTGCCTTGGACTTTGGACTCCTGATGAGTCTCTTAGCAACCCATTTTCAGTCCTTTGGTCCTTTGGGCTTGCGACTTCTACACCATGTGAGGTTTGAGCATTTGGCCTCCGAGGAAACATGTGCATCAGCGCATGGATCACAAGACACCGGCTCTGTTAACATGGATGCAGGTTGCCCTGTAACTGTCTCAGCATCAACTGAGACCGGAGAGCATGTTTGTTCTTTGGAGCTTGTGACTTGAGCTGTAGACCAATCGTTATGTGCGGCATCGGATTCCTTCATGAACTCTTTGGCCTATGAAATGGAGAGTAACATTATGGATTCCTCCGAATCACCAGGATTTGATTGTTTTTCTAAATTGACATTTTCTTGTAATTTTTGTTTTCAGTCATTCACATCTCTGGAACAAGGCTTTGAGTATGTTTACTTTCAAATTACATTTATCATATCCAGTACCTTTCTAAGTGCTATTATCCTGACCAAAGGAAAGGTGTTGTGTGTTTCCTGCATGGCCCAATGTAGTTTTCCCAATGTTTGCCTAACTGTGCACGTTGTAGGCCTCATTTTCCTATGCACATGTTACTATATTAAACATGTTTGCTTTTGTGCCACATTGTACTTTCACACGAAATCTCATATTTTTTAGCGTTCTGTTCTTTTCCTGGGATTCAGTCTGAACACTACAGACAAGGTCAAACTACAATGTCCCTTGTTATTCTTTCTGGCCAGGCACTAGCACCTAGACATTACACAAGAATGACAGACATTAAACAAGAATGCAGCTATTGTTTATGTGTACACATGTCCTATCATATAGATGAGTCCATGAGACAAAAACACACACATGGAACGAGAGTTCTGAAACAAGACCACTGTGTCTGCTGACATGTAGAGCGTACATCTGTGTATGCTAATGTAGGGGGTCTGCCTGTTATTCCAGAGATCTTTCACATATAATAATTTAGCTTTAGTAGCAGGGGAGGGGGTTTAGTTTACTCTGTTCAATAAAATGACAGGGCTTCTCATGGTATATGGATTTTTAACCATACTAACAGTATTTTTATTATGCATTTGTTTTCTAATTGTGGCACGCATACTGCATTTTAGAGCACAATAGTTTAAATGAATATTCTAAACTTCCTTTGTGTCTCACGGTTATCTTATTGTGAACAAGTATGAGTGGCAGAGCAAAAGGGTGTGTCCTGTTAGCATGATCCCCTAGAGGGTCGAGAGTGTTGTGTTCTGGGGTGCCACAAGAGTGTTGTATTCTGGGGTGCTAATTTACTTGTTTCTCTGGTAAGGTTAGGAGGGTAAGTGAGGCACTATAGCTAGTCAGACTCGGACTCATTGATACTGAGGTGGTATGGTGACTCAGTCCCTATAAACTGAGTTTCTATGGCTCCAAGCATAGGTCTGTTCCAGAGCAGAATCCCTACAACACCACTGCAGGGTCTACATGCAGTTTACTGCCACAGTGACTTGGCATTTAAAGTGCTTGCCAAGTCTGAAACTCCTCTTTTACTATATATGAGTCACCCCTAAGGTAGACCTTAGGTAGTCCAATGGGCAGGGTGCTGTGTAGGTAAAAGTTAGGACATGTACCTTTCCTGAGTAGCATGTCCGGTAGTGACAATCAGCCTATTTGGTTTCTCACTGCTGTGATGCTGCTCCTCTAAAAGGTTTGCATTGGGAATTCCCTGATATGGGTTTCAGTGGTAATTTCTGATATGAAAGGAGTAGCATTGCCATGTTTGGTATGTTTGGAAAAGTGGTGATAAATCATGCTTATTGATGAAAGCGGATTTGTTATTACTATTTTGGAAATGCCACTTTCAGAAGTGGGCATTTCTGTGTGCTTATCACTCATTGTGCTTTGCAGCCTGACTCCAATTAACGTCAGGTTCAGACATACAGTAGCCTGTTTTATGCATTCCCTCAAGACAGTCACAAAGGGAGCTGACGTGTGCCCTGCATATCCTGATGGATCTTCCTGAGATAGAGTGGTGGGAGGAGTTGTCACCTGCACCTGAATAGGACAGTGCCTGCTTTTCACATCGCTGTCTCCACCCCCCTGTAGTGTGTTTGGAGCCAGGGCTGGCATTGAATGGAGGTGTTGTGCACTTCTAAAGTTTGTTTAGATGTTACCTCCAGATCAAAGACACTTTGAGTATAAGTACAGGGGCTCTGACGCAGTGATTTTAGACACAGCGTGGGACTTGTAACCAGATGCTACTGGTTCTACAGACTGCACCTTGCCAGAAGGAAATGTTATGCTGCTAGGAGGAACTGCCATTGAACTCCCTTGTTTGTTGTACAGACCTGCGGTCAGCTGGGCTGCAAGAAGGACTGCCTGCTTCCCTAAAAGGACTCTGTGTGGTGGCATGCTGCACCTATTCCTGCTTAGTACCCCAAGTGATCTACCAGGGCATGGTGGTCTGCCCTGTCCCTAGTGAGCACTTTATTCCTTTGGTTATAGGCCACAAAAGAAGTGTGTGGTGAGCACTGTGGGAGGCTCTTTTTGTTTGGTTTCAGCGTGTGTTGAGGGTTCCCTGGTGCCCTCAGTTACAGGGACTTGCGTGGAGTGCTGCATGTTGTGCCCGGCCTGAAACGTGGCCCTTCGCCCCGTCCTCTCAGGATTAGTGGGAGCAGTAGCGGCTTCTACCGTGATGTAGTGGCGTGGCAGGAAGGGAGCGGGGGTTAAAAAATCAGGGTCAAAGACAAACAAAAACAAAAACAACGTGCCTTGCCAGCGGCCGCTTTCCTCCATTCTCGTCCTCTTCAGGTTGATGAACCAGGAAGCACCCAGGCTCCCGATTCCTCTGACCAATCACAATGCTGCATTGCAGTGTTGTGATTGGACTGAGTGCTGTGGTTCGGCACTCAGCCAGGGAATGGGAGGCTGGGCATGTTCTCCATCGGACTGTACGATAAACCCCAATGGAAAACATGCCAAGTGCGCATGGGGAGTTTGGCTGGCCCGAGACGGCTGACCAAACCCCTCATGCACACTTAGGAGAGTGCAACCACTCATTCCCCTGCTCTGCAGGAAGCGCAGCCTCGTCCCGTCCACATCGGCTTTGCATAGCCAATAATGAAAAATAAAATGGTGATGACATTGTTATTATCATTTTATTTTTCTTGTTGGGCGACGCACCTCCACCTTAGCGGAGGAGTAGCCACTGTTGGGGAGTCCTTCGCTAAGAGCTGTGAGAGAGTGTGGCTCTTACCTGAAAGCAGCTCATGTCTCTCTCTAAAATGGGGCCCCCTTTCGCAAGGGAGACCACGATGCCCTGCATTACTGGAACCATCAGATGTAGCATTCCCCTGTGTTAATTTGTTGGCCGCTGGCTAATGAGAACCCCCCTGGTGAATGCCACCATGCCTTTGCTAGCCAACTCTGAAGTGCTGCCTCTGTTGACTACGTGGCAGCACCTACCGGCCAGCTGAAATGCGCGTCTCCAGAGACAGACGCGGTTGCACTAAGTGGACCAGAAGCGGTCTTGGTGAGTTGGTGAGCCTTCTGACACAACAGCAGTTCCGCTGGCCCCGTTGACTTGAGTGGAGTGGCCGGGCCTCCGCCGCATTTGTGTTGGCAGCTGCACCACGTGTCTGTTGGGGATGCAGGGGACCCAGTGAGGTCTCTCCCTTCTAAATCGTGGTGAAGTGCATGTGTCTTCACATACCTTTGGCGCATTGTTGGCCTCACTCGCTGGGTGAGAAGGAATCCTCAACTGAGGTTTTGCTCAGCATTTTCCCATGCCAGAATTTCCGAACACAGTCGAATAGGAGCACAGGTGCTCCTAGCTCCCATATTTACCACCTACTTGCAAAGTGTGATTTATGTATTGGTATCGCTCTGTGGTAAATATTTAAATTACCTGTACTATTTTTTATGCGGTAAAGTCTAGTAAGAATAACTCAGTCAAAATAAGAGGCAGAATCCGTGGTATTAGAGGTTCTGAAAAGGACTTTATTCCTTACAAAGGAATTATGGTTCGAACCAGGCAATCATATTCCATCACCACGAAGGTTCAGAAAGGGATAGGCAATACATTATTGACAAGTAACAATATATATATGAACAGCATTGCATTAAGACAGATGCAGGAGGCGTAACAGCTGATAATACAGATAAGAATACACATACGTAATGAAAATAGGCGTAAATACAGGCGTATACTAGAAACGTCATTTAAAATGATGTTACAAGTGGGTGGATCCATAAGAGAATCCTGCAGTGTCAGCAGAAATATTTGGCAGAGATGCGCGCGCAGCCGCATGACGTGTGATTGACGTGTGATTGACGTGCAACTAGAGGGTGAAGGGGAATTGACATTTAGCTCTACATATGGAGACAGAAGTCTGGGGGGTCAGGTCAACCTAATCCCAAATCGTATCTAATATCTTTGTTTAAGGAACTGTTTTATCCAAAAGGAAAGGTCTCTCGGACGGAATCTATTCTATACTGACTGTTAGTGCATGTACAAGCGTTCCATGGTGACAGGGGCTATGAATTACTTGCATAAAGACAGCGAGGCCGAGCCCTTTGCTCGGTAGCTGGAAGGATGTTTACCTAAACTACTAGACAGGAATGCATTGGATGAGGAGCGGAGCAGATAACTTGAAGGCTGAATACAGTTTTTGGCAGGCAACAGGCCGCGTCAGGCACCGTTAGCCGCGCAGGGAGTAGGACAAAGTTCATGGATACGGATGCAGGTCCAAGCTGGAGCATTTCAGAGGCAGAAGCAGAAAAAGGCTTGATGGCAGAATTCAGGGCCTACTCGCCTGAACTGTAAAACTAGAAAAGTGAACCATATAAAGTCGGTGGCCAATCATACTTAGGAATGGAATATTCGACCCATTCATGGCGGATCTGAAAGAGGGCATGTTGACGTTGGACGCACATGTATTTGCGTCTTCATAGCTGGAACTGGAGGGAACATACATGTACTTATAGCATGTACATGGAGCCGTTGGGGTCTAAGATAGGGGACACAATTGACCATGAAAATTCATATTTCCTCATTCCCTCCTTGTCCCCTACGGACCCTTATGAAATATCCATTTTCATCAATCCATCAATCTGTTCATATAGCATCATTTGTTCTTCTTTCTTCTTCCGGGATCTCGAATGAAAATTTGAAGGCGGGATACACGATGTGGCACACAGACCACAAATCGCTGGCCCACATTGTAGACACAAGCAGCAACTGAATAGTATGAGAAAGCCAATACCTAGGAAGGATAGGATCCTCCATCCCCAGGCTGACAACACGCTCCAGAACCAACCGGACCAAGTCCAGGTGCCTGGATTCTGGTGTATCTGGCTTACGATCTTATGAAGTCGAGTTATGGCTTTATATACTGACGGCGCGTTTTCTGGTATGAAAACACAGCAACTTGATCCGATGACCCTACAAGCTCCGCCCCTATCGGCCAGGATGACGTCAAGGACAAGACGATTTTGAAGAACAACAATCCGCATCGCAGACTGCTCCTCTGTTAAGTTGCCTAAGGCGGAAGTAGTTTCATTCACTACTGCTTCAAGGGTTCTAGTTAATCTACGTATCAACTTACTATTAGTGACTGTACCTATGTAGGGAAAGAAACCTTTATTGAAATCTGTGTATTGCTCCCATGCTGTTTCGGTGTAGTCGACAATCGGGAGATCTCTCTGCTGTCTATTGTGTACTAAATGGGTATTCCTATGGTAATCAGGCGGGGCTAGGAAAACAGGTGGTAGAAGGAATGCAATGTAACAGGTACCATCCCAATCTAGGGGTAGGCGTATGTATGCGGTGTGACCACAGATGAAGTAGGAGTGACGAGAAGCTCTAAATGTAGACTTGCCTTTATCATTGAATTCTATTACAGTGGTACATTTACTATGGCCCATGTGTATTGAACCGTTCTTTCTTACACATAATTCGCCTCTAACTGGAAATACTGACATAGCGGGCAAGATTGGTGTAGCTTCGGATTCAACATTCAGGATCATGAGATTAAGTGTAAAGTTACCTAGTCCATATACTTCATTTTCTAGATCAGTTCCTGTTCTTTTGGGAAGTCCCTCCTTGTTAGGGTAGCAGACTTTAAGTAAAACTAGGTTCAGGTTTCCCCAAACCCAGTTGTCTTGATAAACTACTGAATTTGAATCTAGGGAATTAATCAAACTAAACCATGCTCCACAGGAGCCATTGTGTGTGAATGGATACGGAAAGAGGGGCAGAACTCCCCTATATTTCTGATAGGGAGGGAGTCGGCCACATATCCAACAATTTGTAGCATTGCTGGTCTGATGAGAATGATGTAACATACTAATGAATGTGTTGTTGCGCAGCGCAAATCTATAGGACAACTCATGCGGGGGTAATTCGCTAAAAGAATGTTCGGCAGTAGCATTGGAAGCACGCTTGGAAATAGGGTAATACATGTGTAATAATATACTGGCAATGATAATCAGAAGACTTAGAAAAAACATAATTAACAATGTCACTATGCAGTGACTACGAAGTGATTTACAGTACGCATGTTTCTTGAGCTGTTTCTGTCTATTTCTCTCTCTATTTCGGTCTAGAGGATACATGTCAGAGACAAATTCAACCGATTCACCTTGGAGAGGACTTAAACAATCAAATTGTCTGACTTGCTAGACCTTAGTTTCAGTTTATAGTTTTCTTTTTCTGTCTTGTCAACCAGGGGGAGTTTTGAGTCAGTCTGTGAGGGAATGCAGGGCTGATAATTCAAGTCGGATGATAGTCCATGACATTTTTTGATATGGCTCGAGTGCAACCACCCTTTACGTCCCTCAATCTTCACAGCTGTCCTTGTGGTCAATAAGACGAGTTTAGGCGACTGCCTGCGAGGCTCCAGCGGGTTCCTTCTGTCGAAGTTCCTTACAAGTACAATATCTCCCGGAACCACGTCATGGGGCTTCACCTCAGTGTTATCGGGAAAAGCTGCAGCTACCTGTGAACGACAAGATTGTAGTGCAGAAATCAAGGAAGCCAGGTAATCTGTCAGCATATTACAATCAACATCAGTTATTTTACGAGGTATAGGCGTCCCCCACATATTTGGTGGTCTACCGAAGATCACCTCATACGGGGATAGCCCTGTTCGAGAGTGTGCTACCATTCTCATGTAAAAGAGCGCAACCGGTAAAGCTACTATCCAGTCGACACCTTTTTCTCTACATACTTTGGACAGTCTAATTTTCAGAGTTTGATTATGTCGCTCCACGAGACCTGCTGCCTCGGGATGTCGGACACAGTGGAATTTCCATTGGTAGCCTAACAGAAGTGAAACATGTTTCATTAGCTCGGATGAGAACGGCTGGCCATTATCTGAGTACACGATACGGGGCAAACCATACCGTGGGAAGAATTCTCGAACTAACTGTTTGGCAGTAGTCGGGGCAGTGTAATCTGAGACGGGATACGCCTCTGTCCACCGGGAAAGAGCGCATACAACTACGAGGACATATTTGAATCCTCGACATCGTTCCATCTGGATATAATCCATCTGGAGGACTTCAAAAGGGTGATCAGGGGGTTGAAATACACCCTGTTCTACAGGTACGCCTTTTCCTGGATTGAACTGACTACAAATCATGCAGGTACGTACTTTCTGTTTAGCTGCTGCTCGCAAGTGTTTATTGAACCAAATGTGTTGAATGCTGTCTAGCATAGCTTTCTCTCCTAGGTGCGCTGGACTATGTATTGTGTTAATGATGACCTGAACCATTGAGTCGGGGAGAAACCATATAGATTTTCCCTTCGTCATCCATCCTTGATCTGTTTGGATCCCTCCTAATTCAGTCCATCTCTTTATTTCTTCTGGTGTAGCATGTGTCTATATGTCTATTACATCAAGGGCGGGATCCTTAACTGTCATGCAGTGTGTTGGTGTCGGAACTATTGTCTTTGTCGTGTCAGTTGGACGAGTCTGATTCTGAGCAGTCTGTTTAGCTGTTCTGTCAGCTAGGTCGTTACCCTGAGAAATAATGTCAGTCACTTTCGTATGGGCCTTGCACTTCATAATCGATATTGCAGTAGGCAGATGTATTGCATCTAACAGAGCTTGAATAAGGGGACCGTGCTGGATGTGGGCACCGTGAGAAGTTAAATAACCTCTCTCTCGCCAAAGCACGCCGAAGTCATGGACGACTCCGAATGCATAACGTGAATCTGTGTATATGTTGACTTTCTTATTTTTGGCTTGAATACAGGCTTGTGTCAGAGCGATGAGCTCTGCTGCTTGAGCTGACAAGGTATCGATACAATTTGTTTCAATAATTTCAGTGTCTGTTGTGACTGCATAAGCGGCCACTAATTCTCCTGTACTTGTTCTCATGCATGAACCATCTACATACAATGTCAGGTCTGGGTCTGATAATGGAATATCTGTCAAGTCTTGTCTGGGTTTCGTCGTAATAGTGATAACTTCAATACAATCATGTGCCAATGGGTCTGTTCCACTTAATGGCAAAAGTGTGGCAGGATTTAATGTACTACAACGTCTGATTTCTATGTGTGGCTGGAACAATGTCAATTCATAGCCCGTCAGTCTTGCTATAGTCAAGTGTTGTGTTTGGGTCCGGTTCAAGAGAACCTCTACTGCGTGTGGTACTTGTACTGTCAATTGATGTCCTAACACTATGGCATCGCTTTGTCTGATTGCTAAAGCTGTTGCTGCGACTGATTTCAGGCACGCAGGAAGAGCCTGAGCTACGGGGTCTAATGTACTAGAAAAATAAGCACATGGCTTGTGTGATCCTGCTTGTTCCTGCGTGAGTACTGACAAAGCAGTACCTTCACGTTCTGTGACAAAGAGTGTAAAACGTTTGCTGTAACATGGTGTTGCTAAAACAGGTGCTTGACATAAAGCTTTCTTTAAGCTTTCAAAAGCTTGTGTATGTTCCTGAGTCCAAGGGAGGACAGTCGATGTCGCTGCCTCCTGTGTTGTCAACTGAATGAGTGGTTTTGCTAGAAATGCATATTGAGGGATCCACTGCCTACAGTACGAAGTGAGGCCTATGAATGCCCGTACCTCCTTTTGTGTCTTAGGTGGCGGCATGTTAACAATTAACTGGATACGGTCGGGTGTAAGCTGTCTTCCCCCCTTGGACAGCAAGTGCCCAAGGTACACAACTTGCTGGACACAGAATTGCAGCTTTGAAGGGGACACTTTGTGCCCCTTGTCGGCTAAGAAATGTAAAACCGTCAGTGATGCTTTTTCACATTCAGGTTCGCTTCGGGCGGTGATCAGCAGATCATCGACGTATTGAAGCAGGGCAGTATTAGCTGGCATGTGGATACTGTCAAGTTCTCTTTTCAGTGCTTGGCTATAGATGCTGGGACTTTCTGTGAATCCTTGAGGTGCGCGTGCGAATTTAAAACTTCGTCCATTTAAACTGAATCCGAACAAATATTGGCTTTCCGGATCGATTGGGACGCTAAAGAAAGCGTTCTTGAGATCAATTACAGTAAAGAACGTTGCTTCTGAATCTATGGCTGTTAATAATGAAGAGATATCTGGGACCACGGGGTATTGTGGTACAATGCATTTATTTAATTCTCGCAGATCAATAACTAATCGATATACTGGTGGTGCTTTTGGATCAGTTCGTTTAAGAATCGGAATTATCGGGGAATTACATACATTGGAGTCGGTTTCCACAACCACTCCTTGTGTAATGAGCTCGTCAATGATTTGCAGTAAAGCCACAACAGCATCTGGGGGTAACTTGTATTGTCGTATTCGTGGTAGTACCACTCCTGTTTTGATTGTGACTCGATATGGTGTAATGTGCATACAACCTACATCAGTGGGGCCTTGCGCCCATAAATGTGCAGGTAAATTCTGTAACCGGTGATCCATGTCTCTAGACACGTAGTGACCTTTAAAGTCACGCAAAAATAGTCGTACTCCTTCCGGAGAACAACATATTACAGCTCCTAGAGCCTTCAATGTTTTTATACCTAACAAGTTTTCTGGACATGATTTCGTAAGTAATAGATCTGTAGTCCGTGTTAACGGACCGACTGTGAATGCAAGTGGTTGCGATACTTCGTTAATAGTGGGCTTTCCTGAAAAACCAAGGGAAATATTTTGTGAGCCTGAGAGGGGTGCCCCTGGGACTTCGCTGTGACTGATAGTGGTTCTGCTTGCCCCTGTATCGAGTAGAAACTTTCTGTCTTTCCCTAATACTTGACTCTGTACATAAGGACCCTCTTGATCTACTGGAACCTCAATAAGGGGTAACCCAACTTCCCTCTCTAGGCTATTTCATGTGTAGCGCTGATACTCTGGGTAGTCATTTTGTGCATACTGATACATCTGTTGTGTCGTGTTTTGTGTTGCAGCAATAGGGTGTGGCTGTTGTTGTTGTTGTTGTTGTGGTTGTGGTACGGTCTGCTGTACAGCTGGCATAGGCTGTATATTCTGAGGTACTTGTGGTTGGATCTGATCCTGTCTAGGCGGACGTGGTCTCTCTTTCGTTATACCCGTAGAGATATTGTGTTTCAGAACTGCGCAATCATGTATATAATGACCTGGCTGTTTACCTTCCTTAACTAATACGTCTTCTCGGGCTTTATTTGAGTTCTCCCTACTTTTCTCTTCCTGTCTGAGCGCTTTCTCTGTGCGCCTATGCGATTCTTTACGCCATAACTCAATGGCATCTTTCTGTGACTGTCTGGCTTTCTTTTTCCATAATTCTTCTTCTACTCTCATGATGCAATCTGCATCCCATGTCCCAGCTGCGGGCCACCTCTGACTTTCTGCTAGATCCTTGGTGTAGTCCACCCATAAGTCAAGATATAATACGGCATCTAGGCCATGTTTATGATACATAAAATACCCTGGAGTGTCCCTAGGTGGAATGGGAACAGCTTCTTCGAGTACTCCTTTTCTAGTTTTGATCTGTCTTAATTTTGAAAAGAACGGCATCTTTAAACCTTCCTACTTGATTCTTACTCAAACTGGACTTGAACACAATTAATACAATGAACACAATAATGAACACTCATTCATACCACAATTTTTAAACACAGTAAAACATTTAACATTTAACGAACAATGATAATTAGAAGAAAACTAGTTACTGACATAATACTAATACTAGATAATACTGAATTATATACATGAACATACTGGATATACTGCTAAACAGTACAGATACACTGCTAAAACAGTGCAGACCGGATCTGTGTACCCAAACCCGTCAGGACCGGCACAAATTAATGTGCACGTCTAACTGCCTCCCCAGCAACGGTACTCACCGGGTAGCACGGAACGGAAGGCCTCGGAACTGAACTGAACTGGACCGGACTGGACTCGACTGGACTCGGAACTTCGGAACCTGGTGGGCCTCTGTATACCTCGGATCTTGCTCTCTCAGCTAGGCTCTGGTCGGGATACTTCGCACTTCTCACCGCCTCGTCTGGGTGTTGATCGCAGCCTCAGTCACCCCCGCTTGGCCGGAGGGAGATACAGGAAATCCTGCGGGTACGCGTTTTTGTCCGTCCGGCTGTGGCAGGAGACCGGGCCTGCAACGCACCTCCGGCGCGTGAGATGAGAAAGTGTCCCTGTTCGGGCGCCAATTTATGTGGTAAATATTTAAATTACCTGTACTATTTTTTATGCGGTAAAGTCTAGTAAGAATAACTCAGTCAAAATAAGAGGCAGAATCCGTGGTATTAGAGGTTCTGAAAAGGACTTTATTCCTTACAAAGGAATTATGGTTCGAACCAGGCAATCATATTCCATCACCACGAAGGTTCAGGAAGGGATAGGCAATACATTATTGACAAGTAACAATATATATATGAACAGCATTGCATTAAGACAGATGCAGGAGGCGTAACAGCTGATAATACAGATAAGAATACACATACGTAATGAAAATAGGCGTAAATACAGGCGTATACTAGAAACGTCATTTAAAATGATGTCACAAGTGGGTGGATCCATAAGAGAATCCTGCAGTGTCAGCAGAAATATTTGGCAGAGATGCGCGCGCAGCCGCATGACGTGTGATTTACGTGTGATTGACGTGCAACTAGAGGGTGAAGGGGAATTGACATTTAGCTCTACATATGGAGACAGAAGTCTGGGGGGTCAGGTCAACCTAATCCCAAATCGTATCTAATATCTTTGTTTAAGGAACTGTTTTATCCAAAAGGAAAGGTCTCTCGGACGGAATCTATTCTATACTGACTGTTAGTGCATGTACAAGCGTTCCATGGTGACAGGGGCTATGAATTACTTGCATAAAGACAGCGAGGCCGAGCCCTTTGCTCGGTAGCTGGAAGGATGTTTACCTAAACTACTAGACAGGAATGCATTGGATGAGGAGCGGAGCAGATAACTTGAAGGCTGAATACAGTTTTTGGCAGGCAACAGGCCGCGTCAGGCACCGTTAGCCGCGCAGGGAGTAGGGCAAAGTTCATGGATACGGATGCAGGTCCAAGCTGGAGCATTTCAGAGGCAGAAGCAGAAAAAGGCTTGATGGCAGAATTCAGGGCCTACTCGCCTGAACTGTAAAACTAGAAAAGTGAACCATGTAAAGTCGGTGGCCAATCATACTTAGGAATGGAATATTCGACCCATTCATGGCGGATCTGAAAGAGGGCATGTTGACGTTGGACGCACATGTATTTGCGTCTTCATAGCTGGAACTGGAGGGAACATACATGTACTTATAGCATGTACATGGAGCCGTTGGGGTCTAAGATAGGGGACACAATTGACCATGAAAATTCATATTTCCTCAGCTCCCAAAAGCATACTTTTGATACATGTCATTTTGGGGCTTTTGGACACTTATTCCACTAGTGAAATATGGTGATATGGATATGGTTGTGCTTTGGGATAAGGCCTTGAATAATTACCAATGGCTGAGATTAATTAAAGCATTCCATCCATCACTTTTTTGTATACTTTACTGTGTCGCCCTAAGTGGGATGGGTATGCCCAGATGTGGGTCCCCTGAAAACTGTATCATTGGGGCCAAGCTGTACTTGCTTGATGAGCCCACAACTAAGGGGAAACTGGTCCTGGATTGCTTGTGTTCAGGTTCTGGGAGGACCTGGCTTGGCAGTTGAGGCTGGACTGTTCTGATAGCAGTAGGGTCAAGACTGATTGACATGTAGCTGGGTCCAAACTGAGGTGGCATGGTTTGCAATAATGATGGATTGGGATGCAGCCTCCTCCGCGCCTGAAATCAATTCAAGCATGCCATGCATCACTTTTTAGATCACTGTTTTGTATACTTCATTGAATCCGTAACAGTGGAACGTCATAGAAAGCGATGGCACACACTAAATACTGCCTCAACACAACTACACAACGATTAAACAACACTTGATAACAGAACACCACAACACAACAACAACACCACAATCTGATAGCCGAGCAGCGCAACAGCAAATGAACACAAAACAATAACACAGTAACAAGCGCAACACCACAACTTAACAGTGTAGTGCGCAAGACAATACAAGCTCCCTCCACCATCCATTGCACTTGCATGAAGTGAACATTTACTGTTCAAAAATCTGTTACACTATAAACAATGCAGGCATCGTGACATTAAAAATGTACATTGTGAAATTCCACGTATGAAATATGCACTGCACAATTTGGTACCCGAGGCACCTCGACTGAAGCAACTATTTCCTTCAAATATATAAACAAAGTTCAACTTTCATAACCAACACCATTCTTTTTAGAGTAAATTGTAAATATCGCTTAATAAAGAATGTGACACATTTACATGTTTCTTTAAATGTATGAAATGTGCAATTTTGGAAATTAAGCCCTGAGGAAATCAATGATTTCACTAAAAACCACGTGTGCACAATACCTACAGTGCAGTATGCCAAGTGCGAACAAAAGAAAGAAAATTCCCACCCCTACATTTTCAAAATAAGTTGCTAATTACAGGGAGTCCTGTGTTTTGTATTATTTTCTTCTTTGTGCGCAGGCGGCCTTGTACACTGGAATCAGTACTTCTGGTGTACACTGTAATAACAGTAATACGGTAATCTGCTTTAAAACATGTGACTGTTAATTTGTTGCTAGCTCGTGGAAACTGTTACAAGAAGCACACTTGTTCTCCTTGTCCATGTAGCCTTTTGATTTTGCTTGCTTCGATTTGACTAGCTGCATTTCTGGCATTCATAAATGTTGCTGTGTGCGGTATTAAAATGAAGCGTTTACAGAGACAGATCGTGTCTTTTTGTGTGCTTTCAGACGGCATATAAACATGCAAACACTAGAATGTTTCTAATATTTTGTAGGATTATGGTGCTGGGGGTTAATGATTAGCGGACATTTCCCATCCTGTTATTTACTTACAAATGGGGTAGAAAATGGCGTTGATTGAGCACCCAGTCTCATTGCCAGTGACTAAGGAATGATGAATTTTGGAACCATATGGCCCCAGTATACATGTTTCTACGACCCTGGCAACCTCATGCATATTCCACATGTTTCTACGCATAACCCTGCAACCGATTCACAAAATATGTTCCCTGATTTCTGCAAGTGCAGATGGTTAAACAGTGCAATTGGAGCATGCGTAAAAAGACCGTCCTTTGGCACCCCAATTATCTAACATAACATGTGTATTTGTAAAGTTCACGTTCACCCAAGGGTATCTTGGCACTGAATAACGGATGTTTATTTTTACCCAACTCAATGGTACTCGATTTATTGACCTCAGAACGATGAAAGGCTGAGTGGACCCTCCAAGATTTGAAACTGTGACTATGAGGTCGAACACAGGCCCCTACAGTGGACGCATTAGTCCACCAGACCCTGTTACTGTGTGTGGATTCTGAAGGTGTTTATGTGTTTTGGTCTGTGTATGATGCACTCAGTAATATATTGTAGGATGTGGTATACATTATAATATTCCCATAGTGGCAGTGCATGCCTCATTGCATAATCAGCCACAAGGGAATCATAAATATCTGACCATTATCTAAAAATAAATGTGGAATTATCCTCTTCAGATGAATTAAATATCTCATTTCATATGACCTCAGCACTCTAATACAAGTGGTATCTAAAACAGACATTTTTCAACATTGTGCTATTGTATGTCATGTTTTATTATGGCTTTTATTATAACTTCAGGGATGTCAATTATTGTGATGTTATAAGGGTTAAGGTCATGTTACATCACTTCGTAGGAAGATTGAGGGTCAAAGGTCATATGATGTCACTTCTTGTGATATCTTTAAGGTCAAGGATGTGTGATGTTATCTCCGCTATCCGTGACATTATGGCGAATCGATGTCCATGTGTAACTCTAGGGCTTGTACTCTACTTTCAGAATTGTTATAAATTCCTGGATCCAGGCCTAGTGAGAGAGGAGCAGCTGGCTATTTGGTACCCTGCTGTCCTTCCCCTCTGCCCACTTCTCTCATTCATTAACATCCACCCCTTTGATCCTGCTGTAAGGAGGGGGGAAGGGTCACTGCCCCGGGGCTTTCTCGAAACCCACAACTGCTGAGTTGGTTCATGAATCCTCGTGCGTGGTAGGCTTGGTCTCTGAGTTCTGCTGGGACAAGGCCTGCACACTTTTTGGTACGTGAGTTCAGATTGGCGCTTGACTCCACAATCGAAGGCGCAATGCAGGTAGGGTAAACATCTGTTTCTTACACAGCAAGCTGTTGTAAACTAATGAACAATACAGCAGTGTGTGCTTGGTGGCTGCCTCAGTTTTTCTGGAGGGCTAGCTCAGATAAAGTAATTGCAATACTTGAGCTGGGCAGTGGCATTCTAAAAGTGATTTTTTTTGGGGGGGTAGGACACCCAATGAGTCACAGATAAAACTGGTGGAGCCGCCTGCCAAGGGCAATCGTTAATAGAGTGTGTACATGTGTGTGTGTGTGTGTATCCATAATATTTCTCTCTCTCTATCAATATATACATATATATGTATATGTCTGTTTAAAATGAATTTCTATAGATACATATATATCTTTAGAGATGCCAGCGGACCTGTAGTTTTACACCCCCCATCCTCACCCCCTCTGCATTTAGATACTTTTGTGAAGCGGGACCTCTATGATGAGATAAGGCCCTTGTATTATGTACAAAGCAATATGCTCCTGGTAAACACATGCATGGATTTCTGTAAACCGTCGCTGAACAATTGATATCTTCATTTTTGTTTGAACAATTGTGCCCGTTAAAGTAGTAAAAAGGCGCAATGACACATTCCTAAACTGCTTTTGCAGATGTTTAGAAATACTGCACCAGTACTGTGCATGTACTATAACAATGCTATTCACAAATCTACTAGAAAAGACCTCTGCCTACATATCCCCTAGCTTATCTATGCAGAGTTATCCCCAATTTCTTCAGAGGTGTCCGCACATGTTTGTTGAGGTATTAAATGTGGGAGGAACCTGGGGGAGTGGCTGGAAAATGGGAAATACTCACTACTAAATAAGATGGATTAGGTAGGGGTAAACTGAGTTTAGAGAGACGCATGGAAATACAAACACTCTTCCACAAAAGCGTAAACCCATGCCTATTTACAGACTGCGCTTCTAAAGTTACTACAGCCGAGAGGACTCAAAAGAGTTGTAAATTTACTCCAGCCCAGATCTGGAGAAAGTCCAGCACCATACATTGCCACTCACAGATACTGCAACACACTCCTAGAGAAAGAATTGGGGGCAGGGACTCGAACATCCTCACAGGAAATAGTGTTAACTGAGTTCACATTTTAAATTACAAATACAAAAACTCATATTTTGTTTAATTGTTAAAAGTTATATTCACTTTAAAATTATTTTTATTAAAATAAGTAAATATTCACATTTGTGTTTAAAATTAGTAAAACTTGTTCAAAAAACAAAAATTAATGAAACAAATAGGTTGTAATCAAATTTGCCAAGTAATAATGCAATATAAAAATGACAGTGAGGGCGGGATTTAAACGAATATTATATATATATTATTTATATATCAATAATTCTAAATGTAATTTACATATTTTATTTCGGTAATGATTTATTAAAAATTTAATTTGATGAGTTAATGTTCTGATTTTAGGTTTGCATTTTTATTCACATGAAAATAGTTTAAATGTTTTCTTAAAAAATGAATAAACCTTAATTAATTAACTAATTAAGTAGGTGATCTTGCCATGTCGAAGTGGCAGGCCTGAGACATGGCCTGATCCCCTGATGGCCTGAGACATGTTTAAAGGGCTACTGAAGTTGGTGGCACATTCAATGCTGCAGGCCCGCAAGTTGCATTTAATTTGCAGGCCCTAGGCACTTATAGTACACTTTGCGGGGGACTTATAAGTAAATTAAATGTGCCAATTGTGGATAAGCCAATGTTACCATGCTTAGAGTACAGAACACATGCACTTTAGCACTGTCTAGAAGTAGTAACGTGCCCAGAATCCGAAAGACAGCAAAAATGAAGTCAGCAAAATAGGAGGTCAGAAGACAAAAAGCCAGGGGAAACCATGACAAGGATGCCAGGTATAACATATCAGCCCCCTGAAGGTGGGGACAGCTACCCAACCCCTGGGGAGTTCTCTTCTTCACTAAAGCGGAATAACCTGGAGAGACCATCAGCATTGGCATGGTCTGTGCCAGGACGGTAGGGAGATGGACGACCTCAACAGTTTGAGATTCTCACCCCTCATCTGCATTAACCATCTGAGAGGCCTGTGGTCTGTCTGAGCCCGGACGTGAGTGCCAAACAGGTATGGCCTTAGCTTCTTCAGCACCAAGACTACAGAAAAGGCTTCCCTTTCGATTGGACACTGTTGCAGGGATTCTGCTTATACACAGAACTATGCGTAGAACCCCAGGACCTCAGTGAATTGTGGTGTACCTGAAACTCACCTCAGAACCCAGAACCCAGTATCCGGCTAGCATAAGTGTCCCATTCGTTATCCGAGATTTAGCTCGGCGGTCCCAATGAAAAGACAACCCAGAACAAGCGACTCAGTGTACTCTCAGGAATGGTGGGAATCGGAAATACCTGTTCGTATATTATTCTCACATCAGTCCACAACAAGAATAAACAAAGACACGGTGAAAATAAAAAGAGTTTATTTTATAGACCACGTGTCCTAAGATGCAGTACTTTGGCTAATACAAGCAGACAAATGATTATTATTAAAACCATCAGCATCGTTACAATACCATAGAATGTAAAGGGAGTGATCATGTTATAAATGACAGTGGATACTACCGCCTTCCCTTTACTAAAAATCTAATATTATTATTATGCTAATAAAAGGTCTCTTAGGCTTGAATAGGGGACCCCATACCTCAAAGATCAGCTTAGTGAAATCACATCACAGGAGCATCAGAAGTCTTCTCGCAGGAAGGCTCGTCTTCGGTCTGAATATTAAACATGATGTCTGCAATATTAAAAGCACCAGCTTTCAGGTATTCACAGCTGCCTGTATGTTATGGCTAAATAGTGAGTCGATCAACCTAGAGTGGAAAACATGCATTGTATAACGACCCAGACTGTTCTTGTTACACCATGTACAGACCAAGGTCGCTGCGCAGAGCTCGGGATGGTAACAACAGATTGCTCTCGTGTGAGGCAAAGCGCGAGCCAGCAGTTTGTTTAAACAATAACATGTAGATTCAGTGTCGTGCGCAAAAGCAGCAAGATGGCTTTCTAACATCTAACGTGGTTATGCTAACTTAACAATGTATGTACGTATTAAGGGATTCCTTACTACATGCCCCCTTGATCGAAGCACTAACCAGTAGGGAAGAAATGAGAGAACGCAGAGTTCAGATTCGACAGAGCAGAACAAGGTGTACTCAAATTGAAACCAAGTATCGGTGCAGAGAAAGTTTGAAAGAAAAAAGAAAAGCAAAAACCTCTAAAAGGGAAAAAAATGAAAAATGCTGCTGGAACTAGCAATCCAAAGTCACAGGTAATGTTTAAGACATGGTAGAAAAAATATAGTGGATGACAGTTCACTCAATCCATGAACGTGTATGCAGCATACGTAGCAACAGCTTCCAACAGAAAATCGTTGGCACGGCCACTAAAAGTTTCAGCCATCCAGCTAATCAAAGAAAAGGAACATACATGTTCTTCAATAAGCGGAGCCTCTAACACCATCAGAGGGCAACCGACGTGTTTTTCCAGATAACTCATATCCAAGAAGTCATAGGCAGCCCTTGCGATGTCCCAATTACCCAGGATTCCATGTGCCGCACCACAGGCCATAATCCGAACACCAGAACAGGCAAACTCGTGAGACACTAAGGGACTCATCAGTCGATCATAATCCGGGACCGGAGACACCGTGTTGGTTAAGCACAAATCCAGAGGCCATTCAAAGGGACAATCTAGGCAGTGAAAGACAGGTTGTACGCAGGTAAAGTAGGAATACCGGAAGGATAATCCATACGCCAGGCTCAAAGTCGCCAATGGCAGCGTACCATAATATTCAAGCACCCTGTCACGAAGAAGATGCAGACGGGGCAGGTTGTCGTGAGGCACAGAAAGTGCAGCCATTTTGTAGTATGAAAAGTAAAAGTAGCACACCTGCCACCAGCGCCAGAATCAGCGGGACACCGCCAAAGATGCTCGAAAAAATAGAATGAAAAAATGCCGGAATCACACCAAAAATAGTTTGGAAGGAGGTCACGAGGCCTGAGCCTACAAGTTTAAAAAAATGAGCCAGGCCAGTTGTTGACGAGGCATTGAAGATTGTTTGGATCAAAGCTCCAAAATGCAGGGGGAGGTCAGTATTCAAAAGTGCCTGTACCTCAGTGCGCGTATTTGCCACGTGAAGGACAAATGTTTCACGGGAAGAAGTCAATGGCACCTCCTTTTGGGACAATAGAGCTCTTATTCTGCTCATCTTGTTGAACTCTGCTTTCAAGGTCGGAATCGAAGGCCAGATGGAAACATCCAGCCGCCCATGCGGGGGTGGAAATAGAACATTATTGCAGCAGACTACCCTCTGCGATACAGTTACTATATATGGGATTCCCACTAACATCCCGCAGCAAGCTTCATTATTCAAAATTAAATAACTACCGTTTGCAAGCAGCGTGAAAGATGGTGTAATCACTGGCACTGGGATTCCTTTGAGGACGCCCAGCCAAATTTGGGGCGTGTACATTGCATGCACCGTGTAACTGAATGTGCCTACATACTACAGAATGATCAGGTGTCGAGGTGCACTCCTCACCTTTCAGGTAAACCTCTTTACCGTCTCTTGTACATCTATACATAAAAGGGAGAGACCAAACCTCATGTAGGAACGCGGTACCTAACTGTTCATATCTACCCAGAGCATAGTGTTTCATGCATGACGTAAACTTAAAAAGCGCGAAAGGGAGCGTGATCAACCCATGTACTAACCACACGGCTGAATTCAATTCCGCCACAGAGAAAGGTAACGGCTCCAATTTTTCAATGTGTAGCAATGAATATGTAGCATCTTTCATGGACATGAACTGCTGCTTTACAGTAAGGTTAAAGGGAAGGAATAATGATGTCGTATTCATATAGTCCCAGGGGACCTTTCCTGCCTTTAACGTTTGTAATGTCCATGCAAACTGCATAACAGAACGCAACTGGTTTTGACCATGATACAACACAGACACATCATCATGTACAATATCAACAATTGAAGAAACAATATTGTCCAATGTATAAATTCTGGAAGAAAGAGTGTTAATGCTGTTATCTATAACGGCCAAGACCTTTTCCATATTTGCTTGATCAATAGCCCTCAATCTTGAAGCCGCTTCAATTTGCGACAATTTCCATACTTCGTTGTAAATAGCATACGCCCACCTCTTGGATCTGCCACCCACAGGACATTTAACAAAATCATTCAAATCTATTTTGTCATGTAATTTTGATAAATGAACTTTGACAGATGCCAAGGTGGAATGTCGCAGCCAGGATTGACATAATTTCCCTACAGAGTAGGTAGTTACTGTATGAGAGGACTCAAACCGAGGGTCTGCGCGTTGCTGCGTATACCCCGGTTTCAGACCTAGAAAACGACGTTGACAGGCATCTGAACTGCTTTGCCAAATTAACCATCCTTCACGACTAAATTTCGAAATATTGAAAGATGTATTAGAGACTAATGACTGCAAAGCCTGAAGGGACAGATCCGTTTGGTTATCCCAATTTGGGTAAGCGCCCAGATCTGGAACAGAGGGGAAATTTAGTTTTTTAGAAGTGGCCAATCCGAAACAGGTGGTCTGGAAGATGGTTGAATTTAAAAACAACATATGATTTGGTATAAGACAGGCACGATGTAAAGCTTCAGTTCCCTGAACCTGCCACGGTTTGGAACCCCAAACCGATTTAAGATCAATAGTAGCCTTCCACAGATCATAACCTTTGATTGACAGCTCATCCATGAAGGACTTAGAATATAGTAATTTGGTGTGTGTAAGTCTAACCTTCGAGGCAGACTCAGCCATCACTTTAAAATAAAAGGATGCTGGGCTGGAAACACTGAAATCAGTAAAATAAGTATATTTATCAACCAATGTAGGTGAACTGCCTAAAGATGGTGTAGGACAGTGTTCCCATTGGGTAAAATTTACAAAATTTCCGAAAGTATTTGCTTTATGCAGGAAGTGATTGTCATAATGTTGAAAACAATACTGTTCTGCATAGTTAGCCGCATTTTCAGATAAATCTTCTGCATCAAAAGCGGCATAATATTTCAAATCAGAAAACAGTGCTTCAATGGCATGAACATCCCAATCATCAGAACGAATGTTCTGCTTAACCACATCACCCATAGAAACACGAAATACATTAGGTACATTGATGACCTCAGTAGGACCATGAATTTGGAATTTAACAGCATCCCACGCAATTCCATCCAAAACGGGCCAGGCAGTAATATTCACAAAAGTCTGGTCCCTTCTCATGATGTGGGACGAAGAGTGGGGGGCCAAAGTTCCATTGATAAGTCTAATTGTAGATCTCTCTTTGAGATAGTAGCCATTCACCAGACGGAAAAATACTATTACAAATCCAATGGACATAAACAAAAAAATACTTATAAGCACCAGCCAAATGTATGTCCAAGGGGCAACCAAAAAATGTCTTTTGAACCAACTAACAAAAATAGCAATATGCGAAGGGGAAGTGGAAGGCAATGAGTTAGTGTCAAAGGAGAAACGTGACTGGTTAACCGCCGTAGATTGTAAAACAGGCGATTGACCATTTGTAGGATAAGCATACTCAGTCTCTTCGGGCAGACCACCAGTCGGCGGTATTAACAAGGGATCAGTAACTGACTGCATCTCGATGGCAACATCAGACAAGGTGGTAGAAGCAGGAACCAACACTGAATTTCTTTGCATCGTCTGGCATGAAACTGCTGGAGTCATACTAAGAAGTATCGGCCACTCGCTGAAGTTTGACATTGTCAATAGAGATGTACCTGTTATCCTTGCGACCAGGAAGTGGAGGTAAAATGACTGTTCTTGTACCCTGCACTCCAAGCACTGGAACCGGTGCACGATAAGAGGGGCCGAACTCCTTCTTGTTCTCGACCTTCTCACGGACCAGGTCTCCAACTCGGGGTAGCCAGCCGACTACCGGAATCTGAAGCTCAGCATCAGACGTGGAGGGCAAATGTTCCTTCGATAGAGTGTCTCTGGCTTCTTGTAGGGTCTGCAAAACAGCACAGTGATCATCTACGTCAAAGGGTGCGGCCGACGCCGCCATGTCTAGACCATCAAGGTCTGGGACAAACATTCTGATTCCGAAGAGCATCATGTATGGGGGCCGCCCACCCAGAGACCTTCTAGGGAGATTAATTAAGTGCACGTTGGACGTTATACAAATGGGCTAGCCAATTCAGGCCTGTGCCTAAAACTCGTGCTGTCAAAGATTGCTTTAAGTCACGGTTCATTCGCTCCACCACACTATTACCCTCAGGTCGGTAGGGGGACGGAAATTTGACTTGGACCCCCAAATTTCTCATAGCCTCCTTGTAAGCCTTAGAGGCGAACGCAGGGCCCTGATCAGAATGGAAGGTACCACACGCAAAAGTTCCCACAAAGACACGCAAATCCCTGATGACAGTCCGTGAATCAGCACTCCTTTGTGGCCATACCCAAAGAAAACGTGTGCACGAATCCACTGCAACCAAGATATACTTGTACGCAGTATCAGAAGAAAAAGGACCGCAGTGATCTAGATAAACACAACCAAATGGTTTATTAGATATGTACAACTGTGTTTGTGGTGGGCGCGCAACAGTGGAAGGTTTAATCTGTTGGCAAATGTCACAATCAAGAACATAAGCGCGCGTTTGTTTGTATAAACCGAACCACCAGTAACGTTGTTGTAACAGAGATACAGTAGCGGACACGCCGGCGTGGGCAGACGCCAACCCCTCGTGCGCTGCTAGTATCAGAGATGGTCTGCAGTCTGCGTTGGGAATAATTCTGTCACCAACGTCGTTAATCCTCACTAACGGGACGTTATCAGGACTTAAGTGATAAAAATAACGAGAAGGAAAACCCTTCGGGTAATCACTTCCCTTCTCTGTAGCAGCAAAATCTGCCAAGATGTCATCATCAATCTTACTTTTAGATCTTGTAACTGCTGCCACTAAGTATGTAGCCACTGCTGTTTTTGCTGCCTCGTCAGCCAAGCTGTTACCGACAGCATGGACACCAAGTCGTTGGTGACCAAGAGTGTGAATAACATTCACGAGAGGGAGACGTTCTTTAAAGTCTGCCACTCGAACCCAAAGCAATTTATGCTTAATTGTGCTACCTTTGGTATCGCGATATTCGTTTTGCGACCAGAAGTGTAAATTGTCATTGTAGGACTGGACACAATAAAAGGAGTCACTTACTATAAGAGTAGTGACTCGGGGATCAGCAAACTCCAGTGCAAGCACCAGAGCCCGGAGCTCCGCCAATTGCGCGGTACAATCACCCAATGACTGCGTATGCACGGCATCAGATTGGAATTCACCATTTACGAATGTACCCACGACAATTGCGCAAGCCGCAGAATAGGCATGCTTCGATCCAATCGCCGGCTGCGCCGAGCCGTCAGTGTATATGACACAATGGTATTCTTCGAGCGGGCGCAAAGACAGAGGAGCCAGATGAACGAATTCATACTGTAAGTACTCCTGAGTCTGTAATGAGGCGTCAAAGATATAAGTGACATCTGGTGATGTCAGAGTCGTGGCCCATTGTATCCACCGTGGATGCAAAGCTTTAGAATTTGGTACACTTGCTTTCGTCACTGCCTCTAGGGCAGGATACGGTGTTACAACCAGTATCTGTTTTCCTTATGACAGTGCGCGTTCTTTAAGGATCGCCATCTGTACTGCCGTTAGAACTTTCTCGACAGTGGAAAAACGCAACTCAGCAGAGGTGTACAAGTGTGATTTATACGCAATGGGGACTGTATCGCCCTCATTGAACGTCAAGTACGTGAAACCCACTGCGCCCGGTACTATTCTTATTACCAGGTTAGTGTGGTTATCACGCGTCAGTAAGTATTGTGAAGCAAGAAGATCAGCCTGTAAAGACTGTAGAATAGCAGAATGTTCTAGCTGCCAGCTAGACTTCGAAAAAGAAGGTTGTACCAAGGCGTAAAGCGGCTTGATACGCTGGGCATAATCAGGAATATACGTACGTCCGAAATTCAGAAAGCCCAGCAAAGATTGTAATTTTTTCAGTGTTGTAGGAGCACGCAGGCATGCGCACTTCTCCAGAAAGTGAGGAGCCAATCCCTTACCTTCATTGTTGAGCTTGTAGCCCAAAAACAACACTGTATATTCCGCGATGTGAGACTTCGCAAAATTAAATTTGTAGCCATAATCCGCAAAACTCGTAATGATATTGTCGACTCGAGACAGATGTGGGATCAGCTAATCATCCGTGAGGTAGATATCGTCAACATAGGCGTATGCGTCGGGGTCTATTCTTTCTAAGAGAGAGACCACGCGAGCGGCAAAGACGCCAGGGCTGTTTTTATAGCCCATGGCTAATCTTGTGAACTGTTTTTGTTTGCCGCCTGAAGTAAACGCCGTCCGCTGGCTATTCAGTGTGGACAGGTTATGGCTAAAAAAGCCATTGGAGATGTCAAGTGTCGTTTTAAATCTCTTACGCACGAGACTATCGACAAGAGCCGAACTGTGAGTATTTTGTACCGCGCAGGTCCGGCAATGCGAATTTAAGTGCCGGTAATCCAAAACTAAACGGTACGACCCGTCAGGCTTCGTCACTGTGAATAAAGGGTTATTCATAGGGGACACACAAGCTTCAATAACACCCTGATATTCCAATTGGTCAAGGATTGCAGCGACGTGCGGTTTAGCTTCACGACGCATAGGATATTGGGGCTGTGGCTGGGGCATAGACCGCAATGGAATCTCATGGCAGGGGGACAACCGGTCCCATCCCACCTGAGTACGATACAACGCCGGCGCTAGCGCCAGTACCCACTCCTCAGCGTGCACTTCAGCCCGGTCCTTAGGCACTGTGTGCGCAAAGGACGGGAGGATTATCTCCTCCCCTCTAGGAGCCTCTAAAATGAAAGCTGGGGGCCAATCCGCCTCCGCTAGGAGGATATCATAGGTAGTAGTCAGATTATCCCAAAAAATCCCTTTTATTGTATGTTGTATGTCACCCTCAATTAGTAAGACTATTTCATAGAGCCTGTCAGGGGGAGCCACTCTGGTGTCAGCTGTCTCAACAGTAACCAATGTATCAGTTGCTGTCGCCGCCAGAAATGGACGCAGAGCTTGACGGACTATGGTAATTTCCGCTGCGCTGTCCAGTAGCGTCAGCGCCCATGTCCGGTTCCGAAGCCGTGTCCGCACTATCTGAGGCATATCTTGCCGTCAGAGCAGCCACTTTCTTCTTCTGAAACGGGGGTCTTTGTCTTGCGAATTCTTCTTGCTTGCCTTTACCTTCAGTCTGTCGGGGTTGGTCACGTGTTTGTGGAGCACCCCGACCTTTGCCACCTCCTCCGCCACCGGACTGTGAAGCCGATGTTTCCTGTGAAGAACGAGGAGAACGTTGTTCAGAAACCTGAAATCTATCAGGAGACTTAATAGTAGCACGATCACGCAGATCATAAGTGCGCTCACTACCTGACTGAACGGGAGAGGCAGGCCGAGACCCCTGTTTCTGCTGCTGCTTTCCCTGTTGTTTTGACCGCCAATTCTGTTTCGGAAAGTTTGGACGGTCATCCTTACCAGAGGCTTCCGCCTTACCCTGCTGCTTAATTTCGGGAGTTTTGATCACAGGTTTAACTCCCAAAGAGCTACGACCCAAATCTTTGTATGCCGTCGAGATTATTTTCGCGAACTCCCACGGCTTATCCTCTTCAGCAACCTTCTTCAGTTCATTACGAACTTGGAATTGCATAGCATCACCCTTAAGGTTACACATTACCATGGTAGCCACCAGGTCAAACTGTCCGAGGAGCCGCATGCCTAATTCTATTGCAGACTCCGCACCGTGGTTATCTTGAACACGTTTAATAACGGAGGGCAGTACCGACATAGACGGAGTGCCAAAGCACTGCGAGTACGTCGCTGCAAAGACCTTGCCCCAGTTTACACAATCATCAATGTCGGGGACCAAGTCTTTAGGCAAACTAATGGTAAGGATCCTGTGTTTCTCCACAGGAGATGTATTCGGGTAAACCGCTTCTATTTGGTCAAATTTTTCAGCAAGCCAAAAAGGGAAATCATCCCTATTTGGGGGGCGCTTGCCCATAACAGAATTAACCATAACAGGACTAATGACCACTGCGTGGTGGTCAGTAGGCTGCCCCGCAACAGCAGGTGCCCCCACCTGCACATTGCGTGACACGTACTGCACCAGAGCCCGATGTACTGTAATAAGGGCAGTGTGCAGTACACGCAAATCAGCCACCGGCACCGTAAGGTAACGGGGATGAGGCGTATATCCGGCTAGTACCGGCCAAGTGGCCCCTGCAATTGACAAAGGGCCCATTCTCGGCGGTATAACCGCATGGGGGAGGGCGCCATTAAACCAAATAAGATGCTGCCAAGCAGATATTGGTATTTCTTGTGTCCTATACGGTGTATAGTTCGCTGGCACGGCAGTGGCAGTGTAAGTATGAAAAGAGTTATCGTCCTCACTCACCGCCGGAAACGTCACCCAAGAGTAAAACAACTCATAAGGATGAGCCGCATCGGCTCCTACCACAAAGATTACGTTCATACCAGTGTCCGGCACCCCATACTGCGTCAAATGACGTCTCAGAGGTGCCCGACTGTGCGCCGCTATATCGACCGCCATAAGGACAAGCTACACTCGAAGTAATCAGTAGCACAAGGGTTCAATAACCTTTTTAATGATCAAGCTTGAAGAAACCTATATCAACAGAAATAGGTAGGTTTAAATCCGTCAGACTTGTTATCCGGAAACAAGAATGAGGGTGCTGTGGACTAATATAAGCACTACTAAGGCGTTTCAACTCATAGACCAAACGTTAGGTGCGCCATGTTGCAGGGATTCTGCTTATACACAGAACTATGCGTAGAACCCCAGGACCTCAGTGAATTGTGGTGTACCTGAAACTCACCTCAGAACCCAGAACCCAGTATCCGGCTAGCATAAGTGTCCCATTCGTTATCCGAGATTTAGCTCGGCGGTCCCAATGAAAAGACAACCCAGAACAAGCGACTCAGTGTACTCTCAGGAATGGTGGGAATCGGAAATACCTGTTCGTATATTATTCTCACATCAGTCCACAACAAGAATAAACAAAGACACGGTGAAAATAAAAAGAGTTTATTTTATAGACCACGTGTCCTAAGATGCAGTACTTTGGCTAATACAAGCAGACAAATGATTATTATTAAAACCATCAGCATCGTTACAATACCATAGAATGTAAATGGAGTGATCATGTTATAAATGACAGTGGATACTACCACCTTCCCTTTACTAAAAAGCTAATATTATTATTATGCTAATAAAAGGTCTCTTAGGCTTGAATAGGGGACCCCATACCTCAAAGATCAGCTTAGTGAAATCACATCACAGGAGCATCAGAAGTCTTCTCGCAGGAAGGCTCGTCTTCGGTCTGAATATTAAACATGATGTCTGCAATATTAAAAGCACCAGCTTTCAGGTATTCGCAGCTGCCTGTATGTTATGGCTAAATAGTGAGTCGATCAACCTAGAGTGGAAAACATGCATTGTATAACGACCCAGACTGTTCTTGTTACACCATGTACAGACCAAGGTCGCTGCGCAGAGCTCGGGATTGTAACAACAGATTGCTCTCGTGTGAGGCAAAGCGCGAGCCAGCAGTTTGTTTAAACAATAACATGTAGATGCAGTGTCGTGCGCAAAAGCAGCAAGATGGCTTTCTAACATCTAACGTGGTTATGCTAACTTAACAATGTATGTACGTATTAAGGGATTCCTTACTACAACACCACCTCTGTTCCCAGGTAAGTAGTCTCCTTCTAATGAAGGCAACAGGCTGATCCAGGCCCTCTTCATTTACCTGTGACAACACAGCTCCTATGCCGTGCTCTGAGACGTCCGTCTGCACAACAAACTCTTGGGAGAAATCAGGGAGCGTGAGCACAGGTGATGCGAACATAGCTTCCTTCAGGGTGTCAAAAGCTTTCTGGCATATTTCTGTCCAGATCACCTGACGTGGCTGCTTCTTGGATGTCATCTCTGTCAAAGGGGCAATAATGGTGCCATATCCCTTGATGAATCTCCTGTAGTATCCAGTGAGGCCTAAGAAGGCTCTCACCTCTGTCTGGGTCTTGGGGGTTCCCCAAGCCAGAATGGTGTCAATTGTGGGCTGCAAGGGCTGCACCTTGCCGCCCCTTACCTGGTGTCTCAAGAAGACCACAGAACTCTGCCCTATCTGGCACTTTCTGTCCTTGATAGCCAGGCTTGCGCTCTGCGGAGCCCAAAGCACTTCCTGGAGGAAGTTCAAGTGGTCCTCCCAACTAGAGCTGAAGACTGCAATGTCATCTAGGTAGGCAGCACTGAAGTTCTCCAACCCAGCCAGGACCTGCTTGACCAACCTCTGGAAGGTGGCAAGGGTGTTCTTCAAACCAAAAGGCATGACCCTGAACTGGAAGTACACTTCTGGTGTTGAGAACGCTGACCTCTCTTTAGCCCCCTAAGTCGAGGCATTCTGCCAGTACTCAAACGTTAGGTCAAACCTGCTGAGGAACTTGACAGCTCCAAGATGATCAATGAGCACATCAGCTCAGGGGATGGGGTATGCTTCAGTCATAGTGACTGCACTGAGCCCACAGTAGTCCACACAGAACCTAAGTTCAGGTGTGACACCTGAAAAGGCAGCCTTGGGAACCAACACCACAGGGCTGGACCAAGGGCTGTTTGAGAGCTCAATAACCCCTAACACCAGCATCTTGAAGCCCTGCTCCCTAATGCTAGCTCTCAACTTATCAGACAACCTTTAAATGTTATTCTTCACTAGTGTGCTGTCCCCCGTATCAATATCATGGGTACACCATGTAGTGAGTCATAGGGTAAAGGAGAACAACGAGGCAAACTGCCCCAGGAACTGGTGGCAGTCTCTCTGTTGGTCTAGGCTCTGTGTAGGAGAGAGGCTGACACACTCCACTGACCCATCCTGCTCCTTGGAAAATAGGAGGTCGTGGAGAGATTCACTCTCTTCTTTCACCCCATCATTAGTACCCAGGAGCATGGTAATCTCAGACCTCTCAAAGTGGGGCTTGAGGTGATTCACATGCAGGACTCTCAAAGGGTTCCTAGGAGTGTTGAGGTCCACCAAGTAGATGACATCACCCTTGCGCTCCTTCATCTCAAAGGCCCAGACCAATGGTCTTGCAGGGTCTGGGGCTCCACTGGCTCCAGTACCCACACTTTTTGACCAGGCTGAAACTCAACCAGAGTGATATTCTGGCCATACCAGCGTTTCATGCCCTCTTGGCTAGCTTTTGGGTTCTCCTGTGTGAGTCTCTTGAAGCTGGCTGTCTGGGTGCGGAACACCAACATGTAACTAACTACATCCTGGGGTGGCTTCTTGGGAGCTTACTCCCATCCTTCCTTAACCAAACTGAGAGGTCCTATCAGAGGGTGCCCATACAGAAGTTCACAAGGGCTGAAGCCATCCTCCTTCTGTGGTACCTCCCTGTAGGCGAACAATAGACATGTCAGTAGGACGTCCCACTTATACCTCATTAGTTTGAGTAGACACATAATCATGCCTTTGAGGGTTTGGTTGAATCTCTCAACCAACCCATTAGTTTGGATGTGGTAAGGAGTGCTGAACTTGTAGGTTACCTTACACTCTATCCACATGGCCTTCATGTAATTGGACATGAAGTCTGTACCCCAGTCAGATACCACCTCCTTGGGGAAAGCCACAGGAGTAGAGATCCCCATCAGTGCCCTGGCCCTGACGGGCACGGTAACTCTCCTCAGAAGGATAGTTTCCAGGTACCGGGTGGCATGGTCCACCAAGACTAGAACAAATCTGTTTTTCATGGCTATCTTGGGATCCAGAGGCACCACAATATTGATGCCAACCCGCTCAAAAGTTGTGCCAATGACAGAAAAAGTTGCAGGGGAGCCTTGCACTTCCCCCCTAACTTGCAACTCGACTGGCAGGCAGGACAGGATATACAGAACAAATCTGAGGCCTTCCTCATTTGAGGACAATAAATGTGGGTGACAAGTCTGTCAAAAGTCTTGTTTTACCCCAAATGACCTGCCAGTGGCACATCATGAGCGAGACCCAGGAAAGTCTTGAAGCACTGGGGTACCACCAACACATGTGTTGCACCAGGCTCAGGAGCCTTAGGCTCACTATAAACGAGATCATTCTCCCAGTAGATCAGGTGCCTGCAAGAGGTGTCACCAGCTGCCTGAGCCTCAGCCTGCTGATGAAAACCCAAAAGAGTAGGGCACTCCTTTTGCACCTAGCAGATCTCATTCCCTGCTTCCTGCTGCCAGTTGGTCAGCTCAGGCAGGTTCCCCAGTTCAGCTACATCCACCCCTGTAGGTTTGGGGGCATCCCCATCACGGTCAGCCTCTTCCCTGACCATCGGAGTTTCAGGAGCGGGTTTCCTGTGCCCCTTTCCTTCCTCTTTTTGGCAGGTATCTGAGCCATTCTTCCAGGCTCCATGTCCTCTTGACCACCCTGTTGCGCTGCATGGACTATGTGGTCAGGCACACCCACTTAGGCAAACCCATCATCTCCAAGTGTGGCTTGAGCTCCACCTCCTTCCAGATGGTATGCTCCAGGCCATTTCCCAGTAGACAATCCACAGACATGGACAGACACAGCTACCGTCAGCAGACCTGAGGCCCCCCACTCAAAAGGAACCAGAGCCGCAAGATAGTATCTCTCACAGTTGCCAGCAGCAACAACTTGGTGTATCACATTATGGAATTCCTTCGCTGAAGACACCAAATGACACCTGACAGTTATCATACTGGCTCCTGTGTCTCTCAGAGCCTCCACCCTCTGCCCATTGATGGTGACCCACTGACTGTACTTTCTAGTATTGTCAGGCATGTGGGTTCTCTGCACCATCTCGCCATCAACCAGGAACACTAGGGTAACCTCTACACTCTCCCTAAAACTATCTGGGGCAGTCTCCTCCCCAAGAGCTACACTAGCCCACCCCAGTGGCTGCCCACTGGTGGGGACGGTGCCTGTTTGGGCCACTTGGAAATCCCTTTGCAGTGTCCTTCTTGCTGACACTCATAAGATTTAACTGGAGCCTTCCCTGGAGACCTACTGTCAGGGAATCACTTATCAGTATCAGGATGGGAACCCTGACCCCCAAAACTAGTGTGGAGCCCTTTAGAGAAGTCCTTGCTCTTGTTTTTTTCCCTCCTTTCCTTCTCTGGTAGGGACCCAGCCTACCCTTGTAGTGACCCCCGCCCCCTACATACCTTCGTGTGGACCCTGGTGCTGACCCAGCGGTCCGCCTCCTTAAGAAGTTCTCTAGGGCTAGTGAACTTACTATCAAAAGGTGTTGGCTCAATTTGGAAAAAAAAACTGGACATTTGCTCTGCTGAAAACAAATTATACAGCCCCTGGTAATCTTTTACCTCACTGCCCTTCACCCAACCATCCAATGCCAGTGCAAAAGGAATCTACGCAATTCACCCAGGTCTGTTGGAACAATTTCTGACTCTCCCTGAACTTCTGTCTGTACTTTTCTGGGGTCAAACCAAACTTCCTGATTAGGGCCTCCTTCATGGTGGGATACCTTATCCTGTCTTTCTGCTAGGACCAGTGTGGTGTCCCTCTCCTGACTAGGAATATGCCTCCACAGACTAGCTCCCCAATCTCCCTTAGGGACATTGTGCATCTGTAGGGTAATTTTGTAGACCTCAAACTATCTGTCTATGTCGTCTCACTCTAAAGTCAGACACCAGACCTTTGGGTTTGCGGACCCTTCTGTCAGAGGGCACTGCAGAAGTGTTGCCACCATCTTGGCTGGACTCAGCCCTCCTTCCTTTGGGGTCCAGCTCTTTCAAATTCAGCTCCTGAGCCAACATCATGTTCTTCTCTTTTATAGCCAACCTGGCTTTCTTTTCCTCCTCTTTGGCCAATCTCTTTTTGTTTTCCTCCATGTCCATGATCAGCCTTTTCTCCTCTAAGTGTTTTTAACTTTGCTCATCTGCAAGCTTTAGTTTGGTAAGTTGTAATTGTAGTTTCCTCTCTTCCCTCCTGTCCTCCAAGTCCTCTGGGGACAGGACTTCAGAGGAAACACTGCTTCCTGCCCTGGGTTGGGAGACCATCTCTCCTTGCTGGCTGGTTGCCCCTGTCCTACAGGCAGTCCCAGATTCTCCACTGAATCCTGGCCCAGCTCTCCATCATCCTCTATTTCCTCATCATCATCCTCATTTCATGTGCTTCACCCCTAGATTCCCACCAGGCCTTCAGCGGCTATTGCAGCTCCACCTTCTTGGTGAAGCCCTTGGTAGAAACCTTAAACCCTTTGCAAAAATCCTTGACTTGGGTCACTCTGTATTTTTCAAACATGGCCAACTCAAAATCCATACTTGCTGGTGCAGATTCAGGTGCAGCTATGGGACCTCCATTCAGAGACATGAATTTAAGAAAAAGCAACATTGCTAATCAGGGGGAATGGACAAATTAAAAGAGACAATATAAGGAGAGCAGGAAAAAAATACCAAATAGGGATCAGAGATAATTGATTCGAATTGGTCTTAGATGTGGATAGTAGTGTACACCAAAGTATTGTAAGGTACTGCACAAACACAAGTCATGGCCTCATCGCTGATCACCAATGCTAGAAATTGGGTCTGTAGTTGGCAGAGATATGCACCCTGTCCAAGTAAGGACCATAATCCAGTCAGGGTAGGTCAGATACACAACCTAAATTTACCTGTGCTCACGTTCTGGTAGCTTGGCACAGATCAATCAGGCTTTACTTAAGAGGCACTGTGTAAAGTATTTGTGAAACACTTTAATTAGAGTAACCCAGTGGAAACACCAAATAGAGAATATTTATCTGAATAAAACAAGACCAACATGACAAAATTTAGAACTTGATATATACATTTTTAAAGAATAAACTGCAAAATAGTACTTAAAAGCCAATAGCTCTTTGTGTTTACTTGAGGTCGCGCTGGACCTGGGTGAGTCTAAAGTTCAGGCTGACCACGATGGAGGGAAGGCTGGCTACATGACCCCCACTGGGCCTGCTGAAAAGATTCCTTGGAATGAGCAAGCATCGGCATCAAAGACACAATGAGTTGGTTCTGATCTACAGTCGGTAGATTCATTGGTGCAGAACCACGCAGTCGGGTCCTGCATTGTCGTCGAACTCCTTTTGATGCAGGTGATACGTCATCGTGGAGCCTCACAGTCGGGTCCTGCATTGAACCGCTCAGGCTGTAGGCGCTGCATCGCCATTTAGCCTCGCAGTCGAATCCCACATCGTCATCGAGTTGCACAGGGATGTCCTCAAATCGACACTGCATCAGCATCGAAAGGTACTGCGTTGGTTCCGATCGGTGCAAAGTCGTCACTTCATCAATTTTTGTAGAAAAGCAGCTGCAGAACCCACTTTCAAGGCCCAGGACCAGGTTGGCACCTGTTGGGAGGACAGGACTCACAGTTGGCAAAGTCCAGAAGCTGAAGCAGAGTTGAAGGAAGTCTTTGATGGCCCTGAGACTTCAAAACAGGAGGCAAGCCAGAAAGCCCTTGGAGAAACTTGGGCTCAAGGATGTACAGAGCAGGTCCAGTCCTTCTCACTCCCAGGCAAGAAGCAGCCGGCAGCAAAGCAGTTAGCAAAGTGGAGTCCCTCCTACAGCACAGCAGCTCTTCTTCCTGGCAGAATGACCTTGGTTCCAGCAATGTTCTACTAATCATGGTGTTAGAGGTCCAGTACGTATGCCAATTTAGCCTTTGCAGTAGGGAGACTCCAAAGAGATGCTTTGAAGTGCACAAGGCCCTGTCTTTCCTGTCCTGGCCCCAGGCCAGACTCACTCTAGGGAGTATGCAACATTTTGTGTGGGGACAACCACAGCTCTATTCAGGTGCAAGTGTGAGCTCCTCCCTCTCATCCAGCCTCAGGATGACCCATCAACATGCAAATGGCTGCTCAGTCACACCTACTCTGTCTTTGTGTGTTGCTGTCTAGAGGGAATAAAGAAAGCCAGCTGGCAGCCACCTTAGACGTGTATTCCAGGGATAGGCAGAAGGTACCAAATGGTTTAAGTAAGAAAATGCCAACTTTCTAAATGTGGCATTTTCAGAACTGCAATTTAAAAATGAACTTCACCGTAAGTTGTGTTTTTAAATTGTGAGTCCAGAGACACCAAATTTGATTTTCCTATCTTGTCTCAATGGGAAACTACACTTGTAAAATGTTATAAGGCAGTCTCCATGTTAACCTATGGTAGAAATATGCCTTGCAGTAGTGAAAAACTAATTTAAGTGTATTTCACTACCAGGACATGTAAAACGCAAAAGTACATGTCCTACCTTTTCAATACACTGCACCTTGTCCTTAGGGATGTCTGGGGTCTACCTTAGGGGTGACTTACATGTAATAAAAAGGAAGGTTTGGACCTGGCAAATAGGTGAACTTGCCAGGTTGAATTGGCAGTTTAAGACTGCACACACAGGCTCTGCAGTGTCAGACCTGAGACATGTTTAAAGGGATACTAAAGTGGGTGGCACAATCAGTGATGCAGGCCCACTAGTAGCATTTAATTTACAGGCCCAGGGCACATATAGTGCACTTTACTATGGACGTATATGTAAATTAAATATGCTAATTGTGGATATGCCAATGTTACCATGTTTAGAATACAGAGCAAATGCACTTTAGCACTGGTTAGCAGTGATAAAATGACCAGAATTCTAAGGCCAACAAAAGGGAAGTCAGTAAAACCAATGATCAGAAAGCAGAAAGTCAGGGCAAACAACGCCAAGGATGCCAGGTCTAACACCCTCCATTGTTTGTTTTCATTCATCCAAACCACAGTGCATCTTTCCTTTCAATCATTTGAATTTGCCAAATATGTTACTCATCTAAAACTTGATCTACCCTTCCTGCAAAAGCCAGGAATCTGCCTTCTCATCACATGATCATGAACAAGTATGAGGGTAAAAAGGTGTCAATCAAGCAGGGGTTGAAGGTCTGGACTGATCAGTCCTAAGCCAGAAGTGTAATGTCACATAAGTTCAAAACAGCTATGAAGATAAAAGGCAGAAAATCCTGCTTCTATCAAACAGAAGCCAAAGCGCCTCTTTTCTGACAAAATTGGCTACTTCCTGGGCAATGTAATGCTATCTCAGAAACCTCTGAGCATACAAGGCCTTGGGACGCCCCCACTTAAATTAAGTAGAAGCTGAGCAACTACTTTCCTACTAACATGTCAACATTTAATCACATTGCTAATGTCACATAATCGACTAAGGCTAAAGAAATCTAGACCGCTTAATGTGATGGCACTTATTTGACCATATTAGGGCCTCCTGAGGGTCATGGATCTGATCCTTCGCCTTCTCGCACCTATAGTATATTATAATTTTGTGCTTGATCCTAGGCTCCCCGCAGAACTGCTATACTCCCATTCATTAACACTTCATCTGCCCTCAATATGCCAGCACCTACAGCCCTTGCAACCTCATGCACATACCCCATGTTTCTACTGACAGCATAACTGCCAATTATACCTTACATCTTATGCTTATTGATGCCTACTCCACAAGGCTTTGTGATGCCCCACTTGAACTTCAAGCAGCAGACACGATTAACAAATGCTCATGCTAGAGACATCATCATAGAGGCAGGAGCCAACACATTAGCCACCATAAACAATCTGTATATACTCCTCCCTAAAGGTTACGCCATACACATTAACACTTTTACAAGATCAGAAATAGCTGGAGTCATCCTGAGACATTCATAGCTCTCCGCTGACTCTTTCAACTGTGACAACTGGACCAAAATCCCCATCATCCCCCTGGTACACTCAGCATGCTCGCACTACAGCAAATATTCACTATAATCCCGATAATTCTGACATGGACCACCACCAGCCACGTCATAACTGCACTGGCATGCTTTTATTTACCGGTATCCAAGACACCCAACACAAGAATAAATGTGACCTTTAGTTAACTCATCAAAATTTCTTCCCATCGTCTCCCCTCACCAAACCTTTCACCCATAGAAAGTACTGTTGAAAACACCTTGCTCAAGGTATGTTTTGGGCACTGGATGATTTCAACACCAACTCTTTGCTGGATACTAATGCCCTTTCCCATCTAGGTACACCATTGTATTTCATTCCGTTTCTGAGTACCCCTTCATCACTACATAGAGTGCCCATATAGACTTCTTTAGATAATTATTTCCTAGTTTATGGTATGTTGCAGTACACTGGGTGATCCTATCATCCTCACAAACAATCCATATCTGAAATGTAATTGCCCCTTTTTCATTTACAGCATCCTGGTATAATTGTGTTAGTTCCTGTGCGACCCAGAACCCACCAAGCATGACAATAAAGTCTGGAATAACACACAAAGAAATGGCTACTTTATTTCCCTTACTATTTTAGCAAGATTCCCATAAGATTTACATTTCCCTTTCCCTTGTCTCACCCCTGATCCTCTATACCAGCCCTTGATCTGAGGCTACCACCAAGACACTAGAAGTCGAAACGTGTCAACATAAGGATGTCAAGGCAAATAGGACTTTAAAGGACACAAACACTGAGCTGCTGCCATTTCGTTAGCCCAGATCATCACTGCCACAAACCACGTTAGTGACATGCTAAAGCTGAAAGATATAATTACATATCAGTCACAGAACCAACACACTCGACCTCTCACTAGTGAGAGTGAATATCAAATATACAGAAATATCAGAGGAGAACTGTCCATAACTCATGAGGGAGTTATATTTTGAGGGTCAAGAATCTTCATTCCGGAGAGTCTGCAGCAGAAAATGATTGAAGTGGCCCACGAAGGACATAGGGGAATCGTTGCCATGAAACCAGCTGTTCAAGACCAAGTCTGGTTTCCATATTTCACGAGCGAGTTGAGAAGGAATTAAAGGCCTGTCATCTATGCAACTGCCTATCTGCAAAAGTTACTCAACACACCCTAAACATGTTAGAATTCCTGAAGCATGCCTGGGAGAGAATAGCCATTGACGTTTTTGGTCCATTCGACAATGGGCATCGCCTGATGGTGATTGTGGACAAATACACACAGTTTCCATTATTTGAGGATCTCTCATCCACCAGTCAAGAGCGAGTCAATAAGAGACTGGATGGCATCTTTGGATATGGGGTGTTCCAGCCATACTAAAATTCAACAATGGCCCGCCTTTTATATAGTCAGGAGTTCAAAGACGTTTTAGAGCATCTGAGTATGAAGCATCACTGGACTGGTTGTGAGGTTTATGAGTACGCTAAGTAAGCGGTGCAGCCTGCTACACTTGAAAAGCTCAATTTACAAACTGTGTTAAACTCTGCATTGTGAGCTTATCATTCAACACCTCAGTCGAACACCGGTAAAAGTCTGGCAACATGGGACAGCAATGACAACCAAAATACCCCAGTGGACCAAGCAGAGAAACTTGAGTCAGAAACAAAAGTTGAAAACATATTCTGACTGAAGACGACATGCAAAAAACATTGTCTTCCAGAGAGGAGACAGAGTGCTCACCCGGCAGATGTGGAAAAGAAAATCTGATGCTCCCTTTGATGGAGAACCTTTCCAAGTAGTATCGACCAAAGGACACATGGTGACTGCCCAGGTCCCTGGGAAGTCTATTTTCAGAGACTCTTCTCACTTTACTTGAGTTCACCAGCTCTCCATGGTGAAGGAGAGACTGATTCTAAAACACCGGTGACTGCTGTCGCCTTTTCACCATACCAGCAGATCATGATTGTGGCCTATATCACCTTCAGACAACATGGTAAAGTCAAACCAATAGAGCGCCAAAGAGATTAATTGAAGAGATTTAAATGTATATATCTGTGTATCTTTATGTAAAAGTGACAAGTTTTCATTTAACACAGAGGGAGATGTAGTGTCTTGCGAATTAAATGTGACGGAACCCTTTTGGTTCCTGATAAACTCCGCAGAACTATGATGTAATGTTTAGACTGTATTGCAGTGAAGGGTGCTTTAGAATTTTCAGTTCACAGTTACACGCAGACAAATAAAGTTGTGTATTAGTCAGCTCTGTGTGTGTCGTAGTCATTAGCAGGTAACCCAGCTGGGAATACGCTATAGTCATCAACTTCCCAGGTGACTTTGGGGGGCGCTAGAGGGCGCACTGCGGAATGGCTGCCTGTTGGGGCAGCTCTGCCGGTCAGGCACATTAATCGGCGACAATATTGGATATGCAGATGCAGATTTGAAAGATTTTGGCAGAAATGGACATCGGAAGAGGTGGTGATAAAAATGCGCGAAACTAGAGACCTGTGAAGGGCAGTGGAGGCTGTAAAATCGTGCCTGTGAACTACTGGCAAGGAGGGAACGGTATCACGCAACATGGCGGCGGCCCAAGCAACGATCGGACAATGAGTGTCGGGAGCTGTAATGTGGCCTCAGCACTGACGATAAGGTGGAAAAGTGGGCAGCGGACATTCTCTGGGCACCGCATGATGCAGGAGGGAGATATTGCACAGTAAGGTGACAGCAGCAGCATTCTGCGCGAGTCTTGGCGGTGTGGCAATAAAAGACCTATGCAAATTGGCGGCGCCCTAAGCTACAACCGAGCCGGAGTAATTGCGGGGCTGAGAGCGGATGAGCGCTGGAGAAAGTGATGGCAGCGACAAGTTGGTAAAGTGGGCAGTGTACGTTATTTGGGCATCACACTATGCAGGAGTGAGGTGATCCTGAGTGCAGTGAAAGCGGCATCATTGGGAGTGGATACTGGCGGTATGGCGCGATAGATCAGCGCAAAATGGCGGCGCTCTGAAATGCAGTTGAACTGGGCTAATTGCGGAGTTGCCAGCTGGGAAGCGTGAAGACTGAGGTGGAGAGGCCTGCTACCACTCAGCGCCAAAGAAAGCAGCTGTTGAATTGTGTGCTGATCGGCGCACTAGCAGGATTCGGAGCCGCGGTACGATTGGGCAACCCGTTACAAAATGGTGGCCGTAAGGAAAACAAAGCTGTAATTGATGTTTACCGGTATCGCCTGTGAATTGACAACAAGATGCAGCTGTAAGCGACCAATGTTATTGCCCTGCACAAGTATTCGGATTGCCCTGCTGCTGGACAGGGAGAGGCTGGCCCTGTGCTGTGTCTGCTGACACGAGAGGCAGTGATGAGGTGGTCCCAGTGCCAACTGTAAGATCCATGGTCTCGATCCCTGCCACTTTGGAGCGCAACTGCTTGGGTGCCATGTTGGGGCTAATAGAAGTGAATGATACCATATAGCTCCGCTTGTGCAGAAAATACGGCGCATACATAGATGCCGCGACTGGGGCTGCCAATTATTGGATGCGTGACGTGGGGCCTGTTGCAAACAATTGGATAGAGCTGCTGACACACTCTATATGCTGTCTGCGGCGGGAGTCGTGGAGGTAACTTACAACGTGATACTGTGGGCTGCTTTGGATGCCAACTGCCTCTGAATACATATGCTGCTCCTGTTACTAATAGACCATGAGCTGCGTTGCGATGTTGTGATCCCTGGAGGTGGACTAAACTAGAGATCAGGAGCGCGCCTATCTGAGAGGAGACAACGACATATTGTGCTAATTTCGAACTGCGGTGCATTAAAGCGACCCTAATCATATTCTGGAGTGTCGGCTAGCAACATCTTGGGTAAGCCAGACGAACAACAATCCAAGCTCTCATTTGAAGCAAGGAGACAAACAAAGGGTGCAACTGCACACTCCAACAATGAACTTGAAACTGAATCCGCAACTGGTGGTGCAATGGAAAGTGTTCTTCAGACGATCCAAAAAAAGTCTGCAAGATATAAACGGGAAACTGGATACCCTCACCCAGCGGGTTGATAACATATCAGCGAAGTTAGATAAGCAAGGGGAGCGCCTGGACAAGGCTGAGAATCGTATTATGGCAGTGGAGGATGAAGCGCATGCCACGACAAGTAAATGCACAGGAATGGAGAAACTGTTGGAGGTTATAAAAAAGAAAGCTGAAGACTTAGAAGCGAGATCTCGTCGTAATAACATACGGATTGCAGGTATTCCAGAATCCACTAACACAGGAAGGATGGAAACATATGTGGAGGAAATGCTTCGTTCAGTGTTTGGTGCAGAGCACTTCTCAGCGGTGGAACGTGCACACAGATCGTTGGCCCCGCGACCGCCACTGGGCGCACCTCCAAGACCTGTAGTTGCCCGTATCCTTAATTACAGGGATAGAGATGTTGTACTAAGGATGGCCCGGGAAAAGCCACGGGTGACATATCAAGGTAACCCGCTGGCATTTTACCCAGACTTTACAATGGCAGTACAACTAGCACGAAAGGACTTTGCCCCGGCCAAAAAGAAGCTACGTGACTTAGGTATAGAATATGCAATGCTCTATCCCGCCCGATTGAAGGTGACATGGGAAGGTCGTTCCACGATTCTCCAAACACCAAAAGCAGCTCAAGACCTCATGAAGAAAATCATCAATAAGCGCAAAGAGCAGAAAGAGGATGAGCGAAACCAAGACTCGGAATAGGATTAGACAGTAAAGGAATTGCTGCAAAAGACTCTCATTGGGTGGCTGCGCTATGCGGACTTCATCCGGTCACAACAGAACAGATCGAGCATCATGTGGCTAGTTACCATTATTGCTTGGTAGAGAATGGAGATGCTGGAACATGTGGTGGTAAAGTATGAGATGCCATTCAACCATTCTACACTGGTGGAGATGAACATTACGAATATGACGGAAAACAGAGAGACATTTAATTGCTCTAACAATTCTTGTGAAGTGGGCCTCCCGATAGCTGCCTCAAATCTAACTAAGAACTAAATAGAGCTTAATTAAATGTAGTACGATAGCATCCGGGAATTGGGGATGACTGTGGGACTATAATCGGACGATAGGAGCCCCATGTATTTAGGAGCGTACTCTATGGCATTTATTATTTAAGCTACTGACTGATCAACCACTGTGAATCACTTTGATATCGAGAAGGGGAGGATAATGTTGCGTTGAAATGTCTAATACTCCGCTTTGCATAACGATTGGCCGGTTACCAGGAGTACTCCTTTGATGTAGGCAACGTCTAATCTTCACTAATGATGGAGTCTTGACCACATCCACTATGTTGGATGGAGTTGTGTGCACTTAGTGGACCCCCACGCGGGTGTTCCCCATGAAGTACTTTGTTATGTTATGTTTTTACTTCAGGGTCTGTCTTTGGCACAGTTGGGATGCTGAAGTGGGTGGTGAGTGGGTGGGAGGGAGTTGGAAACTGTTATGCAGACTGTGGTAGTTCAGATGCATCGCGGATATCCAGACTAATTTGGTGATATATGTTGTTACCAATACTTTTCCACACAGAATGCTTAACCTCAGGGTGGCGCAAACTACGACAGTTACAATATACTACACGATATCTAAATCAATGGCCACTAATGACTTGCGGCCAACATATCTGAACTTGATCACCTGGAATGTCAGGGGGCTTAACAACCCCAAGAAAATCCGACAAATATTTGCATATTTTGAAAGGCTTCATATTGACATTGCCCTTTTACAAGAAACACATATTGCTCCTCACTCTGACAGTCACATCGGACGTAAATGGGCAGAGACGACTCATAACTTATTATACTCTTCATATTCTAGAGGGGTTATTATACTAATAAAAAAAGGGATGCAATTTACTATAGAAACTACCACTGTTGCGGACCAGGGGAGATACGTTATTGTCACAGGGACGCTTAGGGGACAGCGGCTAGCATTCATTAACACATATGGCCCAAATACTGACGACCCTGATTTTTATCTTGCGATCTGGCAAAAATTACATGATTTAACAGGCAGGACTTTATTTTGGGGGGGTGATTTTAATCTCATGCTAGATGAACATCTTGACAGATCAGGCGCAACTACAGAATCACATTGAAAGGCAGTGGGGAAATTGAAAGACATTATGACTGAGACGCATCTTAATGATATCTGGAGAATCAAAAATCCGTGACGTATGGAGGCCACACACATCAGCAGCACACAACAGCTGGTCACGTATAGATTATTGGGTTGGGACTGAAGACGCGGTACTGTGGACACGGGCTATTAAGCATTTACCCAGAACATTGTCCGATCATAATCCAATACTGCTATCTGTTAATATACCACACTACATGCTACCCCCATATAGTTGGAGATTTAATGCGAAAGCACTGTTAGACTCCATATACATGGATACCATTAGTACGGCTATCACAGACTACTTTGTGTTAAATAAGCCCACCACTCAAGATCCTAGCCTGTTGTGGGAAGCTTTTAAAGCTACAATTAGGGGAGTCTGTATAAGTACAAACGCGGGAATTTTGAAGGATATTCGTAGGCAGCTTAGTATATGGGAGGATAAATTGAAACTATTAGAACGAGAATACGAAACTATACAAAATTCAAAAGTATTGGGGGACGTAAGGGTTGTAATGTCGGAATACCAGACATACGCAGAAGATGAACTTAAATATATGGCCAAACGCACCATTGCAAGATCCTGCAGCGAAGGAGGTAGACCTGGTAAAATATTGGCTTCTAAAATTTGTGAAGGGCGTGCTCCGCAGACGGTCCTAACTATCAGAGATGAAACAGGGACTACACGTAATGATGCGCAGGGGATATTGCAAGAATTCATGAAAACATATGGTGCGCTATACAAGTCGCAGCCCACTGCCTCACCCTCGGAAGTTATGGAGTACTTAGCAGATGCCACCATAGCATGGTTATCAAATGCACAAAGGGAATACTTGTCATTGCCAATTACTGTAGAGGAGGTGACAGAAATCATTACATCGCTTCCCACTGGTAAAGCTCCGGGCCCGGACGGGTTCACATGTGAATTTTATAAATCGTTTGTAGATCAATTAGCCCCCCGTTTAGTTGCGATGTATGGTGACGCCTATGATAAGATGCTGTTACCTCCCACGTTTAGAGAAGCCGTGCTAATTACCCTTCTCAAACCAACAAAAGACCCAGAATACTGTGATTCATAGAGGCCCCTATCGCTAATAAATGTAGACACCAAAATATTAGCTAAAATTCTAGCAACCAGATTGCAGCCCCTAATGACCAACTTGATACTACCTGATCAGTCGGGGTTTATCCCTACAAGGTCAACAGCGCACAACACTGGAACACTTTTCGCATTTTCACATTATTTAATTCCAAACACTAAGGCGGCTGCGGTTATGTTAGATGCAGCCAAAGCATTTGATTCTATAGAATCGCCATATCTAACCGCAGTGTTGCGGAGGGTTCTATGACATAATTTCGACAGACAGAAAATCGACCTACAAATATATTGCAACAAAAATATTGATGTCAAGAATATCGACATCCTATCTACAACATGGTAAGTACAAAAATATCGAAAATTAAATATCGATGTCAAAAATATCGTTATTAAAAATATCGTTTTTCTTTTACTTTAAAAATATATGTAAAATAAACCAAATTATACTTAGAAATTAAATAAACATAATTAAATATATTGTATAATATTTAAAATGTATAATTAATATATATAATTTAATAAAACTTTAATTAAACATATACATATAATATATAATATATATACTTACTTAATAATTAATTTTAATAATAATTTCTGTAACGTATAAATTATAGAGGTGCCAATTACGATCCGGTAAAAAAATTCCCCGTGCGACTCGTATCCGGTCTTTTTACCGTACGAATCGTACGAGTGCCGTACGAACTGGCAATCACGATTCGCATGGTAAAAAGTCCATACGAACCGCATCGGGAATGATTTCCCACACGTCCTCGGGTCGGAAAATGTGTCCGACACGTCCTCGGACGATTTACCGTACAAATGTGAAAGGTGAAGTCCGACCGAGGAATCACGATCCATCCCGTGCGTCCGATGTTACAACCGTATAGAAAAAACACCGTCCGCACCGAACTCCCATAGCAACCATGGAGACATGTGCCCGCATACGCGCCCAACACTCCCCCCCGCCCCAGTACGTTCGAGTCGAACCCCCACCCCTGTACGTGTTCGACCCCATGTATGTACACCCCAGTACGTTCGAGTCGAACCCCCACCCCTGTACGTGTCCGACCCCCATGTATGTACACCCCAGTACGTTCGAGTCGAACCCCCACCCCTGTACGTGTCTGACCACCATGTATGTACACCCCAGTACGTTCGAGTCGGACCCCCACCCCTGTACGTGTCGTACCACCGTCTATGTACACCCCAGTACGTTCGAGTCGAACCCCCACCCCTGTACATGTCCGACCCCATGTATGTACACCCCAGTACGTTCGAGTCGGACCCCCACCCCTGTACGTGTCGTACCACCGTCTATGTACACCCCAGTACGTTCGAGTCGAACCCCCACCCCTGTACGTGTCCGACCCCAATATATGTACACCCCAGTACGTTCGAGTCAAACCCCCACCCCTGTACGTGTCCGACCCCCATGTATGTACACCCCAGTACGTTCGAGTCGAACCCCCACCCCTGTACGTGTCCGACCCCCATGTATGTACACCCCAGTACGTTTGAGTTGAACCCCCACCCCTGTACGTGTCGTACCACCGTCTATGTACACCCCAGTACGTTCGAGTCGAACCCCCACCCCTGTACATGTCCGACCCCCATGTATGTACACCCCAGTACGTTCGAGTCGAACCCCCACCCCTGTACGTGTCCGACCCCCATGTATGTACACCCCAGTACGTTCGAGTCGGACCCCCACCCCTGTACGTGTCGTACCACCGTCTATGTACACCCCAGTACGTTCGAGTCGTACCCCCACCCCTGTACGTGTCGTACCACCGTCTATGTACACCCCAGTACGTTCGAGTCGAACCCCCACCCCCGTACGTGTCGTACCACCGTCTATGTACACCCCAGTACGTTCGAGTCGAACCCCCACCCCTGTACGGGTCCGACCCCCATGTATGTACACCCCAGTACGTTCGAGTCGAACGCCCACCCCTGTACGTGTCGTACCACCGCCTATGTACACCCCAGTACGTTCGAGTCGTACCCCCACCCCTGTACGTGTCGTACCACCGTCTATGTACACCCCAGTACGTTCGAGTCGAACCCCCACCCCTGTACGTGTCTGACCCCCATGTATGTACACCCCAGTACGTTCGAGTCGAACCCCCACCCCTGTACGTGTCCGACCCCCATGTATGTACACCCCAGTACGTTCGAGTCGGACCCCCACCCCTGTACGTGTCGTACCACCGTCTATGTACACCCCAGTACGTTTGAGTTGAACCCCCACCCATGTACGTGTCCGACCCCCATGTATGTACACCCCAGTACGTTCGAGTCGAACCCCCACCCCTGTACGTGTCCGACCCCCATGTATGTACACCCCAGTACGTTCGAGTCGGACCCCCACCCCTGTACGTGTCGTACCACCATCTATGTACACCCCAGTACGTTCGAGTCGAACCCCCACCCCTGTACGTGTCCGACCCCCATGTATGTACACCCCAGTACGTTCGAGTCGAACCCCCACCCCTATACGTGTCCGACCCCCATGTATGTACACCCCAGTACGTTCGAGTCGGACCCCCACCCCTGTACGTGTCCGACCCCCATGTATGTACACCCCAGTACGTTCGAGTCGAACCCCCACCCCTGTACGTGTCCGACCCCCATGTATGTACACCCCAGTACGTTCGAGTCAAACCCCCACCCCTGTACGTGTCCGACCCCCATGTATGTACACCCCAGTACGTTCGAGTCGAACCCCCACCCCTGTACGTGTCCGACCCCCATGTATGTACACCCCAGTACGTTTGAGTTGAACCCCCACCCCTGTACGTGTCGTACCACCGTCTATGTACACCCCAGTACGTTCGAGTCGAACCCCCACCCCTGTACATGTCCGACCCCCATGTATGTACACCCCAGTACGTTCGAGTCGAACCCCCACCCCTGTACGTGTCCGACCCCCATGTATGTACACCCCAGTACGTTCGAGTCGGACCCCCACCCCTGTACGTGTCGTACCACCGTCTATGTACACCCCAGTACGTTCGAGTCGTACCCCCACCCCTGTACGTGTCGTACCACCGTCTATGTACACCCCAGTACGTTCGAGTCGAACCCCCACCCCCGTACGTGTCGTACCACCGTCTATGTACACCCCAGTACGTTCGAGTCGAACCCCCACCCCTGTACGGGTCCGACCCCCATGTATGTACACCCCAGTACGTTCGAGTCGAACGCCCACCCCTGTACGTGTCGTACCACCGCCTATGTACACCCCAGTACGTTCGAGTCGTACCCCCACCCCTGTACGTGTCGTACCACCGTCTATGTACACCCCAGTACGTTCGAGTCGAACCCCCACCCCTGTACGTGTCTGACCCCCATGTATGTACACCCCAGTACGTTCGAGTCGAACCCCCACCCCTGTACGTGTCCGACCCCCATGTATGTACACCCCAGTACGTTCGAGTCGGACCCCCACCCCTGTACGTGTCGTACCACCGTCTATGTACACCCCAGTACGTTTGAGTTGAACCCCCACCCATGTACGTGTCCGACCCCCATGTATGTACACCCCAGTACGTTCGAGTCGAACCCCCACCCCTGTACGTGTCCGACCCCCATGTATGTACACCCCAGTACGTTCGAGTCGGACCCCCACCCCTGTACGTGTCGTACCACCATCTATGTACACCCCAGTACGTTCGAGTCGAACCCCCACCCCTGTACGTGTCCGACCCCCATGTATGTACACCCCAGTACGTTCGAGTCGAACCCCCACCCCTATACGTGTCCGACCCCCATGTATGTACACCCCAGTACGTTCGAGTCGGACCCCCACCCCTGTACGTGTCCGACCCCCATGTATGTACACCCCAGTACGTTCGAGTCGAACCCCCACCCCTGTACGTGTCCGACCCCCATGTATGTACACCCCAGTACGTTCGAGTTGAACCCCCACCCCTGTACGTGTCCGACCCCCATGTATGTACACCCCAGTACGTTCGAGTCGGACCCCCACCCCTGTACGTGTCGTACCACCGTCTATGTACACCCCAGTACGTTCGAGTCGAACCCCCACCCCTGTACGTGTCCGACCCCCATGTATGTACACCCCAGTACGTTCGAGTCGGACCCCCACCCCTGTACGTGTCGTACCACTGTCTATGTACACCCCAGTATGTTCGAGTCGTACCCCCACCCCTGTACGTGTCGTACCACCGTCTATGTACACCCCAGTACGTTCGAGTCGAACCCCCACCCCTGTACATGTCGTACCACCGTCTATGTACACCCCAGTACGTTCGAGTCGAACCCCCACCCCTGTACGTGTCCGACCCCCATGTATGTACACCCCAGTACGTTCGAGTCGAACCCCCACCCCTGTACGTGTCCGACCCCCATGTATGTACACCCCAGTACGTTCGAGTCGGACCCCCACCCCTGTACGTGTCCTACCACCGTCTATGTACAACCCAGTACGTTCGAGTCGAACACCCAACCCTGTACGTGTCCGACCCCCATGTATGTACACCCCAGTACATTCGAGTCGAACCCCCACCCCTGTACGTGTCCGACCCCCATGTATGTACACCCCAGTACGTTCGAGTCGGACCCCCACCCCTGTACGTGTCGTACCACCGTCTATGTACACCCCAGTACGTTCGAGTCGTACCCCCACCGCTGTACGTGTCGTACCACCGTCTATGTACACCCCAGTACGTTCGAGTCAAACCCCCACCCCTGTACGTGTCGTACCACCGTCTATGTACACCCCAGTACGTTCGAGTCGAACCCCCACCCCTGTACGTGTCCGACCCCCATGTATGTACACCCCAGTACGTTCGAGTCGAACCCCCACCCCTGTACATGTCGTACCACCGCCTATGTACACCCCAGTACGTTCGAGTCGTACCCCCACCCCTGTACGTGTCGTACCACTGTCTATGTACACCCCAGTACGTTCGAGTTGAACCCCCACCCCTGTACGTGTCCGACCCCCATGTATGTACACTCCAGTACGTTCTAGTCGGACCCCCACCCCTGTACGTGTCGTACCACCGTCTATGTACACCCCAGTACGTTCGAGTTGAACCCCCACCCCTGTACGTGTCCGACCCCCATGTATGTACACCCCAGTACGTTTGAGTCGAACCCCCACCCCTGTACGTGTCCGACCCCCATGTATGTACACCCCAGTACGTTCGAGTCGGACCCCCACCGCTGTACGTGTCCGACCCCCATGTATGTACACCCCAGTACGTTCGAGTCGTACCCCCACCCCTGTACGTGTCGTACCACCGTCTATGTACACCCCAGTACGTTCGAGTCGAACCCCCACCCCCGTACGTGTCGTACCACCGTCTATGTACACCCCAGTACGTTCGAGTCGAACCCCCACCCCTGTACGGGTCCGACCCCCATGTATGTACACCCCAGTACGTTCGAGTCGAACGCCCACCCCTGTACGTGTCGTACCACCGCCTATGTACACCCCAGTACGTTCGAGTCGTACCCCCACCCCTGTACGTGTCGTACCACCGTCTATGTACACCCCAGTACGTTCGAGTCGAACCCCCACCCCTGTACGTGTCTGACCCCCATGTATGTACACCCCAGTACGTTCGAGTCGAACCCCCACCCCTGTACGTGTCCGACCCCCATGTATGTACACCCCAGTACGTTCGAGTCGGACCCCCACCCCTGTACGTGTCGTACCACCGTCTATGTACACCCCAGTACGTTTGAGTTGAACCCCCACCCATGTACGTGTCCGACCCCCATGTATGTACACCCCAGTACGTTCGAGTCGAACCCCCACCCCTGTACGTGTCCGACCCCCATGTATGTACACCCCAGTACGTTCGAGTTGAACCCCCACCCCTGTACGTGTCCGACCCCCATGTATGTACACCCCAGTACGTTCGAGTCGGACCCCCACCGCTGTACGTGTCCGACCCCCATGTATGTACACCCCAGTACGTTCGAGTCGGACCCCCACCGCTGTACGTGTCCGACCCCCATGTATGTACACCCCAGTACGTTCGAGTCGTACCCCCACCCCTGTACGTGTCGTACCACCGTCTATGTACACCCCAGTACGTTCGAGTCGAACCCCCACCCCCGTACGTGTCGTACCACCGTCTATGTACACCCCAGTACGTTCGAGTCGAACCCCCACCCCCGTACGTGTCGTACCACCGTCTATGTACACCCCAGTACGTTCGAGTCGAACCCCCACCCCTGTACGTGTCGTACCACCGTCAATGTACACCCCAGTACGTTCCCGTCGCACCCCCAACACAACCTCCTAAGTAAGGAGCGCACCCCAGGCCCCAACATCACAACCGCATGTACGAGTCGTACCAAGCCACACACAAGGACAGCACCGTACAACCAAATGGCCCATGTACACACCGTACACACGCTCAAAACGCACGTACACAACCAGGACTAAACAAAACAACACAAGAATACACTATACGAATGGCACAAAGCCACTAAACATGGCCAACAAACACTACAAAAACACCTTCACTGACCTGCAACTGCCAAAAACAAACAGAGGCCCAAAACACCACCACTCCTTATAACACACCCACCCAAACTTCAAACACAGCCACACCCACCAATGGACCAATAAAAAGGGCCCACACACACAAACCATGAGCCTTTGCAACAGACTCACTGCTGCCAGACACCACAGAACCATACTACAAGCTTCACCACACCTTACACTTGCACACCTTCACACAACCACCTTCACAAACACCCCCTCATCACATTCACACACACACACACCTGCACAACCACACCCACACACCCACAACCATCCACACACCCCCCCCACCATCCACACCCACAACCCTCACCATGCCCACTAACAAGAATCCAAAGTTCAGTAACCGAGAGTTGGAGTTCCTTGTTGATGAAATCCTCAGAGTCGAGCCACAGCTCTTTGGAACATTGGTCAGACAGACCAGCATTGCAGCAAAAACAGCCATGTGGCAGACCATCGTGATGCTGTGAATGCTGTTGCGGACACCAGAAGGACCAGGCAGGAATGCCAAGCCAGGTGGTACGATCTGCGGAGGAGGGTCCGAGCCAAGATCCTGGAGGAACACAACCAGGCCAACGCCACTGGAGGAGGGCCCTCCCGCAGACCCGTACACTACCAGCCCTGGGAGGAGAGGGTGATGGCCATACAGCCGGTGGAGGCAGTCGAAGGATTAGGAGGTCTCCGAGACCCGGGTGAGTACACAAACAACGCACCTCACATGGGGGGAACGTCATCCACAACCAAACTCACAAACAGGCACGCAACCACCCCAAGCTATCGCATGACTCACCCACACTCCATGAACACGCACATGCCACTGCCGCCACCATGCCCCATGACCCAGCTGGACAATGTCAAGTCACAGGCCACAGCAGACACCAACACATGACACGGTAACCCGGATGGCGGGAGGGTGGGCCACAAAATTCACATAGTGCAACTCAGAAGCAGACAACAATGCCCACTGCCCATATGGCCCAGGTCACAGCCAGACAAACAGTGTGTCCCCACACAGGAAAGACTCGCCAGCAAATGGCGGACGCCTTGCATCAACACATGGGGGTGAAGGCACTGTTTTGCACATGACAGCAGCTAATGAACAGCCAACACTGTGAAAGAGTGGCAGCACACACAACCACAGCAGCAGCGCACACACAGACACTACACCCAATGGGTGCCTGGAGATCAGAAACAAACTCACAGCAACAAGCCAAGGGCCATTCAAAGGACTGGAAAAAGTGTGTGTCTAGGAAGCTGGGCTGAGGTGACAGAGGGTGACACACAGAGGGAGGGAGAGGGGGACAGAGAGGGAGGGAGAGGGGGACAGAGAGGGAGGGAGAGGGGGACAGAGAGGGAGGGAGACACAGGGAGAGCAAATCAGCCGTGTGGTGTGTGGGAATGTCTGCTCGTCAGCAGGTAGACTGCGTGCATGTAGCCAAGGGTGGCCAGTGCCAGAACCCCCCCTCTTCCCCATGGCAAAACACAGGCCCATGTCACAACCTGTTCACGAGCACAACGACAGCTACCTGCATTATATAAGTGTGTGGATCCACTCCATGTGCACATGTACAGTGCTACACGGAAGGCACCAATGCATGGCTCGCCACACCTGCCCACTCCACTGCTGACTGCAGTCACACTTGACGCAGCAAGTAAGACAGTGCCACACATATTTAAAGGGGCCAAAGTGGTGTCCAAGGGACACACCCATGCACAAGTGCACTGTGAGTGGAATGCAAGACAGATCCTAATTCCTAGAGGAAAAGTGCCAACTTTGAAACTGATGAAACATGGATGTTGCATGGACCAAAATTAACATTGTCTCTCTCACACACAGGTCAACGTCGTGGTTCACCCCCCAACACTGGGGAGGGAAGACTCACAGGACCCGGATCTGCGGGAGCCCGATCCCACCGGCAGCGACGACTCTCACCACTCTGTGGACGACCCCGACCGACCTGTCACCTCTGGTGTCCAACCACCTGCAGCACCTGCGTCAGGTACAACTGTGCCAACCACCACCCCCACTCCTGCCACATCCCAGGAGACACCCAGGATCCCTGCCCCACCGCCACAATGCAGCCAGGCTGGCCAGGAGGGACACGGTGTCCCGGGCACCCAGGAGGAGGCAGGCGACAACGCCAATGCCACCCCTCAGGGGTCCCGGAGACCCGATGTACCCACAAGGGCAGGCCAGGTGCAAGTGGGCAGGGGTGGTGGGAGTGGAGGACGGCGGAGGCGCGAGCCTGACCAGTTGGCTGGGGAACCGGTATTTTCCCATGTCCGTAACATCCTGGACACATACCGGCAGGACACCACGGGCCTGGCCCAGGTTGTGTCTGTCCTCGAGGGGATCAAGACCCAGCAGGCCCAGCAATATGCGGAGCTACATGCCTGTCTACTGCAACACCAACGGAGGATGGAGGACGGACAGGCTGAGCTCGTGACGGCGTACACGGGAATTCACGATACACTCCGTCGGATGGCCGACAACATGGCCGACCCTCCCTGTGCCAGAAGGCGGAGAACATCACCACCCACAGGGAGGGATCAGGAGGAGGAGGAGGAGGAAACATCCGATGGAGCATCCCAGACGTCGTCACGGCCTGCTTCTGAGGGTCCCCGCAGGAGGGCGGGTCGTCCACGGAAAAGACCGTGAGGGTCGGCGCAACATCACCATCTCCCAGGACACCTGGCCTTGCACCTGGCCCACTGGAGCAACAGCATCACAGCATCAAGAGACATTCTCTGCCACATGGCCCTGCTGGTCACTGTCTGACCAATGTTGACAAAGACTGTGGCATGGACTCTGAGGATTTCAAATGGCAAGGACACCAACTCCCCTACTGAACTTTGGATTCCAAACTCCCGGAAAGCCCCTCACTTTATCCCCCCCCCCCCAAATAAAAATTCACACCATGAAGAGAAGATGGCTGCTGGTTGCATTATTACCTTACATGTGTGTTGTAAAGTCTAAACATGCCTGAGCTCTCTTTTGACTCCAACCATCCACACCCTGGGGCCTGAGTCTGGCACAGGACACACGGGTCACAGTGTATTAGTCAAGACAGACATGGAGCACCATACACACCCGTGATGGGCCCAACCAGCTGAGGGGGTGGCCGCACAACCGTGCTGACAGACACATTGAGTACAGCAACAGTCATGCGCAGAGGTCAGGGATCATGTCCAGGGTCCTGGGGGGCACCCAGGTGGCAGAACCATGTCCTGCAAGCTTGAGTCCGGTGGATGCAGAGAATGGGGGCCTGGCCAACGTTGGATGCATGGGGATGGCACATGTCACAATACCCACACAGTCATGGACATCATGCCCAATACACAGTCTCAGCCCACACACACAGCTTGCATCTTGCTACTCGACACATCGACACATAGCCACTATCAGGGAAAACCATGCCAGACATGCTGGATGCACCGTGGCAACACACCAGCATTGACGGAGAAGAGGCACCTTGGAGGCATAGGGACACCTTTATTAGTCATGTTTTCGGGATTGCAGAGGCAACTTGAAGTACACATGAACACATCTTGTGGAGTAACATGTGGGTCCAACACTGGCACCCCCCTTCAGCAGCACAAATGCGTGTTAGCCATGGAACTGGCACACAATTGTCGGCTAACAGCTAAACACCCACAGCTGCTCACGGAGAGACTGCCATACACCATTGATCCGCTGATGTGGAAGTCCCACACCATGTCAAGCCAATGCTAACCGTATGTGTCCGAGGGCAGTGTCACACACATTGATGCCATCATCACAATCCACTATCCCATCACTGATGACTGTCAACCAGGCAGACCATCTAGTCAGGTGTACACAGCTGCATGTCGTGTCCCATGGTGATGCTACATGGCTGCAGAGGAACCAAACATCGACAGGGGCAGTGTGCATACATCGTGAACAACTGCCACACCCAATACACCCCTGATGCATCCCTTACCCTATGGAGACTTCCAAACGTGTCCGTGCCTGTAACGCTGAGTCAGCCCACGATGACGTGTCCATGAGGAATAGCAGTGCCACAACAATGCAAGCAACAGACGGCATGCGCAAGTACCTGGGGAAGAGAGACACACAAGAAGTCAGCCACAAAAAGCACAGCCACTTGCATGTGCATTTACTCGACACATGTATGGATGACAACATGCTAGGTCACAATTATGACTGGGGAAATACAACCATCACTGCCACCATCACTCCAGTGACACACCCACACACACCTCTGACTCACGTGCCATACATGCCGGTGGAGACACACATCACAACACATGCCACATGGGGACCAATGCCTGCACACTCAGACACTGGTACTCACCACTAAGCAAAGAAGTCGCGTATGAGCCGAGTCCGGATGTCCTCTTGCGGCTCCACATCCTCCACATCACTAGCCTCATTGCCAAGCCCTTCGTCCTCCACGGGTGGATGGTCCTCGTCATGTTGATCCAGGATGAGTGGCACAGCTCTCTCAACTGCCATGTTGTGCAGCATGCAGCAGACCATGAAGATTTTGCAGACCTTCGCAGGGGCATATGGGAGCGTGCCGCCGGTCTTGTGGAGGCACCGAAATCGGCTCTTCAGCAGGCCAAACGTCCTCTCTATCACTCGCCTTGTCCGGCCATGGGCGGTGTTGTAGCGGAGCTGGGCCGGCGTGATGGGGTTGCGGAGAGGTGTGAGCAGCCATGGCATGTTGGGATAGCCAGCGTCACCTACATGGGAAGCATATGGACATCGTTAGAAGTGGTGAAGCGGTCGTGCTGGTAGGCTATGCAAAATACAGGACAGACAAACTGTACCCACCAACAACACATGCTCTTTCGTTGCGCAGCTGCATCATCATTTCAGGCATCCTGCTACGCCTCATGATGTAGGCATCGTGTGCTGATCCTGGAAAACGAGCACAGACATGTGAAATCACCATGTTGGACTGACTCACCACAAGGGCATTGATGGAGTGGTAGTGCTTCCGATTGCGGTACGCCACCTCCCGTGCGTGTGGTGGTACCAAAGCTACATGTGTCCCATCTATGGACCCAATGACATGGGGCATCCCTCCCAGGGCATAGAATCCACGCTTGACCGCAGTCAACTGTTCAGGGGTTGGGAACTTGATGAAGTCATCCAGGTGAATCAACATGGCCTCTAAGAAATCATGCAGCACACGGCAGAACATGCTCTGGGACATGCCACCAACATGAGCTATGGTATATTGAAAGGTACCCGTGGCAAGAAAATGTAGGGCAGCCATTACCTTCAGCTGGGGTGTCAGTGCCGTAGGATACCTGTGCTGCGGTTGCAGGTGTGGTGCCAGTCTCGCCGTCAACTCCAGAATCAACGGTTGGGGGAAGCGGTAGAGCCGGATGCTGTCATTCTCCCGCATGTCAGCCAAGTCTGGAATTGCTCGGGCAAGAGGCGGCGCTCTGCAGTAATTTGGAAGTGACAAGGAAGAGTGAGTGCACTACGACAACAATTCATATGTACTGAGCACATGTTAATCTGTCAATACACATATGCTACATAGGGAGTCAGGTATGTGCTACATGCCCAGGACACGTATGGATGCAAGGTGACACTCCTACTAAGACCCAGCTACACACGGAGATTGAGAACCTCCCCATGCCATGCCATGGGAATAGCTGTGTCCCAGTGCAAGTGAACAGCCAGACGCAAGACAGGAGTGACATACGCCCACACATCAGCAGAAGTAGGATGCCGATTGCAGAGACTGGTAGCGGAACACTAGAGCCACAGGTCACATGACATGACACCAGGACAGCCCACACACCTTTCCATGAAGGTGCACATGTCATGACTCACCACACATTCATTGTGAGGATGCAGACATGTCCTTGTCACGCTACTCCGTGTCCCATGCATACATGTGCACCTCACATCCGATACCACATGTGGCATGGTGTGCGGAACAGTGTGCAATGTCAATCTACACACAGACACATGTTGGTTGCTGCAACGGCTGCAGCTTTTGAGGGTGCTCCAACATCAACCTGATGGGAAACCCCCACACATACATGACATAGTCACATTGTGCACCGTGGGTAGTGACAAGTCAGGTGTGGTAACCCCTGTACCGGGCATCAGGGGACACTTCCGTGTGTTGGTGTCCGTGCCATGCCAGTGACGCTCACCCCAAGTGTGCAGTACGACATGCACACATGTCAAAGGAGTCAAGGGCATGCCTGGCACACATTGCACCATCACACAGTACATCTGTAGACATCTCATCATACATCTGGTGCCTTCTCGACTGAGGAGTAATGTTCCACATCACAGGCCGTCACACCTGTGCCCCACACATGTAGTAATGCACAGACGATGCCTTGATGTCAATTAATGGACAAGTATGTCCATTCATGGACAAGTATGTCCATCCATGGACAAGTATGTCCGCCCTGTCCCTACCTGTGTGCCGCCTGTCACCACTGTGATGTGTGAAAACCGCTGTACTGCTGCGAAGAGGGCCTGTGTACGTTCCCATATCATAATGGGAGTGCTGCCGTATGTGTACCCATCGTGATGGCGAGCATACAGGCATGTGTACGGCCCGTACCACTACGAGTACGCATACGCAAGAACACCCATAGTGGTAGGGCCGTACGCACGCCTGTACGCTCCCTATCACTATGGGTGTCCTCGCGTATGCGTACTCGTAGTGGTACGGGCCGTACACACGCCTGTACGCTCCCTATCACTATGGGTGGCCTCGCGTATGCGTACTCATAGTGGTACGGGCCGTACACACGCCTGTACGCTCAGTATCACTATGGGTGGCCTCGCGTATGCGTACTCGTAGTGGTACGGGCCGTACACACGCCTGTACGCTCCCTATCACTATGGGTGGCCTCGCGTATGCGTACTCGTAGTGGTACGGGCCGTACACACGCCTGTACGCTCCCTATCACTATGGGTGGCCTCGCGTATGCGTACTCGTAGTGGTACGGGCCGTACACACGCCTGTACGCTCCCTATCACTATGGGTGGCCTCGCGTATGCGTACTCGTAGTGGTACGGGCCGTACACACGCGTGTACGCTCACTATCACAACGTGTACGCATACGCGAGGCCACCCTTGTTGCAGGCCTCTCCTGCCTCCCTTCCCCACCTTGCAATGTGTTCCCTGGTCTCTGTGTAGTCACTCCATCACAAAGTTATGTAGCCTGACACCTTCTCCAAGTGTACAATGCCTGCAGCATCATGTGTGGGGGTGGTGTGTAACAGGTTTAGTGACCTTGCCTGTGCCCTGTCCAGTTCTGGACTTGTGGGTTCCATGTCAGTTGGCACTAATGCTGATTTCAGACATGGGAGTTAATCTCTTGAGTGCGAGGCCTTCCAGCAGGCATGTCCCATGTGGTGGCCTGTGACATGATGTGCATGAGTGTGCGTTACGCATAGTGCAGGGATGTTAGCGTGTGTTGCAGTCATTTCCATTCAGGAGCATGGAGTTGTGTGGCCACTACTGTCCCCAGGGGCATCTTTTCCTAGGTATCATGTGTGTAATCCGAGAATGTCGACAATCTCTGTGTCTACAGCATAGGTTGTGCTCTGTGCCATTGTCCCCTGGCACCATGTTTCTTGACGTGAGATGTATTACAAGTGTCCACTGTCCAGCCTGACCTGATTTTCAAAGTACATACTCACGGTGGCCATTGCCTGTGTGTCTTGTAGCAATCATCTGATGATGCCCATTTGTACATGATTCTTTGGACAGGCGCACCTTGGGTATTTGGTGTACAATCTTGAATTATTGCATCCCATGTGTATTTCACCCAGACTAAGAGATGTAAGTGCTTCCTGTGTCTCCACAGATTTGTCTCATGTAGGGGGTGGGTGGGGCGGCCATGGCCTACATGTCAAGACCTGTCATCTCCTTGCTCGGACTGGCCAGTGTGTGATGTTTGTCTGGACATACACTCAAGGTGCAGCGTGCCAGTCAGGGTGGGCATGTTCTCAGTATTACCTATGCTGCATGTGCCTCTAGTTCCTGGATTTGGTCCCTGCTCATCCCAATTTCCTGCCACGCTGTGTGGTGCAGATGCAGTGCTGTATTGTCCCCAGGGCCTTGCTCCTCAGTCAGAATAGCATGTCATCTCATTTGCTATTGTGTCATGCTCTCCATAGTTTTTCCATGGCATGGTGGGTCACACAACTGTGTCTTGCAGGGCCTACGTATGTACCTTGTTTTGTAGTTGTAACTCATCCTTTGTTTCAGGCTATGCACTGTAACCTACGTAGATTGTACTCATGTGACATATGTATACAGGTGTATGATTACTTTCTGTCTCTTCACCCTGCCCACAGCATCGTCGGGGGACACGGAGGGAGACATGGACACAGACGGCGCGGAGGGACCGAGCACCAGTGCCAGCGGTGACATCGGGGCTGGCACTTCGAGTGGGACTGAGGCGGAGGAGAGTGAACCCGGGGACCTGTCGACTGGCACAACAGAGTATGAAGCTGACGGGTCCGAGGATGATCTCTCCGAGTGGGCGGTGGCTGCACCACCATCTGACAGCAGCCCTACATCTGGCACCGCCCCCTCCATTGCCATCAGCCGCCTCCCACGTGCTCGTGTCCCTTCCCACCGTGCCCGGTCACCACATGTCTCCTTCCTGCCAGGCACCGCACCCCCTGCCCCTGTCTCCACTGCTGCCGCCAATGCTGAGTCTGTGGACATCCAGCGGCAGTTGCAGATTGGTCAGACTGTGATCCTTAATGTCCTCCATGGCCACAGCCAGGTCCTCAACAACATGGAGGCATACTTGGAGGGCATTCATTCATCGCAGGCTGACCAATGCAACTTGCTGAGGTCCATAGACTCCACACTGACTGCAGCAGTGGGTCTCCTGCAGCGCTACGTCCCACCCCCTACCCCTGCTCCTTCCACAATTCCCACTCCCATGCCTGTCCCACATACACCCAGACGTAAGCATGCACCCACCACAACAGACACAGGCACCACACCAGCAGGGAAGGTCCGCTGCACACCTCCTGACACGCACACACAGGGTGCAGTAGGCACACCCACTGGGTCGGGGGGCAAACGTGTGACACGCAGCCAGAGTGGGAGTCCGCATTCCACCCAATCCACTCCCTCCAAATCCCCTCCCCTCAGCTCTCCTGGCCACATCTCCCCCAAAGACTCCTTCATGGCCGCTCTGTCCCTGAGCCCCACAGTGACACCACCCCGCAAGCGGTCAAGGAGGTCCCCGGTCAGGGTGCTTGAGTCCCCCCCCCTGTCCACACCCTCCCCCAGTGGCGCTGCGACCCATCCCTCTGACCCCCCCCTCCTTGGGGCCTGTGGTTCCTTCGGGTGCAGGGGAGTCCCTGGAGGACCTTGCTAAGGTGTGCAGCGAGATCCTCGCCTCCGCCTTTGGCCCTGCCCCACCCCCTGTGGTGGAGTCCTCCATCCCTGCACCCACGACGCCCGCCCTTCACCCTCCTGTCCCTGCGGTGCCTGTTTCTTCCCCCCCACATGATGCCCTGACCCCTGTGGAAGACAACGGATTGTAACTGTGCAGGCAAGCTAGGGGACACGCATCCCACTGTGTCCCCCATCCAGCTGGGACTCCTGGACTGCCCTATGGCCTTTGTTAATATTGGACTTACGTCATACTAGTTTTTTGCTCATGCTGAATAAAGCTATTTATTTGCTGCCCTTGGAACACTCCTGCATTGCTGGCATTGCTGTTGGTGGGGCTGCTACATGGTTGTGGGTGTTTGTCATGTGTTGGGTGTGTGGGTAATGTAGTAGTGTGCTGCTCATAGGGGGGACCCTGGGATCTGTGTGCCATCACACGGTGTTAGCTACCTTTCTCCATTCATGTAAGCAGTTGCTGCATGTTGCAATTGTCCCAAGGTGTATTCCTTCCTCTGTGTACCCTGACTTCTTCCCTGCAGGGTGTCCCCTGACTTTAGCACAGGGCTGTGTGTCCATTAGCTGGGTGTGTGACGTAGTCCTTCACCTTTGCACATGCATGCTGAGCGATGTCTCCACCTGCATCATTCGTGGCATCCTTGGTAGTCATTGTACTTGTGTATGTGGCCTATTGACATGACTTCATGTGTACATGTTTTCTTTTCTGCGCTATGCATGCGTATACTCCCAGCCTCGCACACATGTGGTACATGTACTGCAGGGTCTTTGTGCACCTGACTGACATTTGTGGGCATGGTATCTGTTACTACTCCACCCTTTGCGTTCCATGGGCACTGCTGGGAGTGATGGGCACCCACCCCTCCTGTCTCAGGGCACTGCTGGGAGTGTTAGGCACCCACCCCTCCTGTCTCAGGGCACTGCTGGGAGGACTCTGCACACACCCCTCCTGTCTCAGGGCACTGCTGGGAGGACTCTGCACACACTCCTCCTGTCTCAGGGCACTGCTGGGAGGACTCTGCACCCACCCCTCCTGTCTCAGGGCACTGCTGGGAGTGATAGGCCCCCACCCCTCCTGTCTCAGGGCACTGCTGGGAGTGATAGACCCCCACCCCTCATGTCTCAGGGCACTGCTGGAGTGATAGGCACACACCCCTCCTGTGTCTGGGCACTGCTGGGAGGACTCTGCACCCACCCCTCCTGTCTCAGGGCACTGCTGGGAGGACTCTGCACCCACCTCTCCAATTTCACAATATGTACGCTCATGACATACACGGATGTGGGTACGCTCCATGCATTCGAGGTGGGGGTACGTGTCGTACTTACACTGTTGGGGTGGGGCTACGCTCCATGCATTCGAGGTGAGGGTACGTGTCTTACTTACACTGTTGGGGTGGGGGTACGCTCCATACGTACACGGGTGTGGGTACGGGTCGTACTTACACTGTTGGGGTGGGGGTACGCTCCATACGTACGCGGGTGGGGGTACGGGTCGTACTTACACTGTTGGGGTGGGGGTACGCTCCATACGTACGCGGGTGGGGGTACGAGTCGTACTTACACTGTTGGGGTGGGGGTACGCTCCATACGTACGCGGGTGTGGGTACGGTTCGTACTTACGCTGTTGGTGTGGGGGTATGCTCCATATGTACGCGGGTGGGGGTACGGGTCGTACTTACACTGTTGGGGTACGCTCCATACGTACGCGGGTGGGGGTACGAGTCGTACTTACACTGTTGGGGTGGGGGTACGCTCCATACGTACGCGGGTGTGGGTACGGGTCGTACTTACGCTGTTGGGTTGGGGGTACGCTCCATACGTACGCAGGTGGGGGTACGAGTCGTACTTACACTTTTGGGGTGGGGGTACGCTCCATACGTACGCGGGTGTGGGTACGGGTCGTACTTACACTGTTGGGGTGGGGGTACACTCCATGCATACGGGGTGGGGGTAGGGTCCATACATATCCGTCCCCACGCTATTTGATGCTTGTGCGGGCCGTACCCAGGCCTTTGCCACGTGGGTACGAGCCGTCCCGCCATTGTTGGGGTGACGTGGGTGTGGGCGTGGTATGACTCGTACCCACGCTCTTCAGGCGTGGGTACGGGACGTACCGGTCTGGTTGTGTTGCCGGTTCGCGTCGTGACGGACTTCCGTTGTGGCGGTCGCTGGCTTAGCTGGACACGCCCCCACCCCCTCGTAGTGACCAGGGCATGGAAGTCAGGTATGTCCTGGGCATGTGTGCTGTGTGACTTTGGTGGGGGGTTTGTGGCCTGCCCTGGTCCTGCCACCCCCACCCCACCCCACTTTCCCCCCCCTTAGTTGTTCTGACCTTCTGCGGCGTCTGCGTCGGAACCTGTAGAGGAGGTCGACTGCTATGAGGGCCGGGATGACACGTAGGTTCGGGTCCATGTCTGTCCGTCGCGTACGGGTCCTCCTTGTTCGCGTCGTCCTGTCTGTCCGTCGCGTACTGGTCCTCCTTGATCGCGTAGTCCTGTCTGTCCGTCGCGTACTGGTACTCCTTGTTCGCGTCGTCCTGTCGCGTACTGGTCCTCCTTGTTCGCGTCGTCCTGTCTGTCCGTCGCGTACTGGTGGTCCTTGTTCGCGTCGTCCTGATTTCCCGGCAGTTTTTGGCAGCCGGAAAATATTCACCGTGCGGGATGACGTCGGTGCGAATCGTAATTCCTGGTTCGTGAATGGCAGGCTGCGAGCGTCCCGACGTCAGGTCGGCGCTTTCCCGGATCGCATTTGTAGGTTTATTTTGTTCGGTCGGGGTTTTTTACGATTCGGACGGAAATGGTGTTCCCGTGCGAATCGTAATTCCATGTTTGTAAATTTTGACGACCGGGTACGCGTCGGACGGAGAATATGCTCCGTCCGACGGTTCGTACCCGGTTTTTGCCGGATCGTAATCGGCACCTAAATGTTTTTAAAAATTACCAATACATCTATACACATAAAACAATAACATTAATAAATATTTAATAATTACATATAGCAAATAATAATCAATATTTTTAATGTGAATAATTTTTATTATTAATGATATATTACAATAGCAAAAATAATACAAAACATATTAAATATCAGACACAATAAAACTACTAGTACAACTCCAACAAAAACAACAGTACGGAAATTGTTGGATACTGTAGGGGTAAAAATTACTATTCCAACTCCAAAGAGTGCAACAGTATGGAAAGCGTTGGATAGCATAGGGTTAAAATTACTATTCCAACTCCAGAGAGTGCAATAGTAGGGAAAGCGTTGGATAGCGTAAAAGTAAAAATTACTATTCCCACTCCAGAGAGTGCAACAGTAGGGAAAACGTTGGATAGCGTAGGGGTAAAAATTACTATTTCAACTCCAAAGAGTGCAACAGTAGGGAAAGCGTTGGATAGCGTAGGGGTAAAAATTACTATTCCAACTCCAGAGAGTGCAATAGTAGGGAAAGTGTTGGATAGCGTAAGGGTAAAAATTACTATTCCCATTCCAGAGAGTGCAACAGTAGTGAAAGTGTTGGATAGCGTAGGGAAAAAAATTACTATTCCAACTACAGAGGATGCAACAGTAGGGAAACCACTGGATAGCATAGTGGTAAAAATTAATATTCCCACTCCAGTGAGTCCAACAGTAGGGAAAGCGTTGGATAGCATAGGGGTAAAAATTACTATTCCCACTCCAGTGAGTCCAACAGTAGGGAAAGCGTTGGATAGCGCAGGGGTAAAAATTACTATTCCCACTCCAGAGAGTGCAACAGTAGTGAAAACGCTGGATAGCTTAGGAGTAAAAATTACTATTCCTACTCCAATGAGTGCAACAGTAGGGAAAGCGCTGGATAGCGTAGGGGTAAAAATTACTATTCCAACTCCAAAGAGTGCAACAGTAGGGAAAGCGTTGGATAGCGTAGGGGTAAAAATTACTATTCCAACTCCAGAGAGTGCAATAGTAGGGAAAGCGTTGGATAGCGTAAGGGTAAAAATTACTATTCCCACTCCAGAGAGTGCAACAGTAGGGAAAGTGTTGGATAGCATAGGGAAAAAAATTACTATTCCAACTCCAGAGAGTGCAATAGTAGGGAAAACGTTGGATAGCGTAGGAGTAAAAATTATTATTCCCACTCCAGTGAGTCCAACAGTAGGGAAAGCGTTGGATAGCATAGGGGTAAAAATTACTATTCCCACTCCAGAGAGTGCAACAGTAGTGAAAAGGCAGGATAGCATAGGGGTACAAATTACTATTCCCACTCCAGTAAGTGAAACAGTAGGGAAAGCGCTGGATAGCGTAGGGGTAAAAATTACTATTCCCACTCCAGTAAGTGAAACAGTAGGGAAAGCGCTGGATAGCGTAGGGGTAAAAATTACTATTCCAACTCCAGAGAGTGCAATAGTAGGGAAAACGTTGGATAGCGTAGGAGTAAAAATTACTATTCCCACTCCAGTGAGTCCAACAGTAGGGAAAGCGTTGGATAGCATAGGGGTAAAAATTACTATTCCCACTCCAGAGAGTGCAACAGTAGTGAAAAGGCAGGATAGCATAGGGGTACAAATTACTATTCCCACTCCAGTAAGTGAAACAGTAGGGAAAGCGCTGGATAGCGTAGGGGTAAAAATTACTATTCCCACTCCAGTAAGTGAAACAGTAGGGAAAGCGCTGGATAGCGTAGGGGTAAAAATTACTATTCCAACTCCAGAGAGTGCAACAGTAGGAAAAGCGCTGGATAGCGTAGGGGTAAAAATTACTATTCCAACTCCAGAGAGTGCAACAGTAGGGAAAGCGTTGGATAGCGTAGGGGTAAAAATTACTATTCCAACTCCCGAGAGTGCAATAGTAGGGAAAGCGTTGGATAGCGTAAGGGTAAAAATTACTATTCCCACTCCAGAGAGTGCAACAGTAGGGAAAGTGTTGGATAGCGTAGGGAAAAAAATTACTATTCCAACTCCAGAGAGTGCAATAGTAGGGAAAACGTTGGATAGCGTAGGAGTAAAAATTACTATTCCCACTCCAGTGAGTCCAACAGTAGGGAAAGCGTTGGATAGCGTAGGGGTAAAAATTACTATTCCCACTCCAGAGAGTGCAACAGTAGGAAAAGCGCTGGATAGCGTAGGGGTAAAAATTACTATTCCTACTCCAGATAGTAAAACAGTTGGGAAAGCACTGGATAGCATAGGGATTCTATAAACATAATAACCAATTAAATAATTAGTTATAAAAAAAATAGCATATTAATAATTAATTTACAAAATATTTATTCTTAAATACCAATTATTTAAAATAAATATTTATATAAATAACTTTAAATTACATCCCACACTATTCCCCCTTTAACACACAACACACTACACATACAAAATACACAATACATTTAAATATCAGTTTATCTATTATTTACAATTAATAATACATTCTTTATAATTAATATACTTATTATTTACTAATTTATACATGTTAACTACCAAATTACAATTATTCACAAATTAATTATTAATTAACAATACATTAATTAGCAATAACAACAAATAACATGAAATAATAAATTATTTATATTTACTATATTTAACGTACTAATACCAATTAATTACCAATTAATAATTAATTAACAATTAATTATTATTAATTACAAGTAAATAAAAATTATCAGTAATTATTTGAATTTAATTACATCCCACCCTATTCTCCTATAAACCCACAACCCACTGCACATAAAAATTCACATAATTAATTTAATCATCAATTAATCACTTAATAAAATTAAATCACCAATTAATTAGTAATTAACAATTAATTAATTATCAATACCAATAAATAAATATGAATATTAAACTAACTATAACTTATATAATTAACCAATTAATAAAATTAATTTACAATTAATAATTAATTAACAATTAATTAATCAATTAATATATTTAATTTACAATTAGTAATTAATTAACAATTAATTAATCATAAATACCAATTAAACAATACATATTAATTAATTAATTATAATTAAATTACTTCCCACCCTATTCCCCTATAAACCCACAACCCGCTCTGATACTAAAACACTAAATTATATTTTAAATAATTATTAATCTCTAAACATTTATTTTTAAATGTATTAAAATACATTACAATAATCTTTAACATACAAATAAAATACATATTAAAATACATTACACTAATAAAATATCGATATTATTAACATCTAAATTTTTCATTACGATATTACTTACATCTATATTAATGACTTCGATATTATTAACTTCGATAATACTTACCTTGGGGTCGATATTCTGTCCATCGATATTCTTGACTTCGATATTCTTTACCTACGATATTAACAACTCGATATACTTGTAGGTCGACATTTAAAACTCGATATTTAGACTAACCACCGTTACGGAGAATGGGGTTTCCCCCTATCTTTCTGCAATGGGTACAAATACTGTACACTAAGCCAACAGCGCGTATAAGAGTCAACAACTATATCTCCGATACTGTGTTGATTGCAAGGGGGACAAGGCAAGGATGCCCGCTGTCCCCATTGCGATTCGCGATAGAGCTTGAACCGTTGGCTTGTAAAATTAGACATGGACATCATTATTCTGCTCTCCAATTTCCACAGCTACCATTGCATATATCTCTATATGCAGATGATATGATGTTATATGTGCGGGAGCCAGAACAGCACTTAGCTCCTTTATTACGGGAGTATATTAAATTTGGGAGACAGTCTGGGCTCCAGATCAACTGGTCAAAATCCCTGATAATACCACTAACTGACACTACACAGCCTCACTCTACGGAATTCCCTTTGGAGTGGCAATCAGATCCCGTAAAATACCTTGGCATTTGGTACCATCGAGACCCGGAAGTTGTAATCCGCACAAATTATGGTAGGGCGATTAGTGTGCTGGAAGACAAAATAGGGCGCTGGATTTAATTGCCATTATCGCTAGCTGACCGACTAGCCATTGTTAAGATGGTCATATTACCAACATTTTTATATCTTTTTAACAATATACCCATTACACCTCCGACTGAAGTATTTCGCAGATTGACAACATTAGTGACTTGTCTGATTTGGGCGGGCAAACAGGCCCGCATCGAACTACGAGCTCTGACATTGCCCTATTCCAGGGGTGGTTTTAAAGTACTGGATTTCTTGCTTTATTTTTTATGTGCGCAAGCGCATTATGCGCATTATTGGTATCATCAGGTCCCCTAATCTCACACATGTGGCCATAGAGGAAGGAGATGCGTTCCCAGTCCCATTGACAGCTATAGTAACCCATCGCAGACCACCTTTTCACAATAAAGACATAAATACGATTGATACGACGAATGCTGCCTGGCGCAAAATGGGTAGATTATCACATAAATTGCCCCTATATGCCCCTGCCTTGCCGGTGCATCATCACCCAGAGTTATCGGTCACACAGGAAGAGGTGGGCATGGGACTGTTGAAACAGGTGGGTATAGATACTATGGAGGACTTATACCATAACGCTACATTTAAAACGCCGCAAGACCTTACCTATATTAGTAATTAAACCTTACTGTTTCGTTTCACGTACCATAGGTTACAAGGCGCAATTAAGAAATGATTTCCTACTTACCCAGCGGAACCGCCGCAATTGAAAGCGTTACAAATGATACTCACTACGACCAGTAACAAACACTTGGGTGGCAATTACGATCCGGTAAAAAAATTCCCCGTACGACTCGTATCCGGTCTTTTTACCGTACGAATCGTACAAGTGCCGTACAAACTGGCAATCACGATTCGCATGGTAAAAAGTCCATACGAACCGCAGTCGGAATATTTCCCCACACGTCCTCGGGTCGGAAAATGTGTCCGACACGTCCTCGGACGATTTACCGTACAAATGTGAAAAGTAAAGTCCGACCGAGGAATCACGGTCCAACCCGTGCGTCCGATCTCACAACCGTATGGTAAAAACACTGTCCGCACCGAACTCCCATTGCAACCATGGAGACATGTCCCCGCATACGCGCCCAACACTCCCCCCAGCACCCATACGTTCGAGTCGCACTCCCCGTTAATGTACACCCCCCCCTGTATGTACACCTGTGTACGTGTCGAACCCCCACCCGTGCATGTACACCCCAGTACGTTCGAGTCGTACCCCCACCCCTGTACGTGTCGTACCACCGTGTATGTACACCCCAGTACGTTCGCGTCGAACCCCCACCCGTGTACATGTCGTACCACCGTGCATGTACACCCCAGTACGTTCGCGTCGTACCCCCACCCCTGTACGTGTCCTACCCCCGTGCATGTTCACCCCTGTACGTCAGAGTCGTACCCCCACCCCTGTACGTGTCGTACCACCGTGTATGTACACCCCAGTACGTTCGAGTCGTACCCCCACCCCTGTACGTGTTGTACCACCGTGCATGTACACCCCAGTACGTTCGCGTCGTACCCCCACCCCTGTACGTGTCGTACCCCCGTGTATGTACACCCCAGTACGTTCGCGTCGTACCCCCACCCTGTACGTGTCCTACCCCCGTGCATGTACACCCCTGTACGTCAGAGTCGTACCCCCACCCCTGTACGTGTCGTACCACCGTGTATGTACACCCCAGTACGTTCGAGTCGTACCCCCACCCCTGTACGTGTCGTACCACCGTGCATGTACACCCCAGTACGTTCGCGTCGTACCCCCACCCCTATACGTGTCGTACCACCGTGTATGTACACCCCAGTACGTTCGAGTCGTACCCCCCACCCCTGTACGTGTCGTACCACCGTGCATGTACACCCCAGTACGTTCGCGTCGTACCCCCACCCCTGTACGTGTCGTACCCCCGTGTATGTACACCCCAGTATGTTTGCGTCGTACCCCCACCCCTGTACGTGTCCTACCCCGTGCATGTACACTCCTGTACGTCAGAGTCGTACCCCCACCCCTGTACGTGTCATACCACCGTGTATGTACACCCCAGTATGTTCGAGTCGTACCCCCACCCCTGTACGTGTCGTACCACAGTGCATGTACACCCCAGTACATTCACGTCGTACCCCCACCCGTGTACGTGTCGTACCCCCGTGTATGTACACCCCAGTACGTTCGTGTCGTACCCCCACCCCTGTACGTGTCCTACCCCCGTGCATGTACACCCCTGTACGTCAGAGTCGTACCCCCACCCCTGTACGTGTCGTACCACCGTGTATGTACACCCCAGTACGTTCGAGTCGTACCCCCACCCCTGTACGTGTTGTACCACCGTGCATGTACACCCCAGTACGTTCGCGTCGTACCCCCACCCCTGTACGTGTCGTACCCCCGTGTATGTACACCCCAGTACGTTCGCGTCGTACCCCCACCCTGTACGTGTCCTACCCCCGTGCATGTACACCCCTGTACGTCAGAGTCGTACCCCCACCCCTGTACGTGTCGTACCACCGTGTATGTACACCCCAGTACGTTCGAGTCGTACCCCCACCCCTGTACGTGTCGTACCACCGTGCATGTACACCCCAGTACGTTCGCGTCGTACCCCCACCCCTATACGTGTCGTACCACCGTGTATGTACACCCCAGTACGTTCGAGTCGTACCCCCACCCCTGTACGTGTCGTACCACCGTGCATGTACACCCCAGTACGTTCGCGTCGTACCCCCACCCCTGTACGTGTCGTACCCCCGTGTATGTACACCCCAGTATGTTTGCGTCGTACCCCCACCCCTGTACGTGTCCTACCCCGTGCATGTACACTCCTGTACGTCAGAGTCGTACCCCCACCCCTGTACGTGTCATACCACCGTGTATGTACACCCCAGTATGTTCGAGTCGTACCCCCACCCCTGTACGTGTCGTACCACAGTGCATGTACACCCCAGTACATTCACGTCGTACCCCCACCCGTGTACGTGTCGTACCCCCGTGTATGTACACCCCAGTACGTTCGCGTCGTACCCCCACCCCTGTACGTGTCCTACCCCCGTGCATGTACACCCCTGTACGTCAGAGTCGTACCCCCACCCCTGTACGTGTCGTACCACCGTGTATGTACACCCCAGTACGTTCGAGTCGTACCCCCACCCCTGTACATGTCGTACCACCGTGCATGTACACCCCAGTACGTTTGCGTCGTACCCCCACCCCTGTACGTGTCGTACCCCCATGTATGTACACCCCAGTACGTTCGCGTCGTACCCCCACCCCTGTACGTGTCCTACCCCCGTGCATGTACACCCCTGTACGTCAGAGTCGCACCCCCACCACAACCACCTAAGTAAGGAGCGCACCCCAGGCCCCAACATCACAACCGCATGTACGAGTCGTACCAAGCCACACACAAGGACAGCACCGTACAACCAAATGGCCCATGTACACACCGTACACACGCTCAAAACGCACGTACACAACCAGGACAAAACAAAACAACACAAGAATACACTATTCGAATGGCACAAAGCCACTAAACATGGCCAACAAACACTAAAAAAACACATTCACTGACCTGCAACTGCCAAAAACAAACAGAGGCCCAAAACACCACCACTCCTTATAACACACCCACCCAAACTTCAAACACAGCCACACCCACCAATGGACCAATAAAAAGGGCCCACACACACAAACCATGAGCCTTTGCAACAGACTCACTGCTGCCAGACACCACAGAACCATACTACAAGCTTCACCACACCTTACACTTGCACACCTTCACACAACCACCTTCACAAACACCCCCTCATCACATTCACACACACACACCTGCACAACCACACCCACACACCCACAACCATCCACACCCTCCCCCCCACCATCCACACCCACACCCCTCACTATGCCCACTAACAAGAATCCAAAGTTCAGTAACCAAGAGTTGGAGGTCCTTGTTGATGAAATCCTCAGAGTCGAGCCACAACTCTTTGGAACATTGGTCAGACAGACCAGCATTGCAGCAAAAACAGCCATGTGGCAGACCATCGTCGATGCTGTGAATGCTGTTGCGGACACCAGAAGGACCAGGCATGAATGCCAAGCCTGGTGGTACGATCTGCGGAGGAGGGTCCGAGCCAAGATGCTGGAGCAACACAACCAGGCCAACGTCACTGGAGGAGGGCCCTCCCGCAGACCCGTACACTACCAGCCCTGGGAGGAGAGGGTGATGGCCATACAGCCGGTGGAGGCAGTCGAAGGATTAGGAGGACTCCGAGACCCGGGTGAGTACACAAACAACGCACCTCACATGGGGGGAACGTCATCCACAACCAAAATCACTAACAGGCACAAAACCACCCCAAGCTATCGCATGACTCAACCACACTCCATGAACACGCACATGCCACTGCCGCCACCATGCCCCATGCACCCAGCTGGACAATGTCAAGTCACAGGCCACAGAAGACACCAACACATGACACGGTAACCCGGATGGCGGGAGGGTGGGCCCAAAAAATCACATAGTGCTACTCAGAAGCAGACAACAATGCCCTCTGCCCATATGGCCTAGGTCACAGCCATACAAACACTGTGTCCCCACACAGGAAAGACTCGCCAGCAAATGGCGGACGCCTTGCATCAACACATGGGGGTGAAGGCACTGTTTTGCACATGACAGCAGCTAATGAACAGCCAACATTGTGAAAGAGTGGCAGCACACACCACCACAGCAGCAGCGCAGAGACACACACTACACCCAATGGGTGCCTGGAGATCAGAAACAAACTCACATCAACAAGCCAAGGGCCATTCAAAGATCTGCTAACAGTGTGTGCCCAGGAAGCTGGGCTGAGGTGACAGAGGGTGACACACAGAGGGAGGGAGAGGGGGATAGAGAGGGAGGGAGAGTGGGACAGAGAGGGAGGGAGACACAGGGACACGGACAGAGGGAGGAGGCTGACACACGGAGGGAGGGAGAGGGGGACAGAGAGGGAGGAAGAGGGGGACAGAGAGGGAGGGAGACACAGGGACACGGACAGAGGGAGGAGGCTGACACACGGAGGGAGGGAGAGGGGGACAGAGAGGGAGGGAGACACAGGGAGAGCAAATCAGCCGTGTGGTGTGTGGGAATGTCTGCTCATCAGCAGGTAGACTGCGTGTATGTAGCCAAGGGTGGCCAGTGCCAGAACCCCCCCTCTTCTCCATGGCCAAACACAGGGCCATCTCACAACCTGTTCACGAGCACAACGACAGCTACCTGCATTATATAAGTGTGTGGATCCACTCCATGTGCACATGTACAGTGCTACACGGAAGGCGCCAATGCATGGCTCGCCACACCTGCCCACTCCACTGCTGACTGCAGTCACACTTGACGCAGCAAGTAAGACTGTGCCACACATAGTTAAAGGGGCCAAAGTGGTGCACAAGGGACACACCCATGCACAAGTGCACTGTGAGTGGAATGCAAGACAGATCCTAATTCCAAGAGGAAATGTGCCAACGTTGAAACTGATGAAACATGGATGTTGCATGGACCAAAATTAACATTGTCTCTCTCACACACAGGTCAACGTCGTGGTTCACCCCCCAACACTGGGGGGGGAAGACTCACAGGACCCGGATCTGCGGGAGGCCGATCCCACCGGCAGCGACGACTCTCACCACTCTGTGGACGACCCCGACCAACCTGGCTCCTCTGGTGTCCAACCACCTGCAGCACCTGCGTCAGGTACAACGGGGCCAACCACCACCCCCACTCCTGCCACATCCCAGGAGACACCCAGGATCCCTGCCCCACCACCACAAAGCAGCCAGGCTGGCCAGGAGGGACACGGTGTCCCGGGCACCCAGGAGGAGGCAGGCGACAACGCAAATGCCACCCCTCAGGGGTCCCGGAGACCCGATGTGCCCACAAGGGCAGGCCAGGTGCAAGTGGGCAGGGGTGGTGGGAGTGGAGGACGGCGGAGGCACCAGCCTGACCAGTTGGCTGCGGAACCGGTGTATTACCATGTCCGAAACATCCTGGACACATACCGGCATGACACCACGGGCCTGGCCCAGGTTGTGTCCGTCCTCGAGGGGATCAAGACCCAGCAGGCCCAGCAACATGCAGAGCTACATGCCTGTCTACTGCAACACCAACGGAGGATGGAGGACGGACAGGCTGAGCTCGTGACGGCGTACACGGGAATTCACGATACACTCCGTCGGATGGCCGACAACATGGCCGACCCTCCCTGTGCCAGAAGGCGGAGAACATCACCACCCACAGGGAGGGATCAGGAGGAGGAGGAGGAAACATCCGATGGAGCATCCCAGACGTCGTCACGGCCTGCTTCTGAGGGTCCCCGCAGGAGGGCGGGTCGTCCACGGAAAAGACCGTGAGGGTCGGCGCAACATCACCATCTCCCAGGACACCTGGCCTGGCACCTGGCCCACTGGAGCAACAGCATCACAGCATCAAGAGACATTCTCTGCCACATGGCCCTGCTGGTCACTGTCTGACCAATGTTGACAAAGACTGTGGCATGGACAATGAGGATTTCCAATGGCAAGGACACCAACTCCCCTACTGAACTTTGGATTCCAAACTCCCGGAAAGCCCCTCACTTTATCCCCCCCCCCCCCCCCCCAAAATAAAATATCACACCATGAAGAAAAGATGCCTGCTGGTTGCATTATTACCTTACATGTGTGTTGTAAAGTCTAAACATGCCTGAGTTCTCTTTTGACTTCAACCATCCACACCCTGGGGCCTGAGTCTGGACACACGGGTCACAGTGTATTAGGCAAGACAGACATGGAGCACCATACACACCCGTGATGGGCCCAACCAGCTGAGGGGGTGGCCGCACAACCGTGCTGACAGACACATTGAGTACAGCAACAGTCATGCGCAGAGGTCAGGGATCATGTGGAGTGTCCTGGGGGCACCCAGGTATGTGTAGACAGGTGGCAGAACCATGTCCTGCAAGCTTGAGTCCGGTGGATGCAGAGAATGGGGGCCTGGACAACGTTGGATGCATGGGGATGGCACATGTCACAATACCCACACAGTCATGGACATCATGCCCAATACACAGTCTCAGCCCACACACACAGCTTGCATCTTGCTACTCGACACATCGACACATAGCCACTATCCGGGAAAACCATGCCAGACATGCTGGATGCACCGTGGCAACACACCAGCATTGACTGAAAGGAGGCACCTTGGAGGCATAGGGACACCTTTATTAGTCATGTTTTCGGGATTGCAGAGGCAACTTGAAGTACACATGAACACATCATGTGGAGTAACATGTGGGTCCAACACTGGCACCCCCCTTCTGCAGCACAAATGCGTGATATCCATGGAACTGGCACACAATTGTCGGCCAACAGCTAAACACCCACAGCTGCTCACGGAGAGACTGCCATACACCATTGATCCGCTGATGTAGAAGTCCCACACCATGTCAAGCCAATGCAAGCCGTATGTGTCCGAGGGCAGTGTTACACACATTGATGCCATCATCACAATCCACTATCCCATCACTGATGACTGTCAACAAGTCTGACCATCTATTCAGGTGTACCCAGCTGCATGTTATGTGTACCATGGTGATGCTACATGTCTGCAGAGGAACCAAACATCGACAGGGGAAGTGTGCATACATCGTGAACAACTGCCACACCCAATACACCCCTGATGCATCCCTTACCCTATGGAGACTTCCAAACGTGTCCGTGCCTGTAACGCTGAGTCAGCCCACGATGACGTGTCCATGAGGAATAGCAGTGCCACAACAATGCAACCAGCAGACGGCATGCGCAAGTACCTGGGGAAGAGAGACACACAAGAAGTCAGCCACAAAAAGCACAGCCACTTGCATGTGCATTTACTCGACACATGTATGGATGACAACATGCTAGGTCACAATTATGACTGGGGAAATACAACCATCACTGCCACCATCACTCCAGTGACACACCCACACACACCTCTGACTCACGTGCCATACATGCAGGTGGAGACACACATCACAACACATGCCACACGTGGAGCAATGTGTGCACACTCAGACACTGGTACTCACCACTAAGCAAAGAAGTCGCGTATGAGCCGAGTCCGGATGTCCTCTTGCGGCTCCACATCCTCCACATCACTAGCCCCATTGCCAAGCACTTCGTCCTCCACGGGTGGATGGTCCTCGTCATGTTGCTCCAGGATGAGTGGCACAGCTTTCTCAACTGCCATGTTGTGCAGCATGCAGCAGACCATGAAGATTTTGCAGACCTTCGCCGGGGCATATGGGAGTGCGCCGCCGGTCTTGTGGAGGCACCGTAATCGGCTCTTCAGCAGGCCAAACGTCCTCTCTATCACTCGCCTTGTCCGGCCATGGGCGGTGTTGTAGCGGAGCTGGGCCGGCGTGATGGGGTTGCGGAGAGGTGTGAGCAGCCATGGCATGTTGGGATAGCCAGCGTCCCCTACATGGGAAGCACATGGACATCGTTAGAAGTGGTGAAGCGGTCGTGCTGGTAGGCTATGCAAAATACAGGACAGACAGACTGTACCCACCAACAACACATGCTCGTTCGTTGCGCAGCTGCATCATCATTTCAGGCATCCTGCTACGCCTCATGATGTAGGCATCGTGTGCTGATCCTGGGAAACGAGCACAGACATGTGAAATCACCATGTTGGACAGACACACCACAAGGGCATTGATGGAGTGGTAGTGCTTCCGATTGCGGTACGCTACCTCCCGTGCGTGTGGTGGTATCAAAGCTACATGTGTCCCATCTATGGACCCAATGACATGGGGCATCCCTCCCAGGGCATAGAATCCACGCTTGACCTCAGTCATCTGTTCAGGGGTTGGGAACTTGATGAAGTCATCCAGGTGAATCAACATGGCCTCTAAGAAATCATGCAGCACACGGCAGAACATGCTCTGGGACATGCCACCAACATGAGCTATGGTATTTTGAAAGGTACCCGTGGCTAGAAAATGTAGGGCTGCCATTACCTTCAGCTTGGGTGTCAGTGCCGTAGGATACCTGTGCAGCGGTTGCAGGTGTGGTGCCAGTCTCGCCGTCAACTCCAGAATCAACCGTCGTGGGAAGCGGTAGCACCGGAACCGATCATTCTCCCGCATGGCAGCCAAGTCCGGCATTGCTCGGGGAAGAGGCGGCGCTCTGCAGTAATTTGGAAGTGACAAGTAAGAGTGAGTGCACCACAACAACAAATCATTTGTACTGAGCACATGGTATTCTGTCTATACACATATGCTACATACAGAGTGAGGTATGTGCCACATGCCCTGGACACGTATGCCTGCCAGGTGACACTCCTACCAAGACCCAGCTACACACGGAGATTGAGAACCTCCCCATGCCATGCCATGGGATTAGCTGTGTCCCAGTGCAAGTGAACAGCCAGACGCAAGACAGGAGTGACATACACCCACACATCAGCAGAAGTAGGAGGCCGATTGCAGAGACTGGTAGCGGAACACTAGAGCCACAGGTCACATGACATTACACTGGGACAGCCCACACACCTTGCCATGAAGGTGCACATGTCATGACTCACCACACATTCATTGAGAGGATGCAGACATGTCCTTGTCACGCTACTCCGTGTCCCATGCATACATGTGCACCTCACATCCGAAACCACATGTGGCATGGTGTGCGGAACAGTGTGCAATGTCAATCTACACACAGACACATGTTGGTTGCTGCAACAGCTGCAGCTTTTGAGGGTGCTCCAACATCAACCAAATGGGAAGCCCCCACACATACATGACATAGTCACATCGTGCACCGTGGGTAGTGACAAGTCAGGTGTGGTAACCCCTGTAACGGGCATCAGGGGACACTTCCGTGTGTTGGTGTCCGTGCCATGCCAGTGTCGGTCATCCCAAGTGTGCAGTATGACATGCACACATGTCCAAGGAGTCAAGGGCATGCCTGGCACACATTGCACCGTCACACATTACATCTGTACACATCTCATCATACATCTGGTGCCTTCTCGACTCAGGAGTAATGTGCCACATCACAGCCTGTCACACCTGTGCCCCACACATGTAGTAATGCACAGACAATGCCCTGATGTCCATTCATGGACAAGTATGTCCATCCATGGACAAGTATGTCCGCCCATTCCTTCCTGTGTGCTGCCTGTCACCACTGTGATGTGTGAAAACCGCTGTACTGCTGCTAAGAGGGCCTGTGTACGTTCCCATATCACTATGGGAGTGCTGCCGTATGTGTACCCATCGTGATGGCGAGCGTACAGGCATGTGTACGGTCCGTACCACTACGAGTATGCATACGCAAGAACACCCATTGTGGTACGGCCCGTACACACGCCTGTGCTCTCCCTATCACTATGGGTGTCCTTGCGTATGCGTACACGTAGTTGTACGGGCCGTACACACGCCTGTACGCTCACTATCACTATGGGTGTCCTCGCGTATGCGTACACGTAGTTGTACGGGCCGTACACACGCCTGTGCTCTCCCTATCACTATGGGTGTCCTCGCGTATGCATACACGTAGTGATAGTGACCGTACAGGCGTGTGTACGGGCCGTACCACTACGAGTACGCATACGCAAGAACACCCATTGTGGTACGGCCCGTACACACGCCTGTGCTCTCCCTATCACTATGGGTGTCCTCGCGTATGCGTACACGTAGTTGTACGGGCCGTACACACGCCTGTACGCTCACTATCACTATGGGTGTCCTCGCGTATGCGTACACGTAGTTGTACGGGCCGTACACACGCCTGTGCTCTCCCTATCACTATGGGTGTCCTCGCGTATGCATACACGTAGTGATAGTGAGCGTACAGGCGTGTGTACGGGCCGTACCACTACGAGTACGCATACGCGAGGACACCCATAGTGATAGTGAGCGTACAGGCGTGTGTACGGCCCGTACCACAACGAGTACGCATACGCGAGGACACCCATAGTGATAGTGAGCGTACAGGCGTGTGTACGGCCCGTACAACTACGTGTACGCATACGCGTGGACACCCATAGTGATAGGGAGAGCACAGGCGTGTGTACGGCCCGTACAACTACGTGTACGCATACGCGAGGACACCCATAGTGATAGTGAACATAGGCACGCGTGTACGGGCCGTTGCTATGCATTTGGGGTGCCCTAGGGCCCCGGAACGCACCGTACCTATGTGTGAAGCTCCAAATTACATAGGGGACACATGAGGGACAAGTATTAAGGCCTACATGCATGCTGGTTGTCATGGAGACCAAGTTCAAATTTTGATTTTGCTCAGGAAGGTGCACAGCAGAAGTCAGTTGGAATGAATGTACTTTGTTGCAATGTGTTTGTGGGGCTGACATCATGCAGGAGAAAAAAACTGATTGAGAACCCACAGACTGCTAGGTTTGAAGGGATTGGAGGAAACATAGGATGCATATGTGAGTGACCAATCACTCTGTACTCCTGTGCATGAGATGGGCCAGCAAGGCAGATATAAGGCAGCCAGGTCCCATGAGGGAGCACTTGCCTGCACATCTCTGTATTCCACGACCCAGCTGCTGCTACTGATTCCCTGGAACCATGTCAAGGGCTGTGGAGAGGTCAAAGCCATTCACCCTGGAGGAGAACATGGCTTTGGTGGATGTGATCCTCCCATGGTACCCCATGCTGTATGGGCGACCAGGTTATCAGGTGAGTTCAGTGTCCACTGGCACAGACTGTGTCCCTTTTTTGTGACTGTGACTTCTGCCATTGTGTCCAGGTGTGACACACATGCTATGTACTGTAGGGGGGGTCCCAGGGGGGGGAATGCCTGATGTCTCCCAGCAGTGCCCAGAGACAGGAGGGGTGGGTGCAGAGTCCTCCCAGCAGTGCCCTGAGACAGGAGGGGTGGGGGCCTATCACTCCCAGCAGTGCCCTGAGACAGGAGGGGTGGGTGCAGAGTCCTCCCAGCAGTGCCCTGAGACAGGAGGGATGGGTGCAGAGTCCTCCCAGCAGTGCCCTGAGACAGGAGGGGTGGGGGCCTATCACTCCCAGCAGTGCCCTGAGACAGGAGGGGTGGGTGCAGGGTCCTCCCAGCAGTGCCCTGAGACAGGAGGGGTGGGTGCAGAGTCCTCCCAGCAGTGCCCAGAGACAGGAGGGGTGGGGGCCTATCACTCCCAGCAGTGCCCTGAGACAGGAGGGGTGGGTGCAGAGTCTTCCCAGCAGTGCCCTGAGACAGGAGGGGTGGGGCCCTATCACTCCCAAGAGTGCCATGAGACAGGAGGGGTGAGGGCCTATCCCTCCCAGCAGTGCCCTGAGACAGGAGGGGTGGGTGCAGAGTCCTCCCAGCAGTGCCCAGAGACAGGAGGGGTGGGTGTGATGCACAGTGTGAGCCTGGAGCATTGCTTGTGTAGTTGCCCTCATTCCACCTGTGTCCTTTAAATGGCACGTACTGCTTTTGGCCTTCCCCCAGAGGATCATGTCCCTATGACAAAGGTGCAATGCGTTGGATGCATACTATGCCTTGTTGGAAACAGCAAATGTGTTATAATCTGTGTCCCTGTGACATGTGCCAGGTGTATTGAGGTAGTGTCACTTGTCCATCCTCACAGGTAGACGCCTCTGCCAAGGAGAAGATATGGCTAGACGCCGTCAGCACCGTGAGGAGTGCGGATGGTCGGAAGCGGCGCCTGCCCCAGGTGAGGAAACGCTGGCAGGATATCCGGTGCTGGACGCGGAGGATCGCACGGGTCCTGCTGGGGGACTCACCTGAGAGCCATAAGAACCGCGGGCGCCGCCGTCTCTCCCACATCCAGAAACGTGTGCTGGCGGTGGTCTTTCCTGACTTGGCCAGGCGCCTACAGGAGATGCAGCAGCAGGAAGGGGGTAGGTACATGTGTGTGTTTGTTGTGTTTCACCAGCATTTGTAAGTGCACTGTTCCATGGATACACTTCCAGGGTTTATGGTGCTGTGCAGATCCTGTTACCCACAGTGTTGCAGGCCTCTCCTGCCTCCCTTCCCCACCTTGCAATGTGTTCACTGGTCTCTGTGTAGTCACTCCATCACAAAGTTATGTAGCCTGACACATTCTCCAAGTGTACAATGCCTGCAGCATCATGTGTGGGGGTGGTGTGTAACAGGTTTAGTGACCTTGCCTGTGCCCTGTCCAGTTCTGGACTTGTGGGTTCCATGTCAGTTGGCACTAATGCTGATTTCAGACATGGGAGTTAATCTCTTGAGTGCGAGGCCTTCCAGCAGGCATGTCCCATGTGGTGGCCTGTGACATGATGTGCATGAGTGTGCGTTACGCATAGTGCAGGGATGTTAGCGTGTGTTGCAGTCATTCCCATTCAGGAGCATGGAGTTGTGTGGCCACTACTGTCCCCAGGGGCATCTTTTCCTAGGTATCATGTGTGTAATCCGAGAATGCCGACAATCTCTGTGTCTACAGCATAGGTTGTGCTCTGTGCCATTGTCCCCTGGCACCATGTTTATTGACGTGAGATGTATTACAAGTGTCCACTGTCCAGCCTGACCTGATTTTCAAAGTACATACTCACGGTGGCCATTGCCTGTGTGTCTTGTAGCAATCATCTGATGATGCCCATTTGTACATGATTATTTGGACAGGCGCACCTTGGGTATTTGGTGTGCAATATTGAATTATTGCATCCCATGTGTATTTCACCCAGACTAAGAGATGTAAGTGCTTCCTGTGTCTCCACAGATTTGTCTCATGTAGGGGGTGGGTGGTGCGGCCATGGCCTACATGTCAAGACCTGTCATCTCCTTGCTCGGACTGGCCAGTGTGTGATGTTTGTCTGGACATACACTCAAGGTGCAGCGTGCCAGTCAGGGTGGGCATGTTATCAGTATTACCTATGCTGCATGTGCCTCTAGTTCCTGGATATGGTCCCTGCTCATCCCAATTTCCTGCCACGCTGTGTGGTGCAGATGCAGTGCTGTATTGTCCCCAGGGCCTTGCTCCTCAGTCAGAATACCATGTCATCTCATTTGCTATTGTGTCATGCTCCCCATAGTTTTTCCATGGCATGGTGGGTCACACAACTGTGTCTTGCAGGGCCTACATATGTACCTTGTTTTGTAGTTGTGACTCATCCTTTGTTTCAGGCTATGCACTGTAACCTAAGTAGATTTGACTCATGTGACATATGTATACAGGTGTATGATTAATTTCTGTCTCTTCACCCTGCCCACAGCATCGTCGGGGGACACGGAGGGAGACATGGACACAGACGGCGCGGAGGGACCGAGCACCAGTGCCAGCGGTGACATCGGGGCTGGCACTTCGAGTGGGACTGAGGCGGAGGAGAGTCAACCCGGGGACTTGTCGACTGGCACAACAGAGTATGAAGCTGACGGGTCCGAGGATGATCTCTCCGAGTGGGCGGTGGCTGCACCACCATTTGACAGCAGCCCTACATCTGGCACCGCCCCCTCCATTGGCATCAGCCGCCTCCCACGTGCTCGTGTCCCTTCCCAACGTGCCCGGTCACCACATGTCTCCTTCCTGCCAGGCACCGCACCCCCTGCCCCTGTCTCCACTGCTGCCGCCAATGCTGAGTCTGTGGATATCCAGCGGCAGTTGCAGATTGGTCAGACTGCGATCCTTAATGTCCTCCATGCCCACAGCCAGGTCCTCAACAACATGGAGGCATACTTGGAGGGCATTCATTCATCGCAGGCTGACCAACGCAACTTGCTGAGGTCCATAGACTCCACACTGACTGCAGCAGTGGGTCTCCAGCAGCGCTACGTCCCACCCCCTACCCCTGCTCCTTCCACAATTCCCACTCCCATGCCTGTCCCACATACACCCAGACGTAAGCATGCACCCACCACAACAGACACAGGCACCACACCAGCAGGGAAGGTCCGCCGCACACCTCCTGACACGCACACACAGGGTGAAGTAGGCACACCCACTGGGTCGGGGGGCAAACGTGTGACACGCAGCCAGAGTGGGAGTCCGCATTCCACCCAATCCACTCCCTCCAAATCCCCTCCCCTCAGCTCTCCTGGCCACATCTCCCCCAAAGACTCCTTCATGGCCGCTCTGTCCCTGAGCCCCACAGTGACACCACCCCGCAAGCGGTCAAGGAGGTCCACGGTCAGGGTGCTTGAGTCCCCCCCCCGTCCACACCCTCCCCCAGTGGCGCTGCGACCCATCCCTCTGACCCCCCCCCCTCCTTGGGGCCTGTGGTTCTTTCGGGTGCAGGGGAGTCCCTGGAGGACCTTGCTAAGGTGTGCAGCGAGATCCTGGCCTCCGCCTTTGGCCCTGCCCCACCCCCTGTGGTGGAGTCCTCCATCCCTGCACCCACGACGCCTACCCTTCACCCTCCTGTCCCTGCGGTGCCTGTTTCTTCCCCCCCACATGATGCCCTCACCCCTGTGGAAGACAACGGATTGTAACTGTGCAGGCAAGCTAGGGGACACGCATCCCACTGTGTCCCCCATCCAGCTGGGACTCCTGGACTGCCCTATGGGCTTTGTTAATATTGGACTTACTTCATACTAGTTTTTTGCTCATGCTGAATAAAGCTATTTATTTTTTGCCCTTGTAACACTCCTGCATTGCTGGCATTGCTGTTGGTGGGGCTGCTACATGGTTGTGGGTATTGGTCATGTGTTGGGTGTGTGGGAAATGTAGTAGTGTGCTGCTCACAGGGGGGACCCTGGGATCTGTGTGCCATCACACGGTGTTAGCTACCTTTCTCCATTCATGTAAGCAGTTGCTGCATGTTGCAATTGTCCCAAGGTGTATTCCTTCCTCTATGTACCCTGACTTCTTCCCTGCAGGGTGTCCCCTGACTTTAGCGCAGAGCTGTGTGTCCATTAGCTGGGTGTGTGACGTAGTCCTTCACCTTTGCACATGCATGCTGAGCCATTTTCCACCTGCATCATTCGTGGCATCCTTGGTAGTCATTGTACTTGTGTATGTGGCCTATTGACATGACTTCATGTGTACATGTTTTCTTTTCTGCGCTATGCATGCGTATACTCCCAGCCTCGCACACATGTGGTACATGTACTGCAGGGTCTTTGTGCACCGGACTGACATTTGTGGGCATGGTATCTGTGGCTACTCCACCCTTTGCGTTCCATGGGCACTGCTGGGAGTGTTAGGCACCCACCCCTCCTGTCTCAGGGCACTGCTGGGAGTGATAGGCACCCACCCCTCCTGTCTCAGGGCACTGCTGGGAGTGATAGGCACCCACCCCTCCTGTCTCAGGGCACTGCTGGGAGTGATAGGCCCCCACCCCTCTTGTCTCAGGGCACTGCTGGGAGGACTCTGCACCCACCCCTCCTGTCTCAGGGCACTGCTGGGAGTGATAGGCACCCACCACTCCTGTCTCAGGGCACTGCTGGGAGTGATAGGCCCCCACCCCTCCTGTCTCAGGGCACTGCTGGGAGGACTCTGCACCCACCCCTCCTGTCTCAGGGCACTGCTGGGAGTGATAGGCCCCCACCCCTCCTGTCTCAGGGCACTGCTGGGAGTGATAGGCCCCCACCCCTCCTGTCTCAGGGCACTGCTGGGAGGACTCTGCACCCACCCCTCCTGTCTCAGGGCACTGCTGGAAGTGATAGGCCCCCACCCCTCCTGTCTCAGGGCACTGCTGGGAGGACTCTGCACCCACCCCTCCTGTCTCAGGGCACTGCTGGGAGTGATAGGCACCCACCCTTCCTGTCTCAGGGCACTGCTGGGAGTGATAGGCCCCCACCCCTCCTGTCTCAGGACACTGCTGGGAGGACTCTGCACACACCCCTCCTGTCTCTGGGCACTGCTGGGAGGACTCTGCACACACCCCTCCTGTCTCAGGGCACTGCTGGGAGTGATAGGCCCCCACCCCTCCTGTCTCAGGGCACTGCTGGGAGGACTCTGCACCCACCCCTCCTGTCTCAGGGCACTGCTGGGAGTGATAGGCACCCACCCCTCCTGTCTCGGGGCACTGCTGGGAGTGATAGGCCCCCACCCCTCCTGTCTCAGGGCACTGCTGGGAGGACTCTGCACCCACCCCTCCTGTCTCAGGGCACTGCTGGGAGTGATAGGCACCCACCCCTCCTGTCTCAGGGCACTGCTGGGAGTGATAGGCCCCCACCCCTCCTGTCTCAGGGCACTGCTGGGAAGACTCTGCACCCACCCCTCCTGTCTCAGGGCACTGCTGGGAGTGATAGGCCCCCACCCCTCCTGTCTCAGGGCACTGCTGGGAGTGATAGGCCCCCACCCCTCCTGTCTCAGGGCACTGCTGGGAGGACTCTGCACCCACCCCTCCTGTCTCAGGGTACTGCTGGGAGTGATAGGCCCCCACCCCTCCTGTCTCAGGGCACTGCTGGGAGGACTCTGCACCCACCCCTCCTGTCTCTGGGCACTGCTGGGAGGACTCTGCACACACCCCTCCTGTCTCTGGGCACTGCTGGGAGTGATAGGCACACACCCCTCCTGTCTCAGGGCACTGCTGGGAGGACTCTGCACACACCCCTCCTATTTCACAATATGTACGCTCATGACATACACGGATGTGGGTACGCTCCATGCATTCGAGGTGGGGGTACGTGTCGTACTTACACTGTTGGGGTGGGGCTACGCTCCATGCATTCGAGGTGAGGGTACGGGTCGTACTTACACTGTTGGGGTGGGGGTACGCTCCATACGTACGCGGGTGGGGGTACGGGTCGTACTTACACTGTTGGGGTGGGGGTACGCTCCATGCGTACGCGGGTGGGGGTACGTGTCGTACTTACACTGTTGGGGTGGGGGTACGCTCCATGCATTCGAGGTGAGGGTACGGGTCGTACTTACACTGTTGGGGTGGGGGTACCTCCATACGTATGCGGGTGGGGGTACGGGTCGTGCTTACACTGTTGGGGTGGGGGTACGCTCCATACGTACGCGGGTGGGGGTACGGGTCGTACTTACACTGTTGGGGTGGGGGTACGCTCCATACGTACGCGGGTGGGGGTACGTGTCGTACTTACACTGTTGGGGTGGGGGTACGCTCCATGCATTCGAGCTGAGGGTACGGGTCGTACTTACGCTGTTGGGGTGGGGGTACGCTCCATACGTACGCGGGTGGTGGTACGGGTCGTACTTACACTGTTGGGGTGGGGGTACGCTCCATACGTACGCGGGTGGGGGTACGGGTTGTACTTACACTGTTGGGGTGGGGGTACGCTCCATACGTACGTGGGTGGGGGTACGGGTCGTACTTACACTGTTGGGGTGGGGGTACGCTCCATACGTACACGGGTGGGGGTACGTGTCGTACTTACACTGTTGGGGTGGGGGTACGCTCCATGCATTCGAGGTGAGGGTATGGGTCGTACTTACATTGTTGGGGTGGGGGTACGCTCCATACGTACGCGGTTGGGGGTACGGGTCGTACTTACACTGTTGGGGTGGGGCTACGCTCCATGCTTTCGAGGTGAGGGTACGGGTCGTACTTACACTGTTGGGGTGGGGGTACGCTCCATACGTACGCGGGTGGGGGTACGGGTCGTACTTACACTGTTGGGGTACGCTCCATACGTACGCGGGTGGGGGTACGTGTCGTACTTACACTGTTGGGGTGGGGGTACGCTCCATGCATTCGAGGTGAGGGTACGGGTCGTACTTACACTGTTGGGGTGGGGGTACGCTCCATACGTACGCGGGTGGGGGTACGGGTCGTACTTACACTGTTGGGGTGGGGGTACGCTCCATACGTACGCGGGTTGGGGTACGGGTCGTACTTACACTGTTGGGGTGGGGGTACGCTCCATACGTACGCGGGTGGGGGTACATGTCGTACTTACACTGTTGGGGTGGGGGTACGCTCCATGCATTCGAGGTGAGGGTACGGGTCGTACTTACACTGTTGGGGTGGGGGTACGCTCCATACGTACGCGGGTGGGGGTACGGGTCGTACTTACACTGTTGGGGTGGGGGTACGCTCCATACGTACGCGGGTGGGGGTACGGGTCGTACTTACACTGTTGGGGTGGGGGTACGCTCCATACGTACGCGGGTGGGGGTACGGGTCGTACTTACACTGTTGGGGTGGGGGTATGCTCCATACGTACGCGGGTGGGGGTACGTGTCGTACTTACACTGTTGGGGTGGGGGTACGCTCCATGCATTCGAGGTGAGGGTACGGGTCGTACTTACACTGTTGGGGTGGGGGTACGCTCCATACGTACGCAGTTGGGGGTACGGGTCGTACTTACACTGTTGGGGTGGGGGTACGCTCCATACGTACGCGGGTGGGGGTACGGGTCGTACTTACACTGTTGGGGTGGGGGTACGCTCCATACGTACGCGGGTGGGTGTACGGGTCGTACTTACACTGTTGGGGTGGGGGTACGCTCCATACGTACGCGGGTGGGGTTACGGGTCGTACTTACACTGTTGGGGTATGCTCCATACGTACGCGGGTGGGGGTACGGGTCGTACTTACACTGTTGGGGTGGGGGTACGCCCCAATATATTCGAGGTGAGGGTACGGGTCGTACTTACACTGTTGGGGTGGGGGTACGCTCCATGCATACGGGGTGGGGGTACGGTCCGTACATATCCGTTCCCACGCTATGTGATGCTTGTGCGGCCCGTACCCAGGCCTTTGCCATGTGGGTACGAGCCGTCCCGCCATTGTTGGGGTGACGTGGGTGTGGGCGTGGTACGACTCGTACCCACGCTCTTCAGGTGTGGGTACGGGACGTACCTGTCTTGTTGTGTTGCCGGTTCGCATCGTGACGGACTTCCGTTGTGGCGGTCGCTGGCTTAGCTGGACACGCCCCCACCCCCTCGTAGTGACCAGGGCCTGGGAGTCAGGTATGTCCAGGGCATGTGTGCTGTGTGACTTTGGTGGGGGGTTTGTGGCCTGCCCTGGTCCTGCCACCCCCCCCCACTTTACCCCCTCCCTTAGTTGTTCTGACCTTCTGCGGCGTCTGCGTCCGAACCTGTAGAGGAGGTCGACTGCTATGAGGGCCGGGATGACACGTAGGTTCGGGTCCATGTCTGTCCGTCGCGTACGGGTCCTCCTTGTTCGCGTCGTCCTGTCTGTCCGTCGCGTACTGGTCCTCCTTGTTCGCGTCGTCCTGTCTGTTCGTCGCGTACTGGTACTCCTTGTTCGCATCGTCCTGTCTGTCCGTCGCGTACTGGTCCTCCTTGTTCGGGTCGTCCTGTCTGTCTGTCGCGTACTGGTAGTCCTTGTTCGCGTCGTCCTGATTTCCCGGCAGTTTTTGGCAGCCGGAAAATATTCACCGTGCGGGATGACGTCGGTGCGAATCGTAATTCCTGGTTCGTGAATGGCAGGCTGCGAGCGTCCCGACGTCAGGTCGGCGCTTTCCCGGATCGCATTTGTAGGTTTATTTTGTTCGGTCGGGGTTTTTTACGATTCGTACGGAAATGGTGTTCCCGTGCGAATCGTAATTCCATGTTTGTATATTTTGACGACCGGGTACGTGTCGGACGGAGAATATGCTCCGTCCGACGGTTCGTACCCAGTTTTTACAGGATCGTGATCGGCGCCTTGGTGTCTAAGCTATACACTACACTGCAGGAGGATATTGCAGATACGACACATAGGGCACTTACAAAGTGGAATGATGCACTAGATGTCCCGCTAACAGAGGAGTGGTCGGTGGCATGTTCTCTCACAGAAATGCTGACACCCAATGGAAATTTGCGACTATTGCACCTCAAATACCTTCGCCAAACTTATTACACACCAGCTAGGCTTTGTAGGTATGGATTACGCACAGATGCAAAATGTCAACGTTGTAGTACTGAACCAGCAGATTTCCTGCATCTTGCATGGACTTGTTCAGCAGTACATGAGTTTTGGGAAAAGGTTACGCAGGCTCTGGGTGACATGGTAGGTATTACTATTATCTGCTCTAGTCGCACCTGTTTACTGGGACTAGTCCGGAATGTGCACGCCACTAAACACAAATTTTGTATGATCGCTTTACTTCTAGCTAAGCGCCGAGTTTCAATGTGTTGGGGTAGTAGAGAAGCCCCTAAAGTTAAACAGTGGCTTCAAGATATGGCATATTGTAAGGATGTGTTGAAAACTTACGAAGAAGAACTGCCTGCCAGATCCAAGCCAAGAGACTACTGGAAATATTTGGTTGAATATCTGCGCACGAACCAGGTTGATTAACTGTGTATAGTGACTGTGTTTTTGTAGTAAAGATATCATGAGGTAACATCAAACAATTGCTGTAACTGGATGAAGGATGTTGTAATATAGTGGTCTGTATGTCGTTCACATGTTTGGACATTGTATGTCTTTGAAAATGCTAATAAAAAAAATAAAAAAAACTTCCCAGGTGACTTTTGCACCAGAGGAAATAGAGATAAAGTAAGTACTTCTCAACCTCCTCAATACTCTGATTCGCAAACATCCTGCTAACATTTCAAGCCACATCAAAAGTAACACCTAAGATTTGCTTAATACTTCCTTCCTGGATCTTGTAAACCACTACCTTGTGCAACTGGCCTTACAGACCACTTTGTCATCTTCTTTGTCCATTAGAGACCAACCACCCACATTAGCCTAACCAATTCACGCAAGGACCAGTATCATTCCTTCAAAGCCTTTGCCATTGACAAACTTAAGCACCCTCCAATCCATGCAAGGAACAATATCATTCCTTCAAAGCCTTTGCCATTGGCAAACTTAAGCACCTTGGTGACAACTATTAATTCCACAATCAATACCAACATCCTCTTGGTCTAATTTGTTAACATCACATACAATGACATATAATATGGTCTCTTAACTGCCTTTGATACAATCAACCAGCAAATTCTGATAAACATTCTGTTAGTGGGATTCATGTGTGTTAAAGTGAGGTACTGCACCCAAATGTAGTCTAACCTACTGTAAAGCTCAGCTGAAATTGGTTTGTGAGCTGCAACCTCCACTGCCCACCTTTTCAGTATACGATCAACTGCCTCTACATAGCTAAGGTAGGGTCTCTTCGCATCCTGCAAGCAGCACATGTATTGTATCTTCATGTGACGACTGAGCTAGAATGGCTTTCTTTTCTTCATCTGGTACAGGTGAGCCTGTGGCAGACTGACCCATTCTAAATTTGAATGTGGGCCTATAAAATGGTGATGCTGAGTCTACCTAATTCTGGTGAGTTCAAACAGAACAAATATTCCTCTTGATAAAGTGTGCTGAATACAGTGCATGTACAGCTATCATGCACATTATGAATAGATTAGTTTAAATTATCCTTTTATGTTTGTCATACGGCATGGACATTCTGTCCCTGTGTTTGATTCCTTCAGTTACTTATACATGAGAGATGTTTTCCCAAGTCCCTGAATTAAGGAAATTTGTTCTTCATTGACCTTGCTCAATGGGGAGATTTGCTGAGTTTGCAGAGGCAGATCAAAGGCCCTCTACACAATAGGCCAGTTTCTAGAAGGTGAGCCTCTGCTGCCTGCTGTAGGAAGTTGTGGCATTTGTAAATATCACAGCCTGTTGTAACATCCTCTTGATGATTGGGTTAGGTAATGTTCTCAGCCTATAAAAAGGGCAGAGGGTTGAATCCTGTTTCCATCTTACCGTGACTGTGCCCTTTGAAGGTAGGTAGTCAAATCAGGGTGGCACATATTGAGAAGTGAAGAGAAACATAGCTGATTTGACCTTAGTTTGGAGAATATAGTGTAGAGGCGGACCACAGGTAGTGCAGTATAAAGATGCAAGCATGATGTGGCAGAATTACTTTGGGTGGAGATCCTATCGCCATCTAAGTCTCCACCTCCCTTAAAGCCTGTTGCACAGGAAAAGAGAGCTGAGAAGGAGCTGATGACTCACAGAGGTTTGCAATGGAAGAGTAAGAAGCAGTTTTATTGCCAGGAGATGTAGTGGCATACAGCTTGTTTCTCTGGACTCTCACTCCAGGCTTGGTGGTTTCAATCCCCTGAGTCTGCCACCATGCCTATGTGGAGGGGACCTATAGTGTATTGATTGGTTGATCCCTGAATGAGCAGGCACTGTAGACGTCTACTGCCACCCTATAAGAGGCTGTAGACCTAGGGCTTGAAAGGGCTGGCATGGACTGCAATCTGTGGCTTTCCACCTATGGGCACTCAAGTGAGTCTGCATTGTCAGGAGACCACCAGTGCTGAGCAGGAGAGCAGGCACAGACCCTGGCAGGAGGATAGTGTGCTCTCTGTGGATTACTACTGTGGCTTTGTGACCACTGGAGAAGTATTGGTTGATTCTAGACTGTGAGCTCACCTAGTGGCTGCTTCCATGAAAGGATTCCCTTAAGGTGAGCTGTGAATGGGCCAAAAGAAGCACTGGAAACACTGACCAATTTGTGTGGAGTTTCGCCAGAGAAGGGATATTTGGGTGCCAAGTGCTAATCCACAATTGTAGCACTGCACCCAGAGGCAGCCTCTTTGCCCCAGCCTGTATCTGCTTGCACTGACTGAAAGCTACTCTCCCTCCATGCAAGGCAACTGTGCACAGGAGAACAAAATCAGAGGAGTACAAAGAAACTGCAGTTTCAAACTTGTCAATTTGTGAGAACAGTTTATTGGATTGAGTGAAGCGAAGTTGTTCTTGGTCCCAGTCACTGAGGATCTGTTTGTACAACTCTTGACCCTAGCCGGGATTATGGTTTAAGACTCTTGAGTATCGGACCATGTGGTGACAATGGGTCTGGCTATGATAATGTTTCAAGAATCTGATCTATGAGACCTGATACTATATGATTGGGTCTGGCTGAGTTATACTTGGTCTCTACAGAGGAGCCATGTTGGCCCAGAGCCATATTTGGAGGCATGTTGGATACAGAGACTGTCCTTTGGGGGAAAGTCACATACAGGGGAAGTTAAACATATGCAGTATGCATCAGATTGATGGCATGTTTTGTTTTTTCTTCACCTACTACAAAAAAGATCCTAATGGCATTCCTAAATTATCAATAGTAGTTTTGAGGTCCACAGCCTTGCGAAGCACACTGCATTTCTATGCTAGAGAGAGACTTTGTTTAATAGACTTTGGTAGAGCGAAAGATGGGGTTGTGGTTAGGATCAATGTAGTAGCGCACCCGAGAATGGAGTGAGTCCCCCAGGGCAAATCTGGACCCTACATAGGGTTTCATTATTAAGTAATTCAAAAAGGAAGACAAAAATACAGAATTAGTTGAATACTTCATGCATATTCTCTTTGTTGCATGAATTTTAATTTCAATCCATAAGTCGAGGAGGTCGACTGCTATGAGGGCCGGGATGACACGTAGGTTCGGGTCCATGTCTGTCCGTCGCGTATGGGTCCTCCTTGTTCGCGTCGTCCTGTCTGTCCGTCGCGTACTGGTCCTCCTTGTTCGCGTCGTCCTGTCTGTTCGTCGCGTACTGGTACTCCTTGTTCGCATCGTCCTATCTGTCCGTCGCGTACTGGTCCTCCTTGTTCGCGTCGTCCTGTCTGTCCGTCGCGTACTGGTAGTCCTTGTTCGCGTCGTCCTGATTTCCCGGCAGTTTTTGGCAGCCGGAAAATATTCACCGTGCGGGATGACGTCGGTGCGAATCGTAATTCCTGGTTCGTGAATGGCAGGCTGCGAGCGTCCCGACGTCAGGTCGGCGCTTTCCCGGATCGCATTTGTAGGTTTATTTTGTTCGGTCGGGGTTTTTTACGATTCGTACGGAAATGGTGTTCCCGTGCGAATCGTAATTCCATGTTTGTATATTTTGACGACCGGGTACGTGTCGGACGGAGAATATGCTCCGTCCGACGGTTCGTACCCAGTTTTTACAGGATCGTGATCGGCGCCTTGGTGTCTAAGCTATACACTACACTGCAGGAGGATATTGCAGATACGACACATAGGGCACTTACAAAGTGGAATGATGCACTAGATGTCCCGCTAACAGAGGAGTGGTCGGTGGCATGTTCTCTCACAGAAATGCTGACACCCAATGGAAATTTGCGACTATTGCACCTCAAATACCTTCGCCAAACTTATTACACACCAGCTAGGCTTTGTAGGTATGGATTACGCACAGATGCAAAATGTCAACGTTGTAGTACTGAACCAGCAGATTTCTTGCATCTTGCATGGACTTGTTCAGCAGTACATGAGTTTTGGGAAAAGGTTACGCAGGCTCTGGGTGACATGGTAGGTATTACTATTATCTGCTCTAGTCGCACCTGTTTACTGGGACTAGTCCGGAATGTGCGCGCCACTAAACACAAATTTTGTATGATCGCTTTACTTCTAGCTAAGCGCCGAGTTTCAATGTGTTGGGGTAGTAGAGAAGCCCCTAAAGTTAAACAGTGGCTTCAAGATATGGCATATTGTAAGGATGTGTTGAAAACTTACGAAGAAGAACTGCCTGCCAGATCCAAGCCAAGAGACTACTGGAAATATTTGGTTGAATATCTGCGCACGAACCAGGTTGATTAACTGTGTATAGTGACTGTGTTTTTGTAGTAAAGATATCATGAGGTAACATCAAACAATTGCTGTAACTGGATGAAGGATGTTGTAATATAGTGGTCTGTATGTCGTTCACATGTTTGGACATTGTATGTCTTTGAAAATGCTAATAAAAAAAATAAAAAAACTTCCCAGGTGACTTTTGCACCAGAGGAAATAGAGATAAAGTAAGTACTTCTCAACCTCCTCAATATTCTGATTCGCAAACATCCTGCTAACATTTCAAGCCACATCAAAAGTAACACCTAAGATTTGCTTAATACTTCCTTCCTGGATCTTGTAAACCACTACCTTGTGCAACTGGCCTTACAGACCACTTTGTCATCTTCTTTGTCCATTAGAGACCAACCACCCACATTAGCCTAACCAATTCACGCAAGGACCAGTATCATTCCTTCAAAGCCTTTGCCATTGACAAACTTAAGCACCCTCCAATCCATGCAAGGAACAATATCATTCCTTCAAAGCCTTTGCCATTGGCAAACTTAAGCACCTTGGTGACAACTATTAATTCCACAATCAATACCAACATCCTCTTGGTCTAATTTGTTAACATCACATACAATGACATATAATATGGTCTCTTAACTGCCTTTGATATAATCAACCAGCAAATTCTGATAAACATTCTGTTAGTGGGATTCATGTGTGTTAAAGTGAGGTACTGCACCCAAATGTAGTCTAACCTACTGTAAAGCTCAGCTGAAATTGGTTTGTGAGCTGCAACCTCCACTGCCCACCTTTTCAGTATAAGATCAACTGCCTCTACATAGCTAAGGTAGGGTCTCTTCGCATCCTGCAAGCAGCACATGTATTGTATCTTCATGTGACGACTGAGCTAGAATGGCTTTCTTTTCTTCATCTGGTACAGGTGAGCCTGTGGCAGACTGACCCATTCTAAATTTGAATGTGGGCCTATAAAATGGTGATGCTGAGTCTACCTAATTCTGGTGAGTTCAAACAGAACAAATATTCCTCTTGATAAAGTGTGCTGAATACAGTGCATGTACAGCTATCATGCACATTATGAATAGATTAGTTTAAATTATCCTTTTATGTTTGTCATACGGCATGGACATTCTGTCCCTGTGTTTGATTCCTTCAGTTACTTATACATGAGAGATGTTTTCCCAAGTCCCTGAATTAAGGAAATTTGTTCTTCATTGACCTTGCTCAATGGGGAGATTTGCTGAGTTTGCAGAGGCAGATCAAAGGCCCTCTACACAATAGGCCAGTTTCTAGAAGGTGAGCCTCTGCTGCCTGCTGTAGGAAGTTGTGGCATTTGTAAATATCACAGCCTGTTGTAACATCCTCTTGATGATTGGGTTAGGTAATGTTCTCAGCCTATAAAAAGGGCAGAGGGTTGAATCCTGTTTCCATCTTACCGTGACTGTGCCCTTTGAAGGTAGGTAGTCAAATCAGGGTGGCACATATTGAGAAGTGAAGAGAAACATAGCTGATTTGACCTTAGTTTGGAGAATATAGTGTAGAGGCGGACCACAGGTAGTGCAGTATAAAGATGCAAGCATGATGTGGCAGAATTACTTTGGGTGGAGATCCTATCGCCATCTAAGTCTCCACCTCCCTTAAAGCCTGTTGCACAGGAAAAGAGAGCTGAGAAGGAGCTGATGACTCACAGAGGTTTGCAATGGAAGAGTAAGAAGCAGTTTTATTGCCAGGAGATGTAGTGGCATACAGCTTGTTTCTCTGGACTCTCACTCCAGGCTTGGTGGTTTCAATCCCCTGAGTCTGCCACCATGCCTATGTGGAGGGGACCTATAGTGTATTGAATGGTTGATCCCTGAATGAGCAGGCACTGTAGACGTCGACTGCCACCCTATAAGAGGCTGTAGACCTAGGGCTTGAAAGGGCTGGCATGGACTGCAATCTGTGGCTTTCCACCTATGGGCACTCAAGTGAGTCTGCATTGTCAGGAGACCACCAGTGCTGAGCAGGAGAGCAGGCACAGACCCTGGCAGGAGGATAGTGTGATCTCTGTGGATTACTACTGTGGCTTTGTGACCACTGGAGAAGTATTGGTTGATTCTAGACTGTGAGCTCACCTAGTGGCTGCTTCCATGAAAGGATTCCCTTAAGGTGAGCTGTGAATGGGCCAAAAGAAGCACTGGAAACACTGACCAATTTGTGTGGAGTTTCGCCAGAGAAGGGATATTTGGGTGCCAAGTGCTAATCCACAATTGTAGCACTGCACCCAGAGGCAGCCTCTTTGCCCCAGCCTGTATCTGCTTGCACTGACTGAAAGCTACTCTCCCTCCATGCAAGGCAACTGTGCACAGGAGAACAAAATCAGAGGAGTACAAAGAAACTGCAGTTTCAAACTTGTCAATTTGTGAGAACAGTTTATTGGATTGAGTGAAGCGAAGTTGTTCTTGGTCCCAGTCACTGAGGATCTGTTTGTACAACTCTTGACCCTAGCCGGGATTATGGTTTAAGACTCTTGAGTATCGGACCATGTGGTGACAATGGGTCTGGCTATGATAATGTTTCAAGAATCTGATCTATGAGACCTGATACTATATGATTGGGTCTGGCTGAGTTATACTTGGTCTCTACAGAGGAGCCATGTTGGCCCAGAGCCATATTTGGAGGCATGTTGGATACAGAGACTGTCCTTTGGGGGAAAGTCACATACAGGGGAAGTTAAACATATGCAGTATGCATCAGATTGATGGCATGTTTTGTTTTTTCTTCACCTACTACAAAAAAGATCCTAATGGCATTCCTAAATTATCAATAGTAGTTTTGAGGTCCGCAGCCTTGCGAAGCACACTGCATTTCTATGCTAGAGAGAGACTTTGTTTAATAGACTTTGGTAGAGCGAAAGACGGGGTTGTGGTTAGGATCAATGTAGTAGCGCACCCGAGAATGGAGTGAGTCCCCCAGGGCAAATCTGGACCCTACATAGGGTTTCATCATTAAGTAATTCAAAAAGGAAGACAAAAATACAGAATTAGTTGAATACTTCATGCATATTCTCTTTGTTGCATGAATTTTAATTTCAATCCATAACAATCAAGTGTTGGCAAAGGTTATCAATTATTAGATAATGATTGTCCTCCTTTACTTTATGCTTCCCAATGCAATTTAGGCGTCCCTCCCTTCATCAGGGAACAGTTTCGTAAAGTTTGCATAGGTAGACCAGCTGCCTATGAAGTAAGTTCACGATAGTAGCTTGCTTCCAATTGCCAACACTTGATTGTTATGGATTAAAATTAAAATTCATGCAACAAAGTGAATATACATGGAATATTCAACTAATTCTGGATTCTTTTCTTCCTTTTTGAATTACTTAATGTGATAAAACCCTACACAAGGTCCAGATTGTGCCGAGGTGGACTCACCCCATTCTCGGGTGCGCTACTACATTGATTTGTTTATTCTATGCTCCAGACTGGAGAGCGATACCCCGGGAGCACATCAAACAGCTAAAACCATTTACGATAATGCTTTCTGAACACGAGGTTGTGCGCGTACAACAAAGTTGTGGTTAGGATCCCCATGTCATTGGTATGTTGAGCTGGTGAGATAGAACAGTTTTCTAAAGTTATTTGGGCATGTTTTGTTGGGTTAGTGGGCCGGACACTAGGGACTAAGCATGTCAGGATGGCCCGTGCAATTTGTAATTCTTGAGAGGATGAGATCAGAGCCATTTCAAGAGAGCTGCCATTTGGAGAGGAATGAAGTCCCCTTTCCATTGTAGTACTTTTCAAGGGGAGTTACAAGTAAAATGGACTTTGCTAGAGGATGACTTTGCCCCTTTAAAGATGGCTGATATTTTGAGGGGGATCATAGTCCTCTTTCTATTTCTGATAGAGGAATGGATCTTGAGGGGCTTTTTCCCAGGGTGCCCTCCTTCAACAAATATGTAGGGCCCTGTTCTCGAAGGTCTTGCTGCAGCCATAAAAATTGTTTCCAAAATGACCACAAATTGTTAGAATGTTGTAAGTCTGTGGCGGGACGAACTTAGACTTGGTTTGTCCCAAAAATACCCTGAAGGATGTGGGAAGGTGACCTACTGAAAAATGTAGCCCAAACATAGCCCCAAATGAATCCCAACCAAAAAGACAGAGTTTAGTATATAAAGATCCTATTTAGTTTTTTGTATTAAATTAGGGTGTTATCAGCAGACTGGGGCCTGTGCGTGTGACCTGGAATTATGCCTGGTGGGTACGCGGGGGGACGTGAGGCGGATTACCAGATCATGGTATTGTGTAGTCCAGCACCTCAGTGGTCCCGAGATGCCCCATCCTCTGTAGCCTGCAGACCGAGCAAAGTTTTGCTCCGTATTTACAGTCTACGCCGATTCTTGTCAGGTAATTCCTGTGTGGAGTTGCAACTTCTCACTAGCTGGGCCACTGTGTTGGCGCAGCCGGAGATCCAGCGGTGGAGGTTGCGTGCTGAGGTGTCGGCGTCTGTGGATGTCGGGGTTTTGCTGATGGAGGTGGTGAGCTGGTCTTCAGTGACCTTGTTCCAGCTTCTGTGAGGATTGCGGTGGGCGTGGTGTCGTCTGGTGGGTTTAGTGAAAGAGAAGTGGATGCAGTGGTGGTCGGAGGTGTGGCTGACAGAGATATTGCTTGCGGAGAACATGGGGTTGAGTGTATGTCCTGCTGAGTGGGTTGGTGCTGTGACCAGTTGTTTGAGTCCAATTGTGGCAAGGTTCTCTAGTAGGGATGAGCTGTTGTGGTCGTCGAGGATGTCCAGGTGGAAATTGAGGTCACCGAGGAGGATGTAGTCCATTAACCCCTTCGCTGCTAGGCCTTTTTCCCCCGCTGTGCTAAGCCTTTTTTTGTATTATTTTGGGTAGTTCGCGCTTAGGCCCCTGTAACGTATTGACCACATAAGGTATCCACACCAAATGTGCGTCCTTTTCTTTCAACATCATGGGGATTCTAAAGGTACCCAGGGTTTGTGGATTTCCCTGGAGTGGACCCAGAAAGTAGCCAAAATACAGCAAAATGTTTTTTGTTTTGAAAAATGGGAAAAAAGTGCTGCAAATGAAAGCGTATGTTTTTTTCCCTGCAAATGGTATCAATAAAGGGTTTGTGGGGCTGAAATCACTATTTTTTCAGCTTTTAGGAACTAACAGACTTTTGTCAGAAAACCAACATTGTTTACACAGTTTTGGATTTTACTGGGACATAGCCTATTTTTGCTATTTTTTGTGCTTTCAACCTTCTTCCAGTTATTGGTAGAAATGGGTATGAAAGAAATAATGGATCCTGGAAAGTCATACATTTTAGAAAAGTAGGCAACATTCTAAATTCAGCAAGGAGTCATTTGTGTAGATCTTTTAAGGTTTCTTTATAGAAACTAACAGTTGAATGTAGGAAAAATTGAAAATTAGTTGAACAAAACAGCCATTTGTGCAAACGTTTTCACCTGTAACTTCTTCTAATTATGACAGCTGTTTCAAAGCAATATACCGTTAAATTCCGCTGGACCTTTCTGGTTGTGGGGATATATAGGACTTGAAGGTTCACCATGAACCCGACGAACCCAGAGCCAATAACTGAGCAGCATCTTGCAATGATTTCTTATTATGTAACAGGTATATAGCTATTAATTTGGGAAAATATATACATGGAAAAATCGGTATGAAAGACACCTATGTATTTCTGAAATTGGAACAAAATATAGAGTTTAGAAACAGTATATATTTGCACATTTCCGAAATTGTCAGCAACCATACTAGCATGAGAATTATAGGACATTTTTCAAAGTGACTTATTTTTACACATTGTCTTTCATTTGGAAGGCAGAAATGCATCGAACGTCAATAGGTAATAACAGTTGCTCTACAATTCTGGTTTACCCTAAGTCTCCCAATAAAAATGGTACCTCACTTGTGTGGGTAGGCCTAGTGCCCGCGACAAGAAACGGCTCAAAACACAACGTGGACACACTTTAATTTTACAGTGAAAACTGATCCTTTTTTTGCAAAGTGCCTAGCTGTAGATTTTGAACCTTAGCTCTGCCGGCACCTAGGGAAACCTAGAAAAACTATACAGTTTTGAAAACTAGACACCCAGGGGAATCCAGGATGGGGTGACTTGTCTGGCTCTCATCAGGTTCTGTTACCCAGAATCCCTTGCAAACCTTACAATTTATCAAAAAAACACATTTTCCTCACATTTTTGTGGTGGAAAGTTCTGGAATCTGCGTGGATTCTCAAAATTCCACCCACCCTGCGTTTCCCAAAGTCTTCCGAGAAAATGGTACCTCACTTGTGTGGGTAGGCCTAGTTCCCATAACAGGAAATGGCCCAAAACGCAACATGGACACACCACATTTTCACAGTGAAAACTGACCCTTTTTTTGCAAAGTGCCGAGCTGTAGATTTCGAAACCTAGCTCTGCCAGCACCTAGGGAAACATAGCGAACCTATACATTTTTAAAAACTAGACACCCAGGGGACTCAAGGATGGGGTGACTTGTCTGGCTCTCACCAGGTTCTGTTACCCAGAATCCCTTGCAAACCTCAAAATTTGTTAAAAAACCCCCACATTTTCCTCACATTTCTGTGGTGGAAAGTTCTGGAATCTGCGTGGATCCACAAAATTCCACCCACCCTGCATTCCCCAAAGTCTTCCAAGAAAAATGGTACCTCACTTGTGTGGGTGGTTCAAGTACCCGCAACAGGGAAGGGCCCAAAACCTATTGAGGCAACATCAAGGTTACCTATCAAAAAACAACCTGGTTTTGCAAGGGGGTTCCCATGAGTTTGTGGCCCTGGGCTCGGCGGCCACCTAGGGAAACCTACCAAACGCACCTATTTCTGAAAACTAGACACCCGGGGGAGTCCAGAAAAGTATGGCTTGCATAGGCCGCCCAACATTTCCCTAGCCAGAATCCCCTGCAAACCTCAAATTTTGTTGAAAAAATAAATTATTTCTCACATTTCTATGTGGGAAAGTTGTAGGATCACCGGCCTGACACAAATTTCCTACCACCCAGTATTCCCCCAGGTCTCCTGATAAAAATGGTACCTTAGCCAGCTGAGCCCGGTGCCAAAACCCATGTGACTCCCCTTGCAAACCCAGGTTGTTTTGTGATAGGTAATTTTGATGTCTCCTCTATACGTTTTGGGCCCTTGCCTGTCGCGGCTACTTGATACACCCACGCGAGTGAGGTATCAGTTTTTTAGGGAGACCAGGGGGAACACTGGGTGGTAGTAAATTTGTTGATCCACATAGATTCCAGAACTTTCCCACACATAAACTTGAGAAAAAAGTGACTTTTCAGCTAAATTTGAGGTTTTCAGAAGACTCGGGGTAGGAAAACTTTGGGGGACGAGGCAAGCTACACCTCGCTGGACTTCCCCATGGGTCTAGTTTTCAGAAATGTGTGGGTTTAGTAGGTTTCCCAAAATGGCCACCGAGCGTGGGGCCAAAAACCCAGGTGACTCCCCTTGCAAAACCAGGTTGTTTTGTGATAGGTCATTATGATGTCTCCTATATGGCTTTAGGCCCTTGCCTGTCGCGGGTACATGATCCACCCACGTGAGTGAGGTATCATTTTTATCGAGAGACCAGGGGGAATGCTCGGTGGTAGGAAGTTTGTGGATCCATGTAGATTCCAGAACTTTCCCACACAGAAATTTGAGAAAAAAGTGATTTTTTTCAGGTAAATTTGAGGTTTTCCCAGGGATTCTGGTTAACAGAACCTGGTGGAAGCCAGACAAGTCCCTAGGGTGTCTAGTTTTAAAAAATGTATAGGTTTGCTAGGTTTCACTAGGTACCGGCAGAGCTAGGGTTCAAAATCTACAGCTAGGCACTTTGCAAAAAAAGGGTCAGTTTTCACTGTGAATATGTGGTGTGTCCATGTAGCGTTTTGGGCCATTTCCTGTCGCGGGCACTAGGCGCACCCACACAACTGAGGTACCATTTTTCTCAGAAGACTTTGGGGAATACGGGGTGGGTGGAATTTTGAGGATCCACGCAGATGTCAGATCTTTCCATGTCAGAAATGAGAGGAAAATGTTTTTAATCCATCCTGGATTCCCCTGGGTGTCTTGTTTTCAAAATGTATAGGTCTGCTAAGTTCACCTAGGTGCCTGCAGAGCTAAGGTTCAAAATCTACAGCTAGGCACTTTGCAAAAAAAGGGGCAGTTTTCACCGTGAAAATGTGATGTGTCCATGTTGCGTTTTGGGCCATTTACGGCCGCGGGCACTAGGCCTACTCACACAAGTGAGGTACCATTTTTCTCGGAAGACTTTGGGGAATGCGGGGTGGATGGAATTTTGTGGCTCGATGCAGATTACAGAACTATCCACCACAAATATATGAGGAAAATTTGTTTTTTTGACAAAGTTTGAGGTTTGCAAGGGATTCTGGGTAACAGAACCTGGTGAGAGCCAGACAAGTCACCCCATCCTGTATTACCCAGGGTGTCTAGTTTTCAAAAATGTATAGTTTGCAGAGTTTCCCATGGTGCAGGCAGCCCTAGTGTTCAAAATCCACAGCTAGGCACTTTGCAAAACAAGGGTCAGTTTTCACTGAGAAAATGAGGTGTGTCCACGTTGTGTTTTGGGCCGTTTCCTGTCGCGGGCACAAGGCCTACCGACACAAATGAGGTACCATTTTTCTCTGAAGACTTTGGGAAAGCGGGGTGGGTGGAATTTTGTGGATCCACACTGATCCCAGAACTTGCCATCACAGAAATGTGAGAAAAATGTTTTTTTTTTTTTTTTACTAGGTTTGAGGTTTGCAAGGGATTCTGGGTAACAGAACCCGGTGAGAGCCAGACAAGTCACCCCATACTGGATTCCCCTTGGTGTCTAGATTTTAAAAATGTACAGGTTTGCTAGGTTTCCCTATGTGCCAGCTGCGCAAGGGCCCAAAATCCACAGGTAGGCTCATTTCTAAAAACAAATCTGCGCCGAGTGGGCTTTCTGCCGCCCTAGGGAGAATTAGGGGGGTTGCCCATATGCCCCAAGGTGGGCATAAAAACTGTGGCTATTTTTTTGGGCGGTGGTGGCATTGGTATGCCCATTCTAGGCAGCCCCCACGCATAAAAAAGCCAGCGTGATCGCTGGCGCCTAGTGGACTTTCTGTCCCCCCGGGGGCAGATCAGGGGCCACTGCCCCCATCCGCCCTGGGGGGTCAGAAAGACTGTGGCATTTTTGGGGGGAGGTGTGGGCATTGGCATGCCCATTCTGGGCTGACCTCATCCCTGAATTAAAAAAATCCTGAGGCCAAGAGGGCTTTGCCCCAATATGCCTCGGGGGGGGGGGGGGCAGAAATACTGCGGTAATTGTATTTTGGGGTGGGGGCATTATCATGCCCATTCTGGGCAGCCCCCCACCCCTACATCATAAAAAAAGTCCCTGGTGCATAGGTGGCTTTCTGCCCCCCCCCACCCGAGGGAGCAGAAAGACTGTGGCATTTTTTGTAGGGGAGGGGGGCATTGGCCTGCCCATCATGTAAAATTAGAAAGAAATTGAAAAAAAGCGAAAGGAAAAAAAGAAGGTGAAACCAGAGCAGAGGAGCAAAAGGCAGAAAGCAGAACACAGAGAAGAAGCAGCAGCAGAGCAGAGATGCTCCTCTCTGGGCTACCAGGGATCAGGCCTCAAACACAGGACCTGGAAGGGCTATGGGGCAACAGCTACCAGGCGGAGATGTGTGGTGAGAGAAGCAAATTACTGACAAGGTCAGTAAGATCACTCTGAACACCTAAAGTTACTATATTTTACTACTAAACAGGCAGTCACAATTGCAGTTACCTTGCATTTAAAAGGGGCCTGATTTAAATGGTGCAGCTGGTGCAGTGGAACTGGGACCAAAAGCTCTAGGGAACCCCACTAAACAACACAGATTATTGCTAAATTGTACTACTTACCAGGCAGTCACAAGGGCAGTTAGCTTGCAGGCAATAGGGTCATGATTAAAATGGTGCACAGGTGCAGTGGCATGGGTGTCATAACTCCTCTAAACATCAAATATTGCTATATTTTACTAATAAATATGCAGTTATCTTGCAGGCACTAGGGTAATGATTTGAATGGTACAGCAGGTGCAATGGCACCAGGCCCAAAAGTTGTCAGAACTCCTCTAAACACCTAATATTGCTATATTTTAATACTAAACAGGCAGTTACAATTGCAGACACCTTGCAGCTAAAAGGGACATGATTTAAATAGAGCAGAAGGTTCAGTGGCACCAGGACCAAAAGCTCTAGGGACCCCACTAAACACAGATTATTTCTAAATGTTACTACTAAACAGACAGTCCCTTGTGCAGTTATCTAGCAGGCACTTAGGGCATGATTACAATGATGCAGCAGGTGCAGTGACACCGAGACCAAACGCCTTAGGCACCCCACTAAACACAGATTATTCCTAAATGTTACTACTAAACAAGCAGTCATAAGTGCAGTTATCTAGCAGACACCAGGATCATGATTTAAATGGTGCAGCAGGTGCAGTGGCACCAGGACTAAAAGCTCTTGGGACCCCTCTAGGGACCCCTCTAAACCCTGAATATTGCTACAATTTTCTAAAAAAAAAACAGGCAGTCACTATTGCAGTTACCTTGGAGTTAACAGGGGTATGATTTAAATGGTGCCACAGGTGCAGTGGCCCCAGGACCAAAGGCTCTAGGGACCCCACTAAACACAGATTATTGCTAAATGTAACTACTAAACAGACAGTCATTAGTGCAGTTATCTAGTAGGCACTCCGGGCAGGATTACAATGGTGCAGCAGGTGCAGTGACCCTGGAACCAAAATCTCTAGGCATCCCACAAAACCCCTAATATTGCTACATTTTACTACTAAACAGGCTGCCACAAGTGCAGTTACCTTTCAGGCAATAGGGTCATGATTGAAATGGTGCAGCAGGTGCAGAGGCACAGGGCCAAAAGTTGTCATAACGCCTCTAAACACCAGATTTTGCTATATTTTACTACTAAACACGCAGTCACAAATGCAGTTATCCTGCAAGGCACTCAGTTCATGATTTGAATGGTGCAGCAGGTGCAATTACACTGGGGCCCAAAGCCTGAGGAACCCCTCTAAACAACAATTATTGCTATATTTTACTACTAAACATTCAGTCAAAAGTGCAGTTATAAGGTCTTGTTTTGAATGGTGCAGCAGGTGCAGTGGCACCAGGCCTAAAAGTTGTCAGAACTCCTCTAGACACCTAATATTGCTAAATGTTACTAACTAAACAGGCAGTCACAATTGCAGTTACCCTGGAGTTAAAAGGGGCTTGATTTAAGTAATGCAGCAGGTGCAGTGGCACCAGGGCCAAAAGCTCCAGAGACCCCACTGAACACAGATTATTGCTAAAGTTTACTATTAGACAGACAGCCACAAGTGCAGGTATCTAGCAGGCACCAAGGTATTGATTACAATGGTGCAGTAACACCGGGACCAAAAGCTCTTGGCACACCACTAAACACCTAATAGTGCCACATTTTGCCACTAAACAGGCAGACACAAGTGCAGCTACCCTGCAGGCAATAGGCCCATGATTTGAATGGTGCAGCAGGTGAAATGGCACTGGGTTCATAAGTTGTCATAACTCCGCTAAACACCAAATATTGCTATATTTTACTACTAAACAGGCTTGTAATATGTGCAGTTATCTAGCAGGTACTAGGGCCATAATTTCAATAGTGCAGCAAGTGCCGTGTCACCAGAACCAAACGCTCTAGGCATCACACAAAACACCTAATATTGCCATATTTTACTACTAAATAGGTAGTCACAAGTGCAGTTATTTTGCAGGCACAACGGTCATGATTTGTTTTTTTTGTGCTATAATTTCTTATTAGCAATTTGAAAAATGTCATCAAAAGAACATTAATGATAATGGCATCTTACAATTTGAATTGTATAAATAAATATGTTGAATATACTAAAAAGAAGAGAAAATTCATATATGATGAATACTATGTGCCAATAAGTAACACACACATCTATATAGATAAATACCAGAATAAATAGTTGGATAAGTAAAATATTAAATATGTAAATAGTACAAGCAACAGGGAAAAATGAGAAAAAGCTGGAACAAATATTACATTCTTATATAGAGCTATAAATATATGCAAATATTAACATGGCAAATCTCCACAGCTTTCATGAAGTAATTCAGTTAAAAGATCGAATACTGTAAAATGTGTGAAAAAAGGCAGATTGAATATAAGAAAGAAAGATAGTAGATATAAGAACTAACAAAGCATATCAACTAGGGTCGTGATTTGAATGGTGCTGCAGGTGCAGTGACACAAGCCCAACTGTTGTGGAACTTTTTTTTCTTATGTTAGGGGTGAACAGCATTTTCTGATGCTTATCTTCCCCTGGCTGAACGCATTTAAAACATGCTTGTTTAACTCTGCTGTAGTGGGTGGAACTTTTAACTCATTTTCACATTCTTTATTCTATTGTTCCGCTAATAAAATTGCATTTTTTAATGTGTCATGTGTTTGTCGCTGATAAAATAGTTTTTTTCTGTGTCGTGTGTTTGTTGTTGGGGCATTACATAGGATAAACCCGAACAAAGGGATTGCAGTGCTTCACATGAGCACGCTCTGTGGTGCTCTGAAGGGATGTTTTAACCTCCTTCTCCGTTGGGACAGTTTCTGTATAACATTACAGTACCAGACAACTGCCACAGTCTTGGATTGTAAACACGGTCATATCCCTGTTCTAAAGGTATTCCTCGAGTTTTGTGATTGCAGTCTGTTCCTTCTACTGGCCGGAAAGGGAGGATGTATAGTTTCAACATCAGTGAATTTGAAAATTCCAGCCGCTGGGCATTGTTGTCGCATTGTGTCAAATTTGACTTTGTGAGGAAGTGTGTCTCGTGACTGTATGGGATTTGCGCTGATGTTCTTTTTTCAGAAGGTATATATTATTTTGGAATTATTTTTAAATAAAAAGAAAAAGGTTTTTCTCTTCTTTGCTGTGAGTTCTCCACTTTTTTAAACACCGAGCATTTAGCTTAGTAAGCAGGTAGGTGGCAAAATAGTTTTTTTCAGACTGGCCTTTATTGTGCAGATTGTATTGTTCTAGCACCAAAACCATGTTATATAGTTTGCTGTATGTTCCATTGGCCATATTAAATATCAATGTGGTATTTGAGTGTTACTCTGTAGATTGAAGCACAAGTTATTTCCTAACAGTAAGAATTTTGCTGTTCACCTTTCCGTGGATGTAAAATGCATTCATACTTATTTGCATATTTTTAACGGGTAGTATTTTAGATTAATAATTGCTCTCAAAAGTAATTTAAACAGGCTCCTGTATTTTCATTGTTATACACTATAAAGAACATCACCTGTACATTCTTAAAACAGTCACATGCTTTGTCTAATTTAGCTCGCTTTACGCCTGGTATTTTGGCTTAATAATTGCAAAAAAGGGTTTAGCTGTCGAAAGTAATGTAAACAGCCACCTGTATTTTCGTTGTTATATCATATAAAGAACACCAACCGCACATTCTTAAAACAGGCAAAGTGCTGTTATCTATTAGGCACTGAGGTTACGATTTCAATGGTGCAGCAGGTGGAGTGGCACCAGGACTTATTGTAACAAATGCCTTGAAGAAAAAAAACAGCTTCAAGCTTCAAAGTATATAGCAAAATAATTGAAAATGTAACAGTATACTATTTAAATAAAGAAATATTGGAAACCCTAAATATCACAATGCGAATGACAATACAAGTGCAAATATTTAGTGTAAGTGCATTATTGTTTCAGAATTTATATTCATGTTTAAGTTTTTTGTGCAATAATAAAAAAATGTGCAGTGCAAAATAAAAATAAAACTTCGCAAGGAAAATCTGTAAAAAAAATTAAAAACTTGCCCTTCTCAATAAAACAATAATCTCACTTTCAGTGTGTTTCTTTCACTTTTATTGCACAACTGCTCAAATGCTCATTTGAAAAATGTAAAGTTAATTTTCATTGGTTTATTTTAGCAACGGACAATAACCAAACAACACCTTTTCCTCTAGTTTTCATAATCTTGTTTTTAAGGATTTGCAAAAACAGAGCTTGTGCAGTACTTGCATGGTTTTTCATCCACCCTTTGCATATTCTCCCCATAGCTGCACCACTTTCCAACCTACATATCAGGTACTTTTTTAAAAATCTTTTTCCTCCACTAATTACCTAATCTCCCCACTTTATAATACCACTAGAAACAGCACAATATATTGGATTTTTGTACAGAAATTAGTCATAACACTTTAGCAGACTTTCTGTAACTTATATTGTTCAACTACTCAGCAAGCTGAAACTTGCAACAAAAAACAGCTTATTAATAATCACATAGGTGAAACCTAATGCATTTACTAATTCTTGTTATCACCTTGCTCTCGCCCATGTGGGCCCCTATGGGGTGAAGACTCTACAATGTTGCTTCCCAATCCCCCCCCCCCCCCTCTCACCCCCGCCCCCACGTGGGCCGCTGTGGGGAGAGGGCTCAGCAATTCTACTTTCCAGCACATCTCCTAAAATGCAAATACACTAAACCATAACATTCTTACCTTCGCCTTTTCACAAATGTACCATCTAATAATTGTGTAGCTGTAGGAAATGTCAGTGCTTTCTCGTTTTCGACAGGATATTCAGTCAACGTGTCACTCTTGTTTATTATTGATGGTATGTGCGTCACAGGCGATTAAACTCCGATTGAATAAAACACTATAACTACAGCAGTGACATCAACAAACTCGAGTAAAGAGGCCTCACTAGGCAATCATTATTGGTATTTTACAATTGGGATGAACTGATGACTGCTGCGGGAACATATTTACTTACTTCAAGTACCCCATTGAAAGCATCCCTTCATCTTACAATGCCAGCGCCATGACAGTCTGGAATTTGATGTTTTGGAACTTTGAACTGACTTAATTAGCCGAACAGATAGATTCCTAATTTCGCCTCAGTATGGTTATGTTGGTAATTATTGTGAAGGTTCATTTGTATTGAATAGGAAAATGAGCCCCAGCTGACAGACTCCTGACAGAAGTTCTCAAGTGCCCGGAAGAGGGACGCTACTTCAAGGTTTGTGATTTCTGAAGCGCCTCTTCAAAGTAATAGGAATTATCGAGTGTTTTTTCCCTTCTTTTCTCCGGATTCTGCTCTGGATGTCATGTTGGTGTACCTGTTTAAAAATAAATGCTTACGTGCCTTTGCTCCCACGGCGTCTTTCCTCCTAGACTATCTGGTCTCTGTGGGACAGCATTGTGTTATATACAGCACTGCAGCACATTGCAACAAAGGCGCTGGCAAACAAGCTGTTCTCGAATTTTCATTGAGTTCTGCTTACAGTTCTTCACTGGCCACAACCATAGGTAAAGTAGCCAAAAGGATGGCAGCCAGCGCCAGACCTATTGGCTTTGCTAGTGCTTGTTCTTACTGAGTCAATTTTAAACAACCTCTGCAATTTAGTTTCCACAGGGGACTGCTCTATTTGCTTATTTTAGATACTTTCAGGACACGCACCCCACATGTTTTTCACTCTACTTTTTTTAAGTCTGATGATAAAAACAATAGCAAATGTTCCCTTGGTGTCTCCTCCCATTTTGGGCAGCTGCTACATGGTTGTGAAATAAACAACCTACGCTTAGCCTTGTTTTAATGAGTCGTCCTTCTTGTGAGATTTTTGTACACTGTATACTGGTGATTTAAAGGCCCCTTACGTACTGGTCAGAAAGCTGTCTCCTTGTTCTTCTTTCACCCCTTTCTTCCTGTTTTTTCTGTCACCCTTTCTCTTTTTTTCAGTAAATAACATCATGTGGGGTTAGCTAAGTAAATGTGTCATATTGCTTCAGGGCACTGTTATATAAACTGCGATTGGCTAACCTTGTAACAGAAATGCTAATGTTTTTGCATAAAAATAAATAAAACACTTTTGAAATATAAAAAAAGCCTTCCTTATGCGCCTATGCACATTTTATTTTTAAAGATTACTAATATCATTGTTTTTTACACAAGATACACTGCAAAGTAAAGAATATTAAGTTGATTCTGAATACCTAGTGCAATGCCATACGTTTGGCCAAAAGGAGCAAAACTGTACTAAGAGTACTCATGCGACAAAAATGAAAAATAAAATAGAACATTCAGAACCAATACACCTATGCAGAATCCGGAGGTCAACGAAAGGCATAAAGGGTCTCATTTAGAGGAGAGTGGTAATGAAAAGTGTGCCACCAAAGTGCAAGAGACAATAATCCACCTGGGAGCACAATACCTACCATTTTAGAGCTGTTCAGTTAGTGAACATTTAGCTGTACTCTGCCATATTTGCCTGTTTCTATCACCTGAAGTGGTGACGGTAATAAGAACCCACTGCAATATTGCCAGATTTCCAGTATGGACCCAGCATCCTCAATTTCCCGGGAGGGGAGGGACCCCTTGTCTGGGCCTCCAATTCACGGGTCTAGGCTTCAACTTGCTACCGACTTGGAGGGTGTCGGTCTGGACCTGCCCGGGCTGCAAGTGCCGTCCCGCTCGTCCTGTACCCTTTGATGGGCCCTCCCTGCTCCCAGGGGTCCTTGCCGTCTGGCATCCCAAGGACCTTACTTGAGTCTCTACTCTATCTTTCCTGAGGCTGGGTCTTTGCATTTTTCTCCCTCAGTACCCCTGCCGTGAGGCATCCCAAGGGTCCTGCGGGAGCATCACATCTACTCTTTCTATGGCGGCATGCCGCCCCTTGGCTCCCTCAGTGCCCCTTTCGTGAGGCCTCCCAAGGACACTGTGAGAGCATTCCATCTATCTTTTAGTAAGTTCTCTCTTTTACTACATTCCTTGGGTTTGTTCCGCCACGCTACCTACGGTTTCCCGATCGGAGGGAGCTCCCCCTACCCCAGCATCCCCCTTCGCTCTCAGTTGAACCCCATCTGTTTCAGCATCCCCACAATGTTCAGTAGGAACATGTCCCAGTGAGGTGCACCCCGTCCTCCAGGTGATAACCCGGAGACCTCAAGTTTATTAAACCGTGTCTGACGAAACCCAATCCATTGGCCCTACAAACCTTCACCATGGTGATATTGAATTTCCGTCTGAATTTCTCCACCGCCCCCAAGTCCACTGCCCCCGCCAAGCTGTAAGGCTTTTCTGCATACCTTCTAGGAGTGCCCGCCTACCCAATGCTGCCAAGTCATTTCCTCCCGGGTGGACCACCACTGCGTCCGGTTTCCACCTTGCCTCAATGCTTCCCTTGTCGCGGGTAGCAATTGGTCCCATTTCATTCCCGAGCATCCCCACCAATTTACTTTGGTGTCCCGCAGATATATCCCGCTGAATTTGCATCTGGCCATCGCTCATTGTTGGGCCCGCATCACGTATGAGTGCCCCATGATCCACACCTTCTTCTGTGAATTGTTCGGACCTAGGCGGGGACAGGAGGAGAAACCAGACTCGGAACATTGTGGGGCGTCCGAAAAGCTTAAATGCGCTAGATGCCCAGCGCCCTATCCCCTTGATCCGGTCACTATCCAAACCTAGCCCTGCGGCTGTAGTGGCAGCTTCTATTCCACTACCTCCAGGGTCTTCCTCATCACTGCTATGAACTGAAAGTGGCTGAGGAATGATCCGTCCCTGTGTTTGAAGAGTGGCCCAATGCAGCCTTCCCCAGGTCCCAAGTATTCCTGCAGCAAGCACACCGGTCAGCAGGCTACAGCCCTAATGCAGTGTATTCTGGTCCATTTTCCCCTGCCTGCCTGGTCCGTTTTGGACAGTCGCAGCAGTATGTCCATGTACCCTTTGCCTATTTCTATGTCCCTTCTGTAGATGCATGTTGATCCTGGGTCACTGACTGATGGGGCTACCAGCTTGCCGACCCTGTAAGCCCCAAAGAATGCCAATGCGAATGTTGCTGCTCCAAAGAACGTTATCTCCTGCCTCGAGGCGCATACTCCTGCCAGGGCCCCCAACATCCCTTGCAGCATGTTAAAGTGGATGGGACGCCTCGCATCTTTCTTTGCTTGCTTTAACCTGCCCTAGCCTCTCATTGCCATCCTGCATTGGAAGGCCCTAGTTGGGTCCTCCCTTGCTGCCATCTTTGTGTAATATGCCACCGCATTCAAGTGTGCCTGGGCCCAGGTTTTTGTCTTGCCTGACGTAAGAGCCCACTTGATGAAATCTAGAACTTGCTCCTGTCTAGCCCACCGGCCTCCTTCTAAACCTGTCCTGGCCATGAATGTCTTCCAACACTTACGGTAACGGGTGTCTGTCTTTGGGGCCAGTGCATTGTTCAGCAATGTCTTCAACCTAGGTCCACCCTTGACCACGCTTCCTCTGGTACTGGGGTCATCCCTTTGTCTGCATCTGGGGTAAGCTCTCAGAATTTCGCCCACTGAAAACGAGAAATCGCATCAGCAACTGAGTTGTCTATCCCAGGGATGTGTCTCGCCCTAAGCGCGAAGTTGCCCCTCAGCTGGCAGCAGACCAGTTTACGCAGCAGGTTTCCCACCGCTGGGCATTTTGATGACCCTGTGTTAATGGCCTGCACCACTGCGTGGTTGTCAGACCATGGTTCTATCGGCCTATTAGCTAGCCGCTGGGCCCAAATGTGGAAAGCCACCACTATTGGGAACAACTCCAATAAGCATGTGTTTTAGTGAGCCCAGAGCTCTGCCAGGCCACTGGCCAGGCCCCTGCTGACCATGCGGTCCCTAGGATTTCCCCAAAAACGAACACCCTGGCCGAGTCCGTGTAGAGCTCCAGTTACCTTGCTTGCACCCAGGGATCTCGCCATATTAGGGTGCCATTGAATTCTGACAGGAAATTCTCCCATTGCCCCAGGTCCTCTCTCACCACTTGGGTGATGCGGACCCTGTGCAGCTTCTGTGTCATGCCCCTGGTCAACCATGCCAGGCGTCTTGCGAAGGTGCGCCCCGTGGGGATCACCCGTGAGGCAAACTTTTACTTCCCTAGCAGCTGCTGTATTTCGCCCATAGTCACCTTTTTTGTTGTCTCAGTCTCCCAATGGTGTCCCGGTAGCTCGGCTACCTTTTCCGGCAGCAATCTGCACGTCCCAGCCACTGAATCCAGCTCTATCCCAAGGAAGGACAGTTTTGTGGTTGGGCCCTCTGTTTTGTCCTGCGCTAGTGGGATGCCTAACTCCTGGGCCAGAACTATAAATTTTTTTAGGAGGTTGTCGCATTCCCCTGAGCCTGCTCTCCCAATAAAAAGGAAATCATCTAGGTAGTGGACCCGCCCTCCCTTTGGAGCGCACAATCCCAGCTCCCACTCTAGGAAACTACTGAATGTCTCAAAGTGCGCGCATGATATCGAGCACCCCATTGGTAAGCATTTGTCATAGTAGTACTGCCCCTCTAGTTTGAAACTCAATAGATGGTAGCTGTCTGGGTGCACCGGCAATTCTCTGAAGGCTGATTCTATGTCTGATTTTGCCATCAGGCGCCCTTCCTTTCCTTCCTAATGAGGTCCACTGCATCGTCCACCGATGCGTGTGCCACGTCCATGCTCCCTGTTCTAACCAGTCGTTAATGGACTCCCCTTCGGGGTAGGACAGGTGGTGGATCAGCCGGAATTTTCCAGGCTCCTTTTTGGGCACCACTGCGAGTGGTGATACCACCATATCCTTTATTGCAGGGGAAGGGAAAGGGCCAGACACCCGCCCCAGTTGTACTTCTTTCTCTACCTTCTGTTTTGCCACCCCAGGGTTGTCTCTCACTGATTTTAGGTTCTGGCTTTCCCGGGCACCCCTAGTTCCTTTGTAAGGGATTGGGAAACCTTGTGTGAAGCCTTCTGCTAACAGCTGTCTGTCTGTTGCTTTGCGTTAGTCTTTCAACAAATGTAAAAGCCTGCTTGTCTTTATGGGTGTCGGTAGCGTCTGTCCCCCGCCCCTTTCGCCGCTGCCCCCATCTGGAGGGGCCTGTACCTCTCTTATTTGTGCCTGTCTTGTCCTTGGTGGTATATACACAATAAGGAGCTACAGAGGGAGAAAGAACCTAGGCCGCCCTCCTCTCAATCAATATCTATCAACAAAGGCCTAGGGCTTGGGAGGTAGAATGCTTTCTTCTTAGCTGTGGATTCAATCCTATAACTTTAGGTATGTGCTACTCCCCGCTGTTTTGAAAAAGGGGTAGTCATCCACTAAGCTAGTCACCTACAATTTTAAAATGAGATTTTTTACCTGTGGCAATGCCCTAGACAAACCTCAAGGTGCATGAATACACATAGACTACACCAGGTGTTATTTCAAATACAATTAGTAAAAGAAAAATGAAAAAATGTGAAGGAGACGAGATGGCACCTCACGTGCGCAACACCAATTGAGCCTGCTGATTGGTACTCATCAGCTCTGCCCACTTTTATCATCATTGGTTACCATCACGTTCCAAAAAATAATAATCAAGTAAGTGTCCAAAAATAAACCAAAGCTATTAAGGTACGGGGTGAAGAAATCACATACCAAAAACGACTGAATAGTGAAGGGAAAAGGTTGAGTAGGATACACCCTCAATAGGTTCAAACTTTATTACTCCTTTGATGTGCACCCAAATCAACAATTAAAAAGGTTGCTTAATATGCATACCATTAAATAGTGCCAACATGTTTCATCGCCCAATCTTTTTTTGGCGATTTCGTCAGGGCTGCTCCAGTCGCTTGGCACAAACACAGGACACTGTTAGAGTTTTCTCTCTTGGGGACTGCCAAAGGTAAAAGGGAATCAAAACACACACAACTTTCAGCTCATTCCACTACCCCTATTACATATACAAGTCTCTGCTTATCATTTGAATATATCCATTACCCTCAGTGAGCCATGGCCTCGCGTACCAGCTCACTCCAATAGGTCTTGCGCGGGCTCCTTAAGTGAGTCCTTGCAGTGATTCCGCACTCAGCTGTAATGAGAATCTACAATGAGAGTATTTTTGGTATATTCAAAGCCCAATCTTGTCTTGGATGTAAAAAACACACACTCTTGTGTCAGATGTAAAAGCCAACTAAAAACCAGGACCCCCTTATTTGATGGCTCTTTTAAAGGAGACCCAGCTGCATGCTTGTCCCTGTTACAATTTCACCTTGGAGACCTGAATACATGTTCTATATTCAAACTCGCTGTATTTTCTCCAATGGTACAAACCAGCGCATACAGGACACACGGGGACTCTGCTTTTAGCGATGTCTAGGCTACTTGTGAATCACTGTTGGTCTCATATATATATATCGGGGTGGCAACCCTTACTTCTGTAACCTTAAGTGCAACGTTGGACTCACTACAGCCTTCACCTTCATATTATTCATAAATGGAAGATCATTAGTTCAAACTAACACCACGGAGTCCTAACCACACTGGGAGTTCAGCCTCACGTCTATGTCCCCACTCCCTCTCAGTAACGCCTCCTTACCACCCAAAGCCTCACGGAGCTCCTTCTCTCCGCCGATGATAAGCAGAGACTTGTATATGTAATAGGGGTAGTGGAATGAGCTGAAAGTTGTGTGTGTTTTGATTCCCTTTTACCTTTGGCAGTCCCCAAGAGAGAAAACTCTAACAGTGTCCTGTGTTTGTGCCAAGCGACTGGAGCAGCCCTGACGAAATCGCCAAAAAAAGATTGGGCGATGAAACATGTTGGCACTATTTAATGGTATGCATATTAAGCAACCTTTTTAATTGTTGATTTGGGTGCACATCAAAGGAGTAATAAAGTTTGAACCTATTGAGGGTGTATCCTACTCAACCTTTTACCTTCACTATTCAGTCGTTTTTGGTATGTGATTTCTTCACCCGGTACCTTAACAGCTTTGGTTTATTTTTGGACACTTACTTGATTATTATTTTTTGGAACGTGATGGTAACCAATGATGATAAAAGTGGGCAGAGCTGATGAGTACCAATCAGCAGGCTCAATTGGTGTTGCGCACGTGAGGTGCCATCTCGTCTCCTTCACATTTTTTCATATTTCTTTTACTAATTGTATTTGAAATAACACCTGGTGTAGTCTATGTGTATTCATGCACCTTGAGGTTTGTCTAGGGCATTGCCACAGGTAAAAAATCTCATTTTAAAATTGTAGGTGACTAGCTTAGTGGATGACTACCCCTTTTTCAAAACAGCGGGGAGTAGCACATACCTAAAGTTATAGGATTGAATCCACAGCTAAGAAGAAAGCATTCTACCTCCCAAGCCCTAGGCCTTTGTTGATAGATATTGTCCTTGGTGGCCCCTGGCCCTGCGGCCCATCTACAGCGTATGATGGGATGGTTTTCCCCACAAGCGTGTTTAACCCTGCATGACGCCCCCCACTTACACTCGTCTTTGTCAAACTTCCAACATGGCTTGCTTGATTTGCTACCGGCCTGGTTCTTTCCTTTGAACTCTTTTCCTTGCCCCTTGTACTTGCCCTTACTCCCGTAGGGATGAAAATTGCTCTCTTTCGCGCCGACGCCCGCCCTGCCCGCAACCATGTGTTTCGTGAAACCTTCCATGTCCTGACAATCCCACCCCATTATTGACCATACTTGCATCTTCTCCCTAAAACCCTCGTCGTATTTTAGCCATGCATTGCCCTGATACTGCTGCTGCGCCTCGTGCACTTTCTGCTCGTACAAGATCAGTGACGCCGCGCTTTGGGGGAATTTCTCAATGAGGACACATGCCAATGTTCTGAATGCTTTCAGCCAATTTTCTATTGATCTTTCTAATCTGGGTTTACCGGTGACCCTCCTGTCATCGTCCTTCTTGTCTTGGGTTGCTAGGTCTCAACCGGCCTGGCATGCCTCCAGTAGTGAAAACATTTCTATGAACTCCTTTCTCCAGATCCTCTCCTTAACTGTTAGTGGGATGAGGTTGGCCAGCCCTAAGAGCTTTGTGGTCGTGGGGGGGTCGCTTGGGGGGGGCACAAGTAATCACTGGCCGGCTTTCCGTTAGTGTCTTGCCCCTCTCCTGTATTGCCTGTACTTGAACTGTCCACCCCGAGACCCCTGTACCCCCTTGTGTGGTCACCTTGGTTCTTGTCGTTTCCCCCCTGCTGTGCCTGGTTTGCTACCCCTGTTTCCTTGTGTGTAGCCCCTTTTATTTGGCTTCTTTTGTCCGCCTTTTGGTCTGGCATCAGGCTGCCCCCTTGCCCCCCTGTGTCCCACAGGGTGTTACCAGGGAATGGAGCTCCTACACCTGGCCATTGCCACCAGGGCATCCATGCTGTTGGATGAGCTGCCCCGCAGTCCAGGTCTCCCCCTGGAAATCCTGACGCCCGTGTGCTAACCTTGTCTGCCACGGGGTGTGCATGGGCCATGGCCCTTGAATTGCTACATTGCTCACTCCCAGCTGAGTGCCCATATTTACGTTTGCCATGGGTTCCCTTCTGCTGGGCCCCTTCATTGCCCTCTCCTGTGCCCTCACTTGCCGCTCAGTGCGCCATGCTTACCACTCTCTTTGTCGCCCCCGCCGTCTTGTCTCCTGTGCCTCTCCTGAAGGGCCGCCATGCTGGCTACAGACCCCTCATCATCGCTGCTCGCCTCCACCTCTGAGTTAGACACCTGCTCTGGTGACGCTGCCCTCTTGCTCCTGGCTTGTGGGGGGTTCCTTCCCCCTTGGTCCACTCCCTTTTTGGCCTTCGCAGGGGCCGCCGTTTGGGCTGCAGGCCCCTTAGGGGGTGGCCACGCCAGGGATGCCCGCCGATGCCTCTTCTCCTTTCCTTGGGCCCCATCCTTGATTTGCTGATCCACCCAGCTCAGTCCCTTCATGGCAACCAGTACCCTGGCTTCTTCCAACATCGCTTGTAGGTCGTCATCCAGCTCGGGCAACGTGTCTCTTCCGCGTCTCTTCTGTCCTTTCTTTGCGGCCTCCGGAATCTCCTGGTCCTCCATGAAGCGACCTGGGGGCTGTGTTTTTCTACCGGCTGCCCTCTGCTTGCTGGCCATTCTGCAGGGTCCTGTGCTGCACCCTGTATTGCTGGTCAAGTTGCCCAGATGCCCAGGTACTTATCCCTGCTGCCGATCTTGTTCAGGTTTTAGTTGCAGCAGCAGTGCGTGCTTATTAATACTCTGCTACTAGTTCAGTGCAGCAGATCCTGTGTGTTGTTTTATCCTTTTAGTTCCTCCAGAGGTGCCCAATGGGATGGAGGTTGCCCTGGCCAATGTGGCTTACCTCCGCTCTCCTTATAGAGCTCTGGCCCTTGACCAATATCCCCAAATCACCACAAAGGAACACGAATTGCCACCAGTGTTGATTGCCTTCGTCCTGCTCCTGAGCGGCAATCGGAGACCTCCTGTCAGCCTCAGGTCTCCTGTTCCGATTCTGCCGCCGGGGAGCTTTGCCAGTTGGAGCGCCTAGCACCAGAAGCTTTCCCAAGCGGTGTTCGCACCTTTTACCACTCCTGCAATCGGAGAACTCCTGCTGGCCCCGGGTCTCGTGTCCTGTTTCCTGGTGCCAGGGAGTTGCTCCCTTTTAAGGCTCAGCCTTCGACAGCCTGCTCAACCTTCCGGGGTTGGATCGTTTGCCTTTAAGAGCCGAGCACACAAAAGGGGGGAATCCGGGTAGAAACTGCCGCTATTGCCGCCCCCACCGTTGCTTCTACCGCCTGGACTGCCTACACCGCAGAAAGGGCGTGAAAGCCGGCCAGCATCCGCCACCCACGCCGCCCCCGGCGTTGACTCTCGTCTTCCCGCAGCACTTTGGCATGAAAAATATCACGTCCCCTTTCTTTTACGTGCCTGCAAGTGAGCAAACAAAGCCTCCCACAAGCTCACTCAAGGGAAACTCCAGCCTTGACGAGGAAGGCAGTCCGCGCGAAACAGGTGGAAACTCCGGTCCTGGATATGGAAAGCAGTCCCCCCGGCACCGGATCTGTGTCGGTCACTCTTCTTCTGGTCTGGATTTGTTTCCGGCTGCAGTCCTCTCATGCTTCTGCAGTCTTCTCGTGGGGTAGGTCGATCCGCATCCGCCAAAACGATTCTTCTTTCTTCTCTGCGAGGGGGGGTGGTTGTGTTTTCCTTGTTGCCAGCTGGCCCTCTTTATACCCCCTTCCCCTAGCTTGCTCACCCCCTGATTGGGGGGCCTGCGCTCATCCTTGGGGTACCAATCCAGGTCGCCCCCTGCCTAGCAGTGATGAAAATGGGGGCGGGAAGGGCTTTTCATGCCTCTCGACGGCGTTTGACCCGGTCCCCCATGTCAGACCAGACCCCATTCTTTGCTAGCAAGCGAGTCTGACCACTGCAAAAGGGCGTGGGGGCTTCTCCCCAACAGGTTAATTTGGGAAAAACTGCAAAAAATCATGCAGTCTACAACACATTTTTCATTATATATTCAAATGTAGTTCTGAAGAGAACTATTCTAATACTAAAGTCTGCCACAGTATGGATGGAACACCATTTCTCAACAGCAGTGAATTGTGTAGGTGCCCAGAATAAAACTGTGTGCAAACAAGCGAAAAATGTTGTGAAGAAGCAGTTCCAACCCGCTGTACTTGTCAACATGAGGAAACAACAGTGGTCTCTCGAGATACATTTATATTAATCTTCTGGATATACCAGTACTAAGACATTCACAGGGTTCTCGTAAAGCATCTCTATATTGACTTTCATCCCTGTGCCATTACTGGGACATCCACAGAGCTCTCAAAATGTTCCTCTATTTTATTTACCACAATGAATACAACCCTAGGATGAAGCCGGCCAGCGAGCTCTCAAAATGCACCTCGATACTGACATATTTTGCACTATTACTGCAGTACTGAGGCGTCCACAAGGCTTTTACAATACACCTTTATCCTTGCAACAAGCAACTGTATCTTAGCGCTGAAGCAATCCTGGAGCTCTCACATTACTCCTTAGTTCTGACTTTTAATATGTGCTAGAACCTCAGTATGGAAAATGTGTGCAATTGGTTAATCCGCAAATCTAAAGGCTGCCTGGGAACAAGCATGCATAGGGCTTTAATTGATGAAGTAATTTGATACTTCATTTTTTCAAATAATTATTTTTTTGAGGTAAAATGCAAGGGCTCTAACTGCTGAGTTTCAGCATGTATCTTTCTAATGGAAAAGGCTTTGGACCATCTTCAACATGATTGAGCATGTTGTTTGGTGAAGTGTCTGTGGCTGGGTTTTTTAGGTCGAGCCTAGCAACATACATGCGCTGCTCTGTGAGGCATGCTGTATCTCCTCTAGGGGCATTGCTCTCGCCCCTCGCATGCCCCTGCCTTTTCATTGGCTACTTTCAGTGCCTTTCTAAGCCGGTTCTTTTGTGTGGCTATTGCGTCACATTAGTACCTCCTTTCATGGTTTGGGTCATGCCCATGGCAATTGGCCTTCTTGCATGTCTCATCCTCCAAGGGGCATTTAGGTTATTGTGGCGGGACTATTTTCTTACTTCGCCTTGCCTCGAGATTTTGGCTTGCTGATTTTTAGGGGTGCGGAAAACAACCGTGCGTAAGCCGATGCAATTTTCGCCATCCCATCTACTCTGCTGTCTCCCTGCCCCCCTTCTGGTCCTATCACTGTTTTTTTTTAGTGCGGCAGACGCTTTTTGCTCCCATTCATCATCCCCCCGCATACCCCTGATGGGTACATAATGGCCGCCATATCTGCTGGGTTCCAGGAGTAGGAGTGGTCGAGCGACCGTGTCATAGCATAGCAGCGCCCAGTACAACATGAAGCTTTATTGTGTGATTAATGCCTGGCTTTCTGCTGATGCGGACACCTTTTCTGTGATGATTCTTGACCCTACCCAGGCTCTGCATTTCTCTTTTTCTCTCCTTCTCTCCAAGTGATGGTTACTAACCACTGACATCACTTCCATAGCCACAAGTTCCGAGACATCTGGGCTCTCAGGACAAGCTTGCCCACAGCACCACCTTTGAGTGGCTGGAAATGTAAGTAGAATGCAAAACTGAGAGAAGGGTTCGGCGGAGAGGGGAAAAAAGAAACATGATATATGTTTTTCATGCGCTTTATAAATCTCCACACATTGACATAAAGCTGCCACAAAGTGCTTCTCAGATTTTCTGAATAATTGGAATTAATTTCTGTTTTCTTCGCTGCTTTCTCTCCATATCCCGCTTTCTTTAGTACACTCTCACCCGGGCGCAGGCGCGCAACACCCATTGGACTCACAGGGCTTCAGACCCCCCCCCCCCCCCCCCCCCCCCCCCTCGTGCGTGGCAGCCCGGGATGAGTCAGCTTCCCGGCGCGCACACAGCCACACCAGAGCACTTCACAGGTCTTTAAAAGGCCATTTGTATGTTAATGAGGCCTCGCTGGTGTTTCACCCCTTCTAAGAGCCCCTGCAGCTCCACTCTGCCTATGGCTTAAAAGATTCAGCCCCCCCCCCCCCCGAAATTCTTTCTTAGCCCCACCCCCCGAAATTTGGCTCTAGTAGTTGCGCCTCTGCCCGGGCGCCCCGATTTCCGCGGACCCTCACGGTTTTAGAAGACTGTCACAATCAGCTAAGGCAGAGGAGCGTTGCCCCGCTGGGTAAAAAGGAAAATGAAAACAATAATAACTAACATTATTATTGCTTTCGTTTTCCTCCCTGCCCGGGTGCGGGGTGGGTGGGCTGGGCTGGCCGGTGCAGGGGACAGGTGCAAAGCACCCTCTAAAGTGCGCATGACAGTCACCCCTCCACCCACCACCCGTGCTTAGTAGCGGCTGCTACTGGTCCCAGTGTCTGCTAATCCGAGTAGCGCCTGCTGACATTCTCGCCATCTCATCTGGATAGCAGTTCACTTCTTTAAATAGTCAGTGCTGGGCAGCCTCACCTCCTCGATGAAAATCAACCCGCACAGCTCCGAGGGCATCTCTCAGCCACCTTACATCCCCGCTCCCAGACCGCCATGTAGAAACACAAACTGCAGTTCACCCAGTCTTCTTTCTGGTACTATTAATTATGCTTTGACTTTTATAAATACATAACTACGAGTCCCAGAATGCAAAGGAAACGAACTGAATGAGTGAGACACATTTATATCTCCGTTCTTTTCTTAACTGGCTAAAATGTTTTGAACTGGAACACAGTGCGCAACCCCAGAAACGCGGGTCTGTGTTTGTTTAGTTATTTGTGGTCCTTTTACAGGTTTAGTAAATGTGTCAGTATACAGCCTTGAATTGGGAAGGGGGCGTTTCCCCATTATTCTTGATTTGCTGCAATTCTCACATACTTTATCTCCTGCATAATTTGCAGATTTTAACCAAAATAAATTATTTCCAGCTGAAACAGAGCAAAGTTTGTTAAAAACGCTATAACACGTGTTCCAGCTCAATGGCAGACCCTTTGTCACATATAGGCAGGTAATCTTTCAGTTGCTAATAGCTCTATTTATGTTTTGACCAAGGATCATATAGTGTTTACATGAGTACAAATGCAAAATAGTGAAGCATTATTGCTTCAAAATATGCTGCATTATGCCATATAATTTGCTTCCTTTTGCCACATAATTTAGTGATCCCTGGTGGCCCTGCCTTCATAGCGCATTCTGTCAACAGAGCCATCATGACTGGGTGAGTTCAGGTTGTTGGTGCGTGTTCAGGACGGCCACGATTCACAGCTCTAGAGATGAGTGTGTAAGCAGTGTGTATTTTCCACAGTGCCTGTCAGTGGGTCATAAAGGTGTTAAACTCATCCAATTCTTGGCCTCTCTGCTGAAAGCACAATGCAAACAGAGTTGCCAAATTTAGGTGAAAGTGTGTAATGTTGTTACACGAATTCTGCTGTTAAAACATTCGCACAGACGGAAAAGAAATGCAGCGTTTCAGTGTGTGTAAGAATGGAGATGGGGAAATGGAGGTGACAAAAGAAAGTAAGCAGAAGGAGAAAGTGAAAAGAAAGGGCAGAAGGTGAAGTGTGAGTCATGCAGATGTAGATAGACTTTACAAAGAGATGTGATGAGAAAAGAGTGTAAAGAATTAACACAGGGAGGGAGGCTGCAGTGGAAAGAGATGTGAAGGGAAAATACTAATTTACTTCACATAACTCCACTCTGCACCACACAATACCACTCTGCGCCACACAATTCCGTTCCATGCCTCCCAATTTAACTCTGCGCCATTCAATTACACTCCACGCCACATAATTTCATTCCACACCACATAATTCTTCATCATGCCACATAGTTCCACTTCACTCAACCCAACAGAATTCCACGCTACATAGTTCCACGTATCACAATTGCATGCCATGACACACACTTCCAGTACATGGCACCTAATTCCATTCTATGCAACATAATTTCACCTCCAGTCACATAATTCCACACCACATCCTTTCACTCCATATAATTCAACTCCACGCCACATAATTCAACAAAACTCCATGCAATATAATTTCACTCCACATCACAACACATAATTCTACTCCGAACAATGCAACACAATTCAATACAACACAATTCTACGCCATGCCACATAGTTCCATGCAACATAATTATTTTACATGCCAATGATTCCACTCCACACCATATAATTCCACTCCACACCATGTCACACATTTGCACTTCACATCACACAATTACACTTAGTGCCACAAAATTCCATTCCACCCCACCCCACACAACTCCACTACACACCATACAATTGCTTGTCTTTCAATTCCACTTCATGTCACGCAATGCCACACCACACAGTTCTACGCCACTCCACACAGATCCACGCCAAATAATTCTACGTCATGCCACATAATTTCACTGCACGACATGTAATTCCAGGCTACATAATTCCACTCCATGCCACATAACTTCTTTCCACTACACATAAATCTACTCCTTTCTGCATTATTCCACTCCATACCACATAATTTCAATCAACTTAGCGCCACACAATTCCATAGTACACCACACAATTCCACAAAGCACCACATAATTCCATACTACATAATTCCACTCGACATCAGATAATTCCATTCCATACCACCTCATTCCATGATATGCCATCTAACTACACAACGTGCCACTTAATACCACACCACGTCATGTGATTCAACTACACACAATTGGACTCCATGCCACACAAATTCTCTCCACGGCATACAATTCCACATCTCGCAATTCCAATCCATGCTACACAATTCTACACTATTCCACATAATTGCACTCCACGTCACATAATGCCAAGCCACACAATTCCACTCCACGCCGCATAAATCCACTCCACGACACATAATTCCACTCCATGCTACACTATTCCACACAAGTCCACCTAATTCCAAACCATGCCATTGTCTACATATTTCTGCGCTTTCATAACAGTTATCACTATTACATACTTGTATCAATACAATAATTTATCTTAAACAACAAATATTACTTAGACTGAGGCTTGACTTAGGCCTTTGATTCCATTCCTCTAGACCCTGCACTATGTACCACTGCAGTCTTCACCACTTTATTATAATTCTGCAGCACTACACTCTGCAACACTGCACTTTATGCCACTGCACTCTACTCCCTGCCACTATACTTTATGCCACTTCTCTCTATGCCAGCGATCTCCGTTCCACTGCTCTCTGTACCACTGGACTCTACGACACTCTACCCGGTGCAGTGCTACTCTACTCTACAACACATCACTCTATGCCACAGCACTCTACTTCATTAAACTTTGAACAACTCTACACTAGTTTGCAACACCCTACTCTACACCACAGCACTGTACGCCACTACACTTTATGCCACTATACTCTACTCCAATGCACTCTACACCACTTTAATCCAATTTGCACCAAGGGCCATGGTCAAGGCCCAGTGCCCAGAGCTGTACTGCTAGAGCTGAACACCATGCTTGGAAGGCTTTGGATGGAGGGGGAAAGGGTACAGAGAAGAGTAGAGGCTCATAACCTGTGCTGAGTGTGTCGGGGAGCACCAGGAACCAATAAAATGCAAGACCTAAGACCATACCCTGTTGCAAGAAATTATGGGACCATGTAAGTCTCTGCAAGGGGAAGTGAGCATAGGCCATGACAAAAATCCACACTTAGTGGCTAGAGCATACTGGGTGTGCTGAATGCTGCATTACCTTGGAGTGCATAGTGCACTGCCAAAGGATGTGTTCGAAGTCTTAGAGGATGAGGGATCATGTAAATGGCAAGACCAAAATTATGCCCATAGCTTTCTTGGCTATCTGTAGTCCCTACCAAAAGAGTACTAAGGTAATACTGTAATTAAAAAACCCTGTATACCACAGTTCAAGCAACATTATGGTTACATTCTATAAACTAAGGAAAAATGATATTGTCTAGGTATACTTAGTTGTCCATCTATAATGCTTTCCATGCACTGTTTTATGAAAAAGCAATATATAACATTACAGTTGACATCACTGTAAATATTATATATGGCAATGGCGAAATCTGATTACATAGACAACATCAATGAGCGCAACTTTTCAAAATTGACCATTAGGATTAATAAAGGCTTCAGATTCCATACCATTTTGGTAAGGATACATACGCTGACAGGCAAATTGCAACCTTACAACTCCATGTGTATTTAACATTATGTTTTCACGTGAGAGTAATTGCAAAAGCGTTGATTATCAATATCGTTTTTAGGGGGAACATTATGTGTTGACATGACGGATGCAGCCTGTTGGACTTGGCCCAGTCTTAAGGGGCAGCCCCAAACTTTTTACCTTCACCTTCCTGTTTTCTGAACCTGTTTTTGTTGACTTTTAGGACAGTGCACAATTTACCACTTCTAATTAGTGCTACACTGCTTGTGCTCTTTCCTTTAAGCATGGCACACCAATTTGGCACATTTAATTTACGTGAAAGTCCCTAGTAAAGTGGTACTACATTTACATGTACATGTAAATTAAATGCTACTAGTGGGCCTGCAACACTGGTTGTGCCACCCTCTTAAGTAGCCCTCTAAACATGACTCAGGCCTCCGATTGCAGCCTGTGTGCGCAGTTTGTAAACTGCCATGTCGTCATGGCATAATAAACCTTTTGCCAGACAAAACATTCCTTGTTAATACATAGATGTCACCCCAGGGTTGGCCCTAAACAGCCCAGAGGACTGGATGCAGTGCATTAAAAAAAAGTAGGACATGTACTTCTATGTTTTACATGTCCTGGTAGTGAAAAACTCCTACATAAATATTTTACTATTGCAAGGCCTCCCTCTCTCATAGGATATCATTGGGGTACCAATTAAATTTAATATGTGACAACTTCCTATTGGGCAATCAACAACAGAAGAGGAAGGGTAAAAACATGACTAGTCCCCTCAAGGGAAAAGTTCCAAAACAACAAAGTCAGTGTAGTGTCTACAAGGCACTTACCATCCAAAAGGCACGGGTCTCCAGAGTCGGGACCTTCCCAAAACGTTATAGGGAGGAACACAGACCTGGGGAGGTAATACAGATTAAGTATGAAAGCCCTCACTCACCAACCTGGTTGGTGACATGCTTCATCATCGGGCTCCACTGGGTATGGCCGAGTGCCATCCCAGTGTGCTACAACGCCAGGTTACTGCGGAGCGGGATTTTGTGAGGTGACAGTGAATTTGGAATTAAAAATACCCAATTAAGTCAAAAAATATATAATTTAATAGTTTTGCTAATTGGGAGAGATTAAAAAGGAGTGAGGGTCAAAAAATAACAGACCGGATTCACTCCGTGGCGGTCAACATGTTTCTGCCTTGGGTGTGTTTCACAGGCTTTCATCAGGACCAGAGTGGGAGTGTGAGAGCCCCGGAGGTATAAACGCACTAAGGTTCACCCTACCGTGGGCTATTATGTGAAAAAATGTAAATAAACAATTCAAAATCCGCCAAGTGGTATCGAGGTGGAGAGAAACGAGTTTACTTCTAAAATGAAAAAAAGACAAACAAACACAAGACAAAACATAAAAGAATTGTAAATGTGCATGGTCAATTCATTATGAGTCGCCGTAGCTACAGGCACAAATCATAGTGCATGGATGGGACTGTGCCAATAATCAGTACCTCAAGTGCCAAAAGTTGTGCTATCCGTGCTATACGCTTATCCAGGTACTAGTGTCAGGGGAGTACACCGGACTTCACCTGAATAGCATGACTAGTACTGTATATCGAAACACACGTGGAGCCTACATGCTACGTGAGGATCTAGATCAAAAGAGGGCCGGGAACTCATTGGACATGGCCCGTGCATCATTTCTAGGAGGCAAAGATGCATGAGTATGGAGAAAGATTCTTACTATGAGGCCAGACCGTTCGCCGCCTCAGGGATCCCGGGGTGGGGGTGCGAACAAAATGGCACACCCTAAAGAGGAAGGGAAAAGAAAGAACAAGGCCACGAGCGGCTAGGTAACCAGAACTGTGGCTTTAGAGAACAGAAAATAATGATAAGGAATAAAGAAGCAGGTAACGGGAAGTGCACTTACGCCCTCGCTGTTCGGCACCCGTTAGAAACCTGTACAGCCTCGAGCCGCCGGGTCCAGGAAGTGAAGAGACCTGGAGCGAGGCAGATATAAACAGAAAAAATGTGGGAGTAAGCCCGACTGTGATAGGGCAAATTCCCCGAAGCTGTGCAATGATTGGCTGGGCCCCAGCCAATAGAATAAGGGGAGAAAAAAAGTTCGTCAAGGAGGCTCGGCCGTTGATTCCCTAGACGCTGTCATCAGGGAAAACTTTATGCGGTGTTGAGCAAACGAACATAGTTAGTGCAGGCAACGTTAAGAATTTGAGCCTGTGAAAAATGGTAAAATGCAGAGTCCACACTCGAAGACGGGGAGGTAATCGAGCATAAGCTAAGTGCTCCAGTATTACAGAGTGTCAATGCAAAAAATGGGAGACCGACTGTTCGCGAAACGACACATGTAATTTACAAGGAAGCCCAAAAGCAGGTATTGAAAAAAAGAAATGACTAATCGTGTAAGGGGGTCCAACATAGTAAGGGCCAAAGAGGAACTATGTACTTGATAAGTATATAGCGGGACCACCAGAAAAGAGACCGACTAAGATCAAGTAGTATTCATAAAGCAGGGGGTGGGTCTACACGGACTGGCAATACATAGTGAGTAATGAAATCATAAGTCCATGCTTAGAGTATGTTAACCCAAGGTATATTATCGTTAAGACCCACAAGATTAGTGCCCAGACGATACACCCACCTTTGTTCCTTCTCAAAAAGGATTTTCTGAGTGTTACTGCGTGTCGTGATCTCTTCAATTATTGTCCAGTGTAGGTCATTAGTGGTATGGTTAGCGGACAGAAAGTGTTCACTTAGTTTCGTAGTGACTCGCTTACATCTAATGTTGCTCCGATGTTCACAGATACGGAGTTTCACTTTCCTAGTGGTCATCCCTACATAGCGTAGACCACAAGGACAAGTAATCAGGTAGACGACATTGGGTGTATTGCAATTGGTATGTCCTGTCTGGGTCCAGACCTTGCCGGGTTCCAAGTTCAGACAGGTAGTGTGGGAGGTCAGGTGACATATACTGCAGTCCGAGCACGGGAAATGGCCAGTAATCTTAGGAAGACCCCAAGCTTCTGTGATGGATCTTTGAGCAGTGTTTGTTTGGGTGATAGGGCGTGTATGTACCAGGCTATTCCGCAGGCTTTGTGCTCGTTTGAATGAGAATAGAGGTTTTTCCCATCTCCGGTTGTTGCTATTAATAATTCGCCAGTGTTTCATGACGACTTTCTTCATAGCGTTGGACAGGGTACTGTAAGTAGTGACACATGTGAGTGGTATGGACATGACGTCTTGTACAGAGTCCTCTAAAAGAACTTCTCTAGGTTGATTTCTAGCCCGTTTGTAACTTTTGGAGAGAAGAGGGACGGGATACCCTCTGGCTGTCATTTTAGAAGTTAGGTCACTGGATTGGGCCTTAAAATCTCCCAAAGAGGTACAGTTCCGCCGGAGGCGGAGGAATTGCCCGTAAGGCAAATTCTCCCTCAATGCACGAGGATGGAAGCTCGTAAACTCGAGAAGGTTATTTCTGGATGTAGGTTTATAGTGTGTCTTCGTGTGAAGAGATCCAAGTTTCTTAGTGATCACAACATCAAGAAATACGACTTCATGAAGGTCATAGGTGTACGTAAATCTTAAGTTGGGATCCAAGGTGTTAACCCACTGGAAAAAGATTTTGAGGGCGTTGATATCGCCGTGCCAGATGAGAAGCACGTCATCTATATAGCGTCTCCATAGGCCTATGGAGGATAGATGAGGATTGGTATCAGGGAGAATAAATTTCCGTTCGAAATCATACACATACAATCCCGCTACACTAGGAGCGAAGGTACTCCCCATGGAAGTACCCGTGGATTGCAGGTACAGATGTCCCTGATATTCAAAAAAGTTCCTTTTCAAGGCTAGGGTTGCACATTGGATAATGAAGTTCTTAGATGTCCTGTGTTCCCAAGGATGGGAATTGAGAGATTCCCCCAGGACCCGGATGGTCTCATCCTGGGGGATACTGGTGTACAAGCTCTCGATGTCCAATGTGACCAAGACCGTGTCCTCAGAACATTGAATGTTGTTTAGTAGTTTAAGCAGGTCCTTGGTATCCTTAAGATACGTGGATGATTGCTGGACCAGAGGCTTGAGGAAATGGTCACAGAACCGTGATAATGGTTCCAGGAGAGAGCCAATCCCTGACACAATAGGGCGTCCAGGGGGAGGTAGTCTACCCTTGTGAATTTTGGGGAGTGTGTAGAAATAGGGAATAGTACCCTGGCTCTCGGTGAGGAATCGTGCTTCTGGTCTGGTGATGATGTCTTCTGTGAGTGCTTCTTCGACTATCCTCTCGATCTGGTTTTTAAGATCATTAGAGGGGTCGCTAGGAAGAGGTGTATAATTCTTGCGATCACTGAGGAGTCTACGGCACTCATGATCGTAATCAGCAGTATTCATCAGGACCACTGCTCCGCCCTTATCAGCCGGTTTGATGGTAAGATTAGGGGGACAGAAGACATCATCACCAGACCAGAAGCACGATTCCTCACCGAGAGCCAGGGTACTATTCCCTATTTCTACACACTCCCCAAAATTCACAAGGGTAGACTACCTCCCCCTGGACGCCCTATTGTGTCAGGGATTGGCTCTCTCCTGGAACCATTATCACGGTTCTGTGACCATTTCCTCAAGCCTCTGGTCCAGCAATCATCCACGTATCTTAAGGATACCAAGGACCTGCTTAAACTACTAAACAACATTCAATGTTCTGAGGACACGGTCTTGGTCACATTGGACATCGAGAGCTTGTACACCAGTATCCCCCAGGATGAGACCATCCGGGTCCTGGGGGAATCTCTCAATTCCCATCCTTGGGAACACAGGACATCTAAGAACTTCATTATCCAATGTGCAACCCTAGCCTTGAAAAGGAACTTTTTTGAATATCAGGGACATCTGTACCTGCAATCCACGGGTACTTCCATGGGGAGTACCTTCGCTCCTAGTGTAGCGGGATTGTATGTGTATGATTTCGAACGGAAATTTATTCTCCCTGATACCAATCCTCATCTATCCTCCATAGGCCTATGGAGACGCTATATAGATGACGTGCTTCTCATCTGGCACGGCGATATCAACGCCCTCAAAACCTTTTTCCAGTGGGTTAACACCTTGGATCCCAACTTAAGATTTACGTACACCTATGACCTTCATGAAGTCGTATTTCTTGATGTTGTGATCACTAAGAAACTTGGATCTCTTCACACGAAGACACACTATAAACCTACATCCAGAAATAACCTTCTCGAGTTTACGAGCTTCCATCCTCGTGCATTGAGGGAGAATTTGCCTTACGGGCAATTCCTCCGCCTCCGGCGGAACTGTACCTCTTTGGGAGATTTTAAGGCCCAATCCAGTGACCTAACTTCTAAAATGACAGCCAGAGGGTATCCCGTCCCTCTTCTCTCCAAAAGTTACAAACGGGCTAGAAATCAACCTAGAGAAGTTCTTTTAGAGGACTCTGTAAAAGACGTCATGTCCATACCACTCACATGCGTCACTACTTACAGTACCCTGTCCAACGCTATGAAGAAAGTCGTCATGAAACACTGGCGAATTATTAATAGCAACAACCGGAGATGGGAAAAACCTCTATTCTCATTCAAACGAGCACAAAGCCTGCGGAATAGCCTGGTACATACACGCCCTATCACCCAAACAAACACTGCTCAAAGATCCATCACAGAAGCTTGGGGTCTTCCTAAGATTACTGGCCATTTCCCGTGCTCGGACTGCAGTATATGTCACCTGACCTCCCACACTACCTGTCTGAACTTGGAACCCGGCAAGGTCTGGACCCAGACAGGACATACCAATTGCAATACACCCAATGTCGTCTACCTGATTACTTGTCCTTGTGGTCTACGCTATGTAGGGATGACCACTAGGAAAGTGAAACTCCGTATCTGTGAACATCGGAGCAACATTAGATGTAAGCGAGTCACTACGAAACTAAGTGAACACTTTCTGTCCGCTAACCATACCACTAATGACCTAAACTGGACAATAATTGAAGAGATCACGACACGCAGTAACACTCAGAAAATCCTTTTTGAGAAGGAACAAAGGTGGGTGTATCGTCTGGGCACTAATCTTGTGGGTCTTAACGATAATATACCTTGGGTTAACATACTCTAAGCATGGACTTATGATTTCATTACTCACTATGTATTGCCAGTCCGTGTAGACCCACCCCCTGCTTTATGAATACTACTTGATCTTAGTCGGTCTCTTTTCTGGTGGTCCCGCTATATACTTATCAAGTACATAGTTCCTCTTTGGCCCTTACTATGTTGGACCCCCTTACACGATTAGTCATTTCTTTTTTTCAATACCTGCTTTTGGGCTTCCTTGTAAATTACATGTGTCGTTTCGCGAACAGTCGGTCTCCCATTTTTTGCATTGACACTCTGTAATACTGGAGCACTTAGCTTATGCTCGATTACCTCCCCGTCTTCGAGTGTGGACTCTGCATTTTACCATTTTTCACAGGCTCAAATTCTTAACGTTGCCTGCACTAACTATGTTCGTTTGCTCAACACCGCATAAAGTTTTCCCTGATGACAGCGTCTAGGGAATCAGCGGCCGAGCCTCCTTGACGAACTTTTTTTCTCCCCTTATTCTATTGGCTGGGGCCCAGCCAATCATTGCACAGCTTCAGGGAATTTGCCCTATCACAGTCGGGCTTACTCCCACATTTTTTCTGTTTATATCTGCCTCGCTCCAGGTCTCTTCACTTCCTGGACCCGGCGGCTCGAGGCTGTACAGGTTTCTAACGGGTGCCGAACAGCGAGGGCGTAAGTGCACTTCCCGTTACCTGCTTCTTTATTCCTTATCATTATTTTCTGTTCTCTAAAGCCACAGTTCTGGTTACCTAGCCGCTCGTGGCCTTGTTCTTTCTTTTCCCTCCCTCTTTAGGGTGTGCCATTTTGTTCGCACCCCCACCCCGGGATCCCTGAGGCGACGAACGGTCTGGCCTCATAGTAAGAATCTTTCTCCATACTCATGCATCTTTGCCTCCTAGAAATGATGCACGGGCCATGTCCAATGAGTTCCCGGCCCTCTTTTGATCTAGATCCTCACGTAGCGTGTAGGCTCCACGTGTGTTTCGATATACAGTACTAGTCACGCTATTCAGGTGAAGTCCGGTGTACTCCCCTGACACTAGTACCTGGATAAGCGTATAGCACGGATAGCACAACTTTTGGCACTTGAGGTACTGATTATTGGCACAGTCCCATCCATGCACTATGTTTTGTGCCTGTAGCTACGGCGACTCATAATGAATTGACCATGCACATTTACAATTCTTTTATGTTTTGTCTTGTGTTTGTTTGTCTTTTTTTCATTTTAGAAGTAAACTCGTTTCTCTCCACCTCGATACCACTTGGCGGATTTTGAATTGTTTATTTACATTTTTTCACATAATAGCCCACGGTAGGGTGAACCTTAGTGCGTTTATACCTCCGGGGCTCTCACACTCCCACTCTGGTCCTGATGAAAGCCTGTGAAACACACCCAAGGCAGAAACATGTTGACCGCCACGGAGTGAATCCGGTCTGTTATTTTTTGACCCTCACTCCTTTTTAATCTCTCCCAATTAGCAAAACTATTAAATTATATATTTTTTGACTTAATTGGGTATTTTTAATTCCAAATTCACTGTCACCTCACAAAATCCCGCTCCGCAGTAACCTGGCGTTGTAGCACACTGGGATGGCACTCGGCCATACCCAGTGGAGCCCGATGATGAAGCATGTCACCAACCAGGTTGGTGAGTGAGGGCTTTCATACTTAATCTGTATTACCTCCCCAGGTCTGTGTTCCTCCCTATAACGTTTTGGGAAGGTCCCAACTCTGGAGACCCGTGCCTTTTGGATGGTAAGTGCCTTGTAGACACTACACTGACTTTGTTGTTTTGGAACTTCCTATTGGGAGCAGGTAACATGTCGAGTTTGGTTTCTGAAGAATTGCAATTAAAAGCCCTCATTAATGGTAAAGTCGCATTTTTAGTCGTAATTCTGAAAATGGTACTTTTAGAAAGTTGGTATTTTCTTGTTCTGGCAATTTGGTGCCTGCAGTTTGATCTTGGGTCACGACTAGGTGTAGCTTGCAGTTAGTCTGTGTGTATTGCTCATGGACAGCGAGGCAAAGGAAAAGGTGTTGGTAGGATGGGACACATTGATTTAACGAGGGGAGGAGATGTCACCTACCACACTTGCACATCACAATGGCTCAGCCTAGCACTTTCACCAAGGGTTTGACAATGGTCTTTTGTGACCTCGGACAAACTGGGGCCAGGTCAGGGAGAAATGTGATGACGGACACATCAGGGGAGTGGAAACTTCTGGAAGTTGGGACCAGGTATAAATATTTGACCTTAAACCCCAACTCTTCCGTTCACTTCTGGACTTGTGGACACTGCAAGGAAGAAGGACTGCTGTGCTGCTGAAAGGACTGCCATTCTGCTGGACTGCTGCTCGGAAGGAATGCTGCACTGCTGTGCTGCCCTGCTGGCCTCTTGCCTGGGTGAGAAAGGCTGAACCTGCATCTCTAAACCCAGGACATCAGAGTGTCTCGGAGGGCAAGTAGGCTAGCCTCCTGATCAGAAGCCCCAGGGACAGAACAGGCTTCCAACCACCTTGAATCCAGCACCTGAACTATGCCATCTGTGAGTCCAGCCCTCCCAAGTGGTGCCACCCCAGTCTTGCACCCATGGAAGTGAGCCTGAAGGTACTGCGCCAGTCCATATCTGAATTCACAGAACCAACACATCCCATCCACAGCGTAACACATTGAACGCAGAACCAGCACATCACTTTTGCTGCTTGACGCATCGCCCTCGGAACCAACACATTGCCTCTGCTGCACAGACTTCTCCGATGCAAGGACTTAGCATTGGCCATCACTGCTCAATAAAATCATTGTTGCATGATGCATCTCCATGCAAGGAGATCACATCACACTTCACAGATCCCCCGAATTGCTGCTGCATGACACATCTTGCCTCAGATTGGCTCTGCTGTGCAACACATCCTCAACGTGGGCATCTGCATCTCTTCGCAACCAGGGTTAAGGCACTGTGTTTAGCAGACCTAAGTGGGTCCCAATAGCTGGTCCGCACTCCATTGCAGTCATCCTGAACTTTATCCTTATCTGGCACGGCCAGATAACCACAGTTGGCACTTGGTGCGTTTTGCATCTGTTTTCACTGAAATCTTTAAACTTGCATATCTCTGGTCCTATACATTGAATGTTTGTCATTAGGTCTTGATTTATTTATTACATTTTTCTGTATTTTTCTAAATTGGTGTGGAATTTTTCTTGTATTGTGTTTTCACCTTAATACTGTTTAAAGTGCGGCATAACTACTTTACACACTGCCTCTAAGTTAAGACTGACTGCTCTATGGTAAACTACCAGAGGTTTGAGCACTGGTTAATGTGGGGTTGGCTTGTGATTTAATCCTGTTATATTTCATATCGGCACCCTAATATAGGTCCAGGGAACATCGTACACTTTTCCTACATCATCTCCACGTCATTTCATATGAACGAGCCTTATAAGGACATAACTCCAAATAACGACAGAATGCCTTATACGGACATAGCGCCTTATAAGGACTGTAGCCTTTTATGGACTAAACCTTTCACCTAGTTCCATGCCGAGGGTGGGTTTTTCCCAATCGATATTGCTAAGACGTCATCCTTAGCACATATGAATAATTTATGAGTACACTCTCCAGAGGGTATACTTCACCTCTCCCATCGACGCACAAGGTTTAATCCCCAACGTCATCCTCATACTGAACAATGGCTAACACACGCACATGGACTGTATAAATACAGCACCTCTTGCTATCAGTAGGCAGGAGGGAACCAAGACTTCAAGGCCGACACACTGACCAGAGACGCTGTGACTCCGACATGCAATCGCTCCAGCTGACAGTGGTCTGACTATCCCATGCGGGGTGTCCAACTCAAGTCCAGGACGAAGTCCCACACTCTCACTATTCAGGTATGGGGGTTCGACTAAATCCTAGTGGGATTCTTGGCTCTTAGGCTCCTAGACTCTTAGACTCTAGGCTCTTAGGCTTAGGCTCTTTCGCACCTACTCACATGCTAGGTACACTTAGGTACATCTAGACAGGCATCTTAGGAGTACGCACTTTATTTTATAAATGCATTTCATATTCATGTATGTGTTCATGACTATTGCAAAAAGGTAGAACAATACTATTCCTTTTTATTCACTGTACTGCTGGTTCTATATCTCTGCTACTGTGTCACAGTTGTAGCAACACATTTATTTTACATGAGAAGAACAACGGTACAATAAATTCTTATTGTAAACACGCTCCACTGTTTCTTCTGTGTATCTCTCCGAGAGCAAAACAAGCAAGCACGAGTGACTGGGTGAAAAGTAGTATATTGTTTCCACAAGTCTGAGGGATCAGGGTTTGTTGTGTTCTGAGGTTGTCAAAAACTCTAATAATAGGAGATTCTAGTGGCACTGCGAGCTAGCTAATGCAAAACATAGGCTAACATATTCGGAGGGGTGTACAGTGTCAGTTTGCCACTAGACCCACAGTATGTGTTATCCGTAAACAGCGCAGGTATTATAGGAACTACACTACATGGTGCCCAAAGTGCTATATACATGGCACCCAACCATTTGGTTTGGTACTTATTTAACAGTAGAATCTGAGTAGCTCAGTCGTGCTTATTCTTCTTACAAACCCAGAGATGTCTGGAGTGGGTGCGTAAAAAGCTCCGCCACAGCTGAGTAGGCGAGATATCCTATTTATTGGCTGTTGGTTATTCAAGCTTGAAAGGACAAATTTCCCAAAATTGTGCATAAAACCTTTTCATAATTTCCTTGGACAGTTATTCCGTGTCTTAAACACGATGTCTGACGAAGAGACAGCCTTAAACCCAATAAACCAACGTAATCAGTCTAGGTGAGGAAGATGAAAATGCAATACAGATTGCAGCCAAAGTAAGACAAACTCTGACAGTTAAACTCGTCAAACATGGGTTATCACCCAGAGGAGGTGTAGTAATATTCATGATAGAGGCACATGAAGATTTCAAAACAGAGGTATTCTACTCATGGGTTATATTCCCTGAAGCAGATGCTGTAACAAAAACGTTTCATTATTACACACATGAAGAACTTACAGCGGCCTACACTCCGTTTGAGGAGATTGAGATTCCGCTTACTTACCAGGATCATATTTTCAGGTTTAATGGTGCCCTACCCCACACAAGAACAAGAGCAAGGCTTGGTCCTTTAGGAAGACCAGGAGCAACATGGCCAATATTAGCGACCTATGCACCACATCCAAACATTGACACAATGCCAGGTGATGAACTACTTGTTCAACACAAAAAGTTGATAAAACTCTACAGAAACATGACACACTTCGTCTTGAGGACACTTGCGGTCCAACCTACAGTAATTGCATCTACTGCAGCTCCTACACAAAGCACAGGTACTAAAATTACTCCACAAACATTATACGCGGTAATGGGCAAAGTGCGCATAAAACGTGAACAAATTCCTTTCTGGGTAGCTCAGAAAATAACCCAGTTAGAAGCAGTATTCCCAAATACAACACCATTTGAAAAACATAGAATGTTAACAATCTGTTTGCCCATGGGGATTACACCATGGTTAGAGGATTGCACCTCTTGGGGTGCAGTCTTTGCTGCCATATATACCAGAACTCATGGTATTCCTTCATTAGCAGTAATACCAGATGTAGTAAGACAAATGCAAAATGAGTACGGAGCAGAACCTGCCCTAAACTTAAGGATGAAGTTATTAAAAAACTACGACCAGGTATCAGCCATATTACTAGCTAAAATTAAAGGGGAAGCAGCATCAGTGACAATCCGCCAACGCCTATGGGAGCTCTCTCCATTAATTCAGGAGAATGAACAACCCAATATAATTGAAACTGCATATGCAGAGTTAGGCAGGGATAGTTTGGGGGAAAAAGCTTTAAAACCTCAACTACACGGTAGTCCTGAAAAGCAGATACCTACTTCCTATAAAAAGAAGTGGGATAGTAAAAAAGAAAACTCTAAAGACAAGAGATCTCAGTCCGGAGGTATGTCTCCTCCACAGGAGCCCTCTGAAAAGAGGTACAACCTTAGGAATAGGGATAATATTAGGAAACCTGACAGGAATCAGGATACTGATACACATTCCTCTCGTTCCTTTCAGGGCCCGAAGAAAAGCTCTGAAAGAGAAGGATGGTCAGAAAATAGAGAGGAGCATACACAGTCTAGAGACAAGCAGCGTGCTCAGGACTTTACTTCTAAAAAAAGAAGATAAGCAAAATCCAAAACCTCAATTTAAGAAAAAGAAAGTTGCTGGTCTAAAAATCTGACATGCCCAGAATTCTGAGGACACAACTTATGAATGGGAATGGGCTCTGACGATGCTAGACAGTGCGGCAGAAGTAACAATAGCTCACCTGAACCTGAAGGAATTTCTGGTGACAGCGGACTTGGATGATTACATCAAGGTGGAAACACCAGACACCAGCGTGAGCGTCCTACATAAGTTATATGAAATAACACTCTGGTTGGAGGGGGACAAGCCCAGGAAAGTAAAAGCTCTTTTTTGGAAGAACTTATCATCTGGTTATGACATCCTGCTAGCAGAACAAGATTGGCCGCCTGCATTCGTAATGGAGTGCCCCAGGGGAGAAAGTATAATTTTTCCTGCATTTTCCGACTACGTTCCCGTTCACCTTAAACATACATATGCACAGGAGTGGGCAGTAGCCCAAGCTCCAGCATTGTCCAAAATCATGCAGGGTGGAATGAGAACTGAACCTACCACGTGATCCCGTTAAAAGTTTCACCTAATGCTCAGAGGCAATATCCAATAAAGCAAGAAGCTAAAAAACAGGTCAGGGAGATTTTAGATCAACTTGAATACCTGGGGGTCATTGAAAAATGTATCTCTCCAATGAACAATCCTTTGTTTCCCGTCTCTAAACCCTACAATACATATTGCCTAGTTTTAGATTACAGACATTTAAACTCATGCACAAAGACATTTGCTGTCCAAAATACACATAGTGCCGCATTAATGAATAACATTGAGCGCAAAAAATACAAAACCACACTTGATATCTCAAATGGATTTTTCTGCCAAAATATAGCGCCTGAAGGCAGGTATCTGACCGCATTCAGTGCATTAGGGTCCCAACGACAATTTTGTCGACTAGCCCAAGGGTATAAGAATAGCCCAGGTGTATTTTCAGCAAGAGTAACAGAGTTACTTCAAAAATTTGATGAAGAAGCGTTGTCCGAAGTGGATGATATTTATCTGACAGACGATGACTTAGAGAGGCACTTGACCAGGGTAAGCACCATTATTATGGGATTTGCCGCAGAGGGCTACAAATTCAACTTTAAAAATTCAATAATAGCCCACCTCAATGTCCTATTCTTGGGATATGAGCTGTCAAGTGAAGGCAAAAGTCTGGCAGCTAACGTTTTAGAAAAGTGTGTGCTGCTCCAGCCTCCAAAATCATAAATAAACGTACAATCAATACTAGAATTCCTAAATTTCGGCAGGACATACATTTTAGATTACGCACAAAGGGTAAAACCTTTCTACGACTTAATAAAACCTGACTTTTCAGCCAGTGATTGGACACAAGAACATACTAATATTCTTCGTTTACTCCAGGAAGACATGATTGCTTCCAAACACGCGTAAATGTATGACACTTAGTGATCCGAACAATTGCGGGTCCATGCGGGTACACTTATTTGACCTTTAATGAAGGAGAAACTGTACCAATCGCGAACAAATCACACCTGTACACAAATGCAGAAATGCGTTTCACTTCAACAGAAAAAATACTGACAGCCGTTCAGACTGCTGTAGCAAGAGAAAGAGCACTGGCTCAGGAGAAACGCATTATTGTCATAACTCCAGTACCAGCTTTAGAAGCAGTTACAAAGGCCAGCATTCCAAACACGAAGGCGTTACATCCAAGATGTAAACAATGGGCAAATTCTCTTACTGCAACAGACGTTGAATACAGATTTGATCCAAGTTTAAAAACACAAGCATTCCTGCAATATGAACAAGAATATCCTCTACCGAATGAAATCTTGCCTCTAGAACAATATGAATATATTATTTATACTGACGGATATGCGCAACCGGCCATAGGAAGTAAGCAGCAATATTTTTTGGCATGTGCTATCATTATAGGTCGCATGCGTGATGGCAAGTTCCATCCTAGTTGCACAAAAATGCAATCTCTAGGAGAATGCACGGCTCAGTTGGCAGAATTAAAAGCACTAATACTTGCACTTGTAAATACGGATCACGAATTCCCCACACTAATTGTGTGTGATTCTTTTTACTGTGTACAGTCATACAATGAGTACTTCCAGCATTGGGAACAAAACGGGTTTAAGGACGCAAAAGGTGGCACAATTAAGCACAAAACGCTATGGGAACAGGTAGCAGAGTTGAAAGCCGAGCTACCGAGGACACACATGATCCATACACTGAGTCATCAACGTGATGGCGTTCACATTGAAGGGAATTCATTGGCGATGAAGCCGCAAAGGGGGCTGTTCTCACGGCTTCCATAGCTGCACTCACTCGTTAAAAAACGAGAATAGATGGAGATATTATGATAGCTGTCATCGCCTCACGCAAAGGCAGCACAGCAGTACCTAAAAACTTTCCACTCAAATACTCCTACAAGGTAGATGCACAAAACATTCCATATGCTCAGATTCCTGGAGTGGGGGATAGAGAAATACCAAACATGGATCGTAGGCAAGGTTTAATACTAGCTGCACACAAGGGTTTGGGCTCTGTGCACACAGGCATTACCGCGACTATCTCTTTACTGAAACAGCGCTATTGGTGGCCAGGGTTAACTAAGCAAACTAAAGACTATGTCTTGAAATGCGTCATCGGCCAGCAGATGAACGGCTCCACCGTTGCAAGCCCGGTACAGATGCCATTACTAAAGTCAGAAAGTCAGATAAACCTCTCGCATGTATGTACTTGGACCACTGCGGCCCCTTACAAACGGATGGGGCTTACAGGTATATCATGGTTGCAGTGGATTCATGCTCGAGATTACTATGGTATGGCCTCAGCGTTCGGCTGATGCTCGAACTGTTATAAAATATTAGCTAGTCTTTATCGGCACATACGCAGTTAGCACGTTACATTCTGACTGCGGCCCTGCGTTTAGCTATCGGGCTAACAAAGAGGCCATGGATAGAATGGGCGTAGCATTGCGGTTCTCATCTCTGTACCATCCTGAGGGAAATTCGGTTGTGGAGAGAAAAAACTGGGACTTAAAGCATTCTTTAACAGCTAGGGAATTAGGCAAGGGCGGTAGTTGGGTCACACACCTTTATGGGGTACAGCGGGCATTAAACAACCAGCCAAGAAGCTCTCGAACGGGTGTCACTCCATATGAGGTCCTCTTTGGGACCCTAATGTGGGTACCTGATCTTGATTGTGAAGGCGCAGTGGCAGATAAAAAACCATTTGATATCCATGATCGTTTGGCTGTTTTACAGGATCTAAATGAATCCAGGACAAAACAAAGCAATGTCCATCCAAAGCAGACTGCCACTGAGGAAGTCAAGGTAGTCACGGCAAGACCTATCTGGATCCCAAAAGTCAGGGATCTGGTCAGAGAGAAAATTGCAGACAAAAAGGAATTTGGACCTTCTTACAGAAAACCTGTACCAGTCCTTGCAGTACACGGAACAAGAACTGTGCTGCTCCCGCCTCTTGCCAGAAAAAAGGAGAAAAATGTGTCTTAATCGACTTAATCAAACCAGACTATGTGGCTGATACTAAACAGTAGGCCTAGTGGACTCCGCTGTAGCAGACGCCCTCCTCTAGCTACAATCCAAGAAGTTCATACAGAAAGACTCATCACGTTTGAAGAGCCACCTGTAAGGAATGAAGGACTAAGCAACAATGCCATGGAACTTGTTCCACTTGAACTAGACATTCAAATTCAAAATGAAAATCAGAATAATTCACAAGTTGCAATTAGTCCTAATACAGACGTGTACATCAACATGCCTCGTCGAGAAGAGAAGAGAGTAACATTTCAACTAATACTGATGCAATTCCTACAATTGATCGAACTGCTTCTGGCTATTTCATTAACTTTGATACGTTTTCTCTGGATCCAAGCGAGCCGGAAACAACGCCAGCCAAAACACCTTTCAAGCAAGAATGAAAGAACTTTTTTCTCTTTCTTCAAAAGACATACCTGGTATCACCTTGGATTGAACTCTGGGTAATTTCTGGGATATTGTTTTTTCTTTTCTGGCTAGGCTTAGTATTGACTTTTAGTATGCTTATCAATTGACACTATCTTCAACAAGGTTCCACAGCCCAAAAGGTCAACATCCTACTAAAGCCACATACATCATCACATTGTGAACAAAGAGACTTGTCAACAGTGAATATTACAGCTGTTCCTATACCGAATGGTATAGTATGGGACAAGTTTGATTTCAACATATTCGGACCGACCAAACTTCTAAAAATTAATCATGTATTTAAAATCTCATTAAGTGATTTCATTACCTCCAGAACATTTTCTGATGATTGGGACACTGAAACAATAAATAACATGTTATCTGATTTAGAGAAAACTGCTGCATTTTCTAATAATGAAATGTTAGAGGGTTCATCAGACTATGACAAATTGTACTGTTACCAACATTATAGTCATCATTTCCTGCACAAATCTATTTCGGCTAGGAATGTTTTTGAATACCATCAGTGGGAACATTGCCCAACACCACCAAAAAGTAGTTCACAAACGTTTGCACAGAAATTTGCATACTTTTCAGGGTTTAACACCACAGATCCAGCCTCATTTTATTATAAGGTTGTACCAACATCAGCACTGAAAATTAAACAGATTTACTCTGCTTCCTTTTTAGCCCAATTGTCTGAACAGGGTTTCGACTGGAAAGACGAAATTTACTCAAAATTGATTTGGGGTTCAAGGGACTGGCAAATTCAGGGTACAGAGCCACTATTTAGAGCATGCCTCATTCCACAGCAGATGATCTTTTTAAATGATACTCTGCAACAGACATCCTGTCTTGGAATAGCCAAGATAAAGGACCTCAACACTCCAACGTTTCCTACACCTACACAGGGGTGGCAAAATTCTTCTACAAAGGAAGGGGCAACAGTTGATGGCGTACTAAAGTACAATAGATCAGACACAAATTGGAAGGAGTGGGTGGTTTGGCCCTTAGACACAAACACATGTCATAAACGGTTCCTGCATATCACCAAGGGACTCAGTATGCATAGGCCAGACCCTCGTTATGTACAGAGAGAACATCCAGGGGTAGTGACATCCTATAGTGTTGGGAAGTTGTGCCTAGAATGGCTAAACACCTCAACACTTGCAGAAGTGAAACAACACTTATCTTTACTCTCACAAAACATGGATCTTAGGGACTTTTTACTAGGACCTAGGAATCAACGTCAACATTTTTTCATATATTCAGGCATTTATGCTGCCTATAATGAAAACTGGAAGATTTCCCAACAAGAAGCCGCAGAGAGAATACGGGAAATAGACCGTATAAACTTCGAAAAAGCATTTGCTGTGGTGGATAATGGGTTAACAACTTTGACCTCCAGAGTATATTCATTGGGCAACATTGCATCTTCTGCTATTGACATACTGGAACAGGATTTAGCCATATTACAACACAGCCAATCACAGTTACGTTCTATTATGTTATTTAGCCGGACGCTGCGATCTTTGCGTGCAGGCCTTGTGCTTTGGCGTTTTATAAACAGTACGTCTCTGTTTTCAGAATACAATCTAACTGATAGATAGAAATGGCACAAAGGGGAGCAAAATATACAATGCTGCAAATTGAAAAACTGGACAGGCTACCATTTACAGTGGCTGAATTACAGTCCACTGAGTGGCTAATCCACGGCCAAATCACTCTCTCGGTCACTACCTTTCAGTTTCACTATTGCCATGCGCAAAGGCAGGCAGGCAGATGTGAAAAATTGGGTAAAGAATACATTAAGAATTCCTGGGATTTACCATATAGATTTCGATGCTGGGTGGGGATCGAGAAGTGTTTCTTAGTGCTACTAACTGCAAGAGCGCTTTAAGCGGTTCTCTCATGTGCTAAGATATCATTTTGCAAGGGGCCTGTAATGGTTCAGTTTCGAATCTGTCTTGCCACATGAAAAGAATTCCAGCTGCCGTGATCACGCCAGCGTTTGAGTTACTTTTGAATGGGAGTTACTTGATGCTGAGCGATCAAGGTTGTTGTGGAATGCTGCCGGGCATTGCCTATCTGATCACCGTGAACACCAGGGTTACTTGCTGTATGCAAGTATTGTTTCCTACGACAAATACAGTCAGGAAGGCGACAGTATGGCCTTCACTGAATGTTTCTTTTATACAGTTTGATGCTTTGAGCAGAATGAAAGCCATGCTTTTACAGCAAACCATGCCGTTAACCTCCGGTCGAGAAACCTGTGAACTCCAAGTTGCAAGGACCTCGACAGAGATACAGACGCTAATCCGTTCAACCTGCCCCCTACATTTCGTAGCAATGGTGGCACATATCTTTAATATGTCAGATACGAGCGGCATTATACACCTATTTAAGACCATAGGGTCAGGATTCCTTAACACCTTCCAGACCATCCTCGGAGTTATTCCTAAATTTATACAGTCCGTATCTGGAAGCATTTTCGGGGGTCTACCTCTGATTCTGCTCGCTGTAGCTGGAATCCTGATTATCGTCTACCTGCTGCGCAATGGACGGACCATCCGCCAGCGAGATTGTAAAAGCTCTCCTTGAAAGATATTACCGTGAGCGCATGATACAGCATCTGGGTGCACCTCGCCTACGAGAACTAAGTACTTCTTGGTTCTTATCCTTCAGACCAGTCTTTGAGGACTGCATTGTACCTGTCTTCCGATGCCTGTTCTGCAGAGAAGAATGCAACTTTTACATCTGTCTGACACCTGACATGGAGACGCCAGCGGACTTAGACTCAAGGCTGGAACCCTTGTGGTCCCATGCACGACTCTGTCCCCAGCGTATTCCCATCTTGACGCATGCCTTCCTTGAGGAACCGCAGGTGCCTTTCACAACTGAATTGAATTCCAGCTCCAGCATTGGCACCGAGGTATCGAATTCAGCACCGGCAGCCTCCACAACAGCTGTTGGCAGCGAGGAGTTTCATCTATGCACACTTGACGCGCTATGGGAGGTATTGCAGTGTTTGTCCCCTGCTGTAGCAGGCAGCGATAATGTTATGTCTCCCAGTCAGGACTTCTAATCTAAGTCTGGCTCACCGTGTGGTGGGAACGAATTCAGAAATTTTCTTTTCCCTTTTTTCAAAAAACTTTTTTTTTAAATAGACACTTTCTATAACAAAGCATGGTCTTCTAAGTACTCTTGCAGTAGTTCAACTTGTGTGATCGAACTCATTTAGAACTGTGATTTGCGGAACTTCACTACAATGTCAAACTTCACAAAGAACATTTTTCCTCGTTTTTAAACTGTTTTTAAATGATCTTTTTAAACGTTTTTAGAAACATTTTAAATGACTGCTTGATAATTTTATGCACTGACACTGTTATAAATGTGTATCTCAAAATTTGTAATATTATTGTTAAGTATAAGGTGGAGTGGGTGTTATATTTCATATCGATACCCTAATATAGGTCCAGGGAACATCGTACACTTTCCCTACATCATCTCCCAGTCATTTCATATGAACGAGCCTTATAAGGACATAACTCCAAATAAGGACAGAATGCCTTAAACGGACATAACGCCTTATAAGGACTGTAGCCTTTTATGGACTAAACCTTTGACCTAGTTCCATGTAGACGGTGGGTTTTTCCCAATCGATATTGCTAAGACGTTATCCTTAGCACATATGAATAATTTATGAGTACACTCTCCAGGGGGTATATTTCACCTCTCTCATCGACGCACAAGGTTTAATCCCCAACGTCATCCTCATACCTCGCCTACGAGAACTAAGTACTTCTTGGTTCTTATCCTTCAGACCAGTCTTTGAGGACTGCATTGTACCTGTCTTCCGATACCTGTTCTGCAGAGAAGAATGCAACTTTTACATCTGTCTGACACCTGACATGGAGACGCCAGCGGACTTAGACTCAAGGCTGGAACCCTTGTGGTCCCATGCACGACTCTGTCCCCAGCGTATTCCCATCTTGACGCATGCATTCCTTGAGGAACCGCAGGTGCCTTTCACAACTGAATTGAATTCCAGCTCCAGCATTGGCACCGAGGTATCGAATTCAGCACCGGCAGCCTCCACAACAGCTGTTGGCAGCGAGGAGTTTCATCTATGCACACTTGACGCGCTATGGGAGGTATTGCAGTGTTTGTCCCCTGCTGTAGCAGGCAGCGATAATGTTATGTCTCCCAGTCAGGACTTCTAATCTAAGTCTGGCTCACCGTGTGGTGGGAACGAATTCAGAAATTTTCTTTTCCCTTTTTTCAAAAAACTTTTTTTTTAAATAGACACTTTCTATAACAAAGCATGGTCTTCTAAGTACTCTTGCAGTAGTTCAACTTGTGTGATCGAACTCATTTAGAACTGTGATTTGCGGAACTTCACTACAATGTCAAACTTCACAAAGAACATTTTTCCTCGTTTTTAATCTGTTTTTAAATGATCTTTTTAAACGTTTTTAGAAACATTTTAAATGACTGCTTGATAATTTTATGCACTGACACTGTTATAAATGTGTATCTCAAAATTCGTAATATTATTGTTAAGTATAAGGTGGAGTGGGTGTTATATTTCATATCGATACCCTAATATAGGTCCAGGGAACATCGTAAACTTTCCCTACATCATCTCCCAGTCATTTCATATGAATGAGCCTTATAAGGATATAACTCCAAATAAGGACAGAATGCCTTAAACGGACATAACGCCTTATAAGGACTGTAGCCTTTTATGGACTAAACCTTTGACCTAGTTCCATGTAGACGGTGGGTTTTTCCCAATCGATATTGCTAAGACGTTATCCATAGCACATATGAATAATTTATGAGTACACTCTCCAGGGGGTATACTTCACCTCTCTCATCGACGCACAAGGTTTAATCCCCAACGTCATCCTCATACTGAACAATGGCTAACACACGCACATGGACTGTATAAATATGTCCCTCCCAGACATGGACAGGCTTGTACCTCCGGGTTCAAATCCTCAATAAAGACAGACAAATCCAACGAGGAGGGGGCGTCGCAATCATCCATAAGAGCAACATCTCCAGATCGGAAATTGATTCCCTCAACTACAACTCATTTGAATGTCTAACTGCCTCCATTAAGATGAGCGGCAACAAACCACTATTTTGCCATCTCCTCTACCATCCCCCTGGGAAAGTCACCGCTTTCGGAGAACACCTCTCCGACTTGATAACCCACTGTGCACTTCAGGAATCTAACAATATGATTCTATGTGACCTCAACTTACACTGGAACGAGGTGAACAACCCGATGATACAAACCTTGAACGATCTTCTACACAACAATAACCTAATCCAAGACTGCACAGAACAAACCCACAACAGAGGATCAATACCGGATGCCATTATTGCCCAAGTAGACACTGTCTCTATCGATCGTATCCTGCTTGTAGACTGTAGACATCATCCTCTTCCGCATAAACCTAATGACTCGTTGCCGGCTCCTCACACAGGAACACACCCGCTGGGTGAGAAATCTAAATCAAATCCCCCTTATTGACCTGGAAAAAAAGGTAAGCATTCTCCTCCCCATCGATACTGACATTCTCTCCACAACCGAACTCACCTCCCATTACAACACTACTATGACTGCCATCTTAGACCAACTAGCCCCGTGCATACAAAAAAGGGTAAGGAACACCCCAGCTAGATCATGTTTCAATACAAGCTTAAACTCTGAAAGAAGAGAACTTAGAGCTAATGAAAGACTCTGACGGAAAAACCCGTCCACAATGCACCTCAATCGACTCAAATCAGTTATCAGGAAATACAATAAACACATCAAGGATGGAAAAAAGGCCTTCTTCTGCAGTGCTCTTGAAAACCCAAAAAACAGGCCGAGAGAACTCTATATTCTAATTAGACAACAAGCCTCCAAGCCACCTGCTTCATCATCCTGGGCCTCCAAAGACCTTTGTGACAACTTCGCCATCTTCTTCAAGGACAAAATCACAAATATTGAGCTCTCTGTGGGTGACTACCCCCCCTGCAGCAGCTCGCTCGCTGAGATAGCAGGCACTACACACAAGCTCCACCCAAAAAACTGGAAATCCTTTAACCCCATTTCAGTAGCTGAGATCGAAAAAATTATTTCCTGCTCCACCCCCTCCTCTCATATCTTGGACCCCATTCCAGGCAAACTGGTCAAAAAGCTAAAAGGCACCCTAGCCCCAATCTGGACCACGATTATAAATAGCTCTCTGAGAACTGGAGTCATGCCGGACTGTCTCAAAATCAGCCAAGTCACACCACTATTAAAAAACCGGGATCGGAAACAAATGATCTTAACAACTTCAGAACCGTCTCCAATCTCCCCCTCCTAGCTAAAACCCTGGAAAGAGGCCTCCTCCATCAACTTACCGAGCACATGGACTGCAACAACCTTCTCGACTCTCACCAATCGGAATTCAGAAAAGGTTGCAGCACATAGACAGCGATATTGAATGTCATAGACGACATCCACAAGTCCCTCGATAGGGATCAATGCTGTCTGCTCGTACTCTTGGACCTATCGGTAGCCTTCGTCACGGTTGACCACAATCTACTCGTTAAGGGACTGAAAGAAAGAGTAGGAGCGGACAAGGTGGTCCTAAAATGGTTCACCTCGTTTCTACAGAATCGCACCCAAAGAATAAAAATCACACTCCATCAGCACAGGTGTACCGCAACGATCAGTTCTCTCTCCGGAACATTTTAACATCTATATGGAACCCCTCACCTGCATCCTCAAAAAAAAAACACATCCCCTTCCATCTATACGCGGACGACACCCAGATCTATCCTGAAACCTCCTCTATGGAAGACATTCATGGACTAAACCACACTCTAAAGGAAGTCCAGCACTGGCTAACGCTCAACCACTTGAAACCGAACCAGGACAAGACAGAAATCATTTCCAATAAGGAGCACAACCCCCAAGCAACAGAATGGATAAAAGCAATCGATGCCCTCAACTGCAACCTCACCCTGACCGACTCAGTTAAATCACTGGGAATAACCCTGGATCCAAAATTGAACATGAGCAAACATATTAAGAACTCCGCCAAAAGTGCATTCATCAACCTTAAACTGCTCAACAAAATAAAACCATTCATCCCTCCCAGCGATCTCAAACAAGCCACTCAATCCCTGGTGCTTTCCAGACTGGACTATGGGAATGCAACCCTCACAGGAACAGCAAAATCCCACTTAGCCCCTCTAAATGCAGCAGCCAGAATGGTCACTGGAGTGAAGAAATTTGATCACATTTCACCAGCACTCAGAGATTTAAAATGGCTCCCAATTGAAATGCGTGCCAACTTCAGAACTGCCTGCCTCACGCACAAAGCCCTGCACACTGGGAAGCCCACCTACCTGGCCCCCAAACTCAAGAATGACGGCCAGACAAGGACCCTCAGGAGCTCAAACACCTTAATCCTCATCCCCACGAAAACGTGCAAACAAAAAGCCTTTTCTCAATCCTTCTCTGGAAATGCGCCAAGAATCTGGAACTCCATCCCAGTCCAGATCAGGACTAACCCCTCCTTTGTAAAATTCAAAAGGCAGCTCAAAGATCTCTTCCTCAATCGCTCCCTGCCGAATAAATAGCTGCCGCTTAAATGCAGACTCTTGCCCACTACACCATCCAGTCACCCTAAGTCCAAGAACTCTACCTCACCACCCTACCAACTTAGTCCTGCCTCACCCCTGTGTATATCACTCCTTTATTTTGTAACTTTTGGGATATTAAGGCTGCATTCTGCTCTGAGACTCTCGACTCGCAGCGAACCAATATGTATACTATTGTTACATTTTGTATTGATTTCCCATCACCTTTGTTGTGAAGCGCTCCGATACCCTCGGGTCTGGCTAGCGCTATATAAAACTCCTAAATAATAATAATAAATACAGCACCTCTTGCTATCGCTAGGCAGGAGGGAACCGAGACTTCAAGGCTGACAAACTGACCAGAGACGCTGCGGTTCTGACATGCAATCGCTCCAGCTGACAGTGGTCTGACTATCCCATGCGGGGTGTCCAACTCAAGTCCAGGATGAAGTCCCACACTCTCACTATTCAGGTATGGGGGTTCGACTAAATCCTAGTGGGATTCTTGGCTCTTAGGCTCCTAGACTCTTAGACTCTAGGCTCTTAGACTCTAGGCTCTTAGGCTTAGGCTCTTTCGCACCTACTCACATGCTGGGTACACTTAGGTACATCAAGGCAGGCATGTTAGGAGTACACACTTTATTTTATAAATGCATTTCATATTCATGTATGTGTTCATGACTATTGCAAAATGGTAGAACAATACTATTCCTTTTTATTCACTGTACTGCTGGTTCTATATCTCTGCTACTGTGTCACAGTTGTAGCAGCACATTTATTTTACATGAGAAGAACAACGGTACAATAAATTCTTATTATAAACATGCTGGACTGTTTCTTCTGTGTATCTCTCTGAGAGCAAAACAATCAAGCACGAGTGACTGGGTGAAAAGTAGTATATTGTTTCCACGAGTCTGAGGAATCAGGGTTTGTTGTGTTCTGAGGTTGCCAAAAACTAATCTCTCTGATAACAGAAGATTCTAGTGGCACTGCGAGCTGGCTAATGCAAAACATAGGCTAACATATTCGGCGGGGGCGTACAGAGTCAGTTTGCCACCAGGCCCACAGTATATGTTATCCGTAAACAGCACAGGTCCTGCATGAAGGGTACTATAGGAAATACACTACAATCCTGACAAGGATTGTAATTGCTGCTTGAGAAGGGTTTCATGCCCCCTCAATCTGTAACCCATTTTTATTTTTACGCAGATTTACAAATGCATTTACTGTCTGTGAAATATCTATGAACTGCTACTGTAATTGCGGCATCCTATGAGGACATCTAGATGTCTACAATGGTACTTCATTCCTAAAATTGTATTTATTTTGTATGCCATTATGCATTGCTTGGAATCGTAATTTCATGTTTCTGTGGACATATAGTTAAAGGGTTTTTAGATGCCGACAGTGGTACTGTAATCATGGAATTAATTTAGAATTATGTAATGGCATGGAAAACTGAGAGAGCATATTCAGCAATCTCTCTTCTTTATATATAAATTCTAAAAAAGATTATAGATTTTAACAGTTGAACAGCAGCCTTTACCGTTTGGCAAGGTATACAAGGCATGTACAAGATACAAATCATTTTGGTCAACCAAACTCCCTGTAGCCCTCAATGCACCACATTATCACAACCCATCCCTCACAAATTCACTGCCAGGTGTAACTGGCCCAAATGCAGGACAACTGCCTTCTTTTGGCTGTTTGGAATTACAGTATTGTGGCGCCTGAGCTCTTTTGTCTTTCCCTGTGCCTTGAAGATTCTGAGGGATTTCTGCAGCTAATACAAACACCTACCAGCATGTGGGAATTAATAATTGGTTTATTCTTCATGAAACTAGGAAGTGGTGTGAGACAAATATGCAAATGAAGATATGTGGATCTTGTTAATTTGTCCATTCATGGGCTACCAGGTGTAGCTGGTCAATATTTATTCTTGGAGACTGCTGAGAGCAGGACTTAGTTGGAGCTAGTGACTTATCAGCCCCCTCACGTATCTTCAATGTCCCTCTTACAACACATGGGTTGCAGAATCTAAATCCTCAGATGGGATGCATGGGCCAGACTCTGCATTTCATGTTAGGAACCATCCTACAGAGCTGGTTCTGCACACTGTTGTCTGGCAGGATCCCCTTCAAGCTCTTCAATACATGACATTTGGGAGTAAGAATGGAAGGATTACAAACCAAAACAATTTGAGTGATCATTTCAGTGAGAACTAACCTAGTCAGTGGGATGTCTTCTGCTTATGTGCCCTGCAGGTTTACCATAAGAATACATTTAACTCCACCCTCCGGGTGGTATGATTAAAAAGGGCTAAGATGCACAGAAAAACTGTAGGCCTAGCAGAATCTAGGGTCACTGCAATCACATCGTTTTTCCGTGCATCTTCCCCTTTTTAGGTCGAGCATTCGAGACTTGTTGTAATTTCTCTTGTGGGCTTATAGCCATCCCCCTTTTTTTGATTTGTTTCTTTCAGTATCCTTTAAAAATCCTTGCCCGCTAGTGGTCTGCCCTGCCTCTTTGTCCCGCCTTTTTCCCTTTTGTTCCCTCCACACAGCAGGGACTAAGGATTGTCTCATTTTGCCATGGTTCTTTATGTGTTCTTTGGGGGACTATGTTTTTCTTGGTTTCCCAGACCTCTACTGTTTGCCTGCGTTCAGCTTCGGAGACATAGCTGATTACATCTAAATATAGCATTCCTCCCTCCCACCTCATCATAATGCCACATTTGTGTTTGTTCAGCCTCCCTCGCCGAGCCTCCCGCTCTGTTGATTGCATTTATTTAGCCTTTTTGCACTTTTCACATCCACCCTCAGTTGGGCTTCTTTTTGGTAGGCTATTTGTTTGGGGCTTTCTTCTAAAGGGGATTAGGCTTGTTAAAGTCTTGTATCCCAATCCACTTTGTGTCTGGTCAACCCTCCAACCATTTTAAAACAACAGTAGCCTCATAGAAGCCATCGTTGTATCCTACTTTCAGGTACATTTGAAGTGAAAGCACAAAGTGGTGCATTAACTTAAAAATGCTAGTTTCCTTCATCGTTGTTTGTTTTTTAAAATGGCGTGCACCCAAAAGGTTGAGTGTCATAATTGGCGGTCATATTAGGGTCAGGCAAACGGACGCTGTACTTTACAGGGGTGCTGCTGGAGGGCACACGGCGTATCGGCGGGTAAGCAATGTGCTCATGTAGATTCTTGCATTTTACTTTATCACAGTACAATGATGTGAACATCATCATTTGGGCAAGTGCACAGAGCAATCCTAAACAATATGCCACATGTCACATTTTACTGTATTACGCACCCGCAGCCCTGAGATAGCAAGTGTGAACAGGGGAGCCTACGAGACCCACCGAACTTCAGCCTGTGGCGGGTGCTCGTGAAGCGCTCCACTATTGAGTTTGTGCTATACAAAACAAAATAAAATTAAATATTGAGCCTTCTGAGGAAGAGACACACATCGGGTCATGTCATAGTGAATGAATGAATGAATGAATGAATGAATGAATGAATGAATGTGTGTTTTATAGAGCGCATAGTAACCCGTAAGCATCCCAGCGCTAAAACCAACAGATTCTGTGGGGTATTCCGGGGGAAAAGAGGGCCGGAGGATCAGGGGAAGAGGTGGGTCTTCAAAAGTTTTCTGAAGCAGAAATGACTGGGTTCACTCCTGAGTTTGAGAGGAAGGGAGTTCCACAGTTTAGCCGTGTTCACAGAGAAACGCCGACCTCCTGTGCGTGCCTTTTTTACTCTGTGGACGGTGATAAGGTGTTCGTGGTCCGACCGGAGGCTCCTTGCGGCTTTATAGGGCGTTATGAATTTTTTTAGGATGGGGGACCCTTGTCCTGTAGCAGTTTGTGCGCCAAACAGAGGGCTTTGAATTTAACTCTTTCTCTTATTGGGAGACAGTGCAGGAGTTTCAGAGCTGGCTTGGCCGAGGTTCTGGCCGGAGTGTTCGTGAGAAGCCTAGCAGCGGCATTCTGAATTCGCTGTAGTTTATTGAGGGTGGCTTCGGGAGCTCCTAAGTAGATGGCGTTACTGTAATCCAGCCTGGAAAGGATCTGGCCTTGGATAAGCAGTTTCCGGGAGGTTTGTGGGAGCAGGGGCAGAATTTTCCTAACTGATCTGAGGAGACCGAAGCAGATCCCAGCAGTTTTTTTTGCTTGGGTTTTGAAGGACAGGTCTTTGTCTATCCAGATCCCTAGGCTCTTGATCTCCTCTTTAGGAGCAGGGGGATCTCCCAGGCAGGTAGGCCAGAGGTCAGGAGGAAGAGTGGGCCCTTGCTGTCCAAGGAGCATGATTTCTGTTTTGGACCCGTTGAGTTTGAGGGCTGATTTGTTCATCCACGTGAAGATTTCAGAGAGGCAAGTGTGAAGGTTGGATAGTTCTTGGTTGGGATAGGATAGTGACACTACCAGTTGGGTATCATCGGCGTAGCTGATGATTTTCACTCCAAATGGGGTGACCATCTCCTCCAGTGGGGACATGTAGACATTAAATAATGTAGGGCTAAGGGAGGAGCCCTGAGGTACTCCGCACTGGAGGGGGATCTTAGTGGAGCGGGTGTCATTCTCCCAGACCTGGAAGGAGCGGTTGTTTAGAAACGATGTAAGCCATGCTAGTGCGGTACCTTCCACCCTGATGTCTTTGAGTCGTTGGATGAGGACCTGGTGGTTGACCGTGTCGAAGGCCGCGCTGAGGTCCAGGAGGATCACTGCCACTGATCCTCCAGTATCTAGTATGCATCTGGTCTCCTCCACCACGGCTAAGAGGGCAGTGTCTGTGCCCTGACCAGGGGGGAATCCCGTTTGCGATTTCTTGAGGAGGTTGTTGGACTCCAGGAAGTGAGAGAGTTTTTTGTTCACAATTTTTTCCGTGATTTTACTTATACCGGGGAGGAGAGAGATTGGTCTATAATTGGCCATGTCTGACGGGTCCAAGAGTGTTTTTTTTAGAAGTGCTTTGACAACGGCGGTCTTCCAGCTGGGAGGAACCGTTCCCTGACATAGCGAGGAATTGATGAGGTCGGTTAAAGAGAGGGCGATTGTAGGTGCCACCTTTTTAAGGATGCGAATGGGCACCGGGTCGCTGGGAGATCTGCTTTTAATTGTGGCGAGAGTAGTAAGGACCTCTTCTTCCGATACCGGGCCGAGAGTGTCTAAGTAGATGTCAGGGTTTCCCGGCTGGGGGCTGGGGATTATAGCGGGGTGAGGATGGCAATTTTTATTTGCTCTGGGTTTTTCTTGGGGTAAAGTAGCGAGGATCTTACGAATCTTTTCATCAAAGTATTTTGCCAACTTGTGGCATTTGTCCTCGGAGGTGTTAGGAGCTGGGGGAGGGTCAGGGACATTGAGTAGTTCTTTCATGATGATGAAAGTTTCTCTGGCGGAGCTGGAGGACTTTATTATTCTCTCATCATAGAATTGGCTTTTGGCGTTGCGTAGATCGGTTTTATGTGATCTCATGGAGGAGCGGAAAGCATCTTTCCTGGATATGGACCCGTCTTTCCTCCAGGCGCGCTCTATTTTTTTGCATTCTTTACGTAGCACTCTAAGCTCAGGGGTATACCAGGGGGCAGGGTTGACTCTTTTGGCTCGCTTCCAGGTGCTAATTTTGGGGAGGAAAGAGTCTGGTGAATGGGTAAGCCAGGAGTTAAATTTCGCATTTGTAGTTGCTGGGTCTAGAGCTGGGGGGGGAGAGATTTCTTGAGTTCGATGGCCCATTCTTCGGATGAAAGTTTAGCCCAGCGTCTATCCGTGACCCTGATTTTGGAGGATTGTGGAGGAGGGGCGTTGAGGTGCCAGTCCATGGGGACCAAGAAGTGGTCCGTCCATGGCAGAGGGAGGGGGGACGAGGTTATGAGGTCGTTAATATTAGTAAAAATAGGGTCAAGGAGGTGACCCTTGTCGTGAGTAGCCTTTGAGATTGCTAGTCTAAGGTCGAAGGAGGTGAGGTCGAGAAGGAGGTCGGAGGCTGTCAGGTCCTTGGGGTCTAGGAAGTGGAGATTGAGATCTCCTAGAATTATAAGGTTGGAGGCTGAAGTGGCCATAGAGGCGATAGGTTTCAACGAGAGAGCTGGAGAATTTAGTAGAGGCTCCCGGTGGGCGATATATTAGAAGTCCGGCGAGGGAGACTGTGGCAGAGATTTGCAGGGCGAAGTGGCAGCTTTCGCAGTCTTCGATAGTGCCATTGTTTGCTCTGCAAGTAAGGTGTTCCCTGTGTATAATTGCCAGGCCACCTCCCCTACCGAGGGGTCTGTTTTGGAAGTGAATTTGATAGCCTTGATGGAGGGCATTGACGATGTCAGAGTTGGCGTTGGGAGTGAGCCATGTTTCTGTAAGAAACAGAATGTCAATGCTGAGGTCCTGTATGAGGAGATTTAATTCAGTAGAGTGTTTTGGAAGGGACCTGCAGTTGAGGAGACCGAGCTGCAGGCCGTGACGACCTCCCGTGGTATGGTGAAGGGTTTCCCGTCTTTATAGATATATTTGCAGTTTTCGTTTTTCATGGGGTTGAGTGACAGAAGGTTCCCTTGGGTATAGGTCAGATGATTCTGGGTAGAATTGGGCATAGTAACTGGGCCTAGGGCCGGCTGGGCCCGGCCGGGCCCAGACGGGCTTTCCTTAGGCGCGCCTTCGGCGCGCAAACGGCGCGCCCGCTGAGCGCGTCCGCTGCGCGTCCGGTAGATGCACATTATGAAGGGGAGTGGGCGTGGCCTCAGAAGGTGGGCGTGGCCTCGCTACCCCGGAAATGGCGGCAATTGATATTTCCCAAAGCGCCGCGTCAGCGTTCAGTCGGCTGCGCGGGAGGCTTTGGTTGTGTCATTTACAGTGCTTAGACATTGTAGCATTGTAGTATGAAGCACTATTTATGATAATAAGCTGTTTTTATTAGACTGGTGTCACAAAAATCCTTTGGTAAGAACTTGCCTATGTAAAATGTAATGGTGTACGTGGGCCCCCCTCATTATTTGCAGACACTCCTGCCCAAATTGTACCCATAGACCAGCAAGAGGTGAGAAGTTGTATGCCAAAAATTGATTTCAAAAGTATCTCGCCCGAAATATAGTTGGCAAAAACATTGCTCCACTGGGTGTACATTTACTATTATGAACTACATTGCAGTACTAATATTCTGTTACCATACCAACTGAGTGGAGTTGGGTCGGACTGGGACAAAAAATAGGCCCTGGCACCAGGGACATTTTCAGAATTTTGGGGGCCCAGGGCCAATCCTATTTTGGGGTCCCCTGTTCAGAACAGGTTTGAATTTATGATTCAATTTCAGCTCTTTCATGCCCTCTTTGGCCAGGTCACTGACAGTATACAGACCAATTGTCCAAACAGTCTCCCATTTTTCAAATGTTTGGTCCTATTGTGATCTAAAAGAAACCTTTCTCATGGATGTTGCATGAAAAATAACGACAACATATCTCTGCGAAACGTCTGTAATATACTCACCCATCACCCACCTTCAAAATTAGGAAAATGGTATGCAAAACAATCTTTTTATTAATTATTCAAATTCATCAGGGCAAGACTCTGCCGAACAGAGCTGACTCTATCAGGGGGGGCCGTGAAATGCTGGTGCCCTAGCTCGCTTTGTCAATGCGTTAAAACATCTCCGCCGGGCACTAAAATAAAAATGGCCCGCGAACCAGATAGTTAAAAAAGTGGCCTACATTTGCAAATCAGGCCAGTTTTGAACTTGTAAATGTGCGCTGCCTGAGTATTTTACAAGGTATACGAGATTGCATGCATTTGTGTTTGCTGCAGGCAATGTTTGTTTCAATATCAGAGAAAACAGCAAAAACACGACCCACCTGGCCATAACACTTGCCCACAAACCTCTAAAAAACTGGCTCACACACTGATTTGTGAAACCAGTTAATCTGGCACTACCTGATTGCCCTATAGGCCAGTCCGACCCTGGAGTGGGAGAGTTATAAGGATTCATGAATTATAACAGGAAACTTGTAGATTGCAAAAGCAGATACAGCCATGTCACTGCAATTCAAGGATGTAAATCAAGCCTCAGCGCTATAGGCAGGGCCACTGTAATTATGCAATTTTGTGTTGTTGTATTTTTTGCATAATTACAGATTTGTTACATTTGCCACATAATCCTTCATCTGCATTACGTATTTGCGAAAGATTGAGCTATTGGCATTGTAAATGACAATGCCTTTTCTTTAAATGTTTTGAAAACCTGCATGCGGTGCGTAAACTGCACTTTGTACTTATAGTCCTTGCTTATGAGAAGCTAGGCTGGCAGTAAAAGACACACAGTTACTGCCTGCCTTGGTTCTTGTAAACATGGACTATAGGTACAAAGTGCGTGTTTATGCACCGCTTGCAAGTTTTCAAAACACATAAATAAAAAGCATTGTAATTTACAATGCTAATAGATCAAACTCTCGCACATGAGAGAACTATAGCATTGCAAATGCTTGTTTATCCTACCGTTCGCAGAGTGGAATAGCACATAGTTTCCCTACCAGGCAGGTATTTTTAGTCTTACCCTTAATTAACCCCTCTGACTCCTAATCAATCATCATTTGGCATAGACCATTCAGTGCTACAATGTCTTCTACTGGTAGCAGCATGCCCTGTACCGCAGCGGAACTGGAAGAACCCTATGATGAAGTATGCCACCAATGGTTAACCCTGGTGGTTGAGGGTTATACAACAAAAAGCAGTGTGCTTTTTATAACCTATTGGAGTTTTAAAACTTTATACGGAACAGGGCTCTATTTTTTCACAATACAGTAGGTAGGAGGAGGGGGACCCTCCAGGCATTCCTCTATGTCCCCCCATTTCTTGAAGTAATAGAAAGCAGACCTCATGAACCATCTTGCTGGCTGAAAAGAAGTGTGCATGAGGAGAATGGCACAAGTAAACAGATTATGCAAGAGACCAATATTGAGGATTAGAGCATGCTCGTCCACTTTTCCAAGCGTGCATTTTCTTAAATTCTTTTCTGTAATACCTGCTCCTGTGTCCTGGCCCAAATGACTAGATGTCATGGAAGTTGTAGATGTAGATGGCAGTTGGTCTTTGTGTATTCCGCCCAGAAAGTGATACAAGGAGAGGACTAGGAATTGTCAGGATCGGCCATCTCAACAGGATAGGAGGGGCGGAGCTGTCACTGACCAGACTTGCACTTCAAAGGATCTGCCTCATCACACTAGTCTATTATCACCCCAGATCACTTGAAGCAAGGGCAGAGGATATAAGGAAATTCCAGACCACAATATGGAGGGAAGTCTAGAAGCTTCACCAACTTCAAAGCTGCTGCCACTAAGTGTAAATACTGGACCCTCAGACCAACTTTTCAGTACATTCCTGGACCTGTGGTTACTACAGAAGAAGGTCTGTCCTGCTGCGATAGAAATGCCCAGATGCCTGAGACCTGCCCTGTTGTTTGAGAAAGAAGACTGGACCTGCTCCCTTCATCCCAAGCTACCTGAAGTGACTCCAAGGGTCTTCTAACTGACCTCTTGTTCAGTGCTACAGCAACATAAAAAGTTCCAGAGGCCTCCCTGCAACTGACCAGCTGGCCTGTTGCAACTAGACCTATCTGAGCTCAGCTGGCCTCTGCAAGAGTGAGTCCATTATCCTCATGAGGAACCTCCCCAGGTTCTGGGCCCTTGGTTGGCATCATAGTGCATTCCTCTGAACATAAAATAGAAATTCTGAAGTTGTGGGTTCTTCACAATCGCAAATGGCCCCATTCCCGCCAAGACCTCCAACTAGGCCTGGGCGGAATAAACGGATTTCGCGGAACTCCCCGAAGTGCCCAAAAAACTCTGCCGCGCTACGCAGAGTTCTGCAAGTAGCAGAGTGGGTTACACTGATTTTTAGCATTGGGTGTTTCTGCCTCACTATAAATGTTACAACAAACAAATGATGGACGGAATGCTGACAATGCAGACATTCTCCCCCAGTCAAGAGATCTGAAAACTGGAACGGCATGGTGAGCAAAAAAACGATGGATTTAGGCCCAGATCTCTGTACTGGGGTGAATGTATGACATTGTTCTACATTCTGTCCATCAATTGTTGTTTTTGCATTTGTCACCCCGAGTGGAAAGGGTATGCCCAGACGTGGGTCCCTTGCTCTCCATGCCACTGAAAATCAAGCAAGCCTGGCTGAAGACGGCTGAAATGCCAGAAACCGGTCCTAGGATGCTTGTTTCCAGTCCAGGGAGGACCTGGCTTGGCAGTTCGGTCTGGACTGTTCCCATGAGGCACAGGGTCAAGACTGATTTGCATATGGCTGGGTTCAAACTGGAACGGCATGGTGAGCAAAAAAACGATGGATTTAGGCCCAGATCTCTGTACTGGGGTGAATGTATGACATTGTTCTACATTCTGTCCATCAATTGTTGTTTTTGCATTTGTCACTATAAATGGCGACCAGGCACTGCTTCTTTCTGCTGCTCAAGTGGATATTCTACTCGAGCTGCAGCTTCCTCAATGTGAAGATAAGGTTTCTCAACGCGAGCGATAGCATCCATCCGTGACCGCCCCCATTGAGAAATCTCACCGGGAGGTGGTCTGGGGTCGAAATGAGATTTTCCTCACTTGAGCACGAGTGAGGAAAAAACTCTTTTTTGAACTCCCCGCTCTACATGGAGCGCAGTGTGGGAAAAACTCTACAAACTCCAGAATTTCACGCCCAGGCCTACCGCCAATACAAAGCTCTGGTGAAGCCAACTATTCACACTAAAGCGATGGGCAGTGACAACTGGCAACTTGAGATCTGCACTGTGCACTGCAGCAACTACAGCCCACGTTGACCGCCAATGCGAAGCTCCAGCAACAAGGTAGGTAGGGTCCTCATGTTACAGCGACGACCATCCACGATGCCTGGCCTGCTCTTTGCGCTACAGCAATGACCATCCGCGATACTCTCTCTGCTCCTTGTGGCCTTCTCCACAGCGAACTTTACTCTTCGCTCCAGACTTTGAGAAGGTAACTCTTTAAATTGGGATTCACCTGGTCCCTGTATGTGGCCCACACGTCATCACTTTCAGCCTGAACTTGTGACTTAAACTCGATCTCGCACTAACAGATAATTGTGAGTGGTGCTCGGTGTTTATAGGCGCTATACTTACCTACAATACAATGTTTGAAATTGGATATCTCCAGATCTACTGGTTGAATTTTTGTTGTGGTGGTGTCAAATCATTTATTTTGTTTTACACTACTTAAAAAAATTAGTGTGGGGTTTTTCTTTTGTTGTGTTTTTACTTTACTACTGTTTGTGTGCTGCATAAATGATTTACACATTGCCTCTAAGTTAAGCCTGCCTGCTTTTGTGCCATGCCACCAGAGTGTTGAGCACAGGTTGATTTAGTGACTAGTGGTTGTTGCTTGAGGAGGGTTTACACTTTGCTCACTAGTGCTAACCCCCTGAAGCTTCTGTGCAGAGGTTCATGTCTAGCACAGAGCCTGTCCTTGTCATAGGTATAGACAGGATGGAGGTATGACTGGTGGACTGACATGAAGTAATGGCATTACTCCCCTTGTTTGAGGCATCCCATGCCACTGTCACCCGTGGGTTTTGGGGTTGGTGCGACATAGAAGTATGTGTCAAACTCACCAACCTTTTCTGACCTGTGTATGAGGGGAGTCACCCCAGAACAAGACATTATCAGGAAACCCAAACCGCTGGAAAATCATTTGACTTTGTTTTGGATTCCCATATGATGCATCTGGAGTATTTTCATTAAACATATGACTCTTGTACAGTGCAAACTATAAACCGAGTCAGCTTTATGTTTCTGGATAATTTAAACATGAGAGTGTCAACCTCGAGTCATCTAGGGTGGACCCACTGGATATAGGGGAAAGGCCTTTTTCTTAATGCAGCTCACACTCCCTAAATGTTATCCAATTACATGCTTTATCATTGAGTTCTTCCCAACACTCTGTGGGTCAGGGCATGCTACGGCCTCTTTACTTACAAGGGGACACTTTTTTAGAGAAAGAGAGTGTGGTGTCTAGATGAGGTAATCTTAAAAAATGCCTAGGCTTTGACCAAATCAGTATTTATTCACAGGTCCGACTGGCAAGGTTAAAAACTTGGGGAAAATGGACTCGTTGGAGTTACTATCACATCTTGGCCTTTAAGTATAATCAACTAGTTTCTGCCACGTATCGCAATCCAGTGGCTTTGATTAGCATTTTGGGAAAGGGTAGTTGGTTATTTATTTAATCATTCATACCACACACATACATGGTACACACTACCATAATAACCTTTCTTAGAGGAGAGTCCGCCTGAAGATAAGAAACATATTTTGTCACAGCAGGGGACCATAAGTATGGTCCAAGACATGGTTCAGGCACGACCTATATAAGCGGAAAAAAACGAAAAGGTACCGTGTGTACCGTGAGGCCATAACGTTTAACCAGAAGCTGGTGCATGTGCCAGTGTCTTCTATACCGATACAAACAAGGCGAAAACAATGAGAGAGAAGTTCAATGTAGACTATAGATACACACCCTTATGGATAATTCAATTACATCCCTACTTACTTAGTGGACACCTGGGGCCCCATAAGGATCTCCGGAGGGTAGTGTGCCCAGTAGTCACACACTGTGAGGAGAATTGGCATTGTAAATAGTTTTCCATAATTGGTATTGTCTGTACTATACTGCATCTTCCTTGGGTAAATGGCCATGTACTCATGTCATCATGGGTCTATCCTCAGCCCAAGACCTGTTCACCTTGTCCGGAGCCTGCATGTTACTGATTGCAGGACGGAGCAGGGATTAAGCACACCCTTGTATTTCCTGACTAGTCCAAACCGCCTTCCTGGAACAAGACATTCGAAGCACAAGACCGAGCATCTTACAAGATGACCGACCGGGGAGGAACCACTTCCTGGTTCCCAGGTGGGACTGCCATAATGTTATATGGTGCTAGAGGTTCTGGCAGATTAAAGTTTCCTACACATATTTAGCACACAGAAATAGATTTATTAAAAATGCGTGAGTCAATAAATGAATAAAAATGTTTTAAAACATTGATGACCAGAATGTTTATGGTCTGGGGAGGCATAGTTGAGTGTCTGATGTCGCGAAAAAACCATCAGTCCAATTAACTTAAAGAACTCTATGGGATTTCATCATTGAGCCCCGTCTTATGTGTCTGCAGTCTATATACCCAGCATTGTTCTCTTTCAAAGAGGATACTCTCCGAGTTACTACTTTTTCCATATTATTCCAAAGCAACCCAGTTCAAATAATCAATTGTGTGAAGTTGTCTAATTAAATATGTTGCCAGTTTTGTGGTTTCTCTTTTACATCTTATATTATGCGAAGTTCACAGATTCTGGTTTTCACCTTCCTGCATTTCATGCCAACATAATGAAGTCCACATGGGCATGTAACCATGTAGACTACTCTCTCTGAATTGCAATTTGTCAGTCTTCGCAATTCCCATTTGGAAGGCAGACCCAGGTCTATGTCTTTTGACACTTTTGTCAAGTTGCAGACACTGCATGACCCACAAGGGTAGTGTCCAATAGGCTTAGGTAGATAGAGCCCATAAGGTACCCTGAAAGACCTATGGCTGTGTCTTAGGACGTGTGTTAATTAGACAGTATCTGATGCTACACGCCCTTTTATTTGAAAAGAGGGTTTTTTCAAACTTCATTGCGCCTGTACTTAGTACACCCCAGTGTTTGTTGACAATCTCTTAACAGTGTCAGTGACTATAATGTAGGTGGTCACGATGCAGATTGGGTGTAGGTCTTCCTTGTTCCAGACATGTGGCTCTAAAAGGGCATCCGTATTGTTGTTGCAGGCCTTTTTGTTCGCTTTAGCAATGATGAGCTGTGGGTAGTGTCTCTACCTCAATTTCAGGGAGAAAGCCTCTGCCTGTGATTTTTAATCAATGATGTTGCTACAGTTCCGTCGCAATTTCAGAAACTGGCCATATGGGAGAGTCTCCTTTGGAGGGCCTGGGTGGAAACTATTCAAACGCAGTAGGTTGTCTTTCAGTGAAGGTTTAAAGTGAGTAGTGGTGCGCGGCCCTCCCTGATTTGGAATGATATTGAGATCTAGGAAAACCATACTCTCATGGGAGATGGAATGGGTGAATTTTAGGTACTGGCTTTGGTGATTTATCCAAATTAGAAACTCATCCGCTGCCTCTTTGTGTACCTTCCCATATGATTAAGATAACATTTACATAACACTTCCAGGTCTCAATATGGATGACACAGGGTTTATCAGATGTCAGAGTTTCCAAACTGTGGACTGTAAGAAATTTAGGTTTTTGGTTGGCAGAGTATACACCCGGTCCAAGCAGTACCCTCTAGTGGCTAGGGACAGAGCAGTCAGGCTTAACTTAAGAGGCAATTTGTAAAGCATTTGTGCCACACTTAAATTACAGAAACACAGAAAAAACACTACAAAAAGAATTCACAACAGTTTAGAAAAATAGAGAAGATTTATCTGAGTAAAACAAGAACAAAAACAATAAACATCCAATAAGTAGAAGTTGATATGAATTTTTAAAGATTAAATCCCAAAACAATGCTTAGAAATCAATAGTGCTAAAAGATTACTTAAGGTCGCGCAAGACTGGGGTGAATCCGAAGCTCCAGGATGACCATGATGGAGGGCTGGCCGGCTACAGAACCCATGCAGGGCCCACTGAAAAAATACCTTTGTTTGGAGCATGCGTCGTCATCGAAGACTCAATGCGTCCGTTCCGATTCATGCAGTCGGGTCAATGCATCGAAGTCGAGCCTCGCAGCGGTATCTCCGGATCGGTGCTGTCTTGTCGGCATACCACGCAGTTGGGCCGATGCCACGTTGTAGACCCGTGCAGGGATGTCCTCACTTCAGCACTATGTTGGAAGGCACTACGTCATTTCAGACCAATGATGGCGATGTGTTGTTTTTTGCAGAAACAGCTACAGAACCCACTTCTGAGGTCTAGAACTGGAGGGAGGCACCTCCGGCAAGGTTAGGACTCACAAATTGCAGAGGCCAGCAGCACCGGCTGAGTTGCAAGAAGTCTTTTGTGACCCTGTGACTTCAAATAACAGGATGTTATTAGAAACAAGGGAACCCAATTACAATGATCAGGGACCTTGGATATCAATGAGTTATAAACACATTGGTCCCAGACAAGGACAAAAGTAGAAGAGGAAATAAAATATAGGCTAGGAATCAGTTCTATATTAATGCTGTCCAGCCGGACAGGGTTAGTTTAATTTTCCATATATTTGCAAAAAATAAAGTGGGGACACAACCTGCGTCCAGCAAGATACATGTAAAACAAAACAAAACAAAGGCTCAGGCGGAACAAATGCGTGTGCATCATACATTAAATAGGACAAATATAAATGTGTCGAGACACTGTTACACATAAACAATATCAAATGAAATTGTGTTTACGGTGTACAGAGAGTCGACGATGTTTCGATCCCATGAAAGCAATTGTGGGATCATCGACAGGACATTACATTTCATGCCACAGTAAAAATTGCCCGGCTGGACAGCATTAATATAGTACTGATTCCTAGTCTATATTTTATTTCCTCTTCTTCTACTTTTCAAATAACAGGAGGCAAGCCAGAGAGCCCTTGGAGAAACTTGGGTTCAAGCACATAAAGAGCCTGTCTGGTCCCTTTCACTTCCAGGCAAGACGCAGCAGGCCAACTTCAGCAGGGCAGGTAGCAAGTCCCTCCTACAGCACAGCAATCAGCAGGCAGCAGGACAACACAGCAAAACAGTCAGCAAAGTGGCAGTCCCTCCTGCAGCACATCAGCTCTTCTTCCGGGTGCAATGTCATTGGTTCCTCCAAAGTTCTAAGTTAGTGGTGTCACAGGCCAGTACTTATACCCAAATGTGCCTTTGAAGTGGGGAGACATCAAAGAGGCCTTAGAAGATCACAAGGTTCCTGTCTTTCCTGCCCTAGATCCACACTCACTACAGGGGGGTATACAGCTCTTTGTGTCAGGACAGGCACAGCCTTATTCAGGTGCAAGTGGCAGCTCCTCCCTCCCAATCTACCTCAGGAAGGCCCATCAGTCTGGTGATGGATCATCAGGATGCAAATGTAACATGCCTCCTTCCTTTGTGTGACTGTCCAGAGGGAATGAACAAAGCCCAGCTGTTACTCAACCCAGACGTGCATTTAGAGACAAGAAGCGGCACAGAATGGTTAAAGTAAGAAAATGCCAACTTTTCTAAAATTCCCTTTTTCAGATTTACAATTTAAAATCTGACTTTCACCATGAGTTGTGATTTTAAATTGTGAGTCCAGAGACGCCAAACTCCAAATCTCCATCTTTTCCCAGTTAGAAGTTACACTTAAAAGATGTTTTAAGGCAATCCAAATTTTAACCTATGGGAGAGGTAGGTCCTGCAGTAGTGAAAAATGAATGTAACAGTCTGTCACTACCAGGACATGTAAAACTCAAAAGTACATGTTCTACCTTTTAAAAAGACGACACCCTGCCCATAGGGATGTCTAGGGCCTACCTTAGTGGTGAGTTATATGCAATTATTAGGGAAGGTTTGGGCCTGGCAAGTAGGTTAACTTGCCAGGTTGAAATGGCAGTTTAAACTGCGCACACAGGCTCTGCAGTGGCAGGCCTCAGCCATATTTAAATGGCTACTGAAGTGGGTGGCACAATCAGTGCTGCAGGTCCACTAGTAAAATTTAATTTACAGGCCCTGGGCATATATAGTGCACTTTAAATGTGACTTATGGGTGAATTAAATATGCCAATTGTGGATAAGCCAATGTTACCATGTTCCGAGTACAGAACATATGGACTTTAGCACTGATTAGCGAGTTGTAAAGTACCCAGAATCCTAAAACCAACAAAAACGTGGTCAGAAAAAGACGCGGAGGAAGGCAGAAAGTTTGGGCTGACACTGCAGAAAGGACAATTTCCAGCATTGACATTAATGGGCATATGCATCAAACTTTACTTTTGCGTCTCGCAATTTGCGATTTTTACCGAATCGCAATTTGCGAGTCGCAAACTGCGATGCATGAAGAAAATCGCAAAAGATTTGCGATTCGGTAAAAATCGCAATTGCAAATTGCGACTAGCAAAAATTGTGAACTCGCTATTTGCAAGTCGCAAATAGCAATTCCCAGAATACTATTCACCATGATGATGTCACCCGAGCAGTTACCTGTGTGCTGAGAGTGAGGAGGAGGAGGCAGTACACTGGAAAACTGCAATTAGGAAGAATTTGTGTTTTGGAAACTGGTGCAGACAGCAGCATGGCTAAGGAAACACCCCTGAAGGAGAGAAAAAGGCAGAAGAAGTTCAGTGAGAAAGAATTGGAGTTACTAATCGAAGAGGTGGTGAGGAGCCATGACAAATTGTTTGAGAAACTTTCACTGCAAGTCCCTGAATCAGAAAAAAGAACATCGTGGCTGACAAGGCAAACTAAAATTAATACAGTGGGAGTTGCTCACCGCAACATTGGCGAATTGTGCAAAAGGTGGTATGACCTGCGTAGTCGTGCAAAAGAAAGGGTTGCGGATATGCTTGTGGAAGCAAAAATAACTGGAGGTGGCCCATCAACCCAAGCCAGCCCCACAGCCATGGAGGACCTTGTGGAGCTCACACTGCAGCCGGAGGCAGAAGTTGGAGTCACAACAATAGATTCCTCTGCACCACCCAGTACCTCCCAAGGTAAGATGCATGCAACTTCTTTTCCACATTACAGTGTTAGCTAACAAACAGTGTAAATCAGATCAGGCTTGTGCAGGAAATAGTATTCCAGTCCATGCTTTTCTTATGACACACCAATGCATTTTGGGAATTGTAGTCAGCAAAAGCACAAGGGAAGTCTGGTGTCTACCACACAAGATGAGTTCAAATCCATTGTACCCGGGAAGTCAGTCTACACACACACAGTTATTCAAAAAAACTTATTGAACAAAACTTTGTACACAAACAGGAAACATGTCCTAAATGCCAACTAATCGTGCACTGTTCCACATCACAGATGCACTTGACCAAGAGTCTGAGGACAGTGATGGACATGCACCACCAGAGAGTGAGTCCCAATCAGAAGAGGACATAGCAGTCTCACCAGCACCCACTGCACCAGCTCCAAAAAAACGCAGGACCACTGTGGCCCCAGTGCCAGTATTGGAAAGGGAGGATGAGGGATAAGCTGAGCCCACAATAGCAGAAACAGTGGTTACACCCACATCCAGACCACGCGAACAGATGCAATGTGGGAACATGTGAGCTCGGAGAAGCAGGGCAACAGCACTGTTGAGATCTGGTTCAGGCGAGAGTTCCTCATTGCATGATGGCCTGGAGAGGGCCATGTTAATGGTACAGCGCCTGCAGGTGAAACACAAGCGGTTAATGCAGGGAAACATTTCCACTCTTGCATGCAAAGTGGGGGACATGTGTGACAGCATCAAACATCTAACAACTGCTGTGCAAGAAGGTCGCAGGGAAAGCAAAGAATAATTTGGAGAGCTGACTGGAGCACTCAGGGACCTATGCAAGGTGCTAAAGGAGGATCAGGTGTCCCATCGCAAAAGACACACCCAATTACTTGGACGCTTGGATGGGTACACTAGGGCCACCAACCATCTTAGTACTGCCACAGCACAATTATCCCAATGTCCAATAGCCATGCAGTTGGAAATGAGCCATTGCTGCGGAGATGTTGCCAAGGGACTGGTCCAAGTGACTAAGCTGTGGAGCAGTTGCAGACCAATTCTGTTGCTGGCAGTAGTATAATGGGGGGTGGGGAAAGTGAGGCTGCCTACAGCCACAGTAGCAGCGTGGCACCAGTGCCGGACTCCAGGAGGTGCAGTACACGGAATACAGCAGGATCAGAGAGCTTACAAAGGGATGCGTCTGACCCCCAGAATGGGCAATGGGAGTGAGAGGACCCAGGAAATAGTTTGGCCATGTCCACAGCAATTGTCATTGGTGAAGCAACCAGTAACTACTTTTGTCTGGACTGAAGTGAAGTTCCAAGACATACCATATTGTGTATACATCATTGTATTCAGGCTATGCAAGTGTGCATTAATACAACAGTTTAAGTTATTTTAAATATATCTATTTGGCAAAGTAACAGTGTTGTGTTGTGTTGGATTAGTACTCACATCAAAAATAATTCTGTGTGATTTTCACGTCGCATTCTCCCTTCAGCTGCACTCGCTGCATTTTCTGCATGGTGTGGGTGTATGCTATCCTCTTCCTCATCGGGGTCACTATTCAATGTTTCAAGTGGTACGCCTCTGGCAGTTGCTATGTTGTGCAACATGGCACATGTGGCAATTATCTTACAACAGATGTCTGGCCTGTATTGCAAGGCACTGCCAGTTTTATGGCTGCAGCAAAAGCGACTTTTCAGCACCGCAAAGGTCCTGTGTGCTGCATTGAACCGGTGTTCACTAGGTGTGCTTGGATGCAGGTATGGTGTCAAGATAAAAGGACGCACAGCACATGCACTGTCACCTGTGGAGAAACAGCATATGTATTTGTCACTGTGATCTTTCATCATAAAATGTAGATATGCATGAGACAGTGGAATGTGTTTACCAAGCAGGAATTCTTCTCCAAATTCACCCCCAAGTAGACATGTATGTATGCCGCTGCGCCTAAAGATGTAGGAATCATGCGTACTACCTGGGTATCTTGCCACAATGTCCGTGATTATGTACTTTGCATTGCATATCACTTGTATGTTCAGTGAATGAAATGACTTTCTAGTCCTGAAGATATACTCATTCACTAAGGGAGGACATATAGCTACATGTGTCCCATCTATGCAACCTATTACATGGGGGATGTTGGCTATCTGATAAAAGTCTATTTTAGTTTCAAACAATTCCTGCGGGGTGGTTGGGAATCTGATGTGTTGGCGCATATGCAGCAACATAGCGTCCATGAACGCGTTGAAGAAACGCAAAAGTGAACTTTGTGACACTCCGCCAGCTGTAGCTTACCCCCTGGAACGTTCCCGATGCTAGGAGGTGCAGGGAACACATGATCTGCACATGAGTGGGGATGGCATGTGTCCTGCGAGATTGAGGCTGCAGTAGTGGGTCTAAATCAGCAATTAGATCATATATAATTGCTGCATTCAATCTATACTTCTCATAGAGTTCCTCTTCTGTCTGCCCCAACAGAGTAAAGCGCACTCGGAAAATGCGCTCCTCTATCCTCCTTCTCCTCTGTGCTACTGCTCCTAGCCTCACCATGACGTAGAGCGCTGCCATTGTGAAACATTCTAAGACATTCTGGACCTGTTAAAATACTTTCCTGATGTTTCCCACATGGTTACCACCTACTTTGATTTGGTAGTATTTTGCGAATGCAAAATTGCGAATCGCTATTTTTTCACAATTTGCAACACTTCATGCACTGCTTTGTGACTACGCAAATAAGGATTCACAGAATTTGGTAATCGCTATTTTGGTAATCGCTAAATTTAGCGAATACTGGGGATATTCTGCGATTTGGGTTGATGCATTGATTGGTGCTATTTTGTGATCGCAAACTCTCATTTTTTGCGATTCGCACTGTTTGCAATCGCAAAATAGCTTGATGCATCTGGCCCTATGACCTGCCATACATGGTGTAAAGGTGCAACCATGCTGGCCCCATGTGTCTGGAGGTATAGGGTATCCTCGAATTTGTAATAGTTTTTTTTGTCAAGGCTAACTTTGCACAAGACAGGACAAAATGTTCTAGGGTAATATAACCCCAATTACTTTGAAACAAGATTTCCTCCAGTACCTCCAGTGTCTCACCGTGGGGCAGGCTAGTATAAAGGCTTTCAATGTCCAGGCTGATAATTAGGTTTTTCTCTGGATTGAAAGTGGGGTCTCTCAACAGTACAGGGACATCTTTTATATCCTTCAGCTAGGTCTTTTTTTTTTTTTTAATGAGTGGATGCAGAAACGAGTCACAAACCTTTGATAAAGGCTCTAATGCAGAGCCAATGCCCGACACAGCCCGAGAGCAGTGTGACATTTTTATGCACCTTTGGGAGGGCATATACCTATGATATTGTGGTGTTAACCAAAAATTAGGTCTCCCTTTGGACACCCAAAGGTTCCCACTTGCTTCCTCTAGCATTATTTTTTATCTCACTAATCAAACTCACAGTAGGGTCAGAATGAAGTACTTGATAGTTACCTTTATCCCTGAGCAGCCGCAAGCACTCTGCCCTATAATCTGTGGAATTCTGGAGGATGATCTCTTCCCCTTTATCATTTGGTTTAATAGCTAGTGTTTGGTTTTGTTTAACCCCATTGAGAGCCTGTCTATCCTGCCTTGACATGTTTTGGAACGTCTTTCATGTTGAGATTGTCAATATCTTTTAGCATTACCTTCTCAAAGGTCAGTATCTCCACCGGGATGAGATGTACAATCTTGGACTTGTTATGCTGTCCAGTGTCTCCTCTGTTTTTGTCTGGTATGTTGGTGTTTATGAAGAAAGCGCATTGTTAATCTTGTGCATAAACTCTGACACCTCACTCAGCAGTTTGAAGTTGTCAAAATGGGATGTCAGGACAAAACCCAGACCTTTCTCTAGGACACTGTGTTGTGTGGATGAAATTTCACAATTTGTCAGGTTCAAAGAATCAAAACTACGTTTGATTGCTCGTCCCCGGGGTTGAGTCCTTTTTCATGCTCCATGTAATCATCCTCTGAGGATTCTGAACTTCCTTCCCTGGGACAACCCCACAGGTCATGCGTCTCCATCCCTGGGGTCCCTGGCATCGCCCTAAAAAAGACTGCCCTTGTTGGTGAAAGCATGGGGATCTGTAAGGCATATGATTGTAACCCCAGTTGCCGTAGTGTGGGTCGGTCGTAGGTGGTGGGTGCATGGGTTATATATACATTAGGGATCCCATGGGCGGTCTATAATTCAATCGCAAAGGAGGGACTCTGGGCTTTTTGGACTGGTCCAGCATACGTGCCCAAACTTAGTAAAAATATAGAAAGTATGCTGTTCCCAATTACGAGACCAGGGAAAACTAGGAGAACCGGTTTTGCTTGGTCATGAGTAGGAGGACGGGGAGTCCTCCTCTTGGAATTTAGGGCCCTCACACACCCGGCTGGGTGTCATGCTTCATCATAGGGCTGCTCCTCGTCAGGTCGGCGCTGCAATACCTGACTGGCTCCCTATGAGGGGCTCTTTGGCGGAGATCTTTTATTCCAAATTGCTGTTTGGTGCCGTGTGGGGCCTAACCAGTGTAAATGAGTGAGTGAAGGTGTGTAACCTGAAGGAAGTTTAAAACAGGTTTGGAAGTACCAACGAAAACCATTTTAATCAATAGGTCTCCCAACCTGATTAAAAGAAACAACAGTGCATGTCTGAGGTTATGTCTCAGGTAGGGCGCTCTATTGTATGGTCAACATGTTTCTCGCCTAGTAGTCAATCAATCTGGTGGCAATTCATCAGGACCTTTTAAAATCAAATCTATCTACACACGGGTGGTTATATGGTGTAATCTACCTCTTTAAACCAGCCTAACACATACTATGTGTAGTACCTGATAGAACATGACCAACCTGGTGAAGGAATAAAAACAAATATTTAGATCTGAGAATTCAGCGTAAACAAAACTCTTGTGTTCCCTGTGTGACAAGCTCACAGCACACAGTGGTGAAGGCAAAAAATATACACAATGTGAGTGCTGTGTGGGTGACTCTCACAGACCTTTTATCGGGAAAATTACACAGGCATGTATGGTGGAACAAACACCACCATGGTTTCAGAAAGAAATTATGAACTCACCCTAGTCAGGTTTGTCCTTTTACTTCATCAATACCCGGCAGGTTTCACACAAGGAATTTCCCTATGTACTGTGTGGGTCGTAGGTTAAAAGAATAGGATATTAGAGCACAACACGTACGATGTTGTAGGTACGTGATTAGGTATATGGAGCATTGAGGGAGTTGTTTAACACTATCAACAGTAAACAAGAGGCAGCCGTTAATATATGTATACAGACTCGCCCAGAACATATGGTGGTCAAATAGACATGAGCTGGGTGTAAAGCTTGTTTGCTAAAAGTTGCGTGTGTCCTGTCAGGACATATATTTGTGTAAATGCCACATGTCAGGTTACAATAGTCTAGAAACATTTGGTCTGTGGCAGGGGTACCAAAGGCTGTTTGGTGTGGTACAACAACTGCATAGATAATGGGTCCCCGCTAGGTGTACAAAAACTCTTGTTGTTTCGGTAAACTGTGCATAATGGAAACCAAACTAACGTTAGATGAGCTTGCCTGTTGCAGAGTAGCTAAAAAAAACAACATTAAGGAGAACTGAGAAGGCTCTGGGCTAATTGTACCCCGAGAAACACTCACATTTGCTGAATCAGGAACAGGCTCTCTGACCTACCCACTTGTGCTGGGATCGGGAGGTACTGGGAAGGATTGTGGACCTGTTTAAATACTGGAAGTGACTCAGCCTGAATTGGCGGGAAGCTCCCGGTTGACTCACAGTCTGCACTAGACCACTAAAGTCAGAGGAGGGAAACCTGTATTCAGTGGGGGCCATCTTGGCTGATGTGAAATCCTGATTATGGGAACCACTATATTGGAGTGGTGTGGACTTGCTATTATGCTCCAACTACGTCTAGTGGCGATAACTCACATGTTGCCCTATATTAAATTAAATAGAAGTTGCAATCTATTAGCCAAGCCATATTTAAAGAGGTTAGGTAAAATGATGATAACAGAGTGCACTCGGAATGTGATTAACCTCCAAGGTGTCATAGGTAGTCATAGTGAGATTAGGTAAAATATACCAGGACTCCTAGATGATTCCTGTGGGTTACTGTATGATGATAACAGAGCGCACTTGATACGTGATAAACTTCCAAGGTGCCAAAAGGAGTCATGGTGATCTCCATGGTTGAGAGGTTATCTAACCCTCACTCATACATGCTAAGATGTTAGTGTGCATGTTGTAAAGTGAATGGGGATTCTGCATTATTGGCCTATGGGAGTGTCAAGTGTTAAGTGTACTCCAAGGAATTTCCTCATTCAACCCTTGTGTATTGGTTGACAGACGGTAGACCCATCTCTGTTCCTTCATAAACAGGGCCCCCTTACTAATCTTGGGATGTGCCTCTAGTATTACCCATCATAGGGAGTCAGGTGAATGCTGCAGTAGGTTAAAATGTGTGCACATTTTTGTGTTAAGTTTATGACACCAGAAATTACTGTGGTGTTCCGTGATGCACATTTTCACAGGTCTGGTGGTCATACCTATATACCTGAGGTCACATGGGCAGGTAATCATATAGATACAATTGGATGTATTGCAGTTCGTGTGAGCGCGTACTTCCCATGTGAAGGAGTCTGAGAAAATTATTGTTTTAGTCACTTCGGTAAATGCACATACTGTGCAGGTCGCGCAAGGGAAATGGCCCTGAACTGGCGGCAAGTCCCACAATTGCCGTTATGAAGTCACTTTCTGTGGCTTAGGTCTCGTATGTATTAGCATGTCTTTGAGATATTTCGTGCGCTTAGATGCAAATCTGGGAATGTCAAGCTCCAGGGACCCTGTTTTCAATATACCCCAATGTTTTTTTATCATGTTCCTGATTCTGTTGGAATCAGCTGTATAGCGCCAACCTGACGAGGAGCAGCCCTATGATGAAGCATGACACCCAGCCGGGCATGGTCTATAATTCAACCATGGTTGGCCTCTCCTACCTCTTCTGAAACCCCTGGAGTTCCCCATTTATTCTTGAATTTCTACTGGAATGACTCCCTGTTTCAGAGCCAAAAAACAATCATGGGCCCTACCATCATCGCTATTTATGTTAGTGCCCCATACCAGAACGTAATCCTCCCTAGTGTATGGGTAAACTCGCTTGTGTGAGAACCGTTTTACATCTTTATTCATTTTTTTTTATTTTAGATATCTTTAGGTGTTCACCAAAGTCATTGATTTCTTTGTTCAGTACTTATAATTTTCCTTTTAGTATATGCTCATAGACACACTGAATTTAAGTTTTTGTGCTTCTATTTCGACCAGTAGTTCCTCTGACAATCTTGAGGCAGTGTTGATTATCAGGATTAGCCAATCCCATGTTCAACACTACAATATGATGGCACAGTCTTTTTGAAAAGTCTTGTCATGTAGGAAGATGAACGTTTTTTTCCTAACTATCAGGTATTGGGGTGCCTTGCTTTCCCTCAGCTACACATTCATTATCAGACCATGAATTAATGTTTTGATGTGGGGGTTTTTCAGATCAGAAAGAGAATGCTAATCCTTGCTTGATGTGGCTACATCTGTTCTGCTCAGTTCCTGTAAAACTGGTGTTGAGGCCAATATTTGTTCAATATACTTGGCTGAGAATGTCAGTCCACTGGTTTACGCCATATTTATTTTAAAGAACTGTTAATCTTCATACCTCTGCACTCTAAGTCATTACACTATTTGTGTCTGAAGAGTCTAGAGTTCAAAATTTGAAAAACACCTCCCACAGCTCTGTTCTGCGTAACAAAGTAAACGTGAAAATAGGAAAGGGAGAGGGAAATGGAGGTCGTGGCTCACCGTCCTGACATACAGTATTACAACCAAGAGAAAGTCAAGCTCGAGTCATGAGTTTGTGTTGCACTCACCAACCTTTTCTGACCTATGAATGAGGAGCATCACCCCATAGTGAGATATTCTCAGGATACCCAAACCGTTGAAAAACCATTTGACTTTGTCTTGAACTCCCAGATGATGTTTCTGGAATATTTTCAGTGCATAATGTGAACTGAGTTGGCTATTTGTGTCTGGTTAATTTAAACATCATGGTTATGTGCTTATTATCGGGCTCAATTGAGAACTGTGCGGCGGAGACTGAAGGTAGTGAGAGTTTTTCAGAGTGCCTGTTGGTTGGTCAAATATAGGTGTTCAGACTAAACCTTAAAGTATACAGTGTATAAAGTGGGACGGATGTGCCCAGACATTGGTCCTGTGCATACTCTGTCACTATAACCATACTATACCCAGCTGATGAGCTCATAACAAGGGCGAAAACAGCTTTTATTCCGGTTCAGGGAGGACCTGGCTTGGCAATTCAGGCTGGACTGTTCCCACTAGGAACAGGGTCAAGACTGATTTGCATATAGCTGGGTCCAATCTGAGGTGGCATGGTGTGAAAAATAATGACGGGATGGGATGTGGCCGAGTAATTATCAGTGGCAGAGATTACTTCAAGCATTCCATCAAGCACTTTTTGAATACTTTAGCAGGCCAAACCTTGGCCTCTCTGCAGAGCTCATCCAACCCTTGAAATCTTTGCAAAGGACACAGAGTGATATTTAGATAGGGACAATTTGCTTTGCTGAGCTGGCCTGCTTTCCTGTGGGGCTGCTGAAGAGACTGCCATCTTTCAACCTGCCTTATGAACTGGCCTGCTGCCTTCTCTCTGTGTGTGCCCAACCAAGAGTGTTCTCCAAGAGCATGCTGGGCTTGTCCCTTTTTGTTGGGTATCCCAGGGACATAAAAGGATACTCTGGCGGTTGCCATAGGACTCTTCAGTTCAGCAATCCACAATGTCAAGCAACCTAGTGTTTGATTCTGTGCAAGACTGTGCTGTGCCTTTCTTCTGGATCAGCCGTCCTGAATTTTGTTAACCGATCGCCGTGGGCTGACCCCTGCAGCTCGGAGGTGTAAACGCAGGGAGCCTGCCGCAGTGTGGTTTCACTCCCTTAGCAGATGGCGGACCTTCTATCCTTATTTGAGGGCCACTCAGCCGTCCAGCTGTTGCTCAGCTGCCGCAATTATTGCCCTGTGTGACTACCTGAGGAAGCATCACGCTGCCAAGGGTGGACCATACCTGTGAGGTACATGCTGGTAGACCCCGCCCCTGGACTCAGTGCATGCAACAGGTGCCAACACGGGCCCTCTTCCTAGGTTGTTGATTTATGTTTGTGCCCAAAGGGGTCCCCAGTACCCGGTAAATCTTCCTTCGCTCCCGCAAGGCACAGAGAGTGAGTGGGGCTGGGAGAAGCAGGGACACCGCACCAACCCCCGCAGCAGACAACTTGTTGAAGGGTGGAGCAGCCAAGAGGGACCAAGCAAGCTCTCTCCCACCTGCACTGGGCCACCTCCCCCTTTGTGTGAGAATCTCACCAGTGAGTTTACAGAGATTTCCACACTACACGCTCCGTAGATCATGCGGAGTTCCGAAAACTCCACTCCGAGTAGCAGACTTTTTTCCTCACTCGTGCTCTCCAACGTCAGGTTGGCGAGTGCGAGCGAGGAAAATCCACCTCTGGGTAAGATTCCACAATGCGGGCGAGCAGATTTCGCAATGCAGGTAGTCGCACCCTCTCAGGTTGAGAACCCTTCCGTTCGCGTTGAGAAAGCTGCCGCTCGGGTAGAAAATCTGCTCGAGCGTCAAGAAAAGGAGCAGCGCCCTCTTGCGCTGCGCATGGTGCCATTCGCATTGATTTTACAGCACAGGACAAACACCAGTCACTGAAAATCAATGTGAACGGCATGTCCAAACGCAGTCCGTCGCTTGCGGAACTCCGCATGAGCGGGAGGTTTTTTGGTTACTTTGCGCCACTCTGCCCATGCCTAGTTACCTTTGGTGTATAACTTACTTGCCCTGACTAGAGTGGTGGGTTCTGCCTGGCTTAGGGGCATACCCTTGCCAATCAGAAACCCAATTTCTAACAGGCAGTCACGCCCTGACTCAGTTTCATGCTTTCCCTTCTAGATCTTACTATTCCATCTAGAGTATGAATATTACTGCAGATAATGCAGCCTTTTACAATCAATTTACTTTTTTCTAACACCTTTACAATGCTCCTTAAAAATGCCATGTACCACTATATCACCTAAATGAACATATACCACCATATGGAATTCTGATGTCTGTTGCTTCACCAGTTTCAATGTGTTTTTCGACCTATGTGGTCATCGGTAGTTTGCCACACTTGTTATTGGTTTTTAAGGTAAAATACTGGAGCACTCTTGTTATTGCTGGCTGTGTCTCAATCATATCCGATTGCCTTGCTAACTTTCCGCATACAATTATCATAATTTATAGTACATATTCTTTTTCGAATGAACATTTTTCTGCTCCTTTGTTGTTTCTGTGTAGATGGTCTCTTTCAAACAGCTGCGGTCAAGACGACTGACTCTCCGCCTTTGCCTGCCAGTAGGATTATTTACAACACTTTTTCATGTTCCTCCATATTTTCACTGTATTACTACACCTTGCAAATGTGAAACTTCACACGGTACCCTCTCACTCTAATAAATGCATATCATGGCACTAAAGGGATGCCAGACAAACCTAATTTAAGACAAGGAAATGTAACAAACGTTGATATACATTGAAATAACACGGCATAGCACAGACATATAAACTGTATGCCTATGATCCATGGGAGAGATGAAAACAATATGCTTGCAAAGCACAGAGTATCAAACTATAGTTGATGGTGTTGGTTGTTGCATATACATGAAAAATATCATGGTTCTTGGATTTTCGTAGAACGCTGCCATATCTGCTTCTAAGTGTGGTTCCTGTTAATGATTTAATCTAAAAGAATTTGCATGACGAGGTATTTTTAATGACGTCGCGTGTGAGTCATCAGCCTGTCTCTGTTTAACTTTATTCCTTCATGCTACACTGCATTTTTAGATCCACGAACTCCCAGAGGGAGGGAACTGTTCCTGTTCTTAGCAAAGGTTGCATAACCTGTTCCGGCTGCTGAGGTCAGGTTAGCCAACGGATACAGCATTTGCTCATTAAAGTCTCCAGATCTCTATCTGCAAAGGAGAGAAGCTGGAGAAGCATGCATTTAATCAACTTTATTTTTAGGAATTTGTGTAGCTCTTCCAATGGCAAGGCTTTCATCTTACATTTATTGATATGAGTAATGAAAGCTGGATTAAATTCACGAATGCGTTTGAGGTGGGAATGAGGGGGTTGATAAAAGAAAAAGCTCAGTAGAGGTGAAAGGCTTGGATGAGGACAGGACAAGATAAACGAAATATTCCTGTGTGTGGTACAGCAAGGGGGAAAGCCATGAGGTATTGGAAATAGATATGAAATGCCTACATGGCACCAAATGTATCTCTTTCACAGCTAAGCAATAAGGGCAGTCCTGAAAACATACCTATCTATGACAAACTCAACTTATCCTCTCCTATCTTTAACCACACCCCTTGTGAACAGGACCCCTTACATCTCACGGTTAACACTCTCCTTCCCTTCTTCCAATACCCTCCTTTATCATCTCAAGAAAAAAACATTCTGGTGATTCTATTCTTGCCTCCCTTAAGCTCGTGCACAAAGATCTCACATTCATGCAACTACAGACATCTGTTCAGCAATTTAACCTAAATGTTGTTCATGCTTCCGACATTAGCTTACCTTTTAATGAATTCTCACCCATTACTTTTTGGCCACAGCATTGGACTGCATCAAACATTGCTTCACTTAAAACGAAATTAATGATACTGCTCCACAAATAGCATGCGTACAAAATACCAGGTCTCAATCATTTCAAGCAAGCCTTATTCACATTTTCATATAAACCAACTATCTTCAAAACATCATCACATCACTATTGCTTTATTTAAAATGGCCCTTCCCTCCAAACTTTTTGTCTTCTTCCTCCACTTTTTTGCTGATCTTGTTTTCACAAGACTTAGGACCCTGTGCTCTCTCTCCTAAACATGGTTTGATTGGATTATCCACAATTGGCATATTTAGTTTACCTAAAAGCCCCTAGTAATGTGTACCACTGTGTATAAGTATTGGACTTGTGGCCCTACCACTTCAGCAACCTTCTGCACCTGCGGATACTCTGCCAGGAAGAAGTACTGTTGTACTGCTGAAGGCTGCCACTCTGCTGGACTAGAATTAGGTTCTTGCTGTTCTGGCCTGGCCTGCTGCCCTCCTAGTCTGGGTAAGAAGGACTGGATCCACATCACTTGAACCCAGAACCAAGAACTCCCAGAACTCCAAGGGGTTTCTGGCTTGCCCCCTAATTTAAGTCTCAGGGACATAAAATGATTCCAACTCATCTGACTCAGCATTGGGACTCTGCCATCTGTTAGTCTGATGTGCCAAATGATGCCAATCCTGTCCTGGGCCCTTGAAAGTGGGTTTAAAATGCTGTTCCAGCAGAATCCACACATCGCTGTGTATTCAAAGGACTCGGAAGCGGCGAATAGCCTCCACTGTGGATGCATTGCCGCTGCTGCGATGATCGACTCTGACAAATCTTCAACTGTGCAGTGCATCCACTCACTTCTTGACCCATCATCGCCGTTGCGCTGCCTGGAACCAACTCATCACCTGCCTCTGTGGACCTAATCTGCACCCGTATCTCATCTTTGAAGACAACACAACCCAGGTACTTTGTAGTGGAACAAGGCTGGTCCCTGTATCTGACCCACACCCCATCGCATTCAGCCTGAATTTTTGGATTTGACCCAGTCTGGGGTGACCAAATAGCCTCAGTTGGCATAATATGCTGGACTGTTCAGACTGGAAGAGGGTCAAGGCGGATTTGCATATGATTGGGTCCAAAATAAGGTGGCCGACTAATTATGGGTTGGAATGCGGCCTGAGTGATTGCCGGTGGCTGAGATTGGTTCAAGTATTCCATCCTTCACCTTGTTGTTGTTGCACTTATCTCCAAAGTCAAGCATGTACAATTCAGAACTTGAACTTCGTTCCATGAACCCTAATCACACATTTTTCAGTCACTGCAAAAGGCTTTGCAGCATACCTTTCCTCCAAGATTACCATTATCAGAAACACAATCAACACTGTAATTAACTACCTTTCTTCTCTACTGTATTACTATTCAACCACTGCCTCACTATGCTATATTCTCCAACTTTGCTACCACTTCACCCTTCAAACTCGACACTATATGAAACGCCTGAAATCCAAATCTCCTGACTAAATGATATTTTCAACTTACAAATTATCAAGTATTCTGCTCTATCCTCCAATTTTCTTCACTGTCTTATCTTTTGTACCTGGGATTTATCTGCAATGTTTCAGATCTGCAGGTGTATTACAATAGTAAAAAACAATAACTACTAACCCTTCTATGCCTTCTAACGACAACCTGGTATCACAACTCCCATTCTTCTCTAAGATACTGAAATCAATCGTCTTACTACACATCTCTCTTCTCAAAACCTTCATAAGACCTTCCAATTGCACTTCCTTGTCTTCCACTCAACTAAAAAGTTACTCTTCATGTAGCAAGCTTAATTTCCTCTGTCACAATAACGTCTCTTAAATATCCTCATGATCTTCTTCTATTAGCAGCGTTTGTGACTGTAGATCACCCTAAGTCATTTTCCTCTCTCTGCAGCATCGACATCACAGGACCTGCTGTACAATTGTTCTCATCATACCTCTCAGACCAATCTTTATCCATGATATGGGATTTCAATCAATCTCCATCAGCCTACCTACTAGTTAATATCCTCCAAGGCTTAGCTTTAGGTGCGCACCTACTTTCTCTCTTCAGTATTTCTCTTCATACCATTATTTAAGTTTTTAATGTTTCCTACCACCACTCCTCTGCAGACAGACCCATCTTATCCGTACCCACCTCTCTTCAAGTTGCAATTGCACAGTCTTGACTGTCTTCTTGCACGCACTACTGGAAGACCTGTGATGTCTTTTGCTCAATGCTTTAAAAACCAAGGGCTTTGACTTTCCCGCCTCACCTGCACCGATGCCTCTACACAGTGCCATCTGCTTTCCTCGTACACCTTGACTTTCTTTTCCGCAGCTAATTTTAAGTTGTTCGATGAGCATGGAATCATTTATCACCACGACTGGCACTCATGTATGTAACATATACAAAAATGCACGGATATCTTCAATTACACAATGTCTATTTATTAATCAACCCACTTGTATTCACGAACCTGAGCTATTGTAACAGCCTGCTAATGGGCTTCCCTCAATATTCCTCCTTCCCATTGGATGTGGTTATTAATTTTGCCACCCAGACTTCATCTAACCTTCTGAAACACATGTCGACAACATTATTTCGACACAAAACTGGATCGCTGTCAGAAACTAACAGGCACTTTTGAAAACACTTAGGGGGTTATTCACAAGGAGCTATCGCTGAGTTAACGGCACTTTATCGCAGTCAAAGTTGCGATAAACTCATCACCCCAATCACAAGCTAGTGTTAAAAGCCCACAGCACCCGTTTACCCGCAATAGCAGCAGCAAAAAATATCGCTAATGAGATGCAGAGTAGGCGTTCCCATGACAAAAGCTGCGACAACACCACTACACAACATTCACAACGAACAGCAAGAACTGCGATAAGAACACGAAACAGGCGATAAGGCGCGTTAGCACCAGGAAAATAACACCTGCTACGACCTGGTGCTAAGTCGGACCACAGCCTGGACCACAAAAGGGAGACCAGCCCAGAGCCACACCTGAAGAACAACAGATGCACCCGGGCAACTGAACATGCAGCCCGGAGGGCCGAAAGGGAAACAACACCTGCTGCAAACACCCCCAGAACCCCCCTCCCCGGCACACCCCCGACCAAAAACATGCCAAACCAGCTACACCCAATCACGTATAAAATTATCCGCATGATGTCGCAGAATCACAACTTGTGACATGCATGTGTCGTCACAAAAAGGAGCATCACACATTCATTTCCGAAGCAGCAAATCAAACTTTATGAAAATGAACACTGAAATTAAATGAAGACACGTTGCGGCTTCCCTCGGGTCAATCCGTAGGTCACAGCCTGCAAGACAAATATCATGATGAGAAGGTGTGTCCTGCGCACATCAAAGGACAGAAAGAGAGCGAAGGGGAGAGAGAGGAAGAGAGGGAGAGAGAGAGAGAGAAGAGAGGGGGAGTGAGAGAGAGAGAAGAAGAGAGGGGGGGAGAGAGAGAGAGAAGGAGAGAGGAGGAGAGAGAGAGAGAAGAAGAGAGGAGGAAAGAGAGAGAGAAGAAGAGAGGAGGAGGAGAGAGAAGAAGAGTGGAGGAGAGAGAGAGAGAAGAAGAGAGGAGGAGAGAGAGAGAGAGAGAGAAGAGAGGAGGAGAGAGAGAGAAGAAGAGAGGGGGAGAGAAAGAGAGAGAAGAAGAGAGGAGGAGAGAGGAGAAGAAGAGAGGGGTAGAGAGCGAGAGAGAGCGCCGCCCCTGCGCACCCAGGCCACACTGCTCACCTGCTGCCACCGGTGTGTCTCCAACCACTTGCTGGCATGTAGTGCAGTTCATTAGGTCACACATCGGAGACAGACCCGTCATCTGAAACAGAGTCCAGATACATGTTTGGCACAGTACACACAATTGCACAAGACAACCTCGCCTGCCTGCCCATGCACACCCAGACAGAGGCACCCCAGCCCCTCCCGCAGCCCATCGGAGCATGCCCGCCCATGCACTCCCAGGCCGCACTGCTCACCTTCTGCCACCGGCGTGCAGACAGGAGGTACCACCACGTGCCTCGGCAAGCCACAAGCCCGGGGCCAACGGACATTGCACACTCCACACCATGCCGGCCCGCTCCGCAGCCCACCAGGTCCCATGTTTGGTGCTGGGTTTTAATTACTCCTTGGCAGAGGACATACCAGTGCACCCGGCCTCATCGCAGGCTGCACACCCGCTCAGCACAATAGGTGCCACCAACTCTGGGATCCCGGAAGCGACGCCACGTAAGCCTGCACTGCCAGCTGGCTCTGGCCTACACTGCGGTCCAGCAGGGCACACAAAGCCTGGGCTGTTTTGACCGCCGGGACAGGGCATCATCGCAGGCTGCACACCCGCTCAGCAGCTCAAGGTTCCCCTAACTCAGTGCACCCAAAGTCACCATCCCGTGGCGGGGTGCCTGTGTGGCGGCTGCAATGCTCCTGGTGCCACTAACCCTCTGCAACCCCAGTCAGCGCCACGTGGTGGCAGGCCCATGACGGCCACAAGGTCTCGGGTGCCACAAACCCTGTGCGCAATAACTCATGGGCCCTTTATGATTGAGAACCGTGGAACATCCGTCATCCATTCACCACCGGCATAGGGGAATGTGATGTCGTCGACCCCTTATGTTGGCGGAGTCACATGGCCTGTGACGCCTGTGCCGGATGGGTGTGGTGTGCGTGCAATCCTGCCCTCAGGGAGTGGCTGTAACATGCTGACAACTAGACCAGTGACCTGCACACCAGCAGCGAGTATGCCTGCGACGGTTAGCAATGATGGCCCCCCCTCGGAGCGTAAGAGGAGTGGTCTGGCCTGCCGTACGCCGGACCAGCGCAGGGCTTGCAACAATGACTGGTGGGATCTGGGCATGGTGCAATAGATGTCCGGACATGGAAGTGACTGATGCGTGCGTCCCTGTTGTAGTGTTCATGGGACCTGGGACACAATATGCAATGTAGCACCCTCTGACTGGTATCCCACAGGATGAGCATAATTGAAGCAAGGGACATCACTGTCCCTACATTCACCCACACATTCATACATGAATGATGACAGACATGACACAGCAGTGCGTCACTGAATGTTTATTGCACATCCAGTGCAGTCCTGCAGCTGGAGCAGTACAGAGCAATGACAAGCACACTACACAATATGGGCCCGTGGAGGGTCAACCAGAGTCCATCTAGGGATAACAAGTACTGCGGAAGAGGTAGGGTACAGTCCGCAGTCTGGTCGCCGTGTCATTGATCATCAAACAGGATATGGCAGTCCATATCGCTGTCCAAGGTGAGTGCATCGGAGTGTACCGGGGGTCAGTGGAAGGTCATGGGGCCATGTGCGGCACCAAGCAGGAACAGGCTAGGTGGTGGAAATGAAAGCTAGTGCCTCCTGATCACAAACCCATCCACGTCCTCGTCCCCGGATGTGTGCTCTGCCCCACCTGTCGGTGTTGCAGTACCGTCTGGGGCACTGTGTGCCACTGACACATCAGGGGCCGGAGGAGGGTTGTCAGCCGCACTGTGTGGCAGTGACACATCAGGTGCCGGAGTGGATACGCCTGCCGCACTGGGGGGCACTGACACATCAGGGGGCAGACATGTGCATGGTGTGGGGTCAGCAGCATTCATCAGCACCACGCCTTGTGGCAGCAATGCTATGATGATGGTCTGCAGGGCATGGTAGATCCCAGCTACATTTCGCTGATGTACAGCGGTGGCTGCCATCCTTTCCGCCTTCATCCGCACCATGTCCTCCATGAGCCTACGCATGTGTTCCAGCTCACGGCTGCTATCGCTGGAGCCCCTCTGAGTGGACAGGTGTTCTCTCCGTGTCAGGACTCCAGCAATGTCAAGGCTTGTTGGAGGCCATGGAGCAGGTCTAGATATCCATGGATGGCGTCCAGTTTGGTAGCCATGAGGTCGACACCACCCGCACCTGCTCAGCCATCTCCCTCTGGGCCTCCAGCACACGGCATTTCAAGGCCATGTGTTGTTCCTGGGGGTCTTGGGAGACTGGCGGGGCCATGGGTCCCTCCTGCTGGGTGGTTTGGGTGGTGGGTGGGGTCTCCTCGATGCAGCTGGTCAGCCCTGATCCTGGAGGTGAGTTGCGGATGATGTCAATGATGTCTAGGAGGGCTTGGGTGTCGATGCTGGGGTTGTCCTCCTCGTCATCAGTGATGAGTGGCTGGGACTGCTCTGCAGGGGGTGTTGACGCTGGCCCTGCAATGTGAAGGGGAGATGGTGTATTGCAATGTGTCCACATGTATGTAGCCGCATGGTACATGTTGACATTCAGACAGCATGGCATTGTACATTGTGGCAGTCTGTAGATCTGGGCGAGGAGCCAGAGTCATTGAGGGTGTGTCCTGTGCTCTGCTTGATTGTGCATGTGTGCCATCGTGGCCATCTTCACCCGTCCCCCCAGTACCTGGTGGTCACTCACCCTGTTGTGGTTGTGTTGTGTCCTGTTGAGCAGTGTCAGGTCCCCCGACTCCGGCCACAGTATCCACACTGATGACTGTCGACACCAGCTCCTCCATGTCATCCATGGTACATCCCTGGGAGAGCACTGCGCTCAATAGAAGCAAAGCGGGCAGCCGTTCCTAGGGCAAAAAAGGCCAACTGGGGCGGAAAGAGTTTTGTGCTCAGAGCCACTAACGCCTGGAACGAACTTCCGTTTTATCTAAGGTCTGCCACGGAACATCTAACCTTTAGAAAAAATCTGAAGACTTGGCTGTTTTCAGCTTAGCATCCGACAAGGCTCCTGGGGGTGGGTTTTTTATTTTGGTTTCTTCCAGGTAAACGGTGTGTAGCGCCAGGACAACTTCGGGTAATAGTACGCTTTATACACTCATATAACATAACATCCAGCTCGAGCTGTGGCGCTGGGCCCCCACCTCCAGTCTGCATTGTTACCTTCTGGTTGGCTGGGAGTTTCTCCTTGGTCTTCCGCTTGATGTCCTTCCATCCCCCTCTTGACCTTGTTCATTGTCCTCTTGTGCTCTCCGACGGCATTCACCTTGTCCACGATATCCCGCCATATTCCAGTTTTGGTGCCCAATGACACGTTGGAAGTGACAAACAGTTGTTGGTGGTGTACCATCACCTCCGTGACTATGATCCTGTTCGCCTGTGGACTGAACTTTGTCTTCCTCTTCTTCTTGTCCTTGTCCTTCCCCGTCTGCGATGTCCCGGGCTGGCCGTCCGGGGTGCTTGTGGGGTTGCGCTCGTCCTCTGCGCAAGCTCCGGCTGCCTCCATGGTTCTTGGGTGTTGGTCAGTTTGTGTTTGGGTGTTTTTTCTACTTTTTTGGAGATTTTTCCCTCCGGCCAGGTGTTTGTTGCAGGCCTGGCAGTACTTATCAGTGATTTCCTTATCGTGCTTTGGCCCATCGCAGGTTTTTTGGTGTTGTGGTTTGTGTTTTTGTCTCCATCGAGGTGGTTGTATCGCAGACATTGTCCACGGTTTCGGTAGACTATCGCATGGTACCGCCTTGTTGTGAATTCCACATTGACACAAGGTTATTTTCCTGCAATGGGCTGCGATGTTGAGAGTTGCGTTAAGCTACTATTGCAGTAGTTATCACACGTTTTTGTGAATATACCCCTTAGAGTTGTATTTATAGTAGTCAGTGCAATCTCTCCTGACCACCTGGCTGACATTTTAACATGAAGAATGCACTAATCAAGTTGAGTAGTGTCCCTCTAAGCACAGCCAAATTGCAACAAAGTTGCGAGATAAACAGTGTTCAAACTCAAGGGTGAAATTATAAGTCGTTCGTTGTTGTCATATTCCTCGTTTTATTCACGGGATATAAAGTTCATCAAAGGAATCAAACCAAGGACTCATAAATTTACTCAATGCATTTCGGGTTTTAAACAACCCTTCATCAGGAGTGGTCCTATGAAAAACACAAAAAGGAGAGATGTGTCGACCTGTTGCGTCATATAAACAATTAGATTAATATCTGGTGAGTTAGAAAACAATCATGAGGAAATCAATAACGGTGAAAAGCCTGGAATAACGAAGGTGGCAAGTCAAATGATAAGGTAAAAAACGATATCTCATAGAGTAACGGTTATTGTGAAATAATAAAAGAAAAGATAACGTGATTAAAATCAGCGGTGCCGCGAGGACCAAGAAGAAAGTGCTGTTGAAATCAAGCGTATGGAAAATAACTGCTTTCACCTTAAGCCACAAAGCCGTGCTACTCCCCGGTGCGTTAAAAAATAAACCTAAATGGCTTGCATGGTAGCGAGACGTACCTGGTAGATTAAATAATCAGAGTAACCAAAGTTACGACATGCAGGGAAAGTCAGCGTGTATGCGTACAATGCTGCTCCAACGAGTGGGTCAGTTAGTAAAAAGTGAAGAGGAAGTACCTTCAAGTATCCGAAACAGAATAATGAAAAGTAAAGAAGGACCGAATTACATCGGAAAAAAGGACAGCCATCTTGTAATGGTATTCACGGAGTGACAGTAATACAATTTGTGTGGACATTGATGGATAATGATAAATGAAACAATAACAGAGGTTAAAATGTATAAAGAATACTGGTTAGAAAAGAAGGTAAATGAACAATAAACAGCCAAATTAAAAAAGAGGAATTTGTAATGTGAAAAAAGTTAGCTGAGTTGAAAACGAATAAAGTTAAATGAGATCAAACGTAAAAAAAGAAAAAAAGAAATATAAGAGCTAAAAAGAATAAAAAAGGATCCAAAGAAAAACATAATAGAAGAAAGATGAATAATGGACGGAGTGGTATTGTGAGAAGTTGTGTAAACGATAACACTAATGAATAAAGATAATCGAATGAAATGAAATAGACACAAGGGTCAGAAACGAGTTCAAAGGGATAGGGTGCACAGAGCAATAGTTACAAAAAGCAACTGAGTTCAACGCGTTCATTGAGTCCGTGTGGGACCAAGGCATTCATTTTGTAAATCCATACAGTTTCTCTCTGTAGAAGGTATTTGCGATTGTCTCTGTGTTCTCTGATTGGTACCATTTCACAAACCAAAAATCTCAATTGGCTGATGTTGTGACTCTTGGATAAGAAGTGCATCGCTACTGTTGACTTGATGTTTTTGTTGCGGATATTGCTTTTGTGTTCTGTTAAACGCACTTTTATTTTTCTCTCAGTTTTACCTATGTATACAAGGCCACATGGACATTTTAGCATGTATACAAGATTCTTTGAGTCACATGTCGCCGTAACATGTAACTTGATGTTGAAACCTTGTGTGGGATGTTGAGTTGAATTTCCTTTGATAATACTGTTGCAATGCCCACAGTTGGGACAAGGTATGGTACCTTTGTGAGTTGAAACTGAATCAATGGTGGGTTGAGAATGCAAGAGTTCCATCAGATTCTTACTCCTCTCATATGCAAAAAGAGGTTTCTCCAGAAATATGTCCTTGAAGTCCGGTTCTATCTGTAGCATTGGCCAGTGTTTCAAGATGGTTTTCCTGATGTTAAAACTCTCAGTGGAGAATTTGGTGACTATGACTGATCGTGACGTGGACTTCTTGGTGTCACAAATCTTTAACAATTGTGATCTGGATTTAATTTGAACCCTTTCCAAAGTAGAAATCAAAGTTTCTTTGGGATATCCACGATCGATGAAACGTTTTTCCATGTTCAAATTCTCTTGTGACAATTGCTTGGGTTCAGAAATGATTCTTTTAACTCTGTGAAATTGAGAATATGGTAAGTGTTGCTTCAGAGAGGGCTGATGAAAGCTTGAGAAATGTAATAAGTTGTTCCTATCAGTGCTCTTTCTGTATAGAGTAGTCTCAATCCGACCCTCCTTGATGTACAAAAGTACATCCAAATAGTTGATGGTGTCGCTGTGAATGTTGTACGTAAATTTCAAACGGTCATTGATCCCATTCAGAACCTCGATCGCTGTCTTTAATGGTTGTTCAGAGCCTTTCCAAATTAAAAAAATGTCATCTATGTAACGTAAGAATAATAACATGTGTGGTTTCCACTCTGTGTTGTTGAGAATGTGGTCAAGCTCAAACTTGTGCATGAACAACTGTGCGTAGCTGGGAGCTGCACAATTGCCCATAGATGTGCCGTTCAATTGAAGATAATACCTGTTATTGTAACCAAAATAACTGTGATAGAGTGTGAAGTGTAGTAATTCGAGTAAAAATACTTTATGGTCTTCAGAAATGGAAGTTTGTAACAGAAAAAATTCGATGGCTTCCATGCCGAGGTCGTGTGGAATGGAGGTGTATAATGAAGTTACATCAATGGTGCAAAACAAAGTATTGGTGTCCCATTTGATGTTACTTTCTTGAATGATGTTTAAAAAATGAGTGGTGTCTCTTACGTAGGTTGACATTTTATGTACTAAAGGTTGAAGGTCATCAGCCCCTTGGTTTGGAACTTCCTGCCTCCTGATATTAAGTTTTGCCCCTCATTTAGTGAAGTTAAAACAGTCTGACCTCACTTAACCTGAACAAAAAAAAACACTGTTTCCATTATTGTACTCATTTGAAATATGTCATCCTTATTTTTGTCTAATATTTTGTATTTGTCACTGTTAGACCTGTCAGCCTTAGGGTGCTTGTCTCCAAAACCTGTATCCTCCACTTTTTGCTGAAATTCATTTTTTTGGGCTCTGGGACTCTGTGCATTTTACCATTGCTATCCAGTGCTTGTGCTCTCTCCCTTAAACATTGTTAAAATTGGCTTACACCTGATTGGCATATTTCATTTCCTTATAAGTCGCTTGTAGTGTGGTATACCAAATACCCAGGGTCTGTATATTAATTGCCTCTAGTCGGCCTGCAGCACTTATTGTGCTACCCACTGCAGTAACCCCTTAATACATGTCTCAGGTCTGCCATTGCAGCCTCAATGCAGTTTCACATTGCCAAATCAGATTGACATTATAACCCACTTGCCAAACTTAAACTCCTCTTTTATTGCATACAAGTCACTCCTAAGGTAGGCCCTAGTTAGCCCATAGAGAAGGGTGCATTGGAATTAAAAGGTTGGTGTTAGACCTGGCACAATTGGCGTGGGTCTCCCATCCATTTTTTCACTTGGCCTCCTGTGTTTTGCTATGTTTTTGCTGGTCTAGATGCTTTGGGCACTCTGCCACTGCTAATCAGTGCCAAAGTGCAAGGGCTCCCTATTGTAAAGTGTTGTATTGGATTAGTGACTCCATGATTGGCTTATTTGATTTACTTGTCAGACCCTAGTACAGTGCACCATGTGTGCCCAGGGCATGTCAATCAAATGCTGTTGGTGGGCTTGCAACACTGATTGTGCCACCCACAGAAGCAGGTTGTAAAATATGGCTCAGGCCTGCCATTGCACAGCCTGTGTGCAGTCTGGGACTGCCATGTCGACTTGGCAAGTGCACACACTTGCCAGTCCCTAAACCTTCCCTTTCCTACATGTTAGTCACCAATAAGGTAGGCCCAGGGTACTCCTCTGGGCAGAGTGCATTTTATGTGAAAGGTAGGACATGCCCTGGTGTGTGGCATGTCCTGATAGTGAATTACAGCCAATTTTGTTTTTCACTATTGCAAGGCTATCTGTTCCCATAGGTCATAATTGGCAGTTTGATTATAACCTCTTATAATCATAACTGACCCAGGGAACAAGATAGGAAAATAAGGTTTAGTATGCCTGAACTCAGAATGTTAAAATACATCTTTTAGTGTGGGTGAATTTTACATTCTGTGTTTGAAAATACCACTTTTAGAAAGTAGGTATTTTCTTGCCTAACCATCCAGTATGCCTCTGCTAGGTTTGTGTATTACATGTCTAGTTTCTGAGTGACAGGGGGCTGGAGAGGGCCTTGGCTCCAGCAGTGACAAGCACACTACACAATATGGGCCCGTGGAGGGTCAACCAGAGTCCATCCAGGGATAACAAGTACTGCGGAAGAGGTAGGGTACAGTCCGCAGTCTGGTCGCCGTGTCATTGATCATCAAACAGGATATGGCAGTCCATATCGCTGTCCAAGGTGAGTGCATCGGAGTGTACCGGGGGTCAGTGGAAGGTCATGGGGCCATGTGCGGCACCAAGCAGGAACAGGCTAGGTGGTGGAAATGAAAGCTAGTGCCTCCTGATCACAAACCCATCCACGTCCTAGTCCCCGGATGTGTGCTCTGCCCCACCTGTCGGTGTTGCAGTACCGTCTGGGGCACTGTGTGCCACTGACACATCAGGGGCCGGAGGAGGGTTGTCAGCCGCACTGTGTGGCAGTGACACATCAGGTGCCGGAGTGGATACGCCTGCCGCACTGGGGGGCACTGACACATCAGGGGGCAGACATGTGCATGGTGTGGGGTCAGCAGCATTCATCAGCACCACGCCTTGTGGCAGCAATGCTATGATGATGGTCTGCAGGGCATGGTAGATCCCAGCTACATTTCGCTGATGTACAGCGGTGGCTGCCATCCTTTCCGCCTTCATCCGCACCATGTCCTCCATGAGCCTACGCATGTGTTCCAGCTCACGGCTGCTATCGCTGGAGCCCCTCTGAGTGGACAGGTGTTCTCTCCGTGTCAGGACTCCAGCAATGTCAAGGCTTGTTGGAGGCCATGGAGCAGGTCTAGATATCCATGGATGGCGTCCAGTTTGGTAGCCATGAGGTCGACACCACCCGCACCTGCTCAGCCATCTCCCTCTGGGCCTCCAGCACACGGCATTTCAAGGCCATGTGTTGTTCCTGGGGGTCTTGGGAGACTGGCGGGGCCATGGGTCCCTCCTGCTGGGTGGTTTGGGTGGTGGGTGGGGTCTCCTCGATGCAGCTGGTCAGCCCTGATCCTGGAGGTGAGTTGCGGATGATGTCAATGATGTCTAGGAGGGCTTGGGTGTCGATGCTGGGGTTGTCCTCCTCGTCATCAGTGATGAGTGGCTGGGACTGCTCTGCAGGGGGTGTTGACGCTGGCCCTGCAATGTGAAGGGGAGATGGTGTATTGCAATGTGTCCACATGTATGTAGCCGCATGGTACATGTTGACATTCAGACAGCATGGCATTGTACATTGTGGCAGTCTGTAGATCTGGGCGAGGAGCCAGAGTCATTGAGGGTGTGTCCTGTGCTCTGCTTGATTGTGCATGTGTGCCATCGTGGCCATCTTCACCCGTCCCCCCAGTACCTGGTGGTCACTCACCCTGTTGTGGTTGTGTTGTGTCCTGTTGAGCAGTGTGAGGTCCCCCGACTCCGGCCACAGTATCCACACTGATGACTGTCGACACCAGCTCCTCCATGTCATCCATGGTACATCCCTGGGAGAGCACTGCGCTCAATAGAAGCAAAGCGGGCAGCCGTTCCTAGGGCAAAAAAGGCCAACTGGGGCGGAAAGAGTTTTGTGCTCAGAGCCACTAACGCCTGGAACGAACTTCCGTTTTATCTAAGGTCTGCCACGGAACATCTAACCTTTAGAAAAAATCTGAAGACTTGGCTGTTTTCAGCTTAGCATCCGACAAGGCTCCTGGGGGTGGGTTTTTTATTTTGGTTTCTTCCAGGTAAACGGTGTGTAGCGCCAGGACAACTTCGGGTAATAGTACGCTTTATACACTCATATAACATAACATCCAGCTCGAGCTGTGGCGCTGGGCCCCCACCTCCAGTCTGCATTGTTACCTTCTGGTTGGCTGGGAGTTTCTCCTTGGTCTTCCGCTTGATGTCCTTCCATCCCCCTCTTGACCTTGTTCATTGTCCTCTTGTGCTCTCCGACGGCATTCACCTTGTCCACGATATCCCGCCATATTCCAGTTTTGGTGCCCAATGACACGTTGGAGGTGACAAACAGTTGTTGGTGGTGTACCATCACCTCCGTGACTATGATCCTGTTCGCCTGTGGACTGAACTTTGTCTTCCTCTTCTTCTTGTCCTTGTCCTTCCCTGTCTGCGATGTCCCGGGCTGGCCGTCCGGGGTGCTTGTGGGGTTGCGCTCGTCCTCTGCGCATGCTCCGGCTGCCTCCATGGTTCTTGGGTGTTGGTCAGTTTGTGTTTGGGTGTTTTTTCTACTTTTTTGGAGATTTTTCCCTCCGGCCAGGTGTTTGTTGCAGGCCTGGCAGTACTTATCAGTGATTTCCTTATCGTGCTTTGGCCCATCGCAGGTTTTTTGGTGTTGTGGTTTGTGTTTTTGTCTCCATCGAGGTGGTTGTATCGCAGACATTGTCCGCGATTTCGGTAGACTATCGCATGGTACCGCCTTGTTGTGAATTCCACATTGACACAAGGTTATTTTCCTGCAATGGGCTGCGATGTTGAGAGTTGCGTTAAGCTACTATTGCAGTAGTTATCACACGTTTTTGTGAATATACCCCTTAGAGTTGTATTTATAGTAGTCAGTGCAATCTCTCCTGACCACCTGGCTGACATTTTAACATGAAGAATGCACTAATCAAGTTGAGTAGTGTCCCTCTAAGCACAGCCAAATTGCAACAAAGTTGCGAGATAAACAGTGTTCAAACTCAAGGGTGAAATTATAAGTCGTTCGTTGTTGTCATATTCCTCGTTTTATTCACGGGATATAAAGTTCATCAAAGGAATCAAACCAAGGACTCATAAATTTACTCAATGCATTTCGGGTTTTAAACAACCCTTCATCAGGAGTGGTCCTATGAAAAACACAAAAAGGAGAGATGTGTCGACCTGTTGCGTCATATAAACAATTAGATTAATATCTGGTGAGTTAGAAAACAATCATGAGGAAATCAATAACGGTGAAAAGCCTGGAATAACGAAGGTGGCAAGTCAAATGATAAGGTAAAAAACGATATCTCATAGAGTAACGGTTATTGTGAAATAATAAAAGAAAAGATAACGTGATTAAAATCAGCGGTGCCGCGAGGACCAAGAAGAAAGTGCTGTTGAAATCAAGCGTATGGAAAATAACTGCTTTCACCTTAAGCCACAAAGCCGTGCTACTCCCCGGTGCGTTAAAAAATAAACCTAAATGGCTTGCATGGTAGCGAGACGTACCTGGTAGATTAAATAATCAGAGTAACCAAAGTTACGACATGCAGGGAAAGTCAGCGTGTATGCGTACAATGCTGCTCCAACGAGTGGGTCAGTTAGTAAAAAGTGAAGAGGAAGTACCTTCAAGTATCCGAAACAGAATAATGAAAAGTAAAGAAGGACCGAATTACATCGGAAAAAAGGACAGCCATCTTGTAATGGTATTCACGGAGTGACAGTAATACAATTTGTGTGGACATTGATGGATAATGATAAATGAAACAATAACAGAGGTTAAAATGTATAAAGAATACTGGTTAGAAAAGAAGGTAAATGAACAATAAACAGCCAAATTAAAAAAGAGGAATTTGTAATGTGAAAAAAGTTAGCTGAGTTGAAAACGAATAAAGTTAAATGAGATCAAACGTAAAAAAAGAAAAAAAGAAATATAAGAGCTAAAAAGAATAAAAAAGGATCCAAAGAAAAACATAATAGAAGAAAGATGAATAATGGACGGAGTGGTATTGTGAGAAGTTGTGTAAACGATAACACTAATGAATAAAGATAATCGAATGAAATGAAATAGACACAAGGGTCAGAAACGAGTTCAAAGGGATAGGGTGCACAGAGCAATAGTTACAAAAAGCAACTGAGTTCAACGCGGTCATTGAGTCTGTGTGGGACCAAGGCATTCATTTTGTAAATCCATACAGTTTCTCTCTGTAGAAGGTATTTGCGATTGTCTCTGTGTTCTCTGATTGGTACCATTTCACAAACCAAAAATCTCAATTGGCTGATGTTGTGACTCTTGGATAAGAAGTGCATCGCTACTGTTGACTTGATGTTTTTGTTGCGGATATTGCTTTTGTGTTCTGTTAAACGCACTTTTATTTTTCTCTCAGTTTTACCTATGTATACAAGGCCACATGGACATTTTAGCATGTATACAAGATTCTTTGAGTCACATGTCGCCGTAACATGTAACTTGATGTTGAAACCTTGTGTGGGATGTTGAGTTGAATTTCCTTTGATAATACTGTTGCAATGCCCACAGTTGGGACAAGGTATGGTACCTTTGTGAGTTGAAACTGAATCAATGGTGGGTTGAGAATGCAAGAGTTCCATCAGATTCTTACTCCTCTCATATGCAAAAAGAGGTTTCTCCAGAAATATGTCCTTGAAGTCCGGTTCTATCTGTAGCATTGGCCAGTGTTTCAAGATGGTTTTCCTGATGTTAAAACTCTCAGTGGAGAATTTGGTGACTATGACTGATCGTGACGTGGACTTCTTGGTGTCACAAATCTTTAACAATTGTGATCTGGATTTAATTTGAACCCTTTCCAAAGTAGAAATCAAAGTTTCTTTGGGATATCCACGATCGATGAAACGTTTTTCCATGTTCAAATTCTCTTGTGACAATTGCTTGGGTTCAGAAATGATTCTTTTAACTCTGTGAAATTGAGAATATGGTAAGTGTTGCTTCAGAGAGGGCTGATGAAAGCTTGAGAAATGTAATAAGTTGTTCCTATCAGTGCTCTTTCTGTATAGAGTAGTCTCAATCCGACCCTCCTTGATGTACAAAAGTACATCCAAATAGTTGATGGTGTCGCTGTGAATGTTGTACGTAAATTTCAAACGGTCATTGATCCCATTCAGAACCTCGATCGCTGTCTTTAATGGTTGTTCAGAGCCTTTCCAAATTAAAAAAATGTCATCTATGTAACGTAAGAATAATAACATGTGTGGTTTCCACTCTGTGTTGTTGAGAATGTGGTCAAGCTCAAACTTGTGCATGAACAACTGTGCGTAGCTGGGAGCTGCACAATTGCCCATAGATGTGCCGTTCAATTGAAGATAATACCTGTTATTGTAACCAAAATAACTGTGATAGAGTGTGAAGTGTAGTAATTCGAGTAAAAATACTTTATGGTCTTCAGAAATGGAAGTTTGTAACAGAAAAAATTCGATGGCTTCCATGCCGAGGTCGTGTGGAATGGAGGTGTATAATGAAGTTACATCAATGGTGCAAAACAAAGTATTGGTGTCCCATTTGATGTTACTTTCTTGAATGATGTTTAAAAAATGAGTGGTGTCTCTTACGTAGGTTGACATTTTATGTACTAAAGGTTGAAGGTCATCAGCCCCTTGGTTTGGAACTTCCTGCCTCCTGATATTAAGTTTTGCCCCTCATTTAGTGAAGTTAAAACAGTCTGACCTCACTTAACCTGAACAAAAAAAAACACTGTTTCCATTATTGTACTCATTTGAAATATGTCATCCTTATTTTTGTCTAATATTTTGTATTTGTCACTGTTAGACCTGTCAGCCTTAGGGTGCTTGTCTCCAAAACCTGTATCCTCCACTTTTTGCTGAAATTCATTTTTTTGGGCTCTGGGACTCTGTGCATTTTACCATTGCTATCCAGTGCTTGTGCTCTCTCCCTTAAACATTGTTAAAATTGGCTTACACCTGATTGGCATATTTCATTTCCTTATAAGTCGCTTGTAGTGTGGTATACCAAATACCCAGGGTCTGTATATTAATTGCCTCTAGTCGGCCTGCAGCACTTATTGTGCTACCCACTGCAGTAACCCCTTAATACATGTCTCAGGTCTGCCATTGCAGCCTCAATGCAGTTTCACATTGCCAAATCAGATTGACATTATAACCCACTTGCCAAACTTAAACTCCTCTTTTATTGCATACAAGTCACTCCTAAGGTAGGCCCTAGTTAGCCCATAGAGAAGGGTGCATTGGAATTAAAAGGTTGGTGTTAGACCTGGCACAATTGGCGTGGGTCTCCCATCCATTTTTTCACTTGGCCTCCTGTGTTTTGCTATGTTTTTGCTGGTCTAGATGCTTTGGGCACTCTGCCACTGCTAATCAGTGCCAAAGTGCAAGGGCTCCCTATTGTAAAGTGTTGTATTGGATTAGTGACTCCATGATTGGCTTATTTGATTTACTTGTCAGACCCTAGTACAGTGCACCATGTGTGCCCAGGGCATGTCAATCAAATGCTGTTGGTGGGCTTGCAACACTGATTGTGCCACCCACAGAAGCAGGTTGTAAAATATGGCTCAGGCCTGCCATTGCACAGCCTGTGTGCAGTCTGGGACTGCCATGTCGACTTGGCAAGTGCACACACTTGCCAGTCCCTAAACCTTCCCTTTCCTACATGTTAGTCACCAATAAGGTAGGCCCAGGGTACTCCTCTGGGCAGAGTGCATTTTATGTGAAAGGTAGGACATGCCCTGGTGTGTGGCATGTCCTGATAGTGAATTACAGCCAATTTTGTTTTTCACTATTGCAAGGCTATCTGTTCCCATAGGTCATAATTGGCAGTTTGATTATAACCTCTTATAATCATAACTGACCCAGGGAACAAGATAGGAAAATAAGGTTTAGTATGCCTGAACTCAGAATGTTAAAATACATCTTTTAGTGTGGGTGAATTTTACATTCTGTGTTTGAAAATACCACTTTTAGAAAGTAGGTATTTTCTTGCCTAACCATCCAGTATGCCTCTGCTAGGTTTGTGTATTACATGTCTAGTTTCTGAGTGACAGGGGGCTGGAGAGGGCCTTGGCTCCAGCAGTGACAAGCACACTACACAATATGGGCCCGTGGAGGGTCAACCAGAGTCCATCCAGGGATAACAAGTACTGCGGAAGAGGTAGGGTACAGTCCGCAGTCTGGTCGCCGTGTCATTGATCATCAAACAGGATATGGCAGTCCATATCGCTGTCCAAGGTGAGTGCATCGGAGTGTACCGGGGGTCAGTGGAAGGTCATGGGGCCATGTGCGGCACCAAGCAGGAACAGGCTAGGTGGTGGAAATGAAAGCTAGTGCCTCCTGATCACAAACCCATCCACGTCCTAGTCCCCGGATGTGTGCTCTGCCCCACCTGTCGGTGTTGCAGTACCGTCTGGGGCACTGTGTGCCACTGACACATCAGGGGCCGGAGGAGGGTTGTCAGCCGCACTGTGTGGCAGTGACACATCAGGTGCCGGAGTGGATACGCCTGCCGCACTGGGGGGCACTGACACATCAGGGGGCAGACATGTGCATGGTGTGGGGTCAGCAGCATTCATCAGCACCACGCCTTGTGGCAGCAATGCTATGATGATGGTCTGCAGGGCATGGTAGATCCCAGCTACATTTCGCTGATGTACAGCGGTGGCTGCCATCCTTTCCGCCTTCATCCGCACCATGTCCTCCATGAGCCTACGCATGTGTTCCAGCTCACGGCTGCTATCGCTGGAGCCCCTCTGAGTGGACAGGTGTTCTCTCCGTGTCAGGACTCCAGCAATGTCAAGGCTTGTTGGAGGCCATGGAGCAGGTCTAGATATCCATGGATGGCGTCCAGTTTGGTAGCCATGAGGTCGACACCACCCGCACCTGCTCAGCCATCTCCCTCTGGGCCTCCAGCACACGGCATTTCAAGGCCATGTGTTGTTCCTGGGGGTCTTGGGAGACTGGCGGGGCCATGGGTCCCTCCTGCTGGGTGGTTTGGGTGGTGGGTGGGGTCTCCTCGATGCAGCTGGTCAGCCCTGATCCTGGAGGTGAGTTGCGGATGATGTCAATGATGTCTAGGAGGGCTTGGGTGTCGATGCTGGGGTTGTCCTCCTCGTCATCAGTGATGAGTGGCTGGGACTGCTCTGCAGGGGGTGTTGACGCTGGCCCTGCAATGTGAAGGGGAGATGGTGTATTGCAATGTGTCCACATGTATGTAGCCGCATGGTACATGTTGACATTCAGACAGCATGGCATTGTACATTGTGGCAGTCTGTAGATCTGGGCGAGGAGCCAGAGTCATTGAGGGTGTGTCCTGTGCTCTGCTTGATTGTGCATGTGTGCCATCGTGGCCATCTTCACCCGTCCCCCCAGTACCTGGTGGTCACTCACCCTGTTGTGGTTGTGTTGTGTCCTGTTGAGCAGTGTGAGGTCCCCCGACTCCGGCCACAGTATCCACACTGATGACTGTCGACACCAGCTCCTCCATGTCATCCATGGTACATCCCTGGGAGAGCACTGCGCTCAATAGAAGCAAAGCGGGCAGCCGTTCCTAGGGCAAAAAAGGCCAACTGGGGCGGAAAGAGTTTTGTGCTCAGAGCCACTAACGCCTGGAACGAACTTCCGTTTTATCTAAGGTCTGCCACGGAACATCTAACCTTTAGAAAAAATCTGAAGACTTGGCTGTTTTCAGCTTAGCATCCGACAAGGCTCCTGGGGGTGGGTTTTTTATTTTGGTTTCTTCCAGGTAAACGGTGTGTAGCGCCAGGACAACTTCGGGTAATAGTACGCTTTATACACTCATATAACATAACATCCAGCTCGAGCTGTGGCGCTGGGCCCCCACCTCCAGTCTGCATTGTTACCTTCTGGTTGGCTGGGAGTTTCTCCTTGGTCTTCCGCTTGATGTCCTTCCATCCCCCTCTTGACCTTGTTCATTGTCCTCTTGTGCTCTCCGACGGCATTCACCTTGTCCACGATATCCCGCCATATTCCAGTTTTGGTGCCCAATGACACGTTGGAGGTGACAAACAGTTGTTGGTGGTGTACCATCACCTCCGTGACTATGATCCTGTTCGCCTGTGGACTGAACTTTGTCTTCCTCTTCTTCTTGTCCTTGTCCTTCCCTGTCTGCGATGTCCCGGGCTGGCCGTCCGGGGTGCTTGTGGGGTTGCGCTCGTCCTCTGCGCATGCTCCGGCTGCCTCCATGGTTCTTGGGTGTTGGTCAGTTTGTGTTTGGGTGTTTTTTCTACTTTTTTGGAGATTTTTCCCTCCGGCCAGGTGTTTGTTGCAGGCCTGGCAGTACTTATCAGTGATTTCCTTATCGTGCTTTGGCCCATCGCAGGTTTTTTGGTGTTGTGGTTTGTGTTTTTGTCTCCATCGAGGTGGTTGTATCGCAGACATTGTCCGCGATTTCGGTAGACTATCGCATGGTACCGCCTTGTTGTGAATTCCACATTGACACAAGGTTATTTTCCTGCAATGGGCTGCGATGTTGAGAGTTGCGTTAAGCTACTATTGCAGTAGTTATCACACGTTTTTGTGAATATACCCCTTAGAGTTGTATTTATAGTAGTCAGTGCAATCTCTCCTGACCACCTGGCTGACATTTTAACATGAAGAATGCACTAATCAAGTTGAGTAGTGTCCCTCTAAGCACAGCCAAATTGCAACAAAGTTGCGAGATAAACAGTGTTCAAACTCAAGGGTGAAATTATAAGTCGTTCGTTGTTGTCATATTCCTCGTTTTATTCACGGGATATAAAGTTCATCAAAGGAATCAAACCAAGGACTCATAAATTTACTCAATGCATTTCGGGTTTTAAACAACCCTTCATCAGGAGTGGTCCTATGAAAAACACAAAAAGGAGAGATGTGTCGACCTGTTGCGTCATATAAACAATTAGATTAATATCTGGTGAGTTAGAAAACAATCATGAGGAAATCAATAACGGTGAAAAGCCTGGAATAACGAAGGTGGCAAGTCAAATGATAAGGTAAAAAACGATATCTCATAGAGTAACGGTTATTGTGAAATAATAAAAGAAAAGATAACGTGATTAAAATCAGCGGTGCCGCGAGGACCAAGAAGAAAGTGCTGTTGAAATCAAGCGTATGGAAAATAACTGCTTTCACCTTAAGCCACAAAGCCGTGCTACTCCCCGGTGCGTTAAAAAATAAACCTAAATGGCTTGCATGGTAGCGAGACGTACCTGGTAGATTAAATAATCAGAGTAACCAAAGTTACGACATGCAGGGAAAGTCAGCGTGTATGCGTACAATGCTGCTCCAACGAGTGGGTCAGTTAGTAAAAAGTGAAGAGGAAGTACCTTCAAGTATCCGAAACAGAATAATGAAAAGTAAAGAAGGACCGAATTACATCGGAAAAAAGGACAGCCATCTTGTAATGGTATTCACGGAGTGACAGTAATACAATTTGTGTGGACATTGATGGATAATGATAAATGAAACAATAACAGAGGTTAAAATGTATAAAGAATACTGGTTAGAAAAGAAGGTAAATGAACAATAAACAGCCAAATTAAAAAAGAGGAATTTGTAATGTGAAAAAAGTTAGCTGAGTTGAAAACGAATAAAGTTAAATGAGATCAAACGTAAAAAAAGAAAAAAAGAAATATAAGAGCTAAAAAGAATAAAAAAGGATCCAAAGAAAAACATAATAGAAGAAAGATGAATAATGGACGGAGTGGTATTGTGAGAAGTTGTGTAAACGATAACACTAATGAATAAAGATAATCGAATGAAATGAAATAGACACAAGGGTCAGAAACGAGTTCAAAGGGATAGGGTGCACAGAGCAATAGTTACAAAAAGCAACTGAGTTCAACGCGGTCATTGAGTCTGTGTGGGACCAAGGCATTCATTTTGTAAATCCATACAGTTTCTCTCTGTAGAAGGTATTTGCGATTGTCTCTGTGTTCTCTGATTGGTACCATTTCACAAACCAAAAATCTCAATTGGCTGATGTTGTGACTCTTGGATAAGAAGTGCATCGCTACTGTTGACTTGATGTTTTTGTTGCGGATATTGCTTTTGTGTTCTGTTAAACGCACTTTTATTTTTCTCTCAGTTTTACCTATGTATACAAGGCCACATGGACATTTTAGCATGTATACAAGATTCTTTGAGTCACATGTCGCCGTAACATGTAACTTGATGTTGAAACCTTGTGTGGGATGTTGAGTTGAATTTCCTTTGATAATACTGTTGCAATGCCCACAGTTGGGACAAGGTATGGTACCTTTGTGAGTTGAAACTGAATCAATGGTGGGTTGAGAATGCAAGAGTTCCATCAGATTCTTACTCCTCTCATATGCAAAAAGAGGTTTCTCCAGAAATATGTCCTTGAAGTCCGGTTCTATCTGTAGCATTGGCCAGTGTTTCAAGATGGTTTTCCTGATGTTAAAACTCTCAGTGGAGAATTTGGTGACTATGACTGATCGTGACGTGGACTTCTTGGTGTCACAAATCTTTAACAATTGTGATCTGGATTTAATTTGAACCCTTTCCAAAGTAGAAATCAAAGTTTCTTTGGGATATCCACGATCGATGAAACGTTTTTCCATGTTCAAATTCTCTTGTGACAATTGCTTGGGTTCAGAAATGATTCTTTTAACTCTGTGAAATTGAGAATATGGTAAGTGTTGCTTCAGAGAGGGCTGATGAAAGCTTGAGAAATGTAATAAGTTGTTCCTATCAGTGCTCTTTCTGTATAGAGTAGTCTCAATCCGACCCTCCTTGATGTACAAAAGTACATCCAAATAGTTGATGGTGTCGCTGTGAATGTTGTACGTAAATTTCAAACGGTCATTGATCCCATTCAGAACCTCGATCGCTGTCTTTAATGGTTGTTCAGAGCCTTTCCAAATTAAAAAAATGTCATCTATGTAACGTAAGAATAATAACATGTGTGGTTTCCACTCTGTGTTGTTGAGAATGTGGTCAAGCTCAAACTTGTGCATGAACAACTGTGCGTAGCTGGGAGCTGCACAATTGCCCATAGATGTGCCGTTCAATTGAAGATAATACCTGTTATTGTAACCAAAATAACTGTGATAGAGTGTGAAGTGTAGTAATTCGAGTAAAAATACTTTATGGTCTTCAGAAATGGAAGTTTGTAACAGAAAAAATTCGATGGCTTCCATGCCGAGGTCGTGTGGAATGGAGGTGTATAATGAAGTTACATCAATGGTGCAAAACAAAGTATTGGTGTCCCATTTGATGTTACTTTCTTGAATGATGTTTAAAAAATGAGTGGTGTCTCTTACGTAGGTTGACATTTTATGTACTAAAGGTTGAAGGTCATCAGCCCCTTGGTTTGGAACTTCCTGCCTCCTGATATTAAGTTTTGCCCCTCATTTAGTGAAGTTAAAACAGTCTGACCTCACTTAACCTGAACAAAAAAAAACACTGTTTCCATTATTGTACTCATTTGAAATATGTCATCCTTATTTTTGTCTAATATTTTGTATTTGTCACTGTTAGACCTGTCAGCCTTAGGGTGCTTGTCTCCAAAACCTGTATCCTCCACTTTTTGCTGAAATTCATTTTTTTGGGCTCTGGGACTCTGTGCATTTTACCATTGCTATCCAGTGCTTGTGCTCTCTCCCTTAAACATTGTTAAAATTGGCTTACACCTGATTGGCATATTTCATTTCCTTATAAGTCGCTTGTAGTGTGGTATACCAAATACCCAGGGTCTGTATATTAATTGCCTCTAGTCGGCCTGCAGCACTTATTGTGCTACCCACTGCAGTAACCCCTTAATACATGTCTCAGGTCTGCCATTGCAGCCTCAATGCAGTTTCACATTGCCAAATCAGATTGACATTATAACCCACTTGCCAAACTTAAACTCCTCTTTTATTGCATACAAGTCACTCCTAAGGTAGGCCCTAGTTAGCCCATAGAGAAGGGTGCATTGGAATTAAAAGGTTGGTGTTAGACCTGGCACAATTGGCGTGGGTCTCCCATCCATTTTTTCACTTGGCCTCCTGTGTTTTGCTATGTTTTTGCTGGTCTAGATGCTTTGGGCACTCTGCCACTGCTAATCAGTGCCAAAGTGCAAGGGCTCCCTATTGTAAAGTGTTGTATTGGATTAGTGACTCCATGATTGGCTTATTTGATTTACTTGTCAGACCCTAGTACAGTGCACCATGTGTGCCCAGGGCATGTCAATCAAATGCTGTTGGTGGGCTTGCAACACTGATTGTGCCACCCACAGAAGCAGGTTGTAAAATATGGCTCAGGCCTGCCATTGCACAGCCTGTGTGCAGTCTGGGACTGCCATGTCGACTTGGCAAGTGCACACACTTGCCAGTCCCTAAACCTTCCCTTTCCTACATGTTAGTCACCAATAAGGTAGGCCCAGGGTACTCCTCTGGGCAGAGTGCATTTTATGTGAAAGGTAGGACATGCCCTGGTGTGTGGCATGTCCTGATAGTGAATTACAGCCAATTTTGTTTTTCACTATTGCAAGGCTATCTGTTCCCATAGGTCATAATTGGCAGTTTGATTATAACCTCTTATAATCATAACTGACCCAGGGAACAAGATAGGAAAATAAGGTTTAGTATGCCTGAACTCAGAATGTTAAAATACATCTTTTAGTGTGGGTGAATTTTACATTCTGTGTTTGAAAATACCACTTTTAGAAAGTAGGTATTTTCTTGCCTAACCATCCAGTATGCCTCTGCTAGGTTTGTGTATTACATGTCTAGTTTCTGAGTGACAGGGGGCTGGAGAGGGCCTTGGCTCCAGCAGTGACAAGCACACTACACAATATGGGCCCGTGGAGGGTCAACCAGAGTCCATCCAGGGATAACAAGTACTGCGGAAGAGGTAGGGTACAGTCCGCAGTCTGGTCGCCGTGTCATTGATCATCAAACAGGATATGGCAGTCCATATCGCTGTCCAAGGTGAGTGCATCGGAGTGTACCGGGGGTCAGTGGAAGGTCATGGGGCCATGTGCGGCACCAAGCAGGAACAGGCTAGGTGGTGGAAATGAAAGCTAGTGCCTCCTGATCACAAACCCATCCACGTCCTAGTCCCCGGATGTGTGCTCTGCCCCACCTGTCGGTGTTGCAGTACCGTCTGGGGCACTGTGTGCCACTGACACATCAGGGGCCGGAGGAGGGTTGTCAGCCGCACTGTGTGGCAGTGACACATCAGGTGCCGGAGTGGATACGCCTGCCGCACTGGGGGGCACTGACACATCAGGGGGCAGACATGTGCATGGTGTGGGGTCAGCAGCATTCATCAGCACCACGCCTTGTGGCAGCAATGCTATGATGATGGTCTGCAGGGCATGGTAGATCCCAGCTACATTTCGCTGATGTACAGCGGTGGCTGCCATCCTTTCCGCCTTCATCCGCACCATGTCCTCCATGAGCCTACGCATGTGTTCCAGCTCACGGCTGCTATCGCTGGAGCCCCTCTGAGTGGACAGGTGTTCTCTCCGTGTCAGGACTCCAGCAATGTCAAGGCTTGTTGGAGGCCATGGAGCAGGTCTAGATATCCATGGATGGCGTCCAGTTTGGTAGCCATGAGGTCGACACCACCCGCACCTGCTCAGCCATCTCCCTCTGGGCCTCCAGCACACGGCATTTCAAGGCCATGTGTTGTTCCTGGGGGTCTTGGGAGACTGGCGGGGCCATGGGTCCCTCCTGCTGGGTGGTTTGGGTGGTGGGTGGGGTCTCCTCGATGCAGCTGGTCAGCCCTGATCCTGGAGGTGAGTTGCGGATGATGTCAATGATGTCTAGGAGGGCTTGGGTGTCGATGCTGGGGTTGTCCTCCTCGTCATCAGTGATGAGTGGCTGGGACTGCTCTGCAGGGGGTGTTGACGCTGGCCCTGCAATGTGAAGGGGAGATGGTGTATTGCAATGTGTCCACATGTATGTAGCCGCATGGTACATGTTGACATTCAGACAGCATGGCATTGTACATTGTGGCAGTCTGTAGATCTGGGCGAGGAGCCAGAGTCATTGAGGGTGTGTCCTGTGCTCTGCTTGATTGTGCATGTGTGCCATCGTGGCCATCTTCACCCGTCCCCCCAGTACCTGGTGGTCACTCACCCTGTTGTGGTTGTGTTGTGTCCTGTTGAGCAGTGTGAGGTCCCCCGACTCCGGCCACAGTATCCACACTGATGACTGTCGACACCAGCTCCTCCATGTCATCCATGGTACATCCCTGGGAGAGCACTGCGCTCAATAGAAGCAAAGCGGGCAGCCGTTCCTAGGGCAAAAAAGGCCAACTGGGGCGGAAAGAGTTTTGTGCTCAGAGCCACTAACGCCTGGAACGAACTTCCGTTTTATCTAAGGTCTGCCACGGAACATCTAACCTTTAGAAAAAATCTGAAGACTTGGCTGTTTTCAGCTTAGCATCCGACAAGGCTCCTGGGGGTGGGTTTTTTATTTTGGTTTCTTCCAGGTAAACGGTGTGTAGCGCCAGGACAACTTCGGGTAATAGTACGCTTTATACACTCATATAACATAACATCCAGCTCGAGCTGTGGCGCTGGGCCCCCACCTCCAGTCTGCATTGTTACCTTCTGGTTGGCTGGGAGTTTCTCCTTGGTCTTCCGCTTGATGTCCTTCCATCCCCCTCTTGACCTTGTTCATTGTCCTCTTGTGCTCTCCGACGGCATTCACCTTGTCCACGATATCCCGCCATATTCCAGTTTTGGTGCCCAATGACACGTTGGAGGTGACAAACAGTTGTTGGTGGTGTACCATCACCTCCGTGACTATGATCCTGTTCGCCTGTGGACTGAACTTTGTCTTCCTCTTCTTCTTGTCCTTGTCCTTCCCTGTCTGCGATGTCCCGGGCTGGCCGTCCGGGGTGCTTGTGGGGTTGCGCTCGTCCTCTGCGCATGCTCCGGCTGCCTCCATGGTTCTTGGGTGTTGGTCAGTTTGTGTTTGGGTGTTTTTTCTACTTTTTTGGAGATTTTTCCCTCCGGCCAGGTGTTTGTTGCAGGCCTGGCAGTACTTATCAGTGATTTCCTTATCGTGCTTTGGCCCATCGCAGGTTTTTTGGTGTTGTGGTTTGTGTTTTTGTCTCCATCGAGGTGGTTGTATCGCAGACATTGTCCGCGATTTCGGTAGACTATCGCATGGTACCGCCTTGTTGTGAATTCCACATTGACACAAGGTTATTTTCCTGCAATGGGCTGCGATGTTGAGAGTTGCGTTAAGCTACTATTGCAGTAGTTATCACACGTTTTTGTGAATATACCCCTTAGAGTTGTATTTATAGTAGTCAGTGCAATCTCTCCTGACCACCTGGCTGACATTTTAACATGAAGAATGCACTAATCAAGTTGAGTAGTGTCCCTCTAAGCACAGCCAAATTGCAACAAAGTTGCGAGATAAACAGTGTTCAAACTCAAGGGTGAAATTATAAGTCGTTCGTTGTTGTCATATTCCTCGTTTTATTCACGGGATATAAAGTTCATCAAAGGAATCAAACCAAGGACTCATAAATTTACTCAATGCATTTCGGGTTTTAAACAACCCTTCATCAGGAGTGGTCCTATGAAAAACACAAAAAGGAGAGATGTGTCGACCTGTTGCGTCATATAAACAATTAGATTAATATCTGGTGAGTTAGAAAACAATCATGAGGAAATCAATAACGGTGAAAAGCCTGGAATAACGAAGGTGGCAAGTCAAATGATAAGGTAAAAAACGATATCTCATAGAGTAACGGTTATTGTGAAATAATAAAAGAAAAGATAACGTGATTAAAATCAGCGGTGCCGCGAGGACCAAGAAGAAAGTGCTGTTGAAATCAAGCGTATGGAAAATAACTGCTTTCACCTTAAGCCACAAAGCCGTGCTACTCCCCGGTGCGTTAAAAAATAAACCTAAATGGCTTGCATGGTAGCGAGACGTACCTGGTAGATTAAATAATCAGAGTAACCAAAGTTACGACATGCAGGGAAAGTCAGCGTGTATGCGTACAATGCTGCTCCAACGAGTGGGTCAGTTAGTAAAAAGTGAAGAGGAAGTACCTTCAAGTATCCGAAACAGAATAATGAAAAGTAAAGAAGGACCGAATTACATCGGAAAAAAGGACAGCCATCTTGTAATGGTATTCACGGAGTGACAGTAATACAATTTGTGTGGACATTGATGGATAATGATAAATGAAACAATAACAGAGGTTAAAATGTATAAAGAATACTGGTTAGAAAAGAAGGTAAATGAACAATAAACAGCCAAATTAAAAAAGAGGAATTTGTAATGTGAAAAAAGTTAGCTGAGTTGAAAACGAATAAAGTTAAATGAGATCAAACGTAAAAAAAGAAAAAAAGAAATATAAGAGCTAAAAAGAATAAAAAAGGATCCAAAGAAAAACATAATAGAAGAAAGATGAATAATGGACGGAGTGGTATTGTGAGAAGTTGTGTAAACGATAACACTAATGAATAAAGATAATCGAATGAAATGAAATAGACACAAGGGTCAGAAACGAGTTCAAAGGGATAGGGTGCACAGAGCAATAGTTACAAAAAGCAACTGAGTTCAACGCGGTCATTGAGTCTGTGTGGGACCAAGGCATTCATTTTGTAAATCCATACAGTTTCTCTCTGTAGAAGGTATTTGCGATTGTCTCTGTGTTCTCTGATTGGTACCATTTCACAAACCAAAAATCTCAATTGGCTGATGTTGTGACTCTTGGATAAGAAGTGCATCGCTACTGTTGACTTGATGTTTTTGTTGCGGATATTGCTTTTGTGTTCTGTTAAACGCACTTTTATTTTTCTCTCAGTTTTACCTATGTATACAAGGCCACATGGACATTTTAGCATGTATACAAGATTCTTTGAGTCACATGTCGCCGTAACATGTAACTTGATGTTGAAACCTTGTGTGGGATGTTGAGTTGAATTTCCTTTGATAATACTGTTGCAATGCCCACAGTTGGGACAAGGTATGGTACCTTTGTGAGTTGAAACTGAATCAATGGTGGGTTGAGAATGCAAGAGTTCCATCAGATTCTTACTCCTCTCATATGCAAAAAGAGGTTTCTCCAGAAATATGTCCTTGAAGTCCGGTTCTATCTGTAGCATTGGCCAGTGTTTCAAGATGGTTTTCCTGATGTTAAAACTCTCAGTGGAGAATTTGGTGACTATGACTGATCGTGACGTGGACTTCTTGGTGTCACAAATCTTTAACAATTGTGATCTGGATTTAATTTGAACCCTTTCCAAAGTAGAAATCAAAGTTTCTTTGGGATATCCACGATCGATGAAACGTTTTTCCATGTTCAAATTCTCTTGTGACAATTGCTTGGGTTCAGAAATGATTCTTTTAACTCTGTGAAATTGAGAATATGGTAAGTGTTGCTTCAGAGAGGGCTGATGAAAGCTTGAGAAATGTAATAAGTTGTTCCTATCAGTGCTCTTTCTGTATAGAGTAGTCTCAATCCGACCCTCCTTGATGTACAAAAGTACATCCAAATAGTTGATGGTGTCGCTGTGAATGTTGTACGTAAATTTCAAACGGTCATTGATCCCATTCAGAACCTCGATCGCTGTCTTTAATGGTTGTTCAGAGCCTTTCCAAATTAAAAAAATGTCATCTATGTAACGTAAGAATAATAACATGTGTGGTTTCCACTCTGTGTTGTTGAGAATGTGGTCAAGCTCAAACTTGTGCATGAACAACTGTGCGTAGCTGGGAGCTGCACAATTGCCCATAGATGTGCCGTTCAATTGAAGATAATACCTGTTATTGTAACCAAAATAACTGTGATAGAGTGTGAAGTGTAGTAATTCGAGTAAAAATACTTTATGGTCTTCAGAAATGGAAGTTTGTAACAGAAAAAATTCGATGGCTTCCATGCCGAGGTCGTGTGGAATGGAGGTGTATAATGAAGTTACATCAATGGTGCAAAACAAAGTATTGGTGTCCCATTTGATGTTACTTTCTTGAATGATGTTTAAAAAATGAGTGGTGTCTCTTACGTAGGTTGACATTTTATGTACTAAAGGTTGAAGGTCATCAGCCCCTTGGTTTGGAACTTCCTGCCTCCTGATATTAAGTTTTGCCCCTCATTTAGTGAAGTTAAAACAGTCTGACCTCACTTAACCTGAACAAAAAAAAACACTGTTTCCATTATTGTACTCATTTGAAATATGTCATCCTTATTTTTGTCTAATATTTTGTATTTGTCACTGTTAGACCTGTCAGCCTTAGGGTGCTTGTCTCCAAAACCTGTATCCTCCACTTTTTGCTGAAATTCATTTTTTTGGGCTCTGGGACTCTGTGCATTTTACCATTGCTATCCAGTGCTTGTGCTCTCTCCCTTAAACATTGTTAAAATTGGCTTACACCTGATTGGCATATTTCATTTCCTTATAAGTCGCTTGTAGTGTGGTATACCAAATACCCAGGGTCTGTATATTAATTGCCTCTAGTCGGCCTGCAGCACTTATTGTGCTACCCACTGCAGTAACCCCTTAATACATGTCTCAGGTCTGCCATTGCAGCCTCAATGCAGTTTCACATTGCCAAATCAGATTGACATTATAACCCACTTGCCAAACTTAAACTCCTCTTTTATTGCATACAAGTCACTCCTAAGGTAGGCCCTAGTTAGCCCATAGAGAAGGGTGCATTGGAATTAAAAGGTTGGTGTTAGACCTGGCACAATTGGCGTGGGTCTCCCATCCATTTTTTCACTTGGCCTCCTGTGTTTTGCTATGTTTTTGCTGGTCTAGATGCTTTGGGCACTCTGCCACTGCTAATCAGTGCCAAAGTGCAAGGGCTCCCTATTGTAAAGTGTTGTATTGGATTAGTGACTCCATGATTGGCTTATTTGATTTACTTGTCAGACCCTAGTACAGTGCACCATGTGTGCCCAGGGCATGTCAATCAAATGCTGTTGGTGGGCTTGCAACACTGATTGTGCCACCCACAGAAGCAGGTTGTAAAATATGGCTCAGGCCTGCCATTGCACAGCCTGTGTGCAGTCTGGGACTGCCATGTCGACTTGGCAAGTGCACACACTTGCCAGTCCCTAAACCTTCCCTTTCCTACATGTTAGTCACCAATAAGGTAGGCCCAGGGTACTCCTCTGGGCAGAGTGCATTTTATGTGAAAGGTAGGACATGCCCTGGTGTGTGGCATGTCCTGATAGTGAATTACAGCCAATTTTGTTTTTCACTATTGCAAGGCTATCTGTTCCCATAGGTCATAATTGGCAGTTTGATTATAACCTCTTATAATCATAACTGACCCAGGGAACAAGATAGGAAAATAAGGTTTAGTATGCCTGAACTCAGAATGTTAAAATACATCTTTTAGTGTGGGTGAATTTTACATTCTGTGTTTGAAAATACCACTTTTAGAAAGTAGGTATTTTCTTGCCTAACCATCCAGTATGCCTCTGCTAGGTTTGTGTATTACATGTCTAGTTTCTGAGTGACAGGGGGCTGGAGAGGGCCTTGGCTCCAGCAGTGACAAGCACACTACACAATATGGGCCCGTGGAGGGTCAACCAGAGTCCATCCAGGGATAACAAGTACTGCGGAAGAGGTAGGGTACAGTCCGCAGTCTGGTCGCCGTGTCATTGATCATCAAACAGGATATGGCAGTCCATATCGCTGTCCAAGGTGAGTGCATCGGAGTGTACCGGGGGTCAGTGGAAGGTCATGGGGCCATGTGCGGCACCAAGCAGGAACAGGCTAGGTGGTGGAAATGAAAGCTAGTGCCTCCTGATCACAAACCCATCCACGTCCTAGTCCCCGGATGTGTGCTCTGCCCCACCTGTCGGTGTTGCAGTACCGTCTGGGGCACTGTGTGCCACTGACACATCAGGGGCCGGAGGAGGGTTGTCAGCCGCACTGTGTGGCAGTGACACATCAGGTGCCGGAGTGGATACGCCTGCCGCACTGGGGGGCACTGACACATCAGGGGGCAGACATGTGCATGGTGTGGGGTCAGCAGCATTCATCAGCACCACGCCTTGTGGCAGCAATGCTATGATGATGGTCTGCAGGGCATGGTAGATCCCAGCTACATTTCGCTGATGTACAGCGGTGGCTGCCATCCTTTCCGCCTTCATCCGCACCATGTCCTCCATGAGCCTACGCATGTGTTCCAGCTCACGGCTGCTATCGCTGGAGCCCCTCTGAGTGGACAGGTGTTCTCTCCGTGTCAGGACTCCAGCAATGTCAAGGCTTGTTGGAGGCCATGGAGCAGGTCTAGATATCCATGGATGGCGTCCAGTTTGGTAGCCATGAGGTCGACACCACCCGCACCTGCTCAGCCATCTCCCTCTGGGCCTCCAGCACACGGCATTTCAAGGCCATGTGTTGTTCCTGGGGGTCTTGGGAGACTGGCGGGGCCATGGGTCCCTCCTGCTGGGTGGTTTGGGTGGTGGGTGGGGTCTCCTCGATGCAGCTGGTCAGCCCTGATCCTGGAGGTGAGTTGCGGATGATGTCAATGATGTCTAGGAGGGCTTGGGTGTCGATGCTGGGGTTGTCCTCCTCGTCATCAGTGATGAGTGGCTGGGACTGCTCTGCAGGGGGTGTTGACGCTGGCCCTGCAATGTGAAGGGGAGATGGTGTATTGCAATGTGTCCACATGTATGTAGCCGCATGGTACATGTTGACATTCAGACAGCATGGCATTGTACATTGTGGCAGTCTGTAGATCTGGGCGAGGAGCCAGAGTCATTGAGGGTGTGTCCTGTGCTCTGCTTGATTGTGCATGTGTGCCATCGTGGCCATCTTCACCCGTCCCCCCAGTACCTGGTGGTCACTCACCCTGTTGTGGTTGTGTTGTGTCCTGTTGAGCAGTGTGAGGTCCCCCGACTCCGGCCACAGTATCCACACTGATGACTGTCGACACCAGCTCCTCCATGTCATCCATGGTACATCCCTGGGAGAGCACTGCGCTCAATAGAAGCAAAGCGGGCAGCCGTTCCTAGGGCAAAAAAGGCCAACTGGGGCGGAAAGAGTTTTGTGCTCAGAGCCACTAACGCCTGGAACGAACTTCCGTTTTATCTAAGGTCTGCCACGGAACATCTAACCTTTAGAAAAAATCTGAAGACTTGGCTGTTTTCAGCTTAGCATCCGACAAGGCTCCTGGGGGTGGGTTTTTTATTTTGGTTTCTTCCAGGTAAACGGTGTGTAGCGCCAGGACAACTTCGGGTAATAGTACGCTTTATACACTCATATAACATAACATCCAGCTCGAGCTGTGGCGCTGGGCCCCCACCTCCAGTCTGCATTGTTACCTTCTGGTTGGCTGGGAGTTTCTCCTTGGTCTTCCGCTTGATGTCCTTCCATCCCCCTCTTGACCTTGTTCATTGTCCTCTTGTGCTCTCCGACGGCATTCACCTTGTCCACGATATCCCGCCATATTCCAGTTTTGGTGCCCAATGACACGTTGGAGGTGACAAACAGTTGTTGGTGGTGTACCATCACCTCCGTGACTATGATCCTGTTCGCCTGTGGACTGAACTTTGTCTTCCTCTTCTTCTTGTCCTTGTCCTTCCCTGTCTGCGATGTCCCGGGCTGGCCGTCCGGGGTGCTTGTGGGGTTGCGCTCGTCCTCTGCGCATGCTCCGGCTGCCTCCATGGTTCTTGGGTGTTGGTCAGTTTGTGTTTGGGTGTTTTTTCTACTTTTTTGGAGATTTTTCCCTCCGGCCAGGTGTTTGTTGCAGGCCTGGCAGTACTTATCAGTGATTTCCTTATCGTGCTTTGGCCCATCGCAGGTTTTTTGGTGTTGTGGTTTGTGTTTTTGTCTCCATCGAGGTGGTTGTATCGCAGACATTGTCCGCGATTTCGGTAGACTATCGCATGGTACCGCCTTGTTGTGAATTCCACATTGACACAAGGTTATTTTCCTGCAATGGGCTGCGATGTTGAGAGTTGCGTTAAGCTACTATTGCAGTAGTTATCACACGTTTTTGTGAATATACCCCTTAGAGTTGTATTTATAGTAGTCAGTGCAATCTCTCCTGACCACCTGGCTGACATTTTAACATGAAGAATGCACTAATCAAGTTGAGTAGTGTCCCTCTAAGCACAGCCAAATTGCAACAAAGTTGCGAGATAAACAGTGTTCAAACTCAAGGGTGAAATTATAAGTCGTTCGTTGTTGTCATATTCCTCGTTTTATTCACGGGATATAAAGTTCATCAAAGGAATCAAACCAAGGACTCATAAATTTACTCAATGCATTTCGGGTTTTAAACAACCCTTCATCAGGAGTGGTCCTATGAAAAACACAAAAAGGAGAGATGTGTCGACCTGTTGCGTCATATAAACAATTAGATTAATATCTGGTGAGTTAGAAAACAATCATGAGGAAATCAATAACGGTGAAAAGCCTGGAATAACGAAGGTGGCAAGTCAAATGATAAGGTAAAAAACGATATCTCATAGAGTAACGGTTATTGTGAAATAATAAAAGAAAAGATAACGTGATTAAAATCAGCGGTGCCGCGAGGACCAAGAAGAAAGTGCTGTTGAAATCAAGCGTATGGAAAATAACTGCTTTCACCTTAAGCCACAAAGCCGTGCTACTCCCCGGTGCGTTAAAAAATAAACCTAAATGGCTTGCATGGTAGCGAGACGTACCTGGTAGATTAAATAATCAGAGTAACCAAAGTTACGACATGCAGGGAAAGTCAGCGTGTATGCGTACAATGCTGCTCCAACGAGTGGGTCAGTTAGTAAAAAGTGAAGAGGAAGTACCTTCAAGTATCCGAAACAGAATAATGAAAAGTAAAGAAGGACCGAATTACATCGGAAAAAAGGACAGCCATCTTGTAATGGTATTCACGGAGTGACAGTAATACAATTTGTGTGGACATTGATGGATAATGATAAATGAAACAATAACAGAGGTTAAAATGTATAAAGAATACTGGTTAGAAAAGAAGGTAAATGAACAATAAACAGCCAAATTAAAAAAGAGGAATTTGTAATGTGAAAAAAGTTAGCTGAGTTGAAAACGAATAAAGTTAAATGAGATCAAACGTAAAAAAAGAAAAAAAGAAATATAAGAGCTAAAAAGAATAAAAAAGGATCCAAAGAAAAACATAATAGAAGAAAGATGAATAATGGACGGAGTGGTATTGTGAGAAGTTGTGTAAACGATAACACTAATGAATAAAGATAATCGAATGAAATGAAATAGACACAAGGGTCAGAAACGAGTTCAAAGGGATAGGGTGCACAGAGCAATAGTTACAAAAAGCAACTGAGTTCAACGCGGTCATTGAGTCTGTGTGGGACCAAGGCATTCATTTTGTAAATCCATACAGTTTCTCTCTGTAGAAGGTATTTGCGATTGTCTCTGTGTTCTCTGATTGGTACCATTTCACAAACCAAAAATCTCAATTGGCTGATGTTGTGACTCTTGGATAAGAAGTGCATCGCTACTGTTGACTTGATGTTTTTGTTGCGGATATTGCTTTTGTGTTCTGTTAAACGCACTTTTATTTTTCTCTCAGTTTTACCTATGTATACAAGGCCACATGGACATTTTAGCATGTATACAAGATTCTTTGAGTCACATGTCGCCGTAACATGTAACTTGATGTTGAAACCTTGTGTGGGATGTTGAGTTGAATTTCCTTTGATAATACTGTTGCAATGCCCACAGTTGGGACAAGGTATGGTACCTTTGTGAGTTGAAACTGAATCAATGGTGGGTTGAGAATGCAAGAGTTCCATCAGATTCTTACTCCTCTCATATGCAAAAAGAGGTTTCTCCAGAAATATGTCCTTGAAGTCCGGTTCTATCTGTAGCATTGGCCAGTGTTTCAAGATGGTTTTCCTGATGTTAAAACTCTCAGTGGAGAATTTGGTGACTATGACTGATCGTGACGTGGACTTCTTGGTGTCACAAATCTTTAACAATTGTGATCTGGATTTAATTTGAACCCTTTCCAAAGTAGAAATCAAAGTTTCTTTGGGATATCCACGATCGATGAAACGTTTTTCCATGTTCAAATTCTCTTGTGACAATTGCTTGGGTTCAGAAATGATTCTTTTAACTCTGAGAAATTGAGAATATGGTAAGTGTTGCTTCAGAGAGGGCTGATGAAAGCTTGAGAAATGTAATAAGTTGTTCCTATCAGTGCTCTTTCTGTATAGAGTAGTCTCAATCCGACCCTCCTTGATGTACAAAAGTACATCCAAATAGTTGATGGTGTCGCTGTGAATGTTGTACGTAAATTTCAAACGGTCATTGATCCCATTCAGAACCTCGATCGCTGTCTTTAATGGTTGTTCAGAGCCTTTCCAAATTAAAAAAATGTCATCTATGTAACGTAAGAATAATAACATGTGTGGTTTCCACTCTGTGTTGTTGAGAATGTGGTCAAGCTCAAACTTGTGCATGAACAACTGTGCGTAGCTGGGAGCTGCACAATTGCCCATAGATGTGCCGTTCAATTGAAGATAATACCTGTTATTGTAACCAAAATAACTGTGATAGAGTGTGAAGTGTAGTAATTCGAGTAAAAATACTTTATGGTCTTCAGAAATGGAAGTTTGTAACAGAAAAAATTCGATGGCTTCCATGCCGAGGTCGTGTGGAATGGAGGTGTATAATGAAGTTACATCAATGGTGCAAAACAAAGTATTGGTGTCCCATTTGATGTTACTTTCTTGAATGATGTTTAAAAAATGAGTGGTGTCTCTTACGTAGGTTGACATTTTATGTACTAAAGGTTGAAGGTGTCGATCAAGATATTTGCCTACAGGTTCATGTACTGAACCACGGGTGTTAACGATGGGTCTCATGGGTGGATCGATGAGACTTTTGTGTATTTTAGGCAACATTCTTAGGGAACGTTGTGTAGGAAACTTTTGAGTAAAGAATTTTTGTTCTTTCTCTCCAATGGTGCCACAGCGGACTGCTTTATCCACGATCTCTTGTAGAGTCAGCTGTATTTCAGTAGTAGGATCCTTGTCAAGTTCAGAATAAGTAGTAAGGTCTTGTACATGTTCTTCCAGTTTGCATCTGTAATGACTGGAGTCCATAATGACTAATGCGCCACCTTTGTCGGCATTAAGAAATGTAAGATCTAGATTATCGGCCATTTTCTGAAGAAGTGCTTTATCTTTTATTGTCAAATTCCTTTGTCTTACTTTGTGTGATTTGTATATCTTCAGTAGATCACGTTTGACAAGAGTTTCAAAAGTATCAAGCACTTTATGGCTCACAGGTGCCATGTAGGTGCTTTTGGTTTTCAAACCACCCAAAGTGTCAATGGGTTGTGGTTGAGGATCAGTCAAGACATTGTCAAAAAAGTGTCTAAGTCTTAAAGAACGCATAAAGCGATGAAAGCTGACTTCAGTTTCTAGTTGGTTGGAGGAGTAGGTAGGGACGAAAGATGAGCCTTTTTGAAGCAATTTACTCTGTGACTTATCAAGAGGCACCGACGAGATGTTAATAATCAAATTGTCTTGCTCAGTTATCGCTGGCTTCTTGTAACTCTCTTGTCCAAAGATAGTGTGGTTGGTCTTCCGTTTTTTGCCCCTCCTGGGTCTGCGTTGTCTGACTGACCTGTCCCTAAAAAAGGAACCGCAGTTGAAGAAGTAGACGTGGATGGTAATTCAGATACTAATTGTATACCTGTCGAAGGTTTCTCCAATTGGCTAGTAGGTTTCGGTCTGTTCCTGATGTTATCGGAATCACTGGAAGCTGGCGACGTGTCAGTGTCAGAGGTTTTGCCAAAAGGTCTGTTTTGACGTCTGCGTGCATAGACTTCAGCCCAGTTATAGACCTCTCCCAGTTTGTAGTCTATGGTGTCCCTGCGAAACTTGCGTAATTTTCTTTCATTAATGTCTTGTGTATGTCTTTTAAGTTGTTCATTGATGTTTGCTAATGTTTGTGTAAGTTCCTCAGCAGACATTTTGGTGGATAATTCCTGTTTGAGTTGCCCAATCTCCTTGTTCAATTCTTCCAAAATATTAGAGAGCTCCTCAATAATCAGTAAAATAAGGTCTAGTGAACACTTGTTCAGAATGCCATACCATCTTTCAATAAATTTTGGGTCATTCTTACATAATGACGGCTTCAAAGAAATTCTTAAGCCTCTCGGAATGCGTTGGGCGCGATGATATTGTATAAGGGTGCTGGCATGAAGTCTCTGATTAATTTCACGTTTAGTGAGATAAAGAAGTTGTTTTATATTGCTCTGTGCGGTACCGGTCCCGGAGGTGGTTGATTCGATCTCTCCAATAAGTGAATAAATTCTTTGTGCTTCATCTTCGCCAAATGCGAACGTGTCAGCACGTTTATCAGTTAAGTTCGTGATGTCTTGGTAAGCCATGGTGGAGTGGGTGCTGTGGTAGTGGTTTAGCGAATGAAATTGAACAATGTTTAGAAAACCACGCACACCTAGGTGTGCGTGGTTTTCTAAACATTGACATTTTAACATAACATACCTCACTAAGAATCTGTTTTGCCAATCTGAATCTTCATCGACACCCAAACCTTCTTGTACAACATAGAAGTTTTGATCTCGGCATCTCCTAATTTGTAGGTCTGTCTCATCAGCCCCTTGGTTTGGAACTTCCTGCCTCCTGATATTAAGTTTTGCCCCTCATTTAGTGAAGTTAAAACAGTCTGACCTCACTTAACCTGAACAAAAAAAACACTGTTTCCATTATTGTACTCATTTGAAATATGTCATCCTTATTTTTGTCTAATATTTTGTATTTGTCACTGTTAGACCTGTCAGCCTTAGGGTGCTTGTCTCCCAAACCTGTATCCTCCACTTTTTGCTGAAATTCATTTTTTTGGGCTCTGGGACTCTGTGCATTTTACCATTGCTATCCAGTGCTTGTGCTCTCTCCCTTAAACATTGTTAAAATTGGCTTACACCTGATTGGCATATTTCATTTCCTTATAAGTCGCTTGTAGTGTGGTATACCAAATACCCAGGGTCTGTATATTAATTGCCTCTAGTCGGCCTGCAGCACTTATTGTGCTACCCACTGCAGTAACCCCTTAATACATGTCTCAGGTCTGCCATTGCAGCCTCAATGCAGTTTCACATTGCCAAATCAGATTGACATTATAACCCACTTGCCAAACTTAAACTCCTCTTTTATTGCATACAAGTCACTCCTAAGGTAGGCCCTAGTTAGCCCATAGAGAAGGGTGCATTGGAATTAAAAGGTTGGTGTTAGACCTGGCACAATTGGCGTGGGTCTCCCATCCATTTTTTCACTTGGCCTCCTGTGTTTTGCTATGTTTTTGCTGGTCTAGATGCTTTGGGCACTCTGCCACTGCTAATCAGTGCCAAAGTGCAAGGGCTCCCTATTGTAAAGTGTTGTATTGGATTAGTGACTCCATGATTGGCTTATTTGATTTACTTGTCAGACCCTAGTACAGTGCACCATGTGTGCCCAGGGCATGTCAATCAAATGCTGTTGGTGGGCTTGCAACACTGATTGTGCCACCCACAGAAGCAGGTTGTAAAATATGGCTCAGGCCTGCCATTGCACAGCCTGTGTGCAGTCTGGGACTGCCATGTCGACTTGGCAAGTGCACACACTTGCCAGTCCCTAAACCTTCCCTTTCCTACATGTTAGTCACCAATAAGGTAGGCCCAGGGTACTCCTCTGGGCAGAGTGCATTTTATGTGAAAGGTAGGACATGCCCTGGTGTGTGGCATGTCCTGATAGTGAATTACAGCCAATTTTGTTTTTCACTATTGCAAGGCTATCTGTTCCCATAGGTCATAATTGGCAGTTTGATTATAACCTCTTATAATCATAACTGACCCAGGGAACAAGATAGGAAAATAAGGTTTAGTATGCCTGAACTCAGAATGTTAAAATACATTTTTTAGTGTGGGTGAATTTTACATTCTGTGTTTGAAAATACCACTTTTAGAAAGTAGGTATTTTCTTGCCTAACCATCCAGTATGCCTCTGCTAGGTTTGTGTATTACATGTCTAGTTTCTGAGTGACAGGGGGCTGGAGAGGGCCTTGGCTCCAGCAGTCTGATGGGTCAGGGCTGGGCTGAATAGGACCTGCATTGAATAGAGAGTAGGGGGAGGAGATTTCCTTTCACTTGCCTGAGCCTTCATAGAATAGAGAGTAGGGAGAGGAGTTTTCCTTTCAGCTACCTGGGCCAGATCTGCTTTCAACAATGCTGTCTCCACCTCCTGCCAGGAAGCTGCACCAGGGAGGACAGGACTGGTTTTGTCTGGGAACAGACGCTCCCTGCCTTCAGAGAACAAAGGATTTTGCAGCATAAATATTGGGGCCAGACCCCAGAACTTTAGATCACTTCTGGTAATCAAGACAAACCTTTGCCAAGGAGAAGAACCGGAGAAGCTGAAGGAAGATTACTGCCCCTGTGCTGGTTGCTGTTGGCCTGCAGCAGTTACTTTATTGCCAAGGAAAGGAGAAAAGGACTTTGCTGTGTTTACTTTATCATCTCGAGAAAGATCTCCAAGGGCTTGTGACTGAGCTTGCCTTCTGTTCTGAAGTCTCAGGGACACAAAGACTTCACTACCAGCTCTCCCTGAATTCCCTTGCTGGGAATTTTACCTGCAGAGAGGTGCCTGCTGTAGTTTGGGCCCTTTGAGAAGACTGCGTGTCGCTGGGAGCTGGAAGTGTGACCAACGAGGAAGAAGTGTGTCGCTGCTGCAGCAGCTGCTGTCACATCGCCGAAGAAACGCCGCAGCTGTTCGCCGTTGCAAAGACGAGGAAGCGTGTTGCATCACCTGAGAAGCATGCTGCCACCGCTGAGGTCACCGTCGCATCACTGGAGAAGCGTGTCACAGGGCCTGTCGCGGCTCAAGAACATCCATTTCTCTGCACAGTCATCGGGCGTGCACGCATCGCATCCAACGTTGTCGCATCGCATCAAAGACACCGTCTTGTTGCATCACACCGGATCGTCGCGTCGCATTGAGGCACCATCTTGTTGCATCGTAAACGGAGCATAGTAAGAAACCGATGCATCACCTCCCCACGCGGTAAAGAACCCGACGCATCACCTCCTCTCCAGTAAGGAACCGACACGTCACCTCCCCTGCGCCGCAGTAAGGAACCGATGCATCACCTCCCCCGAAGCAAGGAACTGACACATCACGTTCTTGCGTGTAAGGAACTGACGCATCACCTTCCCTGCGACTGTATTGTGGATTTTTGTTGTTTGCTCTTGTGTTAAGTCTAGGAAAGATTACTTATTTTTCTAAACTGGTGTGGTGTCCATTTGTAGTGTTTTCACTGTATTACTGTGTGTGTTCACAAATGCTTTACATACTGCCTCTGAGATAAGCCTGTCTGCTCGTGCCAAGCTACCAAGGGGGTGAGCAGGGGTTATTCAGGAGTGTATCCCCCTTACCCTGACTAGAAGCAAGGGTCCCTATTTGGACAAAGGTGCATACCATTGCCAACTAGAGACCCCCGTTTCTAACAGTTGGACACATACTTTTAAGTTTTACATGTCCTGGTTGTGAAAAACTCCCAAATCAGTTTTTCACGACTGTAAGGCCTACCTCTCACATAGGATAACATCGGGTTACCTTATTACGTTTAATACGTGTTAACTTTTGATTGGGAACAGGTAAATATATCATGTTTGATGTCTGAGAAATTGTGATTTCAAACCCTCTTTAATGATGATGTCAAATTTAAAGGTTATAATTTTGAACATACCTCTTTTAGGAAGTTGGCTTTTCCCTGCCTTAGTTGGTGCCTGCAGCCTCTTTCTGGGTCACATGGCTGGGTGTAGTTGGCATGCACACTCGCAAGAGTTACAATGTAGGTGTTATCAGTGAAGAAGGACAGTGAGGAGGAGGCAGGAGAGTGGCCATGTCGAGGAGGAGGCAGCCACAGGGCAGGTAAGTGCCTTTTTAATTACTTTTAATTACTGTGGGAGAGTGGAAGGGCTCGCTAACTACACTCCACCACAGAGTCGTAGTTTTGCCTGAACTCCGCGTTCACAACAGAACGTGGAGTAGGCAAAACTACGTAAACTCCGCTGGCGGAGCGGTTACCCGCCCGGGTTTAATAAACATAGGACCCTCAGACCCACTCCTCAGTTTACTCTTTGGACCTGCTAAAAGACTCTCAGAGGACTAACTGCTGCTGTGGCCTGCTGTGTACTCCACAGGACGGATATGCTGCAATGTCTGTGATGGCTTTTTAATAAAGCAATCTTTTTTTTTTAAAGTACAACCTGTTTTCCTTAACCCCTTCCATGCTGCGCAAATTCCGCCGCTGTGCTGACGGAATCTTGCGCGGGCGTGGTCATGACGGAACGGTTCCGTCATGAGCACAGCTCAACCGTGGCTCATGACGGAACCGTTCCGTCATGAGCACCGAAGGGGTTAAAGGAAAACGAAATGCATTTAAAAAGAAAAAATGGAAAGTTGATGTTAGAGTAGGCAGTGGTTCATGGGAATACTGCCTGCTCTCAAAAAATATTTTTATTTACATTCTCAAAGGAGAAGGGGTCCCTTATAGATCCCATCTCCTTTGTAAATGGGTTACCACCAGTTTTAAACTTGTGGTAAAGTATTACTGTATTGCGTTCAGAATTATGTCGCAAAACAGTAATGCGTACTAAACTGATTTGGAAGGGGCATCCTAAACACCCCCTTTCAAATATCGAATCACAAAGACAAAATGCAATATGGTAACAAGTAACTGAATCGCATTTTGCATTTTATACATTTGAAAAAGTATTTTTGCAGTCCCTAATGGCCCGATTCCGCAAATTGAGCCATTTGCAACTGAAAAAATACTTTGAACATCTGGCCCCTAGTCTGAATGAAGAAATCTTCATTGCCATATCATCCAGCAGCTTCCCAGAGATAGCACCTCCTCCTCGAACACCATCTTCTGCACCCTTACCCCGCTGAACATCTACCTTCTCAGAGACCTTTTCCTGACATTTTTTCTAAGTCGGAAGGTAATCTCTGACTTGGCCCTATCCACTTTTTGTATCCGACTCCTGCTCCATTGTGCACAGCCATATTTTTCGACTTTGACTCGGTCTTGCGTGACTAGATGCCAGCGTTTGGCGCTTTTATCTTTACGGCACTGGCTTTTACCTTTAACTTTAAAAATTAAAGGCTTCAGTTCTACTGTTGGAATCTTTGTCGGTTTGGTTTCAAATACTTTCTAAAAATGTGCTTTATTTTTAAAAATTGCTATGGGATTTTTTTTCTTCTGTTTTCAATTTTACTCTTTGAGTGCTGCATAAATACTTTACATATTGCCTTTAAGTTAAGCCAGACTGCTTTTGTGCAGGGCAATGCACAGGCTCATTTAGTGACTTGTGTGGTTCACCCTTACAGGGATTTTGGGTGTTGCTTGAGCAGGGTTTACACCTTACTCAACCAATAACCCAATTTCTCACAGTCACCATGACACAAGAAAATTCATTTGGACTACATATCTATAATCCATTTGAGTTTATGTTATTTATCATAATTGAAACTAATGTTACAATGTCAGTGTTTTCATGTTTTAGGTGGATACTATGTTTGATTTCACAATGCAGATCTCAGTTTAAAAATAGGGGTATGCCTAAAAATGCTAGTATTTTAGAACAAATCTGCTGTAGCAAAGTGGGTACCTTGTGGAAAGAATAAGCTATGATTTAAGAATTTACTGACCAGGCAATTGAAAGAGAAGATGAAACCCCAATGTGCTTTACCCAAACATTGCTACTTACTAACAGAAGCTAGCCATATATTTGCTAAAATACCCTGGACTTTCTTAACCAGGCTGAAGTCTCCACGAGGTAAGAAGAGGTGAGGGTGTAGGAATATCAAACAAATGAGAAGCATCAAGAGATGAAGATTATAAGGTACACATGAAAAGGTTTAGGGGTAAATTCAAACTCTGTTAAGTAGATAACACTAAAATGTTCAGAGGGAAAATATACCTCAGTGGCCCTCATTCCAAGTCGGGATATAATTCAAATGCGGCTGGTAAAAGGAATTTTCGGCCAAACATTGGGATTGACATAATTTTGGAATACCACTGTCCCATTTTTTTTGTGGGCGTTTTCAGTAATACCTGGCAATATGTGTGTGATAAATGGCATGAAATGCAGGATAAACAAACGTGAATCACTGTCGAAACAACAATTTCTGCTGTCAGTGCCTATTCGCTAAGGGAAATCAATGAATTGGAAGGCTAGACTGCACCCCGCAATATGAGGATTTCCAGGAGCGCTATGATCACATTGTCACGCCACTCTCATTTTCAGACCTGCTTTGCTTTTGGTTTTTCTAACATCTGTTTAGCCAATTGTATATTAAAAATATCCATCTGCCATTATCATTCTGACAATTCTATCAATACTAAGTCAACTTTACTTAAGGTCTCCTGTCGCAATCAGCCAAGCCTTAGGATGGACATGCGAGACACAACCACTATTTACCTCTTTACGCCACATATTTTGACATTGGTTTGTGTTGGCCTTTGTCCTCAATGTCATGTTAAAAAAAAATTGGGGCCCGAACACAACACATTCTGCATCATGCCAAACAATAGTCAATTATACTTAAACTTTCAGAAATGGGCTCACACAAGAACAGATGAAATATGTGTTACAGTGTCCCAAAAATCCTTATGAGGATGCTGGGTAGAGAAACAATGAGGGGGAGAGGTACAGGCAGGAAAAGATGGAGGGGGGAGTGGTTGTGATGGAGTAATATTCAGGGATGAGACACAGAGAATGAACAATTTACCACGGGGCCCTTGAAAGGTGGGGACCCTGGGCAATTGCCCACCTTGCCGATGCCTTAAATCGTCCCTGAAAAATTGTCCCACGAACCCCGTATCCAAATTAAGGGAACGCTACCTGATCGATTTGTCCCATCTTCACAATTTTTAGGTCTTGCCTGTGCCATTATGACTCTTGCACAATAATGTCCTTTTAGACACTCCACAGAGACTTAGGATATGCAATGGAATAAGCATCACCTTGGCAATTAATTTTTGAAAAGCTTTTATTTGGTCAAATAGATCAACCATATAAGCAATACATTCATAAAACAATCTGATTAAAACAAAATGAAATGTAAAAACAGTGGGATTGAAAATATAAAAGTATCAAAGTTCATAAACATGATGAGACAAGTACAAAAGTGCTAATGCATAAGTCACAAAGAGCCCCTAACATTTTACTTGGACATGGGCAGTCCTGATTCAAAGTGCAAATGCATAATATACCGAAAAGAACCATACAGTCAATTATCGATGATCAAAGATTTCCTAGTACTAATAGCTTTCATAAGAAATGTGGCTAAATAAAAACACAAATGTGGATCATCCAGTCTAAAAAGCAAATCCATGCCATTTTTAATAGATCTGGTGTTGTAATATAAAAAGAAAGGTTTTAGATAAAATTTTCTAAGATGAGTATAAAAGGTACAAAAAAGTAGTATGTGGCAACAGCTTTAGTGGGAGACTCCGTCACATGGGCATGGGTGGGTAAACTCTGTTTCGTGACTGGGAAGTTGACGAGATGATGTATAATACCCAGTCTTAAACGTGTCAACACGAAACGGTGTGATGCTCTAGTCACAACTGACAAGTAACTTTGAAAACCCTGTTTAAGATCGTTTGCAGATAAAAAACAAGAGTTGGTTGAGTCTTGATAGCATGGGATCTAGCCTCTATTTTATTAGCCAGCATAACTGTTTTTATCTCAGTTCTAGCAACAGAAACTGTACACTCTGGGTCCAATCGGATATCACAGTTGAATAAAAACTTAAACCAGTGGATATTATAATTAAGCCAGGGTATTTTTAAACAGTTTTCTAATTTAAGGCAGTCCCGTATTATAGATTGCGTAAACAATGTCTCCTCTTTTGACCATATAGATTTCCATAATAGGAGAGGGTGTATTGGAACCAGATCTGAAATATATTTAATGCCCACCTCCCTATGGATCAAATCAGTAGAGGCAGATAAAGGGGCACACAGTAGACGTTTTAAAAATGAATTTTCAATTTGTTGTAATTTATTACCTTGGCAGTGGCCCCAAACACCTGCCCTGTAAAGTGCTGCAGTGACACATCATATCTCGTAAATTGTCAACATGTCTCTGATGCATCGATTGCCTAGTTTGACAGCAAATCTAGAAATGCCATTAATGTTTCTCAACATCTTGGAACAGGTATTATCCTGTTCCTGGACCCATGACCTATTTCATGCGGACGTGATGCCTAAATAACTGAATGTTTTAACTGTTTGAACCTTGGAGCCTTCGATGTAATAAGTGCTGGATGTTATAGGGTTTCTGCCACAGGCCATTACAAAAGTTTTCGATTTGTTAATTAAAAGTTTCCTTTTGGCAATAAAAGCAGTAAAATTATCCATAAGACGTTGTAAACCAATGGGAGTACGGGAGATTAAAACCACGTCGTCCGCATATAAAAGAATTGGGACGGGCATGAAGAGCCAGAACCTTTTGGACCTGGCGGCGCAGGGTACGCCCTCCGTCTTCTGGGTTCACCTGCTTCGTTACACAGAGACACGGGACACTCTGTCGGCGTTAGAAGATTGGATTTATTTAGCTGCAGCTAGTACAGTTATCCTAGAAGTACACAAAGTAGATTCTCAGGAGACTGCCACTTCACTCTGTGGCGCATTAGATTAAATACTATACAATATAGAATTATTAATGAAACACACTCCCCAAGCAAAGAAGAAAAGAGCCAATAGGGTAAGTGGAAAACAAAGCGGAACCAGTAAGGAAAGTTCGAAAACAAAAAGATCAGATGTCTCGAAGAGTCTGCTCCTCCAACTATATTTGTTATCCCACCCCCGAACTAATTCATTAACAGAATACGACTGACTTGCAGGTGGTGAGATACGTTTGTGTGTATTGGAGGACGGGCATGACACAAGAGAATGCTAGCAGGAGACAGTGAAGGCCAGTCGATAAGATATGATCAGGTAAGAATGGTGTGAGCCTACAGATAGTTGGAACAGGGATTAGGAGAGCCAGACACGGATTAGTGTACTCGGCTAGTCCAAAAACCAGCTTCGTAAACAAGGCCGAGGACGTATTTTGACACCAAGCTACGGGAAAGGCAGAATAGACTTCGTTCGCCGTGCTGCCTGAGTGATGGCAACACAAAATGGCGGCGGGTTACAAAATGGCGGGTCGATTCGATCGTGTTCGAGAATCGAAGTTCCTCAGACCCTCCTTTTGCCAGAACTCAGGCAAGATAGACTCACATTAATCTGAGTCCACATCGATGGCCATGAGATCATCAAGCTGTTGTTGTAGCATCATCTTTATGTTTTCTGCTACTTGGGGTTTGGGTCTTGAAATGCACATAGTGGCACAAAGATCACAGATAGCGGTACCACAGTGCATACAAAGACAACAAGAAAATATGATTGTCAAAATTACTCCAAGGAATGTCAATACTTTCCAACCCCATTTGGACAGTAGCCCCCAAAACCATTCCGTTAAGGACCAATCTCCTTCGTCCTGATGAATAGACTCGGAGATTATATGCAACTTGGAAATCACTTGGTATACTGTCGGAGCGTCATTAGGAATGAAAATACAACAGCTTGACCCGATCAATTTACATACTCCACCACGATCGGCAAGAATAAAGTCTAAGGCAACTCGATTTTGTAAGGTCATAAGACGATCCGCTTGTAGTTCCGCTGTGATATTATTCAAGGCTCCTACAGTGATGTCTATTGTAGTCTCTACAACACGGACCAGTTGCCTTATATTTCTGCTGTTGGCCATTGGACCCCAGAAAGGAAGAAAACCTTTAAGGAAATCTCCTCCTTCTTGTCCCGTGGTGTCTTTGGAGTCAATAATTCCTCGGCTGAGACGGGTTCGGTGATAATTGGCAGAAGCAGTGTAAGTAGGAGGAAGAAGGAAAGCTATGTAGCAGGTACCAGAGAAACCCGTTGGCAACCAGGTATAAGCTTGATCATAGCAAATGAAATAGGTGCCTTGGGACGGTACCAAAGGAGGTGAGTTCAGAGAGGAATAAATGTATGTATAGGAGCAGTTACTCTTTGGTACAGAGTCAGAAGAACGATCATTTATTTTTAAACAGAAATTACCTTGGTGTGGTATAGTCCAGATTGGTGAGGATTTCTCTTTTCCCATTTTATTATTAAGACTCGACATGTATTGGGTGACGTTCCAAATGGTGTAGGCTTTTCTCTCATCGATTGAAATCTTGCTATTCTCCATGATTTTAGCCATAACTACCATACCTTTAATCAAGGAACTATGGCTAAAATCCGGATAATTAATTTGTGAAGCGACAGACCGTCTGAATTTACTTTGATATGCATTAGAGAAAATAACAAAGAATGCCCAAGCGGAACCCTCATAGGAGAAAGGGAGAACTAAATATGGAATTCCTTTCTCAGTAGTATGCGGCATAAGACCACATACCCAACAATCAGTTGTGTTAACCACTAATTGATGCTGGTGTAATAGCTGAACAAATGAATTGTTGTAATATTCGGTTCTTCTGACAAGTTCATGTGAAGGAAAAGTATGAAAGAGGTGTGGAGAGGTAGTAGAAGAAGGCAAAGAGGAAGAAGGGGAGGTGTTTCTTGGCTGCAAAACATAAACAACCCAACCAATAATCGCCAGAGCAATACATATGGATATCAAAATACATAGGGTTATACTGTAACGACTGTACATTGTTTTACAAGATGCTGTCTTTATTTTATTTCTTCTCTCCTCAATACTTGGTGTAGTTTCCATTTTCACTAGTTGATGCTCACGGCAATCTTCCTTAATCACTAAAATCACGATACTCAACCGTCCTATGACACTGAAATATCCTGCAGACCTATTGTCACTACTCAGGTCGTGACCTAGACTCCTACCGTGACCCTGCAACCTAAACAGAACACTACACAGGGGAGAAGGAAGAAAAAAAAGTCTCAAGTGTTCTTTTGTCTGGGCCTAAGATTGTAGCGATCCTTCCCAGGTACACTCTGATCTTGAAACAATGGTTTTGGTTCAGTCGTGTTCAAGCGACGGTGCAATGGAATCGCTTTCTGTAAAATGTCGTCGTCCTCTTTCTCAGACAATGTCCCATTCAGGTGTGCATCGCTAAAGGCTATGAATCGTGGAACTGTTTCGCCTTCACAGTCACCAATCCCTCTACGAACCCACTGATCGAAAGGCAAGGGCAAAGGTACTTTCTTGCAGTGCACACCGTGAATCCAATTTTTCTTTCCTTCAACTTTAATTGCTGTCCTTGTGGTGAGAAGAACCATTCGGGGCTTCCGCCATCTGGGCTCCAAATTCTTCTTCCTCTGAAAATTGCGGATGCAGACCCAGTCACCTGGACGGATGGAGTGACCTGGATCTGTGGAAGCCTTCGGCAAAGCACTCCGAACCTGTCGATGAAGGACATGCAATTTAGTTGTAAGGTCATGCAAATAGTCAATTAACATTGGGTAGGGCAAATCTGAGAACTTTTTAGGACGAGGTATTCCCCATATGTTGGCTGGACGGCCAAACACTACTTCGTAGGGGCTAAGTCCCAGACGAGAGTGTATTGCAGTTCTGGTGGATAGCAAAGCTAACGGCAAAGCATCAGGCCAATTAAGTCCCGTACTTGCTTGAATTTTCGCTAACTTCAATTTCAAGGTCCCATTGTAGCATTCTACTAAACCTGCTGATTGGGGATGATTTGTCGCATGGAACTTTTGTTTGATTCCAAGACCTGCACAAACTTTCTGGATGACTTGGCCAACAAATTCGCTCCCATTGTCACTCCAGACAATGCGCGGCAATCCAAATCTGGGAAAGAACTCTTTTAGAAGGATTTTGGCTGTGGACAAAGCTGTGTTGTCTTTTAAAGGGTATGCTTCTATCCATCTCGAAAAGGCACATACTACTACCAGAACATATTTGAGGTTGTTGCATCGATCCATGTGAATATAGTCGATTTGCAACACTTCAAATGGGTATGTCGGAGGAGCAAAGTGACCTGCTGGAGTGGGGGTTCCCTCTCCTGGATTATACATCAGACAGACAATACAATGCTTTACTACGTTGTCTGCACATTTAGGGATGTTCTCATTCTGCCAAACTGGAGCTAAAAGTTTACAAATGCCTTTTGCACTAAGGTGAGCTGGACCATGAGCCATAGTAACCACTGGAAGTACATAAGCATCTGGTAAGAACCATCGTTGATGTTCGGACAATTCAACCCAACAACCCATCTCGTCTAACATTCCCGTACTTTCTTTCCACATGCTCAGCTCTCTTTCTGTAGCCTCTTTCTGAATCGTTTTCACGCTTTCCACTGTATTCTCACACATTCCTCTCTCTCTGACCCAATTCGCAGGACCTGCCATGTACATTCGACTCATTGAATCTCTCGCTGTTTTCTTTGCTGTTTCATCAGCAAATGTATTTCCTCGTCCAACATCATCCGTAATCTTCTTGTGAGCACTACACTTCACTATCGCAATTTGGACAGGTAAAGTAAGTGACTCAAGGAGATCAGTCACTAACTGACCATGCTGTATCTTAGGGCCATGTGAAGTTAGGTAACCCCTCTCTTTCCAAAGACGCCCAAAATTGAACGCGACACCAAAGGCATACTGACTGTCAGTGTACACGTTCACTCTTTTCCCTTCAGATAGTACACAAGCTCTCGTCAGTGCTATCAACTCTGCTGCTTGTGCTGAATTGTGTCTAACACGCGCAGTTTCCACAACCGTATGTAAGGTAGTTACTGCATAGGCTGAAACCGTATCCCCATTAGGCATCTTAAAACAAGAACCATCTACCCATAGAGTCCCATCTGGATTCTCTAACGGTGTGTCCCTTAAATCAATCCTTCCTTTTGTCTCTTCCTCAGTACGGAAGAAACAGTCATGTTGATCCTCAACACTCTCCTCATTTGGAAGGGGCAACAAGGTAGCTGGATTCAGAGTATTGCATCATTTGATATGCACGTGACTAGCCAATAGCATCAGCTCGTAACCAGTTAAACGTGCACTAGTGAGATGTTGTGTCTTTGTCCTATTCAGTAAGGTATCTACTGCATGTGGCACCATGACAATGAGAGTGTTATCTAACACTATCCCAGCGGACTGTCGAATTGAAATCGCTGCGGCTGCTGTGGCTTTGAGACAACTAGGCAATGCTTTAGCTACAGGATCTAGCGTAGCCGAAAGATAAGCACATGGTCGCTGTCTATCTCCAAATTGCTGTGTTAAGACTGATAATGCACAACCTTCTTTCTCATGAACATACAGCGTAAAAGGCTTAGTGTAATCTGGGGTGCCTAGTACAGGAGCAGAACACAGAGCAGTGCGTAAATCAGTGAAACTCTTTTGGCACTCATCAGTCCAAGGCAGGGGCTGAGGCGTATCTTTCAAAGTAGGTGCCAACACAGGTTTGGCGATCAAAGAGAAGTTAGGGATCCACTGTCTACAATAAGAAGTGATTCCCAGAAAAGCACGTACTTCCCTTTGTGTGGATGGTACTGACATTCGAGCAATCGCCTGAATTCGTTCTTGTGTCAATTGTCGTCCCTCCTTTGATAGGAGATGACCCAAGTAGGTAACCTCTTGACAAACATACTGTAGTTTGGAAGGTGAAACCTTGTGATTCAGCTTGAACAAGTGACGCAACAGTGCTACAGTGACATCCTTACAGATATCCTCTGAATCGGCGGCGACTAACAAGTCGTCCATGTATTGAATAAGGGCAGCACCAGACGGCAAATGAAAAGTATCAAGATTACATTTCAAAGCCTGGCTGTAAATGGAGGGACTTTCACAGTACCCTTGGGGTGCGCGCTTAAATCGGAAGCTTCGGCCTCCAAGAGAAAAATCAAAAATGTCCCTACTCTCTTCTGCAATTGGAATACTAAAGAAGGCATTCTTTAGATCAATAACCGAAAACCAAGTCGCTGTGGAAGGTATCATAGTCAATAAGGCAGTGATATCTGGAACAACAGGAAATTGTGGAATCACAATTTTGTTTACTTCTCGCAGATCAATCACAAATCGGTACACAGGAGGCTGAGAAGGATCAGTACGTTTAAGAATAGGAAGAATAGGACTATTGCATGTGTTACCTCTCGTTTCTTCGACCACATCCTTCTGAATAAGATCATAAATGATTTCAAAAAGCGCTTTTTCACCCTCTGCAGAAATTCGGTATTGTGGGATGCGTGGTAATTCAACATTGGGCTTAAGAGTAACAACATAAGGCGGTATCTCAAGACAACCCACATCGTTCGGACCCGTGGCCCAAAGTGCTGTCAGAAGAGAAAGCAACTCGGGAGGAAACTGATCTTTAGACAGATACATTGGGGAGATCAACTTCTGACCTAGGGTGAGATGTACGCCTGAAGGAGAACAATATATTGTAGCATGCATTCTTTTCAATAGGTCTAGACCCAACAGATTTTCACCACAACCATTCGTTAACAAAAGTGAAGCTTCCAAATTGTAAGGACCAACTGAAATAGGCAAAGGACAAGAAACCGGATTGCGAACAGGGGCACCAGAGAATCCTACAGAAACATTTGTTAAGCCAGACAAAGGTGCGCCAGGGAGTTTAGAATGAATGATAGAACTTCTCATTGCTCCAGTATCTAGAAGGAATGGCTCTGATATACCCATTGTAGTGACGGTGACATAAGGGCCATTTTGATCTACTGGGATTGGCACAACTCCTCTACTTTGTCCATGGCTGTCCTAGTTGGCATGAAGACTTTCATTCTCGCCTTCAACATAATGGTCCTCATTATAATATTGAGTGGGTCTCACATTCTGCTGATCAAAGTAGTTTATGGAATTAGGAGAAGGAAGGGCACGCTGTTCTTGATTCAACATGCCTCGACCTCTACCTCTGTTTGCTGACTGGAGGCCAGCACGACCTCGTGGAGCAAATGATGCTCCATTGCGCTGCAATAAAATCGGACAACTGCTCTTAAAATGACCTTCTTCTCTACAATAAGCACATTGATTAGGACCTAACAAAGATCGCGGAATGTATGGCTCAGGTTTCTGATGCAATCTCTGAAACTGCGGTGGCTGTTGAGTTTGAGGCTGAACATAACGTGGCGGATAAGCTTGCTGCAAGAGAACCTTTGTTTTTAAATCTTTCATTTTCTTTTCTTGCTTTTCTTTTTCTTCTTTGTCTCTATTCTCGTAATATTGTGCAGTAGCCAATATTGGGCAGAAGAAGAAACAGCCCAAGAACTTTCTGAATCCTTTAATTTGTGTGTCAGCTCGAGAAGCAAATTGAATACAAATTTGTCCACGAATAGTCGCTGTCCACCTTCGGTAGCCATGTCTTGACCACTATGATCAATAAATGTCTCCTCGAAACGAGTAAAGAAATCAGAGACACTTTCATCTATCTTTTGTTTACATGCTGCTAGCTTATCCCAATTCACTCTCAAAGCAGGCATCATAGTTTTCATTAAAGTAATGATTCTACCAGGAAGCTCCGAAATCAAAACGTCAGGCTTTGCACCACCCACTTGGTCTCTATCTGTATTAGCTATGAAATCCCAAGTGGCTCCCAATTCCTGTGCGTGATCCTCTCTACGAATTTTAGCCCATATTGTCTGTGGAACTACATTACCCATTAGCATATCAATATCTGCCAGATTCATAATACAAGCATCGATTGTCTGCGATAATTCTTTGTAATAACCTGCAGGGTTCTTACGAGGATCTGGTAGAGTCTGTTTAAGGGCCAAAACTTCGGATCTTTTCCATGGTACATGTACCCATATACGCTGGAAATGAGCTGGAATACCTGGATTAGCACCTACTCCCGCAACCTCTTCCTTCCATACTGGAGGAACTTCTCTCATAGGGTAATTTTTCGATGTCAGTTTAACCGACGGATCAGAGCCAAGAAAAATCTGAGAGAACAATAAGGTTCTATAAGAGATGAGTGTCCTTACAGCTTCCTCAACTTTGGAACCTACAATAAATCCTTTTTCAAAATCGGCTTGGACATCTAATAAGTCTTGTGAGATCGGGCTCAAACTCACATCTTCCCATTCTTTAATGAGAATATCGCACATTACATTAAAAACATACCTTTGTGTAGGTGCATTCCGCTGCAAAAAGGTAGGCATAATATCTGACACACTATATTGTGGACCCTTCTTGATCCATCTTCGTGCAAGAGAATCTAGCTTCTCTCATTCCTCAAAATCTGGAAACTGACTACGTGATTGTCTTCGAGCAAAAGCCGGAGACGCATTAAGAGCTCCAAAGAAAGGAGATAAAATACTAGTAACGGAATCTGTGAGACGCTTACGCATAGATGGTGAATTAGACATCAGAACTGGAGACAGAATATTAGGAGAACTAACAGGACTAGAAATTACAGGAGGAGCAGAAGGCAAAGGAGAGCTAGGATCAGGAGATGAAGGTTGAGAAGCTGAGACTAATGGTGAAACCGGCAAGAGCGGTAATGCTGGAGGAGGCAAATGTTGAAGAGCCGGAACCGGCGGGGGTACTACCAGCATTTGAGCAGGCTGTAACGGCTGAGGCACATTAGCATTTTGCGCATAGGGCGGAGGCAACCTTAACAAATGAGACATTAGGGGATCTTCTTCTATATCTTTCTTATTATCAGAAGGAGAAACAGGCAACACCGGATAGCATTTATCTATCGCCATACGATGTTGTCTTTCTGAGATTTCAGTCGCATTGTCAATTTCTTCATTTTTGAACTGTTGAGCAGCCTGTATAATCGTCATACCCTGTGCTTTCCTATCTCGTTTTGCTTGTTTAATTTCTTTCTGTTTGGCTTCCTTACGCCAAAGGCGAAGAGAGTCAAACATTGCCGGCCGGGCTTTCCTTTTGAACAAAACTGTTTCTAAATTATCTAGCACATCGGGATCAAAACTACCGTTTTCTGGGCATTTAAGAACACCATCTTTCTTCGTATACCGAGTCCATGTCTCGTTAAAGGCAATGGGGCCGATACCATGTTTTGAGTAGAGCTCATATGTGGGAGTTCCAACCGAAGGGATCGGACAAGAGTCCTCAAGTCGGGAGTCCCTATTACAACCAAGGCAACAAATTCTTCCAAACTTAGTCAGACCAGGCATTTCACAATGTCTCTGGACCGTTCACAAACTTCAAGGGAGTAAACTCAGTTTACGCAGTACAAATGCACTTACCCTCGGCTTTAGTCTTTGCAAAAACTAAATCTAAGTAACCTAAGGACATCAAACAAAGAACCAAGATTTGTGGGCGCGACCCACGAAAATAATTAACTTAACTAAGGACGTCTTCTTCCACCAACAGAGGCCCGTCTATCGTCTCGCTTTACCATACATCCCCAAAGGAATGGGCCAAAGCAGGGCAGCAGTCAGGGCAGCGGTCGCCAGTAGCCGTCAGGAAGGAGTAACCGTGCTGAAAAAGACCTTCGGACCACTTTCGACATACAGGGGTCGCTTAGTGTGGCTCGCGAACCCTCCGGAATTTTCTTACGAGGTTCCTCACGACCTTCGAGCAGAACCGGTACCACTGAAGCTGCCCCACGCTGGGCGCCAATTGAAGAACCAGAACCTTTTGGACCTGGCGGCGCAGGGTACGCCCTCCGTCTTCTGGGTTCACCTGCTTTGTTACACAGAGACACGGGACACTCTGTCGGCGTTAGAAGATTGGATTTATTTAGCTGCAGCTAGTACAGTTATCCTAGAAGTACACAAAGTAGGTTCTCAGGAGACTGCCACTTCACTCTGTGGTGCATTAGAATAAATACTATACAATATAGAATTATTAATGAAACACACGCCCCAAGCAAAGAAGAAAAGAGCCAATAGGGTAAGTGGAAAACAAAGCGGAACCAGTAAGGAAAGTTCGAAAACAAAAAGATCAGATGTCTCGAAGAGTCCGCTCCTCCAACTATATTTGTTATCCCACCCCCGAACTGATTCATTAACAGAATACGACTGACTTGCAGGTGGTGAGATACGTTTGTGTGTATTGGAGGACGGGCATGACACAAGAGAATGCTAGCAGGAGACAGTGAAGGCCAGTTGATAAGATATGATCAGGAAAGAATGGTGTGAGCCTACAGATAGTTGGAACAAGGATTAGGAGAGCCAGACACGGATTAGTGTACTCGGCTAGTCCAAACACCAGCTTCGCAAACAAGGCCGAGGACGTATTTTGACACCAAGCTACGGGAAAGGCAGAATAGACTTCGTTCGCCGTGCTGCCTGAGTGATGGCAACACAAAATGGCGGCGGGTTACAAAATGGCGGGTCGATTCGATCGTGTTCGAGAATCGAAGTTCCTCAGGCATACCATCAACCCTTGGGGCATCCGACTCGAATAATTTCAGGGCTGCGTCTGCTTCATTAATAAACAAAGAAAAAAGCAATGGGGCCAGAAAGCAGCCCTGTCGGATGCCTCTTTTAACCTTAAAAGAGGAAGTATATTTGCCTAGAAGCCCATACAGCACCTTGCTTGACAGATTTCCATATAATCTTGCTAGAAAATAGATTATCTCCTTAGGGACACCCATGTCTAGCAATAATGGCCATAAAATTGAATGGTCTACCAAATCAAAGGCGCTGCTAATGTCAGCAAAACATAAATATAAATTTCCTTCCCTAGCAACGGTATACTTGCCAATCAAAAGGTCCAAATTGACACACTGCTCTAATGTGCCAACTCCCTTTCTAAATCCATATTGTACTGGAGTAAGAACTACCTTCTCTTGAACCCAAGCTTCTAGTCTCGATAACATGACACCTTGGCAATTAAAGGAAGTAAGGGAATTGCAGTTGGTTGAGTAATGTTAAGCGTGATAGTTATTTTAAGAATCTGTAATGATTGCATTGCAATCCAACCTAAGAAATAAACCAGATTACGAGATGTGTTTCCAATGTTTTATTTCACTTACCCACATCAACCTAAAACATTAGGCCACAGGGAATTAAAGACAAATAATAATTAGCAAGTTTAGAACAGAAATGCATCCGCTCCTCTTAACCTGATGTCTCGTTTAGAAAAGTGAGATCTCCTTCACAATGGGCCACAACATAGGAAAAGGTTTTTTCACGTGTGTTCACATGTGTATATTTCTCATTAGTGACCAGAAGCCCATACTGTCCAGTGTAATAATGAGATTCTTTGTTGTTTTTCTCTTGTTTTAAGTTACAACCCTTGCTTTCCTAATTTACCCTTTAGTAATTCATAAACAACCTTGAGAAGACTCATTGGCTAGATTAGCCAAAGTGAAACACGTGTCGGCTGAGAATACCATGTGGAGCCAGATAAATATATTCTCACTCATTCTAGCAATAGATGAACAGACTGACTTTCATCAAGAGTTCTGCATTTTTATAGAGAGGTATCATGCCATATAAACATTGGAGAGCTCATCAAGCATCAATGTTCTTCTTCTTTTTTTTAACTTTAATTTCCAATTTTATATTCCGATACACAAAAAAAGGCAGGTCCCCAGAAGGAGAGTAGTAATACAGTATTTGCTGTTGCATTGTACAAACAACGAATATATAATAAGACAATAATATGTACTAGAACATCACAGGTCATCTTGTATGGGTATAGAAGTGTAATGTATAACCCACTTACTTGCAGAGCTCAGGTAATAGTGCGTGACATGTCTATAGGCCATGAGGGCGGCCGCTTACGGTGATTGAGTGGTACGTGAGGGGTCTAGTGTCAGGAGATAGTCTCTCACAGGTTGACAGATATCTTTGGGTCTGGAGGTGGGTGGTTGAAGGGATGCGTAGAGCTCACTATTTGTGTCACAGTACATTAGGCTTTTAAGCCATTCCTCTGTCGTAGGTGAGTGTAGGGCTATCTCCAGTTTGTCAAGAAGCAGTGCAATAGCGACAAAACAACACAATGATTTGAGTATATCTTGTAGATAGCCTTGAATGGCTACCAAAGAGGTGGACTCAATGGTAAGTCATATCATAAGAGCAAGCTTATCCAAGATTTCCCTCCAGTATGTTGCAAATTTACCACATGATCATATCATATTGGCATAGTCTGCTGTCGTTGCACGGCATTTCGGGCAGTAGGGCGCTCAGGTAAGATTAAGTGAGATAATTTAGCAGGCGGTGTGTATGTTCTACGCAGAAATTTGTAGTGTATCATCTTGTGGCGATGGTTAAAGGATACAAGTAGCATCAGCACACAGCATGCGTACCATAACTTATCAGTCAAGCTCTAGCTTCGGTGCTCCCTCGGCCTTAGCCAATCTCGCCGGGTGGGGAGGAGCTAGAGGCGGGGAAGTGCTTTAAATGTCCCACATAGCGTGGGAGCAGACACTCTAGCTTCGGTGCCGCTACCCGGTGAAGCGCTGAAACGCTGCGCCCAAATTCTTTTTAAAACTGTTTTTAAAAATTGTATTGAATGATAAAAATTGTGCTGCTGCCGCTTTTTAGGTGATTACTACTTAAGAAACCTCACCTCACACGCATCGCTCGGCTCCCTCGCTCCCTCCTAGCACACCCCTCGGCCTTAGCCAATCACGCCGGGTGGCGGAGGAATTAGAGGCGGGGAAGTGCTTTAAATGTACCACACAGCGCGGGAGCGCAGCGGGCGCGTGCAGCGGGCGCGCCATAGGCACCAGGACGGGCCCAGGGGCCAGCCCCTCTGCTCAAATCATCACCTACTCCTCGGAGGAACTAAGAAACTTACATCAGGGGGACTTTGCGCTCTGCCCTGCCATCCACGCACGTCTCAAACATACAGGAATCCTCCAAAGGCAGAGCAAACCCCAAGGGCTCTCGCACATCACCCATTGCCAGGGCCACACATCTACCCCTACGCAGGTAAAGAATACCACTCTAAGGATACACTATCTTAACACCCGCTCCCTCGTCAGACACCAGATAGATATCTTCCTGCTCCTTTCATCGGATAAGCCTGATATCCTCTTTATCACCGAGACATCGTTAAACCTTGACTCTACTCCTGACATTCTGGCTGCTCTTCCCGACGATTATTACATCTTACATGTCAATCGGACCCCAGGAAAAGCGGGTGGTGGAGTAGCTGCCATCATCCATAAAGACTATGGGGCATATTTACAATACCTGGCGCATCCCTGCATATCACCAGGGATGCGCCAGTTATTGTGCGCCACAGCTCCGCCACCAGGGATGCGCCGCATTGTAAATGCGGCGCACCATGGGGCAAAAACGGCACAGATGCGTGACGCATCTGTGCCATAAAAGTGGCGCATTGCTGGAGTTGCGTCACAAGCGCGACGCAGCTCCAGCAATGCTCTGGGGGTCCTATCCTGCTAATGCTGCGTCAATCCTTACGCCTGCTTCAGGCAGGCGCAGGGTTTTGACGCAGCATGGGCCTAAAAGTGACTGAGTGAATTCTTGTAGATTTCACTCAGCCACTTATAGGAGGCGTTCCTGCGCTGGAACGCCCCCCCTGCGCAGGATCACCTACATGTGGCGCAGGGCTTTACAACGTGACGCATCTCCCAGATGCGTCACATTGTAAGTACCCCGCACCATGACGCAGGATTTGCGCCGCCGCGGCGTCACAAAAGTGACGCAACAGCGGCGTAAATGAGGTGCAAGGGGCTTGTAAATCTGCCCCTATACGTTCACTTCTATGTCCCCCCTTAATCTCCCCGCTGCGGATAACATGATTATCAAACTTGACTCCAGTGCAGGGCCACTAATCTGTGTCCTGATATACAGACCTCCACAGCACATGCCATCATTCCCCCTCTCACTGAGTGAGCAGATGGCTAACCTGGCCATGGACTATCCAAATATACTTTCATTAGGCGACCTTAATTACTGGTGCAACGATGAATCCGGCAGACCCCACGCCACCGAACTGATGGAACTCCTCTCTAACCTCAATTACATCCACCATATCACCTCAGCCACACTCATTAAAGGTCATACTCTAGACCAGGTGTGGACAACCCATATCACGGTTTCCACCCCCTCAATATCACCGTACATTTGGTCCGATCACCATTTAATAAAATTTACCGTCGCCATTCCTATCGGTAACAAGCCCCCTGCCACTGAGGGGGGCATGATTAGGAAATGGAGCTCAGGTAATAAACAGGATTTTTTAGACAGCCTAGCTAGCTCCACCCCCGTAGACGACCCAGATGTGGATATCGCTGAAGCTAACATTTCTGCCTGGCTACTAGAAGCCAGCAATAAATATGTCCCACTCAAGAAACTCAAAATCGCTCGCCGCTCCGAAGCCCAGAAATGGTTTTCGCCTGAGCTCAGGGCACAAAAACTAGACCTCCGCCAAAAAGAGAGGAAATGGAGACTAACGTACACCCCGGAAGGAAAACGTTTTTACTCAATCGCCCCTAAAAACTATAAAAACGCCATTCTCTCAGCCAAAGCCGCCTACTTCTCGGCAAAAATCACTGAGTCGAATAATAAATCCAAGGACATTTTCGCCATAGTGAACGAGTTCTCTAACGCTGAGAGAATCCTCCCCAAGCCCTTGGCCACCCAAGGCCTGTGTGACTCCTTGAACAAATACTTTTTGGAAAAAATTGTTAATATCAAAGCCAGTATCTCTACCTCCTGTTCCAAGGAGGACCCCCCGGTCACTATATCCGACTCCCGCACCCTTGACCACTTCCCACTCATAGATGCTCAGTCCTTGCAGGCTCTATTGGCAAGGGTGAAATCTGGCTCACCTAGGGACTGCTGTCCCCCGCACATTCTGAAGGACGCATTTTCGGCCCTTTCTCCCCCTATCCTGACCTTCCTAAACAAATCCTTATCCCAGGTCAGGGTCCCCAAAGCCTTCAAGGATGCTGTTGTAGTCCCCCTCCTAAAAAAAACAGGAGCTGACCCCCAAAATCTCTCCAATTACAGGCCCATCTCTTTGCTTCCCTATCTGGCAAAGGTCCTTGAAGCTCATGTAGCAACGTGTCTGTCTACCTTTGTTGAGCAGACTGACTACTTAGACCCCCATCAAGCAGGGTTCCGCTGATAAAAGAATCCCTCAGGCCCTGGTCCTTCTTGACCTTTCAGACGCGTTTGACAAGGTCGACCATGCCTTATTAATGGACTGTGTCAAACAGGCCGGCATCCGCGACTCAGCCCACAGTTGGATCAGGTCCTTCCTCAGCAACCGCACTCAAGTGGTACGCCTAGCCCCTTTCACTACCCCTAAGCTCCCCATAGCATGTGGGGTCCCTCAGGGATCCTCGCTGTCCCCTTTACTGTTCAACTTATATCTGATACCCCTGATTCAGTCCTTGAAGGAACGTAATACTACCACCTTTAACTATGCGGATGATATCCAGTTGATCTTCACAATAGACAACTCCCCTGAATCAATTTGGGATTTCCAGGGTACCATGCTTCACATTCAACAGTGGATGGATCATAGCCATCTGAAGCTGAACCCCGGTAAGACCGAGCTAGTCTTGAATGGGCACAGCCAAAACCTTTGGGGCCCTCACTATTGGCCTACAGAACTTGGCGCTCCTCCCACCTCATCCTCCTCGGTCAAAAGCCTAGGGGTTATCATCAATAATGATCTATCTCTAAAGACACAGGTAGGCACGGTTGTATCCTCCTGCTTCTTCCAGCTTTGCAGGATCAGGAAGATCAGGCGCATGTTAACCCACTCGGCCCTGATTCAGGTTGTAATAACCCTGGTACTGTCACGCCTGGACTATGCTAACTCTATATACCTGGGCCTTCCGCTCTTCCTCAGCAATCGCCTCCAACTGGTCCAGAACCAGGCAGCCAGATTGGTCCATCAGCAACCGCAATGGCAATCTGCCAGGCCTCTGCTAAAAAACCTCCACTGGCTCCCCATCCCCCAACGCACTGCGTTTAAGACGGCCTGCATCATCTTCAAGTCCCTTCATGGCCGCAGCCCTAAATTCATCACTTGCCTTCTTCCGAGGTACATCCCCTCCCGCAACCTCCGCTCCGTCAACCTTCAACTCCTAGCCGTCCCGTCTTTTAAGCTTCACCGTCAGGACGGACGCAGGTTTCCGACTCTGGCTCCCAGATTATGGAATTCCCTTCCGTTGGAAATCCGCTCCTGAAACAACCTCCCAAGCTTCAGGAAAAGGCTTAAAACATGGCTATTCACTCAGGCCCACAAATAACGCCTGCTTGGTCCCGGCACACGCTAGAGCTAGCGCCATGGAACCTTCCGGTGAACGTGCGCTCTACAAGAAATTATTAACATAACAGTCAAGGGTTGCCTAAGGTAAGTCCCCATACAAATCTGTGATCACTAGTGTTAGTGATGTGAATTCATCTGAGCGCCCTCTGAAGTCTTTGTAGTACAAAAGGATCCACATAGGGAGCATCATGAAAGTGTATATCCTCCGTACGTCAAAACACATGGCCATCAGGAAAGAGTTCCGCAAAGGTATGTAATGCACAGTTCATCAATGCACGTTGGGCTAATTGCTCCTGTGCCGGTATGGGGATTGTGAGAAAGTACAGAAGCCACCCACCCAGCCTTCGAGACAGTCTCCTCCAGGCCCAGCTGGTTGTAGACCGCGTTTGTATGTCATTTGGGTCCTATGGAAGACCCATCGACGACAACATACTTAAAGGCGTCTAGGCCGCTTGGTCTATCTCAGGTCTTGTGTACGGTATTCGCACATCTGCATGGTACCAATGCCGGGTGAAGCTACACTGTGCAACAAGATAATATAGGTGCGTAGGTGCATAGAGGGAACCCCGAGACCGCTGCATTCATGCAAGAGTACCAAGGTATTTCATCCAACCCAAGGCTGTCTGCCAGCCCAAATGAGTTTTGTTAATATACTTCGTAGCATCACAGAAAACGAGTTGGTTAATGGGATACAGATGTTATGAAAAAGATATACAAATTGGGGCAGTACAACCATTTTTGTTATAGCAATGCGACCCACCATAGATAGTGGGGGGCTAATTCAGCGCTCTTCCAGGGTGGTCAGTTTATCCACTGCCGGGCCATAATTGAGACGTATAACCTGTTCTTTATCTCTATGGATATAGATGTCCAGATATCAAACAGAGGTGTTGTACCATGTTAAGGGGAAGTTGCACCACACCGTGTGACCACAAATGGGGCCGGCAGTGTACCATTGATTTGAATCTGAGTCGTCGGTAGAGAGCAGAAGAGTACCATCAAGCATCATTATAAGGGGGTAGGCATTCATTACCAGCAGAGTGTAAGCACCTCTGCAGCAGCAGTCCTTCACAATAATATCACCAAGAGGAGGGTCCAGACCATGGGTATCCATAAACATTTGCCATCGGGGCCACAAAGTATGGTCTGTGGTGTGACCGAGGGCTGCACTGTGGTGTTAGGGGGTGCTGGGTGGGTTAGGGATTGTGTAAGGAGGTCTAAAAAAATGTTAAATAAACTGGCAAGCAGTTATTTGTAGGTTAACTAAAGTTAAGTGATGCAAGACACCACAGTAGTTACTCAATTTAACCTGTGAATAAATGCTTGCTTGTTTACTCATGTTTTCTAAATATTCGTGCTGTTCACAAGGGAGGCCACATGTAAAAAGGTCAAGAGGGCCACCGGACCATATACGGTCACAATCTACATTACACAATCTCTACATGAATTGAGCTACAGACCAAATCATTTAAACATTGTGTAATATAACGTGACAAAACCAAACAATCAGAACACAAGGAAAGCTCACGTTTTTACGCAGGTTGTGAAATACAAATCTAATTATCAATTTACAGTTATCATAGTTTCCCTACATTTCTGAAGCTCTGTTTAGCAAGCCCCATGAAATTGTAGAGACCTGTACCAGAATTGCTGTATTTAATTTATTTTAAGTTACAAACCTTGACCCTACCTCATTAAACGTCCTCACAGCCAAATGTTTCTGGAAGTATTTCTTAATCTGTCATGATGTTATTTTGTTTCTGTTTATGACCATCAAATAAACTAGTCACCTCTAGAAAGTGGTTACTTGTGTATTCATTAGAAATTTCAATAATTCACGCTTGGAAATTTGGAAATCTCCTGCACTCCAAGTAAAGTTTAGCCAATAATACAACAGATGGCGGTAGACTTTTAGTAAATGCCACAGATATACCAACTCATACTTGACTATTTTAAATTTTGAGGGTCCTATCAAAAAAAGGGCCAAATGCATTTCTGCTCAAACTGGTGTTTGCCCCTGAAAAGGCATTCCAAGACAGTATTTGTACGGTTCTTTTCTCAACCTGTTTTAGACACTTAAGTCCATTTACACTTGACAAAGTGGATGCCGATTTTAAAACATTGGCGATATTGACATTTACCACATGATCTTAAAACACACTTGTTAGAACTGGGGGTCTCTAGTTGGCAGAGGGAGGTACCTTTGACCAAATAGGGACCCTTGCTTCTAATCAGGGTAAGGGGGTACACTCCTAAAATAACCGCTGCTCACCCCCTTGGTAGCTTGGCACGAGCAGACAGGCTTATCTCAGAGGCAGTGTGTAAAGCATTTGTGAACACATACAGTAACCCAGTGACAACACTACAGATGGACACCACACAAGTTGTAGTATAAAAATAAGTATTCTTTATATAGACTTATCACAAGACCACAAACGATAAAAATCCACAATACTGTACTTTAAAAATGGTAGAAAATAGCTTAGTTTTCTTAAGATGTAAAATGCGACACTTTGAGTTCAATGTACCTTAGGATGTGTAACGCTATATAACGAAAGTGGTGCAGGGAAGGTGATGCATCGGTTTCTTACACGCAAGAAGGGTGATGCGTCGGGTCCTTACTGATGCATAGGGGATGCGTTGGTTCTTCTCTGCGAGGGGAGGTGATGCGTCAGTTTCTTACTGCGCTTTTGTGGCGATGCGACCCGCAACGCCGTGATGCGATGAAGATCTGGTGCGATGAAACAAAGATGGCGTCTTCTTCTTGATGCGACACGATGCGTGCACGCCCGACGAGCGTGCGGCGACTCAACAACTCTTCTGAGCCGCGACTGGCCCTGCAACACGCTTCCCAGTGATGCGGCGGCATCTGATGAGACGTCGATCCTCTTCTCTGGCGATGTGAGGCACTTCGGCAACGATGCGACAACTGCAGCGGTGACACGCTTTCCCAGCGATGCGACGACAGCGACTGCGACATGCTTCTCCGATGATGCGAAGGCGTCTGGTGTGACGTCGATTCTCTTCTCCGACGATGCGAGGCGCATTCGCCTTGTGAAGCTACGGCGGCAGTTCGGCGACACGCTTCTTCTTAGTGCGTCGCGCTTTTAGCTCCTTGCGACACGCAGTCCCTCAGAAAGCCCAACCCAACTGCAGGCACTTCCAAAGAACTCTTGGGGAGCTGGTGGGTGAAGTCTGTTGACCCTGAGACTTCAGCAGGAGGCAAGCTCTATCTCAAGCCCTTGGAGATCCTTCACAAGTTGATTAAAGTACACACAAAGTTCCTTTCTCCTTTCTTTGGCAGTCAGGCATCCACTGCAGGCCAATCCCCCAAACAGCACTCAGCTAAGGATAGTCTCTTCCTCAGTTTCTCTGGTTCCTCTACTCAGCAAATGTTCTTCTTGTTTCCCAAAGTGATCTAAAGTTCTGGGGTCTGGGTCCCCCTTTTTATACAAAGTTTCTCTTTGTTCTCTGAAGGCAGAGAGGCCTTTTCCTAGTCCAAACCAGTTCTGGTCAGTCCTGGAGCACTCTGTTTACATGACTCCTTCTTTCCTTTCACAGTGCAGGCCAGGGACATCAGACGCACCACAGGAGGTGGAGCCAGCATTGTGGAGGGAAGGCACAGCCCTATTCAGGTCCCAGGTGTAACTCCTCCCACCCATCTACATGCAGATCTCTCTATTCAGCCCTGTGCTGACTCACCCTGTCTCCTGGAATCCCCCAGCCCCTCTCGCTCAAACTCCAGACAAGGAATACACAACCTAGCAGAGGCAGGCTTGGATGGTTAGACAAGAAAATACCTACTTTCTAAAAGTGGTATTTTCAAACACAGAATGTTAAAACCAACTTCACTAAAAGATGCATTTTATCATTCTGAGTTCAGGCATACTAAACTCGAATTTCTACCTAGTTCCCTGACTCAGTTAGGATTATAAGATGTAATAATCAAACTGCCCATTCTGGCCTATGGGGAACAGTTAGCCTTGCAATAGTGAAACACGAAAATGGCTGTAACTCACTATTAGGACATGCCACACACATCAGGGCTTGTCCTACCTTTTACCTGCAATGCACCCTGCCCTTGGGCCTCCCATAGGGGTGACTAATATGCAGAAAAGGGAAGGTTCAGGGACTGGCAAGTGGGTGCACTTGCCCAGTCAACATGGCAGTACCAGACTGCACACAGGCTCTGCAATGGCAGACCTGAGACACACTTTTACAGGCTGCTTCTGTGGGTGGCACAACCAGTGCTGTAAGCCCACCAGCAGCATTTGGTTTACAAGCCCTTGGCACACACAGTGCACTGTACTAGGGTCTGACAACTAAACCAAATCAGCCAATCATGGAATAATTAATCCATACATCAATTTACCATAGGGAGAGCACATGCACTTTAGCACTGATCAGCACTGCTAAAGTGCCCAGAGTCATAAAACTAACAAAAACAGGTCAGACAAAATCCAGGAGGAAGGCAAGAATTTCAGGGTTGACCCTGTAAGAAGGGCCAAGTCCAACACAACCCCCGTCCAGCCAAAACGCAGGGTAGATCAATCACTACCTTGATGGGCTTCCTTGCTTTGGGCGATGGAACCTGTACCTGGCCCGTAACTGCAGGGTCATATTCCAGTTCTACCCCAATCTGAACCCATTTCAATTCCTCTGTCCATACTCTCAGAGCCCACCATGCCAACCCATGGGGAAGCCTTCTCCTCTCCTGTGGACACCATCTGTGCAGCACCTAACCTTAGCTTGCTCACAGGTGTGTCCCAACAGACAGACAGCAAGCCACAGTGGCCACTGACAGTAGTCATTGATGAAACTCAGGCCTTATGCCTCTCAGGGCTCTCAAACCTCTGTGGTGTCAGAGAGCGGGGGGCAGTAGCCCCAGGTGCTTGGCACCCTTTGTCCACTTTCCCTCCTGTTAAGTCAGGAATGACATCCTGATAATGACCCACCAGCCCCAGGCCTGTACCCGGCGGCTAGGCAAGAGACTGGGGTGGGCTTTCCCACACCCGGTCTTCATCCTTGGGGATCTGTACCCTCCCACCTGTAGCGGTACCCCCTTCCAGAATTGTCAGGGTGCCTGTAGCAGGTGTCCTGCACAATTTGCCCACCAGTTCAGGGGTTCTATCCTGCAACTTGTCTTCCAGGTCAGGGGGGGTACCCTGAACCTGGCCCCCCAACCTAGGGTCTAAACCCTCCAGTTGAACCGGGGTCAGAGGTGAGGACTCCCTCCCTCTATACCCCCTTCCAGAGTGCTGTACCCTTCCACCTGGAGTGGTGCACCTATAAGACCAACCTGTCAGGACACTGTTTACAGTTGTCCCTCCCTCCAGGTCAGACAACACCTGAACCTGGCTCTCCAACCCAGGGTCTGTACCCGGTGGTTGAACACTTGCCCGGCGCTCCAGGACTTTCTTGGGAACACACATGCCCCCCCTGAGCGTAACACATAACTCATGCTTTGTGTGATACTCTGCCTTGCACAGATCTCCTGACTCCTGTCCATCTGACCGTGCGTGAAGATCCCCCAGGACAGAAGTAGTATCACCAAGGTCATTCACTGGTGACGCAGCCCTTCTGGCTGGTCCCTGACCCACTGGTTCTTCCACTGGGGACTCTTTCCCCCTCTCACTCCTCAGTCTGGGCTTCTACCCCCTCCACTTAGGAGTGGTACTGCCAGACACCAGAACTGAGGGAGGCCTGCTTACAGACACTCCCAGTTCACCAGACACTAGGGGATCCCCCTCAACCGGTGGCCCATCTAGACGGCCTAGGCTCCCTACCTGGTGTTCCCTTAAAGAACCATCCAGGCCCTGAGACTGAGTTTCGGGCACCTTGGGGCACGCAGCCCCACACTCACTCCTTCTCCACTAAGACAGACGTGAGTACCTACACCCCTCACACTACACTGGGACCTAGCTGGGTTACACTGAACCTCTTCCCCCACTCTGGGCTGAAAGATACCTGAGCCACTCCTCTGAGGGTCACTCCCTAATGCCTCTCCAGACCCTCTGAAATCCACCAAAAGGTCTGCTTCCAATGTGAGCTCCCTGGGGTCAGAGAACTCACTCTCCAACAGGTGTTGATATAGCTCTGTAAAACAGGGACTTACAATATGCTCTCCCACAATTAGATCACACAGCTCCCTACAAGGGTTAACCAAACTATCCTTCACCTCACCATCCAGTGCCTCGCACACGTACTCCACATCACTCTCCTGAGATTGGAAAGACAGCATCTGACTGTCTCTGTCACTCAACCCACACTCTTCTGGGCGGTCTTCACACTCACATATCAGGACTTCAACCATGAGGGAACCCCTCTCCCTGCACCTCTCGTCTAGAGTCAGTAGAGTGTCCCTCCCACCACTCGGACTATGAACCCCTGTGCCAGTTCCCCAATCCACCTCAGGGACACTGCGCACCACTGTAGCCACCTCACATCCTAGAACCTCTTGGTGTAAATTAACCCCCTCCTACAAGTCAGGCGCCACATCTCTGGGTGTATGTACTGCTCCTTCAGCACTAGATAACTCAATTTTGCTGCCACCATCTGAGCTGGATTCCACCTCCAACTCAGCAAAGCTCACTTCCTGAGCTACACGCATTTCTTTTTTCTGGGCTGAGACACTCATGGCCTCAAGCCTCTCGAGCTCCAAATCAAGCTCCCTCATTCTCAACTCATGTTCAAACTGCATCCTCTTTTCCTCTAGGGCAAATTTCCTATTCTCTAACTGCCCATTCATTTTGGCTAGCTCCAACTCATGCATCCTATTCCTCTCCCTGTCCTCCAGCTCCTCTGGTAGAAACACTGCTACCTGCTGGGGAAGTTGCTCTCCTCCCCCTGGACCCAATGGCCCATCCAGCTGCTCCTCTGCATTCTCAACCCCTTCCTCATTCTCAGGGGTACTCCTTGCTGTCACCCAGGCCATCAGCGCCTTATGGAACTCATCCTTCTTGATGAGACCGGTCATTGCCACTTTAAATTTCCTGCAGAAGTGCTTTAGCTGTTTTACATTGTAGCATTCCAGTTTCTCCTCTTCCCACTCATAATCAACAGATGCTGTGGATGCTGATTTCTCCATGGTGGTTAAACTTGGCAGTTCTTTGCAAAAATAGAAAATTCCAGCAAAAACAATCTATCAAAAGTACGTGGTCGCGTTTTGGTCTGCACTCACTAGTAGTGTTCACCAATCACTATATATGAGCCACAAATGCAAGTCCAAATCCTCACCGGTGACCACCAATGTTAGAACTGGGGGTCTCTAGTTGGCAGAGGTAGGTACCTTTGACCAAATAGGGACCTTTGCTTCTAGTCAGGGCAAGGGGGTACATTCCTAAAATAACCCCTGCTCACCCCCTTGGTAGCTTGGCACGAGCAGACAGGCTTATCTCAGAGGCAATGTGTAAAGCATTTGTGAACACATACAGTAACCCAGTGACAACACTACAGATGGACACCACACAAGTTGTAGTATAAAAATAAGTATTCTTTATATAGATTTATCACAAGACCACAAACAACAAAAATCCACAATACTGTACTTTAAAAATGGTAGAAAATAGCTTAGTTTTCTTAAGATGTAAAATGCGACACTTTGAGTTCAATGTACCTTAGGATGCGTAACGCTATACAAAAGTGGTGCATGGAAGGTGATGCGTCGGTTTCTTACACGCAAGAACAGAGATGCGTCGGGTCCCTACTGATGCATAGGGGATGTGTCGGTTCTTCTCTGCAAGGGGAGGTGATGCGTTGGTTTCTTACTGCGCTTTCGTGGCGATGTGACCCGCAACGCTGTGATGTGATTAAGATCTGGTGTGATGAAACAAAGATGGCGTCTTCTTCTTGATGCGACACGATGCGTGCACGCCCGATGGCCGTGCGACGACTCAACGATTCTTCTGACCCGTGACTAGCCCTGCAACACGCTTCCCGGTGATGCGGCAGCATCTGATGCGACGTCGATCCTCTTCTCTGGCGATGTGAGGCACTTCGGCAATGATGCGACAACTGCAGTGGTAACGCGCTTTCCCAGCGATGCGACAACAGCGGCTGCATCTGCGACGCACTTCTCTGATGATGCGGCGGCGTCAGGTGCAACGTCGATCCTCTTCTCCGGCGATGAGAGGCGCTTTCACGTTGTGAAGCAACAGCGGCAGTTCAGCGACACACTTCTTCTTCGTGTGTCGCACTTTCAGCTCCTTGCGACACGCAGTCCGTCAGAAAGCCCAACACAACTGCAGGCACTTCCAAAGAACTCTTGGGGAGCTGGTGGGTGAAGTCTGTTGTCCCTGAGACTTCAGCAGGAGGCAAGCTCTATCTCAAGCCCTTGGAGATTCTTCACAAGTTGATTAAAGTACACACAAAGTTCCTTTCTCCTTTCTTTTGGCCGTCAGGCAATCACTGCAGGCCAATCCCCCAAACAGCACTCAGCTAGGGAGAGTGTCTTCCTCAGTTTCTCTGGTTCCTCTCCTCAGCAAAGGTTCTTCTTGTTTCCCAAAGTGATCTAAAGTTCTGGGGTCTGGGTCCCCCTTTTTATACAAAGTTTCTCTTTGTTCTCTGAAGGCAGAGAGGCCTTTGCCTAGTCCAAACCAGTTCTGGTCAGTCCTGGAGCACTCTGTTTACATGACTCCTTCTTTCCTTTCACAGTGCAGGCCAGGGACATCAGGCGCACCACAGGAGGTGGAGCAAGCATTGTGGAGGGAAGGCACAACCCTATTCAGGTCCCAGGTGCAACTCCTCCCACCCATCTACATGCAGTTCTCTCTATTCAGCCCTGTGCTGACTCACCCTGTCTCCAGGAATCCCCCAGCCCCTGTCACTCAAACTCCAGACAAGGAATACACAACCTAGCAGAGGCAGGCTAGGATGGTTAGACAAGAAAATACCTACTTTCTAAAAGTGGTATTTTCAAACACAGAATGTTAAAACCAACTTCACTTCATTTTATCATTCTGAGTTCAGGCATACTAAATTTGAATTTCTACCTAGTTCCCTGAGTCAGTTAGGATTATAAGATGTAATAATCAAACTGCCCATTCTGGCCTATGGGGAACAGATAGCCTTGCAATAGTGAAAAACGAAAATGGCTGTAATTCACTATTAGGACATGCCACACACATCAGAACTTGTCCTACCTTTTACCTACAATGCACCCTGCCCTTGGGCCTACTGTAGGAGTGACTAATATGCAGAAAATGGAAGGTTCAGGGACTGGCAAGTGGATGCACTTGCCCAGTCAACATGGCAGTACCAGACTGCACACAGGCTCTGCAATGGCAGACCTGAGACACACTTTTACAGGCTGCTTCTGTGGGTGGCACAACCAGTGCTGCAAGCCCACCATCAGCATTTGGTTTACAACCCCTGGGCACACTCAGGGTCTGACAAGTAAACCAAATTAGCCAATCATGGAATCACTAATCCATACATCAATTTATCATAGGGAGAGAATATGCACTTTAGAACTTATCAGCAGTGGTAAAGTGCTCAGATTCATAAAACCAACAAAAACAGGTCAGACAAAATCCAGGAGGAAGGCAAAAAGTTCAGGGATGACCCTGCAAAAAGGGCCAAGTCCAACAATGGTTTTAAAACATTTCCTAAAGTAATTGAAGCCTTCTCTTTCTTCATAACACAAACCAAAGCAAAATCTTTTTCTATAGTTGTAATATTTGCCAATTTGAATAATGACTTAAAATGTTGTTTTAACTCTTTCACAAAATATGGGCAAAATAACAATAAATGGGTGAATTCATCATTTTGTTTTCCTTATATCGAGAGCTCAGAGTATGGCTTCTTTGCACAGAGTAGTTTTCATCTGGTAACATCTTGCCAGTTGCCCAACTCATGTTGCCATAAGTTGATACCCAGCTACGGTATCAAAAATCATAAGTAATTAGCATGGGATGCCATCCTACACCTTATGTTTGGTGTGATGTTACAAAGCTATATAGACAAAATATACATTTGAAGCAATTTCTACATTAATTCACTTTTCAAGAAAATGAGCTGTTTTTCTTCAATAATATAGAATTTGATTATGTATTTATGAATCAAATCGAAATTCCACATTTGGGAATGCATTACACGATCAAGCTATTTGTCTGCAAAAGCTTCATCAAGCTTTACTTGTCATAACCTTGTGAGCGAACTGCACAGATTTCCCAATTTTATCTATGGGTAAATAACACATATTCAGTAAGTGCCACTGAAAATAATACCACAGTGGGGGCTCCTCCGCTATGGCGGAGGGGGGTTGATCAAGGCGCCAGGAAGCCGCTTGGCCGCAGTGCGCTTTATCAAATATCTTTTTCATTCATTCATTCATTCATTTCATTCATTTATTCATTTTCATCCACTGCTCAAAAGGAAAAAATAAAATGACAATAACGTATTGTTATTAACATTTTCTATTTCCTATTGTAGTCAGCCTTGTTCAATGCGTGGACGTGACATACAAGACAGTGAAATATCATTGATATATCTGTAGGTTGCCTATAAACCTGCAGTACTGAAATCCATCAACCAAGCTATTGCCTACAATTATTTTATTTGTTGTGAACCGACTATACATCACTTCATAATGGAAAAACAAATGACAAAACCTGGGTATGAAGGAAAGCCATTTCTTTGTATATACAGGTCTTAGACTAGTGATTGGAGTTATTTGTACCCGTTTAAATATTACTCTGGTCATAATGCAAGGAGTTTCAGTGTGGGTTTCTTCAAAAAGTATTTTCCGTGGCACTGACTTACAATTGGAAACTACAAATCTACAGAAATTCAAAAAATAATAACAAATGTCCTACCATCCTACATTCCCACCAAAAACGGTGCCCCGCTTGTTGGTAGACTTATCACACAAGGAAGAAAGGGACAAAAATGTAACACAAAGGGAGGAAATTATTTTTGGATAAGCTAGGACTTGGTTTTGGTGGCTGAATGCCTTATTTGGCCCAAGTGTTGGCTAGCACCCAAGCAAACCAACACTTTTCTGGTAACAAGATTGTTGTATATTGTATAGATACCACTGCTTTTTTACTCATAATGACCTGGGCTGTAACCATCATACTTTGAGTAAATACACAAAATCTCCAAACATTAATTTGAGAGAAAGTTCCAGAATTTGTGGGGAACAATAAAAGTCCTATGACCCAGCATTTCTACACTTCCCCTGATCAAAGCACTACACCACTTGTGTGGGCGGGAATAAATCCCGGGAAAGGCCAGAAACAGCACCAATCCAAATGTTAAGAAAGTAGCTTGGAATTTACATCTGTTTTTGAGATGTGGATCCCTGAAGTATTTGGGCTGAGGTTGACTGGAACCCAGTAAAGCCTGCTAGCCCCAGCCCTTTTTCACAACTAGACACCAGTAGGAGTTCAGGGTGGTGTGTCTCATATGGTCTCTACTACTTTTTCTGACCCAGAATGACCTGCAATCATCAAACTATTAGTGAAAACACAACAATCCCTCACATTTCTGTGAGCATAAGTCCTGGATTTGTAGGGAATGACGAAAGTCTAACCACCCAACATTTCCATTCTTCTTGCAATAAAGACCGTACTGTAACTCAGGCCAGGAAAGGTCCAACAATGCATCATGGAAACATCAAGAAACAAAGCTACTTTGAATTTAGATTGATTTTGGGGGGGGGGGGGTGTAGATAGCTGCAGATTTTGGACCCAGTGTTGACTGACACTCAGAAAAATCTACCAACCCCAGATATTTTGAAAAAGAGGTGGTCGGGGGAGGCCAGGGTGGTATCACATGTGTGGGCCTTTCTAGAATTTCTTTGTGTTGAAGAATTTAATTCAGATTTTCAAAATAATTAACAGTATCAATAGGTTAATACAATTACAATAATATGAAAAACAACAGCATTTCCTGGAATTTATGATTATTAAAAATAAAACGTTTATATCCCAAAACAAATCATGAAGTGCTCATGACCACATTTATTAACATATGCAATCTGGAAAAGAATATAAAATGATTAGAAGCATATACAGTGGAAGAAACAAAATAACAGAAAAAAGAGAAATAGATGGAAAGAGAGAAGGAGAAACAGAATTAAAAATGTAGTTTTATTATAAAATATATTCATATATAGTTGGGAAAGAGTTCAAAGAAGGATAACAGTAATATTTTGAATGTTAGCAGAAAAATGAAGAAAGTATGTATGCATGAAATATTTCATGAAGGATGAAAAACTTTATCTTGAGATCAAGGGAGTTGAATGACAAATACATTTTCGTGAGCAAAATATTGGTTAATGGTAACTAAAATATATTACTTTTAATGTGGTTTTAGGCGGGAGACACGTGCTCTATCAATTATATGATGTGCACAAATGCTACTCTACCAGGAAAGGAGAGACAAAAATAAGGTAATTTGCTGGAAAGCAATACACATTAAAAGATCTAATATCTCATAGTTGTCAATACAATTAGTTTTGTCAGTAAGTGAAAGAGATCTCAGTGCCAGGATACCCTCCTGGGTGATAAAGCCCAGGATTGGTAGGTTTCCTTTGTTGCCTTCCCACCCCAGGGCCAAGTACCTTAACTAACCACATTAGAAAAATTGATCTAAATTCCAAGCAAATTGGGGGGGGGGGGGCGTTGTCTGCCTGATTCTAAGGTGGTCGCACCTTAAGCGAGTTCCCAGTCCTGGCCCCTACAAATCCTGAAATATACTTTACATGCTGCTGCTACCCAAGTAAAGAATTACCCATTGAAAGTAGCTACCCTTAGATGTCGCAAGCTGTGTGTTTGAGCTCGGATCGTCGTAGGATTCGCCCGGAAGTGAGGAGCTGCTGATGAGACCTGTTCTGCCGGACGCCCTGGAGAGATTTGCGGCCGCCTCACGCTCTTGATGCGCGGCACGTATCCTGCCTGCTCCCGTGAGACCCCTGATCTTCCAGGAGATGCCCAGGAGGCTCTGATCAGCGCGCCAGACCTGATCACTGTGCGGAGTCCCGACGAGCCATCTCTTTGAACTGCTGGCCTGACTCGGACGCCCCGGGGTCGCGTACTGCAACAATAGAGGCGAGCCGGCTGGAGACTGTCATACCTCCTGGCCCGAGCTTCGCTGTCCCTTCCCTGTTGGGTGCCTATTGGTGGCGTACATGGATCGGGGGAGGTGCAGCATGAGTCCACAATAGAGGGGAGGCGCCAAGGCTTGCTGATGACTCTGTATTAGGGCTGGGACCAACATTTATTTAAATGCTGGTCTGGAACACTCTCACACCTAACACCTGCCTGGATGACAAGGTGCACCTGTGCTGGTTTAAAATAACTCCCCCCCCAACTTGGACTGACGCCTGATCGCGTGCGACTGCCCTTGTAGCCTGTGAAGTGGCGTAGGGCGGCTGTAGCAGCTACGATCCCGGCACAATAGGGAAACCGGATAAAAGTCAGCCAAAACTGAGCTTTGACCCACGCAGGTCAATGAGAACGCCCTCGCCCTGGATCAAGAGGAGGGCGCCACAGGGGGTGAACAAGACAATGACATCAAACAACTACTAATAAGCATGCAGCAAAGCCTAGCCACTATTGATGGAAAAATTGACTCTCTATCCTATTGTATGGACTGCAAGTCAGAAAGAATAGATAAGCATTCGAAAAGACTCGATACGGTCGAAAGGCATGTTTCGGACGCTGAGGACTGGCAGGTGCAGGTCACAGAGAACCATAGGAAAGACAAAAAGACGTGGGCAGTTTTGCAGAGCAAGACAGAGGACCTAGAAGCGTGCTCCAGGTGCAATAATCTACACAGAGTTGGCCTGGCAGAGTCTACTACTACCGGCAACATGGAGACCTTCATTGAGAATCTGCTAGATGAGCTTCTGGGCCGGGACACATTCTCAGCCATGTTTATTGTAGAGTGCGCTCATCGATCGCTCGCCCTACGTCCAGTGCCGGGGGCTCCCTCACGCCCTGTCATAGCGAGAATACTCAAATATCGTGACAGGGATGTCGCCGTGCGCCGCGCCAGGGAGCTTAAGACACTTAACTATGAGAACTCAGATCTCGCTGTAACTGGACTTCACCCCCCAAGTACAAGAAGTGAGACGCCAATTTGCCCCAGGAATGAGAAAGCTTTGTGAGCTCAATATGGACTACGTTAAGCTTTACCCGGCGCGGATGCGAGTCATGGTGGAGGGTAAGCCTAGGATCTTCACGGATGTAAAAAGCCTTCAGTAACTGATCAGGTGGGTGGATGTCACACGGAAACGGAACAAAACATCTAGTGTCCTAGACCATCAAGATGAGTAACATCAGCCTGCGTCTTTGACTAGCACTGTGAACCAATAGCAACCTACAACAAGTACCCATAACCGTCATTCTCTTGTAAGTACAGAAGCATGCCCACTCTGCTTGCTCCTGGACAGCCGATGATTCAGTGTTTCGAAAGGTTATTCACAACCAGGTAGACACCTGAAGAACTGCTAATTGGTGAACTGAACTGTTGTGTAGAAAAGGAATACGACAGCTGAAGCTGGAAAAGTGACTGTAACCGCTAAAAGAAATGGTAACAATAGAACTGTTCTTTGTGAAAGTGCAATGTGGTATCTGAGACCAAATGGTGTAGCGATGATAACTTGGTGATAATAATGCTAGATATATTCATATTAATGCAACAGAAATGGCATGGCAATTGTCACCCCCGAGTGTTAACCACACCGACAGTTTTGTTGGAATGTTTAGTATTTGTCTCTTCTTTCCTTCTTTCTTCTCTTACTTTCTCCTCTTAACTTTTCTAAGGGTGTTGATTTGGGGGGAGGTTTGTAAGCTAAGTCTCATGTTGAAGGACACAGCATTAGGTACTGAGCTTTTATGTGGTTGTACGGCAGTTGTTGGCAAAATTGAGGTATAAGAAGGGGTGCATACTTGACAATGCAAGACAGAGATAGGCCAAATGGGTGACAGACCTGGCACTACCAGCCCAGCACAGAAGTGTGGAAACACCCTAAAGTTCTAATGACCACCGCACGATACGCAAAATAGTGACATATCTCCAAAGACATAATGTTGACATGGCAATGCTGCAGGAAACTCATCTGGTCCATCAAACCATATAGCAGCATAGAGTGAAGGGTGAGTGTCTGGCAGCTGGGTTTACTTCACATGCAAGCGGATTTATATTGTGAGCACTGCGTAACTCTGGTATCACGCTTAAAATGGTACATTCTGACACAGATGGCAGATTTGTGATCACCCACTGCAGGCAGAGGAGCTTTGAGGCACTGCTGATAGGAGTATACGGCCCTAACTATGACAACCCACAGTTTTATTAAGTATTGCACAGCAAAACAATCGCATACAGTCACAAACTGCATTCTGGTGAGGCAACTACAATTGCGTGCTATCTCCCGAGATAGACAGGTCAAAAAGCGCTCCGCGCAGGTCTCTGCTGCAGCCCGCGCCATTGCTGCTATAGCTGAGGCAGGTGGGCTCATGGACGCCTGTCGACACATCAACCCCCAAGTCAGAGAGTACAAACATTATTCAACAGTTCACGACACTCACACGTGTATTGATTATTGGCTAATATCCCGCTCTCTGTTGCCGTGCTTGGAGACCTGTGAGCACCTACTTAGAACCTACTCAGACCACTATCCAGTACAGCTCACAGGGCGGACCCTCTGGATTGAAAATGAACTGGGAAAAATCGCTAATATTCCCACTCACACCAGCTACTACTCCAACCACAACTGAATTTCCTCTTGTATGGACTAGCTAACCAGTAATATATTTAGGAATATGGGTACACTCGGACCCCGACATAGTAATAAGGGAAAATTACAGGAAAGCAGTGCAGTGCTTAACAGAACCAACAGAACACTGGATACGATTGCCCCTCTCAATGCTAAGCCGCATAGAGCTTATGAAGATGATAGTCCTCCCCGGATTTCTTTTCCGATTTGCTAATATACCGATATTAATACCAAAATCCGTATTTAGTATGCACTGTGCGCTCATGATCCGTCTGGCCTGGGCAGGGAAACAACCGCGGGTGGGATAGAACAGAATAACACTTCCCTACATGATGGGCGGATTGGATGCCCCTGATTTAGGAAAATACTACAGAGCTGCGCAGATCATGCATGTGTATCACTGGCTTCATGGACATCAAGATCTCCCGCACCTGCAGCTAGAATGGGTGGCTGCTGCCTCAGTAGTGCTCCCATGCTCTTTCTTTACCACGGTACGCCGCAAACCCCGTGTAATAGACCCTATAGGCACCACGTGTTACCTTTTCCAAAAAACAGCCACAGGGAAACAAACCCCCCTATTGTACTCAGCAAAACTACCTGTAGAAAGGTGTGGCTGGCTCTCACTGAGTACTGGTGGGGCAGTAGTGTGTGGATTAAAACAAGTGGTAATCTTTCTTTGATCCTCCAACCCGACAGTTGATAGACCAGGCAACTATCCTATCTAGATTAGATTATGCTAACTCTCTCATGCCAGGCGCCAACAAGGCCGAAGTTACTCGCCTCCTGCAAGTACAGAACACTGCTTCCCGAGTTTTATTCAGGCTCCCCAGAACCAGCTCAGCATCAGGAGCCTTGCGACGCCTACACTGGCTACCCATTCCTCAAAGGATCCAATTCAAAGCATTATGCCTGACCTTTAAAACCTTAAAACTGTCCTCCCCCGAGATTCTATCTAATCTGCTAGTCCCATACGTATCTACAGGCCCGTGTGAAGCGCTTTAGAGCGGGGGGCCGGTCATTCCAGTTTCTTGCCGCTAAACTTTGGAACTCCCTCCCTGTCCAGATCCGGCAGCTAGACTGCCTGCTGTCATTCCGTAAGGCCATTAAAACCTACCTTTTCCCTACAGTCTAGCCCTAGCTTCCTACTGACACTGCCGCAAGCGCCGGGACGCCTCTTCACTGAAGCAGCTGTGCGCTATATAAAACTAGTTAACATAACATAACATAACATAATCAATAATATGGAAGATTTCTTCCAAAATGGATCCCTGAAGCCCTGGAGTACACTAAGCGTTACATATAATTGACACAGAGCACACCAATTGCTGCGCAGACACTTAAGCTCTGACAGAGCAGAACCACTAGAAATAACCCACTTGACTTACCTACTCCAGGCAACCTCCCCAACCCTTGGGACCTCTGCACTTTATAAATTGATGCGACACAAGGGTGATGCAGCCAGCAGAAAGGCATAACTAGAATGGTAGACGGACCTGGATGTAACAATCACTGATAAACAATGGGCGTATTGCTGCTCAATCACTAAGACCATATCGCAAAATGGCAGACACCAATTGGTACATTTTAAATACCTCAATAGAGTATATTATACCCCAGCTCACTTGCATAAATACGGCCTGCGGGAGGACAACAGGTATATAAAATGCGGCGCTGAGGGTGCTTGGTTTGGGCATCTGGCCTGGTTTTCCTCTGAGATACACGAATATTGGGTAAAGGTGATGGCACAACTTCAGAGAATGGTAGGACAGTCAGTGCCGGATTCTTCAACATTGTCCCTACTAGGGCTGGACTTTGAGATCCCCGAACAAGATAGGAAACTGGTGGCAATGGGATTACTGCTGGCCAAGAGGCGAGTAGCGATGTACTGGATTAGGTGCCCAGTCCAAACGATTGTGGAATGGTACACAGATATGATTTATTGCAATACAAATGCAGACACTTGTAATGCGTTTCTTTTTTCCAATCATATTTTATTAACGTTTTTGATAATAAAAGACGATACATAAAAGAGCACCGAAAAGGTACTATCAACATTGCAAAAATACAGTATTGAAATACATATAACTATTCTTATGACTATTGCAGAGAACCAATAATATAATATTGAGTACCTAAAAATCAAAAAGATAACATCACAATGGAAAGTAAAAGGACAATAGCAAAAAACTATAACAAGAATATTACAGAGCTACTAAGCTAAAAGTAAAAGCGCATTTAAAAATATCTAAATTGGTACATACTAGGGATTCAACAATAAATAGTCATCAAATGGTTTCCAAAAATTGGAATAATTCAAATTATTACACCTAGTATTAGATAGAGTCAAATTGGCACCCTTTCTTGTGAAAATAATCCAAGCCCACCATGCATGAACAGTTAATGAAGATGAATCTTTCCAATGAGCCGTAATAGTCCTTACAGCTGCTGACATTAAAAAATCAAAAAGTTTGTTATTCACCATAGGCAATTTAGCAGTAAGAGAAGAGGCTTTGCAAATTACTGATTAAAAATGAGGAAGCATCAAATATACTCAATATACAAGTAACTCTATGACATACTTCATCCCAAAATTTCTTAACAATATGACAATCAAATAACATATGTCTTAATAAACCCACATCTAAAGAACAATTCCAACAATTGGAGGAAGGTAAAAGTTTGGCATTGTATAACTTTAAAGGTGTCCAAAAACAATTAAAAATAATATAGGCATTAGTTTGATATAATGTTACAGGTAACCAACCCGAGATAGAATTTAAACAAATAGTCCTCCATATGTCTAAGTATGAGGACAACTCTAATTCTGCATTCAAAAAGGTTAAAAGAAGATTAATATTATCTACAGTAGAAATATTTAACTTTTTATATATTAGTGACACGGTATGAGGGGAAGACGCAATTGTTTGGAGGTACATTTCTAAATCAGATGTAACAGAGAAAGGAAAGCCATTCGGGAAGGAATCAAGAATAGAATTACAGAGCAGTTCATATTTCACAATATCAGATGTTTGCAAATGACATTTTTGTTGTAAGTCATCAAAACTAACAAAAGCATTATTAGAATAAATATCTTTAAAATACCGAATGCCCACTTTTATCCATGAGTTCCAAAAATGAGTATGGCGAGGTAGTTTTATTGATGGGTTGTACCAAAGCGATAAACTCAAAGTATTAGAAATAGAACATTAGAAAACAGAATCCAAATCATGTAAAATTAATTTAGTAGATTTCAACAATACTGATTTCTTAAAAAATGTAGAAGAGTTAGACATTGTAATTAAAGCAGCCAAGGAAAAGGTGATACTAAGTTTTGTTCCATACGAAGCCATGCAGGTGAATCATTAAGATTTAAATGCTGACACCATAAAATACTTTGTTTTAAAATAAAGGCTTTATGGTATTTTAGAAAATCTGGTAAACCAAACCCACCATTGATTTTAGGCAATTTTAGCTTTTTATAACTTAACCGTGGCAATTTGTTATTCCAAATAAATCTCGACCAAATTGTATCTATAGTCTTATAGTATTTAAGAGGAAGTTGAACAGGCAACATAGAGAGCATATAAAATAGTTTAGGGGCCAAAATCATCCTAATTGCGCCCAATCTTCCCCACCAAGATAAACATAGGGAGGACCACTTATGATTTTTATTCTTAATATACACCAAAGTAGTGTCACAATTTAGGGTCAACGTTTGTTCGATATTGTTGGCGAATAAAATACCCAACTATTTAAGGCTGTCTCTTTACCAAACAATATCTTTATTAGAAAGCATGTCCAGTGAACAGTAGATATTTAACAGAAAAAACTCTGTTTTATTGGTATTAAGTTTATAACCAGAATTTTTTGAAAATACAGCAATTAAATTCAATAATGGAGGAATAGAAGAATCAGGATTAGCAATATATAAATGAATATCATCTGCACAAGCTGACGTTTTAATAAGGACATTGGATAGTTGAAGGCCTTCAATTTCAACACAATTCCTAATAGCACATGAAAGGGCTTCTATAGCAATAAGAAAAAGTAAAGGGGATAAAGGACCACCTTGCCTGGTCCCTCTAAAATGGGAAAACTTTTGGGAGTGTCGACCATTAATAAACAATTTGGCAGAAGGATTAGAATATAATGCTGAAATCATACGAATAAAAGAAGGTCAAAATTAAAAGCTAATGGTGTATGAAAAAGGTATTGCCAATGAATTTTATCAAAAGCCTTTTCGCATCTTAGAACACCAGCATGAAAATGTAATGAAGTTCCAGCCTCAATAGCATGAAATAGTAACCTAATATTATTTGACGAGTACCTCTTTTTCATAAATCCTGATTGATCAATATGAATTATAGAAGAAAGGATGTCAGCTAACCTTGTCGCAATAATTTTAGCATACAGTTTACAGTCCTGATTTATTAAAGAAATTGGACGATAATTAGTAACCAATGAAGAGTCCTTTTCTGGTTTAGGGAGGACAATAATCAAAGCTTCAATAAAGGAGCCCAAAATCAACCCTGTATTGCTAAAATGAGTAAACACAGAAAGCAAATATGGGGAGAGGTGAGGAGATAAATCTTTATAAAATTCCGTAAGAACGCCATCTGGACCAGGAGATTTTTTTAGCTTTAGAGATTTGATAGCTGAAAGTAATTCCTCATTCGTAATAGGAAGTTTCAATTTAATTCTATTGATTTGTGATATTGTAAGAAATCCACAACCTTCTAAACAATTATCAATAAGAGCAGTATCCAAGGAAGGTGGTTTGCCATAAAAGTCTGAATAATATGTCATAAACTCCTTAATTATATCCTCATGGGACAACGCTATAGTGCCATGTGGAGAGTGGATAGCATTAATTTGAGTTTTATCATGTTTGATACGGAGATAGTTAGCTAAGAGTCTGCCAGACCTATTAGCTTGAAAACAAAATTTCGCTTTACTGTTAGCAATTTGTACTCCAGCTCTATTGCTTAAAATAGAATTCAGTTCGTAACATAATTTCTGCAATTTAATTTTATATTGTAGGTTATTAGAAGTAATTAAAAGACACTCAAATTTAGCTATCAGCTTTCCCAATTCTTCCGTTCTAGTGTTAAATAATTTATTTTCGTGTGCCATAATGGAAATAGTCTCTCCTCTGATAAATGCTTTAAAAGCATCCCAATGGGTAGTAATAGAAGTGGAGTCTTCAGTATTGAATGAAAAGTAGTAGCTGATATAAGTCTAGATTTATTATTGTCATTGAGAGCAATATTGGTGTTCATACGCCAACGACTATGACCGTTTTGAATGGAGTTAGTAGATAAAATGCAGGAAACGAAAGCATGGTCCGAAATATCAATATTGTGAATGTCAGGATTAGAAATTGAAGAAATTAAATTGTGAGAAATCAAAAAATAATCCAACCTAGAATAAGAATTATGAGGATTAGAGAAAAAAGCATTTGAGAGAGAAAAACTCTTTTGGAGGGTGAAATTTGGCTTGTGAAATTCTATCTAGTAATGGATCAGAGATAAGATAAAAATCCCCTCTAATATTCAGAGGCACATTACCCAGTTTTAGAACCTCTGAAGTGAATCGTGACCAAAACTCTGGATCATCATTAGCAGACCCATACACATTAATTAGGTAGTACACTTGGTTATCAATTTTAATATGCGCTATAATGAATCGACCTTCTGAATCAGAATGTTTATGCAAAATTTGAGCATGTATGTTTTTTAGCAAAGAGAATGGGCACCCCATTTTTCCTATTGAGAGCCGGAGAAGAAGTAACACCCCCAACCTATTTTTTGTTCATATAAGATAAGATTTTATCATCAACATGAGTTTCTTGAATTAAACATATACCAGCTTTATGTTTAGCTAAATAATCTAAAACCTTCATACGCTTAACAGGATGCCGCAAACCTTTAACATTAAATGAAACAATTTTAATGCCAGAACCACTTGCCATATTGAAAAAGGAAAAAAGATAAAAAACAGAATAGAATGAAAAAAGTATAGTAGCTCGAGTATCACATTAAGGAGGACACAAAACACACCAACGAACAACATAAATACACACTATACAACATATATAGAATTTCTAAAATGCACACACGCATGTCAAGATGAACTTACTCCACATGCCCTAGGAAAAACCCACCCCAAATGGAACATGCTGGCAATAAACTCAGTCAATAATAAAGTCATGTGGTAACTTCATTTGTTTCCATGGAAGACTGAGATTGTATATCTAAAAAGCTATGAAGCTCCTCAGGATGTTGAAAAGATTTAGAAAAATCATCCTTCCAGATACGCATAGTAGATAGATCAAACAAGCCATATTTGTAAGCAGCATTCCGTAGCCTTGGACGAAGATTCGTGAATTCCTTACGGATAGTAATCGTCTCCTTGGCAAAATCTTGATGAATGAAAATTTTGTTCCCATTGACCATCAATGACAGAATTTCTCTGGCAGCCTTTCGTATTAAAATTAGGTGATGATGACGCAAGACTTTGAAAATCAATTGACGTGGCTTATCTTGTCTTGGTGAACGATGGGAAGGGATTCTATGCGCTTTACCAATCTCAAATTTTTCTGTGAATTTAATGTGCAAAAGACCAGGAAGTACATTTTCTAAATAGCCCCTACAATCGTTACCTTCCACATCTTCTGGTAGGTTAAAAATTTGCAGGTTATATTGCCTATTGCGATTTTCTAAATCTAATAACAATTTATTCATGGGACCAACTTTGGCTGCAATAGGTAGAAGACGGTCAATTTTGGCCTTATTATCCTTGATTTTAATAGCATTATCAGAAATCTTCATAGAAAGGCCAGCCATGTCTTTACGTAAATCTTTTTTTTCTGACGCAATATTGTCCGTATTTGAACGCATCGCTTGGAGCTCCTCCAATAAAGTAGACAATGAAGGCTCATTAATGTCGACTAATTTCGATTTAACTGGAGGAGGAGAAATATTTTGTTTTCTTTTTGTAGACACATTGTGAGATTGCTTGCCTTCCATAAGTATAATAAAATAATCTAGAGGCAGCAGTGAAAATACAGGTAACAGTGGCAGGAACACTTCAAAGCAATATTGCAATGAAAAGTACTAAAGCAGGCAGAGTGCAGCAGCTATAACTAACACCCTTTCCTAGTCTTCACTCCGCCCCTTTGACAGGAAACTCTGGAAGGAATGCACTCCACACACCAGAGAACAGCTCACCTCAAGGAACCGCCATTTCTCGAGCCAAAAACGTTTAAAAAAAGGTACTGTGTAGCCTTCTTTTGGGGCATATTATCAAGGTCCAGCGATAAATATCGCAAAGCGCGCTTAGCGCTTGCATATTTATCATCGGCTATCTCTGGAATTTATCGCCCGGTTAGCGCGTTATCAACAACACGCATCGCCGAGGTGATATAAATTCCAGAGATAGTTGGGGTATCGCCGTTTTCCATGGTGGAAAACGGCGATATCCTAGATGATAGGGGCCTGTGGTCTTAGCCACACAATCCACCCCCGTGTTAAGTATGCCTTAGTCAGGAATTTAACAGCTGTTAAATTCCTGCGTTAAGGCATACTTAAAGCGATTTAAAAAATCACTCACCTTCCTTGATAATATCACAAAGCTATCTTCGCTATATTTCCCCTGGTTGGTTTCACAGCCACGCCTAACTTTGCATCGCCCACGCCTACTTTGCATCTCATTAACGATGCAAAGTTAGGCGTGCTGGAAACGGGGGCTAAATCCGCAAACACACGATCGCGTGTCTTTGCTAATAAGGGGATTAAATTATCGCCGCTTTTCGGCCGAAAACGGCCGCAAAAGCGGCTGTAATTTCACTGCGCCGCCTTGATGATATGTCCCTTTGTTATTAAAAGATTTGTCTACCTTCAGGAAAACGAATTGCCAAACATAAATCGTCCCAAAATCGTCGAAAACAGGCCGAAATTACTGAAGCTTAGCGGGGGCGGCCATCTTGGTTAGAGCGCTTGCGCAATCCACTGGTAATGCGTTTCTGCCGATCCGCAGTTGACCTCGTGATATATGAGGATCCATTCAAAGCATATCTGCATAGTAACTGTGCACATGAAGGAAGAGGTGCAGCAGAGGGTGGGAATAAGCACGAACCAGTACCAGACTGCTGTATTTCAGAGGCCATGAGATATCGAATATGTAAATGCTCATAAGTCACGCATGACTATGTCTAAAGGAGAATACACATATAACTGTGCGGGTGGTGGGAGGTGCCGGAAATGTAGCCATATAAATACCACTGCATATACGTTTGCCTATGTTACAAATGTCATACGAATTCCCATATGTCACATGTATATGATTGTATTATGTGTGTATGCTACGTATGCCAACAACTCAAAATGTATTACTCTTGAAAAACAATAAATAAAGTTTTTAAAAAAGCACATTTCTTAGTGTTTGCAGTGTACGGTTTTGGGCCTTTGTTGTCTGGATGAAAACAGTACCCCCACATGTGTGAGTGTGATGGAGCGGGTAAAATGTTTTCTTTTTATATACCCAATCCATTTATATATGTTTATATTAAAATGATTAATAATTAATTATAATAATTAATAGTTGATGTGACTGTACTAAATCAAGAATACACGTGGGAATGCATTTGCATGGCTAAAATAATAAGTGAACTAAGTTTGTATGCATATTAAAACGATAAATGTTGCTTGAGCAGTGTTAATGTGATTTGCGCTTAAATAAACCAGCATTAATGGCTTTGAATGATGCATATGGCTAGATAAATGCATACACATAAAGGTATTAGTAAGGGAATAACACTGTTTTAATCATTTCTATGTATTAATTACGATTTTGTGTTTCTTTGTTTAAAGTTGACTATTCTGGCCTACCAAAAGATGGCCGCCGACTGAAACCTAACTAAAGTACATGACTTCATCATTTGAACAATGGAGAAAGGCGCCTGCACTGACTTCGTTTGTGTCCAGTGTGTGACCTGTCAGACCATGCCCATGAAGACTACCCTGGGCGAGGTGCCAATGTCCCTGAACGTGGAGCAAATGTTGCTAATGGCAAATGAACTATCGAACTCAACCGGTTACCAACTAACTGATACAATTTGTACCTGGGATTAGTCTTTCCCATACATTCACTGTGAAACTTCTTCCACATGGGAAAATTAGAAAATGTTTCCTAATGTATTGAGATGTATTTGAATTCAGCCAATCGTTGGCTTGGGAAATGAGAAAATGTAACTGTCATATGTAAATTTTAGTATAAATATTAGTAGTCTAGAGAGGGAAGGGGCTACTCTATGCTGCTGCTCTTCGCTAGAGACCACTTAGTGCCGAGCTATTGACGGAGAATCGATGATCAGAGACCCTTATGCTGACGGAAGAGGACGGAGACTTTAGAACTCTGATGAATTTTCTGAGGACCAGTTCTGACTTAGAAAACGACAATTAGCCAGAATAGGTAAATATGACAAAGATAATATTGCATTATTAGGATTTAACCTGCATTTAAATTAGATAAAGAAAAACATTATTTGAAGTACTGTGTCGGGTGATTATTTCTTGAAATGTTTTATTGATTAATTGAGTGTTAAAAGCGTCATTAAACTAAATAACAACTAAATGATCCGATTGACCTCCGGATGGAGGAACTGTTAGGGTAATTCAGTAGAAGTGGTTTCCTCTATCCAAGCGAACAGCTGTGGTTTGGGATTTGTTGTCCCTCTGTAGGCACGGATAGTTTGAGAGAATGAATGTTGGTGTTATGGGCCCCACCAGCGTGTGATGTGTGTATGTGCGTGTGACTGAGAAATCATTCCATCCGTGGAAGCAGGGGGAGATTTAGTGATCCGAACTGCACCAGTTTTTCTGGTAGCTAGAGATGGTTTTTATTGTTTTGGTTTAATGATTTTGGCATGTATATAGCTTATCGATTATTGATTGGTATTGATATATGTACTAACACTATATGATGAAGTCGTATTGAGTTTTATGTCGTCTGTATGGCTTCTGGGAGGTAGGAAGTCGGGAATTGATAACAGTTCCATAGTAGGGCAGAGGTAAGTGCTGCTCTCGGGAAAGACGGGATTGTGGTTGCCCGTAGGTACACAGGAGAAACGTGTGACAATAGAAGTTGCACGGCGCATTGTCTGGGTTCGATTTGGTAGCATTGCCGATTGTTACCATTAGTGAAATTCTCTGTGTGAGAGAAGTGTGAATGATAGGAAAGGGTTACCTGTGAAATTTTGGTCTCGGGTACCAGGAAACCAATTGGCACACCGATAACGCTTATCACTGAAAAGGTAGCAGGTGTTCTCTGAGCTTGTTAGAAGGACAAAGTAGTGGTAAGCGCTGCTTTGTTAACGTATGTCAAAATTCTGTAGTAGGACAGACTGTTCGCCGTTCTCGGAAAAGACAGGATTCTGTGTGAATGTACTACATTTTTCCGTGTGAAAGTGCGTGAATGAAATGGCATTTAGGTTAATTGCGAAACTCTGGATTTATTTCTCAGGAGCATTGCGTTTCCAACTATGTGTCTTAATTCCAGAGAAAACAGTTAACTGATGCTTGGTAGAAGGGTGAAGTAGAGGGATGTGCTACTTTGCCAACGGACGTAACGATTCTGTAGTAGGGCAGAGGTAAGCGCTGCTCTCGGAGAAACAGGATTCTCGTGGGAAAGGCCTTTTGCTATTCTGTGGTTAGCGAAGCAGACAATGGAGATGTTTGTATGTTGTAACTAACAAGTATTGTAAAATTGAAACAAAGTCTATCGAGTAGTTTTGTAAAGGAGGGGTAGACTGAAGACAGGAGTCAGGAAAAGGAGCTGCTGCAGCGACTGCTGACGTCAGGAAGACCGCGCTGGTATTGGACGGCTAGTTAGAGGGGTAAAACGCTCTGGATTGGGGCGTCAGTGTAAACCCGCGCTAGGATTGGAGATTGTGACAGTGACGTAAACACTCCAGGATTGGTGCGTTAGTGTGAGTCGCGCAGGGATTGGAGATTTTGACAGTGACGTAGACGCGCCAGGATTGGTGCGTGAGCAAGGGTCGCGTTGCTATTGGACTAAAGATCGTACAGTCGAAGACAAGACTAAAGGGTTCACGAAAGAAATGAAGATGTATTATCATACACCCGAGAAAAATAAGAAATCTTTGTTTAGCAAAATAAGAAATTGGTTTGGGAAAGACAAAGAGATTGTGACAAGGGAAGGACAGTTACTCCCTCCCGCGAAAACCCCCGTATCCTTCATGGTTGCGAAATATGGGTACCATACTTGCATATGGTTAGACAATTGGGCAAAGTATACAAAGGAAGACGGAGTTTTAGCGTTTCCAGAAAATGGTTCCTTTAATTTGGCAATATTAAGGAACTTACGGGAGAGGATGATGAGCTTAGATCCGCGACCTAGGCCTACGCAGTTTGAGGCGTTGACAGAGTGGGAAGACGAGATGCATGAGCGAGAAAAACAGAGAAATGGCAGTAGATACCGATATATGTTTGGACGGCCAAATGATCGCGAAAGTCATTGTGACCGAATGAGAAGGTGGCCAGACGCAAGTATGACTGAAGGATTGTTTCCAGTGAGAACTGCAGGGGAGAGTGAGGGAAGAAAATGCATAGAAAAGAAAAATAATGTAAAAACCAGAAGGTACGGAACAAATGACACAGAAGATGATGTCTTAGATGACATGTTTTACAAAAGTCCACCTCCATACAGGCAGGAATCAGAAACGCCAACCGCAGGTACACCAGTGAGGGAGACTCTGAGAATCATTAAGACAGAAGATGTGACTCCGGAGGTAAAGAGAAGGAATTCTCTTAGGGAACGGGGAAGGGAAAATAGGGTAGAGAGTGAAAATTCCAGGGAACTAGCAAAAACCACATTAGAACTGACAGAGAAAATAAGAGAATTGACGAAAAATCTAGAAGCAGTTTTAGTCCCTGTGACCATAGGTCCTGTTATGCCTATTTTTGAGAAGCAGAAAGAAAGTGAGCACGGTCTAACAGTCCTGTATGTGAACAATAGACAGACAGAACAGCCCCTGATGAGAGCAAAAGAGAATTCCTGGAGACACACTATGAGTGAAGGTGAATTACATGTGCCAAATAACCCATTTTATTGTCCTGATACTGTAGAGAAAAGCAGAATGGCAGGAGGATCAATATTAGAACCATAGAGACTGACGGAACCAGGGAATGTGGAAAAATCAGTGGGTATAACTACCGACGAATTGAGCGAATGGCTGATGGGCTTGCAGGGGAAAGAGAAAGAATCCCATACCATTGATGTGGCAAAATTACGGATGGTGTTAGAAGAATTAATAGTAGGGACCATCCCCACAGAAAAGCTGAAAAATTACCAAGATGAGGAACTATTGTTTTTGCGCAAAAGTGTCACCTGGAGAGCAAAGAATTTACATGACAGACTAGCAGAAATAGCAAGTGAAATGGGAATTGACATGGACAAGGTAAAAGCTTTACAGAAACCCTACCGAGTGGATTTCACAGAAAAAGATATTGAGAATCTGAATACTGCAGGACGTATAGGGCAGATTAGGGACATAATCACAGTGTTGAGGAAATGGGGAGATGTGGACAAATGGAAAAGCAGGTGGTATAGAAAGCGGGAGGACACCTCAGACAGAACATTTCCAGCGTTTCCTGTGAGAGAAAAGGAAAAGGTGGTGACAGAGTTCCCCATGAGAGAGATTCCAGGAGGGGGATATGTGCATGTCTCATGGACCAGACAGGATATTTTGTCATTTACCAATGACTTCCCTCGATTACGAGAAAAGACGGTTGAGTGGTACAGACAGGTAGACAGATTTGTTAAATTGTCAAAATTGCAGTGGATTGATCTGAATAGTCTGTTTGATATAATAGGGCCAGCAGACTTGTGGGCAGAATGCAAGATAGTCATAGATTGGCCAACTAAAGAATACCCGAGAGATCCCAAAACAGGAGCACCAGACCCAGAGGTAATGAAGAAATATGAACAGGTCATGGTGTTCTTGAAAAACAAAGTGCCTCCCAAAGAAACAGACTGGGTTAAAATAGATCGAACCCATCAAGAAGCGAAAGAGTCAGTTCACGCATACTATGAGAGGCTAATATTAGCTTTCAAACAGTTCAGTGAGGATGACAATCTGGGAGAGAAGGACCTGAGTCATTTTGTGTACAGATTTGTGTATGGTCTGCGTCCCGAAATTGGGGAAATGATTAAGCAGCATACCGTGGACTGGCAGAGCAAGAAAATAGATGAGATACTAAGGCATGCTAAATACTTTAGTGATGAGATTGAGGCAAAGCAGCGAAAACTAAAAGAAAAGGCAATGTGGGCTCAAGTGAAAGTCGCAGAGAGACAGGAAGCCCAGCTGGTTGAACAAGCCAATAACCCAGGCATTAAACCGAGATTTAGCCCAGGAAAAGGGAAAGGTAATATAGAAGAAGCTAAAAAGAAATTTCCATGCCACAATTGTGGAAGGTTAGGGCACTGGAAATCTGAGTGTAAATATCCACCAAGTACTAATAATGAAAATCCATCATTAAATCCACAGGTGCAGTGTGAGGAGAGTGGCCCACCGCCGCAACAGCAGAAGGCTGTTAATCCACAGAATCAGGTGCCAAAACCGCCCTTACCGCAGAGCCGGAACACCCAAAGATATAGTAAGGAGACGGGATTCTACAATGAAGAACAGGTAAACAAACCGCAACACGCGAACGCTGTGACACAATATTGGCTGCAAAATGACGAGAGTGAGTCAGAGGAGATTTATTGACGGTGCCGAAAAGAGGAAGCAGGGTGCGTACTTGGCGCATCTCTAGAAATAGATCAGACAGGACCATTTGTGGATGGGAAAATTAATGATGAAAACATTACATTTCTAGTAGACACTGGAGCTACGCGATCTACTGTCAGATCAGTAGACGTGAAAAATCTTCCTCTTTCGGATGAAACAATCCAAGTAGTTAGTGTATCAAACACCCAGATTAGAACGTACCTTACTGAACCGGTAAAGGTCAGAATAGGGAAATTTTCAGACATGCACCGATTTGTGGTGTGTGACACCAGTCCTGTGAATTTGCTAGGAAGGGATTTGTTGTGCAAAATGAATTGCACCATATTCTGTACACCAGACGGAATAGCCTTTGAAACACCGGATGAGGATGTTCTGTAAAAAATGACCATAGCTAACAGAGAGAATGAGGTTGCTGGAACCTATGCCATATTCAATCCAGACGAATTGCCCCCAGAATTGAAACAGACAGTGAGGGCAGCAGTTTGGGATTTCACTGGAGAAGATATAGGCCTGATGAGAAATGTAGACCCAGTGAAAATCACTGTCAAGGAAGGAGCAGTTTTCCCAAACATTCCACAATACAGACTGACACCCGAAATAATTGTAGGAGTAACACCTTTAATTGAGAAAATGATCCAGCAAGGAGTGTTGAGAGAAATATTGAGCAGTCCATGTAACTCACCTATAATGGGACTGAAAAAGCCTAGTGGGAAGTTCAGGATTGTGCAAGATTTGAGGAAGATTAACAAGATTGTTGTGTCATGTTGTCCCATTGTTCCAAATCCATCAGTAATTTTGTATCAGATTCCTCATGATGCAGAATGGTACACAGTAATTGATTTGTGTCATGCTTTCTTTTCCATTCTGTTGCATCATGACAGCCAGCCGATTTTTGCTTTTCGGTTTGGAGAGCGTATTTTGGCATGGTGCCAAATCCCACAGGGGTACACAGAGAGTCCCTCCATTTTCAATCAGTTGCTAAAGAAATCTCTGGAAAGTCTTACCATGCCTGAGAATTCAGTTTTGGTCCAATATATTGACGGCCTATTAGTGGCGTCAAAGACACGTGAGGCCTGTGAAACAGACACCATAGCTTTGCTGAATCATTTGGCAGATGGAGGACTAAAGGTATCTCCGACAAAATTGCAATACTGTAAAAAAGAAGTACAATATTTGGGTCATACTATTGAAAAAGGGCTGAGGAAAGTAACCATAGACAGGATCAGAATCATTAGAGGAATGAGAGCTCCAATGACCCAAAGAGAGGTGAGAATGTTCCTAGGAAGAGTTGGTTACTGTCGTCAGTGGATAAGTAACTTTCCCCTGATTGCCAAACCATTGGTAAAATTAACGAAAAGTGAGGTTAAAGACCCCCTCGAACTGAATAAAGAAGAATTGGCAGCATTCAGACAGCTGAAGAAAAGTCTTTGTGAAGCCCCAGCTCTGGGGATGCCAGACTATGAGAAAGAGTTTGAATTATACTGCAGTGAGAGAAACGGATGTGCACTCTCAGTGTTAATACAGAAACATGGAAGGCAAAGGAGACCAGTGGCATATTTCTCGTCAATGTTAGATCCAGTGGCGATAGGTCTGCCAGGATGTCTGAAAGCAGTAGCTGCTACATGCCGAAGCCTGGAGCAGAGTGAAGGAATCGTGATGGGGTATCCAGTAAGAGTGTTTGTACCTCACAGTGTGGCGATCCTTTTAACAAGGAGTCGAACACAGTTCATGTCACATAGTCGGCTGACTAAGTATGAGAAGGTCATTCTAGGTGCAACCAATGTGAGCCTGGAAAGATGTGTGAATGTGAATCCAGCTACACTTTTGCCTGATGCAGAGAGAGTGGAGGTAAGAGAGGATGTTGATCATGATTGTCTGGATGTGCTTGACTACTGCACGAAACCTCGACCTGACATAAGAGATCTGCCATTGCCAGAAAGTGATTATGTGTTTTTTGTGGATGGATCTTGTCTGAGAACAGATGAAGGAGTGTTGAGTGCAGCATATACAGTATGCACAGTTTCAGCAGTTATAGAAGCATCACTTTTGAAAGGAGTTAAATCCGCTCAAGTAGCAGAAATAGTGGCATTGACAAAGGCATGCAAAATTGGGAGGAATGTGAGAGTGACTGTGATGACTGATAGCCAGTATGGCTTCGAAGTTGTCCACGACTTCGCCCAATTATGGCTACAAAGAGGTTTCCTGACCTCAAGTGGAACTCCCATAAGGAATGCAGAAGTGGTTGGAAAATTGCTTGAGGCAATACAAATGCCCAAAGAACTGGCTGTGGTAAAATGTGCTGCTCATGGTCAAGGAAGTGATTACATCACTACCGGGAATCGCTTTGCAAATGACATGGCTCAGTATTGTGCCCGAAACCAGCATTCCATTAATCGGTCAAAGGAAAGGGAAATGTCTTCTTGCTCCTTAATGTTTACTAACGTTGTGGGAACATGGGATGAAGTGAGGCAGTTGCAGGATGAAGCAGGAGATGAAGAAATGAAGCAGTGGGTAAAAGCAGGTTGTGCACCAAGGGAGAAAGATCATGTGTGGGTCTATCGGGATGGAAGACCAGTAATGCCTGATAGCATGATGTCAACCATGGCACGGATGTATCATGGCCAAGGACATCTGGGAAGGGATGCCATGATAAGGGCTTTTAAGCAGACCTGGTACAATGCAAAATTCAGGTTGATAGCAGAGAGTCTCTGTCAGAGATGCCTGATATGTCAGCAGTACAATCCTGGAAGGAAAACTGTGGTGAATCTAGGCACCATAGGCCGAGAGGGAGGACCTTTCACCAGAATGCAAATAGATTTCATTGAAATGCCCCCTTATAACAAGCTGAGGTATGTTTTGGTGGTAGTTTGTCTGTTCTCTAGGTGGGTGGAAGCATACCCAACCAGAAGAAATTATGGAATCACAGTGGCCAAGCTCTTATTAAGGGAATTCATCCCAAGGTTCGGGTTCCCAGTGACCATTGAATCAGACAGAGGAGGACACTTTTATAATGAAATTATGAAACTGATCTGTGAAGCATTGAATGTGCAACAAAAACTGCATTGTGCCTACCGACCAGAGGCTTCTGGTGTGGTTGAACAAATGAATGGTACCATCAAAAACAGAATAGGGAAAATGTGTTTAGCCACAGGAATGAAATGGCCTGATGTCTTGCCTCTAGTTTTGATGACAATCAGATCTACTCCAGACAGAACTACAGGTTTGAGTCCCCACGAAATCATTATGGGACGAGCTATGAAACACGTGTTTGTACCAGTCAACAAGCTGATGACTATAACTGATGACATGATTTTGGATTACTGTAAAGGCCTGGCTGACGCAGTCCATTCTGTGTTTCACCAGGTTGGAGCGGATGCCACCACACTTGAAAAGAAACCAGCCCATGAGTTGAGCCCAGGGGACTGGGTGAGAATAAAAGTCCACAGAAGAAGGAATTGCTTGGTTCCAAGGTGGGGAAGGCCATGGCAAGTCATCTTGACCACAACAACTGCCGTGAAGTGTGCTGGATTGAAAAATTGGATACATGCAAGTCACACTTTGAGAGTTCCAAATCCAGCCGAATATTTCGATGATTCGGGATCAAGTGATGATTCAGGTGATGAGAATACAAAGTCAAAAGAAAATCCTGAAAGGGGGGAAAAGGAGCCAAGACCAGTTCAGACTCCAAGAGAAGAAATTCTGAGGAAAAGATTGCAGATTTCAGATGGTTTAGATTCTGGAGACGAACAAAACGTCAGTGGGGAGCACAGAAAGAAGAAAAGAAAAGAAAAGAATGTTCAGTCAGAAGTAACATTCACACCAGATGAGAGAGTAGAAGAAATTCCACCTGAGAAAATACTAGAAGGAGAAGAAGGGACAGTCATAGAGAGAGAGGGACAGATTGCGGAAGACCCCCGAGGAGGTGTAGGGAACTGCAACACTCAGCTAGGTGAAGGGACAAGTAGTCAGCAGGGAAATGGCGTGCCGGAGACCCGAGGAGGGACAGAAGTAGGGCCAACACAAGAGGTGGAAAAAGAGACTGTTGAAAAAGGAAAACCAAACGAGACAGAATCTGAAGACAGCAAAACTGAAATACCAGAGGGTCGAGTTCTAAGAAAAAGAACTTGGATTGAGGAAAGAAACAGTAAAGACGGCAAAACAAGAAGGAATGCTAAAGGAGATCTTTGGCCAAACAAAATCAAGAGACTGAGATATCGATTGACACGAGTCAAGCCCTCAGAAGCTGAACAAGTGAATGAAGTAACCAGTCAGCACAAAGAAAAAGAGGGAGAGACAGAAGTGTCTGAAGCAAACAAACGATCGAGAAAACCAAACCAGAAGTATAAGTCACCTGAATGGACGTATGTGGCACTGCCTGAACAAGGAGAAGAGGTAGATAGTCAAGGAAATCCAGAGGAGACTTTACTGAGAGTGGTGAAAGAAGAAGAAACAGCGGAAATCCTGAGAGTTATCCTATCCGATATCGGAGAAGAAGTGGAAGATCAAGAAATTCTGTATGTGGATGACGAGAAGGAAGTGAAAAACGACGAGAGGCCAAGCTGAGTAATTTCAAACAAGTCCTTGTAGAAAAATAAAGGATTGAATAAGAAATTGAAGTATTTGGATCACCTGATAAGGTCTTAGCTCTTGTAGGAAAGCTACAAGAGGCGGAGTAGAAGAGGCTAAGTCAAAAGACACGGTTAATTTTAACAAGATGGCTAACATAGATGATAACAAGAGTAGATGTACCTTTATGAGAAGATGGTGCAAGACATGTTGTTGTTGTACAGGACTATTGATGCTTCTTTGGAGCGTACTCGCTCTTTTGATCTCTTTCAAAGTAACTTTAGATACGCTAGAGGGACATACAGAGAATATGACTAACATAGTGAAGAGTTCACAAAAGGTAGTTCCAGTTAGAACAAGCACTGAGCATATGCACAAGGATAGGTCAATAACTGATTTTTCTAGCAATGTTTTCTCAAAATTATTGTATGAATATGTAAAAACAATGGACGTAAGGGATTGCTATGTATGCATGCAGTTACCTGCCTCTGTTTCAGAAGGGGTGACTTATCATCACCTCCCAGCAACTTATGGAATAACATGTAGCGTTTTAACTAGTATATTTTATCAAGTAGGGAAATTAGAATATAATTTGTCTAATATAGATAATATTTTTGGACAATTGCCCATGAATAATGAATTTAATCCAGCTAAAGCTGCTAGTGTATTAGGTGAGATTTTTATAGAAACTAAAGAACTAACTTTAGAATATATTTTTAAGAACAATTTAACTTGCAGTTTGAAGACAGAAGAGAAAACATTTTTGGATATGGTCGAAGAGAGGAGATTGAAAATACACAAGAATGCAGATGGACATAAAGAAAGGGAAAACATTTGGGAAATAGATGGGAAGAAGGAGACAAAGGGGGATGCTAGACCAACAATAGCCATAGATTCACCACAGAAAGGCAAATTATGCATTATGAGGGAAAGATCCCAATATGATTATTATTATATGGGGACAAGTGAGTGTCATGATACATATTTTATTGCATCTGGATGGGGATTTAGAGGCGGAGAAGAACCAGTTTTCCCTGGACTGTACTATATTTGTGGGAACAAGGCTTATTACAGGTTGCCCGACCATTGGTATGGCACATGTTATGTTGGCCTGGTCTTTCCAAAGATCTTTCACATGGATAGAGTAGAAAATAGTGGACCAAATAACCTACTAATGCGTAGCAGAAGAGAAACCTGGTTAGAAAGTGTAGGTGATCTTTTTGGAGCCTTGATACCAGCAGTGGGAATATCTTTGAATGCAAACAATATTCGGAAATTGTCAACCATAGTGGATCGCTTGTCAACAAGCACTGCTGGAGGATTTCTTTTGGTAAACACTGAGATGGTTGCCATGCGTGCTATGATTATGCAAAATCGACTTGCCCTTGATAACTTATTGGCAAAAGAGGGTGGAGTCTGTGGAATGCTGAAAGTCCAACATTGTTGCACTTACATTCCTGATGAAAGCAAAGATCTAAAAGTATATATCAAGAATATTACAGAACTGCATGGTGAAATAAAACCACTGGAGGTTGAAAGTATCTGGACTAGAATTAGTAATAAGATGGCTGCTATAAAAGCTTTCTTAGGTAAATTAGGTAGTACTATATTAGGGAAAATATTATTTCCATTAACGTGTGTGATTTTCATATTATTAATACTTAGATTAGGATGTATGTGTTGTAGACATAGAAGAAATAAAAAGAAGGTTAAACGAGAAATTTACAAAAAGAAAGAAAAGAAACCAGAAAGAGATCTTAATGAAATAAAATTGGAAGAATGGAAGGAGAGTATGTATGACAAAACCAAAAGAGAAGATGAAAAAGAAACAGAATTCTAATTGAGCAAGAAAACATTTCGAATTTCCGTAAAAGGGGAAATAAATTGATTTTTTGTGGGTTTTGTTTGTGGTGATAAAATCACCAAAGGGGGGATTGATGGAGCGGGTAAAATGTTTTCTTTTTATATACCCAATCCATTTATATATGTTTATATTAAAATGATTAATAATTAATTATAATAATTAATAGTTGATGTGATGGTACTAAATCAACCTTATTAACAGAAAGAATACATGTGGGAATGCATTTGCATGGCTAAAATAATAAGCGAACTAAGTTTGTATGCACATTAAAACGATAAATGTTGCTTCAGCAGTGTTAATGTGATTTGCGCTTAGATAAACCAGCATTAATGGCTTTGAATGATGCATATGGCTAGATAAATGCATACACATAAAGGTATTAGTAAGGGAATAACACTTTTTTAATCATTTCTATGTATTAATTACGATTTTGTGTTTCTTTGCTTAAAGTTGACTATTCTGGCCTACCAAAAGATGGCCGCCGACTGAAACCTAACTAAAGTACATGACTTCATCATTTGAACAATGGGGAAAGGCGCCTGCACTGACTTCGTTCGTGTCCCTTGTGTGACCTGTCAGGCCATGCCCATTAAGACTACCCTGGGTGAGGTGCCAATGTCCCTGAACGTGGAGCAAATGTTGCTAATGGCAAATGAACTATCGAACTCAACCGGTTACCAACGAACTGATACAATTTGTACCTGGGATTAGTCTTTCCCATACATTCACTGTGAAACTTCTTCCACATGGGAAAATTAGAAAATGTTTCCTAATGTATTGAGATGTATTTGAATTCAGCCAATCGTTGGCTTGGGAAATGAGAAAATGTAACTGTTATATGTAAATTTTAGTATAAATATTAGTAGTCTAGAGAGGGAAGGGGCTACTCTATGCTGCTGCTCTTCGCTAGAGACCACTTAGTGCCGAGCTATTGACGGAGAATCGATGATCAGAGACCCTTATGCTGACGGAAGAGGACGGAGACTTTAGAACTCTGATGAATTTTCTGAGGACCAGTTCTGACTTAGAAAACGACAATTAGCCAGAATAGGTAAATATGACAAAGATAATATTGCATTATTAGGATTTAACCTGCATTTAAATTAGATAAAGAAAAACATTATTTGAAGTACTGTGTCGGGTGATTATTTCTTGAAATGTTTTATTGATTAATTGAGAGTTAAAAGCGTCATTAAACTAAATAACAACTAAATGATCCGATTGACCTCCGGATGGAGGAACTGTTAGGGTAATTCAGTAGAAGTGGTTTCCTCTATCCAAGCGAACAGCTGTGGTTTGGGATTTGTTGTCCCTCTGTAGGCACGGATAGTTTGAGAGAATGAATGTTGGTGTTATGGGCCCCACCAGCGTGTGATGTGTGTATGTGCGTGTGACTGAGAAATCATTCCATCCGTGGAAGCAGGGGGAGATTTAGTGATCCGAACTGCACCAAGTGTGCCTATTGAACCACCAGCAATGGGGAAAGATTTTACCATAAGAAGTCAAGGTAGATCAATGGGGTCTTTTTATTGTCCTAGTTTTGGTCTGTTCCTTTCTTGTGGGGTAGGCCCACATACATATGTTGAGTAGTGTTTCTATTGGTAGAAGTGTGGGGATGCAGAAAGTAGGACTGGAAGTTTTTTTTTTTTTTTAAATATTTTTATTAAAGTTTTTCAAACAACGCAATGAAGCCATCTACAGAGAAAAACAAAAGGATCCAATTCTCAGTGTACACATCAGGAGAAATCCGTTCTTCCCTCGCTTCCCCCCCCCTAACCCCCCAACCCTGTCAGTGTGCCCGCATCAACCCCTTCTTCTCTTCCCAGTAGGACTGGAAGTTGCAGAGTTTTCTGTCATTTCATGTGAGTTAATTGTTGCACCACTATACATTACACTTGGTATCTAGTTGTCTAAAATACCCATTGTTGTAGTATGCTCATGGTGTTGGCCGACCCCAGGTCCAAATGCTGCATCCATCCCTCATGGAAAATTGAGAGGGAATTATGAGTGGTTAGGAATACTTTTGAAAGGGTAATGTCTTCTATACAAACAAGAACTGCAATATTTGATGTGATTTATCTTGTACTAGACTGTTTCTTGTACCCAGTCAAATTGAAATGTTTTTTGTGCCAAATATGTAAAACAAATGACTGTACAAATTGATTTAATGCAATGTTTCTGATGTTTCGATTTCCTTACAAGAATGTTATTATTTCAATTGTTACATTTTAAACATCTATTTTAAAATTTTCTTTTGGAATAAGTAATTACATTTTCTATTTTTTATTACGTATTGTAGAACTATATTATTGTACATAGCTGTATAAGCCACAGTCGTAATAAGTAAGCAAAGAAATACAAAACAGTTTACTTGTTAAACCTATCTGTGTGTAATCTGGGGCCTGCAGGTTTAAATCATAATTTGTTGGTTTGATGTGCTTATTGCAAAGCACTGCTTGTAAACTGCTGATCTTATGTTAAAATCCTGACATGATGGCGCAGTAGTCAGAAAGCTCTGAGAAGGACAGTAGAGTTGCAAAAGTGGGCCCAGGAAAGAGGAAATGTAGAAGAGGAAAGAGGAGAGGCAGAAGACAAGATTGAGGGAATTTTGGGTTCTGTTATCTCATGGAAGTCAGAATTGACAGAACAGCAGAACATGTTGGGTAGGAGGATAGAGAGGGGATAATGCTTTTTTAAATTTTAGATATAGACGGTGTATTTTGAAAATGATCATCTTTTGAGTGGTATGCTCCAAAATATTTGCCTTCTTTTGCTGAACCCGTTTTTGCTGGCCATAGGACTCTGCATGATTTACTCCTGCTAACCAGTGGTAAAATGTTTGTGTTCTGCTCTCTGAGCATGTTAGATTTGACATACCCATCTTTGGGACATTTAATTTACTTATAAGTCCCTAGTATATGTTACCCTTGGTACACATTAGCCTATAAGTCAAATACTACTGTTGCGCTGCAGCATTCATTGTGCCACTCTCTAAAGTAGCACTGTAAAACTTGTCTCCAGTCCAGGCCTGCCTTCGAAGCCTTGGTGTGCAATTTTAAAGTGTAATTTCAACCTGGCAAAGAAATCTTCTGCCAGGTATAAACCTTCCTTTTTAATACTTATCTGTCACACCTAAGGTAGGTCTAAAAAGCCTGTAAGGCAGGGTGTATGGTATTTAACAAGTTGGACATGTATATTTAATGTTTTACATTTCCTGGCAGTGAAAGCCCCCCACCCCCAAAGTTGTTTTTCACTACGCCAAGGAAGGCTATCCCGCAGGTTAACACTGATTTACACATTACACATTTACATAAAGAAAATGAATTCCTTTGCGTGCGCTGCATCGCAAAATGCGATGCAGCGCGCGCATCGAAATTCGTTTTATTTATTTAAATGTGTACTTACCTCCGTTCATCCATATTCCGGTGTTTACATTTCCCCACCCTGCCCCTCCCCCGCCCCGCCTCACCGCCCCACGGAACTCCCTCCACGGACCGCTACTGATAACCACAGTTGGCGCTTTATGCTTTTTGGCGCTGATTGTAATTCAAACTTTAAAAATTCATATCTCCGGTTCTACTTATTGTTTTTTTGTTGTTTTGGTGTCATTTTATTTAATAAAAAATACTCTATTTTCTAAAGTGGTTTCGAATTTTTTTGTGTTGTATTTTCCCTTTATTACTGTTTGAGTGCTGCATAAATAATTTAGACACTGCTGCTAAGTGAAGCCTGACTGCTTTGTGCCAAGCTAACAGAGGCTTAAGCACAGGTTTATTTAGTGGCTTTAGTGGTTCACCCTGACAGGGATTGTGTATATTATTTGAGGTGGATTGTCACCTCCTTCAACTAATACTTGAGTTTCTAATTTCTTACAGAACATAATTAATTTTACTTAAGGGTTATATAATATTACCATAAACATTGTCTGTAGCAAGTCAAACGTGTTCTATCTCATGCACCTTGCAGACCACCCACACAGTATGTCTTAAAATGTAAAAATTGCTACAATTGCAAAGGTGCCCCACTTTTTTCATCTATCTGATTCACAAATGCTGGCAAATGTTATTTTGGTCCATGGACAGTTTTTCAGTCCTAGTATGACCGTGCCTGAGCACGCCTCTGCTACTACTTTGTTTATTTACCTTCTCACCATTTATCATCTAAACTGCAAAGTTGTGAACTTCAGCTAAATACCAGCGGCTGATCCAAACCGTGAAGGACAGCCCATTCAAGTCAGACCTGAAGGGGGCTCCCCCAATTAATGTCCTCGCTGAAAAGGACTGTCCCAAAGCCCCTTTCTTTATCTTTTTGTATGTATGTGTATGTTGCGTGTTGTGTATGATGTGTGACGACATGAGATCTCACCAGACAGCTAGAGCTGACTGTAGGGAAGACCTTAAAAGAGTCCCATTAAGGAAGCAGAGGAAAGATACATTTCATCCAACTGGGAAGGACAAACACAAGAATATAGATGAAAGCAATCATAAGCATACACCTGAAATAGACAACTATGCCAGTCAGTTATGAGTAAGGGGCTGACCAAAAGCCAATGTACGTATATGTTATGTACTGGAAACAATAGGTTTTGCTAAACCTAAAGCCTAGAGTGCTGAGCAGTTCAATGACCAATAAGAGGAATCCCCTATTTCAAGATAGCAACTCTATCAATATGATGATGTGACAGACATCTTAGATGGAATTTTTCATCTCAATCTACTGGGCCAAGTCCTCATACTTTTTTCATGATGATTTGATTCTAAGGTTGCTACTTTTGCATCAGAAAAATACCAGCCATCTCTTGACTTTTTAAGTTTTTGCAGAGGCATATACATGATACTAAACAAGACTTTAAATGAAATCTTACACAATGTTTACTTTAATTATCATTCAGGGGAAATCAAGGCAATTTTTGGGCACTTTTAAAGTTCTTTCATCCTATAATTTCTGTTTAAAGTATGTACTGGTAGGGGGTCCAAATATTGACTTCGGGGATGTTTCAAATTTCGGTACCTACTGGGACATTGAAAAACGTGTCATGCCCGTAAAAAAACAGCCAGATGGCAACTGTAATGAGTTGGTTCTTATTGAAGAAATCAGCACATTTGGCGTTTTCTAAACAGAAACTTTATTCTGAACACCGCATCCATAAACTACCTCAGAGAACTGACAAACAAGTTAAATCTAAACATAATTTTTTTTTTTACAAAACTCGGTTCCACACTGGAATATTTGTAGGGAATGACAAATAGAATAGAGAGCCACATCTCACACTTCTCTCTTTTTCAAATAAGAAAAAAAACAAACTTCAACAAATATACACTCAGATTTAATCGAACAGAATCAACATAAATAACTCCTATGTTTTCTGCAGGATATACTAGATTGATAACTGATGTAATCATTCACGTATTTCAGACACCTATGCATTCTTTCCCTTCGAACAACACTCACTCCTGCATCAGTCATGTACCCACCAACAAACTAATTTGCATCCTTACTTGTACACAGACTGTAGTAGCGAAGCACAACTACATGACTCTTGTTCCAAAACCAACTCCCATAATCTTTCCCCAGCCTTTTTGCCTTTTGCGTCTCATTTTTGCTGATTCTTTTGTTGGCTTTGGGACTCTGATCATTTTACCACTGCTAACCAGTACTAAAGTGCATGTGTTTCTCCCCTACACATGATGATAGTATTACATACCTGATTGCCATATTTGCTGTACTGGCAACTCCCTTTTAAAGTGGTATACCATGTAGCCAGGGCCAGAACTTCAAATATTACTAGTGTGCTGAAACACTAATTGTGTCACCCACAGAAGTAGCCTTTCAAATCTGTCCCAGGCTTGCTACTGCAGTACTTGTGTGTGAAATTTACTGCCAGTTAGACATGGCATTTAAAACTACCTAAAAAAACACACAAGATGATGGACGGAATGTTGCACAATGGCAAAACATTCACCCCCAGTCACAGATCTGGGTTTAATCCATCGTTATTTTGCTCAAAACGCCACCCCAGTTCAGACATGGCCATATGCAAATCAGTCTTGACCCTGTGCCTCATGGGAACAGTCCAGCCCGAACTGCCAAGCCATGTCTTCCCTGGACCGGAATCAAGCATCCTAGGACCGGTTTCTGGCTATCAGCCGTCATCAGCCAGGATAGCTTGACTCCAGTGGCGTAGTGAGCACGGGACCCACGTCTGGGCATACCCTTCCCACATAGGGTGAACAGCAAAACACACAAGATGATGGACGGAATGTTGCACAATGGCAAAACATTCACCCCAGTCACAGATCTGGGTTTAATCCATCGTTATTTTGCTCAAAACGCCACCCCAGTTCAGACATGGCCATATGCAAATCAGTCTTGACCCTGTGCCTCATGGGAACAGTCCAGCTCGAACTGCCAAGCCATGTCTTCCCTGGACCGGAATCAAGCATCCTAGGACCGGTTTCTGGCTATCAGCCGTCATCAGCCAGGATAGCTTGACTCCAGTGGCGTAGTGAGCACGGGACCCACGTCTGGGCATACCCTTCCCACATAGGGTGAACAGCAAAACACACAAGATGATGGACGGAATGTTGCACAATGGCAAAACATTCACCCCCAGTCACAGATCTGGGTTTAATCCATTGTTATTTTGCTCAAAACGCCACCCCAGTTCAGACATGGCCATATGCAAATCAGTCTTGACCCTGTGCCTCATGGGAACAGTCCAGCCCGAACTGCCAAGCCATGTCTTCCCTGGACCGGAATCAAGCATCCTAGGACCGGTTTCTGGCTATCAGCCGTCATCAGCCAGGATAGCTTGACTCCAGTGGCGTAGTGAGCACGGGACCCACGTCTGGGCATACCCTTCCCACATAGGGTGAACAGCAAAACACACAAGATGATGGATGGAATGTTGCACAATGGCAAAACATTCACCCCCAGTCACAGATCTGGGTTTAATCCATCGTTATTTTGATCAAAACGCCACCCCAGTTCAGACATGGCCATATGCAAATCAGTCTTGACCCTGTGCCTCATGGGAACAGTCCAACTGTCTGAACTGGGGTGGCGTGGTGAGCAAAATAACGATGGATTAAACCCAGATCTGTGACTGGGGGTGAATGTTTTGCCATTGTGCAACATTCCGTCCATCATCTTGTGTGTTTTGCTGACATTTCGCCCTTCTATGCCGATGCGGAGCCTGTTAAACAACAGCGGTTCTACAGCCTGCGCGACCCGCTGACAATGCTCTGTGTGGATCGATGATGACGCATTGCCTTTACCTCAGTAAAGCTCGATGATGATGCAGCGACCCAACTGTGGGGAAAAGATTGAAGCGTTGAGTCCTCAGTGTTAATGCTTTGCTCCATCCAAGGTACTATTTTCTCAGTGGGCCCTGAGTGGATCCTATAGCCAGCTTGTCCTCCGTCACGGTCAGCGTGAACTTTGGATTTGGACTGGTCCCTTGTGACCTCAAGCAACCTTTTGACTGCTAGTGACTTCTAAGCATTGCTTTTGCATTTATTCTTTAAAAATTCATATTTCGACTTCTACTGATTGGGCTTTTGTCATTTTGATCCTATTCTCCTTCGATAAATATTCTCTATTTTCTACATCTGTGTGTAGTCTTTGTGTGGTGTATTCATTGTGTTACTGTGTGTGTTGCACAAATACTTTACACATTACTTCTTTAGATAAGCTTGACTGTTATCTGCCAAGCTTCCAGAGTGTGAGCACAGGTTATCTTTTAGTGTGTGTCTAGCTTACCCTGACTAGAGTGATCCCTGGCGAGCCTAGGTGCATACCTCAGCCAACCAAGAACCCCATTTCTAACAAACTGCATTCTTAAAAAGTTTCAGCATTTGTAGAACCTTGGTGAACCCGTTACCAATTTGTACATGAATGACTGAATGAAATATACTATTTCCAGAGCTCACAGCTATTCCTAGGAGTGTCCTGGCACTGCGATACAGAAAAAGTAACAAAGCCCAATTCATCATGCTTGGGCAAAGAGCCAGGTTTTGAGTAGCTTTTGAAACTAGTTTTCATTGTTGGTCCTGTTAAGATGAAATTGTAGATGTTTCCAAGCTTGTGCTGCCAAGAAAAAGGAGAAACCCCCTTCCTTTGTGTATTTAATTTTGGGAATAAATGCAAGCAGAGCATCGGCAGAATGATGTACACACATGAGCCCTCAACTTCACCCAATCTTCAACTTGAATTTCCATGTATTGATCACTTTTCCATTTCAGCTACAGTTCCTTCTCTCTCTTTCTACAATCTCCCACTCCCTTGAACTTCACACCTTTTCCCTAGTACATCCACACTGGACACAATTTGGTAGAGGGAGACCTCCATTTGAAAAGCTCAAAAGGTGTTTTTCAAATGGACGACTGAGAAGAAATGCAATATGCCATGGCCTGCTCCTATAATGCCAGCTTCCAATCGAAACAGTTTACCCTGTGAAGAACCATTTCTTCACCATAAATCGGCTCTATTAGACACCATCTACAAATTTGCAAGTTTGTCCCCCTCACCTCCTCCCAAGTGTAAACGGTGTGGTAAACGGTGTGCCTGCATGGAAGCTAATGATGTCCATGTTTTCTTCCAGTGTCCCATGTTAAAGGAATATTGGGGAGGAATAGAACTTATCTTGAGAGATATCTTTAGTGTGGTGATTGGTATGAACTCAATTCTAGTTCTCCTGGGAGTTGGCGAGATAATGCGTAACCTCCTGCATCTGCAGCAGAGAGAGCTACTATTTTATTTGATACTGATTGCAAGGAGGGAAGTCTGTCATATGTAGATGATCTGTTACCCCCGAAGGTGGAGGATTGGGTTAGGGCGATTGTTTGGGTGTGGCGCTCAGATCTGGGGTCTAAAATGGGCTGTCCCTCTGATCTATGGTACGATCTCTTGAAGTGGTTCAGGGACCAAGGAATTGGGCAAGTATTCCTTCGATTACACCAAGGCACCATCAGAGGTGATGGTCCTGTTTGGTTCTGTTAGGAACCTGGGCGAATGCAGTAGACCGTGGGCCGATAGATCAAGTGGTTTGAGATTTGCAGACACCCCTGGTGATATGAGGATACAAAAATTGCGTGCTCTCTTTCAGTGTCTTGTTAATTCGTTTCACTGCCCCATTAGAATCAGGGTGGTAGATGAGGCTTTTCTGGTGTTGTAGCCGACAAAACTTCAAATACTCCTCCAGTTCACTTGGACAGAACTGTGAACTATTGTTAGACAAAATAGATTTGGGGAAACCCTTTCTTTTAAATATTTGTTCTAAAATCCCAGTATGCCAGTTAATGAAATGTCTTGCACACACACTACCTTTACCCACTTTGAGTAGAGATCCATCAAAACATAGAGGTAGGAAGTATGATGCTCTCTCTTCAGTGGTCCAATTATATCAAATTCTATTTCATCCCAGGGATAATTTAGAAGTTATCTATACACATTGGAGTTTGTCTGACAACTTCCATCTTGTCACTGCTGTTTTATTCTATACAACTTCTAACTGCTCATTCTATATCTGTTTTCATGCCTGGGCACAAAGAAATGCCTCGTAATCTTTCTTTGGTCTTGACTATGCCCATGTTACCCTCATGAGCTAAAAACAAATCCCCTTAGCAAAATACAATTGTCTACAAACAATTCATTCTTTTTTTTTTTTGTAACTTTATTTTTGTGCAGGCATGAAAAAAATTACAGATGTGACACGTCCCAACCCTCATGACAAACTTACATCTTGTTATGAGATCATAGCCGTTGCGCGCCCAACCCTGCGGCCGGGCCGCAACACCGAGGTATGTCCAATAGAGTGCCCATGTGTCCAATGTTACGCGTTTCACACGGAACCCCACGATCCTGCTTTTGTATTGTTTTTCTCCCACAACACCCCCCCCCATCCCCCACCCCTCCCCACAGAACCAATAGCACGTCCCCCTCCAGGGTGGACCGACCGCTCCCCCATCCATCCAACTATGTGTCACCAGTCCACCGGTGTCATACTTGTATAATGCATTAGTGCTTGTCCCCCCCCCACAACCTAATATAGCACCTCGCATGTACGGCATCTCCAAATGAATGATTGTCACTGTCTTGTACTGGCCCTCCTCGTTAGCAAGTGGTCTCTCCCGCCCGTCCCCGCCATCTACCCCGCTATGTGTCCCACCTCTAGACCATGGTACTGCCTCCATTTGCTCCATATCTTTCGAAATTTTTTGGGACAGCCTCTCGCTTTGTATGTCACTCGTTCTGCAGCCATATAGAGGTCCAGACCTCTCCTCCATTCCTCTATCTCCGGCCGCTCCGCCACCCCCCAATATTTCGCAATGTCCCTTTTCGCTACCACCAGCACCAACACCAGGAAAATGATATGTGGGCGCGGCAGGTCTACTTCGGTCACCATTCCCAGTAATGCCAGTTTCGGGTCTAGTGCTAGCTCCACTCCCAGCACCTCCCCCAATTCTGTGAAGATGTGAGACCAATACGTTTGAATTTTCTCACAGGACCATAGAGTGTGGTAGAAATCTCCCTGTTCCGTATTGCATCGAAGACACGTGGCGTCTGTTATTCTACCCATCTTGTGGAGACGCCTCCGGTCAAAGTATGTCCTGTGTAGTATATTTAATTGGATCAGCCTCAGCCTTGATTTAATGGCGACTTCTCGGGGGTGCATCAATATCAGCTCCCAGTCTAAGTCCTCAAGCTGCCCTACGTCCGCCTCCCATGTATCTCTGAGTTTCGCCAGATTTCCCAGCATGTTGTTTGTGAGGGTTTTATATGTAAGCGAGACTGCCTGGTGTACCATCTGCTCCTGTAGGAGTCTCCCTTCCAAAGGTGAGTATTCCGGTATGCCCTGCAGTGATATCTGCTGTGTCTTCCAGGCGTGAACTAGCTGCAGGTGCTTGTATCGTTGTGTGTGGTGTAATCCGAACTCTGCCTGCAGCACCGTGAACGTCTTCAGCTCACCTTTACTAATCACGTCCCCAATGGTGGAGATCCCTATGTCATCCCACCTTTGGAAGCCTCTCAGTTTATGTAGTTCCTTCAACCATTTACAATGCCACAGTGGCGTCTGACGCGTTGGCTTCCCCTCCCATCCCGTGGATCTAGTCGCTCGGGCCCATGCTCTAAGCGTAATCAAAGTCGCTGGCAAGAGCGTTCTCTCCGCCTTTCCCCCATACAGATAGTGAAGTATATTGTGTGTGGATAATTTATACCTCTCTAAAGCATAGGTTGGGTGATCTGCCGGTGCGTGCAGCCAGTCATTAATGGGGGTCAGGTGTTCCGCCCAATAGTATGCCTCCAGGTTCGGTAGTGAAATCCCTCCACTGTATTGATGTCGCTGGAGAGTCTGGAGCGCAATGCGTGGTTGTTTGCCCAGCCATATGAATGACCGCAGGTCAGCGTATATTCTAGTGAGAGTATTAGTAGGGAGCGGATAGTACTCATTTTGAAGTGCGTAGAGAAATTTGGGTAGGGTAATCATCTTATACATTGCCGCCCTCCCCAGTAGGGTGAGTGGCAACTGTCTCCATCTCGTCATATCCTCCACTGCCTCCTTCAGTATTCGTTCCACATTTCTCTGGAACGAGAGCCTTTTGTCCAAGGTGACATGTACCCCAAGGTACTGAAACCCCTCAGCGGTGGTGAGTAGACGTTCCGGTAGCGTTACTCCCTGTACTGCTCCCCGTGGCGTATACAAGACTGATTTATGCCAGTTGATGGTGTGTCCTGCCATTCCCCCAAAATCTTCCAACTCTCTGAATAACTGCCCTACGGATATCTCGGGGTTCGTGATATACAACAGTACATCGTCTGCATATAACGAAATCTTTTCCTGAGTATCCCCCGACTCGGTGCACCTGAAGCCATGGATCTCCGGGTTCTGCCGAATTTTGGCCGCCAGTATTTCTATGGTGAGAGTGAAAAGGAGAGGTGACAGCGGGCATCCTTGTCTGGTGCCCCGCTCCACCCGGAATTCGCGTGATAGGCACCCATTCACTCGTACCCTCGCCTTCGGCGCCGCGTATAGCAGCTCTATCCATTTTAGAAAATGGGGGCCAAAGCCAAACCGACGCAACACTGCCATGAGAAAGGGCCAATGTACCGCATCAAACGCTTTTTCCGCGTCTAAGGACAGGAACCAGTGCGGCTCCGTTCTACCGTGTATTTCTTGGAGCCAGTTGTGGGTCCGTCGGAGGTTGAGTTTTGTCGCCCTATCCGGCAAGAATCCGGATTGGTCTGTGTGTATAAGGTCTGGGATCACCGTTCGTAGGCGCGCCGCTAGAATTGTTGCCAGTATTTTTACTTCCATATTTAGGAGGGAGATGGGGCGGTACGAGGCACATTCCTCCCTCGGCTTTCCCTGTTTGTATATCGGCACTATGGTTGCCAATGCTAGATCTCGTGGAAGTCTCCCTAGTCCGTATGCTTCTACATAGAGCGCCAACAGGTGGGGCGTCAATAGGTCCGCCGTCCTTTTAAAGAATTCCGCCGGGAACCCGTTTGGCCCCGGTGTCTTCCCCGTTTTTAGTTTATTGATGGCTACGGAGATCTCCTCCAGTGTGATTCTCGCCTCCAAAGGGGCGCTGAGTTCCTCATCCAAAACTGGGATATCTAGATTGTCCATATAAAGTAAGGCCTCTTCCACCGACCCGAGGTCCCGGCCCCTATAGAAGTTCTCATAGTGCCGCGCGAAGGCTGCTGCTATGCCCCCGTCGGTAGTTTCCAGGCCTCCCCCTTCTTCCCTGATTCGCTCCACCCACCTCGCGGCTTGTTCTTTCCTGCTAAGCCAGGCCAGGAGCTTGCCTGACTTGTCGCCCACATCATACAGGCGGTGTAACGTGGCTAGGGCTTGCGTCTTTGCCTCATTGGAGACCAGCTCCCTATACACCTTCTGCTTGTCTTGCAGTTGCCGCAGTATCCCCTCCCCTCGGTTTACAAGGTAGTGCCTTTCTAGGGTCAGGATTTCGCGTTCTAACGCTGCTGCCTCCCTGTGCTGTTTGCAACGCTCATCCCGTAGTCTCCCTCTGAGTCTATCTCGCACCACAGGTTTCATGGCTTCCCAGAAGACAATGTTAGACGCCACTGAGCCCTTGTTCTCCGCTACATACACTTTTATGTCCGCCCTCAGACCCCGCACTATTTCAGGGGATTGAATATCCCAGGCCGCCAATCGCCATTCCGTCTCACGCCTTTCGGTGGTTTTCCCTAAGAGCGCATAGAGGGGGGAATGGTCTGAAATTCCTATTGCCTTGTACGCGATCTCATCCCCTTCCGACAGATACTGTCTTGCCACAAAGATATAGTCCAGCCTGGAGAAGGTTTTGTGAGCCCCAGAGTAAAAGGAGAATGCCTCTTGCGTCGGGTGTCGCCACCGCCATGCATCGGTGAGTCCCATGTCCGCCACGTATTTCGCAAGAGTTGTTTGTGTCCCCCCTCGGTGTTGTGCCCCCGAGCGGTCTAATTCTTCCGACATGACATCATTGAAGTCCCCCCCCACTATTTGCATCGTATCCGCCGTTTCCAGTAAGATGGACGCTACTTCCCTGAGTGTGCGTGTTTGGAGTTTTGGAGGGGCATATACTGAGATGATTGTCACGCGTTGTCTGTTCCACTCCCCCTGTACTCCCACATATGTACCCTGTGTATCGCTCCACGTACGCGCCACGGCGAAGGGGTGTAGCCCGCATGATTCAAGACTTTGTATCTCCCCCTCGCTATGAATGTACATTTTCCCGCCCTAAGGTGGGTTTCTTGCAGGAGGATGAGGTCCGGGGCGGTCTTCTTTATGTAGGAATTCACTAATCCCCTCTTTATTTTGGAGCCCAGACCATTAACATTCCAGGTCATAATGGATATCCCCTTGCGTAGACCGTCTGTGTTTGTTAGTGTACCTGCCATATTGTGTAGGTCTTCCGGAGGTCACTAGGCGACCCTAGCGGCTGCGTGTGACAGTGTGGACACCCATTCCTCAGATCGTGCCTCTTTGTGCTATCCCTTGTCCAACTCCCTCCCCTGCTACCCCAACTTGTTGAAACTCCCCCGTGCCCCCTCCCGCCCCCCACCCCACCTCTCTCCCCTTCCAGACTCGTCCCCATCACGGTCCAAGCTGTTAGTAGAAGTCGGTCTGTCACCCCCCCCCCCACTCCCTCCCTCTACACAACTGTTATTGCTAACATGTAAACCGTACCTGAGAGCACAAAAAAAGTTAACGGAAGGGAACAAAAAAGGAAAAAGAAAGAAACAACAACTGAAAGGGTGCTGGCCACTTGCGTGTCATGTCCGTGTCCCGGCCGACAATCTAACCCTCCACTTCTTCCAGGGTCACGAATGTGAGTCTTGCGTTGTCGGTACTGTGCTGCAGTGTTTGTCTGATACGTCCTGTTCCAACTGCCGGATCTCTGCTTCCAGTGGGTGTAAGGAGCGCTGTTCAGTGTCCGACACCTCGCCCTCCCCCTCCGAGTCCCTGAGGTGTACTCCTTCTCCTTCCGAGCCTGTCGGGTCCCGAGACCCTTCCTGAGGTCTGTGTGCCGTCCTCGACGTCCCGGGTGATTCCGATCTTCCCCTTCTGGCTCCTGCCGATGCGCGCGAATGATATGGGGTGCCTGTGTGTCTCGAGTAGAGTCTCCTGGATCTCCTCCTCTGCTGTTTTGGCGTGTCCCACCGCGCCTTATCCTGTGCCGCCCTCACCCGCTCCTCTCTCCCTGCCGTTTCCCGACTATTTAGGATCGGTCTCTCCTCCAGCCAGTGCCATGCATCCTCCGGCTGGCTGAAGAAGTGTGCCTTTTCCATGTAGATGACTTTGAGTTTCGCCGGGAAGAGCAGCATTTACGTAATGTTCAGTGATCGCAGTTTGACCTTCACCGAGTCAAAGGAGCGCCGCTGCTTCTGGACCTCCTGACTATAGTCCGGAAAAATCATCACGTTGGTGTTCTCCACTCGGATTTCGCCCATTTTCCTCGCTTCCCGCAATATTAAGTCTCTGTCCGCGAAGTTGAGGAATCGTGCGATCACTGGCCGGGGTCTCGCGCCCTCCGGAGGTTTCGCCAGGAGCGCCCTGTGCGCTCTTTCGACCACGAAGCAGGAAGAAAAACGGGCTCCAGGGAAGGTGTCCGTGAGCCACTTGTGCAGGAAGGCTGCCATATTGTTCCCCTTGATTCCCTCTCTAAATCCTACGAATCGGAGGTTGTTCCGTCTCGCCCTATTTTCGGCGTCATCCACCTTCCATAGCAGCTGTCTGTGTGACGCCTGAAGCTCCGCCATTTCTCTTCGAAGGGTGGTTATTGAGTCCTCAGCCTCTCCAATGCGTGTTTCAGTCTCGGACACCCTGGCGGAGAGGTTCTTGAAATCTTGTCGCAGGAGTGTGACCTCAGCGCCCACTTCCCCAATTTTCCCCTCCAACGCGGATCGGGATTCCTGTATGTCCGATCTCGACGCCTGGATTGCCGCCAGTAACCTGTCCGTGTCAGAGGCCCCCTCTGCCGCCGTGCCTGTGCAGTCTTTGGATGACCTTGGCGCTGCGAAGAGATCCAGAGTGCCTTGTTTGGGGGGCTTGGGTGGGGGATCCCTCTTCCCCATCTTGCCTGATTCCGTGGTGAACCCAACTGCAAGCGCCCTGGGCCGAGTAGTTGTAGCGGTCTCCCCGTTATGTGCCCCACCGGGATCCAAAGTGTCTCGGCGCTGCCCGTCGCGCGTCCAGTCTCCAGTACCAACCCTGCACGAGGCCGCCCCTCCGTTATCACCTCACTCTGGTCGGCCAAGGTGGTGTACTGGGTTGGTGTTTCACTTCCTCCCCGCCCGTTTGGTAGCGGGTATGCCTGTCGCGTGTCTCCAGGTGCCCCTCCGCTCTGCCTGTCCCACAACTCCTCAATGCTGCACAGTGCGGTGCGCGGCGGGGCCCCTCCGAGTCAGCTGTAGTGGGCCCATCGTATGCCGCGGCACGTCCAGCAAGCTTCCATCCGTCCCCCGTCTCCCCCGCCGCCGGTTGGAGTCTCCTTCCTCCCCACCTTCGTAGGGCGGCGGTGAGGGCGTGAGGAGTGTGGGGGGGGGGAAGGGTCTCCCGCCACAGGAACCCCTCGTTTCCAGTCAAATGCCCCAACTATCGGCCGCTGTGCGTTTGGGTGGGCCGGGCCGCCTGCTCCCGCTCCGCTCACTCACCGAGTGCATCTGCAGTCGCGGCCGCCATCTTGGTGAAGGTGGACTCACGGCGTCCGCTGCTCCCCCGCTCTAGTCGTATCCTGTGTACCACCTCCGTGCCGTCGCTGTAACCGGTATGGGCAGGGGGGTCCCGTCTCCCGCCGTAGAGACCGCAGGGCTTGTCTCTGGCCGTCAGACCGGTGGAGTGGCCGCCATGTTGGGTAGGTGCTCCTTTCTTCTCAGCGACACCCGCCGCACCCGGTCCACTCAGCGCGTGGCCCGGCGTCCCTCTCTGGCCCCGTCGAGGCCGCCGAACAGCACAGCACTCTGGGCTCCGGTCCCTCCGCCGTCCGCTCTCGTGCCGCTGTCCGCCACCGGAGTGCCTACGCTGCGTTCTGGCTCTTCGCCCTGCGGGCGGAGCTGTAGGCCCCCGGGCTTGTACAACACTCCGGTCGCTGCTGGCGCCAGTGTCCGAAGGTGTCTCGTCGCTAGCAGGTAGGCTCCTGTTCCTGTCGGGCTGCGGGACTCCTCCCCGGGCCGTTCACCGCGCCGCCATCTTGTCCAGCCGTTAGCCCTTCACCACGGGCGCCGTGTCTGGGCAGCCAAAACTACCTCTGTAGGCTTCGGTTTCGGGTTTTGTCTCTCTCGGCCCCCTCCATGCATCCACCGACAGCCAGTGTGTGATTTTAGGCCGGTGGAGATATGTAATTTGTCGGATCTGTAGACGTCGGCCGGGAGCTCCCGGGAGACACGTCTAGCCCTGCATGCTGCTGGCCACGCCCCCAAACAATTCATTCTTAACCATGGGCCATGATTTGTCTAAAGAGTCTGTGTTGTTCAAGTTTTTAGAGGTGGGGATGTAGAGAAGTTAGACAAGTCAAGTTCAAGTTCAAATGACTTTATTTGATTCATATGAATCATAAAAGTGTACCATACATACATAAAATAGTTAAGTAAAACATAAAACATTCTATGCAACAATTGGGATGAATGCATATATTGATTCAAAGTTTAAAATATTAAAACAAATGTTAATAATATACTGCATTTTCTTAGTCTATCACAGGTTTATAAAACAAATTTAGAACCTAAAATCGCTTGAGGCCCAATTTCCCTGTCACAATTCATATTGTTTCCTAATTAATAAAGTATTTCTGATGAAGTTGAGCACAGCGCTGCAGATAGCAGCAGTGGACAAAGATCGTAAATAATTAAAACCTTCTTGATAAGAGCAAGGGCGAATTTTTTTCAAAAGAGGCTTAATGAAGCATGCCCTTGTATCTTTATAAAGTGTGCAAAACAGCATAAAGTGCATTGTGCTTTGTTGGGCTAAATTATTACAGGGACAGGGAGTGAGTCTCTCACACCAACTTGCCTGTTTAGGAAAAGCCACAAGAAAGTGCAATGTGCAGAGATGAAACCTAGTCATAAGGAAACGTGATTGTGTATGAATAGTAAAAGACAAGTAAAATTGCTGATAGCATAACAGCCCATAAGTTAATATGTCATCGTCCCGATTTGACGTTCTTAATTCGTTGTAAAATGCATTTTTTATGGTTAATTTCATATTAGATTGTATGCCATCAGGATTATCATAGTAGTGTCCCAGACCAATCTTATTAAAAGTATCTTTGACATAACAAAGCCAGGGAATAGAAAGGGCCTTTTCCAAATTCATGCAATCTCTAATAATCGCCCTGGAGAATGATAGCTCCTCCAAAGTCCACACTTTTCCCCATAGAATCAGTGGGGCGATGTTTACTCTATTTTTAACATAGTCCAGTCCCACTTCCGAGTGACAACATTTTGTGGGAGAACTAATGGGAATCATCAACAATCTTTTCAAAAAAGTATTTTCCAAGATTTGTATCTGGCTGCTTTTTTGATGGCCCCATACTCCTGCCCCATAAGTTGCTACTGACAGGCATTTTGATTTATATAGAGTTAACATTTCTGCCACCGGCTTATGTCCCAGCTTGCAACCAAAGTGGAACAGCCCCTCTATGATTCTACTGGTGTGTTGAACCTTGGCTACGATCAAATGGTCCCAATCCAATTTGTTGTTAAAAACATTACCCAGATATGTACAATTGGGTACCTTGTCAATGATCTTTTCTTTCACCACAAATGTTCTCGTTTTAGTCTGTTTTGGAGCACATACCATGATAAAAGATTTACTAAAATGTACTTTTAGGTCCAATGCGTCATAAAATCAGTAAAAGCAATCAGTGCGTTTTTGAAGGCTATTGGCTGTTAGAGCCATCAAAACTGTATCATCAGCATATGACAATAAGGGGACCGGCTTACTTCCTATGTTAGGGTAATCCAACTGCTGATGTAATAAAAATTTCTCCACCCCATTTGTACATAAAAGAAATAAAAATAGGGCCAAAATACATCCCTGTCGAACGCCCTTTGTAGACGCAACAGGCCTGGTCTTCTCTCCTCCAGGGTTGTAACGAATAGAGACAGTGGTTGACGCATGCAACCTAGGTAACAGGGTAATAAGGGCTTCCTAAAAGCCCCTTTTTTCCATAAGTGTCCACAACTTCCCCCTGCTGACTGTATCGAAAGCACTGGATAAGTCCATGAAAGCCAGGTGGATTGATCCCCCCTTGGCCTTCATGTACTTACCCATAACCAGAGACAGATTAATACATTGTTCGTTTGTTCCCATTCCCCTCCTGAAGCCGTATTGTGTGTGGAATATAAGACCAGAGTCATTGGCCCACGAATCCAGGCGAGCTAGAATTACCCTCCACAGGACTTTGCATGTAGCATCAATTATGAAAATAGGCCTGTAGCACACAGGATCATTCCTATTGCCTTTCTTATATATCGGTACCACCACTGCCTTTTTCCATGAACTAGGGATGCGGCGCACTATTACTGCTTTAAAAACATTTGCCATCAACGGTGCTCATAGTTGGGGGATGCCTTTGAACAAATCCTAGGCTACCCCATCTGGCCCTGGGGCTTTTGAAGGAATACCTTTTGTCAATGCATCTTCAACCTCACCAAGAGAGATAGATAAACTAAGTTGGTTCGTAGTTTGCGAATCAGTTACTATTTTATCTCTTTGGTCTTGTGGTGATACACCTTTTGGGTTGAATATGTTTGAGAAAGCTGCCCCTGTTATTGTAGATTCCATGTTCCTTACATCATTTGAGATAAGGGGACGATTTATGACTTCCCAAGAGCCCTTAGAGTCCTTGAGAGCGCTAGCTCTCTCAAGATCTTCCCAGGCAAGTCTTCTTAATTCATCCTTCCAATGCCCAATTGCGTGTTTATAAGTTTGTCTTGCAATCCTAATTAAATCCTTATCACGGGGGACTATGTGCAAGGCTTTTTAAAGATCTTTTTGTGCTCTAGAGCACTCAGCATTAAACCATTTTGTTTCCTGTGGTTCCTTTCTTCTCACTGATCTTGTCAAATTATTGGCCACATCTTTACAGATTCCTTCAAAACACTGTATGACCACCTCCAGAGTAGAATCATCGGACAATCACGTCATAGCTTGACTAAGATAAGTTTGCACAATATCCTCCTCAAATTGTAAGGCATTTATTTTGCTCCATTTTAATCTCATCCTCTGGTTGAGATTATATTTTAGTGGACATTCATCACCATTGCCCTTTAATGCCTTTACATGCAAGCATGCAACAAGAGGATTGTGATCACTAGTGGGATTAGGTTCTACCACAAAGCTGTCTACCAGGTGGGTACATTTTCTAGATATCAACATAAAGTCGATAGTACTTGCCCTGCCTCCACCCAAAAATGTTGGATACTGTATGGGTGGGGTACAGACCAAAGTATCAACAAAACATAGATCATTTACAACAATGATGGTATTTAACGCTTCACCCTGCGGAGTATGTTTGAAGTAGGAAAGCGTTTGGTTTTCAGTGTCTAGAACCCCACATACTGTATGTGAACTATACTGACATAAAGTGCAATTAAAATCACCCACCCAAATTATACACAAAGGAAAACATTTACCCGCAGCCTTATCAATTTCCTCTTTGAGAGTATTAATGACCCCACAATTATTTTGATAAAGAATATTGTAGTACTAGTTAATCAATAATATTGTGACATCAGTAAGATTAGAGATCAAAATGATCTGGTACCAGGGGGAATCAACTATATTCTCTATCTTTATTGATCCATATTTAACAGAGATCAAAGTCACTAATCCTCCCTTTGCCCTCCCTGCAGTGGATGGAGTTGCCTCAACGTTGAATGAACGGAAACCATCGATCACAACATCATCCCTGCTCCATGTTTCCTGGGTGCGAATGACATCAAATGTCTCAACATATTGTAACCAAACCTCATCTGATAGTCTAGATGTCTAGATCTATTGCCCGCATTGTTCCATGAAATAAGTCTCAGTGAGTGAGCATTTCGATGATGTGCTGCTGCCCCTTCCCCATCAGTACTAAAAGTGGGCTGCGCTGCTGGCGCGATGTTTGTTTCCCAACTAACCTTCCCTTCACATTCTGAATGCAAGTGTAGTGGGCAGTTTAGGCTGTCCTCTTGATTAGGTAAATGAGAAGAGTCCACTATACCATTTAATAAATTATGGACTATCTCTGGTTCGTTATTTGGTATATCCATTTTCCCTGGACCTCTCAGATTTGGGGCCAGTCAATCTATGTCTCCGAGACCACTTAGCGCCTCGAAACTGTTTGGGTGATACCAAGAAGGGTGCATAGAATGCTGATTATCTTGTCTAGATCTCTCGTTTTCTACAACAAACCACAGGGGTCTAGATTGCTAGTAAAAGAAACCCAGCGGTAGAATAGAAACCCCCCTTGAACATACGGACCAGGTGTTTGTCCTTTCTAGGATTGTCTTAACTAGGCCTGGAGATCTAAAAGTTATTACTGTGCAGTCACCTGAAAATGTCTTGGTGGATTTCCCCACCCACCCAATCCGGTGCACCATTTTAAATTCCGCAAACAACTGGTCATCAATCCCCGTCCTGTTGCTCAGAAAATATAGTGACTTGTTCCTCAATGCCGACCAGTGCTCTGAATCACCGGGCGACAGTGGGGGAACATTAGCTAGAATTACGGTGTAGGGGGTCGCTTCTGGTGGTAAATGTAAGTTAGTATGAGGGCCACCTGGGGTTCTTTGATCAGACGACCTACCTTCTATAATACTTGGGATCTGAAATCTCTCATTTTTATTGTGAGTACCACTTGGAGCATGTACAATCTGGGCATAGGTAGGGGTTGGATCTTTTACCTGGGAAGGGTTCTCAACACTATTCAATATTTGTCCTGCTACCCTTGAACATGACGGGTCATTCTGATTTCTAGTTCTATTGGGAGATTTGTGTTTGCCCATAAACCCATTCTTAACAGTACTCTCAGCCCCGTTACTTTTTGCCATATTTTGGCAACTGCTTATCACTGGTTTTTCAAGATTCGATAACCTGATCTCAATGTCAGTTAGCCTTTGCATCAATGGGTCTAAAAGAGCTGTAACCGTGGTTTCCAACTTTTTCCAAAAATCAACCTCAATTGAGAGTGACCCCCCCAAGACCATTTCAACACTGGCTTGAGTAGGCGCCTGATTATGCTCTATATCGGCAGGTTTGTTCCTGCACCCTAGAGGCTTGGGCAAAAGAACATTTTGTTTATTCACGGTTTGTCCCTTTCTTTTCTTTGATGGTGGTGCAAGGCTATTGACATGATTAAAAACTCTTTAATGAAAAGAATTCTTTTATGAACATTCATACACTCAACACGGTGTATGTTTAGAGAGTTAAGTCTTACTTATTCCTCACCTCCACGGACAGACTTTATGTCAAACCTTTGTACTGATCGATGATTTTTTAGCCATAATCTTGAGATGTGAGAGAGAGCGTAGTGGTTTTAGTGTTCAATGCAGATAATGCATTGTAAATTATACGTTATACCCGTTTGTTTTGACACAGAGCGGGGCCTCATTTATCTGAGCGGATGCCAGGTGAGGTGAGGAGAGTCCCCGTATTTTTACGGGATTTGGGAACAACTCCACAATTATTTGGGAGTCTATGAAAACCTGTATTCAAGTAGGTTTTGCATATTTCATCATTGGTGTTTTTACTTTTGGACTACACTACTATTACAGCAGTAGCACAAGGTTATTCTGGTCCTGATGAAAGCCTGATTGTCACTCAATCTATAGGCTGAAACATGTAGACCCTTTCTAGGACATTAGCAGTTATTTTGTCAAACTGCTCTTGCACTGTTTTTTAATCTCATCACCTGGTCAGCTATCAATAACATTTTTATTTTGGCCAGTTAGATGATCTTAATATTTGCACTCACGTTTTTTGGTTCACTGGCACTGCTTATACCATCACCCCCATTTAAACATGTGTTAGCGACATCACGTGGATTCTTGACAAAGATATGAACATCTGAATAGAATTCTTGTTTTTGTTCATATATTATGCAGCCCTCATGACTTGGAGGAAATTGCACGATTGAATGAATCCCAAATGATGATGTATGCTACTTTCAGTGGCTGATGGGATTTACTACAAATTATAATGTTCACTTTCTATTCCTCAGGATGCTCATTTACATTTTGTAGTGCTCATCGTTTTTGACCCTAGGTTTCTTTGATGTTGTTTTATACAAGTGAATAAAAGGGTGTCATTTATTGCTGATAAACTCATCTTCTAAAAAGAGTGTGCACAGGAAGTGATTTAGAAGATTGCGGAGGTTTACTGTTCCCGCTTGTGCCTGCTCAGTGACCTGGACAACGACAAAGTCAACCCTTTGCTGCTCTCTCCATATGCACCAGTCATCGGCTGCAGCAGTGCTTTGCCAAAGCACCTCCCAATGCCAGCATGCCACTTTCAAAGGAGACAGGCTTGTGGGAGGGTGTAGCATCCCTGTAAGTATTTCTTCTTCTTTTATTGTTCCTTCACATGATGTATGTATTCTAGAATGTGAGTGCGAGATTGGCATTCTGGCTTACTCGTTCATCGTGACAGAACGGCCTCTCTGCGGGTCCGTTTATTAAGAGACTTTTATTGTAAAATAAAGGATTTCCTGGAAAGCGGCTCTCAAGTTGTTTGTCTACCGCCACATAATTTGGTACCAGGAGTGGGGTAGAATCATTCAAACAACTCTCGTCTTTCAAGCTAGAAGATTCACCGGATTCTTCGTTGCTGCTTCATCACCTTTATATTGAAGAAACAATTTGATTTGTTCCCGCTTCACGAATGGACTCGTAAAGGACCCGCATAGAAAGGTTGTACTTTATTTTATTTATACGCTTGCCTTCTGTTCAGACATTGTTGCGAGGCCCAACCGTCATTGTAACTCGAGACTAAGGCTGCTCACGCGCTACATTGTATCCAACGCGAGCGTGAACTGATGTCTGTGTTACTCGTTTCCTAGCAACAAGCTGCTAAAGCCGTGAGCGAGTGTCTTCACGCGCTACATTGTATCCAACGCGAGCTGGAGCTGATGTCTGTGTTTACTCGCCTCCTAGCAACAAGCCGCTCATTGTTCTCTGGCAGAATTTCACGCGCTTTATGCTAAGTGCCACATTCTATCCTACGCAAGCTACTGTCTTTGTTGCTCGTATCCTAGCAACTAACCACTCATTGTTCCTGGCTAAAGGAACGTTCTCTAATGGATTTTCTGCATTGTTAAAAGCTTTTATCTTCATCTTAATGGATTTTCTTCATTGTTAAAAGCTTTTATCTTCAAAAACATCTCTAATAGCTGCATTAGAGATAATAGGAGTACTCCAATTCGTAATTTAAAGCAGAAACATCCGAGTTCTTTCATTATCAAAGGCTCTCACCATAAGAAAAGTACTTTACTGCCTTTGTTTGATTTTGGTGTTATCATGTCTGCTTCAGACGCTGCCTTACATCCTCCTCCATTTTTTAAAAGACCTGGCAAACCAGAAATTCTATGGAAACAATGGTTTCATATTTTTGAAAATTATTTAGTTGCCATCGATGGGAAAGAATTTTCTCCGGAAAGAAAGCAAGCTCTGCTTTACAATCATCTTGGGATCGCAGCACAGAAAGTTTTTGACAACCTACCTCCGTTTCCAAGACCCTCGGGCGATGGCACCTGGAATATTTATATTGAAGCTACAAACAAGCTTAAAAGACAGTATTCAGATGAAACCAACGTCCTTTTGGAGAGACACAGTTTTTTTAAAAGGAAACAAGCCAGTGAGGAATCAGTCGAAGAATATATAGCTGCGCTGAGAGTTCTTGCCTCTACCTGTGAATTTGAAAATTATACTGATGTCTCCATTAGAGACCAATTTGTTTTTAACTGTTTTTCAAAAAAAATGCAAGAACGTCTTTTAACCTGTCGTAATCCTTCATTATCTGAAGTTATTGACATTGGCAAAAGTATTGAGCGTTCTATTATATCTTCACAGGCATTGTCAGGTCAAGAAGGTCATTCTCCCATTTCATATGTTTCAGACAATTCAGAATTTTCCACTGTAGCTGCTATTAAAGTTAACAAAGACTCTAAGAAATTCTTTTGCTTTCGCTGTGGCAGCAAAAATCACATTGCGAATTTCCCATCTTGTCCAGCTTTGAATAGAAGGTGTGGCAAATGCAAGAGAACTGGTCATTTTCAGGAATTTTGTAAATCTCGTCGTTCTTTTCCAGTTGTCAAAATTCATAATGTTGAAGTACAGAATTCACCTTCTACATCCTCTGTCTCTGACTGTAATAATATGTTTTCTAACCTTCTTTTGTCCATTGATGAACCCCTCGATTCTATTGAATTTGAACGTCCTCTTTGCCAAGCTTCTATTGATGACAAATCAATACAGGTTATGGCTGATTCGGGGGCACCCATCACTGTGTTAGCCGACACTACTTTCTATGACACCTGGGGTCATTCCATCAAACTTAAAGCTCCCGACATTTCTCCAAAAGCTTTTGGAGAAAAAGATATTGATTTACTTGGTTATTTTGTTGGTTCTTTACAAATTCTTGGACGTTCTACAGATACGAAAATATATGTTGCTGTCAGAGGCAGAAACTTGGTTGGTTGGAGGGATTTAGCCAAATTAGGCATAATTCTTAAACCTGGACACAAAAATCCTATCGTTCTAGGAGATATTCCTATTCTGTCAATTGATGCTTGTGTAGAAAATGCATGTACCATTGATACTCTTAAAAAAGAATTTCCTTCTGTTTTTTCTGATAAAATTGGTAACATTAAAGGTTTTGAGCATGCTATTAGACTAAAGGATAACGCTATACCTGTTTCACACAAGGTAAGACCTGTTCCTATCAGTGTTCGCAGTGATCTAAAAAAACAGTTGGAGAAACTTTGTGCAGAGGGTGTTATTACTACAACTGACTCCTCTGAATGGGTTTCTCCCATTGTTCTTGCTAAAAAAAAAAATGGCAATCTTCGTCTTTGTGTGGACCTCAGATCATTGAATCGTAACATCATTGTTGATTGTCATCCCCTTCCTCATATTCAACAAATGCTTTCTAATATTGGCCATGCAAAATTTTTCTCCACAATAGACTTACATTCGGCATATCACCAGATACCATTACATCCTGAATCACATGAATTTACTACTTTTTTTATCCCTTTTGGTGCGTATAAATATTTAAGGCTACCATTTGGTTTAGCCTCAGCTGCCGCTGTTTTTCAGAAAGTTATGGATGTTCTTTTTAAAGATGTTAAAAATGTCCAGGCTTTTCAGGATGATATTCTTGTTTTCACTGAGACTAGAGAATCACATTTAGATACTTTACACAAAGTATTTTCCATTCTGTCAGCTAGGGGCATTACTGTTCAACCTGAAAAGTGCAATATTTTAGCGGTTATTTAGGTCATAACATCACATCAGAGGGTATCAAACCTAAATTCAGTAATGTGGAGGCTATTATTAAAGCTCCACCTCCACCTGACAAGGATGCTTTGAGATCTTTCCTAGGTCTTTGTGAATATTACGCTCGTTTTGTACCTGATTATACTCAATGTATCCAACCTTTAAGATCTCTTCTAAAAAAAGGGTCTACCTTTGTCTGGTCTGAGGATGTAAACACAGCTTTCGTAAATATTAAAAAATTGGTCATTAATGCCCCTGCCCTTAGTCCCTATATTCATGGTCTCCATTGTACAGTCACCGTTGATGCAAGTCTTAATGGTCTTGGTGTGGTTTTCGGTCAGCAAGGTTCTGGCAAAGATCATACTGTTGCTTTCGCATCTAGATCTTTGTCTGATGCTGAATCACGGTACAGTACAATAGAAAGAGAGGCATTAGCCTGTGTTTGGGCTGTTTCCAAATTTAAAACTTATCGTTGGGGTTGTCCATTTTCTCTTTATACTGACCACAAACCCTTGGTCTACCTTTTACAAGGTGATGGCCTTGGCAAAGCCTCTGCTCGTCTTGTACGTATCCTTTCTAAATTGCAAGAATATAATTTTACTATAAAATACATACAGGGCGGAAAGAATTTCAGAGCAGATTGTCTTTCTCGTCTCCCTTTGCCTTCAATGGATGACTTTGTTGATGATTTTGACTGTGTAGTGGCATCTATTGATGCCTCTTCCACTTCAAATGGAACGATTTCAGAAAAGGATTGGATTGAGGCTTCTTCCACCGACCAGACTCTTAAAAAAAGTGCTAATTTTATCATTAAAGGGTGGCCTCCTATTCGCAATGTTTCCAAGGATTTAAAATCTTATGCTCAAGTTGCTCCAGAGTTGTCTTTGGAAAATGACATTTGCACAAGAAATGGTTGTTTTATTCCTCCAATTTCGCTTAGAAATAAGATTATTTCTATGGCGCATGCAGGTCACCTTGGGGTAACTGCCACCTGTAAGAAACTCAGAGAAAATTATTGGTGGCCTTCTCTGAATGCTCAGGTGTCCTCTTATATAGATGTTTGTCCTCAATGTGTGATTTCGGACAAACATTGGAAGACTATACAAAACCCTCTTCGTCCGGTACCTCTACCGGAAAATCCCTGGTCCAAAATTGCTTTGGATTTTGCTGGTCCTTTTAATCTTTTAGCAAGTTCTTCAAAATTTTTGTTGGTATTGATTGATTATTTTTCTAAATGGATATATTTTTCTTTTGTGGAGTCAGCATCAACTCATTTTGTTTTGAAATTTCTCAAAGCTGTTTTTTCACTTGAAGGCCCACCCAAAGAACTTGTCACGGATAATGGTACACATTTCGTTTCTATTGCCATGAAAGATTTTTTAAAGTCTATGGATGTTAAGCACATTCAAGTAGCATTGTATAGTCCATCTGCAAATGGTCTTGTTGAAAGAGCTAATCGCTTCATTAAGGAGGGTATACAAACTGCTCTTTCGTCTGGTTTAGATGTTAATCTCTTTCTTAAGGAAAAGATCAATGCTTATCACATTTCCCCTCACTCAACTACTGGTTTTACTCCATTTGAGTTATTGAGAGGCAGAAAATGTCGCACTTTGCTATTGCCTTCTTGGCTTGAGAGATTTTCTTCTTCTTCTGACACATTCAATTCTTCAAGAGAAAATGATTCTTTAAGTCATAATGTTACTTTAGCACAAAACAAGCAGAAGTCTCATTTTGACAGTCGGAAACATTTTCAGAGTAAAGAATTTATTCAGGATTCTTGGGTGTTAATTAAGAAACGTTACAGTGTTAAAAAAGGAGAATCTTCTTTTACTTCTCCTTACAAAATTCGGAAAGTTGGTATTAGTTCTTGTCTCCTTCAGGATGGGAGATGGTGGAATAAGAGCAGACTTGTTCCCATATCAGAAGAACAAGCCATGATTCATGTTCAAACGGATGTTACTTCTGATTATGATGATTATATTTTATTTGAATCTCCAGTTGTTACTTCCAATGTATCCATTGAAACTCCTGTCATATCTTCCAATGTTTCCATTTCTCCTTCTCAAGATAAAACGAACACCACATCTTATTACCTTCCTCAGAATAGTACCGATAGTGTTTGTTCACCGTCAAATTCTCTCTGCTGTAACACCACCTTAGCCTCCAGGAGAATTTGTAAATTACCTGCTCATTTTAAGGATTTTGTTATGTCATGATTTATATAGTTTAAGGAAAATACTTGTTATTGTGTTTCACATGTTTTATATTTATTTTATATTATGCTTCTTGGTTTACTGTACTATATTTTGTATCTTTAGTTGTGTTAAGAAAAGGAAGATGTGTAGCATCCCTGTAAGTATTTCTTCTTCTTTTATTGTTCCTTCACATGATGTATGTATTCTAGAATGTGAGTGCGAGATTGGCATTCTGGCTTACTCGTTCATCGTGACAGAACGGCCTCTCTGCGGGTCCGTTTATTAAGAGACTTTTATTGTAAAATAAAGGATTTCCTGGAAAGCGACTCTCAAGTTGTTTGTCTACCGCCACAGAGGGCTTGCTATGTTTACCTCTTCAAACATCAGTGTACTCCTCACAAAGATGGTGGCCACGTATAAGGAAAGGCAACAGCCACGGCGGCTGCAGGTAAGAGCAGTGGGGCAGTGGGGCCAGGTGAGGGGGATTTCGAGAGACAACCACGAGGGAAAATTAATTATTTATTGCATTTTCCCTCGTGGTCGTCTCTCGAAATCCCCCCTCACCTGGCCCCACCACTCTTACCTGCAGAGGCCGCGTTTGGATAGGGCTTACCTAAAGTCTGCATACCTGTCGGTAGGGTTCTTAGGTTTTTGCTGCTGTGCTTACTGACCTTGGGCAGATCTGTGAAATAGTAACCCAGCTGCTTAAGGGCCATTTACTATGCTAAGGTGGACACTTATGCCTCTGTTTGCTCCAGGCATGGCCTCTACTCCAAAATCCCTGCACTATAAAAGCACTTAGTACTGAACACAATCAATCAATCAGTGTTTTATAGAGCATGCTACTCACCCGTGAGGGTCTCAAGGTGCTGGGGGAGTGGGGCAGCTCCAAATCAGTCAAAGAGCCAAGTCTTGAGGTTGTTCCTGAACGTGTGCAGGGGTGGGGAGCGTCTGATGTTCACAGGGAGTTCGTTCCAGGTCTTGGCTGCGATGTGGGAGAAGGCTCTCCCACCTGTTCTGTTTCTGCGGATGTGGGGGAGCTCTGCCAGGGCGAGGTCAGTGGGTCAGAGGTTCCTCTTGGGTATGTGGAAGGATAATCTCTCATTGAGGTATTTGGGTCTGATGTTGTTGAGTGATTTGTAGGCATGGGTGAGGAGTTTGAAGGTGACCCTCTTCTCGACAGGGAGCCAGTGGAGGTCTCGTAGGTGTTGGGTCATGTGTTTGTGACACGGTGTCCCAAGGATGAGTCTGGCTGAAGTTCTGGATGGTTTAGAGTTTATGTAGAAGGGTTCTGTTGATACCGGCGTTTAGGGTGTTGCCGTAGTCCAGTCTACTGGTTATGAGAAGTGTGGCTCAGTGGAGAAGTGTGGCTCAGTGGAAAAGTGTGGCTCACTGGTTAGAGGAGGCATACCCTGAAGCAGAGGTCAGACCCGGGACCAGGGTTCAATTCCCGACGCGGCAGGGTCTGAGCCCAAGTGTCCACGGACTCGATAATTCTCACTTCGGTGCCTACTTGAATCATGGGTTCACACTCGGCAACTCTGGGCAATAGCTTGCTTAATCTCCACTACGGCCCCCCCCCGTGGCAGGATGCCTGGCTTTCACCTTGGGGATGCCCAGTACGGGTTATCTCACAGGGAAAAAGCCAGGACGGGTTCCCAATGCAAGCGCCGAGATGCCCAAGGGTAAGTCGAGCGCTATATAAGAACATACATACATACATACATACATACATGAGTGCGTGGGTGATGGTTCTTCTGCAGTCTGGGGGGATCCAGTTGAAAATCTTGCGCAGGATGCGTAGGCAGTTTAAACTGGTGGAGGCGACGGCGTTGATCTGGCAGTTCATGGAGAGGAAGGAGTCGAGGATGATGCCGAGTTTTTGTGCGTGGTCTGTGGGGGTGGGAAAATAACAGACAGAGAACCTGGCAGGTCTGACACACGCCAAGGTCCAGGGCTCTCTCTCTCAGCCGGCAACAGGAGCTGCCCATAGCCTGTCACCAATATTTCAACTGGGTATCCTCAGGCATGTACTGATAATGGCCATGCTATTCCTATATTTCCAAAACAGTTTTACTGTTTCTCCTTCATGTGAGTGTTGCTTATGTTGCTGCTGTTTGTAACATGGCTTTTCTGTGCATGAATGGTGCACTGATTTTACCCATAGAATGCTTGTTCTTTGTATGTGAGTGAAGGTGGACTGATAGTGCTCATAATGCAGGTTTTCCATATGGGAGACATGCACGCAGGGCTTTAAGTGGGCCTGGTCGTGCCGCACTGGCAGTTTTGATGAGATGAAATCGAAATGGGCACCTTCGGGCTCTGTGTTGATGCCCATGCCTTTTTATGCCCGGCCGTAGAAAAGCAAAATGTACAACAGGCCTAACAGGAGAGGATGTGGTCTCACGGCTAGGTTGCCGACTTTGGAGCTGGGAAACCAAGGTTCGAGCCTGGGGGTCCACTCCACATCCTGTGATTCTGGGCAAATCACTTAATCTCCCCGTGCATACCAAAAAAAATAATGAATGTGTCCTTGTGTAACGTAACTGGCGCTCATGTAAAGCGCTCCAATACCTTCGGGTCGAGTTCATGCTATATAAATCTGCCCAAAAACATGGCACACGCAGCACTACATGAGCTACACATACCTGTAACTGAAAAGTAACCAGAAAAAGAGTGCCCAGGATGTTGTTTTAAAGGCATCGTGGGCAGCCAGGCCTCCTTTCTCTGCTTGATTCGAGCAGCGTGGCTAAAGTATCTTTGGAGGCTGCAGTCCTTAATTTGAGCCAGTGGGTTCAGGCCCTCGGCACCGGTACTTAGTTGGCACCACTGGCACCTATAACAGTCTGCCACATGGGGACGTTATTTGTCAAAGGTAGAGATGATCACACACCAGTTGTATATCAATCCCTTATACACCCGATGGACACGATTCCCCCCCCACTGCCTTGAGACCCTCACAGGTGAGTAGCTGTGCTATACGAACCCCTTACAGATTGACTGATTCAAAACAATAAATACCTGCTGCCTCAGCCATTCTTATAGCTTTGGGGGCCTGGGATGGTCTGAATTGTCAGACTTGTAGGAGCGTGATGGCAAGTAGATGTTGTGGGAATGTCATTGTCACTGCTGGCAGGGGCAATGGGTGGTTTAAGTTGTAATGCCTCTTAGAGAGGGCCATGACACTCATGTTTTTACAAATTAAGCACTGGCTCTTGCAGCTGCCTGCATGATACCCTGAGGACCTGACCTTTCCTGTTGGATGCGGTGTTGTTTACAACTGAGCTTGAGTCATCGTTGGGCAGATACAGCATAGAAGGAGAACCCGGCGGCTCTTGGCGGGCATGGCCCTAGAGTCTGTCTTCAATCTGAGAGCGCTATTTCGGAGATCCCTGTGTATTTTAATGCGACTTTCCCTTTTACGAAATGTGCTGCTGCAGTCTTAGGGATCTGCTGATTTAAGGCGAAAAAAAGCCAAATACAGGCAAAGAGAATTGAGTTCTCCTTATAATTAGAGCTTAATAAGCACTGCACAACCGATCCGTGTACGGTTGTGAAAACAATGGTCCTCGAAATCCCATGCTGGAAATACGAGTAAACGGGAGAGACATAAATCTGTGTCTGGTGTTTTTGGCCAAAGTCTCCATTTCGCACTATATGTGATCAAAGGGCAGGCAGAGGTCACAAGAAATATTTTTGTGATGGGTTTTAGTTTGGTAATGGCTTAAGAACTCTAATGTTTTTATTTTCTATGTATCATCAGTCGAGATGCATTTGTCAGGTGAAGTTTCTAAATTTAATGACTGAGCCTATTGAATAGTGCCAAAATAAAAATGTTTGTTTGCTCTTGTTTAGCATTCTCTGTATTTTACTGTTATGTTTATAATGACACTTATGTATTTAATAGACTATATATTTAGGTAAGTTTGACAAAAGCGGATTCACGAAGACAAGGGTGAAAACAAATATAGTATTCAAAGGGGCCATTTACATCTTTAATAACAGTATCCCGAGCATTGATAGTCAGGTGCACTATTCTTAGTCGCCTTGACTACTGTAATGCCCTTCTGTTTGAATCCCCAGCGACACTGCTGGACAGACTCCAACGAGTTCAGTCGGCAGCAGCCAAACTGGATCTTGGTTGGACCAGGAGATCCTCGGCCACCGCTGCCTTGGCCGAGCTGCACTGGCTGCCTTTGAAGCAACGCATTGCCTTCAAAGCCCTTTGCTTGGTCTTTAAGGCACTACACGGCGCAGGACCCAGACCTCTTCAACGTCTGTTCTCGTGGTACATCCCCACCAGAACACTTAGGTCTACAACCGCCTGCCTTGTGAAAGTACCTAGATGTAAGAAGGCCAGGACTGGGGGAAGATCGTTCCGAGTAGCTGCAGCCAAGCTGTGGAACAGTCTGCCTGCCGATATTCGCCAAATCCCCCATCTCCTACCCTTCAGGAAACGAATCAAAACATGGCTCTTTCCTCCACCCCTCTAAGCCCGCCAGCCATAGTTCAACCCCCCGTCTAAAAACCCAGGAGTTAGTTACCAGCGCCAGGATACCTGCCAGGTGACAGCCGCGCTCTATAAATATTTTAAATAAATAAATAATATCCATGATGTGCAGCGCTTGGACGCTGAAGGCCTCTAACCACTATATAAATAAAAAATTATTTTGAGTAGCCCATATGTTATTGAACCATCAGAAAAGGGTTGGTAAGTTGCGTGAATGATTGGCAACACTCCCTATTTAGGGTGGAAGCTTCTGACCATTTTGGCAAAAGTTGACATTTCTCAAGTTTTTAGGTCTCGCCTATGCAGCACGCATGCGCTGCTATAGGAGGAGACCTTTTGGAATCGATCAGCATTTTGACCAAAAACGTGCACATTTTGCATTGCTTTCTATTGCAACGCGTGCACGTTTGGCGTTTCCCTTGCGGGAGCGAGCTTTGTCGCCATCTGTTTGTAATTATGTTGAAAACAGATGGTGTTCCTGCTCGCTCCCGCAAGGGAAACTGTGTGTGTGTCTGGGATGCAGGCTGTGTCAGTTGCCTTTCAATTCGATGGCACACCGCATGTCGCACCTCTACCCCCTTCTGCCGTTTTGGTTTTTGCCCCTCCCGTGCTGCGATTGGCTCTGTATATTTTTAATGTTTTATTTTGTTTTGTGCTCTTCTGCACTATATTAACTTATATTTTCAGCTGGCTAAAAGAGATATCGCTAAATGGCAGAGGTTACCCTTTCCTCCTCTGATAGCTCCCTGGAAGCAGTAATACGATACAAAATCTAAAGCAATAGTCATTCACCACCACGTCCACCACCACCACCATGTCCACTATCACCACCATGTCCACCATGTCTACCACCACCACCACGTCCACCACCACCACCACTTCCACCACCACCACCACCATGTCCACCATCACCACCACGTCCACCACATCCACCACCACCAAATCCACCACATCCACCACCACCTCCACCACGTCCACCACCACCACTACCACGTCCACCACCACCACCACGTCCACCACCACGTCCACCGCCACCATGTCCACCACCACCAAATCCACCACCACTACATCCACCACCATATCCACCACCACCACCACGTCCACCAGCACCACCACATCCACCACCACCACGTCCACCACCACGTCCACCACCACCACCACGTCCACCACCACCACATTCACCACCACCACCATGTCCATCACCACGTCCACCACCACATCCACTACCACCACGTCCACCAACACCATGTCCACCACCACATCCACTACCACCATGTCCACTACCCTCGTCCACCACCACCTCCACCACCACCATTACCACCACCACCACCAGCACCATGTCTGCCACCACCACATCCACCACCATGTCCACCACCACCAGCCCCACCACCATGTCCACCACCACCACGTCCACCACCACATCCACCACCATGTCCACCACCACCATCAGGTCCACCACACATCCACCACCATGTCCACCACCACATCCACAACCACATCCACCACTACCATGTCTACCACCACCACGTCCACCACCACCACCACGTCCACCACCACCACCACGTCCACCACCACCACGTCCACAACCACCATGTCCACCACCACCACATCCTCCACCACCACCACCACCACGTCCACCACCACCACATCCACCACCACCACCACATCCACCACCACCACGTCCACCAAATCCACCACCACCCCCACTACCATGTCCACCACCACCACATTCACCACCACCACGTCCACCACCACCACATCCACCACCACCACATCCACCAAAACCACGACATCCACCACCACCATATCCACCACCACCACATCCACCACCAACACGTCCACCACCACCAACATGTCCACCACTTCCACCACCACCACGTCCACCACCACCACCACGTCTACCACCACATCCACCACATCCACCACCACCACATCCACAACCACCACCACGTCCACCACCATGTCTACCACCACCATGTCCACCACAACTACCACATCCACCATCACCACCACATCCACCACCACATCCACCACCACCACATCCACCACCACCACCACATCCACCACCACCACCACATCTACCACCACCACGTCCACCACCACCACCACGAAGTCCACCACCACCACCATGTCCACCACCACCACCACCACCTATGACAGGTAAAGTGTCACTGGAGGGCAGGGGTAATAGGAGTGTCAACCTCAGCTGTACATGGGAAATTTAAGGATGCATTGGGTGTGAGAAGACAGGAATAGGGGCTAGAAGTATTACACCAGACCCAAGATACATTTTGAAGAGGCGCAGTGTCACAGGGGCTCCTGTAAAAGCACTTGCAGCATCTCTACTTTACAGTGGCATACCTGCACGAGCCACTCACTCAAAACAAGCATTGGCATAGCCAATAGGTCTTACCTTTGGGACCTTATAAGTGTTTAGCCTTGCAACACTTGATGTTGTTGCACCAAGGATATTGTGCTGGATAACTAAACACTTATAAGGTCCCAAAGGCGAGACCCATTGGCTATGCCAATGCTTGTTTACTTTGGCTATCCTAATGCATTTAAGCCCTGATTACAAAATGGTTGGTGTATTCCGACCAGTTCGTAAACTCCTATTTATTTACAGGTGGGAATTATGAGTTGGTAGGTATTTAATGCATTATCAGATGTGTTAAACATCTCAACTTTCGTTAATTTCGGCAGGTCATACCTGCATAAATTTAATGGGGGATAAGCATACATAATAACACTGCAAGATGCGGATTTGTGGTCTGTTAAACACCAAAGTCTTCATCTTATACCCCACCGACTCATAATAGGTGTTATTTTTGTTCACCTGATAAATAACGTACCCTGTGGTATCGTTATTTATGAGGTGCAATAAAGAGCACCTAAACTCGTAGTCAGGGCCTCTTTTTTCTGATGCAAGACACAGGGCAAACACAACACTCTTTCTACTGCCAGGCCTCCCTCGATGACACAAATACTGGCCTGTGCAGAGATGCCATTTCTTTCCCCTGTCTTTTTAGCCTATTCATAATCCTACCATCTACACCAAAGTTGCCTTTTTCTAGTCGCCCCTCCTCCTGCCGAATAAAAGTTGGTAAAGAAAAGGCACATTCTTCACAGCAATTGGGACTAAATGTCATTACTAGGCAGGAGGTCGTAGGCCAGAGAGGATGGTGAGGAGGGGCTATGGAAGGTGTGGTGGTGGTGAGGGAGGGAAAACTGAAAATCTGTTACCCACTGAATTTTTTTTCCAATACAAGGCATTGTAAGTTTTTGGTGATCATTTTATTTACAGTAGCAGGGATCTAATCGCATATATGTTGGGATTTCAAAGTATAATAAAACGTATGGGGCTTTTTATCCCGAAGACTATGTGCACTAGGGTGTATCAATTTTCTTTCTCCTAAGATTATCAGGTCTCACAGCTCAGATAATGACCTTGATTTTTCATCAATGTCTTAATGTCAGTTTCATTACCAATTATCGTGTAATTTCAGTTTGTCCAAAGCAGAATCGAACAGTTGAACCAGGAATTACAGCTGGACCCTAATCTACCCTCTGTTTTCTCCCAAATATGCGCTTTGATGAGGCCTTTGGTCGATCTATGGAGCCAGTTACTAGGGGATAGCAACCGACCCAAAACAAAACGAGATTGTTCTTGAAGGTACAACAATGAGTGAATGTGGCCCGGGAATAGAACGAGGAAGGATACAGGAAATGCAGGACATTGCCCCATATAATAGTTCACCAGAAAAAGCAGGAGAGGCTTAGAAAAGGCAACCATCAGGGAAGAGGTGTGGCGCCGCGACCAGGGCGACTGACTCCGGAATCTGGGGATCATGGTTCGATCCCTGGCGCCGGCGACAGATTAGCCCAGCACCATGTGACTCTGGGCAATAGCTTGCTTAATCTTCCCGACGGCCCCTAGCTCCTAGAGACCCTTACAGGTGATTGTTCGCACTTTACAAATGTGGATTATTATTATTGTCAATTTAGCTCTGATCAGAGAGAACAGGCACCCAAGTACGGCTGCCAGTTTACCATGAAGGTATCTTAAAGCGTCATTTAGATTTCTAGATTTATATATGCTTTTTTTAGTTTTTATTGCTTAAGGTGAATAGATATTCCTTTTTGCTATTTTTTTCCCTTTACTAAGCTGTGGAAATGTGCCTTTTAATGAGCACACCGGTGCAGGGTTCACCCTTATCTTGTCCACGGGGTCCATAGACCAACAAAATAGAGATTGGCACTGAAGCTGGAATTCAAATAACAAGTTTATTAATCACTCATGAGTAGGACCGCGTCCACACAGCACTCTCAAGTGCTGCCTGAGGTAGTACATTATAGTCACAGAACACAGCCCTTATATACAACTTTTTCTGCACTAAAAGCATGTAGATACAAATACAAGGTACAGGCCTACACAGGAATAACTACCGACAAACATGGGCAGATGGATATCACTTAGTCAGCAAAGTAGGAGGGGAAACAGAACTGCTTACATCAGTACAAAATAGTTGACAGTTATATCTTCAACCAGGTGCATTTTAGTAGCTACAGGCCTTTCTGAGCACGTACATTGCTTTGGCACAGTACAGAAGGAGTTAACTAAAGTTGATGACTCAAGCAAAATAGAAAGGCAAGCAACAGTGAAGATGGAAGGATTATATAGCTAACAAAATGGATGCCACAAACAAGATGGCTTCAGCTTATGCTAATGGAAATTATTTTTGCGATTTCCACAGATGACCCTTTTAGCATTGGCTGAAGACATCTTTATGATTTGGAAGGCGCATGGAAGATAACATGCACATCTATTCTCATAAGTTCTTTAATTTCCTGGTCCATTGCTAGACGGGCATTTACATTCTTAACATTTTGCTTAGTTGGTATACATGAAGTACAGGTAGAAACACAAAGGTAACAGAGCATCGGGCCATGTTGGATACATAGGCAACAGGTGAAAAGAATCGTAAAAAATATACATAGGGCTGATAGTATTTTCCAGCCCCGCACAGCAACCATGTTCCATATCCAGCCAGTTAAAGTCCACGTTCCTGAATCCTGGTGGATTTCAGTGGCTATTTTGTGCATCTTGGAAATTGCATCAAAAACAAAAGGGGCGTGGTCAGGGATGTACACACAACAGCTGCTCCCAATGATGCGGCATGCTCCACCAGTGTCGGCCAGGATGACGTCAAGGACCATCCTGTTTTGGCGCCACAATTCTTGTAATTTGTAGTTCTTCTGGGATATTTCCAAGTGCCATGGCTCTCTGATTGGTTACAGCACCTACAACACGTGTCAAGCACCTGATTTTTCTGCTATTTAAGGCCGCATCAACAAAGAAGAATAGTTCCAAATTAAAGTCAATATACTGCTGTAGTGCAGTATCAGTTTGATCCACCTCATCATTATTTATTGTCCTCTTGAATCGGCTCTTAGAAATGTCATTATACAGTTTATAGTCTTTATGGTAGAATGCAGGTGCCAAAAACACAGGTGGAAGTAAAAAGGACACAAAGCAGCTTCCAGACCACCCAATAGGTAGGTGGTAATAACCTTTACTTCCACAAATGAAATAGGTGTTATGTGAGGACAAAAAACTGCTATTGTTCGTTCCAGTAATGTTCAACATTAAAGTACAGTCACTTTTTCCCACAGGGATACTGCCAATACTGCTAACACAGAGATCCACTCAAGCTCTAGTAACAGCGATAACAGGAGGCCCATTTCCCTTGGCTGTTCGAGTGTTAGGGAAAACATAGTGCAAATTTCCTTGACGATACTCCTCCTTTTCCCATACAGTTCCTTTAGCTTGTGGATCTCCTTCCTCATCAGGGTAACACACTTTATTTAACTGAGTGTTTAGTCCTCCTACATCAGCATAGGTAACATTAGCAATTTCAGAAGCCAACAACAATCCAAACCCAGTTCTGCAGAAGCCCTTATGTGAAAACGGCAAGGGAATAAAAGACGTTCCTCCCTTTTTCTGATGTGCTGGCATCATTCCACATACCCAGCAGTTGGTAATGTTCGTAGCATTGTGTGTATGGTGCAACATCTGAATGAAAGTGTTATTGAGGTAGGACATTCTGTGCTTCTGTTCATGATAAGGAAGAGTAAAGTAGTGATGTTCAATGAGGACAGGAGTAATAGCAGTCAACAGATTTCAGACAGGAGCTACTTCCTGTACTTCCATGTTATTATAGCAACAATAACAACAATCAAAATACGTCCAGTAGCAATTTTTGTTCTTTTGCTACAGACTCTTGCAGCAGTTGGTTTCTTCTGCTTAGGCATATTCATTTAGTCAACAAACAACAAAACAGATGGTGCCCTAAGGTCCTGGGCAGGCGTTGATTTCTTCACTATCATTGAGACGAGTAGTCACTAAAAGGCTACCTCCCTTTGAAGTCAGGCTTTAACTGCCCAGGACAGTGTCTCAAACAGTCTTTTTCAGCAACAAAGTGTCTTTCTTCCTGGGTCGCAGCTGATATCGAGATGTACCAGGGATCGTGTGGTCCGGGAAGACTTCTTCAAGTCCTTCAGATGACGTAGCTTGTCCTTTCTCTGTGACCAGGATGTCACGGTGATCTGACAATGCAGCTGGGCTCACTAGGTCTTGCAACACTTTTCGACAGTGTGTGCATGGACCCAGTTCTTCCGGTTCGTCACTCGAACTGCAGTCCTGGTAGCCAATAGCACCTGCTCAGGGTCAGGGTGCAAGCAGTGGCCCTCACCTTGCAACCTGTCTGGAAGAATCTCCTGAACCTGTTGATAAATAGAAGACAAACTGTCAGTCAACTGAGACAAATAGTCGTTCGTCACTACATTGGGTACATCATGTATAAGGCGTGGCTTAGGAATCCCCCAAATATTCATTGGCCTTCCAAAAACCACCTCATACGGTGTGAGGCCAGATCGTGTATGTGGTATTGATCTACTAGATAACAATGATAAGGGCAGTGCATCAGGCCATTTCAAAGATGTGGAAGCCTGTATCTTGGCCATCTTCAATTTTAGGCTAGAATTGTAACGTATCACTAGCCCTGCTGATTGTGGGTAAAAAGCAGCATGAAACTTCTGCTTGATTCCCAACCCTTTCATGAGGTAACCACCAACTTGCCCAATGAAATGGGATCCGTTGTCCCTCCACAAAACTCGACAAATTCCAAATCTGGGGGAAAACTCCTATAGGAGCACCTTCGCTGTAGTAAGAGCTGTAATATCTTTCGTGGCGTATGCCTCTACCCATTTACTAAAGGCACAAACCACCACCAGAACATACTTCAGATTGTTACAGCGCTCAAGTTGGATATAATCCATTTGCAGGACCTCAAAAGGTGCAGTTGGTATTGCAAACCCTCCTGTTGGAGTTTGTGTTCCCTTTCCAGGATTATACTGGAGACAGATCAGACAAGACTGGACTAGTTTCTTCGCAGTACGGACAATCTCTGGATGATCCCAAACTTGCATAATTTGCTTTGCTATTGAAGATGCTCCAACATGTGCCGGCCCATGTGCCATGTGAATAATAGGATGTAAATAGGCTGTGGGTAACTTCCATTTTGTCATTTCTTTATTCCTCCAACAGCCCTCATCATCCAATGACCCTTCCTTAGGCAGGTCGCTCCCCATGCTGCACAGCTCCACCAGACTGCGCCTGTGCTCCTGCTCCGCTCGCTGCTACTCGTTTGTGGGTTCGAGGCCCGCCTCCACCCGTAGGCCTCCACCTGCGCCTCATCGCCTCAGGTTTGTTGTTGCCACTGCTCGTTGTGCCCCCTTTTCTCCTTGTGACCCGTTGCTCTGTGCCCCCTTTTGCACTGTGACCGTTCTGCTTCTGTGCCCCCTTATCTCCATGTGACCCGTTGCTTCTGTGCCCCCTTTTGCACTGTGACCGTTCTGCTTCTGTGCCCCCTTTTCTCCGTGTGACCCGTTGCTTCTGTGCCCTCATTTGCACTGTGACCGTTTCGCTTGTGACCTTATTTGCCCTGTTTTTGGCGTTTTTACGCTGCCTTGCCTTAGGCTTGTTTTTCCCGCCCGTTACCGCCGCTGCGTCCATGCGGGCCCGCCCCCCTGCCCCCATTGGCTCCCTCCCAGCTGCTCCTCCCTCCCACCTCCCCTTCTTATGGCGGCTGCTGCGGGGCCGCTGGCGTGACGGAGGCACGCCAAAGGCAAGCCCGTCTGCGCCCGTCCGCGCCTGGACCGCGCCCAGTGCCAGAACCCCTGGATCCCAAAGCCACCACAACACCAGACTGTACTACGACTCCATCAGCCTCCACGCACTCAACCCTGGACGACATCACGCCTGCTACCATGCCACCCCAAAGCGCACCCAAGGACCCTTCACCTGCCGGAACTGCAACTACACCAGCATCCGGCCCGACAAACCACCAACCAGAGAACCCAACCACCTCCGATGCATCCTCCTCAACACCCTCTCCGCCCGCAGGCACGCCGTCAAACTCTGGGACCTCCTGGACTCAACCACCCCCGACGTCGCCTTCCTGACGGAGACCTGGCTGGACACCACCTCGGCACCAGACATCGCCACTGCCATCCCAGAGGGCTACAAAATCTCCCGCAGAGACCGCATCAACAGAGTAGGAGGGGGAATCGCCATCATCCACAAGGACACCCTCCGAGTATCAACCAACACGGACGACACCCTCACCACCGCCGAGCACATGCACTTCCAGATCCACACCGACCCAAACACCACCCTCAGAGGAACACTTGTCTACAGACCACCCGGACCCCGACCACAGTTCTGCGACACCATCGCCGACTTCATCAGCACCCACGCCATCGCCTCCACAGACTACATCCTCCTCGGGGACCTGAACTTCCACCTCGAGAACAACAACGACGTCAACTCCGCCGCCCTGATCGACAACCTCGCCAACCTCGGACTCAAACAGCTCGTGACAACACCCACCCACGCCGCTGGTCACACACTGGACCCCATCTTCACCGCAAGCCCCCACGTCTCCTTCGACCACACCACCGAACCCCACTGGACAGATCACAGATGCATCCACTTCACCTTCAGGAAACCCACCACACAACACCGCACCCAACAGATGCCACGCCGCCGCTGGGGCAAGGTCACCGAGGACCAACTGACCACCACCCTCGCCCTGGGACCTCCCGGAGATCCCACCGACCCCGACACCGCCGCCACCAACTTGAGACAATGGATCATCGACTGCGCCAACACCCTTGCCCCACTCAAGACCTCCACCACTAACCACTCCAGCAAGAAGGCCGCTTGGTTCCCCGAAGACCTCCGGATCTCCAAGCGCATCTGCCGGAAACTGGAGAAGAACTGGCTCCACGACCAAACACCAGACAGCCACTCAGCCCACAAGAACGCCATCCACAGACACCACCAACTCATCAGAACCGCCAAGAAGACCGCCTTCAAGGACCACCTAGACAGCAACGCACACAACAGCAAAGAGCTCTTCAACATCGTGAAAGAACTCTCCAACCCCAGCTCCAACACCAACGACATCCCACCCGCACAAGACTTGTGCGACTCCCTGGCCACCTTCTTTCACCGCAAGATCCACGACATCCATGACAGCTTCAACACCGCCACCCCCGCACCTGTCGTCGAGACCGCCACCGCTGAGAACACCACCCGCACCAGCCGGCTGACCACCTGGTCCAACGTCATTGACGAAGACACCATCAAGACCATGAACTCCATCCATTCCGGATCCCCATCTGACCCATGCCCCCACCACGTCTTCAACAAAGCCTGGACAGCCATCGCAACCCTCCTCCGGAAGACTATCAACATCTCCCTCGAGACAGCAACCTTCCCGGAGAGCTGGAAGCACGCTGAGATCAACGCCCTACCGAAGAAACCCAAGGCGGACCCCAAGGACCTCAAGAACTTCCGACCCATCTCCCTGCTCCCCTTCCCGGCGAAAGTTATTGAGAGGATCGTCAACAAGCAGCTCACCTGCTACCTTGAAGACAACGACATCCTGGACCCATCCCAGTCCGGCTTCCGCAGCAACCACAGCACCGAGACGGCCCTCATCGCCGCCACTGACGACATCCGAATCCTCATGGACAAAGGAGAAACAGCCACCCTCATCCTCTTGGACCTGTCAGCAGCCTTCGACACGGTCTGCCACCGCACCCTAACAGCATGCCTCCATGACGCCGGTATCCCAGAGAAGACCCTACTATGGACCACATCTTTCCTCTCCGGCAGATCCCAGAGCGTCCGCCTCCCACCCTTCCACTCCAAGACCACCGAGATCATCTGCGGCGTCCCTCAGGGATCTTCCCTCAGCCTGACGCTGTTCAATATCTAAATGGCACCACTCGCTCACGTCGCACGACAACACTGCCTCAACATCATCTCCTACGCCGACGACACCCAGCTGATCATATCCCTCACCGAAGACCCCCACACCGCCAAAGCCAACCTACACATAGGAATGAAGGCCGTCGCAGAATGGATGAAGCACAGCAGACTGAAGCTGAACTCTGACAAGACGGAAGTCCTCATCCTCGGCCGCACCCCCTCAGCCTGGGACGACTCCTGGTGGCCAACATCGCTGGGAACAGCCCCAGAACCCAGCAACCACGCACGCAATCTGGGGTCATGCTCGACTCCTCCCTCTCCATGGCCGAGCAAGTCAACGCGGTCTCTGCATCCTGCTTCAACACCCTCCGAATGCTCCGCAGGATCTACAAATGGATCCCCTCGGACACGAGAAGAACTGTCACCCAGGCCCTCGTCACCAGCAGACTGGACTACGGGAACGCCCTCTACGCAGGAACAACAACCAAGCTCGTGAGACGGCTGCAACGCATCCAGAACGCCTCAGCACGACTGACCCTCGACATCCCCTGACGCAGCCACTTCACACCCCACCTGAGAGACCTGCACTGGCTCCCCGTCAATAAGAGGATCACCTTCAAACTCCTAATCCACGCGCACAAAGCCCTACACAGCACCGGACCAGAATACCTCAACGACCGACCCAACTTCTACACTCCCACTCGCAGCCTCCGCTCTGCCAACCTCGCCCTCGCCGCAGTCCAGCGCATCCGGAAATCCACCGCCGGCAGCAGATCCTTCTCCCACCTCGCCGCCAAGACCTGGAACACTCTCCCCACCGACCTACGACAGACGCAGGACCTGATTGCCTTCAGAAGACTTCTCAAGACCTGGCTCTTCGAACAGTAGCAGCCCCACCCTTCCCCCAGCGCCTTGAGACCCTCACGGGTATGTAGCGCGCTTTACAAATGTCATGATTGATTGATTGAATGTTCCCTCCTTAGACCATTGGTCTAATTCATCAACAGAAGCAGATCGTTGCATGTCCAGCACCTCTTGCCTACATACCTTGATGTGGTACTTCGCTGCATTGCAGTTTCACGAGCTGTGTAATCTGCAAAGGCATTGCCTTTTCCTATTTTATCAGTCACTTTCTTGTGTGCGCTACACCTAACAATTGCCACTTTCTTAGGATATATCAAGGCAGTAAGGAGATTATGTACTAATTCCCCATGGACTACGTGTGCCTCTTTCCGTCCAAAGTTGCCCAAAATCATGAGCCATTCCGAAAGCGTATTGGCTATCCGTGTAAATGTTAACAAGCAAATCTGTACTAAGCTCACGTGCTCTTGTCAGTGCTATCAACTCAGCTGCTTGAGCTGACTTCTGTGGGATGCGAGCTGTCTCAACTACTGTTGTAATTGCATAAGCAGCAGACGTCGTACCATCAGGCAACTTCAGGCAGGATCCATCAACCCACAGTTTCTCATCAACACTAGAAAGGGACGTATCTTGTAGGTCAACACGACCATTTGTTTGTTCTTCAGTAAGGGATATACAGTCATGTAACTCTTGTGACTGAGACTGAGTAGCTGGAAATGGCAATAATGTAGCAGGATTCAGAGTTAAACATCTTTTCAAAGTGATATGAAGGACCAAAGGGGTAGTTCATATCCTGTCAAACGGGCACTAGTCAGATGCTGTGTTTTTGTTTGATTTAGCAAGGCATCGAGTGAATCGGGTACTAGCACAAGCAATCTATGTGACAACACTATTCCCTCTCTCTGACGTATGGACACAGCTGTTGCCGCCACCACTCGAAAACACCCAGGCAGCGCAGGGGCGACGGGATCAAGGATAGCTGAGAAATATGCACAAGGACTCTGCTTATCACCGTGTGTCTGTGTTAAAACTGAGAGAGCGCAACTGTTCCTCTCGTGTACATAGAGTGTGAAGGCCTTAGTGTAGTCTGGAGTTCCTAATCCAGGTGCAGAACAAAGAGCTTGACGTAGCTGTTGGAAAGCATTCTGGCATTCAGTAGTCCATGGGAGAGGCATCGGAGTGTCTTTAGTCAAAAGGGCAACAAGGGTTTAATAATGTGAGAAAAGCTAGGGATCCACTGCCTACAGAAAGAAGTAAGGCCAATCAGTGCACCGACATCCTTCTGGGTACGGGGCACAGGTGTATCTAAAATGGTCTGAATGCGGTCTGGTGTGAGTGCACGTCCCTCCTTAGACAGGAGGTGACCTAAATAGGTAACCTGCAGTCTACAAAATTGCAACTTCTTCCGAGAGACTTTGTGATGATATGAGGCAAGAAATGACAATAAGGATAGCGTTCCTTCTTTACACTGGTTAGGGGTATCGGCAGCCAGCAAGATGTCATCGGCATATTGAATAAGAGCCACCCCTTTCGGCACAAGAAAGGAATCAAGCTGCCTTTTCAATACCTGACTATAAATGCTAGGACTCTCTGTATACCCCTGTGGAGCTCTACAGAATCTGAATGATCTATTATTCAAAGTGAAGCCGAACAAATAACGGCTGTCAGGATAAATAGGCATTGAGAAGAATGCGTTTTTCAAATCTATGACACTAAATGTAGTTGCAGTAGGAGGAACCATAGTAAGAAGTGTCGTGATGTCAGAGACTACCGGATATTGGGGCACTACAATTTTGTTAACCTCTCGTAAATCAATAATGAATCTGTAAATCTTAGTATCAGTGTCTCTTTTCAAAATAGGAAGAATAGGGTTGTTACAAATGTTATAAGGGACTTCTTCCACAACCCCCACCTTAACCAAATCCTGAACAATGTGCGTGAATGCTTCTTCGCATTCCCGAGATATTTTAAAATTGGGGTAGTCGAGGCAACGAAGCACCTTCCTTCACTTAAATATGCACTGGTGGAATAACCATATGTCCCACATCGGTATCTGATGTAGCCCATAAAGTACTAGGTAACGATGCCAGAGCGATATCCTCTTTAATGAGACCTCCCAAACATTGGATAATTATCATTTAAGATAACACGCACACCTTCTGGGGAACAACGTATTGTAGCACGAAAATGTTTAAGCATATTGATACCCACAATGTTATCTGGCGTGGTAGGGGAAAGCAAAAATGGACATGCTGCAGTAAATTTATCAAAACTAAATGCAAGTGGCTGTGACAGTGGGCTAGATGTAGGTGTCCCATCGAATCCTATAGATGGTATCATAGCACCAGACAAGGGAGCCCTAGGAACCAATTGTTTAGACAGAGCACTACGAGTAGCTCCTGTATCAACCAGAAACCGATCAGTAGAACCCAAGGCTGTTGCGTCAACATAGGGACCCCTCTGATCTACTGGGACCTCAACCGTTTCCTTACCCCATCCTAGATATTCCTATGCATAATCAGAATCCTTGAGACCATCAACCGAATAATCAGACATTTGATATTGGTTTCATCTATCAAAGGTATTAGAGTAATTTGGTCCTTGTTCAACTGCCTCAAACCTGGGAGGAGTTCCTACTCCTCCCCTATTTCCTGAATTCCCTGGGCATCCTCTCATGCTTCCTCTAACCCGTTGATATTGCTGACCTCGCAAAAGTGGGCACTCAGAATGCCAATGTTCCGATCTCTTTACAGTAAGCACACTGATCAGAAGACAAAGCTGATCAAGAGAAAGGGGGTGCACCAGGTGTATATACTGCGCGTCCACCTCTACCACCACCTTTGAATGGTGGAACATACACTTGAGCCAACATAACTTTTGTTTTAAATCCTTAACCTTCTTATCCTCCTTGCCTTTTGCTTCCAATTCTTGACGCTAATAATACTGGGCCGTAGTAAAAAGGGAGACTGGGGAAGACGTGGTCCATGAACTCTCACTGGCCTTTAGGCGACTAGCTATTTCTGGCAACATGTTAGTGACAAATTTGTCGATGAACAGATGCTTACCCGTGTCATCTGTCAATGACTGCCCACTAAAGTCATGGAATGTCTTTTCAAATCGTGTAAAGAAATCAGAAACGGAGTCATCCGCTTTCTGTTTACAAGACGCTAACGTTGTCCAATCTATTTTCTTAGGGAGTATGAGAGTTTTTAACTTAGTCACAATAGCTTTGGGAAGATCTAATATCTCCTGTTGCGGTTTCTGTGCAGGTTCCCTAGCTGCATCTATTTCTTCTAAATGCACCCAAGTATCACCAAATGCTACATTATCATCTTTTTTCTGAATTGTTCTCCACATATCAGGGCGAAAAATAAGTCCCAAAAACATATCAATATCTGGCAAAGTCATTGTGCAGGAGCTAATGGCTCCTTCCACTTCTTCATAGAAAGCGGCAGGATTTTTTCGCGGATCGGGCAAAGCAGCCTTAAGAGCCATAATGTCTGCTCTACTCTATGGAGTATAGACCCAATTTTAAATAAAATATCCCTTTGCATTATCTGAATCTTTATCAGCACTTGTTCCCGTACCCATTGCAGGAGCATACAGAGGCGCAGCTTCACCCATCGGTTTTACAGTAGCTACAGTACCACTCCCTAACGATGCTCCCTTTCCTCTTTTTCTTTTATTGCTTTCATCTTTTTATATTTTAATTCTAACGCTTTTTGATATATCATTTTTCGCTGTTCTTTTTCTGCTATAGCTTTTTCTTTCCTCACTCTCTCTTGCACTTCTTTCTCGCACATTCGTACACAATCAAACATATCTTGTTGACTCTTTTTCTTAAACAAAAACACTGCTCTAAATATTGAATCTTTTTAAAGTCAAATGACCCATTAACAGGCCATCGTAAATCAGGATACTTTTTCGTGGAATATTTGTTCCACAGTGTACTATACATTATGGAAGAAATACCGTATTTAATGTACATATGCCTATTAGGTGTCCCATCTGGGGGAGCCGGCTAACTTCTTTCTAAATCCATTTTGGTACCACTAAGACAGCAACACAACTTACGGAGTGTGCTAGGAGCAGGCATGCTACCAAGTTTTTGTAAAATACTACGTTTCCAAGATATTTCAAAGTAGAGAAACATCTCCGCATTACCTGCCTTTATCTTTTGCAAAGGATAAACAAACAAACAAAACCAGAATCCTGGCTAGGCAAATCCAAATCAAGAGTGCCGCTTCAGCGACCTTACCAAACAAAAGTCTCCAACTTCCAACTGCCAATCTCTTGGTCGACCTAATGGCCACAGCAAAAATAACGCCAAAGGATACCTCAGTTGGGACCGGCCAACACCTTGAGGGTCAAATCAAGAAAACCGGAAAAATCAGTTCGGCTGCAAAGACAAGGGTCTCCTCATGCAGGACGTCTCCTCAGTAAAATTCCACTCTTCCGTCAAGACCACTCCTTTGGACGGCCGCATCTCCGATGAGGACCCACGTGTCAGGCGACAACTGTGGAAATGTGCCTTTTAATGAGCACACCGGTGCAGGGTTCACCTTTATCTTGTCCACAGGGTCCATAGACCAACAAAATTGAGATTGGCACTGAAGCTGGAATTCAAATACCAAGTTTATTAATCACTTATGAGTGGGACCATGTCCACGCAGCACTCTCAAGTGCTTCCTGAGGTAGTACATTGAAGTCCCAGAACACAACCCTTATATACAACTTTTTCTGCACTGTAAGCATGTAGATACAAATAGAAGGTACAAGCCTACACAGATATAACTACCGACAAACATGGGCAGATGGATATCACTTAGTCAGCAAAGTGGGAGGGGAAACAGAACTGCTTACATCAGTAGAAAATAGTAGACAGTTATATCTTCCACCAGGTGCATTTTAGCAGCTACAGGCCTTTCTGAGCACGTACATTGCTTTGGCTCAGTACAGAAGGAGTTAACTACAGTTGAGGACTCAAGCAAAATAAAAAGGCAAGCAGCAGTGAAGACAGAAGGATTACATAGCTAACAAAATGGTTGCCACAAACACGATTGCTTCAGCTTATGCTAACGGAAATTATTTCCGATTTCCACAAAGCGAGACTTTATGAACTTCTTGAGCACACGATTCTAATTCTTATGATTTAAGCCATGCCCTTAATTGTGTTGTCCATGCCTCTTTTGCACTGCTGCTGGCTCTGCTGTACATGTCATGCATCTTTGGTGTAAATGGATTCTGAACATCTGCAGACTGTGCCTGCTTGCTTTGTGTGTGAGAGGGAGATTTGCCCCGCTACCTATTCTGTGATTGAGCGAGTCTTGTGGTCATCACTGTAGTTGTATTCTGTGAGGGAAGCTTCTTCCATGCAAGAGAAACTTGTTTAGCGCGTGAGAGAAACTTGCTCTGTTTGCAGCATGAGTTGTACGTTTTCAGTGAGCGCGCGTAGCAGCTTGTCCTACAGACGACGTTTTTCGTCTGAGTGGAGCTTGAAGCTTGCTCTACTAGTCTTTGGCTGGTACTTGTTCAGTGTGTGATATGATGATGGTATCTAAATCAAGGAGTATAGGGAGGGAGTTCACCGTGCCTCTCCGAGATCAGTTTCATATCTTTCAGCGTTTTTTCTCACTCTTTACATTTCGGGATTTTATGATTTTACTGATTTTGTGCATATATTTGCTTAACTCCCAGGTAAATTTTTTGTTACTTGTTACTTTGGTGTTGTAGCTCACAGGAGAGCACTGACAGTCAGAGGCACACGGGAGAGAAAGAACTACAAATCCCGGTGCGCATTGCGTGACGACGCTCCAACGTCATCACGCCCGTAGCAAAGAAGCAGAAAAGGGAACTTCCGGCATCGAGCGGGTGCCGGTTATTTTGGTTCCAGTTTCCAGAGAGGACGTGTTCGAGAGAGGACGATTGGCGTGCTGGTAGGGGTGCTCGGCACCACTTTGCTTTTGCGCTGATTGTGTTACCTAGTAACGAATAGTATTGTTTCCGGTCCTTGCGCAGTGCAAGTTGAGACTTTACCGCTACGGTTCCGTTGGACGCCTGCCTTGGCATTGCGGAACCGCTGTGGCGGTGTAAACTTTGATCATGGTCATGTTCTGTTGTACATAGTGGCTCGCAGGATCCGAGTCGCTTATTGCTCAAGCAACAGCGAGAACCTTTCCAGAGAACCTTTCCAGGGGAACAGTGCCAAGCACGCCCGCTGGATTTTCGGAGGAAGTGCCTCCCCGAGAAAGCTGAGGGGATTTTGTCTTTGGCTAGCGCCTCCCAGGAGTATGGGACTAGCGCTCTGAGTGCGTGCAGAAAAGGTGGGAATAGCAACAGGCAGCATTATGGTCTGACGCTTCGCTGCACCTCAATTGTTTCTTTATCTTATAACCAGGGGCGGAGAGGAGACTTCTGGCATACGTCCATCCCCTCCCCCTGTGATACCCGAGGTTCCAGATTTGTGGTATGTCAGTTTGTTCTGGGAGTGAACCAGAGGGCCGTGGCTTGGAGGGGGGTAATCGCAGGCTAATCCGTGTCCCTTTCTCTAGGTTCTGAACAGTCTGATCCTCGGCTCTTCGGGTCCGCCAGGCAAAGAGTGCCCTCTTTAATTTACAGGTACATCAGGGGAAAATAGGGATCACCTGGAGTAGTGGGGGTTTTGGGGTTGTCCTAACCAAAACGCTTGTGCTTTCTCTTTCAGATCTCCCTCCCCGCAGTTCCCTTCCTTTCCTTCCCTCGCCTGATCACCCTTCTGTGTCTGTCATATATATATCAGACCAAGGGGCTATCGGGAGGTGGACCCCTTACAGCATCGTGCGACCCTGAGGACGTTGGACTGCGACACTTTGGTACTTGTTGATATAGAATCTAGAAGGAGTGCGGCTACACAGCATGGTCCAATGCCCACTGATTTCATGCACATTTTTGGAAGGCTAACGCGGCTGGTCGCCTGTCCCTTGTCATGCACGACTGAGGTCGTGAAAACTATTTCTGCTACATAATAAGCGCATTTGTCACACCTTCACGGGCAAGTAAAATAGAAATTGTATACATACCCAATAACTCGTTTGCTTCCCTGCTGTGAAATGCACAGAATTTATAACAATAATTGACAAAGCTAATAGGCCTAGCTTTAAATGAACTGCTACTTCGGAGACCGGTAAGTAAGCAAGTGTGGGTGGTATTGTAGGTGGGAGAGAAAGTGAATGCAAGAAATAGTTTGTAGGAGGATGAATGGATGCATGAGTGGAAGGATGAATGTCCAAATACTATGATTAAGTACACAGACTGATGGATTAGTGAAGGCATGCATGGAACCACCCCTTGGCGCACTGCTGCATTCACAAATTCATCCATCCACAGTAGCACACATAAACTCGCCAATCGATGATGAAGCACTTTCGGTTCTTAATTGGAACAATTGGCTATGCTAACATGTGTTTGTAAAGATGTGCTTCTATTATGCGTAGTTTAAGGTACCAGCCAGGTACCCTCCTGTAGAGAAAGGTTTGCACTATTGCAGCCACTTGAAACCTCATTTTGCATCAAAGCTTCTCCTCTAACCAATCAGCGTTTAGGATTGGAGCGAGGATACGATGTCAGACCCAGAGCTGTAAAGGTCAGGTCAGCCGGCTTTGGAACTGGGTAACCTGTTACCAGTCTCAGCATCGGCCTAACATCCTGTGATTTCGGGCAAATCACTTAGGGCCGGATGTATCAAGTTTACATTTTGCGAGTCTAAAATAGCAAATTTTACCGATTCGCTATTATAGATTTGCAAAATGCAATGTATATAGGTTTCTGCAAATATTTTGTGATTCTTACATATTCCTTAATAGCGAGTCGCAAATTGAGATTCGCTATTAAGGAATGCCTTCACATTCATTCCTATGGGCCTATAGGCTCATAGGAATGAATGGGAATTGCATGCGCAATTTGCGAGTACCCAATAGGTACTCACTAATTGTGCATGCAATTTCAAGGGTGCAATGGTGCCAAAAGGACACCCTGTTGCACTCCTGAATTATGCATGTGTGTACATGTGGCGCACATACATGCCCTTTATGTGGCGCACATACATGCCAAGGGTATGTATGTGCGCCACATGGCACCTAGAAAAATGCAAAATTGTGAATTTTTCTAAGGATTTACAATTTACCACCAACTTGAAGTTGGTGGTAAATTGTGATTCCTTAAAGCAGGGTTGCAATTAATTAAAAAAGCGCTTCCTGCATTGCATTTAGAGAATCGCAAATTGCGATTCTCTAAATGCATTCGCAAAATAGGTAATCGCAAAAATTGCGATTTCCTATTTTGCAATTGCCTTTTGGAATGATACATCCCAAAAGGCTTTTCCCATTCTGTGAATCGGCCCGTTTGCCAACGGGAAAATGCTTGATACATCTGGCCCATAATCTCCCTGTGCGCACCAAAAATAAATGTATCCTCGTGTAATGTAACTGGTGCTCGTGTAAAGTGCTCCAATATCTTCGGGTCAGGTTGCAATATAGAAAATTGCAAATAATATTTTTTTTAAAGCGTTAATTCACTCTGCTCCTCGGTAACTTGTTTGAATCAGACGTTGAATCAGAGACTAGTTTTTTTTCATGTGTTTAGTTTTGTTAAACGCAGAAAAATCCGAGTTATAATAGCGCTTAAATGTTTTTGATCCGTGAAGCTCCTAAGGCAAAAAGAGGCCTTCCCTTCCTTTGCAATCAATTCAAAGCCCGCTCAGGAAGTTGCATTTTAAGGCGTTCTAAGGGTTCCCCTAGATTGCTTCAAAATGATTGATCTGGAATGCTGCTGAAATTTTTCGAAAATTGATTATCTGGCAGAGTAACGTTTAACGAGCATGAATTATAAACCCTTTGATGTAAGACCCAAATGAGAATTTGGTACAGCCTTGAACATCCACGCTCCAGCGGCCACGTTATCTCATCTGTCGTGCTCGCTGCCAGTGGAAACAACCTTTCTTCTCTTTGTAATTGAATCAGGGCACATGCCTGTGTAAGCAATCCTACTCTGTTGAAATTTGCAACACCTTTAGTCCAAACAACTGTGTCATACTGTTTAAAACACTCTTAGGATCTGAACTGATATTTATATATCCAGGTTACTTTCAGTGCGATCTTCCCAGGGCTAATACTTTAAGGATTATCGGCGTAAGTGAAGAGATTTTGCCACAAGTGTGCCTGTTTTATCGCACAGGTTGAAGAAGACAGTTTCCCCCAGAGGTTTAGCCTCCTCTGACTTTTCTCAATAGTAACCAGAAACAAATATTTGAAATGCAATAGATCTCGCATTTGGGAAATTTAGAGCTCTTGGTGTTGAAAATGCTGAAAAGCATCTGCGTATGTGCTGTGGGGGGTCTTTTCAGCAGGACGCAAGTCAGACATATTTAAAGGCACAGGTAGTGGCCAATTGGAGGAGTGGGCCGGGAGGACAGCGTGCATAATAAAGGGACGTGTACGGGTGCCATTGTTAAAGCGTGGCTTGGCGTGCTGTTGACAAAAAACAAAAAGAAAGAATGTTTTAAAAGTTTATTTAGCCGAACCACACAGCACAAAAGAAAGGCTCGCGGCCGCCATGTTAAATGTGAAGCGTGGTGTGGCGCATTATAAAAATAAACATAATTAAAGTTAAAGTGCAACGTCGCGGAGTGTGGCAAGCGTTTTGTGAAAATATAAAGCGGCCACACAAGAGGTGCTGGCACCATATTTTAAGGTATAGTACAACGTTGCGGCATACTGTGAGTGCTTTTTGTAAATTTAAAGCATCAAATAAAGTGCGAACTCCAAAGGAGCTGTAGCCAAAGCAGGGGAGCAAGTGTTAAATGAAAAAAAGGGTGCTCGGACACTAATGAATAACATGACGAGTAACGTCCTTATGGGAGGTTACAAAAGTAAAAAAGGAGGGACTAGTAACCATACTAACCAATGAAAAGCAGCCATTTACAAAAGACAGTAAAAGGGGCCAATTAGAAAGATGGGTGTTGCTTAATGCCCATATCCTGAATACAGCATGTCTTGAAGAGACAGTGCAAGCACTGCCTAAGCAAGACCTAAAATAGGGGTAATTAAAGGCAACCAACTGATTTCTGGAGACAGAGTACAGAAACCTTCCACCCACACTCCAAATACACAGTGTAAATTAATGTACACCATTCTGACTGCTTATGTGGAACTGGAGCAATCTTTATTTACTAAAAAAAAAACGAGGGTTTTGCACCGGGGCAGAATAACAAAGAAACTGGTTTCACGATGTTGTTGTGAAACCAGTTTCTTTGTTTACAAAATTAGAAATCGATCACAATAATTTTCTGTATTTTTCAAATGTGAAAGATGGGAGCATGGGCAGGGTTTAGAACTGGGTAGTAATAGAAAACTTCTGATTTCTGGGAGAAATGCTAAATGTGGAGGAGAATCCACTGATGTTGTTTCTTTTGTCTAATTAATTTAAGGTGGAGGAAATCTGTCATCAGATTCTTTGCTAGACTGGCACATCTTTCAGAAATTGGTGGCTTGTTCCTCACAATCTACCCTCTAAGATCCTGGTTTACTGTTATGTGGTAATCCTCCAATTTCCGTAGGAATTGCTTAATCTAGAAGAGAATCCACTTCTCCACCATAGGCATAGTATGGTGAAAACATCACTCAGTGGATCCTCCCTGGATTTAGCATTTCCGCCAGAAATTGGAGAATTGTTTAACACCACTGACTCCTAACCAGGCTCTAAATTAGTAATCAAATGTGAGGAAAATATGTATGTTCCGTTGTTAAATGTAAAAGAAGTGAACCAGTGCAAAACATGTTTTCTTAATTTACAAAACTTTCTTTGGGGACAAGAATTTTTTTATTTCCCGTCTCTAGTACACCCATCAAATGATTTATAAATGTGTTTTATATCCTTAGCAATGGTTCTGCTTAGATTTTTTAATCATCTATAAGATAACACAGAAAAGTGTTATATGCTTGCACATCATGTTTGCAAAATAAACTGTTCTCGTTTTGCATCAGCCCATTAATGGTGTGTAGAGAATTCACACAAGCAGAAAGAACGATTGATTGATTTTAATTTGCAGTTTTTATACGGTGCAGACGTGAATCGACCTCCAAGGATCAGTGTAATGTTTGTCCACCCGCCAAACTGCTGGTGTAACAGAGGCATCTCCTGTGACAAGCCGGCCATGCACAGACTACCAAATTTTCTGTACGTTGTTGGTGCAGCAGCCATTTTCCACAGCTGAGGTTCCCACTTCAGAGATAAAAAGCTTAGTGGTGGATTCTAACTCTATTACCTCATGCCTGTGGGCCGCTCCCACAACATGCTCCTGTGTAACAACCAGTCTGTTACTTTGCTTCTTCAGACACCATTTTTTGTGGACCCTCTGACTCATTCTGGCCACCACCTAGGGACCGATGAGGGTGCTGGAAATGTACCCCCTAGTGTGGAGGTACTTTCCAAACCAACATTCCCAATTTCCGCAGTGGGAATTTTTCCTACTGTGTCAGGTCAGTTTCTCATAGGTTTGGGTAAGGTCGCTATTGTTACCCGGCTGACTTCCAAGAGAAGGGGTCACATTGAAAATGGTGTTGGGACGGCTACACCAAATTGTAAGAGTTTTATGCACAATTGTAGCTGGCATCACACTCACCAAATGGGTGCTCCCGATGGCATAGACGACAGCAGCTCTACCATCGGGAACACAGCTTTCAACCACCCTCAAAGTAAGGTCCAAGCAATAGCTGGTAAAAAAGTACATTTATTTACATAAATTACATATCAAGATTCAAGTTGTAAGTAATGCGTCTGGTAGGTCCAAGCTTAGTTTCAGGAATCCCCGCAGAGAGCATGCTGATTTTTACTCAGCCCTTGAGGGAATGAGCTTTTTCTACTGACCAATGTGGAATACACAAAACCAACCACTCCACAAGCATCTCACATTCTCAACATGACATCACTCATGCAGGTATGGACAAAGGGCAAACGAAGACAGTACATAACAGGCACTAAAATGCAAATGGATACAGAAGAGACGTCCGGTTTTCTATGGCTGATGTGCCTTTGCTGCCCTCCTTGACATGAGGCCCCAAGTGTCCTAATCATTTTCACTGCTACCACAGGAGGATGGAAGTCATGGAGAATAGATTCAAAGATCATTAACTCATCTTTATAGTAAGTGGCATAACAGCCACATTGAACAGAAAAATGTGCACTGAAACATCAATACAAACTTCCAGAACCTGATTTATAAATGTTGTGCCGTTGCAACCTGACAATGCAAGTAACTGCCTTAAAACTCAATTTCTAATGATTAAAAGGTTTTCCAACAGTGATTCTAATATCTTCAGGTATCACTATTGACCATGCTTCATTATTGCCAAGTTCTCAATAAAGGAGGATGTAAACAACATAATAAAGTTAATTTCCTTTGATTAATGCAAATAATCAATTCTTCCAGGTCGGATGAAAAATGTGGAGAAGTTGTAATAAGGCCACCTCCGAAAAAGTGTATCTAGAAAACCTTCACATTAAGTGTGCCCTAAATCGTTGATAGGGTATCACCAAATACGCATTAACCAAAATCCGCAGGCAACCACATTTTTATTTAACAGTTTTTCAACACAATGATTGTGGGTCATAAGAAAGTACCCACTTGAAAATGCAAATTTAAAATTAAGTAAAGCATTCATTGCTTCCTACAGCTGCTACTGGAGAGCTCAGAGCAGGGCTTGAGTCGGCGGTAGACGCGAGCAGATGGCCTATACCCACTGTTTTCAGAGGGTAGACGGCGTCTGCCATGCTTCAATGGTGGCCGCTTTCAGCTCAGTAACACGTTTCTTTCCTACTTCTCCCTTGTTTACAGAAATATGCTGTACTCGTCCTGGTGTCAGTCAGTCATAAATCTTTATTCAAATTTAACAATAAATTCATAAAAGCAAAACAAAAGGAAGACAACTATTACTCACTATCCAAAAAGCAGAAAGGTAAATTTGAGTAAAGCCATTAGCAGCTCATATGATTATTAAAGGTTATAAAAATACAGTTTCAGATAAAATCCTTTAGAAAAATAAAAACCAAATCCCTTTTTGTACAGGAGTGCAGAGCGCAAATAAGCAAAATTCAATTATCAGCCAAAGCCGGTAGTCCTCTTAGCACCACTACTCCGGTAAACGAGTAAATGATTTGGTTCTAATAGTAGAAGGGAAATGACACAAGCGTCACAGGTGTAAACCTAAGTGTCTATTCAAATCAATAAAGTGCAAAAGAGACAGTCCACGTAAAAGTTCTTGATCTTAATACCCACGTCAATTTCATTCAATACTAAAGTGCACCGGGACACTTTCAGTAGCGCCTGCATGTTGTCTGCTTTTGTTCCCAGCAGCGACGTGCAGGCGGAGAAGGGGCTTATCAGATGCAAGCTGGGCCAATAGCCAAGGCTGAAGATAAGAGGCCATTAACCCTCTTTTTGTTGGAGTATCATGGCTGGGAGCTATCGGGAGCCTCCCACTTAGATGCAATGGAGGGGAAACAAAGTTTTCACTTCACAGGTACTTAAGAGAGAAATGCTTTTGACTTTGTTCAGTCCCTGTATATAGGATATATATATGCAAGCACTGTCAGATGTTTTGGTGGATCCAGTATTTTCACAAATAACCATTTAAATACCACTATTTTGTTTTATTTATTTTATAACACTTTAGCACTACAGTAGTGCTAAAGCACTATAAAGGAAATAAAATAAAATAGTGGTATTTAAATTGTTATTTGTGTACGTGTGATGTAAATCGCTTTCACACCCATTCATTGGGATGAGTGGAGTGGCTACTCATCCCAATTCAGGGTGTCAGAGTGCTTTTCATCGCATGTACAGATTATCCATTGAAAATAAATCGTATGTGTGTACATCAATATACTGGATGTGTTACATAAGACAGTGAGGGTTACAAGATATGGGAGCCACATGTCCTTCATACCTCATTGTGCTATATTAGAATGATTACAATTTATGAACTGCAAGTAACAAACTGATTTTTGGCTTAAAAGTGGTAACCCACTTACCCATTTACATAAAATAAAAATCTGTCATCTACGTGTTGAAATTGAATTAAATGAAATGAAAACGGGTATTTAATAAAGCGCACAGCTACTCAAACAAGAGTGTCCTGGCGCTTGAGCAGCGATGGGAGAGGAGTGAAAGAAACCAGTTATTTGTTGAACAGCCATGTCTTTAAGCTCTTTCTAAAAGAAAATAAGTTTGGGTCAAGCCTCAGGGTTTCCGGCAGGCTGTTCCATAATTTTGCACCCAATAAACTGAAAGATCTACCGCATGTACGAACAAAGCGTGTTTTGGGCACAGTAGCCAAATTAGTGTTTGAGGACCACAAGGGTCTGGATGTAGAGTAATGGTTGACTCGTTTAAAAAGGTATTCGGCACCAACCTTGTGGAAGGCTATAAAAAAGATGGTCAAGGCCTTGAAGTCAAACCTCTCTTTGATGCGGAGCCAGTGCAGAGATTTAAGAATCGGGGTCATACAAGTTCTAGGACTAGATCTTGCGATGGCTCTGGCAGCCGCATTTTGAACCACTTGCCGGCGCTGGGTCAGAGATTTTGGAATACCAAGGTACAGACAGTTGACATAGTCAAGCTTAGATGACACTAGAGCCTGTACGACAATCCTTCTACTCTCCAGCGGTAGGAGAGGCAGATTTTTTTTTAACATTCGGAGTATACCGAACCATACACCAGAGAAGTGTTGAATCTGGGGGCGCATCGACAATGTTTTGTCAATGATTATTCCCAGGTTTTTTAATTTTTCCTTTTCAGCGGGCCGAGGTGGCAAATCCTTGGGCTACCAAGTACTCCAGTCAGGTGTTTCAAGATTTCCAAAGAAGACAACTTCCGATTTGTCCGGATTGCATTTCAGCTGGTTAACCTTGAGCCAATTGAAAACCTTCGAGAGGCAGGATTTAATCTTTGCCCCATCAAAGTCAGATCCTTTTTTACACGAGAAGATAAGCTGCGTGTCATCAGTGTAAAAGACAATTTTGGCGCCCGCTTCCTCAACCAAGGATGCCAAGGGAGAAAGATAAATATTGAAAAGGGTCAGGCGAGAATGGAGCCTTGATGGACGCCGACATTGATAACAGGGACTGGAGAGGAAAAAGGTGGAAGCCAGATGTCCTGGGATCTATTTTGCAGATGGGAGGACATCCATCTGAGGACGGTCCCACTGAGGCCGACATTCTGAAGTCTATTTAAAAGCCTCTTGTGCGTAACATAATCTGTTGCAGGAACCCTATATGCTACTTTGATTCAAAACTAGAACTAGGCAAAATACAGATCTCTCCAGCAAATACGTTAACCTTCAGAGTTTTCTTATTATTATTAGTATTCCCTGAAATTTAGCTGGCACACAAAGATCTCTGCAACAGGTGCCTTAACCCCGTAAGATATTTTAGAATAAAAATTGTGCAACCAATTAAGCAGAACAGATTTACTGCCACATTTCTCCTTGTTGTCAATTTCTTTGTTGCAGAATAAAAAAAATGTATAAATTGAGGCCTAGGTTCTGAGTTGCATCAATATTTTGTCACAACCCCAATGCAAAATCTATTATTTTAAATATTGTAATGCGCTCAAATGTACATATGATAGACCTGCTAAACATATGTGAAGTCTTAAGATCTGATGTCACTTCCTGTGAGGTCATGGGTTGTGGTCCCACTTCATGTGATGCCACATGTGATGTCACTCCCTGTGTTGTCACATGCAGTGATTCCACTTCCTGTGATGTCACACGCGGTGAACTCACACCCCTTCTGCCTAACTTGGGGAGCTCCCCCACTTCTGTTACCTGTACCGGCTGTGTCTGCATAAAATAGGCTTTCGTAACTTTGCGTTGCAACTCCAAAGTGAGACAGGCAGGCATAAAAAAAAAAATCTTCAGCAAGGGAAGTACAGAAATAGAAAGTCCCACAGGTCCCTGTTTCATTGTCGGTTATTGTTGCTTGCCAGACAACTGTAGCCCACTTAGAGCCCCACTGATAATTCTCCCTGTGCTTCTATCCCTGAAATGTCAGACTCTGCATTACTGAACATGTCCTTCTCAGTCAGCTCTGAGCACACCGCCCTGCATGTCATCTTAACTAGGGTGAAGGAGTGTTCTTTGTCCGTATTGCTCAGTGCTTAATTTGAGCTGGTGGTTTCTGGTGCTGGGCACCAGCACGTAATTGTCAACACCGGCGCTTGTGACAGTCTGCCACAAGGTGGCGCTGTATCACTCATTTAGAGATGACCACAGCAACAGTTAATAATTAATTTAATATACATTAACTGCAGCCAAAGCCATTCTTATAGCCTTGGGGGCTTGGAATAGTCAGAATTGTCACACTTGTAGGAGTGTGTTGGTTAGTAGTTGTGTTGTTACGATCATTGTCATCATGGCAGTGACAATGTGTGGTGCAAGCTGCACTTGCCTCTTGATGAGAGCCCTGGCACTTATTTCTTTACAAATTAAGCACTGGTATTGCTGTCTGGGTTTTCTTGTGTTTTGGGATTACGTATTTGATTGCAGAGGGCGCAATTTAGCAACTTGAACTGAAACAATTTTGGCTCTCATTTACTCTTCCCCGGGCGTGTTATTTTATCTCTCAAAAACTGTTATTCTGGACATCTGGAAAATCTCTCTGATTATTGGCTTGGAATGCCAATGAAAATACGAAATGCTGCTTCCTTCATTCCAGCTGAACGATCTACCTCGTCTACTCATGTATCCTTTTTAAATGTTTCAGACATTGTGATGCCTATTATTTTAATTTCTTTACATCACTTTTTAAAATGTATGTCATGTATAACCTTTGACCACTGACACAGAAGCCAATGACGTTGACAGTTTTTAAATACATTTAAATATGCTTAGTACTACAAAACTGTGTTACTTTACATTGTGAGTCTTTCTATTCCAATGATAAGTATATGTAAATAAAATGTAAATTAAAGGATTGGTTGTGTATAGTGTTATTTAGGAGTTTCGGGGCCCAGGGAAGAGTTGAGTATAGGGGTAGTAAGGGGGTTTATGCCTCAGGGATAGATTGAGTATGGGGTAGTAAAGGTTTTTAGGGCTCAAGGATGGGTAGCGGTTAGAGTAGTAAGGAGCTTTTGGGGCTTAGGGCAGGGTTGAGTTATGAGAGTAGTAGGGGGATACTAGGGCTTAGAGCTATTTCTTGGGTGGGGGTGCAGGTTTAACTGGTTTATGTTTTAGTTATTGTGCTAAGTTTTAGGGACAAGTATAGGCATCAAGTCAACATTAAGGTGCCGATTCCGATCAGGTAAAATTAATTTGCGTACGACTCATATCCGTATATTTTCACGTACGAATCGTACAAGTACCGTACAAATGGCAAAGTACGATTCGTACGTGAAAATTACATACGAATAGCGTCGGGAAAAGGGTACGAGAGGGAGCCGGACATTTTTACGTCCGAATAGCGTCGGGAAAAGTGTACGAGAGGGAGCCGGACATTTTTACGTGCAAATCGTAAAACAGAAGTCCGAGCGCGCAAGTACGATCCGTACCGCCCGTCCGAATACACAACCGCATGTAAAAGGCCCCGTACGGAGCGACCGCAGTAGCACACATGTACACGGGTAAACTTGTGCCCGGATATGAGTCGTACAGCCCCTCCTCCCCGCATATGTCAGCACCGTACCCCTGTATGTCAGCACCGTACGCCCCCCGTCCGCACTGTACCCCAGCCCCGTACCTGTACGCACCGTACCCCAGACCCGTAGTGCCTGTACGCGCCGCACCCCAGGCCCGTACCCCAGCCCTGTACCTGTACGCACTGTACCCCAGGCCCGTAGTGCCTGTACGCGCCACACCCCAGGCCCGTACCCCAGCCCCGTACCTGTACGCACCGTACCACAGGCCCATACACCAGCCCCGCACCTGTACGTGCCGTACCCCAGGCCCGTAGTGCCTGTACATGCCGCACCCCAGGCCCGTACCCCAGCCCCGTACCTGTACGCACCATACTCCAGGCCCGTACCCCAGCCCCGCACCTGTACGCGCCGCACCCCAGGCCCGTACCCCAGCCCCGTACCTGTACGCACCGTACCCTAGGCCCGTACCCCAGCCCCGTACCTGTACACACCGTACCCCAGCCCCGCATCTGTACGCGCCGCACCACAGCACCGTACCCCAGGCCCGTACCCCAGCCCCGTACCTGTATGCACCGTACCCCATGCCCGTAACCCAGCCCCGCACCTGTACGCGCCGCACCCCAGGCCCGTACCCCAGCCCCGTACCTGTACGTGCCGCACCCCAGGCCCTTACCCCAGCCCCGTGCATGTACGTGCCGCACCCCAGGCCCGTACCCCAGCCCCGCAACTGTACGCACCGTACCACAGGCACGTACCCCAGCCCCGCACCTGTACGCGCCACACCACAGCACCGTACCCCAGCACCCTCACCCAGCATCGCGTATGTACGGACCTCACCTACGCAAAAAAGACTCGTACAGAACCAGGACACTGTAAAACAGCACAAGGAGGGTCAATTCGACTCGCACAACACCACAAAACACGTCTACATGACAAAATACATCTCAATGACTGACCTGGCACATCCAAACAGAGGCCCAAAATCACAACCACCTCTTATAACACACCCACCAAAATTTCAAACCCAGCCACACCCACAAATGGACCAATAAAAAGGGCCCACACACACAACCCATGAGCCTTTGCAACAGACCCACTGCTGCCAGACCCCACAGACAAACAACTGCACCTTACTTACACCTTAACTACACCTTAACTTACACACCTTCACACAACCTCCTTCACAAACACCCCCTCTTCACATTCACAAGCACACCGTCACATTCACACCCACACACCCACAACCATCCACACCCACACCCCACACCATGCCCACAGACAAGAATCCAAAGTTCACAAGGGCGGAGCTGGACCTCCTTGTCAACAAAGTCATCAGAGTCGAGCCACAGCTGTTAGGAACATTGGTCAGACAGACCAGCATAGCCCAAAAAACTAGCCTGTGGCAGAGGATCGTCGATAAGGTGAATGCTGTTGCGCCCATCCGAAGGACCAGGCATGAATGCCAAGCCAGGTGGTACGATCTGCGCAGGGCAGTCAAGAGGAAAATGAACGAGGAATACGCCCAGAGTAACATCACTGGAGGTGGGCTGCCCCGCAGACCGGTACATTACCATCCCTGGGAGGAGAAGGTGATGGCCCTGCTTCCGCCGGTGGGAGTACACGGAGTCGAAGGAGTCGCAGAGCCTGGTGAGTACACAAACAACTCACGTAACATGGGGGAAATGGCATCCACACCACAAATACACCAAATGCACGCAACTTCCCCCAAGCCCTCACCGCACACAACCACACTCAAAAACCACGCTCATGCCACTAACGTCTCCATGCCCCATTCACAAATAAAGGCAATGCCATGTCCCAGGCCACACCAACCACAAACCCAAGACTGGATGTCCGGGATGCTGGGAGGGTGGGGCTCACACAACACATTGTGCAACTCAGAAGCAGACACCAATGCCCTCAGCCCATATGGCCTAGGTACATACCCATGCACCATGCCCAATGCACAGGGACTGGCAAAGTACTGACAAGGTAGCTGACACTTGGCCCTGCTGTATGCAGCACAAGGCCCTCCTGTGACCACTGTACACTCAAACACCAACTCCACAAGCTCAGATATCTAGCACAGGAACTCACACTCACTGTCATGCCAGCATGCACCATGAGGGGACAGACACATCACCTGGGAGACCCAATGACAAATCACACTACACCCAACAGCAGGCCAGGTCACACACCCTCCCTTACACAAGCACACACCCCCGTGGCAGGCAACGGATTTACCCACTCTCACAATGGACATGTGACACAACAAGACCAATCCATAGCCAAATAAGCATCCTAGCCAAAATTCTACTGGTCAAACACTCAGGAGAACATATCAATCTGTCCCCCGCAACATCCCCATCCCCAAGTGTACATTGAGAGGAATGCTAGGCACATCCAACTACCTGGAGGAACTGTGACAACTTGAATATGTATGAAACATGGATGTGGCATGAAACAGCATTAACATTGTCTCTCTCTCTCACACACAGGGCAACGTTATGGACCTCCCCCCAACAATGGGGCAGAACAATCACAGTCCCAGGCTCAGCGTGATGATGATCCCACCGGCAGCGACGACTCTCACCACTCCGTGGATGACCCCGACCAACCTGGCCCCTCTGGTGCCCAAGCCCCTGCAGCACCTGCGTCAGATACATCTGTGCCAACCCCCACCCCCATTCCTGCCACATCCCAGGAGACACCTAGGAGCCCTGCTCGCACTGAACAACAGAGCCAGTCTGACCAGGAGGGACAAAGTTCTCCGGGCACCCAGGAGGAGGCAGACAACCCCGCAAATGCCATCCCTCAGGGGTCCCATAGACCTGATGTGCCCACAACAGCAGGCCAGGCTCGTGTGGGCAGGGGTGGTGGGATTGGAGGCAGGTGGAGGCGCGAACCTGACCAGCCAGCTGAGGGAACCAGTATGTCACACATACGCCACATCCTGGACACATACCGGCGTGACACCAGGGGCATCAGCCAGGTAGTGGCGAGCCTCACAGAGATGAAGGGACCCTCGACGAGATGAAGAACCTGCAGGCCGAGCAACATGCCAGTCAACAACAACACCAAGGACGGATGGAGGCAAGACTGGCTGAGCTCCTGGCGGTGCAAACGGACATGAGCCGTTCACTCCGTCGGATCGCTGACAACATGGGCAACCCTCCCTGTGCCACCAGGCGAAGACCACCACCAGCCACAGGGAGGGAGGAGGAGGAGGATTCATCCGACGGAGCATCACAAGCAACGTCAAGGCCTGCATCTGAGGGTCCCCCCAGGAAGGTGGGTCGTCCACGGAAAAGACCGTGAGAGTCAGCGGACCATCCACATCTCCCAGGTCACCTGGCCTGGCACCTGGCCCTCTGGCGCAACAGCAGCACCTCATCCAATGACATTCTCTGCCACATGGACTTGCTGGTCACAGTGTGACCAATGATGACCAACACTGTGGTCTGGACTCTGATGACTTCCAAAGCAAAGGATCCCATCTCCCCCTGTGAACTTTGGATTCTATGCACCCGGTAGAGCACCTTAGTTAATCTACCAAAACACGTACCCCACCGTAAATAAAAATCTTAATTTTTTCATGAGATGTTGCAGTCATTTTGCATTAGTCCACAACATATGTGTGTGTAAATGTCAAACTATGCCTGAGTGTTGAACTAACTAAACCCATCCATACCCTGGAATCTGAGTCTGGTATAGGACACACATGGGTCATAATGTATCATTCAATGCAGTCATGGAGCACAATACTCACCTGTGATGTCCTCAAGCTGCTGAGGGGGGGCTTGCAATACTGTGCGGACAGAACTATTTGGAAGAGTATCATTAAGGCGCAGAGGTCATGGCTCATGTGGAGGCTCCCGGGGAGGGAGTCCCAGGTATGTGTGGCCAGGTGGGAGGACTATGTCCTGCATGCTGGAGTAAGGTGGATGTGAAGAATGGTGTCCAGGGCAAGGTTGGATGCACGGAGATGGCTCAACGGGGTCTCGGATGACAGTGGTACAAGGTTGGTTTGGGTTCGGGGTTGTGGCCTGCCTCCTGAGTGTGGGTGGGTGTGTAGTGTGAAGGTCATCCTGCAGCAGACAGTGATCCATTGCAGTTATCTCTGCTGGACGGTGATGTGGCTGGTGCGCGGGATGTTGAAGCTGAGGTGTGTAGATGCACCCTGGATGTGGGCAAGTTTCCCGGGAGTTTGGATGTGCCTGCTCCGTAGAGGGCAGGGCAGTATTTGACACGGATGTTGTCGTGGACCTGGGGGATGGTCCGTCTTTCCGTGAAGTGGATCTATCTGGGAATCATGTGCATAATGCAGAGGGTCTTGCAGGCTGAGGCACAGATGCTGGTGATTAGCATGGCAAATGTGAGCAAGCAATCCATGATGCACACCATCTTGTGTGCGTGGACACTGGGTGCTTGTGCAGGGCTCTTGCGGGTGGGACACAAGCAGTTGACCCAGCTGTAAGGGGACAATCCTCAGATGTTGATCTCAGTCCTGTACAAGTCCAGCCTCAGGTGGCTGGTGTTCAGCCATTCATCAATGGATCTCATGCATTCTTGAATATTAGAACTGGCAATGTCTGCGTCCTTGGTGAGGGTGAGGAGCACCTGGCTGTCAATGGCATACGAGCTGATGATGAGGTGCTGTGCGCATGTGATGGTGGAGAGGGAGGTCCTGGACACATTGTAGATTGACACACTGAGAGATGATACCTGTGCCATGTGCCTGACGACGACACCATACTACATGCAGAAGCATTGAGTCCCACTCCCATGGCCTTGCTGGGGTACAGAGCCGTTGGGGAGTAGGAGGGACATGACCTGGTTGGTGTGACAGGGCCTGGAAGGCGTGGCAGCGCTGTGTAGGCAGTTGGAGTTGCACACTCATCATGCAAAGGTGTTGTGTGTGCGCTTAGTGTATGCCAGAGAGCAGGCGGTAGATTTGTGGATGGACATTGCTTGGAGGGTGGCTGCAACATCAGACTGTAGTGTGATGTGGGTCATGCAAGGACCTGAGGGTCGTGCAATGTGCACGTTGCATGTGCAGACGGTCCAGCCTTTGGCACCGCGTGGCCGCAACTGTGGCACAGACAAGCTGATGACAGCCAAATGAATGGGTTGAGGGAGGAAGGGAGGAGCATCTTTGATGTGTGTGTGTTGCCAAATCCGGAAACTTCGTGTGCCCTTGCTGCAGGGGATGCAACAGCAGGCGTCATGTCCTGGAAACTATTAGGGGTGGGCGGAATTTGCGAAATTCACTTTCGCAGATTATCGCGAGAATGTAAAAAATCTCCGCAAACACGCGGAAATATCGCGAAGATGCGGAAGTTTTTTTCCCGCCCGTTCGCGGTATTTTCTGCATGGTCGCGGCTCGCCAACTTACCCATGCGGTTGCTCGCAGGCGCGGCCATCTTGTTTTCACTAGTCTCGCGGTGCATGATCGCGAGAACAAAGACGTGATCGCGCGACGCATGACGTTACTGCGGGCGCGAACTGTCGCGAGACAGCGCAAATGGCTACCAACAATCCAACATCTCGTGGAGAACGCGACCGGATCGGGAAAACTTGTCGACGAACGCGGGGATTCAGGTAAGGCGATCGCTTTCACGCGAGAATGTATTATTTTACAGCGCGAGCAAGCAAAAATTTCCTGTAAAATGCGGGTTGCGGAAATTTTTACATCTTCGCGCTCTCCGCGGATCGTGAAAATGTCAAATTATCGCAATTTCCGCTAGCGGAACGGATTTTTAGCCCAGGCCTAGAAACTATGCCACAAGTTGCACACAAAGACAAGGAGGTCAGAAAGGACAACTGCAACAGGTGTATGTAAAGGAAGGAGTGTCCGGTTTTCCATGGCACACCCAGAGACAATGGATGCACAATCACCAAAGATGACTGACACGGATCAGGAAACTGAAGGCCGAGCTGCGCACAGGAAACACACCCTCAGCAGGTGTTGATGGCCCGTTGTGGGGACCAACATGCCAAAACACATACACAGCCATGGACTTCATGCACAATAGAGAATCAAATACATGAAGAACAGCATGCATGTTGCTAATCTACACATAGACTCATATGTACAATCTTTGACAACTATGCCAGAGATGCCGCATGCACAGTGGCAAGAGACCTGCATTGACAGAGATGAGGCACCTTGGAGGGTGAGGAACACCTTTATTACTCATGCTCACACCTATGGAAATGCATCAATATGAACAGACTCACAGGTCTTTTGGATGAACATGTGGGACCTACAGTGGACACCCCCTTCGCACCACAGATGCTGTAAATACATTGAACTGGCACACAAGTGAAGGGGTGAGCCAAACACCCCCCGCTGCACACGGAGAGGCTGCAATTCCCCATTGAGCCTCTTATGGGGATGTCCCACACTATGTCCACCCGTAGCATCCCGTATGTTTCAGAGGGAAGTTTTACACACATTGATGCCTTCATCACAATCCACAATCCCATTACAGATGACTGTCACGAAGTGTGACTATCAATTCATGTGAGTCATGCTACATGTCATGTGCCCCATGGTGAGTCGACATGTATGCATAGTAACAAAACCTGCACAGGAGCAGTGCCCACACATTACAAACAACTACCACACCCAAAATGCCTAGCTGCAATCCTTACCCAAAGGAGACTTTTCACCATGTCCGTGCATGTAACGCTGATTCAGCACACGTTGCAATACTCATGAGGAATAGCAGGAGCACAACGATGCCACGAGCAAACAGCATGCGCAACTACCTGGGGAGGACAGACACACAAGAAGTCAGGAAAAAGATAGTCATCCGCATGCATGGTCATGTACTCTACATGAATAAGGTTGACACCATGCTAGTTGAAAATTGAGTGTGTCAGCTAAAATGTGTGGAATGACATCATCACTCGAGTGACACATCAGAACACACCTCTAAGTCACTTAGCATACAGTCAGCTGGACACACACATTGCAACACATGCCACACAAGGCTCCAAGCTCCACACTCAGACCCAGGGACTCACCATTATGAGAAGAAGTTGCATATGAGCTGACTCCGGATGTCCTCTCCTCCTCCTCACTTGCCTCATGACCAAGGCCTTCATCCTCCACGGGTGGATGTTCCTGCTCATCCGGATCCAGGATGAGTGGCACAGCTTTCTCCACTGTCATGTTGTGCAGCATGCAGCACAGGAGGAAGATTTTGCAGACCTTCACCGGTGCATATGGGAGGGACCCGCCTGTCTTGTGGAGGCACCGGAATCGGCTCTTCAGGAGGCCAAACGTCCTCTCAATCACTCACCTGGTCTGCCCATGGGCATTGTTGTAACGGTGATCTGCAGCTGTTCTGGGGTTGCGGAGAGGCGTCATCAGCCATGGCATGTTGGGATAGCCAGAGTCCCTTACATGGAAACATCATGTAAAGAAGTGGGTCAGGAGATGCCGTAACATACAAAGATACCGCTAAATACAGGACAAACAGAGTATACCCACCAACAAGACATGCTCGTTCGTTGTGCAGCTGCAGCATCATTTCTGGCACCCTGCTACGCCTCATGATGTAGGAATCGTGTGCTGACCCTGGAAAACGTGCACAGACATGGGAAATCAGGATGTTAGGTAGACACACCACAAGGGCATTAATGGAGTGATAATGTTTTCGGTTTTGATAGGCTACCTCTTGTGCCTGTGGTGGTACCAAAGCCACATGTGTCCCATCAATGGACCCAATTACATGGGGCATCCCTCCAAGGGCATAGAACTCACCCTTGATACCTGTCAACTGCTCACAAGTTGGAAAATGGATGAATTCATCCAGGTGCTCCAACATGGCTTCTAAAACATCATGCAGGACACGGCTGAACATGGTTTGGGACATGCCACCCACATCAGCTATGGTGAATTGAAACGTACCAGTGGCAAAAAAATGTAGGGCTGCCATCACCTTCATCTTTGGGGTCAGCGCAGTAGGATAACTGTGTCGCGGTTGGAGGTGTGGTGCCAGCCTGTTTGTCAGGTCCTCAATTAACTGTTGGGTGAATCTGTAACGGCGTATGCAGTCACGTTCCCTCATGGCACCCAAGTCTGGCATTGATCGGGGGAGAAGCGGTGCCCTGCAAAAATTTGGAAGGAATAACGAAGATTGAGTACATTTCAACACCAATGTCAATGAACTGAGCACATGTTCAACAGCTAATACACATCTGCTAAATACAGAGTCTGGTCTGTGCAATACATCCAGGACACGTATGCCAGCCAGGTGATACTCCTACGAAGAGCCAGCTACAAACGTTGATTGTCAAGGTCTACATGACATGCCATGAAACTAGCTGTGGGCCAGTGTAAGTGAACAGCCAGACACATTACAGGAGTGACATACATCCACATATCTGCATTCGAAGGATGTTATCTAATTCAGACAGCTTGCGGCTAGCTAGACACACAGGTCACATGTCATTTAAAAAGTACAGATCACACACATTGCCATGAAGGGGTACATGTCAAAACTGATAACACAGACATTGAGACAATGCAGATATGTCCTCAGTTCAAAATACCATGTTCGATGCATACAGACACACGTTACGTGGGATTCCACATGTGGCATGGTGTGCGTAATTGTGTGCCATGCCCATCTACACACTGACACATGTTGGATGCAGCAACAGCAGATGCAGTTGACGGAACACCAACAGCAAGCTCATGGGAACACATGACACACACATGACATAGTCACATCGTGGCACGCTGGTAGTTAGATGTCAGGTGTAATTATTCGTGTACCTGGCATCAGGGGACAGTTGCGGGTGTTGGCGACTGTGCCATACCAGTGATGCAGTGCTTGACACGTTTGTACTACATGCAGACATGTGCAAAGTGTGAAGGGGAAGTGTGCAACATAGTGCCCCATCACACATGACATGTGTACACAGGTCACCACACATCTATTGTGCTAAAACATGAGGAGACATGTGCCACATCACTGCCTGACACACCTAGGCCCTGCACATGAAGGACTGCACTGACAATGACTTGATGTACAGCCTTGTGCGAGTCTGACACCTCCATTCCTTTCGTGTGCGCCTCCTATCACCAGTGTAAGCTGTGAAACGCACCGTAAACACGCTCTGAGGGCATGTGTACGGTCATATCACTATATTGGGTTTGGGTAGGAGTATGCGTGTGTGTACGGACCGTACACACGTACGTGTACGACCAGTGTGTACACATACGTGTACTACGGTAGTACACGTACATGTACGACCAGTGTGTACACCTAGGTGTACACACTGGTCGTACACATACGTGTACACACTGGTCCTATCCCCATAGTAGTGTTGCCGTAGGTGTACGCCATAGTGATACGGCCCGTACACGCGTGTGTACGGGTCATATCACTATGGCGTACTCCTACGCCAACACTACTATAGGGATACGACCCCTACACGCACGTGTACGGGCCGTATCACTATGGCGTACACCTACGCCAACACTACGATAGGGATACGACCCGTACACGCGCGTGTACGGGTCGTATCACTATGGCGTACACCTACGCCAACACTACTATAGGGATACGACCCGTACACGCGCGTGTATGGGCCGTATCACTATGGCGTACACCTATGGCAACACTACTATAGGGATACGACCCCTACACGCGCATGTACGGGCCGTATCACTATGGCGTACACGTACGGCAACACTACTATAGGGATACGACCCGTACACACGCGTGTACGGGTCGTATCACTATGGCGTACACCTACGCCAACACTACTATAGGGATACGACCCGTACACGCGCGTGTACGGGCCGTATCACTATGGCGTACACTTACGGCAACACTACTATAGGGATACGACCCCTACACGCGCGTGTACGGGCCGTATCACTATGGCGTACACCTACGGCAACACTACTATAGGTATACGACCCGTACACACGCGTGTACGGGTCGTATCACTATGGCGTACACCTACGCCAACACTACTATAGGGATACGACCCGTACACGCGCGTGTACGGGTTGTATCACTATGGCGTACACCTACGCCAACACTACTATAGGGATACGACCCGTACACACGCGTGTATGGGCCGTATCACTATGGCGTACACCTACGGCAATACTACTATAGGGATACGACCCCTACACGCGCGTGTACGGGCCATATCACTATGGCGTACACGTACGGCAACACTACTATAGGGATACGACCCGTACACACGCGTGTACGAGCCGTATCACTTTAGTAGTGGTGCCCTAGGGGTACGTGTGAAACACACCGTACCTGTGTGGGGATTTGAATATTACAATGGGGACACATAAGGGACAAGTATTAGGGCCTAAATGCATGCTGGTTGTCATGGATACCAAGTTCCAAGATCAAATTTTTCCATCATGTGGGCTGGAAAAAGCAGTTGGCCACATTATACATTGTTGCAAAGTGGTTGTTGACTTGACATGCTGCTGCAAATTTGAAAGATGCTAATGCTGTCACTGGTGTATGTTTAAAGGGAATGGAGGAAACGTAGGATGCAAATGAGTCTGACCAATCACTCTGTACTCCTGTAAATGAAATAGGCCAGCAAGGCAGATATAAGTCAGGCAGAACCCATGAGAGGGCACTTGCCTGCACAACATGTCAGTCGACACCACTGCTGCTGTCTTGTCTTCCTCTGGCATCATGTTAAGGTCTGTGGAGAGGGTCCAGCCATTCACACAGGAAGAGAATGAGGCGTTGCTGGACGTCATTCTCCCACATTACCCCAGCCTGTATGGTAGACCAGGGGAGCAGGTGAGTGCTGACTCCACTACCTTTGACTGTGCCCCTTTTTTTGTGACTCTCACTTCTGGCATTGTGTCCAGGTGTGACAGACATGCAAAGTTGTTTAGAGTGGGTCCCAGGGGGGGGAATGGCTTATGTCTCTCATGCTGAGCATGATGTGGTTCATGTGTGCACTCCTCACTTGCATTGTGCTTACTGTGACATTCACTGCATGGTGCATGGCACATTCAGCGTGGCTAATCCTCTTGGGCATTCTTGTTCTATAGTCCTGAGGTGAATCAGTGGTCCCCCTGGTGTGACAGGTGACTGTACCCACAGATGTGTGTGAGTTGAGTGGAGCTGTGGTGAGAGTGTCCAAATGATGTGTACGCCCCCTGGACATTGATGTGTGTCAATGTTCCTTGTCATGTGGGTGAGTGTCTATGTGGAGTGTTGCACCACAGCTACATGGAGGAGGCAACTGCTCTACCCATCTGATGTGAGAAGGAAGCCGTGCTGTGTGTCTGACTTGCTGGGCTAGCCCCACGCCTGTGACACCCCCCAGGAAAGTGGCACATGTGCAGAGTGAGGTTTGTATCCGCTGTTGCCAATGGCAGGTGAATGATCTGTGCCTGTGTGTGTCTGTGTACTCTGCTGAGGTTGCGTCAGTGGCCTGGGGTATGTGACTGCTTGGAGGTGCTGTCCATCAGCCTTGTGTTGCTTGTGATGCACAGTATGTGCCATGATCAGGGAGTCTGTGGAACCCCTCATGCCACCTGTGTACTTTCAATGCCATGTAGTGCATTGGTGCTTACACAGAGGCGAATGTCCCTATGACAAAGGTGCTATTAGTTGGCAGCATACTATGCCCTGTTCAACAAATCAAAGATGTTAAAATGTGTGTCTCTGTGACAGGGAGCAGGTGTAGTGATGTAGTCTCACTTTGTCATCCTCACAGGTAACCGCCTACCAGAAGGGGAGAATTTGGAAGAGGGCCGTCAGGGCCGTGAATACGGTGGAGGGTCGCAGTCGGCGCCTGCCCCAAGTGAGGAAACGCTGGCAGGACATCCGGTGCTGGACCAGGAGGATCGCCCGGGTCCTGCTGGGAGACTCACCAGCACGCCCCCACGGCGGGCGCCGGCGCCTGACCCACCAAATGAAGCGTGTCCTGGCGGTGGTCTTCTCTGAGATGGATAGGCGGTTACAGGAGAGACAGCAGCAGGAAGGGGGTAGGTACATGTGTGTTTGTTGTGTGTCACCAGCTTTTGGAAGTGCTCAGTCGCCTGGATACACTGCCAGGGTTTATATGTGCAGTGAATATCCTGTTCCCCCAAGTCAACCGGTGCTGTTCTTCCTCCCTTCCCCTCCTTGACATGTGTTCCCTGGTCTGTGTGTAATCACTATTGCACATGGTCATCTAGGCTGCAAGTTAATCAAGGTGCACACTGCTTTCAGCATCATGGGTGCGGGTGGTCTGTGACATGTGTTGGTACCTTGCCTGTGCCCTGTCCTGTACACTCATTTGGGGGTGCATAATTGTTGGCACTGTCCTGAGTCTCAACATAGGAGTGTGAGGTTTCAAATAAACAGACTTGCAGCATGCATGACCAATGTAGTGGCCTCAGACATGATGTGCATGAGTGGGAGATATGCATAGTGCCGGGACGGTTGCTCCTGTTACAGTCAGATCATTCCAGGACCATGGAGCAGTGTGCCCACTACAGTCCCATGAGACACCTTTTCCTGGGAATCATGTGTGGCATCAAACACTGTGCCCATTCACTGTGTGTTCAGCATAGGTTGGCCTCTGTGGCATTGTTCCATGGCCTCATTTGTATTTACGTAAAGTGTGCTACATGTGTCCACTGTCCATGGTGACCCCATTAGGCTTGTGCATCCTCACACTGGCCAGTGCCTGTGTGTCTATGTACAACTATCTGTTGATGGTTGTTTGTCACAAATATGTGTGGTCAGCCTCACGAGGTGAGGTTGAGTACATTTAGGAGTTCTTGATGCACATTTTAGTAATCCCAGATTAAGAGGTGTAACTACTTGCTCTGTCTTAATCACATTGTCTCAGGTAGGGGGGGTTTGTGCAGGCAAGGCCCACATGTCCAAACCTTATGTCTCCTTGCCAGGTCTGACCTGTGTGTGATAATTGTCTGGACAGACACTCAACGTGCAGTGACCCAGGCATGTTGTGCAGGGTGTAATGTTTGTGCTTTGCAGCATGTGTCAAAAGTAGTGGGTCAGATGTGTTGCCAACTGTGTCATCATTGTACGGATGGCCATGTGACAGGTGGCATGATTCAAGTAGTTAGTCAAGATGTCTTGTACCTTGGCACTGACTACACTTGTCAACATGTCCCAATAGTTTATATGCTTGACTTTGATTTTTTGTTGTGAAGGACAATAATGTGCCTGCATGACAGATGTCTCCCAAGGAAGTGCACAAGAAACCACCTTTACACTTTTAGGGGACACGCTGGCACATTTAAAACAAAGGCACAGTTCTGTAATAAAATTGATTAGAGATTATACATATACATGTTCCCACATTGTGGTTGCATTTGGGTTAGTCCTCGGTTGTTGCTGATACCAACTTACGGGTGTCAAGTCATCCAGACCACCGTGGTGCCATGTATATGTACTTCCTGATACCACATTTCTTCTTAACAGTGGCTTATTTGCATTAGGCTGGCAGCTCATACAATGACTGTGTAAAAGTAGTTTTTTGTGCACCTCCTTGTGTGACTTCTGTTATCCAGGCACATGTGTGTTCTGTTCCAAAAGTGGCACATCCACACATTCCAAACATGTCGATTGTGTAAAGTGTTGTGATTCCCAAGGGATCACAATGTATTTCTTTAGGGTTTACAAAGTACTCACAGTTCTCTGAGTGTGGGGACACCTTCAGCATTGGCGTCTGTTATTTGGTCTTGGGTGCACCAATACTGTTTCTTTCACAGTGAACAAGAGGTGGCATGCCTTCATAGTCTGGCTGTGCTCCACTGTTCACAGACACTAGCTTCTCAGTATAATTGGATATCGAGTTATTTGCTGTTGTGTCCTGATGTTCATTTTTTCAGGTGGCATGGTGGGTGAACCAACTGGGGAGTGCATGGCTTACATATGTGCGGAGTATTCTAGATGTTACTCATGATGCATTTCCTGATATGCACTGTGACCTATTTTGTTTGGACTCATGTGTCAGATGTACACAGGTGACTGATTATTTCATGTCTCTTCACCTTGCACACAGCCTCATCGGGGGACACAGAGGGAGACACCTGCACGGACCAGGAGGAGGGATCGAGCACCGGTGCCACCACTGCTGGGGAGTCGGCGGAATCAAGTGGCACCGAGGGCGAGGGGAGTCAGGCGGAGGACCTGTCTAGTACCAACACCGACTACGACGCTGACGGGTCCGAGGCTGAGCTCCCTGAGGGGGCGGAGGCTGCTCCAACAGCTGGCAGCACCACTACAACTGTCACCGCCCCCTCCATGCCCATCACCGCCCTCCCAGTTGCTCGGGTCCCTTCTGTCCGTGTAGGGCAACAATGTGTCTCCTTCGTGCCAGGCACCGCACCCCCTGCCCCTGTCTCCCCTGCTGCCCTCACTGCCGAGTCTGTGGACATTCAGCGGCAGTTGCAGGTTGGGCAGACATCGATCCTGACTGTCCTCCATGGCCACACCAGACTGCTGACACAGATGGTGTCGTATATGGAGGGCATGTCATCAGCGATGTCTGACCAACGGATGTTGCTGAGGTCCATGGACTCGTCACTGATGGCAGCAGTGAGTCTCCTACAGCGCTTTGTCCCCCCCTACCCCTGCACCATCCACACTTCCCACTCCCATGCCTGTCCCAAGCACACACAGACATTCCCAGCCACGCACCCCACCAGACACAGGCAGCACACCAACAGGGAAGGGCAAGCGCACACCTCCTGTCACCCACACTCAGGGGGAAGAAGGCACACCCACTGGGTCTAGGGCACACAGGCAGACACGCAGTCACAGTCCAAGTCCGCATGCCTCACTCCCCAGTCCCTCCAATGTCACTCCCCTCGGCTCCCCTGCCCCACAGTCTGAGAAGGAGACATACTTGGCTGTGCTGGGCCTCAGCCCCACTGGTTCACCATCACGCAAACGTGCAAGGCACTCCACGGGTAGGGGAGTTGAGTCCCCTCCCTGTCCACCACCTCCCCCAGTAGCGCTGCAACCCATCCCGCCGAACCCCCCCTCCTTGGGGCCTGTGGTTCCTTCAGGTGCAGGGGAGACACTGGACGAGCTTGCGGACGTGTGCAGCGCCATGCTAACCTCCACCTTTGGCGCTGCCGCACCCCCTGTGGTTGAGTCGTCCGTCCCTGCACCCACAACACCTACCCTTCCCCCTCCTGTCCCTGCGGTGCCTGCTCCTTCCCCACATGATGCCCCCCCAGTCGCTGAACCAGAGGTTTAGTATGTGCAGACAAGCTCGGGGAGACTCGTGGACATTTGTCCCCCCCAGGACTTCGCATCTGGACTGGCCTATGGCCTTTGTAAATATTGTCCTTTTATACCTTTTAATTTAATGCTGAATAAAGCATTTTGTTTTTCCTTTGACCACGATTGGTTTTCAGGTATTGATGTTGGTGCTGATGCTCCATGAGTTGGGGTGGTGATCATGTGTTAGGTGTCTGGGAAATGTTGTAGTCTGCTGCTCATGGGGTGGACCCTGGTATCTGCGTGCCATCACAAGGTCTCTGAAAAGAATCTTTCGTCGTGTATGCTCTTTGTGTTTGGAGACATTGTCCCAAGGAGTGTTCCTTCCTCTGTGGCACCTGACATCTTCCCTGCAGGGAGTTGCACAATTGTTGTGCTGACCTGTGTCTACATTTCCTTTGTGGGTGACGGATCCCTTCAACTATGGCCATGCCTGCTCATCAATGTCTCCGGCTGCATCGTCTGTGCCATCCTTGGTAGTCACTGTACTTGTGTATAGAGTATGTTGCCATGCCTTCATGTAGAAATTGTCCCTTTTCTGCACTATGCATGTGTGTACTCCCAGCCTGGCACACATATGGTACTTGTTCTGCAGGGTATTTGTTCACCTGACTCACAATTGTGGGCATTGTGTCTGTGGGAAGTCCACCCTATTCCTTCCATGGGAGACAACAACTTGGTGGCTGTCCCAGCACCTGTACATTCCTATCAGTCCTGGAATGTGTGTGACAGTGTGTGTTCCCTTTGGCTCTCTTAGTTTAGTAGGCTTTATCATAACTATACAGTCTTGTGACATGATCTCAGTGTGTGTATTGTCCTGCATCCGCCAGGGGTGGGTATGCATGTGTCATTTGTCCTCACACCCACATGTGGTGTGTCATGCAGTGAGGGAAAGACATACATCCTCATGGGAGTGGGACACTGCTGTCAGTGATGTGTTGTTATGTCACTCTCAACATAGTCGCACATTGGGGATGCGTTCATACACCCATGGAGTTGTGGTCATCTGAGGATGATGTACAAACCCCCATGTCTCTGTCCACTGCTGGCAGTGCTATGCACCCACTCCTCATATGTATGTCCACTGCTGGGAGTCCTCTGCACCCACCCCTCATACGTCAAATCTGTCCACTGCTGGGAGTCCTCTGCACCCACTCCTCATATGTCTGTCCACTGCTGGGAGTCCTCTGCACCCACCCCTCATACGTCTCTGTCCTCTGCTGGGAGTCCTCTGCACCCACTCCTCAAATGTCTGTCCACTGCTGGGAGTCCTCTGCACCCACCCCTCATACGTCTCTGTCCACTGCTGGGAGTCCTCTGCACCCACCCCTCATATGCCTGTACACTGCTGGGAGTCCTCTGCACCCACCCCTCATATGTCTGGACACTGCTGGGAATACTCTGCACCAACCCCTCATACGTCTCTGTCCACTGCTGGTAGTGATATGCACCCACTCCTCATATGTCTGGACACTGCTGGGAGTCCTCTGCACCCACCCCTCATATGTCTGAACACTGCTGGGAATCCTCTGCACCCACCCCTCATACGTCTCTGTCCACTGCTGGGAGTCCTCGGCACCCACTCCTCATATGCCTGTCCACTGCTGGTAGTGATATGCACCCACTCCTCATATGTCTGGACACTGCTGGGAGTCCTCTGCACCCACTCCTCATATGTCTGGACACTGCTGGGAATCCTCTGCACCCACCCCTCATACGTCTCTGTCCACTGCTGGGAGTCCTCTGCACCCACCCCTCATATGTCTGTCCACTGCTGGGATTCCTCTGCACCCACCCCTCATAAGTCTCTGTCCACTGCTGGTAGTGATATGCACCCACTCCTCATCTGTCTGGACACTGCTGGAGTCCTCTGCACCCACCCCTCATATGTCTGTCCACTGCTGGGAGTCCTCTGCAGCCACCCCTCATATGTCTGTCCACTGCTGGGAGTCCTCTGCAGCCACCCCTCATATGTCTCTGTCCACTGCTGGGAGTCCTCTGCACCCACCCCTCATATGCCTGGACACTGCTGGGAGTCCTCTGCACCCACCCCTCATATGTCTGGACAGTGCTGGGAATACTCTGCACCAACCCCTCATACGTCTCTTTACACAGCTGGTAGTGATATGCACCCACTCCTCATATGTCTGGACACTGCTGGGAGTCCTCTGCACCCACCCCTCATATGTCTGGACACTGCTGGGAATCCTCTGCACCCACCCCTCATACGTCTCTGTCCACTGCTGGGAGTCCTCTGCACCCACTCCTCATATGTCTGTCCACTGCTGGTAGTGATATGCACCCACTCCTCATATGTCTGGACACTGCTGGGAGTCCTCTGCACCCACCCCTCATATGTCTGGACACTGCTGGGAATCCTCTGCACCCACTCCTCATACGTCTCTGTCCACTGCTGGGAGTCCTCTGCACCCACCCCTCATATGTCTGTCCACTGCTGGGAGTCCTCTGCACCCACCCCTCATACATCTCTGTCCACTGCTGGTAGTGATATGCACCCACTCCTCATATGTCTGGACACTGCTGGGAGTCCTCTGCACCCACCCCTCATATGTCTGTCCACTGCTGGGAGTCCTCTGCAGCCACCCCTCATATGTCTGTCCACTGCTGGGAGTCCTCTGCAGCCACCCCTCATATGTCTGTCCACTGCTGGGAATACTCTGCACCCACCCCTCTTGCGTCTCTGTCCACTGCTGGTAGTGATATGCACCCACTCCTCATATGTCTGGACACTGCTGGGAGTCCTCTGCACCCACTCCTCATATGTCTGGACACTGCTGGGAATCCTCTGCACCCACCCCTCATACGTCTCTGTCCACTGCTGGGAGTCCTCTGCACCCACCCCTCATATGTCTGTCCACTGCTGGGATTCCTCTGCACCCACCCCTCATAAGTCTCTGTCCACTGCTGGTAGTGATATGCACCCACTCCTCATCTGTCTGGACACTGCTGGAGTCCTCTGCACCCACCCCTCATATGTCTGTCCACTGCTGGGAGTCCTCTGCAGCCACCCCTCATATGTCTGTCCACTGCTGGGAGTCCTCTGCAGCCACCCCTCATATGTCTCTGTCCACTGCTGGGAGTCCTCTGCACCCACCCCTCATATGCCTGGACACTGCTGGGAGTCCTCTGCACCCACCCCTCATATGTCTGGACAGTGCTGGGAATACTCTGCACCAACCCCTCATACGTCTCTTTACACAGCTGGTAGTGATATGCACCCACTCCTCATATGTCTGGACACTGCTGGGAGTCCTCTGCACCCACCCCTCATATGTCTGGACACTGCTGGGAATCCTCTGCACCCACCCCTCATACGTCTCTGTCCACTGCTGGGAGTCCTCTGCACCCACTCCTCATATGTCTGTCCACTGCTGGTAGTGATATGCACCCACTCCTCATATGTCTGGACACTGCTGGGAGTCCTCTGCACCCACCCCTCATATGTCTGGACACTGCTGGGAATCCTCTGCACCCACTCCTCATACGTCTCTGTCCACTGCTGGGAGTCCTCTGCACCCACCCCTCATATGTCTGTCCACTGCTGGGAGTCCTCTGCACCCACCCCTCATACATCTCTGTCCACTGCTGGTAGTGATATGCACCCACTCCTCATATGTCTGGACACTGCTGGGAGTCCTCTGCACCCACCCCTCATATGTCTGTCCACTGCTGGGAGTCCTCTGCAGCCACCCCTCATATGTCTGTCCACTGCTGGGAGTCCTCTGCAGCCACCCCTCATATGTCTGTCCACTGCTGGGAATACTCTGCACCCACCCCTCTTGCGTCTCTGTCCACTGCTGGTAGTGATATGCACCCACTCCTCATATGTCTGGACACTGCTGGGAGTCCTCTGCACCCACCCCTCATATGTCTGTCCACTGCTGGGAGTCCTCTGCAGCCACCCACCCCCTTGGTGCAGTACACTGCTGTCCTGAGCATACACCCCCCCACATTTACTGCTAATATGCTGTACCAGGCCGTAGTCCGACATTTGTGGCGTGTGTATGCCTTGTATCCATAATGTACTGGTGCCGTAGGGGTGCGGGTGAGACGGACCATACCCCTGCATTCATAGGGTGTGTACGGTCCATACCACGGTGCCCCTACATCACCACTACAATGGTGGTACGGACCGTACCCACGCTCTGGGGGCGTGGGTATGGTCCGTACCACGCGTACCCCTACGTCACCACTACAACGGTTGTACGGCCCGTACCCACGCCCCCCAGAGCGTGGGTATGGTCCGTACCACCATTGTAGTGGTGACGTAGGGGTATGCGTGGTACGGACCGTACCCACGCTCTGGGGGGCGTGGGTACGGGCCGTACCACCATTGTAGTGGTGACGTAGGGGTACGCGTGGTACGGACCGTACCCACGCCCCCCAGAGCATGGGTACGGTCCGTACCACCATTGTAGTGGTGACGTAGGGGTACGCGTGGTACGGACCGTACCCACGCTCTGGGGGGCGTGGGTATGGTCCGTACCACGCGTACCCCTACGTCACCACTACAATGGTGGTATGGCCCGTACCCACGCCCCAGAGCGTGGGTACGATCCGTACCACCATTGTAGTGGTGACGTAGGGGTACGCGTGGTACGGCCCGTACCCATGCCCTCAGAGCGTGGGTACGGTCCGTACCATGCGTACCCCTATGTCACCACTACAATGGTGGTACGGACCGTACCCACGCTCTGGGGGGCGTGGGTATGGTCCTTACCACGCGTACCCCTACGTCACCACTACAATGGTGGTACGGCCCGTACCCACGCCCCCCTGAGCGTGGGGACGATCCGTACCACCATTGTAGTGGTGACATAGGGGTACGTGTGGTACGGACCGTACCCACGCCCCCCAGAGCATGGGTACGGGCCGCACCACCATTGTAGTGGTGACGTAGGGGTACGCGTGGTATGGACCATACCCACGCTCTGGGGGGCGTGGTATGGTACGTACCACGCGTACCCCTACGTCACCACTACAATGGTGGTACAGCCCGTACCCACGCCCCCCAGAGCGTGGGTACGGTCCGTACCACCATTGTAGTGGTGACGTAGGGGTACACGTGGTACGGCCCGTACCCATGCCCTCAGAGCGTGGGTACGGTCCGTACCACGCGTACCCCTATGTTACCACTACAATGGTGGTACGGACCGTACCCACGCTCTGGGGGGTGTGGGTACGGGCTGTACCACCATAGTAGTGGTGAAGGGTACGAGTCCACGTCCACTTCCATTGTGGCGGTACGTGGGATTGGTGGACATGCCCCCCGAAGTGACCAGACCATGGAGGTAGTTTATGTGCAGGATATATATATTTTACATTGGGTGGGGGTTATGTTTCCTGCCCCTCGTCCCCCTCCCTTTGCCCCTGGGTGTTGTTCTGACCTTCTGCGGCGTCTGCGTCGGTTTCTGTGCACCAGGTCGTAGGCTAGGAGGGCCGGGATGACACGTAGGATGGGGTCCATGGCTGTCCATCACGTACCGGTGCTAGTTCTTCGCGTCGTCCTCAATTTCCCGGGAGTTTTTGGCTGCCATAAAAAATGAGCGGTGCGGAGTGATGCGGGCACTCCGTCCAGACGTCACGTACGCGATGTCCCGGATCGGAACTGTGGGTATTTTTTAGCCGTTCGGTGTTTTGTACGACTCGTACGGAAATGGTATTTCTGTACGAATCGTACTTGTGGGTTTGTAAGGTGGTTTTCCCGGGTACGAGTCGGACGGAGAATACGCTCCGTACGACCATTTGTACCCGGGTTTTACAGGATCGGAATCGGCACCTAAGTGTAATCAGTATTACCACATTAATATTAGTAAATATATTTTATTTGTTTTATAGCGTGACTTATACAAGTGTAGGGTGTCAGAGCGTTTAACGTCACAAGGGACAATGAATTATATGTATGTAAATCAGTCTATAGAAATTTTCCATAAAAACAATGAGGATTACAAGCTGTAGGAATCATTTCATCTAGTTGTCAGTATAATTTAAGAGTGTCTGGTCTGGAGAAGCACAAACTCAGGATGTAAAACGTACCTCCTTGGTTGGGGATGGCTTTACTAAGAAGTATGAATTTCTATCTAAACAAATCTTTCTTAGCAACATTACGATAATGAAAGACTGGGGGTAAAGCAGCTGTCTTCGGTTCAGCACTGAAGATCTGGAACTCTTTCCCACCGGAAATACGTAGAATCTCCTCCAAGGTTGCCATCAAATTGGAAGTAAAAAGATTCCTTATGAACGAGTTCTTACCTTAATAGGTTGATGGACCGTCTGCTCTAATGCGTTGGACTTACACCTTTAAGCCCTGCGCTGGATGCTATTTCTTTTTCTTTTTTTCCCTCTCTCTTGATGCACTTGCTCCCCCCCATCTCGCTAGAGACCAGTTATTTTCCTATTATTTTGCTGACCCCTTGTATTTGTAACCGTTCTTGTCCTGTGACTTCTATTTTGATATGTAATTCTGTCTGTATTCCTATTTGACCCATGTACTGCAATTGTTACCTTCCTTTACCCACAATTGTAAAGCGCTCTGATATCCCTCGGGATCATGTTTGCGCTATATAAAACTTTATAAATTAATAAATAATATTCTAACCTATAAAATGCAATTTGCATGTAGCTCTTTATGACAGTTCATAGGTCTCTGTGTTAAACTGGTATTGTAATTGTATTAAATGGGCTCTGGACAATTTTATAACAATCTTTCACATAGGTTTCAGATTACCTGAGGAATGCATCTGGCGGCACACGAGCCATTCCAGTGTTTATCATAATGCCTAACGATTCTAATCCAAACCACATAATTCCACTCCACACCACATACATCCACAACACTCCAAACAAAAACACATGGGTAAAAGACATTATCATTTACAACGCCAATAGCTCTATCTCTTGCAAATGCGAGACCTATTGCATTGCAAATGCTTGTTTATTATGTGCCATTCACGCAACAGTCTTAACCGTGAGTCACTGAGCCTACATCTTTGGTTCACTTGGTCACTATGAATCTTTGAAAGCAGGCCAATCCCACTGTCACAAGGAGTCCAGCTGGCAGCCGTATTTTATTTTCGCATTAAGTCGAATCCATGTCCTTTTGCTGTCTCTGGGATACCCTCTATCCCACCCTTGGATGTCGCTGTGGACCCAGATATTGAATGCTCGTGAGTAGTAATGTTAAGTAGCGGACTATGGCCTCATCTGACATGTTTACAAGTTCATAGCCACAACGGCCACTTTTACTGGTAGGTTACCATGTGAAAATGAGGCAGCATAATCTGAGACTCTAAGGTTCAAACAACTTGAGTTCTTAATAAAATTTGCGACTTCAAAGAGTACATTGGGGTCGTTTGATAGATAACAGATGTGAATGTGACAATGTGTTTTAAATTACTCTTTTCTATGACACTTTCTAGCTCTTTAGAAAATATTTGTGTTATTTTCTAGAAAAATGTCTATCAGCACATAAAGCTCCCTTGTAGGGAGGCAAACACGCCTGCATGGTTTTATATGGACTTTCAATGCAATAGTAAATGGCGTTCAAAAACCCCTCACATTCAAATGCTTCTTCTCCCTAGAACTGGGGTTTTAATGCCCGAGCCAGGATCTGCAAACGATTATCTTTTTTTTCTCTCTTGTCTTGAAAACACAAAGCATTGCGAAAAAACATTCTTTCCATTACAAATTACAACTCTTGAAACCAAAGTAAAAACAGAGACTGTATTAGTTAGGCGCCATAACAGGCTTGTGCGTCATGCAGCGCCTAGGAAAAGAAAAACACGTAGTAAATCTACAAACAAGACAACAATACTAGTAGGGCGGCTTGTGAAGTGGTGTATGGGAATGCTGTCTGTAATGAGTAAAGAAGACTTGAGAACCCACTTTCTACGAGTAACATTACTGTTTACTGTGCATCTACAACTGGGTTCTTCCACTCTTTGGATCTCAAGGCATCTATTTTAAGCCGATCTTGCAATTTTTTATTTTTTTTTAATTACTGAACCACAGAGCCTGCCCCCAAAGCAAGACCAATGCCAGCAACTTATGTTTGCAGAATTCCATTGAGCAACTTCCTTCTTCCAAGGAAATTAGATTTCCCCAAATTTCTTACCTTCATAAATGCCCTCATTGTAAATCTTGCGTGGGCGGTACCAGGCATATGCATCAAAGCTTTTTGCGATCGCAAACGGTGCGATTCGCAAAAATCGGCCGTTTGCGATCGCAAAAATAGCTTTTGCGATGCATGAAACAACTTGCCACCCGTATTGTAAGAAATCACAAATGTTTGGGATTTCTTAAATTGCGATTGCATTTAAGGAATCGCAAATCGCGATTTCTTAAATGCAGTGCAAGATGCCTTTAAAAATAGCGATTTCGCTATTTGGGCCCGCTATTTACTGTGGAATCATACCACATGGTAAATAGTGAAAACTTTGAAAAATGCACTAAAGTGCATTTTTCAAAGTTGTAGGTTACACACACACATGTCCTTGGGACTTGTGTGTGCGCAACATATGTGCACGGATCAATTTCAGGGGATGCAATAGGGTGTGCTTTTGACACCCTTGCACCCTTGAAATTGCATGCGCAATTTGCGAGTACCTATTGATACTCGCAAATTGCGCTTGCAATTTCCAATTCATTCCTATGCCCATAGGAATGAATGGGAAGCTATTTCATATTTGCGACTCGCAATTTGTGAGTCGCTAATAAGGAATGTGTAGGAATCGCTATTATTATAGCGATTCCTCCATGCATAGGATTTTGCAAGTCCTTAATTGCGAATCCTTAATATTCGCAATTAAGAACTCGCAAATTCCTAGCTTAATGCATGTGCCTGCACTTCTTACAGTGACCCTGGAAACACAGATGCCAGAGACTTAGGTTTAGGAAGGCATACTTCCTATTTAATTGGGGGATGGAGATGTCTTTTTTCGGTCAGAACTATCAACATTCTTGCTACTATATTTATGCTGAAAAAGTCCCCCCGTTTTCCAAACACGTGAACATGGTAGGGAATTTTCGGTTGCCTTCTTACACTGCAAATATCCATTCATTTGCCCTGTTGCTAACTGGAAGGGGTTTCTTAGACAATGCTGCGATACAGCTACAACAGAGGTGGCCAGTGAATATTAACGTGGTACCGAGGTTGGGCCCTCACATCCCTTGGCGTGACTCTGACTGTTTCATTACACTCACGGGAGAGCTAGATCGACCTCCGGTCTCAACTATATAAACATGTAAAATGTACTTAACCAAACTCCAATCGCTCCAACTTTAGTTTGCATTTTGAATTGTTTGGGTGCACATGTAACTTGTAAATATGTAACCCTCACCATGAGAAACTGTAATAGTCGTATTTTTTATCGCCTCTACCATGTTACTTGGAGTTTCTTATGTAATGCATTTCGCTCTATCGTAAAGTGCTCTCTGACACCTCTGAGTAAAGTAGACGCTATATAAAAACGCATAAATAAATAAATAGGAGTATTTGACACTGTCGTTTTAGGGGCTCTGAAATCCTCGAATAACGGGACCCCGAGTAGTGAAAGGGACTGCTTGTGTTGCTCAATCAAGGGCAGCGGTTGTACGTCGCCACAAGTGCAGATGTGAACCACAGCTGGCGGGGTCGCACCACTGCTGGAATTCACACTCTCAGCCATCCTTCCCTGGCCGGTCTGGGTTTCCCCTTGTTCCCTCCCAAACTTCATCCCTTCCAGACCTCCAGCTCCGCCTACGCCGACCTTCAGAGGGTAGCCCACTCCTTCTCCACCCCTTCATGTGCTGTGCACGGAGTGGGCCCTCAGACCACAGCTGACAGAGTCGGACCGGAGACCTTTGCCTGGACCATGGGTCCCAAGTCTCGCTCCGGCTTCTACCTGAGCCGCGCGCTGGCGCTGCTGCTGGCGCTGCTCCTGGGGGCGCTATTGCTGGCGCTGGCAGTGCTGGCCGCGCTCTACTCCCGCAGCCTGCATGAGACTGCCACGGCGGCAGGGGGCGCACGAGACACAGGAGGCAGCGCAGCGCCCCCGACGCCGGCGAGCACGCAGGACGCCCCTGCCGGTAGCACCGCGAGTGGAAGCACTGAGCGTCCCGGGATATGGAGCCAGCTGCGCCTGCCGCCCAGCCCGGTGCCCGAGCACTACGAGCTGGAGCTGTGGCCGCTGCTGGAGCAGGACGCGGAGGGCAACTTCCCCTTCTCGGGGCAGGTGAACATCACGCTGCGCTGCGGCCCGGAGGAGCAGAGCTCGGTGCTGCTGCTGCACAACCTGGAGCTGAACATTACGCGGGCTGTGCTGCTAGAGCTGCAGGGGGAGAGCCGTGGCCCGGAGGTGGGCATCGAGCGGCTCTGGCTCTCGGCCACCCACCACTACCTGGTGCTGGAGCTGCTGGAGCCCCTGCGGCCCGGGCAGCGCTACCGACTTCAGCTGCACTACCGGGGCCACCTGAGCCAGGCGCTGGTCGGGCTCTTCATCTCCCGCTACACCGACCAGGGCCAGGAGAAGTAAGTGTGGGCAGGAGAAGCACTCTTGTATCCGCTGAGTTCACTTTTAAAAGTTTATCCAAGAGTATCAAGGATTTACGCATCCCTCCAGATCTCTCGTAAATTATTCTACGTGTTCCTGTAATGCCTGATTAAGCCCTCTAGTATACTGACTATTGAGTACAGTGTAATGCAGAAGTAGCTGCTGTCCTCTACATTGGCACCATTTCTACCTCCCCAGTGTACATGGTGCAGTGCCTGGATGGGATACGAAGAGTGAGGTTAGGACAGTAGCAGTATGTGTCCATTGACTAGTAAATAGTACTCATGTGTTCTTCCACAGGCCTGGTCAGGGCCGGACTGGCCGTAGCGGGCACCGGGCAATCCCCCGGTGGGCTGCACGGGTGGGGGCCGGTTTTGGGCCCCTGGGAGCCGTTTTTGTTACAGGGCGTTTTTGCAGCATAGCATAGCTGCAAAATCGGCCCTGTAACAAAATCGGCCGAAAACCGGCCCGGGCAAAGAGCTCGGCGGCACTCCCGAGGGAGGGGAGGGGGTGGCCGAGCACTTTGCCAGGGCCGGTTTTGGTACCCAGTCCGGCCCTGGGCCTGGTTAAAATGGAAGTGCCAGTACTTGGTTTGAAAAACCTAGGTACTACTCTTATTTGAGTAAGAACTACCTCCCCAGAAGGGCGGAAATGTTCCAGTAAGTGCTGACACCACTCCAGTAAATGTACAAGTGCTTGCTGAGAAGCGCCCAAGCAGTCACATTACGCACGAGGCATCCATTCCGGGGATTCCCGCAAGTATTTTGTCCCTGCTGAGAAGTGACGTGCTGTATTTCATTGGTGACCTGCATGTCCAGTCGGCAGCTCATCATTGAAGTGCTGGCGGTGTCCCATTTAAAGCAGAGCCACCCTTCCGAGACGGGCCGCTGTCCATTTAAAACTGGGGGATTTCAGAAAAGACGAGCGGCTGGCTTCGTTCTCTTAAAGTGTAGGATCCCTGCTGACAAGTGCTGACACTCTCCCACTGAAATCAAAGCAGTCTTTTTAGAAAGTGCTGGCAGTGACCCTTTCACCCATTATTGCCCAATTCATAATAATAATAATAGCGGTGCTGAAGAAGTACATTTACTGTCCATTTACATGACGGAAGCCCTGCTGAGGGGTGCAAGTATTAGCTGATTAAACCAACCCAGCTGGGAAGAAGTCCTTTTACACATTACACATTAAAAGGACGGTCGGCATGGTGAGAGATGCTGGCACTGCCCCAACGAAAGTATACAAACCTTGCGAAAAGGTACTTATGCTGTCCCATTACTTGTAGAGCAGCAGCAAAACTGAGGGATGCAAGTACTGCTCAATTAATATATGGCTCTCCTACTACCTCATGGCATCATTGGATCCTTCTGAGAGCTTTCTGTACAGTCCAATACACCTGAAGAAAAATATGGTCACAGAGGTGCCCATGCTTCCACATGACACCTTTTTCAGCTTTCCTGAGAAATACTTTTATTGTCCAATTGAAATCACAACAGCCCTGCTAAGAAGTACTAGTACTGTACTCTGTTATACTTAGCAGTTGTGCTGCCAAGTGCACATGCTCCCCCATTTTACGGCGTTAAATAAAGGGTAAACCCAACGGTACTGGGACCTGGGTAAAGTACAGTACAATAGGAAGTGGTCCCAGTAGGCACTATTTGAACACAAGAGAAAAGACTAGCAATACATCAAAAAAACATACAAACAACAATGAACTGAGAAGTGTTATTTATTAGCACTCTCATTTTTAGTAAATGTTTATCAAAAAATACATTAATTATTATTAGCAATGTGCCCAGAAGGAAAAAGAAAGAGGTACGGGAATAAAGGTGAATTGTGCGGAATTGGTGTGTATATAGGGGTACAAGGGAAAGGCGGGGCCGGTATTGGCCCTGCCGCAGATATGGCGGGGCACCGACCACCTCCCCCCCTCACCTGCTCGCCTGGCCCGGCGCGTTCCACCGCGTCAGTATGACGCGGTGGGTGCGCCGCGGCGGGGATTGGCTGGTGGGGGCGATCCCTCGGCCCGGAAGCGATTAAGGCGCTTCCGGGTCGAGGGGGGGCAGGGGGCAGGCCTATGAAAATATGAAATCAATCATTAAGTTTACACCGTGAGCGGTGTTGCGGCACGGTGTAAACTTAATGATTGATTTTCATATCACCGTCAGACCACAGAGGAACGATTAAGTCCCCTTGTGGGACACGTTTTTTACCAAGGAAGAATTTGGCTTATTGAGATTCCTTTGTTGATTTGAAACGAGATGCAGTTTTCACGCTCTCCCCATATGAGGCCCAGTGCCTACTGTCGCTTTGATTTGGCCTCTCAGGTGCCCTTATCCCCCTTCCCCCCCACACAGTCCTGAGGAAGACCCCCCTGTAAGGTGGACAGTTACCTACTTATCCTTGGGGTGGACACGTCGACACGATTACCTTATGCCAGCTCTAAACAACGGATATTCTTGTACTGTGTTTTATCAAACTGCATGGCTATGTGTTAATTATACGAACATCCATGTAAACAGTGGCTTAATAAATTAGCCCGTTTTGTATATTGTACTTTAATCCTCTGAATTGCACCAATTCTTTTGTTCCCCTATACACACACCAATTCCGCACAATTCACCTTTATCCCCGTACCTCTTTCTTTTTCCTTCTGGGCACATTGCTAATAATAATTAATGTAGTTTTTGATAAACATTTGCTAAAAATGAGGGTGTGATTAAATAACACTTCTCAGTTCATTGTTGTTTGTATGTTTTCTTGATGTATTGCTAGTCTTTTCTCTTGTGTTCAAATAGTGCTGACTGGGACCACTTCCTATTGTACTCCAATTTTACGGGTCATGTAGCAGTATTATCTGCTGAAAGTAAAATAGTCATTCTAAGATGAGCGTAGAGTGACACTTGAAAAGAATGCTATTCTGGTGAAGGAGAGTTGTTACTAACTTATTATACATCAAGAAACAACCTTTAGAAAGTAATGGTCTTACTATATGAAAAGTAAATAATCCTAGCTGAGAATGGCAGCTTTGGAGTAATTAAAGTTTGTCTTCCATTTTGGCATCCTATTGCATCCTTTTTAGGTCTCGCCTGACCCAGCGCATGCGCTGGTCTGGCGAGACTTTTTGAGAGGGCTCCAAAAAGTGCTACCAGGCCAGCCTAGAGCTACAGTGCATGTGCGCGAGCCCGCGCGCCGCGCTTGACCGCAATTACTTTCACTTTCGCGCCCGCACGGCCGCTTTGATGTTTGATCGCGATCGCGATTGCCATAGCCAATAGTTCTCACTTTTGGGACCTTATAAGTATTTAGTTATGCAACTGTTGCATGGCTAAACACTTATAAGGTCTAAAAGGCGAGACCTATTGTCTATGCCAATGCTTGCTAGGTCTTGGCAATAGTTCTGCTGTCTGTTGTAAGGAGACGTGTTGTTGACAATACCTATGCTTACAGTGGGTTTTGGGGCAGTTCGATGATGCTTATCATTAGATTTATTTTATCAGTCTTTTACATTCTTCTTATTTTATGGCTTTTCTTTTTCTCCTTGTATTAAACCCTGCTGAGGGACATAACTTCTTTAGCATTCTTTTGTGTGTGTATCTTGTATCCTTCCACTGTTCACATTCAGGAAACTACATTTTTTTCTTTGCTTTTAAAAGTGCATGTGTTTTTGCTCTCTCTCTGCCTCTGCACTTTGTGCTGCTTCCCCCTTTACAATCCCCTTCGCCCTCTCTGTGTTGTTCTCTCACCCACAATCTTGTCATTGATTCCCCCACATTACCAGTACCTCGCTTTTTGTTTTATAATTACTCTCCCTCCATTGCTCCGTACCCCCCCTCCTCACTGCCACCGCTTTACATTAGTGTTTACTTCCCATCTACCCTTTCCAGTGACTTTGATCGCTATATAAAAAGATGGCTGCTGCATCATGATGAATGCGTGTGCATGTGCGATGACACCGTAATAAGTCATCATGCTTTGCCAACGGTAGGTGTTCCGCAAGTGAGAGTCATAAGACTGAAGTATCATGGGCTGTTACTAGGCGTTTCGAGAGCGAGTAGCACAATGCTGCAGTACCACTGGCTGTTACTATGTACCCCGAAACTGAGCAGCACAAGCCTGAAGTACCAAAGGCTGTTACTCGCTGTCCAGAGATTGAACCGTACAAGCCTGAAGTACCAAAGGCTGTGACTCGCTGTCCAGAGAGTGAACCGCACAAGCCTGAAGTACCAAAGGCTGTTACTCGCTGTCCAGAGAGTGAACCGTACAAGCCTGAAGTACCAAAGGCTGTTACTCGCTGTCCGGAGGGTGAACCCTATAAGCCTGAAGTACCAAAGGCTGTTACTCGTTGTCCGTAGAGTGAACCGTACAAGCCTGAAGTACCATAGGCTGTTACTCGCTGTCAGGAGAGTGAACCGTACAAGCCTGAAGTACCAAAGGCTGTTACTCGCTGTCCGGAGAGTGAACCGTACAAGTCTGAAATACCAAAGGCTGTTACTTGCTGTCCAGAGAGTGAACCACACAAGCCTGAAGTACCAAAGGCTGTTACTCGCTGTCCAGAGAGTGAACCACACAAGCCTGAAGTACCAAAGGCTGTTACTCGCTGTCCGGAGAGTGAACTGTACAAGTCTGAAATACCAAAGGCTGTTACTTGCTGTCCAGAGAGTGAAACATACAAGCCTGAAGTACCAAAGGCTGTTACTCGCTGTCCGGAGAGTGAACTGTACAAGTCTGAAATACCAAAGGCTGTTACTTGCTGTCCAGAGAGTGAAACATACAAGCCTGAAGTACCAAAGGCTGTTACTCGCTGTCCGGAGAGTGAACTGTACAAGTCTGAAATACCAAAGGCTGTTACTTGCTGTCCAGAGAGTGAAACATACAAGCCTGAAGTACCAAAGGCTGTTACTCGCTGTCAGGAGAGTGAACCGTACAAGCCTGAAGTACCAAAGGCTGTTACTCGCTGTCCGGAGAGTGAACCGTACAAGCCTGAAGTACCAAAGGCTGTTACTTGCTGTCCAGAGAGTGAACCACACAAGCCTGAAGTACCAAAGGCTGTTACTCGCTGTCCGGAGAGTGAAACATACAAGCCTGAAGTACCAAAGGCTGTTACTCGCTGTCCGGAGAATGAACCACACAAGCCTGAAGTACCAAAGGCTGTTACTCGCTGTCCAGAGAGTGAACCACACAAGCCTGAAGTACCAAAGGCTGTTACTCACGGTCCAGAGAGTGAAACATACAAGCCTGAAGTACCAAAGGCTGTTACTCGCTGTCCGGAGAGTGAACCGTACAAGTCTGAAATACCAAAGGCTGTTACTTGCTGTCCAGAGAGTGAACCACACAAGCCTGAAGTACCAAAGGCTGTTACTCGCTGTCCGGAGAGTGAAACATACAAGCCTGAAGTACCAAAGGCTGTTACTCGCTGTCAGGAGAGTGAACCGTACAAGCCTGAAGTACCAAAGGCTGTTACTCGCTGTCCGGAGAGTGAACCGTACAAGCATGAAGTACCAAAGGCTGTTACTCGCTGTCCAGAGAGTGAACCACACAAGCCTGAAGTACCAAAGGCTGCTACTTGCTGTCTGGAGAGTGAACCATACAAGCTTGAAGTACCAAAGGCTGTTACTCGCTGTCCAGAGAGTGAACCACACAAGCCTGAAGTACCAAAGGCTGTTACTCGCTGTCCAGAGAGTGAACCACACAAGCCTGAAGTACCAAAGGATGTTACTCGCTGTCCAGAGAGTGAACCACATAAGCCTGAAGTACCAAAGGCTGCTACTTGCTGTCTGGAGAGTGAACCGTACAAGCTTGAAGTACCAAAGGCTGTTACTCGCTGTCCAGAGAGTGAACCACACAAGCCTGAAGTACCAAAGGCTGTTACTCGCTGTCCAGAGAGTGAACCACACAAGCCTGAAGTACCAAAGGATGTTACTCGCTGTCCGGAGAGTGAAACATACAAGCCTGAAGTACCACAAACTGTGACTAGGTGTCTGAAGATTAAAAATAGACCCTGCAATGCATGAAAGGGACACTGCAAAGTGATTCAGATGCAATTTCGAAAAGTATAAATGTGACTGTATTCATGCAGAGAACCTGGATTTATTGTTTTTCTAAAACTCCTTAATTTAAGATGAATAAAGTGCCACATAAACCAGTTACACAGGGAAGCCTTCTTTTCAAGATTCCTTCTGCGTTCCTCAAGCAGTGTCTGCTGCAAGTAGAAAACAAGACCCCTATACCTTGCAATGCAGTCACTTATTAGGAGGTGGAATAATACCCCAAACAGTCAGTAGCACGAGGCGAGGGATCTTTACTCTTTAGAATCCTATTGTCAGGACAAATGCTCTTTCGTACAGCTGAGCGGGTAAGCCAGACCTAAAACTTAAAGATGGCAAATTAAAGGCAAGACCCAAGCCAGAATCAAGTTAAGGGTGTGGTTTGGGCTGGAGCACGAACAAATAAATGATCATGTAAACCATTCAACAAACCTCATGTAATAATATGACAAACACTTCTCAAAGTCAAAAACGTGCATTCCTTTAACAGTGGGTTTATTTTAGAACATTAGATTATATAACTGCTTCGATTGTCATTTATTAAAAGTGATAGTTTCCAAACATTAGTTTAAAAACATTCATGAACCACTCCCTGCCCTGATGGCAATGACATTAGTGACCTAAGAAGCAAGTCAGTTGGCATGTACCCTCTATATATGAACTATGTTATTATAGATGGAACAAAAGGATGGTCTGCTGCACCATGTACGCGAGAAGTTTTTATAAAGTGCCCAACAGAGCTGAATTACATTAGAGTTTCTTTAAATGTGATGGCCAATGAAATGGATGAGCAATGACGATTTCACAATTCGGCCATTGGATGCAGGGCCGGAATGGCCGTAGCGGGCACCGGGCAATCCCCCGGTGCGCTGCAAAATCGTCCCTGTAACAAAACCGGCCGAAAACCGGCCCCGGCAAAGATCTCGGCGGCACCCCTCCCCCACAGGAGGGGGGGGGGGGGGCGGCCGAGCACTTTGCCAGGGCCGGTTGTGGTTCCCAGTCCGGCCCTGATTGGATGGGTATCTTATTCTTCTTCTCTGTGTAACTAAAGAGGTTTAAGTATTTGAGGATCTAAAGCAGTACTCTGTGTTAAGTAACTACTTTTATTACATCTCCAATGAGGCCAGGCTGTCAGAAGATGTCTTTGTGGATGAGCACTGAAATACACTTGCATAGCATTTAGAAAGCCTAGCAGCCCGCCTAAAAAGTGAACCACATCTTCCATTTAAAGTACAGTAGTGATGCTTGGACCTGCCTATAAACTCCCACTGAGGGTGTGGCTGCTTAGCTGAGAGCTGACAATACATTCTCATTAAAGTATTAATGCGAAATTCTGAAGGTATTAAGGACCTGATTCACAAAGGTAAATTTACACTGTTGTGTAAGTGTATGATTGTTTGGTATTCACAAAGGTGTTTTACTAGTAGTATCTTTACCACAGTGGAGTTTCTGCACATAAAAAAAGGGCTGTCATATCTTTTTATGTGTGGTGACTTCACAGTGGTAAAGATGCTATTAGTAAAATACCTTTGGGAATAGCAAACAGTCGTAAACCTACACAAACTTGTATGTCCACCTTTGTGAATCAGACCCTGACTCTTTTAAATTGTGTCCATCAGCTGATTCCCTATAAATATTGAATTTTTTATACAACTCAAACAAAAGTTGTTATTGCGTATGCCGAGACTCTTTACTGCAGCAGCAAAGTAGGATCACACGGATCTGTAAGATCATGGGTCTCCTCCTGTTTTTTTCAAACTTTTATATCTTCTAAAGACTAGCCTGAAAACAGTGTGAATTTTGAGGCTAGTCTTTAGAAGACCTTCCAGGTAGTCACGAAGTGGGTTCTCTTTCTTATGAGTCAGCAACTTGCATATATATCATAACTTTTGGAAACTAAAGGTTTGAGAACTTTTTATAAAAAAAGTGATAGAATATTTACAATACCTTTGCAAGACTGACACCTGCTGCTATGTTTAGTTTCCTTAATACAAGCTTATGCCTCTCCTGTTGAGACAGCAGCATGTTTTTGTTTTTCCTCTTGTATTCTTTTAATTTCTTTTGCATATTTTGTTGAGTTTCTGTGTGTTTTATTGCAGTTGTGTCAGAGAGTGAATGCAAGAAAAACTGAGTTGATGGGTATAGCTGAATTAATGGATGAGTGCAAAGATGACTGGCAGGTTGCATGTATGATGAAACTGAGAGGCTAAGTCCAAGGACACAAAAGGTATTTTCATTCATAAGCCAGGCATATGGCACTGCCAATGTGTGTTTTATGTAGCTTTGATCACAGGACTACACTTTTACTCACACAGTGGTCACATAATGGCCGGTCACTGAATGAACACACAACCATCGAGGTTACCCCATTTCTGTATACGCTACCTAGCACACCTCATTGGTACTGATTCGTTCATTTTGGGTCACTTTCAGTGATTGTACTGTAGGCAAACCTCATTATCACATTAGATTTGCCTTTTTAGAGCTCTGTTCTGCCTCCATGCATATGTTATCTGGTTTGGAGCTTTTCACATAGGGTCATGGATGTTTTACTTCTCTTCAGCTCTTATACTTATGTGCATACCCTGCACACGCTCTGCCGTCCTGGCACACTGCCATTGTGTAAAAGGTCAGCTACTCATTGAATTTAAAATAATTTGTACAATCATATAATTTTGCAAAAGTTTCATAATAAACAGATCAAACCTATGTTTTTCCCAAAGAACTGAAGAAGCCTCTACCCTTTAGCATTGGCTTTGCACTTTACCAAACACCAGCCTATTCGAGTGCACATAAATTGGTAACCGTCATGCATGCAGTTATAACATTACAAAGGTGTAGAAAAATATAACTTTCAAATAATACACAACACCTTTCAACAGGGCCTAACAAGAATCATCACATTGAAACCCTGCAGGGTTTGTTAGAGTGCATGGCCTATGTTAAAGCCTTTGCCTACTAAGGTAATCTATGAGATTACATGCAGCAAATACCTATATCTAGGCTTTGAATAGTTCACACCAAAATGCCTATTGACTTTAACATTTGCTTTTCACAATAAATATGTCACGCCTAGTGCCTTTATCATAACATCTCATAAGAAACAGCGTAGGCATGTAGTCATGATTGCTGGCTTGTCACCAAGACCAACTCAGTCTTGTTGCATCTAGTAAAACTTTGGCACAAGCCAAAAGTGCAGTACAAGTCTTTTTAGTAGAAAAACACAAATTCCACCCAAACAAATAGAAACATAGAGTAACATTTAATAAGTTATTTGGGACCAACATGACAAAAATCCTATCAGTAGAACCAGAGATAAGCAATTTTAAAGATTTATGGACAGTATAGTGCCTAAAAGGACAAAGCACCACTCGTGGCTATCTGGTCGTGCAAGACCTGGTGAAGGTCACAAGTTCAGGCTGACTGCGATGGAGTGCAAGTCTGATACAGGCACCAAGTTAATCACACTGAAAGAATTACCTTCAAAAGTCCAGCCTGTAGAGTTCCCACTTACGGTAGAGGGGGTCATGAGGAGCAGGTCGCGCTCCACGGACAGTTGTCACTGTAGCGCAAATATTCTCTCAGACTTTGCAGATGGTTGTTGCTGGAGATTCACATTGGCGTCACCGCGGGCTGTCGATGGTTTAGCATGAAGTGCAGATCTTCCATTGCTGGACATTGCTAGCGGTCGCTGTGGAGCAAAGAGTCAGGTACACCGGAGCTTCATGCTGGTGGGTGCTGCGGGCAGTAAGATCTTGACACAGGATTTCCTCATTTGCATGAGACAACCCCCTATGTAAATGAGGGAATGCCTTCTAACAATATTGCTGGCACTACGTATGCACTAGCGCTATCAGTATTACAGAAGGAGCCACACAAGCATCTTCGACCTCTTCTGTAATAACAAAGTGCCCCCCGGGGTACATTCTGTAATACTGCCCCAGGTCCACTTAATTGAAAGCTATCTTTCCCAAAGCATGTTTATGTGTAGGAGCATTCCTAAACATAGTTGAAGACCCTTAAGTAAATGTTGTGATTACTCACAAATTTTGCATTGTAAATCTTTAACGCCCCCCTGACACTGTCTTTTTCAGGATAAGGCCACTTGTTACTCCCACAGCTATAGACTTGAGCCTTATTCAGACAACCGTTACACTGTCCATGCGCATTTTTTTTTAAATGTTGACTTTCTTGAGGTTACGTATGTATAACTTAGACGTTTCTTGCTTTGTAAATCAGACTTCAGTTTTGCTTGATTACATTTTATATTTTTCCAGGAATACCTCAGCTTACAACTTGAAAAGTCTTTATGGATCGACCCCTAAACAGTGAAGCAAATAGCTACACCAAAGCTCTAAGGTTTATTTTCCCAGGTCGAAATGGCAATTTAAAACTGCACACACAGACTGCAGTGGCATGTTTAAAAGGGCTACTTAAGTGGGTGGCACAGTAAGTCCTGCTGGCCCACTAGTGGCATTTAATTTAAAGGCTCTGGGTATATGCAGTCCCAGGTTCCCAGGCACTTACAAGTACATTAAATGTGGTAATTGCAGGTAACTTAATGTTACCATATTTTAAGGAGAGAGCACAAACATTGTAGCACTGGTCAGCAGTGGTAGAGTGTGCAGAGTCCTACAAGCCAATAAAAACAGGTTAAGTGGAAGGTGAAGGCAAAATGTTAGGTAAAGCCCGGCAAAGCGGGTCAAGTCCAACACTGCCCTCTTCTCATCTGTGATGCTGACACAGTAAAATATCATAAATTATCTAGTTACATAAAACACTTTAATAGCATTATGGTGTCATCAGGGAAGGTGCGTCCTATTACAGGGAATGCACTACCCTCAGGGCAGCTACGCACTTGCGCTGACCTGGGGGAAGCACATTCAAGTGAAATATGCAGTGGCTGCTTCAAACCGGCTCTGTGTTTCACTGTGCAGGTGGCAACCCATCTGCACTTTCAAGAGGGATTTGAGATCCCCTTGCAGGCAGTCACTCACTGCACCCGCATGCAAAGGATATCTGGGGGGTCCATGGGAACCACTTTCACCTCTCGAGAGGGCTGCCCTCAGGGGATGCTTTTACAGTGCGCCACCTATTTGAGGTTTCACTATCAGTGCGCTCCTAATATCTTATTTGCCTTAGCGCCCCCATCCACAATAGGGAGTAAGCGCAGAGGCACAGAGATTCCCTCATTTGCATCAGGCCCCCCCCTTGCAAATGAGAGAATGCCTTCTCACATTAGCGCTGGCGCTACATGTGCACCAGCACTATCAGTATTACAGGAGGGGCTGCATAAATGTCTCTGGCCTCTTCTGTTAATAACAAAGTACCCAGTGGACACTCAAAATGGGTGCACACACCTATTGCACCCCCGGGGCACTTTCTGTAATACAGCCCCAGGCTCATTTAATTGCAAGCTGCCTTTTCCCAAAGCTTATGTGAAGGAACATTCCTAAACTTTTTTCAGGACGAGGCCCCTAGTTACCCCCCCCCCCCCCCCCAGCTATAGACTTGTACCTTGCTCATACAACGGTTACACAGTACTTGTGCATCTTTTTTAAACTTAGAATTTCTTGAGTTTTCATATGTATAATTTAGACGTTTGTTGGACAGGCCACACGAAGGGCTTGCTCCCTCCCCGCACGACAGGGCCCGAGCTCCGGCCCACCAGGCATAACCCACGAAAAGCACCTGTACCACGTCTCCCGACGGATCTTCTGCCCTCGGACCTCTACTCATCACGGGGCCCAGCCCCACCGGCTCCCCCGGCCGGTTCAAGCCGCCATCTTGGGCCCTGCACCACGAGGCCGCGTGGCCTCGGCCCGACCCTAACCCCGGGCCTGGCCGGCCCCGACATCCCGGCACCACCCTCCACCCAGGAGGTGACCGGACCACTTGGCAGGTCAATGGGAGAACGAAGTGTCAAGAGCTCTTCCCCCGCCAGGTGCCGATCGCCTCCAGCTCCCCCAGGTGCGGGCTCCACCCCCTGCTGGGTGTCTGGACACCTTCATCCCGGGCCCTCCGACCTCCAAGTGCGAGGGTCCGGACATCAAAGGGCGCCTGCCCTATAACTGGGGCAACTCCGGAGCAGGAAGGCAGTTGTATCCTGGAGTCGAGAGACACCGAGAGAACTCAGCCTTGACGGACTACTGGCGCTGCCGTAGCCCGCTCTTGTGAGCCATCGTCCTGCCTGCTGGCGCTGCCGCGGCTTTCTGCAACATCCATCCTCGTCGGGACCTGCTGGCGCTGCCGCGGCCGGTTGTAACGACCATCCTCGTCGGGACCTGCTGGCGCTGCCGCGGCCCGTTGTAACGACCATCCTCACCGGGACCTGCTGGCGCTGCCGCGGACCGTACATCGACCATCTTTCCGGGACCTGCTGGCGCTGCCGCGGACCGTGTACCGACATCTCAACCGGGACCTGCTGGCGCTGCCGCGGCCCGTACCAACTAAACCACCAAGCTCGAGGATTGTGAGCTGGTCATCACCTCATCCGAACTACCTGACTGGTAGACAGACTGTCCCGCTACCCCTTACCCTGCTTTGAGAGACTTGAATCGAGGGGACCCCTGGGTCCAGACCTCCTTGTACCATTCAACCGTACCTTAAGAAGTGCTTATAAAGAACACTGAACCTTACCCGTGTGTGGTATCTGTCTGTGGGGGGGAAGTTACTTGTCTGTACGATCGCTGGAGACGGCTCTCCCCGGAGACCTCTCCTCCTGACCCCGGCCGACCCTCCCGGTCCGTCTACCCTTTCTAACATTGGTGGCCAGCGGCGCGATCTGAATCAACGCGTAATCGTACAGAGAGTAGCTCACCCCACGACAAAAACACGATGTCAGCCAAAGATAGCAGCTCCACCGAGAATTTCCAAATGGATAAATTAGAAGAATACAACCACCGCGAACTGAGACAATTCTGCATAGAACTTGGCATTGCTACCACCGGCCTGAGTACTAAGGATGATCTAAAGCACGCCCTAGAGTCATGGACAGAAACTGGGGTCGCCGGACCCTCAGACCAAAGCAGCATCACACCAGAGGGGAACGCCACGGCTCCCGAGGAGCGGGGAACGGGCCTCTCGCAGGAGGAGATCCGAGAAAGAGAAAGAACCAGATTGCACGAGTTGGAAATGGCACGACTCAAGATGGATGGGGAACTCAAGTTAGCTGAACAGAAACTCAACCTCGAGCATATGCGGCTCCGAGATGAACGAGAAGAGAAGCAGAGACAGAGAGAGCTGGAGGAGAAAAAAATAACGCTCGAGCACGAGCGCCAACTAGCGGAGATAGAACTTCGGAAACAGAATAAAGAACTGGGGGTGCCTGAGCGACCACACACCCCGGGGCCAATCGAGAAAAAAGTCCACATCCCCAAGGATGTTGTCCGCGAGTATGTCCGAGAAGACGACATACAACAGTGGTTTAAAGCCTACGAGATCGCCATGACCTCCCACCGGATCGACCGGAGTGATTGGGGAGCCGGACTTTGGGGGAGGTTTATCAACGAGGGTCGCGATGCCCTACTGCAGCTCCCAGATCACCAAATGTCGTCCTACGACCACATGAAGGCTGCCCTCCTCACCCGCTACGGCCTCACACCCGAGATGTACCGCCAGAGGTTCAGAGATTGCAACCGGATCCCAGGTACAACTTGGGTAGAATACGTGAACTATTTCAGCCGTGCCTTCGAGGGTTGGATAAAGGGGAGCCATGTCACCACCTACGAACAACTCTTTAACCTTATGGTATGGGAGCACCTGTCGAACAACTGCTTCGTCGAGCTCAGGCAGCACCTCCTCGACAGTAAGCTGACTGACCCCCGGCAGCTCGCCGCCGAAGCTGACCGATGGGAAAGCACCCGAGTGGGCCGGAGGGGGCCACACGAACAGAACAGAAGCAACCAAGGCCAGCACCGTCCTCGGGGAGGAGGAGGGGGCCAGGGGCGAGGGAGAGACGCCTTGCCAGCAACACCCGTGGCCAGCACCCCGCCTCCGGCCGGCCGGGGCAACCCCCCGTGGCGTCCTGGGGTCCGAGCCAACGTCACGTGCCACCGATGCCAGCGAGTCGGCCACTACGCCAATGACCCGAGCTGCCCGCAGAACCAAACACCCAAGCCCCGCCAGGTAGCTGCCGCCGCCCTGGGGGAAGAGCGATCATCGGAGGAACCAGAAGAGTATGAGCCGGCCCAGCAAGAGTGGGAACCGGCCGCCATGGTCCTGGCGTGCTTAGGGGGAAGAGACATGGTCCCGCGGGCTCCCCTACCCGCTAACACCAGGAAATACGGTCAGTGGGTGACCATTAATGGACAGCGAGCCGAGGCCTTGCGTGACACAGGCGCCAGTGTGACGGCCGTCCGCTGTCACCTGGTGAAGCCCGAGCAGATCCTGCCGAACATTCTCTGCCCCGTCCGCTCGGCAGACAACTCTGAAAGTATGTGTCAAATGGCCTGCGTCCCATTCGAATGGGGAGGGGTCTCCGGCCTGTTGAAGGTGACGGTCCGGGACGATGCCCCCGTGGACTGCCTCCTGGGGAATGACCTCGAGAGTTCCCCGTGGGCCACCGTTGAGAGAAGAGAGCACCTGGGGATGCTGGGCCTCCCGGACTGGGCCTGCATAACCACCCGGTCCATGGCCGCCCGTGCCGTCCCTCGATCAGAAGAACCGGAATGGCCGGCACCTCCGCCCCCGGTCGCCCCAGTAGAAGACAACGACAAGGCCAGCCTCCCAGACCCGACGACCGAAGGGGACGCGCAACCCCAGGACCTTCCTGACCTGGCTCAGTGGCGTCAAGAAGGGGGGCCCACCCAAGAACAGTTCCGCCAGGAACAAAAGACCTGTCCCTCCCTCGAGGGACTCCGCCAACAAGCCAGCGCCCAGAACGCAGGGGACTCCACCGGAACTCACTGGGTCTACTGGGATAACGACCTGCTATACAGCGAGCAAAGAATCGCCGAGCTGGGGGCCGGTCGAGTACTGGTGGTACCTCTCCGCTTCAGAGACTTTCTGCTCAACCTGGCCCACGATGTCCCCCTGGCTGGACACCTGGGCCAGGACAAAACGTACAGCCGCCTAGTGACCCACTTTTTCTGGCCGAAAATGAGGAACGACGTCCTGAACCACTGCCGATCTTGCCCCACATGCCAAGCCAGCGGGAAGAGTGGTCGGAAGCTGAAAGCCCCTCTGCAACCCTTCCCTGTGGTCACCACCCCGTTCGAGAGGGTGGGGATAGACATTGTGGGGCCTCTGGACCCCCGCACAGCACAAGGACACAGGTTCATCTTAGTACTGGTGGACCATGCCACCCGCTACCCCGAGGCGGTGCCCCTACGGACCGTGACAGCTCCGGTGGTTGGCCGGGCCCTAATGGGGATCTTCTCCCGGGTAGGCTTCCCCCGAGAAGTCGTCAGCGACCGAGGCACGAACTTTATATCCAAATACATGAAGTCCCTCTGGCAACAATGCGGGGTCACCTACAGATTCACGACCCCCTATCACCCCCAAGGGAACGGACTAGTGGAGCGTTTTAACCGCACTCTCAAGGGGATGATTGGGGGATTGGAAGAGCCCCTCCGTCGCCAGTGGGATGTACTACTCCCGTGCCTCCTCTTCGCCTACCGAGAAGTTCCCCAGAAGTCCCTCGGTTTTAGCCCTTTCGAACTCCTGTACGGGCACCCTGTGCGAGGGCCCCTCAGCCTAGTAAAAGAAGGTTGGGAGATGGCCCCCCTAAAGACCCCTCCAGACGTCTTCAAATACATCCTGGCCCTACGCAATCAGACCCGGCGCTTCAGAGAGATGGCCAAGGCGAACCTCGAGGCCAGCCAGGAGGACATGAAGAGGTGGTATGATCACCATGCCTCCTCCGTTGAGTTCGAGCCTGGACAACAAGTATGGGTGATGTCCCCCACCGAACCATGTGCCTTGCAAGATAAGTGGACGGGGCCCTTCAAAGTGGTCGAGCGCAAAAGCCCCGTCACTTACCTCATCGACCTGGGGACCTCCCGGAACCCCCTCCGGGTCCTCCACACCAACCGACTCAAACCACACTTTGTGCGCTCAGAACTCAGCCTCCTGATGGCTACGGACAGTGGGGCAGAGGAAGACTCCGAAACCCTCCCGGATCTTCTGAAAACTCAGGAGAATGACGGCTCCGTGGACGGGGTCCGGCTCTCTGACGCCCTCACTTCGGAGCAACGCCAGGGCTGCCGGAACCTCCTGCTGCAGTTCGCTACCCTGTTCTCCCTCACCCCCGGGGTCACCCCTTGGTGTTTGCACGACGTGGACACCGGGGACAGTCCCCCTGTCCGACACCGGGCCTACCGCGTACCAGATCGGGTACGGGCCTGCATACAGGAGGAAGTGGCCAAGATGCTCACAATCGGGGTCATCGAGCCCTCAGACAGTCCCTGGGCCAGTCCGGTTGTATTGGTTCCCAAAGCCGCTGCCCCCGGCACCGCACCTGAACTGAGATTCTGCGTCGACTACCGGGGCTTGAACGCTGTCACCCGGACCGACGCTCATCCGATTCCCCGAGCAGACGAGCTGATCGACCGGCTGGGGGCCGCCCGCTACCTTAGTATCTTCGACCTAACAGCGGGCTACTGGCAGATCGGCCTCACACCCAGGGCTCAGGAACGGTCAGCCTTCTCTACCCCCGATGGCCACTACCAATTCAAGGTCATGCCCTTCGGCATGAAGAATGCCCCCGCCACGTTTCAACGCCTCGTGAACCAGGTCTTGGCGGGGCTCGAAGAGTTCAGCGCTGCCTACCTGGACGATATCGCTGTATACAGCCGCCACTGGCCCGACCACCTCCGTCACCTCCAAGAGGTCCTACAGGCCCTCCAGCGGGCCGGCCTCACAATTAAGGCCGGCAAGTGCCAAATTGGCCAAGGGTCTGTGACCTACCTTGGGCACCAAGTGGGAAGCGGGCTGGTGGCCCCGCTACAACTTAAGATTGCTGCCATCCAGTCCTGGCAGCCCCCCGTCACCCAGACCGAGGTCCGAGCCTTCTTGGGGCTCACCGGCTACTACCGGCGGTTCGTGAAAGACTACGGCAGCATCGTGGGGCCCCTCACGGGTCTCACGTCCAAGAACCAGCCGAAGCGGGTTAACTGGACCCCCGATTGTCAAGCGGCCTTCGAGAAGCTGAAGGCCGCCCTGTGCACCGCCCTTGTGCTCCAGGCCCCCGATTACAGTCAGGAATTCGTGGTACAGACCGACGCCTCCGACCACGGCATCGGAGCCGTCCTTTCTCAGTTAAACCCCGAGGGTCATGACCAGCCGGTGGCCTTCATCAGTCGACGTCTCCTGGCCCGAGAACAGCGCTGGAGCACCATCGAGAGGGAGGCCTTCGCAGTGGTGTGGGCCCTCAAAAAGCTCCGGCCCTATCTCTTCGGTACCCACTTCCGGGTACAAACCGACCATCGACCCCTGCAGTGGCTGATGCAGATGCGGGGGGAGAACCCAAAACTCTTGCGCTGGTCCATTTCCCTGCAGGGAATGGACTTCACTGTGGAGCACCGACCAGGCCAAGACCACGCCAACGCGGATGGCCTGTCCCGCTTTTTCCGCCTCGACGAAGAGAGTCCCCAAGGAGATGGGTGACTCTCCCCGCCTTCAGCTGGGGGGGACGCATGTTGGACAGGCCACACGAAGGGCTCGCTCCCTCCCCGCACGACAGGGCCCGAGCTCCGGCCCACCAGGCATAACCCACGAAAAGCACCTGTACCCCGTCTCCCGACGGATCTTCTGCCCTCGGACCTCTACTCATCACGGGGCCCAGCCCCACCGGCTCCCCCGGCCGGTTCAAGCCGCCATCTTGGGCCCTGCACCACGAGGTCGCGTGGCCTCGGCCCGACCCTAACCCCGGGCCTGGCCGGCCCCGACATCCCGGCACCACCCTCCACCCAGGAGGTGAGCGGACCACTTGGCAGGTCAATGGGAGAACGAAGTGTCAAGAGCTCTTCCCCCGCCAGGTGCCGATCGCCTCCAGCTCCCCCAGGCGCGGGCTCCACCCCCTGCTGGGTGTCTGGACACCTTCATCCCGGGCCCTCCGACCTCCAAGTGCGAGGGTCCGGACATCAAAGGGCGCCTGCCCTATAACTGGGGCAACTCCGGAGCAGGAAGGCAGTTGTATCCTGGAGTCGAGAGACACCGAGAGAACTCAGCCTTGACGGACTACTGGCGCTGCCGTAGCCCGCTCTTGTGAGCCATCGTCCTGCCTGCTGGCGCTGCCGCGGCTTTCTGCAACATCCATCCTCGTCGGGACCTGCTGGCGCTGCCGCGGCCCGTTGTAACGACCATCCTCGTCGGGACCTGCTGGCGCTGCCGCGGCCCGTTGTAACGACCATCCTCACCGGGACCTGCTGGCGCTGCCGCGGACCGTACATCGACCATCTTTCCGGGACCTGCTGGCGCTGCCGCGGACCGTGTACCGACATCTCAACCGGGACCTGCTGGCGCTGCCGCGGCCCGTACCAACTAAACCACCAAGCTCGAGGATTGTGAGCTGGTCATCACCTCATCCGAACTACCTGACTGGTAGACAGACTGTCCCGCTACCCCTTACCCTGCTTTGAGAGACTTGAATCGAGGGGACCCCTGGGTCCAGACCTCCTTGTACCATTCAACCGTACCTTAAGAAGTGCTTATAAAGAACACTGAACCTTACCCGTGTGTGGTATCTGTCTGTGGGGGGGAAGTTACTTGTCTGTACGATCGCTGGAGACGGCTCTCCCCGGAGACCTCTCCTCCTGACCCCGGCCGACCCTCCCGGTCCGTCTACCCTTTCTAACAACGTTTGTTGCTTTGTGAATCACGTTTCAGTTCTGTCAGATTAAATTATATATTTTTCCAGGAATACTTCAGGATTACAACTTGAAAAGTCTTTATGAATCGACCCATAAACAATGAAGTAAATACCTACACCATAGCTCTAAGGTTTGTGAGGCGAGTGCCAACAAATATGGGGAGGATGACTGGACGGGTAAGACTCTGCTGCCCTTGTCAGGAAACCCTGGGCAAGTGATTACATTGCGGAACTTCGTACATTGGAAAATTTGATGGTTGCAGGTCAGAAAGTTGCACAGGCGAAAATGATCTCATTCTACTCCTCTATATATGAGGTGAAACAATGGTAGGCCCCTCCTGATCTCTATACGTTTTTTGATTCAATACAGCGGTTCCTGCTTGGGGATGGGCACTGATGTTACCTAGATGAGCCGTTTGCTGAAGAGGAGGTGATCCAGGCAATCAGAGCTCTTCTGGGCGATAAAGCTTCCCGCCTAGATGGCATTTCGGCTGCGTTCTATAAAGAATTCACAGCACTACTGGCCCCTCATCTCATAAATATGTATGGGGAGTCACTGGAAGGGATGGAGCTGCCACCATTGCTTAGAGTAGCACTCATCATCACAATTCTAAAACCTGATAAGGATCTGCAGAGCTGTGAATCCTACAGGCCTCTGTCCATGATTAATCTAGACAACAAAATTCTGGCCAAACTTATTGCCTCGCAAGTCGCGACTTCTCTCTTTGCTGACTCTCATAATTCAACCAGATCAGTCCGGCTTTGTTCTGGGTGAAGCTACAACACACAACCTACTCACCTTCTTTGCCACAATGCAGGAGATTGATCCTTCACTGGAGGTGGCCACTATTTTCTTAGACGCCACCAAGGCATTTGATTCCCTCGAATGGCTGTATCTATTTGCGCTCCAGGCCTGCCTGGGGATCAGTCCTAAATTCATTCAGCTGGTTGACCTCCTATATTCAAGACCCACCGCAAGGCTCCGTATTAATGGGGCGATCTCTCCCACGTTCCAGGTCTCTCAGGGGATGATTCAGGGAAGCCCGCTCTACCCAATCCTCTACGCCTTAGCCAACGAACCTTTGGCGGCCCACCTCAGGCAGCACCATGCACATGGAGGACTGGCTTTTATGCCCCGGTAATACTTGTCTCCTTGTCTGCAAATGATGTTACTGTATTTGTGAAATGAACGGCCTTGTAGCTGGATCCTTTGATTAGAGAATGTATTAGATTCGAAGGGTTAGCAAGCATATTCATTAATTGGGCAAAGTCAGTTATTTTCCTGATAACGGAGGCCACTGTGCAGTTACGATCAGAGTTCCCCTCTGCTGGGTGTAGGATCCGGTAAAGTACCTAGGAACATGGCTAAGCCAAGATGTACGGGTACTATGGCGATCCTACTATGGCCGGCAGATGGAATGGATGGAGAGTCACCTGAAGCTATGGACTGGATTACCATTGTCCTTGGTGGGCTACCTGACTATTGCTAAAATGGTTATTTTGCCCAACTGTCTTTATTTATTTATTCATTAATCTCCCCCTCTCTCTTAACAGCAGTTTCAGTCGTAGACTCCGCTTGAACATGATCACATTTGCATGGACAGGGAAACAACCCAGGGCCTCTTGGGAGATAGTGACGCTTCCTTTTGAGCAGGGTGAACTTGGTGCACCAGATATGGATCTTTATTAGAGTTGTGCACAGGTGCAATTCGGATTCCATTGGGGTTACCCCACACAATTCATGGCGCACACTGCGCCAGAACATGACGAAGCTGCACCACATCTGTTACATGTGGTCCTTCACAGTGCACAATCTAGACCACAGTCCAGAGTGGATATGGCCGGCTGCACTTTATGGGCTTGGCACGAACTACGCCGGAGAGCGCGGTTGGAAGTGTTATTCACCCCCTCTATACTGAGAATTAGACATCCCGCCCTACCCTTCTATCGGAATGCAGGAGCCTGTGATGGATTGAGGAGACTCCAGCTTACCACAATGGGAGATGTGTTCCCATTTATTGCGCCACAACAGGCTCTGAAGGGACCAGAACTCAGTGTGTTGGATAGATTCACCTATTATCAGCTCTGGCCTGCCCTGCGTGCTGGCTTTGCTTCATTTCCAATAGCGCTGACCGCACTTCGGGTACTGGAAAGCTTCTTGAGGAATCTCTCTCCTCGCAAATTGATAATGTGACTACACACTGAAATGCAATGTACAGCGCTGTTGTGTGTTCCTAGGGCGTGACAGGAATGGGAGTTCCAGCTGGGTTCACCTGTATCAGAGAAACAGTGGTCATTCTGTTCTGCTCAGGCAAAAGAACTGTCCCGTAACTACAGGCTGAGATTGATTCATTTTGAATTTTTGCATTGATAATATAGGGTACTGGAATGGCTGCACAGAGTAGGTCTGATTGAGGATACGCAATGCGTTAGGTGCATGGCTCCCTGCTCGACCTTCCTGCACCTGTCTTGGGACTGCTCAGCATTAGCTGTTACAGGGGGACTGTCTTTGATGCAATAGAAGAAATAGTAGATTTGCTTCTGGAGAGCTCCCCTTTGACTGAGCTGCTGGGATACGTTGGGAACGTTCCCGTAGACAACAGGAAATTAATTTCACTGCTCCTGCTGCTTGGTAAACGACGCATAGCGATGTGCTGGGGCTGCCGCCAGACTCCTTGGTTAGGGGACTGGCTTCGGGACGCAGTGTTCTGCCAGGGCCAACTGACAGCTTACTGGGACCTTGTGCCTGCCCAGGCACATCCCTGAGATATTTGGGGCCCTCTGCAGACCTATCTGCGGCTGCGAATGCAGGATGAGGGCCGGTCCCCACCTTCCTCCCCGTACCCCGCTGGGGAGCAGTCCTGATAGCAATGGAGTAGATTGATGGACATTGGCAATGCATGGATTGTATCGTGTAAACTGAGGAGGCCAGCCCCCCCCCCTCCCTTTTTCAGTTGTTTTCTTTATTATGAATCCTGCGTTTGGCTCATTTACGTGTGACATGATGATATTGTGCTCTTGTACTAGAAGACGCTGTGTAAAGGCTACATGGAACTCAGGCTCTTCACATAATACTAAGATGATGATGCTTTGCTGTTTTCTCCTGATTGTAATGACTGATATCTTCAATAAGCAGAAGTTTAAAAAAAAGCTCTAAGGTTTATTTTTCCAGGTCTTAATGGCAATTTAAAACTTCATACACAGACTGCAATGGCAGGTCTGGGACATGTTTAAAAGGGCTACGTAAGTAGGTGGCACAATAAGTGCTTCAGGCCCACCAGTAGCATCTAATTTACAGGCTCTGGGTACATGTAGTACCAGTTTCATAGTTACTGACAAGTAAATTAAATGTGCCAATTGGGTGTAAGCTAATTTTACCATACTTAAGGAGACTGCACAAGCACTTTACCACTGGTTAGCAGTGGTAAAGTGTGCAGAGTTCTAAAAGTCAACAAAAACAGGCTCACAGGAGGGTGAAGGCAAAAAGTTAGGGGAAACCCTGCAAAGTGGGCAAAGTCCAACACTGCCCTCCTCTCATCTGTGCTGCTGACAGAAGAAAAATCATAAAATATCTAGTTACCTAAGACACTTTAATAGCATTATAGTGTGATCTGCGTGCCCCTGAAACTTCAAGCTCAGGCAGCTGAATAAATAAACAAAATGATCGCAGCTGTGTGGAGGGGAGCACTTTTTTTGTAGAAGCTCATAACTTCTGCTCAATTGAAACATGTACCCCTGGTTCCAAAACGTTAGGGCGAAGCCAAAGCCCCTCTCCTGGGCATTCTCACATAATTCTCTAGTGACAGCTGCTCTGTCAAGTCACACCATATAAAGTGGTCCTTGCAAAGGCAAGCTCTATTGGATTGAGATTGACTTGCCTACATAGGAGAATTGTGGACTGTAAAAGAAAGTAGGAGGTGATGTTATCTAGGCAACACAAGTTCAGTATATAATTCAGAATAAATACAAGAGATGCACATTAAAAGTATTTAAAGCAAATCTAAAAAGTATAGCGCAAGAAATGCTAAAATACAGCACCACTCTCACTTACATTTTTGTGCAAAAAGTTGTGTTGTTCTCCAAATAGAATACATATTTCAATGTTGCACCTACTAGGGAAATGTCTAACTATAAGCAAAATATCTAATAAATAGTAGAGACCTTATAAGATCAGTAAAGAGTGTAAACAAATATAGTTACCAAGATTCAGTGGCAGGCGGTGGGGTTGGGACCAGGTGCACAAGGTTTTGTTAGAGAGGCGGGCTCTAGAGCCTACACAGTGTAAAACATGAGTAACTAGTCATCCCACGAGTGAAAGGTCCAAACCTCTATCACTATAGCACAAATCCACAAAATTTGATTAGGGAAAGTACCTGTGGGGTGGTATCCCTAATGCGCCCAGCAGTCAAGTAATTCCTTGTATTATCATTTTGTGATATGGTAGCCATCTTACATTTATTAGAGAATTTACTAAACAAACAAACAAAAGACTCTGGTTCAAAGCGAGTCCACCATCAAGGTCATTAAAATATTCGCCATGCTAGAGTGGTGTGTTTCAGCGATTGTATCGGTTAATGAGCCTTACATAAATGGACCTGTGAGGATTCATTAACGTAAAATGACATGTCAAACTGAAAGTACATACTAAGACGTGGTCAGGATTGTGTCAATTATGTCTATTTTATGTCAAGTCAAAGGACTGCCATGTTAGTCAAACATAGAAGAGAGACCTTGCCAACAGTAACAGGCCCCAGATTCCAAAACTATACAAATGCATAGTTTGTAAATTTTATAGGTTATGAATGCGTGACTTTAAACATTAAAATAAGTGGATTGCTTTTTTATTCTTTTCTCTAATGAAAATGTTTTTCACATGCATGTTACACTTTCAGAAATGCATCTTCCAAATTTCTTATTGACTAGTGCACTCCACGCCACTTTCAATTCAGTTGATACCAGGGCCCATATTACGATAAGAGAGCACTTTCCGGGGGCCGTGGCTACGAGCGTCAAGATGGCGGTTGCACCTTAGGTGTGCTCCGGACCCCTCCATCATCTGCTCTGCCATCCACCGCCATCGGGATCGCCTGACAACCTGTGCCACATACCTTGCTGCCTGGGGACCTCCGGAGCTCCGTCTGGGGCGTTGGGCGCCGACTTGGGACCGTGTGAGCTGCTCTGGTCTCTTGGATTCGCCGCACGGCATCCCTCAAGATGGCGGCTGCCTCCGCGGTGATCACGGCGCCGCTTGGCTGAACATGGGGGCTTCCCTCCGTATCGCAGGACCTTGTTGAGCTCCCCCCCTGAAGGACCAGGCCGCCATGAGTTCCCACGTGCTGGGTTGCGCTGAGCGACAGTGACGACTTCAGCTGCAGACTAAGTGGTGGGGGACTGGTGACATCTGGCAACCGGCGGTGCCCTTGTCCTCGGCTTGTCTGTGCCCTTCTGCCCACTGGTCGCGTGCTGTGACCCTCTTGGACTGGTGTGAGGGAGACCGTGAGCGGTAGTGCCTCTTCTGCTGCCCCTGAGGCCTGGCCTGATCTTCCCAGCGCTGCGGACCCACTGGGGGAGATGAGTCATGGCTACTTCTGTTAGCGCTGTGTGCGGCCGGGGGTGAGGCTCCCCCCCGCTGTCCCCTGGGGCCCGGACTGACAGCACGGCCCGCTGCGGCGGGGGCCCCTGGTTGGATCTGGGCTTGATTTGGCGGTGCCGGTGCCCAGGCTTCCGCCAGACTTTGGGACTGTTGGGAGCAGTATCTCACCATTGCCCCGCGGTACCCGGATAAATATCATCAGCGCCATGGGCTCCAACTGCCGCTGGTTGCTGGAGTGGGGATATCGAGTTGCCCTGAGGCCCCGGCGGACATCTTCTGTGATGAGGGCTGCCGCCTGCTGCGTGGCCTGCTGAGGACGGTCTTCCCAGTCACCCCCCTGGGCCCTAACAGTAGCCATTGCACATGCTGGCCTTCTTCAGCTTTGAGGCCCACAGGGATTGGAGATCTTGCGACCTCTGCGTGGGAGTCGCCTGCACACAACCTGATCGGCCCTGCTGAGCCCTGGGCCCTGACCCCTGCTGCGGGCTCCGGTGGCTGCCGGTGGGTGGTCTACGACGGATGGAGTGTCCCTGCGAACTGGCCTGGAGGTAAGGAGTGGGGGTGCCGAGGCATCTGGGCTGCGGTGAAGATTCGGCCGTCGATCGTGCGGCAGGCATGGTGCGGGGGGCCCCTGGATAGCACGGCTCCTCCTCCCCTTCTCCTCCTCTCCCTCCTCCCCCCACTTCCGACACGTCTCCTATGACCTGCGGCGGGGGTGCACCTGTCCTGTGGGGTGGTGGCGACGGCGAGGCCTGCTGGGCCTCCCCTCTCTGGGCCTGGGGTGTGGACGGTATTGCTCTGCCGCAGCTTCAGGCGGCGGTGACCCGGCATGGTGGTCTGATGACTCCCTTGGGGCCCCGGCCATAGCATCGTGTGGTGGCGCCTGTGTTGCCTCCTAATCCTTTCCTTGGGCTTATCCCGGATCGTTGGTCATTGCTGCTGGGATCTACTACCTGCACCGGCCCTTTAGCCCTGGCCCCGCCGTGACCCCAGACCTTTACAGATATTTTGTGTGGCCGCCCCGGCAGAGCGTCTGGTGGCCTTGGAGGGTGGGGAGTACCTGCGTGCGGCCTTGCTCCTTTCTTCTCCCTCTACTTCGGCCGCACCTTTCGGGCAGCGGCAGTTTGATCCAGGCCGAGCCCTCACGTCTGCTGTTTGCTCCTGCTAACCCCCGGCCCGCACGTGTTGGCCTGTCACCTTCCCACTGCGGGGTCTGCGTGTGGGGACTTCGAGCCAGTGATTTCCTGGGGTCGCCATGGGCAGAACGGACAGGTTGGCGAGGAACCCTGCCACCCAGACGAAAATGGACCGCTTCACCACTTTGGAGGCGGGGGCAACCAGGAAGCTCCTCCAGCCGCGGATTTGGCCAACATCCTCCAAGCCATCCATGCCTCACAGACGTTGGTGGAGGGTAAGATCGCAGAGGTGCGATTAGACGTGACTCTCCTTGGACAGGACCTCCGAATCGCCACGGCTCGGATTAAAGAGACTGAGACCCGGATCTCCGCTGTGGACGATGACGTCAAGCAACTTAAGGGGCAGGTGGCCCGCCTCCAGTCGCACACTCAAAAGTTACACCGTCGGGCGGAGGATGCCGAAAACAGATCCCGATGCAATAACCTTCGCCTGGTGGGCTTTCCGGAGGGGGCAGAGCAGGGCCGCGCAGTGGACTACCTGGAGAGATGGCTGCGGTCTTGGATCCCGAAGGTCTCTCTCTCTCCCTGGTTCGCGATCGAGCGGGCCCACCGGTCTCTGGCCCCCAGACCAGCCCCGGACGCACCTCCCCGCCCATTCATAATGCGGGTTCTCAATATCAAAGACCGCGACGCCATCTTGTCTGAAGCTCACTAACAACAGCGGCTACGCTATGAGAATGGTGCAATCATGATCTTCCCGGACTACACTCGCGAGGTCCAGGGCCAGCGCCGCTCCTTTGGGGAGGTCAAGCAAAAGCTGAGGGCACTCAACATTCAGTATCGGCTCCCCTTCCCGGCCCACCTGCGGGTGGTGTTCGCAAACAAGACGCTGTTCTTCGACAACCCGATGGAGGCCTGGACCTGGGCAACGGAGGAGCGCCCCCTGCGGGCCGAGGACCCGGCCCTGGGCTTGGACAGAGCAGAGAATGGCCCTGGCCGCCTTGCCCCCTTCGCTCCTCAACCTCAGCGTAACCGCTCCAGCAGGCGCTCCGGACAGAGGAAGGCCCGCTCGGACTCCCCGCCGGGCCATTCGCCAGTATCGCTCTCTGGGGGACCACCGGCCGGGAGGCGCGCTGACTCTTCCAGCCGTTTGGATGGCGGTGGTGCTTCGCCCGAGCTCTCGGCGATTGATCTCCCAGACTCAGACCTCTCCCGTAGCCCGATGCTTCTGAGGGACCCTGCCTGAACTGGCTCTGCCCACCGGGCCTGGCTCCGCGGCCGGAGACGCGCCTTAGCTCAGAACATTTCTTTCCTTCCTGATGGACTCGTAAACACAAATCCGGACATGAGGAGAGGTCCTCCACGCTTCCCCATTCCCAAGCGTTTTAGTTTGGTTGTTCAGCCCTTGGTGTTGTTAGGGCAACAGATGCTTCCGTTCTCGAAGTGTAGGGTGGGGGGTGGGAGAGGGGTTGGGAGGGGTTGGGGAGGTGGGACCGTTGTCCCATGTTTTGTTAGTGTTTAATATTGTTTTGCTGCACCAACACCCACATGACACTCGAACCTACCCCTATATGGGTCCACTATCCATGGTTCGTTCCACTGACATGCCTTTGCACCTGCTTCAGGCCCCGCACTTGCCGTCGGCTCTCCAGGGCCCGACGACCCACTGCAACGATCTCCAGCCCCCATGACAGACACACCATCTCCGACGGCAGCCCTCCATATTTTATCATGGAATGTTAATGGCCTACTAGACCGCCACAAATGAACGGCCGTACTGCGTTACGCACAGCGCCTCAATATAGGAGTGCTTCTGCTTCAGGAGACGCACCTGATGGGGAATCACTGCCCCTTCCTAGCGCGTTATGGCTATGATAGGGTTTGGCACTCGGGCTTCGCTTGAGGTTCTCGTGGCGTGGCCATAATATTGAAACACACCCTGCCCTTTGTACTTGCACAAGTTGTTCATGAGCCGCAGGGCACGTTCGTGAATATCTGCGGTATACTGGGGGGCACTCCCCTTAACCTTGTGTCCTTGTACTCACCCCCTTCGATGCCTGCCGCGACTCTAAAGCAATCCACCGCTCTGCTGCCCACCCTCCCCCTGGGGTCCACTGTTATTGGGGGCGATTGTACCGCAGTCTCCACCCCGCTTCTCGACACAACAGGTCCTCCATCTACTTCCAGACTGGCACAAGCGAAACAGCTAACTAACTGGGCTGAATCCCTGGGCCTTTGCGATGCATGGCAAATCTGGCACCCACATGCTAGACAGTTCACACACACCTCCGCCGCACACCACACGCAGGCACGCATAGATGCAATTTTTATCCCGTCTACGGACTGCACCACGATCCAAGACGTCCGAATACTCCTGAGAGGCATCTCCGACCATTCCCCGCTGCTCCTTAGTACAGGGACTCCTCCCACTCACTCACGCCCAATGTGGCGGTTGAATGCTTGGTTCCTTCAGGACAAGGAATTCAAGAAGGTGGTGGGCTCAGACCTAAGGCTGTACTTTGCCACCAACGTGGGGTTGGTTTCTTCCCCGGGTACCCTGTGGGAGGCGGGCAAGGCCACTATCCGTGGATATGCCAAAGGCCACATCCAATGTCAGCGGCAGGCCCAACTGCTGCAAATCACCTCACTGGAGGCGCAAGCTCTGCGCATTGAGCAATCCCCCTCTACCGTTGGCGATGTAGCTCACGAGTGGCACCTCACGCGCATCCGGGCTGAAATCAAGCAGCTCTCGTTGGAGGCTGCCAAGCTCTCGTGGAGATCTTCAGTGGCCAGAGTTTATGGCTGGGTTGATAAAAACAGCACAATCCTTCATAGGCTCCGCACGTATCCCAGAGCGAACCGCATTATCCCAGAAGTGCTGGATCAAGAGGGGTTGCCACAACGGTCCCTGGTGGCTATTGCCGGCGCTTTTGCAGCCTTCTACCGTCACCTTTATGCCAAACGAATCCCGGTACGGTCGCTCGGCGAGCTTATGGACGCCAGAGATGCCCACCTCCCTCAGCTGGATTCTACCGCTCTAACAGATCTTGACTGCCCAATCTCCCACGACGAGATTAATGAGGCTATTGCTTACACCTCGTCGGGTAAGACTCCTGGCCCAGATGGCCTCCCCCAGGAATTCTATGCAGCATACCGGGAAGCCCTCATGCCTCGCCTCGCTGACTTGTATGCTGAAGCATTAGAGAAAGGTTCCTTCCCACCAGAGACGGACATGGCCACCATCGTGGTCCTCCCGAAGTCACAACCGCCATCCCCCCACTGCGCTGACTACCGCCTCATCTCCCTCATTAACACAGACGTTAAATTGTATGCCGCAATCCTTGCCCAGCGGTTGAAGCCCTACCTTACCATGTTGGTCCATCAGGACAAGTGTGGGTTCATGCCCCAGCGAGGCACAAGACACTGCCTCCGGCGGCTGCACCTGGCCCTGGCTCACCGCCAGGTGCTTTCCCCTTACTTGGCGCTCCTTCTCATCAATTCTGAGATGGCGTTCGACTCTGTGGACTGGACGTGCCTGGACTATGTGCTAGCTGCGATAGGTTTCGGCCCTCGCTTTTGTTTGCTGGTTGGGGTTCTGTACGCCCGGCTTCAAGCGCGCGTTTTGGTCAATGGGGTTCTCTCTGACACCTTCCCCATTCAAAGGGAGATGAGACAGGGATGCCCCCTCTCGCCCCTTCTCTTCGCCTTGGCGATGAAGCCTCTAGCGACCTTGATTCGGTCTGAGAATCTCGTTCGAGGATGGGAATGGCCCAACTCTGAAGTGGACAAGATCACACTATATGCGGACGATGTCCTGCTCTTTTTAACCGATCCCGCCCAATCAGGTCCCCGTTGTCTCCAGATCCTGCGTTCTTTCGGGCAAACCTCCGGACTCCGGAGGAATTCTACTAAGTCGGTCCTGGTCCCACTCCATCTCTCCAGAGAATGCTATGACTGGCAATCCACGATACCGCTTCGGCGTCAGTATTTTAAATATCTTGGGCTCTGGGTTACTCTCCTCCCAGAACTGGGATGGTCCCTTAATGTCACCCCGCTTGTGAAAAAAGCTAAGGCAGATCTCCACAGATGGCAGACACTACCTCTAAACCCCTTGGGGAGGGTCGCCTTGTTTAAAATGATGATTCTTCCTAGGTTTCTGTACGTCCTCCAAAACACCCCCTTCTGCTTCCCACGGGCATGGTTTCGGGAGCTAGACACTATGGCTACTAAATTCCTCTGGGGGGGAGGGAGGGCCCGGCTGGTGTTAAACACTTGTCGGATTCCATCATTCAATGGGGGCATGGGGATGACACATTTATACCTATACTACTTGGCGACTCGTCTACTGATTCTACATGATTGGTTCAACGGGTGCTGGTCCGATCCAGCCTATAGGCTTGAACTAAGTGGACTCGGCCTGCCCAAAATCCAAGCCCTAATGTACGGGGAATCCATCCCATCCACCTTGCCTAACGTCACGCGCTCCGTGCTCTTAGCCTGGCATGCTGCTTTAAGACATACTCAGTGGACACACAAACTCACCCAACACACGCCTCTATGGCATGGTACATGGCTCATGGAGGTCAGTGGGTTACAGGGATTTAGAGCCTGGGATCTTATAGGTATCTCTTAGCTCCATGATGTGTGGGCAAGCGGCCATATGCGCTCCTTTAAAGACCTTCAGTCCAGATATTCCCTGCACCCATCACAGTTTTATAGGTAAAGTAGGGGAAAGATAATAGAAAAAGAAGTGTACATGAGATGTGTGTACCATAGTAACACGAGTTGGTCCACAAAATAAACATATAGCACACATGTACAGATACTCCTTTTACATATTTTTTACTATTCTTGTATACTGAATTCTTTCACATTGGGTTTGGTAATCAGATGTTCTTGGTGGACACTTGAACTGGAATCTCTCACCACTCAGTATCAGTTATATCTGTACATGTGTGCTATATATTTATTTTGTGGACCAACTCGTGTTACTGTGGATTGACTTATCAATCAAGTGTTTGTCTTCTCATTTAGCAAAATTGTAAAGTGTGGACACCTGATGAAGGCACTTGCTGAAACGCGTTGTGGAGACAATTATCATCAATAGTCGCCATTATCAATTGGTTGTTGTCAAATTTTCTCGTGTCTATAACTGTGAAGACAATTATCATCAACAAATCATCACTATTAATTAGGTGTTGTCAAATGTTTATGTGTTTATTAATTTGTAATTTTGTTAGTCCTGTGAATAATTTTGTGTAAAAGATTATTTCATAACCTTTTTTCATTTATGTTTTATGCCCCTGCATATTTTTGTGTATTAACAAAACATGTAACAATTTTGATACAAAGAAAGAAACAGAATATTTATTCATTGACCCCCAAAAATATTTAAAATATAAATAAAAAAGAGGAAAATAAATATCACGTGAAGTTCGACTAGTGGTTTGGTTAAATTGTTGTTACATGACAATATTATTTGTATTGCAAATTAAGGGCTCTTTGTCTAGGGTTGGTACACACATCTCATGCACACTTCTTTTTCTATTATCTTTCCCCTACTTTACCTATTTTGCTTTTCCTTGCTAGGGACATTTATCATTCAAGCAGGGGCCCCTATCTTCCAAAATAACCCATCACAGTTTTATAAATATCTACAACTGAGACACGCCCTCCACATACACATACCGGACGATACCAGGATCCCTGAATACAGTCCCCCCAAAGCACAGATAATGCTAGGTAACTTGGGGAAGGGGGGTATTTCCCGCATCTACCAGGCCTAGGGACATAGCCGCCTCCTGGAAGCTTCCCACACCACCAGGTGCAGAGAAATGGCGTAGGTGGGTGGATTGGTGCACGGCACAAGAAAAACCCATGTACGAGGCATGGGGGTTTCCTAAGAAATACCGGAGGGTGTGGGGTAAATGGCTGGGTGCTGTCGTGTAGCCTGAACTCTATACATGATGTTTGTCTTCAATGCTGCAAGGTGGGGCCTAAAGGCGATGTCTTTGCTCTCTTGAGTGTCTTGTGTCACTATTGGTGCTATCCAGTGTCATATTGCTGGTGTTTGTTCTTTGTAAAAACAATAAAATTGTTTATCAAAAAAAAAAGAGAGCACTTTCCCTGTTTATGCCATGTAGCACCTTAAAAGAGGTCCTGCAGGAGCCAATAGGGAATGTGCACCCTATTACAGTGAATTATCTGACCTCATGGCAGCTGCTCTGGGGGCAGCTCATTCAAGTGAAATATGCAGCAGTTGCTTTAAAGCTGCTCTATGTTTCACAGTGCAGGTGGCAACCCATCTGCACTTTCAATAGGGATTTTCACTCACTGCACCCGCATAAAAAAGAATGTCTGGAGGGTCCATGGGAACCCCTTTCACCACTTGAGAGGGGTGCCCTCAGGGAACTCCTATTCAGTGCGCCACCTATTTGAGGTTTCACTATCAGTAAGACCTAATAGCTTATTTGCTTTTGCGCCAGCATCCATAATACAGATAGGGCACAGAGGCAAAGAGATTCCCTCATTTGCACGAGGCCAACCTCTATGCACATGGGGGAATGCCTTCCCACAATATCCCTGACGCTACATTTGTACCAGCGCTATATGTATTTCAAAGGAGGCTGCATAAGCATCTTTGGCATCTTCTGTAATAAAGTGCTCTGGGGCCACACAAAATGGGCCCACGCGTATTGCACCGCGGGGTACTTTCTGTAAAACGGATGCAGGTCCTTTTAATTGCAAGCTACCTTTTCCCAAAGCTTGTTTATGAAAGCTTTGTGAAGGCCCTTAATTAAATGTCGTGATTGCTCACACATTTTGCTTTGTATATCTTTAACCGCCCCACTGACACTGCCTTTTTCAGGATGAGGTCTCCCGGTACTTTCACAGATATAGACTTGTACCTTACTCATACAATGGTTACACAGTACTTGTGCATTTTTTTTAAACTTAGACCTTCTTGAATTTACATATGTATAATATAGATGTTTGTTGCTTTGTAAATCACATTTCAGTTTTGTCTGATTAAATTATATATTTTTCCAGGAATTAGGGCCTGATTATGAGTTTGGCGGATGGTATACTCCGTCACAAACGTGATGGATATCCAGTCCGCTGTATTACAAGCTCCATAGGATATAATGCAACTGTAATTTCATGGACGGGAGAGCTGTCAGTTTTCTGGCAGTGTAACCCTGTCCACCAAACTCGTAATCAGTCCCTAAGTCAGGCTTACAACTTGAAAAGTCTTTATGGATCGACCCATAAACAGTGAAGCAAATCCCCACACCAAAGCTTTAAAGTGTCATTAGTGTCTAAGCTGTCTCTTCTTTTAATGAATGTCACATGTGTGTTATCATCATTTTCTAGAATTAGTAATATTGTACAGCGGGTCTATTCTATCTTACGTTCATTGGTCAGAAGGTTTTTTCCAGACATTTTGTATCTATGTACCAAACTTTTTTTTAGGTCACAAGCGACCCAATTTGCACAATTCGGCCATTTGTAAGTGCAAAAAAAGGTTTTTTTAAAGTACAAAAGCCAAATTACGACTCAATATCAATTTGGGTTTGCTAATCGGTATTTGGAGGGGCGTGTTTAGGGTGCCCCTCTAATACTGATTCGCAGTGGTATGTATGAATGTTGTGTGACCAAATTACGGTTGCAAAATATTAAATATTTACCAACACCTCAGAGGAGGTGGTAGCCATTCTCAAATTTTGTGAATGTTGATACAAATATTTTCTAATAGCAGGCGTTGGTTCCAACAACCCCCTCCCCTTTGTGAATGTTGATAAAAAAAACTTTTTTTAAGAGCTGGAAGTGGTTCCATGGACCACTGATTACTCTAAAAAAATGATACGGAAACGTTTTTATTTTTTATTTTTAAATGTATCCTCTTTTCCAGTTAAGAAAACGGGCTGCATTTAGGAAAAAAACATTACTTTATTAAAAAGTAATCACAGGCATGGTGGTCTGCTGACCCCAACTGGCAACCATTTCTGTGATGGCGACAATTCCTAATGTGTGTCAAACTGCGACCTACTTCATCATGGGGTAGGTCGTTTTGAGACCCACTTGGAACCGATAAATGAGACTCACTGTGTTTCATACATAAGGAAAACCAATTTCTTAATTGCAAATTCACAGAAAACCGCAATTAGTTAATCGCAATTCCTAAATTTTGAACATATGGCCTCCATGTTACTTTCTAATTTCACTGGTCTTGTAACAGTGCTAATCTTTTGTGCAATGTGAGTTGTGTGTGAACATTTATTCCAAATCCTTTCATATCAGTGTACAATCCCAAACGGAACCTTTTGCATCTTGGAAACAGCTTTTTTGTGCCTCTGGTGCTCTTTGCTCTGAGCCGGTGTGGGGCCAGGAGCAACTACATTGCAATATCCCTAATGTTAGGCGACTGAGTACGTGATTCAGAAACCTGGTGTGCCCTATTTATATTATCATTACGTTTTACCCTGAAGAGACTCTTGGATAAAAGGTGATGTGTACTTCTATTTCCAATTAATCACTAATTAAATCTCTGTCCAGAATTACATCTGAGTGTACCTGAAGAAATGTGCTGTGCGGATTAATTCCTGAAAGGATGTGGTCCTTGGTAAAGGTTCCTCAGTGTCGATGGGTTTTCTGAAGGTGTGCTGTGGATTCAGGGGTCGAGAAATTATTGGTGACTTTGGTGGCGTAAGCCACACTTGCTGGGTTCCCACTAAAGACCTGATTAGGAGTTGCAGGTTACCCGCGAGCAGATAAATCTGCACTCATAAAAACCCGTACTGTGTGGTAACACCCCGCCAATACCATGCAGTTACGAGTTTATCACCAGGAAATGGGGAATAACCAGGTTATACTGGGCTGAATGATTTATTGTATTCCCGTATATGTGGCGATTATTACTCACATTTACTACCGGCCCTCAACAGGTGGTATATGGGAGTGGGTGGCGGGGCTACTGCAGGATGGAAGAAGAATGATTGGGAGGGTGGAGACTGAAGTCTAGCAGCGGGGAGCATATAGAGCAGAGGGTTCACCAGGGGCAGGAAAACTGGTCTGGGCTGCAATGGAACCAATTCCCAAAGCAATTTTACCGGTGGAATATTCCGACCGTTTAAATTAGAAAAAAGTCACCTGAAAAATGGTTTCAGCCCCAGATTTACTAAGACTTTGCGGCTGGCATGTGCCTGTTTTGAGGGGTAGCCCCACGCAAAATCCATGTTGGGATTAATGAAGCCATGCAAATCAAAATTTCTGTGGCTTTCATGGAATATCATCCCAAAAGTAATTCTAGGTAGTGACTTGTGTTAACTTGCATTGGGGAAATTTTACATGGGTGGAGCAGTTGTGTTTCCGTGTATTTACCCATGTATTTTGATGCAATCCCCTATTTACTAAAGTCAGAAAAATTGGGTTTGCTTCAAAATGTTGCGCTTACCCGAGGCTGGTTTAACAAGGAGAAATATCTTCATTTCACATTGTTACTTCCGCTTTGCATTTGTACTTCATTCTGCAGCACAGATGTAAAGAGGAATACGATTCTAAGAATAGTTTTTGTGCAGGAAGGGCTACCTTCCTAAGGGGACATCAGTGTATAACTTGTCTCTTTGTTATTGAATATCACAGGTCTGTTACATGCATTTTCTAGAATAAGTAATATTGTACAGCGGGTCTGTTCCATCTCACATTCATGGGTCAGAGGATGTTTTTGAGACATCATGTTGCTTTCTAATCTCACTGGTCACGGGGCAGTACTAATCTTTTGTACAATGTGAGCTGTGTGAGAACATTTATTCCAAATCCTTTCTAAGCAGTGCAAACAACCCAAACAAATGCTTAGGGAGGAGCAAACCAGCTTCCTCGTCATATGTGGCTCTGGTGCTCTTTGCTCTAATTTGGAGTTGGGCCAAGTAGCAAATACATTTCATTATTCCAGAAGTTAGGCGACTGGTTATGTGATTTAGAACATCGGTGTGTTTTATTTATATTATCATTACATTTCCCCCTTTAGTGATTCTTGGATCAAAAGTGATGTATGCTTCTTTTTCCTATTAGTCACTAGTTTACATCTTTGTCCAGAATCACATCTTAGTGTACCTGAAAGAAGGGCCTGTACAGAAACTGTTCTGACCTCAACACAGGCACCCTTGAGTCGTGGTGCAAGGGTGACTGCATTGGCGCTAGGCATTAAGAAGTGTGCCAGGCCTACGAGAGAGCAGAACAGCACCACATCTCAGAAGGTATGGTGCAGACCTGGGCCATATCTGAGTAGATATTCCACAGTTCTGTTGTCTCCTTTTGAGGCAATTGTCCTTGCTGTGTTGCATCAGAGTTTACTAAATCTGACAACCAACATATTCCTTTGCCTAATCCAGTGCATGGGTCAAGTAAGCAACTTCTATTTCAGAATGGAGGGTACAATAACTTTACTTTTTATGCCAGCATAAAATTGACGCAATTTGTGCTCATTTCTTTTAAATACTTTTATCCATATGTAATGCCATTGGCATAGTTTACGTGATGTGTTAGTGCAAGAATGCAGAGATGTAGTGATCTAATCAAACAGCCACTTTGTCTTTTTATTAACTACCTAACCCGCGTGTATGTGGTTTTGTTCAGCTTTGTATGGGACTTCAAGTCAGTCTTTCTTCATAATGGTATTATCTCCCACTTACATTCTAAATAAGTAAGTAATACCAACCACAGATTTTAATCATTACTCTTGTGTGGTTTTGTTGCATTTGTATTGGCTTGCCCAGTACCCTATTATTATCAGCATTTGGTGATTTATGTATCCGAAAACAACTTAACCATATGCAGTTGTACAGAGAGCTTTTACACTGTTTCATTCGACACATGGCCTACACTTCGCAGTTATTGTAAAACGTACGAATACATGCAGATAACAGCTCCATTGGAAGGAAAGTTGTTTTTATTTGTTCTTTCACTTAACCCCTTCTGTGCCCATGACGAGATAGTCTCGTCAAGCAGCGCGGTTGCGCTGTGCCCATGACGAGACTATCTCGTCATGGACCCCGCCCGCTAATGAAAGGGCCGGCACAGGATGGGGAAAGGGCGGGGCACTCAAGGGGTTAAATACATGTTTATTCACAAAGAAGTTCCATAGACGAGTTAGCAACATCTTCCTGTGATGATAAGTAAGATGAAAAATGGATGAACAGCGAGTTTATTTATTTAGCAGTTGTACATAGTGCGAGCCAAGCCCTGTGAGGGTCCAAGCGTTTTCCAAAGTTGAGTTTCATACTGCATTATACTGAATTTTTGTTACTGTGGATAACCTTGATGGCTACTAGGATCTTAGTGTCTCTGCAATATATTGATCCCAGTCATGGACTTGGGAGGCACTAAAATTTGAGGGGATAAGGATTCCAGCTCTCTCAACCAGCTACACTGGCTCCCAGTGGCTAAAAGAATCAGCTTTAAAGCCCCATGCATCTGCCACCACATACTAAAGAAACAAGGTCCCAGCTACCTTCACCCATTGGTACAAGCCTATGTTCCCAATCGGAACCTCAGATCCTGTGATGAGAATCTGGCAACTACACCCAAGATTAGGAAGGCGAGAATGGGAGCTAAATCATTTGCTTACACAGCGACTAAATTATGGAACTCCCTTCTCCGGGTCCTCAGAGATTCCCCTTCTGAAACTGATTTTAGGAAGAAGCTGAAAACGTGACTGTTTAGCAATCATGTTCATATCTAATCAGATCCCCAGAATCGATCCTCTGTTTCTATGCCCCTTACTCTCGTAATTTGTCCTCTTTTCCAGTCTGATCCACGGTTCACCGCGGGGACACAACTTTTTTTGCGTAGCCAAGCGCTTTACAAATAATAATCATCAATCGTCATTGGCTCAAAAAATTTATTGGTACCAACCCAACCCAAAATGCCTCTAAGTCCCTATAAATGTGTAGAAATACGAACTCTGCTGAATATTCCAGTGAAATATTGAGAATGTAAAACAGAGTGATACCCAGTACTACCTTCTATGCTACTTAGCACTCAAAACGCACTGCTGATTGAAGCCCCACAGCCACATGGACCAAGGTGAAACGCGATTTTATGGAACTCTGCTGGGAACAAGATAGAGGAGCTGTGCAGGTCTTAAGTAACTTCCACAATGGAGGCCAAAACAAATGTCAGCTGGAATAGCAGAACCAACAAACCAACCTTGGAGTTGTTTGATTCTGGGTACTTGCTCCAGAAGAAGCTATTAGCATGCGCATTTCTCATTTCGCCAAAGGCACTCCTTTGAAAAGGGCGATGAACACCTTAAATACATCAGGAAGAAATACAAGCATCTAAGTGTAACAGCCCAATAAAGAACACTGCATAGCTACTTCGACAATTGACAATTTAGGAGAAAAACAAAACGAAATTCTCGGATTTAGTAAAATGGAGATCTAAGGGTCCAAAAAAGATTCTGGAAAGTGGGAGTAATTGGGCAGCTTGGACAAGCCACTTTGCTTCCATCTACCAATAAAGAGATGCTGCTCCAACTACGATGGAAAACAGGGATGTGCTCATCGCAAATACTTCTAATACTCCATCTGCCCAGGAAGATTCGCCTCAAAGGTCTTTTTCCTGTGACCCTACTCCCGCAGTTCCAGAAGACTCCTGCTGTGAATTCCTCGAAATCACGGATGTTGAAGCACATGGATCGATTCTACTACAGAAAATCAGCAAGCCCCAGTAAATTGTTCTGTGACATCTATTGGTTTAATCTTTCCACCTAGGATCCAGTATTGAACCTGGGTTTCAACACTTCCTGGTTACAACTGGACACACTGGTGTTGTAGTAAAAGACCATCACAATCCCCATCCATAAAAAAAAGGCAACGCAGCAACCCTGCTAATCACAGGCTAATTCCCCTGCAAGATGCACCTTGAAAAATCTATGGTAAATTGCTGCTATATTGCTTGCAGGATTTGGTGAAGGAGAATTATTTTTTTCCTAATTTCAAATTGGCTTCTGAAAGGGTCTTGGGACCGTGGACCAGGTTATGAGGCCTTACTTTTTATGTATGAAGTGCATTTTAATCTAAAAATCGCTTCTATTTATGGTCTTCATTGACTTCAAACTAGCATTCAACTCAGTAAATATTTCCCCGTTAGGGGTCTCTCTAAGAGCACAGGGAATACCTGAGGAACTAACAGCTGCTATACAGAGCCTATTTTCAAAGAACACAGCAAGGGTCCGCTTTGGCATGAGAGGTAAATGATCTTCTGAAATAAATATCGATCAGGCAGTGTGGAAAGGCTGTGTTCTCGCCCATTTGCTTTTTAACCTCTTCATCAATGATTTGGGAAAAACTCTCAATGATTTGGACATTGCTGTCCCAAAATTAGGTGGTACTAAATTGCCTATATTAGTTTTCGCCGATAATTTGATTTTTGTTTCTCAAATAGAATGATCAAGGCACCAAATTCTCATGGGCATAGAGAAATAGTGGTCTAACAAAAGATTGCTAATTAACATCTCTAAAACAAAATTCATAGTGTAAATAATCTGAAAAAGTTAAGATCGACTTCTAGAGTCCAGGGAGTCAAGTTAGAAGGAGTAAAATGCTTAAATTATTTGGGCATACGATTGATGAGAAGTTGTCTAGGTTGGCTCAGGTATTCAATAGCATGTCCCTGACAAAGTTCGGTGCAATAATGTGTTTTGCGAACAAGATCGAAAGAAGATCTCCTGAGCCAGTAATATGTGCCTATCGAGCAAAGGCCCTGATGCCTGCTTCCAATGGCACTAAATTATGGGCGCATATGAGCTACAGCACATTAAAAACTGCCAAAACACATTTCTGAGACACCTACTTCAACTGGATCCCAGAACTCCGATGATGTTCTTAAAGGCTGAGCTAGGCCTTACTGAATGGAGACCAATGTTTCCCTTAAACCCTGTTTAAATTGGGTCAGATTAAGGACTGACAAGAAGGTAAGAATGCAACTAGCAACATATCTGCTGTGTAAGACATTTTGGAAAATAGAGGCCCGACTAAGTTGCTGTGGCTTGATAACGTTGCTGCTACCTTAAAAAATATAGGATGTCTTGGATTCAGGACTAATCCCTACCAATGTTCCCTCTAATTATTTTTCTGGGTGTGCCGCAATCCAGTGTCTGTGTGCACACTTTTCTGAGGTGGGTGCGCAACCAAGTTGTAACAGGAGTCACTGTGCTAGTTGGCTTGCTATCTCTAAAAAGGGTGATTGATAGGCAACATGCTTCCTTTTATCACAGAATAGCTAAAAGGTTAAATCTAAGTATTATTGGCTAAAATAGAAATAGGTTTTAGAGAAAGCTCTGAAAAGGGGCTTTGGGGTTCATAAATAAATCCTGTACTAGTTTACATCTCTGTCCAGAATCACATCTGAGTGTACCTGAAAGAAGGGCCTGTACAAAATCTGTTCTGACCTCAACACAGGCACCCTTGAGTCTTGGTACAAGGGTGACTGCATTGTCCCCACCCACAAAATGCCTTTATGTATTCCAGTGGATTTTACAGCACCTACATCAAGTGGTTCCTGGGCACAGAAGGGCTTGGAGGCCATCTTACCAGTCCTGGTAAAACAGCAGAGGATTTGGAAGCCTTTCATAAATCCTCCATAATGAAATTCCCCGCCCACTGTCTTTGGGTACACAATGAGAAAAGTGGCAAGTCCATTAGTCTGTGATGAGGAGTGACCTTAGTCGGTGAGTGTGCATTATGTTGCATTGTGAATGGATTGTGCTTGTTACACCTGAGTATGGCCTTGTAGCAAGTGAAAAAAGAATGACTAGCACCACAGATGGAGCAATCATGTTGGAATTTACAGGACAAATCCTTGAGAGCAATTTGAAGCATTCTAAGGGTGGCAGGAGTTGTCCTGGTTTTTATGTCCTTGATAACCTTTAAGGACCACACTGACCTCAAACGGCTGAACTTGCAACACTCCTTAGACATGCTTGAACATGTCCGAAGATGTCTACTACTTTTAATAAACAATGAAGCTTAATCAATGTTAGTTATCAATGAGATTTAAAAACAGACCAAGTGGCATTTAAGTCCGAAACACATTTATGCACTTGAAGAAAAGATGAACCACACTCCTCCTACTGGACATCTCCCAACATGTTTAATACTGTAGCCCACCTACTCTAACATTTAATACTAAATAATAAAGGAATACGGAGTATTGTCCAAAACTGGATTCAAATATAATCCAAGTGGTGTCCTTACCTTTATAAGAACGGGGGACCCCTGAGAAAACATGTAGGTAGAGAAGCAGGGGAAAAGGCCAAAATTCACAAAGGAAGAACTCTACCTTTTTCAATTCAAAGTATGCTATACATCATATATTATATATTGACAACTCTGGCTAGACCACTAGCATAAATTTTAAAGACATTCAAAATAGTGTATTCATTACTTAATGTATTGTTTTTTGTCTTTTCAATACACAATTATTAGTGCATTCATGAATAGATAACCTAACTACAAATTTCCTTGGGTGAAAAAATCAGATCCCATTGCACAACTTACACTCAAAGAACACCCAGTCACCTTCATACTCAATTATACTCACGCCAAACCACAAATACAAACATCACATATATGCAAGAAAGCTTAATGTGCACCAAATCTGTTTATTGAGCATTGATACATATTGTGAGGGGGCTTGGTGCACATTAAGCTTTCTTGCATATATGTGATGTATGTATTTGTGGTTTTGCGTGAGTATGAATGAGTATGAAGGTGACTGGGTGTTCTTTGAGTGTAAGTTGTGCAATGGGATCTGATTGTTTCAAAAAAATGTTTTAGTAGTTAGGTTATCTATTTATGAATGCACTAATAATTTTGTATTGAAAAGACAAAAAACAATAAATTAAGTAATGAATACACTATTTTGAATGCCTTTAATATTTATGCTAATGGTCTAGCCAGAGTGGTCAATATATAATATATGACGTATAGCATACTTTAAATTGAAATAGGTAGAGTTCTTCCTTTGTGAATTTTGTCCTTACCTTTATACCTATCAGCACCATTCCTGCAAAAGGATCATCCCTTTCCTACTGAACATCTACTCAACTTCACTCTCTGAGCCTATAAACTGTATTGTACATACCTGATACAAGTATGATGATACCACCCAGATTGTTCATAAAGTGGAAGGACCGTCAGTCCTTGAGAGTTTGGATTTATGAAAATGCCTACAGGCAATTAGATGATAAAACAATCTGAAACTCAATCTCTCTAGAACTGAAATGTCAACTTGTGGAAAATGTATGTCTAACCTCAATTTGCCCGTGAATACTGGAACTTCTCTAATCACATCAACAAAAGTAAATTACATGGACTCCAACCTCTCACAACCTCAAGCTCCACCTCATGCTTGTATGCCCACGCACTGGAATTAAGAAAGCAGATCCTTCGACACTTGCTCTTGACTTACAACACAAGGAAGTGCAGTGAGGCTTTGTTACTGTCCCTAAAATTATACTGATCTTTTGCTGGGAGTGTGTGTGGCTCTCTGCATCTCCCATGCATGGGCACTGGCTAGATTCACTCTGCCTTCTTAAGACCATGTCCTCTCTAGAGTCTCGCAGATGTCATACAGATTATTCAAATATATATACTAGTGTTTTTAATGAGTTTGTATAATATTTCTATTGATTACATAATGCTTTTAGATGGGGTTTTCTATATTGCATGGCCATAGGACTAAAACAATAAATACATTGATTGATTGACTTTTAGCAGATTGCAAGGACAATTTTCTTTTTGTACTTTCGCATTATTACATGTTTATTAGCACAACAGTTCCGTGGATGGGTTAGTGACAGCTTCCTTTGTTGATAAGTACGATGGAAAATTGATTGACAATGAGTTTATTTATTTAGCAGTTTTACATGGTGCGAACCAAGCCCAAAGAGGGTCACAGCTTTTTTCAAAGTACAGTATCATATTGGATTTTTGTTACTGTGGGTTATCTCGACAGCTACTAGGAAGCTACTACTTTGCAAGTGTGCTATTTAGCACTTATGCAGTGCTGATTGAAGCCCCACTGCCACCTGCAACAAGATGATGAGGCCAAGATGAGGTAGTACTACAGGATTAAAAAATTACAATTAACATACCAGACTCTGTTCCCATTAGGAGCAGCAGTTCCAATTGATCAGGTGTTGATGTTGGGCCAGGTTGTGAGGACTTCTACCCCAAATGGAAAGCTCTAAAGCATGGTGGCACTGTGACCCTGCTGTTGCTGTACATCCGAAGGCCCCAAACAATAATTACAGGTCTTACCTATTGTCATCTATTGTCAACAAGCCAGATTAACTTCTTTATTTGCTCATTGAGGGACTCAAGCGCTGGGCACAGGCTAGAGTCCTGCTGTCATTAAAACTAAGGTCTAGGCTTCTGGCGGAAGCAGTATGTAGGTAAAAGTTTCTCTGCAATTGTTAGTAGCTTATTTCCTACATAATGGCTAATACCACAGTTAAAACATAATAGCCACTATAAAGAGAAGTGTCTCTACCCAACTTAAGGGTGGTCAGTGTATTGACCTAATGAAGGATGAAAGGCTCAGTTGGCCTGCTTGGTATTTGGACTTGTGACCTGCAGGCCAGGCAGATGTCAGTTGCGAATGCTGACTCTACACCATTGAAACAAGATTTTTCTGAGGATCAGTGGGAGTTGTTGGATTAGTTTTGGGTATGCTAAGATTTAATGGCTGCTGTGAATCTCAAATCACTCGTAACATGTTTTGTAAGATGGCTTAATTATTTGAGGTACACTACCACCCACTGTAAAGTTAGTCATCAGGTTGGACTTCATGATGCATGTTCAGATATGTATGACTATGGATGCACCCTCATTTCACCATAACGTAGTGAAATTCGGTGAAAATGTAGATACAAATGTCTAACTAGTGAACCTTTCATATTCTAAGACTTTGCTCATGGAACTAACATTATTGGACCAATTATGGTCACTGTTTAGAATACAAGTTTTCCATTGCCAGGGGAGAGTAGCTCATCTAGTCTTTTTGTTTTTCTTTGTATTCCATCCCTGTACTCCCACATTTATAATAAAAGGAAATAAAACTATAAGCACTAAAATGCTAAAGATACAGAGGACTGGATGAATTATTGGGAAATATTTGTAAGTTTGGGCAAACTTCGAATCAACTTATAGTGCATGAGTGCATTCCTTGTGTATCACACATTACAAAATGAAGCCCATTTTTGCTTAGGTAGGGAAAGCAATGGAGGCAGAGGTGCAAAGTTATTATATATATTTTATTTTATCCTCATTCGCCTAAAACCCCAGTTGCCAAAATAAGCCGTCGATACCGTTACTCAATATTAAAGAGACATAGGCTACTGGATGGGGACCAGGAAGAAGCGCCCGCCTACCGGTACACAACAGTCTTAAGATGACACTGGCCCCAAGATGGAAAGGGGTGGTCACACTCCCCTCCGGTTCAAGTAGACCCGGTGACTGTTAATGATGGCTTATAAAGGGAAAGACTGAGAGGCCCAACACAGTCAGGGAGTTGCAAAGAGTCATAATCATAGGATTCAGATTTCTTTATAGGTGAAAACTTAAATCATTAATGACACTAAATTATAAATTCCCAAAACTAAGCATTAGACCATGTTAATAAAAAATCCCATAGTGCTTTCTCTTTACTAATCTGTGTTCTACACAGATCTGTCCTGGATGTTGTAAATAAAGAAGACAGCCACTCCCTCCTAGCCAACAATATTGCATAGAAAAGGAACAACCTAGAAGGGCCCGTAATCTCAGTAGCAATACCAAAAATTATCAAGGCAAGATTGATTTGGATTGGAAGTCCCAAAATATCTGCTTTCCCTCCTTTACAAGCAAGGATGGCCTACCTCACCTCTTCCTGGGATATGTCCAGCTCTAGATCTTCCTGCTGGGACAAATGCAGGGGGGTTGAGCGTACTCCCCCGCAACCACTCCATACCCGTGGTTTTATCAACCACACTATCCTCTCGATACAACTCCAGAAAGAAAACGAAAAAAGCGCCCCCGATCTCTTCATCTGTAGACAGAGGGATAGCCCTATCTGCACTATCAATTTGTTTTTATCAAATTACGCGTCCTATCGGAATTGACCTTCCACGCCAGAAGCTTACCAGCACCTTCTCCTTACTCAAAGTGGACAAGCTTACTTGCCTCCCACCTGCTTGTGACCCTCGTCTGAATGATAATATCCAACTGATCCTTTATTTTGAAAAGATTAGCAAGATTTTCCTGGTGCTTCTCAGAGTCAGTCTCTCTATTTAAACTCAACTCTACTGCTTCATCTCTGCCGCCTTGAGAGCCACCTCCTCCCGGTGTAAAGTTATTTGTCCACTATCACACAATTCAAACAAATATGGAGGTTGTAATCATATGTCTGCTGGTGCCTTTGCTTGGAATCGTGTGGTTAGGTGTTGTCTTAGCAAACATCCTTCTAGGGAATTCTTAATGACAACCCAAAGTCTTCAACACTCATTGCACAAGTTTTGATCATTTTGGAAATTCACGGATTGATGGCTCTATAGCCATCAGATGACCCTATGGTGTTTGGCTTAACAGCCAGGATCAGGCGTCTTGGACAACGGTGATATACATTCTGGAGTTTGTAGTTGTATTTTCCCCTTTTTAACTGTGGAATTAAACATCAAATATCTAAGATCGAAAATTGCTGTTGGCTTCAAAGCTAGGGGTGGATGATGTGGGGCACACATAACACGAGGACGATAGCCAGTTGTATGATTAAACAGAGAGCATCTGTTGTTTTGTTGACAATCAGACTTTGTGAAAAATATTGATTCCAAGTGGCACATTTCCAAATATTCGCCAAAGAAATAACCCTGGGCGGAGTTCGTGGAGTTCCCCAGTGGAAAAATAACTCTGCTGCGCAACGTGGAGCTCTGCAAGCGGCGGAGTGAAATAAAAAAATGCAGCTCGCGGTGATTTGCGGTGCCGGATGCTTGTCCACACTGTGCAATCATCGCGAACGGCATCATGCACAGCGCAAGCGGGCAATTTCTTCCTTTCTGCCGCTCAAGTAGATTTGTACTCGAGCTGCAGCTTTCTCTATGCAAATTGACAGTTTCTCAACGCGAGCTGTGCGAGCATACGCAACCACTTGCAATGAGAAATCTGACCCCCACCGGCGTTGAGAAATCTCGTGGGAGGTAGATCTTCCAAGCTCACGCTCGCCAACTTGATGATGACGATCGCGAACAAGGAAAAATCCCGCCGGGAGGTGGATTTTCCTCGCCAACATGACGTTGATAAACGCGAACGAGGAAAAAAACTATGCTTTGCAGCGCGAAGCAATGTTTTTGGGAACTCCACGATCTCCGCGTAACGCGGAGTGCGGAAAACTCCGCAAACTCCACAAGTTCACGCCCAGGGTTAGAAATATGTACATTTTAGAAAAACATATTAACCTAATATTAGTGGTTTCTAGTTTTTCTATTAAGTGTTCTTGACATTTTGTGATTTAATAAGTGTTTCTTTGTTAGGTCCCCTATAAAGCTTCACGTCATATAGAGATGCAGCAAAACAGGGGACTTTTTTAAATGCACTTTGTTTACACTCTTGTGTTTGAGGTACTTTAACATGCTTAAATAGCTTACTTTGTAAAGTATGTTTTTTGTAGACAATAGCTCTCTTCTATAATCTATTTTCTAATACTTTCTACAGTTTATTCATTGAAAGGAAAGGTACAGTTTTTCCTCAGATTAATAAAAAAAAAAAAACACTCCCGGAATTTTCATCTACAAATCACTGATTCCAGGGTTGTTAGTCTAATTAGTTAATAGAAGCAAAACAAGACTACAACACCTAGAATGCCCAGACCTTTACAAATAGTCCAGGACTGGAAACCATGTCTATAATGACCTGGAGGTAGGTAATCCTTTTCTTACCAGCCATACAGTTCAATGGTAGCATCTGCTTAAAATCTCAAAGTGTTACTATACAAATATTTCAAAACGAGAGGGGGTCATGTAGAAGGTCATTATTACCTGAATTTTGCGGATTATTTTTCACATACACCTCTGAACGTTTGAAGAGGTATTCCTAAAATAAACTGTACACTTTCCTAATGATTTACCACCCTCTCCTGACTTATAATTAGATTTGCGCTCTGCTAATATCTTACACAAATATGCACATACATAGACATAGGCATTATAATACACAAGCTTCCTTTCCTTTTTGCACAGCTCTATAATATGCTTTTCTCAATTTTGGTGAACTTCATATGGTTTAAATGTTCCTTATTTACTAAATTGAATGGTATTTTCATTTCTGCTCAACATATTCTAACAGTGACAACTCAACTTTGTATTAACTCAATGGGAGAAATGTATGCTTGCTACTTTGGTTACTGGCGTGAAAGTCACATAAAGTGTTTTTGTTGTCTACTGGCATTTGCTGACCATACGTACTTTCATTTCATGATATCATAATAAAATTGAAGTTGTCAGTTTGTATGAATGAATGAATCTTTATTGTATAAAAGTATATTAAAATAATTATCACAATAACAAATACCATAAAATCACAAATGCATCTTTAAACCTTCCATAAAATCTACATTTAATTTACACTTCCTTAAAAAAGACAATAAACAAAATCAAAAAATGTAGTTCATTTTGTAATGAATTGACAGTCTGTTGTGAAAAAACAATAGGCATCAGCCTCTATAACATATCTACAGTTAATTAAATTAAATGTGTTCTTCAGGTATTTCTTCTTCATATATAATAAACTAGGACACAAAAAAATTAAATCCTTAATTGACTCCTCTTTATAAATACATAAATGACAAACTATTGAGGGTAAACAGTTAGGGGCATCTTACGAGTACAGCTGTCCTGGGACCGCCGTACTCGTGGTGGTGGTCCAACCACTGTGCTCATACCACCGTATTCCGAATGCGGTGGTCGGACCGAACCAGCCCGCTACAACACCTCGGCACTGCCAGGATCCTGCATTGCCGGCAGTGTGTAAAGTGGGAAGGAATGGAGGGGGTACTGATCACAGCACTGCCATTCATATTACGAGTTGTCCTTCTGCAAGCCTTTTCATGGCGGTGATCCCGCCATGAAAAAGCTGGTGGAAAGGCAGGAAGAGGCCCCCTACAGGGCCCTCGGGAAAATATGCCCATGGAGGAGGGTTCGGAGGGGTGTGGTGGCATGTTGGGCCCCCCAAGAATTGCACGTTCGTGCATGCATAGTGTGGCATGCATGACATGGTGCATGCCACACAGTGCACGTACATGCAGCAGGCTCTCTCACTGCAGTGATATGTTGTACAGGCTCTCCTATAAGCCTAACATACCTGCTGCTGTAACACCACTGCAGCACAGCCAGTCAACCCTGTATTCATTTTGTAATCTGGCGGGTGGGTGCACCACTGGTTTGGCCGTCTTCCTGGCACCGCCACAGAGGCTGTCCCAGATGAAGACTGCCAAACTCATAATAATGCCTTCTGTGTAATATGACCTATCAAAATTGACCTACATGTATCAACAAGAAATAAAATCTCATATCTTTAAGTTTGCATCCAGGATTCCAATTAGAGACTAAAGGGGCTATTTATGAGGCATTTTGCGTCACTCTTGCCCCAAGCAACATAGTGCAAGAGCGACACAAACCTTAACACAGATTTATGAAGACTTCAAAGCCACTTTGTGTGGCTGTGAGTGGCTTAAAAAATCTGGAGTAACACAATACAGCCCAAATTGCAGCGTTATGTTACTCTGCCTTGGGAAGGCGTTCCATGGGTGTTGGGTGGTTGTTCCCATGCAATTCCCATGAATATTGAAGCCTCCCCGGATTTACAAGAACTTGTAAATCTGGGGATGCACCAAAAACGTACACCGTCCCAGGGGAGGCATAATGAGCACTAATATCTCTGTTTCTCCTTGTTTCTTCTTCTTTCCACATGTTCTGCATTCGGCAGCACACATAGAAAGAGGAATATGCCTCCCAGGATTGGTTTTGTGCAGGAAGGTGCGTGTCCCTTCCTCCAGAAAAACAATCCTGCATGCAACACAGGCACCCTCACACCTTGGTGCAAGGGTGCTCGCTTTGGCTCTACGTTGCCAAAAGGGTGCCAGTGCAAGGGAAAGGACAGGAATGTGTCATAATGACTTTAATACGCCCATTCCTGCCCTTTCCTTGGCATGGAGAGCAGCTCAGTAAGGTCATTTGCTGTGAGGCACTGCGTGGTTTCCTCATAAATATAGGCCCTATGTATCCTTATTTTACTTTAGTATACAACTCAGGTGTATAATAAGCATGTCTATATTTCTGTACTGTTAATAAGTCAGTGGTCCTTGCATTCCTCCAGAGATGTTGTCTGATTAGCCTCTTTCGCTCCCAGCGAGTCAATTATATGAGGCAATTATATAAGATTTACAAATAATAGTAAATTGTTTTCCACAACTACTTTAGTAACAGATGCCAGATTCAACTCAAGGGACAAGTCTCAATGATTCGTTACCTCATCGTAAATCTAAAATCTCAAAGAATCTTCGTTTGCGATCGCACAATCACATAATATTAGAATATTGCTGAAGAACAATGTACAATTAATTAATTCAGAGATAGTTTCAGTCACAATTTACAATGGGGAGTGAATCGATGAATGAAGATTTAATAAAGATCTGAGCTCCTTTATATCAATTTTATTCCGATCATTAATGGAATTTTCAGGCAGCACTATTGCTCCGTACAGTAAGATAGGTACTAGTTTTGTTTCCAACACCTTTAAGGATTGATAAATTGCATATCATCCATAAACTCTCATACATTTTTTGACTGAAAGTGATACTGTAGGAGCGTTGTTTTTTAGGTTTGAAAGATGTCTTGACCAACCTAATTTTGATCAACCACAAGCCCAGATATTTGTATGTCTATACTTCTTCCAGAATATTGTCGTCAGTTTTAATTTGACATGATTCCGAGCTTTGCCAAAGATCATAACTTTAGTTTTACTAAGATTAACTTTAAATAATTTTTTATATAAAATGTTGTAAATTCCGTAACTGTGATTGGAATCCTGATTGGAGTCAATGAAAATAGAATAACATCGTCGGCATATGCCAAGTGACTTATTGGTTTACCTTCTAATTTAGGTGCCAGTTCGTCTGTTTGTAGATTCCCCATACAATTTTGCCAAATATTGCCCTGCGTTAAGTTGTATTCAATATGCAGCTCACAATGTGTTGTTAAGGAACTTAGTTTGATCAGATTTTAGTATCACGTTGTGGCAACACATTGGCATGAGAAACATTTTCAATGAGAGGGAGTGAATAAACATGGCTGAAGCTGACAATGGGCAGCATTGTATGGTAATGCACTAAATTCTATAATACTGTGAGTCCTGTCATATGAATCATTTACTCTGTATTACAACCATGTATTAATTAATCCTTATTGTACAAAGCTGCGGGTAAATAGATCTGCCCAGTCATTATTATCCCTGTACCTTTGATAGAAAATTAAAGAGCAGGAAACTGAATAGCTATTACACAACACAGCATCACAAAAAATGAATGTAACAGGGCTATTTGCAGAGTGCACATTCACCCCTAAGGTGCACCTGTATGCCTGGGTGGAATTTTTAATTCCCATGGCAGAATCACAGGAATTTGGAATTTGGTCATTCTTCTTTTAATTTTCAAAAATGACTTTATTGAAATAACAAACAAAAACAGCAATATATCACATATTATATCAACAAAAGATGTAATAAGCAGAACATCAATAATATATTGGGTTTGAAGATAACATATCAATTCGCATTAATGGCTGTAAACATAAGAGAAGGCTTAAACTATAAGAGAGTGAAGCAAAATAGATGGCTATCAAAAATCCAAATAAATAATAATCACTTTATGGTAAGAAATCAAGGAGGCTTATAACTTCCTGCATGTAAAAGGCAGGAGCAAAATATTTTTTTGCACTCTCATCCAAAAACTGTGTGACTGGGGACCATAAATGTAGTCGTTGTTTGATCAGAGACATAGGAAATACAAAAGTTGTGCCCAGTCTATGATTGTAATAAACAGAATACCACCAAGCTAAGTAGGAGAGTCAGGAAGCATCCTTCCAATTTTTAGTTATATGTTGGCAAGCCACTGCCAGTAATAAGTCAATAATTGGTAACTGTGCTTTCTTTATATTCCAACCTGTAACAAGGCTACCTAGGAAGATGTTGCCAGGCGTCAAGGGAATATTAGAATGAAAAATTAACCTAATTTGTGCCCAAACTTTGAGTCCAAAAGTGTAACACCTGTGGACACGTGAACAATAAGTGCTTTAAATCAGCTGGTTGAGATAAGCAGGGCCAACATGTGGCAGGAATATCAGCGTGCATTTTATGTAAGGAGATTGGTGTCAAAAGGAGTCTATTATATATGAAAAAAAGGGTTTGGGTGGCATTTGCTGCTCTGGAAGATTTCCGGATTTTTAGCCAGATCCTATCCCAAAGGGGGAAATGCCAAGTAGTGTCTAGGTCAGCTTCCCAGGAGAGTTCAGTGGGTGTTTTGTTTCTTTCGATGGGGGAAAGTGATAGATGAAGGTAAAAAGTGGAGACCTTTGATAAGATACGAAACAAATTGGGCCATGTAGGATATAGTAATGAAGATGGAGGAGGTGGGGCTTTGAAATAGGAATAGGATTCTAAGATAGCAGAACGTAGGGACAAAAATGTATTTAAAGCATGAGAAGGTATCTGAAAAAAAGAACATATGTTTGAAAATGTAATGAAGGTGTCATTATCAAACAATTGATGTACCCAAATGATACCTTTATCTCTCCATATTTTCCAGTAGATGGGTTTATTTTTAATACGAATGAAACTACTGTGCCAAATAGAGGAGGTGAGGAAAGAGTTAATATCATGCTGGACAAGTGGTAAAAGTGAATTCAAAACTTTATATGAGTGACTAATAATAGGTGTAGAAAGCTTCTGTTGTTTGCGTCAGCATCATTTTAATTGTATCTAGACGACCCCACCAGGAACGACCCCACCAGGAGAGATGTAAGGGATGCCAATTAGTTGTGAGAATATTCAATTTTTCTCCACATTTGTCAAAATTTCAAGAAATTGAAGCTTTATTCGACGAGGTGAACCACAGACCAAGATACTTAATCTGTTTCGAATTCCAAGTGCAGTTAGAGATCAAAAAATCCTCTTTAAAAGTATATTTATTTAGGGGTAACATTTCACATTTATCGTTGTTTAATTGTAGCCCGAGACTCCTGCATAGGAATGGACTTCCTCTAAAAAAGCCGTAAGGGAGAGAAGAGGTTGGGAGAAAAACAGAAGGATATCAGCTGCGTAGGCTGCCAATTTAACTTGAAGGGAATTGGAAACAAAGCCAGTAATGGGTTGATTTCTTCTTAATTTGGAGAGAAAGGGTTCTAAAACTAGATTAAAAAGAAAGGGAGACAAAGGGCAACCTTGCCTCACACCTCAATGTAGAGAAAAGTAAGAGGAGGTGAGACCGTTAGCAAAGATGGCCGCTTTAGGGTTGGAGTAAAGTAAGGAAATCAAAGAAATCATTTTTGGGCCAAAGCCAAACCAGGACAATGTATGAAAAATGAAGGGCCAGTATACTCTATCAAAAGCTTTCTCAGCATCTAGGGTAATGGCAGCAAGAGGCTCAGTATAATTTGCTGATTTGGAAATTATATAAAAAATAAATGAGTGTTTTCAGTAATAGATCTTCCCTTGACAAAGCCTGATTGTTCTTTGCCCAAAAGTGAAGGTAGGAGCAAATCAAGTCTGAGCGCTAAGGCTGTGGGAAAAATATTATAATCTATGTTCACTAGGGAGATGGGCCGGTAGTTCTTACACTGACGTAGATCTTTCCCTTCTTTTGGGATAAGACAAATCATAGCTTCCAAAAGGTCCCTCAGGCGCTTCCAAAAGCAGAGAAAGAAGAAATGAGAGTAAGCTACTTTGGGAGAAATATTTGTTCGAAATGTGTGTAGAACTCGTCAGTAAAACCGTCTGGACCTGGGGCTCTATCTTTCTTAAGAGACCTAAGCGCAGCAAGCAGTTCGGTCTGTGAGATGTCAACTTTCAGAGATTCCATATTCGGTAAGGGAGCAGAAGACTTGTGAATGGAGGAGAGCTATAGAGATACATCCTCCTCTGTAGGTACATTTTCTGGTGTGTACAAGTGCTCGTAGAATTAAAACAATTCTTGTAGGATGTCTGAATCTTTGTGCTTAGGAATGTTATTATCGTCCTAAATGGATTCATTGTGAAGTTTATTTTGCTTAGACTTAAGGTAGTTGGCTAACAACTTGCCAGATTTGTTTTGTCCCCCATAAAATTTCACACTTGTTTTCAACAGAAGAAGAGAGGCATTATCTGTTGCGTCCTTGTTGAATTTAATCTTAGCATTAATAAGGTCTGTAAGACATTCTTTTGATTTAGAAGTGTAGTAGGAGTGTTCCAATTGTTTTATCTTGGAAAGGAGATCAGCATTGACTAGCCTAGAAATCTTCCTTTTCTTGGACACATAGCTGATAATAAAATCCCGTGCCGAAGCCTTAAAGGCATCCCAAATTGTATGGAAGGGTAGAGAGTCTGTGTCAATAAGTTGGAAATATTCTTGAAAGAATGCTACAAAAGAAGCAGTAAACTTAGAGTCTAAAAGCAAGGAATTATTAAAACGCCATCTCCTGGGTTGATCAGAATGGGGCAATATGTCTAGTTGAATGGAAACAGGGGCATGGTCGGAGAGAAGGATGGGACCTATATCAGCTGAGAGTAGAGATTGGGAGATACTGTGTGAAGTGGAAATATAATCAATTCTGGACTGGGTATGATGGGGTGCTGAGTAAAAGGTATATTCCATCAATTCTGGATTGCATAATCTCCAGGCGGCAGTAAGGCGTAGATTCTTTATTGATTGTACAAAAGCTTTGTGTGCTTTGCTTAGTACGTAGGGTGTTTTAGATTTCCTATCTAGAAATGGGTCCATTACTAGATTGCTGTCACTAGCTAGAATTAAATTGGCGACGGGGAATTGTGCAATTAACCGATAGAGTTGGTACCAAAAAGGAGCATCTGCTTGGGTAGGGGCGTACACATTGAATAAAGAAATTGGGACATCGCCAATTAACAAATTAGTAAACAACCATATACACTCGTCATCTGTGTCCTGCGAAATAAGTTGAGCATGCAACGATTTATGACATAAAGTTATAACGCCATTACGTTTGCCATCCCCCGGAGAAAAAAAGACTTCACCAACCCAACTTTTCCTAAGCTTTAGGGATTCAGTATCCGAGAGATGAGTTTCCTGCAACAAAACAATATGTGCATCAAGTTTGGATAAATATGATAGTACTCGCTGCCTCTTAATAGGAGAATTGAAGCCTTTAACATTCCATGTGATAACTTTTAAAAACATATCTTATTGATAAAAAAGAATGATACAAAATACACAGCCATAATACAAGGAAAATTCAGAAGAATATATGATACCAATTAACAAGTAAATCCAATAAAACTCAATAGAATATAAAGAAGAGAGAAGGAAGAAAGAAAGAGACTTCGTAGGTAAGGAAGAATATTGCAATTGACAGTAAACGAGAAAATACTAAAAAGCTCCATAGAATAGAAAGAAAAGAGAAGAAAAAGAGAGAGAAATCTTGTAGGTAAAGAAGAGTAGTACAATTAGAGAAAAGAGAAAAAGACCAAGAAGAAGACTGAAAACTACAGACAAATACAAAATGAAGCATTACAAAGGGGAGGAATAACATACCTACAAAAACTTCTAAACAAATGAAAGGTGGGGGAGGATGAGACCACATGGAAAGATGGCACGTCCAGACTCCACAAGGGAAGACGGGGAGAATGCAGAACAAGCAACAGGTACGACAAATGGATCACATGACAGAAGGGCAAATCCTGTAAGGAGAGAAGAAAAAGGTTAACATCAAGCAACACATCTTAATATGAACAACGATAACATTGATAGTGGAACAAGAAGAACTTAATAAATCAGAGCACAATCGTAAACCCGAGAAATCAACAGAATAAACTACGTAATATGCGAAGAAGAGGTGGTGTCCATAATCTCTGCGTCACAGCAGTTGAGGAAACTTTTCAGTCTCAAAGGGTCTTCATAAGTAGTAGTGTTATTATAAGTCACCTTAAAAAGACAAGGGTGAAAAAGGCCAAAACGGGCACCCATAAAACAAAGACGTGGTCTTAGAGCAAGGAACTTCTTGTGTTTGTCAGCAGTAGATTTTGCATAGTCCTGCAAAAAAAATAATGAGTTGCCTGACCAGGAAATGTGTCTAATGGATCTAGCAGCCGCCTAAACCATGAGCAAATCTGTATATTCTAGAAAATACAGAATAACTCCTCTAGGGTTCCTCATATTGGAAGAAGAAGTAGTAGCAGATGAAGGGCCCAGTCTATGAGCACGCTGGATATTGTGAGGTTGAGTCATCTGGTAAGTTAAGAAGTTTCGGAAGGAAAGATTTGAAGAAGGCGATGGGGTCTGATCCTTCTGATTTGTATGGCAAACCATAAATGCCAAGATTATTGCACCTATTTCTGTTTTCGAGATTTTCAACCTGTCTCTGAAGTATTGACACCTGAGAATGAAGAGCCTCTACTTTAGCTTTAGAAGATCCCAGGGATTGAATGGATTGTTCCGCAATCGAAAGCCTTTCCTCCATTCGTCACCAATTGTCCATTAGAGCTTGTATCTTGGAGTTCATTTCCTCAACAAAAGGGCGAAGAGCTCTTTTTTCTTCCAGCAGGAGGTCTAAGGATACCGATGAAGGTTGTTTTGGAGGAGAAGGAGGATCTTTCTTCAATCTTTTACTGGGAGTCTTGTTCGCAGTAGAAGGCATATTAATGATTGATGAGGAAGCACTTTTAGGTGATAAGTCTATTGAGTCTGCCATTCACCACCACTTTAGACAAAGATCAACACCAGAATAAAACCTTCGGTGCGAGAGTACGATGTATTAAGATCAAGCCTGAAAGAGCTATGAATTGAGTATAGCTTTAGGTGGCACAAACAAAATAATTTCCTCAGAGATAATTATAAAAGGAACATGCAAGATCTTAAAAAGAGCTCAGTGCTCAATCTTTGGTCTGCAAGGAGTTAATTCGCCTATAAGAAACATGTCTCAAAAATATTGCTGGCAGGAAATTACGCTTGGCAATTAAAGTGCTAAGCACTGAAGAAGTGGAAACAGGAATACTGCAGAGAAGTGAGCAGGGGAGTATACCTGCAAGAAACAGCTTCTCACCTCATAAATATTCTCTGGCCATAAAACAACAGATGCGGCACGTTCCTGTCAGGCAGTTAATAAGGTGATTTTCGGTATTCTCAAAATGGCGGGCATCTCATTATATGCCAGTTAAAACGCTGAATAGTGAAGAAATACAAACAGGAACATAACCTAGAGATGAGCAGGGAAATAAACCTGAAGTGAATAGCTTCTCACCTCAGAAGCATTGTGTGGCCAAGAAACAATAGAAGTGGTGCAGTTCGTGTCAGCCAGTTTTGAGTAATTCCACTGGATCTCAAAATGGCGGGTGTCGCATCAGCGGAGCCGCCTAATGACAAGTGAAGAGGAAAATTGCATTATGCCCCACCGAGTGAGAAAACGCTCACATCAGGGCATGCACCACTGCAGGCAGGATCTATGCTGGTAATTTGGAGCATTTAAACAGCCATTAGAAGGTTATTTGCGCCGCCGTGCCGTCCGCCGACCCGGGAGAGTCAGAAGGTCGCCACCATTATCCTTTGGCGCTAGCCACGCCCCCCGCCCCCCTCGAATTTGGTCATTCTTCTAACATGCAATTACTGATAAATTCTGCAGCTTCGACTGCGAAATTAGTCTGCAGTGGTTGGTTGCTCTGCAGTGGTTTCCAAAAAGGGCGGGAAGAGGGAGCAGACCTTCTATGTGTAAAAACCAATGCATATTAAACTTTAATCTGCAGTGGTATTTAAACATAGATTGACTGCTCTCTTTTCTGGCCCTGTTTAGAAACCACTGCACAGCACAGCGCCCTTTACATAATCTGCAGTGATTATTGTATGTGAGGGTGCCGAAGGGTATGCCCTGCAGAGAAAAACACTGCATACCACTCGGCGGCAGTGCCCTTACATACTCTTTAGTAATCACTGTGGAGTATGCAAGGGTGTTGAGTGGTATTTGGCTGCGCTGTTCTCTTAGCGCAAAATGCGTCCTCGCAGCCATTTTTGGACGCAAGAGTGCATTTTGCGTTAAGAGAATTGCACCAAATGCTAACTCTGCCCCATTGTAAAATTCCATGGAATCTCCCAGAATTGTAATGTAGTTATGTAGAATTGCACAGAATCAAACTCGGCCATTCCACCCGCCCTAGACACCTGGTGATAACAGATCTTTATTGTTGCCCAACTCAGTGATACTCATTTTATTGATATGTCCACGTGGTCAAGCAGATCCCAGCAGTGGATCCGTAGTCTAGTCAGCTGCCAGACCCACTGCTGTCACTACAGTCTTTCCATCTCATCCAGTGGTGTGTCACATTGTGCATGTCACCCTACTCAAGTGATCACAATGCTGTGACATAAGCAGCCTTACAGCCAATTGTACGGCAATATCTCAAGTTCAATAATATTGACCTCCAATAATATCACATGCAGTACAATTCCCACCTCTATATCGTTAAGGCTAGTATATATAAAGTAATCTTACATCCACATCTATTATTTTGTGAAGTAGTACCTACGTGAATGCTGTGTTTGTGATATTGTTGTGAGGTAATATAATGCATGCAATATAGCAGGAGTACGTCCCGCAGCCACTTACTCCTATGACTGTCTCCCACAGGGACACCCCATCCCTCTTTCCTAAAGGTAGTGGGTCTGGACCAAGCGTGGACAACATAGGAGACGAGCGGGACACAACCGACACAAAAATTACACTGTAAATGCCCACCACAAAAGGCTCAGTGATCAGCTCTTGATGGTCACAAAGACCTACTAAACACATCATCCTCAATGCTTTTGTAAATTATAAAAAAGAGAAGGAAAACTTTGTGCCTGAAAAATGCCTAAATGATACACTCTTGCTGCCGTGATCTGTGATGGGCTGTTCATAGCACTGGAGGGACACTGGAAAGGTTTTGTATGACCTGGCGGAGATCACCAGTACTTAATTAGTTGTATATACTCTGCATGTCAGGTTCTAATTCCACTGACTCCAGGGTGTCTAAATTAATTATTCCTTAGTTCGATTCTGCATGAGTCGGCCAATTTAGTTGCGTGCTGTAGAGCAGTACAGTCAAACCTTTAAAAACTTATCAATAAAGTGCACTTAGCTGCTATTTATTGGCAGGCCTCTTTTGTGATCTTCTGAACTCTATCAGATTTTTCTTTACGGCTTGTGCTGTGATTTCTGCAGCTCTTTTCATTCTGGAGGCATAAGAGAAAGCACATTGCTGCTCTCACAGTGCCTGACAGGCAAGCTGGTCTAATTAGTTTGGGAAGGTGAGGTGGCCAATGCAATGCCATGAATCAATGATTCATACACAAAACGGAGATGGCGTGCATGAGCGCAGCACTCCTGAAGACGCAGGTTGCAGAGACCCACAGGGTGACAACCAGAGGCGCAACTAGAGCCAAATTTCGGGGGGGGGGGGCTGAGCAAAAATTTCGGGGGGGGGGGGGCTGAGCAAAAATTTCGGGGGGAGCTGAACTTTAAGCACTAGGCAGAGTGGAGCTGCCGGGGCTCTTAGAAGGGGTGAAACAACAGCAAGGCCTCATTAACATGCAAATGGTCTTTTAAAGACCTGCGAAGTGCTCGGGTGCGGCTGCTTTTTTGCCCGGGAAGGTGTCTCATCCCGGGCTGCCACACGCGACGAGGGGGGCTGAAGCCCTGTGAGTCCAATGGGTGTTGCGCGCCTAGTGACAACAGAATATGAGGGGACACTCGCGCTCTGTATCACAGCCGAGAACCTTTGCACTGATGAATTGTAACTGCAGGCCAGATTCTGCAGAAAGCACCAAGAGGCTAAAGATAAGCACTACCAGTACCGTGACATAACATATAATATAGCATACCAAAATGCACTAATATTATCTCAAGGGCTCAATTTATTAATAATTCTATGTAGCCTGACTTCAGAGAAGGATATATGCATGACTAGCAGCAAAGTTCAATTTTTGATGACTTTCAGCTATTGTTCTGGGGATGAGCGCAATCTTGTAATCCATGTGGTTACAAATTGCCGGGCAAATAAAATACTCAGTAACCCCTGATCCTGTTACTTTATACTTCGTAATTAGTAATCAATATTTCACAGTCCTAGTCGTAATGAATGAAACGTGGTGCTACCCTATGCAGAATACAGACTTCTATCTAGAAATCTAATGAGATTAACCCCGGGCGGAGACCTCCGCTCCACCCGCGGAGTGTGCGGAGATTTGCCTGCGCATGCACATTTTTTTCAAGAAATGCGCGCGCGCATGTGCAGTTTCCACAAGGATTACGATACGGCGAGGAAGAGGAGAAGGGCAGCTGGGATGCCGCAGTACAGAGGTAAGTGGTTTTAAAACTTTTAAATTTATTTTTAATTAATGTTTACTTAGTTGTTAATGGGGGAGTGGAGGAGGGTGGCATAGCGGAGCTCCATGGAGTTCCACGGAGTTTGTTTGGAACTCTGTGGACCTCCACAGAGCCCCGCTACGCCCACTACACCCAGGGTTAAATGAGATACGGATCCTCCATAGAAACAACTAGCTAGCACCGCGCCTTAGGCTAATACATGTTTTATTCCCTAGCTGTTATAATCATAGATGTCGCCACCTCATTTCGATAAAACTCAAAAAAATTACACAGTTCTTTCATTAATGTAATTATTGTCATCTTCTGTGTGCCACTGACATCAAATGCATGCCTTGTCTGAGTTAGAGGCTGCTTCTAACTTTATAAAGTTATTGTAAGGTGGTTGCAGCACTAATTTTCTGAATTTTGACACCTGTTCTGGCTTTTTTTTCCCCCTCGGTGTTTTATTTAGGGCAAACATGAACCAAAGGTATCAGAGCACTTTCCATGCACACCAGTTACATTTCACAAGGACACATTCATTTTTGTTAGGCAGTACAGATTAAGTGATTTGCCCAGAATCAAAGGATGTTGGGCGTCATTGCCAAGACTCGAACGTGGTTTCCTAGATATGAGATCGACTGCCCTAGCCTGTATGGGAAAAAGGGGGTGGTGATGGACAGAGTTTCTGAATGATGCAGAATACTCTTACCAAGTCAAGAGATCATGGTTTTAATCCATCACCGTTTTTTAGCTCACTGCACCATCCCAGCTCAGAACCTGGCTACATGCAAATTAGTCTGTACCTGTCCCAGTGCATGATGGAAACAGGGCAAACCAAACTACCAAGCCAATTCTTATACTGGGAAGGTAACAAGCTTCCGGGGACCGGTTTCTGGCATCACAGCCATCGTCGGCCCGGCTTGCCTGAATCCTGATGGTGCAATGAGCAAGGGACTCACGTCTGAGCATACCCTCCCACACAGAGTGTGGATAAAATCGATTTGGGAAAAAGAGGGTGGTGATGGACAGAGTTTCTGAATGATGCAGAATACTCTTACCAAGTCAAGAGATCATGGTTTTAATCCATCACCGTTTTTTAGCTCACTGCACCATCCCAGCTCAGAACCTGGCTACATGCAAATTAGTCTGTACCTGTCCCATCACCACCCCCTTTTGTACTGCTTTGTTTGCCATAAGTTGGCAGGGTATGCTCAGACGTGAGTCCCTTGCTCACTTTGCCACTGGATTCAAGCAAGCCTGGCTGAAGACAGCTGAAATGCCAGAAACCGGTCCTAGGAAGCTTGTTTCTGGTCCAGGGAAGGCATGGCTTGGCAGTTCGGGCTGGACTGTTCCCATGAGGCACAGGGTCAGACTGATTTGCATATGGCCATGTCTGAACTGGGGTGGCAGAGTGGGCTAAAGAATGGTGATGGATCAAACCCAGATCTGTTGACTGGGTGTGAGTGTTTGATTGGTTCTGATGCTCCGTCCATCACCACCCCCTTTTGTACTGCCCTAGCCTGTAGGCCACTTCCTCTCCGCTTTTACATGAAACATGTGATCCTGTCTGTGATCGATTGCACTGGGGACCAATGATTTTTGATTATATTGTTGAATTGACATTTGCATAGCGTTTACCATTGTAGCACTCTGGGTGAACATTTTTAGGTTTCTCAGACTATCAAGCGGTTGTGTATGTTGTTAGGTACTGTCTTTCGTTGTTAAGGTTAAATAGAGATTTTTAAAAATGTTTTGTTTCAAAGTAGTTTGTGTTGACCATTGTGGCATTAAAATGAATTTGAACTAGCCGAAGGTCTGAGTAGTGTCTCGTATGTGGATGTGTGTGCCAAAAGACTGGTCTTAATTTTTCTTTGGAGGTTAGTGGTCAGTTGTCCTTTATATGGCCAGTGCACAGCGGTTTCTGACAGAACCCTGTTCAGAAGGTAACATGGTAGGCACAGGCTACTGGACCCACCATGTAGTTTGATGCTTTTTACTTCTGCTATCCCAGGACCCAACTTACTCTGGATCCTGAACAGCTGGGTAAAGTACTTCCCCTTCAGCACTTGACGCTCAGTAGTAGTGTGAGTCGAGAAGGCTTCTTGGGGGTAATGTCTGTGTAAGGTCAAAGTAAGAACTGTAAGGCCAATAAGCTGACTGTCCAGTCAAATACTCACTTTTGTGATAAAAGTAAGATTTAATACAAACACACAAAGTATACCAACAGCACAATAAATATATCCAGAGTCTCTTAAGATTGGCGCACCCATATCATGCAGGCCAGTGTCTCAGAGTCCCACACTTTGCTTGTATTCAGATGTGCTCCATGCTAGGCACCACATGACAAAGTCTTGTGCTGGCCTTAATAGTCAGTTTGAACAGCTTTACGTGCTGAGTTCATGCAAGTTCGAGGAAAACCTGATGTCCTACAACAGTTTTACCTGACTCGGCAGCTGACAAGTACAGGGAGGACTGGGTGGCACATCTTCTTGGGCTCTAGCCACTTGATGCGTCGTCTTATGCTGTCCTCTGGTTTTCATGTTAGGGCCACCACGGTCTCAAACAGCTGGCAGTGGTGTCAGACATCTCCTCTGTTTCCTCTGCATTCAGTATGTCTTGCCATGGGCGGTGGTCTCTAGGTCAGGTCTCTCTTGGTTGTTCCTTTGGCAGGAATCCTCTTGGCATGATATTCCAGGGTGACGGGCCAAAGCTTCATGGTGGCCCCCACCTGGCATATGGGGGTCATCAGCTTACTCCACTATAAGGGTGACAGCCCTGGATTTCACAATGGGCCTCACTTGTCATAAGAGGATCACTGACTTTCCACAAGGGAGGCAGACGGCCAGCACTCTCACAAAGATCTGAACTGAAGGCCTCACATTTCACTCAACGGGATCCACTCTACAGGATTCCCGCTGATCCTCGCTCCTCTCAGACGAGATATAACATCTGCTGTTCAAGGCAGGCTTGCAGAAAGCTGGTGCTCCAGGGTCAGTGCAACTAGTCTTGACTTTCTGGGTGATGGCCCCTCATTCAGCCAGCAGACAAGAAGCTTGGTCCCCAGTCCTGGTTTGCAGTAGCTCAAAGCCTTGATGATCTTCTTTCCACTCTGGGATTCATGCTCCCACTTTTGTAGCCCATTTCCAGGCATAGATGTGATTTAGTGTCTGGTCTTCTGAAATTCATGTTTTGAGTTTCGACCCATAGAAGTGCCCACGCCCCTGTTCTGTCCTTTGTCAATGAGACGGTCTGCCTTACCAGGAGCATCTGCAATTCAGATAGACCCACAACACACGTCAAAGGAGTAACTGGGAATCACACCTTGCTGTCAGTCTTCACTGAAATATGCCACATAAAGGGTCAAGGACCTAAGTCTTCCCCTCTATTATGATTCCCTGTTCCTACATTGCCAACCTTTTCAGACCCATCATTTACCTGACAATGAGCCCAGGTCCCACTGAGCATTAACTCATCCTTGAATCACAGAGACCTTTGATGTGCACAGAGGATGCTCTGGTCCCCTTTATCCAGTGTGGGTGTTCCCATCCCAGCCCTCAGGAATATCAGCAATCCACATCTCCTGTCAGGGGTTGTAGTCATCCCCTCTAATTAACCTTTCTAGGTCCTGGGCTTCCAAAATGGAACCCACAGTCATCCAAGTTATGCACAATGCACGGTCACACACACATAAGCATCTCACGCTGCCTGGCACTACATACAATCTTCACGTAGGTCAACGGTGAGTTAAGTACACAGCAGTCAAACTTCACATGAGTGGGCCGTAGGCACCACTCCAGTTGTACAGGTAAAAATGCCTGTTCACACTACTGACACGTAGGAACCACAAAACAGGTATGCTGCCGCCGCTATGTTTGTATCACTTAGCTCCTGGCAAGGGCACGAGGCCTCTACCACTATGAGGGTAATGCGTGGTGCACCCCTTCCTGTCTAACAAGACTACATTACCATAAGACATGCCGAGGTCATGAAGCACAAGCCTGATTCATGTTCTGCTGTGACGAATTATCAGTAGCAGGCCTTCAGATGTCCATGCAGCGGTGGCTCTGCGAGTAGAGGTACACTTTGGTCACCATACAGGGAACTTTTCTGTCACAAAATGTTTAAAACTATGGATCATGTCCATGCTGCTGTGGCTCTGAGGGGAGAGGTACAGTTTCGTCAACATACAGGGAACTTTTCCGTCCCAAAATGTTTAAAACTATGCATTACTATCCAGGTAGGGAACTATTTTGAAACTATTTAAATATCCTTCCAATATGGTCACCCTAGTACCTGCATGCACATGAATGCTTCAAGATGCACTTTTTGTAGTCAAAGTCAATTCCATGATTGCCACCATGCAGGTGCATTCATGGCAGCCAACGTAGAATTCTTTTTATTTGTGATTAAAAAAGGCATTGGTAAAGCCAATAGATCTGTGCCTATTGTCACAGAGAAAATCTACTGGCTTTTTCTAATGCTTTTGTGAATGGACTGCACCTCTATTGCTCTCAAGGTGGTGGCTGCATTTGCCCATCATGTGCGCATAGAGTTCGCAAACCTACCCATAAGAGTGCACAAATCCACTGGTCCCAGGTAGAGTTCTTAAAACTGTCATCCATCTTCAGCTCTTCGTGTTTCACTGCCCTCTGTAAGAACTCAAAGCCAGTTAACTGTATCATTCTACCAGATGTCAGCTGGTTGGATACAAAGTAGTAAGACTTTAACACAGCCCAGAAGAACATAGACGCAATTATCATTTTTCCCTGTGTCAGTGTTTCCCAAACACTTTTAACATTGTCAAATTGGTTTGCAGCCCAGGATGGGACTATGCTGTGCAACACAAAGACAATGAATCCGGAGCAATACCGTGCACAACTTTTCAGTGTTTTGAAATGTGCACTTGTGCTGTAAAGGGGGTAGGGTAGTGTTAGTGTTTGAGCGTGCTTGCATGCATCATCTCTAGGGGCTAGAGTCTCTGCCTGTTAAATTACTTTTCCTGCATTTGATTTGTTTTCCGTCTGTAGCAGAGTTCCTGTGTTTTTGCAAACTGTTACTTTCTTTTTTGGAATGAAATTTCAGATCACATCCATCACTCTCGGTGGAAGCTCTCAAGATTGTGGGAACCAGTTAGGAGTATCTGGTCTGAGGGTTATCTCTCCGCATGCTAAGGGTGAAGGTTAATGTTGTGCAAGGGGGATGCTGATGACCTGAGGAAGGTGTATATGTGTTGTGCCTATCTGGTTATGTGTCGGTGTAAATCAGTGCACGTGCAAACATTCATATTTATATGCGGTGTTTTTAAATATATCTGTGGAGGTGTTGGTTTTAAAGTGTGTTTTTGGAGGCTTGGATTGGCTTTTCAGAAAGATGCCTGATGAAAGTGTGAGTCACTATTTGTAGTTCTCTCTCTGTAATGTGTAGGTCTAAATCAGTGATTTTGTGCCAATGTTTTGGAAAATTTCTCCACTTCAATGGTCTTTATGATTCATGGATGAGTTACTCCAGTGTTATGGAAGCTTTGCATATTTAGATTATTTTTTGTTAATGTATGGAGTGGTGATTAGGGAGCATGTCGGACCATGTTTAGGGAAGTGCGCCGTCAAGTTCATGATTAGTTTGTCTTCTAGGTGAACTGTATTCCAGGAGAGAGGTTTTTTGATGTGCTGTGTTCCGCACATATCTTGCTTTAAAACATTATTTTGAGTTTAAGCAAGCCCAAGTGTCTGTGCTATGATAGTTTTAAAGCTGATTTTACGAGCTTCTCTGTTGGTTGAATATTTCATCTGGGTTTAGCCACTACAGTAAAGGTTCACATCTGGAAATGTATGCAGAGGCAATGTTTATGCAGATACACAGGATGTTCAGGAGGATTTATAACAAGTGGTTCAAGGTGTATTCTTACCCTCCTGATTGCCTCCAGAGCCCCCTCCCCCTCCCACAAAGGAACACCAGGAAGGATTGCTTTCTCCTTAACCTGCCATTATTTCAAGTTTGTTCCTACCCATCTATACCCCACTCAGGCCTTTTAAACCAACAAGGTGAGCATTCCTAAGTCCAGGCCCCCATCCACAATGGAATTCGATGGAGTTAAAGACCCAGACTGCGTGTGATCAGTGGTAGGGCTTGAAGGAGGAGGAAGGGAGGAGGACGTTTGTGCTAGCAGTGAGGGCCAAGGTAGTGTCACTGAGGCCAATGGACATACAGTATTATAAAGAAGAATTTCTGAAAATGTACTTTTTCACAGTTGTTAATGTTACAAAATAATAATGCGATTGAATAGCAAAATTAATATTTTCGCTGAAGAATGTGGTTGGCCAGCTGTGTAGTGCTTCAAGCCGGCCTACAGACACTTTCTGAGCACTCCTAGTTTTGACATATGAAAACTTTACACTCAGGTTATCAAAATCCCTTTCTAGTCTCAGGAGATTCTCTCCAGTTTATAATGTTTTAATAACAATTTCTGGGAATAATGTTTCTTTCTAAATAGTGATTTTTAAAAGAAGCCCTTCTACCAAACCTGTGATTTGCAGGTTGCACCCACATTTCTGCAGCTTATACACTCCCAAATGGAGCCTCATGCAAGCCATTTTGTTTAACTTTCCGGTGTTCTTGTTGGTCTATTTTTCTGAATCTTGATTTCCTTTCTTACTATATCATCACCCTCACCTCCACAGATGAAAGGTGTAATGTTTTCCAGGACAACTCTCTAGACACAAACAGGTGGGGCTGGCACAAGTAAGAGCGGAGGGGTGGGGTGAGGCAGAGCGGGGTGGAGGAAGTCAGCAGACAACGGGATAGGTACAATTGAATAAAGAAATAAATAAAACCACTTAGCTTGCGCTCACCACATCGCAGAGTCGGCGATGCAGCGAGCACAAAGTAAGTGGTTATATTGATTTTTAATTTTACCTATCCTGTCGTCTGTCTCCCCACGCCACCTCACCGCTCTTACCTGTGATGGCCGCGCCTGGACACAAACAGTACAGATTAAATTAGTCTGTAGCTTTTGTTAACACCTGATTAATGTTCTTGAATATCTCTTGCTCCTAAGAATACTTTATCCTTCTTTTGTAGCAACTGATGTGGACCAGTAATGCCGTACTTATATAAATACTACAACAGATGTATGTTGAAATCGACTGAGGTCATCTCTGAGTTACAGTTTAAAGGGTCTGCTTGTCCAGTCCCAAAGTCCAAGCACTAGTGCTGCAACTAAACAAGTACATATCCTGTTGATGCGTGTTTGTATGCTGAAACATACACATCAAAGGACATGTACTTGCTTGGATTTATAAAATTGCACTTGGGTATGAGTGTTTCAAACCTCTATACTGCTTTTCAAAGGCCTATAAGCAGGACCACCAAAATTCCCCGCATTTTGCATGTAGATATAATTTTGCCGCACTCGCCAGACACTCCACCATCTGCGGCCTATTTTGCAGATTTAGACAAAAAAGTAGTTTCTTGCTCCAACAGATCAAAATATTAAAAACACTGCATAAAGAGTGCAATATGTATCTGACACTAAAACAAAGTTAACTAATCTCCTTTCCACAATCAAGCATAGGCCCTGGAAGTAGGGGTGCAGCACCTCCAAAGGTAACCCCACTGCAGTTCAGAAGGTGAATGAGCAATGCATATGGATTCAAAGAAATGTGTTTATCTTGTCCCTCCCATTTGCTGTGAGCTCAAAGGCACAGGTCAAATGTCAGGCTATGTCTTCTGGCAAATTGCTGCTTATTTGAAAACTGGTATTTGCTTTTATTTCACTCACTGCAAAGTGAGGGAATTTTGTAAACGTGGTACAGAAAGTGATATGTAATGCTGTTGGATGGTCATTGTTTTCTAATGCACAGAAAGTGATAAGAAATGCTGTAGGATGGTCATTGTTTTCTAATGCACAGAATTTGATATGTAATGCTGTAGGATGGTCATTGTTTTCTGATGCACAACATTTAAATACCTGTAAGTGAACTATTCCCATGTTTCAAAACATTTCATCAATTAGGAAAGCACAAATGAAGCACATTTTTTGTACTTCTGAAGTGTGATAAAAACAAAGATTTTAATAGGATCAAGGCAAATATAGACACTTTACTTAGCGATACACAATTGATACATTTTTGCTGAAATACGATTTTCAAACATATAGTTTCTGCACTATATAGTTAAACCAGTAAAACTCCTACTACCTGCACATTTTGTGGCTAGGTCAACAGAAAATGTGCTGGTTGTAAATGAGAGTGTGCTGCCACTCTAGTGCTCCAAAACACAGCACCATTTAACAACGTCCCACACCCTTACCACGCTGCTGCTGTCTGGGCTTGGCACATTTGCCACACTTAATTTCTGTGTGATTTTTGCATGACACTTGGATTTTTCACAGTGCCAATGATTTCAGTGTTAAAACATTAATAGCAGCACCCCACGGTAAAAAATTGTTCCATACTACTGCTATCAATTGCTGTATACAATCACTTAAAGACGTGACATTTTTGCTCAGATACTATTACCATCCCCAGCAGACGGACTGGACTGAGTGTATCAGCAGCAGGCACCAAAAGTCTTAAATATTTATTCAAACAGGGTGTAGAAAAAAACCTTTCTCATGAAAATCTTTCTGGCAGTTGCTGTTTACCGCAAACACTTCAAGCAGCAGTTAATTCAAGAGTGTATAAGGTTTCGATTTTTCCCACATGTTCCTTTTTTTCTCTGATATCTTCACTTCTTAAAATTCTCAGAGTGAAGTGAGACACATAATAAATATGGAATGTAGACGTAAGCTCTACACAACTGTTTCTTAGTGGAAAGAGTTGAATCCAGCTGTCTTATTATGTGGCTTTAAAATGTAACTGGGAAATGCTGAAAATAAGGCATCCTTTGTAGAACTCCACTACAGGCCGCTTTAGCTGCCTGGTGTAGAAGCCCTGTTGGCTACAATACTATAAAATAATCAAAGTAACGGGCTTTGGGCCAGACCCTTGATCATGATTTTTATGGGTTTCTTGTCTGTCTCAGTTCCCTGCTCGAGAGTCAATGGGTTTTCTCCCTATTTCTGTGTTTGTTTATCCCTGGAGCATATCATGTTTCTTACTGGACGAATTGTATCCCTCCACTGCTGAAACCTTGGAACTACATTTGTATTTATATTTCACCACATCATGGGAATGCATGTGTTTTCCTTGTTCTCTCTCCCGTCTGCTAACTTCCTTTGGCATCCTTCCCCCAATTCTTTAAGCCCTCCGCTTCCACTACCCCATGGTTTTTTAATTCATTTAAAATGAAGTACATAAAATTGGTTTGGAAAGGGCCACAATGCTACTGGGCTGCTCACCTCTTTTTTGTGAGGTATCATGCGTATATTATTTGTAACTACTCTAAAATGTCCCTTGGCCATCTTGGAACAGTGAATTAAAGTTTTTATAAAGATGCTATATTTGCTACCAAGGTGTTACCAAATGTGTACATCCAACGTGTGCATCGACAGCCTTCATATACTGCTTTTTTATTAGAAAAACCATTCCAAGATGGCATTATATGAAAGTGCAAGTGTTATAATGCAACATTATTATTGCGAGTACCAATGGAAACAAGTATTAGCAAAGACTACAGTTTTGCAAACCCTATTGACTTTGCCAGAGCTTTTTTATTGCATCCAATTATATAACTTGAAGTGTAAAGCAGATAGATACCCTGCATCTAAGTGTGCTGTTTTATTCCAGCATACTCACCACATTTTTCAAAGCGGAATTGGTTTCTTGAAAACAACAGAGCATGGTTCAATGTTTTGGATTATATATATTAGACAAAGCTCTGAACAGCGTTCCTATCTGTCACATCAGCTATACAAATATGCTTCCATTAGCAGTCTTTCTTCTTATTTTAACATGCTGTTGACGGGTTTAATGGCATATTAAAAGCATACGGGACACACTGTCAACTTGGCTGGAAAAGATACATTAACTGCATCCCACGCTCATTACACTAAGTAGGGAAACATCAGTCCTGAAGAGATAAGCTTTTTTTAGCCTTCAAACACTATGTATCTGAGCCCTTTCTTTATACGGAAAGCTCTTTCAGCGTGCAGCCCCATGAGATTTACATATTATACACAAGACAGCTCCCACCATACGGGTCCTTAAAACGCATGGTTGCTGGGTTTCTAGCCATTCTGTAGATAATTGCAATAATGTTAATGATACATTTTTCCTTGAACTAGTGTCCAATCTTAATGAGTAACCAAGCTGCAGAATAGGAGAATTCTCAAATTTCCAAATACTAAATCCTACAAGAGGGTGTCAGCTAAGGCTACAATTTAATTTGTGGAAAGCATACCTTGCTGGACTTTCTCATGTTTTTAAATCCAAAGCTCAACTTCTCCTGAAGGCTCCGTGAAACAGTTTGTCTGGCACTTTATCAGTGCACCTGACACCAGCGGCATTCCTGGGGCAAAATATCATAAACTAGTGTTAGACACTTTGCATTTCACTCATTATGGGAACAGCATCCATCTTACTATATAACCTTTCAAGGTAAACGTTTTTCTGATTATTTTATGAATTCCAATAGGATGGGCCACAGCCAACCTTACTTCTATACTCCCATGGAATGCAGGACCAGTCATGTGGAAATTATGTGGAAATTTATTGGCAATCAGTACTCATTTTCAAACAGATTAGGTTCACGTAGGCTCCAAGCTGAAGGGCAAGGTATCTTGAGCTATAACATTTAGGAATATAAATGTAAATGTTAAAATTGTGGTCGTTCTATCACTTGAGTCTGTCCACATTTTGCTAACATCTCAAGTGTCCATTCTAATCTGTGCATGGTAAAGAATTTATTTCTTCTGAGTGATGAATCTTTCCCAATTTTTTACAAAAATGTAATCGATACTTGCCTTAGGTCTATAATATTGGTAAGCATCCCTCCCAGACCTTTTCAGGTGCCTTCAAATCTTCAGCAAAAATCTCTTTTACCATATTATACCACTAGGTGCCCTCTTGCCAGATAGCGTAGACCACAGATTGCCTTTTTTTGATAATGTTCCATCTTCTGTGTAACAGTTGCACACATTTAAATGTGGAGAATCCATATACTATTTCTACAATAAGTATATCCCAGCGAAGAAGTCTGCTGTCCTCTAAGAAATCTCTGAAATTGCGATTCTCCTATTACCATGACTAGAGAATCTGTATTTCATTAAAGACACAGGGCTGACATTATGCATTATTCTTTTACTGCAGTCCAAGCAGCCGGATACATCACAATATTAAAAGGTTCCAGAATAGAACATTAGCAACACATAAAAGGCATGAGCCATCAACAATCTGCCTCTTTTAAATGTGGAGGAGAATAAGTTCACAAAACCTGAAACTTCAAAACTTCAAAACAATCTTCTGATGAACAAGATGAAGGAGAAGGAAGAACGAAGGTAAATCCAAAGGCCAGACGACTCGCAGTTAAGGAGCGTTACCTGAAAAGAGAGAGAAGTAAATATCTTCTGAACGCAACAAATAGATTAAAACTTATCAAGCTAATTGAAGAAGTAAGAAATGATACAAGTAATGTTAATAAAAAGAACATTAATTAACTGTAATAAAAGAACATTAATTCATTGTAAGACCACCAGGTAGTGCGACGGGAGGGATAATGTCAGCCTCCGTGTCTTTAATGACATCCAGATTCTCTAGTCATGGTAATAGGAGAATCGTAATTTCATTACAAGAACGGAGGATACATTATGCATGTTGGTAGCTTTGTAAAACTACATCAGACATAGGTTCGATAGGTTTGCAATATTGACGTGCAAATGTGTTGGCATTTGACCAGTCAGCCGCTTTAAGAATGTCATCCAACTTACCTTCAGACCAGAGAGATTTACTGGCCATAGCACCTCTAAGGGAGTGAGCTTGAAATGTCTTTAAGTTGCTACCTGCTAAACTCATAACAGTCTTAACCCATCTAGCAATAGAGGTCGAGGTTATACCTTTGTGTGGTTTAACAAAGAATATAAGTAATAGGTTCACACCCTGGGGACGAAGAACAAACATTCTGCGATCGTACTCTCTCATGCAGTCCACAACACAAAGTTTTGGGCATAAGTCAAAACGTGGATAAAAGATTGAGTCAGACAAAGTCTTAGTTCTTCTATAAATCTCAAATTTGGCACCGAACATGTTATAAGATCTATTCATAATGGGCTTTGACATCAGAGATCCTCTGCATGAAAGTAGGCATAGTAGAGTAGCCAGTTTAATGGAAAGGTTTTTTCTGTTTAGAAGAGAATTAACAGGCCAGTTATTGAAGAGATCAAGGATTAGCTTGACATCCCAGAGACTTTCATATTTAGGTTTAGGAGGTCTTCTTAAATGAATGCTTTTCATCACTCTGCAAACAATGACATTTTTACCTACTGTTTTACCGTTGACAAGGACATGGCCAGCAGAAATGGCTGATCTATAGCAATTGATAGATCTATAGCTGAGACCTCTTTCTAATTGTTCAACAAGGAAGTTAACTAGGTCAACAATAGGTGCTTCCAAGGAATCCAGGTTCCTTTCCAGGCACCTACGTACTCATATTCTCCATATGTTGTTATATCTGTAGTGGGTGCCTGGGACCCAAGACTCTCCGAGGAGTGTTGAAGCTGTTGCCGAAAGTCCTGAGATTTCATTGGATCTCCTGACACTCTCCAGGCAAGAAGGGTTAAACTCCCGCTCTGAATTAGGGGGTGACCTCTTCCGTCTATGTCTGTAAGGAGATTCTCTAGGGTAGGTATTAAGAAGGAGGGGTTGCAAGCTAGTTCTAGAATGGCGGGGAACCATGCCTGAGATAGCCAAAAGGGAGTTATGACAATGAAGCACTGGTCCTGACTCACTTTCTGAAGAACTCTCTGAACCATGGCAAAGGGAGGGAAGGCGTACACTTTGGCTCCTTTCCAGTATTGTAGGAAGGCGTTGACTGCCAGAGCACCCGGGTCGGACATCCAACTGAAGTAGTTCTCCATTTGGAAAGTTAGTCTGCTCGCAAATAGGTCTATCTCTAGGGGACCCCAGATTTTGTTCAGGGTACTGAACACGGAAAAGTTGAGTTTCCAATCGCTGTGATATAACAGGAATCTTGAGTTCCAGTCTGCAGAGATGTTCGATTTCCCCGGGAGGTATTCTGCTTTGAGAGCGATCTTGTGTTCTAGACAGAACATCCATAGTTTCTTGGCTATTTTCCAGAGGTCCGCAGATTTGGTGCCTCCCAGACGATTTATAAAGGCTACCGCGTGCATATTGTCCATCTTTAGAATGACTGATCTCCCCAGGAGAGACTGTTTGAAGCTCATCAAGGCGTAAAGGCCAGCTGTTAGTTCCAAATAATTTATGTGGTGAGAGGACTCCTCTTGCGACTAGGTACCACCAGTGTTCTGATTGAGAAGGCAAGCTCCCCCAGCCATGAAGGCTCGTATCTGATTCTAAAACAAACTCTGGTTTTGAGCCAAAGAGTGCTTTTCCGTTCCACACGTCTAGGTTCTCGAGCCACCAGGCTAGTTCCAGTTGGGCTTCTTGATCCAGGCAGATCCGATCTCTGTACCAGAGGCCATATCTTACGGCTTTCGCTTTTATTCTATGGAGGGCCCGATAGTTTAGGGGACCGGGAAAGATGGCTTGGATGGAGGAGGAGAGGAGACCCAGTAGTCTGTCTAGCTCCCTCAGAGATAAATCTTGTTGTTTCAGAACGTGTTTTGTTTCCTTCTTGATTTTTGTAATTTTTTGGAAGGGAGTAAGAGGAGACATCTTAATGTGTCTACTGTGAAACCTAGGAACTCCAAGGATTTGGAAGGGGTCGAAATTGATTTTTATTTGTTTATGATGAATCCTAAGCTTTCTAAAAGATCCATCACAGTCTTCAGATCTTTGACTATTTGTGAAAGGTCTTGGAACATTATAAGAATGTCGCCTAAGTATATGATTAGACGAATGCCCCTTAGTCTTAGGGATGAGGCGACAGTTCTCATTAGGGGTGGGTGGAATTTGCGTAGTTGCACTACGCAAATCTCCGCGAAATGGTAAATAATCTCCGCGAGCACGCAGAAATTCTGCGAACACGCGGAATTGTTTGTTCTGCTGTTTGTGTGCTCGGGGGAAATATCTCGCGAACACACATTTTGAAAGTACGAACAAGTAAAAAATTCCGCGAAGCCGTGCATCGCGGAATTTTTGGCAATTCCGCGTTCTCCGCAGAACGTGAAATTACCCAAATTCCACGAGCGGAACCGAATTCACCGCCCAGGCCTAATTCTCATGACCTTGGTGAAGCACCAAGGGACAGAGGAGAGTCCGTAGGGGAGTGCCTGAAATTGGTATAGATGGTTTTTCCACATAAATTGAAGGAAGGGTTGGTGGGTTTCGGCCATAGGAATGGTGAAGTAAGCGTCCTTTAAGTCCAGCTTGACCCTCAGGAGGTGGATACCCTCCATCTTGAAGTGCCTGTAGACCAAGTACTTGTTTAGTTCTCTTAAGTTTATGTCCTCCTTTTCCACAAGAAAGAGTGTGCTTATGAATCTTAATGCTTCTAAGGGGACCTCTATTATCGCTCCTTTCTGAAGCATGGAGGGGATCTCCTCCTCTACAATTTTCTGTTGATCTAAAGAGAGGGCAAAGTCTCTCGGGAAGGAGGTTTGAGTGGGTGTATGAGTAAAATCTATCATAAATCCCTTGACGTTGTTTAAAATCCAAGGGTCTTGAGTGATCGGTCTCCAATTGTGAATAAAATGTTTGAGTCTGCCACCCACTTTTAGGGGGAAAGAAGGGGGGGAGTACTTACTTGTAGGGATGTTGGAGTTAGGAGTTCCTCGGGATCTAAATCTCCTGCTGCGTTGTCCTCTACCTCTCTGGGGGTAGAATTGAGGTACGTTGTACTGTTGGTACCGTCTTCCGTAACCGCGGGGTCTCGAATAGGGCCTTTGATTAAAGCGGCCGGAAGAAAGGCCCCGTCTTTTGGCCCGTCCAAAAAAGTTGGGGTTAAACACTCTGCGCATATTTTGTTGTGCCTTATCCAAGGCGGTGAATGTGGAGACGTATTTCCCCAGAGTTTTAATGAGATCTTCACCAAAGAGTAGTCCTTTGGGGCTTTGTGAGGGTTCTTTATACTCCATATCACTTAACTGTGGGTTTATTTTGGTCAGAACGATTCTACGTCATTCTGCGTTCATGCTTGCATTGGTATTTCCAAGTAATATTATTGCCCTCTGGCTCCATCCCCTGATCAGGTTGGTGTTGAGAGGAGTGCAATTGATGTGGCTATCTTCAGCGGAGTCTAAGATTCTGGCTAGTGGACCCAGTACGTCGAGAAGACGGTCTTGGCACCCTTTCAGGGATCTTTCCATCCCTTTTCTTGGATCACGACCAAGTTTAAAAAGGAATTTAATCAGTTCAGGGTCCAAGTTGGGGGTATAGCAGGTCTTGTCTTCAATAGAGGGTCTAGAGCATTCGACTCTAAGAATGTTACAGGTGTCCCTCTCTAAGGGGTTTCTTACCCATTTTTTTAAATGAATTTTGCAATATGTTCTTGAGGGCACCACTCGGAACTTCTTGGGTGTTTGAGATTAAATGGGGAGAACATTTCTTCTCCCAAGGTGTTAAGGATGATGTCTTTAGAGGATGATGGGAGTTCCTCTTCCAGATTGTAGAATTCTTGGTCGTTCTCATCAAGATTGAGGACATACTCATCAGGTATGTCTGAGGACTCGACATCGTTAAATTCGTTATCTCCCATATTGTAAAGAGCGTTATGATATTTTGTGCCGCTAACGACACCCAGATGTTTTGTGCTGCCAGGGGCACCCAGATAAGTCGTGCCGCTAGGGACACTCAGGGAGTTTGAGGTGCGGGGACCTCCATTAGTAGTTGTGGTGCTAAGACCTCCCTGATTTGATGAGGTGCTAGGACCTCCCATTTTGCTCTTAGTCTTTTACCTCTTAATTCTGTGGCTCACTGGTTAGCGGCAGCAGACCCGGAAGCAGAGGACGGCCCGGGACCAGGGTTCAATTCCCGACGCGGCAGGGTCATGGACCAGGGCCAGCGGACTCGATAATTCTCGCCTCGGTGCCTACTCTAACCAGGGATCACACTCGGCAACTCTGGGCATTAGCTTGCCTCATCTCCACAACGGCCCCCCACATTCGCCGGGGATGCCTGGTTTCACCTTGGAGATACCCAGGAGGGACCATCTCACAGGGATAGCCAGGACGGGTTCCCCAGCGGTCTACAGCGCCAGGACGCCTCAGGGCAGCAGTGCGCTTTACAAGACACATACATTTACATTTACATCATCAGAGTAGTGGGGGTTCAAAACCTCTGTGACCTCGTCCTCCTCAGGGAGTTACCTTTTGAAGGACATGATCTGGCTTAGGGTTTCGATCATGCAGGACCTCATTTTCTTATGAAGGATTTTTTTGAGGGCTTCATTGTCAATGATAGAAGTAGGGGCGGAAGCGTCATCTGACTCCGAGTCAGACATGGCGCAGATAAAGGGTTAATTTGATTTAGAAAATGGGGAACTCAAAGCTCAATAGAGTTTGGTTAGGGTTTTCCCCTTTGTAATTAGTCAGAGGTTGATAGAACTCAAGCAGGGGTTTTCCCCTTTCAAATTAGTATTTTAGGAATGCCAGAATAGGGTAAGGAAATGCCCTTCAATGGTATAGATTGAAAAGTGCCCTCAATGGTAGAGTAAAGGAACTTGTCTTCAGTTAAATCCCCTTTTTTTGTGTGCAGTTGTTAGGAAAAGGAACTTGCAGTAAATGCAGAAGCAGCAGCTGATTGCGATCGTGTCGAGTAACTGACACTCGCTTGCTCGATCAGCTGTCGCTATGTTTTCACTGTTTAATCCAGTCAGCTGGAGGCCGGGGAACAGTGTTAAGAAGAAAGGCTCCTGGCAACGGATGGGCGCTGTGTCCCCGTTGCCAAGGAGCTTTCCTCTAATCCTCGAGGCGATGTAGAGCCGTGCTCGAGTCCGCGGCCTGCATCGGTGGAGAGAGGAATTAAATGAACTTCAGGCACGGAGTGTTAGTGAAATTAACACGAGCCTGAATAACCCATTAGAGAAGTGAAGGCATAAAACAAAGTAAGTAGACACAATGGCAACTTAAATTAGCTCAAATTATCATTAAATTATTCGACGGTGGAATCTGTCATATAAAGGGCTTATTAAATAGAAACAGAACAATCTGGAAACTAAGAAGGTGGGGGGGTGGGCCCCCACCAGGGTGGGGTTAGGGAAAAGAGTGCAAGGCGATCTCCATGAATTGGAGATCGGTAAAGAAGTAGTGGGAGAAAGGGGAAGGGTGGGGTTAAGCCACATGCAGGGTACCTTAAAATAGGGATAACAACGATTATAGGAAAGAAAAAAGTTGGACTTATCTGCTTGGAGCCCCACAGATCGAAGTATTAAGGACATCATGATGGATGTTCAGTGTTTCTAGAGAGTACTGTTATGTGTGGCATTATTCATAATAAGGGATTCCTATAGCCCTTCTAATATCATAACAAAGCCTTGTTGCATTCTTAAGTGTCTTCAAACACACTTTCTTATTACAAAGTAGGTGAGGAATATTTAAATATATGCCTTTTCCACTAGCCAATATAGCTGATTTCAGTGGTTCTAATTATCTGCCCCTGAAATATCAAATGTTATCCTAATCTTCTTTAACTGCACCATCCAACAATATATTTGTAACTCTGTCAGTCTATATAGAATGTCCTTGTTTCCTTGATTTGGGGCACAAAAATAGTTCCAAAAATGAGAGTTCCAACACAAAAACCAGCTTCTGAATTCTTCTATATTAAGGCTGCCCTTATCTTTATTATTTCCTAATTATTATTTATTTATAAGCAGCACCTGTTTTCTGGTTTTGTTATGTCCTGTTACCTCATATCAGGATTGTACTGGAATTCAGTCCAGGGATTCGATGCGAATCTCAATACTTATTCTTTCTATAATGAACTCCAGAATCTGAAGTGACTGTATGGAGGAAAAAAGGAAGTGAGATACATTGAAAAGAAACACTATGTAAGCATCTCAGTGAACTGACCTTGGAATCACCAGCTGTGGATGGCATGTGGCAGTGACTCTTGGTCTGCAATGGTCTGACTTGTAACCCCTGTAATCTTGTGAAACAAGGTACCATTAAACTAGTTATACGTGATACAATGTCTTGTGAGCATCAGTTGATGGCTAACAAGAGTATGGAAGCAGAGAGGCAGTGTCTAGTCCCCACAATGGCCGAGATACAGTCTGGGAACTGAACATGAAGGTCCTCATCTAATAGTAGCGATACAGGGAGCCAGGATGACTTAGCATGTTTGAAGTTGGAGCAGGATTCCCTAAAAGACAGCCAGCAAAGCCCAGTATTTGTGGAAATAAGGGTTAACCTGAGCTGCTCATAAAACCCAAAGTAATTGTAGGGGAGTCAAACAAGAAAGGTACAGGGAACGTAAACAGTGCAAACTATGTTACTGGAGTATAAAAGCCATCAACTACTGTTGCCAGGCAAAGTGTAACACTGTGACTGGTGGTTAGATCTTCCAAGCTGTTACTGACCCAAAAGTGTTTGGAAGCTTTTGGCTCCTTCCAGAATGTTATAGCTTTCTCGGAATATTCAGACTGTTCCTGAATGTTCTGGTTCTTGCCACATTGCCTCCGATGTTCTGATCAGTGTTACCCTATGCCTCCACTCTACTTCACCTCCCCAGCTGCCACTAGGGCTGGCCCCAGGCCAGCTTGTATTGTGGTATTTGAGAAATGTGTCAGCATCCATGTGACACCGCACATAATCCCAGAAAGCACAAACTCCAGGATTCCTGAAAATACGCCCTCCCAGATGGCACTCCCTGCACTGCCTCAAATCAGGACCTGATTTTTTAGGGAAACAAAGATGAATGACTCGATTAAGTAGGGTGCCTGAATGAATGACTTGGAGTTCCAAGATCTATCTGAGGCATCACACAATTTCCAGGACACTAGATAGTTTAACTGCCCTCTTACTCAACAGGAAACAAAAATAACCTCCACTTAATACTCAGGTGACTCATCTATTACTTTGGATGAGGTGGCACCTTGTCTGTGTTGGCTGCTTTCTTAACCCTAGATATGTGAACTTCTGGGTGCAAGTGCCATTTAACTGGTAATTTTAGGCATACTGCAGGATTCCTGACTAAGCCTGTGATTTTGAAAGGACCCACAAATTGGGCAAGGAACTTAGTGTGGTAACCATAGATAGATAGAGGCTGGTATAAGAGCCAGGCTATATTATTTCATGTCTAACATACTCTGTACTGTAGGTGCTGGGGATGGTGAAAATGCTCTTGACCAGATATGAGAATGATACCCTATGACCAAAAAGGAGAAAAACCTAAAACACTTTGGAGTAGGTTGTTATAATAAAACTCAGCTAGAGTAAGCCACTGTGACCAGTGTTCTTGGCAGTTCATTAATAAACAACAGAGATATTGTTCTAGGGACTATTTAACTCTATCCATTCGACTGTCTTTCTGAGGGTGGTAACCGGTGGATATGAAGTGCATTATGCCCAACTGAGTGGTTAATTATTGCCAGAATTTAAAAAGAAGCTATAATCCTCTATCTGCAATGATGACCTTGGGCAGTCCATGAATACAAACAACTCTTTTGGAAAAACCTTGGCTATTTCAAAATATTTAAATATCTTTTTAGGTGGAATAAAATGAGAAATCTTGGTCAGTTAGTCGACTACAACCAGAATTGTAGTGTATTGTTCAGATGCAGGAAACTTAATGTTGAATTGCAGTGATATATACAAATCCAGGGTTGACTGAGTGTAGGCAAAGACTGCAACAGACCACGAGGTTTATTATCACGTGTCTTTTACCCGAGCACCTTTGAAACAATGATATATGTGTTCATTCATGTCTTGATCCACCCTTTCCCACCATAAATGCAATGTTTTTCTCATCCTGCATGTCCTGCTATTGGAGTGTCATCATGATAGTATATAAGACAGGGTCTCCAACCTTGTCTAAAATTAGAGCTACATCTGCTCAATGGAAATCATCCAGAACTGCTAACAAATTTCATCACTGTTCTATATTCACCGCATCAATTACAAAATGCACCAGTAACTACCCAAACATTTTGGTGGGTTTGCCAGCAGAAATGTGGGCCAAGGCATTATCAATATGCAATACCTACACATGACGTATGAAAAAACAAACTTCGCAGCATGCACCCTCTAACACAAAGGACAAAACCATGGCAATCTGTCTCTCCAACTCTATTTGAATTACTATTCAAACTATTAGCTTCAATATGCTTTAGAAATGCAACTATTTTGTTTTGTCAGCATGCCAGTTTCTGACACTGAACATTTTATATCAAAGACCTCTTCCATTTTGGGCAAACACACTTAATATCCCAAATATATTTTCTGAAAGAAATATAAATTTTGCCTTCAAAATACCAGATATAATTTTTAGTAAACACATGGGGGCCCATTAGGATGGCGGGCGGATCGCCCCCGCCGGGCCGGCGGGCGCCACAGCTGGCCCAGCAGGGGCAATCCGCCCGCCATCCTTCCCTGATTGCCCTCCGCCATATCAGTATGGCTGGTGGGTCTGCAGCAGACGGAAAGACCGTCCGCCGCTTTTCTGCCGGTCGACTCGTCGACCGGGCGGAAAAAGGGCATAACATGGTGGCATCCATATTATGGTTCAGGCGGTGAATCTATCAAAAACGAAAGGGGGGGCATGCGGTTCCTGCTTATGGGGGCCAGTTGTGGGCCCCCAGGGTGTTTGGGCGGGGGGGGGTGCACATGGGGGGTACCTATGGTACCCCCCGTCATTGCCATGCACTACGTGGCAGGCACCACGTGGTGCCTGCCACGTAGTGCATGGCAATGCTGTGCACAATCTGTATACATTGTGAGTGGGTCTGCAGCCAGCAGATCCACCCGCAATGTATATGACCCAGGAGGCGCCCGCCAGTGTGGTGGGCACATCCTAATGCACATGGAGGGACCGCTGCCACTTCGGCAGTCGGTCCCTGGCTCCGTGGCGATCCGACTGCCATCGTAATAGGCCCCATGGTCTCCAGACACCAGCTTGACATTTTCATCAAGTACTCACCTGTGCATATGTATCACATGTACAGTATCTGCTTCAAATATCCAAAGTTTTCAATCACATGCCATTGATGGTCATCATAATACCAAGGATGCCTCTAATATGCAAATACGGCTCAATATCATGTCAACTGTGCAATAATGGCCAGGCTGCTCAATAAATGTCAGTCATGGCCAATATTATGCCAGGGGCAGCCACCATTAACCAGAGGTTCCAATAAGTAGGTCAGTTGTGCTCCCAGTTGAAGGAAGTGACCCGCTTATGGCCACCCGGGTCACTTGCGACCACCTCTCAGTCTTCCATACAAATGAAGAGTCAGTCAGACAGTAGAGAATACAAACCAAAATTATTTATTAGTCATACACTTGAGCGGAGTCTGGCCAGATACCGTAAATAGCTGGCGAGGGACTGACCCCCGTCAACATGGTAAAGTCAGATATATATTTCCAACACCCCTAAAGACCCACCCAGACTGGAATTTTACAGTCTGGGAGCTGATGAACAAAAGAGGTACAGAAGGATGAGCTACGATCCTGAGACCGGGTACATGCTATCTTAGTTTCAAGGTTACTCTGGCCGCGCATGCAGTTACAGAATTATCTATTCATTAGTGCAGCAGAGCTCAACCTTGAATAATAAAGAGAAACAATGAAGGCTGCTTTCTGTTGAGGCAGACAGTATGAGGCAGAAGCTTCATTTCGATCATGGTAAAAAATTGCGGCTGAATACAAAATGGTGCAGCAAGTGCTAACTTAACTCGCACAATACTAGAAGGAGTCAGCTAAACGCATTTTCAGTCCAACACAGTGATTGTCAGTAATTTCTGCCAGCATGATAAGCTGAACCAAGACTACCCAAAATATTTCAAAGATGACAGTTATTTTGCCAGGGCCATTTCTTTGCCAGGAATGGACAATATTGTGCAGAGATGAATCCGGTATGATGGGAAGCAACATATACGATTGATGGTCCTTGACACCAGACAGGATTCCAGGAAGTAGCATTGTTTATCAGTAAGAAACACAATGCCAAACACACATGCAGGCAGACATACACATAAGAGTACACACATGCATGCACACAGAAAGATGTCAGTGAGGCTTGGAAGTGGATCTTAACTTTGGATCCAGCATCAGTGCTCCTCAGCTGCTGGGCTGCTTGTGCAGCAGCTCACACTCTTACTCTTTTGCTCCAGCTCTGACCACTACTGGCACACTGTTCACACCCATTGTGTGGAATTCTAGAAAATGTCCAATCTCATTGTGATTTTTCTAGCTTAAGAGTAGTATGTCATGCCATGAGTGTGATATGGGGGTAGATGTGTCAAGCATTGTCAATTGGTTTTCCGATGCAACAAACCTAATTTTGCGAATTGCTAAATGGGTTTGCGATTCAGTATTAGGAGGGGGCGTGTTTAGGGCGTCCCTTCCTAATACCGAATCACATCAGTATGCATGAATGTTTTGTGACCGCATTTGCCGGCGCAAAACATTTGCATGTTACCACCTACTTCAAGTAGGTGGTAACCCATTCGCAAATGGGAAGGTGTCCCCATGGGACCCCTACCCCTTTGTGAATGTTTGTAAAACCGTTTTTAAGAGCAGGCAGTGGTCTCACGGACCACTGCTTGCTCTTTAAAAATGAAAAGAAAACTTTTCATTTTTCGTTTTGTAAAGCATCTCGTTTTCCTTTGAGGAAAACGGACTGCTTTACACAAAAAAGATTGCTTTATTTAAAAGCAATCACGGACATGGTGTTCTGCTGATCTCAGCAGGCCACCATCCCGTGATTTTTGCGATTCCAGGGGGGTCGCAAATAGCAACCTACCTCATTAATATTCATGAGGTAGGTCATTTGTGACCCCCTAGGAATCGCAAAAGGTACACCTCCGTACATGGCATTTAGCAAATCCTTAATTGTGAATTCTTGTGATTCACAATTAGGGAATCGCAAATAACTATCTTGATACATCTTGCCCATGGTTCTTGTTGCTGGCCCAGTGTGTGTGTGTGTCTTAGTATTCTTCCATTGTTTTGGAACTGTCACTCTGAAGATGTTGAGATGAGCTGTCTGTCCTCTTCAATGTGCCTAAACCCTTCGAAAGATGTACTGGGCTGAGCTTCACTTAGGAGAGCTACTTCAAGGGTGTTGGTGATCCACCAATAGTTCCCAATCTACTGTTTACACACCTATGATATAATGCATTGTTGAATATTCTTTTAAGGTATAAACAGATGATTTATACCTCATAACATGTCCAAACAAAAGGAACTCCTTCCTTGGTTAACTGAGTGAGTGGGTGGAATTTGAATGAGAATTCTTGAATGAGCTGTGGCTAAAAATTAGCAAAAATAAGGAATCTTTGTTTTGCCTTGGCAGTTTGAGGAACAGACCATTCTTGTACAGCTTTAACTTTATCTGAATCTATTTGTACTCCTTGATCAATGAGATGGAACCCTAAAAAGGTGACAGTGTTAACTTCAAATAGGCATTTCACTGTTATTGCGTACAGGGAATGATCTTTCTGTCTCTTCGAGACTTCTATAAAATGTTGTTGATGTTTCTCATTGGTCCTGGACAAAACTAGAATATGATCTAGATATGTTGCAACAATAGAGTCTAGCAGATCCCTGAATGTGTCATTAATAAAGTGGTGAAAAGCAGCAAGGGCATTGGAAAGGGTGAATGGTATTTCTAGATATAACCAAACTTAAGGAGGGGCATGAACACCCCCTACAAAAAGTGTGCCCATTACTATTCACAAACCTCACTTCTAAAATTACTACAGCCAAAAAAATCAAAAGCACTAGTAAGTGTACTCTAGCTCAGATCTGGAGTAAGTCTAGCACCACACAAGACAAACCATTGGAACTGCAACACAGGGCAGGGACTTGGGAAATAAAGTTAACCTAAATTAGTTTGTTTAGACTTATTAAAAATATGTATCTATACATTTAATTAAATGGTAAAAACGTACAGATACATTAAAAACACCTATTAGTTTCTTGTAAATTTGAGATATTATTTTAATTTGAAAAATATATGCCACTTTTTAAATTTATTACAATTATTGTATACACAACTTAATACTTTTAATACATGGCATACGATTATAAAAATGTTACTTTAGGTGATTATAAATAAATATTTTTTTAAATAATGGTTAATCTAATATAATCAAATTAATTACATATTTAATTAAAAATTAAGTTAATATTGCTGTAGCATATTTTGTATTTTTTCTACATTTAACTTAAATATATAAAATTAATTCACATTGACATTTATCTTTAAATATTTTCAAAACTGTGTTTAAAACTTTCATAAATGTTTTTCACTTTTCTTATACTTTACCACAGAGAGCCCTGCACCCTGTTGACAAAGATCTCCACATATATATGAACAGTTACAAATAGTAACTTTACACTTTTTCATTAGGAACCACCCCTAGTATCAGGGGGAGGAGACATGTAAGCCTACAATAAATTGCACTTGTAAAAGATGAAAAGCCTAATGCAGTAATTTTACTACAAGAAAGCAAGTGAACTTATATGTGTAGATTTACTTATGTGCAACTTTACTTTTGTGAGTATCCCCTTTGTTTTAAATTCCTAGAATACATTTAGTTTGTCTGTTTATAATATTCATAATGGTGAATCAGATTAGGTAGCCAAAGCATTTTTATATACCTGTATGTCTTGTTTTATCTTCCTTAATCAAATTACTCTTACGTACTACCAATGTAATTAGAAGTGGCACATCTGCCATTTGCTTATACAGTGGGTCAGCATCACTCTTCTGACAGATGCTTTGTTTCCATTTGAGTAAAATATTACTAACCTGTTCTTTATTCATTAAAAGATGCTGATGCAAATGTGGGGGAAGCTATCCTTAATTATCCCTAAGGCTCCCTGTTATCCGTTTTTACTGATTTTTACAGATTAATGCAGACAGAAAACATTTATTTTCTTGTCTGTATTTATTTTTAAATGTGGATGAAAACGGAAATTGGGTTGCTTTTTGAGTAATTCTAAATACTATCTGCCATGACTGCCAGGCCAATATCTGTGTGGATTGATAGGTAAGTGGGCTAAAAATCAAATACATTTTAGTAAAAAGGCTTTAACAGCAGTAGATGTGCACAAGGTTGATATTGAAATGTTATTATTTTCTTATAAGTGCATTGATTTATCTTCTGTGGGTGTTTACAACATTGAAACCTAGTAGGCATTCAAGCACGAGAGCATATTTACATATAATAAATGTGGAAGTATACTGATTTCAGCTTCATTTTTCCACAAAACCCAAAATAAATATGGATAAATACAGACGGAAATGTAAAACAAATACCATAAAACCGGGAGCCCTAATTATACCTCCTCATATAGTGTACTGAACATATTTTGAAGTTGTTGTTGCATGCCACAAATAATGTCAATAGAGAGATACATTATCCTAATTCTGTCTCATTTACCATGGATTTCAGTCTCAAATGCGATTTCCAATTTAAATATTAATCTGGAAATCAATGATGGGGCTTCAAAAATAATTTATGAAAGTTAAAAAATTGTTAAAGAACATCCTTAAAGTCAACTCTTTCAGTGAATATCCAAGAAAGTCTTTTCATGGTTCTACTAACTGTTGTTATTGATTATTTAAATTTGCCTTAGCTAGTAATCATGGCGCCTGCCATTTTCAATATTATTCAGGCTGTAAAAAGGTCTACACTTACTGTATGGAAAGCTGTTTCAAATGGTGTTTCAAGAGCACAGCTATATTTGTTGTTCTCAAATGACTTTTAGAATGATGGAGTAAATTGTATTATTAATATCAATAATTTCAAGTGCCTACAGTGTTGTGTCAGCTTACTTCATATGTAAAGAAACAAATTATGCTGTGTTCTGTCCAAATCTTAAGTAACACCAGTCAAATATTATAGCATCATCAAAACATAGTATCACGAGTTTGCAGTGTGCGTGCTTTATGAAAGTAGTCCCATAAATGTATTTGCGTCACCCAACGAGTATTTATGAAAGTTCATTAAATTAATTAGCTTTTTATATATGACTCCTTTCTAGAATTTAAACATACCATAATTGTGTGTGACTATTGGGACATGTATAAATATGATGTATTTATGCATGTATAATTAATTACCTGTGATGTGCAGGTTGAAAACCTATTTAAATTAAAACAAGGAATAGATTGCCTATAAATAGCATCTGTAAGGGAAAGTTGTGACCATTTATGGAGCATCACAAGCGCCAGGCTCCAATGCCTTTTTTCCCCATTAAGAGAGACGTTTAATTTCATCCAAGAGAGGTGTGCATCCTTTGAGGCCTCAACAAAACTATTCATCGTCAACTGCATCTTTACTATGGCTTCTTTGCTAAAGAACAGGGGGTGATTTCAAATAAAAAATAACATTTTGGGAGAAAAGACATTTTCAGCAGGATGACCCTACGATATAAAGTAAGAGGAAGATTAACACAATGCTTCAATAGCTGCAGTGTTTCTCTGTAACTGCAGAATTCAATATTATAAATTAATTTCAGACTTGTAAAATGCGACTTATTACCCTTAAGGCGCGGGGGCTGGCGGGGAGATTAGGCGAGCTATTGCAGTCACATGATGCTGAGTTGGGCTACCGCCAGGGATCGGACTGCAAGCCCCGTGCTCCGAAATCAGACACTCTGGCCACTGCGCCATACCTCTCCTCAATACATCTGATGAATAAATCTTAAATAGACACAACCTCATTGGAGGTTTAAGTTGCCCTTCAGGACATCAATAAAGCTCTGGATTTCAAATGCAGCAGTGTTTGACATCTAATCACTTTGAGTCTAATTACGATGTCAGTCGGAGTTGCCTCCGACCAACACCGTTTCGGGGAAGGAGTCGCTGACCATAGGCCAGCGGTTCCGACAACCCCATTAGGATGTGACCACACATGGTGCAATCACAACCTGCCATTTTTCAATGGGAGCTTGTGCTGCCGAAACCACACACAGCACAAGCTCCCATTGAAAAATGTAAGTTTGTAAACAACCCTGCTCTGTGTGGCAGGCACCTCATGGTGCCTGCCACACTGTGCAGGGATGTTTTGGTGCAGGGATGTTTAGGGGCATCATAGGTGCCCCCCAGACCCACACATGGAGAGCCAGGGAAAAGGGGTCATGCTAGGGGCCCCCAAAGTCAGTTTCCAAAAGGCCGACATGGATTGGCTGTCGGAAACTGAAATCATAATCCCGACGGTGGAAACGCTGCTCTTAAGGGATGATGAGCGCTTTCCCACAAGCCGATGGACTCCTTAAGCCCATCGGAACCACGTCTCATTCACCCGCTGGTTTAATGACGGCGGTCGGACTTTAAACCTACCCTGTCGGTCGGAAAACCTCTAACCAGCTATCAGAAGATTTCATACCAACCTCGTAATCAGGCCCAATATGTGTCAGAGTTGAACTGATTTGCAATTGGGATAATAAACTCTTGCTGTTCCACACATACTCCCAAACATCTAATAACAGAAAGCTTTTGGATTGAAAAATTAACTGCAGATCAAATTAGAACATAACACAGAATCCTCACAAGGTTTTTTCCATGGTTAGTGATCTCTTAGAGAATGTCTACTGGCAAGTTCTTAACAAAGGGAAATTGAGGGACTGACAGTCGTAGCTTCTCCTCTGAAAACAATCTACCAGGCCCAAACAATTTGAACCTTAGAGTTAACCCGACACATGCTGAATCCTCTTTTCATTTGTGGGAGCTTTACTCAAGCATCAAAAGTGTTTGTGGTTTGTGTGCAAAACTAGTCAAAAATACAATTGTGATTTGAAGAAGTGCTAGGTCAAAATTATCTCAGTTAAAATATTTAATAAAACAAGTTCACCAACATATTAGTGAAAATGGATAAAACTAATGTAAAAGGAATGTTGTAAAAATACAGAGGATAATGAAGATTAGAAATAAGCCAAAAAGTTAGATTTTAATCTAGAGTTCATGTTGAGTTAGGAGCATGGTTTGAATTCAGTCTGTAGGTACTTCCTGTGTCACGTCGGCAGGATAGGCCTGGTGTGAGAAGTTGGCCTGGCATATGCTGTCTCCTAGTTATAGGGGACACCGTGCACCAGTCCAATTCGACTCTTATTGATGATAGGTTTAAGACAACCTTTAAAGAAAGCTATCCTAGTGGTAGCTGTGGAGAGCAGCCTTCAGGCTAAGTCTTGAAGGAGTGTTAAGCTTATTGTTTTACCATAGATAACCTCTTGAATAACCAAATGAAAGAGTAGCCCACACAGGTATATATATATAAAATATATGTATTTATTCTAGACAGAATCCCAGAGTCTCTTTATGAGGCTAGTGGCAAAGTTACAATTCAAACAAGCATTTATAAACACAATAAATAGCACAGGAATCACAGGGCCCCAGGGGGGGGACCAAACCATATATCAAAAAAGTGGTATAAGAACCACGACAATTCTACAGACAATGCCTAGGGCATTTAGGATCGCTGGCCCCTTAAAAATCCACCCCAGATTATGAGGAAGGGGACCCACGGGAGGCGCGTGCAGTGGAAATAGCTGCTATCGGGATCTCTATTAAAGCCTATGGAGAATGTCGCGGTTTGATTTACACAGATTAAAGTCACTTCTAGCAGGAGTACAAAGTTAAAACTTTAGACTTAAGCTTTTTGAGGAGCCCACTACCACGAGAGTACCGAGGTACCACTGTTACCTGCCCCAGGGAAGCCGGGTGCATAGGTCGTTTTCGATGTCGGGTCGCGGGCTGATTTTCAATGGGAAAATGTTCAAAAGTGCTGCTAGCCAAAAGCGTCGATGATGCCGTGAAGATTGAAGTTGTAGAAGTTGTAGAGAAGAACCTGAAAGCAGAGGGGACAGAGTCTGGGTCACGGCACAGTGACCAGGGAGCTCAAAGCAAAGAGCCCTTCAATGTCGGGTGCTTCAAGTGGAAAGAGGTGTAGCTTGGATCTGCAGCCACGGGCTCCGGGAGGCTTCAAGGAAGGCCAGCTTCTGGAGGGCAACTGTCCCATGTCAGATGAGGGTTGCTACGGTGTTAGTGTCCGGAATGGATCCACTAAGCCTTGGCAACCACAACCCACGAAAGATGAACAAATCAGCTACTGGTGCAGACCCACGAGGTCTGTGAGAGGTCTCCTTTGGAGAGACTGTAGAGCAGGCCTGGAGCAACCAGGGGAACTCTTAGATGTCGCGATTGTTCTCCGCTAGGGCCCACAAGTTGAGAGACAAGGGACCGCAGAAGGCAGCAAAATGGAGTGCGTAAAAGGGAGCCCACGGGCCACCGGAGGGGGCTAGGGCGTTGGTCTTTGGCACAAATTCTGCTTGGTGGTCAGGGTCGTGTGCTACGCAAGAGGTGGCCGGTGTCCTGGGGTATTGGGAATCTCGGCACCCACGTGGTCCACGGTACTCAGGTTCGCTGTGCACGCTCACTGGCCTCTGAGATGCTTAGGAAACCCACCTCAAGGGTGCTGGAAATCGTCGAAGTCCGTAGGAGCAGCGAGGTTCCAACCGGGTCACTTGCAGTGTTTCAGGTGCCTGCCAAGCAGGGGGGTAACTCCTTTACCCCAAGGGAGATTTCTTCTGTCAGCTGGGCAGCAGCAAGTCCAAGGTCAAGACTGTAAAGTTCAAGATTAATCTGAGGCTCTGGGGCCACGTTATTCACCTTTATACCCAAGATTAGGGGAGTGTCCAGAGTAGTGTCCAACAATTAGTGGTGAGGCGGGAAAGGGTGGCTACACCCTCTCCCCTTTGTGTGTTTCCCGTCTGGGCGAGGGGCAGGATGCCCCTGAACCGGTTCCAAGCGGTGTATGCAGAATGTAGGCGCTGTAGCTGCCTACGTGCAACTCTGAAAGGACATTTGGTGCACTCACCCAGTTCCAATCCACATATCCTGTCTGGGGAGATGCTAGCACCTCCCTGCCACAGGAGCCCTATTGTCCAGCTGGCGAGGCTGGGATTTTCCCCAGCAACAGCCAGCCAGAGTCGTGTGGGTGGCGGGTAGTAGCCATTTTGTACTACGTGTGCACTTTTAAATTGGTGTCTAAATTCTGCCGCTTTTCCCATATCGCCCCCCTAGCAGGGGGGAATCGTGCCCTCATGCCCATGGCTGGACTGGGGTTAGGATTCCTACATGTTTGACACCAAACACGATATGGTTCTGTGTAGCCATTCTCAAGTTATCACGCTATCGTGATAGACTTATAATGCGGTTAAGAGTATATGGTATGGCTACACTACAAACAACCCAGCAATGATTTTATGAAGGTTGCAGAGAGGCCCTACTCAGGTAGGGTTCCCCCCTCACACATACCTCAGCACCCTGCCTTGTAGGATTAGCAAGGCCTGCTATAGGGGTGACCTATGAGAGTATATGTGTTGTAATGGGGTGGGATATAGGGTACCTATATCCCTGTAAGGGGTGCTAGCACCACCTTACCCAGACTACAGTAGTGGGCTGGTGGTGTCAGTTTGTATGGCTGTCCTAGGGTGGCAAAATAAGTGCTGCAGCCCTGGTAGGCCTACTGAGGGACCCATGCCCTGGGTACCTAGGGTACCATCTACAAGGGACTGTCAGGGCACCCTCAGCATCCAATTGGTTTGTACCTAGGGTACTTCACATTAGTTTTAGGGAGAAAGCAGATAGGCTGGGGTCCTGGATAGCAGGATCCCATCCAGACTAGTCAAAAATCACTCAAATACCAGGCAAAAATTTGGGGGCAACCATTAATCAGATTCCACCATCCTACACCTGGGTAGAAACACCGCAATGTACATGCTCACGTTTCTTATGTTGTCTCCCCTTTACACATGATGAATTTTGACATACATTTGCATGCGTGACGATGCAGGATAACGTTTTTTGTATCGACATTGATTACATTTCTACTTCGTAGGCACACTATCACCACAACTTGAACTTTTAGTACAAGGGATAAAGTTTACTGTTCAAAAGTCGTCATTGTTATTGTTTGGTAGGCGATGACGCTATTGTACTAGAATAAACAATTTGGGCCTGGCGGTGTTGCGACATTGCCACATGGGTGCTGTTTATTATATATACAGTACCACTTGGGGGAGAGGAGCACTGGTCACATGGTTGGGCTTAAATAAATGGGTTGCACCCGTGGTGATTCACACAAGTTTAAAACACGCAGTTTATTTTACTTTGTAGATATCTTCTGTTGGTTGCACGAATGTGAACCGAAAGAGTTAAGCAGCTGGTTCTGGTGCTGAGAAAGTGAAAAAATTATTTTTACATCCATGGCACAGTAAGTTTGAAACAGAGTTTATGATGAGTTTAGCATTTATGAGTTCAACACGTGCCACTATTGATTATGAGTTTGCAGCGTTCTAGAACGTACATTTCAGTGCAGCAACACACACATTTTTGGTTATTTAAGTAATTCCTGTTTTAGTTTGCATGTTTATTACAGCACAATTGGGCACAGGGAGTGACATTGAAGGGACATTTAGGTAATGGATTGCATGTTTTGTAGGTTTGTTTTAGTTTCATTCCTCTAAGAATTTTTACAAAGCTAATGGGTTTCCTTAGATTTCAGTTACCCCTGAAGAAGGGCTTTCAGCCCAAAATGCATTGGCGCAATATCTTCATGATTAACCAGAAAGTATTGTTAATTCCTTCGTGCTGTAAGATAAAGCCTGGATGGGTATGACTGTAGCATTTGAAGCTTGGAATTAAGTTGCCTCCGTTGCAAATTGAAAAAGACTGAAGAATATGGCATAAACATGGTTTATGTGGAAGAAAATTGAATTTTGGTTTTACTTCAGTTACTCACATCAATATGACTGTGCAGCTTGTGACTGGAGCGAAATGTTGCACCAGCCGGTCTGTGGGGTTGCGACATTGCCACATGGGTGCTGTTTATTATATATACAGAACCACTTCCTTGGTGGGGGAGAGGAGCACTGAGCTGATACTGCGAGGTCACTGCATGCTGGCATTCCAGCTCAGCTGATTCCTGCTTACCAACAAAGGGTTCATCTTTTTCACTATACCCGTAATGCTACTCATGTGAATCTGTTTAATTTAATTGATTATCCTAGCGCACGTATTTTATACAAGAATCACAGTGCTTCAATAAATATTGAAACACCTTGCTGAGTATTTCTTGTGTATTTCTTTGGGTATGCATGAGAGTCGAAACAAAATGGTTCTTGATCTGTTAACACAATTTCCTTGGGGGATCAGGGTTTTCATGTCCTGCGGTTGCACACACATTTGTTACCCTGTAAGGTTAGGGGTGCATGGTGCCCTGTGGACTAGCAGGGATACGGGGCGACATATCCTGAGGATGTACACAGAATCAGTCTGGCACAATCTTGAATTTTATGTTATCCAACAAACGCACAGTTTTGCTAGTGAGGTACTAGCCGCATGAGACCAGACGTTGAACCGGTGTCAAGTTCATGGTGAGCAGACCTGATGGCTTGAAGACACAAGATGCCACATTAGAGAGCAGGCAGAAAGAAGTCATACAACCAGTTTGAAAGAGGCACAGTTGTTTAGCAAGAAACTGGAATTAGCAATTAGGGAGTTTCCGTTTTGAAGTGACTTAATTAGGTAATCTTATAGCAAGGCAGTGTCAAACAGCAGACTGGACTATGAAGGTTGGCTGATCAAAGCAGGATCACTGTGGCTCAAAAATCTGAATTTTTCAAAATTAGATGTAAATACGCTAAACGCTGCAATTATCATCTGGGTTAGATCCAATGTACTAAGAAGTTTTTGCAGGGTAGATAAGATTTTTAATTAGGATCACTTTATCGATCTTAATACCATTCCAGTGGTTCAAACTCTCATATTTTCGGCAAACCGATACACTTCCTGTTATAGGCAATCGCCTTATGGCTTCAGATCTATTATACGTTCCAAGCATCCAAAAACGAATATGGTTGAACATTTTCTCAATTGTGCTCACCTGCCTTAAACTCTGTCCAGGCCCTTCCTAGTTCTGTCCCACTAAATTATAATGGAAAACCATTCCTTCAGTGCACCTTGGCCCATACAGGGAAAGATCATCACTAAATGTCCTCAGTCTAACTTGTGAAAGGGTCTTTACAGGTTCTGTTAAAGACCAACATTGCCCCTGCCTGGCCAGTGGAAGCCCTCCTTCGCATCCTGTGCTTTGCATGAGAGCCCTCTGGTGAGACTGCAGGAGAAAGCAATTATTAAGAAAGAAATGAGGGCCATTCTAGAAAAAAAAATTGCTATGCTTTATAGGACGCTATTGTTAGAAGCTGTTGGTTCAATCTGAACTTCAGTTCTGCTACCCCATCTGTAGTACTGGTAGTCCTTGATGTCTCTAGAGGGGGGCTAAATGGGGTCCATTCCTTAGCTCTATTCATACTACCCCTTCCCTCGGGCCCCAACATCACAGATGTTGAATGTACCAGGAGGTGGCACAGAAAAGAAAACAGGCACTGCACCTTACCACATACATTAATTTGTCCAAATACCTTTCACTGCAAATAAGTGTTGTTTGCATAAAATGTTGAAATCTGACTTTGTATGTGTGAGCGCATATATCTATATATACACACATAAATATACACATACAAAGTCAGCTTCAAAATGTTAAGCAAACTATCTATCTATCATCTATCTATCTATCTATCTATCTATCTATCTATCTATCTATCTATCTATCTATCTATCTATCTATCTATCTATCTATCTATCTATCTATCTATCTATCTATCTATCTATCTATCTATCTATCTATCTATATCTCCACTGAAAAAATGGCAGTTAAAATATGTTAATTTAAACAAACAAAGCCACTGAAATCTACCAGTTATAGTTATCTATAGTTATTTCAAGTAAGTTTAACTTGTGCACTAAAAACACTATAACACATGCCCCATCATGCACATTGTTGTCATCAATAATCCTCAGCTCCTACTTCCACCTGAAGATTAAGGTCCTCTACGACAACTTCAGCGAACCTCCACCGGACACCAACCACCCTCCCCACCGCCGCCGGGAAACCGACCATCACGTCCCGGGACCCCGCTACCGTCGCTACCGTCGAACTCATCACAGTGCCGCCGCCGTCATCGCACCCCAACTAGGACAGACAATCAACGCCTCCCTCAGATCCAGCATCTGCCCTGATGACTGGAAACGGGCGGAAGTGAAACTTCTCCTCAAGAAACCTACGGCTGACCCAACGGACCTGAAAAACTACCGGCGCATCTCTCGCCTCTCCTTCACTGCCAAAGTCACAGAGAGCCTTGTGAACGCCCAGCTGACCACCTTCATCGAAGAGAACTCCATCCTAGACCCCTCCCAGTCTGGATCCCGCAGCAACCACAGCACCAAGACCGCCCTCCTCGCCGCCACTGACGACATCCGCATGCTACTAGACTAGGGATACACTGCTGCCCTCATCCTTCTAGACCTCTCCGCAGCCTTCGACACCGTCTCACATCGCACGCTCGCAGCCAGACTTCAAGACGCAGGGATACAAAGAGCCACCCTCGACTGGATCCAATCCTTCCTCTCCGGCAGAACCCAGAGGATTCGACTCCCTCCTTTCCTCTCCGAACCTACGGAAATCACTCCACTCTCTTCAACATCTACATGGCCCGCCTGGATGAAGGACAGCTGCTTGCAGTGTATTACCCAGATTAAGTGCATGCACACTGATTACTATAGAAATGTGTGAGTACAGGCAACTATGATTTGGTTTATGTTGTTTTATAAATGTTTGTGATATAAATGTCTATATATATGTATTTTCATGTTTTTCAATAAAAAAACTAAAAATAATGATTAATTTTTTCCAAGAATGTCTTTGTGGTATGTGTATTATTTGAATTAGTTCTTCATAAATTGAAATGGGACAATGTACCATTGATAGAGTAATTTGATGTCCTCTATGATCAAGTAAATGAAGAGATATTGGTTCCTCCATGCCATTTTTTCTGCATAATATGTGGTTTCCTTACCCAGGTATGGGAGGGTGATTTGGGTAAACCCCGCTGATTATGTATCAGGTCCACCTCAAGGGCTGCGTTTTAAAACAGGTGGGAGCCTGTGTGTGTTTGTTATTATTGAAGCTACAGATCTGCACATCCTCCGTGGATCCGTGGCATCGATAAAATTGTTTTTTCCTGCTTTTGGCTCAGGGGGCCTGTTTGAGACCTCCTCTTTCCTATCACACCACCTACCTGTGCCTTGCCATTTGGATTGCGTTCGCTGCATCGCCCCAGCGTCCAACTCGCTCCTGTCCCCCGCCGCCGCGTTGTCGCCTCTCGCGGCCGCGGAGAGAAGACGGGAACTACATTCCCCATCAGTCCTTGCGGCAGGAGAGCCGCCGACGCAGATTTCCGTGCCAGGAGGCGCATAAGACAGCGCAGCAGCCCCCGCGTTGCGGGACCGCGCGCGGGCTAAGCCCGGGCAAAGGGCGGGCCGTCTGTGGCCGTCAGGGGCAGGAGGAGGCAGGGCAGGGCCACCCCCTGTAATCGCTGCGATACGGACACTGTTGTAAGGTACTGTGATATTTGCAATCGTTGGGACATTTGGCATCCTGTTGCACGTTGTGGATTCGATCTTGCTGTACAGCGTTGACTAGGTCCGCGCCAGTTGCATACTACACACTGCACTTCCGTGGCGTGGCGTGTAGTTGGGCCTCTGTACTTTGTGGTCCCAGGAATACTGGTTAACTCCAGATTTGCATTCACATAGCACCTTTACTAATCAGTGTCCCATTTAAGGGTTTTACCCGTGGTATTGTATTGTTCTTATTTTATGTTTAATGTTTACATTGTCGGAATCATTTCATAGTAAGTGCTATTTTAATTGGTAGTTTTCTTTTTTGCTTTCGCAATTTTTAATCCTAAGGCAACATGTCCAAGTCAACTGGGACTTCTCGCCCTATTGTCTCTACACTTGATAATTATTTAGTCAAAGTTGTAGATAAGATTAACAAGGAACGTAGACTATCCCTGGGTGTGGCCAGTAATAGTGGCCTTGAGTCAATGAGCCAACAAGTCCCTGTTGAGATCCACTCCACTGATGATAGCCAAGTATTGGCTCTTACAGACTCCCCAGTGAGGGTGGGTACATGCGTAATTGAGCCAACACAGGTTCCTTCGTTTGATAACGATCCCTCCAAGGTATCTGATATTAGTAGGTCCCCTAATGATACTGTTGCTTTGACCCCTGTGGTCCCTAAAATGCACAGAGTGTTAAGCTCAGGGTCACATCTAAATAGACCTGTTCTGCCCAAAAAAGGGGGCCGCAAAAGTAAAAAGAACATTGTCTCTGCTTCTAATGCGGGCTCCTTTGAGCATATCTGTTCAAATAATGATGTTAATTTTACCCACATGACACTGGCCCCAGATCAGCTTGAGTTGCTAGTTGGTATGATTGACAGCAAATTAGATAAAATTATCTTACCACTCTTAGATAAACTCGAGGCTGTATCTAGGGAAGTGAACAGATTGGGCGAATTGGTGCAATCTGGATTAAATTCCAATAATAGCCCTCAACCGCCCGCTGTGGTAATTGGGACTGCGGGTTTGACTGGTAAAAGTGTGCAACCTTCTAAAGATCCATCTAGTATCGGTCAGATATGTGCGGGCATGATTATCCCCTCACAGCCAATGAGTAGGACTAATCCTGCTACCGAATGGCAGGGGTTTGTTGGTAATTTAACACGACCTGTTTCTGGGGACGCACCTAGTACTATTCCAGCCACGCTTTCTTGCCCTAATGGTACCCCCCTTAACGCTGCTACCTATGCCCTGGGGAATGCGACTAGGACTTCTGGTAGGGGGAAGTTCAATAACCGTGGCCTCTCCCAACCAAATCTGCCGCCTGACTGCGCACCTTATGTGGCAGTTTTGACCAATGTGCCACCTATCAGAGAACACAGGCCTCATCGCTCTGTGGAATCACATGAGTCCCTTAAAAATAAAACTGTGGCATGGCTTAACCGTGAGTGTGGCTTTCCTGTGGCTATGGCAGATCAGATTCTGGCTACTACCAGAACCAATTAGATTGGAATGTCCCCTAAAAACATTGCTGGGGATTGTGTTATCATTAATTTCAGTACCCCCCACCTTGCTACAACAGCTTTGATTCGAGCCACGTCCCGCCCCAGCATTGACCAGGGGATCTCACTCCGCCCTCTTGGCTTTTTCTATAGTCAGCATATAGAGCACTTTTCAGTGCACCATGGGGGAGGGAGATTGAGGAGAGAAGGGGTGTTTAGCTTGGTAAACAGCTCCCAGGTTGAAACTGTCAACCGTTTTCAATGCCTGAGCGGGTTGGACCAAAATGACTGACTTGAGGTGGGTGTCGTCTCAGGGTTAACCGAAGATCCCATATCAACGGACAAGACGGGCGACCCTGTAGTCTGTTCAGAATCTCGAATAGAGGTGGGTATGGTACCCCCGGAAACCCCGGGGAACCAAGTTCTGTTAGGTTTGGCCCCAAACGTATGTTTGCCAAGGTTGGAGGAGGAAATTCCTGGGTCAATCGTAGTCTGTATGCCTCTGGGTAAGGAGGTAGATCCAGTAGGTTTTCCTGTGTTAGACAAGGAGACCCCAAACATGGCCACTTCTCAACAGGGCAGTAACTGTCTTAACTTGGGGTCAGGAATCCATGTTTTTTCTGGTTGTTAAATTGCCAGTTGGAATATCACTGGAATTAGATCGAAATCAGATAGTCTGGGGTGGTCAGAATTTTTAGATCTTTTTGATATAATCTGTTTACAGGAAACCTGGTGCACTGATTTTAAAGGCTATAGTGGTTTCAATTCATACCAGCTACCCGCTACTGGTTCGGTATCGGGAAGAGCTAAGGGGGGCCTACTTGTTTTGATCTCAGTTAAAGCCCCTTTGTCGGTTATAAAATATGTTCAAGTTGGGGCCCACTCCCAGATTTTATGGCTGTATATAAGAGGAGGTAGGAACATTCTTTTAATCAATTTTTATAATAATCTTTTTAACGATTCTAGGGATCAGGCGGTTAAAGATCTTTCACAGGCACTGGGTGATTTTCTCAAGGACTCAAATGAACTCTTTGACCTGTTTTTGGCAGGGGATTTCAATATTACCACCTGTCCTTTCTCAGAGGTTAACGTCTGCGGGTTGGTGGACGGTCATGGGGATGGGATTCTTCATTTCCAACACAATTATTATGGAGATGCCCTGAATAACCTCCTTGCCTCATATAACATGTATATTATGGCCAATGAGAAAAATGCAAAGGGGGAGACTTGTCCTACCTTTATAGGCCGGGGAACGAATTCAGTAATTGATTTTATCTGTATTTCCGCGGGTCTTGAGGCCTGGACCACGGCTCCTAAAGTAATAGACATTCAACTCAGTGACCATAACTGCCTGGTAGTAAAGGCTATGCTATGGGAAAATGATGGTGCCCGTAGCACGGGCCGTACTGTTAATAGTATTGAGGCCGAGTGCCCCAATGGCACAAGACTCAGATGGAAGGGGGATAAGGCTGACATCACGTCTGATTTTATTATATCCAGTTGCATAGTAGATATTATCGCGATCCTAGAAGACAATCGAGGTACTATTGGCTCTATCGAGCATTTTATCAGTATCAATTCGGCCATCAACTCTAAGCTTACAAGTACATGTAAACAAAAGGAGGATCGACCGCGGGGTTGGTTCAACTCAACCTGCACTTCGGCTTTGAGGGAGTTGAAATCTGCTCTATCAGTAATACCTAGAGATAAGGGTCTGGTCGTAGATTTAAGAGCCAAATACAAAGAAACCCTTAAACGTAGGAAATTGGAACTCCGGCAGGAGGCATGGGACAATTTGACTAAGGCAGCTGAATTGAACAATTGTTCCCTGTTCTAGAAAACTGTCAATTCCCCATTTCTTAAAGATGACAAAATTCCGGAATTAACTTCCAACGTTATGCAGGTAGAGTGGGTCTCGCATTTTTCTAAAATTTTCCAGTCAGATAGTGCATCCGGTGTTTCAGGGAATAGATGGCCACATATTCCATTACATTTTACCGTACAAGATGTTTTAGACAGTATACGGGACAGTACCCCATCTGGGCACAGGGCCCAGATGGGGTACCAATTGACGATTACAAACTGGTCCCAGAAATATGGGGGCCCCTGCTTACTAATATTTTTAATGTAGCTGTCAGTAATGAGATGCCCCCGACCTGGGAAGAATCCATCTTAATCCCAATTTTTAAGAAAGGCAATCGCGGGGAAGCCAAGAACTATCGACCGATTTCCCTGCTGTATTCTTCTGTAAAAGTTATGAGCCGAGTGCTCCTAGTGAGATTGGAGGAATGGGCGGAGGAAAATGGTATTTTAGCTGAGAGCCAGTTTGGTTTTAGGAAGGGTCGCGGTACGATCGAGCAGTGTTTAAATTTAGAACTGCTCGTCGGTAAATATACTTTGGCTAAGACCGGCACTATTTACCTCTGCTTTGCGGATCTAAGTAGTGCTTTTGATCTGGTGGATCACGGTATTCTCTGGGCAAAGTTGTTAGAAATGGGGGCCCCGGAGGGTATCGTCTTCTTTTTAGCACGCCTCTACACCAAACTGAGAGCATGTGTCTGTTATGGACCGCAAGGTGAATGTACACCCATGTTCAAAATTGGGCGTGGAATACGCCAGGGATGTGTGCTAGCCCCATTGCTTTTTACACTTTTTATCAATGAGATTGGCTCCTTTCTTAAATCTCTGGCAGTGGATGCCCCCAAAATCAAAAATTAATATGTCCCTGTGTTACTTTACGCGGATGACGCGGTTTTAATTTCACGTACACCATATGGTCTTCAACAGCTGCTGGATGGTTTTATGCAATTTATCCAAAGCAGAAAGTTAGTTTTAAACAAATCCAAAACTTATGTTATGGAATATGGTCGCAGGCACGGAAAGAAACAGCCCTCCTTTTTTATAGAGGGTCAAAAGGTTCAGGCTGTTGATAACTTTTCATATTTGGGGGTTACTTTTTCAAACAAAAATACCTGGGCAAATGAACATAAGAATGTACGGTCTAAAATGGCCAGGAGCGCTTACGGAATTTTTACAATGGCTACTAAATTGGTAGATAGGCGGGTAAACGACATGCTGAAAATTTTTCAATCACGGCGTGTTTCAATCGCCTTGTACGGAGCCGGCATATGGGGCTATGCCCCGGCAGGATCCCTTCAGGTTGAAGAGAATACATTTCTGAAGAAACTTTTGTGCCTGCCAAGCTCTGTCTCTAATGCCATAGTGCACAATGAATTGGGCATTTACCACCTTTCTGATTTGATTCTCCTTAGACCATTGACCCTATGGCGCTCCATTTGGACCAAAGAAGAGACCTCTTTGTGCAGAGCTATCATTTCTGACTGTCTTACTTTGGACTATTATACAAGGATCCCATGGTTAAAGTATGTTATTGATAACTTTCGGGAGATCTTCAACATCAATATCATTGTGGATCATCATGGGGCAGATGTGCTGTCCAAATCTGACCTTAAACAGTGTCTCTTACACCAGGTTTCCATTAAGAGACACCAAAATAGCTCTAATCTTTCATCTTATGTTTCTTACCACGATTTAAATGAACTTGTGGGTTTTCAACCATATTTGTCTCAAGTAACCTGGAAGGCACATCGGTTTGTGTTGACCAGACTTAGAATGGGAGTAGTCCACAACCTTGTTGCCTTCCCCACTTTGAACCTACATCCAGCCGGTCCATGCCCATGTGATAACTCTACTCCCCAAAGCACCGTGCACTTTCTTCTGCTTTGCCAGCTGTATAAACATTTCCGGACAGCCTATCTGAAACCCTTGTTTGTAAAATTTGGGGTCAGATCACTACGCAACTGTATGTGTTTACTTTTTAACTTACATCATCCCGATGTGTGTTTTTTCACGGCTACTTTTCTTCTTAAATCCATTAATGCTAGGAAAAGTATGCTTTTTTAACAATTTTAAGCCAATGAATTTCCTGCCTCTGAATGCTTTCATATTGCTGTTTATTAATGTTGTGCTTTTATGAACTTGTTTTATGTTCGAATAAAGCCTTATGAAATGAAATGAAATGAGACCTCCTCACCAAGTATATGGAGGCAACGTATCCCTACCTTGCCCCCTATATGTTGTTTGTAGGACAGGAGACTGAGACCCCAAGTCCTAAAATGGCTGCCTCCACATCTTTGTTAATGTGTTGGCAGTAAATCAGATCTCATCTTAAGATCTTTCAGCTTCGCAAATCCTCTGCGGCGTGAAATATATAACGTTTTTTAACCTTAATGTCTTAAAAAACTATTGAATGGATTTCCACCAAATCACAAAAAGCACGCTTTCCGAACCAAGATCTTGATTTCTGCCAAATTATGTGCAATTCCGTTCATTCATTTTGCTGTAGCAGTGTCTAATTTTCCTATGCAAAATTCCTTTTTCTCAGACCTTGCTTGACAGATCACCTCAGGAGCTGAGACGGATGAACTTTTTTTGGGTGAATATTTGTGAAGAAACGTCTAACCTTTGTAGGTAGCCCCAGTACTTTTAAGTACTTATGAAGATGACACTGTTGGTACCTGTTCTGGAATTCACATGATAGTCAGTTATGGCCCTTTAAATAGAGCATCTGTGAATGTCACTTTATACTGATCAGAAAGACAGGAGGAAGATTTCCTCAGAGTGTAAGATTGTAAACTTACAGCAAAAGTAAGAACTAAGAAAATGCTAAATTAGAGTGCAAAAATACAGATGTCCAGATATTGGGAACCTTGTTCAAGAACTCGAGAGTTATAATCAGTTGTAATTTTCTACCTTTAACTTAAACAATTTTTATTCAAACTGTTGAAGCTGGGAACAGGGTTCCAGTCTGGGCAACAACGCTAAAATATCCTGTGATCCTGGGCAAATAACTTAATCTCCCCGTGCTTAACAAAAATGAATATGTCCTTCTGTAACAAAACTGGTGCTCATGTAAAGCGCTCTGATACCCGATTTCTTGGGTGTAGTTCGCGCTATATAAAACTCTAAAAAAAAAACTGTGCTCATTCAATTGTAGTGAACATATCATTCCCCTGGTATGGTATTGTCTTAGGTTGCTCCTTTTTAGAGTAGGGAGAGTTTGACTCTTTAGGCTTTCACCGCTGTCTACGATGTGCACAGTGAAAAGTGTGCATTCTGCATGCGAGGAGTTTTTCTAATGGAAAATGTTCTCTTGCTTCCCAACTGACCCTGTGAGTCCTTAGAATGCAGAATCTATTGCGTTTAGATGCTTTTGAGTATTCTTAAAGCTGCACTTTTTTCCCTACAAGAGAGATATGTAAACAGCTGGAGAGACTAGGGGCAGACTACCTACCATTCTGGTGAAGATTAAAAAAATCATTTATATGTGTTGATTGATGCATTTCTGTCAAGACGTTGTGTAACTGCAACACATATTCTATATGGGGAAGGAGGGGGCGCACCACCACAATCAATGTTGGTGTATCTGAAGGGGTTTCAACACAGGAAAAATAACCCCCCGGGGAGAAAAGAAAAAAAACATTGTTTAAAATGTAAATGCACTTTTTGTCACGTTTTTGCTAGTGAGACTGAGAATCCCCTAAAGTCGCAGATTTTCAGCAATACACCTGGAATTATTTGTAAATTGCAGAGTTTAAAACGTACTCCAAAGCTCACATTATTCAAAAAGGGTAAATTCCCTGCTTTTAACAAGGACGTTTTATGCACCAAGCTGAAAATGTGCAAAATTAATGAGTCAATGCAGCTAAATTTCAGCTGAATTGGGTATCATCCAACTTAAATATTTTTCTCCAGCCTTTGCACTGAACTTTTCACACCTTTTCCACCTGAGACGCAAAGCACACAGTGAATAATTTGGAAATTTGCTTGAGTAGGATTACTCGGATAATTAAAGCAAATCTTTAACTTTTCAAGGATTTATGAAGAATTGCATCAGTACCCCAGGAACAGACACGGATGTCTTGGAGCACTCGAGTGTGTAAAATTGAATCGAGCAGAATTTCTAGCTTGTAATTGATTCTACATGATACATCTTTGTTTAAAATATTTTTTATTAGAACAGGAAAAAATTAGTAAATAGTTTACATGTCAGTTTTCATATCAAATAGCAAGACCAATAAATTAATCAAGCATAGTCAACAGTTAAAAAAAAAAACAATTTACAATGGCAACCTACAAGGAATCAGACTCCCACCACCTCCAACTAGAATATCCTAACTACATTTTAATTAATAAGTTACATTAAATAGGATTAATAAATAAAGTGCAAAGTGCCAAGTGCAAGTCATTTTGTTTAGTATCTGACGAATATAAGAATACGATAACCTCTACAAAGTGCCACGTGCATATATAACTTTTTTTTTTTTTTTTTACTAGTTCGTGATCATCAGGTTTCATCTATGAACCCATAATGAAAAAAAGGTCGCCAAATACCCCTAAATCTTACCACAGCTCCTACACGTTTGGCATAGGCCTCTTCAAGTCTACAAGTCCTAGTCATTTTATTAAACCAATGTGCAATGCTAGGTTGTAGACTAGTTCTCTAGTTTTGCAGAACAAGTGATCTGGCAACTGCAATAGCAATTAAAATAAAATATTGCTGATTTTTTGTAAAACATTTCACTTCTCCTGAAGAACCAAATAGCACCAACATGGTTGACGGCCTAATTTGCATGGATAAAATCAAAGAAAGTTCCGCAAAGACCCTCTTCCAGAAATATTGTAAATCATTACATTCAAAAAATATATGTACCCAGCCCCCTTCACCCTCTCTGTTAAAGCGAAAGCATTTATTCGGGCAGGTTAAAAACATTTTAGACAGTTTCAGGGGTGTAAAATATAGTAACCATCTAGATAAAAAATTCATTCTTTTAAAATTGGCGCCTCTAAGAGCTTTATTCGCTAGATTACTAAGCTGTTTCCACTCTCTGATATTGAACTTGCACTCTGCCTCTGAATTAATTTTTTGGAGCTCTTTTGTCAGGATCTCTTCCGAGTTGGCTTTTTGATGAAGTAGCTGATACCAACAGCCAACCCCTACCATTTTATTTACTATCTACATGGTAAATGTGGTGCAAATGTTTTTTCCTTCATACTTTTACCTGTTGATAATAGTGCTACCCCTGAACCGCCATTGCATATGGGAATGTTAAATTCCTAGTCCCACTATAAAAATGGTCATTTATTAATTATAGACGCACGTAACAAATGCAAAATTCCATCAATCCTGATTCTGCTAATCAGTATTGAGTTGTTATTCTGCCACACGCATATTCTAATTTACCTGCACAAAATGATCTTCTAGAAAGTCAATGCAGTTCTTATGCTATTACATTTCTCTTCAACTCATTGAAACAAGCAGTCACCAAAAACGTCTCTCATGCGTTCAGTAAATAGCCCCTTCTGTAATCGCGAATGCCAAATATTAATATGTCGATATTTAAGCAGTCAGCTCCCAATAAACTATTAAGCTTTACTTTCTTTTTACAGACACCCATCTGTAAATCACCTTAAAGAAGTAACTTACATTTTCACAGTGTGGAATGAAAAACTAATTAAAGTGAGTAACTGAAAACTTCCAGTCAAAAAAGTTAGTTGGGCTAATTAAAGTTGCTGTGGAAACGTTGTAAGTTAGTACTGCCAAAAAATAAGGGCGTGTGGTACAGTTTTTTTCTATACAGCTCACACAAATGTAATTGAATTGCGGTTCATAATTTCGAAAGATGATTCCCGGAAGGATAGATTGGACAAGCATTAATCCAAAGAACGCTCAAGAGAGTGGAAAATCAGTTTGTCTGACCAAGAATGCAATATCGCTGCAGGACGAAACATTTTATAGTTTCATCCTGGCAAGTAATTGACCGAATTACTAAATTCGTGTTATTTTGCTACAAGTACCAGATAAGACACTGACATCATGCATTCAGACCTGCCAACTTTGAAATTACTGTTGCTGTTCGAGGAGACGTCGGGCTTTGAACAGGTGGGGTCTGGTGTGGGGAGAGCATTTTGAGCCCTTTACCTCTACCAATCATGGAGATGGTTGTTAGAGAGGAGATGGGATTGGATTTAGAGATTGGCCCTGTCCGAGGAGACGCCCTTCATGGTTCGCATAAAGCGCATTACAGAAACCTCTGAGGCTCCCGCCGACCATCTGAGGAGGTTGTTAGCCCTGAGATGCACATTGGCTGGGCAGAGCCTCCACACAATAAGCTGCAGTCTGTGCATTGCAGTGCATGAGGGCGGAAGGGGCTATTTTCTATATCTCACGTTGTCTCCCTGCTCCCTCAATTTTTAGGTCTCGCCTGTGTTGCAGTGCATGCGCTGCTCGCTTGCGCGCTCTATAGTCGTTGGTTTTCTGTAGTGCTTCTTTGGAAGTGGGGTTGGTACACGCCCTGTCTCCCTTAGGCCCCGCCCACCCGTCATCTGTCTATAGTCATTGGTTTTCTGTCGTGCTTCTTTGGAAGTGGGGTCGGTACACGCCCGGTCTCCCTTAGGCCCCGCCCACCCGTTGTATGTTGCTCGTCATGCGTGCGTTGTGTCCTTGCCTCACGATCAAGCCCCCCTTCTCTGAGAGGCTTCCACTTTAAGTCTGAGCGCGGCGACCGATTCAGGGATGCCGTGCTCTGTTTATTTATTTATTTTTGGCCTCCCACGAATAATAATTTTCATCCACTCTCGGCATCTTGAAAAGGTAGGGTGGTAGCGGGCCTCGCAGAACACCGCTGCTTCATGACTGTGTCCATGCCCCACCCTTCGCCATGGCAGCAAAAGGGGAGTGACGTATAGACAAACCTGCATTCCCCTTCTGCAGTAGACCTGCTTCGGCAAGCCTTATCGCGCTTGCTTGTCGTGTATGCCCGTGCAGATGCAGGGCAGAGGCTAAGCGTTAATTGCCAAGCTTCTAAATTGCCCCTAAAATTCTTTGGTAGCTAGGGGACGCCTACACTCTTGGTTTGGGATCTAAGCCGTTTCTCTGCAACAGCACTCGCGTGCCTTCTCCAACCCCAATTATTCTTGGCAGCACACATCCCCAGGTAGCTTTTACCATTTGCAGTGTTTATGTAACTTGAATTGCTCACTCTGCATGCAGTCCTGTTCATCTGATTGTTCCTTTGAACAGTACAGAGAAAGGAAATGGGCCAATCTCAAGAAGAACGATATCCCCCCTTTCCGTGTGCTGCGCTCTCAGCACTACCAGCTCCCATCAACATAACCCGCCGGCAGGCCCACGTATCTCCCCTATCCTTTCTCCTTTATCCACAGCGCTTCATCCCACACAAGGCCCACTGCTCCCCTCACCCCCACCCAACCCCCCCTCACCTCACACTCTGTGGCAGCAGCACCTCTTCTCTTGTCAAAGTATGTGGAAAATTTAGCGGCCACAGAATCGTATGATTCCCCGATTATTCTTGGCAGCAAACATCCCCAGGTAGCTTTTACCATTTGCTGTGTTTATGTAACTGGTATAGCTCACTCTGCACGCAGTGCGGTTCATCAGAGTGTTCCTTTGAACAGTACAGAGAAAGGAAATGGGCCAATCTCAAGAAGAACAATATCCCCCCTTCCCGTGTGCCGCGCCCTCACCACTACCAGCTCCCATCAACATAACCCGCCGGCAGCCCCACGCATCTCCCCTACGTCTCCTTTATCCACAGCGCTTCATTCCACCCAAGGCCCACTGCTCCCCTCACCCCCACCTAACCCCCCTCACCTCACACTCTGTGGCAGCAGCACCACTTCTCTTGTCGAAAGTATGCGGAAAACATAGAGGCCACAGAATTGTATAATTCCAGTGGCCCTGAATGTAAGAGAACAGCTCCACTCTGCAGCAGTGCAAATATTCATAATACAGCTCCTGATCTAGTACAGTCCAGGCCGCAGTGCTGTGTTGGCAATAGAGGTGAGCAAACCAACAACTTAACTGGGAAAAAAATTGTCTGGCTTGACTGTAAGAGCAGGTGCTGAGTCTTGAAAATATTTGGCATGTAACAAACATAATGTAAAATATGATAAAGTCTCTTTTAAAATACAGAATGCATATTTCTTTAATATAAATCCTTAACCATAGTACTTTAGACTATACCAATCCTCTGAGTGCCATTTATTAGAAGTGATAGTCTTTAAACATGAAGTGATAAAACAATTGCAAACCCACCACTCCCGTCCTTCCCCATACACCCTGACAATAATGCCATTATTGAACCAAGAGGCGTCATTTACCATGTGGCTTAGGTTATTATTTCTCCATCCTCCACCAAGCAACATTATAGTCTATTAAATCAAACACAAACAAGAAAGAGTTTTGTACTGCATACATCCTGAAATCATCATCACAATATGCTATTATATGTGATACTTAAGAAAATAGGCACAGTGAAATAAAATATTTGCTTAGGCTCACACCATTTGGGCAACTGGAAAAGCCAAAATTTATACCAGGTTTTCTAGTTTTACGCAATTCAGGCACTAGGTGAATATCTTTTACTCTCTGTAATTTACGTAAAAAGTTAATGCTTTTTCTGTATCTCCTGGTGCATGATGTAAGAGTGTGGGTGGCAGGCAGAAGCCACATGAAGGCTTGGCTCGCTTTGGGCTTAAGGGCCCAAAAGGACCTCCAGTTGAGCCAGACACCCATATCTAGTTTGGTATGTCTATCATGTCACTGGGCCATTTATTTGCAATGAGCATGCCAGATGTATCTACCCGTCAAAGCACAAAAAGGCCGGCTGCAATGATTTGCAGAAATCTTGACTCATCGATATTGATAGAGCAGGATTCTTTCTTACAATCTTTAGGACTACTTTTGAATTCTGAAGTGGAGGCAGATCTTGAGCATATGTTGCAAGACATAAAGAATAACACAGGGAAATGTGTTGGCTATTTGGTTACCACACTGTGGAAATATGGATTTTTCCGGTCAGTTATGTCCCCTATCTTGGACCCCAACGGTTCTATGTGCATGTTACAAGTACATGTATGTTCCCTCCAGTTCCAGTTATGAAGACGCAAATACATGTGCGTCCACCGTTAACATGTCCTCTGTTGATCCGCCATGAATGGGCCGGATATTCCATTCCTAAGTACGAAAGGCCACCGCCTTTATATGGTTCACTTATGCCATTTTTACAGTCCAGGCAAGTAGGCCCTGATTCTGTCATCAAGCTTTTCCTGCCTTCTGCCTCTGAAAGCTCCAGTCCGAGCCTGCATCTGTGACCATGAACTTTGTCTCATTTTCTGCGCGGCTCACGAAGCCTGACATCAGCTTGCTGCCTGCCAAGAACTGTATTTCACCTTCGGAAATTATCTACTCCGCTCCCTGGCCAATGCATTCCTGTCTAGTAGCTTAAGTAAACATTCTTCCAGCTACCAAGCAAAGGCCCGACTTCTCTGTCTTCATACAAGTAATTCATAGCCCTGTTACTATGGAAGATTCCGCCCTCGCATCTAGTGTAGACACTTAGACGCTTGTACACGCACTAACAGTCAGTATAGTCAGTATAGAATAAGATTCTACTCTAAGAGACCTCTCTTTTGGATAACATAGTTCTTTAAACATAGGATGTTAGATATGATTTGGGATTAGGTTGACTTGACCCTCCAGACTTCTGTCGCCACCTGTAGAGCTAAATGTCAAGTCCCCTTCACCCCCTAGTTGCACGTCAATCACACGTCATACTGCTGCGCGCGCATATCTGCCAAGTATTTCTGCTGACATTGCGAAATTCTTTCATGTAACCACCCTCTTATGACATCACATCTGATGACGTTCTTTCATCACTCCCAGTTACGCCTATTTTTGCTACGTATGAATATATTATCACCACTATCAATTGTTACGCCTCTTGTATTGGCCTCACTGTAATGCCTATTGTATAAAAGTAATTGATTGTCAATAACGTATGTACTTCACTTCCTGAACCTTCGTGGTGATGGAACCTGGAGCAACCGATTATAATCGACCATTGGAAATAAGCCCATTTAGAACCTCTAATACCACGGATTCTGCCTCTTATTTACTGAGCTATTTTTATTATGTTTCTGTATCAAATTAAGTCCCGGTAATTAAATTATTTACCACATAAATGGCGCCCGAACAGGGACACTTTCTCATCTCACGCGCCGGCGGTGCGTTGCAGGCCCGGTCTCCTGCCACAGCTGGACGGACAATAACGCGTACCAGCAGGATTTCCTGTATCTCCCTCCGGTCAAGCGGGGGCGACTGAGGCTGCGATCAACACCCAGACGAGGCGGTGAGAAGTGCGAAGTATCCCGACCAGAGCCTAGCTGGGAGAGCAAGATCCGAGGTATACAGAGGCCCACCAGTTTCCGAAGTCCCAAGTCGAGTCCAGTGTCCGAAGCGTTCGAGTCGAGTCCAGTCCGGTTCAAGTTCAGTCCAGTTTCTGAGGCCTTCCGTTTCCGAGCTACCCGGTGAGTACCATTACTGGGGAGGCGTTCTGGCGTGCACATAAGTTGTGCCGGTCCAGACGGGTTTGGGTACACAAACTCGGTCTGCACTGTTTCAGCAGTGTATCTGTACTGTTTAGCAGTATATCTAGTATATCAAGTATATAAATTCAGAATAATTCAGTTCAAGTCGAGTATTATGTTTAGTGATTAAGTTTTCTTTAGATCGTCATCATTATTGTTGCTCAGTTAAATGTTAAATGTTTTTAGTACGTTCTGCATATTGTGGTATGAATGACTGTTCATTATTGTGATTACTGTATTAAGTTTGTTCAAGATCAAGTATCAGATCAGTTCTCAATATGCCGCTCTTTTCGAAATTAAGACAGATCACAACTAGAAAAGGGGTACTCGAAGAAGCTGTTCCTATTCCTCCTAGGGACACTCCAGGGTACTTCATGTATCATAAACATGGCCTAGACGCCATATTATTTCTTGATCTATGGGTAGACTACACTAAGGAATTACCAGAAAGTCAGAGGTGGCCCGCAGCGGGGACCTGGGATGCAGAGTGCATCGTGAAAGTAGAGGAAGAATTATGGAAAAAGAAAGCTAGACAATCACAGAAAGACGCCATTGAATTATGGCGTAAAGAATCATATAGACGTACAGAAAAAGCACGTAGACAGGAAGAGAAAAGTAAAGAGAATTCCAATGAAGTCCGAGAAAATCTATTAATTGAAGAAGGTGCACGAGTGAAATCAGAACAAGTAGACAGACAAAGAAATGCCCTTATGAATGGTATGTATCCCCTTCTGGCCGAAGGATTACCTAAGGCTACTCCAGGGATACCAAAAGACTTGCCAACCCCATTATTTCCAATAAAGGTACATTCTAAGGGGCATCCTAGAACCGCAGAAGATGTTTTTCTTTCCTCATATTTAGATGACGCAGCTCCCGAGTATGCTAATCCCGCCCCACATAGACCGCCTGCCAGGGAGGTTCAACGCCAAGATCCAGTACCCGTATCCCTACAGCAACAAGTTCTGACACAAGTTCCGGCAAGCACGTCTGTTTCTGCATCTGTTCCTACAGCTACTTCTATAGCTGTATCCACGCCTATAGTTGCTGTATCACGTTCAACGAATCCTTTCACACCCGATACCCCAGACGGGGCTACCGGAGGTGCTACCAATATCTTTTCTACGCCACCTAGAATAAATAAACTTACTTTTCAAGAGTCAGCACATTCACGTACCCCCAAACTCATAAATGCCCGTACGCTTAAGGAACTTCTTATAGATTGTAGATATGACCCTGTGCCCGGAAAAGAGGACGAAATGACCCTAGCATCATTACGTATCAGACGAGCCGCAGTGTATTTAGGGAAATTACCAGGAATGACTGCACATCTAGATAATATATACCATTTTGTCCAAACCGGGCGAGATTCTGAATGTATTAACAGAGCTATGGAATACCAGAAAGTGGAAATACAGGGGGAACTGTTGCGTTTCCTCATAAATTGTGTGATCAGGAATCAAGACCGACCGGGGGTAGACCCGGAAGCAATGCAGATTCTTACCAGATGGAGCCAGAATATATCAGAAGGGAGACATGATAAGCAAAACTGTATAATAGCCATGTGCCGAAAGATCCGTAAAGAAATAGAACGCCTACACGAAGAAAGATTAGCGGTAGACCAGTTCGAACAAAGCGAGGAAGAAGCATCAGGACTGCCCACAGGACAGTCAGAAACTATAGCCTATGTAGGTAGAGGAAGATCTTGTAATAGTACTAGATGTCTTACTGATCCGATACGTCCGATATGTCTAGAAAATAGCAGGAATTTTCAAACACCAATAATAAATATAAGGTCTAACGAGCATTCATTCCAAGCAGCAGATAAATTACTCCGAGAACGAAGGGGTTATCATTTTCTCGATTCAATGGATGAACAAGAATTAGCCAGGTCAGCTGTCCATTGGGTTGACAGTCCCGGGAAGTATAGTGATGATACAGTAGCACACACATTTTTGAATCTCACCCCAGATGAACAGCGTTTAGCTGGGATTTATATGATTCAACAACTTCTTATACTATATAAAAGCCAACATTCAGATCCTGGTCCCTTACCTGATATATTGACCGAATTACTCACGAATAGATGGAGAGGTTCAGGTACTAAGCTAATTAAAGAAATACTAGAATCAAGAAAGCAGTACATTCTTTTTATATGCCCAGAACATGTCTCACTGCCCATCAAGGAAAGAACCACGTATTACATGGACAGACAGAATCCGTTACGAGAAGTGCACCCAATAAAGGGCGAGGACAATGAGTTTAAACGTGTATATGTATATACGCCCATATCGAAAATAGAATTGTTGAAAATGAAGAAAGTGGTACCCAGTCATGACAAAGACCCAGCGGGTTTCCACCGAGAAATTAAAGACATGTTACTTATGGGAGAGTATACCTATCCCGACATTATGACAATATTAAAGGTATTGATGCCTGCTGGCATTTATGAAAAACTCAAGGAAAAAGAGTGGGAGGTAGGAGACCAAAAGATAGATTGGACAGCATTAGAAGCAGAAGAAAAGGCCCGAGGTCCAGGTTCGGGGCTTGGGGACAAAACTAAAGCACTACCAGGTCTACTAGTACAGGTACTGCCACGTTTATTAACCACGAAAAAGGAAGACTGGGGTGCAATTTCAGCCTGTAAACAAAAGCAAGATGAAGACACTAGTGATTTCTATGCACGATTTGAAAAATGTTTTGGTATAAATAGTGGTATAAAAGCAAGTAGCGAATCATACCCACATCTGTTTGTGACAAAATTAGTTGAAAATTCCTTGCCCCAAGTGAAGAACAGAGTATTAAAATTCGAGAGTACCTGGCAAGGTAACACTCCATCACAAATGTTACAAATGTTACAGTATCATCACAATAGAATTAGAGAGGAACAAGATCATGAACAAAGACGCATGAAAGACACGAAAATGAAAATGCTAGTCTCCCAGACAGTTCCAGTTGAAGGACATAAAAAGGGTACGACACATTCTGGCGATTTAACAGGACCTGTAAAAGGGACATGCAACTATTGTAAACAACTAGGTCATCATGTACACGATTGTCCAGTCCTGAAGCGTAATATCGCCACGGGCATTACAAAAGAAAGACCACGGCCACTTAGACAGGATCAGAATGAACAAGGAGCCTTGCAGCATGCACAGTCCATGCCAGCTCCACAACAGACTATACAGTTTGTGCCGGCTGCACCAGCGCTGCCTGTTGCTGCCACGCAAACCACGACACGACAACTGTACCAGACCGCACAGTATGACTATCCTGATTATCAACGATATGCATGAAACAGCCTAGAGAGGGAAGTTGACTTACCCCTTATCGAGATCCCTGTAGATCAAGAAGGACCTTATGTACATAGTGAATTATTAGGCCAAGACAGGAAATTTTTACTCGATACAGGGGCAAGTCGAACAACGATAAAACGTAGTGAAGTTCCAGGGGCACCCCTCTCAGGCTCACAGAATATTTCCCTTGGTTTTTCAGGAAAACCTATTGTTAATGAAGTGTCACAACCTCTTCCACTTACGATAGGACCTTTGACCCGAACTACAGATTTATTGCTTACTAAATCATGTCCAGAAAACCTGTTAGGAATAAAAACACTGAAGGCTCTAGGAGCTATAATATGTTGTTCTCCGGAAGGAGTAAGATTGTTTTTACGTGATTTTAAAGGTCATTATGTGTCTAGAGACATGGATCCCCGATTGCAGACTTTACCTACACATCTATGGGCACAAGGCCCTACTGATGTTGGTTGTATGAATATTACACCATATCGAGTCACACTAAAGGCAGGAGTGGTACTACCACGAATGCGACAATACAAGTTACCACCAGATGCTGTAGTGGCTTTACTGCAAATCATTGACGAACTCATTGCCCAAGGAGTGGTTGTAGAAACAGACTCCAATGTATGTAATTCACCGATAATTCCGATTCTCAAACGAACAGATCCGAAGGCCCCGCCAGTATATCGATTGGTTATTGATCTGTGCGAATTAAATAAGTGTATTGTGCCACAATTCCCTGTGGTCCCCGATATCTCATCATTACTGACAGCTATTGATTCCGAAGCAACATTCTTTACTGTAATTGATCTCAAAAATGCTTTTTTCAGCGTCCCAATAGATCCGGAAAGCCAATATTTGTTCGGATTTAGTTTAAATGGACGTAGCTTCAAATTCTCACGCGCACCTCAAGGATTTACAGAAAGCCCCAGCATCTATAGCCAAGCACTGAAACGAGAACTCGACAGTATCCACATGCCAGTTAACACTGCTTTGCTTCAATATGTCGATGATCTGCTGATCACCGCCCGAAGCGAACCTGAATGTGAAAAAGCATCACTGACGGTTTTACAATTTCTAGCCGAAAAGGGGCACAAGGTGTCCCCTTCTAAGCTGCAATTCTGTGTCCAGCGAGTTATTTACCTTGGTCACTCGCTGTCCAAGGAGGGAAGGCAGCTTACACCAGACCGCATTCAGTTAATAGCTAACATGCCAATACCCAAGACACAAAAGGAGGTGCGGGCTTTCATAGGCCTCACTTCATATTGTAGACAGTGGATCCCTCAGTATGCATTTCTAGCAAAACCACTCATTCAGTTGACAACACAGGAGGCAGCCACATCGACTGTTCTCCCTTGGACTCAGGAACATACACAAGCTTTTGAAAGCTTAAAGAAAGCTCTATGCCAAGCACCTGTTTTAGCAACACCATGTTACAGTAAACAGTTTACACTCTTTATTACAGAACGCGAAGGTACTGCCTTGTCAGTACTCACACAGGAACAAGCAGGAGCACACAAACCATGTGCTTATTTTTCTAGTACATTAGATCCCGTAGCTCAGGCTCTGCCTGCGTGTCTGAAATCAGTGGCAGCGACAGCTTTAGCAATCAGACAAAGCGATGCCATAGTGTTAGGACATCCATTGACAGTACAAGTACCACATGCCGTGGAGGTTCTTGTGAATCGAACGCAAACACAACATTTGACTATAGCAAGACTTACAGGGTATGAACTAACACTGTTTCAGCCACATATAGAAATCAGACGTTGTAACACATTGAATCCTGCCACGCTTTTACCTGTAAATGGAACAGACCCACTAGCCCATGACTGTATTGATGTTATTACAATCACGACGAAACCCAGACAAGACTTGACAGATGTCCCATTGTCAGACCCAGACCTGACGTTGTATGTAGATGGTTCATGTATGAGAACAAGTACAGGAGAGTTAGTGGCCGCTTACGCAGTCACAACAGATACTGAAATCATTGAAACAAATTGCATAAATACCTTGTCCGCTCAAGCAGCAGAGCTCGTCGCTCTGACACAAGCCTGTATTCAAGCCACAAATAAAAAAGTCAACATATACACTGATTCACGTTATGCATTCGGAGTCGTACATGACTTCGGCGTGCTGTGGCGAGAGAGAGGTTATTTAACTTCTCACGGTGCCCACATTCAGCACGGACCCCTCATTCATGCCTTATTAGATGCAATACATTTACCCATTGCAATATCGATTATGAAATGCAAAGCACATACGAAAGTTACTGATATCATTTCTCAAGGCAATGATTTAGCTGATAGAACAGCTAAACAGACTGCTCAAACTCAAACATCCGACATGACAAAGACAATAGTCCCGACGCCAACACATTGTATGACGGTTAAAGATCCTACTCTTGACGTAATTGATATACAGACACATGCTACACCAGAAGAAATAAAGAAATGGACTGAATTAGGAGGGATCCAAACGGATCAAGGATGGTTGATGAAGGAAAAGTCTGTGTGGTTCCTTCCTGATTCAATGGTCCAAGTCATTATTAACACTATCCATAGTCCAGCGCACCTAGGAGAGAAAGCTATGCTAGACAGCATTCAACATATTTGGTTCAACAAGCATTTACGAGCTGCAGCCAAACAAAAGGTTCGTACCTGTCTGATCTGTTGCCAGTTCAACCCAGGAAAAAGCGTTCCCGTAGAACAGGGTGGATTTCAGCCTCCTGATCACCCTTTTGAAGTTCTCCAGATGGATTATATCCAGATGGAACGATGTAGAGGATTCAAATATGTTCTCGTAGTTGTATGTGCTCTTTCCCGTTGGACGGAGGCATACCCGGTTTCAGATTACACTGCCCCGACTACTGCCAAACAGTTGGTTCGAGAATTCTTCCCACGATACGGTTTACCACGTGTTGTTCACTCAGATAACGGCCAGCCGTTCTCATCCGAATTAATGAAACACGTTTCACTTTTGTTAGGCTATCAGTGGAAATTCCACTGTGTCCGACACCCCGAAGCAGCAGGTCTCGTAGAAAGACATAATCAGACTCTGAAAATAAGATTATCCAAAATATGCAGAGAGAAAGGTGTCGACTGGGTAGTAGCATTACCAGTTGCACTCTTTTACACAAGAATGGTAGCACACTCTCGAACAGGGCTATCCCCGTATGAAGTGATCTTCGGCAGACCACCAAATATGTGGGGGACGCCTATACCACGCAAAATAACTGATATTGACTGTAACATGCTGACAGATTACTTGGCTTCCTTGATGTCTGCACTACAATCTTGTCGTTCACAGGTAGCTGCAGCTTTTCCTGACAACACTGAGGTGAAACCCCATGACGTGGTTCCGGGAGACCTGGTCCTCGTGAGGAACTTTGATCGAAAGACGCAGCTGGAACCTAGGTGGAGGTCACCTCAGCTGGTGTTACTCACAACAAGAACAGCCGTGAAGATCGAAGGCAGAAAAGGATGGATTCATTCAAGTCATATCAAGAAATTTCATGGACTGAAATCAGATGTGAATAGCACACCTTGTGTGTCTTCACCCATTGACTCAAAACTTCCTTTTGTGGAAAACAGTGACTCCGAACTTTATAAATTAAAGCTCAGGCCCAATCAGTCGAGCAATTTGATTGTTTAAGTCCTCTCCAAGGTGAAGCGGTTGAATTGTCTCTGACATGTATCCCTTGGACCTGAATAGAGAAAGCACCCGAAAAATGTTGAAACGACAGGCGTACTGTAAATCACTGCGTAGTCATTGCATAGTGACGTTATTAATTTTATTTTTCTCAAGTCTTTTAATAATTACTGCAAGTATATTGTTGCACATATATTATCCTATTTCTAGACATGTTTACAATGTTACTGCTGAACATTCTTTTAGTGAATTACCTCCGCTTGAATTGTCATACAGATTTGCGCTGCGCAATAACACTTTTATTAGTATGTTACATCATTCCCATCAGGTTAGCAATGCTACAAATTGTTGGATATGTGGCCGACTCCCTCCCTATCAGAACTATAAAGGAATTCTACCTCTTTTTCCATACCCGTTCACACACAACGGCTCCTGTGGAGCATGGTTTAGCTTAATTAATTCTCTGGATTCGAATTCTGCAGTTTATCAAGATAACTGGGTATGGGGAAATTTGAATTTAGTTTTACTTAAGGTCTGCTATCCTAACAAGGAGGGACTTCCCAAAAGAACAGGAACTGATCTAGAAAATGAAGTATATGGATTAGGTAATTTTACGCTTAATCTTATGATCCTAAATGTCGAATCCGAAGCTACTCCAATTTTGCCCGCTATGTCAATATTTCCAGTAAAAGGTGAATTATGTATAAGAAAGAATGGTTCCATACATATGGGCCATAGTAGATGCACCACTGTAGTAGAATTTAGTGATCAAGGCAAGTCTACATTTAGAGCTTCCCGCCATTCCTATTTTATATGTGGTCAGACGGCATATGTACGTTTGCCTCTAGATTGGGATGGTACCTGCTACATTGGATTCCTTTTGCCACCTGTTTTCCTAGCTCCTCCTGATTATCACAGAAATACTCATTTAATACACAATAGAGAAAGGAGAGATCTCCCAATAGTCGATTACACTGAAACGGCATGGGAAAAATACACAGATTTCAATAAAGGTCTCTTTCCTTATATAGGTACCGTTACTAATAGTAAGCTGATACGTAGATTGACTAGAACCCTTGAAGCAGTAGTGAACGAAACTATTTCCGCCTTAGGCAATTTAACAGAAGAGCAGTCTGCTATGCGGATTGTTGTGCTTCAAAATCGTCTTGTCCTTGACGTCATCCTGGCCGATAGGGGCGGAGCTTGTAGGGTCATCGGATCAAGCTGTTGCATATTCATACCAGAAAATTCGCCATCTGTATATAAAGCCATAACCCGCCTTCATAAGATTGTAAGCCAGATACACCAGAATCCAGGCACCTGGACTTGGTCCGGTTGGTTTTGGAGCGTGTTATCAGCCTGGGGATGGAGAGTTCTATCCTTCCTAGGTATTGGCCTTCTCATATTATTCAGTTGCTGCTTATGCCTGCAATGTGGACCAGCGATTTGTGGTCTGTGTGCCACATCGTGCATTCCACATCAAGATTTTCATTCAAGATCCCGGAAGAAGAAAGAAGAACAAATGATGCTATATGAACAGATCAATGGATTAATGAAGATTGATATCTCTTGACGGGCAAGTAGGGGACAAGGAGGGAATGTGGAAATATGGATTTTTCCGGTCAGTTATGTCCCCTATCTTGGACCCCAACGGTTCTATGTGCATGTTACAAGTACATGTATGTTCCCTCCAGTTCCAGTTATGAAGACGCAAATACATGTGCGTCCACCGTTAACATGTCCTCTGTTGATCCGCCATGAATGGGCCGGATATTCCATTCCTAAGTACGAAAGGCCACCGCCTTTATATGGTTCACTTATGCCATTTTTACAGTCCAGGCAAGTAGGCCCTGATTCTGTCATCAAGCTTTTCCTGCCTTCTGCCTCTGAAAGCTCCAGTCCGAGCCTGCATCTGTGACCATGAACTTTGTCTCATTTTCTGCGCGGCTCACGAAGCCTGACATCAGCTTGCTGCCTGCCAAGAACTGTATTTCACCTTCGGAAATTATCTGCTCCGCTCCCTGGCCAATGCATTCCTGTCTAGTAGCTTAAGTAAACATTCTTCCAGCTACCAAGCAAAGGCCCGACTTCTCTGTCTTCATACAAGTAATTCATAGCCCTGTTACTATGGAAGATTCCGCCCTCGCATCTAGTGTAGACACTTAGACGCTTGTACACGCACTAACAGTCAGTATAGTCAGTATAGAATAAGATTCTACTCTAAGAGACCTCTCTTTTGGATAACATAGTTCTTTAAACATAGGATGTTAGATATGATTTGGGATTAGGTTGACTTGACCCTCCAGACTTCTGTCGCCACCTGTAGAGCTAAATGTCAAGTCCCCTTCACCCCCTAGTTGCACGTCAATCACACGTCATACTGCTGCGCGCGCATATCTGCCAAGTATTTCTGCTGACATTGCGAAATTCTTTCATGTAACCACCCTCTTATGACATCACATCTGATGACGTTCTTTCATCACTCCCAGTTACGCCTATTTTTGCTACGTATGAATATATTATCACCACTATCAATTGTTACGCCTCTTGTATTGGCCTCACTGTAATGCCTATTGTATAAAAGTAATTGATTGTCAATAACGTATGTACTTCACTTCCTGAACCTTCGTGGTGATGGAACCTGGAGCAACCGATTATAATCGACCATTGGAATAAAGCCCATTTAGAACCTCTAATACCACGGATTCTGCCTCTTATTTACTGAGCTATTTTTATTATGTTTCTGTATCAAATTAAGTCCCGGTAATTAAATTATTTACCACAACACACCCAAGTGCCTAACACGTGTAGTGCAGATTTTTATTTAATATGGTGCTTGTGTTATGTATAAATCCAGAATTGGAACACCACTTGGGCATCCACCTTGGATGCACACACACACAACACTAGAGTCCTGGATAGAGTAGCAGACCTCCGCACTTATAAAGGTCTGGTTTTTTAAACTCTGTATCTTTAATAACAAAATAAGACCAAATTGCAAGAGGGTCACTGAGGGAAACAGGAAAAGTGGAAAGGCAGTAGACTACTGGCTACCCACTCTAGTACTCACTGCTGCCATTTTCACGGTAGAAGCTGCACTTACAACTATTCCATCATCTGCTGCTTAATCTGAACATTTTAACAAACACGTGCATTTTCAGTTCAAACGGATCAAAAGTCACAAAAACTGCTGCAGGTGTGCTGCCGCCCAGATGCTGTTAACACGAGTAACAAGCATTTGCAATGCAATAGGTCTCGCATTTGCGAGAGTTATTTTGGCATTGTAAATGACAATACGTTTTATATATGTGTTTTGAAAAACCTGCAAGCGGTGCATAGTTATTGCCTACTAGAAGCAAGCCTGGCAGTAACTGCGCCTCTTTTACTGGCAGCCTGGCTTCTCGTAAGCAATGGCTATAAGTACAAAGTTCATGCTTACGCACCGCTTGCAGGTTTTCAAAACACATAAATAAAATGTATTGCCATTTACAATGCCAATAGCACAAACTCTGGCAAATGTGAGACCTATTGCATTGCAAATGCTTGTTTATGTAAGGATACCCTTCCTAGTGCCTGATTGTTGTCTCTCTATAGCCTTTTTACTCCCCCCACCAGCCACCCTTATTGGCACGTGGCGCCCTTAAACTGATTTGAAACTATTAGAAAATGACCAACTGTGTTTGTACATATGAAAACTACAAAGGTCGTGGAATGCTTTTTGTTTTTGATATGGAGAAAAATTCAATTTTCATTTTTAGGGGTGCTTCATAATCACGAGTGGTTCGCACCCGGATATATTCCTTTGTTGTATTAGCATGAGACAGTAGAACATGAACTGTAATAATATTGTGGTGTCTTAGGGACTTTTCAATGTAAATATGAGGAAATTAATGTTGAAACTAGATGCAGCTAGCTGAAAACATTAACATGCAGAATTCGCACATACCGCTGATAACTATTCACATATTTGATGTGCTTATGTAACGTGTCAATTTAGAACGGCTCAGTAAACAGTGTTCATTTTATATGTAATTTCATAACACCTGTATGCCATTTTCATATGTTGGCTGATTTCTGTAGGCCTGAAATGCATTTTCCCTGGAAGCTCTTGCATTAGATTTAATAGTTGAATTTCATGTGCATGTTAGGCTTGTTCTTTCCCACGTTTCTGTTGCAGGTGGAAGAATCATCCTTGTTAGAATAATGTCTTTGTTTTAGCGGTTAGGCTTAGGGAGAAGAGGATACATTGAGCGTTGTTACTGATAGTGAAGAACTGTTGTACTTTCTCATCGGAGGGAGCCTGGGAATCAAGGTCATCTTGCCAAGCTTGGGAGCATCGCTGCCTACTGGTAAGTTGCCTATAAGGAGGTGGGCTGACTGGATGACGTGATCCGCAAAGGACCTTGGTATACTACCTGTGGTATTGATGCATCGTAACTAGGGAGCCTTGAGAGAGGGAGCATCTTAGAACTAGCTCTGTAGCTTTATACTGCTTGACCCAACTAATGTGGGGAGACTGCTTAGGAAGGCTTCACACGCTGACACCTTAACTGATCTTGCCTGGGAAATGCTATGTAGGGATGTCACGTTAGTGTTAGTGTAGGGACAGATTAATGCTTTATGCTCACGAACTCCTGATGAAGGGAAACCTGGACATCTGCTCCGTAATCTTTTTGTATCCTGATTCTCGAACTAATCATTTTGTGCTTGTTGCACCGCCTTAACTTCATCTGTAGATTTGGGTTTGTATTAATCCCAATCTATTTCTACACCCTCACTTTGAGGTGCCTGTACATCCAGTTATTCTTGGCTTTGTAATGAACCAACTAATCTTAATTGGTAGTAAATTGGAACTGAAACGATTGATCTGCTAACGATTTCTCTCTCCCCCCAAGCTTTCATGCTGAGAAAAAGTACCTTCGACTCGAGGTTCTAGAGAGCACCTAGAACATGGAACTCGGCTCCTTTATTTTAATGTTATCAAGACGACACATTTCAAGATGGCCACCCTGTGTGCATAGGTACAGAAGCTATTTTAGAATGGCTTATATTAATAATAAAACAAAAAGCACTCACAATGGTCACTATTCATGTGGACACATGCACGGTTGCCATCTTGTAATGTGGAAGGGAGTTTGGTAAAAACAAGTGCATTCCAAAAACCATTAGAACAACTATAGGTCTGTCTCTGGTTTCACAGGTGAGACATATTGGCTTTGCCAATACTTCTTCCTAATACCATTAGCCCAGTACGCAAATAACATAATTATTTATTTGCATTTCGGTGGTTCACCATGTTGTTGTGTGGAACACCACTTTTCCTACTGATGTCACTCCATTTGGTCAGTCACAAGATAGTATCAGTTATACAGTACCAATAGACTTCCATCTCCAAAATACCAGATAGCAGACCATGTTCACACTGGGTGTGTCAACGCTGGTATTGCACATATTCCTCTACAAGACTGAGATCACTAATGGGTAGTGCCGTCATTTCAAGGCACATGCCCTCTCTGAAGGGACATGAGCTGTTGTCACCTGATAGTAATTGCTGGTGTTTTACTTGGATGATGCTTAACTGTTGCTATAGTACTTCTAGGAATCTGCATAGGTGCACATAATCATGGCAAATAAGGTCCTGGTGACACCTGCAGATGTGGCCTGCACTATGTTGCACACTTTGCCCTCCTTTCTCACATGGATCAAATTAAGTCACTGGGTGAGAAGGGTATAAGAAGGATATGCAAAGTGGTTGGAGAGGGGAGCAGTGTAGGGTTTTAGCATAAACTGACAGTTGGAATTGCAATTTGTTGTCTTCAATTGTCCCCCTAAGGTGAAGTGTCTGTCTGCCATTCAGGTAGAAAAATGTATATTGTAATTGTATTTATATAGCGCTTACTACCCTTGACGAAGCGTTGAAGATGAGGCACCAGTCAGAGCTGTGTCACTTCTAATAGCGAAAATGCGTGGTGGGTAGCGATAAGTTGCGTGCTGCTAGTAAGGTGTCAGAATTGGCTTTAAGAGAATGTGCTGTGAATGCCAACGGATCCGTTTTTGATTCCCGATGACTTTATAATGCTGTCATATGCAGCACTCCCTCAGACCCTGCTAGTCGGCCACATGAGTGGACAAAAACTGATCAAACTAAGAAAAGAACTTTCGTTAATTGGTTTCGTAGTTAACTGGACAGAAAATCTGCTATGTAAAAACCCATGTAAAATGGAAGAGTACATGTTTTGTGATTTCTGGTGTAACTCTTGAATGGTTTGACCACATTGCATGTTATTTGACATGCCTAAAGATTATATTTAGAATGACCCCCCCCCCCCGAAGATGGATGCAGAATGTTGAAAGGGGCCAAAGTTATTAACGACGCATACATGGGTTTTCTCTGTACTGAGGTGTCAACCATAACTACGGAGGTGCCACTACACCTCTGTAATATATCGGTAAATGTTTGTTACATTTATAGGTGTACATGTATCATACATACAGATGGGCAAAGTGTAATATGACTATCTATTACCTTTGTTGAGTGGGGGATATAAGGGTTTACATTTGTGTGGTAAGATAAAATCAAATTGAACAGCCTTGTGACAATTAAGAGAATTGTTTCCCTTTGTAAGGTAATTGTTACATGCTATCTATGAGGCACTAAACAGTGACTTTCTAATGTCAGTTTTGCTGAATTGTGTACATGTGCTATTGGACTATATTTATTTTTATTTACGTTGTAGAATGGGGCGCAGAAAAATGGTGATCCCAAATGTACCATTTCCCATTTTAATTCCCATAGGATTATTTGCTCTTTTCAATACAGAAAAAAAGTGAACGGAATTACACTAAATTTGGTGCGAAGTTAGAATTCGGGCTGAATTCCGTAGTTTAAAAAAAATTGCATTTTAAAGGGTGCTTGTATTGATAAAGAATAGTTTTAATTTCACAGATATCTGCACTGTTAATTAACGTATCCTCCACAGGTTTAGGGCTCCAACTAAAAAAATATATCCACACCATTGTACAAGGCAGCTTTTTCTCTCTTTGTGCATATAGCTGGCAGTCACAGAAGCAATTCCCTTGAATGTATGTATGGGGTGTTTTGAAAGCGTGAACCTAGCCAAAAGGCAGCAGCGTGCTGTACAGGGTCAAAGACAAGCATAAAGTCAATGAGTGATAGGGGATGTAGCTTATTTATTAACTGTTAATGCATTGTGATGTAATGTTCTTTAAAGAGGCGTGTCTTCAACTGTACTAAAAGTGTTTGGGGCAGTCCTGATGGATACCGGGTTGTTGTTTCACATTCTGGGTGCACAGATGAAAATGGCCTGCTGCTTAGATTTTCATTTTTTTTACACTTGGTCAGCAGTCTAGTGGTGTCCTGGCATTAGGTGTGCTGAGAACCACCACAGAAGTTCAGTTGTCTGCAAGCTAAGCAGGTGTGCTGGTCATGAAGACATTGTAAAGGATGAAGCTATTTTCTTTTTTTTCCTCATTAGCCTCAGATTTGCCATCCACGACACGTCTCTCCGAAACCGCCCTTTCCACATGCTGGGATAGAAGCTTCTGATACTCCCTTGCTTAGCCGAGACCTGCCAAAAGCACTTCAATGGCCATTTTTTCCCTTGTCTTCGACTCTCCCAACTGTGTGCGACCCCTCAAATGATAGCAACAAGGAGCAATATGAAATTATTTGGGAATGGCATGTGCTTTATACTGAGGTCTGGTTAGGCATAATCATTGAACAGCCCCTACCTATCCTTATCCCTTTCCTACCTCTCCAGTCATTCCATAACCGGAAGCCAAAAGGAATACCGTCTCCTTTCCAGGGAAATTGCATCCAAGCTAAAAGTATATTCCAAAGATGATTTCCACTCTATATACATAGGAGGACTAGGGCTAATCCACCTTTTGCACAATTCTCTCCATGCCAACAACATAGCATAGAAAATGTGTTTTTGCTTATCTCCATCTTGTTCATTAGCTCCATTATCCACCCCAAAGAAAACAAGGAGAGGGCTTACCTGAATCTGTTTTTGCAAGATATCAGCCAAAGCCTTGCTTACTTCTCCCCAAAATACCTGAATTCTTGGGCATCTCAAGAACATATGCAGGTCATCTGCCATCTTCAAACCGCATTTGGGACACGCCACCTCTCCTCTATTCCCAACTTTCGACAACTTAAATGGAGTCCAATACACTCTGTGGATAGAGAAAAGGTGGTTTCTACTTAAATAGGCGGCTCATTTGTAAAGTGTAGAAAAGGATACTTGCCATAATTTATCCAGCGTTGTTCCTGGCAAGTCAGTCTCCCACAACTCCTGTGGCAAAGTGAACTCTCCCTACACTTCTTCCATCATCCGCCAGTACCAATAATATGTTTCTTTCTTCTTTCGACCATCGAAAATCAAGGTTTCTTCTAACTCAGTGAAACCACCTATCTTATTTTCTAATGACTGAAACCAACTCTGGATTTGTAGGTATTTAAACCTAGAGACTTGATTGTTTGTTTTAATTCGAAGTCTTTCCCAAGAAATCATCAGTTTTCCCTCTAATTGATCCTCCCATCTTTCTATTCCAGCCTTCCTTAGTGACCCTGCCAATTTGTCCTTCGTCCAATCAGGTGATCCAGGTGAGTCCCAAATAGGGGCCATATTGCTATAATACAACCTTTTCATTCTCCTTCTAATTTTGTACCAGGTTTCTGCCACACCTCTAAGGATCTTCAATCTAACCTTTTAAAAAAAAAAAAAAATCAGGATCTGCATACTTCATCATGAAACCCGAAGCCCCTCCTTCTACTCCTTTAGCAATCTGGTAAAAAGCTTCCCAATTTCCGAATCTGAAGGTTTATCCAAAAGTATCCTGCTATTTTTAAGTTGGAATGCCCATGCATATAATTGCAAGTCCGAAAGGGCCAAACCCCCTTTTTCTCTCCTCCTCCGCACACAGTTTTTTCCAAGCGATACGGGGTCCTTTTTCTGCCCAGATAAATGAACCAATCTTACCCTGTAACTTCAAGAGTCCTACTTCTTTAAACGGCAGAGGTATGGCATTAAAGAGAAAAGTATGCTTCGGAAGAACAATCATTTTTACTAGATTTACTCTGCCGAAAATTGTCGGGGGTAGGTGTATCCAGCTTTTCATTAAATCACATATTTCTTTTCTCACCCTATTAAAATTTGTTTCCGCCAGCTTGTTTAGGTCTTGAGTTACTCTAACTCCCAGATACCTCATTTCAGTTGTAGTTTTTTCTGCCCCTCCATCCAAATTCCAGACCATAATCTCCGTTTTCCCCCTGTTTATCTCATACCCTGAGACTCTTCCAAAGTCTTCCGCAATTTTTACTACATGAATCATTGTATTTTCCAGGTCTGCCGTGTATATCAGCAGGTCATCAGCATATAATGCCAATTTCTTAACCCAAGCTTTACATTGAAAGGGTACAATGCTCTGCTCTGCCCTCAATCTTTTTGCTAACATCTCCATATACAGAGTAAACAGAAGTGGCGATAACGGGCACCCTTGTCTTGTCCCTCTCCTAATATTGAATGCTGATGCTAGTGCTCCATTCACAAAAACTTTTGCCCTTGGTGTCTTATAAAAGGCTGCAATTTTTCTGCAAACTCTGTCTCCCAACTTAACTGCTTTCAAAACTGATTGTAGAAACGCCCAATGCACACGATCAAAAGCCTTGGTGGCATCCAAAGCTATAACCGCCAAGGGAGCATTATTTGCTACAGCCAAATCGATTGCCGCTATCAGGGAGTAAGTTAGCTCATGTAGTGTCCTTCCCTGCATAAAACCTATCTGGTCATCATGCACCAGATCCCCCATAACGCCCTTGAGTCTGCCTGCCAAACATTTTGCAAAAATCTTGTAGTCACAATTCAGAAGCGACACCGGCCTATAAGAATCGCATCTATTTTTGCTCTGTCCTGGTTTCAAATTTAAGGAAATTGCAGCCTCTGACCATGACTCTGGTTGGGGTAAACAACTCATTAAATAATTTAGTTAGGATTGGATTCAATATGTCCTCTAGTGCACTGTAGACTATCTGGGCTGGTGCTTTCCCCCACTTACCCTTTTTCAATACCTGCCACAATTCCCCCTTCCGAATTTCAATGTTTAAAAAAGCAGTTTTTTCTACCTCCAAAGCAACTATCGAGCCCCAACTCAGCCAACTGTCCCTCTCTTCTTCAGATGTCTCCAAATCCTCTTCATACAAAATTCCAAAGTAGTTGTAAAAGGCCTCCTCAACCTCTTTTCGATTAGTTAGGACCCTCCCTGTATTCTGGCACTTAACTCTTGTATTCCATTTTTCACCTGATCTTTCTTCGTCTGTCAAGCTAACGATTTCCAGCAATTTTCCCCATACTCGAATTGCGCTAGTTTACTTGTTTCCCACATTTCCCTTACCCTCTTATCAAGAATAGTGGCAAGTTTAAGTTTCAGATCATCTGTCTAGACTCTCTTACTACTATTGACCAGATCTCCTTCCAATACTCGTATCCTCTCCTCCAATTCTCTAATCTCTTCCTGGAAGACTCTCCTCTTTCCAGCTGCATAACTTATTAGCTTCCCCCTAAGGAAGGCTTTGTAGGAGTCCCACACCACTCCAGCCTGGGCCGAACCCAAGTTAAAATCTAAGAACTCAACCGTCTCCTCTTTCAATCTCCCCACAATTGCCTGATTCAACATCAGAGTACGATCCAGAGTCCACCTGGGGATAGACTATCTTCCCTAAGACAGATCTCCAATAACATTGTGGAATGATCTGACAAGTGAATCCCAATATGTTTAATATCTTTTACTTGCTCCCTTCAACCTGAGTCCAACAAAATATAATCTACCCTTGACTGGTGACGATATTTCTTATTTGCGTATGTATACCCTCTTTTATCCCCCATTCTCCATCTCCAACTATCATATAATCCCAATTGTTTCATCATTGATTTTATCTGCCCCATAATTTTTTGGTTTGTAATTGATCTACTACCAGTCGATCTGTCCAAAGTGCTATCTAATACTACATTAGAATCACCTGCCCAAATAATTGGATCTGAGGAACAAGATAGCTCCACCAATAACTCTTGTAACACTGCTATATCGTCCTCATTTGGCCCATAGTACCCTGCCAACGTAAAACCATGCCCCCCTACTGTTGTATTTAGTACAAGTTGGTTTCTTCCACCCACCCCTACCATTGGAACACTCGTGGAACGTGGCGAACGTTCTACTCTGCACTCTCATGACCGTTAGAGCCGTTGCCCTAGACTGCCCGGTTATGGATGTATTGCTGTGGATCTGGAATAAAGTTACTCCTTTAACTTAAGAAGAGTGGACATTCCTGTATTATCAGATCTTTTCATTGGCGACGAGAAATCGTGGGGAGGACGAAGCTTTACATTCCCTCTGTGTGTGGCCGGTGCAGGAGAATAATATGAAGAAATAACGAAGGGAAGAGAAAAAGTGAAGGAAGACTTACTGTGCACAGTCTGGAAGGGTCAGTGAAGAACTCATTCCGGAGTGAGAGGCGAGTGCTTCGCAGACGGAAATTGAGAGGACACGGATGTTGAATTGAAGAAGGTGTCTGGTTAAGCACATGCGCGGTGTGGTGTAGCGGAACAAGCGGAGACCTGCGCAGAGAGAGAGGAGTAGATGCTGACAGAAAAAAAGGGAGACACGGATGTGGAATTGAAGTAGTGTTTGTAAAGCACATGCGCTGTGCGGAGTAAAGCGGCACAAGAACGGACTTGCGCAGAGTGAAATCTGAGGAGAAGTGTAGACGGATCGTCGCAGAGGACAACGGAGCTGACAGAAAATCGTGTGTCAGGAAACGGAGAAGAAGTGAAGTAAGGACACATGAAAAGATTTGAGTAGGGAAACTGAGAGAACTGCAAACGGTGTAAAAGGAAGGCTGTCACAGTGAACTGCTCGTCAGTAAGAAGAGTGAACGTCAGTATTTTAAAGGAAAATCGACAGTATAGTTTGGAGAATACTGATTGGAAGTGTTTTGCGAGACTTTAAGAAGTAAGAGGGAGTATTTTGAGAAAACGGAGGGGAAGAGCGTAACCTTGGGACTCAGACTGTAGGAAAAACTTTGAATTGGTGAAGGAATAGTAGTAAAATATAAGAGAAATATATATATATATTTTTTTTTGAGAGTGTGAGGGATAAATCATAAGGGAGAAGGAGTGGAAAATCGTTGGTATTAAAAGTGAGTGTGTGTTACAGGTGAGAACATGGCGGCAGCAAGTATGTTACAACCTACACCTTTTTTGTCTGAGGCAGGAGAACCATTAGTAACGTGGAAGGAATGGAAAAAGAGTTTTGAATCCTATCTCATAGCAATAGGAGCAAGTGGGTTTTCAGCAATAAGAAGACAGCATATTTTACTCCATAATTTGGGAGGAGAGGGAAGGAAATTTTTTGATAGCTTGCCAGAAGTGGAGGAAGAGGAAGAAGATGGAGAGAGGGAAGATGTGTATGAAAGGAGTATGAGGAAACTAGAGCTTCAATTTGCTGACAAAATTAACGTAGTTCTGGAGAGACATAAATTTTATGGAAGAGTACAAGGAAAAAATGAGAAAGTAGGGAACTATGTCGCGAGTTTAAGAGGAATGGCAAATACTTGTGAATTTAATGATTTGACAGAATCTTTGATACGTGACCAACTTGTACGTTGTACAAATAATAAGAAGATTCAGGGAAAATTATTAGTGGGAAATCCAGATTTGAAGATGGCAATTGATATTGCCAAGAGTGTGGAGCATACAGCGGAATGCATGAAGGAGATGAACGTCACAGGAGACAACACTGTGAATGAGATAGGTGAGGAACTAAAGGAAGTGTGTGCCATAAGGAATATGAAGAAAAAAGAAGGAAAAGAAGTAGTTAACAAAGAGAGAATATACATTGAGAACAGGTTAAAATGTTACAGATGTGGAAGTAGTAGTCACTTGGCTAATAGTGTGAATTGTTTTGCAAGGACAGCAACGTGCAGGAATTGTAATCGGAAGGGGAATTTTGCTAGAGCGTGTAAAGATATGTCAAGTAGAGCAGTAAACAGTGTGGAGTATGGAGAAGGACAGAGAAGGAGTTTTGTGTTACAAGTGAGAAGTTTGGATGGAAGTAGTGTGAACCATATTGAGTTACCTAAATGTGAAATAGGGCTTGATGGAGAAAAGGTAGAGATGTTTGCAGATTCATGCTCACCATTCACGTTCATGAACAGTGAAACATTCAGAAAGAGATTTAAGGAAGAAGAAATTATGTTGCACACTCCTGATGTAATACCAGTGGGGTATAATAAGGATCCTATCCCACTAGATGGTGTAGCCATTATGAAAATAACCTTTAAGAACAGGAGTACAGTGGGAAAAGTGTATATCGCAAGGAAAGGGGCAAATTTGTTGGGTTGGGGTCACCAGAAGGACCTGGGAATAAAGTTGGATCCTAGTGCTGTAACACCAGTCATGCTAGTGGAAAGGAGTGTGTGTGGAGCAGAGATTTGTGAGGAGTTCCCAGAGATTTTCAAAGAACAGTTAGGGTGTATGAAGGATTACCAACACAGGATAAAATTGAAGGCAGAAGCAAAGCCAGTAGCTCACAAATGTAGGAATATTCCTATCTTGATGAAAGAACCATTGAGAGTGGAACTTGATAGACTCCTAAGTCAAGGGGTTATAGAGCCTGTAGAATGTGCTGAGTGGGTTGCACCCATAGTTATCACGGCCAAAGGGAACACCAAAAACATCAGGTTATGCATTGATTTGAGAGAATTGAATAAGAATAAATGGGTTGATAGGCACCCATTACCCAACATTAATGACATGCTAAACCAGATAAATGGGGCTGAGATCTTTTCGGTAATTGATCTGTCTTCAGCTTACCATCAAATAAGACTGCACCCTGGTAGTAAAGCTCTCACCACGTTCATAACGCCGTTTGGAGCATTCCAATTTTGTAGGATGCCGTTTGGCTTAGCCTCAGGGCAATGCAGAACATCTTGAAGGGATTGAAACAAGTTTCATGTTTCCAAGATGACCTGTTGGTGTATGGAAAGAATGGTATTGAACACAATGATATACTGCGGTTGGTACTAAGCAGGTTGAAGGAAGCAGGACTTACCTTGAAGAAGGAAAAATGCCAGATTGGGGTCCGGTCAGTTACCTATTTAGGACACATAATTTCACAGGAAGGAATCAAGCCGAAAACAAATTTGGTAGATGCTATCAAATTAGCACCATGTCCTACTAGCAAGGAAGAAGTTAAGTCCTTCTTGGGACTCTCAGAATATTATTCAAAGTTCATAAAGAATTTTGCAGACACGACTTACCCTTTGAGATGCTTACTTAAGAAAGGTACAAAATTTGAGTGGGATGGTAAATGCAAAGAAGCTTTCAAAATGATTAAAAATGGGATATCAGAGGCACCATTCCTTGGATGTTTTGACACTAGCAAACGCACCATCATTACTACTGATGCGAGTTTGAAAGGGGTGGGAGCCACTCTTAGCCAAATAACTGAAAGTGGAGAGAAAATAGTGGCGTTTGCATCAAGGGCCTTGACAGAAGCTGAATCACGTTATTCAGTAATTGAAAGGGAGGCATTAGCATGCTATTGGGCCATTTTGCACTTTAGAACGTTCGTGTGGGGCATACCATTTAAGGTAAGGACAGATCACAAACCCCTAGTAAGTATTTTTACATCTAAAAGTATAGAAAGGACAACACCCAGAATTTCAAGATGGTTTCTTGGCCTACAAGGGTACAATTTTGAAGTAGTGTACATACCGGGAGAGAAGAATCAAGCTGCGGATTGTTTGTCTAGGTTACCGCTTGAGAGGCAGGAAAGTGAAGAAGAACCTGGAGACGAAATTGTAGTTTCCGCTATCTCTGATGGCTTGGAAGAGATAGAATGGGAAGATGCAGTAGCTAAAGATGAATTATTCTTCAGGGTAAAATGATTAATCCAAGAAGGATGGCCATGCAGTCAAAAGATGTTGGAAAAAGGTGAAGAAGTGTTTTGGGAGGTGAGAAATGAGTTACACATACTAGGTAATAACATTTACCGAGGGAACAAACTGGTACCACCAGAGGGAATGAGAGAGAAAGTATTGCACTTAGCACATGAGGGTCACTTAGGTTGCAGCAAAACTAAAAGTAAGATTCGTTTACACAATTGGTGGCCGAAAATGGACAGCATGGTGGAGAGAGAAATAAGAGAGTGCATACCTTGTGCAATGAGCGACAAGAGCAAAGTCGTAAGCAAAGGGAAAATCATTGCGGTGGAGGTTCCGACTGCTCCTTGGGTAAAAATTGCTATGGATATAGTAGGTCCACTAAATGTAAATGGTTTAGGAGGTAGATTTATCATTACGTTAGTGGACTACCATTCCAAATGGATAATTGTAGAGGTAGTTGAAAACATCACTACCGAATGTGTAAAAGGTTTTCTTCAAGAGGTATTTCGCACAGAAGGGGTACCACAGATTTTGGCCAGAGATAATGGGGTACAGTTTACCTCTGCATGTATGAAGGAGTTCCTACACAAGTTTTCAGTTAAACATCAACTCACACCGTTGTACTGCCCTAGGGCGAATGGGCTGGTAGAGCGCATAAATCGCATGATTAAAGACTGCATACAACTCAATGTAAAAAATGGCAGCAATGTAAGGAAGGCACTGGAGGACATGATTTGGTCTTATCTTATCACCCCTCATTCAGTCACGGGAGTGTCACCATTCAAATCTCTGAAAGGTAGAGAGCCGGGTACCAAATTAGGCCCATTATGGCTGGTTGGGGGAAGAGAAGAGGAGGTGAGTAGAAGTAAGATTATGGAAAAGATACATATCAATCAAAAGAAATATGTAGAGAGGTACAACGGAAGAATACTGAGACCTACTAGGGTTTTTGAAGTAGGGGATGTGGTAAGTGTAAAGTTACCTGATTTTGTAAAGGCTGGGTGTTCTAAATTCTCTGGAAAAAAGGTAATAAGCAAAGTTTTTAAGAATGTAGTGAAACCTGATGATGGACAGTATTGGAGCATGGATAGAATAGTCCATGACAAGAGTGACGATGTAACTCAACAGGGAAGCAATATGAGATTCAACAGTAACCATCAGGGTACCAACCTTGATCTAAGGATGTGCACTAAAAGGGTGCATTCCAACCCAAGTTGGCAAAAAGACTTTGTTATGTATTAATCTTATTGTGTTCAAAATGTATTGTGGGGGGAAGATGTGTTGTATTTAGTACAAGTTGGTTTCTTCCACCCACCCCTACCATTGGAACACTCGTGGAACGTGGCGAACGTTCTACTCTGCACTCTCATGACCGTTAGAGCCGTTGCCCTAGACTGCCCGGTTATGGATGTATTGCTGTGGATCTGGAATAAAGTTACTCCTTTAACTTAAGAAGAGTGGACATTCCTGTATTATCAGATCTTTTCACCTACTTTTAATTTTGCTACGACCCATCTACCTCTGCTGTATGAATTACTTTCTATGATAGAAACCTTTGGGTCTCGTTTTGTCAGTATCACCACCCCTTTAGTTACAAAGGTTTGATTAGTACACACTGATTGTTGCACCCACTTTTGGGACATAAACACCTCTTTACACTTTTTCTCTGTCAGGTGCGTCTCCTGAGGCACACAAATCTGGGCAGAAAAATCTTTTATATACTGGAGGATACGCTCTGTCCTTGGCCTCACCCTTAGCCCGTTAACGTTCCAGGATAAAATCTTCAAACTCAGCTTCTGTCCGTCTCCCATGTTCCTATCTTAGTACCCTTCACTAATGATGAAACAGCAGCTTCTGAGGAATTTTACTTTCTTTTTTCCCTAAATGCTCCCCACCCAGTGACCCCTTTCCTTATCCCACCACCCCCCCATAGAGAACCTACCCCCCTTTCTAATGGCCTTAGCCTATGGGTTATCCCCCAAGTGTGTTTTCATCTCAATTTATAAATAAAATTCAATCCCCCCCCAAAAAAGAAACTATTCATAGCTAACTACCTCCTTACGATACCTGTTTACAAGATTCTTTAAAGTCATCTACTTCAATCACAGCTCTAAAATTGTGCATTTTATTGTTCATCATTACTTTTAGAACCGCCGGGAACTTCATCTGCACTGAGGCCCCCAACTCCTTCAACTGGTCCATTCTCTTGCCCAACTCCCATTGTCTATTGGGCGTAATGTAAGAAATATCGGACCTAATTTCACAAGACAACCCGTCTACCTTTACTATTTTTATTTTCAATGCCTGGGATAGAGCCTTCTCTTTCAAGGAGTAAGTATTGAAATTTACCAAGCCCCTCTTAGGTTTGCTTCCATTCGGATTAAGCCGGAAGGGGTCTTTATGTACTCTCTGGATATCCCTACCCAGCTCCTGCTCAGTCTCTTCCAGATGAAGCCCTGTTTTAATCAACTTAACTACCAGCCCTTTCAAGTCATCCCCCTCCACTCCTTCAGGCACATTTATGATCCGTAAATTGTTTCTCCTTTGATTATTTTCCATCCTTTCCTCCCAGCCCATGTTCTCTTGATTTTAAGGCTTTTATGTCCTCTTCATTTGTTTGTATCTTGCCCTTGAGTTTCTCAACTGACGCCTCTAGAATGGTTGTTCTCGCTGTCAGATCGCCGATTTTCATCTCTAAAGCCTCACACACCAGTTTAATCTCTCTTTGATTTTCCTCGGATACTTCAAACCTACTTCTACTCTCAGATGTAAGTGTTGCAACCAAATCCCCCAGAGCTGCTCCCCCAGTATTTACTTCCACCTGCTCTCGCTGTGTCCTATCCATTCTCTCATCTGTACTCAAGATTTGTTCTGGGCCAAGTTTTTCTGTCGCCCCTTTCTTAATCTCCTCCCCTCCCTCTAGCATTGAGTGAGTGATATTCCTGCCACTTAATTCTTTTGAATTTTTCATGCCCTTCAGATCTTCTCGACCTTCCTCTTATAATATTGCGTACCTATTTTAACTACACACATTTCCCCATTCCGATGGTATTTCCTCAATCAAATGATCTAACTGTCCCTCCATAGTCTTGCCACTCTCCTTCTCCCTATTTGCTGTCCCAACTTCACTCAGTATTAGAGTCCTTGGCAATACTTTAAAGAAGGTCCTAAGAGAGGGAGTGACCTTTACCTTCTGGGCTTTGTTCATGCTTTTTTTACCAGCCCCTCTTGCTTAACCGCGTTCTGTTCTCTACCCCGAGGATTCTTATTGCTGGGGTTCTAATTACAGTTTATTTTCCTCCTTTCCTTCACCTTTACCCTCTCCACCACCGCCTACACACTATTTTAGTGAGGCTTTTCCTCTCTTAGTACTCCTTAAAGTGTACCTCCCCACCCCCAGCTGCTTGGGGTCACTCATATTTCTATTTGAATTTTTGTTTTTTGATTTTAGACTCATTTCATCGTCCTGTACCTTTTTGGGCTTCTTTTCCTCCTCTCCCTTCAGGCTAGCACTCTGCTGTAAGTCCAGGCTTTTACCTGTGCTCCCCGCCGTGCTTTTTGAGCCTTCTAGGTCTCCAGCTTCTTGGTGTTTTTGGACCGTCCCCACCACCTCCTCTCCGGAAGGGGATTCTTGCTGCGACCTTCCTCCCTCTCTTCACTTCCAGCACGGCTCTTGACCAGCGCTGTTCGCTGCCTCCCCTGCCTGCTGTGGCTGATTTGTCCTCAAGGGCACCCTTGTCTTGTCCTCACTTACTTTCCCCCTTTTGGGCACATCCCAATGGTGCCATAGGTTTTCCAGGTTCTTTCTGTGATCAGCAATTCACTCTGCACGTCTCTGCACTCCGCACAGCTCTGCACTCCAGCCGCTCCAGCGCTGAAGCCGCACCTACTGGGAAGGACGCCACTTAAACCTGCACCACAGATCCGCGGGTCCCGGCTTAAAGTAAAATGTTTAATATTTAACCTGCACAATCCTTCTGAAATTTAGTCAACCTCTCATATTCATCTTGCTTCTTTATCCATAAACATCCATAACGTAGTCAGCTCCTAACCACCTGTTTCACACACACTTGGAGGAGCTCCCCGCCTCTAGCTGGCCGCCATGTTCTCCCGTCCCTCTTCCGTTCTCAATCAGGATGAAGCTATTTTTTAAGATGGTGCAGGTACGCTTGGGAACTTCAAGTTTGGTGAAACAGAAGATTTGCTGATTTACAACTAATGCCACGTCCCACCAAACAGTAAGACTGTGTTTAGTAATTGAATGAAGTTGATTGATTGAAGTTGATGAATGAAATATTGAGTCTGTATTTTCTATAAATGCATTTTTATGTAGTTTCATGTGTAATTACAGTTTATGTGTACAGGGACTTCTTGTAGCAATAAAGTGTTCAAGTACTTCATGTAAGCTGACACAGTGGTTCAATGTGTTATACACATGTTGCTGCTATCTGGTTTTACCTGCAACCAAAGATTTGCTAGAGGGAAATACATTAGAGAACGTTGAATTATGTGACAGTACACCTTCTGCTTAGGAGATTTAAAAATTCCAATTCTGCAGTATTAGACGTATATAAAACTGAATATATTATTCTTATTTCTTACTTTATAAATAGGCCAGTCATGCATTTGTATTTCAGGAAGCACAAATTGAGAATATTCCTCGAAACTATTAATTTTAGTAATTTTTCTAGGACGATTTTTGGATGAATCATCAAGATCGTAATCCAAATATCTAATAAATAAGTTAATTTGCAAGTTCGGTGCATAAAGACTGGCAGTGGTTTCTTCTATCATTTCAGTCAGGCCATGGGATAAAATCAAGTAGCATGCCAGCAACGCTACATGATGTTTGATGTGACCTTTCTATCTCCAGCCGAAATATTACCTACACTACTAAAAATATTGGCAAAGCTGATAGGTGTTGGTTTTAAAAGACCGAGCCATTGGCTATGCTAATGATTTTTGCAAATAACATGCTAATGCAAAACCATTAGGCCTCACCCTTAATGGCGTTTTGGGTTTACAATGCATTTTTCCAATACACCATTACGTTACAGGTACATTGGCTTTGCTCATTTGTGGAGCAATAGTATTCCATAATACTAGTTAAAGATCTTATCTGGAAGAAGGGCTTGGCCCGTTTTAAAGTCTAGACAAGTTTCTATAAACATGTTTAATTCAACAGAGTTCAACAACATTTGAACAGGGATGCTGACAGGCTTCTTTTGCAAGGACAGACTCTATACATAGGTTTGCGCTAAATATCTTGTAATTATTAACATGTTTACTCATTATTAAGGATCACCCATTTTTAACGTAGGATGGTATTAAAGGCGATTTCCTTTTGGAGAGCATCTTCCCAAAGGGACCATGCTGTCACTTCTCTGCAGCCCTCCGCAGCATGTATTAGATCCTATCTGGCAGGTACAGAGACAGCCGTGCTCGTAGGATTCACTGCAAACACATTGTTAAGAGCCACTAAGACTTTCTTTTTCTCCACTGACCTTGCTCGTTAGTTTATCTTTTAGGCCACATTTTTGGGAAATATATTTGAAAATATATCTTTTTTTTTTTTACATTTTCCAGATTGGAAATGTTTTGTCTTAGATGGCTGAAATAAAGAAACTGCTCTATTAAGTAATGCCTTTGACTCTTATTACTAACAGCAATTTCAAATGTTTTAGGAGTTTTCCTCTGGATTTTGGCTCACAAGTGCTCCCCAAAAAATGTGTGCATGCTTCACATTGTTTTTTTTTTTTTTCACTTTAGTCTTCTAGTAGCTGCCTAATTAGGAAAGGCTACCAGGTTGAATATTTTCGGCAGGTTTTTTTGTGTACATTTCCATAAAATGTTGGTGATTGTTGCTGCTATTCTTTAAGATTAGATCTGGCTCCACTCATAGTATCTGGCATTTTTGTTTAGTCCCAGCAATTTTACTTTTCGATGTTGCTTATCATAGTGAGCTTAGAAACATACCACAATTTGTTGTGGATATTTCCTTTTTCTGTTTTTTTGTAGATGCTCTTCAATATAAGTTAGTCCTGATGATGACCCGTGGACTTTTATTGTCTACAAGAGCCAAACGATCAACTATTTTCAGTGGAGCAGAGTATTTACAAATCATGAAGGCGTTTGCTAATCAGGGCTTTTTCTGCCACTACTTTACCTGTCATTTCATGATTTTTTTAAATTTCCATTCACATGAACTTACATTCATTCAATGTGTTTGGTTTTTAATTTTCTCGCAGTCCCTTATGCTCTAGATCTCTGTCAAATTTTGATCCTGACTTTTTTGCATGTAGGTTCCTAATACTTAATTTCAAACTCTCTACATTGTAATTTCTATCCATTTGTTGTATTGCATACTTCTTTGGACGATAAAAGAAGTTTAATTGGCTTCAGATGAGCAATTGCTCGTGTTAATTTCTTGCCTAAGCTCAGCATCATTGGTGAAAAGACCAAAGGTCGGCTCCAGCATAATACCATAGGCTCATGCAAGAGTCACCATGAATGTCCATGGTTATGTACAGTATGTGCACGCATATGTCATGATGTATTGGACATTATGGATTTTTTTCAAAATTTACTACTCGGAGGAGTATGAAATTAAAAAGTAGAAAGCAGCTCGCCAGTATCAAATTTCACTGTCTGGCCTTCCTAAAATATAAGGCAGGGGAGCAGCAAGGAGCGGGTTGGGTGGCCTGGTGGAGAATTGCACACCTATTTTAAACACTGACTTTTAAATAGTACATAAAGTGACATCTTTGGGCCACAAAGATGTAAATATTTGTATGTAAATGTTTTAGTAAAGGAATGAAGATGTGCCAGTAAGCCACTCGGGATGCTTGCTCGAGTCGATTGCCATCCTACCAGCCGGAGATACATAGGAAGCATTGGTTGCTACTTTTTCTACTTGTGGCCCACCGAAGTCGATTAAGGAGGCGATGATTTGACATTGTCCCCTTCACTACACAGTGTGTTAAGATATTTGGAATCATAAGCTATTACGCATAATTAGGATCACCTTTTGAGTGATGGTCTGGATTATTACCCCCATAAAGTGAAATTGGATTTTCTCTGGTGTTCCTGGTTGGACACTGTTTTGCTGTACAAGAGCGCTAATTCTGTGAGGTACCCTTGACTATTGTCCTGTGATTTCTTTCACAGACAGGCTATATACACCTTTGGTATTCAGTCTTTTTTTTTTTTTATTGAGCAGAGAAAAAAAAAAAAAGGTGCAATGTACAAGGTTTCAAGCATTACATCTGAATGATAGCTGAATATAAGTAAACAAGAAGACTTACAATAGAAAATGCAAGATAATTCCTTAGATCGATGCCGTGGACATTTCATTCCATTTTATCATACAATGCAACGGTATTACAATGTAGTGGAGAATAAAACAACTCCATGGCAAGTATATATCTGAATAAATATTCGATCTTGCACAAGAAAGAAATGCTACTCATGTCTTCAACTACAATTATTTTTAAGAGGAAACCCCCAACTAAAGTGCAAATGCAATACCAACAAATCATTGGCTTGATAGAATACAATACAACGAACATCGCACACGAGAATTAATTCCACATAAAGTGGAAATACGATATCAGAAATAATTATGTCAAGAGAGTACAGTACTTGAGTCATAAAGTGCAAAGAGTAAGAGCAACTAAAGTGCATGTGCAAATAGCAAGCAATAAATAGCATTATGAATTCACCTTCAGGAAATAAAAACCTTTTTCCCCCTATCGCACCCCCCGCAACCTACTAAATCATGATTAAACAAATAAAGGCGCACTACCCCAATCAATCTATTGAAACATACAGATCTATACAATTCCCAATCATCCTAAATCAATATACACCGTCAAAATTCTAAGAATCAACGAGCGACAATAGATCCGCAGCTGTCCTTGAAAACAAGCAATTTCCTAAACCCCTTCCAATTTTTGTTAAATTTCATTATTCCCCCGACTCTCCTAGCATAGGCCTCTTCAAATCTGCAAATCCTTTTTATTTTATTAAACAACGTTAAATGGTTTGTTATCTCCTTCGATTTCCAATTTTGAAGTATCAGGGAACGAGCCACCATACAGGAGATTGCTACAAATGCTTTATCACCACTGGATAGAATAGCTTTGTCCCTCACACCCCCAAACAATCCAGTTTCAACTTGAGGAGAAAAACACAATCCCAAGGCAGTGCCCATATCGCTAAAAATTTCTCCCCAAAACTGGTTCAATAACGGACAGGAGTAAAAAATATGATGCCAACCACCTTCGTCCTCCTGATGACACCGAAAACACCTATTCACACAATCGGGGAATTTTTTCTGTAGTATGGACGGTGTCCAATAGGCAAAACACCTTGATAAAAAGGACATTCTTTTAAAGTTAGCAGCACGTAAGGACCTATAGCCTAAGAGACAGATTTTCTCCCACTCCTGGAGACTAAATCTGCAGCCTGTTTCTCGCACTATTTTCTCCAAATTATTTAATATAACTTTATCCTGGGCTTGATTCCTCAGTATAGAGTACCACTTACCCAATCCAAAAAAATTAGAAGCATATAAATCTATCATAATTTTGTGTGGAGTATTTAACATGCCCGCCGTATTGGATATAAAGTGGACTAGCCGTAAGTATTCGAGAAATGTGGGTTTTCCTAGGACCTTCTGCTCTTATGCTAATTTCTTGCCAGGACAGAACTCTATTTTGGACAATAAAGTGCTTGAATTGAAAAAAGCCACATTCTTCCCATATATCAATATGTCTAGATTGAAGGTATAGGCCGATAGTATTACACTCCCTTAATGTAACATATTGAAAACCAGAAGAGCTTGTTTTCTTAAAGACTGCCTGAAGCCTAGACGATAATTCTCGAAGAGAATTGTAGCGGGTTTTTTTCGGTAATTTAGATGTTTTTAGAAAAAAGGAAGATTGAGCTCCTGCTTCTAAGATCATTTTGTCTAAAAAAAAAACTATCACAGTTACGCTTATAGTATAAAATATCGACCAAAAAATTTAACAAAGCAGCCTCATAATATGTCCGTACCTGCGGGAACGCTAGACCCCCTTGGGTAATGGGTAATTGCACTATAGCTAATTTTACTCTGGGGGCTTTTTTGCCCCATATAAATTCCCTAAACAAAGTCTCCAATTCATTGAAATATAATTGGTTAATACGAATGGGGACATTTAAAAATAAAAATGTTAAGAGAGGAAGGATAGACATCTTGATCATAGAGACTCTCCCTATGATAGTAAGAGGGAGCACAGACCATTGTTCTAATAAGGTTTTTATCTTCTGCTTAGTTCTCAGGTCGTTCAATTCGAATAATTTATGGTACTGATTCGAGACATATATGCCCAAATATCTTATTGGATCTAATTTCCTGGCTTGAGCCCTGAGATTAATGGGAAACAAGTTGGGATCTGAATTAAGAGCGAGTAGCTCAGTTTTTTTTTCATTTATCTTATAACCACCAATCTGTTGGAACTGAGAGAATTCATAAAAAGCTCGATCTAAATTCTCTTTCTCCGGGGCTAAGTATAAAATAATATCATCAGCAAATAGCTTGACTTTGGACATCGCAGGTATTGGAGGAGTAATAGCAGCATTATTTCGAATTTTTAAAACCAAAGGTTCGATAAAAAAAGTGAAAAGTAAAGGGGAAAGCGGGCATCCCTGCCTCGTTCCCCGTTTTATTGCCACTTCCCCTATCTGTTCTTGATTAATGACCACCTTAGCACTCGCATTCTGATAGATATTTCGAAGCATATTAATTACTTGTTGTGGGATGCCAGAATGCTCTAGAGTAAGAAATAATGTTTGCCAGTTCACCAAATCAAAGGCTTTTTCTGCGTCGACCGTTATAACTGCCGCAGGGATTTTGTTAGAGCTAAAAAAATCTAAAGCATGTATTAGGAATTGCGTGTTCATAGCCATTGATCGACCTGCAATAAATCCTGTTTGATCCCTGTGAATTACTTCTTGAGCCACAGGAAGAAAACGCAGGGCCCACAACTTCATCAGGATCTTGTAATCAGAGTTGAGTAGGCTTATTGGTCTAAACGAATTGACATCTTCCGGGTTTTTATCTTTTTTTACAAATGATATTATAATAGATTCTTTAAACTCACTTGCTACTATTCCACCCTTTCTAATATTATTAAAAAGTCTCTTTAAAGGGGATACCAATTCTTTCATAAAAACCTCATAAAATTCCAATGGGAAACCGTCCTGGCCAGACGCCTTACCCCCAGTCATTGATTTAATTGCTTTTATTATTTCCTCCTCCCCTATATCCTCATCCAATTCTCTAATTTTATTCTCAGAAAGCCTGGGAATATCTATATCTGAAAGATACACCTGAATTTGTTCATTACTAGTAGGATATTCTGTTGAATAGAGCTGCCCATAATGTTGAAGAAAGATCCGAGCAATATTGTCCCTGTCTACTATAACATGATCAGAAACCGGATCCCTAAGTGAGACAATCAAGGAGGATTCTGTTTTTTTTCTCGTGGAGTTAGCTAATAACTTTCCAATCAGCTGGCTCTCCTCATAAATTTTTTGTTGGAAGATTTTAGAATTATAAATTTCCTCCAAGATAAAAAATTCCCTTAATTCCGAGCTAGCTTCATTATAGTGGTTAGCCCGCTGCTGGATCATTAAGGCATATTCTTGATTAACCTTATTCTGTAGGTCCTCTATTTTCAGTCTCCGAGTTTTGGACTGACCGGCCCTCACTGCTATTATTTGGCCCCGAGCTGCGGCCTTGAACCCCCCCAAATAGCAAAAGGGGCAGCAGTATTATCATTGACCATAAAATATTGCGAGATCCATTCTCTAAACCCTGAAACCCATTCTGCGTTTTGTAGGAGAAGACGATCCATCTGCCATCTAGGTCGTTCCCTAGCCCTCTGCCCTAAGACTAGGGATATCCCTACAAACGCATGATCTGAAAAAGGATTAGCACTGATCCATGCATTTGAGACTTGTAACGACCTAGATGTTAAGAAATAATCTAACCGGGAGGCTGAGTGAAACCGGTAAGAATAACAAGTAAAGAATTCTACATCTTGGTGGAGTTGTCGCCAAGGATCTACCAGCGAAAATTCCTCCTGTATAGCTCTCATTATTTATTTAGTGTTTGGTTTTAGTTGTTTTTTATTTTTGTTAGTAGTATCCTTCCTAATATCTAAAATGTAGTTGAAGTCTCCTCCTAGAATAATCTGACCGGGGGAGTCAATCAACATTTCATAAATCTGATTCAGGGGTATTACATTATCAATAATTGGACCATAATAATTTATAAAATTTAACCTTAAACCCTTAACTGCAGTTATTACCCGAATCCATCTCCCGAGAGTGTCTCTATGAACCTGGAAAAATTCCCAATCTATTTTACTAGAAAAATAAATTGCGACCCCTCTCATTGCTACCCCAGCAAAAAAAGCTGTAGAAAATTTTTTGGGGATATATAAATTGGGGAAATTAGATTTAAGGTGTGTTTCCTGCAGAAAAAGAACATGGGGATCTAGTGAGGAAGCCCAGCTAATAAGTGCACCGTATTTCTTTTTATTCAATATGCCATTGGTGTTTAACAACAGGATCTGTAATCTACCACTTGCCATGTCTGCTCACTAAAAATAGCATTCCATGGACCTTCTCTGCTCCTTTTTTTTACTGCAATACCCCTTCCCCTATCCCCCAAAACCCTCAAGACAAGCCCCCCCCTAGGAATGTGAAACCCCATCTCCTGCAACCACGCTATCCACATTCCCCCCCACCATCTAACCTGGGTGGCATGTATTGCACCCTTAGTAGCGGCCAACAATGGCCACCCCCCTCCCCTAAGAAAAAACAAAAAACAACAAAATAGAGGAAGGCAGGAAAAAGAGAAGCGAAAAAACAGGGGAAAAAAGAAAAAAGAAACATGAACAAAAATTATCCAGTTACAGAACTTTTACAAAATTGTCCTGTGCGTTTCACCACTAAGATTCTGGTGAGGGTCTAGAAAGCTCTTTCAAGGAAATCTGGGCCTCGTCTAGGTCCGAAAACATGAAGAACTTCCCCTTCACCAGGACCCGTAGCTTGGACTGCTGCGCAATCGAGGCCTGGGCACCATGTGCCTTAAATAGGTCCAGCATCTTGACAAACTCCTTTCTTCTACGAGCTGCGACCGCAGTCATGTCTGAAAAAATTCGACACTTCTGAGTCTCATTAATCGAAAACTGACGTTGGTGAATAGCCTTTGACAGGATTTTCTCTTTTATTCTATAGTCGGCAAAGTTCAGGAGAATCGTCCGCGGAAACGGGGAATTGGGGAAAGGCTGGGCCGGAACACGATGTGCCCTAGTAATGGAGAGATCCCCCTCATGTTCCGGCAAAACTTGCTGCTTTATAAACGAGTTGGCCCAATGGAGAGTTTGTGAGCCCTCGATCCCTTCAGGTACCCCTACTATCCGGAGATTGGATCTCCTAGAGTAGCTTTCTAATTCCTCGACCTTATTCTCGAGATATCTTCTCCTTTTTACGGCCTCCTTTGACTCAGACAGAACAGAGCTCATTTGATCCTCAATTGTGGATATTCTGGTCTCAGCCTCAGTGACTCTACAAGGGAGACCGTGAATCGCGTCTTCAATTTTGTCTAACCGCTGATTTAGAGTGCTAATCTCCATTTACTGTATTTTCTTCATATCCCTTATTTCTCCCAAAATCAAATTTAGCATATCCCTAATATCTAGTTGGAAAGTTCCCGGATATTCGCTACTAAAATTGGCTAGGGATATATTTTTAGAATAAGAGAGCGGCGTTTTGGAGAATAGGGGCCCTAATTCTGCTGGCGACTCTTGTATAGCAGACTGCAAAAACGGCACCGAAGCCTGGAGGGGCTCAACAGTTATTTCTGGTGCCCCTAGATCGCCATGCACCACAGATGTCACCGACGCGTTTTACTATATCCACGCCAGGGGATAAGTCAAAAGTCTTTTCCCACCCTGTTGACTTTGTAGGTTTCAAGAGATTAGGATCCTCCTGCAGAGTGAAATTCTCGCAGGCAGTCTGGGTCACAGGCGGGATTAACAAGGATGCTGTAGAGCCTACTAGCTGAGGTGGTGAGGGTTGCTGAGGAGGCTGGGGAGATAGTACAGATTGTATTTTGGTAAATAACGGGAATTCTTTCACCCCCATTGGAGTCATGATTAAAACAGCGGAAGGTTGGCGTAGCCCCATTCAGGTTATTTTTCTGGGGTCTCACCATGCTTATTTATATATTTCGCCCCCTCCCCTCCCTTTCTCCCTTTCTTTTTTCTTCTCTAGAGTCCGAATATTGCTGAGGTTGCTTTTCTCCCGTTTAATAGTCTCTTGACCAAATTAACACCTCAGCTCCCCCACCACCATCTCCTCCTTACGTGTAGCAACAGGACTGTTCAGGATTCAGGTGCCGCTCTGCATCCCTGATGTCGTACTGGCGTTGCAAGCTTCAGCTATCAATAGCAAAGAAGCCTGTTAAATCCTGAGCCTGAAGCTGTGCTTAATCAGGAATAAAGTTGTGGAGCCTCACGCTGTCTCTTGCATTCTTTCCGCTTTTCCGTATCGTAGCTAGTATTTTGTTCCCTTTATTCCCTTTGCCGACTTCTGACAGAACGGGTGGAGTTCAGTCCCTCGCTGCCGCCATCCGCCGCCATCCGTGTCTGCCTTTCCTGCTACGAGTGAGAAAGGGGCGGTGCCATCGACGCGCTAGCGGCGTGGAGGCGTGGTACTCCTACTCGCCGTCACCCTTCCATTTTGGTATTCAGTCTTGAGGAAGACCCCATTGTGATGTTGCTTACTCACACTCCAAATAGGGGGACAAAACGTCGATGCTGATATAGACATACCAGTAGAACGAATAGCATTTATATGTCTTTCCAGGGTTATTTTGATGTAGGTAGGACTCCTGATGTAGTTTGTTTTGTGATGGTATTGATTTAATTCATCTATATTTTCATGTTACACCTTTTTTATGTCATTGAGTTGTTCTTTGTATTTTGTTATGTAAATATGTAATGTGTATTTGTCCTGTCAAGCTATTTTGATATGTTTATTATCACATTTGATATATGAATTTAATATATCTCACATGAGTCTCTTTCAATCGAGTTATTTTTTTGTTTGTATATCTATGGTCAGTATGTGCTGTATCATTAATTGAGGATCCTACATTTTAGAGGATAAAAGGATAGAAACTTTCTTGCAAATAAGCTTAGTTTTTTTAAGGCAGAACCAATGTTTGTTTTCTCCTAGTAAGCCACTGCAGGCATGACTGCGGCCCTTATTATGAATCGGCAGTCCACGGACCACGAGACTCACGGTGGCAGTCTCGCGACCATCTGATTACCACTAGGGCAGTAGGGCTGCACTGGGACCACTGCAACCATCGTTCCCTGGTGGTTGCGCAGCAGTCCTGAGGCCGCAATATGCTTTGTGGGGCCGCTGTGGCCCCACCAAGCATATTGTGAGTTTCCTCACGCCACACTTTTCATTGCGGTGCCAGACCCCCAGTGCCTCACGTCATGTAGATGCACACAGGAGGGCACAACATGTTACCCCCTGTGTGCCTGCACACCAGTACCTGCAAGGCATGTGCTGCAGCAGTCCATGCCGTGCAGGTACTGCTTTTGATGCTTCTATTGTGATGCCTATTTCATATGCACCGTCCTGGGAATGCCAAAGAACCGCACACCAGACAAGGAGAAAACTTCTGATCTGGCGGGCGGTTCCTACACAGGTTTGGCAGTGCGGTCCCACTCCCTCACCACCAAACTCATAATAAGGCCCTGAGTCTATTGGCAGCTCGTTTTACTTGGACCACACTACAAACAGAAGGAGGACCACAGATATGCAGAACTAATGTAATGAGTCTGTCGCAAAGCTGATCTCATTGTACTGCACAAGACAATTTGGAGGCTGATGTGCTATTGTCATCAAAGCACAGCAGATTTGTGACACAATGGATAACACTTTAGTCTATTCTGCATTACCTTTCTATATTGTGTGGGGGAGTTCTCCAGCATATTGGTCTTGTAAAGAATCATTAAGCAATATCCTGACAAACTAGCAGCAAAATTGTATATTCAGCGACATTGTTGCAAATTGAGAATTTAGCATGTAAACTAACGTTCTTTGTGCAACACAATTCTATATTTGTTGGTGCCCTCGCAAATTGTGCAGTACCTGCCATATTAAGCATCAGCCTTATCATATTGGGTGAAAACTTTGACTATTGACCTTTTTTCTGGTAAATTGAATAAGATGCACCACATCATATTTGACAAGATTTCTGGAACAATGAGTAGAACAAATTAAAGTGGAGGGAAAGAGAGGTTATGATCAGTCCAACACACTTATGCCCTAATGCAGTAATCTCAGGATACTCTGTGTGCAGTTCTGGAGTGGTAGCTCAAACTCTCAATAGTGACCAGTAAAACAAATGGAGGTCAAACATAGTATTTGTGTTGTGAAGACCAAGACCCCACCCACCCATTGGTTGGCATGGTTTGAGTGCTACAGGGTGCTGCTAATGGAAGACACCGGGTCAAGGAACTATGAGGAGCTGTGGGCAGGAGATTAGGCCTCTTGCATTGTCCTCAGGATGGGGAAAAGATGTAGAAGCTAGGGGGCCCTAAATTGACACACCAGGTACCTGGAGTGCACCATTAATTGCAAAATACTAAAAATCCCATGAAGTTTGGTCCGTTGAGACTAAAGATAACCCCCTTCTCATAAGTCACGTCTGTGCAGTATTTGTACCTGTCACCAGCAGTGCCATGTGGCCTGTAGGTACTGCAATGTCTCATCCCGGCCGGGCTGGACATTTAAATCACCAGAGGAAGAGCCCATGTTCCAGAAGACCTGAGCACCTGGAGCACCATTGCACCTGATAGTTCCTTTTCCCCACTTAGATGTAGAGGCTGGCCAGTGGGAAGTCTTTGTCTAGAAAAACTCAGGGCCTGGTTGTGGTGGCCTGCCAGGAGCACAAGACTTTCAATGCCTTCAGTGAGTCTCCTGCTACCCTCTCACTCCCCTCACCGAGCAGCAAGGACTGCAGCATGAAAGAGGAGGAGAGACAGAAGGAGGCAGAATCAATAGAGCTGGATACCCTAGCAGCTCAAAGGAGAATAGTCAGGGAGTCAACCAGGACAGCAATGGCTGTGGGGCTCTTGTAGGGCACTCATGCTGTCCCAACACTGAGGTCACTTGTGTTCTCAGAGGAGCAGATGCACCTGCATGTGTATATAAAAAGGAAAAAAGAAGAAAATATTTACCAACTTGTAGCAGCCGCAATAAAGGAAACTGCTGCAGGCCAAAAGAACATCCCTGAAGCCCTTACAAAGCGCATCAAATTTGCATGCTTCTTTTGTGCTGCACCAGTAGGAGCAGGGGTGGCAATGTAATTCAGGCTCTTGCAGCCCCTGTGGTGCAGGGGGTCTCCCAACCCTCAAGGGGACACCAAAACGTAATGGGACCTCATTCAACCCAGGGAAATTATTATCTGTTAGATATGTGAGACTTGTGGCATGGAGAGTCCCATCATTTTGCACTGTGTCACTGAGCACGGGCGCCACCAGAGACATCTGTTTTGTGATTAGGAGCCTTCCAGAAAATCTGTCAGCCTACACAACCCTGGTATATTTTGGGAAATCACTACATCCCAAGTCTTATAGGACCATGGGAGCATAAGCCTCGGAGAGGTTTCTACTCATTCAGCAACACTCGTTGAGATGGGACTTTTGCCACGTGGTTCTGGCATGTTGGGCCATTCTTGTTAGGTTCTCAGGGATTGCTAGGCAGTTGTTCAAATATAGAAATCACACATTTTGATACTGAAATGTTCAATGTTGTAATGCCTTTTTTATGACGCACAGATGAAAATTAAAAGCAATGCATATTCTTGATAACAGTGAGAGTTAAATGTAGGGAATATTTCCAGTAGTTCCTGTTATTTTGTATAATGTTAAAAAGCATTACAAGGAAAGGGCTCATGCTCTGCATTTGGTTAGTATAGTGACAGCATTACAATGTCAGTAGACATGATTGTTTATTAATGCATCCCTGCTGTTTTGCAACTAGGCGAAGGAAGTGTTGTGTTTCTAGAAGTCAGGGCTTGCAGGTGCGCAAACGGCTAAAGGTGCTTCCAGCACAGAGAGGCAACGGCAAATTTAGGGCATTTGTATGTGCATCTCCGATAGGTTGTGTGGCCCTTAAAAGGGTGTCCCTGTAGGCATTTCCACCTGCCAGTCTGCACATATTTGTTGGTGTGTGTGCTATTTAGTTTTTTCTGTAATAATGTAGTTTTGTTTTTTAAAGAAAAGGCACTAACGAGGCAGCAATGTACTGGATGTTGTGTGTTGCGTTGCTAAAATCTGAGTCTCTAGCCCTAAGCGCCTCCCCTGTGTAAACCTTGACTGCTCTGTCTCTCACGCAGACAATGAAGTTCCAACAAGTGGTACTCTACTCTTAGTTTGCGTGCCCACCCTACTGGGGGCACTGGATACTCAAAGCAAAAGACTCCTGTTGTTACAACTGGGTCCAGTACCTTCTGACTGCCCCGGGATACTCTAACCTGGATTTCTCACAGTAACTTTTGTGAATGTTGTTGTTGCTCCTTACAGTGAAAGGTGGGTGTGAAAATGTAGTGCAATACATTAGTGACTGCGATAAGAAGGGAGTGGCTGAACTTGCCGGAAAAACCATGATACTTATTATGTTTGTCTTATCATTTTAGGATCCTTGTTGCGTCTCAGCTGGAACCTACGTATGCAAGATCAGTGTTTCCGTGCTTCGATGAGCCCGCCATGAAAGCAACTTTTGATACTAGAATTGTGCATCCTCCAAACTATGTGGCCTTGTCTAACATGCCTGCTATATGTAAGTATGAAACACAAGTACTGTTAACTAAATATTACTGCAATAAATCAGACTTGCATTGAGAAGTGACTACAGACATTCACTCCTTTGTTGTGTGGTGTGCCCTTGTGGAACACTGGCTCATATTTGGATAATCATCATTGCTGTGATCAAAACAATCATAGTAAAGAAAAGTGCAACTCCAAACTCATTCGCCACTCAAGTAGTTTCAGGCCCTATCTAGGTATCTGTGAACATGCATACACATTTTAGGTACAGACTATTAAAGAAAGAGAATCCGTTTTTACATTGACTATAGCCTCTGACTCCTCAAGAAAAAAGGAAACAGCGTATGAACTAATGCTATTTACTGGTGGGGATGTGCTTTGTGGGATTGGAGTGTTCTTTTCAGTGTTGTACAGTATATAGCAAGACGAGAGACTGCATAATAGCCTCCTGTCTTGTAGTAAAGTGAGCTTTAATGACATCTGTTAATCAATGTTCAGAGGTGCATAGACTAAAGAGGAGATGCAACGCATCGTAGGGTAGAGCATCCTCAAAGACCTTTAATGATTTTTTAGATGTAAGAAGCTTTTAGTAATTGATTCCAAAGTGAAAGACTTGGGGCGAGCAATACTGAGGAGCAAAAATAGCATGGGATGGAACATTACATGAAATCAAGGTGTATTTTCGGAGGAATGATCCAGATGTAATGCAGTCAGTAGAGGTGGCCGAGGTAAAGGGGTAAAAGTGCAGGCGTTTTTAGTTAGGCTTGTGCTATCTAATGAGATGGTTCCCTAATACTCACATTTTATGTTAGGTTTGGGAAATGTTGATCAAAGTGTGAGGAACTGGGAAAAATCTAACATTCCCATGGCTAAAATGACTGCAGTAAACACAAAAGGTACCTGTCTTCAAAACAGCATAGTCATGATATAGCTTATTGTAAAATAGTGAAAACGGTTGTCGCAATAGTGATTGAGAATCACTTTTGGACGACTTCACTGGGTGCTTAGATGCTTTTCGGAATTTGATTGTTTTCATAAGACTAAAAAATCAGAATGTTATGGTAGTTAGAAGGGACAACTGTCAGGTGGACATATGGGTGATTGCATTGATAGCTTGAAATGAGAGTCGATTCACTGTGTCAGGAATGTAACAACCCAAAAAGGAATGGCTTGACCAACCGTAAGGACCTAATGTGAGACGTAATTATATTTACAAAACTATGGGTCAATGTACTCAAAACAGGTTGCAAAAAGTGGTTGCCAATTGCGCACCAGCTTTTTGTGATTAGTAACTTTGCGAACTAACCAATATACTAAAAGGTCAGTTCACAAAATTAGAAATTGCAACAGATCCCAGACCAACCTGTCTAATGAATAATAATTAGGATGTTTGCAATTTGCAACCCAGTACAATTGGTTGCAATTACAGGGATGCTGGCCTGCAAGAGTCAGCAGACCACCATCCGTGTGATTGCTTTTCAAAATTGAAAATCTTTTTTTTATAAAGCAGCATGGAAACAGGATTACTTTTAATAAAACATTTTCAGGTTTGAAAACTTCAGTGAGAGTCCGCAGTGGTCCCCTAAACCACCGTCCACTCCACTCGAAGCTGCTACCCCCATTCTCAAACTGGAAAGGTTCCAAACAGGGCCGGACATGCATTTGATGCCACCGGGAATTTCCTCCGTGGGCTGGAGCCCTTGGAGGTCAGATCCTCCAGCTCACTGAGTTTTTTTTTTTTTACGGAGTTTTATATATCGCAAACTTGACCCAGTATTGGGTATCAGAGCGCTTTACATAGCACCAGTTGCATTACATGAGGACACATTCATTTTTGTTAGGCACGGCAAGATTAAGTGATTTGCCGAGAATCACAGGATGTTTAGCGTCATTGCCGAGACTCGAACCCGGTTACCCAGATTCGCGGTCGACCGCCCTAGCCGTTAGGCCAACTCCTCTCCCAAATTAACTAATTGAAGCAGTCAAGGGGAGGCTTCAAGAGAAAGAGAAAGAGGGTGGGAGGCAGAAGGTAGAGAGAAAGTGATCTGGGAGGGAGAAAAGAGAGAGAAGAAAAGTAGAAAAAGAATGGATGGATCGAAAGAGAGAGCACAAGAAGACAAAAGGAGCTGGGCTTGTTTGAGCATTTTTGCCAGGGATGGTTTTGTTTCCCCAGTCCAACACTGGTTCTAAAGTGGATGCCCTTCCGCTTTGCAAATCTTTGCGAATCTGGGGAGTCAGTAAATTGGGAGTAAGTAACTAATCAATGTTTTGTGACCACATGGCAGTGGCTAAGGGGCAGATATACGAAGAATTTCTTTTTTATTAGGCACGTGGACGTGATGAGATGCAAGTTTCCAGAGAGGCGGAGGCAGAGAGGCGGAGCCTGTTCGAGTTCGTGCTGAGCCGCTGCAGCCGGCCGTGGCCGCCACTGCCACCGCTGAGAACAGCCGCGATTCCTGATTTCTGAAATCGCCTAAAATCGCCGAATTACCTCCCGAAAACAGCCTGCCAAAACTGAGGGCTGAGTCTGTGACCAGACCGCTGCCAGCTCACCGGTGGCCGGACTGCCAAGAGTGCAGACTCCCAGTCGAGACAGTGCCAGTGCCGGAGGGTGAAGAGCGACATGGGCTGAAGGCTGAAGCCCCGGAAAACATTCAAGGCAACATTCAAGGCATCCAAGGTCAAAGGCCAAACACGAGGCAAACGTAAAGCAAGTGCAGAGCACAGTTTGACTGCAAAGCAAAGCAGAGCTGCACAGATCTCCAGAGTGGCATCGAAGGAGATTGGCTGGCCAGAAACGGCTGCGCAGAAACTGAGCGGTGAGGTGGAGCTGGAGAGGGGTTGATCGGCTGGGGCTGGGGCGGGCACAGGGCATAAAAGTAAACGAGGAGGCCCCGTAGGAGGTCTTGTAGAGCTTGCCACCCCACCACCTCCCCCCCATGCGGCTCAGCCACGGTTCCTGCTCAGTCTTAAGCCCGTTTAAAAGCCACCAAGCCGCTAAGCAATCCAGAACCTGGCATAACTTTGTCATCACCTCGACAAGATTTTAACAAACTCTGTTTTTTCCAAAGCTATAATTGCAATCTAATCCACCCTCAGAGAAAAGACTTATTGGGGGTCCGCAGGACAAAGAGGAAACCTGTAGTACCTGGCTGTAGTGATTCATGACTGCTGGAGACGAGTGCACTGACCATAGGAGACAAGCGCGACTCCTTTCCTGCGCCTCTAAAACCTTGCGTTGGCAGTCCATAATACAACCTCCTGCCTAAGTCCGTGAAACTGCGAGACTGTGTGCGAAGCTGTACGCTAGAGAGTGGAAACTCGGCACTCGGTGCTCAGTGTTGCATGAGCGGCGCACTGGCGCATTGAAGCCATACCTCTCTAGTTGTAATGGCCGGCTTGGCTAAGGGTATTTTTCTATCAACAGATCTCGCTGGCCCAACAAGGAGCGCACCATCAATCGGCGCCACGACCCTGCAGAATCAATAAAGCAGGGGAACAGAAGGGCCAAGTGTGCAGCCGGCTAGGAACCATCAGGAAGCATTCTCCCAACACAACCAGAACGGCAGACAGTTGTCCGCAAAAATAAAAACCAAAAAAAAACACCAAGCCATTCCTTAGTAAATTTAGTTTGGAGAATAGCCCAACTTCCCCGGTGTCCAATTCTCGACAAGCGCAGCAACCGCTACATTCAGACTTCTGCCACCTGTCTGATTCCACCCACTAGCAGCAGTCTTCCTATCACTTTTCCAGCACCCTCTATAGTCCGGCTGGTGCCTGACCGGTGGTGCAACAAACCCCTGGTTCGGATTAAAACATATAAAGTTATCTCCCGCACTATCAAATGGCTCACAAAAAATTAAGATCAAGAACCATCTTTTTGAAAAGAATGGGAATGGAACAGGCAACTAGAAAGAGCCCTGGGAAGTTGATATGAAAAGGAAAGTCTTCATTGATCCCTGAAATTGCTAAATACTTCACAAAACTAGGCACTGACAAACAGGGGCAATCACAAAAAGATCTACAAAAGGATCATCAAAATAAGGGTAATATCAAAGTTGAAAAGAAAGGAGCACAAAACAACGAAAAAACTCAAAATCAAAAAACACCAGAGGCACTCAAAGAAAGTACCCCAAGAATCCGGGATGGGCTAACCTCACAATATCAGAATCAATAATACCAGAATCACCCCAATTACAGCAAATTCAAGACTACGACATCACTTGCCCAGACATCAACATCAAGGATCTGTTCTTCTATAAGGGTACTTAAAAGGAGTCACAGAACATTCAGATTAGTACTCCACAAAAAATTTCTGACCCAGATGGATCTCCCAATCAATCACCAGATTTTTCAATCCTTAAGATTACAGGAATCTCCAACGAACGAATATACCACGTTATTCAAATCTCTGTTCACCTTGCAAAGAATTTTGGAAGTAGTTCTTACTCATCTAGGGAACATACTGGAAAACTCCGATCAATTGCTTGACACTCAATTAGGAATGCTAAAATAAGGAAGAAAGACCAATTAAAATCAACATCAACAGCAGAAGTCAGTGAATAACGTAACGAGTGAAATTGCAAACCCTTCTTTCTCCACTGAAGAAAGACATTGCAACTCAAACTGGGCGGAATCAACCTAAAGAAAAAAGGATAATCAAGATCTCAGCCAGATCTATTCCCTTAGAAAACTTTTTAAGGAGAATTACAAGTCGGTCACCCATCATCCGCCCTTAGCATATTACCCAATTTTTACTAAAACAAAACCTAAATCACAATTAAATTTGACTGTTCCAGTAATACTACCTTGTAAAGCAATAGACACCACTGGATTATCTACCAATGTCCCTCCGGGTCCAGAAACTCCAATCAACGAAAACAGACAAAAAAAGATCAAACAGAAAAGGACTAAGAGAAAGGCGCTAAGAAGGATCGAGAAAAAGAAAGCCCGAAAGAAGAGGTTCCTGAACATTCCCCCTACTCTGATTTGACCATCAGAAAAATAGGAAAGATTAGAAATGGCGCAGAATAGAAAGGTAAAAGAGCAGAAATCACCAGTCAAAATACAAAGGGCAAACTCTAACCAACTTAATCCAAAGGCAACCATCTTCTCAATAGTAGATCATGGAACAAAATCGCCGGCTCTAAAGGATATTCCACAAAGAACCTACAACATCAGGAAGATGAACACACAACCAGAGAAGAACACGACAAACCACCTGGTAATCACAGACCTATTCTCTTCTGGCGATGCACCGCTTAATCACGAAAGAATCATTAATTTGCTACAAAAGATACAGCCGTTACATTCCTTAGCTAGAAATGAAATAAAACTAGTAACGTTCCCTGAAAAATCTACAACCACTACAGCAATTGTAGAATTCTGGTCTCCAGTAATACCAGGAATAATATTAAAGGAAAGTGAGACTCTTCACAAATACGGCTATGATTTAACGCCAGTGCAAAATCGTGAATTCCAAAAGTCGGAATTATTAGAAGAATCTTTTAAAACTCAGCATTGAATCAAAAGCTCAACACCACGAATAATCCTCCAAATCCCTACGGGAAAATATATTTGTTTCCATAAAGAATGGAGAAAGAGGCAATTGTAGTAAAAATACCCCAAAAAGAGAAATAACAACGAGGGACTACTCATGGGCCTGGATCTCGGAGAATCTGAATAGCAATAAACAGGACAAGGAAAATAAGCGCCCTAGAATATACCCGGAAAAACACAAGAAAAATTTGCTGTAATAACAAAAGACCGTCCAGGGATTGTGGCCTTAAACCTGGTCTATAACACATTTTGACCAAGAAGAATACTACATATACGATATCCCCGCAGAGCAGGTCGATCGGGTACACACGAAAGGTGGGATAGCAATTCTTCTTAACGAAGTCTATAAGTGGGCCCAAGAAATATTCCCAACTGATTCAAAGAATTTTCAATATATCAAGATCAAATCTGGGACCGACCCACTAGAAATTCTAAAAGATCTCCTCATCTTCAATGTTTATATCCCCCCCCGGAGCAAAAATGAATGCACTTGCAATAGAAACTCTTGTGGATATCGAAAAGGTAGTAGAAGGACAAGGCTATCCATCACTTTTCATCACAGGCGACTTTAATGGAAAAATAGCAAATGAGTTACTTGAAAAATGGGCAAACTGGGACAGAGAAGAAGCTCTGGCAATCTCCACTCCACTATTTCCCAAAGAAAACAAAGCCGACAAAAGAGGGAAAATCCGACTAGCCTCACTCCCGACGTTAAATGGAGTAATATTAAACAGCAACGTAGAAGGAGACATCCCCGCATCACCCACAAGACAAGGGAACTGCAGCTCCTCAATCCTGGACTACATGATCTGTAGCTCGGATTTTTTCGGCACTGTTTTACAACTCAAAATTAACTTTGCACGAGGAAGCGACCATGCAATCCTGGAAGCAAAAACAGAATGGAAAACACAACCTGCATCACCAGGCCATATCATGTACACTCATAATACAGTTATGGTAAATTAGGCCCAAGGACGGATCCACTGGAATTCATCGACACTCAACAAAATCATTACCGTAATTGATACGACACAATCATTACAGATAACTCCCTCTATAAATCCGATAAAAAACTTTGAAATAGTCATTAAAAAGCTGACACAAAAATTACAGGACAAACTAAAACAACGGGGTCCAACAAAGAACCGAAACAAAAAACTGAACTCAGTCACTAATATAAAGCAACTGAATAAACCGTTAAGGTTGCAGTTTCTTGAATACTCTGCATCAAAACAAATAGAAATTAACAAATTGAAAAACCAACGCAGGAGAGAAAAAGCAAAAAACAAGGAAAAAAAACAGGATAAAAACTGGGTTGATATCTAGATAGCAGCAAAACAGAATAACCAACATGCATATTGAAACATAATTGCCAAAGAAATAGGCACACAAAAAGCATTACAAGCTATCCCAGTCCCCCAGGCAGAATGGGAATCATACCTAGCCAATCTATACAAATCAAATACAACCTCGAAAAGGACTAATAGCTCGGCTAGAACTCCTGGAGTAAAAACATTGGTTATCAGAGCACCAAGTCCCCTTTCAATCAAGTTCTACATAAAAAAGGCAATATCATCGGGAGCAACGGGACCGGACCAAATTCTGATCAAGGTTCTCCAAAGCAATCCTAAAGCATGGAGCAAGTTCTTATCTCCCCTTTTTAGCCGCATTTTCACAACAGGGGAAATCCCTAAATCTTGGAAGGGGAGCATTGTAATCCCAATACACAAGAAAGGTTCAAGGCTGCTTCCCGGCAATTATTGGCAGATAGCTCTCCTGGACGCAACAGGAAAGATCTTTGCAGCAGCAGTATTAGACTACCTTAAAGACTGGGCTTTCTCATTCGGTCTACTCCCTTTATACCAAGCTGGATTCAAACCAAAGCACTCGGTCACTGATTACATTGCGGTGCTGCAAACCATATTAGACAAATATGTGTCCTCAAAATCTCAGGTTGTGTATGCCGCTTTTGTCGACTTTACCATCGCATTCGATAGGGCAGATAGAGGAACACTTTGGAGAAAACTCAGCAAAATGTAATAACATCACTACATTCCGGGACTTGGTGTCAGGTCCAAATGGGGAGGGAGAAGGGTCTCACAAGCCCAATTCCGACCCCAAATGACCTTAGACAAGGATGCCTTCTTGCTCCTTTATTGTTTTCCCTATATATCAGTGATCTTCGTCAATGTTTTAAACAGATCAGCAACTTTCCACCTAAAATTGCTCTCCACAAAATTCACACCATGAGGCATGCAGATGATGTAATCATTATAGACCTAACACCATTTGGCCTGCAAAGAAATATGCAAGTACTCCATAACTACACAGAGGAAAATGATCTAATACTGCATATTACAAAAACAAAATAGTTCCATTCTCGGGAAGGAAACGGAGTGCCAAATTCAACTGGACTTTAGGGGGAAAATAGTTGGAAGTGACAAATGAGTACACCTACCTAGGTCGAATCTTTACAAAGTCTCTACAAAACGCGCTCCATATACAGAACCTAAATCGGAAAGCTGATGTTCATGTGGGGGCACTTTCACATCTATATGCCTCGACTGGTCAAAGACACTTTTCTTCGCTACTCCAGGTATATAGAGCCAGGATTGTGCCAGTGCTTTCGTATGCCCTTGAATACATCCCACTAAGTCAATGGAAACGCCTAGATATCAAAGAAGGGAAGATCCTGCAGAAACTCACAAAGATGTCTCAAGCAGTCCCGGTACAAGCTCTCCGCCTCGAATTTTCAATAGTCAGTTCCTATGCCAAAGGAATCAGCAATGTCATCAGGTGGGCATATAGCCTCCTCAATGCGGAGGAAGGAACGCTCCGATCCCTACTCAAATCAGAGGCATTTGACCAAGGAACTCTGAAATATGTATTCTGTAGGAATGTCTCAATTGCTTTTAAATTATCTAACGTTAATATTAATTTGTTGCAATCATGGACTCCTGCCCAGTTGAAGCTTTTCTTAAAAAACTTCACTCCAAGGCTAAGCTTTGACCTTGACTGTCAGCATTGTGCCAAACTGTCACTATATAAAAAATATGCAGAATCTCTGGTCTACAGGAAAACACAACAGTATATTTATTTTAACCTAAGCTTGGAGTTAGGAGACTGATTGTATTGCTCAGATTTGAGACACTCCACTAAAATCTTTTACTCACAAGTGGCTACCAAAAGAAAAATCTAGTAGTCTCTGTAACTTATTTAACGGTGGGGAGCAAGTTCTGGAACATCTGTTGTTTACTTGCCCAAATGCATTAGTTGTAGAAGCAAGAAAAAGGTTTCTCCAACCTATTTATATAAAATGTAGACTTAACTCTGTCGTTCAGGACTTGAGTTCACTTTGCAAGAATCAGCCAAATGAATTTGTATGTTACAATTTATTTAAATTTTTTAAATCCTTTTTAACTTTGTATTAGAATGAAAACTTTTATCATCTAACTGCTTACATTTTGATATCATGTATCAAATATTTGTGGTTCTCAGTCGAGAACTAAACCAAATAAACTTAACTTGAACTTGAGCTTGTGACCACAATGCCTGTGTAAACCCTTGATGCATATGGTTCCATATCACAATTTGGAAGGGACGCCCACAATATGTCCCTTCCACATTGCAATTTGTGAAACATAATTACTAGATATAAATGTAATCAATGCAATTTAGTAGATGACCTGAATTTGTGAAATGTATTACAGAACACATAAGTTAATATTTTAAAGTTCCTGACAATACCATTATCCAATTTAAGTGTTGTATGTATGGATGTGGCATTCCAATAGCATGAAACTAGCCAAAAGTCACAGAGTGAAAGACAAGCACAAAGAAAATGAATGATAGAAGAGTAGGTTGTTTGCAGGCTGTTAGTTAATTGTGATGTAGGGTTCTTTAAAGAGGTGTGCCTTTAAACCTTTTCTAAATTGATCAGTATTGAGGAGGTCCTGATGGATATGGCCCTGTTCCAAATTCTGGGTGCATAGATGGGAAAAGTCTACTTACAAAGCCTATTGTAATGGATTATAATAAATTAGAGTAAATGTCTGAGGAAATCAAGGCATTAAGGATATTTGACAAAACTGAATTAAATATACATTTTCACTTTGGCACGATCCTACTTTTCAGCAGATTGATTCTTGAATGATTAGGAGGGACAGTTTGTTCCATTTTCTTCAAAAAGCCATCTTTTTGGATATTTTATTGGATATCTTTTAAAGACTCAGCTTACTGTGCAACATGAACAGCTCTAAAATATTGTAGTTAGTTTACCTATTTTATGCACAGTTGTTGTATAGCAATAGTTGCAGTTCATGTCATTTCATAATGAGCCCCATTTTCTTCCCAAAAAGATATGTCAGAGGCTCTATATCTTGGCGCTTTCTCATTATAGAGGACATAGGTACAAAATAGATATTGCATAATGTTGGGGAGAGCACACAGCTCTGCCTTGTACCTGTGATATGAGAAACCTGTTAATCAGAAATACTGCTGATATACACATATAATGGAGTGCAATTGCCTGTAAGCATCTTCCTCTCCACCCAAATCTTTCAAGGGCCGCCCATGCATTTCCCGGCAAATTTGCTCATAAACATTTTCTGCATTAATGGTCACAGCTGTCAAAGGTATATTTCCCTAGGTCACTATGTCAGCTGAGCAAATAAGGGTTTGAGTATGGTATGTAAGCTGTCGACGCCCCAGCCTGCTACTCATGGATTGAGCCCTGGAGAAATTTGATCACTTTGTTGACTTTTTATTCTATCATAGATATTTAGATCTATGTTGACATTCCCAAGACACAGGCAAAAATTATTGACAACAGAAATTAGTGCCTAATTCGTAGATTTAGGAGATGTTCCTTTTACAGTACATCTAAAAACAGAATACATACGCTAGGAGATAAATCATAAGTTATGGGTGCATAATATTTGTCCAGAAGCCCATCTGGCTCAATCACCTTTTGTTCTTTAGCACAGTTCTATCACAAAGATCTCTTCTACCATATTCCCCAACTGCGAGTCTAACAGTGTAGGTAAGGGCAGGATCTCTAAAATCATCTTTGGCATGATACGTTATACCTTTCCTCTTGAGTAAATGACTTAATAAAGTCACTTATTTACGACCTTTGTTCACCACCTGAGGTATTATGCTCCTATTTCAATTTCTATATTTTTTGACAGGCCAAGATCTGCCTCCATTATTCATTCCATTCATTAGGTTTGTGTTATCCGTGCTTCAAGTCAATTGTTGGCCTAATACCAAGCAGCACTTGTCCCTCTACTTGTCAAACATTAGAGGTATTCTGTAATTACACAAAAAGATTAACATTAAATAGACAGGTTCCCACGAACTTGTCCACGGAGAATAAGGATATATCTCCTTAGTCTAGATCTGGACTAACAAAGTTACTAACCTTCATCTGAAATTGATATCGAAATATGTGCACTTGTTACAATGAATTTTTTTAAAATAATATATTCATATCTGCATAGCAGCATTGACATCAATGAAGTTTGATTTCCTCGTGAAAGTATGAAAACTGCCAGTGGTTGCTTGAATTGAGGTCAGTACTTTTACAACAAATTCGTGAACATATTTTGTGAGATTGCAAATACAATGTGTATTCACTTTAAACAATTATCAGGTGAAAATGATGTTTTATAAAATGCTTTTGTTTCGCCCAGCTCTATCCGAAAAGGAAGATGACAACGGAACAAAATGGGCAGTTACAACGTTCAACACCACTTTGAAAATGTCAACATACATAACTGCTTTTGTTGTTTGTGACTTCGATTACATCAATACGACAGACGAACGAGGACGTGAGGTAAAACTAACGCATGCAAATGATTATAGAACTGAGTTGCCTAGTGATATCATGTACATTTCTTAAACTTTGGCTTTTCATTTTTCTCATTTTCCTGTTGAGCACTTGATACAGCTTTTCATTGTTTCAAAGTTAGATGTTTTGGGCTGAAGGAAATAATCATACAAAGACGTGGAAATAGATAATTTAATCAGATGTAGCTGATAATGTCTCGCATGTATTGTGCCCATCAAATTGTACTGTGGCTAAATGCATACTAGGTAGTTAAGTTTTTCAAGATGTTTTGCTCATGTCTGAGATGAAGAAAAATGGATTTCCGAGTGTGGAGCATGACCCATCTTGCACCTAACAATTTGTAGTTGATGGCTTAGTTAGTTAGTCCTTTTGATAACTATCGGTAAAGTCAATGGGAATGGGGCTTTCCATGCCAACCTAATGGACTGTGGTCTATATGTCTATGTAAAGTGCATTAGTCCAAGGTTGCAGCATTATTATTACCCTATATCTGGCAGTATTTTGAGTAAAATGGTGAATAGGCGCGTCTGGCATTCATTAGGTCTAGTGTTAGTCAATGCCTTTTGATTTTACTACAATTATATATGTAATGTTCTCACTTATAGGAGCTTTCAACCAGCCCTCTTGACCGATTGCTCTGTTGTTGTGTCGTTCACAAATTTTTTCTGCCCTCTACAGCATGGTGCAATAGGTCAGCCTACTACAGCCTTTGGCTAATGTGGGCTCTTGCACAAGCTGAAATTCTTCACACATAATAATTTCCTTTAGTGCCAGCAACTACTATGGCTATGTGTGCTTTTGGAGACAAAACATATTTTTGTTTTTTGTCAGTTGTTTTTGGAAAGGGCCTGGCAGGTCTTCCAACAATAGAGTTTTACAAACAATATGTCAAAACAAAACTAGCATTGTTAAACCAAAAGGCTAGTGATGATGCCAGACCTACTGGCTTCACCAATGCTTCTTTTTAAAATGCTGTTGGTTTGCTCTGCTTGTGTATGACATGATTGTAAGGTGCGAGTGTCAGTTTAGTCAATTAAGTGTAAAAGGTTGTGCCCTTTCCATCCATCAGCTGGTATAATAACAACATCTGCGACAAATCCTATGGTTGAGCAAGTTCAGTGGCCAGCTGAAGCCCTTGCAGCTTGAATAATGTGTTTTTCTCGTTCCATCCCAATTTCATTTTATAGAACTTGTACTTGAAATGAAAGTTCCAGTAATATGATATATTTAAAGGGAAGGAGAGAATAAGAACAAAAAACAAAAAAATGTATGCATTTATTTATTAGCTGCACTTCGATAATCACCAGTTGATAAGATTATTGGATTATTGGATTCTGCTTCTTTCTCTTGGCTTATTTATTCACCGCCACTTAAAAAACACAAAGCACAGGTAGATAACTCAAAAGATTTGTAAGTGCAGGTAGTCTTGTGTCATAACTAAGGACCAGATGATCTCTCAAGTTATGTCCCTTTTCGAAATGAAAAAAGGGCAGTTTGATGAATCTGCATACAATGTTGGAAAAAGAAGTTCATCAACCTCAACAATCTTCATGGAAAGTTTCACGTTGATCTGTCAACAGGGACCAAGAAACCACGGGGTCCAAAAAATTCAATTTCCCAGGTCAATTTTCTTAGGAAAATTTGCTCTCTGATACAGAAAAAATGGCTGAACTGAATTACACCAAATGAGTTCATTTGTTGACTTGGACAGAAGGTGGGTTAACTAATCAAGCCAAAACTATGACCTCATAGCTGATAGATGGATACTGACTGGGAGGTGAGGAGTCGCTGAAGAATATTTGTTACAGTTTCCCCAGATGGTGAAATACATTCTTCTGGATTCTGAATTTAAATCCCTCTTTCATTCATTTATGTGTGATGTCAAGAACATAATGAATTTGATGATAGATATTTTTAACTTTAGGAGAGATGCTGTGGAAATCAGATGCGGTACAATGTTACATGGATATGTATATATGAAATAAATCATTTATGAGAGCCTAACTATAGTCCCAAACCATCTGTTCATTATGTGTGAATAGTTCCCACACCATCATTGTTTTATTTGAGAATGTATAAGATAACTTTAATAGGCAATCCCTGTGAGTCTCATAAGAATATGTGTGGCAGCATTACAGGACTAAGGTACATCTCCTCTCCATCCTGAAAACGAATTACAAATATGAGAGGGTTAGGAGAATTCACCCTGGCACTAAGGGTTATATGGAGATCCCTGATTGGACAGCATGTCAGGACAGCCATTATAGGACTTGGTGACATTGCCCCCATTGAAATGCATTTTAGTAAATGGCAGGTGTTGGGGGTCACAGAAAGGAGAACATATAAAGGGGGTTATCAGATTTAAGTTACAATATAAATCATTTGTGGTAAACTCATTTTAGGAATTCTGGGGAGTTCTCGTGATTTTACCCTGTCAAAAAGGATGGTACCTTCCTGGGATATAAGAAATCATATTTGAGAGAAAATTGTTTTCTCTCAACATTTTCTCCTAGCGGTTCTGGAAAGTGCTCCAAAAGCTAAAATGAGAGCACATTTTAAATATGTTCATTCCATCTTCCTCAGACATGTGAGGAAAAAGTTTCATCTTTTGAGTAAAACATGTACTTCCAACCGAAGCAACAGCGTATCTGTTGATTCCCTGGTGTTTCCACCAGTGTGGTAATGAGCAACTAGAGTACTAACATTCTGTATTTATGACCAAAGTGTGGCACCCCTGAACACCATCATAACAGAATCAGGTTGTAAAACCTAAAGCATTTTCTTTAAAGATGAACAAAATAAGTGTGTTCATTTTGTTAAAGAAATTATGGCTTGGGCCCTAGAAAGCTACGACATGTTCTACAAGTTCTCAAATATCTTCCTCATCCATGTCATAAAATAGACATGTTCTTTTAACACATGCAGCACTCTGTCATTTGACTTCCTAGTGTTCAACAGTAGCTTCACCACAGAGTTCTAATGAGCAGCTAGAGCACTAACGTTCTATATTTGGCAACAGTGTATCACACCTATTTACTTACTTATAGAGGCTTTAAGCCAACCAACCCCATCCATTGGTTTATTGTTGTGTCATTACATTACATCCACACACCAGTTATCTCCTTAAGTGCTATTGGCTGCTGTGTTTTGGTGTTTCTCTTTCAAAAATACTTATTTCCCTCTTTTAAATCTTTTTCACCCCAGTCATCAGTGGCTCTCTCGACCTCTTTCTTACTTCAGATGCTCTGTGGGTGTCTCTCCTCTGCATCAGCCAATCCATGTTGTGGTTCTTCTTTCATGTCATATTGTGTTGTCAGGTCTGAAATCCAAAAATAGTCAATCAACTTTGAAAAGTGACCCAAAAGCAAGGTGAACCGTACAAAAGAATCAGATAACAATAAAATCGCTTAAAAATAGTAAAACTAAATTTATTTCTTTTTGGTATATGTTTTTACTGCAGACAGCCATGGCTTTCTTACTCTTTTTCTGCAGCTTCTCTGTGATTGGCTTTCCTCTGTAGCAGCGAAGTCGATGCCACTGACTGACAGTAATGGCAGATCTGTCATTATAAACAAGGTCAACAAGGCCCAAAAAGCACATTAACATAATATAGAATTATCACAGGGTTGCTGCAGAGACAAGCTACCAACTGAAAAGCTGCAGCGAGAGACAGGGCAAGAATCTGGGCTGTCAGAAGTAAAAAGATAACATACTACTGTGTTAGGCTTATAATGTATTGATGCCTCTTGCCTCTGTTGGTATGGGTCATCTTAGAATGTTATGAGATGATATTCCAGGGAGATCAGTTGGAGCTGGAGACTGGAGGGAGAAGCTGCTGATCTCAGTTGGTGCTTATGGTATACATTAAAGTTCTTTGTAGACTCATCGCAAGTATCCTGTTGTAGCTGAAACTTCGTAATACCGTTGACCATCAGCCTGGGAGGAGACAGGCTTTCCAGAAGAGCACCAACCTTGTTCGGTGCCAAGTTTTGGTATTCAGTAGTTGGTGGAGGTATGATGCACATGCAGCAGGCATGATTTCTTCCCAGTTTATCCTTTCGGTTGGCCTGTTGGATCGACATATCGATGTGCTGTAACGTGTGAACTCTACTCATGTGTAACGGCCTTCCCAAACCCAGCACAAGCCTTTACAAAGGCAGTGCATGCGCACGAACAAAGCAGGAAGCGCAAGAGCAAGCTTTACAGGCATCGCAAATCCCTTTGGCCATGGAGCAGGAAGCGCGAGAGCAAGCTTCAAGGACATCGTGAATCTCATTGGCCAGGAAGAATGCACTGATGTTACATCTGACTTGAAGCAATTTCAATCAGCTGGACCGCATCAACGTAATCTCACTAGATGTGTTGATGCCAGGTACACCATGCTGCAGAAGTTGGTGTGTCTAGGTTCATGTGACCATGTGTTGTGATTTGTGCTTTGGTCAGGAGCATAACCGAGCCTCAGGTAGTGCACATACTCGGAGTCGTGTGATTGCTTTGCCGTTGGGGGCAGAATCACGCTTCTATTAAATGCGCATAGTTGGATGCTTCTTTAGCCTCGTGCGGTCAGTCAGTAAATGAACACTGAAGGCACATGAGGTACTGTCTATGTTAATTTCATTTGGCGCCAGTTTCACCCTTGGTTATGTAGGACAATTAGAAAATTTTATGCGGTATAAGCGCATTGCTGGGGCATCTATGCAGCAATTCCCTTTGGTGCAAGTGTGGAAACATAGGAACAGCAATACTGGTATATTTGTAGCTGTAGCCTAACTATTTGGTCATGAGTGAGGGCATCAACACTCATTGTGAAGTCCTCTATACCTTTCTGAGACTGTAGTTAAGTAATTTGTCCTGTTCGTCTCTTTTTTTGTCTCTCTCGTTTTATTCTTTGAAAGCCAGGATACAGGAAAGTCATTGCGAGTTTTAAAATTAGGTAACTGATACATGGCAATCTTATAACTTGTGAACTTGTTATTCAAAGCTTATTCCAGTGAAATTTGGTGTTATTTGTTATACATTTGCATATTTTGATTTTTTATTTTTGTATCATTGTAATAGTAGTGGCAAATATGCCATCACCTCCAATATTTCTCTCGGACAAAGCTGAACCAATTATACCATGGAATAGGTGGAAGAATGTATTTGATTCGTACCTTGTAGCTATTGGGTGGGAAACATTTCCGCCACCAGGAAGGAGGGAGTTTTGCTCCATAATTTAGGAGTAGAAGGTCGTAACATTTATGACAGTTTGGAAACCATACCAATAGGCAATGAGGAAGGGGATGCAAGGGATGTTTTTGACATGTCTGTATTGATGTTGGAGAAACATTCTGAGGAAGGGATAAATGCAGTATTGGAGCGCCACAAGTCTTTCTCGAGAATACAAGGGAAGGAAAAAAGTGTGGTGAATTATGTGGCATGTACACTTGTGAATTTTGACCCATGGACAGACTCACTCATTAGGGACCAAATAGTGCGGTGACCAACAATGTAAGAGGGCAAGTAAAATTATTGGCGAAAAATCCCGATCTCAGAGAGGCTATTGCTGTTGTAGAAGATGTGGAAAGCACAAATACTTGGGTATAGGAGATGCGAGTTGTGCCTTCTTCTCCATTGCAAATTATTCCAAAAGTCCTGTGGTTACCGAAATTGTTGGGGAAGTTTTGGATAAAGCTAAGCAAGGTGGAAAGCTGAGCGGCACTAATAAGGATAACAAGACCAGTAAAATGACATGTTATTACTGTGGCAATGTAGGTCACTCAGCAAACAGTACTCAATGTTACCCCAGGAATTCTGTGTGTCGGAAGTACAGTTAAAAGGGTCATTATGCATGAGTCTGTAAAGGTGATAAGCATCAAAATGTTGACATGATTGTGAAGATGTAAGCAAAATGGTATTAACTATAAAAACCTTTTCCCTGTGAAGTGGTTGTGGACCCTCTTAACATGCCTGAATGTCATGTTAAACTGGATGATAAGGATATTGCGGTCTTGGCTGAGTCAGGTTCACCTTACACCATGGTGGAGGAAGAGAATTGGGAGAAAGAGTTTGGTAGAGTTTGGTGGAAAGCAAGTAACCCTGTTTCTGCCAGATATAAACCTGGTGAGCTACGGTGGACCCAAAATCAATGTGGTGGGTTATGCAGTTATGAGAATTATATTGTTGGATAAGGAAACAGTAGGAAAGGTGTATGTAGCAAAACAAGGTGATAATTTGCTAGGATGGCACCACCTGCGGGACATGGGGATTATATTGAATCCCAATGCTATCCAACCGGTCATGTGTGTGTAATCGGAGCAAGAACATGAAGACATTGTATGGAGATTTCCTAATGTATTCAGTAGCAAGTTGGATCTTCTTAAAAACTTTGAGCATAACACAATTCTAAAAAAAAACACCTCCACTTGTATTCACAGAGTCAGAAAGGTTCCCAATCTTATGCTGGAACTGGTAAAGGATGAACTTAACAGGTTGATCAAGAATCAAATAATTGAAGGAATTGAATCCTCAGAACGCTTGGCCCCAAAGTGTTGGCACCAAAGGATGAGGGCAAACAAATTAGAATGTGCGTTGACCTTTGAGACCTTAATAAACATATTTGGGTTGATTGTCAACCTCTTCCTAACATCTCTGAGCCGTTGACTATCAAGTTATGTTATATGATAAATCCAGAATCTGACGTCATTTGTCACACGGTTGGGAGTATACCGCTTCAAAAGGATGCCTTTTGGATTAGCGTCCGCAGCGGCATCTTTCCAGAGGATTATGAAAAAAACACTCAACAGAGTAAAGGACATACTTTTCTTCTAGGATGACATTCTTATATATGGGAATGATCTTGAGGAGCATGATGATACATTGATGAAGTTGTTGGAGACCTTGGCTGAGGCAGAGTTAACACTCAAAAGAGAAAAGAGTAAATTCCGGGTTAGTGTTGTTTCCTATTTGGCCATATTATTTCTTCAGAGGGGATTGAACCCAAGTTAGAACTGGTTTGTTCAATTGTTAAGGCACCAGAACCATGGGACAAAACTCAAGTGAGATCCTTTCTTCTACTAGCTGAGTTCTACAAATTTGTACCTAATTTTCTCTAGTTTAGCCCAACCCATTAGAGCTTTGCTAAGATAAAATACACAATTTGAATGGTCAGATAATTGTCAAGAAGCTTTTAGAGCAATCAAAAGCTGCATTGGAGTAATGCCTACATTGGGACACTTTGATGTGTCAAAAAAAACTGTACATACCAGATATGCCAGTCTTAATGGACTGAAAGCAGTACTGTTCCAATTCGATGGGGTTTAGAAAAAGTGGTAGCATTTGTGTCTCGCTCACTCAAAGGTGCAGAAGAGAGATATTCTGTGATTGAAAGTAAGGTCTTAGTGTGTGTGTGGTGATCTGACATTTTAAATTCTATTTATGGGGAATGCCATTGGCGGTGAGATCTGATCACAGACCACTAGTTCACGTATTTTCCACAAGGAAAGATGATGAGTTGACTGCCAGGATCAAAAAATGTATTGAAGGGTTGAGTGATATAAATTTTCAAGTGGAGTATTTCTCTGGATCAAAGAATGTAGTGGCAGACTGTTTATCAAGGTTGTCCCTGTCTAGAGAGTTGATGTCCACTGATGTTGACCATGTCAGTTGGGTGTGTGAGAATGCATTGCAGAAAGATGAGCGGCAAACAGCCAGGGAGACTGATGAGGAAACTAAGGGACTCAATAAATTCATTGTAGGAGGCTGGACAGAGTTAGAAGGGGTGAAAAGGGTTCTGGAATGCAAGGAATGAAATGAGCTGGAACGGGAGTGAATTGTTGAGGGGCACCAGAATATTTCCACCCAGGTCAATGAGGGAAAAGATTGTGAAATTGGCGTTTGAAGACCATTTAGAAAGGAACCGCAGCAAATCCAAGGTGAGAGAATAGTATTGTTGAGCTGGGTTAGAGCAGTAAGTGGAGTGTGTGATCAAGGATTGTGATTCATGTGCCAGGAGTGACAAGAGCAAAGTGGTGTCTAAAACTCCATTATCTCCCGTGGAAATTCCAGTGGAACCATGAAAAATATTCGGTGAATATTTTGCTGGTCCTTTTCACTTTCTACATCCTACTGAATGAGATGTCATACTATTAGTCGACTACATGTTTAAGTGGATGGTGACCAGGTGTGTAAGTTCTATTGACACTAAAGTATTGATTAATTTCTTGAAGGAAGATTTCATTCGAGAAGGAGTACCGCAGGAAACTATAACGGACAATGGTGTTCAACTGACGTCCCATGAAATGCAGGAGTTCTTGAGGGAATTATCTATTGTTTATCTCAAAACTGCTCTATGCTCACCACAGGCTAATGGTCTTGCAGGATGCATGACTAGGATGGGGAAGTCATGTGTGCAGAAAGCAGTAGAGTTGAGAAAACAGCTGTCTGAAGTTTTGAATGAAGTTTGGTGGGCTCATCGTTATGCTTCTAGCCCAGTGACATTCAAATTTCTGATTTTCTGGATGAGAGCTAGATTGATAATACTAAGTTGAATCCAGCTTAGCAGAGTAGCAAGGAGCAAAGGATGGAGCAGTTAGATAAAGAGGCAGAGATAGGCAAACTCAAATGGAAGGGCAAGTGGTTGAGAGAAAAATATGAAGAGAATAACAAGCAGAGATATGATCAGAGGAACTACACCAGGGCTCATCAATGGGAAGTAGGAGATGAAGTAATGGTGGAAAAACCAGAATTTGTAACAGGTGATTCTGGTTACATGGGTCCATTCAGAATCTTGAAAGTAATGAGGAATCTGGTTACGCTGACCAATGGTGACTTGTGGAGTATGTCCAGGTTAGGGAAGTTGCAGGAAATTAAGTTTGAGAGCACCAGTAGTAGGCCTGAAGGCAAAGTAAAGGTCAATATGAGTGGCTGTAGCCTGGTGCACTACAGGATGTTCATCATGATGAAAGTCTTTGATTGGTCTGCCAGACTCACCACAAGGTCTCACACCTGGCCCCAGTGGTGGAGTGGTTGTGTGGTATCTTGATATAGGCATCTTGCCTCATATTTCAGCCATAATATTCCATTTTGCTGTGTCATGGATGGCCTGTATTGCCGATCTGAGATGTGTATTCAAATATTATCTCAAATTTTAACATGTTTTCCATTTTTTCAATGTGATTTATATTTTCCTTTTTTTCATGTTTTAGAAGTTAAATTACTAGAAGAACTATTGTACATTTTTATTGTATTTTCTTAATTTGTGCATCATATTGAATTACTACTGTTTCTCCTAAATGCTTCTGATTGTCATTGTGTGGAGGGATATATGTTGTTTTAGGCTTGGAATGTATTTATGTCACTTACCTTTGTTGGTTTGGGTCATCCTAGAATGCTAGAGTATTCCAGGGCGATCAGTTGGAGCTGGGGACTAGAGAGAGAAGCTGCTGATCTTGGTTGGTGCTAATGGTAAACATTTAAGTTTTTTGTATTCTCACTGCAAGTATCCTGTCATAGTTGGAACTTCTACTCACTACCAAAGACACACAAAAACAGGACACCACCACCAGGACGACCCATCATCTCTGAAATTGGCTCAATCCTAGAACCACTTTTGCAATTCGCAGACCACTACCTTAGACCGCTGGTCCAGAAGACCGCCTGTTACCTCAAAGACACATGTGATCTACTAAACCAACTACAAGGATTAACATTCAGTCAAGGATCGATGTGTATTGTAGGACTCGACGTTGAGAGCCTCTATACAAGCTTGCCTCAAGAAGCTACTCTACAAACTCTAGAAGACATACTGTTCTCAGAGCAATGGCAACACAACACTCCTAGACACTTTGTCTTAGAATGCTGCCGGCTAGCACTCACTGAAAACTTCTTTGAATACAATGGCACCTTATTTTTACAGACCTATGGGACATCAATGGGCAGTACATTTGCACCAAGCATAGCAGGACTATATGTAAGCGACTTTGAGAACAAAAATATCCTAACTGACACCAACCCTTAAAAACAAAGATACTTTTAGGGAAACGCTACATAGACAATGTCATAATGATCTGGGATGACACTCCAGAGAGCCTCCCAGATTTCCACAGATGACTCAACACCAGGGTTGAATTCCTGAAGTTCACCTATACTGCAGACAAACAGAGACTGGATTTCCTCAACGTCAGCATTTACATGAGATTAACACCAAGGCCTTCTATAAACCTACGGCTAAGAATAGCCTTCTTTCTTTTAACAGTTTTCACCCTCGCTCCCTCAGAGAAAACTTGCCATACAGCCAATTTGTAAGGCTTAGACGACACTGCAATAGACTACAGGACTACAAGACACAAGCACAAGATCTTAGCCAGAAACTACAAGCAAGGAACTATCCGCAGAACATCATACAGAAATGCCAGAAGAGAGCCAGGAACCAGCACAGGGAAAACCTCCTCGAAACCTTGGTTAAGAAACAAGACGAGAGCCCAATCACGTGCGTCACAACATACAATACGGCATGTAACGTCGTAAAGAAAATTATCAACAAAAACTGGACCCTACTAACTTCTGGAGGACTGAAATGGCCGAAACCACGATTTGCCAACAAACACACCAAAAATATTCGTGACCTCTTCGTCCACACCTGACCATGGCTTTGCAATCAACAAATTGAATCAATAACCAATTCATGGAACTTGACACCAATAACCGGACACTAACCTTGTGGATCCTGGTCAGTCTGTAAACTTAGCAAAGTAACTAAGACCTTACAACTTAACAAGGATTTAAAAGGAACCTAAGAAACCACACAAAATGCAATTCAACCCACGCAATCTGTATGATTACTTCATCAACATCAAATGCAACAAAGCAACGACCAAAATGAGTACCCACTACATCAACTCCAAATATTCTATTGATGAAAACAGTTGGGTAATCATAGATACCCTCAAAAACAAAAATGAAAATGCTGAACGCATCCTCTTTAAAAAGGAGCAAAGGTGGGTCCATCATTTAAAAACTGACAAGAGGGTCTGAATGACAATATACAGTGGCTGTCAGTATTACGTTGAAATAGATCATTCACGTGACTAAACAACCTCACCACTAAATCCATAACTACGGGGACAAATATCAGAAACTGACAAAAGAACACCATAAAAACTGTCTCCTCGAATCTCTTACAACGACCTATTTGAGAAAAGTGACAACAGTCCCACTTCTCTGCAACTGATTGCAACTCAATCATTGCCATAATGACCAAATAACAACTCCTGGTAATGGAAACAACCGCTTTACAGTCACTGATGCCCGCTAACAACATTCATCACAGAGAAGCAACCACTATTTAACCGTTAATAACATATGATCATTCCATTTGCTAATAGAATGAAAATCGTCCCCCTATCACAGTTGGAGAATTCCTGGACAAAGGATAAACATCCTCCCCCTCCATAGACAGAACATGAGTCTTTCAACTATGCCAACTGGAACAAAGGATCCGCAGATTAGAGAAGAAATTACCAGCAAGTCGTGAACAATATCTAACAATCTATTTGTGTGAAAACAAGAATTTATATGAACCATACCAGATGTAACCAAACACTGAGGACAGACCCTTTTCCTTCCTTTTTCAGAACGTAAGTCCTTCAACTATGCTCAAGGCAATGAAATTACCATAAAACAGGCTCCACTGCCTGTCACCGGGGCACGGCAGACGGTGTCAGAACAAGTTGTTCTCAAGACTCTAGAAAGATATGCCATGCCATGCAGCAAGAAGAGGTCGTCTCTTCACATGCATGGACAAAGTAAGATGAATCCTTCTCTCTTTTCCTCAGTGAGTCTAGTCTCCTGTTTCCTGAAGGAGGCAATTTCCCCCTTTACTAAGGTAAACCAAGCGCCCACATGCTGAAAAAATCTGTTATCAGCACAATATATTGAGCACGCTGTGTTTTGCTCGCGATGAGCGCATTACCATATCACAGGCACGAACGCCTCACACGCTCTTTCTTAAGCTCCAACATGATGCAGCACTAATAATTCCGAGTGCTCATTTATCTCAAGACACACGAGCACCATAGATATATATGCCGTACACTCTGCTCAACCGTTATTTACCAATGCCACGCGATATTGATCTGCGATATTGTTCTGCATTCTGTCCATCAATTGTTGTTTTTGCATTTGTCACCCCGAGTGGGAAGGGTATGCTCAGACGTGAGTCCCTTGCTCTCCATGCCTCTGGAATCAAGCTATCCTGGCTGATGAGGGCTGAAAGCCTGAAACCGGTCCTAGGATGCTTGTTTCCAGTCCAGGGAGGACCTGGCTTGGCAGTTCGGGCTGGACTGTTCCCATGGGGCACAGGGTCAAGACTGATTTGCATATGGCTGGGTTCAATCTGGAATGGCATGGTGAGCAAAAAAACGATGGATTTAGGCCCAGATCTCTGTACTGGGGTGAATGTATGACATTGTTCTGCATTCTGTCCATCAATTGTTGTTTTTGCATTTGTCACCCCGAGTGGGAAGGGTATGCTCAGACGTGAGTCCCTTGCTCTCCATGCCACTGGAATCAAGCTATCCTGGCTGACGAGGGCTGAAAGCCTGAAACCGGTCCTAGGATGCTTGTTTCCAGTCCAGGGAGGACCTGGCTTGGCAGTTCGGGCTGGACTGTTCCCATGGGGCACAGGGTCAAGACTGATTTGCATATGGCTGGGTTCAATCTGGAATGACATGGTGAGCAAAAAAACGATGGATTTAGGCCCAGATCTCTGTACTGGGGTGAATGTATGACATTGTTCTGCATTCTGTCCATCAATTGTTGTTTTTGCATTTGTCACCCCGAGTGGGAAGGGTATGCTCAGACGTGAGTCCCTTGCTCTCCATGCCACTGGAATCAAGCTATCCTGGCTGACGAGGGCTGAAAGCCTGAAACCGGTCCTAGGATGCTTGTTTCCAGTCCAGGGAGGACCTGGCTTGGCAGTTCGGGCTGGACTGTTCCCATGGGGCACAGGGTCAAGACTGATTTGCATATGGCTGGGTTCAATCTGGAATGGCATGGTGAGCAAAAAAACGATGGATTTAGGCCCAGATCTCTGTACTGGGGTGAATGTATGACATTGTTCTGCATTCTGTCCATCAATTGTTGTTTTTGCATTTGTCACCCCGAGTGGGAAGGGTATGCTCAGACGTGAGTCCCTTGCTCTCCATGCCACTGGAATCAAGCTATCCTGGCTGACGAGGGCTGAAAGCCTGAAACCGGTCCTAGGATGCTTGTTTCCAGTCCAGGGAGGACCTGGCTTGGCAGTTCGGGCTGGACTGTTCCCATGGGGCACAGGGTCAAGACTGATTTGCATATGGCTGGGTTCAATCTGGAATGGCATGGTGAGCAAAAAAACGATGGATTTAGGCCCAGATCTCTGTACTGGGGTGAATGTATGACATTGTTCTGCATTCTGTCCATCAATTGTTGTTTTTGCACGCGATATTGAATGGCAGACACATGACGTTGATTCTCAACATCTAGCACCCAATTATTACCGGGTGACCTACAAATATGATAACCAGCATCTTCACAGATCTGAGAGCGGTGTACTGTACAACCGCTAGCCCCTAGTACATACTATATGCTGATAACACACACACTAACAAGCACCCGAGCACATTAGTTTAAGTACATTGTAACCATTGAGCTTGGTCCACCTTTCCCTGGGCACTCTCAAACAATACAAAGGCTTGAGGGAGAGGACGTTACGAGATACTAGTGCCCTGCACACCCCAAAGTACTGAAAATCAGTGTAAGAGGTTTATATATGTAAGATCTTAGCAACACTCTGGCACACTATCAAGACAATACACATGAGTAATTGTGGTACTCCACGACAACAAATATAGCCGCAACTTCCCAGTACAATTCTGATCAGTTCTATTCAAACAAAAAGAATCAGTCATGACAAGATATTGCGCACAGCATAGCCAAATAGTACTGTTTATACCATTACCTTGTCTTTATGTTTTTTCATTTCAGTTGTAGACAGAGTTACATCTGCAACAAGTAAGTGTCCAAATAAGTTCACTTGAGAAGAAGGGTAAGTGCACTACTTGTCCTTGTACACTATTTCTTGGTCCTGAAGAAAGCCCACAGACCCAATTGGGTGAAGAAGGGCTGAAACATGTCGACCGCTTAACCAAAGGTGCGCTAGGACAGTAGCTTTTCTAGCACCGCACCGTCACCTAATTTTAACCCTTTCCCCATCTATGACAAATAAATACTAGATCGTTAGTTGGAGACAATTTTAACTTCACTGCACTTCACAAACACACTTTCCCTGATCACTACTGCCAATGCCAGTTGGTCCTCCTCCAGGTGGAAGAAAGCATAAGTAAAACCTAATGATGATGCTTTTCACGTTACCAATCTTGCGGAGAACCAAGATATACACCACCAACGGGTAATTCGTGAATGAGGGTTTTTTTAGACGCACAAGAACCCTGACCCTGGTAAAACACAGGACAAGTGATTAATTCTCATTTGATTATTTCTTACATGGCTGGAAGCCAAATGAATTCACAAACCTCTTTCTCCCGCAATACTTACGAAAAAGGAATTCTTTATAGTGATGTTTGGACATTACTCACAGAGCAATTGTAACTTCAGAATCACTCAAATAAGGATCCTTTTCAATTCCACATCTCTAACATACCTACTCTCCAGCCTTCCTGCTCCATCCAGTGGCTTCCTGCGTTCCCATCCAGTGGCCACTTTCAGCACCAATTGCACACATTCACTAAGTGCTTTGCGATGCAGAGCCACTGGCTCCATAGCCCTGTGGTATCAACAAAGCAATGTGCAGGTCATCCTGGTCTGTGGTACATATTTCTTTTTGAGATCTGGCCTGAAAGCTTGCAGGCTGTTCTAATTAACAAAATACATAAAATACATTCACTCATAGAGGGGCTTTGGATCAGCATCCTTCAGTCATTCGTCTAGTAATTGCATAATCCATGTTTTACTTCTGACCACAGTAGCATACAACATGGGACAGCATTCAGCCCATTTCAGCTACTGACTATACTGCCGTTTGAGTGACGGTATTTGGCCTGACTATCTGTGCACAGCCACTTAAAAAAGAGTGCATTTCGGTTCCTGGGCTTGAACATCAAATCTTAATTTGTTTTCATTTTCCATGTAGAGGTTACCTTTACATCTTCATTTAAAGTTGATGTTAGCAACTACTTAAAGTGTAACTATCGGGACATTTTAAGTTGGTTGCTTCATGTGCAGTCTCCTTTCTATGCTCAAGCTGCCACTTAGCAGTGCCACCACTGAATGCACGTTGTAGATCTCAGCATGGACATAGAGGGTGGACTGCAAATGTGCAAGTTATTACAAGAGATTAGTGGACAAGTAGTTCTTATGTGAGTTTTGTCATCCTAAGGAACACAAGGTTCAGAAGAAGGGCAAGAGGCAAGGATTCACACCTAGCTAAGAGGCGGTCCTTATATGTGTATTTCAATGCCATAATCCTGTTCCTTGGTTAGCTGGGTCAATGTACAGCCTTTCAGTTATGGAAAAGGCATGGGCCTCATTTATGACGGATTTGGCGCAGGGCAGTGCAGAAAGGAATCTTGCTGCGCTGCCTTGCGTCAAAAGAAAAGGGCAGGAATGTGCCATATCTATAAGATATGGAGCATTCCTGCCCTTCAACCCTGCGCTGGCACACAATGGGCTGCCATGCACCAACGCAGGCACCCTTGCACCATGTGGCAAGGGTGCCTGCGTTGCAGGGCTGATAGATTTTGTGCAGGAAGGTATACCTTCCTGCACAAAATCAATCAATTCAGTCGGTTTCCTCTTCCTATGTGAGCTGCAGAATGCAGCACACATAGAAAAAGGAATAAACGAGGAGAAATGAAACAATTTCTCCTCGTTGTGCCTCCCTAATGCCACCCCTGGGGTCGCGTTAGATTCTGATTCATTCCCAGGTTTACGATTTCTCGTAAATCCAGGAATACTTCCGATTCCTTGGGTTTTGCGTGGGAACACTCACAGCAACACCCATGGAACGCCCGTTTCACGCAGGGGCACATATTTACAAGGCCATGAAAAGCCATGTAAGGTGGCTTTATGTGGCCTAGTACATATGCAGCTGCACATTGTGCCACTGGAACGTCAAAAAAGTGACAATCTGGCAGCGCAAAAGAGCCGCAAGGGGCCTCATAAATGAAGCCCTATATTCCTAAATAGGCTCCCAGTGGTGTTTGCATAGCAAAATAACGCATCTTAAAAACTTCCATTGATGTGCCTTTCTAATCATAATTTCTTATAAAGTGAAAACAACTCCCCCATTGTAGCCTCAGCATGTCGTAATCTTTAACCTTGTGATAGGTCATTTATAGGCCAATGATACTACTGATAGGTTTATTCGTGCTCTGACCTGCAGGATTTGGTGACACGCAAGCTCAACTGCCCTTTAACATTTTGTGATGATATCAAAGTTAACTAAACTTGTATACTGCACATTTCTTTAACTCCTGTTTCCAAGTACCCTGATGCAGTTGGCTGTTACGTACTTTGCCATGGCAACTTTCAAAGTGTCCTTCAGTGAACACAGATACTCTGGTTAAAAGGTGATTTCGGATCATTGTGTGACTGAGTACAGTTTAAAGGCATAAAGTGTTTTCTGTGCTATATATCAAGTTTGTGTTATTGGTCGTTTAATGGAGGCCTTAAGTATGCTAGTCAAATCACAGACCTGTCTGACTTTGCAGTTAGAAATAGGGTTGTCCCCTGGCTGTTTGTTTAGCAGCCTGTCCTCCATTTCTAGGTTCATGCTGGTAAAGATGGTGGGAAAAAGAGTGAATTCCTGCGCCCGAATCACAGAACTAACTTAAGACAAAATCCTAAACTTACTACCATTTTGGTATTCACAAAAGGCACTTACTCATTTTGGTATTCACAGAAGGCACTTACTCATTTCGGTATTCACAGAAGTTAGTAGTCCTAACTTTAGGACTCCTAAATGCCTTCTGTGAATACCGAAAGTCTTACAGTTAGGATTTTTCTCTGTTTAGGAGTAGTAAAGTTAGGACTCCTAACTTTAGGACTCCTAAATGCCTTCTGTGAATACCGAAAGTCTTAAAGTTAGGATTTTTCTCAGTTTAGGAGTAGTAAAGTTAGGACTCCTAACTTTACTACTCCTAAACTGAGAAAAATCCTAACTTTAAGACTTTCGGTATTCACAAAAGGCATTTAGGAGTCCTAAAGTTAGGACTCCTAACTTCTGTGAATACCGAAATGAGTAAGTGCCTTCTGTGAATACCAAAATGAGTAAGTGCCTTCTGTGAATACCAAAATGGTAATAAGTTTAGGATTTTGTCTTAAATTAGTTCTGTGATTCGGGCCCTGTGTTTCCTCCTCTTGAAACATAAACCTAAAATAGCAAACACATAGACATTTGAGAGCTGTCTTAATCATTTCTGAACCATTATTAGACCAGAGGGCTAATTGCCATGTTACAAAATAATATGGAGAAGATTTGGTCTAATGGCCAAAACTGCCAGCTTTAGAACTGGGGAACCAGATTGAAGTTCCAGCGTTGGCTCAACATCATGTTATTCTGGGCAAATCACTGAACTTTCTTAAGCCTAAAACAATCCACCCTTGTCTAATACAATCCGATGCCCAAGTAAAGTGCTCTAGTACTGGTGGTCTATGTTCATGGTATGTAAAAACTGCAAAAATAGATCTTGACAATTTTACTCCAGTTCTTCTTCACATACCATATTTGTGCTGTTCCAGATCAGCAAAGAAGGACATAAATGGATGGTACTTTTGCTAAGAAAGGGGGCAACCCTAGTTAGAGTGCATGATGTGCTGCTGCACAAAGTTTGTTTTCATGTTAACAGTTTTTCACCTTTAAGAATCGCTCTTCAGCTACGGCTTACTTTATTACTGGATAGGAGAGAAACAGCAAGTTGATCTTACCCTATTCAGCTACTATTCTAATGCAGTGGTGGCTCCTCATGGGAGTGCTGTGGGGCGGTAGGGCGGGGCGGGGGATGGGCAGGGTGGGGGTAGTAAACTCCAGCTTGCGGCCGAACGGAGTTAAGTACATAAATAAATAAAACAAAATACATTGTGCACGCAGCATTGCAATCGGCGATGCAGCGCGCGCAATGTAATTTGTTTTATTTATTTATTTATTTATGTGCTTAACTCTGTTCGGTCGTAAGCCGTAGTTTACTACCCACCACCCTGCCCCTCCCCCGCCCCGCCGCCCTGCGGCACTCCCACGAGGAGCCGCCACTGTTCTAATACCTTCCCTGCCCTTACATCATTGCAGGCTGTTTGAAGTAGAAGCTCATGGGTGTGAAAGTGGAGCTCATTTGACACCAAAGGCACGCAATGAACTTGCACAGAAAATCTCTTACTGCAGGCCCTTCTGCTTCTGCTGTTCTTTTCATTCTCTGAACCCTCCTAATATTAAGTGCTGTCTTGACAAACAGTTGCGCTTGTTGGTTATGGTAGCGGCCCAAGGCCGCATGCGACACTATAATCTGTAGCAGACTGGAAAGCATCTAGAGACAGCACTCTCACGTCTCTCAAAGTAGCTGTCTCACACTACCAAAATCACTAATTCATCTCAAAGATTAGCAGTTTTACAATGACAGCAGCACTCTCACACCCTTCACATAGTAGGTCTCACACTACAAACTGCACTCTCACACCCATCAGAGACTAGCAGGCACAAGCTATCAGAAGTGCTCCTACACTCAGCAGAGTAGTAGTCTCACATCACTGACGGCATCTTTTACCATCACAGTTTCACAATTGCACTCTACGGACAGCACTCTCACTCACAGAGTAGCAGTTACATTACAGACCACAGTCTTACATTGCTCATAGAAGAACAGCAGCTTCACTATACCATGAGCAGTCTCTAACACTGGAGGCCCTATTTATCAAGGGTTTGTGTCGTGTTTGCACCATGCAACGCGGTGCAATCGTGATGCAAACCTTAAAATGCTATTTATAAAGCCACGCAAGGCCACTTTGTGGGGCCCTATTTGGCTTGATAATTCAGGAGTAAGACAACGCAGCGCAAATTGCTGAATTGCATTACTCTGCCCTGGGAAGGCATTCCAAGGGCGTTGTATGGGTGTTCCCGCGCAACTCCCACGGATTATTACGCATTCCCAGATTTATACCAAAATACAAGAACCCAGCTAAGCCGAGGAGACTAACCCTCCAATGGAGAAAGCATAGTTTTCTTGTAAAACCCTCACCCATCGGGTCTATCCCATTTCGCTATGGAGCAGGGCATGCTGCGACCTACGAACTACGAGGGAGCACTAAGGTGATTATACAATGAGAAAGGTATAGAGGAGTCGGGGGGTATTTTGTGCTGGAGTATATCTTAAAAATACCTGGCTAGTAGGTGTTCCCTTTTCATTCTAACCTCTAGTCGATATGATTAAAAGAGGGGGGATTTAGGAAAAAAGGGGGTCATGTACCTGCTTTCCTAAAAGGTCGAAATGTTTCAAGCTGTACCTCTATTGGCTTTTCATCAGGACCTAGGGAATTCCCTGGTACCACTCCTGCTCTGTCACACCGGATGCACAATTATTACATGCTAATAAAGGTGTATGTACATTTACCGACTATCTGGTGATCACTGTCTGCTTTGATTTAGATTGCTTAGCTATTGCCTCATGGTTCATCCGGGGGAGAGTGAAGCCCGTAGTCACACTCATTACCAGATTTACCATCATAGGTAGACCTGAGAATGCACCCAAAAAATACACCTTCACAGGGGAGGCATAACGAGGAGAAATATCTTCAGTTCGCAGTTCTCACAAGATGTACTGTGAGGTGGAGAAGGGAAGTTCAGGGACGCCGCAGTACAAGGAAGGGACTTTATTTCTTTTTAAATTACTTTTAAAGTATTTTTTATTAGCGATGGTGGAGGCGAGGGGGGGGGCTGGCTAACTCTGCTCCTCTGCGGAGTCAGAGTTTCGCCCTATACTCCGCGTTCTCAGCGGAGTGCGGAGTTAGCAAATCTCTGCACACTCCGCTGGGGGAGCGGAGTTCTCTGCCCGCGCTTAGCTATTATAGATTTGTCAAAGGTTATGGTACCATAGTGGCACATTTGACAGAGTCAACATCCAAGAAACTGACCAATGTCAAAAGGCCTTTAACACCCTAAAGGACGCTTTGTGCTCAGCACCTGTCATAAAGGTAGCTGATTTTAACAAAGAGTTTGCTGTCCAAACTGATGCATCAGAGCATACGATTGGGGCACTGTTGTCACAGTTGAATGGCCAGGGACAGGATTAAACAGTTGCCTTTATCAGCAGGCCACTCCTCCCTAGAGAGCAGTGTTGGAGTGCCACTGAGAGCAAAGCCTTTGCTGTGGTTTGGTCCATGAAGAAGCTGAGACCCTAACTGTTTGGGAATCGCTTCAAAGTTCCAACTGGCCACAGACCCTCCAGGTGGTTGAGGTAGATGAGAGGAGTGAACCTCAAACTGTTGACGTGGTCAGTTTCCCTATAGGGTATGGACTTTACAGTGCAACACAGACCTAGGGCCGACCATGCCAATGCAGCTGGCCTTTCCAGGTCCTTCCACTTAGATGCTGAGAATTACAATGCTAAGGGTTGTTTACTTATCACCTTTCATCTGGAGGGGGGCCATGTAAGGAAATGCTTCTTTTTGCATTCTAACCCCCAAAGTTTTGGACTGATGCTGCTGGTTTGTCGACTTCGAGAGTGCACTGAAGCCTGCTAGCCAGGCCCCTGTGTCAGTGTTCTAACCCATTACAAAGTGTATGTTGAATTGGCTACCCTCAATTGGCATAAGCTGACTTTCTTATAAGACCCTAGTATATGGTAACAAGGTTACCTAGGGGATGTAAGTGGGGGTGCCCACCCAAGGCTGTAGCACTGATTGTGCCACCATATGTGTGACAAAGTACAAAATGGCTCCCAGCCTGCCATTGCGTCTGGAAGAGCAGTTTTTAAAATACAAGTTTGACTTTGCCATTTAAGTGAATGGCAAAGTCCCAATCCCCTTAACAATATATGCAAGTCTCCCCTGCACGTGGAGCCCTAGGGCAGGGAGCTGTACATTATTAAGTAGGACACATACTTTTAATATGCCCTAACTGCAAAGTTCCAATTTGTTGTGTACGAAATGCCTGATTATGTTCTAATAACTTCGGATAAAGCAAAGATTCGCTTACCTACCATCTCAATTCACTGGTCATTTTCTGACTGGACATGAAGCTAGAGAAAGAGGAATATTTTGAGTTTTGTAACATGACGTCAGTGATTTAAGATAAGTGAAGCCTGTGCACAGATATGTTTATTTGCCAAGTTTGGCTACCTACGTTTAGTAACACGATAATGACCTTGGTCGATAAATTGCATCCGAGTTTGAAGGTCATTATGTTGGATTTATTTTCTTTTATAAGAATGGCAATGGATGTAAAAGGCGTCATACATCACACACACAGGCATCGGTTTACTAAGGGTTGTGTGGGTGGTTACAATGCACAATTTTGCACTGCACTGCGGGGTTTCTACAATAGTTAGTAAATCAATGCTGTGCTTTGTATTGCTTGCATCAAACATTATTAATAAATGCACACAGTTTTGAACGTTCCCTCTTGACTCTAGTAGAAACCCATGAAGCATCTTTGGCAAGCGGAATAAGGGTCTCAGTTTCTGAAACCCTTTGAGCCTAAATCCAGGGATTTGTGCTACATGGTGTTTGTAAAAGATATCTTTGAATTCAAACCAAATGGAATAAACTCAGATTATGGTAGTGTACTCCAACCAGTTCATTTTACCCACATTTTAATTACTTTACCATTGACGTATTTGCTCAGCCAGTCATGCATGTCTCCTGACACGGACTGTATGGTTCTTGCCACTCAGCAGAGAAGAATATTCCTTTCATCTGTGGAGTCTTTCGTTTTCATATAGGTAGCTGCATTGAAATAACCAACTAAGCATAGGTGAGTCCCAGGGGTTTAGACAACCTACTCACATTCCTCCTGCTAAGAAGGAACCCTTTCATATATTTCAGAGGGGTGTTTCGCACAAGGAACATAGCAGAGCATTATGGTGGATGCATGACAAACACTGCACTGTAGTTGCATTTCAATTATTTAATCAGCAAAGTACTTCACAAACTGTACCCTTTTCCAAAGAACACAGGATTGGGGGTATCAAAAAGCTTGAATTACAACAGGTCACTCACACATTCCATTAAAACACTATTTAATTTTTCACTATTCTGGAGATAAACTTTTCATAATCCTTTAATAACTAAAAAATGTAGCGATTATACAAATCTCATATAATCAATTAAATTATTGACACATTGTGCACATCATACCATATCTTGCTCCAATAGTGATATTGCTCTTACCTTTGTACAGTACAGTCTAAAAAACAAGTTTACACATTTTCATTAGTTGCATAAATAATACTGCCTTCGAAAGCTCTTTCAAATAAAGTTTCCAGCTTTTTTTCAAACTTTACCCGAGCCAGTTTTCTAATATATCAGTGCTGCTTTTTGGCTGAACCTTCCACCAACCAACAGCTCTATCATTATTCGCTTTGCTAATTTAGGCTAAAATTGTTAGCTCTCCGCCACCAACGCGGAACGTACCCTGTTGTAAAGCATAGAGAAAATCATAACAGTTTATTAAGCATGAAAAAATGTGTTTTATATTTTTATGTTAAATATTAAGGTAAATTACTTGTATACATTTATTTTAAACGTGGAACATAATAAAAAAGCTACATCCCTATTAATTTACATTTGAATTTCAGTACTTTAAATATTTTAAATACATTTACTATTATTCATTAAAGCTTTATTACCAAAGGAAATCCAACAGAACTTAATTTCTTAACAGGTCAGAAAACTGCTCCTTCTCTGTCGGAACCTTGGAGGGAGAGCATAGCTCAAAAACTGTATCAGTGTAATTTAAGTCATGGAAGACAATGAATGGTCAAGGAAATCAGATCAGACCCTTGACAACAAATGTTAAATTCTGCAGGTTTTTCAAAACTCTGCGGTGAGAGCAGTGTTTGATCTTTCTAATACTACTCATATCTCTGACGCTGAATGTAATCTATATTGGCTACCACTGGCTTCAGGGATATGTATAAAACACTCATGTGGATACATAAACCTTTATATGGCAGTGCCTCAGCTCTCCTGTCCCAAAAGAGTGTTAAGATCTGCTGAAAAGCAACTCCTAATTCACCAAAGAGCATCAGGAAGAAAGTTGGTGGTAAGATGATTCATCTGCTGCATGCCCTTTGTGGGCGTCTGTTGGAAATGGCCCTTTCTGCAGGTTCAACCCCGAACATTTTGTCTTCCTCATCCCCTTTTGCTGACATTGTTTTTGTTGGCTTTAGGACTCTGGGCACTTTACTACTGCTAACCTGTACTAACGTGCTTGTGCTCTCTGCTTAAAACATGGCAACATTGACTTATTCATGATTGGCATATTTAATTTACTTATAAGTACTTACTAAAGTCCACTACATGTGCACAACCCTTGACAATGAAATGCTACTAGTGGGCCTACAGTACTGATTGTGCCACCCACTTAAGTAGCCTTTTAAGTTGGTGGTAAGAGGATTCATCTGTTACATGCCCTCTGTGGACGTCTTTTAGAAATGGCCCTTCCTGCAGGGACGCCCCAAAACTTTTGCCTTCCTCCTCCCCTTTTTGTTGAATTTAGTTTTGTTGGCTTTAGGACTCTGGGCACTTTACTACTGCTAACCAGTGCTAAAGTGCATGTGTTCTCCACTTCAAACAAGGTAACATTGACTTAGCCATAATGGGCATATTTAATTTACTTGGAAGCCCTTAGTAAAGTGCACGTCACATGCCTATGGCCTGTGAATCGAATGCTACATCCACTTAAGTAGCCTTTTAAACATGTCTCAGGCCTGTCATTTCAGAGCCTGTGTGCAGTTTTAAACCTCCATGTTGACCAGGAAAGTTAACCCACTTGCCAGGCCCAAACCTCCCTTTTTAATAATTATAAGTCACCCCTAAGGTAGGCATTGGACAGCCCAGGGACAGGGTGTGATGTATTTAAAAAGTAGGAGACGTACTTTAAACGTTTACATGTCCTAGTACTTAAAACTCTTAAATTTGTTCTTCACTACTGCAAGGCCTATCCCTCCCATGGGTTAACACAGGGATTACCTTATTACATGTGATTTCCAATTGGGAAGGGAGTGGGTCTCCAAATTTGGAGACTCTGGAATCACAATTTAAAATCCTACCTTATGGGGAAGTTAAAGTTCAAACTGTAATTCTGAAAATGCCACTTTCAGAAACTGGAATTTTCTTACTTTAGCCATTTGGTGCCTGCCTTTGAATGCACGACTGGGGTGGGTGACAGCTGGGCTTTGTGCATTCCCTCTAGAAATCCACACACAATGGGTGCTTAGGTGTGACTTGATGGGCCTTAGTGGGCCATTAACTGGCTTGATGGGGGGGCGGAGCTGAGCACCACCTCACTTGCACCTGAATAAGTGTGTCCTGTCCACACACAAAGGGCTGCATACCCACCTGTAGTGAGTCTGGAGCCAGGGCAGGAAGGGTAGGGACTCTGTGCTCTTCAAAGGCCTCTCTTTAAAGTCTCTCCCACTTCAAAGGTACAACTGGATTCAAGCACTGGACCTCTGACATCACCAACGGAGAACACTTCTGGAACTGAGGACATTCTACCAGGCAGAAGGACTGCTGCTGCAGGGGCTGCCACTGTGCTAGATTGCTTTGTTGTGCTGACCTGCTGCCCTCTTGCCTGGGAATGAGAAGGACTGACCTACATCTCCACATCCCAGAACCTAACTCGCTCCAAAGACTTGCTGCCTTGCCTCCTGTTCTGAAGACTCAGGGATTTCAAAGACTTCTCTTCAACCTACAAACAGAACCTGGGCCTCACTTGCTGCAAGTCCTGCTCTGCCAAGTGGTCCCAACCCAGTCCTGGGCCCCTGGAAGTGAGAATAAAATGCTACATCAGTCAGAACCCACGCATCAACATTGTTCCACCAATCAGAACCGATGCATCGCTGTCTTTGCGGGAACCAGATGTTATGTTATGTTATGTTACACTCACTTCTATAGCGCACAGATGCCCCAGCCAAGGGGCGTCCCGGCGCTTAAAAAAGATCCCAACACCACAACACTGTATAAGGGCAGAAGCGCGCTATCCAAATACTAGGCTGAGAAAGGAAACATATGCGTTTTGATAGCCCTCCTGAACTTCAAAAGTTCATCCATTTCATGAATGTATAGCGGGAGAGAGAGAGAGAGATGGACGCATCGAAGTTGGAACCGCCACCTCTCCTCCTGAACTGCCACTTTGGAACCAACATATTGCCACTTCTGCGTGGAGAAGATCAACACATTGCCTCTACATCGTGGAGAAACCAGGCGCATAGCATTCAGAACTACTGCACTATGAAAGCAGTGCATTGCTCACAAACCCGACGCATCACCACCGTTGCGCAGAGAAATCCGACGCAACATTCCAACTGTGTGGGGATCACCAACGCATCACTCGGCTGCACCCCTCATCTCGTTGTTTGCGAACAGGATCTTGTGCTCAGTGGCCCCTGCATGGGTCCAGTATCCAGCCCGTGCTCCATTGCGGTCATCATGAACTCTTGACTTGTTCCAGTCCATCGCAACCAATTAACTCTTTAAGCGATTACTGCTTCTAAGCGATATTTTTGCATTCAATCTTTAAAAATTCATATCTTGACTTCTACTCATTGGATTTTTGTCGTTTTGGTCTTCTTTTCTTTAAAAAAATATTATTTATTTTTCTAAACTGGTGTGGTCTTTTTGTGGTGTTTTTGATATGTTACTGTTTGATGTGTTGCACAAATGCTTTACACATGACCTGCCTGCCTGCTCTGTGCCAAGCTACCAGAGGGTGAGCACAGGATAATTTAGGATGTGTTGTGTTTTACCCTGACTAGAATTGTGGCTCCTGCTTGGACAGGGTGCATACCTCTGCCAACCAGAAACCCAATTTCTAACAACTTCTCTCTCAGATGTCCTTAGATGAATGCAACGGCTTCTCCCACCTGTTTGAATTTTAACGTGACACTCCTTGGAATAATGCAGAGCCCTGAAGACCTCTTTAGAACGTTTGTACATTTTTATTACTCTCTTTGTACAAAGTCAATTTGTTTATTTGCCTTACCGACACCAAGGTGAAAGTTATTTTGTTACCTCTCTCTACCTCTGAAATGTGTAACTTTGTACGAAGGCAGTATATTCGCATGGTCTAATGGTGGATATTAGTTGCTTATCTCAGTGTGTAGTTCCTTTTCTTACATGCTGGACTGGTCCTTCTGCAAAGCAATGTGGCATATGAGGTTCAGTTACCACACATTTCAGTAATTTCTTTCCAGTCAAATATTAGCCCAGTTACACTGAAAGTCCCCTGAACCACACACCCTGAAATATTCACTACTTAGCCATTTTCTGTGTGAATACACATTTTAGTGGCCAGAGTATGACAATGCTTTAATATGAAATTCCATATAGTAGTATTAAAGGACGTAAAACAATATCATATCTAACAACTTTTTATATGAGCGTTTCATTAAAATGCTATCCAATATCTGTAGGGGATTAATTGCAAACTATCTTTTTCTACTCCACAGATTCGCATTTGGGCTCGGAAACAAGTGATACAGAATGGATCTGTTGACTTTGCTTTAAATATCACAGGCCCTATCCTAATTTTCATGGAAGACCTGCTAAATGTGAGTTACCCGCTTCAAAAAACAGGTACTTGGTCATTTCATTCACACATGAATACAGAGTCAAGCGTTTTGTGTATTTATTTTGTAAATGCATCTTCCTCGCGGCTACTGATGCTTGGCAAATGGTGTCAACATTTTACCTTAATCCCAAGAAAGTATAAGACTCAGACTTTCTTGTGCAAATGTTCATTTGTACTGAACGTTGTACCTTGTGCAGCGCCTAAACCATTTTTCACAATCCCCTGTTAATCTATACAAAGGGGCCGCGCCTGAGATGGAACAAAGCAGAAACAATAGATTTTGACACAAGGCCACATCTAACAAAGTAGTTTAATCTAGATCTGGGCAGAATTTCAATTATGCCTGAGTAATTGGTTTAATTTTGGTAATTCTGTTTTACTCTGTGGTGCAGAATTAGAATAATAAATAATAATGCGATTCTGCCCGCTCGCATAATTGACAGTAATTTGGTGGGAAAAATCCCATTCCAAGGGCACATTTAGCGAGTGTGAGAGGCTCACTATTAATGTTCTGTTGCATTTAGCACTATCTCGTAGTGAAAAATGCATGCTGTCATCCATTTTGGAAGAGAGGAGGCCTTTTTGAGCTGAGAAAATAGCTCTAAATGCAGAGTTAACCTTCTCGCATAATTCCGAGTAATCTCGCAGACTTTTTGGATAATTCTGTGCAATTACGCTACACGTAACTACGTGAGTTACGCCCACCCCTGGTGAGATCTGCCTTTGCACCAAATCCTAACACCTAGTGAAATTAGGCACAAGCAAGGGTTCAAGCAGTATGTCTTGATATACATGTGCATAGCAGGTGTGCTTTATGTGAAAAACATGTCTTACACATTAGACCCCTGTGTTTTTCTACATATAGCGATTTATACTGGAGGTTGCACCTCAAGTAATCCTTTGCTAGACACTGCTGAATTACCTTTGCACCACAGAGCAATATTGAGTGCCACACAGAACCATTTTTAGTGTGAGAGCACTGATGATGTCATAGGCAAGTGACATTTGCTAAATCTGATGCCTGAGTGTCTGTGTGGGTGGGTGGGGTGTATGTGACTCCCTGCATGGATGTGTGAGTGAGTGATTGACTGGGTGTTCAAGAGTGCATCTGTGAGGGGCTGTATGGGTGGGTGAGTGTGTGTATGGTTGTGTTTGTGAGTGAATGGATGTCTCAGTGGTACATGTGTGAGTAACTGCATATGTGAAAGGCAGTATATGTGAGTGTTAGAGTATATAAATGATTATATGTGAGAGTGAGTGATTGTGAGAGTGGCTGTATGGATGAGTGTGTACTTGTGTCAGTGATTGTATAAGAGAGTATGTATGTGTTAGTATCTGTATAAATAAGTGAGGCGATATGTGTATAACTGTGTAGGTGAGTAAATGGGAGTGTGATTGATTCTTTGCATGACTGACTAGCTGTGTGAGTAACTCTATGGGTGAGTGGTGGTGTGTGAGTATCTGTATAGGTGTATGAATGCATATGATAGTGCTGTATTGATGAGTTACTGTATGGGTGAATGAGTAGATGTTTGTGTAGACCTAGGAATCAGTGAGTGGGTATGGAGAAACTGGTATTGTTGTGTCTTTGGTTTCGAAAATGATAGTCTGTATTTTACAGTGGGTATATCAAAGGTTATATTAGGGGGTGAGGAGGTGCATCAGATTATCACGTGGATGATGTCATCAGTGATGTAATTTGAAATGTCATCAGTGATGTCATCAGTGATGTCACTGACCATGTCATGAGTGATGTAATATGTGATGTCATCAACAGTGCATTGCGGGGGACAAGTTATAATTAGCTCAACTAACTATAACAGCAGAATTTCTCTGGTTTTGTACGAGGGAAATGTCCAACTAACTATAACGTCCCTGAAACCTGTGTTTTGTTCAGTTAATTTCTAAGGTTTTTTAAATGCTAATTTCTAACTATAATGTCCGTGAAACCTATGTTTTTTGTGTGAATTTCAAAGGTTTTGTAAATGCTAATTTCTAACTATGCCTACATAGGTAGGACATCTGCAGAAAGAGGAAGAAAGGTGCAGAAATAAGCAAGAGAAATGCAGAAAGAGGCAACAGAAGTCCAGAAAGAGGAAGAAAGGTGCAGAAAGAAGCAAGAGATATGCAAAAAGAACCAACAGAGGTGCGGAAAGAGGCCTTGTTGCAAAGTCATTATGTGCTCTGGGCACCCCCAACTTTTTTCTGACTGGTACTGGTGGTAACTAACTCTGACTGACCCTGGGCTCTGCCTAACCATGCCCAGGGCCCGTTCTATGCTGAAAGACAATTAGAATACTGTGAAAACACCTACATACACTAGGGTACACTATGGGTGGGGTACCCCTGTGATTGGCATGACCTCCCCTGTAAGGCCCTAGTACATAATAGGGCAGGGGGATTAAAACTACCTGTAAGTCCCTAGCATAGATAAAAGAGCATGGCAGTTTAGAGGCCAGCAGCCCTTTTCTGCACTTGCATGTGTGCACTGTTGAGCCTGAGGTCAGTTTAAAAGAATTTATTAATGAGGAACCTAGGATGCCGAGATTCTACACGCTCCCTAAGATCCACAAGAACCGGACACCCCCACCTGGAAGACCCATCGTATCCGGGATTGGATCAATTCTGGAACCTCTTTTGCAGTTTTGCGATTGGTTCCTCAGACCGATTTGTGAAAAAATCACATTCCTACCTTAGGGACACCAAGGATGTCCTTTGCCTTCTCCGAGATCTGGAAATAGATCCTACAGAGAACCTTCTCATAACAATGGACATAGAGGCCTTATACACAAGCATACCACAGAGACGAACCTTGGAAGTGGTGGAACAAATTATCCTAAACATGGAGTGGAATTTCATCACTCCCCAACATTTTGTGATGGAATGTGCTGAATTAGCACTAACTGAGAATTTTTTCGAATTCAAAAACACCATCTACCACCAGATTACTGGTACTTCGATGGGCAGCACTTTTGCCCCAAGCATGGCATGTCTCTATGTCCAACAATTTGAGGAAGACCACTTTTACAATCCTAATAATCCATGCCTGAAACACCTTAAGGTGTGGAAACGCTTTATTGATGATGTGCTGATTGTATGGCATGGAACCAAGGAAGAGGCAACAGTATTTGTTCAATGGGTCAATTCCAAGGACACCCATCTCAGATTCACACACACGATTGATGTGAACCACGCAATTTTTCTGGATCTAGACATTACCATAACCCAAGAAGGATTCACAACAAAGGTTCATAACAAAACCACAGATAAAAACAGTTTACTTCTCTATGAGAGCTACCATCCTAGGGCCCTGAGACAAAACCTCCCGGTAGGTCAGTTCCTCCGAATCCGACAGAACTGCTCGAATACAACATCCTTTGAGGAGCAGGCTGAACAACTGGAAAATAAACTTCTAGAACGCCACTACCCGAGAAAAATGGTGAGACGAGCAAGAAAACGTGCCAGGAACAATCCAAGAGAGTCACTACTAGATCCGTCATGCGCTAGGCTCCGTCTTCCCGGATGTTGCCTCCATCCCGGAGTATTCCCCTCTGGAGGACAGAGTGCTAGATGGACATGTACCGGAAAGCACGATTTCACTAATCTATAAAAAACTTATTAATGACCGCGCGGGATTGCTAACTAGCCTTCGTGAGGCATGGGTTGCCGATGGATTGGAGCTGGACGACGAGGACTGGGTCTCTGCGGTGGCCTCCCCGAAAGAGGTGGCCATACCGGCCCGCCTTCGCTTCGTCCAGCTCAAGATACTCCATAGGGTCTACGTCACGGGGCCAAGGCTATTGCGTATGGGCTATGCTGTGGACGGGCTGTGTAAGCGTGGGTGTGGTTCTTTGGGGACCTTTCTTCATATTTTGTGGGACTGCCCGGAGGTGGAGCGATTCTGGCGTGGTGTGCATGAGGTCCTGCGGGTGGTTACGCGTGTGTCGCTGCTGCCTGAAGCGAGGAGATGCCTTCTGAATGTGTGGGAACCAACCGACTACTCGGCGCCACAGACGTGGTGGGTGACTCTGGGATATATGGTGGCCAAACGCGACATTGCCCAACTGTGGGGTTCCCAGAGGTCGCCGACCGTCTCGGCCTGGAAGGACAACATGGACTGGTGCATGTTTCGGGAAAAGGTGGTGTATGTTGCGAGAGGTAAGCCTGGGACATGGGTGAAAGTATGGGGCCCCTGGAACGCCTACCGCGGGGGAATCTGTACCCCGCCGTTATTGCCCGATCCGTCTCCGGCCCCGTCCCCTTAGCCGGTTTATCGCCCCGGTACCGGGCACTGAGTCCACCTAGTCCCTGTCCTGACCTTTTCCCCCCCTTGATACTCCTATGGATTGGTAGGGTCCCCCTTCTAGGGGAGCACATGTTGCTGTTTCCGATTGTGGGTTGCCTTGTGGATTTGTTTCCTGTTGTTATTTATATCAAAAAGAAACCGTTATATGGGGTCCGGATGGTGTGGCTATCAACGCTGCTAACTCCTGTGCATCTCCCTTTTGTTTGTACCATATGCTCCTTCTGTCTGCTAGCGGCCGGCCTGAAGGTTGTAGGCCCATCTTTGTATATTTTTTTAATTTTGTAATAAACGGTTTCAAAAAAAAAAAAAAAAAAAAAAAAAGAGAGTCACTACTAGAGGATATAACAAAAGGAGACACCAAAAGACTAGTATGCGTTACGACATACACTCCGATCTCAAACAAAGTACAAAAAATCGTGAGAAAAATCTGGCACATCCTCAATAGCACTGGAAACCAGTGGCAGCCACCTTTATTTGCCTTTAGAAGGAACAGGAGTCTGCGCGACGAACTAGTACATGCAAAGAGACCATCGACCGGAGAAGAGGAACAACAAACCCTGTGGAGCCAACCACGACCCGTCGGCCACTTCTCCTGTGGGAACTGTACATCCTGCGCACTCACTTCCAATACCAAGGAGGTAGACATAGGAACGGGAGACCCTTGGCAACTGCGAGAATTCAGTAATTGCAACACGGAGAACGTCGTATACCTCTTGAACTGCCCATGCGACCTAAAATACGTTGGCATGACCACCAGGAAAATCAAAGTGTGTATCAATGAACATCGGAGCACGATTCGGTGTAAAAAGTATACAATGGCAATCCCCTCGTTAGCACACAATGATAAAATGCTGTTGCACAATATCACACAATTATATTAAACAATTAGGTATCCCAATTTTTGTCACATTTATTGTATTTAAAAAACATACATGTATCACATTAAAAATCAATTCTACATTTCCCTCAAAACATATTAAAAACATATTGACCATATCATACAGAATCGTAAGTTCATATACAAATAACAGCCTGTTATGAGCCCGCATAACAGAAAAACACAAAAGACAATGCACTTTGTCATGTATTACACATCCTATTCGGCCATCAATCTATGTACGCAGTTTGTTATATGTTTGACACAATTATATCTCCAAAAAACTGCGGTGATCCCTTGGATTGTGTTTCCAATTGCGTCGACGCGTTTCGATGGAATCTCTTATAAGGCCATCTTTTTCAAGACAAATCATAGGCTAAATCGTTGTCTGTTATATTCAATCCTATTGGGAGAAAAATATATTTAGTGAACTTAATTGGAGTTCTATTAGCACTAGAGTTAACAACTTAACTTCTGTTGCAGTGTTTTTTCCTTTTATATCTATTCTATCACATTCCATCTCCCTTGTTCTTATTGTGAAAATAAACAAAAAAAACTGTAATTTACCTTGTTCTAACTCATTTGTGTGTAAAAAGACCAACACCAAACTGACTCGTCATTTCACTGAAAAAAACCATAAAGACACAGACCTGAAATGGACCATTCTGGAAGTAATGAAAAAACGAAAGTTTGACCTTACCAAAGCCCTACATGTAAGAGAACAACGCTGGGTGTTCCGTTTATGAACCTCAGACAAAGGGCTCAACGATGAAATACCGTGGCTCCAAATGGGGCGTTGAAACCTCTAACAACCACCAGTAGATTAATTCACACTAACACATAGACGGAGTGTACCTGGTATACCATCACACGACACTGTGAAACCATCGGTACATGCAGTGCCCTGTCTTAAATGAGTTTACTTAAAATGGGCTGAGTCTACCTGGAATTGTCACACTTAGCTGGCTTTTAAACTAAGCCGAAGTCGTGAGGCTAATAGGCCACATGCCCTCCAAAGTCATCCTCCCCCAGCTGGAACCGTCTCTCACCCAGGCTTAACGCATGAATAGAAATGATAGCGCTGACACTCAGCGCTAATACCCAACATTTGGCATCCTCACCCTTATCACCCTTATTATGATCTTCCTTTGCACAAGTGCATCAGAGCAAGTCCAACCGAAAACTGCCCGCTAGTACACGCACAACATCGCCCATCTGGGCAGCTCTAGACTCTGGGTAGAATGCCCCCCCCATTTGTTCTGGGCAATCAGCTGCTCACCCGTTCACACACCGGGTGCTTCGCATTCACGCACCAGTCACACACAGAGCAGACGTGTACTTCTGCCCCTTCTGCAAAATCTCGCCCCTCTGGGCAGCTAAAAAATCTAGGTAGAATTTCACCTTGCATCACAGTAATTGGCCGCCCACCCGTTTCCACATCGGCTGCCTTGGCAGTCACGCACCAATAGCACACAAGAGCATGCGTGTACTTTTGCCAATTCAAAACTAGGCACTGTCGCGTAGGGCACGGACCACCGCGCACTTTTCCTCAGTGATTTTCGTCACGCGCTTCACTTCTCTAATCTGAGCATGTGCGTAACTCCACCATTTTGAAACCAGGCACTCCGCGCTTCAGGGCACAGGAAGTAGTGCTCCGGGTTTATTCACACTGAGCATGTGCACAGTGCGGACATGGATGAATCAGGCTTCCCCTCCAGGGACACAGGAAACCACGCACCTGATTTCACCTAGCACCACTTAAAACAATTTGCTTAAGTGAGCAGACTATAAAAGCACAACGGCTCTTCACCCAGTCCTACACCGGGGAGGAACGGGAGCAGTCGCCTAGGATCCACGCAGGAAACTTTCCTTGAGGCAGTAAGGGTGTGAATGACATCGCATTGAATGGAAGTACTTTGGGGCAATTAGCACAATTGAGGATGAATGTTCTGTGTGTTTGTACTTGAAAAACCATAATTCTCACGCCAGCTGTGACCTATATGTTTTTTCCACAGGTTCTGACAAACGGGGGTTTCCCCTCCCCTCCTCCCATGGGGCCAGCAGCTTTGGTTTTTTAGGGTAAGAACAGTGAGACAGGTGCTCTCACCTTTGCATCCCCATCATGTACACAAATTGAGTGGCACATGTCACATGAGTAGTCACTCACACAGAAACTGGATCAGTGCATGTATTGAGTTCAGTTATTCGCCACTTCTACGGTCTGTTGTTATATATTTTTATTCTCTCCCTACATTTTCTTTTACAGGCTTGAATCTAGGAGCCATCCAATTGTGGAGTGTGGCAGTGATCACGCCCACACAGTGGTACACTCTTGCCACTTTTGGTAAGAACGGAGCCCCCATTTACATATTTAGGTCCTGATGAATGCCCTGGACCCTCCTGGGCCAAGACGGCAGAAACATGTCGACCTCTAAACACAACGGTTAGGGGACACTAATTCCCCCACATACCGTCACCTGCTTTTAAACATCATATAGTTACCTTTCACATTAAAAAACCCAATGAGGATAACTATAATGATTTTTAATCTCACTCACTCATACACGGGCCCCCACTTAGTTTAGAATTGCATCCCTGTTGTCAGGTGTATGCCTGCCCTCTATCAAACCAAGGTTTTAGAGGGCGAGGATTGGTCAATGATGAAGCATGACACCAGGTGGTGTGTCAGACCAGTCCGTTACTTTTTGTGAGATGTCCCCACTCACATCATAACTCAAACCTTATAGTGGTTATCACTTTAGGAGCAGATCTTTTGGGGTTAAACAGTTTAAAAGAAGCCCTGTGTGCGCAGAAAGAGGCAAGAGAGGTGCAGAAAGAATCAAGAAGGGAAGTGGGGCGAAGTGGAATGCCTCCCAGGCCACTTCTGGCCCCTGGGACTCCATCCCTTCTGGGCTACCCCTCACATTGGGGACCATGGGGGAGCCCCAATGCCCCCGCGGTCCCTGCCGGCTCCCCGCCTCCTATGGGAGCCGGCATTGCTCTTTGGCAAGGGGCGCTGCTGACCTTGCCCAAAAGCAATTCTGCTTTGCTTCTTTGAAGCAAAAGCAGGTTTCCTGCTCCCGCTTCCAAGAAGCAAAGAAGTGTTTGCTATGGCAGGGCGGGTTGCCGTGCTTCTGTCCTGCCATTGCAAATGGTAATGTCCCGGGGTGGGCACCCCGGGACATTGCAGGAGCCGGCACTGGGGCCTGGCGGTCCCCAGGGCCATCGAGGGCTCCAGGACGGGGAGGCCGTGCGGCCCTCCTCCCATTGTCAACATAGCCCCGGAGAGGTGGTGGTCCCTGGGGCCCGCAACGGACCCCCACCCATGATTAAAGTTTGCCTCGGGAAGGTGGTGGGCCCTGGGGCAGTGTGGGGAGGGGCAGGAGCCACCCCACACTTTAATTATTTTTAAGCCCCAGGGAGGTCGTGGTCCCTGGGGCTTGGGGGGCCCGCGAGGCCCCCGCACATAATTAACGATGCCCCAGGGAGGTGGCGGTCCCCAGGGCAGCATGGGGGGTCCCCCCACGCATTTTTATAAAAAAGCCCTTGGGAGGTGGTGGTCCCTGGGGCTTGGGGGGTCCGCGAGGCCCTCCGCACATAATTGAGGAGCCCCTCTACACTTCTTTCATTATTTTTAAGCCCCGGGGAGGTGGCAGTCCTCGGGGCTGCGGGAGGCCGCGTGCCCCCCGCATATAATTAACTAAGCCCTGGGGAGGTGGTGGGCTATGGGGGCCCCCTCTGGCCCCCTCTAATTAATTGCCATTGTCCCCGTGAACTGCCTCACTCAGGGGCTTATACAAGTGCTTCGTTTTTTAAAAAACAATTCGGCCGGATTTGCGCACCCAGCGTGAATTTGGCCTTTTTATTTTAATGCTATTTCGGGGCCTGGGGTTCCTTGTGGGACCCCCTGAGCAGGCCTAGGGGGTCAGGATGTTTCTACCCTACCCCCTTTTCTTGTTTTTTATCTTTGTTTTACTGTTTTCTTGTGACTCAGTAAAACCGAGTCACAAGATGGCTGCCAACACTTCCTGGTTTGTAGTGTTGGCAGCCAATCAGAATGACGCTTGTGTTCGGGAGGATTCGCGAATCCTCCTCGGTGCTCAGATATATAAATTTTTATTTTTTCAATTTCTCAGCAACTACTTAATGGATTTACACCATTTAAAAAAAGGGCACTTTCTGAGCCAAGAGCTACCTTTTTGCCAAATTTGGTGTAATTCCATTCAGCAGTTGGGGCTGTAGCCTGTTCCGAAATTCTTATGGAAATGAACATGGAGAAAACGCGTTTTGGGACCCCTCTTTTTTCTCGGCCCCCGCTTGACGAATCACCCTGACTATAACTAATAACGGCTGAATTTCTCTGGTTTTGTAGGAGTGAAATGTCAGCCTAACTATAACGTTCCTGAAACCTTTGGTTTTTTCAGTGAATTTCTAAGCTTTTTAAAAATTGTTAATTCCTACCTATAATGTCCGTGAAACCTTTGGTTTTTTCACTGAATTTCTAAAGTTTTTTTAATGCGAATTCCTAACTATAACATCCCTGTAACCTTTGGCTTTTTTTGGAGAATTTCTAAGCAGTCACAATTACAGAGGGGTGGAAAAAGGGGACTGGGCCTCCGACCAGCTCTCAGGAATTCCGCTGTGTAGGGCTTACAGGAATTTAAAAAACCTTAGAAATTTACCAACAAAGGTTACAAGGGCGTTATAGTTAGGGTCAGATTTTTACTCATACAAAACCAGAAAAATCCAGACGCCATAGTTAGTTGAGTTAACTATAATTTGTGCTCCTGCAATGCACTGCTTATGACCTCACATATTACATAACTCATGACGTGGTCAGTGACATCACTCAGGACATCACCCAACTATTAAAACATCGTACATCTGGCCCATAATCTATCAAATATTATCAAGCCATTTCGCACCTTCCTGATCCCATATATATCTTACTTCAAACCATCCTATGTAGAGACAGGCCTACAATGGCACAACGCGGGATGCTATTGCAGTTCTGCATCATTGATATAAATCATTTTTTAATAAAAAGACATTGTTAAACAGAATAATTTATTTATTTATTCATTTATTTCTTAAGATTATTTCAATTCCCAATACCTTTCTTACCATTATATTTGTGGCCGATATATGAAGCAGACACAATTTACCATGGGAGGACGGTCAACTGTTTTGCAAATTGTAACACTAAATTATTACAATCCTGCCATATCTGTTTTTATCTTACATTTATTTTCAAAATGCATGTTATAAGTTAGTCACTGATCAAATGTCACATCATGATTGCAAAATCATTGACACTTTTAATGATGCTCTGTCCAATTTTCCAAATAAACTGACAGTGCCTATTTCCAGAAGGCAATCAGGTGGTATTTGCATAATATAGCTTGGTTTTAGTTTTGAGTTAAGATTTGAGTCAAACAGTATTATTCCCATAAAACAGACCATCAGTGCATACCTCTAAACATATGGCCCATGATGATGGTTACATTGGCATTTTAGAGCACAGCACAAGTAATGCGACCCTCTGTTTCAAGTCCAAATCGGAATTCGCTATAATCACTGCACAATACAAGTTTTTCTGTTGAGCAATAGTATTTTACTGTTAAAGAGAAGCTGCTTGGATTTTTTTTTTTACTGTTTTCATTGCACCACATAAGCTTTGAAATATGTTTTTCAAGGCTAACTAAGGCCAGGGGACACATGTACTTCTCATAATGCCATCGAAGGCAGAACAGCAGCCACATGATTCCTCTGTCAGATCCATGTCCCTATGTTGAAATATACCTTCATTGACACAAAAAATTGTTTTAATATTTTTCTTTTAATTTCCTGTCAACTGTTGACAAAATACCTTGGCTGTGGATACAAACTGGAATGTGCTTGCAATATGGCAGAAAGGACATCTGGCTTGTTTGTGACGGAGGATCCCATCTTCCAAATCTAAATAAGGCCCCAAGTCTCCAATATTCTCTACCTATCCATCTTTTCGAGAAATGCAATACAAAACTTTAAACACAAACTCATTAGCTGGCACCATGTAACATTCAGTGCTTCCCAATGCCACTGCACCAAAGCAGTCAGAAAATTGAACTTTTATTTTCCCACAATTCCACTCTTTGGTCAAATCTGTTTCCAAAAGAATTGAATATATCTTCCAACTCTAAAATCCCATATGAGCAAAAATGTTTGGTCTCTGACTCTTCAGTTTTTAGAGCCAGTCTATTGCTCTCTATCTTAAGGAACTGCAAGGTAGTAATCAAAGCATTTGATGAGACCTTGAAAAGGTTTCACCGATACAATTATTAACAGACAATCCTCTCCACCATTCTCCTTGTCCATTCATTCAACCTCTAAAAAATAAAAAAATAAAAATAATTATTTCAAGTAACATTCCTACATTTTTAAAGTAGCTTGCCGGTCTCTTCCTCAAAAGGATTTCACTGCCTCTAAACCATATTTGGCTTCAATCACAATGTATAACGACACTATGCCGTATGTAACCAATACCATTCTTATCTCCCAAAGAAACATCACTAATTAGATTCTAAATCTGTTTAGTATCGTTAATATAAGATGGTAATTTCACCACAAACGGCCTCAAGAACACCTCCACATACTAAGATAAATGTTCTGTTGGGCCACCAATACCTGAAATATTAGGATGCCCAGGTGCAAAAAGGGCTTGTTAGTTAGTTTTTTGTAAAGTATAGACACAAGGATAATGGGGTGTATCCACCAGCAGATATGTATATTTATCATCATTACATTCGGATGGTTACTCAATTCAAGATATTTCTTTTCATCTGATAGTTGCTGAAGAATTCCATTGTTATAGTCCTAACTTTTAAGAAGTTCAACATGACCTCCCTTATCTGACTCTCTTATTATGATACCCTCATCATCTCTCAATATATTTACGACCTCATTTACAATATTTTTACGCAAGGCAGTGCAGAAAACTTTCCTGCTGTGCTGCTGTGTGTCAAAAGGAAATGGGCAAGATTGCGCTGTATCTATAAGATACGGCCCATTCTTGTCCTTTTCCACTGCACTGGCGATCAATGGGCTGCCATGCGCCAATGAAGGCTCCCTTGCTCCATGGTGCAAGGGTGTCTGAGTTGTAGAGATGATTGTTTTAGTGCAGAAAGGGACACCTTCCTGCACAACAACATTTACGAGGGTGCTATTCCTTTTCTATGTGTGCTCCCTCAGTAAACCCAATATGTCTTCTGGATCTGTTTCAGGTTCAAAATCATTAACAGGGTTTTGGTATTGTAAACATCTTGAACATAAAGGGTATTGATAGGACAAGTCTCCTGATTAACATGTGATTCTCTAGTTTTTGTTGCAAATGTTTATTTTTAATTTAGTTTTCTCACAAATGTATACCATTTAATTCTGATCTGATTAATACCACACTTTGTGCTTGGGCAAAAACCCATACCCTTTATGTGGACAGAATTCATGTCTTCAGTTAATAGTTTGTCTGATAAGTTAACCACATTAATATCCTCTTTTATAACCTGTTCCAAACCAATAGTTGTTCCAGAGTCCAAGGGGCATATTTACAAGCGCTTTAGCTCCACTTTTTTGGCTTAAAAAGCCAAAAAAGCGGAATTAAAACTATCGCCGTATTAACAAGAGGGTGCTAACATGCATTAGCGCATGTTAGTACCCTTTTACCCAACGCCTCCCTTTGCATCTCTAATGAGATGCAAAGTGGGCGTCACTGGGCAGGACAACCTTGTAAATATCGCTGATGTGCACATCACGATGTTTACAAGGCTGCCCCAGCATTTAAGCACACGTTAACTTTGGGAGAAAACCGCAGTTTTCTCCAAAAACTAACGTCTGCTAAAATGCAGACTTACTTATCCCTAACATTGGGGTGGATTATGCTGATACGACCCTGTGGGTCGTATCAGCAAGGTTATCGCTGTTTTGCAGGGAACATCGCTGGAAAACCAGCGAAGTTCCCTGCAAAACGGCGATAACCTCGCTATCTCTGGAAGTTTTATCGCCCTGGAGAAACGTGTTGTTAATAACGTGCTACCAGGGCGATAAATTCCAGAGATAGCCTGCGATAACAAAATTATCGTTAAGCACGGCCAGCGATAATGCGATAATTATCGCTGGCCATTGATAATATGCCCCCAAGTTTTCCTGCGTGTTGACGACCTGGTCTGAACAACTTTTCCTTCTGTCAAGTGCATGCTGTCATCTTCTCTCTGTTTCCCAATGGTATTAATTGATCTCTTCTAAAAAAAAAACTGCTACCCTTGGACTCTTGATTAGATGGACCTTCACCTAAGTCTATACTTTTTTCTCCTTCACTGCTAGACATTACACTAGAGGCTGAGTCACTAATATTCCTTGTTTCTCTGGTATCAGGTGCAGAAGTAATATCCTTGTTAATCAAATGATCAAACGTCTTTGCAAATGTGAATACTCAACCTGATTTATAATCATTGTCATCTCTTTTGAGTTTCCTTGCCTTCCTCTGTTTAATATCTTCACAGAGTCATAAGTGGCAGCCCAAATACAATACAAAATGCACCTCAATTCATCGATTAGACATAAAAACAATAATTTGTCTTTAATTTAGTGTAGTGATAATATTCTTCCATATTCGTCTACCTGTGGGTCAAATATATTTGTTGATAATATCTATGAGTATATTTGTCAACATTCCATCTTCACATAAATTAATTGTACATGTTTTCATCAACATAAAGTAAAATAAATCCTGTTAATCCCCTAAAACATATACTCATGGTCAATATTAACACCTTTCCACCCCCCACCCCACACTAACATATGATGACATATACTACATGTTTAATGGAACATGATATATTCCTGTTTATCCTATATGTCACTGATGTGTTGTATTAAAATGTATGTTTCTTCTCCTCTACATACCAACAAACACTACAGCAGCCACATTTAAAAAACCTTTGCCAGTTTTGCTTAGCCAATTGCACAGTTCCTTAGGCCTTGGGGAAAAGGGCTCAACATATTACGCAAAGGAAGGCACTTTCTAAATGTGATACTGGGTCATTTAGGTATCACCTTCTCCAGTGTTGTGTCACTAGTCAATATATTCCAATGTTTGTGCAAAAGTTGGTCGCACACTGCTCGTCACACCAGCAAGTTGCCCCAAAGGACTGTGGTAAATGTAGTGGCGACGGCGGGTACGCCTATGCCACGATGTGTAAAAAGAACAGTATGTGTTGCGTTAGCCATCCCTGGACACGTGTTTCGAGGTAGTTGCCTCTCGTCAGCAGGGAGCAGGTCAGTGTGAAGGGGTGCCGTGTGGACTGCCAAAATGTAATTAAAACAGGTCAAGTACCTCTCATGGCGCGCAGGTGCAGATCCAAGGCTCGTCAGCCCGTTGGCTCAAGGGAGCCGTAATAAATTATGCAAAAGATGGTCGCACACTGCTCGTCACACCAGCAAGTTGCCCCAAAGGACTGTGGTAAATGTAGTGGCGACGGCGGGTACGCCTATGCCACGATGTGTAAAAAGAACAGTATGTGTTGCGTTAGCCATCCCTGGACACGTGTTTCGAGGTAGTTGCCTCTCGTCAGCAGGGAGCAGGTCAGTGTGAAGGGGTGCCGTGTGGACTGCCAAAATGTAATTAAAACAGGTCAAGTACCTCTCATGGCGCGCAGGTGCAGATCCAAGGCTCGTCAGCCCGTTGGCTCAAGGGAGCCGTAATAAATTATGCAAAAGTTGGTCGCACACTGCTCGTCACACCAGCAAGTTGCCCCAAAGGACTGTGGTAAATGTAGTGGCGACGGCGGGTACGCCTATGCCACGATGTGTAAAAAGAACAGTATGTGTTGCGTTAGCCATCCCTGGACACGTGTTTCGAGGTAGTTGCCTCTCGTCAGCAGGGAGCAGGTCAGTGTGAAGGGGTGCCGTGTGGACTGCCAAAATGTAATTAAAACAGGTCAAGTACCTCTCATGGCGCGCAGGTGCAGATCCAAGGCTCGTCAGCCCGTTGGCTCAAGGGAGCCGTAATAAATTGTACAAAATGTGACTCAGTCATTTGCATCAGAGCACTAAGAGGTAATAAATCACATATTTTCTCAATATACCGATTGTTTCTTCTTGCACTCACGCAAGTTATCCTCTCTCTTCAAGCGTTAAAGCTCTCTGAAAAGCCTGTTTTATAACTAATGTACTATATCCTATATCCTCAAAAATCTTCTTAATAATTGTATTCATGAAGTCTTGTTCCTGGCTTCACTTTATTCTTGCTTTCATCATCTCCCCATAGACTATTAGACTAGAAAAACAGAATAAAGTGGAACTTGCTAAATGGTGGGATATGATTACAGTAGGGCAATACATAAAGACGAACATAATACCTAGAGGGTTGAGATGGTATGATAATTTAGGTCCTGACCTTATGTTAAGATGGGCGAAGGAACTTATGAACACATTAAACAAAGTTCTGCGTATTGTAATTGAGAGTGCAGACAGGAAGGTGGCTAAATTGGAAACAGAAATTAGAGAGCTAGAAAGAGAAATTAATGCTATGAATTTGGAGGAAGCTACAAAGAAAAATTATGATATCCTGAAAGAGGTATTAGATACCTATCAAGGAGATAGTAAACAGAGGAAGGCTAGGAAACGTGAAAGAGATTACAGTATTTGAGTATTCACATTTGCAAAAAAGTTTGATCATTTGCTAAACAAGAATGGCGTTCCGATACCTCTTACCTCACAAAAAAGGAATATTAGTGATTTAACATCTAGTGTAATGTCTAGCAGTTAAGGAAAAGAAAATATTGACCCGGGTGAAGGTCCATCTAAGCAAAGGGCCAAAAGTGGCACTTTTTTTAGAAGAGCTCAAAAGAATACGGATGGGAAACAGAGAAGATAACAGTAGACTCTCTTAAAAAAACAAGAAGGGGCACGAGGGGAGGCAGAAAACATAAAAAAAGACGAGGTGTCCAGACCAGGTCATGGACATGAAGGAAAACCTAGACTCTGGAACAGCTATTGGTTTGGAACAGGTTATACAAGAGGATATTAATGTGGTTAACTTGTTGTACAAACTATTAACTGAAGATTTGAATTCTGTACTCAAAAAGGGTCTTGGTTAAAAGTGCATAAAACAATTTATCAGGCGAATTGTCCTATCAGTACCCTTTCTGTACAAGTTATTGATGATTCCAAAACCCTGCTAATGATTAGTGAACCTGATAGAGCATATTGGGTTTACTGAAGGAGCTTTATATTCAAGGAGACATCTGTGGATAGGGATCTATGCAGTAAATCGAAATTCACACCTTAGCTACCTAGTGGTAACATTGACATCTTTAACCAATTGGTCTTACGAAATTTGATAAATGGGCAGATAAGTTTTACATTAAGGGTAGGGAATATGTGAAGGACAGTCGGACAGCTGCAGAGAGGAAGGCACTAAATACATTGAGAGATGATGAGGGTATCACAATAAGAGAGGCAGATAAGGGAGGTAATGTTCTTCTTAATAGGCAGGACTATAACAACGAAACTCTTCAACAACTATTAGATGAAAAGAAATATCTTAAATTGAGTAACAATCCGACTGGATGGATAACTAAAATGATTAATACAGCCCTTAAAGGGCAGTTGAACAAACTTTTGTTAAAGTATAATGAATATACGTATCTATTGGTGGATAAACCTCAAAATCCTTGTACCTATACTTTTCCAAAAATTGACAAACAAGCCCCTTTTCCACCTGGGCGTCCTATTATTTCAGGTATTGGTGGCCCAACAGAACATTTATCCGAGCATGTGAATGTGTTCTTGAGACCCTTTGTAGCAAAATACCATCTTATATTAAGGATACTAAACATATTTTGAATCTAATTAGTGATGTCTCTTGGGACCAGGAATGTTACAGGTTGCAAATGACATAGCGTTGCTATATGCTGTGATTGAACACAAATATGGTTTAGAGGCAGTGAATTCCCTTTTGAGGAAGAGACTGTGAAGCTACTTTGAATATACAGGGAGTTTACTTGAAATGGTTAGAATAATTCTGTTTAAAAATGGTTGGTTTCAACAATGTTGTGGAACTGCAATGGGATCCCTCTTTGCACCTTGCTATGCCTGTCTCTTCATGGCATGGTTTGAAGAAAGATTAATACGTGCGTCAGGAAGGTGCCAAATGGCTTGATAATATTCTGTATTAGGGTTGCTTTATAGATCACATTCTTATGATATGGGCAGATTCTATAGGTCAACTTTTACAGTTTATCACTTTTTTGAATGACAAACCTTACAATAGTGAGCTCACTTTAAAATATGTTATGGAAAGAATGCACTTTCTGGATGTGGAAATGTACCCAAAAAATAATACTATATACTCAATATCTTTATTCGGTCAATGTTGGCCATAAAACACAAAAGAAATACAAAAGAGAAAATAAAAATTACGAATCAAACAATGGTAACAGTGCACAGGCCAAGATGCCCCATCGGCACATGCCTAATAACAAAAACCTTATGAGGATCCGCCATTTAAAATAGGTAAAAATCGTAACTAGTGGAAATACCATAGGACTGTCAATCCGTCTGTACCTTCTTTCAATTATATCATAATCATAATAATTTTTTGGCCTTTTAGAAAAGCCAAAAAGATTAGAAATAGAACAATTAAAATACAATTTAGAGCAAAATACATTCCTCATCATATTAAAATTATATAATTATCATCCCTGTACCACATCCGAGACAATTAACAAAGCAATTTTGCCTCATCTTAATAGCAGCAACAATACAGTTCAGAGCAGTAGTACCATTATCAGGTGAAGACAGACATTGCAAATATACTGGTCCCTCTTTGAATATAATAAAGTACCTAAGCATTAAAATAGGCCATAAAAAGAACACCATCTTGCTGTCATGTATGTAAAATATTTTGATCCAAGTATTGTCGAGCCATCATGCTAGAAAGTTCCTGAAAGCCACTTCCATGCCGCCTGATGCTTGATTCCGTCTCTGTTAGAACAGAAACCGTTGAACAGTCTGGGTCAAAAACATCTGTCGCCTATACCAGACATTCACAAAAAAACAGCTTACAGCAATATTATATGAAGTAAGCTCTTTAGGAAAAAAACATCATGTAATGCAATTCTCCATGCCAACAATGTGCACCCTAAGGTACAGCATAAAAGTATGCCCTATGAGGAGATGGTGAGAGCAAGAAGCAACTGTAACCAGGAACAGGACTTTCTAAATACAATTATTGATATGGGGAAAAGATTTTTGAGGAAAGTATTAGTTATCCAACAGACTTTTCAGAGAGCTTTATGCTTGAAGTGAGAAGATACCTTGCATGAACGCAAGAAGAACGATTTATAAATGGAGAAATTATAAGAGTTATTACCTCTTCACAAATTACAGACTATATACCCTGCGTCCTCTTCGGTATGCCCACGTTGTTATACACCCAATGCGAGATTTATCCATATGATCTGGTCTTGCCCCTCACTGTCAGGATTCTGGGCTGAAATGTTGGTAGGCCTCTCTCACATGCCCGGCATACATTCCTGATCATCCTTAAACTCCTGTATATTGGGTCTGACCCATCTGCCTAAAACAGCTAAAGTGCTCAAAGGCTTACTGACCTTTCATTACTACTGCCAAAAAGAATGTTAAAACAATGCTGGAAATCACAACGAGCTCATGGGGAGGGGGAGGAGGGAGGAGGTTATACATAGGGCTGTTATGGAGGACAAAGCACTGAGGCGAGAGAAATATAGAGGGCTCTGTAAGAAGCCAATATCATTGGATTGGGCTCAACTGCTGGAGCAATTCCGTGCACAAATACATGAAGCCTGAAAGGTATAAAGGAACTTCCATTTTTCCCTCCTAACTATTATAAGCATTAGGCATTTCCCAATACATAGCCATACACATACGTCTCATGCAGGACCACACAAACCGTTTTTTTGAGGGGAGGGTTAGGGAGTTTCTTTTCTGTATTGGGACAGTTTCTCACACTTGGTAGCAGCACATATTTGTCCATAATGTCTGACTATTGCTGTACCTTTGTAGATTGATCTGTTTTATTGCACAATGCTTTGTACACAAACCTGCAGCAATGAAACTGGATTGGAAGAGTGACAGTAATAGATAACGCAATGTCAATAAACTGAATACCAATAAAATCAAAAAGATTTAAAAAAATATATATTACCTCTAATGATGTTCAGATACAAGTCGGCTGAGTCATATTTTGTACAAACATTGGAATATATATTGAATTACACAACACTGGAGAAAGTGTTACCTAAAAGACCCAGTATCAAATTTAGAAGGGGCCTTACTTTGCGGAATATATTGAGCCCTTCCTACCCAAGGCCTAAAGAACCATGCGATAGGCTAAGCAATACTGTCAAATATTTTTCCAAATGTGGCAGTTGTAGTGTTTGCTGGAATATAGAAGATAAGAAACTGGAGTTTCAAAACAACACATCAGTGACATATATGAGAAGCATCAATATATCGTGTTCCACTAACTATGTATTATATGTTCTTATATGTAAGTGTGAACAGATGTACTTTGTTGAGTACTATCAGGCCATTGAGAAAACGCATCTTGGAACACATCAGAGTGATCAAAAATATAGATGAGAGATACCCATTTTAAAGCATGTAATGCGACTATCTGCAAGTCCATTAAATTTCATGGAATAGACCACACTCCCCTAAACCCTAGGCATGGCAATAGAGAACTTGGCCTACACACAATGGAGGCAATTTGAATCCTTAAGTTGCGGGCGTGGAAAAAGGTCTTAATATTGACCATGAGTTGCAATGTTTTTAGGCGATTAACAAGATTTATTTTATTTTATGTTGATGACATGTATAATTAATGTATGTGAGTATGAAATGTGACAATATGCTGATAGACATTATCAATAAATATATTTGACCCACAGGTGAATGAATATTGAGGAATAATATCAATACACTGAATTGATGACTAATTATTGTTTTTATGTCTAATTGATGAATTGGTGTGAATTTTTATCATGCATTTACTGGCCCTTATGGCTCGGTGGGTAATTCACGTTCATATATACACTATGAATAACTAATCCTCCCTTACCTTGACTTGACTTGAGTGGTGTAGTTGACGGATAATTTTCGTGACTCCCCTATGCCCCATCTTTTTTGGAATTTAAGTTGAAACGTACACTGTTTTGTGCTTAGGTAAAAAGATGTGATGATTCATGCTTAGTCCCAAATGCAGGATATCCTGAAATGCGGCGTACTTGACAGCTAAAGATAAATTTATGACTGCACAAAGGGATAATGACAGACACACAAGATTCACGTTGTGGCAGAATAAGTTATATGAATGCACAAACCATGAATGTACGTTTATTTTGAAATAATGAATTCTGATATTTACATAGGAATACAATTAACTAATTGTAGAACAGACTCTTATGACTTGGACCCTCTAAAGATGGGGGCCCCTTTTACGAAGGAACTATCGGGCTCATAATGAAGTTTTATGATGGATTTTGATTTAGTTGTCTGTAATTTACTCTGAATGGTCAGCCTAAAATATGGTGCTGATGTAGGACATCGATTTAAACTTGATTTTAGTGCAGTGACCATACGTAATGAAACCATGGGTAAGCTGTCGTATAATATGTTTAGTCGAATTTAATTTAACTATACAATGATGTAGAGATTGAGCAGGTTTTTATATATTTTGCGAACGGAAAGGTTAAGGAGACTCTGATATAATGTAAGTGACTATTTAAATTAATGAGGCAAATGGGGTTGTGTATCTGAACACACTATGGGTATCTTAATGGATGCGATATTTGGACACTGATTGTTAGTTTTATATGTATGAGTTTGCACATATGGTATAAGTGCACTGATATATTATGATTTCCTACTGGTCTGAAATGTGATGTCTAGATACTGTTGTCAGGTGAATGGGTGTGACACTGCACAGGTGGAATAGGGGAACATAGATACTATTGTATCTTATGATTCTGGAGGTTTTTTTTCTCTCCCTCTACTTGTTTGAGTTAAAACTAGAAGTACAAACAACATTGACATTGTAAGATTTTGTTTGACTGTACCATTGAAGAAATGTATATATTATATATATTAGATGGTAATTTACCATTACTGTAGGGTGTCTGTCGGTTAACTATAGGTTCATGATGGCTCTATATATCAATCTTTAACACCTAGTCAATATGGCAGCTAGAGTGAACTCCACCACACCAGAAAGGGAGTACATCGCTTGTAGTCCATCATCAGTTATTTGAGATCGGCGTAAATAAGATTCCAAAATGGCGCCCACATGGAACGCCATGGACCGTTGCGTACCCCCAATGTGTTAATCTCTGAGGTAAGGTTTAAATTATGCTCCATCTTTCTTCTTCCTTTAAGCTAACGCTTTGATTTCATAATAATATTGGTCTAGTGTTGGGTGAGTGTCTCTAGAAGAACAAGCTTTGTCTGGATGCTAGAGTAACCCTTCAATAAGGATTACACATTAATTTGAGTTCAATCATAATATCTTTTAGGTTGACAGTGGACACACCAACTAAATTAGTAATCTTAAAAGACGTTGTCTATACAGATATTTAGGTAATCGTATGTTAGGTTAAGCCCATGCACACGTGGTGACATAGTGGTTCTTTCGCGTGGCATTTCGTCTTTTTACCCTTTTTAGTTTTATCTCTCTATTTTTTCATTTCACTTTTTTCATTTCACTTGGTTAGGTGTACCATCACGATTTAAACCGGTTGTTGTTCACTGTATCTATTCAGATGTCAACTAGCTAGCAACTGCTGTTCTATGGAACAAATGAGCTTGGGCCATTAATTATTCTTATGACCTTGTGATGTAGGTTAAAAAGATCAGGAGTTGCACGTATTTAATGATGGAAACTTTTGTTAACACTGTCCCTTAAGAAAAGTGTGAATATTTGAATGTTAACAGGTCCAGAATGTTTAGTTTGGAAATATCAATTTTTTCACAACGCTCACTGCATACATGCATAGTTAGGAAGTCAAATTGGAAGTCACTGGGTGATATCATGTACTGTATATGCCTATGAGAATCAGAAAAGTAAATTTATTATTATTTTTGGTACTTGTAGCCCTGATGAAGTCGTGAATGCGAAGAAACGTGTTGGCTAAGGTAGGATTGGCAAAAGTTGGATTAAAGCTGGTCCCTGAATAAAGCAACTCACAAACATTGAAGATTGTGTACAACACTTGAAGACTGGACTTCTTATTTACTGTAGCATGTGCAATAAGGCTGTATTTAAGATTATTTGGAACCCAGGTTCTGTTAGTGGATGTTGGTTGGGCATCCCTCCATTACGTATGCACCGCTTTACTTATGCTCACATACATTGAATTTAGTGTATACTTCTAGAAGAGTGCCAAGGAACCTAAAATCACCCCCTGCTGTTTTGTTCTATTATGATTCTGGAGTACCATCTGGAAGTAAGTACTATATATATATATATATATATATATATAGGTTTATTTTGTAGTGTGCTGTATTACCTGTTCTACATACTATGAATATTTTCAAATCAATATATTATTTTCAATTGTTGCTTTGTGTGCTCCACGAAATGCAGACACATCAATTTTGATTTCGAGTAGTTAGATTTAATTTTCACTTGCATATTGATCCCTTTTTTGTCTTTTTTTTTTTTGCGGAGTTTTATTTAGCGCAAACTTGACCCGAATCCAATCAGGTATCAGAGCGCTTTACATAGCACCAGTTACGTTACATGAGGACACACATTCATCTTTCTTTTTTTTGTCAGGCACGGGGAGATTAAGTGATTTGCATCAGTTACGTTACATGAGGATTGCTTTCCTTTGGAATATAATTTTGATAAGATTGGGGTTTTATTGCCTTTCTTTTGCTTAAGTGTGATCACTAACATTTCAGTTCGATTGACTTCTACCAATATACATTAAAATCACTTTTGTAACGTATACCTTTTATACATAGAGGTTGTATGCAACAGAATCATTAATTACTGTAAACCTACCACTATTGAAATCTGGTGACAGATAACTATCTTTATAATTTGGAGTAATGTCATTGATTATATAAATGATATGTTATTTTATCCCAGAAGAAGTTCAAGGTGGAAGCGCATTTACAAAAGAAGTGTTGGCTATTGTTGTTTTCAATTTCGTGATAATAAAGAAAAGAGACTTTACAAGATACAACGAGTTTCTCTCTTTGGTGCCCAAAGTGATTCCTGAATCTGTTTCGGACCTTTGTACTGATATTTTGAAGAGTTTAAGGTGGCCTCTTTTCTCTCTAATTGGAGCACATAGGGTATTGATAAAACTGGTTCCACTGAAGGTGTTTTTTGTGCCAACATACTTTTTCTGGCTACCTTTTTTGATTGTGTCACACATCGTTGCTTCTGAGTCCTGACACATGGAATTCTGAACTAATCCTAGGCACTCGTTTTCAATCCAGGCACATTCTAGTTCATCCTTTGTTACCCACTATGCCACTCAAGACAGAGACCTACAAGACAGAGACCTACCATGTATAAATTGTTTTTGGTCTTGCTACAATAGGAACAGTCCAGCCCGAGCTGCCACCTGGTTTTCCTCCAGATGGGATCACAGGCAACCTCAGACCGGTTGCTGCCTACATAGGCCTCATCAGTGAGGTATACCTTGAATCCTGTGACAGTTAACACAGGACCTATGTCTGAGCATCCCCGTCACACTTAAAGCTTCTACTGCAACAAACAGCAAAGTGATGGATAGAATGCTTGATTTAATCTCAACTACTGATGACCACTTATTTGATCAGAAAAGCCCAACATTATAGCTTAGAGTTCAACAAAGCTTATTCATCTTTCTTTGATTAGCGGGTTAACACATCCTCTATGTGATCAGATGACTTTTATCACCCCAAATAAAGAAGTTAACCATTGTTTGTGCCCTCTGCCTCTACCCTTTATCGCAATGAAAGAGTATGACTTCAAAAATATATACCTGTTTTGGAAGAATGGACATGCTTATTAGGCTATTTCTTACTGCTGAAGATGAGCGGTTTGTCCTTCATACTATTTTGTAAATCTTTCACTTCTACTGTAATCCATTTTTAGTTTACACAAGTCAGCTCTCCTAATTTAGATACCATAGTCATCTCTAAATATCTTATTTCTTCCATACAGTAGGTCCAGTATAACTAGTGTTCCATAGCATTGTGTTTGATTTTGTTATTCTCCTTCTAGCCAGAAATCTTGGAGTAATTTGGTACTATTTCTTCTACCCTGGAAATGCTTATCTTTGGAGTTTATGTAAAACTGCAATATCATGAGCAAACAATGCCGCCTTTCTCTTTAAACCTTTACATTGAAAAAGGACTATCACAGGTGTGTGGGAGCCGAACCTCAATAATTGTCTGCACCCCAATATTTATGTACGCTGATTTTTACTTAAGGCAGTGAAGCTATTGGATCTCCTATTGATCTAGTGGTAAAAGACTACCCCTCCCCCGCCTAGACAAACATTAAATTAGCAGAGTAATGTCAAAATAGAAACTGAGACCATTAATAACTGAGCTCCAAATAAAACAATAGAGTTAAAAGGATTTATTACAGAACTATTCATAACAAACGATACAGCGAAATGCATGAGTTTGCCATGCCTAATCCCCATCCCCTCTAGGAGGATCAGGAAATACTCCCAGATGCGGACCATTGGTCATCCAGGTTCTGTGCTGGCAACATACTCACAAAATCTCTTGACAGTGGGGTATCTGCATTTAACTCAACCATTTCCCCACACAATATCATATCTTTCAGTCAATCTTTGAAGTGGGGAACTTTCATACCACCCCAAGTCATCAACACTAATATCTTTGCAGAATCGCCTTTATCAGCAGTCTATTTTGATGCTTTTGAGCATCTAACACATATCCCAGCATTTCGATCATCGGAGAAATAGGCAAGGACCCCTTCAATAGCCTGAATTACCTGTGTCCAGAACTTGGCCACACCAGGGCAACCCCAGGCCAAGTGCACAAAGTCAGTGCAAAGGTCTGAGCATCTGCGACAGTTAGGATTATTTGATATGCCATGTTTTACCATGCTAACTGGTGTGTGATAGGCCCTAAGCAGGTACTTGTAGTGGGTGAATCAATATTTCCCATTCGGAGGCAATTGTTTCCTATTGAATGGAGGTAAGACAGAAATCCTGCTGTTTGAAAAGCTCAGGCAGTTCTGTGCCCCAAGAGTGTAGTTAAAAATCTTGGCTTTCTGGTGGATAACAAATTGATCATGATAGAACAGGTTACCTCTATTTGTGGCACCCGTTTTAGCATTTTGTGGTTGCTTAAAAAAGTGTTACAGTGGCTTCCGATGAGGTCAAGGAGAACTTTTATCAAGGCTATCATTATGGGTAGCCTGGATTAAGGAAATGCTCTTCTGGTAGCGGCCAACGAGATCCTTCTTTCCTAATTACAGGTGTTAAAAAATACGGCGGCTCATCTTGTTTGTAAATTTTCTCCTGGCTCCCATTCTGTACTCACCTTAATAGCATTACACTGGTTACCGGTCAGATAGTGCAATTTGTTTAAGCGCCTCTGTCTTACACACACATCCTTGGTAGGGAATGGCCTCTCCAGCCTATGAGCTAGGCTCATTCAGTATTGTCCAAATAGAAATCTAAGGTACAAGGATAAAGACTTGTTAAGTCCTTACCCCATCCGAATTTACAGATTTGGAGGTCGTTCCTCTTCCTATGGAGCCCATTATCATTGGAACAGCCTTTCTCGCCATATTCGATCTCATTCTGATTTTGGAAGATTTAAAAAACTGCTGATCACCTGGCTCTTCCGAATTTTTGACTTTCCTTTTTGTTTCATGGAGCCCCAAGATACTCCTCCAGGAATGAGTTCCATGAGCTATATAAGCTCTTCTTACATAACATAACCTCTGATGGAGCGCAAAAACCCTGGTAACGGGGAAAGAAAACCCCGTACCGGTATCCTCGCCTGCATCACAGACCCAACGTCACACTAACTCCTTCACACATGCAGTCATTGGTGGGGCCCATAACACCAACATTCACACTAACCATTCACCGGTCAGCACGCAGTTGGAGGGATGAGCGGTTCAAGCGCTCAACATGTGGTGGAACACCTTATAACCTATAGGGAAAGAAGTTAATTTACAAAATATACATCAATACCCCTTCCACCTACAGATCTCAATCCCGAACATCAAGATACTCCTCCCACGTGGTCAATGGACCAAATAGTTGGATTGGTTGATAGTGATCTAGAACCAGCTAAAACACATTTCAAGATTTAAATCTTACCTTTCTTAATAAACCACAACTCAATTCTTGTTAATCAATATCTGTTTATCTAAAATCTCTTGGAAAGTTAGGTTTGCATTTGGAAAGTTATATCAAATTTCGAGTAAATCGCAGAACATCATATTTACCTAATCTGGCTATCCGAAGTCCTCTAAATCATTAGGTCTGCATACTCAGATCTGTCGTCATTCGTCTAAAAGTTCAAAGTTCTTTGCTCAGCACGCTACAGTCTCAAAGAATCGGTAAAGACCAGAGACGTGCAAGCATCTGTCAGTGCCCATAGAATTTAGGAAAAGTTTGCAGTCATCAGATAATTGGGCAGTGTCCAGACCATCTAGGATTCAGGAAAACGCAGCAGTCACCCTAAGTAGTAGAGTTCGCGTAGCGTCACCGTCGTCGTCGTTGTCATCGGAAAGAGCGATTTGATTGAGACCCTCTCTATTCTACCGCGTATTTTATAATAAAATCAAAGCAAGAAGATACATTTCGTTATTTTAATATGGTCGTGATTGGTTGGTTGGGATCGTCCGATAGAGTCTTTTTGGGATTTTGGTACAGTTCAAGGGGTGATGTCACACATTCATTTAATGTTGGTCCGTTCTGGTTTACTGTGGAAGTCTATTGTCTTTCGTCTTGGCCGTCATCCCACAGTGACCTTGCTTTGGAACACGAAGATCAGGGTTCACGACGAGGTCTAGAAGACTTTTTCGCTTCTATGCACTACACTCCATGCCTCGTGGGACAGTGGCCACTTCGTCGTGTCGCATCGGCGGCCATTTTGGGATTTAGGCCCAAACACCAACTTAAGCGAAACAATCACAAAAGAGTAATTAATGCATAGAAATAATAAATCTAATGTTAACCCCTTACTAATCCCTCTATGTGTTTGTATTTATCTAGCGTATAGCAACATTTAAAGCATTTACATTCACCCTTTTGGTCCTCCTCTCGAGCAACATTACAAAGACATCACAAAGCAACATATATCATGCAGTATTCTATTTATTACATATACTACTGTTAGTATGCGTACGGATTTTAGTTCTAAAGGTTATTTAGCCATGCAATATGCAATCCCACGTGTAATTTGGATATTAGTAATGTTGGTTTAATATTCATGCAAACTCATTTAATAATATTATAATTAGTAGATTATTCAATTAGTATTTTCATGCAGAATGGGGGAGGTATACAAAATGTTGAACTACCCGCTCCATCACCTCCTTGGTCTGCTTGCAACATCGGCCCATTTTTTCTGTTTCTGGCCCTGAGAGAGCCTATAGCACTACAGTATACATGCAGGTGATCAGTTTTTTGGGAAAGGGGTTCAATAACAATAAAGTGAGTAGTTCCCAATCTGTTGGAGCCTCCGAAAATGAGGGGAATTTAGCATTTAGTAAGTGTTTAAGATTATAGTACTCAAGCGTGTCTAGAGAAGGGGATTGTGATGTACCCAAATATTCAGCAAGCTAGATTAAGTTCTGATTCAGGAAGACATCGCCCATCCGCCAAAGATTCTTACAAGCAGTAATGGGAAAATCTAAAAAACTTCTTGAGGTGGAATATCCCCTTAAAGATGTTCCAGTTCTTCTGAATTTGTAAGGTTGAAATTAAGCTCTGTGAACAATCTATCTATATTTTCAAACGCTCGGTATAAGATTTCTTCATAAAATGTCCTTTATTACAGTTGTAGACGTAAATAGCCCTTTACCATCATTTCCCATTGCAGCTTAAATACTGTTACCCTTCTCTATCTGTCTTATTTTACAGGCAAACAATGACCCTGTTTCTCGTCATATACAAAGTTTCTTAGTTTGCTTACCTCCCTTTTCTTACTGACAATTTCCCTTTCTTTGCTGTCATCCTTTCAGATGGTAGCCTGATGGGTAATAACATCAATAATATCTTCAAGCCCCTTCATCTTTGTTTTCCTGGCTTGAAGAAGTTTTTACATTTTCTGCTGTCAAGCAATCCCTATGATATGCTTTATAGAAATCCTATACAGTATATATATATCTGGTGAGCTTTGGTTAAATGGAAAGAATTCTATGTTTCTAAAAGCAGTTTTAAAATCACCTTCTGATCATCCAGCAATTATCTATTTAATGTCTAAAGAGATCCTATTCTGTTTACATCCATTGAAAGCTGGAAATGTAACTCTGCTGTGAAATGGTCTGAACGATAAGTTGAGGGGGGTGGCACAGCTTACTTATCGGGTGAGTTCTGATTCCAAGAAAATAGTCCAGTCTTGCAAAATGATTATGTCTGGATTATTAAAAAGTGTATACCTTTTATCATTGCTTGCACTCTCCTTCCAGATATCTCTCAGATATAATTCTGAACAGAGGCCTTTTAACCCTGCCCTTAATTTAACCATTCTAGAATATGATCTAGAATTTTACCGATCAATCTCATTGTCTCAGATCATTTTAAAGTCTCCTGAGAAGGGAACTGAGCTGTAGTCAGCATGCGTTGTGGAATGCATTTTGGGTCATCTACATGTGGGTCATAGAAGGAAATAAATGCAATAACCTATCTTTCTGCAGAGTCTGCCTGGGTCCAAAGCAGTGAAATGTCAGAGCTTTTATAATGAGGTTCCCAAATCTTTCTCCAATAAGCTTCCATTTCAGGTGTTCTTCTTTGAGGCTTATGATGACTGCTCTCTTATAAAGTATGTACTCCAACAACCTATTCCTCTTCTTTTTGCACCTTACCCCATGTACATTCCACAGCAACATGCTTATGTGACAAAAAACCTTTTTTTCTTACCGAAGCAAACTTTCCTCTTTATGTCTTAAAAGTTAGAGCCAGATGTATGACCATTTAATTTAGCGCCTCGCAATTTGTGACATATTGCGAGTCGCAAATTGCGAGGCGCTTAATGAAATGTACAACAGTGTGTTTAACACTGTTTGCGATTCCCAATGGGCTCGCAAATTGTGAGGCTCATTAATATTAATGAGCCTCTCGCAATATGTGAGCCCATTGGGAATGCCAGCCCTCCCAGGGATGGCGGCCTGCTGGGCTCAGCAGACCACCATGTCTGGGACTTCTTTTAAATCAAGCAGTAATTTTTTTCAAATGCAGCCCATTTTCCTTAAAGGTCCCTGGGACCACTGCCTGCCCTTAAAAAATTATTTCGCATGCATTTGCAAAGGAGAAGGGGTCCCCTGGGAACCCATTCCCATTTGCAAATGCATTACCACCTACTTGAAGTAGGTGGTAATTGCGAGTGTTTTGCCTCGCAATTGCGGTTGCAAAACATTGGTACATGGTTTTGAGACTCCCTATGTGGAAGGGAGCGCCCCTTCCAAATAGCGAGTCGCAAAAAAACTTGCGACTCGCTAAATAGGCTATGTACATGGCCCAATAGGTTGCTGCTTGCGCAAACGGGTTTGCATACCCGTTTGTGCATGCAAAAACAGGTCGTACATCTGGCCCTTACTGTATTGTTGCTTGAGAACTTTTTTAACCTGATTTCCTCTCCTACCCTGCTACATCAAGATCACCCACCTCCTGCCCCTCATAAACCACAGTTTCCCTGAAGGAGACATGTGAGCCTATAAATCATATTATATCATGTATTCTTTACTTATTCTTTGATAGACAAAAACGAAGAGAAAAAGAATCCTCTAAGGGCTACCAGAGGATTACCTGAAAACATGTTCCCTTGCTTCACCATTATTAAAATCCCTAGCATTTACTGATACCCAGGCATTAAGTACTTGATTCTTGTATAGTACGTATTCGATCTTTTGCTTCCCAACTGGTGGCAGGTAATTTTTGCTGTTCTATTACACACAGATCTCTGAGTGTGCCCTGCTTCTTCCCCAGCTCCAACCTTCTATCCTCAGTTCTTATGGAGAGATCAGAATGGACAAACTGTCTACCTTTGCTGAATGCTGCGCAGTGCAGCCCCAAGGGTTTTTTCCTTCAGTTAATAGGTTAAAAGTTGACTAATATTTTCTTAGTTCTGTTCTGACAGGATTTACTTTAAAAGGGGATCTCTGTGCAATCTTTGAATACGTTCGGCAATCACCTCTCGGGCGTTCTACAACACTGAACTATTTTGGAAATGAACCACAAAGGACTCAAGGTCTTCGCCCTTCAAATTTTATGGGGAACCATTTAAGTGCAGAATATTTCTTCTGGCTCGGTTTTCTAAGTCGTTAAGCTTCTATGTAAGAAATTGGATTAATGGTCAAGAGTGGTGGAAGTCCCATTCAAGCAATAACCCCAATCATTGCCAGGGTGAACCACAAAAGTCACTATATTACCTGTTCTTAACCCTCTGGTAGCTCAGCCCAAAAACAGTCAGGCATAACATGGAGGCAGTGTGTAAAATATTAATGCATCACACAAAAAGTAATACACCGAAAACAGAGCACAAGAAAAATCCCAAACCAATTTAGAAAAATAGAAATCCATTTAGAAAAATAAATTGACATCAGAACAACAAAAATTCAATTAGTAGAACAGGAGATATTGCCTTTTAAAGTTTTTTTATATAAACTGCGCCAAAGGCACAAAGCATCAATTGTGCTTATCTGGTCATGCTGGATTGGGACAAAGTCACAAGTTCAGGCCAACTACGATGGAGCATGGGCCGGATACAGGAACCAGGTCAGTGCCGCTGCGAGTTGTACCTTATGTCCTTGATGCAGGGCTTTGTATCACTCGGTGTTGGTTATGCTCAGGAACTGCGTGGGGCTGTGATGTGAAGTCCTTCATTAAGTTGCATCATGCTGAATCAGTTCTGATCAGGAGCTGCCAGGGCTGCAATGTGAGGTTGTGCCTCGAGTGTGTCACTCTGCATTGGTTCCAATCAAGAGCTGCGAGGACTATGATGTAAATTCTGCTTGCAGTTGCATTACGCCATGTTAGTTCAGATGAAGCCACCAATGAGGAGCTGTGAGGGGCTGCGATGCAAGTCCCTGCATCGAGCTGTGCCGGATTTGATAGAAGGCAGGGAGGTGGACACTCTGATGCCAGTCAAGGGTACAGGACCTGGAGGCACCTCTTGGGGATCAGGACTTACTCCAGGCAGAAGCCAGCAGCCGGAATCAGGTATGTCCAGCTGGCAGGTCCAGGCAGGTCCACTGCAGCAGGTCAGCTGGACAGTTACAGTGAGGACTCTAAAGCTTTTTGTGTCTCTTTAGGGCACACAGGAGTCCAGGCAACTGACCCTTGGAGTCACTCTGGGTAGCCTGGTATGAAGGCAAGCAGGTCAAATCTTCATTCTCAGACTGCAAGGCAGTACTTCAGGAGCATGGCAGTCTTTCTTCTGTAACTTCCACAGGTCCAGGAGAGTTCTGAAGAGATATTTACACTGGTACCAGCCTTTGTCCTATCCCAACATCTGGTTCTGGAAAGTTCTTCCCTTTTCCCTGTCAAAGCTCCAAATTGTCTGGGGTGAAAACGCACAGTGCAATCCCTCTGTAATGTAAGTGGGGCTGGGTACAGCCCCTCCCAGTCATCCTTCCAGGATGGCCCATTCAGTCCAGACCTAAACCCCTTTTGTGTTAGTGTCTGAAAGCAATGCTCAAACCCCAACAGCAGAGCTAATCACAGTCATGTGACCCAGGACACTAGCAGAAGGCACAAATGGTTAGGATAAGAAAATACCAACTTTCTAAAAGAGGCATTTTTAGAATTGTGACTTAAAATCCAACTTTACCATTAAAGAGGATTTGGACTACCGATTTGTTTGAGTGTAAACAGCATATTTGTATCTTCTCCCAGTCCAAAGTTATCACTTATTAAATGTAATAAGGTAACCCAGTGTTAGTCAATATTGGGAGATGGGCCTTACAACACTGAAAAATGACGTTTGTCACGACATATAAAACTTAAGTACACACGTCTGGCTTTTTAAATACAACAAACACTGCCCTATGAGCCTTTAGGACCTACCTTTGGGGTGACATATGTATTAAAAAGTAAGGTGTAGACCTGGGAAAGGGTTATTTTGTTAGGTCAAAATGGCAGTTTAAGACTGCACTACAAGCTTCAGTGGCAGGCCTGAGACATGTTTTAAAACGCTACTTTAGTGGGTGGCACAATGTGTACTGCAGGACTACTAGTTGCATTTAACTTACAGGTTCTGAAAACACGTACTACCATTTATTAAGGACATACAACTAAATTAAATGTGCTAATTTGGTGTTATGTCTATTTTACCATGTTTGAATGAAGGAGCACAAGCCCTTTAGCACTGGTTAGCAGTTGGAAAGTGCACAGACCCCTAAAGCCAACAAAAACGAATTCAGTAAAATGGGAGAAGTGAAAGCAAAATGTCTGGAGGAATGCCATGCCAAAGATGCCAGGTCTAACACAATCCATCAAGAATGACTTACTTAATTCTAATTTAGCAATAGGCCTGTATGTTAACCTGGACTATCTCCTCTGTTACGTTAACTGCTAACTCTAGCCTTAAAGTCCTAGTGTAAGGCTATCTAGTTTTATTATCAAAACTGTTAAAAGCAGTTTGTATTTACCTTTCATATTGGTCAGATCTTTTAAACATAACCACAATCACTTGCCTTATAATTTTGATCATTGCCTCCAACCCCACCTTTTGTACCTACTGAAGCTACCCACTCTTCTTCCTTCACCCTATCAATTGCTTTCCTTGCATGGGGCAGAGTGAAACAATGCCAATGATGGTTTAAGGAACTGGAAGGTAACTGACTTAGTAACACCGCACAAGGCAACAAGAGGTTGACAGAATATGACAAATGACTTAAAATAGCCTTTCAGCTTAAGATCCCAAAAGGCAAAGCACCATTTTGCTTGGCACTTTGAAGAACCTTGCACTGAGGCTCCTCTAATCGACATTACCTTCTAGCCTAGACAGTAGGGAGTCATTTGGGTATCAGGGAACAGGTGCTTGGGAGGTGGCCGGGACATATGTGAGTGATGCACTGGAGGTAAAGGTAGAAGCGAAACGTGTAGGGACACAAGTACATGGAGGACAAAGAGAGGTGAAGAGGGGAGGGGCAACGTATTTAATGTAAGATGCATAGGAAAAAAGGTGAGGGGCTGGGGAGAGATGCAGATGATGGGGAGAGGAGAGGGGATTCTAGTAGTATGGTCACAGAAAGAAAAAGTGGAAGGATAAAATAATAATTTTACACCGGCCATGTTTCCTGCACAAAACTGGTTATAGGAAAACACCAAATATGTTAACTCTTTCCAGTGCTCTGCCCCCCTCCAATGCTGTCTCTGTGCTACCTCAGTCCCACCCCTCCAAGAGTGCAGAAGGTGTCTCCCCTTCTGGCATCATTCATGTTTTTGGCTTTGCCAGTGCTTGCAGAATTTCAACACCAGCATTGGCAAAGGCAAATCATCCCAAACTGGGTGCTGTGTATGTGTGTGCATACTTAGTGGTCATCTTCAAAAAAACAATGTTGGCAAAATCTACAGATTGGTACCCGGTAGAAGACGCAAGGCTGTTGCCTTTGTCAATGCTTGTTTCTTCTTTCTCCACAGGGAAAACAAATGTTCCCAAGGAGAAACACCTTTCTCTACAAACCAACCAATTTGTGTGATGTGTTCCAGGCACCTTCCCACCCTGAAAGTGTTTTTACTCCTCTCTTTGTAGGTGTCAATAATTTCGAGCCTTTTCCAGGGTGGGAAGCGTAACAAGCAGAGTTTGTAAATACCCCCCAAAACATATGTTTTTGAGTGTGCACAAACTACCAAGTCATTACTGCCCTGTAACACCCACTACTGTCCTGTGTGAACAGATTCACGCGCATGAACAGCTGTGTGAGTAAACCTTTTTTTAAGCGCGAAAAGTCAACTTTTGTTAAATGCATTATGCTAGCGCAATATGGCATATGGATGCTATGCTTGATTTGTTTAGTAGATTGGCACACGTGTAAATAGGATTTGTTGGTGACAGGTAGCTGCTATTTTATTCATGTTTACTTGATCTTTGATATGTGAGATGTGGTTCGCATGTCTGTATGCCAACGCCCTCATCATGAGTGTTCTTTTGGTGTTTTATTACCCAAACTTGGACCCAGGGCTTCAGGGCACTTTACTTGAGAACCAGATTACAGTTCGTATTTTTTTAGTCTCAGGAAGATTAAGTGATTTGGCTAGAATCAGAGTATTTTGAGGCCCGGCCAGGACTCAAAACAGATCTTGCTGTCCCAAAGTCAACTGCTGTGGCTGATAGGGCACACTTCCTTCCATGTAACCGCCAATGTATCAATGATCGATAAATGGTGCGGAATGTATCGATCATTCCTGGTAAAATCTGACTGCTGGGTCTGAATGTATGTGCCCCCTATTTGTCACCCAGCCTAACGACCAGAGCTGCCGACTTTGAAGTTGGGGAACCATGTTCGAGTCTGGGCGTCGGCTCAACATCTTGTGCTTCTGGGCAAATCACTTCATCTCCCCGTGCCTAACAAAAAATGAATGTGTCATGTAAAGCACTCCAATACCTTCGGGTCGAGTTTGCATTACATAAAACTGCACACAAAAAAAAAATATATATATATATATATGGACGAATCCGCAGCTTCTCAGCCTTTGTCAGCTACACACGGACACGGACCACAGGTTTGGTGCCAATTATTTTGTGTTTAGTCCTTTGATGCCGCCATAACGCGTTTCAACTCCTTCGAGTCTTATATATTTTCTTTTTTTTTCTCCGACAGTGGCGAACACCGGGGATTTCGGTGCTTACTTCACCAAACTCTCCACGTCCCAGTATCTACATGCATTTTGACCTGATAAAATGTCTCTTGGCATGCAATATTTATCATAATGCTCATAATCCCAATATGTGAGGTCACATGAGTTTATCAGACAACTGGTAAAGTGGGCCTTGGTGTAAAGCAGACAGAACAAACTGCTTCACTGATATGTGCCGCAGGAATTACTGTGTTTTATTCTTCATTATTAAGGGTTGCTTTCTGAAATTGGATGTTAATACAGGATGCAGGTGCTACTATAATCAGCAAGCCTGACATAGGAAATGCCTCTGTGTAATCTAACAAATTAGCTTTGTCAATCAGCACTGCAGATCTGTCTGACAATATTGATCCCAGTGTAATGAACCCTCAAACATGTTAAGTTCACATGGCATAAAATGGTATTGCGCTATTGCTGTAGTGCCATGGGAATGTGTCATACTTCATAGCTAATTAGTGTAATCATGAATAAAGTTTTTTTTTTAACCAATAAATGTTAATAAATAAAAATTACAACAGAAATTGTAAGCAAAAGTTACTATAAAGGATAGGAAAAAATGGGCGAGGAAGAGCTTTACCCCACGGGCCAGCAAAATCAAAAGTATAACTTTGACACTCATAAGGTATGTTTCAACACAAAATCAAAAACATATTTGGGCCTGAGATCCTGTTGTGGACTTTTGGTCGAAGGGGAGAAGCTAAACAAGTGTCAGTGGCAATTCTCTACAGATCATTATCTTTCTTTACCCTGTTTTGCCCCAGCAGGCCCTTGGTGACCTAGGAATCCTGAGAAACTTCTGAGGAAGTACTTGGAAGTAGCACATAATTAGCAAATGGATCATGTAAGAATGTGGATTGCCATTATAACACAGCTGTTGTGGTACTGAGGTTTACATGTACTGTCTGGCTTTTATTGTTTGTTAACTGTTATGCTAATTCTTATCACACGTTGTATTGCTAATTTATGTTTAATTGGTGTCCTGAACTGTGTTTCAGTGGTCTGAGATTCTCAAAAACCCTCCAGGCTCACGATTAAAAATTTTCCCGTATGAACCAACCCTAATGTGGATTTCTTGTCTGTATGCCGTGGTGAACTTCATGCCCTGGTGGTGGTACAAACAAGCAACATTCAAAGTCATATAAGATAACTGATGCCACACTTGACATTCTTGACATTTACTGGTGTCACAATGTTTCTCAATATACTTTCTAGTAAACTGATGCCTTTCTTGAATTTTTCTAACAGGACAAATCAATGAGAACTGTTTTTGTCATCTTTTAGAAAATATTTTGCATTTTCTTCCTTGTTTTAGATCTTATTGCACTCCCCGATTTTGGAGCAGGAGCCATGGAGAATTGGGGTCTAATGACTTTTCAGGAGTATTCGTTGGTATCTGACACACTTGATAAGCGCATCATTATAAAGACCGTCATAAGCCTGATTGTTTCCCATGAGCTAGGACACCAGGCATGTGGTAAAAACTCCTAAATATACATTCTTATCTCTACGTACATGTTTTCACATATATTTGTCCTCGGTTTGTGTTTACATATTGTTGTGTGCACAAATTGGCTGCAGTGTTTTTCTAAAATCATGGTGGTTAATGCTTCTCTTAATCATGCAAATGTCTGAAATAAGTGAGAAGGAGACAGAGTATCACATGACTCTCTAATTAATTTCATCCGCTTAAATTGTTAAAGTCACTTAGTATTCATACCATGAAGGATTTCTATCTATATTAATGGTAATTGTGCAAGCTGTCTTAAGGATAATTGAACTGGCAGCTGTACACCTGTGTTGTCAAGGGCTTTTGCTAGGATATATGAGAAATGCTGCAAGACCTGGCATTGTAACAGTTAGAAGCAGAAATCCTGAGATGCAAGTGCAGTAGCACTCTTACACCCATATGCAGGAATTTGCAAAGTTTCTTATAGGAATTGTAAAGCACATTATAGATCAGGTGTGATATAGGTGATAGGTGAGGACACCACCTTGAGGAAGAGGTCAAAATGGTTGAGTGCTGTAGAGTGGATTAACAATTGCTAGAGCGTGAGTGTGTAATTTAACAGAAGTGAACGGATTCCTGATAAGAAGATGAAAGGTGCTCAAAATAGCCTTGGGCAGGAACAGTTTAAGTTTGTTGGATGAACTCGAGAATAAACATGTCATTCTTTTGTCATGGAACTAAGGGCCTTATTTAGAATTTGAAGGAAAGTTAAAATCCCTAATTTCTGGAGGAAACACTAAATACACAGTAAAGTCAACCATATGAATTCCACCACCATAGGGATAGAATTGTGAGAGAAATGCAGCTGAAAGACTTTATTGGTATTTAGAGTTTCCTTCAGAAATTGCAGGATTTTCAATTTCTTCTAACTTAATTCGGCCCTTAGTATTTTTACAGTTTTGCAGATGGCGGATTTCAGCTCTGGCAGAGCCTGGTCTGTAGTCCCAGACAAATTCTGGTTCATAATTGATATTTTAGGTGTAGGCTATGTATAAACTGGGAACAGGACCATTATTTTGAAGAAGCCTTAGTTGTACAGTGAGATAACTGTCTTGTCCTCATATTTAAGGTGGTTGTGGATCACTGACACAATATCGAAAACAACAATACTGTGATACAAAAAATATCGTGTAAAACATATTGATTATAAAAATATCGTGTCCCTATACTTATAATGGTAATTACAAAAATATTGGCAAAAAATATCTTTTCACACTTACATTGTAAAAAACATACAGAAATATTGTTTTTATTATATATATAGTGTAAAATAGTAAATCCTAAATATTTTAATATATAACATTAATCTAATATACACAATACTAATTTAAATAATATTTAATACTATATAAAAACATACACTTTTATAAACACACACACCTATATATAGATGTGTGTGTATGTTTATATATACTGATGTATATAATGTAGTACTATTATTAAAAATATATAGTTTACATAATATTACATGTTGTGGGTAATATTTTTACATGAACTACTATATATATATATATATATATATATATATATATATATATATATATATTTATTTATTTTCTTATTTTTTTTATTATTATTATTATTTTTCTTTCTTTCAGCCGTTCACTGACACTTCCCTTCTCCTGGGAACAAACGGAGACAAACCACAACCGCCATGACACGTTTCGGCCTCACTCGGCCTTGATCACATGACGTGCTCTAGGGGTTACGCAATCTCTTTTAAAGTGCAAGGTGCCACACTAGTGCAAAACATGAAGAGATAGACATAGAAGAAATTAATTTACAAATGTCCTTGAATAGGACTGTGCAAATTCAGCAGAAAACGTCATTAAATTAATATATATATATATTGATATACGTATTGATTTATGAAGCAATAAATAAAATTTGGTATCGTAATCTGCCTGGTTTCCTGAGTGCGTGTACACCTGCTAACGTATTTTGGATTAATTTGCTGGTTCTCCGCCAGCGTTGCACGCCACCTCCCACGGGTCTGGCTTCCCGGAAGGAGCGCCTCATTCACGGATATTTATATATATAAATATACACATACATTAATGTATATATACATTTATTAATATATATACACATTTATAAAATAAAAATAATTAACAAATCAACAGCAAAACATTAAATACATTACCAAATTGATTAAATATAAAAAAATTATAAAATCCCAAAAACACATTTACTAAAAATATTAGAAAAATATTAAAATATATAAGCAAATAATATAAAAAAGTTAAAAATAATAATAATAATACATATATTCAACAATAGTAAGAAAAGCATTGAAGCCTACGAGTAATAGATATACTATTCCAACTACATTGTATGCAATAATAGTGAAAGCGTAGTTTTTCAGAGGGGTCATATTCACTATTCCCACTCCCAACAGGTCAACGGTAGGGAAAATGTTGGACTTAGGAGTGGTAAGGTTTACTATTCAACCACCAGTCTGTGCAATAGTAGGGAAAGCTTTGTACTTCAAAGAGGTTACATTTACTATTCCAACTCCAGTCTAATTAACAGTAGAGCAAGTGTTGGAGTTCGAAAGGGTTACATTTAATATTCCCAGTCCAGTCTGGAACCAAGGAGGGAAATTGTTGGACTTTGGAGGGGTTACATTTACTATTCCGACTCCAGTCTGTGCAACACTAGGGAACATACTTCACTTCAAACGCATTACATATTTGAATAACCCTATTAATATAAAACAAATTCAAAACTCTTAATATGAACATTATGCATTAACATTTTTTTTATATTATAAAAATAAAAAACAATTAAAATCTTTACATGATTATTGAATAATGTAATTATTAATTGTTGTATTTTTATTTATTTATGTATTACTTCCCACACTATACCCCCACAAACCTAGCATCCCACACTTAAAATATAACTAAAAGAAATAAGTATAACACAATTTACATAATTGTCAATTAACTAATTATCAATTAACAATTATTTGTTAATTAATTATTACTTAGGTACTGTCCCACCTATACCACTACAAAACTAGCAACACGCAACTAAAATATAACTAAAATAAATCAATATTACATCATGTAAATGATTAATTATCAATTAAATAATTAATAATAAATAATTAGTTATTACTTAATTAACTTTCAACCCTATATCCCTACAAACCCTACCTAAAATATAACTAATAAAGTTATTACACAATTTACATAATCAATAATCAATTGAATAATCAATAATTAATTAATAATTGATTGATAACTAATTAACTTTTCACCCTATACTCCTACAAACCCACCAGCCCGCACTTAAAATATAACTAAAAAAATAATGATTACACAATTTGCATAATTAATACTCAATTAAATAATGAATAAGAAATTGTCAATTAATTGTTAATTTATTATTACTTAGTTAACTTGTCCCATACCCCAACAAACCTAGCAACCCACTACAACACTTTACATTACTATAATTGAGTCACTTAAAATTACAAACCATATTTAAACATATTGTTAACAATTATGCATAAAAATAATAAAACATAAACTGAATACATGAACTAAAACACATTAAGATGATTAAAAAACAATATTTTGTATGACTATATTATTGGAAACGATATTAACAGCAACAATATTCTTAACAACACATTTCTTTATCTGCAAAAATCAATATTCTTGACAACAATATTTCTACATCCCGATATTTTAGAATCACTATATTTATTTCTGAAATTTCTGTATCCTGACATTCACAACTCAATATGTTGTCCAAAAAAATACCAGTGGTTCTGATGTCCGGTTAGAGAACTGTGGAATGTGTGAAGTGGCAAGGAAGGTTTAAACCTGAAGGCAGAAAAGAGTAAGCATTTGAGTTCTGGTCCGACAAATATCCTTGGTGGATCTGGAGCAGGATTACAAGTGATGAAGGAAGGAAAGTGAGAAAGGCTTTTGTAAAGATGGAACAAAGTTAGGTTATCAATTTCAGCCAGTGGGAGGTCCTAGATAATTAGATGATGCTTTAAACATTTCTCTGGCAGGCCATTTCCGATGAATTCCTGTATGTGGAAAAACCTGCAATGGGTGTTACATCATTTCTATGTCTTCAACAATAGCATGCTATATTGTTACTTCTTCAATCCCTTGCCAATATTAACTCATCTATCCCAAGTGTGGGTGTGAGATCTTCCTTGTTCTGGTTGATCTCTGCTGCAACACTTTAAGCAATGTTTCCTTTCACCAATGCATTTAAAAGGTGTCCCATCCCCTTGTATGTAATGCCTCTTTATCATGCATACTGCTCGATGTAGCACAAATCTCAAATGATAGGCTTCTCTCATAAATAATGTGTGCTATTAGGTAATTTTCTATAGGGCAATGTACACTTTTAAGGAGTCTCTTGGTGCTTTTAGTAATCACTATCCCACGCAATGGATGCCTAAAAGTTAAGCAAATAGAATCAATATCCGTTATTAGAAAGCCAAGCTTCTAAAACGTTTCTGAATTTCAGCAGATAAGTCTAGGAGCGCAGCTTAAGTGTTCAAGAGGCAGTCACACTAAACTCAGAAATATCTGTCAGCTCATATTTTATTTTTAAAATTGGGGATTTTTAAAAGAAGTACCGAGCTCTATTTCAAATTTCAAGAAGTGTATGTTTGGAATTTTGCCATTAAAAATGTGTAGTACATAAAAACAACAAAACAACACTGGAGTCAGGAATAAAACATTTAAAAATTCCCAAAACAATTTAGTAAAATATGATATAATTTAATGACTACAACATCATAAAAATGGCAAGAAATTAGTTAAGAGGATCAGGAGTTGTTAATTTTTAAAGAAATAAGAAAAAGTGTCTTACTAGCACTTAACCATGATTAGCAATTTTACCTTCTGTATTAGTATGGGTGATGGAAGTCTAAACCAGTGTGAGGCAGGACATTGTTGGTGAAGTGGGCTCCATGAAAATCATATAACTTGTCATAAACTTTGTGAAATAAGTTCAGAGAGGGATGAACTCGAAACCAGTAGCCATCAAGGTTGCTTCTCCGGTTGTACGTTGGAATTTAGCCATTGTCAGGGAGCTTTGAATTCTTCAGTGGGGCAAGGCTGGGAGCCATTGACAACCTGGGTTCCATAAGGTCAAATAAATTGTTTCTGTGGTCCCACAGGAATATGAAACTTCACAACAAAACTCTTACAGTGGAAAGCACCAGAAGCATTCAATTAGAAGAACTTGAAACTATAACCACCAAAGTCACTTGACCGCTGGGATCACTTTGCAACCTTTTCTTACTCGTGCAATGTATATAGGAACTCATTCACTTCTGTAGCATGAAATTCTTCTGTGAGTTAATGCTGGTTGTTGTGGTAAGGCAGAACATAAAAAGGTTGCGTACCTGGTCTCAGTGATGTCCAAATGTCATGAAGAAAACGTTACGCAAGATAAACCATGACATCGTGTCCACCTTTTTTGTTCTTTCTATAGACACAGTGAGTCCAGCTTTTCTACATTGAGGATGGCTTTTAGCTCTGGAGATTCAAGAGAAAACATGTTTCCTCCAGCCCTTCCTTTAGTGACATTGGCATGCCTTCTGTTATCTCTTCTCATCTTACCAGCAACATTTTGGTTTCATGGTTATAGGAGCCCTTATTTATAGAGGTAATCAAGCAGTCATTGGTGGTGAACCTTAAAACTATTCCTGCAACATTCATATCTTCTTCCTGTAATACTTTACAGCTGCTTGTTTTTGTCTGGCACAAGATCTCTCAGAAGGTGCGTATTGCTGGAATTTCCAAAATCATGATAGGAAGACACATGCTAGCCACCTGCTTGTGATCACGAAGCATCCCCAATACTAGTAAACTACCTATTGTCCTTCCCTTGGAGTGATCTATCTTTTATCACTCCCTTGGAGTGAGAAGCAAATATATCAATGTGAAGAGTGTCTTCAAATGCCCTTGCCAGTCAGTTTCTTTGATTTGTAAGTGATAGTAACAGAAGGTCAAGCCTGCCCTTGTGTCATACAATTGATAAACGTCTTCTTTTCCCCAGAAGATATTTGTTAAACAGAGGCATGGGTTGTTCCTGAGGGCCAATTAACCAAAAAACCAATTGTGTTGAGCTACTAATTATGTAGGAAATTCATGCCTACTCTTGGTGCTGTAGATGGACATAAAATATATTGCAAAGTCATTGGATTAGGCTTTGCCTGGCAAACAGTTTCAGGATCAGTCTTTTGAAAGGTAATTTTAACAACATTTCTACAATTATTCTTATGACATTTGTACTAAAATATTACATTTGAAAAATAAATGTTCATTAATTGATAAAATGTCACAAGAGTGGAATTGTTAGATAGGTCCTTGATCAAGCTTCACAAAAGAGTTTTTTACCACCTGAGCAGGCTGACCCAGTTTTTAAGCTGTGCTAGGCCTTTGTAGTAGCAGACATCTTTATGTCTGTATTATTTTTTAACATCCATATTGATGCCACTTTGTTGTCTTAACTCTGTTATTTGGGCTATTGTTACTTGCAACTTCAAAGCACACTTATGATAGACTTACATGTTGTCAGTTGTATGCATTAAATGTCAGAATAGGTTACCTTGGAATGGTAATACTGCAGGTTTGTCTGATATATTACAGGGATGCCTGACAGCCTAGTTGCCAAGTTTATAATCTCAACTGGGTGGAATAATCAACGTTAAGGGGCTGATTACGATGCCATAGTAAATGGCTCCGACCCTCGAAGCCATTCCTACGGCATCGCAATCAGATGTTCTGATTTATTTCCAACCAACTCATTTGGATGGAGTCTGTCGGAAAGGAATCTGAACTGGATTTCCGAAGGGCTTCTGATGGCGGAGAGCCCGTCTGCCATTCGGAAAGCCTCAAGTAATCCCAAGGTCTGCTTTTTCCGCCCAAGGGGTTACAATGTTAGATTCCGATGGCCTTTCTGTGCCCGCCTTTCCAACACAGAAAGGCTGTCAGAAATCGTGTTTTGGGGCCCCCAGCAGGGCCCCCATGGATGCACGGCCTCGAGTTGGAGGCTGAGGGGGCACATGTGGTGCCCCCTTGTGGTACAGGGATTTACTGCACCTCTTCTCTTTACAATGGGAGCATGCATTCCAGTCGAAATGCATGCTCCCATTGTAAAGGATAGGTCCGTCCAACATCGAAATCGGGCCCTAACTGTTGGATTTTTATGCCACATGTGTAGTCTTTGCACAGTTTTACCATGGACTTTGATGTAAGCAAAATATGGCAATTAGTAAATTAGTGATTCCCAATCAGTCGACATATTCTTAGGGATTCAATGTATGCAATAAGAGGCCTTCAACTGCCCAGAGGTCCGAAAATGCATGCAATCAAATACTTAAAATCGAAAAATCTCAGACCAGCACACGAGATAGCTGATTATCTTTAAGTCAACGAGCACCCTATTATATTGAGGAAATATGAATTTTTATGGTCAATTGTGTCCCCTATCTTAGACCCCAACGGCTCCATGTACATGCTACAAGTACATGTATGTTCCCTCCAGTTCCAGCTATGAAGACGCAAATACATGTGCGTCCAACGTTAACCTGTCCTCTTTCAGATCGGCCATGAATGGGTCGAATATTCCATTCCTAAATATGATTGGCCACCGACTTTATATGGTTCACTTTTCACGTTTTACAGTTCAGGCGAGTAGGCCCTGAATTCTGCCATCAAGCCTTTTCTTGTTTCTGCCTCTGAAATGCTCCAGCCTGGACCTGCATCCGTATCCATGAACTTTGTCCTACTCCCTGCGCGGCTAACGGTGCCTGACACGGCCTGTTGCCTGCCAAAAACTGTATTCAGCCTTCAAGTTATCTGCTCCGCTCCTCACCCAATGCATTCCTGTCTAGTAGTTTAGGTAAACATCCTTCCAGCTACCGAGCAAAGGGCCCGGCCTCGCTGTCTTTATGCAAGTAATTCATAGGCCCTGTTACCATGGAAGATTCCTGCCCCCTCGCATCTCATGTAGACACATAGACGCTTGTACATGCACTAACAGTCAGTATAGAATAGATTCCGTCCGAGAGACCTTTCCTTTTGGATAAAACAGTTCCTTAAACAAAGATATTAGATACGATTTGGGATTAGGTTGACCTGACCCCCCAGACTTCTGTCTCCACATGTAGAGCTAAATGTCAATTCCCCTTCATCCTCTAGTTGCACGTCAACCACACGTCATGCGGCTGCGCGCGCATCTCTGCCAAATATTTCTGCTGACACTGCAGGATTCTCTTATGGATCCACCCACTTGTGACATCATTTTAAATGACGTTTCTAGTATACGCCTATTATTACGCCTATTTTCATTACGTATGTGTATTCTTATCTGTATTATCAGCTGTTACGCCTCTTGCATCTGTCTTAATGCAATGCTTTTCATATATATATTGTTACTTATCAATAATTATTGCTGATCCCTTCCTGAACCTTCGTGGTGATGGAATATGATTGCCTGGTTCGAACCATAATTCCTTTGTAAGGAATAAAGTCCTTTTCAGAACCTCTAATACCACGGATTCTGCCTCTTATTTTGACTGAGTTATTCTTACTAGACTTTACCGCATAAAAAATAGTACAGGTAATTTAAATATTTACCACAATATAGTTATTTTATTGATTTTTCACCTAGTAAATCACCTAGAACGAGAAGCGTTGTGAACCAACAGCTTGCTTGGAAATCTTCCCTACTTCGATTAAGAAAACATTGCTCATTCTTGTAGTAACTGAATAGTTAGTTTATGGAGTAATGGACCTAGTCTTAAGCATCCATTTAATAGGCTGAATGAGAACTTCAGTCCATGGTCAGTGACTGGGGCCTTTGCAATGCAGCTTAAACCTTTACATGATTTCTTTGCTTTATCCATTTTTTATGAATATGTTTGTTCTTTCATTGGAAATGTTCTCTAAAATTATGCTGGCATTTCTGTGCCGCTGCATCACTCATACACCACAAAGGAAACACATGCACACCATCACACATTCACATACTCTAAAAGTTTCACGCATATCACTATCACCTATAACATTATGCACAGCATCACATGTACCATCTCACATGAACATACTCACAAATCATATATATTGTTTACATTATCATAAACAGGGGGATGGATACCTTCCGTCACAAAAACATTACTTAAAGGCATATTCCTCTTGCATTCCTTCCTTTTACGGACTGCAACATCTTCAAAACCAGCTTCATCATTTACAAAGCGCTCACAACAGCAGCCCCACTTCTTTTGCAGGCAATTTCACCATCTGTGGTGGTTCATGAAACAATTTCAGCCAGGACCCCATCAGACTGCAGTCAGAAGAAGTGTAAATAAGAAAAAACACAGCAGCAGAACTTTTCCATCTATGTACCAAGGCTCTGGAACAACATCCCTATATTGATAAGGACCATCCTAATGCTACTCCATTTTAAGAGAGTTTAAGATGCACCTCTTTAAAGAACAGTATATGATAATCCATTAACAGTCCACAAACCAGCTGCATCACCTGTCAATTAATGACTTTATGCTTGTCTTTGACCCTGTACATTGCTCTGCTGCACTTTGGTTAGGTTCACAGTTTAGAAATACCAAATACATTAATACATTATGAGGACTCTATAACAGAAATAAGGGGGCTGATTACGATGGTGGGCGGGCACCCTATCGGAAATCGGGACCGTCTGACAGACTGTTGGTGGTCCCGACATAGACATTATGATGTGACTGCCACCACGGCAGTCGCAATGCCTATAGTTTGTATTGCGGCGGGTGTTGCTGGCTGCAGCACCCACCGCTTTGCAAAATATCAACACTTTACATATCCCTGCAGTACATGGCAGGCACCATGCGTTGCTGCTACATGGTGCAGGGAGACCCCCAGTGCCCACAACTCAGGGCTAGGAAGGAAGGGGGGCCTGCTATGGGCCCCCAATGTCCCTTTCCGCCTGCCTGTTCATGGAGGGTTAACCGTCATGAACAGGCGGGCGGAAAGGTACATCGTAATCCCTATAGCGGTGCCTGGTAGGCACTGCCACCATTGTAGGGAATACAAGGCCCTCCGCTGCACCGGCGGGCTGTTGTATGAAGTCGGCGCATATTTTGAATTTTACATAGCTCACGTTAAAGATGTTGACTTCTAGATTTTTTCAGAGAAGAAATGACAGAACTGGCCTTAAAGCAGGGCACACTCCGATTTTTAGAGACTTACATATAAATGCTGTTGGTAGTAAGGTTATTTGCAACTGAAATTTTAGGCCATGTTATGGAAGAGTTTGATTCAATTACACAGGAAAACAATGGGGCATATTTAACAACTAAAACTCCGATACTTTAGAAACGCAGGGCTGCACCCTATTTACTACAATACGGTGCAGTCCTGCATTTCTCCCTGCGATGGCGCTATATTTAGCTGCCTAGCGCAAACGCAGGAACCCTTGTAGAAAAGTGCAAGGGTGCCTGCATTGTGAGAAATTATTGTTTATGTGCAGGAAGGTGTCCCTGCCTGTAAATAAACAATCATAAATGCGGCCACAGCCCGTGCAGGTAAGAGCGATGGGGCACTGGGGCCGGGTGGGAGGGGATTTCGACAGATGATGATGAGGGAAAATTAATTATTTACTTATTTTTTCCTTGTTGTCATCTGTCGAAATCCCCCTCCACCTGGCCCCACTGCTCTTACCTGCACAGGCCGCGGCTGCATAAATGGCGATTTGTAACTTCTATGTGTGTTGCTTGTGCAGCACACACATAAGTTGCAACTCGTCATGCTTAAAATGATTGTTTATGGGCAGGAAGGGACACGTTCCAGCACGTAAACAATCATACATGGCGTTTTGCTGTTTCTATGTGTGCTGCACAACCCAGCACACATAGAAACAGCAAAAACGAAGAGAAATAAAGCATTTCTCCTCGTTTTGCCTGTTTAAGACCAGGTCTTCCCTGGTCTTAATTTTGGTGCTGTCCCATATTTACTCCACCCTTGCAAATATGGGGCAGTGTCAAAATCAATGGGTGTTGCAGCAGAACGCTCACCGCCCACCCATTTCACACTAAGTATAGTGAGAAAGGGTGTCTTATTCACAAGGCGGCATTAAGCCATGTTAAGTGGCTTAACACCGCCCTGTGAATAAGGTGATTAACTCCGCCTTTTGAATGAGGTGAAGCCCCTATCGCCACGAGATCATCAGAAAAAGAGACGTTCCTGTGGCGATAGGGGCTTGTAAATATGCCCCAATATTTTCAAACCAGTTTTTAACAGTTTCACCTATATAAGTTAGGGGCTGATTTAGAGTGTGGCGGTTGGAGGCTACTACATTGGGATGCCCCTGCTATCCTGAGGGACCGCCGACCACCATTTTTCGAGCTGTACACTAACCTCCCAGACAACTCTAAATATAAGTGGGAACCAGCTACATGTTTGACCAGAAATATGTCTATTTAACAAAAGAGGTGCTATATCTAAATACATGCATGTATCTAATACCTTTATTTACAATACTGTGTAATACATTTACAGTTCAAACCCAAATATTATTCGATAATGCAAAAAAAACTGTTTATAAGCTTACATTAGTTGTTAATAAATGTCAAGCTTCATTTACTGACTCCGTTGCTTACAATCGGTAACAATGAAAATGTACTATGAACATGGGTTTTTGATGTTGTGACCAACAAATTTACAGTTTTAGAACAAACCAATAGGAAAAAATAACCATCAAATTGACCAGTACAATGTATACCGTTAACAGAACTGTCTTTAAAGAATGTTTGTTTTCTCTTTTTTTTAAGTGGTTTGGAAATCTTGTTACCATGGAGTGGTGGAATGATCTTTGGCTCAATGAGGGATTTGCATCCTATATGGAGTACATTGGTGCTAGTTTTATCAATCCCAAGTTAGAGCTGGTAAGCATTTACACCAAATATCCTTCATCTCAATCTTGTGTTAACAGCCTATAAAATGCATATTTAATACTCTGCTCTTCTTTCCTTTCCAAAAACATCTCATGAATATATGAACGAAGTCTTTTTCGTAGAACTTTTCCTGCGGACAAAATATTTTGCAAAATATATTTGTGCAGGATATTATTCACGAAAAGCAGAATTTATGCATCACAAAAGATAATTTTAGCAACAAATGTAACTGACTTTCTTGTTTTTATTTTGTCAATACAGAGATAACCATATTGATGATGGTCACAATCTTAAGTTTATGATTCCAAAAATCACCGTTTACCCTAAACGTTTCACATTCTTTTACATATTTTCCTTTGAACAATGTGCCTGTCAGATGTTATTCCTCCTATACAGTACTTGTTATATTTGAAAGTAAGCAGAACATAAAGTACAACCAGTTACTTGGCCAAATCATCATAGCATAGTGCAAAGGGCTCACTATGAAACCGAGTTGTGTAGATATATTTGACATTCCCTCTATCTCTGAGCCTTTACCTAGAGCAAGGGCTTAAAAGTCAAGCCACATGTGTCAAGCGGTAGTGGTTGCTGTATTAGAGTTGTTCATAAAAGAGGTAAGAGTGCCCAAAAAAATCATTCAAGCTTATTCAAAGTAGCAAAAAATGTGATGAATAATGCTTTGCTCAATGTTTTCAGTGCCCTGATGGCCTAGAAGGCCAAAATGTACTCCAACAACAATGCATAAGTCTAACTAAAGCTCTATGCTACATTGCCCACAGTACGTATGCCTCTTCTAGCCTCTGAACTTCAAGATAAGAGCCTGCAACTGCTTTTGCAGCACACATCAAAGACAAACTCAGAGACCGCTCTTCTGTTCTTCCAGATAACAGCTATACCTGTTGATAATGCAGTTCATTCTCAGGACTGGTAATTGCCGGTTTTGGGGACTTCAGGTCCCAGTGGACATCTTGGTTCTGGAGTAGGGGCTGCCTAGAAGATCTGTGCTGCAAAGCGCATTGTGCCCTCTCACCACGCGGGACCCGTAATTGTTGCATCCCAGTGGAATTCTTGGTGTTGAAGAGGACAGAGGAGGAGGGGGGCTGCCTAGCAGCCCTGAACTATAAGGCAACCTGAGCCCTCTCGCCTCGTGGGACCCGTAATAGTTGCATTTTATGACTTCTGCTCCCAGTGGAAATTTTGGTGCTGGAGGAGGGCAGAGGGGGAGGGGCTGCCTAAAAGCCCTGCACTATTAAGCTCATTTAGTCCTCACGGGCATGTGGGATGCAACAAAGCCATACCATCTTTCTTAGCCTGTACATCCAAGAGAATACTAATTTAGGTACTTTAGCTCTTCAGCTATTGAAGCTACCATGGATCTTGCCCAGTAATTTGCTTGACAGTATGCTCCATCAGCCGAATAGTGGCAGGGGACTTTTATTTCAGCACTGTTAGAAATGGGGGTCTCTAGTTGGCAATGGTTTGCACCTTTGTCCAAGTAGGGACCCTTCTTCCTAGTTAGGGTAAGGGAGATACACTCCAAAAATAACCCCTGCTCACCCCCTTGGTAGTTTGGCATGAGCAGACATGCTTATCTCAGAGGCAGTGTGTAAAGCATTTGTACACACATACAGTAATACAGTGAAAACACTACAAATGGACACCACACCAGTTTAGAAAAATAAGTAATCTTTATAAAAACCAAACAAGACCAAAACGACAAAAATCCACAATACAGTAATAAAAATATGCCTTTTAAAAGGTAGAAACGGTTCTGTCCACAGCAAACTATAGATGTGGCATTTTCAACACAAAATACCTTGGATGCGTCAAAATCATAAACAAAAATAGGCGCAGGGAAGGTGATGCGTCGGTTCCTTACGCGCAGGGAAGGTGATGCATCGGTTCGTTACTCCAGGGTAGGTGATGCGTTGGTTCCTTACTGACACGCAGGGGAGGTTATGTGTCGGTTTCTTAATGAAGGGGGGTGATGCATCGGTTTGCTACTGAGCAGGGAGATGATGTGGCTGTTTCTTACTGCAGCCCTAGCGTTGATATAGACTTGGCACCCCGGTGCAATGCATGAGGATCGGGGATGCATTGGTTCTTGATGCAGCGACAGCAACAGCGCTGCATCGGTTTCTTCAGCTGCTGTCCCACGATGCGTTGGTTCTTGCAGCCGCACAGTAGGGCCTGCATAAGAATCAGTGCAGTGATCTCGGACTTTGTAGATCGATGCACTTAATGCGGCATGCAACGATTTCTCCAGCGGCGGCCAGAGGCTGCGTCGGTTCCTTCGGCGATGCATCAAAAACGGGTGTGGATGCATCACGCTTCTTGTTCTTGCGTTACTTCTCCAGCTCGCAACTGCAGGAACAACCTCCAGAGCCCCAGAACAGCAACAGGCACCTCTTGGCAGATCAGAACTCCCAACAAGGAAGTTCAGGGGAGCTGGGGGTGACGTCTTTGTATCCCTGAGACTACAAAACAGGAGGCAAGCTCTACTTCAAGCCCTTGGAGATCTTCCTCAAGCAGGGGACACAGCACACAGCAAAGTCCTTGTCTTTTCATTGGCAGAAACAGCCACTGCAGGCCAACCCCAGACAGCACACAGCAAAGGGGCAGTATTTCTCCTTCAGTTTCTTCATCTCTTCTCTTTGGCAAAGGTTCCCCTTGAACTCCAGAAGTAATCTAAAGTTTAGGGGTCTGGGCCCCAACCTTTATAGTCCATTTTTCTTTGTTCTCTAGTGTCAGAAAGGCTCTGTGCTTAGTCAAGACCAGTTCTGTCCTCTCTGGTGAGCTTCCTGGCAAGAGACAGCATTGTCCAAAGCAGACCAGGCCCATTCAGGTGTAAAGGAAATCTCCTCCCCCTACTCTAAATGCAGCCAAGCCCTGACTCATGCAGGAAAGGCAGGACACATATCACCCCCCCCCCCAGTGGCTGTCTGAGAGAATGCACATCCCCAGCGCCTGTCACTCCAAAGCCAGACAGTCAATCCACTTATCACCAGAGGCGCACAGGATGGCTAAGCAAGAAAATACCTACTTTCTAAAAGAGGTATTTTCAAACACAGAATGTAAAAATCAAGCCTGGACATAGAACTCTGCTCTGCCACCGGAGTTTGCAGTGTTTTGCCTACTTTGCGCTCTGTTGAAAACTCAGAGTTCAGGCAAAACTCTGACTCCGCAGTGGAGTGGAGTTAGCCAGCCCCCCCTGCACAAAAAAAGGGGGAAAAAGGCACTGACTGCTGCTGTGGCCTCTCTGGGCTGCCCTCCTCATTGCCGTGGACTCTCTCACCGTCTCCTCGTCCACCCACGCAAACCCCTACATCGGACGTACGTCTTGGTAGGACTGCGCATACGCGCACCTGCGTGCATTCGCAGGTTTTGCAAGACGTATGCAGGCGAGGAGACGACAAGAGAGACCATGGACCAAATTTGCGTCTTTTTCTTACAAAATCTTGAGGATTCTGAAGGTACCCGGGGTTTGTGGATTCCCCTGGAGGGGACCAAGAAATTGGCCAAAATACAGCAAATTTTTGTTCTTTTTGGGAAAAATGGGAAAAGGGTGCTGCAGAAGAAAGCGTCTGTTTTTTACCCCTGAAAAAGGTATCCACAAAGGGTTGTGCTAAAATCACCATCTTCCCAGCTTTCAGGAACAGGCAGACTTTTGACAGAAAACCAACATTTTCTACACAGTTTTGTCATTTTACTGAGGCATAGACTATTTTTCAACCTCCATCAAGGTAGTTGTAGAAATAGGTGTAAAAGCAATAATGGATCCGGGAGAACTATACATGTCTGAAAAGTAGACAATATTCTGAATTCAGCAAGGGGTCATTTGTTTAGATCCTTCAAGGTTTTTTTTTATGGAAACCAACAATTGAAATAAAAAATATTGAAATTGAGTTGGAAAAAACAGCCATTTCTGCAAACGTTTTCTCCTATAACTTCTTCTAAGTATGGCATATTTTTTAAGGCAATATACAGTTATGTCCGCTGGACCATTCTGGTTGCGGGGATATATAGGACTCATAGGTTCACCAAGAACCCAAGCCAATAACTGAGCTGTGTCTTGCAATGGTTTTTCATTGTGTACTGGGTATATAGCAATTCATTTGGTAAAATATAAAGAGTGAAAAATGGGTACCAAGGAAGCCTGTATATTTTCGAAATGGGAACAAAATCTAGAGTTTAGAAGCAGTGGTTATTTGCACAGCTCTGAAATGTTGGGTACCCACACAAGCATGTGAATTAGAGGACATTTTTCAAAATGACTTCTTTTTTGCACATTGTCTTACTTTTGGCAGACATAAATGCAAAGAAAGACAATTGGTAATAGCACTTGTTCTACCATCCTGGGTTCCACTAAGTCTCCTGATAGAAATGGTACCTCACTTGTGTACGTAGGCCTAGTGCCTGCGACAGGAAACGGCCTAACATACAACGTGGACAAATAGCATTTTTCCAGTGAAAACTGACCCTGTTTTTTTGCAATGCGCCTAGCTCTGCAATTCAGATCCTAGCTCAGCTTGCACCTAAGGAAACCTAGCAAATGTATGCATTTTTGAAAACCAGACATCCAGGGGAATCCAGGATGGTGTGACTTGTGTGGCTCTCACCAAGGTCTGTTACCCAAAATTCTTTGCAACCCTCAAACTTTGTCAAAAAAGAACACATTTTCCTCACATTTCTGTGATGAAAAGTTTGGAATCTGCGTTGATCCACAAACTTTCAACCATCCAGTATTCCCCAAAGTACCCCAATAAAAATGGTTCCTCAATTGTGTGGGTAGGCCTAGTGCCCGTGACAGGAAACGTCTCAAATCGCAACGTGGACACATCACATTTTTACAGTGAAAAAGGGAACTTTTTTTGCAATGTGCCTAACTGTGGATTTTGGACCCTAGCTCAATCGGCACCAAGGAAAACCTAGCAAACCTATATATTTTTTAAAACTAGACACCCACAGGATTCTAGGATGGGGTGGATAGTATGGCTCTCACTAGTTTCCGTCACCCAGAATCCCTTGCAAACCTCAAACTTTGTCAAACAAAACACATTTTTCTCACATTTCTGTGATGGATAGTTCTGGAATCTGTGTGGATCCACAAACTTCCAGCCACCCAGCATTCCCCAAAGTGTCCCAATAAAAATGGTACCTCAGTTGTGTGGGTAGACCTAGTACCCGTGACAAGAAACAGCCCAAAACGCAACGTTGCCGCAACACATTTTTCCACAGAGAACTGACCTGGTTTTTGCATTGTGTCTAGCTGTGGATTTCAGGCTCTAGCTCAGCCATCATCTAAGCAAACCTGTACATTTTCGAAAACTAGACACCTAGGTGACTCCAGGATGGGGTAACATGTGTGGCTCTCACTAGTTTCTGTTACACAGAATCCTTTGCAAACCTCAACCTTTCTCAAAAAAACACATTTCCCTCATGTTTCTGTGATGGAATGTTCTGTAATCTGTGTAGATCCACAAACTTCCCCCCACCCAGCATTCCCCAAAGTCTTCCGATAAAAATGGTACCTCACTTGTGTAGGTAGGCCTAGTGCCTGTGAGAGGAAACATCCCAAAACGCAATGTGGACACATCACATTTTTCCAGTGAAAACTGACCCTTTTTTGCAATATGCCTATATGTGGATATTATTATTGCAATTTGTAGAGCGCAAACAGCTACCTCCGACGGAGGTGTCCCGGCGCTAACAGTGATTGCGAGGGGAAAGGTACAAGTAGGGGAGGGCTTTAAGGCAGGCTAAACAGCTAGGTCTTAAGAGACTTCCTAAAAAGGAGGTCTGAGCTAGCCTTACGGAGATGCTCCGGCATGGATTTCCAGAGAGCGGCGGTTTTAAAAGGAAATGAGCGACCGCCTAGTCTTGCTTTTTTTAAACGTGGAATAGCTAGGCGGCTCTTATGATTCGATCTCAGAGTTCTGTTTTGGGTATATTTGGGTAGTCTTATTTTTTTAAGTGTTTGGGGCCATTGTCATTGTTGGGTCTGTAGGAGAGGGTCAGAGCCTAAAATTAGATTCTCTTTTTAACAGGCAGCCAATGTAGGCTGCGCAGATGTGGGGAGATGTGATGGTGAAGTGGAACGTTCCTAATAAGCCTAGCGGCTGCATTTTGGATAACTTGCAGCTGTCTGATGAGGTAGTCTGGGAGACCCAAGTAAAGGCTGTTAGTGTAGTCCAGCAGAGAGGTAATCAGTGCGTGCACTACAGTTTTCCTACATTCCATTGGAAGGAGATGTAGGAATCTCCTTAGGGTTTTCAGCTTCCAGAAGCATGAGGACGAGATATGACCTATCTGGGCTTTTCCTGAGAGGGCGGAGTCAAATTTAAACCCTAAATTTCTCGCCGACGAGACTGGTAGAGGAGGTTGATTCAGTTCCTTTGGCCACCAAAGCTCAGTTTTTGGTGGTGATGGCTGGTTAAAAAACAGAACTTCTGTTTTGTTTGTGTTTAATTTTAAATAGTTGGCTGTCATCCATGATGAGATGTTAATCAAGCACTGTTTAAAGTTGGTAAAAACTGCCTCAGAGTGATACCTGAAAGAAAACACCAGCTGGGTGTCATCAGCGTATGAGATCACTTTGACACCATATTGTTCAATGATTGAGGCAAGTGGGGCGAGATAAACATTCAAAATGGTTGGGCTTAGGGCCGAACCCTGAGGGACTCCACAAACAATCGGGCGGGCAGTGAATACATAAGGGCGTAGACAGATTTTCTGGGATCGGCCTTCTAGAAAGAAGTGGAACCAAGTTAGGACGGTGCCTCCCACGCCCATCTGCTCAAGCCTCTCCAGAAGGATCAGGTGGGAAACAGTGTCAAATGCTGTGGACAGGTCCAGCAGCACTAACATTGCGTAGTTACCCTGATCCATTGTTTCTCGTATCGTTTCTGCCACTTCCAGTAGGGCAGTCTCTGTATTATAGCCTGCCCTAAACCCAGATTGGGAGTCATGTAGGAGTTTGTTCGATTCAAGGTATGCTGAAAGTTGTTTCTGTACTTCCTTTTCCAAGATCTTAGCCGGAGTTGGCAGAAGGGAGTTAGGTCTAAAATTCTTTAGTTCGGTAGGGTCAGCATCAGCTTTTTTTAGGATGGGCTGTACTAGTGCGGTTTTCCATATAGGTGGATAGATACCAGTATTCAGGATATTGGATCCTAACTCAGCCGGCAGCTAGGGAAACCTAGCAAACCTATACATTTTTGAAAACTATATACCCAGGTAGATCCAAGATGGGGTGACTTGTGTGCTCCACTGTTTCTGTTACTCAGAATCCCTTGCAAAGCTCAAACTTTGTAAAAAAAAAAAAAAGTCCTCACATTTCTGTGATGGAAAGTTCTGGAATCTGTGGGGAGCCACAAACTTCCATGTACCCATCATTTTTCAAAGTCTCCCGATAAAAATGGTACCTCACTTGTGTGGGTAGGCCTAGTACCCATGACAGGAAACGGCCCAAAACGCAACATGGACAAATCACATTTTTCCAGTGAAAACTGACCCTTTTTTCGCAATGTGCCTAGGTGTGGATTTTGAAAGCTAGCTCTGCCGGCACCTGAGGAAACTCAGAAACCTTATACTTTTTTTAAATTAATGACTTCAGTGCGCCGTGTGCGTGTTCGTCATTACATTGAAGAAAAACAATGCCTCAGGTGGTTGGGAAAGCTCTTCCCCACCTCCTGAGGCCAAAAATAAAAGGAAATCCCTCTGCTGTTTCCTGCGAAAGGGTTAAACTGTCTTCTATTATATTGCCCAGCCTTTGCCCAATCTATGAAAGATTGGGCATTATACAAGCTCAGCTGTTTAGACTTGGCCCAAAGCCCACTGTCATGCCTGTGGCCCACAATCAGCCTACTGCCATAGTCCATCAAGATCTGTCATGCCCTGCTTTGGCAGTGGCTCAGTCTACCATCTATAGAGGCTGGACTGTGCCACGCAGGGGTGTTGGGCAGCCAAGGATGTTTTGAAAAAGACTTAAGCCTTGATGTTGCTACTAGATTCCAACATGGCAGGAAGAGAATTAGCCATTCCTTGGGGGGGAGGAGAGGAAGGGAGTAGCCGGGAACAGAAGGGCTCACAGGCCCCTAACAATTTATCTGCCATCTGCTGTCTGCCCGTATGTAATTGTCATGGCTAATGTCCCTCACTTTGTCCCTTAGACAATGGAAACTTCTGTCCAACTGGAAAACAAGGTTCTCCATTTGTTGCAACAACAACAAACTTTAATACCTCAGCTGTACTCAAAATCCTGATGGTACAGGCTGTTGGGTAGGTGGGGCCTGCAACCAAGAGCCTCATTGACAATTGTGTAATTGTCAGCTTTAACCACACCAGTATCATCCAGAGCATACTTGTGTATATTGATTGGGAGAACTGTTATTCTGGTGTAATTAAAGTTCTATCGTTAGCCTATTTTCATTGCTATCCTAACATGGAATCAAGGTGACTGGATCCTGTTACATCTACTAATTCCTCACCCATCTCATTTTAATGAAAAATCGCTTCTCTGTCCTTGCACATCTGTATGAAACATGGAGACCATCTAATCCTCTTTGATTCACCTAACATTAAAAATAAAGATGGTAAAGCCTTTTAGCAAATAGTTGGGCAGAGTGGTCGACACTGTGCAAATCTGCCAGAGGTTGACATTTAAGTGAGAGAGTAGACGGGCCATTTCAAATCTTTATATTCTTTTCCTCTGCCTCCACTTTCACCTTCTTTTAGCACACTAAATGATACCTCCAATCATATGAGTATCACTGATCTCCCTATTAGGTTCTCTCTGCAATAGACTGAAGTAACAATTGCCTCTCGGAGACAGGGAAAGGACCTAGGATTGGACAAGGTCCCTGTGGACATGTTCCGCTATGATCTCTGCATCAGGGCTCTTATATTAATTTAGACTCAAGCACAATTACAGGGAGAGCCCTGATAACCATTACCAGGAAAGAAGCTGAGATTGCACCATTAAAAAAAAAAAGGTAGAGCAATTTGCCTAGTAATTATTGGCACATAAGTCTTCTGGATAATCTCAGAGAGATCTTTTACAAACAGGTCCTCACAAGACAGACTGGACCATTACTCATGATGCTCTGAGGAACCTCCAAGCAGGGTTCTGACCAAAAACTGGAAAGGTTGACCAGGTCTTCCATTTCCTGTCGATTAAATTGAAGACGGTTGACAATAATGGAGGCACCCTGTTTATCGCCTTCGTTGGCCTGCGACCTGCTTTCAACCTCGCTCTGAGAGCCAGTTTGTGGGAGGGTTTGTAAGGTCATTCCCAGTGATCTTTTGAGGATTACGGTCTGATTGCATGAGGATAACAATGCGCAAATAGGTCAGAGACAAGGGTGTGAACTCACTGATACAATAAGTAGCAACAAAGGAGTCTGGCCGGGTGTTCTGGCCTTGACACTTTGCCTTCCGTTTACAGTGAGTGTATCCCCTTTTTGGTTGCCTGTGCAAATGATTCTCCCATCCTAAACTGTGATAAGGTGCTGGTACTCCTCTTCACTTGTGACACTATTCTCATCTCAAAAAACTCCATCTGGGCTGCAAACACTCTTAGATTGGTTCTTCTTATTTTGTGAGAACTATGAGCTAGATATCAAAGTGCAGAAAACAAAATGTATGGTGTACATAAAAAAAAAATAACTATAGGGGAAATATTTGTTTGGGTGTGAATGCCCTGGAAAGGGTTAAAGAATTTGATCACCTTAGAGTGAGACTTACCAATTCTTGGGAGCCCCAAATTACAGGGAACTCTTTCCTGATTAAACACAGATCCTCTGCTTTAGTGAGATTCACAAAAATTGCATCTTTTTTTCTAAACTCCTCAGTAGTTAAAAAATTGCTTCAATGTATGGTGCAGAGTTGTGTGGCCATTGCTATTTGGCAAAACTAGGGCGGTGGTTAATTTGTAAAAAAAAAGATGTGCTGTGGCTCTTGTCAGGAGGCAGCTTGCACCAGCCCATTTCTCCTGTTAGCGCCACCTAAAAAATAACCAACTACTAACCATAAAGGTGGGGAGAGGATGTGGCATAATGGCCAGAGCTGTCAACTTTGGAGCTGGGGAACCAGGTTCGAGTCTTGGTGTCGGCATAGGCTGTGATTCGGGGTCAATCACTTAATCTCCCTGTGCCTACCATAAATTAATGTGTCCTTAACTGGTGCTCATGAAAAGCGCTGGTGTTGATGATTAAGCACTGGTGCTGACCACCGGAAACCACTGGTTCAAATTAAGCACTGAACTAGGGTGGCTGAGAACAATTCTTTAACGTCTGTTTTATACTTTAGGGAGGAACGCTGCACTGCTCCCTCTCAGATTAGACCTTGCTCCTAAAACCTATTATACTTATTGCCAGACTAAGGCCTGCACTGTTTTGTCTTCAAAACTGGAGTTCTGTGAGTTGGAGCCATACAGGGATGGGCATGCAGACATAATTGTCTGTTTCAACACTCAAACAAGCATTGGCAAAGCCAGTAGGTCTCGCCTTTATGGTGCGATACCTCAGATATATGTGTTTTTGTTGCTGCAGTGTGTGCACCGTTGATCTGCGTTTTTATTCTGATGCAAGTGTTAATGGAATATGTATTTGTGCATGCTGTGTTGCCTTTTTTCTGGGTGGTCAGTGTTTTTGTAATGTGTTTTGAGTGAGGGAGTTGTGTCAAGATCAGCACACATTAGGAGGTGTGTCTATGCGAGTGAGTAGTGAAACATCTGTAGCTTATGACTGAGAGGCATTAGGGGAGCTCTGTGTTGGCATCACCATGTATTAGATGAAGAGCCACAGGGCAGAACGGAGGAAGGAGAGAATATGTGTTTGTGAGCACCAAGTTTGGATAGAGGTGCATTGCGAGAGCTAAGTATGCCCCAATACTGTAATAGCTTGCAGCGTGGAAGGTCAGGATTGGGGTACATTGGTAGAGCTGATGGTGCCCCATTAGTGTAATAAGAGAGGGTGTATAAGGTCTGGATCTAGGTACTTTGGCATAGCAGTGCATGTCGGTGTACGGTAAAAACAGATTGTGTGCTAGGCCCGATTGAGATACATTGGTTGAACTGAGTGTGCCCCATGTTGTATAGCAGAGGGTGCGGCCCATCCGCTTGAGACACGTTCACAGAGTTGTGGCATTCCACTACTGTAAGAGCAGAGGGTGAGGCCGGTCTGGATTGAGGTTGGCCTGCATGTGGATCAGTACACAAATAGCCGAGGGTGCAACAGTTCAAGACTGAGGTACATTGACAGAGCTGTGAGCGCCCCGGAACTGAAATAGAAGAGGATGGCGCTGTGCTCCCCAGTACTGAAATAGTAGAGTGTAAGGCACATCAAAATTAAGGTACATTTTCAGAACTATGCTTCGCCCAGAACAGAAATAACAGAGGATGTGGGAGGTCAGAAATGAGGTACACTGACTGAGCTGTGTGCACCACGGTACTGAAATTGCAGAGGGCGTGGCTTGTTAGCAATCAACGTTGTCTGACTCTGCTACTCAACTCAACTGTTTCTGATTGGAAATTATAGTAGGTGAAGAATCAAGTAATATAAATTCACTATTCCCCTATGCCACTTAACTATTATCGAATGCACCACCCTATACCTATACATACCATTTCTCATTTAACAACTCGTCACCAATAATTGCATTAAATAAATATGTTCACCCAAGACAAACCGGGGATACTGACAACATGGTTAACAGAATGACAAAAGAAATCTCCAACCATCAGCTTTAAAGTGCTAACAGAAGACGCACAACTCTCAAGTCATGGACAGTGAAATAAAAATATCAACAGACTTAATGTTCAAGGAACACTTTTAACATCCATGTTCCAGAGCAGAAACTGCAGGGGTTCTGCTCTTCTGCACCACAGGCGAGATTAACCAACCAAATAACAATGGCAGCGCTATCCTCAGAGGAGAGCTGGATGCGGTAAACTAAACCCGAGTGCAGCACCCGGATCAGAGACAGTGGAACGCTTTCATTACAGAATGCTGGTGCAAGGTCGGACTGTAAATACTGTATTTGATGCTAGTGCCTGTTATTTGCCCTTTAAAAAGCATCGGCAAAGCTAGTAGACATTACTTGAATGTGCTATGGTATGGAAACACATGCATGCGCGCATGTTTGAAGTGGTGGCAGCAGTTTATTTCTTGAATAAGCCGTAACACATGCTCCTAGTGGATTCCCACGAGGATTGTCGAGCAACAGCAAGCACTGCATGCCCGGGTAGGAGGCTCAAGTCCATTTACTTCCTTGTATTTACTGTAGTGTCGCCCCTGTGACGGAACAGAGGCGACACGAGAAGATGCATCTGTAGAAGGGAGTTCATGCCCGACCCCTGCATGTTGTTAGCAGTGGAGTGGTCGGGGGTCACTGTAGTGGCATGATTGAGGGAGGCGAGACGTAGGTGCAGATATAACAACTTTTATTTCTTTCGTGTATCAGATATAACGGCCCACGAGGAGCAGGCGGGGAGACAACCGCTCGTCAGGATTCCGCGCTCCGTCCCTGTCCGCCGCGCCCCCCGTGACGTCACCGCCGACCGCGATATCCGATTGGCCATGACGTCAGGAGGCCGGGCAAACAGGGAGGAAAGACTGCGTGTTTCCCTGTGGCGCTAGTACGCTAACCTCACGTACGACATCTCCCTTATTAACAGAAAAAATAAGTAAAACACATTTTCATCTCATAACAAAGTCATCAAATCTCTTGGGTGCTCTGACATGCCGTGTCGGCCTGCTAGGGGTAACATACGGGGTTTGTCCCACCCCACCAGCACCAGTACCGCTTTGGCCCGAGCTCCCCATGCTGCGACTGTCACACCTAACTGGTCTGGAGCCTGTACCCATCTGCCTCTCAGCACCTCCCGTGCCATGCCATGTGCTCCCACTCGTGTGTGCACTTCCGCATCCAGCCCAACCTTGTGCGGGGGAATTACCCCCAACCTCATCATCGCACACGCTTCCGCCAGTGACCTTGTTGTCTTGCCATTCAAGCACATTACCATCGCTCTCGGACTCACGCATGTGACTATTTTTCATGATAATTTCCTCTTGCCCAGCTTTGAGCTTGACAATGTCGTCCTTGCTACGCCATCCCCCACCTTCCAGACACACTGCCCCTCTGGTCGCTCCGTGCACCCGCAATGGGGTTTGAAATACAGATTCTCCCTTCATTACTTTGTAGGGCTTCTTCACTAGTACCCAATCTCCCTGCGCAATTTCCTTCGGTTTGGCTCTGTTAACCTTGTCAGCATACAGTCTATTGCTCTCTTGCTTAGCCACTATTCGCTCCTTGACTCTCAACCCCTCTTCCTGTATATCCTCAGTTCCGTCCCTCATGTCATACCAATTGTTGAATTTGGGGGTAAGCTCGCTCATGCACCTTCTCCCTCTCATCAAACAGAACGGCGTGTGTCCTGTGACTTCATTAGGCGTGTTATGAAAGGTGTGCACCTTATCTGCCAGAAACGCCTTCACGTTCATTTGAGACGCAACAGCCTGTTGGACACCTTCTTTGAGGAACCTGTTCATCCGCTCGACCTGCCCATTGCTCTTCGGACTGTACAGTGGAGTCTTCTCCTGCTTGATACCCAGCTTGGCCAGGAATTCCGTCATATGCCGGGACAACAACTGGGTACCATTGTCGGAAACCATGATCTTCGGCTGCCCCTCCGTCGTGAAGATTTTCTTCAGCACCTTGATCACCCGTTCAGTAGTGACCTCCCTAACAAACTTGTAGTGGATCCACTTGGAGAAGTAGTCCGTGAGAACAATGAGATGTCTGCAGTCATCCGGTAGAATGGCAAACGGGCCTGCGAAATCTATGGCAATCTTGCACCATGGGCCGACTGGAATGTCCACCATCTGCAGTTCCCCCTTGGCCGTTTTCCAATGTTTGTCGGCTCTCAAACACGGCCCGCATCTGTCAATGAAGCCGCAGACGTCGCTGCACATCCCCGGCCACCAATAGTATTGTTTGAGGAGATTTTTGGTGGCAGTACTCCCCGGGTGGCCCCTGTGAGCAATCCTGATTAGCTTGTCCCTCAGACCTTCCGGGGGCACAAACAGTTCATGCCTTTTCAGAAAACCATCTTCAATCGTAAGTTCAGCGCTTATCTGCTCGACAAATCTGAGTGCCCCGTGCAAGTTCTGGACCGGAGGCCAATGAGTCGTCATGTGGTCCACTACCCTTCGGATGGTCACGTCCTTTTCCTGGGCAGCCAGCCATTCTTCTTCAGAGATAGATCCCTCGCAAATGGCTGTCGCGTCTACCATCGCCACCACACACTCCGTGTCGTCCAGGGAACCCTTTTCCTCGCCGGTGATTGGCAAGCGCGATAGGCAATCCGCCCTGCTGTTGAGGCCACCCTTGATGTGTCTGATGGTGAAGTGGTATTCTTGCAATTTGGACAGCAAGCGCAGGAGTCTCGAGCTGGCTTTTCCATTACCGCGGCCTTCACCGTCCATCATATAAATCAACGGTTTGTGATCCGTGACTAGCTCGAACTCCTTTCCCCACAGATAGTTCTTCAGTTTCTCCACTGCCCAGACGCACGTGAGCGTTTCCCGCTCGATGGTGCTATAATGTTTCTCGGCGTCGCTCAGCGACCGGGATATGAACGCGATGGTGCTTTCCTTCTTCCCTTGGAATTGGCAAAACACTGCGCCGATACCCTTGGCGCTGGCATCGACAGTGATGACATTCCGGTGATCCTTGTTGTATGGCTGTAACACTGGAGCCGCAACAATGGCCAGCTTGACAGATTCGAAGGCAGCGCGTTGTTCCTGCGCCCATACGTACTTTTCGTTCTTCCGCAGCAGTTTCCTAAGAGGCTCCACCGTGAGTGCGTAACCCTGCATGAACTTCGAGTAATACTCGCTGAGCCCCAGGAATGACCGTAAGGCGTCCTTATCTCCGGGACATGGGGCATCTCGAATGGCCTTCACCAGGTCCTCCTTGGGCGCAATACCATCCGGAGTCAGAACGTGCCCCAGATAGTCTATCCTGCTCTCCATGAACTTGCACTTGTCTTTGGAGACCGTCATCCCTTTCTCCCGCAGAATCTCCCGCACCGTGCCCAGCAGCTCCAGGTGCCCCTTCTCATCCTCCGTGTGGATCAGGATGTCATCCTGGAATGCTTCGACGCCCTTCATGTCGCAGAAGAGCAAGTCCATCAACTTCTGGAAGACACCCGACGCCGATGCAAGGCCGAAGGGGAGACGGACATACCTGTACGCTCCGAACGGGGTGATGAAGGTGGTCAGTTTTTTGGACTCCTCCGTGAGGCACACCTGGTGGTATGCTGATTTCAGATCTATCAGAGTGAAGAACTTGGACCCTGACGTGGATGACAGAATTTCTTGGATGTTGGGCAGCGGATGGCAGTTCACTAGGATATTTTTGTTCAGGGACCGCAGGTCCACACATAGACGAATGTCCCCTGTCCTCTTCTTCTTGGACACCACAATCGCGGACACCCATTCTGATGCGCCTGCCTCCTCTATCACTCCTTCCTGCTTCAACTTATCGAGGACCACCTTCAGCTCCCCTCTGACGGAGAGAGGGACTGTTCTGACCTTATGCTTTATCGGCATTGCCCCTTCTTTCAACTGTATGGCGTGTACAAACCCTCTCACACGCCCCACCTCATTTTTAAAAACGGACTCAAAGTTGCCAATGACCTCAGCCAATCCCCCATGCACTTCGCCTGGTTGTATGTAGCTGACCCAGTCATCGCGCAGAACTATGGGATCGTCAGCCCCCGGGACTAGCATCACACCTAGCTTCGCCAGGTCCTTCCACCCCACAAGGCTTCTCCCTTTCTCAGCCACATAGATCTTTGTCATCACAGTGCGCCCTCGAAAGGTGAGTGTATCGCAGAAAAACCCTTTCATCACTATATCCTGTTTCCCAAAGGCCTTGGGATTCACATCAGTCTCACGCACACCCTGCCATTTCGTATCAAACGTGGTGTCAGATATCAGGGTTATCGGTGAACCGGAATCAGCCGTAAACTGCAGTTCTACAGCACCAATCATAACGGAGCCAATAGGCCCCTTCACTCTGCCGTCCTCGGCATCAATGGACAACACTATGTCCGCACTCGCCTCCGCATCGCTATCGCTATCGCTCACCGAGCTCACTTTCATACCCCCCCCCGGTCTCCTTGTTTTGCAATTTGCACACAGCTGCAAAGTGGCCCACCTTCCTGCATTTCGTGCAGCTCTTGGTCAGAGCCGGGCAAGACCTGCTGTCCGCCAAGTGGTCCCGTGCCCCACATCTAAAGCAAGCGAACGGCTTCCTGCCACCCCCTCTATCACTCGCTGCTTTGTCAGGAGTCTTAGACACACTTTTACTTTTGTCCTGCACGTAGCACACTGTCGAAGCCTGACTTGTGCAGGCAAGCTCCCTAGTGGACACCATGGAACGTTCAATGGCCTTCGCAATGGCCACCACATCCTTCAGGGAAGGGTTCCTACAGGACAGCAATCTCTCCTGCACCTTCTTAGAGTGGCAGTAGAACACCACCTGATCTCTGATGTAAGTATCGGTCATCTCCGCAAATTCACAGTCTTGAGCCAGAACGCGTAAGCAGGCAATGTACTCCTCGATAGTCTCTCCTTCTTCCTGTCTCCGCAAAGCAAACTTATGGCGCCCCACCATGATGTTACCTTCCTCGGAATACTGCAGTTCAAGCCGTTTAACTGCCTCCTGATACGCATTCAAAGGAGCAGGAGCCCCAGGGGGGTCCACGAACACTGGCAGACTGTCGAAAACTTCCTGGCCGGCCTTCCCCAGCAGTCCGAACAAGAGCGCCTTCTTGCGCTCGGGGCTATACCCCTCACCGTCTATGGAAACGATATAGTTCTCAAACGCGCGCAGCCACCCCTTCCATTTCATGCACGGCTTACCAGGAGAATCGAGGAACAGGGGAGGTACACAGATGTTGGCAGGCTGCGCCATCGTTGGAGAACAGGGACCACAGCAGGAGGACTACGACCTCAAGGACAGCCACCGACCAGGCACGTCCGACAGCACGACCTGGAACCTCAGCACGCAGAACTGGGCCACGCCAGCAGATGCACCTGCAGGTAGGGCCCCACACCCACCGGAGCACGCTGGTGGAACAGGGACGGGTGGACCTCACAGCACACCGCCTGGGCACATGAGACAGCAAGGTCAGACACTCCAGCCCCCACCGCAGGCAGCAGACTGGAACGCCGGGGCTCAGAGGGCACACACAGCACCAGCCTGCAGCAGGACGGAAGAAAACTTCGTCAGGAGTCCCACGGGGTTGCAAGGGGACCAGTAGGAGGCAGCACCGCAGCAACGGAGGAGCGCGAGGCGCTCTGGACACCGGATTTCACTCGTGGGCCGCACAGCATTAATTAACCCTCGTCGCCATTTGTAGTGGCATGATTGAGGGAGGCGAGACGTAGGTGCAGATATAACAACTTTTATTTCTTTCGTGCATCAGATATAACGGCCCACGAGGAGCAGGCGGGGAGACAACCGCTCGTCAGGATTCCGCGCTCCGTCCCTGTCCGCCGCGCCCCCGTGACGTCACCGCCGACCGCGATATCCGATTGGCCATGACGTCAGGAGGCCGGGCAAACAGGGAGGAAAGACTGCGTGTTTCCCTGCGGCGCTAGTACGCTAACCTCACGTACGACAGTCACGTGTTAGCACATAATAAAAGGAAGCCCAGGTGGACGTGACGGGGTAGATGCACGTCGGCCGGAGCTCTGAAACGATACCCTGACTCCTTGCATAATTATTGCAGCAATGCACGGCCTTAAGTATAGGGACGCGCTCCCAGAGTTTGCTGCGTGTGCTGGACACGCCTCGAGAACAATACATTTACCTCACCAGCTGAAGCCGATCCACTAGCAGCCAGAATCGAGGCCCTTTGATCATTTAATGCTTTTAATCGATTTTATTCTTCTTAAGACATGCCTTCAAATTACAGACAAAAGGGACGCACCAAAAGCCAGAATGCATGGGCATGGAGAAATAGGTTTATGCAGCACACACCATGTCCCTTGCTCCCAAAGGACCGAACCTACAGCAGGGCCACTGGAATTATGCTGCAGGGTTCGATCAAAATATGCGGCGAGCAAGGGCAGGTTATACGGACCAACACTGCACATGTTGTGGTAGCATTACTTCATTATTTCATAATTGCTGCACATTTTAACACTGTATCGGTAAAGGTGTTACCTCACTAATACTAGTTCAACACCTAGATACAGCAGTAGGCAACTGAGATGTGAATGGTCAAACTTTGAAAAAGGGTCTCCCATTGCACAGGTAACACGAGTGGCAGTGAGTTTAGTAACTTTTGATCCGTGTGTGCTAGAAATATTTTTTAGATAAAATCTTCAGATTTTGCAAAAATGCGGCAAATCCTTACTTGTGTAGAAAACACAGCAGCTGCAGTCACATAATTCCAATGCACCTTCCTCCGAAATGCAATATATGTACACCGGTATGGATGGATGCAACTCAGCAGAGAGGGGTAAATGAAGTGAGCATCTATTCTCAGACCTGAAGGTATTTGATGGCCGACTTATCTTGTGGAATGCCTGCGCATACCGACGTCCTACTGTAGGTAATTTGTGGCCTCAATGACACATAACAGTATGCACCAGTAAAAAATATAAACCATATCGGTGTGTCTTTTGAGTGCAAGACTGCACACAGAATCTGTATTGTGGTCAGTGGGATCAACACACTGCAACTCCACATTCGGCTTCAGTTAACACAGAAACGTATCAATTCAGCTTTATTCGATTAAAATCATTAATCATAAAAGCAAAAACACAATGCATAAGAAGACAATAAACATAGCTACATTAACAGTTGATTCCTTGATTTAAAAATGAATTTTAAAAATGCGGTGACGGAAGCTACGACATAGGGTGAGTCTAACATTTGTAGGGCTAATAGTGCAGGGCGACACTGCCTAACACCAAAGGATTTCAAAACTGGCAGAATCCATCTTTTCCTGGGAATGGTATAAAATTTACATAAAAAGACAACATGTAATGTGGATTGGGTTGATATATCGTCACATGGACAATTACAAAGATATTTAGACCAATCATTACAGGCAGGACAACTTAATAACCTATGGATGATTCCCAAGCGGAAACGGACTAACAGAAACCTGTCAAAATCTCCAGTAACAATTGTTATGTACGGTTGTATTAAAAAATGAGTGGAGATCAACTGATGTGCCTGGACAGAAATCTTCTTCAGTTCTATAGACAGTCTGCAGTCATTTAAGTAGTCCAAGCACAGTTTTTTCAAGTCCTTTCTCGCAATCAGGGACAAAGAGGTAGGGTCATCATAAAATTCACAGTGATCCAGTTTACAAAAAAAAACATTTAATATAAGTTAGCCATCTTATCCTTGGCGCCCCTTCCAACTTTAAAACATCTATAACAATGTTACGATTCAAGGCCAGGTTATCCGAGGTCCAAATCCTATGCCATTCGAGTATTGGTTGTATTTTAATTGTATCTTCTAGATAACCAATTCCCATATGACATGTGTAGGTAGAAGTAGAGTCTGGAACTGCCAGTAGAAACCGTAAAAAATTGTTTTCTACCGTCTGCAGGGAGGAAACATTAACAATCCCCCAAACACCAGCACCATAAGTGGCAACAGAGACACATTTTGCATTATAAATTTTCAGCAGCTCAAACGGGGGCCTCCTGCCCAGTTTCTTGCTAAAATTATGAAGGGCAGTCACAGTTCTAGCGAACAGGGCCCTCCTGGTTTTTACAGCAAGTTGCCAACTTAATTTATTATCAAATTAAATGCCCAAATATGCAAACGAATTGGTGTATTCTATCGGCTTATCGTACACATACATGGTCTTTAAACCCTTGCTGATACTACTGCCACTAGTCATAGCAAAAGTTTTTGAGACATTGATGGTAAGCCCCAAGTTGGACATAAATTTCTCGAATGAAGAAATTACACGTTGCAGGGCAAGTGGGGTACGGGCCATTAACACGGCATCGTCTGCGTATAATAGGGCCGGAATGGTTCTTGAGTCTATTTGGGGGAGGTCACTGCAATTTTGTACTAAATATTTTTCTAGGCCGTTAATATATAAGTTAAAAAGGAAGGGAGCGAGAACACATCCCTGTCTCACTCCTTTCCTATCTTAAAATCAGTTGCACATTGGCCCTCCATCCCGTATCGTACCCTAGCCTTGGCACCTGCATAAAGCTGTCTGAGAAAGGTAACTAAAACAATATCCACACCAAGCTCATCTAAAATTTCCCATAACTTTGCGTGTACAACGCAATCGAAGGCTGATGATAAGTCAACAAAAGTTAGATATAAATTACCCCTTTTAGCCACCGTATATTTATTCATTAAAAGATTTAAATTGATACTCTGATCCACAGTCCCCATACCCTTGCGAAAGCCATATTGGATATCACATAATATTCCCCGGTCCTCAGCCCAATCTTGTAACTTATTTAAAATAACTCTACCAGCAATTTTCATAGAGGAGTCTAGCAGGGAAATGGGGCGATAACAAGCCGGATTATCTCTGTCTCCTTTCTTAAAAATAGGAACTAAGATGGAAACTAGCCAAGTTGGAGGAAGACTGTTTTCTGCAGATGCATTAAAAAGTGAAGTTAAAAGTGGTCCCCATAATTCAAGATTAGATTTAAAAAGATCTGCAGGGACACCGTCCGGGCCTGGTGCCTTGCCCCATTGGCTGGTCATTATGGCCTCGATTACTTCCTGTAACTCGAAGACCAAATGCTTTTCAATTTGGGATCCCCGGTAAAGTGGCTCGATTACTTGGGGCCTAGGAGGATCCAAAGCAACGACAGGGCAATCATAGAGATGTGTATAATGACTGATCCAGTCATTTTCTGAAATTGCAATCTCCTTGTTAGCTCTGTCCGAATTAATTAAAAAAGGAGCATTAACAGCCTTCCAGAAGGCTGCCGAGTCTTTCAATATGGCTGCCTCCTGTAATGCCAACCACATTAACTTTTTTAGCTCTTGTTTCCTGGTTTTCAGGGCAATTTTGTACTCCCTTCTAGCATTACTGATGTTAAGTGTATTTTTGATTTTGGCATGGAGCACAGACTTCAGCTTTGAGTAGGCTTGAGTGCACGAGTGATCAAACCATCTGTGCTTCACTGATTTACTTTTGTTGGTTTCAACAAAGAGTGCCGACTTAATGGTTGCAGCAATTATTGCAAAGTTCTTCACAATCTCGCTTGGATCGCCCTCTTCTTTTAAGCAATACATAAAGTTACTATGACAGTCTGTGGCTATTTTACTCAAGAGATCTTCATGGTTTACACATTCCCAACTTAATGCATAGCCATTCTGCCTACTAAGTTTAATATTATTGATCTCATTAATATTTCTACCCCTTGATTTTGCAGTTTGGCATTGTATCATCAGACTTAGGCTTATTGGGAAGTGATCGCTTAAAGCCAGGTCGTGTGTGTTAAATTTCTCTACTCTAGGAGAATGCCTATTAAACTCCATGAACAACCTATCGGTTTCACCCACCCTAGATCCCAGCCAAGCTAAGGACTTATTTCTTAACACCTGCCAGGGTTCAGGCAAATCATCTCTCAATTTTGGGACATTAGTTAATATAACTGTGTAAGTCGTAGCAGCAGGTGGTAGGTCCAAAATAGAGGCAGGTAAAGCGTGAACTGGGTTTACAGCTAATGTGGCATTATGCCGATTACCATCATCAACATGACAATCAGCCACAATTTGCCTGGAATATGAGTGACTTGTAATATTACCCTGGGAGGAAGGTGCATGATCGTCGAGATGTCTTGGATTCGACTGGATACTCCCTAGCTTTAAAAAGGGCTTGCCCTGATCCTTGTTTATCCTGGGTTTAGGTACACTAGGGATGGGTGATGGCGCGTCGATGGTTGGCGAAGGTTTCGAATGTTTAAATAATATTTCTTCGATCACGCCAAGCCTAGTGATGATATTACACAGGGAGTCTCTAAGGAACATGTCCATTGCCTCAATCTTAGTTTGTATCGCCAGTGTATTAGAATGTGGTAAAACATGGGTGGGGGTTGACACAGCACCACGGGTTGCTTTTTTCAATTTGGGAGGGGGTTTGTGAGTTCCCTTGTTACTAGATTACTGCAGGGTAACCTTGGCCCCAGATGTTATTCCTGCCGTTACCTCTGAAGTAGAAATTGGGTTTTTTGGTCGTTTAGTGGGTGGCTGAAACTCAGTATCCTGGTCAGTGAGAGAAATATGATCTGAGATATCTAAAACACACCCATTACCAACGACGATGGAGTCATCTATTACTTGCTTGTTATGATTTAATAATGGGTCCCCCAAGCAAGTTGTAGCAACCGTACTGTCACGAGAGATTGCTTCTTCGACAGAGACAATTTGCTCCTCCAGAGCACCCATAGTGCCTGTGAGGTAATTTAGTATAGAAACACAGGGTCCCTCCCCAGATTTCATCTGCTTCTTAGGTTGTGAGCTTACAGCTTTTCTTTTCACCATTGTAACAGGGTAAAAAGGAGAGGAGCTAAGGAGGCAGTAAGTCAGACAAAAAGGGAAAAGAATACTATCAAGGGGGTCACAAATGAATAGAAAACAATACCAAACCAAAATGTGTTGGAATATGAGTAGCTAACTAACAACAATCAGTTGGACGTACACCTCCAACAGGGGTTCATAAACTAATAGGCAACAAGTACTTATCTGTCGCAATGGTTGTAGCAAAGGACGAAAAACCAAAGTCTGTGGCCCAGCCCAGCCTACTCCTGGCTATGACGGGCTAAGACGGGCCCATCTTGGCCCGGTCTTCGCCCTGGCTGCGGGACCTCGTTGCCGGTAATGAGGGCTCCGCGAGGGACCGGGTACAAAGTGCTGTGTGCAGGTCCTGGATGCCCAGGGGCTGTGCAAAAGAGCTTCTTCCTCCTCCAAAGACCGAGGTCTCCCGCGCTGCGGGACCTCGTTGCCAGTAATGAGGGCTCCGCGAGGGACCGGGTACAAAGTGCTGTGTGCAGGTCCTGGATGCCCAGGGGCTGTGCAAAAGAGCTTCTTCCTCCTCCAAAGACAGAGGTCTCCCGCCCTGCGGGACCTCGTTGCCGGTAATGAGGGCTCCGCGAGGGACCGGGTACAAAGTGCTGTGTGCAGGTTCTGGATGCCCAGGGGCTGTGCAAAAGAGCTTCTTCCTCCTCCAAAGACCGAGGTCTCCCCTCGTATCACATTGGGTGGATGCATGCAGACAACCTATAATCTCGCCACAGCAAAACCACGAACGTCACCCTACGGAGACATTTCTGCACTTCACCATTGCATCTCCAAAGCAGTCAAGTTGTCTCAGGCAGGTGTAACGCAGTCACCCCGTACCAGCTTATCGGGTGTCACCATTTGCATTCTGGTGTGTGTAGTTTTACTCCTCTGGTAGTTAATGCACGTCTACAAGCACCAGAATGTAAAGCCTGGGAAAGAGGGCAACTGGCAAAATAAAATATTCTTTTAATTTGAATTACAGACACAAAAAAACAGCGATCTCAGAGGGGTGGTGGGGGCGGGATAGAAGTGCTGCGTGAGGGGTCAGAGGGTGGGGAGGGTTGAAACGGTACAGGGAAGTGAAGCATAATATAAATGAATCAAAAGACAGACAACAAGCAGGGTGCACGTCGGAGTGGGTTTGCAGTGTTGAGGGGTAAGAGAGTGAGGAGAGACTGTACAGGGAAGTGAAGCAAAATATAAATGAACCAAAAGACAACAAGCATGATGTGTGTTGGGGCGGGCGGGCAGTGTTGTGGGAGGGAACATAGGGTAAGTAGAGATGGTACAGGGAAGGGAAGCATAATATATATTAAACAAAAGACAAGCAGCGTGCGCGTCGGGGATACACCGTGAAAGTGTCACAGTTGACACAGCAAACATGGCTGGTGTACCGTCCCCTTCATCATTTTATTAGGGTAATAAAACATGGTGGACTCTGTTGCAAAGGGAGGGGAGACCTACTTGGAGAGAGGGAGTTAGGAAGCAAGAGACAGGTGGTTTCCTAGGACAGAAACGGCCCGGATGAGATAGCCAGAAGGGAGGAGGGAAGAGAGGCCATCACACGCTGTACTGTACGATGGCCAACCAAAATGCTCGCTGAGTGAAATCGCCGAAAGAGAGCTGAACACACAAAGGAGGGACTTTTACAGAAATGCACCAATAAGAAGCCAGCATTTCTGAATGCCACAGATAGTAACCAATGGCAATCGGTGGGTTTGCCAAACCCCACAGAAGAGATATAACAGGTCGATCGAAGCTCGACCTAAAAACGTCTTGGTTAAACCATGTCAATCAGACCTTGACTTACTTAGGTATTAGTGACTGCTGGCATAGTCCATCATTAGTTGGGACAGCTTTAAATGCAATTGCAAAAAAAAAGATACTGGATTTGATATAGCGAACAGAGTGAACAATAGAAGCCCTGGGAAGTTAGTCTAAAGCTTTCCTGTATCATAAACATGTGTTTAGATTTGGGGACTTCCTCGATTATATTAAGCCTACACCTGCCAAATTACTTTTCATGAAGTTTAGAAACGAGTTTCTGCCTGTTGCAAGCTTTACATCGTCCTAGTCAACTATTAGTGACAATTCAAAGCTGTGCCCAGCATGATCTTATCTAGATGAAACTGAGGATCATTTGCTCTTTTTCTGTCCCTTTTACCATAAGCCTAGAGCAAGATGGATTGTGCCTATGCACAGGTCCTTGGGCTTAAGGGGCTGTGTAAGTGCGCTAAGTATTTGCAAAAGTGACAGTAGTATGTTGTTGGTGGTTGCTGCAAGACATTTCAGATTAGAAATATTGACCGAGTAGACTATATTGGTTGTTACATTATTTCATTGCTGTTTTAATGATTATTATCACTGTCTTGAAATGTACTGTTTTTATTGTCTTTTTTCTTTCTTTTATCTTTTTCTTTTAAATTTGAGTGCACATGTCGATGGATTTTATTATTCGTCCTGACAATTAAATTGACATTGATTTGACCTGTTCCTCACACTGGGCTCCTGGACGACAGCACCAGCCTGAAGTCAGCAGGCAGATCTAGTCTGGCGCTTAGATTTTATCTTTTTTCTCAGTTCAGCAGTGTATCCTAACTGCAGCACCCTGTCATTCTCCTGCAGCACCATGCCCTTCTCTGGAATCTATTCACTCTACTTCACTGCTGGGCGACCGCTGAATGTACAGAACTGGGAAGGCAATCAGATAGCACCCTTTACCTTTCTCCAAAAAGCAGCTTTTTCCTCTGTCCTGGACTACCTGATGAATAAATGCAATGTTGGTTCATGTTTCTTTCTATTTGCCTTGCTTCATTCCCGTCTCCCAGACTGCAGAGTTCATTAGGGTAGCTTGAGCCATTGTTATCTGAATGGCCGCATGCTGTTAGTGATGACTTGAGTCAGGCTGTGGTCTTGTAGTATCTCCAGTATAGATCAGCAGTTCTGCATTGTTTGATTCCAAACCATGTCTGACTGGCATTTGGTGTTGTGGGTGGGGGCTAGGAAAATCCCTACCGTCATATAGTCCGGTCCCACATACCATATCAACTCTCACTGAAACTCATGAATTTATGAGATTGTATTCCTTGGCACTAAGAGACATTATATGTAGCATGGGCTACATAAATGAAATCCATTAATGCATCCTTCTTAGCTACAGGGGCCAGTGTTCTAACAATTGACTTGCTTCAGTTATAGTTGTGCTCAAGGAACTACAGCAAAGATAGCCAAACAATCTCCATTCAAGTCAAAATAATTTGCTTCCTGGTACCTCCAGTATTTTTCAAGCAGATATTGCAGGCTCAAAGCCCACTCTTGAAGTAGGACTACCCTTTGAGGTTTTGCGCAAGAATATCATTTAAGGAGAGATTACCATTGTGAATACTCTTGGCACTGGTGTTAATCTGGAAGGCAGGTTTGCAAACCGGAAATGTGAGTCTTTCACAACAAACCACAAGCAATGCCTGTGAGCTGGCAAAATTATCAAAATATTCAGCATTTTGAGGTTCTTGGCTGGGAGTTAGTCATCTACTCGATCAAAGTTCTAATCATCTCTAATTTGGCTGAAAAGTAGTTGATGAATTCTGTACTAGAAACAGAGTGGAGAACTGCATCTATCTTGGTTCTTTGACAGTGGTGTTTGAATGGAGATCTTTTGTTCCCAAAGATTCCTAAAGTCCATTATGGTTGTTTGGTGGATCACCTGGAGGATCCACTCATCTGATAGTGGCTCACGCTCTTCTCCAGAAGTATTGCTGTTGACCCTCACCAATCCTGCTTCCAAATGCCAGGTATAATCAAGCCATAGGAGTTGAATTGGGAGAAGGAGGAGAGGGTTGGTATCAGAATCTATAGCTTTAGAAAGCCTCCAGCACAGCCTAACAAGGAGCGTGCCATTTCCTTTGGTTAAATGCTTGTTGTTCACGTCCTATAATGACAAAAATGAAAGTTCCCTGAAGACTGACTGTATTAAAGGGTGTAGAGCTTTGACGTCCTCGGTCATCTATTTGACTATTTCATCCATATGGCTTCTGAAGGTTCAAGGGCTTCTAAACAATGGAAAATGACCACAGTATTAATTAAGGCATTTTCAGTTCACTTTTCCTTGTGTGTAACTATACATGATGCCAAGCGTCCACTGCAGAGCCTGACGCTATGTCTTCTGAAAAAATGCCAGAACAGGTAAGGTCCAACGACAACGTCAATTGTTCTCGCTGTTGCTTAACAGCTATAATTATTTATCCCTGAAGAATAGGTACTTGGAAGTCTGCAAAATGGTGGCCACATTTGTATTGCACTTATAACCATTTGTATTGTACTGTAGCACATTCTCACTGGGTATCGTTTTGTACAGAACAGGGAAGGCCATCAGTCAAGTATGAGGTTGGTTGGTGTTTGTGAGAAATGTGTAAAGAATATGACAAATTTGAGCTTTTAAGTGTTTTTTGCAGGTTGGTACGAAGGAAACTTGAGTTTGACCTAAAGGGATCTTACTAGAGTGTTATGTGTATTGGTGAATGTGCCAAAGAACTCAGGCATATTTCTGCTTTGGGAGGTCCATTAAGCATTGGTCAGTAGATGTGAACTGTTTTTAATCTATGCACCACCTTCCATGAAGGAACTTACAATGTAATATTATGTGCATGAGGTAGATTTGTGTTTATACTAGTTTTATCGAAGTGATTTTACAGCGTATGTGACTTTGGTTCAAGACAGTGCTATTGCTTTGCCTGCCTCCTGCCAAATATATGGCTAGGTTGATGTGCTATTGAGGGTGCCAATTGAAACGTGTCTGCAAAGATAGTATATGAGGATATTCTTCCATCAAGAGTGTTGATGGGACGCCACTGAAACCCTGATTAAGGATTGTAAGGCACATGTTGGTTGCAACCACCCACACCCACATGTCCACTTGCCTCAAACGCCTCGACTGGCTTCCCATTCAAAAATTGCCCTTTGCAAGCTCCTCACTCGTACATGCAAAGCACTGCACAATCATGGTCCCGCATACCTGACTAGCCATATCAGTTTCCCCAGAGACCAGACACCTCTATTCACCAGACTCCTCCTCACCCATTTCCCCCGCTTCCGAAGAACAGAAGCCAGTAGTTGCACTTTTTTGTACCTAGTTCCAAAAGCCTGAAATGAACCTCCCCCTGTACATCAGAGCCACCAGTGCTGTCCTAGAATTCTGTACAAAAAACAAAAAACAGTCTATTCCAATAGTCCCCAGTCACAGAGGCACTGTCCCTTCCCAAGTAGCCAAGATACTCTCCTGTGTGATAAATGCAACAAACAAATACACAAAGCATAACATAAGACACAGGTGGATTGCACTATTTAAAGTGTGCTGAATATGAGCATGTGATGTGCCTCTAATTGTGATGAAGTTTGTTTCCTAAAATTGGTTATTATGTAAGTCGGTGCTTGCATATGTCCAAATATGATGGTTCAATCAGACTTTGTCATGTAATGAAGGGGATTAAGAGGGGCAGTATGCCCTGTAGGAGAAAGAGTAGCAAACAAATCAGGACCCAGGGGGCATACAGCGGTATACCCAACAGCAATGGGCGAAAGCCAGAAGGCTCTTCAACAGGCTTCATCAAGCTTAGGAAGTCATTCCTCAGAAAGCACAAGTATGGCAGATCAAAGGCGGGTCTGTCTATATACAACTCACTAAAAATGCAAGGAAACATCGATTCAATGACATTTCAAGAGAGCTGGCTGCAAGGATCAAAATTAGCAACTGGAGATCATTTTACTCCTTTCTGTTTATTAACTCCTTTATTAATCCAAACACAAGGGAGAAGAGGTCAAAACTCAACTGTTTTATATTGACTCTGTGTAACTTAATCAGGGGTTAACCCCTAGCACACTGTGATAACTGGGGACTTTACCACGTATCTCTTTCAGGATTATCATGAGATATCCGATGGGATTCCCCTCGGGAGATCCCAGAACATCACAGATCAATCCAGGCCAAGAGGCTGCCCAAGCAGCCCACTCGGTGAGCTCCTGGTTTTGCAACTCAACAGTGTGGGCTTTAAAGAACTGAATGGTCGGTTCCGACAAGATACATCACCAAAATGGTCTAGAACTGATGGGAAAACTTGCTCTTATCTTGATTACACCATTGGTACCATGGAAATGCTATCCTTAGTAGAAAGCAATTGTATTGGTATCCTCAGATTATCATAATAAATTCCCACCTTCCTTATCAGGCCCTGGCAAGTACTCTGTGTAAAGGAATATACACTGAGAACATTAAGTAGCTCGAATGGAGTGACACCGTCAGTGGCAACATAAAGGCTGAATGTATAAAACCCACGGTGGAAGGTGTCACCGATCACTGAATGGACAAACCTTATCATATTTTCACGATCAGCTCAACTGCACAGCCACGCAAAACCAGTCATTGTCTCGACAACAATTCAGTTCTTAAAGAAAGCCTTAAAGAAAGCCTGAAATAAGGCCCTGAGGGGCATTTAGAAGTACCACGGTTAGAAGTACCACGGATCAAAGGAACTAATCGATACATTTAGGCATGTGCAGAAAAACATTAACTGAGCAATTTACGCAGAGAAGCAAAGCTGCTTACACCACGTTTGGGCAACTCTCTAATGCACAAACTTTTGGGCCTTGGGGATCAGGCAAATTAATGGAACTAGCAGGTCCGGTTGTGTGATCATCATCGAATCGGAATGGGCATCCTTCCTTTCCAGGCACTTCTTGGCGAGAGGGGATGAAGATCGCACATTGGATGTTGGCAACCCAAGTCTAAAAGCAACCGCTACCCTCGCCTTACCTCAAGATCAAGATCGGCCTTCTCGGTCTGCCATCGATATGCCTCTTCTGATTAGCCAGTTGGACCATGATGTAATATCAACAGCAAGGTCTGAAGGGACTCCTGGGCCCAACTGCCTCCCCAGGTCCTTCTTTTCAAACATCCTGTTATGGGCAGGTAGGCTTTCTTCATTTTTCGATTAATCCTAGAATCTTGACGTGGGGCCATAATTCATCCTACTCATAAAGGGGGCTCTGGATCAGATACAAGCAACTATAGACTAAATGCAATACTTCACAATGAAGCTAAATTTTATGCTAGTCTGCTCCTTGAGGATCTACAGTTATGGGCGGAGTCAAAGGGACTCTTCTCAATTCATAAAACAGGTTTCACTGCAAAATTTGGCACACTTTCCAACCCGATAGCAATATTAATATCAATCTTAGTGGACAAGGCAACTTCTTCACACACCTTGCAGCACTGCTGTTGACTTTAAAGCGGCCTCTGACACTAAACCAGGGGGGGCACTTTGGGCATAATTATCGAAATGGGTAATTCCTTCAAAGCTCTTGGTGCCCATAATCCAGCAGTACTCCAATACCTGGATCTGCATTAAACTAGAGGATGGTGCCTGTATATCCAGGAAAAAGCATCCGCATCTGGTCATACCATTCTGACAGGGCCATACTAGCAAAGCGCAATCACACCAGGGCGAGCATCTATACCTACCAGCCTGCAAATCGCCCATCCTATCTTGCTTGTACATACTGTAACCATCTGACAGCAATAGGCGTGGCTCTAGGTTGGAGGAGTGGCCGTTCCTGAAACATCTCACCAGTTGGCATCAACCACAAGAAGGAACAATCTGCAGGGGTTATGGACAATCTCTTGATCATGTTGTGTGCCTCTGTCCCGCATTGCGGGGGGTGCGTAAAATCAGGCTAAGGTGAGAATGGAACAAACTTGGAATCTGCTCATGTCGGCAGGCTATCATCACCATTCTCAAACCGGACAACACCACCTTAAATATCCTGTTGATCAAATTCAACTCCCTTGCACTCAACAGACTCAGTTGCTCAGAGGAGCCACCAGGGAGATCTGTCTTTATCCCCGGCACATCTCCAGCAGGCTCAGCTCATCCAGGCGAGACCCCAGGAGCTTTGATCCACACTTCTACCCCGCACTCTGTTTTAAACACTGTGGTTTAGCTCTTCTCCACTCCACTGACATGGGGTAATGATTTCTTTCTCACCAGCAGCTGTAAGTGAGTTCTCTCCTACACGAAGTCCGGTTGGCACTTAGCAAACTTTGTGTGTCTCAATATGGGTCAGTGATTTTATGCCTACGCAATGCAGTCAGATGGCACAATCATTGAATAACGCGCGGCCATTATTACTGTTATGCTGCAAGAAGGTTCTTCTGTGGTTTTTTAACATCTGTCAGTGATTTTATTGTTATGCAATTTTGGTCAGGTGGCTCTCCCAATTAATAACTTGCTGCTACTACTCATTGCACCAGCCCTTTATGAGATAGTTTCCCCAATCTAAAGCTTTTTTTTTACTTCTTGACTCCTGTGTGTTTTTAAATTGTGTTCAATGGCCTTTGTGGTAGTTTTATTGGTTGGACTGTACCCCTCATCCAACGAATGGATGCTCTCACCTGATTTAGTACCAACAGCTAAACACAGGTCTGGTCCTCTCCTGCTTAGATCACCCTCCAACTGCGGATTGTCCCATTTGTCAGTACTTGTACTCTCACACCTCCATCTCACCGTTTCACTGCTGCTCATCTAGGTTTTTTGCACTAGCACTTTGTTCTATTTGATCAACAAGAAACAATACCAATATGACTGTTTTTAAATTATTATAATGTCTTAAACTGTGTGTGTTTTCATTATGATTTAAGATATTTTGGGTTTTTCTATGTGTTTTAACAATTGTAATGGTTTTAATTAACCACACAATACAAATCTTATATATACACTTGCTCTAGACCACATAGGTTTCAGCTAGATCAGACGACAGTTGGCTATGGGGCATCCATCATAGCAGCAGACTAAACAAAGAAAAAATAAGTTGATGCAGCATGTGAGTGTGCTTGTCACAAGATTTACTGCTTAGATTATCTGCATTTCATCAGGGAAAAATCATCTAATCTCTGCTGAGGGATAAAGAGAGCTTCAAAGGGCTGTGCATAATATCTATAATCCTTAGACTGCCTGGAATTCCACATAGGCAGAGCCATCAGCAGAGCATGAAAGGCCAGCAGAACCTTATCAGTGTCTTCAAGCTTGTCCGCAGGGAGCACTTACATTCATGCTTTAGTAGTAGCATGCTGGCATGTGTCAAAGTTGAGGGAAACTCCAATTTATACAGCCAAGTTCTGGCAGATGGGTAGCAGTACATTGCCAATAAACATCAGTGATTTCCACAAATGTTCAAAATCCAGATAATCAGAGGGAACATGTTGAGACACGTCCTACAATGCACTGCAGTGAACAATGCCTACTTTCAGCTCGCCTGACATACTCTCCAGAGACTTGCCCGGGTGAAATCTTTGTGTATTCCTTCCAGAGAGACTTAGAAACAAAGAAACAGGGGGGGAGGAATGTCCTCTATTTTACCAGGGCATACTTAGAAACATGCAGATATGTGTGTTCAGCAAAAGGTAACCATAAGTGCATGTACACCAACAGTGACTACAAAATATCTCCGTGAGTACATGTTCCAATGGTCATGATTGCTACTGCAAAACTAATCAGTGGCGGCTTCTCCATTAAGGCGGAGGAGTGTCTCCCCACTGCTATTAAAGCAGTGCACAAAAGAAAAAAAAATGATAATAATAAGACGTTATTATCATTTTATTTTTCTATGTGGAACTCAGAGCCAGGTGGGAACGGGGATGGGCTCTGTGATGCCAAGCAGAGTGAGGAGTGGTTTGCACTCCTCTAAGTGCACATGACAGTTTGGCCTGCCCTCTGGGGCCAGCCAAACCATCATGCGCACTTGGCATGTTCTCCATTGAGCTGTGCTGCACAGCCCCATGGAGAACATGCCCAGCCTCCCCAGGCACTGTCTGAGCGTCCAAACAGGACGCTCAGACCAATCAAGATGCAGCTTCTGCAGGGTCGTGATTGTCTGGGCGATCCGGGAAACCTGTGTACTTCCAGTGTTGTAGCTGACCTGAAGAAGACGGAAGAGACAGTGGTAGCACAGCTGCGAAGGAAAAGGTAAGTTAATGTTTTTATAATTCTTGTTTTTCATCCAATTACACCCCATCTCCCCCGCCCTCCTCATCACCCCTGTTCCGAGGCAGCCCCCACTAAACTAATGCACTTAAAATTCGCAAGCATACAAGAAAAATTAAGGGGTTCCCTCTGTCTCAAGCCATGAAACTTATCTAACACTAGGAAGGAAGGAAGCATCTCCCCTGTGTTCAGCTACTGCTTGTATAGAATGCTGCCATGAGCCTGGTCGTGTACAGAGGTGGTCACATGGGGCTACCCCTAAGACTACAAGATTGGGAGACCAATGCAGCGTCTCCCGTCTCAGGGTGAACCTAAAGAGTGTCACTGGTGAGCACTAATTTGCAGTTTAAGGAGTCCCTCAAGATCAGGGGCCCCAAATTATTTGCCTATAAATAAAAAGAGACATTTACTGGGCTAATTGAAAAGCGTTGGGATGGCCCAGCAGCACGATGTTCGATCTTACAATGGAAATGCACATAGAAGTTGTGTGTGAAGAAAAATTACATACATGCAAAAGCAATACAGGTTCCCCCTAAAGTGAGCCCTTGATGAAAATGCCTATTGGTTCCAGTTATGTTCCACAGCTTCCACATCAGGTTCCTGCACACCTACATACCCACTGGGTTGCTTAGGAAGCAAGTTCACAGAAACTCAATAATGATGGAGGTTTTTTTAAGTGACACGCTGTACAATCAATAATTAATTAGTTAATTTCAAAATGCCACTGTAGGTGTAAGTGCTTTACCAACTGGAATAGAATGTGTAGGAAATGTAGGCGGCAAGTCTGTCTGTCTTTTGTCTAGCCAGATGCTCTGTTAGGTCAGAAGAGTCTGTCAAATGTATGACGTCACCAGCCTAGCTACTCTAATCAAATATCATTTCCAATAACTTGGTAAAGCTGATAGGACATTGAAAATTCACACTAGCAATACATGGAACACTCTATGACAGCCTCCATCTTACAGGGAAGGGACAAATAATGTAACATCAATGTACTGTCAACATATGTCCGCTGCAGCCCTTTTGTTACAACTTGGAGTGAAACTCACCAGAGACAGTAGAATGATCACTTGGCCCCGCATTTACAGGCGTTGATGCAACATGTTTTTGATCCTGCACTTGGTGTCAGGTGATTGCTTTGTTGTTGCTCTGCCCATCTGGCTTCTGCTTCAGTACTCTTGGGAATTTCCCCTTTATTAGCTGTCTCTGCGTGAGGTGCAAGGTGGCAGACTGAATAAAAGGAAGGATATTTACCCAGAGGTTCTTCTTCTCTAACTGACTGCCTTGAGGAAGTGCAATTATACCAAATGAGAAGGCATTGCTAGCCTGTAATCTAGCAAACACAAGGCGATGATGGACAGAGCACTGAAACTTTTCAGACACTCACGTCCAGTCACAGATCTGGGTTTAATCCATTATCGTTCTTTATCTCACTTCGCCTCCCCAGTTCAGACCCAGCCATATGCACATCAGTATTGACCCTGTTCCTAATGGTAACAGTCCAGTCTGAACTGCCAGGGCAGGTCTTCCCTGGACCAGAAGCAAGCATCCTGGGACTGGTTTCAGGGTAACACCCCTCATCAGCCAGGCTAGCTTGAATCCAGTGGCAAAGTGAGCAAGGGACCCACGTCTGGCCATACACTGCCAACTTACGGAGAACAAAGCAAACACAAGGAGATGATGGACGGAGAACTGAAACATTTCAGACACTCACCTCCAGTCACAGATCTGGGTTTCCCATCATCTTTCTTTAGCTCACTTCGCCACCCCAGTTCAGACCTAGCCATATGCAAATCAGTCTTGACCCTGTTCCCTAATGGGAATAGTCCAGCCCGAACTGATAGGCCAGGTCTTCCCTGGACCGTAAACAAGCATCCTGGAACCAGTTTCAGGGTAACACCGCTCATCAGCCAGACTAGTACTAGTTTTAATCCAGTGGTAAAGTGAGCAAGGGACCCACATCTGGCCATACCCTGCCAACTTACTTCGAACAAAGAAAATACAAGGAGATGATGGATGGAGCACTGAAACTTTTCAGACACTCACCACCAGTCACAGATCTGGGTTTAATCTATTATCGTTCTTTAGCTCACTTCACCACCTATGTTCAGACCCAGCCATATGCAAATCAGTATTGACCCTGTTCCTAATGAGAACTGTCCAGCCTGAACTGCCAGGCCAGGTCTTCCCTGGACCAGAAGCAAGCATCCTGGAACTGGTTTCAGGGTAACACCCCTCATCAGCCAGGCTAGCTTAAATCCAGTGGCAAAGTGAGCAAGGGACCCACGTCTGGCCATACCCTGCCAAATTACAGAGAACAAAGCAAACACAGGGAGATGATAGACGGAGCACTGAAACATTTCAGACACTCACGCCCAGTCACAGATCTGGGTTTAATCCATCATTGTTCTTTAGCTCACTTCGCCACCCCAGTTCAGACCCAACCATATGGAAATCAGTCTTGACCCTGTTCCTAATGGGAACAGTCCAGCCCGAAATGCCAGGCAATGGCTTCTCTGGACCAGAAACAAGCATCCTGAGACTGGTTTCAGGGTAACACCCCTCATCAGCCAGGCTAGCTTGAATCCAGTGGCAAAGTGAGCAAGGGACCCATGTCTCGGCATACCCTGCCAACATGTACTGAACAAAGCAAACATAACGAGATGATGGACGGAGCACTGATCCATAACCAAGATGGTCACATTCCATGTGCTTGCTGTCAAAGTCATTGCATTCATTGCCCAGTTCTACATTATTTTTGCCCTTGGTTTTTACTTTCTTTTTCTGCAGCAGCATCACTTGTTGGATATTCCTCCTGAAAGACCTTATGCAGTACTCTTTCTTGCCTGTCTTTTAGGGCAGTGTTGGTGCCTTACTTATCAAAACTTGTATCATTCATCATCTTTAATCATGAACCACCAATATTACCAAGGTGGTTTTTTATGCCCTTTGCAGCTTTTTTCCCAACTAGGAACCTCTTACGTACCTTTCATGTACATTTTAAGTGCAACGTGTCATCGCCCTTTCCTCGGGCAATCAAAAAGGAAACAAGAGAGACATTCACAGAAAGTGTCCTAGATACATAAACACCCGGAAACTGGCACCATGGCCAGAGAGCCGCCTGGTGTGCTCAGACACAGACTCAATAATTACAAACAAAAGGCTTGCTCTAGTAAGTGGCACGTATAATTGCATGGAAAAAATCAAAAACGAATGCTGAATTTGTGGTATTTTATAGTGGCATAATGTGCCTCATTTCTCCATTATTCTGGCTAAACTGATGTTATCGAGACTGGCTAATGAATGATTTTTTTTCTGATATTTTGGTGACAGGGACCAGCAGTGTGGATAGCTGATCACCCGATGAATAAAAGGCTCTGTGAATTTCAAATTGTGTGATGCCATCATCATTTCCTCTCTGTGCTTATATTTTTTCTGCAGGATTTGAGTGTGGGGGTTGGTCTTAGCTTTTTTAGGGTACACAGGACTTAGGTTAGGTTTTTCCACCAGCACTGTCCTCGCTGAAGAAAGACATATGCTGGTCTCTCCTACTAAACTTCCTGTGGATCAGTGGTGGGAGCGTTTTCCCTTCGTGATCTTTTGAAAGCCAACATTTCTGTAGTTCTTGCTTGATCTTGTTCTGGTCGAAGCCTTGTACAAACCATATAAGGATTTGCTTCCTTTACTTCTGAAGTTTGCCTTTTGGGTGAGAATAATATTTTCTAGGTGAAGTGTTGGCATGTGATAATAAGACCAAACCTTTCCTCTGATGAAGTACTGGCTACATAATGAGAATTATAACACCCTACCATGACTTGTGTGTTAAAAACAAAATTACAGAATAGATTGTCCATTCTAACTGTAAATTATTTGTTTTTATTTTTAGAATCAACTATTCCTGCTGAGTCGTTTACAAAGTATGTTTACGAGAGATGGCAGGATATCCCCAAGAACAGTGTCTGTGAAAAAAGAAGATATTATTTTAACAAACCACATTATACCGTTATTTGATGTAACTACCTATTCCAAGGTAAGAGACATGTATCTGTTATAAAACCCCTGGACACACAACACTGCTCCACTTTTTTCAAGAATATTGTGTGTAGCTCTGACAAAAGCTTTTATTACAGCATGAAACTGAGTGTGGACAGTGTGGACAAGTGAATTAAGTCTCTCATATTGCATGCTGCGTTCACTAACCCCCCTCATGCATATGCCTTTTGGTAGTGTGCAAGATTAGTGTTTTTACTTTGAGGGCCCGATTCATAAAGGTAAATTTACACTTTTGTGTAAGTTGACCATTGTATGCCAAAAGAAGATAGAACTGTCCTAACTGTTTATGTGGGGAGACTCCGCAGTCATAAAGATACTGCTAGTAAAGTCCCTTTGTGAATAGCAAACAATGGTCCAGTTACACAAAAGTTTACCTTTGTGAATCAGGCCCTGACTCTTTAATCTAAGAATATTCATTCAAGACAGGGACAATGCTGCTGCTAAGAAATACTTTGAGTGGAAGGTTCAAAGAACTGACATGTTCACACTCTTTTGTTCCATAGGGGGCGTCATTTATCAGAATGGTTGCCAGCTTTATGACCGAGAAGCTGTTTACCAAGGGGCTCAGCGTGAGTTTAGAAAGTATTTCTGGACTTTGAAGCAGGTTTTCTTCTCAATTTAACAATAACAATGTGTATGTCTTTACTTTGATCATATACATTCCTTTTTTGGTCTGAAAAAATACTGATTCTTGTTTTTGTTTTGTCACAGTCCTATTTGAAGGCGTTTGCATTCTCAAATGTTGACCAGGAAAAGCTATGGAGCCAGTTACAAATGGTACTTTGACCAATATTTACAAAATCAATTCGCATTAGGTGAAATCATAATAGAATATGTAGTCCTTGGTGATATATAATGTATTTCTTCTAAATATATATGCTGTTTGACACAATGTAATGTACCCAGAATATGGAAAACAGCATTGAAAATGATTGTTGATCTTGCTCTCTTTTTACATGTATTTACTTTTTACCCTGTTTTTATAAGCATAAAATTGTTAATGAGGTTGATTGCTCCTAACATTGTGTTTTTTCTAATGTCGTGTGTAGCAAGGCAACAGGACAGTGCACATGGCATAAATATAATTGCTTTTTGGGGTGAGAGGTTATGCCTCATTCATTTGCTAAAAGTGATGCTGTCTGGTTATGAAAGTTAGGGGCTCATTATGATGGCGGCGGACTGATGTCCGTCTGCCATCATAGCTGTGCTAGGGCCGTCCACCAGATGGGTGGAGGTCCCACCAGTGCAATTAGGATGCGCCCGCCACACCCGCCATACTGGCAGGCGCATCCTGGCCTTTTAACATTTCGGACGGTGCTGCTGGCTGCAGCACTATCCGCAATGTCAAAAGAGCATGCACAGCATTTCCCTGCACCATGTGGCAGGCCCCCCACACACACAGAGGGGGCCCGCATTGGGCCCCCAAAGCCAGTCTCCGCCTGTCTTTTTTCGGTGGGATATCCGCCGCAAAAAGGCAGACGAAAAGGCATACCTTAATTCCTATGGCGGTGCCTGCACTGCACCGCCGCAATGTTGCCCTGGTTCCGGGTTCCGCAAGGCGGGTGGATAAGGACCGCCTTGCAGAACCATGTCCACCGTGGTACCATTGGGATTTCCACCACCATCCTAATTTGCCAGTGGGAATTTTCTGTATGATGGCGGAAGGACCGCCACCACCGGCCCGGCGGTGGCAGTCCTTCCTCCATCATAATGAGCCCCTTAGTTTGTGAAAAGAACTAGTGCACTGGCTACAGGTGTGTTTTTTTGGTGAGGTGCATTATTTAATTTCCTATGAGTGTCATATAATCTCATTTTAGAGGGATTATACTTGTGCTATAAATGTTATCTGTCCTTGGTAAAGAGCTGGCATGCACTTTTATGGTCTGGCTTGACAGAAGGTTGAAGGAAAGCATGTAATACTCCAAAAGTCAAGCCATCTGCTGCTCTCCCGAACCTCCAATCCCTACCCTGATGATCCTTCTCCTAACTTAAAAATTATACGGGGATGGTGCACAGACCCCTGGGACCAAGGGACCACCACCTCACTGAGGCCAAATACAAGTAGCCCCCCTCCCTGGCCACATACGGCTTTGGGGACCCCATGCCCCTGGGCCCAGCCTTAACTCATTGGGGAAGGGGAGCCTCACGGACCCCTACCCGGGCTGATTTTGGCCCCTGGGATCCCATCCCCCAGGGCCCAGCCATGTGTCACTGGGTGCCCTGGTCTGAGCCAAGGCACCCAGTGTGCAGGATGGGGACCTTTGAGGGAGCCTCAAGGCCTCTGCGGTCCCAGCCAGCTCCCCACCTCCTGCTGGACCCGGCATTGCTATTGCACACAGTGAGCTGCTGGAAAAGCAGCTCCACATGTGCCAGAGCAATAGTATCATCTCTGTCCCTGCCTACATGTCTGCGGGTAGGGAAAGAGATGAAGCCTCCACTTCCAGCGCGCAGGAACACTTTGACAGCTCCCTCCCGCTGGAACTGGAGTGTTTGCTCTGACTTGACGGGAGCTGTCAAAGATCCACCAAGTCAGAGCAAACAGCTATGTCCCGAGGTTGGGCATACCGGGACATAGCAGGAGCGGCCCTGAGCGGCGACTGCTCCCAGGTCCATTAATGGGCTGGCCCCAGGGAGGTGGTGGTCTCCAGGACCGTTTATGGCCTGGGAGGGGGGCCGCGCTGCCCCTTCCCAGTATTACTTTTTGTGTAGGCCCCGGGGAGGTGGTGGTCCCTGGGGCCCAGGGGTCCATGTGGCCTCCCCCAATTTGTTAAATGTATTGCCCCGATGATCCCAGGGGCTTCGGGGGAGCCCAGGATGCTGGTCTGGACAGCCCCGCACCATTATGTAATAAAGCCCGAGGGAGGTGGGGGTCCTGAGCCTCTAAGAGCCCTAGGAGGGGGGCCCTGTACGACCCCCACCTTTTAAAAGAAAAATGCCCCTGGAACCTGGCCCACCTCGGGCCTTTTCAAAACAAGTGTGGGAGACCGCACTTGTTTTTATTTTTATTGGTGTTGCCGTGAATTTCACAATTTTGCTGCAATTGTCTTTTCAATAAATGCTTTTTTGCCCTGGCAGGGTCTCTCTGGGACCCCACCACCAGAGCTAGAGGGTTAGGGTATTTTTTGAATCCTAAGATGGCTGCCAACACCTCCTGGTTGAAATGTTGGCAGCCAATTAGAGCTCTACAGATCTCTGTACAAGCTTGTTATTATTCAAAAACTCGTCGCACTCTCAGATAAACAAATTAGGATTTCCTTTAATTTCTCAACAACTACTGAGCGGATTTACACCTAATAGCTGAAAGCGCAATCTGTGGACCAAAAGCTAGCTTTCTGCCAAATTTGGTGTAATTTCTTCCAGCAGTTCGGGCTGTAGGCGTGTCTAAAGAGTCTACGGGAACCAGCATGGGAAACATACTTTTTAAATCACACATTTTTCTCAGCCCCTTCTTGATGGATCACCCCGAAACTTTCCATGCACAAGATTCACCGGAACACTTTCTTTGGAAAGTTTTGTGAAGATTCGTCAAACGGTGCCAAAGATATAGGGAAGTCAAAAAAAGCTTAAACATGGTCCAAACTATAATTATCTACTGGCGACCGCCAGTAGGGGATATATATAAATACATATTCTGAATAGGTTTTGGTGGTTGTCTCTTCTTGTGATATCCAAAAAATCAAGCGAAGGGAGGAAGAAGAAGTGATTCATTCTGCTTCCATGCTTAATAGTTGATAATCAAAAGAGAATGAACCATGTATCTTGAAAAAGCCAGGGTCTATAATTGTTGTACAAAGGACCTCATACACTCTAACCTGTGGGCAGCGGTATATCTTGGTTCTCCTCTTGAGAAGGTAAGGTGATTGGTTTAATCATTGGGTCCTTTTCCACCTGAGTTTCCCGTTCTTCAGGCAGTCAACCTTCCTCCACCTGGAGGGAGACCATCTGGTTCTTTGACTGTCGTGATTTCGATAGTGTTAGCAGAAAAAAGTGATAAATTAAAAATACTGCCTATCCTGTACTCTTGTTGTATTTGTCAGGATGCAGTAAGATTAAAAACAGTGTGTGGTGCTCTGGTGGATGTGTGAATGGTCCACCCCACCTATATAATGATGATTTCAGTGGTCAACATATTTCAGTCACAGTAGGTTGTGTGGGGGATGGCGGGGGTTAGAGTGTATTTTTTATTGTATGGTCGTAATGGTAGCAGGGGATTGTTCGAAGTTGACATTTGTATTTCACGCCTCAGAAAAGTGGATAGTGTAAGAAATTGGAGTATAACCTCAAATAATAATAACTGTTCTTATCAGGTCAAACCACTAAAGTGCACTAGGTAAGCCTGTGAGAAGCTTGGCACAAAGCATTCAGGCTTAACTTAAAGGCACTATGAAGTATTTATGCAGTACTCAAACAACAATGAAGTGAAAAAAAATTGAGAATAGTTTAATAAATAAAATTACACCAAAACAACAAATATCCAATAAAAGAACCGGAGAAAATACATGTTTTATAGTTTGAATTACCAGTAGCACTAAAAAGCACAAAATACCAATCGGGGTTATCTGGTCGCGCTGGACCGGGTCAAAGTCAAAATTTAAGGCCAACCGTGATGGATCACCGGTTAAATACAGGGACCGGGCTCGTCCCAGTGGAAAGTTACCTTCAGATTTAGAAACCATTTTTACGAAAAAAAAGTGGTCATCAATGAGTCATCGGAGGGGCAAGTTTGATTTGAAGCGGTTCTCGATGACTGAGGGCTGTTGATGAGCGGGATACTGTTGCAGTCGTTGATTAAGGAAGGGAAGCTCAGAGTGGGCGAAGTACGCACCCTGGAAGGACCCAATGTTGATTGGTTGCTGCCCGGCATCAAGCCCTCTATGTTTGGACTTAGAAACTTTTCTGGAAGTCAGATCTCCTTCAGCAACCTGAGGTTGATCGGCGATTCAATGTCAATGGGAGCAGCTTTGATGTTGAGCTGGCTTCCTCTGGTTCTCCAGGTAAAGAAATTCCCAAACGTTTCTAAGTCCCACTTCTTGAAGTTTGGGGACTGGAGGAGTACACTCTCACACCAGCCAAGGGGGTTAGGGCTCTCTGCAAAAGAGGCCAACAGCGGGGTCCAGTGCAGAGCCAGTTAGAACTTGTCAGCTGGGCAGTTGCAGGGAGAAATGCCTCTGGAAGCTAGTTGTGTCCCTTTAGCTCAAACAGGAGCCGTAAAACCCTTGAAGTCACTTCTGGGGTCCTTGGTTCAAGGCAAGTATGTCCAGTCTTCCTTCAGGTTCTTCAGACAGCAACACAGTCCTTCTTCTGATTCGTCACAGGTCCATGTGTGTTCTGAGGAGAAGTTTGTGGGGTCCACTTTTTAGCTCAGTGCTAGCCTGTGGGTGGATGACAAGCTTTGCCCACCCTCTAAACCAGTTCTGGTCACTCCCAAATGTTAAACCTGCCAGACATAGGATGGTCTTCACCCAAACATTTTGCCTACTTAACTCCAATATTTGCTGGATTTAATGTTTTGTTGGCCTTAGGACTTTGTGCACTTCACGACTGCCAAGCAGTGATAAAGTGCTTGTGCTCTCTCCCTTAAACATGGTTTGATTAGCATAAACCTAATTGGCACATTTAATTTACTTATATGTCCCTTGTAGAGTGGTATACCATATACTCTGCGCCTGTAAATTAAATGCTACTAATGGGCCTTCAGCCTTCATTGTGTCAACCACTCATGTAGCCTTCCAAAACATGCCCAGAGTCTGCCATTGCAACCTGAATGTAGCGTCACACTGCCACGTCGACATGGCATTTAAACCTTCTTACCAGGCCTCTTGTACTACATATACATTACCCCTCGGCAGCCCAAAGGGAGTGTGCTGTGTAATTAAAAGGTTGATCATGCACATTTAAGTTTTACATTTCCTGGTAGTGGAAATCTCTCAGATTCGTTTTTCACAACTGTGAGGCCCACCCCTCCCATAGGATAACATTGGGGATTCATTAGTACATGTAATAAGCTGTAATTCCTAAATTTAGAGCAGGTAGATATGTAATGTTTGGTACCAATGAAAGTGTTATGATAAACCCTTTTTAATGGTAACGTTGTATTTCTCATTACAATTTTGAAAATGTCACTTTTAGAAAGTTGGTATTTACCTGCCCTTTGCCCTTTGTGCCTGCAGCCTGTGTTGGCTCACATGACTGGGTGTAGCTGACAGTTTGTGAATCCATCCCAGACAGTCACACAATAGAGGGATTAGGTGTGCCTCTATGGGCCATCAGCTGGCAGGATGGGGGGGGCTGAGCACAGCCCCACTTAAACCTGAATAGCCTGTGCTCTGCGTTTACACAAAGGGCCTAATGACCCTATATCGTCACTGCAGCCAGCATGGACCCAGGGCAGGGGAGTTAGGCAATTATAATCACTTCAAATAACCTTTCTAGTAGCTTCTCCCACATTCCAGAAGAAGGGTACCAGGGTATAAACATAGGACCTTCAGATCCACTCGTCAGTACACTACTGGACCTGTGGAAGGACTCCCAGAGGATTGCCTGCTGCTGTGAACTTCTGCACACTCTGCCAGATTGCTGCCCTACTCTACTGTTGAGCCCTGCATCTACACTTGTACCCAGGACTTCCAGACGTGACTCAAAGGGCTAGTTTTCTGGCTTCCTGTTCAGATCTACAGGGATTTAACAGGCTCCTACCATCTTAAACCCACATTTGGACCCAGCCTGAGTGAGTCCTGAACCCCTAAGAGGTTTCCCACCAGTCCTGGGCCCTTGGTTGTGGTGCTATAGTTGCCCAGATGGGCAATTTCTAAAACAGAGGACTTAGACTAAATGTGGCCAAAAAGAGCTCTGAGAGCCAGGAGGAGACCGGGGTAACCTGCTGGCCTATGCGCCTGAGGTGCATCACCGGTCGTATTGACTGTGAGGTTTTTCCTGCTACGCTCTTCTCCGCAGCAGCCAATCTGTATCAGCAGTCCTTTGCCAAAGGGGTATCAGACCTTGTGGAACTGTCTTCGGCTACAGCCCTCTGCTTCGTCCCGCTAGAGTTTTTCGACTTCCATTTCGGCGACTAAGCCTGAACATAGACATCTTCATTGTGGCTTCGACCCAAGGCCCTCCGACGATGAAGATCCATCCTCTGACACCTCCTGCAGCCTTGCCCAGCTGAACTCTACCTTCTCAGGAGTTTTTCTTCAAGAATTTTTTCCAAGTTCGAAAGACAGCGCTGACAAGGCCCAACCACTTCATGTATCAGAACCTGGTCAGCCTTAACTTTCAACTTAGACCCGGTCTCGCACCACTACATATTCACGGTTGATGATTTGATTTTTTAGGTGCTAGTTTCAATCTTAAGTTTTAAAGATTCATACCTCTGGTTCTACTGATTGGAATTGTTTTGTTTTGGTGTCAAATTATTTATTAAAATGTACTCTATTTGTCTAAATTGCTTTGGGATTTTTATTGTGTTGCGTTTTCACCTAATTACGGTTTTTGTGCTCCATAAATATTTTACACATTACCTCTAAATTAAGCCTGACTGCTTTTTGTGGCAAGCTACTCAGGGTTAAGCACAGATTCATTTAGTCGCTTTTTTTTATACAGTGCTACTCTAGTGGGTGGCACGATGAGTGCTGCAGCCCCGAGTAGCATTTTAATTTACAGGCCCTGGATTCATTCAGCACAATATACTGGGGACTTATAAGTAAATAAAATGTGCCAATTAGCTGCATTCCAATTGTTTCATGTTTAATAAGGAAAGCACAAGCACTTTACTACTTATTAGTAGGGATAAAGTGCGCAGAGTTCTACTTCCAACAAAAATAGGGTTTAAATAAAAGGCAAAAAATCCTGGGTGACCCTGCAGGAAGGGTGAATTTCCAACAGCTAGGAATAGTGAAAGTTGGTTCACAGGGGAAGGGGTAGTCAGAATGAATAGAAATCTGCTTGCTAATTACTTAAAGCCTGATTATGATTTATGATTTGGTTTGGATTTTATAGAGAGTGACATATGCCCTAAGGCATCATGGTGCTACCAGTAGCATGAAGGATGGAACTAGCAGATAAAAAATACAAAGCTAGAGTGAACAGCCAGGTTTTTAGAGACTTTCTAAAAGCCAAATAGTTGGGTGTATTCCTTAGATGGTCTGGCATTGGGTTCCAGAGACGATGAGTTTGGCGGTCTGATGGACCGGTAAACCCAAGGTGGTAGTTCGTATGTCCAATCACCAAATTTCCAGTTGGGCAGTTGGACCGACATGGGACCACTGCTGCTGCCAGCGATCTGCGATCCCTGGTGGTCTTGCAGCGGCTTGAGGCCTGCAGTGTGCTTGTGGTGCCGCTTCCGCACCGTCAAGCATATTACGAGTTTTCTCACCGCCATGAAAACTGTGGCAGTGAGGGAATTAAGGGGGCCCTACAGGCCCCCCGTTGCCTCAGGGTTCTGGGGTGCATGTAGGGAGGCACATGGGGTGCCCCCATGTGTGCATGCACCCCAGTTCCTGCACGGCATGGACTGCACCAGTCCTTTCTGTGCAGGAACGGGCTTTGGCATTCCCATTACTTTGCCTTTCTAAGGCTTTCCGCCTTGGACTGCAAAAGCACCACCTGGCAGACCAGGAGAAAACTTCTAATCCTGCAGGTGGTCAAGTTTGGTGGTGTGAGAAAGGGGGGTTGTGTGGTGGCCTGATCCCACACTACCAAACTCATAATCAGGCCCTTAGTTTATTGCAACTTTAAGGCTTCTAAAAGGTCACAGTATGAGGATTAGACTAAATGTATGGCTGTGATAGGTTGTAAGGCAGATAAAAAGAGGAGCTTTGAACGTCAAGGTTTTGAAGGAGATGGAAAAATCTGCTTAACTCCTTCTTTCATATTTGGTCCATTGAACCCACACCCTCTTTTATTTTTGTATTTCAATGTTTTATTTTACAGAATGTAATTAAAAAACATTGACTTCTGAACCAAAATGGATCCTGAACTAAAAAATAGGTCTCTTCCATCAAATCACCAGTTTAAATTTAGAATCAAGCACTGTATTAAACTGCGCATAGATCTACCAATATATTAGTCTGTTTACTGTCACCTCTGGGCATATTTAGACAACCCAAATGGCAGTAAAGAGCGCATGGATCACTGTCATCAGGCCAAGTGTATTGATGATAGTACAGTAATTATTGTGTAGCCATCAAAATCTATTCTGTATGGGAGACTAAATGGAAAGTGCAACGTTTGTGGCCCTATTCAACTTGTGTTGACCAATTTATCAACTTCCACGTTCAAACTTGGGTGGACAGATGCTGGTACCACCAAAGAGCATTCAGGTAGAGGAAACAGCTCCATGGTTCTTTCAGTGGAAGATCATCAGCTGTAACTACAGAACCAGAAGCTGACAATTTTTGCTGCAGCAGCCATGCTGCGAATTATGGCTTTGAGCCTACTCAAATAATCTCACAGTGAAGAAAGCTTATGGGGCCATGTAGCGGCAGGGTGGCCACACTGTAATCACCAATGACCAGGGATTTTTTATCTGTGTTGCTGAGGTCAGTCAATTATTGGGATAATTATAAATTTACGGATAGTGCATAAACTTAACATCACACAATGTGACTGCCATTGATAAAGTATACAAAACAAAGTTTGGTGTTTGGACAGAATATGTTGAACAAAAATAATGTAGGAATATTGTGATGTCAAAAATATTGTGGACATACATCTCAAAGGTAGGTATATAGGTTTTAATCTTCTGTTTAATATTATAAAATATTTTGTTACTAAAATATTCTGAAATATAATGTTGTTTTTTTATAATACTTTAGTGAAATAGTTGTGGTGGTTTGGAAATTTATATCTTTTTAATTGTAAAATTTTTTGATCTTATGTATATGTATTAAAACAATTATTGGAATGTTCATCATATTACATTTTAAATTGTGTTTTTTAAATAAAAATGTTTGATTAGTAAACATTTAGTAGAGGGATGTAGGGTTTATAGAGGAAAAAGGAGAGGTGAATTTTTAAACATGTTTGTGTAAATATTTTGTTTTGTAAATTTAATTTTGAATGCTTTAGGTAGGAATTATAATTTTTATAAATGTAAAATTACAAGTTTATGCATGTAAATTTAAAACATGCTTCTGTAGGTTTTGATAATGTTTAATTGTAAAACTTAATTTATTTTAAGACAAAGTTATGTTTTGAGCTTTCCTATTTTTAAACGTTTTCAAATGAAGTTATTATGTATGTAATTTTAAGTTTATGATATTTATTATATGTATACTTTGGGCCTTACTACGATGTCGGACACCATTGCGGTCTCAGGACCAACCGACCTCTGGTCAGTGGTCTTGACAGCGCTATTACAATACTCCCATTTCTCTATGGGAGCATGTGCTGCGGCTGTAAACCAACTGAAGAACAAACTCCAATAGAGAAATGGGAGTTTCTGTTAATCCCTGCATCGTGTGGCAGGCACCATAGGTGCCACCTCGTCCCCCAACTGGAGGCTGCAGGGAGAAGGAGAAGGTGCCCCCAAAGTAGCTTTCCGACAGACTTTCGATGTCGAAAAGCCCAACATGGAAAGCATGTCGGAAACCAACATTGTAATCCCGACGGCCGAAACGCCGTCCTGCGGGATTACAGTGAGGCCTCGGACTGACCGACAGGCTCCTTGAGCCCGTCGGAATCCAGCCATAATGACCAGCCGGTTTCACTTTCGGCTGCCTGCATTGTAATGCGGCGGTCGGAAGTGAAACCTACGATGTGACTTGGAAAGCCTCCGACCTGCGGTGGAGGCTTTCCGAGTCACATCGTAAGGGGACCCTTTGTGTTTATGATAAGTGAATTTTCAATAATGTCTTAATCTTATATATCTTATATTATTATTTTAATATTTAGTACATTTAATTTTAATTTAATTTTATTAGAAAATTTAACATGTATTTAAGTTTGTTCTGTTAGTAAAAATTTGGATTTAATGTAATTTTATGTTAAAAGCTTATTCTATTTATTTAATTTAGTTTTTTTAATTTTAAAGTAAATAAAAATTAATAATAGGTTTATTAGTGGATTATTATGTTTATAGGAGAATAGTGTGGGAAGATCTTGTGATGTATTTGTTATGAATTTTATATTTTACATAGTGTTTTATGTTTTAAATAAAAATGTTACATTTGGAAATGTAAGGTTTAATATTGTAAATTTTTTATTTGTTAAATATATAACTATAATTTTACATGTATTACACCATCAATTTAAACATTTTAGATATGTGTATGTTATTTTAATTAAACAAAAACTAATAATAGTCAATTTAACCCTCTTAGCGTCCAACGCCTTCCCTAAAATAGTTCAGACTTGAGTGGGAATTACAAATGTAACCACTTTAGTGACCAACACCTTCCTCATAATAGTTTAGTTTAGAGAGGGAATAGTAAATCAAGCCGTTTTATTGCCCAACACCTTTCCCAAAGTGGATTAGATTGGCGTGGGTATAGAAAATCTTGATATTTTAGTGTCCAACACCGTCCCCAAAATGGTTTTGTTGGAGTGGGAATAGTAAATTCAAACCCGTTAGTGTCTAACATATTTCCTAAAATTGTTTAGATTAGAGTGGTAGTAGTAAATCCTGCCTTTTTAGTGTCCAACTTTAGTGTACAAAATATTCCCCAAAATTATTTAGATTGGAGTGGGAATAGTAATTCGTACACCTTCCCCAAAATGATTTATAGTTTGAACTTATGTATAGTGTGTCATTTTTTACAATAATAACTAATACATGTCATGGTTTTTACATGTTTTCTAGTGATCTATTCTATTCATTTTATTTAATCTACATTTTTTGCTTTATTTGTCATACATACATTTTTTTGCAAACATTGTTTTCAAATGTTACAGTAGTACAACTTTTTTCTACTTTTTGGGTATAGGATTACATGTACTGTTTTTTAACACACCTTTTAGACATGTATATTTTCAAACACATACTAAAATGGTACTCAATTATTTTTTATGCATATATTTTTGATACATGGTACTTTGTATTTTACATTTGTTTAATGCATTCTATATTAAATAGTACTATTTAATATAGAGTTATTTTTTTAGAGTGCTTTTTAAATGTTATTACATTTTCACTCACATTTTTTAACAGTTTTCGTTACATTTTTGTAACATTTCTATTGACTTCTTTTTTTTTTTTGTCCTTATTTCACCATTAAGCGTCTGCAATTCTTACTGTGAAACCGTCATTATCAAACTGTGCGCCCAGCGGTAACTGCATTCGCTTAGGCCAAACCAAGCCAGCCCATTTGTTCAAGGCATGGTGTAATCATAGCACCAGGGAGGACCAGTAGGGAGCTACACCAATCTCAAATCCCTACCCCAGGACACTAGGGCCTGCCAGACGTTCACAACACTCAGTTTCTCCCCCATGGTCCAAACGGGCCATGGCAAACGCAGCTTTAAACCAGTCCTCACACTTTGGGGGTCGCGGATTTTTACACTTCAGACAAATTTCTCTCCATGTTATCAAGACCAGGTATAACAACAGGTCTCTGTGTATCAGCTGAAGATTCTTTCCCAGAGCGCCGTCGTCCCCAAACAAAACCATGGAGACATTGACCTTGATTTTAACTTTAAAAATACCACCAAGAATATCCTCCACACCCTTCCAGAAAGCTCTAAGTTCAAGGCATTCATAGAAAATATGGATATCGTTGGCGCTGAGAAGATTACATCTTGGACATCTGTGGGAGGAAAGCGGAGCAAACTTAGCAATCTTTGCCGGAGTATAGTAAAGTCTATTGATAACAAAGAAATGGTTCTTTTTTAAGCTGGCTGGCTTTACATATTTGTAGAGAAGTTTCAAAGAAGGTTCATATAGATTTTCAATATAGGAATCAAGAGGAGACTGATTCCAGACTGCGTGCTGCGGGGGATATTCCACATTATCAGCCTCCAAGAACCTCTTATACCATATAGAAACTTCCTTTCTTTTAGGATGTACTTCTTGCAAGGTTTGCTCCACCTCCCACTCTCCTCGTATATCACCCTTCTCTGCTATAAACCAGGAGGCTAGTTGCAAGTATTTAAATCTGGAAAGACTACTTCCAACCTTCGCTCTTAGGACCTCCGAGGGGTGTACACCTTCTGAGGACAGAAGTTCTGACCAGATAGTGATACCCGCCCTTTTTATTGGGATCGCAAGGCTATCCTTCAGACATAGCGGGGTCCCCAGGGAGGCCCAGTTTGGGGCAAAGTCCGAATAGTACAGAATCCCCCATCTACATCTGACCTTGTACCATAGACTAAGGGCGACCCTAAGAACTTTCAGATGGACCTTTTTAAAAAACCTTGGTTCCCCAAATTTCTACAAGAAGCCTTCTCCTCCACCCTCCACCTTAGTCATTTCACCATATAGCCTCCTCCAGGATGTCTCTTCTGGTTTAACAAGTAACATCCGGGGATGTTTCTAAATTGAAAAGCGTCGGAGTACCAACCAGTATCTGGGAGAGCTAGCCCCCCTTTCGTATGCCTACGTCTCAACTTCTTCCACAACAGTCTTGCGCACGTATTTGCCCAAAGAAAACTTCCGATCTTACTTTGAATTTTATAAAAAGCTTGGGTAGGAAAATCAAGAGGGATCGCGTTAAACAGGTATGTCAACTTAGGCAAAATAACCATTTTTACCAAGTTGACCCTGCCAAAAATTTGTAGTCCGTGAGCTCTAAGTTAATGCCTTTTCCAGGATGTTAGCTGCTAGAAGTAAACAGGATATTGGACAGTAGTTTTTTGCCTCAAGACGGTCGAGAGAGGGCTTCTTTAAGATGGGACGGATACAGGCTTTTTTCCAGGAGGTCGGGAAGACACCTGTGTTAATAACATTGTTCAAGAGGGGGGCAAGTAGAGCGCTGACTTTGTCAGAGACACCATGAATGATGTACTGCAGACAAGGGTCAGTTGCAGAGCCAGGCTTGATTGCCAGTAATAGTTAATTTACACTTTTGTTTGTCAAGAAGGAGAAGCTGGTTAGGTGGCAAGTGTTGGATGCCATGTCTTCCTGATATATTACTTGAACCCTTGACTGAAAGAAGGTAGCCATTTTATCACACAGTGCTTGATCCGGGGCAAATACATTGCTGTGCTGGTTTTAGAAAGTGCATTGACGGTTTGAAAGAGTTCTATAGCAGAATTTTTGGCCCCCTCTATTTTGCTAGTGTAAAATTTCTTTTTGGAACTGATCATGGCTGCTTTGTAATCATTTAGTGCCTGGTTATAATTCTCTTTGGCCGTCATGTTGTAGTCCACCCTCCATACTCGTTCAAGACGTCGGCATGTGGATTTAATTGTTTTCAGCTCGAGGTTGTACCAAGGGGCAGTGGGGTTTTTCCTACGTTGTATGACAGATTTCTCCTGGGCTAGTTGATTAATGCCAGACCTGATCCATTTCTCTTAGCTTTCGGCTGCCAAGTTAGAATCTGCAGCCAAGTTGGGCATACTGTTATCAAGCAGGTCTGTTAGCACCTCAGGCCTGGTGTTACGCCAGGGCCGAACTTTGGTCGGAGGCAGAGGTGGCAACTGCGGGTCTTTATTTGGCCCATCAGGTAGGTTAAAGAAAATTGCCATATGGTTGCACCAAGTAAATGGCAGAATTCTATCAATAATCATAGAAGTGTTGTTTGTAAAGATCCCATCCAGCGTGTGAAGGGCCTTATGAGTTGGTTGTAGGACTATCTGAGTAAGACCAAAGGCTTCCAGAGTGTCTGTCATAACCGAAGTATAAGCATCATCACTGTGTTCAAGGTGAAAATTGAAGAACCCAAATGTGATAAACGTGGGGGAGTCTAGGCATGATTCTAACAAGGATTGTAATGCTTGCAAAAATGGGGATTTGAGTCCGGGCTCTCTGTAGAGGAGCATAGAATTTATTGTCAAGTTATGACAAGAGATATGCTGACCTATTGGTTTCATGGTTCCGGGTTTGGCCTCACACTGCAAGTACTTTCCTCCATACTCTTGTGTAGTGGGTACTCTTATGTTCCATCTAAAGCTTCCCAAGTTCTGCAACAGTAAGGCACTGTTCTTCTTGGAGTTTCTGGGTCATCAGGTGTAACTTCAGATCCCCTGGAACATATGTCAGTTAATGTGCAAGAGACTGCTTTGGGGTCAGTGAGTGTGATAGGATGTTGGGTGGAGTCTGTCAGGATGGGAAGCAGCCGATTATCTAGGAGTAGTCTCTGATAAGAGTAGTCTTGGGTAAGAGGGTGGCGGGTTCTCCAGGCATCGAGTAGTCCCGGTTCTTCTAATAGTGCTCTATCTGCGGATCATATGCCAGTTGAACCTCCCCATCCTGTACGGTCAGTCAATCAATTAGCAGAGGACCACATTGAAGTCTCCTCCAATAATTAGGGCTGTATTGGACCAAGCAGAGAAGGTATGCATCTCCTCATTCAGGAAGTACTCTTTTTCCTTTTTGGGGCTATAGACTGATGGGAGCCCCGTATGGACACCCATCTCCAGCACGCATCTTGAAGGATCCCCTCTACCACCAGTGGGCAGTGACAATTTACCCCCACTGTCTTCTTGTGACCCAAGGAGAAATATTGGCTTGGGTATTAATGAATTTCAGGTGGGAGTGGTCTAATTGTAGTAGGTGAATTTGTTGAAGGAGCCCTATATCTGCTCAGAGGTTGGATAATTTGCATAGAATGGAGCATCAATTAATAGGATTATTGAGGCCACGGACATTGTTGGTGAGAATACGTTGAGCTTTAAAAGACATGGTTATGTCACCATAAGTAGAGGGTTAGTGTTGCATGTGAAAAAAGAGGGGTGGTGTGGATATAATTTGGGCAGACAGTTGTTTTCTACCAGAACCCAAGGAACTCTATTAGAAACATAAACAAGAACAGCATACATTGGAAAACTTTTACATCAGCAGAGATGAATATTGCCAGGTGAGGAGCAGCCCTCTCAGAGTCTAGAGCCACCAGTAGTAGTCCTGAAAAGGATAAGGATACCAGTCCTGGAGAGAGAAAGGGCCACTGTCAACACAGGACCAGACCATCCCCCGCCCAGGCCGGCATTGCCCATTTTCGAAGCTTAATAGTTGCATCACTATGGCAGCTTCCAGGGTGACCCCACATCTCTGCTCTGTCAGTGTGTGGGACTAGCAGTAGGGTTTGCCGCTGATTGGTCTGGGTCTGGGGCTGGTGGCAGACAGGGGTCAGGCAACATTGGGGCACTCACTTTAGGGACCTGTTTCAGAGCTGACTTCCAGCCCGCTAGTATTTACTCCTGTTTTGGGAGAGTCCGTTTGTAGCCCCATTGCACTTGTGCCCACTCTCTGCTCCTCGTGCATCATGCCTCTTCTGGTGTACCTATCTCAGTCTCCAGGATAGGGAGGTAAGTGCCTGCCAAGCCTCCTTGGGGGATCTAAAGGACTAGCATTTACCTTGCCACTGGAACATGAGGTAGAAGGAATGTCCCCACCTAGATCTGAACTTGTTTTCCTGCAAAAACATATTCTAGCGTGGAACGATCTGAATTTGATCAATGTAATCGGGGATAGGTCCTGGAGTATTTGGATGTTGTCCTCATTAGGGCGTACTGGGCCACCTCATCTCACCGCCTCTAGGATCACCTCTTTGTCTGCAAAGTTGTAGAAGCAGACCAAGATGTCTGGGGACAGCTTGGAGTTTGGGACTCTAGGTCCAGCCCGTTGGGCTTTGTCAATGTGTAAATGGTCTGGTCCATGTTCATTGAGGATTGTATCTGCCAGGTCCTGGATAAAACTTTTCATGTCTTTGCCCCCTTGCCAATGGACACACACATGAGCACAAGGTTACAGCAGGGAGACCGGTTCTCCTGTTTCTCCTGGAGCGCTATCAGTTGATCGTTCATTGTCACTAAGCGTGAGCGGTATACTCTTCAAGGTCCAGGGTACACTCTTCCGGGATAGCCTCCAACTGATCGACTTTGGCCCCCACGTCCTGTTGGTCCCACTGGAGCTCTGAGATGTTGTGTTTGAGGTCTGCTCAGAAAGCACCTAGTATGTTTTTAAGTTATGTAAAGAGTTGAACTATAAAGCTTTTATTAGGCGTTTAAAACGGGGTCTCTAGTTGGCAGAGGTATGCATTCTCCAAATTAGGGACCACCACTCTGGTCAGCATAAGCTAGATACACACTAAAATATTACCTGTGCTCACTGTTGGCACATAGCAGTCAGGATTATCTAAAGAGCCACTGTGAAAAGTTTTTGTGCAACAAAACACGCAGTCACACAATGAAAACACCACAAAAAGACTCCACACTGGTTCAGAAAAAAAGACAATAATTATATAATGAAATCAAGACCAAAACGACAAAAATCCAATAAGTAGAAGTTGAGTTATGAATTTGTAAAGAATAAAAGTGCTTCTAGTGCTTAGAAGCAATAAGCACTTATGGGAGTTATCTAGTCGTGTTGGGGCATAGGCCAGAGACAGGAGCCACACTGGGTTGTGTGTAGGCCTGGGCTAAAATTCCGTTCTGCTTGCGGAAATTGCGATAATTTGACATGTTCGCGTTCCGCGGAGAGCGCGAAAATGTAAAAATTTCCGCAATCTGCATTTTACCGGAAATTTTTTGCTTGCTCGCTCTGTAAAATAATACATTCTCGCGTGCGCGCGATCGTCTTACCTGAATCCCTGCGTTCGCCGACAAGTTTTCCCGATCCGGTCGCGTTCTCCACGAGATGTTGGATTGTTGGTAGCCATTTGCGCCGTCTCGCGACAGTTCGCGCCCGCAGTAACGTCATTCGTCGCGCGATCACGTCTTTCTTCTTGCGATCATGCACCACGAGACAAGTGTAAACAAGATGGCCGCGCCCACGAGCAACTGCATGGGTAAGTTGGCGAGCCGCAACCACGCAGAAAATACCACGAACGGGCGGGAAAAAAACGTCCGCATCTACGCGATATTTCCGCGTGTTTGCGGAGATTTTTAACATTTGCGCGATAATTTGCGAAAGTGAATTTCGCAAATTCCGCCCACCCCTAGTTGTGTGTGGGAACAGGACACCACCAATTCAGGTATAAATGCCAGCTCCTCACTCCCTTCCTGCCCAGGAAGAACTATCAGAATGCATAGGAGTACTCAGACACACCTAACCTTCACTTGTTAGTGGCTGTCTAGAGGGAATGCACAAAATGTAGCTGTCACCCACCCCAGATGTGCATTGGAGACAGGCTGCAGGCTCACAGAGCGGTAAGAGCAGAAAAATGGCCGCTTCTTAAACGTGCCATCTCTGAAACAGTAATGTTAAATCCAACTTTACCAGTAAAGATGATTTATCACTACCATTCCAAATATATAAAACATACATGACACAGCTACTCATTTCTAATCAGGAATTACATATTAAAAGTGTATTAAGGAATTCCTAATATTAACCTATGAGAGGAGTAGGCCTCACAGTAGTGAAAAACAAATGTAGGGTTTTTTCTCTACCAGTACATACAAAACGTAAAAGTACATGTCCTACCTTTTACTTATAATCAAAAAACGGGGGGAGGTAGAGGTAAAGGTTAGGTTCACCCTCCTTACTCAATACAGTTCCACAACATCCGGAATACCTGAATAAGAAACCTAACCATGAGAGAAACAGAGATTTAACTGAACATGTGTGAAAAACCCTCTTTCCAGAGAGAAATTATTTTCTAGAGTCCCCTCACCCACCAGGGTTTCCCCTAGGTGGCATGCTTCATTATTGGGGTCCTCTCAATCCGCTGCGGATTGAGGTGTGCTGCGACTTGCAAAACTACGTAGGAGCACTTAGTTTTGAAAAGTGTGGGGCAGTGATGTGGAGTGGGAAATAATGGGTTAAAAATACCTAGCTAGTGAGCTAATATTTTATTCCTGCTCCTAGATGGTATGTTTAAATCAGGGATTAATACTGGGGGAAGACCTAACTGTAATGAGTATAGTGTCCCTAGTATTGGGTCAACATGTTTCGAACTATCCCCTAAAGCTCTTCTTCAATCAATCAATCAATCAGGACATTTGTAAAGCGTACTACTCACCCGTCGGGGTCTCAAGGCGCGGGGGGGGGAATGCTGCTACTGCTCGAATAGCCTGGTCTTGAGTAGTCTTCTGAAGGTTACCAGATCCTCGGTCTGCCGTAGGAGGATGGGGAGGGTGATCCAGGTCTTGGTGGCGAGGTGGGAGAACGAATTTTTGTTTTATTCCAAAATTTAATTTGCCAAGAGCACAAAAATAAAGTCAAAGTCTATGGTCTTTCAGGGGTCCGAACTACTGGTTGGAAAAGGTTCCGTCTTCACCAGGTCTTCCCCTGGACTTGGGGTTGTATATTCGGTACGTCACCTCCCCAACGTTGATAGAAATGGCGTGGGTGGATGGGGATAAAACAACAAAAGAAATAGACCGGAGTGAGTCGCAGGGAAAAACTGGTGTTTCTCTCTCAGGGAAGGGGAGTGAGGGGAGAAGTCACCTTCGACCGGCACCGAGTGAGCCCCGACGTGACCTCCCTCCTCCCTCTATACAACGTCCTTCCCCCTCCCATGTCCCGTAAGCCCCTGTAGCGTCACCCGTACCTTATTAAGCCATCCTCCTCCAGGAGGGTGGCTGGGCGAAACGTAGTCCAGTTGGCCTCCCGGCTTATGGTCTCTGCACGCCACAGCAGTACTTGCTTCGGTCTCTTCTTCGGCTCCGCTTCTTCTCGCTGCTATCCCGCCTCTGCTGTTCCTCTCTGTCCACGCCACGACCTCTCCTGCTCCGGGGAAACCCGCTTCCGTCTCCTGAAAGAAGGATGGCCCTCTTGTTTGCGCCCGCTGCTCCTCTGATAGGCCGCTTGGGTATGATGTCGTGGCCACGCCCCCGGGGATTCCGCCTGAGAGATTCCCTTAAAGGGCTCTTGTCCTTCCTGCACAAAGGGTGAAATGACTGGGTCAGAATCAAAGGGCAACAAAGTCCGCAGTCCGTTATTAGACTCGTGACAGGGAGCCAGTGCAGGTCTCTCAGGTGGGGTGTGATGTAGCTGCGGCAAGGGATGTCGAGGATCAGGCGTGCAGAGGCATTCTGAATGCATTGTAGTCATTTCAGGAGTTTGGCCGAGGTTCCTGCGTAAAGGGCATTTCCGTAGTCCAGCCTGCTGCTGACGAGTGCCTGGGTGACCGTTCTTGTTTCGGTGGGGATCCACCTGTAGATTTTGCATCAGCATGCGGGGGGTGTTGAAGCATGAGGACGAGACGGCATTGACCTGCTTTGTCATGGCGAGAGTAGAGTCGAGAATGAACCCCAGGATGCGTGCGTGGTCGGTGGGTGTTGGTGCTGTTCCCAGTGCAGTCGGCCACCATGAGTCGTCCCAGGCCGAGGGGGTGGAGCCGAGGTGAAGACTTCTGTCTTGACCGAGTTCAGCTTCAGACGGCTGGTCTTCATCCACTCGGCGACGGCTTTCATTCCTTCGTGGAGGTTGGTTTTGGCGGTGGGGGGTCCTTGGTGAGGGATAAGATCAGCTGGGTGTGGTCGGCGTAGGAGATGATGTTGAGGTCATGTAGTCGGGCGACGTGGGCGAGTGGTGCCATGTAGACGTTGAACAATGTCGGGCTGAGGGATGAGCCCTGGGGCACGCTGCAGATGATCTCGGTGGCTTTGGAGCGGAAAGGGGGAGGCGGATGCTCTGGCTTCTGCCAGAGAGGAAGGAGGTGGTCCAGTCCAGAGCCTTGTCTCGGAGCCCGTTGTCGTGGAGGCGTGTGCGTAGGATGCGGTGGCAGACAGTGTCAAAGGCGGCCAACAGGTCCAGGAGGATGAGGGCTGCGGTTTCGCCGTTGTCCAGCAGGGCCCTGATGTCGTCGGTGGCGGCGATGAGGGCAGTTTCCTTGCTGTGGTTGCTGCGGAACCCGGACTGGGACAGGTCCAGGATGTTGTTCTCCTCGAGGTAGTGGGTCAGTTGTCTGTTGACGGTCTTCTCAATGACCTTCGCCGGGAACCAGAGCAGGAAGATGGGCCGGAAGTTCTTGAGGTCCTTAGGGCCAACCTTGGGTTTTTTAAGTAAGTACCACATGAGGGCCAGCCCCGTGCGTACCACTCCTAAAGGATCCTGTGAATAGGAAACGAAGAGGTGCTCACCTAGTGTGTGTGCACCTAATACTTAATACATACGGTTATACACTGATATGCTGTATTTTTGTTTAGGCAGAAATATGCCTCATGATCTGCAGAGGTCGAGGTGCTTCTAGTCACACCTTCTTCAAAGTGCACCTCACGGAAAATAACCTGATGGCACCCCTGGAGCACGCCACCTAGGGGAAACCCTGGTGGGTGAGGGGACTCTAGGAAATAACTTGTCTTTCTGCAAAGAGGGTTTTTCACACATGTTCAGTTGAATCCCCGTTCCTCCCATGGTTAGGTTTCTTATTCTGGTATTCCGAATGTTGTGGAACTACCTTTTACTTACACAGCACCCTGCCCTTAGGGCTATCTAGGGCTTAGCTTAAGGGTGACATGCCTAATAAAAGGGGAATTTAAGGCTTGGCAAAGTGTTTTAAATGTGAAGTTGTAATGGCACTGAAACTGCACACACAGGCTCTGCAAAGGTTGATCTGAGACAGGTTTGAAAGGCTTCTTGTGTGGGAGGCACAATCAGTAGTGCAGGCACACTGGTAGCATTTAATTTCCAGGCCCTGGGTATATGGTATACTACTTACAAGGGACTTACAAGTAAACTAAATATACCAATTATGTATATCCAATGTTACCATGTTTACGGGAGAAGCACATGCATTTAAGCACCGCTCTGTAGTAGTAAAGTACTCAGAGTCCCATGGGCAACAAAAAGATACAGCAAAAAAGAGGAGGTAAGCAGGCAAAAGGTTTGGGGAAAGACCACCCTTTGGATGATAGGTCTAATACATATGCCCCTCAGCTGAAAGTGAGGAGATCTACCTTTAGGGAGTTCTCATCAATGAGGCGGAAAAACCTGGATAGACCATCAGCATTGGCATAGTCTAGCCCTGGTCTGTCTTGCACCCTGAAGTCCATACCATGTAGAGAAATGGACCGCATCAGCAGTTTGGGATTTTACTCCTCATTTGCATGAGCAACCTGAGGGGCCTGTGGTCAGTTTGAATCAGGAAGTGAGTACCAAACAGGTATGGTCTCAACTTCTTTAGTTCCCAGACCACAGCAAATGCTTCTCTTGGTATAGCACTTCACCTTTGTTCCCTGGGAAGTAATCTCCTGGTGATGAAGGCTCCAGCTGGTCTAGGCCCCCTTCATTGAGCTGTGATAAGACTGTCCCTATGCTATGTTCTGAAGCATCTGTATGAATGATAAACTCCTTGGATAAGTCAGGGGCCTTGAGCACAAGGGCTGTGCACATGGCCTGCTTAAGGGAGTCAAATGCTTTTTGGCATACCTCTGTCCAAATCTTATTTCTGGGCTGCTTCTTAGAAGCCACCTCTGTCGAGGGGGCAGCAATAGTGCCATATTCCTTCACAAATCTCCTGCAGTACCCAGTTGAAGAATTCTCTGACCTTGGGGGGCGTGGCCAACAACATGGCTGAGTAGCTGCTCTTCTCGGCAGCTCCGACAGCCCAAAATAAATCCTGTGCTTTATCCTGACCTTCAAAAACCATCTGACGATTTGGAGGGGATCTGACTTTAAGGGTCGGACTAGTCCCCCCTGCAGCCCTCCTTTTACCTGAGGCCGGTGCGATGAACAGTGAGGGCGATAAGTGAGATCCGGACTACTCGGCCACTCTTGCCTGGGAGTGACCACCGTCTCTGTATCTATGGGAGTGCCGACATCGAGTGGCTGACTGGAGGAGAAGCCTGAGGTGGGTAGACATGTTCAGTCCCCCGGTGGGAGATGGGTGAGGAGACTGGTGCTGTGGGATTCCCCCCTATCCCCGGCTGGGATGGGAGAAGCTGTTCTGGTAGAGCCTCATCTGGCACCAAGGGGGTGAGCGATGCATATCTGGCCTGAACCCTGACGTGGCAGAGGCTGGCAATCTCACGACTGACTCCGGAGTGACTCCCACCCCTCCCAGGAAGAATCAAACGGTGTCGCTGGTGGGGGTTGGGCTGGAGATTACGGTGAAGGTGAAGTAAAGGGGCACGGTTTCCTCGTTGTGGGCCTGAGATGAGGTCCGGGACCCTAAGTGAAGTGCTGGACCGAGGAGCACTGCAGAAGTCCATGGATGTGGCGCTGAAAAGCTGAAGGAAAGTCCGCAACGCCCTGGATGCGGTGGGACCTACCATCGCTGAGGGACACGGCTGGATAGCCTTGAAGCAGCCGCTCTGCCCGGAAGCATGGGAGCACAGGTACTGCGGATAGAGGCCCAGATGATCGCATCGGTGCCCTAAACACTGGCACTGAACCTAGCGGCACAGCAGATATCCAGAAGTCTGCTGAGCCAGATGCGTTGAGTGGCACCAGATACCTGTGACCATGAGGCCACTAACAGCTATATATTATGTACTATAGCCCCCCCTACCCCCGTATCCTGAAACTATTTGTCACAGAGGGGGTCTGAGTGAGAGAGGAGTGACACACACCTAAGGGAAATAGATTACTGGTGTGGTGCTGAATAAGAACTGGGACATCGCTGGGGGCGACTCCGGATTGTGGACACTCCCTTGGACTAGCGCCGCCCCCGCAAGACATTGGGCCCTACAAGATAAGACTCAATATAGGGAAGAACAGTTGGCGGGGTTGTCAGTCCCACACCAGGAACAAGTAGATAAGACTGCAGGGGGAGACAAACTCAGAAACTGCGCTGTGAAACTCTCCCCCCTCCCCATTCTGATAGACCTGAAAAGTGGTCACACATCTGGACAACACAGTAACAGACGGGGGCCTAGAGGGAGCATGAAGACACCGGGTCGAGCCCCAGACTCATTCGAAGGGCCATCAGTGGGCAGTTCAGATCAGTGCCACTTGTGGTTCAAAGCTGTGTTCTTGCTGGCGCAACCCCTCCTGTCTCCTGTGTGTGCTCTATCATTTCACCATTTAGAGGAACGCATTGCGGCCACCTAGCAGTGCCACCCCCATACTCAAAGACTAGAAATACAAAACTTGCTGTGGCCGCCCACATACCCTGGTCGTAGACTCAAGCATGACGTGAGACAAAGATCCAAAACCCACGAGACAGGGTAAGCTGGATAACTACCCTAAAGTGGTCCACCCAACGCAGGGAACATAGAGGGAGGCCAGATCCGTGCCGGACAATGCAGTCCTACTACAGGCCATACACTCAACACAGAGGGGAAGATGGTGGTGGTGTGTGCGGAGGGTGCCTTGTTGCATCAGAACTTGCGTAAAGTCTCGGAGAGAGTGACCCAAGCAGAAACCTGCATCTCTGAAATAGAAAATATACCCCATACCATGAGGAAAGAGGTCACAGGGCTGGCTGCCTCGCTCAAGGAGGTGGCCTGGAAGGTGGTTGAGGGAAGAGACCCAGAGCAGTTCCTAATGACATGGCTCAAGGACTCCCTCCCGAACACACACTTTTCGACTTGCTTCATAATTGAGAGGGCACACAGGATACCGAGTTTCCAGCCACCTCCAGGGGCTCCACCAAGGCCCCTGATAGCACACTTTCTTAATTTTCAGGACCGAGACCTTATTCTTCATGAAATAAGGCAAAAGTGTGAAATCAAACATGCCAACACAAAGGTTATGGTATTCCCAGACTATTCCTGGGAAGTGCAGAAACAGCAGCGGACCATCGATTCTGTCAAGGCGAATCTGCGGGCCCTTCAGATCCAATATATGCCGCTATTCCCGGCAAAACTCAAAGTCATATTTCAGGGCACATCCCATTTTTTCCAAACCCCGGAAGAGGCCTAGGCCTGGATTGAGGAGCGACCCCTCACTAGACGTAACCAGGAATCGATGGAGGTGCCTAGCGCAGGCCAACAGAGGAGCTCTGGGAAACAAGGGGAGAAAAGACTGCGTAAATCGGCTGAGTTTCTCGTCGCGGTGTTGCTCCGCCGCCTCTGGCAGGTATGTTGTTTTACACACGGTCCGAGCTGCTGTCCATAGGGCAAATGTCCAGAGGATGTGTCTGTAAGCCTGTGGACCCTTTGGTCGGCCCTTATAGCTGTGCCTGCAAAGGCTGGTCACTTAAGAGCCCTACTAAAATCCGTTCCTTGGAAGATGTTATTCCTGTTACGCGAACGTGTGTTGCATCTCGAGATCTTTGTATTTGGTGTTTAAACATTAGATCGCTGGTAAAACATCACCTGTCCATTTATGATTTGCTTGAGAAAGAGGACCCCGATGTCTTTCTAATGACAGAAACCTGGCTTCAGGATTCGGATGCTGCCATATTGAATCTTGCATTCCCTCAGAACTATACCGTCTTCACTTCCAATAGGACCACAAGAGGAGGTGGTATTGCTATGGCAGTCAAATCCTGTTTTCCAGCTGAATGGAAACCGTCGGGACTACCTGCATGTGAAAGTGCTATTTTCAAAGTCGCTTTTTCCCATCAATTCACTTTCAGTGGTATGCTCATTTACCGTCCTCCGGGCAATGATTCTGTCTTCAGGTCCGCACTGGCCGATATGATCGGTCCTATAGCACTCGGTTGTGCCAATTTCAACATCATGGGGGACCTTAACATCCATTTTGATAATGGGTCATCCACTACGGTGAGCACTCTGCTGGCGAACCTTGAAGCTCTTCAACTCACTCAGCTCGTCACCCTTCCAACCCACTCAGGGGGCCATATTTTGGACCCCTTCTTTTCCACACTTGATGGGGTGAGGTTGTCAGATCCGAGGCTGATGGGGTGGACTGATCATCTGCTGGTAGAAGCCTTTTGTCCGGTCCACGATAAGCCTTTTATAGCTGTGGACAGACCTATTCTAAAAAGGCTTTGGCACAAGCTTAGGCTTGAAGAGTTTTATAGCATACTGGAACAGAAACCTCTGAGCACCTTTATTAATGTGGAACAAGGTTATCAACAGTTCTGCGCCTGGATCACCGATGCCCTGGACTCTCTTATACATTTACGGTGGTCGAAAGGCCGGACAAAAACACCTAGTCCTTGGTATAATGAGTCACTCGCAGAACTGAAAAAAGCTTGCCGAAAAACAGAGAGGGAATGGAGAAGATCCTACAACCCTGCTCTGAAAACTCGGTACTTTACTGAGCTGAAGTTCTACCATAGAGCTATTTGCAGAACACGAGCCGCATTTTACGCTCAAGAATTTGCTACCAGCCCTAACCCATCAAAACTGATTTTTAAGGTATTGAAGGATCTTATGAAAAACAGATCCACCTCAGAGGTGATTTGCACAGATTCCCACTGTGATAAGCTGGCCTCCTTTTTTGTGGAGAAAGTGGAAAAAATCTACCAAGGTTTTGACACACTCCACCAGAACCGAGAGGTTACTGTCCCCGATACGATGGGATATGAGACCCTTGCTATGCTACCTGAACTGACTATTGAGACCTTTGACAGGCTTAGCCTCAGGGTCAAGTCAGGTTCTCCCTCGGACCCGTTAAAGCCAGCCTTTATCAACACACTTTCCCCACTGTGCCGTGACCCCATATTGAATCTTATCAATATGTCATTGTCCAACGGAACGGTACCCACGGCATGGAAACAGGCAGTGGTTACTCCTATACTAAAAAAAGCCAACTCTGACCCCCGGTTGCCAGAAAATTATCGACCCATATCCCTGTTGCCTTGGATTGCCAAAGTAACAGAAGCCCACGTCAACTCTGTTCTGTCTGAGTATCTGGCTCGCAACCAGATATTGGATTCCAGTCAGAACGGCTTCCGGTCGGGACACAGTACCGAGACGGCATTACTTTACATCACGGAACATCTTCGCCAGGTACTGGACTCAGGTCGTACTGCAGCGCTTTTACTATTAGATCTAAGCGCTGCCTTCGATACTGTGTCCCACCATATACTGATCCAACGCTTACAGGAGGCGGGAGTGACTGATCTCGCTCTCCAGTGGTTTCGGTCTTTTTTATCGGATCGATCCTTTAAAGTGGCTATACCACCTGGCCAATCCGCCACTTATCCCCTGGAGCTGGGGGTACCACAGGGATCCTCGTTGAGCCCTACAATGTTCAACCTCTATGTGAAACCGTTGGCTGGTGTCGTCAAACAGTGGGGTCTTACGATGGCCTCATATGCGGACGACACACAGCTAGCGGTGACACTTAGTGGAGACCCTGAGGTGGAGGCCCCCAGATTCCGAGCGGGTCTGATGGCAGTAGCAAGCTGGCTTCGCACCAACTGCCTTCAGTTAAATGCCACCAAAACAGAGGTGTTGGTATTAGGGAAGCACGCTGAGCTATGGGGTAACCAGTGGTGGCCATCAGAGTTGGGTGTCACTCCAATTCCAGCTTCTGGAGTGAGAAATTTAGGCATCTGGTTGGACTCTGCGCTCACCTTCAGGGACCACACTAAGAAGGTGGCTGCCACGTGCTATGGCATTCTGCGGGGAATAAGGCCGGTTTTAAAGTACTTTGATCCCCCTACCAGACAGCTTGTGGTCCAGGCCTCTATACTATCTCGGCTGGACTACGGCAGTTCTCTGCTGTTAGGGGTGAATCAAGAGGAGGCCTCTAGGCTCCAAAGGGTACAAAATGCCGCGGCACGGGCCATTGTGGGCCTCCCTAGACATTGCTCAGTGTCTGGTACCATCAAGGCCTTACATTGGCTCCCGGTCAGACAGCGAATCCAGTTCAAAGCGCTGTGCCTGACCTTTAAAATTTTGAAATCTTCTTCGCCGCCGGCACTTGCCAACCTACTCACGCCCTATATTCCTTTGAGATCCTTGAGATCGGAGGGGCTTCTTCTGGCGGTCCGTCCACGCTTTAAATTGAGTAGAATGGGTGGCCGCTCCTTTAGGGTGCTCGCGGCAGGTTTATGGAACTCGCTCCCGGTACACATCCGAGCTCTTGAAGACCTGCTCGCCTTTAGGCAGGCGATTAAAACTTTTCTGTTTCCCGTGTCTGTTTAATTTCTTTTTCTTTTTATTCTGTGTTATGTTGTAGTGTCTGTCATAGCGCCAGGACGCCCCTTTGCTGGGGCAGCTGTGCGCTATAGAAATATAAATAACATAACATAACATAACAGTTGCGCAGGGCGTATTCTGGCACTCCATTCCATGCTAAAAGACTCATACACAAGAAGACACAAATATCGGACTCAGAGGAGGACACCATACAGGACAAGGATAGCCGACAACATCGCAAGCTCCGAGATCATACCACCTTGAGTCCCTCTGATAGGGAATACTCGTTAGATGCTGATAACGAACATCCAATCCTGCAGAATATTCTCCAGCTTGAAGATCAAGGCCCAGAACCTGTCAGCATCGAGATCCAACAGCTGCAGCTATCAAAAAACGGTGAAGGAGGTTGAAATGATGGTGCCGGACAGCTGCTGAGACACAGTAAGACACTGGTTCAGTGCCTATAGACACTGTACGTTACGCCCACAGGTCAATTGATTCTGGTATGAACCTATAATCTTTAGTTATTAAATAGGGGATTGGGGGGGGGGGTGACAGACCTCTCAAGCTTTGCCTGTGCTACAGTTGTCATGTTGACCAATTGGGAAGTGGCATGGGTAGAGGGAGAGTGTGGGGGGGTTGAATAGAGATCACAGAAATGCCAACGATCAGGGTTGGGGTTTGTTTTATTATGTTCCGCAAGCATTCACAGACATACAAGAGTCAGGGACAAAGCTAGGCATGACCAAAATCAAGGTGAGGCACACTGTAAAACCTGTGACAAGCGGAGTTATATACAAAAGGCGATGGGCAGTATTTGGTTTTGATGTGGAATGTCAATGGATTAGGCAATAAAATCAAAATGGGACTAGTCAGTAAATACATTAAGCGACTTAAACTAGACATTGTTCTCCTACAAGAGACGCACTTAATGGGCTCCCATTGCTCTTTTTTGGGAGGGGCATGTATACCACACTGGCACACGCGGGCTTCTCTTCGGGGTCAAGAGTAGACGCTACACTCATTAAGAAATCACCACCCTTTCATATATCTAGAACGTGGGCAGAACCAAATGGTACATTTGTAGCAGTACAGGGGACTTGGGGCCGAAGAGAACTTACATTAATCAGCGCATATGCCCCCCCCTAGAATACAACAACACACTTTAGACAATGTTGCTCGAATACTCTTAGATTCTTGTCGCTCCACGCATATTGTTGGCTGTGATTTTAATGATGTCATAAATCCGCACTTAGACTTTAAACACGTGAGACCTGGACCAGGTTCCCCCACCCACCTCGAACAGTTTCAGAACACGATTGGTTTGACTGATCTTTGGCGGCACCATCACCCGGCAGAACGTACATACTCATACTTCTTCGGGACCCACAAGCTCTTTTCCACATTAGATTACCTCTTTGCTTCATCGGGAGAGGTGGAGATAATAGAAAAGGTGGAATATTTGGCAAGGGGTATATCGGACCACTCACCTCTTTGGCTGACAGTGAGGTGGAGAACAGCAGGGAGCTTGGGCTCTACAAGATAATAACATCGCCCATGAGATTCGAATTGATTCAGAGCTTTATTTTCAAGAGAACTAAGGCACAGTGTCCTCAGCAGTAACTCTTTGGGAGGCATATAAAACGGTCCTGCACGACAGGGCGCAAAATATAAAAGCCCATAAGAAAAGGCAACAGACGAAAGAAATTGAGACTCTGGAGCATTACTCTTAGAATTAGAAAAGCAGATAGATTCAAGGGTCGACCAGCACATGTTATGACAGATAGAGATAACTCGGAGAGAGTACAGAGCCCTAATAACTCAAGAATTGAAATGTCAACTCTTGGCCACGCAACATCGCTTGTATGAGGCAGGAGATAGGGCGGGAAAGCTGTTAGCCTGGCTGAGCAATAAAGAGCGGGAGACACAATGGGTTGCCTCCATACATGAACAGGAAAAAAATTCAACTTCGTCCCCTAACATAGCAATTGCCTTTGCGCATTATTATACAGAACTGTACAAGGCCAGACTATTGCAGACAGTTCCCAAATCGACACTTACCTGAAAACAATAGAGGTCTGCCCTTTCCCGAGAAGATAGAGAAGATTTGGAGTGGGTCTAGAGGAAGTGATAGATGCAATCAGCAGGAAAAAATCAAGAAATGTTTCAGGACTGAATTGTCTCCCGGCAGACTTTTTCAGACGCAATGCCAGTCTGCTGGCCCCACGCCTTTTGAACATGTTCCAGGCATCTAGGGAAGAAGGGTCACTCCCACCGGACTTTCGCAATGCCACAGTGGTAGTTCTATATAAACCTGGGAATCCCCCAACAAATTGTGGGTCTTATCGACCCATATTCCTGCTGAAAGTGGAAACCAAAATCCTGGGCACAATACTGGCCACACATCTCCTGACAGTAATATCATCCCTCATTCACTGGGACCAATCAGGCTTAATGCCAAGGCGTGCCACAAGACATAATCTCCGCCGCCTAGCCAATTGGCTGGATAAAGTAAAGAACAGATCCCCGGCACATGTGTTCCTCTCCTTAGATGTGAAGAAGGCCTTCGACACAGTGTATTGGCCATCTCTGTGACAAACCCTATTGAGGTTTGGGTTTGGTCCAGTCTTTACGGCCTGGGTGGAACTGTTGTACACCAACCCAGTGGCTAGGGTCTGAGTCAACAGGGTGACCTCGGAGGCCTTCCCGGTTCAGAGGGAAACCCAGCAGGGCTGCCCTCTGTCTCCGTTGCTGTTTGCACTGGTACTAGAACCATTGGCCCACACCCAGGGATTAGTGGTTTTAAAGACAATGAAGAAGTCCTTTCGGAAGAGTGCATATCACTTTATGCCGACAACATCCTATTATTATTATTTTTTATTTTATAGAGTTTTATATAGCGCAAACTTGACCCGAATTGGGTATCAGAGTGCTTTACATAGCACCAGTTGCATTGCATGAGGACACATTTATTTTTGTTAGGCACGGGGAGATTAAGTGATTTCCCCAGAATCACAGGATGTTCAGCGTTATTGCCGAGACTCGAACCCAGTTCCCCAGATACGAGGTCGTACGCCCTAGCCATTAAGCCAACTCCTCTCCCCTGATATACTTCACGAACCGTGATAGGATGCTCCCTTTGGTCTTGAGTATTTTCCAGGAATATGGTCGACACGCAGGGTATAGCATTAACTGGGATCCATCTAATCTTTACTCGTTGGGGGGGCAATAGATGCATGGCGACTTTCGAGATGGCTCAAGAGGGGTTCTGTTATTTGGGTTTACACATAACCACCGACACAACTAACCTCGCCCAGAATATCAGAAGAGTCCTCATGGAATTCCATGGATATGTTGAGAGGTGGAGACGACTCCTACTAACAATAATGGGCAGAGCAGCATTATACTAAATGATTACGCTCCCGAAATTACTTTATATGCTCCAAAATACATACTGTAGAATACCCGAGGCTATATTCACTGCAATAAACACTAATGTACGTACGTTATTATGGAATGGAGCACACCCGAGGGTCGCATTACAGATGTGTCAATGAAATCAATATAAAGGTGGACTCGCACAAACCAGATATATGAGCATAATACAGGGCGGCCCATCTTATAGTGATTAATGAATGGGGACATGCGGCTGGTGACCATTCCACCTACGCCCTAGAACGATTACAGTTCAGAAACTGCACACATCTTCACTATTTATATGGAGACAAGGGGACCCATCAGCTTTTACCGGCCACTGAAAGGACTGTGGAGGCATGGAGGGGGGCAGCTGGATCACAAGAGAGGCCCCAGTTTGGGAGGGATTGCAGCTGCCGGAGATTGGTAAACTCCGAGGGTTTAACAGATGGAACCTAATCGGGATTTCTAAACTAGGTGATATTTCAGACAAGTTGGGACCCCTTAGGGCCAAGTGGGAAATCACTACCCGGCCACTAGAGGATAGTGACTGGGAGATGGCTCTAATGTACCCAGGGGAAGTGGCCATTAAACAGAGAATACACCTCATACAATTTAAGATTCTTCATAGAGTATATTTCGATAGAGCTTGCCTCCACAATATGGGCAGAGCAAAGGCACCTCACTGCCTACGATGCAAGATAGAACAGGGTACATACATACACATGCTCTGGGACTGTAGCAGAATCCAAGGATACTGGAATCTAGTGCTGGGGGAATTGAACAAAGTGTTGGGAGTGCAACTAAATCCAGGACTCAAATACACCCTGCTGGGATTCCCACCGAGATAGACCTACCCCATAGTAAACTCCTACTATGCAATTTAGGGCTTGTAGTGGCCAAGAGAAATATAGCTCTCCAATGGGGTGCCCCAGATCCGCTTACACTTAGTGAGTGGAAGACCCATATGGATTTATACATGGTAGCAGAAAGAGTGACCTACCGGGCGAGAGGATGCCCCCAGAAATTTGGCAAAATCTGGACCCCATGGCTAAAGTATTATGGTTTGGATGTGGGGATGGAGGAGGAGAAACACGCCGAGTTGGGACGAAGTTCAGGGAGTGTGAAGAGATAGTGGGTTGATCCTCCCCTCCCCACCCATCCTAGTTCCCGCCTGATTCTGGACCCTTTTAGATCTACCAGCCTTTGAGTATCACAATGTCTGAAATTGCTTCTAATCTTGGAATGACTACCACATATGTAACCTTATTGGTGTCCTTGCCACATTGTATTATTTTACCTGTAAAACCACTATGTCATGACTGTGTCTATAAGTCGCCAGATTTTGATTGTCCATGTACTGACTATAGTTGTGTTGATACAAACAGTTTTAAAAAAAAAGAATGCTCTGACCTCAGTCTGAGTTTTGGGGGCTCGCAGGCCCATGATAATTTCTATCTTGGCCTGGAGGAGATGCACCTTACCTCTGCCCACCAGGTGTCCCAAGTACAGAACAGAACCCTGCCCTATCTGGCACTTACCCGCCTTGATAGTCAGGCCTTCCTGTTGCAGAGTCTGAAGCACTTCCTGGGGGTGAAAAAGGTGGTACTTCCAGCTGCTACTGAAGACCGATATGCCATCCAGGCAGTATTGAAGGCCTCCATACCAGCATGGACCTGGTTCACCAACTGCTAGAAGGGAGCTGGGGCATTTTTGAGTACAAAGGGCATAACTCTAAACTCATAGTTGCCCTCTGAAGTGGAGAACACTGATCTCTCCTTTGCTATTTCTGTTAGGGCGATCTGCCAGTACCCTGATGTAAGATCAAAGGTACTTAAGAACTGGGCAGCCCCTAACCTGTCAATAAGCTCATCAGATTGGGAATGGGATGAGCATCTGTCCTTGTGACTTAGTTGAACCCTCTATGATCTACACAGAACCTGAGTTCAGGTGTAGTGCCCAGTGGGGCAGATTTTGGTATCAGAACCATGATACTGGACCAGGGGCTACCGGAGGGTTCTATCACCCCCAACTCCAGCATTTTGAAAACCTCTTCCTTAATGCTGGCTCTCACCTTGTCAGACAGCCTGTAAGATTTGTTCTTGACAGGAAGGTTGTGTCCTGTGTCTACATCATTAGTACACAGGTAGAAGTTCCAGTGATGAGGGAAAACAGTGAGGAGTACTGCCCCAACACTTGGTAGCAGTCCCTCTGCTGTTCAGGAATCAGACTGATGGAAAGGATTACTCCCTTCACAGACCCATCTTTCTCCTTGGAGGCTAAGAGGCCAGCGAAAGGTTCACTCTCCTTTTCCTCTTCTACATCTGTCACCAACAGCATGGTGAACTCAAATCTCTCAAAGTGGAGCTTGAGGCGCTTTACAGGGAGCACTCTATGGGGGTGCCACATGTCTTGAGGTCCACAAGGTAGGTGGCCTCACCCTTAATTTCAACCACCTCGTAAGGCCCAGATCAGCGGTCCTGGAGGACACTGAGCTCCACAAGTTCCATCACCCACACTTTCTGCCCACGTTGCAATTCCACAGTGGTAAAGGTTTAGCCGTACAACTGATTCATCACTTCCTGACTGGCTTCTAAATTGACTGAAGCTTGCTTCCGCAACTTAGCCATTTGGGTTCTGCAGGCCAGCATGTAGCTCACTACATTCTGTGGAATCTTCATGGGAGCTTGCTCCCGCCCTTTTTTCACCAAACTCAGAGGTCTTCTGACAGGGTGCCCATACAGAAGCCCAAGGGGCTGAAGCACACACCCTTCTGTAGCGCCTCCCTGTAGGCAAAATGAAGACATGGCAAGAGGATGTCCCACTTACGTCTCAAAGCCTCAGGCAGGTCTTTAATCATGCCCTTCAGGGTCTTGTTGAACCTCTCAACAAACCCATTGGTTTGTGGATGGTAAGGGGTGGAAAACATGTGGGTTACCCAAGACGCCTTCCACATTGATTGAATATAAGCATACATAAAGTTGGTGTCCCTGTCAGACACCACTTCCTTGGGGAAACCCAATCAGGGAAAAATCCTCATCATGGCCTTTGCCACAGCAGGTGCAGTCATGGTGCAGTTATGGTCCTCCGAGGGATTGCCTCTCGGTACCCTGTGGCGTAAGCCACCAGAACCAGCATAAACCTGTTGCCTGAAACAGTCTGGGGATCAATAGCTCCAACAATGTCAATGCCCACCCTCTCATAGGGTGTGCCAATGAAAGGCAAGGGATTAAGGGAAGCTTTGAACCTCTGACCCATCTTCCCACCGGCCAGGTAGGTCATCCAAGTCCTTCTCAATGCATCTGAGAAAGTCTTGATCCTAGGCCTATAGACGTGGTTGCTGACCACAATGTTTCCCATAGATCCAAGCAGCGAGAGTTCTAGCTGTCCATCCGCCGGGCGGGTCACGTATGCGCCATGTGATCCGCTGCTGATTTTTACCCATGCACTGTTCCTCAAGAAGGCGTTAATCAAGGAGCCTCTGGTCATAATAGGGCAGGCGTACTAGATTGGTGCACAGCAAAGCATAAACTCTTCAAGAGGTCTCAATATCACAACGTTTGCCCTCCTGGTGGTCTCTCAGGGCTGGCGGTGGGTGGGTTGTCCTTCACCCACAAAGGCAGCAAAAGCGCTCTCCCTCCTTCGTATGTTGGGGAAGTATCAAGCCAATGCTCCCCCTTTAGTGTGCAGAGACAACCCCTGGGTACTTCTCACCATGTTTGTCCTGCCAGCTGCTGGTGGAACATTTTTATCCTCATCTTTCAAGAGGAAGTCAGCTGTTGCCAAGGCTTTTCCACCCTGCGGTATGGCTAGTGGGCCACTCCAGAGCACCATTCCGTGGCCCTCGGGGCTCACCTCATGGAGTGAGCTCCAACACCTGCTCAGGTCTCATCTGTTGTTAGCTTTGTGGGTGGACCCGCTTCACCCATCTAGCGTGCCACCATCTTATGTGCTATGTGGCTGGACTGCACTCACTGTGTCCTCACCAGAGCATGTTTGTCTCAGGGCATTTTGTATACCCCCACACACGCACCTACCATGGTATACAAGTGTGGCCTTGGGGGGAGTCTGCCGGGCATGGGACATGCTGACCTCAGGTGAGTTCTCCAGAGTCAAGCTTCTGGTGCACCCGGAGCTTGGCCACACCCCCCAAATGTGGTATTTGTAATAGTAAGTATATAGGGAATAGATATGGTCATATATGTGAATATTATATGATTGTTTTTTAAATATGTTATTGATTTTTTCCTGAAGATTTTTTGATTTACATTCATTTAATTTAAAAAGAAATTTCTGATTTAAAATATTCTTTCTTCATTAGTTTTAGTGATAATATTGTAGTCATAATTGTGATTTGATATTTTTGATATTGTCTACATATTTACTTTTTTTTCGTTTCTATATTTGTCTGTTCAATATTCTTAACTTTAGATATTTTTGTCATTGATATTTTTGTCTTTGATATATGTGTTATTTATGTTTAAGTATATGATTGCAATACTTTTGTAATCAATATTATTTTGATGATATTTTGGTGAGTCAATATTTTTTTCCACAATATCCTTTTATGAAATCCAAAACAAATTTTTCTACACTTTTACTATGGTCAGTCACTCCTTTTTACTTTGACCTTGACTGTGCACTCTAAAGGTTTCTCGCAATAGCAAAGCAAATAGCTTTGCCTGAACTGCATTGGCAAAGTGAAACCTATTGGATTTGCCTATGCTTGTCAGTTATAAGGCAGGTATATTGCCCCCCCGTCCCCCAGAAAATGGACTGGAGTTGCCTTTGTGGGAAGGCCTCTTTTTGTCAACACAAAATTGTTCTTTCACCTACATGAATTGAATTTTGGTGGCAAACTGAGCTGTCAATCGGGCCTACTTTGATCAACATAGCTATGAGGGGAAAAAGTGCAGAGCTCCTGATTTTTGACCTACTCGTAGCTTGTGGAGTTTAGTTACCTTCCACATGCCTACGCCCTCAAGTTGTATTCTCTGGAAAGTGTTAGTTGGAAACAGAACTTGCAAACATTTTCTATGTAATGTAAATCTTGCTTAGATTTTTTCTTCATCAAGGGTTCTTTGAAACTGTGTTGTACCAGTAACTTGTAGGTATTGTTTTATGCAGTTGCATACTTTGCATAGCATTTCCTCACAACTGATTTGACACAAATAAACAATACATTTTGTTTGCGGTTTTGTGAGAATTATGAACACTTTATGACATTCTCTCTGCGATTTCCAATACCCCTATCTATCATAAGTTAAAAAAAGACAAATATTTTGTACATAAATTACTATTAAAAACGTCTGTTTTCATGACATATATTTGCTCACTCTTCTTAAAATATTTTAGCAGGGACCCCTGCAACCCACCTTCCTCTTCATTTCTGGTAAAATTATATGACAATACGGAATCTTTCTTTGAAGGTTTTAGATGAGCAGGATGAAGTACAGCTGCCAATGTCTATACGTAAAATAATGGATTCCTGGACCTGGCAAAAGGGAATTCCATTGCTGACATTAAACACATCCACAGGCACCATTACGGAAGAACAGTTTTATGAAGAATCAGAAGACAAAGATGTTTTTCATGACAAGTATGTCCAATTTTATGTGGAATTTACAGTACAGTCTTATTAAATCAGTGTTTGGACCTCTCATGAACGCTTTCTTGGTCAAAGTTCTTGGACAAAACACTGAACCATGCATGTCCTTTTAAATGCTGGGTTCAACGGCACCTTAAACTAGCAACGTTAATAGTTCTTAATAGCAATATTTGTCAATCTTAATTATATTGTTTCAAGGGTTAACATGTGATTTACATTGTACGTGGTTTAATTTTTATATTTATTCATTTTATTGTACATATATATATATTAAGAAACAAGTAACATATATATCTCAATAATACATGCATCTCCAATAAATACACTGAACAGCGTATTGGCCACATGTGGCCGATCATAATTATTTGTCTATTTTCTATATTGAATGTAAGAAATTTGCAAAGATTAAGGCCATGTAACTTGCAAATATATTTCTAAAATGGTTATTTGCAATCTTAATGAGTTTATCAAGGACAGAAATTCAATATTTCTTTTACATTGTTGTGCCTAGCAGGGATGTGCTTTCCATTCATATTATTTATCCTTACCTTGGACATTCACCTAACATCAGTGATATTAATGTGGAACATTCTAAATCTCTAATTGCTGTGATATCCTGATGATATTAAATGTAATGTTCTCTTTAAATACTATCCTAAATATTATTGATAACTATGAACAATATTTAGGATATAATACTCAGTTTAGATTAAACTTAAATCCCACCATGGACACTAGAGCGTTACAGCTATGCCCACCACCCCACAGCATACATTTTTTGTTTCCCAATAAAAAAACAGTATGTCATATATTTAGATATTGGTATTGGGAGTTCCATTATGGAACACTGTCCATAAACTTTGAGAAACTGATTGGAAAAATTGAATATCTAATGGAAAATTATCTCCACTGCATCTATCATGGTGCAGAACTCTTGACATGATAACAATGATGGTGTCACCATTAGTTATCCAAAACATATGCACCAGATCTCCCTCCCTTGGTCGAATTCGGGCCCAGAGTCCCCAATCCCCTGGGGTCCTTTTCAAGGGTAGCGGGGCAAGTGCCCCCACCCCCCGGGATGATTTCGGTCCTGGGGACCCCAGTCTCCAGGGCCCTAACCTGTTAAAGGTGGGTGCCCACCCAGGGCATCAACCATACTCTTGTTGGGTCTGCAGTGGAGCCCTAAGGACCTGTGGCCCCAGCCAGTTCTACGTACACAGTGGAAACCGACATTGCACCCACCCACAGGGAGCAGCTCCTAATGCTGCTCCCTCCAGGCGGGAGCAATGTTTTCATCTGTTTCCCTGCCAACATCAGTTCAAGCAAGGAAACAGATCAAAAGTCTGCTCCCATCAGGCAGGAGCATTTTAAAATATGCTCCTGCCAAATGAGAGCAAATACAGGTTTCCCTGTCCATGTCGCTGCAGGCAGGGAAACCGCTATGTTTCGGGGGGGCTGAGGCAGCTCCTGGGGATGGTGTCCCGGGCCATTGATGGCTCAGGGAGGGGAGCCTTATTGTAATCGGGCTGGTGGTGGGCTGCTCATGGCCTTTAAAGGCTGGGCGGGTACCACTGCCCCCCCCCATTTTGTTACATTTTGTCCCCGGGAGTGGGCTCCCCAGGGCATTTGAGGCTTGGTTAAGACGGCCATGCAGCTCCCCTCCCCATTTCTTAAATTTCAACCGTGGGTGTGGGCTCCCCGGGGCCTTTTGAGGCTCGGGGAGGGTGGCTGCGTGCCTCCCTCTCCATATAAAGTATCTCTGGCTCCAGAAGTGTGCTTCCCGTGGTCTTTTGAGGCTCAGGGAGGGGGACCACATGCCTCTCTCCACATATAATCACATTTCAGCTCCGTAGGTGGGTTCTCCGGGGCCTCTGGAGGCTGGGGGAAGGGGGCACATGGCCCGTCTTCCCATATAAACAAATCTCGGCTTTGGGGTTGGGCTCCCTGAGGCATCTTCAGGCTCAGGGGGTGGCCATGATGCAGCCTCCCTCCCCTTCATGAAAACCACCCTAGGGATGGACTCCCCGGGACATAAGTATAATATATGCGGCCAGGACGAGATTATGTTTTTTTTTCAATCCTACAAAAATCTTGCAGGATCACAGCACTATTTGCCAATTGTTTTTTCTTTTTCAGCTTCATGGGTGGAGGTCCCTCTGGGTCTCCCCCATGGGACCTTGGTGGTTAGAGTATCCCTACAGTGCCCCCTTATACTCATTTTTTGCTTTTGTATCAGGACTTGGGACTAAGTCCCTGAGTTCTGTAATGGCTGGCAGCAAAATTATTTTCATGTTTCTGGCAGCCAATTAGAGCACTTACTCCTCTAGGAGTCTGACTCCAAAATGAGCAAATTGTGCCAACGGAAAAAAGCTCTCTGGGCCAATTAGAACATTCTATTTTTAACCCACAGCTCCAGCGAGAGTCTCTTGAGCCTCTTGCGTAAACATAACCATCCAAATATACAATTATTTTTGACCCGTCATTTCTTAAAAACTACAGAACAGATTTCAACCAAATCACAAAAACCACAATCTGTGGACCTAGATCTCACTTCCTGCCAAATTTGGTGTAATTTCATTCTGCAGTTTTTGATGTAGCTAGTCTTAAAGAAGCCTATGGAAAATGCATGGGCATTTAATGATTTGGGACCACCCTTTTTTCTCAGTCCACGTGAGACTGATCATCCCAAAACTTTCCACAAAGCAGCTGAGGTGGATGAACATTTTTGGAAAGTGTTGTGAAGATTTGTCAAATGGGGCCAAAGTTATAGCAAACCAAAGAAACACTCTTTCTATATAAAAGCAGACCTAACTATAACTACCAAGTGACGAGCATCACTAGGTAATATATCTATTAATACATTAATAGTGCTGTAGAATGTTTTTATTTTGTTTTACATTTAAAATAAATATAGAACATTAATTTACATTAATATTAAACTTTTGCATATTTTTACAATTTGTTAAAAATGTACTAAACTTTTTAAAAGCTTCCTGTGATATACCATAAGTAAATCTCTACTCATTAGCAGAGACCTCTACCTACGTGTGAAAAGTAAGTAGCTGTAAGTTTACACTCCTAAATTTGGCTGTGCCCTCTGTTTCTAGGGGGGCTTGTAAGTCTATAGTTTGTAGAAAATTTACACTTGGAAATGGTGAATAACCAAAAGTTGTATATTTACTATAGCGTATAAGAGTAATTTTAAATGCGTAGATTTACTTATGTGTAAATGTATATTTGTGAATAGGCCCCAGTGTCTCTCCTTTACATCACAACTCAGCATTTTGTAATCATTATAAACATGAATTTGGCTAAACCAGTAATTCCCTTAATCGATACACAAGCCTAAACGGAATATATGCAGAGTACACATAATATGATAACTTTGCCTCAACACCCACAGGCAACCTCTGAGAAAAATAAAACACCAAAGCATGGAAATGGCTAGTTCAACTGTTTGTCTGAAATAAATACCTGCTGAAAACATATTTAGGGGAAACAAATGATATTTTAAACATAAACACTCCTTTTAATTGGCATACTGCTGATTAAAGACTGGTATCCATAAATGATATCTTCCCTGAAGATATAAGCAAACCTTTGATATTATGATTGCGGAAAGTGTTACCAGCATAACACACTATTGGAAACACTATGATAATATCTATAAAGTGAAACTGTGGACTATAATATGTACATTAAATCGTTTGGAAATGAATTGTATAGATTTTCCTGAAGGGTTTAAGGGATTTGAAAAATCCTGGAATTCTCACCGCAAATATGTAATTGAGAATAACGAACTAGAAAAACATCTCTGATTATACTTAGGTGAAAAGTACTTAATCTTCCTCATATTCATTTCCATGCGTGACTGTTCATTCTTCTGGTATTGCTAACACTCTCCCCACCCTTTATGTATTCGCTTTTGTCTTTGTTTAGTTGCTTAGTTTAACTATGATTACATTGTTACGAATTGAAGTGATGTTTTAATTATGTCATAAGATGCAAAAGTGATACTTGATAAAAATGTAATGTATAATTGAGACAATCTAGCATTTTAAGAAAAAATTACAAAAAAATGAGTCAACTCAAATCAAATTCTGCATGCCTTGATATGGGAAGCTAATACTGTCTGGCAAAGACGAGGGTGTGCCTCAAAATCAGTCTTATGTTTAGTTTTATAGTTTTGTGCTAATTATTAAATTCAGTTTTCTGTTTTCCAAGTCACACCTGGATTGTACCGATCTCTTGGATAAAAAATGGATATAAACAACCTTTAATCTGGCTCGATAATAGAAGCAGTAAGTATTTGTGATTCACTTTATGTCGGCACACCTTTCTAAAATGCTGTTATCTATATGAGAAGGTGACACATCTAATTTTAGAAGAATTGAAACTAAGTATTTAAATTTATTTTAAAGCCGGATAATTTTTAATGAGTAACTACAATAAAAATTATTTATGTGTCTAAAGGGCTTTCAAATTGAAGTTTTACCCATTCAGAAAATATTAATCAAATGACTCATGTACAGTGGTGAGACATAGACTATCTGACATTCCACTGCATATCTCTTGAGAGAGCCTAGCCAGTTCATAATTTAACTGTGCACGATTAGCTGGATGGGCTTTGAAAAAGCAAGCATAATACAATACAAGCAAGTGATGAAAAACTAGATTTATTATTGTACTGATTGCAAAACGATGCTGCAAATTGCGCACCAACTTTTTGCATCCTATAATTTATTTTGTGAACTGACCTATGTAGGGATAGGTTGGTTTGCAAAATAGAGACTCGGAAGGGGTCCCAGAATGACCTACCTAATTAATATTGTGGCTCCCCCTTCTAGGCTACCTTCACATGGATGTTGGCCTCCAAGAGTAAGCAGACCATCATCCCTGTGAAAGCACTTATATTTTTCTTTAAACCAGCTCGGTTTTCGTGAAGCAACTATAACTGCTTTTAAAAAAAGGGTTTACAATGTGAACAAATTCAGTGAGAGCAAGTTGTGATCCCTTGCACTAAATAGATCACTCTTTCAATATGTACATTTGGGTGCCTTTGAACACGTGTCTGAAATGCAGTTTTTTTATTTGACCACATGATTTTTTTGTGGAAGAAGTCAAATGGATTTGTAAAGAATACTTGTGCCTCTGTAGTTCTTAACCATACTGGGCTATCTCGAAGCACTTGAAGACATGGGCCATACAAAACATTTGTAAATAGTGCTATTTCATGTCCTTGGTAGGTCTGGGTGGAGTTCGTGGAGTTCTGCTACGGAGAACTCTGCGAAGTGACCAAAAAACTGCACTGTGATATGCGGAGTTCCACAAGTGGCAGAGTGCATTTGGTCATGTCGTTCGCGTTGATTTTCAGCGCATGGTGTTTGTCACACTCTGTAACATCAGAGCGAACAATACCATGCATAACACATGAGAGCGCTGCCTCTTTTCTACTGCTCAAGTATATTTTCAACTCGAGAGCCAGCTTTCTAAATGTGAACGGAAGGTTTGTCAATGCGAGTGGTCGCGACCATCCATGACCACCCGTGTTGAAACATTCGATCACCCGGCTTGAGAAATCTCAACAGGAGGTGAATTTTCCTCGCTCGCGAACTTGACGATGGTGACTGTGAGCAAGGAAAACCTCTTCTCCGTTACGTGGAGCGAGGTTTTTCAGAACTCTGCATGCTCCACAGAGTGCAGAGTGTGGAAAACTCTGCAAACTCCGCAAACAGAGCAGAGCTTACCGCCCAGGCCTAGTTGTTGGCAATAAGTTAAGGCAGTGCTTGCTCCACACACCTTATGCTACCTTATTAAAAATAACAGAATTCTGGAGTTGGTAATGTGTAGCAAGAAAGTTTTTGGTTGTGGTGGTGATTTGTTCTGTTATTTTTGGTGGTGTTGTGTTTTGTGCTGCATTATTGCATGTGATTTTGTTTTGTTGTGTGTACTGTGATTGTTGGTGGTATGTTTGTGTTAGGTTCTATTTTGAGATTCTGTTTTGACTGTTTTGTTGTGATGTGCTCTGTTATGTTTAAATTGCATTTTGATGTAGCTTTGTACATTTTGTTGCAAAATGTTCAGTTCTGTACTTTAGATAAGTCACCAATGCTGTAATATTCCCATCCAAAATCAGCACTTGTCTTGAAAGTTTGCATGAAAAGCAACCATTTACCCCTGTTGCTGCTTGAGCTGTTCATCTATTAAAGGCACAAGCCAGCCAACAATTTTAGCACAGAGTTTGCCTTAAATTAGAACTCACTTTATATGATACGGTCCATGGGCCTTTATTGTAGGCTTTTTTCTAGGATTCATCCCTAATTTTCTGCCCTACCATGTGTTTCTCTCATGATCGTTAGCAAGACTTTACAGTTATGACTAAAGGCCGGACTTATATCTGGCGGTTTGGAGTCTACATTGCAACAGCCAGTATCCATAGCGCCAATACTGTGTTCTGCCTGCCCAATTTAAAAGTGGATAGGCATTTGGTTTAATCACAGAGGAGACTACTCTGTGTCTGCCATAATTAAACCTCTTCAATGTCCTGATGGAGTAAGGGCTGTCGGAGGTTGACCGCTAATTTCGGCCACTTAATTTAAATGAGCAGAATTAGAGGATAATTTTCACTGCCTGTCGCCGCTAGGAAAAACCCTGGTGGTAAGAGGCAATAAAACCTCTCGATGGCAAGGGGATTATTTTCTTTTCAAAAAGAAAATTCTGCTTTGGGAATTTCTTTTTGAAAATAACAAAGAAAACCGGTTTGCCGTACAACTCCATCATGCTTGACGGAGCCCTGCCTCAAACTGCAAACAGCATTGACACGAACCGCCGTGTTGGCGGTTCCTAGCAATGCTTTAAGAAATGACTGCGAGCTTGGCGTTCTATTAATAATCTGGCAGGCAGAGGTGCAGTAAAGGCAACAGAGTAAATTACTCTATCACCCTGACTGCCAAACCTCCATCTGCCAAATTATAAATCAGCTTCTTAGACCTCAAGCCTCAAACTTGCATTCGTCTCTCTAAAGCCCAGTGACTGTCACTCATTACCATGAAATCTACTATTTGTTTTATGTCATCTATATATCACTTCAGATGTACACACTGCTACAAAACACTGACAAAAAGCTGTTTAACTATAAATATTATGTTATGTCTTTAAAAGTTGTAAAATACATTCAAATAAGGATCCCTTTCTTATGTCCCAATTCTAGAAGTATTTCCTGAAATGCAGCTATTTTCAGAAAATGAATGGATTATTTTAAATGTCAATGTGACTGGGTACTATCGAACTAATTATGATCAGCAGAACTGGGAGAGATTAATTCAGCAGCTGGAAAAAGATCCCAAGGTGAGGCCCTGCTTATTTATGTTCTTTTTTGCAACTTTAGCTAATGAATATATTTCATATTGTCATTGTAAAAGATAGAATGTGCTCTGATGAGTCTGACAGAAATGAAATCTGCATTTTCCATACATTAGTTTCAGGAAATAGCATTCACTTCTAGTCAGTGCCCAGAATTCCAACACATAGTCTCACTAAACAGCCCCAACCAAGCCACCTCAACGTTCATATATCCCTTCGAAGCACTTGCTGTAAACTCAAGGATGCACCGTATTTACAACAATACAGTGCACCCTGTATTTTCCCTAGTGCTGGCACTAAAATGAGCTACCTAGCACCAATGCAGGGTGCCCACATTGCAGGAAATTATTGTTTATGTGAAGGAAGGTGCCTGTTAGAAATGGGGGTCTCTAGTTGGCAAAGGTAGGCACCTATGTCCATATAGGGACCCTTGCTTGTAGTCAGGGTAAGGGGAATACTCTTCTAAAATAACTCCAGCTCACCCCCTTGGTAGCTTTAGAGGTTGTGTGTAAAGCATTTGTAAACACATACATACACATACAGTAATACAGTGAAAACACAACCAAATGGACACCACACCAGTTTAGAAAAATATGTAATCTTTATCTAAACCAAAACAAGACCAAGCAACAGAAATCTACAATACAGTAATAAAAATATGACTTTCAGATGGTAGAAATAGTTCAGTTCAAAGCAAATTGCAGATGCAACAATTTTCACGCAAAGTATCTGGAATGTGTCACGCAAACAAACAAAACGGGCTGCAGGGAAGGTGATGCGTCGGTTCCTTACACTCAGGGAAGGTGATGCGTCGGTTCCTTGCTCCGGGGTAGGTGATGCGTCGATTCCTTACTGCAGCGCAGGGGAGGTGATGCGTCGGTTCCTTACCGGAGAGGAGGTGATGCTTTGGTTTTTTACTGCATCTCCCAATGATGTGACAAACTTGGCGCCTCAATGCAATGTGACGATCCGGAACGATGCATGAAATCTTGCAGCTGCACAGCAGGCTGTGGTGATGACACGGACACTGGCAGTTTTAGAAACAGCTTTATTTGAGATGACCAGAGCACGCCGAGCGTGATCCCACCTTTGCCAACCACAGTACAAACTGCCGTTGTTGGAATCCACAGGTGGAGTACAACAAAGGAATGGAACACAGCATGTGTCATGGAAAGGAAAGGAACAAGCACTGCTCGGAGCAAGTTTTACACACCCTCCTCCCTTCTCCCCACAACAAACAACCCAAAGCAGAAGAACAAAAAGGAAAAAACAAAGTGCAGGGCGAGGTAAAGAGGAGGAGTTAAGCCCCAAACAGAAGAAGAGAAAATGGAACTCAAGTTTGAACAGAATCCTCCAGATAACGAGGTGGTCTGCGAAACATGGGAGAGCGAGCAACTCTAACACCCACATCAGAAGGCAGATCAAGAGACAGAGAACTGGAGGCATCCCCAGCACCAGTCTCCATTCTGGACTGAGACACACTGGAGGACAACTCCGCATCACTCATCAACATAAAACCGTTCAAAACCTCGCCAGAGCGATCGGGACTGGATTTGCTGACCGAGGCGTCAACGTTCTCTTCTTTACGGTACAAAGCAACTTTGCGTTTGTTCCACTTGTTGCCATTGTCGAGAAGCATGTAGTTATCAAAAACATGCGTAACTCTAAATGGACCCTAGAACTTAGAGAGACCTTTGCAAGGTCTGCCATGCTTGACCTTGACCCAGTTACCAGCACAGTCACACTTGCTCCCCACAACATGACTTGAAGTATGTTTGGCTTTGGGAGAAGTAAGCCAAGCAGGCAGCAGTTTGGTGCATGGCTTTCTTCCTCGCATTCTTTCAAACGGGGTAAACCCAGTTGCACTGTTGAGAGTCGTGCGATGTGCCCAAACCATGTCACCAACCATCACACTGGCATCCTTTCCGCACTGTAGAGCCGTGGAAATAGTGCCATTTACCAGGCGGTTGGCACGCTCCACCAAACCATTGGCTTGAGGATTGTAAAGCGCCGTGCGGTGGTGAATAATACCACAATTACTCAGAAAATTTCTCATCTTGTGCGAAACGGGTTGGGTACCATTGTCCGTGACTAGAATGTAGGGTAGGCCTTCTTCATGAAAAATTATTTTCAGCTGCTCAATTGTTCTTTTTGTAGTAATATCAGACATAAATTTAACCACAAGCCACTTAGAGTGAACGTCAATCAAAACCAAAGCATTCCTCAATCTCTCCTCCACACCATGCATAGGCCCAATTAAGTCTAAACAGACAGTACTCCAGGGTACACTAGGGTCTTCAATGTGACCACGCAGGCTTGACTGCCTGTCTTGAGCCTTGTTTCACTCTCCTTGCAAACGTCACAACCAACAACCCAGGATGTAATCTGTTCGTCCATACCGGGCCACCAGAAATTTTCACGCACCCTTCTCTTAGTCAATGTTTGTCCCAGGTGGCCTTCATGTGCTTGCCTGATAATCCTAGATCTCAGGCCATCGGGAGGGACAAATTAATCCTTTCTCATGAGGACATTGGCATCACTCATACTCAACTCATCCAAGACTTTCACAAACGGTCTAACAGAAGGGGCTAAAGCACTCTCCCTTCGCTCCCCTTAAACCAACATACGTTCCACACATTTGAGAGTGACACCCAGGTCCATAAAATGGCTCCAATCATCAGATGAAAAAACATACACAACACATTTCTCCACATCACACAAAGAAACCACAGCTCCCCCAAGCTCCCAAGACCGACCAGGGACAGTCTCACCCATTCCCTTTAAGGACAAACGAGACAAACAATCGGCTTGGGCGTTTTTCCATCCAGGGATGTGAGTCACACTGTAACGATACTCTTGAAGCCTAGAGGCAAGTCTTGTGGGCCTTGCAGAGCCTTTATGCACCTCCAGGGCTCAACACCTTGACCAAGTGCTTGTGGTCGATGCGAATACAAAAATCAACATCCCACAAAAAGGTGCTGAAATGCTCAACTGACCAAGCTGCCGCTAGAGCCTCACAAATATACTTTTTAATCAAGTCAAAAGCGTGCTGTTGGGCATCACCCCAAACAAAGGAACATCCTTTCCTCAACAGGAACCTGAGTGCCTCAGTCTTGGAGGCAAAGCACTTAACGAATTTGGCATAATACTCGATAAGGCCCATGAAGGACCGCAACTGGTCCTTGTAACTAGGAGTGGGGGTACCCCTAATCGCCTCTAATAAGTCAAACTTGGGACGAACACCCTGCCCGGAGATGGTATGGCCTAGATATTCAATTTCTTCTACAAGGAATTTGCACTTATCCTTTCTGAGAGTAAAACCAGCACCCCTCGACCTGCTCAGAACTTCTTTCAACGTCTTGTTGTGATCATGAACTGATTCACCAAAAACAAGAATGTCGTCTTGGAAAAACTTTACTTTATCCACGCCCTTGAAAACCTCAGACATGATTAGCTGAAAAACGCTGGCAGCAGAAGACAAACCGAAAGGTAGTCTTGTGAAGCGAAAGGTGTCCTCCATAGTTATAAAAGTCTTGAGGTTTTTCGAGTCGTCGGGAAGCTTGATCTGGCGATAAGCACTTTTCAAATCAAGTTTAGAAAAGTACTTACAACCCTTCAACAAAAGCAACAGTTCATTTACGTTAGAGAGGGGAAAAGTGTTAGCTACCACGTGCTGATTTAAGCTGCGAAGGTCCATACAAAACCTGAGCTTGCCATCACTCTTCTTCGTGATAACAACCGGAGAGACCCACTCAGAGGCCTCAACCAGTTCAATAACCCCTTGCTTAAGCATGTCATCCAACAACTTTTTAACATCAATCCTCACAACAATTGGGACTCTTCGCAACTTGTGCTTGACAGGAATAGTGTCCTCTTGCAAAACAATCTTATGCGTGTAACCCTTCAAGACACCAAGGTTCTCCTTGAATACATCAACCATTTCCGCTAGAATTTGTTCAGTGGTGGTTACATCAGGCACACACAAAACATGACCTGGGGCAAGCGGGCCGATGACGATATGGGTGTCAGACTGGTGACTCCAACCCAGAATGGGGGGCCCATCTTCTGCAACATAGATTTTACCCTTGACTTGTCAGAAATTAAAAATAATAGGAGAGTTAAAATAAGCAAGGACCTCAATCCTCTCCCCTTGGTAGCCCCTGGGTCAATGTCCTTGGGTAAGAGTGGGACATGGGGCCGCTTTCTCCCACATCCACTTCGGCACAATTGTATACAGTGAGCCACAGTCAACCATCAGTTCCACTTGTTTGCCTAGGATTCCAAAGTGCGCTTTAGGACGGCATTTCCTCTCAGATTGGCCACTATTGGGCAGAACCATTAAGACGCAGTCCTCACAGTCCCCGTCAATACTGAACTCTTCAGTGACAGCAACCCTGGATTTTCTGAAGTCTCTGCACATGCGGGCATAGTGGCCTCTGCGCCCACTCTTCCTACAGTCTTGCTTTGTGGCAAAGCACCATTTTGAATCGCTGGAATGATATGAACTGCCACACCTAGAACACCCCTTAGACTTGGACGTTCTCTGTACCTTGGGATTTGACTTGTTGATCAAGAAATTGTTGGGTTCTTCTTTTTTTCTAATAGCTGCTATATCTCCCTCAATGTCCTCTTTTTTGCTCATTTCCTTCATGCAACGTTCTGACTCCTCAACTACTTTTGCAATGGAAATAGCATCCTTCAAGGTGGGGTTCTTTGCGGCCCAAAGACGTTCTTGTGTTTTCTTACTGTGGCAATGAACTATCAGTTGGTCCCTGATGAGTTCATCAGTCACCTGACCGAACTTGCATTTTATTGCCAGTTTTTGTAAACCAGAGACAAACTCATCAAGAGTTTCACCAGGCTTTTGCGGCCTTGTGTAGAATTTGTAGCTTGACATGACAATGTTTTCTTCTTTTGCAAACCTTTTCTCAAGACGAAGCTTGGCCTCCGTATACACGTCTTCAACAGGCTGGTTATTAATTATTACCCAACATCTGAGATGAGTATTTGAAAATGCGATGTGCTTCTTTACCAACTGTACCTAATAATAATGCTTTCTTTCTTTCAGGTGAAAATTCAAGTAATCCAAAAAGGGGGGACAGAGGGGCTATATTTAAGGAGGTCCAATGTACAAGCCCCAACAGACTATATCCAAAGCGGGGTACAGAGTTCCTCAAGTACTAGAAGGGGGAGATGCGGTTGGTAAATGGAAGATTCATTCACCAAGACTTGTTGGTAAACAACAGGGAGCCAAGAAGATTCCCTTAGGTGGAACTAATGCTCTCACACACCCAGCAAGCTAGGTGTCATGCTTCATCATATGAGCATTGCCCCTCATCAAGTCGGCGCTGCAATCCTTGACGGGCTCCCGAAACCGGGGCTCTTTATCGGGGATCTTTTGTTCCTGCCGATATATGCTTGGGTGTAAGGGGCCTAGTAAAATAAATGTAGCAGAAGATGGAAGTGTGTGGTAAAAAGGGTTGGTCAGTCCTAACAGTACTTTATTCAAAAGGTAGACTACCCTATTAAAATGTGTAGAGTGGCTAAATGCTAGAAGTAAGGTGTCTAGACGTGAAGCTCTACTCTAAAATGATCGACATGTTTCTTGCCATATTTGTCAGAAGGATCAAGGCAATTCATCAGGATCAGGAACTGTCTACAATAAAAATGGTGATGTGTACTCTACATACCACGTCCGATGCTGCGACCTGTAAAGATGAAGTAACAACATCAAGGGTAAAACCAATTGCATCTCTACCATGAGTACATAATGTCAACAATGGTGTTAGCACACAGCACCGTGTATAACGTGACAATAACAACCTGCTTCAAGGTGCACTATTTCAAAGGATAAGTGAACAATAAGTGAGGGGGGTGATTTGGTGTATTAGATCTACTAATACGCTAAAGCCGTTCTCAATGACAAAAAAGGTTCACTCACCTAATACATTGACTAAACACGCTCGCAACGGAGCTGGCGGCTTTAAGGACACCGATTGGGTCCTAGGGTAAAAAAGGGGGGGCAAGAGGGGGAGAGATAGAAGGGACAACTACTGACAATCAAGGTACAAATGTAAGAGCGATCGAGGTTGTTACCTCTAGTTGAGTTCATATGATAATACCGTTAAAAGTTGTCAACCTTGAAATCAGAGCACGTCTGACTTAGTGCTTTGCTAAGGCTGTCGAATCTAGTGACTGGCATGATCAACTTCATACGAGCAATGTTTCTAAGGAAGGTAGCCAATCAAAATCACTCGACCAGTTAAAAACATAACGGAGGACAAGGGAACAAGAATTTAGCCGTACTCACCAGCGTTAACAAGCGCTTCACTTCCAGACCTACCCAAGCCGCCAGTGTCCGGGGTGGTATTGGACAACTGCCGCTATCGTTTAGATATATGGCAAGAAGTGGGTGTGAGCCTGACGTAACCACGTCTCCTCACGTAGCGTGGTGACTAGTCTGGTTGCTAGGAGCCCAATGCAGACGCTGGTGCGTGTCTCCATGGCGTCTAAAAGTTAAACCCTATTGGTTGCTGGAGACGTGATTAGTGACGTCCCGCAGTAGTCTTATCGAGAGTATGGAAAAAGGGGGGGCTCATCGGGTCCGTAGACCCGTACAATTTGATTGTACACTACAGTCCGGTATCAAGTGTAGTGTGGGTTGCACTCGTCACATGCAACTAGGTACGTCAGCCAGTTGCAAGAATGCCAACTACTGTTTGTGTATAGTGTAGGGGCGTGTATGGAGGACTGAAAGAGTGGAAATAGATTCTATAAATTCTACTTACAGTTGTGATCTATACCCTGCCTCTATTGTGTCATACTATCGCTATGGCTAACGTCTAGATGTTGAGTGGATCGCACTCACCACAAAGCTAGTTTGCGATACACAAAAGGAAATGTATAGCAGTGTATGTGATTCACTGATAGGTAAAATTAAAAATTGAAAATTGAAAATTATTAAAAATGATTAAACCCCCAAAGGTAATTATCCAAGTGTCATGTAGATTGTTCACTCTGAAAGGGTACTCAGCTCAGAGGATAAAGATGTCATAGTGGGTAGACCATGGGAAGAGGGCTGCTGGTACCTAGTCGTTGATATGGGCATGATTATTAGCAGTCCACTGTTAGAATACATTGAAATGTCACAGACCACGCAGTTGAGTGTCTAGTTTATGGAAGAGCACTCCAAGGGATATCATCATTGAGTCCGATGGTGTCACATGACAGTCTATGCACCCATCTTTGTTCTACTCTAAACAAAGAAGTTTTGGACATGTACCGTCTGTGTTTTAACTACAATCACAAAGGAGGTCACGTTACTTACCAATTTCAAATGGCACATTAAGAAACATACCAATTGCAACACCAAACAATGTATTTATTTGATCACGTGCCCATGTGGGTTACAATACGTAGGTATGACTATGCGACCAGTCAAAACCCGTATAATAGAACACAGGAGCAACATACGTTGCCAACGCACCACAACCAAACTCTATAGGCACTTTTTGGAATCACATCATTCTCCCGACTCATTACATTGGGTTATTCTAGAATCCCACACTCACATTTCCAAAACTTCTTTGTTTAGAGTAGAACAAAGATGGGTGCATAGACTGTCATGTGACACCATCGGACTCAATGATGATATCCCTTGGAGTGCTCTTCCATAAACTAGACACTCAACTGCGTGGTCTGTGACATTTCAATGTATTCTAACAGTGGACTGCTAATAATCATGCCCATATCAACGACTAGGTACCAGCAGCCCTCTTCCCATGGTCTACCCACTATGACATCTTTATCCTCTGAGCTGAGTACCCTTTCAGAGTGAACAATCTACATGACACTTGGATAATTACCCTTGGGGGTGTAATAATTTTTAATAATTTTCAATTTTTAATTTTTAATTTTTAATTTTACCTATCAGTGAATCACATACACTGCTATACATTTCCTTTTGTGTATCGCAAACTAGCTTTGTGGTGAGTGCGATCCACTCAACATCTAGACGTTAGCCATAGCGATAGTATGACACAATAGAGGCAGGGTATAGATCACAACTGTAAGTAGAATTTATAGAATCTATTTCCACTCTTTCAGTCCTCCATACACGCCCCTACACTATACACAAACAGTGGTTGGCATTCTTGCAACTGGCTGACGTACCTAGTTGCATGTGACGAGTGCAACCCACACTACACTTGATACCGGACTGTAGTGTACAATCAAATTGTACGGGTCTACGGACCCGATGAGCCCCCCCTTTTTCCATACTCTCGATAAGACTACTGCGGGACGTCACTAATCACGTCTCCAGCAACCAATAGGGTTTAACTTTTAGACGCCATGGAGACACGCACCAGCGTCTGCATTGGGCTCCTAGCAACCAGACTAGTCACCACGCTACGTGAGGAGACGTGGTTACGTCAGGCTCACACCCACTTCTTGCCGTATATCTAAACGATAGCGGCAGTTGTCCAATACCACCCCGGACACTGGCGGCTTGGGTAGGTCTGGAAGTGAAGCGCTCGTTAACGCTGGTGAGTACGGCTAAATTCTTGTTCCCTTGTCCTCCGTTATGTTTTTAACTGGTCGAGTGATTTTGATTGGCTACCTTCCTTAGAAACATTGCTCGTATGAAGTTGATCATGCCAGTCACTAGATTCGACAGCCTTAGCAAAGCACTAAGTCAGACGTGCTCTGATTTCAAGGTTGACAACTTTTAACGGTATTATCATATGAACTCAACTAGAGGTAACAACCTCGATCGCTCTTACATTTGTACCTTGATTGTCAGTAGTTATCCCTTCTATCTCTCCCCCTCTTCCCCCCCCTTTTTTACCCTAGGACCCAATCGGTGTCCTTAAAGCCGCCAGCTCCGTTGCGAGCGTGTTTAGTCAATGTATTAGGTGAGTGAACCTTTTTTGTCATTGAGAACGGCTTTAGCCAGTTCTCAATGATGGACCATTTTCTTCAACCTTTGGTGAGAGAAATACCATCTTTTATCAGAGACACAACAGACATCCTTAGAACAATTGACTCAATAGAAGACCCTACTTGCATTGATCTACTAATAACCCTTGACGCGGAGGCCCTCTACACGAATATTCCTCAGGGTGATACCCTCACAGTAGTAGAGATGGCTTTAAATTCATTGGAATGGTCTTCCCCTACCCCGGTCACATTCATAATGGACCTGGCTTCCATAGCGCTGACCGAAAATTTCTTTGAATATCAGGGGCATTTATACCATCAATGTCAAGGAACTTCGATGGGGAGCACCTTTGCTCCCAGTCTAGCCTGCCTTTATATGGCAGCCTTTGAGGCACAAATCATCAACGCTGACCGGAACCCGTTTCGACAACATCTTGTCCTCTGGAAACGGTTCATTGATGACATTTTAATCTTCTGGAAAGGCTCCACTGACACTTGTAACACCTTCGTACAGTGGATAAACCAACAGAATCCTTTCCTTAAGTTTTCCCACACTATCTCGGACACACTAGTTGCTTTCCTGGACCTTAACATCAAACTAACAGAGGGACAGCTTTCAACTAGCTTATTTAAGAAACCCACTGATCGTAACAGTCTTCTTTTATATCAAAGTTACCATCCCAAAGCCCTTCGAGACAACCTCCCTGTTGGCCAATTCTTACGTATTAGACGTAACTGTACCACGACTAAAGATTACAAAGAAGAAGCTACCTCCTTAGCCACTAACCTCAAGACTAGAGGCTATCCCCATAAAGTGGTAAGAGACTCTATGAAAAGGGCCCTCAATAATCCAAGAGAGTCCTTGTTAGAGGTACACCACAAACCACCTGAGGACATCATGACATGTGTTACCTCATTTACACCTAATTCAACATGGACCAAGAAAACCATTCTGAAACACTGGGGGATTCTCAATACAGGAGATCTTCAGATACCAAGACCCAGATTTGCTTACAAGAGAACAAGTAGCCTACGAGACATGTTGATTCACACTAGACCTAAGAAAAAGGTTACCCCAACACAGACCACCCTTTGGGGTCTACCACCAGTCCAAGGCCATTTTCCATGCGGTACATGTACCGTCTGTGATTTAACTACAGTCACAAAGGAGGTCACGTTACTTACCAATTTCAAATGGCACATTAAGAAACATACCAATTGCAACACCAAACAATGTATTTATTTGATCACGTGCCCATGTGGGTTACAATACGTAGGTATGACTATGCGACCAGTCAAAACCCGTATAATAGAACACAGGAGCAACATACGTTGCCAACGCACCACAACCAAACTCTATAGGCACTTTTTGGAATCACATCATTCTCCCGACTCATTACATTGGGTTATTCTAGAATCCCACACTCACATTTCCAAAACTTCTTTGTTTAGAGTAAAACAAAGATGGGTGCATAGACTGTCATGTGACACCATCGGACTCAATGATGATATCCCTTGGAGTGCTCTTCCATAAACTAGACACTCAACTGCGTGGTCTGTGACATTTCAATGTATTCTAACAGTGGACTGCTAATAATCATGCCCATATCAACGACTAGGTACCAGCAGCCCTCTTCCCATGGTCTACCCACTATGACATCTTTATCCTCTGAGCTGAGTACCCTTTCAGAGTGAACAATCTACATGACACTTGGATAATTACCCTTGGGGGTGTAATAATTTTTAATAATTTTCAATTTTTAATTTTTAATTTTTAATTTTACCTATCAGTGAATCACATACACTGCTATACATTTCCTTTTGTGTATCGCAAACTAGCTTTGTGGTGAGTGCGATCCACTCAACATCTAGACGTTAGCCATAGCGATAGTATGACACAATAGAGGCAGGGTATAGATCACAACTGTAAGTAGAATTTATAGAATCTATTTCCACTTTTTCAGTCCTCCATACACGCGCCTACACTATACACAAACAGTGGTTGGCATTCTTGCAACTGGCTGACGTACCTAGTTGCATGTGACGAGTGCAACCCACACTACACTTGATACCGGACTGTAGTGTACAATCAAATTGTACGGGTCTACGGACCCGATGAGCCCCCCCTTTTTCCATACTCTCGATAAGACTACTGCGGGACGTCACTAATCACGTCTCCAGCAACCAATAGGGTTTAACTTTTAGACGCCATGGAGACACGCACCAGCGTCTGCATTGGGCTCCTAGCAACCAGACTAGTCACCACGCTACGTGAGGAGACGTGGTTACGTCAGGCTCACACCCACTTCTTGCCGTATATCTAAACGATAGCGGCAGTTGTCCAATACCACCCCGGACACTGGTGGCTTGGGTAGGTCTGGAAGTGAAGCGCTCGTTAACGCTGGTGAGTACGGCTAAATTCTTGTTCCCTTGTCCTCCGTTATGTTTTTAACTGGTCGAGTGATTTTGATTGGCTACCTTCCTTAGAAACATTGCTCGTATGAAGTTGATCATGCCAGTCACTAGATTCGACAGCCTTAGCAAAGCACTAAGTCAGACGTGCTCTGATTTCAAGGTTGACAACTTTTAACGGTATTATCATATGAACTCAACTAGAGGTAACAACCTCGATCGCTCTTACATTTGTACCTTGATTGTCAGTAGTTATCCCTTCTATCTCTCCCCCTCTCCCCCCCCCTTTTTTACCCTAGGACCCAATCGGTGTCCTTAAAGCCGCCAGCTCCGTTGCGAGCGTGTTTAGTCAATGTATTAGGTGAGTGAACCTTTTTTGTCATTGAGAACGGCTTTAGCCAGTTCTCAATGATGGACCATTTTCTTCAACCTTTGGTGAGAGAAATACCATATTTTATCAGAGACACAACAGACATCCTTAGAACAATTGACTCAATAGAAGACCCTACTTGCATTGATCTACTAATAACCCTTGACGTGGAGGCCCTCTACACGAATATTCCTCAGGGTGATACCCTCACAGTAGTAGAGATGGCTTTAAATTCATTGGAATGGTCTTCCCCTACCCCGGTCACATTCATAATGGACCTGGCTTCCATAGCGCTGACCGAAAATTTCTTTGAATATCAGGGGCATTTATACCATCAATGTCAAGGAACTTCGATGGGGAGCACCTTTGCTCCCAGTCTAGCCTGCCTTTATATGGCAGCCTTTGAGGCACAAATCATCAACGCTGACCGGAACCCGTTTCGACAACATCTTGTCCTCTGGAAACGGTTCATTGATGACATTTTAATCTTCTGGAAAGGCTCCACTGACACTTGTAACACCTTCGTACAGTGGATAAACCAACAGAATCCTTTCCTTAAGTTTTCCCACACTATCTCGGACACACTAGTTGCTTTCCTGGACCTTAACATCAAACTAACAGAGGGACAGCTTTCAACTAGCTTATTTAAGAAACCCACTGATCGTAACAGTCTTCTTTTATATCAAAGTTACCATCCCAAAGCCCTTCGAGACAACCTCCCTGTTGGCCAATTCTTACGTATTAGACGTAACTGTACCACGACTAAAGATTACAAAGAAGAAGCTACCTCCTTAGCCACTAACCTCAAGACTAGAGGCTATCCCCATAAAGTGGTAAGAGACTCTATGAAAAGGGCCCTCAATAATCCAAGAGAGTCCTTGTTAGAGGTACACCACAAACCACCTGAGGACATCATGACATGTGTTACCTCATTTACACCTAATTCAACATGGACCAAGAAAACCATTCTGAAACACTGGGGGATTCTCAATACAGGAGATCTTCAGATACCAAGACCCAGATTTGCTTACAAGAGAACAAGTAGCCTACGAGACATGTTGATTCACACTAGACCTAAGAAACAGGTTACCCCAACACAGACCACCCTTTGGGGTCTACCACCAGTCCAAGGCCATTTTCCATGCGGTACATGTACCGTCTGTGATTTAACTACAATCACAAAGGAGGTCACGTTACTTACCAATTTCAAATGGCACATTAAGAAACATACCAATTGCAACACCAAACAATGTATTTATTTGATCACGTGCCCATGTGGGTTACAATACGTAGGTATGACTATGCGACCAGTCAAAACCCGTATAATAGAACACAGGAGCAACATACGTTGCCAACGCACCACAACCAAACTCTATAGGCACTTTTTGGAATCACATCATTCTCCCGACTCATTACATTGGGTTATTCTAGAATCCCACACTCACATTTCCAAAACTTCTTTGTTTAGAGTAAAACAAAGATGGGTGCATAGACTGTCATGTGACACCATCGGACTCAATGATGATATCCCTTGGAGTGCTCTTCCATAAACTAGACACTCAACTGCGTGGTCTGTGACATTTCAATGTATTCTAACAGTGGACTGCTAATAATCATGCCCATATCAACGACTAGGTACCAGCAGCCCTCTTCCCATGGTCTACCCACTATGACATCTTTATCCTCTGAGCTGAGTACCCTTTCAGAGTGAACAATCTACATGACACTTGGATAATTACCCTTGGGGGTGTAATAATTTTTAATAATTTTCAATTTTTAATTTTTAATTTTACCTATCAGTGAATCACATACACTGCTATACATTTCCTTTTGTGTATCGCAAACTAGCTTTGTGGTGAGTGCGATCCACTCAACATCTAGACGTTAGCCATAGCGATAGTATGACACAATAGAGGCAGGGTATAGATCACAACTGTAAGTAGAATTTATAGAATCTATTTCCACTCTTTCAGTCCTCCATACACGCCCCTACACTATACACAAACAGTAGTTGGCATTCTTGCAACTGGCTGACGTACCTAGTTGCATGTGACGAGTGCAACCCACACTACACTTGATACCGGACTGTAGTGTACAATCAAATTGTACGGGTCTATGGACCCGATGAGCCCCCCCTTTTTCCATACTCTCGATAAGACTACTGCGGGACGTCACTAATCACGTCTCCAGCAACCAATAGGGTTTAACTTTTAGACGCCATGGAGACACGCACCAGCGTCTGCATTGGGCTCCTAGCAACCAGACTAGTCACCACGCTACGTGAGGAGACGTGGTTACGTCAGGCTCACACCCACTTCTTGCCGTATATCTAAACGATAGCGGCAGTTGTCCAATACCACCCCGGACACTGGCGGCTTGGGTAGGTCTGGAAGTGAAGCGCTCGTTAACGCTGGTGAGTACGGCTAAATTCTTGTTCCCTTGTCCTCCGTTATGTTTTTAACTGGTCGAGTGATTTTGATTGGCTACCTTCCTTAGAAACATTGCTCGTATGAAGTTGATCATGCCAGTCACTAGATTCGACAGCCTTAGCAAAGCACTAAGTCAGACGTGCTCTGATTTCAAGGTTGACAACTTTTAACGGTATTATCATATGAAGTCAACTAGAGGTAACATCCTCGATCGCTCTTACATTTGTACCTTGATTGTCAGTAGTTGTCCCTTCTATCGCTCCCCCTCTTCCCCCCCCTTTTTTACCCTAGGACCCAATCGGTGTCCTTAAAGCCGCCAGCTCCGTTGCGAGCGTGTTTAGTCAATGTATTAGGTGAGTGAACCTTTTTTGTCATTGAGAACGGCTTTAGCGTATTAGTAGATCTAATACACCAAATCACCCCCCTCACTTATTGTTCACTTATCCTTTGAAATAGTGCACCTTGAAGCAGGTTGTTATTGTCACGTTATACACGGTGCTGTGTGCAAACACCATTGTTGACATTATGTACTCATGGTAGAGATGCAATTGGTTTTACCCTTGATGTTGTTACTTCATCTTTACAGGTCGCAGCATCGGACGTGGTATGTAGAGTACACATCACCATTTTTATTGTAGACAGTTCCTGATCCTGATGAATTGCCTTGATCCTTCTGACAAATATGGCAAGAAACATGTCGATCATTTTAGAGTAGAGCTTCACGTCTAGACACCTTACTTCTAGCATTTAGCCACTCTACACATTTTAATAGGGTAGTCTACCTTTTGAATAAAGTACTGTTAGGACTGACCAACCCTTTTTACCACACACTTCCATCTTCTGCTATATTTATTTTACTAGGCCCCTTACACCCAAGCATATATCGGCAGGAACAAAAGATCCCCGATAAAGAGCCCCGGTTTCGGGAGCCCGTCAAGGATTGCAGCGCCGACTTGACGAGGGGCAATGCTCATATGATGAAGCATGACACCTAGCTTGCTGGGTGTGTGAGAGCATTAGTTCCACCTAAGGGAATCTTCTTGGCTCCCTGTTGTTTACCAACAAGTCTTGGTGAATGAATCTTCCATTTACCAACCGCATCTCCCCCTTCTAGTACTTGAGGAACTCTGTACCCCGCTTTGGATATAGGTGAAAATTCAAGACCATCTAGCGCTATGATGTAATGATCAAACAAGTCAATCCATTCCTCCCATTGCATCGCTGGTTGCCCTGGTTGCGAAAGAAATGGGGGTGGAATTACTATGAATGACACAGCCATATTTCAGAGTCTCAAAAATAAAAATAGAGCTAAAAACGTAGACTTGTTGTAATCCAGTGAATAGTGCAGGAACATAAGAAATGCAATAAAAATCACAGATGCAAATATCAAGTTGGCTAGCAGAGGGCGTGTGAAGATAGTTTTTCGGTTACAGAGATACACTAATAAGGCAGAAACAGCAGGCTCTTTCCTCTAACGGATCACATGACTCAGGAAGCCAGCTGTCCCAGCACGAGAAAAGAAGAGGCCACAACACGCATGTAAGAAGTGTTTGAAAGCTCCTTTAAACATAGCAGGCAGCACGTGGGTGCAGCGCACTGAAAGTTCAACAAAGGGTTTGCCACAGTAGAGCGATGACTGACAGACCTCACAGGATGAACGAGTTGTGGGCCGGTGGGGTGCCTGGCAGAGCCTTTTGGAAATTGTCTTGAGACCTTGCGGGCAACAGTTCTCGGAAGGAGACACACAAGTGAAAAGCGACTAGTTCTCAGACTACTGTAATCCGAGAGCAACCTGCGGCTCTCATTCTCTTGTTAATAGAGACAATCAGAAGCGTAGTAACACAGAGGCTCTTTAACGAAACGTCGACAAGATCAGGATGGCAGGAAAGGAGGGAGCACAGGAACATGAGGCGGCAGCTTCTCACCTTATGGTTAAGTGTTGCGCCCTCCTTGAACAGGTCCACAGCTGCCCAGCCTCGCAGACAGCACAGGTCATGCTGCAGTGCTCTGAAGGTGTCACCACATGTGGCTGGCGATCATCGCCAAAAATGTGGTGATGGCACGGACACTGGCAGCTTTAGAAACAGCTTTATTTGCGCTGACAAGAGCACACCGAGCGTGATCCCACCTTCGCCAGCCACAGTACAATCTGCCGTTGGTGGAATCCGCAGGTGGAGTACAACAAAGGAATGGGCCACAGCATATGTCATGGAAAGGAAAGGAACACGCACTGCTAGGAGCAGGTGCTACACTACAACACAGGCCTTGCATCGAACTCGGTGGGATGATCTCGGACTTTGGAGATTGGTGCACTCGATGCGGCGTTCAGCGATTTCTCAAGCTGCAGCAGGTGCTGGGAAGGTTTCTTCAGCGATGTGTCAGAAACAGGTGCAGATGCATCTTGCTTCTTCGAAGTTGCGTTGATTTTCCAAATCCCAGCAGAAAACAGTTCTCTAGAGTTCCAAAACACCAGCATGCACCTCTTTGCAGGTCAGAACTTTCAGCAAGGCAGTTCCGGGGAGTTGGTAGTGCAGTCTTTGTGTCCCAGAGACTTCAGAACAGGAGGCAAGCTCAGTTTCAAGCTCTTGGAGATCTTTTCCTCAAGCAGGTGACAAAGAAAACAGTAAAGTCTGTTTCTCCTTTCCTTGGCAGCAAGTAGCCACTGCAGGCCAACCCCAGACAGCAAACAGCACAGGGGCAGTATTCCTCCTCAGCTACTCCGGCTCTTCTCCTTGGCAAAGGTTCCTCTTGATTTCCCAGAAGTGATCTAAAGTTCTGGGGTCTGGGCTCCAATATTTATACTACAAAATCCTTTGTTCTCTGGGAGAAGCCCTGTGCTCAGTCCAAACCGGTTCTGTCCTCTCTGGTGCAACTTCCTGGCAGGAGATGGAGACATCATTGTCATTAGCAGACGAGGCCCATTCAGGTGAAAGGAAATCTCCTCCCCCTACTCTAAATGCAGCCCAGGTCTATTTAGCCCAGCCCTGACTCATCAGGCTCTCTGGAACCACTGCTCCTCCCCAGCCCCTGTCATCCAAAGCCAGACATGCAATACACAAACCTAGCAGAGGCATACTGGATGGCTACGCAAGAATATACCCACTTTCTAAAAGTGGTATTTTCAAACACAGAATGCAAAAATCACCCTCACTAAATGATGCATTTTAACATTCAGTTCAGGTATGTCAAACTGTATTTTCCTACCTTGTTCCCAGGGCAAGTTATGTTTATAAGACGTTATAAACAAACTCCCTATTCTATCCTATTGGAACAGGTAGCCTTGCAATAGTGAAAAACGAAATTTGCAGTAATTCACTATCAGGAAATGCCACACACACCAGGGCATGTCCTACCTTTCACATACACTGCGCCCTGCCCACAGGGGTACCTTTGGCCTACCTTAGGGGTGATTTATGTGTAAGAAAAGGAATGGTTAGGGCCTGGCAAGTGGGTGCACTTGTCAAGTCGACATGGCAGTACTAAACTGCCCACAGGCTCTGCAATGGCAGGCCAGAGTTACATTTAGAGGCTGCTTATGTGGGTGACACAATCAGTGCTGCAAGCCCACTAGCAGCATTTGATTTACAGGCCCTAGGCACACACAGTGCACTTTACTATGGACTGACTAGTAAATCAAATAGCCAATCATGGAAAAACCAATCCATAACAGAAATTTACAGGGAGAGCATATGCACTTTATCACTGATCAGCAGTGGTAAAGTGCCCAGAGTCATAACACCAACAAAACAGGTCAGAAACAGAAGGCCACAAAGCAAAACGTCTGGAGATAAACCCGCCGAAAAAGTCAGGTCTAACAGTGCCCCTTCCTGCACATAAACAATCAATAATAGTAATTTGTTACTTCTATGTGTGCTGCAGGGTGCAGCACACATAGAAGTAGCAGCAGCACATATAGAAGTAACAAATTGCCAATATTTAATGATTGCTTATGTGCAGGAGGGTCCCCCTTCCTGCACATAAACAATCATTCAAGGCATTTTGTTCTTTCTATGCGTGCTGCAGAATGCAGAATGCAGCACACATAGAAAAAGCAAAAACGAGGAGAAATAAAAGTATTTCTCCTTGTATCACCATTCTAACGCCTGCTCTTGCATGGCGTTCGTTTTTGCCGCTGCCTCAGATCTACACATCCTTGTAAAACTGAGGCAGTGTCAAAAAGCAGTGGGTTTTGCAGTGTAACACCCACAGCAACACCCATTGCACGCCACTTTCATGCAGATACCTATGTGAAAGGGTACCATATTTATAAAGATACAAAAATGCCACTTTGTACATATGGAGTGACGTTCCTGTGGCGCAATGCCCTTGTAAATATGCTCCCTAGTCACATACGATAATATGTAAAGATAGAAACAGTGAGTATAAAAAAATATTTGGCTGTAAAGGTTTATGCTGAACTGCTAAGCAAAGTGATCATGCAGGTGCAATTTTTAGCACACGTGCAATTATAATGGGTCTCTGTGGTTTTGTAGGTTTGAGCTAGAGACAGATTTAGCTGTTCTCTTCAGACTCATTCAATCAAACCATAATGCAACTCCTTTAACCACGGCTTACTTCGAGTTGTCATTCACATTAGGTTCACAGTGAGCAATGGGTCACCCTTCATGGACAATTGGCTTTCTTTTGAGTCCACAGATCAACCAGGAGAAAAGATCTATTTTCTCACTTCCCGGTGCACCACCTTCTTGATGAAGCTCTTAATAGCAACATGTTTCTCTGTTGACCGATAATTTTGTTTGCGGAGTGTGTGTTTCATTAAGTTTAGCAGGCTAGCAGCAGGGCAGGCTAAAAGTTATAGGATCTGAATAATCCCATCTCAATAATGTTAAAAATGTGAGTGATGGACGTACCAGCTAAGATCAGTATCTCTCCACCAGCAATGGCATTCCTTTTGTGAAAATATTTTCCATTATTTTTCATGAGAGTTTTTATGTTTGAGGCCACACAGCGCCCTCTCCTGGACACTATACGCATTTCAGGGTTATTATAGCACTGTACATAGTCCCATTATTGGCGACACACCCCACCCACACCACAACAGAGTATGCATGCATAAATAAATGCACAACACAACTTTTGTTTGGGAAAAATATTGCTGCAGGTTTATTCCATACAAAAGTATGCAATATGGTGGGTTATCTTACGGGCGATCCAAGGGCAGGCAGCTGTACCAACATATGCTGCCCAGCCCACCTGATGAGCCAAGCACTGTGGAGAATCCAATCAGCGCTACCCTTCTGGGGGTGATCCCTTACTGAATCATATGACACATTGGTCCCTTATTACTCACGCCCCTTTCAGCAAGGCAACCGCCCGAAGGACTAACGGGGCGCCGACATAATTATTCCAGGCCTCTCCCCTGAGGCTCCAGGGATTTGTCTCTGGCACCCCAATTGTGCTCTTGCAGAGGTACCCTTCTGTACCCATATGTTTCCAGATCACCCTGTAACTCCACCAAAGCTCTGGAGGCCGCCACCGTCGTCTAAAGAGCCCCTCCACCAAAACAGTTCCTTTCTCACCGCAACCTGCAATTTCTCAGACCTCATTCATGTCCAGTAGGAACAGATCCAGGCCCACCTGTGCCAAGTGCACTCAAACTTTGTCAAAATAACCTTTGGTGTTCGCCCGGCATAGCCCATGCCTGATGAAGCCAAAGCCCCTTGCTCTGCAAACTTGTGCATGGAGCAGTTTATTCTTCTCTGGGAATGTACCAGAACCTCGCATGACCTGCAAGAATGTGATGGCCTCCCAGGAGGGAGCTCTACTCTTAAACATCGCTATATTCCTTCAAGCTGATGTGGCTCCCACCTCCTGCAACCTGTACTTGCAGTCCTTCTAGCCTTTTGTGCACCCTAACACTTGCTTCCCCAATTCATGGAACATCAGCACACTTGCTTAGAAGACCGCTTCCACAACCAGCCTATATACTCTGGCTATGTGGACGGGGCATTTCGTGCATCACTGAAGCGACCCGTAACCCGCCCTGGGAGCAGAGTGCACCTACTTTGTTGAGGTTGACCAGACATGTGCACAGACCATCTCGCTTAATAAACCATGGCTAACAAGACTGTTCGCATAGCGCACACTATTGCAGTCACAACAACAATTTGGAGAGACAACTTACGCCTACTACCAGGCTTGCTTAACTAACGCTCTATCAAAGATACCCACATACCTGCTAACCAGCTGTGACCCCTGATGCTCTATAGGTCTTGCCCCCACTCTATTTATGCAGTTTCCTGCAATGTACCCTTCTGCCCCTGTATGGATGGGAAAATACCTGCAACATTGCAAATCCCACTGCACTCGCATTCTCAGGTAGTTCGGTGGGGGAGAGGGGTCCTTAGAATTGGTTCTGCTACATTGCCTGGCTTCCTAGCCCGCAAGCACCCTCGTCTGACAGCAGACTATCTGCTGTGTTGCCCATGCAATGACCGCACCCTGGAGCAAGACGTCCCATTCTATACCTCTGCTAACAGACTACCTTCAGTGAGGCAAGGGTGAACGGTTGTATGTTGTGCATCTGACCATAAGAACCTTGGTTTGCTTTGGCAGGGATCAAATTGTTACATCTGTCACACCCAAAATAGTGGCAATGTGCACTTCAGGGTGGGACTACATACCCCACAAGACCATGGAGTCGTGTGTATATTACCAATGATACTATTAGGATCCAAGGTTCCCAGTGTCAATTTGTGACTATCCCGCCATGGAATATGCGACATTAAGCAAGGGAGCCTTCGTGTACTTGCCATTATCCCTCCTGTCGTACAGTAACTTTGCCTTTACAGTTTAATCTGTGGTATTCGCCACCAGTCTTCCCAGGCTGCGTACTGCTGGCCATGTGTGCAGCTGCTGGCGTGATAAGGGAATCTCCCATTGCAACTTGCAATGATACAACACCCGCTTGAATCTGCTACGTTGTAAGCGATCAAGTGCCTAACATATCTCTTCCCCTTGAAAAGATACCACAAACCTCACTGGTCATTAGAACCTTCGCAGCACACAATTTTCACCTGGGCATATCTCTAACTGAAAATGGCTCTACACCGCCGTAAGGCCAGAGACACACATTTCTTAAACATATTTACTGGGTTTGCCACTTGGCACCCTTCTGGTTGTTGATACGGAACCTCCTACCCAGCATAAGCTGACAGTCTTGCGTTGCCGTCATACCACCTGTGTCCCTTGAATCACCCCCATTTCCTCCCCGCAATAGTCATACTGCTAAGTGGGCAATCAATTCAACATCCCTCCTTTCCTGCCAGACTGGTGCCTGTTCAGTTTAATCTGTGGTGACTGCACCCAGACTTCCCAGGCAGCTTTACTGCTACCAATGTGAGCAGTTGCTGACATTAAGGGAATCTCACGCTTGCCACTACAGTGATTATTTAAATTATTATGATACTGTGTGTCGGGTTGAACTATGCACAGGTAATTGACACTCTCCCACGTGCAGTTGCTGAGAAACGCTTTGGACTAGGCCATCAAATTCAGCCAGCCACCCCCCTAGGTGGAGATTTGCGCTCCCAAACTTCTGCTAGTGTAAACCACGGTCACACCTCCTGTTCAGTTGAATTTAGTAATTCACGACACTGACAACCACAGGGGCCTAATACTGGGCTGTGTATATGTAGCCCAAGATGACCTTAAACAATCGTCTTGGTGTGAATGGGTGTTAACATAGACTGACAATACCTTTGACAATCACTCCTGACAAGATGCGCCAATGCAGGTAGAAGTAAGAGTTATCAGGCCCGCCTTACTTCCTTTCCCAGTTATGGTCTGTGAACCACTCCTAGGCATTCTCTACCAATGTTGTAAGTGGGGTTTCTGGTTGGCTAGGAAATGCACCTAAGCCTGGCCGAACCCACCTCTCTAGTCGGGAGAAGGGAGCACACACTTAGGCTGACACCTGCCCACCCCCTAGGTGGCAAGGCAGAGACTTTGGCTTACCTCAGAGGCAGTGTAAATTTTATGTGCCAACCGCACTCCCACAGTGGCACACTACAGAAGAGACTCCATACCAGTTTATTTTAATTACCCTTCGTACCGTCCATACAGGAGAGGCTAGTACCATCTGCCCCTATTACCCTGTGCTACCAAACCTCATCATGACATCACAGGGATTACATAACTCACTAGGTCCACCAGGCCACCATCCTACAGCTCAGGAGTGAGAAAAGTCTTTCTAACGTAGCCAACCGACCATTTATACGTAAGTGACTGCCCCCTTTATGGACGACCAAACCAAGGGTGAAGCAGTGGGAGCATGAGGCCTTAAGCAACGGTTGTCTTTGTGTGTTGGAAACATTAATTAACCATGCTAAGAACCATGGACATCCCTTTAAATGCAAGTCACCAGATCATCAAAGAAATATTGATGGATTCGAGACATAGGCGCCATCCAAACTACTGAAATAAAATTGGCGAGAATAGTTCTTTGAAAGAATAGCATTGAATCGCTCATCAAAGTCAAAGGACATATCCAACCGCTTTGGTCTACCTTGCTGAGAAGGAAAGAGCGAAGCCCATTATTGGTATTAGTGAGTGAAGACATTATTCATTCATGTGCAGCCAGAGGGAGAAACACTGCCCCCAAGTGGCGTACCCACTTTAAGGCACCCTGGCCGTACAAATTGGTTTAACACACCAATAATCAACCCCAAACTGATATACTGTTTTGCCCCACCCAGGGCACCCTGACCAGGTTGCTGCCAAGGCAGACGCCCCGCAACGCCAAATTGAAATCAAGTCTGTGATGTCATAGACGCTACCTCTGGCATATTCGCATAAATCGCCTTATATGACTGACACCGTACTCTCATCCTATGCTTTGTGTGAGCGTGGCCCACTTCAGTGTGAGCAGAGCCCCGCAATGCATACTTGGCTTCATGGTCGATAATGCACACGTAAACTACCCTAGCTGCTCCTTGTCGCTGGGTCATCCTACCCCATGGAGCCCTTCCGAAAGACCAGGGAACATTATATCACCCTCAACACTTAAGCTTAACTCTTTGCTTAGCACAGGTGCTGAAAGCGAAGTGTACACCTTCCGCCTGGTCTCGGGCACAGCGGTGAAGAGTTCCAGAAGGACCTGGCCAATATAAAGACACCAACAGAGCTGAGGGAGCCCTGAACAAGCTTCCAGGATTGTTTAAGAGTTAAAACTAATCTGCAGGGCTACCCAGCTTGCTCAGGCAATGACTATGGCATTCATACCCACCCTGATATTACTGCAAATAATATCTGACACCCCCCAATTCTTCATAATTGCTGGCTTTACTGCTAAGTGTGCCTGGTTCATACACTGCTATTCCTTTACAATTCTTTCTTTCTATGACTGCAAATGCAAGAAGATTGTAGGCTCCAGTTCCAATGTTGAAACAACTAAAATGCAAGCAGAACTTGTCAGGAGACATTCAACCTCTGTCTTTGAAGCGCAGCAATGTGGCAAGTCCAATACAGAGTTAGAATGCCCCTTTATTTACCCTGAACTTAGATGCCCTGGACTGCTGGTCCTATTACCTAGAAAAGTGTGGTGCTTCCCCCGCTGGTAACGTGTGAGTGCCCACAGACACCTACATTGTATAACATGTGAGGCCCAAGCTGTTTTAGCAGTTCACTCTTAAGTTTGCCAACTATACTTTTAATCAAAGAGTCAGGCTCTTCTCATTAGAGCGGCTGTGTATTCCCTTCAAGCATGCCAAGGTTGTTGAAATGCTTATAATAATCCCGGCCACTGGAAGCACCCTCCCAGTCCATCCATACTTTGCGCACCGCATCACCTCATGTGCACTCACACACCGTTTCCTCATGTGTGCCTGCACACAGTGTCACCTCTTGAGTACTTGCACCTCGTGTGTAATTGCACAGTGTCAACTCATGTGTAACTGCACAGTGTCGCCTCATGTGTAACTGCACACAGTGCCACCTCATGTGTAACTGCAGACAGTGTCACCTCATGTGTAACTGCAGACATCATCTCATATGTAACTGCACACAGTGTCACCATGTGTAACTGCACATCGCTTCACCTCATGTGTAACTGCACCCAGCGTCACCTCATGTGCAACTGCACCCAGCATCACCTCATGTGTAACTCCACCCAGTGTCACCTCATGTGTAACGGCACCCAGCATCACCTCATGTGTAACTGCACCCAGCTTCACCTCATGTGTAAATGCACACAGCGTCACCTCATGCGTGGCTGCTCTATAACTTTGAAGTCGAGCGACACTTTAGGATTTAGGGGGTGGGGGAGGGGGCCCTGGGCCATACCAATTTCCGGGCCCCTGTCCGGAACAGCTTAGAATATCTGTTTTGGTTTCCGCTTTCATGCCCTTTCTAGGCCGGGTCACTGACATGGCACGGTACACTCTTCCAAACCCTTAATGTGTTTTATATCCAAAATTCAGAGATATTGATGTGCTTTAAACATTGTAGCAAAGCAGCAGCTCATTAGTATTACTGCAAATAATCTCAGACACTCCCCCATTTCTCATAAATGAGGTCCTGTTTTGATCTAAAAGAAACTTGTTTTTATGGCTGTTGCATGAAACACAACCTTTGACTGCCACCGACTCTTTACACACCACTGACATGAAATTAACTTAAAGGATAATGGTATTTACAACAATCTCTTTAAGAAATAATCACGGTCCTCCGGGTAGGACCTTGCATATCAGAGCAGGCTCCATCAGGTGGCCCCCAGAAAGGCTACGGCCTGTGTCCAGCGCCCATATTTCCCATGCATTAAAATATTTCTGACATTAAGGGACAAATTAAGGTTATTTGTTTTCCATGTCTGTGCTGGACTGCTGCCTTCATCCTGACCCTGAGTGTTTTAAAGCGGCGCCAGGAGAATGAACCAACACCCAACGGGCCCCGAACTCCGCACGAGTAAAACCCAGATGTCACAATTAACTATTTTGTGTAGTAAAACTTCAAGCTGGCCGGACAAAAGTAAGGTGCAAATGATCGCAGTGCTCCTTGCTGCAGCTTGCCTCGTGCGAGGACAGTAGCGCAGTGCCACCTTGTGGCCTAAACACCTTATGAGCCGTAGGGTCACACTTGAACATAGAATCACTCAGGGTCTCTTGCCCGCCCCGAAGAAGGCTGGGACATACCAACAGTGAGGATCCATAAACAATAACGGGGAGCCTAGGCAAAACCAGGCCGGGCTTTGCTTTCCCAGGTATATTTCACCTTTGCAAAAGCAACAGTGCACCATCCTCTCTTCCCTTCCAACCCCAACCTAAGCTGTCAATCTGCAATACTAATCCACCCTATTGTTTTTTCTGTGTTCTAGTTCTTAAATGAGTATGATGGCTGTCAATCAAAACCAAGAGTGTTAAAATAAGGATGCAATTTTTAATTGATACACGTGAACGTTTGTAAATGGTCCACTAATACTGGAGCTGCAGGACAAACAATCTTGCTTGCTGCATTTCTACTTTCTGCAGGGAGACACTTGGATACTGTTAGCCCAATGCGCGCCCATTTATAAATATATAAATCCGAGCCGCAACTCCGCACCCTCCAGCACGTGCTGCAGGCTGCGTGGGAATCTGGGCCCAGATTCATGTAGAGGACGAAACAGCTGAAATGCTGGCATCAACATAAATAGAGGCCTTCGCCCTTCGGACAGGGCAGCGGCACGCCTTCTTCTGGAAAGGTAAACAACAACATGCAATTATCCCTGGAGAGGCATCCTGCAATAATGCCCCCCCACCGCAAAGGACCCGCTCCTGCGTGCACCAGCTGCACAGCTGAGGCCTCGCCCTGCTGGATGCCCCTCCAAGCACTTGCTGGTCAGAAGGGTGGGAGCGCTGGACCTTATAGCCCCCCTTGCACAGGGCCTTCCGGGCATGGAAAGTGCAAACCTGTCTTAACAAATTGCAGTGCTGGACCAACCCAGCTGAGCAGTACCCTGTGCTTCAGATGGGGCCCACAAAGTCAAACGCACAACTTGACTTAACAGCCTGCGTCAGTGGTGTAATGCAACAGTGCCCGCCCAACTACCAACCGACACTCCTATAAGTGCAACATTTGAGACCGTTCAAGGCCCCCACAGCACTTGGAATGGCTTTGGATCATGCGCTCGTTGTTTTCAATGTGCATGTAATAAGCAACTGCTGTGCTACTCCTTCAAATTACACAAAAAGCACCACCTTGTGGCCAATGACACAAGCACCAGTGTCTGTGTGAGGCGCTAAAAACAACCCGCTCCGATTCAGCGCTGCAGTAACCGTCAGCAAAAACATTACTGGGGGGGTGGGTGGGTGGCAAAGACAGTCAATGTTGTCACACCTTGCAGCATCCTGGACTCCTTCCAGAGTCATTTAACACACAGCAACAACTGTCGAGCTGTAAGTACAGGTTTTTGGCCAAATTATATCGCTTGCCTCCTGCAAATTGTGTGATTACCTCCAGCTGGGGCCCTTCGTGCTGTCCTTAGTGGAGACAATTCTGTTCGAGACTGGGGAAAGGTATTTCCCCAGCCTGTAGCATGTTAACGCCCACCGGAGCAGCACGTATGCCACCCCCTGAAAACACGGCACTACGCGAGCCAATCTTATGCCGCCAACGTGTCACAATTTTGCTCGAACGCCCTGTGTCACCAGGTCAGACCTGCCCCGAATACCCACAGACAGGGACAGCCGGTCCTACAAGGCATCGCCAGTCTATATCACCCTCTCTATTAATGCTAGGCTGAGGGGTCCAGCCAATGTTCCTCCTACCAGGAATCAAAATCCGCTCACAGGGGAGGTACCCGGCCCAACAGGCCAACTGAGGCGAGCCTCCAGCTTCGCCCCTCTGCTGCCACTTCGCTGGCCTCCAGGGAAAGCCCCTGCGAGCCTGTGGCTCTTGCCTACCAAACAGCCGCTCGCCGTACATACCGGTACCTCGCATAAGCCTCTACGGCGCACCTTCGCGGTGCCTGCCCACCGGGATGCGTGCACACTTTGTGGCCGACTCAGTATAGTCCCCTATCGTCCTGCACGGGGGGGAGGCGGGCATGGTGAATCGAACCCTAGTTGAGCTAATTGGCTCCGCTTGCACAGTGCCCACACATGGCTCTGCTTGCACAGTGCCCACACAGTGCTCCAAATTGCTCAACCAGAGGCTGGGGCCCTGCTTGGAAAACCCCTGCCATGTTCACTCGGCTCACTACACCAGAGGACCTGGCTCTATTCCGTGCATTGTCACGCCGCCCAAACTTCCCGAACCATTGCAACACTCCTTGGATCGTCAACTTGTTGGACTCCTCCATTGATTCCCTCCACAATAGTGGACCTTCATGCAATCGGATCATTGCTGATCCTTGATATATCTGCCGGACCGTTATTTATTACGAATCTAGCGCGTAACTTAACCTCATTAAGTTGTCTCCGACCTCCGGGACACCCCTCCCTCCGTGGACACGGAATCCTTTCACTACTCTGCCAAGGCAATTTCTGTTATAATCAGGCATGTACTCATCAATGTCCTGATGAAGATCCTACTACCCTCGTGAAAGGATCGAAACGTCGTCGACCCCAACAAAACAGCGTGCACATTAATCCATTGTGTAAAAAAGTGCATTTACTGTTTTTGCAAAAGACATCTGATAATGTACAAAGCTCCTACTGTCTTGCCTGAAATGCCCTTGTGTGTTTTGTAATGTTGCTGTTCTCACGGGATACAGGACTGTGTCCCACATGAATTTTGTTCCTATATGTTTGCATTGTTTTACTATAATATTAAACCGGTTGTCCGGCTGGACATCCAGAATATAGTATCGATTCCGAACTATATTTATTTAACGCTTATACTAATAGTTTGAGGACCATTGTTTTTTGTAATTAACTATTACCCAAGGTCCTTAATTACCCTTTGGGTTCCCTTGTTTTTTATGAACATGTTCGGCCTGCAGGCCGCATGCCCACCCAGACCGTGCCCTGGGGCCCACCCAGGCTACCAGTATCACGTGCCATGCAGCGCCCTACCTCCCCACGCAGTGCAGTGCTGCAACGGGCCAATGGCCCTGGGATGGCGAACTGCCCCAGTGAGCGTTAAGCGCCGCTCTTGACCAATGGAACGTGGCCCTCGGTTTACAAGTGAAAGGCAAGAAGCGCCTGGGGGCAGAGCTGCAGCAGAGAGCGCTCTGGACGTCCCCTCACTGGTGCGTGCATGTGCACATAAAGTGCCCCCAAACTGGGGCAAAGAGAGTATGAAGCTCCCCCTTCCTACCCCCTGTACCCCGGGACAGCTTGTCAGGTCATATTATGGGATGCTCCCTGTCCTGCGCCAGCACCATAGCCTACGAGGGGGCACAGCGCCTCTTAGCGTCCTGGGCCGGTAAAGCCTTCTTTTTGCCCCGGTGCGCCCTGGGCCGGCATGAGGCCGGTTTGTGCCTGGGGTCGCCTGACCCGTCCGAGTGGCCTCATCCGAGGATGCTAGCCTGGGCTTGCCGGGAGCAGCCCCAACCCCCTCGCCCTCAGGCAGGCAGAAGCCTGGCGATGGCCGGGCTAAGCGACCTGGCCTGCGGGACTGCCCCCTATTGGGGCTGGGGATGGGGGGGCCTTCACTCACCGTGCACACAGCTCCTGACGTTATCAGCACAAGTACAGGCGGCACACGCCCCAACGACAGCGTGTCCGGTGCAAAGAGGATGCCAAGATGGCCAGGGGAGGCATAAATACCTCCCCACCTCCTCGGAGCGCCGGAAGTGACGCACCTGTCGCGTCTGGTAAGGGGACTCATCCTAGAGTCCCACATTAGTAGTGTGGGTGGAGAAATGCCCAAATGTCATTAACGGGGCCACCCGTCTAGGGTGGCCCCCTGCGGGGGCCGCGGGCAGCCACGTTCTTTATTTATCCGAAAATATGTTTTGGGGCATGGTTGTTACACAGGCTACTGCGGCCTCTGCAGCGCAGGCGGCAGGGGCACCCTTTATTGGGACCCCATTCAGTGAGAATCCTGTGGATAGCGGTGAGGTGTGGGAGTCTTCTGGGTCCCTCATCACCCTTTAGAGGACGGCCCCATCGTTTTGTGTTACTTCAATGCTAGGCAGTGGGCACTCATCAGTGTGGAGCTCACATCTAGACAAAAGTAATGAAAGGAGGGAGAGGATTGGCAGCTCACAGACAAAAAGCAGAAAGCCATCACACATCACAAATGCACAGACCACACACAGACATAGACATACACTGATATAATGCTCGCCACACACACCAAACAAGCGTATAGCACTAGGGGTGAGCAGAACTTGCAGACTTACATAAAAACTCTGCGAGATTCTGCAGAGTTCCAGGAGCCGGAGGAAATAGGTACGTTGCGCTGCTCATGGTGAGTTTTAGCGCCAGGTGCTTGTATTGTGATGCAAAATCATCCTGAATGGGACCAAACGACGTGCCACAGGGCGCTGCTTCTTTGCTGCCCACCCAAGTAGATTTTCTACTCGATCGGCAGCTTTCGCAATATGTATGATTGCGACTGCCTGCGGCCGCCCGTGTTAACAAAATCTTACTGGATGACGTTCTTTCGCGCTAGGAGATGCAAAGGCAGAGTTTTGGCAGAACACAGAGTGGGCAAAACTCTGCTGGCGTAGTGGAATTTATCGCCCACCCCTATATAGCATATAGTCATACACAGCTTTGCATATATGTAAGACCTGGGGGCATATTAAGAAGAGACATAACGCAGCTTTTCCGGCACATAGCGCCGGAAAAGCTGCGATTATCTTAACTAATTATTAACAATGCGCCGCTAACATGCATTCACACATATTAGCAGCCGTTTCATTAACGCCTTGCCTTGCATCGCTAATGAGATGCAAAGTAGGCGTTGCTTCCCAGAAACAACAGGGAAAAACTTGCTAACCAGACATTGCGGTATTTATAAGCCAGCCCTGGACACGCAAAGCGATAATAAAAGCCACGCTAACCGCGGTTATCGCTGGTATCTAACGTCTGCTTTATTTCCGACTTAGCTATCTGTATTATGGGAGGTGGATCTCAAAGTTAAGTCCACATCTCCCTATTATCAACATTTTCATTAGCGCAGTTCTCTTATCGCAGGATTTCGCACGCTAATGATCATTATTATAACCGTCTATCACCGGATTTCACATCACCTATTAGCAAAGCATTGCAAATACGTCGCTAACACGGTGATGTAATCCAGCGATAGACGGCGATAATGAAAAACGTGCTAAACGCGTTTAGCGATAATTGTCGCGTGTTGTTGATATGCCCCAAAGTGTTAATGTACCTTCAGATTATAAACATCCTACATGTAGGAAACCATGCCATACGCATGTCAAGATTCCAAACTATACACCACCAATGTCATATAAAGAATACGTCTGTCAAAGGGACGAGTTTTATGTGCCACGTAATACCCCAAAAATCCAATTCGTTGCTTTATACACAAAGAGAACCACGAGGTCTAGATTATTTTTAACATGTTCATCATGGGGGCATAATATTCTTCATAAAAACACAAGAGGCATTAAACTGTGGTCAATAGTGACCACGAGGCTAGAAAAGATGTGGCTGTTTTTGAGGAGGCAGTGTATTATTATGTGAAAATGCACCTGTTAGTGAGTTAAGGCTCCTAGATCGAGTGGAGAATGTGTCCCGTAGGATTGCAGTCCCCTGTGCGAGTATGTTCCTGCTAAAACTTTTTCACAGATGTCAGAACTTGTCATTTATCATTGAAAATGTACCGCTACTACAACGAACAATGCAAATTATACTAATATATTTTTTAAAGGCATGATCCGAGTTTGCAGAGATGCCCCATTTAGGACTTTTTTGGTTCAGCTTTAAGGAAATATTTTTTTACTTCAATTCAACATTGAAAGGCCAACATTCATAAACTAAAATTGGTGCACCAAATCCCCCAGCGAAGAGTTTTTGCAATCACCATGAATAGTTTCCTTCTCTTTGACTTTTTAACAGCAAGGTCAGCTCAGAGAGTTAGAGAGAAGTGCATGCAGAATGAGGCAAACAAACTGCTGACAATTTATTATGCACTAGGCGTGTAAAGACGCTTCGCAACCACTCCTTATGTTATGCTTGTTTTATTTAGGTTTATCGAGCAACGCCTCATCCACCATACAGCCCCATTCTGCCAACAACCAACTGCCGGTCACAGAACCTTAGATATTGCATTCCACCACATCCCGTTCCAGGTATCCTTGGATACCAGGATACCACACACGTTCCCCTTTTACACCAAAGAGAGGTTCTCATTGACAAGTTATAAACAAAGAAAACTTTGAAATGAAGTGTAGATGGCAGGACCCACCCAAACCAGGATGAGGAACAAAGTAAATCACAGCAATAACTATTTACACATAGGCATTCAACTTAGTTTGAACAGAATAAGTACATCAATAATTTATAACTCTCTCTATAAATATTTACTTTAAAAGTTACAAAGTACCACTAAAATCGTACCTAATTTTTTTTAATGTTCAGGAGGTCTAATACACCTGTTACTGTGTCGTAAACTCACACCACCTGATGTATTGGCTTTCCCCTGTGGAGAACTGTCTCCCTCCTGGTTTGTACCTGGACCTCTTTTTTAAAGTATTCGCGGTCCACTTCCTCTGTGACATCTCTTTCCCATGTTTGGTTACCAACACCACTCTACCCAAACTCCAAATCCAGTTATCGTCAAGTTTGACTGTGTTCTTAAACAGCTTGACCAACCTCTGATGACTACCAAACCTTTTTGCTTTGTCACACCCTTAGGCAGTTTTATTCTGACTAGATCACCCACAAATACTCCTGAATGCTTCAGAGCATGTCTCCCGTCATACTGACATTTTTTGTACACCATTTTTTCCTGCTGTCTGATTTTCCAATCCAGTCCTACCTCCTTGTTTATTCCATTGTGCTGATTTATCCACGGTAGGTACATGAGAAAGCTGGGGTCTCTCTCGCTACGCAACTCGAAAGGTACCTTGCCCCAAGTGGTGGTGCCTCCGCTGAGGTGGAGGAGCGTCGCCCCACTGCTTTTAGACAGTGCAAAGAAGGAAAAATAAAATTATAACAACACAATGTTATCATTTTATTTTTCCACCCTGAAGCAGATTTTGGGGCACTGCGGGGCTTGGCTGTCATCGCAGTCAGCAGGGGAGGAGCAAATATGTGCACTCAAGTGTGCATGACTGTTTGGCCAGACGTATGGGCTGGCCAAACAATCATGGGCACCTAGCATGTTCCCCAGCAGGCTGTAATGCATAGCCTGATGGGGAATATGCACAGGCTCCCTGTCCGCGTCTGAGCACCGAACCACAGCATTCAGACTAATCACAACGCTCCTAAAAGCAGCGTAGTGATTGGCTTTGGGGAGCCTGTTTGCTTCCTGTTCCGGCTGAACCAAACCGGACGAGAGACAACGATGGAGGAAAGTTGGCAGCCTACAAGATAAGTGTTATTTTTTTAACCCCCCCCACCCAGCTACCCTCTTTCAGTAGCAACCATGACTGAGTGTGGGGTTAGATGATACACCTAAACGTCTGTCTGAATCTCCTTCCTCCAATCTCTTGATTATTGTTTGGCCATTTGTATAGCTTCTTTGGGAACCTTGTTGAACCTTTCCACCACCCCATTAGATTCTGGGTGGTACAGGGGACATTTCCTGTGGAAACTTTGTTAAATTTCGGAAATGTCTGCTTCGAACCTCAGCTGGACCCCTGAGAACCCATCTTATGTAACAAAATAATAGTGCTGTGAAGTGTTGGATAATCACTAGAGAAGAATAGGTATATACCGGCTTGTCTCCTAATACAGGTACATAAGAGGTGAGGCGATGCAAAGGAGGAATGTGAGCGTGCGTGTCCATTTCCCAGTCTCTCACATCTTCCGGCAGTCCACGTTGGTGGCCAATACCTTCAACTAGTCACTCAACACGTTCACCCTTGGGCCCATTTCAGCCACATATTTTGGGGCAGTTGTGCCCCGCATATAGTGTATAAAACAGAGGGCTTCGATAATTAAATATCACTGTTTTGCAATCGACCTCCACCCTCTTTAGCAAAAAACCTACCCCATAATCTTGTTTGGCTGTTTATCACCCCCTAACCCTCTATACGCTTTATTTACTCCAGATCCAACGTTGTACCACAAACAACCCACATCATACTCAGTTATTTGTTTTCAGACATGTTTAGACATTTGCCTTGTATCTGCCAGGCACACTTCGTAATCAACAAGGGGAAACATTCTGATACACAAATGGGAAGGACGATCGTGACCAGGTAACTTGATGTGAAAGCTAGCCCCTGCGAGCCCGCCTGTGTGAGCAGTGAGTGCTCGCTCAGTGCTGGCGAGGCAGTGGGTGTGCGCACAAGGTGCGATGAAGCAGCTCTATGTGCAACTCGCGGAAACAGCGCCCTCTCTTGTTGTCTCATTCGGACGCAGGACAGGCTAAATCAGTCCATCTATCTGCTGTGGGGATGGCAGATCAAGGGTGATACTCCACCTTTCATTGGTGCATCAGATGTTCAACTTGCGAAAACCCTTTGATCACCGACAAGAACTGGCAATAAGTTTCAGGTACTTCACTTTGCATGCTGGCGCGGTGACGTTGCTTGTTGGGGATGACAGACCCATTTGGAGGGTGAGCACACCCCAGTACAGAGGAGAGAAAGTATAAAAAATTAGTTCACCAGAGCGCTTCAGTAGGGCTAGGCGGAGCTCTGCAGAATCTTGCTGAGTTTTTATGTAACTAAGCGTAATTCCGCGAAGTAAAACTCTGCGAGTTCCACCCACCCATACGTTTTGGTACAAACTAATTTTTATTGTCGCGGATAAATGATCAATTCCAGAAATGTATTTTCATTGCCACTGATGCATGTTCAATTCATCATTAGTCTACATACAAAATAATACATGACACCATGATTCTTCATACAGAACAATTGGTAACAGCCAACACATGTTTAGCGGATAATTGACTCTTTAGGGCTCATGTTGCTGGAACACCATCTGTGGGACCAGTTCCAGCAGTATGCGGTCCATCCCAAATTGTACCCCGTGAGACCCCTTTTACCAACCATTGAATTATACTGGCCCTGTTTTTTTTTTGTCATCTAGAAACCATCGACTATATGAGTTAACAATTGCTCTTCGAGGTGTGGATATTAATTTTGGCCAATTGCCAGCTATTTGGGTACAAAGCCACTGAGATTTCCTTCCTTGCAGGCACAGCAGCTGAGAAACAGCCTCAAATGGAAGGGATGCCATAGCTAGAGATAGGCAAATTTCTGTGTGAGACATCTAGGAGCAGAGACTGGTGAAAAAGCAAGTTGTTGCTGCACCTTCCCCAGACTACGGGTAAGAAGTGCTGGTGAGTTTGGCAGCAGGGAACAGTGGAAAGAGTTGGGACCATAAAAGGTGTTAGTTGGTGGCTGGGGGCGGTAGATTGTGTGATGATGGGAGCAATACCAGCCCTTCAGTTCTGTTCAGGCAAGGTAGGCGCGGTCAGAGCAGCTTTCGTCTGCCTGCAGTCCCTCATTGTCCTAAGTAGTGCTCTGGTGGGAACAGTTTTCCACAAATTCTACCCTTTATTCATTTTTAATAATACTGGCATCTATGCACTTTGTGCAGCCCCGATAGTGTTTTTTTCCAGAAAAATGCAGAGTTGCTAGTCCTCAAATTCCACAACTTTGCATGAATATAGCCGCAGTGCCTTTTACATGTGAAACATTTCGTGTGACACTGAGAAAAGTGTCTATGATTAACAGACACAAAGATTTCCAAAGATGTCCAAGGACCCGCAATCTCGCCCATTTGTTGACATTGTCTCCAATTTGTTTTTGTTTTTGGGGGGGGTGAGCATACATTGCTATAAAACTGTTTACATCTCGGTCCCAGAATGTGTTAGAACCCTAAGAATGTTGTATAATTCCTGCTAAATTAAAGGTAGACCTATACACTTTTAAAGCCATGTCTCTGGACGACAACTTTCATTGAATGTAATTACTTTGCACAAGAATATGGGAGTTCCGAGTTCTCAGCATCTCTCAACTTCACTGCTCAACCACAGTACCACTTCCAGAGTGAGTTACCGTAAAGCAATTCTAGGAATTCATAAGCAATGCAGGAACCAATGCCCTGGGGAAGAAGCGATGAATGACAGTTACTCATTAGGGAGGTGCACGTGCTAAGCCAGGACCTAAAGAAAAATCTGAAATAGCCAGCATCTCAAGGTCAGAAATGCAGGATAAGGCTTCAGGAGACATGGTAATACCACCCAGTGAGGTTCAGTGATTACTAATTGCAGGAAAGTCAAGATCTTATTTGTACATCATTTAGAGAAGAGAGGAGAGACCTAAATCTGGGGGAGGTCTGACCTGCTTGTAGGCGAGGTGTCCCCCTGTGGGCGCCGTCGCAGGCATAGAAGTTTCTCCTCTCGCCTTGCATATCAAGACCAGTGCGGGATGATGAGTGTGCGTCCTTGTTTTTCCAGCAGTGCTCTACATTCTGCTTGTCTGGGGCAATGCCCAAGTGTACCCCTACCATTCTGGAGGACATGTCATTTTCCCTAATCAAGCTATGGATGACAACTAACGGTATGGATGCCATTGACTGCTTTTGGCTGCTGCTTTCTAAGTGCAGTGGCACAAGCTAATTGCCCACCTGTGGGAGAGTACTCTACAACTACTTTAAAAGCATATAGTTGTGCATGATTATGAGCCTGCTACATTTTGCATATCAGTTATCTCTTTGCGACTGATACACAACTCAGGAGCAGGGGCGTTCAATAGAATATCACTAGCATAAATATAAGTAGATTGGAGCTCAGGTTAGCCTCTATCTTTTTTTTAAATTTTATTTTCAAAACCTTTATTGAGACATTTCAAAACAAACACATTACATTTTATGTCAGATCAGACCAATTTACACAGTAAGTTCCAATTCATAACAGGAGATTAAAATGACAAATTCTCGCCTGCAAAAGACAAATGCTGTGGGAGACTATGATAACAGCAAAGTTACCCGGTTTGCCCTTCCCCCAAAAAGGGTTATGGTTCCGCTGCTTCGACAAAGGGCGGCGCAGCACATCAAGGAGGCAAGGAGAGAAAGAGGTTAGTCTCTATCTTGAAAGTATTTGTGCAGTGTTTCCAGTTAGACTCATTTCCTAGTTCTTTTAGGGAGGGCTAAATAACATCGCACAGACAGAAAATGATATTAAGTCATTATTTTTAAGAAGCATATCTTTGTTGGTCTACTGAAATTAAATGTTTATATTTATAGACTATCCCTGTGGTCAATAGAGTACAGCTGATTGAAGATGCTTTCGCCATGGCACGGTGAGTATTTGTTGTGCAAATTCTATTTTTATTGACTTATTTTTATTAAAAAACATATTTCTTCTTTTCTCTACCGTGTTTTAAAAAGTCTCTGCTCTCTGGACAGTTATTAAGGCTTTCCTCTCCTTTGCCCTTAGTTTCCCTTGTATAATTTTGTAGCACTGAAAGTGTTTCTTAATTGCAATTACCTGAAACATACAACCGATTTGAGATAGATCCACATAAAGCTGTGAGTTATCATTAAGAAAAAATCTTACAAACTAAAAACACATTTGTCTAACCTGAGAATGTGTTTGTTCAACATGCTTGTAGTCGAGAACAAGCATGAATAAAGCCAGCTATGGTGTTTGTTTTTTTAACTGAAAGTGCTTCAACATTCACTGGTGAGTCTGTGTGTGTGGCGGTGGGACTGAGGAGTAGGTGAATGATAGAATGGGTGAATTTGAGGATGAATGGATAAGTAAATTCCTGGATAAATGATTGGATGAGTGACTCAATGAAGGTAAAGGTGAGTGATGCAGTCTGCAGTCCATGAAAAAATGGTGGATTGAGTGCATGGCTGCATGAATGTAATGGGTACGTTTGTGAATGGAAGAGTAAGTATGGCTATATGTGTAGTTCATGGGTATTCACAAACTTTCTCTTGGGGGCCAAATTTACAGTGTGGTTTGTGGCCGAGGGCCGCAACATGGGGGCGGGGTCATTGGGGGAGGGGGCGGGGCTAGAGTAACAAAAAAAACTGTGACCATGAGGTGGAACACAGGCCCCTGCAGCGGACACCTTCGTCCACTGAGCCACCGGACCTGGCATACACATATCTCTCTCTCTCTCTGTCCCCCTCTCTCTCTCTCTGTCCCTCCCTCTCTGTCTCCCTCCCTCTCTCTGTCTATTTCCCTCTCTCTGTCTCCCTCCCTCTCTCTGTCTCCCTCCCTCTCTCTGTCTCCCTTCCTCTCACTATCTCCCTCTCTCTCTCTATCTATCTCTCTCTATCTCTCCCTCCCTATCTCTGTCTCCCTCCCTCTCTGCCTCCCTCCCTCTCTCTGCCTCCCTCCCTCTCTCTGTCTCCCGCCCTCTGTCTCCCTCTCTGTCTCCCTCCCTCTCTGTCTCCCTCCCTCTCTGTCTCCCTCCCTCTCTGTCTCCCTCCCTCTTTCACCCTCCCCCTCTGTCTCCCTCCCCCTCTGTCTCCCTCCCCCTCTGTCTCCCTCTCTCTCCGTCTCCCTTTCTCTCTGTCTCCCTCTCCGTCTCCCTCCCTCTGTCTCCATCCCTCTGTCTCCCTCCCTCTGTCTGTCTCCCTCTGTCTGTCTCCCTCTGTCTGTCTCCCTCTCCCTCCCTCTGTCTCCCTCTGTCTCCCTCCCTCTGTCTCCCTCCCTCTGTCTCCCTCTCTGTCTCCCTCTCCAGCTCTGTCTCTTTGCCTCTCTCTGTCTCTGCCTCTGTCTGTCCCTGTCTCTGCCTTTATCCGTCTCTGTCTGTCCCTGTCTCTGTTTGTCCCTGTCTCTGTCTCCCTCCCTCTGTCTCCCTTTCCGTCTCTGTCTGTCTCTGTCTGTCTGCCCCGTCCCTGTCTCTGCCTGTCTCTGTCTGTCCCTGTCTCTATCTCTGTCTGTCTCTATCTCTGTCTGTTTCTGCCGCTGTCTCTGTCTGTCTGTCCCTGCCTCTATCTAGCTCTGTCTGCCCCTGTCTCTATCTGTCTCCCTCCCTCTGTCTCCCTTTCCGTCTCTGTCTGTCTCTGCCTCTATCTGTCTGCCCAGTCCCTGTCTCTCCCTGTCTCTGCCTCTATCTGTCTCTGTCTGTCTCTATCTCTGTCTGTCTCTGCCCCTGTCTGTCTCTGCCTCTATGTGTCTCTGCCTCTATGTGTCTCTGCCTCTATCTTTGTCTCTCTCTCTGTCTCTATCGCTGTCTGTCTCTACCTCTATCCGTCTCTGCCTCTATCTGTCTCTGTTAGTCTGTCCCTGTCTCTGCCTCTATATAGCTCTGTCTGCCCCTGTCTCCATCTGTCTCTGCCTCTATCTGTCCTTGTCTCTGCCCTCTGTCACCTCACCCGACTCTCACACTCTGCTGTCCTCTGTCATTCTTTGTCCGCTCACCCCCCACCCCCTTGTGTGGCAGCTTGAGGCAGCTTCCCTTCCTGGGCGCACACACAGCCCCACCGGAGTACTTCACAGGTCTTTAAGAGACCATTTGCATGATAACGAGGCTTTGTTGTATTTCACCTCTTCTTAGTCCAAGTGGAGCTGCAGGGGTGCTATCACTTGAATCGCCCAGCCCCCACAGAGCAGAGTCTGTTTGCTGACACTGTAAAAAAAAAACACGGTACGATGTTTGCAAGGTCCGCGGGCCGCCAAGAAAGGCTTGCCGGGCCGCTGGCGGCCCGTGGGCCGTACTATGAGTACCCGTGGTATAGTTGCATGAGGGGATGACTGAGGGTTCTTGTGGCACCCTACACTGGCTATCGGCTAATGTGTCTACCATAAGATGCCCCACGCCCTCAGTCCCTGTTAGAAATGGGATTTCTGGTTGGCTAGGGCAAGCGCCTAAGCCAGGCATAAACCACCACTCTACTCAGGGCAAGGGAGTTACACACCGAAGATAACCCCTGCTCACCTCCTTGGTAGCTTGGCACGAGCAGCCAGGCCTATCCCAGAGGCAACGTGTAAAGCGTTTGCGCAACACACTCACACAGCAGCAACACACTAGGCACACCACAAAAGAAACTCTACACAAGGTTACATACAAATATCCTTTGTATTACTCAGAAAACACATCAGAGCATAATCACAAATGTACCCTGTGCCACCTGGCACTAGGTTATACTTTACGGGGGATTATATACAGAACAGGGCCAATCGGGCCACTTTCAGAACCATCAGAACGGGTAAGTAGTAAACAACCAGAAACTACTGGTACAGACACTTTGCACAAATCACATTAGGCACAAGTCACAGTATGCATAAATCAAATTACAACGCACCTCAGTAACATTCCCCAGGTGCATACATCACCTTGGAGCCTTGCGCCCTACCAGCACACCAGGTGCTCACAGGCCAACTGCCCTTCATCGGGTACCCATCTGGGACTTCCCAGCAATGCCCTATGTAAATCAAAAGTCAGGGCTCTAAGAGCACAGGCTCTCCACCGGCCCGTACTCTCATGGGGCGAGGGTGCAACTCACCCTTGTTCCTAATACTCCAGAAAATAAATGCCCCCGTTGGTGGAGAGACTTCCCTCAGTCTCTTTTCCACCAGAAAAGAACAATGGCCAAAGGGCGGATGCCCGCTACTCCGCGGTGCAGCTGCCTCCATGTAGGCAAGGAGTGGATTCCCCCCCTACGGACTCACCCTCACTCCAGGGAGCCTGGAAAGCTTCTCAACGCATCCTTCCCTCGCCGGCCACACACCCGGGGCTCTCCGCTTCCTGGCTCCTTAACCTCAGGCAGCATGCGGGGCTCTCTCGACCCCACGGGAGCCCCGTCCATGGCCAGCTGTCCTCCGCCTGACTTCCTGCCCGGCTCTGTTTCCTTTGGCTGGCAGTGCCCACGGTCAGGCACTCCTTGCCTGACTTCCGCCACTGCGCTCGGGCTGGGCTGAACGAAGTAGGAGCCCTCTTCTTGGACTCGGCCACCCCCAATCAGGCTTCCTTGGGCCAAAGCTTCACCACAGGTCAGGCTCTACTCATCTGACTTTCTTTTCACTGTAGGGGCTTCCTTCGGAGTTGCAGCGAACCGCGGCTCCTGTGTCTCAGCGCCTCAGGTCTCCCTCCAATAGCGGGGCAGACCTCCCCCACCACTGCAATACGAACCCACTCCGGAGGCTCCAGCACACCGGGGGCTAGAATCCTGCAGGGCTCCCAGCCCAGGTCAAGGGCCAATAGGCAAAACAGAGGCGCCTTACCTGCCTCCCACTTGGACCCCGGACAGGGAGCAGGCAGTGCTCTTAGTCTTCCCTGGCAGAAAGTGCTCCTCCTGCGCTTGAGCCTCCTCACGGCAAGGCAATAGTAATCTGCGTGCGCAGGCCTGGCAATGGCAGAGGCCTAAGACAGGTTTACAAGGCTACTTTGGTAGGTGTCGCAAGCAGCGCTGCAAGCCCACCAGAAGTATTTAAATTACTGGCCCTGGGTATATCAGATACCACGTTACAAGGGACTGACAGGTAAATCAAATATGCCAAACAGGTGTAGACCAATCTTACCACGTTTTACCATAGAGAGCTGGACAGCAGTGATAAAGTGCCTAGAGTCCTAAAACCAGCAACACCAGATCAGAATAAATAATAGGAGGAAGGCAAAAAGTTCAGGGATGACCCTGCAAAAAGGGCCAAGTCCAACAGTCCCCATGCATTTGCTGGAGCAGTAGAGATATGGCATTTGTTAACATACTTCTATCATCAAAATGCAGAAACCTTGCAGCAAAGTGCACTGTCTATCCATAGCACAGTCAGTAGCTGCCCAAGGTTCTGTTCTCTCTCAGAGCAGTGATGTGTGTATGTATGTATGTGTATGCATGTGGTATTTATGCATTACAAACCTAGACAAAGGAAGCGGAGCACTGTACAGGGTCAAAAGCAAGCATACAGTCAACTAGATCGGAGATGTAGATGTATTCTGGGACCATATGTGTACTGTTACTGCTTTGTGATATATTGTTCTTTAAAGAGTTGTTTGCTAAAATCTTTCCTAAATTGGAGCAGTTTGGAGGCGGTCCGGGTGGATACGGGCATGTTGTTTGAAATCCTAGATGCACATATGGAAAACCCTGCTGCCTTATTTTTACACTTCTTAGAATCCATTCTGTTGGTACTCTAGCTGCGGTTGTCCTGAGAGCCACCAGTAATGGTGAGCTTTCTGCCAGACAAGCAGGGTGCTGCTCATGATAGCTTTGTAAATGATGCAGCTGGTTTTGAAGATGGTGAGTGCTGACAAGGAGAGCCAATAGAGTTCCATCAGGATATTGCTGTTCCATCACTGTGGGGTTTGGTAGGCACAGGGGCATCAGGTGTGGATTCATTAGGCTATGTGCACTCTGCGTTTATGTAAGATCATGTTTATTTGTGAACAGTTGGGACAAAGGCAACGTTCTTTGCAAGCCAAAGAGATCAATATCCATAACCTGGAATTCAAGTCAGCCCTATAGATTTTCTACCTTCAGGGTATTTTACATGTGAAAATGGATTGTACAAAAGCTTGATTAACTGCAAACTGTTCTAAATATTATTGAATGTAATAACAAATGGGCATTATTACACTGTTATGAATAATACTCATACCACTGAAGCATATGTTTTGGTTTAATTTAATGGTTGTCTTTTCAGAGCTGGATATCTGGAGATTGAGACAGCCCTTGGATTAACAAAGTACCTTGCCAAAGAAGAGGAAATCATTGTATGGCATGCAATCTACCGAAACAGTCCATATACTATAGGTACTTCAGCCTACTATACTGCCCTTCCATTGCTGAAGGTACAACACAGTTTGCTTTCTAGTCCTTTTCCAAAATTGTGTTTGGAGACATACATAAATGTCTTTACATCGAAAGCTATTACATCATGTAACGTATATCAGGAGTCATTGTGCCGCATGTAGCTTTTACTATCTTTACATAGATAGTACTTTGCTTTGTATGTATGAATGTAATTCAGTTGACCATCTTTAAATCTGTAGTCCTTCCCTTTCCATGTATGAATGGAATTATATATATATACATATATATATTTACTGAAAAAACCATAGGTTTTAGGGAAAGTTATAGTTAGTTGGACATTTCACTTGTACAAAACCAGAGAAATTCCCCCGTTATAGTTAGTTCAGCTAACTATAACTCGCGCCCCCGCAATGCACTGCTGATGACGTCACATATTACATCACTCATGACATGGTCAGTGACATCACTGATGACATCACTAATGACATCATCCATGTGATAATTTCATGCATCTTCTCACACCCTAATATAACTTTTGATACACCCACTCTAACTTACAGACTGCCATTCTCAAAACCATAGAAACTCCAACATCAATAACTACATACCCACTCACTGATTCTTAGGAATACACACACATCCACTCACTCACCCGTACAGTCACTCATACTTACGGTCACTCCGTACAGGACTATCATATACACTCATACACCTATATAGACACTCACACACCGCAACTCATCCATAGAGGTACTCACACACCTTGTCAGTCATGCTAATAATTAATCACACTCCCATTTACTCACCTATACAGTTATACACACACCAGCTCACTTACTCATACAAATACTAGCACATTCTTACGCTCTTATACAATCACTGATACAAGCACACACTCATCCATACAGCCACTCTCACACACTCTCACTTATAGCCATTTATCTACTCCAACACACATATATACTTCCTTTGACATATGTAGTTACTCACACATGAACCACTGAGATATACATTCACTCACTAACAAACCCATACACACACTCACGCATCCGTACAGTCTATCACAGATGCACTCTTGAAACCATACAACCAGTGAATCACCCACTCACACATCTATGGACAGAGTCACACACACCCCACCCATACAAACACTCAGGCGCCCACACAGATACTCAGACCACGAATCAATAACCCATATAGACACTCATGTAGCTATTCACAAACCCATGCAGCCGCTTACACACCAACAGACAGACGGATACAGACATTCACACAGTTTAGTCACTAACCCATGCATTCAGTAAGATACGTTTAATCACTCACTTATAGAGTCAGTCACGCACCTACTAAATCATTCATTCAGACACTTGTACACCCACTCATTCTTCAATACGCCTTTCCCTATATATATTAAACATATTTAAACTTTACAGAAACACACAGTCGCTGGATGATGTCATCAGTGATGTCATCAGTGATGTCATTTGAGATGTCATCGGTGATGTCACTGATCATGTTATGAGTGATGTAATATGTGACATCATCAGCAGTCCATTGCGGGGACGCGAGTTATAGTTAGCTGAACTGTTGGACCCGGCCTCGTGGCGTGGTCCTGACTTCCCTGGGGTTGGGCCCGTTCCCCGCCCTGGCCTCCACGGGCCACCCTTTCGAGCCGCACGAGGTCGCATACACCTCGGGACTCCACCATTTTGTTGCCTGCCACGTGATCCTGCACACCAGTCCCCCTGACTCCGCTCAACCCGGCCTCGGCCCCAGCGAGGCCCAGACATTGAGGCACCAAGAACTGGCCAGGGGGTATCACGTGAACACCTCATCGCCCTGGCAGAGGGCGGTATCGATGGGACCCCCAACCGTCCCCACACACCGAGGTGCGATCGGCCTCCATCTCTCCTGGGCCCGGCGCCTCTCCTGCTGGGCGTCTGGCCGCTCCCAACCCGGCCTCTCCGCCCCTCCGGGCGCAAGGGTCCGGACTTCAAAGGGCTCCAGGCCTATATCTGGGGCGACCCCACAACAGACCGGCAGTTGTATCCCGGAGTCGAGAGCCCTGCTGATTGAATCGTGGCCGACCCTACGGAGGAGAATTCTTGCTTGAAACCACCACGAGCCCTGCAGACTGCGTCGCGGCTCCTTCTTGCTGAACCCTTGAAGCCCCCCGGAACATCGGGGCCCTGCTGACGCTGTCGCGGCCCAACCTCGCTGAAACCTCCCTCGGAGCCCTGCTGACGACGTCGCGGCTCGAGCTGAGCGGAAACCATCTTGAGAGCCCCGCTGACCTGGTCGCGGCTCTCCACGAACTGAACGCCAGAGCCCTGCTGACGCCGTCGCGGCTCGACCCCTCCGAGTTCCGGAGGCCCTCCAGCTTGAGGATAAGAACTGGGCCCCAGGTACCCTCGTACCAAGCTCCTGCCAAGGACTGTCCCGCTACCCCTTCCCTTCTAAAGAGACACTGAGACCTTTGTGGATCCCTTGATCCCCTTTCGTGTAAATATTGATCCCGTAACGTGCTGATAAAGAATTGCTCGTCTTGAGACAACCTCCTTGAGTCCTGTGTGGTGGTGTTACTGTGCTAGTACATAATAGGAGAAGGATCTCCCAGGAGGCTTCTCTGCAGCGCTCGGCTACTTCGTACAGTGTGGGGGCCCCTCTGGGTGGTCTCTCCGACTCCCCGAGGTCCGCCTTCCAACATTTGGTGGCCAGCGGCGGGATCCGAGCCGAACGCAGTACGTACCAGCCAGTAACCCACTAGCTACCCATCCAGACAAACAGAAGTCATGAGCAACCAAGGAAACAACGCGACCACGGAGTTCCAGCCCGAACGGTTGGAGGAATACACGCACAAAGAATTGAAACAGTTCTGCAAGGACAAAGGCCTTGCAACCACCGGCCTAGGTACCAAAGAGGAGATGCAGAAAGCCCTAAGGACCTGGCTGGAGGCCGAGGCAGGCCACTCCCAGGAAGAAGGTCCCCTGCCCCTGACGGTGGCCACATCAACCGCACCGACTCCGGCAACCGGAGGAGGAAAGAGCCTAGAAACCGGCCTCTCCGAAGAGGAGATACGAGAGCGGGAGAAGGTCCGGAACCACGAACTAGAGCTCGCACGACTGCGGCTGGACGGCGAACTCCAGCTGGCGGAAAAGAAACTGGCCCTAGAGCAGCTACGGCTACAAGAGGAGATAGAAGAGAAGAGACGGCACCGAGAGTTGGAGGAAAAAAGACTGACCCTTGAGCACGAGCGAAGTCTCAAAGAGCTCGAAATCAAGGCCAAGAACGGGGGGACCGACACCCCCAGTAATAGAGACACCCTACCGCCTGTCGAGGCCAAGGTACATATCCCGAAAGAGGTCGTCAGGGAGTACTATAAGAATGACGACATCCAACAATGGTTCAAGTCATACGAGGTGGCCATGACCTCCCATCGGGTGCCCCGAAAGGACTGGGGCGCCGGCCTGTGGGGTCGGTTCCTGAGTGAAGGTCGAGACACACTGCTTCAGCTACCAGAGGAGGTGATGACCTCCTACGACCACATGAAGGAGGCCCTGCTCACCCGCTACGGCCTAACTGCGGAAATGTACCGCCAGCGGTTCAGAGACTGCAAAAAGATCCCGGGTAATACCTGGGTGGAATATGTGGACTTTTTCAGCCGGGCCCTAGAAGGATGGATCAAGGGTAGCAAAGTCACCACCTACGGGCAGCTGGTCGACCTCATTGTTTGGGAACATCTCTCCAACAATTGCTTCGTGGAGCGAAGGCAACACCTCCTCGACAGCAAGATGACCGACCCACGAAAACTCGCCGTCGAGGCCGATCGATGGGTCAACACCCGAGTCCCCCGGAACTCGATGGGGGAGTACCAGAGGAACCCCACCGGACCTCCCCGCCAACGCGGTGGAGGGGGAGGGCCGAACAGGAACCGGGACCCCCCCGCCGGGGCCCCCAGGAGCCCACCTCGAGGGCCGCTGCAGCAACCCCTCTCCCCGAGCATAGCCCGAAGAGGGGCGACCCCAGCCAGAACCGGACCACGGCCCCCAGTAACATGCTACGGCTGCCAACAAACCGGACACTATGCCAGCGATCCGGTCTGCCCCCTGAACCGAAGAAGCGGGGCCGGCGGGCCCCCGCCCCGACAGCTGGCGGCCGCCACCCTGGGGGAAGGAGAAGAAGAAGAAGAGACCCTCGACCGAGGAACCACCGAATGGGAACCGGCGGCCATGTCCCTGGTCTGCCTGGGCAGCCGAGAAATGGTGCCCCGCACCCCCATCCCAAGCAACACCCAGAAGTACCGGCAGCAGGGCACCGTCAATGGACAACGGGCCGAAGCCCTTCGTGACACCGGCGCCAGTGTCACCGCTGTCCGCTGCCACCTGGTGACCCCCGAACAGATCCTACCCAATGTGCTGTGCCCCGTCCGGACGGCCGACAACAGCGAAAGCCTGTGCCAGATGGCCCTGGTCCCCTTCGAGTGGGGAGGGGTGACAGGCCTACTAAAAGTGACTGTCCGCGACAATGCCCCAGTAGATTGCCTCCTGGGGAACGACCTGGAGAGTTCCCCCTGGGCTCAAGTGGAGCGACGAGAGCACCTCCAAATGCTGGGACTATCCGAATGGGCCTGCGCCATCACCCGGTCCATGACCGCCCAGGCTCCCCGCTCGTCCCTGGCCCCCGGTGCCGCCCAGCCCGAGGGGCTCGCACCACCCCCCGCCTGCAGCGAGGGGGAGGCGGACACCGACACTGGACCTACTGAACCCTCCCCCGAAGAGATTGCTTCCCTCGGCGCCCTACCAGAACTTGCACAATGGCGCCACGAAGGGGGCCCCACCCGTGAGCAGTTCCAGCAAGAACAGCAGTCCTGTCCCTCTCTCGAAGGGGTCCGACAACAAGCGTCCGCACAAGCCAACGGGGACCAGACCGGCACCCACTGGGTCTACTGGGCCGAGGGCCTGTTGTACAGTGAACAGAAAGTGGCAGAACTCGGGGCCAGCCGCGTGTTGGTGGTCCCCCTCCGCTTCCGGGAGTTCCTTCTCAACCTGGCACATGACGTGCCCCTCGCCGGACACCTAGGGCAAGACAAAACTTACAGCCGTCTGGTGACCCACTTCTACTGGCCCCGGATGCGGAGAGATGTGGACAACCACTGCCGGTCCTGCCGGACCTGCCAAGCCAGCGGGAAGACGGGGGGTCGGGTCAAGGCCCCCCTCCAGCCCTTTCCAGCCATCAGCACCCCGTTCGAACGGGTCGGGATCGACATCGTGGGGCCCCTGGACCCCCAGACCGCCCTGGGCCACCGCTTCATCCTGGTCCTCGTGGACCACGCCACCAGGTACCCGGAGTCGGTCCCGCTAAGAACTGTAACGGCCCCCGTGGTAGGCCGGGCCTTGATGGGGATCTTCTCCCGAGTGGGATTCCCCCGCGAGGTGGTGAGCGACAGGGGCACAAACTTTATCTCCAAGTACTTGCGGTCCCTGTGGCAGCAGTGCGGGGTCACGTACAAATTCACAACCCCCTATCACCCTCAGGGGAACGGGCTGGTCGAGCGCTTTAACAGAACCCTGAAGGGGATGATTCAGGGCTTGGAAGAGCCCCTCCGGCGGAAATGGGATGTCCTACTACCATGCCTCCTGTTCGCCTATCGGGAGGTCCCGCAGAAGTCCCTGGGGTTCAGCCCGTTTGAACTATTGTACGGACATCCGGTCCGCGGACCGCTCAGCCTGGTCAAAGAGGGCTGGGAGACGAAGCTCCAAGGCGCCCCTCCTGACGTCTACCGATACCTCCTGACCCTACGAAACCAGACCCGCAAGTTCCGAGCCATGGCCGAAGCCAACCTCGAGGCCAGCCAGGAGGACATGAAGCGGTGGTACGATCGGAACACCTCTACCATCGAGTTCGAGCCAGGCCAGCGAGTCTGGGTCATGGCCCCTGTTGAGCCCTGCGCCCTCCAGGACAAGTGGACTGGGCCCTTCAAGGTGGTGGAAAAGAAGAGCCCCGTCACCTACCTAGTTGACCTAGAGTCCCCCCGAAACCCCCTCCGGGTTCTATATGCTAACAGGCTCAAACCCTACTTCGCCCGGACCGAACTGAGCCTGCTGCTGGCGACCGACGAGGGGGGCGAGGACGACTCCGAGCCCCTACCCGACCTCTTGCAGAACGACGTCCACGACGGATCCATCAAAGGTGTCCAGCTCGCCTCCTCCCTGACCCCGGAACAGCGCAGCGACTGTCAACAACTGCTGCAGGACTACGCAGCCCTCTTCTCCCTCACCCCGGGGGTGACCCACTGGTGCGTCCACGACGTCGACACCGGGGACAGCCCCCCGTGCGACACCGAGCCTTCAGGGTACCCGACCGAGTACGGGCATGCATCCAGGCCGAAGTAGCGAAGATGTTGGCCCTCGGGGTCATCGAGCCCTCTGACAGCCCGTGGGCCAGCCCTGTCGTCCTGGTACCAAAGGCCGCAGCCCCCGGCCATCCCCCGGAGCTGCGATTTTGTGTAGACTACCGGGCCCTGAATGCTGTGACCAAGACGGACGCCCATCCTATACCCCGGGCCGACGAACTCATCGATCGCTTGGGGTCCACCCGCTACCTGAGCACGCTGGACCTCACCGCCGGGTACTGGCAGATTCAGCTTACCCCCGGCGCCCGAGAAAGATCCGCCTTTTCTACCCCTGATGGGCATTACCACTTTCGGGTGATGCCCTTCGGCATGAAGAATGCCCCGGCCACTTTTCAGAGACTCGTAAACAAGGTCCTGGCCGGGCTCGAGGCCTTCAGCGCGGCCTATTTGGATGACATCGCCGTGTACAGCCACCACTGGGCTGAGCACCTAGTTCACCTCAAGGCCGTCCTGGCCGCCCTCCAAAGGGCTGGGCTCACGATTAAGGCCAGCAAATGCCAGGTCGGCCAAGGATCGGTGACCTACCTGGGCCATCAGGTGGGAAGCGGTCAGGTGGCCCCCCTCCAGCCAAAAGTCGATGCCATCCAGGCATGGGAACCTCCCACTACCCAGACCGCGGTGCGGGCCTTCCTTGGCCTCACCGGATACTACCGGCGGTTCATCCGGGACTATGGGAGCATTGTGGGGCCTCTCACGGAACTCACCTCGAAGAAGCAGCCCAAGAAGGTGCACTGGACTCCCCGCTGCCAATCAGCTTTCGATACTCTCAAGGCCGCGATGTGCACTGCCCCTGTGCTCCAGGCCCCTGACTACAGTAAAGAGTTTATTGTACAGACAGACGCCTCCGAATATGGGATCGGGGCCGTCCTGTCTCAGGTTGATGAGAAGGGACTCGACCGCACAGTGGCCTTCATCAGCCGACGGCTGCTGCCCCGGGAGCAACGATGGAGCACCATCGAGCGCGAGGCCTTCGCGGTAGTGTGGGCCCTTAAGAAGCTCCGGCCCTATCTCTTCGGTACCCACTTTCGGGTCCAGACCGACCACCGGCCTTTGCGGTGGTTAATGCAAATGAGAGGCGAGAATCCAAAGCTGCTGCGATGGTCCATTGCCCTGCAAGGGATGGACTTTTCGGTTGAGCACCGACCCGGCAATGACCACGCCAACGCTGACGGCCTGTCCCGCTTCTTCCGCCTTGACGAGGAGAATCCCCAAGAAGATGGGTGACTCTCCCTGCCTTCGGCTGGGGGGGACGCCTGTTGGACCCGGCCTCGTGGCGTGGTCCTGACTTCCCTGGGGTTGGGCCCGTTCCCCGCCCTGGCCTCCACGGGCCACCCGTTCGAGCCGCACGAGGTCGCATACACCTCGGGGCTCCACCATTTTGTTGCCTGCCACGTGACCCTGCACACCAGTCCCCCTGACTCCGCTCAACCCGGCCTCGGCCCCAGCGAGGCCCAGACATTGAGGCACCAAGAACTGGCCAGGGGGTATCACGTGAACACCTCATCGCCCTGGCAGAGGGCGGTATCGATGGGACCCCCAACCGTCCCCACACACTGAGGTGCGATCGGCCTCCATCTCTCCTGGGCCCGGCGCCTCTCCTGCTGGGCGTCTGGCCGCTCCCAACCGGGCCTCTCCGCCCCTCCGGGCGCAAGGGTCCGGACTTCAAAGGGCTCCAGGCCTATATCTGGGGCGACCCCACAACAGACCGGCAGTTGTATCCCGGAGTCGAGAGCCCTGCTGATTGAATCGCGGCCGACCCTACGGAGGAGAACTCTTGCTTGAAACCACCACGAGCCCTGCAGACTGCGTCGCGGCTCCTTCTTGCTGAACCCTTGAAGCTCCCCGGAACATCGGGGCCCTGCTGACGCTGTCGCGGCCCAACCTCGCTGAAACCTCCCTCGGAGCCCTGCTGACGACGTCGCGGCTCGAGCTGAGCGGAAACCATCTTGAGAGCCCCGCTGACCTGGTCGCGGCTCTCCACGAACTGAACGCCAGAGCCCCGCTGACGCCGTCGCGGCTCGACCCCTCCGAGTTCCGGAGGCCCTCCAGCTTGAGGATAAGAACTGGGCCCCAGGTACCCTCGTACCAAGCTCCTGCCAAGGACTGTCCCGCTACCCCTTCCCTTCTAAAGAGACACTGAGACCTTTGTGGATCCCTTGATCCCCTTTCGTGTAAATATTGATCCCGTAACGTGCTGATAAAGAATTGCTCGTCTTGAGACAACCTCCTTGAGTCCTGTGTGGTGGTGTTACTGTGCTAGTACATAATAGGAGAAGGATCTCCCAGGAGGCTTCTCTGCAGCGCTCGGCTACTTCGTACAGTGTGGGGGCCCCTCTGGGTGGTCTCTCCAACTCCCCGAGGTCCGCCTTCCAACATGAACTAACTATAACGGGGGAATTTCTCTGGTTTTGTATGAGTGAAATGTCCAACTAACTATAACTTTCCCTAAAACCTATGGTTTTTTCAGTGCATTTCTATGGTTTTTTTAAATGCTAATTTCTAACTAAACTTTGCCTAAAACCTATGGTTTTTCTGTGAATTTCTAAGGTTTTTTAAATGCTAATTTCTAACTATAACGTGCCTGAAACCTATGGGTTTTTTCAGTGAATTTCAAAGGTTTTTGAAATGCTAGTTTCTAACTATGCCTACAGAGGTAGGACATGTGATGGAAGAAGAAACAACGCACAGAAAGAAAAAAAAGGAAATGCACAAAGAATCAGCAGAAGCCCACAAAGATGAAGAAAAGTGCAGGAAGAAGAAGAGATGTGCAGAAAGAACCAACAGAGGAGCATAAAGTCCTAAGGTGCCCACAACTTTTCAGACGGGTACTGGTGGTAACTGACTCTGACTAATCAGGCCTAGAGCCAGTGCTATGCTAAAAGACACTTAGAATACAGTGAAAACACCTACATACACTAGGGAACACTATGCGTTGGGGTACCCTGTGATTAGCATGACCTCCTCTGTAAGTCCCTAGTACATAATAGGGCAGGGGGATTAAAACTTCCTCGTAAAACGCGCCACGGGGCGCGTTTGCACACTAGTGAAGGGAGGGGGGGCCTGAGGTTACATGTGGCCATTTTAATATTTGGGATAAAGTCCCCTGGGGTCCAACTAGCCCACCAGGTACCTCCAGTAAGTGCCACAAAGAGGTGTAAAAAGGGGCATGGCCTGGACCACCTCTCTGCAACGCAGCGCAGTGGCGCTCACTGGAAGCACCTGGTGGTCTAGTTGGCCTCCAGGGGCCCTCAGGATTGAAGGGGAGTTAATTCCCCAACTTAAAACGCGCCACAGGGTGTGTTTGCACACATGTCACCTCAGGCCCCTCGAGCCCCCCCACGCAGGTTATAATTATTTTTTTTTAAACAAGCCCCGGAGGCTGTGGGGGGGGGCTGTGTGCCCCCCGCAAATATTTATAGAAAGCCCCAGGGTGGCGGTCCCCGGGGCTGCGGCTGGGCCCCCGCAAATATGTTTTAGAAATGCCCCCGGGACTTGGCCCACCCGGGGTCTAATTAATAACGAAGCGCGAAAGTCCGCGCTTCGCTTTTTTTTATTTTCACGGCCGGATCCGCGGATCCTCCGTGCATCTCGCGATTATTTTTTGTTTAAATGCTTTTTTTGGCCATGGGGGTCCATGTGAGACCCCCTAAGCAGGCCTAGGGGGTCAGGGTGTTTCTACCCTGCCCCCTTTTCTTGTTTTTGGCCTTTGTTTTTCTGTTTTCTCATGATCGGGAGGGTGTGCGGATCCATCGCGCCTCTAAATATTGAAACTTTTATTTTTGATTTTCTCAGCAACTACTGAACGGATTTACACCATTTTTAAAAAAGGTCACTTTCTGAGTCAAGCAGTACCTTTTTGCAAAATTTCGGATAAATCTGTTCAGTAGTCTCCGCTGTATCCTTGCATAAAGTTTCCTATGGGAAATTGATTTTTGTACTCTTCTTTTTTGAATTTCTCAGCAACTACTGAATGGATTCACACCATTTAAAAAAAAGGTCTCTTTCTGAACCAAGGGCTACCTTTTTGCAAAATTTGGTGTAATTCCGTTCAGCAGTTCGGGCTGTAGTCGTGTCTAAAGTTTCCTATGGGAAATAACATGGAGAAATTGCGTTTTGGGACCCCCCTTTTTTCTCAGCCCTCGCTTGGCGAATCACCCCGAAACTTTCAGGATAGGAGCTGACCGGAGCGAGACCAATGTCTTTCGTCAACCGGCGCCAAAGTTATTGGGAAAAGAAAAAACGCTTTTTGAATAGAAACAAGGTCCTAACTATAACTACCTACTGGGGACTGCCAGTAGGTAATAATATATATATATATGTGTGTGTATATGTGTGTGTATTTTCAGTGAAAAAAAAAATTACAGGGACATTATAGTTAGGGTCAGATCTCACTTGTACAAAACCATAGATATTCAGCAGTTATATTTATCTGAGCTATACCTTTTTCCCCCGCACTGCATCTTATGACCTCCCATATGACATCACTCATGACATGGTCAGTGACATCACTGATGACATCACTGATGACATCATCCACAGAAGCAAGCACATGCATGACTATCTGAATGCAGTAGTGACTGCTACCGACCAGGGTTGGTGGGGTGGGGACCTGGGGGACAGAGGGGGGAATAATGAAAAAAGAACTTACCTTTTTAATGCCGACCACTGCCTCTTCTTTCTCTGTTCTCCTCTCTGCACAACAGAAAACATAGCACAGAGCCTCTCAGAATCCTGTGGCCAATCACAATGCTGCCTTAGCAGCGTTGTGATTGGTCTGAGCACCGTGGTTTGTCGCTCAGACAGGGGCTGGCAAGCTATGCATGTTCTCGATGCAGGCTGTAATACACTTACCCCTGTGACGCACGGGGAGCCCGACCCACCCGCCTAGCTTCAGCTGCAAGCTGAATGTAAAAAACAAAATGATAATAATGAACGTAATGTAAAAAACAAAATGATAATAATGAAGGTTATTATCATTTTATTTTTTGCATCCAGCTTGCAGCTGAAGCAGTATGACGACGCTTCTCCGCCTTGGTGGTACAGCCTCCCCTGTCTGAATGGGTCTGTGAGTGACTGAGAGTATCTGAGTGGTTTTGTGAGTGCCTGCTTGAGTAGGTTTGTGAGTGGGTGCATTAGTGTCTGAGTGGGTCTATGAGTGCATGTGATAATGTCTGAGTATGTCTGTGAGTGGGGTGTGTGAGTGGGTGTGCTTCTTTGCTTTGTGGGATGTCATATTCATTGGCATCCAGAACGCCTCACCAAAATCAGTGGGAAATGCGCTGAGGGTGCTTGTTAAGCTGTCCATGATTCTGGCAAAAGGCAAGAAGATCTTTGGAGTCTACAAAGGTGGGCGGTGCCAAACGGAAAAGCATCCAAGTGATTTCCACATTTGCATACTCCTAGCAATTTATGGTTTAAATCATTATATTGAATTTTGTCGTGCAAGATAACAATATGCCCACCTACAACCACAGGCCGGCGGGAAACTTGCTGATGCTTTCATATTTAATTAAATCAAACACATAGATGAACGAAGGAAAGAGGCAACAGGGGAGTCGAAAAAGAACAGAGTATAGCCAAGAGTAGAGAGAGATCAGTAGGGAAACAAAGAGATGGGAAACCACCCATTGCTCAGAGTAAGGTCTGGTAGGAGGTCAAGGCCGAATTCCCCTCGGGGAAGAGGGCGGGCTGCTTGGGGGGACGTGGGTACCGCAGAACCCTGAGGTATTGAGGGCATGTGAGCTCAGCAAATTCGGAGGAGAGGTATGCCATAGTGGACTCCTAGGTATTGTCAAACTTAGGGAATGTGCGATGAAGCCCAGCTGTGATCCGTTTCAGCCCGACCACCTCCCACAATCTGTGTAGCCAGTCTAGCTTGGTAGGGATAACATCCGTGCCCCACCTCGCCAGAAGGACTTGCTCCGCCGCTCCCAAAGCCAAAGTGATCGCCCTACCTCGGCAGGAACGAAGAGGGTATGTAAGGGGGTTAGGAAGACCCAACAAAATGTAGCTGGGAAATCTAGGGAGTTCCGTTTGGTGTATATGGTCGACTACGGGCAAGATAGAATCCCAGAAGGGCTGTATCTTCAGGCAATGCCAAAGAATATGAGATAAAGTGCCCACCTGGCCGCAGTTGCGCCAACAAAGATCACTGCAGCGAGGCCTCCATTTAGCAACCCACGTCGGGGTATAATACCAGTGATACACAATATTTCGGAGCATATCTTTCCCTGAAGTGCTGCCTGATGATGCTCGAGCCCTGTGTATAATGTCCGCCCATTCTTTTGGGGAGAATTCCCTTTCCAGCTCCGATTCCCACCTACGCTGTGCTGGGGACATAGAGGGGTTCTTAGCCTTGTTGAGAAAATTATAGATGTCCGACAGGAGACGTTTATTTGAAGTGCGGGTGATAAACCAAATCTCAAATTTCGTAAGGAGGCGGCTTGCATTCGGACACACCTGAGGCTGCGTAACCCAATGGCACAGTGCTAAGTACTGCCAGTACGCTTCCCCAGGGATCCTGTAGTGAGATACAAGTTGGGGGAAGTCCATAATGCCCTGTAAGTCAAAAAGGTCACCAATACGTTTACAGTTGGCCTCCTGCCATTTCAAGTAGGAGTTCCTGGTGAAAGCTGGAGGAAATTCCGGGTTCCCAATAAAGGGGGTCAAGGGTGAAATGGTCATAGAGAGCTGACACCTTTCTTGTACTCTATCCCATACCATCATGGTCGCGCGCAAGACCGGAGAGAGATATGCACCCAGAGAACGATGTCGCCGCGGGAGCCGAGGAAGCTTCCATATGTGAATCCCGGTTACACCACGGTGCTTTCCGGACTCTAATTGGTACCATTCCACCATCCAGCGCAGCTGCACCGCTTTATAATACCGGTGCAGGTGGGGTACCCCAAGACCTCCGTCCTCCTGCCACAGGTACGTGAGATGCCGAGCTATGCACGGCTTCTTCCCTCCCCAGATGAAGCCATTAATTAGTTGTTGCAGTTGTACCAATACAGTGGATGGTGGACTTGGGTGAAGCTTTTGCATTATGTACAACAGACGCGGCAAGATTGTCATCTTAACTGCGGCTAACTTGCCCAACCACTAAAGAGCATGTTTCTTCCAGGTGTTTAGATCCTTATGGATCTTAACCAGCATTTCCGAGTAGTTCACCTGGGCTGTCTTTGCAGTGGTCGCAAAGACCCAGAGTCCCAAATATGTGATATCACTTGTCGCCCAGGAGAATAGAAAAAGTTGCGACAGTTGGAGGCGGTCCGCTGCCGGGATCGTAAGACTCAAGGCCTGTAACTTCTTCAAGTTTATTTTGAACCCTGACACAGCGCTGAAGGCGTCCACCTCCGCCAGCAGGGGTGGAAGAGATGACAGCGGGTTGGAGAGGAAAAGGAGCACGTCACCCGCATATAGCGAGATCCTATGCTCCCTGTCCTCAATCCGGATCCCGGTGACCATAGGAAGGTGGCGGATTCGTTTAGCAAACGGCTCCATGTGGAGCGCGAACAGGAGAGGGGAAACGGACACCCCTGTTGCGCGCCACTCCTGATCGGGAAAGGCTGGGACACCACTCCATTGACCCTAATCCGGTGGGGGGCTGTGAGGCCCTTCTCCCTGAGCTGATATTGGTCCTGGGGACCCCATCCCCTAGGGCCTGGCCACAATTCAATGAAGGAGGAGTCGACGTGGCTCCCCTCCCTAGATCAATTTTGGCCCCGGGAACCCCATCACCCGGGGCTTATCCTTAATTGAATGGGGTGGGGGCTGCGCAGCCCCCCTCCATGGTCCTCGTGTCCCTGGATGCCCTGGTCCCACCCAGAGCACCCAGTGTGCTATAGGACCACGTAGGAAGCGCCAAGACCCCGTGGTCTCAGCAGGCTCCCGCCTCCTGCAGGAGCCAGCATTTCTCTGACACACAGGGAGCTACTGGAAATGCAGCTCCCTGCATGAGAGAGCAATAGTTTAATCTTGTTCCCTGCCTGCATGTCTGCGAGCAGAGAAAGAGATAAAATCTCTGCATCCATCAAGCGGGAGCACTTTGACAGATCCCACCCGCTGGAACTGGAGTGTTTGTTTTTTCCTTGGCAGCAGGAGTGCCATGCGGCCCCCTCCCTTTTATTTATTTATTTATTTATTTGTAGAGCGCGACATTCATCCCAAGGGATATCACGGCTCTAACAGCATGAACTAGGGTATTAGGCTACTGGAGCAAGCAGGAGGATGTTAGTTTATTGGAAACAAATGAGTTTTCAGTTTTTTCCGGAACTCCGGATAGTTGGGTGTGAGTCGGAGGTCTATGGGAAGATCGTTCCATTTTCTAGCTGCCAGGTACGAGAAGGAGCGCCCTCCGGATCTTACTTTCTTTATACATTTAGTTCTGGCCAGTGCCAGGTATGAGGACCACAGGTGTCTTGTTGGGGCATAGAACTCGAGTCTACCCTGTAGCATTTTGGGGCCATTTTTAAATAGTGCTTTATGGGCATGGCTGGGTAGCTTAAAAACCGCTCTTTGGCGCATGGGAAGCCAATGCAGGTCTTTCATGCACTTTGATGCTGAACCTAATCTGTTTTTGTTGCATACCAACTTGGCAGCGGGATTTTGGAGCACCTGTAACCGAGTGAAGAGAGACTCGTTCATGCCCACAAATAGAGCATTGCCATAGTCCAGCTGACTCATAAGCAAGCCCTGCGTGACTGTTCTTCTGCAGTCTAGTGGGATCCAGGGAAAAGGCCTGTGTAGCAGTTTCAAAGTGGCAAAACCCTTGCCACAAAGGGTCCTTCATGGATAGAGTATCATCAATGAAGATACCTAGGTTTTTTGCGCAGTGCTTAGGGGTTGGGGCAGTCCCGAGTGTTTGTGGCCACCATGTGGCGTCCCAGATCCCCTTGGCCCCTCCAAAAAGCAGAATTTCAGTTTTCCCTGAATTTAATTTAAGGCAGTGCTTCTGCATCCACTGTGCCATTTCTGAGAGACAGTTATGTAGTTTTATTTTGGTGGCTTCGGGCCTTTCTTCGAGGGCTACCATTAGCTGTGTGTCATCAGCATAGGAGCAAATGCCAATACCCCATTTTCTGCTAATTTCTGCCAGGGATGAGACGTAGTTGTTAAATAGCGTGGGGCTTAGCGATGCTCCCTGGGGAACACCACAGCCGATGATCTTAGTTTCAGATTGGAGCTGACCTAGTCGAACTGTTTGTGTTCGGTTTTTGAGAAATGAGCCAAACGTTTTTAACGCTGTGGAGTAGATTCCTTTTTAGTAGAGGGTTTCCAGCAGTCTGTTGTGGGAGACCGTGTCGAATGCCGCCGACAGGTCCAGAAGTATCAGAGCGATGGCTCCTCCTTGGTCGGTACAGGACCTAGGGCCTCATGTAGGTAGCATACCAGTTACCACTTCTAAAATACCGAACGATACCGAATCGGTATTTTAGAAGTGGTAACTGGTATGTAGGTAATGAGTCGGTATTTTTTACCGAATCGTTACTAGTCGGTAATTACCGAATCGGTATTTACCGATTCGGTAATGAGGCATACCTTCCCATTGAGGGGAAGGTATGCCTCATTACCGAATCGGTAAATACCGATTCGGTAATGGGGGGAACACATACAAGGGTGGCAGGGTGTCACATTGACACCCTGTTGCACCCCTGATTCGGCCATGTGTGCACATGTGGCACACATACATGCCCTAAGGGCATGTATGTATGCCACATTGCACACTGCTACGCGCGTAAAAATGCATTTGCACATACATTCATTATTTACCACCAACTATAAGTTGGTGGTAAATACCGACTCTTAAACACACACACACACTCCCCCTACATCTCGATTTTGCTTTCGGAATTTACCGAATCGGTAAAATTACCGATTCGGAAAAGTTACCGATTCGGTAACATTACCGATTCGGTATTTTTACCGAATCGGTAATTTTACCGATTCGGTAAATTCCGAAAGCAAAATTTGTACCCCTACATACCAATGGCCAAAATACCGGTCGGTAACGGTATAATTACCGAAAATCGTCCGTTACCGACCGGTATTTGGCTACCTACATGAGGCCCCTAATGTTTTCTGATACTGCTAGTAGTGTGGCCTCAGTGCTGTTGGTAGCCCTGAAACCAGTCTGCGAGGGGTCCAGTAGGTCACTAGATTCAAGGAAGTTGGTTAATTGCTTGTTTACCAGTTTCTCCAACACTTTGGATAGGTATGGAAGTTGGGAGATTAGACGGTAGTTTTCCGGATTGAGAACATCTGTCCCTGCCTTTTTTAACAGGGGAGTAATTACTGCCTGTTTCCAACTGTCTGGAAAGTTGGCAGTGTTGAGAGATTTATTGAGAAGCTGGGTAACATATGGGCAAAGGATAGAGGCTGTCCGAGCAAAAATGAAGTGTGGGCAGGGATCCAGAGGGGACCCTGACTTAACTTCACCCATTGCATTCAGCACCTCGGTTTCTGTGAGGGGAGCAAATGTACTCATTTTAGACATTGCTTCTGGATGGGGGGTCTGAACATTCTGGTTCTTGATGTCAAATTCTGTAGTGGGGTTGAAAGTGGAATATATAGGACTAATTTTGTCCGAAAAGAAATTGCTGATTTTTTCGCAGGATTCTGCGGAAGGGGAAATGGTTTGTGACATGCTGGTTGGTTTGCAGAGTTCTTTCACTATTTTATAAAGCTCTTTGGTTGAGTTACAGTTTTCATTTATTCGTTGCACAAAGTAGCTTTTTTTAGTATTTTTTATCGCGTGATTGTACATTTTAAGCTCAGATTTGTACCGAGATCTATCTAATTCAAGTTTGGACAGTCGCCATTGATGTTCAGTGTGTTGGCACTTTCTTTTAAGTATTTTGAGTTGGGGTGTATACCATTTCTCAGTGAGAGGTCTTTTTGATCGACTGGACTGAAGTATAGGGGCAATTTGGTTCAAAGTAGTTGTGATTTCGGACTCCAGATGTGCTGCGGCTAGATTTGTTGAGAGCACATTCAGGGGCAGAGTGTTAGAGGGGGGAAAGTGTTGTAGGAATGTTGTTTCGGTAACTAGCCTCCATGCTCTGTTATTTGTCCTTTCGGGCTTGCTTGGATGCTCAAGTTTAGTTGGCAGTTCCAATGAAAATGATATTAGTGAATGATCTGTCCATACTAGTGGTTTGATTTCCTGGATGACAGTGGAGTTGATGTTGGAGAAAAGCAGGTCAAGGGTATGCCCTGCAATATGAGTGGGCTCCTTGATCCATTGCTTTAATTGGAGGATCTGCAGGTCGCTCTCCAATTGTGAGACCACCGGCTGATCAAGTTTTTCATAATGGACATTGAAGTCGCCTATTACTAGGTAGTTATTGAGGTAGGGCCAGACCACGGGAGATTCACCATTTCAGGCACTCACTCACCCATACAGATACTCACAGAGCCACTCACTCATACACCCACAGACACATCCACTTGCTCACCCATGCAAAACTCACACACTCCCTCACTCATGTATACTATCTCTCACATACCCACTCACTCACCTAAACACCACTTACACACCCACTCACTTACCCATACAGGCACTCCCACAGCCACTTATCTTACTATATATGTTTAACACTCAGTAACTTTTAGAAGACACTCACAATCACTGGATGATGTCATCAGTGATGTCATTTGAGATCTCATCATTGATGTCATTGATGTCATCAGTGATGCAATTTGAGATGTAATCAGTGATGTCATGAGTGTTGTCACTGACCATGTCATGAGTTGATATAATATGTGAGTCATAAGCAGTGGATTGCAGGAGGGTAAGTTATAGTTAGCTCATCTAATTTTAAGTGATGAATTTCTCTGGTTTTGTATGAGATGTGAACCAAACTATAATGCCTCGGTAACCTTTGGTTTATACCATGAATTTTGAAGGTTTCTTAATTCTTTTTCCTAACTATAATGTCCCTGTAACTTTTTTTTTTCCCGGTGAAATATATATATATATATATATATTTATTACCTACTGGTAATTATAGTTAGGTATAGTTAGGTATATTACCTACTGGCAGTCGCCAGTAGGTAGTTATAGTTGGGACCTATTTTCCATAGGAAATCCGCAACATTCTATTTGGAATAACGTTGGCTCCGATTGACGAATCTTCGCAAAATTTTCCAAACTTTTGGCCAGCTCCGGTCCGCTCCTATCCTGAAAATTTCGCGGTGATTCGTCAAGTGGGGGCCGAGAAAAAAGGGGGGTCCCAAAACGCATTTTCCACATGCATTTTCCCATAGGACCTGTTGACGCAGCTACAGCCCGAACTGCTGAACGGAATTACACCAAATTTGGCAAAGAGGTAGTCCTCAGTTCAGACTCATGCCTTTTGCTTAAATGGTGTAAATTCGTTCAGTAGTTCCTGAGAAAATTAGAGTTAAAAAGATAGATATATCTGGGCGGAGCCTAACCACACATCTCATTGTGAGATCTGATTGGCTGTCAGTACTTCATCCAAGAAGTGTTGGCAGCCATCGTGGGACCAATATACATGATAGCACCTCATTAAAAAGCATTGCAGTTAATAGAAGGTTTTAGGATTTTAGTTACATTATAAATCATTTGTTGATGGTACCATACTCATTTTAGGAATTGTGGTGTGTTCTAAGGTGATTTTACCATGTGAAAAAGCCTTCTGCTGTGATATCATGAATCATGTTTGAGAGAAAACTATTTTCTCATGCTTTTCCCACAGAGGTTTGGAAGGTGATATTTAAGCTAAACAGAGCATATTTTCTGTAAATTAACATTATCTTTCTCAGTCATGTGAGAATGAAGTCTGACATTCTCAGTAAAACATGTACATCCAACAAGGGCAGAGACTGTCAGTTGATTCCTTTGTGTTCTAGTACAGCTTCCCTGAGTGTTCTAAAGAACAACTAGAGCGCTAACAGTCCTACTTATGACAAACGTATGGCACACCTGAAGCCATCTTCATTGGAATAAAGTGGTAACTCTTAAAACATTTAATTTGCCATAGAAATTATGATTAGTGCTGCAGAAAGAAAAATTAGGGCACATTTTGACTTCTCGGATCCTCTTCTAGTTCTATTTCATAAAAAAATTCTGACATGCAGACTGAAACATGCACTTTGAATACCAGCAGCAGACTTCCCTGGTGAGCAGTGGCTTTACTACAGTGATCTAATGAGCAACTAGAGTGCTAACATTCAGAATTTATGGCAAATGTGTGACACATCTGAATGCCTTCTTGATGGAACCAAAGTAAAAAACTGAAAGTATTTCCTACTGAGGAGACTGCAGTAAATGAGGAAATTAGGAAACTTCATAACAAATAAATCTCCCAAGATGGCCACCAGAGACAAAAGAGCCCAAATGTAGCCCAAATATCACCCAGATGTAGCCTAAGGATAGCCCAATGACAGAATGTCCCAGAGTGTTCTAACGAACAACTAGAGCGCTAACAGTATTACTTATGACAAAAGTATGGCACACGTGAAGCCATGTTGATTGGATTTAAGTGGTAACACTTAAAACATTTAAGTAACAAAGGAACAACATGAGGGGGTTCATTTTGCTATAGAAATTATGATTAGTGCTGCAGAAAGAAAAATTAGGGCACATTTTGACTTCTCGGATCCTCTTCTAGTTCTATTTCATAAAAAAATTCTGACATGCAGACTGAAACATGCACTTTGAATACCAGCAGCAGACTTCCCTGGTGAGCAGTAGCTTTACTACAGTGATCTAATGAGCAACTAGAGTGCTAACATTCAGAATTTATGGCAAATGTGTGACATATCTGAATGCCTTCTTGATGAAACCAGAGTAAAATACTGAAAGTATTTCCTACTGAGGAGACTGCAGTAAATGAGGAAATTAGGAAACTTCATAACAAATAAATCTCCCAAGATGGCCACCAGAGACAAAATAGCCCAAATGTAGCCCAAATATCACCCAGATGTAGCCCAAATATCACCCAGATGTAGCCCAAGTATAGCCCAATGACAGAATGTCCCAGAGTGTTCTAACGAACAACTAGAGCGCTAACAGTCTTACTTATGACAAAAGTATGGCACACCTGAAGCCATCTTGATTGGAATAAAGTGGTAACACTTAAAACATTTAATTTACAAAGGAACAACATGAGGGGGTTCATTTCGCTATAGAAATTATGATTAGTGCTGCAGAAAGAAAAATTAGGGCACATTTTGACTTCTTGGATCCTCTTCTAATTCTATTTCATAAAAAAATTCTGACATGCAGACTGAAACATGCACTTTGAATACCAGCAGCAGACTTCCCTGGTGAGCAGTAGCTTTACTACAGTGATCTAATGAGCAACTAGAGTGCTAACATTCAGAATTTATGGCAAATGTGTGACACATCTGAATGCCTTCTTGATGGAACCAAAGTAAAAAACTGAAAGTATTTCCTACTGAGGAGACTGCAGTAAATGAGGAAATTAGGAAACTTCATAACAAATAAATCTCCCAAGATGGCCACCAAAGACAAAAGAGCCCAAATGTAGCCCAAATATCACCCAGATGTAGCCCAAGTATAGCCCAATGACAGAATGTCCCAGAGTGTTCTAATGAACAACTAGAGCGCTAACAGTCTTACTTATGACAAAAGTATGGCACACGTGAAGCCATCTTGATTGGATTAAAGTGGTAACATTTAAATCATTTAAGTAACAAAGGAACAACATGAGGGGGTTCATTTTGCTATAGAAATTATGATTAGTGCTGCAGAAAGAAAAATTAGGGCACATTTTGACTTCTCGGATCCTCTTCTAGTTCTATTTCATAAAAGAATTCTGACATGCAGACTGAAACATGCACTTTGAATACCAGCAGCAGACTTCCCTGGTGAGCAGTAGCTTTACTACAGTGATCTAATGAGCAACTAGAGTGCTAACATTCAGAATTTATGGCAAATGTGTGACATATCTGAATGCCTTCTTGATGAAACCAGAGTAAAAAACTGAAAGTATTTCCTACTGAGGAGACTGCTGTAAATGAGGAAATTAGGAAAATTCATAACAAATAAATCTCCCAAGATGGCCACCAGAGACAAAATAGCCCAAATGTAGCCCAAATATCACCCAGATGTAGCCCAAATATCACCCAGATGTAGCCCAAGTATAGCCCAATGACAGAATGTCCCAGAGTGTTCTAACGAACAACTAGAGCGCTAACAGTCTTACTTATGACAAAAGTATGGCACACCTGAAGCCATCTTCATTGGAATAAAGTGGTAACTCTTAAAACATTTAATTTAAAAAGGAACAACATGAGGGGGTTCATTTTGCCATAGAAATTATGATTAGTGCTGCAGAAAGAAAAATTAGGGCACATTTTGACTTCTCGGATCCTCTTCTAGTTCTATTTCATAAAAAAATTCTGACATGCAGACTGAAACATGCACTTTGAATACCAGCAGCAGACTTCCCTGGTGAGCAGTAGCTTTACTACAGTGATCTAATGAGCAACTAGAGTGCTAACAATCAGAATTTATGGCAAATGTGTGACACATCTGAATGCCTTCTTGATGGAACCAAAGTAAAAAACTGAAAGTATTTCCTACTGAGGAGACTGCAGTAAATGAGGAAATTAGGAAACTTCATAACAAATAAATCTCCCAAGATGGCCACCAGAGACAAAAGAGCCCAAATGTAGCCCAAATATCACCCAGATGTAGCCCAAGTATAGCCCAATGACAGAATGTCCCAGAGTGTTCTAACGAACAACTAGAGCGCTAACAGTATTACTTATGACAAAAGTATGGCACACGTGAAGCCATCTTGATTGGATTAAAGTGGTAACATTTAAAACATTTAAGTAACAAAGGAACAACATGAGGGGGTTCATTTTGCTATAGAAATTATGATTAGTGCTGCAGAAAGAAAAATTAGGGCACATTTTGACTTCTCGGATCCTCTTCTAGTTCTATTTCATAAAAGAATTCTGACATACAGACTGAAACATGCACTTTGAATACCAGCAGCAGACTTCCCTGGTGAGCAGTGGCTTTACTACAGTGATCTAATGAGCAACTAGAGTGCTAACATTCAGAATTTATGGCAAATGTGTGACATATCTGAATGCCTTCTTGATGAAACCAGAGTAAAAAACTGAAAGTATTTCCTACTGAGGAGACTGCAGTAAATGAGGAAATTAGGAAAATTCATAACAAATAAATCTCCCAAGATGGCCACCAGAGACAAAAGTGCCCAAATGTAGCCCAAATATCACCCAGATGTAGCCCAAATATCACCCAGATGTAGCCCAAGTATAGCCCAATGACAGAATGTCCCAGAGTGTTCTAACGAACAATTAGAGCGCTAACAGTCTTACTTATGACAAAAGTATGGCACACCTGAAGCCATCTTCATTGGAATAAAGTGGTAACTCTTAAAACATTTAATTTAAAAAGGAACAACATGAGGGGGTTCATTTTGCCATAGAAATTATGATTAGTGCTGCAGAAAGAAAAATTAGGGCACATTTTGACTTCTCGGATCCTCTTCTAGTTCTATTTCATAAAGAAAATTCTGACATGCAGACTGAAACATGCACTTTGAATACCAGCAGCAGACTTCCCTGGTGAGCAGTAGCTTTACTACAGTGATCTAATGAGCAACTAGAGTGCTAACATTCAGAATTTATGGCAAATGTGTGACACATCTGAATGCCTTCTTGATGGAACCAAAGTAAAAAATTGAAAGTATTTCCTACTGAGGAGACTGCAGTAAATGAGGAAATTAGGAAACTTCATAACAAATAAATCTCCCAAGATGGCCACCAGAGCCAAAAGATCCAAAATGTAGCCCAAATATCACCCAGATATAGCCCAAGTATAGCCCAATGACAGAATGTCCCAGAGTGTTCTAACGAACAACTAGAGCGCTAACAGTCTTACTTATGGCAAAAGTATGGCACACGTGAAGCCATCTTGATTGGATTAAAGTGGTAACACTTAAAACATTTAAGTAACAAAGGAACAACATGAGGGGGTTCATTTTGCTATAGAAATTATGATTAGTGCTGCAGAAAGAAAAATTAGGGCACATTTTGACTTCTCGGAGCCTCTTCTAGTTCTATTTCATAAAAAAATTCTGACATGCAGACTGAAACATGCACTTTGAATACCAGCAGCAGACTTCCCTGGTGAGCAGTAGCTTTACTACAGTGATCTAATGAGCAACTAGAGTGCTAACATTCAGAATTTATGGCAAATGTGTGACACATCTGAATGCCTTCTTGATGGAACCAAAGTAAAAAACTGAAAGTATTTCCTACTGAGGAGACTGCAGTAAATGAGGAAATTAGGAAACTTCATAACAAATAAATCTCCCAAGATGGCCACCAAAGACAAAAGAGCCCAAATGTAGCCCAAATATCACCCAGATGTAGCCCAAGTATAGCCCAATGACAGAATGTCCCAGAGTGTTCTAAGGAACAACTAGAGCGCTAACAGTCTTACTTATGACAAAAGTATGGCACACGTGAAGCCATCTTGATTGGATTAAAGTGGTAACATTTAAATCATTTAAGTAACAAAGGAACAACATGAGGGGGTTCATTTTGCTATAGAAATTATGATTAGTGCTGCAGAAAGAAAAATTAGGGCACATTTTGACTTCTCGGATCCTCTTCTAGTTCTATTTCATAAAAGAATTCTGACATGCAGACTGAAACATGCACTTTGAATACCAGCAGCAGACTTCCCTGGTGAGCAGTAGCTTTACTACAGTGATCTAATGAGCAACTAGAGTGCTAACATTCAGAATTTATGGCAAATGTGTGACATATCTGAATGCCTTCTTGATGAAACCAGAGTAAAAAACTGAAAGTATTTCCTACTGAGGAGACTGCTGTAAATCAGGAAATTAGGAAAATTCATAACAAATAAATCTCCCAAGATGGCCACCAGAGACAAAATAGCCCAAATGTAGCCCAAATATCACCCAGATGTAGCCCAAATATCACCCAGATGTAGCCCAAGTATAGCCCAATGACAGAATGTCCCAGAGTGTTCTAACGAACAACTAGAGCGCTAACAGTCTTACTTATGACAAAAGTATGGCACACCTGAAGCCATCTTCATTGGAATAAAGTGGTAACTCTTAAAACATTTAATTTAAAAAGGAACAACATGAGGGGGTTCATTTTGCCATAGAAATTATGATTAGTGCTGCAGAAAGAAAAATTAGGGCACATTTTGACTTCTCGGATCCTCTTCTAGTTCTATTTCATAAAAAAATTCTGACATGCAGACTGAAACATGCACTTTGAATACCAGCAGCAGACTTCCCTGGTGAGCAGTAGCTTTACTACAGTGATCTAAAGAGCAACTAGAGTGCTAACATTCAGAATTTATGGCAAATGTGTGACATTTCTGAATGCCTTCTTGATGGAACCAAAGTAAAAAACTGAAAGTATTTCCTACTGAGGAGACTGCAGTAAATGAGGAAATTAGGAAACTTCATAACAAATAAATCTCCCAAGATGGCCACCAGAGACAAAAGAGCCCAAATGTAGCCCAAATATCACCCAGATGTAGCCCAAGTATAGCCCAATGACAGAATGTCCCAGAGTGTTCTAACGAACAACTAGAGCGCTAACAGTATTACTTATGACAAAAGTATGGCACACGTGAAGCCATCTTGATTGGATTAAAGTGGTAACATTTAAAACATTTAAGTAACAAAGGAACAACATGAGGGGGTTCATTTTGCTATAGAAATTATGATTAGTGCTGCAGAAAGAAAAATTAGGGCACATTTTGACTTCTCGGATCCTCTTCTAGTTCTATTTCATAAAAGAATTCTGACATACAGACTGAAACATGCACTTTGAATACCAGCAGCAGACTTCCCTGGTGAGCAGTAGCTTTACTACAGTGATCTAATGAGCAACTAGAGTGCTAACATTCAGAATTTATGGCAAATGTGTGACATATCTGAATGCCTTCTTGATGAAACCAGAGTAAAAAACTGAAAGTATTTCCTACTGAGGAGACTGCAGTAAATGAGGAAATTAGGAAAATTCATAACAAATAAATCTCCCAAGATGGCCACCAGAGACAAAAGTGCCCAAATGTAGCCCAAATATCACCCAGATGTAGCCCAAATATCACCCAGATGTAGCCCAAGTATAGCCCAATGACAGAATGTCCCAGAGTGTTCTAACGAACAATTAGAGCGCTAACAGTCTTACTTATGACAAAAGTATGGCACACCTGAAGCCATCTTCATTGGAATAAAGTGGTAACTCTTAAAACATTTAATTTAAAAAGGAACAACATGAGGGGGTTCATTTTGCCATAGAAATTATGATTAGTGCTGCAGAAAGAAAAATTAGGGCACATTTTGACTTCTCGGATCCTCTTCTAGTTCTATTTCATAAAGAAAATTCTGACATGCAGACTGAAACATGCACTTTGAATACCAGCAGCAGACTTCCCTGGTGAGCAGTAGCTTTACTACAGTGATCTAATGAGCAACTAGAGTGCTAACATTCAGAATTTATGGCAAATGTGTGACACATCTGAATGCCTTCTTGATGGAACCAAAGTAAAAAATTGAAAGTATTTCCTACTGAGGAGACTGCAGTAAATGAGGAAATTAGGAAACTTCATAACAAATAAATCTCCCAAGATGGCCACCAGAGCCAAAAGATCCAAAATGTAGCCCAAATATCACCCAGATGTAGCCCAAGTATAGCCCAATGACAGAATGTCCCAGAGTGTTCTAACGAACAACTAGAGCGCTAACAGTCTTACTTATGGCAAAAGTATGGCACACGTGAAGCCATCTTGATTGGATTAAAGTGGTAACACTTAAAACATTTAAGTAACAAAGGAACAACATGAGGGGGTTCATTTTGCTATAGAAATTATGATTAGTGCTGCAGAAAGAAAAATTAGGGCACATTTTGACTTCTCGGAGCCTCTTCTAGTTCTATTTCATAAAAAAATTCTGACATGCAGACTGAAACATGCACTTTGAATACCAGCAGCAGACTTCCCTGGTGAGCAGTAGCTTTACTACAGTGATCTAATGAGCAACTAGAGTGCTAACATTCAGAATTTATGGCAAATGTGTGACACATCTGAATGCCTTCTTGATGGAACCAAAGTAAAAAACTGAAAGTATTTCCTACTGAGGAGACTGCAGTAAATGAGGAAATTAGGAAACTTCATAACAAATAAATCTCCCAAGATGGCCACCAAAGACAAAAGAGCCCAAATGTAGCCCAAATATCACCCAGATGTAGCCCAAGTATAGCCCAATGACAGAATGTCCCAGAGTGTTCTAACGAACAACTAGAGCGCTAACAGTCTTACTTATGACAAAAGTATGGCACACGTGAAGCCATCTTGATTGGATTAAAGTGGTAACATTTAAAACATTTAAGTAACAAAGGAACAACATGAGGGGGTTCATTTTGCTATAGAAATTATGATTAGTGCTGCAGAAAGAAAAATTAGGGCACATTTTGACTTCTCGGATCCTCTTCTAGTTCTATTTCATAAAAGAATTCTGACATGCAGACTGAAACATGCACTTTGAATACCAGCAGCAGACTTCCCTGGTGAGCAGTAGCTTTACTACAGTGATCTAATGAGCAACTAGAGTGCTAACATTCAGAATTTATGGCAAATGTGTGACATATCTGAATGCCTTCTTGATGAAACCAGAGTAAAAAACTGAAAGTATTTCCTACTGAGGAGACTGCAGTAAATGAGGAAATTAGGAAAATTCATAACAAATAAATCTCCCAAGATGGCCACCAGAGACAAAAGAGCCCAAATGTAGCCCAAATATCACCCAGATGTAGCCCAAATATCACCCAGATGTAGCCCAAGTATAGCCCAATGACAGAATGTCCCAGAGTGTTCTAACGAACAACTAGAGCGCTAACAGTCTTACTTATGACAAAATTATGGCACACCTGAAGCCATCTTGATTGGAATAAAGTGGTAACACTTAAAACATTTAATTTACAAAGGAACAACATGAGGGGGTTCATTTTGCCATAGAAATTAGGATTAGTGCTGCAGAAAGAAAAATTAGGGCACATTTTGACTTCTCAAATCCTCTTCTATTTCATAAAAAAATTCTGACATGCAGACTGAAACATGCACTTTGAATACCAGCAGCAGACTTCCCTGGTGAGCAGTAGCTTTACTACAGTGATCTAATGAGCAACTAGAGTGCTAACATTCAGAATTTATGGCAAATGTGTGACACATCTGAATGCCTTCTTGATGGAACCAAAGTAAACAACCGAAAGTATTTTCTACTGAGGAGACTGCAGTAAATGAGGAAATTAGGAAACTTCATAACAAATAAATCTCCCAAGATGGCCACCAGAGACAAAAGAGCCCAAATGCAGCACAAATATCACCCAGATGTAGCCCACTTGTAGCCCAATGACAGAAGTGTGCAAAACACTTATTTTTTGTGTATTTGCTGTTGTATATAGTGCAGACTTGTCAGGTATTGGAGTGCATTACATGAGCATTGGTTACATCACACAAGATCAAATTCATTTTGGTATTAGACATGGGAGATTAAGTGATTTGACCAGAATCACAGAATGTTGAGCTGAAGCAGAAACTCCAACCTGGTTCCCCAGTTGCAAAGTCTGCAGCTCTGGAAGTAACACCACATCCTCTCCCCTAAGTGTAACATTTAATCAAGTGGTCAACTGGATAAAAAAACATAAAGATTACAAATAATGTAAAAGTTCTTTGTCGCTATTTGAAAACTCAGAAAATATGTCCTCATTTTAGTTTTTTAGAGCACTAACCATACTTTTGATGCAAATAAGACCCTCTCATATATGTAATTTCTAAAGGAAATGCTCTAGGTATTACAGTTTTGATTACATCAAGATGACGTCAGGCGTTCCACACTTTTGTAATAAATATAGAATGTTAGCAATCTAGTTGTTCATTGGGAGACTGTTGAGAGGCAGAGGCTAGGGGCACGGACTCTGAAAATTGAAGGCAGGTAGGAGAGTGCAGAGGCAACAATTTGACCACACTGGGCAGGCAGGAAGGGCAGTGGCAGCACAACAGACTATGGAGGGCAGTGGAAAGGGGGGCAGGGGCAACAAACCAACAATACAGGTCTGGCAAGAGAGGCTGTGGCAACATAATAGACCATTGTGGGCAGAAGGAAGAGGCAGTGGTAGTACAACCATACATGACAACAGACCCGTTTCAGCCAGGAAACGTCCAATGTTTTTAAGCTCAAATGGGCTTTATTTGATCTGTCTCCTGTCTACAATCTCCTCTTTTTCAATGTAACTCATAGGGGAAAATCAATACCCCAGTTTTCTTTCACAATCTCCCTCTTACCAAGTTCAAAATGTTCGCAAGTATGGTACATTGGATCATGGTAGGCAGGAGGAATTGGGGTAGAGACATGGACTCGGATAACAGAGGACAGGAGGGACATGGAGAGGTGCACCAAACTGATCCTACAGGGCAGGCATCAGGGTTTGCAGCAGCACAATACACCACACAGGGCATGCAGGACGGGAGTGCAGCACAACAATCCATAGAAAGCAATAGGGAGGGGACAGGACCATGCACATGGACAACAGAGAATAGAGGGGAAAGAGGCAATGGTAGCTAGCTGACCATAATGGACAGATAGGAGATAAATCTGCAGCATAACAGACCATAAAAGGCAGGAGGGACGGATCAGGGACATTACAATGGAACAGACAAGCCAGGAGAGAGGGAATAGGGGTCTGTACATGGAAACAGAGGGCTGGGGGCAAGGGGGCAGGGCAGGAGCAGCAAGATGACCATGGAGGTCAGGCAGAATGGGCACTAGAAACAAGACACACCATGGAGAGCAACAGTGAGACTATGATGGCATACACACAGACCATGGAGGGAAGGTGGGAGGGGCCATGGCAGCACAGAAGACCATGCATGGCAAGCGGGAGGGTTAGTGGCAGCACAATGGCTATGATGGGCAAGAAGGAGGGTGCAGGGGCATGCACAAAGGACCATGGAGGATAGAAGGGAGGGTCAAGACCTGGGCACAGACAAGAGAGTTCAGGGGAAGGAGCCTCACAACAGACCGTGTGGGGCAGGCAGGAGGAGCAGTTGCAGCACAACAGACCAGAGGGCAGAAGGGTGTGGCAGTAAAATGGACCATGGAGGACAGGATGAAGGGGATAGGGGCATGGCATGTGGACAGGCAGGGTGGGTTGCAGGGACAGGTTACAGTAATCTGACAATGCTAGGCAGGTGGGAGGGGAGTGGCAGCCCCACAGAACACTCAGAGTAGATAGGAGTGGCAGGTCCATGGAACATGGTGGGCAAAAAGGATGGAGCAGGGGCATGCACAAAGACATCGGAGGGCAGGGGGAAGGAGAATAGGGGCAGCAAGCTAAGCACAGAGGCTAAGCAAGAGGTTAATGATGGGCCATAGAATTGGGCAATGGAGGGCAGGAGGAGTGGACTGGTACATCATGCTAAATGGAGGGCAGTGGCAGCACATCAGACCATGCATGGCAGGAGGGAGGAGGCTAGTCCATGGATTCAGACTACAGAGGATAGGGAGGAGGTGGATGGGGCAGCAAGCTAACTGTTCAGAGAAGGTGGGTATTAGGAACTTTATTGTTTTTAAAATGTGTGTCTGTGCGAACTACTTAAAATATGAACAAATATGCAGCATAATCTCACTTTTATTCAGGAAGAAGAGGACGTTTGTGACTGTGACTCCGGGCTCACTTGGCAGAAACACCCCCTGACCCTACTCCCCCCATCACAAAATGTAATGCCCGTGAAAAGGGTAGGTGGATGCAGTGTTATATAGAACATAGTCCTGAGAGCACGATTGAAAATGAAAACTAGATATAGTATATGGTATAAACTATGCACCAAAAAGTGTGATATAAGATGAACCGGGGCGTGAAATATAATATGCAATACATTGTGCGCAATGACAGATTCATTGGAGAGCGTGAGATAGCACAGGCACTAGCGCGTGCTATTCGATATGCGCCTTGGAGTGTAATATGCACAGGGCAGTGTTGTGTAACCTAACTAGTCTCTAAAGCTGTAATATAAAATATGTGCTGGGGAGTGTAACGTTGCATATGCACTGTAACAAAGATATGGATCCCAGATTGTAATATGTATGGCATAGCGCTGTGCGTTATAACATAGGCATCGAGGAAGGCACGTTAGATGGGGCAATATAACCCGTGCAAAGGCAAGTGTGGCATGACATATTCACAGGGTGGTGTTACAGTGCACATGGGCTAGAGAGTGTCATAGCATACACACTAGCTGGTGGAATACAACACAGAGGTGTGTGGCACTTGGCGGGCACTGGTGGGTGTAACACAGCATTGGGCTCAGCCAGGAGCACGCTGTGACTCTCAAGTGAGGTTAGTCTCCTTTTCAGAGAGTAAAATAAAAAGTATTACACATCAGGCGGTGGATGTGTGTTTTATTAACCGTGAGGGGGGTTTCTTGCATAGTTTGGTCGAATTTTTGTCGAATCCCCTTTGAATGGCTTGGTGTGCGTGTGTATTAAATGTGCCCGTCAATAGCTACCCATGTTTTATAAATAAACGACAAGGGTGTCTACTTGGAGAGTACCCAACGGCGGGGGCGCCGGGTTTAGGCACGGTAGGGCGTCAGACACGTCAGAGCTTCACTAGCGGTGTAAATACATTCCACGTGGATTCATTGTATGCATAGTCGCCTTTTAATGAATATCACACAAATCGTCATGGTGATAGGTACTTACGGTTTGTCCAGCATGTCCTAGGTGTTTCTATAAATATATATTTTTTTTAAATAATAAAAAACAAAGGCCGGCCCCGGGGAATGGGGCCCCAGGGCCATAAGTGGCCTGAGGAGGGGGGCAACGCAGCCCCCCTGCTAAAGATTTTTTTTTTAAAAAGGGCCATGACCCGGGGGTTGGGGTTGCAGAGAGGTGGTCTAGGCTGTGCCCCTTTTTATATCTCTCTGCAACGCAGCTCTGTGGCGCTTACTGGAGGTACCTAGTGGTCTAGTTGGACCCTAGAGACCCTCAGGATTCAAGGGGACTTAATCTCCCAATTTAAAACGGCCACAGGGCGTGTTTACACAGTGGGGAAGGGAGGGGACGGGGCCTGAGGTGACGTGTGCAAACACGCCCTGCTACGCGGTTTAAGAGGTAGTTTTAATCCCCTGCCCTATTATATACTAGGGGCTTACAGAGGAGGTCATGCTAATCACAGGGGGACCCCAATGCATAGTGTTCCTTAGTGTATGTAGGTGTTTTCACTGTATTCTGAGTAACTTTTAACATAGCACTGGCTCTAGGACTGGTTAGTCAGACTCCGTTACCACCAGTATCCGTCTGAAAAAGTTGAGGGTACAGGATGATTTTGCAACAAGGCTTCTTTCTGCTCTTCTGTTTGTTCTTTCTGCACGTTATCCTTCTTCTTGCACTTTTCTTTGTCTTTGAGGACTTCTGTTGCTTCTTTCTGCATTTCCTTTTTTTATTTCTGTGCGTTTTTTCTTCTTTCTTCACATGTCCTATCTCTTTAGGCATAGTTAGAAATTAGCATTTAAAAAACCTTTGAAATTCACTGAAAAAACCATAGGTTTCAGGCACGTTATAGTTAGGAATTAGCATTTAAAAAACCTTAGAAATTCACTGAAAAAAAACATAGGTTTCAGGGGCGTTATAATTAGCTGGACTTTTCACTCGTACAAAACCATTGAAATTCCCCCCTTATCTATAACTCGTGCGCCCGCAATGCACTGCTGATGACGTCACAGATTACATCACTCATGACATGGTCAGTGACATCACTCATGACATCACTGATGACATCTCAAATGACATCACTGATGACATCACTGATGATATCATCCTTGTGATAAAGTGGCAGACCTCCTCTCCCCCTAATATAACCTTTGATACACATATTCAAAAATAGAAACTAAAATTTTCAAAACAATGGACATACCAATACCAGTTACAATAACCTATTCAGTAATTCTAAGATCAACATACACATCCACTCATTCACCAACACTCCTATACAGTCACTCATACATGTACTCACTCATCATATGTACTCATACACCTATACATCCTGTTACACAACGCCACTCATCCATAGAGTTACTCACACACATAGTCACTCATGCTAATAAAGAATCAAACATCCATTTACTTGCATATACAGTTATTCACACACCACCACACTTACTTCTACAGAAACTTACACATACTTAGTCTTTTAAACAATCACTTATAGAAACACATACTTATTCATACAGGAACTCTTCCAATCTCTCACATTCACATATACTCACTTATATACACCAATAGTCACATATAATAGTTTAAAACATATGTAGTTACTCATAAAGACACTATTGAGTCAGTCATTCACTCACTAACACACCCATACACACACTCATCCACCCATACAGTCCTGCACACATGCTGTCTTCAACACATACAAACAGTGAATCTCTCATTCATGCACCTATGCACTACGTAATACCCCCCACCGAACCATACAGACACTCAGACACTCATACTGATACTCAAAAAACCAACTGATAACCTATATAGACACTCATGTAGCTACTCACCAACCCATGCAGCCACTTATACACAAAGTGAGAGACTGATACAGATATTTACATATTTAAACATAACTCACTAAGCCATGTATTCACTAAGATACACTTAATCAGTCAGTTATACAAACAATTTTTCAAAAACAAATCATCCATTTAGACACTTAAATACCCATGTATTCTTCCATCGACCTTGAGATATACATATATAAAACATATGTAATTTTCAGAAAAACACACATTCACTGGATGGTGTCATCACTGATGTCATTTGAGATGTCATCAGTGATGTCATGAGTGATGTCACTGACCATGTCATGAGTGATGTAATATGTGACGTCATCAGCAGTGCATTGCGGGCGCGCGAGTTATAGTTAGCGGAACTAACTATAACGGGGGAATTTCAATGGTTTTGTACGAGTGAAAAGTCCAGCTAACTATAACGCCCCTGAAACCTATGGTTTTTTTCAGTGAATTTCTAAGGTTTTTTAAATGCTAATTCCTAACTATAACGTGCCTGAAACCTATGGTTTTTTCAGTGAATATATATATATATATATATATATATATATATATATATATATATATATATATATATATATATATATATATATATCAAAGAAAGTCCCCTTCACATGAGAGGTAAAAGCTGCACTTATGTACTGGGCTCTTTATTTTTGTTTTATTAGCTGCTATTACAACATTCCTGATGCGTTTCAGTTGGTACAACCTTGATCACTAGTGAAAGCAATCTCATGGCAGTCTCAGTTTCATTTATTTATAATCCCGCCCCCCTTAGGCAATGTTTAATGGAACTTGTAGTTACACCAAATATTACATTTTCAAAACCCCAGTGGGCAATGTCACTTTCAATGTTTGTTCAGCAGTACATCACCAGGCTGCATGGACCCATGCCATAGGTAATCCTCAGCAGCACCTTTACATAATACTGCTTCACAGTCAAAACTCCATGGAGGTCCTAGTGGGCAATGAAGGCGCCTCACTGGTGTTGCAAGCTTAGCGGCAGGACCACGCAGCTTAACATCAAAGAAAGTCCCCTCTACATAAGAGGAACAAGTTGCACTCATGAACTGAAAAACGAGCCAATCCAACTGGATATTTTGCCAGTGTTTATTCGGTGAGAAAACTAAAGCATTTCGACCGTGCTATGGTCTTGATCACATGACCTGTGATGCATGCTGATACATGGGGGTAGGGTGAAAATACTCTGATCCCCCAGGCCTGGTGGTGGGGTAAAAAGAGTTCAAATAAACCAAATTGACACCGTTTTGTGGCTTATCTGCAAGTCTGTGGCAAAAATTGAAAAAAAAGAAAAAACATGCATGGGCTACCATCCATGTTTTTTATGCCACTCCCCCGGTGGGTAAGGACCAGGGAATAGATTTATGATATTAATTGGGGTGGTGGCCCGCATGGCTTCCTCCCCAGGCTGATTTTGGCCCAGAGAACCATCATCCTCGGGGTCCAGCCAGAGCCATACAGAAATAGGTGAAGGGAGCTGCCCTCCCAGGCCAATTTCAGCCCCAGTGACTGCCCCCATTTCCAGCTGTTTAATAGAAGCAAGAGGGAGCCGGCAGTCCCCCTGTCTGGGCTGATTTCCCCATCCCCCAGGCCACAGCTGTGGAAGAAAAGGGGAGGTGGGCCACGAGGCCTCCTGCCAGAGCCTTTAATGACCTTGGGAACCCCATCCCACATGGGCAGGCTCAGTTATGCCCCAGGGTGCCCACTCCTGATAAATAGCGTTTTCCCTGCCCTCACTAATGCAGGCAGGAAAACCTCTGTTTGCTCTCACTTGGCGGGAACAATTCAAGTCTCCCACCAAGCAAAAGCAAACAGTGAATCTGCTACCAGCTGGCTGGAGCAGGAAAAATGCTCCCATTCGCAGGGAGAGAAATTTTCATCTGTTTCCCTGCCCCCTGCCAAGAATAAAAACATTGCTCCTGTACACAGGGAGCAGCATTTTTTGCAGATCCCTGTGTGCTGATCAATTTCTGCTCACGATGGAGGAGGGAGCCAGGAGGGACCCCAGGGACATTGGGACTCCCCCCGCTGCCTTTTTTTAGTTTTGTCATCTTCTCAATGCAAAGATTCATGTTATCACAGATTTCTAGAGCAAGACACTCAAGGAACAATCACATTGATGAAATTAGATGCACACAAGGTCACTGAAGACATTTCCTCCTGTTTCATTGCGAAGTTGTGGTATAGAATATGCACTAGATATTGACCCAACAAGGTAGCACTTACTAATTAACCAGTAAAAAGTACTCTAGTTGGGTAGACATTTTGTGCAAAACTGTGGATTCTTGTTGAATAAACAGGCTGGTGGGGTTCCTTTCTGGCCCTGATGCTCATTTCACAGAAATTAAACCGCAACAGGTATCACTTACAAATAAAAAAAAGCAGGTGCTTTAATTGAAGCTCCACTTCTGTAAAGGACAAATGATCCTAACTTATTGGGCTTGACGAAGGCAAAGCAAGTGTGTTTTCTCAGCAATTCCACCTTGAAAAATGATCTGAAATCCTTGATGCAGGTGATCGAGTCGCTGATCTATTGGAGAGCAATCTCTTCTATATAGACGAGTGGGCTCTTTCTTGTCGTCTCCTGGTGAGAGCAGAGCCCATGGTTCTCCCTATAAATTACTACGAGTATGCAAATGCGCAAAATCACTAAGAAGCTCTGCCCAACACATTTGGTCCAACACTGTCCACCTTAGTAGTAGGCAGGAGTCTTCCCACCTTTTCCCAGGTTGAGGGACAGTTTAGCAGTTTCAGAGATATTTAAGTTTAAAAAATATAGATATCTGGGAGCCCAACACCCTACTGAAATTTAATTGGCTGCCAACACTTTAACCAGAAAGTGTTGACAGCCATCTTGGGACTCGGTTGAACTGAGTCCCACCAAAAATGTTTTAAAAGAAAAAGAGGGTAGGGTAGAAACACCCTGACCCCCTATGCCTCTTGCTCCCACTGGGACTCACAGGGCCCCAAAAAAGCATTTTTGCTCAAAATAAATTGGCGGGATCAGAGGATCCAGCCAAAATTGTTTTTTAAAACAAAGCGGGGGCTCCTGCGCTTCGTTCATTATCGGCTCCCGGGTGGGCCAGGTCCCCCGGGCATTGTATAAATATACGGTGGGCACATAGGCCCCCTTCCTAAGGCTATTTTAAGCCCTGGTTACCGTCACCGCCCCAGGGAAAAATAGGCAAATTACTGATGGGGGAGCAGCACAGCTACCCCGCTTCCCTGGGGACTGCCACCTACCCGGGGCACACATATTTCTTGTTGGGCCTCCCCCGCTGCCCATGGGACCACCACCTACCAGGGGCAAAATATGCAAATTACTGGCAGAGGAGTCGCGTGACTGCCCCAAGGACTGCCACCGCCCCGGGGCACACATACTTCTTCTAAAGTAATGCGGGGGAGGCCCTATGGCTTCCCCCACAGCCCCGGCGACTGTCACCTCCGCGGGGAAAATATGCAAATTACTGGCAGGGGAGCCGCACAGCTCCCTGCTGCCTCGGGGACCACCACCTCCCTGGGGCTAACTGCTGGCAAAAGGTGGGGCCAGGCGGCACTCCTCTTGGAGCCGTAGATGGCCCTGGGGACCATCAACCTTCAGGGCCGGCTCCTGCAATGTCCCGGGATTCCGAACCCAGGACATTGCAACTTGCTATGGCATGGCGGGACTTCCTTGGGGGCCAACTACTTCTCCTGTTACCTCCAGTAAGTCCCACACAGCGGCATTCCTAAGAGGTCTTCGGCAGTCATGCCCCCTTTCTCCATCACTCTGCAAACGTGTCTCCTGGTGCACTGCTGGTTGGTGAATGAAATCCTCTTGGATGCTGATGGACCTTGGGGGCCAAGAAGCCCTTCTGGATCTTTCTGTAAGTCCTACACATTGGGATTCATGAGAGCTGGTCAGAGGCCCCGTCCCCTTTCTTAACCACTTTGCAAATGCCATTACTACTTAAACAAGCATTTGCAATCCAATAGGTTTTGTATTACTGAAAGTTTGAGCTGTTGGCATTGCGATATTATTTGCAACGCCAATAGCTCAACCTTTTCGTAATGCTAGACCTATTGCTCTTTTTTTAATGTTAGATGTGTGTGTGTTTGTGTGTGTGTTTTTTGCAGGAGTGGCTTTAAAAAGGGGCATAGGCACATATAATTTGGACTAATATGCTTTTTTACTTTCACATTGCAAAAATGTACAGTTTGAGGCACAGGAAAATAAAGTGACTGGCCCACAATTCTTGGGAAAGTTAGAAGCAGGGATTCAAACCTTCGTTTAAAGCTTTTCAAGGGCAACACATAGCCACTAGACATCTCCTGGGACTATCACAAGCCCTAGCATAACTTCCATATCATAGACGTATGCGAAAAATAGTGCACTCTAACTTAGAGTTTGCGTATTATTCCTAGTATTTCCAGTTACATTGAAATAGACCTTTTTGGTAGATGTTAATTAAAGACGGTTCAGCATAAAGGAGTCACCGTTCTGACAAATGCACCTTGTGCAATGTGTCAAGTGACAATGATTCCAGGTAGCAATGGTTAAGAATGTTCAAAGCACTTTCTACTGAGACAGTAGCAGGCCTGGGGAAGGGTAAGATGTTTACGGCAAACCTGTGATTGTGACACACATGTCATGGTTATCAGAAATGTGCTTAAATAGCTATCTTTCACTGAAGGCAGAAGAGCTTCACTGACATTCCTGTGTGTTGGTTGTACTGCTTCGAACAATCTCGGAAAGTCGTTGATCTAATTGGTTCCGATTACTTTTATATTACTAATTAATTATTATTGTTTTTCACATAGTATTCCTTCCTGCTATCATTTTAAGAAACGTTCTTGTAACATGACCTTTTATGCAGATTAAGTTTGGTTCTAGTAACAACATGATGAGTTTATGTGATAGTTATATGTCACAATATCGTGGAAGAAAGCTCCTCGACTCCCTTCAAGGAAGGCAGAGTGAAACCGACTTTAACTGAAAGCCACGTTTAAATGTGGGGTTTGCATATCTTTGGGGTGCCCATGCATGACAACGCCCTCAGCTCAACGGATGCACGCCCGCCTAAGCAATCAAAGACACCAGGTAACTGTTAAGCATGTTATAATAGGGCTTGAGTCAGTTGCAAAAGGGTCCTATTGATATAATGTAGTGCTAAAACCGATGACTCTCAAAAGTCACATCTTAATTTCTGTAAAAAAAAAGATTTTATCTAGAATCAATGTTTTGATAAATGCCTTTCCCTCTTATTGGGGGCCATTTTATGGTGGGAATACTAAACAACCAGAGTTTACCATAGACTGCACACACAGGCACATACTTTCAGAGGCTGCACGTTGGGGGTTTTAAAAGCAGTGCTGCGGCCTCCTGCATATCATGTGAGGGTTACCATAGCAGATAGCCCTGTAACAATGACTCTGATGTTGGGCAGATATGAGTTCCTTAGACTGGCTGCAAGACACCACTTTAAGATACTAACCAGTTACATGCACTGCCAATCCCTCTGTTTGAGAAGGGGGTTTCTGAACAAAGTACAGTGATGGTGTTGCAGACACCGGACTTCATTAATTCAAACTAGGCCTGGGCATAGTTCGCGGAGTTAGGCTATGCTGCACTCCTCGAACAGACAAAAAAACTCTGCAGAGTTCCGCAAGCAGCGGAGTGCGGTGCTAAGTGCCGTTCACACCGATATTCCTGCCGCTTGAGTAGAAATTTAACCCAAGTGGCATCTAGCGCTTGCCAACTTACCGTTGGTGAATGCAAGCGTGGAAAAACTCAGCTGTACTACGCAGAGCAGAGTTTTCTGCACTTCGCAAGGTCTGTGGAGCACAGAGTGTAGGAAACCTGGCAAACTCTACAAACATGGTGAAGTTCACATCCCAGGCCTAATTAAAATGACCTAATATTTGCAATATCAACTTTCATTTGAACTCTTACTTCCAATAATGGCGCTAGGTCTCACACTCCAGAAGACTAAATAATTGGGATGCAGTGTGAAAAAAGAAGATGCAAAACCAGTGATACTTTTTGTCTCTGGCATATTTCACAGGGAATTCACTGGTAATACCTATACAGGGGCATAATTGTAAAACAACTCATTAAAGTAATCTATAAGGAGTTATTTAATTGTACATCATGGACATCATCTCTCTTACTTTACAAAATTGTAAATGTAAGTGATATCATCATTGTGTGAGAAGTTCCTTTCACCAAAACAAAAATAATAATCAGTGTGTATTAACTCTGACAATGCATGACAACAGAAGAACATATATCTTCATGTCTTACCGGTGTGTTGCGGAAAAATTAGCCTCACCTTAACCTGGCATGCAGCTCAGGGAGGGTGCACCACTCTATGAAAGCATATGTGAGATGAGTTAGCAATCTCACTCTTATCTCATGTTACCAATTTAGGGGCATATGTACAAGTCCCTATCGCCAACACAACGTCACTTTTACGGATGTTGTGGTGGCGATAGGGGCTGCGCCTAATGTACAAGGCAGCGTTAAGCCACTTAACGGGGCTTAATGCTGCCTTGTACATAAGGCACCCTTTCACTCTATGGTTAGTGTGAAAGGGGCGTGCAGTGGGTGTTGTGGTGGGGTTTCGACCGCAACACCCATTGTATTTTACGCTACCCCCAATGTACAAGGGTGGCGTACATAGGAGGCAGCGCCAAAATTAAGACCAGGAAAATCCTGGTCTTAAGTTGGCGAAATGAGGAAAAATACATTATTTCTCCTCATTTTTGCCTTTTCCATGTGTGCTGCCTTGCTCAGCACACATGGAAAAACCAAAATGCCATGGTTTGTTAATGTACAGGAAGGTGTCCCTTCCTGTACATAAACAAACCTTTTTTTTAAAAAATGCCATTTTGTTATTTTCATGTTTGCTGCATGAAGTAGCACACAAGAAAGTTACAAAATGGCATTTTAGGATTGTTTATGTGCAGGAAGGGAATCCTTCCTATACATAACCAATCCTCCCTTGCACACAGACACTCTTGCACTCTGGTGTAGCGCCATCGCAGGGGGAAACGCAAGGCTGCACCACATTCTTGTAAATACGGTGCAGCCTTGCATTCCAGAAGTGGTGGAGCGTGTCATTAAGCCAAGGAGGCTAACTCTGCCCTCCGCCACTTCCTAGTACATATCCCACTTAATCTATCAAGCATCTCTGGGAAAAAGTCTGATTCAAAGAGATAGTTTATCTGATTCTCACAATTTATCAATGCAATATGCATTGGAACTCAAGGGGTCTATAGTAAAACAGGATTGTTTCAAATGGAAAAGAAACACAGTAGAAAGAACTGTCTATTTGGGAAAACATTATACCAGATAATCCATACTAAGGACTCCAATCATTTCTCAGTTAGGGTGGATTCCTAGGTATGTCTGTATCGGCCCACAATAGGATTATTTCAGGAGGATGAAAACGGTCAGCGTGTCGGGAGACATTCTGTCAAACGGAAAATGCCTTACCTCGTGGTCAATATTCTGAGCGCCGTAGTCTGCTGCCGGAAGGAGAAGCGTTGTGTTTTGAGTGGTCGCGGAGAAGCCTATCCCGCAGTCACGGAACATCTGACATCACGTCAGTGTCAGCAGAGCGACAAAGGTGCTGGGAAGGGTAGTTCTATGGTGTGCTGTTTTAGAGTAAAGCACGCGTTGGTCTTGCATATGTGGAATGGATTGCCCAAAGTCGAACAGGCTGTATACATGAGAGATGAAACTATACAATCATGCTCAGGGACATGTTCTTGTACGAACTTGCTGCGTACCTCAAATGCTATAAAGTTCTTAAACCTGATGTGGATCAAGGTATCACAGACATGGTTAGCAACGGATTACATTAATTTAACCAGCTGAGTGTTTTTAAAAAAAATATTTTCATGGGAAGGCTAAAAATTAATATTTTGACTATAAGGATGATACACTGTTTGTTATAGTAGTTAGTCAGAACAAGGTGTCATAACACCTCTGCACTTAGCTATCCCATCAGTAACCATGGCAAGAATTATATCTTCAGTGAGTATTTTATTCACAAATAGTATTCCCTTCGCTATAAAATGAATCTCAGGTGTTGATATCAGGATCTCAAGAAAGTAATCGTCATATATGGTTCATGTCAAGATCATTTTATAGTGATAGAAGTCCAGGGAATATCATCATTGAGTCCATTTGTATCGCTATGTAACCTATATTCCCATCTTTGCTCTCTTGAAAATAAGAAACTAGTAATGTCAACAATGTGTGAGGGGATGTGCGGCTGATCAAGTGTCATGTAGTTTGTACAAATCTATATAGGATATGTGCATTTAGACAACATAAACTAAGGATCAAATATTGTGAGGAAGGAACACCATAAAAAAGTCCATGAACTCTAGTCTTCTGTCTTCTAAATTTCTTTATTTATCACAAACGTGATATCTTCAATTGATGATGATTATATAATTCAAAAAATAGTGGTCTTTCAAATACATTTCACAAAGCTTTATCAACCTCTTAGCCCTTGTTAAGCCAGCGCGTTTCGTCCTACCCTTAGGACTTCCTCAGGGCAAAAACTATCATGGATATTGATACGATTGTGAAAAACAGTCCTTGTCTCAGAAATTATAACCAATCCTTCTCAACGTAAGTTAAATGCCTCTAATAAAAGGCAAAATTCATCCAAAATGCCAACAATTTCCGAATACAATCGTAGCAAGAGCGTTATATCTCAAAGACCTTCTCTTTTGCCCGGGGCTCAATAAATCCCGTCTTTATGGTGTTCCTTCCTCACAATATTTGATGTTTATTGACTTCATGGTTGTATGACAGTGAACCATTGCAAGTCGAGCACCTAAGAAATGTTATTTTGGGGAAATTCACAACTTAGTGCGCACTGCAGAAACCCTTCACTGTCATTGGTTATAAACATAAACTAAGGGTTTGGTGTCCAGACTGAGTCCAGACACCCCAAAAGGATATGTTAGTCTGTAGACCGGCTAGCTCACAGTGCCACTATGAACTCCTCTTACCAAGGAGGGAATACTTTCTGGCAACTATCGAACATGACAACTCTGATCCCTCAGGGATCATGGAAACAGTACAATTCTTTTTTCTCAGTCACTCGTGCTCACTTTGTCTCAGAGATATACATGGAATAAACGATGGGGACGTTTTCAATAAGTATATATTGAACCAGAGTCTCTAGTATAAGATACGTGTGCTGCAACAACCATGAGACAGAAACAGATATATACGGTTATAAGCACCAGCAGAGTAAAGAAATGTAGAATTCTGCCATAGTGCTAAAACAATTAATATATGCAGGCATATGGATACATTACAGTAATTATGCGTACTCCTACGATGCCAACCCTAACTAGATATACCTAAGTGTACCTATCATGTATCTAGGTGTAAAGCCAAGAATCCCCTTAGGATAAGCCAACCCCATTACCTGATGTGAGAGAGCGTAGGACTCCCTCTTGGTCCAAGAAGGACACCCTGTGAGGGATGTCAGACCACTGCATGCTGGAGTGTCTGCGTGCACAAACCTCAGCGTCTCGTGTCATTGTTTCAGCATGCAAGTATTTTTCTCCTCCGGTTTGCCTAGCGAAGATGTAGTGCTTATATACCCGTAAGGTATCGTCAGGGGTTCTACCTAGAAGTGTCCTATGGGCATGTCGGGCAAGGATGACAATAGAGGTGACCCTTATACAGAGTTATTATGCAGAAGATGGTAATCCTGCTGTATTACTGAGAATCCTTATGCATAATACATGAGGCTAGTTTTTGGAGAAAACCACACAACAGTCATGTAGCACCTAACGAGGTGAAAGGCCAGCGCCAGACCCGTAGAACAATGGTAGAACAGATGAGGGTAAAAGGTTGTGTAACTGCCTAGGCCTATATTGGGGTACATTTGGGTTCATAACACAAGGACCGTCCACCTGAGGTCGTCTGCTGTATGACTCTTTTCTAGAAAATAATTGGTTGATTTTTACAGCGTATAGTGCTCTTGTGTCCCATAAGTCTGGTCTTGATTTTCCAAGTTATCATCCCTACACAACTTAATCCACAGGGACATGTGATAAGATAGATCAGTTTGTCACTATTATAGTTGGTATGCCATTTCAGTTCCCAAGGTCTGTCAGCGCCAACGCCAATAGAGGTTGTACAACTTGTTTGGGAACACAAACGCAAGGCTGCACCACATTCTTGTAAATACGGTGCAGCCTTGCATTCCAGAAGTGGTGGAGCGTGTTATTAAGCCAAGGAGGCTAACTCTGCCCTCCGCCACTTCCTAGTACATATCCCACTTAATCTATCAAGCATCTCTGGGAAAAAGTCTGATTCAAAGAGATAGTTTATCTGATTCTCACAATTTATCAATGCAATATGCATTGGAACTCAAGGGGTCTATAGTAAAACAGGATTGTTTCAAATGGAAAAGAAACACAGTAGAAAGAACTGTCTATTTGGGAAAACATTATACCAGATAATCCATACTAAGGACTCCAATCATTTCTCAGTTAGGGTGGATTCCTAGGTATGTCTGTATCGGCCCACAATAGGATTATTTCAGGAGGATGAAAACCGTCAGCGTGTCGGGAGACATTCTGGCAAACAGAAAATGCCTTACCTCGTGGTCAATATTCTGAGCGCCGTAGTCTGCTGCTGGAAGGAGAAGCGTTGTGTTTTGAGTGGTCGCGGAGAGGCCTATCCCGCAGTCACGGAACATCTGACATCACGTCAGTGTCAGCAGAGCGACAAAGGTGCTGGGAAGGGTAGTTCTATGGTGTGCTGTTTTAGAGTAAAGCACGCGTTGGTCTTGCATATGTGGAATGCATTGCCCAAAGTCGAACAGGCTGTATACATGAGAGATGAAACTATACAATCATGCTCAGGAACATGTTCTTGTACGAACTTGCTGCGTACCTCAAATGCTATAAAGTTCTTAAACCTGATGTGGATCAAGGTATCACAGACATGGTTAGCAACGGATTACATTAATTTAACCAGCTGAGTGTTTTTAAAAAAAATATTTTCATGGGAAGGCTAAAAATTAATATTTTGACTATAAGGATGATACACTGTTATAGTAGTTAGTCAGAACAAGGTGTCATAACACCTCTGCACTTAGCTATCTCATCAGTAACCATGGCAAGAATTATATCTTCAGTGAGTATTTTATTCACAAATAGTATTCCCTTCGCTATAAAATGAATCTCAGGTGTTGATATCAGGATCTCAAGAAAGTAATCGTCATATATGGTTCATGTCAAGATCATTTTATAGTGATAGAAGTCCAGGGAATATCATCATTGAGTCCATTTGTATCGCTATGTAACCTATATTCCCATCTTTGCTCTCTTGAAAATAAGAAACTAGTAATGTCAACAATGTGTGAGGGGATGTGCGGCTGATAAAGTGTCATGTAGTTTGTACAAATCTATATAGGATATGTGCATTTAGACAACATAAACTAAGGATCAAATATTGTGAGGAAGGAACACCATAAAAAAGTCCATGAACTCTAGTCTTCTGTCTTCTAAATTTCTTTATTTATCACAAACGTGATATCTTCAATTGATGATCATTCAATAATTCACAAAATATTGGTCTTCCAAATACATTTCACAAAGCTTTATCAACCTCTTAGCCCTTGTTAAGCCAGCGTGTTTCGTCCTACCCTTAGGACTTCCTCGGGGCAAAAACTATCATGGATATTGATACGATTGTGAAAAACAGTCCTTGTCTCAGAAATTATAACCAATCCTTCTCAACGTAAGTTAAATGCCTCTAATAAAAGGCAAAATTCATCCAAAATGCCAACAAATTCCGAATACAATCGTAGCAAGAGCGTTATATCTCAAAGACCTTCTCTTTTGCCCGGGGCTCAATAAATCCCGTCTTTATGGTGTTCCTTCCTCACAATATTTGATGTTTATTGACTTCATGGTTGTATGACAGTGAACCATTGGAAGTCGAGCACCTAAGAAATGTTATTTTGGGGAAATTCACAACTTAGAGCGCACTGCAGAAACCCTTCACTGTCATTGGTTATAAACATAAACTAAGGGTTTGGTGTCCAGACTGAGTCCAGACACCCCAAAAGGATATGTTAGTCTGTAGACCGGCTAGCTCACAGTGCCACTATGAACTCCTCTTACCAAGGAGGGAATACTTTCTGGCAACTATCGAACATGACAACTCTGATCCCTCAGAGATCATGGAAACAGTACAATTCTTTTTTCTCAGTCACTCGTGCTCACTTTGTCTCAGAGATATACATGGAATAAACGATGGGGACGTTTTCAATAAGAATATATTGAACCAGAGTCTCTAGTATAAGATACGTGTGCTGCAACAACCATGAGACAGAAACAGATATATACGGTTATAAGCACCAGCAGAGTAAAGAAATGTAGAATTCTGCCATAGTGCTAAAACAATTAATATATGCAGGCATATGGATACATTACAGTAATTATGCGTACTCCTACGATGCCAACCCTAACTAGATATACCTAAGTGTACCTATCATGTATCTAGGTGTAAAGCCAAGAATCCCCTTAGGATAAGCCAACCCCATTACCTGATGTGAGAGAGCATAGGACTCCCTCTTGGTCCAAGAAGGACACCCTGTGAGGGATGTCAGACCACTGCATGCTGGAGTGTCTGCGTGCACAAACCTCAGCGTCTCGTGTCATTGTTTCAGCATGCAAGTATTTTTCTCCTCCGGTTTGCCTAGCGAAGGTCAGGGGTTCTACCTAGAAGTGTCCTATGGGCATGTCGGGCAAGGATGACAATAGAGGTGACCCTTATACAGAGTTATTATGCAGAAGATGGTAATCCTGCTGTATTACTGAGAATCCTCATGCATAATACATGAGGCTAGTTTTTGGAGAAAACCACACAACAGTCATGTAGCACCTAAAGAGGTGAAAGGCCAGCGCCAGACCCGTAGAACAATGGTAGAACAGATGAGGGTAAAAGGTTGTGTAACTGCCTAGGCCTATATTGGGGTACATTGGGGTTCATAACACAAGGACCGTCCACCTGAGGTCGTCTGCTGTATGACTCTTTTCTAGAAAATAATTGGTTGATTTTTACAGCGTATAGTGCTCTTGTGTCCCATAAGTCTGGTCTTGATTTTCCAAGTTATCATCCCTACACAACTTAATCCACAGGGACATGTGATAAGATAGATCAGTTTGTCACTATTATAGTTGGTATGCCATTTCAGTTCCCAAGGTCTGTCAGCGCCAACGCCAATAGAGGTTGTACAACTTGTTTGGGAACACAACCCATACGAACCGCATGGAAAATGTCCTCTCACCGCAGGTAGTCCCCATAGGGTGTCTTGATTCAATTCCTTCTTGTCCCAGGGCTTCGTGTGTACCAATCTATCCCTTAAATTGGTACTTCTTTTAAATGTGAATAAAGGAATTTCAATGGAGGGATTGCCTGTATTTAAAAATGTCCAGTTCTTACAGACTGATTTCTTCATCTGATTGGAAAATGTACAGAAAGTGTTTACACATGTCAGTCTAGACCTCGATTCCTTAGGGGGTGCAGTCTGTAAAAGAGAATCTCTATTGCTGTTCCATGCCCTCTTCGCTGACCTACATACCAAACGTGACGGGTAGTCTCTTTTCCTTAGTTAGGAGGGCAGAATCTCAGCATGTTCTACAAATTTTTCTGTAGATGAACAATTCCTCCTAATGCGTAAGAACTGTCCAAAAGGGATGGTATCTCGTAGAGACTTCGGAAGTTAACCGTTATAAGATAACAAGGCATTCCGAGCCATTGGTTTCTTGTACAGTTCAGTTTCTAGGACTTCTCCTGATGGATAGAGGAGTATGTCTAAAAAAGGTAGACTAGTTTTGCTATGCTCCAAGGTAATCTTCAGGAAGCCATTTTGATTGTTCAGCCACTGATAAAACTCATTGATGCTCTAAACTTCTCCATGGTAGATGACTAAAATGTCATCAATATATCGTTTCCACAAGATTATGATTATGTGGGACCTGAAGGGATTGTTCAGTGACAACACCTGTCTATCTTCAAACTAACAGGTTAGCCAGACTCGGTGTAAATGTACTACCCATCGATGTACCTGAAATTTGGAGGTACAGTGTGTCCTCAAAATTAAAGAAGTTCTCTTTCATTGCTATGTGTGCACAGTCCATAATAAATTGGTCCGGGTGATGGTATACAGTTCTCTCTCTTGTAGTAGGGTCTCGATGGGCCTTTGAGTCTCATATTGTGGAATACAGGTATATAAAGACTCCACATCGAACAAGACCAAATAGTCCATTTCAATTTCAAATAATACCCATGTGAGCTGTCTGAGGACGTCCTTTGTATCTTGCAGATACATGGGCATCTTGCTGACAAATGGTCGAAGAAAGATATCCACAAATTGTGATAAAGTCTCTAGTACAGAGCCTATGCCTGAAATATTGGATCTCCCTTGGGGAGGTCTTTGTGCTTTGTGTATTTTCGGGAGTACATAAAAATATGGAGTAGCTGGATTTGAAGTGACAAGAAAATCTGCTTCCTTAAGGGTGATCCACCCATTTTCTTTTGCTGTATTGACTAACTCAGTAATTTCTGACATTAGACTTTTAGTAGGATCCAGCTTCAGGGGATGATAGGAGCATCTCTTATTCAGTTATATCAAGAATTCTGTTCTGTATGTACTTGTATTCATGATAATGGTCGCTCCACCTTTATCTACAGGTTTTATGATGATGGATTCGTCATTACTTAATGTGTCCAGTGCTCTAAGTTCATTCTTCTGTAACTTGTGGAAGTGTCTCCTGGTGGTCCCAAACATACCTTCCATCTCTTTTAGGATAGCTTTCTCAAAAGTAAGAGCTTGAGGTGATACTGCATGGGTGGGTGGATTAAATGTCGATTGGTTACACAAGTTGGTATTAGAACTATTGTATACATTGGTATTAGGTACTTTATCTGCAAAAAAGAAATGAAGTCGGATTTTACGAAAGAACTGTGCTAGTTACTGATGGATCTGAAATTCCTTGCCTCTGTATGTGGGTGGGAAACCAAGTCCTCTGTTAAGTACTTTCATTTCATGTGTAGAAAGGGTGCGATCACTCACGTTCACGACTAAACTGTGTTGTGCTTTAGTGACCTAAATAGGGGTAGTAATCTCTATAAAAATATTGCAATATCCCTAGGAATTTCATCAGCACATGCTTCAAGATAGAGATGTTTGTGGTCACAAAGAGCCTCTGGAGGCAGCAGTCAGGTAGCCTTGTGCACCATGGGTGGGCTGGTCCACTCCTGATGGTTAACATATTTTAAAAGCACAGCGGAACCACTCACAGAAAACTACCTAGGGCAGAGATGTGATGTGGAGTAGAAATAAATGTGGTAATCTAACACCGACACAAAGAACTGCACAAAGTAACCCTCACTGGGCATCAAATTACAGCCACTTGTGTCGAAACCCCTGCTACCACAAATAACCACTGACTGTTACACCCTCGCTGCCTTGCAGCGGATGTAAACAATAAATACCAGAGGTCCAAAGTGCTGTCACTGGGAGGGCCAAAAAAGATGCCTTCCCCAGAAATGGCCTTCTTCCTGCTGGCTGGGCATCTGCCCACACTGGTTTGGAGTATCAGGCCCTGCTGAGTACCTTGATTTTTCACAGCTGGTTTTGAGTAGTCCCGTGGCTTGTGATACTCTGGGACCATTCACTTGTTTTCTAAGTTAGGACCAAATCTTTTTTATTATCAGCGCATAGTTAAGCAAATCACATACACATCAAGCCGCCTACAACCCTCTTTTCGGGCCGGCCGCGTTAGTCAAGCACATGTTGAAAGGTAAAAGATGATTAATTCCAAGCGGAGGATAGATTACACAGCTAGTCGCCTACAACCCAGACTGGGCTGGCCGCGTATGGGGAACGGAGGATGAAGAACAATCATGTGCCCTATTTGTGCTAAACTTGTCAGGTGTAGCTAGAAAGTCCATGACTATGGTATGGCATTGCTCAATGCATTGTGGATTTTACATTTCCATTGAGAATCAAAGAAAAACAGATGAAAAATAACAGGTGAATAAACAAGAAACTCCCTCTCACTCTCCCCCCACCCTCACCCCTCCTGAATAGGTCATAGAAAATATGTAATATCGCAAGAAAGATCGGCATTGGACAGCGGCATTGTGAATATAGCACCTCCTTGTCTCCCTGTTCAGGCGGTAGTAGTTTTAAAATACGTAGGTATGTGGGACAGGTTAGCTCCCTAAACTCTTTGGACAGGATGGTGAGAAACGGGGACCAGATGTTCGCATAGAGCGCGGGGTCAAGATTGGCAGCCATCGAGAGTCGTTCCATACCCAGCCATGACCCTAGTTGGTGAAGCCATTGCCTATGGTCAGGAACTTTGACTGAGCCCCAGTTCGCCAGGAGTAGCCTCTGCACAGCATTGAGTCCCATAGCTATCTGTCGCCCCCTGATGGACCTGAGTGGGTAAGTGAGAGCATTGGGGAGTCCCAGGGGAATATAGGCGAGAAATCGCTTTAGCTCCGTTCTGAACGCGCTGTCTATGTTGTTCAAGATTAACTCCCAGTATCTTGTAAGCTTGGGACAGTTCTATAGGAGATGTATTAGTGTCCCGGGGCTGCCACAACCCCTCTAGCATAGACCGTCACAGGTTGTATTACATTTCTGGACACGTGCCTGGGTGTAATACCAATATGAGCTAATTTTATAGGCCATTTCAGTGTGGCCTGTGTTATATGTTGTGTGGTGGGCCCTATAGAATATGTCCCCACCTAGTCCTTATCAGAGAGACTGCGCACAAGCTCTGCTTCCCATCGAAGTTGACCCGGGGTCCTGTATAAAAGAGGCACTTTCATCAGAAAGCAATACATTTATAAGGTATGTTTCTTGTCATCAGTCTTTAGAAACAGCCATTTTTCAGAGGGGGTCTTGGGTCTACTCGCTTTAGAGTGGGTGTCTGGACTGAGCAGCCAGTGAGAGAGTTGGGTATGAGTGAACCTGTCATTCTCCTCTAGGGAATATTGTAGTTTTAATTAGTCAAAAGGAATAAGGCCAGTGTAGTCAAACAGGCAGCCGATCCTCTTACAGCCACCCTCCAGCCAGCGTTTAGCAACAACTGGTGATGACCCTGGAGGGAAATTCGGATTTGCGAATAATGGGGTCATCGGAGAAGGGAACGATGAGAGCCCAGCCGTGCTCAGCACCTTGTCCCAGATTTTTAGAGTAGAGCTAGTAACCGGGGATGAATAGAGTCCCCAGGATCTATGGGGCCAGAGGAGCCTGGTCTCCCGCCAAATGTGTGAGTTCGCCGCCATCTGATCCATAAAGACCCAGTGCTTCTCTGTCATAGTGCGGTTCAATTCTATCATCTATCGCAATTGGGCGGCTTGAAAGTATAGCAGGATGTTCGGGGCTCCCAGACCTCCCCCCTGCTCAGTACATTTCCAGCACTTCTTTCTGCAATCTAGGCTTCATCCCTCCCCATATGAAACGATCTATGTCTCGTTAAAGTTGGCTCAATTCCCCTGGGGGAGGGGAGAGAGGGAGCACCTGGAAAATGAAAACTGCCCTGAGTAGCACATTCATCTTCACTGCGGCTATCCTGTCTAGCCATGACAAGGGCAGGCACTGCCTTCGGTCAGGTCCTCGTGAACATAGGCCCTGAGTTTTAAATAATTGGGCACACTGGGACACAGAGTCCTGCTGGCAGAGTCAACAACAGCTGCCCGCACCGCAGAAGTGAAACTCTGCCTTTTCTGTGCGTGGGCAGGCTGGGCTCCTCTTCCTCATTTGGCAGGCAAGGCAAGAGGGCACACTGGGACACAGAGTCCCACTGGCAGAGTCAAGAACAGCTTCTGTGTCCCTTTGATCTCATTGTTCAGAGCTTTCAGGAATAGTTGGTGGTACTTGTCCTGCGGTCAGACAGCTTCTCAGGCTCTCACCTCTTCTGGGACAATGGTCTCCGGGCACAACTCACTTTCTTACTGCACTAGGCCCTTCACCTTGATCTGTACCTCTTGTAGTCAACTCTTTTGACGGTGACCCTTCTATACCGACCATTGACTCTCTTGGACCTCCCTCAGGCTAAACAAGTGCTGTCCCAGCACCTATCTGGTTCCCAACAGATTGACTAGCCTGATCCCTCTTTCTCATTGCTCCCACCGGCACTGGAACCGGAACAGGTGCTGTTGTATCATCAAGGGGACTTGGACAAGTGTGGACAAGTGTGGCTGGAGTGCACCAAGTTCAGGAGACCTCCGTACTTCACAGTGGTATTGGTGACTATGATCACCTGGAACAGCCCCTTTACTAGGTAGCAAACACGTTTTGCATACTTGTTTCTTCACATTACCCAGACTGAGGTCAGGGCACTGCTCCTGTTGAACCACATGGGCAGCGTCTCCAACCTGGTGAGAGACAGAATGTACCACATCAGCGAGGCCCTTGCAGAAGTCCAAAATCATATAATTCATTATATTGACTAGCGCGTTTGCAGGAACAGCTGGCAGCCTCATCACATGTCCGTGATAACCTCATGAGGCGACAATCCTGTCCTCTTATCTGGAGTACTTCAAACTCATCAACACAACAGGCCACTTCAGAGACATAGAAGCGCATACTTTTGCCAGTCTGAATTTCAGTGTGCCATTGATCTGCTCTACCAACCCAGAAAGCTCTGATCAGTAACTGCAATGGAGCTTCTGCTCAACCTGTAGTGCTGCACATAACATTTTTAGAACCCCCTTATTAAAATGAGTTACACTGTCTGACTCAAGAGAAGCCGGAAATATGAACCTCAGAATCAATTCCCTCAACAGTAATTTTGCAACAGTCAAACTGTCATTCCTACAAGTAGGATAGGATTCAACCCATTTTGAAAAAAATGCACACAATGACCAAAACATATCTTAGTCCATTGCAAAGAGACATCTCTATGAGGTACATTTGCATCAGTTTGAAAGGACAGGCAGATTTCCTAATATGACTCATGACAACCTGTGTTTTTCTTCCTGAGCTTTGTTGCTGACACACCACACAATGATGACAGCATTTTTGCAGAAACTCTGAATGTAAGATTGTACCACACCTGTTGGAAAAGGCACATCATTGCATCTGTCCCAACATGTGCAGGACCGTGTTTGTGTTGCTCATTGTTGACAGTCTGCTGTCAGACAACACTGGTCTTCCATCAATGTAAACCCACATGTCATCTTCCCTTTTGGTGCAACCTGCTTGCACCCAACCCTGCTTTTCTGCTTCTGTCACCTCTTCTTGCAATTTCTTCACCTCCTCCTGGGTATCTAAATCTGATAACAACAAGTAACAATCTGTGACATAAGGTGTGTCTTTTAGTATTTCTTCATTAAAATTGTGTGCATTCAAGCCACAATACCTTGCCATCTCAACAGAATAACGGTTACCAACTGTCACTTAGTCAGCACCTTGCCAATGAGTAACACATTTCACAACAGCTATTTGGGCAGGCAACTGTAGTGACTGCAAAATGTTTCTCACACACTTTCCATTTCTAATCGGTGAACCAGAGGACATCATGAACCCATGCTGTGACCACAATTCCCCATAGTCATGTACGACTCCAAAGCCATACTGACTATCAGCGTAAATTGTAACTCGAAACTGTTCTGAAATGGTACATGCTCGTGTCAGAGCTATGAGCTCACAGCTTGCACAGAAAACACACCTTGGAACCATGAAGCTTCCGCAACACCTCCAACTGTTCACACAGCATAAGCAGCTTTCAGATTTCCTTAATTGTCTCTCAAATATAAACCATCAACAAACAACACATGATCAGATTCAGGCAATGGCTCATCGAAAATATCAGGACACAGCTTTGTACACAACTCATCACATCCAAACAATAATGCTCGATTTCATTAATCACGTTCTCATTTCTAGGCAATGGTATCAAAGTAGCCGGGTTCAACACTGTACACGTCTTCAGAGTCACATTCTCTGCACCCAACAAAATGTGACCGTACTCAGTCAAACAACTATTGGTCAGGTACTAGGTTTGAGTAAAAGATCGAAAGAAAACTAGGTGGTTCGACACCAACTGCACAAAAGCCCACCGTGCACTTAAAAAAGCTATTCACAATACTGAAACGGACAAAAATGCTATTCAACAAGCCAGGAAACTATATAACCAGGCAATAAAATTAAGAAAAAGGGCACTAAAACATTCTCTGTGGGAAGACCTGCATAGGGCAAGTATCCAAAAAGACAGCAAGGCATTCTGGAAAGTAGTCAGATCTCCTCTTCTCTCCCCTGAAAACACTCCATTACTGGAAGTAACGATCGATGAACATCAATGGGTGAGCCACTATACTAAAATCTTTGGCCTTCCTGAGGCGGTCACAACCAGCAATGGTCCAATATCCTTTTCTCCTGCAGACAGTGTGATCTATCCAATTGAGGTATCTTTCTCTTTAAAAGAAGTCATATCAGCATTAAATGAAAGTAAAGGTCGAAAAGCCCCAGGACCCGACGGGGTCCCCGTTGACATCTACAAGCATAATATTGACTTATGGGCTCCACTACTAACTTGCGTTCTCAACGCAACTTCTTCGTTAGGCCTAATTAAAAGTTGGACCGAGTCCATCATGGTCCCTATTTATAAAAAAGGCAATAGACAGGATCCTTCCTGTTACAGACCAATTTCTCTATTAGATTCATTGGGTAAAGTAGCAGGAAGGATACTCCTGTCGCGGTTACAAACTTGGGCGAAAGAAAAGAACGTATTATCAGACCTTCAGTTCGGCTTTCGGGAAGGTCTAAGCACAATAGACCAGGGATTTAACCTGGCCATTCTGATGGGTAAATACACGAAGGCGCGGAGAGGGAAACTACACTTGGCATTTGTAGACCTCTCCGCGGCCTTCGACTGTGTTTCACATAAGAAACTATGGAATATACTGAAAGAAATGGAGCTAGACCCACCCCTAATTAACTTCTTGAAAGCCCTATACAGTAATGCTACAGCATGTGTCCGATTTGGCCCCACAGGTGAATGTACCTCGTCATTCCAGGTGAATAGAGGGGTAAGACAGGGGTGCGTCCTGGCCCCGTTCCTCTTTACATTATACACAAATGGTCTTGAGATGGCACTATTGGAAGGAAGCCAGGATGTCCCCCAAGTGCACATGAATTCGGCAAACAGACGCATACCAGCTTTGCTCTATGCGGACGATGCCGTAATTCTGGCAAGGACCCCATTGGCTCTGCAGCGCGCACTAGATTCTTACAATACCTTCATGCGAGACATAGACCTAAAGATAAATGTCACAAAAAGATATGTGATGAACTGCGGAAAAGGCAGCAAGAAAGGAAAGGACTTATTCCTAAATGGGAGCAAACTGGCTAATACTTCCACCTACCCATATCTGGGAATACTAATAGATGACAAGGGCACATGGGGCCAAGCAATTAATTCAAGAAAACTCCTTTTTATGAGAGCTACTTCAGCCCTTGTCAATTTCTCACAAAAATTAGGTAAAAGAACACCCCCAGAACTAATAAAGATCTATAACGCTAAGTGCACGAGTGTAGCAATGTATGGGACAGGGATATGGGGCCATCGCAATGTTTCTGTGATACAGAAAGTGGAAAATGCATTCCTTAGATATTTATTAGCTGTGCCAGATTCCACTTCTACATATGTCTGCCACGCTGAGTTAGGAGTCCCTTACATAACGGATATCATAAAAATCCAGCCAGTGACCCTGTGGCATCGTATCTAGAAGTCACAAAGCAATAAATTTAACCAGGCGGTGCTGCAGGACGCACTGAAGCTGGATTACTCACTTGACATAGAATGGATTAGATACGTAAGGGACTTCATGACAGACATAGGAAAGCCCGAATACTTTTTTAACCCAGCTTCAATCTTAGGTGTCTCAGGTAAAGAATTTAAGAAACTATGTTTGCACCACATGGAGGGGCTGAGATTTGCGAGTGAAGCGACAAAACCCACTGTCCTCTCAAATCTTATGCTAACTTCCTCCCTCGGTATACAACCATACCTACAAAACACCATAAAGGGTTACGATAGATTCGTCCTTACTCGATTCAGGTTGAACATTTTTCACAGGATGGTCACCTTTCCATTGGTTAACGATTGGTCCAAGAATTTACCTACCTGCCCTTGTGATGACTCATCCCAACAATCAACAATTCATGTCAACCTGTTTTGCAAATTTTATAACAATCTGAGGAAAAAATGGATAGTCCCAATTTTAAAAATATGGGGCATCCGACAATGTCGCCCTGCCTTTATGGCCCTCCAATGTCTTGAAAATGAATGCATAACCCTAAACGTTATCCCTTTTTTAAAGAATCTTATTAAATGTCGGAATAACCTAGATTTAGACCACACTGATAACTAACGATAGGGTGTCATTTTAATGTCATCTATTGAAAATTTATGTACGAACATTAATGCTTTGTATGTCAATTAGCATCAGGATCACAGAGCTTAAAAATCAAACAATATATTGTATATTACTCTCTGATAATCTATCCTGAAACTCGGAAACTAAACCTACGAGATATGTTTTAGCGAACGAGCAAATCTTTCATGGTTCTTTTATCCCATACTTAATTTTACTACAAAAATCATCATACAATTTATATGACTCTAAGACGGATATCATTAAAACATAAGGTACCCTACGTTGATTTGGGAATTTCCCCCAATGCATCTTAATTTTGCTGATGGGGGCTTTCTTCTCCGTCTTTCAGAGCAATAAAATCTACAATCTATGACCATGTAAAGAAAAATGATAACAAACTGACTATCGTCCCTCCTATGATTGCGATTTTGCACATATTTTTATTGAATTGGTCATATTGGACATTTTTTATCTATATCTCTTTCTTAATCTTTGCGTTTTTGCACAGACTAAATGTTTAAATGTCTAAATGCTGGGGGCTCATTTATGACTATTCAATGAAAACAAACCGATCAATTTTTCCTTTAAGATTGCGATTTTGCACACATTTTTTATTGTATTGGTCATACTGGTCATTTTCAAATTGTATCTCCTCCTTAACTCATGTGCTCTTGTACTATATAAATGTTTACATGTTAAATTGTTTATGCTTTTATGGTTTGTAAATTATCTTACCGAATAAAGCTTTTTCTGATTCTGATTCTGAGTACAAGTCACCAGTATCTCCACTGATTGGGGCACACATACTGTGAGTGGATGACCCATAACAATACTTTCACACTGCTCTGGACTCATACATGTAGCTGGAACTGATTTCAAACATCCAGACATAGCAGCTGCAACAGGGTCAAGTGGCGCCAAAAAACAGGCGATAGACCTGCAATTGCTTCCATGCAGTTGTGTCAACACTGGAAGAGTACACCCTTCTCTTCCACTGTAAAATAACACAAAGCACTTGTAATCAGGCATTCTCGAAGCTTGGCCCTGCAAAGCCATTCTCACAACTCTTTGAAGGTAGTCATGCAATTGTCAACCCAGGGTACTGGATCAGGCATGTCATTGTGTCTCAACCTCTGAAGAGGTTTAGCTGTTAAGGAAAAATCTGGGCTCCATTGCCTTCAATAGCCGACCATTCTTAATAACATGCAGACTTTCTTTTGAGTAGCTGGAGGATTCATGTTAAGAATCGCTGAGATTCTTTCCTGTGACACTTTCCTCGCTTTTTTCCCAATATGATGTTCTAAGTACAGCACTCCAATTTTGAAAAACTGTATCTTGGTCGGGGAAGCGTTATGTCGAATTTTCTGCAAGATGATTTAACAAAGCAACAATGCCAGTTTTGCAGACTTCTTTTGTAGCTGATGCCACCATTAGCTCGTCAATATACTGCACTAACACTGAATGATTTGGCATTATCAGAGACTCAAGATTCTTTTTGAGTTTCTGATGAAAGATTGAGGGGCTTTCTGTATAACCCTGTGGAACTCAGCACCATACCAAAACATGACAGCTGAAAGGGAAAACGGATAAAAATTGGATGTCTTCGCGCAGTGGGATTGAGAAAAAGGCCAGGCAGAGATCGATAACTGAAAAACTTCAGCTTCTCATAGAATTTTGAATAAAATCTCAGTTGGATTCGGTACCACAGGGAAACATGGAACAACAATTCCCTCTGCAAAATCTGCACAATACGATACTTGCCATTTGCCTTCTGTAGGCCTTTAATGGGAGAGTTACATGGACTTCCCATTATCTTTTTCAGAATCCCTTGCTCAATCAATGAGTTGATCACAGGAGTAATTCCGGCAATAGTATCTGGAGACAAATTGTATTGTGGGATTCTTGGGAAATCTACATTTGGTTTAACTGTAATTCAGATTGGTTCAGCACCTTTGATTAGTCTGATATATTTACCTGTAAAGGCTCAGACTTCAGGTAGAACCGTGTCTCTCAATTCAATGGACAAATCCTCACTCATCAGGAGAGAAAGCATTCCCACATCTGATTTCTGCTGATCTAGTTGAAAACAACATCTTTACCATTTGTATGGAATTCAGTTTCTCAGGGTGTGCAATAAATTGAACAATGTAACTTGCATAATAGATCACGTCCAAGCAGATTCACTGGACTTGTGTCCAATGTTCCCTCTAATTATTTTCCCCTGTGTGCGGCAGAGTAAGGTCTCTGTGCGCTGCAGCCAAGGCTATGTGCGCCAAGAACCTGACCACGCGTGTAGACCAAGGCTTTGAGTGGGATGAAAATACTCGTGGATCTTTCAAAGGGGCGTAACCGATGCAATTAAGGGTGTGGCTTTAAAGCAATTACGCTAAAAATATGTGCATCGCATAGTGCGCCACCCGACTGATATTTTGTTGCTTCTGTCATTGCATCCAGATATATAATACAAGTAACATTACACCTATAAGAAGCCAAGACTATTGTCTCTGTCAATGGTTGTTTTTTGCATCAAGTTGTATATAATATTGAAAATGCTTCCGCTCTTGTGGTTGGGGTTGTGGCTTAATGCTCGAGTTGTCAGTTTAGGAGATGGGTTTTTAGTTTCGGGTCAGCCTAACATCCTGTGGTTCTGGGCAAATCAATTAATCGCCCCCTGCATACAAAAAAATATATAATAAAAAATCATGTAAAGCGCTCCAATACTTTTGGATTGAGTTTGCGCTATATAAAAACTTGCTGCATTTCTTTTCTAAATGCGGGGTAGAAACCATAACAGATGGAGAAAGAATGAGGGAAATAGTGGGAAAGAGAAAGAGAGGGCAGAAAGGAAGAATGAAATATAGGAAATATGAAAAGAAGGAAGAAACTGCGACAAGAAGGAGAGGTCAATATAAGGATGGATACAAAGGTGAAAGGTTTGAGAGATGGAAGAATAAAGTTATATTTGCATGGGTGGGTGCACGTAAGAATGGATTGAAGGATGAATGTTTGGATAGATGGATGGAAACCTGGATGGAAGGGTGAAAGGATGGGTGATTTATAAAAGGTGGGTGAAATGATGGATGGATGGATGGAATAGTAAAGGAAGGATGGATGGATTAGATGAAAAGACAGACGGATGGGAGCATAAATAGACAGGTGAAATGGACGCTGGATGAAAGGCTTAAAGGGTGGAGAGATTAATAGATAGGAGGGATGAAAGGACCTCTTCTAGGGAGGACAGAGTGTAATTTCTAGGTTTCCCTGGTCATCACTGCAATCTGACACCTTGGCAGCTATGTACATGGATGTTGCATGTGAATTATGTGGGCATTTGTGAAAGTATTCCTGTTAATCACAGCACCCATCATGCGCTGCAATTAACAGGAATACTTTCACAAATGCCCACAATCAGCCCGCAGCTTCTCTCTATTGAGAAAAGACATGCATCAAGTCCAGAACCACGACGTGTGCTTTACACTCGTGCTTTTGGACTTGCTGCATTTGTAATGGATCCTGGCTGCGGCTGATTGTGGGCCTCTGCAGAGGCGTAGCTAGAGCTTGTGGCGTCTGGGGCTATCCCTCAGATTGCTGCCCCTGGGAGGGGGCGTTGCTGGGGAAAAATGATGGCAAGCACTTGAAAGAGTACCGAGAGACACGTAGTATCGCCGCTAATAGTTACCTCGATCATGCAAGTTACATACACATACATGACACGGTCCAAGGCTACACAGTTGAATACACCGGTGACTGGCAGTGACTGGCAGTACAAAAGAGAACACACAGACTGCATGATCTATCTGGGGACTCAGAAAAACCGCATGTGACATCCATCAGAGAGCTGCGTGAACAATTACCTGGTAATCTCCTCAGCACAATGCAAACATGCACATACATGACACGGTTCAGGGATCCATCATCTACAGCTGACATTAAATGACCATTCATCATGGTCCACCCATTAAAGCAGTGCACTTTGTGATCTGCATGGTACATGTTCTTTGCAGCAGGCACATTAACCCTCTGTGCTACCTTACCAGGAGTCAACCCTTCCACTAGACAAAAATGGGATCTCTCTCTAGGAAGAACATTAATCACCGAAGTTATCATGACATTTTTATTGTTTCTGAAAATTGCTGGAGGCCAGGAAGGAGGCAGCAAGTGTTTTTTAAACCATAATATACTTGCAAACACTACGCACCCACCCAAAATAGGTACCCAGTGCGGTCACACCATTCGCACCGCCCTAACCTGCTCAAGGTTCATGTGACCTCAGTGACAGTCACAGTGACTGGATCACTGTTGGTCTAGGGTGTGCTGCTTCGTAGGCCTGCCTGCAAGACTGGAGATAAACTTCAGTATGGATTGTGGTGGGCAGGCCTTCAAGGTTAACTCACAATTGACACCACTAGGGTACACCTGCTTGTGCTAAGACATCAAGCATTCTAAGGTCTAGTGGGGCCTTCTTAGGTCCAGCATGGGAATATGCTCCCTCAGTAGAGTGGTCTGGTGGACTGGTCATGAAGGCTGAACCCAGTTCCCCAGTTCCAAATTCGACAGCTCTGGCCACAGTGCCACATCCTCTCCCCCACTGAACACCATACTTCCCCACTGAGAGAAACTCGCACTGCCTTCAGCTACAACCTAATTGTGCCCGCTATAATCACTTGGATGTTGTTCAATTCAAATTATGCACTTGATAAGAGTAATATGCTGCCTAAAAAAAAAAGTAACAGCAACCACTCATAGGGAATGCAAGATTAAGTAAAGCATGTGAAATGTAAGCAGAAACAACATGGTTACCTTAATGATCTCTCACTCACTATTCAGAAATCAGCGAGGGGTTTTATCTGAAAAGTTAAGGACATGACTACAGGGCCCTGAAGGGAACCGTTTCAATGTCCATTGCTTATTTCCTTACAAAACGTAAGCAGTATGGGTTAAAAAGACCACATCCATAAACAGAGTGGTACACATTTTGTTTTCCAATCCACCCATCAACCAGGTATTGCAGTCCCTCCAGGAATGGTACACTTTCCCACCTGCGGACAACAATGCTGTTCAAAGAAAGACTAGAAAACAAAAGTAGCGCTTCACTGCAAAGTCTGTAAAGTGAGGCTGCTGATGTGTTTGGGTTCGAATAAAACCAATCTGGCCACTTTGCAACTGTCTTGCTTTATTTAGGTATGTATTTATTTTTCATATTTAAAACCTTCTAGTTCTCTCCATCCCGCTGCACTTTGGAATACAAAACTGTCAGAAAAAGGGCATTTCTCGCAAGAGTGTTTTTCTTGTTTGGATCCATTTCACAGGGAAGCAACTAAATGAAAGAAGGAAAGAGAGGCTGTGAACCGTTTCTTCAAGTCACAGTTTTCAGTAAGTGAGGCGCAAGACAGAAAGAGGGAATAATAGGAAGAGAGGGGGGGGGGACAACTGCCAGCACAAAAAAGAAGAGGACATTGCCCGAGTCCTTTTCCTCTCTGCCCGTGCCCGAACGTCCAGGAAAGCAAGCCGAGCCTTATCTGAATGCCTTTGTCCGCCCCCAAAATAGTGCAGCCTGGGGCGGACCGCCCCTACCGCCCCCCCCCCCTCGCTATGCCACTGGGCCTTTGTGAAAGGATTCCCGCCCCTACCGCCCCCCCCCCCCAGCTATGCCACTGGGCCTTTGTGAAAGGATTCTTGTGAATCCCAGCGCCCGTCATGCGCTGCAATTAACAGGAATATTTTCACGATGGCCCACAATCAGCACCCAGCTGCACTGTATATAGAAAAGAAATTAAGCAAGTCCGAAAGCACGATGTGTAAAGCACACGTCGTGCCGTTGGACTTGATGCATGTCTTTTCTCAATAGAGCGTGGCTGGGTGCTGATTGTGGGCATTTGTGAAAGTATTCCTGTTAATTGCAGCGCATGACGGGCGCTGAGATTAACAGGAATCCTTTCACAAAGGCCTCAGGCAACCTGTAAATTGCCGTTTTTCGCCGCTCGCGTTTTAAACGCGGGAGGCGATGAGAATGTGTGCGCGCTTCACATGGGGCACTGCGCGCTCGGCGCCTTAAAGGTGCGCGGGCGCTCAGGCGCGCACGTTAGTGGGAACATAGCTTGTGTCACCCACACTAATGGATGTGAATCCTGAAAGGATCCTATTCTAACTGAAACTGGTTCTGAAATTGAAGTAGACAACTTTTTATTTGTAATGTAGTTGCTTCTCCCAGGAGAGGTTGGTTTGGAACTTCTACTGTTCTTACATTAGAGCATGCAGTCTTCCTCACATCAGGCACCCTCATGCTAACGGGTCTTGGTCACTGTCATCCAATTGAATAAAATATTGCTGTGCTGCATTCTGCTTCAGGAAATAATGTCTATTCATCTGATGATTTTGATTTGCATTGTATCTTTATACCTGAACATTCTAATGTGGCATTGGAGCTTGGGGCAATTGCCTTTTTTCTGTGGTACATTAGAACTCTGCATTCCCTGCCCTTGCATCTGTTGATTCTGTCATATGTTATTCCCTTGAGAATGTGCATATTCCACATTCTGCATCTGATCCTCTATATTATTTATATTAGACTTACACTCACATTTCCAATGTCCAAATTGTCTGCACCCATGAATAGGATTTCTTTTCTTCAAAAACAACACATCAACACCAGTTTTAGGATCTACAGGATTATCACAACCTCTATATTGGGAGGGGACATTCTGCTGTTGAAAACCATTAGCACCCTGCATCATCGGAGCTTGATTATAACCTCCCTGTATCTGTACTGTATTTTCAAAACCCATATGATCTTGACCTTTCTGCATCGCTTTCATCTGGGCAAACATTAATTTCTCCTTAAGTTTCTTATGTCTCATCTCCATCTCGCCACTCCAATATTTTGCATAACGCGAAATCTCATCCACTGACTTGCTCAGCCAGCGAAGTAATTGCTGTCGGATCATGTTAGAAATCTCAGCTCTCAAACAGAAAACAAACCTGTAAACTAAATGTCCCACATCTTTATCTGCGACATTGTCCAATCCACTATATTGTTTGAATGCCTGTACTAATCTCTTGTAAAAGGCATGTATGGATTATTTCAATTCTTGGCTCATTCTGTCAATCTACAGCAAATCAATCTCTTTCAGGGAAATGTTAGTCTTCAGGTGATTTATTCTTTAGCCATTAATTAAATTCTTGAGAAGTAAACCCTGATTGCTCTCATGTATTATTTGAATTTAGGTTTCCATTATTCAAATTTGCACTTGTTCCAGGTTGCACATTTAATTATGGACGTACCTGGAGCTGAAATACCAATTGACACAGTCCTGTCACAAGCATTTCAGGAGGTCCCCTCAGTTTTGGGTCATAAATGGTGGAAACCCCTGCCACATTCTTTGTGGCGGGTCAAATTGTGTCTGATTTGAGACAACATTCATAGCTGCAGCATTATTGGTTAGAATCAGAACCATAGTTAAGTGAAGCAATGATCTTGCTGTCAGGTCTGAAGAACTTCCACATACTGTATTTACTCCATTAGGTATAGTCAAATTGTGAACAGTATTTACCTGTAATCCAGACTTTTAAAGGGGCACAGCAGGCCCAATAGTAACAGGAACAGTCAAAGCGTTTGGAGTACTTGAATCAATCAGGTTGATCGGAGCTTACATTTCTGTTCTCTCACTCGCAGGAGAAATAAGCATACATTCCTTAGGCACCTCAGAGCATTAGGTTTCTCAGCTGTGCTAGTGTGTGTCAAGTCGTAGTCTGTGTCTCATTGTAAGGTGGTGAACGATTCATCAATACATCATTCAAACGTTTTTTTTATCTCTAACGCCCTCTTCACCCTCTTTCTCTGAATTAATTTTCTCTGTCTCTAAATGCTTCTTTTTCTTTTTTTTCTTGCCCATAGCATCATCCTCAACCTCCAGTACCCCATACAATTCACATTTTCTGGTGAGCATCCAATCTAGTTCTCCTAGGTTTCTGATTAGCAATAGGCTCCCAGGTATTTAAAGCCTCAATAGCAGTGGCTCTAACAGAATTTTTCTTTTCGTACATTCTTTTGCTTACATTTTCTAAAATCCTCCAATTAAATGTTCCATAACTAGAGAACTGTCTCATCTTTTTTAGTAAGTTTATGCTCAAGCCACAGACATGGATGTAATCTTTTGTTCATCAGGACAATGTATCCTGGAGTACCCGTGGGTGGTGTTTCTACCTTTGCTTTGAAAGATATGGTCTCATCTTTCTTTACTAATATCTGCAATGACTTGACATTTTTTATTTGTAGTCAATTCTGTATTCACAAATTATTTTTGTTAATCCTGGAAATATTATTCTCCCACAATTCACCTGTTCGGCAACCTCAACCAATGAGATTGTGATGACGTAGTCAACCACTCCCAGTGCGGCTTTACGCCAACCCATAAATCACAGACCGACACACTGTGATGTCAATATAGCTCCTCACAGCAGCTCACCCTCCTTCACAATCTTCTCCTGCATGTTTTCTCTCAGTAAAATTACAATACAATGCAAGCAACAAATACAACTGTCTGCTCCACTAAGGGATATTCACTCTCACAAGGTAACTAAACTTGCTATACTCATGTCCTTCAAAGGAAACCTTGACCACCAGGATATTACCCTAATTTGATATAGTTATTCCCTGTGCACCTGAGATCAACCATACCAACCATTTAGCACTAACACAAAGAGAACCCTTACCAAGGTGTTGTCGACGACGCCACAGAACAACAGACAACTTATTCAGAGTCTTTTACGCTGAGACAACCCGTAGGTAAATATCTCAATATCTTAGGAAATAATGGACCCTTTCACAACTTCAACTTTGCACAAAGTGCCACAATCATAGATGGACTTTAACCATGTGGACGTAAACCATTTCACTCTATTGGACAACACACAGCCATTTCAAAACCCACAACCTTAAGCCAAAGCAATGGCAATGTGCATCCCTATTAATACTCACACTCCTTTGCTGCTACACGTTGACTCTATCCAGAGCGATACTTTGGACTTGGGCAAGGAAAATTATTTATTCTGCGCTTACTCTTCTTACTACACTAACCTTACTGGGCGTTTTATGATTAGACACTCTGCAGCATTTCCATTTACCACAGAGGCATGGATGGATGTTTATCCACCGATAAGAGGGGTGGAAATTAGGGTAACTCAATTACCACGTTAGCTATCCAATGCGGACCAATAATTGACGGTCAACTCGCAAATTTGAGATCAGATTTAGGTACATCACTCTTAAAAACATGCTGTAGAAATAAAGACTAGCAACAGGAAGACCCAAACTTTTGGAGACGTTGAGTCAGGCTAGAATTATGCAGACCAAAATCTCTGCAATAGCAACACAGAACAAAAGAAGTATGACTTGGTGTTCTGACAGAGCTCACTGATTCTCTCTACAACACATTAAAAACATTTGTAAAATAGCAGAGATTAAATGGAGAAACAAATAATACTCAATAATAGACTCAGACAGGTATTAGATTAATGTGATTATTGTATTAAAGATCCAAAATGTATAGCCTTTAGCAGTCTTTTGACAATTCCAGTTGAGAATATCACAGCTTGCAATCAAGCATGAAACATTTAGGCAAGGCTTTATCAGTTAGTTATTATCAAAATCAGTTTACAGAGTTACAGAGCCCATCTCCCATTAAGGCAGGAGGATTGATTGTTTGTCTAACAACTCAAATCCTACAAAGAGTGTGAAAGGGTTCAGATTTAAAGTCCAATAAGAGCAAGTCCATTATCATATACAAGGAAATAAAAGAAAAATGAAAATGGTTTGGCAAAGATGGTTTCAGTCCATCAGCTACCAACGTTAGCATCAGCAAGGCAGTCCAAAGTATGGAAATAGTTCTTAGTAGTCATCAAAAATCGATCAGCATAGCATCCTTTTGCAAGGGGAAAAGAAATAGTATGGCATTTGTCAAGAAGCAAAAATCAATGATGATGCCCCTCCCTTGAGGTTTCTTTCTTTATAATGTCTCTAGCAAATTCCAGTGATGTGGTATCTCACCACAATTGGAAGACTGTTTTCTGCTCAAATTCACATAATGTCACCTAGGACGCTTGCAACAGTGAGATACTTTCCCATGCTGGTCATGAGAAATGAAAGATTTAAAAGAGTCTAATAAGGCCTAATATTTGGTGAAAAAGAAATAGAAGGTATCTATCCATAGCTACAGCTGAAATCCTGTTCCCACAGGAATATTTTACTAGGAATATCAAGATATATACATGTACAGGACAAATAAAGCAACATTTCATTAGTTGTAAATGGTCCATTGAATTAGGTCAGGGGGATGAGAAGGAAGATGGCGGATTGACTCCGCTCCTGAAGACGTCTCCTCCACTCTCCCCCGGAGGCTCTTGCCGATCTGCCGCCACGCCCTTCCCGACGGACGGTCTCGCTGACTTCGGCATTAAATGGGGAAAGTAGGGAAAAAGACTTACATTTCGAACGGTTGGATTAAAGCAAGAAACCGGAAAGCTGGAAAGTTGGAAAACATACCTGCTGCCGTGGCTGTGTTTTCCCCATTCTGCTGTGGATGTGCCGGTTGACGGAACTCAGCTGCGCGGTGTATGGTGTCCGCGTAGCGAGTTGGCTGACGTTCAGAGCACCCTCGCTAGCGGCACCGCGGACACTATTCTTAATTCGGCACTCTTCCGGTGAGTCCTGTGGTGGCGCTAACGGCCAGGAGAAGTTCGGCTGTGGCCGGGGGGGCGAGAGTGCAGGTTACAAAGTGGTGTTCTCTCAGCTGAGAACAATGGCTCCTCCACGGATGACCAGCCGAGGACGGGAGGGTGTTCCGGCACCAGTAGTAGCAGAAGCTGGGGGTTCCGCGGATGCAGATGCCGCAGATTGCTCAATGGTAGCGGAGTCCCGGGTGTCTGCTAGCGGTGGTGCAGTTCCTGGGGGGGCCTCGTCAAGTGACAATATACCCAGCAACTTTGGAGATGATTCATTAACAGACCACCAGGTGGGAAAGCCTATGCTAAAACTTCTGCGCTCTGATAGAGTTACAGCGCTGCTCCGCTCCTGCGGCTCAGAGACAGCCATCCCCAGCGCTCAAATGGCTGAAGTATTGAATGCGGCAGTTCATGAGGGCTGGGGGGGCCCGGAAGACTCTGTAAGACCACTGAGTGCCTCTATTGAAGGGAGTTCTACTAGCGGCATAATATTGGGAACCTCTGCTTTAGCTGGTGTGAACGTGGCCGATTCTGCTCTTGAAGAGCGTATAGACGTGGATACTTCAGCATCTTTTTTTAATGCTTACCCCAGTGCCATTGCCGCTCCGACTAGTCCTGTCAATACGGATCATACCTCTCACTCTTTGGGGTCGAATAATGAAGACTCTCTGGCGCTGTCAAACAGTCTCTTACAGGGTATTGGTTCGGGTAGGCTGGGCAGGAATGGCAGTTGTTTGATCTGTGATGATAATGGCAGCAGAAAGGGGGTGACCAATGTGAATTTAGAGAGTGGTTTGGATCTCTCTTCCAGTGACTCTGTTCTGGGTCAGGATTTTCTTAACAGTAGCCTTACTATCAGTTGCGGGACTGCTCGCAGTCCTAGGATCATTACCCCGGAGGGGGAGGGGAGCCCAGAAGGGAAAAGGCCCTAAACAGGGTCGGACTGGGAAAGGCGGTAGAGGTCGTGGGGGTGGGGCTGGTGCAAAGGCTCAGATCTCAGAGGCGCTGGGACAACTTAAGGGGGCAGCAAGTACCACAAAAGCGGGCCCGGGAGCGAGCCCACTACGGAAATGGGTCTCATCAAAGGGTGAAGTATGATTAATTGTCTCTAGGCTATCTAACTCAGGAACATATGGGAATGCTTCAGCTACCTCTCTCTCGAATAGTCAGTTAGATCCTGTTGCTACTGCACCGGCTAACACCCCTGAGGTCTTGCAGGCTTCTGAAACAGCCAATATGTTTACGGCCAGTATGCCGGCTCCAGGTAGTTCTCAGATTGGGTCTCAGAAGACACTTGCGGAGTATATTCATTTGAAAGGATCTGCATTTGCTATAACTAGCAACCAATCTACAATGTCCAAACCCCTATCATCGTCTACTGGGTCACTGTCTACAGAAGCTTTTGGAGCTGAGTGCAATACTGAATTGAACCCGCAGGACGAAGGGGCTGGTAGGGTAGAAGAGCCATCTCTGTCTAGAATTATGCAGGTACTTAATTTTCAAAGAGCAGAAGCATAACTCTATTATCAACAGGCAAGGGCTGATAGTACCTAAATTAAAAAATCGCTGTCTGAAGTTACTGCCAAGATGTCCCACCTTGTTTCTGAGGTTTCTGATCTCCAACATCGGGTGGCAGCCATGGAGGAGGTCAATACCCAAACCACAAAATAGGTTACATCACATGAGTCACAGATGGCTCTGATGCAGTTTAAAATTGAGGACCTTGAAAATCGGCAGCGACACCATAATCTGTGGATTTTTGAGATCCCGGAAGGCAGGGAAGGCTCGGACCCTCGTGCAGTCATTGTTGATTTGTTTCAAAAGGCATTTCCTGATTTAGATGATTGGGACATGGACACACAAGTTCAGAGGGCGCATAGGTTGTCGCTATTTCTTCCACAAGTTACTCAGTCAAAAAGAAACTTTGCTAGGCCTATTCTTGTTTTTTTTGGCAACTTTTTGCTTCGTCAGGCAATTTTTTTCAAGGCCCGGCCAACGGCTCCTGTTAAAGTAGACACTTTGTCAATTTTTGTGCGGTCTGATCTGTCTAAGTCTACTATGGACAAGCGCTGGCAGCTCCGTCAATTTATGGATTCTCTTAAGGCTGTCTGTTCACAGGTTTTTTTACAGGAGCCTGCCCATCTAAAAGTTATCAAAGATGGTCACACATATTTTTTCTTTAATGAGCAGGAAGTGAGAAAAGCACTTTTTAAGTGGCAATCTACTCCTAATGCTTGATATGCTATCTCACTATAGTATATTGTGAATGGGGTTGATAGTTACTGCCAATTATGACCAGATGAAGTTGCCCAAGGTGGTACTTTATAGAAACATGGGTTCTCTTAATGTAGTGTTGTCTTTTGTTTGTAATATCTTTCCCTGTGTTAAAACATTATGTATTACTTTGTTTCCTTAGCTGGTACGGGTGGGGTGTGGGGCGGTGAGTGCGGGGGGGTTTCTTGGGGAGGGGTGGGGGTGGGGCGTCCTCAAATTGTGTCACATCAGGACAGCCAAGTAGGGGGGTGATTCCTTTTCCAAGATACGGGGTGGGGGGTGGCAGTGAAAGGGGTGGGAGGAGCTGGGATGGGTCATAGTGGAAGGTGGGGGTTTAATGGCCACGTCACAATTAAAATAGCACAGAAAGGGTACAAACAGAATTTTGACTTTAGGTTTAAGGGAAAAACTTTTTTCTTTACAGATAGAGAACGATGCGTTATTATAAATATACTTAATGCCGAATGTTAAATTTATGAGTTGGAATGTTTGTGGGCTGAACCAAGCCAGTAAAAGACGATTGGTTGCGGAAGAGCTGGTAGGTGTTTAAGCCCGATATAGTTGGGCTTGCTGAAACCCATTTGGCCTTTAAAGATAGAAAGTATCTCAAGCAGCTTGGCTATGAGCTGATCATGTGTACATCGCAGTCGGCATCTATTTGGGGGGTTGCACTGTTGAAGATTAAATATTCTGAGGCAAGGGTTCTACGCACACAGGCAAGCTGGGCAATCGCTCAGCTCTCTGTTTTTGGTCATAAGGTGACAGTATGCATGATTTATGGTCCTAATGTTGACTGCCCTGATATTATTTCCCACCTTAGCTCTGAACTGCTGGAATGTGCTGGGGATCTTATTGTAATGGGAGATTTTAATTGCATATTAGATAAAAAAAATGTATACCACAAACACGACTGCAAGAGGTAGAATGGCTCAGGTGAGGGCAGCTATACAAGATTTGCTTTAATTACATCAATTGGAGGACGCTTGGAGAATGCATTACTCCACAACGCCGGGTTTTACCTTTTTTTCTCATCCGCATAAACAATATTCTCTAATTGATATGATTTTTACTAACTATGCTCTGCTGGATAATTCCTCTATGGTGATATGTCCTAAGATTACATCGGACCATAACCCCATGATGCTTACTATACATCTCGGTCTTGATTTGGTAGTACAAGCCAGGGAATTTTCGTTTCCTAGGCACCTTCTTAGTGACTCAGACTATGTAACCTCCATGCAAGGGGTTCTTAAGGAATATATAGCAAATAATCTTCATACTACATCCCTTGCTATAGTCTGGGATTGCTGAAAGGCACGTGTGAGGGGGGGGCACACTTCAGTATATTGTCAAGCAGAATCGGTCTAATTTTAGTCAGCTTGAAAATGAACACAGGTTATATACTGATTTAGAGCAGCAACATGCCCTAGCAATTGCCTTGAAGGATACTGATGAACAACGAATATACCTATAGATTATTTATATAAGAGCGAAGCTTAGTAGAAGGTTAAAAGATAAAGCAGCCAGTAACTTTCTTAAGTTTAGAACTAGGCAGTATGAGTATGGAGAGCGGGTGGGATGGGTTCTGGCCTATCAACTAGCCGACCAGAGGGCTAAGTCACATATTAAGAAAATTAATGGTGTGAATGGCGCAACTTTTACTAAACTCCAAGAAATTGTGGAGAAGTTTAGGATCTTTTATGCTGATCTGTATAATGAGGCAAGTAGTTTTAATCCACAATCGGCTATAGATTATTTAAAAGAAAGTGGGCTACCTGTTTTGGATCCCTCTCAAACTTTGGTGTTGGAAGGAAATGCTGACTTAGTAGAACTTAATCTAGCAATTGGGGCATTACCTTCTGGTAAAGCAGTGGGCGAAGACACCATCCCACTTGAATTTTATAAAATATTTAGGGATGTACTGACTCCAGTATTTCTCGAGCTGGTTAATGAGATACTGCAAGGAGGGGATTCGCCCCCCTCGTGGAACAAAACTGACATCATAGTCTTTCCAAAAAAAGGCAAACCAGTGGAGAACATGAGCTCCTACACACCAATATCCCTAATTAACTAATTTTTCAAAGCTTCTAGCGTCCCGTTTAGCCCCATTGATTCATTTGTTAGTATCAGAGGAACAGCATGGCTTTGTTCCAGGTAGGGACACTGCTGCGCATATAAATACTGCCGTTGCTGCATTTGATATTGCCAATCACTTGGATCAGCGGATTGGGATGCCGAGAAGGCCTTCGATCGAGTGGCCTGGGGCTCACTGTGGTGTACAATGATGTCTCTAGGTCTCGGTCGGAGGTTTGTCTCGGCGGTACAGAAACTCTATTGTAAACCAACCGCTGTAATTAAGCATAGTGGCTTTGTTTCTTCTTCCTTTAGTATTTATCGGGGTACGCGGCAGGGATGCCCGCTTTCTCCTACACTATTTGCTCTGTATATCAAGCCTTTTATTAGACACTTGCTCCACAATGTGTCTATTACACCAGTGTCCTTCAATGGTATGATTTTAAAAGTCACTGCTTATGCAGATGACATCGCGGTATTTACCACAGGGCCAGTAGAAGCTATAGCGGTGAAAACCCAAGAGGCACAACACTTTGGGTCCTTTTCTGGATACAAGCTTAACTTAAACAAAACACAGTCAATTCTTAATTTTATATCTATATCAGCTGCACTTTCGTTCGGTATTACCGCGTCCGCTACGTATTTAGGTGTGTGTCTTAGTTGTCGTACTGACAATATTATTGATTTAAGCTATGAACCACTGCTGAAGAAAGTAATTTCTGATCTGCGTAGGTGGCATAGGCTACCATTGACTATTATTGGGAGGTGCAATACAGTTAAAATGAATATATTACCTAAATTTCTTTATTTGTTTCGCGCTATCCCGGTAAGAGTTCCGGTGATCTTTTTTAAGCGGCTTGATAGTGTTATTGGAAGCTTTATTTGGGGCTATCGGAGGGCGAGGAGAGCTCTTAGATATATCAAGCTGCCTTTTGAACAAGTTGGTTTTAAACTCCCGGATTATAGATCCTAATTTTGGGTTGCTTTTGTCAGCAGTATCAAGAGCTTACTTAAGGGACCTGATGTGGGTAAACCCTGGTTCGCGTATCAGCTGGCCTATGGTTTGAATACGGGGTTTTTACTACATCATATGTCCAACCCGAACTCTTACAAGAGAGTTTGATTAAAGATCATCCGACATATCTCCCGTATTTGGCAGGACATATTCAAAGCATTTATATTGCCAGATTGGCACAAATTTATTTTTCTATGGGCCAATCTGAGGCTCCCTGGTATATTCTCTGATTCGGTGGGGAGAATGTGGCAACAGCATGGCATAACACTGTTGGGGCATCTTTATGACGAACACGGCTTTAAGTCATTCTTATCATTGAAAGAGGAATTTGGGATATCCCATAATTCATTTTTCAAATACTTGCAAGTTAGGAACTTTTTTACCCAAGGGGAAGGCCTGTTAGCTCTTCCCTCTACAACGGAGGTACTCCGGGTAATTTTTAAAACTTCGGGGCGAGGCCTTATAGGGAAAGTATATCAGTGCTTTCTAGCTGTATCGGAAGATGATGTTATACAGGTTACAGCCAAATTGAATCGCATTTTTTAAATTGAGATGACTAATGATGAGGTTTTTGAATCATTGGCTATAATTAATTCTTCAGTCACCTCAATTAACTTAAAGTTGCAACAACATCGTACCATGTTTATGTTGTATTATACCCAAAGGTTATTTCTAAATGGGCTGTGTCTCATATTTCTTCTAAGTCATATTGTCCTAAGTGTAATGAATATGTTGTTGATCTGCGTCATATGTTTGTTACATGTCCAAAGCTATATATTGGCATGAGGTTGCTCGTGAGTTGAGTAAGCTAATAGGCAAGGATACTTTATTAGCTGAGAAAGAAATTTTACTGGGGATAGTATTGGATACTGGAAATTTATCGAAATCCCTAGTGTCAATTATCATTGCTTGTGCTTGTCTGTGTATTGCTAGGGCATGGATTGAAAAATGTAGTCCTAAGATTACTGATTTCTGGTTGTTACTGAGGGGGGTTTATGAAATGGAACTGGCACTAGCCAAAGCAAGGGGTTTGCGGTCTAGGGTTAAATTCGGGAGGGTTTGGTTCAGCCAGCCTTCAGTGGGATGAGCAGTATTTACTTTTGTATTTTATTATTTACTATGTTACCTGTATCTATCTGTAATTATTGTCTGTGATGATGACATGTATATTTCCTGTCTGTGCTCTGAATATTCACCTTTTTTTTTGTACAAGTGGCCAATAAAATTATCCCAAAAAAAAAAAAAAAAAAAAGAATTAGGTCAGGGGAAAGTCAGCATCAAAGAAAAAGCATTTTTGAAAAATCCTTTATGTTAGCATCGCATATTTTAAGTGAAATAAACTCTAAATCATATCAAATATGGTTGTAATAAAATCAATTAAATAATTAACCAAAGATTATTACATTAAAATAGCTAACTTTAGAATTGCCATACAGCCACAATTTGTATCAACATTCATTTAAGTATATAATTTTCGTTCACACTACAAAATTCATTTTTCACTTTTCATAAATCATAGAATTTCTAGTATTACTAAGCCAATTTTTGAGATCATACCTAGTTTCAATACTTTTCTAAATGGTGTGTTCTAAGAAAAAGCATTAGAAACACTAGGCCACTTTATTAATAACACAATTTCATCCATAAGCGTTAATAAACAACATTTTCAGAAGAAACTCCTATTAGTGCAACTCGTTCATATGTATTAGTATTTCTCTGTATGTTTATTTCATTACCTTGCATTTTAAAGCACGCTTTTATGGTGCTCCTACTACACTTGTCTCTGTTTCATGTGTCACTGTGTCTAATGTGTGCCAACTGCACTTTCAGGTTTTCGTGTCTTTAAACAGTAAAGATGTTCTGTGTTATGATTTTTAAAATCGTGCTCAATCACATATACATTTTGAAGCTTAATTTCTTCCAAATTACTGAACGGAGTTACTCCAAATCACTTAAAGCACGCTTTCTGAATAAAGATCTAGCTTTCTGTCAAATTTGGTGTAGTTTCATTTAGCCATGTAGCTAAAATTGTCTATAGTTCCTATAGGAAATTGCATGGGGAAAACACGTTTTGGAACTCCCTCTTTTTCTCATCGGTGATGTTACTGACCATGTCAGAGTGATGTAATATGTAAAGTCATAAACTGTGCATTACAGGGGTGTAAGTTATAGTTAACTCAGGTAACTATAACTCTTAAATTTATGCGGTTTTGTGCATGTGAAATATGTGCCTAACTATAACTTCCCCGTAACCTTTGTTTTTTTGTGAATTTCTAAGGTTTTTAAATTTCATTTCCTAACTATAATGTCCCCGTAACCTTTGGTTTTTGAAGTGAATATATCGTATCGAGCAATCCAAATTCTCGTTGCATAAGGATCGATGCAGACACCAAATACAATTCAGTTGCTTTTATTCATTTGTCCACCATATCTCCCATTATGAGTTTCGACCGTCAAGTGCAGTCTACTCTGCATGCACAGTACAAAAATTATTCATTATGTTCACATAATTAAAATAAATGACACTTAATGACAGTCCTTCATAAATACAAATAATATACTGCCATCCTGCTTACTTTTTCAATATTGTTGCTTGCGAACTCATGCAGTTCATCTTTATAGGTTTTTACAGACAATTAAATCTTTTGCAGGCAGGCAATGTCTTTTATTGCTCTACGTCACATGTGGGAATGTTGCATCCATAATTGAGTTGAAGTGGGCAGCGTTACTTAAAGTGCATATGTGCTAAACTCATCAGAAATTTAAAGGTGCTAATATAGTTCCCCATACATATGGAGTCTATCTGCCCTTGCTGGGTTTTATATCACTCTCAAGAAACAATTCCATTTTCCGTGCGCTCACATTGCCATGCCTTCATGGGTTAATATCTCTATATTAAATTTGCCTTTCCATTCATATTACACCATATGAATAATCACCTGTGCAGACCGCAACTAATGATTAGTACATAATGTCAAGCTGTACAGTAAAAAGTGCAATGTGCATGTTGATTATGCCTTTGTGGTGCAAAGTCATTCCAGCCATTCCTCCTCTATATGAGCAACATTTTATAATAACATACAGTGCTCAGAAACTCAAGTTAAACATTAACATAAAACATAAACTATATACTAGATTGAAGTGAAGTAGTGAAGTGGAAGAGGGTCCAACCCTGTGGGTAAACCTGGCTAAACAAAGCTCCATACAATATCCCAGTAAAGATGAATATATTGGACCAAGCTGCAAAGGGACTTATTTTTGCCCCTATCTTGCCCTATTTCATTTGGAGACAGGCATACAATTCCTTGTCTATGTTCAGCCCATTTGGGGTTTTACAGTTTAGACTCACAATATAGTGTATTTCAAGTTCCCTTAGTGCCTTTACATGATCACCACCCCTTCTACCCAAAAGTACTCCATCAATTACAAAATACCTAATTTTCTTAGGATCATGGTTATGTTGTAACTCACAGTGCCTCAATACTGGGTATGCCTGATTGATGTTAAATATGGCACACGTGCTGTAGTATCATTGTGTAGATTGCAAGCGTTGTGCTTCCAATGTAACTTAATTTACAAGTAACCAGATTGGATATTAGCTACAATGTAAATGTGGGTGTGAACAATACTAATTAAAAAGGGCAATTGCTTTTTAAAGACGAGAACCCTCACTCACCCGAAGGTGACATGCTTCATCATTGGGTTCCCTCTTGTACACTGTGCCCGCAAGGTGCACAGTTTGGGCTTCCACTCACCCTCAAGAGAGGAGCGTGAGGTGTTTTATACTCCAATGTTTCTGTGAGTGAGGGGCAGAGTGCAAAAATAATATCAAAAGTGAGTTAAAACTATCTCATATGGGGAGAGACTTTTTTTTAATGAGTTTTCCCTATGGACAGAATTAAAAAACAGTGTGGACGATAGATATTCATATCCCTATCGTTCACACTATTTTTAAATTCTGTCCCTTGAGTAGTTTTTTGGCATTGAGAACAGGATAACATCCTTCTCTCTTTTGTTGGCTGCCCTTTGTGGTTGACCTATTGCCAGCTCACTGTACCCTCTCTGCATGAATCTCTCTTTCATCTTCCTCTGACACTGAAGTATGTCTGGAGTGATACTGCAATTAGTTCTTGCCCGTAGCATCTCACCATACGGGATGCTCATTTTGGTATGGCGCAGATGGAAAGTGGATGCATGCAGAGTCGTATTGCCAGCAGTCTCTTTCCCGAACAGCAGTGTTCTAACATCATATTGCTAATGTATACTTCTAGGTCTAAAACTCGGACACTGGTTTTACTTCAGATTGTTAGTATTAATCTCTTTTACAAACAATTCTGCAGTCTCCAAAGACCTGCTCTACACCACATATATATGTATATATAAATATGTGTATACATGTGAGTGCATATATTTGTATATGTAATTTTATATATATTTGTATTACAGGGTGATTATAGGTTGCTGGGATTGAATTAAAGGGTACCTAAAACAAATTGAACAGTTAATGGTTAAAAAACAAACAAATCGGCATCAAAAACAAAAAAAATCAGAAATAAATTCACACGTTCTTCGTCTAAATGCAATCCAAAATAAAAAATAAAAAGTAATGGAATGCAAAAAAAATATGAGAATTAATGACGTATCATCTTATTTCATGATCATGGCTCCACATGATGGAACACCCTTCCTAGCCAAAAGTAACATAAAGGATAGCAAACTCACACCTATAGGCAAGCATACATTCTGAACTAAAACTAACTTTGTCTAAACAGCCTCCGGCTATTTCCCTCTTTTATTTCTCATGCATACTCTCCCCTCGAATGAGTCAAAAGGCAAAAAGAGCACAACATAAAAGCCAATAAATATAATCAAATAAATTAGCATGCTGGTGTATTAATATAATTGAATAGGGATATGCTTGAGAACGTGCTTAGTATGTATAAAGTGTGAGTAAAAATACAATATGTATTTTGCTTTTTTAACAGAAATACATGTTAAGGAGGACTGCGCCTATCTATCATTACTACGAAAGTGTAATTCGGGATAATTTTGAAGAAACTGAAGAGGACTATTTTGTGCAGTAAGTGACCAATTTTGACTGAACATTAATTGCATTTTGTATGATGTGCCTATTATAATACCTTATCTAACTAAATTGGAGATGTTCAGCCCAGTGGAGGAGCTTGAGAGTTAGCCCAGGCAAATTCCGCTGATACCAACCCTCCCTCCTTCTGATACCAAAAAGAATGCCACTGAATTTACACGTAGCCTGCACAAACAATGAGAGTGAGTGAGATACTTTAGAGACTCTTGCATCTACTAAGTAAATGAGGAAGAATGTATAAAAGCATTGGCAAGGGCAGTAAATGTGAGATTAATGTGTTGATCTATGCAAACACATGTATGCACAATGGTAAAGTGACTTTTTGTACTGTACCTTTGTGCTACATGCCTCTTTCTGAGCCTCATATGCCTGTGCCTTATTTGTAACACACTAAAGAATACAAAAAAGTGATGGATGGAATGCTTGAATTAATCTCACCCACTGGTAATTACCCGGGCCACATCCCAGTCCATCGTTATTTTGCACATCTCACCACCTCAGTTTGGGCCCAGCCATATGCAAAACAGTATTGATCCAGCGCCAATGGAAATAGTCCAGCTTAAGTGCCAGGCCAGGTCCTGCCTGAACCGGAACACAAGCAACCCAAGAATGGTTTTGCCCTAGTTAAGGCTTATCAGTCAGGTATGGCTTGGTTCCAGTGACAAAGTGGGGACATGACACACGTCTGGGCATACCCATCCTACTTAGGGTACCACACTAAAGTGTGTAAAAAAGCAATGGATGGAACGGTTTAATTAATCTCAGCCACGGGTAATTACTTAGGGCTGCAACCCTGTCCATCATTATTTTGCACACCAGAACCCCTCAGTGTGGACCCAGCCATATTCAAATCAGTCTTGACACTGCTCCAATAGGAACAGTCCAGTCAGAACTGACAGGCCAGGTCCTCTCTGAACTGGAACACAAATAACCCACAGCTGATTTCACCCTAGTTAGGTCTCATCAGTCAGTGACATAGTGTGTATGAGACCCTCGTCTGGGCATAACCATCCCACTTGGGGTGACACACTACAATCTACATAAAAGTTATGGATGGAATGCTTGAATTAATCTCAGCCACTGGTAATTATTTGGTGTTGCATCCCAGTCCATTGTTATTTTGCACACCATACCACCTCCGTTTGGATCCCGCCATATGCAAATCAGCTTGACCCTGCTCCAATGGTAACATCCCAGCCCAAACTGCCAGCTCAAATCATTCCTGAACTGGAACACAAGCAACCTAGGACCGGTTTTGCCCTAGACATGCAATGAAAAGCTTTTAACACCTTGAAGTCTTGCCCTGCTCCAGTGGGACCAGTCCAGCCCAAACGACCAGGCTTGGACCTCACTGAACTGGACCACAAGCAACCCAGGGCTAGTTTTGCCCTAGTTAGGGCTCATCAGTCAGGTGTAGCGTGGTTGACGTGGCACAGTGTGCATGGGACCCACGTCCCGCGGAGCACATAAGCTCCTTTATACTGTCAAAAGTTTTCTGGCATGCCTCTGTCCAAATAACCTTTCTGGGCTTCTATTTAGAAGTCCGCTCTGGCAAGGCAGCAACAATGGTGCCATAATCTTGACAAAACTCCTGTATTATCAGGTATGGACCAAAAAAGCTTTCACTTAGAAGTCGGTGTCTTGGGGGGCTCCCAAGCCAAGATGGTCTGCATTTTGGCCTGGAGGGGCTGCACCCAGCACCCAGCAACTTGGTGTCCCATGTAGACAACTGATTCCTGCCCTAACTGGCACTTACTGGCCGTTGTAGTCAGGCCTGCCTTCTGCAGGCCATAAAGTACTACCTGGAGGTGGAACAGGTGGCGCGTTCAGCTGGAGCTGAAATCCACAATGTTGTCCAGGTAGGGGGCACTGAAGGCCTCCAAGCCTGCCAGGACCCTGTTGACCAGCATTCTGAAAGATGAAAGGAGCATTCTTCAATCCAAAGGGCATCACCATTAACTGGAAGTGGCCCTCTGGGCGGAGAACGCAGACCTCTACTTGTCCCTCTCATATAGGGCAATCTAACAATGCCTAGATGTAAAATCAAAGGTAATCAGGACTTGAGAGCTCCAATTCGATATATGACCTTACCAGCTAGGAGGATGGGATCTGCATCAGTCCTGGTGCCTCAGTTGAGCCTATAATCCACACAGAACTTGAGTTCTGGTGTGACAATCGGTGAGGAGGACTTGGGTACCAGCAGCACTGGGCTAGACCAAGTGCTGTTAGAGTGCTCAATCGCCTCGTGTTCCAGCATCTTAGACACTTACTCCTAGACTCTGGTCCTTACCTTGCCAGACAGCCTGTAAATCTTATTCTTCACGGAAATACTGGGGCATATTTACAAGGAAATGGAGGAGCGCGGCGCTGATGCAAATTTCGCAGCGCCACGCTCCGCCATTTCCAAAACATAGGGATGCACCATATTTACAACAATATGGTGCCCCCTGTGTTTTCACAGACATCCTTGCACCATAGTGCAAGGGTGCATGAATTACAGGGAACTATTGTTTAGGTGCAGCAAGGTGTCCCTTCCTGCACATAAACAATCAATAATGGTGATTTGTTACTTCTATGTAAGCTGCATTCTGTGGCACACATAGAAGTAGCAAATCGTCATTATTTAATGATTGTTTATGTGCAGGAAGGGACACCTTCCTACACATAAACAGTCATTATTGGTGTTTTTCTCTTTCTATGTGTGCTGCAAAATGCAGCACACATAGAAAAAGCAAAAACTAGGAGAAATAAAAATATTTCTCCTTGTTGCGCCATTCTAATGCCTGCTACTGTATGGCATTCGGTTTTGGTGCTGCCTCAGATTTACAGATCCTTGTAAACCTGGGGCAGTGTAAAAAAGCAGTGGGTGTTGTGGTGGAACGCCCACAGCAACACCCATTGCTCTTTATAAATATAGTGCAGGGCATTGTGCCACCCAAACATCAGTAAAAGTGACGTTAAATATGCCCCACTGTTCCTTGTATCAATGTCATGAGTGCACAGATGGTTGTGCCAGGGGTGAGAACAAGGAGGCAAACTGCCTCAGCAACTGGGGATAGTTCCTCTTTGGTTCTGAGGTCAGAGTAGGGGAGAGGTGGTTAACACCTTTGTCTGATCCATTCTGCTCCTTAGACGAGAGGTCAGGGAAAGGTTCCCTCTCCTCCTCCACTCCATCTCCAAGAGCATGGTGACTTTGGACCTCTTAAAAGTGGGGGTAAAGGCAATTGACTTGCAGGACACTTATAGGGTTCCTGTGGGTCTAGAGTCTACCCCGTGGGTGGCCTCCCCTTTGCACTCCTTCACCTATTATGGCCCAGACCACCTGTCTTGCAGGGCCCATGGCTCCACTGGCTCCACCACCCATGCTTTCTGGTCAGGCTGAACCCAGAATGGTCTTCTGGTCATGCAAGGGTTTTGTAACCTCCTAGCTGGCTTCCCTATTTTCAGCGGAATTCTTCCAGAAGCGCTTCATCTGAGTCCGGAGAGCCAGCATGTAGCTGACTACATCCAGGGGGAGGGGGCTCTCAGGAACTTGCTCCGACCCCTCGCTCACAAGGCTGAAAGGCCCTCTGACAAGGTGGTCATACAGGAGCTCAAAGGGACTGAATCCAACTCCCCTCTGTGACACCTCTCTGTCTACAAAGTCTACAAATAACGGGAATGGCAAGAGGACATCCCTCTTGCACCTCAAGGGCTCTGGCAGACCCTTGATAGTGCCTTTAATGCTCATTGGTCTGGGGGTGATAAGGTGCAGGGAACTTGCAAGTTACTCCACACTCGTTCCACATTGACTTCATGTGTGCTGACGTGAAGTTGAGTTCACTATCGGACACCACTACTTTGGGAAACCCCACTTGTTTAATAATCCCCATCAGGCCCTTGGCCACTGTAGGTATAGTCACCATCTTCAGAGGTATGGTCTCTGGCTACAGAGTGGCATGGTCCACCAAGACCAGGATAAACCTGTGGCCTAGGGCAATCTTGGGGTTCGGGGGCCCAATAATGTTGATGCTAACCCTTTTAAAGTGGGTACCAGTGACAGGAAGGGGGAAAAGGTGAGAATTCTGCTTTCCTACTGACTTTCCACTGGCCTGGCAAGTTATACGGCCTAAGAATGCATCTGAGGTCACTTTCATCAGGGCCAGTAAAAGTCGGTAACAAGCCTGGCAAAGTTCTTGTCTTGGAATTGATATCCTGCCAGGATTACATCATGCCCTGTAGTACTGAGGAACCACCAACACACTGGTTTCATTAGACTCAGGAACTTTAGGCTCACTATATAGGAAATCATTCACCCAGTAAATCAGGTGATCATCACAGGTGTCACCAGCTGCCTGGACCTGGGCCTGCCACCATAGACCCTCAAGAGTAGGGCACTTTTTCTGAGCTTTTCATAGCTCCTCCTTGGATGACCCCCCTTCAGCTTGCCACGTAATCAGCTTAAGTAGATCCCCCAAGGCAGCCATGCCCTTCCGTTTTGTGCCGTAGGGTGTGGCCCTCAGCCCCAGCCTCCTTCGGTACCATGGTAGCACAGGGAGCCGGTTTTTCACACTCCCTGTCCTTCCTATTCATGGCAGATACCTGGGCCATTTTTCTAGGCTCCAAGTCCACTTGACTTCCCTCTTGGGCTGCTGTGGACCATGTGGTCAGACACACCCACTCAAGAAATCCTAAGATCTCCAGGTGGACCAGATCTCAACCTTCTTCCATTTTGTAGAGTTACTTGTCATTATAGCTACAAGACAATGCACAGGCATGACTGAACTCACAGCTACCTTTAAGGGAAACAGAGCCAAGGGATAGTGACTCTCACGGTTGTCCGCTACTACAACCTGGTGGAAAACGTTACATGACACCTAACAGTAGTCAAACTGACTCCTATGTCTCTCAGAACCTCTACCCGTTGCCCATTGATGGTGACCCCCATTCTATACTTTGAAGAATCGTTAGGCAGGTGGGCTTTTTGCACCATCTCTCTGTCACCCAGGTACAGTAGGCTAAACTCTGCACTACTACCCATGCAAACTGGGACCACCCCCTCCGAAACCGCTACATTTGCCATCCGCAGTGTCTGCCCACCAGTGGGGAACTGCGCCCTCCTAGGTAATTTGGTATTCCCCTTGATGTGCAAATACCTGTAGCACTTGTAGCATTTGGGGGAGAACTTCCATGAGGATTTCTTCTCAGAGAAGCCACTCTTTTTTGGTAAGTTTGGGACTGGGAATTCTTCCTTTGAAACTGTTTTGGAAGCCGTTGGAGAGATTTTGGTTTTGTCTTCCCCCCTCTTTCTTTCGGTGGGGGACCCTGTCCATCCTTTAGGTGAGTCTCCCCACATACCTTCTTGTGGACCATGGTGCTACGCCAGTGGGCCGCCTCCTTGGCAAGCTTCCTGGGGTAAGTGAGCTCATTATCTATTAGGTCTTGGGCTCTGGAAAACAAATATTGAACATGTGTTATCTGGCAACCAAATTGCACAGCTCATTGTATTCACTCACATCACTGCCCTTCACCCAAACATCCAGTGCCTTGCAAAAGTTATTCGCATAATATGCCCAGTACTGGAGGGGCAGCTTCTGACTGCCCCTGAACGCCATTCTATGGTGTGGGGTCTTTTTTCCTTCATGAGGGATACATCATCCTGCCCCCCTTCCCTATGGCCAGTAGCAAATCTTTCCCTTTATTGGGAATGTGCCTCCAGAGACTGGCTCCCCAATCCTTCTCAGAGACCCTGTGCACTGCAAGGGCAACCTCATAAGCCTCAAACCACAATATGAACACCTACAGTGGAAACTCCCTCTCAGCGCTCCTGTCTTCCTGGTCCTCTGGGGACAAGTTGTGGGAGGACACACTGCTCTCTGCCCTGGCAGGAGACCTTACTCCTGTGGGCAAGTGGGCCTCCTCCTGCTGCTGTCCAAGCCCTTCAAGTCCATCTCCCGATCCTCAGGATCATCGTCCTCTTGCTTCTCTGACGTGGCCCACATCCTCATGACCCCCTCAAAGGCTCTAAGGTGTATTTGGAAATATGTTTTGGTGGACATTTTTCCCACATTCAGACCTGTCTTCTTGGAGAGCCTCTGCAGCTCTACCTTGCTAAAGTGTTCAATGTTTTTCAGCTCCAACTCCATTGTAGCAAAAAGGATGTGTGGCAAGACTTACATTTTAGAAAAGGAAGACATTTCATAATTAGAAAGTAAGGAGACTTTTTTAAGAATAAAATTTGATGTCATTATTTTTTAAATGTTTCGTTTTACACAAATCACTGTGTGGCACTGCACAAACAAGTACTGGATGCCACCCCTAAACATCAATGTAAGAATCTGAGTTATTGGATGAGGGGCAACCACAATCGTCAGGGTGAATCACAAGCATCATTAAATTAACTTTTGCTTAACCCCATGGTAGCTGGGCACAGTCATGCTTGATTTAGAGGCAATGTGTAAAGTACTCATGCCGCACACATACATTCAAAGTAAAAACACAACACAAGAAAAATTCCAAACCAATTTAGAAGGATAGAGAATCAAATACATCAGTAGAATTGGAGATATGAATTAAAACAAAAAAGTGAAATCTTGCACCTAATAGATCAAAGTGCCACTCGTGGGTATCTGGTCGCATGAGACTGGGTCAAACTCAACAGTTAAGGCAGACAGTAATGGAGCATAGGTCGGATACAAGGGGTGAATTGGGCCCTGTCATGGCTTACCTTCAGAACATTTCTAAAGAAAAGTTCTTTAGAAGGCAGAGTTCAGCGGGCAATGCAGTAGGCAGCAGACTGTGTCCAGGGAGGAGTTGTCGATACTGAGGAGCCGCATGCCGAAGTCTCTGTGAAGCCGTCAATGATGTTGGGAAAATGCTCAGAGCACGAAAAGCTAGATTTCCAGGCCAGGGAGGTCATCATCGTCAATGAGGAGTCGGTACTTACCTAGCCAGTCAATATTTTTACCTTCAGACTTAGACAACTTTTGGAGGTTAAAAATCTCCAGCAAGACAACGTTGTAGCTGAAGAGGGCTCCATGAGGCCAGAAACCTTCACTAGGGGGTCTGGCGGAACAGGGTTTGTTGCTGCAGAGAAGACAGTAGTGCGCGTTACCACGAAGTCAGACCAACTGGCAATGCCTCTTAGGCAGATCGACTAGCAAGTAAGTCCCGGTCTGTTGGTTCTCCAGTACGTTTTTGTAGAAAAACATTCTAAATCCCAGCTTTTTGAGACGTACCATCAACACCACTACCAAGGGTCCAGGACCTGGGGGGGCACCACTTACGAGGTTAAGATTCACTTCAGCAGAGGCCAGCAGTAGGGTCTGAGGCCTCAGGAGCTTGTGATGTCTGTCTATTTCACACAGGAGGCCAGCCAACTAGCCCTTGGAGTCACTTCTTGAGGTCCTGTTTCAAAAGAGATAGTCTAGTTCTCCTTCAAGTAGCAAAGCAGTCCTTCGAGCAGCGGGGCAGTCCTTTGTAAACAGCAGGGTAGTCCTTCGGAAGTCAGCCACAGCTCCAGGAATGTACTGTCAAGTTTTTTTAGAGTCCAATATGTATACCTAGTGCCAGACTTTGTGTGTGAGGGAGCACTCTGGCCTTACCTCCACATCTGAAGCTTCCCTTCCACTATCAAGGCTCCAAGATCTCTAGGGTGGGAAAAGGCTACTGTCAGATTCCTTTGTGTTTGCTAGAGGCAAGCCCTCTGAAGTGTAAGTGGGGCAGGAAACAGCTTCACCCCCAGTTATCCTGGCAGGATTGCACATCCTACTCACAGCTAGTTATTTTTGTGTCACTCTCAGGGGAATGCACAAAGCCCTATAGCAGAGCCATTCACAGTCATGTGTTCCAGGACACTGGCAGAACACACAAATGTTTAGGACAAGAAAATGCCAACTTTCTAAAAGTGCAAAAAGAACAAATGATAGATGGGATGCCAAACAAAGTTAAACACTCACCCCCAGTACAGAGATTTGGGCCTAAATCTATTGTTTTTTGTTCACCACACCATTCCAGTTAGGACCGAGCCAAATGCAAATCAGTCTTGACTCTGCTCCTCATGGGAACAGTCTAGCCCAAACTGCCAGGCCAGCTTGACCCCAGACCGTAAACAAGTATCCTAGGACCAGTTTTGGGGTATCACCCCATATCAGCCAGGATAGCTTGTCTCCGGTGGCATGGTAAGCGCGGGACCCACTTCGGGTGAGAAGTGTAAAAAGAACAAATGATGGCTAGAATGCTGTACAATGTCAAACGTTTACCTCCAGTACAGTGATTTGGGCCTAAATCAACAGTTTTTTTGTTTTTTTGTTTACTACGCCTTTCCACTTTGGACCCAACTTTCTAAAAGTGGCATTTTCAGAAATGTGACCAAAAATCTGACTTTCTTATTAAAGAGCATTTAAAATTACAATTCATTTGAGTGTAAACAGCATATTTCTATCTGCTCCCAAGCCAAAGTTATTACATATTAAATTTAATAAGGTAACCTCGTGTTAGTCAATGGAAGAGATAGTCTTGCAACCATGAAAAACTATTTCTTTAGTTTTTTACTGCTATGAGATGTAAAACGTAAACACACATCATAGCTATTAAATACAATGTACCATGTTCTATGAGTTTTCAGTGCCTACCTTAAAAAGAAAGGTTTAGGCCTGGCAAAAGGTTAATTTATTAGAACAAAATGGCAGTTTAAAACTAGGGGTGGGCAGAGGGTGCTGCTTCTTTGCAGCCACCCGAGTAGATTTTCTAATTGAACGGCAGCTTTCTCACCGCGAACTATTGCGACCACTCGTGTTCAGAAAATCTTGCCGGGTGTTGTTCGAGCGCCCGAAAATCATCTGGGGATGCCAATTCTTACTCAAAAATTCAACAACATATTGTCTGATACATGAAATACACCTGAAGCTTTGGATAATCGTTATTTAGAGCCATTGTAAACATGGAATCTGCTTGCAGTCCTAAAATACAGAAAACTAATACACATCCCAATAAGCAGTCTGACCAATTCCTGGCTATATAGCCAAACACAGTGCGTGCTGGGACACTCAGGCCCATACTTACAAAGAAAATTTCAACATACAGGTCAAGATGAAGGGAAATATTCTGATGTGGTGCAAGCTGACATATATATACTCCTAAGAGAAATATTTATTTGGAATAAAAGTTTGGATAATTTAATAGCTCATGCTGAATCAGATAAATGCTCTTTTCCCACAGTTACATAGATCTTTTGGACTTACTGACCAATAAGGTAGATGTTTTCATCCTATGAACATGACTGAACACTAACACTAAGGATTTACCTGTTGTCATGATATTAATGTAGATAAAAATACTTCAGCCAAACATACAGTGTAACTTTTTCCATATCATTGGAGTCATTATTGAATGGCACAAATATGGACTGAATGTTTTAGCACTTTCTGGTGGGAGAACACTGTAAATATCTCCCTCTAGAGGGCGTCATGTATGTCTGCAAAACAAATGTGCTTGTTCTAAGTGGCATAAAAAACAGTGCAAAGAAATATGACAACTTAATATATTATATCACAATATTTCTTTGTTGCACGTTTACTGCACATTCCTCATAACCCCTCAACTGCTGAGGCTTTTTTATCCCAATGCTACTGCTGAGCCCTTTTTTTTTAGCTATTTGTAGTAGTTGTCGCTTAAGCCTCCTTAACGTTTTTCCATATAAGGTATCCATGCCAAATGTGCACCCTTTTTTCCAACATTTTGGGGATAAAGGTACCCAGGGTTTGTGGATTTCCCTGCAGAGGGCCAAATAAATATCCAAAATATCGCTACATTTTAATATTTGTGGGAAATATAGGAAAAAGTCCTCGGCAAAAAGTGTTTGGTTTTTTTGTAAAAATGGCATCAGCAAAACATTTGCTGTGCTAAAGTCACCATCTTCACAGCTTTCAGGAACATGCAGAGCTGAATAAAAAAAAACGGTTTGTTTTACTATCGTTTTGGCATTTTTCAAAGAGGTAGCCCATTTTTCCTAATTTTGCGATTTCAACCAACTTCCAGTTTCTAGTGGAGATCTGTGTGAAATCCATGGGTGATATCAGAAAGCTATAGATTTCTGAAAAGCAGACACAATTCTGAATTCAGCAAGGGGTCATTTGTGTGGACTTCTCAAGGTCTTCCTAAAGAAACTAACTGTTGAAATAAAAACAAAAATTGAAAATGAGTAGGAAAAAATGGCTATTTGCAGCAACGTTTTCATCTGTAACTTCTCGTCACAACAGCTGATTTACAAAAGCAATATTTCACTACTTCCGCTAGACCATTCTGCATGCTGGGATGTATAGGGTATTGTAGGTTGTCCAAGACCCCGAGGCATGCAGTGCCAACAACTAAGCTGCACCCTATAATGGTTTTTCGTTGTGTACTGAGTCTAGAGCAATTCATATTGCAAAATATAAAGCGAGAAAAATGGATATCAAGGAAACCTATGTATTTCTGAAATGGACACCAGATGCGGAGTTTAGGAGCAGTGGTTATTTGAGCATCTCTGGATTTGTGGGTGGCCATACTAGCATTTTTCAAAATTTGTCTTCTTTCTTACGTAACACGAACGCATCATATTTTTCTAATGTGGTTAGCTTTGGATTTTGAGCCTTAGCTCAGCCGGCACCTAGGGAAACTTAGCAAACCTGTAATTTTTTTAACACTAAACACCTAGGGAAATTCAAGGTGGGGTGGGGTGGCTTGCATGTCTCTCATCAGGTTTTTGTTTACCCAGAAGCCTTTGCAAACTTTGAATAAAAGCACACATTTTCCCAACAATTCTGTGAACACTTTTAGAATTTTCAAGGAGCCACAACATCCCAGCATTCTCCCAAGTCTTCTGATAAAAACGGTACCTCACTTGTGTGGGTGGCTGAGCATAGTGCATAAACAAATCACATTTTTTCACTGATAAACTGACGCTTTTTTTCTAAATGGGTAGATGTTTATTTTGGCTCATAGCTCAGCTGGCACCTAGAGAAATCTCAGACACCTGTAAAATTTTTATAACTAAACTAGGGAATCCAGTGTATGGGATTTGCATGTCTGTTGCCAGGTTTTCTCACCTGAAGCATTTGCATACCTCAAACTTTGACTAAAAACACACATTATCCTAACATTTCTGTGTGGTAAAGTTCAGCAAAGTGTGAGAAGCTACAGATGTTGTCTACCTAGCATTTCCCAAAGTCTTCCAATAAAAATGGTATCTCATTCATGCCTGCAACAAGAAATGGTCTGTAACGCAACATAAACACATTGCATTTTTCCACTAAAAACTGATCCTTTTATTGCAATGTGGTTAGCTGTAGATTGTAGGCCTAAGCTCAGCCAGCACCTAGGCAAACCTAGCAAACCTGTACATTTTTTTAAACTAGACACCAATAGGAATCGAGGGTGGGATGAATCACATGTCTCTCACCAGAGGTTCTGAACAAGAGCCTTTACAAACCTCAAATTTCGAATATAAATACACATTTTCCTCAAACGTCTGTCAGATTAACTTCTGGAATGTTTGGGGAGCCACACATATCCTACCACCAAACATTCCACAAAGTCTCCCAATAAAAATGGTAACTCACTTGTGTGGGTAGGCCTATTGCATGCAACAGAAAGGGTCCAAAACACAACAAAGACAACTAACACCCTTTTTCTGGGTTGCTGTGGTCTGCACCCGGGGACCGGAAAGTCTTTTGGGGGAAGCATATGCCCATGCCTGGGAGGGCACTCCCCTGCCAAACTATACTGCATAAATGCAGCTCCTGGTGTCTACTGGGCTTTCTGGCCATTGCACAATGCAAAGTGTTGCTTTCTAAGTGGGAAAGACTGGTTAAAGTTGTCAAGTTCTTGTGAATGTTTAATACACAAACATGACATTTTTTCTCCTGTAAGACTTTTCACCAATAATAAAATTGAATCAAGATTAGTGAGTACAAGCTATGATACAATCTCGCAGTTGCAGAACAAAATTGCCTCAAAATACACTACTCACAATACAAGTCAAATTGCTACAAACATTTAATATATTGTGATACATGACGGTCTCTTTTTTTACTAAACAATCTTAAAAAATTCCTCAAGTGTAGTTTTTAAATTGATAAATTAGTAAGACCTGATCAACAGCTTCCAGGGTTTCCAGTTTGTACTTATTCATGTAATATGATCAAATGTGCATGCACAATTCAGCGCATATTGAGTGCCTACACAGACATGCTGTGCATTATGCTTTTCAATCTAATTGTAAACAAGTAAGCAGTTGGGCTTGTGCATTTCTGCATACTGACACCAAACCTTAGCGGGATATGTGCTCTGATCATTATATACAGAGAACCCAAATACATATTGTCTGATAATTTGATCGCTAGTATTTCTTAATAACATAACGCACTGCTCTGACCTTTGAGGATTTTTTTACAGACAAGCTCCGGAAGGAATCCTTTACAGTGACTTTGAAGGGCACCACAAGCCAAAATGCCTGGTTTTAAAGCTCGGTGAACAGCATGTCTCCTGCATACAAGCTGTCACAGGGGTTATAAACTTTGTGACAGAGTGATTGTGCAAGGTCCCATACAGTTTTCCCATTAAATCTTAGCATGGAAGAGCAACCTGCAGGATTACAATGAAGTATTTCCCAGTATATACTCTCAGACTTCATACATAACCAGTGGAACCCTCACATAGCATGTACATTTTGATGTCGTAATGAGCTATTTTGCTTGGTATGCTCTTTCTAAACGTCAGCCACTCTTTGTACAGTATCAAAGCCTTGTAAACCTCTATATTTTCTATTGTGGTCTACATGGCTAATTGCAAAGAAAACTTGGCTTTTTGATTGAGCCTTTTGAGTGCCATCCTTTGCAGATGGGGTGAATTGTTGCAGTTTATTTAGTGCCAGGACACTCTTATGAGTAGCTGTTGCACTTTATAAATTCTTGACTAATTGATTAACTGATGCTGCAGAATTATCATTGAAATGCAGCTCACCCTGCAGATTCAACACTCTGTCTCTGATCCTTACTGATGTGAAGTTGGGTGTTGCCCTAACCGTATGTGTAGACCACTAAGACTAGGGTTGGTTTGTGCACTATTCCAAATTGAGTGTAAGGCCAGGCATTTTTTCAGCTCTCCAAGCAAAAAGGAAGTCCACTGGTGCACCCAAGAAAGAGTATGGCTCACAAATTAATGTGGTGTGCCGTTTCTCCCTCCAGAAAAGGATGGTAGTAATAAGCACAACAAATTGCAGTATTGATTTCACATGCAGGATTTGCAATAAATAAGGAAATGCATGACTAAACTTTATTAGGGCCATTATAAAGAACGGGGTAACCCAAAGTAATCAAGGACCTGGGTATTGTATGGTACAAAAAACAGTGGTCCTGAACCTATATTTCAATTCTAGCACTCAAGGATTATGATTTAACAAATTATAAGGTAGAGCAATCAATATAGAGAATATAAAAAGTGCAACAAACGACCGTAGTCTGGGTCACCATATATTTATTTGAAGCAATTTTGGTGAAAACCAGACAGTACATAGTACAAATAGCAAATTTGAAGAAGGTTGCTCCAGAGGGAGACGTGCAGTGAGATAGAGTGCTCAACAATGAAGTGATGAAGAGAGATATTTCAACCGAAATACATAGAAAATTCGATATGTCAGGGCAAAAACGGGGGGAGCGGTTGTGAATCACCGTTCCTCAGATAACCTGGCCCAGTTACATTCACACAAACTTTTGCTATTTGTACTATGTACTGTCTGGTTTTCACCAAAATTGCTTCAAATAAATATATGGTGACCCAGACTACGGTCGTTTGTTGCACTTTTTATATAACTTTATTAGGGGACTGCCAAGTGAGCATTCTGCCTGTGGTCAGCATGATACCTGTCTGCACTTTGGACAACGCTGTCACAGTCTCTCAGCTGCAAAAATTGTGCTTGCAAAGGAACATCACTACTGCCATGGCCATGTTCTTTAACCCCTTCGACGCGCATGACGGAACGGTTCTGTCATGCACGTCGGTTGCGCTGTGCGCATGACGGAACCGTTCCGTCATGGCCCCGCCCGCGCACGGAATCTTCAGCGTGGCGCGGAAATCCGCGCCGCGCTGAAGAGGTTAAAGCCACCAGACTGTGACTCATCAACGGATAGAACTCCATCAACTAATAAATCACTTCACAGTTTTGATCCATGATCCTCTCCCTTAGATTCTGTCTCAGTAGCAGAACCTGCCATAGGGCTCACCTCCACTTTTAAGTAGGTGCCTGGAAGGCAGTCATCCAACAAGATACAATCACTTTTAAATATCTAAAACCTTCTTTATCAAATACTTTATGTTAGGTAGAATGCTGAGGTATTTGTGGAATGTTAATGCATTGAGAATGCTGTTAGTGTGTGTGATGTAAGCTGAAAGTAACAATGGAATCAAATGCCGAGGCAGAACAATCGCATCAATGGGAAACTTGAACACCTTACCTGTCCAAATTCCTCTCTCACCAATTCTCTGAAGAATCTACAAGAGAAAAAAACAAAAGGAATTCAAATTGCAGGACACAGAGTAAGGCAAGCTAAAACCCAACAACAATTTTCCATTTAGCCATTTAGGGGGACACGGGCCAACTGCCACCTATGCCAGGAAAAGAAGAAACCGTGAAAATTAAGTATGCCTCCCTAGTGGTCCAATCATCGAATTCATAGTTTGGGCAAATCTTTATTGCTCGGGAAACTGATAGGCCTTTTTCAGTCTAATCAAATAATTTGGCTAAATGGAAACCTATACTGTTTAACAGAAAACACACATATTGCCAAGGTAGTACACTGTAGTAAAGCAAATTAGTTAATTAGTTATTGGAAGCAATGGTCCGAAGCTTTTTTTAATTTTACCAAAACAATTTCCCTTGAGGTGCATCTGACTGAAAGGTAGTGGTCACCTTTACAGTGAAGTGAAGGAAGGAACAGACAGCTAAAGAGGAAATACACTTTCTTACCAGTGCACCGACTAGGATTAAAATCAGTGACCCTCTGATTACACCAATATATGTCCGAAATGATGGCATAATCAATTAAGATTTCCCAGGCAAATTAGTTTACCTTTTATTTATTTTTCATATGTGATGTGTTCAATATATTTTGTATGTTTTTACCAGTAGATGAAAGGCAAACAAAATATGCCCACGTGGAATTAACTCCTGCTGATACCCCTTCTCTGCCCTGATCTCTCAGTACATAGTCCTAATAAAGGTCCAAGCAACAATTAACATCTAAATACAATATTCACAAAAAATTACAGTTTAGAAAAATAGCAATTCGTTAATCAATACCTTAATATCAAAGCAAGAAGAAAGAAAAATAAGAATAATCACAAAGAGAAAGGAGCAGGGACCCATACACTATGCTAATTTCAGACAAAGTGTATCAAATTTATTATATTTTATAAATATAAAAACAGTTGAGACAATGGTGCCCAATACAATGTGCTGGTACAAAAACAGTGTATATTACAGACCACACAAGTGGCAAAAGAAGGAAATACATATCAAAAGAAAGGAACAACATAGAACTAAATTAATGTGTCCTTCATTAATTTTTGGCCACACTGCGTCAACGGCGTTTCGACCACTGTATAATTACATGCTCATCTTCAGGACTGGGAAATCAATTGAGCGTTCAAAGACTCTGTATAGTATAGAATACAAATGGGACACAAGATTGAAATTAAGCTCCTTTGATTGAAAGAAGAGTTTATTCAAGAAAAAAGAAAGAAAAAATCAGAACTACTAAAAGTGAAAAAGGAAACTCGTGATAGGAAAAGAAAAAGCTAGCCACAAGAAATTCTTTATCACACCCAAGGGAAAAAAGAAAAAGAATCCAGAAATACCATCACCTAAGGTTCCATAGTGAAGATAAAAACATCACCTATTTCGGAAAGCACTCAAACCCAATCTTGCTTGTATGGGTGGGAATAGGGTTCCAAACATTTTTCTAAGAGTAAGAAAGAATTGGTTAGCAAGATTTTTTGGTCTAAAAATCGAAAACAATACAGAAAAACTGGTACATAAACTGCTTACTTGCGATAAAAAGGGGGCAGGCATAAATCGAGTCCGTCCCAGGATATACAGAAAATTTCAGAGCTGGCTACTTAATTCCATATACTTTAACCGATCATGTCAGGCAGCAGGTGAACAAATCACCAAGATACTTCAACGCCACAGTGGGCTGAAAGAATTTCAACACACAAGAACACATCTTAATAAATATGGCATTGATTGTGCAGCCTCGATTAAAATATTTAAAGACTCGAGAGCATGTCTCCGTACACAACAACTCTCAATAGTCGTGTCAATACGCTGATGACAATATCTACAAGATCCAAAATCCCCGTTCATGCAAAGGCTTACAATGTGCTTCTCTTGTGTATATTTAAAAGACACAGCCGATTGGTCTCAGAGCTAACCAATATCATTATATTTGGCCATGTTCAAAGCCGCCGGTCAGCAGAAACGAATAAATAAAACAGAGGTACTGTAATTCAAACTACCTGAGCAAACGGCAAGAATCAAAAATTATAATGACAATGGTCCCTGCTAAATGTACAAAATCTAGTATGTGAGTCTAAAATGTAATTACAACTCAGTAAAAACAATGGCAGATGAAGACATTACCGGCCAAGGCATGATGACACTCAGTAATTCAAAGGACTAGTATCAATGACGGCATAAGGCAAAAGAAACTTTTGAGGTGCCGCAAACATGGCCTTACCAAAAGTCTTCCCGGTTATGGCAGCTCAATCAGGAAGTCATTCAGTGCTTCGTGATGACGCTATAAATAACATAGAAAATCCTGCGCGGTTTGTAAGAGACATAAACAACGGACTCAAAAATATAGCCTGGTCTTTCGCGACAAGCGCCAACAGGCACCATCCTAAAATGGTAAAAGTCTGCACTACACATAATGTGCTTGATATTACAAAAAGTAATTCACAGATTTATCGGAATCCATATAAAGGGCAATTAATTACAATTCTATTAAGAGTAACAACCGTTAACATAACGTTACAGATAGAAAGCCCGAATCTATTAGGGGCAACGGCGTGTCACGTGAACGTTCCGCATGGCTCATCTTGGAACAGTAAAGTGTGTTATTGAATACATGCTACCGTACAAAATGCGAAAACGTTTTTAGCAGACTGCAAGATGAAAACAGTAGTATATAGAGGGGCATCATCCCTTAATAAAGTAAAATAAAATACCAAAAATGGCAAATTCAATACCACTCCCAAAGTAAATAAGAAAAAATATACAAAGAGGGAGGGAAAGAAACATAGAAAGATAAATTGATAAAAAGGAAAAGAAATTAGAAAAGTTTTGGAAAAAGAAAAGCATTTTCCACAAGAGCAGATTACTTACTTGGGATATTGTCAAAAGACAGGGGGCAGTTTACAATTACATGCTTACAGCAAAGTCATGTACAATCACATTAATACAATACTAAAGCATTGTTCATATTCCAGTGGATCATACAATGGAAAACAGACACATTTCAATGGTCACAAAAGTAAAAGATAACAGCATTGTAATTATATCGAATTACTGAACCGTCGTGCCATGAAGATAATTAATCAGAGTCAACATATGGCAAAAACAAGATGTTTTAGTCTAAACGTTTTACAGTAGATACAGCAAGCTGGGATTATGAGGATAAGTGGATCAATCAGAATATATATAAATTGATCAACTGTAGGATAATACAGCCTACAGATCGCTTTCTAGCCTCAGCATTCACATAATCACTTGCTAATCACTCAGCTAAATATTACTGACTGACATTCCTCCATAGAATTAAGGCCCTAATTAATGCTATCAAAGCGGAGTATCCACCGACATTCAGTTTTATTTAGGATATTGGTAATACTCCCTCCTCTTGCGGGAATCCGTATAGCTTCAATAACCTGCCAGTGCATATCAGAAGGGGCATGGTTATTTTCAAGAAAATGAGACACCAAAGGTGCATTCTCAGTTTTGCAACGAATTAGACTTTTATGCTGTCCAAGACGAACCTTAATCTTTTGGGTTGTCTGACCCACATAGATCAGGTCGCACGGACACCAAATCACATACACAACATTTTGTGTATTACAGTTAGTATAATCCCGTAAAACAAGAATGGATATTTCCGTGGACAACTTGTTTGGTATTCAAAATTGAATCACACATGAGTTAACCCCCGCATTTATAATGTCCTACGAGTTTGTTATGGCCCCAGATAGTTGTCAAATTAGGGGGTTCAATTCGAAGTAATGCCGCTCGGACTAAATGGTCCCTCAGGTTTTTCGCACTTTTATAGGAAAAAAGGGGCTGCTCCTGTGTATTTTCAGTCGATATAACCAATGGCCAGTGTTTCTTGATGATCCCAGAAATTAGATTACTTTTTGTCCCAAAGGTAGTGACACATGGGATTTGATTAGTTTGTTTCCTTTTCCTGGGAGTTAATAAAAACTCACTCTTTTCATGTATCTTTTAATAAGTTTCCAGGAATAGCCACGTTGTCTGAGTTTTTTCAGCTAAAGTTTCTGCTTCGCGAAAAAAGGCCTCCTTAAAGAAACAGTTTCGGCGAATGTGCAGAAACTGCCCAAAGGGCAATCCGTCCCTCAAGCCTCTTGGATGGTTACTTGAATATTCCAACAGTGTATTACGGGCTGTGGGTTTCGTAAAAAGTCTAGTCATAAGTCTACCATCATGAGGAAAAATTGTCAGGTCCAAAAAATCAACATGGGTACTTGCGTTAGAGATGAACTTCAAATCGGGGGAACATGAATTAAGCCAGTTGAAAAACAAGGATAGGTCAGAATTTGTCCCAATTCAAATGAAAAAAATGTCGCCGATATAACGTCGCCAATGGCGTACGTTAGCAAAAAATTGATTTTTGTTTGAGTCATAAATTAAAATTTGTTCAAAATTGTCCACAAACAATATAGCAAAATCGGGGGCATAAGAAGCCCCCATAGAACCTGTAAATAATATTGTCTGCCAAACTCAAAGTAGTTGCGTGTTAACGAAATTGTCAGAGGTTCAACAATAAAATCAGTTGGGACCACGACAGGGGCTGGACGTGTATCCAGGAGTTTTCTATTCACCTCAATGCCTTCTAATTGTGGAACGTTGGTGTATAAGGTCTCTAGTTCCAAACACACCAACACTTCCAAATCAGGACAAATTGCATTACTTCCAATTGTGAAATGATGTTCCCACTGTCACGCACATAACTGCGAGTAGAGGTGGCAAAATCCTTGATGAAAATATCACTATATTTACAAAGTGGTTCCAGGACCGACCCACAGCCAGAAACTATGGGTCGGCCCGGTGGATTCACCAGATCTTTATGGACTTTTGGAAGGGTATAAAGGACCGGGGTCCTTGGAATTTACGAGTTAAGAAAAGAAAATTCCTTATCACTAAGAAACCCTTCTAATTTGGCAATAAATGTCACAGTAGCAATCAATTTCTGAATTTCAGGTAGCGGATTAGTTCTCAGAATCCAATAGTGATTTACGTTGTCAAGTTGTCGTTTAATTTCTGATTTATATTTATCAATCGATTGTACAACAATTCCCCCACCCTTATTGGCGGGTTTAATAATAACTTCCTGATTTTGTTTGAGCATTCGCAATGCTTGTGCTCCGTCAGGGAAATATTATAGGGGATGTATTCAAACTCCTTATCCAAGGCAGAAACTTCCTTTAGAACAAATGACTCAAATGCCAAAAACTCAATGGGCATCGTATTTGCTGGCGGATTGAAAACAGAGGGAAGCCGTAGTCCAGAAGGGCTAAAGACCTCATTACCAATGCTATTCTGAAAAAATGCTTTCAAGCGTAGTTTGCGGAAAAATTGTAGCAGTTCCAATTGGATGTCAAACAAACTTGTTTTTTCGGTTGGAACAAAACTTAAACCTATGGTCAACAAAGAAATCTCAGCAGAGCACAGCAAATGATTAGATAACTTGAAAATGGAGATCGTGTCAGATATAGTAGCAGTAACAGGAGTTACTAATGTGGAGGGCCCCACTGATAGAACATCCTGTGGGTCTGCCTCTCCCCTGCTTGGAAGTTCCAATGTTGTTGTGGAGGTCTGGTCTTCATTCTCCCCCTCCCACGTCTGCGCTGTTCTAAAAAAAGGTATATAGCCAGAATTAGAAGGGCCTGGTCGAGGAGTAGAATTTGTATCTGATTCCTCAGTCGAGCTAGCAGAAGACTCTGAAAAAGTAACAGCAGTATTTCTTTTGAAACGACCCCATGTTGGATAACTTTCAGGTTATTTCTGTCTAGGCTGAGAATAGAATTCGTCTAGCAAATATGGATGAAACTTGGGGGCATATTTACAAGGAGGCGATAATAAATTATCGCCGCTTTAGCATCCGTTTTAGGCCGAAAAGCGTCGATAATTTTATCGCCTAATTAGCAAGGTCACCCTAACGCGTGAAACCTTGCTTTAGCGTGGGGATTCCTAACGCCCAGCTTTGCATCTCTAATGAGATGCAAAGTGGGCGTTCCTGACCTGACATGATAGGAGAAATGTCGCTAAGCGACATTTCTCCTATCATCAAGCCCCACGCTATGAAGCATAGCGGCAGGAAAAGTAGCGATAACCCCTGTTATTGCTACTTTCCTTACTCCTGCTTCAGGACTGACTTAGCCATGATATCCTATGGAAGGTGGATATCATGGCTAAGTTTGTGAGTCCCTATCAACAAGCTAACGTGAGATTATCGCTGGGTTTCCAGCGATAATCTCACGTTAGGCAGTTAGCATGAGGATTTTTATCGCTTTTGAGATAAGCGTTGCTAATAGCACACTATCTCAGCGATAAAAATCCACGCTAGCCGGCGATAATTATCCTAGCGCTAAGTGCGCTTAGCGATAATTATCGCCGGTTGTTGTTGATATGCCCCTTAGTTTGATCCAAAATTGGCTATGTCTTTTTGAATTTTGTTACGTTCAATCTTTTCAAAAAATCTTGCTAACCAATTCTTTCTTACTCTTAGAAAAAAATGTGGAACCTTATTCCCACCCATACAAGCAAGGTTGGGTTGGAGTGCTTTCCGTAATAGGTGATGTTTTTATCTTCACTATGGAACCTTAGGTGATGGTATTTCTGGTTTCTTTTTCTTTTTTCCCTTGGGTGTGATAAAGAATTTCTTGTGGCTAGCTTTTCCTTTTCCTATCACGAGTTTCCTTTTTCACTTTTAGTAGTTCTGATTTTTTCTTTCTTTTTTCTTGAATAAACTCTTCTTTCAATCAAAGGAGCTTAATTTCAATGTTGTGACCCATTTGTATTTTATACTATACAGAGTCTTTGGACGCTCAATTGATTTTCCAGTCCTGAAGATGACCATGTCATTTTACAGTGGTTGAAACGCCGTTGACGCATTGTGGCCAAAAATTTATGAAGGACACATTATTTTGTTCTAAGTTGTTCCTTTCTTTTTAAATGTATTTTTTCTTTTGCCACTTGTCTTGTCTGGAATATACACTGTTTTTGTACCAGCACATTGTATTGGGCACCATTGTCTCAACTGTTTTTATATCTATAAAATATAATAAATTTGATACACTTTTTCTGAAATGAGCATAGTGTATGGGTCCCTTCTCCTTTCTCTCTGTAATTATTCTTATTTTCTTTCTTCTTGCTTTGATATTAAGGTATTGATTAACGAATTGCTATTTTTCTAAACTGTAATTTTTTGTGAATATTGTATTTTGATGTCAATTGTTGCTTGGACCTTTGTTAGGACTATATACTGACTGCCCCTGGTTCAAGTATTTTGGGCTGCCCCTGTGGCTGCTACTGATCTCTCAGTGGCACAACTAAACTTGAGGGGGCCCCCTGCAAAGCACATGGAGCGGGCCCCCTTCCTGGCACACTACCTACCACTTTTGCTGAGGGGCCTTCTGGAGCTCGGTCCCCCTGCATCGTGGGGGTTTATGTTACACTACTGCTATTCCTGCTCGAGAATCCATGGATGATGCACACCATTGACAAGCAGAGAATATCCTGATTCCAGTGGTACCCCTCAAGTCACAGTTAATGCCCGGGGTGGTAGAAAGCCATCAGGAATACATGTCCAAAAACAAAATTGTATTTTCCATTTCCTAGGGGGGCGATTGTGCCATGCAAGGGAGATCCATGTTTTCCTGCTGCCCAGGAAGGGGAAGTACCTGAAAATAGTTTGTGCACCCTGGGGAGCGACCTATACCTAGGGGGCCAACTTGCCCCCCAAATCAATTTTCTGGATGACAGTGCAGAGTGAGCCTCAATCAGAAATCCTTTTGAGAGAGGCATCGCTAAACAGGGGAGAGGCTCCGCTAACCAGTGTTTCAGAACCTTCATTGTAGGCCAATGATATCAGTGCGCTGTATGGCATGCTAACATCATTGATGGAATTGAAGGGGTCAGGCGCATTCCATGTCTGCCTCCATCATTATTTGAATAGGCGAAACCTCCAGTGCAAGCACCGGAGGTTTCCCCACCTCTCATAACACCGTTGCTGTCAGCCACACCATGGAGGTAGTGTGGCTGACAGCAATGATTCAACGCTTGCATTAGCAATGTTAAGTACAATTCCGCATGAGCATGAGTGGTAGCTAATTAGTACTGAAGTACTGAAGAAGGATGGCTTGGCAAAATAGGAAGTGCCAAAACATTACTTTACATCAATACAACATATTGATTTAATTTAGCTAATTAAGGGGTGCAAATCATCACTCTGGTAATCTAACAGTGTTTTGCACAGGGCTATTTTGCCTCATAGCTACTCTACACACTAATAACAAACAAAGGAATCTTATCAGCCCTCTCAAATAAATAAAGCAACAAGGAGTTGATAGACGGAGCACTGAAACTTTTCAGACACTCACTCCCAGTCACTATTAGATCTGGGTTGAATCCATCATCATTCTTTAGCTCACTTTGCCACTCCAGCTCAGACCCAGCTATATGCAAATCAGTCTTGTCCCTGTTTCTCATGGAAACAGTCCATCCCAAACTGTCAAGCCAGGTCTTCCCTGGACCAGAAACAAGCACCCTAGGACCAGTTTTGGGGTATCACCCCTCAGCAGGCAGGCTAGCTTAACTCCAGTGGCAAAGTGAGCAAGGGACCCACCTCTGTGCATAGCTGCCAACTTAGGGCAAACAAAGCAAACACAAGGAGATGATAGATAGAGCGCTGAAACTCTTCAGACACTCGCCTCCAGTCACTAATAGATCTGGGTTAAATCCATCATCATCATTCTTTAGCTCACTTCGCCACCCCAGTTCAGACCCAGCCATATCAGTCTTGACCCAGTTCCTCATGGGAACAGTCCAGCCCGAACTGCCAAGCCAGGTCTTCCCTGGACTGGAAACAAGCATCCTGGGACCTTGCTCACTGTGCCACTGGATTCAAGCTAGCCTGACTGATGAGGGGTGATACCCCGAAACCGGTCCCAGGATGCTTGTTTGCACAGAAAAAGAAAAGTTCTTATTTAAAGATCTTCGTCACTATTCTTTAAATTAAAGGTTTTTCATTCACTCACTAAAAATGAGTAATTTGACACTGAGTGTTTCACCAATGCACAGTCAGATTTATACCCCGTTTTGTCACCTAATCCCATCCAAAAGTGTTTGTGTATGTGGCTATTTAGGTATATGCATTGTACGTATAAGCAAAGCAGAGTGATGAAGGCCAGTGGGTTCCATTTTGGATGTTCTGGGTCTGTTCCTGTGCACAAGTATAGGGTGAAGTTGTTTTCTTAGACGGTGAAAGTGCATCAGGATGCAGACTAGAGGAGACCTGGTCAGTGAAGGGGGACAAAGGAGAAAAGGCTCCTATAGAAATTCGACAAGGTCCTTCCTGTAGCACTGCCCCTTGGTAGATGGAGGGGGTAAAAGCGGCTGTAATCAGTTGTTCAGAGTGACAAGTTTGTTTAGGTAAAAATACCCTTTCATCTCTTTCCTGATCACTGCCTTTGTGGTTCTGCATAGACAGCTGCCGATAGTTCACACTTCTTTGTGCCTCTGTTGTGGGTGCTCCAGGTTGAAGACTACCCTGCTGTGAGGAGCATCACCACCAGTACTTATTTTGAGCTGGTGGTTTCCAGTTGTCGGCACTGGCACTTAATTGTGAACAGCAGCACTATAACAGTCTGCCACATGGTGTCACTGTCTGGGTAATTTAGAGATGAGCAGTGCAACAGCTGTTTATTAATTCAATACACATTATAAACAATTGATTCCTGACACCCAAGCCATTGTTATATCTTTGGGGTCTTGGAATAGGCTGAATAATCGCACTTGTAGGAATGTTATGGTAGGTAGATGCATAGGTATTGTCATTGGCAGCGCTTGCAAGGTAATGGGTGGTAAAAGATGCAGTGGCCATCTGGCGAGGGCCCTGGCACATATTGTATTGCAAATTAAGTACTGATCACCCCACACAAAGGCTGTGTCTGCAGAACTGCATAGCAGAATATTCACAGCCAGAAACAAAAAAATAACAGGGAATACCTGCCCAACACAGAAAAGCCTTCACTACCCATGGGAAAATGTGCAGCATAGCTTTGACAATAAACATTACATTCATGATATGCTTAAATAGTATGAAAGCGGGTAGTCTTTGAGCATAGATACAATTTCAGCATGGTAACGGAAATGTGCTAAGTGAATAGGGAATGAATGGAAGGCTGAGCTGAGACAACGGAATTTAGAACCATAATCTAAAGGTTTTCTCTGCAGCAGCACTTAACCCACTGTGCTAATTTACCAGACAACTCTATCACTGCCCAGTTAATTAAAACATGCTTACTGCACCATTAGAAGCCACACCACAGCAAATTGCTAACAGCTTATGTGTTTGGCTCTTGACTGTTTCTTCATGGGACCCCAGATTGCCCCCGTTTCTCCATTATTATTCCAAATTTGTCTCCCTGGTGACCTCTGACTAATCTGTACATTTTTGTATAAAACATGCTGTGAGACGGCTCGCAATATTGCAGCGATAAACTGCATGTGGTGCTGCTGTCATGGAAAACTTGACTGCTCCATTGAACCCTTATTTAGACATAACGGCCCCATCACAGGTCATGAAGTTTTAATTATTTTAATGTTGGTAATTTGACCCTTGACTGCTAGAACTGCAACTTAATCTGGCAACTTGCTCAACTGAAAGCAGTAAATCAAGTTGGTTTTACATTTTTCTCATTTGGTCTACTCTGCCTTGTAGAAACTGGGTTAGATCTTTATTTAATACAGAAGGCACACATTTGAGGATGATATTGACATACCCTTGAATGGAATATTTTACTTACCTCTAATTCCCTTGTATATGGTACCAAGGTGTACCCAAGGCCTGTAAGTTAGAAGTCACAAGTGTGGCTGTGCAGGCTACTTAACTGCTAATTCAGCCTGTCAAAATACCCTCTTTTGAAAAGCCTTAACCTACCTTTTAAATATTTATGTCACCCCAAAGTAAGCCTTAATACCCATAAGGCATGATGCATGGCATTTAAAAGTAGAACGTGTAAAAGTTTAATGTTACACATGTCCTTCTAATGACTAGCCCCTCAAAGCTATTTTCACTGTACTAATACAGGCTGTTCCTCAGGGAAATGCTGAAATACAATATTTGATACTAATTAGGTATCTCGGGAATGGAACTAGCTCGAAAAAATAATTAAACAACTATTATTAATAGTTGTTAAAAATCCAATTCAAAAGTGAAGCTGGATTTTTCTTGCTATTACAGAAAAGTAACTTTTAGGAAGTTACCTTTTCTGACTGAAGTCTCTGCAAGCTAACTCTGCATTTTGCACTCCTACTTTGGTTAGCCAGTAATTAGCATTGGAATAGGCATGAATGAGATGTGAACTTGCTCCTAGGGAAAAACAATAGCCTTATCAGAATGGTCAGAGATGAGCCATTTGAACCTAACAGAATACGCAAGGGGGACTGGGAGGATCCTTTTTGACACTAAAGTGTCAATCCCTGCTTGAATGTCACATCTTGCTCGACAGGTTTTTCATATGACCCTTGGGACGCACTACAAAGAAACCTCCCCTGTCACAGACAAATGTTAGCTGACATTTGGGCCAAGGCTTTCTTTTTTCCCTGCCAGCAAGTCAGGCCCCCATCACAGTAGGACATTTTAAATATTACAGTGTCACAGACTTTTTACCAGGTCTGCTGGGTTTACATGTAACATTTGGGGTGCACTTTAAAGGGAAAATATAGGATGCCAAAACAATCCTTGTGTATCCCAAGTCTAGTTACTAAACACTAGCTTTGTTCTACCAGATGTCTGTCTGTAAGGTTGTTGTAGGTGCACTGGGTGCCTGTAACTGGATTTTGATGTCCGATATGAGAACGCAGCGGGTCAGACTCCCCCCTTTCCTCTCGGAACCTACACCAACCACCTGTGGAGTCCCCCAGGGGTCCTCCCTTAGCCCTACGCTCTTCAACGTCTACATGGCTCTGCTCGCCCCCATCGTCAGAACCTACAGACTCAAAATTGTGTCGACACCAAACCCATCCTCTCCCTATCCAACGAACCCAACACCGACAGAAGACATGGAAGCCGCCGCCAAATGGATGAAAAACAGCTGCCTACAACTAAACACCAACAAAACAGAAGTACTCATAATGGGCCCAAACCCCGATGCCTGGAACGACACCTGATGGCCCCCCGCCCTCGGAAGCCAGCCCAACCCCACGGACCACGCACACAACCTGGGAATCATCCTGGACTCTGAGCTCAAAATGGACCGCCAGATCAACTCAGTCTCGCCCTCCTCCTCCCACACCCTCTGCCTCCTACGTAAGACCTTCAAATGGATCCCCCTCAAACACAGAAAGACCGTCACTCACGCCCTGGTCACCAGCAGACTCGACTACGGCAATGCACTCTACTCCGGAATAAACAAAAACCACCCCCGCAAGCTACAGAACATTCAGAACGCCGCCGCAAGACTGGTCCTCAACCTGCCAAGATACTGCCACATGTCCCAGCACCTGCGCACACTCCACTGGCTCCCCATCGAGGCTAGAGTCACCTTCAAGATGCTCACCCACGCACACAAGGCTCTCCACGATACTGGACCAGCATTCCTGAACAGCCGACTCAAATTATACGCACCCCAAAGGACCCTACGATCAGCCCAGCTCTCCTACGCCATGGTCCCCCACACCAGAAAGACCAGATCTGGAGGCCGCTCCTTCTCCTTCCTCGCGGCTGGAGCCTGGAACGCCTTTCCGCTCCACCTCGGACAGACAACATTGCTCCCCATCTTCGCAAGAAACCTCAAAATCTGGCTCTTCGACAGACCCCTCCTTGATGGACTGGAACCTGCACCCCCCCCACCCCCAGCGCCTTGAGACCCTTACAGGTGAGTAGTCGCTCTCAACAAACGCCTGATTGATTGATTGATTGATATTTAGTGACTTTAGTGGACCACCCTTAAACGCTATGTGATTATGCTTTGATACCAACACAGGTCCTGGATATACCCACATAATACCCCTTTCCATGTAGAGTAGCCAGATGAGTCCATGAATGATGAATAACTTGTATCACTTTTACAAAACACTGTCTTAATTGTGTTAATCTAATCAGTAAAATTAAAGGTGAAATAGAGTGTGATTGCCAGAAAGCACTAATTTTTTCACTGAAAACATGCAACTGGATATTTATTTTAAGCATATACAGTACAGGCTGGCAATGTGTGACGGTGATCTCTGCTTACCTCTATGTTACCTCTGTGGCCTCCTTAGCCATGCCAAATGGTCTTATCATCTGTTGCAGTACCTTCTATGAACATTCCCTCCCTTCATCTTCTCTGGACAGGTCTCCTTTAATCATATCAGATCAACCCGCAACCATACACTTCAGCACCCAAACAAGCATATATCTTTAGTTTTGCCACCATGTCCCAATAGGAATGCCAGGAAGACCCTCTTAAACATGCATATTAAGACTTCTGTCCTTTGTTATGCCAAGAAGACCCTCATTCTCAGGCAATCCAGTACAAGCTTTTTCAGTCAGCCGTAGCAGCAAGGCCTCCTCGGGGGTATCAGGCAGCTACTTAGGCCATACCAGCACAAACCCCTCCATCCATTGTCCGCATACTCGCGCTTGTCTCCCATCTATGCCGCGTGTGCACTAAAGACCCCAGAGTGTGTTTTTTATCTAGTTTTGAAGTGATAGTGATTTAGAGGACATGACTGTATTTGTATGAGAAAAGAATAAAAAGTCAGTGCACTTTGCAATTCCTGCCTTTGTACAGAGTGCTTCCAGTGCAGTGCAGTGCAGCGTGCTGCATTGCATATTGGTGTAGACATGGCGTACCAAACCTGCTATATGCAAAACAATGTTTATCAAGAAATTAATGCCTTTTTAATGACATTCCCGGGACATAAATAAACTTTCAAGAAAAAGACAGTATGAAAATGCCGATCGTTGCCCTAAACAGACAAAAGCTTCAGAATTGCCTCTATCATGCTACTAGTCTGCGAATTAAAGTCTGCCATCGGCAGCTGCTGGAGTTCCTGACCACATCTTTAATCCAAACAATCAGTGACTATTTCTGTCCTGTGTGTGGGGGGCACGACGGGCAGAGCCATTCTACCTTTGCCAGCCGACACGGCTCTAGCAAGCTCATCGCCTGAAGTGAGTAACTTCGTTGCTCACATGAACATCACATGAATGTTTTCCATGTGTTTCTGCCCTTGCTCTCTGGCCCTCTGAACAGGCTACCTCTAAGCATAGAACATTTGTTTCTACACTAACTGTACTGAACACTGGTTGACATGTGATGGGGCTTTCTGGGCACCTGAGGGAACTGAATGGCCTGTATTGGGGGATACATTTTGCACATGATTCCCATGATGGCTTTTGATGTAGATTCTTGTGAGTACTAGCATGTACATATTTACTAACAATAAAAGAGTCACATTTCTGTATACATTGGTGAATTTAATCTAGTTGCAATCTAATATTTGGAGATAAAATGAGCGTATGTTCCTAAAAGAGCGTCCGGTATTTGGGAACAAAATGAGTTTATTTGCTAAACATGAATGTTGGTATTTTGGAAGGAAATGAGTGAGTTTATGTTCAGAAAACACCGAGCTGTTAGGGCTGTGTTCAAAACGAGTGAATTTACTGACATGCACTACGAGGCGATATCTTTGGACAAAATGCATGCATTTGTGAAACATTTCAACCTAATGTTTCAGTAGTGATTGAGACTGGTTTGGGAAAATGATGACGTTGCAACATAATTTCCTTGCCCGCAGAGCACATTTTTGCTCTAATGGAGCATTTCATTATGAAAGTTTATTATGTTTGTTATTACCTTATCGTGGTAAAATCGTCTTAATCTAGCTCTGTGCTCTAACTCAGTAATTCCAAAAGTGTTCTCTCTTGTGTATGGTACTGTTTAACTTTTCATTATCCCTTCCAGGGCCGGTTTTAGCACTGGTGGCACCCTGTGTGACAATGTTTGTTGGCGCCCCCCAATGACCACGGATTCCCTCTCTACCGCCATTTAACAGTGCTTCTCAAGTCTTTATAGCCACTCTTTCTCAGACTGATTTAGTTTTATAGCGCCACTCATACCGGTGTAGGGTGTCAGAGCACTTTAAATCACACACACATTGGCACAGAGACAATCATACGTGTGTAAATCAGTGTATGGGAAATGTTATATAAGACAGAGGACTACAAGGTGTAGGAGTCACATGTCATCTATACTGGTAGGCAGTATAGTTTGAGTCCTTGGTCTGAAAAGCACAAATTCAGAATTTAAAACATACCATTATTGTTAGGGGTTTTCTTTAATAAAAATAGATTTCTTCCCCAAATGAACCTTTTTTTTCAGTTTAGGATAATGATAGACCGGGGAAAAAGACATAGGGTCATATTCTCAAGGAGTTATCGCCGAGTTATCGGCACCTTAGTGCAGCCAAAGTCGCAATAACTTTATCGCCCCATTCACAAGCTAGTGCTAACATCCGATATCACCAGTTTTTCGGCGATACCATCCTCAAAAAACATCGCCACGGATGACCCCGGCAACTATCGCTAATGAGATGCAGAGTAGGCGTTCCCGAGCAAAAAGCAGCGACAACACCACTCCACAACATTCTCAACGACCAGCCAGATCGGCGATAAGATCACAAAACCAGCGATAAGGTGCGTTAGCAGGAGGAAATTAGCACATGCTTGCACCTGGTGCAAAGCCGGACGACAACCTGCAGCATAAAAGGGAGCCCACCCCAAATCCACACCTAAAGAACAACAGATGCCATGGAGCTACTCATCATGCAGCTCGGAGCCCCAACAGGGCCACAACACCCACCGCCACTACCCCAAGGACTACCACCCTCCCCGGACCACCACAGAGGCAGCGCAGACAAAGACAGCGGACCTTCAGGAAACGCACCAGCCAAACAGACTTAACACCAGAGCATGTCATTGCCCACTACAGACTCAAAAGGACAACCATCCTCTGCATCCTGAACATCATTGCCCACAGGCTGATGTTACCAACACAGCGGACAACCAACATCCCTCCGCAGACAAAGCTGCTGGCTGTGCTGCACCTGTTGGCCTCTGGGACTTTCCAACCAACAACCACCAGAGTCGGAGGAGTCTCACAGCCAGCCCTATCCAAATTCCTCAAACCTCACCTGGATGCCATCATCAGCTTGGTACCCCAGTACCTATACTTCCCCCACACTACGCAGGACAGCTAGAGACCAAGCAAGGCTTCTACGCCATAGCTACATTCCCACACGTGTTGGGGGCAATTGACGGCACACATGTCCTTCTTGTGCCCCCTGCCGACACTGCACACAATTACCGCAACAGAAAGCACATGCATTCTATCAGTGTGCAGGCAATAGTGGACCACCGGGGACTCTTCACCAATGTGGCCGCCAACTACCCAGACAGTGTGCATGACATCTTCCGACAGTCCATCATCAACCGGCGCTTCCAGGATGGCACCTATGGAAACGCAGTGCTCATTGGTAAGTACCAAGTGAACACACCACACACCTCAACTCTACAATCACGCAACTCACAACTCTGGCAAAACACATGTTACAAACACACATACAACATGCCAAACAACATGCCCACCCACCAGACACGACAGCACAACTTACTGTGGTAACCTGGGCTAGCCATGTACATGAGCCATCAACGGCATGGCACCTCAGCCACACAATAACAGGATGTGGGGAGAGGTGGGAACCAGGCATGTGCGAAGAGGGAAACTGACCCATGAATGAGAATGTACACAATGCCAAGTGTGGCATGGATGTGCTAGACAGACTGCAGTATGCAGAAGACAGACATATCCATGTTGATATATATTGCTGGTGGTGGTAGTTTTGTGGACAGTGGACGCAACCATTTCACCCCAGCCAGTGGGGAAGATCACGGAAATGTAGCTTGGTACATCCCCCCTGTAAGCGTGTGCGGAGTGGGCTGGCCCAAAGTATGCCAGACTAGCGTTGGGGTGTGAATAAAAAGCACGTAGCTCTGGGCGTGGTCCTCTTCCGGAATGCCCAAAGTCTCTGCCAGGGTGGCGCCTCTCACCCCGCCACGATGCCGACGCCGTATGCGGCCTTGCCTGCAAACCTGGGTGCCTGCCGCAGCCCCGGCCGCTGCTCCCAGGACCAGTCTCATCTGCCACTGCGCATTCCAGGCCTCACTGCTCACCTGCCGACACCAGCGTGTCTCCAAGAGTGCCCACCATGTGCTGGTGCAAGCTCCAAGGCCCGCGACCTAGTCAGCCTCCTCAGCCCATCACGGCCTCTGCGAGCAAGACCCGCAGTACTTCTTTTTCGTTGACGTACTCCACCGGCATACACAGCGGACAAGTAGATCACACATTTGGAACTGAGTCTTGTTCACACAATGGCAGAGTACATATTTAAGGCAGAGGTTAAATCCCTATACTCCCTTCGATGTGGTGCCACCAACTCTGTGCATAGCATTCTGAGGACACATGTCTGTGGGCCCCTGAGTACTTCTGCCTAAGGCCTACACGCCGGTCCAGCGGGCCTCAGACAAATCCAATCCAGTCCGTCCCAGGCAGGACACGGCATTGTCGCAGGGTGCACACCCGCTCAGCTCTGGTGCCCCCACCTCCGTCAACCAGGAATCTTCTCCACATGCTATTTCAACGCCGTGTGTCAGAGATCCAGGAGGAGCTGGCTGCACAGTGGTTGCCCCACGCTGACTGCTGCCTCCAGCAAACACTGCAGTCGAGTAGGACACACAATTGGAACTGAGTCTTGATCTGTTAATTGTAGAGTTGACATCATTGTACAGGCCTTATTGCAGACTGCATCCCCTTCCAGCTCTGGTGCCATTGACTCTGTGCCACGGGAGTCATGGGCACTCTCCCGTTGAACTTTGTTGGCATCTGAGTCTATGGCCTGGGGGCTGTCTTCATCATGTAGCTGATACTGACATGGTGGGGAAAAAGGAGACTGTAGCATTCAACTCCTCCATATTTCTGTTTCTGCTTGCTTCTGCCCTCTGCTTCATGCCATGGATGGACACCTTCCACTGTCCCCCGTAACACTCCGTGACATTCTCCTTGGACATCAATGAGGACCCGCTCAGCACTCGTGGCCATATCTCAGTGCACCACAAGTCACCGCCCCTTGCGCGTGTGCCTTTGCAGGCCACAGGGCATCCGGGACCACTAACTCTGTGCAGCTCACGTCATGGACCCTTGCTGTTTGAACTTTGAACTTCTGATTGTCTGATCACTGTTGTAGTTGTTGCCAGCACCACCCAACCCCCGAGGAGCTGCTTAGACTACCCAACACCCATCCAGCACAGGCGTCACTGGACTTATGACCCTGGCAATAAAAGGGGCCGGGCGCACCTGCCCTTCGCCAGTTCCACAAATTCTCTCAGTGTGTCCATGTGGTCAATATGTATGCATGAGGGTCCCGGGCCATACCACATCACATTGTGCTGTGTACAGCATGTGCAACCTTGTCACCTCAGGCAGTGGGGTAGACCTGGGACATGTAGCTGTGCCGGACCCCCCTGTGAGCGTAAGTGAGTGGACCGGCGTACGGCAGTACGGCGTAGGGGTTTGGTCATTCGACATGTAGCTCTGGGGGTGGTTGAGTTTTGCCCTTGACAAGGAGGTAACTGATGCTTGTGTCTCTGGTGTAGTGTCTGCGCCAGCCGTCACGCAATGTGCAATGTTGCCATGTAACATGCCCACGGATTGCAGCCTCGGCCGAGCGGTACATGAGGGTGAGCAAGACTGCCTGGGATCTGGGATCATACATGCCAACTTCTGTGTGTGTCGCTATTTCCGCAGCATAGGCCGAAGGTCTACCCTCAAACGCATGGCGAATTCAGCCAGGCATGACCTCCACATCTGTGTCTGCTCTGTCCTTACTGTAGGCCTACACACACGTGGCCGCCCACCTTCAGCGCACAACATCACTGTGTCGTTGTCAGGCTTGTGGACATGCGCAGACGGGCATGACAATGGTGTGCCGTAGGGGTGCAAGTGATGCAACTCCGCTGCGCACACTGGTGAATAGGCTCGGGAGAAGGGAGGAGCAGCAGTGAGGCTACGTAATACACATTGATGCTGCTCATTTGCAACAACCAGTACATGTCATACAGGGATCACAAGATCACACATATCACACACCAATTAACCAGTGAGCCGACCAGCACATCATGCAGGACCAACTATTGACTCATGTCTCTCTGCACTGTCACAGGTGACCAAGGATATGCACGCTGTGCTTGGATGATGACGCCCCTCCGAGCCCCGAACACACAGGCCCAGAGACAGTACAATGCGGCCCACAGACGCACCAGGGGCATCGTGGAATGCACATTTGGCGTGTTGAAGTCACGGTTCAGGTACCTGGACGTCACAGGTGGAAAGCTCCTGTACAGCCCAGACATTGTGTGCAAGATAATCGTTGCATGTTGTGTGTTGCACAACATATATGTACTCAGCAAGGCACCATGGATACCAGTTCCAGAGGCACCGACGATGATGATGAAGATGAGGCAGGTGGACCACACCCCACTGCAGCCGCAGGAGGAATTGCCCGCAGGGACACCATCGTAGCAAATTTCTTTTAGGAACACATCGCATTGTGACAGTCCTTGGCACTCATGGGACAGTACAGGATAACCACAGGCACAGCATGTGCAAATAAATGCATTCCAAAATAACATTCCCTAAGTGCATGTCACTCTTCTGTTGAGGCACATCACTCAGACAGGTGTGAGTGCGACATGTGTTGATGACAATTTTATGATGTGTTCATTGATGGTGGGTGTGTCACCTCTGTGCAGAGGGGCTGTTTGGGGTGTCAGGTATACGAACTGCCAGTTCTGTGTGTCACAGTTACTAGAGAATCCCACTCTTCGGCGTGTCACGTGTGTCCAAGATCATTCCATTTTGGCAGCCATTTGTGACCTACAGGTGACAACAGGGCTCCTTTTGGGGTCAGTTATGTACCACCATGATCCCCTGTGACTCAAGTCCCACATCATGGGCAACATGTACATAAGCGAGAGTCACTGCCCCTACATTCGTCCACGCTGTCATTGTTGATTGATCATGGCAATGACACGTCTGTGTGCAGGGGGGGTTGCTTGTCCCTCTGCAATGTGAAGGGGAGATGCGGTTTCACTGTGTGTTCCATGCACGTGTCTGCATTGGCGCAGTTTACATGCAGACAGCATGTGTGGAGATGCCTATGTGATGCGGGAAAATGGTCATTTGTCCTACGTCACGGATGTGGGGTTGTGCTCGTACATTGTCATCTCTCTGTTTTTGTACTTTACTTTTATGGTGTCTTTTCCCGCATGACGCGTGGGACTTGTGGGCCTATCGCAGGTTATCGCTGATTTTTGTATCGCGCTTGGCCTCATCGCAGCTTTTTTTGCGTTCGTGTTTCGCACTTTTGCGTTGGTTTTAAAGTGGTCTTTTGACACGTTGTGGTGGGTCTATCACATGGTGCCGCAGTGTTGAGAATACCACGTTAACAGAGTTATTTTCCCGCAATATACTGGGATGTGAAGAGTTGCGTTAAGCTACTTTTGCGGTAGTTATCACACGTTCACTAATACATATCTTTTAGTTTGCATGCAGCTCTTTGATGACAGTTAATAACTCACTATGCTATATTAAGATTGTAACTTATAAACTGCAACTAACAAGGCATCCCTAGGACACAAGCAGTAACCCACTGACCTGTTTACATTATATGTACTTTGTGATCTGCATGGTACATATTCTATGCAATAGGCATATTAACCCACTGCACTACCTTACGGTGAGTTAAAACTTCCACTAGACAAAACTACGATCTCTCTCCAGCAGCAACATTAATCACTGGATTGATCTTGATGTTTTTATTGATACCTGAAAATTGCTGGTAGCAATGAACGCGGCAGCAGGTGCTTTTAAAAGGAAAATATACTTGCAAACAGGCACCCCCACCCCAAGTCAGCACCCGGTGCGTTGGCACCGATCGTACTGCCCTAGAACCGGCCCTGATCCCTTCCATATTCTTCAAAACACATTTTCAGATATATTATGTGGCAGGTAATCGACTTGAAAGTGGCAAGATGGGAAAATGAAGTAAAGTGGGAGACATACGTAAAGGAAGGTATTTTGTGCATTTTGAGCAAGCACTGGTAAAATCAAAAGGTCTGGTTTGCATTTTAATTTATAAGCCAGATCTATTCGTTTTGCCAATGCTTGTTTGACACGTTCTTGTTTGTTAAATTGTAAAATAATGTTTTTTGTATTTTAGTGTGATGTACAGATGGAAATGTGTTGTTGCAAAATATAATAGTTTTTTTCTCATTGATCTGACCTTTCATTCAAGAATGGCGCTGGGTGACCTGATATCAACAGCCTGCTTATTTGGTCTTCAAGAATGTCTACACCTAGCACGTGATCTGTTCTCCATGTGGATGAGCGACCCTAAGAATAACGAGTAAGAACATCTAATCTAATTTTCTATTGAAAGTGTTCAACATAGTCTCAGAATTGCCTTTGAAAGGAGTGGGGCCATTTGGGACATCCTGTGGGCTCTGGAACTCCACACCTGAGGAAGATGCTGTACCAGTCCTTCATTTGGGTACATGAGTACACCTGAAGTGGTTAAGTATCTAACAATGAATCTTGGGTTCAACATACAGCTTGCTAAGGTCCATTCAAATATAGCAACAAGTAACACAGATGTGAACATTTCAGGAAACTAACAAATAGGTAAATACTCTGTCTTGTGTAATGGGCCACCACCATTCAACTCATAGAAAGGCCCTGAAGGAATCTTGTTTCCTTTCAAACATTTGTGTCAGGTCTTCTTTAATATATTAGTGCAAATTTCCAAGGACCTATATCGTGCTTCCTGAAGAAATCTCTCCAATGTCAATGTTAAAGAATTATTCAGTCTCTTGCCTTTCTTTTTTATGATTCTGAATTCCTCGTTATCTCTCTTAGCTGTTAGGATAGTCATGTACACGTTGCTACAGGTCTTTTCTCACATGTTGCACAATCCACATTGAAAATCTGACTTACAGAAAGATGCACTCAAAACTCATATTTGATGGCCAGGTGAAAATTGATATGCCCTGTGTTTCCGTTAACACATTGAGAATTAATTCTGACATGGATGTTTTTCAGGTGATTGCATGGTTTAATTGTGGCAGGGCTCTGCACACAAAACAACCCAAAGCCTTAACTTGGTGGGTGTTTAGTATCAGTGGGGAAATACATTAAAGACATTTGTACAGTGTTGATCACATATGTTTTCAAAGTCAAATGACCACAAAACCTCATTAGAAAATATGTTGACATCCTTGTAATTTTGTAGAAGGGTTAACAGGAACTGGTAAATTGAATTACAATCACTCTCGAGCAGTTTGAGAAATTAATATTTCTTTCTAGTATATTTTGCAAAGATTCAGAAGAACTTCCATCCCCACATGAATTGAATAAGAAAGGAAGGGGAAATGGTGCCATGCTACAAAATGAGATTAATTGTGAAACCCTTAAATACTGTGATGCCCAATATTGTCATCCGCAGTTACTTGGTAAATCAAAAACTTTTTTCTACTGGCTAATAGAGAAACATCTATCCCACAAATATTCAATACCACCCAGCAATCTAAGCATGGATTATATTGTCACTTTCAGTCATTGTCAATGTAAATATTTCTGACATTGTTACAAAGGGGCACACCCTTGGTCCTTTCTAAGGATATTTGTCTGCTGCCTCTTTTGAAAGATATTGCTCAATAAAATGTGGTACACTACACCCTCTAAGGAGCTATTAGTTTGATTGTTATGTTTTGGGATATTCGATGACACCAGCATATCTCACCAGTTGTCAAAGCCGGTTACTGACGTCCAATTAGTGAGAGAATCATATCCAGGATCTGTTTTATGTTTGCACTGAAACCTGTCATGGCCCTTTGAATTATACATTTTTGGTAAAATTTGCCCTATATGGAGCTTGATAATGGATCGGTATACCTAAGCTAATCACATTCTCCTTGGGGATGCAACTGCTGATGTAACTGAAGAAGTTTTATTGTCACACACACTTATTCTCGTGAATAGGCCCGTCATTTAGTTCATGAAAGCATACCGTGAAGCACCATGCTTAAACTGTACTAGGGGATTTTGCCCTGTTAGCTATGCACTTTGTAGTGTTTTAAGGTGTATTAAACCATGTGGGGATCAACTGTTCAAGCAGACTATGCTATCAACTCAGCCCAACAAAGCAATTGTTCACCAAAAAATTGAAAATCCATAGATAGAATGCTTGTAAATGTAAACGTCCTCGATGCTGAACTGGACGTTACTTTTACCAGAAGGGAGATACATATCCCAGATGATTTAATCTAAGAAACCGAGTAGAAACTAGATCCCATAGGATCAAGAGGAGCAACACGAATACACGTATTTGTGTTTTCGTTGTATACCATTTTGCTTTTATAATTCAATTGGATCTCACACTTGTTTCCTCAAAGATAAATAAAGATCTTAAAGTACATCGGAGCCCTGAAGAAGTCCGTATGAGAACGAAAAGCGTTGGCGATTTTTAATTTTAAGAAATTGGAAATAAAGAATAAAGAATCTTTCATAACTACAATCAAAAACTTACCAGTGTTTCTCTTATTTCTGTTTAGGAAGATCTTGATACACTGTTTCCTTTATGTTGAGTTTTTAAAATTTGTGGATTACTAACAAGTTCCACCTACATGATCTATAATCCTGAGTGCTGGGCCACCCTTTGTTTGCTTGTAAATGTTGGTAAATGTGTTGTCACTGTGTAGTAACAAATATTGCTTGTTAACCACGTTTCATTTTAGGATACCTTCATCCATTAGAAAATCGATTTATTGTTATGGCATAGCAACAGGAAGTGACAAAGAATGGGATTTTGCCTGGGCCAGGTACAACAGTTCATCAGAGGATGACTTTTCGGACAATCTGTGCTATGGGTTGAGTTGCACTAAAGAGCCTTGGCTACTCAACAGGTGGGTATGATCAATGCCATCATGCACTAGGCCTCTATGTCAGTGCTGTGCAGTGGTAGAAAGTGACTGAGTACCAAATAACCATGCTTCTTTCTTGCTTTTATTGTCTTGTTTTCATGTACATCAAATGGTATTCTGACATGAATGTCATACCACATGATTTTAGAAACGTACAGGTTTGTTTGTTCTTGTCAATTACAAAATTGTTGCACCCCTTATAATTGGTATTCTAGAATTCTAACGTATTCCGACAATTGCGGAGAATCCACCAGAGTAATGCAGTTTACACTGAGTTAGAGATGGGTCAGGGAAGTGTTAGGAAGGTGTCCTTTCCATAATACATCCAACATTCACAAACATTATGCTAAGTCATTCCCACTCTGGAAAGACTCATAAAGTTGCTCTTAAAAAAGGTTGTGGAACGTTTCTGTCCTACGATCTATTAGTCTGATATGGTCCATGAAAAGTACTGAAAATAAAGATTTATAAATCTTTTGCGATTGTCTTTCTGGTTTCTTGCTGTCTTATCAGTTCAATTGAGTCGTTCATTTGGGAATTTGCATTATAATCCAAATCCCAGCCAATAGAAGGCCATTACATCAATGATATGCCGCATTCTAAGCTTTGCAAAAAGCCAGCTGAAACCTGGGCGAGTCGGCGCCATATGCCTACAGTAGGTAACAGATTGTAGCATCTTGTGAGCTACGTCCTGCAATGTCTTTGTGTTTCCTAATTCCTACAGAAAGTACGTAAACGTTTTTATTAGTCATGTTTTAGGGGGTACATGCACGGGTATGTGGAAGGATTTACTCAGCTTCTCCATGCTTGGAAGTGGGTGACAAAAGAAGGGACAAACTAAGAAGCATTCAAGAGTAATAAATAGAGATGGGCGGTGAACTCCACTCCGCCAGCAGAGTTTGTGGAGTTTTGCCAACTCTGCGATCTGCGGGGAGCACAGAGTTTGGCATAAAAACTCCAATTCTGCTGCATGGGGAGTTTGCCCTCATCCCTAGCACTGGAAACTGTCCGTACTAGCCGGCATGGCAAACAGCCAATGTGGAACCAGTGACGAGGCAGACATGGCATCAGGATAATAAGCCTGTTAGCTTGCTTCTATCTCACTCACTCCGCTGATGTATGTTTACCTGCTCACGGTGGCTACCTGGAGAGGGAACAACTCCGCCTAAATTTACTTCCAATAGTCAACAGCCCGAAGGGATCCTTGTGCTTGCCTACTAGACATGGATGTTTGCTTTGCGTTTTCCCAACACAGAAACTGCTGCACAGACACTCAAAGTTCTTGATTATCTCTAAAAACAAAACAAGACAAGCAGCAAATGGTACGGTGGTTGGTGCAGGTGCACCCATACCACTGGCATAACTTCTCCAAAAATGCATCAAACCATGAATAATGGGAGTGCGATGCAGGCAAAGGTGAACCTTATCAGCTGGCTGCCTTGCCGTCACTGTGCTGTCTATTCCAACATGCCTGCAGACGCCCGCTTGGTGTCCTGCGTGTTGTCTGCTGGTGGCATTTTCACCGCTGCTATACCCGCCCACCTCCCCCTTTCTACTCTCACAGACCACTTCTGGCCATCTCTTCTTCCTGTGGCCTCTTCGTGAAACCTCAGCCTTCATGCTGAGAAGACGCAGTGTCCTGACCTGCTGATATGGCCTTGTGGTGCAGTCCAGCCATGGCTGACTAGGACAGCGTTTTGTCCAAGCACTCTCTTATCCGCCCAAGGTCATGCCAATCTCTGCATGCCATTGTGGATAAGGCTATCTGATGTAAACAGGGGGGGCCTTTAACCGATCCCAGCATGGGTTGGTCAACTAAGGCAAGAAGCGCGCAGAGGTGAGTGATCTTCAGTGAGCCAGATCGGCCAGCGGCGAGTGAGTCAGGGCACTTCTTGCATGTCAATATGACTCAACCAGGTTGGGAGGGCGACTCAGTCTGTTGCAATGGTGTTATTTCTGATGGGGGTTGGGGTGGAAGGTACAAAACTGGCACAAAACCTCACCTCCAGGCCCTATGCTGCGATATTTACCATACCATGTAGATTTTGGAGTGTTAAACAACAGACATTGCATGTTGCTCTATCGTACGGTTCCTACTAATTCAGCAGTACTGCATTTGGGCAACATAAGCATCAAAACTATGGCGGACTGGGTCCGCTTATACCATCAGAATATGTTGACGTAGTTACAGGCTAGCTCACAGTGCACCATTTGGACCTCTAAATCGTACAATGTACCGGATGGTGTCTGCAACCTCTGAACATGACGACCCTGATTCCCCCAAGGAAATCGTGGAAACAGATTTACCCTTTTGTTGTTAACTCAGGCATGCCCAAAGGGAGACACAAGGACTACACAAACTGGCATTTCAAACATTTATTGAAGCAATTGGATTTCTGTGTAAAATATGTGTGTCGCAATGATTAATAGAAAAAACACAAAGAAAAGTAACAAGCATTACAAGAATGATGAAAAAGATAAACAATCCAGCAATTGTGCATTTGCATTGATTATATTGATTATATGGATACATATAATTATACTCCTACCTAGCACTGCCTAGCCTAAAAAGCATAGGGGGAATGCAGTTCTGCCAGAATACCTTAGAGTGTTCTAACTCCCCATTTACCAGCGTTTGTGTGTCATCTGCTGTTCTCCTCAAGATAGTGATGAGATTCAGCTGAGCCAGAATTCAGGTACAGGCGACCTTGACAATCCATCTAAATGTTCCTCTGCCTAAATAAGGTTTGGTGCAGTTTATATAATAAAACTGAACCCATTTGTACTGTGCCTGAGTTCAGGTCCGGCTGTCATTGTTGATTCTGCCCACCCAGAGCTGTCACCGAACAGACAACAACAAACAAGGCCAGTGTGCGCAGTGTACCGGGTCCTTGAACAGAGTGTTCTAAGGTATGATAATGTGCCTGTGAGGAAATGTAATAGTAAGCGTACCTTTTCTGAGTACACTATCTCATGCTGGCGAGCTAGCAAATGTGTGCTAAAAGTCATAATTGAAAAGATGTCAACTTTAAACGTGAACATTTATAATGAAAGAGTTTATGTACAAGGCCAATGTAAACCCACATCAATTCCCCACAAACTCGTAATTGATGCTATTTATCACCCCTGATAAATAACTTACCCCATGGTATTGTTATTTAACAGAATCGCTAAATATCACCTACACTCAGCCGCGACCCGTGTAGGAAAGGGGTGGGACAGTGGGGCCTTGTGGGTGGGATTTTGACAGACGGTGATGAGGGAATATTAAATAAATAGTTATTTTTCCCTTGTTCTCTGTCAAAATCCCCCCCCCAATCAATCAATCAATCAATCATTTGCATTTATAAAGCGCGCTACTCACCCATAAAGGGTCTCAAGGCGCTGGGGAGGGGGGGGGGGTCAGTGCTCGAAGAGCCAGGTCTTGAGCTGCCTTCTGAAGGAGAGGTGTTCAGGTATGGCGCGAAGGTGGCTGGGCAGAGAGTTCCAGGTCTTCGCTGCCAGGAAAGAGAAGGATCTTCCTCCGGCGGTGGCTTTGTGGATGCGGGGTACGGCTGCCAGGGCCTGTCCGGCGGATCATAGAGTGCGCGGAGGAGTGTAGAAGGAGACGCGGTTGTTGATGAGTTTGGGTCCGAGGTTGTGAAGGGCTTTGTGTGCGTGGGTGAGGAGTCGGAAGGTGATCCTCTTGTTGACGGGGAGCCAATGGAGTTTTTTCAGGTGTCCTGAGATGTGGTGGTGGCGAGGGATGTCCAGGATGAGTCTTGCGGCAGCGTTCTGGATCCGTTGGAGTTTCCTCAGCAGCTTGGTGGTGATGCCCGCGTACAAGGTGTTCCCGTAGTCCAAGCGACTGGTGACGAGGGCGTGGGTGACGGTCTTTCTGGTGTCGGTGGGGATCCAGCGGAAGATCTTGCGGAGCATGCGGAGGGTGTTCAAGCATGCTGAGGTCACCGAGTTCACCTGTCTGGTCATGGTGAGGGATGAGTCCAGGATGAAGCCGAGGTTGCGTGCGTGGTCGGTGGGTTGGGGAGTGCTGCCTAGGGCGGGGGGCCACCAGGAGTCGTCCCATGCGGTGGGGGTGGGGCCGAGAATGAGGACCTCCGTCTTGTCGGCGTTCAGTTTCAGGCGGCTGTCTGTCATCCAGTTCGCCACTTCCTTCATTCCTTCATGAAGTCTGGTCCTAGCTGAGGTGGGGTTGTTTGTGAGTGATAAGATGAGCTGGGTGTCGTCGGCGTATGATATAAGGTCCAGTCCGTGTTTGCGTGCGATGTTCGCCAGGGGAGTCATGTAGATGTTGAAGAGAGTGGGGCTGAGGGAGGATCCTTGAGGTACGCCGCAGATGATCTCCGTGGCTGTGGATCTGAAGGGGGGCAGGCGGACTCTCTGAGTCCTTCCGGAGAGGAAGGAGATGATCCATTCGAGGGCCTTGCCTCTGATGCCGGCGTTGCTGAGGCGTCGTATCAGGGTGCGGTGGCAGACCGTGTCGAAGGCTGCGGAGAGGTCCAGGAGTATGAGGGCCACGGTCTCACCCTTGTCGGTCAGGGCTCTGATGTCGTCCGTGGCTGCGATGAGGGCGGTTTCGGTGCTGTGGTTGGTCCTGAAACCGAACTGTGTGGGGTCGAGGGAGTCGTTGGTTTCCAGGGCGTTGGAGAGTTGAGTGTTGACAATTTTCTCAATCACTTTGGCGGGGAACGGCAGGAGAGAGATGGGCCGGAAGTTTTTGAGTTCGGTGGGGTCTGCTGTGGGTTTCTTTAAGAGGGCGTTGAGCTCTGCGTGTTTCCAGCTCTCCGGGAAGGTGGCGGTGGTGAGGGAGGCGTTGATGACATCTCGGAGGTGCGGTGCGATGATGTCGTCGGCTTTGTTGTAGATGTGGTGCGGGCAGGGGTCCGATGGGGATCCGGAGTGGATCGAGTTCATGACGCGGGTGGTCTCCTCGGTGGTGGTTGGGCTCCAGGTGAGGATGGGGGTGATGTCGGTAGCGGGTTCCGGGGGGGGTTCGTGTCGGTGGTCGGGAAGCTGTTGTATATGTCGGTGATCTTGTGGTGGAAGAAGGTCGCGAGGGAGTCACAGAGGTCCTGTGATGGGGGGATGGAGTTGTTTTCTGCGTCCGGGTTGGAGAGCTCTTTGACGATGCCAAATAGTTCCTTGCTGTTGTGGGCGTTGTTGTCAAGTCTGTTCCGGTAGGCTGTTTTTCGTGCGGCGCGGAGGTGTTGGTGGTGTTGGCGGGTGGCGTCCTTGAGAGCTGACATGTTCTCTTCGGTCTGGTTGAGGCGCCACGTCTTCTCGCGGGCGCGACATTCTTTCATGGAGTCCTTGAGGTCGGGGGTGAACCAGGAGTTTTTCTTGTGGTTGTTGGTGCTGGCTTGAGTTTTCAGGGGGGCTAGGAGGTCGGCGCAGTTGGAGATCCAGTTGGTGAGGTTGTTGGCGGCTTCGTTTGGGTCGGTGGTGCTGGTGGGTCGGTTCTGGGAGAGGGTTGATGCGAGCTGATCCGTGGTGATATGAGTCCAGTGTCTTCTTGGTGGTTGCTGGGTGTGGTGGTGCACAGTGGTCTTCTTGAAGATGAAGTGGACGCAGCTGTGGTCCGACCAGGTGAGTTTGGTGGTGTGGCTGAAGGTGATGTGTTTGCTGGAGGAGAAGATGGGGTCGAGCGTGTGTCCGGCGTAGTGGGTGGGTGTGTTGACTAGCTGATTCAGTCCCAGGTTGGTGAGGTTGTCCAGTAAGGCGGTGGTGTTGTTGTCGGTGAGGTTCTCCAGGTGAAAGTTGAGGTCTCCTAGGAGGATGTAGTCGGTGGACGAGAGTGCGTGAGGGGTGACGAAGTCTGCGATGTCTTCGCTGAACTTGGTGCGGGGTCCTGGTGGTCTGTACATGAGGGTGCCTCTGAGGGTGGTCTTGGGGTCGCTGTGGATCGTGAAGTGGAGATGTTCGGCGTCGGGGAGTGAGTTGTCGGTGTTGGTTGAGATGCGGATGGAGTTTTTGTGTGCGATGGCGATGCCTCGTCCGATGCGGTTGGTGCGGTCTTTCCGGATGATTTTGTAGCCGCCGGGGATGGCTATGGCGATGTCGGGTGCCGAGGAGGGATTCATCCAGGTCTCGGTGCGGAAGGCGATGTCCGGGTTCGTAGAGTTGATGAGGTTCCACAGTTCGATGGCGTGCCTGTGGATGGATCGGGTGTTGACCAGGATGCAGTGGAGATTGCTTCCGGGGGAGTTGTTCTTGACGGGAGCGGTGTTGGTCCGTGGGCAGGTGAAGTGACAGTTGTTGCAGGTGAAGGGTCCGTGGGTCCCACTGCTTTTACCTGTATAGGCAGTGGCTGCCTACACTCGTAATCAGGGCCATGATTTGAGACCTTCAGGCCGCATCTGGCAATCTCAATATTAAAAAACAGATTTCCATATTGCAGGTATGATACCGAGAGGTCTAGGATAATTTGAGGCGCTCATACAATTTTCAAAAAATTCAGCATTTCTTCCATGCTGGCAGTTTGGAGTGAAATAATGCTGGAAAAAGAAAACCTTACTTCTAGTGGAGTTAGGGATTTTCCTTCAGAAGGAAGCCCAGCCCTAGGTTGACAAACATTGTATCTGCAAAGATTGTGACAATAGGGTCTTACTCAACAAGACTCCCCTCACCCTCAGGCACTGTAACAGGATTATAATTAAAAAGAAAACCTTATGGGTAATGAATCCTCCTTTGAGGACATGAAGGGAGAAAGACAGAAACAGTGACAGATCTCACAACTGGCTGTATAAAGGGAAAATCAAAAAGGATATTCCCTGCTAACATGTCCATAGCCCCTACACACTTAGGGTTTCATGTACAACCCTTCCTGAATTATCTTGTAAGACGCATTCCACTCTCATGATCTATCAGAGAGCTCCTGAGTCTGGGATCACCTTATGAAGGAGATACAGTGGTGGTCCTATGGCACCCATATGATGCATGAATTGATGAGGGACCTAAAGCTGAGACGTTGTTGCCTCAAAGTTGCTTTTTCATCATCCCCACCTCCACAATGTGGTCAACACAGGTGGACAACACATATAATAAAGTGGCGGAGAATTGCATTACCAATTCTCCCAGACCAAAGTTATCAGCATGCACCAACTTCTGAATCAAAATAATGCTTCAATAGGTAATGGGTTTACATTGTTTTAGAACTGAGTAAGCAGCCTTGGGATCAAGAGTAATTGTGTATGAGGGTATCATAAATAAATTATTGGAGCAGAGCATTGCCTTGGCATAGCTTTTTAGTTCCAAACCTTCTGCAAATGGCCTCATAAATTTGTAGTGACAGGCCACACCTTGCGACTAAGTAAAAACTTCCGATTTCTCTAAATACCAGAATTGCTGATTTAGAAATTGTGCCTCACCATCGAATAGTATATATTGAATCAGAGGTCACAGGTGTTTAGGTACCCAAAACGAATGTATGATGATACAACGCGATCATTTAGATCGCGGTACATTACATTGCGGTTTTACAACGACTTGCGCTAAAGGCGCTGGACTTAGGAGTAGTATGATTTACTATTCCAACTCCAGCCTACGTAACAGTAGGGAAGGTGTTGTAATAGTAAATCACACTATTCCTTAGTCTAGCGCAAGCCGATGTAATGACTTGCGTTGTAATGACTGCGAAGTAAATGTATTGCGGTGTTTTGACCGCATTGTAAAGGTCGTTTTCCACCCAAAACACCACAAGAATGCAGTCTACCCGTCGAAAGAAAAAACTGAAATAGATCATCATGAAACTTGAATCAGAAGATCCTTATGAACTTGTTAACTTCTCTAAGGTCTGTTAACATTTAGTGTCCTCTGATGACCGTAGCATCATGAACACGCAGGATTGCTGGGGTACTTTAGCAATTACTGCTTTGAGCAGCAGAAACAAGAAAACTCAATTTGCATTGTTCATTTACTAGATAAGTCTCAGAACTGATGCAACATCATCATATAACATTTGGGCAAAAAGGTTCAGAAGTCAATAGAATACCAATGTTGGTTGATCTCTGATATCCAGCTGTCTGAAAGATAATGTGACCACTTGTTAAGGTTCCATCTCTAATAAAAGTACATGGACAAATTGCAACTGGAAATCGTCATCGGAATTATTCCAAAACACTTCTATGGGATCTAACTGCATGTCATTTCAAACCTGGACAGATGTAGGAATATATGTCTGTTTCCATTGATTACAGATCTCAAAATGCAATGCCAAGCATTCTTAAAAACCAAGCAACTTTTGTGCACTGCTTTCAAGAACACAAGTCCTGCTATTCCACAGCACTGGATGCTTACTTCCAGGCCTTGTGAGAGAATCAAAAAGAATATGTTGGCTCTGGCCCTTTCTGCAGGGAAATCTCCAAACATTTTTGCCTTTACCCTCCTGTGTTCTGATCCTGTTTTTATTGGTCTTTACACACTGCGCACTTTCCCACTTTTGAAAGAGCTTGTGTTTGCTCCTTTAAACATGTTAACATTGGCTTACACCCAATTGGCACATTTAATTTACTTGTAAGCCCCTAGTAAAGTGAGACTATATGTACCTAGAGTCTGTAAATTAAATGCTATTAGTAGGCGTGCATCACAAATTGTGCCACCTCCTTAAGAAGCCCTGTAAACGTGTGTCAAAACTGCCATTGCAGCCTGTGTGTGCACATTTAAACTGCCATTTCGACCTGGCAAAATAAACGTTTCACCTGGTCTAGATCTTCCTTTTTAATACATATAAGCCACCCCTAGGGTAGGCCCTAAACGGTACATAGGGCAGGGTACATTGTATTTAAATAGTTGGAAATCTACTTTACACTTTTACATGCCCTGGTAGTGAAACACTCTTACATTCATTTTTACTACTGCAAGGCCTGCTTCTCCCATAGGATAACATTGGGTTATTTTTTCACATTTAATAAGTGCCAAATGTCAATTGGGAGCAGGTAGGCCTCTAAAGAATTGTAATTTAAAAGCCTCTTTCATGGTAAACTTGGATTTTATGTCCCGTTCTGAAAATGGCACTTTTAGAAAGTTGGTGTTTTCTTGTTCTAACCATTGGGTTCCTGCAGCCTGAGTCCTGGGTAACATGACTAGGTGTAGCTGACAGTTGGCCTTTATGTATTCCTCCCAGACAGCCACACAGTAGAGGGACTGGGTGTTGGCAGGGTGGGCCATCCAAGCAGAAAGGGGTGGGTGGAGCTGTGCACAGCCCCACTTTCTCGTCAAAGAAGCTGCCTCGGCTCACGCATAAAGAACCTCACTCTAGCCTATTGTGACTGCAGACAGTCTGAGACCAGACCAGGGAGGGAGGAAGGAAATTCCAGGCACTTCTGTGGGGGGTAACTCCAGATGTTTCTTACACCTCAGAGCTGACACCAGCTATAAAACTAGAACCTTCAAACCCACACTTCAGTACACACCTGGGCATGTGGACTATATAGAATAAGGGTTGCCCTGCTACCAGATGATTGCCCTGCTGCTTGAGGCCTGCACTGATGTCTGGGAAGGTAGACTGGACCTGCTCACTTCATCCCAGGCTACCTGAGTAACACCAAAGGCTAGTACGGTTCTGAGCTCCAGGGACATAACAAGCTCCAGAGCCATCTCTGCAACTGCCCAGCTGACCTGTTGCACTGGGCCGGCCTGGCCCTGCAACTCAACCTGCCTGACCCCTGCTGGCCTCTGCTGAAGTGAGTTCCTGATCTCAAAGAGGTGCTTTCCAGGTCGTGGACCCTTGGTGTGGCATCAGTTGACTGGAAGAAAACAAGAAATCCTGAAGTCTGGGGATCTTTGCAACCATGAACAGGTCCATTCGCACTGATCCCCAACGCGAAGCTCTGGTAAACCCAACTCTTCACACTACAGCGACTGCCAGCAACGACCTGCAGAATGAGATCTGACTTTCGTGCTACAGGATCGACATCTCGTAGTGACTGCCAACATTAAGCTCCAGCACCGAGTGTCCATGACGCTGACCAGATCTTCTCACTACAGCGATGACTGGCCATGATGCCCAGCCTGCTCTTCATGATACAGTGACGACCATCCGCGATGCTCTCCCTGCTCCTTGTGCCTCCTCCTCTGCAAACTGGACTCTTTGCGCCAGACTTTGACATAGTAAATTTTTCAGTGAGACTAACCTGGTCCTTGTATATGGCCCATGCTCCATCGTAGTCCGTCTGAACTTGTGACTTTCCTCCGGTCTCACACAACCAGATAACCGTAAGTGGCGCTTTGTGTTTTCAGGCACTATACTTCCCTAAGATCTTTGAAATCCCATGTCTCCGGTTCTACTGATTGGATTTTTGTCATTGTGGTGTCAAATAATTTATTCAATTTTACTCTATTTTCCGTTTTTTTTTTTTTTTGTTTATTATCCATAGTTTCAAAAAACAGAGAAAAACCAAAAAAACACAAAATTGTTACATTCATATACAGTTATAAGCATCATGGATATATGATACATAACAACGTAATCAATCGGTTATCCAGTATTACATAAATGCCACCACCACTAATACCAATAGCTACCCCCTACCATACTCGATCATGGGTTCCCATATCGCCAAACCAAACCTTCGTCTACTGGGGTTTTTAAGTGCGTATAAACTAGGCCTGGGCGAAAATTTCGTTCCGTTCGCGGAAATTGCGATAATTTGACATTTTCGCGTTCCGCGGAGAGCGCGAAAATGTCAAAAATTCCGGTTTCCGCAGCTTGGCGATAATTTGTTTCTTACTCGCGCTGTAAAATAATACATTCTCGCGCGCGCGATCGCCTTACCTGAATCCCTGCGTTCGCCGACAAGTTTTCTTGATCCGGTCGCGTTCTCCATGAGATGTTGTATTGTTTTTAGCTATTTGCGCTGTCTCGCGACAGTTCGCGCCCGCAGTGACGTCATGCGTCGTGCGATCACGTCTTTCTTCTCGCGATCATGCACCGCGAGACAACTCAAAACAAGATGGCCGCGCCCGCAAGCAACCACATGGGTAAGTTGACGACCCGCAACCATGCAGAAAATCTCGCGAACATGCCGGAAAAAAACTTCTGCATCTTCGCGATATTTCCGCTTGTTTGCGATAATTTTAAACATTTTCGCGATAATTTGCGAAAGTTAATTTTGCAAATTCCGCCCACCCCTAGTATAAACTAACTTCTAAATTGAAGATATTATAAAACTTTGCCCGCCAAATTTCAAAAGGGAGGGCCTCCGGCTGTAACCAAGAAGTGGCTATACAAAGTCGAGCCACTGCTGCCACTATAAAAACTAAAAAGCGATATTTAAACAGAGGTTGACCCTCCATCAGATCCTCCCCAATTCCTAACAGCATCATACTAGCAGAAAATCGAATCGGCTTTCCAATGACCAATGAAATACATTTTTCGATGTGCCCAAAATATTGTCCAAGCTTGGGACACAAGAAAAATATATGCACCATATCACATTGTCACCCCTACAGCGAAAACATTTCCCACTATTTACAAAATTCCTCCCCCCACCCCATTTCATCATAGCGGCAGGGGTACAATACAAATTAAAGACCGTTTTGTAATGCTGTGCCCTTAATGAGGCTGTAAGACATACTTTTCGAGCCACAGTTCTGGACTTTTCAACCGAGATCACACTGTCTGCCAGGGTATAATCTAAGATTGACTTTCCCCATATCATCCCTTCTAGATGTTAGCAATATTTGGTACAACACTCCTATTTTTGCCTTACGCCTGATAGCCTCAACTATTTCATAAGACCTGACAGACGAGATATGTTTCATTAAAAAATCACGAATCTGCAAAAACTTAAAGAATTGTATAGCTGAGACATTGTGTTTATCCCTCAAATTAGAGAAGGACACACAGACCCCATCAGTAGCATAAAAATCACCCAAACGTGTAATACCTTTTAATTTCCAGTCCCTCATTATGTGATCACAGAAAATGGAGGGTAATAGTTGATCTGCTGATAGTGGTGTATATAAGGAGTGTCTAGGAATATGAAATGCTTTCCTAACAATGTCCCACACCCCAAAGGCAGCCCCCAAAATGTTAAATCGAGTCCTCTTATAGTAGCTTCCATCAGGTCTAGAAAATAGACAATTATATGTCACAGGACCCAATACCTTTCTGATAGATAGAAGGTGCCTCTGCGGGGTTGCTCACCTCTTCCCCAGTCAGTAATATACGCATATTAACCAATAGACAAGATATATGATAAAAAAACAAATCTGGGACTGCCCACCTACCCCGATCCACTGGTAGAGTCATATATCGAGCAGCTCTCCGCGGTCTCCCTGGCGCCCAAAGATACCTGGCGCATAATGATTAAAGATGTTGAATCTGGGATTTGGGAATCCCAAGAGCTACTGCCCTAAAAAAGTACATGACTCTCTGGAGGATGACCATTTTCAATAAATTAGATCTTCCCACTAATGAAAGATGCAGACTTTCCCAATTTGTCAGAGCTGTTTTAGTCTTATCCATTATAGAGTGCCAATTAACCTGTACTAAATCTTTTAAACAGGGTCTGATTTTAATGCCCAAATACAGAGCTTCTTCCACAACTCTCTGCTCCTTTACCCGTGAACAATCTGTGCAGACCAACTGAGTTTTAGTAATATTTAGGTTTAAATCTTTTTTATTGAATTTTACCCAAACAGAATGCCTTGGACAGCATCAGCAGCGTCGCCTACAACCCTGTGGGCCGGCTCATTACTGTGGTAAAGGGGAGGCTTACTCAAACTCCAATCCAGCCCCGTGGGAAATCAGTGCTAACACAGCATGTCGCCTACAACCCTTCAGGGCCGGCCGCGTATTCTGCACAAGGGGACACTGTGGGTTACGATTGGGGCACTGAGCATCCTGTGTAGTCAAACCCGCTAGGTACCCCTCTACACGGTGCTCTAATGTGGCCGGTTGGGCCGTAGTCTCTGCAGCGGGTTCTACGGCTAAAACCGGTCCCGCGGACTGCGATCTGCCAGGACATTCAGAAAAACCAAAGAACAAAACTCCAATCACGTCTTAACCCCCCCCTCCCCTCCCCCATCCCGTCCCCCCCTCCCCCCCACTCCCTCCTCCCCCCTCCCCAGTCCAGTGCGTGCGTCTAGTAGGACCCGTTCTGTGCGCTACCTCATCCGAGGGCCTCCTCCCGCCGCAACATCACTCCCTCCTAGGGGGCGGTATTTTCTTGTGTAGTAAGCCTCAGGAGGCGAAGGTATCTGGGGCAGGTGAGCTCCCTGAATTCTGTGATCAGAAGAATGGCTGCCAGAGGTCATTAAACTTCTCCGCGTCCCCTGCTACTGTCAATGAGAGTTTCTCCATGCCCAAAACATGCCATAGCCTGTGCAGCCAGCCCATGATCGTAGGGGGGGTGGGAGAGCGCCAGTGCATTAAGATGTTCTGAATGGAGGACCCCAACGCTATGGCGATCTGTCTGCCTCTGCGGGATTTCAAGGGGTACATCAGGTCGTTGGGGAGGCCTAGCACTATATAAGCTGGGAGGCGTGGTAACTCAGTCTTAAAGTGGGAGTCGACCTCGTCAAGCACCTCCTTCCAGTAAGCCCCCAGTACGGGGCAGTCCCACAAAATGTGTGTCAATGTACCCACCTGCCCACAGCCCCTCCAACAGGTGTCTTCCTTACTACTGTCCATGGCGTGTGTACGTGCAGGGGTGTAATACCAATATGTGGAGACCTTGGTGAAGGTTTCGGTAAGTCCCGTATGATACGCCGAGTGCCGAGCTCTGTAAGCTATCTGTCCCCATTCCTCGTGGCTCAGAGTCCTGCCTAGCTCCCTCTCCCATCGCTCCCGCCCCGGATTGTAAAAGTGCGAGGGGGGCACCTGAAGGAATTGGTACAGGTCGCTGATTAGTTTGGCGTCGGTCGTGCGCGTTAATAGCCAGCGTTCGTAGGGAAGGAGACGTCTGTCCGCTGATTCGCGCACCTGTGGTTGCAGTGCCCAGTGACGGAGTTGCCAATACCGCATCCTCTCGGATTCCGGCAGCGCGTAGTCCCGTCGCAGGTCCGGAAAGGAGATAATACCTTCTGCATCGTACATATGGCACAGGGCTCTACATCCCGCCTCTCGCCAGCGGTGGAGTGCGCCCTTCTCCATCCCCGGTGCACACTCCGGGTTGTCCGCCAGGGGTGTCAGCGGGGAGGGGAACGTAGTCAGCCCATGTATAAGATTCGTAGCATCCCAGACCTGGAGATGCACCCTAGTGATAAAAGAGGCATATAAGTTGGTCGGGCGGTGCGCCCTGCGAAGGAAGGGAATCTCCTGCAGAGGACGCCCCGCCACCGCTTGATCTTGGAAAAGCCAGTGTTTATCCGACTCCCATCTGCTCCATTCCACTAGATGTCGCAGCTGTGCCGCTTGAAAATATTTGCGGAGGTCCGGGATGCCAAGCCCCCCTGCCTCCGGCGCTAGCAATGAGAGTGCTCGCCGCATTCTTGGCTTCTTGCCCTTCCAAATGAAGCGTCCTAGATCCGACTGCATCTGTCGGAGCCATCCCGTTGGTGGGCGTAGCGGAAGTGCCCGAAACACATAGAGGATCTGTGGTAAAATTGTCATCTTAACCGCCGCCACCCTTCCGAGCAGCGACAGAGTGCCCCGATCCCAGCGTGTTAATTCGTCCCTGACTTTCCTGCCCAAAGCAGTGTAGTTGGCCGACACGATCGTTGGCAACGATGGAGCCAAAAGGACTCCCAGATAGGGCACCGGGTCCTGGGACCAGACTATAGGGACTCGGTGTTGCAAAAGGGCTCTGGTTGCCGGCGCCAGGGAGAGATCTAAGGCCACCGACTTGCTCATATTCATTTTAAACCCTGCCACCGCCGCGAAGGAGGTCAGTTCTTCGATGCACGTTGGGAGCGCCGAGAGCGGGTCGTCGATGGAGAGTAGCACGTCATTGGCATATAGGCTAACTGCATGGCTGAATCCTCCGAACTTCACTCCCTTCACCCCCGGATTATCTCGGATCCGTTGGGCAAAGGGTTCCATATATAATGCAAAGAGTAATGGTGACAGCGGGCACCCCTGTCTCGTGCCTCGCTCAATGTCGAAGCTCTTCGAGCTGCACCCATTGACTCTTACTATGGCCGTTGGGGATCTATAGCAATTAAAAATCATATGGCGAAATTTGTCCCCTACTCCCACCCTCGTCAACACCTGTTCTAGGTATGGCCAACGTACACGGTCAAACGCCTTCTCCGCGTCCACCAACAGCAACATCCTCTCTCCCCGGATACGCGATGCTTTCTCAATGAGATGAAGGATTCGTTTGGTATTATCGACCGTTTGTCTCCCAGGAATGAATCCCGCCTGATCCGGATCGATAAGCTCCGGCAATAGGGGGGCGAGACGTGCAGCTAAGATCCCTGTGTAAAGTTTGAGATCGATATTGAGGAGAGATATCGGTCGGTAAGAGCCGCAGTGTGATCTGTCTTTACCCGGCTTGGGGATCACTGCAAGGGACGCTCTTAAGAGGTCCGGCGGGATGGCTCCCGGCGTCGCGAAGGTGTTAAACAAACGCGTGAGGATAGGTGCCAGTAGCGCACAGAACGTTTTATAGAAAAGCGACGTAAAGCCATCCGGTCCTGGGGATTTACCATGTTTAAGGCGGGCAATTGCGGATATCACTTCCTCCGGTCTGATGTCCCGCTCAAGAGCCTCCGTCTGGGAGGGCGTTAGGGACGGCAGAGAAACCGAGTCCAAATATCTCTGGGTTGCGGGTGCATCCGGAATGTCTCCAGCGTAGAGACTCGCATAATACCGGCGGAAACGTTCCGCAATGCCAGCGTCGTCCGTGACCGTGGAGCCCGACGGGTCGGTGATCGCTTTCACTGTGTGTTTCTGGCGAGCGACCCTGAGCTTACTTGCTAGTAGCCTGCCACATTTATCTCCCCCCGTGTAGTAGGCGTGTTTAAGGCGCAATGCTGCGTATTCCGCGCGATCCATGTCTAAGGCCGTCAAGAGTTTCCTCACTCTTTGAAGTTGCCGCCATATTCTAGGGGCCCCCGTCTGGCTATGCATATGCTCCAGTTCGCGGACCTGCTGCATGAGCTCCTCCCGTTTCCCTCTCCTGTTACCGTTATCCGCCGAGGAGATCGCAATAAATTCCCCTCGGAGTACTGCTTTCAGCGCCGCCCACTGTGTCGCTCGTGTCGTGTCCGAGTTCTCGTTATGTGACAGGTACTCCTTGACCGCTGTCGTTACCTGTGTGATCACCTCGCGTCTGCCGAGGAGCGTGTCCCGCAGCCGCCAGATCCGTGGGGGACTGGAGGTCGGCGGGAAACTGAGGGTAGCGGACACCGGTGCATGATCCGAAACCGAGATCACCCCTATGTCTGCAGCTGTAACCAGCTCCTGCACCGGTCCTGAGACCAAGAGGTGGTCCAGCCTTGCATATGTCTTGTGTGCGTGCGAGTAAAACGAGTAGTTTCGCGCCGTGGGGTGCATGTGACACCAGAGGTCCCCTATATCCATCTCCGCCATCATGGCCCGACATCCTGCCGAGAACTCTCCCGTCTGCAGCAACCGTTGGGCGGATCTATCAGCTGCACCGTCAAAAACCATATTAAGGTCGCCCCCTAAGATTACATGCCTGTCCTGCGCCGTCGCTGTCTCCTCCAGTGCCGAGCGGAGGAACTTTTCTTGCCGGTCGTTCGGGCTATAAATGGACCCAATCGCAAATGTGTGACCAGCCACTCGGATTCTGTAGACCAGAAGCCTGCCCTTTAATTCCGCATGTTTATGGAGCACCTCCCCTCTAAAGTGCCGGGCTACTAGGATCGCCACCCCCGCGGTTTTAGTGTTGTTAGAAGATAAAAATTGTGTAGGGAACGCGGAGGACCGTAGCCTGCCACAGTCCCGGGGTAAGAGGTGAGTCTCTTGGAGCAGACAGATGTCTGCGCCGGTGTTTTCTAGAAGGGATAGAACAGCACGCCGTTTTATCGGATTGTTTAAGCCCTTGACATTAAGCATGACAATTTTAAAAGGTGTCTGCGGCATGTTGGAATGTCATCGTTACCGCTGTGTCTCTTGTGGAATGACAGAGTGTAGCATGTATACCGCCATGGTACCGGCCTTCCCGGCCACGCACTGGACTGCCCTCCCCCCCTCTCTGAGTCTCCCAACCCCCCCTTCGTCGACCCCGACTCCCTCCCTCCCCGCTCCTCTTCCCCCAAACACCCCTCAAAACTCCCCAATAACTCGCCCACCCCTTCCCCAACAACATGTCCAGAACACCTCTCTCCTTCCTACCAAGTCCTGGAGTATCAATGTCCAAGTCCGGCTCCCAGGGAAGCAGGTCTTCGGTATAGTAGATCGGTGGACGTCAGGCCCCCACCCTTTCCCCACCCACCCCCCCCCCGCCCCGTCCCCCAAACCTGCATTGCAAGGAAGGCTGTGTTGTACTCCCCCCGGAGCTGCTTCAGGCAGTCAATGTGACATCACTGACTTTCGTGGTTCCGGCTACTTCCGGTGCTGCTTCGCCCGTGCCGGCCCTGACGCTGGGCGAGTCCAGTCGTATGGGCCGCCCCCGGGGTCCGCGCCTCGACACCCTCCGCCATCCATCCTCCTGAGACCGACCCTGTCGCTGCTCGGCCAATTCATCATCTGGTGCGGCAATACCCAGGATTCCGCAAATCTCCCGCAGGGAATGTAGTTGGTGCATAGTACCGTTCCAGCGGAAGATGAGCCTAAAAGGATGTCCCCAGGTATAAGGCGTGCCTTGTGCTCTTAGAAAATCCGTGGCTGCCTTGAACGTTTTCCGCTTCTGTAGCGTGATGGCTGACAGGTCCTGGTAGAGGGCCACTTGATGGCCTCGGAACGTCAGGGGTTGCCTCTTCCGCGCCTCCGTCATGATGCGTTCCTTGAGCGGAAAATCCGGAAGGAATGCCAATATGTCCGGGGGTGGTGCCGCCGCTCTTCGTTGGGGTCCCACTCTGTGCGCTCTGTCAATTCGGACAGGGAACCCCTCCGCCTCTCCCAGTACTTCTCGGAACAGGGCCTGCAGATATCCCGCCACGTCTTCCCCTTCGGCCAAGGAGGGCAGCCCCCGGACCCTTATGTTGTTCCGCCGGGACCTGTTTTCAAGGTCCTCAGCATGGGCTTGGAGATCGATCTGTTGGTCTCTGAGGCGCAGCACTTCTTGTTGCAGGTGTTCAAACTCTTCGTCCCGTCTGTGGCTGGCATCCTCCACTGTGACCACCCGGTCTCCTAGTCCATCTACCTCCCGGCGCAGTTCCCGCACTTCGCCTGCCACCTCATTCTTCAGGGCTTGGAAGTCCTCCCTGAGGGTGCCGAAGAGCGACTCCATAAAGGACCTGGTAATGGGGGGTTCTCTGCCTCCAGCTTTCTGTGCCCCTCCAGAGGGCCCGGGGGACTGCTGCCCCCGATCTGCTCGTTGTTGGTGGCGTCCTAGGAGCTCGGGGAGAGTGCGTTCCCCTTTCTTCCCTCCTCTACTGCCGGCTATGGTCCTCGTGGCCCTATGTCGCTCGACCTCTCTCCCCTCGGGTCCGCGTCCCGCCGTCGCTGTCCCCGCGGCGTCTCCCGGTCTCCGCGCTGCCAGGACGCCGAGTCCTGCGCTCGGCGTCGTCGCTCCTTCGGGGCGATAAGCCACTCCTATTCTCTCCAGGGGCTGTTTCCGGCTTTAGCCCGTTCCCCCCGTTGGGGCTCCGCCGTGGTCACCCCCGACTGTGCCGCACCTCCGAGGCCGGAAAGTCGCGACGTCCTCTGTTCGACCCCTCTCCGCTGCTGAAGGGATCTCCGGCCTCCGGTCTCCCTCTGCCCCTCCACACACCTCTGGTGCCGGGGGTTACTTCATCGTTGTGCGACGGGGGGAGGCCACCCGGCTGTCGCCGTACCTGCGGGGCTGGTAGCTGTCCCAGGTAGCATCTGCTCCTGGCCTCCGATGGCTGCGCCCCCCCCCCCGAGCCGGGGTCACTCCGGGTCCCACCTGCTGCTCCCCCTGCTGAGCTGTCGCGTTTTTGTAATGGCGGCCCCAGTAGTCTGAGGAGACTCCCCGCGAAGGGTCGCTCCTGAGATCCGCCGATGTCCTCTTGTACCCGGGGCGGGCGAGGGCGTCTCCCACGGCCGTGTTGTTGCAGTCTCCTCAACAAAGCCCCCAGCGCTGGTGCCGGTGCTGGCCGCTGCTGCTCTCGGTCGCTCTGGGCCCTCGTGGGCGGCCGCCTTCTCCGCTGCCTCCTGTAGCTACCAGTGTCGGAGCAGAGCCCTTCCCGGATCGGGCACGGCTTGTCGCTGTCTCCGGGTGTCATCCCAACCTTCGGGTCGACCCCCAGTACGGGTCTCAGTTCGCCGCGAGTCGTCGTCTCGCCCCGCTGCAGGCCCCGGCACTCGCGTAATTCCACTGCCGGACGCAGCCTCACGCAGCCCGGATCGAAGCTCCGCCCTCTCTCGGCCCTTTAGCTCCGGCCGCGCGTCTCCCGCTTCCAGGCTGTCACGGGCGTGGGAAGCCTCTCACCGTCTTGATCAGGGATACCTCTGCCCCCGCTGATAATGCGCTCGTGATCCGGGGGGAGATCCAGCGCAATAACCGCGGTTGGGGGATCAACGGAGCGGGAGCCGGTAGGAAAGGCGTCCGCTCACCCCGCCATCTTGGCCACGCCCCCCCTTTAGTAATATTTAACTTATATCCAGACACAGCCCCAAATCTACCAGCTAACTGTTCAATCTCTGGAATAGCTATATCAGGGTCAGTTGTTATAACAGCAATATCGTCTGCATATACCAACACAGAAAAATGCTCATTATTCACCATAAATGGTGGGATATGATTACTTAGTTCCAGCATGTTTAAGAAGGGATTAATATACAACACAAACAGGAGCGGGGAGCACGGACAGCCCTGTCGCGTACCCCTAGATATCAAGACATCCTTGGAACTATATCCCATTGCACATATCTTAGCAGTGGGGACGGTAAAGATCCTGCAGGGCCTGTATAAACCCAGGACCAAATCCCATGCGGTATAAAACCCCCCAAAGAAATCCCCAGGCCACTCGGTCAAACGCCTTCTCGGCATAGAGCAGGACGAGTCCCAGCATCCTAGACTCGGCCTGCGCGATGTCGAGAAGGGCCACGACTCTGTTTATGTGATTGACCGTACCACGTCCTGATATAAAGCTGTGTTGTCTCTTTGAAAGCAAGTGAGGAACAACTACTGATAATCTATTAGCTAACATTTTTGCATATAGCTGGCCGTCACAATTCACCAGGGAAATTGGGCGATACGAGCCTGGAAGGTCAGCAGGTTTGTCTTTTTTCCTAAAAATCACTATGTTAGCTTCTTGCCATGATCTCGGGGCATTACCGAGGAGGGCAGCCTGACATACGACAAACATATCCTCCTTCAATTCTTGAAAGAAGACTTTATATTCCTCCGCGGGGAGCCTATCAGGCCCTGCAGCCTTCCCCCCTACCACACTATTCACGGCTTGTTCCAGCTCCTCTCTGGTGAAAGGCCTCTCTAACATCTCAGAATCTGCAGGATCCAGATGCTCTCACGGCAAAGGCGGGAGTCCCAGATCAAGAGGAAGTTTACCAGAGACCTGCTCTGCATATAGGTTTGTATAAAACGCATGAAAAACTTTTAGAATCTCCTGTGGGTCATAAACCAATGAACCTCTCATGCCTTTAATGAATTGTATTCTTTGATGAGCCTCTTTGGCATGAATTTTCTGAGCAAGACATCTACCAGTAGCTTCTCCATACTCATACATTTGCTCTTTATACAGCTGATGCTTACATGCAATTTCATGGGACCATATTCGATTTATGTTCGCCTTGCAGTGTGCCAAGTTGTCCAGCAGATCCGTTACATCCTGGCCGGCCCCCAGACCGCCAGTCAACCTTTCTTCTGCTTTTTTAAGGTGACTATATAGCTCCGAAATAGTCAATTTCGCCTGTTTCTGTAAAAAAAAGCCCATAGCTCAGCACCTCACCTCTAAAACAGGCTTTAAACGAGTCCCAGACCATGTTGCAAGTCGCAGAGTTTCTATTTATTAGGAAATAATCCTTGATCCAGCTCTTCATGTAGCTAACAAAAGTTGGGTCGAAAAGGAGCTTCCTATCAAATGTAAAAGACTTAGGGGAGTTGTATATTGCCATATTTGAAACTTTAATAACAACCGGAGCATGGTCCGATGTAACCCAAGGGTAAACTTGCATTGAGGCTTCAGATGCCCAAGCGGCAGTTATAAAAAAATAATCCAACCGGACTAGCTTCTTATGGGGACAAGACAAAAAGGTGTACCCTGGATCCTGCAGATGATGGGTGGCCTAGACATCCACCAGCCCATGATCCATAAGTAAAGACTTCAGTGCCCTAAACACTTTAGGCTTACGACCCTTATAATCCTTTCTACCCAGTTGAAGTATGTTACCAGAGAGGTTAATGTTCATGTCCCCACATACTACTAATGGAGGGGGCCAAAGTGCTAACTCGCCATTTAAATATTCCAAAACTGTATCCTCATCAAAGTTGGACCCATAAACTGTACATAGAGTAAATCTTGCTTCCCCAACTAAACACTCCAAAATAACCCATCTCCCCTGCTTAGCTACCATTTGCCGCCCTGGGACCACTACCGAGGGTCTAGCTAATATTGCTACCCCTCTAGCTGTATTAGATTGGTTAGAAGCCGCCAAAAGGCTAAACCCCAGATCTGTTAAACTCTGCCGCTTGAGCCATGGGAGATGAGTCTCCTGTATACATACTATATCTGGGTTGATGACCCTGAGCTCAGACTGAACTCTCTTCCTTTTATCATAGCCATTAAGTCCACATACGTTAAAAGAGCATATCCGTAAACCTAAGTGAGCCATATATAAATCTTCAGACTTTGCATTTGAGATATCATGATCTGAAAATCAATAACAATCATCTTACATAGAAACATGTAACTATGGAACATTTTTCCCCCTTTTTTCCCTCCCAGCCCACCCCAAACTCCCTACCTCTCCCTCCTCCATACCCCAAACCCTAAAACCCCCAACAGCCCTCCCCACCCCTACCCCCCGTACGCGGCAAAAGGACCATAGGTCACTAGCGATGGAGAGCCGGAGTGCCCCCCCCACTGAGAATAGGACCCTCCCACGAAGCATTCAATTATATTCCCCACCTCTAGCCCCTTACATTAAATGCAAAAATTCCTTTGCCTGTATTTCTGAAGTGAAAAACGTTGTTTGTCCCTTATAAATCACTTTTAATTTTGCAGGGTTAAGCAGGAATACCTGTGCCCCTCTATCAAGAAATAAATACATTAGCTGGCGAAGCTGCCACCTCCGCTCAACTGTCGCCTGGCAAAAATCTGGCCTCACAAAAAAATCAAACCCCTTAGCCGACCTTTTTCTATTAGGCCTGGCAAGGTCATAAACAGCTTCTCGCGCTAAAAAGTTATTCATAGAGATCAGAATAGCCCGGGGTAATACATTAGCTTGACCAAGTTGTGATTTTAGGTGAAATGGGAATCGGTGGGCTCTCTGCAGCTCGACCTTCCAATCCCAATGTTTCAGTTCTGGGAATGCCTCTGTGAAAAGCTCTATCACAAACTGTCGCGAGTCCTCGCCTTCTGAGCCCTCTGCAATGCCTAATACCTGAAGATTATTTCTTCTCATCCGATTCTCTAAATCGGAGCGCTTCCATGTCACGTCATCTTTTAGATTTTTTAATGCCTCTGTGACGCCCTTCTGTACAACAAGTTCGTCTTCGAGCATGGAGATTCGACCCTCCGCTTCCCCTACCCGAAGACCGATATCTGTACAAGTCTTAGCCATCCTCCTGATGGCGTTCTGAAGTTTGCGGCAGGCCCCCTGGGTCCTGGCACTCTCCAGTCTAGTCTCAGCACGATGGGCAACAATAGTTTGGTAGATCAAATCAAGGGTGGTCTCACTCGCAGGGTCTTGGACCGGATTTATCACTGATGTCACATCTCCTTTATCTACCAAAGACGGGTTGCCTAATGAAGTTGTAAACGAGTAATCCCAATCCATTGTACCCACAGTCCCATGACTACCCCCTGCATCCCCATGTGCTTTAGGTCTACGGATTGTTCCTGTCTGGGATATAGACAACTTTTCTTGACCAGTGCTGTCTGTGCCGTAATTAGCCCAGTCTTTGCTTAAATCTCCTTCCTCGGATGAGGATGAGGGGTCTGATAAGGAAAATAAATTATCCATTAGGTCATTGTCAACAGCGCCTTCGGCTTGTTGAGATGCCTGGGGGGCATTTTGCTCAATCACTTTGTCTTGTACTTCTTTACCCATTACACTAGGAGTTCTGTATTTGTTCCTCAATGGGACTACATTGCCCATAATGCCGCTGGCCAGAGGATTAATTTCGCAACTGGATTCTTCTCCCGAGGCAACTCCTAGATTCAAAAATGTCGTAGAAGTGGCAAGCTCCTCCATATCCCCCAGGCCCTCCTTGGGTTGCTCCCCGAGTGCCCTTATAATATCAGATGTGGTAACATCTATAGGTTCTATAGATTTAGTTGCAGGGTTTGTATCCGGACATCGAGCCGCCGCAGCAACATCATCAGGCACAGTATCAGCCACTACAGCAGGTATAGCCTCACTTGAAGATGCTGCCTTAACATTAACTTTCAGGTTCTCTGCTCCCTGGGGAACCTTCTTACTCTTAATATGCTGAGTTTTAAAAATCGAGGGTACTGTTTGTTTACCTTGGTACGACGCCGTTTTTACATTAGATTCTGCATGCTACCACCGCTGGGATTGTCCGCGCTCCCCACATTTAATCTTTCACCGGCGTGAGTAGAAAGACCCGCTGTTGCTGCTGCTGTCGCCGCTACCGCGCCGCGGCCCTTCACCGCCTTGGGAGCTTGTTTCTGCGCCATTCCGCTACCCAAGGCGAAACACCGGTATGAAGAAAGAGGTGTCGCGAGGTAATAGCGTCCAATCCAAGACAAACGTAGCACCCGAGTCAGGTCCTTCCAGGGTGCCAGCCACCAAATCATCCCCAGTGCTTCTCCGTCTCCGTCTGGGCTTAACGCATATTCACTGCCAAGGCCAAAAAAAACGTGGGAGGGGTATCTCAGAGAGAGCTCTCACACCAGCTCACTCGGCCGTCTGACCGACCGCCATCTTGCCGCCTTCCTTTACTCTATTTTCCTTGTGTTGTGTTTTCACTTTATTACTGTTTGATTGTGGCATAAATAATGTACAGATTGCCTCTAAGTTAAGCCTGACTGCTTTTGTGCCAAGCTACCAGAGGGTTAAGCACAGGTTTATTTAGTGACGTTTTGCGGTTCACCCTGACAAAGATTGTGGCTCTTGCTTGAGTAGGGTTTCACCCCATCAACCAACATCCCAGTTTCTGACAGGGGGGCTGGAAGAACTTATAGAACCATGTGCTGCTCTTATGTGGCTGTTTGCCTTCAAGAAGATGGGGCGTGGGGGCAAAAGTCATAGAAAAGTATGCCAAATGCCATTGATCCACAATCTGGGGTCCCCTCTTCGCATTCAGGGGCAGCCAATGGCAGACTCAAAGGAAGGTTTTGACCCTGAAAAGACTGATGCTAGTGAAGGAGGTCTATGCCGAAGTTTCCTAAACCAGTTGGATTCTTCGGACTGAGTACCTACCAGTAGTTTTCATTGTTTTAGTGACATCCTAGGAGGCACCATATCCAATGATGATCGAGACAAACTTTCTTGCCACACCTATCCTAAATATATGGGGAGAACTGTGATTTATGATTATTCTTCAAAACATGTGCCCCCATTCTCCTCTTGTGCCTGCCAGCTCATTAAAATATCACAATACTAAAATGGCGGAAAGTGCTACCTGTTCTGGTTGTCATCATATTTCCTTATTATTAGGAGTCCTCCTTTGCCTCCCCTGCAAATAGCAGTGTTCATTATTTACACCATTAGCGCGTGATTGCATAGGGGCACACCTGCCTTCCTTCCGTGCCTGACTGAAAGGGGCGCCATTCCAGCCCATCCACAATTTTTAGGTGTAAGTACTTACAGTCGCCCTGGTTAACCAAATAAAGTGCTTATGCCCTGCCTCACGGTTCAGCCCACCACAGGAGAAGATAGACCCCTGCCAGCCACTGCCCCCTCCGTACACTGTCTGTTTAATCTGGTGTGTGCTGGTCTTTCTCCCAAGATACAAAGCTGGGATAAGTGTGTTGTTGTACCCACATACTGGTTAGTGCTACCAGCACCCACGCCTCGCAGGCTTGCTGGCTCATGCTGAGTGAAGCTTCTGGTTTTCTCCCATTGCTCACATAGCTACAGCTTGTCTTTTGGGGACTGAGTAAGTGCCCAATAAGACTGTGCACAATTTGAAATCTGAAAGTAAGTGTTGTCTAAATGATCTATGACCAAAGCTGATTATCTTCAACTACTAGAAACTGGCAGGTGGAAAATTATGATGACGCTTACAACTTATTAAATTGTATGCCCAAAAATGATTCTAAAAAAAAATGTAATTCTATTATGTTTCATTTGTCACAGGTACCTGCAATATGCACTTCAGCTTCCACTGTTTTTTGCACGAGACATTTTTGAAAATGTGCTTCACAATGAGATAGGCCGACACATAGTATGGGAATTTGTTACGACACACTGGGAGCAAATAAATGTGGCGTAAGTATGCAGAGTGGCTGTACCTGTTTCTATATATATAGTAGCTAAATATTTTGAAAGAATCAACACAGTTCTAAGCAGATTTGTTTTGTACACATACAACATGAAAACATTGTTTATTAAAGCCTGAGAAATATGCCATAATCTCACCTCAATCTTCAATTTCTCATCCCAACTTTTCAAAAATAATGATCTTTGACACAGAACTATCTTTTAACACACAAGTTAACAAAGTGTCCAAGAAATTGCGCTGCCTATGTGGTACACTCCCACTTCTACAAGCACAAGCCCAAATCTCCCTTACTCTTGTGCTGGCCCGTTCACGCTTTGATAACTGCTATGATGCTCATGAAGTTCTACCGGCAAAAGTCACACATAATCCACGAAGAGCACAGCACTATGCCACTCAACTCCTCACCGGCTTGACTATATTGATCACATCACTCCAGTGGTAAAGTCACTCTAGTGATTGCCAATCAAACAACAACCTGAATTAGAACACAGGAAAGTTGGAACCTACATCGAAGACAATGAAGTGGCTGGTGGAAGCCTTCTCCTCCAATTGTCCAATGTTTGTCTTTCAGTTTCTTCCTTTTTAATTTAGAACATGCGATCCTCAGTGGGTAGAATGTTCTAATAGCCTTATAGACATTTTCCTTGGGCTACTCCTATGTTAAAGGCCCTCTTCCTTATTATAGGTGGGCCTTTCACAAACGGTATAGCCCTCAGTAGCAGGCTATAGGGCTATATATCAAAACCCTTTACACAACTCCAGATTATCTGTCTAAATTATTCCTGCCTAACTGCCCAACCTTACACTAAAGGTTCACTTTCCAAGCAAGCGTAAATATTACCACTGAGATACCTGCAGTCTGATGGCAGGTCTCCTACCTCTAGCACTCTCATCCACTGAAGCTAATTTCAGATCATTTTATTTATTGTTTTGCAGTTACCCAAATGTATTGGAGCGCTTTACATAAAAAACAAGGACGCATTCATTTTTGTTAGATTTTTGGGAGATTAAGGGATTTTCCCAGAATCACAGGATATTCAACACTGAGCCTCGAACCCCGTTCCCCAGTTCCACAGTCAGCAGCTCTGGTTGTTACGCCACATCCTGTCCCAATGGCAAACCATTGAAGAATCACCTCTTTCGCTAAGTATTTAGGGATGAATACCTTTGTCATCCTATCCTTCTGGGGCCTCATTTATGAAAAGTGCTGCATCGCTGCGGTAAAACAGCAATGCGACACTTTTTGGTGCACCCTGCTCGCAGCACCATGGATGCGCCGTATTTACTGTATGGCGCTCCAGGTCGCATGGATTGACAGATACTTCAGGAATCCTGATGTATCTGTCAGCGCACAAATGGTACTTTGCTGGAGTTGTGTCTGGAAACAGACGCAACTCCAGCAATGTGTCATTTCACATGGGGCAAAAAATAAATGGTGGGTCAACATAAACAGTCGATGACTGTAATGCATTCATCTGATCAATCAACACCGTGCTACGCAAAACTAAAGCAGGGTTATAACTATTATGGGATGTTTTTTAATATGCTAATGGGTCCCTCTTCTGCAGCAGAAGATTCAAGGCTCCTCATAGCCCACTTCCCACTACAGTGTTTGGAAGGCCATATAGAAAAGGGAGACGATAAGGTATAGATATTTACTGACTGCAGTACCTCCAAAACTCCACAAAATCCTTTGTAAGCATAGGGGGAATGTACACAAAAAATTCAGGGGCAACGGAGCAATTACAAAAATTGTCTGTGGACAACTGCAGGCTTTGGCGAGACACTCCCTGGACTTCAAGAATAGTGGACCCCGGTAATACGCTACTGCGTCCTGCAGGGAAGTGCTGAGGTTTGGGTGCCTTGAATATTTCAGCATAGCGTTAAAAATATTAGAATAGTTGGAATATTTAACGGTATTTCATATGTTTTATGCATGATGCTTCTAAACGATAGAGCTGATTCACAGAAGCATTTATGAGCATAGAAAGTAGCCTACAGGAGCACTCTTTAACATACTTGTTCGTACCTGCCTGTGTGAGTTGGCCCGAAAAGTCCAACATGCAAAGAAGGCACGGTCCTGTATAATCCAATATTATATCCCATTGTAGATGTTTTGGGACAGATTCACAAAAGCACTGTAAAAGTATCAAAAAAGTACCACAGGAGTACTGCTTTACATTATCCACTGCTTTACATTATCCATAACACCTTTGTGAATGGACTCAAATAAGCCTACATGCACCTGTGCTGACAGTAGTGTTGCAGCGAATAGCACCTCACTGCTAAGGTCAGCAGTGAGTTTTATGCATGGTATTTCTAAACTGCATGTACCTGCATAGACAGCAGTGTTGCAGCAACCACCACTTCAATGCAAGGCTTGGCTGTGTGTTTTATGCATGGTATTTCTCAACTGCATTTACCTGCATCGACAGCAGTGTTGCAGCAACCACCACTTCAATGCAAGGCTTGGCTGTGTGTTTTATGCATGGTATTTCTAAACTGCATGTACCTGCATAGACAGCAGTGTTGCAGCAACCACCACTTCAATGCAAGGCTTGACTGTGTGTTTTATGCATGGTATTTCTAAACTGCATGTACCTACATAGACAGCAGTGTTGCAGCAACCACCACTTCAATGCAAGGCTTGGCTGTGTGTTTTATGCATGGTATTTCTAAACTGCATGTACCTGCATAGACAGCAGTGTTGCAGCAACCACCACTTCAATGCAAGGCTTGGCTGTGTGTTTTATGCATGGTATGTCTAAACTGCATGTACCTGCTTAGACAGCAGTGTTGCAGCAACCACCACTTCAATGCAAGGCTTGGCTGTGTGTTCTATGCATGGTATTTGCAAATCATGAATCTGCTCGTACAGGCATTGACAGCCGTGTTGCAGCAACTAGCGCCAAAATGCGAATTGTTCAGTGCTGGTGAGAGGGACCGAAGGAAGAAAACTAAATAAGCATTAGCTAAGCTAATCGGTCTGCCATTGGCTTCCGGCCGTATGAATTTACCAATGCTTATTTTCTGTGAATGTTTTTTGTATGAAGACAATCGAAATATGAGCAGTTCTGTATCATTATCAGGGAAGCTCCCAGTCCCTAGCCTAAATAAAACAAGCATTGACTAAAACCCAAACGTATAGATATATTTTCTTATCGTAAAAGCACACATTATACCAATAGTCCTTGGCACTGAAGGGGAGTACGAATTGTACTGCACGTGCAATCTGATTAGGCTGATTTTATAAGCACTCTGTGACAGAACTAACAAAACTGGTATCCTGAATAACAGGCGTCCTACTGAACATCAAAAAATGGAGACAATTGAATGTCATCATATGCTAGCAGAAAAAAGAACTTAATGATAAAAAAAGATAGTCCAAAAAGTCTGTAAAACTAAATCGAGAAAGGAGGCCACTAATGAAAGAAGTATATTTTGGACAAAATAAATAATGCAATTCAGAATATGCAACTATGTTACTTATGGGCCAACGGTGCTTGCAACTAAACCTGACACACAGCACTTTCAAAATACCGGTTGAATTTACATATTTGTTAATAAACAAATCGTGAGTAGTAGTGCTTTTGATCAGTGTAAGGTATACTTACAAGAAATGTGCCAGAAGAACCTGAGAAGGAATTTAAATATATAAGTGAATGTGATGTGAAAATATATAGAAGAAGCAGCCGTGGCCGGTGCAGGTAAGAGCAGGGGGAGTGGGGAGTCGATAGACGACGAGAGAAAATAAAATAAAAAAAATAAAACAATTTACCTTGTGCTCGCCGCATGGTCGAGTCGGCAATTCGACGAGCGCAAGGTAATTGGTTTTCTTTTTTTTTTCCCTTGTTGTCATCTGTCGACTCCTCTGCCCCACCACTCTTACCTGCACCGGCCTCATCTGAGAACAAGCTTTGCACATTTAAAACGCAGAGCGATCCTAACTCAAAGCAACGTTTTCACAGATTCGAGCAACATAAGGGTGGAAAAGAATCGCACAAGAATATCACGTTTTTCCATTTTTAAGTTGATTCTACAAAATATGATGATGCTAGATCATGTTTATAGCATGCAAATTCGAGATTGATAAATCGCTTCTCTGAATGGACCAGTAGCTCTGTTAGTCCCTGAGGGCTTTTGGTGCTCCACCCCTGAGCCTGGTCAATAGGTCAATACATTCAATATTATGTGAAGCGCGTTAGGCTCCACATAAAGGAGAGAGAGAATATTTTAGTATCAAACCATGAATGTTTATTACAAGTTAATGGTTTACAGAAGACAAAACTCAGGTTTGCAGCACTCTCAGTGGCGGCCGCCACAACACAAAGGTGGGGCAGCGGGGGATGGACGGGCGGATGGGGGAGGACGGGAAAGAGAAAATTATATATTTTTTTTAACGTACCTTTCGCCGTAGCCTCCGCCGTCCGTCTCGGAGCTCTCCCAGCAGTCTAAGGGAAGGCAGAGGCTGCTCAGCCAATCCTGGCCATGCACTCTGCTGGGAGAGCAGTGCCAGGATTGGTCTGAGAGGCCTGCTGTGCAGCTCAGACACTGCTGTGTAGCCTGTGGCTTTTCTCCAACCTGGCTGTAAACACAGCTGGGTTGGAGAAATAGAAGTGTGCATGTATGTTTGGCGGCCTAGGACAGCTGGTCAAGCACACACGCGCACTTCTGAGTGCCCACCACCTGCCTGTCATGGCCTGTCCCGCCCCAAACTGCATGCATGTCAGAGCCAGTCACAGAAATATAAAATTACATTGTTTCATTATCATTTTATTTTTCTGTGACTGACTCTTACGAGTTAATTACGGAGGAGCACCCCTGAGCACTTTATAATCAGAATGTGTATCCTTCAATTAATAAGCTACCAAATTAGATCAAATCTTACAAAGGAGAGGACGAACCAGCATGGGGTCACCTCAAAGGGAAGAACAAAGGAAAAGTTAGTCCTGTCTCTCGGAGAGCACTGTAAAAAATCCCCTTCTGTTCTGCTCTAAAGTAGGGGTGTGTTGTGAAACAAGGGAACCCCTGATATTTGAACCTGGGTTGGTCAATAGTATTGTAGGGTAACACTGGTTCATATAAAGCCAAAATAGGTTGTGTGACAGCGAGAGTTGTTAATTTTGAGAAAGTGTTAATCACTTAGCCTATAGCTTAGGGCATAAAGTATTGAATACATGCCAGGAGAAGCACCAATAGACCGATTCAAATTGTACGGAGGGACACAGAAGGGTATTGACATACTAAGTTATTTGTTTCATAAATAATATGTCAGAATTTTGTTCACGTGCTCACAAAAGAAGTGAAAGGAGCATGATGTGACGGGTGAAGGTGACATTTAAAATATACATCATATTGACGACAAAACCAAAAACTCCTGACGACAAATTTAAACATAAAGGAGTTTTTGTTGTTAACGGGGTCGACGGCGTTTTGATCTCAAGGAATTGAGATCATCATCAGGACAAAATTGTGAGCATGTGGAATTGGGCGACCCAGAGAAAGCTGAGAAGGAATGAAGCCAAAAAGATGAGTCAGGGTGGGCCACTGGACGAATCCAGACACAGGCGCGTGTCTAATAATTGTCAGGTGCCTTCAAGGGCCAATCAATGAAGCCGTGAGGAGAGGCAGCAGGGGCTCAAGTGGGAAGCTTACTGAGCCGTGGTGGAGGTGATCCTGTTCCCTTGAGCGGTCGTCAGGGATGTATCGTGTCCATGGGGTAAAAATGTATTAGTGTTGGTTTAGAAGCGTATTACTCGTTTTGATTTGGGAGACGGGCAGCCGCTCCGTCTTGTGTTGCACATGGATGATTTACTAATCATCTGACAATTATAAGTTGGATCTGATACTACTAATTTCGAAATTCCACTCTTAGAAAGTGGACATTTTTCTGCTCTTAGCTCTCTTGTATGCCTTACAGCCTTTCTCTAGAACACATTGGGGGTGGGGTGACAGCTACACTTTGTGCATTCCCTCTAGACAGCCACAAGTTCCGGACACTCAGCTGCATCTGCATTCATCTGCATACTGATAGGTCTTCCTGATCAAGAGGGAGGGGGGAAGCTGATACATGCACCTGAATAGGTAGTGGTCTGGCCTCACAAAACACATTGATCTACCCCACCACAGATAGGCTGGCAGACAGAGCTGGGATAAAGGGAGACTTGAGTACCACAATGAGTTTGCTTTGTAGTCACCCCCACTTCAAGGACACGCTTGGGTATAAGTATTAGGTCTATGACCCTCTCTCACTAGTTCACTTTGGGGTCCTGAGGAGACTCTGCCAAGAAGAGGAATTGTGCTACAGGAGGTACTGCCACTTTGCTAACTGCTTTGCTGTGTTGGCCTGGTGCCTGCATATTACTGGGCTACAGGAGGAAATGCCACTTTGCTGCCTGCTCCGCTGAGTTGGCCTGCTGCCTCTGACCAGAGTGGTGAGAAGGACTGCACTTGTTCTCTACAACCTTTTGCAACTTAAGTATCTTCAAGGACTTGTTGGCTTGCCCTCTGTTCAGGAAATCCCAGGGCCATCAAAGATTTCATTTGCACAAATGACCGCTGCTAGGCTCTGCCTGACTAGCCCTTAACCAGTCCCTGGCCTTCACAGAAGGTCGGCAGTCACTTTTGGGCACCTAAACGCATCAGCGCAGTGCACCGATCAAGAACCGCAGTGTCTGCTTGCTAAACTTCAGGCCATCGTTTTTGTCAACTTCGCTGAAGCTGCAGTGCCTGAAGGTAGCCTTGCTTGACCCGACACACTCTGCACGCATCAAGGAAATATGGATGTCTGCCCTCCATGACTCCAGTCACTGCATTGTATCAAGCAAGGGAAGACTCCAGCAACGTGGGTCCTGATCCCAATGCCAACGGCACCACTGCAATTCCCCAAGAAAGGTAACGTGCACTCCTGGACTTACGAGGTCCCTGCCGGCCACCAGCGCTCTCACAGGCAGCCCCAAAGGAAGCAAGTAGATCAGTCTCATGCAAACTTGACATTGCATTTTAACTGTAATAACTTTGGAAGCATTGCTTCGCTATGACCCAGGGAGAAAGTATGTTCCCGATCATGGCGTGGATTGCTGTCATTTTCCCCAGCGTAACCTACTAAAGGCACAAGGGCTCTTTCAGCCTTGTACAGTCTTGATGTATTCGTAACTTGAGATGCTTTAATTGGATTCTTATCATTTTTATCTTTTTTTGAAGAATAAAAGAGATACTATTTTCATACCTCATTCTGGAGGCCTTTTTGTGGAGTTTTCACTGGGATGTTCTATCCACATATGTAGAACTACCTCACATATTGCCTCTTATGTAAAGCCTGACTGCTCTGTGCCAAACTACCAGAGAGTGAGCACAGACTAATTTAAGTGTGGGACTGACTTACCCTGGCTAGAAGTGTGCTCCCTACTTGGACAGGGTACATAACTCTGCCAAAAAGAGACTCAATTTCTATAAAATACCATATTATCTCTGTGTATAATATTTACATTCTTTATATTTTCTATTGCCAGAGTAACCGACATTTGCTACTGCTCTTGTGCATATGTTCTGCACGAGCTTGACTTCTAATAAAAGCTTTCAATAATACTAGTACAGGTATCTTGTGCTTGTGCTGGTTCTGGGTAAAGGGTGGAAAAACCCAGAAAAATATACACATGGGGCCCGATTCACAGAACTAACTTAAGACTTTAGTAGTCCTAAATCTAAATTTAGGACTACTAAATTGAGAAAAATCCTAATTTTAAGACTTTCGGTATTCACAGAAGGCATTTAGGAGTCCTAAAGTTAGGAGTCCTAACTATACTACTACTAAACTGAGAAAAATCCTAATTTTAAGACTTTCGGTATTCACAGATGGCATTTAGGAGTCCTAAAGTTAGGACTCCTAACTTCTGTGAATACCGAAATGAGTAAGTGCCTTCTGTGAATACCAAAATGAGTAAGTGCCTTCTGTGAATACCAAAATGGTAGTAAGTTTAGGATTTTGTCTTAAGTTAGTTCTGTGAATCGAGCTCATTGTCTCTGGCAGGTCTGTATGTTCCTAGGGGCCGATTCACAGAACTAACTTAAGACAAAATCCTAAACTTACTACTTTTGTTATTCACAGAAGTTAGAATTTTGTCTTAAGTTTGTCTTAAGACAAACTTAAGACAGACTTAAGACAGACTTAAGTCAAAATCCTAACTTAAGTCTGTCTTAAGTCTGTCTTAAGTCTGTCTTAAGTTTGTCTTAATACAAACTTAAGACAAAATCCCAACTTCTGTGAATACCAAAAGTAGTAAGTTTAGGATTTTGTCTTAAATTAGTTCTGTGAATCGGGCCCCATGTGTGGGCCTTTACTAGTTAAGTTTTGGGAGAGGTTCACAGAGCGACTGTCCGTTTTCTCCCCTGCAGGTGCACATTGGTACTGTCAAAGAGTTAAAGGAAATCTACCAGTTGCAACCATGTTTTCCTTGGCAACATGACATGATGACATTCCATGTGATCTCAAGTATAGTATGAGTCATAAAAACAGATTAGGCACTTCAGTATTAATAGTTTATTAATAAATGAAGCCATGGTCAAAGCAGAGTACTCCTAAATGAATACCAGTGAAATGTTCATTTTAATTATTATCATTTTGGCCATAAAGAAACTGTTGATACATTAAAGAACAGAATTGATATGCTGAAATCTACTCAAATTCTCGACTCTTCCCTCTAAAAAATTATATTGTGTTAATTCACAGTAAAAACATGGTAAAAATGGTGACATACCGAAGGTAGAGCCCAGTGACTAGAACTTTATACGCCCAGTACAAGTGAGCAAGATGATGAATTTGAAGCCTGACACTCTCCTAATAAAACTCCGAGCCTTTTATCATTTCAAACAAGTTTAATTCCAATTACAAATTCAACAGCATAAGAGACATGATCTCTACAAACACACAGATTGCTTGTTATCAATGTCAAGGCACCCAGGTTGACGTGACTGTAGATCAAATGTATCAGCATTCAACCTCATTTGTTGTAGAATTTGGTAGTGGCCATTATCTGTTTGGGGACCCTGACCACCACAAAAGGCTCTCATGATACTTGTTAAAATATCTTGCCATCAACCAACGTCATATTCTGTATAGCACATTTGTTTACCAGAAATATTGTGTTAGAAACACAACATTTGTTCCAAGGATATTCTGAGATAAACAGTAAAAATGAAGGTACATGTAAAAAATGTTTAGCTATTGCTTTGTTTCTGGTATTGTACAGGAGGCTCGATAGCAATGTCATAATTAAACGCTTTGCAGTTAAGACATTGATAAAATACAGGTTGCTGACACAGCAATGATGTATTTCTTATATTTGGGAGATTACCTCCAATCAGATTTAGCATATCTGAAGGTTACAAAAAGCTCAGAACAGATGCAATAACCAATTATGTTGTCAGGCGTGACCGTGGAGCACACTGTGGTGTTGCAGTGAGAAACACCTCCGCTCCCTCCCCTTGGTTTGGGTACTGCTGGCGAACACACCTACACTTAGCTGGGAATGGTAGCTCCACTGGGGGTTCCTCCAGGGTGCTGAATGTCCAGGGAGGGATACTTTTCTTTGCCCTCCAGAAGGTAGTTCACCATACTTCCTAATTGGCATGTTGGTTTCCCAGTCTATCATGGCCACTGTTCAATTTTTCCTTATGGAACTTTCCCAATTAAAGATTTTTGAGGTGTCCCTCTGCACAACAAACTCTTGGGAGAAATCAGGGGCCTTGAGCAGGGGTGCAATGCACATGCCTTCTTTCAGGCATCAAAAGCTTTCTGGCACACCTTTGTTCAGATCACCTGAAGTGGCAGCTTTTTGGAAGTCAGCTCTGTCAAGGGGGGCAACAATGGTGCCATACCCCTTGATGAATATCCCATTATATTCAGTGAGGCCTAAGAAGGCTGTCACTTCTGTTTGGGTCTTGGGGGGGTTCCCAAGCCAGAATGGTGTCAATTTTGTTCTGCAATTGCTGAACCTTGCCACCTCTTACTTGGTTCCCCAAGAAGACCACAGATCCCTGCCCTATCTGGCACTTACTGGCGTTGATAGTCAGACCTTCTCTCTGCAGTGCCCAAAGCACTTCCTGGAGGTGGTTCAAGTGCTGGTCCCAACTAGAGCTGAAGAATGCAAAGTCTTCTAGGTAGGCAGCACTGAAGTTCTCCAACCCAGCCAGGACCTGATTTACCAGCCTCTGGAAGGTGGCTGGGGCGTTCTTCAAACCAAAAGGCATGACTTGGAACTAGGAGTGCCCTTCTGGTGTTGAGAACGCTGAGCTCTCTTTAGCCGCCTCGGTCAGGGCAACCTGCCAGGACCCAGATGATAAGTCAAATATGCTGAGGAACTTGACAGCTTCAGGCTGATCAATGAGCTCATCAGCTCTGGGGATGGAGTGTGCGTCAGTCCAGGTGACTGCATTGAGCCCACAGTAGTCCATGCAGAACCTAAGTTCAGGTGTAACACCTGGAGGGGCAGCCTTGGGGACCAACACCACAGGGCTGGGCAGGGTCAGTGTAGGGAGGACGCTGACACCCTCCACTGACCCATCCTTTACCTTGGAAGATAGGAGAGAGGTTTTCTCTCCTTTTCCACCCCATCATCAGTAACCAGAAGCATGGTAATCTCAGAACTCTCAAAGTGGGGCCAGAGGCGTTTCACATGCAGGACCCTCAAAGGGTTCCTAGGAGTCTTGAGGTCCACCAAATAGGTGTCATCAATCTTGCACTCTTCACCTCATAAGGTCCAGACCAATGGTCTTTGTGGGCCCAAGGTTCGACTGGCTCCATTCCCCCCACTTTTTGACCAGGCTGAAACTCAACAACCTGAGTGCTATTCTGGTTGTACCATCGTTTAATATCCTCCTGGCTAGCTTCCAGGTTCTGCTGTGCGAGCTTTCAGAAGCAGGCTGTCTGGTTGCAGAACGCCAGCATGTAGCTAACTACATCCTGGGGTGGCTTCTTGGTAGCTTGCTCTCAGCCTTCCTTAACCAAACTGAGAGGCCTTCTCACTGGGTGTCCATATAGAAGTTTAAACGGGCTGAACCCTACCCCCCATTGTGGAACCTCCCTGTAGGTGAACAGAAGGCATGGCAGGAGGACATCGCAGTTGCGCCTCGTGGGTTCAGGTAGACCCATAATCATGTCTTCGAAGGAACAGTTGAAAGTTTTAACCAACTCATTGATTTAGGAGTGGTAAGGAGTGGTGAACTTATAGGTCACATCACACTCCTTCCACATGGACTTTATGTAGTTTGGACATGAAGTTGGTACCCTGGTCAGATACCACCTCCTTGGGTAAACCAACATGGGTAAAGATCCCCATTAGAGCATTGGCCACAGTGGGCGCAGTCAATGTCCTCAGAGGGATAGCATCTGGGTACCAGGTCGCATAATCCACCAAGACCAGAATGAATCTGTTGCCCATGGCTGTTTTGGGATCCAGAGGCCCCACAATGTCGATGCGAACCCGCTCAAAAGGGGTGCTAATGGCAGGGAAAGGTTGCAGGGGGGCCTTGCACCTCCCCCTGACTTGCCTCTCACCTGGCAGGTAGGACAGCACTTACAGAACGCATTTGAGGACTTCCTCATTTAGGCCAATAATAGTGGGTGACAAGCCTGTCATAGGTCTTGTCTTGCCCCAAATGATCTACAAGTAGCACATCATGAGCCAGACCCAGTAAGAAGGTTCTAACGCACTGGGGAACTACCAACACACATGTTGCACCAGGCTCAGGAACTTTAGGTTTACTATACAGGAGATTATTCTCCCAGTAGATCAGGTGCTGGCCAGAGGAGTCACCAGCTGCCTGGGCTTTAACCGGCTGCCAAAGACCCACAAGAGTATGGCACTCTTTCTGCTCCTTGCAGAACTCTTCCCTGGAGGTACCCCTTCCTGCTGCCTGTTGGTCAGCTCAGGCAGGTTCCCCCAGTTCATACACATCTTCCCCCTTGGTTTCCACCTCCTCCCGGATTGCGGGAATTTCAGGAGCAGGTTTCCCTAGGCCATTGCCATTCCTCTTTTTGGCAGGTACCTGGGCCATTCTTCCAGACTCTAGGTCCTTCTGACCAGCCTCATGAGCTGCCATGGACCAGGTAATCAGGTATGCCCACTCAGGCAACCCCCTCATCTCCAAGTGTGGCCTGAACTCTGCCTCCTTCCAGAAGGTGTACTCCAGGTCATTGCCCAGCAGACAATCCACAGGCATGGACGGGCTCATAGCTACCTTAAGCAGACCTGAAACCACCCCAGTCAAAGGGAACCAGAGCCACAGGGTAGTGGCTCTCACAGTTATCACTATCTAGGGCCATCTCCTCCCAAAGCACTACACTAGCCGACCCCAGTGACAGTCCACTGATGTGGGGCTGTGCCCACTTGGGACACTTGGCACCCCCTTTGTAGTGCCCTTCGTGCTGGCACTTATAGCACTTTATGGAAGCCTTCCCTGCAGTCTTACAGGCAGGGAACCATTTCTTCTATTCAGCAGAGGTCTGGAAACCCTGACCTACAGAACTATTTTGGGGCCCTTTAGAGAATTCCTTGCTCTTTTTGTCTCACCCCCCTTCTTCTGTTGAGCATCCTGCCCACTCTTGTGGTGATCCCCCACCCAGGTACCTTCCTGTGGACCATGGTGCTGACCCAGCTGTCCGCCTCCTTAGCTAGCTTTATACTATGCACAACGTGTTGGCGCAGATCTGGAAAAGCAAAGACTGAACATATGTTCTGTTGCAAACAAATTATACAGCCCTGGCAATGTTTTACCTTGCTGTCCTTCACCCAACCATACAGAGCCTTGCAAACAGAATTCACACAATCCACGAGGTCTGTTTTGGAAATCTTCTGCCTCTACCTGAATTTCTTTCTATATTTCTCTGGAATCAAACCAAACTTTCTGATCAGGGCCTCCTTCATGGGAGTTATACCTCACCCTGGCACCCTTCTAGGGCCAGTAGAGTGTCCCCACTCACTAGGGATATGTTTCCAAAGACTAGCCCCTCAGTCTTTCTCAGGGGCCTTGTGCATTTGGATTGCAGCTTCATAGGCCTCAAACCATCTGTCTATGTCTTTTCACACCACAAAACCAAGGTATATGAACTCTCCTGTCAGAGGGCACAGATGAATTGCTACCACCATCACTGCTAGACTCCACCTGTCTGGTCATGATGTCTAGCTCTCTCAGGCTCAACTCCTAAGCCAACATCATCTTCTTATCCTCAATGATGAATGTTCTCTCCTCCAAGGCCTGCTTCTTTTCCTCTAAGGCCTTCTCCAATTTGACCTTAGCCATCTCCAATTTTAATTTACCCTCCTTTCTCCTATCCTCCAGCTCCTCTGGGGACAGGTCCTTAGAGGACATGTTGCTCCCTCGCCCAGGAGGTACCACTGCTCCATGCAAGGTATCAACCCCTGACCCACAGATAGTCTCAGAATCTTTCCACTAAATGCTGTTCCTCCTCATCATCATCCTCTTTCTCCTCATCATCCTCCTCCTGAGGGATCATATGTGCTGCATCCCTAGTTTCTATCCTGCCCCTCAGAGCATTTTGCAGCTCCACTCTGTTGGTGAAGCTTTTGGGAGAAACCTCAAACTCCTTGCACAAATCTTTCTTTGAGTTGCTATACTGTATACTTCTCCAACTCTGATTACTCAAAATCCATGCATGCAGGTGTGCAGTTATGAGACCTCCAACCAGAGATATGATTTAGAACAAAAAGCTAAAATGCCAATCAGGGAGAATTGAAAAGTTAAAAATGGCAATTTGAAAAGAGTAGAGAAAGAAAAAAGTAAATGGGGATCAGAGACAATTGATTGGAATTGGCCTAGATATGGATAGTAGTGTACACCAAATTACTGTAAGGTTCTGCACAAACTCAATTCCTATCCTCAACGCTGATCACCAATGTTAGAAATTTGAAGTTTCTATTTGGCAGAGTATACACCCTGTCCAAGCAGGAGCCGCAATCCTAATCAGGGTAAGTCACAACATCAATTAACCTGCGCTCTCCCTCTGGTTGCTTGGCACAGAGTAGTCAGGCTTAACTTAAGAGGCAATGTGTAAAGTATTTGTGCAACACTTAAATTACAGTAACACACTGAAAACACCACAATATAACTCCACAACAGGTTAGAAAAACTGAGAATCTCTATCTGAATACAACAAGACCAAAACGACAAAAATCCAATAAGTAGAACTTGAGATATGAATTTTAAATATTACATGGAAAAACAGTGTTTAGGAGTCACCAGCAGTCAAAAGATTACTTGAGGTCGCAAGGGACCAGTACAAATCCAAAGTTCAGGATGCCCGTGATGGAAGGCAGACCGGCTATAAAACCCACGCAGGGTCGCTGAAAAAGTACCTTGTATGGAGTAGGCATTGAAGGATTCACTGTGTCGGTTCTGAAACAGTTAGGTCGATGCATTGACGTCAAGCCTCGCAGTCAGTGTCGAAGGATCAGCACTGCATCGATGTCAAGCCTTGCAGTTGGTGTTAAAGGATCAGTTCTGTGTCATCATCGAACCTCGCAGTCAGGACCCATGTCATAATTGAATCTGCATGGCGTTAGAGGTCACTGCATTGGTTCTGATCGGCGTAAAGGTGTCACTGCCTCGATTTTTGCAAAAAAAAAGGTGCAGAACCCACTTCTGAGTCCCAGAACTCCAGGGGTCACCTCAGGCAAGGGCAGGACTCACAGATTGCTAAGTCCAGCACACCAGCAGAGTTTCAAGACGTCTTGTGTATCCCAGAGTTCTGAAAACAGGAAGCGAGCCAACAAACTCTTGGAGAATCTTGAATTAAAGTCTATAGAGAGCAGCTCCAGTCCCTCTGACTCCCAGGCAAGAAGCAGCAGGCCGCAGGCCAAAGCAGCAGAGCAGGTAGCAGAGTGGCAGGCATTTCTACAGCACAGCAATCAGCAGGCAGCAGGCCAACACAGCAATGCAGTTAGCAATGTGGCATTCCCTCGTGCAACACAGAGGCTCTCCTTCCAGGCAGAATATCCTTGGTTCCAGTAGACTTCTGATTTGGTGTCAGTGATCCAGTACTTATATCCAAATGTTCCTTTGAAGTGGGCGAGGCATCAAAGAGGCCTTTGAAGATCACACGGTCCCTACCTTTCCTGCCCTGGCTCCAGACTCACTACAGAGGGGTATGCAGCCCTTTCTGTGGGAACAGACACAGCCCCTTTCAGGTGCAAGTGTCAGCTCCTCCCTCCCACTCTGCCTCAGGAAGTGCCTGGTGATGGGCCATCATGATGCAAATGTCACACTTGGGGGGTAGCTGTTCCTCAGAACGCGAAAAAAGACCAACTGTTGGTATAAAAGACTCACGTAAGGTTGGGTCAGTGTGAGTGTAAGAGGAAATTCTCCTTTAGAATATAGTGCCCTCACACACCCTTGCGAGTGTCATGCTTCATCATCGGGCGTTGCTCCTCGTGGGGGTGGCGCTGCAGTCCCTCACGGGCCCCGCGAGAGGGCTCTTTGGCGGAGATCTTTTGAGGAGGGAAAGAATGGGCCAAATTACGCAAACATTTACCTCCTGCTTGAAGGCAAAGGTCATGCATGGTGAGCAATTGTCCACTAATTTTACATTAAAAAACCAGAAATTCACTAAAAAAATAACTAAAGTGACATTATAAATAGATATGGCAATAAGATATCACATTGTGTGAAAAAAGTCCCAGAGATTCACTGAAAAAAACACAAAGGTTAAAGTGAAGTTATAGTTAGGCATGATAATAATCTCTAACTAAACGTTAAAAGAAACACTAAAAATTCACTGTAAAAAGCAAAGGTTAATGTGACATTATATTAAGTTAAAACTTCAGTCATAACATCGGGGTTCAAATGCAAAAAAACTGAAATTCACAATGTATTGTTTACTGAGCAAACTATAACTTGTATCCCCACCATGACCTGCTTTTGACCTCACATATCACATCATTCGTGACATGTTGAATGATATCATTGATGACATTAGTGATGAGATTTCAAATGACATCATTGATGACATAACCAATGACATCACTGCTGACATCATCAATCCCCCTGCTGTTCTAATTATTCTATAAACCAGTACAGGATTTCAAATATGAAACTAAATACTAAATAGTGCAGAATCATGTAAATTATAAATTAGCATTGACACACACAAGCTCCCTTTAGGAGAACCAAGGTCCTCCAATGCACAATCATAAACCTCTACCAAACACTTTGTGGGTAGCTGAATCCTTGTGGGCAGTCAACCAGACACAAGTGAAGAGGCCTCCGCTGCAGACGATATTTGCCCTTTTGAACGACTTTTCATGGCGAACCCACTTGGTCCAGACATCCGAGCTCCAGTAGATGGCGACCCCTTTCTACACAGCCTTTTTCCTATACTGAATCCTTTACTGAAAGCTGGCCTCTTGTGGGCAATCAACCACACGTGGGTGGGAAAGTACGTATTGGAAGCAGTTTTTACTCTATGAAGAACCACTGCATCGAGATCCCACTCCCTCTACAAGAAACCAAAGCCCCTTTGGTGGTGATGGCCATAGTATGAATATCCTTCACCCTGCACTGAACAGTTTGCAGATAGCCTACTTCTTGTGCAGCCGCAGCCCGAGCAGGTAAGAGTGGTGGGGTAGTGGGGCCGGGTTGGGGGGGAATTCATTTTCCCTCATCATTGTAATTTTCCCTCATCATCGTCCGTCAAAATCCCCCCCACCCCACCCGGCCCCACTAATGGTCATGCCATTCTGCTGTGCACATAATTATCCCTGGCATCATAGCCAGTTCTCACCTGTTGATTCTCCTTTTAGTGTATGAGTGGAGACCAAAATGTGGAAGAGGTCATATGTGGGTAAGCTGTTAGCCAAGAAATGTAGAATACTGATCTTAGAAAGGAAGTAGACGGGTTGGCGATAGACTGTTGGTATAAAGGGGAGAGCAGGCTGAGGCAACAGAATTGCTATTATAACATACTGAAACTGTACCATATTACCAAGAACTGGCAAAGATGATGGAGAGGGCTGGCTGAGGTGTGTACGAGGCCAACCGGGTCGTTTTATGCAAGTCTTTTAGGTAAGTAGATTTTATTGTTAGTACAACTAAAGGCAATCAAGGGAACCACACTCAGATAGACTCCCAGAGGCTGTAGATGAGTAAGGCAGACAGCAAAGAGCAAACGGTAACATGCAGTATAAGATACACTGTATCCTTCTCTTGCCATCTATTGCCCCCTTGATTGCCCGGTGAAAGCTCATGGATTTTTAACACTATTTTTCAAAATGTTCCCCGTGGAAGACACACCCAAATCCCCCTTGAAGAAGGTGTATTAGCTCTCTTTGCTGGTGGAATTCGGGATTTTGATGGGGTCCATGCAGGTGTGCACTAGTGATGCAAGTCGTCGGCATGTTCCAGATATGGTCTTGTACCATAAATAAATCAACTAAATAAATACTCTAAACATGCCACTTAAGCACTTAATGAGGAGAATATAAATGCAGTATTAATAAAGCAGCACATCGCTTTTAAAGTTCTACCCCATTAAATGTAATATACAACGCAAAGACATCCTAAAAATGGGTGAGCACCCACTTTTAGCTCAGATTTTCTATATAGAAGAATCACAGCAACAGAGTTATGAAGAACCACTCACCTGAAGTTAAGAAAAGTAGTTCCTTGATTTCTGATTATCAATGCAAGATAAGCCTGTCTAATGCTAATTCAAAGGTATTCTTATTTTGTTTCAGGTTTGAGCACTATGCCAGTTTGTATAACTTGGTAATATCAGCAATGGGAGCTAGAGCAACAACAGATTTCCAAGTGCAAGAGGTAAATAAATCCAACATTTGCACAGTTTGATGTTTTCTTATATATCTGAGAAATGTCATATCTGCCTCAAATCCTTGTGACCTTTATCTGAAGCATCACCCCATTCAAATATGTATGCCAATGTATCACATATCTTCACACAGGGTAAGTAACTGTTTGTTCATAGTGCTATTCATTCCCAAATTAGGTTGTCTACACCAAAATTCTGTCTCCTTCATAAGGATCCTTGTCATCTGGCGTTCTGGCGGTCAATACCACCAGCCATTTATAAGTCTCCTTTACTGTTCAATGGCTCCGTTCGCACTCTTGTTTCAATGGACTAGTCTGAGCACATGTTGGCTTCTTTTGTGCTAATTTTACATAAGTACCCCAAAGTTACCATCTGGTTTGACAAATGTTGCTTTGAACCGAGATGGAAAATGTTTTGAGTCCTTGAAATCCATTCACCTCTTTCACATTCTATAACTGCTATCCTGACAATTATCAGTTGGATCTTCAATAATATTATTTGTCATTGTTTAGTTTGTGCCCATCAGAAAACACATCCCCTTCGTTCATTTGAACAGTGTGTGCACCTATCACCCGACTGAGTTGGACCAATTGCGCCCCTTGAAAATGGAAATTTAATTCAGATTTTTTCTGCGCTTGAAATTTGAATTATCTGTTCATAAACCATTAATAAACACCAATAGATAAATTCATCAAGATGATTCTCTAGTTGTAGTAAACATCACCTTTAACCTCATGCACAAGCCCACCTTGCAACAGTCAAATGGTAGAAAATGAAGAAAATACACCAATGAGCTCTAACACACTAGAGAATGACAACCCTCAACAGGCAGGGTGCACTCACACTTCAGAAACACACACAAATTATGTGTATTTGTGTGCGTTTGTGTGTGTGTATGCGTGTGTAGGGGTGTGTGTGTGCAAAAGAGTGTGAGTGTGTGTGTGTGTGTGTGTTTTTGTACGTTAGTGTGTGGCTATCTATGCTGGTGAGTGAGTGTGTGTTTTGCTGGGTTAATGTCTACCTATTGCTGCATATTTATGTGTATTGCTATTAGTAGGTGACACGATTGTTCAGGGGCATGGTGGTTACAAATGAGTGGGAGTGGTGATAGGTACATGATTGTTGCAGATATGAACCCTACCAATTACTTTGGAGACCAGTACTACATCTTAAATACAGGTCAAACACTAAATAATGCCCAATAGCCTTTCCTTAGCCCTTGGCACAGGTTTGAACCAATTTACCAGCTGGAGCAGGAAAGACTGGCACGCTATAACCGTTCCATTTGTCATCACTTATATGGAGATGATGGGCATTCAAATAATGATCTGTCATGCCAGAGACCGCCAATAGTGCATTTAATTTGATGTGGATTACTGGCACACCTTTCCACGAAGGATGCCCACACACAAGAAATCCACATTCTTATTTAAAAAAGCATTGTTAATACATTCAATCCCTGTATTAGTGCAGAGTACATGAACCAGTGTAATTGTGGATATAAAAATTATGGTTAGAAAAATAAAGGCAATCCATGTAAATACGATGAAAATCTGCAACAAATTATCATAATCAATGGCAATCTTTGGATGGAGTCAATAATGTAATTGCTTCGTCAATAACCGTAGTTAATGGCTAAATTCGCAACAAAATGTTGCCAAAATAGTAGCTTTCTAAATGCCTGCAGCACACATACCAGCTCATATTTAGAGACGTATGTACAAGGGGATTGTCCCACCGGAATGTCACTTTTTTTAGACGTTACTGTGGCGCAATGCCCTGCACCATATTTTCAAAGTGGCATTAAGCCATTTCGCATGGCTTAATGCCACTTTGTCAATATGGTACCCTTTCACGCAGGTCTGCATTAAAGGGCCGTGCAATAGGTTTTGCTCTGGGCATTCCACCACAACACCCATTGCTTTTTGATGCTGCCCCAGATTGACAAGGATGTGTATATCTGAGGCAGCATCAAAAACAAATGCCATGCAAGAGCAGGTATTAGAATGGTGCAAGAAGAGAAATACTTTTATTTCTCCTCGTTTTTGCTTGTTCCATGTGTGCAGCACACATAGAAAGAGCAAATCACCATTATTGATTGTTTATGTGCATGAAGGGACACCTTCCTGCACCTAAACAATCATCCATGCAATGCAGGCCCCCTTGCACTATGGTGCAAGGATGTCTGTGTTGGTGTTAGGCAGCTATTTTTAGTGCCAATGCTTGGGAAAACAACAGGGGTCTTCCGTATTCTTGTAAATACGGCGCATCCCTGCGTTTTGGAAATGATGCAGCGTGGTGCCGCGCTGCGCCATTTTCTTGTACTTATGCCCGTTATTGTTCAGCGCGCAGCCTGCTCATAAGTGCAAGGCCAATCTTCATTTATATTATATCATTGTTCTTTCGAGAAGATGCTAGCTAGCACCAGTGTGGGACCTTGACACAGACTATGACAGGTCAAATGCTCCTTCCGGAATGAATGACGCTTCACTCTCCCCAAGATGCTCTCGCTTGAACTTTATTTATTATTTGTCAGCAATATTGTGTGTAAAGCGTGTTTTGATGCGTAAGGTTGTTGCCTAGCACATTTTTCTAAGTCTACTACACTTCTCTCTAAATATAACATATGAGCCTACAGCTTTCAACCTATAGGAAAGTATAATTATATTCCTAAATACATGTAAATGAGATGATAAACAAAATCATGCATTGTAAAATATACTAAAATGATGATAAGAACATGAATGAATCAACACTTTGAGGTAGCTCATGCCACCCCCTCATTGATAGGGCAGCATTCCTAGTGAATATGTACATATGGAAATTCATTGTCAAAAAATGATTCTGTAGGATTATATGTTAATGCGCATTGCTAAAAAATCAAGCTAGGCAATAGCTTTGAGCCTCATTCGACTAGCCAGTATGGTACGAAAATAAAAATCCAATAGAAATAAAAAGCAAAAAGTTGGCAAATGATGGATACATGACGACCAGCAGCAACTGGTGATCGCACTTCTTATATTCAACTGAATTAATTTTGCTATGCAATTTATGTCACATAAAAAGGATAGACTTTCGGTTCCACTACATCGAAGTCAGAATCCAAACCTGAAGGCAATGATATAGAACAAGCTATGCCAGTACCTGAAGAAATAATAGATGCAGGAGATGCAGAAGGAGCAAGTTGCACCAAAGGTGTCACTGAATAAGTTGAAGATAATAACAGATTACAGAAGAGTGAAGTCATAGGTAATAAAGTGTATGAGAAATTGGGTTGTTTGTTGAGGTGGGGGTATGAAACTGCCAAAATCTTTGCCAGAGTGATCCACAAAAAGTCACTAAATTAACCTATACGTAACCATTCTAATAGCTTGGCACACAAGCAGTCAGGCTTAATTTAGAGGCAATGTTTACAGTATTTATACAGCACTTAAGCAGTAATAAAGTGAAAATACAGCACACAAAAAATTCCACGCCACTATAGAAAATAGAGTAAACTGTAATAAATTATTTGAGACTAAATCAACAATGATACAACTTGTAGAACTGGAGATAGAGAGTTTCAAAGATGTAAGGTAAGTAGAGCACCTGAAAGCATAAAAGCAGCACTCGTTGTAATCTGGTTGTGCAAGACCAAGTGAAAGTTCCAAGTTCAGGCCAACCATGATGCAGTGTGGGTCAGATACAGGTACCTGGTTAGTGCTGCCTTCTAAAGTCCAGCTTGAAAAGACCAGTTTGTGGGGAAAAAACAGCAAGAAGCATGGAGAACGTCACAAATGGGCATCACTGTAGTGCAAAGAGCAGGCCAGGCATCACAGATGTTCGTTGCTGTAGTGCGGAGATCCTATCTGTCGTAGCAGATGGTCATTGCTGGAGATTCACGCTGGCAGTCACCATGGGCTGTCGATGCTGTAGCTCAAAGTGCAGATCTCTTGTTGCTGGTCATCGTTCGCAGCCAGTGTATCGCAAAGTCGTCGAGTTCACTGGAGATTTATGTCAGCGATCAGCGTGGTCGGCAAAATCTTGGCACAAACTGACCCTTTCACATTTGCAAAGAGCCAAAACTTTAGGATTCCTCCTTTTCTTTTAGGAGGAGTTCAACTGATGCCACACCAAGGCTCCAGGACCTGGGAGGCAGCTCTTAGGGGTCAGGAACTCACTCGAGCATAGGACAGAAGGGCGCAGGCAGGTCGAGCTGCAGGTCCAGGCAGGTCCAGTGCAGCAGGTTCAGCTGGGCAGTTGCAGGAAGGCCTCTGAAGCTTGTTGGGTCCCTGTAGCTCAGAACAGGAGGTCAATCAGGTGATCCTTGGAGTCACTTCAGCCTGGAATGCTGGTCCAGTATTCCTTCTCAGACATCAGGGCAGGTCTCAGGCAGGTCCAGTTGCAGGTTCAGGTTGATCAGGTGCAGCAGGTTAGCTAGGCAGTCGTTCTTCCGGAGCATCCACAGGTCCATGAGTGTACTGAAGAGTGGGTCTGAGGGTGCTATTTTTATACCTAGTTCCTCATTTGAAGTAGGAGAAACTTCTAGAGGCTTCTCCTTACAGAAGTGTCTGGAATTTCCTGCCTCCTGGCTCGGGTCCCAGTCTTTCGGCAGGCAAAATAGGCTAGTGTTCATTTATTTGTGTGAGAGCAGGTCACAGTCCTCTGAAGTGCAAGTGAGTCTGCGCAGCTCCACTCCCCCATCCTGCCTGTGATGGCCCAGCCAAGCACACCCTGTGCCTCTATTGGGTTGCTATCTGGGAGGGATACACAAAGGCTAACTGCCAACTACACCAAGTCATGTGACCAAGGAACAGGCTGCAAGCACCAAATGGTTATGACAAGAAAATGCCAACTTTCTAAAAGTAGCATTTTCAAAATTGTGACTTAAAATCCGACTTTACTAGTAAAGAGGATTTTAAATTACAATTCCCCAGACACCAAACATGACTTTTCTACCTGCTCCTGATCAAAGGTTAGCACTTATTAAATGTAATAAGGTAACCCAATCTTATCCTATGGGAGAGGTATGCCTCACAGCAGTTAGAAACACATTTGCGAGCTTTTCACTACCAGGACATGTAAAATTTAAAAGTGCATGTCCACTTTTTTTTAATTACAATGCACCCTGCCCTATGGGCTGTATAGGGCCTACTTGAGGGGTGACTTATATGTATTAAAAGGGGGGTTTAGGCCTGGCTAAATCATTCTTTTGCCAAGTTGAACTGGCAGTTTAAAAGTACATTCAAGCTGCAACTTAAGTGGGTGGCACAATTAGTGTTGCAGGCCCACTAGTAGCATTTAATTTACCAACCCTAGTAATATGGTTTACCACTTTACTAGGGACTTACAAGTATATTAAATATGCCAATCAAATGTAAGCCAATTTTACCATGTTTTAGTAAGGGAGCCCAAGCACTATAGAACTGGTTAGCAGAGGTAAAGTGCACAGCGTCCAAAAACAGGTTTAGAAAACAGGAGGGGTGAAGGTGAAAAGTTTGGAGGTGTCCCTGCAGAGACGGCCAAGTCCAGCAAATTGAATAAGGCATCGGGTTCAACATTGGAGATGGAGTTGGTGGTAAAGAACCTACAATTGGAGGCACATGTGCAGGCGAACTCAATATATTTTAAAATGGTGAGAGTGGAGGTAAAACATACAGTTGTTGGGGCACATGTGTCTGAAGTACTTGAGAACCATAAGAAGCAGATTTTACAATGGGCAGTTGCATTGCCATATAATTCACTTAATAGAGCACCTAAGGCTGAATAAGTTCCAAAGGAGGAATTTTCATGATGGCAGTCTGATAACAGTTTAAGCACTGAAAGAGAAGTCACAATATGTGATTGAAGCTTATGAAAGCATTTCTGCTCCAAACTGGAAAACAGCTACTTGGTGACAGTGCTTTTTTAATTTGGAGATAGTGTGTTCATCCTTTAGAACAAAAATGAGTAGCATGACGCCTAGAAAAATGAATATTGTTAAAATTCCACTAAATGTGTTTGAAAATAATTACGCCACCTGCAGAAGTGATAGAAATCCCCATTTGTGTTATAATGGAAATTAACTTGTTCAAGTTATCAAAGCGGGCGTTTCTTAAATTGACCTTTGGACAATAGGGCCTGCTTGAAGGAGGATACAGTGTAGATAAATAGCATTTTACTATTTTCTGAGCATTTGGAAGATAAAAATGTACTTAGATGGCACCATAGCATAAAACATTTTCCCTAATAACATAGCTGCCATACATGACTTATCCACAGTCTTTATAAAAAAAAGTGGGTGGCCCTCAAGGGATGAATTCTCTGTTCTATGTCCTCCACAACAGTTTCTTAATTACTATTTAACTCTATGCAAAGCTTTATCTATGACTTTAACAATATTTTATCGCACAAAGTACATTCAAACAACTGCAGGTATGGTTTCCATTTGCATTTTATTATAATATAGCATCAATCTTTAACTCATTACTCCAATGTTTAATTTTAATTACGGATCAGAATATATCACTCTGACTCGAACTTGCTGGATGGCAACTCAGAAGTGCAGCTTCAGCTCTGAGAACCCAGATTGCTATTTGGCAAACCCTACCACTATCGCTTATAGGCCTGGTTGCATTATCCAAAATGGTTATGGTTCCTCAACTACTGTACTACCACATTACCTCTGTTCCTATTGAGGATGTGGGTTAGAGAGCTGGACACAATGGTGGTCATTACAATGGCGGATTGTATCGGTATTGGGACCGTCCGCCTATGACGCGCCAGTCCCACACATGACATTACAATGCGACTGCCACTGTGGCAATCGCATTGTGCATGTTTACCATTGCGGTGGGTGCTGCTGGCTGCAGCACCCGCCGCAATGGTAAAAATGCATGTTGTGTATTTCCCTGCACTACGTGGCAGGCACCGCGCGGTGCCTGCCACCTGGTGCAGGGAACTGTAGAGGGTTTGTGGCGGAATTGTGGCGGCCGGTCTTTGTGACCGCCGCAGACCTGAAACGATGGCGGGGGGGAAATCGTTGTCAGATGGTGGAGGGCCCGCCACCGCACGGCTGGTGGTGGCTGGCCTTCCGCAATCGTGATCGCCCCCTATGAGTGATACTACCTGGCAGTCCAGCTCCAATGGACCAGCCCATGGTTTTCACTGTGCTCTCTAGATGATATTTGCTTGGGTAACAGACCTTTTCAACCAATGCATTTGCTCTATTATTTTCTTTCCCAAACCAAACATGAGACTCGCCTGATACAGCCGTTGCAGGTGGCCAGCAAATGCTTCCAAAGACACGTAGCCCTCACAAGAACGTGACACCCTATGCTCCAGCAGTACCCCTGGAGGGCCTGCTGCAGAACTGGGACCACTTCGCAACAGGAGACCTGTGCAGTGGAACCGCTTCGGGGATAAATACCATAGGAGATTTAATCAAGACGGGCAACTATTAACATTTGAGGAAGTGGTTGAACAATTTGTTATTCACAGAGGTCAATTCCTTAATCACAAATAACTCCCCAACATATGCCATACTATGTGGCATGTAGTCATGGAGGAACCCCCCATTTTCTCCTTTATGCAAGCTGTCTTCACCACAGGAGCTGGGCATAATTGGTGAGTTGGCTTTGTAAGGCCTTTGGAGAGCATATACAGGTTTTATTGCAGGGATTGAAAGAAGATTGTAATTGGTACAAGGAAGGGCAGTGTATTATAGGAAGTGGGATAGTGAGCTGTCGAACCCTCATACTATGGGCCTGATTTGGACATGTATAATGTCAATATGTTGCACATCAATGCAGTGTTCCTCGATGCTCATGTCTCCTGCCCCCATTGCAGTACCATATTTGCAAACTTTTTGCACTTGTTGGGAGCCTGTCCAGCATTGTCAACATATTGACGGGATTCAGATAAAATATTGAAATTAAATTATCGTTATACCAAAATATCGTCTCTAAAATAGTGTCATATGGAAATATCATCTGCAAGAATATCGTTGTCGAAAATTTCAATTTTAAGGTAAGTAACATCGACATTTAAAATATCTAAGTCATGGATAATGTTTACAAAAACAGAGTTGTTTAAAATATCGTTTTTTAATTATTGTTATGTATTTTAGTATATATTTTATATGGATATGATGTGAATGTTTTGTATAATGATGGTTTCTGTTTTTTAATATAGGTGTTAAATTTGTAGTAGTTATACATTTTAATGTAATTATTGTTTGTGATTTTTTGTGCAGTAGTGGGTTGTGGGTTTAAAGGCGTACAGGGTGGGAAGTAATTTAATAATAATAAATAAGAATTCATTTTTAATTATTTATTTCATTTGTATTTAATTATGGTAATTGTACAATTATTTTTTTGATTTAAATGTTAGGTGCAGGTTGTGGGCTTTATAGGGGTACAGGGTGGGAAGTAATTTAATTTGAAGTAATTAATAAATCGTTGTTAATTAATATTATTTATTTAATTGATAATTATGGTAATTGTGTAGATAATTTTTTCAATCTTTTAGGTGAGGGTTGTGGGTTTTATACGGGTACAGGGTTAGAAGTAAATTAATTATAAGTAATTAATATTTCTTTTTAATTAATGATAATTTCATTGATAATGAATAATGCTAATTGTGCAATTCTTTTTGTAACTTACATTTTAGGTGTGGGTTGCGGGTTTTGTAAGGGACAGGATGGGAAGTAAATTCTTTTAAAATAATTTATAATTAATCTTTTAATTGATATTAATTATTAAATTGATAATTATTTGTTAATCCTACTGAAATAGATAGCATGAATAAAAAAGTCCTTCACGGGGCTTTATATGCACACTATAGGAAAGCAAGACACAAAAGGGAGGCTCTGAAAACGTCTGTGGCAACCTACATGTCTATTGAGAATGTCTCACACATGCCATCTAGTTACCTCTTGAAACCAATAGGCCGCTGGGAGAGAGGACTTCTCTTCTGCTTAAGGGCTGGCACAGTCAAATTCTCACTTTGTTTCACTCTGGGGTATAATGCTAACTTAGATCAATTACCATGCCCCTGTGATGGTCGGAGCGGGCACACAACACTTCACTTTAATTTTTTTGTAATTTTTATAAAGAATACTCAAAAAGATTTTTGATACCGTTTTTTAAAAAGTCTCGCCCATTCATTTCGAGACAGCGTACATGGAAATTCTTAAATTAGAAAACAATTAAATAATTTTCTGCATAAACACTTTTTAAAAAACTGCAGTACGCGCCCATAATACAATGTGCACTTTATGAAGGTTGTTTTATCAATCTCATTTTTTATATATTGTCATTATGTTTAACATGGCGTTAATGGATACTGTTTGCAGATTAGTTCTTAAGCTGCCCGGAATGATTTGATACGATCTAAATTAAGAGGGATCTTGATGAAAACTGTTCTTATCGCTCATAGGATGATGCTTGTTTATGTACGATTTTATTTTATAGCTATGTGTAAAAATGCTTTTATAGATATACCTCTATCCGAATAAAGATTTTTTAATTGAATTGAATATGTTAATTGTGTAATTTATTTTATGTATAGGTACATTTTAGGAGTGTGTTGTGTGTTTTGTGGGGGTATTTTATGGGAAGTAAATTCATTATAATTAAGTAATAATTTTTAATTATTGCTAATTAGTTTATTGATAAATATTTATGTTAATAGTGGAAATAATTAGTTTTTTGAAGTTAAGTTTTATGTGCGCGTTGTGAGTTTTATAGGGTTATAGGGTGGTAAGTAACTAAAATAATACATATTTTTAATAAATAATTTTTAAATACAATTATTTAAATGAAACACATTTTTGTATTTTAATTAGAATAGTATGTATAGTTATGTATGATATGCATTTAACATTATGTATTTATTTTATTTAATTTCTAATAAAAAATATATTTTTAGTTTTTTAACATATTTATATTTTTATTTGTTTACTATGTTTTTGCAATTATTTTATTGTGTTGAAGAGAATTTGTTTTTTCTAATGTTGCACTGACTGGAGTGGGAACAGTACATGTTACCTCTCCACAATCCAACACTTTCCCTACTGTTGCACTCATTGGAGTGGGAATAGTAATTGTTACCCCCCTCAAATCCCACACTTTCCCTACTGTGGAACTTATTGGAGTTAGAATAGTACATTTTACCCATCCGCAATGTGACACTTTCCCTACTGTTGCACTGACTGGAGTGGGAATAGTACATTTCACCCCTCTGCAATCCAACACTTTCCCTACTGTTGTATTGAGTGGAGTGGGAATAGTAAATTTTACCCCTGCGCAATCCAACATTTTCCCTTCTGTTGCACTGACTGGAGTGGGAATAGTACATTTTACCCTGTGTGATGTAACAGTTTTTCCACCATTGCGTTGCATGAAGTGGGAGTGGTAAATTTTATACATCTTTAGTAGAACACTTTGCCTACTTTTGTATAAATTGTAGTGTGAATAGTATATGTATTAAATGTAAAATTATATAATTTATATTGTTACAATTTAAATTATGTGTTCGCTTGTTTAAAAGTATAATATTTATCATTATTATTGTTTTTAATATGTTGTTAACTTTTATATTTTATTTAAAATGGTAAACATATATATAAATATTTCTGAAAACCTTTATTTTAATGGGGGGCCCGACCCTGCAGGGCAGACTCTGTAGACAGGAAAGGAGAATCCTGTTGAATTTATGCCAAGGAAAACATGTAAAACATGTAGAGCCCAAATCCGACTTCTTTTGAGGCTGGCTTTATTTGTCATATTGCGTCGCAGCACTGAAAACACTCATTCATCCTTACGCGTTTCGGCGTTACCACCTTGATCACAGGTGAGTGTACTTTTATAATCCTTGTGGTCACGTGGCCCATAACAAACAACTACAGGCCCAAGGATAGACCAAAATATATATTCAACAATGTGCTATGGTGCAGTATTCCATTTAGCTTAATAGCGTTTTTTTATCACCAATGTCACGAAAAATGTATTCCATAGTTCAAGGTGCATACTGTTCAATTTAAACTGCAAAGTGCATAGTTATGCTGCCACGCCATATTAGTTGCTCAAAATGCGGAGTTACCAGAGAGAAGATCGCCTCTCTCATCTCCCTTTCTCCCTCACGTTACCAAATAGCCTTGGAAATCCGCTTCCTGGTACGTTTGTAAAGCGGGTCATGCCCCCTCCATCAAATGTATATTTGTTATATTATTACATTATTTAAAAAAATCTGAAATATTAATAAAATTTAAAATTATTAGTTTAATAGTTTTTTAACTAGATATAGATATATATAAATATATATATATCTTTAATATATATGCCTTTAACTTTTTTTTGACGTTTGTTATATCTGTTGAAATGTGTATTAAATCTATTTTATTTTTATTAAAATTAATGTTAGCATTTAATATATTTAATATGGGGCCTATTACGATGTCTCGTAAACGGGACCAACCGGTCGGCAGTCCCGACAGCCTCATTATGATGCGACAGAACACTGTTCAGTCGCATTCCCACATTTCCCCATGGAGCATGTATTACGGCCGTAAACCAGCCATAGTACATGCTCCCATAGGGGAAATGTGAGGTAGTGTTAATTCCTGCACCCCGTGGCAGGTACCTCAGGGTGCAGGGATTAACAGGAGGGCACCATAGGTGCCTCCTCGGTCTTCAACTGGAGGTCGCAGAGGAAAGGGGGCCCTGCTAGGTGCCTCCAAGCACGCTTTCCGATAGGGTTTTCATGTATGAAAGGCCGGCATGGAAACCCAGGTGGAAACCATGCATCATAATCTGGAGAGCATAAACCACCATCCATTTGGATTACGTGCCGGTTCCGACTGGCTTACCGTCTCCTTGAGCCCGTCGGAAGCCAGCCAGAATAACCGGGTGGTTTCAATTCTGACCGGCTGAATCAAAATCAGCCGGCAGAATTGAATCCGACGATGCCGACCTGAGGTCGGAGTGCTTACGACGGACATCATAATAGGCCCCTTAATGTTTACATTTGTATATATTTTAAAAACAATATCTAATGCAACAATATTAATGACAACAATATATATTTCCGCTATTTTTGTACTTACCATTGTAAGTATAAGATTTTTGACATCGATAGTTTGGTCACAATATTTTGGTATGGCAATATTTTCATAGGCAATATTTTGTCAGTGAACCCATATTGGCTCAATGTTCTGGGTATCATTGTGTCTATCCCTGGTACCCCTGTCCTCCAGAATTGGGGTACCTGTGTACAAGGCCTGTTTCAACACACAAAAAGAACCTGTTTCATAGATCTGACCCTCCTACCGTACACTATAACAATAAATTGGAGGCGGTGCACCCCACCACCAGTTGAACTGGGACGAATTCAGTGCTACAATGACCTGCAGTTAAGAGCCAGGAATTGAGAAGGGAAGAAGCCAGAGGGCTTGGGAAACAACCAATAGCTGCTGGCTGGGACGACATGCTTGGGCAAAAGAACTCGGCAAAAGAAGGGCTCTCCCCAACATAGCCTGGACTTCACAAATTATCAATCTCCTGAGTCAGTCTTGTTGAGCACGACTGTTGATTCTCCTTTTCACACCCTGACCACTTTTCTTTCCCCCTTTCTGCCTCATGGAACCTGCAACTTAGTGAACGGCTGTCTGCTGTGATGTGCTATGAAAGTTAAGTCTACATCGGTTTACAATCAGGACCTGGCTTTTGTATTCATTTCCAGCTGTTCAGCGGTTATGCTGACCATTATTGTAATGTTTTTTAAGTAGTAGCAATACTTGCTAATTATAAGAGTAAACAAGTAATATACTAATAAAAAATAATAGACAGCTAATTATAATTTCCGTCACTAATGCCGCTTTTAAAGTGTGAAGGGATGTTGTACAACTGTTTAAATAAAAACATAAGGCAATAAAATGGTTATTTGTTAATGGCAGGAGTAGGCTTTCAAGGCAAAACAAGCATTGGCAAAGACATGGAGTCTGGGGCTGACAGCCAACCCTTTGGCTTTGGGAATTTTTGTTTTGTTCTGTCATGGTTTTGGCAAAATGTTTTTGGTGGGGAAGCTTCAGGGCCATCATCCGTTAAAAAAACAAATGTTTGAAGGGAAAATGATGTTTTAGTCTGCAGAAAGCAAACATTATCATTGTAGTCCCTAGCACAGAAGAGAAATGCTTTGTATGTGGGTGTAATTCTTGTGAAAGGTCAGCATGCAGTTAACTTACAGTGAAGTCAATCAATGGTTAAAGGGGACTGGCTCATTGCCCGATGATGCATGGTGAAGTGGGTGGAAGAAAAGTGTGGTATGCACAACAACAGGCTAATGGATGAAGTCTGGCTAAAAAAGCCTAATAACTAACTATGTTACACTCACGATTTTAGTAAAATTAAAACGTTTTGGATACCATCAGACCTAAAAAGAAAAACTCAATTGATCTGCCATTGGTTGGCAGCCTCTTTGCTTATGCTGTTGCGATTATTCAATTCATTACAAATAGATAAGCGTTAAAAAAGATAGGTAAAATGAGAGGCCTGCAAAAAGAGACAGAAAGAGTTTTATAGATAGGTAGCTAGCCAGATAGCAAGATAGGTAGCCAGATAGATAGAAAGACAGGTAGCCAGCCAGATAAAAAGACAGACTGACAAACAGATAGTTGCGTAGAAAGATTGATACATAGGTGTGTTTTGAAAGATAAATAGATACATAGACAGGTTTGCAACGTTAAAAAGATATATAGACAGATTTTCATAGAGAGATAGATAGGCAGACAGACTGACAGGTAGATAGACAGTCAGACTGACAGGCAATTAGACAGACAGGCAATTTGATAGACAGACAAATAGGGTTGCAAAGTTCTATAGTTAGATAAATTGAGTTGCAAAGGTAGAGAGAGTACAAAGATGGATAAAGATAGGTAGGGATAGATAGATATACAGACAGACAGACAGACAGACATGTAATTAGACAGACAAACAGAAAGACAGACAGACATGTAACTAGACAGACAAACAGAAAGGCAGACAGACATGTAACTAGACTGACAAACAGAAAGACGGACGGACGGACATGTAACTAGACAGACAAACAGAAAGACAGACAGACATGTAACTAGACAGACAAACAGAAAGACAGACAGACATGTAACTAGACAGACAGACATGTAACTAGACAGACAGACATGTAACTAGACAGACAAACAGACATGTAACTAGACAGACAGACATGTAACTAGACAGACAGACATGTAACTAGACAGACAAACAGACATGTAACTAGACAGACAAACAGACATGTAACTAGACAGACAAACAGAAAGACGCACAGACAGACAGACAGACAGACAGACATGTAACTAGACAGACATGTAACTAAACAGACAAACAGACAGACAGACAGACAGACAGACAGACATGTAACCAGACAGACAAACAGACAGCCAAACAGACAGACAGACATGTAACTAGACAGACAAACAGACAGACAGACATGTAACTAGACAGACAGACAGACATGTAACTAGACAGACAGACAGACACGTAACTAGACAGACAGACAGACATGTAACTAGACAGACAAACAGAAAGACAGACAGGCATGTAACTAGACAGACAAACAGAAAGACAGACAGACAGACATGTAACTAGACAGACATGTAACTAGACAGACAAACAGACAGACAGACAGACAGACAGACAGACATGTAACCAGACAGACAAACAGACAGCCAAACAGACAGACAGACATGTAACTAGACAGACAAACAGACAGACAGACATGTAACTAGACAGACAGACAGACATGTAACTAGACAGACAGACAGACACGTAACTAGACAGACAGACAGACATGTAACTAGACAGACAAACAGAAAGACAGACAGACATGTAACTAGACAGACAAACAGAAAGGCAGACAGACATGTAACTAGACTGACAAACAGAAAGACGGACGGACGGACATGTAACTAGACAGACAAACAGAAAGACAGACAGACATGTAACTAGACAGACAGACATGTAACTAGACAGACAGACATGTAACTAGACAGACAAACAGACATGTAACTAGACAGACAGACATGTAACTAGACAGACAGACATGTAACTAGACAGACAAACAGACATGTAACTAGACAGACAAACAGACATGTAACTAGACAGACAAACAGAAAGACGCACAGACAGACAGACAGACAGACATGTAACTAGACAGACATGTAACTAGACAGACAAACAGACAGACAGACAGACAGACAGACAGACAGACATGTAACCAGACAGACAAACAGACCTCCAAACAGACAGACAGACATGTAACTAGACAGACAAACAGACAGACAGACATGTAACTAGACAGACAGACAGACATGTAACTAGACAGACAGACAGACACGTAACTAGACAGACAGACAGACATGTAACTAGACAGACAAACAGAAAGACAGACAGGCATGTAACTAGACAGACAAACAGAAAGACAGACAGACAGACATGTAACTAGACATAGAAACAGAAAGACAGACAGGCAGACATGTAACTAGACAGAGAAACAGAAAGACAGACAACCAGACATGTAACTAGACAGAGAAACAGAAAGACAGACAACCAGACATGTAACTAGACAGAGAAACAGAAAGACAGACAACCAGACATGTAACTAGACAGAGAAACAGAAAGACAGACAACCAGACGTAACTAGACAGAGAAACAGAAAGACAGACAGGGAGATAAGCTGACAGTTGAATAGATAGACAGACAGGTCGAGAGACAGGCAGGTAATTAGGTAGACAGACCGATGGGTTGTGTTGTGTTGTGTAGATAAATAGGTAGTAGAGGAAATTGTAACAAACAGCAAAGCATGGTGATATATCGTATTTACTAATATAAAAGTTAAATGTCGGTATAACCATGACATGCAAGAATACTGTGAGCCAAATAGAAAGTGATACAAGCAAGACGTACAGACTATATTGGTTGACAAATATAATGGCATGCAAGAGCACAGAAAGCACTAAAGGGCTACACATGCATGCATACGTATTAAATTGGTCACAAATATAACTGCAGTCCTCAATGATAATACAATTAAAACATATACAAAGTCAGGGCCGGACTGGGAACCAAAACCGACCCTGGCAAAGTGCTCGGCTGGCCCCCCGGGGGGGTTTGGGGGTGCCGCCTAGCTCTTTGCCAGGGCCGGTTTTCGGCCGATTTTGTTACAGGGCCGATTTTGCAGCAATGCTGCAGAAACGGCCCTATAACAAAAACGGCCCCCAGGGGCCCAAAACCGGCTTCCACCCGTGCAGCCCACCGGGGGATTGCCCGGTGCCCGCTACAGCCAGTCCGGCCCTGTACAAAGTTGACATATAGAGGTGCAGTTAAAAATGCACTTAATTGCACGCATTCTAAAAACAATATTTGACTTCATGAAAGACAGTTTCAAATTGACACAATTTTGGTATGTTGTTAAATAGCAGCAGTCAGATAAAAAGACCTCTCCAAAAGAAAATTACAACACCATCAGAAGGAGACAGAAACTTGAAAAGTTGGAATGTGTCCTCTGCTTTTTAGGGAGAGCTGATAGAAAGCATACTGACTGTAAACACAAAGGTGACACCAAAGTAATAAAGTAAAAATAAACACTGGCACTAAGGAGACTTAACTTGTTTTCAGATGTGCTTCTTGTGAAAGAGCAAAATTCAATCAGTCAAAATGAAGGTATCCAGTGGCTAAAGTGGGTTGACCCCTGCCCTAAGCCGCATGTAGTGGGTGGAAGCAAAATGTGAATGACACACCAACACGCCAATGGATTAAGACACATAGCTGAAAGATCCTTAAATAAGAATATTATACATATATGTTTAAAAAAATCAAAAGGTCTTATCTCATGCGAGACCTAAAAAGAAGACAGATTATACTAGAAAAATACAATGTCTTTGGTTATTGGACAGGAGTGTGCTTACAAGATAAACAATCACAACTGTATTAAAAAGAAAGCTGCTTATAAAGGACATACACCTACATTATATAACTAGAAAGAAAAGACAAATTAATTAGATCAAAAGCTGCTCCTTAAAGCCATACACTTAAATTGTATTAGAAACACACACTGCTAAGAAGAGCCTATTACTCTGCTGATGTTACACATATATAGACTGAAAAGACTATGCCTATGTACACAACAAAGACCAAATATTAAAAAAACAAATAATCTTCGTAGAATGTAAAATCTATAATATTAACAATCAACATGGTGAATTGGATCAAGAGATTCATATTTTCATAGAGATAAACAACATATATAAAAAAGCTTATCATCTTCAAAGAATGTACCAAGTATAAAATGAACAATTAACACACTGAATTAGATCAGGAGAGTGCTAACAGTTGGGCAAATCCTCCCTGTAACAATGGAATTCCTGATGAATGACTTGGAAAAACAGAACTATCAGTGCTATTAATAGAAATAATCCCCGCCAAGTAGGAATAAAAGTCATTGCAAAGATCTGGTGCTGTTTTCTCAATTGCAGAAAAAACCTCCAATGATCAGTCGCTGCCAGTACAGGTAAGCGCGGTGGGATGGGGTGAGGGGGAGTCAACAGTCGAAGGAATAGGCAAAATTAAAGAAAGAAATAACTCCTATTCCGTCGCTTCCCCCCACCCCGCACCCACCGCCCTGCTGCGCTTACCTGCACTGGCCGCGACTGCCAGTAATACTCGTGGTATGTTATTCATAGTCAGTGATCCATTCATTCATTTGAAATGCTTTCATAATTGATTCCGTTTGTATATTTCAAACCTGTTATCTGTATTTACACATATCTGAGGATATGGTATTTAATTATTTGTCAGTTTGACAAAACAATTCAATCTTCAGTTCCATTAGAGAAATAAATACATGGCATTTGAGCAATCTGTAGCAAAGCTTTAAAAAAAAGCAGTACTGCAACTATAAATGTGTATGTGCAGTTTGATAAAAAAAAACAATTGGCTGAGTGTGTTAAATAGTTGGGGCCTCATGTAGGTAGCATACCAGTTACCACTTCTAAAATACCGAACGTTACCGAATCGGTATTTTAGAAGTGGTAACTCGTATGTAGGTAATGAGTCGGTATTTTTTACCGATTCGTTACAATTCGGTAATTACCGAATCGGTATTTACCGATTCGGTAATGAGGCATACCTTCCCATTGATGGGAAGGTATGCCTCATTACCGAATCGGTAAATACCGATTCGGTAATGGTGGAGAAAATGCAAGGGTGGCAGGGTGTCACATTGACACCCTGTTGCACCCCTGATTCGGCCATGTGTGCACATGTGGCACACATACATGCCCTAAGGGCATGTATGTATGCCACATTGCACACTGCTACGCGCTTCAAAATGCATACACACATACATTAACTATTTACCACCAACTATAAGTTGGTGGTAAATACCGACTCCTAAACACACCCACACACTCCCCCTACATATCATTTCTGGAATCGGAATTTACCGATTCGGTAAAATTACCGAATCGGTAAAATTACCACATCGGTAACGTTACCGATTCGGTAATTTTACCGATTCGGTAGTTTTACCGAATCGGTAAATTCCGATTCCAGAAATTGACCCCCTACATACCAATAGCCAAAATACCGGTCGGTAACGGTATAATTACCGAAAATCGGCCGTTACCGACCGGTATTTGGCTACCTACATGAGGCCCTTGTTGGTGCGGTATTTCATAAAGGCCTAGACTGGCTTTTCCCAAAATTCACTTCACAGTCCAATAACAAATGTGACGTGACGTCAGTTGTTTCTCCTGCATGAGGGCATCTTTGAGAAGGCGTTCAACCATCCAGTGTTTCCTGTTTCTAAAAAGAAGTTGCAATAGGACATGTTTAAGTAGGTTGTCCTTTATCCAGAATTCATGGATCCAAATCCACAGCTCTAACCTCTGATGAGGCGTCTAGTTGGATGGAGGTGAAGGAAAATATTATTAGCATCCCTCCATGGACTTGTAGATGCATGGTAAAACCTGCGACGCTCTTTGTGAAAAATAGAGTGGGAAAATCTCTTTAAAGACTTGCAGTTTTGGAGAAGATTGAAAATATGTAGACAGTCCTAGAATGTGTGGGCACAGATGATACGTGTGGACACAAGTGGGAAGAGTTATGCAAGTTATTGCTACCTCTTGTCCACTTCAAACAGTGAAAGGTTATGGATGGTGCATTCATGGACTATAACTGCAGCTCCTTTTAATGAATGTTCATCAAACGGCACAGAGATAGGGCCTCATTACAAGTTAGTTTATTTCACCATGTAAAGTAACCCAAGTCCCCAGATCAAGTGTGTCTGGGCCCACACTGTTTGGGTCAGAATGTTCTGGACCCGATAATTATGGGCCCTGACAACACCTGGGGGCATATTTACAAGGAGATAACACCACCAGATCATCACTTTTTCCAATGTTCTGCTGACGTTAAGTCCTTTGCCTTACTTACAAGGCGGCGTTAAGCTACTTAATGAACTTAATTGTAAATAATGAACCGATTAACGCGACACTTAGTGTGGAAAGGGCATGCAATGGGTGTTGCAGTAGGTTTTCCGCAGTTACACCCATTGCTTTTTGACGCTGCGTCATATTTACAAAGGTATGGGGCAGCGCCAAAATTATCGCTAGGGAATACCTGGTCGTAAGCAGGTGATGCGAGGAGAAATGTTTCATTTGCCCGCGTATTTTGCTTTTTCCATGTGTGCTGTATTGTGCAGCATACATAGAAACAGCAAATCGCCTGTAAAGATTGTTTATGTGTTATGCACATAAACAATCACCCCAGCAGAGCAGGCACCCTTGCAACATGGTGCAAGGGTGTTTGCGCCCGCGCTAGGCAGCTTCTTTAGCACCTGCGCTAGGGGAAACAGGGATGTGCTGCTTTCTTGTAAATACGGTACATCCCTGCGTTTTGAAACTGACGGAGAGCGACATTACTAATTTTGGTGCAACACTGTGCTCTGCCAGTTTCTGGTAAATAAGCTCCCTGGTCTGTAAGACTTGCTGCAGGGCAGCGCTGATGGCAGCAGCATTGCCTCGGCCCCTCATGCCTCCCTGCAGCACCGCTCACCTCACCCAACCACCCTGTCTCTGTTGGCAGTTCCGTAAACACTTTCTGTGTCTTAGAGCAGGCTTTTTTGCCATAGTGTGAAAACTGACCTGTAGAGTACTCATAAAATTTGGGTCCATGCAGTTATTCCCTATTTCAAGGGAAAGATCATAATGGCTGAACCCTGTTGCAGAGATTCAGCTCTGTAATTTATTTTCTGGCCTTTTGTTAACATAGTAACAAAGTCTGGCCAACTCATAATGAGGCCAATAGCATTTCAGCAAAGTAGACTGCAGTAGCGGCTGGTAGGGAACTGGTGTGGCGGGGCTGAGTGGGTGGACTGAGAAGGGCTGAAAAATATAAAATTAAAATGCACTTAACTTTTCCACCACATCTCCTCGTCTCTGCCATGCTTCTCTTCTTGACTCCAGTCCGGTAGAAGCTGGAGGAAGCACCCGGGCATAGAGGCTCCCCTGAGTCAATCACAACACTGCAATGAAGTGTTGTGATTGGTCGGAGAGCCGTAGCTCAGCGCTCAGATGGGGACAGGGAGCCTGTGCATATTCTCCACAAGGCTATGTGAATGTTTGGCCGGGCCAAGACGGCCGGCCAAGCAGTCATGCGCACTTATTTGAAGTGAGCCCAAACCACTCCTCCCCCCTGATCCACTGGTCTGCCACGCCCTAACCCAGCACCGCAGTAGTGAAAAATATAATGATAATAATGTTGTTATTATCATTTTAATTTTCCCTTTATCATTGCTCTTTTAGCAGTGGGGCAACGCTCCTCAACCCCAGCGGAGGAGCCGCCTCTGCTAGACTGTTAAAGTTTGGGGAAGTTTGATCAATGGACAAAAAGTTCGAGTTCTTATCTCCATTGAGATATTTTACTCCATAATCGTAAAGGCAGGTGAATAAGCATTTATGTTTTTGTGTACCAAACAGAATCTCTCAATTAAAAAAAAGAATTGCTGTAAATTATAGAATTGTGTAATATAATCGTAGACATCGTTACCAACAATAACAATGCCTATATCTGTGTTTTCTTTAGATTGAGCTATTTATTAACACTACGATGGAGGGTGAAAATAAATTGTCTGCTATGGAAGTATTGCATCATGCAAGAAATGCAACAAGCACGCTTTGGATAAACAAAGTGAACAGCAAGATTCATGACTGGCTACGTAAAAACACAGACCTTGCAGATTTCTGAAAATTACTTCAAGACAATTCAAATGTTTACATGAATTTTGTATAATTATTTTAATAATGTCACAGAAAGATGAACACCTATTTTGTAATAGTTTTATGTATGATGCCTCAGATATTTTCTGTAAGAAATTGTTTTTCTCTGCAGAGGACCATGGTCCACAGCGATCTATGTTATGTTCTCGCAGTTTCAGATTAAGACACATTATTTTGTATTCTATTTAATAAATATAGACGGATGTTAAATTGGTTTTATCTATAGAGGAAAATCTGACACAACTAAGGCTTGGTTCTTCTGTCGATCATCATGAAATATGTTGCAACACACTTGGATAGTAGGTGCGATGAGGACTCCCTTTTTTTATTTTCAAATAAACAGGGTAAGCAGTTTAATATATTTGCTGTGACAAAGGTCTTACTAGAATAGGGCATCCATTTGTAATCGAGTGTGCACAGTAATGACATGAACACTGTTTTCTCTAACACTTTTGTATTGTTTACTTCTTCTTTGGATAAATAAGGTCATACCTTCAAAAGTGATCACTATATTGAATACTCAGTTTTGCACTGGACAAAAAATACAACTATTAAAACGTCAAAGATCCAATCACTGCACAGCTGTGAAACTGCATACAAGATCAACAGGAACTCGTGAACATTAACGTGAGCGACTATCAATGTGTGACTCATGATAAATGAATCTCTTACATGACTCCACCCATCTCCACTCACTACTTCAACCCAGCCCCACTCTGGTCTATATTTGGCGTGCTTAATTCACTCTCCCATACAGGACAGAATTCCCAGGATAATGGTACTCAGTGACAGGTATAGGTGAAGGCAAGAATAAACAAGCAATGTCCGCCAGCCTTTTGGTAATTTTTATTTTGTTTGGTCATGGTTTTTGCAAAATGTTAGTGTTTGAGAAGCTGCTGGGTGTTTGTCAAACTAAAAACATTGGATAAAGGCAAACATATTTTGTGGTCTCAATAAAACACACTTTACTATAGTGCTCCCTGGCCCTAAGAGGGACTACTTTGTGTGTGGATGAGCTCATTATGAAAGGGCAGTATGCTGTAACTCATAGTGTAGTCAGCCAGTTGCTGAAGTGGGTGGATGCATTGACCCTTGTAGCATGGTTTAGTGTTTTGGAGAAAAATGCAAAGTCACATCCACAGACAAATAGATGATGTGTTGCTGAAAACCTCTATAAGTAACTATGTCATACATTTCATTTTAGTAAAATCAAATGTTCTTGGCTAACTCAAACCTAAAAAAAAAAAAATCTGCCATTGGCTGCCACCCTCTTGCCAGAAAGAAAGAAACAAAGACTGAAAGAAACAAAGAAAATGAAGGCAAGAAATAAGACAAGAAGGTAAAAAGAATGCAAGAAGGAAAGAAAGCAGGAAAGAAAGAAAGAAAGAACTAAAGCAAGCAAGAAAGGATAGACGATGGAAGGAAAGAAAAAGGAATGTATAGGAAGAAAGAATGCATGAAAGAAAGACTGAAAAAAGATGACAAGAAGGCAGGGAGTAATGAAGGATAGGAAGAATTAAAGATGGAGAGAAGGAAGGAAAGATGTAAAGAAACAAGGAAAGATTAAAAAAAGAAGGTAAGAAAGAAACAAACAAACAAACAAGGAAAAAAGAGAACAAAAGAAGGAAAGAAAGAAAGAATAAAGAAAGATTGAGCAAAAGAAGGAAAGCAAGAAAAAATGAAGTAAAAGCTAGGAAGATGGAAAGAACTAAGGAAGTAAGGAATGAAACAAGGGAGGAAAGAACAAAAGAAAGAAAGAAGGAAATAAATAAAGAATGAAAGAATGAAGACCAGGAAGCAGAAAGGAAAAACATGAGCAACGAATGAATGAAGAATAGAAAAAGAAGCAAGATGGAAAGAAAGAAGGAAAAATTTAAAGACATATGGAAAGATGGAAAGAAAGACAGGTAAAGGAAAGCAAAAAAGAAACAAAACGTTGAAAGGAAGGAAAGAGAAGGGAAGAAAGAAAGAAAGGAAAGAAAGGAAGGAAGAACAGAGAAAACAAAAGAAAAGAATGAAGGAAAAAAGATAAGGAAAGAAGACAGAATGCAAGAAAGATGGAAAGGAAGAAGATAGAAAAGATAATAAGAAAGAAGGAATGATGAAAAGATGAAAAGAAAGAACAAGGAAAGCATGAAGAAAAGAGAAAGAGAAAGAAAGACAAAAGGAAAGATAAAGTGAAAGAAAGAAGGAAAACAAGAAAGAAGGAAGGAAAGCAGGAAAGAAAGAAAACAAAAAAGGAGGAAAGAAAGATGGGAAAAAAATGAAAAGAAGGCAAAAGAGAAAGAAGGCAAGAAAGAGTGAAAGAAAGAAACAAAAAAAGAAGTAAGAAAACAAATTAAAAAGTGTTGCAAGTGCTGCACATTAAACATGAAAAAGTTAGATTTTCTTCCTGGGCAAAGTTTATTAAAGAACCATTGGTGGAATTGGGTCAAGAATAAATGTGTTCTGAAGAACTGTCCACTAATGAATTCACATGTACAATATTGAAGCTTTCAGTTTGTGTACTGCATATATAGTAAAAGAGAATAACGGAACAGTTTCTAATTAATGCAGCCTGTTATGCCATGAAATAACAGCCGTTAGATAAACAAAGGACACTTCAAAAGGAATTTATATCGTTGCCAGAACTGATAAAGCATGGAATTTGGTCTGTGCTCACATATGATAGAAGGGTCCTGCTTTCCCCTATCAGTATCTAAACACAAAGGAAACCCTAAAGTAAAAACAATAACACTGACATTGAAGGGAAATACATTGTGTGTGAATATGCTCATTGTGAAAGAGCAAAATACAGTCAATAAAAGTGAAGTTAACAAGTGGCTTAAGTAGTATTGGCCCATTGCCCCATACTTGATGCTGTAATGTACAGAATCAAAATATGAATGGCACAACAGCAGACTAATGGATGAAGAGAGGTGGTTGAAAGCCCCTTTAAGTATGATATACAATATACGTTTAGTAAAATGAAAAGGTCTTGGCTAGTGTCACACCTAAACACAGACACAGAGGGTGGTAGTCCATTCTAGAGGGCTACAATGAGTGAGTCCAAGCAGACATCAGGTATGATGTCTCAGAGAAGATATTATGTACCATCAAAATGAGCTACATGACCCACAGCAGGCAGCCAATGCAGAGAGGGGGCATCTTTTCCAGAGCCACTGTTTGCCATAGAGAAGGATAGGGCCGGGCTGGGAGCAAAAACTGGCCCTAGCAAAGTGCTTGACTGGCCAATTTTGTTACAGGAGCCGATATTGCAGATATGCTGCAAAAACGGCCCTGTAACAAAAACGGACTGGCCCCCGCCCTGGCAGCCGACCGGGGAAATGCCCAGTGCCTGCTATGGCCAGTCCGGCCCTGGAGAAGGAAATCAGGGAGCCTTGCAAAGCGCAAGGGTGATGGATAAAATCTGAAAATGCAATAGAACTGTCTGATGCTGTTGGAAGAAATGTGTGATGTTATGCGATAGCAGAACGTTATCAGGTTACATGAGGGAGCAGCAAGTAGAGGCAGCTTTTCATCACTGGCAGACATGTTCCCCTTATAATGAACACGAGAGCATGTGTAGTGATTACACTGTGTCAGAGACAGTATACTTTTTCCTTCAATGCCTGTACTGGTGAACACATCTGGGGTGTTCCAATAATTCAGTTTAAGGAATGCTAAATCTGCATCGTCCCTTACAGTGCAGATAGTTTCAACAGCTATGAGCACCACATCTTGCAACCAACTAAGGTATCCATACCCATTGTTGGGAGCAGTTTGTTGGCCAATGAATGTGATTTTGCCACCGTCATACTCCACTGCAGGCTGTCATCTGTAGGCCTAGTGAGATCACTATGGTGCCAAAGGTCTATAAAAAAGGCGGGACTTCCCCTCACAAGTACTGCCAAATACAGAGTGGTGCTTCCTGGCAGTCTCAACTCCTATAATTTTATGTCCTAGTCTTGCTGGAAATGATCTGGCAGCATGGCACCTTTGAGCCACAAAGTCCTTACTGTCTCCAAGGCAGAGCATACATTGAAGTTCTTCACTTCATCTGGAAAGCTCTGGGCTGGGGAGAACATTTTTTCAGTCACTTCAAGAAGGTCCTGGCTTCACTCAAGTAGTTTTAACATTATTCTAGGGAAGGCAGAATTTAATAATCATTCTAGAAATAATTTTTAGACATGTATACTAAACACCAGTGTATTAGATTTCCACTTATTACTAAAATGAACTAAACACCAGTGTATTGGATTTCCAATTATTACTAAAATGATACAAGAATGAAATCTCGATCTTGTTCCTAGCCAGAGATATACAAAAATGCTTTTTAAATATATCTCAGGATATCTGAAAGGAAAATTTACATGCACCTATGCATCAATAGCACGTTTGATATCACTGCAGAAACATGTAAATTGTGCGACTCCCATAGTTCATTTCTGAACATTAGGCGACTAAGCCTTATGAGCTACAAAGCTGGAAATTTGATGTATTTTTATTGTCAGAGTTAAGCTTCAACATATCAACATGATTTAGTCTGGCATGATAACGCTGAAGCCTTGTATGATGTGTCACATGACTGCCTGTCAGCCTTATTGCTCTGTTTTACTCCCTTATGTGGAGGCATGAGGCAGCGTTATGTCCCACATTGGTTATTTGACTTTGACTCTTTGCACAGTTTGACTGTGGACTGACCTGAAGGTCAAATAGGCTGATTGGTGTTTGCCAAATAGCCACAATTTGTTTTTGAGTAAATCACATTCAGTGAGAGGTGCTCAAAATACCCTCACAAGACAGATTTTCCTACAAAAGGAATGGGTGTAGATGTCTGTTCTTTTATGGTGCTTTCGGTTGTATGATTTTAGGTGCTGCCATTCAGTGCACTGATATTGATGTCACACATATGTCATTTTATTTGTGCTTTCTATTGCATTCAGTATTTATTTATTTCATATAGTGGCTTTCTGTGTGTTCATAGTTGTGAAAGAGATATATGTGATCCACGAATGTGTGTATTGTGTTAATTCAGTATTGTAATTCACATTGTGGGTGCTTTTATTTTGGTGAGTGGCTGTGCTCAATATGCATTTATTATAATTATATTTTGTAGGAGTCTGTGGCAGCATGTTGTATAATGCATTTATAGGTGCATTTAGACCACATTTGCCTTGGCTCGATTGATGTGACCACTTTTTAGGTAAATATAGTCATGCAAAGGTGTTGGAACATAGTACCAGGGGGCATATTTACAAAGAAGTGATGCAGCGTTCCGCTGCAAGCAATTTAGCAGTGCCTCGCTGTGTCATTTAAAAAATGCAGGAATGTGCCGTATTCACAAGAATACAGCACACCCCTGTTTTTTCCCTTGTGCCGGCTGCGTTAAGAAAGCTGCCTAGTATCAACGCAGACACCCTTGCGCTATGGTGCACGGGTGCCTGCGTTGCAGGGATGATTGTTTATGTGCAGGAAGGGACACCTTCCTGCACAAAAACAATCATTAACGGCGTTTTGCTCCTTTTATGTGTTCTGCACTATGAGAAATAAAAGTATTTCTCTTTGTTGCACCACTATAATCACTGCTTTGCAAGGGCATTAGTTTTTGGCGCTGCCTCAGATTTACACATCCTTGTAAATCTTGGGCAGCGTCAAAAATCAATGGGTGTTGCAATGAAATGCCAACAGCAACACCTATTGCACGCCCCTTTCACGCAGTGATGCATGAAAAGGGGCCGCATCTACAAGGCCATTAAGAGCCACACAGGGTGGCTTTGCGTGGCCTTGTAAATATGGACCAGCGATGTGGTGGCGCTAGGGGCTTGTAAGTATGCCCCCTGGTCTCTTGTTACATCTGGAAAAGATGGTATAATCCCCATTTTACTGCCTGTTCACTTAGCTTATAGAGTGCTTTCCATGTCTATGTTTGACGTGGTAACTCACTCCTCCCTGTTATTGATGATATGCGCTCTACCTAATCAAACTGCAAATGTTTCTTCACAATTATATTTTTGCCATTGCACTTTAGGTGTTCACAAGGTTTTGAGGCATGACTAATGGACATGCAGTGAGGCAGCATTTGCTTTCCAGCTTACAGTGGGGGTGGGCACAGCAGGGGCGGCCTTCATGATGTGCCTTCACTGGAAACAGAGACGTTTTTGCTGATGCATTATGGACACTTGCTCTGGAGATTTTGTGATAATGAGGAATCCTGGCATGTAGTATCTGAGGCACATGGCTGTGGTCAGTCACTGTCACATTAGAGGACATCTGGAGCATGCACAGCAGAGAGTATTTATAGCTGTAAGCATACATTTGTGACCATATTTACCACTTTTTACCCCTATTAGGAATTAACAAAGAGATTCCTATCATCCGTAGACCCATTTATGCAGGCAGTAAACTCCACCACGAGTGCGTAGTTTTCTGCAGGCATAAATCCTACTGAAGATGTGAGAAGAGAACATTCTAAAGCAGTGGTTCTTAACCTTTTGACGTCTGAGGACCCCCACTTAATCATTACTGGAATCAGGGGACCTCCACTGAGTCATTATTGGAATCTAGGGACCCCACCACTGACTGAGTCATTACTGGAAGTCGGGGACCCCAGTCTAAGCATTTTCGATGAATTGAACTGCAAACCAGTGCACATAAAGTACAGAAAGAAGCATTCATCAAACAAATACACAAATGAAATATTTTATTTAATTCACAAAGAAAAACAAAAAAAAATAATTTCATTTGGAAGGTTTGAGCATTTTTCATAATTCAATGGAGATCACTTATCGTCCATAATATATTCTGGTTGAGCACTTTCGCTGCTTCCACGAATAAATCTCAGGATACTAACTTAATTTTTAGCCTCCAATTTCAAATTTCTTCACATTTACAGATGTCTTCAAAATTTCAATTGTACATTTGGCTTCTCTATTTATATACAATTTTGTGATCTATTAATATAATTTCATTTTTCTGAGCTGCCGCTGGCTCTCTTCGTCAGCGTCGCAGATCCACAGGTTAAGAAACACTCTTCTATCTAAAGCATTATTTGGAAGTTGGTGAACACCCAAAAACGCATTTCCCGAACTTCTCTTTTCAGTTCAACCCTGGAAACGCTCACATTTATACTCCAGCACAGGACTGCCTTCAACCTCATTTAATGGTAGGGGTTGGAAAAGTGTCCTCAGGTTTGTTTGGGGCATAAGGGGAGGAGTATGTCCAAAGGGAGAAATTTTTTTGTTGCAAAAAATTTAAAAAGTGCATTTGTGCAGGGTATCTTATTCTCCTCTGCAGTCATCTTCACTATGGAGAACTCTGCCCAGTTGGAATAAGATTCCACGTGGAAAGATCACCTAACCTTTCCAGTAATGCCTTTGGAAATCAGCACTGGGGCAGCCTTCCAACCACATCTGGCAGGGGTAAAAATGCTTTCTTGTACAGTTGTGGTCTCTGAAATAAAAGGTTTTGCCCTGGCAACTGTTAAAAGATGCTGTAAACTTAGGTTCTGCTATTGTCTCACTGGTGTAACGCGCATTATTTTCCCCTGGGTACTTTATTTTACCCCTTCATTTTGTATAGCCCTAGCCAGCAAACTAACAGTTGCATGAAACCCTTACTAGAATGAGTTTATAATGTGAACACCCCCGGGGTGCAACAGCCACTGCTAAATCTATGTGACCTCTTTTGTGCCAACTTTATGCCAACCCCCACCGACTGCTATAGTTGTCACTTAAAAGCAGTGCCCCTCCAAAGCTGTTTGCACCACAGGGCAACAAAAGTTGCAGGCAACTGCCTACTGTTGGTAATCTCTACTGGAGCGTTTAACTTTGCACAATGGCATCATCTTTTACTTCAACCCTACATTAGCAACAACAGCAGCTATATTTCGGGTCAATGCATGCGGATGGCACTGTAAAATACCAGCGAACGACCTTTACAACGCGGTCGTTATACCGCGATACATTTACATCACGGTCATTGCAACGCAAGTCGTTTCAACGACATGCGCTGGATGGCGCTCTACACCAAGGAATAGTATGATTTACTATTCCAGCACCTTTCCTCCTGTTACACACACTGGAGTTGGAATAGTAAATCATACTATTCCTGAGTCCAGCGGCTCTAGCGCAAGTTATTGTAAAGACTTGCGTTGTAACAACCGCGATGTAACGTACCGCGATCTAAATGATCACGTTGTAACGTCGCATATTCTAAAATACCACTGAGATAAATGTGATGGGTGCAATACTTGAATTAATCTCACCCACTGGTATTTTTTCGGGACCACATTCCAGTCCATTGATGTTTTGCCCACTTTGCCACTCTAGGCAGCGACTATCATATGCAAATCAGCCATGGACATGCTCCAGTAGGAACAGTCCAGGCAGAAATGTCTGACCAGGTCCCATACAGATTGGTACTCAAGCAAGGCCAGACCTCATTGGTGAGATATAGCCTGACTCCTGTGGCACAGTGAGCACGAGACCCATGTCTGGGAACAGGGCCGGACTGGCCGTAGTGGGCACCGGGCAATTCCCCGGTGCGCCGTAGGGTGGGGGCCGGTTTAGGGCCCCTGGGGGCCGTTTTTGTTACAGGGCCGTTTTTTCAGCATAGCTGCAAAATCGTCCCTGTAGCAAAATCGGCCGAAAACCGGCCCTGGCAAAGAGCTCGGCGGCACCCCCAAACCCCCCATGGGGGCCGGCCGAGCACTTTGCCAGGGCCAGTTTAGGTTCCCAGTCTGGCCCTGTCTGGGAATCCCTTGGAACGCTGGTCATTGCAATGAGGAAAATAAAAGGTGATGTGTGGAATGCTTGCATTCATCTCAGCCGCTGGCAGCCGCGGTCGGTAGTAGGAGTAACTGCAGGGCGGTGACGTGGGGAGGGGAGGGGCAGGGTGGGGGGTAGTAAACTACGGATTACGGAGGTTTACAGGTAAGTTAACATATAAATTAATTTAAAATTCGTTTTATTAATTTATAATATAATAATATATAATATAATATAAAGAAAGCAAGAAATAGGAAAATAAAAAGCATATGGCATATTAACAAAATACTGTAATTGAATCAATACATTTTGTCGAGCATAAAAGATTATAAAAATATTAACCAGGTGAGAAAAAAGAAAGAATAAATAATAATAATAATGAAGGACAGAGATGCAATCCTTCAAGGGGGTTTAAAGTTTTCAGAATTGATATGTGCAATGTTCCTTAAGGTCATCCGGTCTAAATAAGTAGTAAGAGGCAACCAAAAGAGGTCACTATTGATGGCTGGATTGCAAGAGGAGGCAAATGCTACATCAAGTCTATGAAAATGACCTAGAGAATTCCACCAAAATTGTATGGAGAGCTTTTTGAGATTTTTCCAGTTAAGGGAAATATGTTGAAAAGCGAGAGCAAGCATGAGATCAAAAAGACCATGGCAATGAGGAGAAAGTTCTAAAGAATCGGAGAGACTACCTGTAAAAATGAGAGGTATAGAGAAAGGAATGGAAATTGTAAATAGACGAACCATATATGACCAGACCTTCTTCCAGAATTCAGAGACTGTAGGACAGAGAAAAAAGAGGTGAAGAAGATCCGCATTAGAAGAGCCACAAGTCCAGCAGTTAGAGTCAGAAGATGCAGAGAAACGTGATAAAGAGGCTGGTGAAAGATAAAGTCGATGATAAAGGAAAAACATAGATTGGGTAAGAGAAGCAGAGCGAGAAATTTTTAAGGACCTGGACCAAAGTTTATCCCAAAATGTGACAGACCAATTGCATCCCAAATCCAGTTCCCAAGAAAGTTCAAGTTTGGATTTAACGCGATCTGGATTTGGGGCTGAGAAAAATTTATAGATAAGGGAAACTTTAGGAAGGGTAAGAAGTATGTTGAGGAGAGAAGTCTGAGTAAGAGATGAAGATAAAGAAGGAAGGGAGTAATAAGTATCAAGAATAACAGCCATAAGAATAGTACATTTCTGCAAAATGGATCGAGGACAATGAAATAAGGACTGAAATTGGGGAAAGGAAGAAGGAGAAATTCCATCGAAAGACTGATTAACCAATAGGATACCTTTTAATCTCCATGTGTTCCAAAAGATGGGTCTGTTGTTGAGAAGAATAAGCGAATTATGCCAAATAGGAGTGTCTAAGAAAGATTCACGGGACATGGTGGCAGGATGAATCACGGATTTCAAGAGGAAATAAGTGTGTCTAAATAGGGGAAGAGAAGTATAAGAGGTTTTGGTGGAAAAATGCATGACTTCCATAAAGGAAAAGGGTAACAGTAATATTTGTTCAATGGAAAACCAAAGGGGAGTAGAGGGAGAGGAATCAGATGTAAGCCATCTTGAAGCTTGGCGTAGTGAGAAGGATTTATGATAAAGACGAAAGGCTGGAAAGTTAACTCCACCATTAGATTTTGGTTTTCGAAGAGATGCTAAAGCAATTCTAGATTTTTTATTGTTCCAAAGAAACCTAGAAAGACATGAGTCAATACGTTTAAAATAAAAAGCAGGAATATGAACTGGAAGCATAGAGAGAATATATATTAAAATTGGAGCTATCATCATTTTAATCGAGTCCAGCCGCCCCCACTAAGAAAGAAAGAGAGGGTTCCAAGTGGAGAAGGATCTTTCAATTCGAGATAGGGCTGCAGACATATTGAGGTTAATTGAGGAGGCAATAGACTTCGAGAACCATATACCTAAGTATTTAATTTTCGAACTATTCCAAGCAAACCCAGTGGAAGAGAAGGAGTGAGGAAGACAGAACTTTGTGAGAGGAAGAATTTCAGTCTTATCTGAGTTAATTTTGTATCCAGAAACCTGCGCAAAAGAATTAATTTCAAGTAGTAAAGGGGGTATAGATGTTTCAAGAGCAGAAGTAAATAACAGAATATCATCTGCATATGCACAAAGTTTCAACTGGCGATCCCCATAAGGAAAACCTGAGATGGAGTTATTATTACGAATAGAAGTCAAAAAGGGTTCAAGAGCTAGAACAAAAAGAAGTGGGGACAAAGGACAACCTTGACGAACGCCCCGATGAAGAGAAAAATAAGATGATACGCCACCGTTAACCAGGATCGCAGCTTTAGGGGCAGCATATAATAAGGAAATAAGAGATATGAATTTAGGGCCAAAACCATGCCAGCGTAATGATGCAAATAAGAAAGACCAATCGACTCTATCAAAAGCCTTCTCTGCATCAACAGAGATAGCAGCCAGAGGGATAGAGAGAGAGGGGACTTTATTTAAAACATTAAGAAAAAGACGAGAATTAACCGAAGTAAGTCTGCCCTTGACAAAGCCACATTGTTCTTTACCAATAAGATGAGGCATAAGGGGGTCTAAGCGCAAAGCAAGTAATTTAGCAAATAGTTTATAATCCACATTGACGAGAGAGATTGGACGATAATTTTTACAGAATTGGGGATCCCGACCCTCTTTAGGAATGAGACAGATAGTGGCCTCCTGAAAAGTGCCTGCAGTTGTGCCAGATGAATAAAAGGCTTGGAAAAGAAATAAAAGCTTAGGAAGTAAAAGATCAGAAAAATGCATATAAAATTCAACAGGAAAACCATCTGGACCTGGTGATTTTCCTTTAGTTAAAGTATTTAAGGCTTTGGAGAGTTCATTGAGGGAAAGATCAGTTTCAAGACCAAGAACATTGAGATGGGAAGTAGAAGGAGTAGGAAGTTTCTCAAAATAAGACTGAATGAGAGAAGGAGTGGGAGGAGATTCTGGTGTATAAAGATTTTGATAGAAAAGTTGAAATTCCTTAAGTATTTCCTGATTTTTATGCAAAAGAGAGTTATCAGCAGAGTAAATAGAGTCTATAAGAGAACGTTCCTTGCGCACTTTGAGATAATTCGCAAGGAGTTTTCCCGATTTATTACGACCACCATAATAACGAGCACTACTGCGAAGCAGTATTGATGATGCATTATCAGTAGTAGTTTTATTAAACTCAAGTTTAGCTCGTATGAGTTCTGGTGAAATTGAATTATTAGAGGAGATATAAAATTCATGTTCCAAAAGTTTAATATGGGCCAATATAGTTTTCTGTTTCTGAAGGAAAGCTTTATTTTTTTTAGAGACAAAATCAATAATGAACCCTCTTGCTGTTGCTTTAAAGGAGTCCCAGAGAAGATGGGGAGAAGTATTGGAATCGCAATTAAGTGAAAAGAATTCAGTAGCGAAGGAACAAAAAGATGTGGAAAAAAGAGGGTCATGAAGAAGAGAGCTATTAAAACGCCAACATGAGGGTTTTGGATGTGGGGGGAGCAGGTCAAGAACCGTCACAATTGGGGCATGGTCCGAAATGACAATGGGTTCAATAGAAGAGGACAATAGATTTTGCGACAAAGATTGAGAAAGAAAGATGTAATCCAGACGAGAAAGAGAAGCGTGAGGAGGAGAAAAGAAAGAGTAGTCAAGAGAGTCAGGATGAGAAAGCCTCCAGGAATCAATGAGGTGTGTTTGAGAAATAGTGTCAATGAATTGTTTGTGGGTCTTATGAGGTATAAAATGGACTGTTGACTTACGATCCAGAAACGGGTCTACAATCTGGTTGCAATCACCACCTAAAATAAACAACTCATCCTGAAATTGAATACATTTTTGTGTGATCAAAGGCTAAAAAGAACAGTCAAGTTGTGTAGGACCATAAACATTAAACACAATTAAAGGTACATAATTAATTAACAACTTAGCTAATACCCATCTTCCTTCAGTGTCATTTTCTTGTGAGATGCTTTTACATTTTAGTTTCTTGTGACAAAGAATAGCAACACCGTTTTTTTTATTGTGAGATGGAGAGAATAAAACTGTACCCACCCAGCTTCTTTTTAGTTTAAGTGATTCGGCTTCAGTAAGATGGGTTTCTTGTAAAAGGACTATATCAGGGTTATATGAAGCAAGGTGGGAAAGGATTCTCTGTCTTTTAATAGGGCTAATAAAACCTTTTACATTCCATGAAATAACTTTGAATATAAAGACTGTAAGGATTTAGAGGAAGCGAAAACTACAATGGTAAACAGATGAAAGAAAATGCAAATAAATAACAGAAAAAGAGAATAGTAAAAAGGAGAAGCCAAAGGGAGAAGTTGCAGAAGCATAAGAAAAAAAAAGAGTGAAAACTAAGGATATAAGGATAAAAAAGGAAAAAAAGGAATAGGGAGAAAAAGTAGAAATATCAGAAGAGACAGTACATATCCAAAAAGGATGACTGAAAGTAACATACCTGTGGGGAACAAAGAAGGGAACAACGGGGTAATGGCGACACACGACAAGACGATCCACCCAAAATAAGGAATCCGCACATACCACACCAGGACGAAAAGGAAGTGGGGAAGTAACCATATGGGTTGTAGAGACATCAACAGATCTGCATGAATAAACAAAATAAAGAAATCGGATAAAATTAGTATAGTAAAAAAGGAGAAATACAACCAGCGAACAAATAACGAGAGACACATTAAACCTAAGGAGCTTATAATGACTACAAAACAGAGATACAAAACACAGTAAACAGAAAGTGGAACAGTATTACATCAAATCAAATAGTATCAGAGAAAAATGGCATATCCATTGCATTACAGAAAGAAGGAAAAATATATAAAACTATTTAACAGGAAACCTGTAAAGAAAAAAGAAAAGTTAAACAATCAACCATTAGGAGGAGTAGTAATGTCCATGCCATTGGTAGTATGAATTAGAATAAAGTTTTTAAGTTCCGCAGGATCTTGAAAGGTCCATGTTTGATTCTGGTATGTCACCTTAAAGATACATGGATGAAACAAACCATATCTAGCACCAAGAGTTCGAAGAGGAGCAAGAAGACTCAGAAACTCTTTCCTTCTAGACGCGGTAACATTGGAGACATCTTGAGAGAGGAACACCTTCTGACCCATCCAGGAAATTTGACGTTTAGATCTAGCTGCAGTCAGGACTGAGAGAAGATCCGTAAACTTCAAAAAGAGAATGACGACCCCACGTGGTTTAGCTGGGGCTGCTGACGAGGTTAAACGAGGACCAAGTCTGTGCGCTCTTTGGATACTGAGAGACGTAGTAGGTGGCATATCCAAACGTTTTGGAAGAAAGGAAGAAAAAAATGATACAGGGTCATCACCTTCCAAGGATTCCGGTAAACCATAAATACGTAGATTATTCCCCCTATTTCTATTTTCTAAGTCCTCAGTATGTTGCTGAAGGGTGAGGACCGATTTCTCCAAAGAGGAAATACGTTGAGAGTTAACCTGTATTTCTGAAACCTGCTGCTCCACAGAAGCCACTCTGCCATGCATAGTGGACCACCTCTCCTCAAAAAGTTGCATTTTGCTGTTGGTTTCCTCCACAAACGGGTGCAAGGCACGTATCTCCTCCAAAAGCAGTTCCATAGAAATGGGAGATGGAATTTTGTCTGCAGATGGAGGATCATGTTTCAAACATTTAGAAGAAGCAGTGGGGAGAGAAGATTTGCTTGAAGTAGGTTGCGTAGGAGAAGAATGGTTAGAGGCAATTCCAGCCATTTGATCTATGTTAGGAGAGGAATCCAGTGATGGGGTGGATATGGGCGGGGCAGACGAAGAATGTTTCGATGGAACAAAAACAAACTTCGGCTTGCGCAGCTTTCCCATAAATATCTGATGTCTGAGTGCAGATTGAACACCTGTAATGGAGGTAGTAATAACAGAAAAACTTTCAAAATGACTGTCTATTAAGCTATCTTCAAAGCGCCTCTAGGAAAAATCGTTACCACCGTAGAGAAAAACACTGGAGTAGATCGAAAAAGACAGTTGTACCTTGTTGAATGCAGGCACAATTACGTATAGGTCAGGAGATGTGACGCTCACAGAGAACCAGTTCCACTGAAACCAGGATTATGAGCAAGTGCAGTGCTGTATACAGACTACAGCAACCTCAGAAAAGATGAATTCATATGAGAGAGTTTAAGGTGCCCAGGACGCAAGGCATAAGCAGCATTCATTTCAGGGCAATACGCTCATTCCCAATGAAGTGCACACCTAAAATGGCAGATGCCACTGAAGAGACGAATGTAGTAATGAAAAAATCCTCCGAGAAGAAAAAAACAACAAAAAAAACAAGTTGCTATTTAAATAAATTGTCAAGGAAATGTGGGAAAACATTGGAGGATCCAAAAAGATAGGTATTCCTTGTGTCGTGTAAGCACCAATTCATGCCGGTCAGGAGAAGCGGTGAACCGATAAAACAAACTCCAATGTAACAGGGATTATTAATTCTGGAATATCCTTTTAGAGAAGATGCAGCAAAATACAAAAATTCCTAGAGCTCAGGAGGCAAGGAGGGGTCGGTACGGAGGCAGCATTCATCTCAGCGCACTAGATTCAGACGGAGCGCGCATCTAAAATGGCGGGCGTCTGTGAGGAGACGAATGCATCGGTGAAAAATTAATGAAGCGCGACGCGCTCTGGTATAAAAAATATCTCACCGGCAACCTCGGGCATTCCGATTTCGAACGTGGTGAAGTTCCATTGAAGAGGCATACAGAAACGCACCAACAAACCCAAGGTATGACCAGGTGCAGCGGAGCGGAGCCTCTAAGCGGCCATCTCGTCCGGCGTCCTAGCCACGCCCCCCTACAATCTTCCTTTAAATACGCCTTTCGTTATATAATATATAATGCCACAGAAGTTCCTAAGGGATAATTACAGTCTGTCTAGCAAATTGATATTAGATTGTAAACTAGGAAAGGATTACATTTCTGACAGCGACAAGGTATAAGGCTACATTTTTGAGCCGCTTCATCAAATGAACAAGGAATAGTGTCCTCCTCAGAGCAGCACGTTTCAGCACTCTTGCCAGCTGTTCTGTACAGTTTGTTTGAATATGCTGGTGTATCTACTTTGCATGTGATGTATCTGTGTTGCATGTGCTCTGTTGCACTGAGGCAGCAAAGAGCCTCAGGACGTGAACCCCTTGGAGATGCTACTAGCACAGAAGCTTACCTGAAAAAAGAAACCTACCAACAACAATTAACCTCCTTAAGGCAGCAGTGCCGGAGGTAATAGAGAGTAAGGGTAACCCACTATAGTCACTGCACAGATGTTACTGCTGCTTCAGTGTGGAGAAGAACAAGAAGAACGGTGACACAGGCCCTCGTCAGCAGCAGACTGAACTACGGCAATGCACTCTACGCAAGAATCCCAGCCAAACACCTACGACGACTACAACGCATCCAAAGCGCCTCCGCCCGACTGATCGTCAACGTCCCCCGCCGCAGCCACATCACCCCCCACCTGAGAGACCTACACTGGCTCCCCGTCGACAAGAGGATCACCTTCAAGCTCCTCACCCACGCACACAAAGCACTCCACAACACCAGACCAGCCTACCTGAACAGCAGACTCATCTTCCAAACCCCCACCCGCCAGCTCCGCTCCACCTCGCCAACCTCGCCCTCGCCGCCGTCCCCCGCATCCGACGAACGACCTCCGGCGGCAGATCCTTCTCCTACCTCGCCGCCAAGACCTGGAACACCCTCCCTACCCACATACGGCAGACCCAAGACCTACTCGCCTTCAGAATACTCCTCAAGACCTGGCTCTTCGAACAGTAGCAGCACCCCCCTCTCCCCTCAGTGCCTTGAGACCCTCACGGGTAAGTAGCGCGCTTTACAAGTACTCTGATTGATTGATTGATTCTGTTCAATGTGGGGCAGCCCAATTTTAAGCCTAATTGATTGCTTTCTGTTCTAGAAGTTTCATTTTGGTGCTCAGCTGAGGAGCAATAAATAATTTGGCAGGCAGGTCTTGCTAAGGTGGTGAACTATGCTGCTGGTAAAGGTGTCATTAGTCATATACACAGCAAAGGCTGGGGGTGCTGAAGCAGGGGGAGTGCTATTGCTAAACAATAGAACCCCCTAGTTTCTTCTTTGGAGTGGCAGCCAATGCCATCCCTACAACTGCGGCAGACAGTAATAAAGATGAGGAGATGGCTCTTTCTGAAACGGGCATGACCAGGTACTCTCTACACAAGATCACCTAGGTTTGTGTTATCAGAATGAAGGCAGAAATCAGGAAGGGGGCGTATTATTTGATCTTACTTTTGCAAAGCCAGAGCCTGGGGGAGCAAATGGGTCGTAAAGAATGTGCACACAAAGAGAAGAAGCCTAAAGTTGAGGAAATGCTTATCGATTGGGTCACAGGTTTTGCTATTTGTGAGTTTATACTTCTGGACAAGTCAGCTGAGTTGGGTTCACACAAATGGCCTTTTACTTGAGCAAAATTGTGTGGGCTTATGAAGAATTTGGGGGTACCCATTACAAGGACTATGATAAAGCTGTCTGGTTAAAGAAAGCTATTAATCCTGACAGGTTTTGGGATTAGATGGATGTTAACTCTTGATTACGTTATATGATGCTCAAGAAAAGTGATGGAAGTGGCCAGTCACCCTTTCGGTTGGCTGCGGGAGGAGACCAGAAAGGGGCTTGCTGAGCATTCATTAACAAAGCATGTACCAGACCTCAGGGGTCCTGTGAGTTTAAGCATTTTTGCTCATTCTGTGGGATGGCAGAATTTAAATTCTTTAAGAAGTCCAAAGAAAAAGGTGGACAAAAGTAGGACTCGACCGCACCAGTTGCTAAACTCCAATCCTCGTTTTGCTTATTAGCTTTGAACCCATGGCTACCACGACATAACATAGTTCAACAGTTTTATTATGGTTTCTGCTACAGAATTCCCACCCATGCAGTACAGGGTCCCAGTTTTTCAAGAAACCAACAGTTACCTTGTCTGAGCAGAGAAGTTGCGCAGAAAAAGATTGAGAAAGGAATGAGCTTGGGGAGGATAGCAGGACCATTTTGGGATCCTCGCTTTTAGGATTTTATATGCTCCACTATGGGGCTGGTTCACAAGAAAGAGCCTCGGTAATTTAGACTAATTCATAATCTATCAGGTCCCAAAGGTATGTTAGTACATGAGACGATTGACTCGTTGCTCGGCTCTGTAAGATATGCTTCCCTGGATGGTGCCTTAAATAATTGAGAGACTTGGGCCAAGGTGCACTTATGGCATAAGCAGATATTGAGTCAGCCTTCCGACTCCTCCCGGTACATCCAGATGTCTTTCTCTTACTGGGTTTTCAAATCAGAGGTGAGTCTTACGATGACAAGTGCAAGCCCAGGGGATATTCAATCTCCTGTGCCTACTTTGGGCACTTCAGCACTATTTTGGAGTGGGTGTTGACACAGGTCTCCAGTACAGACAGGGTCATTTATCATTTGGATGATTTGTTATTTTTGGGACCCAAGGACTCTGAGAACTGTGACAACTATTTCTCTATCTTCATGAGGCTGATGGATGACATTGGGATGGTGTTAGCCCATGATAAAACAGCTGGCCCAACCACAACTCTGGTATTCCTGGGTATCAAGATTGACTCAGTGATGGGGGAATGCAGGTTGACACCTGAGAAAGTTCAAGCATTTAGATCATCACGAGAATCCTGCCAGCTCAGTTTTGCATCACGCATCATTCCCATAAGCCATCCTTTCTCCCGCTCAATCGCACAGGCCATGTCTGCATTGAGGGTCTAACAACATAGATCGCGGCTTTCCCTGGCCAGATGCAGGACATGAGAAATTGGTTACCATTCCTTAAAAAGTTCAATGGGTATATGGTATGGCCGTCAACTATGCATTCCAGCCAGGATTTTTGGCTCTTTACTGATGCTGCACGTAGTGTGAATTTCAGTATCGTATTAGGCTCTAAATGGTGTGCTCAGTGATGGCCTCAGCATTGGTTTGATTCTGGTTTGGTAAAAAATATGACTTTCACAGAGCTGTTTCCTATAGTGGTGGCCCTACATATATGTACGGATCAGTTCCTCAACCAATCAGTAACAGTTTGGTCTGATAGCATGTATATTATTGTTCAGCATGCAAAATGTAAGAGTTAACTCAAACAGTTGGCACTTATTTATTTAAAGAATCACATTTTGTTCAGAGCTAAGCATGTTCCCAGTATCTTGAATGATGCAGTTGATGCATTGTCTCATCTCAAGTTGCAGGACTTTCGGCGCTTCCATCCGGAGGCAGAAGCAGAGCCCACTCTTTTTCCAGCATCTCTATGGACTTTTGGTGCCCAGGCCTGCCACAGATAATCACTGCCAGTCTTGCCGCCAAAACAAGTAGGGCATATGAGAGGGCCTTCCAGACCTTTCTTGCATGCACAGCAGGACACACACGTGCAGCATTTTTCCTTGAGCAACTTGTTGGGCTTTATTGAGCATAAGCGGGCACTTGCAAGGCAACATATATCAGCTTTAGCCTTCTTCCCGAAGCTCACAGAGGCTCCAGATCATTCACACTCTTCTCAGTTAAGACGGCTCTTACTTGTTGGTAAAGGTTATAAGGGTCCACAGCGGATAGCAGACATCCTATAGACATTATCAAACTAGGAAAAATGCTGGGACTCTTGCGACGCATTGCGGCTCAGTTTACAAGGCAACACTTTTCTCACCAGCATTTTCCCTTGCATTATGGGGTGTTCAGTGTTCTGAGCTTGTGGCTGGGTCTAAGAAGGATATCCATGGAGGGTTGTCACTTAATCATCTCTCCTGCCTCAAAGGATCTAACGGTCACCCGGCCTCTCCAAAACTGATGAACTTGAGAAGGGTGAGCAAGTGTATTTGAGGCAAGCCGAGGAGGTCCTGTCCGGTGATCACATTTTTGCACATTCAGCCTACCCCAACTTTCCCCTCATTGTTAGTGCATGACTCAGGTATACCGCTCAAAAAATAACAGTTCAACTATGTGATGTGGGTGGCGTTGCACAAGGCCGGCTTAGATATCACCAACTACAGCTCACATTTATTTAGGATAGGGGTGGTAACATCAGCACTTGGGGCAGGTCTCAACATGGAGACAGTCAAGAGAATTCAGAGGTGGCGGTCTAATTGCTACAAATGTTATGTGTGCCTGAATATGGTATAAGGAATACTCTGTTCATTAGAGTTTATGGATTAATGGCGTCATCTTTCCTTCCCATTGTTTCTGCGTATTAGGTCATATGGCTACAGCTAGTGTGTGGATTCTCAGTCATTCTTTCGTGCGACGAGCTGGAGCAGTTTTCAGAGTTGATTTTGTAGACAAGAAGCTGATGTAGGACTACATTTTTTTCTGGTCGGCAAAGGGGGACTTCAGCACGCTGGACTGTGCCAGCTGGTGGAGGGAGTTGAGGGCAGCAGGCTGCAGCCACCTGCCCCTATCATTCTCCACATAAACGGTAATGATGTCGCTGACCATTTCATGAGTGATGTAATATTTGAGGTCATAAGCAGTGCATTGCAGGGATGAAAGTTTTAGTTAGCTAAGGTTATTATAATTGCTGAATTTCAGTGGTTTTGTTTGCGTGAAATCTTAGCCTAACTATGAATTTGTAAGGTTTTTTAAATTTTATTTCCTAACTATAACGTCTCTGTAACCTTTGTTTTTTTAGTGAATAAAGGTTTTTCAAATTCCTTTCCTAAAGCATTATGTCCCTCAAATGTTTATTTTTTTTAGCTAAGTTGTAGGGTTTATTTTGAATAATAAGTGTATTACAATTTATTTGTATTGTAGACATTCTTTTTTATAAATACACTTTATATACTTTTAAAAACATAAAAATCAGATATGTACCTAATGTAAAGTATATGAAGTTTTTTTAAATGTAATTAAACAAATGTTCCTTTTTTGGGTACCACGCTACCTTCACGGGTCGGTAAACATAGACGGCCTACTACTTTACGGGGCATATTATCAAGCCCAACATCGCCGCTTTAGCGGCCGTTTTCGGTCGAAAAGCGGCGATATATTTATCTCCATATCATCAATGCGCTGCTAACATGCATTAGCACATGTTAGCAGCAGTTTTATTAACGCCTCGCTAATTAGATGCAAAGTAGGCGTTCCTTCACAAAACAACAGCAAAATAGTCACAAAGACAACATCGCACTATTAACAAGCCGGACCCGGACATGCGATGCGATAAAAATAGCCGCGCTAACCGCGGTTATCGCAGGAATCTAACGTCAGGTAAAATCCTGACTTAGCTATCTTTTTAATGGAAGGTGGATTGACAGATTAAGTCCACACTCCCATATTTATAAGCTTTTTATTAGCGCTGTGAATCATCGCTTGATTTCACATGCTAATGATCATTATCTCCATCTATCGCTGGTTTGAACATCGCCTGTTAGCAAAGCGTTGCTAATACGCAGCTAGACAGCGATGTAATTCAGCGATAGACAGGGATAGACAAAAACACGCTAAGCGCGCTTTGCGATCATTATCGCAATTACTTGATAATATGGCCCTATGATTTTTAATCCATATCACATAATCGGAATTAATCCACCAAAGCTGAATCCACGGATTCGCTGAAAAGTTTCTAAATTACTCCAAATATGTAAACCTGTCATTGTCATTAATTACATCAGTGTAAACATATTCACCAGCATATGTAAACCACCTTATATCTGTTTTTCAACAAATGTACCCATTTTATGAGTTTTGAAAATCCATGAATTTATGAACCGGATTTACGAATTTGCTCAAAAATACACCCAAACCTTGGGGCATATCAGCAAGGGCCGGAGATAATTATCGCTAAGCGCACTTAGCGTAAGGATAATTATCGCCGGCCAACTCTGAATTTTATCGCGGAGATAGCGTGCTATCAGCAACGCTTATCTCCAAAGCGATAAAATTCAGAGCGCAAGCTGCCAACTGTGCGATTATCGCTGGAAATCCAGCGATAATCGCACAACTTTTGGCGATAGCTTGCTGATAGGGCTACACATACTTAGCCATGATATCCACCTTCCATTGGATATCATGGCTAAGTCAGTTTTAAAGCAGGCATAAGGAAAGTAGCTATGCTGCTTGGCGTGAGGCTTGATAATAGGAGAAATGTCGCTTAGCGACATTTCTCTTGTTATTTTGGGGAGCAACGCCCACTTTGCATCTCATTAGAGAAGCAAAGCTGGGCGTTAGGGGAAAGTGCGAAGAAGCATGGATTCACGCGTTAGCGTGTCCTTGCTAATAGGGTGTTAAAATTATCGCTGCTTTTTGTCCGAAAACGGACGCTAAAGCGGCGATAATTTTAATTCCGGCCCTTGCTTATATGCCCCCTTCTCTTTTGATTGGATATATTAGGACTCTACCCATGCACATGGAAACCCACACCTAAAACCAGATACTTCTCCAGTGAAGTCTCTAGAAAGTGGATTGAGAACCAGTGGTGCTCTGCTTTTATAGAATGGCTGAAGCTACATCGTCAGTCCAAGAAGAGCATACACAACCTATTGAGGATGAGGAGGAAGAAAGTTATGTGTGGAAGCACTTTACTATACCTTCTGGGGAAAAGAAGGTAACAGCAACATTTTTGCAGTGCAATATTTGCGGCAAGCAGTTATGGTGTAGGTTATCACATGGGACAAATTCCATGTGGATGCACCTAAAAGCAATTCATGAAAAGTTCTACAACCGGATGATTCAGGAGAAAGCGGGTGCAGCAGGACAGTCAACCTCTACAGCAGCCGTGGGAGAACCATCATCAGCTGCAGTCTTTACAATATCAGCTGCCTGTGAAGAATTGAGTGACATGGTTATTCACGGCATGAAATGTCACATGCTTATCGCGGTAAAAATGCCTTCTGTAGGTGCATTCTTGGATACAGTGAAGAAGCATCGCTGTTAGATTATATTTTTTTGCTTCCAGTGACCAAATAATTTTTTGGAAGAATGAATCCAGTTCCATCTTTCCATTTCCCCATACTTACCCTTTTTACTAACATGTTCACTTTTTGTTACAAAAATGTTGTTATTTTTTTTTTAAACCCTTCTAGAAAGAAAAAACAGATCTTGTTAGAACCACCATCTGGTGAAAGAAAGAGCTAACTCTGTATTTTTAATGTGTCTGTGACTGTATCAGTGTGAGAGTGGGTGTGTCAGTGGGTGCATCAGTGTATGCCTGGGTGTCTTACTGGATGCATTAGTGTTTGGCTGGGTGTGTCAGTGTCCACACTGCTGTATGCCTTGGTGTGTCAGTCTATGCGTCAGTGTATGGCTGGGTGTGTCAGTGTGTGCATCAGCGTGTGCCTGGCTTAATGTATCAGTGTCTGCATTGATGAATGCTTGGGTGTGTCAGTGTCTGCACTTGGGTGTCTCTGGGTGTGTCAGTGTATGAGTCAGTGTGTGCTTGGGTGTGTAAGTGTGTGCCTGAGTGTGTTAGTGTACGCATTAGTGTGTGCCTGGCTGTGTCAGTGTATGCATTAGCATTTGACTGGGTGTGTGAGCATATGCATTAGTGTGTGCCTGAGTGTGTTACTGTATGGATGAGTGTGATAAGTATATTGATACTGCTGGATGAGTGTGTGCCTGGCTGTCTCAGTGTATATATTAGTGTGTGCCTGGGTGTATTATTGGCTGCAATAATTTTTGGCTGGATGTGTCTGTGTCTGCTTTTGTGTATGCCTGGCTGTGTCAGTGTATGCATTAGTGTTTGCCTGGGTATGTGAGCATATGCATTCGTGTGTGTCTGAGTGTGTTACTGTATGGATGAGTGGGGTGAGTATATGGATGAGTGTGTGCCTGGCTGTCTCAGTGTATGTATTAGTGTGTGCCTGGGTGTATTATTGGATGCAATCATGTTTGGCTGGATGTGTCTGTATTTGGTTTTGTGTATGCCTGTCTGTGTCAGTTTCTGCAGTGGTGTATGCCAGGATGTGTCAGTGTATGCATCAGTGTGTGCCTCAGTGCATTATTGGATGCATTCGTCTTTGGCTGGCCATGTTAGTGCCTGTATTAGTGTGTGGTCAGGTGTGTAACTGGCTGTATCAGTATGCATATGGGTGTTTGAGATGCTGTATCAGTGATCAGCTGAATGTCTAAATGGTTGTCTAAATATGTGACTGGAAGTGTCATTGCCTTTATGAGTATGTGGCTGGGTGTATCAGTAGTTGTACCAGTGTTTATCTGGGTATATCAGTGGCTGCATTGGTCCGTGCATGAATGTGTCAGGATCTGTGTAGTTTTATTGGTGCCTGACTGGGTGGTATGATAATAGCTGTATTGGTGTATGTGTATGGGTGTGGGGGGGGGGTGTATCAGTGTATAACTGGGTGTTTGAGGCACTGTATTGGTGTGTGGCTTGGTGTGTGAGTGACTGCATGATTGTGTGTGTGAATGGCAGTATGGGTGTATGAGTCTATCTAAGTAGCAGTTTACATGTATAAATAGGTGTAAATGGGTGTGTGACTGACTGTATGGGATTTTGAGTGGCTGTGTGGGTTTTTTAGTACCTGTATTAATGACTCTATAGGTGTGCGAGTTATTGTATGGGTATGGGTGTGTTTGTGACCTATACCTAAAATTACTAATATACATTTTTATAACTTACAAATACATTTTATTAACATTTACAAAATAGTTTAAACCAAACAGGTGATAAATACACATAACATATCTTATTTAACTATTTACAAATACACTTGTGTGCATTAGTACTTCAGGAAGCACAAATGAAGTGATGTTTTGAAGCATCTTACACTACTGCCAAGGGAAAAAAGGGTTACAGATAAATATCTCTACTGCATTACTTACAGCAAACAGTTATCCAGGGGCACTACAAATAATTATTTACATGCGATAACTTCTATGTGGAAGCACTAAAATCATTTCCAGAAAGGGGCCACAACTAAATCATGCAGGACAAAGTAGGTGCAGAAGGACATTCACCTGTACAGTACCCTTGGGAGAATCACCACCAGCTGCAGTCATTATAATAGCACCTGCCTTCAAAAATGTAATTGAGATGCTTACTCACAGTGCAAAATGGCACATGCTTCTCACCATACAAATGTCTTCTGAGTGCATTTTTTCTTTTTGTTACTCTTCTGAGGTTCTCTACTCATACACCAAAAGTGATGCACTGTTGAAAGAATCATCAATGAACAGTGAGGAAAAAACATTCATAAAGATTGTACCAAAATAAAAACTGCATACTATATGTATCTAACTAATTACAGGATGGAGAAATTTAGGAACACCAACTTGGTTCCTAATTCAGAGCTGTGCAGAATATCCATATGATGACTTACATTATTTTTTTTACAAAAACAAATCTTAACAATAGAGATATCAAATTCAAGATACCAGGAGAATATTTTCTTTGCATCTGTCAGATGTTAGCAGGTACTTTAAGCACAGATTTGAAACTATGCTGTCCTTGTCCTTCATCTGCAACATAAAACATACACTTCTTGGAGAAATTACCAAGCAAGAGGTGCTCCTCGTATTCATAAACTGTTGTAGGTAAAAGATCCACCTAAATTTGGAACAGACACAGATGAGTCTGTACTTTCTTTCATAGCACAGTATTGTTGTGTGTTTCTCATATGGTCCATTGCCATTTTGCCTATGTTAGCCTAATCATGCACGTTGTAGGCCGCTGTGGTTGTGCATACGTTACTAAATACCACGCTTGCCTTTGTGCCACATTATATTTTCGGACTGAACCAACACATGTTTTAGTATTTTATTCTTTTCCTGGGATTTAGTCTGAACAGTCTAGGCAAGGTCAAATAACATTGTCTCTTGCTATTCTCTATGGTCAGACACAAGCACCTAAGCATAATAAAGGAATGCAGCTGCTGTTTTTGAATACTGAGGACAAGGGTTCTGGAAAAACACACATACAGAGTGAAGGTCCTGAGACGAGAGTGAAGCGTCAGCTGGGATTTAGAACATCCGTGGCATTTTCCATTTTAAAGGTCTGTTTTAGCGATCACTTCCCTTAGCCAATCGTTTCGAGACCCAGATTGGTCATTTCCAGGGAAATCAAAACTACCTCCTCTAACTCGTAATAAAAACAAGGGTCACTTGCGTAAGTGGGCCTTGGTGGACCCGGATTTTGTTCTTCAACAGATCTTGATGGTAAAAAAGGCATACATTTTAGAGTGTCTAGAAAGCAGAATAAATCCACCATCCATGCTAAGGGCTTTTGCCGAAATTACGGATACAATTAATGTTGCATTACGAGGGGATAGGAAACCCAGACTCCATAGGCCCCATAAATGGTTTAACAGTGACTGCTCACGATCTCACAGCAACCTCATTAAGGAACTGAAGAAAAAAACAGGGATAATTTAGCGGTGAGACACCTTCAAAATTAATATAAACAGGCTATCCTGAAACGTAAAATGGCCATAAGAATAGAGGCATGGGAACAACTGCATGAAGCTAGTCTCAACAAATACCCTAGACTTTTTTGGAAAATAGGAAATTCAACCTTCTTTCTAAGTTCTCACAATAGTAGCATTGATGTCACAAATATGTCCGATGCATGGGTTCAACACTTCTCTAGCTTATGTAGCAATGAGGGTGAGTACTACAGCACTTTAAAACATAGCGACAAGCAAATTGGTCCGGGACATCTAGAGCTGCCGCCTCCGACTTTCGAGGAAGAACAAGGTATCTGGCATGGATGGCCTGGATGGCGTACCCGCTGACCTTTTCCTGGCCAATCCTTTCCTTTGGCTCCCACTGTTGACTAATATTTTATGCTGTATAGCTTCCCAGGGCCCCCCAAAATCATGGGCCACCGTGATCATAGTACCCATTTTTTAAAAAGGGGACAGGTCTGACCCGAGGTGTTATCACCCAATCTGTTTATTGATTGTACATGTAAATTGATGGGTAAGGTCATTTTAGATCGCCTGGAGACTGGGGTAATGGAAAGTGAGAAGTTCTCCAATATACAGTATGGCTTCAGGAGGGGCCTGGGAACTGTAAAGCAGTGTCTCAACTTCCACCTGGTCATAAGCAAGTACACAATAGCCAAGAACGGTTCTCTCCATCTGGGTTTTATGGACCTTACATCGGCATTTGACTGGGTGGAGAGAGGGAAACTTTGGGAAAAAATACTGGATCTGGGCATAGATAAATCTTTAGCCCATTTCTTAGCACAGATGCACCTGGATGTGACTGGGATGGTCAGATATGGTACGGATGGAGAATTTACCTCTCCTATTAAAATGAACCATGGGGTACGCCAAGGGTGCATGCTTGCCCCTTTTTTATTTTGTCTTTATACTAATGTCTTGGAAAGTTATATTAACCAAGGGCATGTTGATGTTCCCAAGTTAAGCACCAGAAATCTTCCGGCGCTCCTCTACGCCGATGGTTGTGTGTTGATATCTAGAGCTGGTGTGGGTCTGCAAACGCTAGTCATTATATTCAATGATTTAATGTTTGATTTAGGTGTAAAGACCAATACGACCAAGTCCCATACCATGGTGGTAGGCAAATCCCCCCCTTTTTAAAATCATGTTTTATTAATAATTAGGTTCCACATTTTTCATACTTCGGTATCCCCTTTGACCAGAAAGGTACTTGGCATCATTTAGTCGAAACTAGGGTTAGCAGCTTCAACCAAAATTGGGAGGCTTTCTTTAAGTTTACACAGAAATTAGGATCCAGATCCATTGATTCAATAATTAACATCTATAAGGCTCGCTAGTGTTCTATAACCTTGTATGGGGCCAGAGTATGGGGCTTTTGCAACTCACCTTCAGGCTCTGGAGAATGATTTCCTTAGATGACTATTAACAATAATTTTTTGTCATAAAGAACTTAGTCTGATTCCTCTAACCCACCATATACAAATTGCCCCAACACTGCTGTGGCACTCAGTGTGGGCAAAAGATGAGCAAGCCCTAAATCGTGCAATAATACTGGATTGCTTTAGCCTTGATCATATGCAGAAGGTACCATGGCTTAGTTATATAAAAAGGCACCTGGAGACAGTGGGGATGGTGGATTTTATAACCCTGAACGAATTTCCAAGATTTAAAAAATCCAGTTGAAAGGGGATCATTTATCTTTTTTAAAGACGACCAGTGAGCATCTGGAGACTAGGAAAAAGAGAGTTTTGGAATATTTGTCTCTAATACGTTCTCCATGTGTAGAGCCCTATCTGTCTTTTTTCTTTTGTCATGCAAAAATGTTTTACCTCATTAGATTTAGATCCAGCATCTCATATTTCCTGGTTTCTTATCCACGCAAAGATAACTGTGATGCTGAACCTGAACCATACCCGTGTGACTCTAAATCAACTCAGAACATGTTGCACTTTTTGTTTTTCTGTCGACTCTATACTAAACAGAGGAGGGATTTTATTGTCCCCCTATAAAGATTTTTAAACATCAGGAAGTGTAGGCCGGCCTTGTATCATCTCCAGCTTTTGAATGACGAATTTACATGTTTAATGGTGTATAGATATATTTCTACAGCAGTCTGTTTACGGAACTTAGTTGGGAAATAATTTTATTTATTCATAAATGGTATTTTTTACTGAATTTATTGTTATTACTACACTATGCTCCTACCACATGTCTTATGGCTTTTTTTGGTTCTATTTGATTCCTAATGAACTGCTTCTGAATATTATGGTTTTCTGGGGATACAGTGTTGTGTTTATCATTTATATTTGTATTGTCTGCGCACTGACCTATGTTTATTGGTACAACATTTTAATCTTTGCCCTCATTTGGAAACTTCTGATTTGCTGCTATGTGATGAAATACCATCTTATTTTTTAGATTACACTGCTATGAATTTTATCACTATGAATTTTATCATATATTGTCTGTTTCTTGTTCTAACTTTTGATGTCCTCTTTTATGGTTGCAAAAAGAATCGAATAAAGAATATTTGACTGATTGACTGACCCCATAAATGTAGAAAAAATATTACATTCTTAATATAAAAAATAATAATTAATATAAATATATATATAAGTGCATTAAAAAGATAAAAACACTGAATCAGTTTTCATATTTACTATTCTATAAAAAAGTATTATCTTGTAATAAATAATTGTTATTCAGTTATTAATTAATTAACCGGCCACCATATACCCCTACAAACCTGCATCCCACACCTAAAATATAACAAAAAAAAGTAGTATTCCATAACTATCTTATTTTAAGAAAATTTAATAATTAGTTAAAAATGAGTAATAATTGTTCATTAATTATCACTTAATTAACTTCCTACTCTAGACCCCTACAAACCTTGCAGCCACAACTAAACCAAAATAACAATAAATAAGTATTTAACAATTTACATATTTAAAATACAATTAAATAAATAATTGACAAGTAATAATTATTAGTTAATTAATTGATAATGAGTTAACTTCCCACCCAATACCCCTACAAACCGAGCAGCCTGGAATTAAAATGTAAGTAAAATAAATCAATATTCCATATTTTATGAAATTAAAAATCCATTAAAAAATTACTTATTAATTACTTTATTAACGTCTCTACCCTATACCGCTACAAACCTATTAGCCCACAACTAAAATGGAATAAGTATTCCATAAATAATATCATTTAAAAATCTATTAAATCTGTTTACGTTTTTAATTAATTATGAACTAATTATTACTTAAGCAGTGTCCCACCCTCTAACCCTAGAAACCGAACAGTCTGCAAATAACATATAATGAAAATAAATCAATATTACATCATTTACATAATAAATATCATTCATATAATTATATAACGTTTATTAAATAATTCTTAATTATAACGTAATTAACTTCCCAACCTATTCCCCTACAAACCCAAGAACAATAGTGACACATAAAATTAATATATCAACTAAAACACATGAAAATAATCAAAACACAATATTTTAACCACTATATTAGTAAAAACGATATTTCAAAAATCAATATTATTTAAAACGATATTAATTTCCTCAAAAAACGATATTCTTGTCAACGAAATTTGTGCATCAGGATATTCGTGTTTCACAGTATTTAATTTGCAATATTTGTGTCTATTGATATTTTCAACTCAATATTTTGCCCAAGCACCCCTATTACTTGTTGATGTCAAGCTTGGCTTTATACCATATACAGTGCCTCTTGGTTAGGTTTGCGCTATAGAAATACGTATGCATACATACCTGAATAACTTCCTAGTGTCACCACTGTAAATTAGGTCCAAAGCAGAGAAGAGAGATGAAAAAGGCAAAGATGAGTGAACTGTGTGTATACAAACATATCTATTATTCATTTAGTTATTTTTAGTGTTTTCAATAGCGCGAACAAGACCCTGAGTAGGGTACCAGAGTGCTTCACAGTACAGAGCAACAAGTTCAAGAACATTTTAGTAGGGTCCTAGACATAGATAAGTGGCATATATGAGGTTCAGCATATGACAAATAGATAGTGAACATAATACGTAGAGATAATTTGTTTGGTTCGGTGCAGTAGGAACAAGTTCAAGTGCAAACAAATCATATTAGTGAGGCTGTCATCACGGCCATCATAGATACATATTTGTTTAGGATAGCCGATTGGTTCAATGCAAGAAGGAAGGATATCGAAAGTACAGCTTCCGTCGGAGTTTGATCTTGTGATCGTTAAAGTGGGGAGGTTCAATCCCGGAGAGGGGCAAGTCAAAGAGTTATCTGTAGCATTTTATAGGTCCCAAGTGGGTGAGGATTGTTAAGGAGTTAAAGGAGGAATTTGCTAATCAGGAAGGTTTTAGCTTCCCTTTTAATAATGTTGATGAAGAGATTTTTCTGATGCTCGGAGGGAGTGAATACCAGGTCTTGGAGTAGCTCCGGAAAATGCTCTGTCAAATGTTTTTATTCATGCTGAAGCATGACGGTTTCAGCAGTAGATTGTCGGAGCTCCTAGAGTGTCTCTTTTCACCAGAGATAGTACGTTTCTGGGCTAGATATTGGGGGGTTTGTGGTGTAAAGCTTTATGTGTGATGCAGGCCATCTTTAGGTGTATTCTAGCTTCGTAGGGTAGCCAGTTGAGCGCCTTCAGGTGTGGTGAGATATGGTCAAATTTTCTGGATCCTGTAAGGAGTCTTGTGGCTGCGTTGAGACAGGCTTTTAAAGGGGCTGTTGAGATTTTGGGAAGCCCCGATAAAGTAGTATATCCGTATTCCAATCTCGAGATGACTAAAGCTTGAACTGCAGTTTTGAGGTCCTGGATCTCGATGAATGGTTTCATTTTGCTGAGATAGCTGAGGTGAAAGCAGGCATTTTTAGCCAATATGTTGATGTGTGTTTTCATATCAAGGTTCTTATCCAGCGTGATTCCAAGCGATCGGCGTACAATTTCGAGCAGTGATCATCTTGGTCCACTCCTTTATCATCGAAGAGTTTTTTGGAGGTGAAATTAGAAGGAATTCAGTTCAAGTCGTTCGTTAGCCAGTGGACAGTCTTTTCAAGAGCTTGATTCATCGTCTTGATCTCTTCTATGGAAGTGATCTTGATATACAGCTGAGTGTCGTCCGCGTACATGTGGAAGGAGATATATGCCTGCAGTAATAGTTCAGTTAGGGGTTCGACATAGAGGTTGAATAGCGCAGGGGATAGAGTCGAGCCTTGTGGTACTCCTAGTAGATTTGGGGATGAGGGGAAAAGATTTTAAATCACCATAAACCTTTGAGTTCTATTTTCAAGAAAGGATTTGAACCAGTGAAGGACTGTGTCTGATAGTCCCATCCTGTTTTTTAGCCTTTCAAGGATTTTGCCATGATTAACCATGTCGAAGGCAGGCGAGAGGTCAAGCAGGACTAGTAGACAGATTTCATTTTGGTTGAGAGCGAGTAGGGGGTCGTCAACTATATGAAGAATTGCTGTTTCGGTGCTATGCCCTGGTCTGAAATCTGATTGGCTGTCGTTGAGTAGATTGAAATCCGTGATGTGTTGGTTTAATTGTTGTTGAACACATTTTTCCAAAACCTTGGCTAGTATGGGGATGTTGGTTATTGATCGGAAGTTGTTAGGGTCCGAGGAGTGTTGTGTAGGTTTTTTTAGGATGGGGGTGACTTGACCAACTTTTAGGCAATCCGGGATGGAGCCTTGCGAGAGCGATGCATTGAAGATTTTGGCCCAGAGAGGGGAGATGATATGGTAGATGGGAGATAGACAATTTGAAGGGAGAGGGTCATTGAAGTGGTTATTAGGTTTGATAGTTGCTAAGGTTTTTGTAATATCATCGGGATCATAAAGTTTGAAGGTTGACCATTGAGAGTTATTTTTGGGCATAGGCGGCGCAGGATGAGTTGGACCTTCAACTTGAGAGTTCTTTAGGGTAGCTGAGTTGTTTGTGGCCGTCCTGAGCTAGTTTTGTAGAGAGTTGGCTTTAGCTGAGAAGAAAGAAGAAAACTCTTCACTACTTAGCTGCGATTTTGAAGTCATGAGTGCAGTTTTGGCCAATTTGTTTGATTGTTGTTTTAACATTTCAAAGAGTCTTTGGTCTATTTTGGCATTGTCTAGTTCTGATCTGAAGAAGTCTTTTTTTGATTTTAGAATACTTTTGTTATAGGAGTTTCTAGACTTTCGTAGCAGTTTGAGTTGATGAGAAGAGGGGTGTTGTCTCCATTTCAGTTCAGTTAGTCACAGTTTACGTCTTTCTTCATTCAGGGCTCCGTTGAACCACTGGTTTTTGTCTCTGTCTGGTATTCTTTTGAGTTAGTTGGGACTACTTGGTCAAATAGTTTGGTCATTGTGGAGTTGTAGTGATCCGTGAGTTCGTAGACGTCTGACAAGTTAATAGGAGGAGTAAGTACTTTCTCACAGTAGGAAGCTAGATTGTCCCAGTTAATGTTTTTCGTGTCTCTAATACAATGTCTGGGCTTGATTTGCTGAGAGGAAGTTTTCCTTTTAGTGGAGGGTATTTGAAAAGTGATAATGTGATGGTCTGACCAATCACATGGGATGATTGAGATAAATTCAACAATTCTTTCTTTAGAGATGATCCAGTCGAGTGTAGCACCTTTGTAATTAGTTGGTAGTAAACTGGCTTGGATCAAGGAATGGTCTGCTAGGAAGATTTTGACAGCATTGACCTGCTTATCTAAGTGGTCTTCACAGTGCAGATTGAAGTCTCCTAGGAATTTGTCACTAGAGTGAGGGGTCGAGTTGTTGTAATGTTTTCCATAAGTTGGTCTATGAATAAGGCATTTTTACCAGGGGGATGGTAAAGAATATGTAGTTTGTAAGGATGGTTATCTGAGAGCCCAAGGTAATCACAATAATCAAGGGGTTCGGAGTGAATCTTCGAGATAGGATTGTTGGATCGATGTATGCGAGCGATGCCTCTGCCCTTTTTTTGTGGTCTGTCTGGTCTTATGATGTTGTAGTTGAGGGGGCAAGAAGGTCTAGGCATGGGGAGGATGATTCCATGAGCCATGTTTCCGTTAAGAGAGTTACGTCCACTTTCCGGTTCAGGATGAGGTCGGTGATGTCAGATGCGTGTTTCATTGCTGAGCTGCAGTTGAGAAGGAGGCAGGAGATCTGATTCAACGCAATTCCCAAAGTAATGTCATGATTTTCAGTGGTTAGGGTTATTCTTTGTGGGTTATTAGGGTTTATCTTTCTGTGGTTCGGTTGTGAAGTTCTATTTGGATTGATGGGGACAGGGTGGATAGAGAATTCGTCTTTATTGGTGAGGGGACACAGAGTAGATTCGTTGGATAGTAGTAATGTTTGGATTTCAGAGTCAGTTAAGTAGTTAGTGTGTTTGCAAGTACGGATTTGTCTGTTAAACAGAGGTAGTGGGATTGTATTTAGCTTTCTGTTAGTGTAAGATATTTCTAATTTCTGTGATAACATTTTGTAGGTTTTGATATGTAATGTCTGTGTGGGTTCTGAGTGTGTCTAGTTCAAATTGGTATGAGGGATAAGGAGGTAGCAGCGTGCAAAGAGGGCTGTGGTTAGGATTGCTGGTAGGTTCAATAACTGTGCTCGCAGTGTGGGAGGTTTGAGCGGCTGGTAGTGTGGTAGTCGTAGGTGAGTGGGGTTGGCACGAGTGGAAGGCTTTTTTACGATTCGCTACAGCGGCCTCATTGTTGTGAACTTCACCAGAGGTCAGGGAAGGGTTGTGGGGCAGTTGGTTCTGGGGATGGGGCTGGGAGCACGGTACGGAAATGACGGGGTCATGGATTGAGTTCTAAAGGGAGGTGAGTTGTTGTTGCTTCTTTCGAGGGTTCTAGGTAATAGTGTCGGTCGCTGTGACTCTAGCAAGATAGAGGACTCTGTTTGATCTGGGTGGTCTATGGGTTGAGTGTAGGTGTGAGCTTTTAGTGTCGAAAAGTACTTGTCGAATTGTTCTAGGTCCTTATTGGCTCCTTGGATAAGAACAGTGCCGTTTTTGTAAGAGGTTATATTCAGCGTGGCTCTAAGGTTTTGTGAGGGTGCTGTTATAATCCTGGTTCTATAATGAATATTTTTCTTGTCCTGGATGATTAGATGCTTAGAAAAGGAAATTCGTCATTTAGCCATTTTCTAGTGAAAAATATAAGGTCATTGATTATTATACCTTACTTTGCATTGAAGGAGGGGTCAAGGAACAGAGTTTCTGGAGTTTTTCTGAGAAGGTTATGTTTGAAGATTTTGGAAGCATTCCTAGATAGATTGGAGGGGTTTAGTATGGAATAGGAGTTGCTTTCTGTAGGTTTCATAGTTAATCCGCCATGATGTGGTTTGCCTTGCTCTAGGTGGAAAAGATAAGTTTGCAATCCTACTGAGGAAATGCACGGAATATGTATTTCAGAGGGAGATATAGGGACAGGGCTAGGCCTGTGTAGGAGGAATGAATTTCAGTGGCGATTAAGGAAGAAAGCTTCACAGAATAGTCAGATGTGCCAAGTATAGCAATGATGTTACAAGATGGCAGCCATTTTGTAGGCTACAGCAGAGGATGTCTTGTGGGTCTTTCTAATCGAGGGTGACTAGTCCTCTCTTGCTTTTTACTTTTACAGGTTCTGACATTTTGTACACTGGGTAGGAAGAAAATGGTCCAGGATAGCAGAGGATGGCTGCCACTTTGTAGTCAGCAACAGAGGGTGTCTTGTTGGATCTAATATTCCTGGCTGTCTAGTCTCTTTTACTTATTTTGCAGCTCCAACATTTTTACTTATTTCATTTTTATATTTCATGCATTTGCTTTCTGTAAATGTGTCATTAGGCCTTAAACTGAAGGTGCCATGCTGCTTTAACTAATGCCACCTTGTTGCCCATGTTAACTATGGTTGTACATCCTGCACTACTCCTGAATTATCTAGCCTCTCTTACATGCTTGGCAGTACTAAGCAGGGATGTTTCAAGTCACTAGCTCAGCGTATGGAAGCTTATATTATTTGTATCTCATTTCAAGGCCTTTTTGCGCCTTTCTCATAAAAATATTGTACACTTGTAACGAAATCAGAGGTTCGGTTTCTGATGTGTATTCCATTTGTGCCTTTAAGCAAGTTTGTATATCCCCATGCATTGGATAGGGGTTTTAGCATTAGGTACTCATTGGTATGAGGGGAACCCTTTATTACTTTGCATTGTGATATCACTCTTCTTAATTTTGCTTAATAAACCCTTTCAAACACATAGGTGCCGATTACGATCCTGTAAAAACCGGGTACGAACCGTCGGACGGAGCATATTCTCCGTCCGACGCGTACCCGGTCGTACAAAAATACAAACATGGAATTACGATTCGCACGGGAACACCATTTCCGTACGAATCGTAAAAAACCCCGACCGAACAAAATAAACATACAAATGCGAACCGGGAAAGCGCCGACCTGACGTCGGGACGCACGCAGCCTGCCATTCACGAACCAGGAATTACGATTCGCACCGACGTCATCCCGCACGGTGAATATTTTCCGGCAGCCAAAAACTGCCGGGAAATCAGGACGACGCGAACAAGGACTACCAGTACGCGACGGACAGACAGGACGACGCGAACAAGGAGGACCAGTACGCGACAGGACGACGCGAACAAGGAGGACCAGTACGCGACGGACAGACATGGACCCGAACCTACGAGTCATCCCGGCCCTCATAGCAGTCGACCTCCTCTACAGGTTCCGACGCAGACGCCGCAGAAGGTCAGAACAACTAAGGGAGGGGGGAAAGTGGGGTGGGGTGGGGGTGGCAGGACCAGGGCAGGCCACAAACCCCCCACCAAAGTCACACAGCACACATGCCCTGGACATACCTGACTCCCATGCCCTGGTCACTACGAGGGGGTGGGGGCGTGTCCAGATAAGCCAGCGACCGCCACAACGGAAGTCCGTCACGACGCGAACAGGCAACACAACCAGACAGGTACGTCCCGTACCCACGCCTGAAGAGCGTGGGTACGAGTCGAACCACGCCCACACCCACGTCACCCCAACAATGGCGGGATGGCTCGTACCCACGTGGCAAAGGCCTGGGTACGGCCCGCACAAGCATCACATAGCGTGGGGACGGATATGTACGGACCCTACCCCCACCCGTATGCATGGAGCGTACCCCCACCCCAACAGTGTAAGTACGACCCGTACCCACCCGCGTACGTATGGAGCGTACCCCCACCCCAACAGCGTAAGTACGACCCGTACCCACACCCGCGTACGTATGGAGCATACCCCCACCCCAACAGTGTAAGTACGACACGTACCCCCACCTCGAATGCATGGAGCGTAGCCCCACCCCAACAGTGTAAGTACGACACGTACCCCCACCTCGAATGCATGGAGCGTAGCCCCACCCCAACAGTGTAAGTACGACACGTACCCCCACCTCGAATGCATGGAGCGTAGCCCCACCCCAACAGTGTAAGTACGACACGTACCCCCACCTCGAATGCATGGAGCGTAGCCCCACCCCAACAGTGTAAGTAAGACACGTACCCTCACCTCGAATGCATGGAGCATAGCCCCACCCCAACAGTGTAAGTACGACACGTACCCCCACCTCGAATGCATGGAGCGTACCCACATCCGCGTATGTCATGAGCGTACATATTGTGAAATTGGAGAGGTGGGTGCAGAGTCCTCCCAGCAGTGCCCTGAGACAGGAGGGGTGTGTGCAGAGTCCTCCCAGCAGTGCCCTGAGACAGGAGGGGTGTGTGCAGAGTCCTCCCAGCAGTGCCCTGACACAGGAGGGGTGGGTGCAGAGTCCTCCCAGCAGTGCCCTGAGACAGGAGGGGTGGGTGCCTATCACTCACAGCAGTGTCCTGAGACAGGAGGGGTGGGTGCCTATCACTCCCAGCAGTGCCCTGAGACAGGAGGGGTGTGTGCAGAGTCCTCCCAGCAGTGCCCTGAGACAGGAGGGGTGGGTGCAAAGTACTCCCAGAAGTGCCCTGAGACAGGAGGGGTGTGTGCAGAGTCCTCCCAGCAGTGCCCAGACACAGGAGGGGTGGGTGCAGAGTCCTCCCAGCAGTGCCCAGACACAGGAGGGGTGGGTGCAGAGTCCTCCCAGCAGTGCCCTGAGACAGGAGGGGTGGGTGCCTATCACTCCCAGCAGTGCCCTGAGACAGGAGGGGTGTGTGCAGAGTCCTCCCAGCAGTGCCCTGAGACAGGAGGGGTGGGTGCAAAGTCCTCCCAGCAGTGCCCTGAGACAGTAGGGGTGTGTGCAGAGTCCTCCCAGCAGTGCCCTGAGACAGGAGGGGTGTGTGCAGAGTCCTCCCAGCAGTGCCCAGACACAGGAGGGGTGGGTGCAGAGTCCTCCCAGCAGTGCCCAGACACAGGAGGGGTGGGTGCAGAATCCTCCCAGCAGTGCCCAGACACAGGAGGGGTGGGTGCAGAGTCCTCCCAGCAGTGCCCTGAGACAGGAGGGGTGGGTGCCTATCACTCCAAGCAGTGCCCTGAGACAGGAGGGGTGTGTGCAGAGTCCTCCCAGCAGTGCCCAGACACAGGAGGGGTGGGTGCAGAGTCCTCCCAGCAGTGCCCAGACACAGGAGGGGTGGGTGCAGAGTCCTCCCAGCAGTGCCCTGAGACAGGAGGGGTGGGTGCCTATCACTCCCAGCAGTGCCCTGAGACAGGAGGGGTGTGTGCAGAGTCCTCCCAGCAGTGCCCTGAGACAGGAGGGGTGTGTGCATAGTCCTCCCAGCAGTGCCTAGACACAGGAGGGGTGTGTGCAGAGTCCTCCCAGCAGTGCCCAGACACAGGAGGGGTGTGTGCAGAGTCCTCCCAGCAGTGCCCAGACACAGGAGGGGTGGGCGCAGAGTACTCCCAGCAGTGCCCTGAGACAGGAGGGGTGTGTGCAGAGTCCTCCCAGCAGTGCCCTGACACAGGAGGGGTGGGTGCAGAGTCCTCCCAGCAGTGCCCTGAGACAGGAGGGGTGGGTGCCTATCACTCCCAGCAGTGCCCTGAGACAGGAGGGGTGTGTGCAGAGTCCTCCCAGCAGTGCCCTGAGACAGGAGGGGTGGGTGCAAAGTCCTCCCAGCAGTGCCCTGAGACAGGAGGGGTGTGTGCAGAGTCCTCCCAGCAGTGCCCAGACACAGGAGGGGTGGGTGCAGAGTCCTCCCAGCAGTGCCCAGACACAGGAGGGGTGGGTGCCTATCACTCCCAGCAGTGCCCATGGAACGCAAAGGGTGGAGTAGTCACAGATACCATGCCCACAAATGTCAGTCAGGTGCACAAAGACCCTGCAGTACATGTACCACATGTGTTCGAGGCTAGGAGTATACGCATGCATAGCGCAGAAAAGAAAACATGTACACATGAAGTCATGTCAATAGGCCACATACACAAGTACAATGACTACCAAGGATGCCACGAATGACGCAGGTGGAGACATCGCTCAGCATGCATGTGCAAAGGTGAAGGACTACGTCACACACCCAGCTAATGGACACACAGCTCTGTGCCAAAGTCAGGGGACACCCTGCAGGGAAGAAGTCAGGGTACACAGAGGAAGGAATACACCTTGGGACAATTGCAACATGCAGCAACTGCATACATGAATGGAGAAAGGTAGCTAACACCGTGTGATGGCACACAGATCCCAGGGTCCCCCCTATGAGCAGCACACTACTACATTTCCCACACACCCAACACATGACCAACACCCACAACCATGTAGCAGCCCCACCAACAGCAAGGCCAGCAATGCAGGAGTGTTCCAAGGGCAAAAATAAATTGCTTTATTCAGCATGAGAAAAAAACTAGTATGACGTGAGTCCAATTTCAACAAAGGCCATAGGGCAGTCCAGGAGTCCCAACTGGATGGGGGACACAGTGGGATGCGTGTCCCCTAGCTTGCCTGCACAGTTACAATCCGTCGTCTTCCACAGGGGTCAGGGCATCATGTGGGGGGGAAGAAACAGGCACCGCAGGGACAGGAGGGTGAAGGGTAGGTGTCGTGGGTGCAGGGATGGAGGACTCCACCACAGGGGGTGGGGCAGGGCCAAAGGCGGAGGCCAGGATCTCGCTGCACACCTTAGCAAGGTCCTCCAGGGACTCCCCTGCACCCGAAGGAACCACAGGCCCCAAGGAGGGGGGGGGGTCAGAGGGATGGGTCGCAGCGCCACTGTGTGAGGGTGTGGACAGGGGGGGGAATCAAGCACCATGACCGGGGACCTCCTTGACCGCTTGCGGGGTGGTGTCACTGTGGGGCTCAGGGACAGAGCGGCCATGAAGGAGTCTTTGGGGGAGATGTGGCCAGGAGAGCTGAGGGGAGGGGATTTGGAGGGAGTGGATTGGGTGGAATGCGGACTCCCACTCTGGCTGCGTGTCACACGTTTGCCCCCCGACCCAGTGGGTGTGCCTACTGCACCCTGTGTGTGCGTGTCAGGAGGTGTGCGGCGGACCTTCCCTGCTGGTGTGGTGCCTGTGTCTGATGTGGTGGTTGCATGCTTACGTCTGGGTGTATGTTGGACAGGCATGGGAGTGGGAAGTGTGGAAGGAGCAGGGGTAGGGGGTGGGACGTAGCGCTGCAGGAGACCCACTGCTGCAGTCAGTGTGGAGTCTATGGACCTCAGCAAGTTGCGTTGGTCAGCCTGCGATGAATGAATGCCCTCCAAGTATGCCTCCATGTTGTTGAGGACCTGGCTGTGGCCATGGAGGACATTAAGGATCGCAGTCTGACCAATCTGCAACTGCCGCTGGATGTCCACAGACTCAGCATTGGCGGCAGCAGTGGAGACAGGGGCAGGGGGTGCGGTGCCTGGCAGGAAGGAGACATGTGGTGACCGGGCACGTTGGGAAGGGACACGAGCACGTGGGAGGTGGCTGATGCCAATGGAGGGGGCGGTGCCAGATGTAGGGCTGCTGTCAGATGGTGGTGCAGCCACCGCCCACTCGGAGTGATCATCCTCGGACCCGTCCGCTTCATAGTCTGTTGTGCCAGTCGACAGGTCCCCGGGGTCACTCTCCACCGCCTCTGTCCCACTCGAAGTGCCAGCCCCGATATCACCGCTGGCACTGGTGCTCGGTCCCTCCGCGCCGTCTGTGTCCATGTCTCCCACCGTGTCCCCCGACGATGCTGTGGGCAGGGTGAAGAGACAGAAAGTAATCATACACCTGTATACATATGTCACATGAGTACAATCTACGTAGGTTACAGTGCATAGCCTGAAACAAAGGATGAGTTACAACTACAAAACAAGGTACATACGTAGGCCCTGCAAGACACAGTTGTGTGAACCACCATGGCATGGAAAAACTATGGAGAGCATGACACAATAGCAAATGAGATGACATGGCATTCTGACTGAGGAGCAAGGCCCTGGGGACAATACAGCACTGCATCTGCACCACACAGCGTGGCAGGAAATTGGGATGAGCAGTGACCAAATCCAGGAACTAGAGGCACATGCAGCATAGGTAATACTGAGAACATGCCCACCCTGACTGGCACGCTGCACCTTGAGTGTATGTCCAGACAAACATCACACACTGGCCAGTCCGAGCAAGGAGATGACAGGTCTTGACATGTAGGCCATGGCCGCCCCACCCACCCCCTACATGAGACACATCTGTGGAGACACAGGAAGCACTTACATCTCTTAGTCTGGGTGAAATACACATGGGATGCAATAATTCAAGATTGCACACCAAATACCCAAGGTGCGGCTGTCCAAAGAATCATGTACAAATGGCCATCATCAGATGATTGCTACAAGACACACAGGCAATGGCCACCGTGAGTATGAACTTGGAAAAACATGTCAGGCTGGACAGTGGACACTTGTAATACATTTCACGTCAATAAACATGGTGCCAGGGGACAATGGCACAGAGCACAAGCGATGCTGTAGACACAGAGATTGTCGGCATTCTCGGATTACACACATGATACCTAGGAAAAGATGCCCCTGGGGACAGTAGTGGCCACACAACTCCATGCTCCTGAATGGAAATGACTGCAACACACGCTAACATCCCTGCACTATGCGTAACGCACACTCATGCACATCATGTCACAGGCCACCACATGGGACATGCCTGCTGGAAGGCCTCGCACTCAAGAGATTAACTCCCATGTCTGAAATCAGCATCAGTGCCAACTGACATGGAACCCACAAGTCCAGAACTGGACAGGGCACAGGCAAGGTCACCAAACCTCTTACACACCACCCCCACACATGACGCTGCAGGCATTGTACACTTGGAGAAGGTGTCAGGCTACATTACTTTGTGATGGAGTGACTACACAGAGACCAGGGAACACATTGCAAGGTTGGGAAGGGAGGCAGGTGAGGCCTGCAACACTGTGGGTAACAGGATCGTCACAACACCATAAACCCTGGAAGTGTATCCATGGAACAGTGCACTTACAAATGCTGGTGAAACACAACAAACACACACATGTACCTACCCCCTTCCGGCTGCTGCATGTCCTGTAGACGCCTGTCCAAGTCAGGAAAGACCACCGCCAGCACACGTTTCTGGATGTGGGAGAGACGGCGGCGCCCGCGGTTCTTGTGGCTCTCAGGTGAGTCCCCCAGCAGGAGCCGTGCGATCCTCCGCGTCCAGCACCGGATATCCTGCCAGCGTTTCCTCACCTGGGACAGGTGCCGCCTCCGACCATCCGCACTCCTCACGGCGCTGACGGCGTCCAGCCATATCTGCTCCTTGGCAGAGGCGTCTACCTGTGAGGATGAACAAGTGACACTACATCAATACACCTTGCACATGTCACGGGGACACAGATTAGAACACATTTGCAGTTTACAACAAGGCATAGTATGCATCCAACGCATTGCAACTTTGTCATAGGGACATGATCCTGTGGGGGAAGGCCAAAAGCAGTACGTGCCATTGGAAGGATACAGGTGGAATGAGGGCAACTACACAATCAATGATCCAGGCTCACACTGTGCATCACACCCACCCCTCCTGTCTCAGGGCACTGCTGGGAGTGATAGGCACCCACCCCTCCTGTCTCAGGGCACTGCTGGGAGGACTCTGCACCCACCCCTCCTGTGTCTGGGCACTGCTGGGAGGACTCTGCACACACCCCTCCTGTCTCAGGGCACTGCTGGGAGGACTCTGCACACACCCCTCCTGTCTCAGGGCACTGCTGGGAGGACTCTGCACCCACCCCTCCTGTCTCAGGGCACTGCTGGGAGTGATAGGCACCCACCCCTCCTGTCTCAGGGCACCGCTGGGAGGACTCTGCACACACCCCTCCTGTCTCAGGGCACTGCTGGGAGGACTCTGCACACACCCCTCCTGTCTCAGGGCACTGCTGGGAGGACTCTGCACCCACCCCTCCTGTCTCAGGGCACTGCTGGGAGTAATAGGCACCCACCCCTCCTGTCTCAGGGCACTGCTGGGAGGACTCTGCACCCACCCCTCCTGTGTCTGGGCACTGCTGGGAGGACTCTGCACACACCCCTCCTGTCTCAGGGCACTGCTGGGAGGACTCTGCACACACCCCTCCTGTCTCAGGGCACTGCTGGGAGGACTCTGCACCCACCCCTCCTGTGTCTGGGCACTGCTGGGAGGACTCTGCACACACCCCTCCTGTCTCAGGGCACTGCTGGGAGTGATAGCCCCCACCCCTCCTGTCTCAGGGCACTGCTGGGAGACATCAGGCATTCCTCCCCCTGGGACCCCCCCTACAGTACAAAGCATGTGTGTCACACCTGGACACAATGGCAGAAGTCACAGTCACTAAAAAGGGACACAGTCTGTGCCAGTGGACACTGAACTCACCTGATAACCTGGTCGCCCATACAGCATGGGGTACCGTGGGAGGATCACATCCACCAAAGCCATGTTCTCCTCCAGGGTGAATGGCTGTGACCTCTCCACAGCCCTTGACATGGTTCCAGGGAATCAGTAGCAGCAGCTGGGTCGTGGAATACAGAGATGTGCAGGCAAGTGCTCCCTCATGGGACCTGGCTGCCTTATATCTGCCTTGCTGGCCCATCTCATGCACAGGAGTACAGAGTGATTGGTCACTCACATTTGCATCCTATGTTTCCTCCAATCCCTTCAAACCTAGCAGTCTGTGGGTTCTCTATTGGTTTCATTCTCCTGCATGATGTCAGCCCCACAAACACATTGCAACAAAGTAGAAGAATTCCAACTGACTACTGCTGTGCACCTTCCAGAACACATTCAAATTTTGAACTTGGTCTCCATGACAACCAGCATGCATGTAGGCCTTAATACTTGTCCCTCATGTGTCCACTATGTAATTTGGAGCTCCACACACAGGTACGTTCCGGGGCTCTAGGGCACCCCAAATGCATTGCAACGGACCGTACACGCGTGCCTACGTTCACTATCACTATGGGTGTCCTCGCGTATGCGTAGTCGTAGTGGTACAGGCCGTACACACGCCTGTACGCTCCCTATCACTACGAGTACACATACGCGAGGCCACCCATAGTGATAGGGAGCGTACAGGCGTGTGTACGGCCCGTACCACTATGGGTGTTCTTGCGCATGCGTACACGTAGTGCTACGGGCCGTACACACGCCTGTACGCTCCCTATCACTATGGGTGGCCTCGCGTATGCGTACTCGTAGTGGTACGGGCCGTACACACGCCTGTACGCTCCCTATCACTATGGGTGGCCTCGCGTATGCGTACACGTAGTGATAGGGAGCGTACAGGCGTGTGTACGGCCCGTACCACTACGAGTACGCATACGCGAGGCCACCCATAGTGATAGGGAGCGTACAGGCGTGTGTATGGCCCGTACCACTACGAGTACGCATACGCGAGGCCAACCATAGTGGTTGGGAGCGTACAGGCGTGTGTACGGCCCATACCACTACGAGTACGCATACGCGAGGCCACCCATAGTGATAGGGAGCGTACAGGCGTGCGTACGGCCCGTACCACTACGAGTACGCATACGCGAGGCCAACCAGAGTGATAGGGAGCGTACAGGCGTGTGTACGGCCCTTACCACTACGAGTACGCATACGCGAGGCCACCCATAGGGAGCGTACAGGCGTGTGTACGGCCCGTACCACTACGACTACGCATACGCGAGGCCACCCATAGTGATAGGGAGCGTACAGGCGTGTGTACGGCCCGTACCACTATGGGTGTTCTTGCGTATGCCTACTCGTAGTGGTACGGGCCGTACACATGCCTGTACACTCGCCATCACGATGGGTACACATACGGCAGCACTCCCATAGTGATATGGAAACGTACACAGGCCCTCTTCGCAGCAGTACAGCGGTTTTCACACATCACAGTGGTGACAGGCGGCACACAGGTAGGGATAGGGCGGACATACTTGTCCATGGATGGAAATACTTGTCCATGGATGGACATACTTGTCAGGCCCTCTTCGCAGCAGTACAGCGGTTTTCACACATCACAGTGGTGACAGGCGGCACACAGGTAGGGATAGACCGGACATACTTGTCCATGGATGGACATACTTGTCCATGGATGGACATACTTGTCCATTAATTGACATCAAGGCATCGTCTGTGCATTACTACATGTGTGGGGCACAGGTGTGACGGCCTGTGATGTGGAACATTACTCCTGAGTCGAGAAGGCACCAGATGTATGATGAGATGTGTACAGATGTACTGTGTGATGGTGCAATGTGTGCCAGGCATGCCCTTGACTCCTTTGACATGTGTGCATGTCGTACTGCACACTTGGGGTGAGCGTCACTGGCATGGCACGGACACCAACACACGGAAAGGTCCCCTGATGCCCGGTACAGGGGTTATCACACCTGACTTGTCACTACCCACGGTGCACAATGTGACTATGTCATGTATGTGTGGGGGCTTCCCATCAGGTTGATGTTGGAGCACCCTCAAAAGCTGCAGCCGTTGCAGCAACCAACATGTGTCTGTGTGTAGATTGTCATTGCACACTGTTCCGCACACCATGCCACATGTGGTATCGGATGTGAGGTGCACATGTATGCATGGGACACGGAGTAGCGTGACAAGGACATGTCAGCATCCTCACAAGGAATGTGTGGTGAGTCATGACATGTGCACCTTCATGGCAAGGTGTGTGGGCTGTCCTAGTGTAATGTCATGTGACCTGTGGCTCCAGTGTTCCGCTACCAGTCTCTGCAATCGGCATCCTACTGCTGCTGATGTGTGGGCGTATGTCACTCCTGTCTTGCGTCTGGCTGTTCACTTGCACTGGGACACAGCTATTCCCATGGCGTGGCATGGGGAGGTTCTCAATCTCCGTGTGTAGCTGGGTCTTGGTAGGAGTGTCACCTTGCATCCATACGTGTCCTGGGCATGTAGCACATACCTGACTCCCTATGTAGCATATGTGTATTGACAGATTAACATGTGCTCAGTACATATGATTTGTTGTCGTAGTGCACTCACTCTTCCTTGTCACTTCCAAATTACTGCAGAGCGCCGCCTCTTGCCCGACCAATTCCGGACTTGGCTGCCATGCAGGAGAATGACAGCATCCGGCTCTACCGCTTCACCCAACCGTTGATTCTGGAGTTGACGGCGAGACTGGCACCACACCTGCAACCGCAGCACAGGTATCCTACGGCACTGACACCCCAGCTGAAGGTAATGGCTGCCCTACATTTTCTTGCCACGGGTACCTTTCAAAATACCATAGCTCATGTTGGTGGCATGTCCCAGAGCATGTTCTGCCGTGTGCTGCATGATTTCTTAGAGGCCATGTTGATTCACCTGGATGACTTCATCAAGTTCCCAACCCCTGAACAGATGACTGCGGTCAAGCGTGGATTCTATGCCCTGGGAGGGATGCCCCATGTCATTGGGTCCATAGATGGGACACATGTAGCTTTGGTACCACCACACGCACGGGAGGTGGCGTACCGCAATCGAAAGCACTACCACTCCATCAATGCCCTTGTGGTGTGTCAGTCCAACATGGTGATTTCACATGTCTGTGCTCGTTTTCCAGGATCAGCACACGATGCCTACATCATGAGGCGTAGCAGGATGCCTGAAATGATGATGCAGCTGCGCAACGAACGGGCATGTGTTGTTGGTGGGTACAGTCTGTCTGTCCTGTATTTTGCATAGCCTACCAGCACGACCGCTTCACCACTTCTAACGATGTCCATGTGCTTCCCATGTAGGGGACGCTGGCTATCCCAACATGCCTTGGCTGCTCACACCTCTCCGCAACCCCATCACGCCGGCCCAGCTCCGCTACAACACCGCCCATGGCCGGACAAGGCGAGTGATAGAGAGGACGTTTGGCCTGCTGAAGAGCCGATTCAGGTGCCTACACAAGACCGGCGGCGCACTCCCATATGCCCCGGCGAAGGTCTGCAAGATCTTCGTGGTCTGCTGCATGCTGCACAACATGGCAGTTGAAAGAGCTGTGCCACTCATCCTGGATCAACATGACGAGGACCATCCACCCGTGGAGGACGAAGGGCTTGGCAATGGGGCTAGTGATGTGGAGGATGTGGAGCCGCAAGAGGACATCCGGACTCGGCTCATACGCGACTTCTTTGCTTAGTGGTGAGTACCAGTGTCTGAGTGTGCACGCATTGGTCCCCGTGTGGCATGTGTTGTGATGTGTGTGTCCACCTGCATGTATGGCACGTGAGTCAGAGGTGTGTGTGGGTGTGTCACTGGAGTGATGGTGGCAGTGATGGTTGTATTTCCCCAGTCATAATTGTGACCTAGCATGTTGTCATCCATACATGTGTCGAGTAAATGCACATGCAAGTGGCTGTGCTTTTTGTGGCTGACTTCTTGTGTGTCTCTCTTCCCCAGGTACTTGCGCATGCCGTCTGCTGCTTGCATTGTTGTGGCACTGCTATTCCTCATGGACATGACATCGTGGGCTGACTCAGCGTTACAGGCACGGACACGTTTGGAAGTCTCCATAGGGTAACGGATGCATCTGGGGTGTATTGGGTGTGGCAGTTGTTCACGATGTATGCACACTGCCCCTGTCGATGTTTGGTTCCTCTGCAGCCATGTAGCATTACCATGGGACACGACATGCAGCTGTGTACACCTGAAAAGATGGTCTGCCTGGTTGACAGTCATCAGTGATGGGATAGGGGATTGTGATGATGGCATCAATGTGTGTGACACTGCCCTCGGGCACATACGGTTAGCATTGGCTTGACATGGTGTGGGACTTCCACATCAGCGGATCTATGGTGTATGGCAGGCTCTCCGTGAGCAGCTGTGGGTGTTTAGCTGTTAGCCGACGCTTGTGTGCCAGTTCCATGGCGAACACGCATTTGTGCTGCAGAAGGGGGGTGCCAGTGTTGGACCCACATGTTACTCCACATGATGTGTTCATGTGTACTTCAAGTTGCCTCTGCAATCCCGAAAACATGACTAATAAAGGTGTCCCTATGCCTCCAAGGTGCCTCTTCTCAGTCAATGCTGGTGTGTTGCCACGGTGCATCCAGCATGTCTGGCATGGTATTCCCTGATTGTGGCTATGTGTCAATGTGTCGAGTAGCAAGATGCAAGCTGTGTGTGTGGGCTGAGACTGTGTATTGGGCATGATGTCCATGACTGTGTGGGTATTGTGACATGTGCCATCCCCATGCATCCAACGTTGGCCAGGACCCCATTCTCTGCATCCACCGGACTCAAGCTTGCAGGACATGGTTCTGCCACCTGTCTACACATACCTGGGTGCCCCCCAGGACACTGGACTGGATCCCTGACCTCTGCGCATGACTGTTGCTGTACTCAATGTGTCTGTCAGCACGGTTGTTCGGCCACCCCCTCAGCTGGTTGGGCCCATCACGGGTGTGTATGGTGCTCCATGTCTGTCTTGCCTAATAAACTGTGACCCATGTGTCCTGTGCCAGACTCAGGCCCCAGGGTGTGGATGGTTGAAGACAAAAGATGACTCAGGCATGTTTAGACTTTACAAGACACATGTTAGGTAATAATGCAACCAGCAGGCATCTACTCTTCATAGTGTGATTTATTATTGGGGGGGGGGGGGGACAAAGTGAGGGGCTTTCCGGGAGTTTGGAATCTAAAGTTCAGTAGGGGAGTTGGTGTCCTTGCCATTTGAAAACCTCAGAGTCCATGCCACAGTCTTTGTCAACATTGGTCAGCCAGTGACGAGCAGGGCCATGTGGCAGAGAATGTCTCTTGATGCTGTGATGCTGTTGCTCCAGTGGGCCAGGTGCCAGGCCAGGTGTCCTGGGAGATGGTGATGTAGCGTCGACCCTCACGGTCCTTTCCGTGGACGACCCGGCCTCCTGCGGGGACCCTCAGCAGCAGGCCGTGACGACGTCTGGGATGCTCCATCGGATGTTTCCTCCTCCTCCTCCTGATCCCTCCCTGTGGGTGGTGATGTTCTCCGCCTTCTGGCACAGGGGGGGTCGGCCATGTTGTCGGCCATCCGACGGAGTGTATCGTGAATCCCCTGGAACGCCGTCACTTGCTCAGCCTGTCTGTCCTCCATCCTCCGTTGGTGTCGCAGTAGACAGGCATGTTGCTCCGCATGTTGCTGGGCCTGCTGGGTCTTTATCTCATCGAGGGTCCCCTTGATCTCATTGAGGGTGGACACAACCTGGGCCATGCCCGTGGTGTCCTGCCGGTATGTGTCCATGATGTTTCGGACATGGGCAAATACCGGTTCCCCAGCCAACTGGTCAGGCTCGCGCCTCCGCCGTCCTCCACTCCCACCACCCCTGCCCACTTGCACCTGGCCTGCCCTTGTGGGTACATCGGGTCTCCGGGAACCCTGAGGGGTGGCATTGGCGTTGTCGCCTGCCTCCTCCTGGGTGCCCGGGACACCGTGTCCCTCCTGGCCAGCCTGGCTGCATTGTGGTGTTGGGGCAGGGATCCTGGGTGTCTCCTGGGATGTGGCAGGAGTGGGGGTGGTGGTTGGCACAGTTGTACCTGACGCAGGTGCTGCAGGTGGTTGGACACCAGAGGGGCCAGGTCGGTCGGGGTCGTCCACAGAGTGGTGAGAGTGGTCGCTGCCGGTGGGATCGGGCTCCCGCAGATCCGGGTCCTGTGAGTCTTCCCCCCCAGTGTTGGGGGGTGAACCACGACGTTGACCTGTGTGTGAGAGAGACAATGTTAATTTTGGTCCATGCAACATCCATGTTTCATCTGTTTCAAAGTTGGGACATTTCCTCTTGGAATTGGGATCTGTCTTGCATTCCACTCATAGTGCACTTGTGCATGGGTGTGTCCCTTGGGCACCACTTTGGCCCCTTTAACTATGTGTGGCACGGTCTTACTTGCTGCGTCAAGTGTGACTGCAGTCAGCAGTGGAGTGGGCAGGTGTGGCGAGCCATGCATTGGCGCCTTCCGTGTAGCACTGTACATGTGCACATGGAGTGGATCCACACACTTATATGATCCAGGTAGCTGTCGTTGTGCTCGTGAACAGGTTGTGACATGGCCCAGTGTTTTGCCATGGGGAAGAGGGGGGTTCTGGGACTGGCCACCCTTGTCTACATGCACGCAGTCTACCTGCTGACGAGCAGACATTCGCACACGCAACACGGCTGATTTGCTCTCCCTGTGTCTCGCTCCCTCTCTGTCCCCCTCTCCCTCCCTCTCTGTCCCCCTCTCCCTCCCTCTCTGTCCCCCTCTCCCTCCCTCCGTGTGTCAGCCTCCTCCCTCTGTCCGTCTCCCTCCCTCTCTGTCCCCCTTTCCCTCCCTCCGTGTGTCAGCCTCCTCCCTCTGTCAGCCTCCTCCCTCTGTCCGTCTCCCTGTGTCTCCCTCCCTCTGTGTCCCCCTCTCCCTCCATCTGTGTGTCAGCCTCCTCCCTCTGTCTGTCTCCCTGTGTCTCCCTCCCTCTCTGTCCCCCTCTCCCTCCCTCTCTGTCCCCCTCTCCCTCCCTCCGTGTGTCAGCCTCCTCCCTCTGTCCGTCTCCCTCCCTCTCTGTCCCCCTCTCCCTCCCTCTGTGTGTCACCCTCTGTCACCTCAGCCCAGCTTCCTGGGCACACACTGTTAGCAGATCTTTGAGTGGCCCTTGGCTTGTTGATGTGAGTTTGTTTCTGATCTCCAGGCACCCATTGGGTGTGATGTGTGTCTGTGCGCTGCTGCTGTGGTGGTGTGTGCTGCCACTCTTTCACAATGTTGGCTGTTCATTAGCTGCTGTCATGTGCAAAACAGTGCCTTCACCCCCATGTGTTGATGCAAGGCGTCCGCCATTTGCTGGCAAGTCATTCCTGTGTTGGGACACACTGTTTGTCTGGCTGTGACCTAGGCCATATGACCAGAGGGCATTGTTGTCTGCTTCGGAGTTGCACTATGTGATTTTTGGGGCCCAGCCTCCCGCCATCCGGGTTACCGTGTCATGTGTTGGTGTCTTCTGTGGCCTGTGACTTGACATTGTCCAGCTGGGTGCATGGGGCATGGTGGCAGCAGTGGCATGTGCGTGCTCATGGAGTGTGGTTGAGTCATGCGATGGCTTGGGGTGGTTGCGTGCCTGTTAGTGATTTTGGTTGTGGATGCCGTTCCCCCCATGTGAGGTGCGTTGTTTGTGTACTCACCCGGGTCTCTGAGTACTTCTAATCCTTCGACTGCCTCCACCGGCAGTATGGCCATCACCCTCTCCTCCCAGGGCTGGTAGTGTACGGGTCTGCGGGAGGGCCCTCCTCCAGTGGCGTTGGCCTGGTTGTGTTCCTCCTGCCTCTTGGCTCGGACCCTCCTCCGCAGATCATACCACCTGTTCTGGCATTCCTGCCTGGTCCTTCTGGTGTCCGCAACAGCATTCACAGCATCGACGATGGTCTGCCACATGGCTGTTTTAGCTGCCATGCTGGTGTTTCTGACCAATGTTCCAAAGAGCTGTGGCTCGACTCTGAGGATTTCATCGACAAGAACCTCCAACTCTCGGTTACTGAACTTTGGATTCTTGGTAGTGGGGACGGTGAGGGGTGTGGGTGTGGATGGTGGGGGGGGGTGTGGATGGTGGGGGGGGTGTGTGGATGGTTGTGGGTGTGTGGGTGTGTGGGTGTGGTTGTGCAGGTGTGTGTGTGAATGTGATGAGGGTGTGTTTGTGAAGGTGGTTCTGTGGAGATGTGCAAGTGTAAGGTGTGGTGAAGCTTGTAGTAAGGTGCTGTAAGTTGTCTGTGGTGTCTGGCAGCAGTGAGTCTGTTGCAAAGGCTCATGGTTTGTGTGTGTGGGCCCTTTTTATTGGTCCATTGGTGGGTGTGGCTGTGTTTGAAGTTTGGGTGGGTGTGTTATAAGGAGTGGTGGTGTTTAGGGCCTCTGTTTGTTTTTGGCAGTTGCAGGTCAGTGAATGTGTGTTTTTTTAGTGTTTGTTGGCCATGTTTAGTGGCTTTGTGCCATTCGAATAGTGTATTCTTGTGTTGTTTTGTTTTGTCCTGGTTGTGTACGTGCGTTTTGAGCGTGTGTACAGTGTGTAGCTGGGCCATTTGGTTGTACGGTGCTGTCCTTGTGTGTGGCTTGGCACGACTCGTACATGCGGTTGTGATGTTGGGCCATGGGGTGCGCTCCGTACTTAGGAGGTTGTGGTGGGGGTGCGACTGGAACGTACTGGGGTGTAGGTACACGGGGGTACGACATGTACAGGGGTGGGGGTACGACTCGAACGTACTGGGGTGTACTTAGACGGTGGTACGACACGTACAGGGGTGGGGGTACGACTCGAACGTACTGGGGTGTACTTAGACGGTGGTACGACACGTACAGGGGTGGGGGTACAACTCGAACGTACTGGGGTGTGGGTACACGGGGGTGTGACACGTACAAGGGTGGGGGTACGACTCGAACGTACTGGGGTGTGGGTACACGGTGGTACGACACGTACAGGGGTGGGGGTACGACTCGAACGTACTGGGGTGTAGGTACACGGGGGTACGACACGTACAGGGGTGGGGGTACGACTCAAACGTACTGGGGTGTGGGTACACGGTGGTACGACACATACAGGGGTGGGGGTACGACTCGAACGTACTGGGGTGTGGGTACACGGTGGTACGACACGTACAGGGGTGGGGGTACGACTCGAACGTACTGGGGTGTGGGTACACGGTGGTACGACACGTACAGGGGTGGGGGTGCGACTCGAACGTACTGGGGTGTGGGTACACGGTGGTACGACACGTACAGGGGTGGGGGTACAACTCGAACGTACTGGGGTGTAGGTACACGGGGGTATGACACGTACAGGGGTGGGGGTACGACTCGAACGTACTGGGGTGTGGGTACACGGTGGTACGACACGTACAGGGGTGGGGGTATGACTCAAACGTACTGGGGTGTACTTAGACGGTGGTACGACACGTACAGGGGTGGGGGTACGACTCGAACGTACTGGGGTGTGGGTACACGGTGGTACGACACGTACAGGGGTGGGGGTACGACTCGAACGTACTGGGGTGTAGGTACACGGGAGTATGACACGTACAGGGGTGGGGGTACGACTCGAACGTACTGGGGTGTAGGTACACAGTGGTACGACACGTACAGGGGTGGGGGTACGACTCGAACGTACAGGGGTGTGGGTACACGGTGGTACGACACGTACAGGGGTGGGGGTACGACTCGAACGTACTGGGGTGTACTTAGACGGTGGTACGACACGTACAGGGGTGGGGGTACGACTCGAACGTACTGGGGTGTAGGTACACGGGGGTGTGACACGTACAAGGGTGGGGGTACGACTCAAACGTACTGGGGTGTGGGTACACGGTGGTACGACACATACAGGGGTGGGGGTACGACTCGAACGTACTGGGGTGTAGGTACACGGGGGTACGACACGTACAGGGGTGGGGGTACGACTCGAACGTACTGGGGTGTGGGTACACGGTGGTACGACACGTACAGGGGTGGGGGTACGACTCGAACGTACTGGGGTGTCGGTACACGGTGGTACGACACGTACAGGGGTGGGGGTGCGACTCGAACGTACTGGGGTGTGGGTACACGGTGGTACGACACGTACAGGGGTGGGGGTACAACTCGAACGTACTGGGGTGAAGGTACACGGGGGTATGACACGTACAGGGGTGGGGGTACGACTCGAACGTACTGGGGTGTGGGTACACGGTGGTACCACACGTACAGGGGTGGGGGTACGACTCGAACGTACTGGGGTGTACTTAGACGGTGGTACGACACGTACAGGGGTGGGGGTACAACTCGAACGTACTGGGGTGTGGGTACACGGTGGTACGACACGTACAGGGGTGGGGGTACGACTCGAACGTACTGGGGTGTAGGTACACGGGAGTATGACACGTACAGGGGTGGGGGTACGACTCGAACATACTGGGGTGTGGGTACACAGTGGTACGACACGTACAGGGGTGGGGGTACGACTCGAACATACTGGGGTGTGGGTACACGGTGGTACGACACGTACAGGGGTGGGGGTGCGACTCGAACGTACTGGGGTGTGGGTACACGGTGGTACGACACGTACAGGGGTGGGGATACGACTCGAACATACTGGGGTGTAGGTACACGGGGTATGACACGTACAGGGGTGGGGGTACGACTCGAACGTACTGGGGTGCGGGTACACGGTGGTACGACACGTACAGGGGTGGGGGTACGACTCGAACGTACTGGGGTGTGGGTACACGGTGGTACGACACGTACAGGGGTGGGGGTACGACTCGAACGTACTGGGGTGTACTTAGACGGTGGTACGACACGTACAGGGGTGGGGGTACGACTCGAACGTACTGGGGTGTACTTAGACGGTGGTACGACACGTACAGAGGTGGGGGTACGACTCGAACGTACTGGGGTGTACTTAGACGGTGGTACGACACGTACAGGGGTGGGGGTACGACTCGAACGTACTGGGGTGTAGGTACACGGGGGTGTGACACGTACAGGGGTCGGGGTACGACTCGAACGTACTGGGGTGTGGGTACACGGTGGTACGACACGTACAGGGGTGGGGGTACGACTCAAACGTACTGGGGTGTAGGTACACGGGGGTACGACACGTACAGGGGTGGGGGTACGACTCGAACGTACTGGGGTGTGGGTACACGGTGGTACGACACGTACAGGGGTGGGGGGTACGACTCGAACGTACTGGGGTGTACTTAGACGGTGGTACGACACGTACAGGGGTGGGGGTACGACTCGAACGTACTGGGGTGTGGGTACACGGTGGTACGACACGTACAGGGGTGGGGGTATGACTCGAACGTACTGGGGTGTAGGTACATGGGAGTATGACACGTACAGGGGTGGGGGTACGACTCGAACATACTGGGGTGTAGGTACACGGGGTATGACACGTACAGGGGTGGGGGTACGACTCAAACGTACTGGGGTGCGGGTACACGGTGGTACGACACATACAGGGGTGGGGGTACGACTCGAACGTACTGGGGTGTGGGTACACGGTGGTACGACACGTACAGGGGTGGGGGTACGACTCGAACGTACTGGGGTGTACTTAGACGGTGGTACGACACGTACAGGGTTGGGGGTACGACTCGAACGTACTGGGGTGTACTTAGATGGTGGTACGACACGTACAGAGGTGGGGGTACGACTCGAACGTACTGGGGTGTACTTAGACGGTGGTACGACACGTACAGGGGTGGGGGTACGACTCGAACGTACTGGGGTGTAGGTACACGGGGGGGTGACACGTACAGGGGTCGGGGTACGACTCGAACGTACTGGGGTGTGGGTACACGGTGGTACGACACGTACAGGGGTGGGGGTATGACTCAAACGTACTGGGGTGTAGGTACACGGGGGTACGACACGTACAGGGGTGGGGGTACGACTCGAACGTACTGGGGTGTGGGTACACGGTGGTACGACACGTACAGGGGTGGGGGTACGACTCGAACGTACTGGGGTGTACTTAGACGGTGGTACGACACGTACAGGGGTGGGGGTACGACTCGAACGTACTGGGGTGTGGGTACACGGTGGTACGACATGTACAGGGGTGGGGGTACGACTCGAACGTACTGGGGTGTAGGTACACGGGAGTATGACACGTACAGGGGTGGGGGTACGACTCGAACGTACTGGGGTGTGGGTACACAGTGGTACGACACGTACAGGGGTGGGGGTACGACTCGAACGTACTGGGGTGTGGGTACACGGTGGTACGACACGTACAGGGGTGGGGGTACGACTCGAACGTACTGGGGTGTACTTAGACGGTGGTACGACACGTACAGGGGTGGGGGTACGACTCGAACGTACTGGGGTGTAGATACATGGGGGTGTGACACGTACAAGGGTGGGGGTACGACTCGAACGTACTGGGGTGTGGGTACACGGTGGTACGACACGTACAGGGGTGGGGGTACAACTCGAACGTACTGGGGTGTAGGTACACGGGGGTACGACACGTACAGGGGTGGGGGTACGACTCGAACGTACTGGGGTGTGGGTACACGGTGGTACGACACGTACAGGGGTGGGGGTACGACTCGAACGTACTGGGGTGTGGGTACACGGTGGTACGACACGTACAGGGGTGGGGGTGCGACTCGAACGTACTGGGGTGTGGGTACACGGTGGTACGACACGTACAGGGGTGGGGGTACAACTCGAACGTACTGGGGTGTAGGTACACGGGGGTATGACACGTACAGGAGTGGGGGTACGACTCGAACGTACTGGGGTGTGGGTACACGGTGGTACGACACGTACAGGGGTGGGGGTACGACTCGAACGTACTGGGGTGTACTTAGACGGTGGTACGACACGTACAGGGGTGGGGGTACGACTCGAACGTACTGGGGTGTGGGTACACGGTGGTACGACACGTACAGGGGTGGGGGTACGACTCGAACGTACTGGGGTGTAGGTACACGGGAGTATGACACGTACAGGGGTGGGGGTACGACTCAAACGTACTGGGGTGTGGGTACACAGTGGTACGACACGTACAGGGGTGGGGGTACGACTCGAACGTACTGGGGTGTGGGTACACGGTGGTACGACACGTACAGGGGTGGGGGTGCGACTCGAACGTACTGGGGTGTGGGCACACGGTGGTACGACACGTACAGGGGTGGGGGTACGACTCGAACGTACTGGGGTGTAGGTACACGGGGTATGACACGTACAGGGGTGGGGGTACGACTCGAACGTACTGGGGTGCGGGTACACGGTGGTATGACACGTACAGGGGTGGGGGTACGATTCGAACGTACTGGGGTGTGGGTACACGGTGGTACGACACGTACAGGGGTGGGGGTACGACTCGAACGTACCGGGGTGTACTTAGACGGTGGTACGACACGTACAGGGGTGGGGGTACGACTCGAACGTACTGGGGTGTACTTAGACGGTGGTACGACACGTACAGAGGTGGGGGTACGACTCGAACGTACTGGGGTGTACTTAGATGGTGGTACGACACGTACAGGGGTGGGGGTACGACTCGAACGTACTGGGTGTAGGTACACGGGGGTGTGACACGTACAGGGGTCGGGGTACGACTCGAACGTACTGGGGTGTGGGTACACGGTGGTACGACACGTACAGGGGTGGGGGTACGACTCAAACGTACTGGGGTGTAGGTACACGGGGGTACGACATGTACAGGGGTGGGGGTACGACTCGAACGTACTGGGGTGTGGGTACACGGTGGTACGACACGTACAGGGGTGGGGGTACGACTCGAACGTACTGGGGTGTGGGTACACGGTTGTACGGCACGTACAGGGGTGGGGGTGCGACTCGAACGTACTGGGGTGTGGGTACACGGTGGTACGACACGTACAGGGGTGGGGGTACGACTCGAACGTACTGGGGTGTAGGTACACGGGGGTATGACACGTACAGGGGTGGGGGTACGACTCGAACGTACTGGGGTGTGGGTACACGGTGGTACGACACATACAGGGGTGGGGGTACGACTCGAACGTACTGGGGTGTAGGTACACGGGGGTATGACACGTACAGGGGTGGGGGTACGACTCGAACGTACTGGGGTGTACATACACGGGTGGGGGTTCGACACGTACACGGGTGTACATACAGGGGGGGAGGTGTACATTAACGGGGAGTACGACTCGAACGTATGGGTGCTGGGGGAAGGTTTGGCGCGTATGCGGGCACATATCTCCATGGTTGCAATGGGAGTTCGGTGCGGACGGTGTTTTACCATACGGTTGTGAGTTCGGACGCACGGGTGGGATCGTGATTCCTCGGTCGGACTTGACTTTTCACGTTTGTACGGTAAATCGTCCGAGGACGTGTCGGACACATTTTCCGACCCGAGGACGTGTGGGGAATGATTCCAAATGCGGTTCGCATGGACTTTTTACCATGCGAATCGTGATTGCCAGTTCGTACGGAACTTGTACGATTCGTACGGTAAAAAGACCGGATACGAGTCGCACGGGGATTTTTTCTACCGGATCGTAATCGGCACCATAGTAGGCATGAAAGCTTTTTTCTCTCAAATATGCTGCTTCGGCCCGGAAACTGCCTTGACTGGGCTGAACCGTGGAGAGAGCTAAATTGGACTCCCCGCGATGACCGTAAGGGAGAGATTTCTCCTGTGTAAATGGATGGCCCGGAACTTAACCGGCCAAATCAGGTCAGACAGAATTAACATAGTTAAATTATACAACAGGAAGTCTAATTGTGTTTATTGTCTGTTTGGGTAGGTAGGCCTGGGAGGTGTCCCAGGACCTAGGAATGAGAAGATAATCCACATAATAGAGCAAGAGGGCTCTAGTAGAGCTGTGTGGAAAAGGGAAGGTGGTAAGGAGTGCCAGGACCCCAGCACAGACCCTGCAAGAATGAAGCTGTGTTCAAAATAGACTCACTGATTTACCCACCCCAGAACCTGAGGGATCTTCACAGCTGAAACAGGAGAATTCCGAATGCAAGGAGGTCAGTGCGAGTGAGCAAAAGACACTTTCCTAGCTCCCTCCACAACAGAAATTAGAAAAATAACTGTATGGTCCTCCATTTCTCCTTTTCCTTTTCACCCTTCCTCCCTCCAGAAGGCGGGCAGGCGCCTTAATGTTTTCCTATGAGCAAATGAGAAACAAAACCAAAGGATGGGCTCAAAGAAGTCAGAACTAGAAGAACCCCCAGCAAAGGGACTACCGCTCATGCAATGTATCACACGTATGGAAAGTGTTGCAGATATTTGAAACAGGACTCGCCAAATAGGATGGGATACAGTTCTTTGCAGAGGAACTTTGAGCTAGGGTGCTTGAACAATTTGAAAAGAAGAATGAAAGGTTCTAAAAGTAAGATAGATGTAAAACAGTGGCCAGCCAGAATTGATATGAGGCAAATGAACAAAAGCATGAGTCACAAGTCCAAAATTCAATATCAAATCGCTCATTTGAGGGACAATGTGAGGGTGTGTGTCCCTACTGCCTCGTATGCCTCCTCCTTACTTATTTCCTCAGATTAGTTCAGAGAAACTAGAATAAGAAGAATGCCCCGGATGTTCTATGTTTCTCCACGCCAGCAGGACACATTGGTGGTGCATCTGCGGTAACAGCCAAGGAATAGGTCAACATCATAAGTTCAGCGAGCATTAGGGGGCAAGAAAACAATATACAAGGGAATGCACTGAGTGCGCTGGGTGCAGAAAGAAATCCTACCGGCAGCGCACTGACGGTGCAGGAAGTCGTCGACTGGCAGCGCACTGACGGTGCAGTACTACAGTACAGTACAAGGCAAGTGTGACAAGAGGCAGACTCAATCACAACACATACTATTCCTAAACCTTGCTCCCGCTTAGCTCCTTACCTGGTTGCCATTAGGCATCGGCATGTAGCAGATAATAACTTGGGAAAGCCCAGACAGACTGCAAGCTGGCATGCTAGAGATTTAGAAAGAAATCTTCCTGATGTCCAATATACACCATCCTCATGTGAGGTACGGAATGAAGGTGATTCTGAGGTGCTCCTTCCTTTAAAATAGTACTATGGGACAGCTGGGGGTTTTTCATTCATGTAGCCTGATCCTCGTCTGGTGAATCATCTGTTGCAATTGGTGGTGCCAGAAAAAGTGAGAGATGCTTCAGACTGCTCTGGGAGAGGCTGCCTTGACTGCAGGGTTCGGTTACTGAGCATTGTAATGGAAGTATGTCAGTCAAGACTGATTGGAATCGAATTACAAGAAAAATAAAGTGGAGTCTCCTACAGACTGTTTAGGTCGGATAAAGGACGTGTTTGAGAGGTACTCGGGTATTGGTCGGCCTACAAAACAGGCTCACGAGGCAGTTTATGCTGCTTTTGTTCATGGACTGCTACCTAAGGCCCAGGAGTACATGCACACCACCTGTATTGTTTTTTAAAACAGAGTCAGAGTGTGGCCGAGTTTGGCACTGTTGTTAGGAACTGCATGAAAGAAAAAAAGGAGTCAAATGAGTGTAGTTGATGTCTTTACAGATGCAATCATTCTAACAAATGGTGAAAGGAAGCGAAATAGGAGTCAATAAAAAGAAATGGAGATACAGGTGGAGGTCAAAGGGAAGAATAGAAGCAGCTCCACTAGGTGTTTTGTGTTTTGTTTGTGGACAATTAAGACAGTGGAAATGAGATTTCCTCAGTGGAAGTTCAGAAGTGCTTGCCATGTTGATCAACCCTTTCTGGCCGATATGCCAAAAGTACACCAATTTGTAGGACAGCCCGAGAGATGCCAATCACCCAGTAACCACATTAATCTCAATTGATCAAAATCCATCCATGTAATGGGATGGCAGGATCATTTGATGACTGTGTGACTACTAGAACCACCCTCCCTAGACCCCTGTGGGGGTCTAGGATAAGCCTGTTAGAAATAAAAACAGGCAATTTATGGAAAAGTATGTATACATGAATGTAAGTATGCATGGATGATTGATTGGATTTGAAGTTGGGAATTCCAAGGAAGTCTCTATTTATGAAACACTACTAAGTATGTCTGTGGAGTTTAAAGCAGGATTTCATATTAGCAAATAGATAACTGCTCTCTGATTGCACACTTTCAGTCGGCTGTATCTTGGTATAGATGTTTGATGCATAACATGAAGTGGATCTGGATTGCTTCTCACCCATCTGTCACTCTCCTGACTAACGGTTTATTTGAATGTCCCCAAGACAAATGAGTTGGTAATTGGAATCTGATAACTGGGATAAGATATTTCAGAGTCCTCCTAACACAACCAAGTGCCTCATTATGATGTTGGATGGAAAGCCATCCGACAGGTTGTCGGAGGCTTTTTGCCCGACGGTAAATAGACATGATATCGAAAAAATAATATCGAACAACAAGAATATCGAAGTTAAAATATCGAGATAACATTAATATCGAAGTGTAGAATATCGAGGTAAGTAATATCGTTTTTTTGTGTTTAGTAAAATATCGAAGTATGAAATATCGATGTAGTAATATCGTTTGTAGATAATATCGATTGATTAGTTTTGTTAGAAATATCGAAATATAATATATATATTGTTTAAAATGTCTATTTAGTGTATATTGAATGAGTAAATTGTTTAATTATATGTATAAATACTTTATTAAATTTTAAAATATAATTAATAGTGTTAAGTAATTTATTGTATGATATGTTTTAGGAGCGGGATGTTGGGTTATTAGGGGTTAAGGGTGGGGAGTGTTTTAAAAATATTAGTGTAAAATCAGATAATAATTTAAAAATATAAAATAATAAATAATTATGAATAGTAAATTGTAATGAAATTTGTAAATTAAATATTTATAATTTAGAAAATAATAAAGAAATATATATTTTTTAGGAGCGGGATGTTGGGTTATTAGGGGAGAAGGGTGGGGAGTGTTTTAAAAATGTTATTGTAAAATCAGATTATAATGTAAAAATATGAAATATTTAAGAATTCGAAATTTCAAAATTTTAATGTAAATTCGAAATTATATAATTTAAAATTATAATGAAATTTTAATTTTGTTTTATGAGTGGGATGTAGGGTTGTTAGTGTATAAGGGTGGGGAGTGTATTAAAAATATTACTGTAAAATTTGATAATAAGTTATAAATATTAATATTAAAGAATTAGAAAGTTAAAATTTTTAATTTAATATTGACAATTTTTTTTAAAAAAAATCAAAATAATTGCGAAATTATTTTTTGGTTTCATGGTTGGGAAGTTGGGTTAATAGGGTGTAAGGGTGTGGATTGTATTTTAATAATTATTACAAAATTATAGATTAATAACTAAATATATAATTGGGAATACTTTAAATTTGTGAAAATTTCATGTAAAATTCGAATTATATACTTTTAATTGGAAATTATAATTTCAATATTTATGTTGTATTTATGGGTGGGATGTGGGTATATTAGGGGAGAAGGGTGGGGAGTCGTTTTTAAAAATAATAGTGTAAAAATAGATCATAAAACAATTCAATTTATTAGTAAATATTGTGAAATTTAAAATTTAAAATAATAATTATAATTAAATAATTGTATATTTGCAAATTTTATGGAAAACATATTGTACATTTTTTATATGGAATTAGGGTTAATATGGGATAGGGGTGGGTATTGTTGTAACTATAGTATTGTTAAATGTAATAGTTTTTAAATGATATCTCATAGTTAATAAATGTAGATTTTTAATATTTTAAGTGATGTTATAACCAGCACCTTCTCTCAGTTTTATCTTTCTGGAGCGGGAATATTACATTTTATTGGGTTAGTGTCCAGCACCTTCCCTGAGTTTATGTTAACTGAAGTGGGAATAGTAAATTATATAGGGTTACTGTCCAGCACTTTCCCTGACTTTATGTCAACTGGAGTGGGAATAGTAAATTATATAGGGTTACTGTCCAGCACCTTCTCTGAATTTATGTTAACTGAAGTGGGAATAGTAAATTATATAGGGTTACTGTCCAGCACTTTCCCTGACTTTATGTTAACTGGAGTGGGAATAGTAAATTATATAGGGTTACTGTCCAGCACCTTCCTTGACTTTATGTTAACTGGAGTGGGAATAGTAAATTATATAGGGTTACTGTCCAGCATATTTTCTGACTTAATGTTAACTGGAGTGGGAATAGTAAATTATATAGGGTTACTGTCCAGCACCTTCCTTGACTTTATGTTAACTGGAGTGGGAATAGTAAATTATATAGGGTTACTGGCCAGCACCTTTCCTGAGTTTATGTTAACTGGAGTGGGAATTGTAAATTATATAGGGTTACTGTCCAGCACCTTCTCTGAATTTATGTTAACTGAAGTGGGAATAGTAAATTATATAGGGTTACTGTCCAGCACTTTCCCTGACTTTATGTTAACTGGAGTGGGAATAGTAAATTATATAGGGTTAGTGTCCAGCATCTTCTCTGACTTTATGTTAACTTGAGTGGGAATAGTAAATTAGATAGGGTTACTGGCCAGCACCTTCCTTGACTTTATGTTAACTGGAGTGGGAATAGTAAATTAAATAGGGTTACTGTCCAGCATTTTCCCTGAGTTTATGTTAACTGGAGTGGGAATAGTAAATTATATAGGGTTACTGTCCAGCACCTTCCTTGACTTTATGTTAACTGGAGTGGGAATAGTAAATTATTTAGGGTTACTGTCCAGCACCTTTCCTGACTTAATGTTAACTGGAGTGGGAATAGTAAATTATATAGGGTTACTATCCAGCACCTTCCTTGACTTTATGTTAACTGGAGTGGGAATAGTAAATTATATAGGGTTACTGTCCAGCACCTTCTCTGAATTTATGTTAACTGAAGTGGGAATAGTAAATTATATAGGGTTACTGTCCAGCACTTTCCCTGACTTCATGTTAACTGGAGTGGGAATAGTAAATTATATAGGGTTAGTGTCCAGCATCTTCTCTGACTTTATGTTAACTTGAGTGGGAATAGTAAATTAGATAGGGTTACTGGCCAGCACCTTCCTTGACTTTATGTTAACTGGAGTGGGAATAGTAAATTATTTAGGGTTACTGTCCAGCACCTTTCCTGACTTAATGTTAACTGGAGTGGGAATAGTAAATTATATAGGGTTACTATCCAGCACCTTCCTTGACTTTATGTTAACTGGAGTGGGAATAGTAAATTATATAGGGTTACTGGCCAGCACCTTTCCTGAGTTTATGTTAACTGGAGTGGGAATAGTAAATTATATAGGGTTACTGTCCAGCACCTTCTCTGAATTTATGTTAACTGAAGTGGGAATAGTAAATTATATAGGGTTACTGTCCAGAACTTTCACTGACTTTATGTTAACTGGAGTGGGAATAGTAAATTATATAGGGTTAGTGTCCTGCACCTTTCCTGACTTTATGTTAACTGGAGTGGGAATAGTAAATTATATAGGGTTACTGTCCAGCACCTTTCCTGACTTTATGTTAACTGGAGTGGGAATAGTAAATTATATAGGGTTAGTGTCCAGCACTTTTCCTGACTTTAATGTAGGTGAAATGGGAATAGTAATTTGTATAGGGTTAGTGTGCAGAATGTATATGTATTGTGTTAATAAAGTATGTTTTTGGATTTTATGTTGGAAAAAATGTTATTATTTACATTTTTAAACAATTAAATTAGCTAAATTATATATGTGATAGTAATAAATTATGAAATCCAATGACACATTTTATATTTTTATATAAGCTTTATTTTTGTTGATGAAAGTAGAGAGATTTTTTTTTTTAACAGAATGGAGTATACATTAGTAGAGATACAGCAAATATGCATACATTTGTGTATTTTTTCAATGTTTTAAGGAAAATACAATTTATTGATATCATCTCATTTTATAACAGAAGTATTGATAATTTCAAAAAAACATACATAACATTTATTACTTTTTTACATTGTTTGCAAATAAACATATTCTTACAGTAGTCATATAATAATGTGTTTGTTGGCTATATACATAAAAAAATCATTGCATATGTAATTTCTGAAGAATATTGTGTCATTTTTATTTTGTTGTTGTACATAATTCGTACATGGCAAATAGTATATTTTTATGCTATGTATTTTTAATGATGATTAATAATATTATTGTAGGAAATGTTAATATTATTAATTTTTATATTTTATAATTATATGGGAAAAAAAAATTCAACATGTACGTTTTGTAAATAAAATTTAAATAATAACATACATTTTATTATAGTTTGTACAGTTGTGAAAAAAAATTACTGTATTATAATCATAATAATAATGTATTTATAATTAATATGAATATAATTTTTAAAGGTATTGTATATTAGAAAATCATTTTTAAGAATTTAGATAAATTTATGTTATTTTTATATATGGTTATAATGATGTTTTTTATTGTTTTAATGTAGTTACACTGATTTAAGTAGGGATTTTCATTTGAATGGGATTATTTTGTAACCGCTTCATGTTATTTTGGGTCATTTTGGACTGAGGAAGCTCGCGGTTGGAAGCTGCGTCGCGTTGAGCAAGGTAAGGGGTGTTTTAAGTATTAAGTGTTATTAAATACTTATGTTTAGGGTAGTTAGGATGTTTATAGTATATTGATTGATAATGTAAAATGTTTTGGGTGTTTTTGAGGTGTTAGTAATGATTTAGTTACGTGTGGTTGTTTACTGGTTGTGACGTAGTTTTAGAAGTAAATATTGTGATTAAATATGTGTTGTTTGAAATGATGTAATTGTATTTATTTCATGTATTTGGGTGTGATTGTGTGGGTGGGTATGTTTTGTTCTTTTTTCAGGTAAATGTTGATCGATGTTTTTTCGAAGACCGAGACGCGTTTTTTTTTTTAAAGTGTGTGTTACTTGATTTAAGTAATATTGTTAACACACTTTTTAACTTTTTACGGGATTTCATGGAGCGTTTATTTTGATTTTTTACTTCTTTTCGGGTTTTTTAGGGTTTGGATATTATGATGGAAAGAGAGACGTTATTTTTCTTTTTTTTTAAAAGTGTGTTTTAGTTAATGAAACTAATAAATTTATCACACTTTTTTTTCACTTGGATTTCCAGGAGCGTTTGTTAATATTTTGACCTATTTTTCGGGTTTTTGAGGGTTTCACGTTTTTGGATTTGTCGAGGATGGATTTACATTGGATGTGTTCAATTTTTCATTTTTGGTGGGGCAAATTTTTTATTATTACTATGGATTGACATACAAATGGAAGGAGTCTTGCTTGGTGGAATTCATCTTGTATGGCTACATCAATGGTAAGTTATATTTAGTTATAATTTGGGTGGGAAATGTTATTATAGTTTATTGTTATATATCTTATATTTACAGAAATAATATTTAATTGTACATATATATTTTCTATATGAAAATGAAATGTATCTGACAATTATATATTATTTAGGAAAATATAGTATTAATATATGATTGCAATTGTTTATTGTATTGACCAATTTCTTTTATTAGCTGTGTGTATGTTAATTATAAAATGCTTTTGGCTATTAGTGATAGGTAGTCTAGGCCACTTGTTGATGGGTATAGGTTTACTTGACCTTGTAGTAGATCAAACATTTGTTTGGTTTGTTCAGTTAATTTAGGACCTATTTGAGTAACAGATTGTTGCATCCGTAATTCTTGGTAGCTTTGTTCTTTTTGTAGAGATTCCAGGAGTTTTTGTAGGGTAGGTTTCCCTCTGCTTGTAGTTGCTTGGAAGGCATTATGCCATCCTTCAACACTATTGTTTGTTTTGGATTGTTTATTTAACGTACTCAGGTATACATTCCACCAAGGAATGGGGAACTTTGGTTGTCTTCTATGTCCTGATCGATGTAATCTTCCCACCCAGGTGTCCTCAAAGTAGTCTAGGAGTTGGCTTAATTTGTCTTCGTTCTTTTTGTAATAGGGACTTTCTATTAGAATATTATAGTGTTCTGCTACATCTGTTACAGGTACGTATGCTAGTGCTATTAGTTTTTTAACCTGGTAGGCAAAAATACTATCTGTAGCGTATTGTACACTTAGGTGCCGATCACGATCCGGTAAAAAAATAGCCCGTACGACTCGTATCCGGTCTTTTTACTGTACGAATCGTACAAGTGCCGTACAAACTGGCAATCACGATTCGCATGGTAAAAAGTCCATACGAACCGCATTCGGAATATTTCCCCACACGTCCTCGGGTCGGAAAATGTGTCCGACACGTCCTCGGACGATTTACCGTACAAATGTGAAAAGTGAAGTCCGACCGAGGAATCACGATCCAACCCGTGCATCCGATCTCACAACCGTATGGTAAAAACACCGTCCGCACCGAACTCCCATTGCAACCATGGAGACATGTGCCCGCATACGTGCCCAACACTCCCCCCAGCACCCATACGTTCGAGTCGTACTCCCTGTTAATGTACACACCCCCCCTGTATGTACACCCGTGTACATGTCGAACCCCCACCCGTGTATGTACACCCCTGTACGTTCGAGTCGTACCCCCACCCCTGTACGTGTCCTACCCCCGTGTATGTACACCCCTGTACGTTCGAGTCGTACCCCCACCCCTGTACGTGTCCTACCCCCGTGTATGTACACCCCTGTACGTTCGAGTCGTACCCCCACCCCTGTACGTGTCGTACCCCCCTGTATGTACACCCCTGTACGTTTGAGTCGTACCCCCACCCCTGTACGTGTCGTACCCCCGTGTATGTACACCCCTGTACGTTCGAGTCGTACCCCCACCCCTGTACGTGTCGTACCCCCCTGTATGTACACCCCTGTATGTTCGAGTCGTACCCCCACCCCTGTACGTGTCGTACCCCCGTGTATGTACACCCCTGTACGTTCGAGTCGTACCCCCACCCCTGTACGTGCCGTACCCCCCTGTATGTACACCCCTGTACGTTCGAGTCGTACCCCCACCCCTGTACGTGTCCTACCCCGTGTATGTACACCCCTGTACGTTCGAGTCGTACCCCCACCCCTGTACGTGTCATACCCCCCTGTATGTACACCCCTGTACGTTCGAGTCGTACCCCCACCCCTGTATGTGTCGTACCCACGTGTATGTACACCCCTGTACGTTCGAGTCGTACCCCCACCCCTGTACGTGTCGTACCCCCTGTATGTACACCCCTGTACGTTCGAGTCGTACCCCCACCCCTGTACGTGTCCTACCCCCGTGTATGTACACCCCTGTACGTTCGAGTCGTACCCCCACCCCTGTACGTGTCGTACCCCCCTGTATGAACACCCCTGTACGTTCGAGTCGTACCCCCACCCCTGTACGTGTCCTACCCCCGTGTATGTACACCCCTGTACGTTCGAGTCGTACCCCCACCCCTGTACGTGTCGTACCAACTTGTATGTACACCCCTGTACGTTCGAGTCATACCCCCACCCCTGTACGTGTCGTACCCCCGTGTATGTACACCCCTGTACATTCGAGTCGTACCCCCACCCCTGTACGTGTCGTACCCCCCTGTATGTACACCCCTGTACGTTCGAGTCGTACCCCCACCCCTGTACGTGTCGTACCCCCGTGTATGTACACCCCTGTACGTTCGAGTCGTACCCCGACACTTGTACGTGTCGTACCCCCCTGTATGTACACCCTTGTACGTTCGAGTCATACCCCCACCCCTGTACGTGTCCTACCCCCGTGTATGTACACCCCTGTACGTTCGAGTCGTACCCCCACCCCTGTACGTGTCGTACCACCGTGTATGTACACCCCTGTACGTTCGAGTCGTACCCCCACCCCTGTACGTGTCCTACCCACGTGTATGTACACCCCTGTACGTTCGAGTCGTACCCCCACCCCTGTACGTGTCGTACCACCGTGTATGTACACCCCTGTACATTCGAGTCATACCCCCAACCCTGTACGTGTCCTACCCCCATGTATGTACACCCCTGTACGTTCGAGTCGTACCCCCACCCCTGTACGTGTCCTACCCCCCTGTATGTACACCCGTGTACGTCAGAGTCGCACCCCCACCACAACCTCCTAAGTACGGAGCGCACCCCAGGCCCCAACATCACAACCGCATGTACGAGTCGTACCAAGCCACACACAAGGACAGCACCGTACAACCAAATGGCCCATGTACACACCGTACACACGCTAAAAACGCACGTACACAACCAGGACAAACCAAAACAACACAAGAATACACCATTCGAATGGCACAAAGCCACAAAACATGTCCAACAAACACTAAAAAAACACATTCACTGACCTGCAACTGCCAAAAACAAACAGAGGCCCAAAACACCACCACTCCTTATAACACACCCACCCAAACTTCAAACACAGCCACACCCACCAATGGACCAATAAAAAGGGCCCACACACACAAACCATGAGCCTTTGCAACAGACTCACTGCTGCCAGACACCACAGAACCATACTACAAGCTTCACCACACCTTACACTTGCACACCTTCACACAACCACCTTCACAAACACCCCCTCATCACATTCACACACACACACACCTGCACAACCACACCCACACACCCACAACCATCCACACACACCCCCCACCATCCACACCCACACCCCTCACCATGCCCACTAACAAGAATCCAAAGTTCAGTAACCGAGAGTTGGAGGTCCTTGTTGATGAAATCCTCAGAGTCGAGCCACAGCTCTTTGGAACATTGGTCAGACAGACCAGCATGGCAGCAAAAACAGCCATGTGGCAGACCATCGTCGATGCTGTGAATGCTGTTGCAGACACCAGAAGGACCAGGCATGAATGCCAAGCCAGGTGGTACGATCTGCGGAGGAGGGTCCGAGCCAAGATGCTGGAGGAACACAACCAGGCCAACGCCACTGGAGCAGGGCCCTCCCGCAGACCCGTACACTACCAGCCCTGGGAGGAGAGGGTGATGGCCATACAGCCGGTGGAGGCAGTCGAAGGATTAGGAGGACTCCGAGACCCGGGTGAGTACACAAACAACGCACCTCACATGGGGGGAACGTCATCCACAACCAAAATCACTAACAGGCACGCAACCACCCCAAGCTATCGCATGACTCAACCACACTCCATGAACACGCACATGCCACTGCCGCCACCATGCCTCATGCACCCAGCTGGACAATGTCAAGTCACAGGCCACAGAAGACACCAACACATGACACGGTAACCCGGATGGCGGGAGGGTGGGCCCCAAAATTCACATAGTGCAACTCAGAAGCAGACAACAATGCCCTCTGCCCATATGGCCTAGGTCACAGCCATACAAACACTGTGTCCCCACACAGGAAAGACTCGCCAGCAAATGGCGGACGCCTTGCATCAACACATGGGGGTGAAGGCACTGTTTTGCACATGACAGCAGCTAATGAACAGCCAACATTGTGAAAGAGCGGCAGCACACACCACCACAGCAGCAGCACAGAGACAGACACTACACCCAATGGGTGCCTGGAGATCAGAAACAAACTCACATCAACAAGCCAAGAACCATTCAAAGATCTGCTAACAGTGTGTGCCCAGGAAGCTGGGCTGAGGTGACAGAGGGTGACACACAGAGGGAGGGACAGGGGGACACAGAGGGAGGGAGAGGGGGACAGAGAGGGAGGGAGACACAGGGACACGGACAGAGGGAGGAGGCTGACACACAGAGGGAGGGAGAGGGGGACAGAGAGGGAGGGAGAGGGGGACAGAGAGGGAGGGAGACACAGGGAGACGGACAGAGGGAGGAGGCTGACATACGGAGGGAGGGAGAGGGGGACAGAGAGGGAGGGAGACACAGGGACACGGACAGAGGGAGGAGGCTGACACACAGAGGGAGGGAGAGGGGTACAGAGAGGGAGGGAGAGGGGGACAGAGAGGGAGGGAGACACAGGGACACGGACAGAGGGAGGAGGCTGACACACGGAGGGAGGGAGAGGGGGACAGAGAGGGAGGGAGACACAGGGACACGGACAGAGGGAGGAGGCTGACACACGGAGGGAGGGAGAGGGGGACAGAGAGGGAGGGAGAGGGGGACAGAGAGGGAGGGAGAGGGGGACAGAGAGGGAGGGAGACACAGGGACACGGACAGAGGGAGGAGGCTGACACACAGAGGGAGGTAGAGGGGGACAGAGATGGAGGGAGACACAGGGAGAGCAAATCAGCCGTGTGGTGTGTGGGAATGTCTGCTCGTCAGCAGGTAGACTGCGTGCATGTAGCCAAGGGTGGCCAGTGCCAGAACCCCCCCTCTTCTCCATGGCAAAACACAGGGCCATGTTCACGAGCACAACGACAGCTACCTGCATTATATAAGTGTGTGGATCCACTCCATGTGCACATGTACAGTGCTACACGGAAGGCACCAATGCATGGCTCACCACACCTGCCCACTCCACTGCTGACTGCAGTCACACTTGACGCAGCAAGTAAGACTGTGCCACACATAGTTAAAGGGGCCAAAGTGATGCCCAAGGGACACACCCATGCACAAGTGCACTGTGAGTGGAATGCAAGACAGATCCTAATTCCAAGAGGAAGTGTGCCAACGTTGAAACTGATGAAACATGGATGTTGCATGGACCAAAATTAACATTGTCTCTCTCACACACAGGTCAACGTCGTGGTTCACCCCCAAACACTGAGAGGAAGACTCACAGGACCCGGATCTGCGGGAGCCCGATCCCACCGGCAGCGACGACTCTCACCACTCTGTGGACGACCCCGACCAACCTGGCCCCTCTGGTGTCCAACCACCTGCAGCACCTTCGTCAGGTACAACGGGGCCAACCACCACCCCCACTCCTGCCACATCCCAGGAGACACCCAGGATCCCTGCCCCACCACCACAAAGCAGCCAGGCTGGCCAGGGGGGACACGGTGTCCCGGGCACCCAGGAGGAGGCAGGCGACAACGCCAATGCCACCCCTCAGGGGTCCCGGAGACCCGATGTGCCCACAAGGGCAGGCCAGGTGCAAGTGGGCAGGGGTGGTGGGAGTGGAGGACGGCGGAGGCGTCAGCCTGACCAGTTGGCTGGGGAACCGGTATATTCCCATGTCCGTAACATCCTGGACACATACCGGCAGGACACCACGGGCATGGCCCAGGTTGTGTCCACCCTCAATGAGATCAAGGGGAGCCTCGATGAGATAAAGACCCAGCAGGCCCAGCAACATGCGGAGCAACATGCCTGTCTACTGCAACACCAACGGAGGATGGAGGACAGACACGCTGAGCAAGTGACGGTGTTCCAGGGGATTCACGATACACTCCGTCGGATGGCCGACAACATGGGCAACCCTCCCTGTGCCAGAAGGCGTAGAACATCACCACCCACAGGGAGGGATCAGGAGGAGGAGGAAACATCCGATGGAGCATCCCAAACATCATCACGGCCTGCTGCTGAGGGTCCCCGCAGGAGGCCGGGTCGTCCACGGAAAGGACCGTGAGGGTCGGCGCTACATCACCATCTCCCAGGACACCTGGCCTGGCACCTGGCCCACTGGAGCAACAGCATCACAGCATCAAGAGACATTCTCTGCCACATGGCCTTGCTGGTCACTGTCTGACCAATGTGGACAAAGACTGTGGCATGGACTCTGAGGATTTCCAATGGCAAGGACACCAACTCCCCTACTGAACTTTGGATTCCAAACTCCCGGAAAGCCCCTCACGTCATACCCTCGCCCCCCCACACCCCCCCAAAAATAAAAATTCACACCATGAAGAGAAGATGCCTGCTGGTTGCATTATTACCTTACATGTGTCTTGTAAAGTCTAAACATGCCTGAGTTCTCTTTTGACTTCAACCATCCACACCCTGGGGCCTGAGTCTGGCACAGGACACACGGGCCACAGTGTATTAGGCAAGACAGACATGGAGCACCACACACACCCGTGATGGGCCCAACCAGCTGAGGGGGTGGCCGCACAACCGTGCTGACAGACACATTGAGTACAGCAACAGTCATGCACAGAGGTCAGGGATCCAGTCCAGTGTCCTGGGGGGCACCCAGGTATGTGTAGACAGGTGGCAGAACCATATCCTGCAAGCTTGAGTCCGGTGGATGCAGATAATGGGGGCCTGGCCAACGTTGGATGCATGGGGATGGCACATGTCACAATACCCACACAGTCATGGACATCATGCACAATACACAGTCTCATCCCACACACACAGCTTGCATCTTGCCACTCGACACATAGACACATAGCCACTATCAGGGAAAACCATGCCAGACATGCTGGATGCACCGTGGCAACACACCAGCATTGACTGAGAAGAGGCACCTTGGAGGCATAGGGACACCTTTATTAGTCATGTTTTCGGGATTGCAGAGGCAACTTGAAGTACACATGAACACTTCATGTGGAGTAACATGTGGGTCCAACACTGGCACCCCCCTTCTGCAGCACAAATACGTGATAGCCATGGAACTGGCACACAATTGTCGGCCAACAGCTAAACACCCACAGCTGCTCACGGAGAGACTGCCATACACCATTGATCCGCTGATGTAGAAGTCCCACACCATGTCAAGCCAATGCAAACCCTATGTGTCCGAGGGCAGTGTTACACACATTGATGCCATCATCACAATCCACTATCCCATCACTGATGACTGTCAACAAGTCTGACCATCTATTCAGGTGTACCCAGCTGCATGTTATGTGTACCATGGTGATGCTACATGTCTGCAGAGGAACCAAACATCGACAGGGGCAGTGTGCATACATCGTGAACAACTGCCACACCCAATATACCCCTGATGCATCCCTTACCCTATGGAGACTTCCAAACGTGTCCGTGCCTGTAACGCTGAGTCAGCACACGATGACGTGTCCATGAGGAATAGCAGTGCCACAACAATGCAAGCAGCAGACGGCATGCGCAAGTACCTGGGGAAGACAGACACACAAGAAGTCAGCCGCAAAAAGCACAGCCACTTGCATGTGCATTTACTCGACACATGTATGGATGACAACATGCTAGGTCACAATTATGACTGGGGAAATACAACCATCACTGGCACCATCACTCCAGTGACACACCGACACACACCTCTGACTCACGTGCCATACATGCAGGTGGAGACACACATCACAACACATGCCACACGGGGACCAATGCGTGCACACTCAGACACTGGTACTCACCACTAAGCAAAGAAGTCGCGTATGAGCCGAGTCCGGATGTCCTCTTGCGGCTCCACATCCTCCACATCACTAGCCCCATTGCCAAGCCCTTCGTCCTCCACGGGTGGATGGTCCTCGTCATGTTGATCCAGGATGAGTGGCACAGCTTTCTCAACTGCCATGTTGTGCAGCATGCAGCAGACCATGAAGATTTTGCAGACCTTCGCAGGGGCATATGGGAGCGCGCCACCGGTCTTGTGGAGGCACCGAAATCGGCTCTTCAGCAGGCCAAACGTCCTCTCTATCACTCGCCTTGTCCGGCCATGGGCGGTGTTGTAGCGGAGCTGGGCCGGCGTGATGGGGTTGCGGAGAGGTGTGAGCAGCCATGGCATGTTGGGATAGCCAGCGTCCCCTACATGGGAAGCACATGGACATCGTTAGAAGTGGTGAAGAGGTCGTGCTGGTAGGCTATGCAAAATACAGGACAAACAGACTGTACCCACCAACAACACATGCTCGTTCGTTGCGCAGCTGCATCATCATTTCAGGCACCCTGCTACGCCTCATGATGTAGGCATCGTGTGCTGATCCTGGAAAACGAGCACAGACATGTGAAATCACCATGTTGGACAGACACACCACAAGGGCATTGATGGAGTGGTAGTTCTTCCGATTGCGGTACACTACCTCCCGTGCGTGTGGTGGTACCAAAGCTACATGTGTCTCATCTATGGACCCAATGACATGGGGCATCCCTCCCAGGGCATAGAATCCACGCTTGACCCCAGTCAACTGTTCAGGGGGTGGGAACTTGATGAAGTCATCCAGGTGAATCAACATGGCCTCTAAGAAATCATGCAGCACACGGCAGAACATGCTCTGGGACATGCCACCAACATGAGCTATGGTATTTTGAAAGGTACCCGTGGTTAGAAAATGTAGGGCTGCCATTACCTTCAGCTTGGGTGTCAGTGCCGTAGGATACCTGTGCAGCGGTTGCAGGTGTAGTGCCAGTCTCGCCGTCAACTCCAGAATCAACTGTTGGGGGAAGCGGTAGCACCGGATCCGATCATTCTCCCGCATGGCAGCCAAGTCCGGAATTGCTCGGGGAAGAGGCGGCGCTCTGCAGGAATTTGGAAGTGACACGGAAGAGTGAGTGCCCCACAACAACAAATAATTTGTACTGAGCACATGTTAATCTGTCTATACACATATGCTACATACGGAGTCAGGTATGTGCCACATGCCCTGGACACGTATGGCTGCCAGGTGACACTCCTACCAAGACCCAGCTACACACGGAGATTGAGAACCTCCACATGCCATGCCATGGGATTAGCTGTGTCCCAGTGCAAGTGAACAGCCAGACGCAACACAGGAGTGACATACACCCACACATCAGCAGAAGTAGGATGCCGATTGCAGAGACTGGTAGCGGAACACTAGAGCCACAGGTCACATGACATTACACTAGGACAGCCCACACACCTTGCCATGAAGGTGCACATGTCATGACTCACCACACCTTCATTGAGAGGATGCAGACATGTCCTTGTCACGCTACTCCGTGTCCCATGCATACATACGCACCTCACATCCGATACCACATGTGGCATGGTGTGCGGAACAGTGTCCAATGTCAATCTACACACATACACATGTTGGTTGCTGCAACAGCTGCAGCTCTTGAGGGATGGGAAGCCCCCACACATACATGACATAGTCACATCGTGCACCATGGGTAGTGACAAGTCATGTCTGGTAACCCCTGTACCAGGCATCAGGGGACACTTCCGTGTGTTGGTGTCCGTGCCATGCCAATGACGCTCATCCCAAGTGTGCAGTACGACATGCACACATGTCAAAGGAGTCAAGGGCATGCCTGGCACACATTGCACCGTCACACATTACATCTGTACACATCTCATCATACATCTGGTGCCTTCTCGACTCAGGAGTAATGTTCCACATCACAGCCTGTCACACCTGTGCCCCACACATGTAGTAATGCACAGACATTGCCTTGATGTCCATCCATGGACAAGTATGTCCGCCCTATTCCTTCCTGTGTGCTGCCTGTCACCACTGTGATGTGTGAAAACTGCCATACTGCTGCTAAGAGGGCCTGTGTACGTGCCAATATCAATATGGGAGTGCTGCCGTATGTGTACCCATCGTGATGTTGAGCGTACAGCCATGTTTACAGTCCGTACCACTACGAGTACGCATACGCAAGAACACCCATAGTGATATGGAGCGTACAGGCGCGTGTACGGCCCTACCACTATGGGTGTTCTTGCGTATGCGTACTGGTAGTGGTACGGGCCGTACACGCGCCTGTACGCTCCCTATCACTACATGTACACATACGCGAGAACACCCATAGTGATATGGAGCGTACAGGCGCGTGTACGGCCCTACCACTATGGGTGTTATTGCGTATGCGTACTCGTAGTGGTACGGGCCGTACACGCGCCTGTACGCTCCCTATCACTACGTGTACGCATACGCGAGAACACCCATAGTGATATGGAGCGTACAGGCGCGTGTACGGCCCTACCACTGTGGGTGTTCTTGCGTATGCGTACTCGTAGTGGTACGGACCGTACACACGCCTGTACGCTCCCTATCACTCTGGGTGTCCTCGCGTATGCGTACTCGTAGTGGTACGGACCTTACACACGCCTGTATGCTCCATATCACTCTGGGTGTCCTCGCGTATGCGTACACGTAGTGATAGGGAGCGTACAGGCGCGTGTACGGCCCGTACCAGTACAAGTACGCATACGCGAGGACACCCAGAGTGATAGTGAACGTAGGCATGCGTGTACGGGCCGTTGCTATGCATTTGGGGTGCCCTAGGGCCCCGGAACGCGCCGTACCTGTGTGTGAAGCTCAAAATTACATAGGGGACACATGAGGGACAAGTATTAAGGCCTACATGCATGCTGGTTGTCATGGAGACCAAGTTCAAATTTTGAATTTGTTCAGGAAGCTGCATGGCAGAAGTCAGTTGGAATGAATCTACTTTGTTGCAATGTGTTTGTGGGGCTGACATCATGCAGGAGAAAGAAACAGATTGAGAACCCACAGACTGCTAGGTTTGAAGGGATTGAAGGAAACATAGGATGCAAATGTGAGTGACCAATCACTCTGTACTCCTGTGCATGAGATGGGCCAGCAAGGCAGATATAAGGCAGGCAGGTCCCATGAGGGAGCACTTGCCTGCACATCTTTGTATTCCACGACCCAGCTGCTGCTACTGATTCCCTGGAACCATGTCAAGGGCTGTGGAGAGGTCACAGCCATTCACCCTGGAGGAGAACATGGCTTTGGTGGATGTGATCCTCCCACGGTACCCCATGCTGTATGAGCGACCAGGTTATCAGGTGAGTGCAGTGTCCACTGGAACAGACTATGTCCCTTTTTAGTGACTGTGACTTCTGCCATTGTGTCCAGGTGTGACACACATGCTATGTACTGTAGGGGGGGTCCCAGGGGGGGAATGCCTGATGTCTCCCAGCAGTGCCCTGAGACAGGAGGGGTGGGGGCCTATCACTCCCAGCAGTGCCCTGAGACAGGAGGCCAGCAGTGCCCTGAGACAGGAGGGGGGGGGTGCAGAGTCCTCCCAGCAGTCCCCTGAGACAGGAGGGGTGGGTGCCTAACACTCCCAGCAGTGCCCTGAGACAGGAGGGGTGTGTGCAGAGTCCTCCCAGCAGTGCCCTGAGACAGGAGGGGTGGGTGCCTAACACTCCCAGCAGTGCCCAGAGACAGGAGGGGTGGGGGCCTATCACTCCCAGCAGTGCCCTGAGACAGGAGGGGTGGGTGCGGAGTCCTCCCAGCAGTGCCCTGAGACAGGAGGGGTGGGTGCAGAGTCCTCCCAGCAGTCCCCTGAGACAGGAGGGGTGGGTGCCTAACACTCCCAGCAGTCCCCTGAGACAGGAGGGGTGGGTGCAGAGTCCTCCCAGCAGTGCCCTGAGACAGGAGGGGTGGGTGCAGAGTCCTCCCAGCAGTCCCCTGAGACAGGAGGGGTGGGTGCCTAACACTCCCAGCAGTGCCCTGAGACAGGAGGGGTGTGTGCAGAGTCCTCCCAGCAGTGCCCTGAGACAGGAGGGGTGGGTGCCTAACACTCCCAGCAGTGCCCTGAGACAGGAGGGGTGGGTGCGGAGTCCTCCCAGCAGTGCCCTGAGACAGGAGGGGTGGGTGCAGAGTCCTCCCAGCAGTCCCCTGAGACAGGAGGGGTGGGTGCCTAACACTCCCAGCAGTGCCCTGAGACAGGAGGGGTGTGTGCAGAGTCCTCCCAGCAGTGCCCTGAGACAGGAGGGGTGGGTGCCTAACACTCCCAGCAGTGCCCAGAGACAGGAGGGGTGGGGGCCTATCACTCCCAGCAGTGCCCTGAGACAGGAGGGGTGGGTGCGGAGTCCTCCCAGCAGTGCCCTGAGACAGGAGGGGTGGGTGCAGAGTCCTCCCAGCAGTCCCCTGAGACAGGAGGGGTGGGTGCCTAACACTCCCAGCAGTCCCCTGAGACAGGAGGGGTGGGTGCGGAGTCCTCCCAGCAGTGCCCTGAGACAGGAGGGGTGGGTGCAGAGTCCTCCCAGCAGTCCCCTGAGACAGGAGGGGTGGGTGCCTAACACTCCCAGCAGTGCCCTGAGACAGGAGGGGTGTGTGCAGAGTCCTCCCAGCAGTGCCCTGAGACAGGAGGGGTGGGTGCCTAACACTCCCAGCAGTGCCCAGAGACAGGACGGGTGGGGGCCTATCACTCCCAGCAGTGCCCTGAGACAGGAGGGGTGGGTGCGGAGTCCTCCCAGCAGTGCCCTGAGACAGGAGGGGTGAGTGCAGAGTCCTCCCAGCAGTCCCCTGAGACAGGAGGGGTGGGTGCCTAACGCTCCCAGCAGTCCCCTGAGACAGGAGGGGTGTTAGACGGACCGGGAGGGTCGGCCGAGGACAAGGGGAGAGGTCTCCGGGGAGAGCCGTCTCCAGCGATCGTACAGATGTATAACTTCCCCCCCACAGATATACACCACACAAGGATAAGGTTTAGCGTTCTTTATAGGTGATTTCTTAAGGTACGATGAAATGGTACAAGGAGGTCTGGACTCAGGGGTCCCCTCGATTCGAGTCTCTTGGTTTGGGGAAAGGGGGTAGCGGGACAGTCTGGTTACCAGTCTGGTAGCTGAGATGGTATGGTGGGTAGCTCACAATCCTCGAGCTCGGTGTTCTAGCTTGGCCGGCCGCGGCAGCGCCAGCAGGTCCCGGTGAAGATGGTCGGTACACGGTCCGCGGCAGCGCCAGCAGGTCCCGGTGAAGATGGTCGTTACACGGTCCGCGGCAGCGCCAGCAGGTCCCGATGAAGGTGGTCGTTACAACGGTCCGCGGCAGCGCCAGCAGGTCCCGACGAGGATGGATGATGCAGAAGGCCGCGGCAGCGCCAGCAGGCCGGACGATAGTTCACAAGGCAGGGCTACGGCAGCGCCAGTAGTCCTTCAAGGCTGAGTTCTCTCGGTGTCTCTCGACTCCAGGATACAACTGCCTTCCTGCTCTGGAGCGGCCCTAGTTATAGGTCTGGCGCCCTTTGATGTCCGGACCCTCGCACTTGGAGGTCGGGGGGTCCGGGATGAGGGAGTCCAGACACCCAGCGGGGGGGTGGAGCCAGCGCCTGGGGGAGCTGGAGGGTGATCGGCACCTGGCGGGGGAGAGCCCTCAACGCTTCTTTCTCCCATTGACCTGCCAAGTGGTCCGTTCACCTCCTGGGTGGATGGTGGTGCCGGGATGTCGGGGCCGGCCAGGCCCTGGGTTAGGGTCGAGCCGGGGCCATGCGGCCTCGTGGCGCAGCGCCCAAGATGGCGGCTGATCCGGCCGGGGGAGCCGGTAGTGGTTCGGCCCCATGATACATGGCTGTCCGGGGGCAGGAGTTCCGTTGGGAGACGGGGTGCGGGTTGCTCTTGGGGGTAACACCTGGGAGTCCGGGGCTTGGGCCCTGTCATGCGGGGAGGGAGCAAGCCCTTCATGTGGCCTGTCCAACATGCGTCCCCCCCAGCTGAAGGCGGGGAGAGTCACCCATCCTCTTGGGGACTTTCCTCGTCGAGGCGGAAAAAGCGTGACAGGCCATCTGCGTTGGCGTGGTCTTGGCCCGGTCGATGTTCCACAGTGAAGTCCATTCCCTGCAGGGAGATGGACCAGCGTAATAGTTTTGGGTTTTCCCCCCGCATCTGCATTAGCCACTGCAGGGGTCGATGATCGGTTTGCACCCGGAAGTGGGTACCGAAGAGATAGGGCCGGAGCTTTTTGAGGGCCCACACCACTGCGAAGGCCTCCCTCTCGATTGTGCTCCAGCGCTGTTCTCGGGCCAGGAGCCGTCTGCTGATGAAGGCCACTGGCTGGTCAAGACCTTCGGGGTTCAGCTGGGAAAGAACCGCCCCGATGCCGTGGTCGGAGGCGTCCGTTTGTACATTTAATTCCCGACTGTAATCGGGGGCCTGGAGCACAGGGGCGGTGCACAGGGCGGCCTTCAGCTTCTCGAAGGCCGCTTGACAGTCGGGGGTCCAGTTAATCTTCTTCGGGTGGTTTTTGGACGTGAGACCCGTGAGGGGCCCCACAATGCTGCCATAGTCCCTCACGAACCGCCGGTAGTAGCCGGTGAGTCCCAAGAAGGCTCGGACCTCGGTCTGCGTGACTGGGGGTTGCCAGGACTGGATGGCAGCAATTTTGAGTTGCAGAGGGGCCACCAGACCACTTCCTACCTGGTGTCCGAGGTAGGTCACGGACCCCTGACCAATTTGGCACTTGCCGGCCTTAATCGTGAGGCCGGCCCGCTGGAGGGCCTGCAGGACCTCTTGGAGGTGGTGGAGGTGGTCGGACCAGTGGCGGCTGTACACAGCGATATCGTCCAGGTAGGCGGCGCTGAACTCCTCGAGCCCCGCCAAGACCTGGTTCACTAGACGTTGAAAAGTAGCTGGGGCATTCTTCATGCCGAAGGGCATGACCTTGAAGTGGTAGTGGCCATCGGGGGTAGAAAAGGCGGACCGTTCCTGGGCCCGGGGTGTGAGACCGATCTGCCAGTAGCCCGCTGTCAGGTCGAAGATGCTGAGGTAGCGGGCGGCCCCCAGGCGGTCGATCAATTCATCCGCTCGGGGGATAGGATGAGCGTCGGTCCGGGTGACAGCGTTCAAGCCCCGATAGTCGACGCAGAATCGAAGTTCAGGAGTGGTGCCGGGGGCAGCGGCTTTGGGGACCAGCACGACCGGGCTGGCCCAGGGGCTGTCCGAGGGCTCGATGACCCCGAGCGTGAGCATCTTGGATACTTCCTCTTGGATGCAGGCCCGCACCCGATCTGGTACGCGGTAGGCCCGGTGTCGGATAGGGGGACTGTCCCCAGTGTCCACGTCGTGCAAGCACCAAGGGGTGATCCCTGGGGTGAGGGAAAACAGAGTAGCAAACTGCAGCAGGAGGTCCCGGCAGCCCTGGCGTTGCTCTGGGGTGAGGGCATCGGAGAGCCGGACCCCGTCCACGGAACCGTCGTTCTCCTGGGTCTTCAGGAGATCAGGGAGGGGCTCGGAGTCTTCTTCCGCCCCACTGTCTGTAGCCATCAGGAGGCTGAGTTCCGAGCGCACAAAGTGGGGTTTGAGTCTGTTGGTGTGGAGGACACGGAGGGGGTTCCGGGGGGACTCCATGTCGATGAGGTAGGTGACGGGGCTCTTGCGTTCGACCACTTTGAAGGGCCCCGTCCACTTATCTTGCAAGGCACATGGTTCGGTGGGGGACATCACCCACACTTGTTGACCAGGTTCGAATTCGACGGAGGAGGCATTCTGATCGTACCATTTTTTCATGTCCTCCTGACTGGCCTCGAGATTCGCTTTTGCCATTTCCCTGAAGCGCCGGGTCTGATTTCGTAGTGCCAGGAGGTACTTGAAGACGTCTGGAGGGGTCTTTAGGGGGGCCATCTCCCAACCTTCTTTGACTAGGCTGAGGGGCCCTCGCACAGGGTGCCCGTACAGGAGTTCGAAAGGGCTAAAGCCGAGGGACTTCTGGGGAACTTCTCGATAGGCGAAGAGGAGGCACGGAAGTAGTACATCCCACTGGCGACGGAGGGGCTCTTCCAATCCCCCAATCATTCCCTTGAGTGTGCGGTTGAATCGCTCAACTAGTCCGTTCCCTTGAGGGTGATAGGGGGTCGTGAATCGGTAGGTGACCCCGCACTGTTGCCAGAGGGACTTCATATATTTCGAGATAAAGTTTGTGCCTCGGTCGCTGACGACTTCTCGGGGGAAGCCCACCCGGGAGAAGATCCCCATCAGGGCCCGGCCGACCACCGGAGCTGTTACAGTTCGCAGGGGCACGGCCTCGGGGTAGCGGGTGGCGTGGTCCACCAGTACCAGGATGAACCGATGTCCTTGTGCTGTGCGGGGGTCCAGGGGCCCCACAATGTCTATTCCTACCCTCTCGAATGGGGTGGTGACCACTGGGAAGGGTTGCAAAGGGGCTTTGAGCTTGCGGCCGCTCTTCCCGCTGGCCTGGCACGTGGGGCAGGACCGGCAGTGGTTGAGGACGTCGTTCCGCATCCTCGGCCAGAAAAAGTGGGTCACCAGGCGACTGTAGGTTTTGTCCTGGCCCAGGTGTCCAGCCAGGGGAACATCGTGGGCCAAAGTTAGCAGGAAGTCTCTGAAACGGAGGGGCACCACCAGCACTCGACTGGCCCCTAACTCCGCGATTCTTTGTTCACTGTATAGCAGGTCGTTATCCCAATAGACCCAATGGGTTCCGGTGGAGTCCCCTGCGCTCTGGGCGCGGGCTTGCTGGCGGAGTCCCTCGAGGGAGGGGCAGGTCTTCTGTTCCTGGCGGAACTGTTCCTGGGTGGGCCCCCCTTCTTGACGCCACTGAGCCAGGCCGGCAAGGTCCTGGGGCTGGGCGACCCCTTCGGGCGTTGGCTCTGGGGGGTCGGGATCGTCGTTGTCCTCTACTGGAGCGACCGGGGGAGGAGGTGCTGGCCATTCCGGTTCTTCTGGTCGGGGGACGGCACGGGCGGCCATGGACCGGGTGGTTACGCATGCCCAGTCCGGGAGGCCCAGCATCCCCAGGTGCTCTCTTCTTTCGACGGCGGCCCACGGGGAACTCTCAAGGTCATTCCCCAGGAGACAGTCCACGGGGGCATCATCCCGGACCGCCACCTTCAGCATGCCGGAGACCCCTCCCCATTCGAAGGGGACGCAGGCCATCCGACACAGACTTTCGGAATTGTCGGCTGAGCGGACGGGGCAGAGAATGTTCGGCAGGATCTGCTCTGGTTTCACCAGGTGACAGCGGACGGCCGTCACACTGGCCCCTGTGTCACGTAGGGCTTCGGCCCGGCGCCCATTAATGTTCACCCACTGGCCATATTTCCGGGTGTTGGCGGGTAGGGGAGCCCGCGGGACCATGTCTTTTCCCCCTAGGCACGCTAGAACCATGGCGGCCGGTTCCCACTCTTGTTGTGCCTGCTCATATTCCTCCTGTTCCTCGGAGATTTGTTCTCCCCCCAGGGCGGCGGCAGCTACCTTGCGGGGCTTTGGCATTTGGTTCTGCGGGCAGCTCGGGTCATTGGCGTAGTGGCCGACTCGCTGGCATCGGTGACACGTGACGTTGGCTCGGAACCCCGGGCGCATCGGGGGGTTGCCCCGGCCGGCCGGGGGCGGGGTGCTGGCCGCGGGAGTGGCCGGGACGGTGTCTCTCCCTCGCCCCTGGCCTCCTCCTCCTCCTCGGGGACGGTGCTGACCTTGGTTGTTTCGGTTTTGCTCGTGTGGCCCTCTCCGGCCCACTCGGGTGCTTTCCCACCGGTCAGCTTCGGCGGCGAGTTGTCGTGGGTCAGTCAATTTACTGTCGAGGAGGTGCTGCCTGAGCTCGACGAAGCAGTTGTTAGACAGGTGCTCCCACACCATAAGATTAAAGAGTTGCTCGTAGGTCGTTACGTGGCTTCCCTTGATCCAACCCTCGAAGGCTCGGCTGAAATAGTTGACATATTCCACCCAAGTTGTACCCGGGATCCGGGTGCAGTCTCGGAACCTCTGGCGGTAGATTTCGGGTGTGAGCCCATATCGGGTGAGGAGGGCAGCATTCATGTGGTCATAGGATGACATCTGATGGTCTGGGAGCTGTAGTAGGGCATCGCGGCCTTCGTTGACGAACCTCCCCCATAGGCCGGCTCCCCAGTCACTCCGATCGATCCGGTGGGAGGTCATGGCGATCTCGTATGCTTTGAACCACTGTTGTATGTCGTCCTCTCGGACATACTCTCGGACAACATCCTTGGGGATGTGGACTTTCTTCTCGGTTGCTCCCGGGGTGTGCGGTCGCTCAGGCACCCCCGGTTCTTTATTCTGTTTCCGAAGTTCTATTTCCGCCAGTTTGCGCTCGTGTTCGAATGTTAGTCTTTTTTCTTCGAGCTCTCTCTGCCTCTGTTTTTCCTCCCGTTCTTCTCGGAGCCGCAGATGTTCTAGATTTAGTTTTTGCTCGGCTAACTTTAGTTCACCGTCCATCTTGAGTCGTGCCATTTCCAACTCATGTAATCTGGTTCTTTCTCTTTCTTGGATCTCTTCCTGCGAGAGGCCCGTTACTCGCTCCTCGGGAGCTGTGGCGTTTCCCTCCGGTGCTGCACCGTTTTGGTCTGGGGATCCGGCGACCCCGGTTTCCGCCCACGACTCCAGGGCGTGCTTCAAATCGTCTTTGGTACTCAGGCCGGTGGTAGCAATGCCTAGTTCCATGCAGAATTGTTTAAGTTCGCGATGGCTATACTCTTCCAATTTATCCATCTGGAATTTCTCGGTGGATCCGCTCTCTTTGGTTGACATCGTGGTTTTGTCGTGGGGTGAGCTACTCTCTGTACGATTACGCGTTGATTCGGATCGCGCCGCTGGCCACCAATGTTAGACGGACCGGGAGGGTCGGCCGAGGACAAGGGGAGAGGTCTCCGGGGAGAGCCGTCTCCAGCGATCGTACAGATGAATAACTTCCCCCCCACAGATATACACCACACAAGGATAAGGTTTAGCGTTCTTTATAGGTGATTTCTTAAGGTACGATGAAATGGTACAAGGAGGTCTGGACTCAGGGGTCCCCTCGATTCGAGTCTCTTGGTTTGGGGAAAGGGGGTAGCGGGACAGTCTGGTTACCAGTATGGTAGCTGAGATGGTATGGTGGGTAGCTCACAATCCTCGAGCTCGGTGTTCTAGCTTGGACGGGCCGCGGTAGCGCCAGCAGGTCCCGGTGAAGATGGTCGGTACACGGTCCGCGGCAGCGCCAGCAGGTCCCGGTGAAGATGGTCGTTACACGGTCCGCGGCAGCGCCAGCAGGTCCCGATGAAGGTGGTCGTTACAACGGTCCGCGGCAGCGCCAGCAGGTCCCGACGAGGATGGATGATGCAGAAGGCCGCGGCAGCGCCAGCAGGCCGGACGATAGTTCACAAGGCAGGGCTACGGCAGCGCCAGTAGTCCGTCAAGGCTGAGTTCTCTCGGTGTCTCTCGACTCCAGGATACAACTGCCTTCCTGCTCTGGAGCGGCCCTAGTTATAGGTCTGGCGCCCTTTGATGTCCGGACCCTCGCACTTGGAGGTCGGGGGGTCCGGGATGAGGGAGTCCAGACACCCAGCGGGGGGGTGGAGCCAGCGCCTGGGGGAGCTGGAGGGTGATCGGCACCTGGCGGGGGAGAGCCCTCGACGCTTCTTTCTCCCATTGACCTGCCAAGTGGTCCGTTCACCTCCTGGGTGGATGGTGGTGCCGGGATGTCGGGGCCGGCCAGGCCCTGGGTTAGGGTCGAGCCGGGGCCATGCGGCCTCGTGGCGCAGCGCCCAAGATGGCGGCTGATCCGGCCGGGGGAGCCGGTAGTGGTTCGGCCCCATGATACATGGCTGTCCGGGGGCAGGAGTTCCGTTGGGAGACGGGGTGCGGGTTGCTCTTGGGGGTAACACCTGGGAGTCCGGGGATTGGGCCCTGTCATGCGGGGAGGGAGCAAGCCCTTCATGTGGCCTGTCCAACAAGGGGTGGGTGCGGAGTCCTCCCAGCAGTGCCCTGAGACAGGAGGGGTGGGTGCAGAGTCCTCCCAGCAGTCCCCTGAGACAGGAGGGGTGGGTGCCTAACACTCCCAGCAGTGCCCTGAGACAGGAGGGGTGTGTGCAGAGTCCTCCCAGCAGTGCCCTGAGACAGGAGGGGTGGGTGCAGAGTCCTCCCAGCAGTCCCCTGAGACAGGAGGGGTGGGTGCCTAACACTCCCAGCAGTGCCCTGAGACAGGAGGGGTGTGTGCAGAGTCCTCCCAGCAGTGCCCTGAGACAGGAGGGGTGGGTGCCTAAGACTCCCAGCAGTGCCCAGAGACAGGATGGGTGGGGGCCTATCACTCCCAGCAGTGCCCTGAGACAGGAGGGGTGGGTGCGGAGTCCTCCCAGCAGTGCCCTGAGACAGGAGGGGTGAGTGCAAAGTCCTCCCAGCAGTGCCCTGAGACAGGAGGGGTGGGTGCCTAACACTCCCAGCAGTCCCCTGAGACAGGAGGGGTGGGTGCGGAGTCCTCCCAGCAGTGCCCTGAGACAGGAGGGGTGGGTGCAGAGTCCTCCCAGCAGTCCCCTGAGACAGGAGGGGTGGGTGCCTAACACTCCCAGCAGTGCCCTGAGACAGGAGGGGTGTGTGCAGAGTCCTCCCAGCAGTGCCCTGAGACGGGAGGGGTGGGTGCCTAACACTCCCAGCAGTGCCCAGAGACAGGAGGGGTGGGGGCCTATCACTCCCAGCAGTGCCCTGAGACAGGAGGGGTGGGTGCGGACTCCTCCCAGCAGTGCCCTGAGACAGGAGGGGTGAGTGCAGAGTCCTCCCAGCTGTCCCCTGAGACAGGAGGGGTGGGTGCCTAACACTCCCAGCAGTCCCCTGAGACAGGTGGGGTGGGTGCCTAACACTCCCAGCAGTGCCCTGAGACAGGAGGGGTGTGTGCAGAGTCCTCCCAGCAGTGCCCTGAGACAGGAGGGGTGGGTGCCTAACACTCCCAGCAGTGCCCTGAGACAGGAGGGGTGGGCGCCTATCACTCCCAGCAGTGCCCTGAGACAGGAGGGGTGGGTGCGGAGTCCTCCCAGCAGTGCCCTGAGACAGGAGGGGTGAGTGCAGAGTCCTCCCAGCAGTCCCCTGAGACAGGAGGGGTGGGTGCCTAACACTCCCAGCAGTCCCCTGAGACAGGAGGGGTGGGTGCCTAACACTCCCAGCAGTGCCCTGAGACAGGAGGGGTGTGTGCAGAGTCCTCCCAGCAGTGCCCTGAGACAGGAGGGGTGGATGCCTAACACTCCCAGCAGTGCCCAGAGACAGGAGGGGTGGGGGCCTATCACTCCCAGCAGTGCCCTGAGACAGGAGGGGTGGGTGTGGAGTCCTCCCAGCAGTGCCCTGAGACAGGAGGGGTGGGTGCAGAGTCCTCCCAGCAGTCCCCTGAGACAGGAGGGGTGGGTGCCTAACACTCCCAGCAGTCCCCTGAGACAGGAGGGGTGGGTGCCTAACACTCCCAGCAGTGCCCTGAGACAGGAGGGGTGTGTGCAGAGTCCTCCCAGCAGTGCCCTGAGACAGGAGGGGTGGGTGCCTAACACTCCCAGCAGTGCCCTGAGACAGGAGGGGTGTGTGCAGAGTCCTCCCAGCAGTGCCCTGAGACAGGAGGGGTGGGTGCCTAACACTCCCAGCAGTGCCCAGAGACAGGAGGGGTGGGGGCCTATCACTCCCAGCAGTGCCCTGAGACAGGAGGGGTGGGTGCGGAATCCTCCCAGCAGTGCCCTGAGACAGGAGGGGTGGGTGCAGACTCCTCCCAGCAGTCCCCTGAGACAGGAGGGGTGGGGGCCTATCACTCCCAGCAGTGCCCTGAGACAGGAGGGGTGGGTGCGGCGTCCTCCCAGCAGTGCCCTGAGACAGGAGGGGTGGGTGCAGAGTCCTCCCAGCAGTCCCCTGAGACAGGAGGGGTGGGTGCCTAACACTCCCAGCAGTGCCCTGAGACAGGAGGGGTGTGTGCAGAGTCCTCCCAGCAGTGCTCTGAGACAGGAGGGGTGGGTGCCTAACACTCCCAGCAGTGCCCTGAGACAGGAGGGGTGGGGGCCTATCACTCCCAGCAGTGCCCTGAGACAGGAGGGGTGGGTGCGGAGTCCTCCCAGCAGTGCCCTGAGACAGGAGGGGTGAGTGCAGAGTCCTCCCAGCAGTCCCCTGAGACAGGAGGGGTGGGTGCCTAACACTCCCAGCAGTCCCCTGAGACAGGAGGGGTGGGTGCCTAACACTCCCAGCAGTGCCCTGAGACAGGAGGGGTGTGTGCAGAGTCCTCCCAGCAGTGCCCTGAGACAGGAGGGGTGGATGCCTAACACTCCCAGCAGTGCCCAGAGACAGGAGGGGTGGGGGCCTATCACTCCCAGCAGTGCCCTGAGACAGGAGGGGTGGGTGCGGAGTCCTCCCAGCAGTGCCCTGAGACAGGAGGGGTGGGTGCAGAATCCTCCCAGCAGTCCCCTGAGACAGGAGGGGTGGGTGCCTAACACTCCCAGCAGTCCCCTGAGACAGGAGGGGTGGGTGCCTAACACTCCCAGCAGTGCCCTGAGACAGGAGGGGTGTGTGCAGAGTCCTCCCAGCAGTGCCCTGAGACAGGAGGGGTGGGTGCCTAACACTCCCAGCAGTGCCCTGAGACAGGAGGGGTGTGTGCAGAGTCCTCCCAGCAGTGCCCTGAGACAGGAGGGGTGGGTGCCTAACACTCCCAGCAGTGCCCAGAGACAGGAGGGGTGGGGGCCTATCACTCCCAGCAGTGCCCTGAGACAGGAGGGGTGGGTGCGGAGTCCTCCCAGCAGTGCCCTGAGACAGGAGGGGTGGGTGCAGAGTCCTCCCAGCAGTCCCCTGAGACAGGAGGGGTGGGGGCCTATCACTCCCAGCAGTGCCCTGAGACAGGAGAGGTGGGTGCGGAGTCCTCCCAGCAATGCCCTGAGACAGGAGGGGTGGGTGCAGAGTCCTCCCAGCAGTCCCCTGAGACAGGAGGGGTGGGTGCCTAACACTCCCAGCAGTGCCCTGAGACAGGAGGGGTGGGTGTGATGCACAGTGTGAGCCTGGATCATTGCTTGTGTAGTTGCCCTAATTCCACCTGTGTCCTTTAAATGGCACGTACTGCTTTTGGCCTTCCCCCAGAGGATCATGTCCCTATGACAAAGGTGCAATGCGTTGGATGCATACTATGCCTTGTTGGAAACAGCAAATGTGTTATTATCTGTGTCCCTGTGACATGTGCCAGGTGTATTGAGGTAGTGTCACTTGTCCATCCTCACAGGTAGACGCCTCTGCCAAGGAGAAGATATGGCTGGACGCCGTCAGCGCCGTGAGGAGTGCTGATGGTCGGAAGCGGCGCCTGCCCCAGGTGAGGAAACGCTGGCAGGATATCCGGTGCTGGACGCGGAGGATCGCACGGGTCCTGCTGGGGGACTCACCTGAGAGCCATAAGAACCGTGGGCGCCGCCGTCTCTCCCACATCCAGAAACGTGTGCTGGCAGTGGTCTTTCCTGACTTGGACAGGCGCCTACAGGATATGCAGCAGCCGGAAGGGGGTAGGTACATGTGTGTGTTTGTTGTGTTTCACCAGCATTTGTAAGTGCACTGTTCCATGGATACACTTCCAGGGTTTATGGTGCTGTGCAGATCCTGTTACCCACAGTGTTGCAGGCCTCTCCTGCCTCCCTTCCCCACCTTGCAATGTGTTCACTGGTCTCTGTGTAGTCACTCCATCACAAAGTTATGTAGCCTGACACATTCTCCAAGTGTACAATGCCTGCAGCATCATGTGTGGGGGTGGTGTGTAACAGGTTTAGTGACCTTGCCTGTGCCCTGTCCAGTTCTGGACTTGTGGGTTCCATGTAAGTTGGCACTAATGCTGATTGCAGACATGGGAGTTAATCTCTCGAGTGCGAGGCCTTCCAGCAGGCATGTCCCATGTGGTGGCCTGTGACATGATGTGCATGAGTGTGCGTTACGCATAGTGCAGGGATGTTGCAGTCATTTCCATTCAGGAGCATGGAGTTGTGTGGCCACTACTGTCCCCAGGGGCATCTTTTCCTAGGTATCATGTGTGTAATCCGAGAATGTCGACAATCTCTGTGTCTACAGCATAGGTTGTGCTCTGTGCCATTGTCCCCTGGCACCATGTATATTGACGTGAGATGTATTACAAGTGTCCACTGTCCAGCCTGACCTGATTTTCCAATTACATACTCACGGTGGCCATTGCCTTTGTGTCTTGTTGCTATCATCTGATGATGCCCATTTGTACATGATAATTTGGACAGCCGCACCTTGGGTAGTTTGTTTGTGTGCAATATTGAAGTTTTGCATCCCATGTGTATTTCACCCTGACTAAGAGATGTAAGTGCTTCCTGTGTCTCCACAGATTAGTCTCATGTAGGGGGTGGCCGGTGCGGGCATGGCCTACATGTCAAGACCTGTCATCTCCTTGCTAGGACTGGCCAGTGTGTGATGTTTGTCTGGACATACACTCCAGGTGCATTGTGCCAGTCAGGGTGGGCATGTTATCAGTATTACCTATGCTGCATGTGCCTCTAGTTCCTGGATGTGGTCCCTGCTCATCCCTATTGCCTGCCACGCTGTGTGGTGCAGATGCAGTGCTGGATTGTCCCCAGGGCCTTGCTCCTCAGTCAAAATTCCATGTCATCTCATTTGCTATTGTGTCATGCTCTCCATAGTTTTTCCATGGCATGGTGGGTCACACAACTGTGTCTTGCAGGGCCTACATATGTACCTTGTTTTGTAGTTGTAACTCTTCCTTTGTTTCAGGCTATGCACTATGACCTAAGTAGATTGGACTCATGTGACATATGTATACAGGTGTATGATTAATTTCTGTCTCTTCACCCTGCCCACAGCATCGTCGGGGGACACGGAGGGAGACATGGACACAGACGGCGTGGAGGGACCGAGCACCAGTGCCAGCGGTGGCATCGTGCCTGGCACTTCGAGTGGGACAGAGGCGGAGGAGAGTGAACCCGGGGACCTGTCGACTGGCACAACAGAGTATGAAGCTGACGGGTCCGAGGATGATCTCTCCGAGTGGGCGGTGGCTGCACCACCATCTGACAGCAGCCCTACATCTCGCACCGCCCCCTCCATTGGCATCAGCCGCCTCCCACTTGCTCGTGTCCCTTCCCTACGTGCCCGGTCACCACATGTCTCCTTCCTGCCAGGCACCGCACCCCCTGCCCCTGTCTCCACTGCTGCCGCCAATGCTGAGTCTGTGGACATCCAGCGGCAGTTGCAGATTGGTCAGACTGCGATCCTTAATGTCCTCCATGCCCACAGCCAGGTCCTCAACAACATGGAGGCATACTTGGAGGGCATTCATTCATCGCAGGCTGACCAACGCAACTTGCTGAGGTCCATAGACTCCACACTGACTGCAGCAGTGGGTCTCCTGCAGCGCTACGTCCCACCCCCTACCCCTGCTCCTTCCACACTTCCCACTCCCATGTCTGTCCCACATACACAAAGACGTAAGCATGCACCCACCACAACAGACACAGGCACCACACCAGCAGGGAAGGTCCGCCGCACACCTCCTGACACGCACACACAGGGTGAAGTATTTATTTATTTATTTATTTAGCGACTTATAAAGCGCCTGGTGACCCAAGGGCATCCCCGCGCTGTAAAGAATTGTTATCCAGATGAGGGGGAGGAAGAGGGGAGGTATTATTTGGGGAATAGGAGTGTCTTCAGTTTTTTACGAAAAACCAAATAACTGGATTCCAGTCTAAGGGTACGTGGGAGGGAGTTCCATCCAGTAGCCGCTTGTACAGAAAATCGTCGGCCTCCTGTGCGTGTCCTTTTGAATTTGGGAATATTAGCTAGGTGCTCATTCTCGGATCGTAGGGATCTGGGTGCTTTGTAGGGAGTGACCATGTTACTGAGGATCGCAGGGCCAGATCCGTTGATCAGTTTGTATGCCGTGCACATGGCTTTGAATTCCACCCTTTGGCGCACAGGGAGCCAGTGCAAGGCCTTGAGGGCAGGTTTAGCTGACGCTCTAGATGGAAGGTTCATGAGCATGCGTGCTGCTGCATTCTGTGTCCTTTGCAGTCTAGTCAAGGTGGCCTCAGGGGCTCCCAGGTAGACCATGTTACTATAATCCAGCCGGGACAGTACTAGCCCCTGGATGAGTAGTTTCCTGGATGCGGGTGGTAGTAAGGGAAGAATCTTGCGGGTAGTGCGCATGAGCCCAAAACAGGTGCCTGTAGTTTTGGCGGCTTGCGTCTTCAAAGAGAGCTCGGGTTCAAGCCACACTCCGAGGGTCTTAATTTCGCGCTTTGGGGTAGGAATTTCCCCAAACACGTCTGGCCAGACTGCTGGGGGGATGGTCACCCATTGCTTTCCCAGGAGCATCACTTCGGTCTTTGACCCATTTAGTTTTAATGATGAATCACACATCCAACCGTGGATTTCCGTGAGGCAGTTAGCCAGGTTGTCTGGGTGGTCGTCTAGATGGGATAGGGAGACGACCAGTTGTGTGTCATCAGCGTAACTTACTATCTTTATACCGAATGGTGTCACAACGTCTTCAAGAGGGGCCATATATGCATTAAAAAGCGTCGGGCTCAAGGAAGATCCCTGAGGGACCCCGCTCGTGAGGGGGAGGGTGGACGAGTGGTAATTGCCATCCCAAACCTGGAACGTGCGCCCGGTGAGGAAGGATTCTATCCAACTGAGTGCCGTCCCGGTGAGCCCTGCTGCCGCGAGTCGATGGAGAAGGACACGATGGTTGACTGTGTCGAAGGCTGCGCTGAGGTCCAGGAGGATCACTGCCACTGACCCTCCTGAATCCAGAATGCGCCTCGCCTCCTCGATGACGGCAAGAAGGGCGGTATCTGTGCCGTGACCCGGGCGAAATCCAGTTTGGGATTGCCGCAGAATGTTATTTGTCTCGAAGAACTGAGATAATTGTCCGTTGACCAATTTCTCGGCTACCTTGCTAATCCCAGGGAGGAGTGATATAGGCCGGTAGTTTGCCATATCTGCTGGATCGAGCTGGGGTTTTTTAAGGAGTGCTTTTACCACCGCGCTCTTCCAGCTAGCAGGAACAGATCCCTGGGCCAGTGAGCTGTTGATAAGCTCCATGAGCATAGGGACGATGACGGGGGCCACGGTTTTGAGGAATCTGATGGGTGCCGGATCCAAAGGTGATCCGCTTTTCATTTTAGCCAAGGTTAGTTCCACCTCGTTGCAAGTTACTGGCCTGAATGTCGCAAGTTGGGGGCGTATGCTGCTCTCAGTCTGGCTAGGAGGTGGATGGCTGTCCATGTGGCTAGTGGGGCCGGGGGGGGGGGGGGAAGGGAAGCTAAAATGCGGGCAATTTTGTCGTTGAAATAGGTGGCTAGTTCATTACTTCGGTCCACTGGGGGGGAAGTGGAGGAAGGGGAGTTAGGTACTTTTAGCAGCTCTTTTACAATTAGGAAGGATTCCCTGGCAGAATTGGAAGATTCTTTTATCCGGGCGTCGTAGTGGGACGTTTTAGCATGCCTAATGGCAGCTTTGTAGAGTCTAACTGTGTTTAGGTATGCTTCCTTGTTGGCGTGCTGCCAGTCTTTCCTCCATAGCCGTTCGGCTCTTTTACAGTTTTTACATAGTAGTCGGAGTTCCGGGGTGTACCACGGGGCGGAGCCAGGTTTCCCGTTTTTGTCCTCCCTAGTTCTGAGTGGGAGTACGGAGTCCAGGGAGATAGTAATCCACTCTCTAAATTTACTATCGGCAACCGCCGGGTCTTCTGCGTATTCAGGGGTGGTAGACTTTAAGTTCCTAGCCCATTCTTCGGTGGGAAGTCTGGACCAGGTCCTGTCCCTGATATAAGTGGGCGGTTTTTGAGGTTTCCTAAAGGTTCCTGGTAGTTGGAAGGAGACTAAAAAGTGATCTGTCCAGGGGAGGGGCAGGGACTCCCTCGCTAGCATCGAGGGTGTTCTAGTGAACACAGGATCCAACAAATGACCCTTGGTGTGTGTGGCTCCAGAGTTTAGGAGGCGGATGTCAAGGGCCGCCAGATCGGTGATCAGGTCGGCAGCTACCGAGTCTGCAGGGTCATCGAAATGGATGTTCAGATCTCCTACTATCATGAAGTTTGTGATAGAGTGGGCCTGTGTCGTAACAGTGTCCAGGAGAGAGCTAGCGAAAGGGCCAGGATGGCCGGGGGGGCGGTATACTAGGACTCCTGTCAGTGAGTTAGTCGGGTCTAGCTTGATTGTAAACTGTAGGCTTTCAGAGTCAGGGATCTGCACATCACTAGATTTGCAGTGAAGGTAGTCCCGGTGAATAATAGCAACACCACCACCTCTGCCTAAGGGGCGGGGTAGGGACTGAATGAGGAAACCCGGTGGGGTAGCTAACACCATGTCTGACTCCGAATGTGGGGCGAGCCAAGTTTCCGTGAGGAAGAGGATGTCTAACTCCTGATCTTCTATGAGATGGTTAATCAGCGTTGCAAGTTTGGGGAGTGAGCGACAATTCAACGATGCAAGTTTGAGGGCTGAGGGCTTGTGGGGACTTATAGGTAGTTTGAGCTGGACTGGCTGGCAGAGGGAACAGCGGATGAAATGTCCATTTGGGTCATGAACATATTCACAGGAGGAGGCGGCGGGAGGTCTGAGACTTAGAAGCTCCCGACATGAGTAGCTTACATTGGGGGCAGCTTTGTCCAGTAGGGGTTCTGGCCCTAGGCCCGGTCGTGCGCGGACGGGCGCAGACGGGCTTGCCTTAGGCGCGCCTTCGGCGCGCAAACGGCGCTCCCGCTGCGCTCGTCCGCTGCGCTGGTATGGCCGACACATTTAAGGCAGTGTTGTGGGCGTGGCCTCGCAGTGGGCGTGGCTCGCCTTCGAACCGCGATGGCGGTGAGCTTGTTGACCCTGTCTCAGCACTGGTTGCCGCTGTCTCAGGGGTGCCTCAGGAGGTCTGCTCAGCGCGTGAGGGTAGCGCTTTTAGTGCAGGTAAGGATTAAAATAAGTGACAAGAATACAAGTATTTTAAAAATAGAACAAAAGTGCTGTCCTCCGGCTTTCCGCCTCAGAGGTTTAACAATGCTAATGCGTGGTGCGCTGCAGTCAGCGTTTATATAGGTTTCCCAGGTGGGCGTGGCCTCACAGTGGGCGTGGCTCGCCTTCGAACCGCGATGGCGGTGTGCTTGTTGACCCTGTCTCAGCGCTGGTTGCTGCTGTCTCAGGGGTGCCTCAGGAGGTCTGCTCAGCGCGTGAGGGTAGCGCTTTTAGTGCAGGTAAGGATTAAAATAAGTGACAAGAATACAAGTATTTTAAAAATAGAACAAAAGTGCTGTCCTCCGGCTTTCCGCCTCAGAGGTTTAACAATGCAAGTAGGCACACCCACTGGGTCGGGGGGTAAACGTGTGACACGCAGCCAGAGTGGGAGTCCACATTCCACCCAATCCACTCCCTCCAAATCCCCTCCCCTCAGCTCTCCTGGCCACATCTCCCCCAAAGACTCCTTCATGGCCGCTCTGTCCCTGAGCCCCACAGTGACACCACCCCGCAAGCGGTCAAGGAAGTCCCCGGTCAGGGTGCTTGAGTCCCCCCCCCCTGTCCACACCCTCCCCCAGTGGCGCTGCGACCCATCCCTCTGACCCCCCCCACTCCTTGGGGCCTGTGGTTCCTTCGGGTGCAGGGGAGTCCCTGGAGGACCTTGCCGAGGTGTGCAGCACGCTCCTAGAATCCACCTTTGGCCCTGCCCCACCCCCTGTGGTGGTGTCCTCCATCCCTGCACCCACGTCGCCTACCCTTCGCACTCCTGTCCCTGCGGTGCCTGTTCATTCCCCCCCACTTGATGCCCTCACCCCTGTGGAAGACAACGGCTTGTAACTGTGCAGGCACGCTAGGGGACACGCATCCCACTGTGTCCCCCATCCAGCTGTGACTCCTGGACTGCCCTATGGGCTTTGTAAATATTGAACTTTCTACATACCAGTTTTTGGATCATGCTGAATAAAGGTATTTATTTTTTGCCCTTGGAACACTCCTGCTTTGCTGGCATTGCTGTCGGTGGGGCTGCTACATGGTTGTGGGTGGTGTTCATGTGTTGGGTGTGTGGGAAATGTAGTAGTGTGCTGCTCATAGGGGGGACCATGGGATCTGTGTGCCATCACACGGTGTTAGCTAGCTTTCTCAATTCATGTAAGCAGTTGCTGCATGTTGCAATTGTCCCAAGGTGTTTTCCTTCCTCTGTGTACCCTGACTTCTTCCCTGCAGGGTGTTCCCAATATTTAGCGCCGAGCTGTGTGTACATTAGCTGGGTGTGTGACGGACTCCTTCAACTTTGCACATGCATGCTGAACCATTCTCCACCTGCATCATTCGTGGCATCCTTGGTAGTCATTGTACTTGTGTATGTGGACTATTGACATGACTTCATGTGGACATGTTATCTTTTTGGCCCTATGCATGCGTATACTCCCAGCCTCGCACACATGTGGTACATGTACTGCAGGGTCTTTGTGCACCTGACTGACATTTGTGGGCATGGTATCTGTGGCTACTCCACCCTTTGTGTTCCATGGGCACTGCTGGGAGTGTTAGGCACCCACCCCTCCTGTCTCTGGGCACTGCTGGGAGGACTCTACACACACCCCTCCTGTCTCTGGGCACTGCTGGGAGTGATAGGCACCCACCCCTCCTGTCTCTGGGCACTGCTGGGAGGACTCTGCACACACCCCTCCTGTCTCTGGGCACTGCTGGGAGTGATAGTGTTGGAAGGCGGACCCCGAGGAGTCGGTGAGACCACCAAGGGGGGCCCTCTCACTGCACGAAGTAGCCGAGCGCTGCCGAGAAGTCTCCTGAGAGATCCTTCTCCTATCCCGTACTAGCACAGTAACACCACCACACCGGACTCAAGGAGGTTGTCTCAAGACAAGCAATTCTTTATCATCAATAAAAGGTTACTAGCTCAATATTTACACGAAGGGATCGAGGGATCCACCAAAAGTCTCAAGGTCTCTTTGGAAGGGTAGGGGTAGCGGGACAGTCTTTGGCAGGAATGTGGTACGAGGGTACCTGGGGCCCAGTTCTTATCCTCACGCTGGAGGACCTCCGATCTCGGAGGGGTCGAGCCGCGACGGCGTCAGCAGGGCTTTGGCGTACAGTTCGTGGAGAGCCGCGATCCAATCAGCAGGGCTCTCAAGATGCTTTCTGCTCAGCTCGAGCCGCGGCGTCGTCAGCAGGGCTCCGAGGGAGGTTTCAGCGAGGTTGGGCCGCGACGGCGTCAGCAGGGCTCCGATGTTCCAGGTGGTTCAGAAAGGGTTCACAGGAAGGAGCCGCAACGCAGTCAGCAGGGCTCGTGATGGTTCCGACAAGAGTTCTTCTCCGTAGGGTCAGCCGCGATTCAATCAGCAGGGCTCTCGACTCCGGGATACAACTGCCGAGCTGTGGTGGGGTCGCCCCAGATATAGGTCTGGAGCCCTTTGATGTCCGGACCTATGCGCCCGAGGGGGCGGAGTGGCCGGGTGGAGGTGGCCAGATGCCCAGCAGGAGAGGCGCCAGGCCCATGGGAGTTTGCAGGGTGATCACACCTCGAGAGGGGAGGACAGTTGGGGGTCCCATCGATACTGTCCTCTGCCGGGGCGATGAATGGTTCCTGCGGCACCCCCTGGCCAGTTCGTGGTGCCTCGATGTCGGGGCTTCGTTGGGGTCGAGGCTGGGTTGAGCGGGGTCGCGCCGGCTGGGGCACGGTGTGACGTGGATGCCAACAAGATGGCGGAGCCACGAGGAGTATGCGACCACGTGTAGCTCCGGGTGAAGGGCCTTGGTGCAGTCCAGACGGGTGGCCCGTGACGACCGGGGCGGGGAACGGCCACAATCCAGGGGGTTAAGGACCACGCCACGAGGCCAGGTCCAACAGGCGTCCCCCCCAGCCGAAGGCATGGAGGGTCACCCATCTCCTTGGGGATTCTCCTCGTCAAGGCGGAAGAAGCGGGACAGGCCGTCGGCGTTGGCGTGGTCATTGCCGGGCCGGTGTTCGACGTCAAAGTCCATCCCTTGTAGCGAGATGGACCATCGCAGCAGCTTGGGGTTCTCGCCCCGCATTCGCATTAACCATTGCAAGGGCCGGTGGTCGGTCTGGACCCGGAAGTGGGCGCCAAAGAGGTAGGGCCGGAGCTTCTTGAAGGCCCACACCACAGCGAAGGCCTCGCGCTCAATAGTGCTCCAGCGTTGCTCCCGGGGCAGTAGTCGCCGGCTGATGAAGGCCACTGGTCTGTCGAGCCCCCTTTCGTCAGTTTGGGAGAGGACGGCCCCGATCCCATACTCGGAGGCGTCCGTCTGTACCACGAACTCCTTCTGGTAGTCCGGGGCTTGCAGCACCGGAGCAGTACACATGGCCGTTTTGAGGGTGTCGAAGGCTGTTTGGCAGCGGGGTGTCCAGTGTACCTTCTTGGGCTGTTTTTTGGACGTTAACTCTGTGAGGGGGCCAACAATGCTCCCATAGTCCCGGATAAACCGCCGGTAGTATCCGGTGAGGCCCAGGAAGGCCCGGACAGCGGTCTGGGTAGTGGGGGGTTCCCAGGTCTGGATGGCATCTATCTTCGCTTGGAGGGGGGCCACTTGCCCGCTCCCCACTTGATGGCCCAGGTAGGTCACGGATCCGTGGCCGATTTGGCATTTGCTGGCCTTGATTGTGAGCCCGGCCCGCTGGAGGGCGGCCAGGACGGCCTCCAGGTGGAGGAGGTGCTCGGCCCAGTGGTTGCTGTACACGGCAATGTCATCTAAGTAGGCCGCGCTGAAGGCCTCAAGCCCGGCCAAAACCTTGTTCACCAGTCTTTGGAAGGTGGCCGGGGCGTTCTTCATTCCGAAGGGCATCACCCGAAAGTGGTAATGCCCATCCGGAGTCGAAAAGGCGGATCTTTCTTGGGCGCCGGGGGTGAGCTGGATTTGCCAGTACCCGGCGGTGAGGTCCAGCGTGCTCAAGTAGCGAGCGGCCCCTAGGCGGTCGATCAGTTCGTCGGCCCGGGGTATCGGGTGTGCATCCGTCTTGGTTACTACATTCAGGGCTCGGTAGTCCACGCAGAATCGCAACTCCGGGGGGTGACCGGGAGCTGCGGCCTTGGGCACCAGGACGACAGGGCTGGCCCACGGGCTGTCGGAAGGCTCGATGACCCCCAGGGCCAGCATCTTCGCTACTTCGGCCTGGATGCAGGCCCGCACTCGGTCAGGCACCCGGTAGGCTCTGTGTCGTGTGGGGGGGTTCTCCCCGGTGTCGACGTCGTGGACGCACCAGTGGGTCACCCCCGGGGTGAGAGAGAAGAGGGCTGCGTAGTCCCGCAGTAATCGCTGGCAGTCGTTGCGCTGCTCCGGGGTCAGGGACGAGGCGAGTTGGACCCCTTCGATCGATCCATCATGACTGTCGGATTGCAAGAGGTCGGGCAAGGGCTCGGAGTCGTCCTCGCTCCCCTCGTCGGTCGCCAGCAGCAGGCTCAGTTCGGTCCGGGCGAAGTGGGGTTTTAGCCTGTTCGCATGTAGGACCCGGAGGGGGTTCCGGGGGGACTCCAGATCGACCAGGTAGGTGACGGGACTTTTCTTCTCCACCACCTTGAAGGGCCCGGTCCACTTGTCCTGGAGGGCGCCGGGTTCGACCGGGGCCATGACCCATACTTTCTGACCTGGCTCGAATTCTACCGTAGAAGTGTTGCGATCGTACCACCGCTTCATGTCCTCCTGGCTGGCCTCGAGGTTGGCTTCGGCTATGGCTCGGAACTTGCGGGTCTGGTTTCGGAGGGTCAGGAGGTATCGGTAGACGTCAGGAGGGGCGCCTCGGGGCTTCATCTCCCAGCCCTCCTTGACCAGGCTGAGTGGTCCGCGGACCGGGTGCCCATACAATAGTTCAAACGGGCTGAACCCCAGGGACTTCTGCGGGACCTCCCGATAGGCAAACAGGAGGCAGGGCAGCAGGACATCCCATTTCCGCCTGAGGGGTTCTTCCAGGCCCTGGATCATCCCTTTCAATGTTCGGTTGAACCGCTCAACCAGCCCGTTCCCCTGAGGGTGATATGGGGTCGTGAACTTGTATGTGACCCCGCATTGTTGCCACAGGGACCGCATGTACCTGGAGATAAAGTTCGTGCCACGGTCGCTCACCACTTCGCTGGGGAATCCCACTCGGGAGAAGATCCCCATCAAGGCCCGGCCTACCACAGGGGCCGTTATAGTTCTGAGCGGGACCGCCTCCGGGTACCTGGTGGCGTGGTCCACGAGGACCAGGATGAAGCGGTGGCCCAGGGCGGTTTGGGGGTCCAGGGGTCCCACAATGTCGATTCCGACTCGTTCAAACGGGGTGCTGACGGCGGGAAAGGGCTGGAGGGGGGCCTTGACCCGACCCCCCGTCTTTCCGCTGGCTTGGCAGGTCTGGCAGGACCGGCAGTGGTTGTCCACATCTCTCCGCATCCGAGGCCAGTAGAAGTGGGTCACCAGACGACTGTACGTTTTGTCTTGCCCCAAGTGTCCGGCGAGGGGCACATCATGGGCCAGGTTGAGAAGGAACTCCCGGAAGCGGAGGGGGACCACCAACACGCGGCCGGCCCCGAGTTCTGCCACTTTCTGTTCACTGTACAACAGGCCCTCGGCCCAGTAGATCCAGTGGGTGCCGGTCTGGTCACCGTTGGCTTGCGCGGTCGCCTGCTGTCGGACCCCTTCGAGAGAGGGACAGGACTGTTGCTCTTGCTGGAACTGCTCTCGGGTGGGGCCCCCTTCATGTTGCCATTGCGTCAGTTCTGGTAGGGCGCTCGGAGAAGCCATCTCTTCGGGGGAGGATTCGCTGGGCCCGGGGTCGGTGTCCGCCTCCTCCTCGCTGCTGGCGGGAGGGGGTGTGAGCCCCTCGGGTCGGGCCGTCCCGGAGGTCGAGGAGGAGCGGGGGGCCTGGGCGGTCATGGACCGGGTGATGGCGCAGGCCCAATCAGCCAGTCCCAACATTCGGAGGTGCTCTCGTCGTTCTACTTGAGCCCAGGGGGAACTCTCCAAGTCGTTCCCCAGGAGGCAGTCGACCGGGGCGTCGTCGCGCACCGTCACCTTCAGCAGGCCCGTCACCCCTCCCCACTCGAAGGGGACCAGGGCCATCTGGCATAGGCTTTCACTGTTGTCGGCCGTCCGCACAGGGCACAGCACATTCGGTAGAATCTGTTCAGGGGTCACCAGGTGGCAGCGGACAGCGGTGATACTGGCGCCGGTGTCGCGAAGGGCTTCGGCCCGTTGTCCGTTGACCGTGACCTGCTGCCGGTACTTCTGGGTGTTGGTTGGGATGGGGGTGCAGGGTACCATCTCTCGGCTACCCAGGCAGACCAGGGACATGGCTGCCGGCTCCCACTCAGTGTTTTCTCGGTCGAGGGCCTCTTCTTCCTCCTCTCCCCCCAAGGCGGCGGCTGTCAGCTGCCGGGGCGGGGGCCCGCCGGCCCCGTTTCTTCGGTTCAGGGGGCAGGCCGGGTCGCTGGCAAAGTGTCCGGTTTGTTGGCAGCCATAGCAGGTCACGGGTGGCCGTGGTCCGGGTCGGGCCGGGCCCACCCTTCGCGCTAGGCTCGGGGAGAGATGTGGCTGCGGTGGCCCTCGAGGGGGGCTCCTGGGGGCCCCAGCGGGAGGGTCTCGGTTCCTGTTCGGCCCTCCCCCCCCACCGCGCTGGCGTGGGGGTCCGTTGGGGTTCCTCTGGTACTCCCCCATTGAGCTCCGGGGGACCCGGGAGTTGACCCATCGATCGGCCTCGACGGCAAGTTTTCGCGGGTCGGTCATTTTGCTGTCGAGGAGGTGCTGTCTCAGTTCCACGAAGCAATTATTGGAAAGGTGTTCCCAGACGATGAGGTCGACCAGTTGTCCGTAGGTGGTTACTTTGCTGCCTTTGATCCACCCTTCTAGGGCCCGACTGAAAAAGTCCACATATTCCACCCATGTGGTACCCGGGATTTTCTTGCAGTCTCGGAACCGCTGGCGGTACATCTCCGCTGTTAGCCCGTATCGGGTGAGCAGGGCCTCCTTCATGTGATCGTAGGAGGTCATCACCTCCTCCGGTAGCTGGAGCAGCGTGTCCCGCCCTTCACTCAGGAATCGCCCCCACAGGCCTGCGCCCCAGTCTTTTCGGGGCACCCGATGGGAGGTCATGGCCACCTCGTAGGCCTTGAACCATTGTTGGATATCGTCATTCTTGTAATACTCCTTGACGACTTCCTTCGGGATATGCACCTTGGCCTCGGGGGGCGGTAGAGTGTCTCTAGTACTGGGGGTGTTGGTCCCTCCGTTCTTGGCCTTGATCTCGAGCTCCTTGAGACTGCGCTCGTGCTCAAGAGTTAGTTTCTTTTCCTCCAACTCCCGGTGTCGTCTTTTCTCTTCTATTTCTTCTTGAAGGCGTAGCTGCTCGAGGGCCAGTTTCTTTTCTGCCAGCTGGAGTTCGCCGTCCAGCCGCAGTCGGGCGAGCTCTAGTTCGTGGCTCCGGACCTTTTCCCGCTCTCGTATTTCTTCCTCGGAGAGGCCGGTTTCTAGGCTCTTTCTTCCTCCGGTTGCCGGGGTCAGTGCGGTTGCTGTGGTCTCCGTCAGGGGCAAGGGCCCTTCTTCCTGGGAGGGGCCTGCCCCAGCCTCCAACCATGCCCTCAGAGCTTTCTGCATCTCTTCCTTGGTACCGAGGCTGGTGGTTGCAATGCCTTTGTCTCTGCAGAACTGTTTTAATTCTTTGTGCGTATATTCTTCCAGCCGTTCGGGCTGGAACTCCATTGTCGCGTTGTTTTCCTGGCTGCTCATGATGCTATTCGTTTGGATGGGTAGCTAGTGGGTACTGGCTGGTACGTACTGCGTTCGGCTCGGATCCCGTCGCTGGCCACCAAATGTTGGAAGGCGGACCCCGAGGAGTCGGTGAGACCACCAAGGGGGGCCCTCTCACTGCACGAAGTAGCCGAGCGCTGCCGAGAAGTCTCCTGAGAGATCCTTCTCCTATCCCGTACTAGCACAGTAACACCACCACACCGGACTCAAGGAGGTTGTCTCAAGACAAGCAATTCTTTATCATCAATAAAAGGTTACGAGCTCAATATTTACACGAAGGGATCGAGGGATCCACCAAAAGTCTCAAGGTCTCTTTGGAAGGGTAGGGGTAGCGGGACAGTCTTTGGCAGGAATGTGGTACGAGGGTACCTGGGGCCCAGTTCTTATCCTCACGCTGGAGGACCTCCGATCTCGGAGGGGTCGAGCCGCGACGGCGTCAGCAGGGCTCTGGCGTACAGTTCGTGGAGAGCCGCGATCCAATCAGCAGGGCTCTCAAGATGGTTTCTGCTCAGCTCGAGCCGCGACGTCGTCAGCAGGGCTCCGAGGGAGGTTTCAGCGAGGTTGGGCCGCGACGGCGTCAGCAGGGCTCCGATGTTCCAGGTGGTTCAGAAAGGGTTCACAGGAAGGAGCCGCGACGCAGTCAGCAGGGCTCGTGATGGTTCCGACAAGAGTTCTTCTCCGTAGGGTCAGCCGCGATTCAATCAGCAGGGCTCTCGACTCCGGGATACAACTGCCGAGCTGTGGTGGGGTCGCCCCAGATATAGGTCTGGAGCCCTTTGATGTCCGGACCTATGCGCCCGAGGGGGCGGAGTGGCCGGGTGGAGGTGGCCAGACGCCCAGCAGGAGAGGCGCCAGGCCCATGGGAGTTTGCAGGGTGATCACACCTCGAGAGGGGAGGACAGTTGGGGGTCCCATCGATACTGTCCTCCGCCGGGGCGATGAATGGTTCCTGCGGCACCCCCTGGCCAGTTCGTGGTGCCTCGATGTCGGGGCTTCGTTGGGGTCGAGGCTGGGTTGAGCGGGGTCGCGCCGGCTGGGGCACGGTGTGACGTGGATGCCAACAAGATGGCGGAGCCACGAGGAGTATGCGACCACGTGTAGCTCCGGGTGAAGGGCCTTGGTGCAGTCCAGACGGGTGGCCCGTGACGGCCGGGGCGGGGAACGGCCACAATCCAGGGGGTTAAGGACCACGCCACGAGGCCAGGTCCAACAGATAGGCACCCACCCCTCCTGTCTCTGGGCACTGCTGGGAGTGATAGGCCCCCACCCCTCCTGTCGCTGGGCACTGCTGGGAGTGTTAGGCACCCACCCCTCCTGTCTCAGGGCACTGCTGGGAGGACTCTGCACACACCCCTCCTGTCTCAGGGCACTGCTGGGAGGACTCTGCACCCACCCCTCCTGTCTCAGGGCACTGCTGGGAGTGATAGGCCCCAACCCCTCCTGTCTCTGGGCACTGCTGGGAGTGTTAGGCACCCACCCCTCCTGTCTCAGGGCACTGCTGGGAGGACTCTGCACACACCCCTTCTGTCTCAGGGCACTGCTGGGAGTGTTAGGCACCCACCCCTCCTGTCTCAGGGCACTGCTGGGAGGACTCTGCACACACCCCTCCTGTCTCAGGGCACTGCTGGGAGGACTCTGCACCCACCCCTCCTGTCTCAGGGCACTGCTGGGAGGACTCTGCACACACCCCTCCTATCTCTGGGCACTGCTGGGAGTGATAGGCACCCACCCCTCCTGTCTCAGGGCACTGCTGGGAGTGATAGGCCCCCACCCCTCCTGTCTCTGGGCACTGCTGGGAGTGTTAGGCACCCACCCCTCCTGTCTCAGGGCACTGCTGGGAGGACTCTGCACACACCCCTCCTGTCTCAGGGCACTGCTGGGAGGACTCTGCACCCACCCCTCCTGTCTCTGGGCACTGCTGGGAGTGATAGGCACCCACCCCTCCTGTCTCTGGGCACTGCTGGGAGGACTCTGCACACACCCCTCCTGTCTCTGGGCACTGCTGGGAGTGATAGGCACCCACCCCTCCTGTCTCTGGGCACTGCTGGGAGTGATAGGCCCCCATCCCTCCTGTCTCTGGGCACTGCTGGGAGTGTTAGGCACCCACCCCTCCTGTCTCAGGGCACTGCTGGGAGGACTCTGCACACACCCCTCCTGTCTCAGGGCACTGCTGGGAGGACTCTGCACCCACCCCTCCTGTCTCAGGGCACTGCTGGGAGTGAAAGGCACCCACCCCTCCTGTCTCTGGGCACTGCTGGGAGTGTTAGGCACCCACCCCTCCTGTCTCAGGGCACTGCTGGGAGTGATAGGCCCCCACCCCTCCTGTCTCTGGGCACTGCTGGGAGGACTCTGCACCCACCCCTCCTGTCTCTGGGCACTGCTGGGAGGACTCTGCACCCACCCCTCCTGTCTCAGGGCACTGCTGGGAGTGATAGGCCCCCACCCCTCCTGTCTCTGGGCACTGCTGGGAGTACTCTGCACCCACCCCTCCTGTCTCAGGGCACTGCTGGGAGTGATAGGCCCCCACCCCTCCTGTCTCTGGGCACTGCTGGGAGTGTTAGGCACCCACCCCTCCTGTCTCAGGGCACTGCTGGGAGGACTCTGCACACACCCCTCCTGTCTCAGGGCACTGCTGGGAGTGATAGGCCCCCACCCCTCCTGTCTCTGGGCACTGCTGGGAGTGTTAGGCACCCACCCCTCCTGTCTCAGGGCACTGCTGGGAGGACTCTGCACACACCCCTCCTGTCTCAGGGCACTGCTGGGAGGACTCTGCACCCACACCTCCTGTCTCTGGGCACTGCTGGGAGTGATAGGCCCCCACCCCTCCTGTCTCTGGGCGCTGCTGGGAGGACTCTGCACACACCCCTCCTGTCTCTGGGCACTGCTGGGAGTGATAGGCACCCACCCCTCCTGTCTCTGGGCACTGCTGGGAGTGATAGGCCCCCACCCCTCCTGTCTCTGGGCACTGCTGGGAGTGTTAGGCACCCACCCCTCCTGTCTCAGGGCACTGCTGGGAGGACTCTACACACACCCCTCCTGTCTCAGGGCACTGCTGGGAGGACTCTGCACCCACCCCTCCTGTCTCAGGGCACTGCTGGGAGTGATAGGCACCCACCCCTCCTGTCTCTGGGCACTGCTGGGAGTGTTAGGCACCCACCCCTCCTGTCTCAGGGCACTGCTGGGAGGACTCTGCACACACCCCTCCTGTCTCAGGGCACTGCTGGGAGGACTCTGCACCCACCCCTCCTGTCTCTGGGCACTGCTGGGAGTGATAGGCCCCCACCCCTCCTGTCTCAGGGCACTGCTGGGAGTGATAGGCCCCCACCCCTCCTGTCTCTGGGCACTGCTGGGAGGACTCTGCACCCACCCCTCCTGTCTCAGGGCACTGCTGGGAGTGATAGGCCCCCACCCCTCCTGTCTCTGGGCACTGCTGGGAGTGTTAGGCACCCACCCCTCCTGTCTCAGGGCACTGCTGGGAGGACTCTGCACACACCCCTCCTGTCTCAGGGCACTGCTGGGAGTGATAGGCCCCCACCCCTCCTGTCTCTGGGCACTGCTGGGAGGACTCTGCACACACCCCTCCTATTTCACAATATGTACGCTCATGACATACACGGATGTGGGTACGCTCCATGCATTCGAGGTGGGGGTACGTGTCGTACCTACACTGTTGGGGTGGGGGTACGCTCCATACGTATGCGGGTGGGGGTACGGGTCGTACTTACACTGTTGGGGTGGGGGTACGCTCCATACGTACGAGGGTGGGGGTACGGGTCGTACTTACACTGTTGGGGTGGGGGTACGCTCCATACGTACGCGGGTGGGGGTACGGGTCGTACTTACACTGTTGGGGTGGGGGTACGCTCCATGCATTCGAGGTGAGGGTACGGGTCGTACTTACACTGTTGGGGTAGGGATACGCTCCATGCATTTGAGGTGAGGGTTACGGGTCGTACTTACACTGTTGGGGTGGGGGTACGCTCCATACGTACGCGGGTGGGGGTACGTGTCGTACTTACACTGTTGGGGTGGGGGTACGCTCCATACGTACGCGGGTGGGGGTACGGGTTGTACTTACACTGTTGGAGTGGGGGTACGCTCCATACGTACGCGGGTGGGGGTACGGGTCGTACTTAGACTGTTGGGGTGGGGGTACGCTCCATACATTCGAGGTGAGGGTACGGGTCGTACTTACACTGTTGGGGTGGGGGTACGCTCCATGCATTCGAGGTGAGGGTATGGGTCGTACTTACACTGTTGGGGTGGGGGTACGCTCCATACGTACGCGGGTGGGGGTATGTGTCGTACTTACACTGTTGGGGTGGGGGTACGCTCCATACGTACGCGGGTGGGGGTACGGGTTGTACTTACACTGTTGGAGTGGGGGTACGCTCCATACGTACGCGGGTGGGGGTACGGGTCGTACTTAGACTGTTGGGGTGGGGGTACGCTCCATACATTCGAGGTGAGGGTACGGGTCGTACTTACACTGTTGGGGTGGGGGTACGCTCCATGCATTCGAGGTGAGGGTATGGGTCGTACTTACACTGTTGGGGTGGGGGTACGCTCCATACGTACGCGGGTGGGGGTACGGGTCGTACTTACACTGTTGGGGTGGGGGTACGCTCCATGCATTCAAGGTGAGGGTACGGGTCGTACTTACACTGTTGGGGTGGGGGTACGCTCCATGCATTCGAGGTGAGGGTACGGATCGTACTTACACTGTTGGGGTGGGGGTACACTCCATGCATACGGGGTTGGGGTACGGTCCGTACATATCCGTCCCCACGCTATGTGATGCTTGTGCAGCCCGTACCCAGGCCTTTGCCACGTGGGTACGAGCCGTCCCGCCATTGTTGGGGTGACGTGGGTGTGGGCGTGGTACGACTCGTACCCACACTCTTCAGGCGTGGGTACGGGACGTACCTGTCTGGTTGTGTTGCCGGTTCGCGTCGTGAAAGACTTCCGTTGTGGCGGTCGCTGGCTTAGCTGGACACGCCCCCACCCCCTCGTAGTGACCAGGGCCTGGGAGTCAGGTATGTCCAGGGCATGTGTGCTGTGTGACTTTGGTGGGGGGTTTGTGGCCTGCCCTGGTCCTGCCACCCCCCCCCCCCACTTTCCCCCCTCCCTTAGTTGTTCTGACCTTCTGCGGCGTCTGCGTCCGAACCTGTAGAGGAGGTCGACTGCTATGAGGGCCGGGATGACACGTAGGTTCGGGTCCATGTCTGTCCGTCGCGTACGGGTACTCCTTGTTCGCGTCGTCCTGTCTGTCCGTCGCGTACTGGTACTCCTTGTTCGCGTCATCCTGATTTCCCGGCAGTTTTTGGCTGCCGGATAATATTCACCGTGCGGGATGACGTCGGTGCGAATCATAATTCCTGGTTCGTGAATGGCAGGCTGCGAGCGTCCCGACGTCAGGTCGGCGCTTTCCCGGATCGCATTTGTAGGTTTATTTTCGTCGGTCAGGGTTTTGTACGATTCGTACGGAAATGGTGTTTCCGCACGAATCGTAATTCCATGTTGGTAGATTTTGACGACCGGGTACGCGTCGGACGGAGAATATGCTCCGTCCGACGGTTCGTACCCGGTTTTTACAGGATCGTGATCGGCGCCTTAGGGTGGACTTTTGCAGATGTCTCCATAGACTCTGGTTAAAATGATAATAGCAACCTTGGATTGCTGTGTGTGGATAATTTTTTAGTATTGAATTGATCATGGCTAATTCGAAATCAATAATTATTTTTTGTGGGAAATAATTATTGGTTTCTTCTTTAATTTTGGTTAACATTTCTATGTATGTTGTTTGCTGTTTATTTGGTAAGAGGGCATAGATGAATGGAATGTTAGAATGTTGGTACAATCCATGCACTGTGTACAGTTGGTAGAATGGTTTTGGACAAACTTTAAAAGTTCCATCCATCATCCAAGTGTCACATTGTTGTAATTTCACTAAATTGTTTGCAGTAGCAAACATAATTATTCTTTTATCAGGAGATTTGTTATCAAAAAAAATAAATGGTTCATTAGTGTGAGTTATGCTTAATTCAGGGGGAATGATTACTGTCTCAAATGTTTTAGGGGTAGGTAGAGTTTTGGTAGTTAGTTTTTTTTGTCTAGCAATAGTTCTTTTTAAACAATCAATTGGGGGTAATTGTGCTGATGCATGGTGTGGTATTTTTAATAATTGTTCTTTGAGTATTTGGGTGGTGGGTTTATCAGTGCTAGTACTTGCCTCTTTAATGTTTTCAAGAGCATTTCTAACTTCTATCTCTGTTATATTGGGGGGGGGTGATTATGTTCTTTTACAGAAAGAACAGTGGTTTCTTTTGTAATAGCTCTACCATAGCATTTGTTTGAGTAGTATTTGCTACATTTCCAAAACATTTTCAGACCACTTTGCTTTTCTTGTGTATATACATAACCCATATAACATAACAACATTTTATTTTTTTGAGACGTTATAAATTCTGCACCTTCAGTCATGTTGTTCTGTATTATGCTAGGAGAGATGAAAAAATATTTTGTAAATATAAACAATGTTATAGATATTTTAAATATATTTAAATTTTAGTGAATATACTTACAATGTTTAATTTGATGTGTTGAAAGATGTTAATTAGCTGATTTCAAGCTTTCAGTTTAATCTTGGAGATAGATTTTCTGTTGATAAGAGAAAAAAATTAGTTAATAGTTGGATACATTTTTTGGAATGTGATACTGTTTTAAGGGGAAAGTAACATTCTGGCTGCGTATTTTAGGCTGTTTAATGATTGAGGTTTATATACTTACTTATTTCTTTGGTCCAGTAAGTGATTGCGTAGAAGGTAGTTTTGGATGGTTCAGTGGTTATCTGTAGAGGAGAGAAATAAGGAATAAATATGTTTTAGAATTATTTTTTTAATTAATACTTGCAGGTGGGTAGGAAAAATTTAAAATATACTTACATTGATTAATATTAGAGTTGTGGGGATGTCCAAAATATTTCTGTCTGTTTAGAAGGTATCTATAGAGGAGATATGAATGTAATTAAATAAAGTGTAGTAAATTCATTTATAGAAATAGTTTCAGCTGTAGCATTCTAGATTTGTTGCTTTATAAATAGAGTTTAACTTACTTTCTGTAGTTGTTAAATGTTCTTTTGGAATGTAAATCTTCTTTCAGGAAACAGTTGAGTAGAGTTTCATCTTATTTCTTCTTTTCAGTTTGTAGTGTGAAAGAGATGTTGAAATGTAGTGTTTTTATAGTGTGCAATTAATTTGTTGCTTCATTTCATTGGTTTAATTTGAAATGTGAGCATGTCATTGGTCCACCTTGATTTTTTTTTCTTTTCTGGCTGTTTGTTTCCATGTAAGGGAAACGCTAATTAGCAACTTATTAGTAGTAAGTCATTGTTTATTTGTAGTATTAAATGCTTAAAATATATTTTTAAATGTGGTTTAATGCATGTATAATAATTATAAAATTATTTATGTAGTGAAATGTATTCATATTGTTTATGGAATGTTTATTTTTAAATGTATGTGTTTGAACGAACATTTTAATGTTATTTAAGTGTTTTATTGTGTATTACAATGTTAATGTATGCGTTGTGCTTAAAGTATATTTTCTTCATAGTTTTTTAGATAGTCGATATTGTGAAATATTCTATATTTTGGTTGTCTATATTTCTGGTTTCGATAATTTTGTCATTTACATAGTCATTTAAGAGTAGACGATAATTTTGTTAACGATATTTATAATTTCGATATAATGATATACGATATTTTGTAAAGACGATATTGTGTACTCGATATTTTAGTATTTTCTTTAATAAGTATGGTGAGTCGATAATATTGTAGTCGATAATTTAGCAACGATATTTTAAGTAGTCGATATTTTGGTAATCGATATTATGTCAGTGATCCCTGCCCGACATCAGAGGTTTCCGTCTGAGCGCCGTATTACAATACTGGCGCTCAGAGGGAAACCCACTGAGGTACACCGCTCCACTTCCAATAAGTTCAGGCACTGACGAGTGGATTAGGATGCATGTTTCCCACAGTCTTCCTATGCCAGTCCGACTGCCATTGAAAGGCGGTTGGAAATGGACTAGCATGGCACCCGTCCCCCTGTGGCCTCTGCTATGAGGCCTGGGAGTCACCTGTGGTGCCTCCCCAAACATCCATGCATCGTGTGGCAGACTCGGCATGATGCCTAGCACAAGGTGCATGGATATTTGAAAACATAAATTTTTCTATTGCAACTTGTGCTGCAGCCTTTTTCAGACCGCCGCACAAGCACCAGTGGAAAAATTGATGCTTACGACCGCCCATAGGCCGGTCGCATTCTAATTCAGCAGGTGGAACTGCTGACTAATTCCATCCCACTACCGACCAACATCGTAATGGTCCCCTGAGTCTTAATCAGGTCCCCCCCACTTTATGGTCTGAACATGCAAACAATGTAGGTTGTATTCTCTCAGTCTAGCCTGTCACTTTTAGGATCAATCATATGAAGAGATTTCCTTGCATCCCACAGCAGCCACTGCATCCAGATGGTACCATGTCATCAAGACAGGGTAACATGGTAACATCTGGATGCAGTGGGCTATTAATAATGCTGTAATAGCAAGTTTCCTTGAGGTGCCCACATGTTTTACAGTTGTTGATCTTTATTCTGACTCCGTGAAAAAAAGCCAGTTTCTTTTCACATTTTAATTTTCTGGGGGCCAGCTAATGTGGCAATGTCTCTCTCAGGGCTTTACTGAGTCACCATCCATATTTTCCCAAACCCGTAAGAAGGATCTAAACACTCCACGGGCATATTTACAAGCCCCTTGCGCTGCCGGTTTATCACTTTTTTTGACGCACTACCGGCACAATGTGCTGTCTTATATTTACAAGGCCATGCAAAGCCACCCTGCATGGCTTTTCATGGGCTTGTAAATTCAAATCCCCTTTTCACACATTTTGCATTGAAGGGGTGTGCCATGGGTGTTGGTGTGGATGTTCCAGCGCTACACCCATGGATTCTGTGACATTCCCAGGTTTACAACATTTCGTAAACCTTGGAATGTGTCAGAATCCTACGCCTCCCCAGGGGAGGTGTAAGGAGGCACAACGAGGGAAAGTACTTTTATTTCTCCTTGTTTTTTTCCTCTCTCTACACATGCTGCTTTCTGCAGCACACATAGAAAGAGGATCACAACATCAGTGATTGGTTTTGACCAGGAAGGGACAACTTCCTGCACAAAAAACAATAATTCCCGCAACTCAGGTGATCCAGTGGAAGCGTTGTAAATTTTTGTGGGCAGAGACACAAATTACCCACCACACTATAAACTCCAACCTCAATAATATAATTTGTAACAGCATAGAGTTCGGGCCCATAGAAACTCTACAACCTCTTACAAATCATGAGGTCCTCCGATACATCTTTGTAAGACCTAATAGGGATTCAGATAACTAGAGATGGAAGCCATTCCTTCATGAGGACCTGTAATGAAGAAATGCCTATCGAACAACAATAAATCAATACTTGCGAATAATATTCATCAATAAGCAAAAAAACGCAGTGGAATTATCAAGTAACTTTTATCTAATCTTCAAAATATGAATGGTCAAAACACAACAACACATTAGAACTTTTAGTACATAGGTTTAATTTGAATACAGGTAAAAAGCCAATATAATCACAGCTCAAGGGAATCACATGAAATCAAATAACTGGCATGAGGAGAGAAAAAGAGAAATTAACATTGCAATTCAGTATGCAATTTCAGGAATAATGTGAACCAAAGTTCTCATGTAGAATATCAGGACTGAGACGCAAGATGGACTAATGCACAGTGTGCAATAGTCTGGAGTAATCAACTCTTCAGCCGAAAGGTTTACCCAGCTCAACTTCACCAACCAAGAAAGTGCAGGGGAAATCAGGAGAGTTCAGTTCAGGATAGTCAGAGTTTGGACCAACAGCATGACACGCCCAAGAATTGCAAGGAAATAGCTGGTGGAGGGTCTTAAATTGAGCGGTTCTATTGTTGTATTCATTTTAGTTGAGCAGAAAAGTTGTTTTATGTTGTTTTGTTTTGTTAAAGACTTTGAGAAAAATATTGATGCTACTTTGTAAAGGGAGGGTCAGTTGTAGGTTTGTTGGTGTGAGTCAACTGGTATTGGACAGGGAGACTAGTTTGGTTTGGTGAAAAGGAACCATAACACGGAAAAGAAGTTGTTGAAAAGTTTCTCGGAAAGGTTTGATTTTAGCATAGAAGATCATTAAGTTTTTTAGGTTTTTGAAAATCTTGTTTAGTAAAGATGAGCCTATACCTATTAGAGGAGGAGTTCCTATGCCTCCTGAGGGAACCCCTGCTTCATTCATGTCAGAAAGGGGTTATCATACATGTACGTGGTTGGAGAATTGAGTGAAATATGATGAGCAATATGGTAATTTAGAGTTTCCAGAGGATGGGACTTTTAATGTTACGAATTTAGAAAATTTAAGGAACCAAATGAATAATTTGAGACCAGATCCTAGACCTATGCAGTACGAAGCTCTTGAAGAATGGGAACATGAGGCATACAAAAGAGAAAAAGAAAAGTATCAGACTAGGTACAACAATACTGTGCGTAGATATTCAGAGGCATAGTGGGATGCCCAGAAGAAAATGTGGAGAAGAGATATAGCTAAAGGAGTGTGAATGCTTTTAGTTTTGGTAGCTGAGGGACAAAAATGCAAAGAGAAAAAGAGGAATGTTGAGGTGTCAAAGACTAAAAATTAGTTGTTGAGGGAGCTGATGATGTAGATGACGATTTTTTGAATGAGTTACTGATGAATAGATCTCCACCTTATCATGAAGAACAGAATCATGTGGAGTCTGTATCTTTCCCAAGTGCTCTAATAGTACATGCCGAGTTTGCATATAAGAGGACATCACAAGAGCAGAATCAGATTCTGATTACAAAAGAATTTATGAGAAAGATGACACCAATGAACGCAGATGCTTTGTCAATTCCAGTGACTATTGGTCCTGTTGTTTCATTATATAATAATGTACAAGGAATTTCACAAGTACATAATTAAACAATTCCCAATAGAAACATGAGTGTGGGAAGTGAACGGTTGGATGAGAATAGTAGAGCAAATGCAAATGCTGTTACAAGAGAAGGGTTAGACCCGTCAATTTGAGTTTCAGAAAAATCAGCAGAAACACCAAAAAGAGGTGTACATATAGCTCCGAAGAGGATGTTGCAAATGTAAAGACGGATGACACTATCAGCAGGAGGGTCAAAGACAGGTGGAATTAGTGAATTGAATCAGAGATCAAGTACATCCTTACATCCTTCTCCAGAAGAAATATATTAGTGGATAAAAGAAATAGCACCTGGTTGTAGTATTTTCATTTATTTATTTAAGAAGTTTTATATAGCGCTGGCTCCACCCAGTGGTATCTGAGCGCTTAACATTAGTATATGAAGTTAAAGAAATACACAACAGTTGTTTCAAATGCAGCATTCATACATGGTGTACTAAAAGAGCATATTGAGTACTATAGACTAATTGGTGAGAAAAAGGAAAGAAAGGGCAGTTTAAAAAGAAACAGCATGAAAAAGATGACAACAAATTATAGTACTGTACACATGGGGTAGGCTCAGTGGTTAGAATAAAGCTGGCGGGTTTGAGCACTTGAGAAGGGTGGGATGGGGGATGTTAGGATGGGGAGAGGAGGGAAGCAGGGTGGATAGGGGTCGGGAAGGGGATGCACTGGTGAGAGGGGGAAAAGGTGGGGGTATTAGGGAGGAGGGAGAGTATAGTAAGTACAGTAAGAGAGGGATTATGTACCTCAATATTTGTTGAGCAGGTGTATTTTAAGGTATTTTCTGAAACTGACATAGGAAGGGTTACCTCGTAGATCTTTAGGGAGGGCATTCCAGATGCTGGGGGCCCTTACCAGAGAAGGAGCAGGATTGAGAGGCTTCTTTTTCAGAAGAAGGGAGATGAGGAGAAGAGAGTTGGTGCTTCTCAGCGGGCAGGCGCAACCTGCTTTGTTGAGTTTGTTTGAGAGGTAGTCTTTTGATAAAGGGCTTTGTGCGTGATGCAGGCAATTTTATAGGAGGATCTGCCTTCGATAGGAAGCCATTTAAGGTCCTTGGGGGCAGGTGAAATGTGGTTGAAACGTTTACAGTCGGTTGTTAGCCTGGCCGCTAGGTTGAGGACAGATTTGAGGGGGGCAAGGTGAGCTTTGGGAGTTCCGCAGAGTGAAGCGTTTCCTTAGTCAATTTTCGAGAGGACTAGGGATTGGACAACCGATTTGAAGTCTTCCGCTGGAAGGAAAGGTTTGATTTTTTTGAGATGTCAGAGTGTGAAGAGTGCTCCCTTTGCCACATGTTTTATATCGGAATTGAGCGTTAACTTACTGTTGATGGTGATGCCAAGAGATTTTACTGATTCGGCGAGGCCTAATCAAGCGCCCTTTTACTCTCACTGGGCCTGATTATTTATCATCCTGCCTGATATAGTCTCCTGAATCATCCTCGCACTCTGGTGTACCGTGCTGCTTTACAGTAATTTGCTGTAACAGCTGACTAAAGGCAGCTCATAGTATTACTAATTACAGCGAAGAGGATTCTGAATTGACAACTTGCTAGTATGTGGTTCCGGATGCCACAGTTTTACAGTCTCATAGTGGTCCTATTATGCACCATGATAGTACACATCACAGAGGGAGGCTGACACATTAAATAAAAACACCAGACTTGTAGAATGGACCGGCCAGTTGCACACACACATCTACACAACAAGAGAATTAACCCAATGTGAAGCTATTGTACACATACGGGGAGCTCCTCCTGTTAGTAGTGTCAGAGCAGAACACCATACTATAGATTGTGAGCCACAGAAACATGTCGAGGCAGCTGGGGATGCCGGTAAAAATACACATAAAACTACAACTCTGTAAAATAAACATCACAAAACTAGTCAGATGGAAATGTCTGGTGGTTATGACTTTAAATACAACAGCGATGCCAAATGAGCCTCTTGTGAATGGATGTGGTTATGTCAGAGCACAAAAGCTGATTGGTGCAGGTCACTGAGGGAGATGTAGTAAACGGCGCTAATAAGCCGGTGTGTTCAAGGGGAGGGTACCTCTTCCCTCAAGCTGGCGCACACCTGTGCGCACCCACCGCGGAATAACTTTTGCCATAGGGGGGAAGAGTCGCTTCAGCGCGGTGGCTTCCTATGGACGAGGCGTTCATTCCTGAAAGGATCACTGGAAACAAAGACGAGGCGCGGGGGTCTGTGAGGTAGGTGCAGCGGGGGACACGCCACTAGAGTAAGCGCAGGTGCACCTCCCGAGTGTGGTGGCATTGCCTTTGTTCACGCCGTGGAAGCCACATTTAGACACAGCACCGTTTTAAAATTTGCATTTTATTAGCACATTATAACGTTTTTTTAAAGATATGATGAAGAATAACCAGAAAGTTAGGGGCATTTGTAGAAAACTCTGCTATTGATTACTACGGACGAAATTCTAAAAGCCAATTCTGAATTGAAGCATGTTTATCTGTCATGGTGCATATGGTGCACATTTCATCCACATCGGCTGCTCTGCCCTCTTGTGCACTAACTTGAGCCAGGTGTAGCCTGTGTTAATCCTACAGGGCTCCCCCTATAGCAATAGCACAATGACAGGTTCTCAAGTGCGTGTGTTTCCAGTCAGCGCCGACAGTGTTTTTATATCGCACGAGGCCTCTAGAATTAAAGGAGTCACCCAGTCTAGGTTATAAGCACTTATCTGTACCTAGTCCAGCATCACTAAAAATCACCAACAATAGGCCTTTCACAGCCTTGCTTTGTTTGATGAAGTCTGCTTGGGGTTTTAGACCCACTGGGGCATCATTCGCTGAACGGGCCCTTTAAGGGTCTGATACTGGAATGTGCACAAAGAATGTTGCCAAGACTTGTGGTTTGTGTTGTTGAATTCTTGAAATAAACGTATAGCAGTGCCGGATTAAACCCCGTGGAGGCCCCTAGACAGTCGCAAATGATCTCCTATCACCCAATGCACAGGATTTTTTCACTGGCAGCTGCCAGAAGATGAGCTTTTAAGAGAGAAACTGTTATGTGAATCTAATGTCTCTGGTGTATGTACTTTTGTTGTTAATGGGTACATTACATTAATACAGTATTTCCTCTATAGACTCTTTTATGTAAAATGTTCGTTTCTTTGAGTTGATTAATTTTTGTCTATCTTTTGGAAACACCATTTAAGAAAGCTTGATTGTAATTTACTTTCAAGATCAAATCAATATTATTTTGATCCGTTGTCACGGGGCCCCTAAAAGGAGTGGGGCCCATAGGCCGGTGCCTACTTTGCCTATTTTGTAACCCGGTACTGGCAGGAAGACTTGGTGTGTACATGTATATATATAAGGCTATTGGAAGTATGTGATCCCGCAGAAGGATGTATTTCACACGGGTAAGAAAAAGCCTGATGTACGGTATGTCGACATGTTGAGGTTGTACTTCCTGAAATCTGGTGGCAAAGGGAGCCATTGCCCCACTTGCCCTCATACACACATCCAAATCTTAGGGGCATGTCGGGCAAGGGGAGAGCGCCTCAGCATTCTCACCTAGGGTCGGAAAGAATATCTATTGCTTTGCTTGGTTTTAACCTGTTCAGTCTTGTACTGATATGATGTTATCAAATTCTGTGTCTTCTGCCAGTTTAGTTTGTGATTTTAACTTCTTAATGACCAGATGTTGGTGTAATGTGCCCACTAAGGGGCCTATTCACAAAGGCATTTTGGAGCAGTTAAACTAAAGCAAAATTAGTGCCAAGAACATTCCTTATAGCCTGCCTGTTTTTAATTGGACCAATAATGAATACTATTCTATTATTAACTATTTGTGTAATAAAAATGGAGTACGCGTAGGACATATGGTGACAGCTGTGGTAAGTAAAAAAAATGGCTCTAACTGTATGTTGTCTGCGTGCTTGCGAAGGAGAGTTTGTTTAAGTTTGAGAGAAAGAGTGCGTTTGCGTGAGAAAATGTTTCTGTATGTGTAAGCATGTCTGTGTGAGGAAAGTGAGTGACTTTGTGTGAGATTGAGGCCCAGATTTACTATTCTCCTATCAAGCCAACACTGTACCAGTGTTTCTGTGCTGTCTTGCGCCAAAGAAGGAGAGAAAAAAATGCACCAAATCTACTAATTTATGGCACATTTTTTCTCCCACCCCACCCTCATGTGCTGGTGCACGTTTGGCAGCTATGGGCCAACATACATACCCTTGTGTCAGAGTGCAAAGTGTGTGCATTTTCTGAAGCACAGGGTTTGTACTGGAAGGAGTGCCTTATAGTACAAAAACTATACTTTAAGGGTCTTCCCACTTTATAAGTGGGTTGTACAATGCAGCACACAAGCAAAGTCAGAAAAAAAAAGAAAACATTCTCCTTCTTATAACTTTGATTTTGGTGCAAATTCCTATCGACCAATGTTTGGAGATAGAGATATTTGTCAAAACCCATGGGTGGTTGCCTCAGAACGTCCATCCTCTGTCCATGGAACTCCCTCGATACAAAATAATGTAAAGCAGCGCATGGCGCAACTTTATGTTACTTTGTGATACTATCCAACACCAATCCTCATTTGTGATGTTAAGGTCATGTGACATGCCTTCCTGGAAAAAATCATGGTCTGGGGTCATATAATGTCACTTCCTGTAATGCCATTAAGGTCAATGGGTATGTGATGTCACAGGCATTTTGGCGAATCAACACCCATTTGTGTTACACCCCTGCATGGCTCCCTTTCTCAATGGAGTCCAGGCTATGGTGAGCATACCCAATAGAGTCATCAATGGACAGTATGGGACACCGAAATGCAGCCTGCCGGTGGGCCAGAATGGGGTTCTAAGTGCAAGAGATGACAATGTGTTGTCCTCAGACATTGTACACGTCCTGCAGGTACAATCCCATCATGATCGCAGAAGGTACAGTGGCAGAGGGGCCCATAGGCGGAGGGTGCCACCCAATTATGGATGTCTTTTGTTACCCAGTCAGGGGGCAGAAGAGCCCATTTCCTTCCCTGCGTTTGCTGCTATCCTACTGCTGTCTAGCAAAACATTTTAATTGAGCAGGCTTTGTATCACGTCCTTTTAAGAAACATCGGGGCTTATTTACAACCCTCTTGCGCCGCCGGTATGTCATTTTTTCCCAAATTTAAAGTGACGCACTGGTGGCGCAAGGGGCTTGTAAATAAGCCCCGTCGACTGTAAGAGGTTACACTGCTCATCTAACGGAAAGATTCTGAGGGCATGACATCCCACCATCTCTTCCCACAGCTTCTGTGCTTCAGCTAGTTTCAAGCGGAGTGCGTAAACACCACATGAGTCTGGGCCCACTCGAGAGAGGACATGTTTGTGCTTCAGCAAACCTTGACCAATCAACAATTCTCAAACATTTAAACAAACTGGTCCAAAGAGGTGCATTTATTGGGAGTCTTTGCATCCAAGGGTTCCAATCAACAGATGGAGCTCCACGTTCAGTAGAAACTGTTTGGTTGTTCCTTTTTATCCTTCAAAGTTGTGTTATTTTATTTTGGATGTTGATGACTTTCTACGTATATAAAATGGATTTGTGCACGCTATTAACCATTAATGCATATTATGATAAATATTCCTTGTATACTGCTCGGTGAATTTTCGATTATGTTCTGCATTCAACATGCCTGCCAGCCAGTATAATCAGTGGTATGCATTATTTGGTATTTATCTTGTACACAACATTTGCTGCTATCTATAATTGATGGTTGGGGGTGCATGGCCGGCTAGGGAGCAGCCTATGGGAATGAAACATGATACGTTCTCATTGTGAGCCTGGCACTGCACTTCTGCTGGCATGATTATACATCAGTGAGCAGGCCCTGGTGAGGGTATAATGCTTCCCATGAGGGTTTAAGTTATTTTAAGCAAACAAAGGAAGCACGAGCACTAATCAGGTTATAAAAAGAAGACATATAGCAGGTTTGTACCCTAACTGAGCTCAGAATATTTTATAGAGCTAATGGGAACTATGACAGCATACGAAGCCCCTCTGCTCTCCATTTTAAACACGTCCCACAAATGTTCTGAAAGCAGTAGAGCACAGAGGTGAAATGCAATGATTTTGGACAGTGCACAAACCTGCCAAGCTGCTAGCGCTGCAATATGCAAGTGTTGCTGTTGTTATGTTATGTTATGTTATGTTACATGTGTTTGTAGAGCTCGCTTTCACCTGGGAGGGTATCCTTGCGCTGCGCAGGTGTGGAGTCTAGCCTCAAGGGCAGAGTCATTCAAAGAGCCACGTCATCAGATTTTTGCAGAACTCAAGAAGCGAGATGGAGGCTTTGATGTGTAAAAGGAGGTTGTTCCACGCTTTAGGAGCGATGTATGAGAAGGCTCGACCTCTGGTTCTGATTCTGTGTATGTGTGGTATGTGTGCAAGTAAAAGTCCAGCTGAGCAGAGGTGCCTAGAAGGTTGATGATAGAAGATGTGGTTGGTAAGGTAGGCTGGGCCTCTGTCATGTAGTGTTTTTATTATGTGGTGAGGAGTTTGAAATGTGCATACTTGGGAGCCACTTGAGCTCTCTCAGGTGTGAAGTGATATGTGTTCTGCTTGGTAGGCTGAGGATGAGTCTGGCCGCTGCCTTTTGGATGGTTTGTAGCCTTCTGGTGGGATGCTTGGTGATTCCAGCGTAGAGAGAGTTTCCGTACTCTAACTTGCTGGTGATGGGTGTGTGAATGAGAGTCTTCTGGTGTTGATCAGGACCTTTTCAAGATCTTCCTCAGCATCTTCAGGCTGTGGAAGCAGAAAGCTGTGACGGTGTTGACTTGGACGGGCATGTCCAGCTTGTTGTTGATGATGATGGTTGCCTCCTCTAAGTGTTCATCGAGGAGAGAAGACCCCTTGATATAGAAGAGGGTTCTTTGGCCAAAAAGCATCAGTCTCTTCTAACATCTCAACCCTTCGTTTCATTCTTTCAATAGGGTCAGAAGGGGCTTCAATCTTTTCTACGTCTATGTCCATGGTAAATTCCTTTATCTCCCTACAGATAAATGATACTCCATTGTCTGTAATTCTGGTCTCTAGGACCCCGTGCCTTGAAAATTCATCCCTGGTAGATTCAATCATCCTCCCACTTAGACTAATAATTCAGCATGACTCATATAAACCTATTTGAAACAGAGAATGCACTAAATAAGCTCACTACATCAAGTACCAACTTAATCAAAGGCATGTTTAGGACCTCAAGTGGCCAGAAAGGGGCTTTTTTGACCGCCCTTATTTTGTCACTAGCTTCACATTATATACACCACTTAAACTCTTTTTCTGCACGTTTAGCTGTCTCCATTATACCTCTTTCATCCTTGCTTTTTTGAGACTCTCCTCAAATGACCCTTATGTGCAAGATTAATAACCTTATCTAAAATGTTGACTGGTGCGACACACCTTTCTCCCTTTCAAAAGCTGTCACCGACAAGAGTAAGCTCCTTCCTGACACCCTTGAGTTGAGGTCTGGACTTTGAGACAACTTTGTGAGACTATAATTTTTCGAAATAATTTACACATAATATACATACATAAAGAGGCTTTTGGTCAGCGGGCTTCTTATATTGCTCTGTGTTGGAACCATCTTTTGTGTGGTATTCCCCAGTGGTTTTGCCTTCATTACCTGAACACGTTTTGTTGGCCGTAGGACTCTGCACACTTTATTGCTGTTAACACGTGGCAAAGTGCTTGTACTCTTCCTTTTAAACATGATACAATTTTCATATACCTTGTTGTCACAGTTAATGTACTAATAAGTCCCTTGTATACAGTACTGCTTGCACCGAGGTCCTGTAAATCAAATGGTATAAGTGGGCTGTAGCACTCATTGTGCCACCCGCTAAGGTAGCATTGAAGAACATGTTTCATTGCAGTCTAAGTGGGCAGTTTAAAACTGCTATTTTGACCTGGCAAAATCAACCTTTTGCCAAGCCTAAACCTTCCTTTTTTATACTTTTAAGATACCCCTAAGGTAGACCCAAAATGCCCTTAGGGCAGAGTGCATGGTGTTTAAAAAGTAGGACATGTATCAAGTTGTCAAGCTTTATTCGGTTACAGTAAAAACCATAAAAGCACCACAGTATGCATAACAGGGCAATAAATATACACACACATGCAAGATATAAGAAATCACGAATGAAAAGATCATATCAAACCATTAAAATCCTAATTTTCATTCAATCATCCCAGGATTTCCTTAATCTCATCGCAACCTTTTAAAAAACATGCTAAGTTAAAAATAATATCTACAGAAACAGTTGTAAAAACAGAAGGGCAGGTCGAACTTATGTGAATTGTCAAGCCTTTAACATGGGGATGATGTAAGCTTTCCTAGGTGCATCATAATATCTGTAAAACATAATAAAGTGCATAGTATCCTGCGGAGACACCTGGTCGCAGCCACAAGGTATTAATGGGTGAGCGTCATGTCAAACCCATGGCGATGCTTACAAATGAGTTAACAGATTAAACCTAAACCTTGTGAGCAGAAAACAATCATAATTACTATTTACAATTGTAAGATAAGGCTCCGTATATTGAGTCGTTTCCAACAGAGCATTCCCACGCACTGTGGGCTTCTGGAGAGCCACCTGTTCTCTATCTAATAACCTCCATCTCAGAAAGTTGTTGCTGACCCATTTGCGGTCAGCCTTAACAATCCCCCCAGGGTTGGTAAATAGCTCTATCCTCCCTACGCTTTACACTGACTCTTTAATATATTTAAGCCAGGGAATGCGGAGGACATGATCAAGGGAAAGGCAATCAATCAATCCCTCCTTGTTCAGCTTTCTTTCCCCATTGGTCCAAATGTCTACCCATCGTAAGAGGGGTAAAGGGCTATTGTGTCTGTGCGGTGGCTAACCCCCATCTCATGGTGCACTATAAAGGAGGGAATACTTTGGAGAACACAAAGAAGTCGCCATAGAAATTTATTTCTACCACCAGTAGAAGATTAAACTTGATATATCTCCAAATGCCATTTGCAAATGAAACTTTAGAGACGCATTTAGCCAGATGAACTTGCACTAATGCCCTAATCATCCTCCTTTGTAGCTAGAGGCGAAAATAAATGCGGCCGCATTGGCCCTTATAAAGTTCGCCTTTTTTCAATGTAGTAGAGGATTTCAACTTAAGTCCGAGTCAAACAATGCGTCCAAGTATGGGAATGCTCTTACGTTAGATAGAATATGAGTCCCCACATTAAAGCTTTTCGATTTGATTGAACTAGGTCCTACGAACATCGCAAAACATTTACTAATGTTACAATTTAGATCAAACTCATCCAGAAAGCCCACAAAGGCATCCAGAAGGGCTTGGCTAACAGCAAACCTAAAAAGGACTTGGCACTTCACTATTTCAAGCATGACGTAATCTGAAAAAGGCCCTCACGTTTTCTCTAGGATTGGCTGTTTTATAACTATGCTTGTAACACGTGGCTTATATATGCTACGAGTAGGTGATGCGTTACTCTTAAGGTCATACATATCCCACAGTCACGCTCTTGGGTCTCGATGCATCCTCAAATTGCGCACTTAATTTTAGAATAGAGACACAACTGCATTAGGTGCAGGCTGCATGCAGAAACGCACACAATGGCAAGTGTGGTTCAAGCGCAGAAGTGCACCAGAAGGGGATACGTGTAATTGCAGGGCGGCGCTGAGCCCGGTGCCAGAAGGGATATGTTACCTCAGTTGACAGTGAGGCTTGACACGCCTCTCGAGCCAAGAGCATTTGTTTCCACCTCTAGAGACAGCCTCGCGCTTTTGGGTTCATCCTGTCTGCACAGAAGCACAGATGCTCCTGAATAGGAGACCCTCTGGGGGGATTCGAAAGCACAGTTCTCTAAAAAACAAGAATGCACTCGCATCCCAAAGGCACAGAATGCCCTCACATCCCAGGGGCGCCCCGCAGCTTTTCTTCTCAAGGTCAACGTGTGAACGTCGAGCTAGACACTCAATCAATCAATCAATCAATATCAACTTTATTCGGTAGTTTTAAAAAAACACCATAAAAGTTCAAATAGAATAAAAACACAGTTACAATTGTATAAAAATAAAAAAAAAAAGGTTAAAAAGATTATTAAAATGTACATTTTTTGGGCACCGCCAGCAATACATGGAAGTAAAAAGTGCATCACAATTTCATTAGGGCGAATTTTTCCAACATGTGCAAAGACGTACAGTTTTTCTGTTATCTCAGTCCCTTCGTTAATATGTATAAGCGATGTTGTTCAAGGTTATAAATTTGTGCGGTGGCGTATACAAAATTTAAGGTAAGATACAATCGCTTTCGCATAGTTTTCATTTTCCAGAAATTGTAGTGCCAAATACGCTGGGCGACATTGACGGAAACCCCAGAACTTCAAAATAGGGAGTATCCAGCGCTTCCGGGGCGCGCTATAGAATTTGCAAAATAACATTGTGTGTATCGTTGATTGTGGCGATACCAAATCACAAGGGCACATAGAGGTGGTAGAAGTCCTGACATTTTGCTCAGGAAATAGAACTAGTAGATGGAACAAATCAAGTCTAAAGCGGGTAAGCAGCATTCTTTCAAACTGTGTTATTTTAAAATTTAGGTAAGGTTCAGCAGAAAACACAGTCTGGACTAGCAGGGAATGTTGGACTGATGGCTTGTGGACCTCGGATAATAAATGTAGCTGACGTAAATGAGTTAAACACTCCCTTTTTAAGGTCTTTTTAGGGATTTCCTCTATCAGCGATGGATGGTCAAAGTATTTCCTATATCCAAGATCTGTCAATAACGCTTTGACATACGACAGCCATTTGATTTTCTTAGCGTGGTCTAGCGTTAAAATATCTTGTATAATCGTCCTGGTCAAGTGGCATTGCTCGGTAATCCATATTCTGCGCCACAGCATTATTGGTTGTAGTTTTATGATGTCAGTGATATAGTCAATGCCCAGCTCAGAGTGGCAGGCATAGGTGGAGCAGGTTTTAGGCACCGCCAGCAAATATCTAAGGAAAGAGTTCTCTATTGTTTGTATTGAGTCCACGTTTTTAAAACCCCAGATCCCCGCCCCATATGTTGCAGTGCTTACGCATTTTGCGTTATATATTTGCACTAGTTCTTTAATTTGTCTCTGCCCCAATCTCTGCGAGAAGGTTTTTAGTGATGATGTCTCTCGGAGGAAAATCAATTTTCTTGTATTAATGGCTGGAGTCCATTTGAATTTTTCGTCAATGACAATCCCTAAATAGGGATAGGTTTTAGTCCTATCCAGGTGTTCGCCCTGCGCCATTAACTTCCTGTGTTTTACGTTTCTTTGCTCCCCTGAGTGCATTGTGTACGTTTTTTTTGCGTTTAGTTTCAGGTTTAAACTTGCCATAAAATCACAATATCTGTTCAGGGCCATTTGTAATTCGTTTGATGTTCTTGCTAGGATAACAGCATCGTCGGCATATAGAAGTGCTGGTATCTGCCGACGAACTGTTGCCGGGAGGTCCTTACTGCCTTGTAGCATGGCAACCTCTAGGCCATTCGTGTATAGGGTGAATAAGAAGGGGGCCAATACGCACCCCTGCCTGACCCCCTTTTCCACTCTGAAGAAGTTAGTGAGCTCGCCCTTTGTCCCAAATCTTACCCTGCCAGTAGTGCCTGTATATAGTTCGCGTAAGAAATCCACAATTGGCGTAGGAACGCCCATTTTCAAGATTGTATTCCACAGCATTGAGTGTGACACGCAGTCAAATGCTGCGGAAAGATCGACATAGGCCATGTGGAATGAGGACCCTTTGGCGTCCAGGTATTTGCTCGCCAGTAGGGACAGGTTTAGAGCCTGGTCAGTTGTTCCTAGTCCCTCCCGGAAGCCATATTGTAGATCGGAAATAATTTTGTGTTCTAAAGCCCACTCCTGGAGGCGGTCAAGTAATATTCGTCCTGCCATTTTGCCTAGGGAGTCCAGGAGGGAGATCGGCCTATAGCAAGTTGGACTATTTCGATCTCCTTTCTTGAAGATAGGTACCAAGATTGATGTTTTCCAGGATTCCAGGATACCTACTTCAGTGGTGGCGTTCAAGACGTTAGTTAGTAGCGGGGTCCAAAGATCTGGAAGGTGTTTAAAAACGTCAACCGGAACGCCGTCCGGGCCTGGTGCTTTGGCTGTTTTTGAAGATTTTATAGCTTTTTGAACCTCTTCATGGGAGAAGTGAAGATTTAACGGATAGACAATTTGTGGTAGAGGTTCAGGCTGATCTGTGTCTTCGGTCGGGTCTATGGCAAAGACTTTAGTAAAATGGTTCACCCATTCGTGTTGGCTTATAGATACATCAATTGATGGAAGGTTGGATTTCTCTGTTAGGAGTGGGGAACGAACTATCTGCCAGAACAAAGCACTATCGTTAAGTTCCGAGCTTTGGATCAGTTTTGACCATAGTTCAGCTTTTACTTCCTTTTTCCTGTTTTTTAGGGCGGCTGTATACTCTTTTCTAAGTCTGATGATTTCGACTCTGTCCTTATGTTTACTGTTCAGAGCTTCCTTTAGGCGTGTAGATGCTTTAGTACATGCTGTATCAAACCACCCTTTCTTCAGTTGGGGCCTTTGTTTATGCTTTTTAGTCAATTCTTTTTGTATGGTTGTTGTAATTGATAGAAAGCTTACTATAGTTTCACTAGGGTGGGTGATGGGATCCAAGCAGTTAATAATATCCGTTTGGTTATTTGTGACAATTTTTTTTTGTTGTGGCTTCTTTATCAATATTACCCCACTTCAATGTAAAGCCATTCAAAGAGCCTAGCTCTAGCTCGCTTTGATTTAGAGCGGTCAGAATGTCATATGGCTTATTCTTTGTTCTTTCAGCGAGGACCATGATAATGGGGAAATGGTCACTTAAGGGGTTGTTAAAAACCTTAAAATCTTCTACGATGGGTCCTATGGGTGATGAGATCAGTATAAAATCAATTATACTTGTTAAACCTCTTCCGTTGAATGTGGGCTGAAATTGAACAGGTGGATTCTTTGTTTCGTTAGCAAAGTTTAGTTCTAGTTCAGCCATGAGTTCATTCATTTTTCCCCCCCCCATTAGAGTGAGTAAAATGCGTGAGGTTTGTATCAGACTCATCACTAATACCACATTTATTATTGTCACTATTACTGCATAGATGTAAGTTGAAATCTCCGCCCCAAATTGTTATGCATGCCTTTTTGATGTGAATAGTTCGTTGCTTTTGTATTATTGTGGAGATCTCTGGGAGTAGCGTATTCATAGCAGAGTTGGAGAGGTTATTATAAAAGTTTATAATAAGGTAAAGTCTTTGTTTGGTGACCTTAACTGCTATGATCTGAAAATTTGTATCTAAACTTATGGGAATTATCTCATCCACGGAAAGGGTGTTTTTGATATAAATAACTAAGCCTCCGCTATTTCTGCCAGAAGTTGATTTCGTCGCAGGTGACCAAAAAGTTTTAAAGCCTAGTATATGTATAGGCCTTATGGCCCACGTCTCCTGAAGACAGATACAACCGCTCAAATTGATCTGGCTTAGGAAGGCGGGGTCAATTTTCTTTGCGGAGAGACCTGCGATATTCCAGTAGGTAAAATGAAACTGCAAAGTATCTAAGATAGAGTCAACTGGATTGCCTGCTTTAGCCCTCCGTTCGATGATTTCCTGATTAATTTGGGTCGGTGTTGCAATTGTAATAACTTCATAATTGATTTTTGAGCACTCAGGTTTAATGAGAGGAAGAGGCAAATGCGTAGGAGTTATTGCAAAGGTGGGATATGAGTTAGATGATGAAGTTTGGTTCGTTTTGGATGATTGTGAGAATTCCCCAATATTGTAAGGGTTGAAAAGTCAATCGTTAAAATCTAAACCAGAAAAGGCATTAAATCTGTTATATATTGGGATGTTAAAGGAAGTAGCTAGCGGGGGAACTGGTTGTCTCCATCGATTATCTCCATTCTCTTGATGGGGAGTATCAGAGAGATAAGGATGGATAGATGGGGGTATGGACGTTTGGCTCTGATGCCACTGGACCGAGCCTGTTGGGTATAGAAACTTAGAGTTCTGGTGAGGGATGGAAGGGTAAGAGGTAATAGGATAAGGTCTTTCTAAAAAAGGATTAGTAGGGGCAGACGGGATTTTGGTGGTTGTATTTAGTAAATGCCTGTAGAAATAACCTAATGGGAGAAGGGTTGTGAGGCTTGACACGCCTCTCGAGCCAAGAGCATTTGTTTCCACCTCTAGAGACAGCCTCGCGCTTTTGGGTTCATCCTGTCTGCACAGAAGCACAGATGCTCCTGAATAGGAGACCCTCTGGGGGGATTCGAAAGCACAGTTCTCTAAAAAACAAGAATGCACTCGCATCCCAAAGGCACAGAATGCCCTCACATCCCAGGGGCGCCCCGCAGCTTTTCTTCTCAAGGTCAACGTGTGAACGTCGAGCTAGACACAAAATGATGACCCCGCTACTATGACGAGCCCAATCCCGTCTTCTATATCTCGTATATATTTATTGGGGTTTGGCCTGACTGGGCCCCCTTCAAGGGGTGCCCCCGCGCTGCAGGGCCTCAGGTGCCTGAGTTACTCCCCTGGAGCTAAACATGCATATATATTACCAGTGAGCTGGGGTCATTCAGCTGCCCATCTAAAAGCTTAGAATGTAAATTTTTCTATTTCTAAGAGGCTGTCGCTGTAGTATCCTATCAAGACAGCCATGGGCCCATGTGCAGGCAAGGAGCATGGCCTCTTCTACTGCTATTGCTGTAGTAAAATGCAACCATTTTAAGGGTTAAATGGGTTAAATGGGCTCCTTAGGGCTATGTTCCCAATGCCACTGCACCTGCTACCCCCCTGGATGAACGCCCATGCAAGGCACTGTGTGTTTCTCTTATGAGTCATCCCTGTCCCTTCTGCCTCCTTGATGCCAATATCACCAATGGCCTGTACAATTAAGTATTATACAGTTCCATGAAAAAGTTATGTCTTCGAGCATCCTTAGTAGAGCACTGGGCGTCAGTACAATGCGCGATTGCAGCCCCTTCTGCAAACAGTGTTCAACCCTCTATGGTGTAGTCAAAAATGTATTACTACTTTAGCTCAAGATGGCTGCTGCTGGCCCTCTAACATTAAACTATATTTGTTCAGACTGCTTCTAGTCCACTTCAGGATCTCCAGATAATTCAATTGTGAGAGAAGACACAAAGGCAAAACCTTTTGAGGACACTTTTAATGTTCGGATAAGCAGCGTGGCATCAGTATGAATTGTGCCCGCCTGCAGGACAAGCCTGTGCAATATATGCCAAGATATGCCAAGATATTTATTTGATCTATATAGTTCACCAAATGTGTAAGGTCGTGGTGCAAGGCACAATAATCATGCTCCAAGCCTGCTGCAAAAGACAGGTGGATGAATAAGCAAAAATTACTGATTTGTAATCTTAATTTCATTACAAAACCGGAGGCTTCGATTATGCAACAAGCTTTTATTGCTGCCCCAACATGCAGCCCTTTACTACATCATAAACAATAGAATGTTCAAAACATATAAGCATTCAATGCACATAGTCTTCATCCTCGTTTATTAGCTGCACCTGAACAGATAAGTAATTCCAGAGTATTTTCTGATCTTTTTCCTAAACCTAGCGTTTTTCTTTAAGTTTTGATTTGATTTTTTGGAAACTTTTCCAATTTATGGATAGGTTGTTCTTTATTGAAACATTTCCTTTTTCGAAATTTGTCATTGGAAATTATTGTGTATAATTTGTAATAGTTCAAAACGTTTTAGATTCCTGCCAATGTAACAATTCAAAGTGTTTTAGATACCTGCTGATGTTTCCTTCCCTATTGGTGAAACCAGTGAGTTTGTGGTGTTTGTTTAACAATCTACGTGCACCGCGATGGGGTCTCGCCTGCAGGCATCGGTTCATTCAAGCGGATGAGCAGACTCCCCCCGACTGCGTTGCCTTGTAGGATTTGTTTTTCAAACCCGGTCCTTTATTGGACACGGACTGAGGAAATCGCGTTGATGCTTGCGGTCTCCGGAATCAAAGTCACTGTAAATTGATCTATTTATCTGCAATACATGTATTTAATATATGAGAACTCCATCTAGTGGCAAGATTGAGTAAAAAGAAACCGACTAGCTTTAGCTAAGAAGTTAAGCACCAATTGTTTTGTTTTCCTTTACAGCAAAGGATGGAAAGACCAAATATACCAAATGAGGGTGCAGGTGAGTTGGGGGAATCCCTTGGAAAATTTGTGGAGGAGGAACTTAGGTCCTCCATTAAAGAGGTGGTAGACGCTGCATTAAAAAAGAGGAAGAGAGACACCCCTTGGAGGAATAATATTTTTCCTTCTCTGAGTGGGACTCCCCTTCTACCTCTAAACCCAGAAAAAGGGGAAAGGTTTCCTAGAAAAAGAATCAGTTGGAGAAGGCGCAAAACCTCACCTACAGCATTTGTAGCCTGAGCGGTACAATAGAGTGCGGTGCTCTTAGTAGCACAAAACGCCACCTTTAGGGGGCAGAAGAAAAAATTGTCCATAGCAGCATTAAAAGAAAGAGCGATCTTCGTGGAATAATAGAAATGCGGGAAAATTTAATTTCTCAAGAAGAGAATATGGATGAAGAGGATCTGACTTGGGATAAATATATTTTTGACCCCCAGGAAAGCTATGACATCTTAGGCTTAGATGATGACATTGATCCACGTCCACTGAGACGAGACACCCACATGATTGTGAGATGTTCAATCCAACAATGATTAAACACCCACGCAGTGGGGAGTGGCTGCCAATGGACCTTGTTTCAAAGTATTTAAAATGTTGTTTAAGGAAGTCTCAGCACTCAAGTACCTTTCTAGCGTCCCTTCCTATTTTAAATAGAAATGTCAATAATTCAGGGTCTAAGTTGGGTGTCATACCTGATTTGTTATCTAGGAAGGGAATGGGGATTGCGTGTGTCTTTTTCAAGGGACTTGCAAATCCAAAACTTTATAAAGTTTGCTTGGTGGTCCATGGGCCACCAATCTGACCCTCCTGGGTGTGTGATACTGGTATGATTAAACATATCCACACCTGCCGGGTCTTTGATAGCCTTAGAATTAGAAAGCCGGTCCAAGTCCTAGTCGCTAGAGAGTCATACACATATTTGTCCGCCTCGTCGTCAAAGCTCATTGAGAAAGGATAGTCTGCATTATCAGTTTGGAAACCGAGGTCTTTTGTGCCATGAAGGCCACTTGAACTTTATGTACCACGTGGTACACTTGAACTATTTCCGACAAAATGGCTGCTCTTGCTAGTTGTAGCGCTGTGGGCACCCAGGTCGTCTGTAGCTCACAAGCTACCCAGGGATTGATCCCGTTCTTTTGTAGCACACAGACTTCCATGAGGCTCATTAATCAAGTGTTTTGTCTTTTTAAGGCCTTACTTCCTTTCCTTGGTAAAGGATTTTCTTCCTCTGAAAGGATCACCGAGTCCAGTTACTGATTTGTAATCTTAATTCTCTCTTAACTAATAAAACTATAGCTTTACCTGAGTGAGTGTTCCCAGAATGCTTTTTTATAAAAAAAATCTTTTTTTCATAGACCTTTTCAGATTTTCTTCAAATACTGCAAAAAAAACTAAAGAGAATTTTGTAAAACTATCTTTTATCTGTATAGCTCAAAATAGAAAAAAAAACAAGAGGCACTCAACACCAGTTACATCAACATTTTGCATATTCTTTAACCCACTTTACCAAGCTGCACTACAAATCTAGTGCCTTATTTATAAGGCCTTGCGACAGTTTTGCGCTTCCGTTGCGTCACTTTTTGTGATGCAGCGATGGCGTAAAACATGCCCCCTCTTGCACCCTATTCACAAGGTGAAGCATCTAAGCAGATGTGTCACTTTGTAAACCTCTGCGCTACATTATACCTGCGTCAGGTATAATGTATGCAGGGGGGCATTTGTTCTGCTTGGGTTTTCGGATCAGATAGAACCCGCTCATCAGAGCCTCTCTAACCCAGCCAGAACGTTACCCTCTCCCTAGGGCCTATTCACCACAAGTAACCACAGATATATACCACCTAAGGACAGGGAATTCCTACTATATATATATATATATATATATATATATATATATATATATATATATATATATATATATATATATATATATATATATCTAGACCTCTTATAATACAAGTGGCGGCCTCGCGATCCCAGACGGACCCAGGACTTCCTACCCAGATGGCAGCCTCAGCCTCGCGGTCCCAGACGGACCCAGGACTTCCTGCCCAAACGGCAGCCTCAGCCTCGCGGTCCCAGACGGACCCAGGGCTTCCTACCCAGATGGCAGCCTCAGCCTCGCGGTCCCAGACGGACCCAGGACTTCCTACCCAAACGGCAGCCTCAGCCTCGCGGTCCCAGACGGACCCAGGGCTTCCTACCCAGACGGCAGCCTCAGCCTCGCGGTCCCAGATGGACCCAGGACTTCCTACCCAGACGGCAGCCTCAGCCTCGCTGTCCCAGACGGACCCAGGACTTCCTACCCAGACGGCAGCCTCAGCCTCGCGGTCCCAGACGGACCCAGGACTTCCTACCCAGACGGCAGCCTCAGTACAAGTTCCTCCTATGATTACTATAACATACAACAAGGGAATCAGTTTTACTATTTATCAGATCACACAAGAACTGCCAGTTTGAGCACAACCTGTTCTCTGGTTCGAGGGGCTCCTCTCTCCCTTATTCAGTTGCCACTTACCTGATCAGGGTTAACATCTGTTCATGTCAAGTCACAGCTGACTAGAAGAATAGGCTACCCTCTTATACAAGAACACGCAGCACATGTTGATTCACTACAAACTGGGTACTTTATTACTCATTACATACGCAATCACATAACATTACTATGTAACACATAACCTGCAAAGAGAAGTGAAAGATTAGGTTGTACACTCTAATAAGAAAGGGGTCGACATCACCTTAGTCGTGTGTAGCCTGCATTCAATGGTCATCTAGGTTCCCTTCTCGTCTGTGCCTCGGCTCGCCTGGAAGTCACACCTCCGCAGTCACGGATCTGTTCCCTTCTCCCTTCTCCGAGTCACTGGGACCTCTTCCTCATCGGCTACTCTCTCCTCTCTGGCTATTCTGCTAGAAGAGTATCTGTCTCTCGGTTTTTCTCCGCCTTCAAGTTTGTCATCTGTCTTCCCTGGAATAAGTAGTAGCTTTACTGCTAATGGCTAGATGCCGCCTACGGACTGAAGTAAGTGCCCCGTATCTGCCTCAGACTTTCACTAATATAGAGGTGCATTTCCTCATGGAAAATTCCGGCCCGTAACCTGCCGCCCACCAAATTCTTGTACCTCCCCGTACCAAGGACACGTTCCCAGCCGGCCGGCCTGATGTAGTGTCTTCGGCATGAAGAAAAATACAATCCTTCGATAAGGGCTGGCCTGAACCGGTTCTCTCCAAGCGAATAATACCTCATAACTAAAACATCACCCTTAACCTAGAAGCATCTCAAGCTGCCGGAGCAGAAAGAAAGATGGAGTCTCTCCCGTTTGAGGCCTACCAGGCCTGAATTCAGCACGGCTCCATGAAATACCCTCACTACAGGACAGGTTATCCCTAATACTAACGAATCTATCCCCTAGGATATGTGTGCAAGCCCTGATCTATGGGGAAGAACACAGGATCATGTCGAAGTGCCTAGTAAATAGGCTCCATTCACTACTCTAACCCTTAGACTTGGATGGTAGTGAGACTGAAGTCACACTAATCACCCGTCAACACAATAGGGCCGGGAAAATCGAGCAGTACATTTCACCCTTGACTTCAGTCTATTATACATTCATTAAACAGAACTAACATCTGTGGAAGAATAATATGAAACAAAGCCAACTGATCTATGTCTAGTACCAAATGTGCAGAATTGAAGTAGTGAAGGAATACACTGAATAAAGCAACAGATAGAAATCAAAACAGCGATGGTAATCAGAATACCTCCTAATACCTGACGTAACAGATACAAATCAGGTAACCAATTAAAGAGCCAGTCAAACCAGCCCTGGTCAATGTGTTTTCTAACTTCTTCTGTCAAGTCATGTAGCTTATCAATGTGAGTGCGAATGGATTGTGTATGATCAGACAAGTTAAAACAACAAAGACCCTCAAAATCAGAACAACCGTGTCCATGTTTAAGCAAAAGATAATCAATGGCCGCTCGATTTTGCAAGATGGCTCTGCGTTCACCCTGGGCGTCTAACAGCATGTCAGACAGGACTGTAGAAGTATGATTAATGGATTTTACCATCCAGCAGGCCATTTTCCCAATAGATTTGGCATTATAAACCGCCAAAGCAGGAACACCAATAATTGAAATAGCCAGGCTAAGGTATTCAGACTTGGAATATAAATGCAAAGACGAGTCACAATCCTCCTGTAACATCACTGTATCTCGAATCACACGAGAATTGGCATTCGGATGTGACGAGAACATCAGTAAACTGAGTCTCGTAATGGCACAAGGGCCTCCAGAAATATTTGCGGGGACATATGGCCAGGAAGTATTACCACATGAGAAAAGCCATCCGGCAGGTAACATCGTGCGATAATGACTGGGGGTAACTACCAAACTCTTGCAAGTCATATTGTTCTGTACAGAAGCACATGTTTTCGGTGTCCTTTGAAAGCACAAAGTTCGCTCATGAATGGTAAAGGAAGTAGCACCTTTCAATTTTAGACGCAGACATTCAGAAATTGCACCAGGATTACACGTAAGGAAAAAAACACAAATCTCCTTGTGTGATATTATAGGTAACTATTTGGGACTGGATGGGGGGTATCTGGTCTGGTAGTTCAGTACATAAGGGGCAATACGCATGGGTAGCAAAATCGCCCAGAAGAACATTGGGGCGAGCCTTTGAAATATTAAAAATATGAGTCAAAGTTTCTAGCGAAGCAGGGACAGCAACCAGACAGGTCGCCAAGATGTCGTGTACAGATCTCATCGGCGTCAAACAGAAGTGAGGGGCATCAGTCACCCTTTTCGCCAGTGAGGTCCAAAAGTTCGATGACGAATCCCACGCAGCGAGGGAACGCGACACTCGGGTGCGTAACTCATCCCGGGTTGACGGGATCCCTCCTCTCTCGTCGAACCAACCCGAAAATAGTCCGACGACGACACACCCTGCAGCAACAGTCCAAAGAATGATCTGAAAGAGAATCAAATACAGGCATTATTCATTCTCGTAAGTAACATTTGTCAGCCGGGACCGCTTCCCAGCTATCTTTCCCTGGTCTCATAACTAAAATGGTATTGTCATGACCGGTGGCGATGACCTCTGCTTGTTCAGGGGGATTCTTAGGCGACTGCACCCAAACCCTGGCCCCAGGGTTATCTGTGGAGCCAAAACCTTTCTGGCCTCGTACAGTTAGCAAAGTTGGGGCAGTGCCTTTTATGATCTCTCCACTGAAAACAGGCATTATGAGTAATTGAGCCACTCGGTCAGTTTGATGTATCAGTAAGTCAGCCTCACTGCTATTCAGCAGGAGCACCTTAATCTCTCCCTGATAATCACTGTCAATGATCCCTCCAAGCACCTGAATGCCTTTTACAGCCAGCCCCGATCTAGGGGCGATTAATCCAAAATTCCCGGGTGGTATATGAACACCAACACCGGTCGCGATGATGACCCGATCTTTACCTTTTATAACGGTGTCATCCATGGCATGCAAGTCTAAACCTGCCGACCCTGGGGTCGCTCTACATGGAGCCAAAGCTCCGGGAGTAATTTCCCAGTACATCACAGTTTCTCTGATTTCATTTGGCTGAGCATTAACATTCGGAGGAAACAAACGCATAAGTGGAGATTCAGCATTTAGAAAAGGACGATTATTCAAAATTAATAGCGCTTGGGGCAAAAAGTCTCGCCAATTCTTATACTTGTCATTTGTCAATTTACGCAGTTGCTCCTTCAGCAGACCATTCAATCTCTCCACAAGACCCGAGGCCTGCGGATAATATGGGATATGAAATACCCAGTCAATATTGTTTTCCACACAGAATTCCTGTACCAATCTTCCGCGAAAATGGGATGCATTATCAGATTGAATTTGGAATGGCACACCATAATATATCATAATCAATTCCAATGTTTTAATGGTATTCAATTGGGTAGCTTGCTTACAGGGAAGGACTACCAACAGGCCACTGTATGTATCAACAATAGTGCAAACATATTGACAATTGCTACTCATGGGAAGTGGACCGATGTAATCAATCTGCCAAATTTGAGCGGGCAGTTTCCCGCGATGTAAATGACCTTTAACAATTTGGGGCACTTTGCGCTGTCTGAAATGCTGACAAATGGGACAATGTAAAATAACATTTTTGATTAAATCTAGGGGAATAGAAATTCCTCGATCAGCAGCCCACCTGCTAGTGGCTTTCTCTCCAAAATGTCCTGCCTTCTGGTGGGCCCATTTCGCCAATCCCGCAATATCAGAATCTTGCCTGTCCACCACTGCCTCAGCAATTTTAGATTTCTCATCTGCAATGTTATGAAAAAATTTGTCAAGAGAATCTATCGGGGTGTGAGCATCCACATGGAAGATTGTAACAGTACTCTGTGGGAGCATCTCCCAAATCTCCTGCCATAATTCTTTTCCCCACAATTCTTTTGAATGCAATTTCCAATTATGGGAATGCCAAGTCGGTAACCAAACTGCCAGTCCATTGGCAGTAGACCAAGAATCGGTGAAAATATGACATGTGCCAGGTAACTCTTGTTTCAGAACTTGATAAACAGCATAAAGTTCAGCAAATTGACTGCTCTTACCTTCACCAGTTGTGCTCAGCAGTTTTTGTGTGATCGGATTATAGGACACCGCTTTCCAGTGCCGTTTCGTCCCTATGAACCTTGCTGAACCATCCGTAAACCAGACATGGTTTCTGTCCTCTGCGGACAAATCATCAAAAGGTCTACCCCACTTGACAGGAGACTCCTGTACTAAAGGTACGGAACATTCACTCTCAGTCTCAGTCGATGGCGCTTGCGCCACCTGCTCATGTAAAGATGCAACTCCTTTTTGTCCCACACGTGCCCTGTCTTGTATATACCATTTCCATTTAATCACACTCGCCTCTTGAGCATGTCCAATTCGGTGAGTTTTCGGCGAACTCATAACCCACTGCATGATAGGAATTTCAGGTCGCAAAATTATATCATGTCCCAAAGTCAGTTGCTCGGTATCCACCAGAGCCCAATAACATGCAAGTAACTGTTTCTCAAAAGGTGTATAACGCTCACCAGCATCAGGTAACTTTTTAGTCCAGAAACCCAACGGCACTCTACTCCTGCCTTGCTTCTGCCACAAACTCCAATTCGCATAAAGGCCCTGTACAGACACATTCAAATCCACCTCACCATCACGTACGGGCCATAAATCCAAAGCATGCTGAATTGCCTCTTTTGCTAGGTTGAACGCATCTTGCTGTGGTTTATCCCATTCAAATGCATTCTTTTTACGAGTGACACAGTACAAGGGGGCCAATATTTGACTCAAATGAGGAATATGCTGACGCCAAAAACCAAACAAACCAATGAAGCTTTGGGCTTCTTTCCTATTCCTCGGAACTGCAAAATCAAGGATTTTCTGTTTAACCTGAGGGATCACTTCACGGTGCCCTTCATGCCAATTAATACCCAAAAATTTTACAGCATGGGACGGGCCTTGTAATTTATCCGGATTGATTTCCCAACCTTTCTCACGCAGGCACTCAATGACTCTGTCCAATTGGGTCTGAACTTCCTCTTGTGTTTCGCCTTGGATCAAAACATCATCAATATAATGACACATCTGAATCTGTGGGTGAACCGGTACCTCAGCCAAATGCTCTGCCACCAGCCGGTGACATATCGTAGGACTATGCACATAGCCCTGAGGAAGACTTCTAAACGTCATCTGACGCCCATTCCACGTAAAACTGAACTGTTCCTGACACTCAGGGGCAATCGGAATCGAAAAGAAAGCATTAGCAATATCAATGGACGCATACCATGTACCTGGATGTTTTTGGATTCTTTCAATTAGAGTAATGACATCCGGTACTGCAACGGTCAAAGAGGGTGTGTGTTTGTTCAATTCTCGATAATCAACAGTCATACGCCAAGAATTATCACTCTTACGTACAGGCCAAACAGGATTATTCCAAGCAGAAGTAACTGGGGTTATAACACCTGCATCCACCAACTCCTGAATAGTGGTACTAATCTCCTCATGACCACCTGGAATACGATACTGCTTCTGACAAACCACTTTTGTCGCCTGAGGAACTTTTATGGGGGGCATTCTTAAACGACCAACCCGTATAGGCCTGGACGATATATAATGCGTAGTTCCAAATTGGTAACATCCATCATCTAAATGCAAAGTCATTCCTTTCAAAATATCAATTCCAATTATGAATTCTAAGAGTGGCACCACTAGTACAGAGTATTCTTTTCTAGGGATTCTACCTATTCTCACTTCAAGTAAAGTTTGAACGGCAGGAGTTTCCTTTCCACCCAATCCGGTAATTGTAAAAGGCTGACCTGTAAACTTCTTTGGTTTTCCATGAATAAGAGTGGCCTCCGCTCCTGTATCTACCAATGCTCGGGCCCTTTGGATATTACGATGTCTCCAATAAATATCAATATCTACATAGGGTCTATTATCTCTGTGAGCCCATCTGTGTACTGGAGCTTGACCTATTTCCTAGTCATGCTTACTGCATTCTGTGTACCAGGATAAATCAGGATAAAGACTCTCACGTTTCTTAGGTATCGGTACCTCCTGTTCATATCCATTCCCAGTACGAAATGGATTTGTGTCTTCTGCATTGCACTGCTGGTTTCGATCGGCCAAACTATGACGATCCTCTCTCCTCCTCAACTCAGGGGATTGATCCCTATCATCTCTACGTCTGCTGTAAACATAATCATTTCTCCCCCTTTCTCTTTCCTCCTCTCTCTCTCTGTCTCTCTCACGACGGGGGGACATATCACGTACATAACGTCGATCATCACGACGAACGGAGCGCCCACGGCGGTCGTCATCACCGCTACCGTCAGAACCACCACGATCACACTCAGTCGTCCGAACACGCCGGGCACCCTCCTTCCGATCCAAGCCACGTTTGCGAAACAACTCCCACAAACGAGCAGTAGTCTCACCGTCAATGTCCTCCCTCCGCACACCATCGGCCAGAAGACCAGAAAAGATATCACGTCTAGTAAGTTTATTGTCACCAGGAGTACGAGTGTCAGGCCGGGACTGACGTTCAGGTTTAAACCACTCACCCAACTCACCGAGTTGGCGTACCGATTCCAGTACCGTAGATAACACGTTACCAGTCTGATTAATCAATAAAGTCATCATGACCTGCTTATAGGCAACAGGGGAAGAACGAATGATACGATTCCGCACAGAAGATGTCAACAAACCATCAAGCAACCTGTCAGCAGTACCCAGAAAAATTGCCGTTTTCATCACCTCCTCTTTGAGACGTTGTGCAGCGTCGCGCAAAGTATACCACGGTTTGTCATTCACAGGCCAATCAGACTCAGTAGGATACTTTTGATTACAACCCTCAGTCGCCAATTGAAGTAAAGAAATTTGACCACCACCATTATAGTTACGAAAATGATCCTGTACAGTAGAATCCGAACTCAAGGAACAAAACTTCAAACAATCGCCATTATCTAACATAATGCCAGCAGCGCCCAGTTCATAAAGGCGCACCATCCATGTGAGCAAGGTCTCACCAGCTCGCTGCCGAAATCACTGCAAAATATCACTAATTTCTTGTTGAGTAAAGTCCTCTAAAGAGTCTAGAGAAACACCCTGCGGAGCAGCGGGAGACTGCTGCAACTTCCGACCAAAAACTGGATGCACTGAGACCGCGGGACGAGCACCACAAGGAGCTCGACCAGTACACGTAGAGGAACAATCAGTGGAAGAAGCATCGACCCCGCTCGAAGGACGAGCGCAATCACGGGGTGCACCATCAGAGGCGCAAGAAGCAGACCTACAATCACGGCCGGAGCGAGAGGACTCGCGCTTGGCAGACTCCTCACCCGAGGAAGGAGAATCACTCGAGTTCCAGATATTACCATCCCATTCATCAGGATTCCAATCCAGTCCGGCTGTCGCCACGACCAGATGCACCTTTCGCGTCGAAACCCGACCACGCCGATTCTTGTATTTATAACGAGCAATTCGCACAGCCGCCCTCTCGGCAATAGTTTGGTACGTCTCAAGTTTGTCAGCAAGCAACTTATTTTGACACCGCAACAAAGTATGAGAATTCTGAATCCCAACAAAGTGCGCTTCCACATCCTTAAGAGATATCTGTAGCTTCAACAACCTCTCATGCAGAATCCTGTACGCAGACAGAACAATCCAACCTCTGCGCCCCAAAATGGGAATCTCCTCACCCTTCGAGACGGGTGCCTTCTGTAAACAAGTAATCACATTAGCCGGCTCCGCCAGCTCCAAAGAAGAATTCCAATTCTCACTCAAACCAGTAGAATCAGCCCACTCACGGGCCAAGGCTTTATAAGGCGTTGAATCCCATCCGGGAATATCAACGGGCAACTTAAAAGTAGATTTTGACTTTCTAGAAAACATCGTGAAAAAGAAAGAAGAAAAGAAAGAAAAAGAAAAGAAAGAAGAAGAAAAGCTAGACACACAAGTATACCACAAAGAATATACAAACAAAACCACGCACACGCCGAAAGCAAACACAATACAACACGACGCACACAGGTTTCGAAAACGGTTCGTGACGCCAAATGTTCTGCTTGGGTTTTCGGATCAGATAGAACCCGCTCATCAGAGCCTCTCTAACCCAGCCAGAACGTTACCCTCTCCCTAGGGCCTATTCACAACAAGTAACCACAGATATATACCACCTAAGGACAGGGAATTCCTACTATATATATATATATATATATTCAATGAAAAAACCATAGGTTTCACACACGTTATAGTTAGGAATTAGCATTTAAAAAACCTTAGAAATTCAATGAAAAAACCAAAAGTTTCACACACGTTATAGTTAGCTGGACATTTTACTCGTAAAAAACCATTGAAATTCCCCCGTTATAGTTAGTTAAGCTAACTATAACTCGCGCGCCCGCAATGCACTGCTGATGACGTCACATATTACATCACTCATGACATGGTCAGTGACATCACTCATGACATCACTGATGACATCTCAAATGACATCACTGATGACATCACTGATGACATCATCCCGTGAATGTGTGTTTTTCTGAAAATTAAATATGTTTTATATATGTATATCTCAAGGTCGATGGAAGAATAAATGGGTATATAAGTGTCTAAATGGATGATTTGTTTTTGAAAAATTGATTGTGTAACTGACTGATTAGGTGTATCATAGTGAATACATGGCTTAGTGAGTAATGTTTAAATATGTATATATCTGTATCAGTCTTTCACTTTGTGTATAAGTGGCTATAAGGGTTGGTGAGTACCTACATGAGTGTCTATATAGGTTATTAGTTGGTTTTTTGATTATCAGTCTGAGTGTCTGCATGGTTCGGTGGGGGGTATTACGTAGTGCATAGGTGCATGAATGAGTGACTCACTGTTTGTATGTGTTGAAGATAGTATGTGTGCAGGACTGCATGGGTGGATGAGTGTGTGTATGGGTGTGTTAGTGAGTGAATGACTGTCTCTACAGTGTCTTTATGAGTAACTACATATGTTTTTAACTAGTATATGTGACTATTGGTGTATATAAGTGAGTATATGTGAGAGTGAGAGATTGAAAGAGTTCCTGTATGAATAAGTATGTGTTTCTATAAGTGATTGTTTAAAAGACTAAGTATGTGTAAGTTTTTGTAGAAGTAAGTGTGGCGGTGTGTGTATAACTATATGCAAGTAAACGGATGTTTGATTCTTTATTAGCATGAGTGACTATGTGTGTGAGTAACTCTACGGATGAGTGGCATTGTGTAACAGGATGTATAGGTGTATGAGTACATATGATGAGTGAGTACATGTATGAGTGACTGTATAGGACTGTTGGTGAATGAGTGGATGTGTATGTGGATCTTAGAATTACTGAAGAGGTTGTTGTAACTGGTATTGGTATGTCCATTGTTTTGAAAAGTTTAGTCTCTATTTATAAATAAGTGTATCAAAGGTTATATTAGGGTGAGAGGAGGTCTGCCACTCTATCACAAGGATGATGTCATCAGTGATGTCATCAGTGATGTCATTTGAGATGTCATCAGTGATGTCATGAGTGATGTCACTGACCATGTCATGAGTGATGTAATATGTGACGTCATCAGCAGTGCATTGCGGGCGCGCGAGTTATAGTTAGCTTAACTAACTATAACGGGGGAATTTCAATGGTTTTTTACGAGTAAAATGTCCAGCTAACTATAACGTGTGTGAAACTTTTGGTTTTTTCATTGAATTTCTAAGGTTTTTTAAATGCTAATTCCTAACTATAACGTGTGTGAAACCTATGGTTTTTTCATTGAATTAGCAAGGTTTTTTAAATGCTAATTCCTAACTATAACGTGTGTGAAACCCATGTTTTTTTCAGTGAATTTGCAAGGTTTTTTAAATGCAAATTTTTTTTTTTTCTTCTATTTTTTTAAACATATTTTTAATTTAATCTTCTAACCTTTTATAAAGACTATGGTTAAATTTTTTAAATTCTTTAATATGTTTTTTAAAATATTTTTCATAAAATAAACATGTTATAATTTTTTGCAGTACATTTTTTCCTTTTTTTTAGAACGCATACCGTAAGCTTACGGTAAGCGTACGGTTTACGCAACGCCCATAATTTATCTACGCTGTTTGCGTATAGTTACGCAATTTGCGTAGCCGCGCGTACTCCGCGTGGGATGCGTACGCGTGTACGCTACACGCGCACGTTACGCGGAAGTGTCGGGTAGTGACTGTTATGCGCATGCGCGCAAGCGCGTGTCTTCTTTACGCGCATGCGCACTTTTGCCGTAAGCGTACCGTAAGCGCACCGTAAGCGTACGGTAGGTCATGTGATCATGAAACACAACTTTTGATTGGTTGAAACTACTTTCAGTTCTAGAACTCTCCTACACCACACCCATTCCCCTCATTTCTGCTTGTGATCCCTTAGGAGAAGGAGCTGGGTTGTCTTTGTGATACGATGGCAGAACAGCAGAGCTCTTCTGAGAGTGAGGCTAGCACTAGCAGCACTACCTTGAGGCAGAGAGCGAGGAAACAAAAGACCTCTTATGTATGGGATTATTTTACTTTTCCTGAAGGCCAGCTAAAGGTAAATGCACCCTTAGTGACTTGCAAGCTGTGTCAGCGTGTACTTTCAAGAGGTAATCCTGACAGGAAGTATTCCTTTGGGAATCATACCATGATGAGGCACCTCAGGGATGTACACAGAAGGACACATGCTCGACTTTTTGGAGGTAACCCTTCAGAAAGTCAACCAAGCACATCCACAGCAGCTCAGCCTGGACCATCATCTGCAGGGCTGACTCCTTCTTCTGCAGGTCAGGTGAGCCCTTCATCTGTGGGGGGAGCATCTCCTTTTGCTGGCCCTCTGGAAATTAACCCTCGATTTCTGAGGGTTGATATTCGATGTGCCTCTTGTCATGATCTAATTTGTCATAGGGAGACCAGTGTTTCCCTAGTGAACCTCAAAATAGATCAGCACACTTGTCACAGAGACTAATTTTCCCATTCTTTCTTTCCTCTCTCCCTGCATGAACACAACGGCTCTTTTAAGAGCCAACCTTATCTTTCATCTTTTTTTTATAGATGTTTTTAAAAACTTTTTTTTTTTTTTACCGTACGCGTACGGTGCGCGTAATTTTTTTTTTTTTTTTTTAAAAACACTAAAAATCAACAATCACATTACAAGGACTTTGAAACACTACAATTATTATTATTGACTTACCATACCCACTCAAAAAAATATTTATTCATTTGTTTTTTTTAAAAAAAATTGATTTAAAAATGGTTCTAGTTTTCGAAAATTTTCTATATCAATCTGAAAAAAAAGAAAAAAGTATTAATATTTTTTAAACATTTTAAAATACAGTACACGTATTTACATATTTACCAAAAAATATTTTTGCCTTATTTTTGCTGTTTTCAGAATATATTGCATTTCACTTTAAATTGTGAAAGCAATTGCATTCATCACTTAACAGCGGGCAAAAAAAAATAACAATCTCAAAGATTGTATTAAAAAAGCCCAGAATCTCTTCTCACTTAAACTTAACATTACAGAAATGCATAATATTCTAAAAAAATATCATCAAAAAACAATACTTATTTCTTTAAAATACCGTCTGATATTTTTGTTTCAGAAGTATAATCACAATATTATATCTCAAATAACTCCACAATACAGCTGATTCCATTTCCTTTAGGCCAAATAGTAATTTTAAAAAAATTTTTGGATTAAATTTCCAATGGTAATCCAATAAAATACTAAAGTTTAATTTGTCCAGATCTCACCGATTCTCTGTAACATTTTGGTTCCCGAATTTTTTTTTAATAATTTATTAAGTCCACAATAGAATTGGTTACTTTTCCGCATGGCCAAATAGTAATTTTTAAAATCTTTTTTGAAAAAATTTCCAATGGCACTCCAATAACATTCCAAAATTTAAATTGTGCAGATGTTACCGATTTTCTCTAAATTATTGGTTTTTGAAAGTTTCATTAAAAATTAAAAAAGTCCACATTACAATTGGTTATCTTTCCATTAGGCCAAATGATAATTTAAAAAATCTTTTTTTTAGAAAATTCCAATGGTAATCCAGTAAAATGGTAAAAATATTTTGTCCAGATCTTGCCAAGTCTCTCTAAAATTTAGGTTTCAGGAAGATTAGATAGGAATTTGCTAAATCAAAAGGCAAACGTTGTTTGAAAATCAATTGGGAATCATTACACAGTGTCCAGCCTTTTTCACATTTAAGATAAACTGTGTAATGTCCAGAAGTAACAGTAGTTCCATCATGGAAAATTATTGCAACAGTTACAAAAGTTTTTCCTGAAATTGATAATTGCTGTCCTGTAAACTTCTTTATTAAAGTATCTAATTTTGAACCATCAGCTCTACATCGTTGCATCATTAAAATTACATACTGTCCGTATTCCTTTAAAATTAATGTTGAAAACATGTCAGATTTACACTCACCGCATTTCATGCTATGATTAGCATCTTTAACTAATTTTGCAAAAGTGACTGTTTTACTCTCTGGCAATGTCAAATAAATAAACCTTTCATTATCAACATTAGAGCCACATATATTATAACAGTTTTCACAACTATGTTCCCATTTATAAGAGAGACCAAATAAAATATCAATTGCAACTTCTTCTTCTTCCAGTACTTGAAGAAAATACATCAAAAATTCGTGTGCATCTTGCTGTTCATTTTGAGAAAACTGTGTTCGTCCTGAACATATATCTAAAAGTTTTCTAATTTCAGTAGCACTTTCTATTTGAGTTTTATCTTTACTCAGCTTTTGAAAAAGGAGACTCAGCTCAGAACAGAATCTTTTTCCCTGATTTACTATTATCTGCTCTTGCAAACTTTCCAGATAAAATGCAACATTCAGCACTACATTTGCGTAGCAGTTGACACCAGAGCTATTTTCAAAATGACATCCTACAACCTGTTCTTCATTTTCCTTTTTCTTTTTGCTTGCAATTACATCACTCCTCTTTTTTTTCCTCTTCTCTACATCTTCATTACAGATATTCTCATTTTTTCTTTTACGAGAAACTACACGTTTCTCCAATACAGGATACTGACCTAAATGAGGAGCATAGCTTCTTCTTAATCTATTATACTCCTTTACACAGTTTGTATCAGCACTAACTTTTGAATCATCAAAGTCTATCATGAATAAACCTGATAATGTTTTCACTCGTGACAAAGCAACATATGCCATACCTTCTTTGAACACAGTTGAACCAATGTTCACAAATGCACAATCTACAGTCAATCCTTGAGACTTGTGAATAGTTACAGCATATGCTAGAGAAAACGGAAACTGCTTCCTACGTACATATAAGTCTTTCACAAGCATGAAACGAACTGTACAACGACAAATATCTTTAACTTCTTCTATCTGATCAAATTTTATTTTTAAACATTCAATTCCATCTTTTTTCTGATAATTAATAAAACCCACAACTCTTCCCATAGCTCCATTAACTAAACCTTTTTCAACATCCAAATTTCTTCTTAAAAATACTCTACAGTTCATGCAAACATATAGATTTTTTTCTAATCCAGCTGTTTTGGAGATGTTCTTCTCTAGTGAATCCAATTTATTTTTCAGTTTGCCTGTTACTGTGACAGTAATTCTTCCATCCTCAATTTTGTCCACTGCTTCCAATTTCCTGATCTCTTCCTTTTCCAATTTCAAAAGCTCCTCATTAAATATTGAGCATTCACGTAGAGTTGGCATTAAGCAGATGACACTTTTGTTTTCTGCAATGTTCTTGTATATTTTCTCTGCAACTATTTCTTCCTTTGGAAATAAATTATGTAGCAGCCGACTCTGTAATGCTTTTTTGCCAACTTCTGTGAGTAGTCCAATTCTGATATCTTTCAGAATACTTCCATATTCTTCATCGCTTGCTTGCCTCATATTAGTAGTAAGTTCCTTGTACTCAAAGAAGGACCAAATATTTGTATTTCCGATGCTTCCCAATGACTTCTTCGTGTCTTCATGTGTGACAGTATTAAACACTGGTTGTCCTTTAACTGGAGTAAGTTGCAAAAGATCTCCAAAAACTATGACGTGTTTTCCACCAAATAACATGTCATAGTCTGTCTTCAAAATTTGCTGCATTCTTAAATGCACAAAGGCAAGCATTAAGTTTGATACCATGCTCACCTCATCAATAATGAGAACTTGCATCTTCTTCAATACTCTTGAAACTTCCAAGGATGCTTCTCCAGTTAGCTTGTTGTATTGTATTTTGTTCTCATGCTCCACTGGTAACATTAGCAAACGATGTAAAGTGATTCCTTTTATGTTATATGCTGCTAACCCGGTTGGAGCAGTAACCACACAAGACAAAGTAGAATCCGTTTTTTGCTGTAGGTAGCTTCTGATGACTTTTATAAGGAAACTTTTTCCAGTTCCAGCTTGTCCGCTTACATACATCCTGATTGGATGAAATGATGTGCATGAGCACTCTTTTTTTTCATGTAGAAATCCGTGATCAATTTTGTTTCTGATCTCTTCATAAATTTGTTGCTGCTCTTGATTCAGTTGTCTTTCCAAATTTTCTAAGTCTATAAATTCTTCTTGAGCTTGATTCATAGCCGTTTCCACTTCATTCATGGCTATTGATGCTTCATTTTCAACGATTGGTTGTCCTAGGGGATCTTGACTGAGTGTTCCTGAACTTTGGCTGTCCTGAGAACTGTCTCTAGCTATTTCTGATGCAATTGTAGTTTCCTGTTCAATTTCTTCATTTAACATTTGCAGATAACTTGAGAATGTACTGCATTGTATGCTGTCTTTGCAAGCATTAAAAGAATCTTCATAGCTTTGAAATTCTCCCAGTAGTTCATCCTCTGTACGCCATGGTTTAAACAACTGTAAAAGAGCCAAGTAGTAAAATTCCTTCTTGTCAGTAGTGTCGCAACTCAGCTTCCTGTGATTTATCAAACTTCCTTTTGTTTGCTTCACCAAACATCCTTCCTCACCAACGACTTTATATTTTCCATTGTTGATGTCTTCTGCGGCTTTCCGTGAATAAATGTAGTTCTGCAGCACTTCATAGAGACACATGTTCTCCAGATGTTGACTTCTCTTGGGATAATATGTGTCCAACATGTTTGATTTCAAAATATCTGTACTTTCTGGGTCATTCTCGGCCAAATATTCAATTTCTCCAACAGATTTCAGTACCCGATTTCTCATTGCTGCAAGGCCTAAACTTGCCCAAATTATTCTTCTTGACTTCGAGTAGAGACTTGCAGAAGATAACCTATCTGAACATTCGTAGGATCCAATTTCTCGATGCGATAACATCTTCAAACTGAAACTGTACAGCTTCTTACTGACAGTCTTCTCGTGAGAAATCTCTTCCAACATTTCCTTCAATTCTGTTTTTTCTGATTTCGTAATGTAAGACGTTACATATCGAGCAACAGCAATGGAATTGTCAGCTACATACTGTATATCCATGTTAGCGTTCCACATGGATAAAATGACTGGGTTGTAGTCATTTATATTTTTTGATTCTTCTTTTCTTTTTAGGTTGTAGGTATTCTTAGGTGATTTTCTTGTGATAGTATGTCTCACAGCTGACATAAAACTGTTGACTCTTCCATTTGAAAGAACAGGTCTAGGAAATCCAAATCGACATTTAGTGTAGTATTTATCTTTGCTCTTGTATTTCCGTCGACAGTATTTTCCACACCGATGACTTTGGAAACGTAAAACTTGCTCCTTTAACTTTTTCTCTTCTGTGCTTTTTGGTATAGCACATGTTGCATATTCTTCAATGAAAGATAACACTTCTTCATCAGTATCTGTTCCAAACTTTGGGGCATCCTTGATCCACAACAGCATATGAATATGAGGAGCACCTCTTGCCTGGTACTCTTTTCTCCAAAAGAAATCTACTACTTCTCCAAGAGGTGGATTTTTTTTATTGCAGATGAAGGACATCATAGCCTCAAATCTATGATTGAAATATCTGCAAACATTAACCGGATCCAATGAGCACAGTTCTCCTGCTGTCTTGTATTCGATGTTTTTAATGTTTGAATTTGCCTCTCGTAGAAAATCCAGTAAATCATCCCAAGCGTACTCCGCACAGCTTAGGGTAACGAACCATGTTGGTGTTCCTAAATTCTGTAACATGCATTTTAATTCACCATGGCGTCGGTACCAATATTCATTTGTCCCACGCTGACAAGCCATCAGATTGATCAGTTGTGTTTCCAAATGATCATCTCGGTGCTGCACTTTCTCCATAAAATCCTTAGCAGACACATTTTGTAAATGTACTCCACTTTTTAAAATGTGATTTACTGCATAAGACAGTGCAGACACGTCGCTTTCAAATAAAAGATGGAACAAATAAGGAATACTTTGTCGAAATCTGGGATCTTCAGCATATAGTCTTGTAGTCCGATACTCAGAAGCTGGAATCTGTTCTGGACGTTCATCGTATCGTCCTCCTTTTCCTTTAGTGTGGAAATATGGATTTTTCTGATCAGTTATGTCCCCTATCTTGGACCCCAACGGTTTCATGTATGAATCACAAGTACATGTATGTTCCCTCCAGTTCCAGTTATGAAGACGCAAACACATGTGCGTCCACCGTCAACATGTCCTCTTTCAGATCCGCCATGAATAGGCTGGATATTCCATTCCTAAGTATGAAAGGCCACCGGCTTTATATGGTTCACTTATGCCATTTTACAGTCCAGGCAAGTAGGTCCTGATTCTGTCATCAAGCTTTTCTTGCTTTCTGTCTCTGAAGCTCCAGTCTGAGCCTGCATCTGTGACCATGAACTTTGTCTCATTCCCTGCGCGGCTCACGAAGCCTGACATCAGCCTGTTGCCTGCCAAGAAACTGTATTTCACCTTCGAAATTATCGGCTCCGCTCCCTGCCCAATGCATTTCTGTCTAGTAGTTTAAGTAAACATTCTTCCAGCTACCGAGCAAAGGCCCGGCTTCTCTGTCTTTATGCAAGTAATTCATAGCCTTATTATTATGAAAGATTTCTGCCCTCGCATCTAGTGTAGACACTTAGACGCTTGTACACGCACTAACAGTCAGTATAGTCAGTATAGAATAAGATTCTACTCTAAGAGACCTCTCTTTTGGATAACATAGTTCTTTAAACATAGGATGTTAGATATGATTTGGGATTAGGTTGACTTGACCCTCCAGACTTCTGTCGCCACATGTAGAGCTAAATGTCAAGTCCCCTTCACCCCCTAGTTGCACGTCAATCACACGTCATGCTGCTGCGCGCGCATTTCTGCCAAGTAATTCTGCTAACGTTGCAAAGTTCTTTCATGGAACCACCCTATTATGACATCACACTTAATGACGTTCTTTAGTCACACCCAGTTACACCTACTTTTGCTACGTATGTATGTCTTATCTACACTATCAATTGTTACGCCTCTTGCATTTGCTTCACTGTAATGCCTATTGTATAAAAGTGATTAATTATCAATAATGTATGTACTTCACTTCCTGAACCTTCGTGGTGATGGAACTTGGAGCAACCGATTCGAATCGTCCATTGGAATAAAGCCCATTCCGAACCTCTAATACCACGGATTCTGCCTCTTATTTATTGAGCTATTTTTATTATGTTTCTGTATCAAATTAAGTCCCGGTAATTAAATTATTTACCACATGAATGGCGCCCGAATAGGGACACTTTCTCATCTCACGCGCCGGCGGTGCGTTGCAGGCCCGGTCTCCTGCCACAGCTGGACGGACAACAACGCGTACCAGCAGGATTTCCTGTATCTCCCTCCGGTCAAGCGGGGGCGACTGAGGCTGCGATCAACACCCAGACGAGGCGGTGAGAAGTGCGAAGTATCCCGACCAGAGCCTAGCTGAGAGAGCAAGATCCGAGGTATACAGAGGCCCACCAGGTTTCCGAAGCTCAGAAGTGTCCGAAGTTGTCGAGTCGAGTCCAGTCCGGTCCAGTTCAGTTCCGTTCCGAGGCCTTCCGTTCCGAGCTACCCGGTGAGTACCATTACTGGGGAGGCGTTCTGACGTGCACATAGGTTGTGCCGGTCAAGACGGGTTTGGGTACACAAATCCGGTCTGCACTGTTTCAGCAGTGTATCTGTACTGTTTAGCAGTATATCTAGTATATCAAGTATATAAATTCAGAATAATTCAGTTAATGCCGAGTATTATGTTTAGTGATTAAGTTTTCCTTAGAATCGTCATCATCATTGTTGCTCATTTAAATGTTAAATGTTAAATGTGTTAATACGTTCTGCATATTGTGGTATGAATGACTGTTCATTATCGTGTTTATTGTATTAAGTTTGTTCAAGATCAAGTATCAGACCAGTTCTCAATATGCCGCTCTTTTCGAAATTAAGACAGTTCACAACTAGAAAAGGGGTACTCGAAGAAGCTGTTCCTATTCCTCCTAGGGACACTCCAGGGTACTTCATGTATCATAAGCACGGCTTAGACGCTATACTATTTCTTGATTTGTGGGTAGACTACACCAAGGAATTACCAGAAAGTCAGAGGTGGCCCGCAGCTGGGACCTGGGATCCAGAGTGCATCATGAAAGTAGAGGAAGAGTTATGGAAAAGGAAAGCCAGACAGTCACAGAAAGACGCCGTTGAGTTATGGCGCAAAGAATCTCATAGACGTACAGAAAAAGCACTCCGACAGGAAGAGAAAAATAAAGAGAACTCAAATAAAGTCCGAGAAAATCTATTAATTGAAGAAGGTACACGAGTGAAATCAGAACAAGTAGACAGACAAAGAAATGCCCTTATGAAGGGTATGTATCCCCTTCTGGCCGAGGGATTACCTAAGGCTACTCCGGGGATACCAAAAGACTTGCCACCCCCATTATTTCCAATAAAAGTACATCCTAAGGGGCATCCTAGAACCGCAGAAGATGTTTTTCTTTCCTCATATTTAGATGACGCAGCTCCTGAGTATGCTAACCCCGCCCCACATAGACCGTCGGCCGGGGAGGTTCAACGCCAAGATCCTGTATCCGTATCTCTACAGCGACAAATCCTGACACAAGTTCCGGCAAGCACATCTGTTTCTACATCTGTTCCTACAGCTACTTCTATAGCTGTGTCCACACCTATAGTTGCTGTATCGCGTTCAACGAATCCTTTCACGCCCGATACCCCAGATGGGGCTACGGGAGGTGCTACCAACATTTTTTCTACGCCACCCAGAGTAAATAAACTTACCTTTCAAGAATCAGCACATCCACGTACCCCCAAACTCATAAATGCCCGCACGCTTAAGGAACTTCTTATAGATTGTAGATATGACCCTGTGCCCGGCAAAGAGGACGAAATGATCATGGCATCATTACGTATCAGACGAGCCGCGGTGTATTTAGGGAAGATACCAGGAATGACTGTGCATCTAGATAATATATACCATTTTGTCCAAACAGGGCGAGATTCTGAATGTATTAACAGAGCTATGGAATACCAGAAAGTGGAGATACAGGGGGAACTGTTACGTTTCCTCATAAATTGTGTGATCAGAAATCAAGACCGACCGGGGGTAGACCCGGAAGCAATGCAAACTCTTACCAGATGGAGCCAGAATATATCAGAAGGGAGACATGATAAGCAAAATTGTATAATAGCCATGTGCCGAAAGATCCGTAAAGAAATAGAACGCCTACACGAAGAGAGATTAGCGGTAGACCAGTTCGAACAAAACGAGGAGGAGGAAGGATCAGGACTGTCCACAGGACAGTCAGAAACCATAGCCTATGTAGGTAGAGGAAGATCTTGTAATAGTACTAGATGTTTTATTGACCCGATACGTCCGATATGTCCAGATAATAACAGGAATTTCCAAACACCTATAATAAATATAAGGTCCCCCGAGCATTCGTTCCAAGCCACTGACAAATTACTCCGAGAACGAAGGGGTTATCATTTTCTCGATTCTATGGATGAACAAGAATTAGCCAGGTCAGCCGTTCATTGGGTTGACAGTCCCGGAAAGTATGATGATGATACAGTAGCACACACATTTTTGAACCTCACCCCAGATGAACAGCGTTTAGCTGGGATTTATATGATCCAACAACTTCTTATACTATATAAAAGCCAACATTCAGATCCTGGTCCCTTACCTGATATATTGACTGAATTACTCACGAATAGATGGAGAGGTTCAGGTACTAAGCTAATTAAAGAAATACTAGAATCAAGAAAGCAGTACATTCTTTTTGTATGCCCAGAACATGTCTCACTGCCCATCAAGGAAAGACCGATGTATTACATGGACAGACAGAATCCCTTACGAGAAGTGCACCCAATAAAGGGCGAGGACAATCAGTTTAAACGTGTATTTGTATATACGCCCATATCGAAAATAGAATTGTTAGAAATGAAGAAAGTGGTACCCAGTCATGACAAAGACCCAGCGGGTTTCCACCGAGAAATTAAAGACATGTTACTCATGGGAGAGTATACCTATCCCGACATTATGACAATATTAAAGGTATTAATGCCTGCTGGCATTTATGAAAAACTCAAGGAAAAAGAGTGGGAGGTGGGAGACCAAAAGATAGACTGGACAGCATTAGAAAATGAAGAAAAGGCCCGAGGTCCAGGTTCGGGGCTTGGGGACAAAACTAAAGCACTACCAGGTTTACTAGTACAGGTACTGCCGCGTTTATTAACTACGAAAAAGGAAGACTGGGGTGCAATCTCAGCTTGTAAACAAAAGCAAGATGAAGACACTAGTGATTTCTATGCCCGATTTGAAAAATGTTTTGGTATAAATAGTGGCATAAAAGCAAGTAGCGAATCATACCCACATCTGTTTGTGACAAAATTAGTTGAAAATTCCTTGCCCCAAGTGAAGAATAGAGTATTAAAATTCGAGAGTACCTGGCAAGGTAATACCCCATCACAAATGTTACAAATGTTACAGTACCATTACAATAGAATTAGAGAGGAACAAGAACATGAACAAAGACGCATGAAAGACACGAAAATGAAAATGCTAGTCTCCCAGACAGTTCCAGCTGAAGGACATAAAAAGGGTACGACACATTCCGGTGATTCAGCAGGACCTGTAAAAGGGACATGCAACTATTGTAAACAACCAGGTCATTACATACACGATTGCCCAGTCCTGAAGCGTAATATCGCCACAGGTATTACAAAAGAAAGACCACGGCCACCTAGACAGGATCAGAATGAACAAGGAGCCCCGCAGCATGCACAGTCCATGCCAGCTCCACAACAGTCTATACAGTTTGTGCCAGCTGCACCAGCGCTGCCGGTTGCTGCCACACAAACCACGACACGACAGCTGTACCAGACCGCACAGTACGACTATCCTGATTATCAACGATATGCATGAACCAGCCTAGAGAGGGAAGTTGACTTACCCCTTATCGAGGTCCCTGTAGACCAAGAAGGACCTTATGTACATAGTGAATTATTAGGCCAAGATAGAAAATTTTTACTTGATACAGGGGCAAGTCGAACAACAATAAAACACAGTGAAGTTCCAGGGGCACCCCTCTCAGGCTCACAGAATATTTCCCTTGGTTTTTCAGGAAAACCTATTGTTAATGAAGTATCACAGCCTCTTCCACTTACGATAGGACCCTTGACCAGAACTACAGATTTATTGCTTACTAAATCATGTCCAGAAAACTTGTTAGGTATAAAAACACTGAAAGCTCTAGGAGCTATAATATGTTGTTCTCCGGAAGGAGTAAGATTGTTTTTACGTGATTTCAAAGGTCACTATGTGTCTCGAGACATGGATCCCCGACTGCAGACTTTACCTACACATTTATGGGCACAAGGCCCTACTGATGTTGGTTGCATGAATATTACACCATATCGAGTTACACTAAAGGCAGGAGTGGTACTACCACGAATGCGACAATACAAGTTACCACCAGATGCTGTAGTGGCTTTACTACAAATCATTGACGAGCTCATTGCCCAAGGAGTGGTTGTGGAAACAGACTCCAATGTATGTAATTCCCCGATAATTCCGATTCTTAAACGAACAGATCCAAAGGCCCCGCCAGTATATCGATTGGTTATTGATCTGCGCGAATTGAACAAATGCATTGTGCCACAATTCCCTGTGGTCCCAGATATCTCGTCATTACTGACAGCTATTGATTCTGAAGCAACATTCTTTACTGTAATTGATCTCAAGAATGCCTTTTTCAGCGTCCCTATAGATCCGGAAAGCCAATACTTGTTCGGATTTAGTTTAAATGGACGTAGCTTTAAATTCTCACGCGCACCTCAAGGATTTACAGAAAGCCCCAGCATCTATAGCCAAGCACTGAAACGAGAACTCGACAGTATCCACATGCCAGTAAACACTGCCCTGCTTCAATATGTCGATGATCTGCTGATCACCGCTAGAAGCGAACCTGAATGTGAGAAAGCATCACTGACAGTTTTACAATTTCTAGCCGAAAAAGGGCACAAGGTGTCCCCTTCTAAGCTGCAATTCTGTGTCCAGCGAGTTGTTTATCTTGGACACTCGCTGTCCAAGGAGGGAAGGCAGCTTACACCCGACCGCATTCAGTTAATAGCTAACATGCCAATACCCAAGACACAAAAGGAGGTGCGGGCTTTTATAGGCCTCACTTCATATTGTAGGCAGTGGATCCCTCAGTATGCATTTCTAGCAAAACCACTCATTCAATTGACAACACAGGAGGCAGCCACATCGACTGTTCTCCCTTGGACTCAGGAACATACACAAGCTTTTGAAAGCCTAAAGAAAGCCTTATGCCAAGCACCGGTTTTAGCAACACCATGTTACAATAAACAGTTTACACTCTTTGTTACAGAACGCGAAGGTACTGCCTTGTCAGTACTCACACAGGAACAGGCAGGATCCCACAAACCATGTGCTTATTTTTCTAGTACATTAGATCCCGTAGCTCAGGCTTTGCCTGCATGCCTGAAATCAGTGGCAGCAACAGCTTTAGCAATCAGACAAAGCGATGCCATAGTGTTAGGACATCCATTGACAGTTCAAGTACCACATTCAGTAGAGGTTCTCGTGAATCGAACGCAAACACAACACTTGACTATAGCGCGACTTACAGGGTATGAATTAACATTGTTCCAGCCACATATAGAAATCAGACGTTGTAACACATTGAATCCTGCCACACTTTTACCCGTAATCGGAACAGACCCACTAGCTCATGATTGTATTGAAGTTATTACAATCACGACGAAACCCAGACAAGACTTAACAGATGTCCCATTGTCAGACCCAGACCTGACGTTGTATGTAGATGGTTCATGTATGAGAACAAGTATAGGAGAGTTAGTGGCCGCTTACGCAGTCACAACAGACACTGAAATCATTGAAACAAATTGCATAAATACCTTGTCAGCTCAAGCCGCAGAGCTCGTCGCTCTGACACAAGCCTGTATTCAAGCCACAAATAAAAGAGTCAACATATACACTGATTCACGTTATGCATTCGGAGTTGTACATGACTTCGGCGTGCTGTGGCGAGAGAGAGGTTATTTAACTTCTCACGGTGCCCACATTCAGCACGGACCCCTCATTCATGCCTTATTAGATGCAATACATCTACCCACTGCAATATCAATTATGAAATGTAAAGCTCATACGAAAGTTACTGATATCATTTCTCAAGGCAATGATCTAGCTGACAGAACAGCTAAACAGACTGCTCAAACCCAAACATCCGACATGACAAAGACAAAAGTCCCGACGCCAACACATTGTATGACGATTAAAGATCCCGCTCTTGACGTAATTGACATACAGACGCATGCTACACCAGACGAAATAAAGAAATGGACTGAATTAGGAGGGATCCAAACGGATCAAGGATGGATGACGAAGGAAAAATCTGTGTGGTTCCTTCCTGATTCAATGACCGAAGTTATTATTAACACTATACATAGTCCAGCGCATCTAGGAGAGAAAGCTATGCTAGACAGCATTCAATACATTTGGTTCAATAAACATTTACGAGCAGCAGCTAAACAAAAAGTCCGTACCTGTATGATCTGTTGTCAGTTTAACCCAGGAAAAAGCGTTCCCGTAGAACAGGGTGGATTTCAGCCTCCTGATCACCCTTTTGAAGTCCTCCAGATGGATTATATCCAGATGGAACGATGTCGAGGATTCAAATATGTTCTCGTAGTTGTCTGTGCTCTTTCCCGTTGGACAGAGGCATACCCGGTTTCAGATTACACTGCCCCGACTACTGCCAAACAGTTAGTTCGAGAATTCTTCCCACGATACGGTTTACCACGTGTTGTCTACTCAGATAACGGCCAGCCGTTCTCATCCGAACTAATGAAACACGTTTCACTTTTGTTAGGTTATCAGTGGAAGTTTCACTGTGTCCGACACCCCGAGGCAGCAGGTCTCGTAGAAAGACATAATCAGATCCTGAAAATTAGATTGTCCAAAATATGCAGAGAGAAAGGTGTCGACTGGGTAGTAGCATTACCAGTTGCACTCTTTTACATGAGAATGGTAGCACACTCTCGAACAGGGCTATCCCCGTATGAGGTGATCTTTGGCAGACCACCAAATATGTGGGGGACGCCTATACCACGTAAAATAACTGATATTGACTGTAATATGCTGACAGATTATTTGGCTTCCTTGATGTCTGCACTACAATCTTGTCGTTCACAGGTAGCTGCAGCTTTTCCTGACAACACTGAGGTGAAACCCCATGACGTAGTTCCGGGGGACCTGGTCTTGGTGAGGAACTTTGATCGAAAGACTCAGCTGGATCCTAGGTGGAGGTCGCCGCAACTGGTCTTGCTCACCACAAGGACAGCCGTGAAGATCGAAGGCAGGAAAGGCTGGATACATTCAAGTCATATCAAGAAATTTCATGGACTACCATCGGATGTAAATACCACACCTCGTGTGTCTTCACCCATTGACTCAAAGCTTCCTTTGGTTGAATCAAGTAGTCACGAACAATATAAACTAAAACTTAGATCTAACCAGTCGGGCAATTTGATTGTTTAAGTCCTCTCCAAGGTGAAGCGGTTGAATTTGTCTCTGACATGTATCCCTTAGATCTGAATAGAGAAAACACCCGAAAAATGTTGAGACGACATGCATACTGTAAATCACTGCGTAGTCATTGCACAGTGACGTTATTAATTTTGTTTTTCTTAAGTCTTTTAATAATTACTGCAAGTATATTGTTGCACATATATTATCCTATTTCTAGACATGTTTATAATGTTACTGCTGAACATTCTTTTAGTGAATTACCTCCGCATGAGTTGTCTTATAGATTTGCGCTGCGCAATAATACGTTTATTAGTATGTTACATCATTCCCATCAGGTTAGCAATGCTACAAATTGTTGGATATGTGGCCGACTCCCTCCCTATCAGAATTATAAAGGAATTCTACCTCTCTTTCCATACCCATTCACACACAACGGCTCCTGTGGAGCATGGTTTAGTTTAATTAATCCCCTAGATTCAAATTCTGCAGTTTATCAAGACAACTGGGTATGGGGAAATTTGAACTTAGTTTTACTTAAAGTCTGCTACCCTAACAAGGAGGGACTTCCCAAGAGAACAGGAACTGATCTAGAAAATGAAGTGTATGGATTAGGTAATTTTACGCTTAATCTTATGATCCTAAATGTCGAATCCGAAGCTACTCCAATTTTACCCGCCATGTCAGTATTTCCAGTAAAAGGTGAATTATGTGTAAGAAAGAATGGTTCCATACATATGGGCCATAGTAGATGCACCAATGTAATAGAATTCAGTGATCAAGGCAAGTCGACATTTAGAGCTTCCCGCCATTCCTATTTTATATGTGGTCAGACGGCATATGTACGTTTGCCTCTAGATTGGGATGGTACCTGCTACATTGGATTCCTTTTGCCACCTGTTTTCCTAGCTCCTCCCGATTATCACAGAAATACTCATTTAGTACACAATAGAGAAAGGAGAGATCTCCCAATTGTCGATTACACTGAAACAGCATGGGAAAAATACACAGATTTCAATAAAGGTCTCTTTCCCTATATAGGTACCGTTACTAATAGTAAGCTGATACGTAGATTAACTAGAACCCTTGAAGCGGTAGTGAACGAAACTATTTCCGCCTTAGGCAATTTAACAGAAGAACAGTCTGCTATGCGGATTGTTGTGCTTCAAAATCGTCTTGTCCTTGACGTCATCCTGGCTGATAGGGGCGGAGCTTGTAGGGTCATCGGATCAAGTTGTTGCATTTTCATACCAGAAAATTCGCCATCTGTATATAAAGCCATAACTCGCCTTCATAAAATTGTAAGCCAGATACACCAGAATCCAGGCACCTGGACTTGGTCCGGTTGGTTTTGGAGTGTATTATCTACCTTTGGATGGAAGGTCCTATCCTTCCTAGGTATTGGCTTTCTCATACTATTCAGTTGCTGTCTATGCCTACAATGTGGACCAGCGATTTGTGGTCTGTGTGCCACATCGTGTATTCCAGCACCAAGATTTCATTCGTCCCAGAAGAAAAAAGAAGAACAAATGATGCTATATGAACAGATCAATGGATTGATGAAGATTGATATCTCTTGACGGGCAAGTAGGGGACAAGGAGGGAATGTGGAAATATGGATTTTTCTGATCAGTTATGTCCCCTATCTTGGACCCCAACGGTTTCATGTATGAATCACAAGTACATGTATGTTCCCTCCAGTTCCAGTTATGAAGACGCAAACACATGTGCGTCCACCGTCAACATGTCCTCTTTCAGATCCGCCATGAATAGGCTGGATATTCCATTCCTAAGTATGAAAGGCCACCGGCTTTATATGGTTCACTTATGCCATTTTACAGTCCAGGCAAGTAGGTCCTGATTCTGTCATCAAGCTTTTCTTGCTTTCTGTCTCTGAAGCTCCAGTCTGAGCCTGCATCTGTGACCATGAACTTTGTCTCATTCCCTGCGCGGCTCACGAAGCCTGACATCAGCCTGTTGCCTGCCAAGAAACTGTATTTCACCTTCGAAATTATCGGCTCCGCTCCCTGCCCAATGCATTTCTGTCTAGTAGTTTAAGTAAACATTCTTCCAGCTACCGAGCAAAGGCCCGGCTTCTCTGTCTTTATGCAAGTAATTCATAGCCTTATTATTATGAAAGATTTCTGCCCTCGCATCTAGTGTAGACACTTAGACGCTTGTACACGCACTAACAGTCAGTATAGTCAGTATAGAATAAGATTCTACTCTAAGAGACCTCTCTTTTGGATAACATAGTTCTTTAAACATAGGATGTTAGATATGATTTGGGATTAGGTTGACTTGACCCTCCAGACTTCTGTCGCCACATGTAGAGCTAAATGTCAAGTCCCCTTCACCCCCTAGTTGCACGTCAATCACACGTCATGCTGCTGCGCGCGCATTTCTGCCAAGTAATTCTACTAACGTTGCGAAGTTCTTTCATGGAACCACCCTATTATGACATCACACTTAATGACGTTCTTTAGTCACACCCAGTTACACCTACTTTTGCTACGTATGTATGTCTTATCTACACTATCAATTGTTACGCCTCTTGCATTTGCTTCACTGTAATGCCTATTGTATAAAAGTGATTAATTATCAATAATGTATGTACTTCACTTCCTGAACCTTCGTGGTGATGGAACTTGGAGCAACCGATTCGAATCGTCCATTGGAATAAAGCCCATTCCGAACCTCTAATACCACGGATTCTGCCTCTTATTTATTGAGCTATTTTTATTATGTTTCTGTATCAAATTAAGTCCCGGTAATTAAATTATTTACCACATTAGGAAACAGCTGGGGAAAACATCGAGCTTCCAAGCTCTCCTCCCATACACTCACGGGAGTTCCTTTTGCTTTCTTCATCTGAAAGAGATCAATATTATCACCCATAACTTCTTTTGAATGAAGAGGATGTATGCTAAAATGTTCATAAATTTCTTCTTCCTTTGACTTGTCCACTTTTTCAATTTGTCCAGTTGGTGTTTCTGTGTCTTCTTGTAAATCTTCTTCTTCTTCTTCTTCTATATAAATTGATTCATACCATTTGTTATTCCTTTTCAAATACAAATTTGCTCTTTGTACTTTCCGCACATCTACCAGCTCCTGCCAAATCTTCTTATTCTTTGTAGGTACACCATTAACCAGAATAACTAATGGTTCAGTTTCCAAAGTATCCGCATCAATAGTTTCCATATTTTTTTTCAAATCCAAGGGCAAATACACCACTCTTCCTTTTAAACCTCTCAGTAAATCAGAAGGAGGTAATTTACCAGTTTTGGGCTCCATACGTACTATGGTCTGGAACGGATGAACACATTGAATGAGTATAGACTCATATGTATTTAATTCAGAAAGTTCAGCAGGAATAGCATCCAATTCTAAATTATTATGTACAGCTCTGGTCGGCATTCTATTTTCCTCTAACTTGTTGTAACAGTATTTACAAATACGCTGATCTTCACCCAAATCAAAACAATTTTCTAGAAATATATATGTGGCAAAATCCTTCCACTTATAATTATCTTCATTTTCACTCTTTCTGTAGAGATCAACATTCCTAGTTTGTTTTCTATAATGAGTTCTGCGGCAACAAATACAAGTAAAATGTGGTCTTTCATTAGAGACTATTGCAAATTTTGTTATGTGATCATTAAATGTGTTACTTACAGAGGGTTCTACATTCTCTTCCACTTCTTCCTCATTTACTGTGTCCTTCTCTGCACTGTTTTGTTCAGGACCAAAGTAACAAAACTGAATTTCATCAACAACCTTCTCTACATCTGATACCGTTCCTCGGAACAGAGCCCTATTCAATTCATTTAACTTTATTGCTGGACTTTTGGCAAAATACAACCGTCTCACAAACTTTCTCATTTCAGTATGATGAACAGCCAGCATCCTAAAATGATGGAAAACACTATTGCACACTTTTCTAGATAGACAAGCCAGAGAATGACCCTGCAAACCAGTATTCTCTCTCACTCTGCATGGATCCAGACTTTGAAGCACCTTAATCTTCTGTTTTATACTTTTTTTACTATATTCTCTTAGAAACTCACGAAATTTGTCAATAGATTCCTGACGCACAGTGCAAATACTACTACAATTCCAAGTGTACACTGGGGCTTTAGGACGTCTCCCCATAGCCTCATCTGCCATCACTTGTACCTCATCTCTTGGAACCATTATCTCCTTCTCCATTATGCAACCATTTTTTACTTCGTAAGAACGACCTCTGGTGTCAACTGCATGCAGCAAACTATTACTTTGAAAATAGCTCTCTTCATTAAAAAAAGGTTCACTACTTGAACTATGCATCCACTTTCCTAAAAACACTTTACAAAAGTTTGTTCTGTTCACTGCTCTTTTCCTTTTGCTATGTGATTTCAGTACATTAACCATTCTGTCTAATGTACGCATCCTATTCAAAATTAAAATGAATAGTTTCCTTTTTAATTCTAATGCCTTTGCTGCAATGGCTTCTATTTCATTTTTTCTTTTATAAAACTTTGTCTTTTTCTTATATTTCTTCACATCCTTCATCAAATTGGACATAACTCTTCTCTGAAACATTTTTCTACGTATCTCTTTAAACGCTGTTTTTCTATTTATATAAATCTTTTCAGTTGCTGAAGGTATATTTGCATTAACTAAATTGTCAATTTTTTCCTCTCCTTTTTTTTTCAAAACATCCTTTCGAGTACAGACATTTTGTACATTTTTCATTCTTTTGAATATATTTTTTAGAAATTGTTTTTTCTGCTTACCAGAAGATTTTTGCTTTTTCCCAACATGAGCATCTTCTACTAACTTTGGTCCTCTAGTTGTCTTCAAATATAGGTTTTTTGTGTGCGTTTTTTGAACTCTGGATTTTGTAGGCATCTTAAATTTTGTCCACTGCTCTTCAGCAATACCTGAAAAAAACTAAAAAAAAATTCCTTTATTTTATTTAAATATATTACTACATTTCTTTTCACAATAGTCACAAAACGTAATTTCTTTGCCAATTTGAATGCACACTTACTGCTCTTTTTTTTTGGCAAGTTAAAATCACTTTTACAGACTGACACATTATGAAACCACTTTTCAGTTTTTTTAAAAAGCCCATGTCCAGACTGCTTTTTCAGACCACCACCATGTGTATCCTCGGTGACTGCCTACACTCCAGCAAGGGCAACCAGCCTTAGTGATGCTGAATGTATTTGCATTACAGACTGAAACCTCAAAACCCCACTCGCTTGTAAATACTGTGCATGATTATACATGGAAAGGAGCTGGGTGTGTGCTAAGAGTCTGCTTCTTCCCCCAAAAAATCGCTCCCCCTTTTTCCTACTAATGCAACTGTGAAATCACCAGAGCAAAACGCAATAAATCTCTGCCTGTAATTCCTATTTCCACACAGAGTCATGTTTTCACATTAGTCCCAAAAGGAAATTTCTTTGCCAATTTGAAAGCACACTTACTGCTCTTTTTTTTGGGCAAGTGAAAATCACTTTTACAGACTGACACATTATGAAACCACTTTTCAGTTTTTTAAAAAAGCCCATGTCCAGACTGCTTTTTCAGACCACCACCATGTGTATCCTCGGTGACTGCCTACACTCCAGCAAGGGCAACCAGCCTTAGTGATGCTGAATGTATTTGCATTACAGACTGAAACCTCAAAACCCCACTCGCTTGTAAATTCTGTGCATGATTATACATGGAAAGGAGCTGGGTGTGTGCTAAGAGTCTGCTTCTTCCCCCAAAAAATCGCTCCCCCTTTTTCCTACTAATGCAACTGTGAAATCACCAGAGCAAAACGCAATAAATCTCTGCCTGTAATTCCTATTTCCACACAGAGTCATGTTTTCACATTAGTCCCAAAACGAAATTTCTTTGCCAATTTGAAAGCACACTTACTGCTCTTTTTTTTGGGCAAGTGAAAATCACTTTTACAGACTGACACATTATGAAACCACTTTTCAGTTTTTTTAAAAAGCCCATGTCCAGACTGCTTTTTCAGACCACCACCATGTGTATCCTCGGTGACTGCCTACACTCCAGCAAGGGCAACCAGCCTTAGTGATGCTGAATGTATTTGCATTACAGACTGAAACCTCAAAACCCCACTCGCTTGTAAATACTGTGCATGATTATACATGGAAAGGAGCTGGGTGTGTGCTAAGAGTCCGCTTCTTCCCCCAAAAAATCGCTCCCCCTTTTTCCTACTAATGCAACTGTGAAATCACCAGAGCAAAACGCAATAAATCTCTGCCTGTAAATCCTATTTCCACACAGTCATGTTTTCACATTAGTCCCAAAACGAAATTTCTTTGCCAATTTGAAAGCACACTTACTGCTCTTTTTTTTGGGCAAGTGAAAATCGCTTTTACAGACTGACACATTATGAAACCACTTTTCAGTTTTTTTAAAAAGCCCATGTCCAGACTGCTTTTTCAGACCACCACCATGTGTATCCTCGGTGACTGCCTACACTCCAGCAAGGGCAACCAGCCTTAGTGATGCTGAATGTATTTGCATTACAGACTGAAACCTCAAAACCCCACTCGCTTGTAAATACTGTGCATGATTATACATGGAAAGGAGCTGGGTGTGTGCTAAGAGTCTGCTTCTTCCCCCCAAAAATCGCTCCCCCTTTTTCCTACTAATGCAACTGTGAAATCACCAGAGCAAAACGCAATAAATCTCTGCCTGTAATTCCTATTTCCACACAGAGTCATGTTTTCACATTAGTCCCAAAACGAAATTTCTTTGCCAATTTGAAAGCACACTTACTGCTCTTTTTTTTGGGCAAGTGAAAATCACTTTTACAGACTGACACATTATGAAACCACTTTTCAGTTTTTTTATAAAGCCCATGTCCAGACTGCTTTTTCAGACCACCACCATGTGTATCCTCGGTGACTGCCTACACTCCAGCAAGGGCAACCAGCCTTAGTGATGCTGAATGTATTTGCATTACAGACTGAAACCTCAAAACCCCACTCGCTTGTAAATACTGTGCATGATTATACATGGAAAGGAGCTGGGTGTGTGCTAAGAGTCTGCTTCTTCCCCCAAAAAATCGCTCCCCCTTTTTCCTACTAATGCAACTGTGAAATCACCAGAGCAAAATGCAATAAATCTCTGCCTGTAAATCCTATTTGCACACAGAGTCATGTTTTCACATTAGTCACAAAACGAAATTTCTTTGCCAATTTGAATGCACACTTACTGCTCTTTTTTTTTGGCAAGTTAAAATCACTTTTACAGACTGACACATTATGAAACCACTTTTCAGTTTTTTTAAAAAGCCCATGTCCAGACTGCTTTTTCAGACCACCACCATGTGTATCCTCGGTGACTGCCTACACTCCAGCAAGGGCAACCAGCCTTAGTGATGCTGAATGTATTTGCATTACAGACTGAAACCTCAAAACCCCACTCGCTTCTAAATACTGTGCATGATTATACATGGAAAGGAGCTGGGTGTGTGCTAAGAGTCTGCTTCTTCCCCCAAAAAATCGCTCCCCCTTTTTCCTACTAATGCAACTGTGAAATCACCAGAGCAAAACGCAATAAATCTCTGCCTGTAATTCCTATTTCCACACAGAGTCATGTTTTCACATTAGTCCCAAAACGAAATTTCTTTGCCAATTTGAAAGCACACTTACTGCTCTTTTTTTTGGGCAAGTGAAAATCACTTTTACAGACTGACACATTATGAAACCACTTTTCAGTTTTTTTAAAAAGCCCATGTCCAGACTGCTTTTTCAGACCACCACCATGTGTATCCTCGGTGACTGCCTACACTCCAGCAAGGGCAACCAGCCTTAGTGATGCTGAATGTATTTGCATTACAGACTGAAACCTCAAAACCCCACTCGCTTGTAAATACTGTGCATGATTATACATGGAAAGGAGCTGGGTGTGTGCTAAGAGTCTGCTTCTTCCCCCAAAAAATCGCTCCCCCTTTTTCCTACTAATGCAACTGTGAAATCACCAGAGCAAAACGCAATAAATCTCTGCCTGTAATTCCTATTTCCACACAGAGTCATGTTTTCACATTAGTCCCAAAACGAAATTTCTTTGCCAATTTGAAAGCACACTTAGGTGCCGATCACGATCCGGTAAAAAATGTCCCCGTGCGACTCGTATCGGGTCTTTTTACCGTACGAATCGTACAAGTGCCGTACGAACTGGCAATCACGATTCGCATGGTAAAAAGTCCATACGAACCGCACTGGGAATCATTCCCCACACGTCCTCGGGTCGGAAAATGTGTCCGACACGTCCTCGGACGATTTACCTTACAAACGTGAAAATCCAAGTCCGACCGAGGAATCACGATCCATCCCGTGCGTCCGAGGTTACAACCGTATGGAAAAAACACCGTCCGCACCGAACTCCTACAGCAACCATGGAGACATGTGCCCGCATACGCGCCCAACACTCCCCCCAGCCCCCGTACGTCCGACACGTACCCCCCGTATATGTATACCCCCACCCGTCTAGGTACACCCCAGTACGTTCCAGTCGAACCCCCACCCCAGTACGTGTCATACCCCCCGTGTACCTACACCCCAGTACGTTCCAGTCCTACCCCCACCCCAGTACGTGTCGTACCCCCCGTGTACCTACACCCCAGTACGTTCGAGCCCCACCCCCACCCCAGTACGTGTCGTACCCCCGTGTACCTACACCCCAGTACGTTCGAGCCCCACCCCCACCCCAGTACGTGTCATACCCCCCGTGTACCTACACCCCAGTACGTTCGAGCCCCACCCCCACCCCAGTACGTGTCGTACCCCCCGTGTACCTACACCCCAGTACGTTCGAGCCCCACCCCCACCCCAGTACGTGTCATACCCCCCGTGTACCTACACCCCAGTACGTTCCAGTCGTACCCCCACCCCAGTACGTGTCGTACCCCCGTGTACCTACACCCCAGTACGTTCGAGCCACACCCCCACCCCAGTACGTGTCATACCCCCCGTGTACCTACACCCCAGTACGTTCCAGTCGTACCCCCACCCCAGTACGTGTCGTACCACCGTCAATGTACACCCCCCCACCCCTGTACGTGTCGTACCACCGTCAATGTACACCCCCCCACCCCTGTACGTGTCGTACCACCGTCTATGTACACCCCAGTACGTTCGAGCCCCACCCCCACCCCAGTACGTGTCATACCCCCCGTGTACCTACACCCCAGTACGTTCCTGGCGCACCCCCAACACAACCTCCTAAGTACGGAGCGCACCCCATGCCCCAACATCACAACCGCATGTACGAGTCGTACAAAGCCACACACAAGGACATAATCGTACAACCAAATGGCCCATGTACACACCGTACACACGCTCAAAACGCACGTACACAACAAGGACAAAACAAAACAACACAAGAATACACCATTCGAAAGGCACACAGCCACTAAACATGGCCAACAACCACTAAAATAACACAATCACTGACCTGCAACTGTCAAAAACAAACAGAGGCCCAATACACCACCACTCCTTATAACACACCCACCCAAAATTCAAACACTGCCACACCCACCCATGGACCAATGAAAAGGGCCCACACACACAAACCATGAGCCTTTGCAACAGACTCACTGCTGCCAGACACCACAGAACCAGACTACAAGCTACACCACATCTTACACTTGCACACCTTCACACGACCACCCTCACAAACACCCTCTCATCACATTCACACACACAGACAACCATCCACACCCCCCCCAACATCCACACACCCCCCACACCCACACCATCCCCACCCACACCCCTCACCATGCCCACTACCAAGAATCCAAAGTTCAGTCACCGAGAGTTGGAGGTCCTTGTTGATCAAATCCTCAGAGTCGAGCCACAGATCTTTGGAACATTGGTCAGAAGCACCAGCCAGGCAGCCAAAACAGCCATGTGGCAGACCATCGTCGATGCTGTGAATGCTGTTGCGGACACCAGGAGGACCAAGCAGGATTGCCAGAACAGGTGGTACGATCTGCGGAGGAGGGTCAGAGCCAAGAGGCAGGAGGAACACGACCAGGCCAACGCCACCGGAGGAGGGCCCTCCCGCAGAGCCGTACAGTACCATCCCTGGGAGGAGAGGGTGATGGCCATACTGCCGGTGGAGGCAGTTGAAGGAGTAGAAGGACTCCGAGACCCGGGTGAGTACACAAACAACGCACCTCACATGGGGGGAACTGCAACCACAACCAAAATTAATAACAGGCACGCAACCACCACAAGCCATCGCATGACTCAACCACACTCCATGAGTAGGCACATGCCACTGCTGCCACCATGCCCCATGCACCCAGCTGGACAATGTCAAGTCACAGGCCACAGAAGACAACAACACATGACACGGTAACCCGGATGGCGGGAGGCTGGGCACCAAGAATCACATAGTGCGACTCCAAAGCAGACAACAATGCCCTCTGCCCATATGGCCTAGGTCACAGCCAGACAAACACTGTGTCCCAACACAGGAATGACTTGCCAGCAAATGGCGGACGCCTTGCATCAACACATGGGGGTGAAGGCACTGTTTTGCACATGACAGCAGCTAATGAACAGCCAACATTGTGAAAGAGTGGCAGCACACACCACCACAGCAGCAGCGCACAGACACACAGCAGACAAAATGGGTGCCTGGAGATCAGAAACAAACTCACATCAACAGGCCAAGGGCCACTCAAAGATCTGCTAACAGTGTGTGCCCAGGAAGCTGGGCCAAGGTGACAGAGGGTGACACACGGAGGGAGGGAGAGGGGGACACAGAGGGAGGGAGAGGGGGACTGAGAGGGAGGGAGACGGACAGAGGGAGGAGGCTGACACACAGAGGGAGGGAGAGGGGGACAGAGAGGGAGGGAGAGGGGGACAGAGAGGGAGGGAGACACAGGAAGATGGACAGAGGGAGGAGGCTGACACACAGAGGGAGGGAGAGGGGGACAGAGAGGGAGGGAGAGGGGGACAGAGAAGGAGGGAGACACAGGGAGAGCAAATCAGTCCTTTGGTGTGTGGGAATGTCTGCTCGTCAGCAGGTGGACTGCGTGCATGTAGACAAGGGTGGCCAGTGCCAGAACCCCCCCTCTTCATCATGGCAAAACGCAGGGCCATGTCACAACCTGTACACGAGCACAAGGACAGCCACCTGCATCATATAAGTGTGTGGATCCACTCCATGTGCACATGTACAGTGCTACAAGGAAGGCGCAAATGCATGGCTCGCCACACATGCACACTCCACTGCTGACTGCAGTCACACTTGACGCAGCAAGTAAGACTGTGCCACACATAGTTAAAGGGGCCAAATTGGTGCCCAAGGGACACACCCATGCACAAGTGCACTGTGAGTGGAATGCAAGACAGATCCTAATTCCAAGAGGAAATGTGCCAACTTTGTAACGGATGAAACATGGATGTTGCATGGATCAAAATTAACATTTTCTCTCTCACACACAGGTCAACGTCGTGCTGCACCCCCCAACACTGGGGGGGAACACTCACAGGACCCGGATCTGCAGGAGACCGATCCCACCGGCAGCGACCACTCTCACCACTCTGCGGACGACCCCGACCGACCTGGCCCCTCTGGTGTCCAACCACCTGCAGCACCTGCGTCAGGTACAACCGTGCCAACCACCACCCCCACTCCTGCCACATCCCAGGAGACACCCAGGATCCCTGCCCCAACACCACAATGCAGCCAGGCTCGCCAGGAGGGACACGGTGTCCCGGGCACCCAGGAGGAGGCAGGCGACAACGCCAATGCCACCCCTCAGGGGTCCCGGAGACCCGATGTTCCCACAAGTGCAGGCCAGACGCAAGTGGGCAGGGGTGGTGGGAGTGGAGAACGGCGGAGGCGCGAGCCTGACCAGTTGGCTGGGGATCCGGTATTTTCCCATGTCCGTAACATCCTGGACTCATACCGGCAGGACACCACGGGCATGGCCCAGGTTGTGTCCGTCCTCGAGGGGATCAAGGTCCAGCAGGCCCAGCAACATGCGGAGCTAATAGCCTGTCTACAGGTACACCAACGGAGGAGGGAGGACAGACAGGCTGAGCAAGTGACGGCGTCCCAGGGGATTCACGCTGAACTCCGTCGGATGGCCAACACCATGGCCGACCCTCCCTGTGCCAGAAGGCGGAGAACATCACCACCCACAGGGAGGGATCATGAGGAGGAGGAGGAAACATCCGACGGAGCATCCCAGACGTCGTCACGGCCTGCTGCTGAGGTTCCCCGCAGGAAGCCGGGTCGTCCACGGAAAGGACCGTGAGGGTGGCTGCTACATCACCATCTCCCAGGACACCTGGCCTGGCACCTGGCCCACTGGAGCAACAGCATCACAGCATCAAGAGACATTCTCTGCCACATGGCCCTGCTGGTCACTGGCTGACCAATGTTGACAAAGACTGTGGCATGGACTCTGAGGATTTCCAATGGCAAGGACACCAACTCCCCTACTGAACTTTGGATTCCCTAATCCCGGAAAGCCCCTCACTTTGTCCCCCCCCCCCCAATAATAAATCACACTATTAAGAGTAGATGCCTGCTGGTAGCATTATTACCTAACATGTGTCTTGTACAGTCTAAACATGCCTGAGTCATCTGTTCACTTCAACCATCCACACCCTGGGGCCTGAGTCTGGCACAGGACACATGGGTCACAGTTTATTAGGCAAGACAGACATGGAGCACCATACACACCCGTGATGGTCAGAACCAGCTGAGGGGGTGGCCGAACAACCGTGCTGACAGACACATTGAGTACAGCAACAGTCATGCGCAGAGGTCAGAGATCCTGGCCCGTGTCCTGGGGGGCACCCAGGTATGTGTAGACAGGTGGCAGAACCATGTCCTGCAAGCTTGAGTCCGGTGGATGCAGAGAATGGGGTCATGGACAACGTTGGATGCATGGGGATGGCACATGTCATAATACCCACACAGTCATGGACATCATGCCCAATACACAGTCTCAGCACACACACACAGCTTGCATCATGCCACTCGACACATTGACACATAGCCACAATCAGGGAATACCATGCCAGACATGCAGGATGCACCGTGCCAACACACCAGCATTGACTGAGAAGAGGCACCTTGGAGGCATAGGGACACCTTTATTAGTCATGTTTTTGGGATTGCAGAGGCAACTTGAAGTACACATGAACACATCATGTGGAGTAACATGTGGCTCCAACACTGGCACCCCCCTTCTGCAGCACAAATGCGTGATAGCCATGGAACTGGCACACAAGCGTCGGCTAACAGCTAAACACCCACAGCTGCTCACGGAGAGCCTGCCATACACCATACATCCGCTGATGTGGAAGTCCCACGCCATGTCAAGACAATGTTAACCGTATGTGTCCGAGGGCAGTGTCACACACATTGATGCCATCATCACAATCCACTATACCATCACTGATGACTGACAACCAGGCAGCCCATCTATTCAGGTGTACCCAGCTGCATGTCGTGTCCCATGGGGATGCCACATGTCTGCAGAGGAACCAAACCCCGACCGGGGCAGTGTGCACACATCGTGAACAACTGCCACACCCAATACACCCCAGATGCATCCCTTACCCCATGGAGACTTCCAAACGTGTCCGTGCCTGTAACGCTGAGTCAGCCCACGATGTCATGTCCATGAGGAATAGCAGTGCCACAACAATGCAACCAGCAAACGGCATGCGCAGGTACCTGGGGAAGAGAGACACACAAGAAGTCAGCCACAAAAAGCACAGCCACTTGCATGTGCAGTTACTCGACACATGTATGGATGACAACATGCTAGGTCACAATTATGACTGGGGAAATACTACCATCACTGCCACCATCACTCCAGTGACACACCCACACACACCTCTGACCCACGTGCCATACATGCAGGTGGAGACACACATCACAACGCATGCCACACGGGGACCAATGCGTGCACACTCAGACCCTGGTACTCACCACTAAGCAAAGAAGTCGCGTATGTGCCGAGTCCGGATGTCCTCTTGCGGCTCCACATCCTCCACATCACTAGCCCCATTGCCAAGCCCTTCGTCCTCCACGGGTGGATGGTCCTCGTCATGTTGATTCAGGATGAGTGGCACAGCTCTTTCAACTGCCATGTTGTGCAGCATGCAGCAGACCATGAAGATCTTGCAGACCTTCGCCGGGGCATAAGGGAGTGCACCGCCGGTCTTGTGGAGGCACCGGAATCGGCTCTTCAGCATGCCAAACGTCCTCTCTATCACTCGCCTTGTCCGGCCATGGGCGGTGTTATAGCGGAGCTGGGCCGGCGTGATGGGGTTGCGGAGAGGTGTCAGCAGCCAAGGCATGTTGGGATAGCCAGCGTCCCCTACATGGGAAGCACATGGACATCGTTAGAACTGGTGTAGCGGTCGTGCTGGTCGGCTATACAGAATACAGGACAGACAGACTGTACCCACCAACAACACATGCCCGTTCGTTGCGCAGCTGCATCATCATATCAGGCATCCCGCTACTCCTCATGATGTAGGCATCGTGTGCTGATCCTGGGAAACGAGCACAGACATGTGAAATCACCATATTGGACAGACACACCACAAGGGCATTGATGGAGTGGTAGTGCTTCCGATTGCGGTACGCCACCTCCCGTGCGTGTGGTGGTACCAAACCTACATGTGTCCCTTCTATGGACCCAATGACATGGGGCATCCCTCCCAGGGCATAGAATCCACGCTTGACCTCAGTCATCTGTTCAGGGGTTGGGAACTTGATGAAGTCATCCAGGTGAATCAACATGGCCTCCAAGAAATCATGCAGCACACCGCTGAACATGCTCTGGGACATGCCACCAACATGAGCTATGGTATTTTGGAAGGTACCCGTGGCCAGAAAATGTAGGGCAGCCATTACCTTCAGCTGGGGTGTCAGTGCCGTAGGATACCTGTGCTGCGGTTGCAGGTGTGGTGCCAGTCTCGCCGTCAGCTCCAGAATCAACGGTTGGGTGAAGCGGTAGAGCCGGATCCTGTCATTCTCCTGCATGGTAGCCAAGTCTGGAATTCTTCGGGCAACAGGAGGCGCTCTGCAGTAATTTGGAAGTGACAAGGAAGAGTGAGTGCACTACGAGAACAACTCATGTCTACTGAGCACATGTAAATCTGGCAATACACACATGCCACATAGGGAGTCAGGCATGTGCCACATGCCCAGGACACGTATGGATGCAAGGTGACACTCCTTCCAAGACCCAGCTACACACGGTGATTGAGAACCTCCCCATGCCACGCCATGGAAATAGCTGTGTCCCAGTGCAAGTGCACTGCCCGACGCAAGACAGGAGTGACATACACCCACACATCAGCAGAAGTGTGATGCCGATTGCAGAGACTGGTAGCGGAACACTGGAGCCACAGGTCACATGACATTACACTAGTCCAGCCCACACACCTTGCCATGAAGGTGCACATGTCATGACTCACCACACATTCCTTGTGAGTTTGCTGACATGGCCTTGTCACGCTACTCCGTGTCCCATGCATACATGTGCACCTCACATCCGATAACACATGTGGCATGGTGTTGGGAACAGTGTGCAATGACAATCTACACACAGCCACATGTTGGTTGCTGCAACGGCTGCAGCTTTTGAGGGTGCTACAACATCAACCTGATGTAAATCCCGGACACATATATGACATAGTCACATTGTGCACTGTGGGTAGTGACAAGTCATGTGTCATGACCCCTGTACCGGGCATCATGGGACACTTCCGTGTGTTGGTGTCCGTGCCATGCCAGTGACGCTCACCCCAAGTGCGCAGTCCCACATGCACACATGTCAAAGGAGTCAAGGGCATGCCTGGCACACATTGCACCCTCACACAGTACACATGTACACATCTCATCATACATCTGGTGCCTTCTCCACTCAGGAGGCATGTTCCACATCACAGCCTGTGACACCTGTGCCCCACACATGTAGTAATGCACAGACGATGCCTTGATGTCCATTCCTGGACAAGTATGTCCATCCATGGACAAGTATGTCCGCCCTATTCCTACATGTGTGTCGCCTATCACCACAGTGATGTGTAAAAACCGCCGTACTGCTGCTGAGAGGGCCTGTGCATGTTCCCAAATCACTGTGGGAGTGCTGCCGTATGTGTACCCATCGTGATGGCGAGCGTACAGGCATTTGTATGGTCCGTAGCACTACGGGTACGCATACGCGTGCAGACCCATAGTGATAGTGAGCGTAGATGCGTGTGTACGTTCCGTACCACTACGGGTACGCATACGCGTGCAGACCCATAGTGATAGTGAGCGTAGATGCGTGTGTACGGCCCTATCACTATGGGTCTGCACGCGTATGCGTACCCGTAGTGGTACGGACCGTACACTCGCATCTACGCTCACTATCACTATGGGTCTGCACGCGTATGCGTACCCGTAGTGTTACGGACCGTACACACGCATGTACGCTCACTATCACTATGGGTCTGCACGCGTATGCGTACCCGTAGTGGTACGGACCGTACACTCGCATGTACGCTCACTATCACTAGGAGTACGCATACGCGTGCAGACCCATAGTGATAGAGAGCGTACATGCGAGTGTACGGTCCGTACCACTACGGGTACGCATACGCGTGCAGACCCATAGTGATAGTGAGCGTAGATGCGAGTGTACGGTCCGTAACACTACGGGTACGCATACGCGTGCAGACCCATAGTGATAGTGAGCGTACATGCGTGTGTACGGTCCGTAACACTACGGGTACGCATACGCGTGCAGACCCATAGTGATAGTGAGCGTAGGCATGCATGTACGGGCCGTTGCCATGCATTTGGGGTGCCCTAGGGCCCCGAAACGCACCGTACCTGTGTGTGATGCTCCAAATTACATAGGGGACAAGTATTAAGGCCTACATGCATGCTGGTTGTCATGGAGACCAAGTTCAAAATTCGAAATTGTTCTGGAAGGTGCACAGCAGAAGTCAGTTGGAATTCTTCTACTTTGTTGCAATGTGTTTGTGGGGCTGACATCATGCAGGAGAATGAAACCGATAGAGAACCCACAGACTGCTAGGTTTGAAGGGATTGGTGGAAACATAGGATGCAAATGTGAGTGACCAATCACTCTGTACTCCTGTGCATGAGACTGGGCAGAAGGGCACATATAAGGCAGCCAGGTCCCATGAGGGAGCACTTGCCTGCACATCTTTGCATTCGTCGACCCAGCTGCTGCTACTGATTCCCTGGAACCATGTCAAGGGCTGTGGAGAGGACACAGCCATTCACCCTGGAGGAGAACATGGCTCTGCTGGATGTGATCCTCCCACAGTACTCCATGCTGTATGGGCGACCAGGGTATCAGGTGAGTGCATAGGCCACTGCCACAGACTGTCCCTATGTTGTGACTGTGACTTCTGCCATTGCGTCCAGGTGTAACACACATGCCATGTACTGTCGGGGGGGTCCCAGGGGGGGGGGTGCCTGATGTCTCCCAGCAGTGCCCTGAGACAGGAGGGGTGGGGGCCTATCACTCACAGCAGTGCCCTGAGACAGGAGGGGTGGGGGCCTATCACTCACAGCAGTGCCCTGAGACAGGAGGGGTGGGGGCCTATCACTCACAGCAGTGCCCTGAGACAGGAGGGGTGGGGGCCTATCACTCACAGCAGTGCCCTGAGACAGGAGGGGTGGGGGCCTATCACTCACAGCAGTGCCCTGAGACAGGAGGGGTGGGGGCCTATCACTCACAGCAGTGCCCTGAGACAGGAGGGGTGGGGGCCTATCACTCACAGCAGTGCCCTGAGACAGGAGGGGTGGGGGCCTATCACTCACAGCAGTGCCCTGAGACAGGAGGGGTGGGGGCCTATCACTCACAGCAGTGCCCTGAGACAGGAGGGGTGGGTGTGATGCACAGTGTGAGCCTTGATCATTGATTGTGACATTGCCATCATTCCACCTGTGTACCCACTGTGGCACGTACTGCTTTTTCCCTCACCAGGGGATGATGTCCCTATGACAAAGGTGCAATGCGTTGGCTGCATGACATGCCTTGTTGTAACCAGCTAATTTGTACCCATATGTCTCTCTGTGACATGTGGCTGGTGTATTGATGTGGTGTCACTTGTTCCTCCTCACAGGTAGGCGCCACTGCCAAGGAGCAGATCTGGCTGACCGCCGTCAGTGCCGTGAGGGGTGTGGATGGTCGGAGGCGGAGCCTGCCCCAGGTGAGAAAACGCTGGCAGGATATCCGGTGCTGGACGCGGAGGATTGCACGGCTCCTGCTGGGGGACTCACCTGAGAGCCACAAGAACCGCGGCCGCCGCCGTCTGAGCCACCTCCACAGGCGTGTGCTGCCGGTGGTCTTTCCAGACCTGGAGAGGCGCTTACAGGCGATGCAGCAGCCGGAAGGGGGTAGGTACATGTGTGTTCGTTGTGTGTCACCGGCATTTGTAAGGGCACAGTAGCATGAATTAACTGGCAGGGTTTAAAGGTGCTGTGCAGATCCTGTTTGCCCCAGTATAGCGCTGAGCCCCTGCCACCCTTCCCCTCCTTGCAATGTGTTCCCTGGTCTGTGTGTAGTCACTCCTTCACAAGGTGATGTAGGCTGGCGCTTTGTCCACGAGAACAATGACTGTAGCATCATGTGTGGGGGTGGTGTGTAACAGGTTGTGGGACCTTGCCTGTGCACTGTCAAGTTCACTGCATGTGGGTTCCATGTCAGTTGGCACTGATGCTGACTCCAGACATGGGAGTTGGTCTCTCATGTGTCATGCCTTACAGCGCGCATGTCCTATGTAGTGGCCTGTGACATGATGTGCATGAGTGTGCGATACACATAGTGCAGGGATGGTGACGTGTGTTGCAGTCATTACCATTCAGTAGCATGTAGTTGCGTGCCCACTACTGTCCCCTGGGGCACCTTTTCCTCAGTGGTGTATGTGTCATCATAAACGTGGAAAATCTCAGTGTCTACAGCGTAGGTTGTGCTCTGTGCCATTGTCCCCTGTCACCATGTATATAGACGTGCTATTTTGTACAGGTGTCCACTGTGCAGCCTGACCTGATTGTCCTTCTACATACTCACAGTTGCCAGTGCCTGTGTGTCTTGTTATACTCATCTGAGGATGGGCACTGGTACCTCATTATTTGTACAGGCGCACCTTGGCTGTTTGGCGTACACTCTTGCTTTTTGCCTGCCCCTGTGTGTATCAGCCAGACTATGAGATGTTGGTGCCACCTGTGTCTCAACAATTTGCCTCGTGTAGGGTCTTGTTGGTGCGGGCAATGCCTATGTGTCAAATCCTGATTTCTACTTGCTGGGTCTGGGCAGTGTGTGATGTGTCTGGACACACACGCAATGTGCAGTGACCGAGTCATGTTGGGCATGTTTTCAGCATTACCTATGCAGCATGTGTCTCAAGTTCATGGATATGGTCCCTGGTCATCGGTATTTTCGCCAACGCTGTGTGGTGCAGATGCAGTGCAGGATTGTCCCCAGGGCCTGGGTGCTATGTCAGACTCCGTTTCCTGTGTTTAGCTATTGTCTCATGCTCTCCATGGTATTTCAGTGGCATGGTGGCTCAACCAACTGTGTGTTTCATGCCCTACATCGGTACCTTGTTTAGTAGATGTTAGGGATCTTCCTTTTCAGGCTATGCAGTGTTACCTATGTCGATTGTACTCATGTGACTGATGTGTACAGCTGTCTGATTAATTTCTGTCTCTCCACCCTGCCCACAGCATCGTCGGGGGACACAGAGGGAGACATGGACACAGGCAAGGCGGAGGGACCGAGCACCAGTGCCAGCCGTGACATCGGGGCTGGCACATCGAGTGGGACAGAGGTGGAGGATAGTGCGGCCGAGGACCTGTCGACTGGCACGTCAGAATACGAAGCTGACAGGTCCGAGGAGGATGTCTCCGAGTGGGCGGTGGCTGCACCAGCAGCTGACAGCGGAACAACACCTCGCACCGCCCCCTCAGTTCCCACCAGCCGCCTCCCACTTGCTCGTGTCCCTTCCCAGCGTGCCCGGTCACAGCATGTCTCCTTCCTGCCAGGCACCGCACCCCCTGCCCCTGTCTCCACTGCTGCCGCCAATGCAGAGTCTGTGGACATCCAGCGGCAACTGCAGGTTGGTCAGGCTGCGATCCTTAATGTCCTCCATGCCCACGGCAAAACCCTCACCAACATCGAGGCTTTCTTGGAGGGCATTCATTCATCGCAGGCTGACCAACGCAATTTGCTGAGGTCCATCGACTCCACACTGACTGCAGCAGTGGGTCTCCTGCAGCGCGACCTCCCCCCACCTACCCCTGCCCCATCCACACTTCCCACTCCCATGCCTGTCCCACGTACACCCAGACGTCGGCATGCACCCACATCAACGGACACGGGCACCACACCAGCAGGAAAGGTCCACCGCACTCCTCCTGACACGCACACACAGGGTGAGGTAGGCACACCCACTGGGTCGGGGGGCAAACGTGTGACACGCAGCCATAGTGGGAGTCCGCATTCCACCCAGTCCACTCCCTCCAAATCCCCTCCCCTCAGCTCTCCTGGCCACATCTCCCCCAAGGACTCCTTCATGGCCGCTCTGTCCCTGAGCCCCACAGTTACACCACCACGCAAGCGGTCAAGGAGGTCCCCGGTCAGGGTGGTTGAGTCTCCCCCCCTGTCTCCACCCTCCCCCGGTGGCGCTGCGACCCATCCCTCTGACCCCCCCCCCCTCCTTGGGGCCTGAGGTCCCTTCGGGTGCAGGGGACTCCCTGGAGGACCTTGCAAAGGTGTGTAGTGCCATCCTGGCCTCCGCCTTTGGCACTGACCCACCCCCTGTGGTGGAGTCCTCCATCCCTGCACCCACAACGCCGCCCCTTTGCCCTGATGTCCCTGCGGTGCCTGTTGCTTCCCCCCCCCCCCTGATGCCCTCACCAGTGTGGAAGACGATGCCATTTGACTGTGCAGGCAAGGTAGGGGACACGCATCCCACTGTGTCCCCCATCCAGCTGAGAATCATTGACTGCCCTATGGGCTTTGTGAAGATTGAACTGCCTGCGATCCACGGACATTGTGCTCATGCTGAATAAAGCTTAATTTTGTTTTCATTATCACACTACTGCTATGCTGGTATTGGTGTTGGTGGGGCTGCTACATGGTTTTTGGTGGTGTGTAAAGGTTTGGGTGTGTGGGATATGTAGTAGTGTACTGCTCATTGGTGGGACCCTGGGATCTGTGTGCCATCACAAGGTGTTGGCTAACTTTCTTTGTTCATGTAAGCAGTTACTGCATGGTGCACTTGTCCCAGGGTGTATTCCTTCCTCTGTGTACCCAGCTTTCTTCCCTGCAGGGTGTTCCCAATGTTTAGCGCAGAGCTGTGTCTACATGAGCTGTGTGTGTGACGGAGCCCTTCTACTTTGGCCATGCATGCAGGGCCATGTCTCCACCTGCAACAATCGTGGCATCCTTGATGATCACTGTACTTGTGTGTGGAGTCTGTTGACATGAGTTCATGGGGACATGTTCCCTTGTAGCCAGTATGCATGTGGATAATTCTGGCCTCACACACATGTGTTACACCCCTCCTGTCTCAGGGCACTGGTGGGAGGACTCCACACCCACCCCTCCTGTCTCAGGGCACTGCTGGGAGTGATAGGCACCCACCCCTCCTGTCTCAGGGCACTGCTGGGAGGACTCTGCACACACCCCTCCTGTCTCAGGGCACTGCTGGGAGTGATAGGCACCCACCCCTCCTGTCTCAGGGCACTGCTGGGAGGACTCTGCACACACCCCTCCTGTCTCAGGGCACTGCTGGGAGTGATAGGCACCCACCACTCCTGTCTCAGGGCACTGCTGGGAGGACTCTGCACACACCCCTCCTGTCTCAGGGCACTGCTGGGAGGACTCCACACCCACCCCTCCTGTCTCTGGGCACAGCTGGGAGGACTCCACACCCACCCCTCCTGTCTCAGGGCACTGCTGGGAGTGATAGGCACCCACCCCTCCTGTCTCAGGGCACTGCTGGGAGTGATAGGCAACCACCCCTCCTGTCTCAGGGCACTGCTGGGTGGACTCTGCACACACACCTCCGATTTCAGGATATGTACGCTTGGCACATACACGGTGGGGGTACGCTCAATGCATTCGAGGTGAGGGTACGAGTCTACTTACACTGGTGTGGTGGGGGTACGCTCCATGCATACGCGGGTGAGGGTACGGGTCGAACTTACACTGTTGGGGTGGGGGTACGCTCCGTACGTCCGCGGGTGGGGGTACGGGTCGTACTTACACTGTTGGCATGGGGGGTACGCTCCTTGCATACGCGGGTGGGGGTACGGGTCGTACTTACACTGTTGGCATGGGGGGTACGCTCCTTGCATACGCGGGTGGGGGTACGGGTCGTACTTACACTGTTGGGCTGGGGGGTACGCTCCTTGCATTCGCGGGTGGGGGTACGGGTCGTACTTACACTGTTGGGCTGGGGGGTACGCTCCTTGCATTCGCGGGTGGGGGTACGGGTCGTACTTACACTGTTGGGCTGCGGGGTACGCTCCTTGCATTCGCGGGTGGGGGTACGGGTCGAACTTACACTGTTGGGGTGGGGGTACGGTCCGTGAGTCCGCGGGTGGGGGTTCGAGTCGTACTTACACTGTTGGCATGGGGGGTACGCTCCATGCATACGCGGGTGAGGGTACGGGTCGAACTTACACTGTTGGGGTGGGGGTACGCTCCGTACGTCCGCGGGTGGGGGTACGGGTCGTACTTACACTGTTGGCATGGGGGGTACGCTCCTTGCATACGCGGGTGGGGGTACGGGTCGTACTTACACTGTTGGCATGGGGGGTACGCTCCTTGCATACGCGGGTGGGGGTACGGGTCGTACTTACACTGTTGGGCTGGGGGGTACGCTCCTTGCATTCGCGGGTGGGGGTACGGGTCGTACTTACACTGTTGGGCTGGGGGGTACGCTCCTTGCATTCGCGGGTGGGGGTACGGGTCGTACTTACGCTGTTGGGCTGGGGGGTACGCTCCTTGCATTCGCGGGTGGGGGTACGGGTCGAACTTACACTGTTGGGGTGGGGGTACGGTCCGTGAGTCCGCGGGTGGGGGTTCGAGTCGTACTTACACTGTTGGCATGGGGGGTACGCTCCATGCATACGCGGGTGAGGGTACGGGTCGAACTTACACTGTTGGGGTGGGGGTACGCTCCGTACGTCCGCGGGTGGGGGTACGGGTCGTACTAACACTGTTGGCATGGGGGGTACGCTCCATGTATACGCGGGTGGGGGTACGGGTCGTACTTGCACTGTTGGGCTGGGGGGTACGCTCCTTGCATACGGGGTAGGGTCCGTACATATCCGTCCCCACGCTATGTGATGTTTGTGCGGCCCGTACCCAGGCCTTTGCCACGTGGGTGCGATCCGTCCCGCCATTGTTGGGGTGACGTGTGTGGGCGTGGTCCGACTCGTACCCACGCTCTTCAGGCGTGGGTACGGGACGTACCTGTCTGGTTGTGTTGCCGGTTCGCGTGGTGACGGACTTCCGTTGTGGCGGTCGCTGGCTTATCAGGACACGCCCCCACCCCCTCGTGGTGACCAGGGCATGGGAGTCAGGTATGTCCAGGCCATGTGTGGTGTGTGACTTATGTGGTTGTTTTGTGGCCTGCCCTGGTCGTGCCACCCCCACCCCACCCCACTTTCCCCCCTCCCTTAGTTATTCTGACCTTCTGCGGCGTCTGCGTCGTAACCTGTAGAGGAGGTGTACTGCTATGAGGGCAGGGATGACTCGTAGGTTCGGGTCCATGTCTGTCCGTCGCGTACTGGTACTCCTTGCTCGCGTCGTCCTGTCGCGTACGGGTCCTCCTTGATCGCGTCGTCCTGTCGCGTACGGGTCCTCCTTGGTGGCGTCGTCCTGTGTGTCCGTCACGTACTGGTCCTCCTTGTTCGCGTCGTCGTCTGTCCGTCGCGTACTGGTGGTCCTTGTTCGCGTCGTCCTGATTTCCCGGCAGTTTTTGGCTGCCGCAAAATATTCACCGTGCGGGGTGACGGTGCGAATCGTGATTCCTGGGTCGTGAATGGCTGGCTGCGAGCGTCCCGACGTCAGGTCGGCGCTTTCCCGGATCGCATTGGTAGGTGTTTTTTTGTTCGGTCGGGCTTTTTTACGATTCGTACGGTAATGGTGTACCCGTGCGAATCGTAATTCCTTGTTTGTGAAAATTGACGACCGGGTACGCGTCGGGCGGAGATTGTGCTCCGTCCGACGGTTCGTACCCGGTTTTTGCAGGATCGTGATCGGCACCTTACTGCTCTTTTTTTTGGCAAGTGAAAATCACTTTTACAGACTGACACATTATGAAACCACTTTTCAGTTTTTTTAAAAAGCCCATGTCCAGACTGCTTTTTCAGACCACCACCATGTGTATCCTCGGTGACTGCCTACACTCCAACAAGGGCAACCAGCCTTAGTGATGTTGAATGTATTTGCATTACAGACTGAAACCTCAAAACCCCATTCGCTTGTAAATACTGTGCATGATTATACATAGAAAGGAGCTGGGTGTGTGCTAAGAGTCTGCTTCTTCCCCCAAAAAATCGCTCCCCCTTTTTCCTACTAATGCAACTGTGAAATCACCAGAGCAAAACGCAATAAATCTCTGCCTGTAATTCCTATTTGCACACAGAGTCATGTTTTCACATTAGTCCCAAAACGAAATTTCTTTGCCAATTTAAATGCACACTTACTGCTCTTTTTTTTTGGCAAGTGAAAATCACTTTTACAGACTGACACATTATGAATCCACTTTTTAGATTTTTTTAATTGCACATGTCCAGACTGCTTTTTCAGACCACCACCATGTGTATCCTCGGTGACTGCCTACACTCCAGCAAGGGCAACCAGCCTTAGTGATGCTGAATGTATTTGCATTACAGACTGAAACCTCAAAACCCTACTCGCTTCTAAATACTGTGCATGATTATACATGGAAAGGAGCTGGGTGTGTGCTAAGAGTCTGCTTCTTCCCCCAAAAAATCGCTCCCCCTTTTTCCTACTAATGCAACTGTGAAATCACCAGAGCAAAACGCAATAAATCTCTGCCTGTAATTCCTATTTGCACACAGAGTCATGTTTTCACATTAGTCACAAAACGAAATTTCTTTGCCAATTTAAATGCACACTTACTGCTCTTTTTTTTGGCAAGTGAAAATCACTTTTACAGACTGACACATTATGAATCCACTTTTTAGATTTTTTTAAAAAGCCCATGTCCAATCTGCTTTTTCAGACCACCACCATGTGTATCCTCGGTGACTGCCTACACTCCAGCAAGGGCAACCAGCCTTAGTGATGCTGAATGTATTTGCATTACTGACTGCAACCTCAAACCCTTAAAGTATTCCTTATTTTTACCAGTACACCTTAATTTATCATGAAAAAATAGTCCATATTATTTTACATGTTCCTCACATTTAAATTTCTCCCAAAACAGAAAATAATAAACACAACTTCTACAAAAGGAATTCCAATTCTATTATTCATTTCTTAATTTACCATATACATCCCCTCTCAAACTCATAACTCACCATTAAAATTAGTTAGTTGTGAAAGAAATGTGGCACTCAAACAGCAGATTATCAGAGCCAGGATCTCTGTTCTCTACACCTCTCTCCTCTCAGCAGAACCAGATAATGGCAAACATTCCCTCTCTTTTTCCACACATATACATGTTAATTTCAAATCTCAGTGCTTCCCCCTTTTTTTCAAATGTAATCACACATTTCTATTGGTTGAAAACCAACCCTTTTCCAAAAGTACCCTGCCCCCAACTTGACTTCTGCCTAGTACCCTTCCCCCAACTTGACTTCTGCCTGCTACCATAGCAACAGCTCATGGAACACTGCTGTGTGGAGTTAGGTCAGAAGTTCGCCACACAATGTTTCAATTCCACAGAACAAGAGTGCTTGACTTTTCAAACCTAACAGCAAATCCATAGTACTGTTCTTTGGTAACACATTTTTTTGTACCAATACAAAACATGCTTCTATTAATTTACACATACAGCCTAGTTTTTATTCTAGAATGGTATGAAACAGCCAATCAGTTCTTTTTGTTTTGAAAAAAATATGTATGCCTCCATTTCCAAACTGTCTTTCTTTTCATATTGCCATTCTACTGAAAGACACCTCCTGAGTGCATCCAGTTCTCCTTTGAAGATGTTCACAGTGTGGATTGTAGGACACAGCTATGTCTTCTGGAGTGAAAAGTTTGCAGAGAAAACAGGTATGGTGAGAGACCTTGCTTTGCCAAATGTAGACATTAAATGGATTGGTCAGAGAGGGTTAAAGTGGCACCAATTGATGCCATTGGTGAAATCCTTCATGCAAATCCAACACCCTGACCTCATAATAGTGCACTGTGGTGGCAATGACCTAGGCACTTTGACTGGGGTAGGTCTGGAAATGCTTATGAAGGACACCTTTGCACAACTGTTTTCTCTTTTCCCTAAAACTGCCTTTGTGTTTTCCAACATATGCCAAAGGCAAAAATGGAACTGGTCCAATCATTTCTGTCCGCAAATTGACAAAGCAAGGAAGCACGTCAACAAATCTGTTTCTGCTTTCCTCCGTGACTATGGTATGGGTGCCATTTACCACAACAACTTGCGTTATGACATGCAAGACATTTATAGAGGAGATGGTGTGCACTTCAATGATGAAGGGAACAGAGTCTTCCTCTTGAACCTTAGACTCTGCATCGGTACTTACTTGTAGGTACCACTTAAAAAATCACTTCATAAACACAACGGCTCTTTTTAGAGCCCCCTAATATCTAAACTCTTAAATCTGCATTTCATTTCTTTTTTAATTTTTTTTTTCTTCCGTACGCTTACCGTAAGCTTACCGTACGCGTACCCCGTGATTTTTTAAAAAATCAATAAATGTTTTCTTTGTACTTTTCTGTCCTTCTTTGACCCCCTCACAAATGTAAGGGGGTCTGTGACTCTCCTCCTTGCCCCCTTTTCTTGTTTTCACTCTTTTTTTTCTGAGTGAAACACACAAAATGGCGGCCGCCGCTTCCTGGTTTTGGCCGATTCGAATGTTTACTAAGATCTAAGAGCCAATCAGAATCGCGCTCGCGCACGCCACCGTACGCGTACGGTAAGCTTACGGTAAGCGTACCGTAAGCTGGCTCAGATATATATATTGATTTAAAGGCTATTTTCTCAGAATCTACTGAACAGATTTACACCAAACCTACAAAAGGCACTTCCTTGACCTAGGGACTACCTCTCTGCCAAATTTCTAGTAATTCTGTTCAGCCGTTCGGGCTGTAGCTGTGTCTAAAGGTCCTATGGAAAAATGCATGGGAAAAACGCGTTTTGGGACCCCCCTTTTATCTCAGCCCCCGCTTGACGAATCCCCCCGAGACTTTCAGGGTAGGAGCGGAGCGTAGCGCCCCACCTATTTTGAGAAATTCGCGAGGATTCGTCGACCGGCGCCAAAGTTATTCAAAATAGAATGTTGCGGATTTCCTATGGAAAAGGGGTCCTAACTATAACTACCTACTGGCGACCGCCAGTAGGTAATATATATATATATATATATATCTAGACCTCTTATAATACAAGTGGCGGCCTCGCGATCCCAGACGGACCCAGGACTTCCTACCCAGATGGCAGCCTCAGCCTCGCGGTCCCAGACGGACCCAGGACTTCCTGCCCAAACGGCAGCCTCAGCCTCGCGGTCCCAGACGGACCCAGGGCTTCCTACCCAGATGGCAGCCTCAGCCTCGCGGTCCCAGACGGACCCAGGACTTCCTACCCAAACGGCAGCCTCAGCCTCGCGGTCCCAGACGGACCCAGGGCTTCCTACCCAGACGGCAGCCTCAGCCTCGCGGTCCCAGATGGACCCAGGACTTCCTACCCAGACGGCAGCCTCAGCCTCGCTGTCCCAGACGGACCCAGGACTTCCTACCCAGACGGCAGCCTCAGCCTCGCGGTCCCAGACGGACCCAGGACTTCCTACCCAGACGGCAGCCTCAGTACAAGTTCATCCTATGATTACTATAACATACAACAAGGGAATCAGTTTTACTATTTATCAGATCACACAAGAACTGCCAGTTTGAGCACAACCTGTTCTCTGGTTCGAGGGGCTCCTCTCTCCCTTATTCAGTTACCACTTACCTGATCAGGGTTAACATCTGTTCATGTCAAGTCACAGCTGACTAGAAGAATAGGCTACCCTCTTATACAAGAACACGCAGCACATGTTGATTCACTACAAACTGGGTACTTTATTACTCATTACATACGCAATCACATAACATTACTATGTAACACATAACCTGCAAAGAAAAGTGAAAGATTAGGTTGTACACTCTAATAAGAAAGGGGTCGACATCACCTTAGTCGTGTGTAGCCTGCATTCAATGGTCATCTAGGTTCCCTTCTCGTCTGTGCCTCGGCTCGCCTGGAAGTCACACCTCCGCAGTCACGGATCTGTTCCCTTCTCCCTTCTCCGAGTCACTGGGACCTGTTCCTCATCGGCTACTCTCTCCTCTCTGGCTATTCTGCTAGAAGAGTATCTGTCTCTCGGTTTTTCTCCGCCTTCAAGTTTGTCATCTGTCTTCCCTGGAATAAGTAGTAGCTTTACTGCTAATGGCTAGATGCCGCCTACGGACTGAAGTAAGTGCCCCGTATCTGCCTCAGACTTTCACTAATATAGAGGTGCATTTCCTCAAGGAAAATTCCGGCCTGTAACCTGCCGCCCACCAAATTCTTGTACCTCCCCGTACCAAGGACACGTTCCCAGCCGGCCGGCCTGATGTAGTGTCTTCGGCATGAAGAAAAATACAATCCTTCGATAAGGGCTGGCCTGAACCGGTTCTCTCCAAGCGAATAACACCTCATAACTAAAACATCACCCTTAACCTAGAAGCATCTCAAGCTGCCGGAGCAGAAAGAAAGATGGAGTCTCTCCCGTTTGAGGCCTACCAGGCCTGAATTCAGCACGGCTCCATGAAATACCCTCACTACAGGACAGGTTATCCCTAATACTAACGAATCTATCCCCTAGGATATGTGTGCAAGCCCTGATCTATGGGGAAGAACACAGGATCATGTCGAAGTGCCTAGTAAATAGGCTCCATTCACTACTCTAACCCTTAGACTTGGATGGTAGTGAGGCTGAAGTCACACTAATCACCCGTCAACACAATAGGGCCGGGAAAATCGAGCAGTACAGCATTCCAATGCAAGTAAGCCTCGTAGAAGTGACGCAGTGAAATCTATGAGAATTCACTGTGCCACTTCTAGGACACAAATGCGTCAATGTCTTACGCCTGCCTCACATCAGGCGTAAGACTGATGCAGGCCCTTTCACATAGGGCTTCCCCCATGTGAAAGGACACATTGCTGGAGTTGCGTCACTTTTGTGACACACTCCAGCAATGCATCACTTCTGTGACATGATGCTTCATACAGTAAACATGACACATCCATCATGTCGCAAGGAGGGTGCACTGAGAAGTGATGCATCGCTGCTTTCACGAAGCGTCACTTCTCATATATGAGCACCCTAGGGCTTTATATATGGGATTGGTGGCACAGGACAGCGCCGCAAGTAACCTTGCTGGCTGCCCTGCGCCACAGGTAAAGGCCAGAAATGCACCGTACATTGGCGCTGTTTCGGCAGCCTAGTGCCAATGCAGGCCCCTTTGCACCAGTGTGCAAGGGTGCCTGAGTTGTAGGCAGGATTGGTTTTGTGCAGGAAGAGGCACCTTCCTGCATGAAAACAATCCAAAGAGGTTTTTTCCTCCTTCTATGTGTGCTTCACACATAGAAAGAGGAAAAACACGAGGAGAAATAAAAGTATTTCTCCTCATTATGCCTGCCCAGGGAGGCGCAAGAGTGTGATGCAATCCCAGTTTTACAAGTCCTTGTAAATCAGGAAATGCATCAAAACCCAAGCAAGCCCTATGGAACCCCTCGCTTTTTCCGAGTAAGGCAATGTAGCTTTGCGTGGCTTCATAAATCAGACTCAGAGTCTTGCGTCATGCATGTATAACTTTGCGTGGTGCAAATGTGACGCACGGCTCTCATAAATATGCCCCCTAGTGTTTTAGGAACTTATTTAGTATTTCGCAGATGTACTTCATTCAGTCAGGTCAGCAGAGGGATTTACTCCGCTGCCGACGCGAGTACAACCTGCCATATTTAAAATTCATGACAGGCAGGGGGGAGATCTCTGTGCCTTCAGCAGATTTGCTGCCATGACGTCTCCACTGAAGGCACTGCAATTTTACTGTGCGACCACCATCTTCAAGCAGGAGTTTGTCATTGAATAAAAAAGGCCCAGACATGCTGGGAGTTTTCTCTCAGGGCGTCAGGATCATTTATTGGTTTTCCTGTTCGTTTAATAGAATATTGTGTCAGATCATAATTTTGTGGGAAGGTCGAGAATTGGGAAACAGCAGAATCATTTAGTTCACTGCAAAGTACAATGAAGTTGCAGACAAAGATGCTATTTAAGAATAGCATGAAGTTTTTGATTCTTTGTTAAATGAAAGTGATGTTGCCACCTGTGGACGGTAAATTATATTTCTACTGTGTCACGATTAGATGCCATTGAGTTAAGCTGAATAAGCTACTGTGAACAAATATTTACAATAAATGGAATTTCTGCACATTCCTGCTATGCTATATCTACCTTTGTGGTCTTAGTGGGTGATGGAGTTTCACAGGTATATCAGCAAATCCATAATTCTTTAGAGGGTTCATTTAAACAAATATTAAATCATACCGGAAAAACTTCTGTTTGAGATTAGGTGTTGAAAATGTGGGAAGTGGGAGTAGAATAAAGAACAATTATTCAATTTGGAAAACCACTTGGACTGAGCCACGGCTGTGAACAGGTCATCAATGTGTGGTAAAGGATAGTTCTCTACCCAAAAAGCCTTGTTTAGGGACCTTAAGTTCACACATAAATGTAGTTTACCAGTTTTCCTTTTGGCAAAAACAATGGGAGATAACCACAAAGTGGTATCCACTTTTTCAAAAATGCCATCACTTTGCATTTTTTTTTACATCTGTGTCGATTCACTCCTTATGCGGTGTGGAACATTATGGAGCTTGTGTTTCACTGGAGACACACCCTCTTTAACTTTAATGAAATGAGAGAATGTAGTAACCTGTGTTGTATTTATCTGGTTACTTACTCCCTATCTGCTCAGCCAGTGTGAATGTGATGCATGGAATGTTGGTGTGAGAGTCTTTACTGGAATGTTTGGGTACCTGGATGCTTGGCGTGTCAGTTGGAGTATGGGCTGAGCAGAAAGACTTCTCCTGGTGGGGTTGTATCTCCACTACCTATCTACATGTAACTAACTCAATAGATCTATCTGAAATACATCACAGCTACCTGTTTTCAGTTACTACAGAGGAGTCTTTGATTTGTCCGATTGTGTCATGAAATACACTTTCAAATTTCTTTTTCCATTGCATATGGTCAGATACTGAATTTATCAATGACACAGGACATTTCTGGCCAGGTTTTATGACCATACCAAATTCCACCTGGTGCCACCACCCTAACACATTTATGCCTTTATAGGCCACATACATTTTCCCATGTATAGTTTTACTTTCAAACATGATATCTCCCCAAAAGTACCCTCCCAGATCTATTCTACTGCCCTCAAACTCAGTAGTAACCATGTCTGGATGCAACAACAATTTTTGTGACCAAGACTCTTTATACTTGTCAATCAAGATGATGGTAATCCTGGCTCCTGAATCAATAAGTAGAGGAACCCCCAATTTGATTCTCTCAATTTTAATCTGTACAAATGGATCACCATATTTCTTTTCTGTTCGAACATTGTTGACTTCCACACAACCCATAGACAGCTCCAATTGTTCTACTTTCTTCTCAATATCCTCATGTTCATCACACACAGCATATTCTTGAATGCTACTGACTGGGGTGCGTCTGCCACCCCTACACACTTTTCCAAAATGACCCAATTTCTTATATTTCAAGCATTGTTGTGCCACAGCTGGACACCTTTATAATTTGACACATGTGTAGTTGACCTACATCTCAAACACTGCAATTTAGAGTGCGTACACCTGGTTACAACAATCTTCCCACCTCTGGTACCTGTTTCCACAGTACTTTTTCCCCCTCTTGAACTGGAATCACTAAAGCCAGAAATACGTAAACTTTTAGTTGAATAATTGACATTTGCCACTCTTGCAAGCGGGGTTTCAGCTTCTAGTTGTTTAGCGTCTAATTGTGAATATTCAATACTATTTGCTATATCGATAGCCTCATCCAACAATGGATTCTTACACAATAACAATTTTTGCTGAATATTTTTGGAATAACATCTGCAAATTATTTGATCCCTGATTAATTGAGATGTAAATCACTTGAAGTCAAAGTAACCAGCCAACACTGTTAATGTAGTAACATAAGAATCAATGGATTCATTGGGACCTTTAACTCAAATAAAAAACGTGTGCCTATGCACCACAAGATTAACTTTACCCTTGAAGTACATATTGAATTGTTTCACCACCAGCTGATATTCATCAAGATCTTCACTGTCATGGTCAGTGTAATCTGGTAGATGTTCAAATAAATTTTGACCTTCAACACCCAAATTATAATAAAGCTGACTTCACTTTCTATCCACTTTAAATTTCAACCTATCGATTTCCCCCAAGTAAGCATTGACAGATCTGTTCCACAAACACCATTTTACAGATGGTTCCACTGTTTCCTGCAAAAAAAGAATTAGGTGGAGTACCTCTTTGCATTGTAACTAAATACAGCAGGAATAAATATACGAATAAAAGAAAAACAAAACCAAAATCAAGCACAAAGTAATCACTTTGAATAAATAGGTCTCCTGCTGCCAACAATGCTGGCAATAATAGCTGGTGTATCTTAAAAAAAAAAAAAGGATTTGATAATACCAACACAAATGAGGAGAAAGAGAAGAAAAAAGAATTATAAGCAAAAATGATTAAGTGTGCCAAATGTCATAAAGTTGTGAATCTCATAAACTGCATGAAATTAGCATCTCAATCACTGTCTACACATGAAATTGAAACTAAGTTCTGTTTTGTTGCAGTACCGCGTTTACCCACACTGAGCACTGTAAAAGGAAAGCAACAGTATAGCTGCTCTTTACATAAGAGGCTTCTTGATCAGCTTCCTGAAATCCTCTATGGTAGCCGCAACACAGATCTGCCTTAAAAGCGTGTATCTAATAGCATACACTAAAAAACGTATGTCTACAGGCAAAAAATAATGACATTTCTTAATATATTCGAAGCTGATATTTGATTGATGATTGATGTTGAGTTGGAGAGACATATTAGGTGTGTTGATTTCTGTTATGAATGATCCAGCAGCCGTCGTTGATTTCCACAAGTTATTTATTGAAGTTGTAGGCATATAACAGGACACATGTAATGAGGGCCCAGAGGATCAACACCAACTGACTCTGGTGTTCTAATCCTTTTCCCAACACATGCTAAAGACTACATTATACTATTATGCACAAGACAGCCGGCCATAGGGTCATGCATACTTTGGAGCATTCAGCCAGCCACTGCTCCTGTTCTTTGCTGGAAGTCCGGCAGCAGAGGACACACCCGCATGTCTCTGGGCTCAGGTTAGGCTGGCTACTGGAATGTGCACTTGGGAAAAATGAAACAGGGATGAAATCTTTTCATTGCCATTTTATTTTTTTCTGCATGGCCGCAACAGGCGGGTGGTTGATGCACCCTCACCCTCATGAAGAAACTGCTGCTGCAACTCAGCACTGCTGCACTGCACTGCATCACATGATAGTGAGGGAGCAGGAGAGTGCCAAATTATAGAGACATGGTACTCTTCTCCCCTCTCGCTAGCGCTGGTGTAAAATTGTGTTGCTAAGCACCACGCACACACCTTTGTGCCAAATTGCAAGGGTGTGTACAAGAGGCTAGTATAGGTTTTGCACTGGAAGGGTTCCTTTCCAGTACAAAATACTAACTGGCCCAAGGACTCTTACTACTACGCACTTGCTACATACCCATCGCATATACATGTATATCAAATGTCAACGCAAAGATTTGGGGGGGCAGTATCTCTTTTTAGGCCATATAAGGCTATATACCTGTAGCCTCCATCTCCAGCTGTTCTGCTCAACAGAGCCTTTGTATGATCCTGAGCTCCCCTTTGACCCCTTTAATTAGCCACTAACTTCCTGACTTCAACCATTTGCGTATCTCAAATCCTTTCTACCATCCTTTACAGACCACATTCATTTTCACCCATCCACCCATCACCAGTCCCCATGCCCTCTGATCCACCCAAAGACTAACATGCCAGTGTCCTCTATCACTAAGAGGTCAGAATGTGATAGCCCCAGCTTTTTATTCACTTTGCACGCTCTGAATTTTCAGTAAATACATACCAGTTCTGAGGAGTGGGGTTTCTTGGGGTTGTCAGCATAAGAAGCATGAATAAGAACCATTTTGCAAAAGAGATATCCTAATACATGTGGCTTAGTATTCCATAGGTGACCTCCTGCTCCTAGGCTTCTTCCTTCTCTTCCAGGTCCTTCTGTTACTATAGGTGTTGGCCCATCCCTCAGTCCTGTTCTAGGTCCTTTTCTGGGCTTTTTGGTCGTCCTGATCCTCATCCTGGCCTAATTAGTTCTGGTCACCCTGGTACTGGTTTCCTGAATCTGATGCCCCTGTTAGTAGTCCTTCCCGACCCTGGTCCTCCTGGCCCCCTTCCTGCCTCATCTATGTATTAGCCCTTCCTGAGCCTCCAACTCCTGGTAGTACTGATCCTTACCTTGATCCTGCTGATCTACCGGGTCCTTATCCACCTAGTCCTCTTGTCCTGAGTTTGGAATCCTAGTCTTCCTGGTTTGGGTCATCCTGATTCTCCTTGCCCTGGACCTTGTCCTTGTGGTCTACATGGTAATGCATCCACCGTTCCTGGTCCTCCTCAATGGAACCTCTAGGGTTCAGTCTGGCTGTTTTGATCCTGGACTGGTCCCATTGGTCCTCATGGCTCTGGTTGTCCAGGTTACCCTGATCCTCATCAGTGTGGACCTAATACCCCAGTTCCTAGTCCTCCTGCTCCACTTGGGATTTGAGGTCCTGGTCGTCTTGATTCTGACCGTTCTGTTCCTCCTAGCCCTGTCCCTGATCATGCTTATTCTGATCCTTCTAGTCCACCTACTCCTCTCATATCTGGTCCCTGGTCTTAATGGCCTAGTCTACCTGCTCTTGACCTGACTAGTTCTCTGGGTACTCCTCCAACATGTCATGATACCACTTTGTCCAGATCTTCCTTGTTTAGGTCATCCTGGCCTTTCGTGTCCTGGTCCTCCTTCTCCCTCTTCATTCTTGCCTTGCTTGCCTTGGTACGCCAGGTCCTGATTTTTCTGGGCCACTGTGACTTGAGCATCCTTTTCCCCTTGGTTGTGGATCAAGTGGTCTTCCTTGCCCTGGTCTGCTTAGCTCTTGTCCTGCTGGCTGTGGTTGACTGGCCATTTCCTCTTGATTCTTCAAGTCCTGATCTCCTAGTATTTCTCACTCTCAGTCTGGTTTGCCTAGCAAAGGTCTTCCTATTCCTGCTCCTCACAGTCAATGTTCTCTTTCTTGTTTTGTGCCCACTAGACGTGATCTTTTGTTTCTGGTCCTCCTTGTTTGGGTCTTTGTATGCCAAATTATTTTGGTTCTGGTCCTCCTGGGCATCCTTGTCCTTTCAGGCCCACTTCGCCTAACTTCTTTTTCTATCCTCTTAACTCTCATCCATTTAACGTGGTCCTTCTGAACCTTCTCACCCTGCTCATCTTATTACTAGTACATTAGTTCCTGGTCTTGCCGTCCTCTCGGTTTACCTGCCCTCTTGTGTCCTGGCCCTCTTAGGCTTTGCCCTCTTAGCCTTTGTCTTCCTGGTTGGGATCACCCTTGTCCTCCTGGTGCTGAGCCTTGCCCTCATGGTCCTTCTGGCACTACACCCAGTGGCCTGGCCCTGGATCTCTTTCTTTAGGTCCTTCTGAGCCTTGTCACTTTGGTCCTGGTCCTCCTAGACCTTCCAGGTCCAGTCCACTTAGTTTTCCTTGCTCTGGCTATCCTGATCCTATTGATCTCTTCACCCTGGTCCTGCCACCCCCAGAACCTGGTCTTGCTACTTCACTTGGTACTCTAGGTCCTGGTCCCATGGTTCCGGTCCCCCTGGCACTCCTAGGCCTGTTCCTGGTCCTCTTGGTGCTGATCCTTCTAATCCTCTGTGCTCTGGTCATTGTATTCCTAACTATGGTCCTTCTGGGATCCTTGGAACTGACCCCCTTATCTTCTGTGCATAGGTCCTATTGGCCTGGATTTGGTCTTCCTGGATCTGTTCTTGATCCTCCTGGCCATGGTCTTCATGCTCCTTGTGTGTCCACACACACTCATCAGAGTCCTCCATTGTTCTGGTCTTCTTGGTTTGGCTATCCTGTTGCTCATCTACCTGGCCATCCTGTTCCTAGCCCTGTGGCCTGGATCTCCAGGCTGTGATCACCCTGGTCCTGAAGTCCCTGGTCTTGATTTTCTTTACTCTGGTCTCTCTCATCCTGGTACTCAACGTCCTGATCCTCTTTGTTCTAATCTTTATGCCCCCCCCTAGTCCTTTGCTTCCTGGTCTTCTGATAACTTTTCATTCTGACTCTGGTTGCCTGTGTCCCTGGTCACAGAACCTTTCACTCATGGCCAAGGTCATGCTATTCTTGTTTTTCATAGTCCTTGTCCCTCTCACGATTCTGTGACCATTGTCCCTGATCCTCTTGGACTTGTTCCTTATAGTTTGGGTTCTCCTGGGCCTAGTTCTCCTGGGCTTTACCCACCTGCCATCCTAGTCTTGGTTTCCATGGTCCTGATCATCATGGTCCTTCTTGTCATATTGTGCTTGTTTACATAAACTTTGCCTTTTGGTCATCATGGCCCTTCTTAGCCCCCCCCCCCCAGTCTTGGCCCATCTAGCCCTGTTATTTTCTGGTCTTCTTGGTCCTGGTCCTGGTCACCTTGTCCTAGTTCTCCTCACCATCATCCTCCTAGGCCTGATACCACAGCTTCTCGTCCAGCTTGCTTCTCATGTCCTGGCACTCTTAGTCTTTGTCATCAAGATTTGGGTTGTCCTGGTTCTCCTGGATCTGTTCCTTGTCCATTCATCCCTAATGGTACTGCAGCTATTGATTAAGATCCTTTTGATCCAAGTTCCCCTTTCTCAGGTCCTCCTGAGCCTGTTTCTGGTTGGCATTCTTACATCTGATTCTCCTTACCCTGGTCCTGCTACTTGCAATGATTGCTCTTCCTCACTTGGTAATCCGAGCCCCGGTGCCCAAGGTTCTGATCTTCATGACCCTCTTAGTCCTGTTTCTGGCCCTCCTGGTCATGATCCTTTTAGTTTACCCAGCAATATTGCTCTGGTATTTTGGGTGCCCTTGGTAATGTGCCATGTCCTGCTTATCCTAGAATCTTTGACATACTCACCATTGCCCTGCAGATCCTGATCTCCATAGTCCTCTTCAATCTAGTCCTGATACTCCTGGCCCTCGTCCTTCTGCTTGTTGCCGGCATGGTTCTGCAATAGCTTGCCCTGACACAAATCATCCTAGCCTTTCCTAGTTCTGATTTTCCCTGACCTCTGGTTCATGCTAGTCTAAGACCTTCCTGGCCCTGTACTTTCTGGTCCTAGTCTATCTGGTCATCATTCCCATGTACTCCTGCCCCTAGTCCTTTGGATACTGGCTCTCCTGTTTCACAGGCCAGGCTCTCAGTCCTGGACCTTTTCAGCCTCCTCACCCCAATTCTCAACCATCAGTCCTCCTGCTCCCCTGGTTTAATTAGTCTCCTGGTTTGCCTGTTCCTAATACTTTAGATCCTGCTCCCCCTGGCCCATGTAGTCCTGGTATTAGTTCTGGCCATTCTTAGTATGGTCTTCTGGTCCCACTCCCACTGTCAGAGGTTACTCTAGCCCTCCTAGTCCCCCGGTCTTCCTGCCCCATCCCACTCCTACTAGTCTTCCTGGGCTCCTCATTTACCTGTTCTGCCTTGTTCTTGGCCATCTGATCATGGTCCCCTCTATCAGGTATTTCTAGTAACGTTCCTCTTAGGTCTGGTCTCTCCCATCCCTGTGTCAGTGGTCCCCCTAGTTCCATTGTTGTTTGTCACCCTGGTTCACGTATTCCTTGCCACCCTCAACTAGGATTCCTGTGAGTCTGACCATCAAAGACTTCAAGATACTTGTCCCACTGAGCCTGGACTTCATGGACCTTTATATTCATACGGGTCATTCTGATCTAGGGTCTTCTAGTCCTTTCTGTTTATGGTCTTCTCAATCCTAGTCCTTTCGCTTCAGGCCACTTGACCCTCCTTGATTTGATTTTTGTGGTTTTGGCTCTTCTGTTTCTGATCTTCATTTATATTATTTACCTGGTACTGGTCCTCTTTGGTATGTCTACCTGGGTCTGCTCTCCTGGTCGTCCTCCTTCCTTTGGACTTGGTGGTGGTACTCAGGCCCTCCTAACCCTCCCTGTTATGTGCCAGGGCCTTCTGTTACTCCTACCCCTGATCCTTCTTTTCTTTCAGGGCCTTGTCCACTGTGTCCAGATCTCCCTGATCAACATCCTTTTCGCCCTTCTGAGCATTCATGCCCTGGTCCCTGTACCCTTAGTCCTGTGTTACTTGTCCTGTTCCACCTCATCTATTTGTCCCTGGTCCCCTCTGGCACTGGTAACCCTGGTCCGGGTTGATTAGTCTCCCTGGGACTGGTTTTTGTTGTCCTGGTCATCCTAGCTCTGGTTGTCCTACCCCTCCTGGTGGTCCAACTTCTCACACTTATTCACCTGCTAGTCATCATCCTCCTACTACTGGTCCTACTTCTTCCTTCCCCAGACCCCTCCACAAAGTATTTAGTCAAGTGCAACCTCTAAGCTTGCCACTCAAAGTTTTGTTTTTTGGCTTCCATATTTCTTTAACGGAGACACTCTGTCAAGGACGGAATTGAGGGCTCAGTAGAGACATAACCTTGCCCCCACACAACACTACTTAGCATGTTAAAAATCAAAATTACCATTCCCACGATAGATTGTGCGGGTGACTAAAACGCCAGTGTGGCTGAATGTCAGTGTTGCTTAGCAAAACCAAAGGGGATGATGGACGGAGTGTTGAACATTGCAAGCACTCACCTCCAGTCAACTGATCTGGGTTTAATCCATCATCATTCTTTAGCTCACTCCGCCACCCCAGTTCAGACATGGCCATATGCAAATAAGTCTGACCCTGTGCCTCATGGGAACAGTCCAGCCCGAACTGCCAAGCCATGTCTTCCCTGGACCGGAAACAAGCATCCTGGGACTGGTTTTGGGTTCATAACCCTCATCAGCCAGGCTATCTTGAATCCAGTGGCAAAGTGAGCAAGGGACTCCCGTCTGGGCATACCCTGCCAACTTAGGGCGAACTTAGCAAAACTAAAGGGGATGATGGACGGAGTGTTGAACATTGCAAGCACTCATCCCCAGTCCACTGATCTGTGTTTAATCCATCATCATTCTTTAGCTCACTCTGCCACCCCAGTTCAGACATGGCCATATGAAAATCCGTCTGACCCTGTGCCTCATGGGAACAGTCTAGCCCGAACTGCCAAGCCATGTCTTCCCTATACCGGAAACAAGCATCCTGGGACTGGTTTCGGGTTCATAACCCTCATCAGCCAGGCTATCTGGAATCCAGTGGCAAAGTGAGCAAGGGACCCACGTCTGGGCATACCCTGCCAACTTAGGGCGAACTTAGCAAAACCAAAGGAGATGATGGACGGAGTGTTGAACATTGCAAGCACTCACCCCCAGTCAACTGATCTGGGTTTAATCCATCATCATTCTATAGCTCACTCCGCCACCCCAGTTCAGACATGGCCGTATGCAAATCAGTCTGATCCTGTGCCTCATGGGAACAGTCCAGCCCGAACTGCCACGCCATGTCTTCTCTGGACCGGAAACAAGCATCCTCGAACCGGTTTCAGGTTCATAACCCTCATCAGCCAGGCTATCTTGAATCCAGTGGCAAAGTGAGCAAGGGACCCATGTCTGGGCATACCCTGCCAACTTAGGGCGAACTTAGCAAAACCAAAGGGGATGATGGACGGAGTGTTGAACATTGCAAGCACTCACCCCCAGTCAACTGATCTGGGTTTTATCCATCATCATTCTTTAGCTCACTCCGCCACCCCAGTTCAGACATGGCCATATGCATATTAGTCTGACCCTGTGCCTCATGGGAATAGTCCAGTCCGAACTGCCAAGCCATGTCTTCCCTGGACTGGAAACAAGCATCCTGGGCATGGTGAGCAAAAAAACAATGGATTTAGGCCCAGATCTCTGTACTGGGGTGAATGTATGACATTGTTCTGCATTCTGTCCATCAACTGTTGTTTTTGCGTTTGTCACCGCGAGTGGGAATGGTATGCCCAGACGTGGGTCCCGTGCTCTCCATGCCACTGGGATTCAGCTATCCTGGCTGAAGAGGGGTGAAACCCCAAAACCGGTCCTAGGATGCTTGTTTCCAGTCCAGGGAGGACCTGGCTTGGCAGTTCGGGCTGGTCAGTTCCCATGAGGCACAGGGTCAAGACTGATTTGCATATGGCTGGGTTCAAACCGGAAAGGCATGGTGAGCAAAAAAACGATGGAATAAGGCCCAGATCTCTGTACTGGGGTGAATGTATGACATTGTTCTGCATTCTGTCCATCAACTGTTGTTTTTGCATTTGTCACCCCGAGTGGGAAGAGTATGCCCAGACGTGGGTCCCGTGCTCTCCATGCCACTGGAATCAAGCTATCCTGGCTGAAGAGGGATGAAACCCCGAAACCGGTCCTAGGATGCTTGTTTTCAGTCCAGGGAGGACCTGGCTTGGCAGTTCGGGCTGGACTGTTCCCATGAAGCACATGGTCAAGACTGATTTGCATATGGCCCAGATCTCTGTACTGGGGTGAATGTATGACATTGTTCTGCATTCTGTCCATGAACTGTTGTTTTTGCGTTTGTCAGTGTTGCTAAACCATTGACATGGGACAAATAAGCATCTTTGCCTGAAACCTACCCTTAAAGAGGACCCGAGGCGATTCTGCATCTGCGGCCCTTAGTGATCTTCACTGGCTTCCTCTAGCTCAGAGAATCCAGTTTAAATCACTATGTATTGTTTTTAAGGCCCTTCATGGATCTGGACCTTTGCCATTGCAGAAAAAGTTTGCCTGGCACGCTCCATCACGTAATCTTCGTTCTTCCACTGATCACCTGGTTTGCACCGCCAGAATAAGAACCTCTAGGTTTGGGGGAGAGCCTTCAGCTGGGCGGCTGCCCATCTGTGGAATAATCTCCTGCCCGATATCAGACAAATAGAAGAATACCTTCAGTTTAGGAAAAAACTTAAAACTTATCTTTTGCCTAGGAGGTAGTGCAGGTTACTCATCCGGTGGGTAAATAAGTGCATGTAGAGGAATCACTGTCAATCAGCGCCAGGATACCCGTGGGGTGATAGTGTGCTTTAGAAATTTTGCTAACATTACATTACATTACAAAAGTATGAAAAAGTGTGTTTATTCAACAGGCAGGCAGGAGTGAACTACCCAGATGCATTACTTACCTGTCTCCTGCTTTCACTTCCCCATTCCACAGAAGTACTATTACTGTGTCTTACTCATTTTACCTTCTGCAGGTCCCAAAGCACTGTGCCCCCAAGCACTAAATCTCTACTGTAATCATCCCTCCATGTTTGGCCCAGATACAACATATCCTTCTGCATTCCCTTTTTACTGCTGCTTGTCAACTGCTGCTATATTGACAGGTTTAAAATACTAAGCAAGCACATTTCCCTTCAACAGGAGCCTAAAGCTAGCACAAGGTTTTCCATAAGAAGCACAAAAAGAGCCCAGCTTTCAAAAACGGTCAAAACGAGGGGCATGAACATTAAAAAATTTATTTGCATGAGTGAATAAAGCATTTATGTAACATGCTTTAAAACTATCCTCATTATTCTTTGCACACAGCCAGATACTCCTAGACAACAGCGCAAAATATGTGTACCATATCCTGAAGCTCCTAAAGCAGAAATTTGATTCTTGCATTTCTTATTTGAATATTAAAATACTATAAATGTTTTCTTCAAAATTGATTTTACTGTTCTTCATCTATAAACAGCTTAGCTTAATCCATGCACCTACTTTTGTACAAATGAGTGAATATTTGTATATGCACTTACTTTCATATGCTTCACAGATATTACATCCCATTAACTAGATGGCCACCACCCTACCATCACATGGAGTCCCATTTTTCTTCATGGGTGGCTGAACAAAGAACTCCTTCACAAAATGTATCCGCACTCCGGCCAAATTTGTAGCATCTCTACTATATAGCGGATGTATGACGTAACAACGCGAGTCATTACAACGCGTGCAGTTACATCGCATTCGTTACAACGACTGCGATGTTACTACGCTATGCCATTACAACGCAAGTCTTTACATCGACTTGCGCTAGATGGCGACTAAAAAGGGTGCCCAACAATAACTGGCATCAGGACCAGACTGGAAACGCAATCCGGCCCTGGCAATTGAGTCAGAGGGTGTGGAAAACACTGCGGCTGCTCTTGTTACAGGGTGCTGATAAAACCAGTCCCCGGTAACGAACACGCCCCACCACCAGGGGTCCAAAACAAGCCCCCACCCTGGCGGCCCACCGGCAAACGCCTGGTGCCCACTACGGCCAGTCCGGCCCTGACTGCCATCACATAATGGACTTAACCAGGGATCCTACTACTTGTAAGTACTGCTTCTTCTCCCTGTCACCTCATTTTCAACTCGTGAATGCCCCCCTTTTAAGTTCAAACATTAAAAAAAATTGTAGGTCCATCCCTTGCCACAAGTGGGAAATCTTTTTCCTCCTGGAAAGCAACAATCCTGGTGTTGTTTTCCTAACGGAAACCTGGCTGCACCAGCATCATTCAGGCACTTCCATCTGACTATTAAGTAGTTTACCAAGACAGAGAAGCAAGAAAGGAGGGGGGGGGGTCTTGCAATTATTTTGAAGTTCTCTCTTAGCTGCCTTATTGACCTACCGCCTACTCACCTACAGTTAAAATCTCATCTTTTCAATTTCCCTGTCCCAGACATCTACGTTTGCGGGTGCTCTAATCTATCTCCCCCACCCCCCCGGGCTCACCAGGCCAGTTCATCCCCCAGTTTACGGTTCTAGGTGATTTGAACCTTCACTTTGATGAGCAAGACGATACCTTAGCATCTGGTCTTCCGGCGACCTTGATGCGTTGGAACTGGGCCAATAAGTACATCACCCCACCCACAAAAGGGGCATCTCCCTGACCCTGTATTTTCCAACAAGCCCATGCTTCAGGTGTTGGATCCTATACCAGTCCCTTGGACCGATAATTTTATTAATCCCCTTGGTCCTTAGGATTCCTGGCCCGCCTCCACATTTGAAACCTTTAGCCCGGGAAGGTCGGTACTGGTCACAACTAAATCTCCATAATTGGAGAAGGAGCCTCTTATGAGCTCACCTTCATTGGGTTCAAATCTTCAAGACACCAACAATAGGATCTCGGAATGGATAACCCATTCTTTGGACCAAACTATTACTCATACTTAATTTAAGCAAAGTATTAAAAAGAAGAAGATGGTACTCCCCTATCTTAGATATCTTTTTTAAAAAAAGTAAGATCGCAGAGAGGTCCTTCCAGTCATCTGTGGAGTGCCGCTGGGGCCTTTGAACAACCCCAGATTATTCAAGGTGTACCTGCAACCTCTGGCTGATATTATTACTTATTTGGGTATTTCAATAGTGTCCTACGCTGACGATACCCAGCTGTTTTCTTCATTTGCACTTGACGGTGACCCTTCAGCATCCACATTGGGTCCTTGTCTGGAACGGGTCGCCGTCTGGATGGACACATCCTGCCTCAAGCTCAAAGGATCAAAGACCGAAATCATGATCCTTGGCAGGAATTATTCCCTTTAATGGGCCTTGGCCTAGCCAGGATATTTCAGCCCTCCCCCATTTTTTAATACAGCTATAAAAAGCCTGGGTGTGTGGCTTGATAAAGTCTTGATGATGGAAACCCAGGCCACTAAACTTTCGGCCAGTTGATTTGGAATCCTGCGCATGCTGGGCAAGATTCTGTCTCTGCTCTCTCGGATGGCGAAGAGGCCGGTAGTTCAGACCTTGATCCTCTCTTGCCTGGACCAACGCAACTCACTGTATCTGAGCTTGCCTATGGCAGTCACTCGGAAATGACAAGCTGTGCAAAATGCTGTGGCACACACCCTACTTGGGATTCCCAGACATGAGCCAGTGAGAAACGATTTGAAAATTCTTCACTGGTTGCAGGTCACTCGGAGAATTGAATTTAAATCTAAATGTATTGCCCACAGAGCGCCACACGTGTGTTGTCCCCCATCTTACGTCAGCTGGTGCCTGCCACATTCCAAACAAGCCACTCAGAATCTCACATCTACATTCAGCTTCTGTGTCCTCAGTTAGAAGAGCCATAAGTGGAGGTCGATTTTTTAGTTTCAATGTAGCAAAGCTTTGGAACTCTCCTCCCTTTGTCATCAGCTCTATAGATAATGAGTTGGGCTTTCGGAAGGCCCTTATGACCTTCCTCTTCAAGAACTAAGGGACATATTATCAAGGACGGCGTTAAAATTATCTCCGGTTTAGCGGCAGAAAACTGCCGCTAAAGCGGCGATAATGGGCTTGATCATATGCCCTGGAGAATTCCCATAGAAGCCCATGTTCACACCAGAACATGGGCTTCTATGGGAATTCACAAGGGCATATTATCAAGCCCATTATCGCCGCATAAGCGGCAGTTTTCTGCCACTAAACCGGCGATAATTTTTAACGCCGTCCTTGATAATATGCCCCAAAGTTCGTAAATTCTTTTTTTCTGCCTTCTGCGGAACACTTCTTTTCCTCAATCAGCACTAGGATGCCTGCAGGTCGCCACGCGCTTTACAAATCCTGTGACATAGCATCAGGTCAAGATTGTGCTTGTGGTACCCAATTATTATTCCCTTTCAGTTCAATTTAATAAAGACCTAGGGAACCTGGACATGATCCAGTAACTGCTCCTGCCATCAGTCTTTCAAGAAGCATATAATCAATGTAAAATAAGTGCACATGGCTTGCCTTGGTAGTGAGTGTTGAGTAAGTTCTCCCTGATGGTGAGCATTATCAGAGTCATTCACCAAGGTTTGAAACTGGACTTGAAATCACTTGATGTGCAATTTGAATCCAGATAGTTGACAATTAATGATTGGTATTATTAGTGCCTTAGTGGCACTTGGAAGGTCTAAGATGGATCTGCAATTAGAGAGATCGTTGGGACTTGCAGAGGGTTTCAACAGTAGTAGAGCAGTGATCACATACCTAAGGAGTTAGCTTTTAGTTGTAATGCACTCATTTACCAACAGGCATCTGCTACTGAAATAAAGCTATGCAACAGGACCACAGACAAAAGTATAGATAGATTACATGAATAGATAGAATCTAAAGACAGCAGTAAAGGGAAAAACAATAGAATTATCTATATTGGTTGGTTTAGATAGCCTTTTTTAGTTTTCGATCATTTGCATTGAAAGCTAACTCAAGGCAAGTGGCCTTAAAGTGAATCTCCCCATACAGAAGCATAAACTAAAGCAGAGACCTCAAAAGTTTTAGAGCCACAGGAAAATAATTAAATTAATTTTCACTAGATAGGGTGCACGTGATACCATGATAGAGACAGAACATGATACAGCAAAAGGTGGCTAGGAAAGGAAGAAAGGAAATGAGTCTGTAGGACGTTGAAAGCAGAGAGGCACCAAAAACAGACTGGTCCTCACATCTTAAAGAACTACACCAAGTGAAAGAACATCTTCTATGTTCCCCAGTGCGCAACTGAGCTTAAGGGAGGTTTGAAGAGGGCATTTGATCAAAAACTCTCAATTGCCAAAGATTGCACTTCACTCCACATCTTTCTGGACTGCGAACAGTCTGAGATTGCTGAAGAATTCTCAAGCCAGTTTAGTTTGAGTAAAAACATGCATTTTGCCTTTTCATTCCACTCTTAGTCTCCCCGGGTGCCATATCCCTACTAATCACAGTTCCTGTCGAATTGATGTAGTTCCCGTCGCCATGCCTGAGTTACCGAGCTGAGCTCAGGAAACAGGAGATTCCTTTTTCCATCACACTGAAAGGCCTGCTTCAGTATGAATGCCTTCTTGTTCCCTGTGCAAGTTTGGGTCGCTCAACACCACAGCAATGGTCCCCTCGTTACCGTCACCAGAGGGATGAGCCTTCCTAGACGGTCGTCTATACATCATCTCAATCAGTCACTCAGTTTTTATATTCAGGGGGCGCCAAGTTTCAAAAGAAAAGTCACTCAATTTCCAGTGATACTGTCTTGCCTAAGAGGGTTTGTCGGGTGCCCCAGGGCCCTATGCCGTAGGCTTTCCAGCCTTTCCACCCTGCCATTAAGTGACAGCAGGGCCCCAGTCACTTTTTCTTGGTATTCTTTCTGCACCTTTGTGCTGTACTTCATCCAATCCAGCCTTCACTCTATCGAAAGCACTTTAAATGCCTCCTAATCTCCTACTTTGGGCATCAGCTAATCTTCCAAAATTGCATCACCTTCACCACCAATTTTTTACCTTTATCCTTTTGTCAGAAGACTGACAGAAATCACTGATTTCGCGTTTTTCGACTTTGACAAACTAGTGTCACATCCAAGTGCTGCACTGCTGTCATGTTGTCGTCAAAACCCCCACATGGACCCTTATTCTCACTACCAGGGGGCACCTCATCACATTGCCGCCAGCCATTGTTTCCTCCTGGTTTGGTTCGAAGCGGGGTCCTGTTCCATCCTGCTCACTGCAATGCCTAGGCACTGCAACTCTTTGCCTTCAAACTAGGTAGAAAGGGCGCTGATCGGGCAACTCTGCCCGTACCTTTTACCAACAAGGCCAGAGTCCCTTGTCCGCACAGCCTCCACTGGCGCCATTTTGTCTGCATCCCAGAAGGCCAGGAAGCACACTGCTGCCTCAAATTTCTAAACAGTTGACAAACTGTCCATCACTTTACCAGCTGCTACTGTTGCTTCATTGGTTCCGTGCAGAGAGACTAAGAAAGGCAATAAGACAGGCTTTTGAGGCGCCCAGAAAGCTCAGGATATCTGTGCTGCACCTGGAGCTCAAAAGAAAGCAGTCACTCTGCTCACCGTTCAGATGCCCCTGCCCCCCATACCTCACCCGATAGCCTTTCTAAAAAAAGAAAATGGATAGTTCTGAATTATCGAGAGATCAAGCTGGTAACTTGCTCTAGAGACTGGATGCCCAGTGTTGTTAAAATTGTGTACGGGAGGAGAAGCCGCACTTTGTTGATCCTGGGATAGTAAGTTGGAGAGAAAATCTCAAACTCAGGGTGCCTAAAATTTTAGGAGAGCAGAGAACTCAGAATTTTTGACCCATAAAATGTCTAATGCATCTGGGTGATACCTTTGCAGTGAACGCTTTGCTCAATACCAACCACTGCAACTCCTGATCAGCAGTTTCACCACCCTTGAATCAAAATTCTACAATCTTTCAAAGACTGGCAGTAAACATCTGGTCGTGCATTGATGAAGACTATTGTGATAGTCAAGCCTGGATTTTATGCACGAGGTGACTATGGAGAGATGATGGGTTTTAGGCAGTATGGTGGGAGTGGTCCCCTAATAGAGCTGCCCTCTGGTGGAAGGACGTAGGAAAAAGTGTCAGCTTATACATGTGTGCTAGTGGGCGATCTATAATACTTCAAATGACCCTCTCAGTGTGCAAAGGTCGTTGTCTAAATGGGGAGGAGAAACCTGATTTTTAGTAGTGCACACCCACAATGTGTAATCCCAGCAGAGATTGAGACCATGTGTCTCATTACAAAAATAAAGTATTTTAGCCAGCAAATCTGCTAACTTTTTTATTGACAGCGATAATGTTCCCATGAAGAAACAAGCATTGGCATAGCCTAGAGGTCTCGCATTTGGAACCTTATAAGTGTTTAGCCATGCAACAGTTGATGTTGTTGCACCAAGGATTTTGTGCTGCATAACTAAATACTTATAAGGTCCCAAAAGCGAGACCTATTGGCTATGCCAACGCTTGTTTTACATTGTTAGCCAATTACCCCTTAATATTGTGAAGTCTGGAAATCTAGTCTCTGGAGCAGAAGCCTAAAACAGGTACCCGAGTCGGAAGAGCTTGCACTCCCTCCTGCCTTTCTCCGTCTTTACCATTTCTAGAAAGAATAAAATATTCAAGACTTACGGTACTTTACCCCCGACCGCCGAACCTCTCTCCCAGGACCCCAGACTGTGTTCAAAGCTAGGAAGCTGCTGTCCGGGAGCAGTGAAGTTCGAATTTAGCGAGGGGAAAGGGGGGCCACAGGGAGCACCGAGGAGGAAGAGAGACAGAGGGAGAGAGGGAGGGAGAGCGACAGAGAGAAGCCAGGGGGCTGTGGCGGAGGAGAAAGGGAAGAGGGAAAAAGGAAAATGGGCACAGAAAGAGAGGGGGTGAAAGGAGAGAGGAATGTGGGAAAGGGGGTGGTAGCTCCAAGCGAGATAGGATAGAAGAAGCGCTGAGAGGACAGAGGTGAAGGAAGGAGGAGGCATGGAGTGGTAGCAGGAAGGAAAGAATGTGAAGTGAGAGAGTTAGGTAGGGGTGGTAGAGGGAGGATGAGAGACTGAGGTAGTGGTGAGATAGGGAAAGAGACAGTGAGGAAGGGGCGAGAGGGAGAGAGAGGGAAATGTGAGACAGGGAGAGATGCAGGAGTGAGAGAAAGAGAAGAAAGAGGGAGGGATAATAGAGGTAACACGTGGTGCAGGGGTGCTACAGCAGAGGAGAGGACGTGCAGGGAGAGACAGTAGGGGAAGGGAGTGAGCGCAGAGGAGAAAAGGGCAAGAGGAGAGGCGGTAGTAGAGAGAAGGGGAGCAGATGATAGGGAGGGGGATCACAGAGAGTTAGGAGAAAGAAGGATAGATGATAGAGATATATAGTTTGGGGGTAGTTGAGGGTGGGCATGAGGAAGAGCAGAACATGGGGGAGTGATAGTGAAGAGAGGGGCGAGGAGAGCAGGAGTGAAGAGGGGGTCAGGAGAAGGATACATAAGAGAGATGTAGAAGAGAAAGAGGAGGGAAGAAAAAACTGTGTAGATGGGAAAGAGGAGGACAGTGGAGAGGTGAGGAGAGAGTAAGTAGGAATCCTTGGCAACAAAGCGCCGCCCGACCACACTGTAGCAGAGAGGGAATCGGACGAGAGCAGAGCAAATCAACAAGCACACCAGGTGGGCTAGCGGACAGCTGCACACATGCAAAAGCCTTGAAGTAAAGAGGAATGTTAGGCTAGCCAAGAACCATAAGGCGAAAAAAAACCTTTCGGACTTCTGCACTGTGTAGTAAAAGGTTCAACTGCACTGGGTTGATTAGCAGTCCCTCTGGGTGTTTTGATGGCCAGAGCTGCACCACAAACAATGCATTTATTTAGTACTGTTAAATCCAGCAGCAACGACCAATGCTGTGTAGCTGATCACCCTTTTCAACGCCAGGATAACCATATCCACACACTGAGCCATTCTGGCTCTGTACACTCGAGCAATCATTTCTAATGCAGGCTCAAATACCGTAATGCAAACCATGTAATATGGTCCAATACCGAGATGTGTGTTATTATATTTGATACTGCTCCCGGAGGTGCAACCATTACCCCACACAATAATAATATGCGGTCTACATCTCAGACAACTGTGATGGTAGGGTGAGCTCTTTGAGAAGGGGAATGGATGAGGTTTAAAACAAAAGCAGTGACATCACCTCACACAAAAGGAAGCACACATGCATCCAAGTTACTGTGAAATATTACGTTTACTTGCCTTTGTAAATGAAGAAAAAGGAGCCCAATACAGAGTAGCACACTGTGGTAGCAGAACGAACTCAGCAGACCAAGAAGGGGAGATTCAGTAGCGAGAGTGGCAGCCATTTCAGTCATCGCGATCACGATCGCTGTGAAAGCGAAAGTGATCGCGATGACGCGCTAAAGCACGCAAGGGATGCGCGTGCAGTAGCGCGCATGCTTGTGCAGTGGGCTGAAGCGCTTCCCAAAAGTGGATTGCATGGCCGCACGATGCACGTGATTGTGCGCGTGCTCGCCATGCATTCCACTTTTGGGAGCACTTTTGGGAGCCCCTTACTAGAGTCTCACATAGCGATTGCTACGCAATAGCTAGGCGAGACCTACAAAACACTAGGTGACTAAAAAAAAAGGAGAAACATGAGGAAGTGTATAGCAAATAAGGATTTATCAAACCAATCAAGATTAGAGAGCTGTTTTGCTTATCAGAGTTATGGCCCGCCTCAAGTGTGGAGCTCATTGGAGCCTAAATAGCAGAAAGTATAGCATGCTGTAAATACAGCCTTCTTGAGAACACAGTTCAGTCCGGTGGTGTTAGACCTGGTGTCTTGCTTCGCCCTCCAAAATACCACTCCCACACGATGGCCCAAACATGACGAAGCAGGAGACATAACACAACAACACCTAGAAAGGAGTTTCACTTTACAAAATGAAACACATCAAAGTCTCTTTTTAGAATAAGGCTTGGGGTTTTATTTATGCAATGCTCTCTAACAGAAAGGCTTTTCCAGATGTCAAATTAACAACATTCAAATGTACATAGAGATATATATTTCTATGCAAGCAATAATAACACACATGGCAAATGTAACAGTTAAATACATTAATAATAATAATGAATGAACAAGCAGCAAATAATACTGGACGTCCTGCAAGAAATCAAAAAGATATATACACTAAACACTTCAAATGCTTACTTTGGATGCGCACTCTGACTCACTCACACATCAAAAACAAAACACCTCAAATGATCACAGCCACTGGAAACTGCACAAACAGCCACGCATCACAATGGCACTAGTCAGAAACAAATCACCTCATCGGTGGTTCACTGGACATCCTTGCCAACTCAAGCTAGAGGAGCCCGTTGACAGCCAGGCATGGACTCTCGATCGGGACTCAGGTTCCGTGCATTTGTGATGACACGTCTGTCCCACAAATGAGCTCCAAATCTCCCTGCCAAGACCCTCCGCCGTTATAGGCTCAAAACACACTAGAAGGTTTGAGAGTCTTTCCTTCCTCGCCAAGGAAACTTACTGGAATTGGCCACCTTCCATGTAAGCATTCCAGGGCTAAATGAGTTCCCATGTTACCTCTACATTCTCACATGTTCCAGCATTTATCTTAACGAAGCTTACGAAAGCCTCAGTACATTTAACAATCTCTTCCAAAAAATAAAAACCAACCTTGAACGTGGATAAACTTGGGCAATCTGGGGGCCTGCCTGTGCATGCAGAGCAAGACAGAGTCAGAATTCAGGATGACATGAGGCCATGTCAAAGCCAATAATAAGAGTGTCATTATACTTCTCAATGTACAACACAATGCACATTTGTGCACCACTGCCTATAGCATCACATACTTCATCTCTCACTGTACAACATAATGCACATGTGTGCACAACTGCTCATAACACTGCACTTCCAGACCAAAAAGTACATTCCACACCTCTCTCTCTCAGGCTTTCAAATGCACATCCCACATGTTCTGTTCTTGGCAAGCTGTTCTACTCTGTGACAGCTCCCACTTTAAGACTGCAAGATTAAATCTTCAAGTGAAACAAGGCATATATGCAGGACGTACGTTCATGCTAGAGTAAAATGAAACACCAAAGTCAATTAAAAAGATGTTAGTCAAAGGTCATCACATGGTGTCAAACAATAAGAGTGCCGCTAGCACTACATTCCACCCCATGACCTTTGACTATCATAACATACATATATCAAAAAATGAACTTCTTAACTGGAAGCACAAATATAAATGAAGCACATATTAAAACAGTGACACTATAAAAACATGTAACATAATCATTTAAAAAAAGCTCATGCATCTCTTAATATTTCATTTAAAATAGCTCATGCATATCTCAAAATAACTCCGGTTCAAGAATAAATGTAACATACTACTTCATTTAAAAAAAGCTCATGCATATCTGATAACAACTTGACTGTAGGAATGAATGTATGATGAATACACAAAATGGATTCACAAATAGAGCTCATTGATGCTCCTAATGTTATAAATGGCTAATTCTGGAACTTCTAATAATGAAGCAACCAAATTTATAAATTTTGCTTAAATAACAGAACTTCAAAATCATCGTCTTTAAACTGAACAGCATCTTCTGTAATTTTAATTTCACAATCTATTTTAGGTTTTTTTTCAAACTGAACAGCATTTCCGGAACAAATAATGACCTTCTGTGTGAAAGACACACAGCCTTCTTGCTTTGAAATGATATCTTTAAACATTTTACTTTATTTTCACCACATCGGTCAATTATCATGGCTAGGTAGGTCCATCTAGGTCTAGTTGATTCAGCCAAAGGATGTCGGCAACAACGTAGGTTTGCGCCGTCCGGTGATCACCCCAGGGTTGGGGTCCCACACCCTCACAGGCCCACTCAGACAAAGGCACCCACACAACAGGACAGGGAAATCAGGTACACCAACACGTCACAGTATAATCTGGAAAAGAAACAAGCATCACTCTTCTTGCAAAAAATATTTTTCAAAAAGCGGACATTCTCCTTTTTCTGTTTTAGGTCTGATGGCACAATATTATCTTTTCTGTCTGCACGGTTCTTTGCTGGCTCTGGGGAATTATCTGAGAATTCTACCCACACTATGGCCTCTGAATTCTTGGTATTGGAGTGAAACTCTCATTCTCCCTGCACAGTAAGAAGGGCTGGGGCAGTCCCCTTCCTGACTATCTCTCCACATACTGCTGAATATGTGCACCCTTGATCATTTAGCATGAACCCAAGGCAATCCATCTGCCGTATCTGCTCTGGTAATTTTCATTTCTCCAACTGACCCATCACCATCTGTGGGACTGGCCTGAGCTATGCATACTGACAAATAGGAATCAAAGTTCTAAGTAAGTCTAGGGGGATATGCATCCCTTCATTCTCTGCCCACCTGTTGGTAGTTTCTTTCTCTCCTAGGTGCTCGCACTTAGTCATGCACACCAAATCTGAATCGTGTGTCACCACCACTATCTCCAAGATTTTAGCCTTTTCATTTGTAAGGGAATTAAAGTTTCTGTCTAGTGAATGAATAGAACAATTAGCATCTACATGATACACAGTAGCTGGACTTTGCAGTACAATTCGCCATATTTCCCTGCCCCACTTCACTGGGGAATCCTGTGTCTCAGGCGAATATATGATGTTACAACGCAAACAATTACAACGCATACTTTTACATTGAAGTTTTTACAACACAACTACCATTACATTGCAATATTTTACAACGCATACCATTACAATGCATTTTTTTAAACTACCATTACAACGCATTCCATTACAACGTATACCATTACAACGCATAATGTTTTTCTCTACAACAGTAGGCTAAGTGTTGGATAGTGTAGGGTAAAACATTACTATTCCCACTCCAGTGAGCGTAACAGTAGGGAAAGTGTTGGATAGCGTAGGGGTAAAAATTACTATTCCCAACTACCCCAAAACCTATACACACCCTAAAACTTAAAATTCTCCTTTACTAACCTTGCAATGCGTTGTGATGGCATGCATTGTAATGGCATGCCATGTAATGACATGCGTTGTAATGGCATGCGATGTAAAGGCACCTGCATTGTAAAAGTTGCATTGTAAAGGCATTGCGATGTAATGCCTGCATTGTAAAGAATGTTTCCCGTGTCAGGCACCTCAAACACCACCCCTGGATTTTCTATTAGGACTTGAACCAACTATTCATGCAAAACTGCAGTTTCTGTCTGTATGAACCACTTGATCACATTTGCTTCTCGCGCATTACCTGTTCTGTATAACTCAGGGGAAATCATCAGCCATTGCATTAGAGAAATTTCAAAACTCAAAATCACATTGGGCCATATGTAGGTAAAACTGAAATTCCTAATTCTTAATACCGAATTTTTCCGATTCGTTATTAAGAATTCGGAATTTCCGATGTAGGTAAAAATTCGGTATTTGTTACCGATTCTGTAAAATTCGCAAAAAAACATTACCGATTCCTTAACACCAATCGGTATTACCAAATCTGTATTACCGAATCGGTAAATACTGAATCGGTAATTCAAAACACCAGCAATTGAGGAATCAGCCAATCATATGCATTCACCCCATCTCCCAACCAGGAAGTGGCAACACCCATGCAGGTGTACTGAATCTGAACCTTCTGGAGAGGCTGGGAGTGCAGAGGAGGACAGAGGAGCCACTAGGAGAACTTTACCTATGAAACCTGCACAATGTCTGACAAGGAGACAGACAAAGAAGGTGCTTAGAGGAAGAGAAAGTTAAAGTCCAGGGAAAAGGAGCTCCAGGTCCTAATTGAGAAGGTGGCCAAACAACATTCGAAGCTGTTTGGCAAACAGTCCCTGCAAGTGGCTGAATCTGCAAAACGGAAGATCTGGCTGGGGATAGAGGCACAAGTGAATGCCATAGGAGTGACCACCCGGGAAATAGATGACCTGAAAAAGAGGTGGTATGACATCAGGGGCATCTGCAAAAAGAAGATGCCAGAGATAAAAAAACAAGCCAGCTAGACAGGAGGAGGAAGGAACAGGGCACCTACACTGACTGCTCTTGAACAGCTGGTGGAGTCCACCATAGAGCCGGACAGCGTATGCGGAATCGGGGATGCAGACAGCTCAGCCAGAGCTGCCAAGAAACAAGGTAAGAAGCATGCACACCAATCTGCGCCCCCCATTCCCTATCCCCATTCCCCAATGAGGCTGTGTGAATCCCACTCCAGTACAGGTTTTACTAATCATCAGCAATGCATTCTGGGAGATGTAGTCAGTGGAACACGTATCATGACAGTCATCCCACTGAACACCAAGGCATGTGACACACATCAGTGATAAGCAAGCAGAGGACAGAAATATAGTGTTCCAGGAATGACAAATTATTATTGCTACGTAGGGCTGCCAGACTAGTGAGCTAATGTACAATTTCTGTCCACAGGCGAGACATCGCGCAGGGCTGCACGAGACAAGGGAGGAAGGGCACCCCAGAAGGAGAGAGCGGAGGAGGCCAGTGCAAGTACAGGGCACACCACACCACCACCGCCAGCATCACCACCACCGCCAGCATCACCACCACCGCCAGCATCACCAACACTGCTAGCATCACCAACACTGCTAGCATCACCAACACTGCTAGCATCACCAGCAGCAACACCACCGCCAGTGGCAAGACCCAGGAGGCATGCAGTTGCCACTCTACAAGAGATGGAGTTGTCCTTGGAAGACACCAGGGGTCACGAAATCTCGACTGTGCCAGTGGATGGCAGTAATGCAGGGTCACAGTCCACCTCAAGGAGATCGCACACCGGTGCCAGACGCCGCAGGGAACAAAGTCCACCTTTGCAGGGTGAGGACAATGGTGTATTTGCAGGGCTGGAGGCAAACATGGTCAAGGTTCAGCGCCTGCAGGGGAAGGCGATACAGTCTGTAAAGCGGCAAATGAGACATCTGAATTGTAGCATGCATAACATCGAGAAGGGCATCAGTACTATGAACTCTACGCTGTCTGAGGGCATGAAGGAGATGGCAGAAGGCATGAAAGGGATGGCTGAGGGCATGAGGGACATGTCCCAGGCTGTGATGCGGGTGTGCAGCAAACTTGAGGGGGACAGGGTGGCACGGCACAGGGAGAGGCAGAAGATGGAAAACCATACAAAGGCGGTGAACCGCCTCGCAACTGCCACATCTCTACTCTGCAGGCGCTCCCTGGCCATGCAAAAAGGGGTGCAACAGTGCAGCCATGATGTCTCTAGGGGGCTTGTCAAGGTCACAACTGCACTAGAAGTGCTCCTAACAACTCAGGCTGCCAATACTGGTGCATGTGATGTGGGGGACGCCGAGGAGACTACCAGTCGCAGCAACGCCCCCTGCAACTGAGACCAGGAGGAGCAGCAGGCGACATGGGGCTGGCACTGGGACCATTGCCAGTGAAGACAGTCTGCTGAGTGAACCCAGCAGTGGTGTGCGTGGCCGCAGGCGTCGATGCAGCCCACACTTTGTGCCCTCTATTGGGTGACTTAACCCATGACAAGCTCTTAGCGTTGTCACAAATAGGACTGGCAAGTTGAGCCCTTTGTGTAGTGGCGTAGTGTCCAAAAATAAAACTACGTCATTCAAATGCAACAACTGGCTGTGTCTCCTTACTTACTCAGAAGTAGTTACGTGTGATCTCTGCCCGTCTTTGTCTCCCATCTGGTGCTGGCGCCACTCCTGCTGCGTTGGGCTCTGGCTCAGCAATTTCATCATCATCGTCCTCTGAGTCCGTTAATTCAACTTCTGTGCCTTTCTTAGTGGCAAGGTTGTGCAGCATAGCACAAGTTGCATTGATTTTGCAGCAGATGATGGGTGTGTACTGACAGGCGCCTCTGCTTTTGTGGAGGCAGCGGAGCCTGCTTTTCAATAGTTCAAACATGCGCTCCACTACGTTGCGTGTTGTCTTGTGTGCCACATTGTATCGTCTCTCACTCGGGGTTGATGGGTTTAGGCGAGAAGTGAGGATAAATGACCGCACAGCATAAGCGCTATCACCCAGGTGAGAAGGAGAGTGCCATTAATTACAAACACCGACACATTAATCTGCTGTATACATCAGGGTGTGTCACAATGATTTACCTAGCAGGTATCCTCCAAATTCTCCTGCAGCCAGGCGTGTGTAGATCCCACTGTTCTGGAACATGTAGGAGTTGTGGGTGCTCCCTGGAAATTTGGCCACAATGTCGGTGATTATGTTGGCTGCATCGCAGATTACCTGCACATTTATGGAGTGGGTGGATCTTCGGTTTCTGTAGATATACTCAGTGGCTGCAGGTGGGCAGATTGGAATGTGTGTCCCATCAATGCACCCTATGACATGCTGGAACTGTGCCATTTGGTAAAAGTCTGTCTTGGTTTTCAGCAGTTCCGCCCGTGTGTTTGGGAAGCTTATGTAGTGATGCATTCTCTGCATCATGGCGTCCAGGAACTTCTTGAAGAAACGGGACAGGCAACTCTGTGACACCCCACCTACCGCAGCAATAACCCTCTTGTAACTGCCAGATGCAAGTAGGTGTAGGCTACAGAGCACCTGCACATGTGGTGGTATGGCGTGCGCCCTTGTTGTTAGATGGTCCAGGAGTGGGTGCAAGTCCCTTATCAGGTCCATGATGGTTTGGGGGTGTAGCCTGTACCTTTCATGGATCTCAGCCTCAGTCAGTTGGAAGAGTGTGATGCGCTGTCTGTAAACGCGCTCCTCCCGTCTCCAGATCCTCACTCCTGCTGCCTGTAGCCGTAGCCGACTTGCAATTACATAGAAAGCCGCCATAGTGATCACACTGTTGCATTTTGGGATTGCTTATATACACTTCACCTGATTACCACCTGCTTTCATTCAGTGTTAATTACCGACTCCTAAATACCGAATTTCATGAAATTCTGTATTACCAACTTTTCCTACATCTCTTTTATCATCTTTACCGTTTCTTATTTACCAATTCGGTAAATTAGGAATCGGTATTTCGGATTCAGGAAATTAGGAATCGGTAATAAGGAATCGGTATTTACCGATTCCTTATTACAGATTCCTTCCCTACATCGCGCATGCCTATATACCGGTCGGTAACGGTGAAATTTACCGAATTTCACCGTTACCGACCGGTATTTGGCCACCTACATCGGGCCCATTATGCCTTATTGTCATCTGCCCAGTGTCTGTCAGAGTGCAAAAACACAAAAGCACCAGTATCTGCCCTGTGTGTGTCACAGCACAAGTCAAAAGCAACCGTGTCTGCCCTGCGTCTTTAAATTTTTTTTAGAATCTTACAAGTGACGCCAAAATGCCTTGGTATCTTGCTTCGCCCTCTAAAATACCACTCCCACACGATGGCCCAAACACATGAAGCAGGAGACATATAACACAACAACACCTAGTAAGGGGTTTCACTTTACAAAATGAAACACATCAAAGACTCTCTTTTTAGAATAAGGCTTGGGGTTTTATTTATGCAATGCTCTCTAATAGAAGGGCTTTCCCAGATGTCAAGGTAAGAACATTCAAATGTATATAGAGACAAATATTTATATGCAAGCAATAATAACACACTTCAAAGAGATATACACTAAATACATCAAATGATTACTTTGGATGTGCACTCTTTCTCACTCACATATCACAAGGAAAACATCGCAAATGACCACAGCAACTGGAAACTGCACAAACAGCCACATATCACAATGGTACTAGTCAGAAACAAATCACCTCATCAGTCGTTCACTCGACATTCTTGCCAACTCAAGCTAGAGGAGCCCGTTGACAGCCAGGCATGGACTCCTGATCAGAACTCAGGTTCCATTCTCTTGTGACGACACGTCTGCCCCACAATGAGCTCCTAAGCTGCCTGCCAAGACTCTCCACCTTTATAGTCTCAAAACACACTAGAAGGTTCGAGAGTCTTTCCTTCCACGCCAAGGAAACTTATCGGAATTGGCCACCTTCCATGAAGCATTCAAGGGCAAAAGTAGTTCCCATGTTCCCTCTACATTCTCACATGTTCCAGCCTTTATCTTAGCAAAGCATACTAAAGCCTTCGGCACATTCAACATTCTCTTCCACAACCAAAACAACCTTGAACGTGGATAAACAACTTGTGCAATCTGGGGGCCTGCCTGTGCATGGAGAGCAAGACAGAGTCAGTATTCAGGATGACATAAGGCCATGTCAAAGTCAATAGTAAGAACTTCATAATACTACCCAACGTACAACACAATGCACATTTGTGCACCACTATCTATAGCATCACATACTGCATCTCTCAATGTACAACATATGGCACATTTGGGCACCACTGCTCATAACTCTGCACTTCAAGCCCAAAAGTACATTCCACACCTCTCTCTCTCTCTCTCTCTCTCTCGCTCTCTCTCTCTCTCATGCTTTCAAATGCACATTCCACACATTCTATTCTTGGCAAGCTGTTCTACTCTGTGACAGCTCCCACTTTAAGACTGCAAGATTAAATCTTAAAGGGAAACAAGGCATATATGCAGGACGTACACTCATGCTAGGGTAAAATGAAACACCAAAGTCAATTAAAATGATGGTAGTCAAAGGTCATCACGTGATGTCAAGCCATAGGAGTGCCTCTAGCACTACACCTGGCTTGTCCAGCGGGTTTTTCCCCAGACTTTTTGCTTTTTGGCCTCCTGTTTTGGACCCTGGTTTTGTTGGTTTTATGACTCTGGGCACATAACCATAGCTGATCAGTGCTAAAGTGCAGATGCTGTCCCTGTCAATTGTATTTATAGATTGGTGATTCCATGATTGGCATATTTGATTTACTTCTAAGTCCCTAGTACAGCACACTGTGTGTGCCCAGGGCCTGTAAATCGAATACAGCTAGTGGGCCTGCAGCACTCATTGTGCCACCCACATGAGCAGCCTGTAAATGTAACTCTGACCTGCCACTGCAGTCTGTGTGCAGTTTAGTACTGCCATGTCGACCTGGCAAGTGCACCCACTTGCCAGGCCCTAACCTTACCTTTTCTTACAAGTGAGTCACCCCTAAGGTAGGCCCAAGGTACCCCGTTTTTCACTATTGAAAGGCTAGAAGGATAGAATGGGAGTTTATTTATAACATCTTATAAATATAACTTCCCATTGGGACAAGATAGGAAGATGGAGTTTAGTATGCCTGAACTCAGAATATAAAAACGCATTTTTGAGTAAATATGATTTTTATATTGTGTGTTTGAAAATACCACTTTTAGAAAGTGGGCATTTTCTTGCTTAACCATCCAGTATTGACTAAAAAGAAAAGGTGCCCCCTCAAGGTAAATCTACGGGTCTGGGAGTAAGGGGGGAAAAAAGCAACAATAAATAGTACAAATACTCCCACTCGACCTATATCGCTTTACTCTTGGCTGATGACAGCTCTCTGGGTGACCATCTGTTACACAAACTCATAAACACTGGTTTCCTTTGAACTCATTTTATTTTCTTTATCCATTTAATATGAAAGAGAAAACTTTTTTTCATTGAAAGACATGGTCTAATAAATAGTGCTCATTTACAAAACATATTTCATACAAGAGATTGGCATCGTCATCTCATTAGAAAATGCAATAAGTACAATGAGTGAGAATCCAGTACACATATCACATTTCGTTCTATGAGATAACATCCTGAAGTCTATTCAGTTCACTTACACACAATTACATGTCCCCATACTCACACCACATTCACACCCTCACCTATCCTATTACTCACACATATTCCTCCCATTCATACACACCCCAGTACAACACAACATACACAGATGGAATCAGAGGGGTGACTCATCAACCCTCAGTGGCTGTGTTGGTGACTGGGATGTCACACCATCCGGTCGACGTACGTTTCAATGGGCTCCTCAAGCTTGAGTTGGCAGGAATGTCGAGTGAACGACCGATGAGGTGATTTGTTTCTAACTAGTGCCATTGTGATGTGTGGCTGTTTGTGCAGTTTCCAGTTGCTGTGGTCATTTGAGATGTTGGACCATAGGAGATGAGAGTTTCTTGGTCCTAATTTCTGATTTATGTTATGAATACTGAATTCTAAACTCTCTGCCTGTTTTGCCAACGTATCCCAATTTGCAGGGATAGATGATAACTTACACTAATAATACTGATATTTGTAGAGCGCGAACAGCTACCTCACGAGGAGGTGTCCCGGCGCTAAGTAAGCAAGTCAGCGGAGAAGGAGGCACGGGGAATTGCTTAGGTTTACTGCAAGAAGAGCCAGGTCTTTAGAAGCTTCTTAAAGCTATATTCTGTCGTAGCGGATTGAATGGCAGAGGGCAGGGCGTTCCAAAGTTTCGCCGTGCCGGCAGAAAAGGACCTGCCCCCAAGTCTAGCTTTTTTTGCTCGTGGAACCTGTTATAGCTCCTGCAATTTGTCTTTCAGAATACCTTCTTGGCCCTTATATTCCCACCATTCTGTGACCAGTGCTGAGTCACATGCGGTGCACGTGCCGCATTTATGGTTACCTTTGATCGGTGAAAGGCCCGTAATTGACTTCTGAGTTTGTTGATTAACGTGTCTGTCTCTGGTGTGTACCAGCTTGTCTTTGAGGTTGGCATTTCTACAATATGCCACAAAAGGTTTTTGCAATCTGCTATGAGCCTCTTTGACATTCAGAATGTGCCAATTTTTATCCAAGATTTTCTTCACCTTTTAATTTAAGGTCGAATGGTTGATGACACATACCGGACTCTCATTCTTCCTACGGTGCGTGCCGGACAGGAGAGCATCCCGGTTGTAATACCTTGCTCTCTTGAACACTATTCTGACTAAGCGTTTGGGTATCCTCTTTGTAAGAGTCTCTTTTTTAGTTCATCCCCATGGATGTCGTATTCTTTAATGTCAGAACAGTTACGCCTAATCCTTAGGAATTCTCCGAATGGTATGGAGTCTTTCTGGCAATCTGGATGGTAACTATCATGCTGTAAGATCGTATTTTTCGCTGTAGGCTTACGAAAAAAACTCACTTGTATTCGTCCTGTGCGACCTGAGATCAATATATCTAAAAACTCTACTGCTTCTGTGCTATAATGAGCTGTAAATTTTAAATTATTGTGGCAGACATTAAACCATGAAATAAAATATTGTAGGGCCTTCTCTTCTCCTTCCCATACGAAAGAAGATATTATCAATAAATCTTCGCCGTATTTTGATGTTTTCAAAGAATGGTGTGACTTCATTATATATGTGCTTAAGCTCGTACTCGCCCATATAGATATTAGCTATACTAGGGGCAAATGATGCCCCCATACTAGTCCCTTTTATTTGTTGCTAGGTATTGCCCTTAAAATCAAAGTAGTTTTGCCGGAGTACTATTTCAAGGCACTCTAAGATTAACTGATCTGGCCTGTCCCCTGTGGTTCTGCTGAGGAGGGCTGCTACCGCTTCAATGGCTTGCTGTTGAGGTATATTTGTGTACTGCGCCTCTATATCTAATGTGGACTGATATTCTCATTCTGGATTGAATGCCATGTTCTCTATTTTGCTTATTATGTCTCCTGTATCCCTAATTTAGGATTGATAATTGCTTGTCAAGGGACATAAAAAAGCATCTATATATTTTGACAGGGGTTCTGTACTCGAATTGATAGATGATACAATAGGGCACAATGGGGGATTGTCTACACTCTTGTGTGTATTTGGTACGCCATACAATGCTGGTGTAACTGGATTTATTTTGTTCAAGAATTCATGTTCTTTACTACAGATGATACCTCATTCAAAAGCTCTGTTAGTAGCAGTGCTGATCTGTGCATTCAATTTTTATTAGACCATGTCTTCAAATGAAAAAAAGTTTTCTTTCATATTAAATGGATAAAGAAAATAAAATGAGTTCAAAGGAAAACCAATGTTTACCAGTTAGCCATCCTGTATGCCTCTGCTGTTTTGTGGATTGACTGTCTGCCTTTGGAGTGATAGGGGCTGGGGATGTGCATTCTCTCAGATGGCCACGGGGGGGGGGGGTTGATGTGTGTCCTGCCTTTCCTGGATGAGTCAGGACTGGGCAGCATAGATCTGGGATGCATTTAGAGTAGTGGAGGAGATTTCTTTTACACCTGAATGGGCCTGGTCTGCCTTGGACAATGCTGTCTCCACCTCCTGTCGGCAGCTGCACCAGAGAGGACACAACTGGTTTTGGCTGGGCAAAGAGCTTCTCTGCCATCAGACAACAAAGCAATTTGTGCTATAAAAAGTCGGGCCCAGACCCCTGAATTTTAGATTACTGCTGAACCAAGGCACCTGCCAGGAAGAAGAACAGGGAGAGCTGGAGAAGGAGTACTGCCTCTCTGCTGTGTGCTGTTGGGGTTGGCCTGCAGTGGTTGCTTCTGTCTGGGCAGGGAAAGGACTGGACTGTGCTTTCATAATCCTTCTGTTAGAGTTTTCTCCAGGGGCTTGAAGTAGAGCTTGCCTCCTGTTGGAAGTCTGTCTCAGGGATAGAAACAACTTCAAAGATTACTTCTGGGATTCAAGAGGAACCTTTCCCAAGGAGAAGAGCTGGAGAAACTGAGGGGAAGTACTGCCTCTTTGCTGTGTGCTGTCTGGGGTTGGCCTCCAGTGGCTGTTTCTGCCAAGGAAAGGACACGGACTTTGCTGTGTGCTGTGTCCCCTACTTGAGGAAGCTCTCCAAGGGCTTGAAGTAGAGCTTGCCTCCCGTTTTGGAAGTTTCCGGGATACAAAGACTTCACCTCCAGCACCCCTGAACTTCCTTGCTGGGAGTTCTGACCTGCCAAGAGGTGCCGGCTGCTGTTCTGGGCCTCTGGAAATTGTTCCTGCTGTTGGGAGCTGGAAAAGCGACACAACTAAGAGAAGCGCTACGCAACCGCATCTGTTTCTGGTGCGTCGCTGAAGAAATCGACGCAGTTCCTGCCCCGGCTGGAGAAAGCACTGCATGCTGCATTGAGTGCACGATCTACAAAGTCCGAGATCACCGCACCTGCAAGAACCAACGCATCGTGGGACCGTGGCTGGAGAAACTGACACATCCCAAATCCTCACGTATCGCATCTGGGTGCCGCACCTGCAGGAACACTGGGGCTGCAGTAAGAAACCGATGCAACACCTCCCCGCACAGTAAGAAACCAACGCATTACCTCCCCGCACAGTATGAAACCGACACATCACCACCCCTGTGTGGCAGTAAGGCACCGACGCATCACATTCCCTGGGCATAAGGAGCCGATGCATCACCTTCCCTAAGACAGTTTTTGTTTGTGCACGTGACACATCCAAGGTACTTTGTGTAAAAAGTGTTGCATCTGCAATTTGTTTTGAACAGAACTGCTTCTACCTTTTTGAAAGTCATATTTTGATTACTGTATTGTGGATTTTTGTCGTTTTGGTCTTGTTTGGCTAAGATAAAGATTATTTATTATTCTAAACTGGTGTGGTGTCCATTTGTAGTGTTTTTACTGTATCACTGTATGTGTGCACAAATGCTTTACACACTGCCTCTGAGATTAACCTGTCTGTTGTGCCAAGCTACCAAGGGGGTGAGCAGGTGTTGTTTTAGAAGTGTATCCCCCTTACCCTGACTAGCAAGAAGGTTCTGTACTTGGACAAAGGTGCAAACCATTGCCAACTTGAGACCTCCATTTCTAACAGGTGGTAATTGAGGTTTTATTAAAGTAAGAGTGAGCAATTTTGCATTATTACTTTTGGAATGTAGTTGCTAGTTGTAAATACTGCCAGCTTGAAAAATAGAATGGATGCATCTTTTCACACCACCACTATTTCCCAAACTTTTAAGAAATAGCGCAGGGGTCAATAGTACAGGTGGCCAAAAATGTTATGAATAGCTGGTGCAGTGGAAGAAAACATTTTGAAAACTCTCAGCTGTTTCTGAACTGCCACTCTGCAGGCTTCCCACTGTAGGTGGGAAACAGAGAATAGTTATGTTCCCCTCACAACTCTGGATTCACTGCCTCCATATTCTGTATTAGAACATTGGAATGTGGAGCACTCCATTGTAGACAATGGAGTGCTCCATGCTTCTACGGGCCGATAAAGGTCCGCAGAGCAACATTCCAATGTCTTACAAAGGCCTCTTGGAGCTCGAGGGGATTTAAATCCCCTCGAGCTTCGAGAAGCCTTTGTTTAATTTGTCAGAACATTCTGCCCTCTAGTGGCAGAATTTTCTAATAGCCTTATAGCCCTTCGTAGCAGGGCTATACCGCTATTAAAGTCCCGCTGCTTTTGTTAAAGTCCCTCGCCTTCGGCTCGGGCCTTTAACGCTGCAGCGGGCCTTTAATAGCCGGTATAGCCCGCTACGGCGGGCTATAAGGCTATATTAGAACATTGGAATTTTGGAAGCTCCATTGAAAACAATGGAGTGCTCCGGGCTTGTAATGGCTGGTATAAGCCCGGAGCACCAACATTCCAATGTGTCTTTGTTCACAGCTCTGGCTGTGAACAAAGACTTCAGGGAGCCTGAGGGGATTTCAATCCCCTCGCGCTCCCTGAAGGCTTTGTTTTGTTAGAACATTCTGCCCTCTAGTGGCAGAATGTTCTAATAGCCTTATAGCCCTTCGTAGCAGGGCTATACCGGCTTTTAAAGTCCCTCTGCTTTGTTAAAGTCCCTCGCCTTCGGCTCGGGCCTTTAACGCTGCAGCGGGCCTTTAACAACCGGGATAGCCCGCTACGGCGAGCTATAAGGCTATTGTAAGGCCTCGGCAGGCTCAAAATTAGGCTTGAGTGCCATTTAGAGTCTGCCTAAATGTTAGATTAAGGAAACACATATGCAGTACTCATCCTCACAGCTAGTTGGATTTGTTCCTTAAGGCAGATCCAGCACCTCCGGTAGGGTTCAGGGCTCAGAGACCTTGTTGACCTGCTAGTCACCGCTAGCAACTTTACAAGACAAGTTCTACTCCTTAGGCTGCAGCCCAGCGATGCCCTTTCTCCAACTGGGTACTGCGCCTTCATCATACAGTTTAGAGCTCTCCTTGCAGTGGTCTAGTCTCAGGTTTGTCCTGATAGCGTGGGAGTGGCAGTTGCGGCCAGCATGGCTCGCAGGTGGGGGGAGACCGCGGGGGGTCGCGTGGGTAGGGGGGTCTCAGGGGAGGTTGCACAGGGGAGGAGTCGTGCCAGGGGGTCTAATAATTTAAGAAAAAATCATTTTTTTTAAATTACCTTGAGGTCCTGTGTCTTCTTGCCTCCTGCTCTACTGCCTGCGACAGGAACAGGAAACAGGCAGCCAATCTCCCTCACCATAGCTAATCACAACGCTGCATGCAGCCTAGTGATTGGTCTGAAGCACCGTAACACGGGGCTTAGCCAGGGGCTAGCAGGGTGGGCATGTCCTCCATGCTGTCTGCAATTCAGCCTGCATGGAGAAGGGCAAAGTGCCCATGACTGGTTTGGGCGGCCCGAAAGGGCTGATCATATAGTCTTTGTGCACTCAAGAGTGGGCACACCACTTGTCCCCTGCCCTGCTCGGAACGCAGAGCAGCCCGGCTCGCCCGCCTACAAAAAGCAAACATAAAATGGGAATTTCTTTGGGGCATATGTATTAAAACATCGTTTTGCGAGTCCTTAATAGTGATTTTTTGCGAATTGCTATTTAGGACTCGCAAAATGCAATGTATGTAGGAATCACAATAATAATTGCGATGCCTACATATTCCTTAATTGCGACTCGCAAATTGCAAATCACAATTAAGGAATACCTTACCATTCATTTCTATGGGCCTAGAGGCCCATAGGAGTGAATTGGAAGACATTCGCAATTTGCGAGTACCCATTAGGTACTCGCAAATTGCGAGTGTAATTTCAAGGGTGCAAGGGTGTCAAAATGACACCCTGTTGCACACCTGAAATATGTATGTGGGCACATGTGGCTCACATACATGCCATAAGGGCATTTATGTGCGCCACATAGCACTTTGAAAAATGCAAAAAAGTGAATTTTTCAAAGAAATCGCAAATTACCACCAACATGAAGTTTGTGGTAATTTGCAATTTCTTAAGCCAAAATCACACAACTTGGGTGCTTACAGAATTGCCTTTAAGGAAACGCAATTTGCGATTCCTTAAATGCATTCGCAAAATGAGGAATCGCACATTTTGTGATTCCCTATTTTGGGAGGGCTTTTTGGGATGAAGCATCCCAAAAGGCTTTTTCATGTTCGCAAACGGGCCAATTCTGAGAAATCGGCCCGTTTGCGAACGGGAAATGGGCTTTATACATATGCCCCTAAAATGTACTACCATTTTATGTTTTTGCTTCTCGCACTGCGAGAAAGCAGTGGGGCGACGTTCCTCCACCATAGCGGAGGAGCTGCCGCTGGGTTATGGGCCAAAAGTTTAATCACTTGTAGGTGTTAAGGCCCCATTCCCGTGCTATGTCTTTCTTCTCCTGCGATGGACCTTTGAATTGTGTATTAGGAGTCAAGGAGCAATTTAAACATCTCAAATAACAGTTTAAGTTTAGTCAATGATGAAAAATGAATTGCTGTTTTAAAAACGTCATTTCTTATTAAGAGATTAGTAAAGATCTGTTCATTTTTAATCTGTATTCAGTCAGTCCATTAATCAATTAAGTTTACAGAAATCTCACTATAAAGAAAATCGGTTAGAACAGGTCAGGCATCAGTATCAATACAATTAGGCATATTCCATAAAGGAAATATATTCCCTAGTCTATAGATCAGGATCAGAGTTTTAGCTTATTTAGAACACTTATTATTTAGAGTTTGAAATCGAATGGAAAAGGGTGAAATCGAGGGGCAAATTGCTTAGAAATCAAGTTAAATAGAAGAATAAACCATAAAGAGCATTTCAAAAGCCTCAGCCAAATCTCAGATCAGCAAACAGTTGCAGTAGCCACATTTTAAATCCAAGTGAAGTCAGGTGAAGGAGGGAAACAGGAGCAGCAGTAGCTACCTCCGTCAAGGGTCTGGGTAAATCCTTCAAGTAAAAAGAGAATGCAAGAAATGCGCTACTCTACCTAGAAGCATGCACTAATATAAAAGTCAAGAATACATATCAAAAACATTGTTGCCAGCTTTCTCCTCCACGAGCCAATAAGAAGACAGGGTTCTTTGGTAAACAAGTTCAGCTCCTTCTTTCCCATGGAAATACATGTTGATTAAACTTTTTTATCATGTTGTTAGCTACAGACAGTCTTGCGAGGTTAGGTTCCGGACACTTCAGGCATAGTTCCCATATGCTTCTCACATCCATTGATCTTTTATAGCTCTACTTGTTTCACTGCGAGAACAATGAACTACCAACAGAAAGACAAATCATGGTTAGGTAACACAAGCTAAAACAACAGTTATTTATTGATTAAATGCACAAACTATTTTATTAATTTGTCCTATGAAACATTAAGAAATTGAAAGTTCATGACATTCAGGAATAAATGTTGCATAGTAAAATAATACTCTTTGTTAAAAGAGAAAATTCTGCAGTTATGACATCTCCAAGTATGTCACTCGAAGGTCAAGCTGCTAAATCACATTTAGCACCTTTCAGCAATAACGTGCTTTTTTTAACTAGGAAAAATTTGTCAGGGTTTTGTCTGCGACCTACATCAATAACAATGACTGCCTGCTGTGAAGTAGCACATTACAAATGCGTGTCATTTTAGTGTTGTTTTACACTTTTCAAGGCACATTTAGCAGACTGTATTAACTAATTTTTCATTCTAATTTTTAGACTCTATTAGTCCCCAACCTGAAAAAAAAAATAACCATGTCTTGCTCCGCCTTTCAGATAATACAGAATCTCCCATACGGTGGCTCAAACACGGCAAAGCAAAACGTAAAACACAACAACACCTAGAAAAGGGTTTTATTTTAGAAAATGTGCAAAGACTTTCTTTTTAGAATAAGGCTTGGGGTTTTTATTTATGCAATGCTCTCTAACAAAAAGGCTTTCCCAGATGCCAAAATTAATCACATTCAAATACACATAGCAATATATATATATTTATATGCATGCAATAATAACACACTTGATAAATGCAACAGTTAGATGCATGAATAATACTAATAAATAAACAAGCAGCAAATGATATGAGATAAGAATCAAGCAAATATACTGGACGTCCTGCAAGAGATCAGAATATATATATATATATATATATATATATATATATATATATATATATATATATATATATATATATATGATCAAACAAAGTGCCCTAAGCATTCGAGAGGCACACGACAGTCCTCCGCCCTCCGGGCTTCTACCAAAACAATCCTTTCTGCTCCACAATAATCACTTGCCCGACGCGTTTCAGGGAACCACCCCCTTCCTCATGGGCTGCTGTAGGAATCACTCGTGATACATCATTGACATTAAACGACCTTTTATTGAGTCAAGCCTCCACATTTCCACACGGCGGCTCGGCCGTGGAGAGTGCACCATCGCTGGCTGAAACGAAGATGGCTTTCTCAGCACAGCGAGGCTCTGAGCTCCAAACTGTTTGGGACTCCTGGAGCACAGGACTCCATTTGCAAATTAACAATACGGACTGCTACTCAGCCTACTCAAGGTAAAAATATGCACTAACTGTGTTTGAACACTCGACTTTACTTAAAAGGAAAATGTTTCTGCATCATGTTTTGACCACAAGTCCCAGCAATCATTGGGAGACGGTGCACTCAGCACTCGCCTATTTGGAGGCTTGACTCAATAAAAGGTCGTTTAATGTCAATGATGTATCACAAGTGATTCCTACAGCAGCCCATGAGGAAGGGGGTGGTTCCCTGAAACGCGTCGGGCAAGTGATTATTGTGGAGCAGAAAGGATTGTTTTGGTGGAAGCCCGGAGGGCGGAGGACTGTCGTGTGCCTCTCGAATGCTTAGGGCACTTTGTTTGATCACATTTCCACACGGCGGCTCGGCCGTGGAGAGTGCACCATCGCTGGCTGAAACGAAGATGGCTTTCTCAGCACAGCGAGGCTCTGAGCTCCAAACTGTTTGGGACTCCTGGAGCACAGGACTCCATTTGCAAATTAACAATCCGGACTGCTACTCAGCCTACTCAAGGTAAAAATATGCACTAACTGTGTTTGAACACTCGACTTTACTTAAAAGGAAAATGTTTCTGCATCATGTTTTGACCACAAGTCCCAGCAATCATTGGGAGACGGTGCACTCAGCAAACGCCCATTTGGAGGCTTGACTCAATAAAAGGTCGTTTAATGTCAATGATGTATCACGAGTGATTCCTACAGCAGCCCATGAGGAAGGGGGTGGTTCCCTGAAACGCGTTGGGCAAGTGATTATTGTGGAGCAGAAAGGATTGTTTTGCTGGAAGCCCGGAGGGCGGAGGACTGTCGTGTGCCTCTCGAATGCTTAGGGCACTTTGTTTGATCATATATATATATATATATATATATATATATATATATATATATATATATATATATATATATATATATATATATATATATATATATATATACAACCACATTTCTTAACAAGAAATACGATAACTCCAGGTTAAAAAGCGTTCAAACAATTTATTCAAACTTCCGAGATAGGTTGGCAGTCCATCCTCAGCACTTGCCCTGATTCCTCACGCGTTTCAGCTTCTCCTTCAGCCTTGATCACAGGAGAGCAGTTACATCAAACAGATGCGAGGGCCACGTGCTTATCTAGCATACGTCAGACTACCTGATTGGCAGCAGCGGTCCGTGGAGGGAATTCCGTGGGGTGGAAAGGTGGGGCGGGGGAGGGGCAGGGTGGAGGTACTAAACACCGGAACATGGATAATTGGAGGTAAGTAAACAATTAAATAAATTCAACTAATTTCGTAGCGTGCCCTGCATCACAAAATGTGGTGCAGTGCGTGCTACGAAATTCGTTTTATTTATTTAATTGTTTACTTACCTCCAGTTATCCATATTCCGGTGTTTAGTACCCCCCACCCTGCCCATCCCCCGCCCCGCCTTTCCGCCCCACGGAACTCCCTCCATGGACCGCTGCTGCTGATTGGTTATAGTCTAACATTTCAAGTGTCCGTGTTTGATGAACACATTTTCAAACTTAAAAAGATTTTCTTCAACTGCAAACGTAATAAAGCGTTTTCAATGTTTAAAAGCAGTTAATTCATCTTGTGAGAAAATGTGGAAAAATTAAAATATTGCGATGAACTTGCCTCGTGCATTTTCAGTCTCGAGTGTTTGTTTGGATTTCTTCCACACCAGCACGTAGTGTAAAATACTCTGCTAGCATTCCATGCCTGTTCCCTCATGCAATTTCTTCTGGGCACAGTCCTGTGTTCAGGGCCGGACTGGTCATTCCGGGCACCGGGCAATCCCCCGGTAGGCTGGATGGGGTGGGGGCCGGTTTCGTGACAGGGGGCCGGTTCTGTTGTTGGGGCCAGATCTGATTGTACATTAGGCACAATCAGATCTGAGAGGCCTCGTGTGAGCTGCGGTGCCACGCGGTGGGCCGGGCGGCGCTGCGGCGGCCTGATCAAAATGAAATAATAATTTATTTGAAATCGGCTTGGGCCATGCTGATTTCAAATAAATTATTATTTCATTTTGATCAGGCTGCCGCGGCGCCGCCCGGCCCTACTCATTAATGTATATTACACACACACTACGTTACCACTGACCTCACCTCCTGTCACCTGACCATGATGTTTTGTTGAAGAAGCGCGCAGCGCGCATATATCATCGCCTCCACGGCGCCACTGTTTTTTTTAGGGTGGGGTCTGTGCGGTGATGCTCATGCGCATTGGGAAGTGCGCGTGACTGAGGCGAGGTCGGGGCAGGCATTTCAGAGCGGGACAGGTCAGCCAGGAAAGAGAAAGAGATCCGCACCCCTGCGCACCCCGTAATTTAATCTCCCCTGTCTGCTGCCTGCAGCGCAGGTAAGTGCTATTTGTTGTTTGTTTGCAATCCTGTGTACTTATCATTTTTTTCTGAGGATGTGTAAATAAAAAGGAATCTTATCAGCATGTCTATGAGGGAGCAGTCCTAATCTGTTTGTGTGTAAGCGTTAGACATTTACAGATTTTACACAACGAGTTCAGCCTCCCATAACTGCAAGGGTCTGATTAACAGAGAGCCCAGTTCATAAACGTGTTAATAAATCTTGCATGGGTACAAATTTAGGAACTACAGGGAATGGCAAACTTTTCTAAGAGCACCGTCGCGGGTGGTTGGTGCAGGGCAGGCAATAAATCAAAATTTGTAATTATGATGATGAATCAATCATCATCATCATGATTACAATTTTTGGTTTAGTGCGCATGGTGAGGGGCTGGATCAGCACCCAGTGCACCACCTCCAGGGTGCAGGCCTCGGTGCACTGCCCAGGACCCTCAGGGCCGGCTCTTTCCTGCTCCCCCCCACCCACCCGCAGTGCAAACTAGTCGGAGCGCTGGAGAGTTGGCCAGCATGTGATGTGTCCCGTAGGTGCGTGTAGGTCCTCTGGGGAGAGTTGCCGGTCGGTGGTGCTTGTGCCCAAGTAGCGCTGATTTGAAATCCTGCCCAAACATATCACAACATCTATTCACTATAACTATTCATTTTAATGACCTTTGCAATGCATTACATAGCAATACAGTAAATTGTCAGCTTTCACATCAGCATCTTTGTTTCCCAATTGCCTAAGACTGCTTTAATAAGCGCAACTGGTCCTAGCCGTGCTCAAGGCAAGTGATAAAGAGGGGATCTGGTCGCAGCGCTATTGTTCCATTGGACTAGAAATACCACAATAATTCACCGTTCATCTCTTTCCCTTAATGCAAGTCCTTCTCTCCTTTCTTTAAGTTGCTGCCTCTGGAGGGATAAGGTACCATCTATTTTCATCCCTGCTGACCAATCAATCAATCATAGGCATTTGTATGGCGCACTGCTCACCCGGAGGGTCTCAAGGCGCTGGGGGGGGGACGCTACTGCTCGAACAGCCAGGTCTTGAGTTGCTTCCTGAAGGCAAGATGGTCTTGCGTTGTCCGGAGGTGGATGGGGAGGGAGTTCCATGACTTGGCTGCCAGGTAGGAGAAGGATCTTCCTCCGGCGGTGGCTCTGCAGATGCGGGGGACGGTGGCAAGAGCGAGGCTGGCGGAGTGGAGCTGGCGGGTGGGCTTTTGGAAGGTCAGGCGGCTGTTGAGGAACTTGGGGCCCAGGTCGTGGAGGGCCTTGTGTGCGTGGGTGAGGAGTCGGAACGTGATTCTTTTGTTGACGGGGATCCAGTGCAGGTCTCTCAGGGGTCCGGAGATGTGGCTGTGTCGGGGGATGTCCTGCTGAGGCGTTCTGGATCCTTTGGAGTTTCTTCTGGAGTTCGGCGGCGGTGCCGGCGTAGAGGGCATTCCCGTAGTCCAGCCGACTGGTGACGAGGGCCTGGGTGACCGTCTTCCTGGTCTCGGTGGGGATCTACCGGAAGATCTTTCGAAGCATGCGCAGGGTGTTGAAGCATGAAGACGAGACGGCGTTGACTTGTCTGGTCATCGAGAGGGAGGAGTCCAGGATGAAGCCTAGGTTGCGTGCATGGTCCGTTGGCTTGGGGGTGGCTCCCAGGGCGGGGGGCCACCAGGAGTCGTCCCAGACGGAGGGTGATGATCCCAGGATGAGGACCTCCGTCTTGTCTGAGTTCAGTTTCAGGCGGCTGTTCTTCATCCATTCGGCGACGTCTTTCATCCCTTCGTGTAGGCTGGCTCTGCCGTCGTCCGGGTCGCTGGTGAGGGAGAGGATCAGCTGGGTGTCGTCGGCGTAGGTGATGATCTTGAGGTTGTGTTGACGTGCGATGGTTGCGAGGGGGCTCATGTAGACGTTGAAGAGGGTGGGGCTGAGCGATGACCCTTGTGGAACGGCGCAGATGACTTTGGTGGCCGCTGACCGGAACGGGGGGAGGCGGACTCTCTGGGTTCTTCCGGCGAGGAATGAGGTGATCCACTCCAGGGCCTTCTCCTGGATGCCGGTGTTGTTCAGGCGCTGTACCAGGGTGCGGTGGCAGACAGTGTCGAACGCTGCGGAGAGGTCCAGGAGGATGAGGGCCGCAGTTTCGCCGTTGTTCATTAGGGATCTGATGTCGTCTGTGGCTGCGATGAGGGCGGTCTCCGTGCTGTGGTTGGCTCGGAAGCCGGATTGCGAGTGGTCGAGGGATCCGTTGGTCTCGAGGAAGGCGGCTAGCTGTCTGTTGACGGTCTTCTCGATGACTTTGGCAGGAAACGGGAGGAGCGAGATGGGGCGGTAGTTCTTGAGGTCGGAGGGGTCTGCAGTTGGTTTCTTCAGCAGGGCACTGATCTCGGCGTGTTTACAGCACTCCGGGAAGGTGGCGGTGTTGAAGGAGGCGTTGATGATGTCGCGGAGGTGGGGTGCGATGATGTGGTCGGCCGTGTTGAAGATGTGGTGTGGGCAGGGGTCTGTAGGGGATCCGGAGTGGATGGTGTTCATTGTGCGTGTTGTGTCTTCGGTGCTGACTGGGGTCCAGGTGCGGAGGGTGGCGGTGGGGGGCATCGGTTCGGTGGTGGGGTTCGTGGTTGGTGGGCCGAAGCTGTTGTGAATGTTGCCGATCTTGTCGTGGAAGAAGGCTGCGAGGGAGTCGCAGAGGTCTTGCGAGGGAGTGATGTCATTGTTTCCGGCGTCGGGGTTGGAGAGCTCTTTGACGATGCTGAAGAGTTCCTTGCTGTTGTGGGTGTTGTTGTCCAGTCGTTCCTTGAAGGCTGTCTTCTTTGTGGCACGAATCAGTTGGTGGTGTTTGCGGGTGGCGTGTTTGAGGGCCGTCATGTTGTCTGTGGTCTGGTTGGTGCGCCAGGTGTTCTCCAGGGAGCGGCAGTTCTTCTTGGAGGTGATGAGCTCGTCGGTGAACCAGGAGGCTTTCTTGCTGCCGCGTCTGCTGGGGGGTTCTTCTTCAGTGGTGCGAGGGCGTCTGCGCAATTGGTGATCCACTGTGTGAGGTTGTTGGCGGCTTCGTTGGGGTCGGTTGAGCTGGTGGGGGGGTTCTGGCTGAGGAAGGTGGTGAGCTGGTCGCCGGTGATCTTGTTCCAGCTCCTGCGGGGGGCTTGTTGAGGGTGGTGGTGGGTCGTCGTTTTACTGAAGCTGAAGTGGACGCAGCTGTGGTCAGTCCACTGGAGATTGGTGGAGTGGCTGAAGGTGACGTATTTGCTGGATGAGAAGACTGGGTCAAGCGTGTGGCCGGCGTAGTGGGTGGGGGTGGTTACCAGTTGCTTGAGTCCCACGTTGGCCAGGTTGGCCAGCAGAGCAGTGGTGTTGCGGTCCTTGTTGTCCTCCAGGTGGAAGTTGAGGTCCCCCAGGAGGATGTAGTCGGTGGACTGGATGGCGTGCGGGCTGACGAAGTCTGTGATGTCTTCGCTGAATTGTGTGCGTGGTCCCGGTGGTCTGTAGACGAGGGTGCCTCTGAGCGTGGTCTTGGGGTCGGTGTGTATCTGGAAGTGGAGGTATTCGGCAGAGGTGAAGGTGTCATCGGAGTTGGTCGTGATGCGGATGGTGTTCTTGTGGATGATGGCGATGCCTCCTCCTGTCTGGTTGACGCGGTCCTTCCTGGTGATTTTGTAGCCTTCCGGGATTGCGATGGCGACGTCGGGCGCTGAGGAGGCGTTCATCCAGGTTTCCGTCAGGAAGGCGATGTCTGGTGCTGTCGAGTCGAGGAGGTTCCAGAGTTCGACGGCATGCCTGTGAACGGAGCGGGTGTTGAGCAGGATGCACATCAGGTGTTTGTTGCTGGGGCTCGGTTTAGCAGGTGCGGTGTTGGGTCGGAGGCCGGTGAAGCAGCAGGTCAGGCAGGTGAAGGGTCCGTGGGTGCGTCTCAGGGTGGCTCGGTAGCAGGCGGTGTTTCGGCCGGCATTGAGTGCGTGGAGGGTTTTGGCGTCGTAGATGTGCAGGGTGTGCTGGCGAGGGCGAGGACCAGGGGGTCTGGCGCTGGGCGCGGTCCAGGCGCGGACGGGCGCAGACGGGCTTACCTTTGGCGCACCTTCGGCGCTCAATCGGCGCTCCCGCTGCGCGCGTCCGCTGCGCGGTCGCTCTGGAGGCGTCATAAGTAAGGAGCCGGGAGGGAGGAGCAGCTGGGTGGCGGGAGCGGGGCGGCGAATAGAATCACAGGGGGGCGGGGCCGCAAGGAGGCAGCGGCGAGAAATTCCAAGAAGCAGCGGGCAGCGGGAAATTCCCAGGAGCAGCGGGAAATTCCCAGGAGCAGCGGGCAGCGAGCGAAGGAATCTGCAGGCAGGAGGCGGCAGAGGCAGGCAGGAGCGGCAGCAGTGAGTGGGGCGACCAAGCCCTGTGGAGGGCTGAGCGGTCACCCTGACCTCTCACATATCCAGGTCACTGGAGACCAAAGGCCCACAGCCCACGGGAAGCATTAAGGTATAGTGAGGTTTGCCCCGCGATGGATGGTTCTTGGGTGGGCTTAGGTGTACCCACCAGAGCACTGCTGTCTGTGTATGATAATGGCAAAATACCTCGTGTCACACGCAAGTCAGTTCAGAATATGTATACAAACAAAAAAATGCATATATTCCACCAATTGCAATATGGAGGGCTTTCGACTGTTCTGAGCACAATACACTTTAACTAGTCTGTCCAGGAATCTTAAAGTTGTGTTTTTATAGCCATTTCGAAGTGAGATCATTGTGGAGACTAAAGGTTATATTTTCTTAACAATACCAACTGATTAACTATTAATACTTCCTTTTAGGGTTTTCAGGACACCTAGCCTTAACATTACAATTTATATTAGACTGGCCTAAGTTTAGAATAGTATACAGTTCAAATGTATGTGTTCTGTATTTGCCTGTTTTAATTCGCTTAAGGTATACTATGATCACGTGTCACTATTTAGCACATGGCACTTTTTGATTTTTTTGAATTTTTCCCCTTTAAGAAAGTGAAAGCACGTTGTTCACCTGTTTCACTGCAAGATGTGTTTAGCTGTGACTGAGCACTATACTGTTCACTTATCAAATTGCTCTTATGGTTAATATGTCATCTGAATTGTAGGTGCTGTTTAGTGCTGATGCATTTAAATGAATTCTACTGATCTATGGACCAGAAGATGTCATTAGTGATGAAATGTGTGTATTGAAGAGATTCTATTTGCACACCACACACTGCTCAATACAATAAATCAATCAATATTGAGAAACTACAATAGTCCTCTCAAGCTGTTGCCAGTGCACTGCTGAATAAGAAAGATCACACAGTGGAAAAAAGGGAAGAGGGTCATATTCTCTCTCTCTCTCTCTCTCTCTCTCCTTCCATCTCTGCCCCCTTTCGCTCTGTATCTTTCTCTCTTGCGCCCCCTCTCTTTCACCCTCCTTCTCCCTCTCTCCCTCCCTCTCTTTCTTTCCCTCGCCCCCTGTCTCTCCCTCTCCCTTTCTCTCTCTCTCTGAGAGGGACAGAGAGAGAGAGAGTCTCTCTCTCTCTCTCTCTCTCTCTCTTTCTCTCTATCCCTCTCTCTCGCTCCCTCACGCGCTCTCTATTTATCCCTTTCTCCCTCTCAGTCTTTCTCTCTATACCTATTCCTCTCTCACTCTCTCCCCCTCCCTCTCCCTCCCTCCCTCCCTCTATCCCCCTTCTCTCCTTCTCTATCTCCATATCTCTCTCGCTCTCTATCCCTTGCTCTCTAGCCTTTTCTCTCTCTCGCTCTATCCCTCCCTCTCTCTCTTTTCTATTCCTGTATTTCTCTCACTCCCTCTCTCTCCTCCCCCTCTCTCTCTCCCTCCCGTCCCTCTCTCTATCGCTCCCACTCTCTCTAGTCTTTCCCTCTCTCTCGTCTTTCCATCCCTCTCCCTGTCTTTCTCTCATTCCGCTCCTTCCTCTATCTCTCATTCTCTTCCTCTTTTTCTCCCTCTTCTTCTCCCTTTCTCTTCTTCTGTATTGCTCTCTCTCTCCCCCTTCCTTCCCCCTCTCTCTCCTCCCCACGTAAAAACATAGCCAGACCTATTGCCGCAGTCAGTGCTTGTTCATGCTCCTCCCAGCGTTTCTATACAATATTTGTTGTCAATGAATGTATTATGCAGACATCTTCATTTGTTTTTCATGAGTGTTCAGACCTCTTGGCGGATCCGCCTGGGGGTTGGGGTAGAGGGGGCAGGGAGCCTCATCACTATTCAGAACACGTGTAACCGGAACAACTGATCTTGCACAAACTGCGTAAATTCAGAGGAATAATTGTAATCATTATTAAGAGTTACCCTACATGGGTGTAATGTTTCCATAGATTCTGGCCTCTGTGCCCTTGGTGCTAGTTATCAGATGCTTATGTGTGACATTTCCACAGTTTCTGCCCTCAGTGCCTAGGTGCTTATGAGTGACATTTCCCCAGTTTCTGGCCTCGGTGGCCTGTGTAACATCACATCTCAGTGCTTAATGTGTGACAACATGAGTGATAATTTATTGAAAATACAAAAAAGAATATCAGAATGTAGTTTTTATGCTGTAAAGTTATGACGTTGAAACAGACTTAAAAAAAAAAGCCTAAAATGCATAGCACTTTTTGTTGAAAAGACAAGAGTGGCCCGAAGGGTGTTGTGATCATCACTGTACAGCCCCTTCAATCAATCAATCAATCAATCATAGGCATTTATAGAGCGCTCTACTCACCCGGAGGGTCTCAAGGCGCTGGGGGGGGGGGGGGGGTGCTGCTACTGCCCGAACAGCCAGGTCTTGAGCTTCTTCCTGAAGGCGAGGTGGTCCTGGGTCAGGCGCAGGTCGGTCGGGAGGGAGTTCCAGGTCTTGGCGGCCTGGTAGGAGAAGGATCTTCCTCCTGTTGTCGTTCTTCGGATGCGGGGGACCAAAGAGTCCTGGGCAGCATTGTATGCAATTTCATTTACTATGCTTTCAAAGTTAATACAATCTAATATGTAATGAAAAATGTGTTGAAACATGCTTTGTTTTGGCCTTTCTGTCTCCCAAATTGGGGGGGAGAAGTTCAACCCCCCAAACTCCCCCTAGTAGTGGTTGCTCACTGTGCTTGCTCGCTACACACCATGTGGGAGCTGGTCTCACTTTTACTCTGATTCACTACTTGTGTCTATTTTTTTTTTTTTAAAGAATGTCTATGGGTACATATGACTGGGTGGGTAACCTGATGTTCTTTTAGGTCATCATCACCTATTTACTGTGCTTTGAAAGTTGGTACAATTTGAACATGTAATGAAAAATGTGCTGTAAAATTCACCATTTTGGTCTGTCGTTTTCCAAACCCCCCCCCTAGTAGCGGTCGTCCTCAGGTCAGGGAAGTGCCTTTTGCATATATGGAGTCAATCTGTTCAGTAGTTCCTGAGAAAATTGCATTTAAAAGCACATACATATCTATAGCTGCGCACGGTGCGCGCACGGTGCATGCACCCTAACGTGCGCGAGCGTAATTCTGATTGGTGGTTACATGTCAGTCAACGTTCGAATCGGTCGAAATCAGGAAGTGTCGCCGCCATTTTGTTTGTTGTGGGTGCGAGAGTGAAAAAGAGAGGTGGCGAACGTGAAAAGAGGGCAGGGTAGAGAGTTCCTGCCCCCTAACCTTTGACAGGGGGTCTCTAAAGGACCCCAAAGGGTGAAAAAACTTTTTTTTTTTTTTTAAATCGCGGGGTGCGCGCACGGTGCGCGCACAATCCATCTTCTCTATCTGCTCAGGTAATTTTCCTTTCTTCAACTGGCCCCTCACCTTCTGTGGGACTGGTCTGCGCTGTGCAAACTGACACATAGGAAACACAGTTCTATGTAAGTCTAGGGGAATATGCATCCCTTCATTCTCTGCCCACCTATTTGTATGGTCTTTTTCTCCTAGGTGCTCCCACTTAGTCATGCACACCAAATCAGAATCGTGTGTCACCACCTGTCTCCAAGATTTTAGCTTTTTCATCTGTAAGAGAATTAAAGGTTTTGTCTAGTGAATGTAAAGGACCATGAGCATACACAGTAGCTGCGCTTTGCAGTAAAGTTTGCCACTTCACTGGGGAATCCTGTGTCTCATGCACCTCAAACACCACCCCTGGACTTTCTATTGAAACCTGCATTAACTGTTCATGCAAAACTGCAGTTTCTGTCTGTATGTACAACTTCATTTTTTTTTTGCATTAACGGTTCATGCAAAACTACAGTTTCTGTCTGTATGTACCACTTCATCACATTTGCTTCTTGCCATTACATTTGAGAAAATTCAAAAGTCAAAATCACATTATGTCGTATTTTCATCTGCCCAGTGTCTGTCAGCGTGCAAATGCACAAAAGCATCTGTATCTGTGCTGTATCTGTCACAGCACCAAAACACACAGATAATTGTGTCTGCATAGTGTCTGTCAGAACACAACTCAAAATCAAAAGAGTCTGTCCTGTATCTATCAGAGTGTGGTAAATAATTTTCCTTTACCTGGACTGAATTTGATACAGAAACATAATAAAATAGCTCAGTAAAATGAGAGGCAGAATCCGTGGTATTAGAGGTTCGGAATGGGCTTTATTCCAATAATCGATTATAATCGGTTGCTCCAAGTTCCATCACCACGGGGGTTCAGGAAGTGAAGTACATACATTATTGACATGAAATGACTTTTATAGATCATACATTTCAATGAAGCGAATACAGTAGGCGTAACAATTGATAAGGAAAAATGACGGTTTGTCTGCGTAACCAAAAATGGGTGGAACAAGGAGTAAAAAGGAACATAATTGGTTATGATGTCACCTATAGGTGGATCTATAAGATAATACTTGGCATAGATGCGCGCGCAGCAGCATGACGTGTAATTGACGTGTAACTAGGGGGTGAAGGGGACTTGACATTTAGCTCTACATGTGGAGACAAGAAGTCTGGGGGGTCAAGTCAACCTAATCCCAAATCATATCTAACATCCTATGTTTAAAGAACTATGTTATCCATAAAAGAAGGACTCTCGGACAGAATCTGTTCTATACTGACTGTGTGTGCGTGTACAAGCGTCTAAGTGTCTACACTAAATGCGAGGGGGTAGAAATATTCCATGGTAACAGGACTATGAATTACTTGCATGAGGACAGAGAAGCCGGGCCTATTGCTTGGTAACTGGAAGAATGTTTACTTAAACTACTAGGCAGGAATGCATCGGCTGAGGGGGAAGCAGATAATTCGAAGGTGAAATACAGTTCTTGGCAGAGAATAGGCTGATGTCAGGCTTCGTGAGCCGCGCAGAGAATGAGACAAAGTTCATGGTCACAGATGCAGGCTCAGACTGGAGCTTTCAGAGGCAGAAAGCAAGAAGAGTTTGATGACAGAATCTGGGCCTACTTGCCTGGACTGTAAAATGGCATAAGTGAACCATATAAAGCCGGTGGCCTTTCGTACTTAGGAATGGAATATCCGGCCTATTCATGGCGGATCTGACAGAGGACATGTTGACGGTGGACGCACATGTATTTGCGTCTTCATAACTGGAACTGGAGGGAACATACATGTACTTGTGACATGCACATAGAACCGTTGGGGTCCAAGATAGGGGACATAACTGACCAGAAAAATCCATATTTCCACATTCCCTCCTTGTCCCCTACTTGCCCGTTAAGAGATATCAATCTTCATCAATCCATTGATCTGTTCATATAACATCATTTGTTCTTCTTTCTTCTTCCGTGACAAACGAAATCTTGGTGGTGGAATACACGATGTGGCACACAGACCACAGATCGCTGGTCCACATTGTAGACATAGACAGCAACTGAATAGTATGAGAAGGCCAATACCTAGGAAGGATAGAACTCTCCATCCCCAGGCTGATATCACACTCCAAAACCAACTGGACCAAGTCCAAGTGCCTGGGTTCTGGTGTATCTGGTTTACAATCTTATGAAGGCGAGTTATGGCTTTATATACTGATGGCGAATTTTCTGGTATGAATACGCAGCAGCTTGATCCGATGACCCTACAAGCTCCGCCCCTATCAGCCAGGATGACGTCAAGGACAAGACGATTTTGAAGCACAACAATCCGCATAGCAGACTGCTCTTCTGTTAAATTGCCTAGGGCGGAAATAGTTTCATTCACTACTGCTTCAAGGGTTCTAGTTAATCTACGTATCAGTTTACTATTAGTAACAGTACCTATATAGGGAAAGATGCCTTTATTGAAATCTGTGTATTTTTCCCATGCTGTTTCAGTGTAATCGACAATTGGGAGATCTCTCCGCTCTCTGTTGTGTACTAAATGAATATTTCTGTAATAATCCGGAGGAGCTAGAAAAACAGGTGGCAAAAGGAATGCAATGTAGCAGGTACCATCCCAATCTAGAGGTAGACGCATATATGCAGTCTGACCACATATAAAGTAGGAGTGGTGATAAGCTCTAAATGAAGATTTGCCTTGATCACTGAATTCTACTATAGTAGTGCATTTACTATGGCCCATATGTATGGAACCAACCTTTCTTACACATAATTCCCCTTTTGCTGGGAATACTGACATGGTGGGTAAGACTAGTTCAACTTCGGATATGACATTTAGAATCATGGGATTAGGTGTAAAATTACCTAATCCATATACTTCATTTTCTAGATTAGTTCCTGTTCTTTTGGGGCGACCCTCCTTGTCAAGGTAGCAGACCTTGAGTAAAACTAGGTTCAGATTTCCCCATACCCACTGATCTTGATAAACAGCTGTGTCTGAGTCTATGGAATTGATTAAACTAAACCATGCTCCACAGGAGCCGTTATGTGTAAATGGATGTGGAAAGAATGGCAGGACTCCTTCATAATTCTGATAGGGAGGGAGCCGACCACACACCCAACAATTGGTGGCATTACTAGTCTGATGGGAATGATGTAACATACTAATGAAAGTGTTATTGCGCAGCGCAAGTCTATAAGACAATTCATGCGGAGGTAAGTCACTAAAAGAGAGTTCAGCAGTAACATTATAAATATGTCTAGAAATAGGGTAATATATGTGCAACAATATGCTTGCAGTAATTATTAAAAGACTCAAGAAAAACAAGATTATTAATGTCACTATGCAATGGCTACGCAGTGATTTACAATACGCCTGTCGTTTCATCATTTTTCGCGACTGTCCATGATTCAGGTCTAGAGGATACATGTCAGAGACAGATTCAACCGCTTCACCTAGGAGAGGACTTAAACAATCAAATCGTCTGACGTTCTAGGCCTCAATTTAACTTTATAGAGTTCGTTTTCAGTTTTTTCAACCAAAGGAAGTTTTGAATCAGTCTGTGAGGGAGTGCAGGGCACAATGTCTATATCCGAGGATTGTCCATGAAATTTCTTGATATGACTTGAATGAATCCAGCCCTTGCGGCCCTCGATCTTCACGGCTGTTCTTGTGGTCAGCAGAACCAACTTGGGTGTCTTCCACCTGGGCTCCAGCTGAGTCTTTCGGTCGAAATTTCTCACAAATACGATATCACCCGGAACTACGTCATGGGGTTTCACCTCAGTGTTGTCGGGAAATGCTGCAGCTACCTGTGAACGACAAGATTGTAGTGCAGACATCAAGGAAGCCAAGTAATCTGTCAGCATATTACAGTCAACATCAGTTATTTTGCGTGGTATGGGCGTCCCCCACATATTTGGTGGTCTGCCGAAGATCACCTCATACGGGGATAGCCCTGTTCGAGAGTGTGCTACCATTCTCATGTAAAAGAGTGCAACTGGTAATGCTACTACCCAGTCGACACCTTTCTCTCTGCATATTTTGGACAATCTGATTTTCAGTATCTGGTTATGTCTTTCTACGAGACCTGCTGCCTCGGGGTGTCGGACACAGTGGAATTTCCACTGATATCCTAACAGAAGTGAAACATGTTTCATTAATTCGGATGAGAACGGCTGGCCGTTATCTGAGTAGACAACACGTGGTAAACCGTATCGTGGGAAGAATTCTCGAACCAACTGTTTGGCAGTAGTCGGGGCAGTGTAATCTGAAACCGGGTATGCCTCCGTCCAACGGGACAGAGCGCAGACAACTACGAGAACGTATTTGAATCCTCGACATCGTTCCATCTGGATATAATCCATCTGGAGCACTTCAAAAGGGTGATCAGGAGGATGAAATCCACCCTGTTCTACGGGAACGCTTTTTCCTGGGTTAAACTGACAACAGATCATACAGGTACGGACTTTTTGCTTTGCGGCTGCTCGTAAATGTTTATTGAACCAAATGTGTTGAATGCTGTCTAGCATAGCTTTTTCTCCGAGATGTGCTGGACTATGTGTAGTGTTAATTATAACTTGGACCATTGAATCAGGAAGGAACCATACAGACTTTTCCTTCATCATCCATCCCTGGTCCGTTTGGATCCCTCCTAATTCAGTCCATTTCTTTATTTCGTCTTGTGTAGCATGTGTCTGTATGTCAATTACGTCAAGAGCAGGATCTTTAACTGTCATACAATGTGTCGGCATCGGGACTATTGTCTTTGTCATGTCGGGGGTTTGAGTTTGAGCAGTCTGTTTAGCTGTTCTGTCGGCTAGATCATTGCCTTGGGAAATGATATCAGTAACCTTCGTATGAGCCTTACATTTCATAATTGATATTGCAGTGGGTCGATGTATTGCATCTAATAAAGCATGAATGAGGGGTCCGTGCTGAATGTGGGCACCGTGGGAAGTTAAATAACCTCTCTCTCGCCACAGCACGCCGAAGTCATGTACAACTCCGAATGCATAACGTGAATCAGTGTATATGTTGACTTTTTTATTCGTGGCTTGAATACAGGCTTGTGTCAGAGCGATGAGCTCTGCGGCTTGAGCTGACAAAGTATTTATACGATTAGTTTCAATGACTTCAGTATCTGTTGTGACTGCGTAAGCGGCCACTAACTCTCCTGTACTTGTTCTCATACATGAACCATCTACATACAACGTCAGGTCTGGATCTGACAATGGGACATCGGTTAAGTCTTGTCTAGGTTTCGTCGTTATAGTAATAACTTCAATACAGTCATGAGCTAGTGGGTCTGTTCCGGTTACTGGCAAAAGTGTGGCAGGATTCAATGTGTTACAGCGTCTGATTTCTATGTGTGGCTGAAACAATGTAAGTTCGTACCCTGTAAGTCGCGCTATAGTCAAGTGTTGTGTTTGCGTTCTATTTACAAGAACCTCTACTGCATGTGGTACTTGTACTGTTAATGGATGTCCTAATACTATGGCATCGCTTTGTCTGATTGCTAAAGCTGTCGCTGCTACTGATTTCAGGCATGCAGGCAAAGCCTGAGCTACGGGATCTAATGCACTAGAAAAATAAGCACATGGTTTGTGTGCTCCTGCTTGTTCCTGTGTGAGTACTGACAAGGCAGTACCTTCGCGTTCTGTAACAAAGAGTGTAAACTGTTTTCTGTAACATGGCGTTGCTAAAACAGGTGCTTGACATAAAGCTTTCTTTAGGCTTTCAAAAGCTTGTGTATGTTCCTGAGTCCAAGGGAGAACAGTCGATGTGGCTGCCTCCTGTGTTGTCAACTGAATGAGTGGTTTTGCTAGAAATGCGTACTGAGGGATCCACTGTCTACAGTATGAAGTGAGGCCTATGAAAGCCCGTACTTCCTTTTGTGTCTTGGGCATTGGCATGTTAGCTATTAACTGAATGCGGTCGGGTGTAAGCTGCCTTCCCTCCTTGGACAGCGAGTGTCCAAGATAAACAACTCGCTGGACACAGAATTGCAGCTTAGAAGGGGACACCTTGTGCCCCTTTTCGGCTAGAAATTTTAAAACTGTCAGTGATGCTTTTTCACATTCTGGTTCGCTTCTTGCGGTGATCAGCAAATCATCGACGTATTGGAGCAGAGCAGTGTTAACTGGCATGTGGATACTATCTAGTTCTCGTTTCAGTGCTTGGCTATAGATGCTGGGGCTTTCTGTAAATCCTTGAGGTGCGCGTGAGAATTTAAAGCTACGCCCATTTAAACTAAATCCGAACAAATATTGGCTTTCCGGATCTATTGGGACGCTGAAAAAAGCATTCTTGAGATCAATTACAGTAAAGAATGTTGCTTCGGAATCAATAGCTGTCAGTAATGACGAGATATCTGGGACCACAGGGAATTGTGGCACAATGCATTTGTTTAACTCGCGCAGATCAATAACCAATCGATAGACTGGCGGGGCCTTTGGATCTGTTCGTTTAAGAATCGGAATTATCGGTGAATTACATACATTGGAGTCTGTTTCCACAACTACTCCTTGGGCAATGAGCTCGTCAATGATTTGCAGTAAAGCCACTACAGCATCTGGTGGTAACTTGTATTGTCGCATTCGTGGTAGCACCACTCCTGCCTTTAATGTGACTCGATATGGTGTAATATTCATGCGTCCAACATCAGTAGGGCCTTGTGCCCATAGATGTGTAGGTAATGTCTGTAGTCGGGGATCCATGTCTCTAGACACATAGTGACCTTTAAAATCACGTAAAAACAACCTTACTCCTTCCGGAGAACAACATATTATGGCTCCTAGAGCTTTCAACGTTTTTATTCCTAGCAAGTTTTCTGGACATGATTTAGTAAGCAATAAATCTGTAGTTCGGGTCAGAGGTCCTATCGTAAGTGGCAGAGGTTGTGACACTTCATTAACAATAGGTTTTCCTGAAAAACCAAGGGAAATATTCTGTGAGCCTGAGAGGGGTGCCCCTGGAACTTCACTACGTTTTATGGTCGTTCGACTTGCCCCTGTATCGAGTAGAAATTTTCTATCTTGGCCTAATAATTCACTATGTACATAAGGTCCTTCTTGATCTACTGGGATTTCAATAAGGGGTAAGTCAACTTCCCTCTCTAGGCTAGTTCATGCGTAACGCTGATACTCAGGATATTCATACTGTGCGGTCTGATACATTTGTCGTGTTGTTGTCTGTGTGGCAGCAACAGGCAACGGTGGTGCAGCTGGCACAAACTGTACTGGCTGTTGTGCGGCTGGCATGGCCTGGGCATGCTGCGGAGCTCCTTGTTCATTCTGATCTTGTCTAAGTGGCCGTGATCTTTCTTGTGTTTTACCTATGCTGATATTATGTTTCAAAACTGGACAATCGTGTACGTAATGACCTGGCTTTTTACAATAATTGCATGTCCCTTTTACAGGTCCTGCTGAATCGGAATGTGTCATACCCTTTTTATGTCCTTCAGCTGGAACTGTCTGGGAAACTAGCATTTTCATTTTCGTGTCTTTCATGCGTCTGTGTTCATGTTCTTGTTCCTCTCTAATTCTATTGTGATGGTACTGTAACATTTGTAACATTTGTGATGGAGTGTTACCTTGCCAGGTACTCTCGAATTTTAATACTCTATTCTTTACTGGGGGCAGGGCATTTTCTACTAATTTTGTTACAAACAGATGTGGGTATGATTCGCTACTTGCTTTTATGCCACTATTTATACCAAAACATTTTTCAAATCGGGCATAGTAATCACTAGTGTCTTCATCTTGCTTCTGTTTACAGGCTGAAATTGTACCCCAATCTTCCTTTTTCGTAGTTAATAAACGTGGCAGTACCTGTACTAATAAACCTGGTAATGCCTTAGTTTTATCCCCAAGTCCTGCTCCTGCAGTTCGGGCCTTTTCTTCTGCTTCTAACACTGACCATTCTATCTTTTGGTCTCCTACCTCCCACTCTTTTTCCTTGAGTTTCTCATAAATACCAGCAGGCATTAATACCTTTAATATTGTCATAATGTCGGGATAGGTATACTCTCCCATGAGTAACATGTCCTTAATTTCTCGGTGAAAACCCGCTGGATCTTTGTCATGACTGGGTACCACTTTTTTCATTTGTAACAATTCTATTTTTGATATGGGCGTATATACAAATACGCGCTTAAACTCGTTGTCCTCGCCTTTTATTGGGTGCACTTCTCGTAAGGGATTCTGTCTATCCATGTGATACGTTGTTCTTTCCTTGACGGGCAATGAGACACGGTCTGAACATACAAAAAGAATATACTGCTTTCTTGATTCTAGAATTTCTTTAATTAATTTAGTACCTGAACCTCTCCATTTATTAATAAGCAATTCGGTCAATATGTCAGGTAAGGGACCAGGGTCCGAATGCTGACTCCGATATAGTATAATGAGTTGTTGAATCATATAAATCCCAGCTAACCTCTGTTCGTCTGGGGTGAGATTCAAAAATGTGCGTGCTACTGTATCATCACTATATTTTCCGGGACTGTCCACCCAATGGACAGCTGCCCTGGCTAAATCTTGTTCATCCATAGAATCGAGAAAATGATAACCCCTTCGTTCTTGGAGTAGTTTGTCGGCGGTTTGGAACGAATGCTCGTTTGACCTTATATTAATTATAGGTATTTGGAAATTCCTGTTATTATCTGGACATATCGGACGTATCGAGTCAGTAAGACATCTATTACTATTACAAGATCTTCCTCTACCTACATAGGCTATGGTGTCCGACTGTCCTGTGGGCAGTCCTGACCCTTCTTCCTCGCTTTGTTCGAACTCGTCTACCTCTAATCTCTCTTCGTGTAGGCGTTCTATTTCTTTACGGATCTTTCGGCACATGGCTATTATACAATTTTGTTTATCATGTCTCCCTTCTGATATATTCTGGCTCCATCTTGTAAGAATTTGCATTGCTTCCGGGTCTACCCCCGGTCGGTCTTGATTTCTGATCACACAGTTTATGAGGAAACGTAACAGTTCCCCCTGTATCTCTACTTTCTGGTATTCCATAGCTCTGTTAATACATTCTGGATCTCGCCCTGTTTGGACAAAATGATATATTTTATCTAGATGCGCAGTCATTCCTGGTAACTTTCCTAAATACACTGCGGCTCGTCTGATACGCAATGATGCCAGGGTCATTTCGTCCTCTTTACCGGGCACAGGGTCATATCTGCAATCTATAAGAAGTTCCTTCAGCGTACGGGCACTTATGAGTTTCGGTGTACGTGAATGTGCTGACTCTTGAAAAGTAAGTTTATTTATTCTGGGTGGCGTAGAAAAAATGTTGCTAGCACCTCCCGTAGCCCCATCTGGGGTGTCGGGCGTGAAAGGATTCGTCGAACGTGACACAGCAACTACAGGTGTGGACACAGCTATAGAAGTAGCTGTAGGAGCGGATGCAGAAACAGATGTGCTTGCCGGAACTTGTGACTCGATTTGTTGCTGTAGGGATACGGGCACTGGATCTTGGCGTTGAACCTCCCTGATATGCGGTCTATGTGGGGCGGAATTTGCATACTCGGGAGCTGCGTCATCTAAATATGAGGAAAGAAAAACATCTTCTGCGGTTCTAGGATGCCCCTTAGGATGTACCTTTATTGGGAACAATGGGGGTGGCAAGTCTTTCGGTATTTCTGGAGTAGCCTTAGGTAATCCTTCGGCCAGAAGGGGATACATACCATTCATAAGGGCATTTCTTTGCCTATCTACTTGTTCTGATTTCACTCGGATACCTTCCTCAATTAATAGATTCTCTCGAACTTTATTTGAACTTTCTTTATTCTTTTCTTCCTGTCTACGTGCTTTTTCTGTGCGTCTATGAGATTCTTTACGCCATAACTCAACGGCGTCTTTCTGTGACTGTCTGACCTTCCTTTTCCATAACTCTTCCTCAACTTTCATGATGCACTCTGCATCCCAGGTTCCCGCTGTGGGCCACCTCTGACTTTCTGGTAATCCCTTGGTGTAGTCTACCCATAAATCAAGAAATAATATAGCGTCTAAGCCATGTTTGTGATACATAAAGTGCCCTGGAGTGTCCCTAGGAGGAATAGGAACGGCTTCTTCGAGAACCCCTTTTCTAGTAGTGATCTGTCTTAATTTCGAAAAGAGCGGCATATTGAGAACTGACCTTATACTTGATTTTGACCAACTGACCTGATACTTGATTTTGAACAGACTTAATACAATAAACACGATAATGAACAGTCATTCATACCACAATATGCAGGACGTTTTTTAAACACATTAAACATTAAACATTAAACCTTTAACTGAAACAACAATGATTATCGTCTGCATAACTAATCACCAAGCTTAATTCTTGACAATAACTAGATACTTCGGAATACTTGATATACTGCTAAACAGTACAGATACACTGCTAAAACAGTGCAGACCGGATTTGTGTACCCAAACCCGTCTTGACCGGCACAACCTATGTGCACGTCAGAAATGCCTCCCCAGCAATGGTACTCACCGGGTAGCTTCGGAAACGGAAGGCCTCGGTAACTTGAACTTGAACCGGACTGGACTCGACTCGACTCGTCGGACACTGGGCTTGACTTCGAACTGGTGGGTCTCTGTATACCTCGGATCTTGCTCTCTCAGCTAGGCTCTGGTCGGGATACTTCGCACTTCTCACCGCCTCGTCTGGGTGTTGATCGCAGTCTCAGTCGCCCCCGCTTGACCGGAGGGAGATACAGGAAATCCTGCTGGTACGCGTTATTGTCCGTCCAGCTGTGGCAGGAGACCGGGCCTGCAACTCACCGCCGGCGCGTGAGATGAGAAAGTGTCCCTGTTCGGGCGCCATTCATGTGGTAAATAATTTTCCTTTACCTGGACTGAATTTGATACAGAAACATAATAAAATAGCTCAGTAAAATGAGAGGCAGAATCCGTGGTATTAGAGGTTCGGAATGGGCTTTATTCCAATAATCGATTATAATCGGTTGCTCCAAGTTCCATCACCACGGGGGTTCAGGAAGTGAAGTACATACATTATTGACATGAAATGACTTTTATAGATCATACATTTCAATGAAGCGAATACAGTAGGCGTAACAATTGATAAGGAAAAATGACGGTTTGTCTGCGTAACCAAAAATGGGTGGAACAAGGAGTAAAAAGGAACATAATTGGTTATGATGTCACCTATAGGTGGATCTATAAGATAACACTTGGCATAGATGCGCGCGCAGCAGCATGACGTGTAATTGACGTGTAACTAGGGGGTGAAGGGGACTTGACATTTAGCTCTACATGTGGAGACAAGAAGTCTGGGGGGTCAAGTCAACCTAATCCCAAATCATATCTAACATCCTATGTTTAAAGAACTATGTTATCCATAAAAGAAGGACTCTCGGACAGAATCTGTTCTATACTGACTGTGTGTGCGTGTACAAGCGTCTAAGTGTCTACACTAAATGCGAGGGGGTAGAAATATTCCATGGTAACAGGACTATGAATTACTTGCATGAGGACAGAGAAGCCGGGCCTATTGCTTGGTAACTGGAAGAATGTTTACTTAAACTACTAGGCAGGAATGCATCGGCTGAGGGGGAAGCAGATAATTCGAAGGTGAAATACAGTTCTTGGCAGAGAATAGGCTGATGTCAGGCTTCGTGAGCCGCGCAGAGAATGAGACAAAGTTCATGGTCACAGATGCAGGCTCAGACTGGAGCTTTCAGAGGCAGAAAGCAAGAAGAGTTTGATGACAGAATCTGGGCCTACATGCCTGGACTGTAAAATGGCATAAGTGAACCATATAAAGCCGGTGGCCTTTCGTACTTAGGAATGGAATATCCGGCCTATTCATGGCGGATCTGACAGAGGACATGTTGACGGTGGACGCACATGTATTTGCGTCTTCATAACTGGAACTGGAGGGAACATACATGTACTTGTGACATGCACATAGAACCGTTGGGGTCCAAGATAGGGGACATAACTGACCAGAAAAATCCATATTTCCACAAGAGCACAAGTCAAAATCAGCTGTGTTTGCCCTGTATCTGTCACAGTGCAAGCAAAATATTCTCCAGCATTCGAAAATGTTTCAGTGCACCAGTCTAAAAGCATACTCTTCTTTCCTTGTTTTTCACACATACTCAAAGTGGCACACTGCCCCTGAACTGTCACATAAATTCAATGTCACCTTTCAGTATTGAACACACGTTTAAAACATGTTGCACAATCTCTTTTGCAGATTCAAAAGCACATTGCTTCATTTCTTTTTCAAAAAAGTGTCTCTCCATGTAAAGCAAGGTTTGTCATTCACTGACATGCCTGATTTATAACTGCAACCAACGATCGCTAATTCTAACAGGCTGGTTTGTTTATCTTCCTGCACGTTTTCCATTTTCTCGGTTCAACAACACTTCGGAATCTTCAAATTCAACCAAGATAACATTCGTATTTGGCTGAGAAAAGTTCTCAAAATAATTAATTAAAACCTGCTGTGAAACCTGCAGCTTTTCTGTATCCACATTTTTCACGAATGAATTACTCTGGCTATCTGAACAGCCTGGAAAAATAAACGGCTTTGGAACTAGGTACATTTTCAACTTTCTTTTCAAAGATTTATTTTCAAACTGAGCGTCAGGTGACTCTCTTTGCAACTCACTATGTTCCCTTTCCAACTGTTCACATTTTTGAAACAATGTAAGCAATGCATTCAAAATGACGCCACTATTTCTGTCTGAAATACCAAGTTGTTTTCCCTCTTTAAGTGAAAAATCTTGTATACATTTAAATATCTGTATTTGCCTCTCATCTGGTAAACATGCATTAGAGGCAATCTCCCACTCAAATAACTCAGTTGGCATCTGGGAATCTGCAGCTGAAAACATAGGCATTTTAGAGAGCATCTTTCCCTTTTAAAATTGCTCTTTTTTTAATCCTGTTCATGACGCCAACTGTCTTACAGAATCTCCCACACAGTGCCTCACACACGGCGAAGCAAAACGCAAAACACAACAACACCTAGAAAAGGATTTTATTTTACAAAATGCAAATACTCTCTTTTTAGATTAAGGCTTGGGGTTTTTATTTCTGCAATGCTCTCTAACAAAAAGGCTTTCCCGGATGCCAAAATGAATCATATTCAAATACACATAGAGATATATATGTATATTTATATGCATGCTTATAACACACTTGATAAATGGAACAGTCAAATGCCTGAATAATACTAATGAATAAACAAGCAGCAAATAATATGAGATAAGACTACAGAATATACTGGAGGTCCTGCAAGAGATCAGAAATATATATATATATGGGACACCACAATCCCGTCACTCCAACTCCTTGGATAACCAGGTACAGACCACACCATGCTTGCAAGTTCATAAAGTGCTTTTATTGCGTGAAAAACAGCATTGTGGAAATGTAGCTCGTAACTGAACAGAATCTGCGCCATCTTGTCTCTCCCCAGCGCGACACACAGAAAAACGCACGGCAGCCATTTTAGGCATCCTGGTCTCTCTCCCTGCTCATTGCCGATCGCCAGCGCATCCCCCTGGCGCTGCGAACATTCCCCCGCGCGCCGGCCACCCCCGCTCTCTCATACATGGGCCATAAACCCTCTCCTTCTGCGCGACCCTGCCATGGAACCACATCCCACGCCTGACCGACATCCCATACATGGTCATGCATCTCTTTGATAACCCCCTTCCTCTGCGCCCGATTGTCCGAACCAATCCCAGGCCATCACCTAGCCCTGCGGATGCAGTTTATTGCCCCTACTGTAAGGGAAACACCCCACATCAAAGGGATTACAGTAGATCAAGGCCCCCCACCCCCTGAGACCCGACCAGTCGCACACACCCCCGGGAATTGGCGGAATGTCCAGCTGTGTGATAGCCATCTCCTACTGTGGGTGGGGTGGGGACTTCCACTGTAGATATGTGTGGGAACGAGCTTGAAGTGGGGATTCTGAGGATGTTCTTTCATGTATCAAAGCGATCTCAAGAATGTACCGTGTATGATAAACCTGCAATAAAGTCATAAACCTGTGTATAAGAGGCCAGGCCTCAGAGATGTGGTTAGAGCACCTCGTGACGATACCTTGCTGTCTGATCTGATGTGCTCTACTCCGACGGAATAAAACTTTGTTTCCTGCCTTCCAGTCTCCGGCGCCTGCCTCTTTGTTGGTTAATTTCCGAATGGTATAAGAGGCGATTACCGCCGGGCAATACTTGAAAGGTTATCGACTGCAACTGCCACTACCTTTTAACAATTGGCGTCCCAAGCGTGGGGCCCATCAGCGACACGTGGATCCAGTGGGAGAGGTCCCGACGACAGAGTGAACAACTGCAACGATCGGAAAGAGCTCCTGCCCGATAGACCCTCGTCTGGCAGCCGATCATCCGAACTTCACTGGTTCCGAACCGACCTCTCTCGAGTGATCTACGGTCCTGACTGGGAACCATCAGGAGTGCCGCGGCAAATACGGAGAGTAGAGGACGATCGGGCGCTGGAGGCGGAAGATGAGAAACTGTCCATGCGGTCCGGGTAAGGTCGTGAAACACGACAAATTGCGAAACGATTGATTGATTGATTGAAAATACTAGTATTGCTTATTGATTGTTCTCTTTGAGATATTCGCTGTCTACAAACGGGGAGGAGTAGAAATACTCTCTCTTCCTTTGCAGATAGTGAAGGGTAGGTAATGCAGACTTTTGTCCCCATTGTAACCCGTCGTGCCTATTTTTATCTCCCCACTGATTGATTGTCCGAACATTGATTGTTTTGAAGAATAGTGCTCTTTGAGATATTCTCTGTTTGCAAATAACGTAGAATAGAAATATTCTGTCTAGTCTTTGCAAATAGTGAAGGGTAGGTAACGCAGACTTTTGTCCCCATTGTAACCCGTCGTGCCTATCTCTTTCTCACCATTGATTGATTGATTGTCTGAACACTGGTTGTTCGATATTGGTTCTTTGGAGGTATTCTCTGCTTACAAATAACGTGGAACAGAGATATTCTGTCTAGTCTTTGCAAGCAGTGAAAAGATAGGTAGTGCAGACTTTTGTCCCCGTTGTAACCCGTCATGCCTGTCTTCTCCCCACTGATTGGTAGTTGGTTCTGCCCGGACCGCTTATTAGAGGTGAACCATCCGGCTCCACTGGAAGGCACCCCTAATAAGGACATGTTCACTAAATATGGACTAGTCGCCGTAGCTTATAGCAAACTATGGCATAAATATACAAAAAGGGACCCCGAGAGTCAGTGGCCACTGATGGGATCCTTCGATGATCATAAAATAGAAGCATTAGAAATAGCTCTACGTAGTAATAAAACGAAGCGTACTATGCTTGACAGTATCGGCATGTGGCGCAAAGAAGCAATGCAACGGAAAAAGAGGGAAGAAGTAAAAGCAGAAAGGGAATTACGAAAGGCAGCTCACCTTGCCGCTAGAAAGTTAGAGGAAGAGATAAAGGAGAGAAAGGAAGCTAAACTAAAACAAGAGTCTGAAACATCAGGCCAGTGTCCTGTTAGGACCTCCTCTACACTCTACCCTGAGTTACTTTCCAAGCAACGAGCGAATGACGAATTGCTATTAGGTCCTCCGATCATCTACATGCCCCCTCCATACGCCCCCTCCCAACCTGTAGTACAGCACCCGCAACCCCCAAACGCAAGTGAAAGCAGTACCAGGGCCTCGGTCCTCACGGCCTCCGCGCCGGCCGAGCCTCTCGTTCTGAACACAACGTTAGCAATAACGTTAGATGACCCTGAGATGAGAAAGAAAGATTCCGCCAGAATGAATCGACTAACAAAGGATGAACAAGCCGGAATCGATAAGGTAGTAAGGACACTAGTAGAACGAAAGGAAAGTGAGGAGTATGTAACAGACATGTATAACTCGTATGCCGACAACCGCAGACGACACTTTGTCGTACGACTTTGTTATCACACCCTGAATGCCTATGAGGATAGGTACCAAGATAGAGGTCCCGAAGGCTTAGCGACCTTGTATAGGAAGGTAGACATTGGGGAGGAAGGAGAGGGCGATGTGACGAACCTCTTCACTCATACACTCGAAGTCTTCCGGCATCTTAAAGAACACAGACAGACAACCAAAGCAGAGACCCCCATAGCGACTGAACCCCAGGCAGGGAAGGCTGATACCATGATGCCCATCAAAGAAGCCGCCCCCTACTGGGTCCCCCCACGAGGTCAGGGAACACACGACGACATCAACCACCAAGATGCAAAGGGAAGGGTTGTATATAACTGGGTTTACCAGCCATGGGACCGACAAGACATCTTGACCTTTAGAAAAACCCTACCCGACTTAAGAAAGAACCCGACTGCCTTCTACACCGAACTAGGTACGGCCTTAGGTTCAACCATAATGACCTTAGCGGATATCGATTTGTTCTTCGGGTTATGTCTGCCGGCTGATGTGTGGAAGCAAATCCAGAAAGTCGACCACGCTGAGCCGTTCGGATATACCTGGGTACAACTCGATACCATAGATAAGCAGCGAGAACCTGGACAAAAACCCCTAAAAGCCATATTGGAACTCCCAGACAAGATCGTACAGAAATTGAAGACTCTAATCCCAGAAAGAAAGGTAGACTGGTCAATAGTGACGGCTTGTCGCCAGAAACCCCAGGAGGATGTGTCTGAATACTTCTCTCGATTCGAGACAGTGTTTTCCGATTATAGTGGCCAGGACATGACCACTGCAACCGGACATCACCTCTTTGTCCAGAATTATGTGAAGGGTCTGTCACAAGAAGTCTCCCAGAAGCTACAGACCAGCGAGAGTAGTTGGGCAGCCTCCAAACCCGCTGCTATCCTCCAGATGGCCCAATAATACGAACATCAAAAGAATGAGAACGATAGGGCGTCCGAGAAAAAGAAAAAGGAACTGAAGGAGAGGGTAATGATAGCACAGTTGCAAGGGGTGACCATAGGAAGGGAGCCCCCTAAAGGAAATTACCAACCAACCGCCCCTAGAAAGCTACCCCCTAGAGACCATACACCTGCACCCTACACTGGACGAAGAGACTTAGACGGGAACCAATGTGCGTTCTGTAGAGGGTTCGGACACTGGAAATCCCAGTGCCCGGTCCTTCTGGAAATGAACAAAAATAGAGACACCAGAGACATAGTATATGACCCCAGAAGTAGAGGACAGGGACGAGGGTACACGAACGACACCGCCAACGATAGGCCAGGCAGACCAAACACCTTTGATCGCCCCCGACAGAACCAGTGCCAGCAGTCCGACTACGAAAACACCCATGACTTTGCATAGGACCGCCAGGGGCAAGGGAGGGATCCAGTCGAACTCCGTGTTGACCAGCAAGGCCCTTACGTCACTGCTAAGGTCTTGGGCACAAAGTCTCCATTTCTGGTAGATACTGGGGCGACACGTAGTGCGTTATCTAAACGACTGATTCCTAGGGCACCCTTGTCTGGCTCACACGTAACCTCAATAGGCTTCGATGGAACGCCCTCCACTAACCCTTTGTCAGCACCAATCTCCTTTGACTTAGAAGATAACACCACTGACACGACATTCCTGCTCTCCCCGATGCTATTATGGGACTTGATTTGCTAAAACATTTCCGAGCTACCATCAGATGTTCCCCAGACGGAGTGCGAGTCATCCTGCACGATAACCCGGACCTGTTCAGGTCTTGTCTCACACAACGTATGTTCTCCATAACCAATGCTGACTTGTCCCTACTCGACACGTTACCCTCACACCTGTGGGCAAAAACAGACTCGGACTCGGACGTAGGACGCATGGTGATCGACCCCGTACACATAACTGTCCGACCGGACGCGATGCTCCCAAAACTTCCACAGTATCGGATATCGCCCGAAGGCGAGAAGGCCTTGGTAGAAATCATCCAGTCCCTAGTCGATGCAGGAGTGGTAGAAGAAGTAGTCAGTAATGTTTGCAACAGCCCTATCCTACCCATTGTTAAGAAGCAAGGCGAGGGAGATGAGAAAGCATACTGCTTCATTGTTGACTTGCGAGAGGTTAACAAAGTAGTCATACCTCAGTACCCCGTGGTCTCGGACATCATCACCATCCTCACCCTGATTCCGTCCACTGCCACCACCTTTACCGTTATTGATCTCAAGAACGCATTCTTTTCCATCCCCATCCACCCAGACAGCCGCTACCTGTTCGGCTTCACCTTAAAAGCCTGTTCATACAGATTCTGTAGGGCCCCCAAGGCTACACTGAGAGCCCCAGCATTTATAGCCAAGCCCTCAAGAGACAACTGGATGCAGTCCAAGTACCAGATGGAGTGGTGTTAATACAGTACGTCGATGACATTCTTTTGGCGGCCGACACCACCCCACTTGCAGTCACAGCCACCATTCACCTCCTCCACTTCCTTGCGGAGAACGGTCACAAGGTCTCCAGGAAGAAGTTACAATTCTGCCAACCCCAAGTAACATACCTAGGCCACCTCCTATCCAAAGACGGGAGGAAACTTACACCTGACCGAATTCAGACCATCCTAGAAACCCCTGTCCCCAAAACTCAGAAGCAAGTGCGGTCCCTGGTCGGCCTCACCTCCTTCTGTCGACAGTGGTTGCCAAACTTCAGCCTTATTGTAAAGCCTCTGCTTTCCCTGCTAGCTAAAGACGCCCCCTTCCCCCTCCCTTGGACACCCGAATGCCAGTCCTCCTTCAAAGAATTGCGAAATGCCCTTTGTTCAGCACCAGTCCTAGGAACCCCAGACTACACTAAACCTTTCTCCCTCTACACCCACGAAAGGGAGGGATGCACGTTGTCTGTCCTAACCCAGTCCATAGGTCCTAAACAACGCCCTTGTGCCTACTTCTCTGCCACTCTTGACCCTGTAGCCAGAGCTTTGCCCGCCTGCCTTCGAGCAGTAGCCGCCGCTGCTGTCTCTATCCGGCAAAGTGAGGGGATCGTGCTCTCGAACCCCCTCACTGTGTTAGTACCCCATGCGGTTGACACCCTCCTGAACCAGACCAAGACTCAACACCTGACTAGCGCACGACTGACTGGTTATGAACTGACTCTGCTTGCACCCCACATCACGTTGAAACGATGCACCACTCTGAATCCAGCTACTCTGCTACCTCTCCCTGACACTGACCCCAATGCGTCCCCTATACATGACTGCGTGACCCTCACCGACGAACAGACTAAGAGTAGGGTTGACCTCCGAGATACTGCCTTCCCGGACCCTGACGGAGAACTGTGGGTAGATGGCTCATGCATCAAGCTCCCCGATGGCACCACCTCAGCTGCCTATGCAGTCACCACAGCCCGAACAGTTGTTGAGACAGCCCGCATCACACAGCGATCCGCACAGGCGGCTGAACTGATTGCTCTCACACGAACATGCATCCTAGCAGCGGGGACAAACGCAAACATTTACACCGATAGCCAGTACGCCTTCGGGGTGGTTCACCACTTTGGGCTCCTATGGAAGGAGAGGGGATTCCTGACTTCCCATGGCACACCCATCCTACATGGAGATCTAGTCTCCGCTCTGACCGAAGCAGTCCTCCTCCCCACACGGCTAGCTGTGATCAAATGCCAGGCACACAAAAAGGTGACAGACATTATAGGACAGGGAAATGCGCTGGCTGACATCACTGCCCGAACCACAGCCGAGAATAGGTCAACAACACGCATGTACGTGACCAGGACACAAACTGAGAAATGGAAGGATGCTAGGGAAACGATTAGAGACATCCAGTTAGCCAGCTCACCACACGAATTGACTGAATGGGCACGGGTGGGATTGAAGGACGATGACGGTTGCTGGCGAACTAAAGACACAAACAAATGGTTGCTACCTGACTCATTCCTGATTCCCATGCTAACCATGACACACTCCCCCGCGCACATAGGGTCTGCCCCCATGATCGAACTCATCTCCAAGGTTTGGCACAACGACAAGATCCCAGACTCAGCCAAACGTCTGGTCCAACAATGCCTGGTATGCCTCCAACACAACCCTGGTAAAGGAACTGCTGTACCCCGGGGAGGGTTTGGGGTTCCTAATCATCCCTTTGAGGTCCTACTGATGGACTACATCCAGTTAGAAAGGTGCCAAAGCTTGAAGTACGTACTTGTCGTTGTGTGTGCTTTCAGCAAGTGGGTAGAAGCTTACCCGACCCGCGACAACACTGCTATGACTACCGCAAAGGTATTGCTGAAAGAATTCTTCCCCCGTTACGGCCTTTGTCGAATTTTGTGGAGCGACAACGGCCCACACTTTGTAGCCGAAGTTATCCAACTCATCTTAAAAGGGTTGGGTGTAAAACAGAAGTTCCATGCGGTCTTCCATCCCCAATCTGCAGGCTTGGTTGAGCGACATAATGCCACACTGAAGCTCAAAATAGCCAAAATAGTTGCCACCACAGGACTGAAATGGCCAGACGCTCTCCCGCTAGCATTGCTATCAATGCGTTCCACTCCCACCAAACACCACTTAACCCCCTACGAGGTCGTCTTCGGGCGGCCCATGAACCTTTGGACCGCACCAAAACCAACATCTATTCACGACGTCCCGGACGTCCTCATGTCTGACTATTTGTACAACCTAACTAAAACGTTGTCTGTTATCCATCAGCAGGTGCTGCAAGCCATTCCCGATGCTTCCAGGGGCCCCGGGCACGATATCCAACCCGGAGATTTCGTCCTAGTGCGTAATTTCCAGCGTGCAAGGAGTCTGGAGCCCCGGTGGACGGGCCCCCTGCAAGTCCTGATCACCACCCGAACAGCTCTTCGAGTGGAGGGGAAGCGCAATTGGCTGCACGCACATCATTGCAAAAAGGTATCACCGACCCTGACGACAACCGACAACATCGCCGGCCAAGAAGAACTCCTGGACGAAGGCCGACCATCCCTGAGCTGCTACCCAGACACAAAGACACTTGAATTAATGAAATATCCCGATCCCACTGTGCCGTCCAAAGAAGGGTATAACCTGCGACGAAAGGAGGGAACTTCGGCTAAGCAGACCACGAACTAAGTTGAAATCTCGAGCCGGTAGCCTAAATCACCTCAAAGGCCTCCAGAAGAGAAATTAGACAAAGTCTGTGTTTCTGCCCGCTACCGAGTCCCTTGAAGGTGATGGAAGCGCCCGACATGAAGATGATGGAAGCAACCGGACGTCCGAATATCCACTACAAAAACCCAAAGACTGACAAAATGCACAGCTCAAAGACTATCGCGCTTTTTATTACCCTACTCTTTTGCCTTCTCCTCATGATCACCTTCTGGATCGTGGAAGAGAGTGCACCCGCTCATGAGACATTGTTGACCACTGTCCAACCTACCACCATGAAAGAACACCATCTGATCTCACTTTCACCCCAACTCCGAGAAAGGCGTAAGGAGTTCTGGAATAACTCTTTTGTACAGTTGCTCCACCAACACAATCTTGCCGCCAATGCAACCAACTGCTGGATCTGTGGATTGCTGCCACATGCCACTGGACATTCTATCCCTTTCATCCCTTCGCCCTTCTCTGTCCATGGCTCTTGCCTCGCTTGGCTAATCCTCCTGCAAGAAAGCTACAAGGACAATGCCACTTCCGACAAAACTATGTCACACTTCTACCATGGGTTCTGGCTGAACAGAACTGGAAAAACTTCTGCTCTCTTCTGTCCTCTGAGATCAAACACTTCCTTTCATATGGACATCCCTGCCAAAGAGCGAGTCGAAATGCAGGTGTTTAACAACCCAGCCAGACCCACCTTCTCTTACCTCCGGAAACGAACGGCCGCCACCCTAACAGTGGCCCTATCCGTCATCAACATCACAGGTCTTGTGTGCATCGAAGGTCTGGGAACGCAGCTGGTGGGCCACAGTTCCTGTCTCATCACCCGAACATTGGACTCAGTTGACCCACCCTCCTTTGTTACCTCACCAAATATGTACTTCGTCTGTGGTACTAAGGCCTACACCTGGCTTCCGAAAGGGTGGGGAGGTACCTGCTACATCGCTTTTATCCTTCCTCCAACATATGTGGCTCCAGCAAACCATCACCGGCAGAAACGTGCAAAGGACATTGTACAAGCCGACTCCACTGGAGCACAGTTCATGGACGCAGTAAAGGGACTTGTTCCACTGTGGGGTCCAATGGCAAACAGCCGTGCCATCCGGCACCTGACCCAGGCAGTCGAAACCACAATGAACATTACAGCCGGCATCCTCACCAACAACACCGCTGAGCTTCAGGCCGTCCGCCTGGTAGCTCTTCAGAACCGCCTCGTTCTAGACGTAGTTCTGGCCGATCGTGGAGGAGCATGCCGCATCATTGGGTCCAGCTGTTGTACCTACGTACCGGATAACTCACCCTCAGTCTACAAGGCGATTGAACACCTCCACAGACTTTCCACAGAGGTTCATCAGGAGCAAGAAGGATGGTCGCTTGGGAGTTGGTTTTGGGACACTATTAAAAGTTGGGGGTGGAGGTTGTTTACGTTTATCCTAATACCAATTGTGATCCTATGTGGATGTTGCCTGGGGATTCAGTGTTTGCCACCTTTATGTTCACTTCGCATAAACTGCATCTGCCCTAAGACTCTGAACTTTGAAGCAGAACATATGAAAGCTCTATACGAGGTAGAAGTTCGTGGCATTATGGGCATAGATCCGAACTAAACAAGCTGGCGAGATATGTTAAAAGGGAGGACTGTGGAAATGTAGCTCGTAACTGAACAGTATCTGCGCCATCTTGTCTCTCCCCAGCGCGATACACAGAAAAATGCACGGCAGCCATTTTAGGCATCCTGGTCTCTCTCCCTGCTCATTGCCGATCGCCAGCGCGTCCCCCTGGCGCTGCAAACATTCCCCCGCGCGCCGGCCACCCCCGCTCTCTCATACATGGGCCATAAACCCTCTCCTTCTGCGCGACCCTGCCATGGAACCACATCCCACGCCTGACCGACATCCCATACATGGTCATGCATCTCTTTGATAACCCCCTTCCTCTGCGCCCGATTGTCCGAACCGATCCCAGGCCATCACCTAGCCCTGCAGATGCAGTTTATTGCCCCTACTGTAAGGGAAACACCCCACATCAAAGGGATTACAGTAGATCAAGGCCCCTCACCCCCTGAGACCCGACCAGTCGCACACACCCCCGGGAATTGGCGGAACGTCCAGCTGTGTGATAGCCATCTCCTACTGTGGGTGGGGTGGGGACTTCCACTGTAGATATGTGTGGGAACGAGCTTGAAGTGGGGATTCTGAGGATGTTCTTTCATGTATCAAAGCGATTTCAAGAATGTGCCGTGTATGATAAACCTGCAATAAAGTCATAAACCTGTGTATAAGAGGCCAGGCCTCAGAGATGTGGTTAGAGCACCTCGTGACGATACCTTGCTGTCTGATCTGATGTGCTCTACTCCCACGGAATAAAACTTTGTTTCCTGCCTTCCAGTCTCCGGCGCCTGCCTCTTTGTTGGTTAATTTCCGAATGGTATAAGAGGGGATTACCGCCGGGCAATACTTGAAAGGTTATCGACTGCAACTGCCACTACCTTTTAACAGCATGACGCGTTTCAGACACGTTTCAACAACCTTGATCATATACATATACATATCCATATACACACATATATATATACATATATATATTCACTGAAAAAACCATAGGTTTCACACACGTTATAGTTAGGAATTAGCATTTAAAAAACCTTGCAAATTCACTGAAAAAACCATAGGTTTCACACATGTTATAGTTAGCGGAAATTTTACTGATAAAAAACCAATGAAATTGCCCCGTTATAGTTAGTGCTGGCAACTATAACTCACGCGACCGCAATCCTCTGCTGATGCTAATACTGTATTTAGACACTTATTTGCCCATGTCTTCTTCCATACATTTTTAGCTATACATATATTATAAATATTTTTTTTATAAAGACACATATGTCATCAGCAGAAGATTGCGGTCGCGTGAGTTATAGTTGCCAGCACTAACTATAACGGGGCAATTTCATTGGTTTTTTATCAGTAAAATTTCCGCTAACTATAACATGTGTGAAACCTATGGTTTTTTCAGTGAATTTGCAAGGTTTTTTAAATGCTAATTCCTAACTATAACGTGTGTGAAACCTATGGTTTTTTCAGTGAATTTGTACGTTTTTTTAAATGCTAAGTTACTTTACGCCATTCGAGGCGTGCGCGCCCACTTAACGCAGTTCGTTCCGTGCACGGTTTTTATCAACTTTAATAAGCCCTGTACATTTGGTGGCCTTCGGCCACCAAAAGCACAGGGGGTGGGGTCAATGTGGATATTTTTTTTTTTATTTCGATTTTATAATTTCATGTTGCCAAAATTTAGTTTTTTTTCTGATGTGATAAGCCCTGTACATTTGGTGGCCTGCGGCCACCAAAAGCACAGGGGGTGGGGTAAGTGTGGATAGTGTTTTTTTTATTTCTATTTTTTAACCGTACGCGTACGGTAAGCGTACGGTAAGCGTACTCGGCGAAATTGCCGAAAAAAAAATAAAACCGTTTTTGCTCTTGGGGGATGTTTGGGGACTCCCTCAACATGACTATGTGGGAGGGAGTTGTCAAAACAGCCCCGTAACATGTTTTTTGGCATCATGTTTGATAAATAACACTCAGTGCGAGAGACAAAATGGCGGACGCCGCTTCCTGGTTTCGGCCGATTCGAATGTTTACTAAGATCTAAGAGCCAATCAGAATCGCGCTCGCGCACGCCACCGTACGCGTACGGTAAGCGTACGGTAAGCATACCGTAAGCGGGCTCAGATATATATATATTGATTTAAAGGCTATTTTCTCAGAATCTACTGAACAGATTTACACCAAACCTACAAAAGGCACTTCCTTGACCTAGGGACTACCTCTCTGCCAAATTTCTAGTAATTCTGTTCAGCCGTTCGGGCTGTAGCTCTGTCTAAAGGTCCTATGGAAAAATGCATGAGAAAAACGCGTTTTGGGACCCCCCTTTTATCTCAGCCCCCGCTTGACGAATCCCCCCGAGACTTTCAGGGTAGGAGCGGAGCGTAGCGCCCCACCTATTTTGAGAAATTCGCGAGGATTCATCGACCGGCGCCAAAGTTATTCAAAATAGAATGTTGCGGATTTCCTATGGAAAAGGGGTCCTAACTATAACTACCTACTGGCGACCGCCAGTAGGTAATATTCCAATCGTAATTGCCATGCAAATGAAGACACCCACACAACGCTCGATTTTTCCTTGGTTTATTCGGGAGACAGCAGCGGAGTCAGGGAGAATCCCACAGCATGGTAAGGCGCCTTCTGCCTACGCGTTTCGAGAGTTTTCCCTTCATCATGGCACGGCGTTTGGTGGGGAGAATGAAAGCAAGCATGATTTTCACAGGTGATATAGTTTGTTTGGTCCCGCCTTAGTGGGCGTGTTCTTGCAAAGCACCCTGGTTCGTGTAGTCCAGGGCAGTTTCTAAAATCCAAAGTTGGTGCTGTTTTCCCATAGTCCCTCTGTAGTTTTCACCCAGTGGGTTGTTGGCGATCCCCTTCTGTTTCCGTTGCTTTAGTGATGCTCCTCGAACAGGCACGTTGTTCCGCATAAGGTGCCCCAGCCTGAGACACACGGACCTGCAAGAGCAGTGGGGTTGTCTTCGTGACCCTGGCTGGTCACCACATATTCCAATCGTAATTGCCATGCAAATGAAGACACCCACACAACGCTCGATTTTTCCTTGGTTTATTCGGGAGACAGCAGCGGAGTCAGGGAGAATCCCACAGCATGGTAAGGCGCCTTCTGCCTACGCGTTTCGAGAGTTTTCCCTTCATCATGGCACGGCGTTTGGTGGGGAGAATGAAAGCAAGCATGATTTTCACAGGTGATATAGTTTGTTTGGTCCCGCCTTAGTGGGCGTGTTCTTGCAAAGCACCCTGGTTCGTGTAGTCCAGGGCAGTTTCTAAAATCCAAAGTTGGTGCTGTTTTCCCATAGTCCCTCTGTAGTTTTCACCCGAATAAACCAAGGAAAAATCGAGCGTTGTGTGGGTGTCTTCATTTGCATGGCAATTACGATTGGAATATGTGGTGGCCAGCCAGGGTCACGAAGACAACCCCACTGCTCTTGCAGGTCCGTGTGTCTCAGGCTGGGGCACCTTATGCGGAACAACGTGCCTGTTCGAGGAGCATCACTAAAGCAACGGAAACAGAAGGGGATCGCCAGCAACCCACTGGGTGAAAACTACAGAGGGACTATGGGAAAACACCACCAACTTTGGATTTTAGAAACTGCCCTGGGCTACACGAACCAGGGTGCTTTGCAAGAACACGCCCACTAAGGCGGGACCAAACAAACTATATCACCTGTGAAAATCATGCTTGCTTTCATTCTCCCCACCAAACGCCGTGCCATGATGAAGGGAAAACTCTCGAAACGCGTAGGCAGAAGGCGCCTTACCATGCTGTGGGATTCTCCCTGACTCCGCTGCTGTCTCCCGAATAAACCAAGGAAAAATCGAGCGTTGTGTGGGTGTCTTCATTTGCATGGCAATTACGATTGGAATATGTGGTGGCCAGCCAGGGTCACGAAGACAACCCCACTGCTCTTGCAGGTCCGTGTGTCTCAGGCTGGGGCACCTTATGCGGAACAACGTGCCTGTTCGAGGAGCATCACTAAAGCAACGGAAACAGAAGGGGATCGCCAGCAACCCACTGGGTGAAAACTACAGAGGGACTATGGGAAAACAGCACCAACTTTGGATTTTAGAAACTGCCCTGGACTACACGAACCAGGGTGCTTTGCAAGAACACGCCCACTAAGGCGGGACCAAACAAACTATATCACCTGTGAAAATCATGCTTGCTTTCATTCTCCCCACCAAACGCCGTGCCATGATGAAGGGAAAACTCTCGAAACGCGTAGGCAGAAGGCGCCTTACCATGCTGTGGGATTCTCCCTGACTCCGCTGCTGTCTCCCGAATAAACCAAGGAAAAATCGAGCGTTGTGTGGGTGTCTTCATTTGCATGGCAATTACGATTGGAATATGTGGTGGCCAGCCAGGGTCACGAAGACAACCCCACTGCTCTTGCAGGTCCGTGTGTCTCAGGCTGGGGCACCTTATGCGGAACAACATGCCTGTTCGAGGAGCATCACTAAAGCAACGGAAACAGAAGGGGATCGCCAGCAACCCACTGGGTGAAAACTACAGAGGGACTATGGCAAAACAGCACCAACTTTGGATTTTAGAAACTGCCCTGGACTACACGAACCAGGGTGCTTTGCAAGAACACGCCCACTAAGGCGGGACCAAACAAACTATATCACCTGTGAAAATCATGCTTGCTTTCATTCTCCCCACCAAACGCCGTGCCATGATGAAGGGAAAACTCTCGAAACGCGTAGGCAGAAGGCGCCTTACCATGCTGTGGGATTCTCCCTGACTCCGCTGCTGTCTCCCGAATAAACCAAGGAAAAATCGAGCGTTGTGTGGGTGTCTTCATTTGCATGGCAATTACGATTGGAACATATATATATATATATATATTTCCACAATGCCTTTTCGTATGTTTTCACAAAGCAGTCTTGAGCCCAACTCTGTAAACGTGAATTATTTATTACAAAATAGCAAACAAACGCCCAACGCGTTTCGGTGCAGCCGCACCTTGGTCACGGGTAATTGGCAGTTTATAAACAGTGAAACATATATTGCTTAAACATTCCCATAGAAGTAGGACTACCGGCCCCAACTCAATAACAAAGACGTTCAAACTTGGCATCCATTTTGAAATGGTCACTAATATCTAATCTACTAATATCGTTTTTATCTTATATTCAATGCCATTACCATGCTTTTGCTTTCAGTCAATTGTACAGAAAACTATTCAAGTGAATATTGTTTTCAAATCATAATGAATCGTTATTTTCGCACAAAGACGATGTTGCAGCAATGTGTACAATATATACACGCTATATACATTATATACAAATCAGCCTCAATGGGCATTCCATAATGCACAACACAATTAAATTAAATCAATTCCGCCCCAGTGGGCAATTGTACAGAAAACTCTTCTAGTGATTGTTGTTTTCTAAACATGATAAATCTTTGTTTTCGCCCAAAGATGATATTGCTGCAATAAGTACAATTTATACACGCTATGTACATTCTGCAATTCAGCCCCAGTGGGCATTTCATATTGCACAACTTAATTAGATTCTGCCCCAGTGGGCATCAATATACGAAATTCAATGAAAACTAACTCACAATATTCATCCTTTATCATGAAAGCATAACATTCTAATTCAAATTGAATTAAAGAAAGACAATTTCATTGTTTGTTGTCCTTCTTTTTGGTACGCTGACAGTTTTGTCTCCTACAAAAAATACAAAATTGTGCCATCACTATGGTGTATGTGAATGTTAAAAACAAACTTTTGGCTTCTTATTTACAAGATATAGTACATCTGAGCTCTCAGTATACAGCAATAATCTATTACGATGCGGTTAACCCAAATGAATTGACATTTCCTCCTCCTTATTCAATCCTAGTGGCTGTACCGTATCATACTTAATAATCATTCTGGACTCCAATTGTCGCAACTCTCTTATTCTGTTCCCTCCCCTTTCTGTTTTTAGAATTCTATCCTGGGCGCAAAACTGTAGGACATTAACATTTTTATCATGTAGTTCTTTAAAATGTCTAGCAATCGGATATTGCTTATCCTCATTAATGATCGCCCTGGTATGTTCTAGAACTCATTTTTTCACTTGATGAATGGTGCTCCCAATATATACAAGCGGGCAAGGACAACATAGGGCGTAAACGCAATAATCTGACTTACATGCCAAATGTTTTTGAATCACTTAAGGTTTATGATTCTTAGATGAAGTAAATTCCTTTCGGTTTACGCTGTTCTTACATGCTTTACATGAGTTACATGTAAAGAATCCCTTTATTGCTCTCAGATTTTTTTCTTCTTTCAAAGTACTGCTACAAAGAATATCTTTAAGAGCTGAACACTTTCTAAAGGTAATTTTCGGTTGACTTCCCACTGACTTTTTCAAAATTGGGTCAATGTTCAAGACATGCCAATACTTTTTCAGACAGTTTCTGACTTGCCATGACTGATCAGAATATGCGGTGATGAACCTAATTGGTTCATCTTCTTCTCATTTTAAAGATTTTGGATTCAAAAGATCTACCCTCAAAACTGCTTTTACCTTGGTACAGGCTTGTTTTATTACTTCCAAAAATCTTTCCTTCATATTTGACATCTCCAATTCAAAATCTGATTCTGTACTACAGTTTCTTTTTGCCCGTAAAAGCTCCCCATACGGTACGCTACGAATCAGATTTTTTGGGTGGCAGCTTTCAGCATGCAAGAGGCTGTTCCCTGCTGTTAATTTACGGAACAGCCTACTTTCTAATTTGCCATTTTTAACCTTCACCACCACATCCAGAAATTCGATTGTTTCTTTCTCTATGGTGCTCGTGAACGTTAAATTACTATCATTTTCATTCAATCTGGCAACAAATTGCATAGCATAATCCTTTTCCCCTTTCCAAATACAGAATACATCACCTATATACCTGGCCCAGAGGGCCACATTCTGGGAAAAGGCCAAGATGCTACAAGCCACCTGCTCCTCCCACCAGCCAAGGTACAAGCCTGCGTAACTGGGGGCGAAGCAGGTTACCATCGCCGTTCCCCGGGCCTGGCAATAAATAACGTGGTCAAACAGAAAGTAGTTGTTCGAGAGACATATTTGCATCATACATAATAACATTTCCATGTGTAAAAAATACTTCATGTCCCGCTGTTTCAAAAAATTTTGATTTGCTTTAACTCCCAAATGATGAGGTATGCACGTATATAAGCTATTGACATCAAGTGTCATTAGGCACATGTTTTCCTCCCACTGAACTTTTTCAATAACTCTTAAGAAATCCCGAATGTCTTGTAAGTAAGAAGGGAGTTTTTGGACATAAGGACGCAAGAAATGATCAATGTATTTTGAAGTGTTTTCATAAGTACTTCCAATGGAGGACACGATAGGTCGTCCTGGAGGATTTGCACTATCTTTATGTAGCTTGGGCAATAAATATAATGCTGCCAGTTTTGGATGGTCGCATTTGAGAAATGTATACTCCTCATCTGAAAGTAGTTTTTCGCGTTTCCAAAGCAATAATTGCAATTGATACTCATTGTTGCTTTTCTCATAGCTAGTTCTGTCACTAATATTGTAGCTTTCTACATCTTCCAACTGTCTCTTGCCCTCACTCAGGTACATATTGATAGGCCACACAACAACGTTCCCACCCTTATCGGACTTTTTAATGACCACCTCTTGGTTGTTTTGTAGTTCTTCAACTGCCACTCTCTGTTTTTGGCTCAAATTGTTGTGTTTAGGTTTACTGAATTTTTCTAGTTTTTTAAATTCCTTGATTATTCCTTTTTCAAACACTTCAATAATTTCATTATGAATTTGTGGTAAAAATCTAGATTTTGGTTTAAAATTACTGTCACTACTTCAGTCAAAAATGATCCTTTCTTCAGTTAAACAGTCTTCTACAGTTATCTCATCATCGGTGTCTCTTTCCAACCCTCTCATTGCCTTTAAGAGATCTATATCTCCAATTGTTAAATTGGTAGAAGCAACAGAAAGTACTGGAGTATTTGTCTTTCTATTCTGAAACCATTTCTGCAGCTTCAATTTCCTTACAAAGTGAAAGAGATCTATCCTTCCTTCAGAATAATTAAAGTTACTTGTTGGACAAAACGTGAGACCTAATGACAAAACCCCAATTTGATCAAACGTTAACTGAATATTAGATACATTTACCACAGTGTGATTGTCCTTCATTTTTTGACTGTCTTGCCTCTTGTTGTCATTCCCATGTAGGCATCCAAAATACCCTGTTTCTTTGCGCCTCTTCTGCTTCCTCCTCTGTCGCCTCGACCTCGATTTGGCAATTCTTGTGGGCCTGGGCTTCCTAGCCCTTGTCGGCCCTGTGCCATAAGGGAGAACTCTTTTAAAATATTGGATTTTACTCCCTCATTGTCCAATGACCTTCCTGTAGATTCTTCCAATCTTGTTGGTTTGGTACCTGTTTCCAGCGACATATTGTTTCCACTTGTCTCTGGTATCTCCACAGTTTGTCCACATTGTTTTTTCTCCGGAGTTCCCAATATCTTCTGGTTGAGTTCCCTTAAATAATACAATTTTCTGCCAAACGTAAAAATGTGTCCCCGTTCATAGTCTAACTGGTCGCGGTGAAATTTACTTAGTTTTTTTAATTGGCAGGGAGACCAGCGAACTATGTTTGAATATATATATCTATATATTTATATATATATATATATATATTCACTGAAAAAACCATAGGTTTCAGGGGTGTTATAGTTAGCTGGACTTTTCACTTGTACAAAACCATTGAAATTCCCCCGTTATAGTTAGTTCAGCTAACTATAACTCGCGCGCCCGCAATGCACTGCTGATGACGTCACATATTACATCACTCATGACATGGTCAGTGACATCACTCATGACATCACTGATGACATCTCAAATGACATCACTGATGACATCACTGATGACATCATCCAGTGAATGTGTGTTTTTCTGAAAATTAAATATGTTTTATATATGTATATCTCAAGGTCGATGGAAGAATAAATGGGTATATAAGTGTCTAAATGGATGATTTGTTTTTGAAAAATTGATTGTGTAACTGACTGATTAAGTGTATCATAGTGAATACATGGCTTAGTGAGTAATGTTTAAATATGTAAATATCTGTATCAGTCTCTCACTTTGTGTGTAAGTGGCTGCATGGGTTGGTGAGTAGCTACATGGGTGTCTATATAGGTTATTAGTTGGTTTTTTGAGTATCAGTCTGAGTGTCTGCATGGTTCGGTGGGGGGTATTACGTAGTGCATAGGTGCATGAATGAGTGACTCACTGTTTGTATGTGTTGAACACAGCATGTGTGCAGGACTGTATGGGTGGATGAGTGTGTGTATGGGTGTGTTAGTGAGTGAATGACTGTCTCAATAGTGTCTTTATGAGTAACTACATATGTTTTAAACTAGTATATGTGACTATTGGTGTATATATGTGAGTATATGTGAGAGTGAGAGATTGAAAGAGTTCCTGTATGAATAAGTATGTGTTTCTATAAGTGATTGTTTAAAAGACTAAGTATGTGTAAGTTTCCGTAGAAGTAAGTGTGGTGGTGTGTGTATAACTGTATATGCAAGTAAATGTATGTTTGATTCTTTATTAGCATGAGTGACTATGTGTGTGAGTAACTCTATGGATGAGTGGCATTGTGTAACAGGATGTATAGGTACATGAGTACATATGATGAGTGAGTACATGTATGAGTGACTGTATAGGACTGTTGGTGAATGAGTGGATGTGTATGTGGATCTTAGAATTACTGAAGAGGTTGTTGTAACTGGTATTGGTATGTCCATTGTTTTGAAAATTTTAGTCTCTATTTTTGAATGTGTGTATCAAAGGTTATATTAGGGTGAGAGGAGGTCTGCCACTCTATCACAAGGATGATGTCATCAGTGATGTCATCAGTGATGTCATTTGAGATGTCATCAGTGATGTCATGAGTGATGTCACTGACCATGTCATGAGTGATGTAATATGTGACGTCATCAGCAGTGCATTGCGGGCGCGCGAGTTATAGTTAGCTGAACTAACTATAACGGGGGAATTTCAATGGTTTTGTACAAGTGAAAAGTCCAGCTAACTATAACACCCCTGAAACCTATGGTTTTTTCAGTGAATTTCTGAGGTTTTTTAAATGCTAATTCCTAACTATAACATGCCTGAAACCTATGGTTTTTTCTGTGAATTTCAAAGGTTTTTTAAATGCTAATTTCTAACTATGCCTACAGAGATAGGACATGTGAAGAAAGAAGAAAAAATGCACAGAAAGAAACAAAAGAAGTGCAGAAAGGACCAACAGAAGTCCTCAAATACGAAGATAAGTGCAGGAAGAAGGATAACGTGCAGAAAGAACAAAAAGAAGAGCAGAAAGAAGCCTTGTTGCAAAATCATCCTGTACCCTCAACTTTTTCAGACGGATACTGGTGGTAACTGAGTCTGACTAGCCAGTCCTAGAGCCAGTGCTATGTTAAAAGACACTTAGAATACAGTGAAAACACCTACATACACTAGGGAACATTATGCGTTGGGGTCCCCCTGTGATTAGCATGACCTCCTCTGTAAGCCCCTAGTACATAATAGGGCATGGGGATTAAAACTACCTCTTAAAACAGGCCACAGGGCGTTTTTCCACACGTTAACTCAGGCCCCGTCCCCTCCCTTCACCACTGTGTAAACACGCCCTGTGTCCATTTTTAGTTGGGAGATTAAGTTCATTTGAATCCTGAGGGTCCCTAGGGTCCAACTAGCCCACTAGGTACCTCCAGTAAATGCCACAGAGCTGTGTTGCAGAGAGGTGTAAAAAGTGGCACGGCCTGGACCACCTCCTTGCAATGCAGCTCAGTGGCGCTTACTGGAAGCACTTGGTGGGCTAGTTAGCCCCCAGGGGCCCTCAGTATTGAAGGGAAATTATATCCCCAATTTAAAACGTGCCATAGTGCGTGTTTGCACACGTCACCTCAGGCCCCGTCCCCTCCCTTCACCACTGTGTAAACGCGCCCTGTGGCTGTTCTAAGTTGAGAGATTAAGTCCCCTTGAATCCTAAGGGTCCCTAGGGTCAAACTAGACCACTAGGTACCTCCAGTAAGCGCCACAGAGCTGCGTTGCAGAGAGGTGTAAAAAGGGGCTTGGCCTCAGAACACCTGTCTGCAGCGCAGCTCCCTGGCGCATACTGGAGATGCCTGTTGGGGGCGCGTTTGCAGAGTGCTGCATGGAGGGGGCATGGCCTCCGGCACGATGCCAGTCTTTTATTTATTTTAATTTTTTAAGAAGGGGGGCTGTGTGGTTCCCCTTCTTATTCTAATTCATTGGCCCTGATGACCCCATCCCCCAGGGCCTGTCTCCTAATTATATTTTTTTGACCCCAATCCCTAGGGCCGGCCACTGTTTTTTATTATTTTAAAAAAATATTTATTTATAGACACACCTAGGACATGCTGGACAAACCGTACGTACCTATCACCATGACGATTTGCGGGATATTCATTAAAAGGCGACTATGCATGCAATGAATCCACGTGGAATGTATTTACACTACTAGTGAAGCTCTGACATGTCTGATGCCCTACCGTGCCTAATCCCGGTAGACACCCTTGTCGTTTATTTATACAAACATGGGTAGCTATTGACGGGCACATTTAATACACATGCACACCAAGCCATTCAAAGGGGATTCGACAAAAATTCGACCAAAACTATGCAAGAAACCCCCCTCACGGTTAATAAAACACACATCCACTGCCGGATGTGTAATACTTTTTATTTTACTCTCTGGAAAGGGGACGAACATCACTTGAGAGTCACAGCGCGCTCCTGACAGAGCCCAATGCTGTGTTACACCCACCATTGCCTGCCGAGTGCCACACACCTCTGTGTTGTATTCCACTAGCTAGTGCATATGCTATGACACTCTCTAGCCCATGTGCACTGTAACACCACCCCGTGAATATGTCATGCCACACTTGTCTTCGCACGGGTTATATTGCCCCATCTAACGTGCCTTCCTCGATGCCTATGTTATAACGCACAGTGCTATGCCATACATATTACAATCTGCGATCCATATCTGTGTCACAGTGCATATGCAACGTTACACTCCCCAGCACATATTTTATATTACAACTTTAGAGACTAGTTAGGTTACACAACACTGCCCTGTGCATATTACACTCCAAGGCGCATATCGCATAGCACGCGCTAGTGCCTGTGCTATCTCGCGCTCTCAAATGAATCTGTCATTGCGCACAATGTAAAGCATATTATATTTCACGCCCGGTTCATCTTATATCACACTTTTTGGTGCATAGTTTATACCATACACTATATCTAGTTTTCATTTTCAATCGTGCTCTCAGGACTATGTTCTATATAACACTGTGTTCACCTACCCTTTTCACGGGCATTACATTTTGCGATAGGGGGTGGAGGGTCAGGGGGTGTTTCTGCCAAGTGAGCCCGGAGTCACAGTCACAAACGTCCTCTTCTTCCTGAATAAAAGTGAGATTATGCTGCATACTTGTTCATATTTTAAGTAGTTCGCACAGACTCAATGTTTTAAAAACAATAAAGTTCCTAATACCCGCCTTCTCTGAACAGTTAGCTTGCTGCCCCATCCCCCTCCTCCCTATCCTCTGTTGTGTGAATCCATGGAATAGCCTCCTCCCTCCTGCCATGCATGGTCTGATGTGCTGCCACTGCCCTCAATTTAGTATGATGTACCAGTCCACTCCTCCTGCCCTCCATTGCCCAATTCTATGCCCCATCATTGACCTCCTGCTTAAACTCTGTGCTTAGCTTGCTGCCCCTATTCTCCTTCCCCCTGCCCTCCGATGTCTTTGTGCATGCCCCTGCTCCATCCTTTTTGCCCACCATGTCCCATGGACCTGCCACTCCTATCTACTCTGAGTGTTCTGTTGAGCTGCCACTCCCCTCCCACCTGCCTAGCATTGTCAGATGACTGTAACCTGTCCCTGCCACCTCCACCCTGCCTGTCCACATGCCATGCCCCTATCCTCTTCCTCCTGTCCTACATGGTCCATTGTACTGCCACACCCTTCTGCCCTCCCTGGTCTGTTGTGCTGCAACTGCTCCTCCTGCCTGCCCCGTGTGGTCTGTTGTGAGGTCCCTTCCCCTGAACTTTCTTGTCTGTGCACAGGTCCTGACCCTCCCTTCTATCCTCCATCGTCCTTTGTGCATGCCCCTGCACCCTCCTTCTTGCCCATCATAGCCATTGGTCTTCTGTGCTGCCATGGCCCCTCCCACCTTCCCTGTGTGGTCAGTTAGCTGCCCCTGACCCCCTCCCACCTTCCCTCCATGGTCTGTGTGTATGCCATCACAGTCTCACTGTTGCTCTTCATGGTGTGTCTTGCTTTAGTGCCCATCCTGCCTGACCTCCATGGCTATCTTGCTGCTCTTGCCCTGCCCCCTTGCCCCCAGCCCTCTGTTTACATGTGAAGACCCCTACTCCCTCCCTCCTGGCTTGTCTGTTCCATTGTAATGCCCCTGATCCGTCCCTACTGCCCTTTATGGTCTGTAATGCTGCAGCTTTCTCTCCTGTCTGTCCATTATGGTCAGCTAGCTACCATTGCCTCTTGCCCCTCTGTTCTCTGTTGTCCATGTGCATGGTCCTGTCCCCTCCCTCTTGCTTTCTATGGATTGTTGTGCTGCACTCCCGTCCTGCATGCCCTGTGTGGTGTATTGTGCTGCTGCAAACCCTGATGCCTGCCCTGCAGGGTCAGTTTGGTGCACCTCTCCATGTCCCTCTTGTCCTCTGTTATCCAAGTCCATGTCCCTATCCCATTTCCTTCCATGATCCAATGTACCATACTTGCGAACATTTTGAACTTGGTAAGAGGGAGATTTTGAAAAAAAACTGGGGTATTGATTTTCCCCTTTGAGTTACATTGAAAAAGAGGATATTGTAGACAGGAGACAGATCAAATAAAGCCCATTTGAGCTTAAAAACATTGGACGTTTCCTGGCTGAATCAGGTCTGTTGGCATGTATGGTTGTACTACCATTGCCTCTTCCTTCTGCCCACAATGGTCTATTACATTGCCACAGCCTTGAAGGAGGGTAGATTTTGTATCACAGGGGGCCCCTGGCCCGTTCTGTCCACACCTGAAGTATGAGACCCTTGTCCTTGCCCTGCCAGCCGCATTTGTAGGCCGTATTAAATTGACCAGCGGGTCCTGTGTTGCTATATAATTATCCTGAGACATCCTTACCACTCAGCCAGCATAAAACCCCTGTGTAGGCCCTTCTGTTCAATATGTAGGCCTCTTTGTTAAATTGACCATAGCTCTGCAATTTTAGTGTATAGCAGTCTGAAGGCAGGTCTGCGAGGCCTTCTGCTCCAAACTAGTAGCCCCCACCCTACCCGAGTGCTCCGTGCTCGGTATCAAAGTTCAACATCCCACTGAAGCTGTCGACATACAGTAGGCTGCATCCTGGACTGGTACTTGCTTCCTGGGCAGGTTTCCCGCTTTTAAGGAAGTGGCAACCGCAGAGCGTCAAGTTAGGAGAACTGAGGAGATTTTGTACATGAATATATTGAATTCCCGTACAATACCCATTATTTTCTGCTTGCTCTATGGAACTTACGATAAGCGATTGGCCTGAGAGACTGACCTTTTCACCCAGTCCATTGTCAGCATTAAGTGGGTAAATGACGAAATGTCTGGTAAAATCTGCAGACGAAGCTTTTGGGTAGCATACGTAGGTAGATGTAGCGTGCAAAGGAGCCCACAAAATGATATAAAAAGGGAGCACCCACAGATATCGACGGACTACCTCGCCGTCTGTATGTAGGTTAACAGGCTGTGCAGTTTTTCCCCAAGAGCTGGGAGCTCTTGTCTTCCTTTGCTTAAAATGTCTTGCTCTGCTTTGCTTGAAGTATCTTATTCTATTTTACCTATATGAAATGTCATGTTATGTTTAACCATTGTTCTCTTTACTTTTGCATTTAAAAGATTTTGTATTGTAATTGCAGGAATGCTTGCTCTAAGAGTAAACGTGAGTGTTCCTAGGTAACATTTTCCTTGGTGTAACTTGTTTCTCATGATGCATTTATAGATGTGTTTTCTCTCTCTCTCTGTCAGTACATTAATTGAGATACAGAGAATATCATGACAGCTGTATGATTATCTGGATTCTGTATTTTGTACTTTATGTCTCTATTCTGCGGTTTCTTTGAAGTTGTATCTTCTCATTAAACTGCCATTGTATTCTGCCACCAATTCCATGTCTCATATGTCTGTTTTCTTCATTTTTGGAGCAAGCGTTCCTAGGCACCCCGGCTCAAATTAAGGTGCCCCTTTTGTCCCTGACTCACTCTCCTGCTCAGTTCTGTGGTGGCTCCCGGGGCTCTGGGGACCGCCTCTAGCTTCCTTGACCCGTAATAGATCTTCCCTCCAACAGCCTCTCTTGCAAGTCCTGTATTGTTGGTTTGTTGCCCCTGCCCCGCTTTCCACTGCCCTCCATAGTCTGTTGTGCTTCCACGGCCCTTCCTGCCTGCTCAGTGTGGTTAAATTGTTGCCTTTGCACTCTCCTACCTGCCTTCAATTTTCAGAGTCCGTGCCCCTGGCCTTTGCCTCTCAACAGTATCCCAATGAACAACTAGATTGCTAACATTCTATATTTATTACAAAAGTGTGGAACGCCTGACATCATCTTGATGTAATCAAAACTGTAATACCTAGAGCATTTCCTTTAGAAATTACATATATGAGAGGGTCTTATTGGCATCAAAATTATGGTTAGTGCTCTAAAAGACTAAAATAAGGACATTTTGTCTGAGTTTTCAAATAGCGACAAAGCACTTTTAAATTATTTGTTATCTTTATGTTTTTTTATCCAGTTGACCACTTGATTAAATGTTGCACTTAGGGGAGAGGATGTGGTGTTACTTCCAGAACTGCAGACTTTGCAACTGGGGAACCAGGTTAAAGTTTCTGCTTCAGCTCGACATTCTGTGATTCTGGTCAAATCACTTAGTCTCCCCATGTCTACAACCAAAATGAATATGTGCTTGTGTGATGTAACCAATGCTCATGTAAAGCACTCCAATACCTGACAAGTCTGCACTATATAACACTGCAAAAACACTAAATAATAAGTGTTTTGCACACTTCTGTCATTGGGCTATATTTGGGCTACATCTGGGTGATTTTGGGCTACATTTGGGTTCTTTTAGCTCCGGTGGCCATCTTGGGAGATTTATTTGTTATGAAGTTTCCTAATTTCCTCATGTACTGCAGTCTCCTCAGTAGGAAATGCTTTCAGTTTTTTACGTTGATTCCATCATGAAAGTATTCAGATATGTCACACATTTGCCATAAATTCTGAATGTTAGCACTCTAGTTGCTCATTAGATCACTGTAGTAAAACTACTGTTCACCATGGAAGTCTGCTCCTGGTATTAAAAGTGCATGTTTCAGTCTGCATGTCAGAATTTTTTAATGAAATAGAAGAGGATTTGAGAAGTCACTCAAAATGTGCCCTCATTTTCTTTCTTCAGCATTAATGATAATTTCTATGGCAAAATGAACCCCCTCATTGTGTTCCTTTTTAAATTAAATGTTTTAAGTGTTACCAGTTTATTCCAATCAAGATGGCTTCAGGTGTGCCATACTTTTGTCATAATGAAGACAGTAAGCGCTCTAGTTGTTTTTAAGAACATTCTGGGACATTCTGTCATTGGGCTATACTTGGGCTACATCTGGGTGATATTTGGGCTACATTTGGGCTCTTTTGTCTCTGGTGGCCATCTTGGGAGACTTATTTGTTATGAAGTTTCCTAATTTCCTCATTTACTGCAGTCTCCTCAGTAGGAAATACTTTCAGTTTTTTACTTTGATTCCATCAAGAAGGCATTCAGATGTGTCACACATTTGCCATAAATTCAGAATGTTAGCACTCTTTTTGCTCATTAGATCACTGTAGTAAAGCTACTGCTCACCAGGGAAAACTGCTGCTGGTATTGAAAGTTCATGTTTCAGTGTGCATGTCAGAATTTTTTAATGAAATAGAAGAGGATTTGAGAAGTCACTCAAAATGTGCCCTAATTTTTTTTTCTGCAGCACTAATCATACATTTTATGGAAAAATGAACCCCCTCATTTTGTTCCTTTTGAAATTAAATGTTTTAAGAGTTACCACTTTATTCCAAGCAAGATGGCTTCAGGTGTGCCATACGTTTATCATAGGTAGGACTGTTAGCGCTCTAGTAGTTCTTTGGAACACTCTGGGAAGCTGCAGTAGAACACAAAGGAATCAACTGACAGTCTCTGCCCTTGTTGGATGTACATGTTTTACTGAGAATGTCAGACTTCATTCTCACATGACTGAGAAAGATAATGTGAATTTACAGAAAATAAGCTCTCAGTTTAGCTTATAGATCACCTTCCAAACCTCTGTGGTAAAAGCATGAGAAAATATTTTTCTCTCAATCATGATATCCCAGCAGAAGGCTTTTTCACATGGTGAAATCACCTCAGAACATACCACAATTCCTAAAATGAGTATGGTACCATCAACAAATGATTTATAATGTAACTAAAGTCTTAAAACCTTCTATTAACTGCAATGCTTTTTAATGAGGTGCTATCATGTATATTGGTCCCAAGATGGCTGCCAACACTTCTTGGATGAAGTGCTGACAGCCAATCAGATCTCAGGATGAGATGTGTGGTTAGGCTCCGCCCACATATATATATGCTTTTAAATGCTATTTTCTCAGGAAATACTGAACAGATTTACACCAAACCTACAAAAGGCACTTCCTTGACCTGAGGACTACCTCTCTGCCAAATTTCAAGTAAATCTGTTCAGCCGTTCGGGCTGTAGCCCTGTCTAAAGGTCCTATGGAAAAATGCATGGGAAAAACGCGTTTTGGGACCCCCCTTTTATCTCAGCCCCCGCTTGACGAATCCCCCCGAGACTTTCAGGGTAGGAGCGGAGCGTAGCGCCCCACCTATTTTGAAAAATTCGCGAGGATTCGTCGACCGGCGCCAAAGTTATTCAAAATAGAATGTTGCGGATTTCCTATGGAAAAGGGGTCCTAACTATAACTACCTACTGGCGACCGCCAGTAGGTAATATATATATATATATATATATATATATATGTGTATATATATATATATATATATATATATATATATATATATATATATATATATATATATATATATATATATATATGTATTACCTACTGGCAGTCGCCAGTAGGCAGTTATAGTTAGGACCTATTTTCCATAGGAAATCCGCAACATCCTATTTGGGATAAAGTTAGCGCCGATTGAAGAATCTTCGCGAAATTTTCCAAACTTTTGGCCAGCTCCGGTCCGCTCCTATCCTGAAAATTTCACAGTGATTCGTCAAGCGGGGGCCGAGAAAAAAGGGGGTCCCAAAACGCGTTTTCCCAATGCATTTTCCCTTAGGACCTGTTGAAGCAGCTACAGCCCAAACTGCTGAACGGAATTACACCAAATTTGGCAAAGAGGTAGTCCTCAGTTCAGACTCATGCCTTTTGCTTAAATGGTGTAAATCCGTTCAGTAGTTCCTGAGAAAATTAGAGTTAAAAAGATAGATATATCTGGGCGGAGCCTAACCACACATCTCATCGTGAGATCTGATTGGCTGTCAGTACTTCATCCAAGAAGGGTTGGCAGCCATCTTGGGACCAATATACATGATAGCACCTCATTAAAAAGCATTGCAGTTAATAGAAGGTTTTAAGACTTTAGTTACATTATAAATCAGGTGTTGATGGTACCATACTCATTTTAGGAATTGCGGTGTGTTCTAAGGTGATTTTACCATGTGAAAAAGCCTTCTGCTGTGATATCATGAATCAACTAGAGCGCTAACAGTCTTACTTATGACAAACGTATTACACACCTGAAGCCATCTTGATTGGAATAAAGTGGTAACTCTTAAAACATTTAATTTAAAAAGTAACAAAATGAGGGGTTCATTTTGCCATAGAAAGTATGATTAGTGCTGCAGAAAGAAAAATTAGGGGACATTCTGAGTGACTTCTCAAATCCTCTTCTATTTCATTAAAAAACATGCACTTTCAATACCAGCAGCAGACTTCCCTGGTGAGCAGTAGCTTTATTACAGTGATCTAATAAGCATCTAGAGTGCTAACATGCTGAATTTATGGCAAATGTTTGACACATCTGAATGCCTTCTTGATGGAATCAAAGTAAAAAACTGAAAGTATTTCCTACTGAGGTGACTGTAGTAAATGAGGAAATTAGGAAACTTCATAACAAATAAGTCTCCTAACATGGCCACCAGAGACAAAAGAGCCCAAATGTAGCCCAAATATCACCCAGATGTAGCCCAAGTATAGCCCAATGACAGAATGTCCCAGGTTGTTCTAACGAACAAGTAGAGCGCTAACAGTCTTACTTATGACAAAAGTATGGCACACCTGAAGCCGTCTTGATTGGAATAAAGTGGTAACACTTAAAACATTTAATTTACAAAGGAGCAAAATGAGAGGGTTCATTTTGCCATAGAAATTATGATTAGTGCTGCAGAAAGAAAAATTAGGGCACATTTTGACTTCTCAAATCCTCTTCTATTTCATAAAAAGATTCTGACATGCAGACTGAAACATGCACTTTGAATACCAGCAGCAGACTTCCCTGGTGAGCAGTAGCTTTACTACAGTGATCTAATGAGCAACTAGAGATCTAACATTCAGAATTTATGGCAAATGTGTGACACATCTGAATGCCTTCTTGATGGAACCAAAGTAAAAAACTGAAAGTATTTCCTACTGAGGAGACTGCAGTAAATGAGTAAATTAGGAAACTTCATAACAAATAAATCTCCCATGATGGCCACCAGAGACAAAAGAGCCCAAATGTAGCCCAAATATCACCCAGATGTAGCCCATGTATAGCCCAATGACAGAATGTCCCAGAGTGTTCTAACGAACAACTAGAGTGCTAACAGTCTTACTTATGACAAAAGTATGGCACACCTGAAGCCATCTTGATTGGAATAAAGTGGTAACACTTAAAACATTTAATTTACAAAGGAACAAAATGAGGGGGTTCATTTTGCCATAGAAATTATGATGAGTGCTGCAGAAAGAAAAATTAAGGCACATTTTGACTTCTCAAATCCTGTTCTATTTCATTACAAAATTCTGACATGCAGACTAAAACATGCATTTTCAATACCAGCAGCAGACTTCCCTGGTGAGCAGTAGCTTTACTACAGTGATCTAATAAGCAACTAGAGTGCTAACATTCTGAATTTATGGCAAATGTGTGACACATCTGAATGCCTTCTTGATGGAATCAAAGTACAAAACTGAAAGTATTTCCTACTGAGGAGACTGCAGTAAATGAGGAAATTAGGAAATTTCATAACAAATAAGTCTCCCAAAATGGCCACCAGAGACAAAAGAGCCCAAATGTAGCCCAAATATTACCCAGATGTAGCCCAAGTATAGCCCAATGACAGAATGTCCCAGGTTGTTCTAACGAACAACTTGAACGCTAACAGTCTTACTTATGACAAAAGTATGGCGCACCTGAAGCCATCTTGATTTGAATACAGTGGTAACACTTAAAACATTTAATTTACAAAAGAACAAAATGAGGGGGTTCATTTTGCCTAGAAATTATGATTAGTGCTGCAGAAAGAAAAATTGGGGCACATTTTGACTTCTCAAATCCTCTTCTATGTCATAAACAAATTCTGACATGCAGACTGAAACATGAATGAATGAATGAATGAATTTCGACTTATATCGCGCAACTAAGCCCAATGGGCGTCAAGGCGCCTAACCAAACCAAGCTAACTAGATGAAAGATAAGGGAACTTATTGGTAGGCCTTTATAAAGCACCAAGTCTTAAGTGCCTTCCTAAAAAGATCCATAGAAGGTTGGGACTTAATCTCCAAAGGAAGAGTATTCCATAAAAGCGGAGCAGCGATGGAAAACGCTCTGCTGCCCCATCTAACCTTCTTGGAGCGAAGGACTACAAGCTGATTAGAGTCTGAGGAACGAAGAGGTCTGCTGGGAATATAGCGAGTCAGCAAAGACCCCAACGCATCCCCAGGGCCAGCCGAAAGGGCTCTGTACGTAAGACATAGCAATTTGAATGAGATCCTATGGTAAATAGGGAGCCAATGCAAGTTCTTCCTGGCCGTTGTCGCGGAAGAGTCCTTTGGGAGTGCCAGGACAAATTTGGCAGCCGCGTTCTGCACAACCTGGAGGCGCTGGATAAGGGATTTATTGATCCCCACATATAATGCGTTACAATAATCCAGCCTAGAACCTACAAGGGCAATCACAGTTTGCTTACGTGCCTGAGGGGACAGATAATGAAGAATTATTTTCAGAATCTTGATGACTCCCCAACAGGTGGCTACCGTCCTATTGACCTGGAGATTCATGGACAATGAGGTATCAAAAATAACGCCGAGATTCCTAGCCGATTGTGAAGGGGTGGGGCAAATTCCTAAAGATATAGGCCACCACTCGCTAGACCAAATGTCCTGGTCTTTACCAAAGATCAGGACCTCTGTTTTATCGGCATTCAATTTTAAGGAATTAAGGATCATCCAGTCCGCCACCATCTGCATGCATGACCTAAAGCCCGACGCCGAAACACTAACAGAGTGGGCTAGGGACACCATAATTTGCGTGTCGTCGGCGTAAGACACCACCTCCATCCCCTGAGATCTTACTAATCTAGCAAGGGGGGCCACATAAATGTTGAATAGAGTCGGACTTAAGGCCGACCCCTGGGGCACCCCACATTGTAAAGATTTAGCAGGGGAGAGGAAATCTCCAAGCATGACTCTTTGCTCTCTAAGATGTAAAAAAGAGTCAAGAAGATTTAAAGCCGACCCTGCTACCCCTGCCTCCCGTAACCGAGATGTTAAGGTAGAGGGAGACAGGGTATCAAACGCTGCAGTAAGATCCAATAGGACCAAGATAGTCGTCTGACCAGCATCCACCTTACGATGAATATTATTAACCACCAAAGTCAGTGCAGATTCTGTACTATGGGATTTCCTGAATCCGTGCTGAGAACTGTCAAGGAACTCAGAGGAATCAAGAAAGGTGGAAAGGTGAAGATTTAGGTGGGCTTCAAGCATCTTTGCAGGAGCAGGTAGCAGGGAAATCGGTCTGAAATTCTTCAGCACTCCAGGGTCAAGGGAAGATTTTTTAAGAAGAGGCTTCACTATAGCTTTTTTCCAGGCCGAGGGGAAGATACCCTGGGCCAGAGCCCCATTCATTACTTCCAACAGAGGAGGCAGAAGGGAGTCCCTACAGTCCTTTAAAACTTTCAAGGGACAGGGGTCCATGGGAGAGGCAGACTTAGTCCTGTCTAACAGGAGATTGAGCTCCTCAAGGGAGAGCGGCGGAAAGAGGGTGAGAGTCTTATTTGGATCTCTCATCCAAGATTCTGAGACCTTAATGTCAAAAAGGGAGTGATCATCCAACAAATTCCTCTGACTTTCTAAAGCTAGATGGATATCCGAGATTTTCTTAAAAAAGAACTCAGAGATGTTATTACAGAGCTCCTGTGAGCTCACAACTGGATCGGGTGTCTGAAGGGAACATAAGGAATCAACAATCTTGAATAACTCTTTGGGCGAAGCGAGAGAAGTCGTCAGGTTCGAAAAGAACTCCTGCTTCTCTTTGATCACTCTGATTTTATAGTAACGTAAAATACGTTTATGATCCTCTCTATCAGAGGGATCCCAAGACTTACGCCATTTTCTCTCTTTAGATCTACAGGTTTGTCTTAGTAGTCTTAAAGACTCGGTGAACCAGGGCGCTGAAGGTTTTCGCCGGGCCACATATCGCAGGGAGGCCGGAGCAAGCACATCAACCGCTATAGTAATGGACTTGGCAAGCTCTTGGGCCGTCTCATCCACGTCTCGCGGAGTTGAGGTCTCAGAGCCTCTTAAAAACGGAGCAAGGGTTTGATTAGTAATGTTCCGATAACTTCTTTTCAGACCGCTATTACTAGTGGGAAAATTATGGGGCTCATCCACCGAAGATAGAAAGTCAAGAGGTACTGCCAGGTGGTCCGACCAGGCCAAAGGCATGGGGGAACCAGCTGAGAGTCTAGGATCGTTGGTGAACACCCCATCCAATATATGGCCAGCCTGATGAGTTGAACTATTAACCAGCTGAATGAAATCACAGGCTTCCAGAGAGTCCATCAGCTGAGAAGTGTCCTTGGCTCCCCGATCGTCCAGGTGGAAATTAAAGTCCCCAAGAATGGTGAAATGTGATTTCCCAAAGTAGGGCTCCAGGATTCGAAATAACTCAGAGCAGAAGCTGGATCTAGAACCTGGCGGTCTGTAAACAAGCATGCCAGTAAAAGAGACTGTAGGGGAACACAAGATACAAAAATATAGAGCCTCAAAGGAGTCCGAGGTCTCCGACAAGGTTTTTATAGAACATGAAAGTGAGGCTCTACAAAGAATTCCCAGCCCTCCCCCTCTGCGTCCCACTCTATCCTGTCTGTAAATCGTAAAACCCTCAGGTACCGCCAATAAGAGATCATGTCCAGACGAATCGGACGCACAAGTTTCCGTAACGAATACCCAATCAGGTTGCCTATCGTTCACAAACTCATGGAACGCTATATTATTCTTAATGAGCGACCTAGCATTGATCAGGAAGCCCTTTCTAGGTTGAGTAATGGTCCGTAAAGCTGGAGCGGTTTGAGGAATCGTCCTACGTGTAGAGGAAGGATGAAACACCGCCCCACACGTGCGACAGAAAGGTGAGCGTCTCAAGGCCTCCGGAGTAAAACGGAGGTGGCACGCTTGAGGTAGTGGTCGCAAAGCTAACAAATCACGTAAGGAATATTCTCTCACTACCTGATGATGGACGTGGGGGAACCCCGAGTCCAGCCCGTCCAGCAGCCCGTCCTCAGCGTGGACGGGCGCAGACGGGCTGAACTCAGGCGTAACTCCGGCAGATATCTGGCGAACCCGCTGCGCGTCTGCATGACTCCCTTTTTAAGGACGTCTATCGTCCTTCAATTAGCTAGAGCGTCCGAGCAACACACTGACGCTGGCAGGCTTCACGGAGAACTCCCAATATGGCCGCCAGGCGTCCTAAGTAAGACCGGGAGAGGGGCCCGCCCAACAGCGGTGAGTAACCAGATTATAGTGCAGGCAGGGGACCTAAGTAGTTAAAAACCAGGTGTAATACTAAACGAAATTGTTTAATGAAATACAAAATGAGGAGTTTTTAAAAAGCCTATTGCCAGCAGTTCCCAACATCAAACATGCTGATTACGCAAAGCACGAGGCTCACTTAACACTTTACACTGCGAATTGGTTAGCAATGAGGAGCGGACAGTTTACCTCCCTTTTAAGGACGTCTATCGTCCTTCAATTAGCTAGAGCGTCCGAGCAACACACTGACGCCGGCAGGCTTCACGGAGTACTCCCAAGATGGCCGCCAGGCGTCCTAAGTAAGACCGGGAGAGGGGCCCGCCCAACAGCGGTGAGTAACAAGATTATAGTGCAGGCAGGGGACCTAAGTAGTTAAAAACCGGGTGTAATACTAAACGAAATTGTTTAATGAAATACAAAACGAGGAGTTTTTAAAAAGCCTATTGCCAGCAGTTCCCAACATCAAACACGCTGATTACGCAAAGCGCGAGGCTCACTTAACACTTTACACTGCAAATTGGTTAGCAATGAGGAGCGGACAGTTTACCTCCCTTTTAAGGACGTCTATCGTCCTTCAATTAGCTAGAGCGTCCGAGCAACACACTGACGCCGGCAGGCTTCACGGAGTACTCCCAAGATGGCCGCCAAGCGTCCTAAGTAATACCGGGAGAGGGGCCCACCCAACAGCGGTGAGTAACAAGATTATAGTGCAGGCAGGGGACCTAAGTAGTTGAAAACCGGGTGTAATACTAAACTAAATTGTTTAATGAAATACAAAACGAGGAGTTTTTTAAAAAGCCTATTGCCAGCAGTTCCCAACATCAAACACGCTGATTACGCAAAGCGCGAGGCTCACTTAACACTTTACACTGCGAATTGGTTAGCAACATGCACTTTGAATACCAGCAGCAGACTTCCCTGGTGAGCAGTAGCTTTACTACAGTGATCTAATAAGCAACTAGAGTGCTAACATTCTGAATTTATGGCAAATGTGTGACACATCTGAATGCCTTCTTGATGGAATCAAAGTACAAAACTGAAAGTATTTCCTACTGAGGAGACTGCAGTAAATGAGGAAATTAGGAAACTTCATAACAAATAAGTCTCCCAAAATGGCCACCAGAGACAAAAGAGCCCAAATGTAGCCCAAATATTACCCAGATGTAGCCCAAGTATAGCCCAATGACAGAATGTCCCAGGTTGTTCTAACGAACAACTTGAACGCTAACAGTCTTACTTATGACAAAAGTATGGCGCACCTGAAGCCATCTTGATTTGAATACAGTGGTAACACTTAAAACATTTAATTTACAAAAGAACAAAATGAGGGGGTTCATTTTGCCTAGAAATTATGATTAGTGCTGCAGAAAGAAAAATTGGGGCACATTTTGACTTCTCAAATCCTCTTCTATGTCATAAACAAATTCTGACATGCAGACTGAAACATGAATGAATGAATGAATGAATTTCGACTTATATCGCGCAACTAAGCCCAATGGGCGTCAAGGCGCCTAACCAAACCAAGCTAACTAGATGAAAGATAAGGGAACTTATTGGTAGGCCTTTATAAAGCACCAAGTCTTAAGTGCCTTCCTAAAAAGATCCATAGAAGGTTGGGACTTAATCTCCAAAGGAAGAGTATTCCATAAAAGCGGAGCAGCGATGGAAAACGCTCTGCTGCCCCATCTAACCTTCTTGGAGCGAAGGACTACAAGCTGATTAGAGTCTGAGGAACGAAGAGGTCTGCTGGGAATATAGCGAGTCAGCAAAGACCCCAACGCATCCCCAGGGCCAGCCGAAAGGGCTCTGTACGTAAGACATAGCAATTTGAATGAGATCCTATGGTAAATAGGGAGCCAATGCAAGTTCTTCCTGGCCGTTGTCGCGGAAGAGTCCTTTGGGAGTGCCAGGACAAATTTGGCAGCCGCGTTCTGCACAACCTGGAGGCGCTGGATAAGGGATTTATTGATCCCCACATATAATGCGTTACAATAATCCAGCCTAGAACCTACAAGGGCAATCACAGTTTGCTTACGTGCCTGAGGGGACAGATAATGAAGAATTATTTTCAGAATCTTGATGACTCCCCAACAGGTGGCTACCGTCCTATTGACCTGGAGATTCATGGACAATGAGGTATCAAAAATAACGCCGAGATTCCTAGCCGATTGTGAAGGGGTGGGGCAAATTCCTAAAGATATAGGCCACCACTCGCTAGACCAAATGTCCTGGTCTTTACCAAAGATCAGGACCTCTGTTTTATCGGCATTCAATTTTAAGGAATTAAGGATCATCCAGTCCGCCACCATCTGCATGCATGACCTAAAGCCCGACGCCGAAACACTAACAGAGTGGGCTAGGGACACCATAATTTGCGTGTCGTCGGCGTAAGACACCACCTCCATCCCCTGAGATCTTACTAATCTAGCAAGGGGGGCCACATAAATGTTGAATAGAGTCGGACTTAAGGCCGACCCCTGGGGCACCCCACATTGTAAAGATTTAGCAGGGGAGAGGAAATCTCCAAGCATGACTCTTTGCTCTCTAAGATGTAAAAAAGAGTCAAGAAGATTTAAAGCCGACCCTGCTACCCCTGCCTCCCGTAACCGAGATGTTAAGGTAGAGGGAGACAGGGTATCAAACGCTGCAGTAAGATCCAATAGGACCAAGATAGTCGTCTGACCAGCATCCACCTTACGACGAATATTATTAACCACCAAAGTCAGTGCAGATTCTGTACTATGGGATTTCCTGAATCCGTGCTGAGAACTGTCAAGGAACTCAGAGGAATCAAGAAAGGTGGAAAGGTGAAGATTTAGGTGGGCTTCAAGCATCTTTGCAGGAGCAGGTAGCAGGGAAATCGGTCTGAAATTCTTCAGCACTCCAGGGTCAAGGGAAGATTTTTTAAGAAGAGGCTTCACTATAGCTTTTTTCCAGGCCGAGGGGAAGATACCCTGGGCCAGAGCCCCATTCATTACTTCCAACAGAGGAGGCAGAAGGGAGTCCCTACAGTCCTTTAAAACTTTCAAGGGACAGGGGTCCATGGGAGAGGCAGACTTAGTCCTGTCTAACAGGAGATTGAGCTCCTCAAGGGAGAGCGGCGGAAAGAGGGTGAGAGTCTTATTTGGATCTCTCATCCAAGATTCTGAGACCTTAATGTCAAAAAGGGAGTGATCATCCAACAAATTCCTCTGACTTTCTAAAGCTAGATGGATATCCGAGATTTTCTTAAAAAAGAACTCAGAGATGTTATTACAGAGCTCCTGTGAGCTCACAACTGGATCGGGTGTCTGAAGGGAACATAAGGAATCAACAATCTTGAATAACTCTTTGGGCGAAGCGAGAGAAGTCGTCAGGTTCGAAAAGAACTCCTGCTTCTCTTTGATCACTCTGATTTTATAGTAACGTAAAATACGTTTATGATCCTCTCTATCAGAGGGATCCCAAGACTTACGCCATTTTCTCTCTTTAGATCTACAGGTTTGTCTTAGTAGTCTTAAAGACTCGGTGAACCAGGGCGCTGAAGGTTTTCGCCGGGCCACATATCGCAGGGAGGCCGGAGCAAGCACATCAACCGCTATAGTAATGGACTTGGCAAGCTCTTGGGCCGTCTCATCCACGTCTCGCGGAGTTGAGGTCTCAGAGCCTCTTAAAAACGGAGCAAGGGTTTGATTAGTAATGTTCCGATAACTTCTTTTCAGACCGCTATTACTAGTGGGAAAATTATGGGGCTCATCCACCGAAGATAGAAAGTCAAGAGGTACTGCCAGGTGGTCCGACCAGGCCAAAGGCATGGGGGAACCAGCTGAGAGTCTAGGATCGTTGGTGAACACCCCATCCAATATATGGCCAGCCTGATGAGTTGAACTATTAACCAGCTGAATGAAATCACAGGCTTCCAGAGAGTCCATCAGCTGAGAAGTGTCCTTGGCTCCCCGATCGTCCAGGTGGAAATTAAAGTCCCCAAGAATGGTGAAATGTGATTTCCCAAAGTAGGGCTCCAGGATTCGAAATAACTCGGAGCAGAAGCTGGATCTAGAACCTGGCGGTCTGTAAACAAGCATGCCAGTAAAAGAGACTGTAGGGGAACACAAGATACAAAAATATAGAGCCTCAAAGGAGTCCGAGGTCTCCGACAAGGTTTTTATAGAACATGAAAGTGAGGCTCTACAAAGAATTCCCAGCCCTCCCCCTCTGCGTCCCACTCTATCCTGTCTGTAAATCGTAAAACCCTCAGGTACCGCCAATAAGAGATCATGTCCAGACGAATCGGACGCCCAAGTTTCCGTAACGAATACCCAATCAGGTTGCCTATCGTTCACAAACTCATGGAACGCTATATTATTCTTAATGAGCGACCTAGCATTGATCAGGAAGCCCTTTCTAGGTTGAGTAATGGTCCGTAAAGCTGGAGCGGTTTGAAGAATCGTCCTACGTGTAGAGGAAGGATGAAACACCGCCCCACACGTGCGACAGAAAGGTGAGCGTCTCAAGGCCTCCGGAGTAAAACGGAGGTGGCACGCTGGAGGTAGTGGTCGCAAAGCTAACAAATCACGTAAGGAATATTCTCTCGCTACCTGATGATGGACGTGGGGGAACCCCGAGTCCAGCCCGTCCAGCAGCCCGTCCTCAGCGTGGACGGGCGCAGACGGGCTGAACTCAGGCGTAACTCCGGCAGATATCTGGCGAACCCGCTGCGCGTCTGCATGACTCCCTTTTTAAGGACGTCTATCGTCCTTCAATTAGCTAGAGCGTCCGAGCAACACACTGACGCTGGCAGGCTTCACGGAGAACTCCCAATATGGCCGCCAGGCGTCCTAAGTAAGACCGGGAGAGGGGCCCGCCCAACAGCGGTGAGTAACCAGATTATAGTGCAGGCAGGGGACCTAAGTAGTTAAAAACCGGGTGTAATACTAAACGAAATTGTTTAATGAAATACAAAACGAGGAGTTTTTAAAAAGCCTATTGCCAGCAGTTCCCAACATCAAACATGCTGATTACGCAAAGCACGAGGCTCACTTAACACTTTACACTGCGAATTGGTTAGCAATGAGGAGCGGACAGTTTACCTCCCTTTTAAGGACGTCTATCGTCCTTCAATTAGCTAGAGCGTCCGAGCAACACACTGACGCCGGCAGGCTTCACGGAGTACTCCCAAGATGGCCGCCAGGCGTCCTAAGTAAGACCGGGAGAGGGGCCCGCCCAACAGCGGTGAGTAACAAGATTATAGTGCAGGCAGGGGACCTAAGTAGTTAAAAACCGGGTGTAATACTAAACGAAATTGTTTAATGAAATACAAAACGAGGAGTTTTTAAAAAGCCTATTGCCAGCAGTTCCCAACATCAAACACGCTGATTACGCAAAGCGCGAGGCTCACTTAACACTTTACACTGCAAATTGGTTAGCAATGAGGAGCGGACAGTTTACCTCCCTTTTAAGGACGTCTATCGTCCTTCAATTAGCTAGAGCGTCCGAGCAACACACTGACGCCGGCAGGCTTCACGGAGTACTCCCAAGATGGCCGCCAAGCGTCCTAAGTAATACCGGAAGAGGGGCCCGCCCAACAGCGGTGAGTAACAAGATTATAGTGCAGGCAGGGGACCTAAGTAGTTGAAAACCGGGTGTAATACTAAACTAAATTGTTTAATGAAATACAAAACGAGGAGTTTTTTAAAAAGCCTATTGCCAGCAGTTCCCAACATCAAACACGCTGATTACGCAAAGCGCGAGGCTCACTTAACACTTTACACTGCGAATTGGTTAGCAACATGCACTTTGAATACCAGCAGCAGACTTCCCTGGTGAGCAGTAGCTTTACTACAGTGATCTAATAAGCAACTAGAGTGCTAACATTCTGAATTTATGGCAAATGTGTGACACATCTGAATGCCTTCTTGATGGAATCAAAGTACAAAACTGAAAGTATTTCCTACTGAGGAGACTGCAGTAAATGAGGAAATTAGGAAACTTCATAACAAATAAGTCTCCCAAAATGGCCACCAGAGACAAAAGAGCCCAAATGTAGCCCAAATATTACCCAGATGTAGCCCAAGTATAGTCCAATGACAGAATGTCCCAGGTTGTTCTAACGAACAACTTGAACGCTAACAGTCTTACTTATGACAAAAGTATGGCGCACCTGAAGCCATCTTGATTTGAATACAGTGGTAACACTTAAAACATTTAATTTACAAAAGAACAAAATGAGGGGGTTCATTTTGCCTAGAAATTATGATTAGTGCTGCAGAAAGAAAAATTGGGGCACATTTTGACTTCTCAAATCCTCTTCTATGTCATAAACAAATTCTGACATGCAGACTGAAACATGAATGAATAAATGAATGAATTTCGACTTATATCGCGCAACTAAGCCCAATGGGCGTCAAGGCGCCTAACCAAACCAAGCTAACTAGATGAAAGATAAGGGAACTTATTGGTAGGCCTTTATAAAGCACCAAGTCTTAAGTGCCTTCCTAAAAAGATCCATAGAAGGTTGGGACTTAATCTCCAAAGGAAGAGTATTCCATAAAAGCGGAGCAGCGATGGAAAACGCTCTGCTGCCCCATCTAACCTTCTTGGAGCGAAGGACTACAAGCTGATTAGAGTCTGAGGAACGAAGAGGTCTGCTGGGATTATAGCGAGTCAGCAAAGACCCCAACGCATCCCCAGGGCCAGCCGAAAGGGCTCTGTACGTAAGACATAGCAATTTGAATGAGATCCTATGGTAAATAGGGAGCCAATGCAAGTTCTTCCTGGCCGTTGTCGCGGAAGAGTCCTTTGGGAGTGCCAGGACAAATTTGGCAGCCGCGTTCTGCACAACCTGGAGGCGCTGGATAAGGGATTTATTGATCCCCACATATAATGCGTTACAATAATCCAGCCTAGAACCTACAAGGGCAATCACAGTTTGCTTACGTGCCTGAGGGGACAGATAATGAAGAATTATTTTCAGAATCTTGATGACTCCCCAACAGGTGGCTACCGTCCTATTGACCTGGAGATTCATGGACAATGAGGTATCAAAAATAACGCCGAGATTCCTAGCCGATTGTGAAGGGGTGGGGCAAATTCCTAAAGATATAGGCCACCACTCGCTAGACCAAATGTCCTGGTCTTTACCAAAGATCAGGACCTCTGTTTTATCGGCATTCAATTTTAAGGAATTAAGGATCATCCAGTCCGCCACCATCTGCATGCATGACCTAAAGCCCGACGCCGAAACACTAACAGAGTGGGCTAGGGACACCATAATTTGCGTGTCGTCGGCGTAAGACACCACCTCCATCCCCTGAGATCTTACTAATCTAGCAAGGGGGGCCACATAAATGTTGAATAGAGTCGGACTTAAGGCCGACCCCTGGGGCACCCCACATTGTAAAGATTTAGCAGGGGAGAGGAAATCTCCAAGCATGACTCTTTGCTCTCTAAGATGTAAAAAAGAGTCAAGAAGATTTAAAGCCGACCCTGCTACCCCTGCCTCCCGTAACCGAGATGTTAAGGTAGAGGGAGACAGGGTATCAAACGCTGCAGTAAGATCCAATAGGACCAAGATAGTCGTCTGACCAGCATCCACCTTACGACGAATATTATTAACCACCAAAGTCAGTGCAGATTCTGTACTATGGGATTTCCTGAATCCGTGCTGAGAACTGTCAAGGAACTCAGAGGAATCAAGAAAGGTGGAAAGGTGAAGATTTAGGTGGGCTTCAAGCATCTTTGCAGGAGCAGGTAGCAGGGAAATCGGTCTGAAATTCTTCAGCACTCCAGGGTCAAGGGAAGATTTTTTAAGAAGAGGCTTCACTATAGCTTTTTTCCAGGCCGAGGGGAAGATACCCTGGGCCAGAGCCCCATTCATTACTTCCAACAGAGGAGGCAGAAGGGAGTCCCTACAGTCCTTTAAAACTTTCAAGGGACAGGGGTCCATGGGAGAGGCAGACTTAGTCCTGTCTAACAGGAGATTGAGCTCCTCAAGGGAGAGCGGCGGAAAGAGGGTGAGAGTCTTATTTGGATCTCTCATCCAAGATTCTGAGACCTTAATGTCAAAAAGGGAGTGATCATCCAACAAATTCCTCTGACTTTCTAAAGCTAGATGGATATCCGAGATTTTCTTAAAAAAGAACTCAGAGATGTTATTACAGAGCTCCTGTGAGCTCACAACTGGATCGGGTGTCTGAAGGGAACATAAGGAATCAACAATCTTGAATAACTCTTTGGGCGAAGCGAGAGAAGTCGTCAGGTTCGAAAAGAACTCCTGCTTCTCTTTGATCACTCTGATTTTATAGTAACGTAAAATACGTTTATGATCCTCTCTATCAGAGGGATCCCAAGACTTACGCCATTTTCTCTCTTTAGATCTACAGGTTTGTCTTAGTAGTCTTAAAGACTCGGTGAACCAGGGCGCTGAAGGTTTTCGCCGGGCCACATATCGCAGGGAGGCCGGAGCAAGCACATCAACCGCTATAGTAATGGACTTGGCAAGCTCTTGGGCCGTCTCATCCACGTCTCGCGGAGTTGAGGTCTCAGAGCCTCTTAAAAACGGAGCAAGGGTTTGATTAGTAATGTTCCGATAACTTCTTTTCAGACCGCTATTACTAGTGGGAAAATTATGGGGCTCATCCACCGAAGATAGAAAGTCAAGAGGTACTGCCAGGTGGTCCGACCAGGCCAAAGGCATGGGGGAACCAGCTGAGAGTCTAGGATCGTTGGTGAACACCCCATCCAATATATGGCCAGCCTGATGAGTTGAACTATTAACCAGCTGAATGAAATCACAGGCTTCCAGAGAGTCCATCAGCTGAGAAGTGTCCTTGGCTCCCCGATCGTCCAGGTGGAAATTAAAGTCCCCAAGAATGGTGAAATGTGATTTCCCAAAGTAGGGCTCCAGGATTCGAAATAACTCGGAGCAGAAGCTGGATCTAGAACCTGGCGGTCTGTAAACAAGCATGCCAGTAAAAGAGACTGTAGGGGAACACAAGATACAAAAATATAGAGCCTCAAAGGAGTCCGAGGTCTCCGACAAGGTTTTTATAGAACATGAAAGTGAGGCTCTACAAAGAATTCCCAGCCCTCCCCCTCTGCGTCCCACTCTATCCTGTCTGTAAATCGTAAAACCCTCAGGTACCGCCAATAAGAGATCATGTCCAGACGAATCGGACGCCCAAGTTTCCGTAACGAATACCCAATCAGGTTGCCTATCGTTCACAAACTCATGGAACGCTATATTATTCTTAATGAGCGACCTAGCATTGATCAGGAAGCCCTTTCTAGGTTGAGTAATGGTCCGTAAAGCTGGAGCGGTTTGAAGAATCGTCCTACGTGTAGAGGAAGGATGAAACACCGCCCCACACGTGCGACAGAAAGGTGAGCGTCTCAAGGCCTCCGGAGTAAAACGGAGGTGGCACGCTGGAGGTAGTGGTCGCAAAGCTAACAAATCACGTAAGGAATATTCTCTCGCTACCTGATGATGGACGTGGGGGAACCCCGAGTCCAGCCCGTCCAGCAGCCCGTCCTCAGCGTGGACGGGCGCAGACGGGCTGAACTCAGGCGTAACTCCGGCAGATATCTGGCGAACCCGCTGCGCGTCTGCATGACTCCCTTTTTAAGGACGTCTATCGTCCTTCAATTAGCTAGAGCGTCCGAGCAACACACTGACGCTGGCAGGCTTCACGGAGAACTCCCAATATGGCCGCCAGGCGTCCTAAGTAAGACCGGGAGAGGGGCCCGCCCAACAGCGGTGAGTAACCAGATTATAGTGCAGGCAGGGGACCTAAGTAGTTAAAAACCGGGTGTAATACTAAACGAAATTGTTTAATGAAATACAAAACGAGGAGTTTTTAAAAAGCCTATTGCCAGCAGTTCCCAACATCAAACATGCTGATTACGCAAAGCACGAGGCTCACTTAACACTTTACACTGCGAATTGGTTAGCAATGAGGAGCGGACAGTTTACCTCCCTTTTAAGGACATCTATCGTCCTTCAATTAGCTAGAGCGTCCGAGCAACACACTGACGCCGGCAGGCTTCACGGAGTACTCCCAAGATGGCCGCCAGGCGTCCTAAGTAAGACCGGGAGAGGGGCCCGCCCAACAGCGGTGAGTAACAAGATTATAGTGCAGGCAGGGGACCTAAGTAGTTAAAAACCGGGTGTATACTAAACGAAATTGTTTAATGAAATACAAAACGAGGAGTTTTTAAAAAGCCTATTGCCAGCAGTTCCCAACATCAAACACGCTCATTACGCAAAGCGCGAGGCTCACTTAACACTTTACACTGCGAATTGGTTAGCAATGAGGAGCGGACAGTTTACCTCCCTTTTAAGGACGTCTATCGTCCTTCAATTAGCTAGAGCATCCGAGCAACACACTGATGCCGGCAGTCTTCACGGAGTACTCCCAAGATGGCCGCCAAGCGTCCTAAGTAATACCGGGAGACGGGCCCGCCCAACAGTGGTGAGTAACAAGATTACAGTGCAGGCAGGGGACCTAAGTAGTTAAAAACCGGGTGTAATACTAAACGAAATTGTTTAATGAAATACAAAACGAGGAGTTTTTAAAAAGCCTATTGCCAGCAGTTCCCAACATCAAACACGCTGATTACGCAAAGCGCGAGGCTCACTTAACACTTTACACTGCGAATTGGTTAGCAATGAGGAGCGGACAGTTTACCTCCCTTTTAAGGACGTCTATCGTCCTTCAATTAGCTAGAGCGTCCGAGCAACACACTGACGCCGGCAGGCTTCACGGAGTACTCCCAAGATGGCCGCCAAGCGTCCTAAGTAATACCGGGAGAGGGGCCCGCCCAACAGCGGTGAGTAACAAGATTATAGTGCAGGCAGGGGACCTAAGTAGTTGAAAACCGGGTGTAATACTAAACTAAATTGTTTAATGAAATACAAAACGAGGAGTTTTTTAAAAAGCCTATTGCCAGCAGTTCCCAACATCAAACACGCTGATTACGCAAAGCGCGAGGCTCACTTAACACTTTACACTGCGAATTGATTAGCAATGAGGAGCGGACAGTTTACCTCCCTTTTAAGGACGTCTATCGTCCTTCAATTAGCTAGAGCGTCTGAGCAACACACTGACGCCGGCACGCTTCACAGAGTACTCCCAAGATAGCCGGCAGGCGTCCTAAGTAAGACCGGGAGAGGGGCCCGCCCAACAGCGGTGAGTAACAAGATTATAGTGCAGGCAGGGGACCTAAGTAGTTAAAAACCGGGTGTAATACTAAACGAAATTGTTTAATGAAATACAAAACGAGGAGTTTTTAAAAAGCCTATTGCCAGCAGTTCCCAACATCAAACACGCTGATTACGCAAAGCGCGAGGCTCACTTAACACTTTACACTGCGAATTGGTTAGCAACATGCACTTTGAATACCAGCAGCAGACTTCCCTGGTGAGCAGTAGCTTTACTACAGTGATCTAATGAGCAACTAGAGTGCTAACATTCATAATGTATGGCAAATGTGTGACACATCTGAATGCCTTCTTGATGGAACCAAAATAAAAAACTGAAAGTATTTCCTACTGAGGAAACTGCAGTAAATTAGGAAATTAGGAAACTTCATAACAAATAAATCTCCCAAGATGGCCACCAGAGACAGAAGAGCCCAAATGTAGCCCAAATATCACCCAGATGTAGCCCCAGTATAGCCCAATGACAGAATGTCCCAGAGTGTTCTTAAGAACAACTAGAGCGCTTACTGTCTTACTTATGACAAAAGTGTGGCACACCTGAAGCCATCTTGATTGGAATAAATTGGTAACACTTAAAACATTTAATTTAAAAAGGAACACAATGAGGGGGTTCCTTTTGCCATAGAAATTATGATTTGTGCGGAAGAAAGAAAAATGAGGGCACATTTTGAGTGACTTCTCAAATCCTCTTCTATTTCATTAAAAAATTCTGATATGCAGACTGAAACATGCACTTTTAATACCAGCAGCAGACTTCCGTGGTGAGCAGTAGCTTTACTACAGTGATCTAATGAGCATCTAGAGTGCTAACATTCAGAATTTATGGCAAATATGTGACATATCTGAATACCTTCTTGATGGAATCAAAGTAAAAAACTGAAAGCATTTACTACTGAGGAGACTGCAGTAAATGAGGAAATTAGGAAACTTCATAACAAATAAATCTCCCAAGATGGCCACCAGAGACAAAAGAGCCCAAATGCAGCACAAATATCACCCAGATGTAGCCCACATGTAGCCCAATGACAGAAGTGTGCAAAACACTTATTTTTTGTGTATTTGCAGTTTTAGATAGTGCAGACTTGTCAGGTATTGGAGTGCTTTACATGAGCATTGGTTACATCACACAAGATCAAATTCATTTTGGTTGTAGACATGGGGAGATTAAGTGATTTGACCAGAATCACAGAATGTTGAGCTGAAGCAGAAACTCCAACCTGGTTCCCCAGTTGCAAAGGCTGCAGCTCTGGAAGTAACACCACATCCTCTCCCCTAGGTGCAACATTTAATCAAGTGGTCAACTGGATAAAAAAACATAAAGATTACAAATAATTTAAAAGTTCTTTGTCGCTATTTGAAAACTCAGAAAATATGTCCTCATTTTAGTTTTTTAGAGCACTAACCATAATTTTGATGCAAATAAAACCCTCTCACATATGTAATTTCTAAAGGAAATGCTCTAGGTATTACAGTTTTGATTACATCAAGATGACGTCAGGCGTTCCACACTTTTGTAATAACTATAGAATGTTAGAAATCTAGTTGTTCATTGGGATACTGTTGAGAGGCAGAGGCCAGGGGCACGGACTCTGAAAATTGAAGGCAGATAGGAGAGTGCGGAGGCAACAATTTGACCACACTGGGCAGGCAGGAAGGGCAGTGGCAGCACAACAGACTATGGAGGGCAGTGGAAAGGGGGGCAGGGGCAACAAACCAACAATACAGGACTGGCAAGAGCGGCTGTGGCAATATAATAGACCATTGTGGGCAGAAGGAAGAGGCAGTGGTAGTACAACCATACATGCCAACAGACCCGTTTCAGCCAGGAAACGTCCAATGTTTTTAAGCTCAAATGGGCTTTATTTGATCTGTCTCCTGTCTACAATCTCCTCTTTTTCAATGTAACTCAAAGGGGAAAATCAATACCCCAGGTTTTTTTCAAAATCTCCCTCTTACCAAGTTCAAAATGGTACATTGGATCATGGTAGGCAGGAGGAATTGGGGTAGGGACATGGACTTGGATAACAGAGGACAGGAGGGACATGGAGAGGTGCACCAAACTGACCCTACAGGGCAGGCATCGGGGTTTGCAGCAGCACAATACACCACACAGGGCATGTGGGACGGGAGTGCAGCAGAACAATCCATAGAAAGCAATAGGGAGGGGACAGGACCATGCACATGGACAACAGAGAACAGAGGGGAAAGAGGCAATGGTATCTAGCTGACCAGAATGGACAGACAGGAGAGAAAGCTGCAGCATAACAGACCATAAAGGGCAGGAGGGACGGATCAAGGGCATTACAATGGAACAGACAAGCCAGGAGGGAGGGAATAGGGGTCTGCACATGGAAACAGAGGGCTGGGGGCAAGGGGGCAGGGCAGTAGCAGCAAGTTGACCATGGAGGTCAGGCAGGATGGGCACTAGAAACAAGACACACCATGGAGAGCAACATTGAGACTATGATGGCATACACACAGACCATGGAGGGAAGGTGGGAAGGAGTCAGGGGCAGTTAGCTGACCACACAGGGAAGGTGGGAGGGGCCATGGCAGCACAGAAGACCATGCATGGCAAGCGGGAGGGTTAGTGGCAGCACAATGGCTATGATGGGCATGAAGGAGGGGCATGCACAAAGGACCATGGAGGATAGAAGGGAGGGTCAGGACCTGGGCACAGACAAGAGAGTTCAGGGGAAGGGGCCTCATAACAGACCGCGCGGGCCAGGCAGGAGGAGCAGTTGCAGCACAACAGACCAGGGAGGGCAGAAGGGTGTGGCAGCAAAATGGACCATGGAGGACAGGAGGAAGGGGATAGGGGCATGGCATGTGGACAGGCAGGGTGGAGGTGGCAGGGACAGGTTACAGTCATCTGACAATGTTAGGCAGGTGGGAGGGGAGTGGCAGCTCAAGAGAACACTCAGAGTAGATGGGAGTGGCAGGTCCATGGAACATGGTGGGCAAAAAGGATGGAGCAGGGGCATGCACAAAGACATCGGAGGGCAGGGGGGAGGAGAATAGGGGCAGCAAGTTAAGCACAGAGGCTAAGCAGGAGGTCAATGATGGGCCATAGAATTGGGCAATGGAGAGAAGGAGGAGTGGACTGGTACATCATGCTAAATGGAGGGCAGTGGCAGCACATCAGACCATGCATGGCAGGAGGGAGGAGGCTAGTCCATGGATTCAGACAACAGAGGATAGGGAGGAGGTGGATGGGGCAGCAAGCTAACTGTTCAGAGAAGGTGGGTATTAGGAACTTTATTGTTTTTAAAATGTGTGTCTTTGCGAACTACTTAAAATATGGACAAGTATGCAGCATAATCTCACTTTTATTCAGGAAGAAGAGGACGTTTGTGACTGTGACTCCGGGCTCACTTGGCAGAAACACCCCCTGACCCTCCACCCCCATCGCAAAATGTAATGCCCCTGAAAAGGGTAGGTAAACGCAGTGTTATATAGAACATAGTCCTAAGAGCACGATTGAAAATGAAAACTAGATATAGTATATGGTATAAACTATGCACCAAAAAGTGTGATATAAGATGAACCGGGGAGTGAAATATAATATGCAATAAAATGTGCGCAATGACAGATTCATTGGAGAGCGCGAGATAGCACAGGCACTAGCGCGTGCTATGCGATATGCGCCTTGGAGTGTAATATGCACAGGGCAGTGTTGTGTAACCTAACTAGTCTCTAAAGTTATAATATAAAATATGTGCTGGGGAGTGTAACGTTGCATATGCACTGTGACAAAGATATGGATCCCAGATTGTAATATGTATGGCATAGCGCTGTGCGTTAAAACATAGGCATCGAGGAAGGCACGTTAGATGGGGCAATATAACCGGTGCGAAGGCAAGTGTGGCATGACATATTCACGGGGTGGTGTTACAGTGCACATGGGCTAGAGAGTGTCATAGCATACGCACTAGCTGGTGGAATACAACACAGAGGTGTGTGGCACTCGGCGGGCACTGGTGGGTGTAACACAGCATTGGGCTCAGCCAGGAGCACGCTGTGACTCTCAAGTGAGGTTCGTCTCCTTTCCAGAGAGTAAAATAAAAAGTATTACACATCCGGCTAACTAAAACGCCCCTGAAACCTATGGTTTTTTCAGTGAAAAAAAAAAATATATATATATATATATATATATATATATATATATATATATATATATATATATATTCACTGAAAAAACCATAGGTTTCAGGGACGTTATAGTTTGTTGGACATTTCACTCGGACAAAACCATAGAAGTTCCCCCGTTATAGTTAGTTCAGCTAACTATAACTCGCTCCCCCGCAATGCAATGCGATGATGTCACATATTACATCATTCATGACATGGTCAGTGACATTACTAATGACATAACTGATGACATCTCAAATGACATCACTGATGACATCATCCAGTAACTGTGTGTTTCTGCAAAGTTTAAATATGTTTTTATATATGCCAAGGTGGATTGAAGAATGAGTGGGTGTATAAGTGTCTGGAGGAAGGATTTAGTGGGTGCGTGGCTGACTGTATAAGTGAGTTATAAAATGTGTCTTACTGAATGCATGGGCTAGTGACTAAACTGTCTGAATGTGCGTATCAGTATGTCTGTTGTTCTGAAAGCTGCTGCATGTGTTGGTCAGTAGCTACTTGAGTATCTATATGGGTTATTGATTTGTTGCCTGAGTATTTGTATGGGAGACTGAGTGTGTGTGTGTGCGTGGGTGGGAGGTGTGTGACTCTGCGCATAGATGTGTGAGTGGTTGATTCACTGGGTGTATGGGTTCAAGAATGCATGTGGAAACAGCTGTATGGGCGGGTGAGTGTGTGTATGGGTGTTTTGGTGAGAGATTGGATGTCTCAGTGGTACATGTCCAAGTAACTACATATGTAAAAGGCAGTGTATGTGAGAGTATGTGAGAGTTGGAGTATATAAATGACTACACATGAGAGTCAGTGATTGTATGGATGAGTGTGTCTTGTATCAGTGATTGTATAAGAGAGTAAGTATGTGTTAGTATATGTTTGAATAAGTAAGGTGGTGTGTGTATAACTGTATAGGTGAGGAAATGGGAGTGTGATTGATTCTTTGCATGACTGACTAGGTGTGTGAGTAGCTCCATGGATGAGTGGTGGTGTGTGAGTGTCTGTACAGGTGTATGAATGCATATATTTAGTGTTGTATTGATGAGTGACTGTATGTATGAGTGATTGTATGGGTTAATGAGTGGATGTGTGTGTAGACCTAGGAATCAGTGAGTGCTTATGTAGGGACTGGTATTGGTGTGTCCATGGTTTCGAAAATGGTAGTCTGTATTTTACAGTGGGTGTATCAAAGATTATATTAGAGTGTGAGGAGGTGCATGAGATTTTGACGTGGATGATGTCATCAGTGATGTCATCAGTGATGTCATTTGAGATGTCATCAGTGATGTCACTGACCATGTCATGAATTATGTAATATGTGACATCATCAGCAGTGCATTGCGGGGGAGCTAGTTATAGTTAGCTGAACTAACTATAACGGGGTAATTTCTATGGTTTTGTCCGAGTGTAATGTCCAACTAACTATGACGTCCCTGAAACCTATGGTTTTTTCAGTGAATTTCTAAGGTTTTTTAAATGCTAATTTCTAACTATAACGTGCCTGAAACCTAAGCTTTTTCAGTGAATTTCAATGGTTTTTTAAATGCTAATTTCTAACTATAACGTGCCTGAAACCTATGGTTTTTTCTGTGAATTTCAATGGTTTTTTAAATGCTCATTTCTAACTATGCCTACAAAGTTAGGACATGTGAAGAAAGAGGAAGAAAAGCGCAGAAAGAAGCAAGACAAATGCAGAAAGAGGCAACAGAAGTCCAGAAAAACTAAGAAAAGTGCAGGAAGAAGCAAGAGAGGTGCAGAAAGAACCAACAGAGGAGCAGAAAGTCCTCCTGTGCGCCCAACGTTTTACTGACGGGTACTGGTGGTAACTGACTCTGAATAACCAGGACCGGAGCCAGTGCTATGCTAAAAGACACTTAGAATACAGTGACAACACCTACACTAGGGAACACTATGCGTTGGGGTACCCCTGTAATTAGCATGACCTCTGTATTTGTCATGAGTTAGTGCCTGGGTCTTGCATGAGTACATGAGTGGTGACTAGATGATTAGAGTACTGCAAGGACAGTGCATGGTGAATTTATAAGTGCCTGGGTTTTGGCGGAGTGATTGGATAAGTACATGGTGCTCGCTGGGTGATTGGAGGAGTGCATGGGTACTACTCAGGGTATCGTAGCAGTGCATGAGTTAGTGCATGGGTCAGTGCATGAATGCATGGGTAGTGACTGGATGAGTAGAGTGCTGCAAGGAGAGTGCATGGTGAATTTATAAGTGCTTGGGTTTTGGCAGAGTGATTGCATAAGTACACACTTGTCACATCAGTCCCCTCCCCCTCCCTTCACCACTGTGCAAACGTGCCCCCTGGTGGGTTTTAATTTGGGGGATTAATTCCCCTTGAATCCTGAGGGTCCCTGGGGGCCAACTAGCCCATCAGGTACCTCCAGTAAGTGCCAAAGAGCTGCGTTGCAAAGAGGTGGTCCGAGCCAATGCCCCTTTTTACACCTCTCTGCAACGCAGCTCCCTGGCGCATACTGGAGGTACCTGGTGGGCTAGTTGGCTCCCAGGGACCCTCAGTATTCAAGGGGAATTAATTCCCCAACTTACAACGCACCAGGGGGCGTGTTTACTGAGTGCTGCAGGGAGAGGGCGGTGTGCCCCCCTTCTCTTTCCTTTTCTGGGCCGTGGGGACCCCATCCCCAAGGGCATGACCCCTTTTTAATAAATATAATGTAAACAGGAAGGGGGCTGCGTGGCCTCCCCAAGGCCAATTTCGACTCCGGGGACCCCATCCCCTGTGGCATGGCCATAATTTATTTTTATTTTTTAAATGTAGGAGGGGGGCTGCGTGGCACCCCTCCTGAGGCCTCTATTAGCCCTGGGGGACCCCATCCCCCGTGACTGTGCCTCTTTTGTTATTTATTTAAATGCAGGGAGGGGGGCCGTGGGAAGACCCCAATTCCCCCATGGTACCGCCGGCTCCCCACCTCCTGCGGGAGCCGGCATTGCTTTTCTACACGGGGAGCTGCTGATATGCAGCTCCCCTTGTGGAAAACCAATCTGGTTTGGATTTTGTAAGCGAGAGCAGGAAACCTTCTCTCGCTTACAAAATCCAAACCAGTGTTTGCTATGACAGGGCGGGAGGCATGCTCCCGCCCCGTCATAGCAAACAGAAGTGTCCCGGGGTGGTCACCCCGGGACACTGCAGGAGCCGGCCCTGGGGGATATCGGTCCCCAGGGCTATAAAGGGCTCCACGAGGGGGGCCGCCCGGCCCCCCTCCCAACATCAGTGAAGCCCCGGGGAGGGGGTGGTCCCCGGGGCTTGGGGGAACGCTCGTGCCCTCCCCACACATTTTTTTTAAACAGAGCCCCGGGGAGGTGGCGGTCCCTGGGGCTGCGGGGGGGCTGCGTGCCTGCCCGCAACTAATAAATCTTGCCCCGGGGAGGTGGCGGTCCCTGGGGCTGCGTGGGGGGTTTGGGGCCCCCACGCTTTTTAAAATAAATATATATTAAAATGAGCCCAGGGGAGGTGGTGGTCCCCGGGGCTGCGGAGGGCTGCGTGCCCACCCGCAACTCATAAATCTTGCCCCGGGGAAGTGGCGGTCCACAGGGCAGTGTGGGGAGGATTGTCCCCCACACATTTTTTTTCAGTGCCCCCAGACCTGGCCCACCCAGGGGCTTAAATTCAATGAAGCACGGGAGCCCGTGCTTCGTTTTTTTATTATTTCCGGCTGAAATTTGCACTGGGTGCGCGAATCTCACTGTTTAAAAAAAATGGATTTTTTTGGCCCCTGAGCAGGCCTAGGGGGTCAGGGTGTTTCTACTCTGCCCCCTTTTGCTATTTTTCACCTTTTTTTGTTCTGTTTTCTTGTGCCTCGGTTACCAAGGCACAAGATGGCTGCCAACACTTCCTGGTTTGGAGTGTTGACAGCCAATTAGAATTAAGCTCGTGGTCGGGAGGGTCTGCGGATCCATCGCGCCTCTAAATATCGAAACTTTTATTTTTTGATTTTCTCAGCAACTACTGAATGGATTTACACCATTTAAAAAAAGGACGCTTTCTGAAACAAGCACTACCTTTTTGCCAAATTTGGTGTAATTCCATCCAGCAGTTCGAGCTGTAGCTGTGTCTAAAGTTTCATATGGGAAATTGATTTTCCGACCTCTTTTTTAAATTTCTCAGGAACTACTGAACGGATTTACACCATTTAACAAAAAGGGCTCTTTCTGAACCAAGGGCTACCTCTTTGCCAAATTTGGTGTAATTCTGTTTAGCAGTTCGGGCTGTAGCCGTGTCTAAAGTTTCCTATGGAAAATAACGTTTTGGGACCCCCCTTTTTTCTTTGCCCCCGCTTGGTGAATCACCCCAAAACTTTCAAGACAGGAGCTGACCGGAGCGCCCCACTAGTTTTGAAAATTTCGCGAAGATTCGTCAGCCGGTGCCAAAGTTATTGGGAAAAGAAATAACGCTTATCATATGGAAACTAGGTCCTAACTATAACTAGGTCCTAACTATAACTATAACTATTGACCGCCAGTAGATAATATAAATATATATGTATGCATATATATATATCCATACAAAGGTTTTTGCCACAAACGGAGGAGCCCAATCAACAGGTAGGCAAAGCTTCTTTTATTCAAAGCACAAGTCGGTCGGATAAAAGCAGTTCAATCAGCAGCCAACACGTTTTGGGACTCTTCCCTTCTTCACAGGCTTAATGAAATTAATCCTGCCACGGCGTATGATGCAAGTTTCGGGACTCCTCCCGGCTCCCGCCCTGCCATAGCAAATTCTGCTTTGGTATTTGGAAGAGAGAGCAGGAAACCTGCCCTCTCTTCCGAATACCAAAGCAGATTGCTTTTCCACACGGGGAGCTGCATCTTAGCAGCTCCCCCTGTGGAAAAGCAATGCCGGCTCCCGCAGGTGGCGGGGAGCCCGCGGGACTGTGGGGGATTGGGGACCCCCCCACGGTCCCCAATGGAGAGGGCCAGCCCCAGAGGTTAGGGTCCCAGGGGCCATAAAGGGCCTGAGGAGGGGGGCAAGGCAACCCCCCTCCAAATCCATATTAAAATAAAAAATGGCCATGCCCCGGGGGATGGGGTCCCCGGGGCCGATTATGGCCTCTAGAGGGGGGCCACGCGACCCCCTTCCAATTTAAAAAAAAATAATAATAATAAAATAGGGGGCAGGCCCTGGAGGATGGGGTCCCCAGGGCCAATAATATTAGGAAAAGAAGGGAGGCTACACAGCCCCATTCTTAAAAAAGAAAAAAGAAAAAAGACCGGCATTGCGCCAGAGGCCACACCCCTACTTGCAGCACTCTGCAAGTAGGTACCTCCAGTAAGCGCAACGGAGCTGCGTTACAGAGTGTTGTAAAAAGGGGTGTGGCCTCTGAACACCTCTCTGCAATGTAGCTATCTGGCACATACTGGAGGTACATGGTGGGCTAGTTGGCCCCCAGGGACCCTCAGGATTGAAGAGAAATTAATTCCCCAACTTAAAATGCCTCACAGGGCGTGTTTGCAGACATGTCACCTCAGGCCCCGCCCCCTTCCTTCACCATTGTGCAAACACGCCCCCTGGCGAGTTGCAAGTTGGGGAATTAATTTTCCTTGAATCCTGAGGGTCCCTGGAGGCCAACTAGCCCACCAGGTACCTCCAGTATGTGCCAGGGAGCTGCATTGCAGAGAGGTGTTCAGAGGCCACGCCCCTTTTTACACCTTTCTGCAACGCGGCTCTGTGGCGCTTACTGGAGGTACCTAGTGGGCTAGTTTGACCCTAGGGACCCTCAGGATTCAACGGAACTTAATTTCCCAACTTTTAAACTGCCACAGGGCGCGTTTACACAGTGGTGAAGGGAGGGGACGGGGCCTGAGGTGACGTGTGCAAACACGCCTTGTGGTGTGTTTTAAGTTGGGGAAATAATTCCACTTCAATCTTGAGGGCCCCTGCGGGCCAACTAGCCCACCAGGGGCTTCCAGTAAGCGCCTATGCTCCGCGTTGCAGAGAGGTGGTCCAGGCCGTGCCACTTTTTACACCTCTCTGCAACGGCGCTTACTGGAGGTACCTAGTGGGCTAGTTGGACCCTAGGGACCCTCAGGATTCAGGGGGACTTAATCTCCCAAATTAAAATGGCCACAGAGCGTGTTTACACAGTGGTGAATGGGGGGTGGACGTGGCCTGAGGTGACGTGTGCAAACACGTCCTGTGGCGCATTTTAAGTTGGGGACTTAAGTCCTGTTTAATCCTGAGAGTCCCTGGGTCTAACTAGTCGACCATGTACCTCCAGTAAGCACCACAGAGCTGCATTGCAGAGAGGTGGTCCGAAGCCATGCCCCATTTTACACCTCTCTGCAATGCAAGTCTGTGGCACTTACTGGACATACCTGGTGGGTTAGTTAGCCCCCAGGGACCCTCAGGATTCAAGGGGACTTTATTCCTCAACTTAAAACGCCCACAGGTCGTGTTTGCACACATGTCATCTCAGCCCCCCCCCCCCTCCCTTCACCAGTGTGCAAACGCACCCCATGGCGCTTTTTAAGAGGTTGTTTTAACCCCCCTGCCCTATTATATACTAGGGGCTTACAGAGGAGGACATGCTAATCACAGGGGGACCCCAACGCATAGTGTTCCCTAGTGTATGTAGGTGTTTTAACTGTATTCTAAGTGGCTTTTAACATAGCACTGGCTCTAGGACTGGTTAGTCAGACTCAGTTACCACCAGTACCCGTCTGAAAAAGTTGAGGGTACAGGATGATTTTGCAACAAGGCTTCTTTCTGCTCCTCTGTTTGTTCTTTCTGCACCTCTTGTTTCTTCCTGCACTTTCCTTCGTCTTTGAGGACTTCTGTTGCTTCTTTCTGCATTTCTTTTGCTTCTTTCTGTTTTTTTTTTCTTCTTTCTTCACATGTCCTACCTTTGTAGACATAGTTAGAAACTAGTATTTAAAAAACCTTTGAAATTCACTGAAAAAAACCATAGGTTTCAGACACGTTATAGTTAGAAATTAGCATTTAAAAAACCTTAGAAATTCACTGAAGAAACCATAGGTTTCAGGGGCGTTATAGTTAGGTGGACATTTCACTCGTACAAAACCATTGAAATTCCCCTGTTATAGTTAGTTCAGCTAACTATAACTCGCACGCCTGCAATGCACTGCTGATGACATCACATATTACATCACTCATGACATGGTCAGTGACATCACTCATGACATCACTCATGACATCTCAAATGACATCACTGATGACATCACTGATGACATCATCTTTGTGATAGAGTGGCAGATCTCCTCTCACCCTAATATAACCTTTTCAGAGGTTCAGAGGGACTAGCAGACCTTTTAACAAGAAGCGACTTGTAGGTAGTGTGTTATATTCTCCAAACTAATTAAAGTATTTTACATGTACATTTATAAGATGCATCGGAACATTGGCGGCTCCCTAGCAACCTGTCTTCTCTGAGCCTGCTATTGGAATGTAGAGGGCAGAGGGAGAAGACAGTTGCAGAGGAAGGTGGCAGGTGTTTCCAGGGGTCGTTCCTGATATCCTAATAAACCATCTTTAAATCTCCTAATGTGTCCTGTCACTTCAAAACTGGCGACGAGGATGGGAATTCCCTTTTAAAGAAAAGGACACCAACCTATGAGACTTTAAATTAACAACTTATTGATGAGGAACATACTTCAAACCGTAAGTGACCCCTGGACTGTCTTTTTGTAGGACATATGCTGACACTCATGTTGTGGTGTCCATCTAGCCAATCGAATAACTGCGATTTCCACTTGTAACGTGTAGTGGAAATGATTTTTTTTCCTTCCAAGTTGTCTGGTGCTGCCACGTGTGAACAGCCTTGAGATCACTTCTTTCGTTGCGGAGTGTTATTCAAAAAGGAAAATCTGTTCCGGAGACATAGTTATAACGAGGCCTATATATTTTTTTTCTTAAGGGCAGTGACTGTTGAAACTTGTGGTGTAATATTGGTGAACTGGGGCTGTGACTATCCTGTTAATTGCATGGTCAAAGGACTCATGCGTTTTCATTTTCCGATCTGGAATTGATCGAGCACAACCATAGCTGAGTGCCGTGTTTGTTTTCAAAGAAGTACACCAGTTTAGAAGGGGAAGGGCCCGTGCGCCTACCTTGTCTGCTGCTCGTTTTCAAATCTCGCCATCTGAAAGTTCTCTCCATGATGCATTCCCGATGACGTCTCGCTACGAGTAAGCTGCATGACGCCCGATCACGAAGCCACGCACGACGTCCACGTAATATGTGCCGCCATATTGGAAGTACAAAGCACGAGTAAATCAAGCCCAACATCGGTGACACGCACACCACTTCAACTTTAGAAGCGTGCCACCAGTTTAATTTGAAGTTGGGCGGTCAAGTGTTTTATTTTCTCTCTCCTTCACACGCGCACCAGGAAGTGCCGTGTTTATGTTTTCTCACAGCGTCGTCGACTTTTGTCGGTGACACGCTCACCATTACTAGCGAGTCACGTTCTGCACAGCAGTTTATGGCAACATAACCACACAACTAATTCTTCTTCAAGCACATCTGTGACACGCACGATTGTGTATTGAGACACAAGTTGCCAGAATCCCTCTTGGAGCATCATCGACCAGGAAAGCCACATTTTTGGGTACAATTTGACTAGTATTCAATGTGCAGTAATTATAACATTTTCTTTGTGTGACACATTAATAGTAATTTTAGTAATTTTTTTTTTTTACAACTGGCACCTAAGTGTATTTCATACCATTGTTACACAAATAAGAATGACAATGCAAGTGATTCCAGCACCACCATTTTTTCTACAGAATCCAGGTCAACCATGTATGATGTGGGAACATTGGAAGGAGACTTTTGAAACGTATTTAGAAGCTATAGGTGGTGATGTATATGTTTCAAAAAGAAAATTAGCAATTCTGAAACAATTTTTAGGGTTAGAAGGCAGGAATGTTTTAAAAAAGTTACCTATGGTGGAAGCTACCAATATTGAAGTTAACACAGAGGACGAAGCTGGTGGAGATAGTAAGATAGATGTATATGATATTGCTCTTAAAGTATTGGAAGAAAATTTTGGAAAAAAAGTTCGTTTTGTGGTAGAAAGGCACAAATTATTTTCACGTGCACAATTATCAGAAGAAACCATTGAACAGTATGTCGCTAATTTAAGAATGTTCGCTGTCACTTGCAAATTTAACGACATGAGAGATGACCTGATTAGAGATCAATTAATTAATAGAATGTCGAATCTCAAGATTCAAGAGAAATTGCTAAGCTTAAAGGACCCTTCTTTAGACAAAACATTATCTGTTGCTAAAAGAAAGGAAAATACATCCAGATATGTTAAAGAACTTAACTCATTATCTAAAAAAAGTTGTACATGATGAAACCGTGCATAGCATAAAGGGAGGTGTTAAAAAATTTGTTGAAAAAAACGCGCCTGAGAAAAAACATGATGTGGTAAAATCCAAGCCCAAATTTTGTTTCAGGTGTGGCAGTCCAAAACATACGGCTGATGCTAATCATTGTCCAGCTGTTAAAAGCAGATGTTACAAATGTAGAAGATTTGGGCATTTTGCTAGATGGTGCAAAAGCTCTGTACCTTCTGTAGTCTCTAAATCTGTCAACATGGTAAATCAGTCAGATACTTTTGAAAAGGAAGAAATTTCATTTGACAGTGATGACGATATTGTAGAAGTGATGGTCATAGAGTCCAATCAAGTTCTTAAATGTGAAGCGGGAAGGAATGATAGTTATTGTCCTCCAAAATGTATGATTAGAATCAAAGGCAAAGATGTACAAGCAGTGCTTAATTTGTGCCGGTGCTTACTGGTGCTCAGCACCGGCACTTATTTCAGAGGGCCGGGACTATACATTTCTTCACTTGCGGTTGGATTGCCTGATAACTGTTCAAAAATAAAAATAATTAGCTGGGTGACTGTCTGACCGTTGGCGGGGTAGAATAACACTTTTTCATCTTGTGTGATTGGGAGATCAAAGAAGTCCTAAGGTCAGAAAGAAAGAACATGTTAATCAAAATGTGTCTCCTACTGGAGAAACGAAAGGTGAAGACGAGTGTACAGGACTGGCATTCTGGTAGCTTTCAGAATGGTTGTAAGCCTCGCTGATATTCGATACCAGGGATGTAAACTACACACCTGCAGCCCACATAGTGCATGGGTGAGGGGGCCGGGGTGAGCCCTGTAATCCTGTAATCCTGAGGGGTCCCCTTCAAGTTGAGTGGTAGTTGTGGCATGGCTGTCTTACACTGTCTTTGTAACTGCCAGTGCTGTGTACAGTAGACTAGTAGTGCCAAGCTGCTGAAAGGCTGAAAATAAAAAACAAAAAAAGCATATTGAACGAAATAGGAGGATGCTCTTCAGCGACTGAATTAAACCGTCCTGTCACTGTGCTCATATTAAGAGCTACGAGGATGGTCAGTCAGTGGCAGAGGAAACACCCCTTATTTACAATACCAGCCCACCTGGGACCACCAGTCACCCGCCATCACCCGTTGCTCTGCAAGGACCCATTTTTCTTGTTTGACCAGGGCCACTGGAATCCATGCCATGCCTCTGGATGTGAACCATAAAGTAATATCAGTGCTTACTTTGAGCCGGTGGCTGCAGGTGGGCCACCAGCACTTATTTTTGGGCACTAGCACTTATTGTTCCTATCACACTTTGACCCAAGACAAGAGAGAGAAAAACACAAAAGGGGTAACAAAGAAAAAGATGGAACAGTTACAAAGGGTGGAAGCAGAGACGACAAAGAACGTGCAGGAGTGAGAGAGAGAGGGCACGGAGTGTCTGGTGGTGGGATAAATGTGCATGAAGGGTGCTCAAGCCTACCCGGTCTTGGTCTTTGGCACCACAAAGTTCTGCAGTGCTAATGGCGGCTTCTGAGCAAAACTTTGAGCCCCGGCACTTAATATTTTACAAATTAAGCACTGTGTACAAGTCTGGGCTGATTCATGCTCCCCATTCACCATTATAGATAAATTAGTCTGGGAAAACTTGGGGGGAAAATTGGAGGATTTACAACCCACTGATGTCATTCCTGAGGGATATTGTGGTGAAAAACTACCTGTTGTGGGATACGTAGAAACAGAAATGTGTTTTCTGAATAGAATAACCACAGCCAAATTGTATGTTGTACACAACGGTAGATCACTTTTAGGCTGGAGGGAACAAAAGGCTCTTGACATTATATTAAATCCTAATCATCCACAACAGGTGCTATTAACATCCACTGGGAACACTACTGACGGGGTTACTCAGTTTCCTGAATTATTTAGTAAGAAACTAGGAAGTTTAAAAAAGTTTAAACATCGGATCATTTTAAAAACAGATGCTATTCCCAAAGTGCATAAAGTTAGGAATGTTCCGTTTGTATTAAGACACAAACTTAAAGATGAATTGCAAAGACTTTGTAATGAGGGAGTAATTGAGCCCATTGAGGCATCCGAATGGTTAAGTCCGATAGTTTTGGCCAGAAAACCTAATGGAAATATTAGGATGTGCATTGATTTGAGAGACTTGAATGACAACATCTGGATAGATCGACACCCTCTTCCTCGTATCAATGAAATGTTAACAAGAGTAAAAGGAGGTACACATTTCAACACGTTGGATTTATCCAACGGATATCACCAAGTGTTATTACATGAAGATTCGAGACATGTCACATCATTTATCACACCAGAGGGTGCTTATCAATTCATCTGCATGCCGTTTGGTTTGGCATCGGCTTCGGCCGTATTTCAAAGAGTGATGCAGTCTATATTAGCAGGGCTGAAGAATGTTTTAGTGTTTCAAGACGATGTTTTAGTGTGGGGGTGCGATAAGATCAGTCATGATAAAATTTTAGAACAAGTTCTCAAGACACTCTTGGAGGCTGGGCTTACCATAGCTTTAGAAAAATGTAAACTTGGTGTAAGTGAAGTTGAGTACCTAGGCCACACTTTAACATGCAATGGAGTTAAACAAAAACGGAGCTTAGTTGAAGCTATAGAGAAAGCACCTGCTCCTAGTGACAAAGACCAACTCAGGTCGTTTCTTGGTCTTGCTGAATACTACTCAAAATGTGTACACCATTTTTCTGAAAAAGTACATGAATTAAGAAAATTGATGAAAAAAAATGCCAAATGTGAGTGGTCTGAAGCATGCCAACAAAACTTTGATGAAATTAAAAAAGATATTTCCAAGTCTGTCACCTTGAAACCTTTTGATCCAGAAGATCAAACCATTATTTCTACTGATGCCAGCAATCAGGCTTTAGGTGCTGTACTTAGTCAGGTACATAAAGGAAGCGAAAGAGTAGTGGCCTTTGCTTCCCGCACTTTAAAAGGTGCAGAACACACATATTCCACCATCGAAAAAGAAGCTTTAGCGTGCTGGTGGGGAATACAATACTTTCGAACTTTTGTGTGGGGAACCAAATTTCAGTTACACACAGACCACAAACCTTTGGTGGATCTTTTTTCCACTAAGGGGGCGGGTAAAGCTACATCTAGAATCGCCAAGTGGCTATATCGTCTTCAGGAATATACATTTGAAATCAAATATATTCCTGGTGCCAAAAACATAAATGCTGATTGTGTATCAAGACTACCCTTAGATAATTTACAAGACGAAGAGGATGATGAATGGATGGTAGCAGAGGTGAAAGACGTTTGCAGTGCTATCAGTGAAGAGGAATGGAGGGAGGCTCTTGATAAAGATAATGTATTGACCAAAATCAAGAGTGTTTTAAATCGTGAACATGGATGGAGATTGCATAGAGATTTGGAGTCATTCAAGTTAATTTGGTCTGAATTAAACGTGGTAAATGAGTTACTTAGGAGAGGAAGTAGGTTGGTGGTACCCGTGACATTGAGAGAAAAATTATTAAACATCATGCACGAAGGACATGGTGGGATGTCCGCCATGAAAAGGAGAGTTAGGGAGGATTTTTAGTGGCCTGGAATGGACATACAAATCAAGCGATATGTTCGTGATTGCATAGCATGTGCATGCAGTGACAAAACCCATTCATCCCAGGAAACCACCATTGTTTCATCAGCTATACCTAAAGGTCCTTGGGATAAATTGGCCATTGACATTTGTGGACCTTTTGATGTTTTAAATGTGACTGAAAGATTCGCCATAGTTATGGTTGATTCTTTTTCTAAGTGGCCAGAAGCAGCTTTCGTAAGAGAAGTTAAGTCCAGTAATGTTATTCCATTTTGTGAGGACATATTCAGAAGGGAGGGTTGCCCTGATGAGATAGTCACAGATAATGGTCCTCAATTTATCTCAGAGGAATTCGAGAATTTTCTTGTCAGGTGGGGCATCAAACATACAAAGACACCTGTTTATCATCCTAGGGGCAACGGTTTTGTGGAACGCTTCAACAGGGTGTTGGTGGAGTGCATTCAACTAGCGTGCATGAGTGGTGGGTGTTGGAAGCAACATGTAAAGGAAATGTTGTGGTCGTATCGCACTACCCCTCATTCTGTAACCAAAGAGACACCTTTTTCCTTACTCAAGGGTAGAATACCATGTTCTGTAGCTGTACCAGCTTGGATGAATAAAGCTGGGAAACATGAAATTGTTTCAAAAAAAGGTACAACATAGGGTAATCAAATACCAAAAAGCTTATTGTCATAGACATAATAAGAATATTGTAAAACACAAACGCTTGTTCACGCAGGGAATGTTTGTAAGAGTATTTTTGGGTGACAAATCTAGGAAGGGGTGTTCAAAGTGGTCCTCTCCCAAGAAGGTAGTACTAGTTAAGGGAAACAGTTTAAAGTTATCAGACGGTAATTGGTGGAACACGAGAAAAGTGTCGCCATGCTCTGACTCTGAAGTTGCTGCATCATCCAATGTCCAGCATGACGCTGACGTACGCATGCCTACTTCTGATTCAAAGGATGTACCTGCGTCTAGAGTTAGAATTGGTTCTGGACGCATACGTGTAATGCCCAAAAAATATGATGACTATTTATGTTCTTAATTATATGGTTTTTTTCTGTTGAAATGTTCTTAAAAGGGGAGATGTGTTATATTCTCCAAACTAGTTAAAGTATTTTACATGTACATTTATAAGATGCATCAGAACACTGGCGGCTGCCTAGCAACCTGTCTTCTCTGAGCCTGCTATTGGAATGTAGAGGGCAGAGGGAGAAGACAGTTGCAGAGGAAGGTGGCTGGTGTTTCCAGGGGTCGTTCCTGATATCCTAATAAACCATCTTTAAATCTCCTAAGGTGTCCTGTCACTTCAAAACAGTGCTCCCGTAGACAGACAAAAAGGGTCTGTGACTTCCACTAGAAATGAATGCCACCTCCACTGCCTGGTTCTCTCAGTACACACTCTCCACAGGAGGTGAGCGCTTTGATTGCCCCTCCAGATCTCCGAGACAGGCTCTGGTGTCGCAATCCTGTTTACATAGGAAGCACCGAGTGAACACGAATGATTATCATGTTCACTGAGATAATTATAAAAATTTGGAGAGATCTTACCATGGCTTTACACATGATGAACACAGGACAGGGAAACATACTCTCCAGAGCCATGCCAGAGATATTCTAATTCCAAAAATATATCAATTTGAAAATGTAGATGACCAATTCATCAGGAACTAAATCATAACCCACTTCTAAGCTGAAAGGTCCAAGACTGCCTTCAATGTTGCCGAATTTCCACACTGGATCAAGGTACGACCACTACGAAGATAATTAAATTGTGGTTAGTTTATGTGCCCTTCTAGGTGTACTCGTTTATTGTAAGGATGGAAGAAGTACATTTAAGAATGTCACAATTCCCTCAGTGGGAGCAATCTTTTGAACGAATGAAAAACTTGCTTGCCTCACTCCGTTCCTCAGAGCGATTTGGGAACTGGCCCTAAGTGGAGGCTACTCCCTTGAGGAAAACTTGCGGGAAGTGAAGAAAAATATAGATGCCACATAGGTTTGCCATCTGGCCGGTTTCAACTAAATGTAGGTATTTTTTTTACCCCTTAACAGCCAACCAAATGCAGGTATTTTTTTTACCCCTTATCAGTACATACTTCAAACACCAAATATAAGAAAGCACTTTAAACGTGTTCTGGAGCAGTATTAATGATCCCTTACTGATAACAAGAGTAAACACAAACAGAAAAGTAATGGTACAAATGAATACAGATGATTTCATAATAAGTTTTTATTCTTAAATATGAATAAATGGCCGGTATTTTTATTTATTTTTTGGAACACTTGCAACGCTATTGCAAGTTCAAAAAGAAAAAGAGAGGCATCAGACTGGAGCTTTGACAGACAGGTCACCAAAGGGCGCGGACTGCTCGGCAGCCACAAGGTGGCGTTGCAATTTGACTGTGCGCTCCTGAAGGCAGATCAGTGAGAGGGCGGGAGGACGGGCGCCACCTGCTGTCAGCCCCGAACGCGCCCAGGTCACAGCCAACACCGCTGAAGAGAGCAGCCTGGATATTAAATCACGTGTCAAAATTTCTTGTGAAGTGGGCGGGCCGCCTGACAGTGTGCGGCTGTGATCGTCTATGCCCAATTACAGTAAGAGCTGACTGAGCGGAGCGAGGCCTGTGTGTGGTGGCTGTGGGTGCAGGTCACGCCTCAGGGATATGGAAGGGGCACGCTGGTCATCTCTACTAAGCCACTGGCGTGAATTAGAGAAATCGAATCAGGACACAACGTGGTAAAATCCTAAATCGCGGCAGCAACACGAGTGTTTGAAAACTTCTAATCGTTTTTTATATTTCAACTTTTCTGTCTGCCCATTTCTTTTCTTTTTTTAAATACAATATTTGTATTTGTACTTTCTTCTGATAAAAGTCACTTTCCATTACTGCATGTGACTTTTTCAAAGATCTATCATTCTATTCCATGCTTCCTTTTAATCAGGGCTTGCGTTTGTTCACATAATGACGAGTAAAACCAAATTTGGGGCCCTTCTTTGTCGTCCTCATCTCCCTCTGTTGCTGGTGATCTTAGCAGGGGAGAAGAGGGGGGGGGGCGGAGGGGCTTCGTATGCTCAGATCCACTGACTGGACCTGGCTGTTAACCTCAGAGCAGTGACCAGCCTGTGAATACGCATTCCCTCCTCACCTGAATTACCTATGTATATGGGAGCTGCTTTTCACCAGCTGCAAAGTTTGGTTAGAGGCCAGGTTAGCAGGGGGAGACGAGATGAGAGGGAGCTGGAAAGGGTATGGGGAGAAAGGGAAATAGAGGGATGCGGAAACAGATAACATAATGAAAGCAGTTCACTAAGTCTGCTCCATGTAGGGTGACCAACTGGCATTGGTGCAAATTCAGGACGGTGAGTGTAAAAATTCAGGACAAAGGGTCAAAATTCAGGACACAAATTCAGGACAGGAGGTCAAAATTCAGGACAAAACTGCAGTACAATAGATACGTTTTACAGACACATCAGAGGAGGTTGTGCAATAGTATATAAGTAAGCCCACATAGTCAACCATTTGCAAACCTATCCATCATGTATCCTTCCATCTATCATTTCACTCATCCATCCCTTCATCCATCCTTTCACTCATCCACCCATCATCCATCCACCCTTTCACTCTATCCATCTGTACACTCATCCATCCACTCTTCTACCCATCCATCCATTCACTCATCCATCCAGCCATTTACCCTTTCACCCATCCAACCACCCTTTCACTTACTCATCCATCCACCCAGTCAGTCATCCTTCCACCCATCCACCCTTTCAGTCATCCATCCATCCTCCATTTCTCTCTCCACGACCCTTTCACTTAGCCATCCTTCCTTCCATCCATCCACCCACCCACCCATCCATCTACTCATCTACTCATGAATCCATCCATTAACACTATCACTCATCCATCCTTTCTCTCATCCATCTATCCTTTCACTCCTTCACTCATCTATTCATCCTTTTGCCCATCTACCCTCCCTTTCACTCACTCATCCATCCTTACATCCACCCTTTCACTCATCCGTCCATCCATTCACCCTTGCACTTATCAATTCATCAATCCATCCATCCATCATTTCACTCATCCATCCACCCACTCACTTACTCATCATCCACCTTTTCACTCATCCATCCTTTCACTCATCCATCCTTTCACTCATCCATCCTTTCACTCATCCATCCACCCTTTTACCCATCCAGCTACCCTTCCACCCATACATCCAGGTATTTACCTTTTCTCTCATCCATCCTTCCACTCACTCATCAATCCATCCATCCTCTCATTCTCCATCTATTCAATCTTTCATTCAGCCCTTCACCCTTTCACTAATTCATCCAGCCATCCCTTCAGTTACTCGCCCACCTTTTCATATTAATTTTGAGCTGAGCCTTTTTGAGAAGAGGCCCATCAAGAACTTCACCCTCGCTGCAGGAGCCCTTCCAGGACTGGGGCAGAAGCCACCCAGGGCGGAGACAGGATCCACCACAGGGGGGACAGGAGCCATCACAGCCGGGGGGGTGGGGGGGGACAGGAGCGGCCACATGGGGGGACAGGAGCCATCACTGGGGGGGGGGCAGGAGCCATCACAGGAGGATCCACCAGGGTGGGCATGGTGGTGGGCATGCAGTATTCTAGTATCATCTTGGTCTCTTCCAGGGTGGGCTAGGGCTCCTCACCCCCTCCTGGACAAGACAACGAGACGACAGGCTCTCTTTCCAAAATGTTAGTTTTGCCATCCCCCACTGTGATGTACAGTACTTAAAGGAGATACTTCAAGAGAACTGATTTAACTGATTGTCCTCCATACTTTGTTAATCAGTGTGGGTGCGATTGTGCCATTTCTTTATTTTATTACATTATAGACTGCATGTTTGAAGAACCGATGTTTGCTTACAATCAGTAATTAAGCTCTGTGAAGAGAACCACATGCTGCCTCGGTGTAATCGGGACCGGTTATACGGTTTTTGGGGCCCTGGGCAGAAAGGGAATGTGTGAGGCCCCTCTAAATTGCAGAGACATGGCATTCAGGGCTGTTTACATCTGAATAGATGCCCCTGCGCCGGAAGCTGCAGCCCCTCCCTCTCAGTCACCTTCAAGCACCTCTTAACAGCTCATCAAGGGCTGAAGGTGTGAGGGTTGCCATCCCGCTGTGCCTCTCCAGTGCTGCTGGGGATCTGAGCTTTGGTACTGCATCGGAGTCTGTTAAACTCGACCTCAACAGCATCGAAGTCAAGCAGGGAGGTGGGTGGAAGCTGTGCCGGCTTTAGGGTTGTGCGACCGGTGCCCGGTTAAAATTACGGACAAATAGCATCCGTTAAAGAATCCTTCATGGACAACAGACAGACGGCCGAAATTACGGACTGTCCATGAAATTTACGGACGGTTGGTCACCCTGGCTCCATGTGCTCCTCTCTGAATGCCCGAGGCCCACCCTGCTTTTAATTTTTACATATGAAGATCTAACAGTTGTGGGTCGACTGAGATCAAGGAATAATTCAAGATGATGACAGGCCACTAAATACAAGATGCCAGAACCCCTTTCAGAGGGGCACAGGGACTTCTGGGCCCAGCAGTGGTGGTTGAGGCCTTTTACTCCTTATGGCCCAGGGCCCGATGTACTATGGATCCTGAGCAACTGGGCCAAGTACCTCTCCTGCACTTGAATCTCAGTGATAGCTGTGGACGAGCAGTTTAAGACTCCCCCGGAACAGGAGGGGAAATAGGCTTGGTGATGGGTGGAGATACAGGTAAATGAACACAACTCATAACTCAAAATGCACACAGTGCGAACAATAAATCAATGTTAAGTCCAATACCTACTTTTAAAAGAAAAAGAAGTAATTTATATCTAACTCTACATATTCAAAGGAATAGAGGGGGCCAAAGAGACTGTGCACGACCTCCGTGTTGCGCAAAGTCAGTGCACCTTCTAAGAGTGTTTTTGCCATTGCGCTGCATGTGTTATTCAGCATAGATGCAAAGGTAAAATGTTTCCTAATTTGCATGAGCTAGGCCCTCATGCAAATAAGGGAACGCTCCTTCATGATCGCCCCGGTGCAAGATGCGCACTGTGCAATATGTACTGTAGGAAGGTGTTAGAAATTTGGTTCCTGGTTGACTGGGGTTTGAACCCTGGTCAAGTAGAAACCACATTCCTAGTCAGGGTAAGGGGTAGGCAAACCCTAAATTAACCTGTTCCCACCCTCTGGTAGTGTGGCACAGAGCAGTCTGCCTTAACTTAGTGTGTAAAGGATTTGTGCAACACTTCAAACAGTAAACCAGTGAAAACACCACACAAAAAAGTCCCACACCAAGTTAGAAAAATAGATCTGACTTTAATAAATAAAAGACCAAAACAACAAAATTCCAATTAGCAGAATCAGAGATATTGAATTATAAAGATTTTAAGCAAAATAGAGCCACAAAAAGCACAAAGCGCTATTGGAGATATCTGGTCGTGCAGGACCAGGACAAAGCCACAAGTTGAGGCCGACTGCAATGGGGCGCGGATTGGCTACAGGGGCCCAGTTAGACCGACTGAAAAGAGTACCTTATATTCTGGTTGCAGAGCGTTGCATGGATCCGTGTCGAAGATGCATCGGTTCCGAAATGCAGCAAGGCTGCAGTGCGAGGTCTTGTAACGTCGACATCAACGGTCCTGTTGACGGGTCTTGCGATGCGAAGTCCGGTGTCAAGGATGCGAGGCGCAGCAGAGGCAATGCGTCAATACCGATGAGTGGTGAAGTTGTGATGTGGAGTTTCGCTGTCATCATCGAGGCTGCCGTCGATAAGGGATGCGAGGAGCTTGTGCCAGAAAAAGCATTGTGCAGCGGCAGTTCTGAATGCGATTCATCGGTCCCAAGATGCGGGAGGTGGCGGCAAAGCAAGTCTTGTGCGACGGGTCCACGACACGCAGCCGAGACGAAGCGTCAGTTTTTCTCAGGGATGGGCCGCTCTGCCAAGAAGATGTGTTGGTTCTGCTTGTGATGCATCGCTCAGCACAGAAGATACGTCAGTTCCGCTAGCAAGCACCTTAGACCCACTTTCAAGGGTCCAGGACTTGGGCAGCACTACTTGGCAGGGTAGATTAACAGATGGCAGAGTCCAGGAGAAGGGGTTTGAAGTCTGTTATGTCCCATGATATCAGGAGGCTTCAGATCAGGAGGCCAGCCAACTAGCCCATGGAGTCACTCTGGGTTCTGGGGTCAAGAACAGGTCCAGTCCTTCTCACCCAGGCAAGAAGGTAGCAGAGTAGCACAGCAAAACAGGAGTCCAGCAAAGTATCAGTATTTCAGCAGTACAGTAGTCCTTCTTCCTTGCAGAGTATCCACTAGTCCAGACGTGTACTGAAGTGGTGGTGTATGAGTCCCAATACTTGTACCCAGTGTTGCCTTTGAAGTGGGGAAACTTAAAAGACATGCCTTTTAAGTGCACTGAGGCCCTCCTTTTCTGCCTGGCACCTGACTGACTATAGGGGCATATGAAACCCTTTGTGTGTGGACAGCACACAGTCTATTCAGGTGTAGTGAGGCTGTGCCCATCTCCTCCCATCCTGCCAGAGATGGCCCATTGAGACACACCTAAAGTCCCATCATATGTGGCTTTCTAGGAGGAATACACAAAGCCCAACTGCCAACTACACCTAGGCATGTGACAGGGACGAGACAGGATACAGGCACCAAATGACTAAAGCAAGAAAATCCCAACTTTCTAAAAGTGGCATTTTCAGAATTGCAGTTTAAAATGTGACTTAATCATAAGTTTAGATTTTAAACTGTGATTCCAGAGATACCAGACTTGAAGGGGTCAACTTTTTTCCAATTGGGAATTACACTTATATAAAATGTAATAAGGTAATCCCAATGTTATCCTATGGCAGAGATAGGCCTTGTAAATTAAATATGTTAATCTGGAATTAACTAATATTCCCCTGTTTAGGTGCGAGATCACAAGCACTTTAGCACTGATTAACAGTGGTAAAGTGCATAGAATCCTAATACCAGCAGAAACAAGGTCAGAAAAGTGGAAGTGGAAGGCAAAAAGTTGGGGAAAGACCACCCTAAGACTGTGGGTCTAACAGACTGGCCTAAAGCGCTAGTCGAATAAATAAAAAATGACAATACAGGTCAACTTGTTGACTGCTCAAAAAGGGTGTATTCAGACCTTTTGAAAGGGTTCTCACATTAAAGTGAAGGGGGAATAAACAGTTTTTGGAAGATGGTATAGGCTTGAAAAGGAAGTGACCTCAAGTGAAGCCCGAAGAGGCAATTTGTTTGCCCACAAGTTAAATTTGATTTTGTGACACCAGCAAATTCAGGGTAAACTGACAGATATAAAAGATCTATTATGAACCAAGTAACAAATGATGTAAAGCTGATAAGGTCTAGTAATTGTTCCCGGGTGGTGTGGTGTACAAGGAGCCTGTGCTAATGCCTGTTGCACCCAGGGGGTCCTTTCTGATAAATTCCCCAAGCTTCCTCACATGAGGCAAAACTACTGCTTGACCTCCAAGTGTGGGTACAATGGCCCGATACCAGGACGAGCCAGCCATATACTAGTTAAAAAAATAAAATAAACATGGCTTGTAGTAGACCTTTAACCCCCTTTCGACCCCTGCTGGGGGAGCAGATCGGGCAGATCCCACCATATGCCCCCTGGTTGGTAGAAAGACTCTGAGCTTTAGGGTTGGGAGGTAGGGCCTGATACCAGGATGTGCTGGCCCCCAGATCATTATTTTTTCTTTAAATAAATGACCATAGTGGCTAGTGTTCTTTCTGCCTCCCGACCCCTTGGAGTGCAGATTGAGTTTAAATCCCTCAATCTGCCCCTCAAGAGAGGGCAAAAAGACTGATTGCACCTTAGTGTTGGGTGTATGACCTGATTCTAGGACATGACAGTCCCCACCACATTCGTTTGAGCAAAAAAACTAGTGTTTAGTGTGCTTACTGCACCTTTAGATCCCGACTGGGGAGAAATTCCCAAAACTACTTCATGTGGAAGAAAGATTGCTAAGCCTGTAGGGTTGAGGGCTAGCACCCGCCTCATTCTCTTTATAAAAATAGATAACTCTGGTAGCTAATGGGCTTTTAACCTCCTGGGGAAGGTAGATTGGGGTAAATGCCTCATTCTGCCCCCCGGGTGTGAGGGAACAGAAAAACAGTTTGACCTCTAGGGGGAATTGGCTATGGTCCGATGCCAGGACAGGCCAGCCACCACTCCATTCGTTGTTTAAAAAAATAAATAACGCTGGTGGCAGGAAACCTTTCTGCCACCCTGTGGGAGCAGATTGTGAGTAAATTCTACAATATGTCACCAAGAAGGCAGAAAGACTGTCTGATCTTTAAGGGCCTAATTACGAGTCTGGCTGTCCTTGGACCGCCAGACTCGTTGTGGGGCGGCAGTGGCAGTCTTCCAACCACCACATGACTACCGTGGCAGTCGTGATGCCCTGGGTCCACCGCCGTCACCTGGTAACCACTGTTCTCAGGCGGTGGCGCGACAGTCTTGAGGCCGTAATATGCTTAGCAGGACCGCCGCAGTCCCGCCAAGCATATTAAGACTTTCCTCAGCACCATTGATTTCCTCCATTAAAACAGTGGCGGTGAGGAAAGAATGGTGTGCCTTACTCCATGTAGAATCACACAACGGTGCACAACATGTGCACCCCTATGTGCATGCACCCCCTGGTCCAGCACGACATGGACTTCACAGTCCATGCCTTGCTGGAACGTCCTTTGACATTCCCATCAACTGTGGAAATGCCAAAAGAACCACCTGCCAGTGATTAAAAAAGTCATAATACGGCTGGCGGTTCTTATGCGGGTTTGGTGGTCTGGCAGCGAGGCGGTCCCGTTGAGGCACCACAAAACTCATAATCAGCCCCTAAGGGTGCATGGTACAGCGCAATTCAATAGTAGGCCGGCCCTCACCTCATTCTTTTTTTTTTTTTTTTAACAATCTCTTGTACCTAGTGTGCTCTCATGCCTCCCCAATGGAATGCAAATTTGAGGTAAATGCCCCAATCTGCCACCCAGGGAGGCAGAAAGACTGTCCAGCCTTTATGGTGGAGTCTACAGTCCAAATCCTGAATAGGCTGGTCCCCACCACATTCTGTTACAAATAAGATATACCTCTGGTGGCTAGTGACCCTTCTGACTCTCTCCCAGTAGGATAGATTAGGAAAAATTCCCCAATATGCGCCACCCAGGGTGGAAGCTCTTCCCTCACAGATGAAGTTGGAGGATTGAAAATTCATATATGCAGATTAAATTAGATGACTTCTATGAAAAATAGGCAAGAACGTCAGTCCATCCTTCTCTGTCTGAGTGAATCAGTACTGATTGGCTCAGACAGAGAAGGATGAATTGATGTCATCTCCAACTTACTTTTCATATACGTTGTTAGCATTAATCAGTGCTGAGTCACTTGGATAGAGAAGGATGAATTGACGCCCTCACCTATTTTTCATAGAAGTCATTAGCATTAATCTGCATTAATGAATTTTGGATTTGGGATCTTTGATGAACAATCTCAAGATGGTGTCATGCACTATATGTTGACACATGAGACCGAAACGTTCACAAATCTCCACCACAACTCTACTACAATGGACTTTACAAAATATTACTACAAGCCTATTGATTATTTACATAGGACTTTTGAGAGCCTGGTTGGGTGGAGTCCTAAACTGACCACAGTCACCACTACATTGTGACATGACTTGGTAACTGTAGCGTCAGTCACACTGTGTCTTTGTGATGACCCATTATCCATTCTTTGTTAATTGAAATGCAAAAAGTATTGTTTTAAGAAAGCTGTTATTAACTAAATAGTGTGCAATATTTGTGCATTGAAATCTCTTCTTTATGTGATTGAATATGGAGTGTTGGAAATTGGGCTATTATGCAATGAGGCTGGTTAGGCTTCATTATGTAATAATCTCACATTACTCCAAATAGGTCCTTTGGATTCACACTAATAAATCCATAGCTCAGTCCTAGTAGTGGGGCACAGAGGAGTCAGGCTTTACTAGAGGAACATGTTAAGCATTTCAGAGTACTAGCATGGATGATAAGTGATTGACACAACTCAAAAGAAACCTTGCCACCAATTTAAAGAAACAAAGCTGATTTGTATATAGAGTTAGACACCAAAACGAACACAATCGGATGAGTATAACCGGAGTTATGGATTTTTAACAGAAAAAATAAATCAGTGCATTTCACTCCTGCAAAACTTTAACGTTGCAGTCAATGGGGAAATGGACTAGTGAGAATCGGTCACTAGCAGGTTGAGTTCAGTGGAAACCCCTGAGGGTGAAGGTGAGGTGGTATCAGGACCAGGCTCAGAGCGTCAGTTGATTTTTACCTGTCTCTGGTGCAAAGTTGTCCTGGCTGTCACTGGTGCTGGGGCGGGAGCTATGAAATGCTGGTTTTACGACCTAGACGGTGCTGGTGAGGAAGGGATTACAAAATCTTGTCAATGGGGCCACAGAGTGTCGAGCTGAAGATGCTGCAGGGTCCCCTCGAGGCACAGCGTTGAACAAAGGCAGTGGTTGCCCAATTGACCACCAAGCCTTGGCAGCAGCAAGCTCAGCCTTGGCAACTTTGACGTCCTGGAGATTGGGAAAAAATGGTAGCTGCCTGAAACTTGTTGGAGGTCAGGACTATGTTTCCCACAATGCACTAGACCATTTACTTTTGGGCAATTCCCTCGGCGGGCCTGATGGCCAATGATTCTTTGGATTCGGATGCGGGGCTTGTCTGCAGACTGCAGGGGACTAGTCTAGTCTAGTCTAAGGGAGTTTTGGAGTTGCCTTTGGCTTGCAGAGAGGTTCCCTGTTCCTTTGGAACCAGTCTGTGGTCCAGGATGAGTCACTGTCGTGCAGTTGCAGGGTGGTTGTTACAGGTGCAGTCTTTGGTGCCTTTTCTTTGTGCAATTCTGAAAAAGCATACCCGGGTCTCTTCTTTGTCCTTTGGTTGCAAGTCAATCAGATCTGAGTTTCTGGTTCCAGAGGGGCCCCTTAAATCCTAGATTTAGGGGCATTAGGGGTGTGGGAACTAGTAGCCAATGGGCTTCTGGCCCCATCGGCTAATCCGTCCCTGAGGTGACCATTTCCTGGGGAGCGTGGCAACTTTTTGTGGTAACGAAAGAAGACATCAGGTGAGTTTCAGTTGTCTTTATTCCACATCATGCTGGACCACCAAGCAGAGCAGCAACATCAAATCGTGTCCAAGATCAACTGTCTGAACCTTAGTACAGAACACTCACAGTGTAAGATTCTGCACACGTAACCTTGCAACAAGCATAGGTTACTACAAACGTAAATTACTACATTGGTCTTCCCTTTAGAAAAGCAAAGACTGGGAAGTGAATATAAAAAACATCAGAAAGAAAAGGAAAGAAAGAAAAGAAAAGAAAAGGAAGAAAACAAGGAGCAAAACAAAATAAGAAGCAGACAAAGAAAAGGGTATAAAGAGAGATAAATCCTAAAGCAAATATATTATGAATAAATAATATTAGGTCTGAAATACAGTGCCTCCGAGCAAGTTGCCCTGCACAATATACATAAATTAAACTCTATACCAATGAGGAATTCTACGATCTCGAACACTACGCCTCAGGACAGTTCATTTCTTTCACCAGTTTTACTGCAAAGAGATTTACTGGAGTGAAAACTTTTCACTAAACGACTCTTGTTCCACCATTGCCCATTGATGAGTTTGACTGAGTTACCTCTCACATCTGTGACTTTAATCGGTGAACTAAACTTGGAAGAGCCCTTCTTCACATTGACAGGTTTCTTAACCCCTTCAGTGCCCATGACGAGCTGGACTCGTCATGGGCCGCGGTGGCGCTGTGCCCATGACGAGTCCAGCTAGTCATAGACCCCACCCGCTAATGCAACGGCCGGCACTGGGCGGGGAAAGGGGCGGGCACTGAAGGGGTTAATGGAAACATAATCACCAGAATTTATAACAAAATCTTTGACACACTTCTTAGAATCAAAATAGACTTTCTGTTTTTCCTGAACTAGTTTTACCTGATTCCTGACACTTTTGTCGTTGCACTGTTTCCTTTTGATCCACTTACTCATCCAACCTCGACAAAACTTAGTGGAAGCTCTGCGATCGTGCAACAACTCGAAAGGTGAGATACCTGTAGTTGAGTGAGGAGTAGTTCGGTAGAACCAAAGCATGCTCCTCACCGAATAGATCACAACACACTTGTTAGACAGAGCCCACAGTATGCATTCACCCAACACTGTTCATTCGTTCAACCAAACCATTGGTCTGAGGGTGGTACAATGAACTTCTGAGATGTGTGATGCCACACATGCGTAGGTATTCCTCAACTTCAGAAGCAATAAACTGTGTCCAATTATCTGTCACTAAAAACTCCTTCAAGAAAACATCACTGAGGAAATCAACAACCGTTCTGGCACTCGCCTCTCTCACAAACTTAATCTCAGGCCATTTTGAATAGTAGTCCATAAGGACCAAAGCAAACTTGGACGAGGAGTCAAGAGCATGAAATGGCCCCACAATGTCTAACCCTAATTTAACCCAAGGTGCTGAAGGCAATTGTATAGGCGACAAGGGTAGAGTACGCAACTTAGCTATTTTGTCACAGCTAGAACAAATCACACATGATTTGACGAAAACATCTATCCATGGAGGGCCACCAAAACAAAAGTCGCACCCTTTTCTTCGTTAATGTAGCACCCAAATGTCCTTTGTGTACACATTTGACCAAATTAGCTCTTAATACCAGTGGGGGGGGGGAACAAGCCTGTCACCTCTCAACAATAACCCATCCTCAATGGTAAGTTCATCTGCAACTTGTAAATATGTCTTAAAGTCAAAATTCAGATTCCTTTCCTTCGGCCAACCTTCCTTGATAAATTTCATGACAATACCCAAAGATACATCATTTAAGAGAGCTTGACGCCATTCATTCTCTGACACAGCACACAACTGAGGGAGGTCCACAGCTGCAACAAGAAACTCTTCCTTATCTTCCTCTTCTACATTAGGTTTGTCCTCAACAATTTCAGAAGAGCGAGATAAGAAATCTGCACACCCATTCTTGCATCCTGGAATATATTCTGCAGAGAAATCAAACTGAAGAAGTTTAGAAGATAGACGTGCAATCCTGGGGGTGAAACTTCTGACATTCTTTCCACTGAGGATGAAAAACAATGGTTTATGGTCAGTTTGAAGGCAAAACTTCCTTCCCCAAAGAAAGTTCCTAAATTCCATGACAGCCCACCAGCATGCCAACAATTCCCTCTCAATAACTGAATATTTCATTTCAACAGGAGACAAGACTCTGGAGGCAAACTCAAGTGTTTGGACTCCCCTTCTTTTTTTTGAGAGAGAACTGCACCAAGTCCGACATTGCTGGCATCAACTGTGAGGGTGCAGTTAAGAGAGGGATCATAATGTTTCAAAATCCTTGGCGAACTGAGCTGTTGCTTCACCCACTCAAAAACATCCTGACATTCCTTGCTCCACTCAAACACAACAACCCTCATGAGCATGCGTGACAAGGGTCTTAATTTACTTGCAAAGTCTTGAATGAACCTTGAGGAGAACTCACATAGCCCAAGGAACGATTTGAGAGTGATTTTGTCAGAAGGGGCTTTGGCTTTAACAATTGAATCAACAAGACTATACTTGGGAAGAATGCCGTTTTCTTTAACTAAATGACCTAAATATTCTACTTTATTAATCAGAAAAACACACTTGTCTCTGCACAAGACAACACCATTGGCCTGAAATCTTGATAACACTTCCTTCAAAATGACATCGTGTGAAGCTCTATCTGGAGCAAAAATAAGGACATCGTCCTGAAAAATAGACAGACCATCAACCCCCTTCAACATTTTAGACATGAGGTGTCGAAATACGGACGCCGCTGAGGCAAGCCCAAACGGCATACGTACATATTGGAAAGTTCCAAAAGGGGAAACAAATGCGGTAAGAGGTCTAGACTCTGGTGCCAGTTCTACCTGGTGGTAGGCAGATGCTAAGTCCAACTTTGTGAAAACTTTAGCATCCTTTAAACTTGCTAGTAACTCATTGATGTTCGGAAGAGGATGTGACTCAATCCATATTTCCTTGTTAAGGTAGCGTAGGTCAACACAAACCCTAAGTTCCCCATTCTGTTTCCTCGCTACAACTAAAGGGAACAAACATAGAGATGACTTTACTGGTTCAAGATCTTGCCTGACACTGAAAGGAATGTTCCTAAGCTTATGTTTTACTGAACAAGCACCGTCCTTTACAATAATCTTGTGCTGAAAGTCTCTGATTTTGCCTAATTCTCCAGAGAACACATGGGGAAATTCACTAACTAAGTTTTCAAGAGATATCGTGAGTTCGTGTGGATGGCCCAGCACCCGTCGCCAAAAAGATGTGGTAACGAAAGAAGACATCAGGTGAGTTTCGGTTGTCTTTATTCCACATCATGCTGGACCACCAAGCAGAGCAGTAACATCAAATCGTGTCCAAGATCAACTGTCCCAATTAGAACCTTAGTACAGAACACTCACAGTGTAAGATTCTGCACACGTAACCTTGCAACAAGCATATGTTACTACAAATGTAAATTACTACACTTTTCTACCCAGAAGCCTTTATTCTGCCACTTTTAAACATGGCAGAGCCCTTCTTCAGCTGTACAGAGCAGGTAGCACGCCTTAGGGGTGTGGCTAGCCTTCTGGGGGTGCACACCGCTTGACTATTTAATTTTCCTGCCTGCCCGGGTTGCAAATGTGCCTGGGGCAGGAGGTTACCTTTCTCTGCCTCTGGGAGGAAACCTGGTTGCATATCAGAGGTGATGGGAGCTTTGAAGCTCACCACATTGAAGTGCCACTTCACTAGCCATCCTCTCAGGGAGGGAGGTGACACCTCCCACTCAGGCAGGCCTTTGTCTCTGACTCCTGAGGGTGTTCACTCCTCCTGGCAAGGGTCAGACTCCCGAGTTGGCGGCAGGAGCTGCAAGCTGTCAATCAGAGTACAGGATAGCCTCGGGCTACCAGATGGGCAACCTCTAAGGTAGCCACCTGGGTGCATGCCGACTTTTGGAAAAAGTTGGTTTGTTGAGATAAGTTGTTGATACCAAACATAACACTTTTCAATGGAGTAGATAACCTGGGAATGCCCATGTACCATCCTATGTTATTCTGTGGCCCCCTGAACACTCATAGTAGCCCCTAATGGAAAGGGGCTACTATGGGGATATAAAACCTTAATAACACACACTGGCCCTCTCACCCTCTTCCCAACCTCCATGCTAGACCCCTTAGATTCCAGCCTCAGATGTCCGAGAAGGATACGCTCGCACTCCCACTATCATATGATGATTTGGGGGCCTCTACTAGCAGCATACCCACTATCACATCTGACACGGATATAGAACCTAGCGTTAACTTTAGATCATTGAATAAGGATAACTTACTTCAAATCGCCACGTCGCACCGACTGGAAGCAACTACAAACTCTCATATCAAATCGATGCTTCTCAACTGCAGATCAGCAGTGAAACTCGCAGCGGATATCTCCGAACTCATCTTATTGCATGATCTAGATCTCCTGATTCTTACAGAAACGTGGCTTAATGACTCCTCCTCCCCTATACTCAACATCTTAATTGCTCCTGGCTATGACATTATCAGATGCGATAGAGCTATTAAATCGGGGGGGGGGGGGCATTGCCTGCATCCATCGTTCTAGCCTCGTTCTGAAGCAGACTTAGATGGATCTGAATCCTCCTGTGAGATCTTAGTCACTGAAATCTGGAACAAGAGCAAGATTGTCTGTGTGCTTTACTCCATCTATCATCCCCCTGGGACAGCTTACGTTTTGTAGAGCAACTGATGGAATCCATCTCTGCCAGCTCAGCCCTCCACCCTAACCATATCTTCCTAGGTGACTCCAACCTTAACTGGAATTACACTAATGATCCACTAGTTTGCTCTTTGAAGACGTTTCGCTCCGACCTCAACTATATACAGGCCTGCAACGGACCCACCCACTCCAAGGGTGCTATCCTTGACCTTATCACAGCTAGAGACCATATCATTCAACTGGATGACATTGTTCCATGGGATTGGTCGGATCACCACCAAATCTCCTTTCACATTCAGGAAAAGGTTCTGCTCAGACAAGGTCAAGCGCTCAAAAACAAGCAACTGACTCGTAATCTGAGAGACATCAACATTCCTAACCTCTTCAACTTGAGCAAGAATCTTCTAGAACCTCCCAATAACATGAATAATCTGGAAGAGTTGACGGATCATTACTTCAACTCCATGTCAAACATTCTAGACGCTGCAGCTCCGAAGCAACTCAAAAGAATTCCTTGCAAACAATCCAAACCTTGGTTCAATGGGACCCTTAATGATAAACGACGCAATTTAAGGCTCTGGGAGAGACTTTGTAGAAATGCCCCCTCCACCTCTAGTTAAAAAAGATGAGAAGCTCTTATCACAAACACATTTGCATTGCTAAATCAGATGATTTCAGAGATTAGCTTGACAGCGCTAAAAACCGTCCCAAAAGACTGTTTGATATCATCAAACAACATGCTAATCCTACTCCAGCAAACAAAACAGCTGGTCCCAGTTTGGAGGTCTTCTCAGCGCACTTTTCTGAAAAGTCTAGGAATATTGATCGGGAGCTGCAACGTGCCGCTGCTAACCTGTTGTCGATGAGCTCTTTTGAATCAACAGTACTGGCAGCAGCGTGTGAGCCGCATAACACCACATAGTACACACCCAAAAACAATTCCTACTCCCGGACTTTGAGGAGTTGTCACATTCCTTGGTAGCTCTTAAACCATCCAACCATTTCAGTGATCCACTCCCCGCTAAGTTGCTCAAAGACCTCAACCTGGCCATTCTGCCTCTCTGGGCCAATATCATCCAACAATCTCTCTTACAGGGGAAGATCCCTGCCTGCTTAAAATGGGGCAAGTCACACCCATCCCCAAGAAGCCGAATGCAGACCTAACAGACCCCAATAACTACCGGCCGATCACCAACATCATGTCTCTAGCGAAGTTGCTTGAGAAATGCGTTCACATACAGCTCTGCGACCACATTGAGAAATTTCAGCTCCTAGACCGACATCAGTCAGGCTTTAGATCAGGTCGTAGTACAGAAACAGCGCTAACTCACATTGTTGATGACGCCTTGAGAGCTCTTGACCAAGATACGCCTTATCTTCTAATTCTTCTGGACTCATCCTCTGCTTTTGACACTATCAAACATAATAACTTGATTAACCTTCTGCAATATAGGATGGGGTTATCTGGCCCAGTCTTAAATTGGTTCTCCTCCTTCCTACATAACCGAACACAAAGAATCAAAGTCAACCAATCTTTGGCTGCCAGCACTACGGTCACTATTGGGTATCGCAAGGATCTGCTCTCTCGCCCACACTCTTCAATCTCTTCATGGAACCACTAACTGCTATTCTGAATGAGTCAAACATTCAGTACCATATGTACGTAGACGATACTCAACTGTATTTGAAGATCTCCTCTCCAGATGACATTAAAACTATTGATGGAGCGCTCCAAAAAACTCAACAATGGCTAACTCATAACCACCTGTTACTAAATTCCCTCAAAACAGAATTTCTCCTGATTACCCCCGCAACCAAGAGTCCCCAACGCAAAACTGGATCAAAAATATCTCTGCACTGAACTGCACCCCGCATATGGTGGACTCCGCTTGTTCTCTAGGTGTCACTCAGGACAAATTTCTAAACATACAAGGCCACATCAGTGCCACCATTATGAGTGCCAATCATCAGCTCAACACTCTTAGGAAAATCAAACCTTTCTTACCGCCCAAAGACATCCAATCAGCAGTCCAATCCCTTGTTATCTCGCGAGTAGAATATGGCTAGGTGGCCCTAGCTGCGCTTCCTAAATCTAGGTTAGCTCCGCTAAGAGCTACTCTGAGCGCCTCGGCCAGACTAATCACAGGTTCCAGAAAGCATGATCATATTACACCTGACTTAATTCAACTTAACTGGCTTCCCATTGAAGCAAGGATCAGCTTCAAGATAGCCTGTCTGACACATAAAGCTATACACTTCAATAGCCCCGCTTACCTGGCAAAGAAACTTGAACTCTCTCGTTCCAGTCGAAACTTAAGAAGCTCCAATACCTTACTCCTGAAACCACCTAAATTCAACAAAAAAAGTACCTACAATCGCACCTTCCCACGGCTGGCCCCAAGAATCTGTAATGCCCTACTGAAGGAGATCAGAGCCAACCCCTCAACTGCTTCATTCAAGAAACAGGTTAAATGGCTACTTTTGGAAGAACTTCAGCAGCAATAGCTTCTATGTCTTGGGACTGTCACTTTCCCCTAGTGCTGGACAATCACTTTTACTTTGTGTATTGAAATGTATATGCTTGACAATCTTTATGTTTTGAAATATGTACTTGACAATCATTTTCTTTTTTTACGTTGGATTTGAAATTTATTTTTTCGTTCATTGGATGCAGTGCGCTGCTAAAACTGCTTGGCCTCATCTAGTAAGGCTTTCCTATTTGATAACCTGCTACCTCTTCCCCGAGCACCCACATGCTCCTTTATGACGCAGGTTCCCCTTATGTTGCCCTTTCTATTGTACTTTTATGTATCTTCACATCAATGTTAATTTTCCTCTTTGTACAGAGCTCTGATACCCGTCTGGGTCTTGTTCAGGCTTTATAAAACTTTACAAATAAAATAAATAAATAAACGTATATGTCCACCCCTTTAATATATTGCACCCTGCCTCCTGGGCTCAGGAGGCCTACCTTCGAAGTGACTGACATGTATTTTAAATAGTGCTGTGACTTTGCCACTCATGGTGATGGCAAAGTCGAGTTAGGGCAGTTTGCACTGCACCTGCAGTCTGAAATGGAAGCTTGCTTTCATCCGTTTACTTGGGTCACTCAGGTTGGCACAATCAGTGCTGCAGGTCCTGGTGCCCTCTTTAACGCACATGCCTTGGGTACAACTGGTACTACTTGCCAGGGACTTACTGGGGGGCTAAAGTCCTTGCCGATTGGGGTTACCAAATTCACACTAATCATATTTTAGGGAGAGTGCACCGATACTTGGGCCTGATTAGCAGGCTCCAGTGCACTTTCAGAGTCAAAAACCATCAGCATTGGAGAAAAAAGTGTGGGGGTGACCATACAAAAAGGGCACTTTCCTGCACTGAGGGTACATCTCACCCTAATTAATCAAATGTATTGGTGGTAAATCATTCTTTCAGGTCATTTTTTTTTAGTTTGTATATATTCCTAGTCACCTGGAGGAAGATTGGCTTGCCTTATTGTTGTCAACATTTACTAAGTGCAGCAGGTAAATTATTTCCTAGTGAAGTGTTGCTGCAGTGACGGATGAAGGAGGCAGCAGCGAATATTAGCTGAGTGAAGCAGGCGGGAATGTGATTTTTTCACAGGCAATAAACAGAACCGGAAAATAAGCAGTGGTGTAATGCAAAATGACGGGGCCCACTTGCAGAATGTGACGATAGGCCCCAAGTCTTCCATATCTCGCAGATGTTCATTGGACTTGGACAGATTGGGGCCACCTGAAGAGTTGGGTACCTTCTGAATGGTTTGGCTTCCTGCACCGCCAGGGCTGCAGGGGTCTACGTTAAGCCCCGGAGAAGGAGGAGTCCTACTCTCCATGCCCATGGTGAAAGAAAAATCAGATCGAACTAGACACAAAAAAAAAATCAGTATGCTGACGAATGAATGATGGAGCTTGCATAATGCACAACTACTCGAGTGCCCCGGCGCTGAACAGACCATGTAAAGAATAACAACTCTCATGCACAATCTAAAGTAAACAGAAACGTTTTTAAAGGTCAGGGTGTTGTAAAAAGAAAAAAATTGCAGCGCCTGAAGCACAATAGGAAATATGTTGTGAGCTAAGAAAAGTAATAAAAAAAACACTGGCAAAAGCAAAACATATTGCATGAAATTTCATAAGATCAAGACTTTGGAGCCATTTTGGTGTCAGTCCATCTCAGTGTGAAAGATAATACAAGGCCAGCTTAGGGTAAGGATTGTACTTCTTGACGCAAAAAAAGAATTGCCTAATGGATACAATGCATGTATGCCATTAATAATTGTATTGTGCGCACATTTTAGATGCAAATAGTCCATCCTGCATTTGAAAGAGACACTTTATGGGAGGCAGAATAAAACAGAGAGATGCATTTGGTGAGAGAGTAATAGTTCAAATGGGCAGTGCTAGAAGCAAACTGCATGTATTGGAAAGCAGAGCACTCTGTCTATATGGTAATATCACAGGCCACCATTTATTTAATGAACACTACTATTTCACTAGAAGCTCTGCATCTCTGTGGAGCCAATACATTAGATGAACAAGACAATAAAGCCTTTAGAAAGAGGCATGAAGATTGTCAAGCAGTGATTTGGCGGACCGCCCGAAAACCAGAGCCACCAGGGGGACCGATGCGCAACCTGCGCAGTGAACACGATAGGCACCCACAGACTTCCACCAGGGGGGCGTGCCGGCAGGGGGAAGCCGCTGTCTCTGTTGAACTCTGCAGTGAAATTCAGCACGTGATGGGCTCACAAAACCCAGACTCCCAAGTGCCAGTCTGTGGGTCAAGGGTGGGGCAGGCTGTAGAGGTTGAGCGCCGCCCATAACTTGTCAGCATGCAGGTGCAAGTCGTGCAAGAGGATGCCCCTGTGAGTCCCAACGTCCCTGTGCAGGGTCTTCCCCCAGCTGTCTCACCTTGTTGTCACAGGACAGTGTGTGGGCTATATCTACACTGCAGAGCTCCACTGGGCCCAAGATGCAGACCAACAGCTGCGATGCAATCTCCTCGACTCAGGATGGGAGAAGCCAATTTCAGATATAGCGGCCCACCGTCCCGCCTAAAAGCGCAGTTCTATCGGCGACAGAGAGGGTGTATTGGTGTCAGGGTGCCGTACTTTGGCGCATGTTCCTCCCGTGGCCCCCGTTATAGTGACAGGTGAGGCTGCCGATTCTTGGGCACTTTGGCACAAAACTCTCTGCCCCATGGCCGATCGGCCAAGTCTCTTAGTTGTTCAGGTGGAGGGTGGGGGGAGCCCCACGTCCAGCAGCCCAGCACCACTGGCCCCCCCACTGCAGGTTTGGTCACCTCCAACAACCGGGCCCCATAGACTCAGGCCCTGACTCTCGGATTCCCCCCAGGTGGCCAGGCGGCTTGGTCCTGCCCCGATCACCGCTCCCAGTTTACTGTAGTCTGTTGAGGGCAGTATTTTTCGGGGCAGTAGGCACCCCTCAGCTGGTCTGCAACCACAGAAACGCCAACTCCAGCCGAGGCCATGGATCACCCCATTTGGAGGGCCTTAGTCTTCAGGTGGGGCCTCGCCCGCCTCCTTGGGGTCAGAGGCACGCGCCTGACTTCTGACTCACTAGCAGTGATTAAGGGCCAGCGACAGGGTCCCTGTGCTCTTCACACAACAGAAGTCGGGGCCTGGGGCCCAGAGGGTCTCCTGGGCAGCAGGGGTTCCGAGGATGTAGGTTTTGGGCCGGGAGCTCTTTCTTAGTGCAGCCGCTCGGCCATCTTGCCAGCCATACTCCACCCCCAGTGTTAGTAGAGTAGATTAGAGTCTTGGATATTTTTATCAGTTGATTTTATGTTAGGGCCTGTTACTTTGACTCTCCGCTCTCACTGGGCAGTGGTAAGAGAATTTAAGAGTCCTCAGTTAGATCGTCTGGAAACTCTAGTGTCCAGTTTAATGAAGAAGTTTTTTTTAAAGTCTAAGACTTTTATGTTCTTGTCCATCATGGGATCTACCCAAGGAGGCTCTTGGAGGCTATCAGGATCTCCAAACAGTCAGAGAGAGGTCTCCACAATGGGCTCCCTGCCCCAGAAACAGAAACACAGAGTCTGGACACAGGGCTTCTAGGCCATACACCACCACTGCAGGCCCAGGAGCTGATCAAGTCCCAGCCTGGACCCAAAAAACAGAATACGGCAATCGTTGCCAGCTCCAACTCTGTACCGGTGCTTCCTCACCTCCACAATGTTGCCACATAGGTAAGTTAGGCATGGGGGTGTTGCCTGGTGGCTACAGCTGCTGACTTTGCCATTGGATCAGGTTTGTGCTATAAAAAACTGCAAAAAGAAAAACTCATTGTCCCAGTCGCAGTAGCCATTTTGCAGTGGGGAGGCCAAGAGGGCACCTCCACTCGTCTGTGGGTCCAGACTGTCATGGTATTCTTGTTCTCATGAATATGGAACATTCCTGCCCACTCAAAAAGTGTACCATCACATTGCACCATACAGGATTCCAAAGAATTGTAGATAAGAGTGATTCAAGATTACGTCTGATTGGCCATCTTGTCTGCCACACCCCAAGCCGATTAATCCATTTAAGGGGGGGGTAAATAAGTCATGTAATTTTGCATACTAACAGCTGCCACCAAACCAAAATCACAAATTAATGACTTTAGTCCAAAAAGGGGATATATTTATACAAGAACAAGAAGGCATCCACTGGGTAACTGTATTTGCCTTCAGTCAACATACGAACATAAACAACATCTGTAGAGAAAGACATTTTATTAGCTTCTAAAACTGACACACAGTTGTGGAGTGATGCCTAACCAATGAGATTTATTAGCCAGCTGAAACTGGAAGTGGAGGACAGTGAGAGTCAAGAAGGACAAATCCGGTGTCTGTGAGGTTGAGTTTGAGTGAAAATGTGTTAATCGATTCTGAGAAATGTTCTACAAATACATATAAGGTAGTAATGTCAGATAAGTTTGATTCTCTAAAGTAAAGATGCTTATTGATTCTCGTATTTTATTTTGTCGTAATCTTCCCTTGCTGTATATATATTTCAAGCACAATATCACCTTGTCACTTGTTTCACTTACTCACTAAAAGTCACCCACTTGTTATTGTCATTGGTTGAGATGCTTATGTGACAGCCATATATACAAAAAGAGTAATATATTAACTGTTTAAACTACGCAATAATTCTCTTGGTGTGCTTCTTGTTACATATCAATGGCATGCTAAGAAATTGCTTTATCCGTCAGAACCATCTGTAGTTTGTTGTGTTAATACACAGGTTCTGAGGGACACAGGGCTACTCCTTTACTGTCAGTGTTGAACCCTCAGAGACCTGCCCTGCTGCTTGAGCCATTTTCCACTTCATGAACCCCGGACTACCATAGTGACTAAGGCTAGTTGGCTGTCCTCTTTAAAGCCTCAGGACAGAAAAGGCTCCAACCATCTTGAACTAGCACCTGGACACAGCCTGAATGAGTTCCAACCCTCTAAGTGGTGCCTCCCCAGTCCTGGACCCTTGTCAGTGGTGCTAAATGTTACCAGATAGCCAAAATCCCAAACTTGGAATTTAGAAAATATTTGGTTAAAAACTGCTTTGAGAACCAAGAGGAGACCGTGACCCAAGGTGCATTGTCGGTCAGCATGACTTTGAGGCAGCGCTCACTACATCCTTCTTCACATCAGCAAATCCTGTTCAGCTGTCCTTTACAGAAGGGGTATCCAACCTTCTGGAGCTCTGGTTGTACACAGCTTGCAGCTTTACCCCGCTGGAGATTTTCAACTTCCAAAAAAGAGACTATGTCCTAATGTAGAAATCTGCACTGCAACTCCGTCCAGTGGCTCCCCGAGGATGACACTTCCTCCTCGGATACTGCCTGCAGCCTTGCCCCGCTGAACCCCTACATTCTCAGAACATTTTTACTGAAATTTCCTCTAAGTTCGAAGGTAAGCGACAACCCGGTTCGATTAACTTTTTGTATCCAACTTGCTCTCCATTGTGGTCGGCCATATTTTTTTATTTTGATCCAATCTCCAGCGACTAGATGCCCGCAGTTGGTGCTTTGATCGTTTAGGCGCTAGTTTTTATGTTAAACTCTAAATATTAATAACTCCGAGTCTACTAATTTGATTTTTGTCATTTTGGTGTTGAATAATTATTTTAAAATTTACTCTATCTTTCTAAATTGGTGTGGAATTTTTCTTGTGTTGTGTTTTTACTTTATTACTGTTTGTGTGCTGCATAAGTACTTTACACATCCCCTCTAAGTTAAGCCTGATTGCTTGTTGCAGGTACCAGAGGGTTCGGCATAGGTCAATTTAGTGACTTTAGTATTTCACCATGACATGGATTGTGGCTCTTGCTTACGGTGAGGTTCCAACCCACTGAACCAACAACACATTTTTTTTCAAATATACACCCAATACAGGAAATTAACATATCAAAGCTTGAGTCCATGTGTTACTGACACCCTCTGATTTAAAGAGCACCAGAAAGGGCTTGCACACCAAACTGAGCACAAAATCGATACAACCTCTATAGTAATGAAACTTATTAGGGCTGATCCCTAAATTTTCTGAGAATACTAACGTATTGGAGGAGGAGGTCAAACCTGTTATAGTGAATGCCAAGAAATATGTGACACCATCATTAATCTTCAGTCGGTGACAAGGAAGCAGATGATGAGGGCAAAGGATGCTGAGTGGAGGTCTCTCCAGCACAATCTATGCTTTCTGGGCTTTTTGGAGCATTGTGATGGTTTCCCATCGGAACTTTTTGTTTTAGGTTAATAGATCCTAGGAAGGTTGTGACCAAAGGATCTCACTAAATATTTTGTATTGAAAGGGCCAATAGAGTGCTTGCACATCTGCCAAGACCAGGTGTGCCACCTTGAGAAATAATTGTCCATTTTCTTAACATCAGGGATACAGATATAATTCTCCAAAATTTGAGTGATAGCTACAGAGTTCAATTTGAGGGTTCACCAGTCGAAACCTCAGTAATTACACACAATAGGTCCAAGGCCTCAGAAATTCTCTTGATGTGGTGAAGGAGCGACTCTAAGTCCAGACCTTCCAGAACACAGAGGCAAATTATACCCCTCGCAGGGACTGAAGTACCAATTGAAAAATGATTTGTACATCCTTTTATAACTTAGATACAGACATAAATCAGTACCAGATGTACAGTGACAGTGAATGAAGATGGTACCCTCACAATAATATAAAGATAAGGTACTAGGGCTCCTGCCTTTGTACTCTCACTCTACTTCACTACAATAGCACCACAAACAAATCGATCAGAAGAGTGAAGTTGTAATGTGCCTCCCCCACCCTTTTCTGAAGAGAAATCATGCTAGTGTGGGCACGACCAATCCTCTTTCCTCTGCCATATGGGTATATTATCGAGCTCTGTTTGGTTGTTCTTCCCTGTTTTTACCTTAAACCACTCATGCTCTGTTTGACATTGTCGCTTGTTTTAACATTTGGAATGGATGGGCCTTGGAGGAGAGGGAGGATAGCCACGTTGGCAGGGGTCATTGCTTTCTGTTTACTTTTCTCGAAAATGCACCTGGATTGAATTAGGGGTTAAATTGGATATGCTTCGCCTATATGGCCCCAGGTCCGGGTTTACAAAGGCCTATCATCATACTAGAATTTGGATGTATTACATTGCTGATGTGGTAAAAGGTCAAAACCAGATAGGCAATATAAAGATCTGGATTCATACTTTTTGTGCCTGAGTAAGGTTCTTGGATTGTCTGGGAGTTGAATAATTGTTTCACGTCACAGGGTTTTCTAAAAAAAAAAATGTAAAAACTTTCAATTTGTTTTTTTTTAAGGAAACCCATTAGAGATCATCTAAATGAGCTAGAGTACCGAAAAAATGGCGGGAGTTGGGAAATATGGGGGGTGGGTGGGGCTAAACTTGATGCCGTAATCTAGTGATCTTTTTCTAGAGGGGTAGCAATTTGTTTGGCGGGTGATGTTCCCTTCAAAATATAAAAGGTGGAACTAGATCCAGAGTGTAGATTTGTGTTAAAAATGGGTCTAATAGATGTTTGTGAATTATGCATCATAAATTAATATGCCCAAGTAATGCTGGTCCCACTGTTCTTTCCAAAGCTGTTTGAAAGGGTTTCAGTTTTTGGCTTAGAGATGTTAATTGTGTGATATCAGGATCCCTTGATAGGGCACCACTTATGTAAGGCCATGATACCAAGTGTATCAAGCAGTTTGTGAATGTGCACACAAACAATTCAGTCTAATTGATGTTTGGAGGATACAACTGCCAACAGAACTTTCACACTCTAACTATTCCCCTCCTCACAGATCATATAATAGAAATGCATCTGTTCATTAGCAGACCACTGGCAGATAATGGCGTAAATGTAACATTGATCATTCTTCTCAGACTCTGATCTGTCCTTGGTTGGTCGTCACCCCTTGGAAACAACCTGACAACAATATTTGGAGGCTTTACCTGACCCTGGATTTCGACAGGTGATAAGTGGGGAGCTTAATCATTATTTTGCTTCTACGAAGGGCTCAACATCCACATGAGCAACCATATCATGTGGGATTTCTCCTTCATGGAAATACTACAATTAACTTAAGGTGGCAGGTAAGCATACAATTATTCTTGCAGTGGCTTCAGACATAGTGTTATATGGTTCCTACACATATAGGAGGACTGTGAATTAGACTAACACAAAATTCACAATATAGAGACATAGGGCCTGATTTAGATCTTGGCAAACGGATTACTCCATCACAACGGTGACAGATAACCTGTCCGCCGAAATATAAATCCCATAGGATATAATGGAATTTATATTTTGGCGGATGGGATATTCATCACTGTTGGTGGGTTTCAGTTAACTCACAGTACCACATCTAACCTCTAAACTAACCAGTGTAACAGATGTTGGCAATCTCGAACATGACTCTCTGATCCCCGAGGAATCCATGTAAACAGCTCTAACCCTTTCGTTTGTCACTCTTGCACGCCCAAGGAAAAACACATGAAAGCTAAAACAATGCATTTTCAAACTTTTATTGAAATTATTGTATTCTTGCATAAAAAGGATGAGCTGTGATTATTAGAAAGATGAGACTTGTTACTGTAATCAGTATGGTTATAACAATAAACAATATGAACAATCCAACCATGTTAATTGTTGCCAATGTTTGTCTACTCACTCCTATCTTTATCTAATACTATACTAAAGAGAGCATAGCGGTAGCATAATTTTGCCAGTCAGTTGGGATAGCCTAACCCACATACCTTGGTCTCAGGTGTCCGGAAGCCGGTTGCAGTGCATAGGTTATCTTCCTTAGCAGGATGGAGGTTATAGTCAGCAGGGCTGCATCTCATTCTCAGTTTGAATCAGTTCAATGAGAATCCCAGCATAGAAATGCTCTTCTCAAAGAGCTCTAGCACAGAAAATGTTTATATAATAAAACCCTGTTCTTATCAACTGTGGCAGAGGTGCAGAGCAGTACATTTTGTTTTGCCTAGGTAAAATGAAGTGTCTCCTAACGAGAACAGAAAGAAAGAAAACAGTGGCATCGTGTTCTTCATGTACGACACTGGAACTAACTGTACCAATTGCAGGGTGTCAGAGCCTATCGCAAATCTGCATACAGAACATTCATGAGTTAACAGAAAAAGTGTGGAAATGGCACCACAAAAAAGAGATGTCAACCTAAGAAGTTGAATCTTAAATTGAGAATACATGTGAGCCACTCTACACCCTCCCCTTGATCGTGAAGTAGACTTATTAGCTAAAGACTAGCTACTCTAAAAGCATTTAAAAGACATACAATTAAATAATATATAACTTTAATATTAGAAGCATCATAAAAGCCATTAAAAATGCCAATTAAATAATCCTGTAAACTACAAAAAAATGTATAAAAACTATTTAAAAGCAAAAGGCCAAATTAAAAGGTGTCTTATGAGGCATCTGTTCTTCAAGACAGTAGCTCGGAAAGGTCCACCATGTACAGAAAGTCATTTGGGTCCTGGAAGGAACCTGCATTTTCTGATGACAGAACCACTTTAGCCTGGAGAGCAACTTCCAACAAACCAACTAGGTCTGTACCAGCCCCGTCAGCAAAAGCCGAGGATGGGTGTGCCAGAAGTGTAGCCTCAAATTAGAAACCAGATGCCATGGTTTCTGGCGTGGAAGCATCCATCCAATCTGACACGGGCACCTCAATAAGCATTTTACAGCAATGGTAGCAACATAGGACAGCACTGAAAATGCACCCTCTATGGATACACAAGCAGATACTTGTCAGTAGTTTGGACAACTGCGTAGCAAGACATTTGTCTAATGCACATTCAAAAGAGCACCCGGAGGCAGCTAAACACAGGCTGTATACTCTAAACCTCACGGGCCAGAAAGACAAAGACCTATTGTCGTTCAATTCCATTGACACAGAGAATCCGAAGTACTGCACCAGAGGTTTCTGGCACAAACAGACGTGTGGCAATTCCATCATCATTTTGCCTTGTGGAATATCCACTGTGAGGCAACAAAAATAGAACCAAAACAGCAATCAACAGAGATAATACTAATGGAATGCCTCCAAACAAGCTTGAAAATAGTGAGTGTATAAAGATGGAATCACTTCAAGAACAGTCTGAAATCCTGAAATAAATCTAGATCCAGTCTTGAAAAAAGTGTACAACACCAGCGGTGTTTGAAGCATTAGAAATACAATGCACAAGTTCACCAAAATGCAGCGGCAAATTAGCATGCAACAACAATTGTAATTCTAACACGTAGTGTACTAGCTCTGTGTTCGTAGTGTTGAGCATAATGATGATAGCACAACATTTCAACGTAGTTTGCAAAATTTAAAGACAAATCCTCATTTTTGAATACCTTATAGGGTTCTACTTCAGATAACATGTTGGATACGGTCCCTACATCCCATTCATCAGATATCGAAACTGGTGTTATTATATCGTCCATAGCAATTTTAAAAACCTATAGAATCTGTAAAGTTTCTGTAGGACCAAAAATGTCATACCATGTCAACTTTATCCCAAACAATACCATCATGGACAGGAAATGTAGTAATGTTTACAAGGGGCAAGTCTCTTTGGACCTCATGTGAGGAAGTATGGGGTGTAAGTACTTCAGCAACCAGTTATCGAGAAGAATGCCCTGGGAGATGGTGTTCATTTAGCAGCAGAAAAAAACACAAATAAATCCAATCCAGACGAAAGGGAAAACAATGTGAAGGAAATTCAAAGGTAGTACCATGGAGGAATCAGATTAGGCTTGTTTAAACCAAGAAAACAGTGTGCATGTACCATCCAAAGAGGTATGTGAGTAATTTGAAGAAAAATCATCAATGTCGGAGGCAGTCTGTGCAAAAACAGGAACCTCATTTTGCAAAGGAGAGCATGCTGGCATCTCCAAAGGTAGTTGATAACATATAATGTCATTGATTGGTGCCGCAGCAGAAACAGGCACAAATGTATGTTCAGCATCTAAAGGCCCCAGCTGGGGAGTTATTCAATTAGGACTGCTTAGTGCATGTAGAGGGATCTTTTGCAGGGTAGGGAGAAGAGAAGGTGCTACCCGGATACCCTTGTGGCCTACTGTGTAGGACTGGTCACAAGATGGAGCTTGATTAAATCAATGGAAACTTGTCGTTTCAATTTACAACCAGCAAATTGTGGCAAAATCACAGTTTGATTACCTTAAACATCAAGCACAGGCACGGGGCATGGTATAATGGTCCAAATTCCCTTTTTTCTGTAATCTTCTCCCAGAATAGAACCCCAACGTTAGGAATCCAGCCAGAAGTCACTGGTTGCTCCTTCACTCTGTCAGTGGCAGAACGTTTAGTATTCACATACGAGCACTCATCTAGGAAGTCTTGAAATTCCTGTAAGACAGCAAAACATTCATTGATGTCAAAGTGCGCATCAGCCACCAATGAGCCAGGTTATCACAATCTGGAATATACATGTGGAACCCGAACAGGACCTTGTAGGAGGTCTGACCACCCAAAGATCTTCTAGGCAGATTATCTAAAGCACTCTGAACTCCATACAGGTGATGGATCTAACTACATCCTGAACCTAATACTTTAGCTGTGAAGGACTGCTTTAAGAAATATTTTTTCCACTCCACTATTAAATTTCCCTCAAGGATTGGGAGAGGAATAATGCACAGAAACTCCCCTGGTTTCCTTTGTATCCCAATAAGCCTTTGAGGCTCTTCTTGTCCCTGTTCTGAGTGGAATGCTGCTACTCCATATGTACTGAAAAAGACCTGCAAGTCTTTAATAACAGCCGATCGCTGTGGCCACACCCATAGAAATCAAGAAATTGAATCAACTAATAAATTTAAACGCACCATCCGAATTTAGTGGTCTGCAATAATCCAAATAGACACAATTTAGTGTTTTATTAAAAACTAGATAGGGTGTCCAAGGACATATGCAAAAGAAACAATTGATGGACGGAATTCTGGACAATGCAAACATTCACCCCGGAGGTGTGGTGAGCAAAAGAATGATGGATTTAACCCAGATCAATGTGACTGGGGGTGAATGTTTGCATTGTCCAGCATTCCGTCAATCAATTGTTTCTTTTGCATATGTCGCCCTAAGTTGGAAGGGTATGTCCAGACGTGGGTCCCGTGCTCACTACACCACTGAATTCAAGCTAGCCTGGCTGATGAAGGGTGATGGACTGAAACCAGTCCCAGGATGCTTGTTTCCGGTCCAGGGAGGACCTGCCTTGGCAGTTCGGGCTGGACTGTTTCCACAAGGAACTGAGTCAACTGATTTGCATATGGCTGGGTCCAAACTGGGTTGGTGTGGTGAGCAAAAGAATGATGGATTTAACCCAGATACTTGTGACTGGTGGTGAATGTTTGCTTTGTCCAGTATTCTGTCCATCAATTGTTTCTTTTGCATATGTCGCCCTAAGTGGGAAGGGTATGCCCAGACGTGGATCCCGTGCTCACTACACCACTGGATTCAAGCTAGCCTGGCTGATGAACGGTGATGCCCTGAAACCGTTCCAAGGATGCTTGTTTCCGGTCCAGGGAGGACCTGCCTTGGCAGTTCGGGCTGGACTGTTCCCACAAGGAACAGGGTCAAGACTGATTTGCATATGGCTGGGTCCATGCTGGGTTGGTGTGGTGAGCAAAAGGATGATGGATTTAACCCAAATCCTTGTGACTGGGCGTGTGAATGTTTGCATTGTCCAGCATTCCATCCACCAATTGTTTCTTTTGCATACAAATACATGTAGCATAACATAAAATAACAAATGAGGAGAGGACGTTCTTCAATCAGTGTTTTTTATTTTATATTATTTAGGGCCACACTAACACATCTTTGGATGAGAAGGAAATATGGATACTCAACACTACTGGAAGCATACTTTATGTGTCTGGTAAAAGAAAATAATAACCTTGAAGGGAAAGTTCTTGTAGAAAGACTTGGAGCCCTATCCTTTGAGACTCTTTCAAAAGGAATCAAGTAGACTAGTGAGATTAATTTTGCAATGACAAGGGAGTCATTGTTAAGCCATAGGTGGAACAATTGCAGAATTAGTATCCCATGTTAAGAAAGAACAGAATTTATGAGGTGGAATATCTAACAAAGCAAACACAAGGAGATGATGGACAAAGTGCTGACACTTTTCAAACACTCACCCCCAGTCACAGATCTGGGTTGAATCCATCATTATTCTTTAGCTCACTTTGCCACCCCAGTTCAGACACAGCTATATGCAAATCAGTCGTGACTCTGTGCCTCATAGGAACAGTCCAGCCCGAACTGCCAAGCAATGTCTTCCCTGGACCGGAAACAAGCATCCTGGGACCGGTTTCGGGCTAACAGCCCTCATCAGCCAGGCTAGCTTGAATCCAGTGGCAAACTGAGCAAGGGACCCACGTCAGGGCATACCCTGACAACTTAGGGCGAACAAAGCAAACACAAGGAGATGATGGACGGAGTGCTGAAACATTTCAAACACTCACCCCCAGTCACAGGTTTGGGTTGAATCCATCATTATTCTTTAGCTCACTTTGCCACCCCAGTTCAGACACAGCTATATGCAAATCAGTCTTAACTCTGTGCCTCATAGGAACAGTCCAGCCCGAACTGCCACGCCATGTCTTCCCTGGACCGCGAACAAAAAAGGATGTTCTCCTATTGTTTGTTCTAAAAAAAAGCTCAGGGCCCCTCAGAATAGCTGATCTGTATCCATTAATTGTTCCAAAAGACTTGTCTTGAGATACCAATAAAGTAAGGAAATTCAGAACTGAAGTGACATTTGCTAAAATAAAATAGTGATTCCTATCAATACACCAGCCAATGCCAAGCTTTCTTCTAAGTCTTGATGATGCCCGGGGCCCAAGGAGATTTTGTAAGGCTAGAAGCTGAAAGTAAAAGTCTTCTTAGTAGCCAAGAGTACTAGAAATGACCAGCTCTAGATTAACAGATTGGCTCTCATTGCTATTCTTGCTTTGGGGTTCTTAGAGGAGGTGTTGATGAAATGGAAGCAATATAGGAATATCTATGGCCATTATGATGAGAGATGTGAACCAGGTCTGCACCATCCAGAGTAAGGGAATTTGAGCCATCATGGCCTTCTAAGAATCTGAGCTAGGCACTTGGAAATCACGACAAAAGAAAGAAAAGCATAAATATGATTAATCTTGCAAGTACTTACCTCTGGTAAGAGGATACTTTAAAAGTGGGGCAATTGTGAGTTTAAATATGAGACAAGATCTATTGGCAATGGGCCCCAGTAACAATTCAGTGTTTAGAAACCTACTGATAAAGTCTCCTGTTGTGAAGGTATCTGGACTGTTAACCTGCTACCATATGAAGGCCAGGAGAAAATTCTGCCGCAACTAAAATTTTGATTGGGACAGAACTCTCACAGTGACTTTGCCAACCCTAACTGGGGTTTAGACTTGGCCCCTCCCAGATGATTTATGTATTGGGCTGCAGAAATATCCATCCACAAATGTGCGGTGCAATGTGCCTTTTCCATGTTGAAATTGAATGGCAAAATATCTAAACAATAGATATGCATTGACAATTCCTTTACAGATAATGTTCCCCAGCTGAGTTCTGAACACTCCAAGGACCCTATCTGACTGGCAGAATACAGACTAAATATGAGGATTTGGTGAAGATATTATGACCATATCATGTGACTAAATGGTCTTGCCAACATTCCTTCCATCCTTTAAGTAACTTTGTCTAAGGGTTGTAGGAAAGTGCCCTTTTTGTATGGTCACCACCTCACCCACTTTTTGCTTCAATGTGGATGGTTATGAATCTTAAAGAGCACTGAAGCCTGCTGCCCAAACCCTAGTTCCAGTGCTGTCTTCCTAAAACTGATATGTGTGAATTCATAATCCCAATTGGCAAGGACTTTAATCACTGCAAAGGTCCCTAATATATGGTATCAGTGGTGCCCAAGGCATGGGTGTGAAAGGGGTCACCAGGACATAAAGCACGGCTTGTGCCACCCGAGCGACCCAAGTAACCGACTGACAGCAGGCCTGCCATTACAGACTGCAGGAGCAGTGCAAACTGCTTGAGCTCAACTTTGGCCCCACCGTGTTCGGCAAAGTCGATGCACTATTTTTAATATATGGCAGTCACCTATAAGCCCAGGAGGCAGGTTGCATTATATTAAAGGCATGGACATGTAAGTGCAAACTTATATGTCCCTTTAGTGGCCTTTATGATTGAAGGCTACTATAAGTGATAGGTGATCTATAGGATAACATGAGCTTGCACCTGGGCAAACCAAAGGTTGGCAGCACCATTATGGTATCGCCAGAATTTGTCATGTTTAGTATCAAACAACATACCTCATCACCCTTGACATAAATCTTGTGTTGAGGACCATGTGGCACCCACCCAAGGGGCTACCTTGTAGGCTGCCCCAGCCTTTCCTGTGCTCTGGCTGCCAGACCACCGCTGCTGCAGCCAAGACAGGAATCTGACCCCCTGCAAGGAGATGCGAACTCTCCCAGGAGTCACAAACAATGGCCTGGATGGGAAGGAGGTCACACCTTCCTCCCTGACAGGATGGCTAGAGAAGTGGCACATGAAGGTGGTGAGCTTCACAGGCTGCACCATCTGTGAGATGCAACCAGGCTTCCTCCCAAAGGATGAAACAGCATTCCCCCTGCTCCCAGGCACATTTGCAACTGGGCAGGTGGGAAAATTAGGTATTCAGGAGGTGTATACCGGAGGTGTATACCCCCAGATGGCGAGCCACACCTCTAGGGTGGACTACCTGGTCTGTACAGCAAAAGAAGACTTCTGCCATATTTAAAAGTGGTAAAATAGAGGGTTCTGGGTAAAAGGTGACTTACACCCCCACATGTGGTCACCTCAGGGGTGAATTAGCCATTGCGGCTAGCAGCCCATTGGCCACTTGCACCCACACCCCTAAATCTAGGATTTAAGGGCTACCCCTGACACCAGACCTCAGTTCCAATGTGACTTGCAACAAATAACACAAAAAGAGACCCAAGTCTGCGACAACAGGAGCTGCAGAAACCAAAAGCATGATACTCTGCGCCTGTGGCAAACTTCCTGAAACTGCATGACTACAACTCATCCTGGTCCAAAGCTCAGTTCCCCTCCCCCGTACAAAGGGACCCCTTTGAGAGTCAAAGGCAACTACAGATTCCCCTGGACTAGTGGCACTAGTCCCCTGAACAACACAGGTAAAAACATCGTACTGGAACCAAAGAATTGCTGGCCATCAAGCTCTCCGAGGGATCAACCATAAAGTAGATGGTCCAGTGCACTGTGGGAAACATATTCCTCACCTCAATTAAGTTTCAGGTGGCTTCTTAGTTCCCCAGACCTCTGGACATCGTAACAACTTTCTGCTGAGCTTACCACTGCCAAGGCTTCTGGGTCGCCAGTCCAGCAACCACCCCCTTAACTCAACCCTGCAACTCAAGGGAACTCTGCAAAAACGTCATCTGACATCAACAATGGGTTTGTTGTCGACTTTATGCAACCTGTTCCCCACCAGGATTGTGTAAGTGGTAAAACTATCTTTTCCGCGGCTCCCACTTTAGCACCAAAGACAGCTAAGGCATCTCTTCCCCCTGGCTTCTCGAGCCAGGTAAAATCTAAATGACTATTGTGGCTTGGTCCTGGGACCCGCATCACCTTTACCCTCCTTGGGTTCCACGCAACGCGACCAACTGTCACTAGTGCTTTTTTCCATTGATCGCAATTATAAATTTTGCAGTACTGTTTTGCACTGATTTCATATTTTTTCTAAAATCCATAACTCAGGTTATACTTATCTGATTTACTTTGTTTTGGTGTCTAAAATTGTAAAAAAAATCTGCTTTATTTTTTAGGTCTCGTTGAGCCCAGCGCATGCGCTGGCTCGGAGAGACATTTTGTATGTGAGTTTTCATAGTGCTGCTGGCTGGCCTAGCGCTTGCGTTCACGCGACCGTGCATGCGCGAACCACTAGCCTTCAGCAACACTTTGAAAACTCCTGCGTCATCGCGATGGCGATCACTTTCGCTTTCGGAGCGATCGCGATGACGCACGCTTTCAATGCTTGTTTAGGTCTTGCCACCTGGCTTTCCTCTCGCTTGCTCTGTCACTCACTTCGACGGCCGCAGGCGCGCGCGCTTTGCAGACCAGTCTCTACAGTGCATCACTCTTGCAGTTTCGTATTTCTAGCACACTAGGCTCTGTTTCGGATCAGTCAATGTAAGTGGGACCGCGATCAGATCAGCTCAGATAGTTCTACAGGCCAAGGCTTTCTGTTACATTCCATACTGTTTACATCACCAGACTCTGTTTCAGTCAAAACACTACAGGTCACTAATTTCTGTTACTGACCAGTCTCTACAGTCCCTTCATCACAACTGTATCTCCTTCCTGGCGGTCCTAGAAGCCAGTCTCTAACTGTCTAAGTCACTATTAATGAAGTTCTCTTTTCCTGGCACACTTTTAGTAATATGATAAGTGGGGACTCTGGGTTATCCTTGTTACCCGATCAGTTCCTGTTGCTGTGGAACATGAGGCTGCTTCTTCTGAACTGTCGTATTACGATTGAGCATCATCTGCCCTAGAACAGAGGGCACTGCTCGAAACTGTATGACTAGTGTAATTTCACAACCCATACAAAACACCGTAAAGGCCACAGAGATCCCACCCTGCCTTTTATTGGGGCCCCGTTAACAACTGTCTCACCAGTGACTTCCACGCGTTCCCGGCCATGCTTGGCGCTGCTGTTAGTACAGAAGCGTCCTCTATCCTACTGCGTACAACCACTCACTTGCGCTGTCAGCAAGAGGTGAGGAAGCGAGCTGAATCTGCAGTAGGCGCCCGGCCTGTGTTACTGTCTCATCAACGTACGTATGTCTTCACTCGTTCAGGAGCATTCAGTGATAGGCGTGGCATGAGATCACTTTTATCTGTGACGTTTAAGATGCTGTTGTGGACAGTCTTTTTATTTCTATTTGAAAACTCATTGTGCTTAAAGCACCAGAATCGTGCTAATAACAAAGATCTTTTCAACTGATGCAGCTACAGTAGCCTGTCTTAGCGAGATGTCAGTAGCCCGTCTTCAGATTAGGTTCTCTTACCTAACATGGCCGCCGTGTTTTGAGACGCGTAGCCCGCCAGAGTCGCCCGTTGCTAGGGCCTGTTGGTATCATAGGACTGGTGCTGGAAGAAAGGGCAAGTGGGCGACTCATCTTCCCTTTTTTAATTGAAAAAATAAGGTAACATGAAATTCCTCAGTGCAGTCTGTTAGGAACTATTGGAGAGACCACTGCAATGCAATTGTTATTTATTTTGGGAACGTAATTTTTTGCTTTGTGTACTAATTCATCCCTTTGTAGAGAAAGCGTCAATATTTTTCAACTTCCGATATTCTTCGCTCTCTAAGGATAGCCTTTCAGACGTCTATAGAGGTTTGTGGTTTTTCCTCTAAAAAAATGGATACAATACATATCTTGAGATGCTTTCTGTCAGCGGGCTTCGTCCATTGGTCTGTTAACGACCAAAGCATGAGGCATGGTTCTGCCGACTTTACCCATTGGCTCAGACGTTAGTCATTTTAAATCTGTGTTTTTTTATTATTATACTGTAAAAGTTTAATAGACTAATTTGTCTAAATAAACTATATTTTTTTAACTGAAAGATGCACCAGTATCAGTTTAAATTGCAAGTGAGCTAATTCGCATACAACTGCCCGGGTGCCTAAATTGTGTCTGTTTACCAAGTTGTCTATGTTTCTCTCCTGTCCTTTCATCTACTGTACCCAGCTCTTCTCCTCCCTTTCCTCTTCCCCTTCACTACCCGTGACCTCCACCAGGTCTGTTCCCTCTCCCCGCACTCCTTTTTCTTTTCATCTTTTTCCTACCTCACGCCTTTTTCTCCTCCACTACTCTACCCCCTGCATTAGCCCGTCCCCTCGCTACCCATCAACGCTCCCTCCTTCCCCTGCTGTCCCCTTTTCAGACAGTTCCAATTTTTTCATCTCCCCTTTCATCACCACTACCCTCAGCCCTCCTCTTCATCTCTTCCCTCTTCATCTCCTTCCCTCCATAAGCCTCACTGACCTGCACTCTCCCTCGTAAGCATAGTTCCCTCCTTTACTCCTCTCCGTTCGCTCTCCTCCACTCCTCCCATTTCCTGGCTGGACCTCCCTCTCCTCCTCCACTCCACCACTCTCACTCCCAAACTCAGCTGCCCTCTGCCCTGTCTATCAACTGAACTTTCCACTCATTCACCTCACCCTCTCCCTCAAGCCCCTTTTTTCCGACTAGCCACCCTCTCTTCTACACCTATCTTCTCTCGCCCCTCGTCTGCTTTGCCCTCTCCTTTCCGCGATCATTCCACCTCTCCCCACCCTGCCCACCTTCCTCTCATCTTGACTCTCTCACATTTACTGTATCCACCCCCCCTCTTCATCTTGTCTTCTCCGCCTGCCCTCTACGCCACAACCCTGCTTTCCACCCCTCCCCTATCCGCCGCTTACTCCCTCTCTACTTCCCCCTTCGCTTCTCTCTCCTTTTTATGTCTCCTCTTTTCTCTCACTGCCTCTCATATTCAGCCGTCCATACCGCCTTCTTCCTGTACCCACCCCAGTGTTCATTTTCCTCTCTCGTTTCTAGCCCTGCCTTCCTCCCTCTTCCACCCGCCCTTCATTTAACCTCACTCCACCACCTCTTCTTCCACCACCCCTCTACTCCTTTTCTTCTTATGTCAACCCTTTACTTTACTTCAGCAAATGGCATTGATCAGTGCCTCAAAATAAGCACTTGAAGCGCAGGTACAAGTTGCAGCGCTGGCTCAACATTCTTGAACTTTGTACAGATACTTTTTGAATGCATTTTCGGGCCCGAACTTCCCACCTGACTTCAAAACAGCACACTGTACCTGGGTTTTCAGCACCACCGGCCATGATCGAAACGAACTGCTTACTTCAAAAGATATTATGTAGTCCTCATAGTTTTAACAACAAGCATTGGCATAGCCAATAGGTCTCGTCTTTGGGACCTTATAAGTGTTTAACCATGCAACAGTTAATGTTGCTGCACCAAGGATATTGTGCTGCATAACTAAATACTTATAAGGTCCCAAAGGCGAGACCTATTGGCTATGCCAATGCTTGTTATAAATTGGGGTCTGATTTTAGTTTTAGTTTTATCGTCCATATTGATAAGCTTAAATGTTTAATACATGTTCCTCTAGTTAAGCCTGACTGCTCTTTGCCAGTCTACCAAGACTGAGCTAAGGATTTATTATTGTGAACCCATCTTTGGGGTACTGTGAGACTATTGATGGTGTAGCCTAACCAGCATCCCCACATAATACTCCACCTTCCTACAAGGTACTTTGTCTTTATAGAGAGACCCTTAAGTAAAGGCCTCATCTTGAGACATTAGCAAGCATGGTAATGAAGTGGTTATGGAAATACAGCTTAAATAGATAATGCCAATGTTCTACCATTCTGGCCACTTGTGTGAAAGATGTGTGAGAGTGTGACATCATCCTTATTTGTTTGATAAGTTATCTTGAGTTTTGCAAGTTGTAAAATTCCGTATTTTGATTCTGCAGAGAAATGTTGAGTAGAAGAAAGACTCAATAGGATGAGAACTTTGTAAACCCTGGTGCTCCAGTGAAAATGAAGGAACCTCCTGTGTTCCAGACAGATTGGAGCAGAGGTAAGAGTCCTTACCGCCTAGCTTCACCATTCATTCTCCTAGAAAAAGAAGATTCCTAAGATAAACAATTACCTCCATTTTGAAGTGACTATTCATTTTTTGTTCTTTTTTTATTCCCTTTATTTGTCACATTTGGTCACAAAAACCCTTAGGATGGAGTGAGCGCTCTTCTGCTGATCCTTGGAAAGAAGCTTTCCTACATTCCATGTGAACTCTGATTCTCTACTTATAAATGAATTGGCCTTAGAGAAGACCTTGAAGCAATGGAGAGAAAATCTCAATTTGAGAAGAATCCCTGAACAGTTTGCTAAACCCAGAGATTCTCTGAAATTGCTTGCTAAATTTAAAGACAAACATATTATGTAACCAATTAACAGAGGACAAGAAAATCGGATGCTGATTTGAGAAACCATTCTCCCTTGTACTCTTTAGTAGAGGAAATATCCACTATTCTCTTTAAGGGAAAGAAAAGGATTGCTGAAAGTGGCCACCATATGTGTACTGTTGTAGTGGATCACTGAAGTTGTTATGGTTAGTGTAACAGTTCCTAGACCTATTGGATTTGACAGTAACGTGTTTCCCACGCATACTCTTCTGAGAGTACTCTACTTTGTATACTATGGAAAACTCTTGATCTATCGCGCCATTTTCTTTGTAGAATGATCATTGAAATAAGAAACCTAAGTTGCTGGATCAGTCTCCGAGCTTGCAAGTTCACATAATTTGCAAATTCACATAATTTGTAATTAATCTTAAACAATGAAACTATGGATTTCAGAAAAACACAAAGCTCGTGGAATGCAGTTCGGCAAGACAGTCTTGTGCATCCCTAGACTCCTGGGCTTGATCTGAGACTTCTAAAGTCTTAGTAAGTAGATCCACCACATCTAAAAGCTTGTTCTGAAAGGAGAACCTGGCCCTCTCAATATCAATCTTTGGATCATAGAAACAAATTTCCTTTTACTTATTTAATTGAACCCTGAAACTCTTTGTAATAAAACAGATGCAGGACCATGTAGATGCCAGGACTGGAACCATTAACCTTCAGACTAGGCATTTTACACCTTAACCTTTAGGTCACAGTTGGCCCTCTCACCTTTGGTGAAAAATGTAACTATTCTAGAATCTAATACATGGTCAGATGTGGAAATGGGCTGCTGAATAATAGATGGAGCAAACCTAGGTTTAACACTTGGCATATAGAACTACTGACACCAGTTCTGTCTTTGGGCACAGGGGCAAAGGACATCTTTGTCTGTTTGACCAGTCAGGACCAAAACAGAACATACTGGAATAATTTCATTATCAATGGCTGAATCAGTGGTAATATAATTATTATAATAATAATTTATGCATTCTCCAAAACATTTCTTCATCGCGTATCCTCCAGACATGAGGGTCAAGTGATTGATTGAGTGTCAATATCTGTACCCAGAGAAAAGCAGCTAGTCACAATACCAACAAAGTGGGAATTCCATTGTGCAGAAGACTCCCGGACCTTATGAGAATGCACATGTTTAGATTTCAGGAACATTTACTTATTTTGCAGGGAAATCTGAGGTTTGCTACCTACAGAGACAGATTCAACAGAAAAGTGTGCAACTTGAGAATGAGAAATGCGTGGCCTGCTACTTCCAGGAGGGTCAGATTTTCAGTAAATATGGAGGCCCAGGAGCTAATATCCTAAGACATGCACTTTAAAACAGAAAAATTGAGGGAAGAATATAGGTTATGTTTTATCATTTTATCCTCTTTAAATTCAGAATTAATATAAACAATACCAGGAAACTCGTAACTGTTGTTATCATAATCTCAAATCTACATAAAAAGCAACTGCAACAGTATTCTCACAAATATATTAGAATTCAATGTTTGGCAATTAGAAGAGCCACATTCATCTGTAATGTTAATGTTTACTCTGTATGCACCAAACAGTCTGACTTCTAGATGCACAAAACCATCAAACATTCCCCCATCAAATGTTTTCCCCAGTGCTTCCTCAGGAAGACATGTACAGGCATCCCAGGTGGAAGGAATAAATGTATGTGGGCAGTCATGGGATCTGTCATTCGTATTTTCGCCAGTGTTAAGTCTATTCGGCAATAGCAAGGCATGCTGGTCATTACAGTAGCCATGTCATGTCCTTAAACAAAATGTCACTGCATGAAATACATAATGGCAGTAATAGGAGCCCAAGTAGAAGGATAGGGAAAACAGTTCCCAAAATCAATCTACAGAAAGAACACAAATGTGAAACAAGTGTGTGAAAGATAGCTCAGTTAAGGTAAGCCCATCATACTGTCACATATGCAATATCAAAAGGTTTTTCAAATGAATTTCTAACAAAAAAAGACAGGAGGGCAATAAGAGTCTGTAATGGGATCGAATTTGAGGCACCTGATATAAGCAGACCTGCTTAATCCGCTGAGTCAACTGGTTTAGAGAAGTTGAACGCTCCCTTTTCAGGTGTGAGCAGTTAATTTGCACTTTTTTATTTAAACTTTCTGGCACTGGTAGTTTTCATTTCACACATGCAGTACAACAAGTAACAAAATGCAGAGAAAACGGCGAGTCTTGATAAAATACCACTACCGGACTTTCTTACTTAATGGAAGCGGATTTGTAAGGATATTTCTGACCCACTTTTACAAAGACAGTTCCACTTTTACTTTAAGGACGACAAGTGTACAGTCTGTTTACAAAAGCAAAGAGATGTCGAACGGCTTGCAGCTGTGGGTTGTTTTTTTTTTTACTAAGACGAAGAGGGTTGGACCTAGGGTTCAAAAGGACCTCCTTCCTCACTCACAGAGAGTGAGGAACTTTGGAGACAGTGTACTTCAAGGTATGGGCCTTGCGTTATTTAGTTAGTGAAGGTTGCTGAGGCAACATGTTATTCAAAGCTAAAAATAAAGTTCTGTAGGGTCTCTGCTTAGATTAGCACATTTTACTGCCACTGCTTTTTAATGGTTAATGAACTCTTCGTTATTCAGTGGAATTTTTAGGTTGCATAGCTGTCCATCTGCCCCATGTCATTAAAGTGACTTTTTTTTTTTTTAATCTTATGATGATTTTCAGCTAGTAACACTAGTTACACCTACACTTATGAGGGGGGTGGGGGGTGGACTGCAATTCCCAGCATTCTTTGCGTTGCCTCAAAGCGATTTCTGACTTCCAGACTCTCTTATGACGTGGGGTTTGTTGACTGCAACGAGGTTAGCTGCATGGCTGCGCACCATGTTTCCAGTCTGGCAAGGCTACAAAATGACCGCAGCAGGCACAGTATGTTCCGTTCTGATTGTAATCTGGTATCCTAATGCCAAAGGGTCTGTGGTCACCCTACACATCCTCTGTTACTTAAATATTTTAGATGCCTCATAAACGTTTGGATGTTTCGAAGAATCCGAATAGCGGCAAAACTAGGAGCTCTCGTTTATTCAAGTCCTCTTTCCGACTTGGTTGTCACTTTCCATTTCTCTCTATGTTCTCATACCAAGAGTGTTGTAATCCTCTCGGGCCCCCTCCTGGCCAATGCCTGCACACCATTTTGACTTTGTGGTTCTGACACCTCCGAAACCTAATACATTGGTTTATATCACGGTCTAGATTTCACTGGAAGCTGGTGTTTACCCGGGGTTTGCTTTGTACTTTAAAAGTGTGAAAACATTTGAATGGTGCTTATCCTAACATCACCGGGTCTTTCTGACCACATCCCACCCTTTTAAACAAATTCTGAATTAATGGCCATCTAGCCCCACGTGGATGGTAGGCAGGCTAGGGAGCCGCTCGTGGTTCAACCATGTGCCCTAAGCGTTCTGGGACTTGTAGGCCCATACTTCGAAAAGTGAAATTGCAAGTATTGCCTGCTTTGTTGTGAGGGCAAGAAAGAACCTGAAACTCCTACTCGTGGTGTGGGGCCAGATGATTGATCTATGTGATAAACTATAATGGAGAACTCCCCACCCAGTTGTCGTTTGTATTTAGATTATCTACTGTTTGGGTTTCCTTTGAATTCTGGTTCTTGTATTCTTTGCGTTCATAATGGGGGAAGGAATACGTAAAAATGAAATTACCAAAGTAAAAAGTCAATATGTACCGAATGAGCTATTAGTTCTTGTTATGGGACAACTTGAGCTCTTGGTATAAAAATCTGAGTCGAACTCGCATAAATCTGAATACAAAAAGGTCGTACTCTATCAATGCTGGTAGAGTTGGAACTTAAAATAGTTTTCTCATACCACGTTTCTTAAAATAAAAGCACAGTGACTTTGGTTTGGTAATGGTCTGTTCAGTAATGAACAAGGAAAGTTACTTTAATGTTTATTACTTTCGACTCATTAGGTGACCGAATGGTTTCTGGAACATAAGGGAAGTTGTTGTGTTCCCATTTGAACAAATTAAGTGAAATTTTGGTGGAAGTGTAATTGTGAAGGGAGCGGGAGTAAAGGAGGGTATTTGCCTCTAATGGAGTAACTTGTGCCTTATAACCCCTTCCCAGAGCAGGGACGAATGAGCGGTTTGAAGCTCGCAGCTACTCCCTGCCCCACCTCGCTCCAAGGGGTTACTTAGGAGGGACATCAAGAGTATGTAAGCATGCAATTTAATTAATTATTTGTTAATAATTGCATTTATTTCCATAGCGCTTGCCTAACTCTAATAGGCCATCAAAGTGCTCTGCGTCTGCTAAAGTAGGTAGATACTTATTCTTGTAGTTTGTGAGGGTGAGAACCCATCTGAAATAATTATCACAATAGTTGTCAAGATGAACCAAATAAAGTCACTAAATAAACCTGTGCTTAACCGTGTGGTAGCTTAGCACAAAACAGTCAGGCTTAACTTGGAGGCAATGTATAAAGTATTTATGCAGCACTCAAACCGCTACACAAGAAAAATCCCAAACCAACTTAGAAAAAAACATTTTTGATTTTATTAAAAATATTTCTACCAAAAAGACAAATGCATTAAGAGGGACCACGTGTAAATACTTGCTATCGCGAGGGCTGCTGGGCCAGGGTCGCTCATCTGACCCTCTTTCTTAAAGTGTACCAACTAGTGGGACTTGTAGCAAGTCACCACCTTTTACTTAGAAGAACTTCCCTTCTCATGATGCTGTTTCCCAGATGCACCATTACCATTCTCAATTTGTGTGTGCCCTCATGGGTTTTCCATGGGAATTACCCTGGTCTTTACCCTCCAGTTTGGAACCTGTCTGTGGAGAGTTCTTTTCCCCCATTTGGCTTATAACAGTGCTGTTATAGCCCCTTGACAACCCTGTTGGGTAACCACTTATTCAACGCTGCAAGCTTCTCTGGTTCACTCTCTGTCAAATCTAATTGAGGTAGAACACTCCTACTTGAGAAGCTCTGTCACCATCAACTGGTTAAGGGACTGAAAGTCCTTGGCCTGCAGCCCTCTCACCCACTCAATTGCAGTCACGCAATACAGCATTGATCCTAGTCTCAAATGTAAATCCATTCCTCTCTCTTGCAGTCCCTGAATCTCTGAAGGTACTGACCTGGCCTCAGCCCAAGCAGTCTAATCAGAGCCTCCTTTATTTGCTTGCAGACATGTGGTCTGCCACAGTCATTCTTCCAATAACTGCTGTCTCAATGGCTTGAACCCTATTAAGGCAGCTGCCTCAGACACCTCATTCAAGGCATGCACCTCACAAGCGACCTTAAAGCTCACAAATCATTCCAACATGCACCTACACATGCACACAATCTCTTGGAGACTTGGCCAAAACCTGGCCTGAACTGGATGTAGTCACTTATACCAGATGGAATTTCATTGCTGCCATCCTAATTTTCTGTCTTAAGGAGCCTCCTTAACCTCTCTAGCTCGTTCCTTTATTTGCTTCTCCTCCCTTTCGCTGTTTCATTTCTCTCTTGCAATATCTCCACCCCATTCCTCCTGCCTCCTCTCCCCTTGTTCCCAGTGAGCTAATCTCCACTTCTCCTTTTTAAACTCTCTGGTCTTTTCCATTTCCTCAGCCTTGGCCTTCTGAAGAGCTATCTGCAAGCTCTCTGCTAGACTCACCCCAACCAAGGGATTCACCACTGGACCGGTGGTCCAACATCCTGGACGAGAGCAGGACCTGCTATGGGTTGAGGTCATAGGGATTTTTTTGAATAACTAGTTACCAATATTATTATCACTTGTGTGTTTTTATGTTATTGCTAACGTTTTTTAAAGGTGGTGTACAACACCTGGGGTATTCTAGAAACCATAAGTGGCCAGTGTCTTGGTGAAACTGTGGAAAATGCATTGGAGGGACACTCTGAGAGACTGAATCCACGTCGCTCTTTTCCTGGGTTCCTAACATAGTTCCTTCCCCAAAGTCAACTACAGTCTCATCCCTTTCACCTAGTTTCTCAAACCGGTCCCTGATGAAATTAGCATGGACCTCTATCTCCCTATTGCTGAGAACTATCAACCCTCTGTCCCTACATACGATCTATGGACATGGTGCTGAGATCTGTTCTAACCCTGTGATTTTTCGTTGTCTATGTGTGTGTAAAACTGGCCTTGTGGACGCTCCGGAAGGAGGTCACAGAATTGACGATGGCTATGAGGGATGTGCTATGGAGAGTAGATGATGCAGAAAATAATGCAAGAAGGAACAACCTCAGCTTCATTGGTTTTCCGGAGAACGTTGAGGGGACAGATGCTGGTGCCTTTCTGAGACAATGGATAATAGACTAGCTCCCAGAAGTACACTTCTCACCGTGCTTCATCATTGAGCGGGCAGACCGCGTTCCAGGGGCTCGGCCTCCAGTAGGGGCGATGCCAAGACCGCTGATAGGGAAATTCCTCAACTACCAGGACCGTGACCTCGTCCTTCAAGGAATACGGAAGAAAGGGGAAATCTGACTGAATAACACCAAAATCAAGGTGTTCCCAGATTACTCATGTGAAGTCCAGAAACAGCGCAAAATGTTTGATTTGTTCAAGGACAAGTTGAGACAGATGCAAATCACTTACAAGCTCCTCTTCCTGGCCAAGCTAAAGGTGATATATCAGACCAAGACAATGTTCTTTACTACACCCGACGATGCCTGGTACTATGGTACCACCAGGTACCTCCAGTAAGCGCCACGGAGCTGCGTTGCAGAGTGTTGTAAAAAGGGGCGTGGTCTCTGAACACCTCTCTGCAACGCAGCTCTCTGGCGCATACTGGAGGTACATGATGGGGCCCCCTCAGGGATCCTCAGGATTGAAGAGGAATTAATTCCCCAACTTAAAACGCGCCACAGGGCGTGATTGCACACATGTCACCTCAGGCCCGCCCCCTTCCTTCACCATTGTGCAAACGGGCCCCCTGGCGAGTTGTAAGTTGGGGAATTAATTCCCCTTCAATAGTGAGGGTCCCTGAGGGCCAAATAGTCCTCCAGGTACCTCCAGTTTGTGCCACAACCAAAGTTTTAATATCTTCATGAAGCCATGATACGTTCCATCAAATAACTCATTCCGGTTTCGCGGCGTTTTTTTGTCCCTAGTTCCGGTTATGTCTAACTTAAAACTTTGGTTGTGGATACTAATGAGAGAGCAATGCAAACCTCATAAGAACATTGTAACGAAAATTGGAGTACATTTTGAAGTGCATTGTACTTTTGTAATATCCATTGGAGAGGATACAATAATTTGGAGTGACTACTAGAAAGTTTGTGATCCACGAAACAAGTGCGCCTTGAGGAAGCCCTAGGCGGGGCGAAACACGCCTCGGCTGCTGCATTCCATAAAGAAATAAAAATGATTTTCGAATAACCTACAGCTACGTGAATATTGACTGTTGTGGAACCGTCCTTTTTGACGATATGATTGTTGGAAACATATTTTATAAGGATTACAGTAATGCTTGCATGGTGTGCTCCAGTGTCTTTGTCATTAGTATATAATTGGAATACAATTTGTATATCCAGGAGTCAACACTTTAGGTGGATGAGTGTTTGGACACTGAGGCTTCACCCGAAACTGGAGATAATATAAATAATAATTTTTTGGTTAAGATTAGAATGGAGATACTTTGATGTGCAGATCAAAGATAGCAATTCCACTGTATTGTATTGTTTGAACATGAGAGAAATCAATTTTTCACTGCTATGAGACCTACTCCTCTCATAGGCTAAAACACTTTTAAAGCTGTAATTCCTGATCAGAAAGGAGTAGCCACATCATGTTTCGTATTTCTGGAATGGTGGTGATAAATACTCTTTAGTGGAAAAGTTGGATTTGACATTACCATTTTAGAAATGCCACTTTTAGAAAGGGGACATTTTTTTGCTCTTAACTTTACTCTGTGTGCCTGCAGCCTGTCTCCAATACATGTCTGGGCTGGGTGACAGCTACACTTTGCACATTCCCTCTAGACAGCCACAAACACTGGAAGGGCTCGATGTGACAGAGAACTCTTCTGCATTCTGATAGCCTTCCTGGGCAGGAAGGAGGAGGGGTAGTTCACACTTGCACGTGAATAGGCTGTGCCCTGTCCTCACATAAAGGGCTGAGGGATTACCCTCCCCCTCTCTAAGATGGCCTGACTGGGTTGAAAGGGATCCTTGTGTCCTTGAGAGAGTTCCTTTGAAGTCATACCCCCAACATCAAAGGTACTTTTGGGTATAGGTACCAGGACTCTGACCCTACCAAATCAGTACACTACTAGACCTAGGAAGAACTCAGCTGGAGTGAAGACTACTATGCTGTAAGGATAGCCAATTTGCTGTGACTGACTGTTCTGGGGAATGGCTTCTCTGCTTTGCTGAGCTTCCCTGGTGCCTGTGGATCTCTGCCCTGCTGAGGAAAAGGACTGGACCCATCTCGCTTGAAGCCAGAGTGACTTCAAGGGCTTGCTGTCTTGCCTTATGTTTTCTGAGGTCTCGGGGACACAAAGGACTTCCTGCTGGTGCTGCTGGACTCTGCCATCTGTGAGTCCCACCCTTGCCTGAGGTGCCCCTTCAGTCCTGAGCCTCAGACGTGGGTTCTACAGCAGATTTCTGCAAAAACCAACGCATTGCCTTGACCTCGTGAGAATTTACCTGCATCGCCCTTTGACACAGAGGCTCCTCTACAACATCGGATCCACAGCCTGCATGGCTTGATGACTACACTCTGAGCGGTTTAACTATGACGCATTGCATTCACATCAACAGAGTTCGACAACTACATGGGACCCGCATTGAGTTGAGTGGCTCAGCAGCGACGCAGTAGACTCTCAACATCAACAAAAGCTCCATCCAAGGTATTTCTTCAGCGGGACCTGTCTGGGTCCTGTAGCCAGCCTGCCCTCCATCACTGTCAGCCCGAACTTTGAATTTCCATGGTCCCTCGCGACCTTAAGTAACCTTTTGACTTGTAAGCACTATTTTCACACTCCATCTTTAAACATTCATATCTCTCACTTCTATTTATTGGGGTTTTTGTCGCTTTGGTCTTGTTAAACTCTGATAAATATTCTGTTTCTAAACCTGAGTGTAGTCTTTTTGTGCTGTTTTCACTGATTAATGTAATTTATGTGTTGCACAAATACTTTACACAGTGTCTCTTAAGTTAAGCCTGACTGCTCTGGGCCAAGCTATCAGAGGGTTATCAGTTTCATTTAGGGAGTGTATCTGACTTACCCTGACTAGAGTGGTGGTCCTTACTTGGACAGGGTGCAAACCTCTGCCAAGGAGAGACCCCCTTTCTAAAATTTGTAAAAAGAAAATTCTTAATTTAAAAAAGTACTTTTTGGACGTTTATTTATTAAATACTTTATTGCACCAATAGTCGTTCTAAACAATGATAAGTATAACAAGGTTTATGTGTTCTTTTTTTAATTTTATTATTGCCCTCTACAAAAACTACTGTAAGGGTTTCAATCGAAAATAAAAATCTCCAGTGTAGGTATGAATTTTCCTTTTTTTTAATCCTAAATAATACACTTATCTATACCTTGCTATGTAAAATATAGTACATTTTCAAAACAAAGTAACCCAGGGGTGAAAGCCACGCAAATATTACAAGTTCAGTGAGGTTCCCATCCTCTATAGAGAACTAAAACACAAAATAAATGTCTTATTAGTCACTGCATGGGTGATAAAGTAAAGGGATACGTTAGAAGACCTCCAAGAAGGAGAGGCACAAGTCAGTGTGCCTGAAAACAAGATACAAGCAACAAGAAGGGCATAGGAATCAAAAATCTCACATCACTACAATCCACCACCCTCCCTGAAATGTAACCTCGTCCTCGAATGATTATATGACAGTAAGCAACCTAAATGTGAGAGTTGATAAAACTTTCCCCTGAGAACTAACTAATCATGTGAGAATTTCAACTCCTGCTTCAAGAAAGGAGCTGGTTAAACTTGCTATAATGCAGTTTTCCCATGTGGTTGCATTTCTACAAGTTCTGCATGCTGCTTCCCAACCTTTCTACAACTCTTTTCACAAACGTCTTTGAATTTAAGATTACGGCCATCTATGCTAACTTCCCTATTGCCCATAGCCAACTAGATACAGCTATAGACTTCAATGTACCATCTCTCAACAGCACTGCCACGTTAGAAAAATGTGAACATTGCTCATTGGAGCAGGTTCAAGCAATGCTGGCTGGCGCCAAATCTGGCTCCCCACATGACATTTGTCCCTTCTAAAGTCACTTCCTCTTTAGCCCTCTGTATTGTGCCCACAGTTTCTGATCTCTTCAATATCTCTCTAGATTCGGCCTCTTCCTGATGAGTGGAAGTCCGCGCAAATGACTTATTCTTAAAAAAAAAAAAAAAAAAAAAAAAAAAATGGAATGCCAACACTGACATTCATACCAATTTTTGTCCCATTTCTCTACTTCGTCTGCTAGGTAAGTGCTTCGAGTCCCATATAAAAAAAACCTAGCCGCATATCTGGAGGTGCATAGTTCTAGACCCCTCGTAATATGGTTTTAGAGCAATACACAGTATGGAAACTGCACTATTTGCAGTCACAGATACCATTAGACCAGGGCTCTCCAACCTTTTCTGTAGTGAGCTTCTTCTGATCAATGAAAACCATCGTGAGGTAATGAAGGCTAAACAACTTACACATTGTTACCAGACACCCCTACGCCCACCTTCACTGACTTTAAGGATAATGCCCTTAGAGCCTAATACTATGGTTTGAAAAAAACACTTTGACTAGGAGCACTATGTGTATCAGTGAGAGCGTGGTCTGTGGGATTTATGAACATATGTGCGTATGAATGGCGTGTCTAAGTTACTGAGAACCTATGTCGTGTGTACTTGTGGCACAGGACATACCTTTTGCCACATGTGGCACCTTTACATGTAGAACACAAACATACTACCATTTGTTTTTTAAATAAAAGAAATGTGAAGAACAGAAACGTATTCTGCAAAAATGTTCAAAGTATGGAACATTTTTCTTCACTTTAAATTTCTCCCTCTAAAAAGAATTACTGTTTTCAGTTATGCATTTGGCACACTGCCCCCTGGCCGCTGGGAGCAGGAGGTCTGCTGTTTGTAGATACAACAGTAAGAAATGAGATAAAATTAAAATGAAGAGTTAAATTAATCATTCAGGTAAGTTGTCATATTTTTTCTCCAATTTAAAAGCATTCAGAAACACAATTTTGTTCTCACGCTCCAGTATTGAGTTGACAAGGACTTTTGGTTAAGGTTAAATACCTCGGTGGCTCAGTTCTTCATCTCTGTGCCCCAGCCTGGGCCATAAATCTGAGTGAGCACTGCTCATTATCCGGCCCTGCTATCTGCAGCCTATTGATGATAATGCACAATAAACGCAGCTTTCCCTTGACTTTAAAAGGATAATGTGACCCTGCACGTCATTAAAAATGAATTCGAGGCTGTGAGCTACTCTGAATATGTAAGGGAGCTCGGGATCAACTGGTTAGACACCTGCATTAGACTCATTTGATGAAGGTATTCTGGCAATGTTTGTTCGGCTAAATCTGTCTGCAGTGTTTGACATGGTCTCACATTCCATTCTAATCCACATGCTGCATGATGTGTGAATACTCGGCAGAGCACTACACTGGCTCTAGGACTTCCTTAGTAATCGTACCCAAACCATCAAGTGAGACTCCTTAAGTTTCTGCTCTGTGCGGGTTAACAATGGAGTCCCGCAGGTTTCTTCCCTGAGCACGACATTATTTAATGTCTACATGGCCCCGCTTGTGCAGACTGTCGGATCCTCTGGCTTTGAGATCATGTCCTATGCCAATGACACCCAACTAGTCGTCTCTATCGAGCATGCTTCGGATATGGCAAAAATAACACTTTACAGACTGCATAAGGAAAATTGATGATTGGAAGGCTAACTGTCGCCAACTAAATGGTGAAAAAACAGAGATAATGCTGTTTGGAAAGGCTCAGGAGTATTGGTCAGCGGATTGGTAGCCTGCCGAATTAGGCCCTGCCCCTTACACCTAAGTGGTAGTAAAAAATCTGTCAATCTAGACCAGACACTTTCTATGAAGGGCCAATCTCCACTGTATCCGGCACCTGCTTTTCCACTCTGCGACTGCTCACGAAAACCTTCCCATGGCCCCCTGTGTCATCAAAAAAACTAGTTCAGGCTCTGATAAAGTCGTCTGGTCTATGGGAATGCTCTGCTAGTAGCAGCAAATTCCAGGTCATGCAGGAATCCGCAGCGCACCTAATCTGCAACCCCCTCCCCCCCCCCCCCCCGTTCCACCTCTGCTCCCATTTTGAGGACCCATCATTCGCTCCCCATAAGGAAACAGGCTATATTCAAACTGTGCTGTTTAACACACAAAGCATGAACTACTCAGCTTTTCTCATAATTACTACAAACTCTGCTTATACCAGGCAACGTGTTTGCTCAGATCTGCGAACAAAGCTCTTTTAAAAGCTCATTGCATTTGCACTGCTAAATTTGGTGGCAGATCTTTCTCCCACCTTGCCCCATTCCACTGGAACAAGCTTCCTTTGCAAATTCGTTTGATTCAGGATCACTCTACTTTCCAAAAACTTCTAAAGACATGGTTATTTTAAATGGTTTTATGCACTTGCCGCATCTGGTTGCTAGCGCTGAGGTACAACTCATTGTGAGATTCGTTCAGCGCTATATCAAATGCCCTTAACATAATATAGATGATTTGGGATAAAGACCTAGCTTCGGAAAAAATGTTGCTGACCTACATTAAGTATCCATGTTTAATGAGCTACTCTCTGCAAATTGGAAAACTTTGAGGAGGCACAGAGTAAGGCGTCAAAATCTTGCCTTTTAGTATTTGTAAATTTATCAGAAGGATCCCACACCAGCGGTACCCAAGTATTTCCACCATTCTTCCTCTTAAACTTGTAAAATGCTGCCATTAGTACTTGGCACATTTACTTGTATGATTTCAGGTCTGCAGAACAGATTGCTATTAAATAGAACCCTGAGAGATGTGTTGCTTGATGCCATCTCCAAAGAGTCCAGTGCTTAATTTGAGCTGGTGATTGCGACAGTTTGCCACAAGGTGGTGCTGTCTGGCTAATTTAGAGATGACCACAACAACCGTTAATTATTAATTCAATATACATTAAAAAAAAATTATCACCTGCCGCCCAAGCCATTCCTATAGTTTTGAGGGACTGAAATGTTGTAACTGACACACTTGTAAGTGTGTAATGGTTAGTAGTTGTGCTGTTATGATCATTGACCGTGCTGAAAGGGGCAACGGGTGATGCTGTGGCCTCCTGATGAGAGCCCTGGCACCTGTTAAGCACTGAGAGTCCCCTTTAAGTTTCCAAAGAAATCTGAAACTTTTTGCCAGCTTGCATGACTTACAATTTTTGTTGTAAATGTTAATTTCACTGTAGGTTACAAGCGGAGGCATAGCTAGAGCTTGTGGCGCCCGGGGCTATCCCTCAGATTGCCGCCCCTGGGGGATGGGGGAAGGGGGGGTGGCTGTGAAAAAAGACAGCAAGCACTTGAAAGAGGTCCAAGTGACATGTAGTATCGCCGCTAATACTTCCCTCGATCACGCAAGTTACATGCACATACATGACACGGTCCAAGGCTACACAGTTGAATACACCGGTGACCGGCAGTACAAAGGAGAATACACAGACTGCATGATCGATCTGGGGACTCAGAAAAACTGCATGTGACATCCATCAGAGAGCTGCGTGAACGAATACCTGGTAATCCCCTCAGCACAATGCAAACATCCACATACATGACACTGTTCGGAGATCCATCATCTACAGCTGACATTAAATGACCAAATATCATGCCCCCCCCCCCCCCATTAACTGGCTTCATTTTAGCTTCTGTATCTATTAGTTAATAGAAAGCTTTTTAATTGCAGGAAAGAAAACGAGTAAACGCAATATATCTATCTATCAATGTATCTATGGGCAAAGTGTCATCTATTATTTGTCAGCAATGTTCTGGATGGGAGGGGAAGTGATTTAGAAGAAGCAAAGCCTCAAGTGTATCATGAGGATTATTCCCTAACTCAAAATTGGTAGTACATAACACGGTACCCTTTGCATACTTTATGGCTTGTTTAGTAGTTATAGACAAATACATTTATATATAATAAAAATTTAAGAGGAGATAGTGGATTAAATCCGTACAGTGAGATGCAGGCACACTGAATAGGCCTTGTGAGCATCAGCAGAGATAATATACTCTAAAGACATAGTAGCAAATAATCTGAGGAAGAAGAGTGTTTTTTCCACATTCGATGGGGTTGCTCTATGGCAATAACATAAAATCTGACATTTGTTCTGTGGTATAAAATGGGAGTGGGGGGAGGGCATACATGTATTCGTATACATTCTCCCCAGTAGCATATTTAATTTAGCCACATTAATTTTCACTGTCATAGCATAGATCTATATATTGTTCCACTAACCTAGATGCCCATAGATATATACCTAAATACCCTTTCTCTTTACTTATACACATACAGATGTACACATCACAAGCGCAAATGCACATCAATATACTGCTATTAATTGGTATTTATATGAAATCTGTTGCCTATTGTGAATACGCACTTAGGCAACTGTTCTCTTCTACTCCAGAGCCCAAACTAGTTCTGCTTCAGACTCAACACAAAATGGCTTCAGTTTCTGCTAAATTATATAAACAAGCATTTGCAAAGCAATGGGTCTCACATTTACGTGAGTTTAAGCAATTGGCATTGTAAATGACAATGCCTTTAATTTCTGTTTTTAAAAACTAAAACACAAATAAAAGGCTTTGTTATTTGCAATGTCAATAGCTCAAACTCGTGTAAATGTGAGACCTATTGCACTGCAAATGCTTGTTTTATAGGACTTGTCTGACAACTGTCTGCCACTCACTAAAGATCCTTTCCTCCCCTCGGAAACCGTTTTAGCTCTTACCTCACTCAGCCTCCTGTACTCCAGCAGCCAGGGAATCTATGGTAGGGGTTGGCCAGCAATAACAAAGTCAAAAGCTGGTAGCCAGCTACAGACCTAATGGTTTTGCCAGTGCTCGTTTTTAATAAAGCATTTTACACCTGGTTTTTGAGAACTTCATCAACCTTTTGTTCGAAGATGTTAGAACAACATTGAAGAGCTTCTGCACACTTGGAAATATTTTGATAGCTCTGCTCATTAAAGGGCTTGCAGAGCCAAGCCAGAGCATCAGCTGGGTTTTCCCAGTTTATTTGTTGGGCAGGACAGAAGGGAGGATGGAAGGAAAGAAATGAGGCAAGAAGGAAGGAAAAAGAAAAGACCAAAGGAAGGAGATAAGAAAGATGGAAACAAAGAAATAACAAAGGCAAGAAAATGGAAGGGAAAAAAGAAAGCAAAAAGGAAAGAAATAACGAAGGCTCAAAACAGAAACCAAAAAGGAGAAAGTAAAAAGAAAGGAAAGAAAAAGGAAGATAGCAAGACAGAAAAGAAAGCAAGCACAAAAGCAAGAAAGAATGAAAGCCAGAAAGTAGGAAAAAGGAAAGACTGCAAGAAAGAAAGAAGGCATAACTTAATACAGAAACCTACACAACCTATCATGCTGTGAAGTAGCTGAAGTCAGATAAACAAAACACACTCCACAGCTATTTTCAACACCATTGGCAGGATAACGGAACTGATGAGACCGGACTGTGCCTTTCTTACATTAAAAGCGTCCTGCTATCACATCAGGCTCTAAAACCAAATGCAACACGGAAGTGATTATAAAGTAAGAACAAAAACACTAGCACTGAAGAGAAGTATCTTCTCTGTGGATGTGCTCATTGTGAAAGAGCAAAATGCAGTCACTCAAAGTGAAGTTAACCAGTAGCTTAAGTAGGATGACCAATTGCCCCTTGCTGTATGCTGTAGTGGGCGGAAGAAAAATGTAAATGAGACAACAGACCAAAGGCTGAAGATAGTAAGCCCCTTTAAGTAAGTATGTGATACATTCATTTTAGTGAAGTCAAAAGGTTTTGACTAACACCAGATCTAATTATTAATATTGGATGGAAGTGTTTTGCAGGCCTTGCGCATTGAAATCTGGACCATTAGCGAACCCCAGAGTTTGTGATCTGAAGAACTAACCTTTTAATTCTTTCAACTGGGGAGCGCAAGGTAGCCTTGCACATTTTCAATTTCTATGGCTAAAATAAAATTTAAAAACAAACAAACCTTTGTTCTTCGAACGTTACATGTTGGATCGCATGTCCAGTAAAGCAACAAAGCACACGTTGCTGCTACCTAATCGACACGCCCGTATGGTTTAAACAAACCAGCATGCTAGAAAACGAAGGCAAGCCAGTCTCCTTCGTTTCATCATATGCACATAACCTCCTGCTGGAAACGTTAATTGCAAATCAAACAGCTTGATAATTAAAAACATGCCCTCTGGTTTTCTCTTTAGAGTCTTGTGTCCCAATGAATTGCCATAAAAACATTTTTTTAAATCCTCTGATTGTATATAGCTGGAACGGACCCACAAACGCGGTACGTCGCGGTGGCAAATATCACAGACATAAATTCAAACTTCAAAGCCTGTACGTACCACAATACAGACCCTTGCGTGCGTCCGTTTGATTGCCTGCACACATGTACGCCGGTCTTTGAAGGGGAGGGCTCGTTGGCTGGATCCTGGACCTTGAGCTGAGAGAGCTCATTAGACTTTCCCCTCTGACCTCGGTCGCGGCGCGCGCACGACCACACCACCACCACTACGTTAGGTGGTGGTGCGTGCGCTGCAGGCACATAGCTGCCAAGGTTTCAGATTGCTGTGTGTGACATTCATAATTTCAGTGTAATTATGAGTGACATTTGAAAGACTGTGAGTGACACTTTCTCGCGAGCGAAGACAAGAGAAAACATAAATATCAGAAATTACACCCATCTGAGCAACGAGAAACTCTTAAGACGTTAACTGCTGCAAAGTACCAGAAATGGTAAGGCACTAACCTAGTGCCCTTGCAACCTGAAGTGGTATTTGAGCTCAGTGGAACTGACTGGCGATTGCTTGCCTATGATGCAATTAGAGGAGGACTTCAAACAGCAGAAAGCTGTCATGTAGAGATGGCAGTTAATGGGACATCCACTGAAAACGGATGGCTACAAAATATGTCTTACCTCTCAGCACCCCACAGTACCGCAACTCCTCATTCAGAGGTTGCGTACATCGGTGTGTTCGATGCGGAATTGTACAGTAGCTCCATCGTCATAGAAGCCTTGCAGGAGTGGTGTGGGACATCAGCTGTTACAATTTGGTATGGCATTACATAAGAGGGCAAACTAAATCTGCTGCGGTTTTTTTTCTGCATTCACGATGCAGAGCATGGGGGTGCTGGTCATGGAAATATGATTAATGGCTGCTGACTTTGGCACTGGGAGCCAGGTTCGAGTCTCAGCGAACTGCCCCAAAATCTTGTGATTCTGGGAAAATCAGTTGGTTTCCACGTGCCAAACAACAAATGAATGTGTCCTTGCAATGTAACTGTGGTGCAAGTAAAGCCCTCCAATACCATCGGGTCGCAAAAGAAAACATGCCCTGGGAGAAAAGTCCCAGGGTGTTTGGAAAACTAGCTGAATAGTGTCCACTAAATTAAGGCCCCGCCTGAAACCTCCTTCGCTTTGGGGGTCTCGTGAAAAAGTCAACTAAATCACCAGGATACCCTACGGGCGATGGTACACTTTCCAAATACAAATCTCCACCGCGACAGCGTGCCACAGTAGATTAGGGAACACTGAAAAATGTCAATAAAAGTACTCGCGTCGTTTGAGAGGTGAAGTCCAAGTTGGGCACGAGGCTGCAGGGTCAGTGGTGACAGGTACTCGACACTTCAGTAGCTTGGCAAGTCTGAATGAGGCCGTAATTATTTAGAAATAGTGAAGGCGGCTGCAATAATTTCAGCGGGGCCCGGGGATAAATTAACAGCTGAGCTACAGGCACGGTGACAGCTCGGGTTGGTGTGAGGTGCCTGCATCAGCGTTGTGAATGCCGGCGCCTTCATTTGCTGCACCACCAGCAAAATGGCCAGCACAGAGGCGCGCACCTTCCTCAAAACTTCGGCCCGCCCCAGCAGCAGGACGTGACGTCCCCCGCGGCGCTGCAAAGTAGCACAACCTGACAGGGCCTGGCATTCTAGTCATTGGATCATGACGTCAGGCTATCGTCAGAGCTGCGCCGCGGGGGGAATGATTACAATAGTGCAGTTGAGTCAGTTGAGGCTGCCAGTAGTTCCTGACCTCACAGTTCACGCAGTGCACGACACTGGGGACGCGGCGCGCACAGCAGTTGTGACCGTGTGCTTACACTTCAAAAAATGGGGCCACAAGGCCGCCCCGCGGCACTGGTGGTCTGTTGCGGCAGCCTTTATAATTTATTTGAGGACACTACTGTAATGACTGACAGTAGTGTCAGTAAGTGTCGCCAAATAAATTATAAAGGCCGTCGCAATGGGCCATCAGTGCCGCGCGGCCGCCGCCCCTAAATAGTGTGCCTGGGGCAGTCCTCCCCCCCCCCCCCCCCCGCCCCCCCCAGCTACGTCGCTGGTTACAAGAAAATCAAAATTTCTTTTTAAACAGTGGCATCTGGTCCGTAGTAACCAGATCATTGACGTATTTAATTTACGCCATGTATTTGTTTTACCTTTTTGGAGTGAAGCATTTTGCTCATCTCAAAGTAGTGGGTAAATCAGACAGAGTAAAAAAAAAAAAAAAAAGGATGCCCCTGCAAACCAATGTTTTATTCTATTTAAGGGGGGTATTACACTAGGGCTCCAATTGGACCAACCAGGTTATGTAATAGCCTAAAAAATAGGACAACCAACTGGAATTTCCCAGCTAATGAGTTTCATTCTTTTAAAAGAAGGTACCATTCAGTGTATTGGCTGCTCACTAAAGTGCAGAAAACAGGTTTTATTAGACATCCTCACTTGAGGACCTCCACTTAAAATACTAAAATACTACAAAGCAAAGGCTAGGTGGATCATGCTCATCCTAGTTCTAATGAAAAGTCCACCTGCTCTATTGGGATTCACAATTCTAACTCAGTAAGGAGGATCTAACAGAAATCCAAGAATGTAATTAATCTATGGATTGATGGAACCTCCAAATGACCATTTGTAACCAATTGGGTTATTAGTTGAGAGGGGTGGATGCCTCACTCGAATAATAAATACAGTCCTAGTAAGGATGAACCACAAATGTCACTAAATTAACCTCTGCTTAACCCTCTGGTAACTTGGCACAAAGCAATCAAGCTATACTTGGAGGCAATGTGTAAAGTATTAATACAGCACTCAAGCAATATGAAGTCAAGAGGAGGATGACTGCAGATCTGCTCGGCAGTCATGCTGCCTGATCCCGCCATGGCAGAATACCATGAGCAATCTCGAAGCCGCAGTTGTCACGTGAATCGCTGGGGCCATATTCACACGCTGTGAAAACAAAGGAATAGGAGCGGCTCATAACCGCCATCTGTTTGTTCGGTGTAGAGTCCGTAATGACATATGCAGCAGACAATGCGTATTATTAGTTTATTATTATGAGTTTTATATAGCACGAACTTGACCGGAATGTATCGGGTATTAGAGCGCTTTTCACGAGCACCAGTTGCGTTACATGAGGACATATTCATTTTTGTTAGACACGGGCAGATTAAGTGATTTGCCAAGAATCACAGGATGTTGTGTGTCCCTGCCAAGACTTGAACCTGGTTCCCCAGCCCCAAAGTCGACCGCCCTAGCCAACTCATTTACGCAGTAAAAGGTCTCTGGCTGTTTTGAACGACTATCAGCTGGCCAACGAATATCCCTTAGAGGTTCGGCTTTATAGTGCCAGTGTGTGGGAGCTATGGCTGCAATCTGAACTGTGTTGAAACAGTATTGCAGCAGAAAGGGGTGAGTGAGCTTCAGTTTCGCTTTACCTCTGCCTTCTGTGCTGCTTCCCCAGCATTTTCTGTCTCTGTCTCCCTGGCACCTCCACATTCCTTCGACCCGCCCTGGACAATTGTTATACCATGGACATTTGAGCTTTGGTTCCATGGATGTCTGGCTGGCTTTCGCTACTGCTATATCTCCCCTGAATGCAAATCAGGTTCCTCTAACGATACTCTCCCGGTGATTGGCGGCAAGTTAATTATCTCCCTCCTCAAGATATGAAGCCCTATGGAGGAAATGTTAGGGAGGGTACATAGTCTTAAGTCTCCAATAGACTAGCAGAGTATATCAATTCACACTGAGGCTAAGGTTTCTTCAAGTAAAACTAAAACTGCTGCTGGCCGTGGCAACAAGAGGAATCGATCCCTTGGGGCTGAGTGGTGGCGAGAAAGAATGGCATAGGAAATTGCAAGCCCTCCTAGAAGGACTGAGACACCACCGCAGCCCCAGGTAGAGCTCTTTCAGCTCCGAGCACATAAGGTCTGAGATATGGGATTTCCTGAGAGTTCCATTTGGCAGCCCCCAATAAGTATTCCGGGAGCCAGCTCACTCAGAACAGAGTACTATACAAAGTGCGGTCTGGAAGAGATTTCAGCAACTGGTGTGGAGAAAATCGAATACAACTACTCCGTTAATGATCCCCTCTCAAGGTAGCACTATGGGCCACCAGGCTGGTGTGCCTCCATATCCCATCTTCAGCAGATACTCAACACGAGAATTACAGGAGGCAAACGTGAGCATATCTCTTCCTCTCGCAACGTTGGACGTGGTGGCGGACCAGGGTGAGCATCTGTCAGCAAACAAGCCCCTTGCTTAAGTGATTTGGGCAGAACCAACTGCCGGGTCTGGTGACTCAGTGGACTAATGCGTCCACTGCAGGGGCCTGTGTTCGACCTCATGGTCACAGGTTTAAATCCCGGCGGGTCCACCTCATCCTTTCATCCATCTGAGGTCGATAAAATGAGTACCAATGAGTTGGGTAGCAATGAACATCTGTTACTCAGTGCCAAGACACCTACGGGTGAACATGCGCTTTTCAAATACACATGTTATGTTATGCATAACCAGATTCCTCTGGGCGACAATCCCCTCAGGACCCGGAGGTTGGCTCCGTGCCACTCCAAATGATTGTTTTCGATTCTTTGGTGGTGCATGGAGCAATTGAGCAAAGTCTTGGGAATCTCAGAAATTGTAGTGCTCTGCTATACACTCTCCTTAAGCAGTTACTGGGAGAGGTTCAAGAAATGAAAGCTGTATACAAAGAGATGGCGTAAAATGGAGAGGAGGCTGGATTCGATAGACCAGCATCTGCAAGCCCTGAGCACCAAGTGCTCAGAAGCTGAGCAAAGGATATCGAGCTGGGGGATGCTAAACAGTTACATACAGTGTCCACAATAAATCTCCTCAGACATGCAGCTAGTGAAGGATAAACTAGAGGACTTGGAGAATAGATCCAAGCAATCGAATCAGTGGCTCGTTGGGGTCCGGAAATCTTTTGTCCAGAATAGAGTTTAGTCTGGTGCCATAACTAAACTGCTGTCAAAACAAATCTCGTATGACTCCTGTACAGATCTTTATATTGCAATAGCCCATAGCGTTTCCCCCCCCCCCCCCCCACCCCAGCCTCCAGGGATTTTTGCCAGACCATGGACTATTTTGGTCTGATTTGAAAACTTCAGAGTACTGGAGGAGATCCTCAAAAAAAGCCATCCAGCTGATATCTCTAAAAGTGGGGGATGATTTTTTCACTTAAAAGTTTCCAAAATATTGCTTACGAAACCTCCAGGAAACGCTGAGGGCTAATGGTGCTCAGGAACAACTGCTGCACCCTGCCAAGTTAAAGGTATTGTGGGGAGAGAAGTTCTATATGTTTACTAATCCTGCTGATGTAGTGGACTTTTTGGCTCAAATGAGGTTCAACTTCGAGTCCTAGATGTAATTAGGACATACTTCAGGCCATCATCTGTTCATGAAGAAACTCACCTCAGGCTAGTTCCTAGCTTCCAGGGTGTATGGAGCTGGGTGGGCGTGAGGGGGTGCTGCACAGGTTGGGGGTGAGGGAGCAGGGGATGGTCTGGGGAGGAGAGGGTGACGGGGACATGTCCCACTGCAGGAAGCGGTGCAGTGCATTGTTGTGGGGGGAGTCACTGTAGGAGGAAATATTTGCTTGGGAACAGTGGATGATTACAGTCTGTAATTACTGACAGCCAAACTGAGAGATCTGTTTCCAGTGCTACTGAAAAAAGATATATAATTGATAATAAGGGAATTGACTTTATTATAGACTGCCATAATGTGAATTGGTTAAATATACAAAAGAGGGATTCAGTCTTTTTGGACTTGCGGTAGTATGATCTCTCTTGTCATTCTTATAGAAAACTCATTTTGTCCAGGGGAAGGAAGGCAAACTCCGCTATCCCTGGGTCAGCCAGTGTTTTTTCTTTCTTTTCTTTTTCTTTTAATCCACAGATTCGGCTAATAGAGGGGCAGTGGTGAAGATTAGTTATAAGGCTCAAGCTAGCTGCCTCCCCTCCCCTCCCCCCCTCACCCATAAGGGATGAGGGTGGTTTTTAGGTAAAAGTTTGCATGGTAATTTGTAATGGAAGATACAAAATTGTTTCCTTTTACTGCCCAGTTAATGACCACATCAAGCCTTTCCAGTCATTGTCATTAGAGCTATGTAACCTCCCCAAGATACCAATTACAGGTGTTGATTTTAACTAACTACCCGTACTAGGGCTTGATAACTCTACTCTAATCCAAACAGCGGGCAACATAGGAAGAATACAGAAAGGGTCTTTCTGTACTTTTGCTTAAGGCTGGGAGTCCAAGATGTATGGCAGAATCTAAACCTAACAGTCTGAGTGGATTCTTGTTCTAAGAAGTCCTGCTCCACCTCATGGATACACTACTTTCTAGCCCCTCTAACCACCTCAAATATCTCCTCCAAGTGTTAAGCTGGGACCTTCTCAGACCATTCGGTTATTGTCTTGAAATTCTCCACATTTCACTTGAGAGCAACTAGGAGATGGGTTATGGCCAAGACACTGTTGGGCCAGGAATCTTACACCCGGTCCTTGTCCACAGAGATTGAACAATTTTCTCTAATGCCCAAGCAGAGGAGGGAGCTATTGTTTGGGAGGCTTTTAAGGCCACAATTCGGGGGTCTATGATCTCCATTTTGGCCTTCCAAAGGAAGAGGGACAAAGAAAAGCAGGATAATTTACAGAGAGCTGCTGACGAGGCATTTTGTAAAGCTTAGGTCAAACAGTCTTCTAGCTCTTTGCATTTATGGCAGGAAAAGAAAACCTTTGAAAGTTTTTTTTCTAAGTAAATTCTTAAGTCGGTCCAGCAATTTCCGGGTGTATTAAGAGGGTGAAAAAATGGGTTGTGTCCTGGCCTGGATGGCCAACAAAAAAACTGCCAATCTAATCACCTGCCAAAACCCCCTTAGCATGCTGTTCACATCTTTCCCCTGTCTTTCGTCATCCGCTATTAAGAAGTGGGCAAAGATTCACATTTTTAAAAGTGAAGACTTTTTGGATCAGTATAGAGTAAAGTCGGTCGCTCTGGTAATACCATACAGGAAGTTTTCTTTTAGCTTCTCTTACAGACAGATAGCCTCGGTTATTAATAGTCTTTCTCTAAATGAGGCTTACAGCTCGACTTGGTTGGTTGGGAAAGTTTCTAGGCCCCAAAATGTGAATGATTCCCTGTGTTTTTGGAATAGGGAACTTTGGTCGGACAGCTCCATAGTTACCTCTAATATCAGACAAAATGGCAGTAACTACAGAGATGGAGATCGATGATGAGACTTGGTCAAAGCACGGAGTACGGATTTACATTGCTGAGTGGGGCAAACTTTAACAGAAGGATGGTTTTCAATGCTTGGATGCTTTATTACACCCTAGAGAGGCTTAACAAAATGTTTTGCACTCCTACCAGAAAATGCCCTAGATGTAAGGGAGTGGGAGATTTGGGATATGTTTATGACCTGCAAGACCTTCTCCGACTATTGCTCACAGATTTTTTTAGCGGATTTCACTTAAGGTTGGATGTGAGGTTAAATCTTCTTCCAGTAATATTTTTTGGGGCCTTACTATCCCCTCACAGTTTGGAAAACAATGAGGTTCATTTTTTTTATTTCTTCTTTGGTGGTTCGCTCTGTTATTACCTGTCACTGGAAGTCTTCAATGAATCTTACATTTGAGGAGTGGTTGAAGAAGATGAGGAAAACTAGTGTGGTAAATAATTTAATTACCGGGACTTAATTTGATACAGAACATAATAAAAATAGCTCAATAAGTAAGAGGCAGAATCCGTGGTATTAGAGGTTAAGAACGGGCTTTATTCCAATGGACGATTTCGAAATCGTGGACTCCAAGTTCCATCACCACGGAGGTTCAGGAAGTGAAGTACATACATTATTGATAATTATTCACTTTTATACAATAGGCATTACAGTGAAGTAAATGCAAGAGGCGTAACAATTGATAGCAAAGATAACATTTCACATGCGTAGCTGAAAAAGGCGTAATTGGGAGTAACAAGGAAAACGTCATTGGTTATGATGTCACATATGGGTGGACCTATGAAATAATTTCGCAATGTCAGCAGAAATACTTGGCAGAGATGCGCGCGCAGCAGCATGACGTGTGATTGACGTGCAGCTAGGGGGTGAAGGGGACTTGACATTTAGCTCTACATGTGGCGACAGATGTCTAGAGGGTCAAGTCAACCTAATCCCAAATCATATCTAACATCCTATGTTTAAAGAACTATGTTATCCAAAAGAGAGGCCTTCTTGGAGTAGAATCTTATTCTATACTGACTATACTGACTGTTAGTGCGTGTACAAGCGTCTAAGTGTCTACACTAGATGCGACGGCAGGAATCTTCCATAGTAACAGGGCTATGAATTACTTGCATGAAGACAGAGAAGCCGGGCCTTTCGTACTTAGGAATGGAATATCCGGCCTATTCATGGCGGATCTGAAAGAGGACATGTTGGCGGTGGACGCACATGTGTTTGCGTCTTCATAACTGGAACTGGAGGGAGCATACATGTACTTGTGATTCATACATGAAACCGTTGGGGTCCAAGATAGGGGACATAACTGACCAGAAAAATCCATATTTCCACATTCCCTCCTTGTCCCCTACTTGCCCGTCAAGAGATATCAATCTTCATTAATCCATTGATCTGTTCATATAGCATCATTTGTTCTTCTTTCTTCTTCCGGGATCTTGAACGACGTGGAATACACGATGTGGCACACAGACCACAAATCGCTGGTCCACATTGCAGGCATAAGCAGCAACTGAATAGTATGAGGAGGCCAATACCTAGGAAGGATAGAACTCTCCATCCCCAGGCTGATAACACGCTCCAAAACCAACCGGACCAAGTCCAGGTGCCTGGATTCTGGTGTATCTGGCTTACAATCTTATGAAGGCGCGTTATAGCTTTATATACAGATGGCGAATTTTCTGGTATGAATACGCAACAGCTTGATCCGATGACCCTACAAGCTCCGCCCCTATCAGCCAGGATGACGTCAAGGACAAGACGATTTTGAAGCACAACAATCCGCATGGCAGACTGCTCTTCTGTTAAATTGCCTAGGGCGGAAATAGTTTCGTTCACTACTGCTTCAAGGGTTCTAGTTAATCTACGTATCAGTTTACTATTAGTAACGGTACCTATATAGGGAAAGAGACCTTTATTGAAATCTGTGTATTTTTCCCATGCTGTTTCAGTGTAATCGACTATTGGGAGATCTCTCCTTTCTCTATTGTGTACTAAATGAGTATTTCTGTGATAATCAGGAGGAGCTAGGAAAACAGGTGGCAAAAGGAATCCAATGTAGCAGGTACCATCCCAATCTAGAGGCAAACGTACATATGCCGTCTGACCACATAAAAAATAGGAATGACGGGAAGCTCTAAATGTCGACTTGCCTTGATCACTAAATTCTATTACAGTGGTGCATCTACTATGGCCCATATGTATGGAACCATTCTTTCTTACACATAATTCACCTTTTACTGGAAATACTGACATGGCGGGCAAACTTGGAGTGACTTCGGATTCGACATTCAAGATCAAGAGATTAAGCGTAAAATTACCTAATCCATATACTTCGTTTTCTAGATCAGTTCCTGTTCTTTTGGGAAGTCCCTCCTTGTTTGGGTGGCAGACTTTAAGTAAAACTAAGTTCAGATTTCCCCATACCCAGTTGTCTTGATAAACTGCAGAATTTGAATCTAAGGAATGAATTAAGCTAAACCATGCTCCACAGGAGCCGTTGTGTGTGAACGGGTATGGAAAAAGAGGTAGAATTCCTTTATAGTTCTGATAGGGAGGGAGTCGGCCACATATCCAACAATTTGTAGCATTGCTAACCTGATGGGAATGATGTAACATACTAATAAAAGTGTCATTGCGCAGCGCAAATCTGTATGACAATTCATGCAGAGGTAATTCACTAAAAGAATGTTCAGCAGTAATATTATAAACATGTCTAGAAATAGGATAATATATGTGCAACAATATACTTGCAATAATTATAAAAAGACTTAAGGAAAACAAAATTAATAACGTCACTGTGCAATGACTACGCAGTGATTTACAATACGCATGCCGTTTCAACATTTTTCGGGTTTTTTCTCTATTCAGATCTAAGGGATACATGTCAGAGACAAATTCAACCGCTTCACCTTGGAGAGGACTTAAACAATCGAATTGCCCGACGGATTAGATCTGAGTTTTAGTTTATAATGTTCGTGACTACTTGAGTCAACCAAAGGAAGTTTTGAGTCAATGGGTGAAGACACACGAGGTGTAGTTTTTATATCCGATGGTAGTCCATAAAATTTCTTGATATGACTTGAATGTACCCAGCCTTTTCTGCCTTCGATCTTCACGGCTGTCCTTGTGGTGAGCAAGACCAGCTTCGGTGACTTCCACCTAGGATCCAGCTGAGTCTTTCGATCAAAGTTCCTCACTAAAACGAGATCCCCCGGAATTACGTCATGGGGTTTCACCTCAGTGTTGTCAGGAAAAGCTGCAGCTACCTGTGAACGACAAGATTGTAGTGCAGACATAAAGGAAGCCAAATAATCTGTCAGCATATTACAGTCAATATCAGTTATTTTGCGTGGTATAGGCGTCCCCCACATATTTGGTGGTCTGCCAAAGATCACCTCATACGGGGATAGCCCTGTTCGAGAGTGTGCTACCATTCTCATGTAAAAGAGTGCAACTGGTAATGCTACTACCCAGTCGACACCTTTGTCCCTGCATATTTTGGACAATCTGATTTTCAAAGTTTGATTATGTCGTTCCACGAGACCTGCTGCCTCGGGGTGTCGGACACAATGGAACTTCCACTGATAGCCTAACAAAAGTGAAACGTGTTTCATTAGTTTGGATGAGAACGGCTGGCCGTTATCTGAGTAGACAGCACGTGGTAAACCGTACCGTGGGAAGAATTCTCGAACTAGCTGCTTGGCAGTGGTCGGGGCAGTGTAATCTGATACTGGGTACGCTTCGGTCCAACGGGAAAGAGCACAGACAACTACGAGAACATATTTGAATCCTCGACATCGTTCCATCTGGATATAATCCATCTGGAGGATTTCAAAAGGGTGATCAGGAGGCTGAAATCCACCCTGCTCTACGGGGATGCTTTTTCCTGGGTTAAACTGACAACAGATCATACAGGTACGGACTTTTTGTTTCGCTGCTGCTCGTAAATGCTTGTTGAACCAAATATGTTGAATGCTGTCTAGCATAGCTTTTTCTCCTAGATGTGCTGGACTATGGATAGTGTTAATAATGACTCGGACCATTGAATCAGGAAGGAACCACACAGATTTTTCCTTCGTCATCCATCCTTGATCCGTTTGGATCCCTCCTAATTCAGTCCATTTCCTTATTTCGTCTGGAGTAGCATGTGTCTGTATGTCAATTACATCAAGAGTGGGATCCTTAACCATCATGCAATGTGTTGGTGTCTGGACTATTGTCTTTGTCATGTCGGATGTTTGAGTTTGAGCAGTCTGTTTAGCTGTTCTGTCAGCTAGATCATTGCCTTGAGAAATGATATCAGTAATTTTCGTATGAGCTTTACATTTCATAATCGATATTGCAATGGGTAAATGTATTGCATCTAATAAGGCATGAATGAGGGGTCCGTGCTGAATGTGGGCACCGTGAGAAGTTAAATAACCTCTCTCTCGCCACAGCACGCCGAAGTCATGTACAACTCCGAATGCATAACGTGAATCAGTGTATATGTTGACTTTTTTATTTGTGGCTTGAATACAGGCTTGTGTCAGAGCGACAAGCTCTGCTGCTTGAGCGGACAAGGTATTTATACACTTGGTTTCAATAATTTCAGTGTCTGTTGTGACTGCGTAAGCGGCCACTAACTCTCCTGTACCTGTTCTCATACATGAACCATCTACATACAACGTTAGGTCTGGATCTGACAATGGGACATCTGTCAAGTCTTGTCTGGGTTTCGTCGTTATTGTAATAACATCAATACAATCATGAGCTAGTGGGTCTGTTCCATTTACAGGTAAAAGTGTGGCAGGATTCAATGTGTTACAACGTCTGATTTCTATATGTGGCTGAAACAATGTTAATTCGTAACCTGTAAGTCGCGCTATAGTCAAGTGTTGTGTTTGCGTTCGATTCACAAGAACCTCTACTGCATGTGGTACTTGGACTGTCAATGGATGTCCTAACACTATGGCATCGCTTTGTCTGATTGCTAAAGCTGTCGCTGCCACTGATTTCAGGCACGCAGGCAGAGCCTGAGCTACGGGATCTAATGTACTAGAAAAATAAGCACACGGTTTGTGTGATCCTGCTTGTTCTTGTGTGAGTACTGACAAGGCAGTACCTTCTCGTTCTGTAACAAAGAGTGTAAAATGTTTTCTGTAACATGGTGTTGCTAAAACAGGTGCTTGGCATAGAGCTTTCTTTAAGCTTTCAAAAGCTAGTGTGTGTTCCTGAGTCCAAGGGAGGACAGTCGATGTGGCTGCCTCCTGTGTTGTTAATTGAATGAGTGGTTTTGCTAGAAATGCATACTGAGGGATCCACTGCCTACAATATGAAGTGAGGCCTATGAAAGCCCGCACCTCCTTTTGCGTCTTGGGTATTGGCATGTTAGCTATTAACTGAATGCGATCTGGTGTAAGCTGCCTTCCCTCCTTGGACAGCGAGTGACCAAGGTAAATAACTCGCTGGACACAGAATTGCAGCTTAGAAGGGGACACCTTGTGCCCCTTTTCGGCTAGAAATTGTAAAACCGTCAGTGATGCTTTTTCACATTCAGGTTCGCTTCGGGCGGTGATCAGCAGATCATCGACATATTGAAGCAGAGCAGTGTTTACTGGCATGTGTATACTGTCAAGTTCTCGTTTCAGTGCTTGGCTATAGATGCTGGGGCTTTCTGTAAATCCTTGAGGTGCGCGTGTGAATTTAAAGCTACGTCCATTTAAACTAAATCCGAACAAGTATTGGCTTTCCGGATCTATTGGGACGCTGAAAAAGGCATTTTTGAGATCAATTACAGTAAAGAATGTTGCTTCGGAATCAATAGCTGTCAGTAATGAAGAGATGTCTGGAACTACGGGGTATTGTGGTACAATACATTTATTTAATTCACGCAGATCAATAACCAATCGATATACTGGGGAAGCCTTTGGATCAGTTCGTTTAAGAATCGGAATTATCGGTGAATTACATATATTGGAGTCGGTCTCCACAACCACTCCTTGGCCAATAAGCTTGTCAATGATTTGCAGTAAAGCCATTACAGCATCTGGGGGTAACTTGTATTGTCGCATTCGTGGTAGTACCACTCCTGCCTTTAGTGTGACTCGATATGGTGTAATGTTCATGCAACCAACATCTGTAGGGCCTTGTGCCCATAAATGTGTGGGTAAAGTCTGCAGTCGGGAATCCATGTCTCGAGACACATAGTGACCTTTGAAATCACGTAAAAACAATCTTACTCCTTCCGGAGAACAACATATTATAGCTCCTAGAGCTTTCAGTGTTTTTATACCTAACAAGTTTTCTGGACATGATTTAGTAAGCAATAAATCTGTAGTTCTGGTCAAGGGTCCTATCGTAAGAGGAAGAGGCTGTGATACTTCATTAACAATAGGTTTTCCTGAAAAACCAAGGGATATATTCTGTGAGCCTGAGAGGGGTGCCCCTGGAACTTCACTACGTTTTATAGTTGTTCGACTTGCCCCTGTATCAAGTAAAAAATTTCTATCTTGGCCTAATAATTCACTATGTACATAGGGTCCTTCTTGGTCTACAGGGACCTCGATAAGGGTTAAGTCAACTTCCCTCTCTAGGCTGGTTCATGCATATCGTTGATAATCAGGATAGTCATACTGTGCGGTCTGGTACAGCTGTCGTGTCGTGGTTTGTGTGGCAGCAGCCGGCAGCGCTGGTGCGGCTGGCACAAACTGTATAGACTGTTGTGGAGCTGGCATGGCTTGTGCATGCTGCGGTGCTCCTTGTTCATTCTGATCCTGTCTAAGTGGCCGTGGTCTTTCTTTTGTAATACCTGTGGCGATATTACGCTTCAGGACTGGGCAATCGTGTATGTAATGTCCTGGCTGTTTACAATAGTTGCATGTCCCTTTTATAGGTCCTGCTGAATCACCGGAATGTGTCGTACCCTTTTTATGTCATTCAGCTGGAACTGTCTGAGAGACTAGCATTTTCATTTTCGTGTCTTTCATGCGTCTTTGTTCATGTTCTTGTTCCTCTCTAATTCTATTGTAATGGTACTGTAACATTTGTAACATTTGTGATGGGGTATTACCTTGCCATGTACTCTCGAATTTTAATACTCTATTCTTCACTTGGGGCAAAGAATTTTCAACTAATTTTGTCACAAACAGATGTGGGTATGACTCGCTACTTGCTTTTATACCACTATTTATACCAAAACATTTTTCGAATCGGGCATAGAAATCACTAGTGTCTTCATCTTGCTTTTGTTTACAGGCTGAAATTGCACCCCAGTCTTCCTTTTTCGTGGTTAATAAACGTGGCAGTACCTGTACTAGTAAACCTGGTAGTGCTTTAGTTTTGTCCCCAAGCCCCGAACCTGGACCTCGGGCCTTTTCTTCATTTTCTAATGCTGTCCAGTCTATCTTTTGGTCTCCCACCTCCCACTCTTTTTCCTTGAGTTTTTCATAAATGCCAGCAGGCATCAATACCTTTAATATGGTCATAATGTCGGGATAGGTATACTCTCCCATGAGTAACGTCTTTAATTTCTCGGTGGAAACCCGCTGGGTCTTTGTCATGACTGGGTACCACTTTCTTCATTTCTAACAATTCTATTTTCGATATGGGCGTATATACAAATACACGTTTAAACTCATTGTCCTCGCCTTTTATTGGGTGTACTTCTCGTAAGGGATTCTGTCTGTCCATGTAATACGTGGTTCTTTCCTTAATGGGCAGTGAGACATGTTCTGGGCATATAAAAAGAATGTACTGCTTTCTGGATTCTAGTATTTCCTTAATTAACTTAGTACCTGAACCTTTCCATCTATTCGTGAGTAATTCAGTCAATATATCAGGTAAGGGACCAGGATCTGAATGTTGGCTTTTATATAGTATAAGAAGTTGTTGAATCATATAAATCCCAGCTAAACGCTGTTCATCTGGGGTGAGATTCAAAAATGTGTGTGCTACTGTATCATCATCATGCTTTCCGGGACTGTCAACCCAACGAACGGCTGACCTAGCTAATTCTTGTTCATCCATAGAATCGAGAAAATGATAACCCCTTCGTTCTCGCAGTAATTTGTCAGCGGCTTGGAACGAATGCTCGGGGGACCTTATATTTATTATAGGTGTTTGAAAATTCCTGTTATTTTCTAGACATATCGGACGTATCGGGTCAGTAAGACATCTAGTACTATTACAAGATCTTCCTCTACCTACATAGGCTATAGTTTCTGACTGTCCTGTGGGCAGTCCTGATCCTTCCTCCTCGTTTTGTTCAAACTGGTCTACCGCTAATCTCTCTTCGTGTAGGCGTTCTATTTCTTTACGGATCTTTCTGCACATGGCTATTATACATTTTTGCCTGTCATGTCTCCCTTCTGATATATTCTGGCTCCATCTGGTAAGAGTTTCCATTGTTTCCGGGTCTACCCCCGGTCGGTCTTGATTTCTGATTACGCAATTTATGAGGAAACGTAACAGTTCCCCTTGTATCTCCACTTTGTGGTATTCCATAGCTCTGTTAATACTTTCAGAATCTCGCCCTGTTTGGACAAAATGATATATATTATCTAGATGCATAGTCATTCCTGGTAACTTCCCTAAATACACCGCGGCTCGTCTGATACGTAATGATGCCAGGATCATTTCGTCCTCTTTGCCGGGCACAGGGTCATATCTACAATCTACAAGAAGTTCCTTAAGTGTGCGGGAATTTATGAGTTTGGGGGTACGTGGATGTGCTGACTCTTGAAAGGTAAGTTTATTTATTCTGGGTGGCGTAGAAAAAATGTTGGTAGCCCCTCCCGTAGCCCCGTCTGGGGTATCGGGCGTGAAAGGATTCGTTGAACGCGAAACAGCAACTATAGGTGTGGACATAGCTATAGAAGTAGCTGTAGGAACAGATGTGGGAACGGACGTGCTTGCCGGAACTTGTGTCAGGATTTGTTGTTGTAAAGGTACAGATACAGGATCTTGGCGTTGAACCTCCCCGGCCGACGGTCTATGTGGGGCGGGGTTAGCATACTCGGGAGCTGCGTCATCTAAATATGAGGAAAGAAAAACATCTTCTGCGGTTCTAGGATGCCCCTTGGGATGTACTTTTATTGGAAATAATGGGGGTGGCAAGTCTTTTGGTATCCCCGCAGTAGCCTTAGGTAATCCCTCGGCCAGAAGGGGATACATACCCTTCATAAGGGCATGTCTTTGTCTGTCTACTTGTTCTGATTTCACTCGTGTACCTTCTTCAATTAATAGATTTTCTCGGACTTCATTTGAATTCTCTTTACTCTTCTCTTCCTGTCTACGTGCTTTTTCTGTACGTCTATACGATTCTTTACGCCATAATTCAATGGCGTCTTTCTGTGATTGTCTAGCTTTCTTTTTCCATAATTCTTCCTCTACTTTCACGATGCAATCTGCATCCCAGGTCCCAGTTGCGGGCCACCTCTGACTCTCTGGTAATTCCTTGGTGTAGTCTACCCATAGATCAAGAAATAATATGGCGTCTAAGCCGTGTTTATGATACATGAAGTACCCTGGAGTGTCCCTAGGAGGAATAGGAACAGCTTCTTCGAGTACCCCTTTTCTAGTTGTGATCTGTCTTAGTTTTGAAAAGAACGGCATATTGAAAACTGATCTGATACTTGGTTTTGAACAAACTTAATACAATAAAACACAATAATGAACAGTCATTCATACCACATGCAGGACATATCAATACATTTAACATTTAACATTTACATGAGCAACGATGATGGTGACGATGATCTAAGAAAACTTAATCACTAAACATAATACTCGGCATTATCTGAATTATTCTGAATTTATATACTTGATATACTAGATATACTGCTAAACAGTACAGATACACTGCTAAAACAGTGCAGACCGGATTTGTGTACCCAAACCCGTCTGGACCGGCACAACTTATGTGCACGCCAGAACGCCTCCCCAGTAATGGTACTCACCGGGTAGCTCGGAACGGAAGGCCTCGGAACGGGACTGAACCGAACTGGACCGGACTGGACTCGACTCGTCTCGAAAACTTCGGACACGTCAGGACATCGGAAACCTGGTGGGCCTCTGTATACCTCGGATCTTGCTCTCTCAGCTAGGCTCTGGTCGGGATACTTCGCACTTCTCACCGCCTCGTCTGGGTGTTGATCGCAGCCTCAGTCGCCCCCGCTTGACCGGAGGGAGATACAGGAAATCCTGCTGGTACGCGTTGTTATCCGTCCAGCTGTGGCAGGAGACCGGGCCTGCAACGCACCGCCGGCGCGTGAGATGAGAAAGTGTCCCTGTTCGGGCGCCATTCATGTGGTAAATAATTTAATTACCGGGACTTAATTTGATACAGAACATAATAAAAATAGCTCAATAAGTAAGAGGCAGAATCCGTGGTATTAGAGGTTAAGAACGGGCTTTATTCCAATGGACGATTTCGAAATCGTGGACTCCAAGTTCCATCACCACGGAGGTTCAGGAAGTGAAGTACATACATTATTGATAATTATTCACTTTTATACAATAGGCATTACAGTGAAGTAAATGCAAGAGGCGTAACAATTGATAGCAAAGATAACATTTCACATGCGTAGCTGAAAAAGGCGTAATTGGGAGTAACAAGGAAAACGTCATTGGTTATGATGTCACATATGGGTGGACCTATGAAATAATTTCGCAATGTCAGCAGAAATACTTGGCAGAGATGCGCGCGCAGCAGCATGACGTGTGATTGACGTGCAGCTAGGGGGTGAAGGGGACTTGACATTTAGCTCTACATGTGGCGACAGATGTCTAGAGGGTCAAGTCAACCTAATCCCAAATCATATCTAACATCCTATGTTTAAAGAACTATGTTATCCAAAAGAGAGGCCTTCTTGGAGTAGAATCTTATTCTATACTGACTATACTGACTGTTAGTGCGTGTACAAGCGTCTAAGTGTCTACACTAGATGCGAGGGCAGGAATCTTCCATAGTAACAGGGCTATGAATTACTTGCATGAAGACAGAGAAGCCGGGCCTTTCGTACTTAGGAATGGAATATCCGGCCTATTCATGGCAGATCTGAAAGAGGACATGTTGGCGGTGGACGCACATGTGTTTGCGTCTTCATAACTGGAACTGGAGGGAGCATACATGTACTTGTGATTCATACATGAAACCGTTGGGGTCCAAGATAGGGGACATAACTGACCAGAAAAATCCATATTTCCACATTAGCACAAGGGATTACTGGTATTATGCCAGTGTGAATATATACAACGCAATGGGGTCCTAGTTTGTGGGAGATGTGGTACAGGAGAATTGATATAGACTCAGTTTAGCACTTTAGTAGCATTTTAATGGTATGCTTGGATCTCGCACTGTCACTTTATTCTGCCACAGGCATTTAGCTAGCAATTAGCCAGCTGGCTCGTAATAATGTACTGTATTAGCATTGTGAGTTTATCGTTTACATATCTGGTTTGATGCAACGGGTGATCGCACTATTATCAGTTTTTTTGCACTGTCACTTTATATCATTGGTTATTTGCTATATGCAAGGCCCTTTCCACACTGTTGTCCTATTGCTTCTAATGGGCACCTGATTTTTCATATTTGTACTCTATTTTGCATTGCCATTTTACTGTGCTGTATATTCTCTTGATTCGTTTCTGGTCTTCAGTACTTAATGCAGAGGTGATGAGTTCAATTCTGCACCGTCACTGTATGGATCGCCAGTACTGTCCTTAAACTTTTATGTTTTGCATACTTTGCGATTTCTAGCTCCCAACAGGCGAGATTGAGGAAATGCATACTGTATTCGCACTGTCATTTTCTAAATTTGTCTGAAACTGTTAATGTTGGCCCGACAAGACATGGTATTGCACAATAAATGTCATATACTATTCGAGGCAGTGGGAGCTGACTATGTGGGGATAACATTTGTACTGTATTCCAAGCAATAAATCTATATATATGTGTGTGTGTGTGTGTGTGTATATATATGTGTGTGTGTGTATATATATGTGTGTGTGTGTGTGTGTGTGTGTGTGTGTATATATATGTGTGTGTGTGTGTGTATGTGTGTGTGTGTGTGTGTGTGTGTGTGTGTGTGTGTGTATATATATATATATATATATATATATATATATATAATGTCCCGCACATGTCCATAAGCTTTGGAGTGCACACAACAGGTAATGAACCATCAGGTTTTCATCTTTCAGGAATCTCGCTTTAATGCATCTGGGTTACAAATAGGACCTGACGCGTTTCGAGGATCTCCCTCTTTTTCAAAGGTCATAATGCAAATATGTCAAACCGGAAGTTCTGCACACACGTGTTTTATACTCTGCTTAGTGCAATTTCCATTTAGTGCATGCTGGGACTTCGTGTCCCGTTGAGAACAAGCATATCCCCTTTTAGTAAATCCGGTGTGTACACGCTTGCACTGATACTTCATAACCCTCAGTGGGCCCCAGAGTCACAAAAGCAAGTTAATTGTCCCATCACCTGTGCTGTTCTGGAAGTCCGGAAACGTTCCGAACTACAGCCTCCTTGCATTCCAAGGATGTTGCCACTCCCATGCACTAAATAGAAATTGCACTAAGCAGAGTATAAAACACGTGTGTGCAGAACTTCCGGTTTGACATATTTGCATTATGACCTTTGAAAAAGAGGGAGATCCTCGAAACGCGTCAGGTCCTATTTGTAACCCAGATGCATTAAAGCGAGATTCCTGAAAGATGAAAACCTGATGGTTCATTACCTGTTGTGTGCACTCCAAAGCTTGCGGGCATGTGCGGGACATATATATTTTACCTACTGGCAGTCACCAGTAGGTAGTTATAGTTAGGACCTATTTTCCATAGGAAATCCGCAACATTCTAGTTGGAATAACGTTGGCGCCGATTGACGAATCTTCGCAAAATTTTCCAAACTTTTGGCCAGCTCCGGTCCGCTCCTATCCTGAGAATTTCACGGTGATTCGTCAAGCGGGGACCGAGAAAAAAGGGGGGGGTCCCAAAACGTGTTTTCCCCATGCATTTTCCCATAGGACCTGTTGACGCAGCTACAGCCCGAACTGCTGAACGGAATTACACCAAATTTGGCAAAGAGGTAGTCCTTAGTTCAGACTTGTGCCTTTTGCTTTAATGGTGTAAATCCGTTCAGTAGTTCCTGAGAAAATTAGAGTTAAAAAGATAGATATATCTGGGCGGAGCCTAACCACACATCTCATCGTGAGATCTGATTGGCTGTCAGCACTTCATCCAAGAAGTGTTGGCAGCCATCTTGGGACCAATATACATGATAGCACCTCATTAAAAAGCATTGCAGTTAATAGAAGGTTTTAAGACTTTAGTTACATTATAAATCATTTGTTGATGGTACCATACTCATTTTAGGAATTGTGGTGTGTTCTAAGGTGATTTTACCATGTGAAAAAGCCTTCTGCTGGGATATCAGGAATCATGTTTGAGAGAACTATTTTCTCATGCTTTTCCTACAGAGGTTTGGAGGGTGATCTATAAGCTAATCTGAGAGCATATTTTCTGTAAATTCACATTATCTTTCTCAGTCATGTGAGAATGAAGTCTGACATTCTCAGTAAAACATGTACATCCAACAAGGGCAGAGACTGTCAGTTGATTCATTTGTGTTCTACTGCAGCTTCTCAGAGTGTTCTAAAGAACAACTAGAGCGCTAACAGTCCTACTTATGATAAACGTATTGCACACCTGAAGCCATCTTGATTGGAATAAAGTGATAACTCTTAAAACATTTAATTTACAGAGGAACAAAATGAGGGGGTTCATTTTGCCAAAGAAATTATGATTAGTGCTGCAGAAAGAAAAATTAGGGCACATTTTGACTTCTCAAATCCTCTTCTATTTCATAAAAAGATATGCAGACTGAAACATGCACTTTGAATACCAGCAGCAGACTTCCCTGGTGAGCAGTAGCTTTACTACAGTGATCAAATGAGCAGCTAGAGTGCTAACATTCAGAATTTATGGCAAATGTGTGACACATCTGAATGCCTTCTTGATGGAACCAAAATAAAAAACTGAAAGCATTTCCTACTGAGGAGACTGCAGTAAATGATGAAATTAGGAAACTTCATAACAAATAAATCTCCCAAGATGGCCACCAGAGACAAAAGAGCCCAAATGCAGCACAAATATCACCCAGATGTAGCCCAAATGTAGCCCAATGACAGAAGTGTGCAAAACACTTATTTTTTGTGCATTTGCAGTTTTATATAGTGCAGACTTGTCAGGTATTGGAGTGCTTTACATGAGCATTGGTTACATCACACAAGATCAAATTCATTTTGGTTGTAGACATGGGGAGACTAAGTGATTTGACCACAATCACAGAATGTTGAGCTGAAGCAGAAACTACAACCTGGTTCCCCAGTTGCAAAGTCTGCAGCTCTGGAAGTAACACCACATCCTCTCCCCTAGGTGCAACATTTAATCAAGTGGTCAACTGGATAAAAAAACATAAAGATTACAAATAATTTAAAAGTTCTTTGTCGCTATTTGAAAACTCAGAAAATATGTCCTCATTTTAGTTTTTTAGAGCACTAACCATAATTTTGATGCAAATAAGACCCTCTCATATATGTAATTTCTAAAGGAAATGCTCTAGGTATTACAGATTTGATTACATCAAGATGACGTCAGGCGTTCCACACTTTTGTAATAAATATAGAATGTTAGCAATCTAGTTGTTCATTGGGATACTGTTGAGAGGCAGAGGCCAGGGGCACGGACTCTGAAAATTGAAGACAGGTAGGAGAGTGCAGAGGCAACAATTTGACCACACTGGGCAGGCAGGAAGGGCAGTGGCAGCACAACAGACTATGGAGGGCAGTGGAAAGGGGGGCAGGGGCAACAAACCAACAATACAGGACTGGCAAGAGAGGCTGTGGCAATATAATAGACCATTGTGGGCAGAAGGAAAAGGCAGTGGTAGTACAACCATACATGCCAACAGACCCGTTTCAGCCAGGAAACGTTCAATGTTTTTAAGCTCAAATGGGCTTTATTTGATCTGTCTCCTGTCTACAATCTCCTCTTTTTCATTGTAACTCAAAGGGGAAAATCAATACCCCAGTTTTTTTCCAAAATCTCCCTCTTACCAAGTTCAAAATGTTCAAGTATGGTACATTGGATCATGGTAGGCAGGAGGAATTGGGTTAGGGACATGGACTTGGATAACAGAGGACAGGAGGGACATGGAGAGGTGCACCAAACTGACCCTACAGGGCAGGCATCGGGGTTTGCAGCAGCACAATACACCACACAGGGCATGTGGGACGGGAGTGCAGCACAAAAATCCATAGAAAGCAATATGGAGAGGACAGGACCATGCACATGGACAACAGAGAACAGAGGGGAAAGAGGCAATGGTAGCTAGCTGACCATAATGGACAGACCGGAGAGAAAGCTGCAGCATAACAGACCATAAAGGGCAGGAGGGACGGATCAGGGGCATTACAATGGAACAGACAAGCCAGGAGGGAGGGAATAGGGGTCTGCCCATGGAAACAGAGGGCTGGGGGCAAGGGGGCAGGGCAGGAGCAGCAAGATGACCATGGAGGTCAGGCAGGATGGGCACTAGAAACAAGACACACCATGGAGAGCAACAGTGAGACTAGGATGGCATACACACAGACCATGGAGGGAAGGTGGGAGCGGGTCAGGGGCAGCTAGCTGACCACACAGGGAAGGTGGGAGGGGCCATGGCAGCACAGAAGACCATGCATGGCAAGCGAGAGGGTTAGTGGCAGCACAATGGCTATGATGGGCAAGAAGGAGGGTGCAGGGGCATGCACAAAGGACCATGGAGGATAGAAGGGAGGGTCATGACCTGGGCACAGACAAGAGTTCAGGGGAAAGGGCCTCACAACAGACCGCGCGGGGCAGGCAGGAGGAGCAGTTGCAGCACAACAGACCAGGGAGGGCAGAAGGGTGTGGCAGTAAAATGGACTATGGAGGACAGGAGGAAGGGGATAGGGGCATGGCATGTGGACAGGCAGGGTGGAGGTGGCAGGGACCAGGTTACAGTCATCTGACAATGCTAGGCAGGTGGGAGGGGAGTGGCAGCTCAACAGAACACTCAGTGTAGATGGGAGTGGCAGGTCCATGGAACATGGTGGGCAAAAAGGATGGAGCAGGGGCATGCACAAAGACATTGGAGGACAGGGGGAAGGAGAATAGGGGCAGCAAGTTAAGCACAGAGGCTAAGCAGGAGGTCAATGATGGGCCATAGAATTGGGCAATGGAGAGAAGGATGAGTGGACTGGTACATCATGCTAAATGGAGGGCAGTGGCAGCACATCAGACCATGCATGGCAGGAGGGAGGAGGCTAGTCCACGGATTCAGACAACAGAGGATAGGGAGGAGGTGGATGGGGCAGCAAGCTAACTGTTCAGAGAAGGTGGGTGTTAGGAACTTTATTGTTTTTAAAATGTGTGTCTGTGCGAACTACTTAAAATATGAACAACTATGCAGCATAATCTCACTGTTATTCAGGAAGAAGAGGACGTTTGTGACTGTGACTCCGGGCTCACTTGGCAGAAACACCCCCTGACCCTCTACCCCCCCATCGCAAAATGTAATGCCCGTGAAAAGGGTAGGTGGACGCAGTGTTATATAGAACATAGTCCTGCGAGCACGATTGAAAATGAAAACTAGATATAGTATATGGTATAAACTATGCACCAAAAAGTGTGATATAAGATGAACCGGGGCTTGAAATATAATATGCAATACATTGTGCGCAATGACAGATTCATTGGAAAGCGCGAGATAGCACAGGCACTAGCGTGTGCTATGCAATATGCGCCTTGGAGTGTAATATGCACAGGGCAGTGTTGTGTAACCTAACTAGTCTCTAAAGTTGTAATATAAAATATGTGCTGGGGAGTGTAACGTTGCATATGCACTGTGACAAAGATATGGATCCCAGGTTGTAATATGTATGGCATAGCGCTGTGCGTTATAACATAGGCATCGAGGAAGGCACGTTAGATGGGGCAATATAACCCGTGCGAAGGCAAGTGTGGCATGACATATTCACGGGGTGGGGTTACAGTGCACATGGGCTAGAGAGTGTCATAGCATACGCACTAGCTGGTGGAATACAACACAGAGGTTGTGAGGCACTCGGCGGGCACTGGTGGGTGTAACACAGCATTGGGCTCAGCCCGGAGCACGCTGTGACTCTCAAGTGAGATTCATCTCCTTTCCAGAGAGTAAAATAAAAAGTGTTACACATCCGGTGGTGGATGTGTATTTTATTAACCGTGAGGGGGGTTTCTTGCATAGTTTGGTCGAATTTTTGTCGAATCCCCTTTGAATGGCTTGGTGTGCGTGTATATTAAATGTGCCTGTCAATAGCTATCCATGTTTGTATAAATAAACGACAAGGGTGTCTACTTGGAGAGTACCCACTGGCGGGGACGCTGGGATTAGGCCCGGTGAGTCGTCAGACAGATCAGAGCTTCACTAGCGGTGTAAATACATTCCACGTGGATTCATTCTATGCATAGTCGCCTTTTAATGAATATCACGCAAATCGTCATGGTGATGGGTACATACGGTTTGTCCAGCATGTCCTAGGTGTTTCTATATATATTTTTTTTAAATAATAAAAAACAAAGGCCGGCCCCTGGGGGATGGGGTCTCCGGGGCCATAAGTGGCCTGAGGAGGGGGGCTACGCAGCCCCCTCCTAAAGAATTAAAAAAAAAAAAAGGCCATGACACGTGTTTGGGGTCCCCGGGGCCGATTAAGACCTTGGGAGGGCCAAATTAATTTTTTTCAACAAAAAAAATTAGGGTGCAGACCCTGGGGGATGGGGTCCCCAGGGCCAGTAAATTGGAAAAAGAAGGGGGGCCACACAGCCCTCCTTCTTAAAAAATAAAATAAATAAAAGACCGGCATCGCGCCGGAGGCCATGCCCCCTCCTTGCAGCACTCTGCAAACGCACCCCCTGGCCAGTTGTAAGTTGGGGAATTAATTCCCCTGCAATACTGAGGGTCCCTGAGGGCCAACTAGCCCAACAGGCATCTCCAGTATGCGCCAGGGAGCTGCGTTGCAGACAGGTGTTCTGAGGCCACGCTCCTTCTACACCTCTATGCAACGCAGCTCTGTGGCGCTTACTGGAGGTACCTAGTGGGCTAGTTTGACCCTAGGGACCCTTAGGATTCAAGGGGACTTAATCTCTCATCAACTTAGAACGGCCACAGGGCGCGTTTACACAGTGGTGAAGGGAGGGGACGGGGCCTGAGGTGACGTGTGCAAACACGCCCTGTGGCGTGTTTTAAGTTGGGGAAATAATTCCCTTTCAATCTTGAGGGACCCTGGAGGCCAACTAGCCCACCAGGTGCTTCCAGTAAGCCTCGCTGCGCTGCGTTGCAGAGAGGTGGTCTAGGCCGTGCCCCTTTTTACATCTCTCTGCAACGCAGCTCTCTGGCGCTTACTGGAGGTACCTAGTGGTCTAGTTGGACCCTAGGGACTCTCAGGATTCAAGGGGACTTAATCTCTCAACTTAGAACGGCCACAGGGCGTGTTTACACAGTGGGGAAGTGAGGGGACGGGCCTGAGGTGATGTGTGCAAACAAGACCTGTGGCACGTTTTAAGAGGTAGTTTTAATCCCCTGCCCTATTATATACTAGGGGCTTACAGAGGAGATCATGCTGATCACACGGTGATCCCAACGCATAGTGTTCCCTAGTGTATGTAGGTGGTTTCACTGTATTCTGAGTGTCTTTTAACATAGCACTGGCTCTAGGACTGATTAGTCAGACTCAGTTACCACCAGTATCCGTCTGAAAAAGTTGAGGGCACAGGATGATTTTGCAACAAGGCTTCTGCTCTTCTGTTTGTTCTTTCTGCACGTTATCCTTCCTGCACTTTTCTTCGTCTTTGAGGATTTCTGTTGCTTCTTTCTGCATTTCTTTTTTTTCTTTCTGTGCGTTTTTTCTTCTTTCTTCACATGTCCTATCTCTGTAGGCATAGTTAGAAATTAGCATTTAAAAAACCTTTGAAATTCACAGAAAAAACCATAGGTTTTAGGCACGTAATAATTAGGAATTAGCATTTAAAAAACTTTAGAAATTCACTGAAAAAACCATAGGTTTCAGGGGCGTTATAGTTAGCTGGACTTTTCACTCGTACAAAACCATTGACATTCCCCCGTTATAGTTAGTTCAGCTAACTATAACTCGCGCGCGCCCGCAATGCACTGCTGATGACGTCACATATTACATCACTCATGACATGGTCAGTGACCTCACTGACATCACTGATGACATCATCCTTGTGATAGTGTGGCAGACCTCCTCTCCCCCTAATATAACCTTTGATACACACATTCAAAAATAGAAACTAAAATTTTCAAAACAATTGACATACCAATATCCATTACAACAACCTATTCAGTAATTCTAAGATCCACATACACATCCACTCATTCACCAACAGTCCTATACAGTCACTCATACATGTACTCACTCATCATATGTACTCATACACCTATACATCCTGTTACACAACGCCACTCATCCATAAAGTTACTTACACACATAGTCACTCATGCTAATAAAGAATCAAACATCCATTTACTTGCATATACAGTTATACACACACCACCACACTTACTTCTACAGAAACTTACACATACTTAGTCTTTTAAACAATCACTTATAGAAACACATACTTATTCATACAGGAACTCTTTCAATCTCTCACATATACTCACTTCTATACACCAATAGTCACATATACTAGTTTAAAACATATGTAGTTACTCATAAAGACACTATTGAGACAGTCATTCAATCACTAACACACCCATGCACACACTCATCCACCCATACAGTCCTGCACACATGCTGTCTTCAACACATACAAACAGTGAGTCACTCATTCATACACCTATGCACTACGTAATACCCCCACCGAACCATACAGACACTCAGACACTCGTACTGATGCTCAAAAAACCAACTAATAACCTATATAGACACTCATGTAGCTACTCACCAACCCATGCAGCCACTTATACACAAAGTGAGACTGATACAGATATTTACATATTTAAACATTACTCACTAAGCCATGTATTCACTAAGATACACTTAATCAGTCAGTTATACAATCAATTTTTCAAAAACCAATCATCCATTTAGACACTTATATACCCATTTATTCTTCCATCGACCTTGAGATATAAATATATAAAACATATGTAATTTTCAGAAAAACACACATTCACTGGATGATGTCATGAGTGATGTAATATGTGACGTCATCAGCAGGGCATTGCGGGTGCGCGAGTTATAGTTAGCTGAACTAACTATAACGGGGGAATTTCAATGGTTTTGTACGAGTGAAAAGTCCAGCTAACTATAACGCCCCTGAAACCTATGGTTTTTCAGTGAATTTCTAAAGTTTTTTTAAATGCTAATTCCTAACTATAACGTGCCTAAAACCTATGGTTTTTTCAGTGAATTTATATATATATAATATAGTGTAGCGCTCAGAAGTGAAAACACAAGCATCCCAAACCAATTTAGAAACAGAGTGAATATTGGCATATTAAATTACTTCAAAAATCTTATCAATCGTACCAGAGATATGAGTTTTTGAAGTTTTATATGAAAATAGTGCCAAAAAGTGCTACTCTTGGTTATCTGGTCCCGCTAAACCATGGAAGTCCCAAGATCAGGCAAACTGCATTGGAGTGTAGGTCCGATGCAGAGGCAGGTTACTTACGCTACCTTCTCAAGTTGTGTGCAGAGTATTGTTTGTGTTGTGGTGTTTGCCTTGGTGGGGCCACAAGGAGGAGGCTGTTGGCATGAGGAGCAGGTCGTTGTTGTAGCGCAAAGAGTGGGTCATCACTGGAGCTTTGCTATGGTTGATCATCATGGGACTTTACTTTTGGCACAAAGTTAGTTTCTCTCATTGCCTTTTGTCAGGGACGGTCACTTTCAGTGCATAGAGCAGGTCTCCTTGGGGCTTTGCGCAGGCTTGAAGTGGTCCCTTCATGGTTGCCAGGAGCCAAAACCCTCTATCTTTTTTTCTTTAGGAGGAGTTCACACTGATGGCAGTCAAGGGTCCAGGACCTAGATGTCACCTCTTTAAGGACCCACTCCACCAGAGGCCAACAGCAGGTCCCACAGTAGTCCAGTTGGTACTGGTCAGCAGGGCAGTTTCAGGGTGGCCTCTGGAAGCTTGTGTCCCTCTAGCTCAAACAGGAGATCAGCCAAATTGACCCTTGGAATCACTCTGGGTAGCCTGGGTTCAAGGCAAGCAGGTCCTATCCTTCAGTCAGCAGGGTAGTCCCTCTTCCTCAGACAACAGGACAGTCCTATTGAATCTTCCACAGATCCAGGAGTGCTCTGAGAGGTACTGAATGTTCCAGTTGTATACCTGGTGCCAGCCTTTGGGTGGGGCAACTCCTGGACCTCTCCCCCCCCCCCCCCCCAATAGCTGTTTCTGATTGGTTCTTGCACTTCCCCCTGGTACTGGTGCAGAACTGTGTATGGTGACATAGACAAGGGCAGGCCTGGTGTCAGGTTCCTTTGTGTGTGCTGCAGGCAAGGTCATCCTGTCCTGAAGACCCTCTCCCCTCACACCTAGGCTTCCTTTGTCTCACTGGAAGTAATACACAATTCACAACAGTACAGCCATTCAAAGTAATGCGACTCAGGACACTGGAAGAAAGGCACAGTTGGTTTGGGCAGAAATGCCAAGTTTCGAAAAGTGGCATTTAAAAAACATCCAACTTAAAATATGACTTTATCATCAATGAGGAATTTAAATTACAATTCATTCATTGCAAACATAATTTCTCTTTCGGTTTCCAATCGCACGATAGCACTCATTAAATGTAATAAGGCAACCCAGTGTTAGTCTATGTGTGAGAGAACCTTACCACAGGTTAAAGAAAAGACTTTAGAAGTTTTAAATTGGTAGCAGATATAAAACTTAAACCCACATGTCTTACTTTTCAAATACCATTTACCCTGTTCTAAGAGCCTTTTAGGGCCTACTTTAGGGGTGACTTCTAAGTAGTAATAAAAAACAAAAAGGCTTAGGCTTGGCTAAAGGTTTCTTTTGTCAGGTTGAAATGGTAGTTTAAGACTATACAACAGACTGCAGTGGCAGGCCTGAGACCTGTTTTACTGCTGCTGCCCACTACTGGCATTTGAATTTACAGGCCCTAGGAATAGGTAGTACCATTTACTAGGGATTTATACGTAAATTAAATGTGCCAATTAGGTGTACACCAGCACTTTAGCTTTGATTAGCAGGGTTAAAATGCACATAGTCCTAAAGCTAACAAAAACAAGTTCAGGAAAGTTAGGAAGTGAAGGCAAAAAGATTGGGGGAATACCATGCCAAGGATGTCCAACGGGTCTGGACCTAGAAAGGACCTGGACTTTAGGAAGGAGTTGTGGGCAGCAGCCTTACCCATCCTCATTCCCCTCTCTATCACTCCCCTCCTGCCTCCCTCCCAATATGCAAAGGGATTTCTAAAAGCACACACACATTTACCTGCACTTTGCAGGTGTTTAGTAAAACTATGCATATGTGTACCCTTCATTCTGCTGGAAAGGTAAAAGAAAATTTAGATTTCAGTCAGTATTCCTGGGTCTGCATGTTATTCCCTATTCGGGGGAAATAACTTTGAGTCCCTGGATTTAGGGGCAGAGACCTCAATCTGCAATCTCCTGTGAATAGTCTGGTCAGAAGTGCCCCATTTCAACTGAGCCTACTGTTCAGCATTAAACCTTTCATCCTAGAACAAGGCATCAAGACCGTAGTTCATTCTTTAGTCCTTTCATTCTTCAGTTCTTTCTTTGGCTCTTCTTTAGTTCATTCTTTCATCCTAGAACAAGGCATCAAGCCCGCTGTTTATTCTTTAGTTGTTTCATTGTTTAGTTCTTCTTTAGTTCATTCTTTCATTAAACCTTTCATCCTAGAACCGGTAATGAAATATTTCATTACCGGTACTATTTTTTATGCGGTAAAGTCTAGTAAGAATAACTCAGTAAATATAAGAGGCAGAATCCGTGGTATTAGAGGTTCTAAAAGGCTTTATTCCTCTACAAAGGAAATACAATTCGAAGTGCAGGCTTCACACTCCATCACCATGAGGGTTCAGGAAGGAAGGCAATACATTATTGACAAGTAATGGTATTTATATGGAAAGCATTACATTAAGACAGATGCAAGAGGCGTAACAGCTGATAATACAGATATAATACACATACATAATAAAAAAAGGCGTAAACATAGGTGTAACCAAATACGTCATTTAAACATGATGTCACAAGTGGGTGGATCCATGAGAGAATCCTGCAATGTCAGCAGAAATACTTGGCAGAGATGCGCGCGCAGCCGCATGACGTGTGATTGACGTGCAACTAGAGGGTGAAGGGGACTTTGACATTTAGCTCTACATGTGGAGACAGAAGTCTGGGGGGTCATGTCAACCTAATCCCAAATCATATCTGATATCTTATGTTTAAAGAACTGTATTATCCAAAAGGAAAGGTCTCTAGGATGAAATCTATTCTATACTGACTGTTAGTGCGTGTACAAGCGTCTAAGTGTCTACATGAGATGCGAGGGGGCAGGAATCTTCCATGGTAACCGGGGCTATGAATTACTTGCATGAGGACAGTGAGGCCTGGCCCTTTGCACGGTAGCTGGAAGAATGTTTACCTAAACTACTAGACAGGAATGCATCGGATGAGGAGCGGAGTAGATAATCTTGAAGGTGAAATACAGTTTTTGGCAGGCAACAGGCTGGATCAGGCACCGTTAGCCGCGCAGGGAGTAGGACAAAGTTCATGGATACAGATGCATGCTCGGACTGGAGCTTTCAGAGACAGAAGGCAGGAAAAGGCTTGATGGCAGAATTCAGGGCCTACTCGCCTGAATCTGTGAAATGTGGAAAGTGAACCACATAAAGTCGGTGGCCTTTCATACTTAGGAATGGAATATCTGACCCATTCATGGCGGATCTAAAAGAGGACATGTTGACGGTGGACGCACATGTATTTGCGTCTTCATAACTAGAACTGGAGGGAACATACATGTACTTACATGGAGCCGTTGGGGTCTACGATAGGGGACATAACTGATCACAAAATTCATATTTCCTCATTCCCTCCTTGTCCCCTACGGACCCTCAGGAGATATCGATCTTCATCAATCCATCGATCTGTTCATATAGCATCATTTGTTCTTCTTTCTTCTTCCGGGATCTTGAACGAAAGCTTGGATGCGGGATACACGATGTGGCACACAGACCACAAATCGCTGGCCCACATTGTAGACATAAGCAGCAACTGAATAGTATGAGAAAGCCAATACCTAGGAAGGATAGGATCCTCCATCCCCAGGCTGACAACATGTTCCAGAACCAACCGGACCAAGTCCAGGTGCCTGGGCTCTGGTGTATCTGGCTTATAATCTTATGAAGGCGGGTTATGGCTTTATATACTGACGGTGAATTTTCTGGTATGAAAATGCAGCAACTTGATCCGATGACTCTACAAGCTCCGCCCCTATCGGCCAGGATGACGTCAAGGACAAGACGATTTTGAAGCACAACAATCCGCATAGCAGACTGCTCTTCTGTTAAATTGCCTAAGGCGGACGTAGTCTCGTTTACTACTGCTTCAAGGGTTCTAGTTAATCTACGTATCAGTTTACTATTAGTGACTGTTCCTATATAAGGAAAGAAACCTTTATTGAAATCTGTGTATTGCTCCCATGCCGTTTCAGTGTAATCGACGATCGGGAGATCTCTCTGCTGTCTATTGTGTACTAAATGGGTATTTCTGTGATAATCAGGAGGAGCTAGGAAAACAGGTGGCAGAAGGAATGCTATGTAACAGGTACCATCCCAATCTAGAGGTAGACATATATATGCGGTCTGGCCACATATGAAGTAAGAATGACGGGAAGCTCTAAATGCAGATTTGCCTTGATCACTGAATTTTATTACAGTGGTGCATTTACTATGGCCCATGTGTATGGAACCATTCTTTCTTACACATAATTCCCCTTTAACTGGGAATACTGACATAGCGGGCAAGATTGGTGTAGCTTCGGATTCGACATTCAGAATCAGGAGGTTAAGTGTAAAATTACCTAATCCATATACTTCATTTTCTAGATCAGTTCCTGTTCTTTTGGGAAGTCCCTCCTTGTTAGGGTAGCAGACTTTAAGCAAAACCAAGTTCAGGTTTCCCCATACCCAGTTGTCTTGATAAACTGCGGAATTTGAATCTAGGGAATTAATCAAACTAAACCATGCTCCACAGGAGCCATTGTGTGTGAACGGATATGGAAAGAGGGGCAAAACTCCCTTATAGTTCTGATAAGGAGGGAGTCTGCCACATATCCAACAATTTGTAGCATTGCTGGTCTGATGGGAATGATGTAACATACTAATAAATGTGTTGTTGCGTAGCGCAAATCTATAAGACAACTCATGCGGAGGTAATTCGCTAAAAGAATGTTCAGCAGTAACATTGTAAGCACATTTAGAAATAGGGTAATACATATGCAACAATATACTAGAAATGAGGATCAGAAGACTTAGAAAAAACAAAATTAATAATGTTACTGTGCAGTGACTACGAAGTGATTTACAATACGCATGCTTTTTAAGCTGCATCTGTTGATTTCTTTCTCTATTCCGGTCTAGAGGATACATGTCAGAGACAAATTCAACCGATTCACCTTGGAGAGGACTTAAACAATCAAATTGTCTGACTTACTAGACCTTAATTTTAGTTTATAAAGTTCAGTTTTCATGGGTTCAACCAAGGGGAGCTTTGAATCAGTCTGTGAAGGGATACAAGGCTGATTGTTCACATCGGTCGGTAGTCCATAAAATTTCTTGATATGACTCGAGTGCAACCACCCTTTACGTCCCTCGATCTTCACGGCTGTCCTTGTTACTAGTAGAACAAGTTTTGGCGATTTCCACCTAGGCTCCAGTTGGGTCTTCCGGTCGAAATTCCGTACTAGGACCAGATCACCTGGAACCACGTCATGGGGCTTCACCTCAGTGTTATCGGGAAAAGCTGCGGCTACCTGTGAACGACAAGATTGTAGTGCAGACATCAAGGAAGCTAGGTAATCTGTCAGCATATTACAGTCAACATCAGTGATTTTGCGAGGTATAGGCGTCCCCCACATATTTGGTGGTCTACCGAAGATCACCTCGTACGGGGATAGCCCTGTTCGAGAATGTGCTACCATTCTCATGTAAAAGAGTGCAACTGGTAAAGCTACTATCCAATCGACACCTTTTTCTCTACATATTTTGGACAATCTAATTTTCAGAGTTTGATTGTGGCGTTCCACGAGACCTGCGGCCTCAGGATGTCGGACACAGTGGAATTTCCATTGGTAGCCTAACAAAAGTGAAACGTGTTTCATTAATTCGGATGAGAATGGCTGGCCGTTATCTGAGTATACAACACGTGGCAAACCATATCGTCGGAAGAATTCTCGCACTAGCTGTTTGGCAGTAGTCGGGGCAGTGTAATCTGAAACCGGGTAGGCTTCTGTCCAACGGGAAAGAGCACAGACAACTACGAGAACATATTTGAATCCTCGACATCGTTCCATCTGGATATAATCCATCTGGAGGACTTCAAAAGCATGATCGGGAGGTTGAAATCCACCCTGCTCTACGGGGATGCTTTTACCTGGATTAAACTGACAACATATCATACAGGTACGTACTTTCTGTTTGGCTGCTGCTCGCAAGTGTTTGTTGAACCAAATGTGTTGAATACTGTCTAGCATAGCTTTTTCTCCTAGGTGCGCTGGACTGTGTATTGTGTTAATGATGACTTGAACCATGGAATCGGGAAGAAACCATATAGATTTTTCCTTCGTCATCCATCCTTGATCCGTTTGGATCCCTCCTAATTCAGTCCATTTCTTTATTTCTTCTGGTGTAGCGTGTGTCTGTATGTCAATTATATCAAGGGCGGGATCCTTAACTGTCATGCAATGTGTTGGTGTCGGAACTATTGTCTTTGTCGCGTCAGTTGTATGAGTCTGGTTCTGAGCAGTCTGTTTAGCCTTTCTGTCAGCTAGGTCATTACCCTGAGAAATGATATCGGTAACTTTTGTATGAGCTTTGCATTTCATAATCGATATTGCAGTAGGTAAATGAATCGCATCTAATAGGGCTTGAATGAGGGGTCCGTGTTGGATGTGGGCACCATGAGAAGTTAGATAACCTCTCTCTCGCCACAGCACGCCGAAGTCATGGACGACTCCGAATGCATAACGTGAATCTGTGTATATGTTAACTTTCTTATTTTTGGCTTGAATACAGGCTTGTGTCAGAGCGATGAGCTCTGCTGCTTGAGCTGACAAAATGTTAATACAATTTGTTTCAATGACTTCAGTGTCTGTTGTGACTGCGTAAGCGGCCACTAACTCTCCTGTACTTGTTCTCATACATGAACCTTCTACATACAATGTCAAGTCTGGATCTGATAAAGGGATATCTGTCAAGTCTTGTCTGGGTTTTGTCGTGATAGTAATGACTTCAATACAATCATGTGCTAATGGATCTGTAACATCTGTGACGGGGTGTTACCCTGCCAGGTACTCTCAAATTTCAATACTCTATTCTTAACTTGCGGCAGAGAATTTTCAACTAATTTTGTCACAAACAAATGTGGATATGACTCGCTACTTGCTTTTATGCCACTATTTATTTATACCAAAACATTTTTCAAATCGGGAATAGAAATCACTAGTGTCTTCATCTTGCTTTTGTTTACAGGCTGAGATTGCACCCCAGTCCTCCTTTTTCGTAGTTAATAAACGTGGCAGTACCTGCACTAGTAATCCTGGTAGTGCTGTAGTCTTTTCCCCAAGCCCTGCTCCTGCAGCTCGGGCCTTTTCTTCGTTTTCTAATGCTGTCCAATCTATCTTTTGGTCTCCCACCTCCCATTCCTTTTCTTTGAGTTTTTCATAAACACCGGCGGGTAGTAGGACTTTTAATATTTTCATAATGTCGGGGTAGGTATACTCTCCCATGAGTAGCATGTCTTTTATCTCACGGTGGAAACCTGCTGGATCCTTGTCATGGCTGGGTACTACTTTCTTCATTTCTAATAATTCGATTTTAGTTATAGGCGTGTACACAAACACGCGTGTAAAGTTATTACCTTCACCTCTGATTGGGTGTACTTCGCGTAACGGATTCAGTCTATCTATGTGATACATTTTTCTTCCCATAGTGGGAACTGGAACGTGCTCTGGGCACACGAAAGTTATATACTGGTTTCGAAATTCTAGAATTTCTTTAATCAAATCAGTACCTGAACCTCTCCATTTATTCGTGAGTAATTCGGTCAATATGTCAGGTAAGGGTCCAGGATCGGAGTGTTGGCTTTTATATAATATAAGGAGGTGTTGAATCATGTATATACTAGCTGAACGCTGTTCGTCTGGGGCGAGATTCAGAAACGTGTGTGCTAGTGCATCATCACTGTATTTGTTGGGACTGTCAGCCCATTGTACTGCTGACCTGGCTAATTCTTGTTCATCCATGGAATTGAGCATATGGTACCCCCTTCGATCTCGGAGTAATTTATCAGCGGCTTGAAATAGGTGTTCAGGGGACCTTGTATTTAACATAGGGGTTTGAAAATGTCTATTACATTCTGGACGTATCGGACATATCGGATCATTGAAGCCTCTAGTATTATTATGGGGTCTTCCTCTACCTACGTAAGCTATCGTTTCTATTTGTTCTGATTCTTGCTCCTCCTCTCCCTCTGATTCAATTCTGTCTGCTTCTCGTCTTTCTTTATGTATTCGTTCTACTTCTTTGCGGATCTTTCGGCACATAACTACTATGCATGACTGTTTATCATGTTTCTCTTCTGATATGTTCTGACCCCATTTGGCAAGTTTTTGCATGGTATCATGATCTGCCCCAGGCCTGTCTTGGTTCCTGATCACGCAGTTTATGAAAAAACGTAGTAGTTGTCTTTGTACATCCACTTTCTGGTACTCCATAGCTTCGTTAATACTTTCTGGGCCTCGCCCTGTTTGGACAAAGTGATATATATTGTCTAGGTGCTCAACCATTCCTGGTATCGTCATTAAATACAATGTAGCCCGTCTTATACGTAGTGATGATATTAGCAATCTGTCCTGTTTACCTGGCACTGGATCGTATCTACAATCCACAAGATGTTCTCTAAACATGTCGGATGTCACTAGATGGGGTGTACGTTGAAGTGCTAAATCTCTAAGGGTCTGTTTATTTCGTGGTGGTGTGGCAAACATGTCTGTCGTACCTCCTGTAGCACCGTCTGAGGTGCTGGGCAAGAAAGGATTTGTTGGACGTAAGATAGAAATTGTAGATGCGGGAAAAACAGTAGAAACGGACGGACCTGTTGGAACTAGTGCAGGAGTTTGTTGCTGCGGGGATACAGACGGATGCTCTTGGGGTTGAACACCATCGGCAAGCGGTGTGTGTGGTATGGTATTAGCATACTCGGGAGCTACGTCATCTAAATAGGAGGAAAGGAAGACGTCCTTTGCTGTTTTAGGATGTGCTTTTGTCGGGAGCAATGGAGGAGTCAAGTCTTTTGGTATTTCCGGGGTAGCCTTAGGTAATCCTTCGGCCAGAAGAGGATACATACCATTCATAAGAGTGTTTCTTTGTCTATCTACTTGTTCCGATTTAACTCGGGTACCTTCCTCTATTAATAAATGTTCTCGGGTTTTATTCGAATTCTCCCTACCTTTCTCTTCCTGTCTGAGCGCCTTTTCTGTACGTCTATATGATTCTTTACGCCATAATTCAATGGCATCTTTCTGTGACTGTCTGGCTTTCTTTTTCCATAATTCTTCTTCTACTCTCATGATGCAGTCTGCATCCCAGGTCCCCGCTGCGGGCCATCTCTGACTCTCTGGTAAATCCTTGGTGTAGTCCACCCATAAATCAAGAAATAATACGGCATCTAGGCCATGTTTATGATACATAAAATATCCTGGAGTGTCCCTAGGTGGAATGGGAACAGCTTCTTCGAGTACCCCTGTTCTAGTTTTGATCTGTCTTAATTTCGAAAAGAGCGGCATTTTTAGATCTGGTTACTTAATCTTAAACAACCTTAATACAAATAAACACAATAATGAACAGTCATTCATACCACAATGTATAGAACGTATTTAACATTTAACATTTGACAGTTTAACGAACGATGATAACTAATAAGAAACTAGTTACTGACATAATACTAACACTAAATAATACTTAATTATATGCAAGACATACTAGATATACTGCTAAACAGTACAGATACACTGCTGAAACAGTGCAGACCGGATTTGTGTACCCAAACCCGTCTTGACCGGCACAGACTATGTGCACGTTTAAATGCCTCCCCGGCAATGGTACTCACCGGGTAGCTCGGAACGGAAGGCCTCGGAACTGAACTGAAACTGGACCGGACTGGACTCGACTCGACTGGACTCGGAACTTCGGAACCTGGTGGGCCTCTGTATACCTCGGATCTTGCTCTCTCAGCTAGGCTCTGGTCGGGATACTTCGCACTTCTCACCGCCTCGTCTGGGTGTTGATCGCAGCCTCAGTCACCTCCGCTTGGCCGGAGGGAGATACAGGAAATCCTGCGGGTACGCGTTTTTGTCCGTTCAGCTGTGGCAGGAGACCGGGCCTGCAACGCACCTCCGGCGCGTGAGATGAGAAAGTGTCCCTGTTCGGGCGCCAATTTCTGTGGTAAATATTTCATTACCGGTACTATTTTTTATGCGGTAAAGTCTAGTAAGAATAACTCAGTAAATATAAGAGGCAGAATCCGTGGTATTAGAGGTTCTAAAAGGCTTTATTCCTCTACAAAGGAAATACAATTCGAATTGCAGGCTTCACACTCCATCACCATGAGGGTTCAGGAAGGAAGGCAATACATTATTGACAAGTAATGGTATTTATATGGAAAGCATTACATTAAGACAGATGCAAGAGGCGTAACAGCTGATAATACAGATATAATACACATACGTAATAAAAAAAGGCGTAAACATAGGTGTAACTAAATACGTCATTTAAACATGATGTCACAAGTGGGTGGATCCATGAGAGAATCCTGCAATGTCAGCAGAAATACTTGGCAGAGATGCGCGCGCAGCCGCATGACGTGTGATTGACGTGCAACTAGAGGGTGAAGGGGACTTTGACATTTAGCTCTACATGTGGAGACAGAAGTCTGGGGGGTCATGTCAACCTAATCCCAAATCATATCTGATATCTTATGTTTAAAGAACTGTATTATCCAAAAGGAAAGGTCTCTAGGATGAAATCTATTCTATACTGACTGTTAGTGCGTGTACAAGCGTCTAAGTGTCTACATGAGATGCGAGGGGGCAGGAATCTTCCATGGTAACAGGGGCTATGAATTACTTGCATGAGGACAGTGAGGCCTGGCCCTTTGCACGGTAGCTGGAAGAATGTTTACCTAAACTACTAGACAGGAATGCATCGGATGAGGAGCGGAGTAGATAATCTTGAAGGTGAAATACAGTTTTTGGCAGGCAACAGGCTGGATCAGGCACCGTTAGCCGCGCAGGGAGTAGGACAAAGTTCATGGATACAGATGCATGCTCGGACTGGAGCTTTCAGAGACAGAAGGCAGGAAAAGGCTTGATGGCAGAATTCAGGGCCTACTCGCCTGAATCTGTGAAATGTGGAAAGTGAACCACATAAAGTCGGTGGCCTTTCATACTTAGGAATGGAATATCTGACCCATTCATGGCGGATCTAAAAGAGGACATGTTGACGGTGGACGCACATGTATTTGCGTCTTCATAACTAGAACTGGAGGGAACATACATGTACTTACATGGAGCCGTTGGGGTCTACGATAGGGGACATAACTGATCACAAAATTCATATTTCCTCAGGTTTCTTTTGTCAGGTTGAAATGGCAGTTTAAGACTGTACAACAGACTGCAGTGGCAGGCCTGAGACCTGTTTTACTGCTGCTGCCCACTACTGGCATTTGAATTTACAGGCCCTAGGAATAGGTAGTACCATTTACTAGGGATTTATACGTAAATTAAATGTGCCAATTAGGTGTACACCAGCACTTTAGCTTTGATTAGCAGGGTTAAAATGCACATAGTCCTAAAGCTAACAAAAACAAGTTCAGGAAAGTTAGGAAGTGAAGGCAAAAAGATTGGGGGAATACCATGCCAAGGATGTCCAACGGGTCTGGACCTAGAAAGGACCTGGACTTTAGGAAGGAGTTGTGGGCAGCAGCCTTACCCATCCTCATTCCCCTCTCTATCACTCCCCTCCTGCCTCCCTCCCAATATGCAAAGGGATTTCTAAAAGCACACACACATTTACCTGCACTTTGCAGGTGTTTAGTAAAACTATGCATATGTGTACCCTTCATTCTGCTGGAAAGGTAAAAGAAAATTTAGATTTCAGTCAGTATTCCTGGGTCTGCATGTTTTTCCCTATTCGGGGGAAATAACTTTGAGTCCCTGGATTTAGGGGCAGAGACCTCAATCTGCAATCTCCTGTGAATAGTCTGGTCAGAAGTGCCCCATTTCAACTGAGCCTACTGTTCAGCATTAAACCTTTCATCCTAGAACAAGGCATCAAGACCGTAGTTCATTCTTTAGTCCTTTCATTCTTCAGTTCTTTCTTTGGCTCTTCTTTAGTTCATTCTTTCATCCTAGAACAAGGCATCAAGCCCGCTGTTCATTCTTTAGTTGTTTCATTGTTTAGTTCTTCTTTAGTTCATTCTTTCATTAAACCTTTCATCCTAGAACAAGGCATCAAGACCGTAGTTCATTCTTTAGTTCTTTCTTTAGTTCATTCTTTCTTTAGTTCATTCTTTCCTAAGTTCTTTCATTCTTTAGTTCTTTCTGGCCTACTGAAAGTGCACTTGATCCCCGTTGAAGGCTGCACTTCATCATGCATTGGCACATTCGAGCAAATACTTTGATCATATTACTCCTAATAATCTTTGGCCACTTTAGTGGCTACTCAGCCTATATAAAACAGTAATTTATAGGTGCACACCTCACTTTCTGGCAAAAAGTTAAGAATCTCATGAGGTCACGGCTCTCTCAAATGCTAAACCTCTCCTTCTGAAACCTCTGGCATTCAGAAAATACCATACACTAACTCAGGTTTTCTCTAGCAGTGCTTCTAAAACCACTTTGTATCTGATAAGTCGAATTCTTTAACAGATTAGTTTTATAGCGCATGAAATTGAAAGAGCGATATTTATCAAGCAGCTGTAATCTTGGTTCACTTATATGTATTTTGGGGCTCCTATGCAACAAAGTGTCTTTGTTATGCGCTTCAGTGGAGGTTCCTGCATAAGGGTCATTCTCCTCTTCTCCCTCCCCCCCCCCCCCCACCTCCCGGAACACAGAAAAGCTTGAGAAATAAAATTGTAATCAAATGATTTTATGACCATTTTTATTTTTCACTCTACCAGCCGAACAAGTGAGGGTGGGTTGGTGTCAGTATACCACTGCTGCTGATTGGCAGCAGTGAGGTATGGCCACTTCAGTTTGAAGTCCGTATGTGTTTGGTTGATTATACTGCGATGGCTAGCCTGTGGAAATGTGCTTTTTAATGAGCACACCGGTACAGGGGTCACCCTTCTCTGTCCACGACAAATGCCGAATCGGGGAAAAAACTCCTTTAGGAACACCTTTGCTGTAGTAAGAGCTGTATTATCTTTCGTAGTGTATGCCTCCACCCATTTACTAAAGGCACAAACCACTACCAAGACATACATCAGGTTGTTTCAGCGCTCAAGCTGGGTGTAATCCATTTACAGGACCTCAAAAGGTGTAGTCGGTATTGCAAACCCTCCTGTTGGAGTTCGTGTTCCCTTTCCAGGATTATACTGGAGACAGATCAGACAGGACTGGACTAATTTCTTAGCCATATCGACAATTTCTGGATTATCCCAAACTTGCATAAGCTGCTTTATTGAGGATGCTCCAACATGTGCCAAGTGAATCATGGGGTGTAAATAGGCTGTAGGTAACTTCCATTTTGTCATTTCTTTATTCCTCTAACAGCCCTCATCATCCAATGCTCCCTCCTTGGACCATTGGTCTAATTCATCAACGGAGGCAGATTGTTGCATGTCCAGGACCTCTTGCCAGGCATCATGCCAATGTTCAGCCTGTGATTTAACTACATACATAGATGTGGTACTTCGCTGCATTGCAGTTTCTCGAGCTGTGTAATCCGCAAAGGCATTGCCTGCTCTATTTTATCGGTCACTTTCTTGTGTGCACTACATTTAACAATCGCCACTTTCTTAGTCTAGGTCAAGGCAGTAAGAAGATTATGTACTAATTCCCCATGGACTATTTGTGTCCCACGTGAAGGAAGAAAGCCTCTTTCTTTCCAATGCTGCCCAAAGTTTGAGCCACGCTGAAGGCGTATTGGCCATCAGTGTAAATGTTAACAAGCAACTCTGTACTAAGCTTACATGCTCTTGTCAGTGCTATCAACTCAGCTGCATGAGCTGACTTCTGTGGGATACAAGCTGTCTCAACTACTATCTGAAGTGTTGTAATTGCAGAAGCAGCAGATGTAGTGCCATCAGGCAGTTTCAGGCAGGATCCATCAACTTCCCCATCAACATGACCCTTTGTGTGTTTTTCAGTAAGGGATATACAATCATGTAGCTCTTGTGACTGAGACTGGGTAGCTGGAAGTGGCCATAATGTAGCAGGATTCAGTCAAACATCTTTTCAACGTGATATGAGGGGCCAAAAGTGTCAATTCATATCCTGTCAAGCGAGCACTAGTCAGATGCTGTGTCTTTGTTTGATTTAGCAAGGCATCGACTCAATAAGGTACTAACACAATCTATGTGACAAGACTATTCCCTCACTCTGACGTATGGACACAGCTGCTGCCGCTACCGCTCAAACAACCAGGCAGCACGCGGGCAACTGGATCAAGGACGGCTGAGAAATATGCACAAGGACGTTGTTTATCACCGTGTGTCTGTGTTAAAACCGAGAGAGCACAACCTTCCCTCTCATGTACGTAGAGTGTGAAGGTCTTACTGTAGTCTGGAGTTCCTATTACTGGTGCAGAGCAAAGAGCTTGACGTAGCTGTTGGAAAGCATTCTGGCATTCAGTAGTCCAAGGGAGAGGCATCGGAGTGTCTTTAGTCAAAAGAGCCAACAAGGGTTTAATAATGTACGAAAAGCTAGGGATCCACTGCCTACAAAAAGAAGCAAGTCCAATCAGTGCACGAACATCCTTCACAGGAGTATCTAAAATGGTCTGAAAGCAATCTGGTGTGAGTGCACGTCCCTCCTTAGACAGGAGGTGCCCTAAATGGGTAACCTGTCTACAAAATTGCAATTTCTTCCGAGAGACTTTGTGATGATGAGGCAAGAAATGATAACCATGACCCTGTCCCTTCTTTACACTGTTCAGGGGTATCGGCAGCCAGCAAGATGTCATTGACATATTGAATAAGAGTCACCCCTTCTGGCACAGGAAAGGTATCAAGCTGCCTTTTCAATTCTTGACTATAAATGCTAGGACTCTCTGTATACCCTTGTGGAGCTCTACAGAATCCGGTTCCTGCTTAAGGGCAGCGGCACATCATTCTCCTCTTCTCCCCCCCCCCCCCCCCCCCCCGGAGCACAGAAAGCTTGAGAAATGAAATGGTAATAAAATGATTTTATTACCATTTTTATTTTTCACTCTACCAGCCAAATGAGTGAGGGCGGGGTGGGGTCCATATGCCACTGCTGCTGATTGGCAGCAGTGAGGTATGGCCACTTCAGTTTGAAGTCTGTATGTGTGTTTGGTTGATTAGACTGTGATGGCTAGCCTGTGGAAATGTGCTTTTTAATGAGCACACAAGTGCAGGGGTCACCGGCAGGGGTCACCCTTCTCTGTCCACGGGTCCGTAGACCAACAAAATAGAGATTGACACTGAAGCTGGAATTCAAATAACAAGTTTGTTAATCACTCATGAGTGGGACTACGTCCACACAGCACTCTCGTGCTGCCTGAGGAGGTACATTGAATACACAGACCATGGTGCTTATATGCAGAGTCTGTTGCAGAGTAAGCATGTAGTTAAAAATCGAAGGTACAAGCATACACAGGAATAACTACTGACCAACATGGGCAGATGAGAGATCACTTAGTCAGCAAAGTGGGAGGGGGAACAGAACTGTTTACATCAGCAGACAACAGTTGACCATTATATGTTTAGACGGGTGCATTCTAGCAGCTAGAGGCCTTTTCTCAGCATGTACATTGCTTTGGCTCAGTACAGAAGGAGTTAACTAAAGCTGATGACTCAAGCAGAATAGAAAGGCAAGCAACAGTGAAGACCGAAGAATTACATAGCTAACCAAATGGATGCCACAAACAAGATGGCTTTAGCTTATGCCAATGGAAATTATTTCAGATTTCCACAAGCCCAGTATTTGCAATTCAAACATCTCCAACCCAGCTGTCTTAGACAGCTGGGTGGAGAGCAGGCACAGGCCTCCAGTACCTCTACAAGTGCTGAAACCGCCCGCTCCAGCCAATCCTGGTGCTTCACTCATCCTGCTTAACATTAACAGCATGAGGGCAGCATCTGTATTGCATATGGGAGTTGACTGTGGAACCTCATGCTCAGAGCCAGGGACTGGAGGACATCTAGGATGTGCTGGGACATGCTGCAAGCTTCTACGGTAAGTTCATATTTTAAACATTTAATTTTTACTGTTAAGTGTTCTTTAAAATTTGTATTTAAATAATATAATGTGACTGGGGCTCACTTAAGTTCTGCTCGTATTGCCCCCCTCCACCATTTTTGCATGTCACCAATCGCCACTAATCCACAAGTCTATACCAAACAAATCTGTGGCCATCACTCAGTGGCCCTGGATTCCATTTTAATTAATTTAAATATATCCCTACTAGAGTTTGGGAGGAGCATTTAAATTAGTTTACAGGTCTCCATATTCCATACGCTTAGGGTAAAGTGTATAGTTTGATTCTATTTCACCACACCCTATAAGGAGACTCACCTATCCTATTCTTTGGGTACCAGAGTCCCCAGCTCCATAAACTTCGATCTTGCACACACCCTGACATTTAACCCCTTTAGTGCATAGTACGTGACCTTCATGTTCTCTGCAGAGTCACTGTAGTGTGGAGTGCCTTCTCGGAGCAGGAATGTATTCTATTGGACGACAAGTGATGGCCTCACTAAGGGAGGTGCCCCTCAGCATGGCCAAGGCTATGCTCACTACCTAGAGACAAATGTTATAATTCGGTTTATCCCAAATCTGCCCATTTCATAGGGCAGAACACTTGCTAGAAACCAGAGAGTGGATTTAAAAAACAAAATGGGTGGGTGGTCAGCCAATCCTGGCATAGGGCCACCCATTCAGCTCTGTGCCATAGACAGTCTTTCTGAACACTGGCTGCAAGGGGGAACACAATCTACCAACACGGATGAGGGAAGGGCAGAGAGCCTACTGAAAACCAAGGAAGGGATTTTAAAAAGAGTGCAGGGAGTGGATGCCCTCTCCTGGAATTGGGGCAATCCTAGCAACTTTTCCATGTATGGGTACAAACCAGTCTTTTTGGTCCCACTTTCCATTAGGATGGCTGCACCTTTTGGGTCAGGGGAGAGTTGACACTCTGGGAACCGTACCAATTCTGGGCATTACTGAAAAGTAGAGATCCAGGGGGGCAGCTAAAGTGATGTGGCTTGTATTATTTACATTTTCTGAAAGTCTGGTCAAAAACGTGATTCTTTTAGCCTGGAGTTTCGATATGAGACCAGTGTTGATACAGCTTGCCCTCAAGCAACAATAACTCGGATCTCTCGATGGATGACCTTTGCATTTATACCAAGACATATTAAATACCTAGACAACCCCCTTCCAGCCATTTGTAACTGACAAATTAATTATTTAATTTATAATACAAGTGTTTAGGCTGTGGAAACATGAAAGAGTATTTAGTGGAAAATTCTATAAGTGGCTGTCATGCAGTAATCTGGTGCATGCCAATGTTAATCTTTTACCAAGCAAGGAAGAGGGAGGGACTAGGAGCTAGTTGAGGTCCAGTACCCATGCTCCAAGTAGTAATATTAATCCAAGATTTGGGTTACTGTTATTTTGAGACATGACTAGTGTCCTGAAAAAAGGTAAGTAGAGAAATTAGTTTCTAGGTTCTATTTTCTCAAAATGAAACAGTCACAAGTTGTGTCTCTTGTTGCCCTCACACATCCCAGGGGATGTCATGCTTTATCATTGGGCGTTGCTCCTCATAGGGCCGACGCTGCAATGCCCTACGGGTCCCCCAAAGGGTCTCTTTAGTGGAGATTTTTTATTTTGCTGTATGATGAGTGAGGGTATGAGTTTTAAATGGGGTCAGGAAGAGTGAGTGTGTGAGTGAGTATTTTAAAACTGGCTAGGGTATACCAGTGATATTTATTTAATGTGCTGGTTACCCTGTCAGGACCAAAAAAAGCGTAGGTTGTGGTTACTAGTGGGGTAATGATGTACCCTACTAACTAAAAGGTCAAAACGATCCTTGGTGCTTCATCAGGACCAAAAGAGTTATTTGTAAGTGGGAGAGTTAAAATAAGTTACCCCTATTAAAAGAAGGGGTAGAGCTGCCCCCCTTGTGTTTTGTTGAGGATGGCGCCAGCTCGTGGTAACCACTCGTATTCCGACCTAGAAAATTAAGAATGAATAAAAACAACACACAAACGATACATAGACAAACAAAAGAACATAAAAGTGTTCTCATGTGATGAGATAATTGATGGCAGCTCATCTCAACTGTGTACCTGCTTGTCATAAAGTAAAGCAAGCGTTTAAAAAACAATTTTGTTGTGATGTCGTAGGTGCTTGCATTAGTTGCGAGGCACTTTGGCCTTTCATTCACTCTGTGCACATATTCTTATTGTTGTGGTTAAAGTGATGCACTTCTTTAACCCCTTCAGTGCCCATGACGAGCTGGACTCGTCATGGGCTGCGGTGGCGCTGTGCCCATGACGAGTCCAGCTCGTCATGAACCCCACCCACTAATGCAAAGCGCGGCACAGGGCGGGGAAAGGGGCGGGCATGCAAGGGGTTAAGTCACAAGTCTCTGTTTTTAATTATACGCTTGGGTGTTCCTTATCCTTGCTGGCTGAAAAGGGGGCGAAGGGGGCATGGAAGCATAATCAAAAATGTAATTGCTCCATAGTCTTACCTGTTAATATTGTTCAATAGGCTTTATAAGCTATCACATGGCTACCCGCACCATAACGGGCTGTGATTGTCAAATGGAGAAAAGAAGAAGAAACGGAAAGTCTTTTTAGAAACATGCGAGGTACAAAAGTGCCCGGTATTGGCGTGAGCCGTGTAGCCCACTAACTATTCCTGCAGGGGGGGAAAGCATCCTACTTATGTTTTTTTCCGGGTGCGCAAGTCTGCTACACCTACCCTTGACTCTGCATGCCTGAATGTTGACTAGGTGGCTTGCCGGCATCCGTAAACTAGAGTCTCTCCTGTAGCCTGACGTCCGGTTGCCTGGCTTCCACTGGGCGTTTCCCAATTCTATTACGCATGTGTGGGCGCCATTGTTAAGTATAATGTAAGGTTGTGTACCTTATGATGTAGTAATCTTTGATTATGGTGTAATGGAGACCAGGTAGCTCGATCCTATTGCGCGTGTGCGGGCAGCATCTTGAAATGTAGTGCACAGTTCTATGTTATTGGGCACAGGTCTACAGTAGTTATGTAAAAAAAGCAGGCTAATGGTGCGTAGTAGATTTTTCATGATAAGGACTATTCCAGTGATCTAGTCCGGATGAGGGTGTGCCTCAAGTTTTACGGGTAGAGTGCTCATGTCAAGAGAACATATGTGGTGAGGGGGAAGGGAGGCACCTCTCTGTACAAGTCATGTGTATGTTCGCTACCTCGTGGTAATGTGTGGAAAATATGATTTGTTCTTATTTTACTGGATCTGTGTTCCACTCTTGTGGAACAGATGTTGACCTGCATCTTAACGTTAAAATGGTTAGACATGTGTCTAGAGAAGTGCCAAAACTACATTTCATAACGTCCGCGTTGCCAGGCAGGTGATGGACCAAAAGAGTGGGTCATAGTTCGATCCATGGGAGATCCTCATTAAGGGCCTCATGTAGGTAGCATACAAGTTACCACTTCTTAAATACCGAACGTTACCGAATCTGTATTTAAGAAGTGGTAACTCGTATGTAGGTAATGAGTCGGTAATTTTTACCGATTCGTTAAAATTCGGTAATTACCGAATCGGTATTTACCGATTCGGTAATGAGGCATACCTTCCCATTGAGGGGAAGGTATGCCTCATTACCGAATCGGTAAATACCGATTCGGTAATGGGGGGAGAACATGCAAGGGTGGCAGGGTGTCACATTGACACCCTGTTGCACCCCTGATTCGGCCATGTGTGCACATGTGGCACACATACATGCCCTAAGGGCATGTATGTCTGCCACATGTGCACACTTCTAAGCGCTTTTAAATGCTTTTCCTCATCCATACATTATTTACCACCAACTATTAGTTGGTGGTAAATACCGACTCCTAACAACACCAACACAGTCCCCCTACATCTGATTTCTGTATTCGGAATTTACCGAATCGGTAAAATTACAGATTCGGTAATTTTACCGATTCGGTAAATTCCGAATACAGAAATTCACCCCCTACATACCGAAAGCCAAAATACCGGTCGGTAACGGTATAATTACCGAAAATCGGCCGTTACCGACCGGTATTTGGCTACCTACATGAGGCCCTAAGTCCCTTTTTGTGTGTTTGTAAACGATGTACCCATTGTTGTTCTCTTCTGACTAGGGCTGTGATGCTCCAAGTTGGATTTGCCTCTATGATTGTCCATCTGATGTCATCTGCAGTGTGTTTCTTTTCAATGAAGTGGTTACACATTCTGGTTGCGACTCGTCCGCATCGAATTGTATTCTTGTGTTCCCCTATTCGGACTTTGGCCGGTCTAATGGTCATCCCTATGTACGTAAGTTCACAAGGGCACGAAATAAGGTACACACAATTCTTAGTGTTGCAATTTGTGTGTTGTCTCTGTTGCCAGGTGAATTCGCCCAGTTCCAGTGTCTTAGTGTGTTTTGTAGATGCGCAGGTACTGCATGTACTGCATGGGTAGTGTCCCGTTACGGGAGGTAGGTTCCACAGGGTGTTCTGTCCTGGGTTCCTGCGAGGATGTGGTCTTGTATGTACCAGTTGGTCTCTTAGCATTGCCCAGGTTTGCTTTCAAGAGGCCCACCAACCTATGTTCAGATTATCTGTGTTCAGGATCCTCCAATATCCAATTATAATCTTGTTAGACAGCGGAGTGAAGGTGGTAACACAGGTCATCACATCCTCTTTTGTTCGTATGTTGTTTTCCAGGAGGCCCTCACGTTTGTTATTGCGTACTCTCTTCTTGGCTTTCTTTATCACACCGGTAGCATAGTTTCTGGTTTCCAAGTTGGCTGTTAGTGTCGCTGCTTGGGAACTGTAGTCCGTGACAAGCGAGTACACAGTTTAGATGAGATGCCAACAATTATCTCATCACATGGCATCAGATAATAACACTTTTATGTTCTTTTGTTATTCTATGTATTGTTTGTGTCTTTCTTTTTATTCGTTCTCAATTTTCTAGGTCGGAATAAGAGTGATTACCACGAGCTGGCGCCACCCTCAACAAAACACTAGGAAGACCGCTCTACCACTTATTTCAATAGGGATAACTTATTCTGACTCCCTCACTTACAATTAACTCTTTTGGTCCTGATGAAGCGCTATAGATCGTTTTGACAACTATAAGGCTCGAAACATCTTGACCTTTTAGTTAATAGGGTACATTATTACCCCACTAGTAACAACAACCTACATTTTATATTTATATATATATATATATATATATATATATATATATATATATATATATATATATATATATATATATAATTTTTTTTTTTTTTTTTTTTTTTTTTTTTATCCTGACAGGGGAACAAACACATTAAATAAATATTAGTGATATCCCCTAACCAGTTTCAAATACTCACTTACATACACGTCCTTCACAACCTCTTTTAAGACTCACACCCTCACTCATCATAAAGCGAAATTAAAAGATTCCTGCTAAAGAGACCCTTTGGGGGACCCGTAGGGCATTGCAGCACCGGCCCTACGCGGAGCACCACCCACTGATGAAGCATGACCTCCCCTGGGATGTGTGAGTGCAACAAGAGACACAACTTGTGACTGTCTCATGTTGAGAAAATAGAACCTAGAAACTCATTTCTTCACTTACCTTCTTTCAGGACACTAGTCATGTCTCAATAGGAACAATGTTCATCTTTGACATGATGCTGAGCATGGCGAATGTATACGCATGGTTGTCAGAGGGGTCTATGGATTGGCCTATATAAGTTGCTTTGGGTGAGGTTAGAAGGATGCTCCAATCTTGTTGCTTCAGACTTGGTGCAGTGACAATGCATGAGTGATCTAGAAGAGAGTGAGAGAAAGGATAGGACTTATAATTGCTTTCCTTCTCTAATCGAGGTAAATCCTGGTTAGTTTTCCATCCAGTTTTATATAGCGCGAATTAGACCCGAAGATATCCGGTATCAGAGCGCTTTACATGAGCACCAGTTTTGTTACAGATGGACACATTCATTAATTGTTAGGCACGGGGAGATTAAGTGATTTGCCCAGAATCACAGGATATTGAGCATTGTTGCAGCGACTCGAGCCCAGTTCCCCAGCAGTGAGGTTGACTGCTCTAGCCATGAGGCTACATCCTCTCTCCATTGGTTGATGCATAGAGCACTCCATGTCAGATTGCAGATTCGTTAGTGGTGCTGAGGTGAATATCATATGGTTGGGAAGTAAAACCAAGTGTTGAATAGTTCCTGCCAGAGCTTTCTGGCTCATGTTGGAAAGGAGGTCTAGATTTTGGGCCACTACAGATGAGGTCACACCAATGCGAGAGCTTGCTGAACCTGGAAATGACCAGGAGTGGTGCCATTGGCATGCATGAGGCTTGAGATGTAGCAAAATTAACCCTGCACTATAAAGGACTCAATCTGCAAGGCACAGGTTGGTAGATGCATAAATTCCCGAGAAACTGTAAACCATCACTTCCTGAAATTTAGCTTTAAAATTTTTTTTTTAGCAGTTTAGAAAACTTCCCCCCCACTCTGTAAAAATTGTTATTGTAACTTATTTCAGTACGTATTTTTTTTCATACATAACTGTTTTTTTGTTTTCAGTGCTTTGAAATGATTGATGTTTCAGAACAACTGACCACAGGAAGAACTATTGCAGGACAGACACTCATGGATGTAAATGGTTCTCCGAGTAAAGAAGAACTTTCTAAAGTTCAGAAGCAAATGGTAAGATTGCTATCTAGTACATTAATAAATATTTCACCTGCCAGCTGTTAATGACTGTCAAACTCCATGAAAATTGGTTCCAGCAGATGGATCTTTTATAAGTATTTTTATTTGAATTGTTTCATATTTGACAGATACAAATTCAAGCTGTTGCAGAATATCCAATGAAGATGTCAGTTGTGGTATTGGAGTTTGAATGGCTGTTTTGTCATGGAGTTCCATGACAAAAGGAAGGGCAGATGGGCGGTTGGAGGAGACCGGGAAGGACGATAGCAAAGGAGCAGCAGCTTTGTACTCCTGGGTTCATTAAATACCAGGATAAAAGCCACACTATGTGGAAGCATCTTCAATATCGATTTTACAAAGTCTCTTTATATGGATGGTTTCATATTTGACAAATATATTTTAACCTGGTGCAGAATGCAATCATCACTCCTTATTTGTACCGCACTGCTATTCACCTGTGAGGGTATCCAGGTGCTAGGTTGCTGTTTTCAGGTTAAAAGCCAGAGCTTGAGTCTCTTCCTGAATTCCGCCAGAGAGGTTGATGTCCTGAGGGCAGGGGAAGGCTGTTCCAGGACTTTGCGGCGAAGTAGGAGGAGGAACGGCCTCCACTGAGGCTTCTGTGGGTGCATGGTGTTGATGTGAGGAAAGTGGGGCGAAGGTCTCTGGAGGGCTGGTGGAAGTTCAGGCAGTGGTTGATGTATGCTGGTCCTTGGTCGTGGAGGGCTATGTAGAGGTGTGTCATCAGCTTGAATTGCCACCTTTACTGTACAAGGAGCCAGTGGAGGTTTCTGAGGTGGGCGGTGATGTGGGTGCATTTGGGCAGGTTGAGGATGAGTCTGGACACTGAATTCTGTATTGTCTGGAGTCTATTCATGAGTTGTGTGCTGGTACCTGCGTACAGTGCATTGCCATTATCTAACTTGCTGGTGACGGGTTTCTTAGTGCTCATGGGAAGACATTTGAAGATTCTTTGGAGCATGCAAAGATTATGGAATCAGGCAGAGGCGACTGCGTTGATCTGTCATTATATGGGGAGTTTGCTGTCCAGGATGATGTAGAGGTTGCAGGCGTGGTCTGTCAGTGTGGGAGTGAGTCCCAGTTCAGCGGGCCACCAGGTGGCATTCCAGGGGGAGGGATTGTTGCCAAAGATCAGCACTTTGGTCTTGTCAGTGTTGAGCTTTAGACAGTTGGTCTTCATCCAGTCGGTGCCATTCTTCATGCAATTGTGGAAGTTAGTCCGCATGGTGGTGGGGTCTGCTGAGAGCGAGAGGATGAGCTGGATGTTGGCGTATGATATGATGTTGAGATTATGGGTTCTGACTATGTTGGCCGCGGGTATCATCTAGGTTTTGAAGACGGTGGGGCTGAGGGATGATCCTTGAGGTACGCCACAGATAGTGCACTTTGGTTCTAAGGTGAAGGGAGGTGGGTAGATTCTCTGAGTTCATCCCATAAGGAAAGATTCAATTCATCTGAGAATATCCCATGAAGATGTCAGTCTCATCCAAAGCGCAAGATAATTTGCCAACTAGAGCACTTTATATAGAACTAGACATTCTTCTGCACAGGCATCAAGTGTTCAAGGACTCGATATACCAGATGCTTCTGGATTAATTAGCTCTCTTTTAGACTTTAAAGATTATAAATGACACTTGATTATATTGTGCTATGTTGAACTACACACACTTGCTCCAATGGAATTATCTTGAGAAAGCCCTCAGTAGAGCGAGAATTGACGGAGCAGGGCTTTCTATACCTATATCTTCTGCTGTAGTCCTTAAATAACCATGCCATTGGTAGTATGGGCCTTTGTTAATCGATAAGGAGAAGTTGAAAGGCGTAATCCTCTACATCGAAAACCATATAAACGACAATCATTAAAGACTTTTTCATAGTCAAAGAATTTGTGATTTAAAGGGTTTTATTAATCAATTTTTTAGTTTCATTATATATTCAATAAGCATTAGTCTTTTAAGAATCGGGATCAGAAATGGATATAACCCAATCAATATTTCAATATAAGGAAGTATACATTATTTGTAAGCATAACAGTTAATATTGTAATAATACAGCAAGCGTGTTCCATAAAGGAGTTTCACTAATTTAAATTAGGTTGGAATAGAATTCAGGTCTGTTTAGGAACCCAATAAATAGTTCTGACAAGAGAATAAATGCATAGGCATAAAGTCAATTGCACATCAAAGAAAGAAAATATTAAACTGGAAAGCATTTTAAGCTATAAATCAGCAGACATCTAATTAAACCGGTAATAGACTCAAAAGAAATCGCCAATGAAGAGAGATATGGTCTCCAGAAAACCCAGAGATGAATCTACAGGAAATACAAGTGAGAAAAGACCCCTCTACTCTAAGAGCATGCATTAATATAAACACACAATATTGCAATTGGTAATAAGTATTACATTGTTCGTTCACAACATCCAATAGGATTTCAGTAAACCCTTGGGAGTAGGTAAATCCCCAGTTTCTCACATATTCACAATGAGTCACAGACAAAAGTTCATGAAAAGATACTTCATCCACGTTTTGCGGTTCACACATTTCTTCCCATGAGTCTTCCTTACAGTTGCCACCTCTCATCCCAGGGAGAACCTCACTATCAGTTGTCTAATGCAAAACAAATGTCTGCTCCCTAACTAAAAAAAGGCTTTTGAAAAGTTACAGCATCTGCAGCAACGGAGAAAAACATCTAGTGTAGAACAAGAGCTCAACGTGGAAAAAAGGTCCTTTTAATGCTAGTGTATTTGCAGTTAACATGGCATTAGCTGTTAAGCTAACTTAAATCAGCATATTATTATTCATAATGCCTGCTTATATTATTTCTTATACATGCTTATATTTCTTATGTATGTCATTTAACATAGACTTTTGTACTTTCCAGTTAAATGCATTTTGTTTGTAATATGAACAGATTTTCTGTATCGGAATCATTTGCAGACACCCCTAGAAATAGAAACACTAAAGCTAATGGTCAATCCATACATTGGAATGACTAAAACTTAAAGTGAATATTTGCACTAAAATTGATAGAAATATAAAGATGTACTTATCTGAAGAAGCAGCCAATAAAAGTGGAATGCGGTTGTGTGACAAGGATGCATATACTCAGAAGATTACAGAACAGAACTAAATCTTTTGTGATGTTTTATGTTCTTTAAAAGTCTGCCGTAGTTGAAGCGGGAATAAAAGGTATATATGCATAATAATAGTCTCCAGTTTGTAATGAAAGCATTGGCAGTGAGTGGTTGCCACTCGACACATTGCACATTTCTTGCACTTTAACATGAACAAAGATCAATTAAGTGTTGGCAAATCTGTAGAATGTAGACTCTGCCATTTATATTTTTAAATTGCTAAATACCATGGGATTAATAGGCCAGTTTCTCTTGGCAGGACTGTAATGCCCAGGGAGAATACAAGGAAAATGGGCAGTAGACTCAGGGTCTGGATAAGTAACCTCGTGGCCCCCTGTGGATTTGACACAGATAAGTAGACGCAGGGGCCTTCAGGGCCCTTACTTATTACTTGATGGGGAGATTGATATCATTTTGGCTTTGGTCACTAGGAGGTCCACTGATACATCTGAATGTCGTTTGATTAAATTGTTTCATAGCATGATCTGAATCCATTACAGTTGAAACTGAGAGATTTTATTTTAATGGTTTACACGAATGTTAGATGAAGATGAGCTTAATGTGGAAACAGTGAAGGGTAATCCTTTCAGCATTTCTGTGTATTTCTGTTCAAATTTCCTTTTTTAATTCACTTTGAGGACCGTTTTCTTAAGCTTCCTCGTTTCAGTGTTATGCCATAGTGAGACCTGAATCTGGTGATGACTTTTCTGATGGTTTTGCCCTTTGAGACTATGCATACTTGTTAGCCACCATTTCCGGCCTTTATGGTGGCTGTTACTGCTTTCTCATCAGCAAGAAGAGTATGTAAACTCAAAGCCATGTCAGTGAAGCCTCTGTACAACAAGGCCCCGATTATAAGTGCAGGGCTAAATTCTGATCCATGTGCAAGCACGTTTGTACAGGGATTGGCATTACAAGTTGTGTGATAATTATCACATTCTGAGTTTTCCCCCTGATACATTGATGCAAGTCACACCTGCCGAAATGTATCTGGGGGGGGGGGGGGGCGGTTTGGCCTGAAAAACATGTGGAATCTGGTGTGTTGAATACCAATTCTGCATGTTATGCCTTTTTTTAAATTGCACAACTTGTAATAGGGGATAATTAGCACACCTTTTTAAACTCCAATCCCCATGGAATCTGAATTCAAAAGGTGCGATAATGTTCACCTTCCAAGCCAGGCACTCTTAAAGAGGGACGGACAAGTATTTTCCAGACAAACTTATTTTACGATGCGACCAGCGTTTTTACCAAAGGCTTAAGCTCTCCAATTCTACTAGTAAATTCCCTCTGCCCCTTATTTCCCCTCCACCTCATCCTTTTAAAGTTGGGAGAGTATTTTGCAAAAGTTATATTCTAGGATGATATGGTCACTTCAGGATTAAGGATCTGATTAATGACCAATTGTTTATTGGTATTGCTGCTAACAAAAAAGGGAAGGCAGGTCAGTGATGAACCATGACCCATTCGATAGTTCTCTGTCTCAAAATATGTTATTCTCCAGTGAACCAAGACCCTCTGGAAGGTTTCCGAGTGAATTCTACACGGAGAACTGCAGCTATCGCTGCCTTGGCTAGGGGTACTGTTACTAGGCATTGTCAAGCAGCATTAGCCTGCAATGTTGACCTTTACAAGACCTTACAGTCTAGATTCACAATCTAGAAGTGAGGGTGGCTATGCTAGAGCTGTTACGCAGAGCTTCCTAGGTACAGTGGTTGTTTTTTCCTCTGACCTCCCTTTTGAGAGCACTGCAAGGAAATCTTTCAAACATGAGTGATCTGATGGAATGTATCCATCAGAAGAATAAGGTAATTACCTTTTGTAATGCTGTTTCTGAAGGATAATACTCCTATTTCTTGCCAGTGATTTAATTACACTAAGTTCTACTCCCTCGCTTTAATTTATACAGGTGAGGCAGCACTGCCACGAGACCCCACACCAAGCTACCCATGTTACAAACTCCCTCCACCCTCCGAAAATGATAGTTTCCCAGTCCTCCCTACTGACCAGCAGTGAGCAGCAGTGAGCAGCAGCAGCAAGCAGATCCTAGCCGCCATTCACCATTCTCCACGCCTGCGAGCAGTTAGCATCGAGAGCGAGGAGCAGGCGAGCAGACAAGTTTTAGCTGAATGCCCGGAGCCTTTCATCCAGCGCCCTGCTTGCCCACGTTATCCGGCAGCCGGTAGCCGGTTAAAAAAAAAGTGCCGGGTCCCTGGTTTCCAGCCTGCGGGGAGTCAGCGGAAAAGCCTGCTGGGCGGCGTTTTGGCAAAGCACACGGGAATACAGGAATAGAGTCTGAGCAAGTTAGAACAGGGGAGAGGCGGGCAGCCGCGGTATTCCTGCCGACGGAAACGGAGCAGGGGAGAGCTCTGGCAGAAAGCTCGGGTGCTCTACAGTTTAGGAAACTTTTGAACGGGATAAGCTAACTGTGAGCTGCGAAACCGGTGAAAAGTGGTGCTGTACAGTACCAGTATCGGTAGCAGAGTAGCAACTGCAACAGCGAGACACCAGAAACCAGCGAGACCGGAGTGAGTCGAAAAGCGTGACCTGAGGTCAGCCGGGCTTTTTAGCCCCCCAGCCCCAGCCACAGCCCCTAGCCACAGCACTGCATAGCCTCAGTACAGCTCAGCAAAGCAAGCAAAATCTTGTGGAGAGATCAACGAACCAACCAACCAAAAGGGGAGCAAGGGGACATTGGACAATCGATTTATTTAACCCTTCAGCTCAAACCTTGCACGGACCACCCTGTGAAGCCGCTTTCTTCACAATTAGCACCAGACTACCCCGGGTGGGACCGGACACACACCAGGACAAACCGGTGAGTGGTGTGTTGGTGTGGGGTGCGAGGGGGAGGGGAAGGGGGGAGCTAAAGGACTAGTGTTCTGCCACTGAGACAACATCACGGTCAGTGTGCACCCTAAGCTTCCCCAGCTCTACCCAGCTTCCGCCTTCTGCCTTCCACCTTCCACCATCTGTCGGTCCTTGTAACCCAGGCTCAATAATCTAACATGAGATCTGGTAAGATCCGAGGGAGCCAAACGCATAAGGGAGGACCAAACAAGCGAAAACAAAGGTCTAAGGGGGAGATTGAGGCGCAGACAGACGTGTCCAAACCTACAGAGGAGACCCCTCCACCAGAAATAATTGACCTAACAGTCTCAAGCGAGTCAGCGGAGCCAATTCAGGCCCATATTGCTACAAATACAACCAAAAAATTGATAACTACGATGAGCAAAGAAGGGGGAAATAAAATGAACATAACCTTGGTTCAGCCTAAAATTTATACAAAATTTTGCTTTTTAAAGAATCCAGGGGACATTATATTTTCTAAGATCAACAAAGTATCAGGCCTTCAATCACCTCTTGAACCATTCCAACCAACTTTAAACCACCATCCCAGCGACTGTCAGGGCCGATTGGACGACAGCCACAGCAACAGCATCGGCAACAGCAGAGAAGACAAAAGTATAACATCTATAATATCACCCCAAAAAACTTCAACACCTCAGTGCAATAATCTCATAACGGGGCAAAAGCTCGAGATGGCAGACATCCCGGCAAGACGGAAATTGACCATAGATGCCAACTTAATACAAATACATCGGCCAAAGGAAGCCATGGATTTGTTCCCATCAAAATTGGAGAAGAATATTTCTAATATCAACACTAACATCGCAAATGTCAGCATGAGCAATGAATTAGGCCAGGTGGGTCACGAGGGCATAAGCAATAATGAAGAGGGCAGGAGAAAAGAGGAACCTGAAACCGCTCCAGCAAGGTCATCGGAGATGAAACCCTCATTAGTATTCCTTGATACAAAAAACAACGAAGCAACACTAGCACCTAAGGCGTCAGAAGGGACGGGAAAAAAGATGGAAGCCAGAAGATTTGCACCCCAGAAGTGATCGAAATCTCTTCTTACCTAAGGAAAGAGGAGTGGGAGGAACTCATGGCGGCATACCCCACAGACCTGAGCACAAGTAGGTTGGCCAGTGAGATACCAAAATGTGGAACGGCCCACCAGCGGACAAACATAGCAGGAACGGAGGGGCCAGAATCAGCGCAACCCTTCAAAGTGTCATCCGCGCTCCAAGAAACGGGGCCCAAAGAGTGTGATGGGAACCAGGATGCATATTCAGCTCAGGCCAGACAAGAAAGCGCATGGCCCAGTCTCCTTAACACAGTACAACTCCTGGTGGACGCAGCACAATATAAATCGGAGAAAATGGACGCCCAACTAACGTTGTTAGACACGCTGGCAGTATTCGTAGTCGCAATAGACGGGAAGCTGGGCATGTTAAACTCGCTTCTTCAGAGCAAACTGAACCAACTTGTGGACAGCCCAAGGGAAGATAAAACAGGAAGACAGGATCTAGGACTCACCGAAAATCAAATATCAGCCATCACCAAAGAAACGGTGTCAAACTATCTACAGGTGGACCAAACAATGTCAACAATTGCCCCTGTAATCTTGCCTTTAAACAAACAGCTTCCACGCCGCGAAACCTCTGATCCAACAAATGGTGCAAGGGATCTAATCTCCGTATGGGAACACAACCGAGAGGGCTATCGGGACCCAGTAAATACAACTAGTAACACGAAGCGGACAGCAACACCAAACAAGGACAATGTATTTGGAGGTGCTACCGATCAAGGGGAAGCTTCGGATGCCACATGGTTCATCCCGGATTTTACCTCCAAAGGAAGTCATGACATCCTTAACCGAGGCACTATCTTGCGATTATTGGCCCACATTCCTATATTGTCATTTGTGGTAAGCTCGGACCTGCAGACTATCGAATTCATAGCTGTGGATTGCATAGGAAAAGGAGCGACGAAGGCGACCTGGGCTTCGGCAGACATGGCACAAAAGATCCTTATGGAATCTGAGATCTTTAAGAACTGGGGCATCACGCTGAAGCCCTTCACAAAGCCACGATACCCGGATGTACTGTGCTCTGAGAGAAACCCTAACCCGAGGGTGCATACAGAAGGCAGCAATATCTCGATTCTGAGGGGTGCTGTCGGGCCAAGCCGTACTGGCAGTAACGGGTCGAGCGAACTCCCTCTCGGAGTACGACATGGAAGACAAGCTCCAAACGGGTGGCAGGAACAAAGACGGTTTGTGAGAACCATAACAAACAGCAATTGACAAGTGCAGTGGCCAATAAAGGAGAACTCACAGGACCAATTGCGCTTATGTTCCTGGAATATAAATGGCCAAGCATCTAAAATGCTTGACTCAGACTTCATAGCTTATATTCGATCTTTTGATTTAATAGCGCTACAAGAAACCTGGCTTGCCGAGCCCCCGCACCTGCAAGGATACCTACGTTTCTTCTCCGGCGCAAAGAGCTTAGCTAAGTATGGTCACTTAAGAGGAGGTTTGGTAACGTATGTAGCTACAACCAGCTTTGCGATGGCCAAAGAAACCGGGCACTCGGCGACAGCTGCACTCGCAGTTAATCTGACTTTGACAACAAGACTAGGTAAAACAATTAATAACTGCATCTTGGTTAATGCTTATATTCACCCCAAAGGAAAGAAAAAAGCAGCGGAGGAGTTATATGCATATATTGAAGAGTGTATCATGGGGGAAAAAACAGGGAATTTAGTACTCACTGGGGATTTCAACCTCAATCTTATGGGAACAACACAAGAGGAGGGTACCATGGCACAAAATACCGTCTGGGCACTGCCACAACAAAGCAAGCCACTAACAGCCATTCAATCAAAATTGGGAAAGAAGGTACTTGAGGCATTAGAAAACTTTAACATCAGGGCATTAAATGGCAGGTTTGCAGGGGATAACCCGCCAGCTTCAACTTTTCACTCAAAAAAAGCGAATAGCACGCTAGATTATACCTTCATGTCACTCCCACTCTTCCAATTCGTAATATCCTATCAGATAAGAATCCAAGCAGATAGCGATCATTGCCCTCAGGAAATCACTATGGACCTTGCTAAGCCAACCTACGAGCATTTGACAGCTCCTAAAGAGTCCATTTATACCGAAAATTTTAAAAAGATCAAGTATTCGACCGCAATGGGCGAATTTTTGACTGGACTGGCATAACACTATATGGAGCGCACAGGCCCTAATGAAGTAGTAAAATGGGTGCAGTTTACTACTGCCTTGGGGCAATATGCAACAAAACCCAAACTGCGCACAAGGACGAACAAGCTGGGCACCCTTCCTCAACCATACAGAGTGAAAATTAAAGAAACAAAATACTTAATCTCTAAGTTAAGGAGAACATCACAGCCGGACCACAACAACAAAAGGATGCTGTATCAACTCTCTGAACTAAAAGCCTCATTAAAAAAACCTAAGTGGGAAGCAAATAGAACCTTAGAGGAACAACTCTGGGCAACCCTTCATGAGGACATAAAAAAGAATGATGGTGCAAGGTTTTGGAAAACAATAAATTCATTAACGCACCCTGCAAAAACGGAGATAACATCAAACATCACAGAGGCAACTTGGGCAGCATATCTCGAAAACCATTTTAACCGAGATCTGTTGGCCAATCAGAACATGAGCAAACCTTTTCCTGTGCGAGCCCAGGACGTCGGCAATAGGTTACAATGGTGCCCAATCGACCAGGACACCGTGGGGGATACAGATCATATATCATTGGTACCCAAAATAAAGCGGCAAATAAAGAAAGGAAGAAGGGAAGGCGCGCCGGGTCCAAACGGGATCCCGCCCGTCCCCTTCAAACAAGATATGGATTACTGGGCAGCGGCACTTGAACCTCTTTCGGGAGATCAGACATACAAACATCTTGCCAGATACTTGGAAGGGCTCCATCATTGCCCCCATATATAAAGCAGGGGATAGGGGCCTTCCTCAAAATTATCGGTTAGTTGCTCTAATCGATAACGATGCGAAGTATTTTGCAGGTCTAATCTTGGAAGAACTAAAGGAATGGGCCATGAGGAAATCTCTCATACCTATCAATCAAACAGGCTTTGTTAAAGCAGTGGGGACTACAACAAACATACTGACGATGGGTATGCTTATTGATAAGGCAGAGATGAAAAAATTGCCTCTGCACCTCTGCTATATTGACTACAAAGCAGCATTCGATAATATTAATCGCAACCTACTATGGACAAAACTTAATGATTGGGGTATCCCAAAAGGTTTGTTGGAGCTGTTAATTAATTTACATACAGACACTTGGATTCAGATCAAGGTGGGGGACGGCACAATGTTGTCAAGGCGGATACAAACTAATAACGGCCTTAAGCAGGGCTGCGTGTTGGCCCCCACATTGTTCAACCTGTTCTTGGGGGACTTGGTGCCCCTACTAAACAACTGCAACTCACACTCGCCAAAATTAGGAGGCCTCAAATTACCATGCCTCTTATATGCAGACGACCTGGTGTTAATAAGCCATACAAGTGTTTGGCTTCAAAATCTTCTGAATACGACCCAGAGATATTCTGAGTTAAATGACTTAACAGTGAACCTCGAGAAAACGCAAACCATGACAATCAGCAACAACAAAAAGAAGAAAGTTTTCTCGTGGTTCTGGAAAAACACCCGCATCAAAGACACCTCGTCGTATAAATATCTAGGCGTGAAGATAGACAGTGGTGGCCAATTTAGCGAACAAAGGGCTAGCAAAAGAGGCAAAGTCACCGTTCTGGCAATCGCCTTAAAAACACTAAAGAACAACCTCTCCGGCCCTTCTCTGACCCCCTTACTACATGTCATACGTGCCAAACTGTTACCAACACTAACATATGGGAGTGAGGCCCAGCGAGGCAGAGATGCCGTTACACTTGACAGCACAATCGTGTCGGCATATAGAATCATCTTCAGCCTCCCAAAGCGATCCTCCCCAGCACAGATCAGACCGGAGTTTGGAATTCGGTCACAGCTTTTGGCACGACAGGGGGCATATATCTGCTCTTGGGATAAAGTAAGAAAAACGACCGAAGGGACGCTGAACGAATATCTATGGAAAGAACTAGAGCAGACCCAAAACTCACCAGCTGCAAAATACCTGGAAAAAAGCATAGTGAACACCGGGCTGGTGGAGCTCTGGGCGTCCCCTGCAGATCATAAAACATTCAACAAATTGGTGAAAAAATCGATCAAGCTACAGTCATGGGTTCAGGATAAAGCCATCCTATCAAAAAGATCTCACGCTTGGATGGTATTAAATACATACCTGACACAAGCCTCCCAGCCTTACCTTGCCCTAGGTTACACAAAAAAAATCAAACTGTGCTTTTTAAGATATAGATTGGGCCTGCTACCTTGCATCCTACATCTTCCTCACTGGCTGAGATTGAAAGCAGGAACATTATGCAGGTTATGCGGCACTGGGGCAGAAGACATGTTGCACCTGCTATGCTCGTGTGAGGAACTGCAAGAAGAAAGGAAGCTCCTGCTGAAACGCTATTTCATTCTACAGGGGGTACGCACCCGAAGGAATGCAGTGTTAACCTGCTTCTCAGCACAGGATCCTCAGCTGAGCTGCAGATTTGTGAAATTTTTAAAAGTAGTAGAAAAAAAACTACCAAAAATTGATTCATGATTAATTCAGCAAACAGGACATATGATTTAACTTACATAGATTAACTATTTATGCTGCAGATTTTAATGCATTTTATTATGTGTTATTGTATTGCATTGGTTTTAATTAACTGTGCAATAAATTAAAAACTGAAACTGAAAACCCTCCACCCTCCGGACACTCTTCCTGTGTTCTTTCAGCTCTTTTCCTTCCCTTTATTCTTCTTAGATAATGAAGGAGAAGAGAGCAGCTAAGAGTCAAGAGCAGATGGCTCTCCTCCTGCTAATGTGTTTCCTGCTCTCATGGACTGGACTGAAATTCAAAATATGATTGAGGAGGTAGCTAAAATGGCCATAGCAGGCAGACCTAAAGGACTCTCAAAGGGTTATTGTTCTGGTTCTGCACATCCTGCTGAACAAGACTCATCTGGCTCTGGCGTAGAGTGGTCACCCACGTCCTCCTGAAAATATGTGAGAAGAGAGGAGATGGAAGAAATGTCACTTGTGTGGGTGAATCTAGGCTTTGCTCCTTTTTGGTTGTATGATGGAGATGATTCATTATCGTCTAGCATGGCACTAGTGTGTTTTTTCATTTTGTGTAAACACTATTAAGCTCAAAGTTTAATGACCCCACTGATTAGGAGTCCTACTCCAATTAAACACTTGTGCAACAAGTGAAAAAGGACCGTAAAACATCAAAATAAGTATAACTCCAATTGAGCAATGAAAGTTCAAAATAATGTCATCCACAAATCACAAATGGCATCCATTCAATTGAATTTAGTCCATCGGGAGTCGTGTGTTTGTTTAGATCCAATTTTATCAATTCCTTTATCAAAAAGTTAAACAGCCCAGCCAACGTGTTTCGTCCAATAGGACTTCATCAGGGTTAGTATATTCATAAGTCAAATGTTCCAGAATGATACAACATTTTCTCCCATATCCAGAATCATCTGGAAAAAAGGTGGTTTAGTACCTCCTATTTAATCTTCATAGTTTGTAAACCATCACCAAACGCTGCAGCTGATCCATTGGGGCTGAGGGGCCACACTCCCTCCACCTTTTACCCCTCTTGAACAGTGTTTGTCAGGCTGAACAAAGGTCAGCCTGACAAACACTGTTAATTTTCAGGTCAGGCAGCCAGGAACCAGACATGTGCTAAATGCGCAGGCTCCTGGCTGCTTGAGCTGAACTTTGTTGGGCTGAAGAAGTCACACTTCCTGTGGACGTAATATCTTCAGCTCAGCAAAGATCCCTGAGGCCCTTCCCTCAGTGACGAAGGGTAGCGTCACTGATTGCCTCGCACCTGGGCTCTTCAGTTTTAAGCCCTGAAGCGCCCAGGGTCGAGTGTCAATCAGTGACACTTCATCATAGAGTGGGGTGGGGGTCGCTAGGTGGCGCGCTGACAAGATGGACACCAGAGCATGAAGCTCCTGCCATCAGGTGCCATAATCCTGTGAATTCTCCTGCCTGCGGCGCGGGTGATCGCTGCAGACGCCGCCGGCCGCAGACCAAGGACCTCCCGCAACCTTGCGGAGGAACTCTAAGCCAGAGAGCCTGTAGCCCCAAGCTGAGCAGCGCTGAGTCTGGAGCCGGCGGGAGGCACGGATCGGGAACTGGACCTCGGCCGGCCGCAGGAACTACTCTAGTCTGCGGCTGGCCACGAGGCAGCTGGGCCGCAGGGGCAGCGCTTCAGGCAGCGAAGTCGAGGCAGCGGCCGACTGGCCGGGACACGGAAGCCGGTGTCAACGGAGGTGGGCAGCGGCGAATCCGGTGATTGCCGTGAAGTGGACCCAGCCTGCAGGTCTGACACAGCAACGAGGGCGGTGCATGCACGGGAGAGACGGCAGCCGCCTGACGACATAGCGGATCCTGCGCTTGTGGAGCGCCGCTACGGAGCAGGTCGGAGAGGTCACCCCTGAGGTCCTATGCACGAACCTGGCCCAGAGGACCTCGCTGAGTGACCGGGATGCCCCCCCCTCCCCCTCCGGAACTGTCCGGGTGAGTTGAGTGGACCCGACCCCAGCACACCAGTGTGGTCGTAGGGTGCGGCGGGGAGGGCCTCCCTGAAGGCTGCGGCAACATTGGGGGGGGCCTAGTGACGCCTGATGCGGATGATTGGGGAGAGACGGGATGTCCCACTCCTAGCGGACACAACATCGGGGCCCGGGGCCTGCAGGACTTGTAGCTGGTGCCCAGGCCACTAAACTCAGTCCAAGTGGTGCGCGGCTGGGGAGGCGGAGGGGGGCTGCTTGGCCTCTGCAACAAAAACAGTGACAGTATCTGGTGTGCACCCCTACGACGCTGGCACATCGTGGAAAGATTCATGCCCCTGTGTCCCCTATGTGCACAGGGGGCGTTCCAGCTGGTGGCAACTGTGGGGGGGGCCCCCAGCCTTGGACGACACTTGAGGCCCTGCTCGGGCTGCACCACTATACATGCACAGCCGGTGGCAAAGGAAGGGTGGCCAGTTTGCTAATGGCCCAGACGTAGTGGGCACTGGAGGCGGAGGTGGCGTAGTGTCCAGACTGGCAACTGAGGGACACGGACGCTGTGGTGGAGGAGCGGTGCCAGACAGGGGACAACAATACATTGTGTGGACAGTGTGAGACGGTACCGGCGGCCCCGGAGCCCTGTGGATACCGAGCAGTGGGCCTCGGATAGAAGGTGCCCACGCCGTCCCAGGAGGGGTCTTTGTCGTCTCCCCTCCCTCCTTTCCTTCCCCCGCGCCAGCAAGGAGAGCGTGGTGTTCCTTCTATCACATCTTGGCGAGACAGAAGAGGGAGGCTGGACTGTACGTCGGAGGCGGGGGTTGCCGACGAATGCCCTCCGCACAGCAACTGGCCATGGGCCGGCTGCGGAACAAGCCGCCCATGGGCCGGTCACAGACGGAGAAGCTGGGCACCACATCCGGGCGTCGCGATGGAGATATGGAGCTTCCGGCAACAGCGCTCGAGGCGAAAATGGACACAGTATTGGCGGCGGTGGAGCGGCTGGGTACTACACTGGAGCAGACTAGGGCTTCCCTGGTGTCCCGGATTGACAAAAGTCACGGTGGACTTCACCCTCCTCCACGCGGACCATCGTAAGTTGGCGGACTCTGTCACCCAGCAACGCCAAACGCTTCAGGATGTCCAACCTGTGGTGCGCAACCACACCGTGGCCCTGCAGGACCTAATCGACTGTGTCCATGCCTTGGAGGATCGTGCCGAGGACGCGGAAGGGCGCTCTCGGCGCAATAACGTCCAAGTGGTGGGTCTGCCGGAAAGGTGAGGAGGGACGGAACCCGGAGCAATTTGTTGAAGGGTGGCTTCGTGACATCGGGGATGCTCTCTCAGCAGTTCGTTGTGGAGCGTGCACATCGGGTCCCAGCGCGGAGGCCTCAACCCGGGGCACGACCGCGCCCCTTTCTCTTCAGGCTCCTCAACTTCCGAGATAGGGATGTGGTGCTTCGTGAGGCCAGGAAGTTGGACACCATCAAAGTGGGCGGAGGACAGGTGATGCTCTTCCCGGATTATACGGCTACAGTCCAAAAGCGGAAGAGTAACTATCTGGTAGTGAAGTGCCAGTTGCGCGACCTGGGGATCCCATATTCCCTGCTGTTCCCGTTGCACCTCCGAGTGATCAGGAATGAAGGGACCCGGTTCTTTGATGCCCCATCTGACGTCTGGGATTGGCTGGAGGAAGCAGGGTTGAGCGGGGGTCGGAGGCCTCTGGATTCGGGAGCTGATGGGCGCCAGGAGAGGAGGCCGAGATGGCGGCGACGGAAGGAGGCCCGCAGAGCATCGGTGCCGAGCCCCGCCGTGGCGCCCAGCCCTGAAAGGATGCGGCTGGAGCGTCAGGAAGTCCTTGGGCGGTGGCAACCTTGGGGTCCACGAGCAGCCAAGGTGCAGCGGCTGATCATGAGCATAGTGGACCTGAAACTAGCAGGTCATCTTCCCCGTCCACTGTACTTTCAGAAGATCAAGTCCTACCACTGATGACGCCCCAGACTGCTGACCACATTGTATGAGCCCAGTGCGTTGAGATGGTGGCAGCTGCTGAAGCGAGGGCCGACCTGACCGGGACAGGATGTTATGGGGACTATTGGAGGGGTCTCTCTCTATTTCCCTGTAAGATGTGGTGCAGTGTCGGATGCTGGCATACACCAGTCTGCTGGCTCGTGCTAGGTGGCTGGGGTGGAGGGAAGCCCCCAATTGATGGGGGGGCCTGAGTGCGGTGGGGGGGTCGGCGGCGGGTGGTGTAGGTAGGCGTGGTGAGGCCACCCACGCATGCTTAGCACCATTTGTGTCATCTGAGGCACAACTGGCAAATGTAGGAGTAGTGCAGGTTGCGTCAGCTACAGCCGCATCGCGCACCCGTTAGCCATTGCCTGGCTTAGTTTGACTCAATAAGCATTTAGCTTGCAGTTTGGATGAATGCCTATTTGGGGGTTTGCCCTGGTAGTTACACTGTTATTGTTCTTTATTACATGTATTCAGCAACACGTAAGTGTTCTTTTGTTAGGGTGGTTTCTGTTGCAACACACCGGCATGACGCACAGAGTCTATGTTCACCCCTCCGACCGATTCGCCCCTGGCCCCGTGGCCACTGTAGACCTCAGTCACTCTAGATGGCTACCACTGACGTAATCGCATGGAATATACGGGGAATGCAAACGCCTGCACGTCGTTACTCCATTTTCGCTTACCTGCAGCAGCATAAGGCGGCCATCGCCCTTCTCCAAGAGACTCGCATGATGCAGCCTGAGCTCAACCGGCTGCGCGCTCGTTGGAGGGGCCAGCTATTTGGGACCACATACTCTGCGCATGCCCGTGGTACATTGATCTGGGTGAGGGCGGGCACTCCGTTCACATGCACAGCGGTAGTAACTGACACAGCAGGGCGATACACACTGGTTCGTGGGAGACTGAACGGTCAACACATGTTACTAGGTTCAGTATATGCCCCGAATGTCGACCAACCGTCGTTCTTGGCCCACTTGTCCACAGTGCTGGCGCCATATGTGGGTCTTCCCTGGCTACTAGAGGGGGACTTTAACTCTGTCCTTGACACATGCCTAGATAGTTCCTTTCCGCCCCTCCGCAACACGCAAGCGGTCTCTAATGCACAGACCCTCACCGACTGGTTGTCGCGTTGGGCATTATATGATCTGTGGCGCACCCTACACCCTGACGATCGCATCTACTCGTATTATTCAGTGGTACACGACCTCTATGTCCGTATAGACAGGGTGGTGGGCTCCCGCTCTTTGACCCCCCTGTTGGGTCAAGCGGAGTATTTGGGTCAGATCCATTCAGACCACAACCCTCTTAGACTAAGTCTCACATGGGACTCCGGTCGGCCCCCTGTCCCCACGTGGCGACTTCATCCGGCGGCTTTGGAGGATGCTGAATTTCGCGCCTCCCTAGGCTGATGATCGAACAATTCTTTGACCTGAACGAGGGAACGGCGAGTAATGAATTAGTAGAGTGGGACGCTCATAAATCTACTATCAGGGGACACTGTCTGGGTGCGACGTGGAATATTCGCAGGCGGCTCACGCTGTCGCTCGCTGGCCTGGAGTAGCGTCTTCTCTTGTGAACTTCATGGCGAGGGTGGGGGTCGTGACTCGTACTACTGGCGCGGCTTTGGGCACGCCATGCTGAGTTGCTGGAGCGCTGCACTGCCATAATTATGCTGCTCATTCAGCTCGCATTCACGCCAGGTCCGAAAGGGCGGGACGGTTACTGGCATGGCTGCTCAGGCGGGAGGCTGCCCACGCGCCAATAGACGCAATTAGTAGGCCCGACGGGTCGCTCATGCACACACAGTGGGAGATCCATCAGGTAATGACGGAACATTATGCGACCCTATATCGTTCGACAGGGCGCCGGAAGGCGCAGGACCTGGACAGGTTTTTGGAGGCTGCCTGTTTGCCCACGGTTCCAGAGGAACATCAGGAGGCGCTCGAGTGCCCCCTCACTGAGGAGGAGATCGGAGACGCGGTGGCCTCTTTGCCCTCTGGGAGGGCGCCAGGGCCGGACGGGCTCCCAGCGGAATACTACAAGGCCTATCGGGAGTCACTTGTACCCAAGTTGCACGCTCTTTACACTGCGGCCCTTGAGGAGTGCACCTTACCCGCCCCTATGCGAGAGGCCCACTTGGTGTCTCTGCGAAGCCCGGACGGAATCCCACCAACCTGGGGTCATATCGCCCCCTCGCTCTACTTAATGCGGATTATAAAATTTTGACTAAGGTGCTAGCGGAGCGGCTGACCCCAATGGTGTCGGTGCTAGTACATGGGGACCAAAACGGTTTTGTACCCAAGCGCAGTACCTCTCTTAATCTGCGACGGTATTTCCGGGTGGCCCATGACAGTGTGCAGCAATGGCCTAGGGCGGGCTGTCTGGTCCTAGATCTTGAGAAGGCCTTTGATTGCTTGGAGTGGGGGTACCTGGTAGCGGCACTGTCGCACTATGGGCTGGGCCTCGGGTTTCACCAAATGGCGGCCCTTTTGTACAAGGACCCCACGGTGAGGGTAAGAACAGGACCGTATATCTCTCACGTCATCCCGATATGCCGTGGCACCAGGCAGGGGTGCCCGCTCTCACCCCTCCTGTTCGCGCTAGCAATAGAGCCCCTGGCCGCCACGCTTCACAAGGTGCTGGCTGATGGGAGTACCGCTGGGGGATGCGAAACACCAGGTATCGCTTTATGCGGATGATCTACTAGTCTTCGTTAGGGATGTGACACACATCCCGACCGGACTGGAGCGCATTCTGCTCGACTTTGCCGCTCTTTCGGGCCTCAGGGTGAATGCTGCTAAGTCATGCCTCTACGCGTTCCGAGCCGACACCCAGGACCCAATCTACCATCTCGGGGGCGTACAGGTCAAATGGCAGCCGGACACCTTCCGTTATCTGGGTATCCAGATATATCGGCAACCAGCAGACCTCGTGGAAGGCAACCTGGGCAGAGCTGTGACAGCGGTCAGGACCCAGATGCGGTTCTGGGGCACCCTCCCCCTGGCGGTCACGGGACGAATTGCCTTAGTCAAAATGGTGATTCTACCCCGGCTCCTGTACTACTTCGCTAATTTGCCCATCTATATCCCAGCCTCTTTTTTCACAGCCCTTACACGGTCCTTTCGGGACTTTATATGGGGTACCGCCCGTCAGTCGCGCTGCCCAAGCTATATCTCCCCACTGACCAGGGAGGCCTTGCGATGCCGTGTTTCGAGCATTATTACCTAGCCGCGCAGCTGCAATGGATAGCCCAGTGGTTGGCGGATAGAGGGCGGGATGATACGGCAACTGCGGCACCCCCCCTCCCCCTAGCAGATCTCCTCAACCTATTCCACCTGGCGACGAAAGTAACGAGGCCTGTGCCCCTCCTTATGGTGGTGGCCTACAAGTGCTACCGTCGCGCTCTCTACCTCACTCTGGCCCGGACCCCTTATGCCCCGGCTATACCGATTGAGGGCTCCCCTTGCGGTCAGGGAGTGCTTAGTGCCTCGGAGCTGGCGGACTGGACCGCGGCTGATATACAAACGATGGGGTACCTTTACCGAGACGGTTCTCCTCCCGTTCGCCTCTCTGGCAGAGGAGACAGGGCTTTCGCCGGGCCACTTCCTTCGACGCTCGCGAGCCGCTGGGGAGATCTACGGGAGGAACCAGAACAGCATCTCACGATGCAATACCTTCATGTGATGGGATGAGGGAGGCACCTGGTCCGATGGTTTGCGGCTTCCCTGCGCACGCATGCAGCGATTAGTCTGACTTCACTGCGTCGTAAGTGGGAGGCGGATCTGGCCCGACCCATGGCTGATAAAGAATGGGACAGAGTGCTGCAGGGCCCGACGAAGATCCCCCGGAATATGCGCTTCCGCCAAATACAATTTTTCATTCTGCATAGAGCGTACCTTACGCCCGAATCCATCAACGGATACTTCTGTCGTGAGGATGCGACTTGTCCTCGCTGTGCAGAACTAGATGCCGGACTCTTCACATGTTATGGAGCTGTCCCATTTGAATGGCATACCTACCTGCTGCACCTTTTCCACAGGACCCCCTCCACGAAGACTGCCTCTTGGTTTCTTGACCTGGGGATGGTGGTGGCGAAGCGGCTGCTCACTAAGCGATGGAAAGCAGCTGACCCATCTCATGCGCGGGCCTGGCGGGGCTCATTCCTAGTGTGGGCCAAAGCAGAGGGCATGGCTCTTTCAAGGGAAGAAACACTGGGCCTCAGGAAGATGCCTATAGGACATCAGTGGGAGGCTCTATTGCAGGCCATGGTGAGACTAGACTGGGAGCGTGTGGGGATTTTTTTACGGGCGCAGGGGTGGGCAACCCCCTAGAGCGGCCAGATAGTGGCCAACCCAGGAACGAGGTGGACAGTACTGCGATGAGGGTCTAGTGGCACAGGTGGGGCGCAAAGCGAATATGACAATGCCAATAAAGTAGTTATATAAGGGGCATCGAGATGGGGGGGGGGGGGGGGAGGGGACAGATCGAGGGACAGAGTTAGGTGACGCTAAGACATAAGCCGGATGTTGCTGGGGTTGTTGTTGTTTCGCTTGGGTATCTGAAGTTCTACCCCATTATGTCTTGGTTCGTTAACTGTTTATGGAAAGGCGCCTGGGGAAGGTGGCTGGAACGTTAACAGGCCTCCATGGCAGGAAGGTCTCTCGGCAGCAAGAACTTGACAGGGGCCTCATGGTTTCCCGCAGCTGTGACGCCTTGAATATTGATATGAGACCTGGACATATGCCTACCTTCCGATACTTCATGTGAATCTGCCTGGGTAAATATCGATGGTATCGCTATTGATGTAAGTTGCTCTGACTTCAATGTGCGCTGTAAACCTTGATAAATGCCAATAAACAGATTATATAATAATGGGGTGGGGGTCAGCAGTTTCACTGACCCCATCCCACTCTGTGACGAGGTTGGGACTGCTGCCTCCCAAGACTCCTGGAACCTGTGAGGCAAAGCTGGCTGCAGGTAAGTGTGTGTTTTCTTTTAAATTAATGTTTGGTGCGTGCGTGTGTGTATGTATGTATGTATGTATGTTTGGTAATGAGTGTTGTGAATCTGTGTGTGTGTGTGTATGCGTGTATAAATGCATGGCTGTGAGTGTTGCGTATGTGGGGGTGTGTGTGTGTGTGTGTGTGTCCTGTCCACCACCTCCCTCAAACTTACTGGCCGCAACTGAAACGCAAGAAATCAGCCTTCTGATTCAGTCCTATTGTGATGTTTTGCGCTCCTTTTTCAGTTGTTGCTTTATCTTGTCAGTGTTAATTGGTAAAACCTCTGTTAATCCGGATGATTCCACTTTCACTGATGCTTCAGATAAAAAGGTGGATTGAGCATGAAGAGATCTTTTGCTGCAGTGAATTTGGCTATTAAAGCTGGAACAAGTTCAAATTAACCCCTTCAGCACGGCGCGGATTACCGCGCCGTGCTGAAGGTTCGTTGTGCGGGCGGGGCCGTGACAGAGCGGTTCCGTCATCCGCACAGCGCGACCGATGCGCATGACGGAACCGCTCCGTCATGGGCATCGCAAGTGAAAGACTTTGACAAACAAACAATCCCAGCTTTTGGCATGTATTTGACGTGGTACATACAACTGCAAATTTTTCTGGTTCTCTCAGACAGAGAAATCAAGATGAAGTCTATGGATTAGAGATCAGAGGACTGGTGCCATTAAACAGAGAAATCTGCACTGCTGAAGATACCATTTGAGGGGAGCATGCTGTTTGGAGAATAATTGGATGCAAGGATTCCCAAAGTATTTAAGGACGAAAAGCATGCTATGCCCTGCAAGGGGTAAATCTGGCTCTGTTTCACTTGTTGTTGTAGTGACCCCTGACGAAGGGCACCAGTGGCCCGAAATGCATTGGGTTTTTAAATAAACAGCACTGCCTAGACGAGTTTGCACTTTTCGTGTTTTTGTCAGAGGTTCGGATGGCCCAACTCTAACACTAGAAACTGTGAAAATTGGCATAACTACTCCGGGTGTGAAGGAAAAAGGGTTATACCAAGATGAATGTACAAGTTTAAAAATATGGAATAATATGGACTATAAGGCGAAAGTTGGAAAGATTAGATGACGGCCCAGCAGGCCATTCAAGCTGTGCGATTGGATGGAGGAAACGGTACCCCCAAGTTATGAATGTTAATGACCCAGATGCCGCTGGGGCATGGCATCTACCAAGTCGCACGCACACAGATTTAAAGTGAATAAACAATTAGAAAAATAATGGAGTGCATCCCTACCCTTGTAAATTGATGTCGATAATTATGCTCCATTATGGGATTGCACCCGCATGAAAGAAAATGAAAAAAAGGAAACATTATGAACTTCATTCGACTTCACACAGCAGGCGGTACATCGTAGTTCGTCTTTTAAGCAAGTGTTGCAAATATAAGTATTGGCAAACCTTCAAGAGGACTAAATGACAACGTATTTTGCGGACATGATGAACAAATATTTTCAGTTTCAACACAGTTATGGGATTACAATGTTTAGACGACACATTTTGCCACAGAAATGGATTATGGGGGATGGAGTCCACTTAACATACAAGCAGTATTGTGATGTAGTATTTCTGGCGGGAAATGTAAAGTATTGCGGACCAATGAGGGAGGGTAGCATCACTTAAATAAGAGGCGGATCTAGGGTGGGAACACACATTTGTTTGATGGAGAATATGGGGCCGGGTGTTTCACAACGGCCGTGGCAGGTATGGATCTTTAACACTGCAGTGCAGAAAGACTAATGTTGTGTTTTCGCTTGTTGCAGTACAGTAACGATAACATTGTGGCTTTTGATTTGAATGCGAGCGGTTTTCGAGCTGAGTGGGCAAATGGGCCAATGCAGCATGGGTACATCAATAGATTGCAGGAACGTTTGTTAAGGATGTCGGGCCAATGAGTGGAACGCTGGGGAAGCAGAGGGGAGGTGATAATAGATCTATGGGGAGCGAGAGCTGCGGAGTTATATGCCAGGTTGAATAAATCAACATTGTGAGGCACTTGTGAATAAACCAAACGCCACATTTAGACCCTGTTTATTTAAGGCAATGTGGATACGACACAGTTTGGGTTTTGGGAAGCATCGAGGTGTGAATATAATTAATTATTAAATTGTTGAACCCTTCAGTATCCTTAGGTTCTAAAGCGCCAGAATAGGAAGTATGATACATCGTAAAATGTTTTTGTTTTAACAAATGCATAACTATGTGTATAATTGTGTTTTTATTGTTGAAACACTAATGGTTGTTCTGTTTCACTTGTTGTTGTAGTGACCCCTGACGAAGGGCACCAGTGGCCCGAAATGCATTGGGTTTTTAAATAAACAGCACTGCCTAGACGAGTTTGCACTTTTCGTGTTTTGTCAGAGGTTCGGATGGCCCAACTCTAACACTAGAAACTGTGAAAATTGGCATAACTACTCCGGGTGTGAAGGATAAAGGGTTATACCAAGATGAATGTACAAGTTTAAAAATATGGAATAATATGGACTATAAGGCGAAAGTTGGAAAGATTAGATGACGGCCCAGCAGGCCATTCCAGCTGTGCGATTGGATGGAGGAAACGGTACCCCCAAGTTATGAATGTTAATGACCCAGATGCCGCTGGGGCATGGCATCTACCAAGTCGCACGCACACAGATTTAAAGTGAATAAACAATTAGAAAAATAATGGAGTGCATCCCCTACCCTTGTAAATTTATGTCTCCTAAAGTTTAGCCATTTCCTTCCAAATCTTCTCCTAAAAAACAATGCAAATCCTCATTCTACAGGAGACGGAAGTACCAGCCTAAGCGACATTCTCTGAAGAAAAATTATTTCAAAGGGTCTAGACAAGCCAAGAAGTCCTGACAATAAAAGGGAGGTTCTTGAGTCAGTTGGAGTGAGTATTTGACAGTTTATTCATGCCTGGGAGAAAACGGTCACAGACAAATGGGGACTGGGCATAAGGAGAAATGGCTATGCCATAGAACTTTCAAGTTTCCCTCCAAAAACAGATGTCATTGTAACTAAAGTACCAAAATACAAGGTTAACCGATGAGTTCTCTTAGAGGGCATGGACACTTTTCTTTGGAAAAAGGCTATTCTACAAGTTATGAAGGAGGAGACTGGAGAAGGATTGTTCTTGGCACAAAAGGTGTCCAGTTTAGACCTGAAATGGTTGAACTTATGGATAAAGACAATTTGTTTTTGCATGGTGACACTTGTGGCAATTATTCCTCTGGTAAAACCAGGAGATTACTTAGCGTCCATAGACATGCAGGACGCGTACCTTCATGTGCAGGTTCAAGAATCTAAACAGACGTTTCTGAGGTTTGTCATAGGCCAAGGCCACTACCAGTTCAGGGTCCTTCCCTTCAGTTTAAAATCCTTGCTGGGATTTTTTTAATTTCTTCAAAGGCTCTGGCTCAGTTTGTGGCTTTCCTACATTTGGAAGGAATTTTTCTACATTCTTACCTTGACGACTGGCTGGTTCAGGCTCTGTCGAAAGAACCTTTGCTCTCCAAAGTGGCCAGAATTAGCCAATCTCCAAGACCCTGGCTTCCTAATACTGAGACAAGTCAAATGTGGTTCCCTCTCAGAACCTGGATTTGGAGAGGCCAGGTTCTGCAAAAACTTAGGATTGGTTACATTAACGCAAACAAGGGTCCAAACTATCTACTAGCTCACATCAACGATCTTTCTCAGGAGGCACCTCCAGTTCTCTCCTGGTGGGAGGTACAGGGAGATTTAGCCTCCACAGTGTTTTTGGTCCTGCAGGCAAGGTCTCAACTGAGCAGTCTGGTAACATGAATCTCCCAAAACTGGTCACTTGACTCTCTAGACTTGACAACGATGGTTCCATTCTCCTCTCGAGTGAGGAAGAGTCTGGTTTGGTAGTCGAAGGATTGCCACATCTGTAAAGGTGTATTGGTGGCTTCTGCAGCTCCAATAGTCATCACAACAGATGTCAGCCTATCCGGTTGGTGGGTTTGGTTTGCCGACCATCCGATTTAGGGCCTTTCGACAATCTGAGAGACTTGGAAATCATTGAACTGGAGGGATGAACTGGAGGGAGCTGTATAGCCTCAAATCCTTTTCGCCTCAGATCAATGTTGGTTCTTGTGACAATATGACAACCAAGGCCTATATAAACAGGCAGGAGTAAACAAACTCTCTATCCTTGATGAAGATTGCTTGAAGGAATTTTCTTTGGCCTCAGATTTTTGATTTCACTGATGGCAATTAACATTCAGGAAACATCCAACGAGAGGGCAGATTATCTCAACAGACACATTTCCTCGTACCAGGATTTCTCTCCATCCAGATAATTTCAGTCTGCTGACTCAGAAGTGGGGTCGGCTAGTCCTGGATCTTTTTGCATCTTTAATGAACGCCAAAGTGCTGAGGTTTTGGCTCTAGGGGCGAGACAGAATCACATGGGAAATGGATGATCTCACTTGTGTATGGCCTCTGGGTCTTCTGTTTAACTTCACTCCATTCTCGTTAATCAGGTCCTTCCTGGTGAGGTTGAGATCAGAATTTAGTGAGGTGGTACTGATTGCTAGAGCATGGCCATGGCCAATTGGTTCCCACTTCTCACAGAAATGTGTGTGGCTTCAGATTGGAGATTCCTGATTCGCCATTCTCCCTTTCTATATCCTGTCTTGAGGGGGCCCTCTAAAGAACCTAAAATTAACATCCTGGAGGTTGAGAAGAGGGCTTAAATAGTCAATGGGTTCCAAATCCTTAGCAATAACTCTGCAGGCCTCAAGGAGTTCTTCACCTCTCAAATCCTATGCTAGACACTGGCATAACTTTTCTAATTGGGTGTATAATTAGTGAACTTGATCCCACAACAGTTGATTTCATGTGATGGATTTATTACAAGATGTGTCTACATTTGGTATGACGGTTCCTACGCTTAGAATTCAGTGTGTTGCTATTCGAACATTCAGAAGCTCCTGGAGGGTGTTTGAGAGATAAAAGTTGCTTGGTGGCTGGCATTTTTAAAATGGTAGAGAGTATTTACTCATCTCCTCTGAAATTGTTCACAGCCTGGGATTTACTTCAGGTTTTGGAGGCTTTATTTAAGCCACCCTTTAAGCCTATGACAGACCTAGATTTGAAAACTATCGTTCTCAAAGTTTGTTTCCAGGTAGCTGTCACTTCTGCCAGGTGATTAAAGAAGTTGGCCGCACTTTCCTACAAGTTTCCATTTTGTAAAGATTTTCCGGAAAGTGGTTCTTTCAGTAATTCCACCCTGTGAGGCTTGCCTGGTATATGATGTCCACCAATTAAAGTGGACATCATACACCAGGCCAGCCTCTCACATTGGTGTGCAACGGTGGGATTCAAGCCTGCATTGTTTTACCAGATAAATCTTTGTATTGGCCCTTTGGTTCATAACATAATACTATATTTGAATACTGTTTATTCATACAGTACTTTTGGGTGGATAGATTGCAACTTCTTTGCCATCTTTGCATGTTTGAACATGCCTTCGCCTAGGCTATTAACTGCCCTGATACCGGGACTAACATTTAGGTTTATTCACCCTTTGTCGGTATCCTTTTTCAGTTTTGCGGCTATTTTTCATCTCCCGCTCCAAGATGGCGGCCGCCTTTTTACGCCCTACGAGGAAGGAAATCTAATGCCCCCGGAGTTTTGTAATTGGTTTCAGGTGAGACTTGCGAGTTTTCTCCTCCCCTACGATCTCAATCACCGGTACTTAAGCGGTGTTTGACTCAGTGACTCGATAACCCAGCAGTGGTGAGACCGTGAGGCTATTCCAGGAGAACCCAGTATACGCGAATTGATTTCTTCCTATGAAGTAAGTTTTTTAGAGCACTCTTGCTGTTCCTAATCCCTTGAACTCTATGACCTGATAGTTAGCGAAGGCTTTATTTGGGAGGACCTTTTATTCTATATTCCCCTACACACGAGTGTTTGTAAGTATAAATTAAGATAAGTACTCTGTAGGTTATCTATTTTTCGAATGCCGAATTGGGCCCCAGATCCTATATAGCATATAAGGGGTTTTTGGCTATGAGTTCCTATCTGATTAATATGGTGGGCCGTAGCTTTTACTTCTACTCCCATTTTTTGTCATAGTTACATACACCTTACATAAACCAAATTCACTGTCCGTCTCTTTATCGCATTTGTTTCCTTTATACGGGAGTTGCCCAGTTTTATATTTTGTGGGTCTGTTGATGCTACTAGGTCTAATTTAAATCCTGCTCGTGTCAGCTACTCCCCCTTCGTTTGAGTTTAGGTTATTAGTCCTTTCCGTCCCTATAAGGAGTTCTTTCTCGTTTCTTCTACAGATTCTGTGGAATACAGATTGACTTCTGACCAGACTTATAGCAAGACTGTTGTTGCTTGCGCCGTAAGGATTCTGATTCTGGGAGCATGAGTCCTCATCTTCACTATGACTACACTAGTGTACTAAATAAGTACTATGTATCGGTTTAAATATGACCAGACGATTTATATTAATGGGCTAGTTTGATTGGGAAACACCTTTTAGCTTTAATTATTGACTAGGGCTTCCCAAGCTTATTGATGTTTCTTCTTTACAGTCTCTTGAGACACATTGTGGAACAGGAATTAGATTTGGGACATCAAGCCTCTTTATTCTGTACCAGAGTGTACACATATTTCGGGAAATTCTTCTCCTGCTCCCCATCCCTCGGTCAACTCGATCGCGAGACTCTTTTTGACGATTCAGGATGATATCGGACCTGAAGTCATTGAGACCTAACAAGTGTGTATTATGTCTATATAATTTACACTTATCTACATTCTTCTAGGGGGCGCACTTGAAGGTGTTTTATTTTCACTTTAGTCTTTTCACCAATGGTTTATGAGGTTTCATTTTTTTCATTTCCCTGCCTCCACCTCCTATTCTTATTTTTCTGTTATTGTTTGTTCGGTAGCTCTCCTTTTATCTAAGCACCTCTGAAGTCTTATGTCCTTATTGTATACTAGTTATCATGTATTTAATAATAAGATAACCCAGTTATCTCTTTTCCCACAGATCAGACTGACGAGGGATAAAAGTTAATTTATGTTAGTTATTTCTGATTTCTTTGTCGGTTCACCGTATGTTTTTGAAATGCCATCAACGCCCTGAGGAAGGAAGACTCAAACGCGCGTCAGCGCATTTGTGTGTTTTTTATGTTTTTGTATTGTTTACATATATGTATTTGACTACTATGTATGTTCTTATGGAACTGTTCACTTTTGTATACACTGCACTGATTGTTATTGTCTAAATGTTATTTTGTTTTTGTTTATGTATTATTTAATAATTTGTACTGCTTCGTCCATTCTAGCCTGATGAATAGCTGGCTATTTGCAAATACTTTTGAACAAAAAATGAAATGGTTTATTCAAAAAAAGAAAAATTGATCTACAACTTTATATTTTTATAATAAAAAAACAAAAGAATGTTATAACTTACTGTTTCTTTTCTGTGGTCTTGAGAGGTTATCTCTCTAATAGGGGTTCTTCTCTCGTATTTTGAATTGTGTATTCCCTGCTACTTTACCCCGTTATTCTTGAGTACAGGGACCCTCTGATGTTTTCATTGTCAAACACTAGTACTAGGCATATATAATTCAAGCTTAGAATAGTGATTTCTACTGAACTTGGGCTTGGGTAAGTTAAGCGTTTAGCACACCCTTTCTCCAGTCGAAGAGTTTAGCTCCCACTAGGTTAGGTAAGTGCAACACCACACCAGAATTTGTATGTCTACTAAAGGAGATGCCAGTGGCTCTCTGCCTTTTAGATATAGTGTAGTAAGGAAAACAAGAGGACCCCAATAAGGGAAGCTGGGATAGACTAATGTTTTAGAAAACAATGGTTCTTATGTGGACAAAAAGGTCTAAAGAAAAGGCAATGTCCGAATTAGGGACAATGCGCTAGAGTCGAGATTGATAATGAATATATCAGGGAACGATAAGTAATCTGAACAGGGACATGTAAATCAAAATAACAATTGTTGTTTATTTTATGAGAATATGCAAGAGAAAATTCAGGTGCTCACAGAGGAAAGTGACAAGAAGCGTGACGTGATATGTGGGGGTGACTTTAAAATATAAACATCGCATTGACAACACATTGTATAATTTATTCATGAGGAGTTCTTCTAAGTGTACAGAGTTCTTGTTGTAGGGGTATGACTGCGTTTCGATCTCAGCCATTCGAGATCATCTTCAGGACATAGCAATTGTGAGCAAGCTGAATTCAATGACCTTGTTGGTACCTACCCACCCCATAGTTGAATTTTTGAAATCCAGGCTATGGTTGATTCTGAACCAGACACCGATTTTTTTTTTTTTAAATGTTTTTTTTTTTGTTTTTTTTTACCAAGGCACGTGGCTTTTCAAACCACACCCATAGTTTGTCAGAATTTCAGTTCCTTTTTCCTCCTTTTTATCAAGTCTCCCTTATGCGCATTTTCTTCATAATCTGCATTTCATGAGAGGGTTGTGCTTACCTGGAGTTTAATATGCAATGTTGTCTTCCTCATGGGCTGTTTGTCCCTGATGCTCATGATTCTGATAGCAGACCAGGATCTCTCAACTTCATAATCCTCTAGATTGAGTCCAGCAGCTCACCGTGCCGGAGAACAAAAGAGTGGCCCTGATGGGCATTGCTCACTGTAATGGAGCTAAAGTAGAATTGGGACAGTGTCCAAATGTGCTAAATCCCAAGCTTTAAAGAATGCACTATTATCTGGATGGCATTTCAGGAAATGATCCCCTGCTTAGCCAAGTTCTGGCTTGCAACCCCTTAACCTAAAACTAGGCATTGGTCTCTCCTGCCACCATGGTTTACGTTCTCGCTTGCTAATTTGAGTGTCGTGAGTGACGCAGATGGGATCAAAAGTTACCTACTTGTAATTTTGGTACCCCTGGTTTTGGCATTATACTGATTACCAAAATCTACTGTTCATCTCCTGCATTTCTCTTGCCTAAAACCATTTAATGAAGTTGCTGATACATTGTCAGACCTGATTGTTTGAAAGACTGCTTGTATGTGTTGTAGAAGTCCCATTTGTAACTCTCCCCCCATCTCCAGGTTAGTTAGTATTGCAAACATGCCTGGGAAGTTAATCATTTTAATCCAGTAGACTCTTATAGTTCTAATGTACATTTACATCTGAGTAATATTGCTGTTGTGTGTATTTTTCATTTTGATTTTCTCTGACTACTGCATTGATTTTCCTATTTGTTGGCATTTAACTATAAAATATTTACAGATGGGGGCCACACAAGTAAAGAATATTCCACTTGCCAGCCTACAATGGGAAACATCTGTAAAAGATATGGTACACAAATCATCTGTTTAAAAATGTCTTGCTTTAATAGTTTTTTTGGCCTGTTTATTTTATAGCAACAAATAGAAAGACAATTGAAATGTCTTGCATTTCAAAACCCAGGACCCCAAGTGGCAGATTTCAACCCTGAAACTAGGCGGCAGAAGAAGAGGGCTCGTATGTCGAAGATGAACCAATATTTTTCTGTCAACAAGTAAGTTTGTTCAATTAGACCCTCGGTTCAAATATTACAGTTGGATGGGAGAGATCATAATGTGGATAAGTGCTAGGCAAATATTTAGAGGAATACTTTTAGGTGTTCAATTAAGTCAGTCACACAACTTGCATGAGGTTAATTCACTTACAAATTGGTTCTCCTGACAGGATAGATTAAGGTGGCGGTTCCGATCTCGGACGGAAGGGCTCCGATCAATGGTCAGAGCCCTTCCTTCTGCTGCAGACGGTGTCGTTCGTATTCCTTTGCGACCGAGCCATTCCGATGGGCTCTGTCGGAAAGGAATCTGCCTTGGATTTCCGGTCAGCTTCCGGCGGGCTCGGAGAGCCCGTCCGCCATCTGGAAATCCGTCTGTACTCCCCCCCCCCCCCCCCTCCCCCCCCCGGCCGCCTCTTTACGACCGAGGGAGTACCTTCTGATTACCCTTTGTTAAGAAGTACGATAGATATTCTGATGTATTCTCCTTGTGCAGTTTCCTTACACCCTCCTTTTTTGCTTCCATCTTTAGTTGAGCTTTCTGTTTTTATTGTTTTTTGTTTTTTTTTTGCTTTTTTAGACAGCCACATTTTTTCATTCATCCAGGCCATGAAGATGTTGAATGGAGGAAATTTAGCAAACTTGCATAGCTCCATTTCCATAGGAGAAAAATCAGTACATCTCAAAATTAAGCTAATTGGATTTTCCCTGTGTTTATCTTGGGCCAGGATCAACCAAATTAATTTTGTCTCCAATGTCGTTACTTGGCACTCTTGCTAATGATTAACTGATAATTCAATGTTTTTTTTTCTGTTTTCCAATGGGAACAGTTACATTTTGGAGCCCTTGTTTAGTTATTATTGATTATTTCGTAAATTTAAATTAATAACCAGTTTGTTCTTCATAATATCCGTTAAGGAAGCAATTTAATAACAAACCCCCAGCTCCGAACACGCACAAACTAACCAAAGTACTAATCTGTAGCTTCCTTAATTTAAAATATGCCTTTTATCGACTGAATCATTCTCACACTGACAACACCCAACTCTTACCAAGTACAATGTGCTCTCAGATCAATTAGCTGAGGAGACCTTGATGTAAGATTGACTACAGGCTCTCCTTGCCACTGGAGAACCTATGGAGCAAAACGTGAGCTTTTTAGATGTATGACAGACTATATCACCAAAAAGGCAAAATGTTTATCTGAGTATTCAGAGTATACGAAGTTGCTACACTTTGTGATAATTATAAAATCTGATCAGAAGTGGAATCGGGAAGTAAGTTTCTTGGTCCTGAAGATAGCCACGGGGAAGAGTGGCTTTAAACATGTAGACTGTGTAGAAAGAAGGGTCATCAAAATCTAATCACTTTTTAACCATTCTGTCTGGAGGAGAAATAAAGCATAACTTTCTTACCAGGCAGGTATTTTTAATTCACGTTTTTAAAAAAAAAACTCCCAACGCCTATTCTACCATCATCTAGTGAATATCATTCAGCGCTCCTGTGTATTTTGCAGGTAGCAGCACAACCTGTTCTGCAGCAGAACGGGAACAACCCTATGATGAAGTATGCCACCAAGGGGTAACCCTGGTGGGTGAGGATTATTTTAAAAAGCCAGCACTCTTTTTCCTCCCTGTAGGAGGTTTAGCACATACTACAGAATAGAGCTCTATTTTTCTTGGGCTAGAAGGGTGCAAAAGGGACATCATGTTTGTTATGCATGCTCTGCAAATGTTATTATTTTCAAGAACAAACTCTTAACGCTAATGTTTGTTTTTGAAAAATAAAAAAATCACTTATCAAGACATGCAGGAATTTTTCTTTAATGTAGTGGACATACCATCAGGTAAAATATTTCCAGTGGCGGAGCCCACTAAGGCTCTGCTGTTTGAAACCGTGTGGTTCACCCTCCTCTAAATGGGATAGAGGAACCTTAAGTTTGGTAGGTACGGCTGGAGCACCACCGATTTCCAGCAGACGTCTGCCATCTTATTCAAATACAATAAAGAAATCCGAGGTCTATAACTAAGCAACTCTTGATGCAATTCAAGAAGGTTGCCAATTAGCAATTGCTCCAACAAATAAAATAAGAAGTAAGCATGTAAGATATCAGATGGAAAAGGTGAAGAACAAAACAGGTGAGAGAAAAGAACTTGATAAGGATAATCAGCATCCCATCATTACACTCTCAAAGTGCCCAGTGTCATCATCTGGGGTACCAAACAACTCTTCTCAACAACCTCTTGTAACATAGAGGAGATATGAACGAGTTGAGTCCTCTTACCAAGTATAAATCAAAGGAAAGATGAAAAGACTGTTAGAGTGCAGTGCAAAATTTCTGGGAAAGAATTTTTGTGTTTTTAAAATAGAATAAGCAAAAGACAAACAACAAGTGTATATTTCTTGCTTGTGTCTAATCAATCGCATTCCTGTCTAAAAGCTGTGTATGAAAGAAAATAAACAAGAAGGAACAGTTGAAAACGATTACTGCTCCTGTTTGCTGGTCAGCAGGAATGCGATTGATTAGACACAAGCAAGAAATATACACTTGTTGTTTGTCTTTTGCTTATTCTATTTTAAAAACAAAAAAATTATTTCCCAGAAATTTTGCACTGCACTCTAACAGTCTTTTCCTCTTTCCTTTGATTTATACTTGGTAAGAGGACTCAACTCGTTCATATCTCCTCTATGTTACAAGAGGTTGTTGAGAAGAGTTGTTTGGTACCCCAGATGATGACACTGGGCACTTTGAGAGTGTAATGATGGGATGCTGATTATCCTTATCAAGTTCTTTTCTCTCACCTGTTTTGGTCTTCACCTTTTCCATCTGATATCTTGCATGCTTACTTCTTATTTTATTTGTTGGAGCAATTGCTAATTGGCAACCTTCTTGAATTGCATCAAGAGTTGCTTAGTTATAGACCTCGGATTTCTTTATTGTATTTGAATATTCGGAAAGGGGGATTAAGAATCCGTTAAGGTCTTTAAATATTTTCCCTCAGACCCTATTTGTATTTGTTTGTCTGCCATCTTATAACATAGTCCCATTTCTTCATAGAGAAGATTTTTGGTCAACCTGTTCCTACAAACTGAGGAGCTTGTTAATGTTTAGGAAACCTGTGTTCCTCCTTGACAGAGGCCTTTCCTTGCCAGCTTTTAACATACAATTTGGTCTGAGATGTGGAGTCTGAAAGTTCTCTAGATCTTGATGGAACAAGAAAAATCCTCATAGCAGAATATAGCAATCCAGGACCCACAATAAACTAAGGTCCAGTGCAAGGTCTTGGGCAATAGACAGTGCCTGCCTAGGATTCTACGGGAAGGTGGAATGTTACATTGTTGCTACAAGCACCAATGTGTGTTCTCATCTCAAGTTTAAACATTGAAAACATTTCATTTTGTTTCAGTGTGCCTGAAATCCTAGTGTCGGCCCTGGGGTCCTTCCTTCAGCCTTCCACAAAACCTATACCCAAGGCTATAGCTTCTGTCTTTCCAGCTCACATTGTGTTACTTGACCCTCACTCCTACTCCATCAGATGTCCTTAGTGGTGGTCTAGTGATGCTCTTGCATTTGAGAGCTGAAATTTAGTTTGAATGGAAATTAATGCCTAACAGTATGCTGTATAAAATGTAAGGATTGTGATAACTTTACCCTCCACTCGTCAGGGTTTCCCCAAGGCCCTTTTGGTTAGTGCTGCCATATTGAAGAAACTCATTTAAACATCTAGCTTTGTAGAGAAACCATTTTGGACTCCCTAGCATGCAACACATAATGGACTTTTAAGCCATAAAATATAAATAAAAATCCCACTGTTGTGTAACAATATTGCTGTTTACAATTGATTTATTTCTTCTAAGTCTCAGGTACTGTCAGTTATGTCACCTCTGAGTGTTACCATCGAAATGCAAAAATATACATGCAGTAGTTGATTTATATTTTGAGCTTCATTTTGAATAAAACACTTTTCTAAATATTGTTCTTACTTTTTTCCAGAGTTTTGAAAAAGTACGACAGACGTGGAAAGCTTATTTTCAACAGCAGAGATTTGTGTGACTGTCTCGAGGAGGACTGCAAGGGCTGCTTCTATCCATGCCCAAAGTGCAACTCTACAAAATGTGGACCTGAATGTCGGTGTAACCGAAAATGGGTGTACGACAGAATCCAAACGGAGGGGGGCGATATCATCAGCGAGTTCCCGTTTTATAATGACCCCAATTAAAGTACTTTATTCTGACTTTCGCTTTCAACTTTATTTGTAACCTGCCTGCACTGCATCTGCACAGACTCTACTCGAGCTGTGACTCAAAATGGAAGAAAACCCAAAGTTAATGGACATATTGTGAGGTTGAGTCATGTCCAACAAAAAGCGAGGCGCCCCCTGAAGTCGAGGCTGGAGGTCCTTTTGGCCTGGGCCTCAAACTCCAAAATAGTCTCACACAGATTTAGATGCAGGTTAAAATTTAGAAAGTAGGCGGGCCTTTCTGTTACAAGACACCATATCATCTCAACATGTAAGTTAGTGAGTGGTTTGCCCAGCTTCACCCTTGCTACCTACTATAAGGGGGGCATGAAGGCAGCGCTAGAAACGGAGTGCCAGGAACAGGTTTCCAATCGTGCCTGTCCTTCCTCTAACCCGTCAGCAGCAGGTAGAAGCAAGGGTGTGGTTATCCGTCCTGAAGCAGATGCAGTGCCGTGTGGTATCCAGTGGTGTGAGGTCGGAGCTGCTGCACCCTAATTATGTTTGTATTTTATTATTCATTCATTGATGGGTGTGGTGGGGGGGGCTTTTTTCTTGCTGCCTAAGGGCACTTGGCACTCTTGCTATGCCACAGAGTAGAAGGATGACGTGAGGCTTAAAGTTTGACGAGAAATCAATCCCGTGACGTCATCGAAGTATAAGATTGGTGCACAATGTCGCTTTTTGTTTCTCCTGCCTCTGAGCAACACTTTGAAGCAGCAATGTCAGAAAGGTATCAGCGACTCACAGCAGGGTGTTTTCTTTGCCTTTATGTTCGAAACCCCTGACCAAAACCACACGTTCTAGTTAGTTACCAAAAGAACTGATATCACCTGCAGTGAGAATTCGTTCTTTCTTTCTTTTTCTTTCTCTTATCCCCCCTCTCTTGCTTATTCACTCTCTTCTTTCTCCTTTTTTTTTTTTTTTTTTTTTTTTTTTTACTTCCTTTTTTGCTCGTCTCCTCTCCTTCTCTTTCTGCAGAAGTGTGAGAATGAGCAGGTGACCAAAACAACTGAGAATTCCTGCACACGGAGTATTACTTCCAGGCTTCAGAATTAATATTAAAATTGTAGAAATGTTGATTTCCCACCACCAGTTGGCTCTGTGTACCCCAAAATACACTTGACTTGACATCTGAGGTGTGGCGATGCAGTGCCATAACCCGCCAAAGGACTCTGATACATCAGTTACTTTGACACTATATCCAGAGTCAATGAGTATTGTTTTTGCATTTTTAGTGGTGTGACATTTTATAGACTACTGCTCCTCGTAAATCATTGAGGGTTCAAGCTTTGCACCAATTGGTGGAAACCGGCATTTGTGAGAGACGCTCATGCTGAACGGCTGTGATGTCTGGATTGTGACCTTTAGGAGTGCACTTGCAATTTTTGCTCTTGTGCACCCCAGTCCCACTGGTAAAGGGAGTCTAAGGTGTGGTGTCTCATACAAGCAGCTGATCTCTAAATTGGATCTCTCATCCAAACCCCTTTAACTTGAGGGATCCTCTGCAAGATATGTTTTGACACACAAGCGGGGATCCCATTAGGCTCATATTAGATCATCGATTATTAAACCTGCTTTTAAGAAAACAGATGTTCAAAAATGGACGCTCTCCGGCATATCCTTCAGGCACTTAGAAACGGGACCGGTTCCGGTTGGTTCTTCAAGCATTTTAGGTTGCACATTTTACATCCCCTTTTTTGGGTTCTGCAAACTACAACAGGTTTACCACGGTTGAGAGGTGACATTTCCAAATTTTGACAATTCCCTTTGCAAGATGGTGATGCAGTTATGGTAATCTTATGTAGATTACTGGCTAATCTAGGCAAAGGCACGACATTGGTTGGCCACCCACACGATACCATCGCCAACCCCACACAATACCATGGCTAATCCCACACAATACCATCGCCATTTTTGCAGAATTTGGGATTCTCTGTCAATGAAAACAAACCCTCCATGGTGCCAATTTAGAAGATACTTTCTAGGTGCGGCCATGTACATGGTGAGGAAGTTAGTTTCAAAGGAAAGGCTTGATCGTGTTCTGCAGATCACTATATTTACTTCAGATTCCCTGAAATAGGCAGAGATTCTTGGGTCTCAGGTCTTTTTGTCTCTATTGTCTCAGAGATCCCATCAGTGGCACGTATGTCTACAATGAAACCGTTTTGTGAGTAGCATGAAGAACAGGCGGCCAACCAGCTATACTTTTGTGGGAGAAAATGCAAACCCCTATACCCATAATTAGCAATTGTGATAAAAAACACCTCTTGGGATGAGGAAGTACAAGATGTAATTACTTCGTATATTTAACTTCACAAGATTATTCAGGTCAGGTGTAATGCATTTTTCTTTGTTACATCTGGATATTGAGTTAGTTTGTTCTATTATTTGTTTTATTATTTTAGATTGTATTAGTGTTGAAGTTTACAAAAACAGTATGGGAGAATACAGTATTTTGCAGCCATCAATTTTCTTAGCCATACCATGAGTGCCTTCAGTTCCTCAGACATAAATGAATAAGATATTTTTGAGATACATTTTGGTCAGATATAGGCCTTAAGATCACTTTGCCATAGGACTCAAACTGCAGTTCACAAATAAGACCCGATAAGGCCGCAACTGGTCATGGCTTGCTTATACTACCATTTAATGGGGCACATACCTGGCAGTTAGTCTTAACCACCCCCTGGGGGGGCGGGGGGGGGGGGTCAAGACAGCACGCAAAATCAGTTTTTTCCTCTCTGTAGTAACACAAACAAGCTAAAAAAAAAAAAAAAGATGGTCTTGAATGTGGTCCTTGAATAAATCTCACACATGGATAATTACTCTGTCCACTATGCTACGCTAGACTGAGACCAGCCATATGCAAAAAAGAGTCTTGGTCTAACTCCAGTATGAACAGTCCAGCCTGAACTGCCAGGCCAGGATCTATCCAGATAGAACCATAGGCAACCCCAGAACCCTTTTGGGCCTCTTCAGTGAGGTGCATCTTTATTCCAGGGGCCCAGTGAGAACGGGGCCCATGTATATGCATAACGGTCACACTTTAGGCATCTTGCTTAGAAATATAAAAAGTGGGGGTAATGCATGTGAAGAACATTGTGGAATAAGATGAATACATGGAAAACCATTCATGGAGATAGTGATTAGTTTGATTACCAAGGATGTATAATAACTGGTAAACAAGAAATAGAAGTTAAAAAAAAAACAAAAACGTGGATTTTGGAGTGGTGCTGAAGGGGAGTTACAGTCCTGGTCAGGACCTGTGATACAGATCTTATGCTTGACTTAATCTCCATCATTTGACATTATGTGGGCTGCATTCCAGGCTATATTTGTTGCCACTGGCATGGCTTGCCATAGGTACCCACCCCTACTCCCCTCCACCTCTTGTCCTGTTCATTCTTGGCACCCTTCTCTCAAAGCATTGTCACTTAGGATGTTGCCCACAATTGTGTGAAAGGAGTCATACCACCTAGGGTTGTGGATGCCACATCTGTGCTACCCAGTTATCACCCCCCCCCCAAATAAGCAGCACAGCCAATCTTTTCCCCATGCAGGCACCCCAAAGGTTTGGACAGTATACCCTATCTGAATGGTAGGCCACAGTGGGCTAAAGGATCTACCACAGGAGTTGAGGATCCTGGGATTTGAGAATCCCAGTATTTGATGTTCTACTGCAAGATTGTAACACCCTGAACGTCTCAGGATCGTTTAACAGACACGATAATGAGAACGCAACCACTTGTGAAAGTTTAGTTATTTTAATGAAGGCAAAAATAATACAAGGAATAAACAAAGGTTATAGTCACTGGAATCCTCCAGGCTAAGTACGTTACCAGCCCACAGCACGGGTGGTCCTAACCGTCCTCTGCATATACGCCGATCCCGGCGTATGCCAACAGAGGGCAGAAATGAAATGGCCGACAATGCCAATCGGTAGGCTGTGAGGGGCACGAAGAGTGTTGGGGAGAATCGAGGAGTCAGGGAAACACCCAGCCGGGGTCTCTACCTGAAGGGAGCAGCCGCTCAACCTCTTCCTCAGACTGCACCGGGACGCGGAGTCACCTCCTGGTGATGCGTCACCGATACCCCAATCACAAGCAAAGAAGACTGAACCGAGAGCAGCCGCTCGATCGATCCCGTGGACTTCCGAGTCTGTAACGCGGCAAACACCTCCTGGTGTGCGTTACAGCTGGCAGTCCCTGTATCTCTGGTCGGGCTGGGAGTTACGACTCCAACCAGCAAAAGCACCACTGCGCTTTGACTCAGCCGAGTCAAAAAGCGAAGCTCAATGGTTATCCGGTAGAGCTTCCGGGTCCTTCACAGGTGACAATGGGGCAAGACACGGCCCAGGGAGTAACGACTCGACCTACCTCCGTTCTTGCCTTACTGGAGCACCACTCCGGAACACTGCTCTTCACTAAGCAGGTACGTCGGTGTAAACACAATATCCGACAGCGTTGTACCTCCCGGTTCCTCCCTTTATAGGGCGTTGTTTTCCTTGAGTTATGTAACAGCTCTCCTGTTTACATAAGGGCGTGTTTTCCTTGAGTTATGTAACAGCTCTCCTGTTTACATAAGGGCGTGTTTTCCTTGAGTTATGTAACAGCTCTCCTGTTTACATAAGGGTGTGTTTTCCTTGAGTTATGTAACAGCTCTCCTGTTTACATAACCTCTCAACCGCTAAGCATCCTGGGAGATGTAGTCCGTTTTCGCTGGTTACCGTTTTCCTCCCCTCGCATGACAGGAATTCTTGACAGTACATCCTCCCTCTCAGTGGCTCCCCACGGGTCCAGCGCTGGCAGGAAAACGTCGATGGAACAAGGAGACCAAGCGCGGAGCATGAACCCCTTCAGCCGGTTCCCATGACTGCTCCTCCGGGCCATAGCCTTTCCACGCAACCAGGTACCACAGCTTCCCCCTGCGCCATTGGGACGCCCGTATGCCCGACACTTCATACTCCACCTCCGACTCCACGCATACCGGCCTAGGTGTCCCAGACGGCTTGGAGGGTGCTGGTTTGAGCAATGATACATGAAAGACAGGGTGTATCCGCAATGACTGGGGCAGGCACACCTTCACGTTCACGGGACCCATACACTTGGTAATTCGATAGGGGCCCACGTACTTGGGATGGAACACACTGTTCTTTCGAAACCTCATGTTTCTTGTGGATATCCAGACGTAGTCTCCAGTGCGGTACAGTGGCCCGGGCCTTCTCTTCCTGTCTGCCGCAGCCTTGTATCTTCTCTTGGCCTCTATTAGGACAGCCCTTGAGCGCGTCAACGTGTCTTTTATGTGTGCCACCCTGTCCGCTGTGGCGGGAATCCTGTCCTCTCTGAACGGATGTAGAAATGGCAAGAACCTGGGATGTTGGCCATAGTTGCTATAGAACGGAGATGACTGTGTGGAGCTGTGAGTGGCGTTGTTATAGGCGATCTCTGCAACCCATAGCAAGTCGACCCATTCTTCCCTGCCCTGGTCCACAAAACATCGCAGATACTGTTTGAGCGTTTGGTTCAGGCGCTCGGTTTGGCCGTCCGTTTGAGGGTGGTAGCTGGTGGACAGGGCGGTCTTAACATGCAGCGCAGTGCACCAAGTCTTCCAGAATTGTGCAGTAAACTGCGACCCCCGGTCCGACACGATCACCCCAGGTAATCCATGCAGTCGTACCACATTCTTTAGGAGTAGTGACGCCAATTCCCCGGCCGTAGGGACTCTCTTGCAGGGGATGAAGTGCCCCATTTTCGTCAAGTAATCCACCACCACCAGTATTGCCGTCATCCCCTGGTCTACCGGTAGGCCCCCCACGAAGTCCAGTGATATGCTATCCCATGGTCTATCCGGGGTCGGAAGTGGATGTTAGAGCCCTTGGGTTTGGCCATGGTCGGCCTTCATGGTAGCACACGTAGGACACTCCTGTCCCCACCTCCTGACATCCCCTCTCATGGTTGGCCACCAGAAATGCCGTCCCATGCTAGCCACCGTTTTTTCAAAGCCCAAATGACCTGCGCATGGAGAGTCATGGCACCAGATGAATGCTTGTTTCCTTAGCCTAGGTGTGGGTATCAATAGGCACCTGCCCTTCAGGGGTATCCCGTCCGTCAGCTGCCATTCTCTGTGACTGAGGAGCCACCTCCGCCATGCGAATGACCTGATCCCTCTCTTTATTCCCCTCAGGAAAGTATCCGGTTGGATAACCCCCAATACCATCCTCGGGGAAATGATGGAATGCTCGGTCGCAGGCAATGGTTCCTTAACTGCAGATTGACGGGACAGGGCGTCCGCCTTCCGGTTTTCCGTCCCCGGCCGATATGTGATGCGGAAGTTGAACCCCGCAAAGAAGATCATCCACCGCAGCTGTCTGGGAGAAAGGTGTCTTGTGGCCGTCATGAACTGTAGGTTCCGATGGTCCGTGTACACCGATACCACATGTCTTGCCCCCATCAACCAATGCCTCCATTCGGTGAAGGCGTCCTTGATTGCGAGAAGCTCCTTCTCCGCAATATGGTAGTTGCGTTCGGCGTCGTTGAGTTTGCGGGACATGTACGCAACGGGATGAAGCACCCCTGTGTCGTGGTTGCGTTGGGACAAGATAGCCCCCAGCGCCACATCCGATACGTCCGCTTCCACTACGTAGGGGAGATCCGGATCGGGGTGAGCCAACACCGGTGCCTTACCAAAGGCGCTTTTCAGGGCCTCAAAGGCTTTGTTCGCTTCAGGGGACCAGACAAACTCCTTGGACTTCCTCAGTAGCTGTGTGATTGGGGCCACCAATCCTGAAAATCCATCTATAAACCGCCTGTAAAAGTTGGCTAAGCCAATGAAACTTTGGACGTCCTTCACGCTTTGGGGCACCGGCCATTCTTTCACCGCCTTGATCTTTCGTTCTGCCATCTCCTGTCCCTCTGGACTCAGCATCACTCCGAGGAATTCCACGGATGTGACGTGGAAGTCACACTTGCTGAGTTTACAAAACAGCATGTTTTCCCTCAGCTTTTGGAGCACGGCTTTGACGTGGTGTACGTGCTCCTCCACACTGGACGAATAGATGAGGATGTCGTCGATATATACGACCACGTAGATATCCAACTCCTCTCTGAATACCTCATTCAAAAAGTACTGAAAGGCTGCCGGGGCGTTGCACAGACCGAACGGCATGACGAGGTACTCAAAAAGGCCGAACCTGGTCTTAAAGGCGGTCTTCCACTCGTCTCCGTCCCTCATGCGCACCAGATGGTATGCCCCTTTCAAATCCAACTTGGTGTAGATACGAGCTTTCTTGACCTGTTCCAGGAGTACACTGATGAGAGGCAAGGGGTACCGATTCTTTACGGTTATCGCATTCAATGCCCTAAAGTCCACACAGGCTCTCAGCTCCCCATTAGCCTTCGGGATGAAGAAGAGTGGCGAGGCGGCCGGAGACTTGGACGGGCGGATGAATCCTAGCTTGAGGAGTTTATCCAGGTACCCCCGGAGATGCACGTTTTCAGGCTCCGTCAGGGCATACAGCCTGCCGCTGGGAACGCTGGCCCCTGGCACCAGGTCGATCTGGCAGTCAAACTGTCTATGTGGTGGTAGTACTTCCGCCTTCACCTCATCAAATACATCCTCAAAACTGTGATAAGCCTGGGGGAGAGCCACATCTTTTTCTGCCGCTATAGCCACTGTCTGACTCCCGCTCTCATCTGCGTCAAGGGATTCCGTTCCTATTCCACAATGCAGGATGCAATACGGTGACGTCAGTTCGATGCGATGTGTTGGCCAATCCACAGAGGGGTTGTGTTTCTGTAGCCACGGCAATCCCAATATGACGCCATATTGGGGCGCTCGGATGATGTTAAAATCGATTTGTTCCAAATGGTTCCTCCCACATCTCATCGGAAGGACCCCCGTGTGCTGCCCGATGGGCCCCGTCACCAATCGCCTTCCGTCTACAGCATAGACGTCTTCGGGTACAGCTTTGGGAAGAAGCACTAGCCCTAGCCTGCATGCCTCGTTGTGGTCCATAAACATGCCAGTGGCCCCTGAATCCACCATGGCCACAACGGGTATCCACTGGTCATGCACTCCCACGTGCACCGTGAGAAACAGGTGTCGTTGTCCCTTAGTGACCGAGTTGGAAAGTGAAGGGATGGATGAGTGACTCCGAGATGCCCCTTCTTTGGTCTGGGAGTCCTCTAGTTTTCCGCCGGTACGTCCACCACGGCTGTTACCGACCGGTTGGCCCGATAACGTGACGTCTTCGGTTTGGCAGGGCATTCCCGTACGTAGTGGCCTTTTTTGCCACGATATAGGCACAATCCTTGTTTACGGCGTGACTCTTTCTCCGTGGCTGTGAGGCTCGCTCGTATTGCGCCGATGTCCATGGGTTCTCCCTTGGATGCGGTGGCAGTTTCAGGACTTCCCACTGTCACATAGGATGGAAGGGATTTTCCTTTTCTCCCATGATCCCCCTTTCTTTCACTTAGCCTATGTTCCAGCCGTAATACCAGGTTGATAAGGCCCTCACATGTCTTGGGTTGTGGGTCAATATGAGCCACGGCGTCCTTGAGCTCATCGCACAGCCAGTGATGGAAGAGCGCCGTCTGTTTAGCAACAGGCCACTTGGTTTCCGCAACCAGCCTTCGGAACGCGTTGAGATACTGCACCAGGTCGTTGGATCCCTGTCTCAACTCAAGCATTTCACGGTCCGCCGTGTACGAGTCAGCCCTTCTGTCGAAGACCTTCAGGAATTCCTCGCGAAAAGCACCCCAATCACATAAGATGGGGTCGTCCCTGCTCACCAGAGGTACGGCCCATTGTGCCGCGTTTCCAGCCAAATAGGATATAAGGAAAGCCACACGAGCCTGACTCGTGGGGAACGCCCTTGGTTTGCACGATAAATGTAGCGCCACTTGTGTGAGGAATACCTGCACTGTGTTAGGATCCCCACTGTACCTCTCTGGTGTTGCCAAGGGGACGGCTACCGGCATTTCCACTACTACCGCAGGGGTCTGGTTCGTGAGGGAGGTGCTGGGCGTGAGCGTGTCCAATTGGATAGCATCCAGTCTGGCTTTTACAGCGGCTGTTTCTTGCCTGGAGGCAGCTATTTCAATTTGCACGGTCGCTAAAGCAGCCAGCACATCATCAAGTGTTGCCATGTCTGTTATCGACCGGGAGACAGTTAGTGTTATTAAGGTCGGATATTTTGTAACGCCCTGAACGTCTCAGGATCGTTTAACAGACACGATAATGAGAACGCAACCACTTGTGAAGGTTTAGTTATTTTAATGAAGGCAAAAATAATACAAGGAATAAACAAAGGTTATAGTCACTGGAATCCTCCAGGCTAAGTACGTTACCAGCCCACAGCACGGGTGGTCCTAACCGTCCTCTGCATATACGCCGATCCCGGCGTATGCCAACAGAGGGCAGAAATGAAATGGCCGACAATGCCAATCGGTAGGCTGTGAGGGGCACGAAGAGTGTTGGGGAGAATCGAGGAGTCAGGGAAACACCCAGCCGGGGTCTCTACCTGAAGGGAGCAGCCGCTCAACCTCTTCCTCAGACTGCACCGGGACGCGGAGTCACCTCCTGGTGATGCGTCACCGATACCCCAATCACAAGCAAAGAAGACTGAACCGAGAGCAGCCGCTCGATCGATCCCGTGGACTTCCGAGTCTGTAACGCGGCAAACACCTCCTGGTGTGCGTTACAGCTGGCAGTCCCTGTATCTCTGGTCGGGCTGGGAGTTACGACTCCGACCAGCAAAAGCGCCACTGCGCTTTGACTCAGCCGAGTCAAAAAGCGAAGCTCAATGGTTATCCGGTAGAGCTTCCGGGTCCTTCACAGGTGACAATGGGGCAAGACACGGCCCAGGGAGTAACGACTCGACCTACCTCCGTTCTTGCCTTACTGGAGCACCACTCCGGAACACTGCTCTTCACTAAGCAGGTACGTCGGTGTAAACACAATATCCGACAGCGTTGTACCTCCCGGTTCCTCCCTTTATAGGGCGTTGTTTTCCTTGAGTTATGTAACAGCTCTCCTGTTTACATAAGGGCGTGTTTTCCTTGAGTTATGTAACAGCTCTCCTGTTTACATAAGGGCGTGTTTTCCTGGAGTTATGTAACAGCTCTCCTGTTTACATAAGGGCGTGTTTTCCTTGAGATATGTAACAGCTCTCCTGTTTTACATAAGGGCGTGTTTTCCTTGAGTTATGTAACAGCTCTCCTGTTTACATAACCTCTCAACCGCTAAGCATCCTGGGAGATGTAGTCCGTTTTCGCTGGTTACCGTTTTCCTCCCCTCGCATGACAGGAATTCTTGACAAAGATTCAAGCATTCCACAGTCTATAAAAGCCATACCCAGAGACAATCCGACCCCACGCTCCCATCACACATCTGTCGGGATAGGGGATATGCCCGATCCTGACAGGCAAGACATGCTGTAACAGAGGTTGTTCACAGATTGGCCTCGACCCCATTCCTTGTCAATAGAGACCGTGGACGCGGCTCACAGGTTACTGGCTTGCCATCCCTGATATACGCAAAAAGATTAATTGATGGACAGAATGCAGAACAATGTCATACATTCACCCCAGTACAGAGATCTGGGCCTAAATCCATCGTTTTTGCTCACCATGCCATTCCAGTTTGGACCCAGCCATATGCAAATCAGTCTTGACCCTGTGCCCTGTGCCCAATGGGAACAGTCCAGCCCGAACTGCCAGGCCAGGTCCTCCCTGGACTGGAAACAAGCATCCTAGGACCTAGCAAAATAACGATGGATTAAACCCAGATCTCTGACTGGGATTGAGTGTTTTGCCAATGTGAAACATTGCATCCATCATCTTGTGTGTTTTGCTGTTCGCCCTATGTGGGAAGGGTATGCCCAGACGTGGGTCCCGTGCTCACTACGCCACTGGAGTCAAGCTATCCTGGCTGAAGAGGGGTGAAACCCCGAAACCGGTCCTAGGATGCTTGTTTCCAGTCCAGGGAGGACCTGGCCTGGCAGTTCGGGCTGGACTGTTCCCATCGGGTGCAGGGTCAAGACTGATTTGCATATGACTAGGTTCAAACTGGCATGGCACGGGGAGCAAAACAAATGGATTTCGGCCCAGATCAGTGTACTGGGTGAATGTATGACATTGTTCTGCACTCTGTCCATCAACTGTTCTTTTTGCTATATGTTCGAATAACATACTAATCAAGCCAGGCACTGAGCTAATAATTTCTCGACTGTTTACTGCTTGTTGTGCAGGTTAGTACAACTTCTTCCGCGTTCCTTCAAATCATTTCCTTACATTATTGGAATTCTTCAACCTCCTCCCGCACAATCTTTAGAGGCCTCCGGTTAGTGATTAGCTAGAATGAGTTAGATTTATTTGTTTGGCTTGTGAAACTGATTCTAGAACTGACCCTTGGCACCTACATACTTGAACTGTACCTCGCCTTTTAAGTTGTGCTGTAACAACTGTCTCTTGGGCGTTCCAAATGTTGTTTGCAAATACTGAGTTTCTATTCGGTGCCTCAAGTTGTGGAACTTTAATACCTGTGTCTAGGACTTCAGAACAGGACAAGCCTCCCTGAGTCCATTTGTTTTAGCAAGACCAAGATGCTGTGCCATTGATATGTTGAGGGTTATCTATAATCCACCTGTTCCTGCGTGACTCATTTTTTTTTTCCCAGTTTCTGTAGAATGTTACCACTTATGTGAATTTCACGAAAAAGAAAAAAGTGCATGCAATTAAAATTGATGTAAGAGCAGAGAGTAACAGTAGTCTTGTGTTCCGTTTAGGATGGAAGTGCTTTCACTTGTAATAGACTGCAGAGCACCTAAGAGAGATTCCATTTGATGAGACCAGCCGTGACAACAACTCTACAGCGTCTCTTGTGTGCCTTATCTCATATCTCTATTACCCTTCCCCCTTTCTCATTATAAATAACATTCTTGGGCCTGTTCAGGACTGTCAACGGAGAATGCTACACATTGTTCCTGCAGCAACATTCAGATCTACAGGTAGTGGTAAATTGAGTCTGACTGTCATTATGCTGATCTAGTTTGAAACCAGCTGTTAGACCTGTCGGGCTTATGGTAGTTGTTAGAAATTGGTTCTCTAGTTGGCAGAGGTTTGCACCCTGTCCAAATAAGGACTGCAATCCTAATCAGGGTAAATCGGATACAAAACTTAAATTAACTTGTGCTCACCCTCTAGTAGCTTATCAAAGTGCAGTCAGGCTTAATTTAAGAGGCAATGTGTAAAGTATTCGTGAGACACATTAATTACAGTAACGCAGTCAAAACACCACAAAGTCTCCATACCAGTTAGGAAAAATAGAGACTATTTATCTGAGTAAAACCAGACCAAAATGACAAAAATCCAAGAAGTAATACTCGAGAAATAATTTTTTAAAGATTAAATGTGAACACGGTGCTTAGAAGTCACTAGTGGTCAAAAAGTGACTTGAGGTCACGAGGGGCCAGTACAAATTCAAAGTTAAGGCTAACCGCGATGGAGAAAGGCCAGCTAGAGAACTCCCGCAGGGCCTTCTGGAGAAGTCCTTGTATGGAGCAAAGTGTTGATGTCGAGCACAGAATGCGTCAATTTTCACCACAGTCGGCTCACTGCATAGGAGACGAGCCTCGCAGACTGTGTCAAAGGTTTGGTGCTATGTCGTTATCGAGCCTTGCAGTCAGGACCCACGTCGTCAATTCGGCTCGGCATCTGGGTGCGATCCGTAGGTTTTTCATCACACAACTGAGTTGATGTGCTGGTGTTTTTCATAAAAACGGCTGCAGAACCCACTTCTGACGCCGTGGATTGGAGGGGGGGGCCCTAAAACAAGGGTAGAACTCACAGATGGCAGACTTGCAAGAAGTCTTTTGTGTCCCTGAGACTTCAGAAAACAGGAGGCAAGTCCTTGGAGAATCTTGGGTTCAAGGATGTAGAGAGCAGGTCCAGTCCCTCTCACTGCCAGGTAAGAAGCAGCAGGCCAACACAGCCGAGCAAGTTGCAAAGTGTTGGTATCTCCTGTAGCACAGCCATCAGCAGGCAACAGGTCAACACAGTAATGCAGGTTGCAAAGTAGCAGTCCCTCCTACAACACAGCAGCTCTTCTTCAAAGCAGAATTGCCTTGGTCCCAGCAAAGTCCTCCTTTTTGATGTCAGGGGTCCAGTACTTATACCCAAATGTGTCTTTGAAGTGGAGGCCTTTGAAGATCACAACGTCCCTGCCTTTCCTGCCACGGTTCAAGACACAACACAGGGGGGTATGCAGCTCCTTATGTGGGCACAGGCACAGCCCTATTCAGGTGCAAGTGTCAGCTTCTCCATCCCACTCTACCTCAGGAAGGTCCATCACCAACCGGATGCAAATCACACAACCCAGTTCCCTTTGTGTGACTGTCTAGAGGGAATGCACAAAGCCCAGCTGTCACCCAACCCAGACGTGTATTCCGAGATGGGCAAAGGCACAGAATGGTTAAAGTAAGAAAATGCCAACTTTCTAAAAGTGGCATTTTCAGACTTCCAAATTAAAATCCGACTTCACCAATATTTGTCTTTTAAATAGTGAGTCCAGATACCCCAAACTCCAAATTTCTATCAGCTGCTAATTGGACATTACACTTAAAAGGTGTTTAAGACAATCCCAATGGGAGAGAGAGACCTTGCAGTTGTGAGAAGTTAATTTAAGATCATTTCACTGGCAAGTCATGTAAAACTTAAACGTACATGGCCTCCTTTTTAAATACACTGCACCATGCCCATGGGGCTACCTAGGGCCTACCTTAGGGATGTCTTGCATGCAATAAAAAGGAAGGTTTGGGCCTTGCAAGTAGGTTAACTTGCCAGGTCGAAATGGTGGTTTAAAACTGCACACACAGGCGCTACAATGGCAGGCTTGTGCCATGTTTAAAGGGCTACAGAATGGGTGGCACAATCAGTGCTGCAGGTCCACTAGTAGCATTTATTGTACAGGCCCCAGGCACATACAAGTGCACTTTACTAGGGACTTATAGGTAAAATAAATATGCAATTGTGGATAAGCCAATGCCACCATGTTTTGAGTACAGAGCATATGCACTTTAGCACTGGTTAGCAGTGGTAAAGATCCCAGAATCCTAAAGCCAGCAAAAATGAAGTCCACAATACTGAGGGTCAGGATGCAAAGTCGGGGAATACAATGCCAAGGTTGTGAGGTCTAACAGTGGTCTTTCCCCAAACTTTGTGTCTGTTTCCCTCCTATTTGTTTTCTGCTGAGATTTGATTTTGTTGGCCTTAGGACTCTGTGCACTTCACCATTGCTAACCATTGCGAAAGTGCTTGTGCTCACTCCCCTAAACATGGTTACATTGGTTTATACCTCATTGGAATATTTATTTTACTTGCGTCTCTTGTAGAGTGGTATAACATATAACCCAGGGCCTGTTAAATAAATTGGTGAGCCAGCAGCACATATTATGCCACCTCTTAAAATATGTCCCAGATCTGTTATTCCAGCATGAATGCAATTAAAACTGACAATTTGACTTGACTTGGCAATATAATCCCCTTGCCATGCCTTACATTCCCCTTTTATTGCTTATGTCATCCCTCAGGTAGGCCCATAGGGCAGGGGGCAATGTAAGTAAAAGGTTGGACATGTACTTTTAAGTTTTACATGCCCTGGTAGTGAAAAACTCTTACATTTTGTTTTTCACTACTGTGAGGTCTTTCTGTCCTATAGGATGACATTGGGTTGCCTTATTACATTTAATACGTGCTAACTTTTGATTGGGGAACAGATGAGCATTTCATTTTTGATATTTATGAAATTGTAATTAAATCCTCATTAATAGTAAAGTCGAATTTTAAATTACAATTTTCAAAATGCCACTTTTAGAAAGTTGCCATTTTTCCTGCATCAAGCCATTTGGTGCCTGCAGCTTTCTCTGATGCTTCACCGTTAATTAACCCATTAAGTGCTAAGGGTTTATGGACCTACACCCAACAATGATGACAGGAGCATGCAACCCTGTTATCGCAGATTCATTTGCTTGACTTGTAGGTGTAGCAAAACAGGATGACTACACATCAAACAAGAAAACGCCCAAAGTAATGCTTCAGTGCATGAATAAACATATTTTGTGGTAAAAATGTTAATTATATTTTCTGACTAATGGAAAACAAACTGTTATGTTCCCCCTTTTAACTTTATGTAAAGAATTCCACAGAATTCGGCCACACGCACAAGTTATTTTTATTTTCTTAGAGTATCATATCATGCAGAGAGGCAGACTACTACTTGGGGCAAAACTGACATTTCGTTATATTATCTCTATATTATGCAGTGTGTGCCAAAGAAGTTGGCAACTGAGATATTTAATACATTGTGGGCAAATAGGATAGAAAATTTATCAAACCAAATATACAAAGTAATATTGCACGTGCTAACACATAAGCATGAAACCCTACTAATATGGTCTGAACCCACAGATGTGCCTGTGAGCATCATATAGGGTTCTCTCGAGATAGCAGCTACTGCCCCTTTCATCAGCAGTACATCAGAACAAGACAAGAAAATCCTGTAAACTGGCAATTTTTTTAATTTAAAGTCTGGCCTTTGAGACAGCTTTAGCAGTTGCCAGGAGTTTTTATTTTAATTCTACATAATGTATAGATAAATGCAGAGAGGCTTTGCCTGCAGGCTTCATCCAGTGGTCTGCTAAATTGCCATACACATTTTGCTTCTGCCCACCACGACATATATCATGGAGCAACAAGCCATGCCAATATACCCATTGCCTCCCTGCACCACGAGCGACTTTCTTTTCAGTGATAACGCTAGTTCAAAGTGTTATTTACATCAGTTATGTTTATATTAATTGTAAATACCAGCTATTTTTTATTGCACTTTGGGTGTTCAGTTAGGATGAGAGTGACTTATTTTCTGTCTCCTTTGAAAGTTAATAAAATATTTAAGAGTAATTGTAAAATTAAAGATGCCAGACGTTTGAGTGATTGCTTAGGTGATTATTTATTCTCGTCTCCTTAACAAATAACAATAATAAAATACAAGGTACAGCGGCAAAGCCTGTTATTTAAAAGACATAAGAAGTAAAATCGCCACGTCAGTTAATTAATTTTTTTTTTTTTTTTTTTTAATACAACCACATAGCGGCCACGTTTACGTGGCTGCATGTTTTCATTTTTTTTTCATTTAACAATAAAAATGAAATAAACCGTCATATCAACTTGCTAAGGTCAGACCCATAAGATTTGCCACTATTTTATTTTAAAACTGGCTTGTTGCTGCTGGTTTATTAGTCCCAGCAGCCCGAAATCTTTTTATCTCAGCCTGTCGTGCACACAGGCCCAGCATTGTGCACATTTGGAAGGGATGCCAGTAGACATCCCAACCAGCCTTGCTATATCACGAGCGTGTCAATGATTGTGTGATGTCACTTCTGCTACCCCCGGCATTATATTTTTCTTAATCGACTTCCATGGGTATAGCACAATATTCTGGGCTGCTAATGCTATTTGACCTCTATCCCCTTTCCCCCTGCAACCCCACTATGCCTTATTTACATCCTTAAGCACCTCAGACAGGAGCAATGTCGCCGTCTTTCCTCGGGACATTTATGTAAGAAACATAACTTTTATTATGAAATTAATAGTTCTAGCATAGAGAATGCTCCTGCAGCTATATAAACATTTTTGACAGACTGGCAGTAATCCCTTTCCCGAAAATAAAGGCTACACTACCATCTAGTGGCCGATAAGATGAGCCACAGTTACAGTGCTATTTTGAAAACGCGTTTCATTCACATAGTCGCAAAATGTCGAAAAGAGTGTAGTCACACAAAGATATACAAGCTGGTAAAATTTGGAAAATATCAAAACTTCAATATGTGACCGATTGGTGATTTTACATTTTTGTACATTAAGCATGCATGTTGCAAATCTGCAATTGCATGTTGCAATCTGCAAATTGTTATTTGCGTATTCGTAAATAAATAAGATACACATTTATTTCAGCAATCTGAGCCTACAGATTCATTAATGAGCATCGCCTCACGAACTCAGCTACTATATCAATGAGACATAAGAAATGGAAGTTCAGGTGTTGCACGACTTTAGAAGGTTCTAAGGTGTGTACTGGCTCCGCCCTCTTCTACAGCACAGCGTCATTATAGAATACATCATGGTATAATCCACGAGATGTTCGGTCTCGCGCATTTCAAAGAGTAACAAGAATGAAAACATCTCTGTGAAAGAAACACATCTCATAAGATAGAAGTCATTATGCACGTATAAGTGGTCGCTAATAAGTAAAGTTACAGTGATCAGAGATTGTTTTCTACATAAGCATACAGGATTTACAAGTGCAGCGACTGATTGGCTAATTAAAAACCTCACTGCCAAAAAGCTACATGTCTGAACACACACAGTGCAGGAGAAGAGTGGTGGAACAACTTCCTGCACAAAAACAATAATTGATGGCATTTTCCTCTTTCTATGCATGCTGCAGAAAGCAGCAGCATTGAAAGAGGAAACAAGCATTTGCAATGCAATAGGTCTCGCATTTACGCAAGTTTGAGCTATTGGCATTGTAAATGACAATGCCTTTTATTTATGTGCACCACTTGCAGGTTTTTAAAACACAATTAAAGGCATTGTTATTTACAATGCCAATAGCTCAAACTCTCGCAAACGCGAGACCTATTGAGTTGCCCTGATGAAAGAGATACCTTATATATATTAAAACTTTCCTGTAAAAACGAATGTCATTAAATACAAGTGACAGAAAGAATATGCGAAAACAAAGAAACCACATTTTATTTTTATGTACAATATGTTTTGTTCTGATAACAAGTAAGATTTTAAAGGGGCCGCTATGATAAAATCACCATGCAGAGGTATACCACTTATCAACTATTGCTAGAACGTCATAAGGCCTCCTTGCATGGCACATTTCGTTTTGCCCTTTACGTTAAGTTCTGTTGACACAAGCTAACAAATCTGTTTAAAACCAGCTCATCTTCCAGATTTGGGATGGTATACTAATGGGGATTTTTACTCTCTCCCTTTTGGTAAACCTATAGAGTGCCCTCTAGCACTAAATAGTATTTGTAAAGTTAATATGGGTTGTAGGTTCCTTAAAGTAAGCACCATGAAATGTTTAGAGATAAGGCATTTCAATAACAAGCATGAGACATTAATGTACATAAGTATAAGACATCAATAAATAGAGAGCAACAGATAGCATTTCTTTTCTTCTGGCTAATTGAGTTCTTTTAATGGTTTATTTCAATTTGGTCTTAGTTTAAATTCTGTTTTTTTTTTATCGCACTTGTGAATTAGTCTATTGACCAACAGTTTTACTTCTTCAAAGTCTTATTATATTAAAGAACTTTATTTTGCTTGTCGCACCTTGACAATGCAACAGTGAACATGATTAGTGGGACTGTCATAAATGTTCAGCAACTGAGTGGCGATAACAGCTCACTAGAGCAGGCAAGCTGTTTAAACACTGCTGATGTAACTTGAGTTGACTGTTTCATACAGAGCACAGGATTTCAAGGTGCCGCCTTTGGATAGACCTATTTTATTACTTTCTGGGGATATGAACAACGGGGATGCTGCCCTTGACCACCCGTTACGTTTTTTTGGGTGTTTTTAACGATTACGTTTTGATTTTGACAAAATAAACGTTTTTCATGAAATGGTGATGTGCGCTACTAATTGTTGGTAGCTTCAAGCATTATCACTTTCCTATAAGCATCTCGGTTGTTTGAAACACTCTAGAATACTAGAATAGAGTGCCCCCTTTGCCTTGTAACTGATTTCCATTTATAGCAGTGAGTGTACCTCTAAAAGTTAAGTCTCCCGTGATCATGCATATCGTGTTTAACTGCAAGAGGCCAAGGGTAGGTACAAATGTTTAATACAAATATAAGTCCAACACTGGGGCAAACACTCGTTCGCTCCCCGAGCCCATGGGTCCCTCACTTGCTCAGGTCGCGGCACCTCGGGTGACTGCTTTGCCCGTCAATGGTGGGGGCCGCAGAGAGCAGCTCGGCCCAAGCCTCCTGCTTTCATTGCTGCTTTTGGGTAACTGCTCAGCCCATCTGACCTGCCCATCAATGGTGGGGGCCATGGAGAGCAGCTCCGTCTGAGCCTACTGCTTCCGTTGTTGCTGTTGGGTGACGGCTCAGCTCATTGATGGCGGGGGCAGCAGAGAACCGCTCCGCCTGAGCCTCCTGCTTCCGTTGTTGCTGTTGGGTGACGGCTCAGTCCATTGATGGCGGGGGCAGTGGAGAGCAACTCTCCCTGAGCCTCCTGCTTCCGTTGTGGCTGTCGGGTGACGGCTCAGCCCATCTTCCCCCCAAGCCTTCTGCTTCCGTTGCTGCTTTTGGGGCCACAGCACCAACGCAAAAAGGAGCAGATCAACAGCTAGCAGAAACTACGAGCCCATAATTATAAATGTGTCAGGCATACGCAATAAATTCGATCGATTCTGACTCCAGCTGCCTCTTTGTGAGACAAGCGTGGCTGTTCCGGGAACACTCATGTTCCTAATGAAATTAAGTCCTCCCGATACAGTGTTGCAATAAAAATAAAAGGTCCTCGCTTATTAATAAAAACGAAACGAAATAGCTAGAAATATATAATAAATCGGGTTATTCAAATGTCCATCAAAGAAAATTCCTCCCGATACAGTGTTGCAATAACAGTTCAGAGCCAGCGTGCTCAAAAGACTGCAATTACAACCTCGCTCGTTAAAACGAAACTAAATAGCTAGCATGCTCGAAGGGATAAGGGATCCAATTACAAAGGCTGGCGACACAGTGCTAACCACCAGATACCACACTGCACTTCAATGAAAAGAAGTGCAAGCAGAGTGAAATAACACTGTAGTTAGGCACTGCTGTATCGGGACTACACAGAAGTTAGAAAATCACTAACAGACAACAGAAAATGACATTACAACAACAGTGCCACAACTAAGCCAATAGCAAGAGGAAAGGCAAATAACATGAAATTTCACCCAACATAAAGATTACTTTAGGTCTCGCAGAGACAGCGTATGCGCTGCCAAGGCGAGACCTAAAAACGAGGATAAATGAAAGTCTTTCCGCCACTTGCACCACTCCAACGCCTTTCCTTGGGAGGTGCAGTATTCTGTTGCATTCCCAGGATTACAAAAATGTGTAAACATGGGAATGTGTCAGGTTCCATGGATGCTGTGCGAGAACACCCACAGCAATACCAATGGAACGCACCTTTCACGCAGAGTAATGCATAAAAGCAGGGACGGCTTTAGGGTGGTGCTGACTCTGCATAGGGGGCACCTGTTTGCTAGTTTATTTTGTGATTAAAAGCACCTGCTGCCGCATTCCTGTCCTCCAGCAATTTTCAGGAAACAATTAAAATGTCAAGGAAACTCCGGTGATTAATTTTCTAGCAGGCGAGATCGGAGTTTTGTCTAGGAGTTTTGACTCATGGGAGTTTTGATTCATGGTAAGCAGCGCAGAGGGTTAATATGCCTGATGCAAAGAACATGTACCACTGCCATGCAGATCACAAAGTGGATGTAATGTCAACAGGTCAGTGGGTTACCGTTCTTGTCAGAGACTTCCTTTTGTTATTTGCAATTTACAGTGAGCTATTAACTGTCATCAAAGAACTGCGTGCAGACTTCAAGGTATAGATTAGAGCGCATGGATTTTTCCCCCAGACTTTCATTATTCTAATGTCGCAAAAAGCGTTAATTTGGGTTCCAATCAGTTCTTGTTATTGAAGAGAGGCCCAATCCATTGTGTTAGATTTTAAATTCAGAGTTTGTGCTTCTCCAGGCCAAGTACTCTTCAACTATACTGCCTACCTGTATGGATGACATGTGAATCAATCCCATGTTGTCCTCTGTCTGATGTAACAATCCTATACACTGATTTACTCACCTATGATTGATAGTCTCTGTGTAATTTGTGTTATGTAAAGTGCTCTGAAACTCTTCACTTTTATGAGTGATGCTATAAAATGAATTAAATGCATCTGTGAGAGAGTGGTTATGGAGGCTGTTAAAGTGTGGTAGGGAGGGAATTCGTGACGGAGGTGGTCATTGGGGGGGCGCCAAAAACATTGTCGCACTGGACGCCACCAGTGCTAAACCCGGCCCTGCATAAAAGGGGCCCATATTTACAACGCCATGAAAAGTCACCCAGTGTAAATATAGGCAAGCCCATTGTGCTGTTGATGCGTCAAAACAAGTGATGCACCGGTGGCACAATTTGTAAATGAGTCCCAGAGTGTGGCCCTTACTTTTTTGGGGCTTTAATGCCACTGCACCTAGTGAAGTAAACATAGCTGCACTGCTGGCCTGCCCACATAGGTACGGAACCTTCCCTCGTGCTGGTTAGGCATAGAGCCGGCTTTTTGTGTGCTCCAGTCACTTCTCTAGAGTGGAGGTTAGTCAGAAGCGTGCTGTGGTAGACTCATGAGCTGGATCACCCATAACTCTAACCAGGGTGGGCATCATTAACTTAAAACATGTGGAAATAGACATAGCACTTGTTGCCAGGTCCTCCGTGGATCACTGTGTCACATGATCCATGGACACTATACTAACATACCAGGAATACGGCCGGGTCGGTGGGAGCTTCCTCTGGTAAGCTTCCTGCCTAAATCCATTTCTATTACATCTAAAATGGTGGGTATTAATGCGCACGGCGCAGACAGGAACATATGATTCATTATCACAAAGAAGTGTCTTTAACCTCTTCATAAACCACACAGTATTCCTGATGATAGAATATTTCAAACTCCGGTGGGTGAGGGAGCTCCACTCACAGCGGCACTCCTTTTAACATGGGTGGTGACAGTCGCCATGATCAGGTCATGACATGACTTATGGTTTGTGACAGCTGACTAAAACCATATGTGGTGCAGACTATTTTACCTGCACCCCAGTGGGGGGACTATATATCACTCTCCCTATGTATATTTGTGTAGTCTGTCATTACTGAGTCTCACGATTCCTCCAGATTTTATGTGATGTGTGTGGGTAGTGCTTGTCTGCATGAGAGGTTGGGTCCCCATGGTTGGGATCCCCCTGTATGCTTGCAGTCACACAGGTTGTAGGGTGCTCTGTAGGGATAATTGGTGGACAGAGCTGCTGTCGCCCCTCTCTCTGCCCACCCAATCTGCTACTCCCTGCTTCACTCCTCCCTGCTAAGATGTAGCTATCAATATGGCAGCAGATTCAGTGGGCCACTGCACCCCATGTATATATGACTTCTTCCCAACCCAGGGGGAAGGGACCCATTTTCCTTGCTTGGCATAAAATCCATGGCACCACATACTGCACGAGGTAAACCAAGGGAAGTATGTAGAAATTAATTTGGCAGGAATCTTGGGTCGGCTCCTTTAAGGACTGTATGGGATGAATATAAGGCAGTGGCTCCCAGTATTCTCCGTAAGCAGGGGTTAAATAAAGGGAGTAAATTGCATGAGGTGGATAGGAGGTTTGAGGAAGAAATTGGGGCGTTGGAAAGAGAGATGTTGGGTTCAACTTTTAAAGAAGGGATGGAGGCGACCAAGCAGAGGCTGTTGGATCAGAGTGAACTGGCAAGCTAGTAAGCTAGCACATTTTGAATATGGGGAGAAGAGCAGCAGGCTTTTAACCTGGGAAAGCGAGAGCAGATAGAGGGCGGAATCGCATAGAGAGTATAATAGGGGACAAAGAGGTTAACGTCTAAGAAGATTTTCAAAGACAAGTAGTTTTAAGATATTGGATTTAAGAGAATGGTTAGAAGAGAAACCACTCGAGACATTCCAGAGGCAGAAATTTCTTTGCAAATTAACAAAACTTGTAGCAGAAAGGCAGCATATCTAGATGCTCTGCCGGGAGAATTGTAGAAGACCTTGAAGAGATTATAGTCCCAATATGAAAAGATCTGTTCAGCGAGCTACTGGCAGGGGCATCTGCCATTGCTTCATCTTGGAATGAAGCAATAATTACCCTACTCTTAAAAACCAATAAAAATCCAAAGAGGGCAGACTCGTGCATGCCTATATCATTATTAGATTATGATGATAGTCTATTTTAGCTAGAAGTCTTTTCACGGTAATAAGTAATACTATACACCCAGACCAGAAGGGGTTTGTTCCATGTATGCAGTTGCACAACCTTACCCATCTGTTAATATCATCAATACATTTGTCTACTGTGAATTCAGATCCACTTGCCCTAGTAGCTATAGACGCAGCTAAATCGTTTGATAGAATGTACTGGGCGTACTTGTGGGAGGTTTTAGAGCTCTTTGACCTCCCACCAGCATGTTTTGCTGTAATTAAGACATTATATACAGCACCATCAGCACTGATTCTGATTAATGTGAGTCTGACGAGGAGAATAAACATCTTGAGGAGAACTCGACAGAGATACCTGCTTTCTCCCTCACTTTTCAACCTGCCCATAGAGCCTTTACCTCAGGCCTTCAGGGCGGAAGCTGAGATAGTGTCCTTTGGGTCTCAGAGCTATGTGAACAAGATTGCCCCCCTATGCAGATGACAATTTCCTGTATACAAAGGATCCCAGAAGAACAGTGGCCTGTATGGACGAAATCAGCGATGCCTTTGGAGATACTGCATAAATAAAATAAGACTGGGGTAATGGCCTGAAACTTGGACAGCACTGTGGCGCATTCTGAAACAAAGATTAAGGGCCTCATTTATAAGGCCCCTTGTGCCGCCGGAACGTCACTTTTTGTGATGTTCTGTGTAGCAGGAGCCTGCTTCATAGTTACGAGCCTGCACTAAACCACTTTTTTGGGCTTAATACTGCCTCTTAAATATTGTTCCCTTTGATGCAGAAAAATGTGTTAAAGGGTCATGCATGATTAATGGGTGTTGCTGGCCAGCAACATCCATGACTTTTTGACAGTGCCCCAGATTTACTAGAAATCGTGACTCTGAGGCAGCGCTAAAAACATACACCTACCCAGGGGGATGAAAGGGAGGCACAACGAGGAGAAATATCTTTATTTCTCCTAGTTTTTCCTTTTTCTGCAGCACACATAGAAGGAGGAAAACGCCTCTTGTGATTGTTGTGGTCCACTTTTTATATATTTTTTTCACTATAAGGGATAACTAACCAGATCTGGTATTTAGTTATTACAATTCCTTTTTTAATTAATGCCGGGTTTACCCCAATAAAGAATTTTGGTTTAAAACCTTGACATTTTTTATCTCACTTTGTACATTCTTCTGCACTCACACATCACATTCAATCCCCAGCTCCGCTGTAAACAGGCGTAGTAGCACACCGGGGAGGTATTAGACCTCCCTGGTGGTAGCCCAATGATGAAGCATGTCACCAACCAGGTTGGTGAGTGAGGGCTCTTTTTACAAATGTGATAGATTTTTTTGTATTGGCATCACTCCCTTCTTTGTAGTATTTTTCCCATACTCTTTTGTTGTTTAATAGTATTCTCCTAGGAGGACCAAGAGTGTGTTTTGACCCTCTCTCTCTTGTTGTTTGATTTTTATTTGGTTTACTGTCAGACCCTAGTACAGTGCACCAGGAGTGCCCAGGGCTTGTAAATCCAAATTCTGCTAGTGGGCTTGCAGCAATGGTTGTGCCACCCACAGAAGCAGCCTTGCAAAATGTGTCTAAGGTCTGCCATTGCAGAACCTGCGTGCAGTCTGGTACTGTCATGCTGACTGGGCAAGTGCACCCACCTGCCAGTCCCTAAACCTTCCCTTTACTTCATGTGAGTCACCCCTATGGTAGGCCCAAGGGCAGGATGCATTGTAAGCAAAAGGTAGGACAAGCCCTGATGTGTGTGGCATGTCCTAATAGTGAATTACAGCCATTTTCGTTTTTTCACTATTGCAAGGCTACCTGTTCTCATAGGCCGGAATGGGCTGTTAGAATTGTTACATTCTATGATCCTAACAGACCCAGGGAACATGGTAGAAATTCGAATTTAGTATGCCTGAACTCAGAATAATAAAATACACCTTTTAGTAAAGTTTATTTTAATATTCTCTGTTTACAAATACCACTTTTAGAAAACTGGCATTTGCTTGCCTAACCATTTAAGCCCGCCTCTGCTATGATGTGTATCTGCTGTCTGGTTTCTGTGAGTGACAGGGCTGGGAGATTCCAGAGGGCAGGGCTAGGTAGCCTGGTGGTGAATAGAGAGATTTACAGGGCTGTGCTCTGTCACCACAATGCTGGCTCCATCTCCTGTGGAGCGTCTGATGTCTCTGCCCTGCACCCTGAATGGAAAGTCAGAGACATGTCAACAAGGTGCTCAGGAACTGATTCTGGCTGGGCAAAGGCCCCTCTACCCCAGAGGAACAAAGGAATTAGGGGTATAAGTATTGGGACCCTGCTCCCAAGAAATTAGATCCTGCTTGACAAGAAGAAATCTCTGCCTGAGTAGAAGGAACTGAGAAAGCTGTAAGGAGGAGTACTGTCCCTGACCTGGGGGATTGGCCTGCAGTGGTTGCCTTGCTACTGAAGGAGAGGAAAAAGACTACAAAAAGACTTTGCTTCTACTTATGCATAAAGATCTCCAAGGGCTTGTGAGTGAGCTTGCCCCCTGAGCGAAGTCCCAGGACCAGTGGACTTCATCCGCCTCGCAATCCGCTGCTAGAAACGCTGTTTTTAGCATTTGCCGGGAACTGTGTGCGCCTCATACCTCCAATTCGTGTCCACACCGTGACTGGCCAACTTCGCCGCGTACAAACGCTTCGCTTCATCGAGTCATCTTGGTTGGTACGACTCGCACCCTGCCGCTGAAGTTCAAGGCTGCCGCTCGCATCGAAAGGGGGAGTACGCACCGTATATCCGCCTCGCACCGCAGCCAAAGACTGAAAGCCGCGGCTCCTACTGTACGGCTTGTACGCCGCATCGTAAAGTGAACGCTCGCATCCAGGAACCTCCGCCTTGCTCCCCGCGGCCCCCGCTCTACGCCTCGCACCGACGACTGCACCGAGCCGGGGCTCACACCGAAAAAGGTCCGACAACGCTTCTGGAACACCTTTGTTTTACACCGCCTCGTCCGCGCTGGACCAATCGAATTAAGGTACTGTGTACAACTCGCCCTGCATTTATGTGCGCATCGGACCGGAGCATCCGCTGCACCTGTTTGACTCTTTCTGGGCATTTTCATCAAGAACTCTTCATTGCTAACAGTATTATGGTCATTTTTGTCGTGGGTTGGTCTTGTGCTAAGTCTTTACATGAAAGATAACTATTTTTGATATAAATCTAGTGTGGTGTCCATTTGTGGTGTTGTCACTGAGTTACTGTATATGTTCACAAATGCTTAACCTATAACGCTTCTGAAATAAGTCTTGTCTGCTCGCGCCAAGCTACCTAGAGGGTGAGCAGGGGTTATTTTAAGAGGGTGATCCCCTTATCCTGACTAGAGGAGAGGGTCCCTGCTTGTCACAAGCACCTACCTGTGCCAAACGGAGACCCCCAAATCTAACACTCACAAATGAGGCCCTAAATATCTGTGAATCACAGTCGCGCAAAAGCTAGACAAAGCACTGAAGCATAACTTATATAGGGTGATGAAGGAGATTGCAGAGTTATTAGCAAGACGGGGGCATCTTCCACTAACACTTTAAGGCAGGACGAATCTAGTTAAGATCGCGATCCTTCCTAAGCTGACTTACATATGTGACAAAATGTCTCTTCTGCTTCCCAAGAAATGTTTAGCCATTATACAAGGAGATTAGGGAGCTTTATCTTGGCTTGCAAGGGATCTTGACGTAGCTGGAAGAAACTAGGAAGGCAATCGGAAAAAGGTGACTTTCCTGCCAATTTAGGAATTGTAGAATGCTTTTATCAAGTCCTGACAACTGCAGTAAGGGAACAATCTATGCCACCATGTTGAACTCGATTGGGCAGGACACGTTTCTTCACAAATTTGGGAATTCCAGACTTTTTAAGAAAGTGCAGCTAAAGGTACGTCAGGCTCTCTTGGAAGTGTGATATAACGTAATAAATAAATGTGTCCTTGTGTAACGTAACTGGTGCTCATGTAAAACACTCCAATACCTTTGGGTCAAGTTTGCGATATATAAATCTACAAAAAAAAAAAAAAGGACAATTCTCTGTATAGATTACAACCTAGAGCACTCACCGATCTGCAACTTCCCAGGTACTCCCCCGTTCTTGGACAATAAGCTCAGCACCCCCTTGATCAACGCTGGCAATAATTAGTGTAGCATTTAGCTGCAGACTCTGGAGGGATCTCATGGGAGGTTTTATTGGAGGAAACTAAGGGCACTGTCTCCTGGTACAAGTATCAGCAACTGGCCTCGTGGGGTTCAGAGCAAAGACGCGATAGCCGAGAGAGCTAGGAATTTGAAGAAAGGATTCAAGATCCCAAGCCACTAAAAAAGGAAGGATCTGGTATTGGGAATTAGTTAAAGTGGATGACAGGAACTGTAAGATACTCTTCCATTCTTCAGGAGGCTACTTGCCAGTAGAGGAGCGACCACATTTTTGGCAGGTATCCTTACGCCTGCTAACGGTGCAGGGAGGAGAAGGCGAACAATATTTGTCTACTGTGCTGGGCTGCGCGGCTTTTGGGAGAGTGTTAGCAGTGCATTAGCTGGAATCACAGGCAGTCTAATTGCAGTAAGCCCCCTACTGATCTTTTGTGGAACGGATCTTCAGCTGAGCGTGTATACAGATCATAAAGAAAACAAGCATTGGCATAGCCAATAGGTCTCGCCTTTGGGACCTTATAGGTGTTTAGCAATGCAGCACATTAACCTGTGTGCTGTGCCACCAGGGATCGAAGAGCTATACAATTGATGAACACTGTGTACCCTTTATAAGCAGTAGCCGTCTCTACATGGTCTGATTTATTCTTCCCGGAAGCAGTAAAAGAACTCCAAACCCAACACTGATGATACAGATGTAAAAGGCAATTCAGATGGCTGTCTGTGGTGAAATCATCAAATAAAGGGTTGCATGTTACCCAGACTTTGTTTGCAATGCAAGGGCCATACTAATGGTAGACTGTAACCATACAAACAACTAAGTCATAAAATACCTTCAGGGTCGCTAAGTGCGTGTGGGTCCTACATTTTCAGAAACCTGCTTTGATTGACCCTGAAGCCTATTTCTTTTCCAACCTTTATTAAAAAAAGCAAGGATACAAATGGTTGTGTTAGAGACTGCAGTATGTAAGAAAAAAGAAAGTTAAGCGTCCCAGATACAAAGGCAGTACACAGTGAAGCACTTGACTTGCTTACCACGGAGGTTTGTTTTAAAAGTCCATAGCTGTGTAATCAAGCAATAGACACAACAAAAGTAACGGAAAATACACAAAAGTCCCACAACCTACCTCGCGCCCTTCAAACCTGCTCCAACACTTGTTAAAACAAATGGCACTTCTAGTAAATTGCTAGTCATCTGGGGCTAACATAAAGAATACTTTCAAAGTAGTTGCTGCTGAAGTGTATGCTGAGCATGCTGTCAGTACTGTAGTGCAGTGAGGAGTATGCAGCTGTTTGGTGGCCCATTGCATGCCCACAAAATCATCAAGTGTGTTCACAACAAGACTAACTTCCTTGAAAACCTGTTTCCACTGTCATCTTATCCCTGTCCAGAAAACCGTCTCTCAGAGAGTTAGATCACAGTCTAAGAATTGGGTGGTCTACAGTTTAGAAGGTGCATGCTGCCGTGAGGATATCAGACCACTTGCAAGCAAACTGGATTCGTTCATGAAAGGTGTTGGCACCATAAGAAGAAGGTCATCAACATAAGCCACCTGACCACTCTCCACACCTGCCCTTGCACACCTGAGGCTGCACCCAAATCATGTTACGAGGTTTAAACTATTTTTAGATGACACAACTGACTTCTTATGCATGAATGTTTGTATCCACGGTACCCGTTCCCACCCGATAGAAATGTTTTTTTTTGTCTGTGCGTATCTTAAATCGAATAAGACAAAGCTTTGAAGCTGTATCGTGGGAGTTTGTCACCCCACTGAGATACCTTAGGGGGCTAAATGCTGTGCCTTCTACCACTTCAAAATTGGAAGGAATCCTCTGTTAGCCATACAGCTATAAACCATTGATCGACTGTCCGAACATGCATTTATATGTTGAGTTACACTCCCACAATGTGTCATGTTATATCGGCTGGCAATTAATTTGTTATTTTAGCACTGATTATTAATTTTTTGCCTTCTTCTAGTACTTCCAGGCTGCCTTGGAGTATTTTTAAATCAGAATAGCTCAGATGCACCCTGGCAGGAGCGGCTAATGAAAGCATAAAATATGCAATCAATGAAAACACTGAAGTGTTGGTTTCATTTTCTACCAGGCTCGGTATTTTATCATTCTTTCCTCGCCAATGTAGGTATATGCTTGAATGATGGTACTTTCACTTTCAAATACTGGTCTAACAAACTTTTTTTTCACTAAAGTGCTTTGTTAATTTAGTGAGAGGTTCATGGTCGGGAACCAGTAATGTACTGCTTGCCTTCAATTCTGTGACGCTGCACCGGGGACAAGGAGGACAGAGCCGAGGGGCTGCTTTCAAAAGGACAGGAAGGGCAGCACTTAAATCTTGGGCATGCATTACTCACAGGACTGGAACACTTGCTCGTATCACGCTTTCTGTGCCCGGTCCCTCTGCCTCAGCTCCATGGTGATGTGCTCCTTCCAGCAGGGCAGTGATCGGGTTGTGAGGGGTGATGAGCCAGCAAGAAAGTGTCCCAGCGCCGGCTTCCTTCAACTCTGGGTCCGTCGCGCGTGTGCGTGCACTCCCGCATGCACTGTTTAAAGTGAAAGCACAACGGAGCCAGAATTGAAGGAAGCCGGCGTGAAGAAGATGGCGGCGGACTGCCCACTGTCCCACGGACACACGCATGCTGTCTGCATTGGACAGATGGTGAGAGCAGCCATCTTTGTCCATGCAGACACGTGCATGAGCCCAAGGCGGAGAATCGATTCCAAAAGGTCTCTCTGACGAGAGCAACGCTGCTTTCACCAGGCGAGACCTAAAAAGCTCCTATCCCTCCTGATTTTATTGGCCAGGAGAGAGGTTTGTGTGAATGAAGGTAACCCCACCCATATATGGCTTAAGGCTGCAGATAACATTTGCAAATTAGACTTGGACTGTAAAAAAAGGAGGAGTCCAGAAGGAATTTGGTGCATCTATATAGCATGACAAGAGTGCAATTCTGACTTCCAGGTCCTGTGATTAACCTGGATTTGGAGCGATGATTCGGCTGTAAAGAACTCTATTCACCTATCAGTAATTTTCTCATTTATCTGATGGCAAATGAGTACAAAATCTACTGATCCATGCAAAAATCGTTGTAAGGCCCAGTGCGTTTAGCTGAAAGGAAATCACATCCACTTGAAAGGAGCAGAAAAATATTTTCTGTTCACCTCTTCTCGACTACACCAATTCCTGCAAGTTACAGTGCAGTCAGAGAAGAGAAACACTAGAACACTTGAACAAAGGATATGGCCAAAGGCACATTTTGTGAGAGTATTACTTCCTAATGTTGTCATTTATACACATGTTAACCCTGTCTGAACAAAGGTTTCACCACAAGACCAAAGCTACACACATTAGACAAATAGATGGGCTCCCTGCCTATCCTCCACATTATGTGCGTGCTCCTGCTGAAGAAGCCACCCTTGAAGGACTGGATGTAGTGAAGATCTCTGTTGTTAACTTCGTGATTGCCAAAAGATGGCCTTCTCCCAGTAGACACGGGGCCGCTCTGTAATTAACATACATGTGGAAGGTGTCACATGTCTCCTTAAGAGAATTACAGTTAGGAGGCTAAACCCACAAAGGACAGAAAAAAATCCTTGGCAGTATTGAATGTTTTTATTGAAGATGAAGAGCTCTATGAGAAATGGATAGCAAGGAACTGAAGCTCCAGAGTCAGAATAGAGAAAGAGTCTAGCATAATCATCCAAGTTGAAGAGTCCAGGAAAAGGGAAAAACAGCTGCTGAAAAAAGAGCAAAAATCTGGGACAAAAAGTATCTAGGCAGGTCAATGGACCAGGCGAAAAATATGGGATTTGAAAGTGTTGCAACAAATCCGTCTCAGGTCATCCAAGTTCCCTTATATATGAACAGAACAGAAAATGACTCCATAGAAAAACGGTTGAACATCATCTTGAATCACATGGGGACTGGGCATGTTGCCCACCAGGCTGTGTAATGTAGCCTGGTGGGGAAACTGTAAAGTGGGCATGACTGTTTGGCCGGGCCAGGATGGCTGGCCACGCTGTCATGCTCACTTGGAGTATGCAAACCACCCCGCCCTAACCCAATCCTGAACCTGCGAAAAATAAAATGAGTGGGATACCAAGTTAAAGGAAAAAAGCGGAACAAACCTGGAGTTGCGGTTCGATATTTAAGCCCCTCCCTTCCCTGAGGTCGGGGCTTGTCAATCTTCTTCCGGTATCCTGTTCCTGACTTACTCATTGGACACTCACTAGGGCTTTTGGAGTGGTGAGAGTGCTCTGTGTTTTGAACTGCTTCTCTGCAGTTTGGGGGTGCATGCTGAGACAGCCTTGCGGTATTCTGATGCACCTGATGCTATCTCTGAAGAGGTATTTAGGTTTGTTCTTTGGAGCTTAGGGATGAGACTATTGCTCTCTGGTTCTTGTGGATTTATTTCATTCTGGCCTTTGGAGATAAAAGGCTTGTTTCCTGAACTTTGTGCTCTTGATGGGTTACTGAGGCGCTGCTTCAGTTCTGCTTCTTCCTGTGTTGCTGGCAATTGTGTAAGTTCTCAGGGTGTCCATGCTCACTGCAGTCACTGCGTATGATGTTCTTTGCTTCTCTGCCTCACCCTCTTTTTTGTGTGTCACTGTAGTACGTCAAAGAGTAAGAAGCAGCTCCTATCCCGTACTCTACGCTCTCATCCCTAAGGCTGTAGAAGAGGACAACAGATCTAGCAACACTATTTATTATTTTCTCCATTCCCCCTTTCCCCTGGTTGTTTTCTCCCGGAGCGGTGTCTGTTGGTACGCTGTGGAGGTTTATGCTTGGGGGAATCAGGGGACCTTGCGTCTATCCATCGTCCCCGCTGGTTGTCTTCGCTAAAAGTCAATGACTTACCTTCTGTCTGCAAGTTCCTGACTATTTTTCCTGCTCCAAGAGAAGTGGGGCAACGCTCCTCCGCCTTAGCGGAGGAGCCGCCCCTGGCTGAAATATGATACATTCACATCACATTTGCCTATAGCTCCTTAGTAGTGATATATATAGTAAGTTGGTTGTAATAGAATTGTGACATCTTGCAAGAGAAGCCTTAAGGGGAAAATCTTCAAGGTCCTTAGGATTCTTAGGCCTCCCTTTTTTCTTTTCATTGTATTTTTTTTAATCTAACACAAGGGCAGTTATCTGGCATAATATCAACTAACATAATACTGAATCACTGTAATATCTGAAAAAATATAAAGTAACAAAATGTTCTCACCCCATACATAGCCAAGAAAAACACAACTATCGATAACAGATGAATTGCTATAAAACAAATCTTAAATAACTAATATCAATATCGATAAACAAAATATCCTCAACTCATTAAAAACATAGAATGCGCAAAATAGGGGATATCAGAAGTGATTAAAGCTGATCTACAGTGACGGTTAGTGCGATCATTAACAATAGCAACAACTTCTTGTTAGAATTTTTAGGCGCAGGTATGGTATTTTGGTAGTAGCCACAGTGAGAATTCAAAATAGCAGTTTTATAGGCTTTAATTGCAAAGTAATTAGCATTGCACTGTATTTCACATGCCATGTAGGCTCTGTCTTTTCGCAAGATGTTTTGAATACTGCAAGCTCCTCAATATATAAAGGTGCATTGAAAAATGAAAATTTATAGGAACAGAAAGGAGAATTAATTAAATGATTAATTCCTGAAGCTAAAAAATGAAGTTAAGAAACACTACAGTGAGAGAAATAAAGCATTTCTCTGTCTGTTAAGAAATGTGTATAGTATTTTTTATATTCTAAAACAATGCTGAGCCAGGCATGTTTTTTATAGCCAAATGTTTGATTTCATGGTTGGTATTTTTACACCTGAGATGATGGCATATTTATCAAACAGAGATATGTCGCAAGAGATAGGAGTTCAGATGAGACCTAAAAGACTTCATATGTGGGGGAGATGGAGGACAGAGCAAACACAAGGAGATGATGGACAGAGCGCTGAAACTTTTCAGACACTCACCCCTAGTCACAGATCTGGGTTGGATCCTTCATCATACTTTAGCTCACTTCGCCATCCCAGTTTGAATCCAAGCCATATGCAAATCAATCTTGACCCTAAGCCTCAGGGGAACAGTCCATCCCGAACTGCCAGGGCAGGTCCTCCCTGGACCGTAAACAAGCATCCTGGGACCGGTTTTGGGGTAACACTCCACATCACCCAGGCTAGCTTGAATCCAGTGGCAAAGCGAGCAAGGGATCCACGTCTGGGCATTCCCTGCCAACTTAGGGTGAACAAAGCAAACACAAGGAGATGATGGACTTTCAGACACTCACCCCCATTCACTGATCTGGGTTGAATCCATCATCGTTCTTTAGCTCACTTCAGCAGCCGGTCCCAGGATGCTTGTTTCCGGTCCAGGGAACACCTGGCTTGGAAGTTCAGGCTGGACTGTTCCTATGAGGAATAGGGTGAAGACTAATTTGCATATGGCTGGGTCTCAACTGGGGCGGCAAAGTGAGCTAAAGAATGATGATGGATTCAACCCAGATCTGTGACTGGGGGTGAGTGTCTGAAAAGTTTGAGTGCTCCATCCATTATCTCCTTGTGTTTGCTTTGTTTGCCCTAATTTGGCAGGATATGCCCAGACGTGGGTTCCTTGCTCATTTTGCCACTGTATTCAAGCTAGCCTGGCTGATTAGGGGCATTACCCCTAAAATGGTCCCAGGAGGCTTGGTTAAACTGGGGTGGCGAAGTGAGCTAAAGAACGATGATGGATTCAACCCAGATCTGTGACTGGAGGTGAGTGTCTGAAAAATTTCAGTGCTCCGTCCATTATCTCCTTGTGTTTGGAGATGGAGAATAGGACTGTGGAAACTACAAACATGCAAGACAGACACTCGGGAGCAGTGTAATTACTACAACACACCAGCCTCTACAGTGCCAGCCACAGCTACGAGCTTTTCAAGGTCAATCTGTGCAGAGTAGTATAAAGACCTCCCCCCATCGTAAGCAGGTTCTGGCAACAGTGGTTGTAACAACTTCTTCACTTTTGCTGCAGTCTACACCAGGTCTTTTGTCCATCCACATTTGTTATTTTGCTCCTACATCAGTTCCTTAGACCCTCTTTGGATTTAGTCTTGTTGTACCGTTGCTTGTTTCTCCACTTCCATACTTCTATTAACTGGTTCTGAAGAAGTTCCTCCATTCTACTTTGGTTCATGATTCCTGGTTTGCCTGGGGGCTAGTCACAGACTAGCTGCACTCTGCACCAGGTAAGTCAAATCTTTATGTTGCTTTACTCCATGTGTATACTTACTTGTGCATCATTACTTATCTTGTGCCCTCCTTCTGTTGGCAGAGAGGTTACAGTCCCTTGAAGCTGGTCCCTTACTGTTAGTCTTGTGAATCCAGTTCAGTTCTTCAAGTCACCTTCCTGCTGGAGGGAGTAATTACTTTGTCTCCCTCCATAATCCACCTTTCCCTTTGTACCTTCACTGTGCTTAAATTTTACCCAGAATGCGGGTGAACCCTCGTAGGAAGAAGGAAGGACTGACCCTGTTAGCCTACACTCGTTCACATACAGGTCATGACAAGAACATAAGTTCTTTGACTGACATCCCGTTCAGAAAACATTAATATTTGCAGTGTTGGGTAGTCTGATCTCCACAAGGACAACGTACTATACACATAATAGAATATGGTAGTTGACATGCTTGTGAATAAAAACAGAGAAATCATTTATAAGACAATGTACAAATTACTGTGAATTTTAGTCTTTGGAATATATCATATTTAACGTTCTTGCGTGAAATATTATAATCGGTGTACCAAACCTGATATGATGTTTCATACCAAAAATAATAAAAAATGCCTTCTGAATAATAAAGAATATGTTGATTTTTGGTTGATTTTCATTACACTAAATAAAAGTACATTTATAATAACAGAAGAATTAGAGGAGAGAATCATTTGATAGAATACCGATTTTGTTATTAAATAAACGTAATCCCTCTGTTAATAAGAGGCTTCAGTTCATTATTTATATTGCCCTACGAGCCTTGATACTGTCTCTCAAAAGTCCAACCTACTTTCGAATGTTAGTACTAGAGATTTTTAATCATGCACTACTAGAAATAGACACTTTACAAATGGTCATATTTGGCCCAAAGGAATATCAGAATCCACTGTGATAGAGTGGAAGATAAAGAAAGTTCAAGGCTGTGGTCCACTCAATGAGGGATGCCAATGGCATTTTGGCTAATTCCTAGAATTGAACACACATCAATCCATCAATCAAACAGTATTTGTATAGCGTGGCTTATCACCCTTGGGCATATCCAGGCGCTGAAGTCCTGGGGGCCTTGATCGAAGAGCCAGGTCTTAAGCCCCTTCCTGAAATCGGCGAGTAAAGGAGAGGTTAGAAGGGGGAGATCGTTCCAGGACTTGGCAGCGAAGTAGGAGAAGGAACGACTTCTGCTGCTACAACGACGGTTGCAGGGGACGTGGGCGAGGGAGGTGGAGAGGAGTTGTCTGGCGGGTTGGTGGAAGGTCGGGCAGCGGTTGATGTAGGTGAGTCCGATGTTGTGGTGGGCTTTGTAGGTGTGGGTTAGCAGCTCAAACTGCCATTTCTTCTGGACAGGAAGCCAGTGGAGACTTCTGAGGTGGGGGTAATGCTGGTCCGTTTGGGAAGGTTGAGGATGAATCTGGCTGCGGTGTTCTGTATGGTCTGGATTCGTTTCAGGAGTTGGGTGGTGGTTCCAGCATAGAGTGTGTCAAGTCGCAGGAGACGAGGTGTTGGGTGACTGTTTTCCTGGTGTTGACGGGGATCTATCTGAAGATCTTTCGTAGCATGCCGAGGATGTGGAAGCAGGAGGAGGATACTGCGTTGACATGTCGCTTTATGGTGCGTTGACTGTCCAGAATGATGTCGAGGTTGCGGGCGTGGTCAGCTGGGGTAGGCGTAGGCCAGAGACTGGAGGGCCACCAATGTTTTGTCCCAAGGTGAGGCGTTCTTTCCAAAGATGAGCACTTACGAAGATGAGCACATCAAAAATATTCAAAACTTGGAGGCACTAACCATCTTCAGACAAATTGTTTAAGTGTCTCTGAAGCAAAATACTGTAGGCCTTGCAGGACAAAGATAGAATTAAAATAGGCCTGGGCGTAATTTTAATTATGATGGAGTAATTCTAGTAATTCGACAATTCCACATAACTCTTGTGATGCTCAGTTTCCGTTTTTACGGACAAAATGGCACGTTGCATTACCGATTCTCCTGTTCAGGGAAAATCTGACTGGTATAAGCACTGAATGCAATAGCATGAACGCTCACATTCTTCTTTTGGCAACTGCGTTCAGAACATTCCTCTATCATTTCGGACATGAGCAGCAGTTCTTTAATGCATCGAGGTTGCCGTCATTATTTGGGTAGATTTTTTTATTTGAATAGCTGAAAAATCAACTTGAAAATAATTTTATAGTTGATATTTTACCTGAACAGACTGTTTGGGTAGTTTGGCGTGAAAAGCACTTTTTATTCTATACATTTTATTTTTATATAGGTCGGAAGTGCCATTGAGACAGGGAAGTTACTGTGCATTCAGTAGTAACTTCCTCTTCCTGGCCTGAAGACTCCTCCCTCTGCTTTGTGCAGCACTTGGTCACTTTGGATTTAAATGTTTGAGGGAATGCATCAGTCTCTCTCTTTAGCTGCAATCACTGCTGTAAGTACACCATTGGACTCTTAACATTTTAGAACAAATCAAATAAGTTCAATGTCGCACTTTGGAAAAAGTTTGTAGTTTGAGGGAGGGCATGCACCCAGTATTTTTGGTTCTTTTATTAAGTGGAAATGTTTGTACTTTTTTGATGGTGGAGGCCTGGGGTTAAATATGCTTTTTCTCCACTTTCTTGGGTGGTTTGTGTGAAAAGTGTACGTATTTGTCTTTTTACTGTGATGTTGCATTACTGTTTGCGGCCTAGTCTGCCCAGCTCTATGCCTTGGGTGTTTTTTGTATGCATTTTTCACATTCACACTGCTGCTGTGCTGTATGCTTTTTAAAAACAATTAGGAGGTTATGGATGGCTTTGGATTAAATGCAAACAGTAGGTTATTGTATTTTTGTCTATATATGCCTGTTGCAGTATGAGGCTAGGGCGAGCCCTGAAGTCCAGGCCCGTGTGACCAGACATTTTTTCTCCGCTATCTTCTTAGTCCTCCGTTTTTGGGTGTTTGTGTATGTGTGACATGGTTAATATTGTGGTTGTGGAATTTTTGAACTTACTTTAATTTTTATATTTGGCATTGCTGATTTAATGTTAGTGGGTAAAGGGCAGTTGCATGTGTGGGCTCAGACACATTGGGTAAATAACACCTTTACAATCCTTTCACTGAAATGCTGTAAAATGTTTTTTAGGGGAAATGTTTCAGACCGGACAAGGCAACTGCCTTCTTTGCTTTCCATGCCTCCTTCTTTGTTGGCCATGCGGCAGTGCACATTTTGGGTGCCAGTGTATGTGGTGGCCATTTTGTCTTTGTCCTCTATGCCTCCTTCTTTGCTGGTCATGCCGCGACCACCATTTTGTGGAGCCGGTTAGTGTGTTTGTTTGGTGGCCATTTTTAGGTCTCGACCTTGCTATCGCGTAAGCGATAGCAAAGCGAGACTATAGAAAGCGGGTTTGAAAAGTGCTCCCAAAAAGCAGATTGCATGGCTAGCACGCGCACAATCACGCGCATCGTGCCACCATGCAATCCGCCTTTTGGGAGCACTTCAAAGGGTCCGCTCCCCCGCCCCCAAGCGTGCGCGCGCCACGCTCCGCCGGGCTTGTCTTGTTTTTTTAAGGAAGAAGCAGACATCAAAGAACACCGAAGTGTGACGCACTGATGGAACCGATTGGCTGCAGATGTGCATCTTAAATCCATCCCTTCAATTTCCTTATCGGAAATCCCAGCTAGTAAACAGACTCTCGGCACAGACACAATATGAACTCGGTAACACTGCTTTCAAGATCCGCTTCAGCTAAGGGACCAGCAGGGAACGATGAGAAGTCGGCACTGCTTTGAAAAATATTTACTTGAGAAGACAGAAACCGTTCAGGTCACGAGTTTCAAAAACACACTGGCAACCCCCCGGGTAGTGAGGCGCGTAAGAAGCTTCCAACGACTTCCAGGCCAGAGATTTAGCCGTCAACATGTAAAAAAAAAAAACAAAGCTCGAGGGATTTTCTCTTCCAGTGGCCTCCGCTCACTGTTCACTGTTTGAAAGAAGGTCACAGGAACTTAACTGGCAAAAGGGAAACGTCAGCATCCGTTCCGATGACGAACACAAATAGTTATTATTAGTGTTCCTTGCCTTGTCTTTGTAAACCAATTTAAACAGCATTCATGATACGGTAAAAGTTACATTCGACCCCAAGTACCGGGTGCCACGCTGTTCCAAAGTAAAACCCAGCTTTATTTACAAGCCTTTAAGTTTAAGTGGACATTTAAAGAAACGCATTCCATTCTAGACCATAAAAAATTGCAATTATGACAAGGTCATTATCCAGGAATGAAAAACAAAAGATTTTCCGGGCAGGATATTGAGCAAATACAATTGTAAAGGATGCTGTTATTTGGGGTCAGGCCTAGAACCTGTCTTTCAGTGACTCCTATTTTTATTATCCCTGCTCAAACATATTCAGCCTTCAGCCTCATACAATTTATGTTTACTTCTTACCATGTGCCCCTCCTTACACTTTTAAATGCGCTTCATCCCTGTGGTCTCCGAAGGCATGCAGCTGTACACAACAGACCAGCTCGAGTCCTAATTAGCATCAGACAGGCTACTCATGAATAGGACCAATTCATGGGTCAGCGGACGCAGTGTAGGCCAGAAGAGTCCCACTGGCCCCTACACAAGGCGCCCGATGCACATTCAGTAAACAGGCCCCTAAGAGACACTCTGGCCACAGCATCCCAACTTTCGACCCTTGGCTGATTCCTATCCGCTTCCATGAGAAACTTAAACAAGCATTTACAATGCAACAGGTCTCGCATTTACGCGAGTTTAAGCTATTGGCATTGTAAATGACAATGCCTTTTATGTATGTTTTAAAAACCAAAACATAACAAGCATTTGCAATGCAATAGGTCTCGCATTTACGTGAGTTTGAGCTATTGACATTGTAAATGACAATGCCTTTTATTTTTGTTTCTGTTTTTAAAACATAAATAAAAGGCATTGTTATTTACAATGCCAATAGCTCAAACTCGCGCAAATTCGAGACCTGTTGCATTGCAAATGCTTGTTACTTTGTTTTCCATGCCTTCTTTTCAGCGGCCATGTGGTGAAGGAGCTAGCTTCTACCATTTTGTGCATCCAGTGTGTGCTTCAATCCCTTTATTCCACTTCTAAAAGCCATTTCTAGGCCTATGCCATTTCTATTCATTTTTTTCTTGATATATTATTTTTTGCTTGGCTGATTGTAATACGAAGTTGTTTTTATTCACTTATTTCAATTTTTGCCTGCCTCCCATAGAGTCCCCATGGTCCCTGTGGGGCACCAGCAGTTTTTAATGTATTTTCTGCCTGCTTCCTGTAGCGTCCCTGTAAGGAAAGTGGTGTATTACATGGTGTGATTGTGTAACCTCACCATGTAATACACTCACAATACCTTAGCTCACAGCGGGGTAGCTGTGGCTTTGAGCAGTCAGGCTTAAATAGAGGAACAAGTTCAAAGCATTTAGAAGTACTAAAACAATCAAATAAGAAAGTCACACAACATGAAAGAAATCCAACATCAATTTATAAAAATAGATCTTACTTTTATGAATTTATAGACACTAAGACCAACAAAATCCACTGGAGGAGTCTGAAGATATAGATTTGTAAGTCAAAACGTAAAGCACTGCTTTTCACTCAAAACGTAAACACTCAACGGCAACTACCACGGTTAGCAGAAACTTTGAAAACTTTATAAAACTTTTATGAAGTTGTGTTCAGGTACTTTGGCCTACATTGGGCTACCAACTCTGGCAGGGAGCAGGTCAAGGGGGCCAGTGAGGATTTGTAGAACAGTTACCTTGTCACTAAACCAGTCTCCGGTACAGTTCCAGGCCCTAGGGGTGAACCACAATAGACATCAATGTAGTGGTCCGAATTCAAGGGATACAGGATGCTTAAGATTCTGTAGGATGCTTAGGATGCTGTGTTGTTGATGGGGGGGCTTCTTGGAGCTACTCCTTGGTCCATGTGGTGTGACTCTGGCCAAAGGTGGTTGATGTCCCTTGAAGTCCTGACGGGTCCAGCAAAAGTCCAGTTTGCTCACGGATTACTGGTCTCATGTCACAGCAAAACCAGTGGTTACCTTTGTTGGAGCCTAGTGTCCTTCTTGGGCGACCAATCTGCACTCCAGTGACTTTCCCATGTCCAGCAGACTTGGGTGCAACTTTTGAGGATCCGGACTTGGTATCCCAGGCTGCCCGTCGGTGGTCAGTGGCCAGTGGCGATCAAGCGTTACTGGTTACTGACTAGCCAAGGCGGGCTTCTTCAGCTTTTGTGGCCCTGGAGCTGTAACAGGAAGTTAGCCAACTACCTTTTGGAGTTCACCTCTTCTGTCTGGGGCCTGGGGATGACTTTTCTTCAAGCAGGGCAACACTAGCCCAGGAGCAGCAGGTGCAGGTCTATCTTTGGTGCACCCTCTGTTTGTCAAGTTTAGGGAACAACAGGGCAGTCCGTGTTCAGTCCTCTCTCCAGCACAGAAGGGATCTGAGGTCTAAGTGCCAAATGTATGCCTTTGGCAATGCAGTGGTTATTAGCCAATGGGCTACTAGGTCTTTTCCTGCCTAATTACGACTTCCTGCATTGTGTGGCATCTTGCTATCCCAGAATGCATTATTCTGTCCACTCGAAAGATGGCAAATCCTTCTCTCGGTATGTAGAGCTTGGTAGCCCATCCTACAGTTATGGCTACCTGGGGGCTACACACCCATAGGAAAACTGGTTTGGCAACTGTTTTCCATTCTCTGTCTCCATCGCCAACCAGGCTAAGAGAACAAAATAGCAGCCCTTCTCAACTGCATCCACCATTTGCCCTTCAAAGGAAGCTTCCCTTTTGAAACTCGCCATTTGGGCTCACACCGTGTAGTTTCCAGCCAGGGAGATGTGACTCTAACCACAGGCCTCTATTGTTTCCTTTCCTGGGAGTTGTTTACACTTGTCCAAAGGAAAATGTCTTGCAGCCAGCATCTGTGAATAGCCACTGGCAAACTTGGGCAACAGAGTGACAACTTTCTAAAGTTGCCATTTACTTAAAAGTTCCACTAAAATTGACTCTGGCATCAAGTGAGGTTTAATGTAACAATTCTTTTGATACCTCAAAGTACCCACTTTAGTAGTCCCATTCATGCGTTAGTACAGTTGTCAGTGTGTAATCCTGTACCTGCCAATGGGGCTACTAGCCTTTACACGGCAAAAACAACAATTTAGGGTTTTTACTGTAAGGGCATATAAAAATATATGTTCTACTTATTACTATACAGCACCCTGCCTTAGTTCTTGAAAGGCCTGCTGTAGGGTTGACATATCAAGGGAGGTCTGGACTTGGTCATTAGTTTATACTGCAAAGTTGAGTTAGCAGTTTAAAACTACTCTACCAGTCTGCAGTGGCAGGTTGGGAGACATGTTTTACTTTGTCACACTCAGGGTAGCATAACAGGTGCTGCAGCCCGAAAGACACTTTAACTTGCAGGCCCTGGGTATCCCTGGTACAACATACATGGGGCTTAAAAGTAAGTTCTCCCAGTTGCCAATTCGGTGTAAGCGAATCAAAAATACTCTGGCACTGAGGTCTGGTTAACAGGCCTCAATGCACCCTTAAAGTCAAAAGACCAGCAGCATCAGTAAAACTTTGGGGGTGATCATGCAAAAAGAGCCATTTGCCTACAGTTCCCATGGGACCTGGTAGGACACCAGCAATTGTTTAATGTTTTTTTTTAAATTTCTGCCTGCCTTCCCTGGAGTACCCATGGTCTCTGGTGGGCACAAGCAATTATTTTGTGTATTGATTAATTTTGTTTTGCTGCACCCCCTTCCTTCCATAAGGGTCCGATGACTCTAGAGGGGTACAAACAAACCTAATGGGGGCTACTGCAGTGAGTGATACAAATGTTACAACTTTTCGAGATTGACACAGGAAGTCAGCAAGGTGGACAGTACATTAACAAAGCAATAACGTTATTGCCTTAGCTACAAGATCATTCGAAAAAGGTGGAACAAACTTTTACCAATGTCAATGAAGAAGCAGCCTCTTTAGTAGATAGCTCAATCCTTCGCTTGAACACTAATGAATGCCTGCAAAAAGAGGCCATGATACTGGATCCTCAATATAAAAAAGCGCTGGCCACTTTCATTCCTTTTAATTAAACGAATGCCTTAGTTTATAGTATATCGTCAGTAAAGCAAGTGATTGAGAAGAAGAAGATCTGCAAATTCAAGGCCAAGCCAAAGTTCTGAAGTGCAGCGTTTGGCATAGGTTAAAGGGAAAAGTAGTGGAGTGATCTGCTGAGATGTACTTTGTTAATATCATCCCAAATCTGATTGTCATTGTGAGGTACCTAGAAGAGGCCATAGTATGAGGGGTGGCTACTCCGTAATGGCAGAGGAGCGTTGCCCCACAGCCCATGCCAGCAGACAATAATTAAAATGATAATAACGTAATGTTTTTATCATTTTATTTATGCTGCCTGAGCCCCACAATACAAAGTATGAGCAGGGCGGGGGTGGGCATGTCAAGGAGGAGTAAAGTGCACTCATAAGTACATATGTGTGTTTGCCCAGCCGTCCAAGGCCGGCCAAACACACATGTGAGCTTATGTTTCTCCAACCTGGCTGGGTTACACAGCCGGGCTGGAGAAACAGCAGACTCCAATGCAACATCTGAGAGTTAAAAAAAGCTTCTCAGACAAAACCTGGGGCTGCTCTCTTGTGAGAGCAGTGCCTGGATTGGGTGCGGAGCCTGTGCCCTGAGGGCCCATCTCCTTTCGCCCATCGTCCGCTGAGAGGAACATAGATGCAGATGTCAGCGCTGACCTCTCCACCCGCAGCCGCCCTACCACTTTAGGTAGGCAGCAACTGCCACTGCATTGTATGTTGCTAGTCAGGACCTGCAATGTTGCACCAAATCAGTCCTCAGTTGGCCAGCGGTATGGCGAGATGAGGCAGACTTTTTCAGTTATTCTGTGCCTGTTTAGTTGGTGGTGGGTGATTTATTGCTGTGGACTGGCATAGTACTTGGAATGCATATGACCCTTAACAGTTTTGTCTTATGTGAGTGGAAGAGTGTCAAGCAGTAAAAGGGAATTATTAAGCAGCCTATATGAACTTCAATCAGCTGTCTGATAGCTGAGAGTTATAATATTAGTTTTTAGTGTGGTTTCTATATTGTATTGTAATTGCATGATATAGCACTTACTTCCCCTGATGAAGCACTGTGGTGCTTTTACGCTGAGCAGCACACTACTCCAGGTACCAGGGGTAGTGGGTGCTTCTGGTAGTTATTGTTGGTATTGGTCTGGTGCTCTACAGAAACCATTCCATGCCTTTACTCCAGTTTCAGTGTGATAGATTACATTAGTAGGAATTAGATGTGATATTTAGTGGGAGTGGGGCAGGGGCAGATTGGTAAGGCGGGCACTCGGGCAATGTTCAAGGGGCCGGTATCCAAGTTCCAGCTGTGGGCTGCTTTCTTCGCAGCCTGGGGCCGATTTGTGCTGTGTCCGGTGTGTTCAGATGTTGCCAGCGGCCCAATGGGTGCCCGAGTGGCCATTCTGGAAGCAGATGTGCGTCCATTACCTCCCTTTTCTCAATGGGCAAAGGTGTCACTCCCTTTCTCTCGCTGAGCCGACCAATCAATGTGTGCATACTAGGCGGGGGCAGGGGGCCTGAACAGAAGTGGCCTCACTTGTTTTCAGGTGTTTATAAAACTGCGCGGAAGCAGTGTTTTGTGGAAAGCCAATATGCAAATGTGGGCCACTTTTTATTAGCATGCAGGGCTGATTTCTAATCCCAGTCCAACCCTGGAGAGGGGGATATGGGAATTACATGCAATGGTTGGTATTCGTAGATTAGCTACAGTAGATTAGCTATTGTTGTGTTGCAAGGGAATTACTTTTAAAGGAGAGGTTCTGATCTCTGAAATACAATGTGGGCAATTTGCAGAAATAGAATTGTAAGGATTAAGGCAAACATGCATGTGATTTAGAGCAGGCTGTAGTCAGAGAGCGGAGGGCATGCAGAGGATGGAAGGAAAGCAGAGAGTAATTTGAAAGTATTCCTTAGTAGTAGCAGTACTAAATATCCACATAACATTTCTCAACCTCAACATTCTAGATTTTGTGAGATTTACTCCTGTTAAGAGCAGGAATAAATCATTTTCCAGGGTGAAAACAGAAGAAAGTCTAAAGAATGCATGTGGATGTTTCCTGAAGAAGCTGACATGCCCAGATACATTTTTATGTACATCTAGCTATATTGCATCTCTTTAAATAGAATGTGGTCGACTATTTTTATGACCTTACTGAACACCTAGGCGTTTGCCCCAGCATTGGGATACTCCCTTAGGGTTGATATAAAGCGCTATACAAGAAACGTTTACATTTTTTAAAATGTTTTTTATTGATCTTTTCATTTATGCTGCTACATTCCACATTTGTAATACAATATGGTAATTACCAAGAGTATTGGAATCGTGAAAGGTGAGTGAAAAGTACAAGTAATGAGTTAACTGTAGATATATCGTTGAGCAAATAACGACAGGATCAAAAAGGGTCCTGTTTTTTTGTGTTCCATTTCAGGAAGGACCTGGCGTCGCAGTTCCTATTGAAGCAGGGTCAATCAATCAATCAAGACTGATTAGAATATAGCTGGGTCCAAACTGAGGTGGCATGGTGTGCAAAATAACGATGGATTGGAATGCGTCCACGAGTGATTACCAGTGGCTGACATTATTTCTAGCATTCCATCCATCACTATTTTGTATACTCATTGTGTCGGCCTAAGTGGGATGAGTATACCCAGACGTGGGTCCCGTGCACATTGTGTCACTGGAACCAAGCTGTACCCGGCTGATAAGCCGATAACTAGGGCAAAACCAGTCCAGGGATGCTTGTGTTCCAGTTCAGGAAGGACCAGGCTTGGCAGTTCGGGTTGGACTGTTCTATTGGAGCAGGGGCAAGAATGATTGGCATATAGCTGGGTCCATACTGAGGTGGCCCGGTGTGCAAAATAACAATGGATTTGGATGCAGCCCGAGTGATTACCAGTAACAGATTAATTCTAGCATTCCATTCATCACTGTTTTTTATACTTATTTTATGAGATTGCAGCCCGTTCTCATTATATGGGTGCTCTCTAGAATTTCATGTCCAGGTGGTTCTGCAGTGCCAATGTGCCATTGTGTGCGCAAAGTATGGGCCAGTGCTCCAAAGGTGAAGAAGTGACCTTGGGGTATGTGGTACTGGTTACTTAATTATTCAAAGGGTAGCAGCTGCCTGCCATGTAATAGATTATCCAGGGTTACCAGCACAAGGGCCTGCCAACGTTTCAGTTTGATTATGGCCAGAACATTGGTAGAATTGAAAAGGTCTAACAATGGGATAGCTGGGGCATAAGGGGTTATTGTACTGGAAAGGCGTAAGCTCCTGCGATCTGTCTCCAGTCATGTGGCCTGAATCGCAAAGAAAGTAAAAAAATTGCTCCTATATGTCTAAGCTTGGAGAAAATTTCCAGCTTTCACAAAATTCAGATAAAATTCCAGAAGTTCTCGGAAGCTTTGACTATCGCACCATCCTAGGAATTCTCACATGTGTACACACGAACCCTTTTGGACATTTAAATATTTTACATTTGTAATGGGTACACTTTATGGCTAAATACGTTAACATTTGCTATCTTTTCTTTCCTTCACTGGGAAAACATTTTCCCCGTGGAAAAGTGTGTGTCTTATATTAAATATTTATAACAGAGGAACACGAGACACGTTAGGTAGGCAAAGTTGGCAAAGATCTGGACAGGGAATCTTTAAGATAAACCAGCATCTGGCAGTGATAGCTCAGCTTCAATAAGCAATGCATAGTTACGCAGGAATGACAGTTCCTGACAATAAGGATGCTTCTTCCAGAGCGGTGTGAAGAGCAAACTATGGATTGCTGCACCTAGTGTACAAGAAAACTGGGTGAGGCAAGTGTACTCGATAGTGCGTGACCCTGGGTGGAAGAACAACTGGACAATGGTCCACACTAAAGAGTTCTTGGGACATGTCCTGCGTCAAATCCCAGAGGACACAACCAGTCAACGCATGTGTTCTGAGTTTTCTGTCCAAGGGGATTTCTTTGGTGCGTGATGCTGAGCTCATAATACAACAAAGCTGGCATGCATAGCTGAAGAGTACTGAGCTGTTGCAAGGTGTGATGATGGTGATGGCCCAAAGGTAGGGAGACTACTGACAGATGGCATTGAAGGACCAGCAAAGTCACTTTGAGGGTGGAATGAACTTCTTTGACTCAAGGAAGTAAGTTAAGCAAGGCTCAATAGTCAGCAGGGTCGTTTGGGGGCACGTCTGTAGGAGGAGACATTCTAGGTCTTGTACAGAAGTAGCTTCAGGGCTTAATGCGATCTATAGGCTTGCAGTGTACTAAGTCAATATCAGAGTAACAGTCAGTATGTATGGGTAAAATCTAATTTGTCCATAAACAGTCCAACTGTTGGAAATACTTAATTTGAACGTTGGCTGTCTTCATTGAGATCTACTATCAACCCCAGGCTGTTCCTGGTGCCTCTTTGTTAACTGTTATCCAGTATAGTCAGGCATGTGTTGAAGGGAAAGCTTTTTTCTGTCTTAACCCTTGAACTTTGGAACACTTAACCTTTGGGACTCAGCGCTATAGTTAGTGATACTGCCTTTAGAAATCCCTAAAAAACATATCTGTTCAGTTACATTACTTTGTAGCCTTCTGGCAATATGGTTCTAGCGCAAAGATGGGTTTGGGTGAACATGCGCTGCCAATTAATTGTATTAAATTCATTCATTCATTAATTGAACACACTTGTGGGGTAGATAAGGCAAAAAAGCAACACTAAAGCTGGTGTCCTTGATGCCTTGTTATGTGGCCTCCAACTGCACTTAGCTAACAAAACAGGCAAGCACATAACAAGATTCCTGCACAAGATCAAAAGACCCCTGAACCTGCACTCTAACCTGTCTCAGAGTTACCTCTTACCAGATCACGCAGGTAGGCAAGCACTTCAGTGCCCCACACAGGAGTAGTAAGCGCTATATAAATGTTGAAATACAATACAATACTTAACAACAAACCCAAAACTATTTACAAAATAGCAGCCATATTTCTCTAAAATTGACTATGAACCAAACTTGACCTACAAGGCAGGGATCTTAATATTAATATTACCTCTTGGCACAAACAGAGCCCGGAGTCTTCATGCAGTCCCTACTGACGCAGTCTAATTGAACACAGAACTTAGTGAATGCTACTTGCCAAAGCTTTTCCTGAAATATTGTGGTTGGAAGGTAGCCCACGTCATATTCTGGAAATATTGTCAGTCTAATGGAAAAACAAGCCTTTTCAGTGCAACTATATCTGCAGATGGTTAGATTGATCCCTTGTTTGTTTTTGGGTTGTCAATGGAGGAAGGTGATAGCAGATGAATAGTCGATAAAGGTCCACAAAAACTGTACTTCAGCTGTATTTAGCTGGAAATGAGAGGAGCGTATTTCTGAAGTGGTTTGCTAGAATTCCCAGGCAAGAGCTGTGAGAAATGTAGGCTAATGGCCCTGGACAATATGCAAAAAACGCTCGAATAAAATGTTGACTACTGAGAGGGGAGAACTCAGGGGCGTAACAAACACCCCCACAGCCCCCGCGGTGCAGGGGGGGCCCCGGCCTTCAGTAGGTGAATGGGGCCCCCTCAGCTCTTCGGTAGAGAGCTGTGAAAGAGAGGCTTACTCTAAAGCAGCTGCAGTGTGCAGTCTGCTCTGACCTCCTCTCGTGACCCAGGACTGAAGAGAAACAAAGTAACAACTTACATTGTTTCTCTTCAGTCAGAGCCGGGTCCGGAACAAGGATGGGGTGGGGGCCCTCAGAGTTACAGGCCTGGGATGTGCATTTACAGGGATCTCTATAAGTATGCATGGTAATCCAGTGATCTTTCTGGTTGGTGAGGGGGCGGGGGGTATTGGGGGGCCAGGATTATGTTGCAGTGGAAGACTGATTATGAGGAAGGTTTCACTCCATTCTGCGTCAAGACCGGGCAAGTTATTCTGCACGATGCCGGGCATTCCTCTCTGCCCTCCCTCCCCCTGTGGGAGAGCACCTGTGCGCTCAGTCCTGTGCTCCGCACCATGGCAGGACAGTGGGGTATGGGCCCCGGAGGACGCACACTGCCCGCCTGTGAGTACCCACAACAACCCTACTTTGGCTCTGACGCAGTTACCGACAGAAGCTTTGCCCGGGCTGGGGGCGGGGGCCATGTGAGTACGGCCCAGACAGGGGATAAAGGAAGGTGTCCTGTGGGTCTCCTGTGGGTGCAGCTTCTGCTGGGGGACAGGGAGGGGAGGGAAGGGGTGCTGTATGCAGCCCGTGAGTACCCCAATGGCCATGGGACAGTGCTAGCGGCAACCTGTGAGTACAGCCACTAGGTCCCGAGGATTGATTTTAGTAGCTGTGACAAACAGCACCGATTATAAGTTCTCCCCCAACAATAAGAAATAACTGGATTTTGAAGCTTTCTGCACCAAAATCTGCACATTTGGTTATTCACTCTGTCGTTTCCACACGCTGCATTTCCGTGCTTCTTATTTGCTGAAACATAATGGAGGAAAAATTCTGAGGGGCAGATATCTTGTATCTTCAATGCTTGCAAACAGGTGTTTGCGCAGGGATTGCAAAATAACAACATGTTCGTATTCAAGGTCTAAATGTTGAAAGTTCGGAAACGACACATACAAACCCATAGTGAAAATGCTTGTTTGTCATATTTCTGAGGCATTGTCTGTGTTTTTTAGCTTTATTTTTTTTATTAAAAGATCATACAGCCGACTACGGTATACGATTATTGAATATGTATTCCACCTTGAGAAAGGAATATTCAAGATTTACAAGTTCTAAAATAATTAAAAGGTATCAAGATTTTATAACAAAGTTTTATTATATCTACTCAATGGTACTTCAGTGACCTGCAGTTCAGAGCCTGAATCCTTGCGAGGTCCACTTATCTCTACATCCTTCCGAGGCCGGTAAATTGAGAATCATGACATTGGATAATGCCATCACCCTTTATTTACAGCATTTAGAAACACCCGAAGTGAGGCTGGAATCCTGTATTGTCAGCTGCCTGATAATGCAATTCTGGTCAAATTGGAACTTTTCATTAAACAGCTTTTGTCGGGCTGGATGAAAATACAGGAATAAGCAGTTGATCCTGAAATGAGGGTCACTAGAGAGGGTGAGCGGGGGGTGAGCGAGGGGTGTCTCAGTAAGGCCTCTACTGCAGGGCTCATGGACCAAAGGGCACATCTCTGTGCCAGGGCCGGTGACTCCCTCTCACTAGTGGACCAAGAGGCCAGGAGGGCGAGGAACAGAAGATGCAAGAGACCTGATGGAAGGGAAGGGGTCAGGCAGAGGGGGGAAACTGAAGAGTGGGGACAGAAGGACTGTTTAGAGAAATAGAAGAAGGACAAGAAAGGGACATACCATCGAGCAGGCAGGGTTCTGGCTCTACCAGCCAAATTAGATGTGCGACCAGTTAGGTTTTTTTTAATTCAGTTTTCAATATATGATTGTAAATAGAACTATAAGCTTATTTCACACCACGTTAAAAACTCACACCTATAAACGATTTACAAAACAAATAATAAAAGCAGGAACTCTTTTAGAAGTCATTGCCCTGTGGTCAGCAATGAAAGCGTGTAAACAAGAGTTGAAGAGCAGTTTCACTAACAAGACCTCATGCCACTCGTGAGTCAACCCCCTGTGACGTCTATCTCAGCACGTGCCCGAGGGACTCGTCCAAAATGATTGGATGAGCTCACTGTCACCAGATGCTCCTAAGATCGTTGCGCACTTCCGCTTTGGCTAACCACCTGCTGGTGACGTCATGGATGCGTGAGTCGGTTTCAGACTTGAGGAGCCAATGTGGGTCCAAGTTTGGACAATATTATCAATAAGGTTGGGTTTTATTGACTGCTTCTGCAGATACATGGCAAATTTCAGCAACAGACTATCTCCCACATACAATGTGCTCTATTGGCTTTTCCTTTACTAATGTCTTGGTACTCAAAGCTCTGATTCAGACTTGTCAGAGTGTCCAGTTCTTTTGATTCAACTTGTTCAGCTTGAAAGCAGCACTTGGGCACTTAATTTAAGTGTTATCAGGTGCACAGCCGGAGACAGCTGAGGGTCTCAATGACCATAAAACAAGGAAGGGGTTGCAGTCATGTACAAAACACGTAGGTCCTCATTGCCCAGAATGAAAACAAACCCACTTATGTGTATCAGTGTGCTTGTTCTTGTTGCTCATCTAAAGATTATGCACTTATTTCACCTAGAAAAATGGCAGCGCTGTAAAAAAAGAGTTAAAAAAACTGAAAATCAATAATACTGTCATTGAGTTGGAACCTTAATAACAGCGCTTAGAAACTGTATGCGTATACCCCTCTCTCTCATGCTTGTGTTCTTTTTCTATCTTTTCCACTTTTTTGTTCTTTAACCCAGGCACACTTTTGTGCCCTGCTTTGCACTCTCTGTCTTTCCATTTATATAATCCTCTATCTCTCTCATACTCTCTCTGGCTCTCTGTTTAGTTGTCTGACTCACTTTCTCTTTCTCTTTCACTGTTCTCCTCAATATCCCTCTATAAGTTTATTTTTTTCTCTTTGCCTGTCTATTCCATTATTTGTCCTTCTGTCTCTGTCTCACTCAGCTTCTCCCTTATGCTCTTTTTTTGCCGCACCTGTTTGCCCTCTGTCTTGCCTCACTGTCTCCTCATTGTCTTTTCCTACCTGTGAAGCAAGGTAGCCTAGTCTCAAGCCCGGGTAGGCATCCCTTAACTCCGCACAATCAGAATCATGAAGTTCCAAATGGCGAGGCTGTGCTTGTGCATACTCTAGAGAGAGGCAGGGAGTGAATATGTGCATCTATGTGAGATTGATATATAGCAAGTGTGATACCCTCAGCCATTTCCAGCTCTTCAGCTAAGCACATTGAATGGTGGGTTTTCCAACCTCATACATGAGGGAAATTAATAATATTTCCAAAAATGCAACATGCTATTGGCTCGAAGGTCAGGACTGTCTGGAGTTTGTCAAACCTGGCATAGCTGACTTGGTGGGGTGTCACATAATTTATTTTTTAAAGTTTTTACAATTGCAAAGTTTGGCTCTGTTCTCAATATATATCAGATATACAATATCCTCTTCATCAGGCCCTTAGGCTGGTATTAATGTATAGTAAGTTTACCAGAATGGCCATGTCACCAGGGGCACCCTATTCAGGGCCATCTATTCCTTTTACATAGCATTGTAATTTGGAATCTATCGATCTGACCAAAATACAGAAATAAGGCTTTACATTTTAAGGACCGTATATTGTATTAATCTTTGCAATCAAGACAACCGAGGAAAGTTTTTCAGAGCGTACATTGCCAAGATGAATATATTTATTTCACAAAACAGAAAGCCGCTGACACAAGAAGTTTCTGAAAGTAAACAGTTCTTATCGGCATCCTGTTTGCCTTCTGCTCTTCATTTTGATCTACCTGCCAAGGGTCGCAAGGGGAGTGCCATGGGTCGCAAGGGGAGTGCCATGGGTTGCAAGGGGAGTGCCATTGGTAGCAAGGTGTCGCAGGTGCGATCCCTGGCGACTTCTAAATGATAGTCCATGGCTGCATCCTTCCTCTTGGTACTTTTCATTGGCTCCTGCCTCTGCTGCAGTGCCTCACTAGGAGCCCCTACCTCGCAGCTAGCACTGACTACTAGAGAAGAGCACAAGCCACCAACCTCTGGAAGGCCTAGGATGACTAGGTGTCCTGGATTCGCCAGGACAGTTCAGGTTTTTCACCAGCTGTCCCATTAGATTTCAACAATTTTAGCACATGTCCTGGTTTTCAGAGAGGATCGACTTAAGACATATGGAGGTACGTTTTTACGTGTTTCATGGGCAGTATGGCGGGTTGCTGGCCTGAGAGCTCTTGACTGGCATGGAGAATGGAGGGGCCTCCTCCATGTACTTTGAAGGGGGCCCCCTCAAGTTTCATTACGCCACTGGTAGAACTGACACAACTCACATGAAGAATGTAAGAACATGGCAGTGGACCTTACAATGGACATTGAGCAGCTCCAGGTAATAACTGCATATGATAATAATTTGTAGAAAGGACTGGAGATTAATAAAGAGTAAAAGTTTGATGATTTGTTATGCTACTTCAGTGGGCCTGCGAGAGCTCTGTTCCCTCTTGTGACTTCATTGTTTTCAATGGCTTCTATTTGTTGTATCAACAGTGACGTGAATAAATATATTAAGCATGGATCTGCTGGGGAGGTCAGTCAAATTAATCTATTCAGATTTCTCAATCCATAAAACGGGCATAAACAAATCACAACAAATAAAGGCAATTTGCAAATAAAAACTAATATTTTGCTGCATCGGGTATGCATTTATTAGATGGTACGTTAGAATTTATTTATCAAGTATGCATGCTGGGATAAGCTGCTTACAGTAAATTGGTAGATTGCAAACGCGAATAGACATCAGTAAATAGTTAAGTTCACATTGACAGGAGGGATACGAAGTAAGTGGTGGCACCCCCATGACATTTTTTAACCCTTTATTTACTGAGGCATGTCGCATAGGAACATAGATAGTGTGATCCTCCACACAAACATAGCAATGAACACCGTGGGCGCAATAGACAACAATAGCCATAAACCTAGAAGGATCCGTGGAAGAGACGAGGGTAGGGTTAAAGAAGTCAGGATGCAGCCCAAAAAGGCATTGTAAATGTCAAAGCGTGACCATTCTCGTTTCAAAATAAATGCATGAGAAAGAGTATGCAACAGGGGCATTTCGAAGAAACGCAGAAAAAACCTGGGTGTCCTAGACAAAACCTATGTTTCAAGGTCGGATCTCTTTTCTGCAGCTCTCAGAAAGTCCCAGACTGCCTTAACTTGAGGAGAAAAATATTGGCAAAGCCAATGGGTTTCGCCAATACAGACCCATTGGATTTGTCAATGCTTTTAACATACGCAAAAAGACAATAAAGGTTATTGCCGATTGTGAACAGCATTGTCAAAAAGCATGATGATGTACACATGTACAACCCTCATCACACATAAGACACTAGGGTTGCCACCTGGCTGGTTTTCTACCAGCTCCTTTGGTATTTTGATGTCCAGCGGTAAAAATCTAAGCAAAATCACCCAAGGAGGCCGTTTTCTTTTCGCTTTAATTTACTTTACCATGATGGTGGAAGCAAATCTTGGAGTGGTGTATTAAAAATAAGGAAAGTGTGCCGAAGTGCATTTTTTAAGTAAGGTGCAGTCGGACAGGAAATTGCAGCTCTTGTGCTCCAGAGAGAAAAAAAAGAAACAAAAATATGTGATGGGGAAAACAGTGGAGTGGAGTGGCCAAGGGTAAATAAGTGCAGACGAGTGGCAGGAGCAGCAGGGAGGAGGGAGCACTAGAGGAGCCAGGTTGACGGGGGTGTAAATAAAAATAAGACAAAAATGTGCATGAGATAAAGAGGGAAAAGGTTTGCAATGTATGTGCTTGTGGTAGCTTGGTAAGTTGGCTTGGGGATATTCTCTGTTTTATTTCTTTGTGTAAAATCTTCTCTGAGAGAAGTCTGTGGCTTGAAGTACAGTTATCCAGGGTTAGACCAGGGTACCTCATTGAAACCTGATTTAACGTTCTAGTCACAAAATTGTTCACCTAGGTGGGAGCTGATCCATTATTTTCCACCTCATTAACCATCTAACCATCTACCTCATGCCCAATTTTATGAGATGTACAGACCTGCATTATATTGAATGGTTGTGACCACATTGTTCACAAATGCTTCCATTTTCTTCCAGTGCACGATCATTCAATATTTGGAGTTTGGATTCCTACTACTCTTCCGTATGACTCCAACTCTTCTTTACATTACTTTGTGCATCTTCTGTCTCTACTCCTATGATAGGCAGCTGTACAAAACAATATGACGTCCTGAGTGCACAATGTATTTTAGCAGAAATTGTTGAAAACTTAAGCAAGCTCAATTTGTCCATCCTTTTCAGGTCGGTAAATTGAATACCATTAAATGGGGTAGCCATAACGTTTATTATTTACATTAAGAAATATCACAAGTGCAGAATGAAGAGCTATATAAGAAACAATAAGATTAATGTGTTGAATGCGAGTCAGACACTGTTTACAGACAACATGGTATTATGGACCCTTTTAGTAGTGGGGTTTCTGGTTGGCAAAGGTATGCACCCCAGCCAGGCAGAACCCACCATTCTAGTCAGGGTAAGTCAGATACACACCAAGATAACCTGTGCTCACCTTCTGGTAGCTTGGCACAGAGCAGGCAGGCTTATCTACAGAGGCAATGTGTAAAACATTTGTGCAACACACTCACACAGTAACACAAAGAATACACCACAAAAAGACTCCACACAGGTTTAAAAAAATATATATTATTATATTATAACCAAAACAAGACCAGAACGACAAAAATCTAATAAGCAGTCGAGATATTGAATTTCAAAAGAATAAATGTAGTAAAGCGCATAGAAGCAAGTAGTGCAAAAAAAGGTTATTTGAGGTCACGATAGACCGATGCAAATTCAAAGTTCAGGCTGACCACAATCAAGGGCAGGCTGGCTACAGGACTCAGACAGGTCCTGCTAACGAAGTACCTTGGATGAAGCAAAGTGTCAAAGTCTCGAGGCGCCACGCCAATCCGTGGATGGAGGCGAGCGTTGGTGCCGATCCGCGCCGTCGATGGACGATTCAGTGGTGAACCCCTTTTCGATGCAAGTGCTACGTTGATGTTGAGCCGTATTGTATTTCGAGGCAATGTTGACGATCGGCTCCTGTGTCAGCATCTTTCGAGGTCGAGCCGCACAGTCCATCGAGGCAATGATGACGATCAGTTCCTGTGTCGGCGTAGAAAGGCAATGTTTCGGTTCTGATCGGCGCAAAGTCGTCACTGCATTGATTTTGAAGCAAAACAGCTGTAGCTCCCACTTCTGAGGCCCAGAACAGGAGAGGGCACCTCAGGGAAGGGCAGGACTCACAGACAGCAGAGTCCAGCAGCAACAGCAGAATCGCAGGAAGTGAGTTGTGTCTGTGAGACTTCAGAAAACAGGAGGCAAGGTAACAAGGCCTTGGAGATCACTTTGGACGGCAGACAGAGTTCAGCTCTCCTTCAGCTAAATCAGAGAACAGAAGGCAGCAGGGTAACAAACAGGCAGGAGCCCCTCCAGAAAAGCAGTCCAGTTGAGTCTTTTAATCCGCACAGCAGTTCTTCTGACAGGGGTTCAGTTAAAGATCAGGACCTGTATGGAAATATGGGGTCAAAGTCCTAGTAGTTATACTTTAAAATGCCTTTTAAGTAGGGGGTGACTTCAAAAGAACTCTCAGAAATGCACAAAGATCCCGTTCAGCCCAGCTCTAGATTCAGACGACCAGTAGGGGGTAAATCAGCCCTTTATGAACCTATTCAAATTAAGTGTGAACCACCTCTCCCTGCCCAGGAAGACTGTCAGTATGCAGATGAATGCAGATGTATCCCCTGCACACCCAGCCCTTCCTGTGTTGTGACTTTTCGGAGAGAATGCACAAAGTGTAGCTGTTACGCAGCCCAGACGTGTGAAGGAAACAGGTTGCAAAGCACAAAGAGTTATAAGTATAGAGAGATGCCCACTTATAAAAGTGGCATTTCTAAAAATAGAAATGTGAAATCCAACTTCACTAGTAACGAGGATTTATCACTACCATTCCAAACATACCAAGCATGGTAACACCACTCCTTTCCGATCAGGAATTACCACTTAAAAAGTATATAAAGGAATTCCCAATGCTGGCCTACAAGAGGAGTAGGCCTCATGGTAGTAAAAACAAAATGGGCTGTTTGTCACTACCAGGACATGCAAAACATAAAGGTTCATTTCCTACCGTTTACTTACACAGCACCCTGCCCGAAAGGCTACCTAAGGCCTGCCTCAGGGATGCCCATGTGTAATAAAAGGGGAGTTTAAGGCTTGGTAAGTAGTTTTAAATGGCAAGTTGAAGTGGCAGCAAACTGCGCACACAGGCCGTGCAGTGGCAGGACTGAGACAGGCTTGAAAAGCTACTTCTGTGGAAGGCACAATCAGTGCTGCAGGCTCACTAGTAGCATTTAATTTTTAGGCCCTGGGCATATGTTGTATCACTTTACAAGGGACTTCTAAGTAAATCAAATATGCCAAACAGGTGTAAACCAATCATACCATATTTATAAGAGAGATCACATGCCCTTTAGCACTGATTGGCAGTGGTAAAGTGCCCAGAGTCTTTAAACCAGCTAAAAAAGGATCAGAAAAAAGGAAGGAGGAAGGCAAAACTTTGAGGATAACCCTTCAAAAAGGGCCAGATCCAACAGACCCTCTTCTGTGTATGTAAGGAAAGTCTGCACTGCTCATGCCATGTGATACCTGGTCTCTATATGCAAGAAAAGGTCACTCTCCTGATGCCCATGTGGTACTTGTACTGTGACTACAAGGAAAACGTCGACTGATGATGCTTATGTGATGCTTTTTCTTTGTGGGTTGGAGAGGCATTCACTTTTGCTGTGTGTTCATGACTATTCTGTATCTACTAGTCAAGCACACATGTCGCTGGTCCCTCAGAACTCAGCATTACCACTTTGCCCTCCGCATTCCCTTTGTCCTCTTGCATCTTGCACTCACCCCAAACACCTCGTGACCTAAGCCTTGTGAGCTGCACTCCTCCTCACGGTACCCTGAGCTCCTTTTTTTTTTTTTTGCATCTTTTTTATAGCGCGAACTCAACCCGAAGGTATTGGAGCGCTGTACATGAGCACCGTATTTACATTACATAAGGCGTGGGGAGATTAAGTGATTTGCCCAGAATAACAGGATGTGGACACGACCCCAAGGCTCGAACCCTGGTTTCCAGCACCAAAGTCGGCAGTCTAGTCGACGGACCACATCCTCTCCTCCTTACTACCTCTTGATGGTAGAAATCATTTTGGCTCTTCTAAAGTGATAAGGTAATCATGAAGCTTCATTTACACACTAAACGGGTACAAATTGCAACAGTGGGGCAACATTTGTTGTGCAAAAATGTGCATTGACTACTTCTATCACTGCAATACCACTCCTGGGTATTATCGAAGCAAACAAACATCCGCTTAACATCCAAACTCAAACTCAGAACCGATTAGCACTGCCAGTGTTTTTTTTTCCTTTTCGCATGTCATTCATGAAAGAAATAAGAGAAAATGCTTCTGTGTGAGCTTGTGCATCCCTAGGCATATGATATGAATGTCGGGCATGCTCCACTGTTACTCGCACATGTGCGAGGGGCAGGCGCCCCCCAACACCCATTGGATTCAAAGGGCTTCAGCCCCAACCCTCCCCCCCCCCCCCCGTCGTGTGTGGCGCCCGGGATGAGACAGTTTCCCGGGCACACGCACAGCCGCTCCCGAGCACTTCACAGGTCTTTAATAGACCATTTGCATGGTAATGAGGCCTTGCTGTTGTTTCACCCCTTCTAAGAGCCCCTGCAGCGCCACTCTGCCTATTGCTTGAAGATTCAGCCCCCCCCCCACCGAAATTTTTTCTTAGCCCCCCCCCCCCGAAATTTGGCTCTAGTTGCGCCTCTGGCGAGGGGCAGAGCCAGAAATCACAAACACGCTCTGTGTTCAGTGTTTGTCATGTCTCCGCTTTGCCTGCACTTACCTCATTGCTGCTCCGATGTCGGACGTGCAGGTGATGTAGCGTTTAAAAGTTTGAGAATTGTAGGGGTGCGTTATATTCACTGTTAGTCGGCACCCGTATATAACCAAATGTGTACTCAGGGATTTCGTGTGCAATGTATTACAACTGTATAACCTATATCGATTTTAGTAGAAGTGCTAGCTATGTACAAGCACATGGTAAACGTATTAGAGAAATGTATAGTGTTTAGCTACGGGAAATGCAATGTGGTGTTAGAAATGTGTACCCCAGACTTCGTGTCTGTAGGTTGTTTAGGTTGACCACACATGAAAGAAAGACGTAAATGTCAATACTGTGATTGAAACCTGCTTGTGTAACCGAAGTAGTGGCCAGAATTCGCATATATCGTTGAGGCGAAAGGCCTGGTATTTTCTTATGTTAGCCAAGGGCAATAGGCCAAAAAGGATTTATTCCAGTAGAGGTTTTAGGCTGTAGTAAATTGCAACTTAAAAGATGTGAAGAATGTCTGCTTTGCATGATCTCACCCCAGGTGCAAGGACAGTTGCTCGTTAGTAGAGAAGCTCTTTGTTCGTAATTTGAATTATGTAGGGAAAGCCAGACATGGGAGTGTATTGGAATGTGCCAATCGTAACTCCTAGTGCGGATGGCGTCTGGGACTCAAGGCCAAGCGATGGACGATGGAACTGGACAGCGCTCTGTGGAAAAGTACTGAAAGACGACCCCGGAAGGAGAGGAGGCGCAAAGGGCGTGTTCGGAGACTTGGGGTACTGTATTAGGGACAGCGCCCCGAGGGTGGAGGCAGAGCAGAGCGGGGCAGCCCAAAGCAGAGGACGGCTAGGCGAAGGGTAGAGGGGGCAACTTAGACCAAGCTCTCTAAGTGAGGACTTCTTAGGAAGTTTCACTCTGACACCTTTTATTCTGATGAGGGTCTCAAGGGATTGCTATGTAGGGATGTCACCTAGTACAGAGTAGGGACAGAGATGGTATGGTTCAGTGTCCCTAGTATCGACATTTGCTTGGTAGTGTTCTAACTCATGCTTTTAGAGATTGTACTTTTAGTTATTTTTAGCCGTATGCGGATTCTTCGTAGAGTAGCATTTGTTTTAGTGCCTATGTACTTGTTGTGCCTCGTGTTGAGGACTTTGTATCTCCAAATCTTTATGTTGATAATAAAAACCAGAGAGCCAAGAGATTAAGTTTCGAGTCCTTGATTATGGCAAATTGCAGACTGTAATTGTGATAACGGTAATTTTCCCTCCATGCTATCAGGCAAGTAAAAAGTTCCATCTGACCAGAGTGGGTTCCAGTAGATAATTGCGAGATACTAAAATAGGCCGGAGCAGTTGGTAGCAAACGAGGATGGTTACTTACTGATAGCGAGGGAAGATTAGATAAGGATAAGTGACCCTTGAGGCCCAAGAGACGATAAGTGATGCTGAATCATCAGATGGCGAGCAGCAGACGGCGGCAGATGAGCATCGACGGCGAGTAGCAGCGCGGCAGCAAGCAGCAGTTCCAGGAGTGAGTATGAACATAATGAGTGGTTGTAGATTGCGGTGTTGATTTGTTGTGTGATGTCTTGCGGAGTTGTTGTGTATGTCGTGTGATTGTGAGATCAGGCTGTGAGCGCGCGCAGCCCGGGAATTGTGGTGTAGAAGACACCTGAGATAGATTTTGTTGACCACCCAAAGGAGATCGTGAGGTACCATCGATCACCTGGACCGAGATAGGGGGAGCGAATGTGTGTGTGTATGGCAACTTAACGCTGGTCGTGGGTTGTGGTGAGCAGATCGGAGTGTTAGTAACCTATCAGAGGCGTTTTTGTCTGGCCGGACGGGGGCAGACGGGCGCCAATCGAGGTCAACAAGGTCGAGAGACTGTGGACGGACAGTCAGAGGCTGTGGACGGACAGCCAGAGAAATAACTTAATTGGTTATTTCAGTGTATGAATGGGACGTGAGTAAGCGTGAAACGAGTTTGGAGAAGGGAACTGCTGCGAACGAAGGAAGGTGACGTCAGAGGGTGTCGCGCTGTGATAGGCCGGTTGGTGTGAGTCGCGCTGTTATTGGAGGATTTGAGAACAAGAAGTAAATAGAGCGCGAGATCGAATTTGCTCATTATGAAGTGCCTTAGGGCTTTGCGAGAGTTGTGTAGAGGTGATAGGCATGTGGTTGTCCGCGGGGGAGAAGAAGCTCCTCCCGAGGATACACCGGCACATTACATGGCACAGAATGTGGGGTTACATACTATCGTTTGGATCGAGAATTGGCACAAGGTTACACAAGGTGAAGGGGAATTAGCTTTCCCGAGGTACGGCTCATTTAGATTAGCGGTGCTGTACCAACTGAAGACGGTGATGGGGTCCTTAAAACCCTTGCCAAGACCAGCACAGTTTGAAGCATTACATGCGTGGATCCGAGCAGCGCATGATAAGGAAAAGGGAAGAAGTCAGGAGAGGATGAGGAAGTCGATTAGGGCGTTTCAGGATGCCAAATGGGACGCAGCGGAGAAAAGATGGAGAGTGCAGACAATCGAGGAAGCGAAACTGTATCCCGCGATAATGGAGGAGACAGGGATAAGGAATGGGAAAGCACAGAAAGAGGATAGTGATTCTGATGATGATGTATTGCAAAGATTGTTAGACGCGAGACCACCCCCTTATAACCCGGATGAGGCAGATGATAGGTGGAGCGAGAGAGAGGAAACTAGAAGGGTAACGATCCAGCCCGAGACCCGAGTGGAAGGGTTGGTCTCGTTTGAAACAGCGAGTTCACAGGGTCAGTCTGTGACCAGCCGAAGGATTGAAGGAGAGATGAGGTTACCGGATGCATTGAGGGTACCGGTCACCATTGGACCGATTGTGTCTATATACAGCCCGGAATCAGAGGCGAGAGAGAGGTCCGAACGAGAGGCAGAGAGAACTAGGCGAGAAAGTGGGGAAAGTGAGTTGGAAGGGGCAACGGCCCGACCTCCAAGCCCTGTACAATGGAGTACACCATTAGCAGCGGTGTCAGACACATCTAGGGGCGAAGAGGACGAGAGACCGGTGAGGTCGAGGACTCCGATGGAGTCGAGACCAGATTTAGGGTCATGGGTATCACCCAAGAAGCAAATGAGCTGGAATATGGGCCGAGCGGGGACAACCCCAGTTGCCTTTAAGAGCCATTCTGCTCCCATAGAACTACCAGAGGAAAGGAGAGAGCAGGAATCGGAATGCGAGTATGATGAGGGACGTGGAGCAAGTTGTCAGGTGTTGAAAGGAGCCTTGAAGGCAGGAATGATAGATGTAGTAAGACTTAAAGCAGAGGCGGATGAAATAATATATGGGAATCTACCTCTGGAGAGAGTATTGATCTATACTCCCGATGAATTGCTTTTTGTGGCGAAGGATGTGACTCGTAAAGCACGAGTGGCACATGAGAAACTGGCGGGTTTGGCTAGAGAATATGGGGTGGATCTATCCAAGACTAGAGCATTGCAAGGGAGCCATAGGATGCATTGTACCGAGCGGGAATTGGAAGAGAAAAGGGTTGTTGGTCTAAGGTCACATACTAGGGAACTGATTGTAGCTATGAGGATATGGCTGATGCTTGACAAATGGCAAGAGAAATGGGCTAGGAAAAAGAATTCTAGAGGAGCGAAAGGAGGGAGCTCTGAAGGAGATTTGCAGGAGGTAAAGATCCTTCCTTTGAGAGAGGTGGCGAATGGAGGATATGTGCATGTACCATGGAGCAGGGGGGATTTGGCATCATTTACGAATGATTTTCCCAGGCTCAGGGAGAAGCCTGCAGAGTGGTACAAGCAAGTTGAGCGTTTCGTTAAGATTTCGAAGGTGTTGTGGATAGATCTGAACACCTTATTCGATATCGTAGTTCCGGGAGATCTGTGGAACGCATGTAAAATTGCTGTTGATTGGCCGGACTATGAGCCTGATAGGAACATAGTTACAAATGGTCCGTCGCCCGTGGTAATGAGGCTGTACGATAAGGTAATTACGTGGTTGAAATCGAAGGTTTCACCCCAGGACATCGATTGGGTGAAGATAGACAGGACAGTGCAGGAGCCAAAGGAGACAGTACATGAATTTTATGAGAGACTTTTGAAGGCTTTTAAGCAGTACAGTGGTTTAGATGAGCTGGAAACGAAGGACATGGGACAGTTTGTGTCTAAGTTTGTGCTGGGTTTGAAACCCGAAGTCAGTCTCATGATACAGCAGCATTTGATCTGTTGGCAGAATAAGCCTGTAGATGAGATCTTGCGGTATGCTAGATACTGCACGGATGAGATTGAGTCCAAGCACAAGAAGATGAAGGATAACTTATTGCTCATTCAGATGCAAGCGGCTCAGGGACCGCCGAATGGGGGTCCAGTGGGGCGAAGACAGGGAAATTATCAGACAGGGAATCAGAATATGCAGGGTCAGGGAAGGCCGAGACCTGTAGACCCTAGGACAGGAATAGATGTAGCGATCTTGAAGAAGACGACTGCTTGTCACCAGTGTCACCAGGTGGGACACTGGAGACGCGAGTGTCCCTTGAACCCCTATAATCAGCCGCAGATGGAGGGAGGAATGGGTCAGGTCCCTGGGGCGGAACAGGTACAGACGGTGACTGTACCGAGAACGATGCAAGGGGGGACAGGCGTCTCGCAGGTGCAGGTTCCCCAGCCACCCAGGATGCAGAACATACAGCAGGGAGCTCGGACTTATTTGCAGATGCCCATGTTCGAAGTGGAGGAGGAGAGGGATGCAGATTTGCTGGCGCAGTTAAGTTTGGGTCAGGACGATGATTGCCTGCTCAGGGCCATACTAGAGGTAGATCAGAAGGGACCCTTTGTGGAAGCCGAACTCGATGGACGCCCTACTACCTTTTTGGTAGATACGGGGGCTACCAGGTCAACCATAAGATCAGCAGTAGTTCCGGGGGTAGCCCTCTCGGGAGAAAGTATACAAGTGGTTGGAGTGGCGAACAAGAGACTAGTTAGCCCCTTGACGGAACCGATTCCCGTCAGGATAGGAAACTTTAGGGATCGACATCAGTTCGTGGTGTGCGATTCTAGTCCTGTTTGTCTGTTGGGAAGAGATTTATTGTGTAAGCTCAATTGCACAATTTACTGTACCCCGAGGGGAGTAGAGGTACAGACCAGAGATGACGACGCGACCTTTAAGGTTGCAAATCAGCAGGGGTGCGTGGAAGTGTACCCGGCTCTGACAGTGGAGGGGCTTCCACAGGACTTGAGGGAGTCAGTTGCGACCGATGTGTGGGATCTAAGCGGAGAGGAGATCGGTTTAGTCAGGGGGGTGGAACCAGTGAAGATACAGGTTAAGCCAAACGCGGAATTCCCGAGAACCCCTCAGTATAAACTGTCGCCTGAGACGATTGCTGGGATCAAACCTGTGATTGAGTCTATGATTAGGCAGGGAATACTGGTGGAGATCATGGGTAGTCCATGTAATTCACCCATTATGGGACTGCAGAAACCGAGTGGGAAGTTCAGGATAGTGCAAGACCTGAGGAAAATAAACGACATAGTTGTTCCATGTTGTCCAGTGGTACCGAATCCATCTGTGATACTGTTCCAGATCCCATGCGAAGCTGGATGGTTCACAGTGATTGACTTGTGTCAGGCATTCTTTTCGATTCCCCTACATGAAGAGAGTAGATTTCTTTTTGCCTTTAGGCTAGAAAATCGTATATTAACGTGGTGCCGTATCCCACAGGGGTATACGGAGAGCCCATCGATTTTCAATCAGCTGTTAAAGAAGAATCTGGAAGGTCTTGTGTTGCCGAAAAACTCTGTTTTGGTGCAGTACATTGACGACCTGCTTGTCGCGTCAGAGACAGAAGACGCTTGCAGGATCGATACCATTGCGTTGTTGAATTTCCTGGGAGAGAACGGTCACAAGGTGTCTCCAAACAAGCTGCAATACTGTTTACCTGAGGTACAGTATTTGGGGCACAGAATTGAAAAGGGTAAAAGGAAGGTGTCTCCAGATCGCATTGATGCGATTTTGAGAATGCCAGTTCCCTCGACGCAGAGGGAAGTTAGAATGTTTTTGGGAATGGTGGGCTATTGCCGCCAGTGGATCCCAAACTTTTCCTTTGAAGCGAAGCCTTTGCAGCGGCTGACGCGAAAGGATGTAAGTGATCCGGTACCATGGGACGACGACTGTTTGAAATCATTTCTGAGGCTGAGAGAAGCCTTATGTAGCGCTCCTGCGTTGGGAATGCCGGATTATAACAAGGCATTTGCATTGTTCTGCTGCGAAAGAGAAGGTTGCGCATTAGCAGTGTTAACCCAGAATCATGGAGGTGTCCGTAGACCAGTTGCTTATTTCTCAGCTACTTTAGATCCAGTAGCTTCTGCGTTGCCCGGATGTCTCAGATCCGTTGCGGCAACAGGTGTCAGCATTGAGAGATGTGAGAGCATTGTGATGGGTCATCCACTTACTGTACATGTGCCACATTCTGTTGAATTGTTGATGACTAGGACTAAAACACAGCACCTCACGAATAATAGGCTGACTCGTTATGAGCAAGTTATTCTTGCAGCCGATAATGTGACATTGAAGAGGTGTGCTGTTTTAAATCCTGCTACACTGTTACCTGTTCTAAAAATAGATGATAATGAAGATTGTGAGGACCATGATTGTCTCGATGTGACTGAACTATGCACCAAACCGAGACCCGACATTGTCGATGAACCGCTCCCGGTGTCAGATGAGATTTTCTTCGTGGACGGTTCATGTTTAAGAGACAGTGTCGGTCGATTGAGAGCAGCGTTTGCTGTATGCACCATCACGGGTGTGGTTGAAGCCGCTTGTTTAGAAGGAGTACACTCCGCGCAGGTGGCTGAGCTCATTGCTCTGACTCGTGCCTGTTTGGCAGCCGACAAGATCCGTGTAACTATTTACACGGACAGCCAGTACGGGTTTGGTGTGGTTCATGACTTCGGACAGCTATGGTCCCAGAGAGGGTTTATGACGTCTTCAGGTTCTCCTATAAGAAATGGTGATTATGTGCGGAAATTGTTAAAAGCATTGCAAGGTCCTGGTGAAATTGCTGTTGTTAAATGTGCAGCCCACACGAAGGGAAGCGACTTTGTCTCGTTGGGAAATAACTATGCAGACGAAGTAGCTCGATTTTGTGCAGAGCAGGGATGCAACTTTACTGAGATCCACATTGAGGAAACCGGGGAAGAGGTGGTGTATGGTCAGATGTTAGCAGTGGCTGACACATGGGAGGAACTGAAGCAGCTTCAGGAAGGGGTCTCAGATCAAGAACGGGACAGCTGGATACGAGCTGGATGTGAGAAGGGAGATGTGGATATATGGGTTTCGAATGATGGACGAGCGGTGTTGCCGGAAAGTTTGTTGAATCCCATGGCGAGGTTGATACATGGTGCTGTACATCTGGGTAGGGATGCCATGATGAGAGTGTTTCGTCAGACTTGGTACAATCCGAAGTTTCGTGCCGTGGCTGAAACTGTGTGCCAGAGATGTGTCACTTGCCAACAGATGAATGTAGGGAAAAGAACTGCTGTGACATTGAGCCACATAGGGAGGTCAGGGGGACCTTTCAATAGGATGCAGTTGGATTTTGTCGAAATGCCGAAGTGTAATGGGTTGAGGTACATATTAGTGATAGTATGTGTCTTTTCCAGGTGGGTGGAGGCGTACCCTACACGCAGATGTGACACACTCACAGTAGCGAAACTCTTATTGAGAGAACTCATTCCAAGGTACGGGTTCCCGACGTCCTTTGAATCGGACAGAGGAACTCATTTTCACAGCGAAGTTATGAAATTGCTTTGTGCTGCTTTGAATATAGATCAGAAGCTACACTGTAGCTATAGACCAGAGGCTTCAGGGATAGTGGAACAGGTGAATGGAACTCTGAAGGCTCGGATGGCGAAAGTGTGTTCGTCTACGTCTTTGAAATGGCCTGACGCATTACCTTTGGTCCTTATGAGCCTTCGAAGTGTGCCTGATAGAAGAACTGGGTTGTCACCCCATGAAATCCTCATGGGAAGAGCGATGCGTTTGCCTGCAATACCTGCCACTGCTCTGATAAATATCACTGATGATATGATCCTGGACTATTGTAAAGGCCTTGCTGACGTGGTCCGTTCTGTGTCTCAGCAGGTGCAGACAGCAACGGTTCCAGCTGCGAGTGACAGGTGCCACGACTTGGACCCAGGCGATTGGGTCCTGGTCCGAAAGCACGTGAGGAAGAGTTGTTTGGATGCTAGGTGGCGTGGCCCTTTCCAAGTAATCCTTGTTACGAACACTGCTGTCAAGTGCGGAGGGTTACCGAACTGGGTGCATGCTTCTCATACCCGCAGAGTTCCAGCACCCTTGGAAGATACAGCCCCTCTCGAGAACCAAGATCCCAGTGAGCCGACAGAATCGCCAGAGAGGGCCAGTCAAGCTGTAAGGGTTGCTGAAGCGGCTGATGGTGCACTGAATCGAGTTGGGGGAGGACGTGAAGAAAGTACTGACCCAGAAACCGGCGAAGGAGCGAGAGGTGCAGTGGGTAGTACAGAATCGAGTTCTGCCGAAGAAGAGGAAGGCAGTGCACAGGGTATCGGAGAGAAGACGGGGGGAGCCACCGAAGCGGAAAGGGTTTGGCCCGCAAAGCAGAACCGGGTAAACCTGAGGTTGGCCCCAGACACCGACCTTGCACCAGTTTCGGAAGAACCAGAAGAAGAATCGGGAGATGAGGAAAATCCTCAAGGTGGTGTGAGAAGGTCCAAGAGAACTCGAGTGCCAAGTCGGAAGTACGCTTCACCGGAGTGGGCATACCAAGTGACTGATGCCAGGGTTACCGAGCACGGGAAGATTGAGGTCGATGACATTGGTCAACAGTGTCCCGCTCCAGAGGGTGGAAGTGTTGCTGAAAGTTCCGGGATTGGAGATCGAAGGGATTCTGACGATTCATATCCCAAGTCCGCCATTCCTGAGTACCATTCGAGGTATGATCTTGGACAATTTGGAGTTCCCGACGTTCACGACTGTGCCAGATCCACAAGAACTGATCATTCTTAAGCTCGAAATATTGCAGGGAGTCTTGGAGCTGTTGGGACCGGCGCTTATGTTAGATTGATTTGAGAAAGGTTGTAAACTAAGAAGAAGATTACCTAGAGCCGAGCGGAAGAAGAACAAATTTAGGGATTTTTCCGTTGTAGAACGAAGAAAGTTAGGGAGGGTTGCCTAAGTTCACGAAAGAGACATTAATGAGAAAGAGACTTATCCTTTCAGAGACTGCATTGGACATTGAGCATATTCCGAAGATGGCAGATCCTGTAAACCCACATCGTAGGGCTAAACTGATAATAGGCACATTGATAGGAGTTGTAGTAGTCACCATATTTGCGGTAGTGATCAGTTCCTACATGGTGGCTCACAGGCAAGAGGGGAAGGTTCAGGGAGCACCCACACCTATTACCCCAGGGCAGAGTGGTGTTAGTATTAGCGAACAGGAATCATCGGAGTTGAGAGATGTTCGCAGACTTCACATGGATTTGTCAAAGGGTGATTTTAAGCTTAACGCGTATGCAAGGTTGCTGTATGAGTATGTTGATGCGATGGATGTGAAGGATTGTTATGTGTGCATGCAGTTGCCTGCTTCAGTGGATGAGGGTATCAAGTATCATCATCTCCCATTGACTTATGGGATTTCTTGTAGCATATGGCTCAGTTTATTTTATGACAGGAGACAGTTCGAGTATTTCTTCTCAAATTTTGACACGGTACTTCCCGAGGTGCCAGCAATCAAGCATTTGAATAGATATGATCTGGATAAGAAAGAGGACAGGCTCCTGAAATATTTTAGACCGACTGTGAAACTGGATACGGCGCATGCTCACAGGAATAACCTGACATGTGCGTTATCAGAGATAGAGAAGAAATTCATAGACCAAGTAGAGGACAGGTATAGAAAGTTGACCGAGACACGACACACCGGAGATAGCCCAGTAGATTGGACGGACGAGGAGAGAGCTCACAGATCTAAGGGAAGTTATGGACCAATAGCATTGGATGAGGCACAGAGAGGGAATTTGTGTATTGCACGGCCTCAATCCAAGACGGAGAAGGTCGCAGTAGGACATAGCATTTGTTCTCAGACTTTTACAATGGAAGCTTATGCTAAGAATTTTATGCAAGGTCCAGTAGAGGTAATCCCGACAGTGTATTATGTTTGTGGGACGAATGCTTATGTCAGACTACCCGACAATTGGTATGGAGTATGCTATTTGGCTATCATATTCCCGAAGATTTATCACACGAGGGACTTGGAGTTGTTAGAGACGAAGCGACCGCCCAGGAAACGTAGGGCTACAAATGCCGGTGCAGTGATTGGGGACATATACGGAGCAATGATACCTAGTATGGGTGTGGTGTTGAATGATGTGAAGATCCGAAGGTTGGCGACTGTAGTTGATGAGTTGTCTATGAACACGGCGAGATCTTTGATATTGGTGGCTGGAGAGATGTTGTCGATCCGGAATATGGTTTTGCAGAATCGCCTTGCTTTAGATGTGTTGTTAGCAAAAGAAGGCGGAGTCTGCAAATTATTGAAAGTTCAGGAATGCTGCACGTATATTCCAGACAACTCGAAGGAGATAGGGAAGTACATAGACAACATAACGACTATTCACAAGGAGATTACGGATCTGACGGAGGTGAATGTGTGGGAGAAGATTGGATTAGGATTTGGAAGAGTGGGAACTTGGTTTGCGAATCTGGGAAGGGGATTTCTAGGTTCAGTATTGAAACCAATTATTATTGCCGTGGTTTGTGTGATCTGTTTGTGGGGATGTGTGAAGGCATGGAAGTGGTATCAAGGAGGCAAGGTTGAAAGAGCTTTAAAGGCAAACGAGAGGAGGTTGGCAAAGCTCCAGGAGCAGCAATATGAGAGTCTTAAGAAACTGGAGGGAGTCCGACATGGAAATGTTATGACTAGCACGGTTTAAATCAGTTCTGAAGAAGGAAATGTAATGGTGTGATGACGGATGTCATCAAAGGGGGGAACTGATGTAGCGTTTAAAAGTTTGAGAATTGTAGGGGTGCGTTATATTCACTGTTAGTCGGCACCCGTATATAACCAAATGTGTACTCAGGGATTTCGTGTGCAATGTATTACAACTGTATAACCTATATCGATTTTAGTAGAAGTGCTAGCTATGTACAAGCACATGGTAAACGTATTAGAGAAATGTATAGTGTTTAGCTACGGGAAATGCAATGTGGTGTTAGAAATGTGTACCCCAGACTTCGTGTCTGTAGGTTGTTTAGGTTGACCACACATGAAAGAAAGACGTAAATGTCAATACTGTGATTGAAACCTGCTTGTGTAACCGAAGTAGTGGCCAGAATTCGCATATATCGTTGAGGCGAAAGGCCTGGTATTTTCTTATGTTAGCCAAGGGCAATAGGCCAAAAAGGATTTATTCCAGTAGAGGTTTTAGGCTGTAGTAAATTGCAACTTAAAAGATGTGAAGAATGTCTGCTTTGCATGATCTCACCCCAGGTGCAAGGACAGTTGCTCGTTAGTAGAGAAGCTCTTTGTTCGTAATTTGAATTATGTAGGGAAAGCCAGACATGGGAGTGTATTGGAATGTGCCAATCGTAACTCCTAGTGCGGATGGCGTCTGGGACTCAAGGCCAAGCGATGGACGATGGAACTGGACAGCGCTCTGTGGAAAAGTACTGAAAGACGACCCCGGAAGGAGAGGAGGCGCAAAGGGCGTGTTCGGAGACTTGGGGTACTGTATTAGGGACAGCGCCCCGAGGGTGGAGGCAGAGCAGAGCGGGGCAGCCCAAAGCAGAGGACGGCTAGGCGAAGGGTAGAGGGGGCAACTTAGACCAAGCTCTCTAAGTGAGGACTTCTTAGGAAGTTTCACTCTGACACCTTTTATTCTGATGAGGGTCTCAAGGGATTGCTATGTAGGGATGTCACCTAGTACAGAGTAGGGACAGAGATGGTATGGTTCAGTGTCCCTAGTATCGACATTTGCTTGGTAGTGTTCTACCTCATGCTTTTAGAGATTGTACTTTTAGTTATTTTTAGCCGTATGCGGATTCTTCGTAGAGTAGCATTTGTTTTAGTGCCTATGTACTTGTTGTGCCTCGTGTTGAGGACTTTGTATCTCCAAATCTTTATGTTGATAATAAAAACCAGAGAGCCAAGAGATTAAGTTTCGAGTCCTTGATTATGGCAAATTGCAGACTGTAATTGTGATAACGGTAATTTTCCCTCCATGCTATCAGGCAAGTAAAAAGTTCCATCTGACCAGAGTGGGTTCCAGTAGATAATTGCGAGATACTAAAATAGGCCGGAGCACAGGCGAATCCCATGACGGGTGTCCACGTGCTTTGCTTCCGGTCCTTCATCCCGATTCCCTTACCTTTTCGGGGTCGTTGTCGGCTCCCTGGGCGGCGCTGCAGTTCCTCGAGTTGCGCCTTGGAAGTTCCTGCTCCTTTCTTCATGGAAAACCTCTCGTTTAGCGTCCTGTGACTAATGAGAGGAAAAACAGATATTTTCTAAAGAATCTGCACTACTTGAGAGACGGTATCAATGTTTATGCATTATTTGGTGGTATAATTATGAAATACTTATCTGAAGTACACCTTCCACTGTGAGTGGACATTCGGTTCAAATTACTGGAACGTCTTCCTGGCTGTAAAAATAGAACAAAGAATATATTATTAGTATCCTGACGTTACAAAGTGCTAATTAATCATGAAATACATATTATTAGTATCCTGATGTTACAAGGTGCTAATTAATTATATCACTTAGCCCAGCACCTTTTTCTGTGTATTTTTATCCAGTATGGGAGAATGTTTTTTGTTTTTTTCCTGGTTTATATTGGGTGTGAGCTTTTAGGGCTTTACTAAATAGTGACGTAACACATATTGAGGTTGGTGACACTACTTATAATTACATAATCTAAAGACATGTTTAATTAGACCACTTGTTTAAACACATCCATGCTTTTTCTTTTGTTCACCTTTTCCAGTTACAACAAGACTGTCTTTTCTGTTTTCTGTCTTTCTATACCTTACTATGAGAGGAGGAAGGACTACAAACAGGTAGACCTACTTACAGGGGCATACATATGTTTAGATTCACTTCCCTAGAGTAGCATAGAATAACTCTTGTGTTTTATTTTCTGTTCAGGAAGTGCAGATCACCCACTCCATCCAAAAGCTGTGAGAGACGTCCGACTGTGACACATCTCCTTTTCACTTTCCTTGTTTTCCCCCACCACACCATTGCTAGCTTTGACAATATTGAGCCGACTTTGGCGGGTGTGGGAAGTTGGGTCTTAGCATCGGATCTTGCATCTCGCTTCTACGGAAAACACCAGGTGAGACCCACAATGAAACCACAAGTGTGTGTGTTTGTGGGCCTTTAGTAAGGAGAGTGCAAGAACACAGTGGCATTATACCATAAAGAGAAGAGCATGGTGGTGCCTGCCACTTTTCAGCTGCTCTATTGTAGCCAGTCATCAGAACACAAGTGGCATGGGGATTGCCTGTCCAATTTTGGGGAGAGAGCATATCCCTCTAGTCTGCTGCTGTCATGAAGATGGGATTTGCAATTCCACCATCCTGGGTGACTTGGGATGGAGTAGACCTTCAAGGTTGGCCTAATGGTCACATCACTACTCTAGAATCATGCACTTACGTGCATTTCAAAATCTGTCCATAATTTTCCCAGCTGTTGCAATCGTGGGGCTCATTTGCAGACTCCTGCAGTGTCGAAGCGCAAGGGCAGCCACCCATCTTTTTAGCGGCCACTCAAAATGTCACACAGGAGCCCTAAACTTTCAACAGCATGACATAATGCAAGGAATGTTTCACTCAGAATGACCCCTGGAAACAGACACCAAATTTAAGGTCTATTCAACTTCCTTAAATAATTCAACATGCCATAATAAAATGCACTGTGCAGTCTTTCATAAACGTATGTTCATGTCAAGTCTTAGGAAGACCTCAGCCTTTGTATATTTGCTTTGGATAATCATATCCAGCATTTGCCCCCCCCCACACATATCTGTCCGGTGTACTAGCCATTAACTAAGAAATAAAGACTGTCCCTGCATCCAGATCGGTTCCATGTGATACCTACATGTAGGAAGGACAAGCTGACAATGGATGATAACTCCACGCATGCCAACATCCCTCAAGGGTCACAGAATCCATTATTTACTGCTGTTCATATCCCTTCAAGTACACAGTGCACCCAGTGCCCAGATCCCTACTGTGGTGGGTGGTCAATTGAGAGGCCAGGGACCTCAGCCCTCGACCCCACCATACTAATTCTGGCTCCAGCATCAGTACCTCAGATGCGTATGATTGGCGTCCTCTATCCAGACCGGTCGTGGACCAGCGTCAAAACGGACTCGATAATTCTCGCCTCGGTACCTACTCTAACCAGGAACACACTCGGCAACTCTGGGCATTAGCTTGCCTCATCTCCACAACGGCCCCCCACATTCGCTGGGGATGCCTGGTTTCACCTTGGAGATACCCTGGAGGGACCATCTCACAGGAATAGCCAGGACGGGTTCCCCAGCGGTCTACAGCGCCAGGACGCCTCAGGGCAGCAGTGCGCTTTACAAGACACATACATTTACATTTATGGCTTACGGGTCTGGAGAAAGGACGCCAATCGCACGAGTCTGAGGTACTGATGCCAGGCCCATACATGCGAGCCCCATCATGTTACTCCTTGTCCTTAACTTCACTGATTCTGATTTTGGTTCCCACACATGGACCACAGGGTCTACAGTACGTTCTCCAGTGTACCATTACTCACCTACCATATCCAACACCCCGTTATTGGACTATCCATCGTTTGTATACTGTTTAAGCCCTGATGAAGTTCAACTCTCATTGAACGAAATGCATTGGCTGGAGCCTGTTTTATGATACCATTGAAATAAAAGAATTTAACACAAAGGAACTTTTGTCCGTTTATATCATTTGGAATAAGACTACACAGTGGTGCACCTCTCCATAACCATTCACTTCTTGATCTGCTTCGCAGTTTGTAACCAACAACAGCAGGTGCAGGAGTTGCATGTGCACACATCCACAGACTCTTTGATTAATTGTTACAGAAGGAACTTAGCAGGGAAGTACAGCATTCTTAGTCCGCCGTTGGTTTGTCCTCTTGCTAATTCTGGCTCTGTTGGAGAGACAGAAAGTACTGCTGCTGGCAGCTGCATTAAGCTGCTCCAGCTTGGGACTGCATCGTCACAGAATGTGCCTTATGTCACTTCAGCATGAGTGCAAGATGCAGTATACAGCAAGCCGCATTGCTTAAGCCGACGGCCACCAGGGAAGCAGAAGATCTCAGATGCTAGGTGGCCATTTCTGAGTCAGGCTTGCCTTAATGCATTAAAGTAGAGTGCCCATTGGCAAGTCAGCTGGGTTCTGTGAGACTTACAGTGTAAAGTTCTTGCAAGAAGAAGCAGCCATTCAGAGACCAGGCAAGCCCCATAGAATTGAACTGAAGCTAAAACTGGAAAGTCAGGCAAGTCCATTATGGACCAAATGCTAGAGGAAAAGGAATATCCCAAGCAACAGAAAGGCTCATCAAAAAAATAAAATAGAATTTCAGTGCTGTTAGACTTGGCACCTTTTGGCGTGTTTCCCCTGTCTTTTTGCTTTTTGACCTCCCGGATTGTTGAAGTGCAAGTGCGCCTGTTCTAAATTGTTGTTATGGATTGTTGATTCCATGAGTGGTTATTTGATTTACTGGTCAGTCCCTAGTACAGTGCACTGTTTGTGCCCAGGGCCTGTAAATCAAATGCTGCTAGTGGGCTTGCAGCACTGGTTGTGCCACCCACACAAGCAGCCCTTCAAATGTAAATCAGACCTGCCACTGCACTGTCTGTATGCAGTCTAGTACTGCCATGTTAACTTGGAAAGTGCATCCACTCGCCAGGCTCTAACCTTCCCTTTTCTTACATGTGAGTCACCCCTAAGGTTGACCCAAGGTACCCCTGTGGGCAGGGTGCAGTGTATGTGAAAGGTAGGACATGCCCTGATGTGTGTGGCATGTCCTGACAGTGAAATACTGCCGATTTCGTTTTTCACTATTGAAAGGCTATCTGGCCCATTGGAAAGCATCAGAGTTAATTTATAACATCTTATAAATATAACTTCCCATTGGGACCGGATAGGAAAATAAAGTTTAGTATGCCTGAACTCCGAATCTAAAGATGCATCTTTTAGTAAATTTGATTTTTATGTTCTGTGTTTGAAAATACCACTTTTAGAAAGTAGGTAGTTTCTTGCTTAGCCATCCTGTGTGCCTCTGCTAGATGTGTATTGACTGTCGGGCTTTGGAGTAACAGGGGCTGGAGATGTGCATTGGCTTCAGAGAATCTGGATGAGTCAGGGCTGGGCTGAATAGACCTGGTCTGCATTTAGAGTAGTGGGAGGAGATATCCTTGCACCTGAATGAACCTTGTCTGCTGTAGACAATGCTGTCTCCGCCTCCTGCTGGGAAGCTGGGCCAGAGAGGACCAAACTGGTTCGTAATAAGCACAGACACTCTCTGCCTGAGAGGACAAAGGAATTTGGAGTATAAATATTGGGGAACAGAACTTTAGAACTCTTTTGGAACCAAGAAGACTGCCAAGAAGAAGACCTGGAGAAGCTGTGAGGAGAGACTACCAGTTTGCTGAGTGCTTTGCTGTGTTGGCCTGCAATGCCTGCTTCTATCTTGGGCAGTGAAAGGACTGTACTAAACTTTCTGCAACTTCCAACTGACGCCAACACCGAGCCGCTGCTTACACCGCGACCTGTGGGCACCCCACTCAGAACCGTCTCGCTTCACACCCAGCCCTGGTATCCCTGATGCCGCCGCTCCACGCGGACATCGACGGCGCTTCTTGCACCGTGTTTCCAGGGCAAGGCTCGTAAGTTACACAGCGCACCGTCCTCATCCCGCACCGCAGCCTTGGCCCACCTGCACCAGCGCCATCGACTCCAGTTCGTCAGCCGACAACAGCGCTTCAGCAACGACGATGCTGCTGCTTGCACCGTGACCTGCGAGCACCGCATCACTTCACACCGCAGCCCTGGTCTCACCAACGCCGCTGGACGGCGGTCACTGAGCCGCTGTCTGCATTGCAACCTGAGGACACTGCACGCCGCACTTCGCACAGCAGCCCCGATTCCTGCCGACACCGGCGCTCCCGACTTCACCCACAAGGAGTTCGATCTGCAGCATGTGTGACTTCAAGGGCCTGACGACTTCTGCACTGACCTCCGGAACAGGCGCCTGCGGATGTCGGTCCTTTCTAAAGGTACTGTTTTGCAAGTCTTCCTGACACCGTAGCTGGTCTGCGATGCCGCAGTCAGCCAAAACTGTTTGGATTTGTTGTTCACAAAGCAGTGATAGCCCCAGACTGAGCTACTGACTTCAAGAAACTGTATTTCAAGTCTATTGTTATTACTGAAGATTTCTGAGAACTGTATGGTGGTTTTTTTCTCGTTTTTGGTCTTGTTTTGAATATATAAAAATATTGGATATTTTTCTAATCTGGTGTGGTGTCCTTTTATAGTGTCTTCACTGTATTACTGTTGTTAATGTGCAAATGCTTTACACACTGCCTCTACGATAAGCCCGGGGTGAGCAGGGGTTATTTTGGGAGTGTAACTCCCTTATCCTGACTAGAAAGAAGGGTCCCTACTCGGACAAAGGTGCAAACCCTTGCCAAGCAGAGACCCCCATTTCTAACAAGTGCCCAGAGCTACTGACATTCTCAGAAGTACTCCATATGACCCAAACAAGAGGAGTGGACAGACAAAAGGAAGCAACAAAAGAAGACAACAGGAAATACCTGCAGAGGAAATTATGTACTCTGAAGACGGAACGTCTAGCTTCATTTTCTGCTGCCCACCTCTGATTAATCTAGCAGACTACCAAACTCAAGGCCCTAGATGGGAAAGGTGGCACCACCAATTTAAGATCTATCTGCATGTCACGTGCAAGAACCACACTGATGAGCATGCAAGGAACCGCTTCCTTCAGCTAGAGTTAACTGCAAAAGCCTCCTTCTGACTTTAACCCCTGGGTCTATTGCAACATACAAAGGTCTGGTGAAGTGTCTAAATGAAAAGTACGACCCACAGCAAAACTTTGACTTTGAAACTGCATGCCAGAGAACTCAGGAGTCTATATATGATTTTACCATAAGACTGCAAAAATTGGTGACTTGCTGCGAATTTGACAAGTTCAGCAACCAGGAACCAATATACCTACAAATTATAGAATGACACTACTCAACAGCATTTTAAATGTTGCAGAAAATATTTCAAATGGCCTGAGAGTAGAGACACACGCTGTCATCATGGAGGCAGGACAGAACTGAACCACTGAGCAGTCAAACCAGATCAGGATAAATGAAAGGCGAGTAAGTTCTGTCGCAAAGTGCCAAAGCTCCAAAGAGGTAGACCAGTCTTTTCCTATGAGTAACAATAGATATTGCACACACAACAAAAAAAGAAGAAGAATTGCTTTGTTTCAGTTTCTCCAAATGTAAACTTGCAGAGGCTTTCTCTATTCTCTTTTGGTTGCCATTTTGCTGTATATGCTCACAAATGTCTGACCTTTAGGTACCATGTAGAATGGGTTTCGGGCCATATCTTACCAAGGTATGGCTCAATGCCACAGTGCATCCTATTTCCAAGCTATCCGGACAGCAGAGAGACCTCCATCATGTTCTGCAATGGCACTTCTAGCTTAGATTCCATATATCTTACTTTGATATTAATTGTTGCCTCATTAATGCTTTTCAGGTCCATCTTTAGCCATAATGTGTTTAAGGGTGTTTCTGGGCTTAAGCGGAGGTTCCTTAGACAGCAGTTTTCTATTTTTGCATATCAATGTTGTTATTAGGGCCTTATAGTTCTGATCCTTAAAGGGTTACAGCATATTGTAGACTTAGACAATAGGACTTATTATGCTGCAGTTGCTTTTAGTCTTGCATCAGAAGATAGTATCCATACATATTCGGGCTCAGAGTGCCTGCTGCTTTCTGGCTATGTTTGGACCCAGACAGCTTACAGTCTAGTAGTCTAATGCCAGGGTAATTAAACCAATCTACTGTATCTACCAGTTCTCCCATGGTTAAGGTGCTTTAGAAGAGTAGTAAGGAATTATAATCATACATTTTGTGTTAGCAGTATTGCTTGTCAGTTTTTTGCTATGGCAAAGTCTAAAGTCCACTCAGGTGCATCAAGACTTTAGTTGGCGAGAGTAATACCCCATTGTCAACAAACAAGAGTATGGCAATCTTTTCACTTTGTTTTTTAGTGTGCCTAGTATTAAATCTGTCCGGTATAACCCTACGTCTGTTTTAAAGCGCTGAACAATAGTGGGGCTATAATATATTCCTGTGCATGCTGATCGTTGTTTGCTAATGTGAGCAGTGCAGTGTCTCAGTGGTCTACTCTAGCATACCTTGCTTCAGTAGCGCTTGCCACTGGATGCTTCTGTTCATTGAATCAAAGGTAGTCTTTAAATCGATAAGTGTCAAGTACACAGGAGTCATATTTATTCTGGTATACTTAACACAAAAAAGATGCAGCTTCATGGCCTGCTTGATTGTGCTCAATCCTTTTCTAAATCTGGCCTGAACGCTGCTTAGCACATTGCTGCTATCCACGCAGTCCTGGATATAGTTATAAAAGATCCTAGCATACATTTTCCATAACCTATCCTGCACTGAAATAGGGCGGTAGTTAACTGGATCATTGTGATCTCCTTGCCTGTATTTAGGGACAATCTTCACCGCTCCCCAGGATTCGCTTTTGATGACTTCATTGGACACAGTGCACAGTCCTGACGATCAATGCAGTAAAGGTCTTTGGGAACTTTATCTGGTCCCGGTGCTTCGATGTTTTGGCTTTTGATAGTTCTTAGTGGCTCTGAAAGTGTATATAGCTGGTGTATCAAGCAGGGGTGTCCAGGGGTGCTTTTTGGGTTTCCCAGTTCATCTACTGCATATAGCTGGTTGAAGTATTTTTCCTATTTTTTACCTCCCACTCCTGAAATAGGCAGTTCTGTTTATCATTCAGATCCCGCAAAACACCATTCAAAAACATTTTAGAATTTTTATCTTGTGAAGTGGCCTTTACGGTTTCCCATACTGTCGGGAAAGCTTGTTTCTTTTTAAGTCCAAGAAGTTTCTTATATTCTACTTCATGTGACTTCTGGAATTCTTCCCCATTATGTCTGGTAGGTTTTGCTATCAAAGCTCCATTTAGTCCCTTGTTCTTTTGGTGGCAGGTTCAGGCTCACTTTCTACACCAGCTAGTCAAAGACCTCTATAAAGCGCATGTCCTTGGGTGAAACTGGCTGAACTCAGCTTCTAGGCATATTTTGCAATCAGCCATTCTATTCTTGGGCCAGTGTACCATAGTTCTCAGGCATCCACTTAAAACTGCTTGTTTGTTAAATAAGTTGCTGCAAGGAATTCTTGGCAAATGGTAGATCGCTGCATGCTGATGCAAGAGATCCGGGATAAGTAAAAATGGATCATAGTCACTTCCAATGCTTTGGTTGATTTAGCATATTGTACGTTAGTAACCAGGCTTCCTTATTTATAAGAACAAAATCAGTGACACTACACATTTTACCCAAGCTAAGGGTACATCTAGCTAGTGTGTCAGACTTTGTCCGTCCATTTGGGGTCTTAAACCACTTGCAGCCATAATGCTAATGAACTGGCTTCCACTAATAAAGAAGCCACTTTGTGTCAAGCCTGGCTCTGGTATTCCCCATGGGCTTTTTTTTTTTTACATGATCTCCCTTTCCAGCATGCTTTGTGTGTGGTGTTAAAAGTCTTCACGCACCAACACAATATGGGTGTTCTTTCAATAGATTTTGGTAGCGCAATGTATGCACTGATTATGCCCATTACTAGGCCATCACCTTCTAGTTTGGTATGGTTAACACTGGAGCTTACGGGCGGGAATGTCTTCATTACAACATTCAGTCCTGTTGAGGTCTAGGTTACTAAAACACCCACCGATCTTTCCTTTTTACATTTCATTGCCTCTGCAAAGTACATTACATATCCATACTTTGGTACCCTATCAACGGCCCAGGTTTCTTGAAACAGCATGTTTGTTGGACTTACGTATTCTGTCTAATCAACGTCCTCCAATTTACAGGCCAATCCGCCAATGTTTCATCAAAATATTTGGCAGGCACTCTATACATGGTGAGGTTTTGCTAGGATTCTATAGCCTCTTATTTGTTTGCAGAGAAGTTGGTGGTCAGCCCAATAGTGCAGTAGTGTAATTTCCGACTAGTGTTATGGCAACCCAACCCCATTGGTCAAATCAGCATAGCTCCTTTTACTCATAGTATTTACTAGTAGGTTGGTTACCTCCTTCATGTAGTCCAAGCTTGCACCAACTCCTGCCTTGAAAACTACTCTGCGAATGGTAGACTGAGGCTGCTTGATTGATTTGTGGCTAGGATAGTGGGGATGCTAGAAATGGGGTTTCTGGTTGGCAAAGGTATGCACCTTGTCCAAGCCGAAGCCACAGTCATAGTCAGGGTAAGCTAGATACATACTGAAAGATAACCTCTGGTAGCTTGGCAGGCTTATCTAAAGATTATATAAATACAATGGTTCTGTCCCCGACAGAACCATTGTATTTATATAATACGTATACCCAGGTTCTGAGGGACACCGGGTCACCCCATTATTTTTTGAAGAAAAAAAAAAGGCTTATCTAAAGAGGCAATGTGTAATATTTGCGCAACATACACACACACACTCTAACACAATGAATACACTACAAAAGGACTCCACACATTTTTAGGATATGAGAATATTATATTTGAATAAAACAAGACCAAAACAACAAAAATCCAATTTATACAAGTTGAGATACTGAATTTTAAAATATTAAATGCAGTAAAACACTTAAGAGCAAGTAGGACTAAAATGTTACTCCAGGTTGCGCTGGACCAGAGCAAAGACAACATTTGGGCCAACCATGTGGAAGTGCAGGGCAGCAACAGGACCCGCCCAGGTGAACAAAGTACCTTTCTCAGTCGCAAGCAATGAGATGCATCGATCTTCTCCAGGCAATGAAGGTGATAAGTTAGTTCCGATGACAGTTTCTGGACTCAAGAGGCATAGAGCGATGCACCAGATTCTGCAGCGCAGTCGAGGGGATGTATCGATCTCACCGAGCTACCGATTGGGTAGAACCCGGTTTCTGTATATGATCCGTGCTCCATCGAGGTCGGCCTGAAATCACACTTAGGTCCCAGTCAAGTGCATCTGGGAGACCATGGTTGGCACTTGATGCTTTTTGGGGACATTTCTACCTAAAACTTGCAACATTCATATCTCCTGTTCCCCTTATTGGATGTTTGTCATTTAAATGTCATTTTGTATATGAAAATGACACTCTATTTTTCTAATTCGGGTCAGGATTTTAATTGTTTTGCATTTCAACTTTATAACTGTTTTGGTACTGCATTAATACTTTTCACATTGCCCTAAGTTAAGCTTGTCTGCTGTGGATCATAGCTGCTGGGGGATGAGCTATGGTTAAATTAGTGACTTTGAGGCTCCACCCTGATAATGGTTGTGATTTTTCTTTGAGGTGGGCGGTCGCCCACCCCAAATAATAATCCAATTTCTTACAGGTTCAATGTACATTAAATTTGGGTTCAATTAAGGGTTTAGTCAAATTCCTGTGAGGGTATGGCGACATCTTAGGGATCGTATGACAAAAAGGTCCTAGTGCTAGTGTCCTAGTAATAATATCTTTAAGCAGTTATTTTTATCGGGGACTTTAGCCAAGCACGATCTACAGGGGCAGCATCATCCCCAAAGCCTCTACGCCCCAGCGGGGCTGGGTCTGCAAGATCCCACTCCTACTCACCACACTCTCTGTCACTTCCTTCCTGGCCGAAATGGGAATGGCAGCAGGAGCAACACAAGCCACTCTGGACACTGCCTTCTCCACCACAGAACTGCATTTACTAGAGACTCCACAGTCCGCTGCAGGCATCCCACAAGCCAGCTCCATGCATAACCAACCTACTCTTCAGCCTGGCTCACCGGAAGGTTATTATAATAAATAAATAAATAAATAAATAAATAAAGGTGATGTGAGGTGAGGTGGTATGCAGGAAGTTGCAGATAAGTGGGTCTGGTGCGGAGTGAAGTAGAATAGAGCATGAGGATGGCCTACCGCTTCACCAGCAGGGAAGAAGGAGGGCACTATTAATATAGTTCCTTTCATGAGTGAAAGTCTAATATCATGTTTCTAGAGACATAAAAGAGCATGATGAAAGTAGAGGAACCCATGGTATCAGTAGCATCGGACCAATGGTCAATCACTCCAAATGCATTACACCTCAAATACCACACCATGGGTGCCAAAGAGAAACATCTCACTAAAGTTAACGATGAAGCTAACGCAGTCCTCTCAAGCAACAACGCCACTGGTGATGGCCCCAAAAGGTGCACCACCTGCAAAGGGAGCATAGACAGCTCCAGCTTACAGGAGACTGTTGCACTCAACAAACAACTGCCTAGCATCATCAGAAGACCTAGACAGCCGATTGAGAAGATCTATTTCTCCTCTCTTACACATCATTATTTCTTGTTTGCTCTGTTTCTTCTTTAATTCAAGAAAGACTTCACCTTGTGTAGCCAACAGGTCATTAGAACCCTGTGGCTACAGTGTTCCCGGTCACAATTTTTGGATACTTGGCACCATTTCATGCTGAGGGCAGACCAGGGGTAGGAGGCAGACATAGGGACCAGGGGACGACAAGATAAACATATGAGTGGAGGCTAGCTCCCTCCAGAAGTAGATATTGCACTAGGTAGTCACTAAGAAATAAAGAAAGCATCTGCATCCATATTAGATCTGTGTTATTCTTGCATGCAGGAAGGACTGTCCAGCATCAAGAATACCCCATACCATACTTGCATGCATTCAGCTATGCACCCACAACCATTCATCTACCCTTCCCATTCACCAGTGTATGCATCCACAGCCATCCAACCTTCTACTCATCCATATATACACCCACATTCCTATCCAAGATCCACTTCTTGAGTACATGTGCATGGTTGTCTGACTGTATATGAGCCTGTAAGTGTACTTACTGTATTTATGCATTTGAGTGCCTTTATGCGAGTTACCTGCTTGATCACTGTGAGAAGTTGGCCTGGTATATGATGTTGACTAATTAAAGTGGGCACCTTGCACCAGTCCAAACAACCCTTATGGTGATATAAGAGGTCAAAGATAACCTTAGAAAGCTATCCAAGTGGTAGCTGTGGAGAGCATCCTTGAGGCTTAGTCTTGAAGGAATGTTAAGCAGCTTGTTTTACCAGAATGCAACCTTAATGTATTGGTTAAATGAAAGGAGAACCACACAGTAGTTATAAAAATAAGTATTTATTATTATAACACACCTGAAATACCTCACAGTATCTGCTACACACACATAAACACAAAGCACACAATACTGTAGCACATAAACAATCGTAAGTTGCACTAATACACAATGGGCTCCAGGGTGAGACCAAACCATATACTAAAATAGTGGTATAAGAACCACGACTCGAGTCAAGACAGTGTCTAGAGGTTGTGGAATCGCTTGGACCTCCAAAGAACCACCCAAGGTGAGTAAGTAGGGACCCCATGGAGGATGGGTGCAGTGTGAGAACACGACCACATGCTAAGTACAATTCAATGGGAGAGTTGCGGTTGCAGTTTTAAAGTTTAAGGACTCTTCCCAGTGGATTACGAAGAAACCCTTTGGAACCTAGAAGGTTGGAGAGCCATCCCACCGAAGTACCAGATTTACCTATCCCAGGGAAGCCGGCTGCAAAGGGCTGAATTGGCATCGGAAACTGTTGTTGATCTCAATGGGAGTCTTCAAAGAAATGCCACTGCTGGAAACAAGAAAAGTGTATGGTGGAACCCACAAGTGGATACTTGGAGGAAGGAACCCGGAAAGCAGAGGGGACAGAGGGGCTCAGTAGACGAATGCCCACCGATGTCGGGTGCTTCAGGTGACATCGAGGAGAGGACAACCAGGAGCCAGATACGAGCTGTCCCACGAAGGATGTCGAGTACTGAAGGGTCGGTGTCCGGCAGGAACACCAACAAGCCTTGGCAACGGCAACCCACGAAGACGGTCGAAGGGGACTCACCACAGCAAGGGGAGTCCGGGCAGGCCTGGAGCAACCAAGGGAGCCCAAGTAAAGCAGTGTTGTCCCTCAAATGGACCCACAGGCCGAAGGCACAGGAGTCGCGAGTAAACCTCTTAGCAGTTTCACAAAGTACAGCTTGCAGGACACAGAGTGCGAGGAGGCTGAAGTCCTTTGTACAAAATGTGCGCAGAGGTTGGGGCTATCGATAGCCCAATGCACTTACTTGGGGAATGCCAACAAGCATATGCACTTGCAAAAGTACGCGGTGCACAGGGGTATGGGTTATGCGGTCCCCATGAGGGATATTGGCGTCAAGGAACTATTGTAACTATCATCTTTGGAGGGGACTCTAAGGGGAAACCGTCACTCAAGGACTATGGCTTTGGCCACCATTGCAATTGCACTCTGATGGGATTTGTTTATGGAAATGTCCTTCTCCCACTCCATTAAAGATGGTGTCAAATATTTACAGAGGTGTGATAAGAGTGGTCTCATATGAAGTCTTGCCCATGGTAAAAGGAATACACAAGACACATTGTATCGCTGTACGTTCAGTCACAATCTTTCTAATGCTGTTGCTAAAGATAACAAATAGATGAGGGCCACTTTTACTCATGCTGCTCTTTCCTCTGGCAGAATCACCTTGCCAAATTCCGTCGTGAAATGGGTTCAGATACTCTGTCCTGGGACTGGTTTGACCTATTTTTCTCCAGAAAGATCAATAGTTCATAATATTGTAAACAGTCCTTTATTACATTACATCCTCTCCTCCTTTCCTCCTTTGAGTGTGCATGGAGAAGCCAAACATCCATATAAAGAAAAATATTCCAGCTCTGCAGATGTAAAGGCACCACCAAGAGAGCCATCCTTTTTGTAAACATTCTTGGGGCAGTCTTGATCCTAAGGGGCAATACCTGAAATGGATAGCGCTTCTTTAACGCAAAAAAAAATTCAAAACATCGTGTTCATAATTGATTTGCTCGGAATCAAAGAAATTATCTACTGTAACATCTCCAACTTGAATGCAATTCTCTTTATCCGCTTGTTTACTCTTCTTAAGTCTACTATCAATCTGAATTGTCCTGAGGGTTTAGTGACCAATAATATAACTGATAACACTCCAGTGCCTCTCTCCTCTCTAGAAACTGGAATGACAGCCCTTTTCACCATGAGATTGTGAAGTGCTGCCCTGAATGCTTTCTTTCAAATTAGATCTCGAGGTTCTGGGGTGAGAATGATCCAAGTCTCTAATGAAGTTTCCCGAACCTTTATTCAATTTCTTTTACTCACTGCTTGACTAACCCAGACATCTGAAGTTGATTCTTCCCATGCTCCTAGGAATTTTCTTATCCTCTCACTGGCTGAAGTAAGCTCTCCTATGCTTAGCCCGGAATACTGACTTAATTTTTGGGTCTCCCGGATTCTTATTTCCTGTGCATCTTTGTCTCCTAATAAATGAAAGATGTTGCTGTTGTTGCCCAGTCCTTCTTGAAGGCTGGTGAAAAGAAAAGTTTAAAGAGGAATAAAACTCTGAACCAGAAGCATCAACGTTCTTGTGAGAAGATAAGGAATGCTTCTTCTCCTTGAAGATCCTGTGTAACTTTTCTGCCAAATCAGAACCATACAGTCCGTTTCTACCAAAAGGTATACATAACGTCACTGATTTTATACTTGTTAGACCTAGTATCCTTGGCATGGGTTTCCCCTATATTCTTGCCTTTGACTTCTGTTATTTTGCTGTGTGTTGGACTTTGTTTTTGCTGGTCTAGATGCTTTGGGCACGTTGCCACTGCTGTTCAGTGCCAAAGTGCAAGCGCTCACTGTAAATTGTGTTTATGGATTGGTGATTCCATGACTGGCATATTTGATTTACTAGTCAGTCCATAGTACAGTGCACTGTGTGCGCCCAAGGCCTCTAAATCAAATGCTGCTAGTAGGCCTGTAGCACTGATTGTGCCACCCACATAAGCAGCCTGCAGACACTGCAGTGTATGTGCACAGTTTGGTACTGCCATGTCGACCTGGCAAGTGCACCCACTTGCCAGGCCCTAACCTACATGTGAGTCACCCCTAAGGTAAGCTCAAGGTACACAAGTGTATGCGAAAGGTAGGACATGCCCTGATGTGTGTGGCATGTCCTGATAGTGAAATACTGCTAATTTCGTTTTTCACTATTGTGAGAAGTTGGCCTGGCATATGCTGGTCACTAGTTATAGTGGCCACCTTGCACCAGTCCAATTTGACTCTTATGGTAGATAGGTTTAAGACAACCTTTTAAAGAAAGCTATCCTAGTGGTAGCTGTGGAGAGCAGCCTTCAGGCTAAGTCTCAGAGGAGTGTAAAGCAGCTTGTTTTACCTTATAATCTCTTGAATTACCAAATGAAAGGACACCACACAGGTATATATATCAAAAATATATGTATTTATTACTAGACACACTCTACTAATCTCTTTATGAGATTAGAAGCCAGGAACACATTCAAATATCAACGTTTCACAATAAGTTAAGCACAAATATGGCTGGAGCCCTAGGGGCGTACCAGACCATATACTAAAAAAATGGGTTAAGAAAGTCGACTTGCAAAATGACTAGGCCTAGGGCCTGTAGAATCGCGGGGGCTTCACTGCTGCAGTGAAAGCAGGTAAGTAACAGACCCACGGGAGACGCATGCAGTGTATGAACACAGCCGCGGGTTCCCTATTGATTATAATGGAGCAAGTCGCGGTTTGATTTTTAAAGTTTTAGGGTACTTCGAGGAAGTCTACAAGCAAGCCACTTACAAGGTAAGTAATTTGAGGGCCAACACACACTAGGGCACCGGAGTGCATGAGTTACCTCACCCAGGGAAGCCGGGTGCATAGGTGTCTTTTGGTGTCGGGTCGCTGTTTTCTATGGAGACCAAAGAAGACTTGCTGCTTGCGTCGACTGAAGAAGTGTCCGGTGGAAACCAAGGGTGGATTCGAGATGCAGATGACCTGAAAATTGAAGGGACAGTGTTCAAAGTCACTTGCCAGTGACCGGTGGCCAGGAAGATGGCTGACCACAGATGTCGGGTGATTTCAGGTCGTCGATGGTGTTTTGACTCTTCGCTCACGAGGTCCAGGAGAGATCGACGATGACCAGCAGCTGGATTGGGAGTGTCCCACGACGTCTGCAGCTGACTGCGGTGTCGGCAACCGGATTGGAGCCAACAAGCCTTGGCAACTGCAAGTCTCGTGGAAATCGAAGAAGGTCAGCGTTGCAGACCAGCAAGGTCTGAGGGACTCACCCAGCGAGGGTGAGTGAGGGCAGGCCTGGAGCAACCAGGGGAGCCCTTTTAATCAATAAGAAAGTCTTCGGGGGACCCACAAGCCAACAGGCAAGGGATCACGAAGACGCCTCTTGAGGAAATGCTTCACGGGAGCCCACGGTCACTCGGGACGGGGTAGGCCTCTGATTTTTGCTGCGAAACCTGCTGGAGGCTTGGGCCACAAATGGTCCAATGCACAAGTTCGTAGAACGTCGTGAACAATAGTGCACGGTACCCGGGTATTGCTGTTCCTCGTCACTCGTGGGGCCCACTCGCCTCAGCTCTGCCGTCGAGAAGTCAGGAAGTCCACTTCTGGGGCTGCAGGGACTTCAAACTCCGGCGGGAGCGGGAAAGTTTGCGACCATTGATTAAGGTTTTTGGTGCCTGCCAAGCAGGGGAGTCACTCCTTGACTCCAAGGGAGATTCTTCTGTCTTCCAAAGGTAGTGGAACGTCGAAGGGCCAGGATTATTCTTTGTAGAGCGTCGTCCAGGGTAATCTGTTTTGCAATGGCAAAGTTTGCTATCTTATACTGAAGATATGGGAGGGACTAGCTCTATGACCACTCCTCTGGGAGGGTCAGGGTAGGGGGTGGTTACACCCACTTCCCTTTGTCCAGTTTCGCGCCAGAGCAGGGACAGGTAGCCCCTGAACCGGTTTGAGCTGGCATATGCACAGAGGAGCCTACTGCTCCCCCAGTGCAGGACTTCAAAGCACTCTAGAAGTGCACTCACCCAGCTCCAATACACTAAATCCTGTCTGGAAGGTGGTGACACCTCCCCGTGACAGGATGCCTATTGTTAGGCCTCCTCCACTGCGAGTTTCAGTCAGCAGCAGGAGGGCAGCCCAGTGTCTGTGCTGGTGGCATCCATTTTGTGATGCCAGGGCTCTTTCAGATTTCTGTTGTTTTACTACAGTGGGTACATGTCGTCCCCTCTAGAAGGGTGGGATCATGCTCCCACATCATGGACTGATGTGGGGGTATGATTCCAAGTTGTTTGACACCAAACACGACATGTTTTGATGCAGTCATTCCAAAGTTAGCATTATAATGCACTTAAGAGTATATGGTTTAACCGCATACACAAACAGCCATAGAGAATAGACTCTGGTAGCTGCAGAGGGGCCCTGCTCATGCAGAGGCACCCCCTCACATTGTACACCAAGCACCCTGCCCTCAGGATTGATAGGGCCTGCCATAGGGGTGGCTGATAGGTTTATATGTGTGTGTATGGGGAGATATAGAAACCTATACCTCAGTGAGGAGTGCTAACACTACCTCACCGGGCTGCAGTAGCAGGCCTGTGGTATCAGGTTGAGTCTGCTTCCCAGGGGTGGCATAATACATGCTGCAGCCCCTGGTAGGCCTGTGAAGTGTCTATGCCCTAGGTACCTAAGGTTCCATATACTAGGGGCTCATAAGGTCCCACAGTATCCAATCACTAGTGCATCTAATATGCACACCAAGTTGTTTAGAGAGAACAGAGAGACTGGGGCCCTGATTAGCAGGGACCCAGCCAGACTATAGCCAGAAACCAGTGTATACATCAAAAAAAAGTGGGGCAACATAAGTGCAAATCCTACTCTCCTACAACTATTGAAAAGCTATCTAACCCATTTGATAGAATGGGAGTTCCTTTATAATATCTTATAAATAAAACTATCCATTGGGACAAGATAGGAAGATAAAGTTAAGTATGGCTGAACTCAGAATATAAAGATGCATCTTTTACTGAGGACGATTTTTACATTCTGCGTTTGGAAATACCACTTTTAGAGAGCAGGCATTTTCTTGCTTAGCCATCCTGTGTGCCTCTGGTAGGTTTGTGTATTGACTGTCTGGCTTTGGAATGACAGGGGCTGGGGATATATCTTCTGTTCAGACAGCCACTTGGGGGGTGAGGTGTGTTCTGCCTTCCAGGGTGAGTCACTGCTGGGCTGAATAGACCTGGGCTGCATTCAGAGAAGGGGGAGGAGATTTCTTTCACACCTGAATGGGCCTGGTCTCCCTTTGACAATACTGTCTCCACCTCCTGCCAGTAAGCAGCACCAGAGAAGACAGAACTAGTTTTGGGTGGGCAAAGAGCTTCTCTGACACCAGAAACAGTATTTTGTGCTATAAAAAGTGGGGCCCAGACCTTAGACTTTTAGATTACTTCTGGGACTCAATAGGAACCTTGACCAAGGGGTAGAGCTGGAGAAACTGGGGAGAAGTACTGCCCCTTTGCTGTGTACTGCCTGGGGTTGGGCTACAGTGGCTGTTCCTACCAAGGAAAGGACAAGGACTTTACTGAGTGCTGAGTACCCTGCTTGAGGAAGATCTCCAAGTAGAGCTTGCCTCATGTTCTAAAGTCTCAGGGATACAAAGACTTCACCCGGAGCGCCTCTGAACTCCCTTGCTGAAAGTTCTGGCCTACCAAGAGGTGCCTGATGCTCTTCTGGGCCTCTGGACTTTGTTCCTGCTGTTGGGAGCTGGAAAAGTAATGCAACGACAAGAAGCGTGACGCATCTACAGCTGTTTGCGATGCATCCCTGAAGAAACTAACACAGCACCTGGCCGCGGGTGTAGAAATTGCTGCATGCTGCATCGAGTGCACCGATCTCCGAAGTCCGAGATCACCGCACCAATTCTGAAGCAAGCCCTAATGTGCGGCTGTAATAACCAACGCATCGTGGGACCGCGGCTGGAGAAACCAATGCAGCGCCGTTGCCGCCGCATCGAGAACCGACGCATCCCTGATCCTCATGCATCGTACCGGAGTGCTAAGTCGACATCAACGCTGGGGATGCAGTAAGAAACCGACACATTACCTCCATGCACAGTATGAAATGTACACAACACCTCCCTGCACAGTAAGGACCCAACGCATCACCTCCCCTGGGTGGCAGTAAGGAACCGACGCACCACCTTCCCTGCGTGTAAGGAACAGACACATCACCCTCCCTGCGCGTAAGGAACAGACACATCACCTTCCCTGCGTCTGTTTTTGTTTATGATTTTGACGCATCCAAGGTTTTTTGTGTTGAAAGTGTCGCATCTATTGTATGCTGTAGACAGAACTGTTTCTACCTTTCGAAAGTCATATTTTTGTAACTGTATTGTGGATTTTTGTTGTTTGATCTTCTTTGGTTTAGATAAAGATTACTTATTTTTCTATACTTGTGTGGTGTCCATCTGTAGTGTTTTCACTGTATTACTTTATGTGTACACAAATGCTGTACACACTGTCTCTGAGATAAGCCTGTTTGCTCATGCTGAGCTACCAAGAGGGTGAGCAGGGGTTATTTTAGAAGTGTATCACCCTTACCCTGACTAGTAAGAAGGAACCCTACTTGAACAAAGTTGCATTGCCAACTAGAGTCCCCCATTTCTATTTTTTATTTATTTTATTTAAGAAGTTTTATATAGCGCTGGCCTGACCTTTTATATAGCGCTGGCCTGACCCGAGGGTATCAGAGCACTTTACAACAGATACATTGCAAAGAATCACAAGAAAAAGAGAAAAAAACATTAACAGTGCAGGACAATGATTGCGAGATCTGCTTCGCAGTCTTGGGGACAAGGAGTCGAAGCAGTGCGAGGTGTCTGCTTCCCCGCTCAGACTGCTTCTATCGGTTCCCTAGGGAGCGATCGAGGAACAGGATTTTGAGTTGGCTGTTGAATTTTACAAAAGAGGGAATAGTTCAGATGTGAGGGGGAATAGAGTTCCAGATTTTAGGCCCGCTTCCGGCGAAGGATTGTGCCGCAGTTCTGTGTTTTCGAGTTTTCAGAGGGATGAGTAGGAGGGAGTTTGAGCTTCTGAGGTTCCTGGCCTGACCAGCTTTTTTGAGTTTGGCCACCAAATATTCGGGTTTGCCGGTGTGCAGGGCTTTGTGTGTGAGGCAGGCTGTTCTGAAGCTAACCCGCATTTCGACTGGGAGCCACTTAAGATCTCTGAGTGCAGGAGAAATATGGTCGAATTTCTTGATTCCAGTGACCATTCTGGCTGCCGCATTGAGAGTTGTTTTGAGGGGAGCCAGATGTGATTTTGCTATTCCTGAGAGGACTGCATTCCCATAGTCCAGTCTTGAGAGCACCAATGCTTGGGTGGCCTGTTTGAGATTACTGGGCGGAATGAAAGGTTTTATTTTGTTCAGTAGCTTTAGGTTAAGGAAAGCGCTCTTAGCTGAGTTCTTGATATGTATGGTCATGTCCAGTTTCAGGTCTAGCGTGATGCCTAGTGATTTGACAGAATCGGCCAGGATGAGGTTCCCGTTGAGCGCATCGACGGCTTTTAGCCAGTCAGCAATTTGGGGGTTCTCCTCTTTGTTCGAGATGAGGAGTATTTCGGTTTTGTCTGGGTTTAGTTTAAGGTGGTTACATGACAGCCAGTGTTGAACATCTCGCAGTACATCATTGAGTCCTTGAATGTCTCTGATGAGAGGCGGTTTCCAGGTAGATATGGGTATCGTCAGCATAAAAATGGAAGCGGATGTTGGCTTTTTTGAGTAGTTTGGTGAGAGGTTCTATGTAGATGTTAAAGAGTTGCGGGGAGAGCACTGAGCCTTGAGGGACTCCCTTGTTGACTGGGTGAAGGTCGGATGCAAAGTTTTTGATTTTGATTTTTTGTGTGCGATTATGTAGGAAGGAAGAGAACCATTGGAGGACCACCTCGCCAAGTCCGGCTCTATCTTGGAGAGCCCTAATAAGGAGTTTGTGGTCTACTGTGTCGAATGCTGCCGATAGGTCTAGGAGAATGAGGAGGCAGCATTGGTCAGAGTCTAGTGATTTGTGGATATCGTCGATGATGTTGAGGATCGCAGTTTCGGTGCTACAGCCTTTTCTGAAGCCAGACTGATGGAAGTCAAGGAGGTTGATGTTGTCCAAGTGTTGGGTTAGTTGTTGGAGTACGCATCTTTTTAAGATTTTGGACACAAGAGGAAGGTTACAGACAGGTCTAAATTTATTCAAATCCTTTATGTCAAGGCCGGGTTTTTTCAGCAAAGGTGTGACTTGTCCCACTTTAAGGCAGTCTGGAACGACTCCATTTTTCATGGAGCTGTTTATGATCGTGCACCAGCGCGGTGCTAGGGAGCGCTTCAGCTTTTTGGTCAGTAGGAGTGAATGGGGTCTAGGAAATGAGATGAGGGTTTGGAGGTGGAGATAAGATTAATTATCTCAGTTTCCTGAATGGGGTGGAAGCTTAGCCAGAATTTGGTAGAGGGACAAGGAGCGATATCATACGCCCCGGACGTGCTGCTCTTTGTGGGGCGGGTATTGTTGGTGTCCAGTGAGAGTTCGATCTTAGTAATCTTGTCATTACAGAAGTTGGCGAAGTTGTCGCAGAGTTCTTTGGACGCCTGTATTGAGGAAGTAGCGGGCTTGGAGGTTTGTTGCCTGATGATGTTATAGAGCTCTTTGGGTCTATTTTTTGCGCTGTCCAGCGCAGAGCAGAAAAACGTAGATTTCTTGTTCTTGATGTGATTGTTGTACTTCCTACGAGCTGTTTTGAGTTGTTCGCGGAGGGTGGAAGTAGGGTTATTCCTCCAGCTTCTTTCTTTGGCTCTTAGTTGTCTCCTTTAGGAGTTGATGTCAGTGTTGAACCATGACCTGGACAGAATGGCTTGGCTTTTTTTTAGCTTTAGAGGAGCTAGTTGGTCAAGCATAGCCACCAAATTTGAGTTGTAAAGTGAGGTGAGTTTGGTTGTGGAGAGGTGGTTGTTGGCGAGCTTATCCTTTCTTCTAGGGCTACCATGGGAATCTGGGTGAGGTTTCTGGCCCATTTGGGGGGGTCTTGCATAGGTGACTGGAAGAGTATTTTTTGGTTGATGTGAAATAAGATCATGTGATGGTCCGACCAGTCCACAGGGAGTATGTGGTCGATCGTAATTGCATCTTGTTGAGCGATAATGGCATCCAAGGTTGCTCCTTTGCAGTGTGTTTCCTGTGAGCAGTGTTGGGCTACGTTGTTGTCACTTTGATTCAGGTTACGCGCTGGCTAAACCTTTAGCGTGAACCAGGAAGTGCGGGTGTTGGGGAACTACAATCCCCAGCATGCAGAGGGAGTCACGGCCCACGTGACCGCGAGATGACGTCGGAGGCAGGGTAAAGGGCGGCGGATGGACAGACGCTGCCGATTATCCTGATTGCCTTCACTGATTCAGACTTCTCCTACGAACTTCATACTAAGGCGGTAAGAGTGCTGTTGCACAGTTTAGAACCGCATTTCCTGAGTGAGAGGCAGAGGGTTTCTTGCCTCGTCACTCTCCCATTCGCTCCTCCTCTGTTGGACGAGACCGACACATGTTGGGCTCTTGCAGAGGAGGCGACCGGTGGCAGAGAATACTTTTTGGTTAGCAAGTTCCTCTGTTGGCCGGGACCGGCAAGGAACGGTCCCTTGCAGAGGAACATTTACGGATTTTGGGGCATTATTCGGCCAGCTTTATTTCCTGCCTGCAGAAACCAGTCTGGTTTCAATCAGGACATACCTTTATTGATGTTCTTTGTATGTGACCCCATGTGGCGGTACACCCTGTTCAAGATCCTGCCTAGACTTTCTTCTGACATTTGGTAATGTCAAACGGAGGGGTCACACTGGTACTTTGTGTTGCGTTTTTTTCCTTTATGCCAAGGATATGGTAAAGTATTAATGTATCTGGGCTTACTTCTTTTGGGCATTTTGCAAGACTGTGATTGAATCTTGGCCCACCTTTTTCACCTTACTATTGGTAGTTCTTTCTTTTCCTGTTTCCCAGAAGAGAGAGTTCAACGAAGGGGGTGCGGTTCTCAGTTGTTGTTCATACATGGCCAAAACTTCATGTTACCATCGGTAGGTGATACATGGGTTTCTTTAGCATACTTAAATAAGGTATCGATCGAGATAGGAAATGTTTACATTGTCTGCTCTCTTTTCTTTCCAATAGTTTCAGGTTGAGGAACATGCAACCACCCTGCTCTCTTCTGGCATCGCTCCCTCACTTCTTTATTATTTCAGGTAGGGTGTGTGAGATGCAATAGTATTGGAGTATAGAATTGTATCCTTTTACTACTGTGTAGGAGTATTGGAGTATATTTCATGTCATCCTCAGATCTCCCTCCCAGCTGTTCCTATCCTTTCCTTCCCCCGTTTGATGATTCCAACAGTCTGTGAGTATATCATTCCAGATTTGGAACTATCGAGAGGTGGGCCCCCATGGAGCATCAATACTACTCTGAGGAATCTGGAAGGAGGAGCCTGACAGTCACAGAGAAGATTGGATAACGTTTGAATTAGCGGGTTGTTTCTCTCATTCCACTGAAGGTTTAGATCACCAAGAAATAGGTTGTTGGCGTCCCGGAGTGCGCAGTGAGCAATGAGGTCGGACAAATGTTCCCCGAATGCGGAGGTGTTGCCTGGTAGGTGATAGAGAAGGTAGCAGAGTAGTGCTCCATCATCTTTAGTCTTTATATTGGCGGTAAGACATTCAAAGGTGTTGTACTTGCATGAGTCCATTTCCATGATGGTGATGTTGTCCTTATGAATAATAGCTCCCCCTCCCCCTCATTGGTCTTTTCTGTCTTTGTTAATAATGGAAAAACCTGGGGGCACAAGCATATCTAAGCATGGTGAGGAGAGCTCATTGAGCCAAGTCTGCGTGATGAACGCAATGTCAATGTCCTGCGAGAGGATGGCTTCTGCTAGTTCGGTTGCATGCATAGAGGCCGATCTGCAGTTAATGAGCATGCAGTTGGTGGAATGCTCTTTTTTGTTGGGTTTCTTTACCCTGGGAGCCCCAGGTAAGGTGGTGAGGAAGGGTGGTCTTGGGGGTTTTGTGAAAGGATGGTCTCTTCGGAAACCCGTGATCACTTGGATCTTGGATTTTGGGGAGTCAGTAGGAGGTGCGTCGTATGATGAGGATGAGGATTTCTTACATTGGTGGTCAGCGGTGAGGATCTTGACTTGCATTTGTGCCTTACATATGCGACCACCTACAATTGGTGGAACTTTTTCTTCTTGAAACTTTTTGCAACTTGAGAACTGCCAATTTTCACCATGACAAAACCAGCATCAAATGCATCTGTGGATATTGAATTTGAAGCGGATAAGGTTGAAGCCTACACTGTGCCACAATTGAAAGCTGTCTGCAGGAAATTTTAAATCTCAGTAAGAGGCCTCACCAGAAAGGAGGAATACCAAAGGCGCTGAGGGCCTGGTTGGAATCAAGGAATGCCAGGGAGCATACCTAGGAGCCTTTGTTGGAGAGTGAAAATGTAGATGGGCTATTGGGTCTGCCTGGAGAGACGTTACCGTCCAGGGGGGGCAGCAGTGTGTCTTCAAATGGGCGGTCTTCAGAGGGTAGCGGAGTACATGAGTTGGACCTTACAAAGCTCAGGCTGGGGAAGGAGAGTGACATGGAGAGTAAGAAATTGGAGTTAGAGAGGCAGAAACTGGCCATGGAGGAAAAGAGGATGCTGGACACAAAAGCCAAGGGTGGGAAGTCCAATTCCAATGGTGGCAGCTTGTTGCCAGTGACTGGAGAAGGGAAGGTATACATCCCTAAGGAAGAGATTAAGCATTTTGTAAAGAATAAGGATATTGGTCAGTGGTTTAAGGCATATGAGGTAGCAATGAGGTCCCACAGAATCCCTTTGCGAGACTGAGGAGTGGGGTTGTGGAGCCGCTTCGTGACAGAGGGGAGGGAAACATTGTTAGCCTTACCAAGCGAGGAGCAAATATCTTATGCCCACATGAAGGAAGCCTTGATCAGAGGGTATGGGTTGACCCCGGAACTCTACAGGCAGAAGTTGAGGACCTGTAAGATGCTGGAGTCAAGCACTTGGGTGGAGTATGTGTTCTATTTTTTGCAAAGCACTTGTTGGTTGGGTGAAGGGGAGCCAGTTAAATGATTTCCAGGGGCTCTATAATTTGGTTGCATGGGAGCACTTGTCTGGTAGTTGTTTTCCAGAGCTACGCCAGCATTTGATTGACAGTAAGCTAACTGACCGCAGGAAGCTTACTGAGGAGGCGGACCGCTGGGTCAGTACCAGGGTCCACAAAGGTCATGTGAGAGACTCCACCAAAGGTGGGCAGGGTCCCCAGCAGAAGAGTAGGGGGGGGGACAATGGTAAACAGATGGAGTTCTAAAAAGGGCCCCAAAGTAATTCCCAAGGGAACCAAGGGAAGGGTTCCCAGCCTCCCAGTGAGAAGTAGTCATGGGTCCCTGCAGGTAAGCCTGCCTAGAAGGGCGCCCGTGCATGCTATGCTTGTGGTTAGGTGGGTCACTTCATAGGGGATCCTAGGTGTCTCAAGAAGGCCACAACTACACCCATAGGTGCACCGCCCCGTGAGTTGACTAGTGTAGCTTTGGGGGTGGAGTCGGGTTCCCAGGAAGGGTGGGAGCCAACAGAGTTGACCCTGGTCTCACTAGGAGACAGTGAGATGGTCCCAAGAACCCACCTGACTGTTAACACTAAGAAATACAGGCAGTGTGTGACCATAAATGGCCATAGGATGCAGGCTCTGAGAGACACTGGAGCCAGTGTGACAGCTGTCAGTTGTTGGCTAGTGTCTGATGAGCAGGTGGTCCCCAATGTACTTTACCCAGTAGTTGCAGCTGAAAACTCAAAGCGCCTCTGCAAAGTGCCACAGGTTCCCTTTGAGTGGGGGGGAGGGGCTTGGGTACCTTGAAGTTAGTTGTGGGGCCAGCAATGCCTGTTCACTGTCTGCTAGGCAACGAGCTGGAGAGTTCCCATTGGGAGAAGGTGGAGCGTAAATCTCGATTAGAGATGTTGGGTCTGCCTAAGTGGGCGTGTGTGACCACTCGGTCCATGGCAGTCGGTAAGGGCAATAAAGAGGACCTGGAGCCTGAAAAAGTGGACAAGGTGCCTGCCAGAAAGAGAAGAGTCAGGGGCTTTGGGAAACCGGCCCCCAAAGTTCCCACGGTCCAGGAGGAGGCAAACCTTGAGGGGGATCCCCTGAAGCCTACAGGGGAGCAAGTGGCCGAACTGGGGGACCTGCCTGAGCTGACCCATTGGCAGCAGGAAGGGGACTCGTCCAGCGATGAATTCAGTAAGAAGCAGCAGGAATGTCCATCTCTTGTTGATTTGCGGCAGCAGGTGATCAGTCCGGTCACACTGGATTTACTGTGAGTATGGTCTGCTGTATAGTGAGCCTAAGGTTGCAGAACCTGGGTCAGTCCATGTGCTGGTGGTACTCCAGCGCTTCAGAACTTCCTACTGGGTCTGGCTCATAATATGCCTTTGGTGGGGTATTTGGGGCAAGACAAGACCTTTGAAATGCTTGTCGCCCACGTTTACTGGCCCCAAATGCACAAGAACTCTGACTCACACTACAGGTCTTGCCAGACTTGCCAGGTAAGTGGTAAGAGTGGAAGGAAGTGCAAGGCTCCTCTCCAACCTTTCCCTGTTTAAGAGGGTGGGTATTGACATTGTGGGGTCTCTGGATCCCAAGACAGCTATGGGCGACAGGATCCTGGTACTCCTAGGCCATCTCTCTCCGGACTGTGACGGTCCCCGTGGGGGTTCAGGCGTTGATGGGGATCTTCTCCCATGTGGGATTCCCCAGAGAGGTGGTATCTGACCGGGGTACCAACTTCATATCCAAGTATATGAAGTCCCTGTGGCAGGAGTGCGGTCTTACCTATAAGTACATAGCACTCCTTACCACCCCCAAGGTAATGGGCTGGTTGAGAGATTCAACCGGTCCCTGAAGGGCATGAATATGGGACTTGGTGAGCCCATGAGTGGGACGTCCTCTTATAATGCCTTTTGTTTGCCTACAGGGAGGTAACGCAGAAATCCTTAGGGTTCAGTCCCTTTGTACTTCTGTATGGGAATTCTGTAAGAGGACCTCCGAGTCTGGTCAAGGAAGGTTGGGAGAAAGCTTCCAGTAAACCTCCCCGGGATGAATATAGCTACATGCTGGCCATTAGGAACCAGACTAAGCACTTTAGCCAACTCACTCAGGCGAATCTGGAAGCCAGCCAGGAAGAGATGAAACGGTGGTATGATCAGAATGCCACTCTGATCGAGTTTCAGACTGGCCAGAAAGTGTGGGTCGGGGCCCCAGTGGAGCCTTGTGCGCTCCAGGTCAAGTGGACTGGGCCATTTGAAGTGGTGGAGCGCAAGAGTAAAGTCACCTATCTGGTGGACTTGCAGTCTTCAAGGAACCCTTTGCGGGTCCTACATGTGAACCGCCTTAAGCCCCACTTAGAGAGGTCCGAAGTGGGCATGCTCCTAGCGACAGATGCTGTCATGGAGAAGACCGAGCCTCTTCCTGACCTCCTGTCTACTGTGATGGGTCAGTGGACAGTGTAACCATCTCCCCCGCACTGACCCTGAACAGCAGAGTGACTGCCCCCAACTGTTGGGACAGTTTGCTGCACTGTTCTCTCAGACCCCTGGTGTCAGTCAGTGGTGTGTTCATGATGTGGACACTAGGGACAGTCCTCATGTAATGCACTAAATGTATAGGGTGACTGACAGAGTCAAAGCTTGCATCAAGGAGGAGGTCTCCAAGATGTTAGCACTAGGGGTGAATGAGCCCTGCAACAGCCCTTGGGCCATCCCAGTGGTCTCGAGCCCAAAGGCTGCCGTGCCCGGTGCCACACCAGAACTTCGGTTCTGTGTGGACCACCGAGGGCTCAATTCTGTCACCAGGACTGACGCACACCCCATCCACAGATCTGATGAACTCATAGATGGGTTAGGAGCTACCCAGTACCTACTTACGTTTGACTTAACGTCTGGGTAGTGGCAGATTGCTTAACTGATGGGGCCACAGAGAGGTCTGCATTTTTAACCCCAAAGGGGCACTATCAATTCCAGTTGATGCTCTTTGGGTTGAAGACTGCCCCTACCACCTTTCAGAGATTAGTCAACCAGGTGTTGGCTGGACTGGAGCAATTCAGTGCCGTATACCTGGATGACACCACCGTGTTCAGTGCCTCTTGGGAGGAGCATCTGCAACACCTCTGGGAAGTGTTGAAGGCCCTGCAGAGGGCAAGACTGACGATCAAGGCCAGCAAGTGCCAGATTGGGCAGGGATCAGTGGTGTACCTAGGACACCAGGTAGGAAGAGGCCAGGTGGTGCCTCTACAGCCTAGGATTGACACCATTCTGGCTTGGAAACCCCCCAATACCCAGAGGTGAGAACCTTTTTAGGCCTCACCAGATATTACAGGAAAGTTGTCATGGGGGTTATGGCACCATTTTTGCGCCCTTGACTGAGCTGACTTCCAGGTAGCAGCCCAGGAAGGTGAACTGGACGGACACCTGTCAGAAAGCTTTTGATGCCCTGATATCTGCCATGTGCACTTCGCCCGTGCTCAAGGCACCCAACTTCTCAAAGGAATTTTTGGTGATCAACCTGTAGCCTTCATTAGGAGGAGTTTACTACCACCGAAACAGAGTTGGAGTGCGATTGAGCGTGAGGCTTTTGCTATGGTCTGGGCACTGAAGAAGCTGAGGCCCTACTTGTTTGGGACTCACTTCCGGGTTCAGATCAACCACAGGCCCCTCAGATGGTTAATGCAGATCGGGGGTGAGAACCCAAAGTTCTTGAGATGGTCCATTTCCCTACATGGGATGTAATTTACGGTGGAACACCATCCTGGTATACAACACGCCAATGCTGATAATCTGTCGAGATTTTTCCACCTTAGTGAATAGAACTCCCAAGAGGGTGGGTGGTTCTCCCCACACTTCAGCTAGAGGGAACACGTGTTAGAACTGCCATCCTTGGCGTGGGTTGTCCCTGAATTTTTGCTTTTGCCTCCTGTTATTTTGCTGTGTGTTGGACTTCGTTTTTGCTGGTCTAGATTATTTGGGCACTTTGCCACTTCTGTTCAGTGCCAAAGTGCAAGTGCTCCCTGTAAATTGTGTTTATGGATTGGTGATTCCATGATTGGTATATTTGATTAACTAGTCAGTCCCTAGTACAGTGCACTGTGTGTGCCCAAGGCCTGTAAATCAAATGCTGCTAGTGGACCTGCAGCACTGATTGTGCCACCCACATAAGCAGCCTGTAAATGTAACTCAGACCTGCCACTGCAGTGTCTGTGCGCAGTTTGGTACTGCCATGTAGACCTGGCAACTTGCCAGGCCCTAACCTCCCCTTTCCTTACATGTGAGTCACTCCTAAGGTAGGCCCAAGGTACCCCTGTATTCATGGTGCAGTGTATGTGAAAGGTAGGACATGCCCTGATGTATGTGGCTTGTCCTGATAGTGAAATACTGCCAATTTTGTTTGTCACTATTAAAAGGCTATCTGTCCCATAGGATAGAAAGGAAGTTCATTTACTAACTAGGGCTCCCGGTTTTATGGTATTTATTTTTTAACGTTTCAGTCTGTATCCATATTTATTTTTGGCTAGCTTATTAGTATTTATCCATATTTATTTTTTGTTTTGTGTATAAATAGAGTCGCAAAATGGTATATTTCCACATTAATTTACCTCTTGGATGAGTACTACAAATAAATGTTAACATACGCTTACATTTAAGGACATCTACCCCAGTTTTTTAACTCCCCATGCTGTCTATCTGCTCAGTTAATGTCTGGAATTCTTGAAAGACAGCATGGAGAGTCACTCACAAGAAGCACCATTTCCAGTATTTTTCCGCTTTTAAAAATAAGTAAAGACAGGAAACACATTGTTTTCTGTCTGTATTTATCTGTAAATATCCGTAAAAACTGAAAACTGTGAGCCTTATTTATAACATCTTATAAATATAACTTCCCATTGAGACAAGATAGGAAGACAACGTTTAGCATACCTGAACTCAGAATATAAAGATGCATCTTTTAGTGAGAATGATTTTTGCATTCTTTGTTTGGATATACCAGTTTTAGAAAGTAGGTATTTTCTTGCTTAGCCATCCTGTGTGCCTCTACTAGGTCTGTGTATTGACTGTCTGGCTTTGGAGTGACAGGGGCTGGGGATGCGCATTCTGTTAAGACAGCCACTTGGGGGGTGAGGTGTGTCCTACCTTTCCAGGGTGAGTCAAGTCTGGGCTGAATAGACCTGGGCTGCATTCGGAGAAGGGGAGAAGATTTCTTTCACAACTGAATGGGCCTGGTCTGCCTTTGACAATGCTGTCCCCGCCTCCTTCCAGGAAGCTGCATCAGAGAGGACGGAACTGGTTTTGGCTGGGCAAAGAGCTTTTCTGCCACCCAAGAACAAAGGATTTTGTGCTCTAAAACATGGTGCCCAGACCCCAGACTTTTAGATTACTTCTGGGATTCAAGAGAAACCTTTGCCAAGGAGAAGAGCTGGAGACACTGAGGAGAAATACTGCTCCTTTGCTATGTGCTGTCTGGGGTTGGCCTGCAGGGGCAGTTTCTGCCAAGGAAAGGACAAGGACTTTGCTGTGTGCTGTGTCCCTTGCTTGAGGAAGATCTCCACGGGCTTGAAGTAAAGCTTGCCTCCTGTTCTTCAGTCTAAGGGACACAAAGACTTCACCCCCTGCTCCCCTGAACTCCCTTGCTGAGATTTCTGACCAGCGAAGAGGTGCCTGTTGCTGCTCTGGGCCTCTGCAGGTTGTTCCAGCTGTTGGGAGCTGGAAAAGTAATGCAACGACGAGAATCGCGACGCATCCGCACCCGTTTCCGACGCATCGCTGAAGAAACTGAGGCAGTGCCTGCCTATGGCTGGAGAAATAACAGTACGCCGCATTGAGTGCACCGATCTCTGAAGTCTGAGTTCACAGCACCGATTCCGATGCAAGCCCTGCTGTGCAGCTGTAAGAACCAACGTATCGTGGGACCGTGGCTGGATAACCCAACGCAGCACCGTTGCCGCCCTATTGAGAACCGATGCATCCCTGATCCTCACGCATCGCATCGGGGCGCCAAGTCAACATCAACGCTGGGTCCACAGTAAGAAACCAACGCATCACATCCCCGCACAGTAAGAAACTGACGCATCCACTCCCCGCACAGTAAGAAACCGACGCATCACCTCCCCTGTGTGGCAATAAGGAACTGACGCATCACCTCCCCTGGAGTAAGGAACCGACGCATAACCTTCCCTGCACGTAAGGAACCGACACATCACCTTACCTGCAGCTGTTTTTGTTTACGATTTTGACGCATCCAAGGTACTGTCAGATCCCATCTGCGCGGCGCCCGCGCCCGCTTTGCCATCGGGAACGTTTGAACTACATTTCCCATCAGGCAATGAGGGCGGAGGTGCGTGCGTCCATCACGCGACCTGCCCTTTCTGGGTTATATACTGTTTCCGGGGCAGAGAATGCTGCCGATTATTCATTGGTTTATGCTGTGGTCCTAGGCGAGCAGGTTCGGTAAGGGTGTCTCTGACACCGTGATCTTGTCTCGTTTCCTTTCGAGAAATCCTGTATTTGCTCTCTTTCTCGAGGCACGTTGGATTCTTTGCTGATTGTTCTCCCGGCTGTTGGAGGGTTACTTTGTTTGATCTTTGCAGTCGGGGAGAGTTATTCTGGTGATCCGTGCTTTCCTCTGTTGGGTGGTCTCGGCAGAGACCTTGCAGAGGAGAGAATTGTCAATTACAGACCACCTCTGACAGTGAGCTTCCCTCTGTCGAGGAAGTGTTTTCATGCACTTAACAGTGCTGGTTTGCTCGAAAGTGGAGTGCTTAGAACTCCGTAATTCTGTATTATTATTATTAGGTTCCTGAGTATGGATATGGTAGGATATTACGGAAGGCAGCATCTGATAACATTTGAGCTGCACTTCTAACACTGCTACGAACCTGCCATCCGTATTGCATTGAGGAGCACTGTACCACGTACGACCTAAATAAATCTGTTACTTATATTTTACCTTCATACATTTTTGCTTGTGCTTTTTGTTATACTGTAACAGGGGATCTGAAGTGGGAATGCATGAGGAATCACGAACACCACCCCTGTGATACATGGTGTAACAAAGAATGGGGTATGTGTATGGTTACTAAGAGTCATTTATTAATCTCCCTTCTCAATAGTATATTTAAGTTCTTTCTCTCTTCCATGTACTTGTCCTTAGCACTTCTAAGTTAGAACCAAGGGTGAAGAACCAACCTACCTTTCCTTACAGTTCTTTTCATTTACAGGTAGGACTCATACTCACTAGAACAAAAAGGGAAAGTCGTTGTACACAGAAATGTTTACACAGACGAGTTCATTTCAGTAATAGTGTGTTTTCTTTGCAGGTTTCCCTCCCCGCTGATCCCATCCTTTCCTTCCCCCTTAAACACTTCAACAGTCTACGATTTTTATCTGTTGGACTTGAAGCGATTTGGAGGTGGACCCATTAGAGCATCAAACAAACCCCGAGGACTGCCTATGGATTCCAGAATAATCAGCCCAAGAATATTGTCCTCTCGGTTGGTTTGAATGCAATGGCCACCTTACAAGATGTCATAACAGCTCTTGCCGCTTTACAGTTAGAAGTCACTGCATCACGTACAGAGACCGCAGCTCTCCAGGCCAGGGTAGAAAGACTGCAACAGAATCCTTTTGAGTTACAGGGTGGTGCTCCACAGCAGGCTACTCCCGTGTTAGTGGAGGTACCCACACCTATTCCTTTGGCCCCTCCGGAAAGGTTTCATGGTGACCCAGGCAAGGTTCAAGTGTTTCTCACACAAGTCAAGTTGCATTTTACCTGTAAACCTAAGGCATTTGTATCAAATCAGGCCAGAGTGGCTTTTCTAATATCGTATCTGGCAGGAGAAGCAGCACAGTGGGCGGTCCCTTTGGTTCGGAGAGACGATCCCCTCTTATAAAATTGGGAGGCAATCAGAATAGACTTTGAGAAAGTGTTTGATAGGAGATCCGCTTCACTTTCTGCGGATAAAGAATTGCTTGAACTCCGACAAGGTAATAAGAAGTTGGTGGTTTATTTGAACACCTTCAGGAGGTTAGTGGCGGAAACCAACTGGCCTACCCCAAAACAAGCAGCAGTCTATTATCAAGGACTGAAGGATGAATTGAAAGATGTCATTGCGCAGGTTGATCCACAACCAGTAACTTGTGAAGATTTGATAGACCTCACCTTGCGTCTTGATCATCGTTTAGGTGAACGAAAAGGGGCAAATCAGAAAAAAGAGAGGACCTATCATCGGTTCGAACGACAACATACCTTTGAGACACCCTCCCTTTCACCTCAAAAACCTATGGAAATAGGGACTGTAAGGACAGCATTGACCTCCGAAGAACGAGAAGAAAGACGGAAGAAAGGGCTATGCCTCTATTGCGGAAAGAAGAGGCACTTCATTCATGATTGCGTATCCAGACCACAAGGTGCTCGACCTGGGAGCGGATCAGTCAAGTCTTTCACAGGAACCAAGACGACGGACAACTAATGAGCTCAGGACAAAGGGAAGGGTTACCCTCGAGCTTTCTGAACATCCCTTCCATAACGCAACAAGACAATTCGTCCACCGACCACTTATACCTTGAGGTGAGGCTGTTCATATCAAAGAAGTGGTGCGTAGTACATGCCATGATTGATTCTGGAGCCATGGGATGTTTCATGGACTATAACGAAGCCAAAAGATTGGGTATTTCCCTAAAGGAAAAGGATGTACCAGAACAGGTCTTTGCGGTAGATGGCAAGTTACTGGATTTTGGACCAATTTGTCATGGTAGTGAGGAACTCTCCGTTGTCTGTGACAACAACCATACTGAAGTTATGTTGTTAAGCATTATCCAAGTCCGCAGTACGGAACCATTTTTGGGTTACCTTGGCTTCATAAATATAACCCAGAAATTAACTGGGAAGAAACCAGTGTGAAATTCACTTCTGCCTATTGTCTCACTCATTGCTTGTTGTCAGCAGAACCCCCTGCTAGAGCCTTGGCAAATATTTATCTTATAGCCACAGCAGCGGAGAAAGATGTTGTCCTGCCTTGTCAATATCAACAATATGCAGACGTGTTCAGTGACAAGATGTCGGAGATCCTGCCGCCACATAGGCAATATGATTGCCAAATAGATCTCATCCCCGGAGCAGTGGTGCCGTGTGGATGGATCTATGCGCTGACCGAACCAGAGAACAGCCACATGCGTAGATATCTGGATAAGTACCTGGACCATGGATTCATCCATCACTCAAAGTCCCCTGCAGCCTCTCCGTTATTCTTTATACCTAAAGCTAATGGGGAGTTAAGAACCTGTATTGACTTTCGCGCATTCAATGCTATCACAGTGAAGAACCAGTGCCCCCTCCCGCTGATCCCCGTCCTTCTGGAACAGATTAAGAAAGCGGTGATCTACACCAAATTGGATTTAAAAGGGGCTTACCATTTGGCGCGCATGAGAGAGGGGGATGAATGGAAGACGGCATTCAAGACTCGCTACGGATTGTTTGAGTACCTTGTAATGCCGTTTGGATTGTGCAACGCTCCCGCCGCTTTCCAGTTCTTCCTCAATGAGGTGTTTAGGGAGTTTCTGGATCGCTACGTGGTAGTATACATAGATGATATACTTATTTATTCCCTCTGTGAGGAAGACCACGTACAACACGTGAATGCAGTCTTACGTACTCTTCGGAAGCATTTCCTATTTTGCAAGCTAACAAAATGTGAATTCCATGTAACAACAGTGGAATTCTTGGGTGTTTTGCTCTCAAGACATGGACAGGAGATGGCAGAAAGGAAGGTGTTGGCGGTGAAGGAGTGGCCTCGTCCCCAAAACGTTCATGACGTCCAATGTTTCCTAGGATTTGCCAATTTTTACCGGCGTTTCATATGCCAGTTCTTTCACATGGTAGCACCTATTACGAAGCTCTTGAGGAAGAAGGCGGCATTCTTTTGGACGGACGAAGCACAAAGAGCTTTTGAAGGTCTGAAAACCACATTTGTTACGGCCCCTGTGTTAACTCAAGCTGATCCAGACCGACCCTTTATTGTGGAAGCCGATGCTTCGGAAGTAGCTGTGGGGGCAGTTCTATCATAACGAGATGTACAAACAGGACAGATGCATCCCGTAGCTTATATGTCCCGTAAATTGAATGAGGCTGAGAGGAACTACTCGATCGCCGAGAAAGAGTTGCTGGCCATCAAAAACGCTTTTGAAGAGTGGAGACATTGGTTGATGGGGGCAAGGCATATGGTTACTGTTTTCTCAGATCACCGCAACCTACAGTTCATGCGGACAGCCAGACAACTCACACTTCGCCAACTCAGATGGATGCTATTCTTCACAGGATACAACTTCGAGATCACCTTCAGACCAGGCGGCGAGAATAGAAAAGCTGATGCACTCACAAGGCAAGATTCCACAAAAGAAGCTGAAGAAACCCCGGCCACAGCCATCATCGATCCTAGGAAAGTGCTTTTGCACCCTCCATTGTGACCCCTTCTTGAACCAGGTGGCTCGAGGTTTACACACATTTACATGGAGAACATGGGTGAGGTGTCATCCGGAATGGAAGGTCATCAAAGGGATACCTATGCGAGGCCAACAAGTGTTGATTCCCAATGTAACGTTACGCAAACAAGTGTTTCAATGGTGTCAAGAGGATCCCTGTGCAGGACATAATGGCATAGAAAAGACCCAGGAAAGAGTGCTACGTCAGTTCTGGTGGCCTAGCGTACGTACGGATATCATGTTATGGGTCAGGAAATGTGAGGTGTGCGCCAGAAACAAGACGGACGCTATGAAGAAACAAGGTTATTTATGTCCCCTTCCAACACCCACTGTTCCCTGGGAAAACATATCCTTGGATTTTATAGTGGGGTTGCCCAGTGACCAAGGATAAAACACCATCTTGGTGGTGGTGGAATTTCTAACTAAATTAGGACATTTCATTGCCTGCAAACAACAACCTACGGCAGGTCAATTGGCACATTTGTTGTTAATAAACATTGTGCGGTTGCATGGTCTCCCGAGAGTAATCGTCTCCGACAGGCGATCCCAATTCACTGCACGGTTTTGGACAGTATGGTGTAAAGCTTTGCACATCTCCGCTGCCTTATCCACTAGCTACCACCCCCAAACGGATGGACAGACAGAACGACTCAATCAAACATTAAAACAATACCTTAGGTGTTATGTAGCTAAAAACACAGAGGCATGGGTAGAGTGGTTGTGGTTAGCAGAGGTAGCATACAACAGCGCATCACATGCTTCTCTACAGAATTCCCCTTTCTATTGCACATACGGTTGTCATCCAAGGTTTATCCCGTTCATTCATCCAGCCAAAGCACAAGCTGTACCTGAAGTACAAAAAAGATTACAACATATACACAGCACATTAAAAACTACACAACAGCAGTTGAAACAGGCTAAGGCAACATACAAAAAACAGGCAGATAAGCATAGAAGGGGATGTCCGCTTTACAAAAAAGGGGATAGAGTGCGGCTGTCCACAAAGAATATACATTTTAAGCGGTATAGCGACTTTGACCCGAGATTCATTGGGCCTTACAAAGTGGTAAAGGTGGTCAATCCAATTGCTGTTCGCCTAGCGTTGCCTTCCAGCTTACGCATACACCCAGTTTTTCAATGTGTCACTCCTAAAATCCTCTCTGGTCCCTGTAAGGAGGAAACCTGACCCAGTCTGGGTTAACAATGAACAGGAATATGAGGTTAAAAAAGTACTGGACTCAAAAATCAGGAGGGGACGATTATGGCATCTGGTGTCATGGAAGGGTTATGGCCCCGAGGAAAACTCCTGTGAGCCTTCCACGAATTTACATGCTGCCCGATTGATAAAGGCGTACCATAATCAGCATCCGCAGAACCCTTGTCCATGTCAGGGTTCTCTCGGAGAGGGATGTACTGTCAGATCCAATCTGTGCGGCGCCTGCATGAATTCTGCCATCGGGAACGTTTGAACCACACTTCCCATCAGGCTATGCTGTCGCAGGCGCGTGCGTCCATCACGCGACCTGCCCTTTCCGCGTTATATACTGTTTCCGGGGCAGAGAACGCTGCCAATTATTCATTGGTTAATGCTGTGGTCCTAGCAGAGCTGGTTCGGTAAGGGTGTCTCTGACACCATGATCTTTTCTCGTTTCCTTTCGAGAAATCCTGTATGTGCTCTCTTTCTCGAGGCATGTTGGATTCTTTGCTGATTGTTCGCCCGGCTGTTGGTTGGTTACTTTGTTTGATCCTTGCAGTCGGGGAGAGTTATTCTGGTGCTCCATGCTTTTCTCTGTTGGGTGGTCTCGGCGGAGACCTTGCAGAGGAGAGAATTGTCAATTACAGAACACCTCTGACTGTGGGCTTCCCTCTGTCGAGGAAGTGTTTTCATGCACTTAACAGTGCTGGTTTGCTCGAAAGCGGAGTGCTTTGAACTCCGTAATTCTTGATTATTATTATTAGGTTCCCGAGTATGGATATGGTAGGATATTCTGGAAGGCAGCATCTGATAACATTTGAGCTGTACTTCTAACACAGCTACGAACCTGGCATCCGTATTGTATTGAGGAACACTGTACCACATACGACCTAAAGAAATCTGTTACTTATATTTTACCTTCATACATTTTTGCTTGTGCTTTTTGTTATACTGTAACAGGGGATCTGAAGTGGGAATGCGTGAGGATTCACGAACACCACCCCTGTGATACATGGTGTAACAAAGAATGGGGTATGTGCATTGTTACAAAGAGTCATTTACTAATCTCCCTTCTCAATAGTATATTTACGTTCTTTCTCTCTTCCATGTACTTGTCCTTAGCACTTCTATGTTAGAATCAAGGGTGAAGAACCAACCTACCTACCTTTCCTTACAGTTCTTTTCATTTACAGGTAGGAGTTATACGCGCTAGAACAAAAAGGGAAAGTCATTGTACACAGAAATGGTTACGCACCTGCGCGCTACGAGAGGTACTAGACCTGATAACGATTTTAGCAGCTTACACAGCAACCCCACACATTTTCCTACTCCCTGCTGACGAGAGGCAACTACCTCGAAACACGTGTCCAGGGATGGCACACGCCACGCATACTTGCATTCACACTCGAGCATAGGTGTATCCGCCGACGCTGGCCTTCAGGGACCATTTTCATTGGGGGAACACGCCTGGTAGGTGTAGCAGTGTGCGACCAATCTGGTTTAACTTTATATTCAGGCTCCCTTGAGCCGGTGGAGTCGACGGACTCATGGTTACGCACCTGCGCGCTACGAGAGGTACTAGACCTGATAACGATTTTAGCAGCTTACACAGCAACCCCACACATTTTCCTACTCCCTGCTGACGAGAGGCAACTACCTCGAAACACGTGTCCAGGGATGGCACACGCCACGCATACTTGCATTCACACTCGAGCATAGGTGTATCCGCCGACGCTGGCCTTCAGGGACCATTTTCATTGGGGGAACACGCCTGGTAGGTGTAGCAGTGTGCGACCAATCTGGTTTAACTTTATATTCAGGCTCCCTTGAGCCGGTGGAGTCGACGGACTCATGGTTACGCACCTGCGCGCTACGAGAGGTACTAGACCTGATAACGATTTTAGCAGCTTACACAGCAACCCCACACATTTTCCTACTCCCTGCTGACGAGAGGCAACTACCTCGAAACACGTGTCCAGGGATGGCACACGCCACGCATACTTGCATTCACACTCGAGCATAGGTGTATCCGCCGACGCTGGCCTTCAGGGACCATTTTCATTGGGGGAACACGCCTGGTAGGTGTAGCAGTGTGCGACCAATCTGGTTTAACTTTATATTCAGGCTCCCTTGAGCCGGTGGAGTCGACGGACTCATGGTTACGCACCTGCGCGCTACGAGAGGTACTAGACCTGATAACGATTTTAGCAGCTTACACAGCAACCCCACACATTTTCCTACTCCCTGCTGACGAGAGGCAACTACCTCGAAACACGTGTCCAGGGATGGCACACGCCACGCATACTTGCATTCACACTCGAGCATAGGTGTATCCGCCGACGCTGGCCTTCAGGGACCATTTTCATTGGGGGAACACGCCTGGTAGGTGTAGCAGTGTGCGACCAATCTGGTTTAACTTTATATTCAGGCTCCCTTGAGCCGGTGGAGTCGACGGACTCATGGTTACGCACCTGCGCGCTACGAGAGGTACTAGACCTGATAACGATTTTAGCAGCTTACACAGCAACCCCACACATTTTCCTACTCCCTGCTGACGAGAGGCAACTACCTCGAAACACGTGTCCAGGGATGGCACACGCCACGCATACTTGCATTCACACTCGAGCATAGGTGTATCCGCCGACGCTGGCCTTCAGGGACCATTTTCATTGGGGGAACACGCCTGGTAGGTGTAGCAGTGTGCGACCAATCTGGTTTAACTTTATATTCAGGCTCCCTTGAGCCGGTGGAGTCGACGGACTCATGGTTACGCACCTGCGCGCTACGAGAGGTACTAGACCTGATAACGATTTTAGCAGCTTACACAGCAACCCCACACATTTTCCTACTCCCTGCTGACGAGAGGCAACTACCTCGAAACACGTGTCCAGGGATGGCACACGCCACGCATACTTGCATTCACACTCGAGCATAGGTGTATCCGCCGACGCTGGCCTTCAGGGACCATTTTCATTGGGGGAACACGCCTGGTAGGTGTAGCAGTGTGCGACCAATCTGGTTTAACTTTATATTCAGGCTCCCTTGAGCCGGTGGAGTCGACGGACTCATGGTTACGCACCTGCGCGCTACGAGAGGTACTAGACCTGATAACGATTTTAGCAGCTTACACAGCAACCCCACACATTTTCCTACTCCCTGCTGACGAGAGGCAACTACCTCGAAACACGTGTCCAGGGATGGCACACGCCACGCATACTTGCATTCACACTCGAGCATAGGTGTATCCGCCGACGCTGGCCTTCAGGGACCATTTTCATTGGGGGAACACGCCTGGTAGGTGTAGCAGTGTGCGACCAATCTGGTTTAACTTTATATTCAGGCTCCCTTGAGCCGGTGGAGTCGACGGACTCATGGTTACGCACCTGCGCGCTACGAGAGGTACTAGACCTGATAACGATTTTAGCAGCTTACACAGCAACCCCACACATTTTCCTACTCCCTGCTGACGAGAGGCAACTACCTCGAAACACGTGTCCAGGGATGGCACACGCCACGCATACTTGCATTCACACTCGAGCATAGGTGTATCCGCCGACGCTGGCCTTCAGGGACCATTTTCATTGGGGGAACACGCCTGGTAGGTGTAGCAGTGTGCGACCAATCTGGTTTAACTTTATATTCAGGCTCCCTTGAGCCGGTGGAGTCGACGGACTCATGGTTACGCACCTGCGCGCTACGAGAGGTACTAGACCTGATAACGATTTTAGCAGCTTACACAGCAACCCCACACATTTTCCTACTCCCTGCTGACGAGAGGCAACTACCTCGAAACACGTGTCCAGGGATGGCACACGCCACGCATACTTGCATTCACACTCGAGCATAGGTGTATCCGCCGACGCTGGCCTTCAGGGACCATTTTCATTGGGGGAACACGCCTGGTAGGTGTAGCAGTGTGCGACCAATCTGGTTTAACTTTATATTCAGGCTCCCTTGAGCCGGTGGAGTCGACGGACTCATGGTTACGCACCTGCGCGCTACGAGAGGTACTAGACCTGATAACGATTTTAGCAGCTTACACAGCAACCCCACACATTTTCCTACTCCCTGCTGACGAGAGGCAACTACCTCGAAACACGTGTCCAGGGATGGCACACGCCACGCATACTTGCATTCACACTCGAGCATAGGTGTATCCGCCGACGCTGGCCTTCAGGGACCATTTTCATTGGGGGAACACGCCTGGTAGGTGTAGCAGTGTGCGACCAATCTGGTTTAACTTTATATTCAGGCTCCCTTGAGCCGGTGGAGTCGACGGACTCATGGTTACGCACCTGCGCGCTACGAGAGGTACTAGACCTGATAACGATTTTAGCAGCTTACACAGCAACCCCACACATTTTCCTACTCCCTGCTGACGAGAGGCAACTACCTCGAAACACGTGTCCAGGGATGGCACACGCCACGCATACTTGCATTCACACTCGAGCATAGGTGTATCCGCCGACGCTGGCCTTCAGGGACCATTTTCATTGGGGGAACACGCCTGGTAGGTGTAGCAGTGTGCGACCAATCTGGTTTAACTTTATATTCAGGCTCCCTTGAGCCGGTGGAGTCGACGGACTCATGGTTACGCACCTGCGCGCTACGAGAGGTACTAGACCTGATAACGATTTTAGCAGCTTACACAGCAACCCCACACATTTTCCTACTCCCTGCTGACGAGAGGCAACTACCTCGAAACACGTGTCCAGGGATGGCACACGCCACGCATACTTGCATTCACACTCGAGCATAGGTGTATCCGCCGACGCTGGCCTTCAGGGACCATTTTCATTGGGGGAACACGCCTGGTAGGTGTAGCAGTGTGCGACCAATCTGGTTTAACTTTATATTCAGGCTCCCTTGAGCCGGTGGAGTCGACGGACTCATGGTTACGCACCTGCGCGCTACGAGAGGTACTAGACCTGATAACGATTTTAGCAGCTTACACAGCAACCCCACACATTTTCCTACTCCCTGCTGACGAGAGGCAACTACCTCGAAACACGTGTCCAGGGATGGCACACGCCACGCATACTTGCATTCACACTCGAGCATAGGTGTATCCGCCGACGCTGGCCTTCAGGGACCATTTTCATTGGGGGAACACGCCTGGTAGGTGTAGCAGTGTGCGACCAATCTGGTTTAACTTTATATTCAGGCTCCCTTGAGCCGGTGGAGTCGACGGACTCATGGTTACGCACCTGCGCGCTACGAGAGGTACTAGACCTGATAACGATTTTAGCAGCTTACACAGCAACCCCACACATTTTCCTACTCCCTGCTGACGAGAGGCAACTACCTCGAAACACGTGTCCAGGGATGGCACACGCCACGCATACTTGCATTCACACTCGAGCATAGGTGTATCCGCCGACGCTGGCCTTCAGGGACCATTTTCATTGGGGGAACACGCCTGGTAGGTGTAGCAGTGTGCGACCAATCTGGTTTAACTTTATATTCAGGCTCCCTTGAGCCGGTGGAGTCGACGGACTCATGGTTACGCACCTGCGCGCTACGAGAGGTACTAGACCTGATAACGATTTTAGCAGCTTACACAGCAACCCCACACATTTTCCTACTCCCTGCTGACGAGAGGCAACTACCTCGAAACACGTGTCCAGGGATGGCACACGCCACGCATACTTGCATTCACACTCGAGCATAGGTGTATCCGCCGACGCTGGCCTTCAGGGACCATTTTCATTGGGGGAACACGCCTGGTAGGTGTAGCAGTGTGCGACCAATCTGGTTTAACTTTATATTCAGGCTCCCTTGAGCCGGTGGAGTCGACGGACTCATGGTTACGCACCTGCGCGCTACGAGAGGTACTAGACCTGATAACGATTTTAGCAGCTTACACAGCAACCCCACACATTTTCCTACTCCCTGCTGACGAGAGGCAACTACCTCGAAACACGTGTCCAGGGATGGCACACGCCACGCATACTTGCATTCACACTCGAGCATAGGTGTATCCGCCGACGCTGGCCTTCAGGGACCATTTTCATTGGGGGAACACGCCTGGTAGGTGTAGCAGTGTGCGACCAATCTGGTTTAACTTTATATTCAGGCTCCCTTGAGCCGGTGGAGTCGACGGACTCATGGTTACGCACCTGCGCGCTACGAGAGGTACTAGACCTGATAACGATTTTAGCAGCTTACACAGCAACCCCACACATTTTCCTACTCCCTGCTGACGAGAGGCAACTACCTCGAAACACGTGTCCAGGGATGGCACACGCCACGCATACTTGCATTCACACTCGAGCATAGGTGTATCCGCCGACGCTGGCCTTCAGGGACCATTTTCATTGGGGGAACACGCCTGGTAGGTGTAGCAGTGTGCGACCAATCTGGTTTAACTTTATATTCAGGCTCCCTTGAGCCGGTGGAGTCGACGGACTCATGGTTACGCACCTGCGCGCTACGAGAGGTACTAGACCTGATAACGATTTTAGCAGCTTACACAGCAACCCCACACATTTTCCTACTCCCTGCTGACGAGAGGCAACTACCTCGAAACACGTGTCCAGGGATGGCACACGCCACGCATACTTGCATTCACACTCGAGCATAGGTGTATCCGCCGACGCTGGCCTTCAGGGACCATTTTCATTGGGGGAACACGCCTGGTAGGTGTAGCAGTGTGCGACCAATCTGGTTTAACTTTATATTCAGGCTCCCTTGAGCCGGTGGAGTCGACGGACTCATGGTTACGCACCTGCGCGCTACGAGAGGTACTAGACCTGATAACGATTTTAGCAGCTTACACAGCAACCCCACACATTTTCCTACTCCCTGCTGACGAGAGGCAACTACCTCGAAACACGTGTCCAGGGATGGCACACGCCACGCATACTTGCATTCACACTCGAGCATAGGTGTATCCGCCGACGCTGGCCTTCAGGGACCATTTTCATTGGGGGAACACGCCTGGTAGGTGTAGCAGTGTGCGACCAATCTGGTTTAACTTTATATTCAGGCTCCCTTGAGCCGGTGGAGTCGACGGACTCATGGTTACGCACCTGCGCGCTACGAGAGGTACTAGACCTGATAACGATTTTAGCAGCTTACACAGCAACCCCACACATTTTCCTACTCCCTGCTGACGAGAGGCAACTACCTCGAAACACGTGTCCAGGGATGGCACACGCCACGCATACTTGCATTCACACTCGAGCATAGGTGTATCCGCCGACGCTGGCCTTCAGGGACCATTTTCATTGGGGGAACACGCCTGGTAGGTGTAGCAGTGTGCGACCAATCTGGTTTAACTTTATATTCAGGCTCCCTTGAGCCGGTGGAGTCGACGGACTCATGGTTACGCACCTGCGCGCTACGAGAGGTACTAGACCTGATAACGATTTTAGCAGCTTACACAGCAACCCCACACATTTTCCTACTCCCTGCTGACGAGAGGCAACTACCTCGAAACACGTGTCCAGGGATGGCACACGCCACGCATACTTGCATTCACACTCGAGCATAGGTGTATCCGCCGACGCTGGCCTTCAGGGACCATTTTCATTGGGGGAACACGCCTGGTAGGTGTAGCAGTGTGCGACCAATCTGGTTTAAGTTTAGAAATGTTTACACAGACGAGTTCATTTCAGTAATAGTGTGTTTTCTTTGCAGGTCTCCCTCCCCGCTGATCCCTTCCACCGCTTAATAACTTCAACTGTCTACGATTTTTATCTGTTGGACTTGAAGCGATTCGGAGGTGGACCCATTAGAGCATCAAACCAACCCCAAGGACTGCCTACGGATTACAGGTACTTTGTGTTGAAAGCGTCGCATCTATAGTTTGCTATGGACAGAACTGTTTCTACCTTTTAAAAGTCATATTTTTATTACTGTATTGTGGATTTTTGTCATTTTGGTCTTGTTTGGTTTAGATAAAGATTACATTTTTTTTTAACTGGTGTGGTGTTTATTTGTAGTGTTTTCACTGTGTTACTATATGCGTGCACAAATGCTCTACACACTGCCTCTGAGATAAGCTTGTCTGCTCTTGCCAAGGTACCAAGGAAGACAAAGCATATCTACTATTGCATAATACACGCCCTGGATCGGAGGGCGCTACCCACTCGGACCCTACACCAGCTGAATTGGTTTACTATAGCAACTTCATATATCCACCCAAGGAGTGCCACAATTCTTATATTTTTCACAAATGCTCTACACACTGCCTCAGAGATAAGCCTGTCTGCTTGTGCCAAGCTACCAATGGGATGAGCAGGGGTTATTTTAGATGTGTATCCCCCTTACCCTGACTAGGAAGATGGATCCCTACTTGGAGAAAGGTGCAAACCATTTCCAACCAGAGAGCCCCATTTCTAACAATGCTGCATGTGTAAGCCATTCCTTAAGATAAACGTACCTTCTGGCAGATATAATTGCTTCCTCTGAAACCGCTGATAGTCTTACTATATCGAAATAGATATCAGATAAGAATTCCACTTGCACAGCCTTAAATTGACGTTTGATATCAGTGATCCAGTATGCGTCTCTAAATTAGCCCCTGCTAAGATTTCTTCAGCGTTTAATCAATCTTTTTAGTCTGGTCCTTTAAATACTTTGTTTTGCCATTCAAGTATGCCCGACCAAACTAGCCACAAAGGAATCGACCGAGATGGATTCATGCATGGTATTCTCTATATCCTTCAAGAGATAGAAACTGGAACTAAATCTAGGCAGATTTTTGTCTGGAAAATTCCACGTCCTTTTGCTCACATCTGAAACATGTTGATGTATAGGAAGTCCCAAAGACGCAGGTTGTGGGAATGGTCTCAATCTTGGCTCCTCAGATGTGCTAGGGAATTCTTCTACTGGAAATCCCAGTTTGCCTTACTTTCATTAAAATCCTAGCAGCATTTTATCAATAGTCTTTTTTTTTGTTCTGAGGGGATAAACTCCACACATTTAGCCTCCAAGCTTAAAATGCTAGAATATCAAGCCTCATTTGAGGTCACAACTGGCTGAAGAGCGTGGATGACAGAGAGTCTCAGAGACAATCCTTTAAATGTTGTCCTCCAAACGGTGCTCCTCATGTCTAGTCTTCTATTGGCTCTTACGAGGGTGAAAGACTGGAGGAGAAAGACTCTGAAAACCTCCTATTCCTAGAGTGCTTGACCATGTCTGTAAAAAAATGATGTTTCAAAATATCCCCAGTTGTAGATTGTGCAGCAAGGTAAACTGCCCAGGAATGAACTGCAACAAAGTATCCCAAACATCCAACCCTGTGCACTGTAAATAAAAGATTATCGCACATAAGCAGCACTCACTGTACAGCTCATGCGCGAGCATCCATTTGCTACGCACATCTCCTCTCACTGATTCAGCTTCTGAAAGGGCCCTATGCATGGCAATTTCAGAGGTTTAAGGTGACCTCCAGGACTGAGACCCACCAACCAGGACAGTCCCGTGGTCAGCACCCTGCATTCATTGGGGGATTAAGTTACCCACCTGCATCCTCAATAACAGCAGCCAACTCCAGTTGGAGTTGGCTGCTGTTCCACCTCCTGTCCTCTTGTACCGTGTTGTGCACCCTGTTCTCCTTGTTCCCAGCACAAAGAGAACCCAGCAGGGGTCTAGTGTCCATGCTCTTGCCCCAGTCAAAAGGCAGGAGAAAAGAACAAAAAGTGTTCTGGGTAAACTGGTGCTAATAGCACCCCAATGGTGGGTGGGTTAGATCCCAACTTTCTTTTTTCCTCTCCTGGCTGAGGTGGGTTCACGTCAAAAATAATGACAGTCACGAGGACATGAGACGTAGAGATAATGTCATAAGTTCAAGAATCCATTGTTCATGTAGCTGACTGTAATGGAGCACACTTGTGGGCATCAGCTTCCCCTTGCCTTCTTGTCTGTAACCAGTGAGCCACCAAACTGAATCCTGATTGGTGCAGTGGAGAACAGTGTATGCTTAGTGCTAGGAGGTCCCAGTCTCAAAGAAAGCACTGAGAATATGCAAGTCAATATTTTAAACTTGCATTACACACACTGCTACCATAAAATGTGCTAAAAGGTTTATGATAAAAAAATGCCTCCAAAATATAGATTTCAGTAATATCCAGACTGTATATAATGCATTTTTATAACTGTCATTTAAAAGTCATTCACAGTTCAGATGTTAACTCCCTTATAATAGCACTCAGAAATAATAAACCTATATTATCAAGCAGCTTCAAGTGATTCCATCAATTAAAGCCAATACCGGCTTCCAAGCGCCCTTTACAATTGCAGATTAACAAACTGTGCATATTTACATTTCTTTTAGGCAAGCAAGCCCCCTGACAAGGCGGCTTGTTTAGCTGTCTGCCCCCCCTTTGAATTCAAAGCACATGGGACTCCCTGCCTTACTCTTCAACTGAAGCGTTTTAACTGTCCGTTGGTTGTCTTTTCACAAAACGTAGGGGGAACTGTTTGTCTTAAATGAAAAACATATGGGCACATAATGCCCCTCAGATCCCTCCCACTCTTTCTTAAAACCTTTTTGACCTACTGACAGACAATGTGAGAAACTTGCACTGCCTTCAGCCTCAATTTCAGAGCTCTTAATCGTGGCCCATTATAAACACCTGGGGGTGAATCAGTTTAAAGTACGCACTATACAAGAGAAGTAGGCTACACAGAGAAAAAAAAACAGACACACAACATCCTGGAAATATCTAACACTTAGTAAATGCAAGACTGAGCAAAACATGTGACATGTAAATAGAAACGACATCACATACAGATTACCTTAACGTTTTAACATTAAACGTACACACATAAATCAGCTTTTTTGCCATTAAGGTTAAGGTCATGAATATAGGGATCGATATGGATCCACTCCAATCGCAACCGGGACCGACCACTTCACGTCCTGATCACGGTACCCCGAGGACTTTCTCAGCGACAAAGTAAATAGTATCCTCATAAATAAGCATGCAAGAAATATCCATAAGAGGACATCTCGCGCATACAAAGAAAACAAGCATTGGCATAGCCAATAGGTCTCGCCTTTGGGACCTTATAAGTGTTTAGCATGCAACAGTTGCATAACTAAACACTTATAAGGTCCCAAAAGCAAGACCTATTGGCTATGCCAAGCGGCCGTAAAAGTGAAAGTGATCGCGATCAAACATCAAAGCCGCCATGCGGCCGCTAAAGTGAAAGTAATCGCACATGCACTGTAGCCCTAGGCTGGCCTGGTAGCACTTTTTGGAGCCCTCTCAATAAGTCTCGCCAGACCAGCGGATGCGCTGGGTCAGGCGAGACCTAATAAATGTTCTGTTCCGATGCACTTATTCATGGTGACCTGCTGTCTCATTTTTCCACAGAATAAGAAACTCACATGAGAAGTTCTCAAAGCCTAACAGCCCATTAAACCGTAGCCAACGAGCCTCGCCAGAATGTAGACAGCTGTACGTAGTCACGTGATGAACGTATGTAGGCATGAATGCCGTCAACAGCTGTGGTGAAGGGAGCAGCCATCTTGTCACAACTGCCACATATCGAGCTAGATGTAAATGAAAAATAGACAGCATTTTACACAGTAAAAATGTGAGCTTAGCAATGCTCTATATTGTATAATAACCGCAAACAATAATATGTGATTGTATATTTAACGTGTGTATATTTGTTCAACAATATTGTTTATTAACTAATTCTTCTAATTGATCATTGAAAATAGTTCTAAAGATGGCGTGTTTGAATATGCATTCATTTTCCGAAATCCATTGCTGGCGCGTTTGTCACTTCACAAATCTGCTTAACGCTGTGCCGAGTGCGTTACACCTACGTACATCACTAGGGCTGCTCTTCCATTCCCTCGGCTTAGAACGGGCAGCTGACTTCTGTCACGTGACATTCACACATCAAACTGCAAATTGGTGGCGCCCACTGAAGGCTGATCATGGCAGCAGTAATAATTCCAGAGAGCCCCAGGTAGGGGAAGTGGACATTAGTATAGTTGTTTACTACTCATTTTTCCAAGCAGTGTGTATAGCTGTTAATTAGACGTATATTTTAATGTCCTCCAGTGCATCACCATTCAAATAGCGATGTGTTGAGGGCTAGTAATGAAGTTCACTAACCCATTGCTGCTTCTGAATGAGAGGATGCGCTTATGAAATAATCGTTCTAGGCATTATTCTTGCCCCCAAGCCATCACAGAAATGCACTATGCTTACACACTGATCAGCGTTTGTGCGATTTAATCAGAAACATAGGATGACCACCTGACATGGAGGCAAATTCTTGACAATACTGTAAAAATTAAGGACATAAGGGCAACTGGGATATCCGAGATATAGGCCATATCCCACTACGTTATCAGTGCATTTATTTATTATTTCTATGTAGTGCAGCTTGTATTATTTGGTACATCTGTGTGATTAAAGTACTTTCGTTCTTGCAAACATAAGCACTGAGTTTGAGATCAACTTTATTGTGTCTGTTGATTGCCTTCCTTTAAAGCGTGTGATTCCTTACCTTAATAGTAAAGTGTGGGTTCAGCTGTGCTTGGCCATGTTTGTAGAGCCATAGTATAATGCATCTGGCAGACCGGTGACAAACAACCTTGTGTTATCTTCTATTTCTATTATGGTTGCTGTGTATGACATACTTGAGTTGTTGCCATGTATGACATACTGGAGTTCTGTAGAATCTATGTGTAGTTGGAAGGTTGGGGCATTAGAAGGTTCTGGTTGATAGCGGTTGGAGTTGATCTTGTTTACTGGTGGATAGGATCTTTTTCAACTTATTCTTGTGAGAGCCTGCTTTACAATACAACACTGGCGTAGTCGGCAGTCCTTTCAACAAGAAGATCCTAACACGCGTCAATTTTCAAGCTGGTGGTGAGACTTCACATTATAAGGTTGCTTGGATTTACATTATTGACATAAAACTCACTTGCGCTTTAAACGCTAGTTATTTTAAATCGGTACGTTTAAATGCATGCAGTTATCGACACACAGCGCTCGCTTGTAAGCCCTTGGGAGGATTTGAGTTTGAGTTGGGAGCCATCGGTGTGTGCTGCTTGGGTTCTTGTGCTGCTTGAGTATCATCAAAATAAAGAATAATGTTCATCGTTTATTTAGTTTGACGGAGCAGTGAATCGACACACAGTGCTCGCTTCATTACATCTTTTATTATGTTTGGGCTGGGAGCAATCGGTGTGTGCTGCTTGTCTCTGTATATTCAAGTTTAAGACTTTGTTTCCACGCATTTGCTAAGCGCTGATTTATTCACTGTCTTGAACTAAACGAAAGCGCAATCAGTTAAAGATTTAAAATCAAACAAGTGACTGTAAAGATCTACTCATGCTGCACGCGACGTTCCATTCTCATTGTTGAGTTTTCATCGCGACGGGAAAGATTCAAGGAAATGTGTAACACGTGATTGATGCCAACGTAGGAATGCGTGATGAGCTGTGCTGACGTGGTTGCCTAGTTACGGGCTTTGTTGTCATTTTCATCCAGGCTGATTCCTTGGATACCAGAGGTATCGGTAACGAAGAGATTTAATCTGGTGTTCATCAGATCCACCGCACCACACTGTGAGGCACTCTTGTGGTATTCTATTTTCACAGCGACACGCACGCTACACATTTAAGCTTCCTATCAGTGTCGTGTTGTTTCAGCGATACGCACGCTGCACATTTAAGTCTATTATCAGTGACGTATTGCTTCAGCGATATGCACGTTATAAATTTAAGTCTCATGCTTCAGAGATACGCATCACTATAAATTTAAGTCTCGCATGCTCTAAGTTGCTACAGTTTTTGCGCATTGCTTCTGCCTTACGCATGCCCCTTACTGCGATGCGCACGCATCGATTTTCATAAAATTAAACATTGTGCCATTAGCGTGTTGCTTCAGCGATACGCACGCTCACTAAAGTTACAACATCTATAAGACTTTCACTCCAATCTGCGATGCGCACGCATTTAATGTTGTATCTATGATTATTGTAATTACTCCTGTTGTTTTTTATTTTATTTTTTTTTAAAGAGAAAAAATATGTTGATGTTATTGGAGCTAAAAATGAGTTACATAGTTATTCGTACCTGTATGAATACTGTTTTGTGATTCAGAGTTGAAGTATATTAGTGGGTAAAGGAGCATTGTAATTTCAGCTATAGTATAGCAAAAAAAAAAAAAAAATCATACATCAGGTGGTGCATTAGATGTTTGGAGCAATGCAGAATGTCACTGCTGCTCCATTTTTCTTAGCTTCTCCGGGTGAGCCCCCGATAAAATGGAAGAAGTGGAAAAAAGTTTTCGAAAGGTATGCGAGGGTATGTGGTGCATCACTAAGCGCAGAAAGGAAAACATCCTTATTACTCCATTGTTTGGGATCAGAAGGGCAAGATGTTTTTGATCATTTACCCGAATTGTCTACTGTTGAAGCTGAAGGTTTAAATGATTATGAAATGTGCATATGTAAATTAGACAAACATTATCTTCCTAAAATAAGTACAATTCTTGAAAGGTATCACTTTGGCAAAAGAATGCAACATGAAGAGGAAACGGTGGAAAGTTACTTAACTGATATGAGGAAGTTAGCTTCTTCATGCAAATTTGATGGCTTAGTTGATGAGCACTTACGTGATCAATTCATGTTGGGTTGCAACATGGATAAGGTTAGGGAAGAACTATGGCTTAGGGATGAGCCTACCTTGGATGAGGTTATTGCGGTGGCAAAAAGAATAGAGCACTTGTTGAAGTGTGTTTTCCATTATTAACAAAGATAAAACAGCTGACTCCAAAGTACAAAGTGTGAATGAAAAGAAAGTTGCTCCCAAAACATAAGACAGGGAGAAGTTTGTTAATAATAAAGGAAGGATGAATAGTTCTTCTTTCTCTTTGAGATGTTATAGGTGTGATAAATCTGGTCATCTCGCGAATGATAAAAAATGCCCCGCTCTAGGTAACATTTGTAATAAAAGTAAAAAAAAGGGGCATTATCCATCAGTTTGTAAAACTAAACCTCCTCCTAGGGTTAAAAGAATAGATGTATGTGAGGGTGATGGTGTCAATACAAGTTATGATGAATATGAGTGTGGACAGATTACTTCTGATATTGGTTGTCTTACTAATAAGAGGTCCATTTGATGAAATTCTAGTTGATGGCATTTCAACCCGTGTCTTATTCGACTCTGGTGCTAAAATAACTATTGTGTCCAATGAATTTTACATGAGCAAGTTAAGGGACAAGGTGAATTTGTTCAAACCTGACATAACTCCGGTAGCTTACGGTGGAGAACCTATAAAGTTACATGGATATTTTTTGGGTATGATTGAGTATCGAGACAGGATGATTTCAGGAAAGATTAACATGTCATAAAGGGGTGATAGTCTAATAAGTTGGATTCATCAGGGCGATCTTGGTGTTTACTTAGATCCCAATTCTGATCCTCAGATATTATTGAAGGACCCGGTGTGTGTTGTTGAGAAAGATTTTGATTGTGAATTCATGAGAAAGTTGAAGATGGGATTTCCAAATGTGTTTAATGATGGACTAGGTTGTTTAAAGGGTTATCAGCATAGGATTAAACTGAAAAATAATTCTATTCCTTCATTTTGTAAAGTCAGGGGAGTGCCTTTGTCTATTAAAGATGAAATGGAGAAAGAGTTGGACAAATTAAAAAAAAATGGGATAATTGAAGAGGTGGAAGGAACTGAATGGCTTTCTCCAGTGGTCGCTGCAAGGAAAGCTAATGGGGATTTGCGTCTGTGCATAGACTTGCGCCAATTGAATAAGAACGTAATTGTGGACAGATATCCCCTTCCTAATATCAATGAGTTACTAGTCTTATTGGGTGGTGCTAAAGGTTTTAGTACGATCGACCTAACGTCGGCATACCACCAAATTGATCTTGAACCATCTTGCAGAGATCTAAGGGCCTTTATTACACCATTTGGAACGTTTTGCTTCATTAGGATGCCTTTTGGTCTTGTTTCTGCGTCTTCAGTTTTTCAAAGGGTTATGGAAAGTTTGCTTAAAGGCATTGATGGTGTGTGCATTTACCAAGATGACATACTGGTGTTTGGTAATGATACAGAGCAACATGATTCTCGACTCAAAGATATACTTTCTAGGTTAAGTAATGGCAATTTGACAGTAAAGATTGAAAAGTGTAAATTCAGATCAGATTCTTTGAATTATCTTGGACATAAGATCTCTGGAAAGAATGTTAAACCAAAGGAAGACTTGGTTAGTTCTATTCATAAGTTGTCCGCACCTAGTTCTAGAGATGAGCTTCTGAGTTTTCTCGGCATGATTGAGTATTACGCAAAATTCATTAAAGGGTTTTCAGAACTAACATCCAATATGAGACTTCTTCTTAAGAGAGGAACTAATTTTGCGTGGTCGAGTGGATGTCAGGAAGAATTTTTAACTATCAAGGAGAAGTTAGCTAGTGCGCCGTTCTTACAGAGTTTTGATACAAATCTAAGATCTATTTTGACTACTGATGCAAGTGAAAAAGGGCTTGATGCTGTGTTGCAACAGATGAGTCCTGAAGGAATAAAGACTATTATGTTTCTTTCGCGTGGCTTGAAAGAACCAGAAACCAGGTATTCGGTGGTCGAGTGTGAGTCCTTAGCGACCTTTTGGGCTATAAAGAAATTGAAGAAATTTCTGTGGGCATTGATTTCAAAGTTAGAACGGACCACAAGCCATTGGTGGAGATTTTTGAGAATAAAGGCTTGGATATGATATCAAGTAGAATAACTAAATGGATAATTGGTCTTCAGGAGTACTCCTTTTCTATCAAATATATTCCTGGTGCAGATAATGTGGTTGCGGATGTATTTTCAAGATTAGTTTCTGAGGATTGTAGTGAGTGTAATGATGGTGATGAATGTGGGGAATGGGTCAGTACTGTGGAACCTAATCATATTTCTCAAGAGAAATGGTTTGATGAGGTAGCAGGAGATGATACTCTCAAAGAAGTTATGAATCTGATCCAGGGTAATTGGGTAAGTGCGAAATGTGGTTCAGATGGGACTAAACCTTTCTGGTATGTGAGGGATGAACTTGCGGTTGATGGAGGCATATCATTCAGGGGTTCGAAACTCATTCCTCCACGGAAACTTAGGAACGAATTAGTAAATTTGGGTCATGTTAGCCATCCCGGTTTTACCAAGATAAAAGAGAGGCTGCGTTCATCTTATTGGTGGCCAGGTATGGACAAATTTTTTGAGAGGCAAATCCGCGACTGTGTTATGTGCAATGTAAGTGATAAATCCAAAGTACCCAGGGTGCAACCCATGGTTGTTAGGTCTCGACCTAAATTACCATGGGATGACATTTCTTTGGATATTTTAGGACCAATTAACATGACGGGTTCTCAGATTTATCTCTTAGTCATAATTGATATGTACTCTCGCTGGCACGAGGTATTTTTTTTAGCTAGTATTGACTCTACGAATGTCATTAAATGTTTGAAAAAGTTGTTTGGTAGAGAGGGGTTGCCTAAATCAATTCTATCTGACAATGGTGTACAATTTGTTTCCAAAGAAATGGAAGAATTTTTAAGTTCTTGTGGGATTTTGCATAAAAGATGTTCTCTCTATCATCCAGAGGCAAACGGAATGGTAGAGAGGTTTAATAGGGTTTTAAAAGAAACAATTACTCTTGCAAAATCTCTTGCTCTGGATTGGAGGAGTGAAGTTCTTAAAAAAATCGAGGAATATAGAAGAACTCCTCATTCAACTACAGGGAAAACTCCATTTTTTTTGTTCCGTAGGAGAATTCCTAACACACATTTGGAGCCGAGTTGGGTTAATGAGTACAGTGTGAGCAAGGGTAGAGAGAATGTGTGTAATGAAGATGATCTTAAGGAAAGGGAAGATTGTAAAGTTAGTAAAAGAAAGATTAATTTTGACAGTAGGAATTGTGTCAAGCTATTAAAGGTGACAATTGGTGATTTAGTGGCAATCAAAAAGCCTGGGCAAGTTGGAAATGCAAATCTAAAGTATTTTAAACCTATGACTGTTATTAAGGTTTTTAGGAATGCTGTCAAGACTCAAGATCACCGTGTATGGAATCTGAAGAGAGTGGTAGTTCTGAAAAAGGGCCACAGCAAGATGAATGAGAGTGATGTTCACAAAAACTTAAAGGAGGATACATTGAGGGAGAATCTATCTACTCCTGCTGTGGAGGTCCGACGTTCATCGAGGGCTTCTTCACGTCCTAATTATTTAAAGGAATATGTTTAATAACGTAGTTTTTTTTTGTTTTTTTGTTTATTTTATTTTGCAGGGAAGGGAGATGTGTGGTATCTTCTTTTTTGTTGTGGTTGCTGTGTATGACATACTTGAGTTGTTGCCATGTATGACATACTGGAGTTCTGTAGAATCTATGTGTAGTTGGAAGGTTGGGGCATTAGAAGGTTCTGGTTGATAGCGGTTGGAGCTGATCTTGTTTACTGGTGGATAGGATCTTTCTATATGGAATAAATTCATCTTCTTCAACTTATTCTTGTGAGAGCCTGCGGCAAATTCTTGACAATACTGTAAAAATTAAGAACATAAGGGCAACTGGGATATCCGAGATATAGGCCATATCCCACTACGTTATCAGTGCATTTATTTATTATTTCTATGTAGTGCAGCTTGTATTATTTGGTACATCTGTGTGATTAAAGTACTTTCGTTCTTGCAAACATAAGCACTGAGTTTGAGATCAACTTTATTGTGTCTGTTGATTGACTGTCGAGTGCTGAGCTGCCTTCCTTTAAAGCGTGTGATTCCTTACCTTAATAGTAAAGTGTGGGTTCAGCTGTGCTTGGTCATGTTTGTAGAGCCATAGTATAATGCATCTGGCAGACCGGTGACAAACAACCTCATCTCCCCATGGCAGAGGCTCAGTAGTTCCTTCCTGCTCCATGGCCCTCTGAACAGGGTCGGACAACAGAGTTGTCAGGCAAGCTGAATTTTAACCCTGCAATGGTAGCACTGTATATTTCATAGCGGATACAGCAGTTGGCCAGATAAGAGCTAGTCACAAATGCACCTTCAGAGCTGTATATAGAGGCGTCATAACTTTTGCTGCTTGCCGAAGCCTAGGCAATGTAGACAATACATCCACAAGCGGCTTTGGGAAAGCATAGAATTCTGAAAGGGATAGATTTATCGCAACAGCCTATGACACTAGACAGTCTTTACAATAATTAAAAGAGCATAGCAAAGTTAAGATCACATTCAAGATCTGCACCAACTGATGTAATTGGTCGTTGCTAATACCCGGACAAATATGCAAGAGATAAACAAGTTAGGACAACTCAGAAAATCAGATAAGATTGGGCTGCCATAAGTTTCTGAAAGTATTGCCCACCTGGAAAGTAGGCTCAGCAGAGGGGTAGGAATAGAACAGGAACAGTCAAGTCACTGAACGAGCACCATCCACCCTGGCAAACTGTGGTGTTGCAGTGGTCCATTTGTGGTGCTTGTGGTGGGCGGGCAGGGGCCAAGCACCTTGGATGTCCGGGTAATTGCCCACTCTAACCATGTCTTAAAACAGCTCTGCATTCCAACCAAGGTCAAGCCAGTGGTCTGACTCATCCCTAAATGTCAAAGCACTAGCAGAATCTTCAAAATACTTTGAAAATACAAACAACATGTTAGAACATGATAAAAACGTAAACATTTTTTAAAAAGTGTTCCTTTAACATATGGAAGTTTTGCAAATTAGTACATTAGATTACATAATTAAATCGACATTTATTTGAAGCGTAAGTTTCTATACATGAACTTTGAAACATTTACGAATCCTCCCTCCTGGCAATGATGCCATGACTGAACCAATTGTCAGGTGTCCCTTCCATTGTAGCCAATAAAATTGCTATAGATGGAGTAACATTACAGGCTATAAAGCATTTGCAGGTGAGTTTTTGTACAGGACCTATCTTGAACTGAATTACTTGAAGGTGCTCTCAGATGTGACTATCAAGTACATTAGACACAGTAAATTAAAGTGATTTGACTTAGATCAGACAATTTAGTCATGCAAGGAAGCTGGAATTTGAACCCAGGTTTTCTGGTTATATATAGACCAGTTAAGCCACTGACTAGATTGCTTTCTTTTTCTTAATCCCTTTTGGACTAGTGTACAGTGTTTTTGTACAATTTCGTCAATGAATAGTATACAGTGTTAAGTAAATACACAGATGAAGGTAGGTGAAGGTAGGACACCATTTGCTAACAGAACAGGCTTTCTTAGATGTTACATAGCTATGCACACCTAAATAAAGGCAATTATATACATTTGTCTTCTGATGGAAAACGACATTAGGGGAAAGCAAACACAATTTGCTTTACTGCCTCGCCACTCACTTAAGCAAGAAGTCAAACTCGCTGGGTGTAGAACATAGCCTTGTACTGAACTTTCTCTTTTTACAGGCCGTCACTATATCTCTAGGTCAGGTCCGCCCACTGATCTGGTTGCTGACCGGGGTACAGCAGAAACTCGTTCACAGAAGTGTAAGCACAATATTTGCTACACCTGAAAGTACACTTACAAAAATTCGAGCACAGTGCATTCCACTGGAAAACATCAGATTGGATCCCCAGCTTTTCTGCCTGAGAGAACCCATATTAAAGCCATTGACCAACATATAATTTGGGTGGTGCTTCAAACAAGTCCCAGTAAACGATATATACGATAATCCTGTTTTGGGGACATGAGGAATAATGTCAGGGGTCCGGTCTATGTTAAAAACAGTATTAAGGAAACTATAGAATTATCTTGTTTTCTCGTGAGCTTACTGCGCCACCACATGATAAACTCCCCACATTGGTGCACAGCATTCCAGCTTGATTGCTTGAGTGACCTAAATTGCAGTTTCATTCTGCAAGACTCCTTACTTGTAATTATATGGTTATACATAAAAAGCATCACTTTGTGCAGTTTATTCATTTCTTATCAGGCGTCTTTGACCAGGGCATTCATATTTAGCAAGGCTCATTCACATAGCCATACAAACATAATTTTGTTACTGCCCAATAACGTTTTACACCAAAAAAGCTACCTAGTTTGTAGTAGATTTCCAGGGTGGAACCATAGAAGCCCCATTCAAATAATTTCGAAACACATTAATTACAGAATGCCTAAGTTCATTAACCATGGTTACCATGTGTAATTGTTACCAGTGCCAATAATGCTCTCCAACTGTATGCATACAATGAAATCTGTTGTGTGATAGTAAATATATGCATACAATATCATAAGTCAAATGTTGTTCTTTGTGATGCATCAGAGACGGCATACTATGGGATTTTAATTTAGTTTTGAATCCAAAACATTTTTAAAAGTAGCATGATGTTGCACAGGAACAGGCCTCTCCTTTCTTTCTAATGAAGTTAATAAGCAAACCGCATTCAACCCAGATTAAGCCTCGCTATTGCTACCTGTGTGCTGGATCAAATGGGAACATATTTAGCATTTTATGCGAAGATCATGTGGACTATATTTAAGTTATAGACAATCTAAGGGGTTCAGAGGAAGTCAAACGGATTCCTTACACTTTTAGTATTATTGTCATGATGAATTATTTATAGAACAAGTACAAGGGGTGTGTAGTTTTATAATATGTATGAACAATTCATGTGTACTGTAAAATGTATACCGATTTACAAAGCAAATTAAAATGTTATTTAAAACGCAGCACGTTACATTTATGTTACAGAGAGCAAATCACTCCAATCCCCCAGCTTTCCTTTGTCCACATAGATATTGCAAAAGTTGTAGGCTTTGCTTAAATGAATTGGACTAAAGTGCTACATTACATTGTCTTGTAAATGAAACTCCAGTGCTGGACAATTGTGTCTTTTAGGGGGGATGGGGTTATAAATGACGGGGACTAAACATACATTAAATCAAAAGTGAAATCTGTTGAGATATTTAGCATGTGTCTTCCTGAATAGCAATGATAATTTCTTTTCGGACGGGAGGTCTTCTGCATGTCTCTGGAGAGCTGCTTCCCCTGCCTTATGCTGATCTCCAGGCAAGTCACTTAAAAGTTACCTGCATGTTTTCTAGATCCTACCTCAGTAAACATGACAGTCATGCATTGTCATTGAGGGTCTCCCTGTTTACATGTATTGAGACCCTATAGCTTGGCTCTGAGGTCGAGGGGGGCATGCTTAGTGCACATCTATTTCACACAGTGGCTACTGCCCTCTCTACCCAGGCTGTGGTAAACGGACAGTGGTGACAGCAATAAATCTATAGTCAGGAATACCTGTATTCCTGTACCTTAGGAGGGTTGGGCTATTAGCCACCCTTACAATAAAGTCTGCTCAGTCACCCATGCCTGTGTCTACATGGGATGTGTGTTTGAGAGCCATTTGATTCACTGGGTGAGGATGATGAGTTTAACCATTGTGTTTAATGTGAACTGAGCTGTTCTGCTGGACATTTCTGCTCCCTCGTACCCCTCCCTATTCCTTAGAGAAGTCTAGGGTGGCGGGTTAGTGGGCTGATTAGGAACATTTGCCTTCACATCAAATGCTGAAACTACATAACTTCAAAACAAGGATTGATATCATGGCTCCAGCAAATGGGAGCAACCCTGTGCAACATGAACTGTAATAGGCAATGCTAATTGTGTGTCTCCCTGTTAACTTTGTTTTTCTAGTGCTTAGCGTCTCAGTGCTATAATACTGCTTTGGGTCAGAACTCTGGTCCAGAGGGCTGTAGAGGCATCTAGTTTTCCCTGTCTATTCTAGTTTTATATGCAGTATATTTCTCTTCTGTGAATTAAAGTACTTTTCTTTTTAAAAAGTAAAGCACTGACTGGACTTTGATCTTATTGGCTGATATTACTGTGTGCACTGTATGCTGAATGTCTAAACGCACCTCACCTCCTTGAGTAAGCCTTGTACGGCTATGTCTTGCTCCCTGAGAAAGTCAAGTGCTGGAGAGGAGTAGTTGGTTATCCAGTTTTTGGTCGACTGGTAATGAGGTCCTGGAACACCAGTGGGGAACACTCCAGTTGATGGTACTGGAGCATTGTAATCCCTGAGTGCCCTGGTGCCCAAGAACCAGGTCTAAAAATTTCGATAATCCATTGACAATAATTTTATCAGTGTGAGCAAATGCCTCTGTTTGCGCAATCACCCCTGTTTCTTTGCTGAATTTTATTGCTAGTATTGAGTATTTGCACGCTTCTGTCCAGTGCCCAGTGTATGTGCTCTGATCCCTAAAACATGTAAAAATTGGCTAATCCATGATTGGCCTATTTAATTCTACTGTAAAGCCATACGTTATGTTGTAGAAACCACACCTAAGGCATGCAAAGTTGAATGTCACCTGTGGATTGGAGCATCCACCGATATGACCAGTAAAACATGGCCTCAAGTCTACAAATGAGACTGACTGTGCAGTTTAAACCTGCGTTCCACCTTGTCAAAATAACCTTTTTGATAGTAGGAAAACGCTTACCTTTAAATATTAAGGGGCTCCAAAGTAGGCCTTGTAGCTCACAAGGTAGGGTGGCAAGTATTTAAAAAAGAAGGACAGGTAGAAATTGAATGTTGGCAGATTCCTACATACCCTCAAAAATGTATTTTCACTGTGAAAGGCTTTGGCTGTCGTATGAGGACAACTTGAGTGCAGATTAATCTATTGATTTTTCTATCTCGGGTTTGAGGCAAATAAGAGAAATGGTTCAATCATTATTTTTTTTTTTTTTTTTTGTTTTTTTTTTGTTGAAACCGTTTATTACAAAGTTCAAAGAATATACAAAGATGGGCCTACAACCTTCAGGCCGGCCGCTAGCAAACAAGAGGAGCATAAGATACACACAGTAGAACGCAGGCAGCGGCAAAGGGAAACATACAGGAGTCAGCCGCGTTGATGGCCACACCATACGAACCCCACATGACGGTTTCTTTTAAACATAAATAACAACAAACAAAATCCAATCACAAGGCAACCCACGATCGAAAACAGCAGCATGTGCTCCCCTAGAAGGGGGACCCTACCAAACCATAGGAGTATCAAAGGGGGGGAGAAGGTCAGAACAGGGACTGGGTGGACTCAGTGCCCGGTACCGGAGAGCTAAACCGGCTAAGGGGACGGTGCAGGCGATGGATCGGGCAATAACGGCGGGGCGCAGATTCCACCACGGTAGGCGTTCCAGGGGCCCCACACTTTCACCCATGTCCCAGGCTTACCTCTCGCTACATACACCACCTTTTCCCGAATCATGCACCAGTCCATATTTTCCTTCCAGGCCGAAACAGTCGGGGGCCTCTGGGAACCCCACAGTTGAGCAATATCGCGCTTGGCCACCATATATCCCAGAGTCACCCACCACGTCTGTGGCGCCGAATAGTCGGTTGGTTCCCACACGTTCAACAGGCATCTCCTCGCTTCGGGCAGCAGCGGCACACGCGTAACCACCCGCAGGACCTCATGCACGCCAGAATCGCTCCACCTCTGGGCATTCCCACAAAATAAGAAGAAAGGTCCCCAAAGAACCACACCCACGCTTACACAACCCGTCCACAGCATAGCCCATTCGCAATAGCCTTGGCCCCGTTATGTAGACCCTATGGAGTATCTTGAGCTGGACGAAGCGAAGGCGGGCCGGTATGGCCACCTCTTTCGGGGAGGCCACCGCAGAGACCCAGTCCTCGTCGTCCAGCTCCAATCCATCGGCAACCCAAGCCTCGCGAAGATCAAGCAGCAATCCCACGCGGTCATTGATCAGTTTTTTATAGATTAACGAGATCGTGCTTTCCGGAACATGTCCATCCAGCACTCTATCTTCCAGAGGGGAGTACTCCGGGATGGAGGCAACGTCCGGGAAGGCGGAGCATAGTGCATGACGGATCTGCATATACCGAAAGTACTCCCTGTCTTGCAACTGGAATTCCGTCTGCAGCATCCCGAACGTTTTGAATCTCCCCCTCGTCCAGAGATCCCCCACCCTGCTAATGCCTATCATGTCCCACTTCTCGAAGCCCTTCGAGGTCCACAGGGAGCCCAACTGCTCAGATGCGTACAGTGGTGACGCCCGGGTCAAACGATCCTTCCACCCCATCGCTACATTAGCCGCGTGCCACACTCTTACCATGACACGCGTGGGGCCCGTAAGACGTGCGTCGAGCGAGCTGGAGTAGAGCGCTCGATTATAGTCACCACCCGGCAGTAGCATCTTATCCATTTCAAAGGCCGGGTTTAGGGCGGGCCCGTATAGGCCGTGATTAATCGCAGCCAGCTGGGAGGCCCAATAATACCGTTTAATATCCGGGAGGGCAATCCCCCCGTCATACCACGGGAGCGTCAGCTTCGCCAGGGCGATACGCGGTCTCCCGTCCCAGAACAGGCGGCGTTGCAAGCTCTCCACCTCGCGGAAGTAGCGCGCCGGGACGAGGTCCATTGTATTCTGCAGAGCGTACAGGAAACGCGGCAGCGACATCATCTTAAACAATGCCGCCCGGCCGAGTGGCGAGAGCGGCAAACGCCGCCAACGCACGACATCCTCCTTCAGGCGCTGGAGGGGGGGCAGCAGGTTTCGATCATACCGGGCCTCCGCGTCTAGGGTGATGAAGATACCCAGGTACCTAAATCCCTGCGGGGCGATCTGGATAGGACAGCCCCGCGGAAGGATAGGAGCCTCCCCAGAGAGAACATACACGCACGATTTAGCCCAGTTGATGACGAGGCCGGAGTTACGACCAAATGAGTGCAATACATCAACCAGGACTATCAGTGATTTACGTGGGGAAGCCAGGTACAGGAGAATATCGTCAGCATATAGAGACACGCGGTCCTCATACTCGGGGGTCCAGCGGAGACCACGAATAGAAGGTTCCCACCGCAGCCACTCCGCCAGGGGCTCCAAGGCAAGCGCAAAAAGAAGCGGCGATAACGGGCAGCCCTGCCGCGTGCCCCTGCCCAACTCAAACGGAGCCGACACTCTACCGTTCACAACCACCTGCGCCAGTGGGCCAGAGTACAACAATTTAACCCAGCTGATAAACCCTGGGCCAAACCCAAATTTCGTGAGCGTCGCCCAAATATATGGCCATTCAAGTGTGTCAAACGCCATAGTGGCGTCCAAGGATGCCAAGATGGCCGGCTCCCGCATGAACGGGACACGTGCGAGCACCCCATGCAAACGCCGCAGGTTAAGCGCTGTGTTACGATGGGGGATAAAGCCGGACTGGTCCTGGTGGACCAAGTCACACACCACGCCGACCAGCCGATTGAGCAGAACCTTGGCGAGAATTTTGGGCTCCGCATTCAATAACGAAATGGGTCGATAGGATGTGACCCGGTCCCGAGGCCTCCCCTCCTTGTGGATAACCACGATGGTAGCCAGGCGCTGGTCTAGAGGGAGGGAACCCACCGAGTGGGCCGCAAGGAACATAGCACGGAGATGCGGCGCCAGCGTATCCGGTCGCAGCTTATACAACTCGATGGGAAGACCATTAGGACCCATGGCCTTGCCGGAAGCGACCGAGCGTATGGCGAGGGCAATTTCTTCGGAGGTTGGAGCGGCGTCCAACAACACTCTGTCCTCCTCAGAAAGGGAAGGCAGCGCGATATCTCTGAGCAGGGCATGGGAATCCTCTTCAGAGCGGGAAGACACTGGAGAATATACCCCACGGAAATAGTCCGCGAAGCAGGAGACAATTTCCTCCGGTTCAGTGACACATACACCATTCATTTTCTCAATCAACGGGACAACACGACTCGCTCTCTCTTTTTTATCCAGCCACGCAATCAATTTACCAGCCTTATCACCCACATCATACAGTCTCCCCTGTTGCTCCCTACTGAGGCCCCTGGCCGCCTCCGTGACGAGGGCCTTATAGGCCGCTTGCTTGAGTTGGAGAACATGTAATTTATCCTCCGTCACCCCACGTTCTAGATTCCCCTCCAACTCGGTTATCTCAGCTTCAACACGGGTCACCTCCTCCCGCTCGCGCCTCCGGGAGTGGGAAATAAGGGACAGGGCTTCTCCTCGGAGTACTGTCTTAAACGCCTCCCACAGTGAGACCGCCGAAGACACAGACCCCACATTCTCGTCAAAATAGCGCTTAAGGGATTTAATCAGTTCTGCGCGAATGGTGGGGTCACGCAGGTACCAGGGATTGATCGGGGCCACTCTACCCTCTCCCCTCGGCAAAACATCAAAGTGCAACAAGAGCGGAGAGTGGTCCGAAATACCCCGTGCCAAATGGCGCACTTCTCCCACCCTCCCTACATAAGCCGCAGGGACCAGGACATAATCTAGCCGTGAGAGACTACCATGGGCCCCTGAATGGAAGGTGTACTGTAGCTGCGTGGGATGTTTTAGACGCCAACAATCCACCAGCCCCAGGGTATCCAAGAGGCCAGATAACCACTCTTGGGCCCGGGGGAGATCCCTAGGGGGGTGACGATCCACAGTTCCGGAAACAACAGCATTAAAATCCCCCCCCACCACTAGAATCCCCTCCGGAAGGCCAAGGAGGAGGTGCCCCAGGTCCACAAAGGTGGTCGTCTGCAGCCCCGGTGGGACATATACTGACACAAAAACGATCGCTCTGCCCTCCAGTCTGCCCACCAAAACCGTGTAACGTCCCCTATCGTCATGGCGCACCTCATCAATCTCCAACGGGAGCGAGTTTTTAACCATAATGCCCACACCCCTTGAACCGGACGTGAAGCCCGCATGGGCCACAAGGCGGTAGCCCCGTCGATTCATAGCGCAAAAGGAATTGCCAATGAGGTGCGTCTCCTGCAGAAAAACTATATCGGGCGAAATTCGCTTCAAGAACTGCAGGACCACACCTCGTTTTATCCTGTCCCCCAGTCCATTAACATTCCAGGACAACAAACTCAGTCCCCTACCCCCCATCATAAACAGAAGTCATCACTCGTCCCCCAGAGAGCACTGTAGAGATAACACAAAGATACGTTTGCCTTGTGGTGGAAACGAACAACACCCCACCCCAACCCACCCATACCAACAAAACTCCCCCCACCCTGCACCCCTGCATGAGCCCGGACAGCCCCCCAACTTGCAGTGTGCCTGTCGCCCCTATAAAAGAAACTAGCTAGACCCCCTAGAGGAGGAAAGAGTACCCCTTCTAGACCCCACACAACCTCCATGGGAGGGGAATGTACAAAGACAGACGCTTGATCGAAAGTAGCATCGTATTCGTCCTGAGTGAGGCCCAGTATTGACCCCTCAGTCCCGATCCAGTGGGCCGCCTCCTCCCGCCGCCCCCCCCCCCGCCATCTCGATCACGATCCCCAGACAGAGTGTCCAGCCAGTCCCCTGCCGCTTCGGGACGATCAAAAAAGTGCGTGCGACCATCCACCTCCACTCGCAGCTTGGCCGGGAAGAGCATGGCGTACTTTAAGTTCAGGTCCCGGAGTCGGCGTTTAACGCCGAGGAAGCTCAGTCTTTGCTTCTGGACCACCTGGGTGAAATCAGGGTAAAAGTTCACCTCCATATTGTCCAACTTAACCGGCCCATGTAGTCTGGAAGCTTGCAGGATAGCGTCTCTGTCCCGAAAGTTAAAAATCCGGGCAATGAGAGGTCGCGGAGGGGCTCCGACCTTCGGTCTTCCCCCGGGAACCCTGTGGGCCCTCTCCACAGCAAAAAATGTACTCAGGCCCCGAGGCTGGAGATGGGTAGCAATCAGGTCCTCCACAAATAGATCCGCCGCCGCTTCCTCCCGTCCCTCGGGCACTCCGATGATCCGGACGTTATTCCTCCGGGCCCGACTCTCGGTATCCTCGAGGCGCCGATCCATAAGTGCGCTCGCCTGACTTACCTCCAGTTGTAGTGCCGCCACCTCAGTCGTAAGGCCCGATGCGGTGTGGGCCAAAGAGTCAACTCGATCGTTGGTCTTGGAAAGATCGGCCCTCACCAGGCCAACGTCTACAAGGACCGCATCGATCTTCTGTGCCAGGGTGTCGAACCGCTGGCCCATCGAGGCCCTCATCTCGGAAATGGCGCCCATGACGTCGTGGAGAGTCAGATCCGTGGGCAAGTCCGGGGCATCAGAGGGGCCCTCAGGGGACTTGTGCGGTCCGCCGGGAGATCCCCTCTGGAGGGTATAGCGGTCCATGCTGTTGGCCGGATGGACGGTGCCACGTCGGGTCGACTTGGTCTTTGACCGATCCCCATCTTGTTTCGTGGCCATCGCCGCTGGTCCCACAATCGAACCAGCAACGTCGTAGAGGGCAGGCAATCAGGGCCACGAGCTCCGGGGGGGCCACCCCAGATCGGCGGGGTGGGCCACAGCAGGCAGGCAGGCCGGGTCCCCCAGCGAGGCCACACCAACACAAAAGGCTCCGCGATCTCACTTGCAGAAACGGCGAGAAAGCGAAAGTGCGGGGTACGCGACTCGCCAGGCCCGGCCCGCAGTTGTTGTTCACTTTGCCACTGGGTCACCCCCCAACGCAAATCCGGGGTTCGGCGAGAAGAAGGCCGCAAACCTCAATCGGTGCTCACTCCGGCACCCGGGGTCCAATTCGAGAACGGAAAACGGGTTCCACCTCAGCTCAGGCTCACCAACACAGTCCCCTCAATCGAGGCAGGATGAATTCAGGATAAATGTAGGAGGTTGCGGAGGTCCTCGGGAGCCTCGCACCTACGCGGCCATCTTGGTTGCGCGCTAGGCTCCTAACTCTCAATCATTATTTTTAATATTTATTAAAAGTCCAATTCTATGGGAAGACTGAAAGCTCAGATTATGCAAACTTTCTTCATTTTGTTTTCTCAGCAGCGCAATGTAACAACACCATTACACAACATACAACATACATTTCCCATGAGTCCTACGAAAAACAAAGTCAGCCACTCATTTGACTGCCTTTCTCCCATTAGATATTCTCCAAGAAAAAGCACTCCTCTTTCTTTGCTGCTCAGCAGCCGGTTAAGTGCTTCCCTTACAGATTTTCTATAAGGTGACTGAGTGCGAGTTTGGACAGGTTAAGAGGTGCGTACCGGGTAGTATGGTATATATTGCTCTGCTTGATACTTAAATGTATTAGAGAAATGTGCTTCTCCATTGAAGGATTATTTTCGGGCATAGTTTAACCCGCTGCATGCCCTACGGCTGACTGACGCTTCAGCACAGGCAGGTGACAATTTCCACCATAACCTATTGCGTGGTAGCAGGCATTGGCCACTAGATGGTACACGCATTTCATTTGTTTTCCCATCTGCGAGGGACCGTAGAGAGACTCTTGCTTCCCTGTGACCAGTGCAGGAATCATCTGATCATTCCCCGTGATTGTAAAGCAGCATTACTGGGTGCACTCTGTTATCAGTGGCCACAGGCTGAGGGCCTAGAAATTAGGGTAAGCTGGTTCTTAGGTGTTTTAGCCTGCCTGTGCTATCCGAGGGTTTAGGTACCAAATAGTCTGATTTCCCTCTTTAAAGTGTGGGCAGATAACCCTGATAAGTGAATTACTTGACATTATCCCCTCATTGACTCAGGGACAATTTTAGTCCACTTTTGGGAACATAAAGATAAACGTCGGTACTGAATGGCAGGAACCAGAAGAGAGGTTTTTGATGAGGGCCAGAAGGAAGAATCCCTGCTTCCTGTGTATGAGAAATTTGTTGACGACATTGATGTTTCCTTGCAGAGACCAGTTTTGAATGCCCTGGAGTCCGTATGCAAACCAATCTCTTGTTGGTGGCCAAATTTAGCTGGAACCCTTCTGGTTGGGAGAAGATAGAAGGCAGACCAAGTCTCCGAACCCCAGGGAGCCCCAAAAGGCGGCGGCAAGATCAAGACATTTTCTTCACCCTCTCAGATGCCTTCGAGACATTGAGACAGGCCTTCCTGAAAATGCAGTCAAATGCCATTGATATTTCATGGGATGTTGGCCCAGGAAGCACCCAAAGTGATAAAAAGGTCTTATGCAGCTAAATGCCTTAGATGACTGGGAATATTCAGGAGATTCAGATCTGGATGAGGACTCGGGAAGGAGCCTGGTTCTAGCAGATGCTGGTGACCAGAAGGCATTCCCAAACCACCCAAGATCAATAGTGCCCTCAGGGGAGCAGGCAAGGTGCCAATGGATCATATGGTATGTTGGACCTGGACAACATCTACCAAAAAAGGTTGGCTCAGTGGATCCCAGCTCTGAAGGCAGCTGAATATGTATGCAGTAGAATCAGGAAACATCTGGCTAAAGAGGTCAGAGTAGGTTGAAGATGGATTGCCTGAGACCACTGTTAGACGAGAAAGTAGCTTCAACCCTGGAATTATATGGGAAGATGGGCATGTTTGTGACTAAATTAATCAAAGACCTGAAACAGGGTATAGACTGTTCCTGGCGAGCGTGCCAGGATAACCGTCTGGATGTGGTAAGGCCCCTTACAAAAAGTCTTGACATGACAGAGGAAGCCAGGGATACTACTGGTGATATATTAGCCCCCAACATACTGTCAGGCTGGGCACACAGCATGCCATATATTTCCTCAGGATCGCCAACTGTACCTTGTTCATGGGAAGAACTTGTTCTCTCCTTGTTTAAATAGACCCAAAGCTTGACGAACGTGCTACCACTGAGGCTGGTCAGGTGGTGGGCGGAGAACTCTTCAGAGAGCCTTTTATAAAAGGATTAAGCAAGTTTATTACCACATTTCCTCAATTGATAAAGCCCAGCAGTCAACTAAAAAGGTTTTGACCAAACTGATTTTAGGAGGGAGAGGAGGCAGGTAGAGGCAGGGGGCACTCGACTGACCGCCCTTATTCCCCAGCCTCCCAGAGGAGCCAAGGTAAGAAGCCATATCAATGGCAGTACCAAAAATAATTCTGAGGGTTCTTCCCCACCAGAGCTGCCTGCAGAGAATGTGATGGAAGAGGAGGATTCAGAGGTGCATCCAATGCCCCAGGAGACTCATCCGGTAAGAAGTATCCCTTCTTCCCAACCAACAGTGGGAGGCACACTGAGAATGTCCCACTAACCAAATGGAGTGAAATTACTAGGATACCTGGGTTCTGCAAACTGACAGGGTTTCACATTGAATTCTACGTGAGTACAGTACAGAGACTGAAACCCAACCAACTTAATTTTTTAGAAGAGTTGTCAAAGATCATAGAACAAGACCCCCTGGGATCTGCTCTCCCAGCACGCCAGTCCGCCTCAGCCCAGATTGCAAGTGCCCCTGCCTCTCACGCAGCGGAGCATGGTTCGAGTCCCCTGGACTCTCCTGCCTTTTTTGGCTTCTCGCCCCATTTTGTGACTGACTCCACTTCTCTTTCCATTGTGCTTTTTTCGTCCATTCTATTTTTTGTTTTTGCCTCTTTTCCCCCCTAGTTTACTTTAGCTGTGTTTTGCCTTCTTTGCTTGTTGTTCTCGTCTAACTTTTCTCCATTTCCTTCTCTGTCCCTTTTTTCCCGCTCTTACCCGCTGCTGCTGCCCTCGCTGCCCCTCCCGCCTTCCTGGTGTCCCTGCCATCCCCCAACTTAATTGCGGCAGCTGCGCGCTGAGGTTTAACAAGACCCCCTGGGATCTGCTCTTCCAGCACCCAGCTCCGCCTCAGCCCAGATCGCTAGTGCCCCTGCCTCTCATGCAGCAGAGCATGGTTCGAGTCCCCCGCACTCTTCTTCTGCCTTTTTTGGCTTCTCGTCCCGTTTTTTTGCCTGCCTCCACTTCTCTTTCAATTGTGCTTTTTTTCGTCCATTCTATTTGTATTTTTTGCCTCTTTTCTGCCTTAGTTTACTTTAGTTGTGTTTTGCCTTCTTTGCTTGTCATTCTCGTCTAACGTTCCCCCATTTCCTTTGTGCCTTTTTTTCAGCTATTTTCCGCTTTCTCGCCGCTGCAGCCCCGCGGCCCCTCCCGCCTCCCTGCTATCCCCACCCTACCCTTACTTAATGGCGGCCGCTGTGCAGGCGCGCCGTTGGTGCGCCAAAGGCAACCCGACTGCGACCAACGCCAGGAACCCTGGGCTTCCAACTTGCCAATGTTACAGCTCCATGGCCGTCCACGCACTCAATGTCGGCAAGAACTACAACTACAAGCTCTCCTCACCTCTCGACACCCACAGACCTTTCACAATGCGAAACTGCCACCACTCTTTCAACCTCAGAGGCCCAGGACCCGCCTCCACCATCTAGCAACAACTCCATTGCACCACAAACACTGCAATGCATCCTCCTCAACGTCCGCTTCCTCCACAAACACGCCACGGAAATCTGGGACCTCCTCAACAGCACCACTCCCAACGTCCCCTTCCTTACCGAAACCTGGATGAACACCACCTCAGGACCAGACATCGCAATCGCCATCCCCAAATGATACAAAATCACCCGGAAGGACTGCCCAAATCGCCCCGGGGGAGGCATCGCCCACCAAGCCAACCTCCGTCTGAGCACCTGCACCGAGAGACCCTCAGAGCTAATGGAACACCTCCACTTCAAGATACAGACAAACCCATCCACCACCCTCAGAGGCACCCTCATCTACAGACCCTCCGGCCCCTGCGCACCTTTCTCCGACTCCATCACCGACATTATCACCCCACACGCCATCACCTACACCGAATACACCTTGCTGGGAGACCTCAACTTCCACCTCGACAACCGCCAAGACCCTAACCCCACCTCCCTACTGGATAACCTCCACATCATTGGACTCAAACAGATTGTACCATAACCAACATACTCTGCAGGACACACCCTAGACCCCATCTTCACCGCAGGAAACTCCACCACCTTCAGTCATACCTCCAAACTCCCAAGGACAGATCACCGCTGCGTCCACTTCACCTTCTAAACAAACATCTCCAGCAGACGCCCACTCCAGCTACAGCACAGGAATTGGAACATGATCTCCGAAGATCAGCTCTCCGCCTCCCTCAGCGGCTCCACTCCCACCGCCATTGAAGACGACCCTACCACCGCTTCCCGCACCCTACACAAATGGATCACCAACGGCGTCCACACCATCGCCGCCAACACCATCGCCCCCTTCAAGACATCCTCAAACTCACACGGCAAGAAAGCCAGCTAGTTCTCCACAGAACGCCGGGAATCAAGGCAAACCTGCTGATGCCTGGAAAAGCTATGGAGAAACTCCAAAACCCCAGCAGACCTTGACAACTAAAAAGCAGCCACTACCGCACACCACAAACTCATCAGACACTCAAGGAAGAAAGCACTCCAGGACAGAGTCCCCACCCACGCACACAACAGCAAAGAACTCTTAAGCATCATCAAAGAATTCGCCCAACCCAACTGTGAGACTACTGACATCCCACCCTCCCAGGACCTCTGCGACAGACTCAGCACCTTTTTCCATCACAAAATCAAGACCATCTATGACAACTTCGATGACAACAACCCCCACGAGGAACCCACTCCCACCGCTCCCCTCACCACACAACCGACACTGGACAGCTGGACCGCCCTCAGCATCGAAGACACCCTCAAGACTATGAAGACCATCAAGTCCACGGACCCCTGCCCCCACCACATCTACCACAGAGCGCAGACATCATCGCCCCTGAGCTGCAAAGAATCATCAACTACTCCTTCAAAACCGCCTCCTTCCCCGAAGATGGAAAACACGCCTAGATCAACCCTCTCCTGAAAAAACCCTTGGCGGACCCCACCGACCTCAAGAACTTCAGACTGATCCCCTTACATCCGTACCATGCGAAAGTCATGGAAAAAGCGGTCAACAGCCAACTCGCCTCCTTTATTGACAAAAAACAACATCGTCGCCTCCTCCCAATCAGGATTCAGAAAGAACCACAGCACTAAAATCGCCCTTATCGCCGTGACAGATGACATCTGCTCCCTCCTCGACAGACCGAGGAGAGACTGTAGCCCTCATCCTCCTGGACCTCTCCGCAGCCTTCGTCGCAGTCTAACACAGCACCCTAGCCCGCAGACTCCACGACACAGGAATCTGGAACAAAGCCCTCGACTGGATCCGCTCTTTTCTCTCCGGCAGAACGCAGCGAGTCAGACTCTCTCCCTTCTTCTCGGATCCCACACCAACCACCTGCGGAGTCCCCCAAGGATCTCCATCAGCCCCACCCTGTTCAACGTCTACATGGCCCCACTCGCGTACACGAACTCAACATCGTATCTTACGCCGACGACTCCCAAATCATCCTCTCCCTATCCAACGAATCCAACATTTCCAAACACAACTTTCAAGAAGGAATGGAAGCACTCACCAGATGGATGAAGAACAGTTGCCTACAACTCAACACAGACAAAACCAAAGTACTCATCATAGGCACTCACCCGGACGCCTGGAACGACACCTTCCCTTGGAAACCCACCCCCACCCACGGACCACGCACGCAACCTGGGAATCATCCTGGACTCCAAACTCAAAATGGACCGCCAAATCAACACCATCACCTCATCCTGTTTTCACACTCTCTGCCTCCTACGAAAGACCTTCAACTGGATCCCTCTCGAACACAGAAAAAACATCACCCACGCCCTCATCAGCAGCAGACTGGACTACGGCAACGCACTCCATGCCGGGATCAACAAGAACCTCACCCAGAAACTCCAGAACGCCTCTGCCAGACTTGTCTTCAGCCTACCGCGCCACTGCCACATCACCCAACACCTGCAGGCACTTCACTGGCTCCCCGTCAAGAAGAGAATCTCCTTCAAGCTTCTCACCCACGCCCACAAAGCCCTCCACAACACCGGTCCCGCCTACATGAACCACCTCCTCTCGTTCCATCCACCCCAAAGATCCGTCCGCTCAGTCCTGCTCTCCCTTGAGACAGTGCCTCTCATGAAGAAGACCAGAACAGAAAGCTGCTCCTTCTCCTTCCTCGCGGCCAAGGCATAGAACACCCTCCCTCTCCACCTCTGTCAGACAGCAACAAGAAGTTCCTGCGGGACCTGAAGACCTGGCTCTAAGATGAACCACCGTGAACGTCCAGGAGCTGCGTGCCTCCCCTTTGGGTGAGTAGTTGCGCTTAACACACCCCTGATTGATTGATTGATTGAATAAGAGGTACAGACCATGTGAGACACAAGGGCTACTACGCCAACCTCCTTTAACCCTTAGCAATCTTTTTTTGATGGAAAAAAGGGACCAAGGATTCCGTCCGGTGATAAATCTAAAGCAATTCCGCAACTGGCTTGAATGCCATTATTTCAAGATGGAGGAAATGCAATTCTTCAGGACTATAATTCTGCAAACTGATTGGATGGTAAGACTGAACTTAAAAAATGCCTACTTTACCATTACAAGTTTCGAAACCAACAGGAGCTTTTTCAGTTTGAATGGAGATAGCAGGTGTACAAATGTATGGCCCTGCCTGTTCGGAATGTTTTCCTCTCCCTAGTCCATCACCAAGGTGATGAGACTGGCAGCAAAAGTTCTTCGAGCCAGGGGATCAGACTGATCATCAATCTGGACAGCATCCTGCTCATGAACCAGATTTATCATCAATGCACAGAAATCTGTTTGTGAACCTACATAGAATATCATCTTCTGGGGGGTCATCATAAACTCAGTTCAGCAGTCGCTGAAGCTGCAGCAAAAGAATATGGTATTCATCTGGAAATAATTGAGAATGACTCTAGGGAAGAAGTGTATGCCTCCAGCACACCTATACAGAGTGGTGGGACTCCTGGTGTCCTCCATCCATGCAATCATTCCAAGATACTTCCTATACAAAGCACTGCAGGGGTTGAAAGCGGCTCATCTGAGGAGAAACTGAGTTACACAACATAGGTGAAGCTGTCACAGAAAGCCAAAACACAGCTGCAGTGGTGGATTGAACACGTGGAAGCATGGACTGGTTGCACCACCTTCAGATCGGTACTAGATCTAGTAATAAAGTCAGATGCAAATCAGGCTGGGGGGGCCTGGTGTGGTGAGATAACAGGGAAAACAACTACACATCAATTACATGAAACTTCTGGTGGGTTCATTTGTGGTGAGTTGTCCTACAAGGACAGTGTCTCATTTGCTATTTTCCTAAAGATGGACAATGTATCAGCAGTCTGAAGGTTGAGGAAAATATCAGTCACAGCAAAAAAAACTCCTGGGGAAAGTAAACTCGGTAGCAGACCCCAGGTACCTGAAAGACTTCAGTGCTTGCCAATTGGATCAGGAAATATACATAGTAATAATACCCAAGTGGGGTCCTTGTCGGGGGGGGGCCTGTCTGCATTGCATCTCAGTGCTCAACTTCCATTTTTTGCAGCTGGAGGCCAGGCCTGTTGTCAGAAATTACTGGCGCCTTTCTGCAGGCGTTCAGTGGAATTCTATACATTTCCTCCCTTTTCGATGATAGCAAGACTATCAGTGTAAGTCTGGAGGCAGAAGTCAACAGTGGTCCCTGTGATGCCGCTCTGGTGGTCGCAAGACTGGTTTCCAGTTCTTCTGGAGCTTGCTTCAGATTTTCCAATCCTATTTCCCTGGAGTACGAATATTCTCAAGGATGTTTGTGGCAGATCATATCAGTTAGTGCTAGACGGGACACGGAGACTGGTGGTGTGGAAGATCACAGACGTCTCTGGAAAATCCCAGGACATTCAATACATGCTTCACATGTCATCAGGAAGGCATGGTCAGATTCTACAACCAAGAAATATGGTTCAGCTTGGCCTAGATGGTCACACTGGTGTGTGGGATGGAATTTGGATCCTGTGGGGACAGACATAGTCATATTCTTGCCTGATTTGGCAGAGAGTGGGATGGCCTACCATATTGTCAATACTTTCAGATCGGCATTTTCAGTGGGACATGTACCATGTGATGGAGTTCTGATTGGGGAACATCCTTTGGTGTGCCGGCTGCTTTGAGGGATGAGACTGTCTGTACCTCCAGAGCCAAGGTACTCTCACTTATGGGATGTCAACATTGTCTTATGCTGATTAGAGTCTTGGCCTGATTACCAATTCCTGTGTAGGAAACAGTTGAAAGGTTAAGTTAGCCATGCTTTTATGTTTAATTTCTTGCAAGAGGGTCTCAGACCTCAGAGCATTCAAAGTTACCTCCAGGATGTTTTCTCCAGAATGGGTCACTTTCATTGTATCCAGAAATATAAAATTGCATACCAGGATAGTATGCACTCCGTCATTTTCAGATAATCCCCAAATTGTATGTGGTAAGGTATATTGAAGCATATGAGATGATGATGAAAGAACAGCGGCCTGCGGGCATTAGACAGTTGCTTTTTCCAATTAAGACACCACACAAATCAGTCTAGCCACCCAAGATCTCAATATGGATGTGATGGGTTATGAATGAGGCCGGAATTGACACATTTGCTTTTAGTGCCCCTTCGGCAAGAGGGACTGTGGCATCGAAGGCTTTTCCCTTGGTAAGATATTCTTAACATGCCTGATTGGTCGTCTGAGTCCACTTTTAAGAAGTTCTATTTCAAACCAGTAACAGGGGCAGCTTCACTGGTAGTCAGTCAATTTTAAACTTGCATAATCTGAGCCTCTGTTGCTGATACTGTATGCAAAATTTCCAATGTGAAGGTAAGTTTCAGTTCTGTTAAGGATATGGAGGCGAGGCTTATCCCACCCAAGTTGGTAAAACTTTCATTCTGTGACCCAACCCTGGATGGCGACATTCCTTTATCGTGAGGTATAAGTATATTTCTTGTCAATTGTGCAAGAAACTTCAGTGATGCATTGCTGTTGAATATTATATTACCTGTATTTGGAGATGATTTCTTTCAAATTGTTCCTTATTTCTAAGATCAGATCTAAAACAGGAGTATTAATGGTGTTTTGCTCTGTGTATTGATTTGCACATTAAGAAAGTGGTAGCGTTTTCCCTTGAGATTGTCAGAACCACCTTCAAAGGGCCATTTGGCAAGCATGAGTTGCTGGGTCCAACAATGGTGGTTGAGGTCTTTTACTCATGGTGTCCCAGCACGAGGCCTGCTATTGACTCTAAGGAACTGAGCTAAGTACCCCTTCCACTTTTGACTCTGAGTGGGAGCACAAGTCGAACAATCAAAGCCTTCTTGAGGAGGAGGGAGGTGTAGGTCGAACACAGACTCACAACACAAGATACGTTCAGCAACCACAATAAAGGAATAAACAGCCAAATACTCGGTTCTTTAAAAAGTAGTATTTATATGCATGCATACACAAAGCGAAATATAATTCACACTAAATAATAACACACTCTTTATAAGGTCTGTATTCTAGCACTGTCCATGGAGGCATAGCGCCTCGCTATTCTAACTATGACCTGAGGTTATTCCCCATTTCCTAGAGGCAACATGCAGGTTAGTCCCTCCTAGAAAATATGAGTCTTAAAAGTCACACAATGTCTATTAAAATTCAAAGGTGTCGCAGTGACTTTGTCCATTCATAGCAGGGCCTCCCCCACCCCCTCAAAAGGTGTAGTCTTACCCACACCTTGTTGTAGACAATACCGAAGGCCCTGGTCTGTTCAGCGATCCTGAGTTATGGTCGACTTCAGCTGATACCAGTGATGAGCAGTAGTCTTGTCGCTTCTGGCATAGGGTCTGGACCTCCATGGTGCTCCTCTGTTGTCACAGTAAGCACTGTCTGTTTCCGATGGCAGACCTGGGGTGCCACACTAGTTCCAATGACAAAATAGCAGTTCTGAGTTCACAATTGCAAAGGCCCTCTGCTTCCTCCATGGCCCCCTATCTGGCATACGGGGATCACACTCTGTGCACAGAAGGTCACGTCCTTCTTCAGGTCACAGCACTGCACAGGGTGACGGTCCTGTCTTCACCACAGCGCTGCACCAGGGTGACAGCCCTTAAAATTCACCACAGCCCCCACTTGGCTAACGGGGGTTGCAAGCCATGCACTTGAGGCAGCACCCCTCTTTGGATCGCGAGACTTCACAGGGCGACGGCCCCATCTTCATTACAGCATTACACTAGATCAACCTTGCATATGGGGGAGGGGCAATGCACGTAGGTGGAGGGCCTTTTTGGTGCGGTGGTCCCAACAGATCAGAATCTCATACTGCACTCCTGGGATTCACTTGGCAGGATACCCACTGGACCTCACTCCCTCCAGTCAATCTTCCTTCTTCTCCTCACAGAGTCCACTGGTCAGGCAGAAGCTGGTGTGCCAGGCTTTAGGTGAGTGTTTCCTGAATGTCCTGGGTGGTGTCACCTCAACCGGCATGGGAGACTGGCTGATCATCAGTCCTTGTTCTACTTGCTAGTATACATCTTCAGTTTGAGAATTAGGGAGGCTCAAGCTCTCCTTTTTATAATCCTTTTAGAGACACAAATGTGATTTAGTGCCTTTGCTTTTTGAATTTTGTGTTCTGGGGGATGCATGCATTGAATTGCCATTCCTCTGTCTTGCTCTTCTCAGTCAACAGTCTATCAGAGCAGTTGGTTCTTGAAATCTGAAAACAAACACAGGCGATGGGAGTAATAAAAGGATCACACTGGATGTCAGCCTCAGTAATATGTGTATAATGGGTTTACAAAAGGCCTCCAGCCCTACTCTTCATAATTCTATTATCCTATCATATCAGTGATATGTGTATAATAGGTTTACAAAAGGCCTCTACGCCTACTCTTCATAATTCTATTATCAGCCCTAGCTCCTTCCTGAGATGTGCCGTGGCCCCTTTGACCAGTGACCTCTCTTTACACAATCAAAGTGCCTCATCTGAAGTGTACGTAAGAGCCTTAGCTTTCCTACCTCCAGTGTGTGTCCCACCCAGCTCTCAGGAATGCAGCAATCTGAAAATCTGTGTAGGGGCTTTTCTACCTCCACATGTTCCTCCAGCAAGAGCAGAGTCCCCCAAAATGGAACTCAGAGACCTGCATATAGTGTGCCCTTTATGAGCACACAGACAACCCAGAGCTCATGCGCAACCCTGTGTGTTGATACCCATTTACTGTACGATTTTATAGGCGCGCACACATCCCAGCGTGCACACACAATCACATGTGTGGCCTGGCACACCATACATTCCAATGCAGGCCAAGGTTGTATTAAGATCACAGCAATGGATCTTTATAATAGTTGGCCAGGAGGCACCACTCTAGTGATATAGGTAAGAAGGCCTCTTCACTCTCCTGATTACTATTACTTGAAAATACAGTATGCTGCCGCCACAATGCTCAAGCTGCTTAACTCCCAGTGAAGGCCTTCCATGCTTTGGGTTCCCTTCCTGGTCTTTAGCAAGACCACAATCCTTTTTACAGGCCTAGATGATGCCACACACTCTTGATCCATGTTCGCTAATAACGTATAAAACATTACGAAGTATCACAGCAGCTGGGTTGCTCAGGGCAGGGGTACACTTCATCAAACAAGCAACTTTTTCTGTCTAAACAGAGATTCTCTTATGGGAGAAGGATATTGTTGTGATTGGTGGACTTTTTGTAGGACTCATGGGAAATGTAGTCATTATGTTGTGTTATGGTTTGTTAAATTGAGCTGTTGATAAAATGAAGAAAGATTGCATATAACCGAATTGAAACTTACTTTTATGTTAGCTAGGAAATTTTGCATTCAGTGGTAAATTTAGATATTTAATCAATATTTTGGAAAAGTAACTTGTAGATAGTTACCTTTTCACTACCTGAAACCCCTAGATACTTATTTGCATCAGCTTGCCTGCAGCTGCCCCTCCCTGTGCCTGACCTTATTAAGGTGTGAAAAATGTTCCCAAAGCAAGACAGTGGGCCAGGCCTGTCTGACAGAATGGGCTGAGTGTGAGGTATGTAACACTTTTCAGCCAAGGAAGAGCAGCTGGGAGAGTTCAGGATTTTTTTTTAAAGAGGCAAGGGTGAAGCCTGTCCATTCACAATTAAGTGTAAGGCGAGACCCGAAGAAGGGACAGCTTTTTTTTCTGTAGCCAGTTGGGCACCAGCACAGTGAGAGTGAGAGCTAGTCTTCTTTCTTTCTTTAATAACTTTATTTGGATACATAAAAGACATCTATAAAAGCATTTGCACAAAACCTACATAAATATTCATTTCATACTGTGAGATAAAAATATGAGCATAAGCAGAGATACAATATCCACACAAGCTAAAAGTTGTTAAACATTTATCTGCCAATTTTCAGAAAACATTTCCTAACATACCTTTCCTACCTATGTATGTTCAGCCCATCCACCATGCAAGGCACTTTCCTTATCAGTCAGAGTTAAAAATTTATAAAAGATGTATTACAATTATTAAAGTGTGATAGTACGATAGTGAGGTTTGTTACACATTGTGTACCAGGTTCATACTGCTAAAACACATCGGATCGATATGCCTTATACCGCCTTCTAGACTGTATCTAGTAACATTTACTTCCTGGCATAAAAAACGGCCAATAAAAAGATGACATTCCACAGCAGATCTCCAACGTAGGTAGTGATTGCAAAAATAAATATGCAGGGCGGCATTGTGTAAACCCTAATGGTCTAATCTTAGGAAAAACGTATCATTTCCTAAGTTGACTATACAATTTACAAAAAAGAACCACATGCATGGTGTTCTGGGGCATCGCTACATCACATGTGCAGTTTGTCAATTTTATAGACCAATCGTTCATGTTTGGGAAACTAATTAATCTGTGAAATATGTCCAATCTTTAGGCGAGTCAAAACAAACCTGTGCCGTGCATTCAAAGCAGTTCTAAGATAAGGTTGCAGTTAAGATCAATTGATTTTTTTGTTCAACATTAGGATTAGGGTTTTCAGTCATCAATCTAAGATTTTCCAAGTGTATTATTCCTTCCTTTTTTAGAGTATTTCTACTAATAGACTCTAGCGTTTCAGGATTCTCAAAGTATTGGGGGGTGGCCCATGTCACAAAGTAACCGCTGGGCATAGGCAAGCCACGAGATACTTAAACATGATTTTGACTTGAGACAGTCCCCTAATATCGCTCAATTAAAATCTGTATGTTCTGATATCCAGATTTTTTGCCTCAGTAGGATTGGCGGTAACTTGATTTAATCTGTAAGAAATGGAGCACCCAATTCGGCGTGGCATACATACACTGATGTACTTTTGGAGGTTGCTAGAAGATATCTAAAAAAATCAGTTGCATTCCTGCACATTTCTTATATACCCATATGCGAGCCCCATAAAGTGCTATACTAAGGCATTTAGCTTTATAGATCGTCCTCATCGTTTCAGGTGGGATGGAGCCCAATCGTCTTGCGAAGCTTCTGAGGGCCATACAAGACTTGCTGAATTTTAGCTTCCTATTAGTATTGGCCTTATTCCATGAACTGTCCCTATTGAATAAAATCCTCAGGTAGGAAAAGGTGTCAGTAAAACCAATATTTGTGCCATTTCTTTTTATATCTCTCCATGGCATGCTGGTCTTCCCGCACTTTATAATGAAGGTTTTTGTTTGGTTGACTTGGAGGCCGAGTTCCTTCATATACTCGACAAAGTTAGTAAGCAGGAACTGTAGGGCCAGTGGGAACGGCATCCTCAGCGTAGAGGAGGGCTGGGACAGGTCGCGTTCCTATTTGTGGGAGATCTTTTGAGGATGCCTCAAGTTCCTCACCCAAACTGTTTATTTAAAATGAGAACAGGAAAGGTGCCAGATCGCACCCCTGTCTCACCCCTCTCTCCACACTGAATGCTTCAGTGCGTTCTACTCTAGCCCTATATCTGACCCTAGCTCTACCATCCAAATATAGATCCCTCAGAAAGCTAATAATTGGTATCTCCACCCCCACTTCTTTAATTTTTATTCATAATTTAGAGTGTATAACGCAATCAAAGGCCGATGAAAGATCGAACACTAAATAAATCTTCCCCTTTTAATGTTGACATATTTCCTAATTAGCATATTCAAATTGAGACTCTATTCTATTATCCCAATCCCAGAATGGAAGCCGTATTGTAATCCTGACATTTTACCTTGCACTTCTGCTCAGTCCTGCAATCTGTTCAGAATAGAAATTTGCCTAGCTACATAACGGTAAGTTTCAATTCTATTAAGGACACAGAGGCGAGGATTATGCTTATTCTCTCTTCGCTTTATTCCTTATCAAACTTCATAGCAGACAAAAAAGAACATTTTCAAACAAAAAACAACAACTCCCATGAACCATAGGGAGATTCCATACAATAGTCCTTTCACAGTGTCCAATAACACCAGATAGTCTTTCCATTATGTCAACTCCTCCTCTTTATTCGCGCGAAATACGCCAAGATCATCATCACTGGTCCTGTTTCGAACCGTCACCTCCTAGCCAAAAAGAAAACAACGTAGGGCACCAAAATAAGAACTCGCTGTACCAATTTCAAACAGTTATCTCCAACAAACGACCATTAAAACCTCATGAACAATTTACTTACCACGATACTGAGAGGGTTTGCACCGGAGGTGCATCGGGTGGGATAATCCTCGGCTCCGTGTCCTTAATAGAATTGAAAGTTACCGTTACGAAGCAAAGCAAGTTTCTATTCTATGTCAGGACCGGAGGCTTCGGATTATGCTAGTTTAAAGCTTACTTTCAACAACTGAGAGACCTCTACTAATGGTTTGAAATAAAACCTCTTGAAGGTCGAGTCTGAGGACCAATCCGCTGCACGCATCCTCCAGACGAGCCCCCAAAGAAAACGCCCTCAAGGCCAGGGCCCTGCGTGCAGAGTGGGCTCCAAACTGCTTCGTGTCAATGCCTCCGCTTGCATGACCCCACGCACCCACCTGGCTATAGTGGGGGAAGAGACAGCCTTGTGAGGCTTCTTTAGGGCAATAGGCAACTGACGTTTGCCCGGAGGAGGAAACTCTTGAGTCAATTCTTCATATGCCTTGAGACAACCCACAACACACAACTTGGAAACGCTGGATAAGAGACCGTGCGGGAGAGCGACTTGGTGCGGCGCCCTACCGTGAAGGTAACCCCATCCGGGGAAAAAACTCTTGCAGAAATGTCTAAGGCTCTGACATCCGAATCTCTCCTACAGGAGATCAGACCCAAAAGCATAGCCAGCTTGGTTGAGAGTTCTTTCAACGCAAGGTACTTATTTGGTTCCCAAGAAATTAATACATTCAGGACCAAATTGGCGTCCCATAGGACAGAATAACGTGGTTCTGGGGGCAAAGAGAGGCAAATACCTCGCAGCAGTCTGCAAACAAAAGGTTGTTCCCCCACGGGAGCCCCATCTACCGGAGCATGGCCTGTGGAAATCCCTGATCTCATGGCATTAATTTAACGGTACACCAAGCCTTCTGTAGCCAGATCAGCTAAGAAATTCAAAATTTGAACAACGTCTGCTGCCACGGGATCTAAGTGCCTCCGAAGACACCAACGAAGCCATCTTGCCCAAGCGGACCGGTAACATTTAGTGGTACTGTCAGCCATGCCTTGGACAAAAGGTGTTCAGTTGGTTGCGATAGGCCTGGGAGCGACCAGCATTGCCTTAAAGTCTCCAGGCCATCAACTGCAGGGAACCCTGAGCTGTGAGGTGATGCGGTACTCGATCCGGGTTCAGAAGAAGATGAGGAAACTGGCGTAGTCGGATTGGAGAATCCCAAGAAAGTTCCAGTAGAACCGGAAACCAAACTTGAGATCTCCAAAACGGAGTCACCAACACCACCTCTGCCTCCTGTCGACAGATCTGGGCCGCCGCCCTCGTGATCATCGAGAACGCAGGGAAGGCATAACCGTTTTCCATACTCCAATCCTGGAAGAAAACGTACGTGGCCAGCATATCCGGCCCCCAGCTGAAGAAGCGTGGCACTTGATGGTCGAGACACGACGCAAAAAGGTCTTTTGCAAAAGGGCCCCAGAGATCCGCCAGCCATTGGAAGACCTGCGTATCTAACTTCCAGAGGCTGGAAGCGTGCAGGTGTCTCGAGTGCCAATCCGCAACCTGGTTGGCCTGCCCCGGAAGGTATTTCGCTGTCACCGAGACCTGATGGGCCAGGCAAAAATCCCAGAAATCCTTTGCCAGGTTCGCTAGAGCTCGGAGTCAGGACCCCCCCTTCCCCCCTCCCGGTGGTTGACATATCGGACCGCGGAGATGTTGTCCATCTTGAGAAGCATGCAAGATTGAACTTTGTTCTTGGTCAAACAGCGGTCAGCGAATGACCCTGCCAGAGGCTCCAGGCAATTGATATGAAGGACCTGCTCGTCTAACGACCAAACTCCGCTGGTGGAGAACTCCCTACACCGAGCGCCCCAGCCTGATCTGTTGGCGTCCGACTCTATGATGAGGTCTGGAACGGAACCAAAAATCGCCCGCCTGTTCCATGCCTTCATGTGACTCAGCCACCATGCTATTTCCTCCCTTGCTTCCGAAGTAAGCTGGACCGTTTGGGCATAAGACCGCCCCTGACGCACATGATACGCCTTTAGACCATTGCAACGCCCGATAATGCAGGGGACCTGGGAAGATTGCCCGGATGGAGGAGGACAGGAGCCCCCGCCTGCAGGGCAATCTGCCTGAGGGACGTGCGCGATCTGGCCATAGACTGACATAACTCGTGGCAGATTTTGGCCATCTTCCGGGACGAAAGGCTCAAAGAGGCTTGAATGGAATCCACCACAAAGCCCAGAAAAACCACCTTCTTAGAGGGAATGAGGACGGTCTTTGGCTGGTTGATGACAAAACCCAGTCCCTGTAAAAGGTTCACTGTCTGGTGAAGCTGGGAGATCAAGGCCCTGAGACACTGAGCCATGAGGAGAATGTTGTCTAAGTTAACGATCATTCGAATATCCTATCCTGGAGGAATTCTACCGCAGGATGGAGCACCTTGGTGAAGCACCACGGGCAGAGGAAATTCGTAGATCAAAGACCTCCAGTGGAACTGCAGAAACCGCCGATGGGGAGGATGTATTGGGACCACCAGATAAGCGTCCTTTAAATCTAGGCGAACCATTCAATCCGACGGTAGAAGTAGGTCCTGAAGGAGATTAATCCCTTCCATTTTGATGTGGCGATATACCACCCACCCATCGAAATCCCGAAGATTGATGACTGGACGACAGCCACCGTCGGGCTTGTCCACTAGAAATATATTGCTCAGGAAACCAGCACGATGCAGAACTGACCAGCAAATAGCCCCTTTGTGCATAAGTGCAGAGACCTCCTCGTCGATCACCTACGTCGTGGGCCGTGAAGCAAATAGGACAAGGAAGAAGCTCTTGCCGAGGTTGATCGCAAAACTCTATATGGAAACCATGCACGGTTTGACAAACCCAGGCGTCCGAGGTTATGGCCCGCCAAGCATCCAGGAAGTCTGCCAACCGACCCCCAATGTGGACGAGGATGCCGGTATAACACTTACCGGTTGAATTTCCGCCTCCGGAGTTATTCTTGAAGCCTCCTCGGCCCCTGAAACGCTGACCCCGGGTGGGGTAGAAGTTGGTTTAGTTGGCGCTGGTGTTGTATTAACCGCGCCCGGAGCCTTGTCCTTTTGGAGGATTCTGCTGGAAGTCATGGCCGGACAAGCAGTCCCTGCCTCGGCCGGCCCCTTGGAAAACCAGCTGGTTGATCACTCGCTTTATATTGCGCCTTATCTAAACAGGTAAAGGTTGCTACAAATTTTCCAAGCTCCTTAACAAAAGGATCTCCAAAAAGACCTCCTTGGGCAACTGCGCCTGCCTCCGAGGAGGCCAAATCCCCGAGCTTTGGATCGAGCTTAATCAACAAAGAGCGTCGACGCTCCATTTACAGCGCACAATTAGTGTTGCCCATGAAAACTATGGCCTGCTGGGCCCAGTTAGAAAGCAACTCTGGAAAAATAACGGATCCTGAAACCTTGGCCTCCTCGGCCATATATAAAATCTTTGTCATAGGGCCAATGGCGTCAAGAAGCTTATCTTGACAAGAACGCCTCGATCTGTCGATGCCTTTGCGTGGGTCCTTCATATATTTAGCTAAAAACTTGGCCATCTTAGAATCTAGTTCTGGAGTAAAAGCCACTTTCCCCTCCAAGGTGGGCCTCGGGCCCTCCGCTCTGAGGCAGCCCCAGGCCTCCTTTTCAAGAGCCTTGCAGAGGCGACTCGTGACGAACTTCGCCACCATCTCTCCAGGAGTCCAAGCCACGGACCGAGGATGTACAATCTCATCTGGGTCCAACATCCCGGAATCCTCCCCTGCTGTCGACGGGGACGAGGACCAAGGTCGCACCAAGGCCGTGAAGGCCCTGCATCGTCCTCCGAGTCACCCGGGGACACTACATTGGAATCGGAATACACTGGGTCAGGAGTCCCGGGGGGCTCTGAGGACACCAAGGGAGTTGGGGGGGGGGGGGGGGAGGAGCCCCTTGCGCCTAAAAAGCACTCTTCAGACGCGCAAAAGCATTCTTGTTGACACCATCTGCGCGCTTCTTCTTAGGTAGAGGAGCATCTTCGCCCGCAGGGGGAGTAGGAAGACCTGGGTGTGCCACTGGCGCTGCTCCATGGGACCGACCACCTCATGGACTACCGTATAGATAGAAGAATCCACTGCCTCAAAAAACATCATTGTCCCACTGTAAATAAGTAAGTTCCCTTTGGAACAAATCTTAATAATATATACCACCATATAAACACAAAATGAAGGTGAACAACACTTTCCAGAACCCAAACTAAAAAGTAAAATAAAAATTTTAACACAGAAACTAAAAATGTATTAAAAATATATTTCTTTAATTAAAATTGCATAAAAATCAATAAACTCACACAAAAGCAGTTGTCTCTTAATACATACACTCTATTCGAAACAAACTTATCACTTTGACATGTAGGACAAAAAGTTTTTACAGAAACATAAGCATCAATACATGAACACAAAAGAGAAAACACATTCATAGACTACTATCGTTGGTCTTTGTTTGTACACATCATCTGTAGTAGTGAATTAATGGTCTGTTTTAAACTTCTATCTGTACAATGACACGACCATATTCCAATAGAGATTATGTAAATTAAAATTGCGTTGACGCGTTTCGATGGATTATTCCAACTGTTTCCATCTTTTTCAAGACAAATGATAAAATAAAGTTTTCTCAATTTATTGTTTCCTGATTCTGCACAGTCCTTATATAGGGATTTCGGTTCCGATTGTATTCTGTTACCAAGTCGTATGATATCTTCAATTTTATTCCGAATTTTTTTTTTTTTTTAACGGAACTGCCACCTATTTAAAACCTTATTCTTTGAATTACGTGAATATTATTCAGTATAGGGGTCCGTGTTTGTATTGGTAGTTTCCACTTTGCAAGGTGTCCCAAGTAATATCCCCTTGGGAAATTTGGCAAAAATCCATCTATCGGAGCTCTGTTTAGCAAACAACTCGAGGGACAGATAGATAGTTCGCCTCCGCAGTGTGCTATTTAAAATGCAGCTTACGTCCTGCACGTCCTTCACTGTTGTGGTATTTTCTCAAAAAAGGGGTCTCTCTCTTTAATTTATAACCACTGTAAATAAGACTGGGACTCTTCCTCCCCATAAACACACTCTTGTGCCTCCGTAATCCTGTCAAAAGTAGAGCAGGCGCGCCAACTATGCAAGCTCACAGAAAAACTTGTGACTCACCAGAAGGGTTTGGAAGATTTAAAGCGTAACTACGCTTAGCGTGTAAAATCAGACATCTGGGAATTCCAGAACAGTTATTTTGGGCAGATTTCAAGGTCTGCAATAGGGCGTGCACCACCCCACGCATAGAGAATAAATAAAATATATTTTTAGCCCTTAGGAAAACCTTACTGGGCTGCACCGTGCGCGGGAGCAGTCAAAAAACCGCCACTTAATATGCGCACTCGGTGCCAAGAAAGCAAGGATTAATGTGCAACTTTATATCACCACAGGTGTCAACGTGACAGCCGCCGCAATACAGAACAGCGCCAGGGCGTTCACAAAACCAGCAATGCGGGAATACGGACCCGATAAACGGGCGTTCGGGGCAACAGCGGTGGACAAGGCTCCGTCAGCGCAAACTGCCACAGCGCGGCCTCCTCGTTTGAAGAGACATGCCGTGGGAGCAGTGAGACGGAGCAGTCTGCCTTGCGGGCTATCACAAGCACCGCAACTTCAGGGACACGGCCGCATGAGGAACGGTGACACGTTCCTGTGGCCAGGTATCTCAAAGAAAAAACGCTCGCAGTAACACCACAATTTCCAGACCCCCCCCCCCCCGCGCCTCCGGGAAAGTAAAAACCACATCAAAGAACCACACAACACACAATAAGGTCAAACAATTAACCCCAAGAGGAGAAACAAGGAAAGTACACATAACTGGGTGCGAAGCAGCGAAGAAAGAGGAGGAGTTGACATAATGGAAGGACTATATGGTGTTCCTGGACACTGTGAAAGGACTATTGTATGGAATCTCCCTATGGTTCATGGGAGATGTTGTTTTTTTGTTTGAAAATGTTCTCTTTTGGCTGCTATGAAGTTTGATAAGGAATAAAGCGAAGTGAGAATTAGCATAATCCGAAGCCTCCGATCCTGACACAGAATTATACGACCCGCTATCTTTACTGAAGAATCAAGCAAGGAGATCGGCCTGTAGCATGCTGGATTTAAGCTGTCTCCCTTTTTATAAATAGGTACAATAATTGATTCTCTCCATGATGACAAAAAACCTGCTGTACAGCTGGCCCTCAATACTACAGTCAGTAGGGGCCCCCATAAAGCAATGTTATCTTTGTATAAATCTACTGAGATTGCATCTGGTCCTGAGGCTTTATAGCTTTTACTTGCATGAATTCCTTTGTTAACTTCGTCCAGGGTGAAAGGAGCAATGGAGGTGGTTTGAGAAGGAATTATGGTATCATTTTTACTGTGTCCCTGCTCTGCTGCTAGTACTGTGTCGGGCAAGGAATAAATACTAGCAAAGTGCTTTATTTATACTTCCTCCAGTATTGTAAGCTCGATCCTAGGGGCCTCGTATGTACTCAGTGGTGAAGAGTTAATTACCTGCCAAAAGGCTCTATTATCATTGCTATTGCTTGTCTCTTGTAGGGACTCCCAGGCCGTTTCCCTAAGATGTAATTTCCTCCGCTTCACAGCCTGCTTATATTCTGCTCAACAGAGGCGGACTTCAATAGTGCTCCTTGACGATTTATGTAATACCTCCTTTAAGCGTTTGTGAGCCTTGGTACATAACATGTCAAACCACCCCTTTCCCTCTTGCTTTACTTTCTCTCTTTCGACAAAAAGACTCTTCTTTATACCCTGTGTAATAGTCAGGAAAGCCGACATAATTTCATTTGTAGGAGTAGTGTAGTTTAGGCACACCTCAAAGGCTTCTCTGATGTTTCCTATCAATTGTTTAAGGAACCCATCCGGGGTAATCTGTGTCCAGCGCAGGGTGTAACCATTACATCTTGCTAATTCAAACTTTTCCACTTGAGGGATAGATTTATCACGCCACTGTTAAAAAAATGGTGTTGGTGATAGTTGCAGGGTCAGAGGAAAATGGTCACTTAATAAAATTGAATGTGTAAGGAAGTTATAAACAAGACCAGTGCAACCGTTGGACAATAAAATAGAATCAATAATACTATTGTTGTTTCTTCCATTGAAGGTATTCTTACGCATTACATAAGGTGATGATATTTCATTTGCAAATATCAAATCGAATTTGGGTATAATTTAATTGATCTTATTACCATATAAACCCTCTATGTTTACCATAACACATATTTTACCCAACTGTGTGTTACACTGGCGCATATTAAAATCACCCCCCCATAAAATCATCATGTGTTTTCTATTGCCTATTGCAATATAATCCAGGTCATCATTCAATATCTGCAAGGTATCTGTTATTTCTCTCCTGGTGGCATTGTTATAGAAGTTAATTATCACTAGTCTAGCAGAGTCTGTCGAATTGCATACTATTAATTAGTAATACAGGTTACATGTGGCCATGGCGATGTTAGTAAATTGTAAACAGTTGGAGACATATATGCATAGTCCCTCCTTTGCCCCGCCGTGTCTTGATGGAATGGCCAAAGTGAAATATGTCCTATACCCATTTATATGAGTTGACTATGTGAGCCATGTCTCTTGTAAATAAATAATTTGGAAATAAGCTATAAAGTCTAGGCATTCTGGAGTTTGTCTTTTGCTCCGCAAGCCTGCCACATTCCAGAACACGCACTTGAGAAATTCTGAGCAAGCTTTTGTTAAATTTTGTGTGTTATTGTCTGTCAGGGGAGCTAACATATTACTACTAACTGATTAAGGGGTTCTTTCTTGAGTCAACAAGATTTCCCTGTGCATTATCTGGGATATATTGCCACCATCAGGATTTTCTGTAAGGGAATTATTCGTAATGTTTTCCTCACTATCTATGCAGGCTTCTCCCTTAAGTCAATCCACCCCATCCAACGATGACAAACAAGGAAACCGATTGTAAGTTGGCACTAGAAAGTTTGGGTATCTCGTTGGTATCAGGTCAGGAATACATTGTGTTCTAGTGTTATTAGTCAGGAATGCAGGTTGATAAAAATAGCCCAGAGGGTGATAGGAAATATCACTCACAGGGACATTAGGTGCCCCATTCCTATTCAGAACTGACTCCACCAACCGTGGCGTTTTAAAGGAAGAAACTACACAATCGCCACTCAGTGTTTATTTCCCTTTCCCCACCCATTTGACTCTCCTAGCCATCTTGACATTATTAAATAGGTGGTCGGTTAGACCCAATCTAACACCCAACCAGTTTAAAGTCTTATTTCTTAATGAGATCTAGTTCTTCGTACTATTAGCAGATAAAGGAGGGACATTAGTCAGGACTATCACATATGGAGTACCAGCCGGTGTGAGATCCAGGTGGTCAGTTATGTGTTCTGTGAGCTCTCCAAGTTGGTTGCTAATCGCTGGGGTAGCTACTGTAGATCCAAAGTATCGTCTGACCCTATCCCCAGCACAGGACGTGCTTGATTTCAAACTCTCCCCTCCCATCTCTTTAGCGTTTTCGGTACTTACATGACTGAGGGAGTATGTGTTTGGTCTTACTGGTGCAGTATTGTTGGTTACACTCTTAGTTTGTGCCTCAGTTTGGGCCTCAGCTACTGGTGGACAGTCCGAGTTATGTAAGACCTTAGACGTTTGTCCATATGAAAAAATATTAAAGAGTTCTAAACAGGAATTGGTTCTTGTTTCTACTTTCATTAATCAGGTTTGTATTAACCATAAGATGTAATTCATGTGATGATCAAGGAGTTTAAGGGCCTCTGCTAGAGCATCTAATTTTATAATAATTATATTATTGGAGTCTGAGTCGGTCTTTAGAGTTATATTTTCTCTTTGATGTGGACCCTGTATTTTGTAGTGTCCTGTTTGATGATTTGTTTATACAGGTTCTCTATGGTTATGCCTATCTGTCATATAAAATGTTTCTATGGTTTTGATGTAGTCAGAAATAGAATGTATATAGGTCATAAAGGAGTTTGGGACAGTTGACTAGGAGCTGTTGCTGTACTGGTGAACTTGTATGGATGGGATTTTATCTTGAAGATTAAACTCTTTCTTCAAATCAACTTTAAACTGGATCTCGACATTTTCATTGAAATATAACACTGGCGTAGTCGGCAGTCTTCAAGAAGATCTCAACAACAAGTATTAAACTGATTCTGGTGAGATACAAAAATTTTTTTATACTAGAGGGTTGGGAGCATTTCGCCACATTCCCACGGTGATTTGAGGGGTTTAACTCGATGTGGGCTCACTCTCTTAGTAGTGGAAGGTACAACATACTCTTAAGCAATTTATGCCTCAATCGCGAATTGTTTTAATTTACGAATTTTCGTTGGATCAGCTGGATCGTACGTCTTTTCTCATGAGCTTCAAATGTTTTAGTGGCTCGGTCAAAGATGCTGTACTGGTGAACCACGGTCAGAGAGGCTGGTGAAAATTCGATGTGATTGAAAATTATTACAATTCAAGCGTGAGAGGATCTTCGAAAGTTTAATTTTTTTTTTCCTATGTGATGGTTTTCGCGATGAATTAACTTTGTGTTAACTTTTACTGTACGTTACTGGAATACGTTGAGAAGGAGTCTCGCGCTCTGTTTTAAATGCTAACATTTTATAGAACTCGTACCTTCAAGCTTCGTTTTGGATTGTTCATCTTCTTCGAATTTTCAAGTGTTCTTTCGGAGTCGACTTCTTTTTGAGGCTTTCTTCACGCTCTGACTGCGGAATTGCATGCTGGGACAGCGTCATTACGTCGCACGTTCCTGCGGCCATTTTGGATTGGGATGATTTCAGCGAACTACGTGAACTAACATCACATCTTGTACGTTTGCACGTTTTGTTTCTACTTCGGTTTCCTCATCCGTGACTCGTACATCAGCTTGGCAAAGTGAGCTTCGAATCCATTTGTTGTGGTGCGATAAATTCCGCCTCTCAGTCAATTTGAATTCCTCATCGGTGACTCGCACACCAGTGATCTAAAGCGAGTCTCAATTCCAGTATGGTACAGTAATTCTACTCATGTCACTTAAGAGGTATTTTTGACAGAAAGTTACACGCTGGTATTTAAAGCGTTCCAGGAAAGAAATTACAAACAGTTTCGACAGCGATATGCACGCTAATGTATGTGCATATTAGGGTTTAATCTCCATGATATGGATGTTAATTGTATGTCATAAGACCATCATTTAGGTTACAACGCACAGTTCCATTGTCCTTAAAATTTATTTTAGTTTTCTTCTTATTTATCATATATTTTATTTAAAAAAAAAAAGGGGTTCACTTTATGTTTGGTGCAATTCAGAATGTTACTGCAGCACCTTTCTTTCTTTCCCAACCTGGTGAACCTCCTATCAAATGGAAAAAATGGAAGAGTGTATTCGAAAGATATGCTAGGGTGTGTGGCGCTTCGTTGAGTGCTGAAAGGAAAACATCTCTTTTGCTTCATTGCCTGGGCTCAGAAGGACAAGACGTGTTCGATCATCTCCCTGAATTGGCAACTTCTGAGTCAGATGGTTTAAATGATTATGAAATATGCATATCTAAGTTAGACAAGCATTATCTTCCAAAAGTAAGCACGATATTGGAGAGGTATCATTTTGGGAAGAGACTGCAGAATGAGGGTGAATCTATTGAAAATTATTTGACAAGTTTACGGAAACTTGCTTCATCTTGTAAATTTGAAAACCTGACGGATGAACATGTGCGTGATCAATTCATGTTAGGTTGTAATATGGATAAAGTAAGAGAAGAATTGTGGTTACGAGATGACCCTACTCTAGATGAGGTCATTGTTGTAGCTAAAAAGATAGAACATTCATTAAAGTGTGTTGCCATCATAAAAAAGGATAATGTTAAGGAGGCCAAGGTACAAGTGGTTAAAGAACAAAGTGATGTCAAGTTTAAAACAAAAGACAAAGGTCAAGTGGATAGGAGCAAAATAAGTAATACTTTATCTGATAAGTCAATGTCTTTTAAATGTTACAGATTTGATAAGTTAGGGCATCTTGCTAATGATAAAAGGTGTCCTGCTCTTAGTCATATGTGCTTGAAGTGTAAAAAGAAGGGTCATTTTGAATTTGTGTGTAAGACTAAGCTTAATTCAAAAGTTAAAGTGGTAGAGGTTTATGAAGATGAGCATTCAAGAGAGATGTACAAAGATTTTGAGTGTGGTCAAATAATTTTAGAGATAGGAAGTGATAACAACATGAAAATGTGTCCTACGGATGAAATTTTAGTTGATGGGGAGTTAACTCAGGTCTTGTTTGATTCAGGAGCAAAAATTACTATAATTTCGAATGATTTTTACAACAAGAAATTGAAGCAAAAAGTTGTTTTGTTGAAAGCTGACATAATTCCATTGGCGTATGGGGGAGAACCCATTAAATTACATGGGTACTTTCTGGGATTGATTGAGTACAAGGGAAGATTTGTATCGGGGAAAATTTATGTTTCAAAAAAGGGTGACAGTATAATTAGCTGGATTCATCAGGGAGATTTGGGGGTTTATCTTGATCCAAATTCTGATCCACCCATTTTGTTAAGAGATGTATGTACGGTAGAATCTGTACAAGATGAGAAATTGGTCAATGAATTGATGTGTGATTTTCCAAAAGTGTTCAAAAAAGATTTGGGTTGCATGAGAGGTTATCAGCATAAGATAATGTTAAAGGAGAATTCTGTACCGGTTGCCTGTAAAGTCAGGAATGTCCCGTTGGCTGTTAGGTCTGACATGGAAAAGGAGATCATCAAGCTTAAAAATGGTGGTATCATTGAAGAGGTTGAGGGAACGGAGTGGATGGCTCCGGTGGTCGCTGCGCGCAAACCGAACGGTGATTTGCGTCTTTGCATAGATTTACGCCAATTAAATAAGAGTGTGGTTGTGGATAGATATCCTCTTCCTAATATTTCGGAACTCTTAGTTCTTCTGGGTGGTGCTAAGGTTTTTAGCACCCTTGATTTAACTTCAGCTTATCACCAAATTGAATTGGAGCAATCTTGCAGGGACCTTACTGCTTTCATCACGCCGTTTGGTACATTTAGATTTAAAAGAATGCCATTCGGTTTGGTATCAGCTTCTTCTGTTTTCCAGCGTGCAATGGAGAAGGTTTTGAAAGGTTTACCGGGTGTCTGCATCTATCAGGATGACATACTTATTTTTGGTGATAATGATAATGAACATGATGACCGCCTTAGATCTGTTCTGTCTAGGTTATCTGATGCTAATCTCACCATTAAAATTGAGAAGTGTAAGTTCCGATCAAATTCTATTGATTATCTTGGGCACAATATTTCAGGTAGTGGGGTCAAACCCAAAGATGATTTGTTGTCTTCTATACGTGGTATGCATTCCCCTACTTCAAAGGAAGAATTGATGAGTTTTTTTGGTTTAATAGAATACTATGGGAAATTCATCATGAATTTTTCTGAGTTAACTGTCAATATGAGAAGTTTGTTAAAGAAGGGTGTTAGTTTCACATGGACGGATATATGTGAAAGAGAGTTTTCTGATGTTAAGAAGAAGTTAAGTGATGCACCATTTTTGCAAAGTTTTGATACCAAGCTTAAGTCAATTCTTACAACTGATGCTAGTGAGAAGGGGTTAGGTGCGGTTTTGCAACAGGAGAGTCCTCAAGGAATTAAAACCATCTTGTTTCTTTCTAGAGCTTTGAAAGACCCTGAGACAAGGTATTCCGTGGTTGAAAGGGAATCCCTTGCAGTTTTTTGGGCAATCAGAAAACTGAAGAAATTTTTGTGGGGAGTGAATTTCGAGGTGAGAACTGATCATAAACCTTTAGTGGAAATTTTTGAGAAGAAAGGTTTGGATGCTATTTCTAGTCGCATAACAAAATGGATTATAAGCTTGCAAGAATATTCTTTTTCAATCAAGTACATTCCAGGAGTTAACAATAGAATAGCGGATGTCTTTTCACGTTTGGTGTCAAGTAACACTTGTGATGGGGATAGTAATGATCTAAGTTATGAGTGGGTGTGTGCTTTGGATGCGGATCATATATCTGAAGAGAAGTGGCGAAAAGAAATGGAACTGGATGTAACTCTTAAAGAGGTTGTGTCTCTTTTATTGGGAAATTGGTCTAGTATTAAAAATGGATCAGAAGATACAAGACCTTTTTGGTATGTGAAAAATGAACTTTCTGTGGATAAGGAGATGTTGTTTCGTGGTACTAAGTTAGTTCCTCCAGTAAGTCTTAGAAAGGACTTGATAGATTTGGCACATGCTACTCATTCTGGTATCTCTAAAACAAAGGAGAGATTACGATTGTCTTATTGGTGGCCAGGAATGGATAAGTTGGTGGAACGAGAAATACGTGAGTGTGTTGCTTGTAATTTGAGTGATAAGTCTAAAATTACTAGAGTACAAGCTATGATTTTGAGAAGGAGACCAAAGCAACCATGGGAGGATATCGCTTTAGATATTTTAGGTCCTGTGTATAGTAATGGTTCTCAAGTATTTTTATTGGTTGTGATTGACATGTATTCTCGCTGGCCTGAGGTTTTCTTTTTGTACACTGTGGATTCAATTAATGTCATCAAGTGCCTTAAACAGTTGTTTGCAAAGGAAGGATTTCCTAAGAGTATTTTGACGGATAATGGCGTACAACTAGTTTCTAAAGAGATGGAACAGTATTTGTCATCCTGTGGAATCATTCATAAAACATGTTCTCTCTATCATCCCGAAGCTAATGGGATGGTAGAGAGACTCAACAGGGTTTTGAAAGAAACCATTACTTTGGCTAAATCTTTATCTATTGGATGGAAGGAGGAAGTACTTAAGAAATTAGAGGATTATAGGTTGACTCCTCACTCTACTACAGGGAAATCTCCCTTTCTTTTGTTTCGTGGTAGGGTTCCGAATACACACTTGGAACCATTTTGGGTGAATGATTATTGTTTCAATAAGGGGAAAGAACGAGTCTGTGATGAAGAACTGGCTGAAAAAAGAGAAGAAGAGAAAGCATTATTAAGAAAAAATTATTTTGACAAAAAGAATTCAGTCAAAAAGTTGGAAGTGAATGTTGGTGATGTGGTGGTGGTAAAACGTCCTGGTCATGTGAGGAGTGGTAATTCAAAATATTTTGATCCTATGATGGTCATTAAAGTGTTTAAGAATGCGGTTAGAACAGAAGACCATCGGGTGTGGAATCTTAATAGAGTGGTTGTTGTAAGGAGAGAAGGGGTCACCAAGACTGTAAAGGAAAATGCTCAAACTAGTGATTGTTCTACACGTCAGTCTTCAAGATTGGTGAAGAGACCAGGTTATCTTGAAGATTATGTGTAGTGTGCAGTTACATGTACAAATGTATTTAATTTGTTGGGGAAGGGAGATGGTGTAGTGTCCTGTTTGATGATTTGTTTATACAGGTTCTCTATGGTTATGCCTATCTGTCATACAAAATGTTTCTATGGTTTTGATGTAGTCAGAAATAGAATGTATATAGGTCATAAGGGAGTTTGGGACAGTTGACTAGGAGCTGTTGCTGTACTGGTGAACTTGTATGGATGGGATTTTATCTTGAAGATTAAACTCTTTCTTCAAATCAACTTTAAACTGGTTCTCGACATTTTCATTGAAATATAACATATTTGGGTATTTATTCTCTTATTCCGCATTGGCTCTCTGCTCGGGCGGGTACTTACTGAATGGGTTTGAGGTTTCCTAACTCTTTTAGGTGGTGGTGAGTTAGATTTGGATGGTGAAATACTTTCTGCTAGATGTTGAATACGTCCGTTTACCCCGTTAGCCCCTTCCTTGCCATTCTCCTTTCTAAGGTCCTTGGCTACACTTGTTCTCACAGAGCTATCAGAGCCGTTGACTGGGACGTGGGCGGTTATTACTGGGGCTGTTTTGCAGACCCCGTTAGTTAATAAAGATTCTTCGACAGTTGATATTTGCATTTCGATAGCCCCCATGGCTCCTGTGACGTACTTTAGTAATGATAGTTGGGACTTATCTGGGGAGTGAGTTTTGCCTACAGTTGCTGGATGCTTCCTCTTGCCCAAATTTCTGGCAAGGGTAGAGTTGTTTAAATAGTAATCCAAAATTTAAGTACCATAGTTAGTGAAATAGCTAAGGCAGGGGGTGTTATGCAGCTAGTACAAGGATGATTAACAAACTATTGCTCCATCCCACCTATAAAATACTCTCCCAGATTTTGCTCCCCCTCCCGAGCAATTATATGCCCAATAATGACCAATAGATAACCCGTAATAACCGGGCTGTGTTCTCCACCCCTACGCGAGTGAAATTGTTATATGCACAATTAGAAGGTCTTATAAACTCCTTCAGCGTCTGTTGGCTTCTCTTTCCGTGAAATGCGACCATGAGGTTACAAATTATGGTCTGCCATTGAAAACCGCCCACAGATGGTTCCAATTGGGAAGGTTGAGAATCATGACCAGTGATTGAAACCAATAGGAGTAACTTAGTTCTGAATGTCCCAGTGTCGCTGTTACTGGAGTACGCTGTCTGGTCCCACTCCAGGCTTTATGCGGCATGAAGCACAGCTCCCAGCGCACTGATGATTTCAATTTCATAGGTGATGTTACAGCACGTTGCCCCCCTCTGCCCGCCCGGATTTAGAGGAACTGGTTTAGAACGATCTATGCAGGGAAGCCTAATTTTTCAGGCTAAAGGGGGTGCCTTGCCCGCCTCCTCCTGGCTCCGACGGGCGTGGATGGGCCTGCCCTTTGCCCATGCGTGTCCCGGGCTGCAGGACTCCGGCGTTGTTTTTAAAGAGCCTCTGGCACACAGGTAAATGAATGGGAGACCAGGGAGCCTGGGACACTGAGTCCGTCCCCTGACCCGGTCTCCACTAAGGTGCAGATGCAGGAAAAGTGCTGGCAAGGACAATATTGCTCTGCCTACACAACACTTCCTGCAGCCATCACCCCTCTATCCCTGTCAATGCGGAATTAATGGGTCAATAAACGCATCAACCAGGATCCCTCGAGGTCAGCGGGTCAATCACTGGAGCTTTAAATCACTGCAGAGAAAACCGGAAGTGAGGGATCAATGCAGTGTCAGGAGCTGGTGGAAAGGAGCTTCTGGGTCTCTCTGCCTCCTGTGCAGACGTGGTGGGACAGACGTGATTGGTGGGCAGGGACTTCCAACTGGACCGCTGATGTCGGCGCCGGGAGAGCTAGTCTCAGAACCAGCTAGGCAGAGGAGGAGGCGACTGCTGATTTCCCTGAAACACCTCTCGCTGGCCCTCAGGCTTCCTTCATGGTTATCTTGGATTTTCCTGAATATGATGCACTCTGGGATAGTTTGCAGTAAGGATGTAGTTTGCAAGTAAGGATGTGTTGCAATAGTGGAAGCTGTTCCCCCCCCAAGAACATTTTTCTCATTGTTTAGGAAGTGTCAAGGTTTCACCTCATCCACTGGCTATGAAATCCTTCAAAAGTGGCACATCACCCACAGCTCTTCAGAATACTTTCTGGTCCTGTTGAAGAACAGAAGAGCACTAACCTTGCTGTCTGAAACCTGTGAGTAGACCTGAAGGGCTGGACCTACTCCCACTTGTACACAAGACAAATACATGGACTCCAGGAGTCAGTTGGCTGACCTCCTGTGTGGCTACAGGGACAATCAAATGTTGCAGGAGGCCTTTTTCCTGGAATGACCACTGACCAGTTGCAACTGGACTGGACCCTGGTGAAGGCCTATACTGGAGTTAGTGCTGACACCTGCTTTCTGTCCCTAAACATGGGAGGCTTAGTAGTTCCCAAAGGACGTATCCTGAAATCTCTGAAAAATTTGGACTTGGGCCTTAGTGGTTCCAGATGGACTTATTTCGAAATCTCTGACAAATTTGAATTTAGAAACATTTTGGACTTCAAAACCTCCGTACAACCGAGGGTAACCGCCCAAGTCAGTCTGCCCAAGGCGCAAACTTGCTGGTCAAGAAAATCAGGTTGGCCCAGCATGCTGCTTTTTGCCACCTGAAAATTTTCATTGATCCTCATAGCAAGCCTGTGTTATTTTGGTACAACCTTCCCTGATGCAGCCTTGTCCTGCTGGAGGAATCTGAGCTCCAAAAAAAAAAGGCAATAAGTCAGAAGGTAGAAATCTTGGACAAGCGAAGGCGCCACAAGTATCCGGCCAATGAGAGGACTTCCCTGGGAATGAAATTTGACTTTTGCTGCTCTGACGTTTCCTGCCAAAACTAACAGCCTAAGGGGCGTGGCCAAGCCACCTAAGACGGCAGTCGCAAATTACTGAGCTCCACTTTGGCCATGCAGTTATCGAATATCAGTCCTTGCGGAGTAGACCAGATTGGTGTAAAAATGGGTTGTATCGAACGGATTGACACCTGTTGACGACCTTCCTCTTGGAGCAGGAGCCTGATGCTGTGCTTGTGTCCTGGGGAGTAGGACTCATTGGCAGACCAATGTTCCTGGCTGCGGAGTTCCTGCTGGCTGTCCCGGCTGTCTTGTGGCAGGGTGCCAACTGGGAGCTGGGAATTTGGCCACAGGAAGGATGAGACCTGCAGACACCCTCTGCCCCAGGAGCAGCGCCAATGCCAGGGGGTGGCGGGGAACTGAGAGACGGCTGGGGTGAGTCTTTGCTTGATCCCTATGTTCTCCTTTCTACTCTGGAGACTCCCCCTCCCAGTGAAGCGCATAGACTGGCTGCAAATCTAGCTGTACACTTATTGTCCTGGTCCCTGCACCCCGCACATGTGAATGGGGTGGCGGAAGGGAGACAGACTACACTGCAGAACCGCTGATGGGCTGCCCAGAAACTCCCAGAGGTACAGAGCTAAAATGAGTGATAAATCTCGAAACGGATATGCGGCCACATAACTAATTAAATTCACTTGGACATTGACGTGACTCGCCGAAATGGGTGCTTTTTTAGCTTGAGTTTGAGCCCTTCTGCTCCTGGACCTTTGGCCCTGGAGTAGGGACCTGCAAGAGGGGAGCTATGTTGGTCTCTGGCGGCTAGAGATGATCCTCCAGACCAGAAAGCAGACTTGGGGAGGCTTAATGGTGCTCATACAGAGGTCATAATTGGATATATAGTCCCCAGGCCCTCGGTGAACTGAAAATAGGAGCTAAATAACTGGAAGACAAAGGGAACCTTTGTTGCTTCCTCCTCTCTGACTCGACGGTTGACCTTGGTACTTGTAGGCCTTCCTCATAACACAGGGATTTTACCTATATCTCTGCAGGCCTTATTACATCATTTAAGACCATCTGAAATAGACTGACCCAGAACCAGACAACTGTGCAACCTATCTCCCCTGCAAGGTTTTTCTTGGGCCTCTGTGAAGGCATATCCACTAATAATCCAACATTGTTAAAGACAGCAAACCATTGCAATCCACACAAGGAGGGAGCAATAAATTCACCAAACTTGTCCCACAGCCGGCAAAAGAATCACCAGAAACTGTTACCGTATACAGTGATCCTTTTCTGGATCATATGAATTTGATCCTGCAAGCAATCAAAGACTCTATATCATCATTAGAGGGGAAAATCGATGAACTCTACCTTAACCTGCTCGACAAAACCATGAAACACCGTAGACAGAGTAACAGAGGCCGAGGGCTACATTTCAGTGGTGCAAAGACTTTATTCAGAGTTTCTAGACTAAGATTACAAGCCTCCGGGAAACAGTCCATCAGCTGGAAACCCACATAGAAAACGCTGAGGGATGCCCATGAAGTAACAATATTCGAATAGTTGGTATCTCAAAGAGATCGAGGGGACAACCCCCACACAATTTATCTCTCAGTGGCTGAAATCCTGGTCCCAACCGAAGATGTTTCAATGTGTTTCCTAGTGGAGCAAGCCCATAGATCCAAGATCCTTGGCCCAAGCTGTGAATCCTCATTGCTGTAACTATGCTGATAGAGAGCCAATCCTGAGAAACTCTCGCAAACAAGGCCCCTTGATGTTCCGCTCTTCAACAATCATGGTCTTTCTCAATTATATAATGAAAGTTCAACAGCAACGCTGCTCCTTCCTGGAAGTGAAGCAAAAAATGAGGGATATGCAAATTAAATACATGCTGCATTTCCTCACTTGCCTCAAGGTCTTCTTTGGTGATAAGACACTCCAGAAAGCAGCACGGACAGGGTTGAAGAGTGTCCTACCTCGAAAAGTTGTGACCATTCTTAAGGAGGGACCTCAGAGAATGGAGATGACCTCTATCGTGAAGAACTCGCAGTAATCAACAGCAACACCACTCTGAGGAGGTGCTGATCAGTAGCCCTAAACAGCAACGACTGTCACCTGCTGGCGATTACCCAAATGACTCTGGACCAGCACCATCACTACTGTAGTGTGATCACTTGGATATTTCTACCAATCACTGCTCTCTTTCATTGCTCGAATTTCAGTTGTGGGGTATGTCTTACTAGGTGAGGCCCTACCGTTGCAAGTTTTTTTAGGTAGGGGCTTGAGATATGGGCTAACGGGGGTGGGGGAGGGTGTGTTGGTACAAGGGGGAGGCTTTTTATTGCTTTATTTCTTGGTTGACAATGGTCCCTGCCTCATTCCGTGACAGATACTTCCTGTTCTAGAAGTATAGGGAGTGTGGGGCGGGAGGTTATACATTTCTTTACACAGGATTTACAACAAATGGATCTCGGAACATATGTTCACTAGGTTGGTCTCATTCACACAATACCTGGTACTCCACAACTTGTCCACTGTTCTCTCATAATGGCTGAGCAGTGTGGAAGTGAGCCCAGTTGCTCGGAGCGTTTCGAACATGGAATGTCAATGGCTTACTGGATAAAATAAAGAGAGGCTGTGCTAAAAGCGGTCCGGCGTACTAACTCAGAAATATTGCTCCTCCAAGAGGCTTATTTAGTGGACAAATTGGGGTTGGGATTCTCACAGATGTTCCACTCGGGTTTTGCTAGGGGAGTGAGAGGGGTGGCCTTTCTCACCCGTAGTTATCTCCCATTCAATGTAACACAAGTATGGCAAGGTAAGCTTGGCAGATACGTGGTAGTAGTAGATCTCTTACAAGCACACCAACCATCCAGTTGTAGTATCTATGACCCATCCGTACTACTCTTAGGGTCCTTGGTGACCACTTGGTGCAGCTCCCCATTAGACCTGGGGTTTAGGGAGGAGATCTTAGTGGGGTTGCTAATGCACAGTGGGATACATCCCGTCAGTTGTGGGAGACACACACATCCTACGCATCTAGCTTATTTTCTGGGAAACATGGGTCTCACAGATATCTGATGTCCCCTCAACCCCACAGAGAGATGTTACACATTCTGAGGTTCACAGGGTGACAGAGGCTCTCATTCTTGCACACGGATTGTCAGACCACTCTCCAGTTGAACTCACAATATAAGTGGGATCGCAGTAGAATTAACCTACCTGACACCTTAGTGTGTGGGTAATTAAGGATCCAGTGAGCAGGGATCAAATAATGACAGCTATTGACAATTGCATGCCACTTAATGCTGGATCAGTTTCCTCGCCGGCGATACACTGAGAGGCGAAATAATCAGTCAACAAGTGGGCAAGAGGACGAGAATGCAACAGGGGTTACTGACCTTGAGGCACGTATCCCAGAGTTGGAGGCTAAGTATCAGTTGATTCCCGACCCAGTCGTTCTCTCAGATATGTTGTAATCACAGAATATTCTGCACCAAACTCTGGTAGATGAGGCTCGCACCATCCAGTAGCCCTGTGGGTTTGCGCACGTGAGGTGCTTTCTAATCATTCTCACATTTTTTACTTTTATTTGATGAATTTGATACACACATTGATGTGAGGATTCTTTACCACTGTGGTATTCATTTGTGATGTGATTATTGACAATCTCGTTTTAAATTGGAGCTGCAAGGACTAATCAGTTCATGGATTGTTGAACGGAACTGTACTGGTAAGGTGTTCTCTAAAAGCTATAGTAACCCCCAGGAGTCTCTAAACATTTGTGATTGACTTCTCTTGGAGGTCAGACCTAGTTGTGTTTATAATTGATGGAGTGGGGGGCGGTCTCATCTCTTGATCCTCTTTATGCTCCTATTGTTGTTGTGATTTTGGCCCTCACACCCTCCTCTCTTTTATGGGTAGATCAGCACTTTTTAAGATAATGGCATTACCAGCCTTCTCTTCCATCTCCAGAATTTTCCGTCTCCCATCCCTGCCTCCTTAGTTATCCAGCTCAATGCACTATTCAGAGACTTCCTTTGGGATTACTAAACCCCAAGGATTACATTGACTAAATGCTTTAAGTCTACCTTTAATAGGCGAATCACCATACCACCCTCACACCTAGTTGATCCTAACGAATGGTGGTAGATGACCCAGCTCATACATCCTAAAGATGGGTGATGCAGGTAACTCAGGTTCCTCACTTGCTATGTGGTGGCTTGACTACCCTCCATCTTTTCCAACAACAAAGGTGGTGCTCACAATTTGGAATACAACACTCAGAGCCCTGTGCTGGGCTAAACGCCTGACACATGTTCTTTGTGGACTGGGTGTCAGCTCAACAGGTGAAAGGACTATGGGCCCCATTACAAAAGTCCGCCTGCCACTGTAGCGGTAAACGGGACCAACCGCCAGAGGTGCCAATTAGGATGCGACCACCACCCTGGTGGTCGCATCCCGCACCTTTTACATTGCAGCGGGCGGTGCTGTAAGCAGCACCCGCCGCAATGTAAAATATGCATGTTGTGCATTGGCATGCACAACGTGACAGGCACCACGCAGTGCCTGCCACCTTGTGTATGCCAATGAAGGGGGGGTACCATGGGTGCCCCCCAAGTGCACCTATGCAACCCCTACCCCCGGGGCCCTCAAAGTCATTCTCCGCATGCCTTTCCATGGCGGAGACTCCACCATGGAAAGTCATGCCCCACGCACCCATCATAATATGGATGGCGGTGCCTGCAAGGCACAGCCACCATATTGTGGGGCTTTTCCGCCCGTAAGGCAATCGTGACGATTGCCTGCCAGCGGAAAAACGCCGGACGGTCTTTCCATCCGCCGCGGTACCCCCCCCCCCCCCATGCTAATATGGCGGGGGGTAAATGGCCGCCGGGCGGGGAGTTATGGCGGGCGGATCGCCATCGCCGGTCGGGTGGTGGTGATCCGCCCGCCATCATAATAGGCCCCTAAGGGTATTCAGGCAATTGGACATCATTGGTGTGTCGACAATGGGAAATCTCATGACAGGAACCATGTTAAAATCCTTTACTGACTTACAAGTGGAGTATGGTCTTCACCACAGCCACTTTTGCCGCTACCTCGAACTTAGGCATGCACTAACACTGTATATCTCCAATTTTTTAGGCACTCCCAGATAGTAGCCCACTGGAAGCTAAAATTCTTCTTGAAGGACCAGTTGAGCATATACTTTCACGCATATAAAAATCCCTGGTGATTAATACCCCTTACTCCTTTACGCATCTGTGAGAAGCTTGGGAACAAGATCTGGGTTCACTAATAGACCCCCACATGTGGAATCCCCACATCAATCCACCATCACTACCAGATGTCGTGCTATTTAGCGGAAATATCCACATCAGGATTATTTTACCGGAGGTATTCTGTTGAGCTTGGGCATTGTCGCCGTACCACTTTGCCTGCTATGATTTTCTCAGCGGGGAGATTTCTTTCACACTATGTGGCGGTGTTAAGGTCTCAATGTGTTCTGTAATCTATAGATGAGATTTGATATTTAACTGGGAAAGATGTATGGGGCAATGCAAATGCATGCACTAAGGTGGAAAAGCAAAGATGTCTACTATTCACTTTGACCACAATCATTGGTCTGTAAACCATTGTTATTGATGTTATTAAACTAAAAATGCAAATAAAATGTTTTATTAATTTTTTTTAACCCCTTCCCTGTGGGGGTAATTCCCCCACGGTGCGGGGGGGGGGGGGGCCGCGGCGCCGCTGTGCTCGTGGCGAGCTCAGCTCGTCATGACTCACAGTGGAGCTGTGCTCATGGCGAGCTAAGCTCGTCACGACTCACAGTGGAGCTGTGCTCATGGCGAGCTGAGCTCGTCACGTCCCGGCCCACCGAATAATTCTCCCGCACAGGAGGGGAATTCATCACGCGTGGGCGGCACGCGGCCGTTCAGACGAGCTCAGCTCGTCATGAGCACAGCTCCACTGTGACATGAGCATGGAAGGGGTTAAAACAACTGTTTTGGCGGTACTTCATTGGACATTGCTGCGGACTAACAAATCCTTCCAAGAACCGCCACTCTTCTCATACAAACGTGGCAACAATTTATCGAACCATCTTGTCCACGCCATCACCTGGCCCAATAAATCGACCACAACCAATACCATCACCTCGAGTTGGGGTTTACCACCCATACTGGGCCTCTACAAATGTCAATCATGTAGCGTATGTGAATTAACAACCAACACTAAAGATTTTAGGTTCAACAACCAATCACATACCCTGAACACATTTACCAACTGCCGCTCACAAAATGTGATCTATGCCATCGAGTGCCCTTGTCATCTAGTCTATATTGGACAAACTACTCAGATGATTAAGAAAAGGATCATCCAACACAAGAGCAGAATTAACTGTAAAACCATTACAGCACCTTTGGTCTCACACTATCTGGAACAAAATCATGATGCTCTGGACATGAAATGGCAAGTTATTGAGCAGCCCCGCCTGCCTCCCGGAGGTGGAAACCTTCAAGCTCTCCTTGACAAAAGTGAATGCAAATGGATAACTCGTTGTAACTCTGTACACCATGGCTTGAACACGATTGATGAGTGGAATGGTACCATTCATTACACTACCTGATATGCAACCCCTCCTATACACTTTCCTTACCATACCTTGTTACTCTGCTTTCCCGGGTCCTTTGTCCGATGTCCTTACAGACCCAGAAATCCCTTGCCCTCTTACTCTGAATGGTAGTTCATAATTTTGAACATTGTTGTTTTCTACTAATGAATTGATTTCTATCTCCATGATGTTTGTTCCTGCATTATTGTTTACATAACTGTGGTGTTCTTAAGGTCAGTCTTTACCTCCTCCTGTTCACTTCCCCTTTATCCGCAAACCAGTCTCTCCCTCCCCCCCCCCCTTTTTTTCCCCCTTGTCTGCCCCCCTCTCTGCCTTTTTCCCTGTCCATCACCATGCTGGTTCGATCCCCAGCAACCCCGTCCAACTCTTCCCTTTCTTCTCCTTTTTCCCGTCCAATTAGCGTCCATAGCAACCGGGCTGCATTCCCACCACCTTAGTTACCAGAACGCTGACTCATTCCCCGCCTCCCGTTAGCGCCGTCCTATAGACGACGGCTCCGCGTCACGCCCAGTCTGCCTTCATTTAGGCAGCTCCGTTGCTCGTCTCACTGTCACTAATCGACCCAGTTGGTGCACACGTAGTTGGCTCCTCCAGTCCTCGCTCCCGCTCTGGATTTACTCCTGAATTGCTGTTGATCGCTTATTAACTACGCGACCAGATCCTTGACTGCGGCTCCATTCTACTTTAGGTAAGCTTCTAATGGTCATTGTCCGTTCGCAGTCATATCCCCATTGTACAGCCGGTAACGTTCTGCCCCCCTCTCTACCCTCTTTCCTAGGCTGCATACCGGTCCTCCCCCTGCATCGGTTGCTTATCCCGCGAAGTTCCTTTTTACTTCGGTGAGTCCATCTAGCTTTGCCGCCTCCGCTTCCTCTGGATTTTTTACTTCCACCCCTTATTCTAACGATTCTCTTATCCTTCCGTTTCACAGCTTTCCGAGGGAGACATCCTCCCTGTGCCCTCCACATTAATATTCACCTTTGCTGAACACTTAGCCCTCTCCCCATGCACAAGGTAGGCTTCCAGTCATTGCCTGTTCCACTTCTTTCCTCCCCTTTTTTCCCTTTTTTCCCCGTCCCGCCTCCCTTTCTCCCCTTTTCTCCGTTCTTCCCCACCCCCCCAATACCTACCCCCCCCACCCCCTTTTTCCCTCCCCCCCCCCCCCCTTCTTTCCTTTACACGCCTGATCCCTCTTGGCATTGTCTTGCCCACACTCTCCCCTCTTTCTTGTCTCCTGACCGCCGCTCTGATTCGTTAATTATTTCTTTACAGAGCACTCCCAATTTAAGCAACCCAGGTCCTGATGATGATCCTTAAATTGACAGGATCGAAACGCCGTTGACCATTACCCACCAGCCTAAACGTTCTTGGCGCACACAAACCTGGTTCATTTGAAAAAGAAAAATACCAATCTTACTATCGAGTAAATTGTTATATGGACCCTGTATTGTATATATTGCCTTCATGCGCCGGCTGTTGTGTTGTTTTTTCACGTTGTCACTAGCGCCGTTGTTTCACTAGCACGAGCACTTTGTACACTTTTTCACTAGGGTTGCCAGAGTATTTTATACCCTGTTGTGCTCTTTTGATCTACTAAATATATGACGCCGATTGGCGCTTTTGAAAAAATAACTTTGAGTTTCCTCTCTTTTGTTCGTTGTAATGTCTTGTACATACCTTTTTAAATAATTCAGTATATCCTGCTGGGATATTGTTGCATTTACAAGTATTTACCCAATCTCAGTTGGGTCTATGGGTATAACTCCTGTGATTATTCTACGTCCTTTCAAGATAAGCAGTACATTTTGTATGTATTTCTGACAAATGTGCGTTCTGAATAGGTTTGAGGATGACTACAAAGAGATTGATGGTCATGTATTTTTCGTGGCGCCTAATTCAAGTCCAAGTGTGGGCAATTATTGTGAACGTGTAAGTTTCCTACTAGAGTTTGTCTGACATCATTAGCTCCATCACTTCACTTATAACATTGGCTTCCTCCCGGTGTGCCTGTCGGTACCCACTTTCAGCAGCGCCTGAGGTATTTTCTCTCTGCATTCAGTCTGAACACCTGGTAACACCCTACAGCAGAGAGGTGGCACGACCCTCACAGTGAGCGCTCTCCCAGCAAAGTACTAAAGTTTCATCCCCCTCCTAGTTCCAGCAATGACATGTCAGTGTGATCTCTCTCAGAACTTATCCAGTCGCACAATCCCCCCTTGCAATAACCTCTCAGCGAGATCTTCTATCTCATTTGTTTCCTTCAGTGTAATTTTTCCCAACATTGGCCTGGCACGGGGACACCTCTTTTAACGATGCCCTAAATTGTGATACAATAACCACATTCCCAGCAGTCATTATGCGCTCCGCTCCCAGAAGGTGATAGTTTGAGTGCCCTGTCATTAATACTGCCTATATTGTCCCTCTCCCCCCTAACAGACCTTAGAGTGAGTTCCCCGGTGCTAGGCCCCACAATGCTTTGCAGTTAGGGTCGCTACCAGCAGCAGAGCTTCTTTTTCAGCAGGGCCTTTCCCAGCATTGCCCGACATTGTGCAATCCCCTTACACAGTACACTGCTGTGTGCTCTCTTGCCCAGAAGCACCCTGTGAATGTTTGCACTCAGCACTATCTGTACATTGTGTGCTCTGCATGTATGCCTGCTTAGATGCATTGGCCTTTATATAGAGAAAGCTATCTTAACGGAGAGCAGCGGAGCACTGTACACAGTAGTGGGAGACTGGGAGTATGTACGTATAACGGCCAAAGTAATCAGGAGGTGAATGATTTGTACTTATCGTGAGAGCAGTGCCAGTGGAGAGTTTCCGCCCATCTAGCAGTGCCATGCCAGCACAAGCTATAACCACTCTACCCTTTTTGCCTGAACTCGTTCTGAGCGGAGTGACGCCATCTGTAGCAGGAAGTGTAGCAGGATAGCAGCATTGTGAGCGTCCGCCACCATCTACCGTACCTACATAACTATACGACTTCAGAAATGAATACTTGACCCGGAAGTGTTCTCTCTATGATACATGAGCCCTACAAAGCTGCGCACACCACCTTTAGTTTTCAGCATGTTTGCTTGGCATTATTTGGGCCAAAGGGGGGCGCAGCACAGACCACAAACAAGTCTCGTTAAGTGTGAAAAAGGCCGCTTTATTGAAGTCAGGTGCACCTTACAACAAAACATCCTTGGCCTGTGCCGTACAAAACGAAACTTCACTAAATATTTTTCTTCTTTCCTTTGGGACCGGACTGGGAAACAAAACTGGCCCTGACAAAGTGCTCGGCCGTCCCACCCCCCCCTGGGTTGGGGGTGCGGCCGAGCTCTTTGCCAGGGCTCTTTTTCGGCCGATTTTGTTACAGGGCCGATTTTGCAGCTATGCTGCAAAGACGGCCCTGTAACAAAAACAACCCCCAGGGGCCCAAAACCGGCCCCCGCCCATGCGGCGCACCGGGGTATTGCCCGGTGCCCGCTACGGCCTGTCCAGCCCTGACCCCCACCCCTAAATGTTTCCCCTTTGCAACCATTTATAAAATAAAAAACAACTCGGTCATCCTTGCTGACCCTTCCAACTTGTAACCTCCTACCACTACCTAAGATAACTATCTAAGTAAACTTTCCTATGCTAATTCCCCTTCCTGCCTGCCCCATAGTGACTTTTACCAACCACTAAACGTCAACTGTAAACAATCTAACAACTATTAGCAGGAAAAAACGCCACACATGAGCTCATGACCGTAAAAACACCAGCACCTGCTTCAAGCGACAACCATTTGTACATCAGTCCCCAACCCAGTGCACCTGACCCCAACAACAACTAACCGGTGTAAGGGAGGAACGAGAAAAAACCCTCTAACCACAAAAACCACCCCGAATGAATTAAAACTAAACAAGAGGGAGGGCGGGCGGGGCAAAAATTCCTCCTCTGACCCTACAAGACCGGCCGTCGTGTCACCCACCGAAAATGGTGTCTGGCAACCTAAAATGTCTGGTCTTATAGGGCCAGCCCAAATGTAGCTCAACGAGCCCAATTGGGCTCTGGGCTGCACCAAATGGCCAAAAAAAACCCGGTGGTCGCCCCCCCCCTCGCCCCCCAAGCCCTATTGGGCCAATGGGGGGCGCAGCACAGACCACAAACAAGGCTCCTTAAGTGTGAAAAAGGCCGCTTTATTGAAGTCAGGTGCACCTTACAACAAAACGTCCCTGGCCTTTGCCGTACAAAACCAAACCTCACTAAATATTTTTCTTCCTTCCTTACCCCCATCCCCTCCCCTAAATGTTTTCCCTTTGCAACCATTTATAAAAATAAAAAAAACTCGGTCATCCTTGCTAACCCTTCCAACTTGTAACCTCTTACCACTACCTAAGATAACTATCTAAGTAAACGTTCCTATGCTAATTCCTCTTCCTGCCTGCCCCGTAGTGACTTTTCCCAACCACTAAACGTAAACTGTAAATAATCTAACCGCTATTAGCCGGAAAAAACGCCACTCAGAAAAGGCCCTCCATCGACTTTTCTGACCACCCCAACTAAGGTCCAGTCTTTTTCGAGTACCGTCTAATGTCCAAAGCTCTGTCCAAAACCTCCTTGATCTGTATGATGTACAACTCTAAACCAAAACGCGATAAATGTACCCCGTCCTCCCTGAAAAAATAAATTGCTGCATACCTAAGCTCCGGATGTTCAACTCTCCCAATACCTTCTTTGTCACAAAAACTTTGCATATCCCTGTTAATATTCTTCTTGGCCTTGTCTATAGCTGCGGGCCGCACTGCGCCCTCCAATGCCTCCTGGGTATGAATTCCGACCAAATCACATAGCACCATGACCACTGCTGCCGTATTTCTAACAGGTCCCTCTTCATTTGTTTCATCAGTGCCAAACCTTTACACAAAACCAGGTAATTCTCCCCTAAATGAATAATCAACATGTCTGGACAACTACCGCCTCTCACCATCCTGTTCAACGTGGGAAACAACTCGTGCCACCGCATACCCCCTTTGCCCTACCATGAACAATGAAATAATGTGTTATCCAGACCCAAATTCCCCCCGTTCCCTTTAGACCTCTCGTAACGCTCTGCCCATTTTACAAACTAATGACCCACAATCCATATGGACAATTCAGCCGACGCAGGCCCCGCCACTGCACCTGAAAAGACACATATATGAGACAAGCAAAAATGAACAGAGCTACGCTTCCCCCTCCCCCAAGTCCCGCAGCTGAATATATTTCTTAAAGCAGTCTGACCTCCAGCGGCTCAAACGCATGATCTCCTCCTTCTCCCATCCCAGCTTCGCTGCATCTGCCGTAGCCCCTATGCGGAACGAATGGGTCCCAAACTGACCCGGCTCTTCCCCCAAGAATAGCAGGGCCCGCCTCATTACCCATAAAAGCTGCGCCGCAGTCATCCGGCCACCTGCCTCCCTGGAGAACATTGCCCTGTCGCCTGACACCAGGTCTCTGGACACCATCAGTAGAACTCCGATAGGACTTCAGCACCTGTTAGATGCCACCCACAATTTCTCACATCGGAACGCATTAAAAATGAATTTCAAAAAATCAAAAGTTATGAGCGTAAACCACCGCAAGAAGTCAAATCCCAGTTGGTACATGAAAGGCAAATGCCTGGACCAAGTAACTACCTATAAATATTTGGCGTACTCCTAGATAAAAACAACTCCTTCAAACCACAACTTGAACCTTTACGAAGGAAGGGAGTAATGACCTGCTTGGCATTAAAGTCCCTGAAGAAATTGTTGCCGGACTTAACACTTGACCCCCTTTTAAAGGTTCTAAGAGCAAAATTACAACCAGCAATCACCTACGGGAGCGAATCCATGACAGGAAGAGATGCTGCTACCCTCGACTGCATAATCGCAACCTCCTACCGGGCGATATTCCAGCTCCCTAAATATGTTTCTCCAGCCCAAATAAGGCTGGAATTTGGAATCCAGAAACAGGAAATAGAAAGGCAGGGAGTTTTCTTAAAGAGTTGGCACAAAATCAGAGCTGGTGAGAGAGGGACCTTGAACAATCAACTTTGGCTAGAGCTGTCCCGCACTGGAAAACTACCAGTTAACGTCTACCTACAGAATTCTCTGCAGGCCCTTGGCCTGGCAGACGCCTGGAACACTCCAATGGGCCATTTGGTTTTTAAATAAAATAGTAACAAAATCAACAAGGCTCATATCGGCTATAGAGGACAAGAAATCGGTATCCAAGAGAGCTCACGGCTGGGCCGTGCTTAACAACGACGATGCTCTAAAACCTCAGCCTTACCTCAAGGTCGGAATCAAGCTTGAGACCAAAGAAAAATTTCTAAAGCTACGGCTGGGAGTCGGTCCGATCAACCCGTTCATGCCACCGTGGGTAAAAAGAGGGCCCGATCACTTGTGCTGTTTGTGTGCGAATGACACTGAGACTTTGATTCATATTATATGCACATGCAAGAAGCTAGACGACATACGGAACAGTCTGTTAAAACCACTATTTAAGCAGCACGGAGTAAGGTCCTGCAGACAGGCAGTGATGATGTGTTTTAATCCCTCCTTAGTGCAGCTAAACTGTCGCCTTACAAAATTCTTTGATCTGACAGCACAGAGACTGAAAAAGCTCTTGCTGCCAACAGTAGAGACCTACTAACGACTACAGCAGACTCTGAACTGGTCCGTTCCACAGGTTAAAAAAATTACGTAGTTCATACAATGTCTTCAAATGGGCCTGTAATCTTGTGACAGCAGTGCTACTATATTCGGAACAGTTTTATGTCTTTTAATTCCAATATAAAGGCTCCTTTTAATTTTGTACTTATTTTTAATAGTTTTAGTTAATGTAACTTCTTTTGATATCAACCTATAATGTACTGAATGCAACGGTTTTAATTAATCATGCATAATAAAATTACTTACTTACTGGACACCATCCTCCCCCAAAGAACTGGACATACCCGCTTATTTCTGGCCGTACCCATGACCCCCCACTTCCCAACTCCCCTCTGGTCCATTTTGGATCGCGTAAGCTGCACTGCAACCCCCTCATCCCGAAGCTCTACATCGGTCCAGCGCACCCCCGGTGCCCCCTTACCACCCAGCAATTTCAGAGACCCGAAAAGCCCCGAACAACATCCAAGACATCAGGGTAGAAAACAAAACTCGCTCCTCCACGTTTTGGCAGATCTGAGGCAAAACCTCCATCAAGCCTGCCAAGAGCCCCAATGACAAAGGCCTCCGGGCCCGAGGCCTTCCGCCTTTTTCCCGCACCCAACCTTCCAAGATGCGGCTACCCAGTTCTCCCGCCAAAGGCGTATAGCCCCACCAAAGCTTGCCCATGAACGCCGGACAACTTTCCTGCTATGGTGACTTTCGAGAAACACCTGTCAATCAAGGACAGAATAAACTGCACCACCTCCTCCTCCTCCCTAGCCCATTGCTCCGATCTGCGCTGTGCCCCACCCTCCTGAAATTCCTTCCAAGCCTGTTCATATGCCCTCCGTGTGGATGCGGCCAGCGACCCTAAAACCAGCTGGAAAACCCTTTGTCTCCTACATACCACATCCCCGCTGGAACCGGCGTCTTGCCTCTGTCCGCCTCCATGACTAGACCATGGAACCTCTGCAACTGCGAACGAGACAAAGCATCCGCACTGTCATTGTCCACGCCTGGTACATGCTTGGCCTGAAACAGTATATTGTGTTCCAAACAGCTCAGCATAAACACCCGTAACAACTTCAGCACTTGGTCCTCCCTTGCCGACTGCCTGTTCACCAAATGCACTACTGACATGTTGTCGACCTTAAAAATCACCTTCCTGTGAGCCAAGTCCCGAGCCCATACTGTCACTGCTACCACTAGTGGAAAGAGTTCCAAAAAGGCAATGCTCCTCCCCCCATTCTTCCAATGTTTGGGCCACTCTTCTGCGCACCACCTTCCGTGCCAGTAGAGACCAAAACCTCCCGCCCCTGCAGCATAAGAATAGATCATGACATCCCACTCCGGGTCCTCCGGGGCGCCATTGGGATCCCGTTAAAGTAAGTCAGCCAGGAACGTGCACCACATGCGCAAGTCTTCCTTTGTTCCTGCCGACAGCGGCATGTGACGATGCGGCATAGTCAAACCTGCCAGGGACAGTCCTAATCTCCTGCAGAAAGTCCGACCTACCATCACCACCCGGCACGCAAAATTCAGGTGTCCCAGCAACACTTGCACCTCCCTGACCGTCTCTTTCTTTTTGGCCAGTAAACCGTCAATCAGCATCAGCATGTGTAGTTTTTTGTCTGTTGGAAGTCTGGCCTCTATTGCCCCGGAATCCAATTCGATGCCAAGAAAAGACAACACCGTACTGGGCTTGTGCGTCTTCTCTAGTGCCAGGGGTACACCCAGGTAACCCATGAGCTCTTCAAAACTGTCCAGCTGCTGCTGGCAGTCCACATAACCAGGCTGGCCCACCAGGAAGAATTCGTCCAGGTAGTGTGTCACCGTCTCTTTACCCGTGTGTTTGGAGAAAGCCCATTGCAAAAAGGAGCTAAAGCCTTCAAATAAGGCGCAGGATATTGAACATCCCATCGGCGGCGCCTTGTGCACAAATATGGCACCCTCAAACTGTATTCCTAGCAACTGGTAATCATCAGGGTGTACTGGCAATAAGCGAAAAGCCGACTTGATGTCGCATTTCGCCATGAGGGCACCTGTCCCTACTGCGGCCACCAATTCTCGTGCCACGTCCACCGATGAATAGGAGACAGGCATCAAGTCGGGGGCTATGAAGTCATCTACCGACGCCCCCTCCGGCCAAGAGAGATGTTGGATCAGCCTGTATTGTCCCGGGTCTTTCTTGGGCACCACCCCCACCGGAGAAATGATCAGGTCTCTAATTGGGCTAACTGTGAAAGGGCCTACCATGCGTCCTTCCTGTACTTCCTTATACAATTTAGTGCACACCACCGCCCCATGTGTCTTTGCAGATTTCAAATTTTCCGCCCACCTGGCAACCCATGGCCCTTCGTACCCCAGCCGAAAACCTTCTTTAAAACCGCGTCTCAAGGTTTCTGCGTCTTCTGTCCGTGGATAAGATGCCAACCACTATTCCAATGGGCCCTGTCTAATGGGTGTACAAGCCCTTTCCCATAGCCCCTGGAGTCCCTCTGCCACCCCTACCCCCTGCAGGATACTGTAGGCCCTGATTGGGCTGCTGATTCTGCCCGTCGGACCCCGGTCCGTAGCATTGCACCAACGGGTGCCTGCCCGAGCACTTTGAGCATTCGTGCCGAAACTTGCAATACTGCCGGGCACAGTTGCCTTTATTAAAGTCCCAGCATGCTCCCAGTGTACTCCCGGTGCTGCCAGCTGTGTATCCCATCCCCCTTGGGCGGGGCGGTTCAAAAAGGGGCGGGGGCCAGGGGAAGCCCACTGGCCGTATATATCGTTTTCTCAAACTTCACCGCCCCCATGGTCTGCTGGTATAAATCCGTATCTATCTCCCCCCCCTTCGCCTCCGTGTCCCAAGCGAGGCGTGCTCGGAATTCCTCATCATAATGGGACCATGCATAATCCCCTTAGGTCACCTGTGCTCGTCTGATCACGTCCATGTATGTAAACAACGTGACCGATCGGTCTGGAAACTTTTTGCAGTATACACTTGCGAATAGCAGAAAGGCTGCCGACCAATTCTCGATGGTCACGACTACCCGTTGTCTCCTGGCTAGCTCTATTTCTTCCTCTTTGGACCCTTCCTTTGCCTTAAGCTCCCTATGCAGCAGCTTCAGCATATCCACATATTCTCCCTTCCATATTTTCTCTTTGGTGGCCAACGTAAGGTGGGCCCCCAATGGCTTAGATAACCCCATGTAAGGCAACTTCTTCGGTTGTACATCGCGGCTCTCTTTCACCCCACCCAAAGTGATCCTGTCCGACCCTTTGTCTTTTGTAACCGTACTGGTGCTTGGCTCCCCTTCTCCAAGCACCGCATCGTCCTTCTTGGTCTCCTCCCCGCCCTTTTGTGGTGCCTCAGGGCCCACCCCTGTATCTTTCACGTACGCCCCTCTCAGCAAGCGAACCTCCCCCTCACCTCCCCCATGCGTCTGTGCCCACGGACACCGTGCCCTTCCCTGTGATACCTTGTAGCCCGCCTGCCTGCTCCTCACCTGGCGTTGAGGCTGGCGTCCTCCGGGGATCCCGCCGCCTTACCAGTCCACACCCCGATACCACGGCATCACGCGCCCGTGCTCCCCTCCTCCCCATGCCCCTGTGACTGCTGCCGCACATCCCCGCACTGCGCAGGGCCTCTGCACGCTCGCCGGAGCCTTACCTGGCGTCAAGGTCAGCGTCCTGACCGGATCCCGCCGCCTAACCAGTTGTGCTGGAGGTGCCACCACTCTATCATTCGCGTGTGAGCTGCCTTGCGTGTGCAAAAAACTAGGCACAGAATTAGTCACGACCCCTCCCCACCGGCCTGTCGTCCTCCTCTTCTACGATCTCTCCGTCCTCTAAGCTAACATCGTCGTAGTCCAACAGTAACTGTTCTTCATCCAACGTGAATGGGCTGTCCCCTCTCGTCTCTTCCCTGCTTATCTGTGCCTGTTCCCTCCCCTGTCGTATCAAGTCCCCCACATCTAAACCTGCATGCGGATGGTCCGACTCTCGACCCACCACTTCATCCCGTCTGGGCGGACCCGACACCGGTGCCCTTTCCCCAGAGGCCACATCGACCCACCGGGGTAGGGACACCAAAGACCGCTCCTCCGTCCAACAGTGCGCCGCTCCCTGAAGGTCCCATGTAGGGGTCTGGCGGCCTGCACGGAGCACTGCCCACCCATTCTCTCGGTGGGGCGGAGCCGCATGCAACTCACCCGAGTATCCCACCGGCTGCCCCTGCAAAGCAAAGGCGAGGTCCGACAAGCCGGGGTTAGTGCTCTGCTCTGTCCCTGACACCTCCGGACCCCTCTGCCAATTCCCTTCCCCCACCACCTACCCGGGGAAACCTGCAAAATTAACCCCCCCCATGACGCGCCGTGGTGCCCCTCTGCCCCCATCCCTGCCACAAGTAGCCCCCATGGCCGGCACAGGAACCCTTCCCGGTGTTCCCCGCCTACCCCTTTCAGATTCACCATTGATATGTGTCTGCAGCTACTAATTGAGGTGGGGTAAACCAAGGACCCCCAGTGAGCCATCACTGTTGGTCTCAGAATTTCAAATGGGATATATATATATTTTTTTGTGCAGATTTATATAGCGCAAACTCGACCTGAAGGTATTGGCTTTTCATGAGCACCAGTTACGTTACACAAGAACACATTCATTTTTTGCAGGCACAGGGAGTAGATAAAGTGGTTTTCCCAGAATCACAGGATGCTGAGCTGCGGCTCGAACCTGGTTCCCCAGCTCCAAACTTGGTAGCTCTGGCCGTAAGGCCACATCCTCAAATGAATCTGCATAACACTTATAGGGGACGGGCATACCATGACCTCGCCGTCTCCTGTGACCACATATTGCTATTTTTTTTGTTCAACAAGGCAAAAAAATAACCAATCTTTAGGTAAGTTAATACTGGAGCGAAAACTGAAAAAAATAAAGTCTCACACAAAGTTCACTTCAGCTGCTGGTAAGGCTACTGGAGTCAAAAGAGCCAAATTCAACCACCTGACCCAGACAGGCTCATTTACTGGTGGTAAATACGAGCTCTGATAGAAAGCCTAAAGGGAGCGCTGTACAGTATCTCCCACACACCCAGGAGCTATTAATGTGGGACCTATAAGGTTGAAAGCTATCAATGCAAGGGCATCAAACTTGGTCTAAAAAACGAAACAAGTAACAGGACATTTCCTAAAATCGACCATGTCCGTGTCGGCTGTGACTGACGGCAAGCGAGGGTAATGGACCAAGATAGAAGAAATGTTGTATTACCAATATTCCCAAGTCACCAACGTAGGGATCCTGGGAAAGTTTCAGAGTAAGATAGTGGCCTGGATGCAGTCCAAGATGGTCCCAGGCCTGGTCTGAAGACAGGATTTCAAACTTGTGAAAAGGGAGCGCACCCCGAGTGGTCTGGAAATCATTGACTGTGGGAAAGCAAACTTACTTCAGAACCATCTTAAAAATAAAAAAATCTCTGATTGCAAAATTGTAACTACATTTTTCCTACTTTAACCCACTTTACAGGATCGCCTTCATCCAACTGATAGATTTTCTTTTTGAAGCAAACTCTGTAGCACAGCTTAGATGTCACTATACATTTGAATTGTATCCTACAAACGTTTTTCCTTTATAAATGTCCTCTAGGCTGTGAATAAACCAGTTCTTATTTACAATGTCATGGTTCATGCAGGGCGGAAAGGAGCCCTTTCCGAATAGCCCCGTCCCTCACTGTGGACTAAACCTTCCCAAAATGTTCAACAATTTGTCTTATCATTTTTATGTCTCTCTTTTTTTGCTTGCTGCACATTGATTTTCTTTGTAAACTTGTTTTCATAGTTGTATTTTGTGAAGGGGAGTGCAAAATGCACTAATAAAGAAAGACAGTGAAAGGATGGACAAGGTAAAAGCACCACCCATTCTAGTCATCAAGCATGACACCAAAACATTTCCCACACTATAGAGTGTACACTGCAAACCCACCCCCTTCCACCATGTTGAATCTGTGGAGCAGTGGGCTACCTATAACCCAACGCACTTTTATCGTTTTTTGAAGGGTATGAAGCCCTATGTGTATGTAATATCAGTATAATGCAATGTAAAGGGAAATCTTTTAATCCATTAAGATGCATATCCTTTTTAAACCATTGGAAATTGAGACACATACGTGTGGTGGGGCATCTGTGAGTGGTAAAGGCATGGCTTTTTTTTACTGGGTAATATTGAAAATGTTCTTTAGAACTACTCAAGTTCTGAACTAGAAATATCTAGGAAATGTAATAATTCCAACTGGAGATGGTAAGGAATTTGTGAGATTGGAGACATTCTAAGGTTCTGACAATACTATGTTGAAAGTGTTGCTTTGAACAGGAATATCACTATTGATATTGGCATTCATATATTTTTTTCTCTTTTGCTCTTTAGTATTAAACAAGCAGTGTCACTCATCAATATGATTGACACTGGAAAATTTCCACGCTTGCTGTCCCGTATTCTGCAGAAACTTCATTTAAAGGTCTGTATAAATAAAAATTAAATATAATCATTTTCACTATTGTGCCTATGTCTCTGACTGCATGGTTCTGTGAGTTCATACACCCTAAACAGAAACATTTTATTCCAGGGAAACAAGTATGCATTCATGCAAATAAATTATTGTATCGATTACATATTAAACCAGGAACTAGCCATGGCAATTGGCTCTTATCACTCAGTCGTCATATTTAGAGGTTCCAATTTAATTTCTAAAATTCCACTATGCAAATAATTCAGGGTGTTGATTGTAGTCCTAAGGTACACAATGTCACTGTCCCTATTAGGATAACCTGGGGATTGTGGTATGGGTGTCGGTTGTTCCTGCTTTTGTGCGCAGTATAAATGGAGCAACTAACTCGGGCAAATCATGCTAATGTAGAAAGGTTGAGATTAAAAGATGAATTTGTTTTTTCAAGATTTTCTTACAGTGAAGGCCAATGCAAAAATCCCATAAAATTCAAATATCCAAACGATTGAGAATAACCACAAAATGTAGGTAGGTATTACAATACGAAGTGAATGCCACAAATATTTTAGTTATCCTACATATATGCAGCAAAAAAGCACATACTTCTAAGGCATGTATCTGAACCAGAGAACACCAGATCTGTGGCTCAGAAATCATGAATACGTTTATAAAGAGGCATGGTGTTTTGAAACTTGAATTGTTTTTAAACCAGCCTTGCCACAGGCCATCAATGCGCTCCAAAGCGAGTAAAATAGATATCAGGAATGGCACTAAATGTATTGTTTTTTTACATTGACCATAATGCATTGGCATGGGCAACTGAGCCAACTGAGCCAGAAGATTAAATATACAAATGTTTTGAAAGCTGGACTGTATTATACATCGCTATAAGATTCATAATGCAAACTAGACTAGAAAGGGTTATTTAAGCCATAAAGTGCACTTAAAACTGATCTGCTGGTTTAAAGGTGTGCACAACCCTTTCTTTGTTTTTTGGGGGTTTTCCATTGTGGCTTCTTGTGATCAAAAGGGTGGCAGCACTCCGGTGCAAGGTGAACCCCTTTAAAGATGCTTTTATTGAACAGGTTCTATGCTATAAAGTTTGAACTGCTTTCAAACCAGTCTCACAACCTTCCTGTGAAAAGTCAGTAATTGCGCTATACTACAACAGCTATCATTGCTATATTACAATGGCTATAATGTACTGGCATGGGTTATTTGACTAAAGACAGGGTATGAAGAAGTTGTTAAAGATAAACTTGTTCCAGCGGAAAGCAAAGCACATTTTTATACACACATTACTTTCATCATCTTTATAGTGTTTAAACTATTTCCTCTTTGGGCCCATTATCAAAATCTTCTTCTTCATAGATTCTCGGATGAATCTTTTACGTGAGCAAACAGGTACTTGGATATCAAGAGAACATGTGGCAAATACTTATGAGGACCTGGAATAAGAAAATTCCAAATTCAAGCATACATTGAGATATCTCCTATTACCTTAGTAGGCAAATTATCGACAATGGATTTCACACCAAGAATGACTCGAAACGATAAAAATGTATATCATTTATCTAAGCCTCAATTTAAATGATCAAGAAACACAATTAGTCACACAATGTCATGCAGATTCAATAAAATAGACATATGCTGATTACCTAGGGAGAAGAGAGAGAGAGAACATAGGAAAATCAAGTTCAGCATCTAGGTTATAGAAACCAAATATGCAGAGATGAAACGTGAGGAGTCACAGGATTGAGTCCATAACTCTCCAGCCGAAAAGTTATTCCTGCACACTTTACCAGCTGGCTAAGTACAGGTTGAGTCAGTTCGAACGTTAAGTTCAAAATGGGATAGGCACAAGAAATCAATGTTCAGTCCGACAGCATGCCAGGCTGTGGAGCAGATTAATTATTAACCTGCTGGTGCAGGGATCACCATTTCGCCACAGGTTCTCATCAAGTAAAGAGGAATCAACAGTGGAGCGAAGTACAAACCATAGGGTAATTTATTAAGCATTCAGAATGGGTCTCCATCCAACGAGCACCATGGAGTTACTCAAGGAAAGGAGCACACTTGAACAATGGCTACATGGGTTTTTATAGGGAAGATCACAAACAAGGAACGCCCAGAGGTAAATGGAACTTTGGAAAGAACACACAAATGAGCTAAGGCGAGAATCTGACAGCCTCAGTGTCTTGTGCAATTTCTACGTTTTAAGGCTGAGCAACAAAATGTGCTATTGTGAGTAGACTTTACTTAAGGATTAACTATTGCCTGAAAATCTTCGAGCAAGCTGACTCTGCATGTTTACGCAGCCTACAATGTCTCAACTTTAGCTTCGTGACCTAATGTTTATGCAAGTGTGGTGTCATGGATAGAGTCAGGCTGAAAACAGGTCAAAGGTGGTCATGAATGAAGCACAGCTAAATTAGGAAACGAGAGATTCAGATTTTAAGGTTTCACAGTCCTTCCTTTTCAGATGTGCTGAATACATTCTTAAAAGTACATATATTAATCATGTAAATTAATATTCATTAGTTCATGAATTTCGGTGTGCATAATCATTTCTCTATTTAATTCATGAACATTGACTGGGGAAGGTTTAGTACTATTACAAATGGCTATACAGGCTGTACGTATTGTGGGGGCACATTGAATGCAGCAACGACAAGTGAGAAAGATGGCTCCTATAATCGCTATTCCATTTAATTATGTCCAGCCCCAAGCAGAAACAATACCTCAAAACCATTCTGACCAAATCCATGTTCCTTTTTCCTGGTGTAATTCTGCAGTTATTTGATGAAGCTTTTGTGTGGCTCAATTAACATGATGGGCGTTTTATGTATTTGACAGTGTGAATCCTTAAGAGAGGACAAGGTGAAGTGATAATGTTCAGATGCGGTAGAAGTAGGGGGCACTAGGCTATGAACAGGGTAATATGTTTTAAGCCTTAAAAATAGACCCAAAGAAAAATCCCAATACCAACAATAGAAAACATACAAATATCCCTATTTTTCTCTTTCTAATCCAAAACTGTCGGCTTTTAGCGGGGGTATTCGGGGCAAGTACTTCTATTCCTCCTAATAGGTAAAAAAGACCTTCATGAAGGGCCTTAATGACCGACAACTCTACCTATTTCAACGTAATCTATATACAAAAATACCTATTTCAGAAGAACACCTAACACTATTCCCTATACTGATCTTTTATATCCAACCTGTATGTTTCTTAACCTTCCTTCCTCTTACTGTAGTAATTGTTGGTTGATTGCCAAGGTAACAAAGAGTAGCGTAACGATCAGCCAGAAACCGAGCAATGTAGTCTCAGTTCTCCCAAAATGTCCTCACTACACTATCAGAGAGCATTAAGTCCCAAGTGTCTTTTGCTTCAAAGCCTCACTGGCAAGCTTATGTACTGGTCCGGACGTTGGCGGTCTTGACCACCGGCATGGGTTGCCACCTCTCCAGAGAAAGTTTCTTCAATCAAAGTCTATAGTTCTTTTCGGCCCTTGGCCACACATTGTATCAGGGCTGAACAATGTCAGGATGTTCAAACCGAATCTGTTCATCTGGGTCAGGCATGATGGCAGCAAGTTATTATTCCAATGACACCACTTCACCATGTTTTAAAAGACCAGCATCTCCAAAAGGCACTTGCTGAGAGATCTGATCATATTCAGGTATTCCTCTTGTTATCCACTGATCATATGGCAAAGGGAGTGGGGCTTACTTTCTCCACTTCACTGGCATGGAGCTGGTGTCTGTGCCCTGTGCGCTTAACAGCAGTCTGGGTGGTGAAGAGAACTTGCACTGGCCTCTGAAACTGTTGGGTAAAAACACCGTCTCTAGGCCACAGCTTGTGACCTGGACCTTTAAGACTGGGAGAGCGACTGGCCTTCACCTGTGAATGGATCAAATGCAGATCTTTAGTCAACCCAGTAATCAACAAGAATGGTAAATTCAATGTCAGATTGTCCTTGATCTTGGTACACCCTATACATTTACAGGCCTCCCCATAACCACCCCAACTGGTTGCAAGACCTTCAAAGGGCAGATCTGGGGGTGCAAAATATCCTCTTGAAACGGGGTACCTTTTCCCGTGCTATAAGTATGACACATCATGCACTTCTTGACATAGAACTCTGCCACCCTGGTAATCAGATTATTGAACCATACATGATCTGACATGGTCACTATTCCTTTAGCACTAATATGGGCTGAACTGTGGGCCATGGTAACAATAACATTCACATAATAATTTGGAAGCATTCAACTTTGCTTTCCTGACAGATCTATCCAACATCCTGTTGCATCTTGGCACCCATATTTTTTACATTGTTCCTTCTGTTCCTCCGTGGCTTCTTCCTGTACTTCCCTAATGAAATCTAGAGTTTGATTAAACATAGTCACTTCTGGTGTCCATCTAACTGTCCCTACAATATACATTAAACTATACTCTAAATAGGCTGATTGTTTAGCTGTTTCATTGTCAAAAGTATTTCCCTGTATTACCTCATCTATAATTTTCTTGTGGACAAAATATTTAACAATAGCAACTCTTTTTGGTAACATCAAGGTATCCAGTATCTTTACTACTCATTCCCCATACTGTATCTTATCACCATGCAAAATAAAATAAAACCTCTTTTTTTTCTTCTTTTCTTTTCAAAGTCATCCGAATGAGGGGGCAACTCCAAAGGTATATATATTGATATTTACAGTCAAATCTTTACTTAATTCACAAGCTCTAGTCAAAGCTGTCCGCTTCACAGACTGTGTTGACATTTGTTGTATTTTACATAACTCAACTACAGATTTCAAGGGAGTAACTGTATAAGCTGTTGTACTAGAGCCATCAGGTAGTTTGTAACATGCACCATCCACGGACAGTTCCCCTGGTGAGTCAGATATAGGGGTATCTGTCAGGTCTACCCGTCCCTTAGTCTCCTTCGCAGTAATAAAATATGCAATCATGCTTCTCATCTTGTTGGGACTCCAAGAGGGGTAGTACAGTGGGTAGATTCAAAATGTTACAGCATTTCAGAGTGATATTTTGGAGCAAAAAGTATCAACTCATACCCTGGTAATATCGCACTGGTCAGGTGCTGGGTCTGATTAATTTTTTAGATATCCACTAAATGTGGTACTATAACTGTTCTGATTGTGACTTTAAATATACATTTCAGATTGCTTTATCGCAGTGGGGTCCAATGTGGAGGAGAAATATGCACATGACCTATTCCTTTTTACATGGGACCGTGCCAAGTTTCAACCATATTTTACATGCAAAAATTTGTAATAATCAAGTTTTACCTAAAGCAAGAGCATTACATAAAGCATTTCTAAATTGCAAAAAGACAGCTTCACACGGATTAGTCCAAAGAAAACGGCATGCATACGTGCTTTAATGTTAAGGCAAGCAGGGGGTTTGCAATTTATGAAAAATTTGGTAATAAATGCATAGATATTAGATTGAGTCAGTGATTTCTGCAAGTTCTGCACCAATTATATCCTATGTTGGTGTATTGTCTCACCCCCCCCCCCTTTGACAGGAGAGACCTAAATAGGTAATCTTCTGTTGATAATACTGTTATTGAAAAAGAGATACTTTATGTCCCAAGTGATGCAATAATTTCACTGTAACTTGTTTCAAACCTTCTGCTGTATTGCTGTGTCTCCAACGAGTAGCTTACCAGTGTACGGTCCAACCTGTATTTTAAAATATTAAAACTCTGGCATTCAAAACAACATCTCTTTTATATTTTCGCAACTCATAAACTGATGCCTACAGAGAAAATAGGTAACATTTTAAAAATGTGTTTAAAACTTTTATTTCAGTTGGAGACGTTTATTACTCATTGTTATACCTTGGTGCAAGGGGTATTGTAGCTATGGTTTGCATGCACTACACATGCAGTTCTTCAGTTTAAATTGTCTAAGCCTTGCTTTTTTTTTTTTTTATTACTGATGAAAACTCTGCCTAATGCACCAATGTGATCACTGCTGATACTCTTGGATGGGGTGCTCATTTAACATTACTTGTAACTTTTGTCACAGAAAATGTTGGAGCCCCTTGTACTAACATTCAGTTGTTGTGAAATAGGGCTTTGAACGGGGATGTCAGAAAATCCCATAGGTGTATTAACTTTACCTGAGAAACAGCAGGATATTGAGGGACTACTATCTTGTTACTTTTCTCACAAATCAATCACAAATTGATAAACTTTTATCCTGTATTTCATCCCTCTTTTAAGGACAGGAAAAATAGGGCTATAACATACATTAGAGGAAACTTCCTCAAAGTGAGTAAAGAAATCGGGGACGGCCTCTCCCCTTTTTTTGTTTACAAGCAGTAAAGAGTGCCCAATCTATTTTCCTAGCTCGAACCATCGTTTTTATATAAGTAAGTATGATACCATGGTAGATCCAGAATGAGCTGACTAGGTTTCTGACCAAGTTTCCGATCTCTATCAGCTGCTATAATGGTAGTCCAATCTCCTCCCAAATCAACAGCATGATCATGTTTCCAGGTAAGTTTGCCACATATCTGGTGGCAGGATCATACCAAAAAAAACATATCGATATCCGCTAAAGTAATGATATAGGAATCAATGGCTGCCTATACATGATCATAAAATCCCCTAGGATCTTTCCTTATGTCTGGTAAGGAGGCTTTTAAAGTAAGTACATCCATCCTTTTCCAGGGCGTATATATCCAATTGTATTAAAATGGGCTCTAGCATTAGGACTATGTGGGTCATCATTATCCTCATTCCCTCTTCCAGGAGTGAACTGTGGTGCAGCTTCCCTCATAGGTCTTTATTCAAGGAGAGGAAGAGAGTTCATTAAATTATCCAATTATCATTGCAATAGCATTATTAATTCTATGTACAGGGAAGGCCCCTATCTAACACTGTCTATTAATTGCTCTAACATCATCTGGGTCATTTCACCCTGTAGTCATCTCCCATTGAACCATAAGTTGATGAGAGAGCTTATTTATAAGACAAAGAAGCTCACCTTCAGAAAAATACTGAATCTGGTTTATCATGTCTTCTACTTCTATTTCTAAATCACCTAACCAATTTAATACCATCAATCTTATCGCATCCTGATGAAACTGAGGTACAGTAGAGGAAAGAACTCGAGGGGTTAGAACAGATGCAGAAAGTACAGAATCATTAGACATTTGAAGTGCAGTGGCCTGAGGTGGTGGCGCAGAGGCTTGGGATGGGGGTGCAGTAGCTTGGGTTGGGGGTGCAGTGGCCTGAATTGGAGAGGGTAAAGAGTGTACCGGTACTGGTTGAAAAATAAGGGGCTGAACAACCGCAGGCAAAGGAGGTGGAACCGGGGGTACAAGGGGAACAACATTAAATGGTGCAGGGGAAGAGGTGTTAAAGGTACATATGGGGGTGGGGGTCGTTCTATCAATAACCCATCAATATCTGAATTCACATCTTCTTGGTGGACCTGAACTGCTACAGTTGGTCTAACTATATATTCCTTAGATATTAATAATCTATGCTCACTATCTAAACATTACTTTTTCTCGTGAACTTCCTTATCCTTCAATTCCTTATACTTCTGATACTCTGTTTTCCTTTCCTGTTTCCTTTGTACCTTCTCTGCCTTGAGCAGCCGCTCCCTCACTTCTTTCCTCGACATACGCAAACTGTCAAACATAGCTGGCCTGTCATTATAACTGGGGATCTCCTCTTGTATATTTGTTCCAAAATGCATTTATACATGGTGGAACAAATACCATATTTGATGTACATCTCAAAATTTGGCATACCTTCTGGTGGCGCCGGCTAACTTGCTTCCAAAATGCTCTGCTTATCGCAGCAGCAACAACAAAACTTCCACAGAATGCTAATCACAGGCATGTTATATAAGATTTTTAAAAAACTTATAAACAGAGAGAAATAAAGAATATTCTCACATTACCTGTAAGAAAAAATGTTAGCAAAAACAAATAGCAAGTTCCATAACAGAGTCTAAGTTTCAAAATACCAAACTGATCCAAGGTTTCAAAATTCCAAACACATTCCGAACGGAGTACCAATTCCGAACGGGTTACCAAACAAATACCAAGTCAAGACGAATATCAAGTCAAGCAAATACCAAACAAATCCTAATCAAATGAACCGGTTCAATACAGATTTACCTCATGTGTAGTCTTCGCCTCCCACCTGTCTCTCCTCCCTGATCCAAAGAAAATCACCAACCGAAGGCCCCAGTCAAGGCTAGCAGCCGCCAGGAAGATCAGAGTTGGAGAGCAGAAAAATCACCACGGACCACGAGCAACACTAATCTCATCAGGTGGGGCGCTACCTCAGCGAAGTTCGTCTTACCGACCTGATCTCCTGCCCTGGTCTGACTGCAAGCGCTTGATGGGGACCCACGTTTGAGCGCCAAATTGTGGAGCAGATTAATTAATAACCTGCTGGTGCAGGGATCACCACTTCGCCACGGGTTCTTATCAAGTAAGGAGGAATCAAGTGCGAAGTACAAACCATAGGTAATTTATTAAGCATTCAGAATGGGTCTCCAGCTAACAAGCACCATGGAGTTACTCAAGGAAAGGAGCACACTTGAACAATGGCTACATGGGTTTTTATAGGGAAGATCACAAACAAGGAACGCCCAGAGGTAAATGGAACTTTGGAAAGAACACACAAATGAGCTAAGGCAAGAATCTGACAGCCTCGGTGTCTTGTGCAATTTCTACGTTTTAAGGCTGAACAACAAAATGTGCTATTGTGAGTAGACTTTACTTAAGGATTAACTATTGCCTGAAAATCTTCGAGCAAGCTGACTCTACATGTTTACGCAGCCTACAATGTCTCAACTTTAGCTTTGTGACCTAATGTTAATGCAAGTGTGGTGTCAAGGATAGAGTCAGGCTGAAAACAGGTCAAAGGTGGGCATGAATGAAGCACAGCTAAATTAGGAAACAAGAGATTCAGATTTTAAGGTTTCACAAGGCTGGGAAATTGAAAATGGTTGCCAGCACTAACTCCTCCTCCATGGGGGCAATTATATTTCCAAAAGTTCTCAGTTTATGCCCACAATGTATCAGTTCTGTCGTACGTTATGTTTTCCATTGGTTGTCCACAATGGGCTGCTCATGGTGTGATCAGTACCTCACTAAACAATCCGAAAGCATCAAGTAATCCTTTTGTCGAATCATCAATTTCAACCACATTATTATTTGCATCCTTTCCTCAGAAGTTAGGTAATTAGTTTTGTTCACTGTCTGTCCGTTCCCAGACACACTCCCTGGGTTAGCAATTGTATTGATACATCTGTCAAAAGTGTTGCTAAATCAGAAAAGGCCCATTGTTCATAAGCATGAAAAGAAACAAACGTAAAAGTTCTCATAGCATCTGAAATGACTACTTCAGCTTGATTCTGATTTTGAATTGAGGAAAAAGAAGCATTTGAGGGCAACATGAAAACTTATTAAAACCATTACCACGTTAAGAATAATATAAAACAGACATTAACATATATAATTCAGTTTTGTTAGTGTATTCACTCATTATTCTTATCTTCAAAGGTTACATGTCAATGTTAGGCACTACAAAACAAAACATTTTACATGTTTTAATTTTGTGGTTCACGTATTTTTGTAATTGCAGCAAAAGTTTTTCTATTGATCATCCTTAACCTAAACATTTTAATCATATTTATTTTGATTCTCTTTGGGGAAGAGGTGTGGCGCTGCGGCCAGGGCTACTGACTCCGGAATCGGGGAATCACGGTTCGGTCCCCGGTGCCGGAGACAGATTAGCCCAGCACCATGTGACTCTGGGCAATAGCTAGCTTAATCTTCCCGATGGCCCCCAGCCCCTAGAGACCCTTACGGGTGATTGTCCGCGCTTTACAAATGTGGATTAATATGTAAGCATTCTTTTCATTATGTCACATTAGGTAATCAGCAGCACATTTCTAAGTTAACCACATTTTATTTCTTAAACCCATGTCTATATTTCATGAACATATAATTATTTCTCTGCTCTCTTTATCTATGTTTTTCACCGTTTTAAGTTTCAGAACATTTCATCATGCTTTTACGATTTTCATCATCATTCTATTTTGTACATTTTGTTAAATCCATTGTCATAAATCATATTTAATAGTGAGACTTGATAGATGCAATCATCTTTAAACTTTTACGCTCCATCATACTCTATAACTACTAGGTCCAAATGCAAAGTTCGACTACTAAAAAAGAAAAGGATATTTAAACAATGAACTGGCCCTATGTACAGGGATGTTGAATTCCTCTTGCTCGACACTCAGGACATTTTCATTTCATGTTTACTTTGTCCATTGGTCAAGTAGATCCAACTTCCCAGTTTATAATGCCACAGTATGGTTGTGGTAAAGAGGATTGCCTGGTGCTAATATAATACATGTATCCATATGTACAAGATGGCCTAAACTACATATGTTGTTCAAGAACTGAAAGCCTTTACAATTAGGGCAAGTTGTGCTAAGAAAATACAGCGAGCTGTAAGCTCAGCTTGCATTACTGACAGTGATTTTAATAAACATGTGTATGTGTTTGCAAAAGGTTACACAGTGTGGCAAGCTATAATGCACCCAGATTGCTCCTCAATTATATGCAAAGTACTGCAAAAAAATAAAAGCAAGTTTGGTGTTTGTTTCAAAAATAAAATATACCCAAATAATTTTTGTAGTTTGGAAAAAAAGACACAGGGTACAGGCAGTTTCGTAAAACTATTATAAAGGCAGCTTTAAAACCATTTGTCTAAGGCTCCACCTAATAAAAATGTGTTTAATGCATGGCAGTATTTTTGGAAAAAATCAATAATGTAGAATCCAGGGTAGCATGGCAAAAGCAGCAATAGCTGTAGACGCATGAAGCGAAACTGTCACCAACATCCCCGCAAGCCTCCTATTCCTGTCGCCCGAGGGGTCTGTACCACCTGGTGAGGTGGGGAAAACCCTGCTGATGGTGGGGGCGAAACCTGAGGGCCTTACCTTCTCCCCTGGGCATGCAGAGCACTGTTGTTGTCGAAGGCTCATAGGAGAAAGGCCGTGGCCAAGTTGAATGGTGGGTGTGGCTGCCTCGCCCTGGGCCCGTGCTTGGTGAGGCGAACCCGTCCTTAGAGTGGCGGCCGCCCCACAACCTCTGGAAAACCAGCCGGACACATTGGTAGCCTCTTCCAGGTTGGATTGGCCATGGGCCAGGACCGCATTGACGAACAGGTGTGGCTGCCTTGCCGGGGACCCACTTTGCTGGCAGTGGCCACCTGCTGGGCCCGGAAGGAGTGCTGCACTATCTTGAGACTGGTTGGAGGTGAGGGTGAGCTCTGGGGACCTGCTTCCCCTCTTCCAGAAGACTGTTGATGCCAGTCCAGCAGTCCATGTGAGACAAACCGGGGCCTCGGCCAGAGACAGGCATGGCCGCCTGGCCTTACCTGCCTGCGGCAATTGGTGGATAGGCAACGGGGGGATGCAGATCGGCGGACTGGTGCCCTGAGGACCAGCACTACCCCCCTAGTAACTACCTCTGTACCATAACTTGAGTTATGGTATGCCCTAAATAAAGTAAAATGGGGCAGCTGTCTGATGCCGGGCCACAGATTGCGGGAGAGGGGCAGCTGAAGGCACACACCGAACGCATCCTGGTGGCAATTAAGGGCACCAAAGTCGCCCTGGAACTCAAAATCAAAACAGTGGCGTTTGACCTGGGGCTGCTTTGCGTTGATCACAAGAAACTGACCAGGAAACTGTCCGACACAGCAGAGGTACTGGCCCTAACCGCGTCAGTGGTCCGAGATAATGCAGCCCAGTTACATAAGCTTCAAACAGAGGTTCGGACCCTTACAGATGCCTTGATGAGGCTGAGGGTCAATTGAGGCTCAACAATGTGCGCATAAAAGCGGTTCCCAAAAAGACTGAGATCCCAAGTGCTGATCTCTTTGGTGAAAAATGGCTTCATAGAAACAGTGTTGAGTGGTCGGGCTTCAAAGCTCTGCACAGTGGAACATGTTCACAGTGTCCTGGGGTGCTCCGGGGGCCCCGCCCACCTGATCATAGCTAGACTGTTGAACTTCAAAGACTGAAACTAAATCTCCCTGGTGGCATGCACGCATGGCCTATGGTCTATGAAGGGCAGCACGGTGAACGTTTACCCGGTCGATACCAATACAGTTCAGCAGCAGCAGGGGACGCTCCAGACAGTGAAACACCACCTCTGTACTTTGGATCTTAAGTATGCACTACTTTTTCCGACAAAGCTCAGTGTATCCATCCTGGTTCTTTACAACAGCAGATTACGTTTGGGACTGGTTGGAAGAGCAAGGACATCCACCACCTGTATCCAAGACTAGAGCCCCCGGCCTGAGAGACGCCCCTGGAACACCTCCTGCAAGGGGCCCCGGTGGAAGACAATGACTCCAACGACGTAGGTCCCGGGCTCACTGTGCCACTGGAATCAAGCTATCCTGGCTGAAGAGGGGTGAAACTCCGAAACTGGTCCTAGGATGCTTGTTTCCGGTGCAGGGAGGACCTGGCTTGGCAGTTCGGGCTGGACTGTTCCCATGAGGCACAGGGTCAAGACTGATTTGCATATGGCCAGGTCTAAACTGGGGTGGCATGGTGAGCAAAATAATGATGGATTTAACTCATATCTCTTGACTGGGGGATTATGTTTTGATTTGTTCTGCATTCCGTCCATCAATTATGTGTCTTTTGCTTTCTCGACCTAAGTGCGCCGGTTATGCCTAGACGTAGGTCCCGGGCTCACTGTGCCACTTGAATCAAGCTATCCTGGCTGAAGAGGGGTGAAATCCCAAAACCGGTCCTAGGATGCTTGTTTCTGGTCCAGGGAGGACCTGGCTTGGCAGTTCGGGCTGGACTGTTCACATGAGGCACAGGGTCAAGACTGATTTGCATATGCCAGGTCTAAACTGTGGTGGCATGGTGAGCAAAAGAATGATGGATTTAACCCAGATCTCTTGACTGGGGGAGAATGTTTTGATTTGTTCTGCATTCTGTCCATCAATTGTGTGTCTTTTGCTTTCTCAACCTAAGTGCGCCGGGTATGCCTAAACGTAGGTCCCGGGCTCACTGAGCCACTGGAATCAAGCTATCGTGGCTGAAGATGGTGAAACCCTGAAACCGGTCCTAGGATGCTTGTTTCCGGTCCAGGGAGGACCTGGCTTGGCAGTTCGGGCTGGACTGTTCCCATGAGGCACAGGGTCAAGACTGATTTGCATATGGCCAGGTCTAAACTGGGGTGGCATGGTGAGCAAAAGAATGATGGATTTCACCCAGATCTCTTGACTGGGGGAGAATGTTTTGATTTGTTCTGCATTCCGTCCATCAATTGTGTGTCTTTTCCAACGACGGATCAGGCCTGTGAGGAGAGACCCCAAGTGGTGTGAGTTGCCCATGAGGGGAGCCCATAGGCATGGACAACAATTGGACGGCCCTCTGGAGGGGATCCTCTGAATCGAGTGGGGGCTCTGAGACTGTTGTGGGGAGGTGGAGGGGTCGAGTTGCAGACGACCTGATCTAGCCCTCGGGCTAGTACTGCCTGTGATGGGGCCTATGATATGAGTCTGACGGGGCAACACCACCTTTGAAATACTGTAACAATGGCCTGCGAGAGGATGACCACCCTCCCACCAAACAAGTACTTTTTCATATTTTGTAGAGGATTGTACACAATGTTGGGGGAGGGGGCGACAGGCAGCTGGAGCGTTGGGGAGGCAGGTATTTGGACACTCGCTGCGCAAGGTGACGAGGTGTGCGGGGTAGTTCGTTGGTTGGAGGAGTTTGCGGATAGGCACACTTATGGGGTAGACACACATACAGCAGGTGGAGCTCAGCATTACACAGGTACTCCACACATGCAATGCAAGGGAACGACAACACCTCATTGACCTTTCTGTCATGGATGGTAAATGGGCCGGGCAATAAAGTGAAGAGGGAGTGGTTTGGAAATTTGTGACACAACATACCTCTGTTGTCATAATTCTACAGGAGACACACTTGTTGGGGAATAATTGTGGATTCTTAAAGAGGAGAAAATACACAGTGCTGGCACATGCAGGCTTGCCTAGGGGGGCATGTGGTGCATGCATCATACTTCGCAAATGTGTACCCTTTTAAGTGTTGAGTATCTGGAAAGTTATCTTAGGCTGGCGACTCGGAGGAGCTCCCCGAGGACGTGATATATATATTTTTTCGAAAGACATACTAGGCCTATTCTATGGAAGGTACAAACTGAATCCTAACAATTACATATAGGAATTGGAGGTTATGGTCCCAATGAAATAAAGTGAAGAAGGGACATTATAAATACCCGAATGTCGTTGCTTTGATATTCCGAATGCAGCCAGAAATGCAAGTTTTCGATTAGATACAACGATACGACCAATTTGAGTGGGGGCAAGATTATTTCTTAATTATAGCCGTTCCACATACTGCGGTGTTCTATGCAAAAGCGGATAAAACATAAGGAATCATTTCACCGAGAGAATAATATTAATATCTTGATAAAGATGGTTTAAATCTATAGACACCATCGAAACGCGGCGACGCAATTATATACACAATTCGTTGTTTGATTTGGTTCCTTAGATACTAAAGGAGGAACAAGTATCAAGCTCCAATCAATAATCTTCTTTAGACGAATGTGTTCTTTACAAAGACTTAATCTAGTGTCTAATTCCTTTTTCTCTCAAGAACTGTTTTTAACATATTTTCTTAAGATTTTTCTGTATTTTTATTGAGTACTTCAACATATTCATGAACTATTGAGTTTTTATTTCTTTTAAAAAAAAAATCTGTATAAATTGATTGTATTTATGTTTTATTTTCTGTATGTGTAACAAATGAATGGTGTTAATAAATTTTGTATTGAGTTATATTGGCGACTTGTTGTTCAGTTCATTGTTTGGGCAAAATACTTTTATATCTTTCTATTTTCCTTTCTTCTCTATTATTGTTGATCATTTGGTGTGTGTGGTTTTTGAGACACTTGGCTATCCAAGGGGATTCTTTTCTTTGACTGAGTATGTGGAAAGACCTTCAGGGATGCTGGGCGGCAGCCCTCGGCACCTGGCAGGAGGAGGAGGTGTGTACTGCTTTTTGGTATCTTCCACCGGGCCTGCAGTCAGAGGGGCTGGTGGTAAAGAGGAACTGGATGTCCTTGTGGTGATCGGTAGAGAATGTAATCTTACACTAAGTGGTGATCTGGATAGGTTGGTTAGGGGGAGGCGCACCTTTGGGCGGATACCAGATTGGGGTCATTTATGGAGATTGATTGACCTGTGGTGCTCCACACACTCACATGAGTGGCAGTACTCCTACTCAATGAATAGGTGGCGTCTCTCTCCAAATTTGACTACTTTCTGGTTCCAGCGGGATGCCTGAGTTGTTGTCACGACATCAGCTACCTACCACAAGGTATCTTGGACCATTCTCCACTTACGATGCAACTAACCCAATCCCATCCTCATATGACAAGTAGCTGGTCACTTGATCTCTAGGTTCTGAAAGACTGGGCGACCAAATGCTTAATACAAGATGCAACCAAACTATACTTCGAGGAGGACAAGGATTCTGTGTCCTTCACCTTAACTGTTTTGGGAGTCTTTAAAACTGTGTTAAGGCAGATGATAGCGCATGTGGTAGGGCTAAAGCAGGAGCGAGATAGATAAGGATGAGTGAGTTGGAGGAGCAGCTGGTGGAGTGGGAACCCCAAAATGTGGCCCAGCCCAGCCCGTGGCTAGCAACTGTTATTGAAATGAGAGGAATAGCCCTGCTTTATGCACCATGAAGTTAGGGTGATCTTTGGATCTAAACAGTATCCACTATACGAGGTGGGAAATTAGGCAAGGAAGTTGCTGGCGTGGCTAACGCTGTAGGAGGAGGGACAGAGTTGGGTACACAAGGTGGCTATGCCTGCAAGACGGGAGCTAGAGAAGGTGGTTGAAATAGCACAAGCAGTTGCTTATTACCTAACAAATCTGCCCCCTCCCCTGTCTGGACACCTTGGTGAAGAGTGACCTGGGGGACGGGGCAGGGGGTTCTGGCTGACATTCCCCTACTGGTGTTGGGAGGAGAGGCGGTGAAGCTTCTGGAGGAAGAAATCCGGGAGGAGGGGATTGCGGAGGTTTTGTCCCAGATGAATAATGGCTTCCCGCAGAAATCTTTAAATGTGTTAGGAGCCAGGTAGTGAAGCCGCTACGGACTATGCTTTGTGAGTCCAAACAGAGGGGGAAGCTGCCTGGGGATCTGTGGCAGGCAACGGTGGTCCTCATCCACAAGATAGGGCATCCCCCCACGCGGTGTTCCTCTTACTTGGCTATCTGGTGAGGGAGGAGGTACTGAGAGAACGAGCAGTGCTTGTGCCACTGGACACAGAGGAGGTGTTCGACTCTGTGGAGTGTCCTTATCTACAGGCAGTGTTGGAGCAGATACGCTTCGGCCCCTCCTTCTGGGCATGGGTACGACTGCTTCATACCAAACCTGTGGCCTGCGTGGGGGTCAATGGGGTGCTCTCAGGAGAATTTCTGGGGAGAGGAACTCGGCAGGGATTTCCTCTGTCCCCGCTCCTCTTTGCAATAGCAATAGAGCAAGTGGCCTGCTGAATAAGGAAAGATTCCCTGCTTTGGGGATTACGGTGGAACCAGAGTTGGGAGGATGTGATGTTGCTCTATGCGGGTGATGTCCTCCTTTACCTGACAGACCCAGAGGCTTCCATCAACAAGATCCTGGAGATCTTCGGGGCGTTCAGGCGCTACTTGGACCTCCAAATCAATTGGACCAAGTCATGTCTCTACCCCTCGCGTGAAGGGCTCTTAGTAGGAACTTCCCCATACCGTGGAAAAGGGTTGGATTTTGGTTCTTAGGCATTTACGTCACGTGCAATAGGACCCTCTTTTACTCTCACAACCTTGGTAGGCTGCTGGGGAATACAAAAGAGACATGAGCCAGTGGAGGTGCCTTCTGCTGTCCTTGCTGGGCAGGGCCGCCCTGAACAAGATGATTTACTTGCCGAAATTCCTGTATGTCCTGCAAAAATCCCTGTCTGAGGTCTCTGAACACTTCTTCAAATCAGTGGATGCGGAGATCCGGGTCCTGCTGTGGGATGGAGGGGGACCACACATTGCGATGGAAACCCTCATACGAATTGTGGCGGATGTGGGAATAACCTTGCTGAATCTCAGACTGTACTATTGGGCGACACAATTAGTAGTGTTAAACAAATGATCCTTTGCAGACCAGACCGAGCACTGCGTTTGTGCGGACAGAAGGTCCTTGGAGCCATGGGGGTTCATGAGCTTGATTTATGGGAAGAGAAGCCCACAAGGACTCCCAGCTCCAATCTCCATGTCACGGACACCTGGAGAAAGGAAACCACACAACTGGACTGGTGGGGAATACTTACCCTGGTGACCTCGTTGTAGGAGGCTGAGGGATTGGCACCGCTGCAGGGAGTTGAGGACCTCACGCAGTGGGATTTGATAGGCATATCAAAGCTGGGGGGTGTGTGGGACGACCGGGAAATATTGTCATTTCAGGGTCTTCAATCCCAATGTGAACTGGCCGGGAGACAGTCCTAGAGATACCACCAGGTGCAACACTGCCTTCATTCCTCACAAGACTGAGATACCAGAAGAGAGTCCATTGGAGTATAGGGTTCTGGGAGGCCTCCTTCATGACACACCATTTCTGCTATTTACAACACGCTTCTGGCCAAAAGTGCTCCCCCACTCCAGAGTCTGCGTGAGAGATAGAAGGGGGATCTTGGTAGATTGGAGGACGACGAGTGGAGGGAGGCCTATATGTACCTGGTAGAAGTGGCGATACGAGCAGGTTTTAGGCTGATCCAATTCAAGATCTTGCACAGAGCATACTACACCAGGACTAGTCTGTTCGCAATGGGTAGGGTGGAGTCGGCTATCTGCCTGTGGGACTGCAGGCAGAGAGGCACGCTAGTACACACTTTATGGGAATTGCCTGAGATCTGCAAGTTTTGGGAGGAGGTCCGCAGTAAGATCTCTAGGAGAACCACTAGAAGTGAATGCCAAGGTAGTGATGTTGAGGATCTCAGTAGAACAGACACTCAATAGTATATATATATAATAGTATACATGCTCCTCTTCTGCAATGTAGCCCTAATGGTGGCACAAAGAGACGCGATACAGAAACGGGGCAGTAAGCGGTGCCCAATGGGGATGGCAATGGAGGTATAATATGAACTGGTGCATGAGGTGAAGGAGAACATATACATTACTCATGGATGCCCAAACAAATTATCTAAAGGGTGGCGGCATGGAAGGGGATGGATGACGTCTTATTGGACAATGAGTGAACAGGGAGGAAAAAGGAACACAGGGGAGCCACTGAAACTAAGTGTGGTAATATGGGACTTATCTAAAACATGCTGTGGCTGGACTGTAGGTTATATATTTAGTGGTCTGTATGTATGGAGGGGGATGTATCCCGCAGCTTGGGGGGGGGGGGAATACTGTGGGGGAGTTGTTATGAGGTTACAAGTTTGTCGATTGTACTGAAACTGAATAAAAAGATTATTTTTTTTAAATGGAGAATCCATGTAAAACTGTTACGAGCAATATTACATACAACATTTAACAAATTAATTAGGGGCCCCTCTTTCAAACAAAGTCGCAAAAAGCATCCTTAGGTCTATGAACTTAAACTGGTGGAGAAATGAAAATACTTGGTTGCATAAAGATATATGAAAAGAACTAATACATTTAAGGAAAGTGAGCAGATTAGGGGGCAATACGTCTCTTATTCTTGTTAAAACTGTAAACAACCTTGATTGAACACTACCTTAACTACTTTGCGAATGTTTGTGAACGTAACTTGCTGACCAGATTTAGATATGTAACTGCACCATTTTAAAAAAAATATTTTCAGACAAAGTTGGGCTTTTTCTGCTATTAGAGCATTCTGTCCTAGATAAATATTCCACACAATCTATGATGCGTTTACTGTGTGCTTTTTGTGCGAATACGTATAAAACAGCTCATATTAAGTATCTAGTCCAGTTGTTAAGAGGTCTTAAATTTACCAGCTGTAGAGTGGCATTTTCCTTTCTGCAAATGCTTCCTTCCGTTACTGTTTGTTTTTCAGGTTAAAATAAGCTCTACAGTGCAAGATTCATTTTAGTGATGTGTTACTGTGTATACTTTAGTTGTTTGTATGTGAAATATGTTTTTTATACCAAAATAAACTTTAGATTGACTTTCAAAGATTAACACAAGATTACAGAAGTAGGCGTGGATCCCACACTTCTAATAATCGTTTGTCAATTCCATTTTCACAGAAGCAAATATAGATGTGTATAAATGATCAGGTGAAAATCTGCAGAGCAAGTATAACTTTATCACTTAAAGCTTTTGTTTGTGTTTTCTCCAGTGGAAAATGTTCCTCCTTGGAGAAACTCCTTTCACTTCACCCTGACTTTTCATTGAAAGCAGGGGGTAGTCCATGCACACCCTGAAACAGATTTAAGCCTGCCCTTGTCAGGAGTACATTTTCAGCCTTTTCCAGGGTGAAAAGTGGCTGGAGTGGAGTTCGTGTTTACAGAGAAACATGTAACTTTGTGAGTGTGCAAAAACTCAAAAGACATTACCCCCTTGGAATTATCAACCTAGTGGTAGATTTGTTCACAACAAAATATTTCATGTGAGTAAATCTATCTATGAGTGCTAAATTTATTTTTGCATTTGTAAGCCAAACATATATCCCCAAATAGCTTTGCAAATGAGGCCTATAACATTTTGACTTGGATAAGACTTGGCATAGTCCATCTAGTTGTAAAATGTAAACCCATCATTGATCTAGCGCTCAATTTATGCTCACAACAAGGAAAGTGAAGCGCAGTCAATACACAATGTGGTTAAAAGTAGGAGGTGAGACTTTAATTGGTCTTGTTGATCCTCACTTAGCAACCTAGGCGCATGATGTAAATATAATCAGGCTTCATTTACAGTAACGTTTTGTGAAATTGACCTATGGTGATCAAAATGTTGGCTCAAATAGATCCTATGAATATTCAAAGATTAAACTTTTATAGAATTCTAAGCTTTCACAGTCTGGTAGAAAAGTGGAGTAAACAGATTGTTGCTACAATCTATACTCAGACAAAATATGAGCCCTCATAATCAGGTGTTGTTAGAACTCTGATATTAGTAGAATGTTGACACAATGTGTAACCTCACTGCACGGCACCAAATCGCACAACTTTATTGATTTTCTCTTTGAAAAGACATAAAAGTGTAAGTAATCTACAAATTATCCTATATTCCTAACAGCATGGTGTGTGCTCTATTATCCAGCGATATTTTTGTGATTATGGCCAGAGAGCCGTTAATTCTCTGACTCTAAAAATGGGTATAGTGTATGGCATGTTGAAATTGTTAGCTAAAAGTCCCCAACTTGTCAACCTCCCCTAACACATAATTTCTTTTGGCCCTACCAAATCAGAAGAGTCATGCTTGGGTGTTGTGTACTCTCTGTAATATTTTAATATGTACCAACCTCAAATCACCCCTAATGGCTTCCTCCTGAGGATGCTGCAATCGTTCTGTTGTTTTTAAGCTCGATAAAATTATATCAACCCTCAAAATTAACTTGTACTTTTCAAAACGTTTGAACCATGTTCCATACTCCTTCAAAGGATTAGAAAGGCAGATTAATAATTTGATATGTAGGGTAAAGGGGCATTGCATGTTCTTAAAAGCATTATTGTGAAAAAATATTTGTATTTATTTTTTCATAATGTGAACAATCGTGCTTCAAGACGCAGGGGAGGAGCGTTGGAGAGAATTATAAATGATTGGAGAGAAGAGCATGTAAGAGAGACATTTTAAACTTATTAAGCGATTACTAGGCATCCATAGAGAACATGTTCATCAGAAGCCTTTTCAGGTTGGCTTTGAAAGCCTGTAGAGACAGATTTTTTTTGCAACTGGGAGGCATTTTCTTCCATAGGTCAGTACCCACTATGGGAGGTTGTTTCCATTCAAGTCTTTTCCTTTACCATTTGGTGATGGAGAGCTTAGAAATTGTTAGAGCGTAAGTTCTGTACCGACTTGAGAAAACAGGCCTGAGAGGTATTTGGGTGAAATATTGTATGTTGCCTTTAAGGTGTTTAAGGAAATTTGTTATTTGGTTGTTGGCCAATTCAGTTTAGAGTGATAGGTAAATATATACGATTGTGTGTTTTTTCAGACCAAAGCTAATTCTGATTAATCTATTGTTGAGCATTTGCAGTTTTGTTAGAGTCTTTAGTGGTACACTGGAGAAGATTGATGAATAGTAGAGTAGTCTGAACAGTGCAAGAGTTTGAATGGAGAAGATCTGTTGATGTATTCCGAGTAAAGAGCAGATTGCGCAAATGTTGTTTAGAAGATGTAGTGATTGCGTGTGCAGAGGTGAGGGAGAAATCTGTTTCAACTCCCAGGTTATGTGCTGTGTTTTTTAAGAGCAGATTGGCATTTTAGATCAGATGGCTAGTTGAAAGGCTGCACAAAAGGATATTGTGTACCAAATGTTAGTATTTCAGGGTTTTTTTCATGTTGAGGCAAAGGATGTTTTTGTCAATCCAATTTTTGTGGTTAGCTAGCATGGCTGACCGATAAAGTGTCAGGATTGGCCTCATGCTGGCCATTTAAGATCTGAGTATTGTCAGAATATCTTTGGAATTGCAGGCCAAAGGAGACCAATAGATCATCTAAAAGACACATTAAAGTGTTGAACACTGTAGAAGAAAGCGAAGATCATAATGGAAAACCTTGGCTGACGCTGTTGAATTTTGAGGTGTAAAGCACAAGTTTGACACCTTGTTTCTTGTTTGTGCCAAATTATCAAAACCATGCAAGAGCCTTCCCGTGAATGCTGAAATCCGTGTCATGTAGAGCAATTAACAGCTCATGATCTATAGTGTCAAAGGTCACGGTTAATTCCTGAAGGATTAGTGCAACATTGTGATCTTTATCTCAGATATTGATTAGTTGCTCTCTTATGTTTAGGATTGTCCTTTCTGTGAAGTGGTTTGGTCTCAATCCTGATTTGTAAGCTGAGACCAGTTTATGTGATCCTTGTAAGGATTTAAGTTGTGATAGCTATAGATTTGATTATTTTGGACTCGAAAGGCAGGAAAGAGAGGGGTTGTAATTGGCAGAGATACTGGATCAGTCCCAGTTTCTTTCAACTAGCAAATTCTCATTTTTCTGCATGGGGTCACCTCAGATGTTTTGCCTTCTTTGGGGCCCTCTTACTGCTGGCTTTAGGATCACTGCTAAACTGTAGTAAAGTGCCTGAACTTCCCTTCCAAAACATGTGCTGTACATTGGAACACCCAAATTGGCCCATTTAACCTCCATAGATGTCCATTGTAAATGACACCTTAAGAGCACCTTTAACATGACAAGGTAAATGCCATATGTGGGTTGCAGTCTATATTTACAACACCCACATATGTAACAAAAACAAATTTCTGCTAGGAGTACCACTGTGCTCTGGCTTCACATAAGTTGTAATACACTGCAGTGACAGATGGCAGAGAAAACTGCCTTTTTCACGTAGAGAAACCTTGTTTTTATATATTCATGTCACTATTAAAGTGTGCCCTGTAAACCACCAGAGCGGGGTACTAACATAAAGTAATAGGGCATAGTATATATTGGGGTTGTTCCCTCACAGTGACATAAAAGCCAAAAGATATTTCAACCTGTGAGCCTGGCAGGACTTTTCTCTATTAGGCCTATGTTGGATTAAAATCTCTATTTTTTGTCTCCACGTTGAAAGACCTTGGATAGTGCTTCAAAGTTATTTCCTGCTTAAATGTATTTTATGCTGCCAGTGCTATAATTGGTTTAAAACCAGTTCTGCGGCTCACCTCCAAAGCTGGAATAAACATATTTGGCTGGGAGAGTTAATGACACTTGCTCAGAGGACAGTGGGTAGCTTATGGGCCCAGGTTAGGCCACTGGGCGTTAACTGCTGACTACTTAGCAGTGTTTAGCTATCTGATAGTGGACAGGAATAGTTGACAGAACTAAGGGCAGCTATAGCACTACCTGTTTTGGCTTGGAGATGCCAGGGAGGGCTTCTTCTATTAAATCCCAGGGCCCTCCTAGAGGCCTGCCTACAATCACAATAGAAGCCAAAACCAGTCCTGCATTCAGAGCTGCATTACGTATATTTGGCTGGGAGAGTTAAGAGTGCCAAGGAGGGCTTCTTTTCTTCATTCCAGGATCCTCCTAAAAAGTTAGGCACAACCAGTTTTGATCCTGTCCGTATAGGAGGGGTCGAAAAGTTGAAGACAGGCCTTTCTGACGGTAGCTGTGTCCTTCCATTTTTAAAAGGATACACCTCTGTAATTTTACAGAAAGGCAAAGAGGAAGTGCTGCATGAGTTGAAGGGACTGCAAGAAAATGGTTAGGACTGGGTGCTAGAATTCCTTTAGTCATTGGCTAGGGCACAGGATAAATCTGGCACCTCCACCATCTCAGAACATTCCAAGACCTGGGAAGATACCATCTGAAGAAGAAGGCCATGCTGTAAGATGAATCCTGACTTCTGACTCCTGTTGGATATTAGACTCAAACAAGGAATCAAGACTGGCACCCAGGGAATGGAACAGCAGCTCCAAGGGTTAAGTGGTTGGCCTCATGTTTATCTGCTTTAGGGACACACAAAGCAGAATGACTCCTAACTGTAAGAGGGCTCAGCTGATTAAAGAGAACTAGAACCTGCAGGAGACCTGGCTGGAGAGTGACCTAGTGCTCAGAAGCCTTTCCTGAGGGTCTAGAGGCTTTAGGACTGACCAGAGGAAGCTTTCCTCTTACTTTGAGGTTAATTCTGACAGAAAAACTCGGGGCAAACCGCTTGGTGTATCCGACCTCCACGTCATCGTGGCCAGTCTGGAATTGCGCCCAGGGCTTGATCCACCATGAAATGTTGTTTTATGTAGTGCTCGACTTTTTCTAGGCCTTAACACTTAAAAAAATATCATATCTTGTGCTCTCATTCTCCTATATAGATGATCATCTAAAATGCCTTGGGAATTTGATTGTGTTGTGTCCTTTAATGTTGTCGGTACTGCATGAACTTAGCATGCACTGCTCAGGGAATTGCCTGCTACTTGTGCTATAGCTTCGCAGGGATAAGCAGATATTCTCTCAGAACCGTGTTTTAACCTAACCTGAGTAGGTTTATTGAGTTGACAGGGGCTCCCCTCCCCCAAATGAATAACCCCATTTTTGACAGGGGTTATGATCACTTTTTGAACGTTTCTGGGTTTATCCCTCATTATAATGAGGCATTAAAGACTTGGGCATGGTCATCTGCTAGAGTAGTAAAGAATGATATGATAAGGTGTGGGATAAAGAGTTATCGCTCAAGGCTGAAGGTTGGAGCTTGCTGATGAGAGCTATGATGTTGTTAGGTGATATTAGCTATTGAATGTCAGAACAGTCTGTAGTTCAGTTGTTGGGAGGGCTACATGTTTTGAATGGGCCAGGTAATGGGTAGGTGGTTGGATGTCCGTGATTTTAGTGTCATTTTCATTGTGTTTTGTGTGAAGTAAGAGTTGAGGCTGTCACAAGGTTTTTGGGTCTGTTGCTTGTTAGTATCATGTAATTAAGTAGCATTACATGGTCCTGACTTTGACCTTTATTATTGTGCGGCATGCATGACTCGCATACTTTTCCTGTCCGCATGATACAGCTAGTATTTAATTTGTGCCGGTGGTTGCTGGTGGTCACCACTGGCATATATTTCAGGGGATTGGTACTCTTTGCCACCGCCTGTATTGTTGTGGTAACAACAGTAGATCATTCCCTCTTTTATTTCCAGGAAGGACATAGAAACAGAGGATAGGTAACACAGTGACCATTCACTGTGTAGTGTAATGGCAGCCCTTCTTCTATTACTACAAACAGCTATAAAAATAGAAAAAAATATTATTTTCCCGCTCCTGGACGTGTGAGTGCCTCTGTCCAGCAGCCAGCTGTGAGAGGTGCTCAGGGCTGCAGTTGATGATAGTGCTTCAGCTGGTGATCAAAAAAGTAAGGACGGTAATACCTGCCTCCCAAATGTTTGAGACGGACCCTTAAGTTGTTTTAGTAATTTAGCACAGCATACAGTGCAAAGGAAACTTTCACCAATATTAAAGTTGAGCATTTCGTCCATCTTCTTTTAAATTCGTGATTAGAAAGACTCATGCTTGACTTGGAAAAAACTGCTGCCGTTTGTTTGCAAAGAGTAGCATGTTGACTGCATTCCTCCAGTTTTGGTGCATCTGCAGTGATGTTGGCAAAATATCTTGTCAAAGCGTTTGTATACAAAGAAAACAGAAAGCCACCATAATGTGACCCTAAGATACTCCACTTTAACCGGGAAAGGAGCCTGTGTTTTCACTCCGACCACCCTATCTAACACAGGCAAACGTGTTGCTATGGTTTGTCTTTTGAGGTGATTGAAAGTAATAGGAGTCTCTAGATCTTTTATGATCTTTCACATTCTATCACACAGCATCAAATCCATTTACTATTTTGTACTGGGCATATTTTCCATAGACATAGGTTTAGTTAAAAAAATATATATAATAATCCTAATTGTATTATGTAAAAGAACTAATAATCCCTCATTTGATAGGGTGTTGGAGAACGCCTCTGACAATGGGATCAGTTTGCAAACAAAAGGTGGGGGAAAAAAGTAGAAAGCTCAAGCCACTTCCAACAAATGCATCTATTGCTAGGTACAAATTCAGATTTAATCAAAGGAATACAATTTATTACCAGTGTATGGTGATCAATTTCTAAATGTTTAGCAACATCCATATCCATTACAAAAAGGTAATCAATCAGAGATTCACAGTCTCTTGCTCTACATATTGAAACAGCTGGCTGACCTCATTTTTCCCTACAGTTGCAGGTACAAAGACCCTCTCTGCAGAGAAGGTCGGAGTGCTTCCAGGCTGAGCTCAATAATACAAATAATATATTTTATTAATTGCTGTTAATTGCAACCTAATAAGCAATTACCAATATAACCAGCACAGACTATAATAAAATAAGTTGATGTAATATCAGAAGATAATCAAAACTGTAAGATTGAATTAATATATATTAAAATGTCAAAAATGGCAACAGGTCCATTTAACAGGAATTAAGAGCTTTGTTAGTCACAGTCATTAATTTCCCAGGCAATTAGCAGTAATACCGTAATTCATTAAATGTATGTGTCAGTGGTTATATTGGACGATTTAAAAAAAAAAAAAATTCAACAGAAGACCATATTTTTTTATCCGCACCCTGCTCCAGGAATTCTAGGGCACACTTTTTAGCATGTATGTCGCTGTTTTTATGCTATCAAATATATTGTGCACATGTCAAACAGGGGCAGATAAATAAAATGAGAGATTGTGACTCTACTTCCATTCTACAGAGTCTGTAGCTTTAAAGTTAGTGTCCATCAAATAACCATAATGATAGTGCCGTTATTGGAATTAGACGTAAGTGGAATTACATACATGCTTCCCCAACTCAAGAAGATGGGAGGTTATACAATATGCTTCTGGTGGTAAAATCTGAAATGAGGAAAGTTATTTTGTGAAATATATGGGGTAAAGCTGAGAGTTGCAGAAATGTGTTCTGCTTCCTCCAACAGACTGAATTATGAATGATAGTCTCCCGCAAAAGAAGGTGACTATTGTGATCCTTTCTGTGGGGATTTAATTTTTAACCTAGAGTAATCTGCATCATGCGGTTTTCTGTTTTCTGATACAGAAAATGATGGTCGTAATATATGAAGCAACGTTGTGTTAAGATTTTTTAATTGGGCCAACACGTAGTTTTTGATGAGATTCTACGAAAAAGAACAACGCACCTAATTTGTTTCATGAAAGTAGTTATTGGAAATGTCAAGCTATTACCCTATTGCATCACAATTTGGGGATTAAAGGTAGGAAGAGCAGCTGTTTGATATTAGACTTGTTAGTAGGAATGTCATATGTTTGAAAACAAAGTTAACAATATCCTTGGACACTTTATTATAATAGTGACCAACAGTGGAATCTACATGGATCTTGTTCTAAAATTGTAAACTCCATACTCTAAAACAGGTGCACAATAAGTGTAAGAAACCTCATCAAAACGTGGACATGGGTGCCTCATTTGTATGTAATGGCATTTATATTATTCAGGGGGGCAAACATCATGCTTGAAGTGGGTCAGCCATCGTCAGCCATTGCTTGCTAATGGGGTCAGTCATAGCGTGTCGCGTTTAGCTTGTGTACCCTGATGACAAGTGATTGCTCAATTGTATCTTCAACGTGGCGCAAACAAGCTTGTCGCATGTTAGCACCTCGCTCGGTGTTGTTCAACAGCCTGAACACGTTTTGTCACCTGTATGGCTGCAGCAGCAACCTGTTGTTGGTGCAGCTCTCTAGTGAACCAGAGAGTGGTGGAGGCAACAGAATGATCTTCCTCAGGGAGTGATGATGCAGTGGCGCCTGCTACAATGCAGCCCCAGCAATTCTTCCAAAGCCTGCTGCTTCCAGGGCCCTCTGCCGTCCACGAAATGGGACCTTTTGCTGCTGCTATCTTAACTGCAAAGTAGATACAGAATTGGCTGGTGCTTGAGGAGTGCACAGCTTACTGCTGAGTCCATGTAAAGCAGAAGCCTGCATTGGCCTCTATCACCACCTCTGATTTCTGAAAACAAAGTTGGCAATTCTTAAGTATTTATACCTGCTAGGAGATTAAACAAACCCATTAAGTAGTTGCGTTTCCCCAGCCCTAATTTGTAAAGCCCTGCAGAAGTGGGCCACCCGAGGTTGAGGAGAGATGGTAAGGGCTTACATGTAGGTACAGTCTCCTTGTTGCAAGTTTCTATTTCTTACGATATTCCTTGTTCAGGTGCATAAAAATTCTCCTGCAAATTCATGTTTGGGTGTTTTTACATGTGGTATATTTCAGAAATCTCCCAGAGCAGCTTATGTACAGTAAACCAATAGCAATTTAGAACCTTCTATTGATCTTTAGACAACAAATATTTTTACTGTAAGAAACGTTTATGAAATATAATCTCGTTTGAAGTGTCTGTTTTGCATTATCTGCATTCCCTTCAATTCTACTACTCCCATAGCTCACCTGTACCTTTCAACTCCCTTGTGCACCCCTACAATCAAATACATTTATTTTCCAAAACTGCCTCTGTACCTGTCACAGGCACATATTTGTTCTTTTAGTTTTTATCTACTCTGGGCAGGAAACCAGCTGCACATACCTGTTTCTTGACTGTACACACCCCTGAACTTGAGCATTTTGCCAGATATTGATGGTGATGCCTGTTTGGAAAGAAATGTAACGTGGGAAGTGGTGGTTACTGGCTCTTGGTGACGCCTGTTTCGCCTGCTCTTCTCACCTGCTTTGCTCCTTGGGCACAACTTATTATTTAGCAGCAGCAACCAACACATGACACATGCTTCGGATCTTAGCTTACGATGTTCGCTTTTAATTATGTCATGTGAAAAAGTCCACCCAGCCTCCTTCTGCCTTACTCTGGTTCCCTGCATCAACAAGGAACAATGATTGAGGTTTCAACAGAGCGTTTCGCTAAGAAATTTCATGAAACACGAATTAAGAGCAACAACTGATTTTAGAACCTCAGAAGCCCTAGCTACCGTTATAATTTCCCCAGAGGGAGGTATGGTCTCTTTATAAGAGACAAGATTCCAAGAAAAGGACGTTGTTAAATTAAAATAGAATTGAGTGGTGGATATACTGCCTTTGTTGATTTAGTTCTCGTTCCCTAGATTAGAAAAATGGGGTGGTCATTTTAATAGTAAAAAAAAAGTTAATTTACAAATTCAGAATTGTAAATGTAGCAATGCAGGAAGATGAGTATCTGAAAGAGACATCTAGCTGCAGATTCCTTAACTTAGAATATTCCCCCAGGCATCAGACTGGATCTGGTAAAAACAGTTTCCCCCAGCAGTACCTCTGCACAGCGGGTGGGGCGGCGTCGCCCGGCTCCGTCCTGACGTCGTCCACGGAAGTGACCTCAATGGAGCCATATAGGTCCCCCCTGGCATGCTGACGTCAGTTTTCTTCTTTTCCGCGTCCCAACGCGGATCCGGAAAAGTGGTTACCTCTGGCCTGTTTTTGTTTTCCAGGCCTTCTCAACGCTTTTTGGCATCCGGGAGCAGTGTGTGTGATGCCTTCGGGCTTCAAAACGTGTGAATCCTGTTCGCGGCAGATGTCAGCGACGGATCCACATGCGATCTGTATGTAGTACTTGGGTGAGCACCACGACTCCGAGGAGTGCGCCGCCCGCCGCTGGCTATAGCCGAAGTTCTTGCAGGAACGTCGCATGAAGTTGCTGACCACCCGGATGTCCCGTTCGGAGCCCTCACACCACCGGTCTCCTTCTCGTGCTGGGGGTCGGTTCGGGACAGGTCGCGGAGTTGTTCTCACGGATATCGCTCTCCTGCCGCAGGTAAGCACAAAAAAAAGAAGTGTCGGAGGTCGTCACCGACCTCACGCGATGGCGTGGCCCACTGCTCCCGGTCTCTACCGGACACGGGTCCTCAGAAGTCGATCCCCACTTACCCGCTGTTTCCTGGTGCTGGGGCGGCTAGGGCCCAGATGGAGGCCCATTCTCAGCCTTGCTTTCCATCTTTGGGTCACCCCCTCTCCCTGGCGTGCCTTCGGGCCCCATAGAGTGGGTAGGGGCTCAGATCGGGAATTCGTCGGCGGGTTCGCCCTTGGCACCGGTCGAGCACCCTGACTTCGATTCCGGAGTCGCTGCGACATTGGGCATGGCCCGGAGGGGCATCCTCCTTGCACGTCCAAGCCTTCCATGTCTGATTCGCACAGCTCTGTGCGGCTCCCTGCATCAACGCCGGATGAGGCTGCAGCGCACCTCTCGACTCTGAGTCGACTCTGTTCCTCTCTGCAGGTTTCCACCTTGGTAGAGGTCAAGTTGATGCCAGTCCGATGCCGGACGGGCGAGGCTCACTCGGGGTTCTCGATGTTGAGTCGAAGCTGTCCTGACGTCGTTCGATGCCATCCCCGGCCGTTCCTTGGTTGGTGGAGGATGTGGAGATCGAAACTGAGGAGGCTCCTGTGGGTTCGCCACCCCCAGGTTTGTTTCGCTGTCCCCCGGACCATGTCCCCATGTACTGGATGCCCTAGAGCTGTACAGCCACCGCGTTTTGGTGGCACGATTAGCCTCATGCCGTCTCCTACGGATGACCTGTTGTCGCCACCTCAGATGGCCACGGTGGCTAGTGTGGCTTTTGCGAGGGCGGTTCATAGGGGTATGGACATTTTACAAGTGCAGCCCCCCTCCGTCTCTGCTCTCTGATCCCTTTCTGGCTTTACTCCACCAGAGCACCGTGGAAGTAGAGCCCTTGTTGCCTTTTGGTGAGTCGTTATACGACACTCTTCTGGGGACTTGGGCGAGGCCCTCTTGGGGGACCCGGTGGATCGTACCATTGCGCATCGACATCTCCCTGCTCCAGATGACCCTGTCTGTTTGCCCCTCTATCCTAGGGCTCAAGGGCTGGTGATTCAGGCAGCTTTGGTCTCGTTGCCTTCTGCCCCTCCTCCATTACTCCCTCCCACTTGGAAATCTCGATGGTTGGAGTTGTGTGGCCATTCTGTATTTACATCCACCAGTGCAGGCCTTAGATCCCTGAACACGTATTGCATGTTTGTACGGGCCTCTGCTGCTTTTTGGGACTCTTTCGGGCGCCTCCTCCCTTCTCTCCCGGAGGGTCCTCGGTCTGACCTGGATCGGTTGATTTTTGACGGCCGGCAAATGGCGCAATTTTCCATCCGATTGGCCATGGACACCACTGATTCGGTGGGTCGCGCTATGGCCCGGTCGGTTGCTCTGCGTCGCCATGCCTGACTGCGCGATGACTGTTTCCCTGCCAATGTTCAGGAGCGTCTTAGGGATTTGCCCTTTTATGGGGTCACCTTGTTCGACAGACATGCAGACTCGGCGGTTCAACGTCTCATGTCTGAGTTTCCCTGAGTTCCATGGTTTCTAGTCCTTTTGTGGACTTTGCATTTGGTTGCAGTCTTGTCACTGCTTTAGTTTCCATGAGTTCCATGGTTTCTAGTCCTTGTGTGGACTTTGCATTAGGTTGCAGTCTTGTCACTGCTTTGTTTGGTGAGTTCCGTCTCTGGGTTCAAGACGTCATTACCCGGACGGATTTTGCGGCTTTCACCGTCTTGCCCTTATTTTGCTATAGCTGGCCAGCTGTTTTTGTATTTCTTTTTGAGTCCTCTGCCTAAGAGCTTGTCTCAAGAGGTGTCCCTTGCTTGTAGGGATGTGCCATACCCTATGTGGGGTACTTGTTGGCTATTGTGTAGCCCTGACACAGGAAGTTTTGAAGGCTTCGGTGAGGTCTTCTGCAGACTGATTCTTTTCTGTCTCTGCTGTGGGTCTCCTGATTCGCCCCGCTTTTACTACTGGTGGGAAGTCCCCTCTGCTGAGCCTCACAGGTTTGGTGTGGCTTCTGAGATGTCCTCTACAGCTGTGCTCTTTCTGCCTGTCGGCACGTGCCCCTTGGGGGTGTGCTCTGTTCCGTTCCAGAGGATTTCTCCGTGTTATGTATACACGCAGGATGTGTTCGCTGTCATTTGATGCCGACGGTGTTCTTTGCACCTCTGTCTTGGCTACGTTCTGTTCGGGTCCATCCCTGGGGAAGTGTTTATGTCTTCTCTCATGGCTCGGGCCCAGTGGAGTTTTTCGTCTATGGGCAGTGGAATGTCTGCCAGCTACGTCACTGTTGTGCGTTGCTTGTTTTCTATTTCCATCTGCTCTCCCCTGGCAGGGACTCCGGTTCCTTTGTTGTTGCCACGCTGAGGGTGCTTCTGCTACTGGTCTCGGCTGCTGTTTCCTGACTCACTAGTGGTCTGTGTTCCACTCTAGGTATTTCTCTGGTTGTGGGTTCTCTGTTGACACAAACCGTGATATGGCTTTCTTTTCTGTCGGACTTCTGTCTGTGTATTTTTCACTCTTCCTCGTGGAGTGTGTGGTCTGTACGCCCGATTGTCTCACGGGACAATCGGGCGCTTTTTCGGTGTCTTAACATTCTTGTGACCCGCTTCACACTGGTGCTGTTGGTGCCTCCTATGGAGTCTCTTTTACCTGGGGCATGCTCTTTGAGTTCCTCCCCTTGCTTTCAATTTGTTTCTGTACACGCCTCTATGTGTATAAGTCTTTATCTGTGTGTGTGTGTGTGTATATATATATATATATATATATATATATATATATATATATATATTCACTGAAAAAACCATAGGTTTCACACATGTTATAGTTAGCGGAAATTTTACTGATAAAAAACCAATGAAATTCCCCCGTTATAGTTAGTGCAGGCAACTATAACTCACGCGACCGCAATCCTCTGCTGATGTTAATACTGTATTTAGACACTTATTTGCCCATGTCTTCTTCCATACATTTTTAGCTATACATATATTACAAATATTTTTTTTTCATAAAGACACATATGTCATCAGCAGAAGATTGCGGTCGCGTGAGTTATAGTTGCCTGCACTAACTATAACGGGGGAATTTCATTGGTTTTTTATCAGTAAAATTTCCGCTAACTATAACATGTGTGAAACCTATGGTTTTTTCAGTGAATTTGTACGTTTTTTTAAATGCTAAGTTACTTTACGCCATTCGTGGCGTGCGCGCCCACTTAACGCAGTTCGTTCCGTGCGCGCACAGTGAGCATGCGGTGCGCTTCGCGCACCGCGTGCCCACTTTACGCAGTTAGTGCCGTGCACGCACGGTGGGCACGCGGTGCGCTACGCGCACCGCGTGCCCACGTTATGCTAGATGGGCCATGTACGCACGATGCGCTTTGCGCACCGTGCGCACATGGAGGACATATGATGCACTTCGTTTTGAAAGGTAATATTTTAATTTTTCGTATATGTTATAAGCCATGCACAAATGGTGCCCTTCGGGCACCATTTGCACACGGGGTGGAGAGAGTGTGGATAATTTTTTTTTTTATTATTTTTTTTTTTAATATTTTAGTTTAACTTATCGTTAATAAGCCATGCCAAATTGCACACGGGGTGGGGAGAGTGTGGATAATTTTTTTTTTATAATTTTTTACCGTACGCGTACGGTAAGCGTAATCGGCGAAATTAGCGAAAAAATAAAAATTCCGTGCGCACATGGAGGACATATGATGCACTTCGTTTTGAAAGGTAATATTTTAATTTTTCGTATATGTTATAAGCCATGCACAAATGGTGCCCTTCGGGCACCATTTGCACACGGGGTGGAGAGAGTGTGGATAATTTTTTTTTTTATTATTTTTTTTTTTAATATTTTAGTTTAACTTATCGTTAATAAGCCATGCCAAATTGCACACGGGGTGGGGAGAGTGTGGATAATTTTTTTTTTATAATTTTTTACCGTACGCGTACGGTAAGCGTAATCGGCGAAATTAGCGAAAAAATAAAAATTCCGTTTTTGGCCTTGGGGGATCTTTGGGGACTCCCTCAACATTGCTATGTGTGTGGGAGCTGTCTATACAGCCCCTTTACATGTTTTTGTGCTTTATATTTTAAACATCACTCTCAGTGCGAGAGAGAAAATGGCGGCCGCCGCTTCCTGGTTTCGGCCGATTCGAATGTTTACTAAGATCTAAGAGCCAATCAGAATCGCGCTCGCGCACGCCACCGTATGCGTACGGTAAGCGTACCGTAAGCGCACAGTAAGCTGGCTCAGATATATATATTGATTTAAAGGCTATTTTCTCAGAATCTACTGAACAGATTTACACTTCCTTGACCTGAGGACTACCTCTCTGCCAAATTTCTAGTAATTCTGTTCAGCCGTTCGGGCTGTAGCCCTGTCTAAAGGTCCTATGGAAAAATGCATGGGAAAAATGCGTTTTGGGTCCCCCCTTTTATCTCAGCCCCCGCTTGACGAATCCCCCCGAGACTTTTAGGGTAGGAGCGGAGCGTAGCGCCCCACCTATTTTGAAAAATTCGCGAGGATTCATCGACCGGCGCCAAAGTTATTCAAAATAGAATGTTGCGGATTTCCTATGGAAACGTGGTCCTAACTATAACTACCTACTGGCGACCGCCAGTAGGTAATATATATATATATGTGATCAAGGCTCAGGCGAGCCGAAACGCGTTATGGCGACAGAGAAATAAAAACGATTATTGCACTACAAGTTGGGTCCGTGCCTCTCTCTCTCAGAGAATCGTAAGCGGGGAAAAGCTACGGAGGACGAAGCGTGATATATATATATATATATATATATATATATATCTCCTGGGTTTTTCCACTGTGCGAGAGCACCCTTACTGGGTTTCAGGTGCTTGGTATTGGGGGTCTTTATCCCACATTTCTCTCTCTTATGTTATGTTAAGAACAATTTCTAAAGCGCACGTACACCGAATGGTTTCATGGCGCGGACTCTATCACGTGTTGGACCAGGGGTCTGTTTATTCATGTGCCTGTTCAAACAACCACGTTTTGAGCTTCTCCCTAAAGCTCAGAAGGTTGCTACAGGACCGGATCTCCACTGGGAAGGAATTCCACAATTTTGGGGCCAAGGATGCGAACCTGCATCCTCCCTGGCATTTTAACCTGGAGGTGAGCTGAGCGCAGGGTGCGGGTGGGAATGTACCTTGATAACAGGCAATTGATGAATTTAGTGCTCTGGGAGTGTAGGGACTTAAATATTAAGCAGCCTGTTTTGAATGCCGCGCGTTGGGGAATAGGGAGCCAATGGAGTTTATGAAGAAGGGGTCTAGCAGATTGCCATCTTGGTTGCTTGAGAATCAGTCTCACGGCTTGGTTCTGAATCAGCTGGAGGCGTTTGACTAAGTAGATGGAGTTGGCAAAATCCAGGTGTGAGAGTACCATGGCAATCACTACCTGTATCAGAGCTGCGTGGGTAAGCAGATGGCTAATTTTCCTTATTTTACGCAGCTGGAAAAGGCAGGTCAAGACCACTGCCCCTACTTGAGATTTTAATGAGAGATCGTCGTTTATGATAACTCCAAGGCTTTTGACCGAAGGGGAGGGTATGGGAGAGGGTCCAAGTTCTGACGGCCAGTAGTGTGGTCCCCAGGAGATCTTGCTGTTCCCGATCAGGACTAGCTCGGTCTTGCCAGGATTAAGTTTTAATAGATTTTGATCCATCCACTGCTTAATATGGCGCATAGTGGCCTGAAACTCCTGGATAGAGGTAGGGGAATTATCAATGGTGAAGATTAGCTGAAGGTCGTCAGCATAGTTAAAGGTGGTTACTCCTCCGTCCCTTTGGGACTGGACCAGGGGCAAGAGGTATAGGTTGAAAAGTTGAGGGGATAGTGACGATCCCTGTGGGACGCCGCATGAGGTCGCCATTTTAGGGCCGGTGAAAGGAGCCAGGCGTACAGCTTGGGTGCGGCCCTCCAGAAATGATGTTATCCAGTCGAGGGCCGAACCTTGATTGCCTGCTCATCTGACACGGTCTATCAAGATTTTATGGTTAGCTGTGTCTAACGTGGCCAACAAGTCTAGGAGCACCAGGACCTGAGGTGTACCCTTGTCAGCGTTAGAACGTAGCGCGTCCAGTACTGCGGGAATCACAGTCTCTGTCGAGTGAGAGGGACGGAAGCCTGCTTGGTGTGTGTCTAGGTATTCAGAGTATTCTAAGAAGTTGGATAGGCACTTGACTACATGTGCCTCCAGAACCTTAGCCAAGTAGGGGAGCTAGGAAATGGGACGATAGTTAGAGAGTTCCCGGGGGTCGGCACCTGGTTTCTTTAAGAGGGGGACCACTATAGCCTCCTTGAATGCACTAGGCACCTTGCCCTGCAGGAGGGACTCATTCAGTAGAGGCATAATGGTATGAGGCAGGGCAGAGAGGGTGTCTTTAATGATGTGAGGTGGGCAGCAATCCCTGGGTGAGCCTGATTTGACTCTGGCCGTCAAGTCCAGGAGGGACTGAATGCTGATCTCCAGGAAGCGATCTAAGGTGGAAGGAATCATAGTTGAGGTGCTGGTGGGCCCCATGAAGCTCAATGTAATGAGCTTATGAGCGCGAGCCCTCTGTGTAACTCCCCGGGTTTCCTGGTTCTCCTTTGCCGTTGGTGCCTTTGGGTACGGTTGATGGCTTGACTACCTAATGCCTCAGTCCTTGGGCTTTTGCATTGGTGTGGTGTAGTTTTCATGGTACCCACTGTCTCCTTGTGTGTATCATGTCATCCACATGCATGTTTCTTCTGGTAGCCAGGGTTCTGTATATCTAAGCATGGTGACGTTGTTCCCTCACCTTCCTTTCTTGGCATCCTCGCTCATGTATGCTTCGTTTGTCTGCTCTAACGCTGATCTACGGTCTCGTCTTTCCTTTGGGACTGTGTTGAAGATCCGTGGAATCTGGTGTTCAATTGAACTTCTTTTTGCAGGAGTTTATACACGTTCTTCCATCATGCGCTGATCTTGTTGGTTCTGTGTCTTTCCTTCTTTTAATCCTGCCTGGACGACTGAAGTCTCATCTGTCCCCTGCAGGATTGTGGTGCCTTTGCCTCCCCTTTCTCATAGCTTCCCTGCAGAGCTTCATGGGTCTGATGTCAGCCTTGCTGGCATTTGTTGTCCCCACCGTGTTTTGCTCCATATTATTGACGGCTTCCTTCTCTTTGGAACTTGGTGGGTTTTCAGTGGCAGACCCTCCTCCAATGTGGTATGGCTTTGGTATCTATTCTACGTTAAGGAATCTGCGGCTAGATGCCTCTATCAGATGAACGAGTTACTTACCTTCGATGTATCTGGTAGAGACACAGTCTAGCCGCAGATTCCTTAACGCCCACCCATCCTCCCTGTTCTGCGACGGCCTTTCAGGTGGGGTTCTGCTCACTGGCCTCCTTACAGGTGGCCTTGGCCTTCTTGAGGAGTGTCCTGGCTCGCCTGCCTCTGGGGCAGGGTATGTCGCACTGTTCTAGCGCATTGGCTTTCCACCCTTTCTCGTTTTGGGTGGATAAGTTACACGCTTTCACTGCTCTCTCGTTCAGGGTTTCTGGCGTGGAGATCTCATGTTCCTTCCACCCTCCCTCCGCCCTCTTCTTTCCCCTCCACTGCCTTGGGGCCCCTTGTTGCCTATGTTCCTTTTCGTAGGTCATTGTGGGGGAGCGCGGTGCGCGTGCTCTGTTGGTACTCACTTTTGATCACTCGCCATGACACCTGTTGTTCTAGTCTTGTTGTGCTTTACAGTTATGCCTTGTGGTTATAGGCTGTCTTTCATGCGCATCCATTCTGTGGTTGCGCACCGTTCTTCGTTTGTCATGACTTTCATTTCCATTGCCATTGCCTCTTCGGAGGGGTGTGGCTCTTTGCCTGGGCGGGACTGTTTCTGGTAACGGGGCTTTGTTTGTTCCCTTCCATTCCTTCACATATTGAGTACTCTTTCAACATGATTCCTTCAAGTGTTGAGTACCCATTTCACATGGTGTGGGTTCTCATCATTCTATGATCTCTTGTTCTTCCTGTTTCACAGATTTTTGTTCTTTTTTCGCACACTGTTCCTATACTCTCACAGTTTTTGTAGTGGCTCTGCGTTGTGGCACAAGAAAACTGACGTCAGCACGCTGGAGGGACCTATATGGCTCCATTGACGTCACTTCCGTGGACGACGTCAGGACGGAGCCGGGTGACGCAGAGGTACTGCTGGGGAATATTCTAAGTTAAGGAATCTGCGGCTAGACTGTGTCTCTACCAGATAAATCGTTACCGAAGGTAAGCAACTCGTTCGTTAATCAACGATAATGATGATTCAAGGTTTTGGAGTGTAGACATGTTTACTCTAAATTTCTGTGACCCCGGTGCCGATTCCCCTAGGCTATGGAAAACTTCATGACTTTAACTCGAACTGCCCGATTGGTGGTGGGAGGGAATTTTAATCTGGTGCTTGAGCAAGTCTTGGACATGTAAAGTAAATACAAGTCCAAACATAGATCTCATTGATTGTTACTATGCCTTTGCTAACATCTAAACCTGAAATACCCATGGAGGCTACAACATCCCATGTGAAATAGGATTAGAAATCATCAGAAGAATGCGTCTCATGAAGAAAAGAAGTTTATTCTGATGTTCTTCCACCCGACACGCGGAGCGTCCTGTCGGCCAGCCGTCCGGATAGTAACTAACTCCACTACCCGAACTCTGCACCGAACGACGCTCCATGTTAGAGCTCGGAACCACATTTAAAGGAACACATTGAAGATAACATTATAAAACATGTATCGAGCGCTGGCCGCGTGGAAGACTCCACCAGCGCGTGATGTACATAAACATCGCCAATTACAGTAGTCAACTATTACATCACCTTCCCCCTTAAAAGAAAACAAAAATGAACAATTAAACAAAGTAACATAAAAGTTAAGATGAACAGAATCAATACCTAATAAAATCCTCAAATCTTTTTGGAACATTTAAAGTGCGACCCCTGGAAGAACTAATGTTTCCCTTGTTATTGACGGGTTGAGTGGGAATGCTAACACCTAGCTGACTCGTACTTGCGACTTGAGGGGGAAAGATCAGATTGTGAGAATTAGTCGATCCCTCAGGGACTAACCAGTGCCCCCAATCAAGTTCATCTTCGCAATTTCTTTGTCTCCCTTGCAATATCCTAGCTTGTTCGGGAGAAACTTTAACAAGATGCCTCTTGTTCCACCAACCTTTATTTCGCACAAAAGCAGCTCCTTTACTGACCTTGAATATTTAATTGTTTGGTGTGAACTCTATGACAAACATCCTCGAAGTCGACCATTGAACCAGTAGACATATCCTTTAACCAAGTTGGAAACAAAGTAGTATGAGCCTCTTTACCCCTCAACAATGTAAAAGGTGGTATTCCAGTCGTACAGTGAGGGGAGGTTTTATAACTCCAAATCTTTTGAACAATGAATTCACCTACATCCAACCCTGAAGCTATCGCAGTCTGAATACCTTCTTTCACTACCTTGTTACCCCGTTCAACTAACCCGTTGGATGTTGAGGAATATAAAGCTACTTTAAGGTGCTTTATGTCTAATTTGTTCAGAAATTTGCACATCCTATCAGAAACAAAATGTGTGTCATTAGCTGTCACAATGGTCTTGGGAGAACCCGCCAACGAAAATATTTTGTTTAAAAATGAAATCGTAGATTCAGTATCAGGGGACTCAACAAAACAGTGGTACATCCATTTAGAAAAATAATCAACTGCCAGTATGACATATTTCTTATCTTGGTCTAGAGTAGAATAAGGACCTGAAAAATCCAAACCAATTTTTTCCCATGGAGCTTTAGGAAATTCAGTAGGATGCAAAGGCGTGTTTAGGGTCCGCCAATGCTTATCAGACAGGAGGCATTCAGGACAACTATCGATAACACTCTTGACTTGTGAGTCCAAAGAGGGCCACCAATAATGAAGTTTAACTCTCATTATAGTCTTAGTGGATCCTAGGTGCCCGTTGTGCTTTGTTAATGATCGAAGGCCGCATCCCCGCGGGCAGGTCAAACTTATCACCCCGACGAACGATACCGTTTTCAACGGATAGCTCGTCCGACACTTACTTTTTTTTTAATTCCATCATTCTCACAAGCTGTTTTTCAATCACGCTCAGATAACACAGAATCATATTCTTGTAGTGTTGTGTCTATCACTGCTACGCACTCAATATCTTCCAATATGAAGTCCTCTTCATCATCTTTGTCCATAAGTAACCTAGACAAACAGTCCGCTCTGACATTTCTCCCACCTTGTATGTGTTTAACTACAAAGTTATATTCTTGCAGTTTTGATACAAGTCTCATTAGTCTGGCAGACATACTAGAAGTGTTGACTTTGTTGAAAATGTACACCAAAGGTTTATGGTCTGTTATTAACTCAAATTTGCGTCCCCAGATGTACATCTTAAAATTCTGAACAGCCCACACGCATGCTAACGCTTCACGCTCGATCGTGCTGTATTGATGTTCAAAATGTTTAAGAGCTCTGGACACGAATGCCACAGTGTGCTCTCGCCCTTCCACGCTTTGGCTAAGCACTGCACCAAGACCCAACAAGCTTGCATCTACAGTTATCATAGACATACAGTCGTCTCTAAAAGCATGAAGCGCTTGTGCAGAAACAATTAACATTTTTACATTCTTAAATGCTGTTTGTAAATCGTCAGACTATTTAAAATTCTGACCTTTTCTAAATAATACTCTTAAAGGTTCAACAGCTTGAGCGTAACATGGTACAAACCTTTGCGTAATATTCTGCTAGGCCGAGGAAAGAGCGTAAAGCGTCTTTATCCTTAGGCGCTTTTGCGTCTTCAATAGCTCTGATCACTGAAAATTTAGGTTTAATCCCTTGACTTGATACAGTATGGCCTAGGTATTCTAATTCCTGTTACAGCGAATTTGCATTCATCAGGTCTCACTGTCATTTCTTTAGATTTTAAAATCGTTAGGACACGTTTAAGAATGTCATTGTGTTCCTTAAATGACTTAGCATAAATTAGGATATCATCCAAATATGCCTGGACACCCTTGATGTCGTGAAACAGTGTGTCCATCAACTTCTGAAACACACTACCGGCTGATGCCAATCCGAAGGGAAGGCGAAGGAACTTGTATGCTCCAAAAGGGGTGACAAATGTAGTCAAATCTTGGGACTCTTTAGAGAGGGACACTTGGTTATATGCTGATCTCAGGTCAATCTAAGAGAACCACTTAGCACCCCCTATATTTGCTAATAGCTCATGGATCCTTGGCAGTGGGTGGCAATCCACCAAAATGTTTTTATTTAGTGAGCGCAAGTCCACACAAAGTCTGACCTCGCCTGACTTTTTTCATGCGACTAGGAACACATTGAAGATAACTTATAAAACATGTATCGCGCGCTGGCCGCATGGAAGACGCCACGAGCGCACGATGTACATAAACATCGCCAATTACAATAGTCAAACTATTACACCATGGTACGTGAATTCTTATTGTGCTTCTTTCCCCAGCCGTCTTACTCTCATACAGAGTATCTTTTAGTAAATGGTAATTTATTACCAAGATTTGTTTCTTCAGAGACCGAACCATAGACAAGGAATGAGTATATCTAACGAGAGGTGACATCTTGGTGGCTGAATTATGTTATTTTAAAGGTGCCAGAATAATATCCAATTAATGATGCTTTGCAGAAGTGATTCATATTTTGAAACTGTGATGCAATTAAGGCTAATATCCAAGGCATCTTTATTGCTGTAGCGGCTCATAAAAAGTGAACATAACTGTACAATTGTCGAACTGGGAAGAGGGGTTACAAATTAAATTTTATCATATTTTATCTAACAGGACGTGTATCTGAAATTGAAAACCCTCAAATGTGCATATTATACAAATCCTTTCTAGTATTTACGGTTAATGAGTACAGTCAAATAGGATATGTTTCTAAATGGAACAAGCAAAACTGGTTGCATTCTCGCTAACTATCTGGCAGTCAAAAAATTCAAAGTTTATATTACAGGAATCAAAACAAAAGACGGTTCGATTTTTTAAAATCTCTATGAAAATCTATATACTCTAAACACGCTAGTAGATAAACAAAGGCTAAATGGGTTTTAGAGTTCAACGATCCCAGTTTGGAGCATAGAAATCTGGAGGGCCATTGAAGATCTCCATCTAAGAAGGGTCCTAGATCCAGGTCCAGCTGGTCATGCCAATTCTTTCTTTAAAGAATTTAAACTAACCCTAGTTCAAACCATGACAGCCCTATTCATTGTCTTTGGTGATAAAACCTTGGTTGAGGGTACAGCTGGAGAAACAACTATATCTAATGCCCCAAAAACAAGGATCCACTAGATCCTCTTAGTTGCAGTCCAGTTTCTCTATTAAATGCAGACTGTAAATTGTACACAAAGTGTTGCCATAGAATTCAAAAGGTGTTAGGGCACCTCGCAAACCTTTTTAAAAGATAGAGTCTCTAGCGAGAAAACTGCCCTATTATGTCTTCAAGATGGTGTTTGGCTTAAGGCTTAATATCAGTTTGAGAAAGCGATTGATAGTAGATTACAGACTTGGAGGTACTGATTTTAAGATCATCAAATAGGGTCCATGCCCTACATTTGCTTGGACTCCTGCTAAGCAAAATCTTATTCAAATATGTAAAGCACTTTGAGCTATATGCTGCTTTATATACAACTCCTAAATGAATAAAGACGTAAGTAAACAAGTTGATTCAGATCTGAACATGAAAGGCTTACTGAGTCATTGTGCAAAACATACCCTGTCCTGCTGTAGATGGAGGGAACCATGAGCACTCACTGTTCATATGTGTTCATTTATTCATGCCCTTGCTCATCCATTTTCTCCTCGACTCTCTCATAATTTCATGCATCCTTTCATGCACCCCACTCACTCATTCATCCCTCAGTGCAATCACTCAATCATTCAGATATTTGTGGGCCACTGAGGTTCAAACCTGTTTGGAGGCATTGAGGGAGATTACCTCCTGGGTGAGCGAATATTTGACGGCGCCTCTTAAAAGATGGTTATGATGGATGCTCATGCATGTTCTGTGGTGGCCATTTTTGAATGGGTTTGTTCACATATTACAAACCCATTTGTTGGTGCCCTCTGCCTATGCTTGTGCATGCATACACGTTGAAATTAAGCTATTTTAAAATGGCTAAAATCCCACAGCGTGCAAAATAGATTTAAAAAACAAATGAAAAGAAATTGGTAGTAGCACAGGGGAAGAAGTGACAAGCAGAGGGGTCAGGAAGCAACGAAGAAGCAGGTGTCGGCGAATATGAAAAAATAAACAAGAAGGATTGGGTGAGTTAACCAGATACTGAGCTGGAGAGAGAAGCATGAAAAGAGGACGAGCTGGAATGGAGAAGCACAGGAGAAGCAATATGGAGAGGGGGGGGGGGGGGGGGAAGAGAGCAAGAAAACACAAGGAAGAAAGAAAAGGAAGTTCGCTGCATGCAAGCAATGTCAGCAATGGAAGGGCACACGTCAACTAATCACACAGCGAGTCCTAAATGGTTCTGGGTAGGACAAACCAGGAAGAAAGCATTGAATGAAGCAAAGTCACCTGAGATAGAGAGCAAAGCCATGCAATCTTGAGCAGGGGTTGACCATAGAATGACCTAAAACGATTTATTCGCAAAAGGTTTTGGCAGTCTGATTTCGCGGTCCTACTGCCAAGTCAAACTGACAATTGTTGAATTCATAGCAGTCATCAGTTCTTTTAGGTTTGCGGCATTGGTATTAGATGTATTCATTGTGTACGCGAATGCTTCCTAAATGGCATCTGATCTCTGCCAGTGAATATGTTCCCGTGTTCTAGCCTTCCACATTACAGGTCACAGTGGTGTTTAAGACGTTCATGGGATTAAATTGGAAATGTGTTTCCAAGCATCTGTGTTTGTGTAACAGCAGTCTTTGTTGCTTACTTATGCCAGTGTAGGTCCACGAGAGCTGGGCCTAGTCCATCTCTGCGAATAATCTGCATTCAGTGACTCTAATTTACATAGTGCTTATACTGAGAATCATACATGCATTGTGTAACAGCAGTCTTTGTTGCTTACTTATGCCAGTGTAGGTCCACGAGAGCTGGGCCTAGTCCATCTCTGCGAATAATCTGCATTCAGTGACTCTAATTTACATAGTGCTTATACTGAGAATCATACATGCATTGTGTAACAGCAGTCTTTGTTGCTTACTTATGCCAGTGTAGGTCCACGAGAGCTGGGCCTAGTCCATCTCTGCGAATAATCTGCATTCAGTGACTCTAATTTACATAGTGCTTATACTGAGAATCATACATGCATTGTGTAACAGCAGTCTTTGTTGCTTACTTATGCCAGTGTAGGTCCACGAGAGCTGGGCCTAGTCCATCTCTGCGAATAATCTGCATTCAGTGACTCTAATTTACATAGTGCTTATACTGAGAATCATACATGCATTGTGTAACAGCAGTCTTTGTTGCTTACTTATGCCAGTGTAGGTCCACGAGAGCTGGGCCTAGTCCATCTCTGCCAATAATCTGCATACAGTGACTCTAATTTACATAGTGCTTATCCTGAGAATCATACATCCATGTGCCCCTTCCGGGCCTACACTGGACACCCCTGTGTTACAACATTTTGACTGTAATTTCATGCTCCCTCCTCTTCTAGCGCCCTCCCTGACGTAGGTATAGCTTGTCTGCTAATAATGCCATTACTTTTGTATTCAGTAGTTCATGACAATTGTCCAGTGGCTCGCCAACGTCTTCAATTGTTTCCTCATCTTCTTCATGATTGTGGCTTTGCACCAAAAGCTTTGAATTCGAATCACTTCTTTGGAGACTTTTGACATTACAACGCTAGTCCTAAGCAATCCATCAACTCCTACAATAACCATGACACCTGCCGACTTTCCTAAATAGTAAAGACGGTTCTGGTTGTATTAAGACATGGAGGTAAGTATTGTGCTTCCAATCTTGCCACTGAGTAATATCAACCAGAGGAATTAACATTACACTTCCCATCAGGCTTTTGGGAAAGACTACAAGAAACCAGGGAAGTGAGATCACCACATGACAGTGTAACTGGGTAGAAAGCAGCCTTCTTCATCCCGCCCCAACCCCCCACAGTTGTGAGTGCTTGTGATGCAGCAGAGCAGCTGGAATGTCAGTGAAGAATATACAAGAAAGCCAGTAACTGGAACAAACTTAGAACGAGCAAACGAACGTCATCTTCTTTGTTCACAAAGGACTCCTAATTGTACACATGGAGTGGAGGCATCTTGAGCTGAAAAGCCCCATAAATATACAGTAACACTCACTGAGAACACGGTGACAGACAATGGATCTTGTACAAGAGTGATAGAGTATTTTATGTATTACATGTTTAATTGAATTGGATCTCATGCTTTCATAAATGCTACAGATAGCAATGTTGGCAGTGCTGTGTATGTGTGGGCACAGCCACCCATGTTATACCCAATCAACTGGAAACAGCCGTTTAATAACTAAGTAATCTGTAGAGTAAGGTTGATCCTTTAAAAGTGGAAAATAAGAACTAAGATGGCGGGCTGATAAATCAGCATAGTCAGGGGTGTGAGTGTCTACAAGTGGTAAACCGAACAAGCTCATGTTCTTAAACTAACCAGTCGCAAATCCTCTTCCACCCCTAGTGCTACTCCCTCCGCTCTTTTCGTTTCCTCTGTATTTGAGTCACCAGGAATCAGCAACAAAGATATGGAACTATAGCATAACTCTGCAAAAGCCCCTATCCTCGAGATAACTGTAATGTCGATGTTCCTAGCTAGTGTCCAATGGTGGAGTCTCCCTTGAGTCCTTATCTTTGTCCTTTCGACATGTTCTGGGAGGCCATGCAGAACGACGATTTGCCAGGCATTGCTGAACTCAGTACTTAGCAGTCACAGGAGGACTTTGGTATTTAGTTAAGACAATCTAAATTGTAAGGCAAGGCCAGAGACTCATATTCTGCTTGTTTAAACATATTAATAACAACTGGTTATTAAGCTAAGTGAATTGTTGTTTAAGTTAAAACTCATGACAAATCTGCAGCTCTCAGAATGTTCTGAAGTCCCTCTCCAATGCAGAAGTCTCTGGAGGCCATAACTTCATAAACAGAATCTGCCCAAAAAGAATGGGCATTAATTCCAGCAGAACCTAGCACTCATTTGATCCAGTGAGCCACAGTTGTTTTAGTCTTTTGGAAGAGATCAGCAACAGAGGAGATGACGTTCTTAAAGCCCGCGTTTTTGATTCATTTTGAGTAAAGCAGCGCATTACACTTAGTTTACGATGATCAGGAAATTATCAGTATACAACACTGGGTGTAAACATTTTTTATTTCTGTGAAAACAATAAATTACAAGGTCAGGGATGATTGGAATACTTATATTTCTTCAACCCTCTGACTAATGTTCAGTATTCTCAGGAAATGGCTGATCTGTAATTGTTAACAGTCCAAAAAGATTTTACCTAGAAAGTAGCCTGAAATTTAGAACTAGAATGACATATGTTGAAAAGCAATTGAAACCGCTTTCCATATATCATCATTTCCAATCTCTGCAAGTTCCAGAATTCACATATGTTGGATGAGTCTAGACACTGAAGGTGAAAGGCCTGACAGGGACCAGAAAGATCCGAAATCCTCCATATCATTAGTTGAAGGTAGCCTGATCGAATAAGAGTGTGACTCTATCCTTGGGGGGCTTTGTAAACGACGTGGGCTGAATGGGGGAAGATTTGGGATTTCCCTGGATAGTTCGAGAAAAAAGGGGAAGCAAGATAGGGCCCTATAGGGTGCTGTTATAACAACTACTCAGTGTCTGTGAACTTGAATTAGGCACATATAGATCATAGTAAAAGAAGACTGCATAAGGACATCCTAACAACCAATCTTGCACAAATCCATCTATTGCCAGAGCAGCCGTATCCACTCACTGGATGAACGAATAAAGCAAGTTGAGACTAGATGCAAATGCGTCCATCGACAAGGGGCCTCAGATTATATTTAAGACTTGAGACAAAATAGAATGAAGATGCCAATTGCTGAAATCCCTCAAGTATCTGGAATGCTGAGGAGATATTTCACTAAGAGAGATATCTGGTGAGCCCTAGATTATCATGTACCTGATGGCTGAGGTGTTCTCCATCTACAGGAGTACTGCATATGGAGGCCTGGACCCTGTCTTTTTTGAACTAACAAATGGCAAAAGAGTCGCCCGGTATCTCAAAACAACTGCTGTATACTGTGGGCTCTTCCAGAGACCTTGTTCCTCCAGTTGAAAACAGGGCAGATTTGCTGTCCAGGCTCCTTTGATTGCATCTAGAGAAGTAGCAAAAGTTGTTTGCTCTTTCCACACATCTAGATGGTCTGACCAACAACCCATCACCTCTTGAGTTTGCTTGTCTAATGGAATCAGATTGAAGTTGTTTGATTCTGGGATGTTTGAGGGATCGAAAGTGAAGTGGGACCCAAAAAATACTGCCTGTAGAAGAGGTAGCTACATTTTTACCATTTCTTTGATAAGTAGTCACCGAACAGTATGGCCAGGGCTGCTAGACCTATCCCAGAACTTAAAAATTCACCAAGTTTGGACTCAATCCTGATCAATAATCCCTTGCTTTTTCCTGGAAAATCGTTGTATTAGATTTATCAACAATACAAAATGTTCTCTGCACCCAGTTAGAAGTAATAGTGGGGTCTCCAGGAAAACCAGATTCATTGGCATGTTTGTTGATTTATCAGATTTACCTCTAATGACCTACTAGCGCTCTCTATGCATTCTTGGCATCTCTCCCATACTTTAAAAAGAATGTTACTATCATAGGATCAAGGAAGGGAGTCCCTGCCACCTTATTAGCTATTATAGAAACCAGAGAAAAGGAGAGGAAGGACTTTTCTATTTGTTCAAGATTCCCGGATCAAAAAACTGTGGAATTATCCTCCATATCATTAGTGTGCTCTGACCATTAATATGTGCTCTTTCCGATAATGTTTTTCACCTTATTGTCTATCTCCAGAAGTGATCGCCGATCTCAATTCTGACATTCAAAAACCCAATTTGCAGAATATGTTGCAACATATTTGAAGAATGATTTGCATGTTTAGTATTTTCAGTATGCTCACCAGAGCTAATTTATTTATTTATTTCTTGGATTTATGTAGCGCAAAAACTGTAACCCTACGGGTATCCTGGCGCTGTGACTTGCCCAGATGACATTGTGCCTGAAGATAGCCTTAGGGAAGAGCCATGTCTTTAGGCTCTTTCTAAATAGGAGCAAAGATTTGATTTGCCTAATGTTCAGGGGAAGGTCATTCCAGAGTCGTGAGGCTGCTGTCCCAAAGGCTCTACCACCTGTCCTGGTCTTCTTAAATCTAGTGGTGGTTACCAGATTTGCGCTTGATGAGCGTAGGTTTCTCCCGGCAATGTACCAGGTGAATTTCTCCTGAATGGAAATTGGACCTAGGCCGTGTACTGCTTTGAACACCATACAGAGAGATTTAAAATGAATTCTCTCATTTATGGGCAGCCAGTGAAGGTCTTTTAGAGCTAAAGATGTTGAGGACCTATGCTGCCTGTTTAACGCCAGTTTAGCTGCTATAGACTGGATCCTCTGTAGTTTCCGTAGTGCTGATTGTGGTGCTCCCAAATACAGAGAGTTACAATAGTCCAACCTGCTCAGTATTAGACTCCTCACCACCAGGGGTCTGGAAGTGGCGGACAGGAGCGGGAGGATCTGGTGCAGTGCTCTTAGCAAGGAGAAGCAGGTACCGACTGTTTTATTGACTTGTGATTCCAGTTGGAGGTTGTCATCCATTAAAACCCCCAGGTTACGCACTGTTCTGGCTGGGGTCAGTGGTTTTTCCGAAGGGGTGAGTCTAAATTCGGCGGGATAAGGCTGAGCGATTTTGGCAGAGCAATATACTATCTCAGTTTTTTCTCCGTTAAATTGTAAGTCTTGAGCATGCACTCCTGAAATTTCTCAATAGATACTGCCTGGTTTCCTTCCAGAGAGAACACCAGTTGCGTATCGTCTGCATAATTGACTAGGTCGATGCCAAAGGACTTAATAATTGGGATTAAAGGGCACAGATAAATATTGAATAGAATTGGGCTGATTGCTGAGACCTGTGGCACTCCATGTCGTACGGGGGTCTTGGGAGAGGTAAACGGTGGAATAGTTACCACCTATTGCCTGCCCGTCAGATATGATTTCAGCCACTTTAGCGCCCGTTCTTTCACTCTGATGTTCTCTAGTCTTTTCAACAGGATGCTGTGATTTACCGTATCGAATACGGCCGACATGTCCAGTAATACCAGTACGGACCGATTGCCATTGTCGGCTCGCATTGTTAGGTTATCCAGGACCGTCGCTGGGGCCGTTTCCGTTCCATGCCCTGGTCGGAAACTGAATTGATCCTTATCTAGCAGTTGATTTTCTTCTAGATAAAGTGACAGGGACTTACTAACTGCCCGCTCAAGAATTTTTACTGGATACGGTAGAAGAGATATTGGTCTAAAACTCGGAGGACAGTTAGGATCAAGTGACGGCTTTTTGAGCAACGGGGTCACTACTGCCTGCTTCCAGACCTCCGGGACGGTTCTCCTTTCTAATGACTGACAGCAAATCTGCCGCAGCCAGGGAAATAGTTCCAGCTGGAACTCTTTCCAGATCACCTGCGGAAGGGGGTCCAAAGGGGACCCGGAGGAGACGCTTTGGGCTAAGTTGTTAAATATATCCTCAGTGGGGATTTGAAAGCACTCTAAAGTGGGTGGCAGATAGTCCTTAAGTGCCTCTTTCTGTTGCTCTGTTGCTAATCTCGTGGGAGGTTCCTTTTCCTCGTCAGGGCTGCTATTATTGTTGGAGTTTAGACCGCTAACTATCTTGTTAATTTTTTCGTCAAAGTAGGTAGCGATATTGTCGCAACGTTTTTGTGTTGCGGTTACTTTATTGCCCGTACACGCTGGATTGGATAGGTCCTTTATGATAGTGAAGAGCGTTTTTGTGCTATTAGGTGCCTGCAGAATTGTTTTACCATAGTACTCTGCTTTGGCCCTTGAAATTGCTTCCTTATATGAGGCCTGTAATGATTTCAGCTTTTCTTTATCCGCTTCCTCATATGACCTTCTCCATATCCTTTCGGCTCGTTTACGTTTTTTCCTCATTAGTTTTAGCTCTTCATTGTACTAAGGAGCTGAGGGTTTTTTTCTATTCTTTGGCCTTTTTACTGGGGCGATCTGATCTAGAGTACCCTTTATGTAGTCACAGTAAGTTTGGTAATTTTCATCCACTAATTTACTGGACACAAATAGATTTTGTTCTGAAAATGTCGGAGATTCTCTGTTTTTTACTAGCTTAGCCCATTCTCTTCCCTTCCGGAAGGTTACTGACTGATTTGTGTTACAGGTCAGACTGGGCAGCGTGATCCTAAAATAAATTAAGGAATGATCGGTCCAGCATTGAGGTAGCACTTCAGTCACTTCTGTTTCATTCTGATTTGCAAATAAGAGGTCTAGGTTGTGCCCTCCTTGATGGGTTGACTGATGTACTAGTTGGTGCAGACTGAGACTTTTGCAGGCTTGTTCCAACTCTCTCAGTGGGGGGCCGAGGGTCCCATTGTCCTAGAGATTGCAATCGCCCAGCATGATCATCCTTGAGTGTGTTAGGGTCATATTAACAAAGGTGTCGATTAGGGCTTGGTATTGGGTATTTTGTCCGGGGGGCCTGTAACATACTATTCCTGTTAACACTTTCCCTCTTGCCTCCAGTAGTGAGAAGCCAAGAAGTTCAATACCTCGAAATCATCGATGTGTAAAGAGCAGCATTCTGTCCATCAATTGTTCTTGTTGCATCAACCAATACGATTAGTCACAGTCTAAACAGAAGACAGGTTTGCCTTTTGGATATCAGTAGACACAGAATTAACTAAGAAGTATTGAATGTTCTTTCAATATATCTCTTCCACATATTCATCCCTAAGAGCATGTGCCATAGCCTCCCACGGTGAATGCTCATCCTTCACTGCTTTGTAAAAATACCAGAAAACATTATCCAACCCCGAACCAAGCAATATAACCAAACAGGACGATGTAGAAATATGGAAAGACCTAAAGGGGAGCCCTAACACCTTTAAAAAACATAAAGAAAAGGACAGGTGTGAAGTCCTGAAAAAGGAACTGAAAACTCCTATGAAGTTCTTTGAATGGATTGGAGTAATGTCATGGCTAGAATCGAGGTTGTGAAGATGCACTCACTGCGCTCCAAGAGCTCAGCATCCGGGCCCGGCTGCAGAATTGGGGCGGTCTTAGGTGGGGTGAGAAGGGCATTTGTGCCCAGCAGCAGTGGTGCGGTGGTAAGGGACATGTTTAAGAAGGGCAGACCAGGAATGAATTCAAGGGCATAAAAGGATAGACAGAAAAATGGGGTAAGTGGTACATAAGTGAAGTCTGCACAGCTGACAGGTATTAAAAAGCGGAGGCCGTGCACAAAGTAACAAGATCCCATCCCCGCCTTTAAGAGACCCCGATTAACTATAAAACCTTTGCATAACTGCGTGATACCAGATTATCCATGCCCCCGGATCAAATTTTGCAAAGGAAGGGCTTTTTAAAAAAAAATCTTTTTATTCACTTTTAAGAACACTACAGGACATGTGAAACTTTCAAGTAATGAAAATAAGGTACGTGAAAAAATGTTTCAATAAGTACCACTTAAAACATGTAAACAATAACTGCAAAGAAAACAAAAGTACAAATACAAAAAAAAGGCAATGCAAAATCAATAATGTTGTGCGTCAACATATTATGTGTAGAGGATTCATAGGAATGTGGCATAAACTCCCATGGGGGAGGGGCCGGAGGGCGGGAAGTGGGGTCAGAATTATTCAAACAAAATCACTTTAGTATTTCAGAGGTGGCTACAGCAGTGGGATGTGTCCCTATTGCCCCTAAATCGGAAGCGCTAATTTCATGTTACACCCCTGAAGCGCACAGAAGTCTTGATTAGCAAAGTCAATAAGAGAGGAATGTTGTATCCGAGCAGGTGGAATGTCTGGCCTCCCAAAATGCTGAGGAAATGCATGAAGGGTGTGGATACTTCCCATCCCATAACTCGACCAGGCAGGATCAGCAGGAGGTACAGACTTTTATGCAGTATAGAAACCAGCATAACCTATTGATGAATCATTAAACGAGAACTAAAGGTCTGTAGGAGAACCATTTCTATTGGTAAGTTGGTCTGCCCAACGGAAGACCTGTAGATCTGTTCGTGCCTCCCCCTTATTAACGAAGTGTTGAATGGTGGCCTTGCACACAAATATCTTTTCGTAATTGGTAAACCTGCGCACTCCTGGGTATACAGACTTGCATTTACACTTTGTGTGCTTTTCCGGTGTCACCCTCCGATGTTGGATGCAAATTTCATGAGTTCTACAATGTCATGTTCCATTAACTACCCCCACTGAACGATGCTATCTTTTTTTTATACATTTGCTTACCACTGATTCCAATGTGCCTGGAACTTTGGGGTTGATTGGAACCATAAACGAGCTTTTGAGTTTCAATGGTAATTGCTGGGGTTGTGGATTCCTTGTACAAAAGAAGTCCCTTTTTGCAAGACCTTCGTTTCATCTGTTACTAAACGTTTTAAAAAGTTTACGATCAGGTTTTTTTCTGGCTCCTTGTCAGGACCCCTTTTTCTGGGCACCCTGCCTCCTCGGGTCTTTTGGTTGAGGCTGGACTGGTGAGTACAAAAGTTGGAGGTGGAGGCTATTATCAGTTGTTGATCTTCTCTAGTTTGCGGGGTCTTCTTCTTGTGTTGTACGGTTAATGGTCCCCAAGGTTTCGTTTGTGTTGGTTCCGCCTCAGACGTTGAAGTTTCACCGTCTGTTGTTTACTTTCTTTTGCTTAACAGGACACCCCCTGACCAGGATCCGAGTTGCATTGGTTAATGGGAAATGGGGCATGGACAAATGAATTGAATTTGACACAGAAATAAGAGACTCATGCACAACAAGTTTTGTGAAAAGACGATTTATAGAAAAACAATGAAAAATAATGACAAAAGAATGTTGAAAATCCTGAAGCAGTACAAGATTTACAGTTAAAGAGAGGAGTTAACGAGGTACCACCCAGTTGGTGCTGAAAGGGAGACACATGTGCATGAACATGCCAACATATCTCTTTGACATCACTCAGCTCCTGCTGGTCGCCTCTCCATACACATCTCAAAGGGGACCCCTTGACTGATGACAATTACTGCCCTGCTACACTGTCTCCGCAATCATTCCCTTTTGCTCTTGACATTGTATTTCAGTGAGAGGGGTAACACATTATGAGGCTCTTGTGTGTCTAGCCTTTGTGTCAGGAGCAAGAATCACATTCACTGATCAAAGAATAACAACACATCTGTTGATGCAGAATATGACCGGGCAACAGATGTGCCTCTGTCATTCTATTGCGAATAAGAAACATGTTTATATGAGGAAAACAAGCAAAAATAAAAACGTCTCTCTCGACTATTGTAAGCTACACATAATGATATCATTTATTGAGTTCCAGTTGTAAAATCTAAAACTTTAAATTAAGTAAGGGGCCTACATCAGCTTTGATTTTCGTTATTTCTTCTCCTGCCTTGAGTGTAAGGAGTGAGTAAGCTAATGGTTGGCCTGGGTTTGAATTCGTTGTATTTGGGATTACCGAAAGCTGAAATTAAAACTGAATAACTTTTGTTAAGGTCTTGGAGGTCAAAACTTTTTTACATTACGTGGCAGAAAATGTTGTCAAATACATATTAGAAAGACCTTGAAAATATTGCCCATCATAGCCAGACTTTAATATTCTTAGCAAATGGTCTTTTCCTGACTGGCAAATGTTTATTTTGGGAAGGTTTCGTGAAATATTAGTGATGTTTTCAAGCCTGGTTCGGCTCTCGGATGGGACTCCACTCAATAACAGAGTGATCTGCTGGTCTGTTGCAGGCAGAGCGCAGTTTCAGCGAGGACGAGGAAGAGAAGCTCCAAGCGGCCTTCTCCCTGGAAAAGCAAGATCTCCACTTGGTGCTTGAAACGATATCCTTCATACTGGAGCAGGTAAGAGTTTTACCAGCATTGACAGCATGTTCTCTGCTTGGCATCGCTTACACCTATGGCTTGACTCACACACCTGCCCCTATGCCCAGCACATATGCCAAATGGGCCGACTATCACAGACCAGAGTTTGAAGAGCCCATCCGCGTCTGAGTGGAGAAAGGAGAGGGGTGAGATCTGACTACCAAAGAGAAATCAAATAGAATAGTCAACACCCCTAACTAACTCCATGAGCTTACCAGTACTGCCAAGGGCGCGAGAAGAGCCCGTCTGGATCATCTCCCACCCTATATAGGACTCTGTGCCTCTCCCCTATAGAAAGTTTTGCTTGGCAGGCCCCTGTCCTCTGCTATGCTCCAGTGGATATTCACGGAATATGCGGGAGGAGGCCACATACTCAGCTACTACGTGTTTATTGAACAAAATCCGCTTATCGTTGATATATATAGCATAGCATTACATGATTTCCCCAAAAAGCATGTTAAATTACTCTAATCCTCACCAATTAGGAACCAAGAACTACCTCCTAACACATCACTAAATAATATCAAAACCACAAGGATGTTTTGTAATAGGTTTAAATACAAGAAGCAATAAAGGCCCAAGGGGCAAGCAATATGACTCACCAGGCAAAGACACAGCATTGCTTCTGTTATTTTCCTTTCTGTATGCTTATTCAATTCAAATGTAATAATCAAACAATTATTAATGCACCTAAATCCATACAGATAATACGTAACGTGCATAATTATTCAGCTTCTAGCCTGTAATTTAGGCTGTAATTTTAGGGCAGGCGTAAATATATGGAGTTTGAAATCTAATGCTTGCATTGTGTCTCAGGTCTGGACAAAGCAGATGTTATAGGCTGCAATTTCAGAGAACTGCGCCATCTTGCAGGTTACGACAATCACACAGCGTTAAGTTATTTCTTAGGCTTGAAGAATTCTTAATGCAGACTTAGGCTTCAAACAGGACTGCTACTCCATGGGTTGTACGTCTTACAGGCTGAGGCAGATAGATATGTCGGATCATGATTCAGAGCCGTCTGCTGGGCTGGAAAGAGTGTTCAATGTCAGTTTCAGACAGCTGAGCTGTCAAGGGTTACACATCACTTCGGCTCTGGGCAGCAGTCTGTTCCACATGCCGAGGATCTTGCAGGCTTTTGTCGCATACAGAAGGGCTGTCCATCGGGGTAAGACAGAGTCCAAGAGCTGGGGCTTGGGACAGCAAAGCTGGCCTTTAAATTGCACATATTGTTTAGGCTCCGCCAGGTATACTATACAACAGAGGCATCCCAAATAACACACATCTGCCAGGCTTTCATTTATTTATTTGTTTAGCAATTTTATAAAGCGTGGTGCATTGAAAGGAATGAGAGTGCTTTACAAGATAGGTAGTCTACACAGGACTTCAGATAGAATTAGATCAGAATAGCACGGTAAGCATCATAGATGGAGAACTACAGCAGCAGTATTAGAAAGGGTGGGTAGAAAGGCACTAGCAAATGATAGATTAACTTAATCTGAGGAATGCAGTTCAAAGAGATGCTTTTTCAAGTGTTTACGAAGAGAGATCAGTGTAGGTTTTACTCTTAAGTCAGCTGGTAGTGAGTTCCACAAAAACGAGGCAGCACCTGAGAAGGATTGATGCTGAGCATGCGTAGTTTAAAAGGCGGTGGCTTGAGTAGTAAATTATTTTTACTTCTTGACACCTCCCAACACTGAACATGGAAACGAGGCAGAGAGTGCTGGCAATCGGAGTGGATAGCACCGTATTCCAGCCGCCCCTACTCAGGCTTCCACTGGAAGACTGTGTCACTCAGCCAAGGTAGATTTAATGTGACCCAGTTTTGGGTAGGCGGCTCAAGTCTTGCTGCTGCATGGAGACAAGTTTTCAGTGCTGTATGGGCACTCTGAGGGGTGCCTGCTAGTACAGTGTTTCCAAAGATAATTCTGGATAGAATGATGGTAGAAGCTATTAATTTTAAAAGGAGATGTGATAAGACTGGTTTAAATTCTTGACATTGTGCAGGTAAATATTAGCTGATTTGGCAACTTTGATCACGTGGGAATTAAGGATATGTTTGTTTCTAAAGTAATCCCAGGAGAAAAGACTGTGGGGGAAGTAACCTGGTGAATTCAGGGTTGTTGGTCAAATCTGTTATGAAGGCTTTCTTAAACCTTGGGGATAAAAAAGTATTTTTGTTGTTGTTGCAGGTTCAGTGTGAAACAGTTCCTAGGTTTGCACTCAGTAGGATGGCACATAGCAAAATATCATAAACAGAAGAGATTTTGAGGTAAATTTGAGTGTCATCCACATATTGGTGGATGAGCACCCCAGTGTCATGGCAGATTTCGAACAAGTAGGTCCCATGTACTTGTTAAAGACAGTGGGAGCCAAGATAGAACCCTGAGGAGCACCACAAGTGACAGGATAAGGTTTGGATATCTTGCTTACATACTTCACTGCTTGGGAGTGGTTCGACCAATAGGATTCAAACCATTCAAGGACTGAGCCTCTGACACCAATGCATTGATTGAGTAGGGAAATCATCAGATGAGCATGATTGATGATATTGAAGGCAGAAGTTAGTTTGAGAAGGATAAGGAGACATGTATCGCCATCAAGAGAATGTTGGATGCCATTAAGGCTTTTGAGTGGGGCCATTTTGATTGTATGGCCATCTCTGAATCCTGACTGATGAACTAGGAGCTGATCTTTGTGCTATAAACTATATAAGTCACAAATATTGTACAGGTTTAAGTCTCATACTCAAGAAAAGGCTGTTGGTTTCCACATATATTCAAGGCTCAGGCGTCAAGGAGCGAAACTATCCCTTCTGTTACACATATCTTACCGACTCTGACAACAGGCACTCAGATTACAGAGATCTAACAGGCTTGACTCTGTCAGTCGGGCTACTGTGATAGGACAGACTCAGACAGCAGATCTGCTCCCACATGCTTCACAGACCTTTTAGGTTTTTGAAAGAAAGCCTACGTTAGCGGCTCACACAACAGAGCCTAGCAAGAACTGGCAGCTTGCAGCCTAATTTTAGGGACCTTCACTGCACATCTCAGGTTGGCATTGTAGAGTGCATCTTGTTTTAAAGATCCTACAGGCCTTATACAGGCTTTTTTCATCAAAGTTAACGCACATGTTACAAATTTTAAACGGTCGGACAGTTGACAATGAGGCAGTTTTCAGGTCACAAGGAACAGTAATCTTCACATTGGAGCCCAAAGGATACTCCAAGAGGCCAAATGAGGACTGAAGACTCCTTAGCAACTTCACAAATGTCTCTCAAAACCAGTAGGATTGTATGTGCTTATTACATGAAACATTGAGCGTCAATATACAATCATTGCCCAATATGAGAAAAGGAAATACAACAGTGAACACCAATTTTTGGATACAGATCTGAACACACACACTTCCTCATATCTCCCTCAAAGTTTAGCAGATGTTTTGCCTCTCTCTGTGATCGCTTAGGTTTAATTCTATTGTGTTTCATCATCATAGTATTTAGCCTTATTCCCATAAGCCTTCCAGCCACTTTCAATGATACAGCCTCAGGGTTAAAACAAGTATTATTTAAAGCCTTAAGGGGGGCATTTTGTGACTGAGGCAGAAGGGTCCAGGCAGATTGCTCCAAAGCTGCAAGAACATTAACGTAAAGAAAAGAGTAGCATAGTCCATAGTTGTTGCACTTTGTTTTTAGACACACTGCAACACGTGTAATCGTATTTGAAAATTGGGCACTCTTGCCATGTTTAGCATTCCTTATATTGGTGGGGGGCCTACTGCGCATCAAGTTGGCTGCGCTTCTCAAGTGCTCTGATGTGGCCCCCTTTTTCAGGTCATGCTCATGGACCTAGCATAGTAGGAGGTCTAGGGGAATGCCAAGTGGTAGAAGCAGTGCCGCTAGAGTGAAGTCCGGAAAGTACAAGTCCGTGCTGGAGCCCAAGAATTCGAGGGAGAAACTTATCACCTCTACAGCCTGTTTTTTTATATGGTACCGGCATGGGAGTGAATGTGACCTAAGAGATCATACATGATCCTGAAGAGGGAAGAAGCACTATAGAGACCTCCTGTGAGCCAGTGCTGGGGCTTTATTTGTCACCAGCATGATTGAAGTGACATTGGAAAGAGCTGGGAAGGCTGCTCCTAAGATAGCGAAGTGTGCTGTTTTCTGGTGCTAGATTTTTCCTAGTGTATGAAGATGACAACGTCTAATCGAGAGGAATCCAGAGCCTATTTCTGGTGCTGCAGGATGCTGAAGACCTGCTGAGAACAAACTCTGGCTTGGAGACTGGACAATTGTAATGAAGCCAAACAAGTCAAAACAAAGACGATCACAAAATGAACCATTAACTCTCGAACCAAGGGTGCCAGTTGGAAGAACATGCATGGAAAAGTCAGACCTGAACCTTTAGCTAAGGATCCTGTCATGTCATGATGTGAATCTACTATAATGAATGTACTGCAGTGTCTACAGAGGTCCTTGTAGCCCATTGTTGCAGTGATGATGGGTCTGGAGGGAGGTCATGGAGGAAATTAAAGGCTGCCCGAACAGAGATACGGAGAAAGAAATGGACTTCAAAAACCAGAGTCTTGTGCACTGGAGAGAGCCAGACAACTGAAAAAGTGACTTATTCCCGAGGTAAAATCCTGGACCACGGTGCCGCAGAAAATATGTCCCTTCGACAAGCAACCCTGGTAGCTACGAAATCTAAGTGTTTCCCACTTGGAGCTAATATTAGCACCAAAACTGGATACTTTAGTGGGAGCAGGACAATGATGTACCTGACTTCAAGAGAAGCTCATGGATTGTAGCTTCATATCTTACCCTACTGGATGTCTTGGAGCTCCAGAAAACCTTTGTTCACGGTTGGCTTGAAATAGTGACCAGTTCCCCCGGTCAACCATGATCTGTGGCTTTCAACTGATGCTTTATAATTTATTGGCCCTTTTTGACTTAGAATCTCAAAAAAATCATGTCTCCAATTTCTCTTTTCTGATTTTGATAGTTTTTATGTCATTTTGCTTCTTAAAATGTTCTTGTTTTTTCATAATTAGTTTGGCAATTGTATTGGGTTATTTTCATGACTTTAAACTTGTTTGATACTTGCTTGAGTTCAAGCCTTGTTCCTCTGGGGAATTGCTTGCTGCTTCGACCTTTGCTAGAAGGAGTTGAGCAAAGATTATTTTTGAACTGCTCTGCAACCTTACCAGGCTGTGTTTATTCAGATGGTAGGGATAACCCCTCCCAAATTAATAACCCAGTTTGTGACTGTAATGTTGTATCTATTTTTGGTAATAAATTGAAAATACCTAATATTGGTTTTCATCTGTTTCTTGGAGCACATGACCGGACTCACCACCACAATGTGTTAGCCGGCTCAAATAGTTAACATTTTACGAGGAAATATGTCATTTTTCAGGGCTGGGGGGAGCAAACTCATTAATTTACATGGAGTGTGGTTTGACATAAAAACGTTTGTAGACTTCTGTGTTAGAGGGGCAGGCTAAACTGTCCTGTGGGTTATACATGTGATGCAGGCCAGGCCTATGACAACAGGGGTAGTCTACTAATCCCAGAAAATATGTTCTAAAACTAATTTCTAATTAGTGCGTACATGTGGCATGGAGAAAACTACTTTTTAAGGACTCATTTGCCTCTTCATGTATATATTCAAAACACTTTAGGAAGAAGTTCTACTTTTTAATAGAAAGTTAAATCCTAATGTGCACTGATTATAGGCAGTGCCACTGGAATTTTTCCAGTACTTAATTTGTAAATAAATAAGTGCCAGGGCCCTTGCGAGGAGACCACAGGAGCTTGCGCCACTCATTTCCCTACTACCGACAATTCAGACTTTTTATACATTTAAAAATGAGTAGTACTTGCCACCCAAGCTGTTTTTCTAGTTTTTGGGTGGCAAATATTGGTAATGTAATGTATATAGAAATAATTAAAAAACAGTTGTGTTCATCACAAAATTTGAAAACAGTGCCACCATGTGGCTGGCTGTCATGAGTCCTGGTGTTGACAATTAAGTGCCGGTGCTGAGCACCAGAAACCACTGGCTCAAATTAAGCACTGCGTTTTTCGCATAATTATAGATTTGCATAATTTCTCACGAAATTCATCATCTGGTGGAAAAAGTTAAATGTGCAGTGAGTCGTGTTGCCATGCAGTGGAAGACCCTATACACCTTTCTGTTGCTTATTACTGTATATGGGTGTTAAACGTGTACTATTGAGGTGCAACCAATGCCCAGACAGTGTTAACAAGTGTAAAAATGGGAAAATAATGAAGCAATACTATTACAATACGTGCCACATTATGCCATATAATTTGCCTTTTCTTGCAGCATGTTTCTCAACCCTCCTGCATAATATGGGTCTCCTCTGTCGCATAATTCCAATGACCCTGAGGATTGGTTAGGGTACAGCAATGCAAGCATTCCTCACAAACGTAATGCACTGGGAGTATCTGTCCAGCGCCCCTTTATACACAGAATAGGCAGCGCGAGCAGTAGACATCTGGTCACTCCAGACAGGTTGACCCTGCAACGCAAAGAGGGCTGATTTGCCTGTCTTATGACATCACTGGTTGCACCTTCATTCAAGGATCTATCTCGTTGACCAGTATTTTGCCTATGACTGCTGAATTGTTTAGGCCCATGGGTGCAAAAATGGATGCAGGCAGATTTTGCACCCATTTTCCACTTCACCCAAATAGAAGCGAAGCATAATTTGCACTCACTCCAGTGTCCAGTGTTTGCCTAGGCGCTTACCCCCAGCTTGCAGCTAGTGGTATTTGCTCCATCAATCTGGTACAAAAACAAACCAGGTTCTTGTTGCTAATGTTATTCGCACTGGGTTGTGTTAACACCTTATTAGCCCATGCTTATAAATCAGCGTTAACAGTGTTTTGACCAGAGCTAAGTTACTGGCTGAGTCTGCTTAGTGGTCGTATGGAAACCGAGCAGACTGTTTGACAGTTTTGAAAAGGCAAACTGTGGGTTCCAAGCTTGTACTTTTATATTTGTTTCGTTGCAGGGAAATAAGTGTGAGTGTTTTGTGTGCTGTGTTGAGCAGAATGTATGATTGCAAACTGTGGGCTCCAAGCTTGTACTTTTATATTTGTTTGCTTGCAGGGAAATAAGTGTGAGTGTTTTTTTTCTTGGTCCTCATTTGCCCTGCTTCACCCTTTTCTTTCTATCGATACCAGCCTTGGGTTATCTGACCTCATTCCCCAAATCCTTCTGCTAACACATGAAGGACTATACACAGCTGAGGCAGAGAAAGGCTTAATCATTGGACCATTCCCTCTAAACATATAGCCCCCTAGACACAAAGGGAGTCCAAAATTTATATCTTCCTTTCCCCTGATCCGAAATGTCCAAATTAACAGTATAGCTCATAGATTTTAACCAATCATCCAAAGTTGGAGATGTCGGAGATTCCCACAGTTTACATATCTCCCTACGCGCTAAAAGCATAGCATAGAAAACTAATTTTGCATTGTCTTTGGTAATAAAACTTTGGCATTCCAATATTCCAAAAATAACCAGAACAGCGCTTACATTGATCTGCAGGTTTAAGGCGCTAGCCAGACAATTACTTACTGCCTCCCAGAAGAGCTGTAACTTCGGACAGTATAGAAACATATGTAAATCATCAGCGCTCTGACTGCTGCATTTTGGACATACCACCATTCTTCCTGACCCGAATTTAGAAAGCCTTCGTGGAGTCCAGTATGCCCTATGTACAGTAAAACAAAATGGTTCCTCCTTAGAGATGCGGGTTTAACTGTTTTATAAAGTGTAGTCATAGATACTTGCCAATGATCTTCTAGCTCGGTCTCTGGCAAGCATCTTCCCCACAGATCCGCCGGCAAGGTAAATACGCCGTCCTCCATCTCCAGGATCGTCCAATACCATAGAGCAATTTCTTTTTTAACAACTGTGGCGGAGAGAAGTTTTTCCTCTAACTCATTTGATTCTCCTAACTTTCCCCCCATAGTCTAGAACCAGCTTTGCACTTGAAGATATTTAAACCTTGAAAGCCTTGGGCCCACCACCTGCTCACATCAGTTCCACGGCACCAGCTGACCATCCAACAGCATATGCTTCCATTTTAGAATGCCCGCTTCTTTCAAAGGTAAAGCCAGTAAGTCTTTAGTCCACTCTGGAGAACCTGGGGCATCCCAAATAGGGGCCCAATGGCTAAAATATGGTATATTTAACACCTTCCTAATTTGAAACCATGTTTCCGCCATCTCCCTCAGAGTCTTCAACCTGATCTTCTTGAAGTATTTCGGGTCTGCAAAGTTAAACATAAAACCAACTCTTGCTCCCTTCTCCTTAATAAGCATTGCTCTAAACATCCTACCTATTTCTGAATCTAGGTGAGTATCCAATAACATTCTACCGTTTTTTAGAGAAAAGGCCCAAGAATAAAGTCTCAAATCTAAAATCTGGAAGAGCTAAACCTCCCTTCAACAGCTGCCTCCTTAATTTACGCCAGGAGATTCGCAACCCTTATGATGCCCAAATAAACGAACTTATATCCCCCTGCAACTTAACAAACCATTCTTTTCTAAATGATAAGGGAATAGAATCAAACAAAAAGGTTAATTTCGGAAGCAAGATCATTTTTACTAGATTCACTCTGCCAAACAGAGTTAGCGGAAGATGCATCCAACCCTGAATATTAGCACAGATCTCTTTTCTAACCCGGTCAAAGTTGGCTTTAGTAAGGTCGGCAATATTTTGGGTGATCCTTACCCCCAAATATCACATTTCTCTTTTAACAGCAATCCCCATCTCGCCCATATTCCAACTCATCACTTCTGTTTTATCTTTGTTAATATCATAACCTGACACTTTGCCAAACTCGGTTTTAATTCCATTACAGCCTTCATAGTTTTTGGAAGGTTCGTTGTAAAGATTAAAATGTCAGCATACAGCCCAACCTTCTTTGTCCAACCGTTAAACTCAAAAGGCACAATACTGTTACAACCCTTGATTTTTCTGGCCAGTGGCTCAATATAAAGATCAAACAATAGCGGTGAGAGAGGGCACCCTTGCCTGGTCCCTCTCATGATGTTTACTGGAGAGGTCAATATCCCATTAACTAACACTCTAGCTTCCGGAGCAGCATAGATACTACTTAAAGGTCTACGGAAGTTAGGACCTAGATTGAAATGTTTGACCACCTTTTGCAGAAAGGCCCAGTTGACTCGGTCAAACGCTTTAGCCGCGTCTAACGCTGTCACTGCCAAGGGGAGGCCATAAGCAGTTGCCATGTCTATAGAACCGATCAATGAGTATGTCAACTCGTTCAACGTCCTTCCTCTTATGAACCCCTTTTGATCTTCATTCACCATTCGAGACTTATAACCATTTAACCTTCCTGCCATAACCTTAGCAAACACCTTATAGTCTGCATTTAGCAGAGAAATGGGCCTATATTAATCTACCTTTTTGGGGGATTTCCCAGGTTTTGGAATTAAAGTTATAGTGTCTGTCTGGAATATCATATTAAAAAGTTGTCTAAAAATAGAAATTATGGTCCCAGCCAGAACTTTGTAACCCTCAAGAGGGAGGCCACCCGGCCCTGGAGCCTTCCCGCGCATCCCTCCTCTTATTACTTCTTCAAGTTCCTCTAAAGTGATCTCATCATCTAGGGCTTCCATTACCTCATCAGGAAGAAGCTCTAGATGTTTTAGCCAGTGCGACACAACCTCCTCATTTATAACCAAATGTTCTTCATATACTCTCCCAAAGTGGCTGAAAAAAGCCGAACTAATCCCTTGGCTGTCATTCAACACTGCCCCTGAATCCTCACAAATGATTTATTTTATGAGGTTTCTAACCCGATCACTCTTTGCCTTCCATGCTAGTAATTTACCACAGCCTTTGCCGTATTCAAAATGTGCAAACTGGCTGGCCTCCCACCTTAAGTGTGAGTGTTTTGTGTGCTGTGTTGAACAGAATGTATGATTGCAAACTGTGGGCTCCAAGCTTGCACTTTTTATATTTGTTTGCTTGCAGGGAAATAAGTGTGAGTGTTTTGTGTGCTGTGTTGAGCAGAATGTATGATTGTATGAAATAAAAAATGGCTCTGAATCTAAGTAAGGCATAAGAGAAAAGAAGCAACACCATCTTCACCTGCGGTAAAACAAAATAATATTTAAACAAAAGAGGTTTGGGCAGTGTTGCTGGGACAATTTTTATAGTGGGGCTGCTGCTATCAATGTTACATCATTGAACTCATAGGGATTGTGAAAAATCCAAACCTTGAACAAAGAACCTGTGTAGCGAATGAGCCTCGCCCATTCAGCAGGAGAGTGGTAAGGGTATATGTGTGTAGCTGGAGATGCATTTTGCAGCACACTTTTTCCAGTATATTACTAAAGCATGGTGTTGTTGTGCACTATTTAGAGACAACATATTTGCTATCGAAATGGTCACTAGACGTACAAAGCCAAAGCCATACCGTTTTATGTAGCGCACAGACGAAAACGTGTGGAATGTGGGTATTTGTCATTTGCGCATTAAAAATAAAAGTTCCTCTATTTGGTTTGATCCTCTTAAAATCTGTTTCCATCACACCTCAGAGTTACAAAAAAAGTGCTTCATCTGTGCTTTCTCAACTGCTGACTTTGAAATATTTGTACAGTTCATTTATAGGTATTTAAATTATACTGTGCCTTAGGAAAAAAAACTGTCAGATCGTCACACAATTCAATTCATAAAATCCTCTAACTTTGCAGTAGAGAAAAAAAAGTAAACACCAACGTCCATGATAAAAGAATAAACAGCAATTTGTCAATAGACGCTGCCTGACGTTTGTTTGACTGTGAACACACAGCAAATGTGGCAAGAATAAGAACAAAACCTAAAAGCATGTTTATTGCCCATTCAACTTCAGAACTCCAGTATGGATATTTTGGGGGTGCTGCAGCTTCCACACCCCAACTTCTACTGCCTATGGATTGTTAGTGTTCTGCGCAGAGCTGTTTGATGTGGGCTCGCACCTTGAGACGTTAGAACGGAGGTTCTTACAGCAAACCATGTTTTAGCTTTACACTTATTTCTGTTATATTGCCACTAGAGGGCAGTAGAAGTAAGCGTGTGACTGTGGAGTAGCCACTATGAAAAGTGTTGTATTGTAAATGCTATGTTATCTGTTTCGGCGTCAACTAAATAACTTGCTCATTTATTACACGAGGCACAGAGAGTCCAGAATATGTAACACTTGTGTTTTTTCCGCCCTCTCAAACAGGCAGTTTATCACAATGTGAAACCAACAGTGCTTAAACAGCAACTCGAGAACATTCACCTCGAGCAAGATAAGGCCGAGGCGTTTGCCAGCGCGTGGACCAGCTCAGGACAGGAAACCGTTGAAAAGTTTAGACACAGGAGCTTAGCTCCCAAAAAGGTAATCTATTAAAGCGTACTGGGTGTCATTTGTAACTGGTGTAAATTCTATAGTTTTCTCTTTATTGTCTAAGTCCTTTCCTAGTTTAAAGATTCCGTAAAAGATATGAAAGAGATTATGATACTGTCGCATGTAGATGAGGCTAAACACACATTTAACTGGAAAGCCCAGGCTACCGATGGTGCCACGGCGGTGATGAATTGGGAGGCAAAACCAGTCCCTGCAAAAAGTTCAAACCAGCCATGAGCCCCACACTAACAATTACCCTGCTGTGCCTGGTTTGTGTGTGGATAGGGGATGCCGCCCTCCCACCCCCCTGTTTTTTTCTCGAGATCAAAGCACCTTTTTAAAATATATTAACACTTGGGTCTGGATTGTAGCAGCCCATCAACCCCTTAACCTGCGGCCCAGGTGGGTAATGCCAGTTTACCCGAATGGCCAGTGCGGCTCTGTGCCTACCAATGCTGTAAACACGCCAGGTAACTCAATAGTCCTTCAGGGATGAGTATCTACAAAACACGGGAACTCCCCAAAGGAATTATTTTGCATGAGTGAAATTCATCTACCTATTTTATACCCCTGATACGAAGTATGTCTTTTAATTGACATCTCATATATTTCATACATTTTATGACCAAAATCTCTCTGTATACATTTTAATTGAATGTGGAGCGTGTAGTGTTGTGTGATCATGTGTAGTAGAACCCTTGCGCTCCTCGTGGACTCCTTTCAAAGTTACGTAGTCAGTTGGTAGGTATCTGGGGTGTCTGTGTGTGGTCAATAAAGTTTATGACGGAGGGATGGCAGGTACTCTCAACGTCAGTGAGCCCAATCACAAGTTGTGATGCTGCTATGTTTTTGAAACCTCCACCACCATTCAGCACTGTCAAAAAGCAGAATATTGGCGCCAGATGGACTGCATGGATCGAAATGTTCAATGACTTCATTGATGCTTTAGAATAAGCTGTGAGTCAGTAATTCTTGTGATCACCATCGGTTCACCCCCCTGGTCCTTGAGCCATTCCTGATGAACCATGTGCTGTGCACATCCCTGGTGGGACCGCTCCCCCTTTACATGCCTTCCGAACCCTCTTGGAGGAATCCCCAAAGCTACAGGTTTATCCTTTACCATAATTATTCGCCATTGGAAAACTGCTTAGTTACCTTCTGCTTCTGCCATCTGGCCAACTATCTCATTTCCTGTTCTCAGTTGGACTCACACTGCGACCTGCATGTTTCCAGATCCTCTGTGGACCCACTCACTCTATTCTACCGTCTCCTCCATTATGTTTTGGGTTCTTGTTGTATGGTTCGATTTGGCATCCTTCTCAGGCCATATTTCCCTGTCCTGATGATGATCCCATTATTATGTTAGGGACCTAAACGCCGTTGACTTTAGCACCATGACACTGAATTGTTCAAATAACTACTGAACACTTGTGCAATGGTGCTCTCCCTATGCTTGTGGCCTAACTGTTGATTGTATTGTGGCCACACATGACTATGCTTGAGTTCTTCAAATCTATCTTCTTGAATACTTGAAAAAGTATATAAATTCCTATTACGAATTCTAGTACACGAATATAGCATGCTACAACGCATGCTTTTGCATTGAGTTCCGTAACAATGCGGTCTTTACAACGACCCGTTGTTGCAACGCGATGCCATTACATCGTAAGTCATTAGATCGACTTGCACTAGATGGTGCTCCAACATTAGGAATAGTATAATTTACTATTCCAACACCACCCTGCGCAACAGTAGGGAAGGTGTGGAGTGCCATCTAGTGCAAGTCGATCTATTGACTTGCAATGTAATGGCATCGCGTTGTAACTACGGATCATTGTAACGACCGCGTTGTTACGGAACGCGATGTGACAACCGCGTTGTTCAGGTTGTTTCCCCTAGTACACAGCCCTTTTGTATCACTGTGTTGATCATTGCCGTTTATCTATGTTGTACGGGACCATTGTTCCTGTATAATTGCTAGAAGAAGCAGATAACAAAACATCATCAAATACTTAAATAACCTTACAGGTGATGGAGTGAGAGAAGTGATAAAGAAAATACCATAAGCTGATGGAGTATTTACCGTCAAATCAAAGAAACATCAGAAACCAAGTTTAATCCAAAGCTGAATGTCGACCAAGAAAAGTAAATTTTCAACTAGGCAAGAAAGCAAGCTGATAAAAAAGATGGATGAGTTTTTCAAAAGACTTGATGCTCCCATCAAGCACTGCAAGTTGAGTGAATTCAATGACACAGAAGCCATGCGTCTCACAGTCATCGATGGTTGCCCATCTGAATTCATTCAGATGACGCATGCTGAGAGAGAGACGGTCTAGAAAAGGTACTCATGACTGCGAGAGCTTAGAAACGTGCAGATCATCAGGCTGCTAATATGGAAGCTGGAACAGTCCAGAATGGATCAGCGTTGATCATGAAAAGTTAGCAGAAACACAAAGTGGAGGCACATAAGACGTTGTCTGCAAAGAAAAAGAAATTGTGTTTCCAATGTGGATTTTCATTTCCACATGAAGGTAAATGTCCTGCCATTAGACAGACATGCAAAGGCTGTGGAAAAGAAAACCATTTCATAACAGTCTGCAAGGTGATAGAGAAACTAAGTGCGTCACGATGAGAAGAGAAAATTAATCCAGAAAGTTCCAGCACTAGTCTAGCCATGCCCACAAGGCCAAATGACAACATCAATTGAGGCAAGTAGAAACGAAACAAAGTCGATTGTCATCAAATTTATCTTCCACAGGCTCTTTAACATCACTATTGAGTGACAGGGAAGAAGATTGATGTGCAATGGTGATGTCAACTCCAGAACGACATACACATGTAGGATTGGCTGGTTGCAAAGAAGAACACAAGTCACAGAGAGATTGCTTCGTGCAGCAACCAATCTTATTTGGTCGTTGCCCCCAGACCACGCTAAGTGAAATGTTGCCCTACAACTTTTATTATAGACAGTGGTGCATCGATCAAAATCATGCCGGCAGAAAAATACAACAAACTGTCTTCATTCCATGTCTACGCCATTGAAAACAAAGGTGTACGCATGGGTTGTTTCTATGTCATTGCAAAGTGAAGGGTCAATCGTAGCGACTGTGAGGCATACAAAAACGAAAGTACAAGCACTAATTCATGTCCTCCAAGGTACTTCGTCGAGTGCATGTATACTCAGTATCACCACTGCTGTTGACATGGGACTGATATCCATCTACTACAACCTCAATGCACATTCTGAAATAATAAGTCAATTCCCGTAGTTATTTCACGGACTATGGAAACTCAAGACAATGAAGGTGCAACTTCACATTAATGAGGGCATTCGACCTGTTGCTCAGCGACACTGTCTGATTGCTTTTCATTTACAGGAGGCCATTGAGAAAGAACTAAAAACATTATTAAAGCATGACATCATTGAGCGCCTTACTGGAACAACACCATTGGTTTCACCCATTGTGGTGTTACCAAACAAGGACAGTGGAGGTGCAGTGGATATTTGTGTTGATATGCGCCAAGGCCAACAAAGCAATTGAGAGAGAAAGATATCCAGCTTCACACATAGGGGACTTGATTACACAGCCAATGGTGCCAAAGTCTTCCCCTGTCTTGATATGAACAAAGGATACCATCAACTAGACTTAAAGAGGACTGTAGGTACAATACTACATTTTTGACTCATGTTGGTTTGTGCAGATTCAAAAGACTCGGCTTTGGTCTGTCGTCAACTGCCGCAATCTTTCAGGATGTCATTCGCCGAATAATTCAACTCGTCACACATGCTTTTAACTACAGTGATGATATATTAGTGTTTGGGGCCACAATAAAGGAGCATGACAAAGCTCTTGAACAAGTATGCTGTTTGCACGCTGATACAGGTCACACTTTAAATGCAGAAAAGTGTGAGTTTGCCAAAACCAAACTCATATTCTTAGGGCATATTTGTCCCCCACAACATTTACCTATGCTGTGATCCTTCTTAGGCATGGCCAGCTATTGCTTCAGATACATTTGTGACTTTGCCACGGTGAGTGCCCCATTAAGAGATTTGACGAATAAGAATATTCCTTTCCAGTGGTCATCTGAATGTGACTGAAGTTTCAAGAAAATCAAACACCCAATTTAAAATGCAATGGAAATGGCTTATTTTGATCCAAAGTTACATATTGAGCTCTTTATAGACGGAAGCCCGGTGGGGTTGGATGTGATCCTTGCTCATCCAAATGCTCAGAGACACACTGTGGCCTATGCTAGCAGATGTCTGTATCAGACTGAACCTGCTTATTCTCAGCTAGAAAGAGCCTGGCATGTATCGTGGTCTTGTGAACATTTTCATGTGTTTCTGTATGGAAGACATTTCACCCTTGTCACTGACCACCAGGCGTTGCTCACGATTTTTGGAAATCCGAAAGCCAAGATGCCCACTTGCATCAAGAGGCGGGGGTTGCTATTACAAGAGTATGATTACACTATTGTGCATAAACCAGGGACGGATCAAAATCCTGCAGATTACTTCTCACAAGTCCTTGTACAACGTCAAGGTGCAGCGTCTAAAGTGGCTGAAGAGTACATAAATGTCATAGTAAAGTCTAGCACCCCTACAGCTCTATGTATTGACCAGATCATTGCTGCTACCACAACAGACATCACACTCAAGGATATTATTGCAACGCAATCATAGAGAAAACATCTTTGACCACTCACTTATGATGTTCAATATAAAAAATTAAAAAATGTACAGAAAGAACTTTCCTTCACTCAAGAAGGTATTGTACTCAGAGGATCGAGAATTGTCATACCTGAGAGCTTGAGTCAACAAGTCATTGAACTAGCACACAAAGGACATCGTGACACAGTAGCCACCGAGAGAGCCCTCAGAGACCGAGTGTGGCTCCCTCGCCTTGATGAACAAGTTAATTAACTGTTTATCTCTCAAGACAACACGGCATCCACTAAATAGGTCTGACCGTCTTAAACAAACGTGGGAGAAAATTGCAGTTTTATTTCTTTGGACCCCTTAAAAATGGACAGCATCTCATGGTAGTCATTGATGAGTACTCACGTTTTCCCTTAATGGAAGATTTATCATCAAACACCCATGACAAATTTATCTAGAGGCTGGGTGATATTTTCACAGTGTGGGGTGTTCCCTCCATTCTTGAATTTGGCAACAGTCTACCTTCAACAGCAGGGTTGAATGTCAAGCATCAGAAAACCAAATTGCATTGATTTGTAGGCACCCAGAAGATAGTGGTTCAGCGCGCTGCACTAGAAGGAATTAATCTCAATGCAGTTTTCAAAGGATGAAGTGTAGTGCTGTGTGATTCCGTGGAGTAGGACTCTTGGGGTCCTTGGCGGACTCCTTACAAAGTTACGTAACCAGTCGGGAGGTATCTGGGTATGGTCAATAAAGTTTGACATAGTCCATTCAGCTAACGGTTGCATGCTGGATACTAAAGATGTGTGTTGCAGAGCTTCGTGTGTGTTGTGGTCATTTGCATGCTCCAGAGCTGAGGGGGGCGCGACAGAGCGGGTTCTGTGTGACCAATCCATTGAATTACAGGTTCAATCATGCAAAATAATTCCTGCAAGAGTTCCCTTCTTCATGTTTTATCTAAGGAATATAATGCAGCACCATCCATTGCAAGGACTTTACAGAGGGCCATGGAGCCGCTGTGGACCAGGGAACCCTACGCTTTATGGTACTCCCCAGCATCCTAAGGCGTTTATATTTCTTTGAGGCCACCACCATAAATAATAATGGGGAGAGGGCGTATGACCACATTTTGCCATTGGTAAGGTGTGTTTTGAGTTATTGTGATGAGTTGCCTCAGCCTTGGCCTGCTAGTTTCTACTTTGGGATTTTTTGATGTTTGGCAATTATATTTCTATATCATTTTAAAGCATGGTATTGGCCGTTAAATATTTCGATGAATCAAACAATCTTGGGGCAGTTCGTTTTAGCAGAACGTAATGAAATATCAAAAATTGTTGCAATTCCATCTTGAAATAGCAAAGGAATTGAAGTTTTCCCAGCCAATCCATTTTGTATGTTTTCATTTCATTGTGTGTATGTGAGAGCCAGTTTGCAATATTGGCAGCCGTACTGCTACGAAGATACGCACACTGTGGCATACAAGGTTGCCCATTGGCCCTAATGCAAACAAGGAAAATGGGGCACCCATTGCCCTTAGCTGGGTTGTGAAAGACCGGCTTAATTAGGGTGAATAGAGTCCTTATCACCTCAGGGCTTGTGCCTCTGCTGATGTGGAGTTAAAATTTCGGCTTCAATAGCACAGAAGTTCAGTGAAACATAATTTCAATGTAGTCAGACCAGCTTGGGAACAGTATTTAAAAAGACAACGTTATGCTTTTTGAGTAAGTCAAATACCTATATTGTCTTTGTTTATTGCGAGTGTTTCGATGATTTCCAAAAATGTATGTGTGGAAAGTAATTAAAATCTATAAGAGTAGACTGACTGTGCATACAGAAAGTCCACCACAGCCGTGGGGTTGTGCACGCTGTGCCTGAGGAAGAGGTGTTATGTGGTCACAGAATATATGACAATTTTGTGTCTATCTGCATCAGTGATGCTGAGAGCAGTACCAGAGCCGGTCAGCTCAAAAACAACAGAAACAGCTCTTGCGCGGATTCTAGACGTACGCCAACCATGCTTCCAAACCTAACCATTACTTAGAGGTTGGCGGATGGGTTACTCTATCACTGGGGATTCCGTCCACCTTATTACAAGTGCATCATAATTTATGAAATTTGTAATAAGGGTGACAAGATATCCGTCACATTTGTGATGGAGTAACTGTCCATGAAGTTTTAAATCCGGCCCCTAATTCCTTGCCCTAGTACCCTAATTTTAACTAAGTGTATTTTCTGTGATGCCATTGTTCACTTCTGTAGTTTTTTGATTAAATGTTTTTATTCAAATGTATTTCTGTGAACAAAAAGAATGAAATCACTAACCATGCAGCCCCCACTTAAAGCAAATCTCCCACGTTTTTCTCTCAATTTGTTGAGTGCTTCTATTTCTTACCTCCCATCCAGTTTCAATGATCCTCCCCAACCAAGCAGCTGTTGTCCTCCGGCCCCTTTGAAGATTACTGCTACAATCTTTGCTGCAACACATCCACTTATGTCAGTGAGGCATCAGCAGGTGATGTCAGAAAAGTAAATTATTGCTAGGAATAGTTAGGAAAAACTGCTGTTATCTAGAATAATTTTCATGGGGACTGCCGTTCACATACACGGGTCTTCAAGTATAATCAGCCTTTTGATGAGTCTTTTGACCACATCCAATCCGACTCCATACTCATTTAATTTCTACAGTTATGTCTCAACATTTCTGAACAGTGCATTACCACAGCCCCCACACCATGTGTCTTAAAGTTTGCCATTCTTGTCCTTTCATTCGTTCCATTCTATTACTTCACTTCCCTTTGCCTCAGTTGCAGTTCACAAATCACAGCATTCCAGTCACTGAGGCTCCATCTCTTCTTTGTTTCTCCTGTTCGTGACTCCACAGTTATCTGTTTCAGCAATCTCATTACTCCTTTCTGCATCCGTCACCATTCCTAACTCTACTGTTCTTGTTCTTTTATGCACCACCACTGTAGCAGTCTCCATAATTCCTCTCATTCTTGCTCGTCAGCCCTTCTCCATTCTCATGCCACAGCTGTTGAGTCATTATTCTAATTCTCTCCTAGTCCTGTCTCCAGATTCTTACTAATCTTAAATCTTGCCTGTAGTGCCATTCTGGCATTTTCCAGTGGTTTCCAGGCTAGGGACTGTCTTAAATGCTCGATGGGCTACCCACGACCATAAATGAAAGCTCTCTCATGACTCAGTTCTAGTCTCATGGGCAGATTTACATTTTTGCCAGGGCCTGATATTTGTTTCCAGTTTTTCCCTGTCCAGAACCCCACTTTGTCCTCTGTTCACACTCATCCTCAAGCCCGTGTACACAGTTCTCCTCTATTATATCTCCATGCTCCCTCAGGTTCATGATTCTCTTTAATGATGTCACTGCACTCTCTTTCAGCCATTATCCACCGAGCCCCTAAATTATTTAAAGTGGTTAGTGCCCAGTGCTTAATTCAGAGTTAGTATCAGTCATGTCTCTACAGTCTGTTATTCAATTCTCTACATTCTAACTATTTTTATTAGCATAGTGCACCTATTGCTCTCCCATAAATCTGGTCTATATTCTATCCATCTATGTCACAGTAATCCACCCACTGCTGTGTCCTTTCATAGTTCATCTGTCTCTATGATGCACCCACCCACTATTCACAATTACTCTCTCCCCAATTGCTGCATTCCTGCCTCAAATGTTTGCAGTTCTCTATTTGCTCTACAAGCATTCCTCCAATTCTAGACTCCATGTTCTTCTAATATTCAGTGTTTAGTGTTTACAGTCCCACAGTTCCTGTCTGCGGAGTCTACTACAGTGGTAGATAGACTTGATGTAGATACAGCAGGGTCTTTTAGATTAGTGAATGGGGAAGTGGTAGCAATTAGGGAAATGGTAATATAAGACCGTATTGCTTTAGATATATTTTGGCAGAAAGAAGGCGGTTTTTGTATGGTAATTAAGGCTAAGAGGTGTTGTACATATATCGCTGATAATTGTGAAGCTGTTGATTCTTTTATTACTGATATATCTAAATTAACACTTGATACAAGATTTTTGGAGCATTCAGGTCTATGGGAAGCTGTAGGATCCTGGATAAGTGAGTAAGGGAGAAGGTTTGGTAAAGTAGGCGCATGGTTAGGTAATATTGGTGGTGGTGCTCTTCAATCAGTTCGAACACCCATAATAATCATAATGATTTGTGCAATTGTTCTAATTCTTTTATTAAAGTTCTTGGAGTGTATAATAGTTAGATATAATAGTACGACTAAGAATAATAATATGTTGAGAAAGAAGAAAAGATCAATGGATGTGGAAATGGAAGACTACAAAGATTGGGTGTATCAACAATTGAAGATGTTGGAGGAGAATGTTCAACTACCTAAAAAGATGAAGATGTGTACTAACTATTGCCTGTTGAAGTTTATTAATGGGATTATTTAGTATTTATTTAAAAATAATTCAAGGGGGGAGGTTGTTAAAGTTTTTTCTTATGTGCGGACTTTTCGATGACAAATTATTTGTGAGAATGAATAATATTCATGATGCATATGGTCATAACTGGTGAACTGCTGAAAATGCACTTGAAGCAACTTGATTAAATTGTTTAGAAGTGTGATTAATAGTATAGTATAGTAATGCCACATTTTCGTGCAATGCACAATTCTATTGAAATTGATGAAGTTGCTGGTGTTCTGCTCATCTTGCTCCTGTTCATTGCCCCCTCCCAATCAGAGACCCGCTATGAGGCTTCTCTTCTCACAGTTTCCACGGTAGCACAGAGTGCTATGACATAAATGTTGATTGTCTTTATAAAGCCTGTATTTTGAATAACACTTTTCAATGTGTACTCTCTGTATCATTTTGAAGGGTTTTCGCTGGAAGTTCCGATGTAGGCCTGTAGAAGATCATAGTTCTATGAGCTTTTATTTGCCAAATGATTTATTTTGTATTCTCCATCTCCGGTATGTAGTTGCTGAGGAGGCAAACTGAAGATTTCTTTTTACCTTAAGAAATGTGCTAATGCTAAGAGTTTAACTTCTTACATAGTTGCTTTTGATTGGCCACTGCGACCTAACCATGATCATGCCATGCTGAATCTGCATATATTCAAATTGTATATGTACAAATTGTGTATTAAAAAAACCTAGTTTTGTGGGTTCAGGGGTGACTTTACATTTTCCTCTAGAGACTCTCTGATTTATTTGAGACTTTCTCCTCCCTTAGAATGCTGTTAGTACTTTTTATGAGTCTGACACTTAGAATCTGGAGAGATGTAACTGCTTAAACAGGGATTCTTACTTTTTCTGATTTTGTATTCTGTATCTGTGCCTTCTTGGTTAACTATGCATATTCCTGTATTACTTATATTACGAATTCTGTAATAAATCTCCTAAAACGTATTTCTGATCTAAAACTCCGTTATTGAGTGATCCCAGTTTCTATGGACTCCTGAAGGTCCTGAGGAAAGTCCTGGACCTTTTGCCCCCCAGCTCCAGAAAAACTATGGTACATGCCTTGGTCACCTCCCACCTAGACTATGGGAATTCCCTTCTATGCGGACTCAGCAAAAAAGGCCTAGCTCAGTTACAACGCGTCCAGAACGCAGCTGCTAGGCTGGTCCTTAACCTCCCTAGGAGAGCCTCTGGGAAACATGCATTACGCTCCCTCCATTGGCTCCCAATAAAGGAACGAATCAAATTTAAAACCATGTGTATAACCCACCGTATAGCTCACAAAAAAGCACCTCCATATCTCCAGGACCTGCTTCCTGTCTATCGCCCCTCACGTCCCCTGAGGTCGATGGGTAGCATGCTTTTAGTGGCGCCTCGGATATATAGAGCTAGGATGGGAGGTCGTTCCTTTAGACACCATGCCAGCAATGACTGGAATAACCTACCCATCGACTTGAGGATGGAGCTGTCTGAAATCAGGTTCAGACAGAGGCTGAAAACCCACCTTTTCCCCAAACTCAATTCAGCATAGCAGGCCAAGCACTCCTTCTGTGATCCAGCTGATGAGATGTAGATAGGGCTGTCAGCGCGGGGACGCACTGTTCTCTGTGCAACCATGCGCTTAACAAATGTCATTAACCTAACCTAACCTATTTGAATTTTCTTCTGCTAATTAGTAGCTTTAATGTTGGGAAGGGTGATGCGTCTCTTCCCACTAGATCAACAGGGATAATGGAGCCGGATTGCTTGAGATCAAAATTGGGCTGCATAAATTATGGAGGTTCAGCAGATTATTGAGGTTTGACTTCCACAAATGCAAAGTTCAGTGTAAGTCATGACCATCTCAGTCATCAGGAATGAACAGGTGGGGATTGTCATCCATGAGCAACTTACATAGTATGAAGTGAGCCCCTGCAGTACATCCTTTCCAAAGCTATTAACAAAGTGCTTACATAGGGACAGTCATATGTTAGCGGCACACGTATGCCACCAACTGGTGCATGTTTAGTCAGAACTTCTGTTGCATTGTGTTGTCTACATAGAAACAATTGAGCAGAATTAGTTTGGACATTAAACAGTAATAGTTTGGCTTTCCTCTGGGAAATCATTGAAGAGGCTGGAAACTGCAGCATAAAACGAAACAATTATCTTTGAAGACAATAGTGCTGAAAACAGCAAGGAACAAAATGATACCTTGAAAATATATTTGTAAAGAAACCCTCAAAATATGCGTGAGCGAAGGAACGCAAACAAATTTTGGCTTCAAAGTAAAATACCCTTAAAAAAGAAACCACAATGAATGTAGACATTATACTGAAATACACTTTTGCCCTCTTTAATTTCTTAAGCAAGCCGTGCTTCTTACATACATGAACCCGCAGTAATGAAAAATGCTTATTACTTAGGTGGCATTTATGCGGAAAAAAAGAAACCGAATCTAAACCATTATGGAAATATTTTACATGTTTCAGCAGAAAGTCGGAAGGAGGTCCGCCACCGAAAAGCTAACCAAGGGGAATGTTAAAACCGCAACTACATCCGGTTGGGGTAGAAAATGAGATTAATAGGATCTAAGCAAATAAAAGCTACAGGCAAAACGGTCTCTAGCAACCACATTGTGCAAGCAGGCTGAATGCTGTGACCTCGACAACGGAAAAAGTTTACTTCCACAGAAAGGGAAAGGAAAGAAACGCTCCCTGGCTACCCAAACATATTAGGCACATACATATGCCAAAAGATTCCAAAAAATATTTATAGGGCAACATTTAAGAAAGGCAAGTCTACTGTTTGAAGAGTTGCAGTCAATATTTACCACGTATTCCTTTATTCAGTGTATGTCAGAAAAAAGGGTTTGACAGCTAAATTGTGCCACAAACCCTCCCACTTGTATACGTGGATCTCTATTAAACCAAATATTTGCAGTTATTCAGTTTCCTGTAAAATGATCCCTTAAAAGCATACAGCTGAGGGTGTAAACTAATGTATGCTTGGAAGTCAACAGAATGCATTAATAGTTGAAGTCTTACGCACAAAGGTTATAGATACAGTTCCCATGTATAGAAGTGCAGACACCTTTTCACAAATCGCACCCTATGTTGAGCAACTTGCAAAAATAACTAGTCTTTGGATTGTTCAAAGTCTCCCTGAGCGACAGAAGAAGATTTTATTTGCACAATTACTTAAAATTATTGCAATTTGTACAAAAACAAGTTAAAATAACACTTTCCAACTTCTATTAAAAATAGAAATTCATTGAAGCAAAGGGGTTAATAGCTGGCAAGGCAAGGATTCTTGGAGGGCGTCTACTGGTAACACGGAATTGATCGCAAACAGGAATTTTACAAAATGGGCGGCCATCTGAGCTGAGACGTCCCTCATACACTCCTCTAGAGCTTCTTGGCATGTGCGGACATTCAGGATCCGCCAAATTGGTCGAAGCCAAAAAGTTCGCAAAGTAAGTAAGGTTCTACAGATGCACAAGACGTGGATTACATTTTATTCCCCGTTGTTACAAAAATGGCAATGTGTGGGCACATCTTCCTTGTACCTCCGGCCATACTTGTACAGGATTAGGCCAAAACTTAATCTCATTAGGTGATGTTTCACACGTGGTTTCATGGACGATGACAAGTAGTATGGCAGGGTTTTGGGGGCATAGAGCTTTAACGCCCAACTGCCATGGGAGAGATTTGTCATGGCTAGCGCATCGTGTTCCAGTGACAAGATCTTTGCTTGTTTGGTCAGGACTTTTGCAATCGACCCTATGGGCAGTGAGCTTGCCCATATATCTTGAGCCTCTAGTGGGTCCAGACAGAACTCAGTCATACTTGACTCATACCCTCTCAGACACTGACTCCCTGACCTGAGGGTTTCCACTTGGACCCTTTTTGTTACCTGGACTGTCTAGCTCGCCCTATTTTACTTATTGCTATTCAGTAATCATGTTGGCATACAGTCTTATAACTAATATTACGGGGGAGGTTGAAGGATGAAACAAGACCATGCCATCGTCAGACTGGACAATCAACTCTTTACAACAGAGATGCAGCCTTCCTAATGAAACAATAATCTGTTTGGATACTGACCTATTTCTAGAACCCACTCATAAACACATCTAGTAGGTATCCTACTAGCTAATTTAAATGATGTATACCTACATAGGATCCCTTAGATACAATTATCCAGAGTCTCCTCATATAGGTTGAACCCATCCTGATGCATTGTAATCCTGGATGAAGGGCTCCATGACGAAGTTTGCTACAGGTATTCTGCAGGCAAGAGTCCTATTAAAGCCTTATCCTGGCTGTCAGCTGGGGTTCTAGGACCAGGTCAGGATCCTAACAGATCTGATCACGTTTGTTTAATTTGGTAGCTCTTATATCTGTAGTTAGGAGTTGGGCATCCAGTCTTATGCCATTGATGCCCAAATGCCAACATTACATGTGATAAGTCTTTTCACTGAATTGCAGACTGTTTGTTTACCGTGCAGGCCTGACTGAACTCTAGGTGGCTGCATTAAAATAGCACCTAGTATGGGCTCATCTTCCTTCGGGCAAATCTTTGATCTCTGCTGAATAAGAGTATAGCTGTTGTGATGGAAAGGTCCCTTGCATGTTAAACAGACTGAGTGTCTGACTGCATATGAAACTGGTATCCTGTCTTTTTCTGTGGTTCCTTTATCATGCTAATCTAGAGTGTATGCAGAGGTCTAGGTCTGTAATGGTAATACATGGTGCCGAACCTGTCCTATGAACTTGAGAGGTGTACCAAGTGTGCCCTTGTGACTGACATGGGATCACTGTCCATGTCATTAGTTAGTGGTATAAAGTGGTTTTTGTCAGCGTAATGGGACATGTGATTTTGTAGTGTGACCAGATTATTTTCTGTATGTCAAAGAGAGCGCATTCCACTGACCCTCTGTGTGTGTGTGTGTGTGTGTGTGCGTGTGTGTGTGTGTGTGTGTGTGTGTGTGTCTGTAAGTGCAATGAATGTGCACACGTGCGGTACTAGGACTTTCTGTGTTATAAGAGTCTAATTATTGGGGCCAGTGGGATCCATTTTGGCTGCCCCTGATTGAGCCTGGCAGAAGTGGGAGGGTGAGGATAGCCTTTATAGACAGTGGAAGTGTATTGACTGCTTTCCTTTGCCTGGAAGGTGGAGACCCTGACATTGAAATAAGGAGAATAGAGATGCTTGGACTGCTTTGGCTTTGATGTTAGTAGAACTCTGCATGATTGTGGCAAGGGTGATAAGGCAGCAGTTGTCCTCCTAGTCCTGCCTGTAGCGTTTGATACAGGTGATCGTTGCGTTCTGGTGAGACAACTTGTGTAACTGGGTCGGGGGGGCAGCGTGATAATGTTTAGCCCCGTACTGTAAAGCTTCCAGTTTTTCGCTCGGTTTCACAGTAGATTCCCTGCATTTTACCACAGTGTTCATCTTTATTACCTAATCTCTTTAACAACCATTATCGGGCCCTTATAAGCTTTGATGACATTCTTTGGGTGTTCTGTAGTATCATATGCTGATGATACACAGTTGATCATAAGGCTAGATCAACAAGCCCAAAACAATGCGCCATATGTACAAAGCATTTTTGCAGTTTCCTCCCGCAAAAATGTTTCTACATACGTTCAAAGCACATATTGTGATTTAGTAATACGTTACCAAATCGCAATTTGTGTTTGTTATTCAGTATTTGGAACAGACGTGTTTTGGGCATTCCTTCAAAATGCTAAATAAAAATGAGATGTATTAATGTTTTGCTACCGAATTCCGGTTGCAAAACATTAATACAATACCGACTCCTTGAAGGAGGTGGTAACCCATTCCCATTTGATTTTGGAAAAAGAATATTTTTTATGAGCAGACAGTGGTCTCACAGACTTCAATGTTTCATTTTTTTAAATGCATCCCGTTTCCTTTAAGGACAACAGGCTGCATTAAAAAAAAAACATTGTTTTATTACAAAGCAATCACAAACATCGTGGTCTGCTGTAGCTGGCTCAGAACTCCATATTTCGGCATCCCAGTGCCTTCAAACAATACAACCTCATTAACCCAGAAAGAAGATCTCTTTATCGGCTACCTCTACAGCAAAGAATTGTCTTTAAGGTTAATTATTTTGCCTACAGATGTCCGCAATCTTGGCCTGACCGAATCTTTCCCTCATTCCTCATCTTGACATTTAAGGGTCTTAACATGAGCCTCCAGTGCATGCCACTTGTTAGAAATGGGGGTCTCTAGTTGGCAATGGTTTACACCCTTGTCCAAGTAGAGACCCTTGCTTCTAGTCAAGGTAAAGGAGTTACGCCCTTAGACAATCCCTGCTCACCCCCTTGGTAGCTTGGCATGAGCAGACAGGCTTATCTCAGAGGCACTGTGTAAAGCATTTGTGCACACATACAGTAACACAGTAAAAACGCTACATATGGACACCGCTCCAGTAAAAATAGGAAATATTTATCTAAACAAAACAAGACCAAAACAACAAAAATCCACCATACATATATCAAGACTTCACCAAAAACAGGTTAGTCACAAAATTAAGCTTGTAGCAACACATAGCTCCACCTGGGGCTATTACGACAGATGAAAAATCCCGAAGTACGGCGCCGACGACGAGGTGCGCAGCGCTGGGTGCAGAGTCACACAGACCCCAAAGAACAGTACCTTGGCAAACGATGAAAACAAGGACGTTGCACGGCGTCGGGTAGGAGATACTTATTTGGCGCCAGGTGGCATCGGTTACTTACGACCCCGGGGGAGGTGAAGCGTCGGTTCCTTGCGACCACAGGGGAGGTCAGGCGTCGGTTCCTTACTGCAATTCAGGGGAAGGGAGGCGTTGGTTCCTTTCTTTTGCTGGGAAGGTGACGTCACGGTGGCGGCAAGGTGTCGGTTCCTTACGACGGTGCAGTGTTGATGGGTTCGGGAGGTCACCCACGTCAGGTATCGGCTCCGTGATGATGAAGCATCGGTGTAGTTTGGGCTGCAGTGTGGGTCGGGTGGTGCATCATGAGCGGTGCCCTCAGCTCCGGTGTAGGCAGCGGCCTCGGTGACTGCGTCAGAGTTGATACGGTGAGGCGTCCGGGCTGAGGTGCAAGTCAGGGCGGTGCATCGTGCACTTCACGAGTGGTGCCGTCTTCATTGCAGGTCGCGGCGTCGCTCGTTGGCATCAGTTTTGCTTTTGCCCTCCGTGGCAGCTGAAATCTCAATCCCAGGTGCAGGAGGACAGAGGGAGTGAAGTCTTTGTGTCCCTGAGAATTCTTAACAGGAGGCAAGCTCTACACCAAGCCCTTTGAGATCTTCTTCAAGCAGTATACACAGCACAGTTCAGTCGTTGTCCTTTCCTTGGCAGAAGCAGCCACTGCAGGTCATCCCAGTAAAGCATCCACACAGCAATGGGGCAGTAGTTCTCCTTGAGCTTTCCCAGCTCTTCTCCTTGGCAGAGGTTCCTCTTGAGCCCAGAAGTAATCTAAAGTTCTGGGATCTAGGCCCCGAAATTTATACCACATTACCCCCTCATATGTCCTCATCGTCCCAGTCCTTACAAAGTGAGACGAAAAGGCTAGTTCAAAACGCTAGTGTTTCTTTTATGTTTATTATATAAGCCCCTCCCACCCACCGACATGCCTGTTTTTTTTCCTGTCTGACACGGCGGTCGGAGCATTGGTGTTTAGTGTCCAGTGTCTGTTCCTGTTGGTGCCGTTTTCGTGCAGAGGGGCTACGGTGTGGTGAGTTTTTGTTTTTTCTGAAGACTTTCTTTATTTTTTGTGTGTTTGACGCGGACCTTACCAGTGTTCCGGTCGGTAGCGTCCCTGCTCCATTTACTGAACACGCTCCTCGCGCATGTGCTTGGCTGGGGCGGGGAGCTTTCCTGTGCATTTGGTTTAAGGGTAGTTCCGGGGCTGAGGGCTTCCAGCAGCAACCGGCTCCCGCTGCCATGTTCAGTATATATATGGATGTGGGGGAGGCAGCGGGGCTGTCTTTTTGGCGATTCAAGTCTCGTGGGGTTGCTGGGAGGCGGTATTTAAGGGGGGTTGTTGGCCACTTCCTTGTTTGCTCTGTTGGTTCCTGTGTAGTATTTAGAATTTCTACTTTGGCCATGGGGGATGAGGATTCCTCCTGCCAGGATCTCTCCAAACCTCTTTCTAAGAGGAATAATGTACAGGACCTGCAGGAGGATGACCTGTTGCAAATTTCTAGGTCCGATTTGCAGGGATTGATTAATTCTGCTTTTCAGGCTGCGTAGCTTGAGCCTTCTGCCAAAAAAACTAAGGTTGGAAGAGGATGAGGAAATGGACAATTCCCCTAGGGGGAAGTATATCCAGGGGAATTTTTTTTCAGACATATTGGCCCATATTCGTGAGGTCCTGGGGTTTGATGCTAAATCCTTGGTGGATGATTGCTTTTTCTCTGAGTATAGTACCTCGGTGATGATGACCTGCCTTTTCATGATGTCAATAAGGACATTCTGGCCAAGGAATGGCTTGAGGTAGACAAGCAGGGGATTTCTCGCTTTTTGGGCAAGAGGTAGCACTTAGCGGAGTTTGATTCCCAGTTTTCTCAAGTTCCTAAAGTCAATTCTCTTTTGTCCTCAATGGCTTCTTCATCTTCTTTGTCTTCGGAGGAAGCTTCCCTTGCTGATCCAGTTAAGCAGAAGGTGGAGTCCGCTTTTAATCGTTCTTATGCTGCTTCTTTTTTTGGGATTCAGTCTAGCACTTACTCTGTTGCGCAGGTCCTTATCAAGGATTTCAAGAAGTTGTTTGACTGCCTTCAGAATCGGGGTGATCCCACTCCTATCTTGGTGCAGTTTCCGTACAATGTGACTTTTGATACACTTTGGGCCTTCTCCTCGGCTGCCGTGGCAGCGGTGGTTGGTCAGAGGTCTCTTTGGACAAAGCCTTGGTGTCTTGATGCTGCTCAGAAGGCCTTGATTCATAAACTGCCTTTTGATGGTCGAAGGCCTTTTGGGGACAATTTGAGCACAATAGTACAGCGGTCTGCGGAGGAGAAGTTGTTGTTCAAGCCTTTTCAGAGAGTGCAGAAGAAGTAATCCTTTTTCCATAAGCAAGGCTTTCAGGGTGCTCTATCTTCTCAGCCCTTTGGTGGATGGGCCCGTGGTTGGGGTGCTGCGTTCCATTATAAATCCTGGCCTCAGCAGCACTCCCAGTATGCTAGGCAAAAGTGATTATGCCAAGTGGGGGGGCTCGGCTCCATTTGTTCCTTGATCAATGGTCAACTCTGATTTCCGACCAGTGGGTCCTGTCAGTCATCGATTAGGGATACCAGATTCCGTTCCGGTGCCCTCCCCCTGTGGACTGTTTTGGGTTACTCCGTTGTCAAGAGATCTCGTGAAGAACTCTGCTATGTTGTCAGATGTGGACATGTTGCTAGCAAAGGGCGCTGTTTTCCTGGTTCCGGAGGCAGAACAGGGCCTGGGTTTCTATTCCACTCTCTTCTTGGTCCCAAAACCTGATGGTTCGTACCGGCCGATTCTGAATTTCAAGGCTTTGAACAAATTGGTGCGGCTGGATCATTTTCCGATGGTCACCTTGCAGTCCGTCATTCTGCTCATCCAAAAGGGCAATTTATTGACTTCTCTGGACTTAGAAGACACCCATTTTCCCGTTCCTGTCCATCCGGAAAGCCAGAGGTTCCTGAGGTTTGCAGTGAACTGGGTCCATTACTAGTTTTGGGTTTTGCCTTTCGGCCTCTCTACTGTTCCCCAGACTTTTACCAAGGTATTGGCCCCTACTTTGGGGGCTTTACAGCTTCAGGGTTTCTCCGTGTTTCCCTATATTGAGGATTGTTTGATCTCTGCTTCCTGCCTTCCTAAGGCTCTTCTGGCAGGGGAGGCAACAATGGCCTTGTTCCAGGGCCTGGGGTTCAAGCTGAATCTGGCGAAATCTAATCTGGCCCCTGTTCAGCAACTTTAGTTTATTGGGGGATTTTTCGACACTTTATTGGGTGCGGTGTTTCTCCCTCCTGCCAGGATATCTACCCTACAGCTTCTTCTTTGGAACCTCCTGAGTCGCTCATCTGCCCTGCCTCAGGTTTGGTTGCGAATCCAGGGGTTGATGGCTGTGACCTCAGCTCTGGTTCCCTGGACTTGCATGCACCTCAGGCATTTGGTGAATCATCTGTTGTCTCATTGGGACCCTTCCTGTGCAGGTTACGACTCTCTGGTTCCTCTCTCCCCTGTTCTGGTTCGGGACTTGGACTGGTGGCTTTCCTCTCTCAATCTGGAGAAGGGGGTGTGTTTTCAGCTTCCTCCTCCCCTCTTGTTGACAACAGACACCGGTCTTTGGGGATGGGGAGCCATGTTGGGGTCCTTGGATCCCAAGGGTCAGTGGTCTCGGAAGGACAGCGTCCGTTCGTCAAATTGGCAGGAGTTGGCGGGTGTTTGGCAGGCGATGCTGTTCTTTCAGGTTTCCCTACAGGGGCAAATCTGTTAGTTCGTACCGACGATTAGGTGGCTCACTATTACTTGAACTGCCGGGGGGGGGACCCGATGCTCGTCTCTGAATCTGCTGGCTTCCATAATTTGTGCCTGGGTGAAATCTCACCTGTTGGCATTGAGGGCTCTTTACATTCAGGGTCACCTCAACTTTCATGCGGACAGCTTGAGCCGCAACCTTCCGTCCTCGGTCCAGTTTCATCTTTCTGTTCCTCTGTTCCGGGACCTTTCTCTTCGGTTTGGGACGCCCTGGATCAATCCTTTTGCTTCCCCAAACAACTCTCTTCTCCCTCGGTTCTGTTCTGAGATGGTTTGTCCTCAGGCATGGGCAGTGGATGCCCTCTCGATTCCTTGGCCACCGGGCTTCTGTATGCCTTCCCTTCGATTCCCCTCCTCCCAAGCGTGCTGCAGACGATTCAGGGGGAGAAGGTGGCTGTGCTCTTGATTGCTCCTTTTTGGCCTCACCGCCTTTGGTTTCTGCTGTTGATGCATCTGGCCGTGGGCAGGTTTGTCCGGCTTCCCCTGGTCCCGTCTCCACTTCAGTTTCCTCTTCTGTCTTTGCCTCGTCTTCCTGGGTTAAATTCGACGGCCTGGCTTTTGAACGTTTGACGTTGGAGGCTTTGGGTTCTTCTTCTTTAGTGGCCTGTGCTATCCAGCAGTCGGGTAGGCCTTCTACCCTTAAGAGCTATGGTAAGCATTGGGGTTCTTTTGTCTCTTTGTGCTCATCTCATGGTGTGGATCCTGTGGTTGGGGATCTAGCCTCTATTCTTGATTTTCTTCAAGATGCGTTTTTGAAAACACTTTCCCCTTCTATTTTGTCTGCTCAGTGGGCTGTGGTTCGGTCATGTAGAGGTCCGGGGGCCTCCTTGGACGGTATTGCTCCTTTGGTGAGTTAGCTTCTGCAGAGTTTCTGGCTTTGTCGTCCGATCGCTCCTTTGATTGTGCGTTCTTGGGATTTGCTGACTGTACTGAGGCCCCATTTTGAGCCTTTGTTGGGGGCTGATTTGTTGTGGTTGTCTGCTAAAGTGGCATTTCTGTAGCCATCACTTCTGCTAGGCGGTTTGGTACGTTGGGTGCTTTGCTTGTTTACCTTTCTTATTTGCAGTTCTTGTGAAGAACCAGGCTGAATTGGGCCTGGCGGCGCAGGGTACGCCTGAAATCTTCTGAGTTCGCCTGCTTAATTGTACAGAGACACGGACCACTCTGTTGGCATAGGAACTTCAATTTATTAGCTGCAGCCTGGTACAGTTGTCCTAGAAGTACATCAGTGGTAGGTTCTCAGGAGACTGCCACTTCAATCCGTGGCTCAGTCTTTTATAGTGCTTAAATCCCCTATGGCAACAACGCCCTCAATGTGCAAAAAAAAAAACATGTCATCCACTAGCAAACATTCCTTTTACAAGATACAGGATAACAGGTAATAGAAATTCCTTCCCTAGGGTCGTGTTCTCTACCTGACCCTATAGGCCAGGTGGCATGAGCATTCCTAAGTTTAATTAATTTACAACAGGACGTGTTTGCGTGATGCAGGTGGTGATTCGTAAAACAAAGGGAAGGCAGAGAAGGATCACCAAGGGTCAATAGATGGTTATCACGGAAATTAGTTGCTTCGAGCCGGGTCCCAGAATGTACCTTGCTTAGAGGAAAAGGAAAAAGGTCATTTAACATGTTACAGTTCAGAGTACGAAGAAACGCTACGAAGGTTGTCGGTGCCTGAGTGAGGGCAACATCACACTGGTGTCAATATGCAAGATGGAGCAATAATCAAATTTCCTCACTTGCAGTACAGGGTGGTTTTGCCGCTTGACTCGTCTTTTCTCCCTAAAGTTTCCTCCAAGTTCCATTTACAGCAGGTGGTGGTTCTTCCTGATTTGCCTGAGGAAGGTGATACTCTTGTTCCTTCTACCATGGATATTCACAGAGCCCTACATGTTTACCTCAAACGTACCCTCGAGTTTCGTCTTTCTCCTTCTCTGTTTGTCTCCTGTGGGGGTGTGGCCAAGGGGAAGGAGGTGTCTACTACCACCATCAGTCGATGGGTGCATTTGGCGGTTCGCCAATCCTATAAGTCTGTGGATTTGCCTCCTCCGGCTCAGGTCCAGGGGCGTTCAAAGCGTTCTGTGTCCGCTTCCTGGGCTGAGGCGGCTGGGGTTTTTATCCAGGAGATTTGTAGGGCGGCTATCTGGCAGTCCCATCATATGTTTGTCCGGTATTATCACCTTGATGTCTTGCATGCTTCAGTGGACAATTTTGCTGTTGGCGTCTTGAACGCTGCTGTGCCTTAATCATTTGTTTGATTACATTTTTTGTACTTTTGTATGGATCCCTGGTGTCCTGCGTTTTTCTTCATGTTTTTTTCTGCTTGTGAGGTCCTCACTTTGTATGGACTGGGACAAGGAGGACATATAAGGGGTGTAATGTTTTGGAACTTACTGGTAATCTTCATCACCCCGATTAAGGCCCTCCTCATCCGAGTCCTGTTCCCTCCCTTCCACCCTCCCGCTGTGTTTGTGTCTAGACTTGTTAATTACAGGCATTCTTATGTAATAAAAATAAAATAAACACTAGCGTTTTGAACTTGCCTGTCGTGTGGCAGGGTTGCCTCACTTTGTAAGGACTGGGACGAGGAGGACCTTAATCGGGGTAATCAAGATTACCGGTAAGTAACTAAACATTTTCCTTGGCAAAAAGTCTCTCAGCTCAGTCGAAACCAGTTCTGTCCTCTCTGGACCAGCTTCTTGGCAGGAGGTGGAGACAGCATTGTGCACAGGAGACAGGGCCTATTCAGGTGCAAGGAAAACTCCTCCCACTACTCCAAATGCAGCCCAGGGCTATTCAGCTCAGCTCTGAGTAATCCAGGAAAGGCAGGACACACATCAACCCCTGCTCCCCTCCCCCCGTGGCTGTCTACAGTGAATGCACCTCCCAAGCTCTTGTCACTCCAAAACCAGACAATCAATACCCAACCCAACAGAGGCACATAGGATGGCTAAGCAAGAAAATGTCCACTTCCTAAAAGTGGCATTGTTAAACACACAATTTAAAAACCATCTTCAAAAAAAGAGGTGCTATTAAATTCTTAGTTTAGAGAGCCTAAACTCCATTTCTCTATCTTGTCCCAATGGAAAGCTATACTTGTAAGATGTTACAAATAACTCCTATGTTACCCTATGGGACAGATAACCTTTCAATAGTGAAAACGAAATGCTCAGTATTTCACTATCAGGACTTGGCACACACATCAGTACAAGTCCAACCTTTCACATACACTGCACCCTGCCCATGGGAGTAGCTTGGGCCTACCTGAGGGGTGTCTTACATGTAAGAAAGGGGATGGTTAGGGCCTGACAAGTGGGTGCACTTGCCAGGTAGATATGGCAGTTTAAAACTCTGCACAGACACCGCAGTGGCAGGTCTGAGAACCCTTTGAACAGCTGCTTGTGTGGGTGGCACAATCAGTGCTGCAGGCCCACTACGAGCATTTGATTTAAAGGCCCCGGGCACACACAGTGCACTGTACTAGGGACTTACTAGTAAATCAAATAAGCCAATCATGGAAACACCAATCCATAAACACAGTTTGCTAGGGAGCACTTGCACTTTGACACTGATCAGCAGTGGCAAAGTACCCAAAACATCCAGACCAGCAAAAACTAAATCCAGCACACAGTAAAAATACAGGAGGCAGAGGCAAAAAGACAGGTGAAACCATGCCAAGGGTGCCAGGTCTCACACCACTGTATAGTCTAAAAACAATGTCTACTAACATTATAATGATTTCAGGATGTGATGAAATGTTTTTCGTCCCATAAGTTGTTTTTGTCTCATGTTCTTCATCTTGGGAAAGTCAAAGATTTACTTTTGATAAAAAGTATTCAGCTGGCCTTACAGCCTCAATAGTTTCTAATGTCAGACACACAATTGATACGAAGGAGGCAGTCTCTTGTAGAGGTTTTAAGAGGCCACACTGATGCAAAGAATACTCTTATTCTACACTCTGCCTTAAAAAATGAAATGGTGAGAGTGGATGCTACGAAGCTTGGTTCCCAGGTTTCTCTACACTGAACAGCTTTCAAAATGTGCAGTGCAATTCGCCTTGGGCAGATCAAAGATCAGAGAGTCTGGTGGATCACTCCAGGCTAGGTAATGCACTTCCTTTTACTCCATGGGGAATATATTGACCTGTTGGAACCTGCTGAGTTTCAAAAGTCTTCAGTGTCTTCTTGGTGTAATTGAGTTGATTCCTGTTATAATCAATGTTCCTGGATGCGTAGGGGTTTGCTCAGGTTTTAGGTTTTGCTCAGACACGGGGGGTGCTGCGTGGCCTACTGTGCATTCCTCTTTCTTACTGGATCTGGTTCCTACATGGACCCCCCCCCCTGAAGGGACACAGCTTACGGTGACTGTATTCTGGTTCTTGGCAGATACACAGGCATGGTTGGTCAGTCCAGAGCTTGCTACAGGTGTCTTCTGAGTCTAGTGCAGTCCAGTATGGCAGCCTGACTGGGCATGATGCTGAAGTTTGAGGGAGATGGCGTTGGTAGAACCCATTGGTGTCATCACCCTTTTCTTTCACCTGCTGCACAAGGACTTGCGAGCCCAGTCCAAGAGAACGTCTAGCTGAATCCACTAATTCTGGTCCATTCCATGGTGACGCTAGGCTGTTTCCGGCGGTTTCTGGTTGTAGCATTTCACAAGACCATCCAAGCCCTAACAAAGACCTTCCAGGACTACGAGGTCTTGCTTCTAAGACATATGGTTTGATCCTTGTGGCATTATTCTCTTTACCTGTTCATTTCTCACTGAGATTTGACCTTTCTTTCCCGTAACCCGTGATATTCCTTCTTGTTCTGCTTTCATACAAATCCTATTCTTCGGGTCTCCCATGCCCCTGCAGTACTGAAATTCCTTTCTGCAGCAACTCTTAATGTACTATTTCTATATGTTTCTAGCACTCAGCAATGTTTACTTAGGTGCCCAACACACCTAATGTCTTTTCTTCTCTTTTTGATGCTGGACCCCAACGTGGTTGGTGCTTCCTCTGAACACTTTAGAATTGCATGTATTTCAGGAGGCAGTGAAGTTACTTCAAGAAATGGGCAGATTTTTTATTTCGGCTGATAAAATAAATAGCCGTAGACCTGTCCAGTTCAAACCTGCCATTGACAGCTTTTGTATGCTCATGAAGTATTGTAACTAAAGGGCTAGACATTTACAGTGAAAACTATTTTTCCTTCAAGCATTGCATCAGCAAGCGTCAGACTCTCTGTGCTGATATCTATATGCTTGTTTTCAGCAAATAGTGGTCAGCTTCTCCCACTTGTTTACAAGGTTGTGTCAAATTATCATTTAAACCAGGACAATTGTTTATGTTTGTTTACTTATTGGTAAATTATTGCGTTTTTGCAGGTTAGGCTTCCACCCAGTTGTATCGGTGCTCCCTCTCTTTGGGGGCAGGCCACTGGTGAAATTTCTAATACTGCAATATAGTTTGAAGAGCGCTGTCGCAACGAGCCGTTTGTTAGGACTAATTACATGGTTGGAGATCAGTTTGGTCCCACTGTGTCACCGGACTTCTTTGTCCTGTGACTCTGGCTAAGCTTTCAAATATTTGGTTGACTATTCCCAGGCATTCGATTCAAGAGCCTAGATCCACAAAAGGGAAGGGGGCTTGTGGAATAGACGCTATTCAGTAACAGCAGCTCTCCCCAGAAGATACTCTCACCGTGGACTGTCAAAGCCCACCACCATCCCAGCAACATCAGTCTGTTTTTGTTGGCTTAAGAGCCTTGAATTTGTTTGGATAACTCTTCTTTGGAAGTGCATTCTGCAGCTTGACTTGGACACTTGGACTGCCAAGGTCTTGGACGTGCACGGTACTGTTTCAGTGTTTTTACTGTTTCCCAAACGTTTGTTGCACTACATTTAAGGGTGTAGGTAAAGGAAGATGGTGGTTTATGGAAAGGACCCTGACTGAGTAAGAACTAGTTCTTTCCCGAAGAGTCCAGTGATCTGGACAGTAAATGAGGAGTGAAACTACAGTTGCTAATCATGAAGGGCTTAAGGTGTAATGTTGGTTCCAAATTATGTTGCATACACTGCAAAGCATGGTTTTGGCTGAATCTTGACTTTTCCCTTCGTTTTAGGTTCTGAGGGCCATGTCTGTGTATAGCACTGAATGCTGCAAAGATATAAAGGAGGGTGAATGGAGTTTCCTTTCATCTTATGATCAATAAGGTCCTTAATCATCTCTTGTTGGCCCCCCTTCTCCATTAGAATAGGGGCAGTGCGGTAGCTGTAAGCGCCATCGGTTCAATCATTTGCTGTGGCTTTACCCAGCCGTAGCATTGTTCAGTGTGAGTGGTGCCTCCTCACTTCAGGATTTCGAATAAAAATATGAAATGAAGAAACATGCACAGTAAAACAGACTCAAAAACATCTACTGCGAATTCTTGAAATACACAACTATCTTGCAACAAATATTTCAACGTGCTTAAAATGCTTAACTCCAGCCAAACTCATTTCCCACCCATTGAAGAACTAGGTTCGTTTACAAACCTAACTCCAGTCCTAGCATATTTGGGGGCAAGTGGTTGAAATTGGTTTCCTGAGGGGAAAGAAATGCGATGTTTGAAATGCTTGAATTAATCTCAGCCTCTGGTGCTTATGCAATGCTGCATTCCTGTCCATAATTTTTTTGCTCATTATGTGACTCGAGAGAGGGACCGGGGACCATCCATATGCAAGTGAGACTTGATCCTGCTCCAGTAGGAAAAGTCCAGCTCGAATAGCTTGGCCACAACCCCTCCATACTGGAACAAACGCTATCCAGACCGGTTTCAAACTTGTTTTGCCTCATTGGTGAGGTTCAGCATGAGCCCAAGGGCACCATGAACACGGGACTTACATTTTGGGCATACCCATGTCTCGGAATCTTAGTCTCACTTTGGTAGCCGCTTTTAGAAAAATAAAAAGTGACAAGTCGAATGCTCAACGTAATCTCCTGCACTGGTAATTACTCTGGGCAAATTTTGAGTCCATCATTATTTTACTCACTGTGTCAAAACAGACATGGGCCAGCCTTATGCAAATTAGCCTTGGTCCTTCTCCAGCAGGAACGTTGAAGGCCAGACCGCGAGGCCACATCCCCTCTTAATCGGAAGACTGGTTTTGGAATTGTGGTCCTCAACAGTGAAGTGGTGCTTAAGTATTGAAGTGGCACAGTGGGATAGAAAACTATGGGCTGGAATACTGCATAGAGGGATTCTCAGTGACGGACATTTATTCTAACATTTCATATTCACATTTTTGTTTTTCTTAATGATACAACCTGGGTACAATGTGTACTCCTAGATGTGGAGCCTGCAGTCACATTCCCTTGCAACTCAGGCAGTGCTTCACTGAGCAGGCCAAACCAGGCACAGGCAAGTCTAGGGTGTCTATATAGGAATAATCAAAGGAGAAAGCAGACAAATAGAGTGCCTAGCACTGTACCTTTAAGTAGTCCTGATTGGATGAATTCCTTAAATTCCTTAAATTATCAAAAACGACATAATTGAAAATCAACCAGTCAGTAAATACATCTTTTAGAGACAAATGTGAGAAAAACACGACAAAAGGTTACGAGAATAGCTTTTGGGAAACATAATCAAACCCAGGAACGCAAAGATGAAAGTTCTGCCTCGCTTTATCGCTCTACTACCACTGACTTGTCTTCGCAAGAGAGTTCCCGCTCTAGCAAGACTGTAGTAATCTCGGTGGCCATTTTGGGGAAGATGAGTAATCAAAACCCCACTTTCACTTTTGGCGTCTTGAAAAGGAGGCTTTCCCAAATTTTCTGAATTGTTAATCGTACCAATCATCCTGTCAATTAATTTCCAAGGATTTCGCACCAACATGATTTTCCAATCGTTAAGCTACTGAGGATTTGTGATTTTTCTTCATAGGATGAAAAACAATTGTCATGAAATCCCACCCCGATATATCCTATTCTACTACTCTGGGATCGTGGCAACCCCGTTTTATAAACTAAAAATAATGTGTACTGTGGACACAATTTTGTTTGACTTTCTGAAGGAAAGGGATAAACTGTATATTTGCATTATTTTAGAGTGTTTGGAGTTGTAACCTCAACATGTCTTTGCTTTCGGATTGGCACATTCAATTTTTGTTATGAAAGGAAGCCAGTGAGAATATTAATTCCATTCAAATCTGATGCTATGGGGAACCACTGAGATGCAGCTTACCTCTCTGAGTTCTTAAGGAGTTGGGTGATGGACCACAGGGATTAAAGCGCTTCATGGGGAGCTGAAAAGGGGAGCTAGCTCGCTAGTGACAGAGGCTACAGTGCTGAAGAAGGTTACCCTTCTCTGATGTAAGGGCAGATACATGACGTCAATCTCCACTAGTGCGACATCCTTGACAGTTTCAAAGAATGACCACTGAGGCCAGTGTCTCTTTTGGCACCATCACCAGTCCGCAGCCCCCGGACTTGTTTTGAATGTTTCTCTGCACCATTTCATGTAGCATCTAGTAACCAATGTATATTTTAATACAATTTTCACTTCTGTGATTATGGTGCTGCATGGACTTTTTGAAACGTTGGGCATCATTGTGCAGAAATTCATCTTTTCATTGTTAACTTCACTGTATTTTGCATGGTTCAATATCCTTCAATTCAGTGTCAATTAACAAGCTGAAGGTTTCCATCACAATAAGTTTTCATGGACTGTAATTAGTTAAAATATCTCGGGGATTTCCCATAAAGGTATTTATCTTAATATATGATGCTTAAAGCGGTGCATACAATTTAGCTAAACACCTGTGAGCCAGGATTTCTCTCTAATTGTTGTCACTCGCATGTCAAATTATTTGTAACTCCACTTCTTATTTTAATTGCATCTTGCAGGATTTAGATAATCTCAGATGCAGTATGTCGGCTTTTGCATTACTAGATCCTCTGTGTTTTGTTGCTCTCATTTCATTGTCACACAGGGATGTTTGTCATCCAGCCCACTGCTGAAAGATGCATTTATCTGCACAGAACAAGCATTCATAGCTTTAAGCACGGCCCCCTTTGTAAATCCGTCTTTCCAGCAGCAGGTAATCTGCACAGCCCTGGGGACTCCCAATGACCTCCAATTATCTAGCAGGTGAACAAAGGCAGCGGAGGCACTGCGGGCCCCTTTAATTTGGACTGCAGTCATAATTGGTGACCTGCTGAAAAGTGGTAGGGTTATCAAAATGTGTAGGCACAAAAGAGCCTTGGGAACAGCGGAGTACATGTACAAAGAGACAAGGAAACAAGACACACAGGCAGTCAAACTAAACTTCAAGAAACCGGCCTGAGCTCCCCTTTACCGCTGTCCTTACCATATGAATATATGACTTGATCAAAACAGATTCTGCCATTCAGGTCAGAAAATGCGGTTGGCTTGCACAATAATGCCTTTTACAGGTTCTTTATTCCCATTGTTTTACACCGTGCCCTAACCACCACCGTAGCGACAATCCAGCAGGTGCTATATGAATCTCCTCCTAAATGTGAGTCGGAAATTGTGCGTGCCCTCTGTTCTGAATGCTAAAGCCATTATCGAGACTAGAGTCCGCATTGTTTAGTCTACGTCATGATCCGCTCTGATGTATGGCAGTCAGGTGACCGACACCTGGTGATGTGTAGCCTGTCCGTCGAGTTGCTCCTGAAAGGCAGCGGTGTCCCGGTTACTGCTGAAGGTTCCATGAAGGGGCTACACCCCATCAGTTATCTTATGTGTTTCCTGCTCTGGAAGGGAATTACAATTGTGTGCCAGTCGTCAGTCAATAGAGCAACAGAGAGAAGCGCAAATTGACAAATGATATTCAAAACTGTGCATATTATGAATAGATTAGGGATTGTTTTGAGAGACTGTTCTCCGCAAACTGAGAATTAAATCGACTTTTGTCACGTTTAATCTGATCTAGAATAAGGCTTGACTAACACACAACTAACTGTTAAAGTTTGTTTTTCTGAATTGTAAATGACGTAGGGAAGTCTTTACAGTAGGTGGTGAAGAGTTCACCAGTTAAGACCCTCAACTTGAAAATCTAGAACCACCCTTTGAGCCCTAGACGAGCCTTAGGTGATAATTGTAGGCATTGCTTTCTCATAGCTTTGAACTATGATACCTTCAACCAGCTCGGCATTTGCTCAGAAGGAAAATGAATTGAAATTGAATATAGGGTGTAAATGGTAATCAATATAAAATCTTTAGGGAGACTGTAAAGTGCACTGAAAATTCTTCGATTTTTTCAGCTATGATCTCTTCTAAGTATGTGAAACCATATATATGCATGCATGTACATGAGGGCATTATTCACGCATCAGGTATGGTGTTGAATGAGCAACTTAATAGCCTACAGTTCACTCAGTAGAAGGTAAGGGAAAGAACTCAAAAGCACCTTCACCCTACCTTCAGTTTTAAATACAGTCCTTACCAAAGTGATACCACTGGGCTCTGGAAAATGTGTAGATATGGGTGCTGTGCCTGCCATCCTGTGCTGGAGTCGTACTGCCAGCCCAGCAGTGATCCCAGCATATTTGGCAGCGTGGCAGCTTAGAGCCACCGTTTATTATACCTGAAGAGGTATATTGGGCAGACCTAACATTACAACATACACTATAACATTTTCAAAGGGTTTTTCTTAAACTTGACTCATTCTTACAAATTGAAATAACACTGTGAGTTTGCCCAGTTCCCCTTCATCAATAAGATAATCTTACCCAATGAAGTGCAGAGGTAATCATAAACAAACCTGTGAGTGTTTCTTTATATTATCCTCAGAGTGTTCTGCTCTTCATTTCCACTCCTGTGCTAGACAGTTGTTGGTAGTTGAGAAGAGGTAAATTAAGCCTGGAAGCTATCATGATTTTTTAGGTCGAGCCTAGTGGCAGCGCGCAAGCGCTGCTCTCCCTGCAAGACTGCTGTAGTAGAGTATGGGAGAGAAGCCAGTGTCCAGTCTCCGCTCGTATTTTTGTGTCATCGTCTTTTGTAAATGCTACCTTCAGATTTGTTAATAGGCTTCTTAGTCCCTCCTTAATACGGCCATACCTTCATTTGTAACCTTCCATGGCTACTGGCTCCTTTACTTCAGCTGTTACACGGGACCTGTTATTTAGTCTGTTAGCACTATTTACTTTATTGAGTTTCTTTTACTGCAGGTCGGACATGCGCTCCTTCAGCTGAAACCGCTTGTGTTTTTTTAAGCAGCACGGCCGCCCCAATTACACGGGCGCCCGCTTTCAATCACTTTAACCCAGCATTATCTTGTGTCTGTTTCAGCCCTTTCAAGTAAAATGGATTTATAAATGATTAGCAAATTAAGTCATGTGAATTCCAGGTAGCACACAATCATGTGTTGATGGGCTGAAGCTGACAACAGCACATTTGTGTTACATGTCATCTGCACTAAAGCAATCTGACGGGTTGTTTTCAAAAGCCTGTTTTGTTAGCAACAACACCACCACGAATACCACCACCACCAATACCACAACCACCAATACCACCACCTCCACCACCACAAATATCCACCACCAATACCACCAATTCCATCACCAATACCACCACCACCACCAATACCACCGCCACCAATACCACCACCACCAGTACCACCACCACCACCAATACCACACAGGGCTCGAAAAATCAGAAAAATGGTACTAGTCCTGCAAGTCTAGAACCTTGACAAATCTCCTTGACCTAACTGCAACCTACTTGACCTCTGTCTCTGAAAGCGAAGCAAATGTGACAAGATAACAAGATTTAAAGGCATCTTTATTGCTCATTCACTTTGTGAGCAATAAAAATGCCTTTAAATATTGTTATCTTGACACGTTTGCTCCGTTTTTAGAGACAGAGGACAAACGTTAGTTTGCCTTCGTACTTGCCAGAAAAGGCGAGTAGGACCTAAAAATAGCTCGTCCTCATTAATTCTACCTCACATATCACGTTTCGGTGGGGGTGCCAATGATGGAAGGGATAGGTTTAGGCAGTACATTCCCTCTCGTGACCTGCGTTCGGCTAGTCTTGGCCTCATCTGCACTTCCAGATTTAGACTAGCAAGATGGGGTGGTCGTTCTTTTGCCACCTGTGCAAATAAACTATGGAACAAGCTACCAGTGGGCATGCGACTCCAACCGAATTATGTACTTTTCAGGAAGGCCCTGAAGTCTCTTCTGTTTCAGATCTATCAGTAACCGCTCCTTTGTTACCGACTATGCACACTCTAGCGCCAAGACGCCGTTCTGGCATTCGAACGCTTTATAAGCTTATTTATACTTATACTTATATGCGAGCGGGCGAGTGGATTTATAGAGCCCTGCCACCAATACCACCACCACCACCACTACCACCAATACCACCACCAATATCACCACCACCAATACCAGACTACCTTCACCACCAATAGCACCACCACCAATACCACCATCAATCCCACACCAATACCACCAATACCATCACCAATACCACCTCCACCAATGCCGCCACTACCACCAATACCACCACCACCAATATCACCAACACCACCACCACCAATACCCCCACCACCAGTAACACCACCAATACCACCACCACCATCAATACCAGTACCACCACCAATACCACCACCACCACCAATGCCATCAATACTAGTACCACCACCAATACAATACCATCACCACCACCACCTATACCACCACCACCAATACCAGTACTACCACCACCACCACCAGTACCACCACCAATACCACCACCATCAATACCAATGCCAGTGCCACCACCACCAATACAATACCATCACCACCACCAATACCACCACCATTACCCCCAATACCACCACCACCATCAATACCACCACCACCAATACCAACAATACTTTCACCAATACCAACACCACCACCAATACAGCCGCCACCAATACCACGACCTCCAGTATCACCACCACCAATGCCACCACCACCACCACCAATACCACCACCAATACCGCCATTACCACCAAAACCACCACCACAATACCACTACCAATACCACCATCAATACCAGTACCACCAATACTACCACCACCAATACCACCACCATCAATACCACCACCACCACCTCAACGCCTCTCGGTCACTAGTAATAGCAGGGGCACTGTACGAGGCCGGAGCTGCAATCGAGACCATCCCTCCCTCCCTCCATGCCTGCCATAAAGCACTGCCCACCCTGCACCAGGAGGTGAAGCCAGGGCCCTACTACAGCTGGAGTGTTTTTTATTAGGACAAAGATAGCAATTACATTACGCAATGCCACACTGCACACTCAAATCACGGAGAGGGCAGGAAATAGCCCCCCTCCCGCTCTTCCTCCTGAGCTGCGACTGTGTAATCACAGAGCGAAAGGTACTGGAGCGCTTTGTTAGTGTTTATAGCTCAGATCATATGTAACTCTCACTTCACAATTTGTGTCTGTGTAATTTACAACACTTACACATCTTCTTCACTGCACTATTTATCACTACTTTGAAGATGTCACAGGCCGGTCTCTTCCTCTGATATTTATCCTCTGATATCTAACGAGAAGGCCCTTTATTGCAATGCAGTAGGTCTCGCATTTGCGAGACTTTAAGGTATTAGTATTGTAAATGACAATGCCTTTTATTTATGTTTTAAAACCCAACACATAAATAAAAGGCATTGTCATTTACAATGCCAATAGCTCAAACCTGCGTGAATGCGAGACCTATTGCATTACAAATGTATGTTTTAGGTTCTGTTTGAGTCGTGCAGTGAATTCAGAACGTGCAGGGGGGTAAAATAATGTTGAAGTTAAGCTGAAAATGAGTAACTGTATGCTTACTCCTGACACCCTTTTAAATAATTGATTAGAGGGTGGTTTGCTCTATCTCTGAGAACTTGGGGATTAACAGGAGGGTCTCAATTGCAGTCTTTTTAGGGTTGTCTTGCCAAGTAAGGAGCAGGCAGTCTGAGCTTGACCAGGATATAACGCCCTTGGTATAAGGGACTCCAGAGACGTTTCACAAGATTCCATCCTAATGGGTGGTTAAGTGTAGGTGAACATGACAGACTTTGGACTTTCGACTTTGGAGTGGTGAAGGGGACTGATGTGAGATATCTTCGACGGTTTTCGCAGTACCAATGGCAAACTGAATCCTGTGCCTGAATGTACAATAAAAGTGGACTTTATTCCCTACATCTAGAAGAAAAGGTTGACCAACATGAAACTGCATCACATTTCATCATAAGATTGCAAGACATCATTTGTTAATTTGTCCTCCAGAAATTCACTGCTAGTCTACTGATGTCCATTGTCATGCAAAGTTGTTCACTTATATCATGTTTAGAGCCTGGGCTCTTCAACAAGCAAATGCATGCAGTTGGTGGCAAACTGGATTCTGGTGGATGCTGATAAAAGTAGCCTATGCCCAGTTTTGGGTTAGCTGTTATCGAGGAGCTTAGGGCTAGAATGTGGCCTTAAACAGGCCCGTAATCATAGTCAGTGAAACCTTTTGCAGGGTTCCAAAGTGGTAGAAATGGATCACAACAAGGAGTTGAAATGTGGCAATGATACAGTAAACTAAGCCCCAGAAAGTCATATTTCATACCAACAGTTCTGTAAAGTTTCTAGGATTTGGAGTCTCCCACAGTGACTGGACATCACTCATGGAGTGTGGCATAGTCCATGCCTGGCTTGGTGGCCTGTGCTTCTTTAAGCTTAGAAAGGGTTCCCATAGGCTCTCTCTAATAATATATGTATTTTTTTATTTACATTTGATAGTAGGTTGTTTAAACCATACTAAGAATTGTCTAAGAAAAAAAGCACTTAACAATATCAAAATACTATCATAAAATCCAACTTCTTTAAATAAAAAAAATCAAAGTACTAAAATACTGAAAATGCTGACACTGTTGGCTGTTCACAAAGATAACTTTAAATGTTGAGAAATTTCCACGTGTAATTTACTCCTACACGTTTGTGTGCCATTATTGTCTTGTACTATTAACAAAATCTGAGTGTAAAGTTACTCAAATTGTGGTCTTACATGTCTCGAGATATAAATGAATATAATTTATTGGTAAAAAATCTATAAAAATCTAACATTTAATACTTAATTATAAACATCTTAAACTTTCTGCATTAAACGTTATTGTAAGATTCAATTTTAATAAAATGTAATTAAATTACCTTTAAATCGACATACCGCTTTTAATAATAATTAGTGCAAAATAAAAACTTTAAAAAACTTTAGGTGGAAACGTATTTTTTATTGTAAACTTGAGAAAAAGAATTTTAATTTAATATATTTAGAATAATTCAATTTTTCATTCAAAACTATTAGTGCTGGGGCATTTTTTCTTTTGTTTTACATTTAAAACATTTTTTTTTAATTAGTTTACATTAACATCTTATATACAATATATAAAAATAGTTTTAATAGTTTTTTTCCAAGCTTAATAAACTTCTTACATTTTCACTTGGGTGATAATGGGTCCTTCTGCTGCTGGCGCTGTGATTGAGGTGCTATTTTTTTATTAGCTTTCCCTGCCTCCTTTGTTGCCTCATCCCTCCCATCCCCACCCACTTGACTGTGTTGCTTCTTCCCTCCCTCACAACCCCACCTACCATTGTTTGTGTTGCTACTTCCATCTCACCCCCTCCCGTTGTCCGTGTTACCACTTCCCTACTAGGCCCTCCCATTGTCCGTGTTGCTTTTTCTTCCCACCCCCATCCTCCCTTGTTCCATGTTGTTTCCTCCCTCTGCCCCCATCCTCCAGTCATCTGTGTTGCCCCCTAGCCCCACCCACCATTAAAAAAAAAGCATTATATCGAGTTGTTTTTAGCTTTCCGTTTCCATGTCAAAGCGCCTTCTTTTAACTTTTAGCCATGCTGCATAGCAGCCTCGCTGCTCCTCTGCATGGCTAAAAGGCATTGGCAAAAGCAATATTTCTTGCATAGGTGAGACCTATTGACTTTGCCAATGCATGTTTCCTTTTCTAGATATCAAGACTTGCAATGCCATTTCCCACTAATCCACGTTCATTGAAAAAAATCATTGAAATAACTAGTTTCAAACCGAATAAAATTTTCCTTCTCTAAAAATCGTTTTACAAAGCAGAAACATAAGTACGGCGGTTGGTCTGTCAAACAAGAGGAGGCCTGCATCCATCATATGTAGGAATGGCTGCACTGGTGTGTAGACGTCCTTTCTATTAACCCATCTGGGCTACATCCGAAGAGTGAGCAATGGGGCACAAGTAAACGAAGTTAGCCAAAGATGGCTGCTAGCAAGATATATTGCGACAGGCAAAAAGAAGGAGCTAAGACCAGCAGGACCTGAGTTTGTAGTTGCATTTTATTGTTATAAAGAACTCTGACAAAAGCAATTCTCTAGAATTAGCCATAAAAAATGCTGTAATTTCTGGAATGCAGGGCCATTGATTTGGTTCCCTGGTGAATCTATCAAGGATATTAAGTTTTGCAAATGGGTTTTGTGGATACTGTATCTGAATTCTGACAAACCGCTGAAGATTTGTGTGATTACTGTGCAGCGCGCAGGGTTGGAATCTTTTTTTCTCCTCACTTCAATATAGATTACATTCTCCGGTGCCTGGGATCATTATTTAGTCGCTTGTTCATGAATCAATATTAGTTGAGGAAATAGGGTGGGGGGCTATAATTGTTCTGCAGAATGTATAATGTGAATCTATTGTATGATAGATGCAAATGTGTCGGCATCTGTAATTGGCTTATCTGTTATCCCATGAACAATTGAAAAGGTGTCACTGTTTAATAGCGCGTGCTGCGTGCCATAGATCAGGAAGGGGCTTGCTTACCTGATTGTTGTCACACGCAGTTTTACATAGACACTAAAGATAAACAATTCGATACCAGCCCTGTAAAAATTGGAAATACATTGTGCTTCTCCTTCGCATTTTTAAAATTCGTGACAGGTGATTTACACTCTAAAGTTGTCATTTGAGTGCTGGAAATGCCCTAAATCTTTCAGGTTTTTCTGCTCCTTATTAGAAAAGACCGTCCCTGTGCAAGCTATGCTGATCCTTCCCCCAGAAAGAGCACCATAGACCGAGCTGCTAGGCCATGTGAATTATAAATGGAACAACAATGAAGATTACTTAGAAGTTTCGAGCCCTGACATGGCTCCAGGAGGTTGTATACATTCTAGTAGACCCACCCATAATAGTAGGGCAGTGGTGTGGGCGTTCTGATGTCCCTATGGTTGTTCTCTGTAGATGCAGCAAGGGTCCTGGAATCCCCTTACAAGTGACCAGGTGGCCAGTCTCTGCACTCATGAGGTGAAAATCTATACCAGGACCGAGCTCCGGTGGGGCCATGTCCATGTGCTGGACCGTCGCTTTGCAAAGTGCTGAGGGAGGGCTTTCATGATTCTCTGAACTGAAAAGACCTGACCGGACCTTGAGTCAGAGCTCTAGCAGGCACCAGGTAAGGGTCCCCTGGACATGGGGATCTATGCACCAGTGTACGATGTCTCCGAGTGCCTGACACGGAGTCCCGCAGACCTTGGTAAAGCTCCAGTTTTCAAACTGGTTAAGAAGCTCTGAGCCAAACCCCAGATCAAAGCACTGGATGGCCCAGGAATGTAAGCCCCTAACCCTGAGCTCCATTATCCGTCCCAAAGGCTCGGGAGGGGCTCCCTTGCTTGGTCGGCTTAGTCAGTGTTCCGGCTGACCTGGGGTGCAAGCCTCTGCCCTGGGATCCATTCTCTGGCACGCCGTGTCGCAAAAGTGCCCAGGATGGGGTCACCCAAGCTCGTGAGGGCTCCCCTGCTTTACCAGGATAGCAAGCTCTGACCGAGCCTAATGCCGGCTGTGCCACAGTAGTAAGCCCCCTTGCCCTGGACTCTATTTGCTAGTACGCCGTGGTGCAAAGTTCACAGGACTTAGTCCCACAGGCACTGGGAGGCTTGCCTGTTTGGATATGTTAAGAAGCACTGACAGGGCATCAGACTCCAGCTGACCGGGCGGTGGAAGCTTCCTTCCTCCCTCCCCTCGGTTCTATCTTCTGGCACACCAGGTCACTTAGAAACCATGAGGTTGTCCCTTAGACCCTTGGATGTCCTCACCTGCTTGGTCAGGTTGAGAAGGGTCAGGGCTCCTGTTTGCCTAAGGGTGGAAGCCACTGGCCCTGGGCTCCATTCTCCAGTCCGCTGTGACTCGAAGTGACTGGGATTGGGTCCGTAGGCCCAGGAAAGTCTCCCCTGCTTGGCCAGGTTTATAAGTTTTGACTAGACGTCATGTCACAGTTCTGACTGGCCTGGTGGATTGCCCCATCTTGTGCTCCAATCTCTGGCCTTCCATGTTGGTTAGCCTCAGGGGCCTGGGTTTGTAGCTGCCTTCCAGCCCTGTCCTATGGGCCTTTCCTCTAAGCCTGCTTTCCCGGAGAGCAGGCAGGGACGCAAAGCTGACATCCCTGTGCAGGGTGACCTACTAAGGGACAGTCTAACCAGCACCGTACTTTGAACTGATTATTAGTTGATCTGCGGCAAACCTGTGAGTGGCTCTAGGATTGGCTTCCTGAGCACTCGCTTCAACGTACATGGCCAGTCTGTTCTTTAGCTGTTTTAGGCCTGGGAATCCTGTTTGCCGCTTGGTGTGGGCCACTAATGAATCGAATTGCAGGCCCTTCCTGGGCTGGACCTAAGAGAGAGACCCTACCACATTGACACTCGTGTGCCTGATCATGGTCCATCTGGTCTTTGGCTGACCGAGAAATGGCCCGCTCTTAGCAGCATGCAGCCTGGACTGGAAAGGAGATGGGGTCATGAGTGAACCCCCTGGACCCTCTAGGCAGAGATGCTGTGCTGCTCTAATATGCCAGGGTGTGAACCAAAATGGCTGTGTGCAGCTTTCCCTTTGAGGGGGAGGGGGTCTAGCACAAACCTACTTGAGCTTCCATGTTCACAGCCCACCGGTGGCTACCAGGTGAGTCTTCCAGACAGAGCACCTTGAAATTTTTTGATGTGTCAATGCTGGGTCTCAGAGGTGAAGCCTGGTGGTGCACAGTGCCTTCTTGCTGCGCTAGCAGCAGATGGGTAGTAGTGCCTTCCTCCAGCTTCTACTGGTAGTGGATCACTTGGCTTGTCTGACAAAGAAAGCAGCTAGCCGCGAGAATTGATGTGAATTGCAGGACACATTGCTCATAGACACTTTGAACACACCTTGCAGCAATAGGTTCCACCTAGGTCGCTTTAACATCAGTCGTTCTGGAGTCCTCTGAGGACGTGACTGAGGCTGTTGTAGGAAGCTTTCCTCACTTCGTCACCCGAAGTTCTTAGCCAAATCATCAGTCACAGGACCTGGTCCATTCAATTACACAGACCTATGTCACCAGTGTGCCTGGTCAACCTGAGGAGGGCAGGTGCCTGGACTTCTCTGGAGTGTGAAACGTCCAGAAGCCTGGCTGAGTGCAGTGCATGATTGTCTGTGGTGTCCCATGGCTGCCTGTGCATACTGACCTGGTGTTTCTACATTCACTCCAGCCAGTCGTGGTCCCTGGCCTCCAAACTGGGAAAGGGTGTGCTGCTGGCTGCCCCCATGTGAAAGGGGCTCTGTGTGGAGCCTCTGTGCCAAGGGGGTTGGCCCAGCTCCCCACGCGTTGGCATCTAAGACCACAAATCAGGTGTGGCGACCAAGCTGAACCAAGATTTTGTCTCTGTCTGCAGGCACCCGCGTGATGGTGTCCCTCTGCTGCAGCTGTCAGGAGGGATGGGGCACAGGGTCCTAAATGGGGCTGCCTCCACGGGGTGCATGGGTCTACCGTCTACCCTGCTGTGCCAGGTGCAGGTTTGGGGGCACCCCTCTTTCCATGTCAGCTGGATGACCAGATGCCCAAGCTGACACCAGCAGATGGTCAGATAATCAAGTTGATGGCTTGAGACAAGTCTTCATGGGTTGAGGGCTTCCAATCACTGTTTGCAATGTGCATGGCTCCTCTGGTTGGTGGCTTCCAAGTTCCCAGGTCATCTGGTTGGTGGCTTGATGACCATATGACCCGAGGGCCGGCTGGCACAGCTATTTGCATCTTGTTGTTCTCCATGGGTTCCATATTCTCCTACTTCTTGGAGGCTTAATAGTCAATGTAAATGGCTTCAATGCTATGCCTAGCGGGAGTTTTAACTACCTCGGCTAGCCAAGGATGAGTTGTATGAAGGCAGATATCACCCCTGGGCATCCAGGGACAAACAGCTAGATTTAAAGCAGCCAGTCTGGGAGAGAATGCTATCTTCCTTATCCAGGGCAAGGTGGACCAGGGAGGCAACTGGGGCTCCTCTCGGCCGACTAGCTCCAAGAATCACCATTGACAGATGGGGTGAAGCCAGCATTCAATCTTGAAGGGGCCTGGTCCCCCATGCACCGTCAAAATCGAACTTCCCTTCCCAAGGCAGGGTGGTGTCAGACCAGGGAGACGTCTGGGGCTTCTTCTGGCCAAACAGCTCCAGAAATCAAACAGTGAGAGATGCAAGAAACCATAGATTTCACCTGGAGGTCTGAGGCTCCAAGCACCAGCAGACACACCTAGTCTGTCTAGGGTAGGGTGACGTTGGACCAGGGAGGAGTCTGGGGGAGTAGAGCCATCGAGCCTGCCCGCGACAGTGAGGCACTCAAGTACAAGGCGTTTCCAAGTTTCAAAACATCCACCACTTAGCTTGTCAGATTCAAAATCAAGGTTAAGCTGGTAAGCAAAAATGAGTGAAGCGCTCAAGTTACAGCCCCCAAAAAATATTTATTTGCCTTGTAAGTAAAAACAAAAAACAAGTAATGTACAAAAATCACGGTATTTGTGCAAGGATAATTAGTGCAAAATCATCAGTACAATAGCTTCAGTACAACAAATACTTCTGAATCTGTTGTACTGATGATTTTGCATTAATTATCCTTGCACAAATACCCTAAGTTTTGCACATTACTTGTTTTTTTGTTATAAATTAGTAAAACCCACTTCTAAAAAACTATTTTATTTAACAATTTTATAAAAAATGACAAAAGTTGCCTCTGCTGGCATCAGAAGAATAGCCAGGCACTAGACCACTAACTGGCTAAAAATGACGGCCAGAGCAATAAAAAGCGCTGATAGTCCCCTTCTCCCTCCTCCAAATAAATAAGGTCCGAGTGTGGTTGAGCTGATAAGCCACAATGAGCGAAAGCAGTTGCGGCGGGAATGACTTGCAGCTGGGTCGCGCGGTTCGTGGGGGGGGGGGGTCGTGCTGTCGTGGAGGTGGGGTGTGGTAGGGAGCATTTTTTTTTTTTACTTACCTTGAGTCCGGGTCCTTTGTCTTCTCTGATCCAGCTCTCCTGCCTCAGACTCGGACAGGAACAGGAAGCGAGCCAGGCTCCCTCCCCTAAGTCATCACAAAGCTGCAATGTAGCGTTGTGATTGGTCTGAGTGCCGTGGCATGGCGTTCAGCCAGGGGCAGGAGGGGTGGGCATGTTCCCCATGCAGGCTGTAATGCAGCCTGCATGGAGAAGGGAAAAGTGTGAATGACTGGTTTGGACGGTTTGGGCTACTTTTTTTTCTGTGTCAAATATCCAAGTTACTATTATTATTAGTGTTGTAATAGCGACCAGATCAGAACATTATTATTTACCCTCTGCAGGATTGCTAGCAGTGATCACCTCAGTACTTCAGGCAATGTTGCTAGCAGTAAAAAAGCCTTTGCCTATTTTAAATCCCGTTAATTAGGTAATACATTACAGCCATAGCTGAACTGCACCTACCACCATGATAATCATAGTAATAGGTCTCCCAGCACCACATGATTTATCACTCAAATATCAACTTTAAAAATATTTGGGAAATGTAACCATTCTTCTCCAAACATCAGCTTATGAGGTCTGGAAATGCACACATTTCATCTCAAATACATTATTTTCAGTTTTGATATACATGTATTATTTCATTCAGGCTAGCAAAAGCTTCTAATTTAGTAGGCTCTGTAGCATACAAGAGAGCTACTTACAGGTAGTCGAAGACCTACCAGCAGCTCAGGAGCTATTCGTTGGAGAAGCCTGCTTTAAGGAGAATCAGCTACAGAGCATTCCCTGATACTATCTGCCCCTACCAGACAATGTACTCAGCAGTTTCAGCCCTTTCGTGGTTATGCCATGGGCTTCCAATACTGCCAGCACTGGACTCCACTAGTGACATAACAGCCGGCTCAGCCATTTTGTGGCTGAGACAGGCATCCACAGACAATATTTAAGGCATCAGGGACAATGTGCATCTCAGTGCCTTTCTCCTCTAGCAACCACAACTGCAAAACCTCTTTTGTATGTCTTCTTCGACACACACACCCTATAGGATGCAGGATCAGATGTTTCCTCCGACGGTGGGAAGGCATAACTTCGGATGTATGGGCCCTCCAATTTATCAAGTGGGTCTATGGCCTCCCATTTCTTTCTACTCCGCTGCATCTGCCACCCCCAATAACGTGGCTGACAGAGGAACACATGTCCATTTTGTTGAAGGAAGTGCAAGCCTTTTTGTCCAAAGGCCATAGAGAGGGTTCCGGCCTCGGAATTAGGAACCGGGTGTTACTCCCACTACTTCCTTGTGCTGAAGGACACTGGCCTTCATCCTATTTTAGAACTTCACCCTCTCAGTGCTTTCCTATGGAAGGACAAATTGAAGATGCTCACACTGGCCCAGGTCTTCTCTGCCCTGGATCTCGGAAACAGGATGGTAGCATTGGACCTGCAGGATCTTATTTCCATATTCCCATCCCACAGGGGTACCTGCTGTTCACAATGGGACAGTAGCATTTGCACTTTGATGCGCTCCCTTTTGTCCCCTCAGGTGTTCCCTAAAGTATTGGTAGTCGTCTCAGAACACCATCAGAGCATATCTTAGGAGGTTGGGTATACTAGTCTTTCCAATAATGGGAAGACTGGCTGTTTAAGACGGTCTCGCCCCAGATAGTTGTAGACCATATTCAGTCTACGGCGAACCTCTTAACGCTGTCAATGTGCCGAAGTCATACCTGACTCCTTCGCAGACTCTCCCATTCCTCTGAACTACCTTGGATACTGTCCAACTTAGAACCTTCCTCCCTGAACGGAGATTCAAGGCAATCACGCTGTGCTCCTGATGTTTTAGCCTCCGTCCTGGATCTTAAGGAGGATGTTGTTGAGGCTGCTGAGACTCTTGGCCTTGAGCATCCTGTTATTCAACCATGCTAGATGCGGACTCCACAGTGGGATCTGAAGTCCCAGTGGACACAGCACTTATCAGATTTCATCCAGATTTTGAAGTAGATTGTCAAAGAACTGCAGTTCTGGCTGCTAGACCGCAATTGGTCCAATGGCAGGCTCCTTCCTTACCCCACCCAGAGCTAACGGTGGTCATGGATGCATCACTACTTGGCTGGGGAGGCCATCTGGGAGAGGTGGAGATCAGAGGAGTCTGGTCTCTTATTGAAACTTGCCTCCATATCAGTATGCTAGAGCTGTAGGTGAATTGCTTGGCTTTAAAAGCCTTCCTACCATCCTTCAAGGGGAGGCTACTGCTTGTTCTCACAGACCGTACTTTCACCAAGTTGTACTACAACAAGGGTCCTGTGCCAGAATGTTCTGTGTCTCTGGAAGTGGCTGACTCTGGAGAGTGTTTCTCTGGTCATAAATCACCCAGTGGGAGATCTGAAAACTTGGGGGATGAACTCAGTCTCTGATGCGTTGTGTATCAAGAATGGTAGTTACACCTGGAGGTGGCGCAGGGCATTTTCTATCATTGGTGAGAACCCTGTGTCAATCTTTTTGCCACTGCAGAGAATGCGTAATGTTAGCATGAAGGCTGTCTCTCAAAGATGCATTCTGCCTAGAAGTGAGGCCAGGACACCTGTATGCCTATCTGCCTCTACCATTCTTGACACGAGTTCTGAAGAAGATCAAGACAAACTGGGTCCTGATGGCTTCGGACTGGATTAGAATAGTGTGGTATCTTCTGGGCTTGAACATCTGTCCTCCACTGAAGCTGCTGCTTCAGGAGCATCTACTGTTGCTGCAACAGGAAGGGTCCTGCCCCTGGGCCTTTCCACTCTACAGCTCCATTTGCAGAGACTGAGAGACAGCAGCTAGTCTCCTTCGATCTATCTCCTGAAGTTGTTAATATGATTCTGGCAGCCATGCCTCCATCTAAGAAATCAGTGTATGCAGCTTAGTGCTGCACCTGTCAGATTAACGTGCTACAAACTGAGCTGTCTGAAGTGTTGTTTGTTTTTTGTTGGCCCAGCAAAGTTTTGCATTGGGCACTGTTAAAGGCTATTTGTCAGCTTTTTTGAGGAGGCTGGATCAGTCCTCTTTGGTTAAATCAACTGTTGAGATGAGATTTCTTAAAGATTTACAGCACATGTTTATGCTGAAGGCCTTTGTGATGCCACTGTGGGACTTGAATTTGGCTCTCACTTTTCCAATATGTACCCCCTTTGAGCCACTGCACAGCTGCCCATTATGTCTCTTGATCCAGAAAATGATCTTTCTGTTCATCATTACATCAACTTGTCCCATCAGTGAGCTGCAGGCCCTCTTGGTCCAGCCCCCTTACACAACATTCTTTCCAGACAAGCGCCAGAAGACTAGTGTTAAGAACTTGAGCTGCGTTTCTGCCAAAGGTAGTAACACCTTTCCATGTCAGGCAGGCTACCACTTTTTTTTGTTTTGTTTTTTGCCCTGCCTCACCCTTTGAAGGAGGAGGAGAGACTCCATCATTCGGACACCAAGAGAGACCCAAATTTCTACATTGATCGTACCGAGCAATAAGCTCTTTGTGGGCTTCTCAGGAGCAAAAAAGGGAATGGCAGTGCATAAAAGAACCATCCCTAGGCGGATAGTCCTCTGCATAAAATATGCTACATCCTAGCTAAGAAGCAGCTGCCTGAAGGATTGAGGGCTCATTCCACTCAAGCCAAGGCTACTACTATTGGGTTAGCATGTGGAGTGCCTGTCCTGGATATCTGTCTGGCTGCTAAATGCGCATCAGTGCACACGTTCATGAAGCACTACTGCTTTAACAACCAGGTACATCAGGCTGGGCATTTTGCCTGTTTGGTTTGAGCCACTCCATAGACACTCCAGTGGAGGATGCTGTTTTGGTATCTGTTCACCAGGTGAGAAAACTGCGGTTACAAGTATCCATCAAAAGAACAAGTTACTTACCTTCGAATAACTGCGATTTGCTAGACTGTGGGAAAGAGGTGTCCAAGTACAGGTAAAATTATTGTGACTGCGTTCTGATGCAAGAGATTACAAGGAGGTCTTTCACATGGCACACAGTAACTAATTCTCCAACAACATCTGAAGGAAAATGTTCTGCAAGTTGTGAGATTCATTGAAAAAGCAGCATGAGAGGTGGACTAAAAGCAATTAACAGGCAACACCAGGAAGCAGTTGGTTACAAGTAACAATTACACATAGCTCGTGTTGGGACTGAAAGTCCGTCCCATGATAATGGATGTGCATCCCTGCCCTGAGTGCCCCAGTTGCAATGATATCTGGATCACTGATGCTGATTATACATTAGTCATCGATGTACATGGATCATGCGTGTGCGCCGTGACATAAACATGTCTCAGAAATTGCAGTCTGGTTGGACTGAGAGGGGAGCCAATGTACTACCTTTGTGGTGGGGAAAGGCTACTGCCTTTACCAGGAGTTAAGTAGCATGAGTGCGGTGGTGGCAGCATATCGTGTACTGATCAGTGGGACTGAACAGGCCTTTTAAGCTGTGCCACTGGAGCGAGGCCTACAGGCCTACTCATGTAAGTTCTTTTGCTGTGTGTTTAACTCACCCTTGGCCTACATCAAGTTAGTATGTAGCTCTATGTAACACACGCGTGGTTGCATGAATGTGCTGAGTGTATGTGTGCCTGTGAGTGGTACAATACCTGTAAGACTCTTGTTCCATTTTGGGAGACCCAGTGCTGACTGGAGGAGTTTGGGGTGGTGAAGAATTCCCACACAGACTGAGGGTAGGAAGAGCCAGGCTCTTCAGTACACTTCAAAGGGTGATCTTTGATTCTGGTAGAGGTCACTGGAAAGGGGCCTGACCAGATCTTAGGAAGGAGATGAGGCTGATAAAAGAATCCTAAAGAGTAGGGCTGGGACCCTTTCATAACCCTTTGATGCACATATAACTGTGGCTGACATTCATGCGTGAACCTCTAGTCAGTTCCATGCTGTGTTGTGGGGCTATCAGATTAGAAATTGCTGCTGCTGTGACTCACTGCTTTCTGAAGTAAGGGCAGGGCAGTGGAGTGGACACTTCTAAAGGCAGTAGACACCCAGCACAAACTTCAAAGACTCAGACACTCAATCACATGTTTGTGTTTGGATATGGATTAAACGAATGGGAGCTTGAGCTGCTCAAAATTATCAAATGCCAAGCAGCTCGTCAGGCGATATGCCGAGGAAGAGAAGCTCTGCAAAACTTCTACCCGTGACCAGGACGAATATATCTCTTTACAACGAATGAGCTACAATGCATTCCATCACAACGCGGTCGTTACATCTTCTTGCTGTAGGGGGCGCTCTGGACTTAGGAATAGTATCATTTATTATTCCTACTCCAGTTTGTGTAACAGCAGGGAAGGTGTTGGATTGTAAATCCAACACCTTCTGCTCCCTACAGCAAGTCGTTGTAACGACTTGCGATGTAATGGTTCGTGTTGTTCACTCTACAGCACTCCACTCTACTCGAATCTACGCCACAGCACTCCAGTCTACACACTTCACTCTGTGACACTGCATGACCCTCCTCTCCATTGTACTCACGCCACTTAATGTTACACCCCCCACTCTACAGTCATCGCCATACTACCCTCCGCTCTGTGACACTCTGCGCCCTGCCACTCTACACCCCTCTACTCTATGCACTCCACTCTACAACACTCTTCTCCACTCTATGCCACTCCACTCTACGACTCTCCACTCTTCTCTATGCCCCTTTTAGCCATGCTGAATTGCAACATGGCTAAAACACATTGGCAAAGCCAATAGCACTTGCATAGGCAAGACCCTTTTGCTTTGCCAATGCTTGCTTCATAAAAGCAAGTATTTATCTAGACAATCATTTATTGGTTCTATTGAATGTATTTTGAGTAATGAGCCTGTGTTCACCCCCTTCATCTACCTTCCCAGAGAAGCCTTGGACTGCTCGACCCAGGCTACTACTGAGAGTCAAGTGCTCAGAACCCATAGTAGGTCGGGCCCTGGGACATCAGGAGTAAAAGGCCTCAACCCCCATGGTTGGGTCCAGCAGTTCTTACCTGCCCTGTGGCCCTCTGAAAGGGGTTCTACCTAGAGGCAGAGAAGAAACAACTTAAAGGGCAAGGGCTAAAAATGCAGTAGAAGGGATAATGTCAGATTACTATTGGTGGTAGATGAGCATGGTGGAAGGTGAGAGGAACAGATGGCCTTTATATCTACATTAAATACAATGCCAAGCATGGAGGTCGCAAAATGAAGCCATCCTTGTACACTGTGATACCTGGAGAGTGGTGCCTGAGGAAGTTAAAAGAGATTAAGGTGTTAAGTGCCCCAAAAGACCAGCAGCTGGCCTATATTAGGTGTCAAAAGAGCTTCATGTACAAGGCATAATTTTCTTTCTGAAGAGAAACTCGTATGACAGTTGATGGATGCAAATCATGTCGTAATTTTTCTAAGTACGCTCTTAGGCCCTTTTTAGAGTGTAATATTTATGACTGTCTGGCTGACTTGGGGAGATTGTTAGGTTGCCATGAGTTAGTCAAATTTTTGCCCAGTAACCATTTTCCAAGGTCATGGTGCCTGAATGTCTACTCTCATGCTGAGGTATGATGGATAGTTTAACAAAAAGAAGAGCGGCTCGAATGTCCATGTGAACATGAGTATAAGCTGTTGAGCTTGGAACAGGTGTTCACATGGAACTCATTTTTCTAAACACAATGTGATTAGACAGAATTTTCTGTGCAGATTAATCTATGCAGACATTTTAAATTTCTATTTTTAGACAAACAGGGTTCTGCCTATATTTAATCTATGTTGACACACAATTCAAAGCAGCAGCTTACAGTTAGATTTGATTCTGCTGATTTAAAATGTATTTCATAAGCAAGGCAATGAAATAACTTAACATTTGCAAGTACGTGAGTGATTAAGGATTTTTGAAAAAAGGAGAATAAGAACCCCAAGTGACAGAAACCAAAACAAAGAACAAAGTGACCAATCGTGTAAGCATATATGGTATATTGGTTATTATATTAGAAAGACAGGCAGTTATATTTCATACAGTGAATTCTGTGTGTCATTTACAAATTGGTCATGTCTGTCTTTTTGTTTGTTGACAGCGTTTTTACCCTTCTCCAAGATACTAGGGACTCATCAGGAGTGTAAGGTACCTGGGGATGGCTCAATTGGAAAGGTGGTCTCATCATAAATGTGAGGACCACTGGTATGTGCTCCGCACGCGGGTCTTGGCGGGCCAAAGTTATGAGGACAGCTTTCCGAAATGGTGCTTTAATTGCAGACTAAGGTTGTTCAGACTTTTGGCATCATTGGCAAAGTCGGAAGTGGCATGTTATTCACCAATGTAGTCCTATTACACAAGTTCTTGGAGGCTTCCATGAGGGTATCAGAAGCTTGAATTGTGCTCAGCCCGTAATACGTGGCCATTCAGTTCCCCGAGCAGTCATAGGGACGTGTTCTCCTGGTCAGAGATGTTAAGTGCTGAGCACGTATGATGGATGCAGTAACAAACAACGCTAACCCACAGGGCCTTCTGACTTTGTTTTGAAGCCGAATGCCATGAACCGTCGCGTACTCACTAAGGGAGGCTGTCATTTTATTTGGGCGCCGACATTGACACGTATCCAGGACGTTGATTTTGATGACCTACCGCACGAAGGAGAGTGTGTAAATACTTTGGGATCATATAGTCTGCTGAGAAAAGAACCCTTTCGGTGTATCGTCCTTGGCTTGTACGTGAATAATTGGGGATTGAATTGGATTACGAGGGAAGGATCGTATTAGCAAGAAAATTCGCACTATACAGTCTGCATAGATAGAGAGCCCTGGTAAAGTCTTGATTACGACGAAACATGTGCCAGTTAATTGGAATGAGGCTAATTGGAATAAAGCATTCATAACTTTCAAGGCTGAACATAAGGACTGAAGACTCAATTCTTAAATCATTGCAGTGCCATAAGGCTGTTTAACATTGTTCCGATGTGGGCTAGACTGCATTTTGGAGAGTTAAACTAAAGAGCAGGTAGATAAAGTGCAGAGATGGAGGCTGAAGGCCTACAAAGGGGATGGCTGTGGGGGAACACCATGGGCCTCAGAGGAGGTGGTGTCATTTTAGCCTTTACTTGGGACTAATAGTGTCAGAGTGGTGCAAATTAAAACTTGCAGATGCCACAACAGTTTAGTTAATCTGAAGCGTTATATAGGTTGTTATAAACAGGAGAACAATGTGTTCCATTCACAAATGTGAACTTTATTTATATGTACTCAACAATGCCAGACGAAAATGATGTACGAATATATCCAAAATAGCACCGCATAGTATGCATGAGATTTGCAGCATTAGGTCTTTGTTGTAACAGGCTTTGCTGATATGCTCAGCCACATTGTCTCTCAGACAAAACCAGTGATTGTGAGTGCGTCATCAAATTGCAACACCTTTGCAAGCTCCTTTTGCACGTGTGTCGCGAATATGAGTGGGCCCGATTTTTCCCACGCCATGGAGTCTCCCATAGGCCACACCTGAAGATATTTACCAGGCTAAAACAGGCCCGGAAAATACCAGGCCATGATGGAGACGGGGAAATGAGCCCCACAATCTGCCTGTCATTTGAACGGGAAAACTCGCAGTCGCTGTTAATCGATTGCTTTTGTTTATCACATCTGATGAATAGCAATCCTCAGAGTAGTGAGGCAGACCTAATTAATTGAGGACATATTTAGACCCTCATTACAAGGTGGCGGGTAGTGACCCTGATCTCGGGGCTGGGGGCGTGGGCTTATCTCTCCCCCATTATACTATGAGAGGTCTGTTTTTTCCGGGACCTGAAGTTATCTTATCTGATCCGAAAACACCAGACCCGGTGTTACCTGCTCCCTGTCCGGTAAACCCACAGCTGCAGCGGGCCAGGGGCTGCGGGCAGCGGCACGGTACGGCCATATCTGCCCCCAGGCAGGCCCTACCTCGGACTGACCAGGGACAGCGTCCTGGGCGCAAAGAACATATGTGGGGCCCCGGGGGCGAGGGGTCGTTGCAGTGCAAGTAAGGCAGGAGGTGTGAGGAAGATGGGAGGAGGGCAGTGCGTTGATGGGGTGTTAACAATTACGCTGGGGTACATTACTGCATGGCAGATTACAACGTCTCGAACGGGACCTTATTGAGACCAATTGGGATGATCTGCTTTTTTGTATGACATTACGTCAGGCAGCAGCCTGCAGCGCCCCTCGGAATATTGGCGCCCTGGGCCTAGGACCAGCTCTCCCAGGCCCATGGCTGGCCTGTCTGCCTCGTCCAGCACCACAAAGGGAGTAAGCCTGGGCGAAGCACTACGCTACGCTCGCGTAGTTTGCGAAGTTCGCGCTACTTCGCACTACGCGAACTGCACGTAGCACAGTGCGAACACGCGTAGCATAGTGTTGCGTAGTGCTGCGGTCATTTTTTGCTTGCTCGCGGTCCTCAACGTCAAGTTGGCGACCGCGAGCAAGCAAAATGACATCCCGGCGAGACTTTTTCCTTGTTCGCGATCAGCAACATCAAGTTGGCGATCGCGAGCATGGAAAATAAACCTCCCGGCAAGATTCCCAACGCGAGGAGGTCAGGTTTCTCATTGCGAGGGGTCGCGTATGCTCGCGACCGCTCGCGATGGGTAACTACCAGTTCGCGTTGAGAAAGCTGCTGCTCGAGTGAAAATCTACTCGAGCAGCAGAAAACTACAGCTCGCACTGTGCAAGATGCCATTTTCAATGATTGCACAGTGCCGGTTGCTTGTCCGCACTGTGCAATCATTGAAAACAACATCTTGCACAGTGCGAACATGTTACTACGCAGTTCGCGAAGTGCTACGCGTAGCTCGCGTAGTTCGCGAACTACGCCCACCCTTAAAAGGGAGCCGGCAAAGTTCCCCTCCCTCCACAGTGATGCTACAGCCTCCTCTCACCCTGGAAGCCGTCCCTGGCCCGCTCCCACCAACACAAAAGTGTACCACCTGCTGAGAATAGGTGGTAAATATTTATTGATTTGTCCTGGAAATCAGAGGAAAACAGTTGATAGAAGCTCTTTAAGTCTAGGTATGCCTGGCTATTTTTTTTTTGCAGAGTTTTATATAGCGCGAACTTGACCCGAATCCAATCAAGTATCAGAGCGCTTTACATAGCACAAGTTACGTTACATTAGGACACACATTCATTCTTTTGTTAGGCACAGGGAGATTAAGTGATTTGCCCAGAATCACAGGATTTATTTATTTTAACTATTTATTTATTTAAAAAGTTTTATATAGCGCTAGCTAGACCCGTAGGTATCAGAGCGCTTTACATACATACTGTAAAGAAAAACAGACGGAAATTGCATTACATAGTAGGCAGGCAGTAAGGAAGCAAAATCAGGGATGAAAAAAATACAGCATGGAAGATAAGGTGGTTTATTTTATTTATTTATTTTATTTTAAAGGTTTTATATAGCGCTGGCTAGACCCGGAGGTATCAGAGCGCTTTACATGAGTATCAGACCATAATTGCAGGTTACATCGTTACAAAGGTTACACAGTTATTGGAGCCTGGCAACATTGTGACAAGTAAGGTTGCGACAAACCAGAAGGACATATACGTAAGGGAAAAAGCAGGCAAGGGGAGAGATTCAGGGGAGGGGGGTAGGAGCAGGAGAAGTAGACAGAGAATGGAGGAGGGAAAGAGGAGGGGCGGGTGAGAGACACAGCATGGAAAGAGGAGGGGAGGGTGACGGGGACACAAACCGGTAGACGAGTCAAAGCTGCGTCCAAAGTCCAGTAAGCTGTGATCCCAGGGGTAGTGGTATCATTTCCCCATATCTGTTGCCAGAGGTTCCCTATACGCAGTGGACTCTCTCAGAAGGGTCTCTGAGACTCCAAGGCCTACATACTGGATCCTTCCCCAAAAAGAGGAGAGGGAGTGCTTTGGCAAGGGATGCCATACCATACCTCAACTGTGAGTGGCTCCCTAGGCGCTGTGGACTCTCTCAGCGGGTTTGCTGAGACTCCAGAGTATAAGTATTGGATCTTTCCCCAACAAGGGGAGAAGGAGTGCTTGGTCAAAGGGCACAAAAGGACAGGGGGCTAGGCAGTGTAGCGGGCAAGGGGAAAGATTCAGGTGAGAGGGGATAGGAGCAAAGGAAGTAAGACAAAGAAAGAAAGAGTGCTAAATGGGAACAGATAGATAGATAGGAGACCAGGAAAAAGCAAAGTTACAGAAATATGATAAAGGGGGGGTGGGCGAGACAGGGAGAAAAAAATGTGCCCAAAGTCCGGCTGGGTAGGTGACGGTCAGGGGATGAACCAAAGTCGTTCTCCTCAATAGCTGAACAGAGCAGCTCCACCGGGCGTCAGACATAGTGCTCGGACTCCGCTGTCAGGATGGAGATCAGGAGTACTCAGAGATTGTCAAATTTGTGTGGGGGTGGTGGGGGGGTGGAGAAACCATGGTCCGAATGAATTCCAGACGCCATCTTGCGGTCAGGAACAGTCCTGGTAGGATTATGTAAGGAAGATTTCAGCTGGGGGGGAAAAAGTCACAACTGGCGGCCATGTTAGAGTCAGGCACCCATCAGCCTCAGCTGCCACCCTGTTGGATTGTGAATTAGTAACACTTACTAAGGACTCTTGGAAGGCAAGACACTTGATAGGGATCACATGTCAGGCTTTCTACAGAGAGAATCTCCACAGTGGAGGCACCATCTCAGGTATCAGTGAACGGGTCAGTCCAGGCAGATCAGACTGTTGCACATCCAAAGGAGATTGTTTATATCGCTGAATCTTGGCTGATGGTGTGTTGTGCTCCCATGGTTTCTAAATTAATATCCATCAACTGATAGCCTACTTTAGCCTACTTTAGACGTTATATTAAAAGTCAATACATATTTGCCCAGCCAGATTCTATCCAAGTGCATCAATAATTGGGGCGCAGGTTCCGGGGCCTCTCCCTCTGTTCTCGCCTCGGTGATGATGAGCAGGGACCCCAGAGGGGGGGGACACCTCGGAATCACTTTCGTGATCTTTATGAAAATGCTGCAGCACTGGCGGCCATGTTAACGTCAGGCACATCCAATTGATCCTTTTTTGGGTGAGGAGCCATGCGGGCTGGTAGCTCTCTCCAGGCAAGTGATGTCTCCGTCCTCAATATGAGCTCCACATGGCCTCTCCTTCTTTCCCTCTCACTTACTTGTAGTGTGGGAAGTAGTGCCGGCTGCCCTGCACCACCAGCCCCCTCGTTTCACCTCTCATGGGCCGATGTCAGGGGTCTCCAGCCGCTGTGTAGTTCTTGCCGCTCCCGGAGAGGGTGCTTTGATGTAGGCTCCCCTATGCGGCGGTGAGTCTCTTAGCGGCCAACATCGTCAGCGGGGATCTCCGCTCCTCCGGAGGTGGCGGCCGCCATTTTGAGGGCTCTGGCGGCGCTAGGGTGCACCTCAATCTGACCCTGTCTGGTGAGCCGCGTCCCTCCGAGGGGGTTTGCTGGAGTCGGAGATCGGACTATGCCCTAATGTTCTCCTCTGGGGCCGCCGCAGGGGCCGTATACCTTCTGGGGCTGCTCTGTCATTTCTCTCCTATGGCCACCATTTTGCGGGGCTCCGACCATCCGCTCCCGATGTCAAACTCTGCTTTTCTGAGCAGTGGGGCTGAGCCCTAGCACCTCCGCTGGTCTGTCAGGTCACCAACTATCCTAGAATGTCAAGAGAGAGGAGTAAACTCGGATATTGAAGACTAGGTTAGTTGACGTTGGTCAGGAAAGTATGTGTTAAGGAGATGGATTTTCAGGTCCCTTTTGAAACAGGAGAAGGAGGGGTTGCATCTGAGGACTCTAGGGAGAGCGTTCCACATCTTGGGAGCGTTGCCAGAGAACGATCGGTATTGTGTGGTTTTCTTTTTCAGTTTCGGAGGAATAAGAAGGAGTGAGTTGGAGCTTCTCAGCGATCTGGATTGACCTGCTCTTACCAGTTTGTTGTTCAGGTAGTTAGGGGCCGGAGAGTGAAGGGTTTTGTGTGTGATGCAGGCCAGTTTGAAAATACACCTCCCTTCCATGGTAAGCCAGTTGAGGGAGTTGAGAGCTGGAGTGATGTGATCAAATCTTTTTACTCCAGATACGAGTCGAGCAGCCATGTTCAACACTGCCCTTAGAGGGGCTAGGTGGGCTTTTGGAGTCCCTGTTAGGATGGCGTTCCCGTAGTCGATTTTAGAGAGAACTAGGGATTGGACTACTGTCTTGAGGTCATCATGGGGAAGAAAAGGTTTCAATTTCTTGAGGTGTTTTAGAGAGAAAAGAGCACTTTTTTGCAGAGTTTTTGATGTGGGCCTCCAAAGATAGGTTCTTGTCAAGGGTGATGCCTAGAGACTTAACTGAGTCGAATAGGACGATGGGGCAGTTTAGGGCGACCAGATTCTTGTGCCACTCTTGGATTGGACGATGGTTGCTTTTTGGAGAGACTAGGATTAGTTCTGTTTTATCTGGATTGAGTTTTAAGTGGTTAGCGTTGAACCAAGTTTGGATCTCTGTTAGAGTGGCATTGAGGTGTTGGATGTCGCTGGGAGACTTGATTTTGAAATAGATTTGGGTGTCATCAGCGTAAAGGTGGTAATTCACACCAGCTTTTTTCAAGATGATTGTGAGGGGCTCCATGAAAAGATTGAAGAGAGGGCCGGAGAGAGGATCGAGCCTTACGGGACCCCAAGTGTGACTTTTGTTGGCTTCGGGAGAAAGGAGTTGATTTTAATTTGTTGCGAGCAGTGTTTTTTTTTTTTTTTGAAAACTTTTTATTGATTTTCGAGATTTCACGGTACAAAGACATTATAGTATACATTTGTAGCAGCCTTATTCTGTACATATCACACCCTACTTCGTGTGTGGTAGAATTCCATCGCTGTAGCGAGCAGTGTTGAAGGAAGGAGGTGAACCATTTTAGTACTGTGCCATTGATGCCGGAGCGCTTCGACAAGGTTTCCAGAAGCGCTGGGTGATTTACTGTGTCGAATGCCACAGATAGGTCAATAAGGATGAGTAGGCAGGCATCACCTTCATCTAAAGCCTTGTAAATATCGTCCGAGACGTTGAGCAGAGCTGTTTCCGTGCTACAGCCTTTCCTGAATCCTGATTGAAAGGTGTCGAGGAGGTTGAAGTCATCAATGTGTTTGTTGAGTTGGTGGAGAACGCATTTCTCCAATGTTTTTGCAAGGAATGGGAGGTTGGAGATAGGTCTGAGGTTGTTGAGATCATTAGGGTCGGCCCCTGGTTTTTTGAGAATGGGTGTGATTTGTCCAAGTTGAAGGGAGTCTGGGGCACAGCCTGAGGAGAGAGAGGCGTTGATGATTTTTGTCCAGAAAGGGAAATGGTGTGGTTAAATTCTTTTATGATTGTGGATGGGATAGGGTCCATAGTGTGGAAGGAAGGTTTTAGGTTAGAAATTATACTGAAAACCTCATTTTCCGACATTAGCTCAAAGTCGGACCAATGCGCATTGTTTTTTAGCTGGAGGCAGGCCTGATTGTCCTTGGTAAGAACTCTTTCTGAATGATCAGGGGTGGTTAGAGTGGGGCAGGTTGAGAGGGAAGGCGGGTTAGAGGTTTGGATGAAGGATTGATCAATTTTCGAGACTTTGTTAGTGAGAAGGTGGCAATTTCTTCACAACGCTCATTGGTGGCTTTGATTTCTTGAGAGGGAGTGCAGTTAGTTTGGCTTTTGACAATGTTAAAGAGTTCTCTCGGTCTGTTTTTTGCCAGGTCTAGTTGGCTACGCAAGAAAGATGCCTTTTCACTGAAAATTTGTTTTTTGTATGCTTGCCGAGCAGATCTAAGTTGCGCTAGGTGTAAGGTCGAGGGGTTTAGTCTCCAAGACCTTTCCGTTTGTCTGAGTTGACGCCTTTCCTGATTCAGATCCACGTTAAACCAGGGTTTAGATTTGGTTCGCCTCAATTGTTTGAGTTTGAGAGCAGCTACTTGGTCTAGAACCTCTGTCATTTTTGAGTTAAAGTGAGAAGTGAGGTCATCGGCCGTCGATGATGAGGGTTGGAGTTGAAGCTGGTCATGAATTCTGGATTCAAGTTCGGCTAAAGGGATTGCTTTGATATTTCTGTTCCAGAGGTTAGGTTTGTCGTCGCGAATAGGTTGGTGGAAGACAAGTGCATCAATCTTGAACAGAATGAGGTGGTGGTCGGACCAGTCAATGGGAGAAATCGCTCTCAGAGAGACCAGATCATTGTTGGTAATGATGGCATCCAGTGTTGCACCTTTGATGTGAGTTGGTTTATTGCAGAGCTGTTTAATGTTATATATTTCAAGTAGGTTGGATAGGTTCTGGGCAGTGGAGTCTTCTGGGTCGTTCCAGTGGATATTGAGGTCACCCAGGAACATGTCTTTAGTGTCTGTCATGGAAAACCGTGATATTAGGTCTGTTAGTTCTTCGGGGAAAAGGGTACGCTCTCCAGGAGGGTGGTAGATGGTGTGGAATTTGAAGGGTGAGGTGCCCTTGGCAGTGAGTTTGATACCCAGGTTTTCAAACGATAGGGATTCTGCAGGTTTAAGTTTTGTAATCTGTATTCCTGCTTTGTGGATGATGGCTAGTCCTCCCCCTGTTTTGATCGGTCTGTCTTGTCTGATGATGGTGTTCCCTGGAGGGGTGAGAATGTCAAGGATGGGGGTGGAGTGGACAGGATTCAGTGCGGAAAGCAATGTCAATTTCTTCAGCGAGTAGAGCTTGAGCAATGTCAGTGGCGTGTTGTACTGCTGATCTGCAGTTGAGCATGCAAGACAGAGGACGGGGAGCCTCGATGATGGGGGAAGTAAGGTGGATAGAGGAGTATTGAGCAGGAGGTCTAGGCGAGTGGACATTTTTAGGAATTCTGTTAGTGCCGATAATAACAGGGATGGGGAAAGGTGCTGACTTCTGGCTCGAAGCGAGGTAAGAGTCGTTGATCTCATCAGGTTTCGGTATCGAAAAGGGTTTGCGATCCCGGTTGGGTCGAAGTGCCTGACTCGCTGACGGACTGGAGGGACGAGGGGTGCACTGTGGGGCCAAGGGAGAGCGGTATTGAGTGGGGTGGGAGGAAATCTACCTGGGGGGAGGGAGCACGGCGGCTTGGTCCTGTTGAGAAGATCTTGTTGTAAGTATAGGAAATCAGCAGCAAGGGAGTTCATTTTCAGCTCCATTCTGTTCAATTGCTGTGCTATTGAGCTGAAAAAGTTTGTTTTAGGCAGGGGCAGAGAATTACTTGGGTCTTTGGAGAGAGAGGGAACAGGGGTCAGGGATTGGATGGAATCAGTGGGGTTAGGAGAGGGGAGAGGTTGGACGCGGGGAGCCGGATTAGTAATTCTCCCATTCAAGGGGTTCAAAGGAGGAGTAGAGGGTCTACTGTCCAAGTGAGGAGGGAGAGAAATTCTGGGTAAGAAGTCAGAGTTCCGGGGAATGAAGTTTATAGGATTGGTGACGACGTTAGCCATGGGGATGTCGCGGGGGTTGTCAGTGAGGTAATCGGTGGAGACCGGTTGTTTCTGTGGATGTGGTACATCGGAGGGGGAGTGTGCAATGGTAGTAGGGGGGAGAGAGACCACTGGATTGGAGATGACGTTGGACATGGGGGAAGTAAGGGTCGGGAAAGGGTCTGTGTTGGAGGAAGAGGTAGTTTGTGAGGGAGGGTTCAGATTAACAGGGGTCGAGTGGAGAGTGCCTGTCAGGATTTCGGTCGTGGGAGGGCAGATGTTAGACTCCGAGCTGTCAAGATCTAGATCGGTCTTGTGGTGTTTGTTAATTGTGAGTTTGTTGTTCCTGGTGTGCTCAGTAGATGTAATAGTTGTGGGTGTTTGGCGGCAGAGAGTAATGATAGGGGTAGTGTGATTATAGTGAGTGATGGTGGATGTCCATGAGTTGAAGAGAGGTTCTTCAGGGCAGGGAGAAGGGATCGGTTCCATGTTATTAGTAAGGGTAATGGTGGGTTGGGGAGATATGGTTTGACGGCTCAGTTGAGTTAACGAGGAAAGAAGTGTGGGGAAGTGGCGGTCAAAAGTGGTGAGGTGCGGGTCGGTGGCCTGTATGAGAATGGTTCCAGTTCTGGAGATGGTGAGTTCCCTTTTGAAGGTCGGGGAGATAGTAGTGGAGATTTTTTCACCATAGGGAGTGATTACTGACTTGGCGACTTGAAGGTGAAAAGAGAAGGTGGTTTTCCATTTAGCCGGGCGATTTGTGTAGAAAATGAAGTTAGTTTTCGTGTTGACGTTGGTCGCTGTGTGGTAGTTATCTACAATGAGTGTTTCAGGGTGTTATTTTAGAGTACTATGCTTGAAGTTCTTTTTTGCATTACTGGTCATTTTGTCTGGGTAGTTGATGGACCAGGAGTTGGGTCCGTAGTGCACAAGATTCGAGTTCCGGGTGTGGTAAGGTGGGCGCATGGTTGAACGGTAGAAAATTCCGAGATACAATCAGGACTCGGGCCGAAGAAGAAATGCCGAGGCACAGTCCGGAAACAAGCATAAGGCAGGGTGGTAGTTATCATACAAATATGCAGTATATACACTAAACTTTAAAGTGCCATATTAACTGAAATGTAAAACATTTATAGCAGTGTATCTCCTAAATCACAAGAGGTCAGGGCCCCACAAACCATGTTTTTACAGTATCTGCTGTGCCTTCAGGGGGTGAGGGTGCAGTGCAGGCCCCAGCCTCTCAAGCCTGGGCGAGAACCTCACGCGAACTCCAGGTCCGCACCTGGACCAAGTCTCGTCGGGCACTCCAGCCAGCTGAGCCCTCAACCATTGGCAGTGCCACCTGGGCCACACTCGAAAACAAAGGCCCAGTCTCACCTTGAGCCGCAGTCACTACCATCAATCCAGGGATGCGGCGAAAACCAACGACCTGCCGGGGCACCACTCCTGTCCCTTCTTGAAGCGTCCCGGCCACTGGCAGTGAGTCCTCATTCAGATAGGTTCCCCAGCATGGGTCGAATGTTCCGGTATCGGCATCATTACCAAGACTCGAACCCAGTTCCCCAGGTCCGAGGTCGAGCGCCCTAGCCGTTAGGCCAGGCTATTCCTATTCTGTAACCAAAAATCTGTAATGTCTAGATTTAGGTGTGGTAAGGTAATACCGGCAAGAATCGGCGATTCCAGGCCACCGATACCTCCATACCTACCTCTCACCAACTAGTTATCTTATATACTCAGTAGAGTTAAAAATAAGTTATTTTACAGAGACTGCCAGAAGAACACAGGTGTTATGCCCGTTGGATAACAAGCTATTTTAGCTAATTTTGAACGTTTTGTGTGTGTGTTTTTTTAAGCTTTGTGCATTTTTTGTTTTCAGCGGCGGGTTTGTAGTTTTAAGGAACTGGATTTATTTTTCACGTAAGCCTAATCTTTCTATGAATAAGTGCGAGGTTAGAGCTGCTCTGGTGACGATTCCTTGCTCCATGCATAACTGGCAGAAGGCAATATAGGAATAAATGTGTTTTGTGTCTTTTAAAACTAACCCTAGGGCGAGTTCAGTATTGTTTTTTATTTCCTTGCCATCATCTGACAGAGGGGCGCTCCTCAAACACAAAAACGTGATTCCAATTATCATGCATTTCCCTGCATTCCTCCATGTATAAGTGCAGCACCAACCAGTTCACCTTGACATGGACGGAGTTCGCTTGCAAACCGCACGTATGAATCAAAAGGCTTTAATTCCACATAGAGCACATCCTAAATCCACACTCTATCGACAATGCACAACCACCAAAGTAGCCTTTCCTGTTGTCACACAGAAAGCACTACCGCACATTGTCAGGAATGCGAGGCGCTATAGCAGTGCGACAAAACACTAAATGTATAGGTCATATGTGGAAGAGAGTACAACCTCCAACTAGATATGGGGTAGTTTGTCTCTGCACATATACCTCCTCTTGCTTTTAATAAAGTGTTAATAATTGTGAAGGGGTGGCATTTTTTCGAGCGCATTAGCTGTCTTTGTGTGGCTGTTGAAAGGCTGTGCAATTGGACTGTGCTTCGCTGCTCGGTCGCCATATTTGAGATGCCAGTGCCTCTGATCTCGGGGCCACTGTTTGTCTCGTGCTTCTAGTGCCTAGCATCTTTCTCGCTGAGGGGACAGCCAAGATGCGCCCTTCCTTCACGCTGATCGATCGTGGGAGGATCCCGAATGCGTGTGACATTTGCGTGTGAGGGTGCAGCTGCCCCTCCGGCATTCTTGACGCCAAGTGTCCGTAAGCTGGCATGGCGATACAGCTGATGGCTGTTACCAAGCCTGCGTCTTGCCTTCACCTCGAGGCAACCGTCAGGGGCACAGTAGCGGCCGCTGTTAATTTCATGTTATTTTCATGTTTGCATTTCACACCCGTGGGTTAGGGTTTATGCGCACGTGCCGCCGGTGCAGCTGTGGGGACTCTCCGCATTTGTGCTGATGCAATGCGCTTGCCGCCGCCTGGGCTCTCAAACATTACAAGCGAGACCCGGCATCTGGCAGGTGCTGCGGGCCGGGGTATGCGCGCTGTGCCGCACCCCTGCCCGCCCTGCCCTAGACTGGCCGCGCGTTCACTCAGGGGCTCCAGGAATGATACAAATCCCTCTCGACACTTGCCTCTACAGCCCTGCTAATCAACACTTTTCTTTTTTAGCTCGAGACAACTGGATGGCAGCTGAACCTGCAGATGGCCCAGTCTACCCAGGCCAAGATGACCTCTCCGCGCGCTGTCCTCGAGCTGGGCGTGAGCAGCGAAGATTCAAAGGTAGGGAGCCAGCAACGTCCAGGCGCAGGCACAACTTCAATGTCAAGTATGGTAAACACGCGGCTCGACTGACATCCAAATACCCGTGCCGCCCATGGTGCTGCCTGACAGATGGCACTCACTTAGCTACCATGGGTGCAGCAGGTGCAGTGGCACCGGGGCACAGTGCCCTGGGGAGCTTTGAACCTTGATAATTGCTGTATTTTGATTCGCCTACTGCAGTCAAAATGCCCATTTCCCTTGTTTGCACCAGAGCTCTTGGCATCCTTGTCATGCTACTGATTCACTCCTGTACACAGCACTCTTATGCACATATCCGTGTAAAACCATGGCAGTGGGAACCGCGCAGGACAGGGGGATGTTTAACCCCCCCCCCCCCGTCTCCCCGCTTAAGGTTTGGAGGGGCCGCTGGGGTCACTATCCCCAATATTTTGAAGCGGGAAGTAAACAATAAACAGTTGCAGCAGGAACATGTCTTTCTGAAGCCATGTGGCGCATCTCTGGTCCCCTTGCAGCCTGTAACCCGAGGGGTTCTGTTACATCTTTGTTTTGTTAACCATTTAATTGTCGGTCATGGAGGTGTTGAGCCTTAGAATCGTTCTGTCAAGCCAGTAGAACAAGGGACCTATTTTGTGTGTTTTTTGTTGACTAAGCTGAGGCTCAACCTCTCAATGACCTCAATTAAATCATTGGCACAAAAAACAGAAAGGTTTTGATGCCCTCACAAAGAGTTCTCTTTAGGTTACAGCTCTTCAAGGAGACACTTGAAGCAGGTGTGTTATTTCGCTATATTTGACCTTCAGTGTCTACGAAAACGTTCAAAAGAGAAAATCATATCTTTTAATCATCTTAAACCTAAACACATGTGTGTATAGTGTCAGTTTGATTTGAGGAGTAATACATGTACTGAATTCCATATACTAACAGTAATTGAATAACCGAACACAAAGTACTGTCCCCTGGTGTTAGTTGTAACCCTGCAGTCTCTGAAGTGCATGCAATCCTGGATTCCAGTCCCAGCTTCACCACTTGACCAAATTACATGATCCTCAGCCATCGCTTTATTTCACTACTTAAGAGCACTTTGAAGTAATTTGTTCCTGGATCTGTGCTCAATGAAAACGCCAGAAATATATGGTTAATATAAATATTATTTACATTTAATTACACTATAGGCTATATAAATAGAGAACATGACAAACTGACATTTTTAGTAACTCGTAGCAACATCGTCAGGGCATGGGGTAATCTCGAGTGTTTCATGTTTAAAACATTACTTTCAGTAAGTGTTACTCAAATCAGTTATATAATCCTATGTACTTAACTAAGACATTGACAAATGTTGAGAATTATATATTTTAATTCATCATATATCTTTTTTTTGTGACGTGTGGTCTGATTTACATCTTTTGATAGTTTGGCTCATGTTTCGGGTTCTTAGAGACTTGTCATACCACTAGCGCGGCTCTCCCCAAGGCTGTCCATGCTCCCCACATCCCCCTAAATTTAGTGTCGCATACACCCATGTCTAAAACCCACGCCTGCAAAACGAGGAAAAAAGATGACTGTTTTTTGCCCAGAATCACATTGCTGAGACCCGAACCCAGGTCCCCAGAGTCAAGGACGGACGCCCTAACTGTTAGGCCAACTCCTCTCCCCATACGCCTCTCCTGATAATTACAGTGGTTAGATGTGCTGCATGCTTCTCATTCACTCACTGAAAGTCATTTATGCATTCGCACTTTAACATGTTCGTACGAACTGGCTTCAGAATTTCATGACACAGCCATAATCATATGATTAGAGTTGATATAACCATTTACTCTATACAGCCATCCAGAAGTGCGACGGCAAAACTCTAAAATATACCCGTTTTCAAATAAAGAGACCGCAATACATAACCCTCTAAATATGCGCATTTTACAACCTCTTACGTGTTAGTGGGCCTTTCGCATTGGATATATGTAGGTAGGTATTGAATTGTAGCTAGGAAGGAAATCTGTACGTAGTATGGAATGGGAAACAAGTCCTGATCATGTGCATTACTGGGGAAAAGGGTGCTGGCCTGCCATAGTTCGACTCGGGGACAGAGGCACCAGGATGTTCCTTGGAGAGGTGCATTTTTTTTTTCCAAAATATTTTTTATTAACATAGAGGCATATTGCAGAGCAACAACTGTTGGTCCAGACTATCCAGTGAATTATGCAGTCCCCTCTTTGGCGATGCGGTCCTTTTTCAGTGGTCCCATAAAAGCCTTATTTTCCTCAACAGTCTGGAAACGACCATGGCCAATCTTGGAGGTGGTGTCAATAAACTTGAGATCAATTTTCTCCAAGGCACGCCGGCTGCTCTGCACCAGGAGGAACTTTCGCAATGTTAACACTCACTTTTGGTCCCGATAACACAGCCCTTCAGCATAACAAAGTCATTTGTCACCGGAGAGGTGCATTTTAAGGTCCTTTCTGGATTTCTGGAGTGAGTCAGCAGGTCTGAGCTTTGGCGCGATGATGTTAAAGTACCTGAGTGTGCAGCTTTTATTCAGGTTCTTATCTCTGTGTACTTTCTTTTCCCACCAGATGAGAGGGCTCTCTGTGGTGCATTGGCCTCCTCAGTTTGACGTTTTTTGGCAAGCTAGTGTGGTGTGTTGGTAATGTATTGCTTTCTAGGTACCATAAGCAATCATGCAGAGTGGCATTCAGCGAGAGAAGTGTGTACTGTCTTGGCGAGGGTACTCTGGTCATATTTAACCAGGCTCCGAGCCAGGCTGCCCTGTGCAGGTGCTGTTCAGTGAAGTCAGGTAGGAGTCTTAAGACCCTCTGAGAAGGGCGTTGTCTCTATCAAACTATGAGACTATAAGGCGTTGTAAGTTCTCCTGAAGTGTACCTCTTGAATATAATGACTAACTTTGCCAAGGAGGGGATACCAGGCTCCAAGGTCTCAAGTTAAATAGTATTGGGTACACCCTCATATTTCATTATGGTGCAGGGGTCGGTATTTTCCGCCGTGCAGTCGCCATTGAAGAACGTATAGTGGGCCATTAGTCGGCCTGGAAATCTGTTATGTGCATGGCGTATGCATTTGGATTCTGCAAATGCATAAACTCGTGTCCTAGGCCTCGGTCTGCGATGCTGTTAAGAGAACCGGACCCTGCATCCCCATGTGTTTCTCTTCTGCCTGACAGCTGGTTTATTGGCCGCTAGTGTTCCTCTGCTACTGCGCCAGACACCCTTCTCGGCAACCAAACTGTAAAAAGAAACATATTTCAAAAAGTCCCATTTCGCATCCCGCGCCGTCTAATCACCCTCATAAATTCAAGCAATTAGCAGCCTTTGATTCATGGAAGCAGTGACTTATCTCGCTTCAGAGAAGGCCATGTTTGTTTCACTTAATGCTCCAAACTTTCCGAAAGTCAGCCTCTCTCGGAAGGGTGATTGCCCGCGCCCCCTGAACCCTATCCATCTTCGCCCCGGCGCTAGTGGCAGCAGCACGGCTCTTATCGCTGCAGCGCTTTCCATTTACAGGGCACATTTGTTTTGCTTCCCCGTCTGTGGAGCACGAAGCGCTGATGTATAAAGCGAATTTGCAGTTGCAGCGAAGAAGATCCAATATAAAACTACAGCCGCAGCCTGAAAGAAGCATTAGTTTGTAAGACAGTAAAACTTCAGTTTATCTTTGAAGCAGAGTTTCTTTATGATTGATCAGGCTAGACCCATGTCCTTGTCGACTTGCCAGTCTAGTTGTTAACAGTGTTTTGAGCTCCACGGATGGAGGAGGCTTTTAAAGTGAAACCACTTTTAGTTCGTCCCTGAACTTTGAGGGGCTGCTCACAGGACAATAAATTACCCGACAGCCAGAGCCGTGGCTGCTGCTACCTACGTCTCCCCCTTAATGAAGGATATATATCACATTCCATCCCTCCTGCAGAGGCCTCCATTGTTATCAATGCCTGTGAGTGAGTGTTGCATACACATGTCATCCTTGTCTGACCTCGAGAGCAGGCCCTCATGGCGCACGAGGCAGATAGGACAGGGGAGTGAGAACACTGAAATAGTCTGCATTTTACACACCGGTTCATGGCGTCTGTATTATTGGATCTGCACAGCTAGTGGAAATGTTATTTTAGTTTGTCAGAAGCAGTTTGTCTGTCCCACAGAGCTTGTGAAATCTGTGTAGGAAGGGGTATTAATGTTTCCATTCGTGATATCTCCTTTCTCATCACATAACCACACATGCCAACCTTTCAAAACAGGAAAGAGGGAGGCAGAGAAAAATACATCTTGGGAATTTATCTCCCTCATTGATTAACTGCATACAGTTAAAATAAAGCCATTTTGGGCTTTAAAAATTGGGAGTCTTCTATCTGAATAGGGTCTGTTGGCATGTATTCATAACTGTCAACATTTTGCCAAACATCTTAGGTTCCAGTACTTTCTCCCATTCCTATACGACAAAATCACTTTAGCTAGTGGACTGGCCCTTCACAGCCCTCCTCAGTAACCTTACCATCTAACCCTCTCTTAAATCACCCACATCACTTCAAAGTGATTTACCCCTGGTAGTCACTGTGTAGTTTTTGTTATACCACACATCCCAAAAATATCCCTCACCTTGAAATAATCCATACCAGCCCTCTGGGCCAATTGACCCTCTTCCTTAATCAACTTATTAAATCTCTCCATCTGTCCATTTCCTTGGTGATTGTACAACATTCTTTATTTTAGATTCTTCCAAAAAACCCTCTCATTTGACATTATATAGTTTTCATTACCAGTGACAAAAAAGTCTGCAATTCCATCTTGTCGAAACACCTTCTCTGCAAATACCAAGACCTTCCTTTTGATAAGATAACCCACAGATGCTACCTCTGGCTATATGTACGCTAATAACACTAATGCATGAAGCAGAAGACTGGCAGCCTCTTGAACTGTCCTGTACTTTTAGAAGCCATTTGTTGCCACACCCCATGTGGTCAATCAGCTAGTCTCATCTGGAACAGAAGTCTTTTGTGGTTGAATCCACACTTTGATGATGATGGTAAGTCCAAATCAATTTTGAAGGGTATCCAACCTTCTGATGATTACAAAGGAATATACACCATCCAGTTGTTCCAGCCAACACATTTCACTTGCATAGGTACACCAAGAGCTTTTTGAAGGTTCTTTAATCTAGAAATAACGTTTTTGTCCCACAGCTCAAAGGGGCAGCATCAATAAAGAGGACGAACGAGTACCCTTTTTTTTCATAGGCCAGTGTAATAGAGGTATCAGTCACCTAGTTATATGGTCAGAGTACAAAGGAAAGTGTTGCATCTCAACCAGTCCCTGTCAGATCCCCTAACTACTTCACAACTCTTGCCAACTTATCAACTTGAGTGCCCATACTGGGCAACCTGTACTACCTTTAAGAAATCTCTTTGTACATGAAATCCCTATGGGCCTTTGTTGAGCTGAAGCCGTCATACATTTCTCACCCCTCCTTGTGACTATTTTTCACACAATGTCAATGCGCTATGACCCCTGCTACATTCTTCTGCGGAAGTTAGTGTCCTCATCTTTCCTTTCTCCAGTTACCAGCAATTATGATGATGGCCTGAAAAAGCCAAGTGTTCCTTTGTCTATGCCTCCAGAGTGGTGTCACTGTTGAGAATTTGTGATGCCTGTTGAATTTTGCGTGTGTGTTCCACATAAAGCAGTTGTGGAAAGTTAATTCCAGCTGAATTAATCTTCATGCTTCTGGTGGGGTTTAACCTGGAACTGAGCCTGGGCCTACCTATTGGCATTACCTGTGACCTATAAACTCATGTATGTGGCATTCTTAGAATGTTGAGTGGTTTCTTAACGAAGATGCTATCGTCGTTGACTATGGCTGTTGCAGCTGTTGAAGCCTGAATATCTCTTATGGTTTGCACCTTTAAAAAAAATAAATGTTATTAATACCCACCTGGAAGACTGCGATTCTTTCACACTGGCGACAAGGATTGGAGCGCAAGAGCACACTAGGTTCCTGCAGTCTTTGAGAGGCTTTGTAGGATCTTGAATTGAAGCATCATATGAGCTATCTTCTTGAGGACTGCTTCTGCAAGGATATCATTTGTCTAAGGAATTCTGAGGAACCCAATGTGTTCACAGTGGGATTACTTTTGGAATATCGTTCTTTAGGTCCCAAATTTAAAAGACACATTTTACTTATTCTGATAAGCGGCTCAAGGACAGCAGTAAGCTTGCAGCTCACCAGAACGTTTCCAAGTATATGATGCAATCGTCAGGCTTAGTATACGACAACACCACGCCACTTTTAAGTAGCTTAAGCGTTATCATACGTCACGTTGTGCTTCTAGCGGCCATTTTGTGCAACACCATATGGAACATTGTGTTTTTACTGGTACTTTTGTGAATTGTGGACAAATTTGAACATTCTTTACAGTAGACAGACATATATTCATACCTATATTTTTATGTTTCGCATAATTTATTATGTTGCATTCACTTACAGAAACCATTGTGGGGGAAACAATTATTTCATCATAACCAGTATTGCTACTTCATCATTTTTAGGTCTCGCCTAGCGTTGCTGCGCACATGCTTAGCTCGCTCGGCGAGATTTAATGGATATGAGTACTTTCTGAAAAGGGCTTAGTTGGAAACCGGGCAACCGGGTTAGCAGTCACCAGGTTCCCAGCACAACGGTAGCTTGGCTCGAGCGGTTGGGGTACAGGCACCGTGTTAAGCGTACGTCACACCCTCACAATAACCATGCGTTCATCCGTTCCAAAAACGACACTACACCGTAAAAATTATGAAAGAAAGTAGATTGTCTTTATCTTATTTTCTCTTAGTTGCAGGGTTCATAAAATAAATACAAGACAATACGATTCTCCTTTAAAAGGGCAGGTCAAATAAATAATACCACAGTGGGGTTTCAATAAATAGGATCAGGCCATAAATAAACAGGGAATAAATAGGGGTGCAATAAATACCAATGGCTAATATATACTGTCAGACAATAAATACAATGCAGGAATAAATACAGTCAGACAATAAATACAGTCAATAAATAAAGCACCTTCTATAACTTAAATAACACAATTAATGACCATTACAGTTCACATCACTTTCCTGAGGTAGTTTGGTTTTACTATGCCCAAGTACAGCTTGTGACATGGGGGGGTGTCCCACCTAGATTGGTCAAGGCTGGGCCTGAACTGAGGTAGAATAAGGGTAACCTAAGGATCTGGTTCTCCCAAAATACACAACCCCTCACAAAGGTCACTGCACCAGTCTCAGTTCACGCCTGGCACTCCCAGGCTGGTTCTAACACCCCTCTAGCCCCTTAGAATGGTCTTTTAGGGCTCCACAGGGCCTCAGATGCCCTTTCTACCACTTACTGCCCTTTTCACGATAATCGGCTCCGCTCGGCTCCGGGTCGACGCCGTGAGACGGTTCCGGTTCGATGTCGCATCGATCTGTTCCACTTGACGCCGTGTCGATGCCGTCTGGCGGTTCCGGTTCGATGTCGCTGGGCGGCCTCGGTTCGATGTCGCGTCGATCTGCTTTACCTGACGCCGGGTCGGTGCCGTGAGGCGGCTCCGGATCGATGTCGCTGGGCGGCCTTGGCTCGATGTCGTGTTCCGGCGTCACAGGGTCACGGTCTCCCCGCTTCCGGGTGTCTCCGGAGTGCGACCTCCACTCCCGACCTCCGTCGGCTCCACCTCGGGTTCCGGCGACTCCGGAGTGCGATCTCCACTCCCGACCTCCTGCGCGCTTCACCTCGACCTCAGGCGACCCCGGAGTGCGACCTCCACTCCCGACCTCCTGCGCGCTTCACTTCCCCCGTCGACGCCTCACCTCGACCTCAGGTGACTTCCTACTCGACCTCCGGTGCCTCTCCACGACCTCCGTCGGCGCCCTCACTCGACCTCTGGCGGCTCCGGGTACGACGTCTGCTTTCTGTCAGCGCCGCTTCTCCACCTCGGGCTCCAGGTCTCCAGGCTTCTCGACGTCAGGACTCCAGGAGAGCACTGCTGAACAGGTCAGGAACTTGCTGTTCTTCCTCTTTAAGGCCTCTTCACAATATTTAGGTCCTTAAGATGGTTTTTCTGATCTTGATCCCACACAGGGCTCTAGGCTGGGCTTGGTCAGTAGGGACTAGCATCAAGGGTGGGTTTCTGGACCCCACTCCAAGCACTGGTTTCCACCCCTGCTGCCTTACTCCGACCTCCTTCTGAACTGGTCCTCTCTCCTCTCTAGTCAGGTGCCAACTGCCACTCTGAGATGGCCTCCCAACATTCTAAACTGCCTCTCCCTCTGTCACAGGGTTCCAGAATGTTACGGAAGGTTCTAGAAATCTCCAGTGGGTTCTGATGATGTCACAGGTGACAATGGGTGGCCACCATTTTGTGTCTCAGGCCCTCAGACAGAAGTTCCAGGGGTAGGGAAAATGGCTCCCTGACCCTGCATCAACACTAAAAAGTCTGGTGGTTCCCAAAAAGGAAAAATTCTAACAGGGTTTGAGGCAAAAGTGGGACAAAATAAATAATGATGAGGAGGGACCACCCAAAGGGCTGACAGGTCTAACAGGCTTGAAGCCCCGCCTCTTTATTCCCATTGGCTTGCGTCACCGTTTATGTTAAATGGTGCGCCGCCATTGGGAATAAGCTTTCCAGGTTGCCTGACCGGCCCACCCGGACTGGTTCGCCTGCATTACGGCTGTTGTGACGAAGTTTCTTATCAGAAGCTTCGTCACGCTGCCTTGCACGTGCCAGTCCGGCTCTTTGATTGGGCCGGACAAAAAAGCAGACAGGGAGCTGCGTGTTTATTTTTGCATCTGGCTTTCACATTAAAGTGAAAGCGCGATGCAAAAATAAACAGCGGATGCCTGGCAATCGCTTGTCCTATGTGTAATAACTTAAAAAAATCTTTATTGTTGTTGTTTTTGGCGTCACTGGTTTCCCACTTTTGATTCCCCTTTGCGTTAAAAGCCCTCCCTACACCCTCTGCGCATATACCGCCCCTGCAGCAGTCTTATTTTGGCCGTCATCCTTGGGGCCCAGAAGGCCTGCAATACATGCTGTCTACACATTTGTGACACGAAGTGAATTGTAGCAGTTACTTCTTGTTTGCACTGCATTGCACATGAAAGGCACAACAAATACCGTTATTGGCATGCTTGTACAACATACCCTCTCAGGAGCGCTTTAGCACCGGGTGCGCAAGTCTGAATGATTCGGTTTTGAATTTGTAAAACAGTCACACTTTGGGATACAATTTGTGTATTTATTCATGCCCATGTATCGCTTGTTAAAGCCGGTTTTACAGCAAAACATTTTTATTGTGTGCACGTCACAGAATCGAGCCACAGAACACACTAGCAGTCACGTCCACGCCCCTCCGCTCTGCCTTCTTTCTAGTGATCCGAGGTGCAGTGAAGCCCGCCAAGCAGAAACCAGATTGGTTATCAGCCTTGAAGTGGGGATTTTGCATGGATTTGCTGTTTCTCAGAAGCCACGTAGAGCGATGTGTTCACTAGCCATTTATTTTATTCTTATATAGAACACCTTACAAGTTAAATACCAAGTCATGACCTACGAGTTGTTTCACCCTCGGACCTCACAAAACACCCTGTGGATAGTCAACTGTCTACTACTTCTTTCAAGCAACAAAAGCCTAATTTTTTACTTACAATTGCAGTCCAACAAATGCCGGTCTTCCTCCAAGTAACATTATAGGCATGCAGCAGGGTTCTTTTAGAATTTCCAGCTCGTTTTCACATCAGGGCTCCTGTGGGAATTTGATTATTGTTTGCCTTTCCCTATAACACTTTCCCATTTGTTAAAGTTAGAGGTGGTGATGTTAAAAATATCAATGGCAATACTGCTTTGCAAATATAATTATTCAACAGCAAATAAAAACGCAAAAGTAAAAAACATTGTCATTTTAAATGGCAAAAGCTCTAATTTTTACAAATGCGAGACCTATTGCATTGGAAATGCTTGTTTTCTATGCAGACATGTAGTGAGCCTCCAGTGGAATGAGAACTTTGGTATCCTGTTTCTTAGCATATGTAGAGGCAAAAAAAGGGGAGGAGTTTACCCCACAAAACAACATATCTTTACTAAAACACTGCTTAACCCCTTGCAATGCAGCATTTTGATTGGTTGCACAGATGGGGAATGGGAGGCTGGGCATGTTCCCAATCAGGCTGTGCAATGCATTCTGGTAGGGAACGTGAAAAGTGTGCATGATTGTTTGGCCAGCCCCAGAAGCCAAGCAGTCATGCCACTTTGGAGTGCACCAACCATTCCTCCTCCCGGACGTCATGGGAGCCCAGCCCTGCCCCGCCCAACCCGTCTGATACCAAAATAACTTGATAATAACAGAAATAAATTCTGTTATTATCATTTTATTTTTGCATTTTACACTGCTCCCAGAGCAGTGAGGCAGCGCTCCTCCGCCTTAGCAGAGCAGCCGCCACTGAGGGCTGATTAGTATAGCCTACAGATGTTCTGAGACTGGAGCATTAGCCAAGGAGCTAGAGTGCATGAATTAATTGTTCAACATTCTGAAATCCATAGCGTCAGACTTAAAGCATTGTCGTGCAGCCTCTAAAATGAATGCTGGTGGAAAGCACATTAAATGAGTGTTAAATACTGTACACATATTTACACTCGCTTACAAAGACGCACAATCGGGCGTCACTGTGGACTGAATTATCGAGCAATTCATCCTTAATTCAAACGTATATTTAAGACAGTTAAACGCATGGTGTCTTGTGCTTATTTGTTCCACTCTATTTAAACATAATGTATGGAATAAGCACCTTACAGAGGGGTCGGCTTAGGGAAATTGTGAAGCATAATTTTGTCTCAACAGTATAATTGTCTTCTTTCAAGTTTAGTTTCCCACAACGGCAGCCCTCCCACACACATCCTGAAAGAAGTGGCCTGATTAGTGCACATCCTCATATTTTTCAGACCCCGTGCCTGTAACACAATCAGACTTGTGCACAGATAAGTGTGGAAAGAGCGTGCATGTGAATGCCCGAAATGAATTGCTTTAGGAGCGTGAACCAAATCTACATTGCCCCATGGCTGGTGGGCGTGGGCTACCAGGTCAATCTCAATGGGATTGCATATATACACAATGCAGGTGTAAATTGCACATGTATGACACTTTTACACACTTTGCAATCTTGTGAAACACTCGTTGACGCTTAAATAAGACTTGACCCTTGCAAGACCTTAGCGTGTGGGTCCCATGATATTTCTTTGCACAGTGCAGCACACACAATGGAGAATTTATTGTAAAGAGCAGACCGAGTTCAGCAGCGTTCTCCAGCTGTCATTGTTTCTTTCCGAGAATAAGTGAGAGAAAGCAGCTGTGGTCTGATTGTTTTATGATTTTTTAGAGTAGACTGTATTGGAGGTTGAACGTTTAATACTTAGTGTAAAAATAAGGAAGAAGTCGTGGGTATTACATATTGTGATAACATTATTTAGAAAAAATGTTTATTCGGGATCTGGTATTTGAATAATAGTGTGAAATTACAATTTCCGTCTCAGAATTTCTTCTTGCCTAAATGTGAGGATTCCCCACAATGGAATAATCGCATTAAATATTCTTCCCGGAGACAAACTGTTAAATGATGTAACTATAAATTAGATTATTAAATGTATGCTTTACATGCGTCTGTTTCCCGAATAGCACCTACTACACGCCACGTATGATCGATCAAGTGCACACCACATACCCTTGTCATTGTATAACAACCCAATTCATGAAGAGAATTATAGAATTTTGAGCCATCTTTAAAAAGAGGTGCATGTACAGCATGGATCTTTCTGAAACACACCCCTCAACCTTATTACTAAGGCCCTTGTTAGGTTGTGTTGACTCCAGTTAGAAGCACCTCTGAAAGTATCCGCCTGTACACCCAATATGCCTCACAGACCAGCCTCCGTTCTCGGCTGTATTGAGAACTTTCCAAAGCAAGCAAGAGCTTCCCCTGGATTCCCACCTGTACTAGAAGCTGTACAGCCTGAGACAGAGCTCCTAGAGCATCCACCTGTTTCCTCCCGGAGCCGCGGTCTGCCTCTCCTCTTCCAGAAAGTCTTGAAAAAGCTGGTAGTGGTTGGTCTAGGCCCCACCTTTGCCATTGTTGACTCTAGCTGTCCCTAAACCAGAGCAACATATAAATCATTCCAACCTCTTCATTGCATGACTTATGGTCCAGCTTCACCCTCTCTCTTGCCTAGGCCTTCACTAGATTTTTCCACATAACCCCTTTTTGCAAACATTTTTCAATCCACTCCCACCCCGTCCAAAATCTTATGGTATTACCATGGCTAGTAGATCTAATAATCCTCCATATCACTTTACCCAATTCCTTTGGGAATTCCCCCTCTGGTCCAAAATACATGCTATATGTTAGAAACAGGGGCAGGAAACCCTCGTTGTTATGGAATTGTGTGCGGCTCCACTCTAACCCTTGAGTTACAAGATATGCTAATGCACAGGCCCAATCCTCTTGATACGCCTCAATTCCACAGGAACACATTTTCCACAGCTTCACTATTCTTGTTTGCCTCTACATTGGAATTTTTCTGTAAACCTGAACACCTAGTCATACAAAGTCTCCTGACAGTCACAGTCCAGTTACTTCAGCCTCTTGCGCTCAGTTGGTTCTTTTCTTCATTTCATCAACTCTTCTTAAAAAACACCCAATCTTGTCTCTGTTCGGCCCCCGTATGCCGAGATCCTGACAATGACGTTATCCAGAAATGATGGCACCGATTGACTCCTGTCAAAGCGATTTCAGTCTCCTGGATCTCAGGACAGCTGCCTCAGAATGTAGGTTATTATGTTACACAATGCTGAATTTGTATTTCTTATTTCTGAGAAGCTTGTGCCATACATTATTGTGTGCTGTATTACACCTGGTAAACCCGCCCTGTACATCCAGCAGTTCTTCCTGGGCCTACCCTTTTATTTTTTTGCAGAGTTTTTTATAGCGCGACTTGACCCCAATCCAATCAGGTATCAGAGCGCTTTACATAGCACCAGTTACGTTACATGAGGACACACATTCATTTTTTTGTTAGGCACGGGGAGATTAAGTGATTTGCCCAGAATCACAGGATGTTTAGCGTCCTTACCGAGACTCGAACCCAGTTCCCCCAGGTCCGAGGTCGAGCGCCCTAACCGTTAGCCCAACTCCTCTCCCCTCGATTTAGAAACCTCATAAATAAAATACACTGTGGTGTCACTGTTCACAGATTCTCAAATTCAAGGCATGGCTTGTTGCTACATTGGATAGTTTATGAATGACGTCATTGGTAAAAGAGAGCGGTTGCCAGCAGCACCATATGTCTTGTGTATAAAAAGCCTTTATGGGTCACATGCATTGTAATTGATTATTAAAAGCATATAATTAATTCATTGTGGAGTATTTTTGCAATGTAAAAATCCATAGTGCATATGTTCATACTCCTTACTCTTCCTGTACTAATATCCTAAGAAGTAGTTATCCCGTAAAGGGTGTCCCAAAATAACAGTGATAGACTTCTGGTAAAAGGCATGGCCCTTATTGGGAACAGCAACACTAGCAAGATTTGACATGTTCCTGTGGGAACCAGGGGTCGACCAGTAGGACATGGGCCTTCAGGATCAAATTGAAAAGGATTTTCCAAACGTAGGGCCCTAGGTCAAAAGAACAAGAAACTCTGTGGGACATGGGAGGTAGAGGAGACCGTAGGTAAATCAAGCACTTGGGATGTGCCTTAAGTTTATGGTTAGAACGAGGATCCTTAGCTGTTAGGAAATGCTGCCTCGGAGGCGCATGAGTTTCACCAAGCCTCACGGAAAAGTATACCTTTTGAGGCTCTCTTTTTGTTGTCACTGGGGGTGTTTTTTATGGGGCATTCCTCTTCTCCCCATCACTCTGTTCTACCAATAAGTTCCATATTACGCCATTAGCTGGCTCACGTGTACTATAACTGTTCTCCTTAACATCACTTTAGTACTGTTCCTTTCATCTCCCTTCACTTATACTCCTTTACTGAGATCGAAGTGTCACTAAGACATCAATCACTTCAACCATTTAATATAAAAGTAATACTAAATGAGAATGATCAGAATATATAATTAATTTGTTGTACACATATTGGCAGCTAGGGGCTTCTTACTGCACCACCTGTGGTATCCACTAGGTACAAAGGCGTATTGCCCACCTCCATAGACCAGCTTCCAGATGGCCCAATATTAAAGACATTTATTTACACTCGAGAGGCAACATAAACAGAGTTTATTGAAAAGGAAGTGTTAAAAAAACAGTAAATGCATAGCAATAATCAGAAGATTTTCTTACTATCCATTCTATTCTTTTATATTTCTTCTTTAGTGTAAACAACAACGCAGCCAATGCATTTCGCCCAATCACGAGCTTCCTTAGGGCATAAATCAGTTCAAGTAATGTCCAATTAAACGGACTATAGTCCTGAAATTCCGTAAGCGCAGCAACTTTCCAAGGTACACTTGTTCTGGAAAAAGATTTTGCATTGTAATAATAGTAGATGCGAAATTCGCAGTATTGGTGCTAGGTACGTGAAAGTGAGTACTTCAGCTGTCCAAGCCATTGTAAATGCGTCCAGAGTCTGTATGTAAGATCGTGGTCCACGATTGTAGTTCGTTTTTTTGGGACATTATTTGAACTGACTTATGCTCTGAAGAAGCACATTCGTTTCCATACTAATTTTACACATCAATTTGTTTTTCTGTTTTTGGAATTTAACTTATTTGCTTTTTCAATTAATTTTGGACACAGAACAACTTTTTGATCAAATTAAAGTTGATTTAATTTCTATAGTCTAATTATTTTTGACATTTATTTTCATATGGGTGATGTTCTAAATAGTGTAATTAATAAGGATGGGTAGTGTGTTAGGGTTACATCTTTAATTTGTGTTTGGTTTGGGATAATTTTAAGGAACAGTGTTGAGTAATGTGATCAGAGTAACAATCATATAAACGGAATGGCTGAAGAGTCGTTCTACGCCGAAATCAACAGAACTCTCCTACACAAGCTCCAAACCATCCAGAACGCTGCAGCCAGACTCGTCCACTGGACCCCACGGCACGAACACCCAACACCTACGAGATCTCCACTGGCTCCCCGTCGAGAAGAGAGTAACCTTCAAACTGCTCACCCACGCCTACAAGTCCCTCCACAACATCGGGCCCAAGTACCTCAACGAGAGAGTCTCCTTCAACGTGCCCAAATGAAAGCTCTGCTCCGCTGACCTCGCCCTTGCAGAAACCCCCCACATCCGCAGAAGCAGCCAAGGCCTGGAACGAGCTCCCAGTCAACATCAGACACTCCCCTATTCTGCACACCTTCAGGAAGAACCTCATGACCTGGCTCTTCGACTGAACCGGAGCTGCACCTCCCCCCCCTCCCCCCCCGCTCCTCCCCGCAGCGCCTTGAGACCCTCACGGGTGAGGAGCGTCCTTCATAAAAACCCTGATTGATTGATTGATGGTAAGTTTTAGTATTGATGTTGTAGTGAAGCCAGGTCTCCGTAAACAAAAATATTCTTCCTCGTCAGTGGTTCACTTCTCTCGGGTATCTGTTGTAAGGTTATGCTTCAGTTGCCGTAAAGAGTCACACAGCTGACCGATGATTTGCTTTAAGATGGGTTAGTGTGTGGAAAAGTAGAGCCCGCCGGCCTGTGCCTGGATGTGCTGAATCCAGGCTGCAGCTGACTGTATTTCAGTGTGGAATATGCCTGTTGAAGACCATTAAGAAACAAAGGAAGGACACAAGGCTCGTGGCGCAGCACGACAATACATAAATCAACAAATGACAATGAAAGAAGAGGCACTGAACAGAGGATACAATAGTCTCTTTAGCCCTGAGGAAGGTAGTGGAGTGTGGTGGTGCTCCAGTATAACCAACTGCTGTCTCTGCTGTTAGCCACCAGACTTTATAAACCACTGCTTGAGAGGGAATTGAATCCTGTGCTTGCGGTATCTCAGTCAGAGCAGCTGTCAGCCCAACTCTCTCTGTACTGACATCAGTGCACTTGTACATGCCTGCTAACTGCTTCTGACGTGGGTCCCCTGCTCACTTTGCCACTGGATTCAAGATAGCTTGGCTGATGAGGGTTATGAACCCGAAACTGGTCCCAGGAGGCTTGTTTCCAGTCCAGGGAAGACATGGCTTGGTAGTTCGGGCTGGACTGTTCCCATGAGGCACAAGGTCAGACTGATTTGCATATGGCCATGTCTGAACTGTAGTGGTGGAGTGAGCTAAAGAATGATGATGGATTTAACCCAGATCAGTTGACTGGGGGTGAGTGTTTGATTTGCTCAAGCGCTCCGTCCATCATCCCCTTTGGTATCGCTTTGTTCGCCCTAAGTTGGCAGGGTATGCCCAGACGTGGGTCCCTTGCTCACTTTGCCTCTGGATTCCAGATAGCCTGGCTGATGAGGGTTATGAACCCGAAACCGGTCCCAGGATGCTTGATTTAGGTCCAGGGAAGACATGGCTTGGCAATTCGGGCTGGACTGTTCCCATCAGGCACAGGGTCAGACTGATTTGCATATGGCCACGTCCGAACTGGGGTGGTGGAGTGAGCTAAAGAATGATGATGGATTAAACCAAGATCAGTTGACTGGGGGTGAGTGTTTGATTTGCTCAAGTGCTCCGTCCATCATCCCCTGGGGGAATGTGGTAGGATGCCACCAGGTATTGCTTTTGTCTTTTAGTTTTGTGGTGTCGTTGCCAAGAATGGATGGCAGAAATCACGTTTTTTTCCCGAGAGACGAGGAAATGTGGTGAGGCAAGGCATTTTGCGTGCGGCTTCTAAATGACTGCTATCCTCAGCACAGCTAAATCATGGAATGTGGAAGCTTTCTGCTCTGCTTCAAGTAATGTCCAGCATTGTGCTGCCCATGGCTCATCACCTAGCCTACTCATTGTAGCATCTATATCTCCCCTAATGGCAAGATGATTCACTCTTGGTTTCTCTCTTATGTATTATGCCGACGACACACAAAGTTTGCTGGACATCAAAGCTACAGCCAGCTGCTTACATTTTCAGAATTGTCTCATCTCTGTGGTCTCCTAGATTATCTTCGTTGTGTAAACAAATGATTGTGAACTGTTAAACGAAAATGTCGATCATTTACCTTTTTGATAACAACATGATTTCAACCCTGAAAGTTGTATCCGAAATTCGTAAGTGTATCTATTCCGTGGGTGAGTAATTAGTAAAATGACAGTTGTAGGGAAGGGTGGCGTATCTGAAAGCCATTTTCAGCATTCAAGTAATGGTCGACACCGTGAAGCTTTGTCGCAGATCTTCCGGCAGGGGGCAGTATGGCTCTTTCACACATACTTAGTTTGCCTCCTGGCTATTTAACGACATTGAGAAGAAAAAAAATCAACCGCGAAGTTGGTAGTTGTGGGAAATGTGAAGTGTTTACATTTCTAATCTGCCTTTAACAATGGTCTTCTGTTTCACCCTTCTGCAAAATTAATTCCTATTCATCAAACGAGTGCAGGGAAACGAAGTGAATGAAGCAGTCTTTCTGCGGCCAGTGGGTGAGTGTAACAAGCACGTTGTAGAAAATGCATCCCCGTGCGCTGGCAAAAACCGATGTTTTGGAAAAATCATTAGTTGCGTATGAGCCCCTTCCTTTGATTCTGTTTAAATGTACATAAACCAGGTGTGTCTCTGGCTCGCAGCTAATCCTCGTCTCTCGCTTGGAGACAGGCAGGGCGTGTGGTATGCGGTTTCAGACATATCAAAACTTGCGCTGCGATTTATCTTTCCATTCTCGCGCGTCACCAAATGAGAGGCCACCCAAACCAATACCACTTTCGCGGGCAGAAATGAAAAGTTCAGCTCTTATGCATTATCTGATCCTGACAATAGGGGGCAGCGGTGCTCTCTGCTTTGAAGTTGGGACTGTGGGGAGCTGCGTAAGGCGAGCTGTTGCCTGCTGGAAGAAGAGCATCTATTTAGGATGTCACTTCTCGGCTTTTAGTGCCGGTACCTGGTTCTAAACTTCCATCACATTTAGTTCAGCGTGTTTTTTTGCTCGCGTGTCCTTTCCTGCTGCGTGCCATCGCGTTGCGTGCCATGTTCACCACTCATTTCATCCCTGGTCCCCAGTGCATCCATTTCCCCCCTTCTGTGAATTATGGAGAAATCACCGAGCCACCGAAAGTAAAAAAACATTTTTGGTCGTAAAGATCTGGTTGCAGGCGGCGCCTCAGTAATGCAATGGAGAGCATGATATTGAGGGCAGTAGAATGCAATCTGAATTCAATTCATTGTTCGTTCGTTCTGCTACACAAGAGCCCAGATAGGGAGTCAGAAGAAGTAGGCTGTGCATGGATTGAATCTTGTGAGCGACATAGTCTGTAGGCACCTGATCCACTTAGTGGCTGCCTGCAAGAGCATGTGTGTGTTTGAAGAAAGAATGTAAAAGTGAGGGTGAGGGAAGCTGTGCTGCAGTGTGTCATGCTAGGGCCTGAGGAGAGTGCAGAGGGGCCTGCTATGAGCAGGACGGGGTGCTGGGCTCCAGCCCAACCCAACCACTGTGAGATCACTAGGTTTGGAGTGGTCATGCACGTAGCGTCCTGCCAGCCTAGGCACTCACCAATAAGTACGCCACACACGGAGAGTCATTTTTACATGTCTTGATTCCGCGGCGTGTAAGTCAGAACTCCTCATTCTAACCCTGCCTTCAACTCATCCCTCCAACCCTAACTGCACAGGTCCACGGTATACACAGGGAACCAAAAGAGCTGTTGCAAGACACTACATCTCTTCTTTGTTAAATAAAAAGTCACAGCCTCCAAAAATAGATAAATAAATACACGGGTAACTACATGAATAAATAAGCACAAGCAATTGCGATTCTTCAGTTAAGCGTCGGGGCACCCGAATCACACGTTCTGACCGGATCACTGGAAACTGGGAACTGTCAGTTGAACGGTCAGTGATCTGCACATGTGAGGTGTGATTATCAGCAGATCTAGAGTCATCAACAGTCTGCCGGGACCCAGTCTCTACATTGACATGGATGTTTGGTGAGTGATCGTCCACATGTCGAAAATGAGAGGAATCTCTCGTATGAGACTTCCCCGAAAGCTGGGCAGTCACCATATGTCCTTTGGTGTTGGTAATAGTAAAGGGTTGAACCGCAAAAGGAGCGTCACATTTCCTTCTTCTGTATTATCTAACCAGCACTCAATTTCCTTTTGTAAAAGTTAAGTCCTTTGCATGATGTTGTCGGTCAAAATATATTTTCATTTTCTGTTTGCGACCAAAGTTCGTAGTGTAAACATCCTCCTCATTCTTAGATCTGAGGTTGGTCCATTGGGGTAGCTTGGTCGTCATGGCTTTTCTAAACGTAAGATTAGCAGGGCTTTCCCCTGTCTTTAAGTGAGGGGTTGAATGGTAAGCAGAAAGAGTAGTGTTTAAAATAGCTTTGAGATCGAGCTTATCCAAAGCAGCACACTAAGCAGCTTTCTTTAGAGTAGTCATAAACCATTCTCCAAAGAGTAGTGCTTTTTTGATTATTTATATTGGGTTGATTTAGAAAGTCTTTAAATTCTCGACTATTGAAAGGTGGGCTATTGTCATATTTTAGTACTGCAGATACACCCCATGTCGCAAAGATGACATCTAGTTTATGAATTACATTTTATGTGTAGTGGATGGAAGGTCTTCCACCAATGGAAAATGGAAGTATTCATCAACAATGACTAGATGGCCATTCTCAAGAGGACCAAAGAAATCAATATCAATTCTCTCCTAAGCATGATGTGGCAAGTCTGACATGGGTAAAGGGCGCTGAATGATTTGGGATTAAATACAGTTGCATATATGACAAGTCTTTAATTCTTTTTCAACCCTTTCTTCGAGATATGGAAACCAGATTGGATCACAGAGAGCTCTTTTGGTTGCAACTGTTCCTCAGTGTCCCTCATGGGTGGCATCAATTGCTTGTTGTCATAGACTCTCAGGAATAACAATTTGTATACCTCACAAAACAAGGCTTAATTGGGTCATTGAAAGTTCAGGTCTTACATTTTTTAAACTTCAAATACTCATTGCCATTAATGAATGGCCTGGAGTGCTGGTTCCATGATGGATGAGCAATATTGTCATTTAATCTTAACATGTCACTATCTTTGCTTGTGGCAGTGACACTTTGTTGTAAAGGCATGGTAGCTTGTATGCTTGATTTCACAATAAAATTGATGTAGGTCTCCGTTGTCTTAGATGGGGTACCAGGGCATTGTAAGGGCATTCTTGAAAAATAATCAGTTGGATTCTTGATCATTCCCTGGACGATGACTGATCGTATAGTTGTATTCTTGTAACCTCAAACCCCAGCATTCAATTCGAGGAGGCATTTTGGCTTTTGGATTGCCAAATATCGTCAACAGTGCTTGATGATCAGTCACTTCAGTAAAAGGTTCCATACAAGAAAACATGGAAATATTCACAAGCCCTAACTACTGCCAAACTTTTTCTCAGGTTGTGGGCAAGCATGTTTTTTTGATGACAGGCTCCTACTGGCATATGCCATGATATGTCTCCGTACATTTGACTGTAAGTTGTGCTGTGCAAGGATTGCGCCCAGCTCGACAACTACACTCTCTGTATAGTTTGGGATCAAAGTAGGCCTTTTCAGTGGCACTCTCAATGGCGTGATTGATGTGTTGGAAGCTCTTCTCACACTCTCACAACCAATAAAAAGATACATTCTTTTTTGTGAGTTCTTGTAAGGGTGCACTGACCATAGCAAAGTCTCATATGTATCTCAAACAGTAACTCGCCAGTCCAAGAAAGGATCATAACACAGAAATATCTTGTGGGGGATTTGCAGTAGACAATGCTTGCACTTTTGCTTGATCAGGTTTCTTACCCCCTCCAGAAAAGACATCAACAAAGAATTTCAAGCTTTTCTTGTGGAATTTACATTTGTCGACATTCAGAGTTGAGCCTGCATCAGTTAACAAATGACATACTTGCATGAGAGCTTTGTCTTGTTCTTTCTGTGTGGCTCCGAAAATGAATATGTCATCACTATAATTAAATGCATTTACTACAGGCTGTATGAAACGTCGAATGAGGTCTTGGAAAAGTTCTGCTGCAGAGGATACACCAAATCTCAATTGCTTATGTGGGAATGTGCCTAAAAGTGGGCACATTGGTGCAGGGTCACCCTCTTGTCCACGGGTCCAGAGACCAACAAAATAGAGATCAGCACTGGAGTTGGAATAAATAACAAGTTTATTAATCACTCATGAGTGGGACCACATCCACACACCACTCTCAAATGCTGCAGGAGGTAGTACACTGAATTCACAAACCCTGTCCCTTTTATACCGGTTTTCTGCAATGTAAGCATGTGAACAGAAATAGGAAGAACAAGTTTTAGAAATAGTTATCAGCAAACAAGGGCAGATGAATAACTACGTGGTCAGCAAAGTGGGAGGGGGAGCATGAATGGTTATGACAGCAGTAAATGGTCGACAGTTAACATCTGAGACCAGGTGCACTGGCAGCTACAAACCCTCAGCACGTACATAGCTTTTAGCTGAGTCAGGAAGTCAACTAAAATAGATAACACAAGCAGAGTGAAAAGATGAGCAGCAGAGGACGGGAGAATTACGAAGGAAACGAAATGGACACCACAGCCAAAATGGCTGTTGCTTATGCTAAGTAAAGTATTACACACTTCCACAGAAGACCCTTTTAGCATAAGCTAAGACATTTTGTTATGCTTTAAAAGGGGTACGATAAACATCATGTATATGAATTATCATCATATCGCTGACTTCTTGGTCTATTGCTAAACGGGCATTTACATTTTGGACATTTGTTTTAGATGGTAGACAAGTAGTACAAGTGGGAATACAGAGAGAACAAAGCATTGGATACATAAACAACAAGAGAAGAGAATTGCAATAATTATGAGCAAGGCCGATAATATTTTTAAACCACATACAGAAAATACGCTCCAGAACCATCCAGCCCAAGCCCATGTTCCTGAATCTTGATGTATCTCAGTGGCTATTTTATGCATTTTGGAAATGGCATCATAAACAGAAGGGGCTTGGTCAGGGATAAATACACAACAACTACTACCGGTAATGCCACATGCTCCACCACGATCAGCTAGAATTACGTCTAGCACCATCCGGTTTTGTAAAGTCACAATTCTCGTAATTTGGAGTTCTTCCGTAATATTTCCAAGCGCCATTGCTGTCTGATTAGTCACAGCCGCTACTACACGGGTTAAGCGTCTGATTTTCCTGCTATTCAAAGCCGCACCAACAAAGAAAAAGAGTCCCAAATCAAAGTCAACATATTACTGTAATGCAGTGTCAGTTTGATCCACTTCATCATTATTGATAGTTCTTTTGAATCGGTTCAAGGAAATATCATTAAACAGTTTTTGATCTTTATGATAAGATGCAGGTGCTAGGAACACAGGAGGAAGCAAGAAGGACACATAACATGTTCCAGACCATCCAATTGGTAGATGATAGTAGCCTTTACTCCCACAAATGAAATAAGTGTGGTGTGAGGATAGAAAACTGCTATTGTTCGTTCCAGTAATGTTCAATACTGTGGTACAGTCACTTCTTCCAACTGGGATACTACCAAAACTGCTCACACAAAGATTTGCTCGGGCTTTAGTAACAGCAATAACAAAAGGCCCGTTACCCTTGGCCGTTCAAGTGTTGGGGAAAATTTAACATGTGGAGGAATTTCCTTTGCGATACTCCTCCATTTCCCATACCCTTCCATGTTCCGTGGGGACAGGAGTAGTAACAGTCAATAAGTTTCGAGACCCGGAGCTACTTCCACTACAACCCACATTATTACGGCAATGATGACAACAGTCAAAGTTAGTCCAATAGCGAACATCATATTTTTACTACAGACTTTTGCAGCATTTGATTTCTTCTCCTCCGGCATGTTCATTTCATAAGTAAACAACAAAACAGATGGTGCCCTAAGGTCTTGGGCAGGCTTGGTTTCTTCACTAACGTTGAGACGAGTAGTCACTAATAGGCTACCCCCCTTTGTAGTCAGTCTTTAACCACCCAGGACAGTGGCTCAAACAGTCTCTTTCTGCGACGAAATATTTCTTCCTGGATCGAAGCAGATATCTAGATGTACCAGGGATCGTGTGGTCCGGGAAGACTTCCTCAGGTCTTTCAGGTGACAGAGCTCGTCCTTTCTCTGTGACCAGGATGTCGCGGTGGTCTGTCAACACAGCTGGGCTCACGAGGTCATGCGGGACTTTTGAACAATGGGTGGCATGCACCCAATTCTTCTGGTTGCTCACTCGCACTGCAGTTCTGGTAGCCAGGAGGACTTGCTCCGGTCCGCGCCAACGAGGTGCCAGGGAACTGGTCCGTTGAAACGACTTTGTCAAGACAAAATCGCCAGGCCGCCGATCATGGCCATCACCCTGCGACCTGTCTGGAAGGGCTTCCCGTATCTGCTGATAAATAGAAGACATGCTGTCAGTTAACTGGGACAAATAGTCACTCATCACCACAAGTCTGTACTAAGCTCACATGCTCTCGTCAGTGCAATCAGCTCGGCCGCTTGGGCTGACTTCTGTGGGATGCGAGCTGTTTTAACTACTGTCTGAAGTGTTGTAATCGCATAGGCAGCAGATGTAGGGCCATCAGGCAATTTTAGACACGAGCCGTCAACCCATAGCTCCCCATCAACACTAGGGAGAGGTGTATCTTATAGGTCAACGCAGCCTTTTGTTTGCTCTTCAGTAAGGAATATACAATCATGTAACTCTTGCAACTGAGACTGAGTAGCTGGAAATGGCAATAGTGTAGCAGGGTTTAGGGTCAGACATCTTTTCAGCGTAATATGAGGGCCAAAAGTGTCAATTCATATCCTGTCAAGCGAGCACTAGTCAAATGCTGTGTTTTGTTTGATTTAGCAAAGCATCAACAGAATGGGGTACTAACACACGCAGTTTATGTGACAAAACTATTCCTTCACTCTGACGTATTGATACAGCCGTTGCTCCCACTGCTCGGAAATATCCAGGCAACTGGGTCAAGGACAGCTGAGAAATATGCACAAGGACATTGCTTATCACTGTGTGTCTGTGTTAAAACTGAGAGGGCACAACCTTCCCTCTCTTGGACATAGAGTGTGAAAGTCTTAGTGTAGTCTGGAGTTCCTAATACTGGTGCAGAGCAAAGAGCTTGGCGTAACTGTCAGAAGGCATTCTGACATTCAGTAGTCCATGGGAGGGGCATCGGAGTGTCTTTAGTCAAAAGGGCCAACAAAGGTTTAATAATGTGTGAAAAACTAGGGATCCACTGCCTACAAAAAGAAGTGAGGCCAATCAGTGCACGGACATCCTTCTGAGTACGGGGCACGGGAGTATCTAAAATAGTCTGAATGCAGTCTGGTGTAAGTGCACGTCCCTCCTTAGCCAAAAGGTGACCTAATTAGGTAACCTGCTGTCTACAAAATTGCAATTTCTTTCTCGAGACTTTGTGATTGTGAGAGGCAATAAATGATAACAATAACAGTGCTCCTTCTTCACTTTGCTCAGGCATATCTGCAGCCAACAAGATGTCGTCAACACACTGGATAAGAGCCACCCCTGTTGGTACAGGAAAGGAATCAAGCTGTCTTTTTAATGCCCGACTGTAAATACTAGGACTTTCTGTATAGCCCTGTGGAGCTCTACAGAACCGGAATTATTTATTTTTCAACATAAATCCGAAAAGATAGCGGCTTTCAGAGTGAATGGGTATTGAGAACAAAGCATTCTTCAAATCGATCACTGAAAATGTAGTGGCAGTAGGAGGGACCATAGTGAGAAGTGTAGTGATATCAGAAACTACTGGATATTGGGGCACTACACTTTTATTAACTTCTCGCAAATCAGTAATGAATCTGTAGATTTCAGTGTCAGTGTTGTTTTTTCAAAATAGTTAGGATAGGGCTATTGCAAGTGTTCTAGGGGACTTTTTTCACTACCCCTACTTTAATCAAATCCTGAACAATATGTGCTAATGCTTCTTCACCTTCTCGGGATATTTTGTATTGGGGCAGTCGAGGCAATGAACACCCTCCTTTACTTGAATATGTACAGGTGGAATAACCATTTGACCCACATCAGTATCTGATTTATCCCGCAAAGTACTGGGTAAGGATGCCAGTGCGACATCCTCATTGATAAGACAAGATTTCTCAAACATTGGATAATTGTCATTCAAAATAACACGCACACCTTCCAGAGAACAACGTATTGTGGCCCAAAAATATTTAAGCATATCGATATCCACAATGTTGTCCGGTGTGGTGGGGGAAAGCAAAAATGGACATGCTGCAGTGAATTTATCAAGTCTGAATTCAAGTGACTGTGAAAGTGGGCTAGGTGTAGGTGTCCCATCGAATCCTACCGATGTTATCATTGTGCCAGACTGGGGAGCCCTAGGAACCAGATTTTTAGACTGAGCACTACGGGTAGCTCCTGTATCAACCAGAAACCGATCAGTAGATCCCAAGACGTTTGCGTCAACATAAGGACCCATTTGATCTACTGGCACCTCAACCGGTTCCTTACCCCATCCTAGGCATCCCTATGCATAATCGGAATCTGCAAGGGTATCAGCAGAATAATCAGTCATTTGATTTCGTCTATCAAAAGTATTAGAGTAATTTGATTCTTGTTCAACTGCTTCAAATCTGGGACGAGCTCCTGTACCTCCTGTGTTTCCTGAATTCCCTGGGCGCCCTCTCATACTTCACCTTCCCCGCTGGTACTGCTGACCTCGCAAAAGAGGGCACTCAGAACGCCAATGCCCAGTCTCTTTACAATAAGCCCTCTGATCAGGGTACAAATTTGCTCGAGGGAGAGGGGGCACTCCAGGTTATACATTGCACGTCTGCCTCTTCCACCTCCCCTAAATGGTGGACCATATACTTGAGCCAACATAACTTTTGTCTTCAATTCTTTAACCTTCTTATCCTCCCTGCCTTTTGCTTCCTGTTCCTGCCGCTCATAATATTGGGCCATAGTCGAAAGGGAAACTGGGGAAGACGTGGTCCAAGAACTCTCACTGGCCTTTAAGCGACTAGCTATTTCTGGTAACATATTAGCGACAAATTTATCGTCAAACACATTTTTACCCGTATCATCGGCCAATGACTGACCACTAAAATCATGGAATGTTTCCTCAAAACTTGAAAAGAAATCAGAAACTGACTCATCTGTTTACAGGATGCTAACGTAGTCCAATCTATTTTCTTAGGGGTATGAAAGTCTTTAACTTAGTTACAATAGCTTTAGGAATAACTAATATCTCCTTCTGAGGTTTCTGCGCAGGCTCCCTTTCTGCATCTATTTGTTCTAAATGTTCCCAGGTATCACCATATGCTACATTGTCATCTATTTTACGTATCGGTCTCCACATAGCAGGAGGCAAAATAGGCCAGAAGAACATATCAATATCTGGCAAGGTCATAGTGCAGAAGCTAATGGCTCCTTCCACCTCCTCATAGAAGGCGGCAGGATTTTTCCGGGGGTCGGGCAAAGCAGCTTTAAGAGCCATCACGTCAGCTTTACTCCAAGGAGTGTAAACCCAATTATATATAAAATATCCCTTTGCATCATCCGAAGTTTTATCATCATTGGTTCCCGCACCCTTCGGAGAAACACACAGGGGTGCAGCTTTACGCAAAGGTTTTATAGCAACTGTAGTACTACTGGGTGCAACCTCTTCCACCGGAGCATCTACGTCCTGTACTTGAGTTTGAACTGCTTCTATACCTCTCTGTTTTCTAGCTTATTCTTGCTTCTTTCGTAAACGTAATGTTGCGTCTCGTATTTTAACCACTCGTCTAATTATATCAGATAAGGCCGAGAAAGGTAAAGTCCCCTCTGTTAATCGTTTATAATCAGTATTTATATCAGCTGGCTCTAGTTCCTGAGAAATTTGTCTATAATTAAATTTTACCTCCCAAGCAAATTTTACTACAAAATAAAATTGCTCCATATTTTGCCACTGTTGAACCATAGCTACGATGACAGATGCAGTGTGAGGCCGACGAGCCTCCTCTCTAGCAGCGGTTTTTAATTTATCTTTTTCTGCTTTAGTCAAAGTAGAGTGAATCTGTCGCCCATCTTGCTTATCTTGTTCTTTGTCATCTGAAGACAAATGCTCGTCGTCAGAAACCTCATCAGGGGCACTTGGAGTGGGAAATTTATACGGGGGTGAGGGGCGTTCCAATAGGATGCAGTCATCCTGAGGTTTATTAAGTAAGGGATAAATAGGGCGCCTAATAGGGTACTGGCCATTTACCTCTAATCGACGTTCCCCATCTTCTTTTTGTATATTTTCTGTCTTTTCTTTATTTTTTTTATTCTAGCGCTTTTTGATATATAGTTTTTCGTTGTTCTTTTTCTGCTATAGCTTCTGCTCTCTTCGCTCTCTCGTACTTCTTTCTCCCACATATGCACTCAATCAAACATATCTTGTCTACTTTTTCTTACAAATAAACACTGCTCTACATATTGAACCTTTTTAAAATCGAATGACCCTTTCACTGGACATTGCAGATCAGAATCTTTCTTTGTGTATTTGTTCCACAGAGTACCGTACATTATTGAAGAAATACCATATTTGACATACATGTATCTATTAGGTGTCCCCTCTGGGGGAGCCGGCTGACTTTGTTCCATGCTAACTTTGGTACCACAAGAGCAGCAACACCATTTACGGAGTGTGCTGGGAACAGGCATGTTTCATAAATATATGTAAAATATTACTACTCCAAACAAATATTTCAAAAGTAGGTGCTGGTTCCACAATTTTCTTGTATTTCAAAGTGGCTACAAAGGATCCTTGACTCTTTATTTGTATTAAAGTAGCCCGTATGTATACTTTAGTCTTTGACTTAGTAAGTTGTGGTAACGGAGACAGTTCTTGGTATGTCTCCTCAGGCATAATATTTATTTACGCATCACTATCAAATATGAATGGTATCGAACAACCGTTTATTTTTAGAGTGATCTTCTGATAATGTTTGAATGTGTTTGGTACTTCTTCATGTCTATTTTCTTCACTTTGAGTTTATCTCACATTCGATCAGTCTCACATGTGCATGCCTTTCTGAGGTAAACATCGACATCTCACAATTATCATTGTCACTTTCACTAGAAATTGAGACTGAGAAACTCTTTGTCGATGATTTAGATGACGATCAACTTCATTTGGTGTCGATTTGTTTCAGTTAGTGTGACCGCTTGACCTTGTGGGAGCGCGTCAAATGTTGCTGAGGTCTTTACGCTGTGATGTACTTACTTTTCTCTTCGCCCTGCAAGTCATCACAAAATGGTTCACTTTACCACAGCTGAGGCATGTTTGTTCAAAAGCGGTACATTTACTTTTGTGTGGAAATGACAATCCACATCTGTAACACGTTCTTGAATTTCTATGGAGATATCGCCTTGTGTCCCTCAGCCTTGTACCTTGGCTTACTTTTCATGCTCATGACTGACACACTTTGTGTCCCTCCGGCCTCTATGTAAGCCACTTGACAATCAGCATGCTCTTCAGTGTGTGCAGCCTTGAGCACTTGTTCTAAACTCAGAGTTTCCTTCAGCATTATTCGTCACCAGGAATCTAATAGACATCTGTCAGTTACTCTGAGGCGGGTAGCTTCCTCATCATTAAATTCATTGTATTTACAGTGCTTCTCCACAAACTCATCAATGGTCTCACCTGGTCTCTGGCACTCTTTCTTGACTGTATATGTATCTTTCGCACATCGTAATCCACATTTGGCACTGGATTAAATATGACATTCAAGGCTGTTTTGATTTGATCTTACCTCACCTTCTTGTGGTATCTTTTCCATGGCTTCTTTCACTCCTTCCCCAGCCATGTTCCTCAGATACTTCATAATCTTTTTATCATCTTTTTTAGCTATTGCATCTATGAAATCTTCAAAAGTCTCTATCCATGCCATTGATCTATTGCCAATATAGTATTTGTTGGCAGTATCAAATGCAGTTGGGGGTTTTACAAATGTGGCAGCTGTATATAAATTGGCGGACAGTAGTACTCTCTTGGGCGCTTCATATGGAACTTGATCAGGTAGAGCTTCTATAGCGCCTTGTGCTGGCTGCTATCACACCTTGTACTGGCTACGGTAGTCATCTTTACCAACCTTTGGACTTAGAGCATGCCCTTGCTCTTCGTTGGAGCTCTTTACTTGAAGGCTGTCTGGAGACTTGTTCTGGGCCCCTGTGCGCCAGTTTTGGTGGTGGGCCACTTCTGGGGACAACTCCTCATGTACAACCCCTGACCTCCTTCTTTGGGCTTTTGTTGCATGACAATTCGTTAATGGTTTTGGTTAGTAGATGAGCCCTGTGTTCTACTAGTTCATGAAAGGAGATAACATTATGATTTTTGGTCATCTTTGTGCTTAAATGTTTCTTCACAACTACCTGGTTAATCTCTATTTTGTTGCACTTTAATTTCAATTTGACTTGTACTGAAGTATCGCTGTGCGCTGCTTTTGTAAACTGGTTGCATCCGCCTTTAGTGTTCTTTACTCCATATGGCATTAATTTGCATAATGGCGCAATACCTTTTTATTTGTGGCCATTTCATTCAGTTCCAGGCTGCGACATGTAGACTTTCAGTGTCACTTTCTTTATCTTCAGGCGTTTTATGCAGGCTGGTGTTGCGCAGGGATTCCACCTGTCCCAGCGTTGGTTGTGCACTTCAATTGCTGCACCCTTGGCACGCACAAGCAGTTTGCTGGACCACGGCAAACCCTCTGGAAGATTGCTTTCAGTGTATGGGCTTTGGACCCCTATCCTCGTTGCTAGATGTAGCATCCTTCCAGCCTAGGCACTCGCCAATTAGTATGCCACACACAAAGTAATTTTTACACATCTTTATTCCGCTGCGTGTAAGAACTCGATATTCTAAGCCTGCCTTCAACTCATCCTTCCAATGCTTACGTCACAGGCCTATTTTAAACAGTGGGAACGAAAAGAGTTCCAGCGTTCTTTTATTACAAGTCACTACACTGCAGATGGTTTACAAGCCAGGCTGAGCCCTTGCTGGACACTAGGACATGGCTGCCAAGAATTTATAGTTGGACAAATCAGCAATAGGCTGGTCCTGAGCTACCAGGGTGCAGTTTCCACATGGGTGCTCTTCGGTCTATGTGACCCTGCTTTGCAATAATGATTAGCACTGTGGAGAAAAGTGAAGCCAGTGCACACCGGGTCTAGCAGAATCTCGGCTGATCATTGAGTATCTACTCAAATGAGTTCACCCCACGGAAACCACCTTATAGGCTATAGGTTCACAACACAGTCCTGGGACAGTAACAGTCCTAGAACTGTAATCTTGTTCCTATCTTCAGCTGCCAGCATTGCATTTTGTGTCATGTTTACTTTCAGTGTGTACACGTTCCCACCCTTTTTACACTTTCTATGCCCACCTACTTGTCATCTGTTCAGTAGTCTTTAAGTCTGTGTTAATTCTTTCTTTATGTTAAGCCGCGGAACCCAAATATGCTGACATTTGTATGCAAACCAGGCTTGATTTGCAACATTCCCCTTCAAACATTCTTGGCCATTTGCCTACAGGTGTCTACCCAACTGGCAGGTTGTTTGACAGAATGATGATTATATTCTAGGGACTTTACCTCGTTTCAAACCTCCTTTGGTAATTTCTTCGTCATCTCCTTTGATGACCACACCTATGTTCAATTCAGCCTGATCGTTTTGGGCAGTTGCTTCTCATGGGTAATCTGTTAATAAACGTCTTCCTACATCATACATCACAGCTGTGTTTAAATTAGTAAAGGCCATATTGGCATACCACCCTAAAGAAGTGATGTGGCAAATTGAGTGACACTGATTTTAAGTGAAAAACATTGGCTGGGAATACGACCCAAAGTGTCTGAGATTAATTCTCGGTAGAAGCGCGAAGTGAAACTGGTATGACAAGACGTGGGTGCCATCTTCTCTGTTCCACAGGTTTCAAGCGATACCTCTCTAATTAGACCAAAACCTGTCTATGATTTTGTGGGATTTATCTGCTGTGGACCTTACTGACCTGGCAGCTTGGCCTGGGCTGTTCATTTTAGAGCAGGGACAAGGCTTATTTGCATATGCCTGACCTCTGTTTAAAAGGGTAATGTGGGTGGAAAACAATGGATTGGAATGCAGCCCGTGTGATCCCCCATGGGATGAGATTACTTCAATCATTCCTTTCTTCACTTTGTTGATTGTTAGAGTTTTTAAGTAAAACAGTGCAGAAATGTGATTGGAGAGGAAGAAGGACACACAGAATGTCAGCAGTGCCTCTACTTTACGTTTCCACCTGTTGTGGTATTTATATGTAAGGTAAATTATTAGGATTCTAAATTCTATATCATTGAGCGAACACATTTCTCTTTATTTCCACCTACAAAATTAAACTTCCTTTTAGTACCTCAAAATAAAGGGCAATTTTCCTACAGCAGCAATAGTTTACACTGCTATTGCAGAGCTATGGGTCCACATGAATCTGGCACTCTCTCTACTCCTGCAATACTTTTTATGTACTTGAATCTAAAAATGTGTGTTGACACCGCACCCCAACTAATCAACGTCAGTGACTATAGGGCCTTTGGGGCATTAGAATTTGTGCTTTGTAAAGCTCAATGGTGCTGTAAAACTGGCAAACTATAAAATATACAGCTACAAGCTTCACAATGCAATGGTAGGCCAAAAAAAGAGGAACCACAATTACAGGTTAAGGTAGTCACTTGGCAATCATGGATTCTGGATTGTTGAGTATGGCCACAACATAAGTTTTTGTCTCAAAGTCTCCGCTGTTGTCTCTCAGTCTTCCCCATCACACCTTCAGCTTTCGTACCCTCTGTGGGGAGAACCTAGGGCTTTATTCAGTTTGGCAGATCTTGAAATACACCAAAAAGTGTTGACTGGCCCGACCTTTGTATTTAGAAGGCCATTAACATCAATGCACTCATAATAGGGCATGCAAGACATCCACCACTTTTTGTCAGGTGTCCCACATATTGTAAACTCCAAACACACCTCCTAATGTTAGATCCAAAGAGCTGGGAGCTGTACCCTGTAATGTTGTGAGCTGGGTCAGCCTCTGGATTGGTCCGGTAGCCAAAATGTATCTGGTCGGTCTAGAATAAGTTGTTGATGGAAGGGTACCCATCTTACATTGTCATCTTTACATTGAAGAAATTATTTTTGCCTTTGATTTACTTTCAATTGTAATCCAGTGCAAAAAACAATATTTGATCAGGAATTAATACTTACAAATATCTAAAACAATGGCCCAAACATATTCACCCGTAGTATCCCTGATGCACTGGGGTCAATTTTGTTTAAATGATTTCAGTTTTCAATGTCGTTTATTGTTTCATAGTCAACATCTCCAGTATATAATTCTAACCTATACATCAACTTTCCTTCCACTTGGTCGATGGACCAATTAGTTGAAGAGTTGAGGGCAATGATATGACACATCTAACTTATTTAATCAGTTTATTTGAATAAACCACATATTCTCGGTAAGATTAATACAAATTTATCTTAATTTTTGCTCATAATTCTGTAATACTCAAATGCCAAGTGGTACAGATACAAACAATGAATTCATCAAAGGAGAGAAGTCGTCATTAAATACAACTAAAGCAAAGTCTCTACCCACATCAACATGTACATCATGTATGGTTACCATTCAATGGAGGGGATAGATTAAGAAACAAAACTTTCAGCAAATATTATGCAAGAAGCAATATTATGACGGAGTGGATAGGTAAATAGACAAAAGTTTCAGAATACTGGTGCAGCTTAAAATACTCCATAGGGTCTACGTGACGGGGCCCAGGTTGGTCCACATGGGTTTCTCTGAGGAGGGCCTATGTAAGAGAGGCTGTGGTATGGTGGGTACCTTCCTCCATATTATTTGGGAATGCGGTGCGATTATGGAGTTCTGGAGGCAAGTCCACGAGGTGATGGGGGAGGTGGCAGGAATTGTTATGCAGCCTGAGGCGCGATGTTGTCTCCTGAATGTCTGGAGTCCTACTGACCACAACGCGGCACAGACTCAGTGGGTGACCCTGGGGAACATGGTAGCCAAGCGCGATATCGCTCGGCTGTGGGGCTCCAATAGGCCGCCCACATTGACAGCGTGGATGGAAAACATGGACTGGAGCATGTTTAGGGAGAAGACAGTGTATTGTGCTCGGGGGCGCCCTCGGAAATGGCATGCTGTGTGGGGGCCATGGAACCAGTACAGAGGGGACATATGCCTGCCCCCCGACCCGGATCCGCCTGAGGAGCAACTTTCCCCTTAGTCTTTTTCCGGCTTTGACTTTCCTGCTGATATGTGATTGTTTCTAGAGTCTCTGCCTTTCCCTCCTTTCCCTTACAATAGATCTGTGCCTGTTGGACGTGATGGGGCTCGTCCCCCCTGATGGGAACCTCTCTTGGTGTTAACAGTACCTTTCGCCTTGCTTGTGTTTAGGGTTGTATTTATGTTTATGCAAAATAGAACCTTTGGCTCTCCTGCCAGTGATATGTGGGCGCAAGCATGTGTTGAATCTCTAAAGCTGCCGTACCTCCGGGTTGTCGGCTGAATAGCTGTGTCACTGATCTAAAATAAAGGTTTTTCAAAAAAAAAAAAAAAAAAAAAAAAAGATGAATGGGGGTTGTCCAGCACTACTAATGATGTGCAGGAGGAAATTAAAGATTTTATTGTGAAGGAGTGCTCATTTGAATAACCTTTATCCAAATGATTTCAAGTATTTTGGAAAGTCAGAGATTAACTGTTTTAAGAAAATTATGTAATTGTCAAAGGAAAATGTGTTGTTGCGCTTGCAGGGCAAAAATTGCCCTTTGTGTCTTAATTCAGACAAAGTTTTGAAACACAACAACCTACTCAAGTTCAAGTCACTATCCTGGAGGTTTGATTGGCAATTGTTTCAAATGGGTGGAGTTTAAATGGATTGTTCAACCCAATTCTGAGTCAGTCATCAGTTTTCTTCAGTATCTAGCTGAGTATTTGATTATTTTAGAAGTGTTGGAATTAAACATATCATATTCCCCAAACATGAATGGGTTGGTGGAAAGAGGTAATAAAACGTTAGTGGAAGGTATGTAGTTGGCTATTAGAACATGCATTGATGTTAAAAAAACATGTTTCAGAATTAGTGTGGTCTTATCATTGCACATCACATTGCACAACAAAATGTTCTACTTTTATGCTTTTAAAAGGAAGAAGGCCTAGACAGCAAATGAGTCCTAATTGGCTGTTTTTCCAATGGAGACTGTGCAATATTAAGAAAATGTATGACACTGTCAACATCAATATTGAGATAACAAATTCTAGATGTAAAAATTTGGTGAATCCTAAACCCATAAAAATACAGGTTGGGGATCAAGTCAAGGTCCAATTGCCAGGATATGTACAAAACGGATGTTCAAAATTTTCCAGATTTTGGGAGATTATGAAGTTGGCTAAGACATTAACTTTACTAAGCAATAAAACATAGTGGAGTATTGCTAGATTGGCTAAAATGAACAAAAATCATAGTGTCTCTGAACCTAGTATTCAACTGGATTTGATGAATCAGCCTGATTTTACTAGCAAATCTATTGATTGCAATATCACTAACCAACAAAAGAATGTAAGAGTATGGTCAGGTGAGGTTGTTGCATCAGAAATTATTGTAGGAAATAGGGAAATTAGGTTGCCAAAGAAATCGAGTTTGTCATGTTTTGATTAGAAATTTTAGTTATGTTTTTTACTTTTTTTGTTTCTATTATAAGAAAGGGAGGGATGTGGTAAGTAAAATATGGGTTCTTTAGTGTTCTACATTCCTATGTCTGACATTATTGTTTCCTCTCTTGTTTTACTCGTACAGTAGATTGTTGATGTTTGGATGTGATTATATACTCTGTACAGTGCTTTTGTACAGTTGTAATCCTGCTACTTAAATGCACCAATAAATGAACACACTTCAAACTGTGGAAAAAAAAAAAAAAAAAAAAAAAGTTTCAGAATAATACATTTGCATGTACGATAAATACAAACCTAGTAGGTCTTTGGGAAAACCACCCCCCTGGCCTAGGGAATGGTGCCGTTCCCCAGAGATAGTATCAGGGAACAAAGTAGACAAGACCTGAGACAAGTTAAGGACAGGTACAGATAGGCCTTTCTCTGCAAACTGACATTCAGCGACGTATCCACCCTTCTTCTCTTCCTCCCTGAAAGTCTAAACCATACCCCTAAAGGCACCCCAATTATACCCTAAAATCTCCATATCCATCCCACCTAAATTGCAACAACCTACATATTCTAACGGCTGATTGGCCGTCTCAGTAGGTGGTTCTATCACCCTATGGTGACTTCACCCCAAACATTAGACATTTCTTTGTCTTAATTTCCGTTCCCACAGTTTTTCAAGTTCTTTATTCATACTACATTCAAATGATACAGTTTGATAAAGTGAATTCAATATTTTAACATCTTCTGAGGAAGAGACATCTGATCCCACGGTCAACCATGTTCTTTGGCAAACTGACAAACGTTCTGGGACTCATGTCCTTCAACTCGGGCACTCTTGCTGCTGAGCTCAGCATGTCTGTTTTGCTTCTGTCAGCTCGGTTGCGCTCCTCATCTCTTCCCCCTCCCACTCGGAACAACTTTAACCAAGATGGAGTTCGCGTCCAGCATACTACAGTAAATGCAAATAAACATTTATTATTTATACGACAATGTAGTTTTCACTGTGTACACACCTTACGTGCACTATTCCCAGTTAACATTATCTAGCATTAGCTTTAAGCGGGAAAACTGCATTAATTAGTATTCTGAAGCAACATGCAAGTACGAATTGCACATGAGGCCTAAACATGCATCTTTCTCTTGTCTTACAAGCTCACCGAATTATGGGTTTTAGTCCTTTCAATATATTATTTCAGGTTAGTGCAGATTTGCGCAAAGCTATGTGTGTGTAAGGTGCATGTTAATTTCTATTTCTACTTACTGTTAGTACGTATTATGGGGGTGTTGCTCCGAGCAGGTTTTGTTTTGTGAAATCCTGCTCCATCAATTGTAACCAAAATCATTAGTTTCAAGGGTAAATGCCTTAATTAAAGGTATTTTTTATTGTCTTCCCTTTAAGTAGTCACTGAACCTTTACATTCTACTCAGTGACTCGTGGGGTAGACTATGGCAGCGTTGGAATGTGTGACGGTTGGGATTCTACTGGAGGATGGAGCAGGAAGGTGATTTATGAGCTGTGCTATGCAGAGCTCAACAGCAGAAAGGAAATATTCACTTTATTATGTTGACTATTTATATTAATTTATTGTATTAACTTGTTAATTTGGCTTGCTGTTTTAATTTGTTATATCAGCTATTTTCTTTAGTTTGTTGTGTAGAATTTATTGCAGCTTTAAAATGGCAGCAGTGGCAAAACCTGTCTCTCCACCGAAATTTCTATGAGAAAATTCTACCATGGAGAAGTTGAAAAAGACTATTTGACTCGATCCGGGGTGAAAAGTTCTCTGTGGCCAGGAAACAGGGCTTGTTTTTGCATAATCTGGGCATAGGTCGCAGGTAAACGGACTCAGAGGAAGCATGAACCGTTTAGTCAAAGCATCTGCTCAAATAGCAATAGATAAGTTAATCTCACTAAAAGAGGTTCTCAGAGAAAAACTGTGGGGTCACGGCAATGCTCCAAATGTAGTTACAAAACTTTCACCATTTCAATGCCTATGGAGAGGATTTGAAGGATCCAAGCTTAACCTAGCCTGGTTAAAAAGTAAAGAGTATTTGAAAGTGGATTCTTGTGATATTAACAGATATCATTGAAAGTACAAAAAACGTTTTGATGAGAAACATAATGTATATTTCCCAGAAAATGGTATGAAGGAGAGTTGGTGCACGTAAAGAAACCAGGGTGGACCCCAAAAGGGAAATCAGGGTTTGGGGTCCGAAGTGCCTTTCAAAGATGAGGAAGAATGTGAGGGTGCTGAGCAAAGGTGGAGTATGGCCAGGCTGGCAAAGTATAGAAGTGTGAACTCACCCCAGGTTAGTGATGTAGACACAAGTCTTCCTGGTGTGAACACCTCTAGGGCGCCCCAGTGTGAGGATATAGGTACTGATACAGACACTGCTGGTACCTCATAATTTGAGTGTCTGTTGTAGTGAACAACCAAGGAAGTTACCATGGTACATGAATGATTGTAAATGACAGTGATTGGAAACTTATGTCAAGTGTAATTTCATGAATCTTTAGGAATAGTTATGCTTATACCACTTTCCTTACTATGATCCTTAACTGTGTCTGATTTATGACATAGGTGCCCTGTACTTGGGGTCACCCTTATTATCCGTTCTTGGGGCATTACATACAGAGATGTTTTATTTTAATTATTCGTTATTACTATGATTGCTTTGTATGAAATTTTGTATCCTTAAGATGTTACCTACAAATGTTTACGGAAGGATATGTGTTCCCTTTAAGTAGTCACTGAACCTGTACATTATGCTCAGTGACTCATGGGGGTGACTATGGCAACGTTGGAAGGTGTGGCGGCTGGGGCTCTACTGGAGGATGGAGCAGGGAGGGGACTGATGAACTGTGCTATGTTGGTGGAATAAAGAATTTAAGAGACAACTAGCCTCCAGCCTCTTAAATCTTTTTTTGTAAAATAATTTTTATTGAAGATAAAGAACACAGGAATACAAATATACTTAGTCAAGTTCGATATAAATATAAGTATACAAGTATAGATAAATAGTAACTATAAAATAGGTGATATATAGAGGGAAGGTTACTAAATATTATAACTCTTATGTTAATGTTCTAAAACAATGACTACCAAAAAATGTATAATAAAAATTGATATAACCTTATTTTGGCATACAAAGAACCTGTGTAAAAAACCAGAGTGAACATAATAAATAGGAAGATAGTGATTTATTTATTTTTTTAGAAAAAAGAATAAAAGAAAGGGAAAAGAGAGAGAAACAGAGAAAGAAGAGAGAGAAAAGAAAAAGCCTCTTTAATCCTAACAGTGTTGTAAGTGGAATGAACACCAGTTCGGGGTGTCCTTTTCAGAAGCTCCCTGGCTTTAGAGTAATGTGAGACCAATGTGTCCAAGATAAGAGAACTCTTTTGTCTTTGTTGATAATTAATTACTTTGTTCAAAAGTAAGAAATTAGCGAGTTCTGTTTTCAGGATAATGGAAAGTGGAGAGAGGGGCAAAAAGGGGAAGGAATACAACGAAAACTTTATCAGGGCAGCGAACTGTAAATTGACTTACTTTGGGAGGGGGGAAACAACCAATGGCAAAGCCAACACATGCAAAGATTGGAGTGTGTAGATGTTATTGACAAGGGTTTATGTAGTAATGTAGTATTGTGCATACCATTGTATAGAATGTAATTGTAGAACGTAGAGTGTTCTTATATTCTGTATTCTATTAGAGGTAGAGAATGTTAGAGATCAGATGAGGTGTAGCAGAGGACGTGTTCACAGCTTTACCTGACTGCTGGCAGAGGTTACCAATAAACAACTATTTCACCTCAAGAGTACTACAGAGTGTTTACTACAGTTTACCATTGCTAAATGTCACGAGCGTGACAATGATTTTCAGTCTATCAAAGTAAATTGTATTGTGCTGTTTGGTCATACTCTTTTCATGTGGAACAAACCTTTAAGGCTATTTTGTGAAATGTGACACCAACACGAACTATTTGTGGTGGCACAGGTAGGCTCATGCATGCAGTGGCCTGAATAAAGAAGCATTGACTTGGTCTGTTCCAATGAAGTGCAATATAGCCTACATGAGACTCGTTGTTACCTACTAGCTCTTTCTAGTTTCAAGGAGAGCCTGGGGCTGCTGCGGACCCCAAGACGGCATCAAAAACTCGACTGCTGCAGTGAAATAAAAAAATATCATTTTATGTTCACAATGGATGTGTGACATGAAGAACTGAATGCGTCATGATTGATGGAACCTTTTAAGATGTATGAGTCCCCTCATGCATTTGAATGCAATCACTCTATTGGAGGCAGTATGATACACCAAACAGCCAATTGAATAAGGTGAGAGGAGTAAACTCCTGTGGGGTGGGGCCTAAGTCCACTCTGTACCTTAAAGACATGCTGCATACAGACATCTGCACTGTTAAGACGCACCCCAAAACAGACTGGCAAATCGAGAGACAGTAGTTTGTGCCTGTGCAATATTCAGTCCGCGATGTTGTCTCTGTGTGCTGCTTTATGTCAACGGTGGCTTAAATCAGTCTTTAAATTATACAGTACAATGAGTGCATAGCAAGCTTTGAAGCTCAGTTCGTTCTCATAAAACATTTCAAGGCCAACGTTCAGGCAGTAGATTAGTCTGAAAGGCATGGCCATGTAGAAAAGTTAGAAAAATCCTTTTAATAAACATTAAGCTGCTAAAAAGATTTGGTTCTGCAGTTTTGCTGCTGCCCAGACTCTTTGTTGTCGAAAAGAATTAGAATTCTTTCAAACATTTTTTTCATAAGTGAAACTTGGAGGCCTCCCGCCGAAGGTTGCCTAATGAAACCTCGAGTTGGGGTTCGAAGGAATGGGTTATATTTGTTTGGGTGAAGCATGCCAAAATGTAGTTTAAAGTAACTTGATAGTTTGGGGAGGCTTTAAGGCGGATGAACTTGTCTGTTTCTAACAATTGATGATGCAGAAACCCTGCCGATACCGCAGACGTTCCTACATGCATCATAGTGAACCGCTCTACGATTCATGGTTAATCCATGTTAGAAGTAGGGCTAAAGATATTTACTGTCTCTTACTTAACAGGCTCTTTACTATATCTTTTTAGCAGCCATTTTAATCGATAGTTATTTTAATAGTTGTTTTATTTTTTCGAATAAACAAACTGAATTATAAACGTTGTTCAACATTAATTTACAATACATCTTCCACATTGCACAGGCTGGCTGCATTTGTGCAGAGTCCTTCAGAGGCTACTTCTTTCGAGATGCAATAAACCCCACTTCTTCCTTCTTCCTGCCACCACCAGTTAAGAATGTTCTAGATTATGCACTGAAATATCTTCATAACAAAATTGTAGTGGAGCATACGGCGTCTATTGCGTTTTAATACGGAGGTTTAATTTGCTATCATGCTCCGTGGAATGAGTATAATCCTCTAATTCATGCCTTGGCATATGTTCTATTCCAGTATAGGAAGGCAGAGGTGGGAGGGATCCTATTTAATGTTCCTTCCTAAATTTCCAAGCCTGCTGTTGCTCTCTGGAAGACTTGCTGAGGAGGAAACTTATTACACGAGCCCTGGGTACGGTCGTGTATTTTTATCGAGTATTATAAGCTTTGGTGGCTCCGGATTAGGTCTCCTTATGAGAGTGGAAAACTTGTTATATATCCCTGAATTGAACAATCTTTCTTTGCAAATATGCCGGTCGAAAAAGATCATGTTATTGGCAAAGTCTCGCCGACAGCCTACTATATGTTTTATCAAACTGTGAGGAGGATGGCCATCACCTTCCATTGCTGAAGCATAGAATAAGCACTTCAGTACTGTCTATTAGTACAAACAAGCTGACACCCATTGATGTATCTGACACCGTTTGATTAAAAAAAGAAAAATCCAAAATGTGTCAGTCTTTGATGCTTTTAAATGTTGTCTAGGATTACATCATGCAAGACTGAGGCAGTGGAGAATTGTGCATTGATATTTGGATCCCATGATGTAGAGAAGATAAGGTTATAGTCCACATTTGAATGCCATCTTGGAGAGAGCTGACTGCTGCAAAATAGTACTTATGCAGCTTGTCCATGTAGATAAATGAATCTTCCAAAATACACACTTATACAGCCACCCAATACAGCAGTGTCACTAAACAGCCTGAAAAGGATGCATACTTGGAGTCTGGTTTATAGGCCCACTGAAAGAGCACTGTTGTCTGGCTTATGTGCTAGTAACTTCAGCTGAATTTCAGCATTGTTTACCATGGCTCATCCTACCACCGATAAAGCCTATTTGTAGAGTCTTCTCTTCGGATAAAAAGGCATTTCTGTCTTTAATGGCTTGCAGATGATTTTCCAGCGTTTTGAGCGGTGCCATCTGGATCATTGGCAGCCACTGTAACTTTCAGAAAGCTGGTGAAATAGCTGTTTCGGCTGCTGGCACATTGCAGCCTTCCAGCCAGAGGATAGTGCGTGCCTGGACCTAACACTACGAACCGATTCAACAGCTACTTGTAGAATTGTCTTGTCTTCATTAGTTCTCCCTCATGCAGGAGTGGCCCGTGCAGGTAAGAGCAGCAGGTTGGTTTGGCAGGGTTGGGGGTGGGTGGGTAATTCGACAGACGACCATTAGGGAATATTAAACAAATAATTACTTTTCCCTCGTCGTTGTCTATCGAAATCCCCCCCCCCCCCCACCCAACGCCACCGCTCTTACCTGCACGGGCCGCACCTGCCCCCATGCATGCTACCATACGTATTGTGCAGTACAGTGAGTTCCGAACCATTGAGAATCTTTGCACCATCAGACTGAATAAAAGTCGCTTTGACACAGAAAGGCAGAACAAACTATGTTTTTCAGGAAAACATTTTTATTGAGATGTATGTTTGCTCTTTTCGTGTTGTTGGAGGGCCTCTTAGTTTTAGGTTCATATCAGGCCTCTAGCAGCCCTAGATGGTAAGGAAGCAATTCTTGGCAGAAAGATTTTAGCTGTGCAGACCTCTGGTGGTATTGGGACATTCTCCTGGTCCAGTCCGTATATGCTCTGCAAGGAGATTAAACATTCATTCTGAAGATATGATAGAAGCTGATCTTTTTGCTTTTGTCTTCCTAAGTGGGATGGGTATGCCCAGACGTGAGTCCCGTGCTTACTGGATTCAAGCTAACCTGGCAGAGAAGGGTGATACCCCAAATCGGTCCCAGGATGCTTTTTTCCAGTCCATGGAGGACCTGGACTTTTCCCATGAGGAGCAGGGTCAAGACTGATTTGCATATGCCTGGGTCCAAACCTGGGTGGCATGGCCAGTAGAAAAACTATGGATTAAATCCAGATCTCTGACTAGGTTGAATGTTTGCATTGTTCAGCATTCCGTCCATCTTCCGTTCTTAATACATATAAATACAGGCATTCACAAATGATCTTTACGTGTTGCATGCACAAATGCTGTTTATAAAAGCCTGTCTAATTGGCTTAGCCAATGCTGGGGGAAAGTAGCAAATAAGGATTGCTTTCTGTCTAGAATTTATATAGGAGATAATAAATTGAAGGTAACATACATCGTGATGATTATGCTTATATTTAATTTTATAAAGTGCAACTGATACCCATACTAGAGCAACCTGACTGTAGAGGGAAAATGCCAAAGAAGTAGAGCTGAAATGTTGAGTGCTCGATCTGAAAGTGTGCTTAGGATGATAGACCTGGCTCTTCGATCTGCTGCTCCGCCCCCCAGCGTCTTAAGACCCTCAGAGAACTTTGAAGGCCACACATTTAGCTGCAGGAAGCCAGTGGCGAGTGAAGAGGATCTGAGATTGAAGAGTGGGTGGAACACCAAGTAAGATCCCATGAACACTTAAAAGCTCAAATATTGTTGACCAACATCCCACAACACAAAATTTCAGTCATTTACCATTCTCTGGTAGTCAACACCCCTGATACCTTTCCGACCCTCAGAAATGCTTTTCTTTGAGACCTGGGCCCCCTGGAAATGATGACTGAAGAGAGGAGCTGGCTTCTCCTCGGTAAACAGACATAGCTTTCCAATACCGCCTTATTCAGCTGTACTATTTACACAGGATCTATTATGCTAGGGAGAGGTAATGGAGGAGGGGCCTGTTCACATCTTCTTATTGTTTGAGGTGTCAGACTGTTACGGGAGACTTTATACATACTTTTGGGGTCTGTGCTGTTCTTGCCCTCTTCTGGGGCTGGGTCTTTGACTGCCTGGAGGGAATGCTGGGCCTTTCCTTGCCGTGGTCTGCTATTTGCTCCCTGTTTCACATCTCAGACGAAGTGGTGGAAATGTATACCAGGTCACTCTGTGGTTGTGTTTGACTGTAGCCAAGCGCACCATTGGGAGGGCCTAGAAGTAGGTTCTGTCTCACTCCTTGGACGTTTAGAAGAAGGGATTGGACCATTGCCTAGCCCTTGAACTGGCAGGGGGCTGCCTTGAGAAATATTGCAAAACCTGGTAGTGCTGGGCAGCTTATCGGGGGCTCCAGGGGGCCACCTCTGGCCCTGTGCATAGGTAGCTGGTGCAAGGCCTGAGAGCTCCTGTGTGGGTCCACAGCATAGGGCCCCAGTCCAATATCTTTGCAGGGGAGCCCCCTCAAGTTTCATTACGATACTGCAGCTCACCGGGATATTCAGTTGGAACCATGTATATGATGGGGAGTCTTCTGGAGGCTGAAATTAGAGTTTTTATACCCTGAAGGCTGTTTGGGGTGGGAATGGGCGTGGGGACAGAGGTGGGTGTTACATGTTCCTCTCTTTTCTTTTGCCCCGACCTGTAGGCAGAGGTACTACTACTAGTAGATGCTTTTTGGTGATATCTTTTGTGTATTATTTGTTTTACTTTTTGTGGTTGATGTCGGCGGTTCCTATTGGCCATCCTGCTGGGCTAGACTGCCCTGCTGTTTTGGTCCTTTTGTAAATGTGTCTATTACTGGCTATTTATTTTTACCATACTTTCCCGTTCTCTTAAAAATATAATTAAAAAAGTCTTGGTAAAAATAATTTTAAAAAATCCTAAGAGCACTATTATCAATAAGCTGAAGTCTGTTATTTACAATTTTATGTAGGCCAAAATAAAGAGAATTGCAGTAGTTCAAGCAACATTTGAGAAGTGATCAAAAATAGAAGAAGCTAGAGGAGGTGACAGCTAACTGGCAGTTGAATACGATGCCTAGATTCTTTGCAGACTGACTGGGTGTCGGGACTCCTAATGGCACCATCTGCAGGACCAAATGGAGGAGGGGGGCTTCTGTTTTGTTGCACGTTAGTTTGATGTAATTGGTGGTCATCCACAAGGCAACCAATGACATGCATGCCCTAAATGTGTTGCCCTTGAGTGAGAGTCATCTAAAGAGATGATGATGATTTAGTATCCTCGGTGTCGGACATTAGTGTAAGGAGAGGCCACAATCTGCAGAAACGGCTGTCGAGCAAGCATGCACAGACCCATCTGCACACAAGCATATGCAGGAACCTGACATGGTTTGGAGGTGACAGGCTGTCCGTGGACACCTGCTCTCTGAGTTCATTTGTCGGGCTTGCTCTTGGTTGCTGTTGGCTCTGCTGTCTGGGGAAGAGGATTACGCCTACAGACATTGGGGAGGGAATGCATGTTGTCAAGGACAGCACGTTTTCATGTTTATTTTGTCCACTGGACTAGTGGGCCCATCTCCCTGCATCACACACCCTTTGGCTGCCAGTTTATAAGATTATGGTTGTGGGAAGGAGGATGGTCTGTTGCTAAGGCAAGATATCTATATATAATCAATAATATGTTCTCAATGTATGTATTGTTCAGTAATGCAGATCCTTTACTATTAAGGCGAGTTCGCTAAGGGAATATAGTGGGCTGTAGGATAAGATTACATTACAGTGGCTCTAAATAAAAACATATGTGTTTGCAAAATGTAACAAGGTTTGCTAGTTATAGTCAGTGCTTAATTTGTGCCAGTGGTTTCCAATCGTCAGCACCGGCTGTAGTGACAGCCCACCACACGGTGGCGCTGTCTTTTTAATTTTGAGGTGAGCACAACAATTTTGAAAATTAATAATACCAGCCTCTCATGCCATTATTGTGTGGCCTGAAACAGTCTTAAGCATCACACTTGTAGAAGTGCGATGGTTAGGTGTTATGTTGGTACCGCCAGTTGCAGTGCTGGCAGGGTATGGGTGGTGCCTGCTGCAGTGGCCTTCCCAGAAGTCCCTGGTACTTCATTTTTTACAAATTAAGCACTGGTTATAGTGCTCATAGAATACTCTTCAGCTATATGCAAATACATGCAGAAGATTGGCTGGAAGATAGCTTATTGTTTCCTTAATAATTTTTGTACCCCAATAATATTGGAAGACCCATCTTGGAATCGTAAATCATAAGGAGAGTTTCAGCCTTATAAAGTCTATTGGATTCAAGATATTTATCATTTTACTGTGAGCTGAAGGATTGTCAACATTGGGCGAAGAAATTAAAGATATCCATGTTGGAATAGTAAACCATAAGGAAAGTTACAGCCTTATAAAATCTACTAGATATTAACATAGGGAACATTGTTTTGTTAATAGTCTTCTCTAAGAACATAGGTTTCAAACATATCTGTGATGAAATTTGATCCAAACCCCCATTTTCCGCAGGACAAAGAGTGGAAAAAGGCACCAAAGTGAAGTTATCTAGTGTTGTTCGGTTTAGGGTGTAGACATCAACCATGGGCCCCAGATCTTTTGATGCTTCATGGGACATCCTCGTCATTTTATATTAATTTCTCAGCTTTGCAACAAAAGGTTCATACCCCTGTGCCACAAGACAATCGAGGGTGGTTCATAGGATCGACAGTGTCTAGCTATATCCAGTTTGGCGATAAAATAGCTGAAAACTGCAAGGGTTCTTTGATGTCTATTGGTCCCCAGGAGTGCCACTTTCAGGTTCAAGTCAGCAGTTATGCTGAGTAGTCGGCCAATTAGCTCGTGAATCGAGTTCAAGTTGGCCATTATAACCTAACAGGACCATATCACATGTAAAAAGGAACCATCTAGATCTCCACATTGTGTGCGGCGTAGCATGCTAGTGTGCCCTATCGTCCACAGCCTTTCTGGGCTGTAGTACACCCGGTGAAAAAAAATGAATTGTACGAGCCTAAGATTTGAGTGGATGGCCAGGGTCCTCGCGGCCATTTTAGGCTCTCTCCAATCACCATCTTCTAGCTTGCCTACGCACTAGTCCCAGCTTGCGCAGAGGTTCACCATGGGGTTAGGGCATTAAGTAGGAGATGCTTACAGAATCGGGAGATCACTTGGCAGTCCAGTGGGATCATTAATAGTTTCGCTTCCAGTAGATTAAAGCCGAGAATCCCATCCAGGCCTCACCGTAGACCCCAAGAGCATGGCATACCTGTAGATATTAAAAGAATTGGGATTTGTGTAGGCAGTAATCCTGCTGTAAGTACTCAAAGGAAACAATGTGGTCATGATCCCATATCTCTCTCAGTTTGGCGATTCCTATCAGGTCCTACTCCTAACCCCGGAAGCCCTCTGGTTTGGTGACCTGTGCCAGCCACGTTCCCTCCCACAAGGGTGTTGGCGCCATAGGTTTCTTATGCCGTCTAATGTGAGCCAGGCCATGCACCAGCACTACAAGGGATGCCGGAAACCTGTGGGAGAGAGGTCAGGAAGCGGTTTTCGTCCAGGAGCACTCTTATTCCCCATTGGTCAAGGATGGATAGTTGAAGGCGCCTGGAAGAGTCTTCACAACTCCCAAACAGCCAGTTGCCCAGTGTTACCATACGGGCTGCCAGATAATAAAGGCAGAGGTTTAGTGCCCCAAGACTGTCATAGAACTTTGTTGCTGCGGACTGCAGGTCTGTAAAGAAGGATGGAGGAAGGGTGCGTGGATAGTTCTGTAGTACATAAAGGAGCCTAGGAAGGACAATCATTTTGTAGAAGGTGAGACAACTTGGGAGGTTAAGCGAGAGGGTAGCCCTCGAACCAAGGTCTGTTCGCACTTGTTTAAGGATAGGTGCAGTGTTAAGATCCCAAGCCATCTCTGGGTCCCAGGAGATAATGATACCAAGATATTTGAAAGGGCCGTGTGTGATCATCTGCCTTTTGTCTGGCATGGGCTCTGGCGGTGGACTAATCAAATGTACATATTGGGATTTGTCCCAGGTGACTCGCAACCCTGCAGCATCTCTATATATATATTAAGCATCTGAATTAGGCGTGGTAGGGTCACCTGCGGAGACTGCGTGTATAGCAGCATGTTGTCCGCTTAGAGCGCTATTATGTCTTTATGATGGGTGGACCAGCCGAAGCCTTCCAACTGGGTGTCCATCTTAATCCAGCATGCCAGTGGTTCGATCACTAGGGTGAATAAGAGGTGGCACAAGGGACATCGCTGTTGAGTGCCGCGACATATGGGGAAGAAGGATGAGAGCCTACCATTTTCCCGAACTCTCGTGGACAGGGAGTCATATAGGACGTGAATTATAAAAAGAAATGTGGGGCCAAAGTTAATTTTTTCTAGTATGTGGAAGAGGAATGGGCAGCAAAATGGTGTCAAACGCAGTCAATCCAAAGCAGGGCCTTCGGCTCTTGGAGTTTATCAAGCTGGGAGAGAGTCACTTGGAGTCTATGAAGGCAGTGCCGGGTGCTTCTAACTGGTATGAAGCTGTTTTGACCTTCGTGGACCTAGTGTGAGAGGATTGTGGCCAGTCTGATGGCTAGCAGTTCAGGTTCTGTATTTAGAAGGGAAATGAGCCTGTAGGACGAGCATCTCGTTGGGGGCCTACCCGGCTTGAGTATTGTGGCGATAGAGACTTCATGCTTTTGTGCGTTCCTGTGTTTGACTGGCTTGTCATTTTAAAGCCAATGCGTGTTTCTTGCTGTTTGACTTTGTCAATGTTTACTGTTTGAAAAAAGTGATGCTCGAATCAATTTGGAAATGGTACTAAAAAGATGAAAAAAATATCTGGTGTATTCTGTGTGGCTAATTTCCAAAAACCTTCTAACTTCTGAAAACGTATTGTATCATTCTCAGCCAGCTAAATTGCGTCCTTCTGGATAACAAATTGCTGCATCTTCCAGCGACTATTGCATCCTATGATAGCATCGTGGCTTCTGTCTGTCAGTAGCTTCAAAGTGAATTCTATTTTGTGAGTATAAACACAAAAGCCGTGTTTTTTATTTTTCCCACATGTGGTGGGTTTACACATTTCCGCAATGAAAGGCTTCAAATGACAAGTAGTAAAAAAAGCTTTCAACGGAATCTGCTTTTCCGATTTTTTTGATGTGGCAAACATATGGCAACGCCTGTTTGGGTCAGAACATTCTAGTCTACACTTAAGCTTAATCAGGAACTGCTACTTGTGATTCTTGATGGGAGCAGACTTCATGTTTTGTGAACTGAATGTACTGCAGACGTTTTGAAAGTTGGAATTACACGTGTCGGTGCCGCCTGCTCCTGCAGCAAGCTTCCAGGGAGGAGGCTTCCAGTGTTCTAGAGGGAGGCTTTCACCAGCTTAGCGTCAGACGTGATATCGCCCTCGCTTTTATAATATCGTCATGTCTTCTCATCCTCGGAAGGGTATGAAAGGAAAATATGTTACACATGCGTGGATTTTTTTAGGAAAAAGGACAAAGTATCTTAAAACCTGTTTGGAGGAAGTGATCTGTAATATCATAAGCAACTTCAGAGTACTTTGCATCTGCACTAAGGGGAACAGAGAGCGGGTTTCTTCTTAATGTGTCCTGGCTCTGTTCATTGTGAATAATAAGAGACTCTTGTTCTGCAGTAGGAGGCCGAGAATCGAGAGGCCGGGCCCGCCTCTGAGTGTACCAAATATCAGGAAAGCAATGCAAACCTATATACGTCTGAGATATATATATATATATATATATATATATATATATATATATATATATATATATATATATATATTACCTACTGGCGGTCGCCAGTAGGTAGTTATAGTTAGGACCCTGTTTCCATAGGAAATCCGCAACATTCTATTTGGAATAACTTTGGCGCCGGTCGACGAATCCTCGCGAAATTTTCAAAATAGGTGGGGCGCTACGCTCCGCTCCTACCCTGAAAGTCTCGGGGGGATTCGTCAAGCAGGGGCCGAGAAAAAAGGGGGGTCCCAAAACGCGTTTCCCCCATACATTTTTCCATAGGACCTTTAGACACAGCTACAGCCCGAACGGCTGAACAGAATTACTTGAAATTTGGCAGAGAGGTAGCCATAAGGTCAAGGAAGTGCCTTTTGCAGGTCTGGTGTAAATCTGTTCAGTATTTCCTGAGAAAATAGCATTTAAAAGCATATATATATGTGGGCGGAGCCTAACCACACATCTCATCCTGAGATCTGATTGGCTGTCAGCACTTCATCCAAGAAGTGTTGGCAGCCATCTTGGGACCAATATACATGATAGCACCTCATTAAAAAGCATTGCAGTTAATAGAAGGTTTTAAGACTTTAGTTACATTATAAATCATTTGTTGATGGTACCATACTCATTTTAGGAATTGTGGTATGTTCTAAGGTGATTTCACCATGTGAAAAAGCCTTCTGCTGGGATATCATGATTGAGAGAAAAATATTTTCTCATGCTTTTACCACAGAGGTTTGGAAGGTGATCTATAGGCTAAACTGAGAGCTTATTTTCTGTAAATTCACATTATCTTTCTCAGTCATGTGAGAATGAAGTCTGACATTCTCAGTAAAACATGTACATCCAACAAGGGCAGAGACTGTCAGTTGATTCCTTTGTGTTCTACTGCAGCTTCCCAGAGTGTTCCAAAGAACTACTAGAGCGCTAACAGTCCTACTTATGATAAACGTATGGCACACCTGAAGCCATCTTGCTTGGATTAAAGTGGTAACTCTTAAAACATTTAATTTAAAAAGGAACAAAATGAGGGGGTTCATTTTTCCATAAAAAGTATGATTAGTGCTGCAGAAAGAAAAATTAGGGCACATTTTGAGTGACTTCTCAAATCCTCTTCTATTTCATTAAAAAATTCTGACATGCAGACTGAAACATGCACTTTCAATACCAGCAGCAGTTTTCCCTGGTGAGCAGTAGCTTTACTACAGTGATCTAATGAGCAAAAAGAGTGCTAACATTCTGAATTTATGGCAAATGTGTGACACATCTGAATGCCTTCTTGATGGAATCAAAGTAAAAAACTGAAAGTATTTCCTACTGAGGAGACTGCAGTAAATGAGGAAATTAGGAAACTTCATAACAAATAAGTCTCCCAAGATGGCCACCAGAGACAAAAGAGCCCAAATGTAGCCCAAATATCACCCAGATGTAGCCCAAGTATAGCCCAATGACAGAATGTCCCAGAATGTTCTTAAAAACAACTAGAGCGCTTACTGTCTTCATTATGACAAAAGTATGGCACACCTGAAGCCATCTTGATTGGAATAAACTGGTAACACTTAAAACATTTAATTTAAAAAGGAACACAATGAGGAGGTTCATTTTGCCATAGAAATTATGATTAATGCTGAAGAAAGAAAATGAGGGCACATTTTGAGTGACTTCTCAAATCCTCTTCTATTTCATTAAAAAATTCTGACATGCAGACTGAAACATGCACTTTTAATACCAGCAGCAGACTTCCATGGTGCAGTAGTTTTACTACAGTGATCTAATGAGCAACTAGAGTGCTAACATTCAGAATTTATGGCAAATGTGTGACATATCTGAATACCTTCATGATGGAATCAAAGAAAAAAACTGAAAGCATTTCCTACTGAGGAGACTGCAGTACATGAGGAAATTAGGAAACTTCATAACAAATAAATCTCCCAAGATGGCCACCGGAGACAAAAGAGCCCAAATGTAGCCCAAAATCACCCAGATGTAGCCCAAATATAGCCCAATGACAGAAGTGTGCAAAACACTTATTATTTTGTGTTTTTGCAGTGTTATATAGTGCAGACTTGTCAGGTATTGGAGTGCTTTACATGAGCATTGGTTACATCACACAAGAACAAATTCATTTTGGTTGTAGACATGGGGAGACAAAGTGATTTGACCAGAATCACAGAATGTCGAGCTGAAGCAGAAACTGCAACCTGGTTCCCCAGTTGCAAAGTCTGCAGTTCTGGAAGTAACACCACATCCTCTCCCCTAAGTGCAACATTTAATCAAGTGGTCAACTGGATAAAAAAACATAAAGATAACAAATAATTTAAAAGTGCTTTGTCGCTATTTGAAAACTCAGAAAATATGTCCTTATTTTAGTCTTTTAGAGCACTAACCATAATTTTGATGCCAATAAGACCCTCTCATGTATGTAATTTCTAAAGGAAATGCTCTAGGTATTACAGTTTTGATTACATCAAGATGATGTCAGGCGTTCCACACTTTTGTAATAAATATAGAATGTTAGCAATCTAGTTGTTCATTAGGATACTGTTGAGAGGCAGAGGCCAGGGGCACGGACTCTGAAAATTGAAGGCAGGTAGGAGGGTGCAAAGGCAACAATTTAACCACACTGAGCAGGCAGGAAGGGCCGTGGAAGCACAACAGACTATGGAGGGCAGTGGAAAGGGGGGCAGGGGCAACAAACCAACAATACAGGACTTGCAAGAGAGGCTGTTGGAGGGAAGATCTATTACGGGTCAAGGAAGCTAGGGGCGGTCCCCAGATCCCCGGGAGCCACCACAGAACTGAGCAGGAGAGTGAGTCAGGGACAAAAGGGGCACCTTAATTTGAGCCGGGGTGCCTAGGAACGCTTGCTCCAAAAATGAAGAAAACAGACATATGAGACATGGAATTGGAGGCAGAATACAATGGCATTTTAATGAGAAGATGCAACTTCAAAGAAACCGCAGAATAGAGACATAAAGTACAAAATACAGAATCCAGATAATCATACAGCTGTCATAATATTCTCTGTATCTCAATTAATGTACTGACAGAGAGAGAGAGAAAACACATCTATAAATGCATCATGAGAAACAAGTTACACCAAGGAAAATGTTACCTAGGAACACTCACGTTTACTCTTAGAGCAAGCATTCCTGCAATTACAATACAAAATCTTTTAAATGCAAAAGTAAAGAGAACAATGGTTAAACATAACATGACATTTCATATAGGTAAGATAGAATAAGATACTTCAAGCAAAGCAGAGCAAGACATTTTAAGCAAAGGAAGACAAGAGCTCCCAGCTCTTGGGGAAAACCTGCACTGCCTGTTAACCTACATACAGACGGCGAGGTAGTCCGTCGATATCTGTGGGTGCTCCCTTTTTATATCATTTTGTGGGCTCCTTTGCACGCTACATCTACCTACGTATGCTACCCAAAAGCTTCGTCTGCAGATTTTACCAGACATTTCGTCATTTACCCACTTAATGCTGACAATGGACTGGGTGAAAAGGTCAGTCTCTCAGGCCAATCGCTTATCGTAAGTTCCATAGAGCAAGCAGAAAATAATGGGTATTGTACGGGAATTCAATATATTCATGTATAAAATCTCCTCAGTTCTCCTAACTTGACGCTCTGCGGTTGCCACTTCCTTAAAAGCGGGAAACCTGCCCAGGAAGCAAGTACCAGTCCAGGATGCAGCCTACTGTATGTCGACAGCTTCAGGGGGATGTTGAACTTTGATACCGAGCACGGAGCACTCGGGTAGGGTGGGGGCTACTAGTTTGGATCAGAAGGCCTCGCAGACCTGCCTTCAGACTGCTATACACTAAAATTGCAGAGCTATGGTCAATTTAACAAAGAGGCCTACATATTGAACAGAAGGGCCTACACAGGGGTTTTATGCTGGCTGAGTGGTAAGGATGTCTCAGGATAATTATATAGCAACACAGGACCCGCTGGTCAATTTAATACGGCCTACAAATGCAGCTGGCAGGGCAAGGACAAGGGTCTCATACTTCAGGTGTGGACAGAACGGGCCAGGGGCCCCCTGTGATACAAAATCTACCTTCCTTCAAGGCTGTGGCAATGTAATAGACCATTGTGGGCAGAAGGAAGAGGCAATGGTAGTACAACCATACATGCCAACAGACCCGATTCAGCCAGGAAACGTCCAATGTTTTTAAGCTCAAATGGGCTTTATTTGATCTGTCTCCTGTCTACAATATCCTCTTTTTCAATGTAACTCAAAGGGGAAAATCAATACCCCAGTTTTTTTTCAAAATCTCCCTCTTACCAAGTTCAAAATGTTCGCAAGTATGGTACATTGGATCATGGAAGGAAATGGGATAGGGACATGGACTTGGATAACAGAGGACAGGAGGGACATGGAGAGGTGCACCAAACTGACCCTGCAGGGCAGGCATCAGGGTTTGCAGCAGCACAATACACCACACAGGGCATGCAGGACGGGAGTGCAGCACAACAATCCATAGAAAGCAAGAGGGAGGGGACAGGACCATGCACATGGACAACAGATAACAGAGGGGCAAGAGGCAATGGTAGCTAGCTGACCATAATGGACAGACAGGAGAGAAAGCTGCAGCATAACAGACCATAAAGGGCAGGAGGGACGGATCAGGGGCATTACAATGGAACAGACAAGCCAGGAGGGAGGGAGTAGGGCTGGGGGCAAGGGGGCAGGGCAGGAGCAGCAAGATAGCCATGGAGGTCAGGCAGGATGGGCACTAGAAGCAAGACACACCATGAAGAGCAACAGTGAGACTGTGATGGCATACACACAGACCATGGAGGGAAGGTGGGAGGGGGTCAGGGGCAGCTAACTGACCACACAGGGAAGGTGGGAGGGGCCATGGCAGCACAGAAGACCATGCATGGCAAGTGGGAGGGTTAGTGGCAGCACAATGGCTATGATGGGCAAGGAGGGTGGAGGGGCATGCACAAAGGACAATGGAGGATAGAAGGGAGGGTCAGGACCTGTGCACAGACAAGAAAGTTCAGGGGAAGGGACCTCACAACAGACCACACGGGGCAGGCAGGAGGAGCAGTTGCAGCACAACAGACCAGGGAGGGCAGAAGGGTGTGGCAGTACAATGGACCATGTAGGACAGGAGGAAGAGGATAGGGGCATGGCATGTGGACAGGCAGGGTGGAGGTGGCAGGGACAGGTTACAGTCATCTGACAATGCTAGGCAGGTGGGAGGGGAGTGGCAGCTCAACAGAACACTCAGAGTAGATAGGAGTGGCAGGTCCATGGGACATGGTGGGCAAAAAGGATGGAGCAGGGGCATGCACAAAGACATCGGAGGGCAGGGGGAAGGAGAATAGGGGCAGCAAGCTAAGCACAGAGTTTAAGCAGGAGGTCAATGATGGGGCATAGAATTGGGCAATGGAGGGCAGGAGGAGTGGACTGGTACATCATACTAAATTGAGGGCAGTGGCAGCACATCAGACCATGCATGGCAGGAGGGAGGAGGCTAGTCCATGGATTCACACAACAGAGGATAGGGAGGAAGGGGATGGGGCAGCAAGCTAACTGTTCAGAGAAGGCGGGTATTAGGAACTTTATTGTTTTTAAAACATTGTGTCTGTGCGAACTACTTAAAATATGAACAAGTATGCAGCATAATCTCACTTTTATTCAGGAAGAAGAGGACGTTTGTGACTGTGACTCCGGGCTCACTTGGCAGAAACACCCCCTGACCCTCCACCCCCTATCGCAAAATGTAATGCCCGTGAAAAGGGTAGGTGAACACAGTGTTATATAGAACATAGTCCTGAGAGCACGATTGAAAATGAAAACTAGATATAGTGTATGGTATAAACTATGCACCAAAAAGTGTGATATAAGATGAACCGGGCGTGAAATATAATATGCAATACATTGTGCGCAATGACAGATTCATTGGAGAGCGCGAGATAGCACAGGCACTAGCGCGTGCTATGCGATATGCGCCTTGGAGTGTAATATGCACAGGGCAGTGTTGTGTAACCTACCTAGTCTCTAAAGTTGTAATATAAAATATGTGCTGGGGAGTGTAACGTTGCATATGCACTGTGACAAAGATATGGATCCCAGATTGTAATATGTATGGCATAGCACTGTGCGTTATAACATAGGCATCGAGAAAGGCACGTTAGATGGGGCAATATAACCCGTGCGAAGACAAGTGTGGCATGACATATTCACGGGGTGGTGTTACAGTGCACATGGGCTAGAGAGTGTCATAGCATATGCACTAGCTAGTGGAATACAACACAGAGGTGTGTGGCACTCGGCAGGCAATGGTGGGTGTAACACAGCATTGGGCTCTGTCAGGAGCACGCTGTGACTCTCAAGTGATGTTCGTCCCCTTTCCAGAGAGTAAAATAAAAAGTATTACACATCCGGCAGTGGATGTGTGTTTTATTAACCGTGAGGGGGGTTTCTTGCATAGTTTTGGTCGAATTTTTGTCGAATCCCCTTTGAATGGCTTGGTGTGCATGTGTATTAAATGTGCTCGTCAATAGCTACCCATGTTTGTATAAATAAACGACAAGGGTGTCTACCAGGATTAGGCACGGTAGGGCATCAGACATGTCAGAGCTTCACTAGTGGTGTAAATACATTCCACGTGGATTCATTGCATGCATAGTCGCCTTTTAATGAATATCACGCAAATCGTCATGGTGATAGGTACGTACGGTTTGTACAGCATGTCCTAGGTGTGTCTATGAATATATATTTTTTAAAAATAATAAAAAACAGTGGCCGGCCCTGGGGATTGGGGTCAAAAAAATATAATTAGGAGACTGCCCCTGGGGGATGGGGTCATCAGGGCCAATAAATTAGAATAAGAAGGGGAACCAAACAGCCCCCCTTCTTAAAAAACTAAAATAAATAAAAGACTGGCATCGTGCCGGAGGCCATGCCCCCTCCGTGCAGCACTCTGCAAACGCGCCCCCAACAGGCATCTCCAGTATGCGCCAGGGAGCTGCGCTGCAGCCAGGTGTTCTGAGGCCAAGCCCCTTTTTACACCTCTCTGCAACGCAGCTCTGTGGCGCTTACTGGAGGTACCTAGTGTTCTAGTTTGACCCTAGGGACCCTTAGGATTCAAGGGGACTTAATCTCTCAACTTAGAACAGCCACAGGGCGCGTTTACACAGTGGTGAAGGGAGGGGACGGGGCCTGAGGTGACGTGTGCAAACACGCACTATGGCACGTTTTAAATTGGGGATATAATTTCCCTTCAATACTGAGGGCCCCTGGGGGCTAACTAGCCCACCAAGTGCTTCCAGTAAGCGCCACTGAGCTGCATTGCAGAGAGGTGGTCCAGGCCGTGCCACTTTTTACACCTCTCTGCAACGCAGCTCTGTGGCACTTACTGGAGGTACCTAGTGGGCTAGTTGGACCCTAGGGACCCTCAGGATTCAAATGAACTTAATCTCCCAACTAAAAATGGACACAGGGCGTGTTTACACAGTGGTGAATGGAGGGGACGGGGCCTGAGTTAACGTGTGCAAAAACGCCCTGTGGCCTGTTTTAAGAGGTAGTTTTAATCCCCATGCCCTATTATATACTAGGGGCTTACAGAGGAGGTCATGCTAATCACAGGGGGACCCCAACGCATAATGTTCCCTAGTGTATGTAGGTGTTTTCACTGTATTCTAAGTGTCTTTTAACATAGCACTGGCTCTAGGACTGGTTAGTCAGACTCAGTTACCACCAGTATCCGTCTGAAAAAGTTGAGGGTACAGGATGATTTTGCAACAAGGCTTCTTTCTGCTCTTCTTTTTGTTCTTTCTGCACGTTATCCTTCTTCCTGCACTTATCTTCGTATTTGAGGACTTCTGTTGCTTCTTTCTGCACTTCTTTTGTTTCTTTCTGTGCATTTTTTCTTCTTTCTTCACATGTCCTATCTCTGTAGGCATAGTTAGAAATTAGCATTTAAAAAACCTTTGAAATTCACAGAAAAAAACATAGGTTTCAGGCACGTTATAGTTAGGAATTAGCATTTAAAAAACCTCAGAAATTCACTGAAAAAACCATAGGTTTCAGGGGTGTTATAGTTAGCTGGACTTTTCACTTGTACAAAACCATTGAAATTCCCCCGTTATAGTTAGTTCAGCTAACTATAACTCGCGCGCCCGCAATGCACTGCTGATGACGTCACATATTACATCACTCATGACATGGTCAGTGACATTACTCATGACATCACTGATGACATCTCAAATGACATCACTGATGACATCACTGATGACATCATCCTTGTGATAGAGTGGCAGACCTCCTCTCACCCTAATATAACCTTTGATACACACATTCAAAAATAGAGACTAAAATTTTCAAAACAATGGACATACCAATACCAGTTACAACAACCTCTTCAGTAATTCTAAGATCCACATACACATCCACTCATTCACCAACAGTCCTATACAGTCACTCATACATGTACTCACTCATCATATGTACTCATACACCTATACATCCTGTTACACAATGCCACTCATCCATAGAGTTACTCACACACATAGTCACTCATGCTAATAAAGAATCAAACATACATTTACTTGCATTTACAGTTATACACACACCACCATACTTACTTCTACGGAAACTTACACATACTTAGTCTTTTAAACAATCACTTATAGAAACACATACTAATTCATACAGGAACTCTTTCAATCTCTCACTCTCACATATACTCACATATATACACCAATAGTCACATATACTAGTTTAAAACATATGTAGTTACTCATAAAGACACTATTGAGACAGTCATTCACTCACTAACACACCCATACACACACTCATCCACCCATACAGTCCTGCACACATGCTGTGTTCAACCCATACAAACAGTGAGTCACTCATTCATGCACCTATGCACTACGTAATACCCCCCACCGAACCATGCAGACACTCAGACTGATACTCAAAAAACCAACTAATAACCTATATAGACACCCATGTAGCTACTCACCAACCCATGCAGCCACTTATACACAAAGTGAGAGACTGATACAGATATTTACTTATTTAAACATTACTCACTAAGCCATGTATTCACTATGATACACTTAATCAGTCAGTTACACAATCAATTTTTCAAAAACAAATCATCCATTTAGACACTTATATACCCATTTATTCTTCCATCGACCTTGAGATATACATATATAAAACATATTTAATTTTCAGAAAAACACACATTCACTGGATGATGTCATCAGTGATGTCATCAGTGATGTCATTTGAGATGTCATCAGTGATGTCATGAGTGATGTCACTGACCATGTCATGAGTGATGTAATATGTGACGTCATCAGCAGTGCATTGCGGGCGCGCGAGTTATAGTTAGCTGAACTAACTATAACGGGGGAATTTCAATGGTTTTGTACAAGTGAAAAGTCCAGCTAACTATAACACCCCTGAAACCTATGGTTTTTTCAGTGAATATATATATATATATTATCTACTGGCGGTCGCCAGTAGATAGTTATAGTTAGGACCGTGTTTCCATAGGAAATCCGCAACATTCTATTTGGAATAACTTTGGCGCCGGTTGACGAATCCTCGCGAAATTTTCAAAATAGTTGGGGCGCTCCGCTCCGCTCCTACCCTGAAAGTCTCGGGGGAATTCGTCAAGCGGGGGCTGAGAAAAAAGGGGGGTCCCAAAACGCGTTTTCCCCATGCATTTTCCCATAGGACCTTTAGTCCGAGCTACAGCCCGAACGGCTGAACAGAATTACTTGAAATTTGGCAGAGAGGTAGTCCTCAGGTCAGAGATGTGCCTTTTGCAGGTCTGGTGTAAATCTGTTCAGTAGGTCCTGAGAAAATAGCATTTAAATCAATATATATATCTGTAAGCGCGCTCCGTGCGCTTACGGTAAGCTTACCGTACGCGTATGGTGCCGTGCGCGAGCTCAATTCTGATTGGTGCTTACATGACTGTAAACATTCGAATCGGTCGAAATCAGAAAGTGTCGGCCGCCATTTTCTGTCTCTCGCACTGAAAAACAAAGGTGGATAACGTGAAAAGGGGGCAACGAAGAGAGTTGCAGACCCCCTAGCGTTTGTCAGGGGGTCCACGAAGGACCAAAAAGTACGAAAAATACATTTAATAATTTTAAAAAAAAATCACGGAGTGCGCGTACGGTAAGCTTACCGTACGCGCACGGCAAAAAAAAAGAATAAAAAAAAAAAAAGAAATAATCACATTTATTAAATAAATTGAAGGACCCGCAAGGGAGAAAAAAAAATTGTTACTGTGTAAAAAAAGGCGAGGCGCACACGGTATGAACTGCGCAACGTGGGCGCTCGGTGCGCGAAGCGCAGCGAGTGCCCACAGCGCGCGCACGGTGCGCGCACGGAGAAAAAAAAAAAAAAAAAAAATACATAACTTAGCATTTAAAAAAACGTACAAATTCACTGAAAAAACCATAGGTCTCACACATGTTATAGTTAGGAATTAGCATTTAAAAAACCTTGCAAATTCACTTAAAAAACCATAGGTTTCACACATGTTATAGTTAGCTGTACATTTCACTCGTAAAAAACCAATGAAATTCCACGTTATAGTTAGATCAGGTAACTATAACTTGCGCGACCGCAATCCACAATGTGTCATTTCAGATGTCATCATTGATGTGAAGAGTGATGTCACTGACCATGTCATGAGTGATGTAATATGTGACGTCATCAGCAGTTTATTGTGGGCGCGCAAGTTATAGTTACCTGATCTAACTATAACGTGGAATTTCATTGGTTTTTTTACGAGTGAAATGTACAGCTAACTATAACATGTGTGAAACCTATGGTTTTTTAAGTGAATTTGCAAGGTTTTTTAAATGCTAATTCCTAACTATAACGTGTGTGAAACCTATGGTTTTTTCAGTGAATATATATATATATATATGTGTGTGTGTGTGTGTATATATGTATAGATAGATAGATAGATATTCCATACTGCAAGGTTTAGATGTGCCTAAACGGTGTGTTATGTGCTGCACTTTTAATTAAGTGCTGCATCTGCTATTTAACACTGCTTCATGAGACTGATCGTGCTACTCTTATACTCGGTCCTTCTCACTCCTGTATCTGGGTCTTCACCCTCCAGATATTGTGATGCACTGTCTGGGGAACTATTCTCACACTTCATCTTGTGCCCTAGTGTACTTAGCTCCCAATTCCAGTCTAATGTATCCTGCTCCAGTGTTCATGTCCGTTTGTACCACTGCCCAAGCCTCTCCATGTGATGATGCCCACCAATGCCAGTATCATCCTGTCCTCTTTGCAAATCCCCACATTGCCTTTCCCAGTGACTCAACGTCCCACTGTTGGTGGATCAATCTCCATGTACGAGTCTATCGCTATGACTGAATCTGTCTCCTGTTCCCAGCTCCAGTGGCTTTGTGCGGGTCTTCTTGCTGCTCACCCCACAGTCCTTGGAATGCCCCCAGTTGCTCTGTGTGTTATGAGTACAAGCCTTTGTGGAGCAGACCATAATAAATATTTTTTGCCTCAAAACCCTTCACATTAACTGTCTCATTTCCTACATGACGTGGATTGTAGGGCTTGCTGTGCACTGATGTTCTACTCTTTAACACGCCACCCATTGCTAGTCGGTGCCCTAACACACCGCCCGTTGATAGTATCCTTCTTAACACTCCATCCACTCATGAGCGACTCTTAACACTTCATCTCCTCATGCTCTGATGGTCTGGTCCTTTACACACCACGCTTTGATTTCCTGCTACTTAACAGCCCAAGTGCAGATGGTCTTTTCCTAACACGCCATGCACCGAAGGACTGCTGCTTACCATGGCATCCATTGATGGTCTGCACCTTAACACGTGATGCCTTGACGTTCTGCATACATGGTATGCTTTATATCATTACACACTGACTGTCTGCTCCTCAGTATGCAGTGCCTTGACCGTCTTATTCCTTACATTCCTTACACCAGCGGTCCACCCCGTACCATGTCATGTCAAGCTCTTAACCTGCCGGGCACTGATAGCCTCCTCTTTCAATGCACCAATGTTCCATGCACCCATTGGCTCTTTCCTTATAGAGCAATCACACATCTACTGCTATGACCATACTTAGCATGAATGGATTGCTCCTGAACATGCCTTGCGTTGCATTGATGACCGCGCGTTCTTGTTGTGTAACAAGGTACGGTAATCATACTAATTTAGCTCTCAAAGAGGAGAGTCTCTGCGGACACTGCAGCTATGCTGGTCGTTTTTAAAAACCATAAAGCGATATCACAAATAATATATCACTCTGTAAACACTAAAATGCTGACATCAGCTTTCTGTGTACTTTTGCAGAGTAAAGTTTGCTTATGCAGGCAGAAGCCTTTGCCAGCATGGAGGCTTGGTCTTGTTTTATATGGGAGCTTTTAGCCAGATTCTAAATACTTGTCTAAAAAGCTCTGTGAGGAACATCGACACAGCATTGTAAAACAAAAATGGAGGACAGTGCCGCTAGGTTGTAAAGCAAGAGCCAAAAGACAATCCACATCAGTTAAATGGTGTATTTACAATGTTTATTGAAATCGCCACCGTAAAGGGAAGGTTAATTTTATAATCCAAACATGTTATAGTAAAACTTACATTCGTGTATTACTGCTCTGGATTAAAGAAATGTGTGTGCAATTATTTTCACTTTCTTAAGCTGCATCTCGAGAACACACGGGAAACCCACTGAATTGGTTCGAGCTCCTTTGAGGCAATTGTCACAATTTCATGTAAAAGTAAATTCACGTTGTGAGCTTAGTGTTTGAACAAGGCGCCTGAATGCAAAATAAATATTTAGGGTACTTATCAAGATTCAAAAGCCTTTATGAAAAGGTCACACAGCAGGATGTAGAACTAGAGCACTTGCAATGTGTTTTTTTCCAGTGAGTCTGAGGAAAGGTTTGCTTGTGTGCATGTCTGAATAGTAATTACATCTTAACAGCACTTCTTCATTAATGCGCTGTGCCTTCTGGACTTCGCTCTAAGCAGGAGCCAAATGCTAAGCTGGTGTCTGTCGGATTCGAATCTGTAGCTGTCAGTGTGATAGCAGCTTTTGATGCATTATATTACTAGTTACTACAGATATCCACCTGCCTCTTCCTACAGAAAAGGAATGATTCTGGCAGCTGTTATCTGCGGCTGAACTGGGAGCCACCAACAGCCCCGGCAATGTTTAATATGAGCCCCAAATTGTGTAGCACATAAGCCCATCTTTCTCTATGGATTTGTGGGTGTCTTTTATCTTTGAATTGATAGTAACTCGTTTTGAGTACTGAAGTGACACTGGGCATTGTCACTATATTTAACGTTGACCTCTTATTGTGGGGCAGTCCTTTTTATGTCTCAACTACAACTGCTGTCTTGTTCAGAGGCCTATTGTGTTCGGTACCAATCCTTGCTGTGGGCTGTGCGTGGTCTGTGCTTTTTATTGGTTGTCTGTCTTGTCAATTTCAGTTGTTTCCTTCTTATTCAATGGTTTTCCTCCACCTTCTTGTATTTGTCGCACCCATTAGATGATTGCTTCTTTATAATCCTTTTGATTGGATGACTTGTATGCTTCCTGTGGTTATATTTAGGAAATACTTTGTATTTTGCTTTCAGGGCTCTATGAGAGTGCATGTTTTTTCTTGCGCCTTCTCCCTCCTGCCTTTGTGCTGCTTCCCCCTTTACATCGCTGCTACTGCTCACTCTGCGTGTTGCTTTACCATCACCGAGAAAAACACACTGTGCATCTTGAGTGTCCATGCAAATCCTTTTTATTGCACGTCCTTTTCACGGACACTTGAAACAGCTTATTTTCAACTTGAGTGGTAATCAAAATACATCATATGTTTGGTTACAAAGTCTTCTTCGAAGTGTAGTGGTATATATATACACATATCTCCAAAATTTCCCTGCTGCGGAAGAACGAATACGTACTCCGATTAACTGGTGCTGCCTATTTTACTGACAACGCTCCGCCATGATGCGTTTCGGCCTGAACAGGCCTTGATCACTTGACTTGGTTGCAGTAAGGATACCAATATTTAAAGTGACAATTGCATAAACACGAGAAAATAAACAGCCAAAACAGACTGATATGGACTGATATCACTGGATTAATCCATTTTGGTCACATTAAAAACAACAGATGAATACATTTGTATCATTGTTTAAAATAAAGCAGTCAATAATGTTTTTCAAATTACACACATGTACATCACATTGTAAACTTAAATGCATGCCTCTTATAAATTGGATCACCCCTGTCTACGTGTCAAGTACATCCGTTTACTAATTACCATAACTGGCAACAAGAAATTTTCAGCACATGCGTATCCTTGTTTATTTAATTAGTAACGACTGTCTTATCATAACTAAAATGTAAATTATTGTGACCCTATTTGCATAATATAGCCCATCTGGGCCTAATGCTGATGTGTACCTATTGTTACAGTTTGTTTAAAGTGCTGTAGTGCAAAAAAGTGCAAAGTGCCCTTGATAAAAAAATCAATAATGGTAAAATATACTAATTGATTGAAGTACAGGAGGTAGCAGCATACATTTTAAATATTCTTCTTGGCTATTGGCATCCCCATGTCGACTATTATCTTAATAAAGTTGATCTACAGATATAAATTATCCTAGGTAATATCAACTATGGGATATCCTAAAGGGTTTGAAGGGCATCTGAGCATCCTAGTTTTTTTTCTAACCGTTCTTATTTGATGTGTCTGTGAAGGACAACAATTGTGGGTAAAAGTGGGGGCTGATAACGTTACAGGCAGGTATAGAGATCCTCGCTGGAATTGAGCCCCTGGGGAGTGTTTGTATCAAGCTCAATGATATACCGTTTTTCCAACTTTCTCAAGGCAGCCTCCCTGTTTCCCCCTCACCTTGGACTCAAAATTGAGTCTAACAGGTCCGTGAAGTATATGCGCCGTTTGATTATTCTTCACAGAATTTTCCCCAAAAATACTCCGGTAAATCTTGTGCATGGAAAGTTTCGGGAAAATCCGTCAAAAAAAGTGTTTTTTCCCATGTTAATTTCCTTAAGGGTTTTGAACACGACTACAGCCCGAATCGCTGGACGGAACTACACCAAATTTTGAAGGAAACCAGCTCTTGGTCCGGAAAGAGTGCCTTTTGTTAATTGGTGTAAATTTGTTCATTCAGTTTTAGAGATATAAAATAACAAAAATAAATGTGTATATAGAGGGACGTGGAACCTCCGAGGATCCAACAGTCCCAGTGCTGAAATTGATTGGCTGCCAACAGTTCAATCAGGAAGGTTTCAGCCAAGTCCCAGAAAAAACGTTTAAAAAAGAAAAGGGGGCAGGGTAGGTGTACCCTGACCCCCTAACTGTGGTCTTGGGGACCCCTGTGACCCCGACATGGCCAAAAAGCAATGTTTTTGCAGCGGGAACATGACAGAGATTCGAATCAGCAGCAAAAATTGTAAAAAGAATTTAGCGTGAGCTCCTGCGCTTGTTTTCTATGAAGCCCTCAGATGGGCCAGGTCCTGTAGGAGTTGATAAAAAAAAGGGGGGGGTGCAAGGGGTCCCCCATCCTCAGGCTCTATTAGCCCCAGGGACCACCACCTCTCTGCGGAAGCAAACACTGTTGGAGGGGGGTGCACTGACCCCCAAGCCGCGAGAGACCACCTCCGCCCGGGGTTAAATAACATGAAATGGTGGGGCTCCGTACCCCTTTCTGCCCCCTAGGGACCATCACCTCCCTGAGGCCAAATATTTTTTTTAAAGAATGGGCCCCTCTTCTGGACCGTTCTCGGCACCAGAGACCGCCACCTATCCGGGGCAGCCTGTGTGCAAGAAACGCAAGGACATGAGCAGTGCATTGTGGGGGCATAAGTTATAGTTAGCCAGCTAACAATAGCTGCTGAATTTCACTGGTTTTGTACGAGTGAAATCTGAGCCAAACTATAACGTCTCTGTAGCAGTTGTTTTTTTCAGTGAATTTCTAAAGTGTTTTTAATTCTATTTCCTAATTATAACATCTTTGTAACCTTTGGTTTTATTCAGTGTGTATGTATATATACACCCACATGCACTCTAAGATAGGACTCTGTCTTGCAACTGTCCATTTAAAAAAGCAAAATGTCATTGCATCATGATGCATGCATATTTGCCATCAAACTGGGGCTAAAAAACAAAATAACAACTGCTAAATGACACTTGAATGAGCATCCTTGGTGACATGTGGGCGCATACGTCATCAAACCAGGGTCACTTTATTGCCAAGACTGATATATGTTCATGCATGGTGACACATGTATGTGTAGACATCATCGCGATGGGGATTTATTCTTATTTTTTTGGCTGATGCTGTTTAACATCAGCATTAGCCGTTTTTTTATCAGCAGAATACATTGTAAAAACCAAAATGCAAGACATATTGGCTTTGCCAGTGCTTTTTACTAGTCTAAGTATGAGCTCAATTAGATCTTTGTTTGCTTTTTACCTGTAACTGAGCTACCCAGTTCACAGCTTTACCAACGCTTTTCCTTTTCACATGTACATGGTGCTGATTTCAGAGATACCGGGAAAAGTAAAACTCTGTATTTTCTTTTTTGAGGTGACACACTGAAGTAGATGAGAGAGAACGTTGTAAATAAGCTTGTGGGCCAGCAGAGCCTGTTATGTATATGTTTCAGTTGGCTGGTGAAGTTTTAATAAGAATGTTTAATAGCCAAAAGAATCGAGTGAATATTATTTGTTTACCAGCACTGTGTAGTTTTTGTTTAGCCAAGATGGTAGCTCATCAGACATGGAACGATCAGATGTTGAAATAAGATTTGGAGTTCAGGTTACACAGAGTATGTGGGGCTCATTTAAAGTTGAAACATAGAATCCTTTAGTTTCTGGAGCAAACTCTAAATCAGAGTGGAATACCATCTATTGGCTGAATATCTTCCAGCCAAAGTAATTTACTCCATTTGTAAAGATTCCCTTAGAAACTGGGCGAATTGTAATTCCCCCCAAATTCAAAACGATGCCCTATTTTTGAGTAATGAAAAATAAAACAATTTAAAATTGTCACCCATATATAATTACCCAATCGAGTTCACAAATAGGTTCAATTCGAGGTTACGCTGGATTATTATTGAGAGTCTGAGGCCCTGTTTCTTGTTAAATAATTACATTGCCAAGGTGTAAAAGAGGAACATTATTCATTAAAATAATATCTTAAGTGCTTACATCGTACCTATATTATTGTAAGGCAAAAGGAATGCAATGGTTCTGGGTTTCATTTGCCAACAAATTGTAAAATAGTCCCCTGAGCAGTTGAGTGAAAGCACTGGAGTGGAGGTGCAGGGGTACAACCAAACAGCCAGTAGCATTCGATGAGAGAGGAATTCGTCATTAGGCTGAGCCAAGACACTGTTGAAAAAAGTCTCATGCAAACGGCTGAAAGAGACTTTTAGAAGAAAGCTGATGTTTGAAAGGAGACGAATCAAACCCATTCTATTTGTATTGCAAGCAGTAGATCTGCCTGACAGGGGCACTGTTTAAACTCAGACCTAAAAAGGAACCATCCACTACACTCGTCTCGGTTTAAAAAAAAAATGTATGTTCATGGACAAACTAAGAAACTGGTGAGTCACACAGATGACCCTTTGAGCCCTAAAATAAAGAAGACTTTTAACAAATGGGTGTGTGTAGCTATGTTTGGCAGTCTAAGGTCAGAAATAAAAACATAGTATTACCAGTGGCGTAATGAAAGTCGAAGGGGCCCCCCTGCAAGATACTCAGAGGGGCTCCCGCTCCGGATTTAATCCGGAGCGCTCAGGGGTGAGTACTGTGCGGAGGGGGCCCCCTGCAGCTCGGGCCTGAGTTACGCCCCTGAGTATTACCTTTTGTTTGCAGAGCTTTTCACCAAGGAGTGCTGCGTCACATCCAGCAGATATGAGAGTTGAGCTTGATGTATCTATATCTCACAGAACCCAGAGATATAAACCATCCCCATTATTCACTTTTTACCCATCTACAATTTTATGTTATGTTTGGACCCCAGATTCACCTGCCCCAGCTTTCAGTTGCTACGCATAAAAGTAATGAAGGAGCCATACATAACATGGCCTCACCTCCCTATTTCAAATGTAAAAAAAATCTATCTGCCTGCCACACTCTCGCACACCGTCTGCACTTTCCCTCCCCTCCCAAAGCTGTGCTCTCTGCTCCCCAGTGCTGCACTCAGAGGCTCTGACTAAGACCTATCAGAGCAGACTTGAATTTCTTTATGAAGTAGCTACATTGGGAAACACATTTCTTTCCCACTATTACTGTCATAGTGGTGAATAACCGGATTTATAATATGCTATTCATGCTAGTGGCAGTCATTGATAGCCATATATAACAATGACATTAACAACAACTGGCACATTCTGACCTGAGTAGCTCTCGAGTTGAGAAACATTTATTCACTTTAATGTCTAGCAGGAATGCATATGTTTTAACTTTTTATATTCTATTGCTTGAAACATGCAATGCTTAAAGAAAGAAATTCATGACCAACCTTACTGCATTTCCTTTTGTATGTTATATAATTATTCTTTTATGATGGAACATTATTTAAGTTACATTTTATGTGTCATGTATATTTCATATCATATGCGATTAATTTAAGTATAGACTTTTATTTCTCAATGTTTTGAGAGCATGAATTCGCCTCTAAAATTAGATAAATCCCCATATTTCTTTCAACCCATATGACATCACAATTCAGGCATGAAGGCATAAAGCCCAACTCTATTTTAAGTAAGCCGTGACTACATTGTCTGTATTTCTGCAGAATCATCAACATGTCTGCCTTTGATCCAGATGTCATCTGTCCTCATCTTTCCAAGAACCGTTAAAATGTCAAGTCATTTAGATATAGACATAAACAAAACACCTGATGCAACATCAATCTGGACCAAGTGCCTGGTTATCTCAATTTCAAGGTCACACAAAGAACAGTAGGCAAAACAGTGTAGTCTGAATTGTCGTACTTTTGTCTTTAAATGAATGTTTCTTAGACTACCATCTTGATGCTTATTGGTTAAATCAAAAAGTCCATCTAAGATAAGATACAATATAAATTGGCTGCCACTTGACCATCTGTCAGGAGAGGTCCCTCGCCCAGATAATCGCAAGCAAGATACTAACAGACCAGAAGACAATCCTACCTTCCAGAGATACGGCCATCATATCACACTTTTTACTGAAAGCTAATATGGAGCCTGAGCCCAGGAGGAGTTAGTACTGATGCTGAATACGTGTTTGCATTTTACACAGGCAGCTCTCTATGCCGGGATCAACAAGAACCTCATCCCCAAACTCCAGAACGCCTCAGGCAGACAAGTACTCAACCTACCGTGCCACTGCCACATCAACTATCACCTACGAACACTACGCTGGGTCCCCATCGAGAAAAGAATCACCTTCAAGCTTCTCACCCACGCTCACAAGTCCCATCACAACACAGGACCTGCCTACATGAACCACCGCCTCACGTTCCACACACCCCAAAACGATCCCTTTGCTCGGCCCAGCTCTCCCTTGCGACGGTACCATGCACCAAGAAGACCAGATCAGGAGGGCACTCCTTCTCCCTCCTCGCTGCCAAGGCATGGAACTCCCTCCCTCTCCACCTCCGACAGACTCCATCACTCCCCAAGTTCTTGAAGGAACTCAAGACCTGGCTCTTCGATGGAGCTCCGTGAACTTCCGGGAGCTGACCCCCCCCCCCCCCTCCCCTCTCCAGCGCCTTGAGTGGGTGCTCTTTACAAACCCTTTGATTGATTGTCAGGGGAAAGAACCTCTTTGACCTCTTATTAATACATTGTTTTGCTGTAAATAAGGTATGCAGTGCACTCATCCTCACTACATCCATGCCTTAATCTTTTTATCCTCAGGTTGACGAGGCAGACCTGGAGATTGAAGGGTGACATAATGTCATGCATTCACCAAACATGCCTGCTCTCACCAACCATCTGTGGTCTTATCTAAACTAAATTATCTTGGAACTTAGGTAGATGTGGTATGCTTATCCTTGTTTTGCCTTTTGACAGGCTCCATCCCATAGAACATTGTTACAAAAATGGCACAATCATCTACTGGAAAGCCCTTTATTAGCGATTATGCCCATGTGCGATAGAATTAGTGTCTTATCTTTGCATGTACAATTCCTGGGATCCCACTATCATGCTCCTTGTTTTCAAACATTATAAAAGAAGCCCTCTATGTCAACACTTGGCAACTATGTTTCCTGGCTGCGTTGAAGGTCCATTTATGTTCCTGAAGTTTCCAGCATTTTTTCCTGATTCATCAGCCTTTTTAACGTATGTATTATCCTCCTGCCACTGCTCCCGATGTCTCCAAAGCACTGTCCTCCCCAACTACAGAGGCGCTCAGTGTTCCATTTTTCCTTGCCAGATGGATCCATTTCGTTACTGCTGATGTTTAATGTGGTCCTCAGACATAAGAGACTATTTTACTATTTAGTTGATTGGTCAGTAAATAACAGATGTAGCTCATTTTGAGTAAAGTTCTGGGGAAATGCTTCACGAAAAAATCTCAGCACACTGGCATCGCTGGTCCACATTCATTCTTTTTTCGCTTTAACTTTCCCTGTTGTTCACCAGCATAGCTAGCTAGAATAATGGCACAGGGGATTCAGCGTTATTGAAACCCGAACCACTGAGCAAAAAATAACTACAGTGCCATCTGTACCAAAGTATTAAGTTAAAACTTATCTCTGTATGTGCATCCTAATGACATTATTTTTGTTTCTGTTAGCAACAGATAGGCTTGTGATCACTGTGCACCATGAAATCATTTTGTTGGGACTTTGGTGTAGTGGCAATGTTCTTACAAATCCACTCTTTCTGTAGTGTGGACTTAAAAGGTTACCCAGCAGAGGTTTCCATTTAAATTCTCAAATAATACCAACACCTTTATGCAGCTATATTCTCTCAAGGGATGGGGATGATGGAAAGGTAGCCTAGAAGCTAGCCATCCTTGAATTCCCAAGACAGTCCCAGTTTTTAGGTCTTACCTAAAGACAGCTTTAGTTGCCTGTTGTCAAAGACCTGTTATCCACATACATTAAGTAGAGTGGGCTTTGGGTGAACTCCTTGCTCTTGGTTGAATGGCCACATTGTTAGTGAGATGTCTGACTATCTTCTTAAAAATATTGAAATTTGCAGTTTTCAAAAGTCAGCTGTGTAATGTGTGATTCTTCGTGTTATGGACTTTTCCTCTTTAAAGAGAATTGTTCTCCTTGGAGTGGGCATCGCATGCATTGCTGGTGTAGGGGAAATGAGGGAGAGTAGGTAATGAGGAAGAGGTGGGGTGAAAGATTGACACAATGTTCACACATTACAGTTCAGGAGTGACTAGACAATATCACGAAGAGTTAATGGACATTAAGAGAAACAAGTTCACTTCACTTTTCTCTGAAGGCCTGGTAAGGAATGTGAGGAGACAGTAGGTATTAAACAGACATTGCCCAGCCCTCAGTTGGTTTCCAGAGGTGCCAGGCACTCTGATCATGCTATAAAGGTGCACAAGAGACAGGGAAGGTGGCGTTTGTTATAGAACATAGGTAGGGATGGCAGAAGGATAGCGACTGTAAAGGTGACTAGTGCGATAACATAGGAAGGTGACAAGTGATTGGAGTTCTTCAGTGATGGGAGTGATGTGCGGAGCAGGAGAGGTGGCTAGTCATCGGAAGTTGGCAGTTATTACAGAGGTGGCTACTGATTGATGGTGGCTAGTGATTTCAATAGTGGCCACTGACAGGAGAAGGGCAGTGCCAGAACAGGGAGATAGTCATAGGAATTATAGCTGAAAATGGTGGGGCCTGATAAGAATGCTAAAATAAAATGGGGCGTCATCTCGCCCCAAGCAAATGCACAGCTAATTTTGCCTCATTGGCAGTAATATATCCATCCATAATAATCAATTCTAATCAAAGTGCTCCTTGTCTTCCAATTTATGTCGCTTTTCTCCGACATCGCTGTTGAGACGACAGAAACAGCGATGTCGGTTGGTTTTTAACATCAAATGGCAGGTATATGGATGAGAGGGTAGTTTGTTGTTGAAAGCGACCCCCCGAAGAAGGGCGCTGAGCCCGAAATGCATTGGGTATTTGTTATCGAATAAACGCTGCCTGAAATGAATTATTCTTCAGTCATGTTCTTGCAAAAGGTCTGATGACACAGTTGGAACAGTAGAAACTTGAAAATGGCATATACACTTCGCGTGTGGATTTGCAAGAAAAAAGTTGGAGAAAAGCGACATAAATTGGAAGACAAGGAGCACTCTGATTAGAATTGATTATTACGGATGGATATATTACTGCCAATGAGGCAAAATTAGCTGTGCATTTGCTTGGGGCGAGATGACGCCCCATTTTATTTTAGTTGATTACCCTAGTGCGACTTGGGCATGGCACTAAATAGCAATCTGCACGCATTCTGAGAAAAAACCGGACAAGTGTCTTAAAGCATTAAAGTATGAAATACGAGGTGTGCATCCTACTCCCACAATGACAGCCTGATGAGAATGGCCATGGTCCTGTGCCGAGGTTCCCCAAAATGCCACTGGCTGCCACCCACAGTGCCATAATAAATATCAGTTCACCCAGTAGTTCTTCCCCCGAAGAGCTTTAAAATTTGAATCCTGTACACTGAATCTGAAATCTTCCTGGCAAGTAATGCACATTCTCAATCCTTTACCGGATGGAGAGACTACACAGAGTCCCCTCAAATATAACTGCCTTTCTATTCCTTTATCTGTTAGCTTCACTGTTTTAGTCCATCTTACTTATCCAGAACTCTACTAAGGTATTCTATTTCCTGTTTCATCTGGCTGTCATTGAAGTCTCTTCCCCCTATGCACTGTCCCTGTTCATGGTTTGCAACCTCTAGTCTCCTTACCCACATACGGGCCGCCAACTAAATAACTTAGGTTCTCCAGTCCTTTAACCCATTTTGGCAGGTGGAGTGGTGGATTATTTATTACACATCTGGGCTGCAACAGGAAAGACACGTTGTATTCCATTTGCTGCAAATGCCAAAAAACCTCTAGCCCACTAATCTTTGCTGTTTCATAGTATGGCAACAATCAAGTAGACAATTGCTGAATGATAATAAATGATATTCCCAAAACAGCCTGCCTGATACATTAAACTAAAGCCTAAATCTTCAATCTGTTGGACAGGTTAGAAAGGATTGGTTACCAGAACAATTTAGGCAAGCATTGTGTTATGATTTTATTATGTTAAGGCAGTGATTAGTGTGTGAAAGAAAGGGTGCTGGTGCCCAAAGCTCTGCTCAGAGCCCAGAGGGTGGTGCAATTAAATATCGGTGCGCCGAATACCGACTCTCCTTGTCCCTTTTTAGGTAGGTTGAGACTGGACAGTGCATGAGCTGCTCTGGGAGGCATGCTGTATTCGAGCATGGACTCAAGTCAATCGCCCTCAGGGAAAAAAGGGAGGAGGAGTAGCAGCCATTATACACCAAGACCTTAAATTCACCACACTTACCTCTCTAGATATACCGCAAACAGATAATCTAGTTCTGAAATTAGAGTCCCCACTCACCCCCTTAGCTGTGGTGCTACTTTATAGACCACCTCAGAATATGCCCCAGTTCCCTAAACTATTGAGTGAACAAATGACTCAATTGGTAACAAACCATGCAAAAGTATTGATGGCCGGGGACTTCAACTACTGGGCCAACGACCCAGCAGAGGGACCACACTCAGCGGAACTTACGGATCTACTTACCGGACTGAACCTAAGTCAGCATGTCTCGTCTGCCACACATATCAAAGGGCATACGCTCGACCAGGTATGGTCCTGCAACTTGTCCTTAACAAACGTAGAAGCCATACCCTGCATCTGGTCTGACCACTATCTCGTCAAATTTGTTATAAATATTCCCACCTCGACCAAAATGACGCCACTCGATCTTGAAGCACGCAGGAGCTGGAGGACCATTGACAAAGATCCCTTTCTGGAGTCACTGGCCAACACCGCCCCTATGGATCAACCCTCCATTGAACTTAGTGAGAATGTCCTTACAAACTGGCTGCTGACAGCCAGTAATAAATATGCGCCCCTTAATAAAACCTTACACAGCCGTCGCCATGAGGCCCAGAAATGGTTTTCCGCCGAATTAAAGAACTTAAAGCTTGCCCTGCGGCATGCGGATAGGAAGTGGAGAAACAAATACCTACCCGACGACAAAAGCACGTACTTAAACGCACGGGGATCGTATAAAAAAGCTATACTGGCTTCCAAATCTGAATATTTTCCCTCCAAAATCATTAACTCCATTAATCGATCCAAAGACATTTTCTCAATCATTAATGAACTATCCAATCCAGACAGAGTAACGATTAAACCCACTCCTTCCCAGTCCCTATGTGATTCTTTAAATAATTTCTTTATTGAAAAAATCAAAACCATTAAATCAAATATCCCCCACTGTCCAAGTCCTGCATACCCCAAAAAAACCTACGAACCCACACAAGCTGGAACAATTTCCTACAATAAATCTGGAAAATTTCAATGACCTATTGGCTAAAGTCAAGTCTGGGTCCCCAAGGGACCACTGTCCCCCTTGGATCTTAAAGGAAGCATTTACCATCTGCCCTGGACCAGCCATGGCTCTCCTAAACAAGTCAATAGCTCAGGGTCAGGTAACAGAGACCTTTAAGGAAGCGGTTGTCATTCCTCTCCTAAAAAAGCCAGGAGCAGATCCTAAAACATTAACTAATTATCGCCCGATCTCGCTGCTCCCTTACCTGGCCAAAGTGCTGGAAGCACATGTAGCCAAAAATCTGTCTGCATTCCTGGAGCAGTCTGAATATCTGGACGCCCATCAAGCAGGTTTCCGCCCAGCCCACTCCACAGAGTCAGTAGTACTATCTGTGCTGGACACCCTGAGAGAAAAGGCTGATAAGGGTCTCCCCCAAGCATTGGTACTGCTGGATCTCTCTGCAGCCTTTGACACGGTCGACTATAACATCTTGATCGACCGTGTCAGAGATGCGGGTATCAAAGGAACTGCTCTTGAGTGGATTAGATCCTTCTTAACAGATCGATCACAGGCTGTATACCTTGGCGGTTTCTCAACCCCCATGATTAAAAATACCCGCGGAGTTCCCCAGGGATCCTCTCTATCCCCTCATCTTTTTAATTTGTATCTTCTCCCCCTGATCCATGCATTAAAATAAAAACATATTCAGACTTTTAACTACGCAGATGATTTTCAATTGATATTTCCTATCAATGACTCTCCAGGCTCCATTCTTGAATTTCAAACAACCATGCTGTTCATCCGTGACTGGATGAACAGCAACCAATTGAAATTAAATCCAGACAAAACTGAACTGATCCTCACGGGCGGCTCACTAAATCATTGGAGCCCCAACTTCTGGCCAAACGAACTGGGACAACCACCGAGCCCCTCCAAGCATGCCAAAACTCTAGGAGTTACTATCTGTAATGATCTCTCCATGAAAACCCAAATAGGATCAGTATCATCTACATGCTTTTTCCAACTGAGAAAAATAAAGAAAATTAGCCGGTTTGTAACACAGGAGGCAAAATTACAAGCTATTCTTGCCATGGTGATCTCACATATTGACTATGCCAACTCCTTATATTTTGGTATCCCAGCCTATCTTAACTATCGCCTACAACTGATACAGAACCAAGCAGCTAGGCTGATCTTGCGGGAAAACAAACGCCAACACATCTCCCCCCTTCTTAGGAAACTACATTGGCTCCCCATATCACAAAGGTGCGCCTTTAAGATGGGCTGCATCATATTCAAATCCCTGAATGGTAAAACCCCTAAATTCATTGACAAATTAATCACCAGATATATTCCAAATCGTAATCTGAGATCCACTCACTTGCACCTTCTAACAATACCCTCTTTTAAACAGAAACGATTTGGTGGATCTAGGTTTGCCTTCTTGGGCCCAAGGTACTGGAATTCCTTGCCCCTAGAGATCAAAAGCTGTACAAATATCATGACCTTCCGTAAACTGCAAAAAACATGGCTTTTCAAACAAGCATTCGACTAACCCACTGACTCATAATATCTCTGTCACCGATCCAAGAAGCGCCAAGAAACCAATCCGGTGTACGTGCGCCATACAAATTCATTATAACATAACATAACTTGAAGCTCCGCCCACTCTCCGCCCATATTTTTCATTGGCTTGTATCATTGTCCATAATGAATGCTGGCTTCTGATTCGTTAATGGGCTAGTTAGTCCCTCCTTCGTACAGCCTTGTCCTCATTTGTAACCTCCCATGAGGACTGGCCCTTTTACTTCTGTTTTTACACGGTATGTCTTATTTAGTCTGTGAGCACTATCTTCTGTAATGAGTTTCTGCTACTGCAGGCACAACCAGCTTTCCAGCAACATTCAGCGCGCCATGTGCCCTTTCACTTTCCAAGCAGCCCGGGACAATGGCGGCCGGTACTTTGAAGGAAAATTGGTCCCAAAATTTACAAGAGTTTGAGCTATTGGCATTGTTAATGACAATGCCCTTTACTTATGTGTTAATTATCAACACAAATAAATAAAAGGTATTGTTGTGTACAATGCCAATAGCTTAAACTCTCGAAAATACAAGACCTATTGCATTGCAAATACTTGTTCTCACTTTTGCTTGTTCCTGCTTTCTTCCTTTCTGACAGTTTTGCCGTGTTTCTCTTCCTCTGTTTTTCCGATCTGTGTTCTTGCACTCAGTAAATATCTGATGCGGGATAATACGTGCTGGTCCCCAAAAATAAGTGCCAGTGCCCCCTGCCAGCTCAAATTAATCACTATATAGTATTATATTATAGGCACATCTTTCTGAGGGATAGGATTCTTTCATTGGCCTCATACTGCGCTTTAAAATATGTGATTGTTTTTCCTAGAACATAGGACAAAGTGTCTTGTATTCGCCGGAAGGCTCACGGGACAATGTTTATATTTAGTCCCTTTGACACGAGGTGTGTTGTAGTCACTCCAGTCTGCAGAGATGGAATGGCATATGTTTAACTCCTTGTATGATGGTGTTACAGAAAATGAAACCAATGCAAAGTAACTGATGCATTACTTGTTTACCAACACCAGACACTCTTTTAAAGTGATTACATTGTAACTTCACCCTTGACTAGTTATTTTAGCCAGTCGAAGATTCAGTACCCTGAATACATAGTGCACTTTTAACATACCACGCCTTTTTTGAGCTATGTTGTTGAAAAGAAACGCACTTTCTCTTAAAAATGGAGCCAGGGCCCATCTTGGGGCTGAGCTACTACCAGCCTTGTTTCTGAGGCACTAAGGGGACTAACCTTTCGGCAGCATTTTTCCAGTATGTAAATGTGGCAGCTGGGGACTTGGATTGCCTGTAAAAGTTCAACTGTATGTTTTTTGGAAACTGAAAGCAAGTAGTACTGGAATGGTAAATAGGTGTTATGCTTGTATGGAGTGCAGATTGGGGACCTGCATGCCATAAAAGAGTAAAATCAGTATTGGCTTTGCCAGTGTGTGGGCAGTACCCAGGCAGGACATTCGAGAAATGGATGCTACAGAAAAATAAGGTTCCTTTATTTTTTTGGTATGATCTGTTTGTCAAATGGTTTTGTCTCTACCTCTCCAGCGCTGCATGCCTGCTCGCCAACTTATTTCAAATGTAAAATAGATTCTCATGCATTCAAATAGAGGCAGAAGGACACATACCAAACAGCAAGTCGGAAAATAGTAAGACAAAAATAATCCTGTGGGCTAAACGAGCATGAGACAGACAATGACTGACAAATCTGTAAAAAAAGAAGCCAACAGCAAAAGCAAGTATATTATTCAATACGTTCATCAATCCTAAAAATGTTTCTAAACATTCACATTACTCCATACCCACTGGTATTGGGTGTTCCTCCATGAACGGGAGATTAGTCCGTTGTGCTTTTTTTCTTCTTTGCAGGCTTCTGGTGTCCTTCTGGTGCTTTCTCCTTTTTCTGGAAGAGGTGAGAATTTAGTTTGATATTCTCATTAGTGATCGAATCAGACTCGAGCCATAGTGGCCCTAGAGTTGCTAACATCAAAAATATGTCCAGGCGCCCCCTTCAAATAGTGGAGGGGTGCCATTAATCGCCCCACATGCAGGAGCAAAGGTGGGGGAGTCCTTCCTCTGTTTTTGCTACAAGAGGTTATGTGACTTCCTCCAGAGGTGCCGGGGCAGGAGCTTTAAAGCATCGAGAGTTGAGGGCGCTGGCTGTATGTGTCCCCACCAGCATCCAGCATACTGGAGCAGACACCCACTCCTGGTAGGCGTAGTTGATAGCAGCAGAAAAGGGGGCTACCCAAAATTTGGACTGATTTACTGAGCTGACCCCGTGGAGGTGTGGTGATTTGTGTGGGCACTGGGCAGCCGGTAGTGGGGATTGACCTGATGGTGGTCCTGGACCTTTCTGCCCTACCCCAGGATGCCTGGAGTTGAACACATTGGGGGGATTTGCCTGGTGACATGTACCCTGGCAGGGACACAGCGCTATGCGGTGCCCTATTGTATGTGTTAGTATGGAACTGCAGGTATTGCCCATCCCTCCGAGAGACGGAGGGGATGTTGCCACTAAGGTATGCTTGCAGTAATCCCCGGGATGCACTTGGTTGATGGCATGGGAGATGGATAAAGAATAGGGGCATTCTGGCATCTGCATTCTGGAGTGTTGCTCTGTAATGGAAAGTAGAGGCAATTGCTCTATTACTTCTACAATCTTTAAGCTGTTTTGCTGATCTCATGTACTGTACTCTCATAACTATTATGACTTAACTGTGGCTCTCCTTTCTCACTGAAGTGATGCTGTGTGAATAAAGATAAAGGGCTATGCCTTGGATAAACCATAACTGAAGTTGTTTTTCTCCTAGTGAGTCTTCTCTGTGGGGGTAGTGACTAGCACCTTGTGAGTGCACTATACTGCAGCACACTGGGCAAGATGAAACCGCCCTGAGGTCACTATGTTAATATAAATTTGTACTTGGTAGAATGCTGGTATAGAGAATAATACTAAAAGGAAGACAAAAAGTTGAAGCAGTTACCTGCTCTCTACGTGGGGGACTATTTCCTCAATCCAGCTATGTTTCTAGGAATTGGAAGTCTAGTTGCCTGCCTGAGGTTCGGCTCCCAGGGGAGGCTTACATGAAGTCTAGCTCACCTCATCCCCCAGGTCAGAGCCCAATCTGCAGGACCTCTGCAACCACTGTGAAGCCATTAGACTATTCAGCCCCATGATGTGTCACCTCAAACTCAATGCTTTAAGCCCAACAGCAGGATGCTAATATATCTACACTCTACCTTCTTCTCTGGACGCTTAACTCTCTTTATCTTCTTCTTTTTCATACAGAGCACCTACCTACCCATTCGAACTTCCCGCACGGATGGAATACTGTTCAGTGCGAAACCCATTGCAAACCCGACAGACAACCTGGCTGCCCTCTTTGCTCTTCTTGCCCTGCTTTAGTTACTCTGTATTGTCATAGACTGCCTTACCTTCATCCGCATAGTGGCCTTCACTTTACCAGCCATTTATCACAGTTGTGCTTCTGCCCATTGACTATTATAAAAAAGAAAACTGGTGGTCTACTTAGACAGTTTGAGACCCCAAAATCTCAGGGGAAGAGACAACTTTTATTAACACCAGAACGCCTGGCTTGAGCCCACTTCTCTGTGCTAAAACATCAAACTTATTACCAGAGACTTTTTTTTACAACAGCTACCAGTCTTCTATAATTGTGACTATATTCAACCTCAGACTTGTTTAGCTTAAATGATATTGCAATGTTATTGTCCACTATATTTCATCTTCTCCTACTAGAACAAGGCCTCCTCGTCTCACAACTTAAGTTCTGTGACTTGGGTATTAACCCACTCAACTTTTAGGTAATGATATTACCCCCATAACAGGTATACACATGTTTTCTGAGGCCCTTTCCCACTGGAAGATGTGTTTTAAGCCTTATGCGTTGGATTCCACATTTACTATTGTGATGCCTACATTTCTTTCAGACTCCTAGGAATTGTCTCCCTCTTGCTAACTTAAGTTTCCTCCACCTTTGAGATGAATCAATCCTGTTTTTGAATGTGGTGATCAGACTGTGCCTTTGATGTCTGGACCCATCTCTTTTTGTCCACATCACTGACTTCAGGATATTTTCCTGGTATGCGGTTGCATTTTCAGCCGCACTCTTCATTATTCCTTCACCTGTTGTACTGCATTGGCCTCTTATGTAATATGTTCATTTTCCCTTACGTGGAATTTTAATAATTATTCCATAATAACTCAAGCTGCGTTTGAGGCTTTACAGAGAGGTTCATCTATTGGGCAAAACAATAACATATGGATGTTTGTAAGCATGCATGCATTTTCAAAGCATCTTTATCTGGGATCCTTTCCATAACAACGTTATGTTAAGTTTGTAATCTAAGAGGTACCTGATTGGGAAATAATACACTTTATATCTTATTTATTCTATTGCTCTCTGTAGCACAGGCATAATCAAGAAATGCTGATTTCACATGCCTCAAATACCTGCAACAAACCTCCTCTCCTGTATTTAGAAGTGACACAGCAAGGTTTTCTATATCTTGATCTTCGGATGTAATCATTAAATAACCCTCGCCATTCGTCGTATGGACCTTTGTTTGTCGACAGAGACAGGTTAAAAGGAGCAATCCTTTACATCAGCCCTTCAGTATCAGCATTTCTTTTTAAATCTGTAAAGTCAATAAAGAAAATTTGTGAGAGGTAAAGGGTTTTGTTTAACAATTTAGTTTAGATCTATTTATTTCATTCTTCAGTTTTAGTATTCAATCAGCATTATTACAGACTCAAATAATCCAATAGTCAGTATTTAAAAATAAGATAAAAGACAACATTGATGACAATTATTGTTAAAATAGTAATAATATTAATACAGCAAGTGTGTTCAATAAAGGAATTCCCCTACTCTAAATTAGATTAAAAAAGGAATAATGTGTCAGTTCAGAAGCCCAATAAAGAGTTCTGATGAGAGAATAAAATGCATAAGCATGAAGCCTTTGCACTTCAAAAAAAGAATTGTTAAGCTGGGAAGTATTTTCAACTATAAATCATCAGACATCTAATAAGGAAAGAATAGGCTCGAAAGTATTCTACCATAAAGTGAGATATGGTTTCAGGAAACCCAGGGAAGGATCTCTAGTAATGCATCAACCATTCTAGGAACACATGCTAATATTAATACAGTGAATTATGAATTTAAACAAGTATCCCATTCTCGGTTGACAGCATCTAATAAGATTTCAGTAATCTCCTGAGAGTAGGTAAGCCCCCAGTTTTGTACATTTTCAGAACTGGCCACAGAAATAAGTCCTTGAAAAGATGCTTTGTCCACAGTATGCCATTCAGACAGTTCTTCCGGTGAATCATTGTTGTCTCCTCTCCTCCCGGTGAGAACCTCCCTATCAGTTGTCTAATACAAAACAAATGCCTATTCACTAACAGAAAGCTTTTGGAAAGTTACAGCATCTGCAGCAAAAGAGAAAAACATTTAGTGCAAAACAGCTCAATCATGGAAAATAGGCCTTTCATTGTTAGCACATAAAACCTGGTTATTACGGCATCAACGGTTAAGCTAACTTAATACAATACATTATGTTACTTTACCTGTATGCTTGCAACGTCTAAGTATGACTACCCACTGCAAAATTTGCATTTATTATATGGGTTTTAATTTTACGTAGACTTTAGCATTTTTCAATTACATTTGTTTTTTATTACAATATTGAGAAATTTGCCCCAGCAGAAGTAAAATGTAAGTCACTTGCCATGGTTTCATTCATTTATAATTGAAAACATAGTGCAAATGTCCAACCAGTTAGGGTTAATTAATCACCCCCTTTTTATTGATGAAAATTTCAAGTTCAGTGAGTGATTGTTTCATTGTGTTCACTTAGAGCCTTGAACACCGCCTAGTCGTCTTATTCCTATGAAATGGTTCCCATTGGTTTGAACAGTAAAGCTCCTAAAACAGCACTATGGAGTATTACCTCACCACATAATTCAGTCACTGTATACTGTTTTAGTACTCCCTCGGCCACCGTAGGCCTGTTTCCAATTTTCTTTCTTATGCGGTCAACTTACGTTTCTCAAGACTGAGTAAACGAACAGCAGTGGGCTGATCTACAGTGACCACGAACAGGTTTTGGCATTAAAATATTAATCTGAAAAACCACAATAACTGCCTCTTGGCAAGTTTATCGATTCACACATATGAGTTATGTGAAGGTAACCATAGACTGCCTGGTGCCAACCTTATAGTCCTCTCTTTCTAATCATCACCCAGTAGAATGGAAATCCACTGTGTTCCCTTTTTTCAGACTTAAAAGAGGAACAGCAGTACTTTCCATATTATTCATACAAGGATGCCACATGTACGGAACTTTTTTCTTTTAAACATAAAAGGAGGCAGGAGAGCTAAATTTAGGGTTTTTAGAAGAGAAGTATATGCACTAGACACTTTATTCCCAATGTCCCCCACCCCCATATCAGCATATTTTCACCTGCTACGGTGACGCGAGAGCTAGGCCGGCATGTACAATGATGGCTTGCATTGGGGCATCATATGATACAGATCTGGTTGCCTTCGGAGAAAAAAATGAGAACAGGCACGAGTGAAACAAAGAATAATCTGTAAAGTGGGATGTCAAAATGTTAAAAGCTTAATTGGAAACACCGCAGGTTGTTCTTCACTGGTGACCATCACTATTCATCTTCGCAAGCCTCCAACCACAGCTTTAATTAAACCAAATGTTCTGGGTCTTCTTCCTCTCAAGGTTACCCCAAGACTTAAGTCTTCAACCTCCTCATTACTTATCCATATTCCCTTGAGTTTGTCTTTAATGTGTTTACGCAGACAACTGTGTACAGAAACGGGGAAATCTATATTGTATTTCTTGAACTTGCCCTAATGGCAGACTGACATTTAGTTTTCAGTCGCTGTTATCAATTCAATGAGATAAGGCACAGAATTACTAACGAATAAAACACTTCACTCCAAGTGTGACCATGTATTTTCCCTTATGTGTCCCTGGAAATGGGCTTCAAGTTTAATGATATCAAACTGCACAATTATTAAACTTTCAGTAAATCACGATCTTCATGGATGCAGTGGCGTAGCAAATGTGCCATTGGCCGTGGTGCAAACAAGGGAAATGGGAGCCCCTGCCCGCTAACTGATTATTGAAACACTGCCATACTTGTTAATTGTGCCCCTTAAGGCCAATGGGCCCTGGTGCCACTTCACCTGCTGCACTATTGATAGTTGCGCCCCAGCTTTAATGAAATACATCGGGGAAAGAGAAAGGGAGGTTGACATAATGCTAACTCAGGTTTAAAAAAAAACACTGAACTAAGCCACCTATCTATTTAGCCAAAACTAACTAACCATTATTTTCTCCCACCTCCAGTTTGATGATCACTGAGCAACTTTCAAAATGTAGTATTAACTTCGTCATCAATCAAAAAGGGTAGAATATGCCTACTATCATAGAAATGTCCCATTAGGATGTGTTCTCAAAAACCTACTGTTGCTCTAAGCAATCTCCTATCCCAAATCCCCTACACTTTTATGGAAAAGCTATGTTTCAGCATCTCCACTTCCGCTACACCATTTCAATCATATTTCACAAGTTAAAGATCTAGATTTCTTCCAGGTGGAGACCAGGTTTTATGCACCCATAACCTTTGGACTGCTGTTAGTTTTATGTTTCTATGGAATACCCTTGAGATATGAGTGCGACCTTGCTCTCCCTATTAGCCATGCGTTTTGTGAAGCCTTTGGAAGTATATGCTAAGAGAACCAGCCCTAAAACTCTGTCAAGAGTTGCATGCATTATCTGGGCCAGGTGTCCTATGCATTCCTGACCTTGGTTCACTTCGGGTGAGCTCCTCTAGTTTTTCAGCTCCCTCCATTTTATCACAGTACTTGGAAATGAGATTGGGCTCATCTCCATTTGGCCTGACTAATGCCTGACCCTCAGGAATAGGATTTTCAGTGCTATAGACCAGTGGTTCTTAACCTTTTGGCTTCTGTGGACCCTCACTTAATGATTAATGGAATACGGGGACCCTGACTATTATTGAAATCCAGGGGCCACCACTAAGGTATTACTGGAAGCCAGAGACCCAGGCTTAAGCAGCTTTGCTGATTTGAACCTCAAAATAGTCCATAAAAATACTGAAACAACCATTCAGCGAACAAATACGCAAATGTTGAAATTGTTTTTTTTAATTATCACACAAAAATAAAAAATGAATATTTTCATTTTACTGGGATGGTTGAGACATTTCAACTGAAGCCACCCAACTTTCATACTGTAGTCTGTTTGATACATTTGCACTACTCCAACAAATCAATCTGAGGACACTAACTTAATTTTTTGGCTCCAATTCCGATTTCAGATTCCTCCACATTTATGGAATGTTTTAAAATGTTCAATTTTACATTTTGCTTCTTTATTTATATACACTTTATTAATCAGTCACTATTATTTAATTTTCTAAGCAGTCATTGACCTCATGACCAGGTGTTGAGGACCCCAGCAGTCCCTAGACCACAGGTTAGGAACCCCTGCTGTAGACTACAAATTGTTTCTAGGCCTGCACCAGAGCTCACTGGAATATTCTTTTAAAAGCATGCTCAGTAGGGTTCATTCCAGAGCAAGATATCCCTCCATTGCAAAGCCAAGGAGTGTAGGTGAAAGGGGGATTGTTAGCGCTGTGGGAGTGTAGGAGTGTGTTCAGGCCAGCAGCGAGTCCATTAGTGTTAGGTATTTGTATACAGCACCCTTGAAATACCATTGGACGTCATGGTGATATGCAACACTCAGTAACAAACTAGTCCTGCAACTTTGCAATATTTAAGTCCAGTCCTTTGCGCGTTGTGAAACCCAATGGAGATGACGTCTCTCATGGCCATATGAAATAAAGTTAATGGCTTCTCGGCGATTGATGCATCATACCTTTAGATTGCTTCTCTGTGAATTATGTTTTAGGACCAAGTGCTCACCTCCTTTTTATTGACACTGATTTGGTGCAAAATAGAGGGTTTCGTTTACTGAGCCATTTGTACTGTGAACTGAAACAGTAAAAGTTGTAACATTAAGGCACTTAAGGCATTTTAGTGGTAAGCTGGTATTCTTTAGCCTTTTTCTTTTTCAGAGACAACATGACAGGAAAGGATGAACTACAACCCACACTCTTTTCATGAGCTATCTCTTGATCACAGTACAGTTTGGAGGGTTCATGCCCATATTATGTTTTCATAAATCTTGCCCTTTCTGGTTTCTATGTGTGGTGTTTTTAAAGCCAGACATGCATATCTTTTTTGTTCAAAGGCTAGTTATTCCCTCCTCTGCTGATACAGTCATGACTAAAAACAGCGTTTTACTTAACCAATCCTTTGCGTTCATGCCTGTATATACAGGGTATGGACATATTTGCAAAATAAACATATCCCTGGAATAAAAAGCTACGGAAAACTACTTGTCCTCAAAGCAACCCACTTTTCACACCCACTGTCTAATTGATTTACAAGCTCTGATAAATAATTGATTACTTCTTTTATTGAAATGTGAAACATTATGGTTGTTTTATAACAATCATAAATGAAAACAGATGTTTTTACTGCAAAATCATGTTAACTGTAGAAAGAGCTTGAGTTGGTCTTGCTGGGGACGGGACATTGGTCCATTTTAGTAGCAATTGTTTCAATTTGTGTTATGTTTTCATTACTAACCCCATTACCTTTCTGGTAAATAGCTCATACTGTCAGTGCACCATTGGAAGGTAGCTATTTCATTAGGAATGGAGCTTGTGAAATACAGATCACATGCAGGCCATTGCATTTACGCACTCTATTGTCCATGACTAAAACCAACAATTTACAATTGTAGTTGAGCACTCTATAGTCTGTGACAATTTACATACAATCTCTGCATTAGGTGCATGAACCCACAGAGGTGTCTCTTTGTAATTGGAATCTGTAACTTGCATGAATGCAAAGAGACCTCTGAAAAAGGTGCATTTTCTCGCAGTTTTCTCACTGGGATTAGAACCTGTGACAAACGCGATATACCTCTGTGAAGTCGGTTGTTGACCGACTGAACTATCTCGCAATAATCTGAATCACTGAACATTCATGTTTCACTTAGTACTCTGCTATGTTATCTTGATTTGTATAGTGCACTAATCACCTGAGAGGGTATCTAAGCATTGAGGTACGTGTGCGGTGCCCAAGGTGCTTAAACGAAGAGCTAGGTCTTCAGTTTCTTACAAAACTCTGCAGTAGACATTTGACATTTCACTTCCATCAAATTTCTGGAATTGCATGCAGTCCAACTGGCTTTCAAAGCTTTTCTCTGCTATGCATTTCACATAACAGTCTTGGCAAAACAGACAACATAACTGCTATGTGTTACCTTCAGAAACAGGGGTGCACATATTTTCCTCAGCTCTCTGCGTTACCGCAGAACATTTGGCGTTGAGCAATCCACCACAAGGTACATCTGCTAACGAGGTACCTTTCGAGAGTGGACAGCAACTTTGTAGTCCTGCTCAGGAAGTTGCAGCAACAAGTCCACAAGTGGGAACTCCATCCTCAGGTCCTGCTCTCAAACTTCCAAAGTCGGGCGTACCCAACGTAAATCTGTTAACAACTGGCAAAAACACAAAATGCCCAAGCTTCGCCTCCAGGTTTCTGCACCCACAGTCCATGGGCAATGCACTGTAGGTGAACTAATCAGGGATATTTGCCTACACGTTTCTGCTTCTTCCATTTGTGGTCCAGAGGCTACGGCACACGTCCCTCACCCTCGTCCTGGTGAATCTCACATAGATTAGACAACCCCAGTTTACAACCCTTTTAGAGATGTCTGTAGTACTTCACAAGAAGCTTCCAAACCAGCCGGATATTCTCACTCAAAACCAGGACACAATTAGAGACCCCAATCCCAAGCAGCTCAACCTAGTCATTTGGCTCCTGAGGTCCTAGAGTTTAGCTATCTCAATAGTCTCAAAGAGGCTTGCTGTCTCACTACTAGAGCCTGCTATGTTGCAAAGTGGAAGAGGTTTGTCCACTACAGCCTACCCAAACACATCACAACCCTCAAGCCTGTTTTAGTTGCATCGCTCAGGTCTGACTCACACTTCCATTTGTTTGTGTTTAGCTACAGTTGCAGTATACCTACGGAACAGGGAACAAGTTTAATTATTCAGAGTCCCCGTCATTAGGGATTTTATGGAGGAGCTGCAGTGGGTTGTTACCCCCAGCCCCACCCTGGAACCTCAATGCAATCCTCACAAGGCTCATGGATCCCGTTTTGAGCCCCTTTATACTTGCCCTTTCCAGTTTCTGTCATGGAAGGTAGTGTTTCCAGATGCAGTTGCTTCCCTCTGGCGTGTGAGTGAGATCCAAGCTCTCACGCTGGAAGAGATTTTTTTAAGGTTCACGCTGGCAAGGTAGCTCATAGGACCAGCCCAAAGTTTCTGCCTAAGGTGGTCTCCCCTTTCTACCTCAACCAGATAATTGAGCTCCCAGTGATCTTCTCACACCCAGACTAAGTAGCGGAGAAAGCCCTTCACACACTTGATATCTTAAGAGGGACCCCATGTAGTACATTGACAGGAAAAAAACATTTAGTAAAACAAAACAGTTATTTGTCACATTTGCTAAACCACGCAAAGGCATTGCCATTTCAAAAGCAGGGGTCGCTCGCTGGCTAGTCAAGTGCATTCAGACATGCTATGCCAAGGCCAAAAGACAGTTCCCTGCACACCCTAGGCCGCATTCTAAGCGCAAGAAGGCAGCCTCCATGGCCTTTCTTAATAACATTCCAATAGCTGATATCTGTAGAAAAGCTACTTGGTCCACACCACACATACTCTCCAAACACTACTCTGCAACATCCTCTGGCTAACCTCCGTTAGGGGAGAACTGCTTTATAGACTATGCAGAGCATGTTTATCTACAGCTCCACATGCCAAGAATTGAAAATGTTACCCTGTAAGGATCTGTTTGTGGCATGTAGCGCTGTAGATTCACATTCACTTGCCTTCCCGGAAGCCTTTTGTTTTTGCAGATGTTTTGCTTTACTTTCCTTTTCAACATTCACTTAAATGACCATTTTCTATCACTTCTATGTTCCATCTCCATCTTCACCCACCGTGCAGTAAAACAATGTAACGATGGAGCTGATGCTCATGTGCAATACCAGTCATCGGAAGAGACACTATACCTTGTGACTCGAAAGACTTCTTTGGAGAAAAACAAGTTGTACACGTCTGAGCCCAACATTAGATTGTAGGAATATTTATAGCATGTGAATATACAACACTATCTACCACAAACAGATGCTTACAGGGTAAGGAACATTTTCCTTACTCTATAAAAGATGTCAGTCTGTATCACTGATAAACAACTACAGTCACAGATCATTCATGAAAACATGTTTTAAAATAACTAACATTGTAAATCAGAAAGCACAATGAGGGGAGAGAAGTTGGCCTAACGGCTAGGGCGCTCGACCTCAGACCTGGGGAACTGGGTTTGAGTCTCGGTAATGACGCTGAACATCCTGTGATTCTGGGCAAATCACTTCATCTCCCCATGCCTAACAAAAAATGAATGCGTCTCCTCATGTAACGTAACTGGTGCTATGTAAAGCGCTCTGATACCTGATTGGATTCGGGTCAAGTTCGCGCTATATAACATTCTGCAAAAAAAAAAAAAAATGGGGCTGCTATTTTAGAACCCACTTAACCTGTCATGTGCTACACAATTTTCACATTCTTGGAACAATTTAAATATATAATAATACCAAATGGAAAGTAATCTTTTTGGGGACTCATTTATTTTAGGGACTTGTTACAGCAGAGATAAGAAGCATTTTCATGTACATATTAAGTCTTCTGCACAGGAAAGTGAATGATATTTAAGCTGTTTTCTCCATCCTCATGTCTACCAGTGCCAAGAGAAATGCTGAGAGCTAGGTGAACATTTAACTCTTTATTAGAACTGTGTGATCTTCACAGGCAGCATTTAGATGAAGAAGGCATAGCTATATGAATGTTGATGCTGTAATGAGGCTTGTCTGATGTGCTACCTATGGGTCTCCTGGGTGGATATCTACCAGCTAGGAGCCAATCAAAATGTAGCATTTGGTAGTGTGCAGCTGTCTGACTTACAATGCAAGTTAAGGTTCTTTTTTTACACTTAGAAATTCCAATACAAATATGAACTGATATCAGACTGGAGGATAAATGGGATAAATCCAGAATGCAGCAGGAGGAATGGGTAACACCTGGAGCCCTATAAAACCATGAGAACCTCGAGCATGCAGGAGTAGAGGTGATGCATTATTAGAGCGATTTGGTATAATTGTTTATTTTACATATTTATTGAGAGTAAAGTAACCCTTGATGTAGGGGTATCAGAGGGCTTTGCAGGTAAAATAAATATCATTTATCAAACAAACAGTGGTGCTGAGAAAAACAGAAGAAAAAGAGCTGAAGAGAAGAGCATGAAAGTGAGAACTAACAAGCTAGTAACATAAATCACAAAATAAAATACAAAGTCAGGAGGGAGGAAGAAACAAGAGACACAATAAACCACAGATTTACCATAGAGGTATCTGAAGAACCTTTCGGAATGCTAGGAGATCGGTATTCCATCCCGTGTGATTAGGCAGGGAGTTCCATGATCTGGGAACCAGGCATCGTAAGACCTGTTAAAATGTTTTGCTTCTTCTAGCTTTAGGGATTCTAAAATCAGATGACTCCTGTTTCAGGGGTTTCTCTGACCACCTGTTAGGGCAGATATAGGATAGTAAACCGCCTGGAGGTAGTATGGCAGGTTCTTCAAAAATATTTTGTAGACTGTTCAGAGTAATGTTGGCCAGGGTCTTTCAGAAAAAAGGCAACTTAGAGTCAATGGTGTTGTTTTGAAAACTGTATGCATGGCTCCCAGTACATCACATTCTAGGTAAGGGGTCTCCAGCCTTTTCTATAAGATGGTCTACTTATGCTCAATGAAAACCTTTCCAAGCTACTAATATTACTAGTGCTGTGATAGTCCAAATTTACACTAGTGGTTACCTTATGCAAAATTACCACTAGTTATCACCACAGTGCAACCGCCCGGGGTGCCTGCAATGATGTAAAAAAGGCTCTATTAATTTGGAATGCCTTTACTGGGGTAATACATGGCAGCCATAGCTGCAGTGCCTTTGACACCAAGTTAATAATATGAGTAATAATTCTCAAATATGCTACGTGAGTTAAGGTTCAAATATATTTTGGGAATTCCACCATTTTTCTCCAAACATCAGCATATGAGTTCTGAAAATACATACGTTTTTGTCTTGAATACACGCGTTTCGGTTTTAGGATACTTATATTATTTCAACCAATGAAAAGCTTCTAATTTAGTAGGTTGTGCTGCTTTAGTAGGGAGCGTTGCTTCCAAGTCGCTGGAAGGCTACCAGTAGCTCACGAGTTACTTTTTGGCGAAGCCTGTAGGTTAACACCTTCATACTAAGTACGAGAAAATGGCTGAATTGACCTTTTTCCTTGGTTTATCAGGATTCCTTTAGCACGCTCTTAATATGGCAACACTGAAAGAAACATTTTTTTATACTGCCCTTTCCAGCCTGAAGTGAGAAATTGCAGGAGAGTTATTGATGACCTGCCACTTTTTTTCCATTTGGTTTGAAAGCTTATAAAATATGATGGGCAGATCTAAATGGATGTGCACTTTAATGAGCACACTGCCCTCATTAGGGGGCCCTTACAGACGATAACTAGGCAATTGTTTCAGCAGCGCATTCATAAATATGTCTTGGGGACCTTCCGCTGCAGATCTGTTTCGTAGCATTTTATTTTTATGAGCGTTTACATTTTATCCTTTTATTGCATTTCTATTGCTCCGTAATTGGATTGAAATCTAGCTTGCCTCACTGCACTGTATTTCAATTGATCTCATAGGCACAGCCCATCCTGTATTATCACCTGTATAGAGTGACTGGCAAAAGGTGCTGCTGGCTCCTCCTTTGTGTAGTACAAGTAGGGCTCCCGGTTTTATGGTATTTAGTTTTTTTAACATTTCCGTCTGTATTTATCCATACTTATTTTTTGATTATTTTATCTGTATTTATCCATATTTATTTTGGCTTTTGTGGCGAAATGAAGCTGAAATTAGTATATTTCTACATTTATTTAACCAATAAATATGCACTCAAGTTTGAATGCGTGGCAGGTTTCAGTGCTGTGAACATCTGCAGAAGATAAATCAATGCACTTATATGAAAATATGCAAATTTCAGTATCAACCTTGTGCATCTACTGCTGTTAAATCCTCTTTACTAAAATTCCTTTCTTTTTTAACCTCTTTACCTATTAATCCACACAGCTATTGACCTGGCAGTCAGCAGACAGTATTTAGAATTACTCAAAAAGCAAACCAATTTCCGTTTTTTTCCACATTAAAAAATAAATACAGACAAGAAAACAAACGTTTTCTGTCTGTATTTATCTGTAAAAAACGATTATAGGGAGCCTTAATTACAAGCCATTTGCAACGGAGAAACTTGGTTGTTCAAAGCTCTGTGATCCGCTGCTGCCAGTGACTTAGTGATGGTGTGCCCTACATTGTACCGACCCCACAACAGCTGAGCAGCCAAAGTGGTCGTCTTCAATTGGGGGATGCAGTGCAGGGACTGCTAAGTTTCTTTCAAAGCTGAAGTCAGTTTGTCCCTGGGGGCCGTCTTAAAGTCCTCCTACAGCTCATGAGGCACCATTCAGTGGTAACCAATCTCAGATTAAAAAGTATGACAGAGAGGCCTGGTATTGTCACCGAAGTAAGGGGTGTGGTCAGTGATGCTTGTTTCACACCATGATACCCTTGCTCCTTTTGTTGATATCAGTGAGGCAGGGTACCGTGAACCATGGTGAATGGCCTTCCTGAGTCCCCCAGGAGTTGTAATATTATTTGCTGTTGAGTTGGTGTCACGTTCTGCATAGTTTGTTCCCCTTAAAAATGTAACCTATTTGGTGCCTTATTTTTATAATCTAACTTTCAGAGTGCAACTCCTTATCCTACAATCTGTCACTAGTATGAGATAAATCAAAACCACATGAGCTCCACACTGTGTGGAGGAGGGAACAAGAGGCACGGGGGTTTAGGAGCTAGCAGCCTCCAACTATGAATGTTTAACCACAGAAGAGCTTCTCCACATACCGTCATCTGCTTTTAAACATCATATAGTTACCTTTCACATTAAAAAACACAATGACGATAACTATAGTGATTTTTAATCTCACTCACTCATACACGGGCCCCCACTTAGTTTAGAAGTGCATCCCTGTCGTCAGGTGTATGCCCGCCCTCTATCAAACCAAGGTTTTAGAGGGCGAGGACTGGTCAATGATGAAGCATGGCACCAGGTGGTGTGTGAGACCAGTCCGTTCCTTTTTGTGAGATGTCCCCACTCACAATATAACTCAAACCTTATAGTGGTTATCACTTTAGGAGCAGCTCCTTTGTGGTTAAACTAGTATGAGATAGACACCCTCTCCTATGGCTCCTATAACCGTTTTTCCTCATGTAGTACATTATACTACCCCCTGGTGGCACATGCCTGTGTGGAGCTCAGTGCAGATTGGCATTACCTGTACAGTAATGGGCACACAGCCAGACCTGTCTGAATGGGAAGGGACACAGTGCCATGTAAGCAGGTGGTGAATCTGCTGTCTCCACCAACGACTTGCAGGACTCCTTTCCCGAGACTGCATCTGGTGAAGTCTGGCTCCCTGACATGTGCACATCATCATTCTTGAAGCATGGAATGGCCGCCCACTCCACTTCTCAGCCTCCTCCTCTCTTATTGAATTCCATAAGAAGCTTAAGACCAGACTTTTTAATTAATCAACCTACCTTAAGAACGTAGGAAGGGCTAGGCCACAAACCTATGCAGTGCCAGGATACCCTCGTGGGTGATAGTGCTCTTTACAAATACACATAACAACTTCATAGCTTATTGGAGAGAAGAAAGTCCAAGAGAAGGTTTTGTGAAAATAATAGGTATTATAGATCTTTAAGTGCTCCGAGAATGATTGTTTTAAGCTCAAGGGCTAGACACTGCTTGTTCCAGCCCATTGGACCCTGGACACGAACGCTTGTCTTTTCCATGCTTTCCAGCTTAAGTTTTGAGTCTTAACAGGAGCTATGTGTTATGTGTTTGTAGTGTTCTACTGTGAGACAATATTTTGATTGTCTCCAAAAGTGTGTTTGGGGTTTTACCATAAAGTGTCTTGTGCGTAAGTCAGGTTGCATTAATAGAAACACGAGTTTCCACCTGGAGCCGGAGACGTTCCTGTCTGCATCTGGAATAGAAAAGTATGTTAATTTTTCATGATACCTTTATGAACTCTGAAGGACACATTTGTACTAGGTGCAGTTTGTGCAAGGCCTTCTCTGGATGATTACTGAAGAGGCAGTTGCTGTAATACAGTTTAATCTTTACTAAAAGACCCAACTAACCGCTCTTAGAAATGATAAAGGTGTGTTATAAAGTTTAAAAATAATTTCATATTGTCAGTGCTAATTCTTTGCAAGGAATAAAAGTTAATTTATTTCAAATTGTGGCTTGGTAAAAGCCATTAAAAGTGGACAGGTTATTTGCCATACAAGTGAGCAATGGAGAGGATGTTGCTTAACATCTAGGGCGGTTGATCTGAAATCTGTGGAACCAGGTTCAAGTCTCCACAATTCCGCTCAACATCCTGTGATTCTGGGCAAATCACTTAATCTCCCCGTGCCTAACAAAAATAAACTGAATGTGTCCTTGTGTAAGCAACTGGTGCTCATGTAAGCGCTCAGATACCTTAGGGTCATTGTTCGTGCTACATAAAACTCCACCCCCGCCCCAAAAAAGTGCATTGGTTATCAAGCTATTCCACTAAACCTTTTCATTTCGCTTTGATTAAACACAAATGGGTAAGGTTCATCGGGCGTTTTATGGCCACAAGACCTCTGTTTTGGCTGCGTTGATTTGGAGCCAACTCACCCACTTTTCTCGAATAAGTCAGAACGTTGTGAGGATCTCGGACCAAGTTTGTCAATTTGTGTCCCACCTTTTTGTATGCTCAAAAAACTAAAAGAAGACAGCCTTTATATACACCGAAAACCATGAATAATCACAAAATAAAGAAAGCTGATGCTGAGAATGTAACTGAGATAAATCACAGCGAAGGCAGTAAATGCCAGAACATAAATTGCCATTCAAAAAAAGAGCAAAATCATGACAGAAAAGGTGTTTTAGTTCAAACTGGCCATAGAGAAAAAAGTGTGCTTGGTGCTCAGGTGTTTCATACAACTCACTATAAAAGTACACAGTGTGAAAAAAGATAAAATACATATGACTGTAATTAGAATAGCCTATAGGTCGTACACTAATAAATAGGCAGTTGCAATTTGGATGAATGTTCTAAACAGAGTTCATGTGCCAAATGTTGACCACGTTTCAACCCATAAGAATAGCAAGGTCATCATCAGGACGAAGAATTACATAAAAGCCCAAGGAAAGGACAGAGTACAGCTCAGATGTTTTTATGCCAAAATGTAATCCAGTCTATCAGTAAATGAAGCAACAGGCTTTTGAGAGTCGCAGAAAAAGGGAAACAAACACAGCCAAAAAGGGAAGTGACTCATGCTCTCAACTACTCCTGTGAGATAGGTCTATTTAATCAATGTGTCAGTCTTTTATGGTACGAGTCAATATCAGAGAACCAACAATGGGAAGGCTCATGGGAAATACAGAGAGGACCGTATGACCGCTGGCTGTTCTTACTGGCGCGCACATGGGTCACGCAGACTACTAAATGCAGGGAAATGGTTCCTGCGCCCACGCACACGGGGTCATGTGAAGTGACTTAGTCAAGTGGGAATGGGCAAACCACAGCAGATGGGGAGTCACGATGAATCGGGACATGTCACGATTAAACCATCCTGCTGGTGTTTTTGAGATTCGAGATTGCATTTGTGTATTTTATCCAATTAATCGTTACTGACATTGAGGAAGCAACGATGTGCTATGGGTGTATGACACCAGCCAGCTGTTGGTTTGTATTTGTAGGTGAAAAACTGACAAAAGGCTTCACGTTATTTCGGAGAATGAGGAAGCAGCTACCTGGTCAGTGTTTCAGTTCGTGTTATGTAAAGTGATGGATTCACCGCTCAAAAGTGGACGAATCGTGTGGCCTTTTTTTATCACCTGGCTTGTTATTTTAGCGTTCAAACCAGTGAAACAGCTCAAACTAATGTAGAATGAAAGTATTGATTGCACTGCCTGTTACACACGTCCTTGCGAAGTAAAATGCCTGCATTCTGGATCAAATTACGTGGGGTTGCGAGGGAATCACGCCTTGTGTGGTTGTCTTGTAGTCACATTTGTCTGTGTTCGCCTGAACTTGTGCGGCAGATAATTCCGGTGTCTGCATTGATTCCACTCTTCTCAGTCTCTCCCTACGCTATTCGTTAAACCGAGGTTGCAGTTTTTATTCGCAAATTGTTTAGCAGCTGCAGTTCATCCGAAACATCTTTACAGGGTTTTTAATCCTTGTCCAAGGTTTATCTTCCTTTGCTGATCTCTGCCAAAGTAAGTTTTACTGCGTCCCATAAAACCGCCAGCTGTGAAGGCAGCATCAGTATACTTGTGTCCTCATCTTTAGATTCGGCTTCAAATTCACTTAATTAAGAGTGGGAACTTATAAAACGTGGAGCCGCACACATTTAGTGTTTATGAGCAGTGCCATCTGTGAGGATGGCAGAGCGCTGACGTTGGCATTATGACCCTCTTTGATGGCATGCAGGAATGTGCACTACTGTACAACTGTAAGTGGTAATTACCGCCGCAGGATCTTACTAGAAAAGAAATATTACAGTGTATGTGTAACTTTCCCCCTTTAATGCCTGTCTGTAATAGCTGACTTTTACTAACAGTATAACTTTCATATGTAACGACGTGTTATGAATGTGCAATAAATTCTCCCACAAATTAAAAAAGGAAAGAAATATTGCACGGAAGAGGGGTACAGTCTAATGTTTGGGCTAAAGCTTAGTTAATAACAAGCATTCGCAAAGAAAATAGCTCTGGTGTGCATTATGAGGCCTGACTAAAACATAAAGAGCCTGCTGCAGTGGAAATAAAAAAACAGAAAAGAAGATTGTTTTGTGTACTTAATGCTTCTGTTTGGTACATGTTTTTTAGCCACGATTCGTTAGATAAGTTGCCAATATGGAAGTCAGATTGTCTTGCGTTCACTTCTCTTGCCTTCCAAGTACATTATGATTCACATGCTTGTTGCACCTCCAAGTATTCACCACAATCCTCGCTCCCGCGACCAACTTGGGATCACCAACTTGAAGAAACCATGTGAAAATCTCCATGCCCCCCAAACAGCCAATGTAACAACCACCTTAGCTACATTTAGAAAGTAAGGCATGTTTTGGGCACAGTACATCACCCTGGCAGAAGGGACATGGTATAATCATGGAACCAAATACAGTGCTTCCAAGAGATTCCTGATTATCATTTGTGTGCAAATTGTCATGGTGCCTGCCAAGCCTTGAGGCCATGCGTAACATTACAACAACTCGAGGCAAAGCATCTTATTTCTTTGTTTTATCTTCACTGGCTCTGCGTTTCATGGCACGTTGAATTATAAAAAGTATTTTTCTTTTTTTTCACAGTTTGTAATTGTTTTTCTTTATAATAAAGCTGAAAATGGTCAAAAACAGATACTACACAGAGCCTGCTGGAGACCACTCCCACCTTTGGTCGAGTTACATATTTGGCACTATACAAAGCAAACACAGTGAGCCCATGGTTATAAGTATTTGGTGGCAGTGACTGGACAAAACAAATAACTATTCAACTCACATTTAATGTGCTATGTGTACAAAAATAATAGCCTCACTTTCTCCTATTCCAAAGCATCAGAATGGAGGCGGGCCCACGCCTGGCCAGCTGGGCCATGGATAAGGCCAGACACTGATTTACTGTGTAGGACAAGGAAATAATTCGAGATGTTGCCAAAAAAGAAATGGGATTTTCACCATAAGAGCCAAATAGTTCTGCTGTTCCTGATCATGAAGAGAAGACAAAAGTTAAATGCCTGCAGGAAATGATTTCACTTTCAGAAGCTATTGGTGGGACTCCGTCATCTGTGTTCATCTGACATTTGCACCATATTTTTGTGCTTCCATTGCACTTTTGTGTTACAGAAGTGTACGTAGATGATTGTGTGGTCCCTTCTGTAATACTGATTGCAAAGGCCCGTGTATGGTGCCTCCACAGTGTCAAGGGAGAGTGCCTTTATTTGCATGGGTAAGGCTTTGCCACATGCAAACAAGGTATAGCATCTGCCCTTGTGCCCATGCTGGCTTACTGACATGGGTGCAGCGGAAAAGTGGCCACTCTAAGGTGCCTTAACTGAGCCTCAAAGGAAATGGCACAAAGTTGGTGTGCCCTGCCAAAGGCCCTACTCAGGTGGGGACTGGGGCCCCAGAGACCTCTTCCACTAGAAGTCCATACCCCTCCACCTTCCACATGCCGGTACAATCGCAGACTGCTCCCAACTCTGGGTATATCCCCTGGCCACTCCTTTAACTCCTGCTGGTCTTTGAGCCTTTGAAGAGTGACCTGTAGTTTCCAACTGGTGGTCCCTTGCTGTGCTGCACTGAGGACGAAACTTTTTTAAGTAGCCTTAAAAAGTGTAATTAGACAAGACCTTTTGATTTTACTTAAGTTAAAAATATTAATGCATACTTACGGGAACTTTTGGAACGCCCTCTACCTCCATGGATCTTTTGTTGTGTCATGCACATTTTAATTCCGCCCACCACAGCATACAGCATGGGAAAAGGGGCCAGATCACTTCAGTCGTTGGCTAACTTCACTGGAAGAGCCTGCATTCTGCTATTGCGCAAGGCCTTCGGCATACAAAGTGGCTACCTTTCATGCCTGGAACTACTATGGCAATGTGGGCTATTTCAAACTGGAAAATATTTTTGCTTTTAGCCAATTTTGTTTACATTAGTGGTGAGGTCCCATCAGCTCCCTCAGCTACAAATATTTACAAGTCCCATGACTAAACCAGATTAAGGTACTATAGTCTTTAATCCCAGGAAAGCAATAACAGGGTTTGCCAAGCATCGTAAGATATTATTTTTGAGGGCTTTGTTCCTCTGTAAATTTGAAAGTAGCCAACATCCATTTTCTCAAGTACTCGGTTTTTAAGTGATAGAACATACTATTAAACCATTACCAAGCGTTTATTTAAAGTTTAGAGACTCCTATTTCTTTATTTGATTAAAGTTTTGAAGATAAAATGTTGTGTTTGTGTAAGTAGCTGGACTGGTAAGTGTGAACCAGTGCCTACCATGAAGTAGCAGAAAGATTACAGAACGGTCATTAGCAATAGAATGTTCCAGAAAAACTCCTAGTCGTGTGCCCCCCCCCTCAAATATGAGCATCAGAGCGATCGTGAACATTGGTGAGAATTGTGATTTTACTGAATCGCATTCAAAGCTTAGCTTCAGTAGCTCTATTCATCTCCATCACCTACGTTCCCTCTTCTTCTACAGTTCTAAAGATTCTAAAGTGAAATACAACTTTCAGCCAAATTGTGCATTCCATAAAGGGTGGCCCACTGTGCACCCCACGTTTCTCGACTCAGATTACTTACCAGGCAGGCTGAGAATATTGCCCCTTGATTTAAAACCCTTGTTTATTATATTAATAAATCCTTGCTCTCTCCTTACCACCCCATGTACCTCCTTTGCGTTCTTACAAAAGGCTTTTGTTACTTAGCTAACAGGTTGGTCTGCCTATAATCACTTCTCATGTTCAAGTTTATTGTTTTTAGCTACAAAGCTTTCACAGACAGCACAACAAGATATCAGTATACATTTACAGATTAATGCTTGGGAGTTACATTACAGTAAATAAGAAAGATAAAGAGGGGGCTTAGATATACAAAAAGAAGACATTTTTCACCGGGCAGGAACCATGCAATTTAGGTTAACGGCCAGGGCCGGCTTTAGCACTGGTGGCTCCCGGTGCAGCAGTCTATTTAGGCGCCCCCACCCTCCCTTGTCCCCCATTACCTCCTCCTCGGATTCCCTCACTGCCACTGGGCAAAAGTGCCTCTCATCTCTCCGTAGCCCTTCTCTCACAAACCTTTCATTTGTTTTAAAGCCCTGGTAAAGGCTGACTTTATTAATTCATTCAGTTATCAACATGGCATACTTTATGGCAAGTGAAGACTCACTAGACAGGACTCAGATCTCTCTCAGTAACAGGAACATTAATCTCAAGAGTTATCTTGACTTTTTTTTATTGCTGCCTGAAAGCTAGACGCACAAGGAACTCTACTGCATGTGTTTTTAAATTTAAAATTTTTGATAACAAAGCGCCCTCCCACCCACCTTGAGTTCAGGGCCCACCTCCAGGTCAGCGTCCAGTGCGGCCGCACCAGTCGCACCGCCCTAAAGCCGGCCCTGTTAATGGCCGAGGGATGTGGAGGAAATTTGCAGTAGGACACTAACGTCAGAGCTTGAGCTGGTACATTAGGATCAAAATTGAAAATAGATGCAAAAGTCAGAGTTCGAAGTAGGGTGGTGTGGTGTGGCCAGAATTGGAAATGTTAGGTTAATTAAATGTATAAAGCACATAGCTGCCCCAGCAACCGGGCTTTCCAGCGCTAACCACTGAACCAGAGTACCACATCAAGAGGGCAGCATTGGGGATCAGGGCCTCCTAATGAACGAAAAACCAGGTTTTTAGCTTTTTCCTGAAATCAAAATAATTCTGGGTATTTCTTAGACCTATGGTATTAAGTCAAGCATTAAAATGGATGTTAAAGCAAAAATTGGAAAAGGGGCACTGTGGCCAAAGTTGGAAGTGAAGCACAAACACTATAGTTGAGCGTGGAATATTGGGAATGGTGCATTGCCCTCAGAAATTAGGACTTAAGCAATAAGCTAGAGTTACCCATTGTGTACTAAAACCATGCATGATCACAGGGCACTAAGACTTCAGATGGATGCCGGGGTGCTAAGACCGGAAATGAGCATTTAGGACTAATGCCAGATATGGGCATGAAGGTCAGAGATAGAAACGGAGCTCCATGGGCCACTGGGTCAAGAGAGAGGTATGAAGTGCCAGGGCTAGGAGCTGGTGTGGACCACTGAGAATAAAAATTAGAGAAAGGGAACTATGGCTTGAATTGCAGATAAGATATAAAGGCCAGAAAAGGCATTTTAAATGGGAATGAAGATTTATATTAAGGTCCGAATTGGCTGCAGGGCTCTGAAACCAGAGATGGGGTAGGGGCACTAGGACGTCAGATGGGCACTGAAGTTCTAAGGCCAGAGATGTGTACTGAAACCAGAAACGATCCTTAGACACCCCAGCCAAAAAAGGGTGTGAAGTGCTAACGCTGGATTAGGCATGCTCAATTATGCAGTGAGACCTTCAGCTTGACCCTGTAGAATAGAGAAGGCATAGCTCATACAGAGATTTTCAAAGAGGATTATCTTCTTGGAATTCCTTTGTTGTCTACAGGGAGAAGGCACAATCCGACTCATACCGTGGGACTAAAGAAATAAAAACACAAATCAAACAATGGGAAGAAGATTTAAATGGAGACATATAATACTCTTTAAACGCCCTGGCATAAGGATTTCGTATAGAAGTTTACTAGGCAATACATAAAAATAAGTATCCACCTGTTCATTGTGTTCTCTCTATATATAGCTTGCTGTAATAGTGTGATGCCATGGTCTCTTGTCATCTGCCTAGCAGTCTCAGAAAGTAGATTCCAGGTAGTCAAGTCTAAGCAAGCGGTCAACAAACTTCCATTGAGTGAATAGGGGCAGGCAAGAAGGGGAAAGGATGGAATCAGTATGAAATCCCATAGACCAGGGCGCAGGCTTCCTCCATGTATCATATCCTCTCTCTCGCTCAATACTTTCTACTGTCCATACCCTTTAGCACCACCCTTCAAACTGGTGAAAGATGCGGCATTTCGGGGTATATTTACTGCCGCCAACTTGAAGTACCCGGAACATTATCAGTGCTTTAGCCAAAGCCCTCCTGTGAAACTGCCCCTACATGTCTCTTCTTCCTCCAGTGGTTGTTCCTCAACTGTAAAATGAAAAACACTAAGAACAATTTGGTTAACCACTACTCAAGTGACTGGAGAGACACGGGCAGTGAAGCAAAGAAGAAGAAAATGTGACCCTTTTTGGTGCAGGCAGGGTGTGTAAATGATTGCAACAAATCATCTTTGTAAGGGGAAAGCACTCCCAAACTTGGTTTTGTTCTCAGTTATCAAACCCACAACTTGCCATTTAAGGCAGGCGGGACCAGAACATTTGTCTACTATATATCCTCCAGGGACAGTACAAAGCTTAAATCTGTACCGATGCTGCAGTCCAGTTGAGTGGGTGAATACCTGATGTATGTGTGGCATTGGGGCTGCTGGCAGCTCGCAGATTACCATTACCCAGTCTCCCAACCTGGCCTGACGTGTGTTGGCAGTATTATGTGTTGCCAGGTCCACTCTGCGTTAGCAGTTTCTTCAGTAAGTCACTTGCGCTGCACTCACTTGCTCACTCACTGGTAAAAGAAGGGGAGGGTTCAAGTCACACCATTCCAGCTGCCACTTCTAAGTCCACCTTTCTCTTCTCTTAAATAGTACCAGTATTTATGTCTTTCTGCGTTGCTCACCCATAACTAATATATGTCTCCTACCATCTCAGCATATCATTACTATCATCTTTCGACCTGCTCTCCAATAAGGCTCCTCACAACCCAAGTGTACCACAATAATTTGTCCAATGGTTCAGTCAGCTGCATAAAAATGTATACTCTCCTAATGCCTACCCTGCCAATTTCCATCACAATGGCATTGCTAATCTCAATCTCATTCTTGGCAATCATCTCGTCTCTATCACAGAATTGAGGCTTAATACCTATTCCCAATGTATGATAGATCTGTTAGTCCAGCAACACCATTAACAATTAGACAACTCAACCAGAGGAGCCATAGTTGTCATTCCCAAGGGCTTGCAAACCAGCCATAGTACAAATCTGACCACATTTGAATGCATTAAGATTGCCATCTCTTGGTTGCACGTACCCTCTAAAAGTACCTACCTAGTACCATCTGCTTACACAGAAAAAGAATTTCATTTACTAGTTTACAGAACACTTTTTAGCAAGTCAAATGATCTGTCAGACAACATCTTCTTGAGAGATTTCGGTGTTGACCGGGGCAGGCAATGTTAAATGCAAAATATTCACCACCCTGGACACCCTCATGTACCTCTCATTAGTCACTGAAACTCTTCACTCTGATTTACAACACTTACATATTCGACTAGCCGGGCCATTTACACTTCCGGACTTACACCCCTCCCTCGTGTTTACACATGGGAATGAGGAATGAAAAAACTCACTGCTCAGCAGGACCTCATTCCTTCAAAAATTAATGTAATTAGTACATTCACGGGATTAAGAGGGGGACTTGGCGAAAACCCCCCTGCAAGACCTGACAAGTTATCTGGAATGGTGTATGTTGTTTATGGCACACTCCCTGTCGAAGATGGCGTCTCTTAATTTATGCCGCCATTCCGTGAAATACTCGCACTTGCTGTTTTAGGTCTCGCAGACCTAGCGCTGGAGCGCATGCGCTCCTCGCTCTGTGAGGCTTATTGTGATCAATACACTTTGAGAAGGGGACTTGAAGCCCCGCCCCTCATTCCTATTGGCTTGCGTCATAGTTCATGGTAAACTGTGTCTTTTCATTGTAAAGGAGGCTTCTTAGTCACTCCTTGTTGCCGCCCTGTCTCCTTTTGGCCCCGTCCACCCGGACTGGATCTTTTGCCTGCGGCGTTACACGGTGGGCTTTATATAGTGGGTGAGCACTATTTGGTTCTCTGGGATTCCAAGGCCTGCCTTCTCATGCGCCTGTGTCGGTATCTTTTCTCTCCCCCTTTCCTCTTCTCTTCGAGTGTGTGTTTCAAACCCGTCCCCTCTCCCTCTTTGCTTTTCCCAGGTCTGCTTTTCCTTCTCACTGATCCCTTTCACTCTGCGCCATCTCACTCCCGTGCCTCTGCCATACCCACCCCCGTGCTTCTGCCCTCTCGCCGGGATCCTTTTCCCAGCCCTGCAGTCTCTCCATGCTTTCCTACAGTATTTCCCAGGCCGCTCATCTCTCCCTGTGCCATCGCCCTCTCTGTCTTTTTCCTAGTCCTGCCCTCTCCCCTTTCCATTGTTAGGCTGCGAGGCTTGTACCAGCACAAGGGGAGCGGTACTGGTTGGTATTGGTTCCCGCACTCATAATTACAGGGTCACAAGCAGCACAAAGGGAGCTGCTATGCTCCGGGGACTGGTCATGGAGGGAGAGAGGACGGGGCTTCCAAACTTATTTTTGTGTGTTCTTTTTATTAGGATGAGTCGTCGCCCTCCTCACTCCATCCCCGGCCCTGACCCTCTGCTCCACCTCTGTTAATCCGCTCTGTAATCTCGAGCTGATTTTGCCTCTTCACATGGGTAGGGTGACCAGGCGTCCCGGATTTGCCCGGACAGTCCCGGTTTTTCACCAGCTGCCCCGGCTGATTTCAGGAAATGTAGCTCCTGTCCCGGTTTTTAGAGAGGGTGGACTGAAAACGGCAGGAGGTGCTTTTTTATGTTTTACAAAGCAGGGACAGTTATCAGTTGTTTTAAGGAAGTAGTTTAATAGGCACGCTACTGGGTTTAACAAATTGCATTTTAGATTTGTTCTAACTGCCTGTTCTGTTGTTCTCGGCTGAGGAGCGCTGTCATTCTGTCCGCTCGCTTGGAGTAAAATTGTAGTCCTTCTTCTATTTTCTTGAAATGTCCCACTTTTTGGCTTTAACATTCTGGTCACCCTACACATGGGGAGTGCGCCCTCCCCGGTGGGGTGACAGCCTGGTACTCGCCTGTCAAAGGGCCCAGTGGAGCGGATCACTTTGTCACCTCAGGCTCATGTCCCCTTTCCCACCACCTGCCCCACCTTAAAACGACAGTGTGGTTTTAATAGGCTGTGAGACTTGAGTCTGTCGAGCAGGTCTTTAAAAGTGTTCTCTTCTTTACAATGCACTCGACTCTTTGAACGCAGAGACCTGCAGAGCTCCCAACTGCCCCGGGATTCCACCCATGCTGTTCATGACGTTTCTCTGCACTATTTATAAAGGTATATACATATCAATCACGAGTTACTTTGCAGTGTAATCATTCAAACAAACATTACAACTCACTTTAAAGAGTTTGACTATCCTATAATAAGGAAAAAATACCCCATTCAACAATTAATAAACAATTCTATGACATAGTTTTTTTTTTTTAACCCCTTCTGTGCCACGCCCTTTCCCCCTCCTGTGCCGGGCGTTTTATTAGTGGGTGGGGTTCATGACGAGATAGTCTCGTCATGGGCACAGTGCGACCGTGCTCCATGACGAGACTATCTCGTCATGGGCACTGAAGAGGTTAACCCCTTCGCTTCTAGGCCTTTTCCCCCCCTGTGCTAAGCCTTTTTTGGACTATTTGGGGTAGTGTGTGCTTAGGCTCCTGTAACGTTTTGACCACATACAGTATCCACGCCAAATTTGCGTCCTTTTCTTCCAAAAACGGGCTGCAAATGAAAGCGTCTGGGTTTTTCTCTGCAAATTTGTATCAAAAAAGGGTTTGTGGGGCTGAAATCACTATTTTCCCAGCTTTTAGGGAATGACAGACTTTTGTCAGAAAACCAACATTTTATACACAGTTTTGGCATTTTTCTGGGACATAGCCTATTTCTGCTATTTTTTGTGCTTTCAACCTCCTTCCAGTTAATGGTAGAAATGGGTGTGAAAGCAATAATGGATCCTGGAAAGCTATACATTTTAGAAACGTAGACACAATTCTGAATTCAGCAAGGGGTCATTTGTGTAGATCCATCAAGGTTTCTTTATAGAAACTAACAGTTAAATATAGGAAAAATTGAAAATTAGTTGAAAAAAACAGCCTTTTGTGTCAACATTTTCACCTGTAACTTCTTCTAATTATGACAGCTCTTTGAAAGCAATATACCATTACATCCGCTGGACCTTCCTGGTTGTGGGGATATATAGGACTTGCAGGTTCACCAAGAACCCGACGAACCCAGAGTAAAAAACTGAGCAGCAATTTGCAATGTTTTTTTATTATGTTCCGGGTATATAGCAATTATTGTGGGAAAATGTATACATGGAAAATCGGTATGAAAGACACCTATGTATTTCTGAAATGGGAACACATTTTAGAGTTTAGAAACAGTACATATTTGCACATTTTCGAAATTGGAAATACTCATACTAGCATGAGAATTATACGTAATTTTTCAAAATGACTTTTTTTTTACACAATGTCTTTCATTTGGAAGGCAGAAATGCATCAAAAATCAATAGGTAATAACTGTTGCTTTACAAATCTGAATTACCCTAAGTCTCCCGATAAAAATGGTACCTCACTTGTGTGGGTAGGCATAGTGCCCACGACAGAAAATGGCTCAAAACCCAACGTGAACACACCACATTTTCACAATGAAAATTTACCCTTTTTCTGCGAAGTGTCTAGCTGTAGTTTCTGAACACTAGCTCTGCCGGCACCTATGGAAACCTAGCAAACCTATAAATTTTTTTTAAACTAGACACCCAGGGGAATCCAGGATGGGGTTACTAGACTGCCTCCCACCAGGTTCTGTTACCCAGAATCCCTTGCAAACCTAAACAATTGTCAAAACAAACACATTTTCCCCACATTTCTGTGGTGGAAACTTCTGGAATCTGTGTGGATCCACAAATTTCCACCCACCTCGCGTTCCCCAAAGTCTTACGAGAAAAATGGTACCTCACTTGTGCAGGTCAGCCTAGTGCCCGCGACAGGACACGGCGCAAAACGCAACGTGGTCACACCTCAATTTCGCAGTGAAAAATTACCCTTTTTTGGCAAAGTGCCTAGCTGTAGTTTTTGAACCCTAGCTCTGCCGGCACCTGGGGAAACCTAGCAAAACTATACATTTTTGAAAACTAGACACCCAGGGGAATCCAGGATGGGGTGACTTGACTGCCTCCCACCAGGGTCTGTTACCCAGAATCCCTTGCAAACCTAAAAAATTGTCCAAAAAAACACATTTTCCCCACATTTCTGTGGTGGAAAGTTCTGGTATCTGCGTGAATCCACAAATTTCCACCCACCCCGCGTTCCCCAAAGTCTTCTCAGAAAAATGGTACCTCATTTGTGTGGGTCGCCTAGTGCCCGCGGCAGGAAACAGCGCAAAACGCAACGTGGACACACCTCAATTTCGCAGCGAAAAATGACCCTTTTTTGGCAAAGTGCCTAGCTGTAGTTTTTTAACCCTAGCTCTGCCGGCACCTTGGGAAACCTAGCAAACCTATACATTTTTGAAAACTAGACACCCAGGGGAATCTAGGATGGGGTGACTTGACTGTCTTCCACCAGAGTCTGTTACCCAGAATCCCTTGCAAACCTAAACAATTGTCAAAACAAACGCATTTTCCCCACATTTCTGTGGTGGAAAGTTCTGGTATCTGCTTAAAATCCACAAATTGCCACCCACCCCGCGTTCCCCAAAGTCTTCTCAGAAAAATGGTACCTCACTTGTGTGGGTCGCCTAGTGCCCGCGGCAGGAAACAGCGCAAAACGCAACGTAGTCACACCTCAATTTCGCAGTGAAAAATTACCCTTTTTTGGCAAAGTGCCTAGCTGTAGTTTGTGAACCCTAGCTCTGCCGGCACCTGGGGAAACCTAGCAAAACTATACATTTTTGAAAACTAGACACCCAGGGGAATCCAGGATGGGGTGACTTGACTGCCTCCCACCAGGGTCTGTTACCCAGAATCCCTTGCAAACCTAAACAATTGTCCAAAAAAACACATTTCCCCCACATTTCTGTGGTGGAAAGTTCTGGTATCTGCGTGAATCCACAAATTTCCACCCACCACGCGTTCCCCAAAGTCTTCTCAGAAAAATGGTACCTCACTTGTGTGGGTCGCCTAGTGCCCGCGGCAGGAAACAGCGCAAAACGCAACGTGGACACACCTCAATTTCGCAGCGAAAAATGACCCTTTTTTGGCAAAGTGCCTAGCTGTAGTTTTTTAACCCTAGCTCTGCCGGCACCTTGGGAAACCTAGCAAACCTATACATTTTTGAAAACTAGACACCCAGGGGAATCTAGGATGGGGTGACTTGACTGTCTTCCACCAGAGTCTGTTACCCAGAATCCCTTGCAAACCTAAACAATTGTCAAAACAAATGCATTTTCCCCACATTTCTGTGGTGGAAAGTTCTGGAATCTGCGTGGATCCACAAATTTCCACCCACCCCACGTTCCCCAAAGTCTTACGAGAAAAATGGTACCTCACTTGTGCGGGTCGGCCTAGTGCCCGTGACAGGAAACGGCGCAAAACGCAACGTGGTCACACCTCAATTTCGCTGTGAAAAATGACCCTTTTTTGGCAAAGTGCCTAGCTGTAGTTTGTGAACCCTAGCTCTGCCGGCACCTAAGGAAACCTACCAAACCCACACAATTCTGAAAGCTAGACACCCGGGGGGTTCCAGGGAAGTATGGCTTGCGTGGATCCCCCAACGTTTCCTTACCCAGAATCCCCTGCAAACCTCAATTGTAGCTGAAAAAATCACTTTTTTCACACATTTTTGTGTGCAAAAGTTGTGGCATCACTGGGCTCTCACAAATTTCCCACCACCCAGCGTTCCCCCAGGTCTCCCGATAAAAATGGTGCCTCACTTGTGTGGGAGGCCCAAGTACCCGCGACAGGCAAGGGCCTAAAATGTAGTGAGGCGACATCAAAATTGCCTATCTCAAAACCACCTGGTTTTGCAAGGGGGGTCACCTGGGTTTTTGGCCCCGTGCTCGGCGGCCATCTAGGGAATCCTACCAAACCCACACATTTCTGATAAATAGACACCCGGGGGCTTCCAGGGAGGTAGGGCTTGCGTGGATCCCCCAACGTTTCCTTACCCAGAATCAGTTGCAAACCTCAATTTTAGCTGAAAAAATCACTTTTTTTCACACATTTTTGTGTGGGAAAGTTGTGGCATCACCGGGCTCACACAAATTTCCCACCACCGAGCGTTCCCCCAGGTCTCCCGGTAAAAATGGTGCTTCACTTGTGTGGGAGGCCCAAGTACCCGCAACAGGCAAGGGCCCAAAACATTTTTTGATAGGCAATGTTGATGTCGCCTCACAACGTTTTGGGCCCTTGGCTGTCGCGGGTACTTGGCCCACCCATACAAGTGAGGTACCATTTCTATTGGGATACTTGTAGAAATGCTGGGGGGTTGGAAATTTGTTGTTACTCTCCGCCGTGTGAAAATTTGGGTACAATAATGCAAGGAAAATGTCGCAGTCACATTTTGAGGTTTGCAGGACATTGTGGGTAAGATAACTTGATGGGATCCACAAGAGAGACATCACCATGCACTCCCATGGGTGTTTCGTTTAACACAAAAACTACAGTTGTTAGGTTATTCTTAAATGAAATGTACAGCTTGGCAGAGAGACAAAACAGACAAAGATAACTGCACAGCCACCTATTCCTCAAGCACACACACATACTGGTTGGATTTGGCACGAGGGCGAGTGATGGTTCAGTATATAAAATTGTATTAACAAGAGATTTCACAAAAATGAAATGCACTGTCGATAATTGAAGGGACAAAAAACGGAACCAGTGACTCGCAGCTCGTGAGCTGTAAAGCCACTTCAAGGCACCAACCGCTTTACAGGCCATTCACACACCTTTCATTTGTGATACACACAAGACCATTCACACCACCAAACATGAAACCAACACATTACAACATTCACAAAAAGGGACAAGGTACACTCTGCTTCAGAAAGAAAAAATTATATATATTACTGCGCAGCCATCTAATCCTCAAGCACACACACATACTGGTTGGATTTGGCACGATGGTGAGTGATGGTTCAGTATGTACAATTGTATTAGCAAGTGATTTCACAAAAATGAAATGCACTGTTAATAATTGAAAGGACGGGAAACTGAACCATTGACTCACAGCTCGTGAGCTGTAAAGCCACGACAAGGCACCAACCTCTTTACAGGCCATTCATACACCTTTCATACGTGTGACACATACAAAGCCATTCACACCGTCAGCTGCGGGCCCAGCACATTACAACACTCACACCAGCAGACAGCGCCAATCAAGGGCCCATCACTTTCAAACGCCCACATTCCTGACACAGCAACCACACAAGCTGATGGATTGCGTGGAGTGGCGCTCAGCTAGCAGTGTGTGTAGTGACCAGCAGCAAGTCACTACTCACACACCGCCAGCCGAGCGCCAGTCCACGTACACCGCTAGCCAAGCGCCAGTCCACGCACACCGCCAGCCAAGCGCCAACTCACGCACACTGCCAGCCAAGCGCCAATCCACGCATACCGCCAGCCAAGCGCCAGTCCACGCACACCGCCAGCCAAGTGTCAATCCACGCACACCGCCAGCCAAGCGCCAATCCACGCACACTGCCAGCCAAGCGCCAGTCCACGCACACTGCCAGCCAAGCGCCAGTCCATGCACACTGCCAACCAAGCACCAGTCCACGCACACCGCCAGCCAAGCACCAGTCCACGCACTCCGCCAGCCACGTGCCAGTCCACGCACATCGCCAGCCATGCGCCAATCCACACACACCACCAGGCAAGCGCTAGTCCATGCACACCGCCAGCCAAACGCCAGTCCACGCACACCGCCAGCCAAGCCCCAACATACACACACCGCCAGCCAAGCCCCAGCCTACACACACCGCCATCACATTTAGGATCTTTTTATACAAAAAACACACAAACAAATTGCAAACAGATACAAATCTACTAACACAAAATCTGAAACTAAATACATTGCACTAATGCCAACCATGAAACAGAATAAAAAATGTTAAACAATACAGGCCAGGCAGTTCACTTTCCCATTCATGGATGCTCCCAAAAATTCTCATGCGTGTGGTACGATTTAAAACAAGCAGACACACTCAGTCCAGGGTTAGAAGGACAGTCGGGGCAGTACATACGAGTCTCCTTCTGCACACCTCTTCGCCAACAGACTCTGCATCTCCTAGTGGGAAAGTCTTTTGAGGTTGTGGGAGGAAGGTATTCAGGAAAGTGGCGATCTTTCAATCTATTTAAATCAAGCTAAGGGAGATAGAAGGAGATGTGGTCCATTCACCTTCTGGCAAGTCGTTTATAATCAAAAAAAGAATGGATCACTTGTAGCTGTTTTCCAGGGTTATATGGTTTTTCATCTATTCCCTAAAAAACCCTCATTCACGTTTAGGGGATTCGTAGGGCGGTATATCTTGATTCTCCGCCTAAAAAACGTGACGGCATCATCATTGGGTTTTGTTTATGCTTCCTCCACCCGGAGGGAACCACTGGATATTTACAGTAGTGATCAGAAATAAAACTGTGATAGAGTGCTCGTGTTAAGTGAAAAAATATATTTTAAAAAGGGTTAATCCCTCATGCTACCTGGACTGTATTTTTTATTATTGTCTGGTGCATGGGAAAATAATAAAAAGGGGAGGTTTGTGCAGAACGGGCATATAAGGAGTCCAATGCACAATCATTCCGAGTAGTTGGTCGACATGTTTCAGCCCTTTATTTGCCCCGAAGGGTCGGGGGGCTTTCGTCAGGACCTTGAGAGTGTTGAAAAGGGTGGTGAGATACAGGGATAATACCCTGAATCGAAACAAGAGGAGTTTAAATGTCAATCTGTAGAGCTCCTAAAAAAGGTTATTACCTTCTGGTGCTTCTATTCGAGGCTTCGGTAAATGGGTACGGACGCGATTTTACTGCGGGTTTTCGCAGGATGCACGACTTGTGCTGACGCTGTCTTCCTGTTATTTCAATCTAGCCACATCCTCCACCACTCCCAACTCTAGGAACACTTGCCTGCTCCACTAGGACAAGACTGCCTATTACAGACTCCTGAAACTTAGCAAAAGTCATCTTTGACTCAGGACAAGAATCCTTGAACACAACAAAAGCATTAAAGGTTGCCAAGTGGAAAAGATGGATAGCCAACTTCTTATACCAAATGTAAGCCTTACGAAGAGCAGCGTAAGGTTCCAACCTCTGATCTACTCTGTCAACACCACCCATGTGCCTATTATAGTCTAAAATGAACACAGGTTTGCTCACTTCAGCAACCTGACCCCAAACAGTCATAGGTGCAGTGCTTTCATCATGGATGGTAGTCAGCCTGTAGACATCTCTCCTGTCTGAAAACTTCACAGCTAGAAGCTCCTCGCAACGCAACGCACTGCACTGTCCCCGCACAAGCTTTTGACAAACAAGTTATTTTGGGAAACCTTTACGGTTATAGCGGATTGTGCCACAAGCAACAGTGCCCACTTTGGCCAATTCCCTGAACAACCTCACACCAGTGTAGAAGTTATCTACATATAAATGGTGGCCTTTGTTAAATAATCCTCTACCAAGTTCCCACACAATTTTCTCAGTCACTCCAAAAGTGGGCGGACAACTAGGGGGGTTAATGCTGGATTCCTTACCGGTGTACACCCTGAAATTAGAGACATATCCAGTCCCACTGTCACACAGCATATACAGCTTAATTCCATAGCGTGCCCTCTTACTAGGAATGTATTGCCTAAAAACCAAGCGGCCCTTGAACAACACCAAAGACTCATCTACTGCTATGTCTTTTCCTGGAGCATAGATCTCAGAAAATCGATCAACAAAGTGATCAAGGACAGGCCGAATCTTAAAGAGACGGTCACAATCAGAGTGATCTTGTGGCAACGCTAAACGATTATCGACAAAATGCAGCATCAGAAGCAAATACCTATCACGACTCATCACTGCCGGAAATATAGCCGTTGCCATCAAGGGACTAGTAGACCAATATGAAGACATTGATGGCTTCCTTGGCAAACCCATCAAAAAAGTTAATCCCAAGAACTTCTTCATCTCTTCAAGATTTGTGGGAGTCCACCGGGTAGCTCTAGAATGGGGGTTAAGGCTGGCACTGTTGTCCCTTAAAAACTGTTCAGCATACAAATTAGTCTGCTCAACAATCTCTGCCAAAAACACATCGTCCATAAACAACTGAAAGAAATGTATCGGCAAAAAGTTCTCAGTATTCACTCTACACCCTGGAATACCAGTAAAGTCTGGCAATGCCGGCTGCACCATGCCAGGGGCAACCCAGAGGTCATCACTTTCAACGGGAAGCCTTGCAGCCCCAGCCTGCAGGCCAGATGCCTCTTGCCGAACTACACGAACGGCACATCAATGTCCTCCTCTAACACAAGCACTTCATCTGCACTGAGAGAAGCTTCATCATCCGATGACTCCATGTGGAGAGAAAACTCACTGCCTGAGTCATCCCCTCCCACCTCTGCCTCAGAATCAGAGTCAGTCTCTGAACTAAGGTCAGAGGAAGACTCAAAAAGCATACCAACAACCTGCTGAGCATTAATCCTGCGGCTAGCCATTATCCTTACTAAGAAAGGAGACTGCACAAACAAGTCAACAACAACCAACACTGTGCAAAGTAAGTAGTAAACAAAGTGTGGCTTTAGCACAAAGATCTATATACTCAAAAACAATATAACTCTTACCAAAGATAGCTACACTCACCAGCAACTACTCTGCAGAGACACACCAAAAAGCAACGATATACTAGAAAGAAAAAACAAAACCAATTACTCATAAGACAACAAAGTACACATCAAGCACTAATACAAAAAGATTTTGACACTCAAAACACAGAAGCCAAACATGGTGCTATTACTACACCATTTGCAAAAAAACACATTCATGTAGGGAAATTAAACTAATTTAGAGTAAATAGTATAAAATTAATTCGCTTACCAAGCACATGCAACTACACAAGCTGCAAAACCACAACCTGCAACAGTCTAAACTGCAAAAGCCTTGAACTAGAATAAAATAGAGAAATAAAAAAATTACTATCACATTTCACAAACAATATGGCAATTAAAATTATAACACACAATGTCTCTACCCAAATGGTCATTCGGCCAGATGGGCCTTCAAATAGGGCTGAGAAAAATGGGAATTAGGTGAGGTTTTCCACCAAGCCACTCTATCTCCCAGGTGGGGCAGAAAACAGACAGATATTTGTCGCCCCTTGGAAAAAATAAATAGATCCCTGGTGCCTAATAGGATATTCGGCCTTACCCTCCCACCTAGGGCAGAAAGACCTAAACAATGGGGCAGATCTGTCGGGGGCAGAAAATACACAAACATATTTTAACCCCCCTTGGAAGTGACCCTTGGCCAAGGGGTCACTTCCATCCAAATTTAAATGCCCCCAAATGGAAACCCTGGTGGCTAGTGGCGTGTTCTGCCCCCCTAGGGGCACAACAGCCAAAAAAACGGGCAGATTTGCCCCTAGGGGGGCAGGAAAACATTACAAAACACATGCCCCCTTTAGGAAGCCACCCTTGCCCAAGGGGTCGCTTCCATCAAAAATAATGGCCCCCAAATTAATCCCTGGTGCCTAGTGGCATTTTCTGCCACCCCTGGGGGCAAAACGGGGGCAAAACGGCCGAAAAAAACGTGCCGAATTGCCCCCAGGAGGGGCAGAAAAACATTCCAATAAATATTGCCCTCTTGGAAGCGACCCTGGCCAAAGTGGTCGCTTCCATTTAAAAAATATGCCAAAAAAAGATGACCCCCCCCCCCCCCCCCCGGGGGCAAAACGGCTGGAAAAACAGGCCGATTTGCCCCCAGGGGGGAGAGAAAAAAATTTGAATGATAATGGGCCCCAAGGAAGCGACCCTTGCCCAAGGGGTCGCTTCCCATACACAAAAAAAAATCCCTGATGCTAGTGGGGGCATTTCCGCTGCACGATCGCGACGCTGTGCGCGATCGTGAAGCAGAAATGCCCTGCAAAGAGACATCAGGGGAGATGAAAATCTCTTTCCTCTCCCCCGATGCCTTGATGCATTCTGCAAACTGCCCCAGGAACAAGGAAACCTACCTTGTTCCTCCGACGCACAGGAAGCAAATGGCTTCCCGAGCGTCTGGGACTTCCTGATGACGTCAGCGTGCGCTGTGCGCGCTAACGTCATGGGATTTCCCTGGGGGGGGGGGGCGGGGGTGGCAGCGGAAACTCTTCCGCTGCCATCCCCCTTTGTGGGGGCAAAATTGGACACCCGTGGGGGGAGAGCCAACGCTTCCCCCGTGGGTGGGTCCCATGACGAGCTGGACTCGTCATGAGCCCACGTCCACTGTGTGTCATGACGAGTCCAGCTCGTCATGAGCAGGGAAGGGGTTAAACCCTTTTCACTTCTGTGCACCTGTATCGTATATGTAAAATAATCTAATATTACATTGCTTGTTCTCGATTTCAGTTTTGACTAGGCTCTTTTTTACTGATTTTGATCATGGTTTCAAGGCAACAACAGAACATCTCCCAAAAAGCATTGCAACTGAATTCGCAAATTATATTGCAAAAGGTATTACACAATTACAATTAAAAACGTAATATAATAATAACAAGAGATGCATGTTAGTAGCAATTAACTCTTCTGTACACAAATAATACATACCAACCTGCATGTAAAACTTCTAGTTTGATATGGTGGGGTTGTGGTAGTGCCTCAATGTAAGCAGTATTGGTGGTATCATAAGATTAGCCACCAGCATATTGTGCTCACAAAAGCAGATTGAAAACTCGGGATTGGGCAAGGGCTGAGAGGCGAAGGTGTAGCGTAACGCCAGAGCTGCCTACTTTGGAGCTGGCGATCCAGGCTTCAGTCTCAGCGTCTGCTCAACAGTAGGGGTGGGCGGAATTTGCGGAATTAACCTTCGCAAATTATCGCGAGAATGTTTAAAATTATCGCAAACAAGCAGAAATATCGCGAAGATGCGGAAGTTTTTTCCCGGCATGTTCGCGCGATTTTCTGCATGGTTGCGGGTCGCCAACTTACCCATGTGGCTGCTTGCGGGCGCGGCCATCTTGTTTTGAGTTGTTCTCGCGGTGCATGATCGCGAGAAGAAAGACGTGATCGCGCGACGCATGACGTCACTGCGGGCGCGAACTGTCGCGAGACAGCGCAAATGGCTAAAAACAATACAACATCTCATGGAGAACGCGACCGGATCAAGAAAACTTGTCGGCGAACGCAGGGATTCAGGTAAGGCGATCGCGCGCGCGCGAGAATGTATCATTTTACAGCGCGAGCAAGAAACAAATTATCGCCAAGCTGCGGAAACCGGAATTTTTGACATTTTCGCGCTCTCCGCGGAACGCAAAAATGTCAAATTATCGCAATTTCCGCGAACGGAACGAAATTTTTGCCCAGGCCTACTCAACAGCCTGTGATTCTGGGCAAATCACGTAACCACCCCGTTCCTAGGAACAGCGCCTAGAGGCCCGCAGGAGTAATTAGCCGCCCTACAAATCCGAGAACAGAATGGAAATTGTTTTGTCCCATAACTGGGGTGAATATTTATGCAGTCTGCTTTTGTTTGGAAAGAGGAGCAAAAAGGCCTTTATAAAAAAAAGGAGGGGGGAGTCTAAGGAAGAAATGCAGGTAATGTTTTTCCTAAATAGAAACTAATTAGTTTACTGGAGGACACTACAGAAGAAAGGCTAAGCATTAACTAATCTGATAATCTGCATCTTTCCTGGTATAGACTTTAAGCACACACAAAGACTGTCTTTTTGTTTCATACTGAGAGCCTTTAGTGAGGTGCTGGCACTAATGGACAGTGTAAAAAGTTAATAGATTTACATAGTTGTATGCATCACTTCTCACTTCCTTTATTTCACAAAAAGCTTTATGAAGTGATAGGAGAAAATATACTCCATTTAGATAAGGTGAGCACCATGTATAATATTCTCCATCTATGGCCCTGCAACGTACGAAATTCAGTTGAATGTGAGTGTGAAAAGCTCAGTTGTCAGAATATCTTTGAACCAGTTGTTGTTTTGGTTCCGCTCTCATGTTTGAATTTAGGAAATTCCGGTTTTTCACTTTGATTTCTCAAGGATCTGCTGCCCTGTTTAAGACCAATGATGCATCCTTTGTTGATCAAGTGTGCAGTTATTGAATTAATGTTATGCATTAAGCAGGTATTCCGGAATTCCGGAATTATACCTCCAGTAAACTATGTTCACACTTTTAAAGGTTTAAGGCCATTTTGTGTTTCTAGTTTTGCAGGCTCTGAGGCTAGGAATACGTTTTTTTAGAGAAATTTGCAGTTGGTTTTACAGTAGTCATGTTGTGCCAGACATGGGCACTCCTAAACTCCACCCTATGGTCAGTCTGAGTCAGAGTACACCCAGCTTTTAATAGTGAGGTTAATGGAGTAGATCTGAAGCCCAGTCGAAGGGGAGTGAATTTGTCTCTTTTCCTACTAATACCAGAATCTTGGTTTCAGCTCTGTTCATGTAGCAGAAGCTCTCATTGATATAGTGGAACACACAGTCTAGGCAAGAGATGATGTTAAATGTGCCTCCTGTGTATGTTTTCACATCCAGAGGTTTGGGTGTTCTCAGTGTACATTTGGAATTTAACCTGGTACTGCTGTAAAGGCTTATATGGGCATACAAATGTTGAACAGCACACCTGAAAAAACAATATTTGGCATGTGAACGGTTATATTTACCTGGCTTTTTTAGGTTTGACTTATAATGGTACTCGCATTATTCATGGTAAACATATTGTAATTTACACATGCGCTATGATTCATGCTCCTTCATCCATTGACTTCTTTGGATTGGGACTATTCTTCCAGACATTGTCAATCTCAGATCAGCCCTTACAAATATAGAAGTCTTACCTACGGGGGAAAGCATTAAGGCCTCTATGATCGAAGTGAACTTACTAGGAGACTCATCAATTTAGATGACATTCTCTTCTTGTTGGTGCACTGGACCTATAGAGTGGACTAAGGGGCCATTTAGCATGGCGCTCGAGCTCAGAGGCTGGCCTAGGATTTAGTCAATGGTTTATTTGGACTGTTTAACAAGTGTTAGTATTGTGGCTAGGAGTCTGAGCAGCTGGGCGTGACCGGGGCCTCCCTGGACGCCGTGGAAGGCTTGCATTAGGGCACAGTGTTGTAGCCCTTTGACCCAGCAACCAAAGCAGTAACGGAGCCCCTGCTTTGAACGGGCCCCAACTGTAAGGGTCCTTGCCCAGCCCAACGGCGCCATGCCATAAGTGTACATGGGGAAGGGTGGCTAGAAAGTAATGAATACATAAATGAAAGGCATTTTTATTTACAATGCCAATAGCTTAAATTCTCGCAAATGCGAGACCTATTGCATTGCAAATGCTTGTTTTTAGTTTCAGCAGTGATGAAGAGGGCACCTTCTCCCCCGCACAGACACACACCACCTCTCGGCTGGCAGTAACATGTGACACAAATCATGGCCTTCAGTCCTGGTTTCCCAGGGGCTGGACTCGGGGTGCCTTCAGCATCCTATAATTGTAGCTGAATAGGAGGCAGCAGTGGGGTTAATACGACACAAACCTCCCTTGAGTCGGTTTCCACTGGAATGGATTCTGTTCGGATGGCCCTTTCTTGTCGGGAAAAGGGCGCATCGCTTCTGTCTCCACGGTGGACAAGTAGTACAAAGCCTGACCCAGCCTGCTATCTGTGGCTGCCATCAACACATCTTATGCCGTTTGAGGCCAGTGATGCGCGCGCGCCACGCTGGTTTCTCTGTTAATGGGCGGAAGTGTGCAATGTAATGTGAGAATGCACAGGTAAGGAAGGTAACAGATGAATGCACGGCCTTGTGCAGAAGAGGCTGTCTTCTCTCTGCTGTCTTTTGTTAGGCGAGGTTGAAAGAACAGTGGAGTTCTTGTTTTATTTCCACTCTAAATTAAAAGCGTTACTGCAGATCCATCCCTCGGTGCAATTCATGCTCTAATGAATGAGCGATCATTGAAACTTGTACCTTGAATTGCTTGTCTAAAAAACAAAAGTAGAAGGCGGTTTTGTGTTAAAGTTCATGGTCTTTAGACTATACTCTTACCATCTTACCATCAAGCTTGCCACGTGAGCCTCCACATCATCAGGTGGGTGGAGGTGCGAAATCCTGGATATATTTTCAGCTGTTTGCAGGGAAGAGTAGCTTACCTTTAGTAGTGTTGTCGTCTCTTAGCTTGGAAGGAGCCTATTCATAATTGCCACGTTCAGTATTGCGGGTGAGGGCTTTGCAATGGAAGTAGTTGCCTCAGTGGCATAGAAAGTTTGATGAATGCACCGAAAATGTTGACTTTTTAAGGTCCATGAAAATACTTAAATAACACGCTAGGCGGAAAAGTATCCGACACGTGAATTGAAGGAAGAGATATGACTTTGAGAATTGTTATGGCTACAAAATTTGGTCCAATGAGGGAATCGAATTTGATTTTGTTTAAAGTGTGTGTGTGTGTTTGAGTGCGCGCGTACGTGCGTGCGTGCGTGTGTGTGTGTGTCAGTGTGCATGTTCGTCTTAATTGTAGGAGTTTGTATTCAGGAACACGTTGACATTACAGGCGGTGTGAAGTCTGAAGGGGAGTGCTAGTAAGATGCAGAAAGAGCAATGCCAAAAGTTCCTTTCTAACCCTCCCATCTGCACCTAGGTTGATGGGGTTAGAATAAAGGCTGCGAGGCCCAGGAAAGTGCCTGTTTACTTTTAGGTGACTGAGACGTGTAGCTATGAAGGCACAGAATGAAGGTATGTCTATTATTTACCGCTTTTGTTTCCACATTGTAAGAGTCAGCACCTGCAATGGCAAGTTTTGGCGGTCATTGTATTAAAAGAGATGTTACACAATAGACGCGTTCATTAGGGTATAAACACATTCCAGGAGTGTCCACCAGGCATGGACAGCATAAAAATCTCCACATTAAACCAAATCTAATTTTCCTATAAACAGTACATTTACAATCTTGCTACACAGATGTTACTGCCATGCAACAGCAACATAGCAAAAAATCATCCAGGCACATTAAAGGGTTCAGTTGATGATGAAATATTATAATTTGGACGAGGTCCGCTAGGTAGTATATACGTTTTGTTTTGTTTCACAATTATTTATTCAGATTTTACAGGGGTGGGGGTAGAGGAGAGGGTACAACTGGTAGTACAATGCTCTGCTCTCGCCGCCCAAACTTGCCAGAGAATGCAATGGTTCACATGATTCATAAACAGTGCATATGTTATGTTATAAAATTCTTGTAAAGCGCACGTTCACCGATTGGTTTCATGGTGCTGTTCTAGGAAGTGCCGAACCCTGTAGGAATTTATTTGTATGCTTGTCTAAACAGCCATGTCTTAAGGGATTTTCGGAAGCTAAGCAGGTCAGTACAGGATCTAATTTCAAGGGGAAGAGAATTCCAAAATCTAGGTGCCAGAATTGCGAACCTACAGCCACCCTTCCACTTCAGCTTGAAGGAGGGAGTTGCCAGGAGGTGAAGGTGAGACGAGCGTAGGTTGCGCGAGGGAGTATACCTTTGAATAAGGCTATCAATGTATTTGGGGCTCCGACCATGAAGGGATTTAAAGATCAGGCCACCTACCTTAAAGGTGCAGCGCTGGTGGATGGGGAGCCAATGCAGCTTCCTCACGAGCGGAGTGACATGCTGCTACCTAGGTTGCTGATAAATCAGTCTAGCCGCTTGATTCTGCACCAGTTGTAGACTTTTGGTTAGGTATGGTGGAATTCCAAAGTAAATGGAATTGGCGTGGTCTATGTGAGACATGACCATGTCTATAACAACTTGTATCAATGCTTCCTGTGTGAGGAGTCTGCTAATCTTTCTAATCTTCCTTAGGTGGAAGAAACAGGTTGAGATCACTGAGCCAATTTGGGTCTTTATTGTTTGGTCGTTATTTATTGTTACGCCAAGACTTTTTGCGGAGGGGGAAGGGGTAGGGGAGGATCCCAGTCCCGTTGGCCAGAAGTGCGAGCCCCAGAGGTTATGGCTGAGCCCCCCAAGGACCAATTCGGTCTTGCCTGGGTTAAGCTTTAGATGACTGCTGTCCATCCAGTGGCGGATGTACAGCATGGTAGTCTGGAATTCGAGGGCTGATTCAGACAAGTTGTCAATAGTAAACATTAGTTGCAGGTCATCTGCGTAATTGAACGTGTCGACTTTCCTCTCTTTGAGGGACCGGATCAAAGGGAGAAGGTAGAGATTAAACAGAAGAAGGGATAGTGAAGAGCCCTGCAGGACCCCACAGGTAGTCTTTAACTTTGGTGCCGTGAACTGGGCTATGCGGACCGACTGGTAGCGGCCCTCTAGGAAAGACCGACTGGGAGCAGCCCTCTAGGAAAGAACTAATCCAACTGAGGGCTGAGCCCTGAATGCCTGCATCTCTGACATGGTCCACCAATTACCATGGTCGACCGTGTCGAAAGGCGCAGAGAGATCCAACAGCACCAAGGCCTGAGGGGTGCCACTGTCGGACTTCTCCCGCATGGAGTCTAATACTGCTATTATCGCACCCTCTGTTGAGTGGGCATAGTGCATCAATTGAGTCTGAGCCCGGGGCACTCGTGAAATGGCGGGCGGGCCGAGAGCGGGTGGTAGTGTTTAGAGAGGCACGTGGGGAGGTGGCAAGGGGGGAGAAAGGAACTATTTGCAAGTGCGGAAATTATGCTACCTTAATACGTACTTGGAGCCCGGGAAAATCGAGAAATGGCTGGTGGGCCGAGAGAGGCTAAGATTGTGAAGGGAAGCCCGGGGGAGGTGGCGGAGAAAGGAGAGTTTTGCAAGCACCGAAATCTTACAAAAATTTCCATAAATGATGCCACCTTAAAACTTACTTAGAGAACCTGGAAGTTACAAGCATTTCTCAGCTGATAAATCTTTGCCACCATTTTAGAATATAGCTTCACACAACAATGACATTAATAATTGCATTTCATGTTCTGTCAATAAAGAGGGGGGTTGGTGAAGTTTAAAAAAAATATTTGCTCATTTTAGTAGATTAGTCAGAATTTTTGTTCTTTTTATTCAAATTAGTGGCAGAAATAAGAAGAAATAAGATTGGTTAGAACAAGCATAGAGAAGTAAAATAGCGTGTTTCATTCAGAGACTTATCCCTATCCTAAACTAAAGGACCTATCCTATCCTAACAAGACTCCAATAAGTGTTCCTTATGGAAAAGAGCAAGTAGATTTGAAGTAAAGTCAAATAACTAGAGGAGGATCAAACTCCCCATAAAGGGTAGTTTTGGAGACTCAGCCGAGTTCTCCGGACAGTTAAAGTAGCAACTGTCAATGCAGGTGAGAAGGAGAGAATCACAGCAGTAGCTATGATCAGTATAAAACAGAAAGTCTCCTCACAAAATGCAAGGAAAACAAAGAAATAACCATAATCAGTAGCTTATGGCAAGTTGGCTAGCACTGCAACGAGGCCAAGGGGCATGAAATGGTAGGGATGCATGGAACGAGAAGCTCGCTTGCTAGGAGCACATACTATATAGAAAGCAGCCAAATATGTTGCAAAAACAGATGAATGTGTCATCTGCGTCCAATGGTGAGAGATATTCCAATGGTCCGTCATCTTTGTCCTCGATTCCCACTGTTCATGTCAGCATGAAGTCAGTTAGAGATGGCTAAACTGTATTACAAAAAGTTACATCTATGAAGGTTCTCATGAGAACCTTTTGCAAGCCTACTCTGTTAGCTGTCTGGTGTCACATCGTATAGCAATGATCTAATCTATGAAATCAAAAAAAATTAAATTCTGATATGTCCTGGTTAGATCACACAATGTGAGCTGCAGCAAGCATTCTCTTTGCATTGATACACTTGTTCATTATGTATATGTGGCAAAGAAAACAATCTAAATACAATGAACTCATATGGTGTGAGGAAAGAAGGAATACTTTTTTCAGGAAACCGCACATTTCACAAAATTTCAAGCCCTAGAGTTTGATTATAACACTAACTCACTATTTTATGAAAAGCATTTTTTTCCCAAAGTGATGACGTAGAATAAATGAATAATGCGGTCTAGTAAGTGAAGAACAATATAAATGAAAGCTTTCTGAAGAAAATAAACAACATTTGCATGTTAAACAAAGGCACCTTAGCTAATGTTTACTTGTTATTCATTATTTCATATTAATATTTAGCGCATTTCTATATTATTGTGTGGTGAAATTTTCAGCTTCCTCAATTTTCCCTTCTGATGATTTTTAAAATCATCACACATCTATGTTTGTCATGTGTGTCTGTTTCAGAGGGCACTTTGGTCATCAGTTGAGTCTCGTCTTTTTCTTTTCAACCCCCTAAATTTTAGTGAGTTCGTGTTGTTGTCGTTCATAATGCCATGTAATCCCATGTCCCTTTCATATATTATTAGAGCACAAAGAAATATAAGACAAAGCCCTACTATTACAATTGGCATTTATATAATTTCAGTATACCTTTTCCTGCTGTTGAGAACCAGTTCCAATTTTGGCAATTCCTTTCCAAAATTATCATACAAGGTTGGTGTTTCCACTTCATGTAATTCAGGATCTAAACCCGAAATGTCCTTCGCAAATCTTTCTATTTCCGTACTCTTGTTGGGTATGTTTGTGCAACAGTAAGTTAACTTAAGCCTCCTGCAGACTCTGCCCTTTTCAGCAAGTAAAATGTCTAATGCTAGACGGTCCTGTAAAACCGTAGATTGTATAGCTATTAGCTCTATTTTTATTAAAAGCAAAGCTCCAAATGTACTAGTTGCCATTTTGTCAACAACCGTTGACAGCTTTCTAATCTTTTTGCCTTTTAAAACGACTCCTACAGGTGGAATAACAGCTCAAATTATTTCTCCTACTAACCTAGCTCCTGTTTCTGTATTGCGTTTCTGCCTATGTGTGGGTGTTAGTATCAATGCATCTATGCTTTTTACGTGCTACATTTTTGGAATTAATATGCCTAAGTAGCAGATCCCCTCCCAGTCAGCTGACAATAGAAAGTAAACATTCTGTCCACAAATGTAATAGACCCCTGGAAAATCATTTTTGTTTCCCTGCAAAATCTGCTGAGGTCTACCCGTCAGTTCGAAAGTGTGTTCACAGCTACTAATCCCCTTTGGTGTAGTTCTTTTAGGTGTCTATCTTCTGTACGTGCAAGTATTTCACTTGTGTTGGCTGTCAAGTCTCAGTTTAGGGTAGACCATCTTCTTTCTAAATTTGTTTTCTTCCGTCCTCCATGCATTCTCTAAAACATCACACTTTTTGTCAGTGGCACATGTCATGTTAGTGTATCTTTCTTCTAAAGCCATTTTATAAACCCTTTCTATATGTCGCAGGTTAGATTGTCTTTATAAGCCTTTACACTATCCATAGGTCTATGGGGAAGAAATAATACCAGGCTGTATCCATTTCCTTTGCTTGCAAATGTAAGTTCATGCTTTCTATTAATGGTACCTGGGAAAGTATTATATCATGATTAGATTAAAAGTACTCAAAATGTCCATTCCTATAAACTAATGATAATAAGATACTGCAAGAAATTGCATAGGATAAAGGCATGCTTTTGTAGGTAAGCTCTTCTGACACTGATGCATGTAAGTTTGCGCAAACATAGCAATCTTTTGCGCTCATTCCATTAGTGTATTCTTTTTTAAAAAAAATTTAAATTAATTTTATAACAAACACAAAACAGAAATCAGCATCGACTTTTTTTTCGCATACATGATTGAATATGGTAAATACATTGGATTTTATGTCACTGATAGGTGAGTCCGTATTGATGCATATCATATACTCATTGGTGATGTTGGGTCATCATCTGTAGGGACAATCGGTGCATTAGTGTATTCTTTTACTAACCTAAAATAGACATTAGTGGAATAATCATCTTTCTTATAGTTTACAAATTAGTAACTAAAGGGATCTTCTCTAGTGCTGTAAGTAGGTGAATTAGTAACGTTTTTAAGCTCCGATTCGTATGCTAAGTAGAAACATATTAGTACTATTGTGATCATTATTATTTTTATTACCATAATTGAACCTATAATATATTTACATTTATTTCTGATGCAACACATTCTCTGAGTCAGTTCAAAGCACTTGGTTCAATAGCTGGCGAGGAAGTTTAGTGAATAGTTTCTTTAGTGCAGTTATTTTTCCTTTTTTGTCTTCTTCCTTCTTCATTTAAGCTTCTATGCAGAGAATACTTAGCCCTACTCTGTGGTCTTCTAAAATGTTATCCCTGTGCTTATGTAACTTTCAACTTGGGTCTAGGTTAGTATTCTTTAAAATAATGAAGAAAAATAAATGAATAACTAAATGAACTAAAATAACAAATATCTAATAGACTCAGTTCAAATCTTGTTCTTCTTCTGTTTAGTTTTAGACCATTTCTCAATTATATTCCATTTTGTTTGGTTTTCATTTCAGGGTGGTTTAAATAGTTCAGGATTCACGTTGCATAAATCTCCCAAGGTAACATTCAAAGCAGTGTTCATAAAGTGTGACAATTCAGGTACTAAATACCTGCGACAAGGCAGTCGTGCTCTTTTCGATCTTTTCATGTTTTGCTGATTTGGGTCTAGGCTGCTCTCATCACTAGACTCGGTCTCTTCAGATATAGTTTCTGGTATTCGAACAATTGAAGCACTTCTCCTCGCATTTTTGTTTTCATAACCTTGTTGCCATTCTGGTTGTTGATTGCTTCTCCTTATTCCAGTGCCAGTTCCTTCACCTGGATCTTCATCTCTCAAAGCCAAATTTGAATTACTTTCTCCTGGTGACTAGATCTTTGCCTCGCTTTCATTAGAGGTCTCCACACCACTCTGGGTTATTTCTGGTACTTGCCCTTGATTTTTTGACCCATTGTTCTTCATCCTTATCGCCCCCGTCTTGCTGAACTGCAACGGTGCTGCTGGTCTTGGTGGTCTCTCAACTGGTTGTTCAATTGCTCACTCTTTTGGTGTTTGAGGTATGAATACAGTTAGGGACTCCAGCATACCTACCAGCCCGATGTGTAGTAAGCATCACCTAAAAGGGGCCTTTCCATCTGGGTTCAAGGCAAGTCTTTCGAAAGTGTTTCTTGAACACAACCCAATCACTAGGATTGAGGTCATGGCACTGTTCTTGATACGGATCTTGTGTTGCAGCTGAGACCTGATGAGAGACAGAATGGACTATGTCAGCCAGTTACTTACAATAATCTAGGATAATATCGTCAGTAATGTTCTAGAGAGCATTTGCTGGAACAGCAGGTAATCTCATTGCCCTGCACATGAATATTTTATCTGAAGATAACCATGTCTTCTTGTCCGGTGTACTATGAAAACTCCTCAGCACCAATGTTAAGCATCTGACCATTTCAGAGAAGTGGATGCACAGACTTTGGCCAATCTAGACTTGATGGTACTGTTTATCTGTTCAACTATACCAGAGGCTTCTGGTCTATAACTGCAGTGTAATCGTGGTTTGATCTGTAAACCTCTTCTTCATGACTTTGTTGTTGAAGTGTGTTCCTCTATCAGAATCAAGAGAAATCAGAATGCCAAATTTGGGGGTCAATTCACTAATAACAATTTTGCTACAGTGAGGCTGTTACACCTTCTAGTTGGGTAGGCTTCTACCCATCTTGAGAAGACACACTATCACCATGATATATCTCAGCCTGATATGAACAGGCATCTTGATTAAAATCTATCTGCATCCTGTTAATGGGGCCATCTGATCTCCCTAGGTGCGTCAGTGTGAGGTGGCTGTTACCCTACATTTAGCTGTTGACAAGTTGTGCATCTATGGCAACCCACTTGTTTCTGGTAACTCTATGGTGATGGTATCAGTATCAGACCTTTTTGCTATTCCTGTCACCTTTGAATTTTGCTACATGTAAGTTTATGGTGTAGGTATGCAGCTGATCAACTATGCAATGATCATGAGACTCAGTGTATCTTATTTTAATGATTTTAGGTAACTGTGTGGCATTCCTGATGAAGGCGCAGAGTGCGCCGAAACACGTGTAGAAGAACCATCTCATTGCCATTGTTTGTTTATGTATTTTATGCATTGTGTGTCTCTTGTATATTGTGTTTAGTAAGTCCATGTGTCTTTAGAACTATTAATTATTTTTTATATATTGTAACTTTGTGTATTAATTTTCTAAGAATTAGATATAGGTTTGTTCTATGTTTCACTGCATTTTTAAATAATATGAATTTAAAAAATGAATTTTTAAACAGTAACTGTTAGATTACACTGAGTCCAGTGTATCAACTTGTCTAGATATAATGGTCTGTTGAATGTAAAGACAATTAACTGCCTTGGGTTTTTTTCTCCAATGCATATTTGCCCTGCCCTAGGAATTGTCATATAACGTTTGCAGGGGGTCCTTGCTATTCTCACTCTATGGCAAACCTCTTCTGGCAGCATCCTAAATCTGGGGTTGTACCAATTCTGGCTGAAAAGTCTCACTATTGAGTCTCTCCCGAAATGTGTGTATCCATGGTAAAATGGTGTCATTGGAAACAACAAGCTGTGTGATAGTACCAGTCTCCCATCTGCTGACATCCAGATATCATTAGCATTTTTCTCACATCCTGCTTTTACCCATCTGTTCTGTTCTGCTTCTGATACATATTCATACACCCTCTTCAGTTCATCCCATGTATCAGTGACTTTCCTCAACATGTCAGAAGAACTCTGCTCTCCAGACTCGCATGCAAAACCTCCATTAAATGAACAGGCTAACAGAGCACAGTATCTGGCAACTGAGTCAGGATATTGGTTGCCCATGGCAATGTATCCACTTCCTTCTTGATGTGCTAAGCACTTTATCACAACAATTTCTCCTGGCACCTGTAGTGCATCCAGTAGGTTCTTGACGTGCATCCCATTTTTGATGGGGGTTCCCAAGGATGTAAGAAAACCTCACTGTGACCACAACTGTCCAAAATCATGGACTACACCAAACCCGTACTGTCTCTCAGTAAATATGGTGACTCTCATTTGAGCAGTTAAACTGCAGGCTCTAGTAAGCGCAAACAATTCAGCAACTTGGGCAGAGAACACTGTTTGAGGCCATGAAGCTTCAACCACATTTTTGGTACACACAGCATATGCTGCTCTGAGTGTGCCATAATTACCTCTCAAGCATAAGCCATCTACGACTAACCATGATCGGGTTCAATCAGGGGTCCATCCTTAATGTGAGGATGGGGTTTGTCGCACAATCCCATGACATCTAGACAGTCGTGTTCACTTTTATCACAATTTTCATAATTCACAGGCAATAACATTGAAGGGTTCAACACTGTGTACCATTTTAAAACAACATTTTCAGAAGATAAGATATTCTGTTCATATTTCGTCAACCTGTTATGGGTCATGTATTGAGTCTTTGTTCTGGCTAGCAACAGCTCCACAGAGTGAAGGGCCGTTACAGTTAATGTGTATGCCATCACTATATGTTCGCTCTTTTCAAGACTCTTACTTGAATCACTGTGTGTTTTATGATTTGTATTGATGTATTTTTTATTTGACATTTCTTTTTACCCTCTCTCATCCAATAACGTTTTATTTCCTTTCTATCCACCGCTGGAAAACTCCTAAATGTATATCTCACCAGCATCCATCTTTCTTCAGTCATGTTTAATGAACATAGCCTCTGGAAGTTCTACTTTGTTCCTAAAAACAGTAGACTCTCTCAATATCTTCTCACACTTCCTTGGATCAAACAACAACACTTCATCTTCACTCCACAGATCAAGGATGAAATACAGAGCACGTTGATGGACTAATGCCTTTATATTTTGCATTCCTAATAGTAATATGTAGGCTCCCTATTCCAAAGATTATTTGTGGCCTTACCTTTGTTGCTGCCTGGATATATATCTCTAGGTAGCATACATACTCCTACCCTCTTTTTCTCTAATATTTCAAGAGGCAAGTTATATAATAAACACACCACTTAGCCGATGTAAAGTTCTCAAACGTTCTAATGCTTAGTATTCACAAACTTAATTAACGTTTTACCCCTGTGCTGCCAGGCACTTCTTCACACGTTACATTTGCCTTTGTTCTTCCTAAGGCAAATTGACAAAAGTCTGTTTGCTGCCATAACCCTGACACATACGGTCCAAATCTGAATTCCACTTCCAAACTTCAGCACGAAAACTGCTGAGCATGGTTGGCACATAAAAAAAATCTTTGGTTTTCTGTAAAAATACAGAGGCTTCTCATTTTAAAGGTCTCTAAAAGACCCCAAACTTGGTTGTGTAATAAAGAGTAAAGAATGCAATGTGTCAAGTAGCATTGCTCAGTGTTTTGCAAAAACTGTGTGATCAGAATGTTTAAAAAACGTATGTTTTAAGTATGTTCTTATGTTGTGCCCCCCAGTGTGCATCCACATGGAGTGAGGCACATGAGGACCTGTAGGGACCCCTTTCTTTCCTCAATACCACTGTTTTCTTGGAGGAAAGACCTCCATGAAATCGTTGGCGGTGTGGAAAGTCGTAATCTGCTTGGCGGGACCGCATATTACTGCCTCAAGTTTGCAGCGCCACAGCTAGGGAACCGCGATTCTCTGGCAGAGTCAGAAGTCCCAGGGCAGCATGACCACCAAGGTTGGAATGTGTCAGCAGACCGCCACCCCACCACGAGTCTGGCGGTCCGAGGACCACCAGACTCGTAATTAGGCCGTATATGTTGTGAGATAGCTGCTGCCCACTTGGGTAGCACCTTATACAGCAATGGACCACTGGCACCTCTCAGCAAGACAGTTTTCCTGTTATTGGGAAAGCCCTGGCCATTCTCAGCTGAAATGTCCCCTTACCTAAATGAGTCTAAAGGGTAAAAAGGCCAAGTGACACCGCTTGGGGGCATACCTGAGTAAATGCGAATTAGGAATTGCAGACTATATTCAGCACAGCCAGAAACAGGGAGAACCAATCAAATGCCAGTAAGCGGGGCTCGGAGTTATATAGCACATATCCGTACCGCCACGTCCTATGAACATAGGTATTAAAACTAACAAAAGACAAAGAAGCACTGAAGAGTGACACCCAGCATCTCAGCTCCATGACAAAGAAATGCGATGGGGGGCTGAAACGGATTTAATTAACAGAGACGCGCTTAGGGCAAGACTTTTGTCTCACGTCACCAGAATACGTCATTATAAACTATCAGAAGTAAATAAACTAGAAGATAAGCACTCACAGGCTCTTGCTGATCCTCAGTGGGTCACAAACTACCCATTCTCCCTCACTACCCTTAAGGTAATTTCCACTCTCAGGTCCTCCGAGGCTCCTACACATCTCTGAATCTCCTGCTCAAACGGAGATCTTAGGAAGCTATTGTGCAATTGGAATCCTACTCACCCTCTGGTATGGTATTCTCCGCACCCAAAGCCATGCTCACGCCTAGGTAAGTAAAGTCCATCTTCACCATGAGAATCCCTAAGGCTTCTGTTTAATGTCAGCTCCATTAGTGCTCTGCACACACTAGGGCCCTGAGATTCCCACTCATCACCAGATCGCCAAAGCTTCTTCTTGTCCCTAAGTCCCACTCGCTCCTTCTTCTCCTTAGGTTTCCAGTAATGGCCCTGTTCAATTTCTCTAAGACTCTAGCTTACTCTCAAGTCTAGATGGCTGTAGCCTCACTCTCAATTCCCTGAAGCCCCTGCTAACCACAGCTGTTCCCAAAATCCCTGTGTTCCTGTTTATTCTACATGGTCTCTGTGTTTACTTTTTTCATTTTTAGGGTCTTGACTCGAACATGACCTCATTGAATGAGGTCCACAAATGCTGTAATGCTGTTCTAGCCGTCCTCTCAAGGGGAGCTTTACGATTAGCTAGTTCCCTCCTGCATGGCTGCTTAGAGAAGGATGGTTTTCAAAACAAAGACCCAATTCAGTGGAGCACTGAGATTGGCTAAGACGTTGAATGCCATCTTCTCACCCAAATCTTCTTTAGCTCTATTACATTATCTCAGGGCACACGGAGTCTGCTGCACAAACAACAATACATACAAGCAGGCATACTTTACTTCAGACTTCCAGACTTTCCTCCATTAGTAAAACTGGTGGCCCTGTACAAGTTGAATAAATGATTGAACTAGCACGCAAAATCACTGAGTAATGTAAGTGGTTATGTGCAAACTACAGGTCAGGGGGCTTGACTCTAGCAGGGCCAACTCAGCCTTTTTAACACCTGAAGACAGTTAGGTGGGTATTAATGCCCTAGATAATTAAAATACCCACTATTTTAAAACCAGGAGACATTTCAGTTCCTAGTTGATATTTAAAACAGTCCAACTGAATCTTACTATAAATATATATTTTCGAAGTACTTGTTTTTCCTTAGACAAAATCTCTTTTCACATTTTGCAATAGCCTATATTATGCTGTATGTAATCTAGTGGGGGAGCGGGTTAGGAAAAGCAATGGGGAGTGGGTGGGAGGCACGAGGCAGAGAGCTACACAGAGGCAGGGGAGAAGCACACAAGGGAGACAGCAATATGGTGGTGGGGGAGAAGCACAGTGGCGTAGGGAACCCCCCCACTCTAGCAGCTTAAGTGGGGTTGCCTCTTGGCTGGTGAATTACATCCCATTGGAAAATTAACTTGTTATTTATGGGCCGCTTCTGTCTGCTGACAACATTCTTATAAACATCTGTTAAGAAAAACTGCAACAGAGGGTGTGGCCTATAGGCTGCTGCACAGTGAAAGAAACTAAGAAAGAGGAATAATGAATACAGGACAAATTAAAAAAGTATGCATGAGAGACAAAGGCAAGAAAGTTTGGTTGGATAGGGTGTATGGAAAGGTAAAGGGGTGAACAGATGGATACATGAATAGATGGAAGAGAGAAAGGATTGGTGAATAGAAGGGTGAAGGGAACACATCTAAGGAGGATTAAGTTTGCCTAGTCGCATTCTGTGTTATTAGAGGTCTGGTTCATGTTTTGAGTGAGGGGTATTTTAATTTTCTTGCTGCTCCCTAGAGAAGCAGACAAGGGGGAAAGCAACATGAGGGAGCACACAAGGGAGACAGCAGCATTGGGGTGGTTGAGAAGCACACAAGGGTGACAGCAACTTGAAGCGCAGAAGTGGTGGGGGATCATGACACTAACATTAGAACGAACAGCCATGAGTGAATACGAACAGCATAGGGCAGGGGTATTTTGGGGGTTGGGGAGGGATAGAAACGAGAGAGAGAGCTGAAAACACAGGCACTCTGATAGAAATGGAGAACTAAGTAATTCCCTTAAAGTAAGCGCTGGTCAGCCAGTCAAGAGAATGGTCAAGAGGCTATGCACTGGGGGACGGACAAACGGAAGAAAAACAAGGAAAGCCATCAGATAAGATGCAAGCAAATGAGGGTAACAATCAAGCCTACCAATGGTAAGCATTGGGTATTTCTAGCCCCTGTAAATTCTTGGTTACCCCATATTATGTAATTCGCAACCAGACAGCTTGTGCTGCCCGCTATGCTCAACTAAAAATCAATGGAGTTGATCTCAGTGACAGGAACTCACTGGCATGCATCCCTGTTGATAAAAAATTGGATTGTGTTAGCACCAGGACCGCGTCAGTTTTACTCACTCCACAGTCTCTGAGGGGTCTCAACAAAAGGGATAGTGTTGCGGACATCGATGGATCACCCTAAAAAAAGTCAATTATCTTTATGATTATAGTTTACAGTCTTCTGTAGAGGTAGTGTTTTAAAGGATCAAATTAAGATGAATGCTGTTGGTCTTACACCCACTCTCTATATGGCCCTGTCTTTGTTTCCCAATTATTTTGCTTTCCTGGACTATTCGATATAGATGTATCACAGCACCTGGCCATGTTTTATGCCTTCTCCAGACATATGCTGTATGTGCCAGACAGAAAAATCGAATAGATCTGTTATCAGCAGAGCTTTTTCTTCAGACTGAAAATTGCTTTCATTATTAGCCATCACAAAAAGCCTGATCTGGCTTTACAAGACATAGGACTCAATCACGATTGCTGTGATAATTGCACACCCTCTTAGTCACAGTTGTGCTGGGTTTGCGACTTAAGGTGTGCACAATTTGCACCCAATTACACATTTTACACCCTGGAACTCAGAATGATGTGTGTTTCTCCATTCTGAAAACCTTTAATTAGTGTCGCCAGTATAATCCAGTATTGGGAGTTTGCACCCAGCACAGGATTGCGGCTCAATCGTGATCAGCATTGAGGGCTAGAAGATGGCAGAGTCCTCCGGGATTCATACCCGGTACTAATTAAAAACTGACATTGAAACAGGTCCCCATAGGGCCTTATATACATGTCCTCTGCTGGTAAAAACAGTGATCGGTTTGTGAACAATTGATGTAAAAAATGTTAAGGTTATCCATGTCAGCGATATAGTTCTTGGGTATACTTCATGTTTTACTTACTCTTGCATTCTCTGGGAGTGTAGGCTTTTTACGTGGTTATGTGTTTCTGTATTTTTTTCATGGAGCATATTACTATTTTGTAGTGCACACATTGAATTGCATCTCCTCCAAGAGTTTATAACAGGCCAAGATTGAGAACTTTGCAGTTGAGTTTCTCACAGTACCTGGAAGTGTCTCAAAAATGTGCTCACAATACATGGTCCTGCAATCTTTGGCCTCCCTAGAGCACACAGAGCTATGGTCTGGTATTCCAGGTGCAATTATGATTATGTGCCAATGTATGTGAAGGAGGGATACGTTGTCAAAATATTGACAAGGCAAAAGTTAAAGAAAATGCAGTACTTGGAGGTGAATGGATGTGTTGTGTGATTGGGGTATGGTGAAGTAAATGAGATGAGAGGAAGTGGAGAGAGTGAATAGAGGGTGCTGAAGAGGACAGAGATTAGGTGCAAGAAATGGAGATGGAAAAGATGTGGAATGAAAAAGGGTAGATATGTGTAGTGTAAATTAAACCTAACAAGAGTGATGGAGACATTCTAAAGACCACGACTCCTCCTTCAGGTGTCAGTAATGTTTAATTCAGAGTCCTGCAGTTTCATAAATTAAACATTTTCAATATTAATTATTTACAACTAAATCAGTGTTGTTACGCATTTATCTTGGACAGCTAACTACCATTAACAAAGTCAGTAGTCTGGCTTTAGGTGTATGTCACTTGTTGTGTTATATATCTGGATGCAATAACAGAAAGCTCAGAGCTGCACCAATATACCGGTCTGGTGGCACACTATGGGAATAACCGAAATGTAGTTTACATGCTTAAGCTCCTCCCTTTATTACATAGGTCACTCCACTTTTAAAGAACCTGCATTTTTTTAATTCCACTTTAAGGCCTGATCGGTACCAAAGTGTTTTGTTTAATTCATGTACTAGATGTGTTTTTCATTAAGCTTTTATTTCCACCCTTTATCAACACCATAAGTTCTTTAAGTGGAACTGAAACTAAGAAGAATGTTTTTATAGGAATATCACACTTAATAGAACAATCTAGAATTTTAGATTCTGGATGAATTCAGTACTTTGTTTAATGTCCCCATTTCACCTCATTCATTTGCCTTTTTAGGAGCCGGGGAAACTAATTTTGATAATTTACAAACTGTATTTATTTTAGTGTTTTGCAGGCACTTGCGCTGCATGGTCCTAACGTTCTATGTGTATTGGGAGCGTTCCATTCCATTGATGATTGTCTTATGGCTGTGGATGGGGCTCAGCATTTATCTGCCTGATATTCAGTGTTATTTCATACCTGAGATAGTATGGTTTTGCTGAGTATCCGGTCTTCATGGTGAACTCCTCTGGGGATAAGGCGCATTTCATATTTTGTATTTATTGGATGTTTTCTTTTTTCCCATACATTTTATAATATATAGATATTATCTTTCCTTACCATTTTAGATGTTTGTTTTTGCTCTTTTCAGCACGTTTTCTGTTCTGCACATATGAGAATAGGGGGCCTGTATTCATTTTTTGTGTATCCATTTTCCTACTTCTTTTACGTCACTTCTAGCTGACAAATTAATTTAAATCATCTTCCATCAAGCACAACGGCTGAATTTTTTCCTCTTGCTGCAGCTACCCCTCGGTTTAAATTAATCTAGATACCAATCTGCATCATCTGGCCTGTATTTACTGTGCTGCAGCAGTTACATGATCTAATAAAAAAAGAAAATCTGTAATCTTTAAGGCCGTACTTGATTGACATGTTTTCTCTGGACCTGGACTTATATGGCTTGCAACTTATGACCACAATCTCATGCCATATATTACGTTGATTGACCAATTACATAACATTATCACGTGAACTTCAACTCTTACCCTACACTTCTCTACTCATCTCTAACAGTGATGGATTCTAAGTCCGCAATAGACCCAAGCTTACTAAAATATGGCAACACACAAAGGAGTTTGATCCAGTAAGGCCTGATCTGCGGGGAGGGATCAGTAGCAAAACTACAAAAATTATCATGAAACCCCCACACTGCCAACAATCAACATTAATTGAAGAACACCACGTATACATTAATCTCGTGTGTATGAGTATTTATCTCAGTCCTCATTTATTATTTCTTTGTTTATCTTTGTTTGGTAATCGTATCCATCTGGTGCATTCAAAAAGCAATGACAATACTATAAACTACCAACATAAAACACAATTTAAAGCAAGTCACATTGCAATATAATCACAATAAACAAAAATGTGGTTTGAAAATACGTTATCTGCTGAACAGACTGGGAGTTGTTGCCTCTGAATCCAAATTAACTCACTTCAATGAATGCCACACCCCTTAGAAATGGGGTTATGTATCCAATTGAATGTTACCACACTCAGTAAAGGCCAGATTGGAATTAATACTTCTTATTCAAGTAGATAAAATCCTTTTTGGAATTTTGAAGTACAACTGTATGTCTGAGAGGGTAATTCCATTGGATCCCCATAGAAGAATGCCAACGCGTTTCGACCTCAGGAAAAGTAGGGGTATATATAAATCATTTTAAGAGGTTATAATCAGGGCAAAGAAAAACTTCTTCAGTCTAAATGTAAAAAATATTAATATTAAAAAATATTAATGAGTGTTAAATAACACATAATTCAGCATTATAGTGATATCTAGTGTTTACCATGTGCAGCCTCAAGTGTAAACTTATACATATAGTGAATTAAACCGAAGAGAGTATAGGCCTCTTTTTGCAGCTAGACAAAGGAGGTGTGTTCAAAACTCTCCCCTTTAAATCATATTAGTGTGATATCCAACATGCATGCGTAGAGTGTGGAAAATGATAAAGTTAAAAATAAAGTTGTCCCCCATTACTAGGTTGACGGTTGGTGGTAGGGTTAACTCACCATAAATAAACTGTGCGATTATACTCATTGTGTGTTCGTCTCGGTGTCAACAAAAGATCTGAGAGAATAATGGTTCTAGGAACAACGGGTTTGGGAAAAAACAGGAATGAAAACTGAATGTCTAAGTAAAATTTGTCACACAGACGCATTACTTGTTTGAAAAATAAATGAACTTTCTCGTGATTTTTTGTATTTCTTGTAAACTACCACTACGGACCCCCTTTCGACAAAGGTCCCCGTCTCACTTGTAATTAATCCTGCAAGAGGATGTTCAGCGTCATTTGTCTATTTAAAACACAGCAACCTACTTCCGTATTCGTACTGGAGGGTCCTGGGAGAAGTAGATTTAATACAAAAAATCGTTTACGGTGTTTGAGACACCACTCATCAATACTTGCTGTGGAAACCATAATATCATACAAAGACTGTGCCTTCTCTACAAAGGGGAGATACTCTGACAGAAGGTACTGCTTTTGACCGGGTCAAGGACCCTGTCAGTGAAATCAACTTTCCCTGTCTGCAGCATGACTATAACAGTGGGACTGAAAGATCCCCACATGGATCCAGATTCTTCTCTAATTGAAAAGCTGGTACTCCTCAGAGTAGCAGATGAATGTCTGAAATCTAGATCTGATGTCGCTGACAGCCAGTCTCCCAGAGGTGAGGGAGCAACACCTGGAAAATCTACCAGGAGCTACTGGAAAAGCTGTGGGATTGTCTCGATAGTGGAGCCTGCCTGGTCTGCTGAGAAATGCGAGCAGGAAATCCCCTGCAGGAGGAGACTAACCATAGGAGCCCTGCTGTTGTGCCCTTGTGGAAAAGGCATTCCAGAAGTGTGGACTAGCGTGGGAGCGGTGCAGGAGGTGACCTGAATGTTGGACTGGTCTTGTTTCCTTCTCGATTGCTATTAAATCACCAGGGGCACACTGAACTCTAAAAAGGGTGGGAGTGACCCAGGAGCCTACCCAAATGCTGGAACGAGTCTTTGCCTCCCAATCACTAATTAAATCTTAAACCCATGCCACCCAACCTTTGGCAGCAACTTGGTGGTAAAACTTCAATTCTGTGGGGGACTCACCATTCTGTTTTTTAACCCAAGTATGACTTTTTTCCTTAAAACCATGTGTAAAGCACACTGGATAAACACTAATTGATGTTTGTTGGCATATTTTAAATTGTATCATTATTTATTCATGGGCTCTCTTCTGCTGCACCTTTCACCTGGCTGTGACACGGTCAGTAAGCGTGCTGTAGGAAAACCTGAATGAGCTGAATGTTGCTTTCTTGGACAAGTGGGAAGCAGCAGGTCATAAGTCTGAGACCCCTGGTCGAGTCAGCCATTTACTTTCCAGAAGTTCTGTAAATTTAGCAATATAATATTAGTAACAATCAGTTGTTTATAGCACATAAAGTATAAGCGCTATATAAAAAACTAATTCTATGAAGATCGCTGTGGCAAGAGGGCGGGTGAACACATGTAAGACCCCTCAGGGCAGGTATTACCCGCCAAACATGGGTTAGTTGAGAGGTTTATTAAATCATAACTGCTGCTCTGCACCAGCCAAGGAGAAAGAGAGAAGGTGACCGTGTCCATGGGCGCGAAAGACCCTGCTTGACACTTGATGTCCTGTGCTGGGTCTTCACTTGTTGGGAGGGGGGCTTTTTCTTTGGGCCTGTACCCACCTTGAGCCCTGCAGCCGTATCTGCTGATCAGTCATGGTCTGCACAATGCTCCCGAACAACACTTGAGGAAGGCTAGACCATTGCACATGCACGCCAAAGTGAGGGTCTTGAGGTGAGAACTTTGCTGCTACTACATTCATTAACTTTGCACCCTTGAACTTGTCCTCACCGCCAGACATTGGATTTTGCATTTATGAAAATCTGCAGTAGGGGTTCTAAGTGACTTGAGATTTGAGGAACTTGTCTCCTGGCCGCTCTTTCAAAAGTCTGCTTATTGTAATTACCCTAAACTGGCGCCTGTCAGATTATTCTAAGCCTGAAATCCCTGAAGTACATGTTATTGAACCATCTTTGTGTGTTATTTCGTTTTGATATAATAAAATACTTCGCTTTTGTAAAAGACAAGCATTGGATTGGACAAAATTTAGTGTGTGCTACTTGGCAACTGTTGATCTCTGAGTCTGTCCGCCCCACAAGCTACCTCCTTGAGAATCCTGAACTACTCGCCCCGCTACCCTGAGGCAGGTGCTGAAAGGGTGTACTTGGTGTTCAGCTTCCAATGCCATAGTAGGTCCGGCCCTGGGACATCAGAGGTAAGAGGCCACAACCACCATGATTGTGGCACAGTAGCTGGTGTTGCAGTGTGACCCCCGCCCCAAACGGATTCTGACAATAGTGATGAGCCTCTTATGTCAGTAAAGCAGACATCAAACAAAGAAGATGAAAAGGTTAGCTCAGACGCCTCTTCCTGTGTCGCGTGCAGTGTTATCTTTTCCTGTCCATCCCCTGATCTTCTCGAAGGCCAGTTCTACAAATACCGTATGTGTCACACTCACCTGTAAATGTATATATATATATATATTTTTTTTTTTTTAAAGTTACACAAAAGAGCTGATTGATAAAAACGAACACTAAAAATGGCAATTATGAATAGGCTGATGAAAATATAATGCTCACATTTTATAGCATTATGACATCTGTATATCTATATATTATAGACTTGATGTTAATTATGTGATTTACTATGTTATGGTTCGGGTATAAAATGGATAGCTACACAATGAACAAGTTGGAAAATGTTTCTGGAAATTAAAGTTTCTGGAGCAAAGTACATGACTCTTGATAAGAGTATAGGAATAACATGTTGAGCCTTCGTAAGTACATAGATAGGTCTTGGTAGATAGCCCCTTGTTGTTAGTCTGTGCTCGGCTGGAGGGATGGCTTTCGTTCCACAGACAGTGCAGTCCTACGAACAAGGTCGTCGCGGCGTCAGGCTTCGCTTCACAGAGCTTGTTTGGATTTGGGATTGGAAAAAGCAAAACAAATAACTTAATCTTACAGATTGCTGCCTTATCTTTCTATTGAAGAGATTTTACAAGGTCGCAGATGTGTCATCCTGGTTGCTGCACTGCCAAAAAAAGGCCCAATCATATTTTTCAAAAAGCTACATTTCACACCTTCACAAAAACCTCTCTTTAACAACTCGATGAGCAAACACCTGAACACATTTTACAAAGCAGGCTGTGCCGGCTGTGAGTGAATAAACATATTACAAAAGCAAGGATCACTCTGCCCCCCCCCCCCCTTCATTAAATTCATGGACATTAGGGCAACAGTTGCGACCCCCATACATACGTTTGTAGCAACTCCGATGCTTCTGAGACCATCCCCAGCTGTGGACCTATAGGTACATGGTTTTGTTCATCACTCGTTTGCTGGTTTCACAAGCAGGAAACTGAATGTTCCCACCTTCTGAGGCACAAGAGAGTCAATTGGACGTGCCCTGGGGCTTTAACTGTGACCTGCGTGCCCCCTTAAACCTCCTTTGTCTGCCTTTGGTATGGTACTGTGATGACAATTTGAAGGTTTTTACTAGTTTTACACTTCCATCCTCTTTATACGCTTTATCCGATTTTGTTGGGTCAAAGTTTGTATGATGTTACTCCCTGTGGCTTCGCCTGATGTTTAAAGGCCTTGTGAGGCCAGTTCAGCCACCACTAGAATGCTAGTGAAGCTATGATTTTGTTTTTGCTAAGGGATCGCCCTACATTTTTACAACTGTAGTCAGTGGAGTCGGCGTACCTCGGTGTATCAGGACTGACCCTGACTCTAACTCGAGTCTAGAACTGGACACTTGTGTGCTCTGGAAGTGTTTCAAGTTGAATCCGGTGACTGCAGCAGCTTATATGACATGTGGTTAGTGAACTTAGGGAAGCACTCATCATATGCAAGAAATTACTTTTTTTTTAAAAATCTTTTTATTTATTTAGAAAATAAAGGCACAGTCATTAATTCTTTTACATGTTACAATTGAATCATATAGTCCACTTATTTTACATAGTTTGTTATCCTCTATGAACATTACAAAAACAGTTATACTTAATCTATTACATACACATCCTTACCATATTCAATGTCGAGCACATTCAATTATTCGATGTCTTGAGTTATTAAGGGCAGTTCGCAAATATCTCCTCTATAAGTATTCCAGCTCCCCCATTTTTTTATCCATTTTCTGGGAAATCCCCTATGAACATACACTGTCTTTTCCGCCACCATGACAGTGTCCATGTCCTTACACCGTTCTACTAACGTAGAGGCGGTTGCCCCACCCCAGTGGCTGGAAATATTTCTCTTGGCCATCATGATACCCAGAGTAGCCCAGGTCTGTAACATTGAATTCAAATCTGTCACATAAGTAATGACTTCTTACCAGAAAGGCTGGTGGGTGGGTGAGACTGTCTCCAAGCCTGGGTGGTGTGGAGTAACACAGAAACAGGAAGTAAGATGAGTTCAGACTGATGACGCGGCAGGTCAATCCCAGATCCCAGTTTCTTGAGTCTGCGTGGTAAGTGCTGGTGCTGGTCAGAGCATGACATATTGATCATGTGGCGTGGGTATAGTGGATATTCTCTTTAACATGTTGTCTTGGATGTGTGTGTGTGTGTGATTTTGTTACATTATGTCTTTTTTGATTTAGCAGAATAGCACAAACTAAGCCACAAGGGCAGTAGCACCTTGCGCGTTGACAATGAAGAAGCATAATGACAGCAGGCCAACCCTGTGAATCCAGATGGTGACATTAACAAAGACCAATGCAACCTTTTCAAGGCGAGGATTCAGCCTACTGTTCTAAGTTCACACAGCATAGTGACAGCTGGAGCAGCAATCACTTTTAGTGCCATGAGCATTACCCAGGCAATCTTCAGAGGTAGTGTTACCTACTCTTCTTGGTCTGAGAGAGGCTAATTTTGAGCAGAGTTTTATGCGCCAAACCTCTCACATGCTTCTGAAAGCTCCCAAAAGCAGATGATATCCAGCCAGGCAAGCTCTAGTCGGTCCATGCCTTAGACGTGAATGATCAGCAGGCTGCTGCCGTCACAGCGCAAGACTGATCAGTTGCACCTCCTCAATTTACTATCCTCATAAGAGTACAGAAATAACATGTGGAGCCTTCATAAGCACATACATAGGTCTGGAACTGCATAGTGTTAAGCTCCCATGCACCCCTGCCCGCCGCACATCTTCCACAGAGCCGCCGTCGCCATAGCACCCTAACAATGATGGACCATCACCTCCACCTTCGAAACCGGTACATTTCCCGACGACTGGAATTGTGCAGAAGTCAAGCCTCTCCTCAAGAAGCCCTCTGCAGACCCAACGTACCTCAAAAACTACAGACCCATCTCTCTCCGCTCGTTTGTAGACAAAGTCACTGCCAAGATCGTCAACATCCAGCTCTCGAGCTTCATCTAAGCTAACTCCATCCTCGACTCCTCCCAATCCGGATTCCGCAGCAACCACAGCACCGAGACTGTCCTCCTAGCCGCCACAGATGACATCCGCACTCTTCTTAACCAGGGCCACATGGTGGCACTTATCCTACTAGACCTCTCTGCAGCCTTCGACACCGTCTCCCTCCGCACACTCACTGCCAGACTCTACGATGCCGACATACAAGGAACCACACTCGACTGGATCCGCTCTTTCCTCACCAGCCGAACCCAAGAATCAGACTCCCACGCTTCCTCTACTAACCCACAGAGATCAGCTGCGGAGTACCCCAAGGATCATCGCTCAGCCCTAAGCTCTCCAACATCTACATGGCCCCCCTGGGTGCCATCGTCAGACAGCATGGAGTCAGCATAGTATCCTACACCGACGACACCCAGCTCATCCTCTCCCTCACTAAGGAACCCAAAACCACCAGCTTCAGCTTCCAGGAAGGAATGAAAGACGTTGCATCCTGGATGAGCAGCAGCTGCCTGAAGCTCAACTCAGAGAAGACAGAAGTCCTCATCCTCTGACCCACCCCCTCCACATGGGACAACACCTGGTGGCCCACCGCCCTTGGCAACCCCCCACACCCGTAGCCCATGCCCGCAACCTATGCATCATACTCGACTCCTCCCTCACCATGAACCGACAGATCAACGCCGTCTCCTCCACGTGCTTCAACACCCTCTGCATCCTCCGCAAGACCTTCAAATGGATCCCCCCGAATCCAGAAAGACCCATGCACTCATAACCAGCAGATTGGACTACGGAAACACCCTCTATGCCGGAATCAACAAATCCCTGCTCAGAAAACTCCAGACCATCCAGAACACCGCTGCCAACTCGTCCTCTGCATCCCACGACAAGACCACATCACCCAGCACTTATGAGAGCTCCACTGGCTCACTGTCAAGAAGAGAGTGACCTTCAAGCTACTCACTCACGCCTACAAATCCCTCCAAAACCCTGGACCCCAATACCTCAACAAAAGAATCTCCTTCTACGCACCCAAGAGAAGCCTCCGCTCCGTTGACCTTGCCCTAGCCGAAACCCCCCCGCATCCGCAGAGCCAGAACGGGTGGAAGAGCCCACTCCTACATCGCTGCAAAGACCTGGAACGAACTCCCGCTCACCATCAGACGCTCACCCACTCTGCAAGCCATCAGGAAGAGCCTCAAGACCAGGCTCTTTGGGTGAGACGGAACTGCACGATTTACCCCCGCCTTGAGACCCTCGCGGGTGAGTAGCACGCTTCACAAATTCCTGATTCATTGATTGACAGTGTAGCAACATGGGCTCCCGCTGGCAGGATCAGTGCATTTCTCTTTCAAAGTTTGTCCAAGTACTGAAGTGGCCTTGTTTGATTTTGTTCAAACTTGATACAAGTTAAATTTGTTCATAATCATAGAAGAATATTTGTAAGAGATTTTTGTTTCCTGCTTTAGAACGTTTTTGTCCCCTCAGTAGGGTCACTCCATGGATTTAAACGATTGAAATAGGACTTTGGAGCGGGAAGCTGATGGCAGACTTGGATCAAGAGCAAAAGAAGAAAATAATAATAATTGATTAATGCATGCCACGTTCTTCGCAACTCTGGCCACACTGAGAACTGCTGAGGATGCTAGGTAAGATACTCCCCCCTTCTCCCATTTCAAGCAAAAAAAATCAGGGTACAAGGTCTCATTCTCTCCCATTTAGATTATGGGAACGCCCTGTATCTAGGGGTCCCGCAATCCACCACATGCAAGCTTCAAATAATTCAAAACTGTGCAGCCCGCACGCTCCTCCAGACTCCTCACCGACAGTCCGCAGCCCCTCCGTTAAGGAGCCTCCACTGGTTACCGGTCAGGGAGAGAATCCAATTTAAAGCCATGTGCATTGCGCACAAGGCTTTTTGGAAGACAGGCTCTTTAATCAGCCTTCCCCTGATAACACCCTACCAGCTAAACAGACATCTCCGCTCAACATCCTCTTCCCATGCCCTACTACCCATAATAAAGAAAGCTAGATGCAGTGGACGCTCTTTTTCCTACAACTCCGCCTGGAATGCTCTCCCCCTCCGTATGCGGTCGGAGCTCAATCTCCTACCCTTCCGCAAACTCTTAAAAACCTTACTTTTTAACAACCGCTGATTCCTTTCCTCTGTCTGCGTCTGTCCACAGCGCTGGGATGCCTCAGGGTAGCTATCGCGCTATATAAATGTTTTTTTCATTTAATTTCATTTCAGTCTGAACACCTTGCCTTCCACTAGAGTATCCATGTATGCCAAATGAGTGAAATGTCCGAGCTTATGAAAGTGGCATCACACACTCGTTGAGCTAAGGGTGTCGCTGGACATCTCATTGAACTCACCTCTAGCCCTAAACAACATTCTGTTATTCTATTTGCTGCTGAGGAGCTAGGGAACAGGAAAACAAAAAGATGATGTGTGAAATGTTTGAACGAATCTACGCTACTCAAAATTATTGGGGCTGTATTCCAGTCCTTCATTTTTTGCTCACTAAGCCAATCCAGACAGAGATCAGCAATATCCAAATCAGACTTTGTCCTGCTCTAGTAGGAACAGTCCTGCCGAAGCTAGTTAAAATACAAGGTGTTGAAAGGAAACAGCATCCTAGGAGCTCTGTGTTCTCTGTGTTCCTGCTGCAGCATCCTCGGCTCCTGAGACTAGAGGTAGCGAAAGTGCGAGTACCAAAGTACAAGCCACGGGTACCAGATGATGGCCATTATGGACGTCCATGAGAGCACCACCATATTTGTGGAACGATCTAGTTATGGTTTGGACCCTCTTAGCAGGATAAGATGTAAACCGCCCCCCCTAACGCTTGACGACAGATGACTTGTTTTCCTCCGATGATGAGCAGTTGTGCTGGATTTTCACATAGCCCGTTGCTGTGCATGATATTATAACATTGCAAATGTGGCTCAGATGAGCAGCCTGCTAACGTAAAAGAGATGGCTGGACTTCCACCAAGTCCCCGGCTTGCATAACACCTACCTCCCCATCACAAAGACAAGCCCGCACTAAACAAAATTGGCTTGTGCATGGAATGCTGGAGCAAGTGCTTTTGTTGATATGCAAATTTGCAAATTGGTTTGCTTCTGGGTTGTTTGCAACAAAGGTTATGCAAAAGCGTGTTTGCATTTTGCGTTCACTTGTAAACAATATTGGAACATCGTTTTAGAAATGGAAAACACATTGCTGATTTTGATAGAGAAGGGAAGTGTGAACAATTGTATGCATATTTTCATTCAAGGCGACTAAACACATTACACTCCAGGATACACTCTGACAAAAACATGAATATTCCCTACTTGATGCCGCCTCTGCTGTGTTATAAATAGTGCTCTCTGGAGTGTGATATTCCCATATGGCGGCTGCGTTTAGCTGTTGTAAAGCACCCCTGGCAGGTCTGAGCCTAGTTTATGTATTATTTGTGGCAGCCCTGACTAGTCCCTAGTGTTCAAGAGGGGATTGCATTGTAAAAGCAGGAGCGTCGTGCGAGTGTATCTTGCTCTACGGTGAAACTGCCTGGTAGACTGGCTGCTGATCATCTTTAGAAGAGAACTTAATGTTCTTATCTCCATTGTACAACAATTTCTATGTTACTTCCTCTAGCCTGCTCTCTCTTTCTACCCCCGCTCATGTTGCCGCTTCTCTCTGTAATGTTACTCTCACCCCCTCCTGCTCATCCTTTTACTCCATCAGTCCATTTGCTTCTCGCCGTCTGAAATCTCCTTTTTCCTACTTCATCCTTCATGCAGCTCCCTCTCCTGTGTTCCTTCTTTTCTTTCTCTTTCCCTTCCTTCTTCTGTTCTCCTCTTATTCTCCTTCGCTCTCTGTCCTCCTGGCACTGGCTTCCATCCTGCTTTCTCCTTCTTGGACCCTTTTGCCAGTAAGAAGGCAAGGATCCTACTTCATCCTTCATGCACCTTCTTTTTTACTTCCTGTCCTGTGTTCCTTCTTTGTCTTTCCCTTCCTTCTTCTCTTCTCCTCCTTATTCTCCTTCGCTCTCTGTTCTCCTGGCACCGGCTCCCATCCTGCTTTCTCCTTCTTCGACTCCACCCCGTTTCCAGTAAGAAGGCAAGGATCAATACAGAAGATGCTGGATTCAGAGAATACCAGGCAACACCAAAAAACCTTTCATTCATAGGTCCTAGTGATCTTCCTTTAGTACTATAACTTTATTGTTGTTGAATTAGAAAATACAGTATAAAAATACTATATGAATAAAATGCAATAAACAAAACAACTAAAACATTGAATTATGGTGGTATACAGAAGGAATAGTCATTATTGGATTGTTACATTACTATATGTGACTTCCTCTGCATGAGAAAAAATTAAATATCGGAAAGGGGATTTCATACTTGTCATGAACCTATTTACTGCCTTTTCCCTCTATTTGATCTTTTGGGTGATTAACCAGGCAGACCAGATGTAAGCTGCTACTACAAAGTATCGTGGTGCTTCGTCGTTACTGTAGCAAAGTGCAAGTGCTTCAGTGGGTCGAACAATGCCATAAATTGTGAATAAGGGCAGCAGCCAGCTTTTGCAAATAGAGCTTGTCTTTGTGCAGGAAAGCATAACATGTGAGATGGAGTCTCAGCCCCCTGTCCTCCAGCGCTACAGTCACAAAGACCATTGTAGGATATGGACCTGTTTCATTGGGCTCTGTCGATGTTTGTTGGAATGATACCCAACCTAAACTTGAGGTACAAAGTGCAGGGAGGTGGAGGTGGCATTACTATTGCCCAATGTCCAGAATATATTGCAGGGGTCAAGCACAACAATACTCTATTTTTAGGTCTCGCCTGGCGTAGACTGCGCAGACATGGCGATATTTAATGAGTTAGGGTAGATTTCTGTAGTGGGCTTTAAGCCCGCCCCTCTTTTTCATTGGCTGGCGTCACCGTTTATGCTAAACGGTGGCCAGCCATTGGAAAAGAGCGTCTTGTGACATACACTTTTCTCTTTTAGAGCCGTCCCAGTTGGACTGGCTCGGTTGCTTTACGTTTGTAGTAAAGGCTTTTCTTATCTTTATGGGGCCATGTGTTTCAAACATATGGCCCCATAAATGTGGATTATTATTATAAAGACAAGAGATCGGCTGCAGCGCGGTCCTCTTTCTCTTTCACTTTCAGGACAGCGTTGCTCTGTGTGTTCAGTGTGGGGGGGGGTGCAGATTGTGTGTTATTTAGGACTTTTTTCAGCCTTGTTTTTTTTTATCGCACCGTGCCGCCATTGCCAAAGCCCCTGTCCCGGCTGCGCATGTTGTCCTGCTTGTTTAATTAATGCTGTCTGCATCCATGCTACAAAAGCTGTCTTCAGGAGTTGTCGCGCCCCTCTCTCCTCCCCTTTGCAGGCAGCGCGGTCCTCTTTCACTTTCGGGACCGCGTTGCTCTGTGTGTTCAGTGTGGGGGGAGGAGGGTGTAGATGGTGTGTTATTTTGGAGGGGCTCCATCAGCCTTGTTTTTTTTTTATCGCACCGTGCCGCCATTGTTTTTTTATCGCACCGTGCCGCCATTGCCAAAGCCCCTGTCCGGGCTCCCCTTTGCAGGCTGATCCTATGAGTGCGGGAAAGCCCGGGGCTAAGGCTGCCACTCCTCTCGCCTGAGCTGTGGGGAACCTGACTGGAGCGGGGTAGAAACTTTGAGAGTCCCTGCCACCTCCGTATCCATAATTGTGGGTACGTGGACGGGTCGTCCCAGCGCACCGGCAGGCTCAGCGCACCCACCATTCCTCTTCACACCAGGCTTCGGACGCTGCTGGCCGTCATGGGCCCCCTGATCCTTTTCTTGCTGCTGGCCGGCGAGAGCGGCGCTCAGTACGAGTGCTACACTTTCAGGAGCTTCCCGCGGGACGAGCTGATGCCGCTGGACTTGCTGCGCACAGGGAGGGAGCGGCCTCTTGGCGCTTCACATCTTCATTTTGCCAACTCTTGCAAGTGTGGTTAAAATCCAGCACAATGAATACCCTTTCCATGGGCACATAGCGCCTTGTGCTGCGCTGCGACGCTTTACACACAGAGGGACGCCAGTTGAGTCTTGGGCGCAGCTCCGCAGACACCCATGGTTTATGAGGCAAAGACCCCAGACCGGACTTTGAGACAAAAGCTAGCGCCTCCCTGATGCAGGCGCTAACAAGGAGGGGCGTTTTATTTCTGCAAACCTTCCACGCGGTGCACAATCGCTACCCTGCACAGTGCACATACGTGTGACGTTTCAAGAGTGGTCTAGACAAATGGATTTGTAACGTAAGGGATGTTTCCAGAATAGATCCTATGCAGGTCAGGATGCACACCAGTGTCCATGGTGCAAAGGTGCTGCGAGGCACGAGGCCAGCGCTACAGTGCACCAGCACAAGGGATGGAGGATGACGCTGTGCTGCCTGCGGCCTCAGAAATAATAAATACATATGAGCGTGTGTGCGCGGAGGCCCCAGAAGGTGTTTGTGGAAGTCAGGGGGACTGAGGCACTCAGAGCACACAGGGTGACCGCTGACCAGACGCCCAGGATTGCCCCGGACAGTCCCGCTTTCAGAGAACTGTCTTTTATTCTTATAATATTTCCCCTGTTCAAGAAGTAACACCTGTAAAGCAGACAACATCGACAATATACATTATACGAAATTGCAGTCACTCATGCATACTAGAGGTGGTCGAGCCACTGAAAGCTCGAGCCAGGCTGAATCCTGGCTCTGCTCGAGGTCCCGTTGGAACCTTGAGCCCATAACGAGCCAAGCTTTTATGTGCTTTCCGCTTGCCACCTTCTGCCCTCATGCACACAAGAGATAAAAGCAAAGCATCAACAGTTGAGGTGAAAAAGAGAGAACTAGATACCTGCGTAAATGGATGATTTGTGCAAAGTGAAACCAGAAAACATGGATTATTTGCGGCTTTCCCGCTTAACCAAATTGTGTGATCGTAGACAAATATATTTTACTAATCCTCCTTTTTCTTCACTAACGCATATGAAAGCACCTTCAATATTGTTGCGGGGGCTGAGGGTACGCTGCGGGTGCAATTGGCCCTCCGAAGGGATGACGAAAAGGCACTAGCGACAGCCCGGGCATGGGAAGCGTTAGTGGTAGAACTCCAGGGGTTGATGTCTGATGCTGGGGACGGGGAGAGCACGTCTGACAGGCAGGAGGTAGCGGGGAGCGGAGAGTAGAAGGGGAGTGGCGGTGGGCTCTGGCTGCCCGCACCTTGGCTTGGCACGAGGGAAGGTTCTGTTTGCTTAGGGAGAGGTTGGGCTCCTGTATCTTATTGTTCAGGGAGGAGGGGCGCATCGAATGGGGGAGAGGGGTAGGGGACGGGGCACACTGACATGGGGTGGGGGAGGGGGGAGTAGGGGACTGGGTGGGGAAGGTTGTTCCGTCTCCTAGAGAGTCGGTTTTGCTGCTAACTGTGCGGTACTTCCTGGAGGGGAGGAGGTGGGGAGATGTTTGATGACTTGCTGATTTGGAAAACAATAAAATGTTTCAACAAAAAAAAATGAAAGCACCTTCAAACACTTGAGTTCAGAATTCCAACTGTACAAGAAACTATTGTTTGATTTAACAGGCTATAATGTTGCTTTGTCTATAACATACTAGGCCTCATACAGGGTTCACATGACTACTTTCTTGTTTATTTAAGTAACAGCACCGCAGCTCTTTGCATGGTAACAGCACCGCAGCTCTTTGCTTGGTAGCACTGTCTTCAATTAGCGTTTGGGTGTAAACTGATGGTATATCATGGTTGAAAAACATGGCTTAAATTACTTCACAACAGAAGTGTATCCAATATACTAATTTATTTTTTTTTCCAAACAAAATCTATGTGCCAAGCAAGTAGAACGGGTCTGTGGGGTAAACCATTAAAAATGCAATAGGTGAGGGGAGGAGCCTAGCGCGCAACCAAGATGGCCGCGTAGGCACAGGGCTCCCGAGGGCCTCCACAACTTCCCACGTCTATCCTGAATTTATCCTGATTCTATCGACGGGCTTCTACGGGCGAACCTACGTGGAGGTGATACCTGTTGTCCAAATTCAAATCGGACATCGGGAGCCGGAATAGCATTGATTCCAAGTTGGCGGCCTACTCCGGACCTTGCCCCGGACTCGAGTTGGCATGGTGCCCGGGCAGAAAGTGAACAACAACGGCATGCAGGACTTGGGCCGGTGCGCACCCTCTACTTTCACTTTCGGTTTCGGGTCTCCTCGTTGAAACTGAGGGACCTTGGATTGTCAGCACACATTTATAGTGGGACGATTGGGTATCCTGCCTGCTCTTGGACACTAGCCTGGACTACCTTTCGGGATCGCCGAGGCTCCCTAGATTGGTTCTCCGGGGATCGCTCATCGTGTTGGTGGCCGACACCCTTGGCGACCATCGGACAATGGCGGCTAGATTGGACGGAGATAAGCAAAAATCCAAGACGACTAGGCGGGGAGCTCATACCCAAGCTAACAACATGGACCGCTATACCCAGTCGAGAGGTTCCCCTGGTGGCCCGCATAAGTCACCGGAGAGACCCAAGGATGGCCCGGTATCGTCACCGGAGTTAACATTGCAGGACGTCATGGGTGCCATCGATGAGATGAAAGCGGCGGTCGGCCAGCAATTCGATACATTGGCCCATAAATTGGACACGGTTTTGATCGACGTTAAACTAGTCAGAGCGGACCTTTCACAAACGAATGAAAAGGTCAAATCCTTGGGTCTGACGATGTCGAGTCTGGTAACGGACGTGTCTGACCTGCAAGCCGAGGTCCGTAATCTGCGGACGTCCACTGCTTTGTCTGTCCGTCGACTGGAGGATTTTGAAAGTAGGGCTCGGCGGAATAATGTGCGCATAATCGGGGTGCCGGAGAAATCTGAGGTCCCTGCGGCTGACCTCTTCGTGGAAGACCTTGTGATCAACCATCTCGCACCCAAAGGCTTGAGTAAATTCTTTGCGGTTGAGCGGGCCCATAGAGTTCCGGGTGGTAAGCCCAAACCGGGCGCTCCCCCATGGCCCATCATCGCCAGAATTTTTCATTTCAGGGACAGGGATGCTATACTACAGGCCTCGAGGGTGAGTGGGCCGACGAAGTTCGAGAACACTCATATCAGTTTCTACCTGGACTTCACACAATTGGTCCAAAGCAGCGACAGGAGTTCATGGGTGTCAAACGGCGACTGAGAGACATGGACCTGAAATATGCGATGCTCTTTCCGGCCAGGTTGCGTGTTGAGTTTGAGGATCGGACACACTTCTTTGATCGGCCGGAGGAGGTTGGAGATTGGCTTGATACCCTGCCTCAGCAACGACGTTGAGAGGGACAGACCGAAGGGAACGGAGTGGGCTTGGCTGGACAGGAATAGACTTTTGGTTCCCGGTGACTGACTATTGTGATGACACTTCCATATTTTGGTCTGGTGTTTCTATTCAGCGCCTTATCCTTCAATGCCCGGGGGTTGTGGGGTGCTCAGTGAGGCTCTTTCCTCCTCTGGGTTTTCTTTTTGTAGCGTAGTTAATGTTAGGGCGACAGGCACACTGCAAGTTGGGGGGGCTATATGGGCTCACGCAGGGGTGCAGGGTGGGGGGAGTTGTAACGGGAAGGTTGGTGGGGAGGGGGGGAGTTGGGGAATGTTTGAATGTTTTACAAGGCAACGTCACGCCATACGACTGGTGGTCGGGATTGTGTTCTCTGGGGGGGGGGGGGGAGTTGTGCGCGGGGATGGGATGGGGGTAGGGGATTGAGAGTACTCTTGTGGAATGTGAATGGCTTGGGGGATAGGATTAAACGTGGAGTAGTGCTGCAGTTTTTGAAACGGCTGTCGCCAGATATTGTCTTTCTGCAGGAAACGCATCTAATTGGGAATTCTTGCCATGCTATGAATAGGAGGGGATATCGTCTCGTTGTGCACTCTGGTTTCACTTCTGGCTCACGTGGGGTGGGCATCTTGATTAGAGCCTCTCTCCCGTTGGAGGTGGACGATGTGATCCATGATGATAGAGGGCGGTATGCTGCACTTGTAGGCCGATGGGAGGGCAGAACAATCTCGCTCGTTTCTGTTTATGTCCCACCAGGATTGCAGACCGTAACTTTCGCTGATTTGGGGCGAATGGTCCTGGGACTCCCGGGGGGGGGGGGGTTCTGGTGGTGGGGGGCGATTTTAACTCTGTCGTATCTGGCGGGGCGGATCTTCACCCTCCCAGGGATCTCCCGGGGGCACAGGCCTGGCTGAGTGAGTTTATAGATACCCTCGGACTGATAGACTGCTGGAGACTAATGCACCCGGGGCAGGCGCAATACACTTTCCACTCAGGAGCTCATGGGAGTTTGTCGAGACTTGATTATGTCCTTATGCCGGCGGCCCAAGCTGTGATGATTAGAGAAGTAAGACATCTGGCCCGGGGTATTTCCGATCACTCCCCACTACTGTTGCACATTGAGGTCACCCACGGGGCTGAGGGGAGGGTGGCACCGATTAACCCCTGGTACCTGCGTGATCCTAAAATCTGGGCGGACCTGGTCAAGTCTATTGAGCGCTATTTCACTGAAAACGTGGGGTCAGTGTCCTCTGCTGTCTTGTTATGGGAAGCCTTCAAAACAGTGCTCCGTGGGCAGGCTCTTTCTCTCATTTCCCACTCCAAGAAAAGCAAGACTGAAGAGGTGGTTCGCCTTGAAAACGACATAGCCAAGTTGGAAGGGGACCTGGAGCTGGGTGTTACGAAGGATACGTTGCATGTTCTCAGTCTTAAGCAGCTTGACTATAGAGCGTTGGTTACTGACGCTGCCAAAGTGATGAGTAGAGAGCAACAGGGGCGCTTATACGATGTGGGGGACAAGGCTGGTAAATTGATTGCATGGTTGGACAAGAAGGAGAGAGCGAGTCGAGTGGTGCCGGTCATTGAGAGAGCGGATGGCGTGCGTGTGACTGACCCTGTGGAAATTGTTGAATGTTTTGCGACTTATTTCCGTGACGTATATTCTCCAGTCTCGAATGGCCTTGAGGATGACTCTCATCTGTTGCTGAGAGATATAGTGTTGCCGTCTTTGTCAGAGGCGGATAGGGTACTGATGGATGCGACGTTGTCGCCTGATGAGATTGCTTCGGCTATTCGCTCGATCGCTTCTGGCAAGGCCATGGGTCCCAATGGCCTTCCCATTGAACTGTATAAACTGCGCCCGGACAAGATGGCGCCTCATCTCCGTGACATGTTTCTTGAGGCACGTGACGTGGGCTCCCTCCCCTATGATCAGCGTCTCGCTACCATAGTTGTGATTCACAAGGAGGGGAAGCCGCGGAATCGGTGTATTTCTTACAGGCCCATCTCCTTATTAAATGCTGAGCCTAAAATTCTTGCTAAGGTTTTAGCTAACCGTCTGGTTGGGGTCGTCGGCGACTTGATCCATCCGGACCAGTCCGGCTTCATACCTCACCGTAATACGGCCCTGAACCTGAGGCGTCTTCATGGAGTGCTCGCCAGAGCGGAGTACATACGTGAACCGGCCGTTTTGGCGTCCTTGGATGCCACTATGGCGTTCGATACCCTAGAATGGCCATATCTTTGGGCGGCGCTTGCGAAATTTGGTTTTGGCCCCGGGTTTATCGTTTGGGTGAGGTTGCTGTATGAGGAACCGTTGGCTCAGGTAGTTGTGAATGGCAGAGTGTCGGCGCCCTTCGGGTTGGGAAGAGGCACGCGGCAGGGCTGTCCGCTGTCGCCCCTCCTCTTTGCACTTGCCTTGGAACCTCTGGCTGCCTGGTTGTGATGGGAGCCCTCGTTGCGCGGCATTAGGTGGGCGCCTGAATTTGAGGACCGCATCTCTCTTTATGCGGACGACATTCTCCTGTACCTCATATCTCCCCGGCAGTCTTTGATAGTACTGGTCGATGTTCTGAACTCATTTGGTCGCAACTCCGGCTTGGTCATTAACTGGGCCAAGTCATGCGTCTATGTTCTCTCTGGGGACGCTCCTCTCCTTCCGCGTGGCTGCCCTATCCAGATTGCGCTGTCAGGGTTTAAATACCTGGGAGTGTTCATAACTTTGGACCCTGTGGCCCGTTATGAGCGGAACCTACTCCCCCCACTCCAACGACTGAAGGCCGACGTCTCGAGGTGGCGACGGCTTCCGCTTTCGCCGCTCGGGCGCGCGGCGTTGTTTAAAATGATGTTGCTGCCGCGATTCCTGTATGCACTGCAAAATACACTCGACGTCATACCGGCCCGCTATTTCCGTGAGGTGGAGAGCCTGCAGAGGCGGTTGTTCTGGGACGGGCGATCCCGAATCGCTCTCACAAAATTGACACTCCCTTGGTATGATGGAGGTATTGCACTCCCCGATATCAAGCGATATTATTGGGCGTCCCAATTGGCGGCGGTGAACCACGGGATGTACGGGCCGGCCCTGAACCCGGCGTTCGAGATGGATAAAATGCTATTGCCTGGGGGGGATTATAATAGAGCACTCTATTCGAAGTCTCCTGGTGTGCAGTTGACAGGCCCAACAAAGATAGCGGTACGGATGTGGCATGCTGCTAATGCTGCGATGGGTTGGAAGGACCGCCTGACTCGAGCGACTCCACTGTATGCTTCGGAAAGGCTGGGCTGTTTGTGGAAAACTAAAGGGTTTGAGAAATGGGATATGATTGGCATATGTAAGGTGAGTGACCTCTGGGTGAAAGGGGAGTTTAAAACGTTTGAAATGCTGAAAGCGGAATATAAGCTAAACGATAGGGAGTATTTCCGGTATGCCCAGGTCCGTCATGCGTTGTGCTCGGTTTTCCCTGATGCTACCACTATCCCGAAAAATTCCCCGCTGGAGGATAGGGTGCTCGATGGCTACGTGCCTGACAGCACAATCTCCTTGATCTATAAAAAGCTTATCAACGATCGGGCGGATCTGTTGACCCGCTTGAGGGCGATCTGGGTGGCTGACGGTTTGGAATTAGATGATGAGGACTGGGTCTCGGCAATAGCCTCCCTGCGGGAGGTGGCAATTCCGGCCCGCCTTCGGTTCGTACAACTAAAGATACTCCATAGAGTGTACGTCACTGGTCCCCGCCTGATGCGCATGGGTTTCTCCGTGGATGGGATGCGTAAGCGTGGCTGTGGTTCGCTGGGTACTTTCCTTCACGTTATATGGGAATGCCCTGAGGTGGCGCTCTTTTGGCGCCGGGTGCATGCGGTAATGGAAGAGGTCACTCACGTTGCTCTGCTTCCAGAAGCTAGGAGGTGCCTGCTGAACGTGTGGGAGCCAAACGATTATAATGTGGCACAGACGCGGTGTGCGACTTTTGGAAATATGGTGGCCAAACGTAATATTGCCCAGTTATGGGGTTCCCAGAGGCCGCCCACGGTCTCGGTGTGGAAGGAGAATATGGATTGGTGCATGTTTAGAGAAAAGACGGTGTATGTAGCGAGAGGCAAGCCGCGGAAATGGACTGGGGTGTGGGGTCCGTGGAACGCTTATCGCGGAGACATCTGTGCCCCTCCACTGGCTGTTGTATTGGATGCCTCTTCGTCCCCCTAGCCGAGCATTCCTCGTCTGTTAAGTTGCGAGTGTGTTACAGTTTGCTTTTTCCTCTGTTCCCGTGCCCCCCTCCCTTCTCTGCCGCTGATCATTGATTCCCTACCCCGGGGAGCGCGTCCTGTCATTTACAATGCCTATTGCCTTGTTTGTGTGTAATGTTTCTTAGTTTTAAACTGAAAACTGGAACCGTATTTAATATTGTCACTCAACTATTGCTTCTGCCTTCACTGGGTGCGATGATGGACTGACGGGCTCCCCGGATTGACCAATCTGTATAACGGTGAATGATACGTCTCATGCTACTTAGCGGCCGGCCCAAAGGGTTGTAGGCCCATGTCTGTAACTCCGTGAAGTCAAATAAAGGTTTCTTTAAAAAAAAAAAAAAAATGCAATAGGTCTCGCCGTACATTAAGTTAGCAAAGCAAATGGCTTTAACTTAATTAAAGGCGAGACCTATTGCATTTTCAATGCTTGTTATTTTGGCCTCTAGACTAGTAAGTTTACTCCCCTGCATTACAAACCCTTTGGCTACTAGTTTAAGTACAAAAGTATGGCTCTGTGGAAAAGGATTTTATACCATGAAAATAGAAGTATAAATGTGTGTATATGATTAATTAATGTAAAGCCTTTACAATCAGAGCAATATCTCTAAGGAAATGCAGTGAGCTGTAATCTCAGCTTGCATTAGGGACATGGGGTCCAGTATAAACATGTGTACACGTTTACAAAATGTAACAATTTCAGGCTTTTCACAATGATGTCCCACAAGCATGAAAGCAAGATGAACACAAAAAAAGAAAATGTTCTGCAAAACTGTTGTGCAATTTCAAATACAACTTCTCTGTGATGTCAAAGTGTGTTTGATGCATGCCAATATTTGAAAAAGATAAATGTAGAATCAGTGTAAAGCCAATATGATCAACATTGTGGACAGCATGAAAATACTTTAGGGGTCAGATTCTTAAAGTAAATCACACAAAGTGCACCCACAGTGATATTACCATGCATTGGTACAGATTTATGACTCCGGAATCCAGAAGAGTATACAGAAGAAGGCCAGAATCCATGTTCCAGAAAACGTTAGTGAATCCTAATTCTTATAAACACCTATATCTGCTTATGCAAACAACTGAGCAAGTAGAAATTCTGTTTACCTACTTTCCTTTTTCTATCCCTGGAAAATTTATTTTTCCTGCCTTTGTCAGAAGTTAATTCCTGAACTTTTAAAGGTAGGGGCAAGATTGGAGAGGAGTTGGTGAATACCCTTAAACATGTAAGGTTGTGGGTGTGCACAAACTCATCATGCATTCCAGCCCTGAAGCTATTTTGTCGTCTTCCAGCTCCTGTATAAAGATTTGCTGACGTGTCAAAATCAGTGCTTTGCTAGAATGCAGAACGTGAGATGATATTATAATCAGAGAAGCTATTGTGAAAACCGTTGGGTACCAAAGGATCAGTTAGAAGCGGATTTGAAAATGATTCCTTCACTCACTGTCATTGTTCCTGGGACATACGAGAGAATGGTTGAAGATAATATTCTCCCGCTCATTGTTATCTTGAGCCCCGGTGCAGATCACAGCTTGACAGATGTTGACACAGAAGAAGGGGACTACAACTGAAGTAGAAGTTCTAGCACCATCCCCTTCATCCTCAGTAAGCTGTAGCTGGTCAAGCCCAACTGGACCTTCTCCATACGAAGGGACTCTTCTCCGACCATTTTTCAAATATGCATGCATACTACAATAAATACACTTGCCTCGGTTACTTACCGGTAATCTTCATTACTAACAAAGTGAGCTTCAGCTCCACACAAGAACCCTCCAAAGCAAAAAAGGTCAGCCTCCCAGACCTTCCCAATATGGCCGACCCATTACACCCTTGACCTCTATAAGAGGCGGGCCGGCCCAACCCTTCAGCCTGAAACTACCATGCATAAACATGAAGCCAATAGCATGACCGGGAGGGAGGGGTGGGAACTCATGTGGCGAGGAAGACTATACTCGGAGTAATGAAGATTACCGTAACCGGGGCATTACCTCCTCGTAAGTCTTCCTCGCCACATGACTAACAAATTGAGCACATACCAAAGCCAAGCGGCTTCATGGAAACTCACAAGAAACCAACGGACCAGAATGGGACGCCCACGAAAGGAGGCAAACCCAAAAGACCAGACGAGTGGAAGGACCACCCAAGAGAGTGGCAACCACGAGCAGAAAGAACCAGCCCGGGACAGAGAGACACCGGGGGGCCAAAAACCCGGACCCCAGAGACACGTAGGGCTGCCAGAAAATCCGCCCTAACCAAAGTCTGAAGGAAGACAGAGAAGGCACGGAACCAGACCACACAGAGCCAAAAGCAACAGCAAACAGAACCCAGAACAGAAAGCAGCAAGCCGGTCCAAACACACCAAGACTGCCAAACGGACAGCCAAAAGCGAGAGGGGAGCAAAAGCCCAGACAGAGGAACCGAAGAAACATGGCATCCCCACCACAGCGACCCAACAAAAAGCCACAGCAGAAAAGAGACGCAGTCCGACAGAAACACAGCAACACCGCACGGTGGACCACCAACCACGAGAGAGCCGAAACCATCAAAGGAACGGGGCAGCGGAACCAGACACAATCAAACAGACTGGCAGGAGCCGCAAGAACGGATAGGGTTGCAAAAGGAACGCAGCACGCCAACCGAACAACCAAAAAAAACGAAGGTCACCACAACCCCACCGCAACCATATAAAAATGTGGGACACGGACCCCAGTCGCACAAAGGACCCCCCGGAAGGGAGCGCAACACCAAAGAGAGAACCCAGGCAGGCACAAGGCAAAATAGACCCAGGAAGGCGCAGAAAACGACTTAGAAGAGACCCTGCCACCAAGGAACTCCAACTGGCCAACAGCGAAAAGTGGAAAGCCCATAAGGCCGCCCACGGACCCCGAAGAGCGGAAGGGACCAGGCCCAAGGCCAAGCCTCCAGAAAGGAAGCGAATGTCCACCAGAGGCCACCATGCAGAACAAAGCCCATAGAGCCCGGCAGGGAGGGGGAACGCAGCACGGAGGAGCAAGACCGCCCCGCACAGGGACCAAGCAAACCGTCCCAGTAACGTTCCACAAGAAGGAAGCGAACCACCAAATCGGGCACCCTGGCGGCCACACAGCCAGCCAACAACCAGGCCCGGCCCAGCCAAACAAAGAAGAACCAACCGGAGCGCACAGGGAGGAAAAGCCACAGGCAGAAACACACCAAAGGTGAGAAGGACAGAAGAGCCGGGCGAAATGAGCTCAAGCCATGTCAACATTCCCAGGGAGCAACCCAAGCCAGCATGCCCCAGGACCCCAAAACCAGGGACAAAGAAGAAGAGGATACGAAATCCACACCGGAAGCGCAGGGCCCCGTCTGGGGGAGGAGAACCGGGAACCCCAGCACCCCCGGACACCCAAAAGCACTGCTGGGACCAAATACCACCAAGGGAAAGCTAGAAAGCAGGGGCAGGACACAAAACCCGCGCCACAGAGGCATAACACGGACCATTGAGCAACAGCCCCCAAGCCCACCAACCGCAGCAGCAGACGCCAATAGAGAAGCACCCGGGCAAGCACCACCAGCCTGACAAATGCCCTGGCCAGGCCAAACAAGCCCAGAACCCCTGGAAGAAAAGGGACCCTAGGAAAGCGCAAAGCCGGGAGCCCAGACGAGAAGGTCGAAGAGCCAACACCGGGGACACAAACCAGAATAAAAGTGACCCAGGCAAGGACAGCACCACCGTGCTAAAAAGACAACAGGGGCGAATCCTGCAAATCCCCCGGAGCACGAGGCAGGGCAGAAACCGCCCAGGAGAGCAACAAGAAGCCCCCGCAGGGCCGGGGTAAATCCCAGATAAGCCAAGGAAAGGTCGACAGAAGGCAGACCAACCGACCCAGCACCGACCGGGAACCTACGCATGCCCCAAAGAACGGCAAAGGCCGCCATCACCCGGGAAGGGGAACCCAGAACAGAAAGACCACTGGCCCAAAAAGGAAGTGTCCGAAGACGCTGAGCCACAACACACACAAGACATGGGCTCCACAGCCACAGGAGACTTAGCCTACAGCACCTGGCAGTTCCAGGCGGTCTCCTATCAAGGTGCTAACCATTCCAGACCCTGCTTAACTTCTTAGATCAGACGAGATCAGATGCTTTCAGGGTAGTATGGCCATAGGGCCCTGGAAGACCAAGTATGGGAAGCAGGAGTATACATCCAAATGCCAAGGCGCAGCACTCCAATACTGTGGCAGCAAGCCACACCTCCGTGCACAAAGATACCTGAGAGGGTGCCACAGAGAGGAAGGAAGGGGACACCCAACTACCTCACCAGGACATCCAAATGCAATCCAGTTACCAATGGGTGAATGACCCCCGTCTCAACCAGAATCCCCCACAACCTCGTGAAGGAGACACTAGAAAAGGATGTGAACCCAAAACCAGAGGAGTAAGAGACCTCAACCACTAGGCCGCAGCGACACACGGACAAGGGAAGGCACAACAAGGGCCCCACATGAAAACGAGCCCAGGGAAGCACAAACAAAATTCCAGACAACAAACACAGAGGCAGCACACAAGAGGCCACCACAACCTAGGCTCCCAAAACACAAAATGCCGGAAAACATACCCAGCAATACCGTTAGACGGAAGCACCCTCCGGGATGAAGGGGACCCCCTGCATCGGGGCCAAGGAGTCCACACACCGGCCGCAACATAAGCAGAAGACGAGGAGGGCAGAAACAACCACACAGCACCTCTGACCAACACAGCGTCCCAAGCCCCAGTAGGGACTCGGGGAATGTGAAAGAAACAGATGAGGAAAGACTGCAACATCCCAGTTCGCTTGTGCACCCACACGGCGACCACAGAAGCAGCCTAGGGAAAGAAGGACAGGCGCCAATAGCAGCCCGCCCCCATCAGAAACACAGAAGCCAACAGCCCCTGGAAACCCCAGGAGGACGCCCAAACAGGGACCAACCAGGCCAGACCCCGCACAATAGAGGAGAGCAGGGTAGACGGGCGGCAGGCCCAAAGTCAAGAAAAATCTGCTTACACCAGAACAGAAAATAACGTCAAAATAAACAGCTCCACTTATACGAGAGGAGCACCACCCGATGGAACCCTCAATGTCCACCCAAGAAGAAAGAAACAATGAGAACACCTGGAAGGCCCAAACGCCGCATCCTGCAGTGCACGTCATAGTGCGCTTACGGCCCCTTGATGCCACTTCCCAAAAAATCGGCATTACGAATATATTAAAATACGACCAGTAGGCAATAAAAAAAGTAAGAATTCACGCAACCAATGCGTATGTAGACGACCCACGCACTTAAAGTACAAAACCGTAACGTGGAAGACAGGCAGAACTCGAACCCACGGCATGGGAGAGCCGGCACCACCAGTGGCACAAGACCGACCATAGAGCCATAGCGCACTAGTCCATTCACATAATGCGCTTTGAAGCAGGAATGTCAACACCTGTATATAACGGGGGAGACCAAGGAAAAATCCATACACATATTGGAAAAAGTAACCAATATAAACCAACGAAAACAGCTAGGCAAACACATACCTACCGCTGCAACTGCTTGTACGAAACCCTTCAGGACCAATAAAATATATATACATACACAATACACACACCCAGAGTCCGTAGATCCATTATTAGAGCAGTGTAAACGTGTGAAACGTGACAGTAGTAGAAGAGCCGAGCAGAACGAGAGCCCCCAACATAACATGCACACAGCCACTGCTAGTCGGAAACCAGGGTTTCAGTCACGCTGCGTAGAGCGCATGCGTGTGTGCAAGACACCTGTCAAAAAACAAAGCAAAGAAAGCCTCATTATTAAGCAAACGAAAAAGGTGCAGCCAACTGACCACATCCCAACACCACCATAAGTATTGAAAAGACAGGTGACACCCCAAAGGTTATAATACCAGCTGCACGCCGTCGGCCTGAGGAACGAGTGAGATTGCGGCTTCCAACAGGACAGAGAGTGAAACGGCCGCGCGGAAAGCCGGATGAGCCCGGCCTCGCCCCACGCATGCCGGACCAGAAATGTGGCCCCCGGAGGCACCTCGCCCCCTAGTGAGACCCACCGGTGAGCGATCAATGCGGAGGACCGAGTAACAAGCCAGCGCCAGGCCATGGAACTGCACTTGTCCCGGCGGCAAATAGGTAAACCATTGAGCTCCGAGGAGTTCGGACACAGAACCCAAAGACCTCGGGTCTCCGCTACAGGCCGCGCGGAACGTCAACGCGGAACACAGCGCCGCAGTGAGTGGGAGAACCCGTATGAAGGAATGCCACAGCCATCAGGAAAACGGGGGGCGAGGCCGGGCACTGCAGAACAGCCCACCGGAACCCAACACCCAAGGCCATAGCCAAGAACAGGCACTACTCTTGCCGGGTCACCCTTCCCTGTGTAGGAAACATGAGACAAGGGGGGAAAACAGCCCGCCCGTAAGCACAGAGAGGCCAAAAACACAGTCACAAACAGCAGGAGCAACCTACGGGAGGCTCGGGCAAAAACAATGTATGACAGTCAATGTCAAGCCAAAACCATCGTCTCACACGGATGGGTGGTAGAAGGAGCCGCAAGGCATAGCCCCAGACCACCCTGCCTTCTGTAAACCCTTGGCTCGCTAAGGCAGAGCCTAACCAGCCCTGTAGGATACCGGTGGGAGGGTCCTAGATCCCACAGGTCCGCTAGAGCAGGACCACCAACCAGGGACCCAGGAACCACTTACCTGAACGCGCATCTGGAGAGTAATTGTGCGCAGAACCAAAAAAACAGGCGGAAGGGTTGGGCCGGCCCACCTCTTATAGAGGTCAAGGGTGTAATGTGTTGGCCGTATTGGGAAGGGATGGGAGGCATGGGAGGCTGACTTTTTTTGATTTGGAGGGTTCTGGTGTGGAGCTTAAGCTCACTTTGTTAGTCATGTGGCAAGGAAGACTTGCAAGGAGGTAATCTAATGTTATCACATATGTAGCAACATAAAATTCATGTCTATATGGTAGTTAGGTTATCAGACCCTAACACATTAACAAATACATTGCAAACAATGTTTGCCACCTGTCGGCACTCCACATCTGAACATAGTACAACATGAAACCATACCCAGGAGTTGTGAAGGCACCTACATCTAATTGGGGGAGCACCAACAAGAACTTCTTTAGGACCAGCACCTCAGTTGCAGCCACAAGTTTGTTGCATCGTTGTTCCGCACCTCACCAGTTTTCAGCTACCAATTGTTCTGTCGTCTCCTTCATTGTAAAAAGAAAACACAATCTAATACCATGACTCCACAGTATAGAAGATGTTACTGAGTGAATAATAAGCCACCATTTGCTTTAACAAGGAAAGTTTTGGATCCTTACTTAAGTAACAGGGAAGCGCAGTGGTTCATCATTTGTGAACATCAAGCTGATCAATCTTTTGTACTGTTATATACAGTGAACATTTATTTACCTTGCACCTTTCTAAGGTTCTCTCTTGAGCCTCCAAATGGTAGATGATACTTTATTTTTATATAATTATTTTTATGTGTTCAGTGTTTGCAGATATTAGTAGGATGTTAGAGAACATAGGACACATTTCATTGAATAGGTTTTAACATAATAAAGATGTAAATGAAAGGAAATTTCTTTTTTTTTATAGAAATGTCCCCAAAATACTAAAGTTGAAAGGTGTTAAGGTTGACTAACAATACCACAATGCCTTCACCAGGAGAATAAAAAGTAAAGAAATTCCGAAAGTTAAAATGCAACATTTACCTCTTATCCAAATTCCACCACACAAAGAATAACGGACAGCAAAGATTTCTATGTGTGTTAACATGGGAAACTCCTTTTTTTTTTTTTTACCGCACCCTCTGTTTATTTTATTCCCGGGGATGGAACTTTAGGAAAATTGCCATGCCAAGGCTAAACTGGATAAAATATGTTTTGAAAACTTTTGTGCAGATTCCTCGAATGGTACCAAACCGCAAAACAAAAAATCGATTTTCAATTGAACCCGGGTTTGCTGACCCTTTCCTAAATCACAGTGCACATTTTTGTATCGTGAACAGGAACACCAAGCCGAGGCACTTCTTTGAGTAAAGTTCCACTTTCTTAACACGTGTGGTGTAAATTCATTCAGAAGGTTTTTTTTCTATAGAGGAGAGCAAAATGTGAATGTCAATTGTTTGGCCCCAAAGCCTTGCCTCTCCTCTCACCTTTACCACCTGATGAAACATTTCAGATTCACTTCACAGCTAGAGCCAAAATTACTGAACATAATTACACCAAATGTCGCAGTAAGCTAAACCTTTACCTAGAAAACTTGCTTTGTTAGGTTTGGTGTAAATCCGTTCATTAGAGTTTGTTATTTGAGATACTAGAATTCAAAATGTTTAGATAACTATGGATATGGTACTCCTGTGGCTCCATGCTGCAAAAACAGGATCTGATTGTCCGGTCCCCACAATTCTTACCTAACTGTTGTGGAGAAATCCCACAGGGATGACAAGGACAACCCCCTCCTGGACCCTTGTTCCTCCTGGAAGGACCGAGTGCACTAACCAGGCCAGAGAGGGAACTGGGGGAGGCTGCCAAGAAGCAGGTGAGGGTGATGTGTCGTGATGGGGCACCTCCCGTGATTTTTCGGGGTCTTGGGTCTGGCGCGAATCCCACCTAATGATGACAGAGAGGATAGGGGTAAGCGCGGTGCCAAGGAAGGGGAGGAGACACAAGCACTGGTACGCAATCACTAACACCCTGGCTATCGCTCCCTGCAATTGTTACCTGAAAGGTGGCGCTCCTGCGCAGGGAAGATGAGGCAAGTCGTCAAGCACTCCAGTGTTGAAGCGAGAGAAGGCTTCAGTGTGACAGAAGCATACGCTCCTGCGCTGTTCACTATGGGTACGGTGAATCGTTGAAAGGTCCGTGGTGAAGCGCTCGTGGGTGACCAAGGGTGGAAGCGCTTCTGCGCTTGTGGAGGAGGGGCAAGGTGAGTACGACTCCGTGCCGTCGCACGAGTCGTGGTAATGGCCAAGGGTGAAAAGCGTGCATGCGCTGAGGGGGTTAGGAGAGTACGACTCCGTGCCGTCGCACGAGTCGCGGAGAAGCAATGGTGACAGCGCTCCTGCGCTGCGAGGGTAAACAAAGGCGAGGGAGACTCTACACGAGTCCCGGTAAGCAGCAGCTGTAGGCGCCCATGCGCGGTCCAGACGGACGGTCTGGTTGCAGTTAGAGCCTTCGCTACGCTCCTGCGTATCCGGCGAAGCTCCGTGGAAGAATCCGAAGCGCAGGCGTGGGCGTCTGTGGGATTAAAGTACGCAACCCGCCGGAAGTGCGGGCCGGCCAATGACAGTGGCAGAGTCGATCTCAGCCACTAGACCGCTACTCTGTTTGGAGCCGGTAGGGGGGAGGAGTCTCGTACAGTGGAAAGCCTCGCTTCCGTTCGTCGGGAGCGAGGAAGCGGGCGAGATCATGACAGCACCCACCCCTAAAACAGCCCCACCCGTGTTTCAAAGAGGGATAACAGGACGGGGTTTCAGGGGTTGCCGAGCATGGAAGGCACGAACTAAGGCAGGCGCGTTACGGACATGCGAAAGGGGTTCCCAGGAGCGTTCCTCAGGACCATACCCCTTCCAATCCACCAGGTAATAGTTTCCCCTTAGTTCTACGGGAGTCAAGGATGGCCCGCACCTCGTATTCCACGTGGTCGTCCACAGGAACCGGAGGAGGGGGCTCCGCTATCAAGCTGTCAGGATGGGCAGGACGTAAGAGAGAGACATGAAAGACGGGATGAACTTTCATGTGAGAAGGCAGTGATAGCCTCATGGCCACCGGGTTGATAACCCGTGTTATGGGATAGGGACCTATGTAACAGGGCAATAGTTTCTTAGGCCCTTGCGTGTTGAGGTTCTTGATAGACACCCACACCCTATCCCCCGCTACGTATGTGGGTTCGATTTGTCTGTGTTTGTCTGCATGATGTTTGTACGTTTCTTTGGCTTTGGCTAACTCAAATCGGGCTTGCTGCCATATGGTACGGAGGAAGGCATGATGCTCCTGTATGGTAGGAATTCCACAGGTCCGTGCCTCTTCCCAGGGGGTCGTTCTGGGATGATACCCTTGGAGACAATAGAACGGAGACACCCCGATGGCAGTGTGTTTGTTGTTGTTATATGCGTATTCCACCATCCACAACACGTTGGACCATTCTGAGTCCAAGGAAAGCAGCAAGCAACGGAGGTATCGTTCCATGGTACGATTTGTTCGCTCTGCCTGTCCATCCGTTTGGGGATGATAGGAGGATGACAAACGGGCTTCCATGTGCAAAAGAGAGCAGATTTCCGTCCAGAACCTGGACATGAACTGAGTTCCACGGTCTGTTATCAGTACTGACGGGATTCCATGTAGTCGTATCACGTTCTGCATAAAAATGGTTGCCAATTCCGCAGCTGAAGGAAGGCGTTGTAGTGGTACGAAATGTGCCATTTTTGTTAGATGGTCCACGATAGTTAGTATAGTCGTGTATCCCATAGTGGTTTTAGGAAGTTCCACTACGAAGTCCATCAAGACCGTGTGCCACGGGCATGGGGGAACAGGAATGGGCCGCAGTAGTCCTACTATGGGTTGTGAGGTCGTCTTTCCTTGTGTGCAGATGGTGCAGCGATCTATGTAGGCCTGTGTGTCATGGTTCAGGGTAGGCCACCAGAATTGTCGTTGCAGCAGATCTTTGGTCTTTTGGTATCCAGGATGACCGGAGAGGGGGTGATCATGGCATTGAACTAGAGCTTGTTGTTGGTGGGTAGGTAGAGGTAAATAATACCGTCCTTCTTTCAACAGGAATCCATCTTGTTCTGTAAGGTCTTGGATGTTTCCGATCCAGTCTTTAGGTCTTTTTTGTTGTAAATCGTGGTGCAGCTGGGATAAAAGGGAGGATGAGGTCACCGTCCCCTGGAAACATCGGCTGGGAATGACAGGTACTGGGTCTGTGGTGGGTGCCTGGTCTTCGGTTTCCTCTAGTCTGGACAAGGCGTCCGCCTTGGCATTCTCCCTTCCGGGACGGTAGGTGATCTGGAAATCGTATTCGTTGAAGAATAGCGTCCATCGTAGCTGTCTCGCTGTTAAGGCTCTGGCTGATCGAAGGAACCGTAGGTTTCTATGGTCGGTGAATATTGTTACCGTGTGTTTAGCGTCCTTCAGGTAGTGTTGCCATTCCTCAAACGCAGTTTTTTATGGCCAAGAGCTCCTTATCTCCAATGGAATAGTTGCATTCAGCTGGTTGTAGTTTCCTGGAATAGTAGGCTATTGGGTGGAGTAGATTGGTGTTGCTGTCTTTTTGTGATAATACACCCCCTACGGCGTTCTGTGAGGCATCAGCCTCCACAATAAAGGGGCGGTTTGGATCAGGATGCTTCAGTATCGGAGCTGAGGTGAACCTGTTTTTTAGGTCCTGGAAGGCCCGTTCCGCTCCGGCGTTCCATTGGAAACGTGTCACTTTTCGCAATAAACAAGTAATGGGGGTAACAATCCGGGAAAAGCCTGCAATAAAACGTCGATAGTAATTTGCGAATCCAAGGAACCTTTGGACTTGTTTCACGGAGCTTGGGGATGGCCACTGTAATGTGGCGTCGACTTTCCTGGAATCCATTTGTACGCCTTCTGGTGTGAGGATGTGTCCCAGGAATTCCACGGTTGTGGTGTGGAATACGCTCTTTTCTAGCTTTACATACAGCCCATGTTGCTGTAGTTGCTGGAGTATCGCCCGTACATGTTGAAGGTGCTCCTTCATGTCTGCTGAGTAAATCAGTATATCATAGATATACACGATGCAGCATTTGTCGATGAATTCCCTTAGCACCTCATCAATGAAATATTGAAAGGCGGCTGGGGCGTTGCAGAGTCCGAAGGGCATGACCCGATACTCGAACAATCCATACCGCGTTCGGAAGGCGGTTTTCCACTCATCCCCTTCACGGACTCTGACAAGATGGTAGGCGCCTCGTAGATCCAGCTTAGTGTAGATGGCCGCATCTTTCACTTGATCCAGTAGGTCGGGTATTAACGGTAAGGGGTACCTGTTCTTAATGGTTATGGCATTTATCGCCCGAAAGTCAATACACGTGCGTAGATCGCCTTCTTTCTTTGCCACGAAGAAGAGAGGGGAAGAGACAGGAGATTTGGAGTGGCGAATGAACCCATTCTGTAGGTACTGATTGAGATAGGCGCGAAGATGCTCATTTTCCTTCTCCGTGAGGGAGTAAACACGGCTGCAGGGAAGCGTGGACCCTGGTATTAAATCAATGCGGCAGTCGAAGTGGCGATGTGGAGGTAGGGTGTTAGCGCCCTGTTCGTCAAATACAGGAGCCAGGTCTTGGTATTCCTTGGGTACTGTCTGGTGTGTAATTAGTCCCATTCCATCCCGTGGCAGAGTACAAGCCTGGACCTCCCTCGATAATGTTTTCTTCTCCGAGGGGTAGCAATAGCGAATACAATGGACCGAGTCCAAAATGGTTTTGCCAGTTGCCCAATGGATCAGGGGATTGTGCTGAATCAGCCAGGGAAGGCCCAATATGAGCCGAAACTGAGGAGCATCGATGATGTCAAAGGCGATGGTCTCTGTGTGCTGATTTTCCAGCACCATTACCAGATCCTCGGTTTGGTATCGGATTAGTCCTGAGGTCAAATCCGTGCCGTCCACTGCTTTCACCGTTTCGGGCCTGCGTTTGGTTCATTTTTGCATGCCCAGGCCCGTCATGTACTGGGCGTCGATGAAGTTTCCGGTTGCTCCTGAGTCAATCAAGGCTACGACGTGCCATGATGGGCCTATCGATGAGTGCAAGACAACCGGCAAGCCCATGTGATGGTGGTTGGCACAAAGGGTTGGGGTCTGTTTTTCCTCTGCCAACAGTCCCAGTAGACAGACCCCGTTCGCTACTGGGATGTCCCGTTTCCCAACCCGTCTCCTCGGGTGATCGGGAGAACTGCCAAAGTCCTCTCTCTGGGTTGGCGGGGTTTTGCAGGACACTCCCGCAAGAAATGGCCACTTTTGCCACATTCTGTTTCCGTCTTTTTTCCTTTTCTTCTTTTGTCAAGGGGGCACGGATCCCCCCAATCTGCATAGGCTCAGGGTTATCACGGGGTTTTGGTATGTCTCTATACACAGGGATTCTGGCCTCTCCTCCTTTAGTTTTTTCTGTTCTCCGCTCTTGTAGGCGATAGTTCTGTTTTACTACCATGTCTATGAATGGGCCTATCTCTTCTGGTGGGTCGGTCATTTGCGAAATGAGGTCTTTTAATTCTTCACGTAGGCCCCTATAGAACACCGACACTTGTTTTGAATCTGGCCAACGGGCTTCCACCACTAGATGGTTGAAGGTGGTAATGTAATGTAGTAGGTCGGTGTTGCCTTGTTTTAGATTGAGTAGTTCATTGTCTGCCGCTTGCACGAATGTATGGCTGGCAAACATACGACGCATGGTTTCCTTAAAAACCGGAAAGTTGTATAGGAGAGGTTCGTCGTTCTCTACCAATGGAATGGACCACTGCGCGGCGTCGCCTCCCAAATACGATAGGACGAATGCGACTTTGGAGGCGTCATCAGGAAAGGCCGATGCTCTGGCCATGAAGTCCAGATGGCATTGGTTAAGGAATATACTATATTTCGCGCTATCCCCATAGAAACATTCTGGTGCGGCCAGCTGGGCGGTGGGTTGAGCTATGACCTGAATGGGCGCGGAAGCAGTCGAGAGAGATGGCGGGGGGCCCCCCGGATTGAATGTAGGAGGCCTTAGTATTCCTTCTTGCCGGGGGCGTGTGGAAGAGGGACCCCAAGGTCCTATGTTCCCCGCACCTATTTGCCCTTGTAGAGTGGTTAGGTCATGTCTCAGACTACGATTCTCGGTTTGGATGCTAACCAACATGGCCGCTATGTCCTGCAAGGTAACGTCGGGGTTGTCCATGTTACCCGGGTGGGATATATATACGTGGGCTTCGGATTCTGTCCGGTCCCCAAAATTCTTACCTTACTGTTGTGGAGAAATCCCACAGGGATGACAAGGACAACCCCCTCCTGGACCCTTTTCCTCCTGGAAGGACCGAGTGCACTAACCAGGCCAGAGAGGGAACTGGGGGAGGCTGCCAAGAAGCAGGTGAGGGTGATGTGTCGTGATGGGGCACCTCCCGTGATTTTTCGGGGTCTTGGGTCTGGCGCGAATCCCACCTAATGATGACAGAGAGGATAGGGGTAAGCGCGGTGCCAAGGAAGGGGAGGAGACACAAGCACTGGTACGCAATCACTAACACCCTGGCTATCGCTCCCTGCAATTGTTACCTGAAAGGTGGCGCTCCTACGCAGGGAAGATGAGGCAAGTCGTCAAGCACTCCAGTGTTGAAGCGAGAGAAGGCTTCAGTGTGACAGAAGCATACGCTCCTGCGCTGTTCACTATGGGTACGGTGAATCGTGGAAAGGTCCGTGGTGAAACGCTCGTGGGTGACCAAGGGTGGAAGCGCTCCTGCGCTTGTGAAGGAGGGGCAAGGTGAGTACGACTCTGTGCCGTCGCACGAGTCGTGGGTGACCAAGGGGGAAGCGCTTCTGCGCTTGTGGAGGAGGGGCAAGGTGAGTACGACTCCGTGCCGTCGCACGAGTCGTGGTAATGGCCAAGGGTGAAAAGCGTGCATGCGCTGAGGGGGTTAGGAGAGTACGACTCTGAACAGTCGCACGAGTCGCGGAGAAGCAATGGTGACAGCGCTCCTGCGCTGCGAGGGTAAACAAAGGCGAGGGAGACTCTACACGAGTCCCGGTAAGCAGCAGCTGTAGGCGCCCATGCGCGGTCCAGACGGAAGGTCTGGTTGCAGTTAGAGCCTTCGCTACGCTCCTGCGTATCCGGCGAAGCTCCGTGGAAGAATCCGAAGCGCAGGCGTGGGCGTCTGTGGGATTAAAGTACGCAACCCGCCGGAAGTGCGGGCCGGCCAATGACAGTGGCAGAGTCGATCTCAGCCACTATACCGCTACTCTGTTTGGAGCCGGTAGGGGGGAGGAGTCTCGTACAGTGGAAAGCCTCGCTTCCGTTCGTCGGGAGCGAGGAAGCGGGCGAGATCATGACACTGATTGGCTGGTCCTGCAGGACCAACCAATTTGCGAAATTGTGCAGCCACCATTACAGAACTCGGGAACTCGGTCCCCAAGTCTTGAAAACTTTAATAACAAGCATTGGCATAGCCAATAGGTCTCGCCTTTGGGACCTTATAAGAAGTTCGTCATGCAGCACAGTATCCTATGTGCTGTGCCGCCATGGATTAAAGCATTGCACGCACAATATGTTTTATAATATTCGCTTGTAAGCATAGAATAGTTCGAATTATACCATGGACACTTCACAGCCAACACCAGACACATAAGATTACCTTTTGTTACCACGGCTGCCATCTGAACGGCGAAATGTCCAGATTTCTTAAATCGAGAGAAAACCTTTTAGCAACAATAGGATAATGAAAGTCTGGGGGGAAAAATAGCGCTCTAACCTATAACACGCAGTTTGAATACAGGCCCTTCATTGTAGTTGTGGAGAAGTGTGGCTCAATGATTAGAGCGGCAGACCCTGATGCAGAGGTCTAGCCCGGGACCAGGGTTCAATTCCCCGCCTCGGCGGGTCTTGGGCTCAAAAAATTCCACGGACCTGATAATTCTCGCCTCGGTGCCATTCCAATCATGGAGTCCCACTCTGCAACTCTGGGCAATAGCTTGCTTAATCTCCACAACGGCCCCCACAACGCTAAGGATGCCTGGCCTCCACCTTGGGGGTGCCCAGGAGTGGACACCTCACAGGGAAAGCCAGGATGGGTTCCACAGCGGTATTCGTACAAGCGCCTTGAGACCCTTGCGGGTGAGTAGTGCGCTATACAAGTATCAATTTACATTTTACATTTACATTAGTTCATAAGTAATTGTGTTATATTAGGATTGTAACTTATGAACTGTAAGTAACAAAAGGATCTCTGTGACAAAAGCAGTAACCCACTGAGCTAACCACATAAAATGCACTTTAGTGATCTGCATGTACACGTTCTTTACAGCAGGCACATTAACCCTCTGTGCTGCTTCAGGCTGAGTGAAAACTACCACTCTACAAAACACTGATCTTGGTCCAGCATGAGCATTATACAGGAGAGTTATGTTGGCATGATTTTAATTGTTGCCAGAAAACTCCTGGACACACAAGGAGTGGGCCTTGGTGTAACGGAAGGTAGTAGTACGGCAGAACAGTGCACTGTTCGTAGTGTCCAGGAGCTAGGTTGGACACGCACTGGCACAGTTGTGGCTGTGTCCAAGCCTTGGTAACCAGACAGGAGAGTGACTACTGCAGGTCAGGAGCGAGTGGCGTGCACTGGCACAGCCAAGGGCATGTCTCAGTACTAGGGTAGGAGGAGTACTGAAGGCACACCGATGTGCACTGGCCAATAAATGGCCCTCTGTCTCTTGACACTGCCGAACAGGACAAAAGTCACGCGAACAGCGGGGCGCTGCTGCATGCTGCGGTCATGCAGTGAGGCGCACTGACAGGAGCTATGTGGCTCTTAGTACTAGGTCGAGGGGCGCTGGCTGCGCCTGGCTCGCTGCACTGGGGCCCTGGTAGAGGCAGTACTTGGAGAATAAAATACACTTCGTGGTATTGGTTGAATTTAACACAAGACGCGGTGTGAAGAACGGGAAAATGTAAAAGGGGGAAAAAAAACACCAAGAGTTTTGTGTACATTACTAACAGGGCAAAAAGCTTCAAGTACTAACACAACGTCTCTAATGAGGTGCAATGTTGAAGAAAGCAATAGTCCACTGGGACACCTCAAGATGAGGTAAGCAGGCCTGACAACGTGGGTCGCAGATAACCAGTGAGAGGAAGTGAGACAATCGATAAGATAGGACTGCGAGGAGCGAACGGGAAGTGAAAGGCCTGTGTGTGAATACCCGAACCCGCACAGCACTCCGCTGCCTTCTGGAAAGGCTCGCGCTACAGAAATGGCGCATTGCAACAAACTGATTATCGCAGTAAATGAAGGAAACAAAACCGATACGTTGACGGTTGCAAGCACCACCCCACGACCTCTAGACACCACACAACACATGCCGCGGCAGTGCAACTCCTCGGACGCCACAGCAACCGCAGCAGTGCAAGTTTACCTCACGTATGGACCACAGTAACGCATATGACAAGCAGCTGGTGCAACCACAGCTCAATCGTCCCTCGGCAGAGCACGGCGCAGGACGCAACAGTGCACACGTTGACGGATTGTGTGAGAGCAGTTGTGACGATATTATGTTGGTGGGCAGGGAGTTGCCCTTGAGGTGTGCGATGTGTCAGGGTTAAGTGGTGCGCGCGCGAGCGTGCTTGTGCCCGCCGCTGCAGGAGAAGACCGCCATCTGTTTCAAATTAACAGGCGCGATAATTGGAAACAGATGGCGCTAATGCAATTGGACCAATTGCAAGTGATTTAAAAAAAGCACGAGCGTGTGTTTGGAATTTAAAAGTCCTTACTAAATGTCTCACAGAGCAGCGCATGCGCGCTGGCTCAGGCAAGACCTAAAAATGGATATACGGGGGCAGGATTCCCAGAGGACCGGCCCTCCCACCCTCCGGCCCCTCCCAAAAAATCAATAAAATGTTGTCACAGTCCTGCAAAGTGGGTGGGGGAGATGAAAGTTGATAAATTACAGGGGAACAGGCTAGGAAGGATGGGCGTAACAGGGAGAAGATGAAGAGACAAGTGAATTAGCGGTCAGCTCTCGAGTGGCGGGCAGTCTTGGGACATAAAAACGAACGCGTTAGCGGCCGTGCAGCGGACGCGCAGCAGACGCGCGAAGCGGGCGCGCTCGTCTGCGCCCGTTCGCGCCTGGATGCTGCCAGCTGCCAGGAGATGCTGCTCGTTCACTCTCAGTTATGTCCTCTACCCAGGATAGGTTACTCTGAAGAGGTGCTGCTGAAGCTTGGACGCTTGTCCCCTGTGTGATGGGCAATGATAACCCGCGAGTAGAGGTTGCCATTTCTTCAGGGAAATGCCCTTGCTGTGGTTGGTCATTGGTTGACCAACAGCAAGCTTCTTGCAGTACTCATTCTTTCTTTAGTAACAATCAATCATGTAAGGAGCAGCATGTTGGGACTCAGAAGCAGTCCGGGGGAGGGCAAGCAGCGCTCTTCCAGGGGTTATATCTCAATGCAAGATCTATCCCGAAGCATGTGGCAGAAATCTGGGACTTGTTAGATGACGCCGAACCAGATATGTGTCTCTTCACTGAGACCTGGCTACAGAAGGATGCTACGGCCGTATTGGCAATTGTTTTCCCGGCAGAATACTCTGTTGTCCGTTTGGATAGATTAGGAAAGAGGGGCAGAGGTCTAGCTATTGCTACGCTTCCTCCTTACTATATTAAGAGGTTGTCAAGGAGTACAGGGGTATAGGTGGAAACACACTTGAGGTAGCAGGGTGGAAACAGGGAGGACATAATGGTGGTAGTAAAGAAGAGAAGTGGAGGTAGGAGATGAGGCAATGAAGGAGTAAAGGGGACAATAGAAGGAAGGCGCAAGAGAAGGAGGGAGGAAATGAAACAGTGAAAAAGTTATGAGTCAGGGCCAATAAAGAGCAATGCAGGAGTTGACCTACAGAAATATTCTGTGCAAGATAAATCTAGATAGTAGCTTAAAAAAGGTTTAGGTTCCTGCAGAAGGTGAGTAGGTCTTCCTGGCAACACATTGCCAGCAGGGAGAGAGTTCCTGGTGGTGGTATCTGACCCAGGAAACTACTTTGCCTCATTTAACTTGGTTCAAATTTTTGGATTCAAGCCTCAGGATGTTTCTGCTTTTGTGATGTTTGTTGCCACCAGGGATTTGTATTGCAGAATATAAATAATCTTAGTGAGGAGAATGAATTACTTTGAAAGTTATGCAGGCTAATTTGAACTTTATTTGGTCCTCACTGAGGAGCCCATGCAGGTTTTTTTGTGTTTGGATAATTTGATTGAATTTGTGGGTGCTAGAGATCAAGTGAGTTGGAGATTGAAGGACATCCTTGAGCAGAGGTGAGCGAGGATTTAGGGATTCCTTTGAGTGTTGCATTTCCATAATCTATACAGGAGATTAGCATTGATTGGACAGCAAGGTGGAACTAATTTGGTGAATAGGGTTTAAGGGTCAGATGTGCAACCATTCTATTTCGCTAGTCGCAAATTGCAACATTTTGCGACTCGCAAAATGGAATGTACAGCAGCTATTCTCAAATGGGTCACTAGGAACCTGCCTCATTAATATTCATGAAGCAGGTCACAATTTGCAACCCATGGGGAATGGCCTGCAAACACAGGGATGGTGGCCTGCTTGGGACAGGAGACCCCCATGTCTGTGTTTGATTTTACAAAAAAAACAACTTTATTTTTCAAATGCAGATCGTTTTCCTTAAAGGATAATGGGGCGCGTTTATTTTAAAAAAAAGCATTTTCTTTTCATTTTTTAAGGGCAGGCAGTGGTCCCTGTCTGCTCTTAAAAATATTTTAGCACCCATTCACCAGTGGGAAGGGGCCCCTTGGGGGCCCGTTTGCGATTAGCTTACCACCTACTTAAAGTAGGTGGTAAACTGCATGTGTTTTGCAACCACAAATACGGTCGTAAAACAATGGTACATACCATTCTGACTCGCTATTAGGAAGGAGTGCACTTGGCACACCCCTTCAGAATAACGACTCACAAACACGATTTTGTGAGTCACCGACTCGCCAGAAATTGCGTTTGTACATACCACCACCCTTTTTTGCAGTAGCAAATGGACCGATTTCCCGTTTGTGACCGCTAAAAACGGTTGTACGTCTGTCCCAATATTTTTGGGTGAATGAAGAGACAGTGTGGCAGATTTCATGATGTGATTGATCCGTTATATCATTGACAGGGAATGATAGATTCAGACGTTCATCGATTTTACTTCAGTTTAGAGATGTTGGATGAAGCTGGAAGAATAAGGTTCCGTAAGTCATTCATTTTTAGGCCGAGCCTAGCGTTGCAGCGCATGCAATGCTCGCTCTGCGAAGCATGCTTAGTAGGCTATGTTGTCGAAGTGTCGTGTAAGCCCCGCCGATATTTTTCATTGGCTGGTGTCATTGTCTTTGGTAAAACGCTGGCTTCTGATTGATAATGAGGCTTCTCAGTCCCTCCTTGTTACAGCCCTGTCTCCTTTTGTGACCACCCATCGGGACTGGATCTTTTACTTGCGGCGTTACACTGTCTCCTTGATTAGTCGGTAAGCATTTTTTTTTTCATGCAGCGTGTTTATTTTTGCATCGCGCCTTCACTCTAACAATAGCTGTCGCCCCACCCAGCGAGTGCTGAGTGGGGCAGCAGCTATTGTAAAGTGAAAGTGCGATGCAAATCTAAACAAGCGACTGCCTTTGCGCAATGGTGACAGGTTGTTTAACTTTAATGAGCGCAGCAGTATTTCTAAGCTTCCCTTCCACTTCCAGGAGGCATGGACAGACGGGAGTTTAGACTGCTAGAAAACATTACACTATTAGAAAAGGAGGCACTGTTCTTTTAGGCATTTACAAACTAATTTATATACTCAAAACTACTATCTTATGGAACGAGCTATAGTCATCGCATTCAATATAGTTTCTGAAAAGTTCACGTTCAGAAAGTGGGACCTCATCGGGGCATGGTTTGGAGCGCGGAGAAGATGACTGCATGTGTCTGTGTCTCCTCCCATGGAAGAGCATTTCTAAGCCTTTAAATACACTTATTGTTGTATTTAAGGACATTCCTCTTACGAAATCTCTGTGGCAAGTGTGTGGAATCAAACGACATCGATACGATGGAGATACGACGGAGGTCCATTCACTGGTTGCGCAGTGGCCCGGTCTCCTCCAGCCCTACCACCACGCATCGTACCTCCGAGGCAGAGGCACGTGTCCCACTCAGGCTTCTTGTGTCAATCGTCATTGCGACACTACTACGACCAGGCGAAATCCAAGTGACACAGGCTAGACGAGGAGAGCGGTGAATGTGGGTGTTGTGAGCTTTTCAGCCACAAAGAAGTAAGATCAAGCGCGCTCAATCCCTCGCGCTTGGACTGCCTGTCTTTAAAATGGCGGCTGCAATAAGGGTCTCTTACCTGCTATCTCTGCAACCCTCTATCTATTAACACATGTAGCCCAGTTTTCTTAATGAGAGCAGGCTACTCTTCCACAGCATCACAGCAAATATAGTGCCTACCAGCGCCAAGGCAAGACTACAGTGCCTGACCCTACTATGGCCCCTATCATGGTAACCTCTAATAATGTGCCTTGGCCAGTTTGCTAATCGGCGTTTGTATCACTTCAGCGTTAATGATACCTGCTCTCTGCCTGTATTGCTTGATCTATGAAGTACTATATCTCTGTCTGCAGCTAACTGCAAGGTGTATGGAGATCACGACCACATGCAACCTAATACAGTCTCCCTGCGAATGCCTGAATCCCATGCCTGGCTTTAACATGGCGAATTTGAGCATGCTCTAAGAACATTCCAGAAAGATCCCCTCCAGTGGCATGATAGCCCACAGTGTGTTATGCCTCCTCAACCCAGGCTATCTTTCTGAAATAAGATCTGCAACCACCTACCCAACAAAAGTCTGTTACGAACCTGATCTGTATTTAGTGAGTATAGGGAAGATAGAATAAAGAACAACAGATCTCTTTAATGAATGCTGTGAGAAACTTCTAGCATCTTCTGGCTTCTTTTACCAGCGCAGCTCAACACAACACGTCTTATCATCAGCCTCTTTCCTGCTCATCACCTTGCTTCATTTTGCTGCGCCCTCAGTATCAACAGTACTACAAGTGTTAACACTGGTAGCCTTACACTACAGCATCATTATACCAACCAACCATTGCGTAGGCAGTTGTTCAGTGCGAAGGCATTAAAGGCATAGAAGGGGCAGCCAGATCCTCTCAGAACTTTTCATTGCAGAGGCGTTGGAGGCACTGAAGGGGTAACCAGACCCCCTCAGTGTCAACAGTTTCGCCGGTACCCTGAAGAAGTACGGTTCTCGCACAAAAATGGCAGACAAAGAGAACAAGACAATCCTCAAAAGAGTCAAGGCTGATCCGCCTAACCCGGATTCACCCAATAAAGGCAAGCAGGACATCAGTTCCACTATGGAATCCATCCTGAATAAATTAGCGGATGTTCACGAACTCGCTAAGTCCACTAAGGAAAACACTGATAGGATGCAATCCGAGATTTCAGCGATCCGACAAGACATCAGAGATACCAACGTTAGGATCACAGAAACATAAAGCAGAATTAGCCAACTGGAAGACCAATAGAACAAAATGAGTAAATCTATTCAGTGCCTAACTATCACCACGGACTTGCTCACTAATCGACTATCAGGCCTGGAGGACAGGAACAGAAGGGGGAATCTTCGAATTTTCGGAATTGCAGAAGTGGTTTACTGAAGCCACAAATCTGACTTTCTGTAAACACTTCGAGTTTGATAGGGCACACAGGGTGCCAGCAAGATTACTCCCGAACCAGAAATCACCGAGACCAATAATGTGCAAACCTCCCCGTTATCAACATGTTGAGCTGATCCTATGCTTCATGAGGAAAACTAACCACATCCTCTGGAAAAACAATAAAATCTATATCTCGTTGGATTATAGTAAAGAAACTGTTGACACAAGGAAAGGTTTCCTGGCCCTTCGCCCCAGATTAAAGGCCATGAACTACCAGCTCTCTTTTGCAGGCCCAGCCAAATATTGCGTCACAGTTCAGGGGACTCCACACTTCTTCACCGATCATCTTGGATTGAAAAAATTAATCAGTGGGAAAGAAGAAGCTCTCATGGACACCTCGGTTCTCGGTTCTTCTGTTGCAAGATCTTGAGTTATCACTGTATTGACAAGAGTCCAACTTTGAATCTTCTGACCTTTTTGTAAGCTATACATCTTTGGTTGGGTGGTTGTCTTGTCATACGAATTCCTTTGACGAAAACCAGTTAAGAAATCTTCAACGAAATCCACTTAAGTGAACATTTACTGAGTTGCTAAGTAAAACAATTGCTCTGCCAAATGTATGTAAATTGATCTGATTCTATCACATCATTGCTTTGTTAATGTTTGACTGGTTGTCTTAATAAAAAAAAAAACCTCAGACGAAACCCAGCTCTGCCATATGTATGAAAATTGTCCTGACGCTGTTCTGATTCTGTCACATCATCGTTTCATCAATGTTATGACATGGTACTGTCTATGCACAGACATACTGTTAGTCCACTGTCAGCTTTAGACCTTCATACTGTCTTCACACTACTCACGACCAGAGATAGAACCTTCTTTGGCTATATAGACGCATAGTCTTCCTCAGCTGTCTGCTGCATAACCGCATAAAAGCTACACATTATCTGGAAATATACTCCAGCTCGTATGTAGTGGGTCTAGCCAAACAAGTTTTGACCCTCATACGACATGCCTCATACTCTAATATATATTTCATACTGTGCCACTTAACTATGCAGACTGTTCACTGCCTGAGTAAATACGTACATAGGTTCATAACACCATACAAATGGTAATATCAACTTGTTTGCTCCAACTTGTCCATACGTTTAAATGAGCAGTCAGTTTATCTCTAGCAGAGATTTGTATCTTTACCTTACTGTTGTACATGCCTTAGGGCAAAGTTGGTCTTATGCGTTCAGATTATTCTAATCTGTTTTTGTCATTGGAGGGGAGCTCTCTTCCCCTGTCACTATGCCAGTTCACTACTTCGGGGGGTGGGAGGGAGGGATTGTGGGATGGGGGGGGTTGATCTTGTTTTTTCTTATGTACTTGTTTTTTTTTGTTTTGTTATTATTACTATTATGATTATTATTCCGACGTCAGGAATTGCTGTAAAACCCCTGTATACAAAGATGGCCCTATAATGGGAAGAGTGCCCTATATGTTCATGACCCTACTCAAGGTACTCCCATTGCTCCTAATGGTTCTATTGTTCATACAAAAAGGAGGATTACTTCTTACTCATATCTTGAGAAACCGATCCAACAAGATACCCCTATGTAGAGTAACACACACTATGATCATATCAAAACTCTCATGTCTCAGTCCCTACTGATAGCTATGGTCCAACAAAACATTAAGATAGTCTCACTGAATGTTAAAGGTATAAACCACCTAATCAAAAGAAATACAATTCTTGACTATCTTCACAAGCAGAGTGGTGACATTGTCTTGCTACAAGAAACCAAAATCGACTACAAACAATTCAACTCACTTAGAAATAAGTCATACAGCGACGTTGCGGGCTCAGATGCAATAGCTAAAAAAAAACGTTGTCCTTATCTTAATAGCTAAAAAAAGCCAACATTGACCTGGTGTCAAGCTGCACAGACACACAAGGTAGGTGGGCCACAACGAAGCTGGTGAAAAATAGCCCGGAATTTTACATCACAAACATTTGTGACCCAACAAGGACGACCCGGCTTTCTGGGAAGAACTTACCAAGCAAATTAAAACAATTATAGACACTGCCATGCAAATACTTGCGGGAGACTTTATACTACCCTTGAACCCAGCCTTAGATAGAAACTCAAGCTATCCCTTTCATGCCAATAAATCAGACAAAGCTCTTAACAATTTATGTAAGCGATTTAATATGATTGACACTTGGAGATTGCAGAATCCCACAGGTAGGGAGTACACCTTTTACTCATCTCCCCATAACTCTTATTCATGCATTGATTATCTACTTATTTCTGGCAATGCCATCAATAGAATAGATCAAACTTCCATTGAGACAAGAGTGATCTCAGACCACTCTTGTATCAGTTTATCCATCTCTGACCCGACACCTTGTCAAAAACAAGCCTTATGGAGATTCAGCAACGAAGTATTAGATACAGATTCAAACAGGCAAAGCATTGAAGGTGCGGTCCATAACTACCTCATTCAAAATAAAATTGAAGACACCTCAGACCTCATGAGATGGGAAGCATTATAAAGCACTCTAAGGGGTGAGATCATCAAAATTAGTTCCACCATGATTAGGGAAACCAACAGTAACCTTCAAAGCTAGAAAAAGAGATATCAACACTGGAAGGGAAACACGTTGTCTCTAGAGACACCTCTGTCTTGAATGAATTGGTGAAAAAGAAATATGAGTATAATAAACTAGTAAGTAACAGGGCAGGAATTTGGATTAATAAACAAAAGAGCATTAGGCTCTGCGAATCCAACAAGGCTGGAAAGAGTTTAGCTTCCACCTTGAAATTCAAACTACAGAAAAATACGATTAAGACTCTACTAGACCCGAAGGGTGACGGTCACTCTGATCCTGACAAAATAGCAGAAATATTTAAGAATTTTTACAGTACACTGTATAGTAAAAACCCTGACCTATGCACCGCTAAAACCCAAAACTACGTAAGCAAATGTGACCTACCTGCTCTCTCAGAACAGGACAGGGAAGAAATCAATGACCCAATGACCGCAAACAAAATTGAGGACTGAATTAAATCCCTTAAAATAGGGAAAGCTCCTGGCCCTGACGGGTTCATTGCAAAATTCTACAAGACATTCGCTACTGTTCATATTCCTTCTCTTCTAAACATGTTCAATAAATTTAGTGAATTGGGCCAGATAAATGGTACCCCCCCCCTGCGGAGGCTATCATAGCTGTGATACCCAAGGATGGGAAGGATCCATCATAGCCTAAAAACTACAGGCCTATATCCCTGATAAACATAGATTGCAAAATGTATGCTATGATGCTTGCTAAGCGTCTCCAAAAATATATATATCCAAACTCATCCACCCCTCAGAAGTGGGATTTCTGAAAAACAGACTTTCTAGTGATAACACACAAATTTTATGTCATGCCATGGAGACGGCCAAACTAACAGACTCCCCCACAGTAGCAATCACGTTGGAAGCCGAAAAGGCATTCGACAAAATAGATTGGTCCTACCTTAAAGCGACACTTGGAAAATTCAATTTGGGTGTCAATCATTTTCGAATGGTAATGGCACTGCATTTTAACCCGTCCGCCAAAGTAAGAGCAGGTTGTAGTCTCTCCTCATCTTTTAAACTAGAGCAGGGAACCAGACACAGATGTCCACTCTCACTTTCCTTGTTTCTATTAGCAATAGAACCATTCCTTTATCAACTACGGAACAACAAAGAGATCCCAGGAATACGGTTCAACAACTACACGGTTAATATTACTGCTTACGCAGACGACGTATTAGTCATCTCGGAAAATGTGGAGTCGCAATAACAGCCCTAATGTCCTCAATAGCCGCAGTATCTGGATAATCTCAACAAAGACAAGACAGAGGTAAAACTGCTCAACAGTCTTGGCGACAAAGATATAATTAGCAACTCGGGCCTCACATGGCAACCAAATAGTATCAATACCTGGGCTTGGACTTCACCAGAGACCTAATCACCACCCTCCAGACCAATGAAAATGCCCTCCAGAAAAGAATTTCCAGGCTACTATACGGTTGGTCGCCAACATTTTTTTCCTGGTGGGGAAGAGCAGAGACATTAAAAATGATGATCACCCCACTTGTCAACTACATGGCTAGTATGCTGCCCGCCTATGACACTCTCTAATGAGTTCTTGACCAAGATATACAACACCTTCAACTCTTTCTTCTGGCAAAAACCTCAACTATCCAAAAAAAAAGGAACTATCAAACTGCTTACCTTTGTAAGCAGGGGTCCAACTGGCCGGTAATCGACTCTGACTATATCCCAGTGTGGGTGGACATAGAAAGGTCACTCATCAATGAAATCCCTCTGCCTCCTGTCCTAACCATGGATATCTCTAACATCCCTCATTCTAAATATATCATTCAAAATACAAGAGGAGCCCTACTGCGCCTGGACCAAATGTCGGCTGTAAAAATCAACAAAATCCAACTTAGCTTCCCTATGGCACAACCCTTACCTAAAGGTGGACCGGGAAATGTTATTCTGGGAAAATTGGTCAAAAAATGGCATAAACCTAGTCAAAGACCTCTATTCTGGGAAACTCCCTTCTACCTTTTCCGAACTACAATCATGGCATGGCCTGGCACCCTTGGATTTTTATAAATTCCTGAAACTAAAGGCACAGCTCACGTGTCACTCAATACTACCCACCAACCCGTCTATCCTGTCAATGGTATTCCAACTACTAAAAGCAGGACACACTGTGTCTAAAATTTACAAACTACTGACCCCAAAACCACATAAATCACATTTGCGTAATGAGGTAAAATGGGAATCTGAGTCTAACACTAGAAATATTCCCTTTCACAGGCATAAGATACATAAAACTCCCTTCTCAAATAAAATCTCTCCCGTACTATCCCAAACGAAACTCATGCTAATAAACAGAACATATTGGACTTCTGAAATGATCTTTAAGCTTCTCTTCAGTCAGAGTCCAACATGCTGGAACTGCAAAGCACGTCGGTGATTCAGCCCACATGCTCTTCCATTGCCCTATCTTGCAAACATACTGGGATAAAATATGCAAGTGTATTTACAAAAACGTTCAATATCGATCCCCCCAGGGAATTCTCCTACATCCTTCTGGGATTCCTAGATCCAACGCTGTCGACTGAGAATGACCGCTATCTGTTGGACCTAATGCTTACACTTGCCTGCAAAACAGTACTCGATAACTGGAAGAACTCCAAGGAAGTCTCTTTCAGAAAATGGCAAGAATGATTGTCCTTTCTCAGAGGGATGGATCATCTCTCTCTACACTCTTCGCCCTGGCGTTCTTCACGTAGGAAGCAATGGAAATCCCTTGATGCCTTTTCCTTTAAGTATGATCCTCCTTGAACCAAATGACTCCACACAAGACTTATATGTACATTTTATTGAACCTCTTGATGACTACCAATTCACAATCACTTGAAATAGGACATTCTCCCAATGGGTCTCTCTCACGAACGTGAACTCTCTCACCTGTCCCTCCAACTAGGGACTGTAACACATCAGAAAAACTTCACGCTATCCTCATTATGTCTTTATTATTATACCGACGGATACGATGTGGGGGGATATGTGAGGGTTACCTGTTGTTTTGACTCTTTTGACTCTCTAGATTGACATTAAGATTGTACATAGGGTATGTGACTATGACTACTATAATTCTGTACTGGATGTTCTAACATTATATCCTTGTTGTGCATCTTATACAAACATTTAAGTCTGGAATTATATGTCTACCGTGCGACCTTATGGTCCGTCTACATAAAAATGTCAAAAATGAAGACGGTTTGTGACTGTAACCGAACCGCAATTCCAACTGCCACTTAATTTGTAACCTCTTTGTAATTCCTTCTTCTTTTGTAATTCTTTCTATTATAATTGTTATCATTTATAATCACATTTGTAGTTGTACTTCAACTCATGCCAATTTGTGATCTTCTTTATTTTATTTTCTGTTCTTGTTTTTTTCTTGAGAAATCCAATAAAAATTATTTGAGAAAAAGAAAGTGGGACCTCAAACAGCCCTCTACCACCAACACCCGAGGAAAAGGCCGTAAAATAATAATATACAAAAGTATACAATGGCGCAGAGGTGTTGGGCAATAGAGTGCTTGCTATATAAGTCTATTTTTCTGGCGTTTTCCCTTGCCCCAGTGAGAGAAGCAATAAAATTACAAAATACTACAAATTTATCATAACTAAAAGAAAGACATAGGTGGTGGCAGTTAAGTGGAAGTTTCTACCACGAAGTATAATGTATCTTTTAAAATTGGAGTGGATATATGTACATAGATACTGAAATAAAATACTGCAGCCTATTATTTACGAGTGTGTATAATTGCACGATGCCGGGTAAGGTAATTATGCTGCTCCTCGACAACAATATCCAAATTTCGGGGTTGCTTGGTCTCGGTTCTGTTCTCTTATGGTATAAAGTTGTGTACAGTTTCTCTCTCTCAATTCCTCCCCCGTTGGCGGCAGCCCCCACTCCCCAATGCTCTCAAGGGGTTCAGTTGAAGTTCGGTGACCAAAGCTACAAGTTATTTTTAGGTACCTTATTTCTCATCTTGCTTTTTTTTTTCTTCGCTTCTTTAACTCGCAATTCGTGTGGATATTTTTTTTGTTATTCAAGGAGGATGAAGCCAGCGTCAGGGCTTGGGTGCGCAGGAGCGGAGAGAGAGGGAAGGGTAGAGTGGGGATCACATGGGGAAATGAGGAGAGAGTAAGGATATCAAATTACTGGAACCCGAGAAGATGCGAGACAACAGGGGGAGAAGGATTGGAGAGACGATGAGAAAGTTTGCGCGTCAGGAGAAGAATAAGGAGATGAGACATAACTGTCGAATTATATGCATAAAAGCATTGACAAGTTAAAAGAACCTGTAGCTGATATAAAGACATAATGCTCAGCACTGGCGGCCCTCAACATTTTGAACAACTGCTGCACGGAGGCTGGAATTGCTCAGAGCCTGATGCCACACAAACAAAACCTTTTCGAAGAGGTGGGCACTGGTGTGCCTGCTTAGAGTATAGTTACTTAGGCTATGGCGAGGCTGCTCCAAATAACACTGCCTACTAGGTTAGTGCAATTTCTCAATACATTGTAAACGAAAGAATAACACAAACAGCTGGTCTCTGAGGGAGGGCAGCAGGATTTTCAGAGAGCTGATCTAGCCTGGCACCTATGTGAGAATGGTGTCAGAACTCACTCATCCGAATACATTCATCTCAGTGAGTTAACCCGCTCTAGAGATTTGTCTGTCCACTGAAGGGGAAAACCTGCACTGTTTCTGTCCAAGGTGTAGCTGTTCTATGGAGAGGGGTGTTACCGCTGCTATTGTCCCATCTTATGAAAAACACAAAGGATATTTTGAATGCACTTGCATTGCCTGCCCAGGCCAGCCAGAAGCTTTTATTGAACACAGGTCAAAACTAGCAGTGAGGCCGTGACACAGAGGCCCTGCTGGTTTCAATCACATCTTCCTTGCTTGAACAACCTATGTGATCCTAGGCAATTACTTTTCTTCCCTCTGCCCCCTATTCAGAAATCATCACATTGAGGGCACCTTGAAATAATTAATTTCAGGGTTTGAACTGTGCAAAGACCACTCATGTATTTTATTCAAACAGTTTATGATATTATTGCTTCATTTATAACAGCAATAAAGGCCTTATATAGGAGGCACAATCCATCCGATTTGCCACTTGGGCCTCTAATAAAATTGTCATCAGGGCAGAAGGGGGTAATAAGTAGATATCCATCCAGGATATGAACTGCACGTCTAATCAATAAACCTAGTTTCAATTCCAGCTTCCAAGCTTTTTTTCTGTAAAACATTTTATTTACTGCATATAGATACATAACAAGTAAGCACATATAACCATTACATTTCCAACTTTGGTAACTTGGGTTCGAGGTATGGATGCTGAAGCATTAATGACTATATTTAGACCTTGATTTGGGATGAGACAACAGGAATTCATACGGGTCAGTGAGAGATGACTCAGGCATCCATTCCTTTGTTGCCTATTTGCTCTCTGAAATCCATCCCTTCAATCTCCAGCAGCCATCCACAGGCCCCATATTTTTTCAAATTTCGTTAGGCAACCATGTGCCTGATATATCGCCCGTTTGGCTGATATGCACCAGGCCATATTTCAAGCCAAGTGGTCCATACAGAGAGGTTACCCACTGTTCACTGCCTGTACAATGTCCCTCCTGGCCACCACGAGAGCTATATTACTGAACAAGATTGAACACGTCCGTAGCGTCTTTTCAGATACCCAGACAAACCACCCATAAAAGATAGATCCAGCTGGTGCCCCACTGCCTCTTCTAAATGGCCCTGCATGGTCTGCCAGAATGTCCTCATCTTCGGATACTTTCATAGGGTGTGTATCAGTGTCCCCCTTTCGTAGCAGCCCCTTGAGCATCTTTCGTCGGGCATTCAACCCATTTTATAGAGCCTAGTCTGTGTGTATCTTGAGTTGAACGAGGCGGAAGCCTGCTCTGATTGCAACCTCTCTTGGGTATCTGCATGCCTCCGTCCAATCTGCCTCGTCAATTGTCCCAGGTCCTGTTTCCATCTATCTTTTAGCTTGTACAGGGACCTCATGCAGGTCTGGAACCGTGATGCATAAATCACTGAGATTTTGTGTCGTTGGAGGAAGGCAATTAGGAGTCTATATTCCAGCGGGGTCTCTTCTGCTACCTCCTCTGGGTGTCCAATGTGACTGTGTAGGGCATGTCAGATCTGCATATAGTGGAACAGACCTGCATATAGCGGAATCTCTAGGAGGCAAGTGGTTCTAATTGCGCCAGGAGACTCCCGAATGACAATAAACCCCCCACAGATCACCTACCTTAGGGATTCCGATAAGGTCCCAGTGCCAGATCCCATTGAGACGTTTTATGCCAGCCAGAACAGTGGAGTCCTATATTGGTGTTTCTAGGGTTATTTTTCCCTCCCATCTCATTGCTTTTTAGGTCGAGCCTAGCGTCAGCGCGCATGCACTGCTCGCTCTGCGAGGCATGCTGTATTAGGATAAGCACTAGCAGGCCTGCCCACTCTCCGCTCATATTTTCCATTGGCTTTGTGTCATTGTCTTTGGTAAATGCTGTCTTCTGATTCATTATGATTCTTGTTAGTCCCTCCTTGTTACCGCCTTGTCGCCATTTGTTACCGCCCATGAGGACTCGATCTATTACTGTGTCCTAACTTGGGAACTTTCATTAACAGTTCTGAAAACTATTTACTTCATTAAGGGACACAGCACGCACAGGGTGGCAGCTTCAGTAATGGCGGACGCTCCCTAACATAATTTACATTTCTTTTTATCTTTTAGGTACGCTCTGTTCCCGCTGCACCAATGCAGAAGTCCTTTGTTCCCCCTCCAAAGCAGCCTCCTCCCACCTCTCATATGCCTGAAAATAAATGGCAACACGGAGCTTGGTTATTTCGCAAATGTTCATAAACAGTTCCAATGGCGCAGGAAAAAAAAAGCCAGTTTAACAAAGTTCGCTTGTGAGCACATTTAGACGAACCCTAAAAGAAAGACTGTTGCCATATTGTTTTTTTAAGGTTTCTTTCACTCAACTCAGCTTGTGAGCACACAATGCACGTCATGGTTTCCATGCTGGTAGTTGTCGCTGATCTTTGGTGGCGCGTCTTTAACAATTTTCTGTGGAGAAGCCTTTTCACTCTTGGAGCTCTGAATCTGTGTCCTGGATTTTGGGTGAAGAAGCAATTGTTTTGCGTTGTGAATCGGTCTGCCAGGTACACTTTGAGTTCAGTTTTTTATTTTAAAAGTTTTATATAGCGCTGGCTAGACCCGGAGGTATCAGAGCGCTTTACATAAGGTTCCACAGATATTATAAAATTACTTCAGTTACACATTACATCAGTTACTAGAAAAACATTTCAAGAGTGTAGAAGCCTAAATAAATGGAGTTTAGAAGGGTAAGGGGGTGGGGTAAAGGGGTAGGAGTTAGATAGAATGGAGAGACGAAGGAGGGTCTGCCCACAGTCTGGCTGGGTAGGTGACGAACGAGGGGGAAGTCCACAGTCCATCTCCTCTTTAGCTATCAGGTAGCTCCATCGGGCATCAGCCAAACAGCTAGGTCTCAGCGGGAAAACAATTCAAAAGCAAAAGCAGCGGCGGGGAAGAAACGAGACAAATGTCAGAAGTCCGGCTGGGTAGGTGACGTCCATGGCGGTGTGCCGGAGCCAATCTCCCCTATAGCTGTCGGTGCAGCTCCACCGGGAATCAGCCATGTATGCGTTTCGGGTTCCACCAGAATAGAGAGAGGAACAGGAGGTGATCCAAAGTCAAGACTCGAGAGGGGTAGGGGGTAGGGAGAAAGGGGAGGAGGGAAGTAAGGTCAGGAGAGTAATCGGTCCTGGTGTTACTGGGGAGAACCTTCAGCTACGTTCTCCAGCTGGCCACTGGGACAAAGATGGTGAGAGGAGAGGTGAGGAAGGGACAGACTCCAAGTTCAGAGCTCCTCGTGGTGAAAAGTCTCCCCTGGCGGCCATCTTAAGGTCAGGCAAGGAGTGAAAACCCCTGTGGGTCCCCACATCCGGGTCCTTTTCAAGGATTGCTAAGACCCTTCCTGGGGCCCTGCTATTACTGCTTTCCCCCCTCAGGGTGCCTCTGGGGTGTCCCCGTGCCATACCAGTGTCTGGTAGAGTGCCCAGGGTGAAAAAACGGCTACTGGCACCACTCAACCTCTAGTTCTGGCTCCTTTCCAGAGGTTTGTATCATACTTTGGTGCTGGCCACACTGCTGGCTCTCACCAGCGGGCACTCACCAGCGTGGCAGTGGTGCGCTCCTCGCCTCCCGCAGCAGCAGGCGCGACCGCGAGTGGCAGCCGCTGTTATTGCAGAATCCGGTTGTGGGCTCCGGCTGGATGCAGCCAGCGGTGACGATCGTCAGGTCCGCGGGAGCGCACCGGGCACGTCGGCTCCCCGCCTGGTGTGATTTGCGGGTGGAGGCTGGTGAGTGACAGGGCGAGGAAGCGGCCTCCGGTGTCGGTGGCAAGCAGCGCGTCAGCCACACGGGCTCCTCGGTAGGCGGGGCGCTTTGTTGGAAGTCCGGAGGCCGGGCGGCGTTGCCAGGTCAAACAGCTCCCGGTTAAACGTAGGTCTGTTCGGGGCTATCAGCCGCGGTAGCTTGAGGGTAGGGTCTGGGTGGGCGGTGCGACATACTCACCGGGCAGGCTGGATTCACCTCTCCAACCACTGCTGCTTTCAGCTAGGCGTTTTGCAAGGCTTACCAAAGCCTCCAAGTTCCAAAAGCCGTCCCTGGTTCCTCTTTCTAACCTCTCACAGCCTTCTTCTAAATCGCACCATGAATATTGGAAGAACAAACACCACACGTTTTCAAAATAACTAACGTGATCAAGGCATCAATGATCATGTTTGGAAGAAGCGCGCCGAAGTCAGTTCTGTCATCAGCATCAGTGTGGGCTCCGGTCTGCCGTGCTTGGAGAACAAAGGATAACCCAATGTCATCATGCTGTGCGTCACATCAGTGGCCACAGCACACACCAAGATGCTCGTTGGAACGCATACTCTATGTGTTGTATTGTACTTGCACTGCCGTAGCGCTTCATACCCAGGCCTGTGTATTTCAAAGGATCTGTGTGATTTACATACACAGTGTTATGACGTCACTGTAAGGGGTAAACGCCCATTTGTTACATGAAGAAAGTGATAACTGGTCCCCCATTAGCATAATTTATTAGGGTAATCTGAAGCAATTCCACAGTCTAATAGTAGTAATAGGTTTGGAAACCACAATGCTAATCGGCGAGTCTAAATAATTTTCACGAAGGTGTGATAAATATTGAATTATATCAGCCCACCAATATTTCGAGATGACTTGGGGTATGTTCACACAAATACATTTAAAGAATGTTTTAGAACAAATATGCAGATGGGGTTGGAGAGATTATAATGTACTGCATAAAAACTGCTTTGGTCAGGAATCTCCATACTTTTTGCTCTCAAGGAACACTGAGTGTGGGTCAGGCTTTCCTGGCTACTCTGAGTGATTGTACAAGGGGCTGTGTTGGGGCTGTGCAAGGGTAGCAGCCGAAGGGCGAGGATTTGCAACTGGCCGGGCCAACAACTGCAAGGCCAGCACGGTCTGCTGCCAGGCCTCCTTCGATGAGACAGGCAGCTGAGGAACCCTGACAATGTGGGCAGTCCGATCCCTACTCGGGGAGGGGCATCTCTCCCCACTAATTAAAGCAAAATGTTTCACTGGTGAGAGAAAAAATATCTTGCAGCGTAGGAGGGAGATGCTTCCTTTCATCTGTTCCACTCGGCAACAGGTTTGGGGGCCTCCTCATGTGCACTCAATTAAACGAAGTCGCCATCTCCTCTGTGTTGCATTTCCCCTCCCCCACAGAGAATGTGCACCATGTTATTGGATTTACATGCGTACATTCAATAAAATACAGGGTACCGTAAAACACAGACCCAGAGGCTGTTCACTTGTCTTTAAAACTTTTGATGATACAACTAAAGTGCCATTAAGGCGCTATTAGTGAGGAGGGGGAAGGGAGTGTTTAGTGCAGGAATGGCTACATGCCACTATTGTGACCTGATTATTTTTTACCCACTGTGTTATTATCGAATGGTAATCCACAGACTGTCTCATAATTTACTCCTGGTACTATCCAAAACGCACATGGAGCTCTGTTAATGATAACACCTATATTCATCTATTCATAGTGGTATATGCACAGATTTGACGATGCCCACATAGTGACTAGACCTGGAGAGAACTTCAATTACTCTGCAGCAATCCGAGTAATTCCATGTTACTCTTAGGCGCATTGGGGGGAAGCATTTGCAATGCAGTAGGTCTCGCATTTGTGACAGTTTAAGCTATTAGTATTCTAAATGACAAGGTCTTTTATTTAGGTTTTAAAACCCAAAACATAAATAAAAGGCATTGTCATTTACAATGTCAATAGCTCAAACTCGCTTGAATGCGAGACCTATTGCATTGCAAATGCTTGTTTAGTTTGTGGTTGTAGTGTTTATGTAAGAGTATGAATTCAGTTTTATTTGGATTTAGATTGAGGAAGTAAGAGACCATCCAGTTTTGCAATGTTTTTCTAGACAGTTCAGCCAATGTCTTGCAGGAAGCTGGTGTCCAGATATATCTGGGTATCGTCGACCTTCTAAAACCCCACCGGCTTCAGTGGTACCTCTTCCAACAGCTATTCGGCTTGAAGATGACTTCCTCAGATACAACCTGCAACCTTGCCTTGCATGAGCATTTTGACTTCCATTTCAGAGACTAAATCCTAAAGTTACATTTCTCTGACTCAGTTGAAGCTGCTTAGCGCATCTCACTTTCGCTCCATCAAGGTCCGCCTTAAATCACGCCTAGGTCCCGGTCAACCATAAACAGTGATTACTGATAGGTCCATTACTTTTTCTTGGTGCTTTTTCTCTCAAATCTTTAAAAACTCATACCTCCAGTTCCCCATAGTGGAATTTTTATGTTTTGGTGTCATTTTGGTTATCAAATTTTACTCTATTTTATAAAATAGTGTAGGATTTTTTGTCTGTTCTGGTTTTGACTTTTTAACTGTTATGGTACTTCTAAATGCCTTACCCATTTTCTGAATGTAAAGACAGTCTGCTTTCATAACTAGCAGGGGTCGAACTCAGGTTTAATGTATTGACACCTGTGTTTGAACATAACAGGTTTGTGACTTTATAACTTGGGATGGACTACTGTGCACCCCAATTAATAATTTACTTCCTTACAATAATTTGACAGTATGAAGTCTCATTCCCAGTGCAAAGCTGGAGAAGTCTTAGCAAGGTGAGTTCTGAAATCCGTGCCTTTAATGGGTTACCATTCAGCTGGAGCCTCATTATCCCCCACAGGTGTGTTGCAGGGCAGCACACTGGAATAACTGCAGTGCAGTATATCATTCATGGGTTTACCCTAGTCCCTTCATTGACCCAGCAAAAGTACTTATATTTTATTTAGTTGAAATTAATGTGACTAGCTATGTGACGCCAGAAGTATGACGCAGTACTTAGTGCTATCTTGGTATTTTAACATTACGAAAACGAAGCCAAGCTGAATGTTTGCTTGATTCCTTTAGCTATAAGATTGAGTTACTCAGCAGCTACTGAAAGTAATGATTTTATTAAATGACTTTCATTTTTCCACAGCATGATTAAACGTGATTAAGCAGCAGTGCCTGTTTGGGTTTACTGTTTACAACTCGTTACCTCCATCCTTGGAGAAATGAGTACAATAATCCTCCTCGTGCTGACAGTGTTGGCGTAGCACAAGCAACGCGCGTGCGTTCGGTAAGCTCGCCGTCGCGCGCAGGGGACGCGCTGCATGTCAGGGCCTGCTCTGGCTCCGCCTGATCCCTGGAAGGTCGGGTGTGGGCCTGTCCTCTCGAGCTCATCTTGGCCTTGGAGAGCCACCGTGACGGCACGTATCCATCACTGTTTATCATCGCGGCCAGACAGCACAGACCCAGGTGACGTCTGCTGGCCCTGCCGCTGATTGAGGTGGCGACCCGCGTCTCCGGTTTACGAGAGCGGCGCTGTCAGAGGGGGCAACATCATCGAGGGCACCAGCCTGGTGTCAGTGCGCGCGCAGCTCGGAGTGACTGCCAGCGTGGGCCCTGCTTGCCTCCAGCAGGACAGGTGTTAACTAGACGGGATGACACTCGCTTTATAGAGTTTCCGGCGGCCAGATTGTAAGGGAGCCAAACACGGTGCTTTAGAGGCACTGAGGCGGACACGAGGGGGTGGGTGGGTGGGTGGATGGATAACCAGTCAGGCGCAGTGTAGATTTGCATCATTGAATCTACCCCTGTTGCATCGCTTCTGCAAAACCGTCAGCAGGGGAGAGCCGAATTAAGAAGCAGGGAGGGATTTCCATAAACATAGTTATGGAAATGAAGCAATTTAATTTCCATCTTTCACCCTTTTAATGTAATCTTGTGCATTCTTCTGCTGAGTGAGTATTTACGCTCTGCTGAGGAAAAATATCGCACAAAAATGCACATTCAAATCGATGAAAGAACGTTTTGTTAGCGAGTTTTCTCGTGTTTGTGTCCGTTTTCGGTATAAAATTAAACGTGACCGCACATGCAAGCGATAACTAAGAGATGCGCTCCCACATACCTAGTCGCACGATGTGCAAAAAGCTCATGAAGTGATTGTGGAAGAAGCGATGCCAGAGATGTTTGATGATCAGCACAGCTAAATGTCACCCTGGGATGCCTGGCGTTGCACACACCCACACCTCGCTGTCGTGGGGTTTGCTTGGCGCTCATCTGGTGCCCCACAAAACCCCTCCACAGGCACGTACCTGTGACTAATTTGGGACTTAGGATCTGTGCTCCACGCATTGCACATGGAGCGGCATCAACATCTTGTTGCTATGGTTCCTTGCCACTGTCTTTCAATTTACAGTGTCGCTGCTCGTCCTCGTTTCAGGTCTGTCCCTGGTATTGGTTTCCTCCTCTTAACCTTGCTTGCCTTTACGGTGATTTGATCTGCTCCATTGGCATGCATTTGTGTCTGGTTTGGAGCCAGGGCCCTGAACTGTGGTATAAAGGTCACCACCCATCCCTGGCTCTAGAATTTCTTCTTTAGAAGGGCTGTAAAGAAGCATGGGTGGGCTATGAAGGTGAGTGAGTACTGGCCAAAAAACAACAAAGTATTTAATCGATCTGACATTTTAGGTGGTGGCATCTCTCCGCGTTTGACATTTTTATCACAATAATCAACACTCAAAGAGCTACATACTTTGCTTTCTTTGATGTGCTTCCCGGTTTGGAGGAGGGGTGGGATGCTGCAGGCTCCTGGTCATATGCAGCAGCAGACATGTTTCCGCTGCCATACAGAGCCACTTCACAGCTTTTCAAGTTTTTAAAAGCTTTGGCAGCTTTTTACTTTGCAAAGCATTGACATTTAAAAATATGATGCAATAAGGGCAAAATCATAATTCAGTTTTCAGGATATCTCTGCTGGTAATTTGTGCATCATAGCAGCTAATAAACTCTTCTGACTTCACACCTCTCCCCAGGCTGCACGCCCCAGTGAAACATTAAGGTGAAAAACGCTTGTGTTTCAGTTCTGAATGGCCTTGGGTGGGCCTAGCCCACCCTCTAGAACTGGGCCTGTCATCACCCATGTGCAAGATGGGCATAGTTCTTTGCAATGCACCGTGCGTGGTAGCTTTCATCAGTTAGGCACGTATGAGCAATCGGATGTACCAGAAATTCAAAAGATTGACGGCAAAGAAAATGTGATTCAATATGACTTGCATCGATCATTTTCTCTCTAACTCACTAAATTCATTTTATGAACCTGTCTATACCATGGCCTTAATTGTTTGGTAGCCCCGAATTGTTGTCTAGACCAGCAGTTGTGTCAGACCTTTTGACTTCTGTCGACCCCTATTGAATCATTTCTTAAATCCAGGGACCGCCCCCCCCCCCCCCCCCGAGTCATTACTTGAAGTCGAGATACCCCGGCCTAAGCAATTTTTATGATTTGAACCTCAAAACAATACACGCAAATACAATAACAAGTATCAACCTATCAAATTCTTAGATATTGAAGAATGTTGTTTGATTCACAATAACATTTGGAAAAGCTTTTTATATTTCCAATTTGCTTCTTTATTTGTTGATACTTTATTAATTTTTATTTATGATTTTTACTATCATTTAATATTGGAAAACATTTGAGGACTTCCTGAGTAGACCTCGCGGACCCCAGGTTAAGAAATATTGCTCTAGACTAAGTCTTGCCATATGTTTTTAGTACTTGGGATTTGTTCTTGGAGAACATTCAGTATCATTCTATTAAAATGTGAAAAAAACATCCTTTTACAGCAAGTCCTTAGCTCTGTGTTTGTTAAAAGCCAAGCATCATCTAAATCATGGACAAGCTACTTGGCAGTTGTTAGTAACTCTGCGTGTCTGATAAAGTTCTCTGTAAGCCATGCACAGCCACAGTTGGGAGAAAGGTCTGCTGGGACCCGGATTGCAGCTGGCTAATGGCACAGATGGAACACTCATGAGATGGTGGTTGTATTTTGTGTTTTACTGTGGTGGTTGCTGTAAGAACACTCTGTTGGTTGGATTTGGGATCGAATTACATCGGAAATAAAATAAGAAAATGTGCTGGATCACTTTTTAGGGGGAGAAGAATGGGCATCACGTCAATGAAAAGCTGCGTAGATCACAATCTGAAACGTTTGGATTTCATCTGCGAACAGATGTGCTTCAAGTGCAGGCTTTTATTATCTTTGTGCTATATTCCAGTCAGTATCCAGCCCATACAGCAGTACTGGGTATTAATTAACAAACCAGCTAGACAATGTCCCAAATATTATATAGAACATTTAATTTGTAATTGATTCTGGCTTAAAAATTACCTAATGCTGTGTAATTAGTAATCTGTAGGGGTGGAGGAACGAGCTCACAAACTATATTTTGCCATTCTTTCTGTTGGATGTTTTCACTCACCTGACATTTGTCTTGCTGTTAGGAACTTGTTTGACTGTGTTTTGCTGTTTACCACAGGAAAAGAGAGGGTTTAACTCTCCCCTCCCTGAAGAAAGTTATCCAGCAGTGCTGCTCATTTCATTATTGTTTCCCCCAAACGGGTCCCAGGATGCTTGTTTTTGTTCCAGGGAGGACCTGGCTTGGCTGTTCCGGCCGGACTGTTCCCATGAGGAACAGTGTCAAGACTGATTTGCATATGGCTGGGTCTAAACTGGGGTGGTGCAGTGAGCAGAAGAACAGTGGATTTAACCCAGATCGCCTGACTGGGGGTGAATGTTTGATTTGCTCTGCATTCCATCCATCATCTGTGTGTCTTTTGCTTTATTATTATTTCACTCAGACACGTGTTTATAGAGACCTTACAATGAGATACTCGCATAACTGGGTGACTTGAGATCTAAAATTCAGCATATCATTCCAATTTATAATGCAGTCCACTCTCATGACCTTCTCCATTCTCCACTTTCAAGGATTCCAGGATAATAACTCCCCCCATCCATCTTACCCTAAGGGCGGAATTCTCTTGGGTTTCCTTCTTATCTCACCTTTCAAGTGTTATTATTGATAACCATTCTTACCCAGGCTCACAGCTACTGTTTAACAGTTGAAAACTCTTCCATCCTGACCCATGACACAGTCCTGGAGCTCAACGTTTTGGTGAGTGGGGAGCGGATCCACTCCTATAAGAACCACTCCTTGTAAGCTCAAGGCCCATTAAAGGTCCCGGAAAACTGCTCAATCCACAATAGACAGTCTTCCATAGTCCGTAGAAGATCTCAGCATCTTAAATGTGGACATACAGATCCGTACACTACAGAGTCTCTGAAATTATGTAGCAGGGGAGTACCAAATTATGCTACAGGATGAACTAAATTATGCGTTCAGAAAAGGCAAAATATGCAACGCAATGCAGCACATTTTGTGACACTATTATTTCATCATTTTAATATACGATAACACTGGCTAGGCGAAGAATTCACCTCATGAGTACCAGTTCAACAACCAAATACAGCAATAAGTAACTAAAAGATGACCAGTCAACCTTTGTGAAGGCCTTGCACTTTGGGGGAGCATATATTGCCACGTTTTTAGTAACTTTGAGCTAGAAACCAACTTTTTTGGTAAAATTTGCAGATTAGGCAAAAGACAATTGTTTGTGCCAAATGCTGCAAATCCATAACTATGCAGAAAAACACTGCTGCAGAATCCCATAATTTCAGTGGTCCTGGCCATAGATAAGTTACATTAAAACTCTTTCAAGCCGAGCAACTGTATTTCATAGGCATTCTCACTTATTGCCTCAACTGGTCTAAATTGCTTTTTACACTTTAGAGAGGAGTTACAGTCAACCTTCTAATAAAATGTAATCCTTCTCAGGACCCCTCCATAAAAGCTTGGTTTTAGTCCCTTAACAAATACAAATATATGGATTTCTCTATAGATCAGGGAACCAAATCTCCCTCTGGGATGGGAAGTACGAACACATGCTCAGCTATCTCTAATTTTCCTTCTCTCAACCCTAAGTGCAGCTGCGCATTCACAGGGACACAATAAAAGGAGCCAGTGTCAACCATGCACAACAACAAAACACTTGCAGATTGACCACACTTGCATTCCAACCAGACACATCAACACCATATAAATGTTAGCATTTCACTCTTTTTCACTTCACATTACGCCAAAGGATAGTAACAGATAACACAGTAAGAGCACATGCCTGGTCAGCACACAAACCAGCACCAAACTCACACCTTTCCTTGGTTGGAAAGGACTACTTTTGGAATAGGTTGCTACCCTCCTGCTAAATTGGTTTAGCATTTTTTCAGGGGTAAGAAGCGCTATAGAAATGCAGCTACAATTCAATACAGTAGCATCTGAACAGATAGTTAGAACATTATGGTTATCTCATAAGCAAATAGGGTGTTTTAAGATAATAGGGGAATTATATGATAGACCATAAAACGACACATGGTTGAAGAGTAATGGTTTGCCTTGGGGACACCTGAAGAAAGTTTCATAACTATGGGTGAAATGCAACTTGAAGCCAATTTTGTCAGAGAACAAAGCAGGCCAGTGTGTCATTAGGGACTTTGGATGCAGTCTTTATGTGTTGAAACTTGGTGGTATGATCACAGATGCTGACAGCTGCTGAAAGATTTAGGAGCCTGAGCAAAGACACATGGTCGCTACAGTGACCAGAATGTCACACCAAACTGTCTGAAAGTTGGTGTCAGGGACTCAGGTTCGATTAAAAAAAGCTTGCAGCAGACGCATAACACGTTTAACACTAAATTTAGAATACAATAGTAATCATGCTATGGGTCTGTACTCATCTGTGTATCTTTGTCTTTTAGTAACTGTGTTTCAGTATTACCTACAAGGGAGGGACATGAAACCTGCAGAAAGTGTTAATAATCTTAGTGCAAAACGGACGGGAACTGAGAGGCAGGGCGACTGACTAGGACCAGCAGCCTCGTGGTTTTCTTTTAAAAGGGAGGGGTTGACATTGACCAGGTGTAACACTTGACTGTCTCTTCACAAATGAGGCATAAAGAGCTGTAAAACCTAGATGTTGACAGGTGTATGGGAGAGACAAAGAGCAACTATAGCCAGGGATCCCTGATGTCGTTCATGATCGATGAATCTACGTCTCCTTACAGCCAGCAACATTAGGGAATGTCATGCCAGTCAAGGGAAGAAACAACCAAGATCACCCTGATTTCAAGAAGGTGGTAAAGACCTCACTTTTCCCTCATAGATGAATGATCATACAAACCAAGAGACAGAATCATTCAGCATTACAAGAAGGGCATGGAAAATGACTCTGGATCACAGCCACATTAGAACAACTGAAAGGTGGCGAAGCAAATCTCTACGTGAGGACCCCATGTATTACATCAAAACAGTGTAAACAATGCAATTTCTCTGATAATTACTGCATTTAAAAAAAGTCGGTTTGGAGAGTTAAGTTCAGGACTGGTGCACAAGGGGCAACACCATTAAACTGGGAGAAAGCAGGGCTCAGCGAACCCCGCTTAGACACTCTTCTAGAAATGGGGTGATATCAGAGGCTACTGGAACATTTGATATGCTGAGTAGGACCACATTCTCTCGGCTTCCCCAGTCCTGATCTTTGGGTACTCAAATTCCCCATTGACCCTTATTCTTTCGTCTCTCCAGCTCATTCAGAAAAATAATGTGTGGGTTGGCTGGGAAACTATACACTTAGTCATCAGGACCAAAGAGAAAGTAAGGGCTGCAGTCCCACGTACTTAGTATTCAGAAGTAATCAGCTTCACCTGCACTCTCTCTGGTCACCCCAGCAGGGCATGCACCTCAGTCTCCAGTATAGCAACCACTTCTAATGTGTCTCCATCGAGCGGTTTTGGTGCTAATGGTAGCTCGCGAGCTCCCTGTTAGTAGCCCACAAGAGCGAAGCCCAACCCAGTGAGTCACACAGAGGGACTACGCTGTGAAAAGGTACCAGCGTTACTCACCTCTATAACCCCTCAGCCAGGCAGCCAGAATAATTGCTGTGGTCCACCATAACACACAAACTCCAACTTTGGTGGTCTGGGGCAGTAGCATGACCACCTACCACCACTTTTAGTCCAGCAAAGCGGCTTGTCGGTTGGTCATACTCAGACCCCATTCAGTCAGTCACACTGAGTGTGAATACTGAGCCCGAAAAAAGAATGTTGTAGTAGCCAGAGACACTTGATTGGTGAGACTACAGGAGACAGAAAGAAGTGCGTAAGCCGAGTTTTAGAGCTCATCCAGGGCTGAGAGTTGAAGCAGAAATACATCTTATTTATTTAGGAGGATGGTTGCTGGGTGTGCTTTCGTACATGTATTTTGTCCTGTTGCGCCTCCCTGTTATTTGGGATAAATAGAAGTATCTGGCTCCCCAGGTTTTCTTTCTTGCATTAAGTTAATCTGTTGCACACGTTTCCGTCACCTGTATAGTTGTGGCCCTAGCCCAACAATTGGAAATCTTCACTTGGTTTGGACATCTTTAGTTTGATTGTAGCATATTGGCAGCTATGCTTGATATAGTGTGAACATCCTCGGCCTGAGGGTGGCAGCGCTTGGCATAATGATGGCCACGATTGGCACATGTTCGTCCTCTTTGTCGTTAAGGTGTCCAGCCGGCCCTGGCACAGTGGTGATACAAGCACAGTGTTGGGTATTCCAGGCATATTGTAGGCATTCTTGGCTTTATGGTGGTCGTGCCTGGGCAGGAGGCAGAATGGACATGACAAACCCATGTTTGAAACCATGTATGGACCTAAAATGAAAAGAGTGTATTTTCAGAAACAGATGAGGTTTGAAGACATGTATTTAAAACTGATATTTGAATGACCGTTCATGCTGAACTGGGAAACGAATTGGTGCTTACTTTATGTTAGATGGCACTTGTTTGATATGGCTGTTATTTAATTAGTTGTGTAGGGGCATGTCCTATTGAGAAGGCACTTCTGACATTGCCGTTAACTCAGTCTGATGCGTTGGGATGGAAATAATAATCCGGCACAGGGTGGTAACTTTTCTGTTCTGCAAGTGATAAGATCCTTCATGCGCTTGGGAAGGTTTTCATTCAGTATACATAGCTCTTATTCTAAAATACCTTATGGACCCTTATTCTAATGTGACCCGTCTAGCACTCAAGTTATCCAATAAACCAGAGTCTTACAATAGTATGGTCAGCAGTAAAGAGCTTGTCGTCTTCATACTCAAAAGGTGTTCCTATCGGAAGGGGCATGGCATATGCAGTGTATGCACTGGTTGGTGTGGCAGACAAATGTTTGTGCCATTGGCAGGGTGCAAGGCTTTCAAGGGTGTGTGTAGCAAGGGTATACAACCCCTTTCAGATGCTGCTCATACATCATGCCCACTGGTCGTCAGCCGCCAGAGGGAGAGTGACGCAGCGCCTCCTGAGAACGAATTCCTCATTAAGGCGCTATTCTGCTTCCCCTTCCACCCTGCTGCTTTGTTCACTTGGAGAAGTGACTCACTGTGCTACGCTTTCACCTGTGTGTGCTACACATCATGTAGTGTAATAAGCAGGCTTTTTTCCCTGGCCTATGCAGATTATGTTACCTGAGCCAGCTTGCCCTACCAAGCCTCTCAGGTCTGGTCGAATACATTTCAGTGTAGGTGTGCGCCAGCCCTAACTATGTCAAAACGTAAAAAGTTGCCAAAAGGATCTTTCCATGTTATGTGAATCCGAAAGGGGAGAGCTGTGTTGGCTAACAAAGTTGGGGATGAATTGCCTACAATCTGAATCTTGCTGACTGCCTCCGCACTAGTATTTTTTGTGCCATGTAAGAGAGCTTGGTTTTTAATGGCTCTTTAGTTTTAATACCAGATTTGTCTTTTTAATGTTTTCTGATGTTACAGGTGTGTATCTGTCTTCTTTTTTTAAGTGGGGTTGGTGTTACGGGTGCATAATTGTAAGGATTTTAAGTAATTATGCAATAAATTATTTCATTCATATCCTTTCTAATGAATCTTTTCTGGCACCACTCTAGATTGCTTATACTTTTTTTTTTAAATTAATATTTTTATTAACAATGCTCATGAGACCATTCAGTACAAAATAATATAATAAAGCATATTTGGAGATACCACAAAAGTTGACCACATAAATAATCAATGGGGAACAGCGAGGACAATCAACCATCATCAACTCTGACTTTTCTGTGTCCGCCCAAGACTCTCTGTACATCCGCCAGGGCCCCCATAATTTCTTGGTACACCCCCTGCTTTTGTACATAGTTTCTTCGGCCCTCTGGGACCAGTCGAGGTCCCGCTCCCATTCCTCCCAGCGCGGGGGTATCTGTGCCCCCCACCCCGAGCAATATTTTGTTTCGTCACTCCCGCTGCCAGAGCTAGCCATATTTCCACATACCTGGACCAGTCAGTGTCACCTTTAATCATCAGTAAAAGCTACTTAGGCTCCAACGGAACCGTCCCCCCCCACCACCCTCGACATGATGTCTGTGACCCTCGTCCAGAAGGGGATGATCTCCGGACACTCCCACATTATATGAAAGAAAGTGCCTTCTCGCTGACAGCCCCTTAGACATAATGCCGAGTGACTCCTGCCCCATGCAAAAAGGTGCGTGCGAGGATAGTAGGTACGGTGAAGGAGTTTTTGCTGTATCAGCCTGAACCTTGAGGGGATTGCGATTTCTCTAGAACTCTGTATCGCATCCTGCCAATCCTCATCGTCAGTATCTCCAAGGTCCTTGGCCCAGGCTGTCCTAAGAGCGGTCAGGAGGTCGGGTATGTTGTTTATTAATTTACGATAGATAGTGGACGTGGGTTTCTCCATAATGGGGTCCAATAGGAACCCCTCTTCCATTGGGCAGTACTCCGGAATGGACGTACCCCTTGGTATGTGTGACCAAAGGACATGTAGGAGTCGTATATGATGATATCTTTGTGACTGGTGTAGGGGGTATTCCCTTTGGAGGTACTCAAAGGAGCGGGGGGAATCCCCTTTCCAGTTGTCACCAAAGTACTCAATACCAATTAACTTCCACCCCTTGAACCCTGTTAGAACAGACACCACCCGCAGTTGCTCACCAAGCCTCAATGGGGTTCTCCCGGTCCGTGTGTTCGCCCAGCCTAGAAGTTTATTAGCCTCTTTCCAGCACTGCAACACTACTCTGTTGTGTTCGGGCCATACCGTCTGCGACCTCCGAGCGTAAAGGAGGGGTTCACAATTGCCCCCAGGCATAACCATCCTATCTTCTCGGTATGCGGGTTCACTACTGTCCGTATAGACCCAGTCGTTTATCACCTGGAGCTGCGAAGCCCAGTAATATAATTTAACATGTGGGAGCGCCAGTCCTTCATCATATACACCCCTGTGAAGCTTGTGCAACGCAATTCTAGGGGACCCTCTGTCCCACAGCAAGGTTCGTAATTCCTGTGATATATGTTTAAACGCGCTGGGGGACAGGATAAGGTGTATTCTGTAAAATGTAGAGTAGTTTCGGCAATGTAAGCATTTTAAATAATGCTGCCCTGCCCATGAGAGTGAGTGGAAGAGAACGCCAATGACTCACATCAGCGCGTAGGCGGGCCAGTTGGGGTTCAAGATTCCTGTCAAAGAATACCTTCTTGTCCCTCGTAACTTAAACTCCTAAGTATTTAAACCCCTCGGTCACCACCGGGGCGGAGCACTGAGAGGGGACCCGAGGAAGGGGACCAGATAATGGGAAAATCACTGATTTTGACCAGTTAATTGTATAACTGGAGTAGCTGCCAAACAGCTCAAAAAGATGCAGCACCTGAGCAATCGAGTGGTAGGGTCGCGCCAGGTACAGAATGATATCGTCGGCGTAGAAGGAGATACGCTCTTCCCACTCCTCCGTTGCCGCCAGTCCCCAAATCGCGGGGTCCCTCCTGATCCAATGGGCCAGTGGTTCCAGCGCTAAAGCAAAGAGGAGAGGAGACAGAGGGCAGCCCTGCCTGGTATCTCTCCGCAGGGGGAAAGCCCTCTAGATAGACCCATTGACCCTCACCCGGGCCGTGGGTTATTCGTACAGAGTCGTACCCAGCTGCAGAAGATCGTTCCAAAGCCCAGTCTCTGTAGGACCATAAACAAATACTGCCATTCAATACTATCAAATGCCATCGAGGCATCATGTGACATCAATGCCGTCTGTGTGTTCCCAACATCCTCGGTCATATACAGCACCCCATATAGTCGCCTTAAATTATGGTGGGTGCTTCTGCGGGGCATAAACCCGGATTGGTCAATGTGCACTAACTCCGATATAACAGACACCAGCCTATCGGCTAGGGCTTTAGCCAAGACCTTGGCGTCCACGTTTATTAAAGATATGGGGCGGTATGAAGCGCACTGGTCCGCCGGCTTCCCTGCCTTGTAAATTACTACGATTGTCGCTGCTCTCGAGTTAGGAGGGAGTCTCCCAGACTCGCGCGCCTCAGCGAACATCCTAAGAAGGGGGGCAGTTACAATAGCCGCCTGTCTTTTGTAGATCTCCACTGGGATCCCATTCGGCCCGGACGCTTTCCCAGACTGTAGGGAATTGAGAGTATTCCCGAGCTCCTCCTCTGTAAAGGCCGCCTCAAGTCTTTCACTCATTTCAGTGGACAACGTGGGCAAGGAAAAGTCACGCAGGAATTCCGCGCAGTCATTTTCGGTCCTACTGCATACTGGCGAATATACACTTTCGAAATGTGTCGCGAAAGTCTGCTATTTCTGAGCTAGTTGAGCAAAGCGAACTAAATGAATCCCTTACCTCAGACACCCATGAGTGGTCCCTATCACTGCGTTCCAGCCACGTCAATAACTTCAAAGCCTTATCCCCAGCATCATAAATGCAATGCGTAGCTTCTCACTCGGCCAGGGCCCTGAGGTCTTTTTGTTTCAGCATCAAACTATGGCGACGGTCCACAGAGGAGGCAATCTCACTATCTCCTTCCAGTTGCTGAATCTCACCCTCTAGCTGCCGGATCTGAAGAGATTCCACCTTCTTTTGCGCCCCAAGCAGTGCCTGAGCCAACCTCCGTAACAGAGTCTTATAGGCCTCCCACAACGTGATTTGGGACTCCACCGATCCCTGATTTTCTTTGAAGTAAAGCTTAGATCCATCCCGAAGCTTCTTTACGTTGACTGGGTCCCTGAGGCGCCAGGGGTCTATCCTCGAATATGTCGCCCTGTTGACTACTGGGCCATTAAGGGTGACACAGACAGGGGAATGATCTGAAATGCCCGTGCCATGAATGTAGTCTCAGAGAAGTCCCCCATTTGGTCGTTACGAGCGAAGAAGTGATCGATTCTAGAGAAGGATCCGTGTCTCACGGAGTAATACGTGTACTGTCTGAACGTAGGGTTATGCGCCCACCACAGGTCGCATAGTCCCAGGGCTGTGACAAAGTCTACCAGGACCCGTTCTCCCTGCCTGCTCATCGGTGAGCTGGACCGATCCAGTTCCGAGTTCATGACTGCATTCGTGTCCCCCACCAATAAGAAGGACACCCTCGGGTAGACCCATCAGAAAGGAACTCAACTTTGGGAGGCTCATGGTCTGAAGGCCAGGGGGTAAGTAGCAAGAACAGAACTCTAAGACACGCCCCTCCCACCTACCCGCAGCCGTCACAAGGCAGTCAGCCTCGTCCGTCCACGTGCCTGTCATAACTAGGGGCAAGGTGTTACGTATGAGGATTCCCACCCCTCGTGATCCAGAGGTGAACCCCAAATGGGCCACCATCTTGTAGCCAAATGGGTTTAGTGCCCTACATCTACTCCCCCTTAAGGTGCGACTCCTGTATCAGGACTACATCTGGGACGTGTCTTTTTAGGTGCTGTAATACGAGTGTGCGTTTGATTTTGTTGCCCAGCCCATTCACATTCCAGGTCCACACCCATATTTTAGCCGGATCACCCACCATGACGAAAGATCCTCAACCCCCTCGGATACTCCCTTGTCCCCTCTGTGCCCCCATGGAAAATCCCCAAACATTGATGTATATCTTGGTCTCGAGCGAACTTCCCCATTCCCTGAATTAGAATGAACCAAAGACCCAACGCCCCCCTCCCTGCCGCCCTGCTAGGTGAGTCCCCAACCTCCCACCATTCAAACTTGCAGAGTGCCTGTCGCCCCAGCAATTCACGAACAAACATTTGTGAGGAACCATGAACTTTCAGTCATCCGGAAGGACTACACATCAATTAACAAATGTCACATGCCCACACTACGTATTTTAGGTTAGCAACCTAGATACCAGCCTACCCCGGCTCTCCATCTCCCCGTGAACATGGAGGAAACAATCCAAAGTCACAAATCATGCCATGTCAAGGTCCATTACGAAGGTCACCAACCCCCCACCTCCCCAGAGGTCACATTATAATTTGCCCCTCACCCCACTTCTAGGAACCTATAGGGCGCATTTGAAACCAGCCCGCAGAATTAACCATGTTCAAACTACCCCAAAGTCACTTCGCTGCCCGCTGATCCTGTCTCTGACTGGCAGTTGACCGCCCTTCGTCAAGCTCAGTGTCCTCTCCATTGTGGCAGGACTCAGGGCGGTGCGGGCCGCCCTTCTGACCAACAGTCTGCCAACCCTCGAGCCAGTCAGTGGCCTCTTCCGGCGCCTCAAAAAAGTACGCTTTTCCTCCATCCAGGACTTTGAGTCTAGCCGGGAATAGCATTATGTATTTCACTCCCTGTTCTCTGAGTGCTTTCTTGACTCCATCGAAGGAGCGCCGCAGGCGTTGTACGCGGAGCGTGAAGTCTGGAAAGAACCGGATGGTGGCATTCTCCAGCCAGTAGATTGCTATGCACTCACGCCGCCAGCAGGATAGCATCTCTGTCCTTTAAATTCAGGATGCGGGTGATGATTGTGCAAGGAGGGGCCCCTGGCTGGGGCTTTCCCCCCAGTGCCCTGTGTGCCCTCTCAACGGAGAAAAAGTTGGATAGACGTTTGGGCTTCAGCTGATTTAGCACCAGGTCCTCTATAAACCAGTCCATAGAGGGTCCTTCCATCCCTTCCGGCACCTTCACTACACGGATGTTATTGCGCCGGGCTCGCCCTTCCTGATCTTCTAGCCGGGCATAAAAATCAGCTTGTTTTTTTGTGAGGTTGCAACTTGTTCCTCCAGTCGTTTGGTTTTGGACTGAAGGCTCCCGATGCCTGTCTCGGCCGCGGACACCTTCTCCGACATTTTCTTGAAGTCCGCGCGCAAGAGATTGACTTCCTCTGTCACCGTCCTCGGTGTCGTCCTGATGACTACCTCCCATTGCTCCCTCTTCTCGCCCCATTGCGACAGTGTACTTGTCGATCTGGTTCGCCTGCCCTGGGCCTGGTGGTTTAGTGCGGCCCATGATGGAGAGAATACGGTGTCCCCGGGTCACAAACAATCTGCTGGAAGGGTCCCAATTTTGATGAGCTGAACTTCTACCCCTGCGCTTGGTTCGTATGTTTGATGGCAATCCGGCCACCGTCAGGACCAGGCGCCACAGGGGCCTCCACCACGCAGTATGCCGCTGCGATACTCACATTATGCTCCTTCAGGGGAGCCTCGCATTGGGCAGAGAGGACTGTCAGAGCGTAGACGGGGCCTCCTCTAGGATAAATTACCAGAGCTGCCTCAGGTCGCTGCCCAGGGCCAAAAACCGGCGAGTATGTGAGTCTTTGCGCTTACACACAACAGGCTAATCTATGGCCCCACAGTAGGTTCGCCAGGCCGCAACCGCGTATCCTCCAGCAGACTTCTCAAAGCACTCCCGCAGCAGAGGGCACGCGCCCTCCCCCCAGGGGGTCCGCTATTGTGCAGGGACCAGACACGCTCCTCCCGCAGTGATCCGGTCAGCAGTCCACAGCCGCCTGAGATACCCGCTCCCAGCCGATGAGGGAAGGGCTGCACACCACCCCAGAGTCCTGGATGGCGCCGGGGGGGGCGCAACAGTTCAGGAGGAAGCTGCTTCCCCCTCCAGGTTGTGCTCACTCACTCGCCGTCGGAGATGCAGGGCCCACTGGTGCTCAATGTTTCGGCCGTGGCGACTCACGGCCCGTCTCGGACCTCTCAACACCTGGATCACACGCTGTCTCTGACTACTCCGGCTCGTCCTCTCACACCGATCCGCCTCAGGGAGCAGTCCGCATCGGCTCCGCAGTACACCGGCCGCAGCCGAAGGGGGATCGGAGGTCCCCGCTCACGGATCTCCGGTGGGCGCCATCTTGCCCTCGCTCAGCCACAGCCCTCCGTTCGCCGTTCTTTCGTCGTCGGTCCGGTTGCTCGGCTGCCACTCGCCTCACTTGGACGCCGCCACTCTCCGGTGCAGTCAGGCATCCACTGGTGCCCCTTTAATGAACTGATGATACCGGATGGTAGGGTTTATTCGCCAACCGCTAGCGCAACGCTCTCAGCAAGCGTCCATCTTCCACGGCTGCAAGCCATGCCCCCTCCTGGATTGGCTTATACTTGGGGGAGAAAGTAGCATGGACTACCTGGACTCAGAGGGAAATACATTGACAACACCCCCTTTAGAGCTTAGCTTTCATAAGCAGCGCTGTTTACCAGCTTGCAGCCGCGGTGCTGCTCTGGGCGCTGCATTCAGCTTTTCAGTAGAAGCAAAGAACAGTAAAAGCAACTACTGCAGTTGAATCTTCATAAGCTCCCCCTCTCTCCCCTGTGCTCCTCGTGCTGTGTGCACAGCTCATCTGCTGCCGAGCTCACTCTGCATCTGCCACAAGCAAGGCTTTGCATTTTAGATCTGCTTACCCAGTGGAACTTTCAAACCTAGGAGTGCAGAACATTGCATAATTTATAGTGCAAAAAAAGTATAAAAAAATATATATACAGCCTCCAGTAGTCTCGGGGGAAGCAAAGTCCACATTGCAAATTGAAGGCAGTTGGGAGGATGCAGAATGCTGTTGGAAGGCACTCAAGCGCAGTTTATCGCTGGTTACTGCGATTTTATGGAAATATCTTCAGAAATACTGAGAGAACATCGTGTAACTTGTTTATTTTTTACCATTAGTGCTGAATTTTACTAAGTGTATTTGTATATGTATACGACCTCAAATTACACTTTCTAAAGGTATAGATTTGCAACAGAGGGAGGGATTGAAATGTGCTTTTTCTAATTTGACAGACATTTGTTAGCTTTAGAAATGGAAATCAACCTTTCATAGTGTTGGAAAGCAGCAGTCTCCAAAGCAAACGCATCATCGCTCTGCCTGTGCCAGCATTTTCAATTGGCCTATCAGTCAGCTTATATATGTGATGCACACTACTAGAAAATATCTGAACCTCTGTGCAAAGTTTTTAAAATGCCACACCACCTTTACAAAAAATAGCATATGTTTGTCAACTTGACAAACAAATGCTTTTTTTTTTGTAAAAGCGCCCCATACAGCGCTTTCTCTATAGTTGGCGGGCGCGCCCCTTTCTTTAGACGAGCCAGGCTTAAAGAAAGGGGCACGGCCGCCATTAACATGAAATCGCGGCATGGGGCACTTTTCCCAAAATAGCATTTGCAATGCAATAGGTCTCGCATTTGCGAGAGTTTAAGCTATTGGCATTGTCATTTACAATTCCAATAGCTCATACTCCCGTAAATGAGAGACCTGTTGCATTGCAAATGCTTGTTTCTAATTAGCATTGCTTTGTAGACTAAATAAAGGTGGAAGGTAAAACCTTTTAAATAAGACGCATCTCGTAACCACAAATTAATGATGTTTTAATACGATCATTGAAGCACAGTAGTACCAGAGACCATATCTTTCTGCAAGATATGGGGCTTTTTTAGTAGAGAACCCCATAGTTGCCAAGGTTTCAAATTGCCATGTGTGACATTTTTATAATTTCAGTGAAATTATGAGTGACATTTCAACGACTATGAGTGACACTTTCCCGCGAGCAAAAATCATGCAATGAAGACGAGGGAAACTTCTAAATATCAGAAATTACAGCCATTTGAGCAACAAGAAACTCCAAGAAGTTCTTGAAACTGCTGCAGAGCACCAGAAACGGAAGGGCACTAACCCTAGTGCTCCCTTCTGTAATCTGATTTACTTTAAACAAATGCGTAACCATGATATTAAACAAGCCTTTCAGTAGCAGTACTTTATTGAAGTTCTGTGTACATATGCTGACACATGCACATTTAAATACAAAAATACTTACTGGATGCAAGAGATTTGTCATTTGCATAAAATAAATAATATTCTTTTAAAGTCCATATGTACAGGACTGAGGGGGATGAAAGGAATGAAGCGAATCATAATGACCCCCCACAGGATGATGTGAGAGAGCAAAGATCCCTGGCAAAACACGCACCACCCGTAGTCTGAAGATAAACCCTCTCAGTTAGTACTGGTGCCCAATGATAACCTCAGTATGATGACGAGACAGAGCAGCCCTGCAGATTACTGTGAATTTGAATTGAAATCAGATCTTGCAGATAGAAGGATGACGAGACAGAGCAGCCCTGCCTGCAGATTTAACTAGTGTGACGGAAATTAAAATGATCAGATCTGCATAACTAAAGCAGAAAACAGACTACTCGTCTGCATTCGAAATTCGTCCTTGCATAGGAAACCTACAGGCTGATTGAAACCGAGTGCTATTTTTCCGCTCCTTAAAAGTTTGGCAAATGATAAAACTAATCTCACGGTATCATGGCCCCTGTGGCGTTTATCATATTTATCTCTTTTTATAACACTTAGAGCTCTCTGAAAATATATTGTTGCTAACCAACTACATTGGTTTTTGAAAAATATTTCTTACTTGTATTTTTTGTCTGGCTGCTGAGACCATCCCATTCCAGAATGGCCTACAGGTTAATGCAAGCCCTATGTTTTGAGGAAGGCTAGACGTTCCATTCTTCCGGCATGTAAACTTCTGTGACGACAGAAGGGCCAGAATCCGTGTTGATGACTGACAGGCATGCGGTGGCCTGGAGGTGCCCGGTACTAACAGGCAACTGCTGGGTTGTAGCGGAGGGGTTCGTGGGTATTAGCAGATGATAGATCGGCGGGCGCAGAATGGTAAACAATTAAAGCTTGCATAGATTAGAATACTGATCAGATTGCAGTGCGTGCGCTCCACGGCGCTGTGTGCCAACTTACAACATACAGTATAGTCAGTGGCAGCAGGCTGCAGCCTGGCGTCAGCATGGCCAAAGTACTAAGTCTTACTTGAGCTTTAGTTCAGAGCTGACTGTCTCTGTCTACCATGTTCCGGTCCGGTGGCCAAGGTGGTGAGCCGCACGGGGACTTGCGGCCGCACAGCGCACTGCATGCAGTCTCCCCTCGTTCATGCCTATCATGATGGGCGGCGGCCATGATGCAGAGAGTTAAGTGAGTCTGCACTGTCGATGCTGTTGCCAGATTTTTAGACCCGTCCCAAGCCCAAAGCCGCTCAAATATAAGCCCAAAATAAGCCCAATCAGACCAGTTCCAGCCCAAAAACCAGCCCAAATTAGCAAGTCTCCAATTATGCACAAATTGTCATCTGAAACAATTTTAACGACAAATATACATTCTATTCAATATACAGATGGTGGGAGGGTGTTAACTGCCTTAATGCTATTAATTTTTAAGACCAGTTCTCACTGCGACTTCTAAGAGCCCCTGCAGCTCCACTCTGCCTATTGCTTAAAGATTCAGCCCCCCCCCCCCCCCGAAATCAGCTCCAGTTCGAGCGGCAAACAGTGTGCGTCAGTGCGCGCCTTGGCATCAGCAACGTGGTGAAGCACGGAGTGTCAGATCTATGCCAGGACAGTGGTAAACAGACGCACGCGGTGCTGCCAGCAGGTGCGTGCGAGGTTGGGTGGCCCCTGCACGACTGTTTTCGAAGCTGGGCTGGCCTACGAAAAACCGATGTGGTCAGTTTTGTTTTGGGTGTTAAAACACTCTTTACCTACGTCAACTTCCTGGCATCTATTAATATTCATCACTTCCTACAAATAGGGTGACCAACTGGCATGGGTGCAAATTCAGGACGGGGAGTGTAAAAATTCAGGACAAAGGGTCAAAATTCAGGACAAAAATTCAGGACGGGAGGTCAAAATTCAGGACAAAACTTCGGGACAAAAGGTACGTTTTACAGACACATCAAAGGTGGTCGCGTAATAGTGTATAAGTAATTCCATCTATATCCAAACATTAATACACTTGAAAACGTGCGTATCTTTCCATCCATCATTTCACTCATCCATTCATCCACCCTTTCACCCTATCCATCTGTACACTCATCCATCCACTCTTCCACCCAACCATCTACTCATCCATCCAGCCATTTATCCACTCACCCATCCAGCCATCCTTTCACTTACTCATCCATCCACCCAGTTACTCATCCATCCACCCAGTTACTCATCCATCCACCCAGTCCCATTTTCAGTCATCCATTCATCCTCCCTTTCTCTCTTCTTTGACCCTTTCACTTAGCCATCCTTCCTTTCTTCGATCCACCCATACTTCAACTCATCCACTCATGAATCCATCCATTGACCCTATCACTCATCCATTTATTCACTCATCCATCCACCCATTTACTCACCGTTCAGCCACCCTTTCACTCATCCATCCATCCACCTGTCCAGATAAGTCTGCGGGGAGGGCTCAGGGTGCACCGCACTGCTGGGGTTTTACCTGCCAGCGTCGTGATATGCATAAAACGTAGGCATGGGCTGCTGTAATATGTAGTACGGCCTCCTGTAGGTGCACGCACAGAACCCTGGATGTACTTGTAAAAGTACTTATTTACAAGTGACGGCTGATGCCTGGTAGCGCAGGTCTGCCAAAGTCATTCAATGCCATGGCATACATGCCAACCCTCCCGATTCAGGCGGGAGACTACCGATTTCAAGGCTGGTCTCCCGCCTCCCGATTCAAGCATCCAGAAGCCTGATTCCTCGGGGTTTCAGCTGACAGGGCTTGGTATTGTGTAACGTGCTAATTCTTCCAGCAATAGTTAGAGTGGCGATGCAGGGGTGAAAAACCAACAAAGCCTCATTCACATGCAAATGGTCTTTTAAAGACCTGTGAAGTACTGCGGTGCGGTGCGGCTGTGTGGTACCCGGGAAGCTATTTCAGCCCGGGCTGCCCCACACACGGTCACTGAGGCATGAAAAACATAAGATGAACGATCATGAAAGTTAGCATCACATTATTTAAACATTTTAAAAGGGAGCAGATGCAGATGCGATAGCAGGCATCAGTCAAACAAGCATTGATAGAATGAAGTTAGCATCACATTATTAATAAGGAAGCAGATGCAAATGCGATACAAGGCATCAATCAAAGAGCAATAATAGTCAGCCCCGATCCCCACACTTGACACCGCCGCACAGACACGCAGACTCGACACCGGCTGGCCCTGAACTCGCCAGCATTCACTAGACCCCAGTCTGCCCCACTCCCAAAAGCGAGAGAAAGGAGAGCTAAGTTTGAACGCTGCGCCCCCGCCACTGAACTCTCCGCAGGTGAGCTCCGTGCACTGAGCATGAACATTGCACTCACCGTGCTGGGGAAAGACCAGCTCTCTGCCCCGGGACACAGGGCTTCATCAGAGGGGGCTCACGGAGGTGAGGTGATCTCGGACCTGCCTGATTCCGGAGGTGAGCGACTCATGTCTGCCTCGTAACGCGAACAGCGGCCCGGCCGGCTGCCTCACCAGCACCGTGACGCACGCACGCACGCAGGGGCTGGCCAAAAAATGATTCCCAGGGCCGTCATTGGTAGCGTTTTCGCGCGCTACTGGATTGACGGCCCTGGGGGATCCCCACATTGGCCCACGCACTCACGCGACTGACTCCTCGTGGTCGGCGCCCGCCCAGGCCACAAAATTGTGCACAACCATCCAAAAGTAGCCAAAAAAGTGTTTTTTTCCCGCACAACTGGGAAAAAAGTCGCCCAATCGTGCGGGAAATAGCCCATTCTGGCAACATTGGCCTCGGCTCTTGCTGGTCCAACGCGGCCGGGTATAATTTATGCGCAGACAGCAGCGCTGCGGACCAGGACTCGATTTGAGTCCCCTGTGCTTCTGATCAACCTCACTTCCTTCCTCTTGTGTTCAGGACGTGACGGAGGCAGAGGTCACATCCAGATAACCCTCACGGTGCCACAGCCAGTAGCAATCCCTGCTGAGGGCAGACCCCCACCCCGGGTGAGTCTCGGTAATTCGTCAGCCGAGCCGCGGGCGCGAAATATGCAGCCAGGCGGCAGGGCAGATATTTTATTTGTTGCATTGTAGCACTAGACTCAGCCAGAGCTGAGCAGACAAGATCAAACAGTTTATTCAGGATTCTGAGCCAGCTGCCTGCTGGCAAGTCCGGGAAGCGCTACAGAGCCGGCGCACTGTGTCACAGGCGCGCGCTTCAGGGGCCAGTTTCAGAGTGGTATTAAAAATGCGTGACAATGCATTTCAGTGCGGTGATGCGGAACACCACCCTGAAATGCGTTAACGTCACACCTGATGCGTGATACTTGGCAGGCCTGGAACCCAAGAAGCCTAATTTGTGTCCCAGGCCGTACCATTGACAATTGTAATGCATTCAAATGGCACATGAATGTTTCAGTTGAAAGTGGAAGCGTAGTATGTTGAACTTACAACTACATATCATGAGATCTCTGGTTTATGAAAGTTCCATAACTGTCTTTTTATGTTTCCAATTTGCATGCACAAATATCACAGCAATGTTTGCCATTCAGATCCGGTCTCTGGTCCCTCTTTGTCAGTAGTTTTGGTCTGTGTGGAGCATACTCTGACTTTTCCTTCTGACTTGAGGAATAGTGTGGTGTGGTGGCAGCTGGTGATCAAACGTAGACCACAGTTCCTGGTAAATTTTGAAATCTGATCTTATTTTGCAGTTCTTCAATGCTACTTTCTACTTGAAGTCATCTTTTCTTGCCTGAGTGTCCTCTTCCCAGTGAATGGGCATCCGCTGTCTGGTCCATCCTGCTGACCACTGATTTTGTATGATCTGGAAGAACCTCGCTTGGGTGAAAAAGAAGGGTGTGCCCTAGTAAAAGTAACTACATTTTAAGTTAACATTGGTTTATGTAGCACTTCATATTCCATGAAACTGACCAATTGACGTTGTCTGCTGGGCTGTATGGAAAGAGTAGACTCTAAACTGCATGAATAAGAACTTATTAGAGCCTTTCCAGAAGCTGCATTATCTTCCTTTGCTCTGATTTCTAAACATAGCTTATTCCAGATAGCTGTGGCCTGGTATACAAAGCATCTGTTTCGACATTCTTCCCCTTTGTATGTAGTTGGAATGATAGGCAAGAGTCCTAGGGAATAATGCAGTGTTTCTAGTGCAGAAGGTGGTGAATTTGCCAATTAGGAGCTGTGTACATTGGCTACAAAAAGTGCTGGAAGTGATGCTTAGTACATTTGTTAAAAACACTACCTGTATCACTGTTTACCGCTGCATTGGACAGAGGGTATGTGTGAATGTTTGAAATGAGCTAAAATTGAGGCTTCAGGTAGTTTTTGTCTCTGCAGCATTCACATAACATATTCATAAGAACCCAAAGGTATATAACTGGTGTAATGTTTGCATGCCAGTGCGAAAGAGATGACTGCTTGGATAGAAAAAAGCGAGAAAAGGAAGAAATGCAATTTAGAGACTTATGATAGTAAAAAGAAACTGTATTGACAGCGACGGCTACTTTGTGGATCAGGGAGAGCACTTCCTCCATATTGAAGCCAAGGCTCTGCATCTGGGGCGATGCAGCAAGGTAGGATCGCAAGAGTACTGCTTAAACCCTGGCTTGGACACTTCAACAAGAGCAGTGACACATCTGTTTTTGATGGACTCAATTTGATTCAGCATTGAGACAGCCGTAGATGAAGTTTATACATAGAAAACAGGCCAAAAGTCTTAATACAATTTCATATTTTCTTATCACTCACATATTTTTAATTCATATATAATGAAATCTCAGACAAATAATTTTCATGGCAGAATGAGATACACATGGGATTGTAGATAAGACAGAGCCTGGTGGGCCTACCCAGGTTAAGAGTATTGAAGTGTTCACATGAAAGGCTGCAGAAAGACAAAGAAGTGAAAAGTCAGCTGTCAGAAATCTGGTTATTAATTTGGGAGGGTGGTACCCCTATAAACTTAATAAACACACTCTGGTTTGGTCAAAACATACATTTGAGAGAATCGCTGCTCAACCCTTGGTAGCCATGGCACAAGCATCCACAATCCCTAGAAACATGCATGAAACGTTCAATCTGTGCCAACAATTCTAAAGTTAAGGACACTACACACAAAAATTCCTAAACCAACTTAGAAAAATAGAGAAAATGTTAATGAGCAAAAAGACACAAGATCACCAAAATAGGTGAAAGTGAACTGGAGCTATTCGCTGCTAGGTAGTTAACAGTTAACGCCCAGGGCCTTTCCTGGGCCTAGAGGCAAGCCATTTTCCTCTGACTGAGAAGTGTGGACTCCACCAACCACAGATGTGCATTCCAGCTCGCAAGGTGTGATGAATGGCAGAACTGGTGTTAAGCCAGCTCTGACAGTCTAAAGTAAATTTTTACACGGCTACTTTTCTACTTATGTTATCAAAAATCTGACTTCACCACTATGTCAGATTTTAAAAACTAAGGAGGAAATTACTTTAAAGCATTTTCCTAACCCTTTACCAAGCAGAGGTGGAAAACAAGGATTTTAATACCACATAGGCCTAATAGAGAAAGGTCAGGCCAGACGTACGAGGTGAAATAGCTTTTGGGTTTTAATTTCACTTTAAATAGGCCATCTTCCACTGCACCGCACCTGTTTTAGGGAGAAAGCACAAGCACTTTACTATGGTTTAGCAGACATAAAGTGCAGAATCATAAGGTGAGCAAAAAGATGGTCCAGAAAAATCTGGGATGACCATGCAGAAAAGGCAGATTTGCTACAGCAACCGTCTAGGAAGAAAACTAAAATGAGAGGGGAAATAGATGGCAAGAGACAACAAATGCAACATCATTGGGCAGTAACAGATGAACTAGGAAAACAAAGATAGTGTAGACTGGAAACAAGCAACATTCATTTCAGTAAAGGAGGAAAAAGCGTCACAAATAGGAGGATGAGAGAGAAATATTCACTTTGGAAAAGAAAATGAAAGATGTGCTTGAAATGAAAATACATAAGGATTAGAATGATAAAACATGAGATTAACAGAACTGTGATGCAGTATTCATGCCGTGCAACCAGGCACCAGGAGAGAAAATAGCTTATTGATAAAAACTAGGAAAGCGAAGAGTAAGCAAAAGCAAGACACATTGAGAACATATACAAGGAAGTACAGAGTTGAATATTGTCTGTACATGCATATTACACTCAAGTCTTTTTCAGAAGAGTTATATTAAAGTTGAGAAAAAGGTCATGGGATGGAATCCCTAGAATCAGTCTGGAATAGATGCAAAAAAGGATGTGTGTATGTGGTATTTCTATAGCGTGAACATAGCCAAAAGAGGCATTGGAAGGCTACACATAGTCAAAGTCCAGCAAAACAACTGTGAGTGATAGGAGATGTAGCTGGATTCTGGACTTTTAATGCATTCTGATGTAGTGTTCTCTAAAGATGCTTGTTTTTATTAGAGCAGCATTCTGGCTTTCCTATGGATACAGGGATGTTGTTCCAGATCCTGGGTGTATTGAAAATGCCTGCTGCCTTGTTTTTTCTATTTTACTTTTCTTAGTCTGCAGTATGATGGCGTCTTGCCTGTGGTTGTATCGAGAACCACCAGAGTAGATGAGCTTCTCTACAAGATATACAGAGGTGCTTGTCATGATGGCTTTGCAAATGATGCAGCTGGTTTTACAGACGCTGCTGGCCAGTGGGGGAAGCTAATGGATTTCCATCAGGATGGGGGTGATGTGATCATATGTCTTCAACCCTGAATGACACATGCTGCGATGCAGGATTCCCAATAGGGGTGTCATTGTGGAGTCTGGGAGGCCACCGAGTAGGGAGTTACCAGCATTCCAGATGTGATACATGGGCTTGAAGCACTTTAACTTTCTTTAGAAGAGAGATCTTCTACAAGGTGTGTTTTTATTTTTATTTTTTTGCAGTGTGCTCCTTGAGGGTGAGGTTGATGTCCAGTGTGAGTTCAATATGCTTTGCATTTTGTGAAAGCAGGGTTTATTTTTTTTTTCATTATTTTTTTTATTAATGAAAGAAAAAAAAATTAAACCAATACATTAGACAGTACCGTACAATATGTATGACAAATAAATCATGAACAAAAGGAAAACAAGAGAATAATGCATTAGTAAATTCCCCACCCTCCCCCCGATTTACTCCTCCACCCACCCGGGAGTTGGTCACCCTCTGGTAACTTTCCAGATTCAAATGTGAGTTTTGAGTTACTTTTAATCATTCACTCATTATTCCCTAACCATCTAGTCAATGGAGCCCAGATTTCTCGACCTTTAATCCTGGAGCGTAGTCCCCTCCATGCATAAATGGCTTTTTCCAGGTTATAATTCACAAGTAGCCGGGAGAGCAATTGCTGAAACCATGGTGGATTTGGACCCAGCCAGGCCCATACTAAACATAGGCGCAGGATTGCCATGCCAATAAACACTAATTTTTCTCGGGGCTTCCCCTGTAAATCCTCATCTACCCAGAGTCCGAATAACGTAGGGGAAAGGGAGCAGACAATCCCCAGGGCTTCATTTAAAAAGTCTGGTAATTTCTTTTTTAGGTTGTCCAAAGCATCACAAGTGACAAAGATGTGGCTAAGATCTGCTTGATACAAAGTGCAGCGAGGACAGACGGTCCCTCTCCCCGCTCCCCATTTAGAAATTTTTGGAGGGTGTAATAAAGCGAGAAGCATGACTTATAGTATTATGCCTGAAGTCGGGCTGGTACTAAAATATTCTGTGCTAAATTAGCTGAGTGGAAAAATAGGTTTTCTGGGGTACCAATCTCTACATTCCATTTTAAAGCTCAGCTTTCCATGCCATCTGTCATTCACGAATTAAACAAATCATAGACAACACCTATAGACAAATCTCCATTCTTTCTAAGTTTATCTATAATTTCAATATTAGTGAACCCTACTGACCCCTGCTTTCTTGATCAAAAAATCTTGAATTTGTAAAAACTTGTAAAAATCTCTCCTGTCTAACCCATACCATTCTCTAAGGTTCTTAAACAAAACCAGCCCTGTTGGAGAAAAAAAAGCTCCAAGTTTAATCAGACCAACTTCACTCCATCTTTCAATTATAGAACCTTTAAAAATCTCAGGCAGGATGGGATTATTACAGAGTGGTGTATAAAAGTTCAGGCGGCCCAGCCTAATGAGTTTCCGAATAGATTTCATAATCCTACATCCGCATTGTAGTGTTTTAAAACAGACTTTCTTGAAGTAATTGTCATTCATGTGCCGGCAGACCCACCCCATGCTTCTATCCCCACAACAAGCTCGAGTGGAGATGGTATCTCTTATATCCTGTTTTCTCTTGGTTTTTCCTGGATAAGTACTAAATTATACAGTGTGGTCGTGGCCCAATAATAAAGTCTAATGTTTGGTAGGGCGAGCCCTCCCCTTTCCTTGGGTAAAGAGAGAAATTTAAATGCTCTTCTAGGCTTCACATATCCCCAGCTAAATCTGGAAAATAGGTCTTCAAATTTTTTAAGACATTTGGTGTGAATTTCTAAAGGAATTGCACGCAGCAAATACAAGAACTTTAGAAAGAACAGCATTTGGACAATATTACATCTGCCGATGATAGATAGATGTAAGTTGTGCAATCTCGCCAGTTCTGGTCTGATTTTGGCAATTAATGGCTCGATATTATCCTTAACAATACTGTCAGTATTTATAGTGAGATCTACGCCCAAATATGTTGCTTTTTGTACTACTTGATCATCAGTAGTCATAACATTCTCATTGCAAATGATTTGAGTTTTATTACAATTAAGTGAATACCAAGAGAGCGAGACAAATTTCGCTGCCTCTATTTCAATCTCGCCTATAGCTACATCAGGATCGGGGGTCACCAAAGCGATGTCATCTGCGTATGCCAGAACTTTGGTTTCCCAACCGTTGGTTACATTAGACCTGATAACATTATTACATTATAGCTGCCGTAAAAAGGATCAATGTATATTGCAAATAGCGGCAGCGAGCTTGGGCAGCCCTGCCGTGTACCTCTTGTTATTTTGAAAGAATCTGTATGTTCTTTGTTAACAAAGAGCCTTGCAGTGGGATGGAAGTAAAGCATTTTAAAGGCTTGCAGAAATCCCTTTGCAATTCCCACCCTCAACAGAGTCTCCCATAAGAAAGGCCAGGAGACCCTGTTGAAGGCCTTCTCTGCGTCCAACAGTATTAATGCTATTGGATCCTTAGTGATATTGTTTGCATCGAGAAGTGTGATGGTCCTTCTTATATGATCAGTTGTCCCTCTTCTGGGTATAAACCTATGTTGTTGTTTGGAGATAACCATATGGATTACTGAGGCCAGACGTGTTGCTAGAATTTGGGAAAAAATCTTGCTATCAGTATTAATTAGTGTTATGGGACGATACGACCCAGGATCTGCTGGTATTTTTTTTTTTTAAGAAAGACTATAATTTTGGCTTGCGACCAAGATTCTGGTGGTTTCCCCCCCCTTAACAACATGTGAACAGCTGCGTCATACACTCTTACAAGTGTGTTGAATTTCTTAAATAAAATTTCAAAGGTATACTATCAAGGTCAGTGGCTTTGCCGCCGGGGAGGCTGTTGATGCATATTGGTATCTCTAACCATTGGGGCAGCTCTTCCAGCTTCTGTGGGAATTGCTCTGTGAGGATCTGGTTGAGATATGTCGCCACATCAGCTGAATTTCGTGGTGAGTCCTCATAATAAACCCTTTGATAACAGGAGTAAAATACCTTTTGAATACCATCTGTGTCTGAAATTCATCCCTTCTCAGGGTCTTTAATTTCTACAATCAAATTCCAGGTCGCTTTTTGTCTGGCTCTTCTAGCAAGATGATGACCCACTTGCTCACTACACTCGTAAGCTTCTTCTTGCCAAGCGGCGAGTTTATCAGCCACCCCTTTGGATATTATCTCCATAATTGTCAACTTAGCAACGATGACCTTTGCTTGTGCTTCGGTATGATCACTTTCATTTTGCAATACTGCAATCAGCTCTTCTTCTCCAGTCGCCAATTTAGCTAGTAGGTCATTCATTGCCACTTGTTTTTTTTTTTATTCAGAGAAAGAGAAAATCTAAGTGTTTCCGTCAATTCTGGCGCTACCTAAGTTCTCATTAGGAAATTGAGGTATCCACCCCTTCATGTGTTCACAATATTCTTAATTAAAAAGAAGCGCCCGCTCAAAGCTCCATGAAAAAGCGACACTCCTTTTGAGCAGTCCCCCCTTAATCTCTACAAATAGTGGGTTGTGGTCCACCAATATACAGGTTTTTTTTCCGATTCTGCAGTCTTGCAGTAGGGAGTGTGATGCGAGGATAAAGTCTATTCTTACATGTTATGATTTTGTTTTGTATCGTATGCATTTTGAAAATCAATAAAATAAAATAAAAATAAAAATAAAAAAAAATAAAAAAATTCTATTCTTAAATGTTTGCTATGTGGATGTGAAAAATAGGTAAAGCCAGGATTTGTGGGATTCTGCCAGTTCCAAAGGTCCGTGAGCTCGTGTTCCAAACATAGTGCCTTTAGAGCCCGAAACACCTTAGGTTTGCGACTATCATATATCCAGCCTGAATCCTGTCTAAAATACTTATCAGCAGGTAGATTTATGTTGAAGTCCCCACAGATTATTAACGGAAGTGGCCAGGTAGTTAGTTCATTATTAATGTGGTAGGTAGGTAAAGCTTTATTCGATAAAAAATATCATAAAAGCACAACATACAATGATAAAAAAGGATCAAGTTAGACAGTAAAAAGCAACAATTGATCATAAATACATCTAAAAAGGTTATAAAAATGGTTAAGAACAGCATATAAAAAACAAAGACAAAGTGCTTGGTGACCTGAAGTTTGTTACGGTACAAATGGGAACAAATCACAGAAGTGGATCAGTGCAATTAAGGGGAGATTTTTTTCTTTCGCAGCAGCCAAGCACAGCCCAGATACTTAGCAATACCACAGACAATGGTGAGAGACGAGGTATCAGTCTGCAGAATGCGTAGCACAGTACGATAGTCACGACATCCGAGCATTCTACAAGTCGGACACAGCCATTTAGCTCTTGGTCTTCGATAGTAGTAGCAGGCAAATAAAAAGTGGGGAATGGACTCATTGGGTGCAGTACAGCTCGGACAACCAGCAGATGAAGGTAAAGATCCCTTCCAGCCAGCAGTCACACAGTTGAGGGGGAGGGACCCAAATCTGAAACGTACGTACAAGGATCTGTCTAACGGAGACTGGATAAAGTCGAGGTATGCTTCCAATTTACGAAAAGGCTTATGTTCGAAAAAAGCCTCGCTCAGCTTCCCCGACTTAGGATTGTTCAGCTCTCTTGTGTTTACCCAGCTCCAATAGGCCTTCTTAAGATCCTGCTTCGAAGGGGGTATCTGGGATTCCCAACAATCCTCATAGCCAATGGATTTTAATGTTTGTTTTATATGAGTAATCCATTTTAGCCTCCTCCCAGTGTCTGCTGCAATGAGATCATTTAAGCCTGCTGCATAGTTGGCAAGTTCTGGGATCCGTCGCAGTCTTGCCCAGAATAATAAAGGTCGTAACCGTGCAATATCCTGAATAGAATGTCTGCCTAGGTCATATAGCAAGGGTTTTAGAGGGGATGATGTTGGGACAGAGATGAGATTCCTCATGAACTTGTTCTCCGAGACAACCAGATCATGAATATTTTCGTAGCCCCAAATTTCTGCCCCATACATAGAGCTAGACAGTGCCTGGGCCTCATATACCACAAGAGCCGGTGCCACAGGTCGACTAGTAGAGAGATATTGTTCTCTTATAATGGCACCGGATACCCTCTTGTGGCACAGGAGCATCTTGGTCAGATGCGAGCTCCACTTCATCCCTTTTTTTATTATTAATGTGATGAAACACCATTGGGTCTTCTAAGTTGCTACCATAGATAGAGCATATACTTATGGGGTCCCCAATACTCCTATGACATACATTGATTGCCCACCTCTCAAACTGATCCACTGCCGTGCGGCTAAATTGTAGGGCACGATTAGATGCCAATATTGCGCTACCGCGTGTGCGAGAATTCTGCAACCTGGCCCCACCAATGCATACCCGAGTGTTCCTCCCCCCCCCCCCCCATCCCCCCCCCCCCCCCCGGGTTCTATATACCAGCTATTGCTTGATGGCATTTAGGATAAATAGAAGGAGGAAAGTATAGGGAGAAGTAGATAAGGAGAAAAGAGAAGAAGAAAAGTCAAAAAGGAAAAATAGAGAGTAGACCGCAGCAGGGATGGTGTAGCATTATAGAAGCAATATTAGTTAGCTTTCCAGCTAACCGATTTTAGAGCACTTTACTGCTACTACTTATTCCCAGTTCGATCAGTAACCTCTTGTAAGTATGCTTTGCCCTGAATTTCGGATTCAAAACTGCTTGTAGTCCCCTTGTACACGATTTTTAGCCGAGCAGGATTCTGCAGATACACGTTGGCTCCCAGTTGTTGAAAGGGGATGCAGAGCTGCCTCAATCTCCATCAGCGGTCGACTGTAGCGTGGGCGAAGTCGGGTCTTGTGAAGAAAGTGATTCAATCAAAAACCCTCTTACTTTAGGTCTGGCCATGTCATACAAAGCTTGGCACAGGAGGAAGTTCCCAAAATATAGGCGCATAGCGTGAGGATGTTGAGGCGTAGATGAGGGGCGTTTTGAGGGGGTTAGCGGGAATCTATATGCCCGCTGGATTTCTTTGTCCCAGTCCCAAGTGTGTCGTTCTGGGCAGCCCCCTTTGAGGAGCGTGATCATATAGCCCCTGGGATCATTTTCTTCCGCACCTTCAGCAATTCCTAGAAAGCGGATATTGTTGCTCTACCATCTTCCATATGAGGTCCTTAACTATGCCCTCGTGTTCGTATCCTTGGGCTTTCAGCCTGGCGAGGCCCTTTTCCAGATTATCCATCCGTACCTCTACGGAAGCCATTCGATAAGCAATCTCTGCACAAGTTCTGCCGACCTTCCTGATGGCCCCTTGTCATTTTTTTGAAGCTAAGCTTGATCTGCGGCTAGCTATTTTAACTTCCTCCTGGAAGCTCTTGATGGATTGTAATACAACTGCCAGTGCAGGCTCATTTTTTGTCCCTTCTTTCCCTTCTCTGTTGCAGCCGTTATTGCCAATGATTGTGCAATTGCCTCTTGAGTTGTCCGGTGTGTCTGACATGACTGTAAGTTGTGTGGCAGAATAGTCCCCTCTCACCTCTGCAGCGCTCCCTCTATCAGTGGTATCACATCTTCTTTGCTGGTCCCCCTTTTTCTTTTTGTGGAGTTTTTTCTACCCGTGTTTATTTTCATGAAGATCTTTTTTTGAGCTGATGTTCCATTTTGACCCATCTTCCTCGCTAGAAGCAGAGATACTTATATCCGATATTTCTGATTCGTCAGTTAGGCGAATAAAACTTTTCAAGGTTATCTGGTGTCTTAGGTGAGAGATAAGGGAGCTTGACGCTTGTGTCTAGTGTTGTTTCTGTGGATGCTTTTGGGCCTTTGAACGGTTTGCTGCTGCTGCTTGCTTCCGATTTATCATCAGAACAATCTCCATCCGTCCGATTTGGTAAATTAGCAAGAGCCCCCTTTCCGGGAGCTAGACAAGTTATTAATACATGGTCAGTTTCAGTGCTGGGCAGGGGGGTAGAATGTGGCACAGAGCATGCTATAAACTCCTGTGCTGTAGGTGAGGAAACATCTGGGTGTACCGTTTCTTTGAACACATTTGGCTCCATGTGTTCGATCAGTGTCTTGTCATTCTTTTTTGCCACGACCTCCTCAAAAGCTCCCCATTGAGTCTTGGGGCCCCGACCACCCTGTTGGACCAAACCTGCTCGTAATTAGTGATTGGCAGTGGCCAGGATCTTTATGAGCCTTAACTTGCGCTTTTCTTAAAGTTTCAGCTTTTTCGGCGTGGCTTGCTCCCTCCATGACAACCTCACTGTGTTGCTCCGCCGATCAGACCCCTGAGAAACATGCCTAGACTCTCTCCGCTTGATCCCTGAGTGAGAAATCAGAGTAAGAAACCGGACGCAGCTAATGAATTCACCCCAGCATTTGCAATTTCACCTTACCTGTCCCGCTGAAGCGTGGAATATCCTCCCATCTCGTCCCAGCCTCGAGGGAGCTGGAGTGGGTCGGACATCCCTGATTCTCCCTGCCCTCTGGCATGATCATCTCTCAATGCTGCTAGGCCGCAGAAACTCATCGGTGATCCGCAGCGCTCGGTTAGCTGCAAGAAAAACCTCCCTGACACTCCAGCAACTTGATCAGCACGTCGATTGCTTGACTGTTGGCTACATTATCGGGATATTCTGTTACAGCAAGGGATCTCACAAAAAGCAAGTAAGGATGGCTGGCAGGGGGGCAAAGTCATTAAAGGGTAAAAATGTGCAGCGGCTTAGTGCTTTAGCTCAAATCACACCACAGTCCAGTTCCGTGATGGCCTTGAATCGGCAAAAAAAACTGGATACCCCGGGACTAAAGGCAAGATGGCCGAAAGGGGAGAAAAGGGGGAAAGCAGGGTTTCAAAGCCGTCAAGGTTGAATTCATTGAGCCAGGTTTGTACTGTTTCTTCTTTGTTGATCTTGGCAAAAAATAGGAATTCTACCTTGGTTGATTGAGTAAGCTTCAGGTAGGAGCTGAACATCCAGGTCTGGATGATATGCAGGCAGTTTGTGAGACATTGGATGTCTGAAGCAGACAAAACCATCAGGTGGAGTTCAGGTAGGATCCTAAAGCAATCTGGAAAAAAGACAGATTTTCAGCTTTTTGTTGAAACTTAATTAGTGCTACACTGACACAGGCAGAATGGAGGAGTCTTTTTGCTAAATTGCAACGTGTGCAGCTAATATTTTGTCCTTTCAAGTGGTTTTGTGGAATCTGACCATAGTAAGGAGGATTTTTCGTTTGCTGATAGTAGTATGCTGGTGGGGTTGTATCTGTAGACCAGTCTCTGAAGATATATGTGGCTGTTATGGTAAAGCTCTTTGTAGCTGATTCAGAGTATTTAAGCAATGTCATATTTTTCAAAGCAGGTTTATTGTAGTAGCAGGTTTGCAAATAGAATCCAAGCGTATCATATATGTTGAATGCTTTGTAGCTTAACTGTTCAAATATTGTAGTTTGGTATGTAATTTATTTTCGTTATGTAGTTTGGGTGCAGTGCAATTTCATTCTAAATCAGACTGGTCACAAAATGCTTTTGGGATTTTCTGTGAAATTTCGTGGGTGATTGATTACCCTCTATAAATATTTTAGTTTCCCTAATTATAATCCAATGTGTGTCTTGCAGGGTCACGAAAGCTCCTTAGTAGTGAAAGGAAGTGCTACTCTGGGGTGGGATAACACACGTTGGCAACAGTCTGAGAGACAGAGGGCATGTCATGGTGGGGAGAAGGCTCTATCGCCAGTGGAACCAGTATTCAGTAATACAGTCAGAATACAAAGTTTTTCGTTTTAAACTTTAAAAAATCGAAAAATAAAACCTTGAAATGTAATGAACTCGAAATAGCATTGGTTCAAATTCTGGAATGATGCTGAAAAATTGAAGTCCATAAAAACAGTTCCAGAATATTGAATAAATATTACTCAAAGTGGACAAGTGACCTAAAAAATAAAATGAGGAAAATGTTAATTTAATAGGTAAAAAAAATAGGTGAAACCAATCCCTCTTGCAAAATGTATCTGTCTTTAAATTACAGAACACTAAAGAAGGGATGACACACCATACAATGTTTCGAATATATTTACTTAAAAAACAATAAGAATAGATCCAAGTACATCTTAATGATAAGCCGGAAATGTCGATTTCATGCACTCTTGACAATCATGTCATCATGCTGGTTTGCGCTAAGAGGACATGCAATGTGAGTGCACATAACAAGGTGGCAAATAGTAAAGAACTCCCAGCACAATTTTTCTTTTTTCTACTAATTTATCTGGTGCATTTACAGTGTCTTGTGTAAATTCACTGCAAAGTTTACACGTTTTCATTATCTCTCTACTCTAATGTGGGTGGTAGGTATTGCAATTCATTGACTATTATGCCTCATTCCCTCATTGTATATATGTCATAAAGTTTTTGTATATATTTCTGATGCCCAGTTACCTTCAGAAATTTTCCAAATATTCTATTCTGCGTCTATCCCAAGATGGTCCAACAGTACCTTACAATAGCAGTAAAAACAGTATTGACATGCCCAAAAAGCCGTAGAATGATGTTTGTTTAATAACACATTCACCACATTGAAAAATGTAAACACTTCTGCCAACGAGGTGACTAAATGTGCTCTGCATTTCAGTCTCCGTAGAGGCTATCATAGCGCAGATTTCTTTTACACTTCAATTGTGAAAAGAGTACCTGTAGAGATCGTGAGTGCGTGTGTGTGTGTCATTCCTACCATCTCGGCTGGAGGATGATTGTCGAAACGCATTAAGTTTGTGCACAAAATTAACGAATTCCAAGGACACCGCTATACCCTGAGTGAACATATATATATGTGTCTGTGTAATAAGTATACCTCACGATACAGAGCTTAAGCTTTGGCACCACCCAGAGGTTTCCCTCTCACCTCATGGTCTTGACTGGCCGGCATTGCTTTTGAGCAAGGGGGGCTGCTGACATGCAGCGCCCCTTGCTCAAAAGCAAATCTGCTTTGCTTCATTGAAGTGAGAGCAGGTTTTCCTGCTCTCGCTTCAATGAAGTAAAGCAGAGTTTGCTATGGCAGGGCGGGAGCTCCCGCCCTGCCATAGCAAACAGCAATGTCCCGGGAGTTAGCACCCAGGGACATTCCAGGAGCCGGCCCTGGGGGGTGGCGGTCCCCAGGGCCATCGAGGGCTCCAGGAGGGGGGCCGCGCGTTCCCCCTCCATCCATTTGCCCCGGGGAGGTGGTGGTCCCCGGGGCCGTGGTGCCACAACGGACCCCCCGTATTTAAATATTCAAGGTGGTGGTCCCCAAGCACTGTGTGAGGAGGGTGCAGGAGCCCCCCCAAACTTTTATTTTTAATTGCAGCCCCGGGGAGGTGGCGGTCCCCGGGGCTTGGGGGGGCAGAGAGGCCCCCCTCCTTTTAAATTTGAATGCCCCGGGAAGGTGACGGTCCCTGGGCCAGCATGGGGGGGTTTGGGACCCCCATGCCTTTATAAACTAAGCCCCAGGAAGGTGGCGGTCCCCGGGACTGCTGGGGGTCACGTACCCCCCCCCCACATTCAAATTAATAAGCCCCAGGTAGGTGGAAATGCGTCATGCTGTGGATATTGCAATAAAGCACTGAAAAACTTGAAATACGCTGTGGTCCGCACCTGATTTTCTGTGAAGTGGAATTCGATTCAGATATTATATATATATATAAACTGAACACAATGCTAGCGGTAGCCCTCTAGAGCAGCACCGGATTTAAAATCACTCAATATAAGTTTTGGTGATATAATCCATTCACCCCAAGTGTGCAAGTTTGGTAGACACCCGCCAGCACAATGTCGTTCCAATGACTGGAAAATACATGTACAAAAACAAAACCAAATGCACCACTTAAACAATGTAAATTAAATCAAGTCCGAGTTCTTGGGTTGTTTTTCGTTTTCTCAAAGGATTCTTCTTTATTTTACAGAAAGTTTTACAAACAATTTAAAAACAATTTTCCAAAACAGCCAGAACAGCCGACGCGTTTCGTCCACCAATGGACTTCTTCAGGGCTGCAACAGATATATACAAAAATGCATTGTAAATATTTAACAAAAGGACAAGACACAAGTAGATACAACATAATAATACTGAAAATTCCATATATATACCAAATATAAACAGACGCATGTTTTGATACCCAAAAAGGTTATTCGAAACCCACACAAACACAATTTTATCATGTTCCAACTAAAACAATTGAGAAACAATTTATAGATTTCCAGGATGAAACAATAATTCATATTTAAATATGCCACATCAAATAATTATAAATCTAACTATTTAAGTAAAGCCTATGGTCAGTAGATCTTTCAACCAAATGTTAGAGCACTCCTCCCGAAATGTTCCAACCAGAACCTGATTAGGTTAATTCTAACCCAGGCACGACAAAGGGTGACCAAGGGAATGGGAAAATGGGGAGAAAGAGAAATCAAAAAGAACCTCTAATTTAAGGCAAAAAGATAAATAGCATGGAAATGATACGTGATAATAGAGAAAGGGGGGGGAGGGGGGGGAAGAGCGATATAACAAATAACGCCATAGTGACTCCAGGAAAAAGGAGAAAAGAAAAGGAAGATGTATACACACCAAAAATAACTGTAGGATAAATGATGTCTTCACGTCCTATTTATCGTATTACGGTTCCCTCACAGTTTCAGGTATCCAGAGTATCAAAGTTAGAAGTACATGTTTTCTAAAGAGAAAAACATAGTATATAACGTCCATGATTGTATCAAAGGCCTAATTAGAGAATCAAAGACCAAGTCAAAAAATGGTAGTGAATGAGACGATACTCACTTCGTGTCTGGTAGACAGCTAAAAAATCAGAATGGCCAAGTATTAAATTGAAGAACCCACATCAGGTTATGGCAAAAGTAAAGACGATCTATGTCAAAGATTCGTTCATAATGTAGGGCAGCTGAAATGTAGTAAAGATACCTATAACGGAAGACAAAATATATATATCCAAATGTAACCATAATACTAATCATAAAAATGAAAGAATAAACTAATATTATCAAATGGAACGTCCATGATTGTATCAAAGGCCTAATTAGAGAATCAAAGACCAAGTCAAAAAATGGTAGTGAATGAGACGATACTCACTTCGTGTCTGGTAGGCAGCTAAAAAATCAGAATGGCCAAGTATTAAATTGAAGAACCCACATCAGGTTATGGCAAAAGTAAAGACGATCTATGTCAAAGATTCGTTCATAATGTAGGGCAGCTGAAATGTAGTAAAGATACCTATAACGGAAGACAAAATATATATATCCAAATGTAACCATAATACTAATCATAAAAATGAAAGAAAATACTAATATTATCAAATGGAAAGGTCTGCAGAGTAGAAATAATCTATTGTAATAAGGTGGTAATTAATCCACAAACAAAATAGTGGCAATAGATAAAAAGTATTTAAAAGAAACTGCTGTGGCGATCAACCCAGCAATAGTGAGTAAACAGACCAAAAGGCAGTCTTAGGTAAGCAATGATAGTAATTAAATTAAAACAGCTCTTGTGCGCAGATGCGGCACAAAAACCTACATGAATACTAGATGTGAATACTCATAGTATCTTGTTCTAAATACAAGCTCGCTCGTATCCCCAGAAAGGTAATTGACTATGTCAAAAATGGATTAAAATCGCTCTAGTGCGCTGGAGCGGCACCAAAAACTGCATGAATACTAGACGTGAAAACTCATGGCATTTTACTTTCTAAGTACAAGCTCGCTCGTATTCACAAGAGATAATTCACTATAAAAGACAAGGCAAATGTCCTCATGCCATTAATCCAAAAGTGCAGGACTCCCAGCCTATGAAACAGGGTGCTTGATGCCATACAAGCACTTACCCGAGTCCGTATCTCCGAGAGAGGGTCAAAAATCCACCCGTCCTATCAGGCAGCCGCAGGGCCTCCAATAAGAAAGTCCTGTATTTGTAGTCTATTCAACAGGGTGAAAGTGATCACACCTGGTTTTGAGGAGCGCTACGCGATGATACGAGAAGACGACGGACTCGATAATCCCTGGTTCTATGGCCGCCATCTTTAAACGGTCTAGGAAACCCGTAAAGGTAATGTTTGAATACATTTAATTGCCCCGCCTTGACACATGAGTCCCAACCAATGAGAATCATTTGAGGCCGAAGAAGGGCCACGAAAGTGTACCTCATATTGTCACTGAAGAGGAGCCTGTATCCGAAGAGTACTAATGAACATACATAAAAAGTGCCATTAACAGAATTAAGAAAGCGTCATGATTTAGTAACGAAAGACGCATTAAACAGGGTGAAAGTGATCACACCTGATTTTAAGGAGCGCTACGAGGTGATACGAGAGCACGAAGGACTCGATAATCCCTGGTACTGTGACCGCCATCTTTAAACGGTCTACGAAACCCGTAAGGGTAATGTATTGAATACATTTAGTTGCCCCTCCTTGACACATAAGTCCCAACAAATGCAAATCATTTGAGGCCAAAGAAGGGCCATGAAAGTGTATCCCAATTTGTCACTGAAAAAGAGACCGTATCCGAGGAGTACTAATGAACATGCATAAAAAAGTGCCATTAACACAGTTTAGAAAGCGTCATGATTTAGTAACGAAAGACGCGTATATAAACGGCGGATAGGTCTAGAATGCGATAAGTAAGACGACCTATCCCAACATGGCTAATACTGTGAACTGAAATTGGAAACTAATTCGCGTAAATCCATGGCCAAGGAACTATATAATCCACTGTTACTAAGGCCGCCATCTTGGAATGATAGAGGGGCTGATCAACGAAGGTAATGAGGAGGTAGAAATTTCCTCAATACATTACAAGAAATGCCCTTAGAAATTAATATAGACCTAGGATAGTAGGCCCTCGTGATGGATAGGTGAATCAAAAACATTGTCAAGGATACAGCAGAGTCAAAGGGGGTTCATACGTAAGGGGAATCAATGGTATAAATGTACACATAAATCCAATAGCAACAAATTGAACCAGGTCATGTAACATGTAGAAAGGGGTGCTCATTAAGAACATGATATGGTTCCAGATTTTTGAATGGAAATACAACTATGAAAGTCATATGTAATCATTCCTATCTTACACTTGTGAGGACAGGAAGAATCCCCAATGTGATACTAGCCTTACATGTATCCTTAAGTTTCTAGACCGGCTAGTGTAGGTGTAGTCACAGAATAGGTAAAACTGAAAGAGGAACCTGAGGGATTTAAAGAAAATAGTGCATCTCTGATTCACTATTGTGACCCATTTCCACACAACGAAGCCTACAAATCCAGCTGGCCTCGTTCCTTCTTAAAGTTAGTTCCCTGTTTCCTCCTCGGGGCGACACTGGTATATGGTCTATACCAAAGAACCATAGTTCATTGGGCTTGTGTTGCTTTTCCTGAAAATGAGATGTTAGAGGGTATCTGGAGTCTCCGTTGTTTACTGCCCTTAGGTGTTCTGGTATCCTGACCCTGAGTTCCCTTTTGGTGCTACCCACATAAATTATGTTACAAGGGCATCCTAAGATATATGTAACAAACGTGGTTCTGCATGTTATGATGTGTCTGATCGTGTGTATTCTTTCAGTGTTAAATTGGAAGGTGCGCGTTCTATTTTTCCCAATCTTACAGACACAACATTTGGTACATGTATAGAAACCCCCTATATACATACATACATAGATACATACATACATATATATATGCTTCAGAGAGCTCTTGATCACTGGCAAGTGGTAAGGCCGGAAACAGGCATTTCAGAAAGCGCTCTGAAGCTCGAAACGCGTTTGGCTGTTTGGACCTCATGGAGCCTGCTGATTGAATTGCTGCCTGCATTGTGGTGTGCTGTATCCCTCACTGTGCGAGGCATCTCTAGGGGTAACCTTGTTGTTTTGAATATTTAGTGGCTCGCCCGGCCACGAGATGCCCCGACGCCTTCGGCGGATCCAGCATGCTGGGATTCACCAGCGCGAGGTATGGACAGTGGGGGGCCTCGCTTGCAGAGATATTAGCACCAAGACGCAGTCTCTACATGATTTTCACCGTACACGGATATTTAATTGAATGGAAGGCAGGAACGCTAGCCACTTGGTGAAAGAAACGTCATGAGTCTTCAGTGGCTATATTTTTGGACTATGTGTACCAGCATGCCATTTCCACCACGCCCACTGGGGCAGGACTCTGTATACATTAAAGAGCGCTTTCTGAAATGCCTGTTTCCGGCCTTACTACTTGCCAGTGATCAAGAGCTCTCTGAAGCTCGAAACGCGTTTGGCTGTTTGGACCTCTTGGAGCCTGCTGATTGAATTGCTGCCTGCATTGTGGTGTGCTGTATCCCTCACTGTGCGAGGCATCTCTAGGGGTAACCTAGTTGTTTTGAATATGAATATATATATATATATATATATATATATATATATATATATATAATCTAACCTAATCTACTCGCGGTCGCCAGTAGATAGTTATAGTTAGGACTATCTTTGTGAAATTTTCAAAACTAATGGGGCGCTCCGCTAAGCTCCTACCCTGAAAGTCTCGGGGTGATTCGTCAAGCGGGGGCTGAGAAAAAAGGGGGTCCCAAAACGCGTTTTCCCCATGCATTTTCCCATAGGACCTTTAGTCGAAGGTACAGCCCGAACGGCTGAACAGAATTACTTGAAATTTGGCAAAGAGGTAGTCCTCAGGTCAGGCATGTGCCTTTTGCATATATGGTGTCAATCTGTTCAGTAGTTCCTGAGAAAAGTGCAGTTAAAAGTACATAAATATCTATAGGCGCGCACGGTGCTCGCACGGGGCGCGCACGGGGTGCGCACAGGGCGCGCACCAAATGTCCACGAGCGTCATTCTGATTGGTGGTTAGATGTTAGTCAACATTCGAATCGGTCGAAATCAGGAAGTGTCGGACGCCATTTTGTGTGTGACAGTGAAAAAGAAAGGTGGAGAACGTAAAAAGGGGGCAGGGTAGAGAGTTCCTGACCCCCTAGCCTTTGTCAGGGGGTCCCTGAAGGGTGAAAAAAACATTTTATTTATTTTCAAAAAATCGCGGGGTGCGCGCACGGTGCGCGCACCGTGAAAAACCCTTTAAAACAAAAATAATAATTAAACTGTTTATAAGTTTATAGAAGATATTAACTATGCTGTTCAACTTTATCCAAATTCAAAATAAAAGAGCTGAGCTATTCCATATTAAAGGATACAGTCAATCTATAACTATATACATCGGTAGTTTATTGTAAAATAAATGTATAAAAAATATAATAATACATACATAAATTAGCATTTAAAAAACCTTACAAATTCACTAAAAAAACCATAGGTTTCACACACGTTATAGTTAGGAATTAGCATTTAAAAAACCTTCCAAATTCACTGAAAAAAACATAGGTTTCACACATGTTATAGTTAGCTGGACATTTCACTCGTAAAAAACCATTGAAATTCCCCCGTTATAGTTAGTTCAGCTAACTATAACTCGCGCGACCGCAATCCACTGCTGATGACGTCACATATTACATCACTCATGACATGGTCAGTGACATCACTCATGACATCACTGATGACATCTCAAATGACATCACTGATGACATCATCCAGTGAATATGTGTCTTTCTGAAAAATAAATATTTTTTATATATGTATATCTAAAGGTTAATGGAAGAATAAATGGGTAAATAAGTGTCTAAATGGATGTTTTTTTTGGGAAAATTAATTGTATAGCTGACTTATTAACAGTATCTTAGTGAATACAGTGATTTAATATGTGACATCATCAGCAGTGGATTGCGGTCGCGCGAGTTATAGTTAGCTGAACTAACTATAACGGGGGAATTTCAATGGTTTGTTACGAGTGAAATGTCCAGCTAACTATAACATGTGTGAAACCTATGGTTTTTTCAGTTAATTTGCAAGGTTTTTTAAATGCTAATTCCTAACTATAACGTGTATGAAACGTATGTTTTTTTAGTGAATATATATATATATATATATATATATATATATATATATATATATATATATATATATATATATATATATATTCATTCCAACCTCATAGGCACAGTAGCACACCAGAGTGAAGTCATACAATGCGTAATCCTGATTCATATAGCGATATTCCACTTGATATAATTATGTCCATTCAACTGTGCCAAATAACACAGAAAATTTCAATCTTTTGGACCACATTGTAGTCACAAAGAAATGTTAATACTTTAGATGGATAAGTATTTGGCACTGTATTAGCACCCAATACTATGGTTTAGATTGATACAATTGAGATTCTGTGACATACGTACATTTGATGATGTGCAGATCAATATAGCATATCCATCCATTTGCTTTGTGTTAACATATATTCATTCCAACTAGGATCCCTGGCCCATGGTAGTTGGCACTGAAAAGTCAGTGGAGCCTCTCGACAATTTAGCCACACAATAAAAAGACAGATGTCCGTGCTCTCAGGAAGTGCCAAAGTGAAGTTTATTGCACCAGGTAACACGTTTTGACAGGCAAGCTGTCTTGGGCACACAAAGGTTCAGTAGAAAATGTTCTGATACATACTCTCATGTGACCTCATGTTACTGTGGCGGCCATTTTAGAGTGGTACAATTGCAATATAACCATAACTTAAACAACACAATTATTTCAAGATATGTGCATCAATTTATTGTTATACACATAGTGTAATGATAATTGCTATGTAGTATAATATGTAAGTGCCATACAGGCGTAACAACGAATTGTTGCACACGAACATAAGCATTTCATAGGTGCTCCAAGATTGTTTGTTAACATTTGGCAGCCATAATAGAAGTGCATACCCCCTCATGGTTTCTGAATACAAAATTGGTATTACATTGTAAACTGATAATAGCAGAGGGGTCCCAAGAAAGATTTTATGCAAAAAGGGAGAAAAGTTCATCTCACAATTTGTGTTTATTTAAGCGACATAGTGCCTGGTAAATATGAAAAACAGCAAATGGCTATATATAAACGACTGAGTGTGCTTCTGTGAATACAGATGCGTACTAATACATGGATCATGAATAACGCCATAGTGGCTCGAATGGATCCAAGTATGCATCTGTAAATACAGATACATACTAATGCATGGATCATGAATAACGCCATAGTGGGTTGATTAGATCCTAACATGGCACCCAACATAAATATGCATGTACATATAGATGGAGACCTAGCTATATCGCAGTGCAACATGGATTGATGTAGTATGGTGCAAATATTATCTAACTAACTTAATACATAAGAGATTTGTATACACAAGGAACATATACACTTAAGTTTAAAGCAAGTGAAAAAAGTGATATATATATATATATATATACACACACAATATTTTTAGTAAATGTCTGTTTTCTTTTTATATTTGTAATATTCTATTTTACAATTTTTTAATGTTTTGCAATTGGCAATTGATCTGTTATTTTTTTTATGTTATTTACATATATATATATATATGCAACACCTTACACTTCTCCTCCAGGAAGTATACACGGACACCAGGGAGATTTGCAGTTTTCAAAATTGGTTTAATGGACTGCACATATATATATATATATATACACACACACCACACATATACATATATATATACACACACATATATATATTTTCCACACAAAAACGCAAAGTTACTGGAACGTTATAGTTTGGTTCAGATTTTACACACACAAAACCACAGGCATTCAGCAGTTATAGCTATAATTATCTCAAGTAACTTTAATTCGCTCCCTAAAGTAACTATGACTTGCGCCACCTGCATGCACAGTTTTCTCAACAATAATTTTAGAGCAAATGTTGCAGTCCTAATATTAATTATGTCAGAGCTGTCATAAGTGATGTAATATGTGGGGTAATTAATAGTGAGAGGAAGAAAACAGGTGGGAAAACCCACTTGGTACCTCGCACTGTTCTCTAAATGGGAAAAGAATCCCTAGGTGCAAATTTCTCAAAACAATTTTTTGGAGGATTAATTCTTGATTACGAGCAGGATAACTATGTTGATAGCTTTCAATCAATTTTCGCGACAAGTGAATAACAGAAAAATGTAATCATCACGTAAACATTGTTCATTTCACAATATGTTAGACAATAGGTGAATACATCATATTCAAGTTGCAAAAGTGTCCAATGAACTGAAAATTCTAATATAATGGAGAAAGAAATAATCAGATTGTATTTGTCATCATTGATGTTGAAGCCCAATGCATTTCGGGATTTGTAGAATCCCTTCGTCAGGGGCAGTCTAAAAGGTAAACAGAGAACAAACAAATGTGTAGACAATAAACTTTTAAGATTGAAACATAATTTAAGTTGATGCTTCAGTGGTGGAAACACATGCGAGTGTAACCTCAGTGTTAGTTGCTGATGTTAAAAGTTCAAGTGCACATGTTCCAAGATGGTGGAATTAATTTGCAGGTATGGTAAAGAAAGAAACAAGTGTATAAAGATGCCAGGTGGGGTAGGAGACAGAAATGTGCTGTGAAATTGACTGGTGGAAGGGAAAACACGTAAGGAATTCTGGAAATGAGAAATAACCGCAAGTGCTGTAAAAAATGAACGGGGAGGCGCTCACCTCAATGTGGCAACAATGATGAATAATAAAAGGACGATCGGCCAGTAAATCGCTTGGAGTAAACTTTTCAGGTACTGGAGAGTGGAGAAAAAATGAAGCGACGATATAACCTTGTGAATTGAAGGTGGAGATTTACTGGACTGTGCTGATTGTGCAATGGAATGTAGACGATTACCTGAAGTCTCGGCGAGACTTTTGAAGCTGTGTATCCGTGATGAGCTCATGGGCTGAGACGCCGAACGTTAACAAGTGCTGGCGAAAAATGCGCCGACGTGTTACCGAAGGATCTGCGGACATAGAAAAAAGATAAACCTGCTGTACAGTAGTATGCAGGGTGATGGCTCGTTGCGGGAGCAAAGTAGTAAACACTGGTATACCTACAATCCGTTAGTTGGTGATCGGGGACGTTCTGACGTTGAAAGAGAACCGGAACAAGTCTCAGGGGAAACGCAGTGGTGCGTCAAAAGGTGGCGGCTGAGTTAAATAATCGAGGAAGAATGGAAATGGAAATGGGACTGGAGATGAAAAAAACGATGCGGAAGGATTAGCGGTTGCTGAAAGCATGGTGTGACTTAAGGAGAGATGCTGGGGAGATTACTGGAATGTAAACGGAAGAGTCGGGGGTGAAGACAACGTACAGTCAAATCGGAGAGAAAAAATGGAGCAGGCATCTAAAATGATGAAGCGAGATATCAATAGGGATAGTACTGAATTGGTGGCAATGCATACAAAAAGTGAAAGGGTGAAAATGCTGTATGTGAGAAACAATAAAGTTTTTGTTGAAAGAAGGAAACAGAGAAGTATTCACTGAAAAAGGGAGAAAAAAAGAAACCATGAAGAACCTGGATGCAGAGAGAATGTTGTGTATGAAAATTGAATGTGCTTGAGCATGATATGTGGGTTAGTCATGTTGAGTAATTGCAAGTGGTGTGAGCATGTTGGATGTGACATAAAAAATTCCATGTATGCTTATGCACAGCGGACAGTAAGACAAAAAGCGTTCATTTGTTAATGATCAAGGTACTAAATAAGCGCAGAACAATACATGAATACACCTGAGCACAGAACACAATGATACAAGCGTTGATCAATGATTATTGGTCAAAAATACTGGATAAGCGCAGGACAGTACATAAATAATCAGTAAATACATAATGAATAACAAGATTGAAAGTGTAGGCTCAGTGTTGTTAGAGAAATGAATCAGGGGAAAAAAGAAAGTGTTATGGTGATGTCTGGGATGTTAGTCTCAGAGGGAAAAAAATCCTTAGAGGTAACAACTCATATCAATGCGGTCATTTAATCCATGTGGAATCAAAGTATTTAAAAATTTGATCCAGTGGATTTCTCTTTGGAGAAGCTTTTGGGTACTGTCTACTCCCGGTTTGGGTTTAACAGCTTCAATTATCTGAAATCTAAGTTGTGAGATGGTGTGTTTGGTTTCATTCCAATGAGTTGATAGCGGCAAAGTGATACTATGGTTCCTGATTTTACTTTTGTGTTCGGTAATTCTTACTTTAATCTTTCTTTCCGTTTTTCCATCATAACCTTTGCCGCAGGGACATTTGATACAGTAGATAACATTGGTGGTATTGCAATCGCTTGAGTGTTTGAGTTTGATTGGTTTGCCAGAGGTAGGATGCGTTAACACATTACCGCAGATAACATTATTGCAGTGAATGCAATTGTTGCATTTGGTGGTACCTTTGAATTCAGCAGTGAGTGATGTAGGAGACGGTGTGGACAGTAGCGACTTAAGATTTTTACCCCTTGTGTATGCAAACAGTGGTTTAGCAGCAAAAATGTTGTTGAAATCATCCTCGGTTGATAACATTTCCCATCTGGCATTAATGATATCTCGTGTCGATTTGGATGCGGTGGAAAATTTGGATACAAACACAGAACGATCTTGTGTTGACTTGGTCGATGATTGTAATAAATTGGTTCTGTCTAGTTGTTGAGCACGTGACAAACAATCTTTGAGTATGTTTTCAGGGTAGCCTCGTTCTTTGAACCGCTGAATGTATTCCTGTTCTTTGATTAGGCTACTCTCCGGGTTGGAGCAGATGCCTCTGACTCTGAGTAGTTGGGAATATGGAAGATTCCTAAGTAGACTCCTAGGGTGAAAGCTAGTGAAAGCTAATGTGCTGTTGCGGTCTGTTGGTTTTTGAAAAACGGAAGTCTCAAAGGTCCGGTTATCAGGTGACTTAGAAATAAGAACGTCAAGAAAATGAATTTGTTTTTGTTGAATGTTGTGGGTGAATTGAATCCTCGGGTTGACGGTGTTGAGTGCGATGATCATGGTTTCGAGATTTGTGTTGGTGTCTGTCCATAATATGAAGATATCATCAATGTAACGACAATACATCAATATGTGATTCCACCAGCGGGTGTTTGACATGATGTTTTCAGATTCAAAAAGTGACATGAAGGTATAGGCATACGCTGGTGCTCCTGAAAAGGCCATAGAGGTACCAGTTAGTTGTGCGTAATAGTTTCCTTCCCATTCGAAATAACTATGGTGAAGGCAGAAGTGGAGAATTTTAAGAATAAACAGTCTCTCTGTGTCAATTTCAGGTGTTTGAAGGAGTGCCCACTCAATGGCTTCCAAACCAGCTTCATGTGGTATAGACGTGTATAGAGACGTCACGTCTATAGTACAGAGAAGGACATCTGAGAGGTCCCTATCTTTAATCATGTTCAGTTGTTGTAGAAAGTGCGTAGTATCTTTGATGTAGGAGGGCCACTTTTGGACGAATATTTGTAAATAGTGATCAACAAATTTACCAAGAGGTTCGAACATTGATCCGCAGCCTGAAACTATGGGCCGGAAAGGTGGGTCCAGGTGATTTTTGTGGATCTTGGGGATCATATATAGCTTTGGTCTCCTGGCATTCTTGATCGTCAAATAGTTTTTGGTTTGCTCAGATATCCAGTCCTGATCAATCGCTTCTTGGAGGGTTTTAGACAGAATGTCTTCCAATTGTGTGGTGGGATCTCGAGGAAGTCTCATGTAGGTGTTAGGGTCTTGAACATGGTTGTTAACTTTGGATGAATAATAGGTGGTGTCCATGAGGACAATGGCACCTCCCTTGTCTGCAGATTTCATAATAATGTCCGGATTGTTAGCCAATTGATTGATAAGAGATCTTTCCAACTGTGAAAGGTTGTTATTTCTCATCACCCTGCATACTACTGTACAGCAGGTTTATCTTTTTTCTATGTCCTCAGATCCTTCGGTAACACGTCGGCGCATTTTTCGCCAGCATTGTTAACGTTCGGCGTCTCAGCCCATGAGCTCATCACGGATACACAGCTTCAACAGTCTCGCCGAGACTTCAGGTAATCGTCTACATTCCATTGCACAATCAGCACAGTCCAGTAAATCTCCACCTTCAATTCACAAGGTTATATCGTCGCTTCATTTTTTCCCCACTCTCCAGTACCTGAAAAGTTTACTCCAAGCGATTTACTGGCCGATCGTCCTTTTATTATTCATCATTGTTGCCACATTGAGGTGAGCGCCTCCCCGTTCATTTTTTACAGCACTTGCGGTTATTTCTCATTTCCCGAATTCCTCACGTTTTTTACCTTCTACCAGTCAATTTCACAGCACATTTCTGTCTCCTACCCCACCTGGCATCTCTGTACACTTGTTTCTTTCTTTACCATACCTGCAAATTAATTCCACCATCTTGGAACATGTGCACTTGAACTTTTAACATCAGCAACTAACACTGAGGTTACACTCGCATGTGTTTTCACCACTGAAGCATCAACTTAAATTATGTTTGAATCTTAAAAGTTTATTGTCTACACATTTGTTTGTTCTCTGTTTACCTTTTAGACTGCCCCTGACGAGGGATTCTACAAATCCCGAAATGCATTGGGCTTCAACATCAATGATGACAAATACAATCTGATTATTTCTTTCTCCATTATATTATAATTTTCAGTTCATTGGACACTTTTGCAACTTGAATATGATGTATTCACCTATTGTCTAACATATTGTTAAATGAACAATGTTTACGTGATGATTACATTTTTCTGTTGTTCACTTGTCGCGAAAATTCATTGAAAGCTATCAACATATTTATCCTGCTCGTAATCAAGAATTAATCCTCCAAAAATTGTTTTGAGAAATTTGCACCTAGGGATTCTTGTCCCATTTAGTGAACAGTGCGAGGTACCAAGTGGGTTTTCCCACCTGTTTCTTCCTCTCATTAATTTCACATCCGTGGTGACAACGGATGCAGTACCTCAGCACCCTTTTTTTTTTTTTTTTCCGTCCTCATCTTCACCAAGGCTGAAACTTGCGTAGGCCAAAACAAAAAGTATGGCATATAGGACATTGACAAGCTGACTCAACAGATAGTTGGAAGAGGTCTTAAGGTAAATAAATGCTGAGCATGACCCCACAGCTATGTCCTGCGTCCAGCCAACCTTAACATCTTGTAATGGACTCAACACACGTCAACCAGAAACCGCTTCCACCATAGCTAAAATCCGCAGGAGAATTGGCATCAATGCCATGCGGCATTAGCAGGGAGAGTAAACCATGGCTTCATAATCATTGGACCTGTGGGGGAAAAAAAAAAACCCCAGTCCGTCATTGAGACCAATCAAGTAAGTGCCAAAAAGCTCTTTTACTCAGATTGCCGGACCTAAGGAGGTCTATTTTCGAGATTTGTAGCATAGCCGACTGCCAGTCGTATAGGGAAGGTGGAGTTGTCTCTTTCCAGCGCTTACATATTTCCCTTCGAGCCGTCAGGATGGAACACAAGATCTTTTGCTGGACTTCGCTTCTGATCCACAGTCCCAAATATTACTAATCGCAAGTCCACAATAACAGTGAAACCCACGGCAGAAGAGAGTTTAGTGCTGATGGAATCCCAGAAAGGTGACAAATGGGTGCACTCAAAAAACATGTGGGCATCAGAAGCCTCGACTAAACCACAACGGGAACATGCCACCAGAGCTCCCGGAGTAAATTTAGAGAGCCTCTGAGGAGAATAATATGCCCTGTGGATCGTAAAGAGATGATTTCTGCGCCAGAGTTCATTCAGGTTTTCATTAGGCAGTAAGGTGCCCCACAAATAATCAGGAAGAAGAAATTCCCCATCTATCTCGTCCAAAATTAGATTATACCAAAGGGAAACTTCTTTAGATTGAGGTGCTCTGTCCAACAACGTTGACACAAGTAGGCTATTTCCTCCTAGGGGCATGTTGAAGCTCCGAGGGGCACTGGATAGATGTGACTGGACCCAACTTGAGATTTGTATGTACTTTAATCTAGAAAGGTTTGGACCGACCTTGTTAACCAGATACTCCCAAGGCAACACTAAGCCTTCCAAAAACAGATCGCCCCATGTTTGAATACCAGCATCCTTTAATGGAATTACCAAGGCGTCATTAGCCCAGCCGGGGGGGGATGGAAGGTTCCATATTGGAGATCTATTTGAAAAATACCCTAGTTTGATAACAGCCCTAAGGTTAGACCAGGTTTTAGCCAAGCCATGGAGCACCTTCAGCTTGATTTTGTTTTTTTAAACTTGGGGTCCCCAAACTTAAATAGAAAGCCTGACTGCCCAACTCCTTCACCCTGTAATAGGGCTGAAAACATATTCCCTATTCCATGGGCAGATGGAATTTTTAGCAACATTCGAGCATGTGTCATCTGGAAGGCCCAAGCATAAATCTGGAGGTCCGGACCAGCCAGTCCACCTTTCTCCCTACGCCGTCTGACTTTTTTCCATGCTATCCTCACATTTTTTTTTTTCCAAATAAATGAGGAAATATCGCTCTGCATCTTATTAATGAGCAATGCCTCAAAATGTAATGGGATGGTGTTAAAGAGGTAGGTGAACTTAGGCAAGATGGACATCTTTACTAAGTTTGCACGGCCCAAGACTGTTAGGGGGAGATGGACCCAAGATCCCATTAACTTCCGGCATTCTTTGGCAACAATAGAAAAATTCATAGAGGCGATCTTATTTATATCTTTAATTATTCTAAGACCTAGATACCTCAAATTGTTGCTCATTTGCTCATTGAATCCAGAAAGGTCGCTGTTCCATGCCATGATTTCAGTTTTGGCAGAGTTGACCTCATATCCTGAAATACTTCCAAATTCAAGAGCTAGTTTAATAATTGCAGGGTGTGCCGTACTAATCTCCGATGTCATGATCAAGATGTCGTCAGCAAATAACGACACCCTTTTTTCCCAATCCCTATATTTAAAGGATTTGATATTGTTATCCTCTCTAATTTTTTGGGCAAAAGGCTCAATAAACATATCAAAAAGGAGCGGAGAGAGTGGGCATCCCTGTCGCGTTCCCCTTGTAATGATAAAAGGGTCGGACAGACCTCCATTGACCAAAACGGATGCAAGGGGGTTATGGTATAGGAGCTCTACAGCTCTGCGAAAAACGCCACCAACGCCAAACCTCTCCAAGGCCCCCGACAGGTACAACCAGTTGACCCTGTCGAAGGCCTTGGCGGCATCTAACGTCAAGATAGCTAGAGGTGAAGATGAACCTATAGCCATGTCTATAGCTCCTATAAGGTCATACGTCAGCTCATAGAGCTGGCGACCCCTAACAAAGCCTTTCTGGTTAAGATGCAATACGGAGGGGGCAACCTGACCCAGTCTCTTAGCCAGCAGTGATGCAAAGATTTTATAATCTGCATTAAGTATTGAGATTGGGCGGTATGAGCCACAGTCGGTTGCGACTTTGTCTGGCTTAAGGATGAGAGTGATGGAGGCATTATTCCAAGAGGAGGGCGGTAAAACACCTTCCTGCAGGATTTGATTGAATAATACCGCAAGAAAAGGTGCAACCTCTACCACAAGATGTTTATATATCTCGGCGGGCAAGCCATCCGGCCCTGCCGCTGTACCACTCTTACAGCTTTGAATCGCCCCCATAACTTCATCTACAGTAATTGCACTTTCCAGAAAGGAGCTCTGCAATAATGTCAAATTAGCCTCTATACTTGAGACTTCCTGAGTGTATTGCCTCCTACGATATACTGTCTTGCTCTTTATAACCCCTCTCAGAAAACACTTAAAAGCGTCCCATACCATAGAGGAGCAGGCTGAACCAATGTTAGCTTGCAGAAATTCCTTTGTGTCTAGTCTCAGAGATATAATGTCATCTGGTGACGAAAGACAGGAACGATCCAAGGACCAAGACCTGGTCGAAGATTGGATCACATCCACAAGCTCGAGCAGAACAGCAGAGTGGTCTGACAAATGAGAGGGAAGATAACTGATATTTTTTACTGAATCACGGAGAGCTGTGTTAATCAGAAAAAAATTGATCCTGGAACTATGACGATATTTAAAATTTCGGAATGAATATCCAGGTTTCAAACCAGCTATTGCTCTCCAGATGTCAATATATCCATATTGATCCATACATTTAAGCAGGAACGCCCTAGACCTAGACATCCCCTGTTGTCGACAATAAGGGATCAAGCACGATGTTAAAATCCCCTGATAGAATAACAGGCTCAGGGAAGTGCAGAAGTTCGGAAAATAATGCTTCCAAAGCAGAGGGGTCGTCTCTATTAGGCCCATAAAACCCGGCTATAGTAAAAGATGTACCTCCTATGATCACTGAGACAATTGCCCATCTACCTGCGGGATCAGTTTTCTGCGAGATTAATCTAACATTGCTCGCCTTTTTAAAAAGGATAGAAACTCCCCTAGTGTTTGAAGATTGGGACGTACACACTAACTGATCTATCCATCTGTTTTTGTTTGCGATCTCAAGCATCTCCGTTTTAGCTAAATGTGTCTCCTGGAGTAGGATGATCTGCGCATCCATATCACGTAGATATTGAAGAATCCTATTTGCTCTGGGTTTGGTGCGCAGACCATTAACATTCCAGGAAAAGATCCGTAGGTTAGCCATTCCTTATCAATATATACTGATGGATAGGAAAATAGGGTGACCTATGGCCCCTATAACCACATATATGGTTTGTCCTTACTTTAAAGAAAGAAAAAAAAAAAAGGATTATCAGCCTGGCAGAAAATGAGGAAAGTTTTATAGTGAATTTTTGCCCCCCCCCCCCCCCAAACCTAGAAAGCCCCACCCCCCACCCCTGAGGAACCCCTGTGTAGTCTAGCCGGAACAGTCCGGATAGTGGTACCCTTGCCCCTGTCTGAGCCTCGGCTAAGCGCCACTGCTAGGAGAAAGAGTCAAGATTGAAATGTTCACGGACTGCTGAGATCTAGAACCCCAGCTATGGGGAGAGAGGGGATGTGAAAAAAAAAGAAAACATTACTTAAAAAAGAATCTTCTATGCCCTACATGATAAGAGAAATAATTAAATAACAAAAAAGAAAAAAATACTGGGACTAAACCCAGACACCCTAAGAGAGTAAAGTTCAAACTTTTTATTTTTTTTTTCCCTTTTTTTTCCCTTTACTCCTATCTTATCCAATTTTTTTCCTGTTTTGCCTCACCCCCTTTTTTTTCCATTTCATTAACCTATTGATCTCCACTATTCTTCCCCTTTTCTCTCTTCCCTTTGTAACTTATTCTTACTTTATTAACTTTATTGACTTTAGAGATGTTATGGGTATGCCCTTCACACCTTCCCCGGGAAGAAGTAAGGTAAATGGGGATCTGGGGGGATAAAGTACCTCAGCACCCTTGTTGAAACTTTTTTACCTTAACAGGTTAAAATTTATTTCCAGTACTGCTTACAAATTGGTGTGCTCCTTACACCCATTCTCTATTAAACGGGTAATTAATAGTGCCTGGCCAGGGTGCAACCAATAGTTACCGTAGGGCACGAGTCCTTATATAACTATAACTGCTGAATTTCTATGGTTTTGTGTGTGTAAAATCCGAACCTAACTTTAACGTCTTTTTCAGTGAATTTCTAGTATTGTTTATTCTATTACCTAACTAATGTCCCTGTAACTGACTTTTTTTTCAGTGAATTTCTATTTTTTTGTTAACATAAAGTAATATTTAATTACCATATGTTAAACCAGCCGCCACCATGCACGGCCTTTGGCATGTAGCCAACCCCATGGTGCACACAGCCTTTGGCTATGCGCTGCGGGGATTGGTTGCAGCTAACTCCCTGGATGCAGCCAACCCCACCCTGCACACGGCCTTTGGCAATGCACAGTGGGAGGCTGGCCACAAGGCCTTGTGTGCAGCCAGGCCCTGTGGCCAACCCCTAAAGGCAGCTGACTAACAGGCCCCCTGCCTGTGCCGGTTTTGGCCCTGGGGACTACATCCTCCAGGACATGGCACAATTTTTAGGGGGAGAGGGCATAGGCCCCTCACTCTCCAGGCCGATTTAATCCTCAACATATTTCAGGGTGAAGGAGGCATGCTGCCCCCTCCTCAGGCCTATTTTGGCCTCAGGAACACTATCCTCTGGAGCCGGGCACATTTTGTGGGGGAGGGGAGCACGTGTCCTCCTCCCTCGGCTGATTTTGGCCCCGGGAACCACATTCCACGCTTGCCTTCAAACATATATATGACTCCCCCCGGGAACTGGCCCACCCGTGAAAAGAAAATTTGAAGCAAAATAAAAAATAAAAAACATTTTGGCTCCAGCCGAGGTCTCTGTGGAACTCCACCAACAGGCCTAGGGGGGTCAGCGCATTCCTACCCTGCCCCCTCCTGTTTTTATTTTTTTATGACTGAGTCTCGAGTCCCAAGATGGCAGCCACCACTTCCTGGTTGAAGTGGTGGCAGCCAATCAGATCTCATCATGAAATCTGTCAGATCCGGGGAGCCGCCGTGTCTCATTTTGCCCTCCGCCACTTTTCTTGCCCCGCTTGACGAATCACCCTGAAACTTTCCAGAAAGCAACTGAAGTGATTTCTGAAATTTTCATGAAGATAAGGCTAACAGCACCAAAGTTGTTAGCAATAACTAGAACTATTTACTGGCAATGCCAGTAGGTAATGTAATATATTCAGCTCCGGACCCCCAAGAAAACCTCCGCACTCCAGGGCGGGTGTACGTCGAATGTAGGGGTGTAACCACCATATTTACCCAGCTCCAAAATTCTTCAGAAGAAGAGACAGCACTCACAGAAGAGGGAAATAACTGTGTTTAATATCACAAGTTGAACATACAGACTCGTTTCGGCTTGCACCTTTGTCAACGTTCAGCCTTGTCTTTGCACTTCAAATTTTTATAAAGACAAATCATTGTTCGACTCAATGTGTCGTTATTAATTCATTAACACTGATGAAGGACAATCAAAATTCATGCAAATATGCATTGTGAGCGCCATCTTAGAACATATTTTCAATTATATTACATAAAAAACAATCTTCCTTATTCAATTCATGATTATTTTTACAATTCCTTGTTTATCATCGCACTTTGTATGCTTGCCATAAATGATTAAAAGGAACGTTTTTACACAAAATGTAACAATTCATTTTCAAGGTGTCCTGTAGGTTGCATTATGATAATTCTGATTTTTAAATTGATAACTCTCTTAATTAAAATTTCCTCGATCTATAATTTTAGATCAACGCTACATTTCTGCCCTGTATGGGCCTATATCTCCTGATAAAAGGGAAAACTTCAACAATTTCTAAAGTATTGTGTGATTTTCAACTAAAGAGCTCACAAATTATATCTAATTGACAATAGTTGGACGGTCCTATGAAGAGGTCATCTTGTGAGGCACTTTTGATTTAGATGAGTCAAAATTGTTGCATTTAAGTGCCTGTTTGGAGGGTACAGGGGGAGCACTCCTCACTGACTCCTACAGTGAGGAGGGCCGTATAAGAGAGATACATCTCCGTGTTCGTCCAGATTTCTACAGAAAACTGCAGCACTTCCTACACTCTTTTGCCTTTTAGTGAGAGCAAAGGCAATGTAAGCTTTACTTGCTTGGATATTCCGCAAAAATCTTTTTCAGCCCACACAAGTGGCAAAACCTGACCAAGGATTACTTTTCAGACTTCATCGAAATTCCCCCAAGCCTGGAGCATTAGAAACAAGCACTGGCAAGCCAAATCAAATAGGTCTCATAGCATTTTAAGTCCTGGCTAAAACATTTTTAAAAAACAAAAGCAAGCTACAGTGAAAAACTAAAGCAACAATGATTGTTTTCATCTATGAGGCAAAGAATTTAAAGTGTGATGATTTACTGTAGTTTTGAAGGGTAAAATAGTCCTTCATGGACTGCAATTTAAGCACTACATAGGATGTGGGCCCCTTCCCGATTTTTTTTTTTTTTTAATGGTGAAAAAAAGGGGTCAGGCCCTGGGGAATGGGGTCCCCGGGGACCCAAATATTGTAAAAGAAGGGGGCCACACAGCCCCCCTTCAAAAAAATAAATCTTTTTAAAAAGCTGGCATCTTGCCGGACGCCCCGCCCCCTCCCTGCAGCAATCTGCAAATGCGCCCCCTGGCACGTTATAAGTTGGGGTATTAAGTCCCCTTCATTACTGAGGGTCCCTGGGAGCCAACTAGCCCACCAGGTACCTCCAGTATGCGCCACAGAGCTGTGTTGCAGAGAGGTGGTCTGAGGCCATGCCCCTTTTTACACCACTCTACAAACGTGCCTCTTTGCGCACTGGTGCTGTGGCGATGAGGTCCTCTTGTGTCCTGAGGACCACAGGACACAAGTGGACTTCATGCCCCGAGGAGGTGCATTTTCAGAGTGGTGGGGCAAGGGAGCATGGCCTTTGTCCACCTCTCAGCAATCCCACTGTGTGAGGCTTACTGTAGGTAAGACATATGCTAGTTGGCCCCTAGAGGACCCCCAGCAGCGAAGGGGACTTCAATCCCCATCCAAGAGCGCGCCAGGGAGCGCATTTGCAGAGTGGTGGGCAAAGGGGGCGTGGCCTGCTATGAGAACTGAGCAATCCTGCTGTGTGGGACTCGCTGGAAGTAACAGGAGGGGTAGTTGGCCCCCAAGGTTGTCGTTGGTGGCCAACTACTCCTCTTGTTACCTGCAGTAAGTCCTACACAGTGGGATTGCTATGACGTCTAAGGAGGACATGCCCCTCTTTCTCCAACACTCTGCATACGCGCCTCCTGGCAGACTGCGGGATGGGGGATGATGGGGGATACAGTCCAAATTACTCCGGAGGGACTTTGGGGGCCAAGAAGCCTTTCTCCACCACTCTGCAAATGTGACTACTACTTAAAGAAGCGTGTTTCTGCACCTCTAAATTAGAGACAGTTTTAAACCCCCTTCCCTATTATGTACTAGGGCCTTACAGAGGAGGTCATGCCAATCACAGGGGTACCCCAACGCATAGTTTTCCCTAGGGTATGTAGGTGTTTTCACTATATTCTAAGTGTCTTTTAGCATAGCACTGGCTCCAGGCCTGGTTACTCAGAGTCAGTTACCACCAGTACCCGTCAGCAAAAAGTTGGGGACACAGGATGACTTTGCAACAAAGGCCTCTTTCTGCTCCTCTGTCGGTTCTTTGTGCTCATCTCTTTCTTCTTTGTGCACCTTTCTTCGTCTTTCTGGACTTCTGTTGCCTCTTTCCTTTTTTATGTTTCTTCTTTCTGCGCCTTTTTTCCTCTTTCTGCACATGTCCTACCTCTGTAGGCATAATTAGAAATAAGCATTTAAAAAACCTTTGAAATTCACTGAAAAAAATATAGGTTTCAGGGACGTTCTAGTTAGAAATTAGCATTTAAAAAACCTTTGCAATTCACTTAAACAACCACAGGTTTCAGGGATGTTATAGTTAGAAATTAGCATTTAAAAAACCTTAGAAATTCACTGAAAAAAACCACAGGTTTCAGGGACGTTATAGTTAGAAATTAGCATTTAAAAAACCTTAGAAATTCATTGAAACAACACAGGTTTCAGGGACGTTATAGTTAGTTAGTTGTCATCAGTGAAATCACTGACCATGTCTTGAGTGATGTAATATGTGACGTCATCAGCAGTGCATTACGGGGGCGCGAGTTATAGTTAGCTGAACTAACTATAACGTCCAAATTTCACAGGTTTTTAATGAGTGAAATGTCCAACTAACTATAACGTCCCTGAAACCTGTGTTTTTTTCAGTGAATATCTATATATATGTATACACACACACACACATAGTATAACATTTAAAAAGAAACAAATAATACTATATATGTAAACAATATTAGCAAAAGTATTGGAGTATGAGAATAATAGCTATACTAGTCTCACTCCAGTTTATGCAACAATAGGGCAAGCGTAGGCTTTCAGAGGGTTAAATGTACTATTCCCACTCAAAAAAGGTCAACAATACGAAATGTATTGTACATAGGAGGGGTAAGATGGTAGGAAATATAGATACCTGATAAAGTTGTATGTTTCTAGGAATACTTCTTTGTTTCTACATTTACTTCAGATGGAAATTTGATTTTACTTGTTTTCCAACATTCCATTTCTTTTCTCCACATGGATTTATTTCTATTTAGAGATATGCCCTCTGATACATCCCTTGAAATTATGAGAATGTTTGTTGCTTTCTTCACTGCCAATTTGCACATTTACCCAATTTTTTGTTTAAACAAATTTATTTGTGCTAAATGAGTGTGAAAATACATTGGAAATGTTCGACAATACCCTCAAAGTTACATCTCTGTGGGTATTCAATAGCCTCCCCCAATAGCCTGGCAACACTCATGCACCCTCATATACCATTGTACTTACTACTGTGCCAGAGATGTAAATGGGATTCAGGATTGTAAAAGTCCATAAATTATTATTATAAAAAAAGAATTGCAACCCTAAATCCATTTTTTCTGTTGTAAGTTATACTTTTGATAGCAAACGGTTTTGTGAATTTGGATTCAAGTAGGCAATCTCTGAGAACAGTTGTAAAGCTGAGCACTGCCTATGCATCTTCTATTAGTAGGGCAGGAAGTGACTGCCAGAACTCAGTTAAGATGGGCAGATTTGGTTAAAATGGGCAATTTATGCTCCCATTTGCCAGGTGATAAAGTGTGGGGGAATTGCCTAGCTGCAGTTAGGAATGGGTCTAGACAAGCCAGGATAAGTCTGGTATGTGAGAGGCTCCCATTGCCCTCGGTTTGATATGTTCCTGTCATGGGCACTAGGCCTAGCCACACATGTGGTGCAGCATTTTTATCAGCACAAGTGGGGTAATGATGGGCTGTAGGAAGTTTGTATATTTCTGCGGATTTCTGAAGTTTCCATCACATCAAAGTTTGAGGTTAGCAGTGCATTGTGGGTAAGGAAACTTCACGGGAACCACTTAAGTCACCCCACCATGGAATCATCTGGTTGTCTAGTGTGCTGCGGTGGGAAAAGGACTGCAGCATAAGCTGCATTGGTAAAATGGATGTTTTCAAACATCCGTGAACCGTGTGCCAGGCCCAATATGGTGCCTAGCATGCGGGGTATGGATGTTTGGGGTCATAGAAGAGTGAAGGCCATGCTAGGGGCCCCCAAAGTCCATTTCTGACAGCTTATAAATGGCGGTCAGCCTACCATTGAACGGCTGTCAGAAAGGAACATCGAATCCCAGACACTGCCTTTATCGTTGGGAACTACATTTCGACCAATGGTCGAACAGGCTCCTTGGGCGCGTCGGAAGTGTCGGTCGGTCCCTCCACCCCCTACCTTCGACTGCCCGCATCATAATGCGGCGGTCGGACTGCGGGACCAGACGGCCTGTCGGTTGCGATCCAATGAGGCCCTTAGTGACAAGGAAAGCCATGGCCACCATTAGGTGAATGCTTCGCCTACTCCCCCATTTGCACATAGTATGGGACATGTCCAAATTGTGTGGTAAAATGTTCCCAGTTCCACTTTGCATCTCAAACAATTGGGATCTACGCTGTGTTTCATTTTACTAAGCCTGGTAGGGCTATTGTGTATTGGGTTTGTTAGCCCTCTCCATAAGTTTGGATTGTTGAACAGCGGGAGCAGGGGATGAAGGAAGTAAATTTCACATGCTCCACTGCTGCATCGAGCTTGTTTCAATTCCAGCAATAGCAACAAAAAGCCTGTGTCTCGAAAGTGAAGCTATAGATACATAGACAAAAGTAACGATCTCCTCGTTTAAATTGTAATTGCTACACAAAACATTGTGTTGAGTTTCAAGATCAAACCTTGTGGTTCTAACCTACTGTTATATTTCTACATTTGTGTCTTAGGTTGCCAGCTGTCCACATAGGACACTTTGGGACTTAAGCAGCTAAATATTCCCCTCTCTGAGTAGGCACTGTTCCTTTCAGTATTACTGTACCTGCAAGGGCTAAAAGGTGGGAGGCCTTCTTCCAAGCCGCTCACTAAATTATTAAGTGAGCCCGCTAGGTGTTACTTACTGATCCCTTAGCGTCTCAGATTGTCTGTCAGCACCTTGGGACTGAAAAAAGGCTGTCATGTAATTTGATCTTTCAGCAGCGGAAAACGAGCAAAACATTAATTACTTTAATTGGATTCGTTAATTAGCATCAAGTATCGTGGTTCATCGTCAGACTCTCTCCTGCAGAGTCCTGACGTGTGGTCATCTGCTTTTGCTTTGGCTGTGTTAAGAGGGCATTTTAGGTTGCCGCTGAAGCATCCATCTGAGACTCTGGAAAATAAGATGCTGAAAGTATTATTCCGTACAAATTGCTCCTGAAAACACTCATGTTAATAAAGATTTTTGGCAAGTGGGAGATAAATGAGATTGCAGCTGGTCTGGCCACTTGCAACAGTGTGTCCCTTTTGCAAGATTGCCTTTCCATCCGCCAGGCAGCGTCTGCTCCAGGAGTGGTCAGGTCAGCTGCTGTCACTTGTAGTCTCTGTAGGCCTCTTAGTGCGCAGAGCTGCCAAGGAACATCTTGATTCTGCGCTCACTGAATCCGGGATTGAACCCAGCAGATTGCTCTGGAGGCTGTGTTGGTAGGACCCACCCACCTCCTAGCCACTGATGCTGTGTCACTTTCCAAGCGTTTAGCAAGAAGCGAAGCGAGAACATACATGCAGCATATAACCTGGTTTCAGCAACTCATCAGCCAACCTGGCTAATGATGCTTTTTGGGTGTGTTCTCTTTTAATTTTGAATCAGTGTTTGCTTCTGGAGAACAGAACATTCATTTTGGCCTAAATCTTTGTAATGACATAATGTACCAGTGTTCAGTACATGAGAATTGTGCCTTGTGTTTTGTGTAGATAAAGGCTTGAGCAGGCTGCAGAGTCGGGCAGCACTAGACTGGTTTTTGTCGAGTACCGCCTTTCTGTCAGAATGTACAGGTTTCATTCTCACCCCTTAAACAGCGCGGCTTCCAAAATTATAAACGGTTAATGTGCTAAATATAAGGTATTGCCTTAATGGCGTACACTTGTGGAACTTAAATAGCATCTCTTGGTAGGAGACACAGACAGAAATGTTTTTTAAACCTTTTTTGGTTGAAAAATGGCACAGAATACAAAATACACATGCCAGTGTAGTATTAACCGCAACACTTGGGCAGTGTGGATAAAATACATGATAGAACTAAACTGAGATTGAGATTAGGGCCTTTTATAAAAAAACTGTCCGCAAGGCTTTCAACTAATGAGTTAGCAATATCAAAGTCTCTCAACAGGATAAAAGATCTGGCAACTTGTGTGGGTGTGAACAATATTACAGCCTTGAGGAAGGATCAACAGATGTGGTGTAGGAAGAGAAGGGCTAGTATAGTAGGAGTATAGAGGAGGCGAGGTAACACGTCAGTTCATTCACCCAGAATGACATGCTACAAAGGGATCAACCGGTAGAGGAGATGCATCAGGCCACCTAACATACAGGCAGGGGCTGAGTGCCAGGTAGCAGGACTGAAGGGGTAGACTGACAAATGGAACAAGTTGGGAAGTGTTGATTTAGGAGATGCTTTTGAGTCAGTTTTACTATTGTTCTAAATCTTGGCGTGCCATGGTCAAGGCATGTGAGGTTCAGAACATGTCTTCACAGAAGACAAATGTGAACATTTATCTCAAGTAGATTTGAAGGGATGCCATGTTATGTGCATTTGTAAAGCGCATTATCACCCGGGATGGTTTCCTGGCACTGAGCAGGTGTGTGTGTGCCTAGCCCTTCCTATTGTAGGCTGGTCAATTGAAAAACCAGGTCTTCAGTTTATGGAATTCAAGAATAGAGAGGGAGCTTCATATGTGAAGTGGGAGGCCGTTCCACGCATTGGGAGGGATGTAAGAATATGCCTGTCCTCCTGATCTGGTTCTGTGTATGTGTTGGATTTGTGCGAAGAGGAGTCCTGCGGAGCGGAGGTGTCTGGGTGTTTGGTGGAAGGAAATCCGACTGTTAAGGTAGGTGGGGCCTGAGTTGCGTAGTGCCCTGAATGTGTGTGTGAAGAGTTTGAATTGAGCACGTTTGAACATTTGTAGACAATGGAGCTCCCTGAGGTGTGGTGTGATGTGAAGTCTGTATGGGAGGTTGAGGATGAGGCTAGCTGCCGAGATCTTGATGGTTTGTTGTCTTCTAGTGAGTTGCTAGGTGATCCCGGCATAGACTATGTTCCCATAGTCCAACTTGCTGGTGACTAGAGCATGAGTGACAGTTTTTCTAGTGTTGCTTGTAAGAGATGCAATAATCATCCTCATCATCTTCAGGATGTGAGCGCCAGATGGAATGATGCCATTGACACCCATGCCTCAAAGTTGCTTAAACATTTTTGAAAGTGCTATGGCAATGCAAATAGAAGAAGTGTGTAGATAAGTAGTTATTCAACGTAGATTCAGTGTGCCGGTTTTCTGCCTACTGCAACACCGCAGACTCTATTTAGTCTCCAGTTGTGTGTTTGTTTCATGCTGGAACAACTCCCCTTGTACAGATTAATCTTTGTAATCCCCCCGACTAATCTAATTTCAAACCCAGTAGTATTTTATTTTTTAAATATATTTTATTTATTGAAATTTAAAATATATTTACAATTCATGTTCTAATATCATTTGTGAAACGCAGATTCAAAGTGGCATACAATAATGTCCCAGTAATGCACAGTTTTACATTGTAATTACATAAATTAGTAATAAAATAAAAAATAAGCGTTACAAACAAATCATATAAGCCTTTGTTTTCAACTGGTATGTGTCCAATTAACCCTTTTAGCAATACAGCAACATGTCTTTAGCCAATCATAGTCATTGGGACTAACTCTGAGGGTTTATTAACCTCCTTACTCGATACTTAAGTTTGGAGTCACACCAGTTATATACTGAACAGTTGTGTTATGTTAACATTTGGATGGAATGCACTTCTCCGCCCATAGTATCAACTTAGCATAGTATCACCGTAGCATTTATCCATATCGTTAAATGATACACTCAAACAATCAATTGTATTGATCCACCCCATTGGTGTTTTATCAATGTTTATTATTACTGTGGTTTGTTGTTTGAGTTTTTCTTATCTTTAACTGTTAATATCTCATTCCTTGTCTCAGCACTAGGCGCATCTATCATTCCTATTCTTTTTCATTAGGAAGTGCAATATAGTGTTCTCTGCATCAGCCCATTTCTACTTGCCAGTTAGCCATCCCACAATATTGAAACCCTCTGGGACTCCAAGTGCATCACTATAAGATGCTTGACTTACAGAAGTGTTAGATTGTTTGCGCTCAATTGCTCCCTTTTGGTTAACGCCCTCAACCTTGAGCCACTTCTCTAGCCAAGTATGTTCACCTCCTCTGAGGTTCACAGTGAGAAGCCTTGGAATGGCCTGGTTGGGATGCTCCTGGAGTGATCCGGAACATTGTAAACAAGAGCTGTGCTACGATTCTGCGTTTGTTTGCAAAAAAGGGATGTGCTGCACAGCTTTATAAACGTAATTATCTTTAGAAATATTCATAGGATCAAAAGTGAACATTTACAGGAATGGGGCCCTGAACTGATATGAAGCAGCCCCAAAGCCAATGATTCAACTTGACGCGTCCAGCAATTACCTGCTAACCATAATTATCAGTTTGCCTCTGCCTCCCCTGTTTTAGTTATAGTTCCTCCATCCTTCCCACTCTCCCTTTCTTCCCTTCATCTTCACACTTTCAGCTCATTTATAGGTTTAGCCTGAGACAGCGCATGCAATATCACCTGCAAGACATTTTGTTTACTTACCTGGGGCTTAGAGCCAGCCCAATGCTTACCCTTGAATAGCTGTATCATCAGTCTTATTTCCTTACTTCTACTTCATCAGTACACGCTGGCTTCACTTCCTCCTAATGTGTTTGTCCCACCACTGGAGCATGCCACTAGCATTGCTTCATTTTCCAACGTGTGTCCTTCCACTGCTCATCAGACTTCTGAGATACCTTTTTTTAATTTTAGGTGCAGGAGTGCATGTTTTCAGGCTGTCTGGCCCCTTCCAGCTCCATGTTGTTGCTTGCCCCATTGTCTGTTGCTTCCCCCAATGTTTTTTGCTTGCGCTGATGTCTCTCACTTTTCCCATCATTGCTTGCGTGTCCCACCACCCCACCATACAAGAAAACAAAGCGGTATTATGTAGCCAGTGCTGGTTGTGGCAAAGCACTTTTTGCGTTGTTTGCCTGCCCCATAACCCCACACTGTCATTTCTTGCCCCATTCTCCTGGCACGTCATTGTTGCTCACCCCACCCCATCTCGCCAGAAAAAAAGTGCTTGCAAAAGGAAGACCAATTGGCTTTGCCATAGTTTTTTCCATTTTGCCGTACCTATATTTTTCCCATTTCCACCTTACCTGGTCTGTAGCATTTTTACCTCTGCCTGACAGCTGGTGCAGAGTGACCTCGTATGTCCATAAGTGTGAAGTGCTTATGTGACTATTGTATTTATTTTTGTAAGTGGAAAAAAAAGCTTCAAATACCTACACCATTTTCAACCTGAGAACCATAGAGGCCTTGGAGATCAGTGAATTATCTAGCAGAACAATTGTATTGGTCGGAGAATTATGTAGCAGAATACAGTAGCCCAGAACAACTCTCCACGATGGTTCAGACCTTTACATACAAATATCACCGTGGGGAATCCTTATGGCTCCGGAGAGGTTGAGGGACCTTTCCCACTAAAAGGAGAATTAGAGTTAATTAAGAGAAAAGTCATCAAAACATCATGGACATTTATAATTTACCATGAGTCAATGATGGGAAATTATGATAGTTTTAAAGCCTTTATTTTTTATCTATAAGGTTTGAATCTTAAATATCTTTATTCAGTTTAGTAATTTGCAGAAATAAAATCAAGATTAGAAATCAGCAATCAAAACATTGTCGTGTAGTTCCTATAAAGCTATATAGGACCTGCGCGTTTATTGTGGGAGTGGTGTCCACACTGATTCCAGACACCCCCACCGGATATGTTCGCCTGTATACCAGCTAGCTCATAGAGCCACTATGAACCCCTCTTATCAAGGAGCCAATAGTTTCTGACAACTCTTGAACATGACAACCCGTCCCCTCAGGGATTGTGGAAACAGTACAGTACTTTTGGCTCAGTCACTCGTGCTCACTTTGTCTCAGAGAGATACACAGAATAAACGATGGGGACGTTTTCAATAAGCATTTATTGAACCAGCGTCATTCTAGTGTAAAATATGTGTGCTGCAATAACCATAAGTCTGAAACAGATATAACGATTATAAGCACCAACAAAATAAATGGATGGTAGATTTCTTCCATAGTGCTAAAAAATGAATATATGCAGGCATACAAATACATGACCTTAATAATGTGTACTCCTACGATGCAGACCCTAACTAGATGTACCTAAATGTACCTAGCATGTATGTATGTATGTATATAACCAAGAATCACCCTAGGATAGAACCAACCCCATTACCTGGTGTGAGAGAATGAGGGACCCTGTCTTGGTCTTGAACAGACACCCTGCAAGGGATGTCAGAACACTGCATGTTGGGATGTCTGTGTGTAGGAACTTCAGTGTCTCGCGTCAGTGTGTCAGCACGGAAGTCTTTCTCCTCTGCCTGCCCCAGCAAAGATATGGTGTATATATACCCAAAAGGTACCCTCAGGGGTTCTACCTTGCTGTGTCATGTCGGCCGAGTATGACAAAAAGGATGACCCTTATGCATAGTTATTATGCAGAAAATGGTAGTCCTGCTGTGATTCTGAGAATCCTCATGCATAATAAATTAGGCTAGTTTTCAGAGAAAACCACACATTTGTGCAGCACCTAACTAGGTAAAAGGTCAGCACAAACCTGTTATGTAGTACAATGGTACAGTAAATGTAGGAGAAAGGTTAGGTGACTAGCCAAGCCTAAATTAGGGTACATTACAAATCATAACAACATGTGTTCCATAAAGGAACCCAGTAAACTAGCTAAAGGATATATTCTAAATAAGAACCCATAAAGAGTTCTATTAGAAAAAGAGCGGTAATAAGGACAAACTTCCCCTGAAGAGTAGTTCTGGAAAACTCAGCCGAGTTTCCCCCAATTGCAGTAGCAACTTTATTTAGGATAGCGATCTGGGAAGTAGTATTGATCACGAATTAATAAAGGCAATCTCCTCAAGAATATATCAAAAGAATCAACTCTCCATGAAGAAGATTCTCGGGCAGAGGAAAAATCCAGCAACAGGACCACCAGATGGGTAAAGGGAATGTAGAGGTGTGGAGTCTAACTAAATAGGAACACTCCTTATATAACTTTCTCCATATTAGTATCAATTTCCGAAGATGTCTTCACTCGTTGTCCAATCTGAGCAACTTGTAAGGTGGTGTTGTCAGTCATACGATGCATCTTCTTCCGATTCCCAAAGTCTGCACTCTCGTCATCTGGACTAATACAGTTTTCTTTGCATAATTGTTACTTTTCTAAAGTTTCCCATGAGAACCCTCTTACCTAAGCTAAAAGACGCACTATGAGTTTCACACAGAAACAAAGGCTAGTCAGCAAATATGGAAACATATATCAAGTTAATTTGAAGCAATATTTATAAGTTTATATCACCATTTGTTCTCTACAGTTTCAATAAGTCTATTATTCTTAGTGAAAATGATCTAGCATGGGTGAGAGGAAATAAATGTACATAATATTAGAATCAGCATTTCTAAGATGACCTCAATGTTAGGCTGTTGCACAGAATTCTTTACAATAAGCAAAGGTGAAAAAGAAAACATTGGGCCTAGTCACTGCACAGGCTAAAGTATAATTGCTTGGTGCAATTTTTTTTTAAAACATGCAATTATAAACGAAGCATTTCTAATAACATCTTTCACTTCTACATCTGTCACTCTGCCATATATTTTGGTTTTATTTATTTGTTCTACTAAGGTGTATTCACACATTTTTTGTGAGTAATTTCTAAAATGGCATTTCTTTTGCATTTAAACATGTTCTAAATTGAAATTCTAACATGATAAAATATGTGGATTTCTAAATAATTGGTCATTTTCCCAAGAACATTTGATGGGTGCCAACTAGAGACATACTGCTATATGTCAAGGTGACAACTCTATGCAAGTTCTCCATTTCCCCAGCCTGAACCTCACTGGCATGTATTAACGGGAAGGCGTCTGTTTAGTCTTGTGTTTTTCACTTTCTCCAGAATAAGCAACACTTTATTTTTCATATACATAGAAAACACACCTTAGCCGGAGACTTTCCTAGATGCTCACCATGACCATTAAACAGATGATAAACGGTCCTGTTTTGATTCTCCTAAGTCACCTTCATGTGCTTCCGTCTGCAGCTGGAGGGAAATGTAGACGCATTGAACCCTCTGCACCATGACGGATGGGAGTTTGGCTTGCGGTTTTGCTGCCGGAATTCGCCTGTCTTTCATAAATCAACCTCAGCAGCTTTTAGAGATGATGTTTAGGCCCATACTTCAGAAGATGAATCCCGCTCACTGAAAACAAATGTGTTTACTCGATTTTTTTTAATCCAGTTCTTCTATGGTGAATTGCATGAGTAGATAAAAAGGGTATAGGGAAATTAAATGTGAAGATGGGACGTGGAGCAGATCAGAAATGTACAAGATTCCAGAAATATATTGGATTACAGTGAAAACAGACTAGAATAACTTGGGAAGATCAAGGCTCTGTTCTAGCACTTTTAAAGATTTTATCATGTGCCGTTTTTTCAGTTTATTATATTAGGAGACAACCTTTGTTCGGTTTCCTGGTCCTGCCATTGCTAGCTGTTGTTTCGACCAAGTACCTTCGCATTTCTGCTCTGTCGCAGCACCCTTCTAGGGCCTTCTTTCTCCCTTATGGCTTAATTCCAGAGTTGTTAGTGCAGCAGTTGGAGATGCACCCGCCCAAGGGGTAATGAGCCCACTGATCCCCGTTTATGACTGCCTTTTGTATCCTAACGAGAGAGGTGTTTTTCTTTTCTTGCATTAAACCGTTTCGCTAAAACCCTGCTTCTTACAAAGCCACATATAGAGAGCTCAGTAGGTCAGTGCTGCAGTTTGAGACCTGTGCAGCTGGATGCAGCTGGGGATGCAAGTTGAGTCCTCTCATCCTTCGGAGGAAAATCCAAATTGGCTACATTCATTTGTGTTTGTGTGTTGTGTAGGAATTCCTGAACAACTGCAAGTTACAGGGCCTAGTGCAGTGCTTAATTTGTAAAAGAATGAGTGCCAGTACCTGAAGCTCAGCTCAGAAGCTTGTGGCTGGCGCTATTAAATGTTGGTGCATCTCGGGGCTTTAAGTGGGATGAAAAAACTGTGGGATCTCTCAAAGGGGTGTGGCCAATGTAATTAAGGGCGTGGCTTAAAAACCACCTAAGCTAAATAACTGTGCTAAGCATAGTGTGCCGCCCGACTTGTATTTTTCTGTTTCTATCATTGCATCCAGATATATGATACAAGTAACATCATACCTACAACAAGTCAGGATTATTGGCTTTGTCAATGGTTGTTAGATGCATAAGATAACAAAGCAGCAAATACGGCTTGTTGTTATATACAATATTTAAAAAGCTTCCACTTAAAGCCTTGGTGACACCACGACTATGTTGCATCTCCTGCGTTTCAAAAAGAGAAGGGAAATCCAGAGAGAAAATGACTCTCTTTAAAGGATTTCCCTTCCCCTACAACGCTCACCTGGCATAACGTCATGCCCTAACTCAGGCGCGCAACGCCCATTGGGATCAAAGGGCTTCAGCCCCGTCGTCGTGTGTGGCAGCCTGGGCTGAGACAGCTTCCCCGGCACACGCACAGCCGCACCCGAGTACTTCACAGGTCTCTAAAAGACCATTTGATTGTTAATGAGGCTTTGTTGTTTTTTCACCTCTTCTAGAGCCCCTGCAGCTCCACTCTGCCTATTGCTGGCAGAATTACCCCCCACCCCCCGAAATTTTTTCTAACCCCCTCCACCCCCGAAATTTACCTCTAGTTGCGCCTCTGCCCTAACTTCATCACTAGTGAGAAGTAAGCAGCGTGAGCAGACGCACATCGATGTGCCTGCTGTCACTGCAGTGGGGGGAAAAATGGGCCGCTTGTGCCAGAATACAAAACAGAGCCAGATAGAGACCCGTTTTGTGGCCCCCACTAAAAAACTGCCGGTGCTCAGCACCGGTGAGACCCGGCCCACTTAAAGCCCTGGTGCGTCTAATACCAAAGCTGCGTACTTCTGAATCCACTTCACACCACTTTAATAAACTATCAGGCACTCTCTACCACTGTACCTCACTTTTGCAGGTTCCTGCTTTCTCCCTTTGTGACGGTTTTTCCATCTTTCTCTTCCTCCTTCCATCTCTTGCTCTTAGTAAATGACTGATGAGGAAAAATAAGGCCGGTGGGCCTCAGTGGCAACCACCAGCTCAAATTAAACACTGGCCTGTTGTACTAAACACTGTTCACAAAATACTGGGTGCAAATTGCAACCAGCAATTTTGTCACCAGTGTGTAATTTTGCGAACCAACCTATGTACTAATAGGTTGTTTTGCAAATTCTCTTTCAGAGTTGGTCAAAATCCATCCAACTTCTTGAATGTAGGCTTGCTTTAATTGGATGCCATCACAGGGATGGTGGCCTGCTGGGGTCAACAGACCGCCATATCTGTGATTGCATTTCAATAAAGTAACCTTTTTTTAATGCAGTTTATTTTCCTTGATGAAAACGGGGTTATGTTTTTTATTAAAAAAAGGTTTACTCCTTGTGAAACTTTATTTTAGAGTTGGGAATATCCAGCTGCCTACTCCCTAACAGACTTTTTTTTAAATTCCCCTTTGCATGGGTGTTACCACCAGTGCTTTAAATGGGAGCAAAATAGTGCAGGTACTCATTTAAATGTGCCGAGTGGGCGGGGTTTGGGGGCGGGGCTTAGAAGTCATGCCGATACTTATTGACTTCGATACTACTTGCCGCACATACCAAAACACATGAGACATGTCTTTCAATAAACAAAGCAGGTTTGTTTACTCATTAGAAACAACCGAAACCCAAACGCGGCGAAATTTCAACATTTCGTTGTTTTGTAATATGTGCAACATCAATTCTGTTAATTGCTGTTGCTCCGCACAATTCTATATGTTCTCCAGTAACACAGAAAGAAACAAGCAGACATGCACCCACAACGCAGTCCACACATTTCTTTTAATATAACTTCCAAGAGTGTCTCTATTGTCTCCCCCATTCTCTCGTTTTTCTCAACAATCACAGGCAAGCAGACAAACATTAGCAGACACTTAACAAAAGAATTGGGTGGGCTTAAAGCCATTTGAACCTGGTTACCTCCCATGGCTCTCTTAATTACGCTGTCACTGGGCTGCCTCGATGTCTGTGAACACCCGATTGGTATGCAAATGAGCCCATGCTGAATTGTTCAGCTGGGCTGGCGCAGGTCTACAGAAGTGCCTTAGCTATCAAAGAAAGGCCGCCAGGACCACCTTTTCATGAGTACCGGTACTCTCCTCGGCAGTAGAGAAGTGCCGGTACTCCGAATGCTAAGTCTAAGAAGTGCCGGTACTCAGTACCGGTGAGTACCGGCCCATTTAAAGCACTGGTTACCACCCCATCTCCGGAATCAGTAATTGTACAGTGTTTTGCAGCTGGATTGCAGTGTAAAAACATTGCTATATCTCATATGGATTCACAATCCCATTTTGGAAGTCAATAAAAGTTTACTGACTCCTGAAGTGGGATTCCAGCTTAATTTGGACACATCTACAGCATGCCCCCTTAGCTCATGTATGATGCTACCTGTACTTTAGCCAGCTGTGTGATTTTATTGCATTGGTGCACATAACTTTGTGTCCCGGTCATACAAGGGCAGAGAGTGCTGAAGCTAAGTGTCTCAATGTTTAATAATACATTGGGTTCTTGAGTCGAAAGGGGGGGTGGGGTGGCTGTGTGTTTGTGGGTTTGTTTTGGAACTCATGCAGGAGTTCACAGAGTGGAGTTGAGGTCATAGTTGAACATCTTGTGGATTTCCATACCAGACTTGGAAAGTTGCTATTCTGCGGATTGCCAATTGCCAAGTGGTGAAAACCCAAGTTGGGAAGTGAAGTCTAATGAGTCATACCTGACGAAAAGTTACATTAATTTATAGACAATTTAATGAAATAAAGAGGACACAATTACGGATTGGGTATTGTATTCTCTGTTCGAATGTATAAGGGAAAGACTTTAAAAATATATAAAACATATGACAATCCTAAACAAATTAAATTGGAAGAGTGTGCAAAAAAAATTCAACGGGGGGGGGGAATGAATAATCAACCATGCACTTGAATTGCGCTGGCCATTTACTGCTGCGACCCAAGAAGGAATGGTCCCTAAAGAATGAAGAGGATATCCGATCAGAGGAGAAAACCTGTTTGGCGATAGGGACAGAAAAAGGTTGAAGCATCAGGACGAGGACGGTAAGTATGGACTGGGAGAACAAAATGATTTCCCAAAGACTTAGGGTAGCTTGGACGAGGCAGAAAGGGTAAAAGTGGATCTACCCCGTTCAGTAAACTAGGCCTTCTGTATATTTACTGCGGCAGCGCTGGTATAAATTAAAATTTAATTCAGATGGATTTGTCTGGTCAGGTCTATGAGGATAGAGTTCTGTGGCATGTTCTAAATGAAAATCACACAAAACCCTACTTTTCCAATACTGAGAAGAACACACGGCTCTGCCTTTGCACCAGAAAGTGCAGCTTGTGTAGATTGATCCAGACATTTCCGCCCTTTACTTGCCTGCCCTCCACTGGAGTCTCGCTGAGTGAAAGGATCAGAGTCAGGCATGGGTCCCATGTTCATAGTGTCCTTGTTCATCTAGCTGCTGCTGCTTGCTGTTGAGTTGAAGGGTTTACTCGTGTCCACATGTTCAGAGGCGACATGGCCTAGCAGTTCGGGCTTGGGTGTCCGTTTTTAGGTCTCGCCTGACCCAGCGCATGCGCTGGTCTGGCAAGACTTTTTGAGAGGGCTCAAAAAAGTGCTACCAGGCCAGCCTAGAGCTACAGTGCATGTGCGCGGGCGCGCGCGCCGCGCTTGACCGTGATTACTTTCACTTTCGCGACCGCACGGCCGCTTTGATTATTGATCGCGAACGCGATCACTTTCGCGGCCGCTTGTTTTTCATGTTTGTGTTGTTTTTTAGCCTGGAAAGAGGGGAAATTGGTGTTTTTCCTAGAGCTCTAGCACTCCCTGCCATTCAAATAAAAAATGGTGATGGTTTACTTTCCCCCAGGAAAGGTCAGGATTTACTTGGCTTCGCTAACTATGCACACCCACTGCTCAAAACTTTGAGGCACTCGACATGCAAACACCCCCAATCCGCACTGCACACATAACTGGAGTATAGACATAAACAGCTCAGCTTCTGTCTCTCTGAAGCGATCGGTGGGCGAGTACAGAGTCCTAGACCCTGTCTCCTCTGTCAGATGTGCCTGTCCGACCGATTTTAACTTTATTAAAAAACATAAGCTTGCCATAGAACGCATGGCTCACTGCTCCCTCCGTACACATCCAGGCATTGTGTTATGCTCCTCAGTGGGGTTTGTATGATTGGCACATGCGCTGTAAAAACACTTGAAGGCGCTTCCAAAACACCCCTTCATGAAAGTGGCATGGGGGACGTAGACCAGTAATTTCACATTTGTAGAACTTCTCCAGTCCCCCTGTTAAACAAAAAAAATCCCGTCAGGCATGTTTGCCAAGGCAGTGGGCACTGCCCATCGTACTCACGGGGTTCAGATGCCAAAATGTGGAGCCGGCCCAAAAAGTACACACCAGACTGACTACTCGCCCTGTTTATTCAGGAGACTTACGTTTCTTTTATTTATTTATTTTTTTACGAACGAACAACGTTTTGATGTGTGAACCCGTCTCCCTCCTAAAGTGTCCCTAATGCCAAGGCAAGGGGATGGTTAAAGGCAGTGCTTTCTCGATTCTCCCCAAAAACAAGAACCCCTGGTGTTAGCTAATAGAGTTACCTAGTTATCGGCACGTTTCAGAAATATTTTGTTGCAGAAATAATATTAACCTGTTTTCTGAGGAGGATGTTTTAGCTTGAGAAAGTAAAAAAATAAAATAAGTATCAACATTTTGCCTAACACGGGATTTCTATGTCCAATGCGGCAAGAGTTAACATATTTGAGAAACGTGAATACACACAGATAAATACATACTTAATAACGCACAGAAAGCACAAACACTCACACATATTAAAACACGCATAGAAGAAAGTATAGAAGACACAAAAAACATTCAAGCCTGCGAACAGAAGCTACACAATTATACACAAAATATATTAATATATACAATAAACACAGTCATGCAAACACGGAACGTACAAGAAATCACACAAGCACGTATACGGACTCACGAGCATGCACAGGAGAACGCAGGCACACATAAACACCCGCAGGGCGGCAGTAGAACACAGGTAAGCACACACACATGCTATCTGATTTACAATATGGGCATATACATTTTCCCTGTGTCTCTTCAGCACCAGAGCTCACGCCACCCAGGCCAGTGCACTGCCTCTCCCTGCCCAGTGCTCTCTGTGTGCTCCAGGGCTCGCACCACCCATGCACTTGCATTGTCTCTGTCCGGCGCTGTAGATGCACCAGGATGCACACCATCCGTAGTGCAGTGTCTCTCATTGCCCAGCACTCTGGGTGCACCAGGAAGCACACCACCCAAGCTGTATCAGTAGTAAATTCCTGTACTTACTCACTACCATTCTTATATGAGTTTAGAATGTATCTGTCTGTATCTTTTATGTTATTCGTGTATTCTGAAGTCCTTATATAATGTAAAAGGTATTGTTGTATAGCACTCTGACACCTTCGGGTAAAGTTTGCACTATAAAAAAATACATAATAAATAAAATCCCTGGGAGGCTACACCCCGTCCTCCTTCTCTCTGCTGTACACTGTATATTTACTGTTACCTATGTCCGTCACTCGTCTGCCTTCTTCTCATCCCAAGCATCTACAATACAATAGGTCTCACATTTGCGAAAGATTGAGCTATTGGCATCGAAAATGACAATACCTTTTATTTACGTGTTGGTTTTCAAAACAGATAAATAAAAGGCATCGTCATTTAAAATGCCAATAGCTTAAACTCTTGCAAATGCGAGACCTATTGCATTGCAAATGCTTGTTTGGCAGACCTCTCTCCATATCAGCACAGACAAGTTAAAAATAGGCTGCATGGAAAACACCCAAAATTACTCTAAATATACTTGGTTCGGCTCGATTCAATCATTTCAACCGATGATTGTTCATTATCGAGTCGCGCTTTTGCTGTGCTGCAACTGACCCACAGCTCTTGCAACGCACCTCACTTCTGAATTGCAGCACCCCCCGATTGGCAGGTTTTTATTCCACACACAGATCTGTCAATGTCTCCTTGTTGAGAATTACGACGTCACGCTGGTTATTGCCATGCTTGCCAATGTACGTAATGCACTCGACTCGGTCTGCTACAGCCCTTAACACTCTGATGGCCACAACTCTATGAATGCAGCAGTGGGCATACCAGTTCTGTGGCCCACGCGCTCGTAGGTGCACACAATTGTGCCAGTGCAGCACACTCGTGATCCGCTAAACCTCGCCTCTGACATTCCTTCAGGTGATATTCAGCATCAAATCATGCACTTTTTAAATAGTCACTGCACAATGGGAAACACATGGGAAGCGGTTTGGAGGTAAACCTGTGGCCGTATGGGATCTGTCACTCTGCACTGCCGTCAGTGTGGCAGGTACGGGAACCCCAGATCCCCCCCCCCCCCAAAGCAGGGGGTGTCATTATACCAGGCATAGGGTCTCAACAAGCCCCTGATTTGGCCTCTTTGACCTCACACGTCACATCATGATGCTCTGAACAGTTAGAGGTCAACAATGTGTGGCATAAGGCGAATTTAAATGCCAACAAAGAAGAGGAAAGTTTTGCGATTCAAGCGAGGCAGTGCTCTGTAAGGTTATACATGTATTAATTTGCCTCTGTGTGATGTGCTCTGTAATGAGCGTCTCGCTCGCGCTGGGTTTCCCCTTGGGCTTTAGAAGACTAGAAGATAACTGCAAGCCGCATACATATTAATGATCGCTCATTTGCAGAGCCTAACTCAGAGGTTTGGGTTATTTGTGAGATTTTAAATACCTATTAGAGGAAGGGATTATAGATATTTTCCAGGTCGATCCTTGCGTTCTTATGCCTATTAGCACAGTGCCTGTAACTCGCGACGGTATATCACCGCGGCTCTTTCTTTGACACCTAATTTCATAATATAGCCTCTGGTTCTGTTTCCCTTTCCAGTTTGGGATTTAAACCCATAATTCATATCTTGGTATAGTGCGTTTTAAACAGCCTCACAGTATATTGTTTATATTACTGTATCTGAAGAGGATACAGTCCAAGGGCACAGCTTCTCCAGGTACTTAACGGGATTGCAGTGCCTCGCACCTGCGGGTCCTTGCTTTGAATGGCCTTCGGGCTCAGCAGTGGCCGCCATTAACCTCTGCTGTCAGCGGGACGGTCCGCGTTACATATGACTGCGCGCGCCGCTTCCGCCTGCCTAACGCCCGCCCGCCCCCCCAGTGGGCATGCGTCCCTTTACCGTGTTGTATGCGGTGAGTTTCAGCAGAGGACTGTGGAGTTAAAACCAAGCACAGGGCGGCTGTGCTAATGCCTTCTAAGACTGTTGCGCACGTTTGCCACTGGTGTGGTATCTAAGCGCCTGCGGACTTTCTAGTGCTGAATAGCTGTGCGGCAGCACGCTGGTGAATTGGTGGCTGGTATGTGGTGTTTAATTCTGAGATAGGGCGTATATGACTACCAGTGCTTTAAATGGGCAGGTACTTTCTAGTACCTGTACGTCTCTCATTTGAAAAGGAAAGTACCGCACTTCCCAACACTGCTACATGTAATGGGTGAGTACAAGCACTACTCGGGAGTAAACTGGTCATCTAAATAGGGAGTACCTTTCCTTCTATACTTCCATTCAAAGAACTGATAACACTATTTGTTTGGCCTTCCTCCCCTGATCGAGGTACTGCCTTCAATCCTCTCCCGCCTATTCCCAAAATTCAGGAGTCATAGAAATAGAATTTGGTTGTTGGGAACGTGATTTAATGTTTTTAATCAACAATTTTTGTGTTGAGCACAAAGATATTTTGTTTGAGTTCATGATTGTGGAAGGCCATTGCTTGCAAAGCACATCATTGTGGAACTTAGGTGTGAGTGTCCGTGCACACGCCTGTATATGTGTGTGCAGGTGTTCGGCATGAGTTGGAGCACATGCCTTATTAACCCCTTCGCCGCGGCGCAAATTCTGCCGCGGTGCTGGGTGGGATGCGGGGGGAGCGCGGCGCCGCCATGCTCGTGACGGAACCACGCCGTCATGAGTCACGGGCGAGCTGTGCTCATGACGGCGTGGTTCCGTCACGACTCCGCCCACTCGTTATTTCGCCCGCACAGGCGGGGAATCAGTGACGCGTGGGCGGAGCGGCCACAGCATGACGGAACCACGCCGTCATGAGCACACGCCACCCGTGGCTCATGACGGCGTGGTTCCGTCATGCGCACGCAAGGGGTTAATAATTGTGAATAGAGACGTAGTATAAGTATAGGTACATTTTTATTTTTTTTATTGAGCAGAGCTTAGTATACATAAATTAAAAGAATCCCGAAATACATAATCCATTTGATAGCTCGCATTTTCAAAAATGAAAAATACAAGAAAGAGAAGTATTCAGAAGCCGCAGCAAATATCATCATCGTCCAATATTGATTTGGTGCAAATCTTTTAAGATAAGGCACAATAAACAATATGGTTACAAATTTAAATAAGTTTAAATAAAATGCAACAGTATAACGTGCAAGATATTTCTAAAGTTCAATACAGATCGGCTAGAACATTGATATAAAAAGTGAGTACTGTAGTCCCTCTCTGAACTTTTCTAAAGTAAAATAAGAAATAAGCTTACAGATGTTCCTAAAATACAAAAAAAGTGCAACAATATAAAGTGCAAATGCTACTAAAGTGCAATACAATATAGCTAGAACATTAGTATAGAAAGTAAGTACTACAGTCCCTCTTTAAACCTTTCTAAAGTGCAATAACGAGTAAACCTGGTTCCTGAAAATATCAATAAAGTGCAACGCTATAAAGTGCAAATGCTTCTACAGTACAATATAATACAGCTACAGCATCAAAATAAAAAGTGAATACTACAGTCCCGCCTTCGACTTTTCTAAGTCAATAAAAAACTTCCAATTCTTTTCAAATTTCCTGGATGCCCCAACCCGTCTGGCATAAGCTTTTTCAAATTCTTGGGTCCTTTTCATTTTGTTAAACCATTTCAAGTGCGAGGGGATTTCACTAGATTTCCAATTCTGGAGAATTAATGAACGAGCCACAGTGCAAGAAATAAATAGAAAAGTTTTCTCTGCCTCCAATAAGATTGTTCTATCTCGACAGATTCCGAACAGCGCGGCCTTGGCCTCGAATGGAGCTTGTTTGCCGATTGATGACTCAATATCAGCAAAAAATACCTCCCAAAAGGGTCTCAGCCGAGGGCACCCGAAAAAAATATGGTGCCACCCACCTTCCCCATCAGCCTGGCAGCGAAAACACTTATTCTCAGCTCCCGGAAATCTTTTTTCTAAAGCAGCCGGAGTTAAATAGGAGAGCCATCGCGAAAGGAAGGCCATTCTTTTAAAATTCGCCGCACCCGAAGATTTATTTCCTAGATGGCATATAGCCTCCCATTCATTTGGGGAAAGGGTACACCCGGTCTCACGATCTATTCTAACTAAATGACTCACCAACACAGACATTTGGCCCTGTTTATGTATTAGCCGGTACCAGTTCCCCACCCCGCTCACTCTGGCCCCATATAAAGCTACCATCAATTGATCCGGGGTGTCCAAGACACCATTCAATTTTTTTAAAAAATGGACGATTTGTAGATATTAAAAAAAAAGGGGGTTTTCGATGGCTTTCTGCCCGGGCTATTACCTCTTGCCAAGATATCACCCGATTTTGAATTATAAAATGTCTTAACTCGAGTAGTCCACAACTTTCCCAATTCTTGGTATGTCTAGATCGAAGTTGAAGACCACAGGTGGAAATTTCTCTCAATTTTAAATATTGGAAAACCGAGGAACCCGTTTAAAAAAAAAAATGATTGGAGTCTATAAGCCACATCCTTCAAAGTCTTATACCTGTTTTTTTTTAAGTTTAGAGGTTTTTAAAAATACTGGAGTTTGCGAGTCACTTTCTTGAATCATTTTATCTAAAAAAAAGAAGCTATCTTTAATACGTTTAGATCCCATGAGTTCCGAAATTAAATCTATGAAGGCTGCCTCGTAATACGTTCTTAAATGAGGCAAGACTAGACCCCCTTGTGCAGTAGATAATTGAACTACTGTCATTTTGACCCTAGGTACTTTCTTTCCCCAGACAAATTCTGTAAGTAGACTTTCTAGTTCTTTAAAAAAGGACATATTTATTCTAATTGGGACATTAATAAAAAGAAATATGAGTAATGGAAGTATAGACATTTTAATTAACGAAACTCTTCCTTCTATCGATAGGGGAAGTAAAAGCCATTGATCCAAGAGTTTCTTAATTTTCTCTTTCATCTTTAAATAGTTCAATCTAAATACCTGATTGTATTGGCTAGATACACATATCCACAGATATCTAATTGGGTCCAGTTTAATTGCTTGCCTCCTCAGGCAAGGTGGAAGAGAACTTAAGTCTGCGTTGAGGGCGAGAACTTCCGTTTTATTAGCGTTTATTTTATAACCACCAATTAACTCAACCTTTTAAATTCACTTAGAACCGATTTGAAATTGTCTTTATCTGGGGTCAACTATAAAATTATGTCGTCTGCAAAGAGTTTCAGCTTAGCCATGCCGGAAATTGGAGGTTTAATTACCATATTATTACGTATTTTAATTGCAAGTGGCTCGATAAAAAAAGTGAAAAGCAAAGGTGAAATCGGGCAGCCCTGTCTTGTCCCACGATTTATTTTTATGGTCCCAGCTTGTTTTAAGTTAATGACTACCTGGGCCGTGGCTCCCTGGTATATGTTGCGAAGCATATTGACCACCTGGACCGGGAAACCAAATCGCTCAAGAGTGAAAAACAAGGTTCTCCAGTTCACGAGGTCAAACGCTTTCTCTGCATCGACCATAACGATGCAGGCCGGGGTTGAATTCGTATTAAAGAAATCCAAAGCCTGTATTAAAAACTGTGTATTCGCCGTCATTAATCTGCCCGCTATAAACCCGGTCTGATCACTACCAATAGTCTCTTGAGCTGCAAATAAAAAACGCTCCGCCCACACTTTCATGAGTATTTTATAATCTGAATTCAGAAGACTAATGGGCCTATATGAATTAACATCCGCCGGGTTTTTATCTTTTTTGACAAAGGATACAATAATTGATTCCTTAAAGCTTGTTGGAACTAGGCCGCCTCCTTTTACATAATTAAATAGTTTTTTCAAAGGAGTGATCAGCTCCCCTAAGAAAACCTTATAGAATTCGATAGGGAATCCATCCTGTCCACATGCTTTAGCCCTAGCTGTTGCTTTGATGGCTGCCGAAATCTCATCTGATTCCACATCTGATCCAACTAAACCAATCCTGTTTTCTGATAATTTAGGAATATCGATATTTAAAAAATACTCCTGGATCTTTTCCTACTCTACCAGATATTCAGTAGAGTAGAGTCGGCGGAAGTGTTCCAGGAATATCTGGGGAATCTCACTGCTATTAACTACATCCAGACCTGTCAGGGGATCGAGCACTTTTGATATTATGGCAGCTTCTTGTTTTTTTCTGGTTGAGTTAGCCAGGAATTTACCTATTAACTGGCTTTCCTCATATACCCTTTGTTGAAACATTTGTGAGCTCCAAAACAAAAAAATCCCTCAGTGCTATTCTTGCTGGTCCTAGATGATTAGGAAGCAACTGAAGTTGGAGAGCATATTCCTTTTCCACCTTTAATTGTAGTTCAGCTATTTTAAGCCTCCAAGTTTTTGCTTGAGTGGCCGTAAAAGCGATTATTTGACAACGGGCGGCTGCCTTGAACCCACCCCAGACTGCAAAGGGCTCTGCTGTGTTCTCATTGATATCAAAGTAATCAGATATCCACTTTCTGAATTCCTTGACCCAGTCCTGATCCTACAAGAGGAGTCGGTCCAGCTGCCACCTGGGCCGTTCACTACGTTCACCTCATAACACCATTTCCAAACCTACGTACGTGTGATCTGAAAAAAGATTACACCCAATATCTGCCTTAAGAACTTGAAGAGATCTAGACATAAGAAAAAAATCAATCCGTGATGCTGTTCGAAAACGATGCGAATAACAAGTGAAATATTCTTCATCGAAATTCATTTCCCGCCATGTATCTATCGATTGATACTCTGTTCTAATGGTTTCCACTATCTTTTTAGTATTAGGTTTCAATTGTCTTTTATTTTTATTTGAGGTGTCCTCTCTCAGGTCCTGTAGGAAGTTAAAGTCCCCACCAAAAATGAACTGCCCAGGAGCCCCTAACATAAGTTCTTTTATCTTGACCATTGCTGAGATATCATCTGAGACAGGACCGTAGTAGTTTATAAAATTAAAAAAAAATTCTTGCAGCCTTACTACTACCCAAATCCATCTGCCATGTATGTTCCTATGTATTTGTAGAAATTCCCAAGGAAGTTGTTTAGAAAAATATATGGCGACTCCTTTCATAGCAAGACCTGCAGATGCAAAAAAAATGTAGAAAAAACCCTAGGAACAAATCATTTCGGAGAATTAGATTTTAGATGTGTCTCCTAAAAAAATAGAACTTGAGGGTTAAAAGATGTCAACCATTTTATCAGAGCACCATACTTCTTTGTGTTCAAAATTCCGTTTACATTCACTGATAGGATCTTACATTTTCTGGTTTCCATTATTATATTTTTTAACATTTTCAATTGTACATTCTCAATATCTTCTGCTCTAACTCTTTTATTTTTTCCCCTGCAGTGGACCCTACACCCCCCCACCCTGCCTCCCTGAAAAAGGCGACCCGCCTCGAAATGTGGAAAAAAAAACTTTAACCATGCTAACCACATTTCACCCCCTTTTCCCTGTCTTCTGGGTGTCTTGGAATTACACCCGAGGTGAACCCACTATCCCCCCTTCCCCGAAACAATACTGAAAATTAAACAATCATCAGTCCATGGACTTATTGAGGCCCCGAAATTTCCTTTAGGAGATCTTGCGCATCCTCTATATTGGTAAAAATACGGAATTTCCCTTTAACAAGCACACGCAGTTTTGACTGCTGGGCAATTGTCGTCTGCGCGCCTTGTGCTTTAAACAAAAAAAGCAGCTTGACAAACTCCTTGCGTCTCCGGGCTGCAGCTGCTGACATGTCAGGGAATATTCTACAGTTAGATGTTTCATTCACAGGGAATTGCCTTTGTTGTATGGCCTTGGCAAGGAGATTCTCTTTTATACGATAGTCTGAGAAATTGACTATGATTGTGCGGGGGCCACTCATGCTTGGTAGAGGATGAAAAGGGACTCTATGGGCCCTGGTAATTGTCAGATCTCCGCTGAACTCAGGAAGGACTTTTTCCTTGATGAAGGACTCCACCCATTTAGGTGTCTGTGCACCCTCCACCCTCTCGGGAACTCCCACTATACGCAAGTTAGAACGGCGTGAGTGGTTTTCCAACTCCTCGAGTTTATATTCTATCGAATTCCTATCCTTTTTTTAAAAACATAGTTTATTGGTTTTTTGCGCAACCACACATAAAGCCTTACACAATTTGTTTCACCATACTTCCTGAAAATAAAGCACAAGCCCCCCGCCAATCATACCATACCTAACGCAGGGTCATAAAAATCCCTCCCAGTCTATACAACGCATAAACCAATAAGCTACATAACAAAACCTCTACCCCTAAACACTATGAAACTTCTAAAGTCCCTCCCCCTCCCTCAGTCCTCATCAGCAATGCATGCGGCCGTCTCTGCCCTCTGATATCGTACAGTCCAAGGAATACCAATGTGTCGAGTTATGTGATGTGCCCAGTTTGCTCCGGGGTCATCCCCTCATCCCCTGCTCGGTCGTCTCCCTCCCCGCCTGGCTCATAATCTCGCAGTGCCTGCACTAACGCCTCCCACGCAGCTGCCGCCTCCAGCGCCTTATCATCGTTGCGCCTATGAGCCCATTGATATCGCAGCGCGCCCTCGCCGGCGGCCCATTTAAGAAATTCCCCCTTCCATCGTCTACTAGTGGGACCCACTGTTGCCTTCCACCTCTTTGTGATTTCTCGTTTTGCTAATATAAATCGAATTCTTATCCTTAGTTACTTCGCGTACTTTAGAAAGTATTCCAGTCATCTGGTCCTCCAACTGAGAAATCCTGGTTTCGGCTTCCTTGTATTTTAACTGGAAGGCACGCCACTGCATCTTCAATTTTTCCTAAACGAGAATGAAGAGAAGCAATTTAATTCTCCTGAGACCTCTTCATGTCTCTGATTTCATCAAGGATGAGGTTTAGCAGCGTTTTGATATCCAGCTGTTTATTAGAAGTTGTAACTGTTGGATCATCTAATAGAGTTTCTGAGGATTCTGCGGCAGGATCTGCTGCTGACAATTGTAAGGTATCAGTGACCTTCCGATCCTGGTTATAAGTCGATTGTAATGTTTTTGAGATCTTTGACTTCTGAGTTGGAACCTTTTGCTGTTTTTGCTGTTCTTGAGGCCCTGGAGAAAGTGCCGGGTTACTACCACTGGTAGGCTGGGTAGATGGCTGTAGTACAGAATCTGCCAAGGGCGGAGGGACAGAATCCAGAAATTTGGCGTTCAATTCTTGTGGCAGGAAGGTTGAGGCTAGAGAGTTTTGGGCGACTGGAGGTACCAGAAAAGCAGAGAAAGTGGCAGGCGAGAATGAAGAACTAAGGTCTAATGGAAGCTGACAGGGGGAGGCAAGATCAACACCTGCAATCTGGGATAAGTTCGACTGAGGAGGGATAGGCTGTGTTAGTTTTTTCACCTCCCCTCCTCTTTGCTACTTTCAGGTGTTCCTGCCTTATCCACTATTAAACTGCCAGTCTCACCGGTCTCCCTTATGGGCGCTATGGGGGAGGTTCTACCCCCCTGAAGTGTCCCGGAAGGCTCTGCCACTGGTACTGCCGCTAGTTCTTCTTCCGAGCTCTCAAAGCTGGAATTGTGTTCAGGTCGATTTCCCAAAAGTCCTGCCCTTCCTCCCCCTGCAGACGATACTTTGACCTGCGCCTGAGCCAGGCGCGTCTTCGCCTTTAAGCCAGTTGCTGATTCAACTCTAGAATTCAAATTATTTTGTTTGTTATGTCTCCCCATGATGATTTTTCAGAGGGGTGCCAGCAATCAGTGGATGCAGTGAGGCAAAAATCAGGGCTTCTTCCTACCCTAAAACGTACTGTGGCTAATAATCAGTCTCTATATTTATTACACATAGCCACCATTTGGACTCCTGGCCTCCCAATATTCTCGCCACTCATCACCTCTCTCTCCTTCTGAATGCCAAGTTATCCTCTCCAGCCTAGGTGACCAGCACAAAGCCAAATAATCTTGCGCCTCCTCCTCGCCTCCGCTTTCAACCATAAAAGTCCGGATCCACTCCTTGAGACTCCAGCATCCACCGCAATTATTTTCCCCTGCCCAGCGCTCAAAATCGGCAAGCCGCGATGTCTACGGGCGCGGACATCAGAACGCCAGAGCTGCCGAGGTGTGCCGCCATTACGCCAGGGGGGGGTGTGGTCACCTACAGCTACCCGGAGGCGTGGTTCTCCGGCATAGCTAACCAAGTATAGGTAAACTTCTATCAACATGCCAATGCCTTAATCTACAGCCTCTGCTTTTCATTTCCAGGGGAATGAGAAAGGCAAAGGCTGTTTTTGTGGGCAGAACAAACATTGGCAAAGCCAATAGGTTTTGCCTCTGCGAAACCTGTTGGTTTTGTCAATATTTTTGGACATGTTGCAGAACAGCACGAGCTGCTGTGCAACATGTCATAAATTTTAAAATATCACAAGCCCTTCCACACAACCCATTGGATAAGGTTCTCTCACAGACCCAATGCTGTCTCCAGTTTTACCACTCCATATGGAGAAGAAGCAGGTGTACTCAGGGCACAAGTCCTAAAAAAAGAAGTGGGGGGACTAACCTAGTTAATCAGTAAGCAAGTGGCATCGCAGCGCGTGACATCACAGGAAGTGGCATCACAAGAAGTGACATCAGATCTTAAGCCCTCACGTATATGTTTAGCAGGAGTATCATGAGTACATTTGAGCACATTTCGAGTATACTTGCAAACCCTCCTGATTTAGGCAGAAGATTCACACTTTTGTACGCTATACATAAAACAATGTTACCTTTTGTCAGTGTAAAGCTTTCTCTAGCCATAGTGCTTTAAAAGAAATAGAGATATTTAAATTATTACAACGCCTTATCAGGGGTAGTAAGCGCTATATAAATGTGAGTTATTTTGTGCAAATACTGGGAAAGATCAACACATCTGACTTTCTTACAGTAAATGCATATCTCCTAAACAGAGCCTGAAGAAAGTGAAAAGCTGGCTATCTTTAGTATGGGTGAAGCACTAGCAAGGTGTGAGCCTTTGTTTCCCCACTGCTGCATTTTCTTCTAGGTGTGAGGCTCCTGACTGCTGCCAGCCAGGAGACTCCGACAAAAGGAGGCCTGATGACCCCTCAGATTCGGCCTTTGTTATGGGACCAGCAGGAGTCAGAAATAAGCGAGCCCCATCCCGGCCCGCCTGCATGTTGTTGCAGATCAAAAGCAGATAACAACGTGCAGGCGCTGCTGAAAGGGTCCCAGTGTTTGGAAATTACACTGGGACAAATTCAGCATCTTTTTCAGCAGGGTCCCACTTCTTGGCAGGGTGGACGGTGTCCACCCTGTGAAAAAAGTGGGTGGACGCCGTCCACCCGTGTGTACCCCGACTCGTGCCCTGGGTGTACTTACCTGCCTAGGGCAACTGACCCAGTCCTGGCTGACTGCATGATGCCAGGTCTCATAACAACAAAAAAACGCTATGACACGGCAAGAGTTGACCGTGCCATATCACTTTTTTCCTTTAAACATGTTGCAAAGCAGCTTATGCTGCTGTGCAATATGTGTAAAAACAGCATGGGGAGGGGGTGGCTAAGCAGCACAAGGGTGGTAGGTGAGGAAGGGGGCAAAATGGTAGGGTGGGGTGAAAACGGACGGCAAGGGGTGAAAATACAGCGGGGTAGGGGAAAACAGATGGCGGGGGAAACGGTTGGCAGGGGGGATGGGGGAAAACAGATATTCGGGGAGGTAAGCAGATAACAGGGGTGGGGAGACCTACAGTGCTATTCACTTTTATAGAGTGCTTGGCCAAAACAAAAATAAAAGAAAGTACCTGCAGGAGACTGTGGCCAGTGAAAGAACACTGGCCGCAAACAGGAAGCGCCGTGGAGAATGGACAGATGCCCAAATAAGACTGCAGGAGAAGGTGAGCGTCCAGCAGGAAGCGTCACCAGTAAAAAGCAAGGCAACGAGAGTAAACTGGACATTAACCAGTAGTAGGTATTGGTAATTAGTGTCTGGGCCCATTTAAAAAAAAAAAAAAAATGTATTCCATAAATTTTATTGAGTTCTATGGAACATACAATCAAGAAAGATCCGTGTAATAGGACATGCGATACTCATACAAAGATACATTCAATGTCGAAATTATACTATATACATACATTGCATCAGGAACAAATATTGGTGCTTTGTGCCACATGAACACATAGTGCATTCGATGTCTGGATTTATGGGTAGGGAGATAGCGATTGATATGAATGCTCCTGAGAGAAGTGGTGTAGTAAACAAAATAGCACTTATAAGCGAAATTCTGGTGAAGATAACAAATTGTGATCAGCCTGTCAGAGGAGGGATGTCCTCTTTAATCAGGGATAAATTGTGTTCCATCAGACTACATAACGTATATCATATGCGTGTACTGCATTCTATACCATTTGTTGGGGGCAGGGGGACCTCTAGTGAAAGTAGCTCGTTGCCTTAGATGTCAGTCTCTGTTTGTAACTAAGATGAAGAGATGTTGATGTTGCATTTCATGTATTTATTCAAAGTTCACCATACGTCCTGTGAGATCTTGGGGTTGTTTGGGGGTTCCCCCTGGGAGCTATGAGCTCCTCTAAGATAAGAATCCACATCCACCATGTGTGATGGGTTATGTTGGTGAACGACTTCCATTCCATTAGTATGACTTTAACTGCAATGGTCAATAACAGGTCCATCAGAGCCATATCATTGGACTTGAGGTGCAGAGCATCCGGAGATGCCCAAGGGCCTTAAACAATCATTGGGAAGTTTACAGGAATTGGTGTTTCAAATAGCTATGCTACTTGTTCTTGGATCAATGTCCAAAATGAGCCCAGGAGTGGACAGCTAAAGAACATATGTTCCGGAGTGCCAGTGGTCAAGTTACAGTTACAGTATTTGTCATTCTTGCATAGTTTTAGTCTGTGTAACCTGGCAGGAGTCTAGTGAAGGTAGTTCATTGTGAAGAATTTCGATTGCAAAAGTGATGGGGCAATTTTGTTACACAGTGATGTTTTAGATATTTTTGATCAACTTTCATCTGTGAGGTAATCAATGTCACGGGGTCCAGATGTCTGGACCATTTTGCTTGTAGCAACGGGTTTAGTGTTGGAGGGGGTTTGGATAGCGTTTTATATAATTTTGATGCCATATAACCTCTTGAGTGCCAAGCCTTCGTGAGACAATACATGGGTTGACAAAGTGGTTTAATTTAAACAATTTTACTTTAAGTTTGAGGAAACTGTAGACATCTAGGTTAGGTAGGTTCTGAATACACTGGAGTTCTGCAAAGGACAATGTTCTGTTGTACATATCTAATGAGTCCCAAATTAGTCATATACCTTTGGAACCCGAATAGAGACCTAATTTAGGGACTGTTTCGGCCTTAATTTTCAGGTTATGTGAAAAGTGAAGCTAATGTTGAGTTATAGATGGAGTTGGCAATTGTTCATCCAATAATTTGAGTGCATTTGCAGTGTCAGTAAATAATTGTTGAGAGTACGTCGGTATATACTTCAACATTGTAATCATGAAGGTCGTGTTAAAGTGATAACATAATGAATGTTCCATCTCAACCCAGCAGGGGTGATTCATTGTGTCTGGTAGCATCCAGTAAGCCCCTTGTCTTAAGAAGGCAGACAGATAAAGAGTCCAATTTGAAAGGTTGCACTCCCATCTGCAAAATTAAATTGGAGAGATTTGTAGGAGATTTTTGCTCTTTTGCCGTTCCTGATAAAGTTTAACATTAGTTTGAGGAAAGTGTGAGAAAGTTTCAAGGGAAGCATGGATGTGACAAAGTTAACTACTGGGTAATCATCATTTTAAGTGTTTGGAGTCTGCCCCATCAAGATGTGTGTTTAGGGGACCAGGAAGATAAGTCTTTTACATTAGATATTGTTTGGGATTTGTTGTGTCTTACTGCTTCAGGTAGGTCGCTGGTAAACCAGATCCCAAGATATTTGATGAACTTGGGTTGCCATTTGAGTCCCAAAAGTCCTAAGTGTATAGGTAAGTAGGATGGATTGAGAGGAAGAACCTCAGTTTTGTCTTTGTTTAAGGAGTATCCCGATACCCAGGAGAAATCATGGATTATGTAAGTGATCGCTGGAGTGGCCTTCCCAATGTCGTCGGAAAAAATGAGAATATTGTCAGCATATACAGCAATTTTATATGATGAAGTGCCAAACTGGAACTTATTGATTTCTGGGGAGGCATTGATTATTTGGAGAAGTGGGTCAATGGAGAGTAGGAAAAGGAGAGGAGAGAGGGGGCAACCTTGTTGTGTACCTTGGTGTAGGTTGAAGAGATTAGAAAGGGTATGGTTGATTCTGATTTTCGTTTTAGGTTAGCATATAATGCCATGGACATTTTAATTAATGGTTCCCCGAAGTTATGTGTTTTGAGAACGGATTGCAGGAATGGCGATTAGACCTTATCAAAGGCCTTTTCTGCGTCAAGGGCAAAAGCCACGGCTGGTAGTGTGGATCGATGGGCCTCTTCTACTGTGTGACAGAATGTGCGTATGTTGTCTCTGGCGAGTCTTCCTTTAGTGAATCCCATCTGAGAGTTGTGAATGAGTTTGGGATGCATGGTTCTAATCTTTTGGCTAAGGTTTTTGCGAATATTTTGGCTTCCACATTGAGGACAGAAATTGGGCAGTAATTTTAGGGGTCGGTGTGGTCTTTCACTTCCCTAGGTATCACTACGATTGTGGCTTCGGAGGGAGTACCTGAGATCTTGCCTTGAAGGGCAAAGTGGTCAAGGGTGTCTTTTAAAGGCTTATTAAGGATGTTGCCATATTTTTATAGAATATAATGGGGAAGCCATCTAGGCCCGGGGCTTTCCCAGAGCAGATAACATTTATTGCGTTTATCATTTCTTCAGTTTCTAAAGGTTTGTTAAAGCGGGTTTTATCAGATTTCAAAATTTACTTTATTGGAAGAGGCTGGAGGAATGCCAAACAGTCTGCCTTATTCATCTTTGTCTGAGGGCTATAGAGGTATGCATAGAATTCTTTGAACACCTCTAATATTCCTGTGTTTCTGAATTTTCTGGTGCTTTAATATGTGTAATTTGGTTAGGATTTATGAATTTAAGGGTGGCCGCTAAGGCCTTACCTGTCCTGTTAAGGAATAGTAATCTTTTGCATTTCTGAGCGTGGATATATAAGTGTGCCCTTCTGCTGATTATGGAGTTATAACTGTATTTTAGTTGTTTGATTTCTTTTAGAAGGTGATCATCTTTGGAGTGTCTAAATGTCACCCCTATCTTTTTAATTTTGCTGCCTAATTTTTGTAGTATTTCTTTTGTATCTCGGTTTCTTTTGGACATGCGTTTAATAATTTGGTCTTTTTATGGGTCTATTAAGCGCGTCCCATAGGACAATCCAGGAAGTGTCCGAGTTCTCGTTTTCTTTAAAATAAAGTTTGAATTCCTGCTCAAGAGCCTGTATGTCTGCATCCTTATTCAGCGTTTAAGCGCCAGATTGAGTGTCTGTCTTTATTGGGAATATTCAGAATTGACACCAAACTGCTGCATGATCTGATGCAACAATAGGATGAATTGTGGCCTTGGAGGTGGCGGGTAAAAGAGAAGTGTCTACTAGAAGGTAGTCAATGTCAGAAAAACTTGCGTGGGGTGGAGCGAAGAATGTAAAGTCATTGCGCTTAGGGTTGTGTATCCTCCAGACGTCCAAAAGACCATGCGTGTTGCTCAAGTTCAGCATTTATTTGTGTGCCTTAGGAGGTCTAGATTTGAAAGCCGAGTGCAGCTCTAGTATGGGATGCTTTCGGAGGTTAAAGTCACCTCTCAAGATCACTTTTGAGTCACGTGGCGTGTCTGATAGTTTATTGTTGAGTATTCGCCAGAAAAGTAGGTTATCCGAATTGGGGCAATAAATGTTCATTATGTAGAGATTGTTTTCCCCTTTCTTAAGTCTGGTAAGCAGCCATCTGCTGTCAGTATCAAATTCTGAGGAAATGACAGTTAAACCAGGTATTTTAGAGATTAAGGTGAACACACCATTTTTTTTCCCTAGAGGCCTCGGGCAGGTCACCTCTTCATCTCTGCCCTTTCTCAGTGATAGAGCTTCTTTAAAGCCAATTTTTGTTTCTTGTTGGTAGACTATGATGCTCTGCAGGTCTTTACAATAATCTAACATCTTAGTTCTTTTGACTGGGTGATTCAACCCCTTGGAATTCAGGGACATTCTGTTTAATGATGATATTGTTGGCAGCTAAAGTTGACGGTTAATGTTTTGGGTCAAGGGGGCCTTATGTGAAGCTTTGGCTTCTTTTGGGATCAACATCATTGGCCTAGTTATGTCATGAGTTGGGAGGAGGGAGAGGTGACGGGTAGTCAAATGTTAGGGTGTATAAACCGCAAACTTATACGACTCAGGTGGGTTACAGGATAACCAGACGGTGATACTGATCCCCATCCCACCTGGGGGTGTTTGTGAGAGACAAAGTGCATTTGGGGAACTTGTAGTGGAGGACGGCCAAATGGACTATGTCCGACGTGCAAGGCCATCAGGAAAAGTAGTCATGCAGGCTTAATTGGGCAAGTGGGTAAAGTTATAGCGTTGATCGTGCAGGTGTATACCCATTCTCCTCCTTTGGAGGATGCTCGCGAGGCTTGTTGGGGATGAGATATGCATATATATGATGTTATCATCAGGTCAAAAATAGGAAGTGGTTCAGATGAAGTGAGTAATGGCAGGCGAGGGGGATTGAGTGGTTATGGACTTCTTAAGTAGCACCTCAATGTATGTGTCCGTGTCTAGTGCAATGCCGTAAGACACGGAGGGCCTTTCACCTATTGCTTCTTTTAAGGAGACTGTCGGGAGGTAAGCATTGTTGATCCAGATTTGATGATTCCAGGAGTTGCTATGGATGGATATGGATCATACCTGGTCCATTTGTAATAAAGCATAACACGTATGACTGGAAAATTGTAAGAACAGGTTGATAGTATCATAGCAAAGAAAATGACTTGATAGAACATAGGAACCCAAAGCCTTTTACTCCTCTATTATGGGTTGCAGCACTAGACAATAGTAAGCATTTGGATATATTATGCACAAGCTACTGAACCCTTATAAAACTGAATATTCTATAAATGTGTATATTAGATTTACATAACAATGAATATCTAATTAAACTGGTGGTTACAAATAGCTCAATAGAAGTAGGGCCGGGAGAACATCTTTCCTGGATGTCCTCTGTCAAGCTAAGAGTGCAAAGGTCCTACTGACTTGCTTTTGAGCTCTCTGCAAGTCTAAATGATATGGAGAACATGTATATTGAAAAAAAAATAAGTAGCAAAGAGACTTATAATAAATCCAAGGTTTGTAGTAACTAATGTAAAACTACATGGGTGTCTGGCAAATATATATTACAAGCAGGCGACATTTGTATGAGTGTCCCGGTAGCAAAATGTTAACCTATAATCATGAACATATGTATGAATGTCGTTGCCTCTCTATACCTTAATTGAGAGTATCATGAAGAGGACCATGAAGGTCGCATTTAAAGGCAGCATAGTTTATACATTATTTACTCATCAAGAGAGAAATGGAAAGACATGGGTGATGTTAAGACAGGTACTCTTGAAAACTTGCCATGCATGAGAGTGGACAACTGTACGTTCTCTATATTATGGAAAGGGACCCACATGTCCATTACACCTGTAAATGGGATGGAGAAGAGATTAAAGTAGGAGCCGTATGGCAACTTTGAACAGGAGGTAATGGCATAGATCAGTTGAAGAGGATAATGTATGGGGTCCGGTTGGTTTCTCTGTTCCTGTTGCTGCCACTCACTGTGCTCCTGCCACTGGTCTCCCCTCGCCGCCGCAGCCTCTTTATAACTTGGCGCGGCCGCTGTTGGGGGGGGGACTACATATCCCAGCATCCTGAGGAAGCCGCACACACCTGCCACGCCCGGAGGTGCATAAAAATAGACGAGAGTCCCGGTGGAGCGGGGCTCTGACTTACTTGGACGTAGAAGCAGCTCCCTGCATTCCAGCAGGGGGTCCGGTTGGTTTCTCTGTTCCTGTTGCTGCCGCTCACTGTGCTCCTGCCACTGGTCTCCCCTCGCCGCCCCAGCCTCTTTAAAACTTGGCGCGGCCGCTGTTGGGGGGGGGGACTACATATCCCAGCATCCTGAGGAAGCCGCACACACCTGCCACGCCCGGAGGTGCATAAAAATAGACGAGAGTCCCGGTGGAGCGGGGCTCTGACTTACATGGACGTAGAAGCAGCTCCCTGCATTCCAGCAGGGGTCCGGTTGGTTTCTCTGTTCCTGTTGCTGCCGCTCACTGTGCTCCTGCCACTGGTCTCCCCTCGCCGCCGCCGCCTCTTTAAAACTTGGCGCCGCCGCTGTTGGGGGGGGGAACTACATATCCCAGCATCCTGAGGAAGCCGCACACACCTGCCACGCCCGGAGGTGCATAAAAATAGACGAGAGTCCCGCGTCGCGGGAAGCGCGCGGGCAGCGCCGGGCAAAGGGCGGGCCGTCTGCGGCCGTCCGGGGCAGGACGAGGCTGAGCTGGGCCAACTGTCTAACATCTGCTACAAAGAGAGGTACTGTTCCAAGCAAATTACAGTAAAACCAGTAAGCTATGGGGAAAAAGCATCTTGACTTTGTAAAACCTAATGGTGGGGAAGTGGCGACATTGGATTCGTACCTGGTGAAGGTCTCAACATTGATAAACGACGAAATTGAAAGAACTGAACGAAGGCTTTCGTTGGACCCAAGTTGCACTGTTGATCCCATGGGTGGAGATAGAGCAGAAGGTACTACCCCCCTGTTATCAACTATATCGCCAGGTATTCCCCGGGACCTTATTAGTCAGGTTGATTCATCTAGTCTGCCCCAGGAAAATTGTGATCAATCCCAGGTTGAACATTCTCCTGATTGTAATAGAGATGTATTGTCTAGTTTATCTCCTTTGCCTATATTGAGACGACGTACTAGGGCTGGTGGGCTGGGTCCCTCCGGTAAAGTTATACAACAGAAGAGAGGTCGGGCTTCAAAAACTATACCCAAACCATCTAACCAACCACCCTTAAATATTCATCCTTCTTTAGAGGATCTATCTAGTTCACTTTGGGTAATTTTTAAAGAGAAACTAGATACTGCCTTGGTCCCTATCATGACTAGATTGACCTCCATAGAAGATATAAGGTGTCCGCTCTAGAGCGGAATATTGGGACAGTATCCCAAACTATCCCCTCCCTTATACGATCTATGCCAGGCTCACAGGAGTCTGATAGGCAACCAACTACTAAAAAGAGACAGGCGGAAAGACAGAAAATACCTTCAAGTCATTCTATTCCAGGTGTTCCTCCTAACAATGAGGGTCCAACCACCATGGTAATAGATCTTGAACCAACTACTAGTGACAGGATAATATCAGAGAAAGTGGTTTCACTTGCTAATTCTGTGACAGATGGGAATGTCTCGGCAGTTAATCATAAATCACTAATAGAGAGAGAACCATTTCAGTTTATCTCAGAGACTCTCCCCTTGGTACTTATTTTGGCCAATGCTCCATCTTTGGGCCCAGGTCAGGTGGAAACAACATCTACTCTTATTAATAAAGCAACGCATTGGTTAACTAATAACATGAGGATATCCATAGGGGGTATGCAACAATTAGCAAGTGAAATTATAATGGCTAGAAGGGTGACATGGCTTGGTAATCAAAAGAAATGTTTTAAGGGCGATTGTATAGCTATAAATTTTTCTAGCCCCCATGCGTTGACAAACGTGTTGGGCAATTTATTTCCCCCACAACATAGGGAGTCGATGATAAAACCTTTGACATTGGACTTCTTTTATGGAGAATCTGGACGTGCAAAAAGTTCTTGTAGGTTTCGGGTGAAACATCTGCATACATATACTCCAAATGGGAGGAGAACTGTACCTTCATGGGATGGAATAAGTACAAGGAACAGGTTTGGGGCTCTTACTGATATGGAAGACTGTGATTAACTTCAGGAAGATCAAACAAAATTCAAAGGTAATAATCTCCTGAGCAATGGTGTTGCTACCCACTGGGCCCAGGGTGGCAATGCCATTTGTCAAGATCTTCTCATATCTCCCCGCCACCCAGTATGCCAGTCAGTTAATTTGGGGATAATTCATGATGCTAAGCCCCCCCTTGGGACAAACCATAAATATAGTATGAATGAGGGATGTAGTACAATGATTAGCACCATGTTAAAACCCCAATCTCCCAAGCTTAATATACCTAATCAAATTTTAATGGAGGAGTGTGACATAAAGGGAGGAATGGAGAGCCCCTCTAATTTGAGTACCCCTTCACAAAGAATGGATGACCTAACCCTGCTCTCGTGGAACATTGCGGGCTTGGGCAATAAGGTTGAGTCTCCAGAGTGGTGTAGTTTCATAGACCAACACGATATTAATATCTTTCAGGAGGCTTGGTCTACTACTTCTATATTTCGCTTGGGATATCTCAACTTCTATGTTCCAGCCACAAAAAAACTGAAGGGCCGGCCTGCAGGGGGATTGGTGATCTGGGTTCAACAGAGCTTGCGATGTAAGGTTGCACAGGCTGGGTTCAGGGTAAAGGATATCCTGATGATTGAACTAGAATGGCCCAATGGCCACTTAATGTTTATGCCAGGGGAATAATAGGGGGGCATAGCTCAGAGGTAATTGCAGCCCTTGATACTAGGCTAGGAGCTCTTTCAGAGCAGATTTTTATTGTAGTAGGAGGGGATTTTAATACCACCTATGAACCACTAGGCCTAGAGGATCAGGACCTCTCAGAGGAGCAGGACCTTAGATGGGGAGTACCTAAATTGGAAATTCCCGCAATAAAAAGATGGACCTCTACAGCTATCCAACTAAAAGCGTTATGTCTAGAAAGAAGTCTTAGAGCAGCAAACGGGAGAACTCCCTCAGATATTCAGGGAGCCAATACGTTTGATAATGGAAGGAATAGTAGTCATATTGATTATCTCCTGGTGGATCTAAGGATATGGCACTGTCTAATAGACATGGTCATTGAAACCCGGTTGGAAAGTGACCATAACCCCCTTTGTTCGAAATTTCAAGTTCAAAAGGGGGTTAGAGCTGAATCCATAAGAGAAGGGCTAGTCACGTTAGATATAGTTGCTTCCAACAACCTGCGCCGGGTTAAGTGGAATAAATTAATTGAGGATCCAGGAAAAATGGATGCGCTCAAAGCGGAGGTTGCGGGTGAACTGGCCCGACTCAAGATCCAAAGTAGTGACCCAGGCTTTCCGACCATTATGATAGAGACACATTCTTCCCTCTTTTCTAGACTCAAAACTTTTTTTTTGAGGATTTGGATTCCAGAAAAAGAGGCGCTGAGCCAATAAAGGCTAAGTGGTATAACATACACTGTAAGTCTGCTCGTCAAAAACTAAGTTTAGAATTAAGGACAAGGAACCCCATTAAAGTAAGAGAGGCAAGAGATCAATACAGATCTGCTCAGCAAGTGGCGAAAAAACAATGGGATGAGGAGAGGTTGCGGGATTTGAAACATGCTTGTGCAGCTAAGGACTCCAAGCAGTTTTGGAATATTATAAAATGGGATAGAGCAGGATATGCGGAACCTCCCCATAATAATGTTGCCCAGACCCAATGGTTAGATTTTTTTAAACCCCAATATGCTCGTAGCCCAGGTGAGGAGGAGTGTTCATTACCACTGGAAATTTTTTATCAAACCCAGATTTTCACCATCAATGATGTTAGCTTGGAATTGGATTGTGTGACAGGGGGTAGAGCCCCAGGCATGGATGGTATTCCAGCTGATGTTTTTTTAAGTGACAGACCATCTTGGTGTCAATATTTTGTACTTTTAGCTAATGCTGTGGCTAGGGGCGCTCCAATTCCAATGTCTTGGAAGGGAGCAGAAATAATCCCGGTTTTTAAGAAAGGCGATAAATCCCTCCCAAGTAACTATAGACCCATTAGTCTTATAGATTCAGCGCAAAAACTGATGGGTCGACTAGCTCAAAATAAAGTGCAGTCTTGGATTGAGGAAAACACTATTTTATCCCCATATCAAGCCGGCTTTCATCCTTGTACTAGTTCCGTAGACCAGGTCTTTTGTTTTATTATGCTTTATTGGAGGAATGTGGTTTTAACCGAAGGGTCGCTTTATGCAGTCTTTGTAGACCTAAAATCGGCCTTTGACTTGGTTCCCCGTTGCAAACTCTGGAGAGTCCTTGATGAACTGGGGATGGCCCCAGAGTTATTGACTATTCTCGTCCGCTTGCATGAGGGTAATTTTGCTAGAATCAGATGGGGGGCACAGGGGGAGGTCACGGACACATTCCCTGTCGAGCGTGGTGTTTGGCAGGGTTGTGTCCTGGCCCCCACCCTATTTTCACTATACATAAATGGAATAGTTAGCCATCTTTGTAGTTCCCCCACTGATGCCCCTGTAATAGCTGGGGAACATGTACCTGTCCTCATGTTTGCGGATGACACGATGATTATTTCAAGGACTCCGAGCGGGCTACAGAAGGCAGTTAATGCCTTTGGGGATTTTTGTCAGGAGCGTGGACTTGAGATTAACACATCGAAAACAAAGTTCATGTCCCTTAATCCACACAAATCTTTTAAAGGTAGTATTATTTTAAATAATACTCCCCTAGAGCAAGTAGAGGCTTTTACATACTTGGGTATTTTACTACAGAGTAATATGTGCTGGAAACGACATCTGGATATGGCAATTTTAAAATTCCACCAGCATGCGGGCATTTTATTGTCCAAACACAAATCTTCTTTCACTAAACCAATCACCCCTGCATTGGAGGTATCTAACATGAAAGTGTTGAGTGCCACCCTGTATGGGTTCGAATTATGGGGGTTTAACAACTTGAGCCAATTATCTAAAGCAGAGAATAAAATCTTACGTAGTTTAGTTGGCGTCCCCCAAAGTACTCCTACCGTCCCTCTTTTATTCGATTTAGGTAGGAAAAATGTGGTTGATACAGTGAGGTTGCGCCCTCTTTTATACTGGAGGCGAATTTGGACTACACCTGAACTCTCACATTATGCTCATGCTTTGAAGGATGTAATTTTGGCAGACCGATTTCACAAAATTTATTGGCTCAGAGAGATCAGGTCGCTTATAATAAAATTAGACCTTATTTCTCTATGGGAAGCACCGGATTTATCATCTTTCCCATCAAAAAAGCAATTAAAAGCCACATATTGGAAAATGGTCTTTTCAACATTTTATCTTGCCAATATGAACACTAACCTCACAGGCCGTTTTTTAAAATTTAAGTCTAGACCATGGTGTGAAACTTACTGGGATATTATTGAGTCCCTTAGATCGTAAACTGTTTTTTCAGTTTAGGGTAGGATCTCTGCCAGTCAAAGCTTTTACATGTAAATAGGTGCAACCCCCAGATGATAAACGTATCAAGTGTCTGGATATGGCTGAGACAATTGTTCACTTATTTTTTGTATGCCCCCTTTATATTGGCCCAAGACGTAAGTGGTTGAAACCCATTTGTTCAAACATGGGTACACGACGGTATATTGAAGCCATGAGGATATTGGAATCAGATTGTACCCCTTGTATAGCTATTGCTTTAGCAAAAGTTTTAAGAGGGGCCTGGTTTATACGCACACGTTTTGCACAATTCCCAGTTACTAGTTAAACTAATGTATGATGGTTTTAATATCGCTGGCTTTTTAGGAAATATTTTTTAGTGGTCATATATGAATTTTATTATGAACTAATCGACAATTATGAACAGTATTTAATAACCTTTTATTTTGTGTAAAGTCTTGTACTATTTATTTGTCTTGTGATATATGTATTGTTTGTGCTTTTATGACATATTGTCGAATAAAGCTATTTCCAAGCTAAAAAAAAGTATATTTACAGTTGCCACTCTAGTATCACGCCAGTACTAATGGAAGGATGTGTTTGGTTGTTAAGGACAGGAGGAGAAGTGTTCTATTAAAATGTAAAATCTGATTCTTTCATTTTTTGATTAAGCTATGCTTCATCCATTTTAACCCCTGCCATAGCCAATAGGTCTCGCTTTTGGGACCCTATAAGTATTTCGTTTTGCAGCACAATATCCTTAGTGCAACAACATCAGCTGTTGCATGGCTAAACCTTGTACCTTATAAGTGTTTAGCCATGCAAAAGTTGATGTTGTTGCACCAAGGATATTGAGCTGCATAACTAAATACTTATAAAGTCCCAAAAGCGAGACCTATTGGCAATGCCAATGCTTGTTTTAAATGGATTGTCTCTCTGACAGTTTATGTTATGTAGGCCTGTATAATGCTCTCTTGTAACCTTAACTGAGGGAATGAGCTTTGTATGTGTTGGTTAAACTGTTGCTTTCAAACATTTTGATACGTGTGGGATAATGGGCTGTAGATCGCTCAATTAATTTTAAGATATTTTAATTTATATAACATTTTATATTTGTTTTAGGTTGGTGTTCTGTGTTTGCTGTATTGATTTAATTAATTGCTACTTATTGTAGATTTTTATGATATTTGTAATTGCTTATGTCAATGAATTGAATAATGTGCAATATTTCTGTAAGAATGCATGTCTTGGAAATAAAGAGTCTGATCTGATTATACATGTGTGCATTCATATATAGCAAACATATATTCCTGTTCTGCTGAGGCTACCCTCTTCACTGACTATAAAGATGGTTCTATATTTTGATTGAGGCCATACAAATTGCACAGAAAGGTATCATTTGCAAAAGTCTAAGAAATTTGTTGCAGCTTCACAAAAGCTTGCAATCTTTGTCACGTCACTATGAAAATCATGAAATGTGGGGAAATATATGTCATCAGCAAGTCCCGTAGTGGTTGCAGGCAGCAAAGAAGACACGGGCAGAGACCAGGCTACGTGCAAGTAGCAGCTTTATAGGCAGATAACTTACATTGCATTACGTTAGGAGTCACGAGATCCGTGTGTTTTACGGTGAACGTGAAATATAACGACAGTGCAAACTGATTAACTGTAATTTTGCTGCAGAGCATGACATGCACAACCACGACAATGCCCCAAATCGTGGATAGATATCCGATGCCGAAACGGAAGAGGTTCAGAGGACAGTGAAAGAAGTAAAGAAATGAGAGTGGCGGCGCAGTGGGGGAATAAAAATGTGAAGGAGACGCGTGAACTAGCCTATGTTCGCATTAAAGTCTGACGAGCGTGGGAGCTAAACGCCATAAAGACGGTGAGATGCGAGCGCGATCTCAATGAAAGATGGGGCTTATGGCCTAATCACAGCGCAGTGCTGGTTAAAGGAATAGTTAAGCACAGTGGCTTGCATGGACAGGCTGATGCGCAATGTAACCCCACAAACTCGTCCCAACTATATGTAGTCCAAACGGAAACCCCAACAGTAGACGGGGCAACTAGTGTGAAAACAGCTAAGCAGGGGTGGAGAAAGTTAATACAACTGGATGCTAATTGTAACAAAATAAAGAATGAAATAATTAAATCAAAAACGTGCACTGTGCAACAAGTTACCATATTGTGAAATAGATCTAAGAGTACTTAATGGTGTAACGTTATATACAGTGATTATATGCCAAATGCGACGAAAAGAAACACACAACAAGCACCAGAAAATGTCTACTGTCTGAGGCGACATTGACTTAGTCGGAAGTGAATTGCTCCTTGAAGAATTCACATCAGATGCTTCCGAAGTTAAGATTACCAAGCTAACAAGGAGGGAGGGGGAGAAGGGAGGGGGGTAGTGAGAGCAGACAGCAAGGGGGTGGAGGAGGCTTAATGAGCCATGACAGAAAGGCAGATGGCGGCTGCGGGCGTGCACGCTCACGTGCACTCAAGCTTTAGGCAACCAAAAGCCTCTGGTGGCACTTTTAAAAGCCACTCACTAAATGTCTCGAAGAGACAGCATGCGCCGTCTCAGACAAGACCTAAAAAGCGTTTATAGGTGGTGGCACTTTTTCAGCAGCAGGGCCCATTGCTGTGGCAGCTGCGTTGATTGAGTATTTTTAGGTCTAGCATAATAAAGTGCATGTACTGCAAGGCATATTATTATCTTACAGTGGTCTTGGAACCCACCCATCTCTTACTAGTTTGGCTGCATTGTCACTCATTTGCTTGCTTCCTATTTGTCAGTTGTGTGGGCTTTCCGTCCTCTTGTGAAAAAAACAGCATTGTCCTTTTATAGGCGCATAAATTGGTGGTGTGCGCCTACAATGTGACCCAAACGTCCATGTAAAAAGCTCTGTTTTTGTTTTTACATTCTTTAGTAAATGCGTGAGATATTGGCTATGCCGTGCTTGTTTTTTTGAGTCGGTTCTTTAGCTTCTGTTATTTATAAGCATCTGAAAACATTATAATGCGTGTATTTATAGTGGCTGCCGTCTGGTTTGACTTTGGAGACGGACATCATACTCTATCTGCAAGTTTTCTCTGCCTATCAACAGAATAAACTCTTATTGCTCTGTTTAATTAACATCGGTGGTATTTTGGCAACATTTTCAGATATGATAAACAAATTTAGTTTGTACAGCTTTTGGTAGCCTTCTTAATGATGCAGAAATGGGTGAGATCAGAAAATTCTATGAGAATCAAAATTGTAAAGATGGTGGCGTTCCATCAAGTGGAAACGTGGAAGCTGGAGGTGACGTTGACAATGGTGTAAAATTGCAGCTGTGGACTTTCATCCTACTATCATATCACCCTGCTATCATAACTATCTGACCTAATGCTCTGAGTGCATTAGGTCAGATAGTTCTGCTCAAGAGGAAACATGGATGCAAATTTTGGGTTACGAAAGAAATAAAAATAAAAAAATGAATGACCACAAATTCCTCAGTCAGGCATCAATAGAGAGACGAGCTCCTCTCAGCTCTGCTTAAACCAATGATGTCTCATATAACGTGTCAAAGTAGCACAGCCTGGTTCTTCACCTGCCCAACCTCCCCGCAGACCTACATCATCATATATTCATTGTAATACACTATTAGTTCATGAGAAATGAAGGTGCAACAACTGTCATGTTGAGGTTAAATGTTGTGGCCAGATTTTAATAGTTACATATATTCTTTGCACTATAAATAATAGGAGGCAAACATATTAGAATGAATACCTTATGAGTGAGTAAGTATGACTGCCCATTTTCCCGCTGGCGCTGCTCCCTCCTCCCTACCAGCCCCTCCCACCTCCTTGGACTATTAATGAAGGCCGCAGCGCAGCCTTGGTGAGAAGCTCCTGACCTCTTGGGCCAGTTCGAGCTCCCCTGCAGCACTGCTCTCCTGCCTCGCTTGCTGCTAGTTTTACTGGTCAAAATTTACTGTTGCCTAGCAACAGGCCACATCACCGATCACATCCCGCTGATGCTGCCCATTTTTCTACTGGTGCCGCCGCTCCTGCCTCCCTGCCGGCCGCTGACTCCTACCAGGATTGTTAATGGAGGCTCCGGCTGCGCCTGTCAGACCCTGGACCACGCCCAGCACGTGGACCCCTGGTCCTCCCCACCATCTGCCAATACACAATGAGGAGCAGGGAGCCCTGGATACCAGACACTACAACAACTGCTTCACGTCCTCCCCACGATCATCCAAAGGACCCATCACCTTCCGCCACTGCCGCTTCTCCTGCTACACAGAACCACCTGCCCTCACTGGTACCCACGCTGCCCCTGCACAGAGAACCACGACAAACCCAGAATCGCTCCAATGCATCATGCTTAATGCCCGCTCCCTCTGCAAATACATAATGGAAATCTGGGACACCATCACCAATCTCTTCCCAGACGTCATCTCCCTCACCAAAACATGGCTCAACCCTTCCTCGAACCCTTACATTGCCACTGCCACCCCTGATGGCTATAAGATGATACATCGAGACCAAACCAACAAATATGGCGGGGGCCTCACCATCATCTTCAGGAAACTATCCGATGCACCGTCGCCAAAGACGACCCAACGCATCTCATGAAAACCTCAACTTTCCACTACAGACTGACGCCAAGACCACGATAAGAGGCACACTCGCATATAGAACCCTGGAACCGTAACTGGCCTTCTGCAACCTCACCTCCAACCTCATTCCCCCCTTCCCATCAATTCCCTTCATTATAATCTTCTCGGCGATCTGATTTTTCACGTTGACGACTCCAATGGTGCCAACTCAACTGCCCTCCTGGAGAACCTCAACAACATCGGCCTCACCCAATGGGTCATCCAACCCATGCACAAACTCAGACACACAGTAGATGCCATATTTACCTCCATTGACAGAATCAAATTCACCATGCCATTGTCCACTTTACCATCTCCGACGCCTAGCATACCATCTCCCAGTACCACAGCGCCACCCAACAAAGCTGGGGAAAAGAAACAGAGACCCAGTGGATGCCAGCCTTCGGTGCCACACAACACGAAACTACAGCAGACCATGACCAAGTCTGTCCCAAACTTCACCTCCTGGATCACCAACGGTGCCTACAGAGTCGCCCCGCTAAACCAGGTAAAGACAACAAAACTTCCAAACAAGCCAGATGGTACACCCCAGAGCTCAGAACTACCAATCGCAACTGCTACCGACTCGAGAAGCGAAGTCACGTCACTAAGGATCCCTCCGAAAAGGCTGCCCACAAAGCAGCCCCCAGCAACTACCACCTCTGCCTCAGAGAAGCCAAGGAAACAGCAATCACCAGGTGACAGGCTTTTACCACCACAGCTTAGCACCCAAACACTAGTTGCCCATCATGTCATCCTACCAAATCTAGGTCCTCCCTGGGGCGCCTTATCACGTCAAGGAGGATGGAACTCCTCTCGAAAATGTTACCTCTCGCCCAACATACGGGCGTTGCCCATCAGAGTGTCTATTTAAAGCTGCTGGTAAAAGCACCTCATACAGGTAAAAGTCACAGCTCAGAAAAATTGTGCGCCAGTGTGCATGCTTGCACCATGCCGCCACACATTGAGATACTGTCAGCTGGCGTGGAACTTGCCGTTCACCTGGAAGTAAAATGACCTGTTTCCTCCCTGGCACACCAACTGAATCATTTACTGTACCTAGAAAGGTTATCACTGCTCCAAATCTAAACCTTTTTACTTAGTAGATAGTCCGCTCATGAGTTCACTGCTTTGTGAACCTCCCCTCTCTTTAGTCAAGGGAATGCATACAAAGTTTTCAATGTTCAAAGTTTTCAATGTGATGTTCAGAGAGGCTGCCTATTATTAGGTCTCGCTGAGACAGCGAAAGCTGTCTCTTTGAGACATTTTGTAAGTGGGCTTTCAAAAGTGCTACCCACATGGTTTTGCTGGCCTAGGGCTTGAGTGCACGATGGCGTGCACGTGCACAGCTGCTCCTCTGCTCCTTGCATTCCCCCCTCCCTTCTCACCCAGTCCTTTGATGCTCTGCTCGATTACTTTCACTTTAGCCGCTTTGACCCTTGCATTCCCCCCTCCCTTCTCACCCAGCCCTTTGATGCTCTGCTCGATTACTTTCACTTTCGCCGCTTTGATGTTTGATCGCAAACGCGATCACTTCCGCTTGGCATAGCCTGTACTTGTTCTCTTTGTCCTCACATATGCTCTTCCCTCTATGTTTTTCTCTCTGGTCTCACATGTGCTATTCCCTCTGTATTTTCACTCTGCCCTCACATGTGCTTTTCCCTCTCCATTTTTCTCTCTTTCCTCACACATGCTATTCCCTCTGTATTTGTCTCTCTTCCCTCACATGTACTCTTCCCTCTGCATTTTTTCTCTATGCTCTCACATGTGCTCTTCGCTCTGTATTTTTTTCTCTGCCCTCGCATGTGTTGTTCTCTCTATATTTTTCTCTCTGCTCTCACATGCTCTCTTCCCTCTATGTTTTTATCTCCGGTCTAACATGCGCCCTACCCTCTGTATTTTTCGCTTTGCTCTCACATGAGCTCTTCCCCCTCTATTTTTCTCTCCTCCCTCACATGGACTCTTCCCTCTGTATTTTTCTCTCTGCCCTCACGTGCTTTTCCCTCTGTATTTTTCTCTCTGCCCTCACATACTCTTCCCTGTATGTTTTCCTCTTTGCCCTCAAGTGCACTCTTCCCTCTGATCACATGCATACACAACTATGCACACATACAAACACACACATGCATTTACACACACATATGAACATATACAAACACACACAGACATGCATAAACATATGCATATACATGCACACCAACACACCAACCCCACATATACATATAAACAAGCACGCACACCAACATACTCAAACACATATACATACACACAAGCATGTATACACAGACATAGGTATACACACAAACATATGTGTACACATCCATGAAGACAAATGAACACAATGACACACCCATACTTGCACACCAACACACACATGCATACACAAACATATACACATACAAACACACACATGCATACACACACAGATATATACATATAGACACACACACTATGCACACACACGCATCTCCCGTACTGTCTCAGGGGAAAAGTCGGTGTTAGCTGTCTCCTAGAGGGAGATCTCGCATGAGACAGTAAGACTCAGAGACATGTGGAGGTGGGGAGAGACAGACATGCCTCCCTTTAATTGTGTTGTTGCAAGATGGTGACTATCTTCTGCCACTGGTGCATTCAGATAAGCGGCAGGAAGTTCGTCGGACACATGCACTGGTTTCAATTTCGAGAAAGTGGGGTGAGTGTCAACACGTGTTTCTCCTTCACGGCAATGCCAATCAGTACGTTTTGTTTAACCGTGTGGTCATGAATCCTTTAATTGCATAAGTGAGCGGGTATGGATGTAAACAAAAATGTAACACTAATAACACATTTTCTGTCACTCTTGTGAACAGGTTTGCTGTGAATGTATGAATGAGAATGGCGTTTTAGAATACGTTGCATGGAAAAGGGTCAACATGGTGTATACGTGTTTTTGGGTGTTTTTTAATTTTTTTTAAATTTATTTTTTATTGCATGGTTAACGTCATGATATACCGGATTCGGATGCTTCATTGCAGATCAGTTGTTTGGCCCGTGGTTATTTAGGAGTTTGGAAAATACTTTTGTATTGTTTAGATTCTTTTTGTCTCTGCCCTATCTCTTGGCTGCGTCCTTACTCTCTCCCATCTTCTCTCTCCACCTCTTTGCTACATGTTCTCTCGTAATGTTTTCATTTTCCCCAACTCTCCTCTTTACTCTCTCTAATTCTTTTTGTGCTCCTTTTCTGTCTCTGTCCCTTCTCTCCTCTTTCTCTCCCCACCTGTCCCTTCTCTAACCCCACTCCTCTTCCTCTGCCGCCCCCCCATCCCTCTCTCTCGCAGTACTGCAGCATAGGCAGCACCAGGTCTCTGAAGCCTTCTCAGTGTTGGCCCTGGGGGTGGAGGAGGTAAGTCAGCCCCCCAAGTGAATCCCATTATCAACAGATAGTGAACCTCTATTTACCAACAAGTACGGAGCGGTCTCGGTGACGGCTGATGCGAACAGTAATCTGCTCTCGGCCCCGGCAGGGCCTGTGGGGTGGGGGCGTTACCTTACACTAGGAGAGGAAGTAATGGTGATATCCTCTCCTCCCCCCCCACTCCACCACTGTCTCTCCTCACCCTCCACCTCTCTCTCTCCTCCACTACTGATTCCCTTCCAACTCGGTCTCTCCTTACCCTCCACCTCGGTCTCTCCTTACCCTCCACCTCGGTCTCTCCTTACCCTCCACCTCGGTCTCTCCTCACCCTCCACCTCGGTCTCTCCTCACCCTCCACCTCAGTCTCTCCTCACTCTCCACCTCCATCTCTCCTCACCCTCCACCTCCGTCTCTCCTCACCCTCCACCTCGGTCTCTCCTCACCCTCCACCTCTATCTCTCCTCACCCTCCAACTCTGTTTCTCCTCACCCTCCACCTCACCCTCCACGTGTCTCTCCTCACACTCCACCCCACCCTCCTCACCCTCCACGTGTCTCTCCTCACCCTCCACGTCTCTCCTCACCCTCCACGTGTCTCTCCTCACCCTCCACACGTGTCTCTCCTCACCCTCCACGTGTCTCTCCTCACCCTCCACACATCTCTCCTCACCCTCCACACGCCTCATCACCCGCCACACGTGTCTCTCCTCACCCTCCACACGTGTCTCTCCTCACCCTCCACACGTGTCTCTCCTCACCCTCCACACGTGTCTCTGCTCACCCTCCACACGTGTCTCTGCTCACCCTCCACATGTGTCTCTGCTCACCCTCCACGTGTCTCTCCTCACCCTCCACACGCCTCTCCTCACCCTCCACACGTCTCTCCTCACCCTCCACACGTCTCTCACCTCACCCTCCACACGTGTCTCTCCTCACCCTCCACACGTGTCTCTCCTCACCCTCCACGTGTCTCTCCTCACCCTCCACGTGTCTCTCCTCACCCTCCACGTGTCTCTCCTCACCCTCCACGTGTCTCTCCTCACCCTCCATGTGTCTCTCCTCACCCTCCATGTCTCTCCTCACCCTCCTCGTGTCTCTCCTCACCCTCCACATGTCTCTCCACACATCTCTCCTCACCCTCCACACGTGTCTCTCCTCACCCTCCACACGTGTCTCTCCTCACCCTCCACGTCTCTCCTCACCCTCCACACGTGTCTCTCCTCACCCTTCACACGTGTCTCTCCTCACCCTTCACACGTGTCTCTCCTCACCCTCCACACGTGTCTCCTCACCCTCCGCCCCACCCTCCACATGTGTCTCCTCCTCACCCTCCACATGTGTCTCCTCCTCACCCTCCACAGGTGTCTCCTCCTCACGCTCCACATGTGTCTCTCCTCACCCTCCACACGTGTCTCTCCTCACCCTCCACACGTGTCTCTCCTCACCCTCCACGTGTCTCTCCTCACCCTCCACGTGTCTGCTGCACGCCTCACACTGCTGCACGCCTCACACTGCTGCACGCCTCACACTGCTGCACGCCACACACTGCTGCATGCCGCTGCACGCCACACACTGCTGCACGCCTCACACTGCTGCACGCCACACACTGCCACACACTGCTGCACGCCGCACACTGCTGCACGCCGCACACTGCTGCACGCAGCACACTGCTGCACGCCGCACACTGCTGCACGCCACACACTGCTACACGAAACATTGCTGCACGCCACACACTGCTGCACGCCACACACTGCTGCAACCGGCACACTGCTGCATGCCACACACTGCTACACACTGCTGCATTACTCACTGCTGCATGTTGCACGACATTGCTGCACGCAGCACACTGCTGCACGCAGCACACTGCTGCACGCCGCACACTGATGCACGCCGCTACACGCCACAGTGCTGCATGCCTCACACTGCTGCACGCCGCACACTGCTGCACGCCGCACACTGCTGCACACCGCACACTGCTGCACACCGCACACTTCTGCACACCGCTGCACGTCACAGTGCTGCATGCCTCACACTGCTACACGAAACACTGCTGCACGCCGCACACTGCTGCACGCCGCACACTGCTGCACGCCTCACACTGCTGCACGCCGCACACTGCTGCACGCCTCACACTGCTGCACGCCGCACACTGCTGCACTCCACACACTGCTTTTATGCAAGTTTATGCTACTGACATTGTAAATGACAATGCCTTTTATTTGTTTTAAAACCAAAACATAAATAAAAGGCATTGTAATTTTACAATGCCGATAGCTCAAACTCTTATAAATGCGAGACCTATTGCATTGCAAATGCTTGGTTTTCTTAAGTGTGCTGGGTGCCATTTGCAGCGGTTAGGGCTCTACTGGTCAGCCCTCTTGGGGCATAAAACGACCACGGCGGCGCAGCGGGTGTGCCTAAGGCAAGCCCGTCTGCGCCCGTCCGCACCTGGACGCTGCCAGCTGCCAGGAGATGCTGCCCGTTTGCCCACAGGCATCTCCTCCACCCAGGATGGCTTACTCAAGAGAGATGTTGTTGAAGCTTGGATACCTGTCACCCTTTGCGGGGGTAATGACAACCCTTGAGTAGAAGACGCCATCTTTTTGGGGAAATGCCTATACTGTGGTTGGTCATTGGTTGAACAACAGCAAACTACCTGTAGCGTACTTCCTTGCTCCAGTAATAATCGATCATGTAAAGAGCAGTACGTTGAGACAGAGAAGCAGACCAATGGAGGGCAAGTAGTTTCCTTCCGGGGGCTTTATCTCAATGCAGGATCGATCCCGAAACATGTGGCAGAAATCTGGGCCCTGCTAGATGAAGCAAAACCAGATATATGCCTCTTTACGGAGACCTGGCTGAACAATGATTCCACGTTGGCACTGGCAATGGCATTCCCTGCAGAATACGCTGTTGTCCGTCTGGATAGATCAGGAAAGAGGGGCGGAGGTCTAGCTATTGCCACGCGTCCTCTGTATCATATTAAGACCTTGGATTCTGTTTCCGCCCCCAGTTAAGAGCTGTTGATCTTTAGGGTGGAGCGAGCCCAAGCGATTGAGTGGGCGGGTGCTTTAGTGTATCATCCACCTGGAGGAAATAAGAAGGAGTTTTGCACAACATTATTAGAAAGGATGGCCCCATGTACTTTGCAAACGGATAAGTTCCTACTGGTAGGGGACTTTAAACATCATTTGGAGGCTCTTTCTAACGCTGAGTCTGCCTGCCTAGTTGCAGCCATGGAGTCACTTGATCTTTCTTCAAGAGTCGTTAGTCCTACACATGTCGCTGATCATGTGCTAGACACTATCTTTACCAACATCCCGGAATTAGTAGTAGAACCCCCCCAGATATTAGGCTGGACTGACCATTTGGCGCTAAGCTTTTCCTGGGCGCTTACAAAATCGTCCGGCCTTCCGCAAGTTCGCAAAGACTTCCGCAGATCTTGGAGAAAGGTGACATCTTCCGCCTTTAGCCGGGCCTATACAGAGCCCCTTCATTTACGAACTGCGAAGATTGTGATATAGCCTTAGTGAGGTTCGAGGCATCAATAACAGAGCCCCCAACTCTATTGCACCACTTCAGAGGGTAAAAATTCAGGATAGGGCAGCCCCAGCCCCTTGGTATTCACACACTGTCAAGAGAGAAAAGGCCCTATGTAGGGTCAAAAAAAAGAAAAAGAAGGAAATCCAAATCTGAGCGAGATGAATCGCTCTATCGAATGGCACATAGAGCTTATTTAAATTTGTAATTCAGCTAGAAGAGCACATCTAGGCTCCCATATTACGGAAGCGAAGCACTCCTCTAGCGAGCTCTTTATTATTTTGAAGGAGTTCACGAACCCGAGGGCCAATAATCCGCTTCCGCCTCCTATGCTATGCGAGGACCTAGCAAGTCATTTTATTCACAAGATTGACTCAATCTATCGCTCCTTTGGGCCTGAGAAGGTAGACTACAAGGGGGCTTCCCCCCAGGAAAATCTCTGCCCTCCTATTCTAGAATGTTTCCTGACATCTCTGGTGAGCAAGTGGACTCCTTACTAACTCGTATGAAATCTGGATCCCCACTAGACCCGGTGCCACCTGCCGTCATGTCAGAACTAACCCCGGTCTTAGCCGATGTCCTTGCTGAAGTCTGCAACATCTTGTTAGCCACAGCTACGTTTCCTCGTAAGTGGAAAAACGCGCGCATTAAACCACTGCTCAAAAAGACGTTAGCTGATCCTACTGATCTACAAAACTATAGGCCGATCTCTCTCCTCCCTTGCTGTTCAAAGATCATGGAGACATTAATTAATCTGCATCTTTCTTGCTATTTGGAACAGAATAACCTACTGGACCCATCTCAGTCGGGCTTCCATGCTTCATATAGCACTGAGGCCGCATTGTTGGAGGTCAATGACACTATAAGGATGTCATTGGACAATGGAATCCCAGCGATGTTAGTTCTTCTCGATCTGTCAGCAGCCTTTGACACCATCTCCCATTGTATCCTTTTGGATAGGCTTCGAGAGATTGGTGTTAGAGGCATGGCCCTTAAATGGATTCAAAGTTATTTGTCTGACAGAACACAATGTGTCCAGCTGGATTCCTTTGTGTCACAAACCACCTTGGTGGACAAGGGAGTCGCACAGGGATCCATCCTAAGCCCCACCTTGTTTAATGTATATGTGGCCCCCTTGGCCTCAATTATTAGAAGTTGTGGGTTTTAGACCATATCGTATGCATACGACACGCAGGTGATAGTCCCTATTGAGGAGGACCCTGCAGCAACAAAATGAAAGTTTAAGAACTGTATGTCTAATATAGCAAGATGGATGAGGAAGAACTTCCTTCAGCTTAATTCCATCAAAACAGAGATATTGCTGTTTGGTAAAGCGGAGGAATTGTGGACCTCAGATTGGTGGCCTCCAGAACTAGGAGAGGCGCCCTCCCCAAAAAGATGGGCTAAGAATTATGGCATCAGAATTGATAATAAATTGTCTATGGAGGAACAGGTGAAGACGCTGTCAGGCACCTGCTTCGGGAAAGATCTTCCCTTGGATCCCTCTCACGGCTAGAAAAACTCTTATTCAGTCGCTCTTGGTTAGTCCACTGGATTATGGTAACTCTTTGCTGGTTGGAATAAGGGATGACCTGTTAACAAAACTACAGGTGGTTCAAAATACGGCAGCTCGCCTTGCCCTCAATAAACCGGCATGTACCCCCTCTTTACCTCTCCTCCGCCAACTACACTGGCTTCCTATCAGGAAACAAGCCATCTTTAAGCTGTTATGTACGGTCTTTAAGTCTCTCCAGAAACTTGAACTTTATCAACCTGTGCGTCAGTTGAGATCCAGTAATCGCAATATGCTCTGCACGCGGAGAATAAGGAAGGCCAAATGGGCGGTCGCACCTTCTCCCACCTAGCCCCCAGCCACTGGAACAGTCTTCCTGAGGAGATTCGTGCCTGTTCCAACCTTTCTCGATTCAAGAAAATGTTTAAGACCTGGCTGTTTTAAGACTATACTGCTCATAGGGTGGCCTCTTCTCAGGCGCCGAGAGATCCCCCTGGGGATGATTTGTTGCGCCATACAAATGAGTATAATAATAATAAATAATAAAAATAGTCTGTGAATATAAAAGCTGTGCATGCTGTTCAAATGTATCTCCTGAAAAGTTCCAGCCAATTTAACTCAGAATATTTTAGCAAAAGTCTCAAAGCAGTAATTTAGTTTCCCTTCCTGGTTTCATGCACTTGCCCTGTGTAGAATTCATTAGCATCCGAGTGACATTACATGTTGTTGGCGGAAGTGCTGTGCTGTGGAACATGCTTCCACCACCCATTTCCTTTGGCATTAAGAAGTACTAAATGCGCCTATTTTTCTATTATATTGTATTGCAGCATTTATGCAGCGCTTTCTATCCATATGTGGGACTCTGAAGCGATTGGCTACATGAGTAGCAGGCTATACATGTCGGTTGTGTGGTTAGAAGGATGATGTTTTTGTTTTGTTTCTGTGTGGAAAGTGTTTCCATGTCATGGGAGATGGCCACGAAGTGCAGTTTTTGCTACGCAGCGCGTAGCAGTGTGTTAGATGATGACTTGTAGTTTTATGGTCATCAGCATGCTGGTAGCTTTGAACAGCTCTGCAGATCCCTTTGATATAGTCTCTTTGCTGGTTACTGCTCTAGGTTATCCAATCTGAGCCCGGGCTGGGGAAGGCAAAGCCGGACCCAATTGGGGCCCGGGACAAACACTGCCCAGAGGCAGAAGGCCCCCCCCTCTCATTTGCATAGCCCGCAAAAATGGGGCAACCAGGATTGGTCGCCCCAGGGCAAGCTATGCACCCTCAAACCAGGGGCGAGCTGTTGAGCGGCGAGGGGGGATAAAAAGGGGCACAAGGCCCAATATCTGCACACTCCCCCCTCCCCTTCGTCGAAGGTGTGATTTAAAGGGCAAGATGGACGCAGTTGAAGTTGAGGGGGGGGGGGGGGGGGGAATGACTTGCCTCTTGGGAGGGGTTTGAAATTTTGTGTAAAGTTGTGGTCCTGAGCTGGCATGGTTGTAGGGAGAGATAAGTGGAGGGATCTGTTGGGATGGGCATTTTTATTATCACCCCATATCTGAGCATCTTTGTGAGATGTATAAAAGCAGTAGGATTGGTATTTGGGACCTGCAGTGAATGGACTATATTAAAGTCCAACAAATTGCCCAGTATTGTGGGACAGATCTCTCCAGTTATTCCACGCCTGTACATTTGGTGATGTTTGGTTTTTAGCTGTACAGTGCTGGTGATGGATAATCCTCATAGCAAATATGTCTTATGTGAACTTGAGAGGTATAAGTTACAGTTTGTTGCTGACTGCTGCGTATTATGGTTGTAGAATTTTTGTGGGCCATAACTGTTAAATATGGAAGTACTTAACTATATAATGCCATGGCAAACCATAGGTCAGCCCTTTTTTGCTTATCTGCATAATGAAAGCAGTTTGCTGGTTGAGTTGTTTGTGATTCGTGGACTCTAAGCTGAAGAGTGAGCTTGAGGATGTGACTGTTTTCTGGGCTCTTTAGCTGGGATGCTGGTGGTGCCGTATTCTAGGAAATAGTCATGTTTTCAGCTGTCTTCTGAAGTGTATTTGCTCCTGGGCACTTCTAGTGCTGGGTCGCGTGAGTTCCAGAGCTTGGCGGCTTGTACTGAGAAAGCAGTGTAAAAGGGAGGACACTGATAAATGTAACTTGCAGTGCTTCGCTGCTTCAACCCCAGAAATAAATAAAAGGATAAATATAGCAACCTTTGTGACCTGTGGCTAACACAGTCGCCTTACAGTTCATAATATGTAGTAACTAAATGCCACAGCGGCTCATAATGTTCATAAGCAAGCGCCAGAAACTGACTTGGAAGGTTGTTGCCAGAGGCGTAACAAAGGTCCCAGCAGCCCCTGCCGTGCGGGTGGGCCCCCAGGCGCCCCCTCCAGCACTGCCTGGCCCCTTACCTGAGAGCTTCGGACTGTGTCCGGAGCTTGGACGGGGATTCATGTTCTTTGCAGGGGGGGGGGGCTCGTGCTTCGTTACGCCACGGGTTGTCGCATGCACTGTGCATTAATAATATGACACGCAGTCTCTTTCTCCACACACGGACAGTTGTTGCTGGTATGCACGCAGAGCCCTGAGCTTGAAGAGATGCGGGTGTCTTCAGTAATGCTTGGAACGGCAGCACTGTGGGGTGTGGCGGAAGAACATGTGGGAAAAGATTTCGATTATTTTTTGATTTATGAGGCGGGTAAAGAAAATACAGCTGACAACTAAATTACGGGATACATATTTTGAGATGTTTTCTTTAAGACATTTCTACATACTTGGCCGGTGGAAGAGGAAGTGGGAGAGGGAGCTACTTGTGAGGATGTCCTCTGTCTTCCCGGCACCAGGGAAAGTTCAAGGGCGCTACATCCTGCCTGTGGGGAGTTGTAATGTTCACGCTTATTTTGTGGCAGCACCTTAGCCATGCGGATTTCCTAGTGCCAATAGCGCGTGCAAAACAGGAAGCCAAGAACATCCTCGTAACCAGTTGTTTATTACGATTATTGCCGATGCGAAGGAGGGAAACGAGTTTGCAGACACACATGTTAAAGGGCGAGCATCAGCCACTGGGGTTCGATTGCTTCTTGGTGCGCGGCCGACTGTTTCACCTCTCCCTGCAAAAATGTCGATGCTGTCCAATCGGAAAGGAGGAATCCAGAACAATGTGTGCCTTTTGTTAGCCTGGGCCAGCACGTCATAATATTGTTCCAGTGCCAGAGGTGCGGACCCCCAGAATAATACATATTGTAATAGCTTGTTAACTCATTTCACACTCTATTTTTGTGGTTTCTTGGGCCTCGAAGTAACATTTCCTGCAATGAACTCACTCATTAATACTCGAGATTGATGAATAGAATGTGCTGGGGCCATGATTGCGGGCCCTTTCTTGCTCAGCTTGGGTCTAGGCCAGTTCCCAGTTAATCCGTTCCAAATTACATGAGCACCCTAGGATTTCCAAGAAGAGATGAGCTGAGGTCGGTGAATTGTGCTCACCCGCCATGTTGAGTGTGTGCTCACCCGCCCTGCTGAGCGTGAGTGTGCTCACTCACCCTGCTGAGTGTGTGTTCACCTGCCCTGCTGAGTGTGTGTACTTACCTTCCCTGCTGAGTGTATGCTTACCCGCCCTGCTGAGCGTGTATGCTCGCCCGCCCCGCTGAGTGTGTGTGTGTTCACACACCTTGCTGAGTGTGTGTGTTCACCCACCTTGGTGAGTGTGTGTGCTCACCCACCCTGATGAGTGTGGGTGCCCACCCACCCTGCTGAGTGTGTGTGCTCACACACCCTGCCGAGTATGTGTGTCCGTCCACCCTGCTGAGTGTGAGTGTGCTCGCCCACCCTGCTGAGCGTGAGTGTGCTTACCCGCCCTCCTGAGTGTGTGTGTTCACACACATTGCTGAGTGTGAGTTTGCTCACCTACCCTGCTGAGTGTGGGTGCCCACCCACCCTGCTGAGTGTGTGTGCTCACACACCCTGCCGAGTATGTGTGTCCGTCCACCCTGCTGAGTGTGAGTGTGTCCGTCCACCCTGCTGAGTGTGAGTGTGCTCGCCCTCCCTGCTGAGCGTGAATGTGCTCACCCTCCCTGCTGAGCGTGAATGTGTTCACCCGCCCTACTGAGCGTGTGTTCGCCCGTTCACTCGCCCTGCTGAGCGTGAATGTGCTCACCCGCCCTACTGAGCGTTTGTTCACCCGTTCACTCGCCCTGCAGAGCGTGAATGTGTTCACCCCGTGTGCTCACCCGCCCTGCTGAGCGTGAATGTGCTCACCCGCCCTACTGAGCGTGTGTTCACCCGTTCACTCACCCTGCTGAGCGTGAATGTGCTCACCTGCCCTGAGCGTGAATGTGCTCACTCGCCCTGCTGAGCGTGAATGTGCTCACTCGCCCTGCTGAGCGTGAATGTGCTCACTCGCCCTGCTGAGCGTGAATGTGCTCACTCGCCTGTTATGTTGGGCCCTAGGCCCTCATGCTCGGCAGCAGTAACGGACACAGACACATAGTTGGGGTAGTAGGGAACTGGCCTCGAGCACGTGCGCTCGGCCCTTTTATTACCCTCGTCACCTGACCCAGTGACGTAGGTGGTGGGTGGGTGTAAAGAGTATTACACACATGCATGAACACTAGTACGTGTCCATGCTAGGACACTACATTCCTCCCAATTTTTAATGACAAAAACCCAGAGTCAAAGTTCACCCTAGGGGAGAAAGAAAGATATACACAGATGTAATACAGTGCCCAAACTTCTGCAGAGTCGCTCACGCTTCAGCTGCTTGGAGTCACAGACGATGTTCTTCCTGTCGCGGACGATGTTCTTCCTGTCGCGGAGACCACCAGTTCACTGTGGCACCAGCCTGGGTGCCTGATGGATCCAGTCTGTTGACGACTCTGCCTTGAAGTTGTACTCACAGTCTTTTCTTCACTTTATTTCCATGGCGACAAACGCAGTTGAAGTTCTTGTGGTTCACCGCTAGATGTTGCCGTTCATCTTCCCGTCCTGTCCTCTTCTACATCTGTGGCGTGTATTCTGTTTGGCAAAAGACGGGTTGTTCGCAAGACACCCCTTTCACCAGGATGCCCCTCTCGCAGGTGTTCCCCTGCCACGGGATATCCCTGAGGCCCTCTTCATCAGATCTGGCCTGGGTTGAGTGTCCTGTATTGTGTTACTCCCATGCCAATTAGTGCGGGTGCGGAGGAGACGACAGGTCTCACCTCAGATTCCGCAGTCAGACCTGGAGGATAGCTGTTGGCTCCTGTCTTTGCGCGCGACGTCTTCATCCTCCTGGGACCTTTGCTGAAGGGCGGCTGATTACCATCTCTCGTTGCGGGGATGCTCTCTCTCACTGGCATCCCTGAGGCCTTTGCCCCTGGGTCACCACGGCTGGCATTGTCCAGTGTCCGCGTGACCCCAAAGGTGGATGTTCCGAACGGTCCGGCCTGCTCACCTCTGCAGATCCCAAGTGTGCTGAAAGCATCGTCAAGCAGATGGTCTTCTCTCCGGGCCACGGGTGTTCTCAGGACTTGCTCTCCATGTTCTGGCACTTGTCGCCTTCCTTATCTTCAGGGTGTGAGTAGTCTTGCCACACTCCTCTCTCTTTCCTCGATTCTTTTCTCCGTGAGGGTGTCGAGTCACTCTGACTTATTCTTTTCTTGCAGTGGCAACCGTGCCACTCAGATCTCTTTCTTTTCCCTTTTTCTTTTAGTGGCAGACGTGCCACTCCGATGTCATCTTCCTTCTTTTCTTGTAATGACAAACGTGCCACTCCAATATCTTCTTCCCTTCGCTTCACGACCTACTCTGGACCGTTTCTGTTCTCCTCTTGGTCTGGGCAGGCTTCTCCATGCAGCGCGCGCACTCTGCACGTGTTCCCCCTGGTCTTGTCCTCGTCCGAGAACACTCTCCATCTTCCTCAGCATTCCGAGTTAGGGTCGTGACTTTCTCTTCATCTTCTCCTTTTCACCTGTTACTTTGGTTGTTGAAGTTCGTGGGGCCATACTCTTGGTCCTCTTCGTTCTTCTTGAGCTTCTTGGACCACTTGACGGTCCGGGCTGCCGATCACTGTCAGGATACCTTCGGTCTTGTCGTCAGACCTCTTGTTCTGTAGCTTCACTTACCCGTGCATCGGTTACCTCCTTTTGCAACCCCTGGCGGGTTGGCTTCTGTGGTGCGACCATTTGGCAGGTCGGCTTGGCCTTTGTGGTGCAACCCTTTGGCTGGTCGGCTTGACCTTTGTGGTGCGACCATTTGGCTGGTCGGCTTGACGAGGTCTGTCACGTCGTGTGACTACCTGTGTTCACGAGGTGCGCCACGTCGTGTGACTACCTGTGTTCGCTGCCTTGTCAGGCGCTGGTGCACGCTCATCTTCGTACCGTCGTGGTACATCTTCAGTGTAGCGTTGCTCCTTGTACCGTGATCTCTTGATGTGGTGGCTTCTTGGCGCCACTCGGTGTGCCTCTGCATCCTTGCCCGCCAGTGTCGGATACTTGCTGCGCCCATCCTCTTCAGTGGGTTCCTCTCCTGTAGGCACTGCAGTGTACCTTCCGCGTCCGGGGTACATCTGCGCTGAGTCCTTTAGTTCGCTCGAGAGTTCGCTCCACTTGATGCAGCGACAGCGCATTCCTTGCTGGGGTGGATGTGGCTTGACACCGTTCTTCTTTCTTCCTCCTTGTCGCTGTGGGATGGCTCTGCATCCCTGTGGCACACTGTCTCTTCTTCCTTGCACTGCAATCCGTCGGTCTCCTGTGGCTGCTGCAGGCTTGTTTATTTTTTCCTTGCTGCAGTACCACCAGCGGCCACTAGATGGCAGTGTTGGTTTCCTCTCCATGCAGCTGCACCCTTCTTGGCTGCCAGAACTTTCTGCCCTGTTGTCTTCTCTCTTCCAGGCTTCACTCGGGCTGTGGAGGGGAGCTGGAGCCAGGCAGAACAGTGGAGTGCAGGACACCACCAGCCAACAGGTAAGTCTCTTTTTGCATGTACTTTCGTTAGAGGCAGGGGGCACAGGCTTGTGGGCTGCTCAGAGGGAGAGGCATCACTCTGCAGGGCACAATGGCAGTCAGTGCTATCACGCGCACAGCTTTGGTTTACTTTTGGCGCTGCGGGCCACTTGCCTCTCGTGTGAGCACTGCTGGTGTTCCTGCGAGGTGGGGCATGTCTTCATGGCCGGCGGCGGCCATTCCTTATCTTCGAATCGCCCTCCCTGCCCGCGGCAGCTTCCTGCAGTCCTCGCGCGGCAGGGGGGGGGGGCGGTCGGCATGCTTGTCCCTATGCGGGGTAGGCACCCGCTGGCTCCACTTGTCACACTGCTCCTTCGCGGATGGGCTCCGCCTCCGGTGTTCACGCCGTAACTTTTGCAGGACAGTGGCAGAGATTCACTTCCTGGCACCCGTGCAGGTATGGGCGGGGACCTTCGCTCATCGCGTCCGCTTCTTGGGGGGCGCCTCGCGCTTATTTTGATCTCGCGCTTCGATGCGCCTTTGACTTGGACCTGTCCCGCCCCCGCTTCCACAGGCCTCCTGACTTCCCGGGCTTCGGGCGGGGGTGCTGGCGCTGAGCGGCCACGTCTTCAGGCTGCCGCTGCGGGTGGGCTCCGCTTTTCGTTCAGTTCATTCCGCCCCGGGGAGTTTACCTCGGGTCTCCACCCCACCGCCTCTCTCTTCACCCGTCAGGGCTTCCTTCGTGCCGGAGGGCACACCAGGTTCTTCACCGCGGGGTGGGCACCCGCTGCGACCTCCTCACTTCTCGGGGCTCTTTCACGCGGCCATGCGAGTGGGCTCCGCCTTAGTTTCCGCTACCTCTTCCCCGATGTAGCCACGGGCATGTAGCGCTTCACCAACCAGGACAGAGGAACGGGGTGGGCACCTGCTTTCACTTTCTGTTCGTCCCGCCCCCGCAGCAGGTCTCCTAGCTTCACGGACCGCGCGGGGGGGGCTGCTGGTGCCGCTTCACTCGGGGGTGTGCCTCGCCTTTCTCCTACGCGGGGCGGGCACCCGCGTGGTCGCCGCCACTTGCCAGGTCACGGCCGATGCGGGTGGGCTCCGCTCGGCTCGCTCTTCCTCTCCGGGCACGACAGCAGGCTCTACGGGGTCGGGGTGGGCACCCGACTTCGTCGCTTGCACTCTGGGGCACAGCGACCGCCCGCAGGTCTTCGCAGCGGTGCGGGGTGGGCTCCCGGTCACCGCTCGCGTCCAGGGCTCTTTGCACGCCCGGCGGGCAATTAAGCGCTGTCTTTGCCTGCAGGGGGGTCACACGCGGTACTTCTCTCCCCCTTTCGATCAGCTGGGCTGCTGCTGCACGCTGGGGCTTACAACCCTCGTCGCCATTGTTATGTTGGGCCCTAGGCCCTCATGCTCGGCAGCAGTAACGGACACAGACACATAGTTGGGGTAGTAGGGAACTGGCCTCGAGCACGTGCGCTCGGCCTTTTTATTACCCTCGTCACCTGACCCAGTGACGTAGGTGGTGGGTGGGTGTAAAGAGTATTACACACATGCATTAACACTAGAACGTGTCCATGCTAGGACACTACACTCGCCCTGCTGAGCGTGAATGTGCTCACTCGCCCTGAGCGTAAATGTGCTCACTCGCCCTGAGCTTGAATGTGCTCACCCGCCCTGCTGAGCGTGGTTGTGCTCACCCAGCCTGCTGAGCGTGCTAATGCCTCAGCAGTTACTGCTGCTGATGCCTGCTGCTCTTCTAGCCTCCTGGGATATTGGGAGGTTTGGGTTCCTGAAACCCCGAGGTTCCCTTCGCGTATGCTATTCTGTTCCTGCTAGTTAACATGGGGCACGTTTATTTTACTCATGACAGTTCGTAGTAAATCTTTGCTAATCCCGGAAGAATATTACTTTTGCAGAGTAAATCTGTTGGAAATTGGTATGCCGTGTTGGAGGTAAGTGATGGGATGAAAGAGGCCCCCCGCACGGCTCAGGACACCACACATCCCTGCCTTGATATCGTCCTAGCAAGTCTCTGAATATTTTTTATTTTTGGCCTCAGCGCACAACAATCGTGTGAATGCTGAGAACCTTCTATGACATGGCATGCAATCCAAAGCAGGGCTTTGTGGTCTGGAGGAGCATAGCACATGCACCTGCACCCCTCTTTTACTGAGCGCTCACAGTGTGTGAAGTACTGACTGATGACAGCCATTGATGGTGTATGCAATTCAGGCCTGCTTACCTTTTGCCAACCTGGGGAGACTTGCTTGCTGGCCAGTCAGTCAATTACTTTTATTCGATGAATAAAAGATCATAAAAAGAGACAAAGCAGACATAAAATCACAGTACATAAAATACAGGGCAAAAATACATCAATTACAGATCTGGTAGTGAAAAACATAATCAAAATTTAAAAATGTGAAGAGAACATATTTCATAGGTTCAATTCTGAATTAAAAAGAATAAATAAAGTTTAGGGATAAAATTTCCATCTAAAAGACTAACAGGGATGGAATACTCCGTAACTACGGGCCACCGCCCGTCCCAACCGCATCAATTGTGTTAAAAGTAGGCCGCTCTCTAGCACGCTTCTTACTGATGCGAACAGCTGCGACTAAAAAGTTTGCTACGTAAAAGGCAATGGTGATGTTAGGCAGAAGTTGCAGGAACAGAAGCGCTGGCCGAACCTGAACATAGCCAGCCCCTTTAAGTAAAGGTAGCAGGTATTTTGTCCTAATCTGTACAAAATGCTCACAAAACATAATAAAATGTAATGTGTCTTGACAAGAAAAATTATCACAGTCACATGGGGGAGCATTATCCGGGGTAGCCCATGTGGGATAAAAACCTAACACATAAGGTATCAAATTTAAGCGAAATTTAATCAGGAGAGACCTGTGAAGTGGGCTGGTTACAAAAGCCAGGTAGGGTTCAAGGCCAGGAACGGTGATTAACCCATAGTTCCTTCTCACTACCGGCTTGTTTAATTCAATGTCCTCCCTCTCGACCATTAATCTTGTCATTAGTGCGGTCTTAATCCCCATGATGTCCTTCTTGTTGATACAATCAGGGGAATTAAATAGCTCTGGTCGTCCCACTATGCTCAACATCTTTTTAACGTACACTAACCATGGAATTGTGTGGGCTCTATCCAGGGCTAGGCAATCCCTAAGTATTAAATGGGTTAAAAGAATGTCTTGGTTAAGCCAGGTTTTTAACCAACATATAACAGGTGCCATTTTGATTAAGTCAACAACATACCCCAAACCCAATTCTGAATGTATTGTAAAAGTGGGTGTGGACTGGGGAACAGACAGCAAGGATCTTAAGAACTTGTTTTCCACCCTCTGAATGGTGTCATTACTAGAATAACCCCATATGGCAGAGCCATAGGTGGCTATTGCCAGAGATTTAGCTTTGTAAACTTTCAAAATGGCCTCCAGGGGGCGAGTGCCCAACCGTTTGGCAAAGCCAAGTATAGCTGCAGCAGATCTTGCCATTGAGTTGCCTTTTAGTTTGTGTTGTGGACCCCACGTGCCTTTCTCGTCAAAAATGACCCCTAAATAGGTAAAAATTGGAACCCTTTTGACCTCGTGGCCTAAACAGAAAAAGGATTTAGATTTCTTTTTCCTGCTGGCCTGGCCAGTGATCATAACCTGTGATTTTTGGGTATTAATTTTCAGGTCTAATGATGTCATAAAGTCACCGAAAGAGGCCAATAGTCTGTCAAGAGCCACCCCTGAACGCGCCAAAAGCACGGCGTCATCCGCGTATAGGAGAACTGGGATCTTGGTGTCTCCTACACGTGGTACATCCACCGCTGCGTTGGCCAGGGCTGGGTCCAGGGCATTAATATAAAGTGTGAAAAGGAGGGGTGCCAATATGCATCCCTGCCTTACACCCCTCTCTGACTTGAAGCGGCTGGTGCACATTCCCCCCTGGGTGACTCTCACCGAGGCTGATAAGTCACGATGTAGATCCGCCAGAAATCCAACCAGAGGGGGATCAACCCCAGTATCCAAAAGAATACTCCACAGTTTCGACCTATTAACTAGGTCAAAGGCAGAGGAGAGGTCCATGAAGGCCATGTACAGAGACCCCTCCTTTGCAATAGTGTATTTGCAAATAAGTAAGTGGAGATTTAAACATTGATCCTGCGTGCTCCTGTTAGCCCTGAAACCATATTGGGCGTCAGATAATATACTGCTACCCGCCAGCCATGTGTTCAATCTACCCAAAATGACTCTGCCTAAGATTTTAACGGCAGAGTCAATTAGGGAGATCGGCCTATAACATGCCGGATCATCCCTCTGGCCTTTTTTAAAAATTGGAATAATTGTAGATATCGCCCAGGACTCGGGGATATTCTTATGTCTCGCAGCATTGAAAACATTAGTTAGTATTTTGGCCCATAATTTAGGAGCAGACCTATATAGGTCAGCCGGGACGCCATCAGGGCCTGGTGCCTTACTCTTGGATGTCTCTAGGATGGCTTTTTCTACCTCCTCCTCCTTGAAGGCCGAAACTGGACCAACCTGGTTTAAAGGTGACAGCCCCTCTGAATTCCCAGGCGAGACAGAACTATACATTTTTTCGAAGTGGGCTAACCACTGTTCGTCAGGAATACTACATTCCATGGTTTGATTCTCGCTACCGGAAAAAAAGGCATCTCTTTTTCAAATTTGACTATCCGTTCACAGCCAGCAGCTCCTTAGTTTTATCCAAGTGGAACACAGGTGTCACATGGATGTTTAGCCTATGTATGTATGGTGAGAAGAGAGTGGAGCATGCATACTGTGCTTTACTTTGGAAGCCCAGAATATAGCCCATAAACCAACTTTGGATCTCTTGTGTGTAATTGGTACATAAAATAGAGGTTGAAGAGAGACTGCCAGATGACAATTTGAATTTTAAGGCTTCTGCAAACGTTCATGAGGTCTTTTGTAGATCTTTTCTTGATTCTAGGTAGCGGGACATGGGAGACTGGGCACCTCTTTGAAGGGCATGGGCAGCCCTCGTGTTCAGCCTGTTCCATCTTCCTGCGAAGTGTTACTTCCCCTGCAGGCTGAGAGGAAGCTGAGTCGGGAAGCCTCTCCCCCTTTTGTCCCTTTTATTTTCAATTCCCTCTACTGGGAGGTACCAGCCCCACACGCCCTTTTCACTGACACTAGAGGACAAAGGCTGTAGCCTCACCAGTCAGGCGCAATATGCAAAACCCAGGAACTGCCTGAATCAGCCTGCAGGCGTAGACATGTGGAATATACTCTGCAAACTTTTTAAGTATGGGGCAGAAACTGAAGTCATTGTGCCAGGGTTTCTAATTGATTTGTGGTGACAGAAAAGGGCCACTGTGCTCCAGGGTAGTGGCTCCATCAAGGAACTTGCACACCCACGACCAAGAACAGCGCCTCAGAAGGCAGAGAATTGCAGTGAGTGCCCGTACACTGAACAACAGAGGTACTGTGCGCAACCAAGTGTGTGTACTATAAGAGAACTCTCACAGGCATCAGAGTAGATATAGCATGAGTTAGAAGTGACGCCCTTGTGTTACTTCCTATGGCAAATGAGAGAACGATATTCCCCCTCTGAGCCTTGGAGACCTCCTGAATGTGTCTTTGTACTTGATCTGTGGGGTTTCCTGCGAGTAATAGCGGAATCTTATTAAATATTCAGGATTAATAATGAACATTGCTTTTGCCTCCTACATTGCATGCATAGTATTTAGCTGATTAAAGTACATTTTATTCTTTAGTAAAGGCAATGGGTGGATAATGAGTTACTGATTTGTTTTGATGTGTTATTGCCATCTGAGTTTCTATCGCACCGGACCACCCAGAATAGGTTTAGGACTGCTGAACACCACAACCCTGGAAGCGGATGCTGAACGTAGTACTCACGTAGTACTCACTTTTGGGTTCAACAGTAAGGCAAAGGATCAGAACTTGAGTGGTAACATGTCCCTATTGTTTCGGCTGCAGCCCAGTAATATTTTATGGTCTAGAGACTCCCCCAAAAAAGTTCCCACAATACACTAGAGAGGCCAGGTAGATATAAAAAAGACCTAGTACCTTCTTGGTTTGTTATTGCCTTTAAAACCCATCAGAATTCCTTATTGGAATTATAGGCTTTCAGATACTAAAGTTCCGTTTTTTGCATCGTTTGTGGTTTGGAAATAATGTGGTTGTTTTAGCTACCAGCTGCTCCTGCAACCACTGCATACATTAGTCTGCAATCATTACGCCTGTCAACTTATGTCATTTCATAGCCATGCACAAACTTTCCACTATTCAACCACCTGTGTTTCAAAAGCACAGCAATGCTTGACCCCCCAGCCCTGTGCAACCTCTCCGTTGCTTGACAATATACCCCCTTACAACTCTTCTCGTTTTCCAAGGTTCACACAACCAGTAGTATTCTATCTTCAGCATCACACATTCTCATCACCTGCTTCACCAAGTTCCAAGATGCACCTCACCAGTTACTACCACTGCCACTCCATTCGTTATATCAGTTACTTAACCACCTGTCACGGTTTATCGTTCCTCTCAGTTTCTCAATTTCCTCTAACTACCCATGTGTATTTAAAGGCTTTTATAACAAGGACAGTTTAATATGTAAATCCAATGTGACTAATGTAGAGTCACAACCTTAAAATAATGCAAAGTGGAAATTCCTGTGAGTTGGTTTACTCCGGGTTGAGCTAGAACCAAAGGTACTAATAATATTAAAAAACGCCATTGTTTATTGGACATGTAGGGAAATATGAACTAGCTAAAGGACTAGTATTGAGCTTTGCTGAGAGAGATGAAAACGTCATTTATAGCAGGAAATAAACTAAAAAAAGCGCACCTCCTTCTTTCACTGGGTATATACCTGTCTTGCATTGTCAATTTTACATCCCATCACATAGTTCTTTGTCACTATAACGATACTGTTGCTCACTTACCTATACCTAAACTACGATATCCTCACCTGTATTTCCACCCCATACCATAATCCGGTTGCTTGCGACCGCAGTCCCAAAAAAGTATCCTGCCCCAATTTCCTCAGCTTTCATGGAATGGAATGAAATTTGTAAAGCACACTAAATCCGAAAGTTTCAAAGCACTAGAGCAGGTAAGGAAACTTCAGAGAAAATCAAGGAACTACATCAATGGAAGAGAAAAAAGCCAGGCTTTAAGTTGCTTACAAACCACCAAGAAAGAGTCCAGAGCAAAAGTATGTACAGTCAGAGTGTTCCATAATTTAGCCGCTGCCACCGGAAAGGAGCAGCCACCACACCTGGCCAAACGAATCTAGGGACAGTCCCTTTTCTGAGAGAGGATGATCGGAGCAGCCTTTTAGGGGTGTACCACTGGAACGCTGTTCCATAAAGCGCAGGCCAGGTAGATGCCCATCAAGTATCCCCATCCCAGTACAACATCCCATGACCATTTCCCACCTGCATTCAGAGAGCCTACCAACCACTTTCCAAACCACACATAGCAAGTGATCTTAACCCCTTCGCTGCTGCGGACATTCCGCTGCAGCGCTGGGGGGGGGGGAGGGGGGCAGCGCGGCGGGCCTGTGCTCATGACGGAGCCGCTCCGTCATGAGCCACGGTTGACCTGTGCTCATGACGGAACGGTTCCGTCATGACTCCGCCCATTTGCGTTGTCCCCCCGCACAGGCGGGGAAACAGCGCCGCGTAGGCGGAGCGGCCGCCAACGGGCGTGTCATGACGGAACCGTTCCGTCATGAGCACACGGCAACCGTGGCTCATGACGGAACGGTTCCGTCATGAGCGGGGAAGGGGTTAATGAATCTCAGCCAGACACAATCTCCTCATTATTGCCTTCCTCCAGACCACACCACCTCACCATTGTTAATTTACCCAATGCCACAAGGCTATCCTGTTTCCAAATTGCTCTTCTGTACACACCAGACCTTTGTCAATATCCTGCACACCAGTTAGATATACTGTCATTAACTCTCGGTGTGTCGCACAGTGATAGCGTCAAGTTATTTACCTTGTTGCAACATCCTACCCTCAACCTCCTCTTAAACAACAACCTTGCTTTCACTTGCTTCCTAATCTATGTTCGAGAAAAATCCAATTTCCGAATGCAGCTAAGTCTAAAGTGTTTCATCCTGAAACAGTTTTGCCCATCCCTCCCATTATGGGCAACATCCTCTACCTCTGATCTAGGCAGCGTTGCCAGATCCCTCCATGTATGCAGAATACCAAGTTCCAGTCCTGGTTTTTACTTTTACAGATCGTTGTTATCATGTGTTTTTCTTTTTTCAAAACAAAATTTGAATTAAGATTTTCATCAGTTATAAACCAACATCAACAATACACAGGAGAAATCACATTATGTATATGTTCGCAAGGGAAAGCGGTTCATACAGCAATATTGGATAATACTACAATGAAACAAGAGTACAATTTTCGTCCATGACACCACACGTCCAGTATCATAGCGGGTCCAACAAGATGCAAGAGGTGGAGATAGTGCAGGCTTTAGAGACCCAAGTGGAAAGGGATAGACCAAAAAATAAGAAAATACAGGACACAATGACATGCTTAGTTCATACCCTGGCAATGCAAATATTGTTATGCAAATCTGCATCCACGTATCATAACCCCCAATAGCGTGGGCATTCAATTTCAATCCTCGTGTTTTTCTTTTGGTTTAATTGAAAAAAAATTAAAACTATGTTTTAGGGCTGTGCATCTAGGGAATGCGTTCTGTTTAGGACCTGTATATATCATGTGGAATGTTGTGGTTGAAAGTATTCAAATGTTCCAGGGATCAGTTGCGGTCAGCTGCCTTTTTTTGCCCCACCCTCAGTGGTGTTGCACCCATTTACCATTACATTCTTGTTATCTACCACCACATCTGTCATTATGTGCGGGACGAGCAAACTGACACCATCAGCCCCTGAAAAGCAATTGAATGGGCATTAATGATTAAACCGAATTAGGAGGGAATTTTGGACAGCCCAAAGGTATTGTGAGGAATGTTCATTTTGTGGCCCTAGAGGTGCGGCGCAGGAGGTAATAAGAATTACACGAGTGCTCCTCCACTTGTCTTGTGCATACGTGCCAGGGCGTGTCATGGAAGTAATCTTGGGATCCTCCACTTTCAGATACGGAGCATATCGAGGAATGTTCTGAACCTGATGATTAATACTGGGGACGAAGATGAACCAGTGCATGACATCACGCAATGCAAGTGTGACCTTGCTATTTGGGATCAAGCTTACATGTGTTCATAGCTGCCAAGGTTTCAGATTGCTTATGTGTGAAATTTTTGTAATTTTAGTGTAATTATGAGTGACATTCAACAATTTTGAGTGTCACATTCTCGCGAGCAAAAATCAAGCAATCGAGCAATGAAGACGAGGTAAACATATATATCAGAAATTACAGCCATTTCAGCAACGAGAAACTCTACGAAGATCTTAAAACTATTGCAAAGCACTAGAAATGGAAGGGCACTATCTGACATGAAACACAGCCTGCATAGCTGTTTTAAGAGTGCTTATGTGTGCCATTTTCAAGGTTTCAGGGTACTTATGAATGACATTCAACTACTAAATGTATGACAGTAAGACTGACACTTATTTGCGAGCAAAATCAACAAATTAAGTACATGGAAACAGATAAACATAAGAAGTTACACTCATCTGAGCAAGGACAAGCTAGGAAAAGAACTTGAAAGCACTGCAAAACACCTAATCCCACCGTAAAACGATTGTGTAGCCACAATCTACTCACATTTGACATGATTTTACACTTGTTGTGATCATTACTGCTTCTTGCAAAGACACAAACAAATTGCATTTGACAGTGTCAAATTGCCAGATTATGTTTGGCTACGGAACACTTTATCGCACTTAGTTCAGCAATCCAACTCCCTTTCTTATTGTAATCTCAACTTCATTACCTGCTCTCTTCCTAAACACAAACATCACTGCACTGATTCTAGTGCTTGCTCCGTAGTGTAGCAGGCCACTTACCACTGGGAGAATCCTGCCTGGGGCTGTACTTTCTAAGCTGCAGTGGGGAACTCGCTGCTGACAGCTAATCTGCTCAAAGCTGCTCACAGACAGTGCGGTGCTCGAGTCCATGGGGCAGTCCATACACCAGTGCTCTGACCAGGGCAGAAGGGGCAAGTGCTCTCGGCAGCAGAACTTATGTTGCAGTATGTGCCGGTGGTTGTCTTTTAAAAATAGCGCTCACCGTAACAGGAAACAAGTGGAGTACTTTATATTGCGTAGGCCCTGCCGGGGTCGCAGCAATGAATGTCTTCCTGGGGGCCCGGCAGGACTCGTACAAAAAATACCTGATCCTGTCTGGAGTTAGTTACGCCGAGTGCCATCCACTGACCGAGCTAGCTAGGCTTTGGAGTAATGAGTGCATTGAAAGGAGCCTGCCCTGAGAATAAACGAGTATTATTTATATCCTAACAGTTACCGGCCGCCGCTATCATAGAGAGGAAGCGAAGGCCGAGTCTCGGGGCCCATCGATTTGTAGAATACCTTCAGTCGGTAATAGCAGGGGCATTAAGGTGGGCATAGCGAGAAACAAGAGTCAAGCCAGGCGCCTCCTGCCTGGCAATCGGAGCGCCAGGGGAAAGCAAGCCACGTCAAGCCTCAACAGCAGGCCGATCCACACCACCAGACGCGGTGCACTGAAGGAGGCATATCCTGAAGCGCCTGCGAGTTGGCAGCAGAGCCGCCCGCCTCTGCAGCCCTGGGGCACAGTATCAGTGTGGTATAAGCGATGGAGAGGCAGCCGGGATATGGGGCACGCACTGGAGATCCCGCGGGGGCCGATGCCACAGGCAGCAGAAAGTGAGGTGATATTAAAGCTATAAAACACTTCACTCGCAGGGGATTGGTAAAAGACAACAGGCTAACCGGAGTCTGAGGTTTTCTGTGGTAGGTTGGTGGTCGTCTAATAAAGGTCATGCACGCCTCACATTTGCAGTTCTCTGTGACGTCTTGCGCACTACTACCTCGCCCGGGTGCCGTCAGGCGTGGCCAGGGCCGGACTGACTACCGGCGTTTTGGAATGCTGCTGGGCTGGGGGCTGATTTCGTTGATGGGGACCTGCGTGTACTGAACGAAATTCGTTTTGCTTTAGTTATTTCGAAGTACACGCAGGTCTCCATGAACGAAATCAGCCCCCACTGCAGTGAAATCAGCCCCCTGCTCGGCAGAATTCCAAAACGCCCGGTAGTCAGTCCGGCCCTGGGCGTGGCTGTAGGCGTCAGTGCCGTGCCCGCTGGCGGGAATTTTCCAGCAGGCTATTACATTGTAGCAGCAGTGCACAACTTGATTAACTGGGTACTGAGCCTGTGCTCATGGTGGTGGCAGCGCCGGCCGGCAAGACTGTGGGGATCAGCAGAGCCGGCACAGGTGTAACAGGCGCACGCGGTAGCAGCCTGGAGTGGCCAGTTACTCAGCGCTGGTACAGGCAGCAGAGAGTCAGTACTCTGGCATTAAAATGCGTGACAATGCATTTCAGTGCGGTGATGCGAAACACCACACTGAAATGCGTTACAGTCACGCCTGATGCGTGATATTTGGCAGGAAGGTGTGTTCCCTTTGGTTACTGTGGTTGCCAGTATATTGAAACCTCATGTCAGTGAGCCCTAAGTGATTTAACTCTAGTAGCAGCATGGTGGAGACATAGGGTCTGAGTCATTTTTCAGCATAAAACAACTGGAACTGGTGTGTGTCCCCTAAATTGGCTTAGGGCGCCCTGCCTGATGCATCAGTAGGCAGCTGCTGGGACTGAACACAGTGGTGGAAGGGAGCAAGTAGCAGACATAGGAAGTAAGATATTTAATTGGTGATACTGTACAGAGTACCTTGTTGAAGTGTTATAAGGAGAATGAACATTTCTTGACAGCATACAGAGATAGCTCAACACCCTGGTGATATCAGTGAGAATTTGGTCTTCAGATAGCACATTTTTAAGTACCTCAATGGGGGAGATTACTTTTTGCATTATGAATGAAGAATCATACACATTGTTATTTTAACTTGTTGTGTAGGCTTGTTATTTGAGATAGTTATTTTAGTTAATTGTTTTAGATAATTATTGTTGGCTGATGTTGCTTTGTATCAAGATGGCAGCAGCTAGTATGTTGCAACTTCGTCTTTTCCTCTCAGAAATGTTTCTCTAGAAGCAATGAAATAAACTTTTTGACTCTTACTTGGTTGTAATTGGCGGTGAAAATAATTATCTTTTTAGGAAACATGTAGCGCTGCTTCACAATTTGAACAAGGAAGGAAGGATCATCTCTGCAAACGTTAGATATGTCTGTTTAGGAAATGGGCTCAAACCAGTTTCACCCTTCTGGATTTTTTGCTTTCTGACTATCCAGTCTTGGACCTTTACTGTAAGTCTCATCAATTGAATCTCATTCAATGTAAATTCTGTGGAAATGGACTGAGAGTGCTAACCACCAACGTATGTCTTTTAAGATAAGGCTGCTGCTGCTCAGCTGAGATAAGAGGCTCTGGGCTGGTTACATACTAACCCATGAACACACACATGTGCATATGTGTGTGGGCTGAGCGTGTGAGAGAACCATCTAGCTGATCCCAGAATCCTTCAGGGATTGTTGCTGACCTGGGTAGGCTTTATAATCTTCCATGAGCATTGATAGTGTACGTCTGTGGTGTTTAATGAAAGGCTGCATGCTCACTGAATTATACCTTTTGGGTGAAATCTGTGCCACTGCACTGTTTCGCCATACATAGACCTTGAGGTACCAGTTGGGTATGAATTTTAGGATGACTATGGGCCAGATGTACAACCATTATAGATTGCAACTCGCAAAAGGGTCGCACCTGGCTCATTATTATTCATGAGGCATATCGCAATTTGCAACCCATTGGGAATGGTCAGCACTCACAGAGATGGTGGTCTGCTGTGGTCAGACCACCTTGTCTCCGAAGTACAGCCAATTTTCCTTAATGGAAAATAGGATATATATATATTGTTTTTTAAATAGAAAAGTTTTCTTCTTTTTTTATAAGATTGGGCAGTGGTCCATGGGACCACTGCCTGCTCTGAAAAAAATGTTGGTGCCACCATTCACAAAGGGGAATGGGTCCCTTTGGAACCCTTTCCTGTTTACGAATGGCTTACCACCAACTTGAAATTGGTGGTTACTGTGAACGTTTTGTGACCGCATTCCTGGTCGCAAAGCATTCCTACATACCAGTGAGACTCTCTAATAGCAAGGGACGCCCTAATATGACCCTTCATAATAGTGACTCGCAAACCCTATTTTGTGCATTGGTAATAGTTTACTGACTCCCAAAATAGGGTTGGTACATGCCAAAAAGGATTTAACTGGTCGCAAACAGCCCATGGGCCGTTTGTGAGTGGTAAAATGCTTTGTATATCTGCCTTCAGTTCCCAGAATTCAGACCCATTGTTTTTGTAATAAGTGTACTCCCTATGGCACTTTGAGAATTGCTGTATTTCCCTGCCACAGTCATATTTATATTCCAGGCCTTTGTCCCCCCCCTAATGGGCCAAGATAATCACTATGCTGGCCAGCAGGAGGATCAAGAGGCCATTGCACACAATAGAGCCATTAACAATTCTGCCCCCTGTTCCTAGAAAATGAAACAGTGGGGAGGAAATCTGCAATTGTTAGTTAACTGTTCACACTGCACCGCGCCAGGGCAAGCCCAATTCCACAGAAACAATGAAGGAAGGCCAGACCTCTAGAGCCAAATATAGGAGGGCCTTCCCTTTGAGGTTTTGGTGGTATGCTGTGTTAGTTGGGAGCAGGGCTGAAGCTCTAAGGGGCACTCTTTCCATAGATCCATGTTAAAATGTCCCATAATGTACAGGTGGGTTGGAGCAGGGATGGAGTGATGGGGTGGCACCCTAAGATTGGACAGAGGTTCCTACCTTCTAGAACTTTACACCCCTATTTATAATACTGCACAAGGGGGAGCCACTTGGGAAGTTACTGGACCTGGGGCTGCAATGCCCCAAGTCCAGTAACTCAGCTGGAAGGAAGAAGAACCCTAAACCTCTGCACGGATGGACTTTGAGACACTGAAACTCCAGCTGACACCTAGGACAAGGATGGTCTCTCTAGTGCTAGTGTCCCTATTCCTCCACATGCCCCTGCCCTGAAGAACAGTTTGGGGATTGGCCCTACTGGGAAACCTTGGAGGGTTCCCTTGTAACTTCTGTGCCCTGGCCCCTGACTCCGCTGATACACTGGTACCCTGCAGGTAGCCAGGAGGCAGTGAGACTTAGGACGTGCAGCAGGGAGAGGTTTCTCCTTTTGGCGGTGGAGGAAATGCGGAAGACCTCCCCCAAGCAGCGGAGAGCCTGAGGAAGCTGAGACCAGGTCTGGTGAGGGGAGCATCAAAAACCAACCTCCCCACAAAAATCAAACTTAGACCCCAGCAGACCTGAAGAGAATGCTTCTGGTTGCTAGACCTGGCTACCAGTAGCAAAACCAGTCATACAAAAGATGATGGGAGGAATGCTTGTAAGTAATCTAACCACTTGAAATTGCTCAGGGTAGCATTCCAATGCATTGTTTTTCACCTGCTGGGCCACGCTAATCAAAGGGAATGCCTTATGCAAATCAGTACTGAGACTGCTCTTCTTGGGAAAAGTCTGTCCCGAACTGCCATGGCAGGCCCCCTCCAGAAGAAAACATAAGCCGCCGAGACCTGTTTCTGCCTTGTTAGGGCTCGTCAGTGAGTCATAGGTTGGATCCCATGGTACACTGAGAAATTGTCCCAAGTCTGAGCATACCCATGGCCACTTAGGGTGTTACATCTATCAGGCAAAATGTGATGGAAGGAATACTTGTACATAGTCTAACCACTGGCAATCACTCTGGGTAGCATTTCAACCCATCATATTTCTTTCTAGACAAAGGCCTGTCATATACATATCAGTACTGAATCTGTAACACCCGAAATGCCAAATGCAAATCCAGGTGGGTATGGGAAATCTAAAATTGGCTTTATTAACTTTATATGGATGGAAATTGTGTTTAAGGGCAGAGAGGCAGTAGGTAACATCGATGTGGCAAAAAGAGGTGACAATGTGTTGAGATAAGGGCATCAGAAGAATCTAAGTATTACACGTAATCCTGTGTTTTTGAGAAAATTATGTTAATTTTGCACTTGGGAGAGAAGATATAGTGAGGTATTTTCTGAGACAGTCCTTGCCTAATATTTTTTGTATTTGGTACTGTTGGTGGAAGAACCAGTATTCTTTGTGACCGACTTATACTCTGTCTAGCTCCGGGTCCGGTTGCTGAAGAATTCCAGACCTTTTACTTCATTTGTGACACCTTTAGGTGTATACTTATTTGTCAGCTGCCTTTTGGGTTGGCTTCTGCTCAGGCATGTTTTCAGAGGGTAATGAAGAACATTCAGTAGGGTACTGAACAGGTGGTGTTACTCCATGATGGTATTTTGGTGCATGAAAGAACGAAAGAGGAACATGATAAAGAGAAGACTGGGTGGGTGCTCGATCTTACCTGATGCACTTACTCTGGTGATGGTAAAAGTCCTAAACCTTGCTATGTGAGTCGATAATGAAGGCAGCAGTTGATGCAGACATAGGTCAGATTCAATTATTTTAAGGCTTGGTGGAATATTATACCGCCATTCTCAATTTCATCAGCATTGCACACCTGTTAAGACTGATGATGAGAATGACATTGGCTAAGTGTATTTGACTTTTTGAAAGAGATGGACAAGTTGAGTCATTTCTAGATGCATAGGAAGACAGCGCTTACAATGGATGCAGGTTTGAGAGGATTAGTAGCTATACTTACCCAAATGGAGAATGATGAGGAAAGGGTAATGGTATTTGCTTCACATTTACTTAAGAGGACTGCAGATAATTACTCTGTGATTCAGAGAGTGGTTCAGATTTTCAACTTGTGTATCTAGCTCTAAACATTTTTTTTTAATGAGGTGTACCTTTTACATTTAGGACCAATCATTTACTGTGTGTTTCTCTGCAATGGAAATGAAAAGGCCAACGCAAAAATTGGTAGGCGGAATGAAGGTTTGAGAGCCTCAAATTTAGTCTGGAGTATTTACTGGGCCTGGACAACAAAGCAGCTGACTATCTCTCTATGTTACATATTACTGGTTCAGAAGGTGCACTAAAGTGTTAACCGATCATGTGGGTATTGTATTGTAATTGCATTTGGATAGCGCTTACTAGCCCTGATGAGGCGTCAAATCGCTTTTTCGGCGAGTAGCACGCTAACTCCGGGACCCATAGAGGATTAGTGTTGAATTAGTATAGGGAAACATGCAAGCACATTTTAAGTGGTGGATAGGTTAGTCAGTTATTTGGATGCGGAAGGATAGCAGAAGGATAGAAGAGGAAAAAAGGTTTGTATTTATATAACGCTTGTTACCCCATATGGGTTATTGAAGCACGCTACTCCGGAAACCTATAAAGGATTAGTGGTGAATTAGTACGGTGAAATATGAAAGTAATTTGAGTGGTGGATATTAGTCAGTTATTTGGAGTGAGGAGGATAGCGGAGGGATTGAAGGGTAAGAAAGGTTTGCATTCATATAGCACCTGTTACCCCTGATGGGTGTTGAAGCGCTTTTCTGGCGAGTAGCACGCTACTCCGAAACCCATAAAGGATTAGTGTTGAAAATTAGTATAGTGAAATATGAAGTAATTTGAGTAGGTAGTAGCACAGCGGAGGAGAAAGAATGGAATGTAGCGGAACAGCTGGATGGGTTGAATAGTACAGTCTACTTAGGGTCAGCTGATGGAGCAAGAGAATTGATCAGACAAGTGTTGCATGCTCGAGGGTGAGCTATGGAGAGGTGACTAGTGGGTTGCTCCAAAAGAGGTGAGTGAGAAGATTGCTAATTTAGAGGACCATTTAAAGAGGAAAGGCCGAAGTCGCAAACTGTATTGGTGGCCCTAGGTAGATAAGCTTGCGGAGAGTTTAGTTAGAGACTTGGGGGATGTGTTATAGTTATGGTTCCTGTATGCTTTGTGTTTAGAACCTGTATGTATCATGTGGAATATGTTGTAGTAATGAAGGATGCTAGGGATCCGTTGATATGACATGCCTTGCTACTTGCTCTCTTGTCCTACTATTAAGTTGTCAATTTCTATTACTGCATGAGTGTCTATTATTCTGGACCAGAAGACTACACAACATTGCGATTCCACGAAAACAATGATTTTTCCAATGAAAACCCATGACTGGGAACATGCCCTGCTGTCATCTTGGAGCAGTCTGACAATTCTAGCAGTAGGGAAGGGTAGGCAGAGACAAGACTGCATTTTCTGTCTGGCAGTTGAAAGCAACGCATTTTCCCTACTAGGCCACACCATGGTGAGTATCAGTGGGTTGTGCTGTTGGCATTTCTCTTGAAAAAGAAAGAGCTGTGCATTATGTAAATAATGAGTTATTCGGTGGATTGCTGTACTAGGAAGTTCTGTTCCTACCACCCACCAGGAAACGGTGGCTTTGGCGACGTTTGCTGCGTTATGTTCCCTCTTAAATATAATTTTCCCAGTACATTAAAGGTCAGTGAAAAGAGTGTGCAGTGATTTCTGCATTTTTCGAGTGAAAACAGTCGTCCTTGCCTATACAATGCTTCCGTTCCCACATGACAGCCGCAGACCTTGAGGTAGGTTTTTTATCAGGCCAGGGACATGTTTATATTTTGTTAATTCCACGGCACCGTAGCCGTGAGGGCACCGTAGCCGTGAGATCACCGTAGCTTGGAAGGTCGTGCAAGCTATTGGCTTTAAGCTCTCTCGTAAATTGCAAGAACTGATCTGGTGGCTATGTTTTCTTGCCCGTGTTAAGTGTTGCAGCTAATGAGGACCAAGGGTCGTACACTCCAGTCATGTTTTCGCGGTTGCGGAGAAGGCAGGCTGACGTTTCTGAACGGAGACCCTACGTGCTCCCTGGTCCTGGCAGAGCGTATGACCTCACGCGCAATATTTCACGTTTTAACGAATGAGAAGGACAAAAGCCCCGCATTGATTTCTTGCTGCGCTGCATACAGTCAGCAGTATACATCGACATTGATCTCACTGCGTAAGGAATACTTAACCAATACTTCCTGAAAAAGATTGCAATGCAAGGATTAAAAGATTTTTAATTTGAAACATTATCTGCTTTCAAAATCACAGTGGAATAGGCCAGTAAATACTCGGGAATTTTGTTTCCTACTTTCTTGGTTATGTTTATGCGTTGATTTCCTTTTCGGTTTGAAGGTAGCGTTGAGTCCATTGCATAGTTCATTTCAGCTTCAGATTTATTACATAACTTTCAAACTGAAATTATCCTTTGGTGCCGGAGGCAGTCTTGACAGGCTCACACTGCGCAATTTAGCCCTGTTGTAAAAGCACGATTTAGTCTCATGACAAGCCCATAACCATAATGAGATAAATATAGTTAAGGCAAATGTGTTGGTGACTGGATTATCTTTTCAATACACCTAATGCATAGATTTACAGGCATAGTTGTCAAGAGTGATCTAGCACGATCATTTGCCTCTTTTTTTAACTTTACGCTGTCGCTGCTTCACAACAATCATGGTAGTCTTTGCTCTGGTTTTCAATGGGGATAAGTGGCGGTGGCTGGGTGGACATGATTAGGGTTCATGCTGGTTTTCTCTTCTTCCAGGAACCTGGGTTTGGCGGCCTGCAAGATTGACACAGGGCACATCTGTGGCAATACAGGTGTTGATTCCAGGGAATCCCTTACACTGGAGACAAGACACCACCTAATCATGGGGAGAGCCTGGTGTGATCCTAATGTACTGCACACAGTAAGACTGAGAGATGCTGCCAGATGTTAGCCTCTCTGGATAGTCAGATGGACACTCTGTTGGGAATGTTGCTCTGACACCGGAGGGGCACCATTCCAATGAATAGCGAACCCGGTACCTTCTTTACGCATTCAGTTCCTGAAGGATCAGGAGTTAGTGCTGGTTTCCCCAACACAACTACAGGACTTCTAGGCCTACATCCTTGCACCCATAGTGTGTCCTCACAAGGATTTTGTGGGGTTTATCATGGCACGTTGGACTCATGATACCAGGATTTAAAAAAAAATAAACAGCTTCTCTTGTATGCATGCTGTCTTCGATGCTCCACTCTGGCTCCTTCTTGAGTGCTCTGCGTGCAGATTAAACCTAGCAGGATTACCTCACCACTCCGTTCCAGACCTTGGTGGTGAACAAGTCCCCTGTGGATCCATCCAGGTCTCCTCTTGGCAAAAAACTTAGTAGGGAAAACTGAAAAATGGGCACAGACCTTTGGCACCAACCTACAGACCAGTAATGATGGTCACGTAGATCGGCAACCCAGCCAAGCACTACTAAGGCTTTGGAAGCACTATTCATTGAAATGCTGGCATCCCAGCTGTACACTAACAGCATCTATGTTTTGATGGCTGCAACAGTTACCCCAACTAAGGTGGCCCTGGTCATTGAGCTCTAGGTCTAAAACGTGCTCAGGGGATTTAAAGGAGGCCTTTGTCCCAGGCCGTCATCTTAAGAGCTTGAGACCAAGAACCAAAGATGGCAACGGTGAATTTACATTTAACATGCATGCATCCATATAATTACAATTCAGGTACTTAATCTTCCAGGATCTGACAACCTGGTGACCCTAATTATCTTATGTAGAGAACCAAAATTGTAGAGTCAATTATGTTATGTATACATATTTAGTACATCTCACATTATATGCATAGTACTATGTCCTTGGTTAAATATACTTAGAGGTTGAAGAATAATGCTACATATGCCGTCGATTAAAACGTTTTATTGAAGAATTTCAACTGTATTAAAAGAATGTCAGCCCACCAATGTGTTTTCTACCTTGCTTGAAGCTTCCTTAAGACTGCCTTTTATTGATACAATAATTACAATACATTATATTCAGTCAAATCTATCGTGGTTCAAACTGTACAATAGAAATATACACCGACCCTAGTATATGATTACACATACCTAATTCTTATAATCAGTATTTCATATTTTCGTAGTGAAGGTACAGAGAAGGCACATTTTTCCATAAATTGCTTATTCAGAGTTGTCAAATTTAAAAGCAAAATCTATTTATTAGGCCTGGGCGGAGTTAGAACTATGCAAAGTAAACCCCAAAACTCGGCTGTGCTGTGCGGAGTACCGCAAGTGGAGGAGTGCGTTAGGTCGTGCCGTTTGCACTGATTTTTAGCAATGGGTGTTTGTTCATGCTGGAAAATCAGTGCGAACATCACCATGCACAGCGCAAGAGGGCGCTGCTTCTTTCTGCCACCTAAGTAGATTTTCTACTCAAGTGGCAGTTTCCTAAATGTGAACGGAAGGTTTCTTAAGGCGAGCAGTAGCGATCATCCGCGACTGCCCGCGTTGAGAAATCTCGCCGGGAGGTGGTCTGGAGTAAGATTTTCCTTGCTCGCCAACGTAACGTTGGTGAGCGTGAGCGAGGAAAAAACTCCACTCTGCTATGTGGAGCGGAGTATTGCGGAACTCCCCATGCTGCGCGGAGCAGAAAAAACTCCGCCAGCGGAGCAGAATTTCATGCCCAGGCCTACTCTATTTTAATTTGTTACATATATACATTGTTTCCAAGAATGTTCCACTGTTGTTGTCTCTTCTGTCACTACTGTTAGGACCTACAAAGTTAAAGCCACATAGTGCTGGGTCATTATGTGGTCTCACACATCTGCCTCTTTCAGTATATTATATGTGTATTACCCAAAAGCCCTTCTAAAAACAAATTAACTTAGGGTTATTTACGAGTAAGCACCAATGATAAGATCTCACATCATCATTCACCATTCTAGCTTATTTGTGTGATATCTACATTTTAATAAGTCTATGCTTGAATCCCGGGCATTTTAAATTAAATTTGTGTGAGGAACATGTTACTACTTACCAAGGATTGTATGTAATTTTGACATTAGTGCTAGAGACCACCTTATAATAGAACGGCTTGCACTATGTTAAATGTTAGCTCCACTGTAATTGTAACTGGTCTTGCCTGTGTCATATGATGCATGCAGAAAAAGTGCCCTTGGATAACTGGTACTGGCTCACAAGGAGCATGACGTCCTAGAATCCTTTAGCTCAGTATGTAGTGGTAATGGCAGCTTCCCTGAAGGGCAAAGTATCATCATTCCATATAGAGTAGGCGACATTTGTTTTTTTTACAGTTTTTATTGATTTTCGGGTCATTACAAGTTCTCTGAGCTTATCGTTACATGTATATGTCTTTGATATTTCGACATATATATTGGGCAGTGATTACTGTACAGAGATAACAATGATATTATATCAATGTTTACACATCTGTGTACATTTGCATATGCAATTCAAAACGTTGCAATAGCTTCCGGGCCATCTCTGCTCGTATATATAACTTAGTATACACATCTTACTGTATTGCACATCTCTTTCCTGTCCTTAAATCTAATCCTGATTTAAACATAACTCCCCCCTCCCTCTTCCCTATGTACTCAGATCTGCTTCTAGGCATCGATTGTAGCAAATAGCACCGCTTTCTTACTCCAGGACAATTAAGAACACATCACCAACAGTAAATATCTAATACATGATATAACACTACCACATCCTGATCTTTCCTTACAGTTTGTATTATAGCAGATTATTGTTGTCCTTATTATATTGTTGTCACCTCTGTTGCTATAAACTCCTCCAGCATCACATTCCATGCTAACGATACAGGCTTTTTACATAAACCTCTGCGTTCCTCTCTCTGTAGCTCTGTACTTTCAGCCCTGCCCCATCTAACCAACTCATTATACCAGTCAACACGCTGGTGCTTTATTTCGATTTCCATCTCATGGTTATTGTTCTTTTAGCTAATATCAGTGGCAGGTTGACAAATCTATATGTGGGATTTCCGCTTTTGGATTTAGGACTGAAACCCAGTATATAATGTTCTAGTGAAGCTCAACTTTGCCCCAGAGCTATTGTGTTTAATATTGTATGGATCTTAGACCAGTAAGGTATCAGCCTAGGGCAGGCCCACAACATATGTAGTAAATTAGCATCGGGTTTTTGACATCGTGGGCATGCATCTGCTATGTCTAGAAACATAATACTTAGTCTGTGGGGGGTCAGATAAGCACGGTGTACTATCATGAGTTGAATAAATTTAAACTTCAGGTTACGTGATATCTTCCTCGGGTATTCAAGGATTGTACCCCACTCCTTATCTGTGAGCACTCTCCCTATATCAGTATGCCACTTATCTCAGAGAGCCTGCAACGTTACTGCAATGTGCGCTCGGATCCCATAGGCTAACCATTTGGTTAAATGACTTCCGTTCCTCATTAAATATTGCATGCGTACCAGTTCATGTGTGGGGGGCTCAGATCCCTCAGGTGCCCATGTATTTCTAACGTATCTCTCTATGTTCGCATGCAATAGGAATAGCGCATTTGGTACTCCCTGTTCCCTCACAAAGGTGGTGTGATTCATCAATGTACCATCTGCAAATAACATTCCCACCGTATCCACACCTGCTTCTGCCCAAGTATGTATGTTTCTTTGTGCTACTGTGTCTAACGGTAGAGGAGTACCCAGTAGTGGAATGTTGGGGGCATAAGGAGTCTGTACCTTAGTGTAACGCAGTGCCCTCCTCCAGTACAATAATGCCACTTTCAACAGTGGAGGCGCATTCAGTGGAATCCTACTGTTTGGTAACAAGAGTGTATGTAGCCTCCCCCTTCCCCAGTCGCGTTAGGACATATCAACCTCTTGCAGATTGTGCCCTGCAATCCAGTACGGCAACCATTGTAACTGTCCTGCATAGCAATATACCCTGAAGTCTGGGACTCCCATCCCCCCGTGTCTAGTACCGAGTCGAAGTTTTGACAGCCTTATTCTACGTCGTCCCATCCCCCATAGCTCCACCAGTAGAGTATCCAATGTTTTAAACACCTGCATAGGTAGTACAAGTGGCAAATTCATAAAAAAATAAAGTAATCTGGGGAGCATTACCATTTTGGCAATAGTCTCCCTGCCTGCCACTGAAAGTGGCAGGGACGTCCAGAATTGTATTTGTTATTTGAGTGAATTAATCGCTCGTGTTATGTTGCCATCTAGTACGTCCTCTGTCTCCCTGTAGATTTGAATGCCAAGATACTTAAAGGTAACTGGTGCTGTTTGAAACATCCATTGATCGAAGTGTAGTGGGTCAAGTTGTGTATGATCTGTAAATGAATATGCATATGATTTGGCGTCATTTATAGAAAGTCCCGACAATGATTGAAACGTGTTAAACATAGCAGGGATTGGTGCATAGTCACTTCAAAGATTTCCAAAGTAAAGTATAATATCATCCGCGTAAGCTGATATAATATGCGCCTCCTTTCCCATACATATACCCTGGTGTTCCTCTAAGGTGCGTATTTTGAAAAGGAGCGGTTATAAGGCTAGGATAAATATTAATGGTGATAGCGGGCATCCCTGTCTCGTACTCCGTTCCATATTATACTGTTTGGAAATATAAGTCCCTGTGCGTGCACGTGCTGTGCGTTTAGTATATAGTAGGGCAATCCACTTCGTGAAGTTATCAGTAATTCCAAATTTCGGTAGAGTGCGAAACATGTATCTCCATTGTAAAGAGTCAAAGGCTTGATGCAGGTCCAGCGATATACAGCCCTGCGTTTTCTTATTTGAATGTGGTTGTGACATTAGTTGGTGTAGCCTATGAATGTTTAGAATGTGTACCTCCTTAGTCCAGGACCGTGTCCAGGAATAGTAAAAGTTCATTCAAGGCCTGAGAAAAGAAGCTTTCAAACAAAAGCAAAAATACGGTCCTATGACCTCAAGGACACTGCTGCCAGGAACATGAAATCCAATTTGTAGATATGCTGCAGTCATGGCTGAGTCCTTAGATCTGAAGATGTAGACTCAGGGATGAATCCTCAACCACCCACAGATGGAACGTACTACTTCAGTCCCTTGATGGATGAGGTTGTCCAGTAGCTCAAGGCACACAGTTGTAGCGAAATCACTGAATGCCGTCAAAGTGGTGTAGCCAGATCACTTGTTCTTTTCCGGTCAGCAAAGGCCTTCCAAACTTCCAAGACAAGAGAATCGTTCTGCATCAACATCCTGGTTCGATCCTCCTCCTCTTTCTTTGAAAAAATGCAGTTGAAGAGAAGAGTTCCAAGAGAGAATAAAGATCTGCTCCCTCGGCTTTGGCAGAGGCCTTACAGACCAAATTATTTTATTGGGGTTCAGCCAGTCACTCTTAGCACTATCTCATGAGATACACTCCACTTTAGTGGAAAATATAGTGGGTTTTCTTTTCACTGCCTCCTGGGCCCAAATAATTACTGATGCATGGGTCCTCTCAGTGATGAAGAAAGGATGTTCTTTACAGCATCCTCGCCCACCGCCACGCAAACTGCTTCCGACCCAGTTGACATCCCAAGAGCTTTTGCAGTTGGTAGAATCCTCTTTTCGGGAGCAATCCAGTTGGTCCCAGAAAGGGATATTACTTCTGCTGTCTCCCTGAATAGAAAAATTAAGAATGGCTCTGCCCTGTCTCACACCTCTTATCTAAATAATTTTCTTCTCATGTAAAAGTTCAAGATGCTGTCTACCATAATAATATTAAGTAAAATTGTTGACTCATAATATCTACCAACAAAAGTACATGCATATATCCAGTCCCACCATATTACACAGGGCCTAAATAATTCTTGGCATGGAGGTACAGCTATAATTGAACCACAACCTGCACATGAGAAGTGCTGGGATATTTCCATTTCTCACGTGTAGATATTTTTGTAGGTAAATTTTGTAAGGCCAATAATTTTCCAGTCATTTTTTAAACAATATTACTAAATAGAACCGTCTTTCACAGTCCTGGGTCATTCAGGTCAATGTGCTGTATTGCCAATATTATTCAGTTCCCCAAAAATGATGGGTCAGAAGTACCACATTCAAAACAAGAGTGCCTCTTCTATTGTTCATATATTGACTATATTGTTTCAATTGTGGTCAGTTGTAAAGGACGCCTGGACAAATTCCACCTCCACTGCAAACTAGCAGAATTTTTCAGAAAACTGAAATTGAAGGCTTTCTTTGAAAAAATGGTCCCTATAACCGAGAGCGCCCACCCAAAAGGTGACACTGACTTGAAAACAAAATTTGCATTCTGCCCCCACTACATCAACGATTCCAGCAGAGATAATCGCATTTGAAAAAGCTGTTTACACTGAAATGAGACATTGAAAGCCAAAGAGGCATCTCACAGCATGACAAAGAAGGAAACCACAGCTCTCAGAGAACTCAGAGAACAGACAAATGTGATTATAAAAGCAGCAGACAAAGAGGGCGACATAGTCTTACAAAGCCAGCAAGACTACAAGCAAGAATGCCTCCGCTTACTATTAGATAGCAAAAACGATAAAATTCTACAAGAAAAACCTACAAAAAACTACAGCTGGAGATAAAACACCTGGTGGAAGAGGCAGACCAGGGGGACTGGATTTCCAAAAAGGAAGCAGAATTTCTCATCACGCAGAATCCAAAAACCCCATATTTTTATACGTTACCGAAAATTCAGAAAAACAAGAACTCTCCACCAGTAGTCCCCGGTATAAGGTCAGTACTAGAACCTTTATCCCGGGTCTGCGATTTCTATTTGAAACCATAAGTGCAACAGACATCCACATATTTGAAGAATACCAACGATCTACTCTGCTTATTACAGAATATGGATTTCGACCCAACAACTAGTACCTTACTAATCCTGGATGTAGAGAGCTTATACACCAGCCTTCCACACAAGGACACACTAGAAGAACTAAAGGAAACTCTGAACCAAAGATAGTGGAACGACATGGCACGATTCACTTCATATTTCAATGTGTCTGCCTGGCCTTGAAGGAGAATTTCTTTGAATTCGAAGACAACATTTACTTACAGACATTTGGAACATCTGTGGGCAGCACCTTTGTGCCTTGTGTAGCAGGATGGTATGTATACAATTTTGAGAGGAAGTACATACTACACAACAGGAATATACACAAGGAAAACATACAACTTTGGAAACGCTATATTGACGACATCCTAGTGATATGGAAAGGGGACAGAAAAACAATGCACAACTTTCTAACCTGGATAAATATGCCAACCTGAAATTTACTCACACCGACAGTAAAGAACACGTCACCTTCCTAGATGTCACAATATATACAGAGAATGGAAAACTTGAAACAAGAACCTACCACAAACTGACTGATAAAGAAACATTGTTGAAATGTAACAGCTTTCATCCGAGAGCTCTCCATAAGAATTTCCCATATGGTCAATTCCTCAGATTAAGAAGAAATTGCTAAAGAAAGCAGATTTCGTCACACAGTCAGAAGACCTAAAAGGAAAACTGCGGAATCGCAATTACCCAGAAAGAATCATCAAAAAAACTTACATAAGAACAAACAATCAAAATAGAGAAAGCCTCCTAGAACCATCCACCAAAAACAATGACACAATCCCTATGACATGCGTAACAACCTACAACACGATCTCAAATGATGTCAAGAAAATCATCAATAAAAATTGGTGCATTATAAAAACAGGAAACCCGAAATGGGACAAACCCCTCCCTATTTTCCTTCAAAAGGCAATTAATCTGAAAGACAACATTGTAAGGACTAGACCACGGATTAAAAGAAGCGAAGGAAGAACTACAGTAAAAGGAATACGACAAAACTAACAGATTACTTCATCAACTCAAGTCATACCCCTAATGATTTTACGTGGTATGTCATTGAGCAGTTAGAAAACACCCAGGACAATATAGAGAAACGCCTTTTTGAGAAAGAACAATGCTGGATCTATCAGATGTCCACTCATGAGACTGGACTAAATGACAACATCCCTTGAAATACTGTATTATGAACTTTGCTGAAACATATGAACTATAGAATACAAGTGGGACCTGGGAGAAGAGAAAACAAGAATTTGCAATGCAATAGGTCTTGCATTTACGTGAGTTTTAGCTATTGGCATTGTAAATGACAATTACTTTTATTTATGTTTTGGTTTTTAAAATGTAAATAAAAGGCATTATCATTTACAATCCCAATAGCTTAAACTCCTAGACCTATTGCATTGCAAATGCTTGTTAATCTGAGTACCCGTGTCAAGATTAAAAATAAAATTGATGTCACTGGGTATAATGGCCCAAACATCAGGGTTGGGACAACATGTTTTAGCCTCACTAAGTGCTCCTGAGGGTCGATGGGCTTTTCTTCAGGACCAAAATGAGTCTAACCCCTATTCTACTATGATATGCTTTACCCCATATCTAATATTCGAATGGTGCGACACTTTCACACTCACTGACAAGCATGCACACTATTACTGACCAGACTTAAGGGAATTTTCCTATATATGTCTAGAACAAGAGAGAAACACAAAGATAAATTATAATTTCTCATATTTGACACATAATTATGCCTTCATGCATCAAATTCTAAGTGCCACAACATCCTAGGTGTGTGCGTCACGGCATCCACACGTGAAATCTCTGCACTCTAGCACTCATAATAGGGCACACATCACAGTTAATCCAACCCACTGTGTGTAATGTGAACACACCCACACACATCCACACCATTAGCTCATAGTGACCTATGCTGTTAATCAATGGCTTAGGGCTCCACAAGTTCTCAGGCAAGGACTGTCCCTGTAGCCACACAGGGAGATTGAGAATGAAGAGCGCTATAGTTAGTTACGGTTGTAAAAGTGTGCAGCAAATCCCCTCCAAAATATGCCCCAGACTTACTTCATCAAGGGTTGTCGTCCTGCCTTACACCTGTTTGGGGGTCCTCTGAGCCTTGAATTTAAATGGCTCTTGTTCGATGGCTTTAATATATACTCTCAAGCACATCCTCGTTTCAGTCGTGGTCTTGGCGTGTTCCAACATGCCAGTGCTTCACGTATAATGGCGCATACCCATCACACCGATATCATGGGGTGGGGGGGGAGTCATACGTGGGTGAGCATTACAATCTGAGCCTGGTGGGAAAGCAAGTCCCAACCAGGTCCTGTGTCCGCTCAACCCCGATTACATCAAAGGATTCAACAGTTATAGAAGGGTGACTTTCCCTTCAGTCTACAAATGTCCTAACTGGTGTTTGGCTAGTTATATGATGTCAGCTCAGAGCCTCTGCGAACAAGATGTTGTGTTTTCGTATTGTTTGTGTTAATGAAATCATTTAAATGCAATTTAAAATACCATGTAAAGTGTAACCTTTACAGAGACCGTATCAATCAAATTTCCCAGAAATGTGCTGTCTGAGCAGTGACGCTCCTATCATACAGCATCGTTACGTTTTTAAACATTGATTTGTAAGCCTGACGATACGTAAGGGGGCAGTGTACTCTGCATTAAAACTGTATTGCCCTCCAGGAGAGGATGTTGAGTTGTACTCGTTCCCCCTCAAACACACCCCTCTCAGTTGCTAGCCACATAATTGGTGCTGATCTTAGAGTGTCTGCCTTTTCTGTTTTGCGGGAAACTTCTCTCCCAAAGTGGCATCTGCAGCCTCCCAGCAAAGCGGTGAGCAATAAAATAAGAATGGGTTCAATCGGTGCAGGAATGATACTACCGAGGAACGAAAAGACAAGCTGGGGACAACATAGGATGTGTCTGCAGAGCACGAGAGCGGGCTTAGTGGGTGTGCTGCAACTAGTGCAGCCTCTGTGCTGGGTGTCGGGGATCCCCCTCCCCCGGGGACCTCCCCCATGACAACCGTGCTGGAAAACAAACAGCATCCTGGCGAGGCTCCACGGGAGTGGGGCCTATCTGGCAGCGCAAGCCTGGGCGCGGACTTCTGGAGGCGCCCTCCCCTCCCAGGAAAGGCGGCTCCCGAGCAACTCCTGACAGCGCACTTCAGATCCCCAAACCCTGCGGGTCAAACACATTTATGGCACCGTAAAACATTGGTTTCTTGTGTAAACCAGACCGAGCTGCATGCCCGAAACCGAGAGGCTACTTCACTGCTCCAAGCCCACGTCAAAGCCATCTTTTCTGTAGGAGCTGAAATGTTCCAGCTGAGTTGAACACACTCCTGGAGCACGGCCCGATGGGGCTGATGTTGTTTTGTCACGGTACTGACCTCTTTTGAGATCAGCTTGTCATCGCAAGCCTAACTGAGCTTTTCCGAACACAGACACCCGAGTGTGTGTCTTCATTTTAGAGTTGTCTTCTGCGCTATTTGTAGATACGACCTATGCTACTCTTGTAGCCTCTTAGGGCGAGAAAGCAAAAGACACACAATTGATGGACAGAATGCAGAACAAATCAAAACATTCAACCCCAGTCAAGAGATCTGGGTTAAATCCATCATTCTTTTGCTCATCATGCCACCCCAGTTTAGACCTGGCTATATGCAAATCAGTCTTGACCCTGTGCCTCATTGGAACAGTCCAGCCCGAACTGCCAAGCCAGGTCCTCCCTGGACCGGAAACAAGCATCCTAGGACCGGTTTCGGGGTTTCACCCCTCTTCAGCCAGTATAGCTTGATTCCAGTGGCACAGTGAGCCCAGGATTCACGTCTGAGCATACCTGGCGCACTTAGGGTGAGAAAGCAAAAGACACACATTTGATGGACGGAATGCAGAACAAATCAAAACATTCACCCTCAGTCAAGAGATCTGGGTTAAATCCATAATTCTTTTGCTCACCATGCCACCCCAGTTTAGACCTGGCTATATGCAAATCAGTCTTGACCCTGTGCCTCATTGGAACAGTCCAACCCGAACTGCCAAGCCAGGTCCTCCCTGGACCGGAAACAAGCATCCTAGGACCGGTTTCGGGGTTTCACCCCTCTTCAGCCAGGATAGCTTGATTCCAGTGGCACAGTGAGCCCAAGACTCACGTCTGAGCATACCTGGCGCACTTAGGGTGAGAAAGCAAAAGACACACAATTGATGGACGGAATGCAGAACAAATCAAAACATTCACCCCCAGTCAAGAGATCTGGGTTAAATCCATCATTCTTTTGCTCACCATGCCACCCCAGTTTAGACCTGGCTATATGCAAATAATTCTTGCCTCATGGGAACAGTCCAGCCCGAACTGCCAAGCAAGTTGAAACCGGTCCTAGGATGCTTGTTTCCGGTCCAGGGAGGACCTGGCTTGGCAGTTCGGGCTGGACTGTTGCCATGAGGCACAGGGTCAAGACTGATTTGCATATGGCTGGGTTCAAACTGGAATGGCATGGTGAGCACAAAAACGATGGATTAAGGTCCAGATCTCTGTACTGGGGTGAATGTATGACATTGTTCTGCATTCTGTCCATCAACTGTTGTTTTTGCATTTGTCACCCCGAGTGGGACGGGTATGCTCAGACGTGAGTCCTGTGCTCTCCATGCCACTGGAATCAAGCTATCCTGGCTGAAGAGGGGTGAAACCCCGAAACCGGTCCTAGGATGCTTGGTTCCAGTCAAGGGAGGACATGTATGACATTGTTTGGCATTCTGTCCATCAACTGTTGTTTTTTCTTTTGTAGAGCGGTTTTAAAGTGCTGCCGTGCCCGGGGGCATAGGTGCTAGAACAGATGTAAACTGGAAGGAAAGCACAACAAGCATCGATCTCTTATCTTTTTGGGAAACAGGCTATTATTAGCATTAAAAAAAGTATATTCATTTTATACAGTATAACACAATGCCGTCAATCGGCAACCATTTTCGTGTATCCATAACAACAGACAAACTGAGAGCGAGATTGACAGAATTCCGCCTGTGGAATTGTTCAAGCCACGTGTTGACATTACACATGTATTACACGAGAGACAAACAATTGCCCGAGGCGCAAGCCGAACAGTGAGAGGATCATACAATGAGCAGGTATGCGCATAGTTGCGCTATTAGATTAAATGGGCACGTGTAATACATAGAGGTCTTGCATATTAAGAGTGCAAGAGCATGTGCAAAAGTTCTTTCATCCCGCAGGGAGAGAAATAAATGTGATGATTTTGTGAAAGAGGGAGCCAGAATTTATATGTTATCATGGTTCAATAAAAGTAGCTTAATAGAAGGCGGGAGAAAAACGGGATATGGTAGATGTGGGTACGAGGATGTTAGAGGGATTGTGGGTTGAGGGAAAGTTTTCACATTAAATGTAACGAGGGTGTATATTGTGTAGTTCATAATTTTATTTTATCTAGGGGAGGAAGGAATGATCGTTAGAGGGTCACAGGGATGAGTATTTAGTTTTGTTTTATTTATTTACTTTAAATCGATGGTTGAAGCACAAAAAGTTATTTACGCAAGATGTAACACTGATTTACGAGATAACTGCTGATAATGGTACACTCTAGTAATGATATATCTTCTGAATTGTTAACTTGCAGTTTCCCCTGACGAAGGGCTGAAACAAGCCCGAAATGCATTGGGTTTTTAATAAAGACATGCTGTTCTGAACTATCCTGTATATTTGGACCGTATTTGCGAAGAAGTCTGGATGGGCACACGTGAATATGAGAAGCATTCCATATACACCATGTCATATATGTAGATAAGAAAAACAACGTGAAGAAAGTGTTGAAAAAAATACTGTGGACTAAATTGGACTATGTTGATCAGGTTAAACGGTGAATCATTGGTTGGATTTGGAATCCATTAATGCAGTGCGTCTGGGAGTGGAGCGTGAATAACACACGTCACACGTTGACAAGCGTAAAGGTCAATCCCCACCCCATGCAATACGTGCGCCGGCACACGTAACCACCATGGAGCAGGAAATACACAACCGCATATAAGCATAGCCTCCAGAGACAGCACATAACATGCGGGATGACCGAGGCAGATCAGGTATCACGGAGGGTGAGATACCTTGACGAAGTAAGTGGGTGTGCAACGGGGGAGCCTGATATACAACCCTATAGGGTGAATGTGACTGAAAAGTTCCTCCATCTAACTCTCGTTAGAGTGTCCACCCCCTTGGCCGATCCCAGGTAGAAAGAGGCTACCACCACTAAAGTCAGTTACCATTTTCTCACATTGCTTTTTTTTTTTTAAATAGACATATCACATTAAAGCTTGACCCTATATATATATTTTTGTTTACACAATGTTGATAAGACCGGTAGGCATAATTATGGATGCTAGCGCCGAACGCCCCAAAATTGAGAAAACCCAGACGCATGCCTACAAAATTAAGCACAAACTAAAATGGCGAAGCGCTCATTGCAAATACTTTGTTTGGTTGTCTGTCTTTTTTAAACTTGCGATTTTGTACATAGTCCTGGGAGACTAGTTGGCTGTCTAATTAGCTCAATAATACATAGGGAACATCATCTTATTCCGTATGTATTATCTTTCCATCACCTGACTATATTGTCTGTCCTGAAAAACATTTGATCTGTAAAAACAATGATTCTTACGTATGTTTTTACATACGCTCTCTCATTTGGAATTGATAAACAAAATATGTGGAATACAAAGTGGCACATTTGCTACAACAAAGACCAAGAAGGGAAAGGTTCCCATCTGGCTCAGTATTGATTTATCCTTTGACATTTGCCTGTGTGTATGTTTGTTTACAATTGAGGTTTGTTTACAATCTCTTTCCAGGAAGAAAGACAAAAGGGTGACTTTCCTGCTAATACAGTGGGTTGAAAGTACAATCCACCCACACAATTTCGACATGCTTTAGCGTGAATGCTGACTTTTCCTTTTGTTCTTAACGAAAGCCATTATACCCCTGAGAGGCACCATAGTAAGATGGCTGAAACATGTAGACCGATTTGAGGATAAATTGGATCAAATTAATACCCTTCACTATAAACTTTTTTAACATTGACCCATACTTCCTTGATTAAAATATATGTCATATTGACTGGGAGTATTGAGCCAATTTTAAACACTGCACTTAGTTACTAATTCACTCACCATCACCACTTCACCCTCGAAAATCAAACCAGCTCTGCTGTAATCAGGCATCGTAGCACACGCTGGAAACATTCGGTGACCAGGATGGGCACCCTATGATGAAGCATGTCACCTACTAGGTAGGTGAGTGAGGGTTCTTTTAAAAACCTTATGGGTTCCTAGGCTGTATAACTACCAAAAATACCTACGCAAAGGGGGTTATAGGTATAATAGTGAAACTAAGGAAAGACCCGTTCTCATTTTGTTACTGTACTGAAGCAAAAAGTGGGACATCGGAGTTGGGATCGTGTAACTCCACTGTCTAAGGGTCCATCCTACTGTGGCTTTAAAAAACTCTTTCAGCACTTGACTCCCAATAATAGCAATAATGAGCAATCCCAGCCTTCTCTGGGAGGTTAGTATGGGGGTACATAGGCTCAGCTCTTAACACCACACCCAGCAGCGCATTAAGATAATTTTTCAGCCCAGTGCTTTTCTTTTAAAAGAGACAAGGACTTTAGAGACAAGTGCTTTATTTTACATCAAAGCACAATAGTATACTAAAATGATATGGTAGATATCCGATACGTGTGAGAGCCATATGCTCCCAGGTGGGGCCCCTGCTGAGCACTATTCCCCCCAATCTCCTGTAAAGTGGGCTTGCTCCTTTACCTTCGATCAAGCAGGCCTCCTTGGGTTCCTAAGACAAGTCCAGCAGTTCTTCCTTCAGATCAGATTCCAGATGATGTCCCTCACTGCAGTGGCATAACGAAACATGAGGGGCCCCCCCTGCAAAGAGCATGGAGGAGGACCCCCATGCACTGGACCCAGTCAGGAGCTCTCTGGCCCATCCGTGCACAGGGTCGGAGGGGACCCCTTGGAGTCTACGGCCCCCCTGCACTGCGGGTCCTATTTTTATGCCACTGCCTCCCTGCTGGGTATTGTCAGGCAGGCAGCAGTCTCTGAATAGAGAGTGATGTGCAGTGGTATCCATTCCATCACTTGAAAAGCAGAATGAGTCGCATGGGGTAAAGACTGAGTGTTTTGCAATTGGTATTTACTAGGTGTGCAAGTTTGCTTCAAGGGTCTAGGTAATTTGTAGCAATCCGTGGAATCAGGGCCAAATCTTGGATGGATGATTGTATTATTTTGTAATTTCATTTATACAGCGCTTACTACCTTTGACGAGGCTTTGAAGCACTTTACACCTGGAAGCACTCTGCCCCTAGAACCAACATTGGCATTTAGTCTATTCTAGTGGTTATTGGGATTAATCCTGCATTCTTGCAAACTAAAAAGAAAATGGCACTACTGAGGATGAGATGGGCCCTTTGAAGTGGGAAGACATCATGCCGAAAAGTCCCTAAGAGGCCCTTATGCCCCTTCCCGCCAACAAGCCCCATCTGGCAAAAAAGAAAACAAGCATTGGCATAGCCAATAGGTCTCGCCTTTGGGACCTTATAAGTGTTTAGCCATGCAACAGTTGCATAACTAAATACTTATAAGGTCCCAAAAGCGAGACCTAGTGGCTATGCAAAGCGGCCGTGCGGCCGCGAAGTGAAAGTAATTGCGGTAAAGCGCGGCGCCCGCGCACATGCACTGTAGCTCTAGGCTGGCCTGGTAGCATTTTTTGGAGCCCTCTCAATAAGTCTCGCCAGACCAGCGCATGCGCTGGGTCAGGAGAGACCTAAAAAGCTTGCTGGGGATGATGGGTCATACATTCAATGGACATCACTGTTCAAAGCCTCCAAACACAATCTGGAAATCTACTCTTTGTTCTCTTCCACCATGCGTTATTCACTCCTCACCAACTGACCATATGAAGGAAGCCAATTTCGTGTGACACATGGTAGCACCGTGTGAGTTGGCAGCTCTCCAGAAAACAGGTTTCCAGAAAACCTTTCCATGTATTTACTCCAGTTTCTTTGTGGTGGATAAAATGAATCCATGTATCTGTGATCTTTCACTTTGGAACATGTGTATTTGCTTTTATAAACATATATTCTTTTAAAGATTGGCCTCCATTTTATTGCCGGTTGCTCTTGTGATACACTGATTAATAAAATAGCACTGGAAAATGCACTTGTTTGGTTCGCAAATCAGGTGGGAATGGAAACAAGCGTGAAATGGCGAAGTGTGGGCTGGAACTGGCCTCTCCCCGTCCTATTGCCACCTGGTATTAACTGGTACTAAACGTCGCCTTGAAACAAGCTTGTTTTTCGATTTTGTGGCATATTCCGTCAGCAGTGTATTTTTGGCGGCGTATCTTATCACCGCCTGCGCCGTGAGTCGCGCGGAGGGAGGCGGCTGCCCTTGAGTTATACAGCCTTGTCTGCGAGCAAATAAAGGACAACGAATGTGCTCCGTCAGCAGAGAGGAGTTGTCACTCTGATTTGTGTGTGGAGCTTGAGGGAAACCTAACACATGCATACACCGCCCGGAATTAAGACCATACCCTTGCTTTTATAGTATGTCACTCTGGGAGCGCGCGCAGCATTGCAATCACGCTGCTGCTGAGTTATGTCCGCGGCGCACATGTGCTGTAATTGGAGGACGGAGCAGATGGTGCCGGCTCACTGGAGATGTTTCCATTAAAATATCCTGTGTACTGCATGTGGCTCCAGGATTGCTCACTCTTGGAGCCTTTCTTCTCCGGGGAACATTGCCATTTACTCTCCATTATGGGCTACAATATTGGCAGTTTACGGAGACTCGTCACAAAATCTGGTGGCTGCAGGTTTCATTCTCCTTTAGAGGAAAACACGCGATTCAGAAATTTCCTGAAACGTGTTCAGGATGATGGGTATCCTGCAATAACGCTCAGGTGAGAGGAGGGAGGCAGCAGCCAAAATGCAAAACCTTGAAAGAAAAGCAGAACTTGAAAAAATAATATGCATTGCGTCTGGACAGAAAAATGCTTAATCACCTGTGTGAATAAGTAGCCCTGTCTGGCTCAATCTTTTAATTTACCAAAAAGATACGGTGAATGAGTTAAAAAAAAAAAAGGGAAACATTTTTTTGCACTGTCCCAATACGTTGAAAACCTAGGATGGAAGCTTGTGTTACACAGTGCTGGAGGTAAATGAATAGAGCGATTTTTAGTGATTCACATTTTCCCCTAGGTCAAATGTAGTAGTAGTTTGAAACCAAAATGGTTGGCTGATTAGGCTAATCTCTAATTTATAAGCTCTTTACACAATAGTTCAATATTATGGCTGGAATACTTACCAGTAATCTTCATCATTCCAATTCGCACCTGCTTTCCCCTGTATTTCATCAGTGAGTAGAAGGGTCCACCTCATAATACCATGCCGGCCCCTTGCAAAGCTCCCTAAATTCTTTCAAAGAAGTAGTTTTGCCCCAAACCTTCCACAGTCCATGCCTCCACACTTGCACCCATGAAAGATGGACTGGTCCAAGTCTTTCCCGCTACGGTGTCAATCATAGGTGAGCCACCTCTGGGTGCGACAGTGGGAGGATGTGAGGGTAAATACTAAGGAACTGAAAGAAAGAAAGAAAGAAAGAAAGAAAGAAAGAAAGAAAGAGAACGAAGATTACTGGTAAGTGTAATCCAGGCATTGTCTCATCACCCCTTCCTCACCCCATTCTCTGCTCAATGAGGATCCACCAAAGCCGTAAGATTTCAGTGTGATCCACATCCAACTTCTCAACTACATATCCGCAGTCAACAGCAAGAACCATGTAACAGAAAAAAGAATCTTATGCAATACAATGTGTAAGACAGCCCATCTGAGGACTGAACACCATGTGGTCCACTGTGGAGGCAACAGCAACTCCAAAGTTGGTTCAGAACACTGCCACTCCAGCAGGTGGACACTTGGATCACACTGGGCAGAGCCAAAACAAAACCCAACCTGGCACCAGAGAGAGCCGCAGCACTGTGGAGGAGATGTCAGTGAAAGGAACAGTACCACTGGGTCGTGATGTCCAGGAATAATGCAGACCACCCCAAAGCAAAAAGATACAATGCACTAGGAGGTGAATGTTAGCAGAAGGGAAACCCTAAACCACAGACAGGGGATCCACCAGAAATCTCATTTCAAAATAGCTCCACTGAGACCTTAGGAGCCACTGAGATACACATCCCTGCCAGATCGAAGCCACTTGAAGCGTCACCCAAGGAAGCTCGACAAGCAAGCACAGACAATGTAGGGATACCTGGGGAAAAGAAACAGTGCGCAAGAGAGGTACATCAAAAATCCCTCTACACGCAGCTCCCAGACCCATAGTGTGGGATCATCGGCATGTCAACCCATACCAGTAAACAAAGGAAATTGTGCAAACACCAGCTGCCAATGCCCATTTCGAAGGCAAATTACGAACTTGCTGAAACCCAATGAAGTAGGGCCCTGATGAGCATGATGCCAACGTGCAGATAAGCCCATAGCAAAACAACCCACCTTTACAAGAGCACAGTCAAACAGCTAATTATAATGCATAATTATGTGTGTGTGTGTATATATATATATATATATATATCACAAGAAGAGTTCCCAAACTCCAGTAGATAGCTGGAACAGGTACAGACCACAGCACGCTGAATATTGTTGTTGACAAGGTTTATTCCATAGAGTCAGTAGGCATGACGCGTTTCGGCCGTGTTACCACGGCCTTGATCACATGACACCATTAAGACCATACACAACAAATATAGTAAGTTGTAGACTCCTCCCATTTTCATAGGCCATTAGGAATGCGGCATACAGAACAGCAAACCTCCATATATATATATATATATATTCACTTAAAAAACCATAGGTTTCACACATGTTATAGTTAGCTGGACATTTCACTCGTGAAAAACCATTGAAATTCCCCCGTTATAGTTAGTGCAGGCAACTATAACTCACGCGACCACAATCCTCTGCTGATGACGTCAGATATTACATCACTGTATTTAGACACTACTTCGCGCACCGCACGCCCATGTTGCGCAGTTCGCTGAATTTTTCCGTTTCTACCGTACGCGCACGCTACGCGCACTCCGCGATTTTTCGGAACAAAATTAAAAGAAATTTTGGCCCTTGGGGGTCCTTCTGGGACCCCCTGACAAAGGCTAGGGGGTCAGGAATTGTCCACCCTGCCCCCTTTTCACGTTCTCCACCTTTGTTTTTCACCCCCTCAGACTGCGAGACACAAAATGGCGGCCAACACTTCCTGGTTTCGACCGATTCGAATGTTTACTAAGATCTAACAACCAATCAGAATCGCGCTCGCGCACAGCAGCGTGCGCGTACGGTAAGTTTTACCGTACGTGCACGGTGCGCGCTTATAGATATATATAAGCTTTTAAATGCTATTTTTTCAGGAAATACTGAACAGATTTACACCAGACCTGCAAAAGGCACATCCCTGACCTGAGGACTACCTCTCTGCCAAATTTCAAGTAATTCTGTTCAGCCGTTCGGGCTGTGGCTTGGACTAAAGGTCCTATGGAAAAATGCATGGGGGAAACGCGTTTTGGGACCCCCCCTTTTTCTCAGCCCCCGCTTGACGAATCCCCCCCGAGACATTCAGGGAAGGAGCGGAGCGGAGCGCCCCACCTATTTTGAAAATTTCGCGAGGATTCGTCAATCGGCGCCAAAGTTATTCCAAATAGAATGTTGCGGATTTCCTATGGAAACACGATCCTAACTATAACTATCTACTGGCGACCGCCAGTCGATTATTTATATATATATATATATATATATATATATATATATATATATATATATATATATACATACATACAAACACCTGGCAACTTAAACATAACATACATATATAATATATATATTACCTACTGGCGGTCGCCAGTAGGTAGTTATAGTTAGGACCTATTATCGATAGGAAATCCGCAACATTCTATTTGGAATAACTTTGGCGCCGGTTGACGAATCTTCACGAACTTTTCAAAACTGGTGGGGCGCTCCGGTCCGCTCCTATCCCGAAAGTCTCGGGGTGATTAGTCAAGCGGGGGCCGAGAAAAAAGGGGGGTCCCAAAACGTGTTTTCCCCATGCAATCCACCATAGGAACCTTTAATCGCAGCTACAGCCCGAACTGCTGAACATAATTACACCAAATTTGGCAAAGAGGTAGCCCTTTGTTCACACTCGTGCCTTTTGGTTAAATGGTGTAAATCCGTTCAGTATTTCCTGAGCAAATCAAAAGTAAAATCACATATATATCTGGGCGGAGCCTAACCACACATCTCATCGTGAGATCTGATTGGCTGTCAACACTTCATCCAAGAAGTGTTGGCAGCCATCTTGGGACCAATATACATGATAGCACCTCATTAAAAAGCATTGCAGTTAATAGAAGGTTTTAAGACTTTAGTTACATTATAAATCATTTGTTGATGGTACCATACTCATTTTAGGAATTGTGGTGTGTTCTAAGGGGATTTTACCATGTGAAAAAGCCTTCTGCTGGGATATCATGAATCATGTTTGAGAGAAAACTATTTTCTTATGCTTTTCCCACAGAGGTTTGGAAGGTGATCTATAAGCTAAACTGAGAGCATATTTTCTGTAACTTCACATCATCTTTCTCAGTCATGTGAGAATGAAGTCTGACATTCTCAGTAAAACATGTACATCCAACAAGGGCAGAGACTGTCAGTTGATTCCTTTGTGTTCTACTGCAGCTTCCCAGAGTTTTCTAAAGAACAACTAGAGCGCTAACAGTCCTACTTATGACAAATGTATTGCACACCTGAAGCCATCTTGATTGGAATAAAGTGGTAACTCTTAAAACATTTCATTTAAAAAGAACCAAAATGAGGGTGTTCATTTTGCCATGGAAAGTATGATTAGTGCTGCAGAAAGAAAACTTAGGGCACATTTTGAGTGACTTCTCAAATCCTCTTCTATTTCATTAAAAAATTCTGACATGCTGTAACGCCCTGAACGTCTCAGGATCGTTTAACAGACACGATAATGAGAACGCAACCACTTGTGAAGGTTTAGTTATTTTAATGAAGGCAAAAATAATACAAGGAATAAACAAAGGTTATAGTCACTGGAATCCTCCAGGCTAAGTACGTTACCAGCCCACAGCACGGATGGTCCTAACCGTCCTCTGCATATACGCCGATCCCGGCGTATGCCAACAGAGGGCAGAAATGAAATGGCCGACAATGCCAATCGGTAGGCTGTGAGGGGCACGAAGAGTGTTGGGGAGAATCGAGGAGTCAGGGAAACACCCAGCCGGGGTCTCTACCTGAAGGGAGCAGCCGCTCAACCTCTTCCTCAGACTGCACCGGGACGCGGAGTCACCTCCTGGTGATGCGTCACCGATACCCCAATCACAAGCAAAGAAGACTGAACCGAGAGCAGCCGCTCGATCGATCCTGTGGACTTCCGAGTCTGTAACGCGGCAAACACCTCCTGGTGTGCGTTACAGCTGGCAGTCCCTGTATCTCTGGTCGGGCTGGGAGTTACGACTCCAACCAGCAAAAGCGCCACTGCGCTTTGACTCAGCCGAGTCAAAAAGCGAAGCTCAATGGGTATCCGGTAGAGCTTCCGGGTCCTTCACAGGTGACGATGGGGCAAGACACGGCCCAGGGAGTAACGACTCGACCTACCTCCGTTCTTGCCTTACTGGAGCACCACTCCGGAACACTGCTCTTCACTAAGCAGGTACGTCGGTGTAAACACAATATCCGACAGCGTTGTACCTCCCGGTTCCTCCCTTTATAGGGCGTGTTTTCCTTGAGTTATGTAACAGCTCTCCTGTTTACATAAGGGCGTGTTTTCCTTGAGTTATGTAACAGCTCTCCTGTTTACATAAGGGCGTGTTTTCCTTGAGTTATGTAACAGCTCTCCTGTTTACATAAGGGCGTGTTTTCCTTGAGTTATGTAACAGCTCTCCTGTTTACATAACCTCTCAACCGCTAAGCATCCTGGGAGATGTAGTCCGTTTTCGCTGGTTACCGTTTTCCTCCCCTCGCATGACAGGAATTCTTGACAGTACATCCTCCCTCTCAGCGGCTCCCCACGGGTCCAGCGCTGGCAGGAAAACGCCGATGGAACAAGGAGACCAAGCGCGGAGCATGAACCCCTTCAGCCGGTTCCCATGACTGCTCCTCCGGGCCATAGCCTTTCCACGCAACCAGGTACCACAGCTTCCCCCTGCGCCATTTGGACGCCTGTATGCCCGACACTTCATACTCCACCTCCGACTCCACGCATACCGGCCTAGGTGTCCCAGACGGCTTGGAGGGTGCTGGTTTGAGCAATGATACATGAAAGACAGGGTGTATCCGCAATGACTGGGGCAAGCACACCTTCACGTTCACGGGACCCATACACTTGGTAATTCGATAGGGGCCCATGTACTTGGGATGGAACACACTGTTCTTTCGAAACCTCATGTTTCTTGTGGATATCCAGACGTAGTCTCCAGTGCGGTACAGTGGCCCGGGCCTTCTCTTCCTGTCTGCCGCAGCCTTGTATCTTCTCTTGGCCTCTATTAGGACAGCCCTTGAGCGCATCAACGTGTCTTTTATGTGTGCCACCCTGTCCGCTGTGGCGGGAATCCTGTCCTCTCTGAACGGATGTAGAAATGGCAAGAACCTGGGATGTTGGCCATAGTTGCTATAGAACGGAGATGACTGTGTGGAGCTGTGAGTGGCGTTGTTATAGGCTATCTCTGCAACCCATAGCAAGTCGACCCATTCTTCCCTGCCCTGGTCCACAAAACATCGCAGATACTGTTTGAGCGTTTGGTTCAGGCGCTCGGTTTGGCCGTCCGTTTGAGGGTGGTAGCTGGTGGACAGGGCGGTCTTAACATGCAGCGCAGTGCACCAAGTCTTCCAGAATTGCGCAGTAAACTGCGACCCCCGGTCCGACACGATCACCCCAGGTAATCCATGCAGTCGTACCACATTCTTTAGGAGTAGTGACGCCAATTCCCCGGCCGTAGGGACTCTCTTGCAGGGGATGAAGTGCCCCATTTTCGTCAAGTAATCCACCACCACCAGTATTGCCGTCATCCCCTGGTCTACCGGTAGGCCCACCACGAAGTCCAGTGATATGCTATCCCATGGTCTATCCGGGGTCGGAAGTGGATGTAAGAGCCCTTGGGTTCGGCCATGGTCGGCCTTCATGGTAGCACACGTAGGACACTCCTGTCCCCACCTCCTGACATCCACTCTCATGGTTGGCCACCAGAAATGCCGTCCCATGCTAGCCACCGTTTTTTCAAAGCCCAAATGACCTGCGCATGGAGAGTCATGGCACCAGATGAATGCTTGTTTCCTTAGCCTAGGCGTGGGTATCAATAGGCACCTGCCCTTCAGGGGTATCCCGTCCTTCAGCTGCCATTCTCTGTGACTGAGGAGCCACCTCCGCCATGCGAATGACCTGATCCCTCTCTTTATTCCCCTCAGGAAAGTATCCGGTTGGATAACCCCCAATACCATCCTCGGGGAAATGATGGAATGCTCGGTCGCAGGCAATGGTTCCTTAACTGCAGATTGACGGGACAGGGCGTCCGCCTTCCGGTTTTCCGTCCCCGGCCGATATGTGATGCAGAAGTTGAATCCCGCAAAGAAGATCATCCACCGCAGCTGTCTGGGAGAAAGGTGTCTTGTGGCCGTCATGAACTGTAGGTTCCGATGGTCCGTGTACACCGATACCACATGTCTTGCCCCCATCAACCAATGCCTCCATTCGGTGAAGGCGTCCTTGATTGCGAGAAGCTCCTTCTCCGCAATATGGTAGTTGCGTTCGGCGTCGTTGAGTTTGCGGGACATGTACGCAACGGGATGAAGCACCCCTGTGTCGTGGTTGCGTTGGGACAAGATAGCCCCCAGCGCCACATCCGATGCGTCCGCTTCCACCACGTAGGGGAGATCCGGATCGGGGTGAGCCAACACCGGCGCCTTACCAAAGGCGCTTTTCAGGGCCTCAAAGGCTTTGTTCGCTTCAGGGGACCAGACAAACTCCTTGGACTTCCTCAGTAGCTGTGTGATTGGGGCCACCAATCCTGAAAATCCATCTATAAACCGCCTGTAAAAGTTGGCGAAGCCAATGAAACTTTGGACGTCCTTCACGCTTTGGGGCACCGGCCATTCTTTCACCGCCTTGATCTTTCGTTCTGCCATCTCCTGTCCCTCTGGACTCAGCATCACTCCGAGGAATTCCACGGATGTGACGTGGAAGTCACACTTGCTGAGTTTACAAAACAGCATGTTTTCCCTCAGCTTTTGGAGCACAGCTTTGACGTGGTGTACGTGCTCCTCCACACTGGACGAATAGATGAGGATGTCGTCGATATATACGACCACGTAGATATCCAACTCCTCTCTGAATACCTCATTCAAAAAGTACTGAAAGGCTGCCGGGGCGTTGCACAGACCGAACGGCATGACGAGGTACTCAAAAAGGCCGAACCTGGTCTTAAAGGCGGTCTTCCACTCGTCTCCGTCCCTCATGCGCACCAGATGGTATGCCCCTTTCAAATCCAACTTGGTGTAGATACGAGCTTTCTTGACCTGTTCCAGACGTACACTGATGAGAGGCAAGGGGTACCGATTCTTTACGGTTATCGCATTCAATGCCCTAAAGTCCACACAGGCTCTCAGCTCCCCATTAGCCTTCGGGATGAAGAAGAGTGGCGAGGCGGCCGGAGACTTGGACGGGCGGATGAATCCTAGCTTGAGGAGTTTATCCAGGTACCCCCGGAGATGCACGTTTTCAGGCTCCGTCAGGGCATACAGCCTGCCGCTGGGAACGCTGGCCCCTGGCACCAGGTCGATCTGGCAGTCAAACTGTCTATGTGGTGGTAGCACTTCCGCCTTCACCTCATCAAATACATCCTCAAAACTGTGATAAGCCTGGGGGAGAGCCACATCTTTTTCTGCCGCTGTAGCCACCGTCTGACTCCCGCTCTCATCTGCGTCAAGGGATTCCGTTCTTATTCCACAATGCTGGATGCAATACGGTGACGTCAGTTCGATGCGGTGTGTTGGCCAATCCACAGAGGGGTTGTGTTTCTGTAGCCACGGCAATCCCAATATGACGCCATATTGGGGCGCTCGGATGATGTTAAAATCGATTTGTTCCAAATGGTTCCTCCCACATCTCATCGGAAGGACCCCCGTGTGCTGCCCGATGGGCCCCGTCACCAATCGCCTTCCGTCTACAGCATAGACGTCTTCGGGCACAGCTTTGGGAAGAAGCACTAGCCCTAGCCTGCATGCCTCGTTGTGGTCCATAAACATGCCAGTGGCCCCTGAATCCACCATGGCCACAACGGGTATCCACTGGTCATGCACTCCCACGTGCACCGTGAGAAACAGGTGTCGTTGTCCCTTAGTGACCGAGTTGGAAAGTGAAGGGATGGATGAGTGACTCCGAGATGCCCCTTCTTTGGTCTGGGAGTCCTCTAGTTTTCCGCCGGTACGTCCACCACGGCTGTTACCGACCGGTTGGCCCGATAACGTGACGTCTTCGGTTTGGCAGGGCATTCACGTACGTAGTGGCCTTTTTTGCCACAATATAGGCACAATCCTTGTTTACGGCGTGACTCTTTCTCCGTGGCTGTGAGGCTCGCTCGTATTGCGCCGATGTCCATGGGTTCTCCCTTGGATGCGGTGGATGTTTCAGGACTTCCCACTGTCACATAGGATGGAAGGGATTTTCCTTTTCTCCCATGATCCCTCTTTCTTTCACTTAGCCTATGTTCCAGCCGTAATACCAGGTTGATAAGGCCCTCACATGTCTTGGGTTGTGGGTCAATATGAGCCACGGCGTCCTTGAGCTCATCGCACAGCCCGTGATGGAAGAGCGCCGTCTGTTTAGCAACAGGCCACTTGGTTTCCGCAACCAGCCTTCAGAACGCGTTGAGATACTGCACCAGGTCGTTGGATCCCTGTCTCAACTCAAGCATTTCACGGTCTGCCGTGTACGAGTCAGCCCTTCTGTCGAAGACCTTCAGGAATTCCTCGCGAAAAGCACCCCAATCACATAAGATGGGGTCGTCCCTGCTCACCAGAGGTACGGCCCATTGTGCCGCGTTTCCAGCCAAATAGGATATAAGGAAAGCCACACGAGCCTGACTCGTGGGGAACGCCCTTGGTTTGCATGATAAATGTAGCGCCACTTGTGTGAGGAATACCTGCACTGTGTTAGGATCCCCACTGTACCTCTCTGGTGTTGCCAAGGGGACGGCTACCGGCATTTCCACTACTACCGCAGGGGTCTGGTTCGTGAGGGAGGTGCTGGGCGTGAGCGGGTCCAATTGGATAGCATCCAGTCTGGCTTTTACATCGGCTGTTTCTTGCCTGGAGGCAGCCAATTCAATTTGCACGGTCGCTAAAGCAGCCAGCACATCATCAAGTGTTGCCATGTCTGTTATCGACCGGGAGACAGTTAGTGTTATTAAGGTCGGATATTTTGTAACGCCCTCAACGTCTCAGGATCGTTTAACAGACACGATAATGAGAACGCAACCACTTGTGAAGGTTTAGTTATTTTAATGAAGGCAAAAATAATACAAGGAATAAACAAAGGTTATAGTCACTGGAATCCTCCAGGCTAAGTACGTTACCAGCCCACAGCACGGATGGTCCTAACCGTCCTCTGCATATACGCCGATCCCGGCGTATGCCAACAGAGGGCAGAAATGAAATGGCCGACAATGCCAATCGGTAGGCTGTGAGGGGCACGAAGAGTGTTGGGGAGAATCGAGGAGTCAGGGAAACACCCAGCCGGGGTCTCTACCTGAAGGGAGCAGCCGCTCAACCTCTTCCTCAGACTGCACCGGGACGCGGAGTCACCTCCTGGTGATGCGTCACCGATACCCCAATCACAAGCAAAGAAGACTGAACCGAGAGCAGCCGCTCGATCGATCCTGTGGACTTCCGAGTCTGTAACGCGCCAAACACCTCCTGGTGTGCGTTACAGCTGGCAGTCCCTGTATCTCTGGTCGGGCTGGGAGTTACGACTCCAACCAGCAAAAGCGCCACTGCGCTTTGACTCAGCCGAGTCAAAAAGCGAAGCTCAATGGGTATCCGGTAGAGCTTCCGGGTCCTTCACAGGTGACGATGGGGCAAGACACGGCCCAGGGAGTAACGACTCGACCTACCTCCGTTCTTGCCTTACTGGAGCACCACTCCGGAACACTGCTCTTCACTAAGCAGGTACGTCGGTGTAAACACAATATCCGACAGCGTTGTACCTCCCGGTTCCTCACTTTATAGGGCGTGTTTTCCTTGAGTTATGTAACAGCTCTCCTGTTTACATAAGGGCGTGTTTTCCTTGAGTTATGTAACAGCTCTCCTGTTTACATAAGGGCGTGTTTTCCTTGAGTTATGTAACAGCTCTCCTGTTTACATAAGGGCGTGTTTTCCTTGAGTAATGTAACAGCTCTCCTGTTTACATAACCTCTCAACCGCTAAGCATCCTGGGAGATGTAGTCCGTTTTCGCTGGTTACCGTTTTCCTCCCCTCGCATGACAGGAATTCTTGACACATGCACTTTCAATACCAGCAGCAGACTTCCCTGGTGAGCAGTAGCTTTACTACAGTGATCTAATGGGCAACTAGAGTGCTAACATTCTGAAATTATGGCAAATGTGTGACACATCTGAATGCCTTCTTGATGGAATCAAAGTAAAAAACTGAAAGTATTTCCTACTGAGGATACTGTAGTAAATGAGGAAATTAGGACACTTCATAACAAATAAGTCTCCCAAGATGGCCATCAGAGACAAAAGAGCCCAAATGTAGCACAAATATCACCCAGATGTAGCTCAAGTATAGCCCAATGACAGAATGTCCCAGAGTGTTCTAAAGAACAACTAGAGTGCTAACAGTCTTACTTATGACAAAAGTATGGCACACCTGAAGCCATCTTTATTGGAATAAACTGGTAACACTTACAACATTTAATTTGCAAAGGAACAGAATGAGGGGGTTCATTTTACCATAGAAATTATGATTAGTGCTGCAGAAAAAAAAATTAGGGCACATTTTGACTTCTCAAATCCTCTTCTATTTCATAAAAAAATTCTGACATGCAGACTGAAACATGCACTTTTAATACCACCAGCAGACTTCCGTGGTGAGCAGTAGCTTTACTACAGTGATCTAATGAGCAACTAGAGTGCTAACATTCAGAATTTATGGCAAATGTGTGACATATCTGAATACCTTCTTGATGGAATCAAAGTAAAAAACTGAAAGCATTTCCTACTGAGGAGACTGCAGTAAATGGGGAAATTAGGAAACTTCATAACAAATAAATCTCCCAAGATGGCCACCAGAGACAAAAGAGTCCTAATGCAGCACAAATATCACCCAGATGTAGCCCACATGTAGCCCAATGACAGAAGTGTGCAAAACGGTCCCCAACGTTGTATATAGGCCCTGAGGGATGGGGTCCCCACCGGGGAGAATAGAAATTAGTGATAGGTGCTAATTATTTTTTTACAGGCAAATTAGGAGTCGCGCACCCAGCGCGGCTCCCTGGTGTGCACGCGCTGGGTACGCGACTCCTAACGCATCGAACCCGTATATGAGGTCACGCGCAGGCGCGCGAGCTTCGCATAAAGTAATACGTATGCGTCGCATATGCGTCTGGAGTTGCGTACCGGTCGCATACCAATCGCGCAAGAAAATACGCACCCATCGCACATCCTACGCGGATCTTACACAACAATCCTAAAATGGCCGCTAGGTTCCGCGCAGCGATCGAGAAAGGCACGCTTTGGGTGTGCGACTCCCCAAAAAAATAAAACAATAAAGAAAGTGATATAAATATACTTAAAAAATATATATAAAACAAAAAAAAATTAGTTTCAATATTTGAAAAAAAACATTTTCCATTTATAATAAAAATATATAATGTAATTTACAAAATAAAATATGTAATAATAAATAGTAAAAAAAATGTAGAAAATCAGTATCAAAAAAATAAATATAACAATTTTTACATTTAAAAATTGTCATTTAAGAAATCTTTGAAATTCACTGAAAAAACCATAGGTCTCAGACTTGTTATTGTTAGCATTTAATATTTAAAAAACCTTTGAAATTCACTGAAACAAAACATAAGTTTCAGACATGTTATAGTTAGGAATTAGCATTTAAAAACCTGTGAAATTCACTGAAAAAACCATAGGTTTCAGACATGTTATAGTTAGGAATTAGCATTTAAAAAACCTTAGAAATTCACTGAAAAAAACATAGGTTTCAGACATGTCATAGTTTGGAATTAGCATTTAAAAAACCTTAGAAATTCACTGAAAAAAACATAGGTTTCAGGGGTGTTATATTTAGAAATTAGCATTTAAAAAACCTTTGAAATTCACTGAAAAAATCATAGGTTTCAGGGACGTTATAGTTAGAAATTATCATTTAAAAAACCTTAGAAATTCACTGAAAAAAACACAGGTTTCAGGGACGTTATAGTTGGACATTTCACTCGTACAAAACCAGAGAAATTTGTCCGTTATAGTTAGTTCAGCTAACTGTAACTCGCGCCCCCGCAATGCACATTGGAGAATGGAGACAGGAACTGCCGTCAGTGCACCGCTGAGGAAGAAGGCAAGCACTTCAAAACGCGTCAGGTTTCATAGATGGAGCAGCTGCTGTATTGAATTGACAGGCAGGACGTTTTTCTAACTATGCCTTCAAAGGTAGGACATGTGAAGAAAGAGGAAGAAAAGCGCAGACAGAAGCAAGACAAATGCAGAACGAGGCAACAGAAGTCTAGAAAGACAAAGAAAAGTGCAGGAAGAAGCAAGAGATGTGCAGAAAGAACCAACAGAGGAGCAGAAAGTCCTCCTGTGCCCCCAACATTTTGCTGACGGGTACTGGTGGTAACTGACTCTGACTAACCAGGCCTAGAGCCAGTGCTATCCTAAAAGACACTTAGAACACAGTGAAAACACCTACATACACTAGGGAACACTATCCGTTTGGGGTACCCCTGTGATTAGCATGACCTCCTCTGTAGTTGCCTTGAGTTAGAGCCTGGGCCATTGCATGAGTACATGGATAGTGACTGGATGATTAGAGTACTGTAAGGACAGTGTATGGTGATTTTATAACTGCTTGGGTTTTGGCGGAGCGATTGAATAAGTACATGATGCTGGATGGGTGATTGGAGGAGTGCATGGGTAGTGACGGGGATTGCTGGAGTGAATCAGTACTGTGTAGGTGGTTAGAGGTCTGCATGGGTAGTGCATAGGGGATTGTAGCAGTGATCAGTTAGTGCTTGGATCATTGCATGAGTACATAACTCCTGACTGAAACATTAGAATGCTGCAAGGAGAGTGCCTGAGTGAATTTATAAGTGCTTGGGTAATGGCAGAGTGTTTGGATTAGTACATAGTAGTGGCTGAGTGACGGGAGGAGTGCACGGGGAGTGACTGGGCCATTGCATGAGTACATGGGTACTGATTGGATGATCAGTGCAAGGAGAGTGCATGTGGAAATTATAAGTGCTTGCCTTTTGGGGGGGAGTGATTGGATAAGTACATGGTGCTCGCTGGGTGATTGGAGGAGTGCATGGGTAGTGACAGGGCGATGGCTGGACTGCATGGGTAGTGCTCATGGTATTGTAGCAGTGCATGAGTTAGTGCATGGGTCATTGCATGAGTGCATGGGTAGTGACTGGATGATTATATTGCTGCAAGGAGAGTACATGGTGAATTTATAAGTGCTTGGATTTTGGCGGAGTGATTGGATAAGTACACACATGTCTCATCAGGCCCCACCCCCTCCCTTCACCACTGTGCAAACGCGCCTCCTTGTGGGTTTTAACTTGGGGGATTAATTCCCCTTGAATCCTGAGGGTCCCGGGGGCCAACTAGCCCACCAGGTACCTCCAGTAAGCACCACAGAGCTGCGTTGCAGAGAGGTGGTCTGAGGCCATGCCCCTTTTTACTCCTCTCTGCAACCGCAACTCTGTGGCGTTTACTGGACATACCTGGTGGGCTAGTTGGCCCCCAGGGACTCTCGGGATTCAAGGGGACTTAATCCCCCCCACTTAAAACGCGCCACATGGTGCATTTGCACACTTGTCACATGAGGCCCCGCCCCCTGCCTTCACCACTGTGCAAACGTGCCCCCTGGTGCGTCGTAAATTGGGGGATTAAATCCCCTTGAGTCGTGAGGGTCCCTGTGGACCAACTAGCCCACCAGCTACCTTCAGTATGCGCCACAGAGCTGCATTGTAGAGTGCTGTAAAAAGGGGGCATGGCCTTGGACCACCTCTCTGCAAGGCTGCTCCCTGGCACTTACTGAAGGTACCTGGTGGGCTAGTTGGCCCCCAGGGACCCTCAGGATTCAAGGAGACTTAACTCTTCAACTTAAAACGTGCCACAGGGCGCGTTTGCACTGTAGTGAAGGCAGGGGACGGGGCCTGATGTGACAAGTGTTCAAACACGTCCATGTAATAATATAATTACAAAATAATTTCGGCGGGATTCGCGACCCCAGTGTGAATTCTCCAAAATTATTAATAAAAATGCTTTTTTTGGCCCTGGGGGTCCTTGTGGGACCCCCTGAGCAGTCCTAGGGGTTCAGGGTGTTTCTACCCTGCCCACTTTTCTTGTTTTTTAAGATGTCTTTCTACTGTTTTCTTGTGACTTGGTTCTACTAAGTCACAAGATGGCTACCAACACTTCCTGGTTTGGAGTGGAGCTCATGGTCGGGAGGGTTCGCGAATCCACCGCTGCCCTAGATATTGAAACCTTTTCTTTGTCTAATTTCTCAGGAACTACGGAACGGATTTACACCATTTAACAAAAAGGAAGCTTTCAGAACCAAGGGCTACCTTTCTGCCAAATTTGGTGTAATTATGTACAGCAGTTAGGGCTGTAGCTTTGTCTAAAGTTTCCAATGGAAAATAACATGGGGAGAACGCGTTTTGGTACCCCCCTTTTTTTCTCGGACCACGCTTGACGAATCACCCTGAAACTTTCAAGACAGGAGCTGACCGTAGCTGATGACTAGTTTTGAAAGTTAGCGAAGATTCATCAACCGGCGCCAAAGTTATTGGGAAAACAAAAAACGCTTTTCCTATGGAAACTAGGTCCTAACTATAACTACCTACTGGCGACCGCCAGTAGGTAATGTATACATATGTATATTTTTCTTCACTAAAAAACCAAAGGTTACAGGGATGTTATAGTTAGGAAATAGCATTTTGTTTAAACGTAGAAATTCACTGAAAAAAACAAAGGTTACAAGGACCTCATAGTTACGCGGACATTTCACTCATACAAAACCAGAGAAATTCAGCAGTTCTAGTTAGGTGAGCCACCTATAACCTGCGCCCCCACAATGCACTGCTTATAACCTCACATATTACATCACTCATGACATCTCAAATTACATCAAAGATGACATCATCCAGTGACTGTGAGTGTTTTAAAAAAGTTTATGAATGTTAAATATATATATCTCAAGGTGTATTGATGAATCAGTGGGTGTATGAGTGCCTGTATGGATAATTCAGTGGGTGCATGACTGACTGTATAACTCCGTGATTAGGTGTCTCAGTGAATGTATGGGTGAGTGACTAGGCTGTGTGAATGTCTGTATCAGTCTGTCAGTTTGTTTCTAAGTGGCTGTATGGCTTGGGGAGTGGGTACGTGAATGGCTGTATGGATGATTGATTGGTTGTCTGAGTACCTGTATGGGTGTATGAATGTCTGTATGTCTGTGTGGGTGTGTGAGGGTGTGTGTGACTGCCTGCATGGATGAGTGAGTTGGTGAGTCAGTGGCTGGGCTTGTGAGTGCATCTGTGAGGGGCTGTATGGGTGACAGAGTGTGTGGCTATGTTGGTGAGTGAATGAATGTGTCAGTGGTATATGGGTGAGGATCTGCATATGTGGAAGACAGTATATGTGAGTGTTGGAGTATATGAGTGCCTGTATGTGTGAGTGAGTGATTGTGAGAGTGGCTGTATGGGTGAGTGGGTTCTTGTGTCAGTGACAGTATAGGTAAATGAGTATGTGTTAGTATCTGTATGAATAAGTGAGTGGGTGTGTGTATAACTGTATAGGTGAGTAAGTAGCTGTGTGATTGACTTGGTAGCTGTGTGATTGACTCTATGGGTGACTGAGTAGGTCAGGGCTGGACTGGCCATAGCGGGCAAGGGTATTTCCCGGTGGGTAGAAGGGGCAGGGGCCAGTTGTGTGGCCATGGGGGCCGTTTTTGTCTCTAGGGGCTGTTTTTGCAGCAGTGCTGCAATATCGTCCCCCTGTAACAGAAGCAGGAGCGGTACTTCTTACTAACACCTTCCCCTCCCAAACCCCCCTGCTCCCAGGGCTGGTCAGGCAGCAATCTGCCAGGGCTGGGTTCTGTTCCCAGTCCGGCTCTGGAGTAGGTATGTGAGTAGCTCTAGGGGTGACTGACAGTGTGTGAGTGGCTGCATGGGTGTATGAGTGGATATTTCAGTGGCTGTATTAGTGAGTGAGTTGGTGTATGAGTGGCTGATTGGATGTGTGTGTAGACCTATGAATCAGTGAATGACTGTGTAAGAACTGGTATGGGTGTGTCAATGGTTTTGTAATGCTAGTGTGTAAGTTGGAGTAGGTGTGAAAGGTTATATTGGGGTGAGTGGCTGCATCTGAGATTCTGTGGATGATGTCATCAGTGATGTCACTGACCATGTCATGAGTGATGTAATATGTGAGGTCATAAGCAGTGCCTTGCGGGGCAGGGAGTTCTAGTTAGCTCAGCTAACATTAATTGCTAAATTTCTCTGGTTTTGTACGAGTGAAATGTCACCCTGACTATAAGGTCCCTGTAACCTTTGTTTTTTTCATTGAATTTCTTGTTTTTTTATAAAATTTGATTTCCTAACTACAACGTCCCTGTAACCTGGAAGGGTATGCCCAGACATGGGTCCCGTGCTCGCTGCACCACCAGATTCAAGTTAGCCTGGCTGATGAGGGGTGATAAATCGGTCCCGGGATGCTTGTTTCTGGTCCAGGGTAGACCTGGCCTGGCAGTTCGGGCCGGACTGTTCTCATGGGGAACAGGGTCAAGACTGATTTGCATATGGCTGGTTCTAAACTGGAACGAAGTGCCGTGCAAAAAAAATGGAGATAATCCAGATCTGTGACTGGGGAAGAAAGTTTGATTAATTCAGCATTCTGTCCATCTGTTCTTTTTTCATTTGTCGCCCTAAGTGGAAAGGGTATGCCCAGACGTGTGTCCCGTGTTCGCTGCGCCACCACATTCAGTCTAGCCTGGCAGATGAGGGGTGATACTCCGAAACCAGTTCCAGGATGCTTGTTTCTGGTCCAGGGAAGACCTTGCCCAACAGTTCGGGCTGGACTGTTCCCATGGGAACAGGGTCAAGACTAATTTACATACGTCTGGGTCTAAACTGGAATGGCTGACATGCAAAAACAAGCATTGAAAATACAATAGGTCTCGCCTTTCATTAAGTTAAAGCTATTTGCTTTGCTATACAATACCATTAGAAAAGCAAATGGCTTTAACTTAATCAAAGCCGAGACCTATTGCATTTTCAATGCTTGTTTTTAAAATGTGATTGTTTTACCAGTAAAGAGGCTATGAAACTTGATGGTGAACTGAAATATAATGATGTAGTATATGCAATATGAAATTTTATTTTTACAGTGAAAAACATTTTAAAGTAGTTTTGTGATGTTTGCATTTTTAAGGGATGGTCTATTAACCTCTTCGCTGCGGCGCAAATTCCGCCGCAGCGCTGCCGCAGTGCTGACATTCCAATTGCGGGCGTGGTCATCTTGTCTCCCGGCCGTCGTCCGCACACGCCCATCGTGACTCATGACGGCCGGGAGACGTGATGAGCATGGAAGAGGTTAACTAAATATAATCTTAATTACAATGTACCTACCATTTTTGTTGCAACGTAATAACTAACAGAAATAATGTGCTAGTGACTAAAACGCTAGTTTTGGCTGCATGAGTTACTGCTAGTAAGGCACCCAGTAAGGAGCTAGACATTTCTGACGGACATATTAAAGCTAACGTGGGGGATGTGGAGAGACGTGCCTACAACGCCATTCCCTGTACGAGCAGTGGTGCCAAAACGTAATGACTAACTGAGCTGCTAAGTGGCCATCCCTGTGTCCTGTGTGACATCTTCACCCAGCAATATGCATATTTTCAGGACAAGGTAAAGTTTTAAAATCCCAAAGTGGCAGCTTATGTCAGCTAAAAGCCAAGACTGGCTCCAAGCGTTAAACGCAACAGGGGTCACTTCCTCCCATAGAACATAGAAAGTGGAAAGTGCATCAGCTGAAGTAGCTCCCACTGTCAGGACACTGCTCCCTCTCCACTGCTAACATCGACCCTCTGCACTCCGTGTTTCTCTTCGTCGCCTCCCCTACACCTTCCCTGCTCCCCGCCCCAGGTACCTGGTCAAGTCGCGATAGTCCAGGAAGGCCAGGATGAGCAGCAAAGGGTCAGTGGGCAGTGTGTCCAGGCTCAGCACCGTGGACACCGCCATCTTCAGACTGTTTAGGGCTTGCTAGCCCTCACTCTCTCATGGAAACTGAAGACAGACTAGCTAACATACAGGTTGGTTGTCCTGGGTCGGCTCTACGTCTGCCATCTTGTGAAGATGCAGTAGTCTGTCAACAAGCGTCATGTGTAATAATTTAAATATTGAAAAAAAATGGGAAAAAGGCAGACTACTGCTCGTTATAAGGATCTAGAAATACTGCTACATATTTTAGTTAGCTAAAGATAAACTGACAGTTCAATAAACGATATATAGATTTGAAACTCTTCTAAAAACGTGTTGGGATTCTTTAAAATATACGACCAACTTGGCAAATGACTCTTCTCGTTATTAGTCACTTATACAGGAAGTCAAAAAAAGAGAGAGACTCCCCCTTATGGCAATGATATTCTATTTGAAGCCCTACCCCCTTTCTGGAAAATAAGGGCTCCTCTCATTTCATTGGTGGTGCACTTATACAGGAACGCACTGTTCAAAGCCTCTGACCCAGTTAGCACTAAATGGTTCTTCATAGGAAATCATGGAAAGAGGGGTGGGTATAAAAACAAGCAGCTGTGTCTCTGAGAGAGACCGAGGGAAGGGGAAACAAATAGTGCTTACCCAGTAATTAAAGTCCATAGTCTTAACGCCGCCAGTAAAAGATCCAGTCCCGGTGGGCGGGGCCAAAAGTGGACAGGGCTGTAACAAGGAGGAACTAAAAAGCCCCTTAACAATAGAATGCCAGTGTTTAGCCTAAGCTATGAAGCAAGCCAATGGGAAGGGGGGGCGGGGCTTCAAGTCCCCTTCCTCAACCGTATCGATTTCAAGAAGCTCTCGAATGCCGAGAGCAGGGCATGCGCGCTGCCTTCGCCAGCCAAGACCTAAAAACGATTAATTTAACCCAGATCTGTGACAGGGGAGAATGTTTTATTCATTCAGCATTCTGTCTATCATCTGTTCTTTTTGCAATTCTCCACCCACAGGGTGGAACTCAGCATAAACGTTGGCCCCACAGACCTCTTCTCAGAACACTCTTCGACCTGTGAAGAATCAGAAGGGCTACCCTACTGTCTGAAGGAAGATTGAACCTACTTATAAGGAACCCAGGACTCCAGAAGTGACACAAAGGGTCAGTCGGCTGACCATCTGTTTGAGCTACACAGACACCACAAGCTTCCAGGGGCCCTTTTCCTGCTACTCACCAGTACCAACCTGATCTGCCTTGGGCCGTGCTGCTGGTCTCCTTTAGTGTGAGTCCTATCCCCCAAGTGGTGCCCCCCAGGTCCTGGATGCTAGGCTAGTGCCAGATATGGGATTTAAAAACGTATTGTCAACTTTATGCTTGGAGAACCGATGGAGATAGCTATGTCTGTCAAAGTTGAATCATCAGTCGGCCTCAGCTTACTGGTTTGCCCCACTGAAGGAGATCTGACTTCCAGAAAAGTTTCAAAGTCCGAATGTACAGGGCTTCATCGCGGCGGAACCTCAGCAGCAACTAATCAAGGCCCTCCTGGGCACGGACTTTGGATTTCACCTGCTGGGAGCTTTCCCGCCATCCTCGACGGCCTCACCAGGATGCCGCTACGGATCCAGCTTGCCCCACCAATGACTCGTCGACACCCACTTTTCCTCCAGAAAAGTTTCTAAATATGAAGGGAAACTTTTCACTGTGATTAACCTGGTCCCTGTATCCAACCGGTAATCCATCACGGTCAGCGTTAACTTTTGAATTTGACCCAGTCTAGCTCGATCAGATACCCTGATTGGTGCCTTGTGCTTTCATTAATTCAAACTTTAAAAATTCACATTTGCAGTTCTTTTTACTGGATTTTTGCCACTTTAGTGTCATTCTATTTATTAAAATATTCTTAATTTTTCTAAATTAGTTTTGATTTGTCTTGGTATATTTCACATTTTACCATTTTAGTAAATACTGTATAGTACATTGCAAAAATACTTTACACATTGCCTCTAAGTTAAGCCTGACTGCTTTGTGCCAAGCTACCAGAGGGTTCACCCTGACAAGGGTTGTGATTATTATTTGAGATTGGTTCTCACCACCCCCTCAACGAATACTCCAATTTATTAAGGGTAGGGGTACACTGACCCCCTCGCTCTTGTGGGAGGCGGGGTCCCAGAGAGACACCCCGACCCAAAATGTATCTATGACCTTACAGATTACATCACTCATGACATGTTCAATGACCTCATCGATGACATCACTCATAATATCTCAGATGACAACATTAATGATGGCACTGGGTATGGTGGGGGCACAAGTTCTAGTTAGCTCAATAAACTAAAACTGATAAATGTCAGTATTTCTTTGAGTTTAAAATGTTACATTTTAACTGACATGTTCTCTCACCTAACTATAACGTCAGTTTAATCTTTGTGTTTTTTCCAGTTAATTTCTGAGGTGTAAATTAAGATATTATTACCATACCTAACTATAACGTTACTTTGATCTTGTTTTTTTGTGGTGAATATATACATATAATACAGTTTTTATTATTTATTTATTTTCTCAAGCATAAAAAAATAGATAAAAATAAAATGTATATGATTTTTGAAATAGAGGACAGATCTTAAGGCTGTGGCACTAAAGATTCCTTCATGGTTCTTATGTTTCCACGCCTGAGCCCCAAGATTATGCAGGGTGAGTGATATGTAAACCATTACTGGATGTTTAGTCAGCTGTTTTACAACCTTCTCAGATCTGGTTGCAAAATGTGACAAAATCCCTGCCTTCTTTAATCTGAGGCCACCATGTACTTTCTACAGATAACTCTGTATTGCAGTTAGTGGCTATCTCTGAATACGGGTCCTAATCTCCGGTTCATTGTTTGGTCGGTATTGAAATTGTTTAGAGCCAGCAGCTTCATGTGTGTGCTAAGTCTTTTTGCTAAGTCTCTCTGTAAATGGGATTGTTTTACTCGGAATGAGTGCCCAAAAGTTTTATCTTCAGGGTGGCTCCTCCGCAATGGCGGTGGAGCGTCACCCCAATGGCTCAGAACCACCAGCTGAAAAATAAAATATTATTTTATTATTGATTAATTTTTCAGCTGCTGACTGAGCCAGTGTGTGGCGTGTGTAGGGAGGGGAGGCACCGGGCCATGGGAGGAGGGTGTAGGAGTGGAGTGCACTTCTAAGTGCACATGTGTGTTTGTAGGGCGGCCTTAGACCAGCCAGACACACATGCACAGTTAGGTTTCTCCAACTCAGCTGTATTGCACAGCCAGGCTGGAGAAACAGCACAGGCTCCCTGTGCCTGAGCGAGCGTTAAACTAGCCCGCTCAGGCCCATCCCCGCACTGCTCTCATTGCATGAGAGCTGCGCGGGGATTGCACAAGGAGTCTCTGCTGCTGTCCCATTGTCTGCTGACACCAGGAAGCAGAGGAAGACCGAGGCGGCCGGTAGCTTACAGTAAGCCCTTTAAAAAAATATATATATATTATTATTAAGCCCCGGCCCCCCCCCTCTCCCGCGCTCCCCCCACACCCACTCCACCTGGCTCACCACTTTTTGTTTGTGGCGGCCGCAAACGATTATCCTTAGACCTCTTTGCCATAGTAATGGTTTGCGTGTTAGATCCAGTGTGTAACCATTTTGAATGCAAACAATGTTTACCATATAGACAGGACTGAGACCGAAAATAGGCCTGGGCACTAAAATAACAAGCATTGGAAATGCAATAGGTCTCGCATTTGTTTGATTTTGAGCTTTTGGCGTTGTAAATGGCAATGTTTTGTACCCATGTGTTTTGGAGTGTATGTATGTGGTGTGTAGTGGAATATTTTGAGTTGGATTATAATTGTTATTTGTGGAGCACCATGAAGCATCCGGAAGGAGATTGAGGAGATGAAGAGCAGCATGAGGCACAAGGACGGAGAGTGAGGAGAAGAGAAGCGTGAAGCACAAGGAAGGAGAGTGAGGAGGAGAGCAGCATGAGGCACAAGGAATGAGAAGAGCAGCGTGAGGCACAAGGATGTAGAGTGAGAAGAGCAGCATGAGACACAAGGACGGAGAGTGAGAAGAGCAGCGTTAGGCAAAAGAAAAGGAGAGTGAGGAGAAGAGAAGAGAAGCGTGAGGCTGAAGGAAGGCGAGAGAAGAGAAGAGCAGTGTGAGGCACAAGGATGGAGAGTAAGGAGGAGAACAGCGTGAGGCAGAAGGATGGAGAGTGAGGAGAAGAGCAGCGTGAGCCACAAGGAAGGAGAGTGAGAAGAGCAGCGTGAGGCACTAGGACAGAGAGTGAGGAGGAGAGCAGCATGAGGCATAAGGACATAGTGCGGAGAAGAGCAGCACGAGGCAGAAGGACAGAGAGTGAGGATAATCGCAGCATGCAGCACAAGGAAGGAGAGTGAAGAGAAGAGCAGGTGAGGCACAAAGGAGGAGTGTGAGAAGAGCAGCATGAGGCACAAGGACGGAGAGTGAGAAAAGCAGCATGATGCACAAGGAAAGGAGTGAGAAGAGCATCGTGGAGCAGAAGGACGGAGAGTGAGGAGAAGAGCAGCATGAGGCACAAGGACAGAGAGTGAGGAGAAGAGCAGAGTGAGGCAGAAGGAAAGAGGGAGTGAGGAGGATTGACCTGCTCACATTAGACAGCAAAGAGTGCGGTCTGAGACCAATACACAAAAACACAAGCGTGGCATAGTGGGGATTTCGGAATATATGTAGGCACCTAATATGGGGGTATACAAATAGGATACCAAATTGTTGCATATCATAATGGACCACATCCTAATACAACACATTGAAGCATATTTTAACTCAGTATAATGCAAGATTCGGTATTCTATGTTATGGAACAGTGTAAACTAGTACAGAAAAGTAAAACCTGACTGCTGCAGCTGGAGCGATCGCTCAGCTAAACAACGGTTCCACAGATCTGTGCATCCGCTCAAAGTCCCAGCTCGAATCTTGGGCCTTTATTTGTCTATTGAACCTTCGGATGTTGACACCGAGTCGGGTAATAACAAATAATCCCTATCACCAGGAATGTTTCCTCCCGTAGTTTTCTTTTGTGTGCAGAAGTAAAGGGTCGGTGTGCACTGCAGCCAAGGCTCTGTGCCCCAAGGACATGTGATAACTCACTATTGAAGAGATCTGAGGCGCTACTTACCCAAGTCAGTGGCGTTACCACTCTAAAGTAAATCAGTGTCAAATTGTACAATTTCATGCAAATGTAGCTGTTTGTGCAGGTCACTTTCGAGGCGTGTTCTAATCTCACTGTGCCATAATTAGAAAGGTCAGCAGCAGTCTGATGACAATACATATACTCTGCCCCGTGGCACCAATGCCCCATAGATGTGTAAACGACGGGGTTTGAGCCTGCACCTGGGCAGCTGACCAAGAGTGGCTCTTTTGATGATGATGGGACACAGATTAAAGTGGTGAAAACGAGGTATGCTAGTGATACCCGCTCGCGGCCTTATTATTACATATGACATGGTAGCTGCCGGTATAGCTCTTACGGCAACCTCAGGCTGCTTCATAGTACTATGACAGAACAGAAATAAGAAGGGGAACAGGGATGAGGGAATGGGCATACAGGAGGCAAGGGAATGGGTAAAGATATCATTTTATAACATGTTTGTTGTTTGTATAGTGCTGAGGGGACATCCTCTGGCTGCTTGAAAACACATGAGGGAAGATTCAGAGAGATAGAAGGGAAGAGAGGAAAAGAGAATGTTGGGAAATTTTGATGTTCGTATAACAATACGTCATCTTACGTTTACTTTGAAGTGCTGGAGGGGAACAGAAGTGTAAGGGAGTATAGAGAAGAGAGGAATCTTCTGGCAAATTGGGTAATGAGACATAGGGAGGGCGCCCGTTTCATATTGCCTTTCCTGCACTGCCTAAGGGCGATTCAGTTTGCAGAATTGTATATAAGTGTAGCAGTAATTGTGAACACACCCTACGTCAGACGTCATTGTCGACATTGGCAAACAGTAATACCACACCCTTCCATCCAACCAAGTACTCCCCACTTACGGCTTCGTGTCCCTGCAATAATGCGCCTCTGCTCCCCGACATTGGCTAGAAAGCACTATGCAAATGAAAATACTGCGACATATGAAAACAGAACACGTTAGCATTCTAATAATATGAAGTTCACCAGAATGGTCGCCGAAAAAACCTTAGAATAGGGGCCTCAGAACATCTAACACCCTCAGATATGTTAGACAACCAACCTGATGCGCCTTCCCACTTGAGTGACTCGTGAAAACTGCCACATAATAGGTACAGCACCCGCCCCGCTGGGGAACATGCGTCTGGTTTCACATACAGTAGGGCCACTGTGCACAGGACTCTACGTCACACCCAGGGGGCTGAACCAAGCACTCCCCACTTACAGCTTTGTGTCCTTACAATAGTGCGGCTCTGCTCCCCTAAATTGGCTAGAAAGCGCTATACAAATGAAACACACACCAGAAAATACGCTGCGCAACTCAACCCGAGTTTCTGAAGGAAACGCTTTCTGGCGTCTCGGCACCCGCAAAGTGTCCTGCGAAGAAGAGCAACCTGTTCAGAGATTTCCAAGACGCACTGTGCGGCACTGCCCTTGATTGCCATGTGTAAGTCCGCATTGTGGAGACGTTCCACATAAACAACTCCAGGCCCCCGGAATTAGCCTGAAGCACGTGTCTGTAGATTTCTGGAAACCTGTGGTGGTCTGAAGACTATCGCAGTATTTTACTGCCCAAAAGCATGCAAACTCTCACTCAGTCTGGGGGGGGGGATGAAATACTACAAGCAGCCGAACGAGCTACAGGCCGCCATTCGTGCATGAAACATAAACCTTCGGACAATCATTACCTACGTACTTGAGGGGCGCTGTACCCCTTCCTCCGACTGCGGCTCGTCCTCTGCCAGACACTGAAAATTGTACCGAGTCCGCCGTCAAGATGCTAATGTTACAGACATCCCCTTGATCGCTTCTAAACAACATGTGCACATTCACGCATAAAAAAACATTAACCATACATTAAGCATATAAAACAAAGTAGCGTAACAAACATATAGTAGCAAACTAGCGTACAACTAGCGTACAATGCAATAAGCATATAAATACAAAGTAGCGTAACACAATAGCATATAATGCATTCCCCACGCAAAAGCAAGCAGTAGTTCAAAAAAAAAGTGCAGCAAGTCAATATTAAACCCACCGTCTCCCGCCGCCAGTAAAAGATCCAATCCCGCTGGGTGTGGCATAAAACGGACAGGGTGGCAACAAGGAGGGGCTAAAAACCCTGCGGCACAATCAACAAAGTCTATTAGGAATAATAACTGACGACAAACGACGCACACCCATCAGAAAAGCGGGCGGAGCTCAGACATGGCTTCTGGAATCGTATGGATTCCAAGAAGCTCTCTCATGGCGAGTGCAGCTCATGCGCGCTGCTAACGCCAAGCGAGACCTAAAAATGGACCCTCATTAGCGAATCAGATAGCTAAAAAAGTGGCCAAATTTGGAAATTGGTGCCGTTTTGAACTTGGAAAGACTTGCTGCATAGGGGTTTTGCAAGATGTGGAAGACTGCATAAGACCGTGTTTGCTGCAAGCAATAATTGTGATCATATCGGGGAAGTCAATGATAAAAACCATTCCACCAGACAACACAGTGACTTGTCGTACCAGCCCTTCTGTCACTGCCAAATTATCCTAAAGGCCAATCTGACACTGCATAGACAATATGCTATATGAGGGGCCTATTCATAATGGTGAACTTCTATATGACTAAATCTACATGTGTACCTATTCTTTTGCACTTTTTAGTAACTTTACTACTTTGGGCTATTCGTCATTTAGAACTGAAAATTTACTCAAAAGTGTAGACTTACATTTCTGCACCGCGTGAAGTATGAGGTGAAGCCAAGTTTACCAGTGTGAAGTTACTACAGCACTTATCTGCTTTGGCATTTTATTTTATGTATTTTTACTACAGCAATTATTTGCTATAAGGTTTTATTTTCATGTCTTTTTACTACAGCAGTGATTTGCTATGGGGTTTTATTTTATGTCTTTACCTTCATTATTTTCTATTGGAGAGTGTTGCAGTATCAGTGGTTCACCATATGTGGTGCCTGACGTTCTCCAGCTCTGAGTTGGAGTACATTTAATACTCTTTTAGATTATTTTTGGCTATAGTAACTTTAGAAATGCAGTTTGTGAATAGGATTGGACTTGCTCTTTTGTGGGTTGGTGCATGTCCCTTCCTAAGCCCATCCCTAAACATTCCTTGACCCCTCCTTACTCCTCCAACTCCACCTATTTTGTGATAAGCACTACCCTTTTTTCAACCACTACCCCTCCCCGGTGCCACCCACATTTCCTGCTGAGCAGTAAACTTACACCTATGAGGATCTTCCATTAGAAAAGAGAGGAGAGGTGTAGATTTACACTTGCAGGTTTGTAGATATCATTCGTAGTGCTATGAAACATACTACAAAATGCAGTTTGCACATAAGCCCCTCCATGTCTATATAAAATGCTAGTAAAAAGATTGTCTCCTCCCTCTACAACTCCTGCAAACGTGCCCTAGAGACCTTCAAGAGGCCATGCTTATCATCCAGGTTTGCCAATAGCCAAAATGCGCTAGTGGGAAAGCTCCCCATTAACCGAGAAGCGTTGTTTTCGCGTCGCTTGTTCTTACTCCAGTGAGCGGGCGCCTGGTCCAGAGCTTAGCGCAGCCCCTCTCGGGCGCGGCTGATTTATGTCTCTGCTTCGCCTCCGTCATTCAGCTGAGACGATCGTCCTCAAACTGCACTTCATTATTTACAGTTCAGATCGCTGCCGCGTGGCTTGGCCTCCAGGCCCACGACATTTATCATATTTCACTTTTTTAATCTAGTTGGTATTTACCATCATTCCGGCACAGAACTGTTTGTGGAAATGTTCTTTGAACATTCTCGTAAGCGCTGCCTCTTCAGTGTTGGAGCGGGAGTTGTTAGCCAAACGTTTCGCCCTCAGGGCAGTTGCGCTAGCTTCAGATACTGCGAAAATTATTGTCTCAGACATTATGTAATGAAGAGTGGCTGGGAGGGCTGGGGAGTCTTACTACTGAGAGAGATCCGTGCCGTTTACTAAGGAGTGAGGCTTTTGAAACGCCACAGCGCACAGTCTCTTGAGTGGCCCTACTCTATTTATTCATATGTTATACATCAGTGCTTTGTAGCATTCCAGCCACTTCGCAGCGCTGAGGGTTGCAGGTAGCTGGAGTCCCCTCCTCACAAGTGTGGACTGTGATTTGGAGGGTTGGGAGGGGCCTCTCTGGATTAGGGTTTATGTGTAGTTCAGACTGTGTTCAAACAGGCCCGGAACCTCCATAAGTTTCTAGTTTCAAGTTTATTGTATTTGCATAGTTACTAAAAACCATTGCAACATTTTGAAATAGCCAATAAAACTGTTGTTATGCGTCAGTAAAACCAATACTACACATAATAAAATGCTGTACAGTACGTACATAACTGTGGTTAAAATAGCCGGTGAAGCCGTTAGAGTGCATCAATAATACTCGTAATAAAGTGCAGTGCAGTTGTTAAAATACATCGGCAGAACCAGGAATACACGTGGTAAGGTGCCGTACAGTGCATCCATGTTTGGTGATGGCATCTAATGAATATGGCACCAGCTAATATTTTATGCATAAAAAAGGATGCTCTTTTCTTATTGCAACAAAGAAATGCAGCGTCCAGCTTTTGAGCCAGTGTCTACACAGGCAACTTGTTACTAAAATTGCTAATGTTGCATTTTTTGTTCAGCCAGCGTAATTTTTTTTTACCGTTCTGCAGTTCAGTTGCATGGCCTCCGGGTCAAAGTATACCAGCACCGCTTGCCTCCTAGTGCGAGTTACTTTCTGCTTGTAGGGGGCCTTTATCAGCTGTGTCCTTTTTTGCTGCAGTTCCTTGAATGTGCAGATTAAGTGCAGAATGTCTCCTTGATCCGTGTCACACAGCCTGCAAGTGCTTTGGGTCGATGCCCTCAGCCAGTGTGGGAGGTGCTGAGTGCATGGAAGAATGCCCATTCTATGCCTTAGGAATTTTATTTTTATTGGTTTGGGATAACCCTGATTGAAGTATTTTTGAGGTGAGAGTGTTTTATAAGAATTTAGGGTCATCCAAGCATGGGATCTGGCTGAGAAGGTTGCCTTGTCCTCCACCAGTGAAAGTTGTTTTACGTACTTCCAAATCATTTATTTTGGAGGTTAGGTGATGAAGCTGTGTGAACCAGAGATCGGTGAGCCTGACAGTTTCCAGAGATTCCTGCAGGTAGCTTTTGGCGGGGGATGTTTACCTGTGCTGGAGTTCTTGTCATAGCAGTTGGTTTAAGGTGTTTGAAGTGGAGGATCTCATCTTTTTTCAGCAGATAATGTAAGTGCCATACCTGGCCAAGGATTGTTTTAATAAGCCGAACTCCAGCCTTATTTGAGCTGGTGAGGTGTAGGTCAGGAGGCTAAACATGGTTCTGTATGCTTTGACTAGAGTGCTATCCAGTAAGTTGGTGTCTCTACCCCGCATTGCTTCGCTGCCATAGGTTATCGTAGGGAGTAGTTTAGTTTGGGCTACCTTCAGGATAGGGCCCAGTGTTAGATGCTAGATTTTTCATAGATATTGCTATGACCATCCCTCTCCGTCTGATTTCTTCTTTCTAGCGAGTGAAGGCTCCTTCTTTGTCAATGATGATGCCTAGGTACTTGATTTCAGTTGTTGGCTCAAGCTGTATACCTCCCAAGTGCCATCTCTTCTCCCTTTTCCTTTTGGTGTTTACACTCATTGTCCGTGTCTTCCTAAAGTCGATTTTTAGGTTATTCTCTCTGGCATATTTATGCATTTCGATGAGTAGATGTTGGAGACCAACATAGGTGTGACTGAGCAGCACTACATCATCGGCATACATGAGATTGGTCAGTATTTTGCATCCTAGCCTGGGTGCATGTGAGTTGCACGTGTTAAGAGCTTGTGGATGATCGGCAGTGAATAGGTTGAACAGCGTGGGTTCAAGCACACAACCCTGCTTCAAGCCTTTGGTTGAAGGGACTCTTGAAGAGACGTGAGTCCCGCCGCCCAATTTCACCTGAACCCTCGTGTCTGTATGGAGAAGTGACAAGGTGTTTAGGAAGGCCTGTGGGGTTCCCCAGCGCGCCAGCTTCCCCCGCAGTCTGCCCCTCTCAACGTTATCAAATGCAACACTGAAGTCGATGAAGCATAGATGTAGTGGGCGGTTGGCAACCTTGGCAGCACCGATGAGTAGGGAGATTGCAAGGATATTTGTTGTTGTACCTGCCGTTTTGCAGAAGCTTGTCTGATTTAGCTGTATTATCTCATTGTCCTCTGCCCAGGCTGTGAGATGCTCTAGGACAGTGCCCGCAAAGTATTTTGCTTAATTGTCAATCAGTGCTGCCAAGCGATAGTTGCTCGGCAGCGCCTTGTCGCCATTCTTGTAGATCGGAACAATTGTCGAGCCTTTCCATGATTCTGGTAATCTGCTTAATAACCTGACCTCTGAGAAAAGAGGTTGCAGGATGTCTGCCCAGTCAGCCGCCTTAGCTCTGAACAGTGCCGGTGGGATGCTGTTCGGGCCCGGAGCCCCTTTTTTTCTCCCTTTTGCATCCTGTTTTTCTATTAAAAGTGGCATTGGGTCGCTGGCCTCACGTGCCGGTATGTCGTCTATATCGGGCATGTTCGGCACTGGCCTCTCATTGGACGTGTTCTCTTGTTGGTCGTCTGTTAGAGTCCAATATGAGGACACCTCCAGTTTGATGGTTGAAATGCTTCAGATTTCTTCTGAGATGTGTGACGAAATTCCAAAATGGTGAGGGTGGATTATAGCGTTCACCGTTTTCCAAAAGCGGGCGCTATCATTGTGGTTTATGTCATGGAGAAGCTTTGCCCAAGTTGCATTTTCTTGCTCTTTATTAATTTCCCATTTCAATTTTTTTAGTGAGTTCCTTTGTTTCCTCAAGAGTGATCGGGCGATTAAGGCCCCTGGCTGTCTTCTCAAAGCGCTTGAGATGCTGTTTCTTGATTTTTTGAGGAGCTTTAGGTGGTCACTTTGTGCTTTCGGGATCCTATTTCTCCGCCTCAGAGTCTGGGAGTGATATTTTTTTGCTGATGGTGCGGCCCAACAGTTTAGTAATGTGGCAGTAAAATGTTCCCATTGGGTTATTTGGTCATTTGAGCCTTTTGCTTGTGACTTAAAGAGCTCACTTGCTGCTCTTGACAGGGACTCTGCGTTGGACGCTGCACATTTGATCCTCCTTAGATTTGAGGTGTCGATGGGCCCCAGGGCTGTTTCTCGATGGATGGAGATAGATGCAGTGGTTAGTAGCAGTGTTTCTTGTGGACGATGATCGCTCTCCCCCTTGTCCCCCATTCGGAACCCAAGGATGTGTGGAAACAGTGAGAGGCTTGCAAATGTGTAGTCTAGTATGGAGCTTGTTCTAGAGGAGTGGTGTGATGGGACGGGAGGCGAGTCTTCAGGGAATCTGCCATTGAGAGTTCTGAGGTTTAGGTGTTCTAAGTATTCTAGAAGATGGCTTTTCTTGCTTCTCTTGATTCCGTGTATTGGTGCACATTGAATCGGAATGTTGAAAATTGTGGATTGGATACAAACCTCCTTGCTCCCCAATGTGCCGAAGAGGTATTGGTTTAGGTCCCCAGACAGGATAAAGTTTGAGGTTTCCATCTCAGTTTCGTACTTTGTTTATTGGTCAATTAGCTTTTTTGAATCGTTCACTTTTTGTTATGGGTGAATGTATGTGTTGGCTAAAACTACCTCTATTTGTTCGCCCTGGAGGAAGATGGTGAGCTTGACTGCTGTGCATAAAGATTTTGGGATAGGAAAACCCAGTGTCATTAGACACAAAAGCCTCTTTAAAAAGCCTTATCTTGAGGTTTCAGATAGGGTCCATGCGGCATTAAGGCCACTGCAGGCAACTGCTTTATAGCACTACCGTTAGTGGCCACAAGACACTACTGGCTTGTAGCATATATCCCTGTCTTTGGTGGAGAGGCAGTTACTATATGTCAAAATAAAATGTTTCCTTGGTCTTGGACAGGTCGGAAAATTCTTGACCTGGAGCTAGATTCAGAAACCCCCACGTGTCATTTTAAACATGTATGCGTGATGATTCTGGTAAAATACAATTTCGGATTGGTTCTTCTCATTCCTTTCCAAGTTTCCAATATGTTATCATGTTCACACAATGTCATCCTCAAAAGTTTTGGCCCTTTAGTATTGTCCTCAGAACCATCATGTCCTGTTATCCATAAGTGGCACACAACTCTATGTCAGTGTTGTCTGTGGAGGAGATTCACTGCCTCAGATTTTGCCTCTGATGCTCTGAGACATGGGTGTCAGCAGCCACTCTATAACGTAGCAGCAGCAAGCCCAACTCCATCATTCAGTTCTGTCTTCAAAACATGACAGTGGGTGGACTCTCCCTTGTACAACTCTTTTACACAAGGCCACTGCTATTTGAGGCTTCTATTCTGAGATCTTTTATAGTCAAAAAAACTTAGGCCGCAATGTACCAACTAAGCTGACGCCACTTGAAACGTTGCCCATTGCCCCCTAACTTACAAGCACTTGCTCTTTGTCACAGCAACAGGGTTCTCTCTCTCATTTCTTATCCATGGTCTTTTCATATCTCCTAAAATCCATCTTCGTTGAGCAAAACACCTTGTAATAGCCAACAAAAAGTTCATCCACACCACCGTGACCTTATATCCCTCATTTAGTTCCCACTCAAAGCCAGTTTTGTTTGTTAATCAGCCTGTATCATTTACAATATACTAGCCTGTTGGGTGGGGACCTGCCATCATTGTATTCGTCCTTCAAGGTTTTGGAGTGAGGTGGCCTGGCCTGCACACTGGAGGAGACAGCGCTTTACAGTTTCAGAGCCTCTGAGCGAAGCAACAATCTGGTTAATATTGTGCATTTGCAATGATCAAGATGGCTACATGCACATGCCCAATTCTGCCATCTTGGGTGAAGAGTGCACTAAGGGCTATGTTAGCGAGATGAGACCGAACTACAGGCTTCGTTCTGAATCAGAGCTGTATACCTGTGTCCCAGAAGTCATGGTTAGTTCGCCAACTGCACATGTAGGTCAAACTCTCAAAACGTTAGGCTGCAAGTTTACAGTACCACAGGATGGATCTATGAGAGATGATTGTCTGCCACCAAGGCAAGGTTTGGATCCCTGTATGTAAGTTGGACAGAATTCTATAATTCATTCTTCATTCAGTCTTCAGACTTCATTAATGCAAAGCCTTTGCTATTGGTTTGAGCATTCTTAGGCAGTGCATTGAACTGTGAGTTCAGCTTGCATTACTGACAGCGGTTCCAGTATATAAATGTGTGCAATTATCTGCAAATGTTAACAATTTGAGACTATTTATATTGCTCCCACAATGCTTCCTGATCGTATCCTAATACATCCACAAACAATAGTCGAGGGGCCCCCTGGAGCGCTGCCTATTAGAAGGGATGGGAAGACCTTTGAGTGAATTGTTCCAAGGGATACACTCTCCCTAATGTTGGAACACACAAACAGAACTTGGGGTATCCCTTGCCTATTTAGAGTCACTCCCATCCTACATGAATACCTTGGCAGTTTTAAATTTCAACTTTTTCAGTATGACCCTTGCTCACTCTAAGAGTGGCATGGTTCAACATCAGTTCCACCCTGGCCTTGATGTTGAAGCATGCCACTCTTAGAGTGAGCAATACGGTTGAGCCAGGTTGGGCTCAACCATATTTCAGTGAGCTCTTCTGATATTGTTATTACTGGGGAGGCTAAAAACAGTAAATATACCTCAGACCTAGGTATCCCTTTAGTTGTGTTCTGGGCGAGTATGGATTGAAAGGATCTTAATGGGGTTTCTTGTGATAGAATGGTCCTGTAACCCTAAAATCACCGTAAATCTCTTTCAGCCCCTATTCTATGGCCTCTCTGGAGCAGCGCTTTCTATAGGACGTAATGGTATTGATTAGCTCGTTACTATATACATTCACACCTTAGTTACATGTATATAGGGCATGGAACGCTAAAATTGCATGCACGGTGAGCAGATTCACATGCCTTGATGTAGGATCGCTGTTCCCCTATTGGGATATTGGTCCTACCACTCGGGGTGGGGGAAAATGCCCCTGTAGTCTTACAGTCCTCAAGGGTAGCATGCCTCACCAACACCCACTGGAGTGCCTGCACTCTCCCGGCTCATTCCCTCTCCCAGATACTGCCTTTTGGGTGGTGTCTGTAGGCCACCACCACCCTGGATCCTGCATCTTTTCCCTCTCCATATCTGATGATGGGCTGAGGCCTGAGAAAAACATATGTGCATATTTTCTCTGGCCCCATACAGATTTGTACAGTGAATAGTTGCTGTGGGCCATGACTAGAAGAGGCAAAGAGGCCTCCCTTTTCATAGGTGGGGAGACAGGGCCAGACCCAATTTTGTGGGGCCTTTAGAAATCGTTTGTCCTTCCACGGTTGGTGATATTGCACGTGGTCCTGATTTCCCATTTGACTCAAATGGCCGATGCCTTGTATCATTGTATTAGCCGTAGACTAACTATTCTTTTGCTCATTAATGTACTTAGCTACCTTTTCTAATTTTCCACATTATAATGCACTGTCCAGTCCTCCTTAGGCTCTTGAAAGATCCACTTAACTCTATATTTTATTAATCTTTCTGGATTGTGTGGGTACCAAGGTTAGACTTTCTGACAAGCGCAGGGGTGATTTTCTTTGACTATGCCACAGAAGCAATTTGTTTGAGAGCTAAACAATTATTGTCTGTGCACCTGAAGTACAATTGTAATGCTATCTCTATCTCATCTATGTTTCTAGACATGAGTCAGATCACTGATGGGATCATCTTAGCCCATCTTCAATTATGCAGAAGAGGGCGTTTTTGTCAGTCGTCCAGATGGCTATTGCATTGGTCAGCTCTTTAGCGGAGGTGGATTTCTAAACCCCTCAGTAAAATGTTGGGTGAAAGAATCCAAATGAACATTGATTGGATATCAGCCATTTGACCAGCTGTTATCTGTGCTTCCATCAACTTTTATTCTGTAATTGATTTTGAATTGAAGGAAAACAGCTGTCATTTAGTCACAAGTGTCTTTGATATAGTGCCATGAAGCCTCTTAGTTTTGCATGCTTTCAGTATCAGACAATTGTCTCTCTAAGGATTGACTGTAACTCTGCCCTCGTCATGTTAGATTTGTCACTGGTCTTTAGCATTTCATCTCACGGGGTTTGGTACCATGTCCAAAAGGAATGTTCAAAATTGGAATGCCTGATTTGAGTGGGCTAGCTATCAGGAGGTTGCAATGAATTGTTATCTCCTTTGTCACTTACTTGTGAGGTCTCACCGTAGTTTGTTCCTCTTTTCTTTCTTGTGCATGAAATATCCGTGAAATACATAACACAGAATCTTGGTCTCCAGTGGCATCTGTACTATGACTCCTATATTTCTGCCTCGTTCTGAGTGATTAGTTAAGGAAAGGCTGTAGAGTTCATGTCAATAATCATGATTGGGAGCATAAGGATGTAACTTAGAGGGTTGGTGAAAGTTGGCGCAGAAGGTCTTTGAGAAACTAATTCAATGCATTTCCTCTCTGTAGGCATGATACACAACTTGTGAGATTCTAGGACAACAGCCTGGCCAGGGCATCTCTGATCACTGTTCTACTTGAGTGCAGGTTTAATTACATTCAAATGCTCTTTGAGTTGCTCGCCATTTGTCCTGACACCTGAAGTATTTGGAAATGACTTTTGTGAAAACATGCCTGAGACAGGGGATTCACCCAACACAACTACTTCTTAGAACAGTGACGTGATTCCAGCTAGAGCAGAAAGCAAGCAAGTCAGTGCTTACACTTGCTGGCCTGGCCCCCTTCAAGCATAGTATTTTCACCCTATGTGACCTGCACTGTTGGTGCGTAAGATGCACCGACTTTTAGCAGCCGATGATGTGCTGCAAAAAGTAAGGAGAAGTTATGGTAAGCAAAGGTTGACCATGTGTAAATCATGGATCGTGGTTAGTTCATAGCCAGACACACTTCAACATAGAGCGTCAAAGCCTATAATTCTTATAGCTCTGGTCCTTCCTACTACTTCCTTTATTTTAACTCATTTAAGCTGTATTTGTTTCCTAAAGGTTTTATATGTTTTCCTTAAGTTAGTAACTTTTATAGCATAATTTTGCTCCTTTGGTCTAAGGCTCTTGTAGTGAACAATAAGAGTTATGATCTTAAATGTTAATCCATTTTGCACACTGTGAACACTCCCTATAATTTGAGAAGATGTTTTTTGTCCTGGATTATGGGCATGTGAACAGTTAAGGAAGTGATATTTATTTCCAGTGATTTGTGTACAATAGTGTTTGTAGGATAGATTATTAAATATTGAACAGAGATGTGTGCCTCCTCCTGCTTCATATTTGAGTCTGTTTCATGTGTGCTATTCAGCGTCGTTCAAGAAATATTTCACAACTGAAAAGCAGTTGGCATTGTTGTTTTTCTATGTCTTTGGAGTTCCACAGCTCCAAATTGAGGTAATGTTTTATTAATTCTTACCATGCTCCTTGGAATGTGAAAGAATATTTAACGGGGTCTTTGCTGTTACTACCCCTTGTGGAATATTTTGCTTGAAGATCTCTCTTTCAGTGATACCACTGTTTGTTAAGTTTACGATTATTGATGTATATTTTGAAAATTTCATAGGATTAAAATGTCCAGGAAAGAAAGCTTTTGGTTTGATGCCGCTTCATAAAGGGATTGATTAAGTCTTCGGTGTGTCCCGTTTGTGTGTTTAAAGCTGTATTTTACAGCCTGATCCTCATCACTTATACTATAGAACGGCATAAGATGCACTTTTTTCTATGCAGTCCTCCTTGGAAAGGGCACATTTACAACGAAATCCTTTGGTTAAAACATTGTCAGATTAGTTTAGGACAAACTACATGATATTTGGAATGCATGCCTAGGATTGACAGCTGACCTACTTTCCTTCTTGCAGTTTATTTGAACAATGCCATGGAATCTGACTCATGAGTACTCAGTGTCTAATTGATGTCTGCCATTTCATAGTTTTTTTTTGGCAATTTTCATTTCAAAACAGAGGATAAGGAGAAAAGCCATTACAAGATGCATCTGACATTTTCTACTAATGTTCTTTAATGTGCACGAACACAACATATATAATAAAGCACATTTCACATCATTTTTCGTAAACATTGATTTATGTTTAAATTGGACAGTATTAGTAGTCCACTCTCAATAAAATCGCTCCATCTCAAAATCATCAAGGGATCTTTAGAGTCTCACATTTTTAAACGTTCTTTTTGAGTCATGCACAAGATCATGTAACCATTTTATATGCCCTTATTATTCGACCCATTGTATTTCTTTGGTCATAATGAATGTACAACTGTGTCGTAGACCTATTTTTTGATTAGTTATTACTTTATGTTTCTAGAAAGATCTGAATAATGTGCTTTTAATTCTGCTGTACATTTTACTCTACGGCTTAGTTGGAGTTTTTGAAACATTTCAATTAATTTGGTTATCACTGACAGCTATTTCTTTACCTAAGCTAGTTTTATTAGCCCACAGTATGATTCTGAATTGGTTGACAAGAAAGTTTATTTTGTTTCATTAAGTTGTTTACCTTTGAAAGTTTGTGAGGTTTCCCCTTCAAATGTTGCCTTTCACGCTACAACAAAAAGGTGATTCCAGTTTGCATGATTATTGTAGGTAGTATTTCCTTGTATATTGCCAAAGGTCAGTTAAGAGTTGTAGTTAATCTATACCAGGTTTACCTCCGGTGGAGAAAAAGACATGTAGCAAAGAAACTGAAAAGGGATTAGTTGCATCCACATACATATAAGCTATATTCTCATATTGACCCTTGAGGCCGTGGTGGCCAATGTTGGCTCCTCTCCTCTTCTCAGAGGTTTCTGTCTCTTCTTCCTGCTGATCCTCCTCATTAAGATAGAATTCTTCTATAGATGGAGTTCTTCAGCAGACAATATCACCTACTTTGACCTTCACTGAGAGCAGTTGTACAAAAAAAGTTTTTCTCAGTTTCATGGAGACGGCTATTGAAGTCAACATCTTTCAGCTAAACAGCCAGACAGTGAATCATTTCTTGACAAACTAAACTCTGAAAGCCTTGTAATTTCTATAAGCGTCTGGGACTGCTGGTACCCTAGTAAACAGTGGTAGCTCCATAAGCATGACCTGTAACTCTGGTGTTACATTGGGACCAACTGCTGGCCGATCCGTCACTAGATATCTGTCCAGCCATCCCTGGTGCCAACTTTGTAATAGCAGGCACGTGCCTCCAACCGTTTTGTGGGATGCCAATTCTGACTGCCATGTCTGCAGCTAGTGGGTCTGGGTATATTACTTGGCAACTTTCCTTCAGTGTTCCGTGGGATAAGCTACAATCTTCTCTGCAAATAAACATGTTGGAGATGAAGGAAATCTTCCTAATGCTGAGAGAATTCTTGCATGTGTGGTGATGATTCATACTGACTTATTTTATGTAAGAAAACAAAGGAACACTTATTACTGGAAGCTATGCTCTATAAGAGTTTCCTTCCAACTTAGCATGTTCCTGTTAGCCTCCCACATTGCAAGGATCAACAGCCCCAGTGCAGACATACTGGTTAGGGCGTCTCCAGTGGCCTACTGAATGGGAATTGCTTCAAGAAGTAATTGAGCCAATTTTCAAAGCCTGGGGCTGTCCACCCAGAGAGTCCTTAGACTCTCAGTTGTACACTAAGTGCAGACTGTTTACTTCTTGGATGAGCATCAGTCTCGATCACCAGGGGCAGCCTACAGCTTCTTGGTTGTGGGCACTGTATGTCTTTTCTGTAAATTCTGTCATTATGTGAATCCTTAAAATAGATCATAGAGAGCCCACTGTGCTGAGTCATTTTGGTGCCCATGCCTGCTCCATCTACTTCAGAACAACTTCATCCTCCACCCCAGTTGAAAGACCTCCTGTACATGGGGGATATTAGTGTTGCAGCTGTCCCTTCCCAACCTTTGCACATTGAGGTCTGTCCTCGCAAATCTGGAGTTCCTGGTGGCTGCCGATAAAATCCTGTACCATAACCAGTACTGAAACTACGGCATTAACCCATGCCTTCAAAGCCCTCTACATCCAAGGACCAGAGTACATCACCACTGACTGAACTTCCACCATCCCTCCAGACACCTGCGCTCCTCCTCTCTCTGCCCTGCCCACACTCCCCGCATCCACCGCAGCAACAGTGGAGGGTGCTTCTTCTCCTACCTTGCAGCCAAGTCCCGCAACGTCCTCCCTCTTCACCTATGGACCTCATCCTTTCTACTGGAATTTAGAAAAGGACTCAAGACCTGGATGTTCTACTGAGCCTTGACAGCAGTACTCTCAGCACCTGGATACCCTCAGGGGTGATTAGCCACGCTTTACAAATCCTGAATGCTGATGATAATGAAAGAAATTGTTGAGATTCTGATTCTGGTCACTACAAAACAACATCAAGCTGCTCTGTTTCCGTTTTGCCAGGCTGATACACAGTAGACATACATGACTTTCTTTGAGGCTATTGTGGCATACCGAAAAAGGCTTGTTTATTCTTTAAGTCTGCCCAGAGGCTTTTTCTGGGCAGGAAGCATCTAGTCCCTGCAGTTAGGTGACCCCTGGCCTCTTTGGATTTAAGCTGGTCCTCACCAGATTGATGCAAAACCTTTCAGCCGATGGTCACCTTTGACATAAATGTTCTGTTGGGGAAATGTTCCTTATTTATTTGTGTCCTATATGAGCACCAAGCACCTTGTGCATCAGAACCATTTCATGGTTTATCCTGGGACAGGGTAGCTCTGTGGTCTCATCCGTCCTTTGTTACTTTGTTTGAAGTTCATCTGAATGGAGAAATTGTCTCTAGACCTAAGGCATGTCAAGCACTTTCATTCGTACAGAACCAGAGACACGCATTTCTCTGACCAATCTTTTTGCAGTTTTTGGAGGCAATGATTTTGTCTAAGCAGCTGCTTAAGCCATCATTGCAAGATCTGTACCATTGAAGTTCATTTTGGATGGAGTCTCAACAGCCGCCCAATGTCTACTGCTGAAAAGCAGCCGCTGGTTGGCTTCTTTTCAACAAGAATAGAACTGCTAGGTGTCACTAATCAAGCACGAGTAGCAGGATCTGACTCACCCCTTATTCACAGCCCAATCCAATCCAGAAAACGCTCTAAAGGAGAGAAAGGGGCCCTGTTTGAAAGGAAAGGATAAGATGGAGATGGAGAAAGAGAAAGACGTAGCAAACTCTTCCCATAGCTCAACTGTAGGAATCAGTACAAAGATGACATGGAATTTGGAGATAGGCAATGGATGACATTGAATCAGGAGTTAGAAAGTGAAGTAACTCTTCAGGCTTAAAGTTCTAACAAACAGAAGGATGTTTCAGAACACAATAATAAACGTACACCATGCAGTACAGAAACAAATATAGTACTGGTACCTAAATTCTGCTTACCAGCTTCCTTTCAATCATAGCTGTGGTGAGCCCCAAGGGATTCCAGTGTCCAGACCCTGGGATCTGGAAAAAGCTGGCAAAGAGCTCAGTAAGTTAGTATTCCACTACTTTAGGGTAGAAATCAATAAATGCACAGAGCAGATGATAGCACCCAAGGGGAATTGAGGAAACAAAAAAAACACAGTAAGGGAAGTAAAGCCAGTCGCTATCCTCTAGAACAACCAAACTTTATGCGCCCTGGTACAACCAACTGCTCAAAGATAGCAAAATTATCTGCAAAAGGTTGGAAAGGAAATGGCGACGAAGACGCCAAAAGGGAATATAAACAATCATTTAAAGGTCACTATAATAAAGTTTATGAGGCAAAAAAGACTTCTTTTACTAACAAAATAGAATCGTCCAAAGTTAAAAGTAAAGAGATTTTTAAAATTGTAAAAACCTTCACTAACCTGGATTTGGAGTCGAAGGCCCCACTGGCCACTGCTGATTGGCCTGTGGTATTAGCAACCTTCTTTCATGATAAGATTAGGACGATCCAAGAAATTCTGAGGGTAAGCTCGCCCCCGGATGGTGAAATATTATTAGGTCCATCTATGGAGCCTGTGTTAGGAGCTGCGCACTTGCTGCAGCAATTCCCCTCGATGTCACTAGAAACCTCCCTAGCTAGCTTCAAAATCCTGAAGGCAGGTTCTCCCTCCGACCCTTGTCCAGCTAAATTGCACAGGCAATTAATCCGGTGGTAAATAAAATTTGCAGCACTTCTTTAGAATCTGGACACATGCCATCTAGATGGAAGCAGGCAAAAATGTTGCCACTGCAGTGGTTCAGGCACTGATTACTTCAAGACTGGATTATGTGAATGTACTCTACCTTGGCCTTCCAGAATATCTCCTCAAGCGTCTGCAGGTGGCACAAAATGCAGCCGCCAGAGCCATCCTCAGGCTCAAAGCTAGGACTCATATGTCCCTCCATCTCAGAGTGCTCCATCGGCTCCCTATAAAGAATAGAATCTGATTTAAAGCTGTGGTCCTATTCTTTAAAGCATTGCATGGTATGGGGGCTGGGTACCTTTGCAGAAGGATTGCGCACAACGTTCCTTCCAGGACTTTGAGATCTTCCTCGATGAATCTAACCACAGTGCCTAGATGTTCCCTCGTCCGGGCTGGGGGCTCCTCGTTTGGGTTCCTTGGTGCTCAGGCCTGGAATTTGCTCCCCGCTTCTCTAAGAGCGGTGACAGATTTAGTTACTTTCAGGAAGCGTCTCAAAACTCTGTTTTTTAACCAATAAGTGTGAGTATTTCGGCCCGTGCTTTCTGTTGTCCCCTCTTCCCTTCTCTTTTTTGAAATTGTAGCCAGTAGAGGAGGTCTACTCCAGGGGCCTTTGATGCACTGGGACACTCTTTCGAGTAGCTGTGCGCTATAGAAATGCCTTATTCATTAATTCATTCGTTCAGGTGTGAACTGCAAACGAAGAGCGAGAAGCTGAATCAACAGGCAGAATGGCCCGGCAAAGTACTACGACATGCTCTTCTGCTGCCACTGTGCCCACACCCTGAAGTGATGATCATGCCGAAGCATAGCCTCTGAGTTCATGATGCTGAAATGATGATCATGTCAATGCTTATCCTCTGTGTACCTGACCGGGCAGGCAAGTGTCAAACTAGAGTGTGAAAAACCAAAGAAGGCATTAGTCACGGAGGTTGAGAATTTATAATTCATCGTCAGCCATTTATTTTTATCTGTGCTGCATCCTAAGTTAAAACCTTAATGGAGACCATCGAACAGATTGTTTTTTTAATTAAACCCTTCAGTTGAGTGTCAACACACCTCTCAAGAATTTGTAACAGGTCTGGTTATGAATGGGTGAAAATTCCCCAGTTACCATTGTCATCAAGACAACTGCTTTATTAGACAGGATAGATGAAAAAGGCTTTACTATTTGATATGCCCTCTTCTGATAGCACTTACTGTTTCAGAGTTTGGCAGCAGCACTTGAAAATGTTTACAACATATTTAAAATACCTAAAAGAAAGCAGGTTTGAGTGGTTAATTAGGCATAAGGTAAAACACCAATAGTAAATAACAAAATATTTGCATTTTGAAAAAAAAGATAATGTCCCCTTTAATTATTAGATGCTTCTTCTTTTCCTGTCATCTGATTTTGGTGTGTTTCATTCCAAAGAGACAGCACCATCATTAACCATGCCATTATAACACTTGGCAAAATATTGTAAAACTCCCGACAAATGTATTAATAGGACTACCCACGATAAAGTTCAGAATCCCAGAAAATAGGATGCTCCTCATTCAAACCAAATGGAGAGACCAGAGGAACCAAGCTTACAGTGCTTGCATTTGTACTCCATGACAGTGCTTTAAATGGAAATGGAAAAGACCCAGTACTCCCCATACAAAGGACCTGTTTGCCCCTGAAAAGTGCTGGTACTCTACCATTAAATGTATTGTAGTGGTGCTGAGAGATTCAGGTACTCTCTATTTCATATTTAGAAAGTGCGGGTACTCCGTACCGGACAGCAGCTGCTTAATTAAAGCTCTGATCCATGATACATCGGTAGTGGAAGGATGTTTCAAGTCTAAACTTAGTTATTATAAATACCCTGATTTCCTGCACAGCCCTTCCTCTTCTTGTTTCTGTCCATCATAAATTCTACCGCCTAGTTCTTGAAATGGCCCCACTGGATCTTTGCTTAATATAAAAAAACATGATTGGTAAAAATGTCAATTGTTAGCAATTCAATTACGAGTCCTTGAGTCTCGGAGAGCCTGAAAGAGCTTCATTGAGCCATAATATGAGCATGGATGTATGAATGGGAATTATAGAAGACAAATCCAGCTACAAAGATCCAAAGCACCCTGCATTTGTTCATATTATTAATTCAGTTTATCCGCAATTGACCAAACCACTTGTGTATACAAACTGCCAAACACATCCGGTGGTCTATCATCTCACTCTTTGCACTGGGTGCACCGTCATTCAGTTATGAAGGCTATGCTACTGCTTTCTTCCAGCTTGGCTCTGGCCTTCCCACAGTGGTACCACGTGTACAGGGGAAATATATCCCACGCTCCTTCCACTTGATATTTCATCTCATAAATTATAAATGCAAGCTGTCAGAGGGGTGTGACTATCAGACACTGTTTGTGGGGGGAGGGTAGGTGCACAAGGCAGAGAGAGGCTACTACGCTGTGACAGTGGTGCTCAAAGTCGTTTGCCATTGATGTTCTGCGGTCTGCCCTACTACAGCTCTGCAAAATTGGACCAAGTACAAACCTTTCTGCACTTGACGCTCATGGTACAAGGGCGCACATTCATAGGCTCCTCAGAGATGCAGTGTGGGGGCAAGAGCTTAGAACAGACACGATATAGTATTGTCCAGCTCAGCGCTAATCCTTTAGGTAAAATAAAGTACTTTTAATCGCACAGTGTTATGAAGTACTAAACACTCCAAAAGGGAGGTTCAGTTCACAGGCTGTATACCACCTATGTGATCTAATGAAATGCAGAATCCTTACAGTGCTCGATAGGTCCGCTTTAAGCCATGCACAGTTGCAGATTACTATTATTTACCCCAAAGATTGGCCCATAGGGTGGGTCAGCAGCTGGTAGCCTACTAAGTTCATGCCAGCAAAGAATAACATTAATAGTCAATTTATCGCTTCTCACATCTGATAAAGATTTCTAGCGCAGATTCCTTACCTTAGAATATTCCTCAGGCATCAGACTGAATCCAGAGGTTTTTAGCTGTAACCTACCCGCCAATAGGTGGCATAGTTCAACTCTGCATCTGCATTGTTCGCACCAGAAATGACTTGCGCAGTACATATATAGGCCAGTTGATGTCAGTTCTTTCTTTTCTGCTCCAGATAGCGCTGGTCAGTGAAGAGCTACCCTCAGCCGCTTTTAGACAGTTTTTTTTCAAATTTTTGGCAAACAGTTTTTGAGAGATTTTCTCTACTGGTGTCACAGGGTATACCCAAAGAAACTGGCTGATTTCAAACCATGTGGTGCTTGTCACAGTCCGATGTCTCTGACAGATCCATACTTAGTTTGTCTTTGGAGCTTGGGCAGGGACCACAACATCAAGAACTGCTAGGACTGCCACACCATGCGTCTGAAGGCGCTGATGGAACACTCCCTCAAGCTCCTCGCCGTCTGATGTCCGATGACTCCATGACGCTCAATGATCCCGGTCACACGGAAAGTCCTGGCATCACTCCAAAGCTGTACTCGAGGTCGTCATCTTGTTTGAAGTCGTCGGGTAAGCCCCATTGCAATAAGAAGTAAAAGAGGTCTTCGACTTCGCTGCGCCCGTCAAAATCTTTTGACGAGGCACGGGGGCTCTGGCACTAAAGGCCTTGTGCTTCAGCGGAGCCTGAGTCAGGGTCTGCCCTGGACTTCCTTGACTTTCCTGGAGAAATTTCATAAGGCCATGCCCCTTATATTTCAGTGGCCCAGCCCCTCTGGAGCGCCTTTGGGACCCCCGGGCATTGGGAAGGGCCCCCACTAGATCCTTGCCAGTGGTTTCTCCCTCAGTGCCAGTTGGGCCCCATGGATCCAGAGCGAGCCCCCACCAAGACCTTTTTTGGTGCCTGCTCAAATGCTGACGCTGCTAATGTCCTATAGTGGCGCCATCCCCATTGTCATTCCCGACTCCAACACAGAGCCGGACGAATGTCTTCCAACACAGGTTCTGCCGCCAACGAGGACCATGCGCTCTGGGTCAGGGCCAACCCCTTTTTCATTCGACAGGCCTGGAGAGGGAGACGAGAGGAAGGGGTTTGGGGACCCTTATGGATACCAGCTTCCCCTAGATGTTACTGAAGACAACTGATATGAGGAACTCGCGGAAGCTAAAAGTGGGTGAGGCACCTCACCGGACACTGGCTTGCTCTCTTCCCATACAGAATGTGCCTCATTCGCTTTGGTGATGTGTAGGGTGGCTAAGGACTTGGACCTTCAGTTACCCTCAGTGATAGTGAAGCTGAACATCTTGACAGAGGTACTTCGGCCAGGAGTCGCCTCATCCAAACCCTGGTGAGAGGCTCCCTTCTCTTCCATTCAGGGGTGTCGTGGCAGAGATGGGACGCAATAGGCCACCCCCTCAGCCCCGGCCCAGAAAAAGTTGGCCTCAAAAAATCTACTCACCCACCCCCTATGGTGAGTCAGAATTTACCAGGTCGAGCTATTTGTAGGACTTACTGGTCCATTCTGGCGAGTGAAATTAAGCTAGAAAGGAACAGGTATTCTGTTCATTCATAACATAAATGAGCAATAAGTTGTCTTTAAATCTTGTTCTTATCTTGACACATTTGCTATCTGTTCAAGGACAGAGGTCAAATGTCAGTTTGTCTTTTTACTAATTGCTGCTTATCTTGTCCTCGAAATGGTGTTTACTTTTCTTTCTTTTGCTACAGTTAGAGATTTTTGTCAAGTGAGCTGTCTGACGAGGTGAGCAGTCAAAATATCGAAAATTAAATATCGACCTACACTAATATCGAGTTGACAATATCGAAGGGACAGAATATCGATGTTAAGAATATCTATGGACAGAATATCGACCCTAAGGTAAGTAATATCGATTTTTTTTTATATCGATGTTAGTAATATCGAAGTTAGTAATATCGAAAATCAAATATATCGATGTTACTAATATTGATGTTACTAATATCGATATTTATATTATTGTTATGTATTTTAATATGTATTTAATATGTATGTGTTATATGTTTTTTGTTAAGTGTTCTACTGGTTTTAAAATAAATGCATACAATTTGTATATGTTAATAATGGTTTTTTAAGTCAATTTTGTGTTTTAGTACCGTAGCGGGGTTGTGGGTTTATAGGGGAATAGGGTGGGAAGTAATTTAATTATATGAAATTAATTATACATTTTTAGGAATTATTAATTAATTATAATTAATTTTTGCGTTTAAGTTCTGTAGCGGGTTGTGGGTTTATAGGGGAATAGGGTGGGAAGTAATGTAATTGTAATTAAGTAATAATTTATTTTCATTTATTGGTATTGATTATGTTATTGTTAATTAATTATTAATTGGTAATTAATTTGCATTAATTGGTAATTCGTTTTTATTAATTGATTAATTGATAATTATGTTAAGTGTATTTTATTATTGGAGTGTGTCGTGCGTTTATAGGGGACTAGTGTTGCAAGTAATTGAAATCTAAGTAATTATTAAATTTGTTGTTGGGTATTGATAATTAATTTATTGGACATTAATTATTAATTGGTAAATATTTTACATTATAATATGTTGGTTATGAAAAATAATGTATTGCTTATTAATCATTAATTGGTAATTAAATATGATTAAATATTATTTATTGAAATTTCTAATTAATATATTAAGTAATTATTAATTGGTAATTAATGTTTAATAATTAATATTTTTTGTATAAAATATGTATTTGTGCAATATTTTTTAATTGGTAATTGATGTTTATTAATTATTATTTTTGGGTATAACAAATATTTAGGGGCCGATTCCAATCCTGGAAAAAGGCTGTACAAATCGTTGTATGGAGCGTTTTTCCCGTACAACTCGTACCCGGTAAACTTTTCTTACAACCTAGAAAGTACGATTCGTACAGAAAGCCTCTTTCCATACAAATCGTACAAAATACCATACAGCTGAAATAAACCAACGATTCTGATCCGGAACAGCTTGCATGCGACGTCTGTATGTATTTAAGCAGCGGTTTCCAGCCCAGCAAATACGATTCGTCCCTACGGCACTCCGTACAGCTCTTTTCTTACGGGAGCCAAAAACAGCTGTAAAAGCAGAGTCCCCAGGGGTACAAGTCGTACAGGCATACACCCTGCGCGTTGTGTATGTACGGTGCGTACCCCAACATCGCGTATGTACAATGCGTACCCCCAACATCGCGTACCCAACATCACGTATGTACGCACCGTACATACACGATGTTGGGGTACGCGATGTTGGGGTATGCGATTTTGGGGTACGCGATGTTGGGGTACACGATGTTGGGGGTACGCACAGTACATACGTGATGTTGGGGTATGCGATGGGGTATGCGATGTTGGGGTACGTGATGTTGGGGTATGCGATTTTGGGGTATGCGATGTTGGGGGTACGCATAGTACATACGCGATGTTGGGGTACGCGATGTTGGGGTACGCGATGTTGGGGTACGCGATGTTGGGGTATGCGATTTTGGGGTATGCGATGTTGGGGGTACGCACAGTACATGCGCTATGTTGGAGTACGCGATGTTGGGGTATGCGATTTTGGGGTTCGCGATGTTGGGGTACGCGATGTTGGGGGTACGCTCAGTACATACGCGATGTTGGGATACGCGATGTTCGGGTATTTGATTTTGCGGTACGTGATGTTGGGGTACACGATGTTGGGGGTACGCACAGTACATACGCGATGTTGAGGTACGCACGTACATACACAACGCACGGGGGTGTATGCCTGTACGACTCGTACCCCTGTATGACTCGCACCCCGGGAACAACTTTTTCCGGGACACCAGTCGTACAAAGTTCGCTTCGTAGCGGGTAATGGCATTCCCCGTGTACGGGACGTTTTCCGTACTAATCATTATTCGGAAAGCCGGTCCTGATCGTACTATTACGGTTGGACTGCATTTTTACAATTTGTACGGAAAAGTGTCCGGGTCCGTCTGGTACAACTTTTCCCGATCCGATTTGTAAGGATCGGGCCGATCCGTACAAATCGGATCGGGAAAAGTTGTATTTTTCCCGTACGAATCGTACTTCACGGGTCGGACGGGACTTGTACGATTTGTATGGAAAAATTTACCGATACGAGTCGGACGGGAAAAAAAAATACAGGATCGGAATCGGCCCCTTAATTGTTCAATATATTTTCATTGGTCATTACTTTTTAATAATTAATGTTTTTTGTTATGAAAAATATTTTATTGTTCAATATTTATGTTGTAATTAATGTTTATTAATTATTATTTATTGGTATGTATTATTAATTTATTGCTAATTAATTATTTATTGGTAGTTGTGTTTGTAATAATTATTTATTGGTATTTGTAAATAATTTAGAGTTATTTAATAATGTAATCAATAATTATTTTAAATAATTATTTTATTTATAAGTATGTTATTTTTAACTTCTACGCTATCCAACACTTTCCCTACTGTTGCACTCTCTGGAGTTGGAATAGCAATTTTTACCCCTACGCTATCCAACACTTTCCCTATTGTTGCACTCTCTTGAGTGGGAATAGTAATTTTCATCCCTACGCTATCCAACATTTTCCCTACTGTTGCACTGTCTGGAGTGGGAATAGTAATTTTTACCCCTACGCTATCCAACACTTTCCCTACTGTTGCACTCTCTGGAGTGGGAATAGTAATTTGTACCCTTACGCTATCCAACACTTTCCCTACTGTTGCACTCTCTGGAGGTGGAATAGTAATTTTTACCCCTACGCTATCCAACACTTTCCCTACTGTTGCACTCTTTGGAGTTGGAATAGTAATTTTTACCCCTACGCTATCCAACACTTTCCCTACTGTTGCACTCTTTGGAGTTGGAATAGTAATTTTTACCCCTATGCTATCCAACACTTTCCCTACTGTTACACTCCCTGGTTTATTTTACATATTTTTTTAAACTAAAGAAAAAACGATATTTGTTAATAACGATATTTTTGACATCGATATTTTATTTTCAATATTTTTGTACTTACCATGTTGTAGATAGGATGTCGATATTCTTGACATCGATATTTTTGCTCCGATATTTTTGTAGGTCGATTTTTTTGACCTTCGATATTTTGTCAGTGATCCGTCTGACAATCATTGTGAAACAAAAGGCTGTACAATGTGAGGTTTTTTTCTAACACACAACATTTAAATAGGTTGTAAATGAATAGTAGAAATATTTCAAAATATATCAGGCATTAGGAACACACATTTTAAAAAAAAATTCGAAGTGTAATGCAAACAAAGATTTAATTAGGAGCAAAACAAATCAGAACACCTTAGTTGGTGATGTGCAAATGACAAATATTTGCAGAATCTCTATTTCCAAATGCTATTGTTTAACACTATATAGTTTTATCAGTAAAACCGCATGCCAATGTGAAATTTTGTGGTCATTTCAATGGAAAATCTACTGATTGTAAATGTCAGTGTGCTACCATTTAATGCTTTAGTAATGTATTTATTAAGAGTGATAGTTTTTAAACATGATTTGAGAAACATTCCTGCCCCTCGCCCTGAAGACAAAGCTGTTAATGAACTTAGAGGCAAGTCAGGGGTTATGTGCATCTTATATGTGGCTACATTTGTACTATATATGGAACAAAAGTTTAGTCTATTAAATCAAAAGAGTTTTTTGTACAGCAGACATGCTGAACTCTTGTATTTGACTGTGCTCACGTATGTGACAATGAAGAAAATGGCAGCTCCGTGAATTAAAATATTTGTCCAGTATCACATAATTTGAAACTAGTTTATGGGCCAAGAGCATTATAATTAGGTCAAGTAACTTTTTTTTTTTTTTTTTGAGGCTTGCGAACATTGATCAATATACCAAACTGGCTTCTGGCACTTCTAGAGCCATTGGTAGTACACAGGTGCCACACCCGCCTCCCTTACACTCTGATCTTGCTACTGTCCTTCAGGTGATCCAGGAAGCGGTTGAGACTAAGGTGGGTGAGGTGCGAGTTGATGTTTCTTTGTTGCGCCAGGACTGCTGTCATGTCGCTTATTGTGTGACTGAGGTGGAGACCAGGTTGTTCATAGTGGAGGATGAGGTGGCCAGTATTAGGCTACAAGTCTCTAAACTGCTCACAGAACAGCGGATCTCGAGGGCCAGACCAAGGATGTGGAAAATCGATCACGGAGGAACAATCTCCAGTTTGTTGGATTCCTGGAGGGCACGGAGACGACTGGTGTGGAGCGGTTCCTGGAGGATTGGTTGCGGTCCTGGGTTCCTGCCAACAAGCGGTCACCGTGGTTTGTGGTACAAAGGGAGCATAGGTCTTTGGTCTGCCGGCCTCTTCCCAGGGCCCTGGCCCATCCACTGGTGGTGTACATTCTCAACCATTAAGACACAGATATCCTCCAGGAGGCTAGGGCGCTCCCAGTCGTTTGCTTTCCAAACCTGCGGATAATGGTCTTCCCTGACTATACCCATGCGGTCCAGCAGCGCCGGTGCTGCTTCGAGGAGGTCAAGCAAAAATTCCGGACTCTTAACTTTCTAACATTTTCCTTTTCCCTGTGCACCTGAAAGTGATCTAGAACTCTGACACTTACTTCTTTGATACTCCGTCGCCGGCTTGGGAGGAAGCTTTGGTGATCCACTGAGCCTGAGGGGCCTGGCCCTGGGTGGGGGCACCTCTCGTCCTCCCCCAGGTTGGCCCGGAGGAAACATGCTCGGTCCTAGAGGACTCATTCATGCCCCCACGAGCCTTGGGGCTCATCCTGTTCAGACAGAGGGAATGTGGAGCATGAGGGCACTGCCCCTGACACCATTTTGGTGGACACGCTGGAGCTTTTCCGGTCCTGAGACAATGACGATCCTGGGACCTTTCCATGAGGCCCTATGCTGGCACTTGAGCTCATTCTAGACCTCTACGGTTGGGTGAGGGTGTGTTTCTGAATTTTGTTAGTTTGTTCTTGGTTCTGCTTGTTTTCGATGCTTCTCATGCAGGTCTACTGCGAGACTTTGAATTTGATTGTTGCCAGGCACTACAATCGTACTGAAATTGCGGGCCTCTAAGGCTGTTGGGCCTGCTGACCACCAGCCTGATTTGCTAATGTTATGTTTGGGGTGTGGGAGACAGATGCTTCAGAGATAGAAGTATTAGATGGGGAGGTTGGGGCGTTCCTTTGCTTTAGTTTTTGAGTGTTTGACTAGACAGCTCACAGCTGTACTTAGGCATTTCCAGCTCTGCACTGTTCCCGTTGGTGACGCTGCCGCCCCACCAGTGGTTGTGTCATCCCTGGGTCCTGAGGTGCCCCTCTTCTTGGACCTGGCCTGATTGTCTTTCTGTCCTAATGGTGGCAGTTTGAGTACTATCTTGGAATATAAACGGCCTGCTGGATCACATTAGAAGGCCAGCGGTCCTTCGTTATGTTCAGCGATTCCAGGTGCTGTTCTCATGTTGCACGAGACTCACCTGCCGGGTATGCACTGTCCTGTTTTGGGCTGCTATGGATATTATAGAATCTACCTCAAGGGGTATCCCCAGAGTTCTCGGGGGTGGCCATTTGCAGCACAGATGGTTTCCATTGGTGGTGTCTGCGTCTCACGTGGACCCCCCAGGGAGATAGCAGGTCACGCAAAGGCTGGCACCATAATTTTTTGTCGGTCTGCGTTCCGCAACATCAGCTCCAGGGCACACTACAATTCCTTGAAGCACTTCTTCAGAGGCTTCCGCATGGTGTGACCGTGGTGGGCAGTGACTTTAATGTGGTTCCTAATCCTGAAATGGACACCACCAGCCCCCCCTCGGCCAGGGCGTCAGGCATGATTCCTTCAACCTTTGGCCTGGGCCGATTCCTTGCAACTCTGTGATGCGTGGCGAACTAGGCTTCCCTGTGACTCTACTTTTACTCATACCGCAGCGGCCAAATAAAATGATGTTGCTCATTGACCTGATCTGGCTTATTGCTACAAATGTCTCCCAGCTCTCCGAAATTTAAGCCCTTCCCTGGGGTATCTCGGATCACTCCCCCCCCCCCCTCCTTTTGTTCCAAACTGGCCTTACCACTGCAGTGCTGCGGCCCATGTGACATATTAATGCTTGGTACCTTATGGACCTTGCATGCTTCGCATTTATTGAGGAGGAAGTTCTGTCCTATTTCAATATAAATGGGTGCACAGTGGAGTCAGTGGGCACATTGTGGGTGGCCAGTAAACCCACCTTAAGAAGCTTGGTTAAGGGGTATGTTCGAAGCCAGGAAGCAGAAAAGCTAGTGCAGATGATGGCCTTGGAGGCCCAGATTCCTTCTCTTGAGCTGCAGGCACTGTGGTGGCCCTCCGTGGAACTTGATTGTTGGCTGGCGCGACCTCGCCTGCATCAGACCTCGCTGGAAGAGGTAAGACAATGCTGTAGGGCTTCCACGCAGAACGTCTACAAGCATGGGGATAAGTCAGGAAGACTTCCTTACTAGCTGGCCACCAGGGGGGTCGTTTCCAGGGGGATGCACTTAATTAGGGATTCTGAGCGGTGTTTATGTGAACATTTCCTTGCTGTTGTGCAAGTTTTTGTGTGTTACTATGGTATACTATACATGAGTATACCCATATCCCCTCATGAAATTGTGCACCCGGTGCTGCAGGATAGTTTTCTGCGCTCTATTCTCCCCTGTCTCTGACTGGCAACCACTGTTTGTGTTCGATTTTGTGGAGCCCTTTCACATTGTGGACTGGTCCTTTCTGGGCGCTGTGCTCGAGAAGACAGGACTGGTACCTCGTCTTCATGCCCTCATGGATCTATTGAGTGTTTGCCTTCCGCTCGGTCTGGGTCAATGGTGTCTTATCTCCAGAGGAGCGTATAACACTGTACTAGATGACGTTTTGGTGTTCCTCACGAACCCCTAGACCTTGGGTCCGTGATGCTTGGAGATCCCGTAGATCTACTGCAAGGCCCCCGGGTCAACGAGTCTAAACCCTTGTTGATATACATTATTGGTGAGCCGAGTACCTGCTCCTGGCAATCTACGATCCCTCTGCATCACTTGCCTCTCAAGTACCTAGGTATTTCTGTTTTGTGCTTTCCAGACTTGACCTGGAGCCTCAATTTGCCCCCCTTAGTCACTAAAATCAAGCTGGACTTGCAGAGGTAGGACCGTCAACCGTTGCACATCCTGGGGAGAGTGGCTCTTTTCTAAATGCTTGTCCTGGCCACATTTTCGTTTTCTTTTTTTTTTACTTTCCGTACCCAAACACCCGGCGATAGTCCCAGACCCTTGCTTCGGTGATCCGTACCTTCCTCTGGGATGGTGGTCGCCCCATGTGGCCTCTTTGAATTGCCGAAGTTCTTCTTTGATGGAGGGATTGGATTGCAGATCTTTACTGTTATTACTTGGCCTCACATCTGCTTCACGGTCAATAACTAATTTACTAGGGGGTGCGATGACCTAGCCTACTGAATGGGGCTGACCTCACTTGGCTTAAATAAGCTGCTGGGCTTGCTCAACGGAGCCCTGTTTCTGATCCCTTACCGAGGGCCACTAAGGTGGCAATGCTGTGCTGGAGGGCGGCACTTCGTTGTTTGGGTTGGAATCGTCGACTTACTGGGCCGACTTCCCCCCCACCACCCATGGCACGGGGTTTGGCTACAACATACTGCGGGTCTGGAGGGTTTAGTGCAGTGGGGCAGGATTGGAATCCCTCACCTTGGGGATGTCTGGGCGGGCACTCATGTGCAGGTCTTTCAGGAGTTGCAGGAGCGTTGTCAGCTCTCTTCTACCCAGTTTCAGAAGTACCTGCAGCTGCGGCATGCCCTGTTGGCCAGTATTCCCCCTGACATGCAGCTCCCAGTGTTTAGTCCACTTGAAGCTAAACTGTTGATGAGGAAGCTGCAGAACGGGGCTAGTTCTTTGATTTACTGGTCTTTTGTTGTCAATGCCCCAGACCACTTCTCCAGATTACAGCGGAAGTGGGAGGCCTGGGTGGGAGACTGAGGATGCAGACTGGCGCAAGTCCAAAATGGCCTCCCAAGAACTAGCGATTTCCACACACTTTTGACTGGTCCAACTTAATTACATACTTGTGACGTATATGACCCCCTGCGGCTCCACCGAACTGGCAGGGCCTCACATGCGAATTGTGCTAGATGCTGCTTGCCAGCTGTGGACTTCTCCCATGTAGTTTGGTCCTCTCCCGGACTAGTTCCCTTTAGGGTGGGGAGTGGAAGGGAGATATCTGCAGACCCATTTTTACTCCCAGGGTGGCTTTGTTGGTGTTACTGGAAGATGTGCGTGGGACTAGGATGAAGCACATTTTTATTTGGGTGTTGATATTGGTAGCCAAGTGAGACATCGCTCGAAAATGGAGGACTCTGACCCCTCCTACAATGGCGGAGTGGCGGAGGGGGGTGTATTTTTGCACTGAACCGGAGCAGTCTATCTGAACCCTGGGGAGGCCTGGGGTTGCCCCAGGAAGCATTAGAAGATCTGGGGCAGGGGTAAGCTTATCACGACTGGTTGCTGGTACTGGCTGAATATTGAATGTGTTTTCTGTAATCCTTGCTGATTTGATGGACTGCGGTTTCGTTTGTTTGTTTTGTTGTGTGATGTGTTAAAATCAATAGAAATTTGTTAATTTAAAAAAAAAAAAAAACAGTACAAGCACACTTTCATTCACTTATTCTATTAAAGGTGTATTGTTTCAGGTTAGCCTTCAAGTATAATGACAAACATGCAATCTCTTAAAGCTTTTCTGTGCATGCATTTTTTGCCATTATTGTCCTTGCTAGTTGTCATTATTAAGAGATCCAAAATAATCTTATTCTTGTATGTTCAGTACCTTATGCACAAGAGTGTAAATTAGGCTAATAGAACCAGTAATTTATTTCAAATCTCAAGACACAATCATTAAATAGAAACAGAAAATAGAGTTACCCGATGCCCAGTGTTGCGCGGACACAATGCTCAAGCCTGGTCTTTGATTTGTAAACCACTGTAAGTTGGAACTGATCTCCATTGGTTCAGTTGATGAAACCAAGACTACTGCTGCCAGAATTCATAAGCTTGTTTTAATGAAATCCCAGGACTTGGTCAATGTTTCTACCCTGATTGTTAGATTTTTTGTCAGCCACAGACACGCTGGACCTCTGCGATTTGAATGCCAGAATAGAATGCTACTGTGTCAAAAAAAAAAAAAAATTGGTTTACGTCCTTTCTTAAAGGAAGATTTCAAAAAGTGATTTTCAACCATTTCTCTTCTGATGCCTCATGAGTCCCCACAGTCTCTCATGTCCCTCATTCATTTTATAACATCTCTCAGCTTCCAGTAGCCATACAGCCATTAGGAAATTTGGCTGTTCATTTTACAAACAGGACGATAATACTCAGTAGATTTCTCAACTTAGAGAGCACAGTTTCCAAATTCACAGCTGTGAGTTGTCTTATTAAAATAAAAACATAATGGATAGGAATTCATTAAAAATCAATCTTAATAAAACATAAGTTTCAGTAGTTGGTAGCAATCCCCTGATCTAGTCGCATCCATTTGGCCAAACCATCTGGTCCATTCCCAACTCAAAGACCGTGTTTAAGTTATTAGGAGTGAAATGACAACCATCTGAATCTTGATGTGCAGATCTAAGCAGTAATAATATGATCTATATTGTATAGTTGGTTAAATCCATCACAGCTAGTGGCCATATTCTTGAACTTTTAACATTTTCATATTGTGAAAATGTGCAAATTTAGCCATAAACTGAGTAATTCACAACGTCAGATAATGTTACTCCAGCTTAAAGTTTCCTACAGTATAGTTCATGTGTTAGTTTAATTTGTTCAAAAAGACAAGAAACATGTCCATTAATTTAATAAATCTGCTGATTAGTCTGCCATCTGTGCTGTGAAAACAGTGGGAAATAGCTGATGAGCAGTACCTTATGTTCATTTCTTTGAATAGTAGACGCAGACAAAGAGCATGTGCAAGCGACTCTTTACAATATGGACAGAGTCTAAAGGTCGAGTTTGCGCTCTTGTGTTTCCATTTTAGCTCTACCTCAACTACATCGAAGGCCAAAATGCCACCATAGGAACCAAAGTTTCCTTTCTCAGGAAAGCTCAAGATAAAAGTACAACTGAGATGTCAGTTTATCACAGTTGGCAATTGTAACCAAGTTATGTTGCTTACATTTGAAGTGTGTTCATATCACTGGCTCTAGATGTCAATAGTTAAAGGTCTCTTGATTTTGCTTAAAAGTGAAGTAGGATATGTTAAGGTCCCACTATGGGATCACGTGTAGTTCCTTAAGTGTGGAGTGGATGGTGAGAGACCAAGGAGTAATTCCTGCCTGAGATGGTATTTAAAGGAACTCTATTAAGCTTGCTTTCATTTGATCCAGAGTTAAGTAATGCTGCATTTTGATGCAATGATTGCACCACTAGACCAAACTGTAATCAAATGTATTTTTTTGCTAGCAGATTTTGGCAGCCTAAATAGTAAGTTATAAAGTTGTGCCTGATTGAGCCAACTGTTGAGTTTTACTGAGAGTGCTTCCAGATCAGAAGTTAGTGATGGAAGGTACTTTGCATTTTATACTCTAAGCAGGGGTTTTAGAGATCGACAGTCACATGTTGAGTTGCTTTTTCAAGAGCAAATCTAGTTCCTGCTTCTTTAGCAGCCAAAGTTTGCATGTGTTATTTATGGTGACCCAATAAAAGAAATTCGACCCCTAGGTATTTGTAGGATGTTGAACTGGAGAAGAAGAAATAAGGGCCTAATATTCATAGTCGGATGATGCTGCATTTTATGTTTGAGAAGGACACTACTTTGGTCTTCTCTTGGTTTATCTCCAGGTTGTTCCACTTGCAGCATTTTTGAAGATTGTTTAACGTATGTTGAAGACCTAGCGTGGTGTAGTCTATGATGACTGTGTTATCTGCGAACTACAGTACACACAGTATTGTCCTTTAAGCTTGGGTGTACATGCTCTTTGATTTGTAACCATCGGCTTTATGCCGGCGACAAACAGAATTAACAAAGCTTTTTCCGACAATGTCCCATCGTCACCCAACTTGACTTGACTTGAATGCAGTTGTTTGTGTATAATTAATTTATCGATTTGAGGATTTATCAGGGGAGACCCTTTTAGCTCAATTTGGCCAAAAGGAGTGTTCTAACAATGCTATTGAAAGGCATTTTTAAAGTCAATGAAAAATGCATGGAGGGATCTATAATTGCTTATTGATTTATGGGCAAGTAATGCAAGTGCTGCAATGTTAACTGTGATCCTGCTTTTTTTTTCTTTTTCCCTAAACCTGGTCTGAAACCAGGAAATGAGATTAAGGGTTAGTCCCATAGATTAAGAAATGCCCATTCTTGGCGATTTTACAAGATTAGTGAGGCAAAACATTTAGCCTCCAGGACCAAAAGGGATATGCTTTTATAATTTGATGTATCATTTTTTTACCCTTTTTGTGAGTAGGTTGCATATATGACCATTGCCAAGATGCCAGTATTTTGGCTGAGATGTGGCAATTTTCGGAGACCCTGGGCGTGGTTCCAGCCACAAGGAAGGATTTGTTTTAAAACCAATTGCTAGGATGCCGTTAGGTCCAGCGGCAGCATCATTCCGGCTTTTGGCAATTATGTTTTATAGATGTTCTCTGTTCACCAAGCTTAAAGGCTGTGAGTCACGGTTGTTCTAGTGACTAGGCAAAGCACGTTTGCCTTCCATACTGTGGTGGTAAACTATTGGTGATGGTGAGATTTAGATTTTCGGATGATGGTTAGACTTACTTGGTAGCAGTTCCTCAGTTGGGTTGTTCATCGTATATAACGTTTTTACATATCTTCCCCAATCCCTAGAATTTAAATAGTTTGGTGGAGAAGAATTAGTCCCAAAAGACACTCTGTTAACCCATCTCCAAAATTCACTGGAATTACTTGTGGAGTATGATTTATGTAGAAAGAGCCAACGCTTCTGAGACTCAGTTCTTGTTTGCCTCCCATTTTTTTGTTTAATTTTTTTCTTAACTTTTAACACTTTAGATACAATGAGGCATAGAAAAGTGTTCCAATTTCGAGTTACACACATAGGTAGACAAGTGTACATTCGTAATTGCTATCCTTCTTAGCTGCCAAGCTTGGGTGTACATGCTCTTTGATTTGTGACCATCGGCTTTATGCCGGCGACAAACAAAATTAACAAAGCTTTTTCCGCCAATGTCCCATCGCCACCTAACTTGACTTGACTTGAATGCAGTTGTTTGTGTATAATTAATTTACCGATTTGAGACCCTTTTAGCTCAATTTGGCCAAAAGGAGTGTTCTAACACTGCTTTAGAAAGGCATTTTTAAAGTCAATGAAAAATGCATGGAGGGATCTATAATTTCTTATTGATTTATGGGCAAGTAATGCAAGTGCTGCAATGTTAACTGTGATCCTGCTTTTTTTTCCTTTTTCCCTAAACCTGGTCTGAAACCAGGAAATTAGATTAAGGGTTAGTCTCATAGATTAAGAAATGCCCATTCTTGGCGATCTTACAAGATTACTGAGGCAAAACATTTAGCCTTCAGGACCAAAAGGAATATGCTTTTATAATTTGATGTATCATTTGTTACCCTTTTTGTGAGAAGGTTGCATATATGACCATTGCCAAGATGCCAGTATTTTGGCTGAGATGTGGCAATTTTCGGAGACCCTGGGCCTGGTTCCAACCACAAGGAAGGATTTGTTTTAAAACCAATTGCTAGGATGCCGTTAGGTCCAGCGGCCGCATCATTCCGGCTTTTGGCAATTATGTTTTATAGATGTTCTCTGTTCACCAAGCTTAAAGGCTGTGAGTCACGGTTGTTCTAGTGACTAGGCAAAGCACGTTTGCCTTCCATACTGTGGTGGTAAACTATTGGTGATGGTGAGATTTAGATTTTCGGATGATGGTTAGACTTACTTGGTAGCAGTTCCTCAGTAGGGTTGTTCATCGTATATAAAGTTTTTACATATCTTCCCCAATCCCTAGAATTTAAATAGTTTGGTGGAGAAGAATTAGTCCCAAAAGACACTCTGTTAACCCATCTCCAAAATTCACTGGAATTACTTGTGGAGTATGATTTATATAGAATGAGCCAACGCTTCTGAGACTCAGTTCTTGTTTGCCTCCCATTTTTTTTGTTTAATTTTTTTCTTAACTTTTAACACTTTAGATACAATGAGGCATAGAAAAGTGTTCCAATTTCGAGTTACACACATAGGTAGACAAGTGTACATTCGTAATTGCTATCCTTCTTAGCTGCCATTATGTGTTATCACAATCCCGGTATCGCACATGTGTTAAGGCTCTCTGTGGCAGTCTTATGTGTCCTGGGATGTGTCTATATGTCTATAGTTTGGTTATGGGGCTACGCCTACCCATGGTTCTTGTGGGAATTTTAGCATTCCGCTCAAGTGAGTGGGCGACGGTCCCTGTCCCCTGTTGACGTTATCTGAACTGCTGGTTTGTATCCTGAGCTGAAAAAACTGTGTTGAACTGGGGACTCGTTTGGGATCAGCAGGGAGGGAGGGTGTGTGTGCAGGCTGGAGGGGAGTAAGTAGGTCCTCTGTGTAGGTGTGTGGGGCTACTCTGGTGGCTGGCGACTGTCAGTACGGGGGAAGGGGGGACTTGCCTAATTCCTCTGTCGGGTTCTTGGGCTATGCCCTACGGTGTGGCCTGTGAGAGGGTATCTGCGGCAGTCTTGTTTGCCTCCCATATGAGTGTTTTGTATTTTTTCAATGTACTTTTTTACGGATTTATCGTGCTTCGCTTTACTCATTAATCTATTCAATCAAACTTACGTTTTTCTTTCCGTAGGCCAACTGTTTAGCATTTTTTTGAGCCGTGGGTTGGGTTAGATTTATGTTGTTGATTGTCTGCACAAGGGACGTAGAACTGGTTGCTCGTTTCATAGGTACGCTTGAGAAGTCAGTTGTTGCCAGGTTGGTCTTGTCAGCCTTTCATGTGAGGAATCCTTTAGAGTACTTGTCCTGGACTGGTGACTGTAGAGCTCGAACAGAAATTCCATCAAGGAATTTTGAGTTGCTCTCCATTGGTATTGGCAGTTGGGTATCATTTCTTTCTGTAACCGATTTGAATTTGTATATTGCGATTACATCCTTGAGTTTTTCCATACATTTAGCTGTAAAATGAAAATCTAAATTAGGGTTACTGTCATTGGGCCATGAGGAAAAGTTATTGGAAGGGTATCTAATGTTATTTCCTGTATATTTTTGGCTTTTTCTGTGCCTTTAAAATGTAAAGGGTTGTGGCGCTTTGTGGATGTTGTCAAATTATAATTCCCTTTAGAAGTTAATTTGTTTGTTGCTTGTGGATTTTTTTTTAACAGTTTTTATTAGAATGAAAAGCAACATCAGTCACATAGAGTTTAGCAATCCTTTCATATTCAGACTTATATTATCTATAAATGTTATCAATCTAAAGTTCGGATTCACTCAGCCATCTGTTTCCCTTCTGCTCCATCGGCGTTCCGTCATTTCCATTTCTGTGGCCGGTGAGACGCACAGGTCACCCTATAAACATTCCACTTTCCCCATTTCCTATCCCACTTCTGGGGGCCACCCCTAGATTTGAAAACCTCTTTTTCTACGACCATACATTTGTCTAGGTCCCTCGCCCAGTTTCCTGATGATGGAATATCAGCTGCTCCCCACTTCATAGCTGTGTTCCGTTTTACCAACGTATATCCCAGGGTAACCCACTGTTGTTCCACCTCGGTGAGATCTGTCGCCTCCCATATGTTGAGGAGGCCTAATTGTGGTGTCAGTTTGTCCTTCCCTAGTGCTCATTGCATGTGCTGTGTAGCCCTTTACCATAGGGCCTGTATGAGTGAACATTCCCATATGATATGATAGAAGGTTGCCTTCCCATTACAACGACGGAGACACAGAGAATCTTGTCGTCTCCCAATCTTTGGAAGGGTGACACCCAATAAGTATGTTCTATGTAGGACTTTTAGTTGGACAAGGCAGAGCCTGAGAGGGATAGCCGCCTCCCTGGGGGACATCAACGCTGTTTGCCAGTCGTCATCCTCAAGCTATCCCAGATCCGTTTGCCATTTATCTCCGAGGGATTGAAACAGGTCTGGTAAATTATTACATAGCTTTTGGTATGTAAGCAATACTACTTCTTTTTTGGCAGTGATTCAGAAAGGAGACGATCCTCAAGGGGAGATGATTCCGGTAGTACCTCGGTACCCCGGAGAGCTGCTGTGAGTGCGTGACGGATCTGGAGATAGCAAAAGACCTCTCCTTGAGCTAGGTTATACTCCTCCTTCAATTCCGTAAACTGCAGTATTCTACATTTTTTCCACAGGTGACCTATCATTGAGATACCAATAGTATCCAATCTGTCGAAACCTGGCTGGTTGCAGAGGGTACCCAGCTTTTGAGCTGACCACAACAAGGTAGCCCAGGTCAACACATCAAGCCAGCCAAGTCTACGACTGGCCTGGCGCCAGACCTCTACGGTAAGGGCCCAAATAACGGCCTCTCCCAGCCTTCAAATAGAGGGCCTTGTTACTTGTGGTTGATGGCTGGAACAAGGTGTGCCAGAGTTTGAAAAAGAAGATATAGTTTAAGCTTTGGGTTTACCTTCGACTTTAGATGCCCTTTGGTGGGGAACCTTTTTTTTCTTTTAATTCAACTTTGTTAGTCTTTTAAGGTTCTTCTTTGAAATAAATGGGGCAAAATTACCATTATCAATGTTGTCTTGAGTGGTCGGCCGAAGAAGCTTGGTTACTGTCCTCACATATAAGTACATTTGAAGGCAGGGAAGATCTGAGCTATAGTTTCCTCCTGTGCCTTTACTTTTTCGTAAGCTACGACCCATTCTGATATTTCTGCCAGAGGAAGGCAGGTAGTTCCAGCTCTGATAGGCTCATGGCTGGAATACTTTGAATCCCTTTACCTAGGCACCTCCAAATGTCAAATCCATAAACTGCAAGTCATCCAGAAACAAACTCCATCAATGAATGCGCAAGCCCACGCCTATTCATCGGACTAACGTGCACTTTGCAATCTCCATTGGCTTTCAGTCCCACAAAGAATTTACTTCAAGGCTCTGTGTGTAAATGCCTCAGTGGACTTGCACCTCTCAAGATTTCAGGAATAGGCTTCCACTAGATTTTCGCGTTCTTCTAAAGCTAATCTCCTTGCTATTCCAGCTTTCTCCAAATCTATGTAGGGAGGCAAATCTTTTGTAATGTTAGATTCCTGTCTTTGGAATAATCTTCCTTTCTCTGAAAAAAAAAGGCGGTTACTAATCTTACTTATAGAAAAGGCCTCCTAGCCTACCTTTAATCTTGTGAGGCCATTTCCCACTTTTTTGCGTGCTCCAACAGACCTAAGGCGTTGTGCTTTAGAAATGTTATTAACACTCGCTTGTGTTTCTCGAGAAATTGAACCGTCTTTCTAACCTAACAAATATGCACAGGATTGACAATATGGATAATTCTATATCCTATTTTTTGTGAATCCAAATGTCTGAACCTACAGTTTTCCTAAGTTTAGTTTGACATATTCACCTCTTTGGCGTTGTGTGTTGAAACCCTGATGGTAGCACTTTAGCGCAGGTCAAAAAACACTCTATTTGTTGCTTTATTAATGGTCAGTACTTCAGAGGTGTATTTGATGTCTTGCTAAAACAACGGTAGCGTGCGTTGCTGCCTTGCGTTCCTGCCGTGTAAATTCACGTGTTGTATTTGATTTGATGGAGTAGAATTTAAAGTTCTAAAGAATGACTGCTTTACTTCCTTATCATCGGAAAAAGCACTTGACAACCCTACAGCAGGCACGGAAGCATAGTTTTGCCTTGGCTGTTCTGCAATCTGCAAAATATTTGCAGTCTGCGTGGCTGTGTAATTTAACCTTGTACAGGAGCCCACAGATTAAAGCAGGCAAGTGAAAAATTGCTTTGTTATAAATATTAAACAAAGCCCACCTCAGAGGTCATGGCGTCCTTTACGATCAGTACAATCATTGCATAAATAAAATAAAAAGGTGATCCCCTCCTGCGTTTTGAATGTTGTTGCACAGTGTAATCAACCGGGATGTAATGATGCGGCCAAACGATGGTGCGTGTGAGGGTATGGGGAAAGGGAAGAATTGTAACAGAGGCTGACAGTATAATTCTAGAGCTAGACAACGGGAGAGCCTGGGTACCAGACTAAACACTGCATGTCTTTAAAATCTTCAGATTTTTTCTAAGAAATTTTTTTCATGACCGAGGTAACTGAGCTCCTTGGGAGATCTCCTAATTCGATCGATAACAGCTCATGTTCATAACGATCACGTGTAGCGACTTGCAAAGCAAAATGGCCACTATTTTGGACTACTAAAATACCCCCGCACTCCCAGGGCGCACCAATTGCGGTTTTATCGGCATTGGGCTTGTGTTTGTGTAATTTACCAATAGGCTAAAGTTGCCTCCCGACGGGTATCATTTGGAATTCTCAGACTCATAATCTGTCTAACATCAACCATATGACAATGGTAAATTAAACATGCACTGCATATTTGTCAAAACATACAACCGGCAAATTCACAAAAGTATTATAAGTATAGAAAGTGGAACTATAGGAGTACCATTGTATGTACTTTTACATGCCTTTGTGAATCTGCCTGGAAACGTCCACCTCCGTATTCGTAAAAGTGCAAAACGGGCACAGTCCTTTCTATTTATACTACTTGTAGATGAATGTTCCCTGAATATTCTCATTTTATTCCAATTTTAGATGTTTTTTCCAGTTTCGAAAGGCATGTAATAGCTCTACAGGAAATTCTGCTTTACATACTGCAAAATGCCTTTGTGAATAGACCACACTATGCCCCCTTCCGTGGGGACTCGGGTATTCCACTGTGATGCTGTGGTATGGAGATAGTGGTTTAATCTTAGTCAGTTATTGTTTGAGACACCGTCTTTTGCTTTCAGTCCAGAATCGCAAGGTTAGTGTATGGTGTGGACAATGTTTGCTATGAAAATGTTATCATTAACCGTCCATGAAAAAGTTTATAAATTCGACAGGATATAGCCTCCTTTCATTATACACATGAAAAGGAATCTGGTGTTGGGTGAGGACCTAGCAATTTTATCTGACATACATAGATGTTCTCAGTTATATCACCTCTCCTCACCACAGAGAGAAAATGACGTCCCGGTAAAACCTAGGCAGTAGTTCATATCTGCATTATCACTTCTCTTTCGGATGTAAGAGTAGCTGTGGATCATGTGTGTGCCCTTTACCTTTCAAGTAAATATCCAACGTAAGTGATCCAATTGATGGATGAATTTGGTCATCATTTCGGCCCCGGAGCTAATTGTACAAAAACAAATCTATATCCACTGTTCGGTACAGGGGACTAAAGACTCTGGGTGGGAGAAAGGAATACAAGTTAATATTCTCTCCATCATATATCTGAGGAATCCTCTCACGAGATCTGAGGCGATAGCTTGTGTCGAAAGTATTACCCCTCCTACTAGATTGCATTCCCAGGTGCACATAGGTATGGATGCCACTTCCGTTGTTTATGATGGGGAAAATCAACATCGTGAACATTATTATTCTCCAGAAGATCGTATATGTTATGCAAAACTACCGTTTTACCCTATCACGGAGCCTCCTTCAGACTTTAACATCTGTGTTGAGATCATTCCTCTGGAATAGGGGACATCCTAGAATCTGCTTCGTGAAATGTTGTAATTCAAGTTATTACTGAGGCCTGAGAGTGATTAATCGTGGATAATGAGTAGTTCCATTCTGCAAATGTCAAGCCTCACATAGATCCTTCATATGCGATAGAGCTGTGGCCCCTCGGGGGTAATCGACCTATATACTTTCTCTATGGGGGAGACTCTCCCAGGACACCCACCCTCAAAATGAATGGTCTTCAGGGCCCTGAGAGTCCTGACTTAACATATTGGGTTGGTGGGCCGGCTCATGGAGCAGACGCATTATGGACAGGTGCCACGTTCCCTGAGGTTGCTGCCCTGGAGAGCTTTGGGGGCTCGGATCACTTAGGCTCATCCATGGTGGGGGATGTCATGAGGGACAGAATAATGAAAACATTCACATATATCAGGGAGGAATACAAACTACTGAAATCTAGCTCCACAGATATGTCTAATTGTGATGTGCGCTTGCACCATATATAACTGACCTCGAAGACATCCCAAAGTTCAGCCCTTTTAAGGCAAAAATGATGAGTCTCCTACAACTTAAGGGGAAAGTATATAAAATATGCAAAATCTTAGTGATTCATGTATCTGCCAACTTTAATACACTCAGGGAGGCATGGAAGACAGACTTAGGGCCCTTGTTTGCCCTTAAGGCCTTAGGTGACGCCTCAATTCCAACTAGGCTTCATCTCATACAGCTGCACTACCTACACAGAATATACGTGACTCCAGAATGGTTGTGGCGGTTCCGAAGGGGCTTGAACTGCAGTGCCTGAGATGTCAGGCTGATATTGGAGATTTCATGCATACTGAATGGACGTACCCAATTCTGCAGTCATTCTGTTCGGGACTTTTAATACACTTCATAGAGTAATGAGACAGCCAATAGAACGAAACCCCCAAATTGCTTTATTTAACATGCTACAAGATGAGGGCTTCACAAGATTTGAGAAGTTATTCTTAAGACTCAGATTCACTCTGGGGAAAAGGGATTTTTGCAGCGTGAATCTTTCTGGATTCACTATGCTGTGCATTATTCCGCGATCTTGTGGTTGGGTCCGGATTCGTAGTCTTTTCTTTGTTTTTTTTTTTTTTTTTTTGTAGCCCAGGTGGGCGTCGACGTCCACCATTTGGTGCACCTCCCGTGACGTCGTCGTGCTTCCTGCGGAAGTCCCACCTTTGGGGCGCCATCTTCAGATTCTTTTTTCCGCCGTTGGGTCTGGATCGACATCGGGAAGCTCCAGAAATTCACTCGGAGGAAGAAGGAAGAAAAGCGAGTTTCATCGATAGAATCAAGAGAAGACATCAGAGATTGAACAGATTTCATCAGGAGCGCTAAGAAAGAGGACCAGCGAGCCTTTTTCTTCGACAGCCCTGGAGAATGCACGCTCAGAGACCCTGAGCGAAATGGACAAGACGCCATTCAAGTTCTGCCCAAACTGCCACCACAAGTTCGCGCAGAGAGACCAGCATCCGGTCTGCAACCTCTGCCTACCGGTCGATCACCAGAGTATCGACTGCAACGCCTGCTCAGCCTTCGCGCCGAAGACACTCAGGGTGAGAGAGCGGCAGAGAAGGGCCAACGCCAACATGGACGGCAAGGGGAAGCCCCCGACGCTCTACGCTCTGGGCCTCTCCTCAGACGACGAGGACAACGTCGCCGAGACAGCCGAAAACTTCACGGTCGTAGAGACCGACAAGAAAAAAGAAGACGAGGTAAGAGAATCGTCGAGCGCAAAACAAAAAGTACCTCGACAACACGAGGGTGACTCGAGAAAAACTGAGTCAAAGTCCACGAAGGGAGCCCCGGCGCCGAAAGCTTCGACGTCCAAGGGGGGAACTTCGGACAAAAGGCCCAGCGGATCCTTACAAAAGGACTCCCAGGTGCAGAAAGACGCCGAAGGGCAAGGGTCGTCGAAATCATCCCATGAAACGGGCCGATCGACGCAGAAAGAACGTTCGACGTCGACGCAAGTTTCATCGAAAAGACCCGCGGTCGACGCCGAAAGCATCTCCGAAATGGAGAAAAAGAAGAGGCGGCTCGAGGCCGAAATGGAGAACATCCTTCAAAGGAAGAAGGAGTTCGACGCCAGGATGAAGGAATTCAAGATTCCAACAGTTTCATCGGCGGACGTCGTCGAGGTCGAAGAGGAGTTCGACGCCGAAGGGCTGACAAGGGATCTCGAAGAAGAGGAGGAGCCCTATTATGAGGAAGAAGCCGAGGAAGAAGACCAACAGTCGTTCTTCGAATCGGCGGCATCTACCAGCAACGACGTCGAATGGCACGATCTCGACACCGAAAACCCGGAGGAGCCCGTGGACACGTACCCCTCGAGGCCTTCGCCACCCGACGACATCGGGGTATACAATATGGTGGTGAAGAGCGCAGCACTGGCCTTCGGCGTCAAACTCGACGAGGAGAGGCCGAAAGCCGATTTTCTCGTCGAAACACTGCTCCCCATCCAGACTAGGAGTCAGTTCCTCCCCATGCTACAAAGCGTGATGAACCAGGGGAGAGAAGCCTTCAAGGAGCCTGCCACCTGCCGGTCGATCACACCCAGGACAGAGAAGAAATATAAGCACTCCTCCCTGGACCCACCTTACATCAAGGGTAGCGTCACAGCAGACTCCATCATAGCCTCCACGGCCAGGAGAAGGGCCAACGTTCCAGCAACTTCGGGGCCACCTCCGGATAAAGAGAGCAGGAGGATCGACCTCACAGGCAGAAAGGTCGAGAGGAACGCCGCAATGCACTGGCGCATGGCGAATTCGAATGCACTCCTCAATAGACACCAATACCAACACTGGGATGAGATGGGGGAGCTTGTAAAGCACCTCCCCGAAGAATACCGCCAGAGAGCCTCTCACCTGGTGGATGAAGGAAAGAACATCGCCAACTCCTGTATAAAGACGGCGTTGGATGGGGCAGAGACTTCAGCAAGACTCATGGCCATAGGGGTCACAGAGAGGAGGCATGCATGGCTAAGAATCTCGGGATTCAAACCGGAAGTGCAGAACAACATCCTTGGCACCCCCTTCAACGGAGAGACACTGTTCGGAGCAACGGTGGACGAAAAGCTCACCCAGCTCAAGAAGGAAAACGAGACAGCGAGGTCCATGGGGGCCCTACAGCTGAGGGGAATGAGACGAGGTAATCCCTCGAGGAGACCCTACGGTAGGGGTACAAGCCAACAAGGGACATCGCACCAGGCGTTCCAACAAGGTCAGCAGGGCGAAGGTCACGGTCAAGGTCAGCAGAAGCAAAGCTGTCAATATCAACCTCGGGGCCAGTCCTTTCGCGGGAGAGGGAACGGACGTGGCCAAAGGAGGAGAGGGGGCGATCAGCCCTCCTCGAAGTGACTCAGCACGCAAGAAGACGCCTACCCTCGTCAAGTCCCCAAGGGTGAGGCGCAGAAAAGTGTCATCAGGGGGAAGAGAAGATTCAAGAGCCTACGAGCATACGTCACCAGTAGGCGGAAGGCTGAGGTTCTACCTTCAGGAGTGGCGGCGCATAACCACAGACAAGTGGATACGGAACATCGTGCAGTACGGATACTGCGTAGACTTGGAGAAAAGACCTCCAAACAGGAAACCGAAAGGAAGACAGAGATCTGCCCAAGAACTGGCAATACTCAGAGAGGAAACGCGGAAACTCCTACAAAAGGGAGCCATAGAGGCAGTGCCGTTCGGGGAACGCAACAAAGGGGTCTACTCAAACTACTTTGTGGTTCCGAAGGTAGACGGAGACCTCAGGCCCATACTGGACCTCCGTTACCTAAACAAGTTCATAAGAACGCAAAGGTTCAAAATGACTTCACTGCAGGAGGTACTGCCACAGATAAGAGAAGGGGACTTCATGGTCACCGTGGACCTCAAGGATGCCTACCTTCACATCCCAATAAACAGAAGGCACAAGGGCCTTCTAAGATTCAACATCGAACAGGAACACTACCAGTTCACAACCCTGGCCTTCGGATTAAAATCAGCGCCAAGGGTCTTTACAAAATGCCTGTCGGCGGTAGCGGCACACCTACGAAAGCAGGGCATACACGTATACCCATACTTGGACGACTGGCTGGTCAAGGCAAACTCACGCGAGAAGTGCGAGAGGCACGCAAAACGCGTAACGGACACCCTCACAAATCTGGGATTTTCCATCCACTGGGGAAAATCATCGCTGGAACCGGAACAGGTAAAGATTTTCCTGGGGGCACAGATCAACTCCCTCAACAGTACAGTAGTGCCCAGCGACAGGAGGACAGATGCCCTACTGAAGGAGACACAGCTCTACCAGAAGGGGCGAGCTCTGACAGTGAGGGCGGTGAGCAAGATGATGGGGATGATGGCGTCCTGTATCCAGCTGGTGCCGAATGTACGCCTGCACATGAGACCATTCCAGGAATGGCTGCAACAGCAATGGTCACAAGCAAACGGAAGTTGGGAGGATCTAGTGGTTGTTACGCACGCAGTGCAGGAGGAGATAACTTGGTGGAACAGAGACAACATAACAACAGGGAGAAGCCTGACACCACCAAGCCCAACAGTGACCATTACCACGGACGCATCGCAGATGGGATGGGGAGCGCACATGGACAACCTCAGAGTGAGGGGTCTATGGGCTCCGGCAGACGCGGTCCGCCACATCAACTACCTCGAGTTGAAAACGATACTGCTAGCCCTGAAGGCATTCCAGAGACACCTGTGCGGGCAGAGGGTGTTGGTGCAGACAGACAACACCACGGCGATGTTCTACATCAACAAACAAGGGGGGACACAGTCGTTTCCCCTCTCATCCCTAGCTCAGGAGATTTGGAGATGGGCCATACCTCTCAGGATAGATCTACTGGCAATTCACCTACCGGGGAAGGACAATGTGGAGGCAGACTGGCTGAGCAGGCAGACCTCAGCATCGCACGAGTGGGAGCTCAATGGCCAGGAAACGGAGAAACTCTTCCGGAGATGGGGGACTCCCACAATAGACCTTTTTGCAACACGCCACAATGCAAAATGCCAAAGCTTCGCGTCCAGGCAACCAGATCAGCAATCCAAGGGAAATGCCCTATGGATAAGCTGGTCGAGGACATTTGCCTACGCCTTTCCACCGATACCCCTGTTGCACAGAGTGCTCGACAAGTGCAGAACCAGCAACATGACTCTGATCCTGGTGGCCCCACAGTGGGCGAGGCAGACATGGTTCTCACAGATTCAAGAAATGGCGCAAGGCAATCCGTACAGGTTCGAGCGAAGAAAAGACCTGCTCTCAATGCAAAACGGGGAGGTCCTGCACCCAGAGCCAGAGACCCTCAACCTAGCAGCATGGCTCCTGAAGACCTAGAGTTCGCACACCTAAGGTTACCTCAGAGCACTATGCGAGTGCTACGGGAGGCAAGGAAACCTACTACAAGAAAGTGCTACAGCGCAAAGTGGAAGAGATTCACGGTGTGGTGCAGGAATAAGGGCCTGCACAACAGAATGACAAGAGACTCAACTGTGCTGAGGTACCTTACACACCTTCTAAAGAGTAACCTCTGCTCGAGCTCCCTAAGGGTGCACCTAGCAGCGATCGTTGCCTACACCAGAGGTGAGAAGGGTGGAAGTTTCTTCAGCTCGCAGGTGGTGAAGAGATTCATGGAGGGAGCCAAAAGAATGGCACCCCCGAAAAGGTTGCCGCCGCCGGCATGGAATTTAAACGTGGTTCTGACGGAGCTCATGAAGGCGCCGTTTGAACCCATTCACAAGGCCAATCTACAAATGTTGACGATGAAGACTGCCTTTCTAGTGGCCATAACCTCACTACGCAGAGTGAGCGAGCTTCAAGCACTAACGCTACAGGAGCCCTACATTCAAATTCACAAGGACAGGGTAGTCCTGAGGACGGACCCACACTTCATGCCCAAGGTAGTGTCGGCGTTTCACATGAATCAGAGTATACAGATACCGAGTTTCTTCCAAAACCCGACTACAAACGCAGAAAAGGCCCTGCACACCCTCGATGCCAGAAGAGCGGTGATGCACTACATTGAAAGAACCAAAGAACTCAGGAAGTCGAAGCAGCTGTTTGTGTCCTTTGCTACTAGCTTCATGGGTAGACCAGTGACCAAGGGCACCATCGCTAGGTGGATTGCCCTCACTATTCAATTCTGTCACAAACAGGCTGGACAGGAGCTAACGGAGGGGCCACAAGCTCACTCCACAAGGAAGAAGGGGGCCACAGTTGCCTTCCTGGCAAACACGCCCATCCAAGACATTTGTCTCGCAGCAACTTGGGCATCTGTGCACACGTTCACAAGGCACTACTGCGTGGACATTCAAATGAATAAGGAAGCACAGGTCGGACAGAAGGTGCTACAACACATTTTCAACGACCAGCGATCATCTTCCACCCAGCCACCACAAAAATAGGAAAACCGCTACAAAATCTATGCACAGCATAGTGAATCCAGAAAGATTCACGCTGCAAAACGAAAAGTTTCTTACCTGTCGGTGTAGTTTTGCAGCTTGAAGATCTTTCTGGATTCACTAGCGAACCCACCCACCTCCGCCAGGAAGATGAGGCTGGAGGAAGAGGGGGTGAAATGGATAGGATCAAATAAGTGGATACGTACAGAAATATGGACAAAAGGATTAATCAATCGCCTAGGGTTAAAAAAAAAAAAAAAAAAAAACAGGGAAAAAAGAACCCGAAGATGGCGCCCCAAAGGTGGGACTTCCGCAGGAAGCACGACGACGTCACGGGAGGTGCACCAAATGGTGGACGTCGACGCCCACCTGGGCTACAAAAAAAAAAAAAAAAAAAACAAAGAAAAGACTACGAATCCGGACCCAACCACAAGATCGCGGAATAATGCACAGCATAGTGAATCCAGAAAGATCTTCAAGCTGCAAAACTACACCGACAGGTAAGAAACTTTTCGATATCCTAAAACTGGAGGAGCCAGTCCTCACCAAACCTAAATGTTTGTAACAACGCTTTGACAGATGTCGTACACTGGAACTACGTATATAGGAGGCCAGGGGTTTCCCTCAAAGCACAAAAAAGGATGGAGCAGGTGGGAGGAGTATTATACAAAAGAGACCTCACATTAATTACCACCCACTCATCCCTCACTAAATGATAACTCATTGAGCCACTGAATGTCTATGAATAATAATTATGCTTTAAATTCACCTCATTCACATCCCTCCCTGCATATAAACTCTATATAGGGTAACACAATTGTTCCATATATCTGCCAACATCGTTCCAATGTGTCTGTGATGTTTTATTTGATATGTTTATTTTCCTTATTCAAAAAACTTAAATAAAGAAATGTATGTAAAAACTTTAACCCCTAACATTAAATAATGGGATGAAAACCTAGAAACAGCAGAGTCTGTGCCATTCCTACCTATTTTCATGTCTTAAGCTGTTCTCTTGGATCTTTGCTTTCTGAGTTTATGGTAGTCCAACAAAGAGCTTAGCGGGTGTTTCTCAAAGGCACCCTGTCTTGAAATTTAGGAGAAACCCCATTGACATCCACTTTTTGTAGTTCAAAAGAGGCAATCTTCACTCCCTGTGAAATAGTCTGCAAAAGCCCTGACAGGGGCCCCAGGTGCTCCCAGGAGTGTTGCCCACCGGATTTCCCATGTAAATTGAAGTCAGGAGGCTTTGAACAAACGGTGGCACCTTTGACTTGCTCTCTTTTTGAATTAATGTGTTTCTTGGCATTTATTAGGAATCATCTTCACTGAAGTAACCTTTTGGAATGTCTTACAACAAGTGAAAGGCTTCACGAACTGCACCTATCATTAGGGGTACCAGTAAACTGTTCATGAACCTTTGTTTGTGTAAAAATGTTGTTTGCAAGATGATGGAGGAGTACTGCCCACTGGTGGCAATTCATATAGCTTCCCACCGAGCAGCCCCGTAGATGGTTTTCCTGAGTCCTGAGCTAGGGCAGGGGCTCTGCATTTTATTTGGGTATTAGATCATTCCGACTCCTTTGTGAGGAAGGAAAGACTAACACAGCCTAATTGGTTGTATATTTGAACTGGAGGATGCATTGAACACTGATTCCCTGATGGCAGTGGAGATCTGCTTAGCCACCTCTCAGGAGTTGCTCATCTACTTGCGGGTCATCTCTTGGAGTTGAATCTGTGTGGACCATTTGTTGTGGTGTTTCCTTAGTGTAGAGCAGACACTTGGTCCAATTTTCCATGGCTAGTGCTAAGACGGAAGGACATGCTGCAGCTTTGCTGGTCTACCCTGCTGCACTCCTCTGCTATTGACTTTTCCCTGTATCAACGCCTCTAGCAATCCCAGGTAGACCTTAGGTCCTAAAAAGGGCCAGGTGCTTATGCTACTCTTCACCACAAGACCAGTGGTAGCCTGCTAGGCTGCAGAATAAACAACCTAGACAATAGTCCCCAACATCTGATTGACCCCCTCACCAGCGATGGCAAACTACCTGGGAGAATGCTAACTACTAGATGATTGTGAAAATGTAGTGACTAGAAGCGGCTGGTGACCTTTAAAGGTAGTGGGGCAAGAAAAGTGCTCCACTACCTCCAAAAAACACAAAAATACATTTTCCCTCCCTACAAACGCCCATAGGAAAAAAACACTCACTATAAAGCCCAAATAAAAACAACCCCTCCCACCAAAATAAAACCAACAGTAAAGCATTACACATTCCATTAATTAAACAAAAATAAATTGTACTTACTGCCGGCTCCATGTTCTCCTTGCTGTCCTTCCGCATCCTGTGGGATGGAGAATCTCCCTGACCAATCCAGACGCTGCTCTCATGCTGCATGAGAGCAGAGCCTGGATTGGATGGAGCGGGTTGGCCCAACGCTCCTGCAGGCCGTAGAGGCCTGTGCTTGGTCTCCACCCAGCTGTCAAAGACAGCTGAGTGCAGAGCTTCAAAGTGTGCATGCCACTTTAGCTGGCGCAAGACCGCTGGCCAAAGTGGCACGCGCACATTGATGTGCGTGGCCACCACAACTCCAGTCCTCCTACTGCCAGTAGGCAGCAGAGGAAGTCAGAGCACGCTCTCCTGGCTCGGAGGCAGGCTGGCAGCAGCGGTGCGCCTTGGTTACAAATAGAATAGCAATGAAATCATTCCATTGGCATTTTAATTTTTAACATTGTGCAGCTCGTACCGAGCAGGAGGGTGAAGCTGGTGCGGACTCTGCTTAGAAAGCACACATTTCCTTGCATTGTCAATTGATATTTTGTATCATTTAATCTTTTTCACTTAACATTTCAAGGTGTGCAGAGGTCCAGTGTCCATTTGGCTGGTAAGCTATCCTGATCCACACGAACTTGTGACCTCACAGACCTGCGGCCCAGTATGGCCCTTTGTGCCCTTATGTGTCCACCTTTGGGTTTATCTTGATACTCAAAGTCTGCATACCTCGCTAATGTTCACACCTCGAACTTGCAGATACCATGACACTATTGTTGTTATGTGTGCCTTTCTTTTATCTTTTTATGGTTGCAAACCCTAATTGTTACCGAAGACGTTCAAAGTAACCTATTTTGATCCGAAAATTGTGATACTCCGTCTATCTCCAGCGCCTGTTGGTTGCTTTGCAGGCACTAGCCATTTGCAAACCTTGTGTTGTGATGTCCATCCTGCATTAAATTGGTTCTGTATCCTTTCTAGGCCTTTTCTAAGCTTTTGCAAATATTAGAGCATTGTGAACATTAGTCCTCTGCAAAGATTTAGTTGGTGTATCTCGGGACACAGGTCTTATTGCTGTCAGTGACGTAACACAAAATGATGGGGCTCCCTACAGTATGGGCTCAATGGGGGCCCCCTGAACGGTTGGGCCCTCTGAATGGTTGGGCCCTCTCTACACCGCAGGGGCCTGCTCAAGTAAAGTAGAGTGACTTTCCCGAGCGTCTAACTATTTCTTATTCTGTACCATTGCATGCCATGATGCATTCGGCAGCTGTTTGGTTTGTAGGTACTGCATTAATTCGACAGTAATATGTGCCCTATAGTTTTGTAACTTCAAACAAGTGTTCAGTGGTGCTGTACAATTCCTAGGATTATAGTAACAATGGGGTAACCCAGTATCCCTCAGAACCTGGGCGATCATATATCAAACAAACAATGGTTCTGTCGGGTATGCACTATTTCTTAAAACATTGAATCAATCAAAGTGATTGATTCAATGTTTTAAGAAATAGTGCATACCCGACAGAACCATTGTTTGTTTGGTACAATTCCTAGGGGCAGAGGTGTATTCACTGATACTCCGTGGTCAAGAGACCTGATAGTAAGCGATTTTAAGCATGTGTCAAAAAGACAGGTTCCACTTTTTTTCTTTTGCAAAACATATAGATGTGTGACAGTGTGGATGTTTGCTGCGAGGGCATTCTTATTAGGCCTGGGCGGTGAACTTCGCTCCGCTTGCGCAGTTTGCAAAGTTTTCTGCACTTTGCGGGGCTCGCAGAGTGCAGAAAACTCCGCTTCGCGATGTGCAGCGGAGTGATTTCCCCGCTCGCGAATGGTACGTGTGCGATCACGAAAGTAAGTTCGGTAGTTCGAGCTGCTGCTCAGGTAGAATTTCTACCCGAGCAGCAGGACTTCCAGCACAAACTGCAGTTCGCGCTGCACTCTGCCACTCGCTGAACTTCGCAGAGTTTTTTTTGGTAACTTTGCGGAGTTCCGCGTAGAAAAACTCTGCGGACTACGCCCAGGCCTGATCCTTATTGCAGGCATCCACCGATCATAAATATTGTATTCTAGTATTTTTTATTTTGTGTTTCATGATTTTTTGCTGCACAGTAGAACTGTTGGTGCGTGAATGGCTTTGTTGCGTCTGTTGGGTGTGCTGGCTTTGGAGGTGGATGCATTTGTTGCTTGCATGGAGCAAGTTAAAGCACGATTAATCTAAAGTGAAGATCATGCTTCGATGAGGAACTTAAGGTGCGCGCATGCTCCGCCATGGTATTCAAAGTACAACCATGCTTCAATGAGGAATTAAAAGGATGGGCATGCTCCTGTGAAGAATAGTAAGAATGCTAAGGCTTTAATGAGAAATTCCAACTATTGACATCTTTCTATGGAAATCTAGCTAAGGTCTCTTAGAATTGAGTGATGTTTTAGACATCTTAAGAGTTGTCTTTCTTTGGTGGCACATCGAAGTACACTTTTAAAGGGACCACTGTACTATAGCAGTAATCCACCCTGACATACCCGGTGCCTACAAACACTAATATGGACTGTTATGGATGAACTCTATTGAATTTACTGAGACCTTGGTGCCTTTGTTTTGGAGATTTGTCATTAGACTTTTTCACCTTACTGCGCAAAGCCACTCTCTTGTTTCTCAAGTTTAACTTGCGATCCTCAATGCATGTATTTTGTAGAATGAAAAATATGACGCATCTGTTTCCATCACATATCACCAGAGATTAACAAGCATGAGTAAAGTCAGTAGGTCTCGCCTTTATAGTGTGAGTCACAAGCTATTATCTTTGCCAGTGTTTGACTGTAAAGTATTGTGTGTGTGTGTGTTGTAGTGTGCTTGCCTACCTCCACTATATGTGCTTTTGTTGATGTGGTGTGGGCACCTGGTGGTCTGAGTTTTTATTGTGAAGCAGGTGTAAATGGAGTATGTATTAATGCGTGCTGTGTTGCCTTTTTCTGGGTGGTCACTGTTTGTGTATTGGGTTTTGAGTGAGGAAGGTTAACACAAAAGTGTGATATGGAGTATTTGTCTCTGACATGTTTCTTAATTCACTCCATGGTTTTGTGTTTGTATGAGTTGGGGGTGAAGCAGAGAAAGAGAGGGTGGGATAGAAGAGTGGAGGAGGGTGAGAGAGTTGCTGGAAAACGTCCGGATAGATAGTTTCTCTAGCAATCCGTTGTTTTGGCAAGAGTGCCGCCGAAGGTCACACGAAGGAGCAGTGGTGAAGCGGCAGGTGGTGATTAGTAAACAGGGCTGTGACAGGGACATAAAAACCTTCCGATTCAAGGTGCAGATGGGGTGCGCTGCCTGCCCCAGGCACAATGATATCAACTCTTCCAGCATGTGAAATTTCAGGGCTGCAGTCACATGTGTGGCTTCCTCTTGTTGAATGCAGTTTTTAGGGCTTGCCTAGGCAGAGCTTGCTCTGTCTCTTCGAGACATGCTGTACTCAGTATATAGGCATTAAGCTCCTCCCATGTTCCGCCCATCTTTACAATTGGCTCCTCTTCCTGTCCCTATGTAAATGATGGCTTTTGATTCGTCAAAAGGCTTAGTAGTCCCTCCTTAGTACCTCCCTCTCTCCTTGTTGTTACCTCCCATAAGGACAGCCCTCTTACATGTGTCCTTACTGTGTAGCTTTCATTAGCAGTTGTGAGAACTATTTACTTAATTAATTAACACAGCACTCATGGGACGCCAGCGTCAGCAATGGTGCCAACTTCTTGTTTTGGTTGAATTTTTGCTTCCTGTCTAACAGACTTGGCATTTGCATTTGTTGATTTCCTGCTCATCAGACGCGTTCCAAGGGCACCTGTTGGTCCACTTCCCCCTCCCGTGTTCTATTTACATCGTGGCCATCTTTTTTCTTTGAATTGCTCCAGCACCGGTTGTTGCAGTTTCTTTTTGGTTTTGAATTGACATTGTTTATTTTAATTGATATGTTGAGTTTCATTTTATTAATTAGGATTGCCATGTTTTTGGTAGAGCGGATGTCGAGATTCGAACCCGGTTTCCCTGGCACAAGGTCGGCAACTCTGTAAGCTATGCCACATTGCTAGCTTGAAAAGCACACTTGTTTGTTTCCCATAGCACTTTTTTTTCTTGTTTGTTTTTTAAAACAGCCTGCCTTGATCTGGTTACATCAAATGTTTCGGCGTGGTATGCTCTGCCAGCATTTGATGTACTTTTAAGCACAGATTAGAGGTCGTTAAGCACAGGTAAGCGTACTCATTTGACTTTTCCACAAACAGCTTTTCCGTTTTAAACTTTATGCATGGACTTTTGCCCCTCGGTTTCAGCAGTCTGCCTCGATCTCGTTACATCGAATGTTTCAGCGTGGTGTGCTCTCCCAGCATTTGCTGTCACTTTAAGAGCAGATTGGAGGTGGTTAAGCACAGGTAAGCCTACTCGTTTGCCTTTTTTCACAAACAGATTTTCCGTTTTAAACTTTATGCATGGACTTTTAACCCCACTGGTTCCTGTTTAGCAGCTTTAATGTTTGAAAGAAAGTGCTAAGAAGCATTAGAAGCACTTGTTTCTAACATTCATCCCAGTTCGTGTGTCGAGATTTTGAAAACCAATAACTGGAACATTTTACAAACATCTCGAATTTAGTGAAAATTGCCCAACATATGAGGAACACGCATTTGCAATGCAATTGGGCTCACATTTGTGAGACTTTGAGCTATTGACATTGTAAATGACAATGCCTTTTATTTATCTGTTTTGAAAATCTGCAAGCGCTGCATAAACATGCACTTTGTACTTGTAGTATACATAGCCATGACGTTTGAGTGTCCAGTTTTTTACTTTCCTCTACTATTTGTCTGGAAACCCAACAAGAGAGCTTTGCAAATCAAACAATCTGCTTGTGAACATCCCACATCTGAAGATTCCATACCTACGGGACATTTTGTTCTACTTTCACCTTTTTGTGAAACACACCACTGCCTCTCTGATCTATGTTATCAGCTAGTATAAAATATTATCAAGACCATCTGTTTCCTTGAACCTACATTTTAGTTTGCAGTCTAAGATTATTTTGGCGTGAACATCTGTTACTTGCTCCACATTCATTTTGTTCCAACATCCCTTACCTGCTTGCGATGCTTTAACTTGTTCAGAAAACTTAAATCCACCTTACTTTACCTTTTTGGGAGACTTAATCATAACCCAATTACCCACGTTAATTTGTCTAGTTTTTACATTTGTGTTGTTTTATTTTTACATACTCTGTCATAGATCCTATTTCTAACACTATCATGTGTAGTGTTTTCATCACATTCGTTAATATATTCTTTCAATCACTCATACTACAAAATGGTTCTTGACCTCTTTTCCTGAGCATACTGAAAGGCGATCTCCTGTGTACTATGAGAGCAGGGCTCGAAAAATGTACTCGACCGCTCGCAAATGCGAGTGATTTTTGTGAAGGGCGAGCCAGTTTTCAGGCCTACTTGACCGGCCTGGCGAGTGCTATCTGCCGCCACTGCAGTAGCAGGTGAAAGGCTCTAGGGGGCAGCACGCACCACCTAGCATAGTGGTGGTGGTGCGGTGTGCGGTGAAGGCTCTAGGGGGCAGCAGGGTACGACGCCAATCAAGTGGTGGTGCGGTGTGCGGTGAAGGCTCTAGGCGCCAGCAGGGTGCACGCACCACCTAACATAGTGGTGGTGGTGTGGTGCGCTGCCTATTGTTTTGTGGGTCCTAGGGCCGTCAATCGTGTAGCACGCGAAAAGCGCTACCAATGACGGCCCAAGACATCATTTTGGCCTGCCCCCGCGCTGTGCTGCTTAAAGTGCAGCAGTGACGCAGCACGCCACCACGCGCTCTCTTCAGTGGAGTCGGGAGTGCAGGGCGATTTGGCTTGCCGTCTAGGAGAGGTGAGTCGCAGTTTTTTCCATTATGTATGATTATGGGGATGTTAGGGCGCTGAACGTTTTATGCATTCCTCCTTTATAAAAGTAACCTATCTAAATGATCCTGTTCTCTTCTCACAGCTCTAGTCTCCTCTGCTGAAGTGACTGCAATCCTTGTGTTGGATGGCACAAGCTTAGGAGGGTTTTGTTTTTGTCCTTTGCAACGATTCCATCTGTAGTTGAGGGTTTCTAATAGCCTTGAGTTGTGACCTACCTTCATCTTGGTTTAAATAATTATAGATCTAGTTGCCAACACATTTGCCCAGCTGCGTAATATAATATATATAATATAACTTTGCTGACAATTTCAATTTGGCTAGTGCTACTCTGTCTCATTTCCCAGCATATTAATTGTAAGAGAGTTTTTTCGAATTTCCTGAACATTCATTTGGGAATGCATATCAACGGTGTTGCAAAGTAATAGAATAGGTGTCGTAGCACCTCCATTTTAGAAATGGATAGTTTCCCTCTTGTTGAGAGTGGCAGCGTATTCCGGAAGCTATATCCACTTCTTTTCACTGCAGTGCAGGCGTTGTATTGCCATTTAGTAGATCACTTTGTGCTCAGCCTATTTGTACCACCGGCTTTCTCATTGCAATATATTCCATTTCAATCGCTGCGATTTCAGGAAGGGACTGTGCATCCATGTTGTTTTGTGTTGAGTAAATGTAGGAATTACTCCTGTTTACTTTAAGACCAGACATGGTGCCGAATCTCTCTAATGTAGTTATAACCACACATTTCAGATATCGCTTGCGCCAGGAACCTCGTATACGCCCCCCCTCCCTCTTTTCCCTCCCCGGGTGCACAAATGCTCTCATACTTAGTATGTAGATAAAATTCGAGAAAGGGTAATAAAATGTATCACCTACTTTATTTGTTATTTCCCAGAAAAAAGTGGGACATGAGCTGACTCTTACCTCACCTGAGGTCCAACAGCTCCTGCGTCTCAACAGCCATAATTGTGACCTCGTGCCTTATAACAAAGTAGATCAACGCTTTTGATTATCCGATCACAGTAATCCTTGAACAATTTATCCGATCACAGTAATCCTTGAACGATATATATGTGGTCATCCTGTATCTCACTTCTTCAAACATACATGTGTTCATATTATTAAACCCAAAACCCGAAGTGCGTTAAAAGCATACAGCATTCTGTGCTGAATTAATTCAAGAGTCAAATGGAATAACCCTGCATGATAAAAAAGTTAGGGGGAGAAGATTCCATTCGTATTAACCCACCTTCTCTCCATGACACAATTGATGTCTATCTACTTCTCCTTTATCTAGGGGATGATTTCAGAATGTGTGCCCTTTTACAGAATTGCTTCCAGTGTTCCTGGGTTATTCTGAATAGATAGAGGGGATATTGTAATTTGCTATGATAGGCTGAACAGTCTCCAATGTAATTTCTGTTCCTGTAACACTGTTTATTTATATATAATATAGTTGCATTAGAACATTGTGTGATCATGTACTATATATATAGCATGAATGTACTATGCTGACACTGTTTCTCGTTGCTCAAGTGGGTGTATTTGTGAATATTTGTATGTTTCCCTCACCTTCATTGCTTGATTTTGCTCGCAAGAAAGTGTCACTCATCACTCATCACCTAGGTGCGGATTGTGCAGATTGTGTGACCGCTAATTACGACAGCTCCAGTTTCCCCCCAAAAAGTACGTTTAGGCCCAGAGTTAGGCCTTGGGAGGGGGGAGTGAGCTTCACTATCGGAGTTGTTTCCGTAAAAAGATGGCGCAATTGCAGGGAACAGCCTCAGCTGCTAGAATCCACAGGGCAGACCCCAATGTCACATTAAAACTAGACTATTGGTTTTGTCAGTGCCTATGCCAGGAGTACTATTTGGAATGATTAAGGTTGTGTCCAGATCAGAGAGACCTGGTAGCTTTTCTTTTTGCTGCATGCTGGTTATTAGGGAGCAGGATTTTTTAATATGTGACAGTAAGTGTGCCTGACCGGAGACGTTTTAAACTGCTATGTGCGTGCCTGCCTGGCGTAAGCAGTGTTGCAGCTGGCGTGCTGGTGAGCCCATGTGTCTGTGGTGGGTAAGTTGACCTTGCCTCCTTTTCTTTTGTTAGTCTTGTTGTTGGTGCATTGCTGTGATGTAAGTCCACCTTAATAGTAAGTGGGTTGTTGGCGCTGCAAATGTTTCGAAAAAAATTCATATGCGATCAATTTGTGGGACGAGTGTATTGATGTTAGGTCGAGTACAAAAGTCTACTCACTCGACCTGCAGGTCAAGTAAGTTTTTTTAGATTTGTCGAGCCCTGGAGAGGTGATAGTAACATTCCACACATTTTGTCTAAAAAATCCATCCACTCTTGAAATACTTGCTATTGCTGTTCGCATGCCTTTTTTTAAAATGTGAACAGCTCCACAAGTTCCGTTGGCTGGGGGACTATATAAAACTATTTGTAACTGCTTTATATCATATTAGATCCTAAATCTTTGCATACATTCAGACACAACATTTTTACCATTGCCTGTGACACTCTCCATAGGGGTTCCCTCAAATGAAAAAACATACTTGTTATTACATTTGCAGTCTTAGCACCACCTACAAAATCAAAATAAATCCATTTGAATGATAGCCTATTAAATCTGTTATATACTTCAAATTAGAACTTAATATGTTGTAAGGGTTTGCAAAATCCAAACCCACTTTCTCTCAAGGAGCTCCAGGAAGTTTTCCAATTTTTATCTGCCACTAAACACTGTCTGGACTCTTGCTAATCCAACATGCCACATGGCTACCTAATAAGGGCCACCCGTAGTACTGCTTAACGTTTTTTACAAGTTGATATTACCCTGTGGAAGTCCTTCATGTGCTATTTCAACAAATAAATCTCTTAGCTCAATATATTGATTCTGCCTCATAATCATTTCATGAGCAATGCATAGCTCTGGTGCTACATGTGCGTAATGCACTAAATTACTGTTCAGTGACCTGTCTTTTGGCCCACCAGACTTAATGCACTTTATTTGACACCTTTCTCGTAAGCGTTTTACCAATCAATGTAATTTATTCTCCTGCTAAATTTCTGAACAGCAGGAAGTGCAGCAGCAACACATTCAGAATCGTCCAGAACTTCAGCATTGCCATCACATTTTAAAGGTATTCTTGACAGGCAGTCCGCCCTAATATTCCTGCCTCCCGATAACTATTTAATGATAAAGTTGTACTCCTGCAAATTTGGCAGTAATCTGAGAAGTCTTGCTGACGCCTTTCCCACACATTTGCAGTCAAGCAAAAACGTCAATGGTTTATGGTCTGTGAATATTTCAAAACTAACACCCATATTTAATTAATCAACTTCTCATATTTGTAGGCTAATGTTTCCCATTCGATCGTACTGTAGTTGGTCTCCCATTAACTTAATGATCTGGAAGCAAATACAGTCATACATTCATGCCCATCAACCATTTGATGTAAAACTGCTCCCATAACCCAACATGCTAGAATCTACAGTAATGATGCATGTTTTGTCTGCTATAAAAGCATAAAAATCTGGTGCATCAACCATCATTTGCTTCATTTTCACAAAGGCATGTTATGTCTCTGGAGACCAAATTAAGTTAGCACCTTTCTTCAAAAGAAGTCTTTATGGTTGTACAAAATAAGCATAACCATGAACAAATTGTGCATACTATTCACTCAAACCTAGAAAACTCTTTTACACATCCTTGTCTGGAGGAGGTTGTGCATCAACTGTGTCTTGAATGAGGCTGTGTTTGGGTCTAATGACAGATACTGACACAGTGGCTGCTAAATAATCAACATCTTGAACAAAGAACTTTTATGTGTCTTCTCTTGCAGTCATTCCTTTTCTTTCAGTATGTCTAACACTTCTTCCAGAATGATATCATGTTTCTTTGGATGATGGGCAAAGATCAGTATATCACCCTGAAAGGCCTGTATTCCAGATACATTTGAAAACAGACAGTCCGCCAGTTTCTGAAAACTCTTGCTGCAGAGGCTAACCCAGATGGTAAACACAAGTAGCTAAAAGCACCAAACGGTGCGACAGATGTCATCAGCGCCCAAGACTCTGGTAATAATGGGACTTGATGGTATGCTGATCTTAGGTCTATAATGGAAAAGTACTTTGCACTCCCATTTTTGGCTAATGAGTCCCGAATTTTAGGTAACAAATGGTAATTGACTGGTATATAACTATTTAAAGTGTGTAAATCAGCACATAAACAAATTTTGCCTGTTTATTTTGAGTGATAAAAACAGGTGACATGTTTATTTTTGTTAATAAAAAGAGTTAAAAAAAAAAAAAAAAAAACAGGTGAAACAATTCTGTTAACTCTACAGCTTCTATTATTTTCTCAGCACACACTTGTTTAATAATGCTTTAAATCCTTCCTGACACGTAATGGTACAGATCTCAGTTTGTCCTAAGGGAATAGCCAGGTTTTTTCAATCTAGTATGGTGTTCAATTCCTAAAACTTTACGCATTTGTCCATTGAATTGAGGACATTTTTCGAGCAACTTCTTCACCCTAGCCCTATTATGTGTATCCTGCCCCACTCAGGCCCGGACTGGCCGTAGCGGGCACCGGGCAATCCCCCGGTGTGCTGCACGGGTGGAGGCCGGTTTTGGGTCCCTGGGGGCCGTATTTGTTACAGGACCGTTTTTGCAGCATAGCTGCAAAATCGGCCCTGTAACAAAATCGGCCGAAAACCGGCCCTGGCAAAAACCTCGGCGGCACCCCCAAGCCCCGGGGGGCCGGCCGAGCACTTTGCCAGGGCCGGTTTTGGTTCCCAGTCCGGCCCTGGCCCCACTACTTTACATTCAGTTCTGTTAATGTGTTAATTATCTACGACTACTGGAATTTCTGCTCCTGTTTTCAATAAAGTTTCCATTTTAGCCAAATCTTGTCAATTGACAATGTCTCTACCTGTAATTGCCACATACATCTTAGTCATGGTTTGTCTTACCGAACAGTATAAAGAATCAGTGAAAAATCCAAGGATGTCAATATCATAATCACCATAGGCTTTGGGACTAATATCTGGAGTACATAAAATACAACTTTTACCCAATGATCATAGAATATTTTGTCTAGAATAACAGTGATCGCAGACCCACAGTTCGCCATAGCCTCTATTGTATTTGCCTTTATGTACTTAGTATAATAGACCTTTAACTGTGTTTCACTGTGTTTCCTAGAATAAATTCATCGGCTTTTATGGTCCAAATGACTTTGTTTAATCTTTCATAGCATTTTTCTTGCTACACACCAATCCTGTTTAATTTCGCAGATAATCTACCACTCTTACACACTGAGTAGAAGTGACAATTTGTTTTGCATATGCTACACCTTTTTCCGGAGCTGGACAAGATGAATTTTTAGCACATACTTTTGACTCTTTGTTTTGAACACTAGTCCTTCAATCCTTGTAATTGATAACACATACAGCACTGTATCCTTAATGCACCCTAATGATGAATTACCAAAATCCTGGATCAACTGAAATTGCTTTTGTTAAATATATATATATATTCACTTAAAAAACCATAGGTTTCACACAAGTTATAGTTAGCTGTACATTTCACTCGTAAAAAACCAATGAAATTCCACGTTATAGTTAGATCAGGTAACTATAACTCACGCGCCCGCAATCCACTGCTCATGACGTCACATATTACATCACTCATGACATGGTCAGTGGCATCACTCATGAGATCGCTGATGACATCATCCTTTTGATAGAGTGGCGGTCGCGCAAGTTATAGTTACCTGATCTAACTATAACGTGGAATTTCATTGGTTTTTTACGAGTGAAATGTACAGCTAACTATAACTTGTGTGAAACCTATGGTTTTTTAAGTGAATTTGCAAGGTTTTTTAAATGCTAATTCCTAACTATAACGTGTGTAAAACCTATGGTTTTTTCAGTGAATTTGTACGGTTTTTTTAAATGCTAAGTTATGTATTTATTTTTAATTTTGCGCGCACGGTGCGCCCACGTTGCGCATTTCGTACCGTGCACGCCTCGCCATTTTTTACAAAATATGAATTGTTTTTTTCTCCCTTGGGGGTCCTTAGATTTATATATTAAATGTGATTGTTAATTCTTTTTTTAGTTTTTTTTTACCGTACGCGTACGGTAAGCTTACCGTACGCGCACTCCGTGATTTTTTTAAAATATTTTTAAATTTATTTTTCATACTTTTTGGTCCTTCGTGAACCCCCTGACGAACGCTAGGGGGTCTGCAACTCTCTTCGTTGCCCCCTTTTCATGTTATCAACATTTGTTTTTCAGTGCGAGAGACAGAAAATGGCGGCCGATACTTTCTGATTTCGACCGATTCGAATGTTTACAGTCATGTAACCACCAATCAGAAGTGAGCTCGCGCACGGCACCGTACGCGTACGGTAAGCTTACCGTAAGCGCACGGAGCGCGCTTACAGATATATATATTGATTTAAATGCTATTTTTTCAGAACCTACTGAACAGATTTACACCAGACCTGCAAAAGGCACATCCCTGACCTGAAGACTACCTCTCTGCCCAATTTCAAGTAATTCTGTTCAGCCGTTCGGGCTGTAGCTCGGACTAAAGGTCCTATGGGAAAATGCATGGGGAAAACGCGTTTTGGGACCCCCTTTTTTTCTCAGCCCCCGCTTGACGAATCCCCCCGAGACTTTCAGGGTAGGAGCAGAGCGTAGCGCCCCATTAGTTTTGAAAAATTCGGGAGGATTCGTCAACCGGCGCCAAAGTTATTCCAAATAGAATGTTGCGGATTTCCTATGGAAACACGGTCCTAACTATAACTATCTACTGGCGACCGCCAGTAGATAATATATATATATATATATATATATATATATATATATACATATCGATATATAGATACGGGTGTAAACTAGCGAAGCTGCTTATATTATTACACTGATTCCTCACTGCTTTGTATGTTTAACACATACAGCACTGTATCCTTAATGCACCCTAATGATGAATTACCAAAATCCTGGATCAACTGAAATTGCTTTTGTTATATATATATATATATATATATATATATATATATATATATATATATATATATATATATATATATGTATATATATATATATATATATATATATATATATATATATATATATATATATATACACATATCGATATATAGATACGGGTGTAAACTAGCGAAGCTGCTTATATTATTACACTGATTCCTCACTGCTTTGTTTCCTTTTGAAGAATTTGTGCCTTTAAAGCAATATACTAGCTTTGTCTGACAATTGCTTTTCTAAGCACGCTACCACATCTTTACATTCGTCCCATAGGCCAACTTGTCCTTGTGGGGGATCTTCTCTGGTAAGTTGTCAAACACTGCTGGCCAGCGTGTCCTAAGTGATTAAATAAAATCACCACTTTCCTTGGTGCTTCATATTTGACAGCATCTGTGGCCACCAAATAATTTTCAAAAATCCAAATGTATTTTACACAAGAACGGTGTAAAATGCCAGCGGCTGCTTGACAGTATGCGAAATGGCCATGGCGAACACACATTCACAGTCTTTTCAAAAGACAACTACACAAACAGTTAGGGCTGCAAATGGTTAAAACACACAGTTGTGCTCAGCAATTCACTAAAATGTCAGTGATGATATAGGAAACACCTTGACTGAAAATATTTGATGTGCTCGACAGAGTGATGAAGTGGGTATTCAATAATAAGTTCTCAGCTTACTGTTGCCTTAGATTTCTCCAGAGGATCAGTGGAGTACTGTACAACAAACCTTGGACAGGTTATCCGATAGTTAACTGCTGTGTTAGCTTTACAAAACAAATTGAAATGTTGTCGTAATAAGTTCATAGAAACCTGTCTACATGCTATGTTGCATGTGATGCTGCAAACCACAATGGTATTTGTTCTAGAAGGTGACCACTGGTGCCCATATCACAAGCACAGACTTGCAAAGTCTTGTGGGGCAAGTGTGCGTAAAAGGGGAAGCCTGTGACTGGACAGCTCGATACTGAACCCGTTGTAATAGCAGGCTCTCACGTTGAAGTGGATCTCAATTTCCTGCTATGGCAAGTAATTTTCTTTCCTTTGCAGCGGACCTTCTTTCACCACCAAATGTATTCTCTCTACCAACATCCACCAGCAGAATGGTGGCAACAAGGCATATTGCCGAATATTCACTACTGTGAATTCAACTTTACATTTGCCATCTGCTGGTGGCACAAAGATTTGTTGGGTCCCACAAACTACACAGCTCATCGCCAATACATGGAGTGTGAACAGCAATGAATGAATCCATAAAGAGGTAGGTTCTTTGCAAAAGAATTAATTTAGTGCAGGTGAAAAGAACACATGATGAGGCAGTCGTCCATCAGGAGCTATCACTCTCAGCAGCTGTCAATGGCAGACCTCTCAGAAGGAGACATCCCACCAGCCAACCTCCCATAGTCCAGATTCACTGTGACACTAAAAGTGAACTAAAATATGCTTACCACAAGCACACTGATACTCTGCATCATGCATGAATGAAAGTCTGCTTGCGTCATTTGTGCTCAGTGTAAAGGGCTTTGAATTCCTGGATCTTTGGAGTCATTTGATCAATGACAAAAGATTGGCTTTAGCAAAGGACTAAGAAGCAGGAGAGGAAGAGACAAGCTGACTCATATGCCACCTTTAAGTTTTCCATACAGAGGATCATAAATAAATATAAATAAAGATAACATAGCATAAAGCTTTAAAAATCAGTTTCCCTTATGAAAGAGACATTAGCTGGTACAGACTTCCTGCTTGTAAACTAACCCGGGTCCTTTATGAAGTATTTAGTAAATAACGTGTGTTCAATAAGTCATTTATACAACGAAGAGGTCTGGTTACTGTAAATGAATCCTGCACTTTGATACTTAATTTGACAACAGACTTTGTTCCCCGCATTCTACGCCAGGACTGGAAGTACAAAGGTAATTGAATCCTTTGTGTGGTTTGTTGTATTTCTTAAAATGTTAGACCTGTTTGAATTTACTTTTAATCCCTAAAGCAACCCATTCCTCTCAGCGCAGATGCTCTGAGGCTGCTGGAAAGGTAAAATAACACATTCTTTCACTGTTGAAGACACCCCTGTTCTGATGGGAAAAAGTGGCAGTTCTTTTGCAATCAAGGTGTTGCTGTCCTGCTGAAAAATAACAGGACTGCTCCATTAGGAAAAAAAAGGTTTTTATTCGGAGCCTGCCACTGCCTACACATTTAAAGCAATGATTTGAGCGTGCCTGTAGCAGACGGGAATGCTCATTTTTCGTGAACTATCATCAAGCTGGTTTCCAGGGGTTCACAAGGCCAATTATAGCCCTGGCAGCACTCAGGCATGTTCTCAGAAGCACATTATTATCACCTTAGATTGCAGTGATCATACCTTTGCAATATGGAGTGCAGCGCATCTTCAGCCCTCCGCCGAGATTGGATTCTGAATGTGGCAAATGGTCTTTCTGTGTGTTTGTTCCTGCATGCTGGTGCAATCCATGAGCGAAATGCCCTGTAAAACATATCGTTTGTGGGTCACCGTCGCTGAGTGAAAACAGCCAGTCTCCACCTTCTTTTACTCGCACAAGAGGATTAGTAATTCCATTTGATAAGAGGCGAGGATTTCTATGTTCTTTGTTTTGCAGGGATAACAAAGTGTAGCCTTCAACAAAATGCTATGGAGGTGTGAGGCGCATTTGGAAATAGGACCTGCAGTGTGAGCCTGGTACTTTATCTTAGGTGGTTAATTTGTATCTGACTTGAACCTGTCGGCAGCTTTAGAGTCAAGTCAAGTCAAGTCAAAAGTAACGTTTATTTAGACCATTGGTCTTTAAACAACATAAAAACATATCACCCCATATAATAATCCTAAAATCGTACTCATTTCATCACGATTTCCGTTAAAAAAATCCAATTTTCATGTGCTTTCTTCCGAATTTACACAGTATTAAATCTATAATTCATAAACATGCCTGTATATAGACATATATATTTTAAAAACAATAAAAGTTCCATAATATATTTTTTCAGGAAGAAACTGTATATGTCGAATAAAACTTTATCCAAAAACTATCATAACTTTTGACCATCCATTTCCTTTTCCATGAAAATCCTTTTCACCGGTCTCCATGTACTTCGCAATGGCTATTGCAGTTTCAAGGTCTGGCATACCTGTAAGAAGTTCGATAGCATGTGCACGCAAAACGGTACCGTATTTTAAAAGGTGGGATGTAAAAACTGTTTCCGCAGGACTAGCACTTTTGGGCAGTCCACTAAGATGTGTAAATTATCGCATTTTGTACCCAGCCTACATATACATTTACCATCGGGTTGCACCTTTAGAGGGTAAACCTCGTGCAACTTAAGCAAAACATTCAAAGTGAGCACAGAGGGGAGAGTCTCTCGGGTCATGGCGCTGAGCTATGCGCACATGCTCCAAAATAGATTTGTCTTGAACGTTCCCTTGAAACTGGTACGGTAGCCTTCCTCATTCAGTGGAGCTGGAAAAAACCTTACTGATGTTTCACCTGAGGTAGGTCGAACCTAGCAGCACGCATGCGCTGCACTGCGAGGTATGCTGTATCTACTCGTGGTGTTTAGACCACGCCCACTATTTTCCATTTGTCCCTTTGTCTGCCTTTCTGAGTTCCTTTCTTTGTATTGGTAAGCGTTGTTTTTTTACCCACCTGTGAGTGTGTTTTTCACTTTGTGGCTCCTGCTACATTTTCTCTTACTTGTTGATTCATGTATTGTTTGCTCAGGGCACTCTTTTATTTGCTAAATTGGTCCTGTGCTGTAAACACAGCTTCAACATGACTGCGCTATATTTTATAAATACTTTTATTGACACCGTTTTGGCTGCCTGGGCAGCAGACAGCAGGCATGGGGGCAGCTTTGCCAGCACACACTGGCCACGCTTTTTAAAAAAAAACATTTTTTTAAGGTCACAGTTTTACCAACAGTGAGACTCGAACCCTATTCCCCAGGTGCGAAGTCGGCAGCTCTGGAGGTTACGCCACAGCCTCTCTCTTGCTGGGAATAGGCATCAGTGTTGCTGAACTGTCTGTGCACACGCTCTGCGATAATATGTGACAGACATAGGTGTCTGGGACTTAAAATATTTGCGGCATTGATTGGAATTCCCCACTGACCACCACCCCTCCTGGCAATTCTCTACTGGCCCCCACCTCTCTTTGCCAAGCCTCAGTGCTTCGCCCCTTTCCTCCACACCCCCACCACCCCACCTGTGTGCCTTCAACAGCTGCCATGCACTGTCTACCCCCTGCCCTATCTCTTGCACTCTCAGTGCCGTGGGTAGCAATTACTCTATTCACTCTCCGTGCCTATTCTCTAGTCACTATTTTCTTTTCACAATCATTATTATTTACTATTAATTATTTATATGATTTTCTATTAACTATATTCTCTGTTCTCTATTCGGTCTCAGTGCCGCGGGCAGCTATTATTCATATTCTTCTCTTTGTTAACGAGGTTATTAAAGAGCCTGAAAATTCTGCAGGGCGGGGTTACGAGGGCGGGGTTAGGGAGCGGGACTGAGAGTTTACAGCCAGCACAGACGAGTCCCTGGAGTGGAGGCGCGTGAGTGAGCAAGACCGGTGCAAAGAAAGGTGAGTTATTGTCCAAACGAACAGCGTAGGGCCTCAGCTGCGTTCTCTCACATTCTCTTACAGATCCACCAGTCCTCCAACCTGTTGCAATCAGTCCACTCTTCTGGTTGGTGTTGCTCAACCCTGCAATCTATCAAACTCCGTGAACAGCTCTTTCAATCTGCTTCCTCTAGGTTCCCCCAACGTCCTTCGATTTCACTGGCTATCCTTACGTTCTACGGTGCTTCATCAATGTTTAATCCATCAGATCATGTATTGCCCTCCATATTTTGTTTTCTCACTCCTGTCCTTCTTCCGTTCAGTTTTCCTCTTTCTACTCCTCCACTTTTCCTTTTTGATTACCTTTCACTGGCCAGACTTCCTCTACTGAAACATTCGAGGGTTGTTTTTTCATAGGGACATATTGGTTCTATCCTATGGGATAAATGCTTTCTGTGAGTTGTAGTAAGTAACCTTAGTTCCATTCTGTTAAACCAACTGGGCTAACACAAATAAAAATAGTTATTTAGTGAAAAAGATGAGGACTGTAAACGTTGTGCCCCAGTGACATGGAATCATGCACATACCCTGTCCTCAGTCGCAGATTTCCCAGGTTGATCCTCTAATGCCCCTGTTCACCTTTTTAATCACTCCATTCACCCCATTGCCTCTACTGTGCCCCACATTCACCCTATATACTGTCTCCAGTCCACTCCTTTGTCTCACCAATGCTTCACTATTTTTTTTTTCCCTTTTGCCCCTCCACTATACCAGATACAAGTTGCAGCCCTTCTATGCAGCAGAATCTTCTTGATACAACTTCATCCAGTTAATTGTCATTGCTGTTGTTCACTGTCTCAGGTTCCACATATTGTCCTTTCACCTCTTTACACCTCTTCCTAGACCACCACAGTCATTTGTCCCACTGCCGCTTTTACACTTACTCCATATCAAGACCTTGGATCCTGTTCCACCCACACATCTGACCAGAAGTTTGTCTGCTTCCCTCATCTCCATTAAACTCCCATGTACCTTTCATCCCTCAGGGTCCCACTGCGGCCTGCTCATCCTCCTGACCACCCTCCTGCGACCACTTTTCACATCCCGCTGCTCAAGTCCGATATTACCCATCCCTTTTCTCCCAAGTTTCTCATTTCATGGTACCTCGTATTTCTCCACTATGTTGTTAACCGGTTCACCCCTTGACCCCTGCCCCCCACCCCGCACCATCTCTTCTTTGCTACCTTTCTGGCATTCGTTCGCTCATTCTTATTCCCTCCTGTTTCTTTTTTCTATTATCTCTGCTTCTGTTCATAATGCCTTTAATCAGATTTTTTTCTTTTTTAACAATGTGTTCAACACACATACAAAACACCAAGCATAGCAGTCCTAAATTCGGAATTACGCTTAATTGAATTATGCAAATATTTTGTAAACATTCAAATGAGAGTTGGACGATTGAAGGCCTGGCCCTTCAGACATTCTGCGATATAATTTGTTGGGGACTAAAGGTCAGCAAAAAGGAAGTTTGTGTGTGTATGGTCTTTACCGCAGTTGCCATTTGAAAATGCACACATTGGTATTGTATTGTGCAGCATTTCTATACCTTTTCTTATATCTTATGGGGCCCATTTTGCATGTGCAGACCTACACCATTGGGGTGTGCACGGTTGGTGCAGAGCGTTGTATTTGTTGTGATCCTTGGTGTCTTGACTGAGTGACCGGAGAGATGCTTTTATCTTGTCTTGGGGTGCAGTGCATAACATTGTGATGGAGGTGGTAGTGTTAAAGCCTCTCATAATATAATTATAATTGGTTGAGGTTTATTGTTTACTTTGCAGGTTCCATGCTATGCTTCATGCTTTCTGTTACAAAATAGGCAGGCATTTACCTGGATTGTCGTCGGTCTAGGTTTCCAGTCCTAGGGGGACACAGCCCTTAACCACCGATTATCAGTGATACAAAATAATCATCAAAAAAGTATTACAAAACGATAATTAAAAGCCATTCAAATCTTACAATATGTAGAACTGACGCTCTCTCAATTTTATTCATCTTTGATTTTGCTGTTATTACAAACACTTGTTTTCTTTTACAAAACTACAAATGCAATTAGGGTTACAGCAAACAAATGATGGACAGAATGCTGACAATGCAAACATTTTCCCCCAGTCAAAAGATCTGGGTTAAATCTATCGTTCATTTGCCCACTACGCCACCCCAGTTTGGACCCAGCCATGTGCAAATCAGTCTTCACCCCGTGCCCCATGGGAACATTCCAGACCGAACTGCCAGGCCAGGCCAGGTCCTCCCTGGACCGGAAACAAGCATCCTGGGACCGGTTTCAGGGTATGTCACCCTTCTTCAGCCAGGCTAGCTTGAATCCAGTGGCACAGTGAGCAAGGGACCCACGTCTGGGCATACCCATCCCACTTAGGGTGAAAAGTGTTAGAGCAAACAATTGATGGACGGATTGCTGAAAATGCAAACATTCTCCCCCAGTCAAAAGATCTGGATTAAATCCATTGTTCTTTTGCCCACTACGCCACCCCAGTTTGGACCCAGCCATATGCAAATCAGTCTTGACCCTGTGCCCCATGGGAACAGTCCAGACCGAACTGCCAGGCCAGGCCAGGTGCTCCCTGGACCAGAAACAAGCATCCTGGGACCGGTTTCAGGGTATTTCACCCTTCTTCAGCCAGGCTCGCTTGAATCCAGTGGCATAGTGAGCAAGGGACCCACGTCTGGGCATACCCATCCCACTTAGGGCGAAAAATGTTACAGCAAACAATTAGGTCCTCCGCAATTTTTATATAAATGCAATTACACAGGTTCTCCTCCACATCAGTGCACCTCCGCACTAGCACAGCACCACCACAGCACCAGCGCAACCCCACCTCAGCAATCCATCACCACCTCAGCATAACTCAGCACCACCTCAGCATCAATAGAGAACCACCACAGCATCAGCACAGCACCACCACAGATTTAGCAAAACACCACCTCATCAGTCCTCCACCACCAGTGCAGCACCACCTCAACATCAGCGCAGCACCACCTCAACATCAATGCACCACCACCACCACCTCAACATCAATGCACCACCCCCAGCGCAGTCACACAGCAACACCAGCACAGCCCCACCTCAGCATCAGCACAGCATCAACGCAGCACCAGTGCAGCACCACCATCTCAGCATGCCTCAGCCCCACAGCATCACTCAGCACCACCTCAGCATCACCTCTGCACCAGCACCCCACCACCTCAGTATCACTCTCTGTCACCCCCCGAAATCTGGCATCTGTTGATTCTCCCCTAATATCCGTCCGCTGCTCGTGTTATAATTCAGGTCTATTTCCCAATCCCCACCCTAATGTTGTTTATGCCCCCACCTTAACAAAAAACAAAACCTATAAAAAACCAGCATTAGAACAGACTAGAAGAACTTGCCAGCATTGCAAGGACAAAAAAACTAGAAGACATTTTTTGTGTTAATTCTTGATTTAATAGGGTCCTTCATTGTACATAATTTCTTGGTTATACATATATATATATTTATATAGTAACAAAAACGCTTATAACACTTTTTTATTATAACTTTTCAACATGCTGCACGACAGCCTCACTGCTCTACAGCATAGCTTAAAGACATTGGCAAAGCCAGCAGCTCTGGCTATACACTTCTAAGGTCCCCAAGACGAGACCTATTGGCTATGCCAATGCTTGTTTAACCTGTTAGCCTGAGAAGCCCTGAGTGCTGGTGCGTCTCTGCATTTTTTGTGAGATACGATCTCATGGTTTCAGTTTTATTTTCATCTATAAGTTTAATATTTGGGTGACGTGTTTTATGTCTTTGCTATTTGTATGCAGTGATTTAAAAGTTTAATCATCAATTAAGTTTGGATTTGTCTGTGTATTCTTATTAGGGGGATAGCTCATCTGACCACGATTTCTCTCTTTAGGGTACAGGCTATTTTGACTGGTGTTCCTGCACCTCTCCTATTACTTTTATGTGTGTATATTGTTTGGTAAAGAATTCTGGAGCTTGAGCGTGCTGTACTTTGGAGGTGAGAGGGCCAGGTGAGATTAACAGAAATTAAGAAGGGAGGCTTTAAAACACATGAGATGCTGGTAGAGACATGGTGGGGACTATCATCTTTGTGTAATAGATACTTTTTAAACTTTTGCTGTATTTCAAGATGTCATTTTAATAGTGCAGACGTAGGAGCAAGAGAACCTGTGTGTGAAAGATCTGCCTATAAAGTGCCTAAGCCTTGCAGGTTCCATAGATAGGCTATTGAAAGAGGCTGAACTCATGTTGTGAGGGGTAGACCCCAGACTACTTCATATTGAACTTCTGCTGGAGCTATACATTCCAATCATTTGAACCCAGAGGTTTCTCATCATCAAGTGATAGGACCACGTTACCTCTCCTGGGGCATGTAGGCTCAGCATTGTGTGCCAGCGATGTTACATTGGCGTATTTCCAATAATTTATGTGCAATCTTTCTCCAAGGTTGAGGATGATAGAAAGACTCAGGATCCGCAGCAGAAAGAGATGGGAGAACACGCGTTTTGTGATGACATTTAATTTTCACAGTTTCTGACAAATGTGCTGCTATGATTGATTGAAGTGCCAGCAGTGCAGGTTAATCACAGTTAACTGGCCCCACTATTCCGGGAAGTCAGACAATTGGGACAACTACCTGCCTCTTGGAAATGTTCCATTATTGCCCCTATCTATAAAGGCGGTGAGAAATCTGCTCCCAAAAACTATTGTTTAGTTGCTTTAATTGACAACGAAGCGAAATACTACGCGGGCACCCTACTTGAGGATCTTCAGCTATGGGCAGCGGAACAATGAATTATACCACTCAAATAAACCAGCTTCGCTAAAAACACAGGAACTTTAACCAATATCTTAACACTGTCATTACTCATAGACAAGGCAACAACAACAAAACAGTCACTTCATCTGTGTTTTGTAGACTTTAAGGCTGCCTTTCATAACATCGTGAGAGCCAAACTTTGGGAAAAGCTGGCAAACTGGAAGATCCCGCAGGCATTGCTGGGCGCACTAATAGCCCTTCACACAGAAAACTGGGTGCAGGTCAAACTGGGCGACGGCACATGCCTGTCAAGGCAAATTTCAACAACCAAAGGGTTTAAACAGGGCTGTGTGCTTGCACCAACTCTGTTTAACCAAATCTGTTTAACCTTTAACCTCTGCCCTGACACAGACATTAGACCAATGCAATGCACATGCTCCAATGGACAAATGCAACACTTCACCTCTCTAAATGCATTACCAAGTCGATTGCAGACCAGCCAGAACACCAAGAATGGTTCGAGATAAGAGGCCTCCTTAAAATCGATACCAAAACGACTACTATAGATACTGCTAGGAGCACATATTAGTTTCAAGATCGCCGAAATAACAGACAAGGCAGTAAGCACACTTCGGGTTCCTGTACCATCTACTAGACAAACTCCACACAGCACTGAGACAGAAACTAACAAGAGGGAAAAAAGCGCGACTGACACTGGGGTCTAAAAAAACAAAGAAATCCAAGACTGTGATTCAGGTTTTCTCCCAATTAGCCCCCAGAACCACATGCCAGAATTCATAAGAACAATTTAGACTTTCTTACCTTCCAAGCACATCCTAAAACACATCTTTCCACAGCATTTCTACAGTAGTATTCTCCTATAGCTAGGTCCCAGCTACTCTGATTCCCCAGACTGTATTTTGAGTTCAGCCTAGTGAATACGCTCATTGAATTGGTATATGTAAAGTGGCATGCCTCCCCTGTGGCTATGCCACACTCGATAGATGCAGTAAATTAAATAAATCAATAAAACATTGGATAGTCGTTTCAACTTTACTCTTTACTATCTTCTTTCCTCCAGCATTTTGGAAACCTTGCAGTTCACTAGTCATTACTGCTTTGTGCTAATGTAGGCAATTTTCTGTCACTGTTTGGACAGCCTTCTCACTGCAGACCGCTGTTTATTGGCTGTAGACGTTTAACAGTTCGTTTGTAGAGATAATGTGCCAGTACTTTTAATCAGCTTTGTACTTGCAATGTTTCTTTAATTCGGCCTTAACCTAAGCCCAGATTGTTGTAAATACGTCAATTTACCTCTTGCCATTTCATTGCCTAATGATTTAACGCGGCTGCTCACACACATATTAAATGTTAAGAGAACACTTTGGTAATTATTTAGAATTTTCTAGACCATTACTGGAGAGGGGTCCCTTGTGCTATTCAGATTCTAAGCATAACAATTAAATCAGGCTCCTTCCATATATACTGAATGCCAGTATAATGGCAGAAACTGAGATCCCCGCCTCCCCTTTAATTCTAAGAATAGTTTCAAGTCTTGCTTTTCGAATGTTGTGCTGTGAGGTGGCCCCCAAACACGGAAACATTATCAATAGAACTACTTTAACCCCTTCTGTGCTACGCCCTTTCCCCCTCCTGTGCCGGGCGTTACATTAGTGGGTGGGGTTCATGACGAGATAGTCTCGTCATGGGCACAGCGCGACCGTGCTCCATGACGAGACTATCTCGTCATGGGCACTGAAGAGGTTAAGGCCAGAGGGCTGCTGTATAGACCCTATCATCATCCACTGTGTACATAGCTGAAGCACTTTAAACCAGCACGATTGTAGCCTTTTGGTCAGCCTTGAAAATAATCTTTAGAGCAGCGGTTCCCAGACTTTTTAGAATTACAAACTTTCGTTGCCCATCTACCTTTAATGGACATGAGGAGGGGTGATTTTTTTATGTAACTAAAGCATTGTGTGGTAACGCATTGTCTTTTGCAGATAACACAAATAGCCTCTAACTTTACACATACATACAGACTTGTAGTGATAGAACTACATAGCACACAAATGGAAATCAGGTTTCTGTGAATATTTATCATGTGTGCATCGCCAACTAAAGTGTCTTGATTTGTTTTGATCCATTTAAAATCTCTTTTTCCAGCACACTTCAGAATTACAAAAAATATGTGCTTTGTTCTTGCTTTCCTAACTACTAAATGCATACAGTTCATTTACAGGTATTTACATTTTGTTGTGAGTTGTAAAAAAATGACCTTTCCTTTCACAATCCATGTACTCCAGTAATATTATCATGTCATTCTCTTAAAAAACTCTGCTCACTTCGCAGTCAAAGGAAGAAAAGTAAACACCAATCCCATTTTAAATGATTAAGCAGCGATGTGTCAGAAGACATTGCCTGACTTTTGACCTCTGTGTTTGAAGGACTACAAATGTGACAAGATAAACACAAAATTTAAAGGTATCTTTATTTATTTTTTGGAATTTCCAGAACCACCAAAAAGCGGCTTGCTACACACTGCTTGAGAAACGCTGCTTTAGAGCGTTTATAGGATGAGAAGAATAGCTGAAGCCGTTTCACCCATTGGGGTACTCTTAGCCTGTGTGGTATGTCTTGCTTATACCACCTTCCCCATTTTAGATCTCGCCTGGCGTTAGCAGCACGCATGCACTGCTTTCGCCATGCGAGGCCCTTTTGGAATCAATACGGATACCATGTGCATGCATACGGACGGACAAAAGATGTGCACGCTTATGGACAGGAGAGGGGCATGCGCATGGGCCACGGCGTCAGCACAATGCGCGCATGGCGCACTTTTGCTTTCCCTCCTTCTCCCCGTCTTAACCATGCACCCGTCACAAGGCGCTTCCGGTGCCGCCAGGGCCCAAGAGATGTGAGGAGGCAAGGGAGCTGTATAACCCCCGCAGGTAGGCGGCTGTCTTCACGAAGGGCCGGGCTCTCCGACGTGCCTGCTCGGGCGTAGAGTCCCGGCTGATCACGCAGGAAAGCCGAGTTCCTTCGGATGCCAAAGTATGAAGCAGCACCCAAGGGTCCTCGTTTGGGTCAAGGGGTCCCTAGGGAGCAGGGAATCCCGCTGGAGTTAACAGGCCCCGGGCAGCAGCTTTATATAGTTATTTAGCCCTAAATACTATTGACCCTTCACAGAAAATAACCGCTGCTTTACAAAATAGCACACAAATAACCCCAGACAGGTTACACTACAACTTTGCGTGTTAGTGTATCTACACACAGTCATGACCTGCCACCCACCTGTGATACATGTATCGCTAGACCCCTTCAGTCGAGAAAGAGCTACAGTTGTATCTGGCGGCTGCAGGTTCTGTAAGGGGCCTCCAGACATGCTCTACTACACTTTATTTATATAAGCACAAATGTGCCATCCGGAGGCCCATGGCCGGGGGCGGATGTGCGTGTTTTCGATACACTTGGCTCCCTTGAGAACAGACTGCTCTAGCTGGGCTTTGAATGTTTTTGTTTTCCTTGCATCGCCCTTGAAGTGGGGAGCAAACCGATCCAGCGTGCTTATCGACATGGAATGGATGTGCCCACTCATGCCTGGAGTGTATCAAGTATTGTAGCGCTGCTTAGATTCGAACACCTATCCTGGCCCCTTAGCTCAGTTAATCAGCCTCCCACTGTCTGGTTTCTTGGCCTCACCCCTTCACAGTCTCGATCCTTCTGGCTGTTGACTACATGACCAAGGAGGGATTACTGAGTGGCCTGTTCTTCCCTCGCCATGGTTTTTGGACTGATCTATGATTTTGGTATCCTCCCAGTACTGAACTATCTTTGGCCATTAAAAGACAGCTTGCACCTACTGTGAACTTGACCTGGCATGTAATAAGTTCCGGAAATTCATTGTAATCACCTACAGGAGTTAACTACTGTTAACTCCCTTAACTGATTGCATGGTTCTTGACTTTGTTATTATTTGTGATACTTCCATGTGGATTAGAATAGCAGGATGATAATCATGGGCATCAGTGTTTGAAGCTATCTACCATAATGTGGAGCCTATACTTTGTTCCTAGAGTTGTGTTAAGTTGTGACCTGCAGTTGATATCCAGATGTGTGGTTTTCTGTTTCTATCTTGTCCACCATCTCTGGTGGTCACATTTCAACTGACTCTGGAACCACAGTCTGAAGCAAAATTGAATGTAGAGCATCAGTGCATCCCTGTCTGCGTTGATTAGACGTGTGTGTGTGATGTGGGAGAGGCACGTAACATGACTAGTTCACTATGAAAATAATTCACAAATATAGGACTGAATGCTTTATCTTGAGAAGAGGACCCACATACTAAAATCCTCATCCCCAATGCAGCTACAGCCGAAGAGAAGGACTACAGAATAATATTACAGACCTTAAAGTGAACCAGACATGTAACACTATTAAAAGTAAACATCCTGTGAAGCACATGCTTTGCAGATTGTGTTACATAGCAATACCAATATTTGAAGAGTAGCATTGTGAGTACGTCTTAGCGCTTACTGCAGAACGGAGAGCCTGATATCATTGTCTATAGAAGAACAAGGAGGAAATTATTTCTGTATTCTGTAAGATTTGTAAATATTATACTTTGTGGACTTCCAAGGTTTGTATTCTCCCAAACTCATCAAACGGGACATCATAAGAAGACTAAGAGTCTATGTGCATTACTGTGTTTTCCCCTCTGCTCTTCTTCCCTTACAGATCAGTGTGATAGCTACGGATAACACAAGTGCACATGTGAGTACCCGACCTGGATGACAGTGCAGTGACTACATTACAGAGAACACAGTTATGCCACTGCATAATTTATTTATAAATCAGTATACTGTAAACACTATGGTAAGCTGAACTGAGGAAGGCTTTTTCACTGAATAATCTTGAAAGAATGCTCTTGAAAAGCCGACATCTAAAGTCAGAACATGAGTGGAGCTATTCAGCACTGAAGTGGAAGAGGCAGACCTGCTTTACTGCAGCAGGAAGATGTACCTGAAGACCCTCAGCTCTGGTGCCATGAACCCTCAGCAGTCAGTAACCACACGCTCTGATCACGTAACACAACCAGTCCAGATAATGGGGGTAGAATTACCTAAAGACCCTCCGCTCTGGTGCCATGAACCCTCAGCAGTCAGTAACCTCGCGCTCTGATCACATAACACAACCAGTCCAGATAATGGGGGTAGACATACCTAAAGACCCTCAGCTCTGGTGCCATGAACCCTCAGCAGTCAGTAACCACGCGCTCTGATCACGCAACACAAACAGTCCAGATAATGGGGGTAGACATACCTAAAGACCCTCCGCTCTGGTGCCATGAACCCTCAGCAGTCAGTAACCACACGCTCTGATCACGCAGCACAAACCGTCCAGATAATGGGAGTAAACATACCTAAAGACACTCCGCTCTGGTGCCATGAACCCTCAGCAGTCAGTAACCACGCGCTCTGACCACGCAGCACAAACAGTCCAGATAATGGGGTTAGACATACCTAAAGACCCTCAGCTCTGGTGCAATGAACCCTCAGCAGTCAGTAACCACGCGCTCTGATCACGCAGCACAAACAGTCCAGATTATAGGGGTAGACATACCTAAAGACCCTCAGCTCTGGTGCCATGAACCCTCAGCAGTCAGTAACCACGCGCTCTGATCATGCAGCACAAACAGTCCAGATAATGAGGGTAGGCATTCCTAAAGACCCTCAACTCTGGTGCCCTGAACCCTCAGCAGTCAGTAACCACGCGCTCTGACCACGCAGCACAAACAGTCCAGATAATGGGGTTAGACATACATAAAGACCCTCAGCTCTGGTGCCATGAACCCTCAGCAGTCAGTAACCACGCGCTCTGATCACGCAGCACAAACAGTCCAGATTATGGGGGTAGACATACCTAAAGACCCTCAGCTCTGGTGCCATGAACCCTCAGCAGTCAGTAACCTCGCGCTCTGATCACGTAACATAAACAGTCCAGATACTGGGGGTAGCTGTACCTGAAGACCCTCAGCTCTGGTGCCTTGAACCCTCAGCAGTCAGTAACCACGCTCTCTGATCATGCAGCACAAACAGTCCAGATAATGAGGGTAGGCATTCCTAAAGACACTCAGCTCTGGTGCCATGAACCCTCAGCAGTTAGTAACCACGCGCTCTGATCACGCAACACAAACAGTCCAGATAATGGGGGTAGACATACCTAAAGACACTCAGCTCTGGTGCCATGAACCCTCAGCAGTCAGTAACCACGCGCTCTGATCATGTAACACAAACAGTCCAGATACTGGGGGTAGATGTACCTGAAGACCCTCAGCTCTGGTGCCATGAACCCTCAGCAGTCAGTAACCACACGCTCTGACCACGCAACACAAACAGTCCAGATAATGGGGGTAGAAATACCTAAAGACCCTCAGCTCTGGTGCCATGAACCCTCAGCAGTCAGTAACCACACGCTCTGATCAAGTAGCAAAAACCGCCCAGATACTGGGCTCTACAGACAAATGCACCTAACAGCAAAAGCAGTCTACAGACATCCCATGCATTTTTTGGCATCCAACATCCAGTTTCAATAAGTAATGCTATTTTCTCCATTAGAAATAGCACAGTTAGCACATGGCAACCTACCAATCCCAAGAGAAGTGGAAATGTCATACAAAGTAACGCTGCCCCGTAAAGGATAAAGATCCAACAAATAAAGAAAAGAGAATGCTGATGAAACTCCTGAGAGTCAAGAATTTAATTAGAATGACACCTGACCGAGGAGGGCAAGATGGCGGCCAGCACTCTGGTCGAGTGAGCTGGTTCTCGGCGTTCTCTCACCCCCGATGACCTGCTAATCCCGCTCTTTATGTATATCACGGGGAAATAATTCGAGATGCTCTGGTGGATTAGTTATTATCACCGCAAGCCACGGCAGCAGACCCTGATAGCGCGACTTACATCGGCGGCTGGCTCGATACCTGCGCTTGGTTCTCACCACTTTGGATTATACTACATCGGCAGTGGCGCGGGAATGCCTCCGAAGGTGAAGAACCCGCCACGGGTCTCGACTAAGTCTGTGACTCCGGCGGTAGCGGCATCGCTGGCAGCAGAGGCATTGACAGCGTCAGCGCCATCGGCGGAGCTCCTTAAGTGAGGCCAGGTGGGCAGCAGAGCAGGGAAAACACTGAAACTGACATCGCCTCCAGTAACGGCAATGTTTAAAACCCGGGCAGCCGCAAATATGAATAAAAGCCTACAGGGTTCTGTTTCTATTGAATCCTCCTCTCCTCCTTCTGCTCCCCCTACGGACACTGCAAGCCTTTTGGGAGGTAAGCTGGATATTGCCTCTGTGAAAACCCCCTCTGTAGCCCTGCTTGGAAGTACCGTAAGTGGTGCGACGATGGCGCTATCTTTGGGGCATACAGCGGAAGGGTTCCAGACTACAAAATCCGCGCTGTCTCTTGATGTGCAGCCAAAAGGAATGCTGGGAGATGTAGTCCAGCCAGGCTTTTCATCCATTACACAGCCGGCAGAGGGAATCCACTCTCCCCATACAATTATCTCGCAAGTTTCTGTACCTTCCATGCCTCTGAATACTGATGCTGATACTGATGGAGATAATTTCTATTCTTTGTCTGACCATATGGGATCCTCTGCTGATGATGATGGGTTGGATAAGGTTTGGTCCGACGATGATGATGATGACGAGAGCAGCGAGGTGGGCGATTGGCGCATCAATAATGTTTTGGATCCAACTGACCCCTCGAACGCCCCTTCCACAGTTCGTAGGGTACCCCAGGATCTTGGAACAGAGGTTGGTTCCCTAGCTTGGGACTATTCTTTTTCTGCACAGCCCGGCTTGCATTCTAACTCTAAAGATGTGGCCGTTAATGATTCTGACCCCAAGACGGACCCCACTTCTGGTCCCATGACATTAGCCATAATCTACCAAACGATAATGGCGCATCGTGAGGAAACACGACAGGAGAGTGCCAGAGCACAGGGGGCATGTCGCAGGGTTCAGAATTCACTTCGAAGAGTGATTAAAACCTGCACAGATATAGCATCTAGGGTCACAGAACCTGAGACGCGGATCTCCACTTTGGAAGATGACTTAGTTACTCAAAAGACCACCATAGACGCAATTCAATCTCAGCGTGAGGACATTCAATGGAAGCTCGTGGACATGGAAAATCGAGCTAGACGAAACAATCTAAGAATTTTGGGGGATCCCGAGGGTTTGGAGGGTTCTGATACTAGGCAGTTTGTGGTCGATCTATTCACTGAGGCATTTCCAGAAGTTAAGGAATGGGACTGGCAGCTGGAAATCCAGCGTGCTCACCGTTTTCCTTTTAAACCTAAACATCGTCCCAATCAAACACCTAATAGACCTCGTGCTATTTTAATCTGTTTGCACAATTTCCTAGCCAGAGAAAGGATCTATGATTTAGCCAGGCCAGACAGGCAACGGTCAGGGAAGGGTTGCCAGTTTTTTGTAAGGCCGGACTTCTGTTCAGCTACTGTTGAACGGAGGTGGCTGCTCCGTCAACTTATTTCTCCTTTCCAGTCTAAAGGGGCACAGGTTTTTTTTACTCTTCCCTGCCAAGCTTAAAGTTGTTCATCAGGCTCAGACGAAATTCTTTGAGTCTGAGATCTTGGCTAAAACATTTTTGGATTCAATTTAGTAAGCGAATGTAGCCTGGATTTAAGTTCTGTTTTTTCTATAATCTTTATTGATGTAAGCTCTTCTGCAGGGCTAACCCTATTCGTGGGGTCGATGCTCTTTTCAGTTTACTGTGATATGAACGGCTTTTCTATCTTCGCATCTTCCCCTAGGGTATGCCCCGAATTTTATTTTTCTTCAGTTAGCAGTGTCCTCAGGGGGTGGGCGTTTCGGCCATCTCCAGCACTTCCATCACCCGGACTCCGGTCCTCATGCCTTGGATGGGGGGTATGGGTTCGAGTGGGATGGGGTGGGAGGGGTGGGCCTTGTCTCAGGGGGGTCAAGGGTGGGATGTTTTTTGGGGAGGGGGGTGGGTACTTGGTGCACTCAAAAAAGGGAAAAAGCTTGACAAATTGAATAGTTCTCAACATGGTGTCGTCGTTATTATAATCATTATAGTCATTTTGGGTATTGTATTGTTGTCTGAAGGATTAGATGCCAGTGGGTAAAATTCGTATAGCAACATGGAATGTTTGTGGCCTCAATGATGGGAAGAAGAGAGCATTATTTTCGAGGGTTGTTCAGGCTTTACATTTAGAGATAGTATGTCTGCAGGAGACACACATTCCGTGGAACAACCGTGATCAATTGAAAATTCCTGGGTTTGACCTAATTGGTTGTTCTCGACAGTCTTCTATGATTAGAGGGGTGGCAATTTTGGCAAAACGGGGACTAGGTTCTTGTGTTAGAACTTCCCATGATAATGGGGGGCGCTGGGCTATCTCCGAGCTTCTAATTAATGGTAGACCTCTGACCGTTTGTACTGTATATAGCTCAAATGTTGATGACCCCGCAGTCTTGCATTATTTAAATGTAGAATTAGCTTCCTGGCCCCATCCTATTTGTCTTTGCGGTGATTTTAATATTAATCTTCCCGCGGACTTTAACCTTATGGGAGGCCAAATAAAATATGTGGGCAAGAAACCCAAAGTATTTAGTGCACTACAAGCATTGGTTCAGGAGCATTCAATGATTGATTTGTGGTTTTACCATAAGAAACACTTGGATGGCTACACATACTTTTCGGCCCCCCATAAAAAAATGGTCCGTTTGGATTATGTTTTCTTTTCTGATCAATTTGTAGACAATATTTCGATCTCAATTTTGCCTCGTATAATATCTGATCATAACCCGTTGATCATTGATGTTGTTTTTAACTCCTACTCGAAGCCTCTTAGAGTATGGATTTTCGAGAGAAAGCTCTTGTCCGAACAACTTTACTTAGACCATATGAGTCCATGGGTGTCTGAGTTTTTAGACCTGAATAGGGGATCGGCACCGAGTAATATTACTTGGGATACATTCAAAGCAGCAATTCGAGGTGAAACAAAACGTTTCTCATATTCTCGGCAGAGGCGAATGCATGACCAGACTAATGAGCGGGTCAACGCATTAAGGTGCGCAGAGGTCCTTCTTATCGACGCAATTAGGGAGGGCCGCGATATAACATATAGCCAAACTCAGGTTGCTCTTATCAAGGCTTCTCTGCTGGAGTTTTTTGGACAGGACCTGGCTGCTAAACATATTCAGTATCGTCAGATGATGTTTGAGTTTGGTGAACAATCTGGTAGGGTCCTTGCCAAACGACTTCAGCAGCAGGCACACTCCAATCGTATTGTTAAGATCAAAGATACCCAGGGCCATATTCAGGATACTCCTGAGGGAGTTTTGGCTGTTTTCTTCGAGTTCTATAGCTCCCTATACACCGAGGAACTTAATGATAATTATGCAGATAATGAGTTTGCCACTTTTGTAAACGATCTTAATACTCCAAAAGTTATAGCTCAGCAGAATATTATTTTGGCAGCCCCAATAGAATGGGATGAAGTGGAACTGGCATTGAATTCGCTAGCCAAGGGTAAGGCGGCCGGTCCGGATTCCATTCCTTTGGAGTTTTACTCCACATTTCGCACCGAGATACGGGAGGACTTTCTAACAATGCTCAGAAATGCACAATTGGGCTGTATCCCAGACTCCTGGTGTTCTATAACTATTATTCTTTTTAAAAAGAAGAATAAGCCAGAGCTAAATCCTGCATCGTTCCGGCCGATATCATTGATTAATACTGACAATAAGATCTTCGCAAAAATCTTAGCTACAAGGTTAGCATCAGTGATCTCACCGTTAGTGTCTATCCGCCAACATGGTTTCATCCCTGGTAGAGACTCGACGGACCTTGTTTGTCGGGTTATAGCATTGTTGGACTGGGCGCAAGTCACGGGTTCCCCCCTCGGTGCAATCCTGTTAGACGCCGAAAAAGCGTTTGACAGGGTTGCCTGGGGGTTCCTTTGGAAAGTTCTGCATTGGAAGGGGTTTTGTTCTGAGTTTATCTATGCCCTGCAGTCATTATACATCAAACCTCTCGCAACCCTATCTATATCGGAGCTTATATCAAGACCGTTTGATATTAGTAGGGGCACTAGGCAGGGCTGTCCCTGCTTACCCCTCCTATTTGCACTTTATATAGACCCGTTCTTGTGCAAACTCGAGCTCTCTTTAAATATTTCTCCGGTTAGGATTAATATGTATGAGTTTAAAATTTTGGCATACGCCGATTATATTTTGGTATTGACTAGTGATGTTTCCACTGCATTCTCTGCTATTAAGAATTTAGCACAACAGTTTGGTCGGTGCTCGGGCTATAAACTTAATGCCCAGAAAACACAGGTGGTACAATCTACAGCAATGGCCCCCTCTGATGCTCCAGTGGTTCAAAGCGCTTTGTATGTAGGGATAATAATTACATCATCAGTTGATAAGCTACGTGATATGAACATCTTGCCTATTATAGATACTCTTGGCCTGACTCTACAAAGATTAGATAATTTACATCTATCAATCTTTGGTAGAAGGAATGTCCTAAAGATGCTAATCTTACCTCCATTTCTTTATTTATTTAGGACTATCCCATTAGAATTTGCTCAGTCTAGTCTCGTCCGTGCGGAGAGATGCTGTAGTAGATTTCTTTGGGGATACCGCCAGCCTCGTAGGGCAGCTAAATGGATGCAACTACCATTGCATAGGGGTGGGTGGTCTGTCCCTAATTTGTTGTTATATAGTTGGACAGCTCTATTGCAACATCTGGCTGTCCCACTGTTCGGCGACAGAGCAACACTTCCGCTATGGCGTGCACCTTCTATATTTGAAATTGGATTAGGAGAGGAGGTCAAGGGAATTCTATTGTCAGTTCTCGAACCCAGCTACTACAAAAAAACTAAGTTTAAAGTGATTATCTCAATGTATTCAGTGTGGAGGAAGGTACGGCGTAGATGGTCTATTGCTAATGTTAATTATTTCACCCCTTTGTCGTCGGCTAGACTGCTACCCTCTATCTTCCAAGATCAAATTACATTTCGGTGGAGGCAACTTGGTATTACTATTTTGGGCGATTTAGCATATGAGGGCACTATGGCATCTTTTCTTTTATTAAAAAATAAGTTTAGTCTGGATACGCATGAATTTTTTAAGTACTTGCAGCTTCGGTCCTATTGAGTTAAACTTTTACACAATACACCTACTTTGTTTGTTAAGCACAATCTTATGGACCTGATCCTGAAGAACTCGAGGATAGGGCCGCTTTATCAAAGTTTATTGCTAGACCTTCCCGATGATCTCTCCCTCTATAATATCAAATGGGGAACTAAGGGGCATATGCATCAACCAAACTAATACCGATTCCTTAATAGCGAAAAATAAGGAATCGCCATTAAGGAATCGGTAATTGGCATGCATCAACAGATTCGGTAAAATTTTGCGATTCCTTAAAAATCGCTAAATTTACCGATTCCTTAATAGCGGGGCACGCAAACGGCCCCACTAGCAAATAGCGAGTTCGGTAATACCGATTTGGCTAATTGCGAGTTCGGTAATACCGAATTAGCAATTACCAAATCGGTAATAGCGAAATCGCAAATTGCCGCGTCGCACCGGGAACAGGCTGATGACATCACCAACCAGGAAATACTGCTGCCCCACCCACATAGCCTCGACAGAGGAGCAGACAGGAGCTGGAAAGAAGGACAGGCTGTGCAGAGTGAGGCCACACAGATTCTGCCAGTCACAGCACACATCCATCATGTCGCAGGAAGTGCCATCCAGCGCTGAATCTGCACGCAAGCGCAAGAAGAAGTTTTCAGACAGGGAGCTGGAGTACCTCATCGAGGGAGTGTCCAGCAAACACGACCGCCTCTTTGGCAAGCTGTCCCTCAAGGTGCCTGAGACCGAGAAGCGGCGCATCTGGCAGCGCATCCGTGAGAGGGTCAATGCGGTTGGCGTCACTAGCCGCAGCATCGACGATCTCAAAAAACGGTGGTATGACCTCCGGAAGCGCGCAAAAGAGAGGATTGCTGAGAGGCTCCGGGAGGCAAGAAGGACTGGAGGCGGAACAAGCACTGCACCATCCAACACAGCCCTGGAGGACCTTGTGGAAGGGACGATAGAGCGGGAAGCCGTCGTGGGGGTGATCCAGATGGACACGTCCGGCGCAGCCACAAGTGCCCAAGGTAAGATGCATGCCTGTGCCACACCCAGCATAGCGTAAATCCATACCCATGCCCCCAGCCCAATCTCACTGTGTCTGCAGCTCTGGCACAGACAGTTCCACACATGACACTACTGCATCTTGGGAGTTGTAGTCTAGTCAGCCCAGAGTGCAGGCACAGGCGTAAATCCTCACACAACACATATTTTGTACATGGCTGTAGACTGTTCATTTGTTGGACCACAGAGGGACATTGATGGGTACAACACTATGTAGGTGTAATCATCCCACTAATCATGCACTGTTTCACACACAGATGCATCACCTGGGGACTCTGACGACAGCGACCAGCTGATCATATCTGAGACACCCGTGGAGTCAGACCAGGAGACTGTGCAGGATGCGCACGCACCGCCAACACCTGCCACCCCACCAGCACCACCTCCACCAGCGCCACAATCATCGGCACCAGCACCAGTGCCACAAGCCAAGGCACCTGCGCCACAAGCCAAGGTACCACCACCTGCGCCACAAGCAACGGCACCAGCAAGCCAGCCTGCAGCCAGTGCAGCCACAATACCGCAGAGGCACAGGCACCAAGTTGCGCCCTTGCAGGAGATGGCAACCCCCCCCCCGCAATTGGCACCCACGCAGCGCACATCCACACCACCTGCTGCACCACATGGAGGCTCAAGACACGCACGGCGTCACAGGGCCCGTCGCAGTTCCGTCTCCTCAGCTGACCAGGATGTCCCAACAACCTCTGCAATTGAGGAGAGGATGCTGCGCACACAGAACCTGCAGGGAAGACATGTGGCTAGCATCAGCTGCAACATCGTGCGCCTAGCGAGGGAGATGCGCGCCATGACTGCAGCAGTCACCGACATGGGCTCCGCGGTCAGGGACATGGGCACGGCGGTCAGGGACCAGACCACTGCGGTTGCTGATGGCAATGCTCAGCTGAGGGAGGAGGTACGTGAGCTCACCCGTGCCATCAGGGAGGGCCATGAGTCCCAGAGGAGGAGTAACCGGCAGCTAATGTTGCGTTCTGCCGCCGCTACCAAGGCCATACAACGGCACAGCAACTGCACCGCTGTGTTGGCACGCCGCACAGTCTCCCTGCAGGTGGACCTTGGGCACTTCTGCGGTGATGTTGCCAAGTCACTGGGACACATCACCACTGCTGTGGAACAACTTCAGAGCAGCACATGCAGTGCTGCAGCATTGGGAGGGGATGACACCAGTGAGGCTGCCTCCAGTGTCAGCAGCGTGTCACTGGCAGAGGCCAGCACCAGGCGCCGAAGTTCGCGTGCCTCCACGGGGACAGGCCGTGGTGAGGGTTTGGATGCACCTGAGCGGAGGCTTGGTGTACGTGGCAAGCGGCACTAGAAATTTGGACATGCTGCAGGTCCATGGTGGAGCAACCATGGCCATCCAATGATTCACAATGCTAGTTCTGTTGCACAATCCTCAGTGCTACTGTGCATTAAACATTTGCACCCAACACCAACTTGTAATGTCTCATTTTACCCAGGGTCAAAAATGATTTTGCGTTATGTCTGTCCGCCTCCTATGGCCCTCTGCTGTGTTTGGGATGTGTGCCGGTCGTCGTTGGGCGGGTGGTTGGTCAGCCTGGGGGTCGTCATCCCTGTCCACCTCCATGGGTATCCCCCTTCTGGTGGCAATGTTGTGCAGCATTGCACATACAGCAATTATTCGACAGCATGTGTCTGGTTGGTATAGCATTGCGCCGCCAGTCTTGTGGAGGATACGGAAGCGGCTCTTGAGAATCCCAAAAGTCCGCTCTATCACATTCCTCGTGCTGATGTGTGCAGCGTTGTAGCGATGTTCCTGCGGGGTTGCTGGATTTAGGTATGGGGTTAGTATGTATTCCCGCAGGGCGTAAGCACTGTCACCTAGAAGATAGAAGCATAGACTTAGCATTGGTGATGTACATACATGTGTGGTGTTGGTGTGGGGAAGCGTAGTTCTACTTACCTAACAGGAGTCCCTCTCCAAATTCGCCATTGAGTAGTCGCCTGTGCATTCCACTGTTGCGGAAGATGTATGAGTCGTATGTGCTCCCTGGGAATTGTGCCACTAGGTCCGTTATGATGTTGTTGGCATCGCACACAACCTGCACGTTGATCGAGTGGTATGACTTGCGGTTCCTGAAAAGGTACTCATTTGCTGACGGAGGGCATATGGGGATATGCGTGCAGTCGATGCATCCAATCACATGTGGAAATTGTGCCACCTGGTAGAATGCCTGTTTGGTGCGGTCCAACTGCTGTGGGGTTGTGGGGAAGCTGATGTGTCTGTGGAGCATTGTCAGCATGGCATCTAGGAATTTTTGGAAGAAGCGTGACAGTGCGCTTTGCGAAACACCTCCGGCAACCGCAATTACCCCCTGGAAACTCCCTGAGGCACGTAGGTGCAGGCTGCATAGTACCTGAACTTGCGCAGGGATTGCATTTGTCCGGTGGGTCTGGTGCTGCAGTAATGGTTCCAGGTCTGCAATCAGGCGCATGATCATAGCGCGATTGAGGCGATATTTCTGGTACACCTCGTCCTCATTCTGGCCGAGCAGGGTTATGCGCAGTCTGAACACTCGCTCCTGGACCCTTCTCCTGCGCTGTCCTGCTGCATTGATCCGCATCCTCCTTGCAAGCACGTAGAGGGCAGCCATTTTGTGGGAGCCAACAGGGTCTCCTGGGCCAAATTTAAGGGTTTAGTGATTGCCTCAATCATTTGCACATGTAGGAATTTTTTTTTTTTTTTTTTTTTTTTTTTTGTGACTTTACCTCCAGGTTTTGATTCCCCTTATTAAGCTCTGGCAAAATAGCGATTTTTGGGATTTTCGTTATTAGCGAGTTTTGTTGCATTGGGGTGCGATTCGTTATTTGCTATTGGCAATTTCCGGGAGCTAATAGTGATTTCGGTAATTGCGAATTCGGTATTTAGCGATTCGGTAAATTAGCATTTTGGGTATTAGCGATTCGGTATGTTCGAGGTTATTTATTTAGCGATTCGTTATTTGCTCGGGTTTTGGGTTGATGCATTGGGATTGGGTATTTTTAACACAATACCGGGAGCTATTACCGAATCGGTATTTTACCGACTGGATTTTGGCTTGATGCATAAGGGTGTAAGTTAGGCAAGGCTAGTATAGATATTACTCATTCATTAGAGCTGTCCAGTACGGTTTTAATTTCAGGGAGCTTACGCTCCCAAAGTTATATGGCCCTATTCGACCTTTACTACACCCCAGCTAAAATATCTAAATGGGGTGCTAGGGGCCTGCATAGCTGCCCGAGATGTGGTTTAGCGGCAGCTAACGATGTACACATGTTTTTTACCTGCTCAAAATTGGTTCAGTTTCTTCAAGATGTTCAGGCATTTATGAATACAAGCCTTATTCCAGTGGAGCTATCTGCCGAATTAGTTATATTAGGATGTGAGACAGATCCTTTGGTAATAAGAGAGAGCCACATTACAGCTCTAATATTTATTGCTATGTCTGTCACACGATTGTGTATTACATCGGAATGGGTTAGCTCTGCTCCACCTACCTTTTTAAATTGGAGAGCAAGGATGTTAGCTCTCCATAATTTAGAATTAGCTGTGTTTATGAGGGGTGGTAGGAGGAGACGTGAAAGGGGGGTAAGAATTTGGGCACCCGTAACGCAATGGTTGAATAGTTGATGGAAATATTCAGCCCCGTCACTGGGCAATCACATTCTTTTTTTCCCCCCTTTTCCAACTTTTTTTTTTTTTCTTTTAATCCTTATTTATGCCTAATGACACCTATGATGTATTAATATGTGATGAATCACTGCATTACTTTCAAGCTGCTTAATAAAAAAAAATTAAATAAAAAAATAGAATGACACCTGACCACTTGCAAAACAGGTCTAGTACAAAGAATGCTCTTCAGCTGCCTTGGCGAAGTAATTCCGAATTTTGCAAAGTAGCTCAGAATCACAAGCAGTGATAAGAACCTACCAACTCATGGTTTCCTTAAACACGATGACCACTCCAAGGTCATGCAGTGGGCAAGAGGATGAGATGAGCAAGGTACAAGACCAGCACACACTGTTCACAGAGGATAAACTCACCGGGATACCCTTAGGGTGCCTTACCGTTGGGTTTCACTGTGGTGGAACCAGACAATTGCTTTCTTCCTGCTAGTGGTTATCATTTTGAATTACATATTTTGTTGCGTGTTTCAGTACTGTGATGTGGGAAGTCTTCTTTCTAGTGGAATTTAAGATGTTAACTGTGAAACCATGAGCTGCTGTTTACCGTAGGACGAAATGCTAAATCTGGTGTCAGAAACGTATCACCAGCTCTGAGAACACCTCACTGGCTGCCTTATGGAAAACAATGGACTACCACAACCTAAGCGTTGCGGCTTGCTGCCAGGCCCTTACCCAACCTACCGCATATGAACAACTCATGCCTTACATCCAAACCGCCCTGGCCAGTCATCCTCTGCAGTGCATGGCCTTCAGCAGATTGGTGTGCACTGCTGTTCGTGCTTCACACTAAAATTCTGTCCCACCACACACCAACATAGGATTTGTATGTGAACCTATAAAAACACGTTAACTTTTATGCAGGCTCCATCAACTTGCATTGCGATATTTCAAATTAGCTTGCAGCTTTACTCGTTTCAACACAAGTTTTAAACTATGTGAAAAAACACTTTATTTCCACAATCCTAGACCTCATGTATTAATATGTTCTGATAGGACATTTAGATGACCGCAGACTGTGCTTTTGGTCACATCCCTTACTGCTTTCGGGCCAATTGTAAGAACGAAAATAAAACGCTGCTTTTCTTTTTCTCTGATTTTCTGGCTGTACAGAGATAAGAGAAAGGAGATATTTATGGCAGCATGTTTAAGTTTTTGCACTCTCTAGGTAATTAAAGAAAAGTTTGAATCTTTCTGCATGTTATTCGCATACGAACTACTGAACATTTAAAAAAAAGGCTTGCAATAAACTGATCCTAATATCTTTTTGCAGCAAATATTCAACAGTTTTTTTGATGGGTTTAAATTTTTCCACTAGAGGTCCTATTTTTATTTGTCATGTTTGCAAACACTCTCTCTTTCATATGAAAGAGCTATGCACGAATGCTTTAAGTGGTTTGTAGGAAAGGAGATGGTGTCACCATTTATTATAAGAAATAATGTATCCCCTGCCGTACATCATTAGGATATTTATTACAAGTCACCTCAGAGTTCCATATCCTTACAAAGAAACTCGGCCTTCGGCGTCGTTCCTCTCAGGCGCAGCCTGTGCAGGTAAGAGCGGTGGGGCAAGATGGGGGTGAGTCATCAGACAATAATGAAGTGAAGTTAAATTTAAAAAAACACATACCTTGTGCTCGCCGCATCACCGATGCAGCAAGCGGAAGGTAAGTGGTTTTTGCTTATTTTAATTTGTTTACCTTATCGTTGTCTAGCACCTCTCCTCTACCCCCCAGCCAACCCCCCCCCCCCTCTCCCCCCCCCCCCTTACCTGCACAGGCCATTCCTGGTTCCTCTAGATGGTCATGGAACTCCTTGGTGACTTGAAATATCCTTATAGTGTACAACAGGGGGTACTTTATCCCATATGTATTAGGCAATGTAGTGGCAGAGTGAGGGAGGCGAGACACGTGTTATAGAAGAGATAACACTTTATTAAACTTAGTGCTCAGTGCAACGGCCCACGAGGAGCAGGCGGGGAGACAACCGCTAGTCAAGATTGCGCGCTCCCGTCTGCCGATCCACCGCGCCCCGCTGACGTCACGGCCGACCTCGAAGTGCGATTGGCCGTGACGTCAGGAGGCCAGGCGAACAGCGAGGAAAGACTGCGTTCGTCCCCACGGAGCTAGTCCGCTAACATCATGTACGACATCTCCCTTATCAACAGAAAAAATAAATAGAACACATTATCATCTCATAACAAAGTCATCAAATCTCTTGGGTGCTCTGACATGCCGCGTCGGCCTGCTAGGGGTAACATACAGGGTTTGTGCCACCCCACCAACACCTGTACCGCTTTGGCCCGGGCTCCCCATGCTGCGACTGTCACACCTCCCTGGTCTGGGGCCTGCGCCCATCTGCCTCTCAACACCTCCCGTGCCATGCCATGTGCTCCCGCTCGTAAGTGCGCTTCCGCATCCGGCCCAACCCTGTGCGGGGGAATTGCCCCCAACCTCATCATCGCACATACTTCCGCCGGTGACCTCATTGTCTTGCCATTCAAGCACACTATCATCGCTCTCGGACTCACGCATGTGACCACTTTTCATGATGATTTCCTCTTGCCCAGCTTTGAGCTTGACTATGTCGTCCTTACTACGCCATCCCCCACCTTCCAGACACACGGCCCCTCTGGTTGCTCCGTGTACCCGCAATGGGGTTTGAAATACGGATTCCCCCTTCATTACTTTGTAGGGCTTCTTCACCAGTACCCAATCTCCCTGCGCAATTTCCTTCGGTTTGGCTCTGTTAACCATGTCAGCATACAGTTTGTTTCTCTCTTGCTTAGCCACTATGCGCTCCTTGACTCTCAACCCCTCTTCCTGTATATCCTCCGTTCCATCCCTCATGTCATACCACTTGTTGAATTTGGGGGTAAGCTCGCTCATGCACCGTCTCCCTCTCATCAAATAGAACGGCGTATGTCCTGTGACCTCATTAGGCGTGTTATGGAAAGTGTGCACCTTATCAGCCAAAAACGCCTTCACGTTCATTTGAGACGCAACAGCCTGTTGGATACCTTCTTTAAGGAACCTGTTCATCCGCTCGACCTGCCCATTGCTCTTCGGACTGTACAGTGGAGTCTTCTCCTGCTTGATTCCTAGCTTGGCCAGGAAATCCGTCATCTGCCGGGATACCAACTGGGTACCATTGTCGGAAACCATGATCTTCGGCTGCCCCTCCGTCGCGAAGATTTTCTTCAGCACCCTGATCACCCGGTCAGTAGTAACCTCCCTAACGAACTTGTAGTGGATCCACTTTGAGAAGTAGTCCGTAAGGACAATGAGATGCCTGCAGTCATCCGGCAGTATGGTAAACGGGCCTGCGAAATTTATGGCAATCTTGCACCATGGGCCGACCGGAATGTCCACCATCTGCAGTTCCCCCTTGGCCGTCTTCCAATGTTTGTCGGCTCTCAAACACGGCCCGCATCTATCAATGAAGCCGCAGACGTCGCTGCACATCCCCGGCCACCAGTAGTACTGCTTGTGGAGGTTTTTGGTGGCTGTACTCCCCGGGTGCCCCCTGTGGGCAATCCTGATCAGCTTGTCCCTCAGACCTTCCGGGGGCACAAACAGTTCATGCCTCTTCAGGAATCCATCTTCAATCGTAAGTTCCACGCTTATCTGCTGGAAACATCTGAGTGCCCCGTGCAAGTTCCGGACTGGAGGCCAATGAGTTGTCATGTGGTCCACTACCCTTCGGATGGTCACGTCATTTTCCTGGGCAGCCAGCCATTCTTCCTCAGAGATAGACCCCTCGCAAATGGCCGTCGCGTCTACCATCGCCACCACACACTCCGTGTCGTCCAGGGAACCTTCTTCCTCGCCGGCGATAGGCAAGCGCGATAGGCAATCCGCCCTGCTGTTGAGGCCACCCTTGATGTGTCTGATGGTGAAGTGGTATTCCTGCAATTTGGACAGCAAGCGCAGGAGTCTCGAGCTGGCTTTTCCATTACCGCGGCCTTCGCCGTCCATCATATAAATCAACAGTTTGTGATCCGTGACTAGCTCGAACTCTTTGCCCCACAAATAGTTCTTCAGTTTCTCCACTGCCCAGACGCACGCGAGCGTCTCCCGCTCGATAGTGCTATAATGTTTCTCCGCGTCGCTCAGCGACCGGGATATGAACGCGATGGTGCTTTCCTTCTTCCCTTGGAATTGGCAGAACACTGCGCCGATACCTTTGGCGCTGGCATCGACAGTGATGACATTCCGGTGATCCTTGTTATAAGGCTGTAACACTGGAGCCGCAACAATGGCCAGCTTAACCGATTCGAAGGCAGCTCGTTGTTCCTGCGCCCATACGTACTTTTCGTTCTTCCGCAGCAGTTTCCTAAGAGGCTCCACTGTGAGTGCGTAACCCTGCATAAACTTCGAGTAGTACTCGCTGAGCCCCAGGAACGACCGCAAGGCGTCCTTATCTCCGGGACATGGGGCCTCTCGAATGGCCTTCACCAAGTCCTCCTTGGGCGCAATACCATCCGGAGTCAGAACGTGCCCCAGATAGTCTATCCTGCCCTCCATGAACTTGCACTTGTCTTTGGAGACCGTCATCCCTTTCTCCCGCAGGATCTCCAGCACCGTGCCCAGCAGCTCCAGGTGCCCCTTCTCATCCTCCGTGTGGATCAGGATGTCATCCTGGAATGCTTCGACGCCCTTCATGTCGCAGAAAAGCAAGTCCATCAACTTCTGGAAGACACCCGACGCTGATGCAAGGCCGAAGGGGAGCCGGACGTACCTGTACGCTCCGAACGGGGTAATGAAGGTGGTCAGTTTTTTGGACTCCTCCGTGAGACACACCTGGTGGTATGCTGACTTCAGGTCTATCAGGGTGAAGAACTTGGACCCTGACGTGGGCGACAGAATTTCTTGGATGTTGGGCAGCGGATGGCAGTTCACTAGGATATTTTTGTTCAAGGACCGCAGGTCCACACATAGACGAATGTCCCCTGTCCTCTTCTTCTTGGACACCACTATCGCGGACACCCATTTTGATGCGCCTGCCTCCTCTATCACGCCTTCCTGCTTCAACTTATCGAGGACCTTCTTCAGTTCCCCTCTGACAGAGAGAGGGACAGTTCTGACCTTATGCTTTATCGGTATTGCCCCTTCTTTCAACTGTATGGCGTGTACAAACCCTCTCACACGCCCCACCCCATTCTTAAAAACGGACTCAAATTCGCCAATGACCTCAGCCAATCCCCCATGCACTTCGCCAGGTTGTATGTAGCCGACCCAGTCATCACGCAGAACAATGGGATCGTCGGCTCCCGGGACTAGCATCACACCCAGCTTCGCCAGGTCCTTCCACCCCACAAGGCTTCTCCCTTTCTCAGCCACATAGACCTTCGTCATCACAGTGCGCCCTAGAAAGGTGAGTGTATCGCAGAAAAACCCTTTCATCACAATATCCTGTTCCCCAAAGGCCTTGGGATTCACATCAGTCTCACGCAACCGCACTCCCTGCCACTTCGCATCAAACGTGGTGTCAGATATCAGGGTTATAGGCGAACCAGAATCAGCGATAAACTGCAGCTCTACAGCACCAATCAGAACGGAGCCAATAGGCCCCTTCACTCTGCCGTCCTCGGCATCAATGGACAACACTATGTCCGCACTCGCCTCCGCATCGCTATCACTCACCGAGCTCACTTTCATGCCCCCACCCGGTTACCTTGTCTTGCACACAGCTGCAAAATGGCCCACCTTCCTGCATTTCGTGCAGCTCTTGGTCAGAGCCGGGCAAGACACGGCGTGTGTGAATTTCGGGATGTGCGTCATTGGCCACACGTTTTTTACGTCATGGCGGTAAGGACGGGCGAGCTTCTCCCAGCTTCCTTCCTCCAGTGGGCGGAGAGAGGCTTTGGCGACTACTTGTGTCATTGGTGTGAGAGCCCTCCGCACGCCGCGGGTTTCTGTGCAGAATCTTTGATAGGCCTCCTTTCTGAAATGAGTGCTGGCTTTTAAGCAGGAATTGCACTCCCGATTTTAATTAGAAGCAAAATTGCGGACGTTTTAATCTGGTGCATAAAAGGTGGTTTCGTTCCCACTTGCCCTGCGGCGAGACCGTGCGCGCCTCTTGGCTCAACAGAGCGCGGGCTGTGCAGTGGGCAAGGGGTGAGCTGTCAATCCCGGCATCTGAATTAATTGACTGGTTCAGCGGACAGATGGATTTGTTAAAACTTGTTTGCTAATTAATTGGATGGGGGATAATGAATACGATTTCGCATTAGCTGTCAGGCCTGATGTTTTTTTGTTAATCTCGTGCACATTAACCGCTCTGAAAAGACGTGTCCGAGAAGTTCAGACAAATTGTTTCCAGTTAACACGGTCCACCGAGGCATCCTTCATTTCATCGTCCGTTCACGTCAGCGAGGCAGGGATGTTTTCTCATTCCACACATCTTGTTTTCATTTCCTCCTCATACAAATTAGCGGTTATCATCATCAGGGCTGTCCCAGAACAATTTCCAGCAGACATGTTGATTTTGCTCAGGTTTTATTTTCTCTTTCCATCAATCCCCTCTGGGCATTAACGCGGTGACTCAACAAGGCGAATGTCGGCTCTGTAACTCGACCCAGTAGGAAAGGAAACAGGGCGGGCAAGGCACGTGCTGCTTCTCCTGAAAAAGAAGCAGGGCGGGCGAGGCACGCGCTGCTTCTCCTGAAAGGAGGTATGATTGACCCGGTATTCGCGGCAATCGTTTTTCTTTCATTTAAAAGTTGTAAATTCTGGCACTGTAAGTGCTGTACGGAAAGGAACAGCAGGGCGTCCCTAAAAGACGTGTGAATGAATAGGAGGATCATGCATGTGAATTCACCAAAATATATGGGGCCAGCTAAAGAAGTGAGACGCCACACTCACTCTTAGTGACATCACAGGGATGACTGTACCTGTGCAACCCTAGGTCTCTCTTGTAAGGAGAGGAAACGACTGAATGTAAACAGGGTTCATACAGCCCTGTATAATGTTACTTCCTGGTGCTGCCTTTGCGTCCCCTCACACCAGGAGTAATGGGCATTGTGAGGGGTTACCAGTGGCGAGCCATGGGTAGCCATCGCCGAGAAGGGTCATTGACCAGGTGTTTGTTGAAAGCTGACAGATTTCACTAACCCTCAATAACATAGATCCCTTTCAGTTTGGAACTCCGCAAATGGTGGGACACATCACCTCCTCATCCTGTGGCAATCGGGTACGTTTATTTGAAATCTGATATTCTGTCATTGCCCCCCCCCCCCCCCCCCCCAAAAAAAAAAGTTTGGCAGTAATGACTCTAGGTACAACAAGTGACTACCTGTAATCATGGGCATAGAACCTTGAGGAGTGTGTGACGGTCACCAGTAGCTTTTAATATCGACAGGCCTCGAAAAACTATAACAAGCATTGGTATAGCCAATAGGTCTTGCCTTTGAGACCTTATGTGTTTAGCCAGAACTTTTGGCTATGTTGTAGAGCGTTGTGGCTGCTGTGCATTATGTTAAAAAATTGTAATAAAAAGTGTTAAGCATTTTGGTTACCTTTATACAAACAAAGTCGACATTATATACAACTGAAAAACCTGATTAAAAAAAGATTTTAACATAAAAAATGTCTTCTACTTTTTTTGTACTTGCACTGCTGGCAACTTCTTCCTGCCTGTACTCATGCTTATTTGTTTAAAAAAAAATGTTATGGGGGAGCTGGACATAAATAACGGGGGAGTGGAGGTTGGAAAACAGTAATTTAATTAAAACAAGCAGCGGACGGACACTAGGGGAGAATCAACAGATTCCAAGGGCAGACTGACGTGATGCTTAGGTGGTGCGCTGATGCAAAATGGTGGTGGTGAATGATGTTTGGTGCTCAGGTGGTGACACTATATAGTGTAGATTGGAGGTACTTTGTGGATTGTAATTGCGAGACCTATTCAAAGTAGCGCCCACCATTGTCCTGGGGTGCTTAGAAAGTGAAAGCGCACATGGTGCGCTGAATGTTGCAGGAAAGCATGTTGTGACAGTAGTAGGAGAAACTCATAAAAAAAATAATGCTTACAGACTAAAACAGACATACCGTGTAACAACTGAAGTAAAAGGGCCAGTCCTTGTGGCCTTTTAACAAATCAGAATCCAGCATTTTCAAAGGGCAATGACACAAGTCAATGACAAATATGGGCAGAGAGTGGGTTGGGCTTCTATTTCATACACCAATACATCATTCCGCAGAGCAGCTCATGCGCTGCCCAGGCTCGACCTAATAAGGGGGAGTGCACATTTCTTTCAGCATAAAGGAGGATCGCCAAATAGCATGTTTTGCTTTTTACACAGATCGATGCAGGGGGTGCATTAATGTACTGCACTAGCTATAAAACTTGCTACTAATGCATTTGCCTAATTCCACTTATTTAATTTGTTCCCGATTTCAAAACGTCTCATGTTACAGCAGCTCATGTGACAGGCGTGTCACATTTCTTGTTTTTGGATACAAAGGCAGCCTGCTGAAGTTTAAAATTTAAGTATTCGCAGTGGCTCTAGTTTAGTCTACAACCTCTTTTTACTTCACATAAATGTGATCACCTTCACAGTGGCACACCTTAAGAGATTACTTAAATGTTAAGACATGCAAGTGCTGTCAGTAACAAGGAGCATGAGTGAAAGAGTGCGGACATTTTATAAGGTGGCTGCATATTTGTAGTCCTGCTTTTATGTTTGTGACATAGCCTGGTTTTTGGTTTTCAAATTCTGATCACCCTATCAAAGCATCGTCTTCAATTGCAAGTGTGCCATGAGCCACAAGGTAGATGGACAATGGGACATTTATGCCTAGATTAAAAAAAAAAAACAGAATTGGGATGCAATTGGCCTCCGACAACCTGGGCCCCAGTGCCACAGTCCCTGTTACACCAATGTTAGTTCTGCCCACCCAGGCTCAAAAACTTCCTTAGCAGCGTTCACATTTTCGGTTTTCAGCAAAATCTCCACGAGCCATCCATGTGAGTAAATAGGCGCCTATTCTTGACAAATTTGGGCCCCACCCTGCACCAAGGCACCATTTGTGTGTAAAAAAAAATAAACACAATCTCTCGCCGCCACCTCCTTTCGGAAACGGTGATTTCTAAGACATTCCGAGAGGGCAGGTGTAACCACAGCTGCAGTTTTTCCCTCCCGGAGAGGGAGATCCACCTTCTGGAAGCGGGTTGAAAACCGGCATTACAGGTACATCCAAAGACTTGGATGTCACCATTATTTCTGAGCGCAGGCGCCTCGCCCCTCCCTAAGCTGGTTTATATAGTCTCCCTCCTGTCACTTGTCCTGAAGTCAGGTCTCTTCCTGCTGCCGGCAGCACTGCCACCTACACTGCTGCGAGAAATAACAGGATGCTGCAAACCTTAAACCCAAGGAAGTGAAGCACGCGCTAAACACAGAATTATAAATCAGGGTTAAAAAAAATCAAAGATTAGAACGTGAAAGAAAAAATGGGTATTCAAACGGAAAACAGGAAGAGACATCAAAAGAAGTGAAAGGAGATTATAAAAAGAAGTTAGAAGTAAAATGGAAGATTTGCTGATTACGTTACACAAGGACATATTCATTTTTGGTATGCACGGGGAGATTAAGTGATTTCACGAAATCACAGGAAGCTGAGCCGACGCCGAGGCTTGAACCTGGTTCCCCAGCTCCAAAGTCAGCAACTCTAGCTGCAAGGCTACATCCTCACTTCTTCCACGACTTGAAAACCAAGCACCTAACATAAGAGAAAAGAAGCGAGATGGAGACTATGCAAAAAGTCTTACAAAAGGAGAGCTGCCTGGACCACCACGGTGCACCTTCGGAAGGGGCGGGAGCCTATCACCCAACACCTCCCTCCTGCGGGAACCTCTGCAGAGACATACACGGAGCAAGCCGCTGATCTGCATACCCCCTTGCACCCAGAGAGAGAGAGAGAGCGGTCAGGCACCTACAGGGAAGGCACAGAAAGTGTCGGAACCTCCAGGGAGAGACCCGCAAGGCACTAGATCACCCTCAGAAGATTCTCTAGAAAGGGGTGCGACACCCCCTGTAGAACTACTCACACTGCTCGGCACCCCAAGAACAATGCCGCGGGCCTGTCCTAATCAAGAAATCCTCTGCGTCCAACAGCAGGAGGAAGTGGTGGGAGCTGCACGGCGAGGAGAGGGGAGAGATCTGCATACTAGGGAATCCGGGGCTCCCCAGGTTGTAGAAATGTTTATTGCCTGGGTCTTACTGTTGGTAAACAGGGATCTGGCACCCTCACACCCAAGGCATGGTGTCACTGCGATAGCAATGTAGGATGCTAACAGTCCCTGTAGGGAAAGAGGAGAATCAACAGCCAGGTAGGCTGTAGGGAAGTGTGAAGTGTCTCCAGATAGGTTCGAGTGTGCCGAGAAAGAGTAGAGGTACACCTGTGTGGATCTAGAGGTGCCCTCACACACCCTTGCGGGTGTTTAGCATCATCATCGGGCTGGTGCTCCTCGTGGGGGTGGCGCTGCAGTCCCTCACGGGCCAGTTTGACGGGGCTCTTTGATGGAGATCTTTTAGGAGTTTGCCGCACTTGTGCATGGGGGTGTGTGGGTCAAAGTGGTGGTGGTGGTGAGTGAAATATAAAAAGAGCCCAAGGACACTAGCAATTTATTGAGGATGTCCTTGGAGTCTGGTTAAAATATATCACGGGGATGGAGAAGCAAAGTCTGTTGCCTGTGTGAGAGGGGAAATTGAACAAATACGGTCCCTCTTCTCTCACCCGTGTGGTGAATAGTGTGGATGTATCAAGGGGTCAACATGTTTCGCGCTATAAATGGTCCCTAATGGATCTTGGAGCGCTTCATCAGGACCTAAGAAAAGGTGTGTCAAATGGGAATCGGGAAAAGACGCCCTATAATCCCATGGGTCCTTATTATAGGAGAAACTGTAGAGAATTTAGGTGAGGAACACATGTCGTTATGCGTGTCCCTAGATGCGGCCCTCCCTCGCTCAAGGATGGACCTCGTCAGCGTGGCCGTGGAAAAGTAGAGGCAGTTGGCGCTCTTCCTATGTGCTCCGGATCACCTACCCGGTAGCCACGGCTGCTGGACGGCAACTAGAACGGCAGTATCCGGATGGGATTATAGGGCGTCTTTTCCCGAGCTCTTTTTATATTTCACTCACCACCACCACTTTGACCCACACACCCCCATGCACAAGTGCGGCAAACTCCTAAAAGATCTCCATCAAAGAGCCCTGTCAAACGGGCCCGTGAGGGACTGCAGCGCCACCCCCACGAGGAGCACCAGCCCGATGATGATGCTAAACACCCGCAAGGGTGTGTGAGGGCACCTCTAGATCCACACAGGAGTACCTCTACTCTTTCTCGGCACACTCAAACCCATCTGGAGACACTTCACACTTCCCTACAGCCTACCTGGCTGTTGATTCTCCTCTCTTTCCCTACAGGAACTGTTACCATCCTACATTGCTATCGCATTTAACTTGGGAGCTCTGGTACAGGACCTTTTCCAAATAGCTCCTCGTCCCCCCTCTTGTGTTTAAACATGGTGTCACTGCACCTGCTGCCCTGCTAATCGCTTAGTTCCCAAAGGACTAACGGGGCTTCAGCTCTCTGGGTTCTGTGGATGTTGATGTGGTTGGGGGGTAGAGGGTCTGACCTTAACGCTCCAACCTCTATTAGGACTGATGGCTTTCGTAAAGACAGCGAGCAGCTTGGGCTTCGGTGCTTGCTGCCGCGTTTATACTCCATAGGGCGGGCGCTGTGCGTTTGATGTGAGTTGATTCATGTGAACACTCCAAAAGTGCATTCAGGGAGCAACAATCGAGAAGATACAGGCACGCAAGCAGCGAGCGCGTGGCTGCTCGCTCCCGATCCAATAAGCCATGGGAGTTAACTTTTACAACAAGCCAGGAATGCAGCTCACCAGGGCCAGCACGACCGGCATCTGTTTCCAATTAACGGCGCGATAATTGGAAACAGATGGTGCTGCTGCTCGCCCCCGTGCTTCCTAAGCCAGGGGACAGAAAAGGCGGGACATGCACCCAACTTGGGCCAATTGCGTGCTGTCTTTCTCAGAACGACGCATGCAAAGGCCAATTGCGGTCGAGTTTAAAAGCCCTTACTAAAGGCCTCACAGAGCAGCGCATGCATGCTGGCTCAGGCGAGACCTAAAAATGTTACTAGACCTGCAGGTCTAGTAACTTAAATAATCGACCTAATTATAATGCTCTTGACCCATAAACTGGTTCCAAATTATATGATCCTGGGCAAATAATTTCATTCGCTGAGCCGCCATTTTCTTCTTTATAAAATATAAGAGCACCTTCAAATATGCGAGTTCCACATGTCTTCTGTACAAAAAACACTTTTGTTTGATTTATTAGACTAAACTTTTGCTCCATATATAGTATAAAATCTAGCCACATATAGGATACATATGACCACTGACCTGCCTCTTAGTTAATTAATCGTATTGTCATCAGGGCGGGATAGGAATGTTTCTCAAATCATATTTAAAGACGGCGGCGGCCGGCTTAGGTAAGCGTGATGGGGCGGGGTAGGGTGTGGCAGGGGGAAGACGACGGAAAAAGTGGAATTAAATAAATAAATAATACCTATTCCGTCTGCTTCCCCCCTGCCGCGCCCTGCCCCGCCTCACCGCCCTACCGGGCTTGCCTGAGCGAGCCGCCTCTGTTAAAAACTATCACTTTTAATAAATACATACCTGAATCGTGAAGTGGTAGCACGCTTATTTGCAATCAGCAGATTTTCCATTCAAATGGCCACAAAATTTCCCTCTTGCGTGGTTTTACTGATAAAACTATATAGTGTACAATGTTTGGAAATTGAGTTTCTGCAAATAATTGTCATTTGCACATCACCAATGAAAGTGTTCTGATTTGTTTTGCTCCTTTTTAGGTCTCGGCTAGCGTGGCTGCGCACATTTGTAGCTCGCTCGGCGAGATTTAATGATTCTGAGGGAATTCTGTAAAGTGCTTCAAGCTCCGCCCTTCTTTCCCATTGGCTTGCGTCACCGTTTATGCTAAACAGTGGCCAGCCATTGGGAAAGAGCACTTTGTGATGTAGACTTTTCCATTTTTCAGACGGCCCACTTGGACAGACTCGTTTGACTTCCTCCTGTCACAAAAGGTTTCTTATCTTTATGGGGCCATGTGTTTCAAACACATGGCCTCATAAAGACAAGAAACCCCCATGCTCGGATGAAAGTGAAAGCGGACCGTGCTTGTTTTTAACTTTGAAACTGAGCGTGGCACCGCTTCACGGACACCGCACTCTATTTATTTATATATGTCTTAACTTTAGCACTGAGCGCAGCGCCCGCTTCAAGGACACCTCACTCAGTGTTAAAGGTAAGAAATATATAAGGAAACCGAGCGCGGTGTCCCTGAAGCGGCGCCGCGCTCAGTTTTAAACTTAAGCATTTGCAAAGCAATCGGACCGATTACATTGCAAATGCTTGTTCTCCTTTCCAGCACTGATAGTGTAAACAACATTATGTTTCATTTAATTGAACCTCACTCCTCTTTTGGCAGTTCCCCTTTCTTCCGGGTTCGCCCTCTGCACCGGGCAGCATTGAGCAGATGCCGGATATCATGGGGGATGAGAAGAAGCAGGGCCGGGAGGTAGGCGGAGGAAAGACTCCTGCACCCAAGGGTTGAGGGGCACAAACCAAGGTTACTTCGCAGACTGATGGACAGGCACAGGGTACCATCAAAAGGGGTAGCAAAAAGGGAGCAACAAGTGAAGATGGGACAGCAACTAAAAAAGCCAGTTCGAGGGGTAAAGGCAAGTCTGTTCCCGCCAGTGCTCCCTCCAGCACAGACGTGGTGACTAAGGCTTCGGTACCGATATCTTCTGGCAGTGTAGCAAGTTCTACCGCCAAACCATCACAGTCCCCGGTGTGCTCATTACTCCGGGAGCCGAATGCCGCCTCTCCAGTGTCACCCTGACTACCACCTCACAGCAGCGGGGATGAAACAACAGCCAAAAAAGCCAGTTCGAAAAGGAAAAAGCAAGCCTGTTCTTGCCAGCGGCCACTCCAGCACAGACGGGGTGGCTGAGGCTCTGGCATCCTCTGGCAGTGCAGCCAGTTCTGCGACCAAACCATCAAAGTCCCCGGTGTGCTCATCACCCCTGGAGCTGAATGCCACCTCTCCAATTTCACCCCAACTACCACCTCACAGCAGCCGGGGCAAGTCTTTGAGGGATGTAACGAACGGCGTACGGCTCCGCGCGGACGAGATCTCCCGGGTTGTGGAAGACGTGAACCCCTTAATTAGTGATGTTATTCGCGGCATCAGAGAGCACCCCATGTTTGCAGATATCGCGAGATTGCCAACTTAATTAAAGGTGAAACCTATTGCATTTTTAATGCTTGTTAAATCATGGTTTGCATCACACTTCTGAATTACAAAAAAAATATTCTTTCATAATTCCTGATATATTTTGAACTACTTTTACAATTCATTTACAGGCTGTTTAAATGTTGTGTGTTGAAAAAACTGACATCTTACAGCCTTTTGTTTCACAATGATTGTCAGACAGCTCACTTGACACAAACATCTAACTGTAATAAGAGAAACAAAAGTACACATCATTTTTCAGGATAAGCAACAAATAGTAAAAAGACAAACTGACATTTGACCTCTGTCCTTGAGCACACAGCAAATGTTTCAAGATAAAAATAATCTTTAAAGACATCCTTATTGCTCATTTACTTTCTGAATGAACAGGACACCAGAGGACACTCGCCAGAACAGGACAGTTGGTGCTAATAATAGCTCCACCTGATAAAATCTGACTCACCATAGTGAGTGGGCGAGTAGATTTTTCGAGGCCCGATCAACACATTGAGTTTAGCACATCTATTTTAAGAACAAAGGCCACTTTAGGGCTATGTCTGTTCTCTTGTAGATTTGGCGGCAGACCAGGAAGGGCAGGCTAGAAAGGCCCAGCAGTCCCTATCTGCTGCCAGTATCTAGTTATCCTTGACTTGATGTGTTTCACCCTTTTCCACTGGGTGTACATTTCAGTACATTTCACATTTCGATGCAACAGAGGGACATTGAAAACAACCATTCTGAATCGAAGACGATCACGGTTTATACAGCAGAGCCATGGTGACTCTGAGGCAGATGCGGGTACTCATGGCCACTGCCTAAAATAAACACTCTGTTTTTTGCAATAAAGAGTTAGGATCTGAAATTAGAATTCCTTATTCAATACTCACACATTGCATGCAGCATTACCTGCATTATGTTAAGTGCTCTCCCTTGGAGCTTCTTTCTTACTTTGTTTCCCCTTTCTACCTCACTCTTATTCAAGTGATGCTGTCTTTTTATTTTGACACGTTTGCTTTTGACTTTGCCACAGTCTAGTGGTTGCATTTCACTAAAAGCATAGGGATTATTGGAATTTATAGATCCTGCTTTAAACCTACTCAAACCTAAGGTAACATGACTGAAAGAGACATTGCACGACCTTTAACTCCAATCGATTGTCAACCTCCTCTTTTTTTCTTTTGGTTTAAAAAAAAGTTTGTATTGGTTGAAGTGAGGCTACATCATGTTAATAAGCAACAATTGGATCAGATGCCTAACTATGCCAACTTGCAAAATTTAAACGGATTCTTACTTTTAAAATCTCAGAAGACATATATTGAAAATGACCATCTTTTGTTTAGTATTTCCACAGATTTTTGCATTCTTCTGCTGAGCCAGTTTAGTTGACCATAGGACATTTAATGTATTTATAGGTCCCTAGTATATGGTACTACATGTACCCAGGGCCGGTAAATTAAATTTTACTAGTGGGCCTGCAGCACTCATTGTACCACCTACTAAAGTAGCACAAGTGTCAATGCAGCCTGGGTGGGCAGTTTTTAAATGCCATTTCTGCCTGGAAAAATAGCTTTTTGCTAGGTTGAAACCTTGCTTTTTACTACCTATGAGGAGAGACTCTTAAGGTAGACCCTAAATGCCCATAAGACAGGCTGAGGAGTGATTCAGAAGTAGGACATGTACATTACATGTTTTGCATGTCCTGGCAGTGATATTCCTCCAAAGTGGTTTTTCACTGTGGGAAGACTAGCTCTTCCTTTGGAAACTCTTGGGTTACACTATAACAATTTATTGTCCTTAATTCCAGTTTGGGAGCACTTATAAAAAATGGTTAATTGTAATTTAACATCCAACTTAATGGTCAAGTTGGATTTTAGATTACTATTTTGAAAATTACATTTTTAGAAATATGTTGCTGTCCTTCCTCAGCCAAAAGGGGCCTTTGTCCAGTGTTACCCGATTACTGATGGCTTCGCTGTGGTGAGATGTGAATTTCTCACAGACAGAGGACAAAGGGACTTGGATTTGGAGAGGTGTTTTGCTTCTATCTTTAGCAGGCTCGCTGGGGCAGTGCCCAGCCCCTTATTAAGTTTCAAAGGACATCTACCTTTTCACTGGCGGACGTAGCTCACACCTGGGTCTGCCTCCCTTTTGTCTTGCTATCAGCTTGACTCCAAACACAGTGGGGGGGGGGGCTGAGAGGGGTGGAGCTGTCCCACAATTGGTTTGGGGTGACTTCAAGGGAGTGGTTGCCCATTATCCTAGCCCCACCTTTTGGTGGACACGGGGAGCCCTGACCAGGGGAAGAAAGCTTCTGCCATGTTGGATTTGAGTATAGAAGGGCAGTGTTGGATGGTTTGCCATAAAAACACAGACAGTGCTGCAGAAGTGGGTAGGATTACGCTTGGAAACTTTTACCATTTGTTAGGGAGTAGCCAGGAGTTTCCTCAACCTGGGGAAGCCACATTTATACCCAAGCTGGCACTGGTCATAAATGTGGCTTCCCCAGTATGCTCCTCAGAACACTCCTGAACTTGTGAAAAATCAGAAATAGGACTGCCCTGCTGTCTGAATCATGAAGGAAGACTGGACCGACTTGCCTTGAACCCAGGACCCAGAAGTGACTCCTAGTGTCAGTTGGGTGGCTTCCTCTTTGAGCTACAGGGACACAACAAGCTTACAAAGGCCGCTTGCCCTACAACTGCCCAGCTGACCAGCACCAACTGGACCTGTCTTGGACTCTGCTGCTAGCCTCTGTGTTAACGAGTTATGATACCCAAGTGGTGGACCTCAGGTCCTGGGCCCTTGACTGGTGGTAAAGTGTGCTCCTCCTGTCCACAAACTGCAAGATTTGGGACTTATAAGCTTTTTGCCAACTTTCTGCCTCGAGAACCGATGGAGACCAGGGTCGCTGTCAAATCATCACCTGTTGACATTGAATCACTGGTCGGACTGATTTGCCCTGCTGAAAGAGATTGTACTTCCAGAAAAGTTTCTAAGTCAGAAAGTAAAAGACTTCACTGAGACAGAAGCCGATTGATGTCAAAGTCTTCCTGGGAACGGACTCTGGACTTCACCCGCTCAGAATTTTCTTGACAAATCGACGACCGCAGAGAGACCCCACTCTTCAGCAACCTACCTTCATTTAGCCTCGCTTTGGATCCAGCTTGCCCCACCAACCAATCGTTGATGTAAAATTTTCCTTCATATAGGTTTCTAATTCAAAGGTTAAACTTTCTACAGAGATGAACCAGGTCCCTGTATTTGATCCGTGCTTCATCACGGTCGGCCTTACATTTTGACTTTGACCTAGTCTAGTGCGACCAGATAATTGCAGTTGGTGCTATGTGCTTTATGGTGCTATTTTTAATTCAAACTTTAAACATTTCTATCTCTGGTTCTACTTATTGGAGTTATGTTATCATTTTTTTATTTATTAAAATGTTCTCTTTTTCTAAATTGGTTTGGGATTTTTCTTGTATTGTGTATTTAGCGTATTATTGTTTGAGTATTGCATAAATATTTTACACATTGCCTCAAAATAAAGCCTGACTGTGTTGTGCTAAGCTCTCAGAGGTTTAAGCACAGTTTTTAGTGACTTTGGCTGTTCACTCTGACAAGGACTGTGATTATTATTTGGGTTCTCACCTCCTTCAACAGATACTCCAATTTCTTACAACATATGAGTAAATGATAGGGAATTTCTCTTCAAGAGGGTTCAAGTAGCAATATAGAGATAATGTATGCTCCTTTCATCTAGCTCTTCATATTGTGAGGCTATTTTATTAATTTACCCATTTTTATGTCCTTCTTTTTTACATTTCTCATTCTTTTGAATTGCCCTTTTTTGATGTTGCCCTTATGTCTTTTATTTTCCCCTTTTTAATTTGTACATTTATGTTCATCTTTTTTACTGTAGTTCTCCCCTGTTTGTTTTAGCTCTGCTATTTATTTCTTTTATGCATACATACATTTTCAGAGCTTGAACTGGGCCAGTGTGGTGCTAAATCGATGAACAGTTAAAAAGTCTAAGTTTCACTAGCTAGCGCCAAATTTCATTTTTTGAAAAATCAGTTTTAAATAATCAACATTTTTTTAGAATGTTTGCCAAGGAAATAAAGTATATGGTTGTATATGGAAATTAAAACAGGATCCTGGAGTAATCCTTTGGTTTCTTGTCATTGAATCCTACCAAAACCAACTTCATCCTCCTCCACATTGAATCCTCGCTTGCCCAAGTGGTGGCCGTGGATAGCTGGTTCCTGATCCCGCTCATGAGCTGCTACGTTGATCGAGTCTTTGCAAACCTTATAGACTGAGTAAGCAAGAGGCCCTACTCTGCACAGGGAGAAACTAATTTCCCATGAGATTATCAAGTTCTCTCTACAGGCCTCCTGTGCAGGCCCTCGTCTTTATCACAGTATTTGGATAAATGCTGGTCACCAGATTACTACATCCCACTGTAGTTCTCTTGAGGCTAGTGTTTCTTACACCAGCCACCTTAAGGACAGGAGTACATTTATTCAGTCACATTTCTCTCACTCGGAGTTTAGCACTGACCCTCCTTTCAAGCAGGCAATCATTTTAAAACTTACCCTATCATGTACAAGATAGTCGGTTTCAAGAAAAACAAAGAATCTTGCTGAAAGTTGACAGTCTTCGGAGCCTTGAAAGAACGAGGTATTTTGGCAAGAAAGAAATGGGAAATGTGCCTTCTTGACGTATACAACTAGACACCGACACAAGCTTTCCCTGACACCCCCCTTTCCCTCCAGAATAGAGATGAAATGCCGCCACATTCTTCCCAGTCCAACCCAAGCCTCCACCAAATGTGTTTCCTTGTGTCCTGTCTTACATGTTAACTATTCCCATATTATCTCTTTCTCCCAATAAGTTTAATCTGCCCACCCGTGGCACGTACATCAATTTGCTGCCCAGTTCTGGCTATGTCCGAATAAATACAGAGTGATGGCATTGATGAGAACAGTGATGGACAGATCACATGATTTTCACAAGTGTGGAACCGGATCAACTCTGAGCTCATGAGTAAAACATATATTTGAGCTGCTGCTTGCTGCAAACACCACAGCAACTGGAAGACAGTGCAGGCAATGAGAGTTTGCATTCAAGCCATTACTTTTGAACCCAAGATTAATAATTCCCTTGCTTGGCTACAAGACGACATATTTATTAAGTAAAAGCTGTAAACGGACAAATTTCAGAACTAGTGGGAAAGCCACGATTTATAAACAGCACCCAATAAACATGTCGGCAGTTATTTTTTATGAAAACAGAGCAAACATTATTTTAAGAGCACACAAACATCCCGAGTTAGTTAAAGCTGCCAGAGTCGAGGCATGTTACAACAGCAATGCGGCAGTTTTATGGGTTCATGTGAAAAGTGCTAAAAAGTGGTTGTGGAATCCCTCTGTACTGGAGTGATCATATCCTTCATGAGTTGACGATCTTGAGAAAAAGGCACAAAATGTTATGCTATTGAGTATTGGAAAAGTAAAAGAGTGGCCTGGTTTGCATTATACAGGCATCGAGATGAAAGAGGCATGCCATAGAGACACAAACTATGCTAGATTTTATTCGAGTTTTTATTAATCTGTCACCGTGTAATGCCGAGCATGGAAGAACAAAAGGAAGAATGCAGTTACTAAACCTAAACTAAAACGTGCTTACGGAGAAACTGATTCCATTATGCCTTCCCAAATCCCTCTCCGTTGCCTCACAGTGCCTTCTGAAGGAAAATCAATCTCCTGTACTCGGATTTCTCTTCTCTGGGTTCATGTATTCTCCCCTCACATACCTGGACTTCTCTTTCTTCCACCATTTTGGGGTAATGCCTCTAACCTTGCTGGACGAGTCAGAACAGCTGTGACCTTCACAGATGTGACTTGCATTCCCAGAACCTGTTGAACCCATCTTCGCCCACTTTGCCATCCCTGTCACCTGCAGTGTCTGTCACCAGTGCCATTACTGGATCTCAAGTACAAGTCCATATCTTGTCCTTCCTGTGCACTCAGGTGCCCATCATTTTATTATTGAGTCCTGATTAAGCATTCTTGAACCCTCTGCCAACCCATCTGAACCACTATACCAGCATTCTGTCGCAGTGCTTGGCTCTTATACCTTCCAATTTGGAACAATCCAAAACCCCAGATCTACATTGTTCACTTTAGTCTATAATATATTTGCATTGTGAACAGTGGCAGCTGGTAGAGGATGTGGCGGGTGAGACGGGGAAAGGTATGGGGTTTAGGAAATAAATAACAAGCATTTTCAATGCAATAGGTCTCTCATTATTAAAGTTTGAGCTGTTGGCATTGCTAATAATAATGCAACACCAATAGCAGCTCAAAGATTCAGTAATGTGAGACCTATTGCATTGCAATTGTTTTTTTGTGCGTTTTTTTAATATAGCACGAACTTGAGTGAAAGGTGTGTATTTATGTTGCATTGAGTACAGTGTAATTATGTGTTGTGTCTTCCCTAGACCGGTCCTAGGAAGCTTGTTTCCGGTCCAGGGAAGATATGGCTTGGCAGTTTTGGCTGGACTGTTCCCATGAGGCACATGGTCAGACTGATTTGTATATGGCCATGTCTGAACTGGGGTGGCGGAGTGGGCTAAAGAACGGTGATGGATTAAACTCAGTTCAGTTGACTGGGGGTGAGTGCTTGCAATGTTCAACACTCCGTCCATCATTCCCTTTGGTTTTGCTTTGTTCGCCATAGGTTGGCAGGGTATGCTCAGACGTGAGTCCCTTGCTCACTTTGCCACTGGATTCAAGCAAGCCTGGCTGAAGACGGCTGAAATGCCAGAAACCGGTCCTAGGAAGCTTGTTTCCGGTCCAGGGAAGATATGGCTTGGCAGTTCGGGCTGGACTGTTCCCATGAGGCACAGGGTCAGACTGATTTGTATATGGCCATGTCTGAACTGGGGTGGCGGAGTGGGCTAAAGAATGGTGATGGATTAAACCCAGATGAGTTGACTGGGGGTGAGTGCTTGCAATGTTCAACACTCCGTCCATCATTCCCTTTGGTTTTGCTTTGTTCGCCATAGGTTGGCAGGGTATGCTCAGACGTGAGTCTCTTGCTCACTTTGCCACTGGATTCAAGAAAGCCTGGCTGAAGATGGCTGAAATGCCAGAAACCGGTCCTAGGAAGCTTGTTTCTGGTCCAGGGAAGATATGGCTTGGCAGTTCGGGCTGGACTGTTCCCATGAGGCACAGGGTCAGACTGATTTGCATATGGCCATGTCTGAACTGGGGTGGCGGAGTGAGCTAAAGAATGATGATGGATTAAACCCAGATCAGTTGACTGGGGGTGAGTGCTTGCAATGTTCAACACTCCGTCCATCATTCCCTTTGGTTTTTGCTGTGTTATTATGTGGCACAGAATGGTATTGTGTGAAGTGTATTTATCTTGCATTAAGTAGAGAGTAATTATGTGACGTGCAATTATGTAGTACTGAGTGGTATGTGGAGTGTATTTATGTTGTATTGAATACAGTGTAATTATGTGATGTGTAATCGCACAACCACACACACAATCACAACCACACACACAACCACACACACACAACCACACACACAAACAACCACACACACAAACAACCACACACACAACCACAAACACAACACACACACAACCACACACACATCCACAACCACACACACAACCACACACATAACCACCACAACCACACACACAACCACAGCCACACACACAACCACACATACAACGCACACACACACAACCACACACAGAACCACACAATCACACACAACCACACACACACACACAACCACGCACACACAACCACACACACAACCACACACACACCATACACACACAACTACAACCACACACACAACCACACACACACACAACCACACACAACCACGCACACACAACCACACACCCACACACACAACCACACACACACAACCACACACACAACCACACCCATCCACAACCACACCCATCCACAACCACACACACACACCCACAACCACACACACACACCCACAACCACAGCCACACACACAACCACACACACAACCACCCACACACACACACAACCTAAGGGAATCGGGTAATGGAAAGAGAAAGAACTCTATCCAAAATTGCTAATAATAATACAACAGCAATAGCAGCTCAAAGATTCTGTTTTTTTTGTGTGTTTTTTTAATATAGCACGAACTTGAGTGAAAGGTGTGTATTTATGTTGCATTGAGTACAGTGTAATTATGTGTTGTGTTATTATGTGGCACAGAGTGGTATTGTGTGGAGTGTATTTATCTTGCATTAAGTAGAGAGTAATTATGTGACGTGCAATTATGTAGTACTGAGTGGTATGTGGAGTGTATATATGTTGTATTGAATACAGTGTAATTATGTGATGTGTAATCACACAACCACACACACACAACCACACCCACAATCACAACCACACACACAACCACACACACACAACCACCCACACACCCACAACCCCACACACATAACCACAACCACACACACAACCACACACACAAACCACAGCCATACACACAACCACACACACACTCAACCACACACACACACAACCACACACACAATCACAATCACACACACAACCACGCACACAACCACGCACAACCACACACACAACCACACACACAACCACACACACAACCACACATACAACCACACATACAACCACACATACAACCACACACACAACCACACACAACCACAACCACACACAACCACACACCCACACACACAACCACACACACACAACCACACACACAACCACACCCATCCACATTCACACACAACCACAACCACACACACACAACCACACACAACCACCCACACAACCACACACACACACACACAACTTAAGGGAATCAGGTAACGGAAAGAGAAAGAACTCTATCCAAAATCACCCGTTTTCAGTCCAGTGAGAAAGTATGACTTAGCCCCAACGAGTCCTTGTTTTGTAGCTAAGCAGATACTGTCAATTATTTCAGTAAGCCTGACGCGACATTAGAAAAAGAGAAGTATAGTGCAATTATTAGGCACACATTGTTACCTTGTAACCGCGTATATATTTGCCGCGCATTTTTCATTTTTTTTACCTTGTAACCACCTTCATTTATTTTACCTTGTAACCGCGTAAAGATTAGCCACGCATTCCTCCCAATGAAGCAACAAACTGTATTGCAGCCGCAAAGCCACAAGTAAAGTGATCGCAAAACTGAAAGCAAAGCCACAAGTAAAGCGATTGCGAAACCGAAAGCAATCGCTTTTGGAAGCAGAGACAGCCACCAATGGTGCGCGCGCGCCACAGACAGCCATTTGCTTTCAATTATCGCGCCCGTGTCTGGGCACGATAATTGAAACCAGATAGGCTTTAGTGCGCGTAACAGACACCAATAGGCCGTGGGCGTAGCGATGCGCCCTCCTTTGGCCTATTGCGTGCTCTGTCTAAAAAATACAGCCACTAAAAGCCCAAAAATAGAAGACAAAACAAAAAACACACGCACGAGCGTGTACGATTCCAGGGTCCATTTCTGAACCCCGGACAAAAGGACTCTCTCTGCGCGAGCACTGCTGCGCAGTGCAACGCTAGGCGCGAGACCTAAAAAAGAAAACTTACCTGCTGGTTGCCATTGCCAGCCACCGCCTTTCAGCAGGAACAGGAAGCACCATGGCTTCCAGACTCCCCTAGCCAATCACAATGCTGCTGATAGCAGCGTCATGATTGATCTGATCTGAGCACCATGGTTTGGCACTCAGAGAGGGCGTGGGAGCCTGGGCATGTTCACCACCCAGGATGTAATGCAGCCTGGATGAAGAACATGCAAAGTGCACATGAATGTTTTGCCGGCCAAACAGTCATGCGCACTTTATGTGCAGCATCAGCCACTCCTCTCTTTGACACGGGGAGCCCAGCCCTGCACCCCCCTAACCTAGCGGCAGCTGGAATACTAAAAATAAATGATAATATCTTCAGTTATTATCATTTTTATCTTTTCCGTTACACTGCTTTAAAGCAGTGGGACGACGCTCCTCCACTAACCGCCACTGATTGTAAATCAAGTAAAAGAGACTCTACTGAAGACAACCTGGGTGCAAAAGCTACACTACATTATATAAGCATTTCCTATCTGACGTTAAATGTTTATTTCTTGCCCTTTACTCAACGGCACATCGCAATTGATTGTTACATAGTCAATCGTAAGACATTAAGGGCCTCATGTAGGTAAATATAATTTACCGATTCTTAAATACCGAACTTTACCGAATCGGTATTTATGAATCGGTAAGCTATATGTATGCCATATCTTCCCTGGATCGGTAACATTCGGTATTCAAGAATCGGAATTTTCCGATTCGGTAAATACCGAGGTGGTATTTACCGAATCGGTAAATTACGAAGTGGTATTTACCGAATCGGTAAATACCGAATCGGTATTTACCGAATCGGAAATACGAAAACACATGACTGGATGAAACAGCCAATCCTGTGCAACCACACCCCACCCAACCAGGAAGTGGCCACACCCAGGCAGGTGCACACAATCAACAGACCCTGGAGAGGCTGGGAGTGCAGAGGAGAGGCAGGGAGCCAGTGCCTGATTGTGCAGCTCAAAATCACTATGTCCAGCCAGAGGACACAGAGAGATGGAGGGGAAAGGAGGAGGAAGCAGAAATTCAGCCCCAGGGAACTCCAGGTGCTAGTGGAGGAGGTGGTGAAGCAGCACCAGAAGCTGTTTGGGAGGCAGTCCCTGCAAGTGCCAGAGTCAGAGAAGCGCAATATATGGCTGGGAATCCAGGCGCAGGTCAATGCTGTTGGAGTGACCCCCAGGGACATTGAGGTACTTAAAAAGCGCTGGTACGACCTGAGGATCGTCACAAAGAGGAAGATGGGGGAAATACAGAAGGAGGCCAGCCGGACAGGAGGTGGAATTAACAGGGCACCTGCCCTCACCGAACTGGAGGAGCTGGTGGAGGCCACAATAGAGCACGAGAGCGTCGTGGGCCTTGGGGATGCCGACAGCTCTGCCAGAGCCGCCACCCAACAAGGTAAGACGAATGCACAGCAATGTAGCCCCCCCTACCCCTATCCCACATCCCCCATTGTGAAATGAGTATCCCACTACAGTCCATGTGTTAGTGCAGACAGGCAATGCATTATGGGAGATGTAGTCAGGGAAACCCCAACCATGAACTGAATAGCACAGAACAACAATGCATGGTACAAAGGAAAGAAAGAGTACCTGCCACGGGTTGATCACAATAAGGCCCTAAGTCAGGGTCCGGATACTAAGGGACCAAAACCAATAGGCAAACCGAACCAAGATAGAATGGAATGGAGACAAACAGACAGAGTCTAAAATAATTTGAGTATTTCTCTAAAAATACTCAAATTACCGGCCACATCACCGCCTGCATTGTGAGGTCGAGGAGGCGTGCTGCTGCCAGGTTGCGAGCGTTAGAGACCTCATCTGACGACAGCAGGGGCCCGGAGCTAAACACTATGCCCCAGGATGGGAGCCATGCCACTGTGCCCTCCACCTCACAGGGAGAACACACGGGTGCAAGACGGCGCCGCAGGTCGCGGGTGCAGAGTCCACCAGCAGACGTTGACAGCCATGGGGTCTTCTCAGGGCTCGAGGGCAACATGTTGAAGCAACAGCGCCTGCAAACAAAGGCAGTTATGTCAGTTCAGCGGCATATGCGGGGACTGAAAGCCACTTTTGTCAACATGGACAGGAACATCAGCGCAATGGCGGTGGGGATGGGTGACATGGCAGCGGGCATTCGGGACATGTCCCAGTCCATCAAGCTGTTGTGCAGCAAATATGATGCAGACAGAGCTGCACGGCGCCGGGAACGGCAGAGGAGAGACAGTCACACCAGGGCACTCAACCGGCTGGCAACTGCCACTTCACTACTCTGCCGGTGCTCTGTGTCTATGCAGGAGGGCCTGACACACTGCAGCAGCGACGTGTCTCGGGGGATGGTGCAGGTCACAAGTGCACTTGAGGTGCTATTGACAAGTCAGGCGGCCACAACTGGTGCAGGGGATGCTGCGGAAAGCATCGACACCAGCAGCAGGAGCAGCATAACACCCCCGGTCCCAGATACACGCAGGAGCAGCAGGCGGCTTGGGGCTGGCACTAGTGAGGAGGCTCAATCCGTGCCATCCCACACTGTAGCGCGTGGCTGCAAACATTAATGCAGCACCGCATAGCCAAAGACTATTGGGTGACGTAACCCTGGACTTACTACTTGTAATTACGCAATGTTGCCAGAATGGCATATTCTTGGTGTTGTGGCGTAGTGCCGCATTATTAAACTACGTCATGACATCCAACAACTGGCTGTGTCCCCTTACTTACTCAGAAATAGTTGCATGTGATCTCTGCCCGTCTCTCTCTCCCATCTGTTGCTGTTGGCACTCCAGCTGCGTTGGCCTCTGGCTGACCTGACTCATCCTCATTGTCCTCAAAATCTGTTAGTTCCACCTCTGTACCTCTCTTCGTGGCAAGGTTGTGCAGCATTGCACAAGTGGCAATGATCTTGCAACAGATGATGGGTGTGTACTGGCGTGCGCCTCCGCTCTTGTGGAGGCAGCGGAACCTGCTTTTCAATAGTCCAAACGTGCGCTCCACCACGTTGCGTGTAGATTTGTGTGCCACGTTATATCGTCTCTCACTCTGGGTTGATGGGTGTAGGTAGGGAGTGAGGATGAATGACCGCACGGCATATGCACTGTCGCCTAGGTGAGTAAAAGAGAACCATCAGTCACATGCCTCAATACACTATGATTTGCAAGTTTCATGGGGCGTCACTGTTACTTACCTAGCAGGTATCCCTCTCCAAATTCTCCGGCAAGCAGTCGTGTGTAGATCCCACTGTTCTGGAAGATGTAGGAGTCGTGGGTGCTCCCAGGAAACTTCGCAACAATATCAGTGATGATGTTCCCTGCATCGCAGATTACCTGCACATTGATGGAGTGGGTGGACTTTCTGTTCCTGTAGATGTGCTCAGTGGCAGCTGGTGGGCAGATTGGGATGTGTGTGCCATCAATACAGCCAATGACATGGGGGAACTGTGCCATGTGATAAAAGTCAGTTTTAGTTTTCTGCAGTTCAGCCTGTGTGTTTGGGAAGCTGATGTAGTGGTGCATTCTCTGCATCATGGCATCCAGGAACTTCCTGAAGAAACGGGACAGGCAACTCTGGGATACACCTCCCACCGCAGCTATCACCCCCTGGTAACTGCCAGATGCGAGTAGATGTAGGCTGCAGAGCACCTGCACATGTGGTGGTATGACATGCGCCCTTCTTGTTGGCTGGTCCAGGAGTGGGTGCAGGTCCCTTATCAGGTCCATGATGGTTTGTGGGTGTAGCCTGTACCTTTCATGTATCTCTGCGTCAGTCTGTTGAAAGAGTGTGATGCGCTGTCTGTAGATGCGTTCCTCCTGTGTCCAAATCCTCAGACCTGCTGCCTGTAGACGTAGGCGCCTTGCAATGACATACAGAGCGGCCATGTTGTCCACGCTGTTGCATTTTGGGATTGCTTATATGCACTGTTGATGCTTACCACCTGCTTTCAATCTGTGTTAATTACCGACTCTTAATTACCAAATTTCATGGATTTCTTAATTACCGAATTTACCTACATGTCTTTTTCCGTTTTACCACTTCATATTTACCACTTCATAATTACCACTTCATATTTACCAAATCGGAAAATATGTATTCGGTAAATATGAATCGGTATTTTAGTAATCGGTAAATATGAATCGGTATTTACCGCTTCATATTTACCGAAAACTGGTTTTTGGCCTCCTACATCTCACTTGACTAAATACCGGTCGGTAACGGGATATTTACCGAATTTCGGCCGTTACCGACCGGTATTTAGCTACCTACATATGGCCCTAAGACTTTTGAAGCACTGGCTGAGTTTAAGAAAGGTTTCATACACCTCCTACTGTGCAGAATCCCTACTGTAATTTGGGTCACTAACAGTAGTTTAAAAAAATAACAAACAATATTACCCAGACCTTCTTTGTACTGAGATCACGGATAATAATCTACAATCCCATGCAAAAAGCAGCTGAAAATATCTATTTTGCAATCTACAGGCATATAGTCCAATCTTCGGAAGGCCCGACTCTGCCTTTCTACTTATCCTTCCAAGACCAATAATAAAAGTACCATTCAGTTAACAAGTGGTACTATTACTTTTTTGAATAGTGCATACATTGAGTATCATTAAGTTGGCTAATGGTCTCACGACTAGTATTAGTACAGCCCAAAAAAAGCACAATTTATGCAGCTAGAGAAATACAATAAGCAAAGTGAAGTCATCTGTCACAAAGGGAGGTCATTAGCCTATTGCAAACAGTGACATAGGTCGCTGTCCCAATTGAAAACCCTGTCACTTTCCAGTGGGCACTTCCGATTGTTCATTGCTTTATGCTCCAGGCACAGGTACAGTCATCCAAGGTGGGACTAGTCGTATCGGGCATCGGGCGTTTCCTCTGGAGTCTGAAAGGGTGGGGAGCCGCTTTTGTTACTGGGGCCCACTTTTGTGGCATTGCAGCAGTTGTAAAAGCTCTGCAGAGTTCCTTGTGTATCCAGCAGTTTTCAGGTGTCAAGGTAACTCTGGTGATTAATGTACCTGCTGATGGAGTTTTGCCAAGTAGCCGTTTTGACTTATCTAAGGTAGTGCAGAGGGTTAATATGTCTGCCTCTAAGAGCATATACTACGCAGATCACAGAACAGTATTTTATATGCAAAGCTTAGTGGGTTGCTGCTTTTGTCACAGAGATCCTTTTGTTACTGTGCAGTTCATAAGTTACATTCAGGTTAGAAAGTTGTTTTATCCCCAGTCTTTCATTATCCTAATTTTGCTAAACAAGATTTGTTTGGGTAGAAATACATTCTTATTAGTAAAGATAACCTAACTACTGTGCTACGTTCTGAATCCTGAGTTTGTGCTTCCCCAGATCAAGCACTCTTAAAAAATGTCTACCAGTATGGATGACATGTGAATCCTACACCTTATAGTCCCATTTGTCTTATGTAACATTTTCTAAACACTGATTACACACACATGATTCATTGTCTCTATATGTGTGTGATGTAAAATGCTCTGACACCCTACACTGCTATGAGAGGCACTATAAAACAAATGAAATACATATGAGAGAGTTGCTATGGAGAGAAGAGAGGCACTGTTGGAGGTGATAGTGAGAAAATCATTGCAGACCCCCAATAAAGATGGCCTTTTCCTGATGCACTATAAGGCCATCATTTAATATGGTTTGAAAACGAATACAATTGAATATATGATTAAAATTGTGTTGTAGGATGCACAGTTTTTGCCATTTTTTCCCAATTTATTTTTGGATGGAGAACCCCACAACCCCCACCGTGTAGTTGTTGGGCTTCCCCGCTGCACAAGCACACCAAGCACCTTTTGGGAGTTAGTCTGACAAAATGTGCCTGAACTGCTTTGGGTTCCCAGTCTGGCCCTGGAATCATCGCTGCCTTTATAGGGCACTACTACTCCTGCCAAAGCCTAGGGTCCTTGAAGTAAAACTTATGAAGTGGGCGGCTTAGATGTCATCGACAGTCACAGCATGTCTCCCCAGTACTTTCACCCAGGCGTATGGCTGAGCTGATACTGCCAGGTTCTAGAAACACAGATTCAAACAAATAACAAGCATTGGCATAGCCAATAGGTCTCGCCTTTGGGACCTTATAAGTGTTTAGCCATGCAACAGTTGCATAACTAAATACTTATAAGGTCCCAAAAGCGAGACCTATTGGCTATGCCAAGCGGCCCTGCGGCCACGAAAGTGATCGCGATCAAACATCAAAGCGGCCGCGAAAGTAAAATTAATCACGTCAAGCACGGAGCGCACGCCCGCGCATATGCACTGTAGCTCTAGGCTGGCCTGGTAGCACTTTTTGGAGCCCTCTCAAAAAGTCTCGCCAGACCAGCGCATGCGCTGGGTCAGGCGAGACCTAAAAACCATTGCAATATCTGACCTATAAACCGCGTCTGTAGTCGTGGGTGTCCTATCCAACAGCTGGTCTTGAGGATCCCCGAAATAACAGACTGTAATATTCAGGGCTTTATGTGGGCCGGGTCCTGCCTGAGCTCAGCACCAGCAGTTCTAAAAAGCAGGTGATGAGACGGGCCCCAATCGGGCTCTCCATCTTTGCCCTCAGAGTTCTTATTATAAAAAGGTGGCAGTGCCCGCCTGAATGTCTGCCCGCTGCCTCCCTGTATTAACATGAAAATAGGGCACAGGCATCCTTCAAAATACATGTTGATATAGTAACTGAAAACTCATTTGTGTAAATCTTGAATTGACTACGGAATAAATATAAATGCAGGCATAATTATACTCATTTCAATAAGATAAAAAATTATGTTTTTACAAAGGCACAACATACTTACTTCAGCTAGTAAGAAAATGCCCTAATAAATCGTTTTTGCTCGTGGAAATACTGAAACTAACATTGAAGTGGTTAGAGAACGAAAGGGAGCAAGGCTCCCCCATCCAATTAAAAAGAATAATGACTAACAACAGACTGAGAAATATATGTGAATATTTGTGACCATCAATATGGAAGAATAGAATTGACACAAAAGAAAATGCATGAAAGTGATACTGTCCATTTTGTTTAGGTAAGACAACATACTTCGTGTTCATGATGATTTAAAGAAGCAGCTTATAGGTAAAAATGTTACATCACAAGGCAACTTTTCAGGGCGCATCTCCAAGCTGTATTTCGAGTACAAGCTCCTGATGCACTATGGCATGGTATTCATTTATTTTGGACGTTTAAAAGACTCCGAGCTTGTTGCCAGGGGGCTACTTTAGAGAGTGAGCATTTCAATGTTACTTGTTATATTATATATCTGGATGCAATGACAGAAGCAGCAAAATACCAGCCCGGCGGCACGCTATGCTAAGCACAGATTTTTAGCAGACGTGTTTGTAAGCCACGCCTTTAATTATATCGGCCACACCCTTTGGGAGTCCTCCCAGTTTTTTCATCCCACTTAAAGCCCGGCTGGTAATATTGCAAAATGAACTGCAGAGACGTGCTCCGTAAAGCGTCGGATAGAATGGAATAGTCCTGCATTCCCGTCTGACTCTATGCATTTATGGGCTTCCATGCGCTTTCAGTTGCAAATACTTTAATTATAAACTGCAATGGAAAGCGAAGTAGGCTCGGCAATTTGCAATTATAATATCTAACTTGAACCAGATTCCAAATTAGATTTTCGAGGTGTACATTACACTCAAATTGCATAATTGAGTCTATTCTGGGTGCACATTTTGGTTTTATTGGGTTTGGAGCGTGGCTGTGCAAGATAACACATGACGCAGATTGTTCCTCTGAGCAGGTCTTTTCAGTGCACTGCCAGAGTGCGTCCTATTACAGCGCTGCTACTGTATCCGACTGTAATGCATATTTTACATCCAGACACCGAGCAGGGAGATTAGGTTCTTCTCCACCCCATGAATAAAATGTTTCCATTGATGGCTGGAGAGATCTGGGAGGCAGAAGGAGGGGCTTCCAGCCTTCTTGTCTAGATCTACAGAGGATTGCAGGCCCGGTGTCTCTCCTGGGATGATTGTCCTGTAAGTGACACCGCACTTTTTGTAGGGAGGAAAATACAGCTGTACTCGGCCTTCAGTGCGATTGTGATAAGGCCTGGGAGCGTATAATGTGATAAGCATTTCATTTCGTAGGCCTGGCATACAGCATGCATTATGCACCTAGCCTGAGGAGTTCTGTTACTAATGCAAGCGCGCGGCTCAGAGGTACCTATAGGTGAGTACCTGGCTGCCTCTGTATTGTGGGTGACGCGTCAGGCACTTGCGAGGTGTCCGAATGGCTCCACGTGCAGCCTTTCTAGCCGCCAACAGAAGTGGGTGGCGGTCTTTATTAAAATCCTAATTTTTTTTGTAAACGTTTATTGTACAGCTGTGTTCAACGGAGTGCTTAATTTGTAAAAATAATAAATAAGTGTCGGCCCTTCCCCAGGAGGCCAAAGCAATGTGCACCACACATTGCCACTGTACTTACACAACTACTAACCATCACACTGCTATAAGTGTGACAATTCAGACAGTTCCAGGGCCACCAAAGCTTTAAGAATGGCTGGGATCGAAGGTATTAGTTGTTTGTTTAATGTATATTGAATTAACAAACAACTTTTTTTTGCCCCTCTTCAAATTACGCACAAAGCGCCACCATGTGGCAGTTTTAATTAGTGCAGGTTTCAGTAATTAAATACCGGTGCCAGCACCAGAAAACACCGGGCTCAAATTAAGCACTGGTTTCAATGTGAACCTGGACTGTTTACGTGCAAGGAACACTGTACAGGAGTTGTGGACTTTATAACAACTTGCAGAATCAGTAATCGCTCTACCGATGTAATTTTATGAATGCAATTACATGGCTCTAGCAGCACCATCCTGTGTGTAGCAATGCAACTGATTTTGTCCTCATGTCTCTTCCATATAGCTTCCTGATAATTTGCCACCCGGTCTCCTTCTGGGCAGTGTTATGATATTTTATATTTCCCTTCCCTAAGATTTCCACTTTACTGTGCTAGAGCACTCTTCACTCTCTTTGTCCACTTGTTTTTGGTCTTGTTAATTCTTGCATACGTATTTAGCAAAAGGAGTTCTCTTTTTGAAACACATAGTTTCCTCTTTTTTTTGCTCTTCCTAATAAGTTGTGGTCAGACGTTCTAGCAGCCCCACACACACATTACTGCCATTGTCACACATGGCCTCTAGCTCGTGAACTTCTGAACATACCCTGGGACATGGTCTACACTTTATACCTTCATGCTTTGATCTCCCAGTACCAGCTATACAATCTTTTTTAAGAGCACCCTACATTTCTGCTTTACTGGCCTCATTACTTAGAGTTATTCTGTGGAACAGGAAACTGGTTTGAAGGGGTACAGTGACTAATCCATTCAAAGATTCACTTTATATTTCCCCGTTTTTACCCCTAACGTCATCTACCTTACATCTTGTCCACGGTCATTCACATTTCTATAATTTATGAACAACTTTGTTAGGCTACAGATTACCCCAATATGCAAAACTATTCACCAGATACTTTTTCAAAGTGTCTTGTGCCGTTAGCATCACACAAACAAATCATCTTATTTGAATTTTAATATTCACCTTTTTGACAAAGTTAAACTGTTTCAGAAGTATTCCACTATCATTTTAGACAGTTAGATTTCATCTCTTCTGTGTAATGCCCAAGCTCATGTTTTTTGGCAGTGCCATTAACATGATCACATGTATATACTTTTAAGTGACTATCCTTGTCTTCTGCTTGATTGACAAGTGCTCTTCAGCCTTGTCGCTTGATCCTGTGTTTGAGGCTTTCTTGTGGGTTTATGGTGCCTGGCTCAAGTGAGTGATGAATAGTTCAACCCCATGAAAGCTGATTGCCTTCATTGCAGCCCTACTTGCAGACTTTAACTCCATACAGCTAATCTAAGACATGGTCATTACCTTCTTAAAGCCCCCCCTCCCCCCCACCTCCCTCCCCCTATTTTGGATAGGCTAGCTCCATTAAAACTAGGCAAATCCAAACCTATGAATCCTTCTGGCTAACTAGAGAGACATGTTTATGGAGAGTCACACATGGACCCTTGAGAGCAAGTGAAGAAAATCAGCAACCATAATTATTTTCTATAGGGCTGTTTGCCCTGTCGTACAACATACCTTTGCTTCATTCATATATATATATATATATATATATATATATATATTTTGAAAAGTTCTGTCACTGTAAAAGAAGCTACCAATAATCATGTTTCTATTATTCAGTCATATATGAAACAAAAATTGAAATGTGTCTCCTTTAAGTAACTGACATTGTTTTTAATTGGTGGTGGGGGTAATGAACCATGCTTCCCCTTTAAATAGACACTCTTACTAGCACATTTTGAACCAGTAAAAGGCGCAAGCCGATACGTGTAGGTCATTCTCTCTGTATGCACCCCTGCACTTTGCTTTTGCTGGCTTCGTAACCATGAGGCTTGCTGTTATAACTAAATAAAGCCCTTTGTTGCCAGGACCTGTTTGTGCCGTTCTTCTGTATCGCCCTGAGATTGTGTAGAAGTTTTGAGCAAAGGGCAGTTACGGGAATCCTGTGTTGATATATATATATATATATAACATTGTGTGTTTACCTGTGTTCTTGACACCCACTTCCTTGTAAACTCCCGCCCCGGTCCGCCGCGTCCATTCTGGGCGATTGATGCGGAGGGTGAGGAGGAGCCAGCACTTCCGGGCTCGAGCGGCCAGGTTAGCGCTCTAGTGGCACTGTAGGGGAAGTGTACTTAACTCGCTGCCTCTCGCAGTCGCGTTGTGGAGAAGAGTCTTGCCGGTGGCAGTGGCAGGCTCTATCCGCTCGTGCTGTGTTGCTTTCTAATTTGTGAGTGTCACAATGCTAACGCTGCTTCACAGCGTGATATTTTAAAACTGTGCAAGTAGGCTACTTTTTTTTTTAAAAAACATTGTGTGTTTACCTGTGTTCTTGACACCCACTTCCTTGTAAACTCCCGCCCCGGTCCGCCGCGTCCATTCTGGGCGATTGATGCGGAGGGTGAGGAGGAGCCAGCACTTCCGGGCTCGAGCGGCCAGGTTAGCGCTCTAGTGGCACTGTAGGGGAAGTGTACTTAACTCGCTGCCTCTCGCAGTCGCGTTGTGGAGAAGAGTCTTGCCAGTGGCAGTGGCAGGCTCTATCCGCTCGTGCTGTGTTGCTTTCTAATTTGTGAGTGTCACAATGCTAACGCTGCTTCACAGCGTGATATTTTAAAACTGTGCAAGTAGGCTACTTTTTTAAAAAACATTGTGTGTTTACCTGTGTTCTTGACACCCACTTCCTTGTAAACTCCCGCCCCGGTCCGCCGCGTCCATTCTGGGCGATTGATGCGGAGGGTGAGGAGGAGCCAGCACTTCCGGGCTCGAGCGGCCAGGTTAGCGCTCTAGTGGCACTGTAGGGGAAGTGTACTTAACTCGCTGCCTCTCGCAGTCGCGTTGTGGAGAAGAGTCTTGCCGGTGGCAGTGGCAGGCTCTATCCGCTCGTGCTGTGTTGCTTTCTAATTTGTGAGTGTCACAATGCTAACGCTGCTTCACAGCGTGATATTTTAAAACTGTGCAAGTAGGCTACTTTTTTAAAAAACATTGTGTGTTTACCTGTGTTCTTGACACCCACTTCCTTGTAAACTCCCGCCCCGGTCCGCCGCGTCCATTCTGGGCGATTGATGCGGAGGGTGAGGAGGAGCCAGCACTTCCGGGCTCGAGCGGCCAGGTTAGCGCTCTAGTGGCACTGTAGGGGAAGTGTACTTAACTCGCTGCCTCTCGCAGTCGCGTTGTGGAGAAGAGTCTTGCCGGTGGCAGTGGCAGGCTCTATCCGCTCGTGCTGTGTTGCTTTCTAATTTGTGAGTGTCACAATGCTAACGCTGCTTCACAGCGTGATATTTTAAAACTGTGCAAGTAGGCTACTTTTTTAAAAAACATTGTGTGTTTACCTGTGTTCTTGACACCCACTTCCTTGTAAACTCCCGCCCCGGTCCGCCGCGTCCATTCTGGGCGATTGATGCGGAGGGTGAGGAGGAGCCAGCACTTCCGGGCTCGAGCGGCCAGGTTAGCGCTCTAGTGGCCCCTACTGCCTATAAATGTGTGTTGGCCAGCGACCGCGCAGCGGACGCGTGCAGCGGGCGTGCCGGAAGCGCGCCGAAGTCGAGCCAAAGTCAAGCCCGTCTGCGCCCGTCCGCGGCCGGACGGGGCACGGGGCCATACACCCTGGCCTACCTATCCCCCTCCACTTACGGTACGATAAACGTTGCTGCATCTCCGCCCTGCTATAACATTACCATGCTCACATTCTATGCAGGCCTTATCACTACATAATTGTTCCATGTGCCCTTTTACTTCTGAAATGGGCTCCATAACAGTCCACCCAAAAAAATTGATAAAAGCCGCACTGCTTAACTGTAGATCTCTCAGTAAGCACTGCATTCAGGTCTACAACCTACTTGAGGATGAGGCACTGGATATACTGCTGTTAACTGAGACCTGGCTTGGCGAACACTCTGACCCAGACATCATAGAGGCGCTGCCTCCAGGATATTCTCTCGCCAGGCTTGACAGGCAGGATGGTAGGGGTGGTGGAATAGCTATTGCTGTTAGAGCCCCATTGGAATGCTCCTTACTCCCCCTAACAATTGACCACTGTGAAGCTGCTTCGTTTAGTATCTCATTGGGACCTCAACACTCCCTATCAGGTATTCTTATATATAGACCCCCAGGTAGACTATTTGATTTTACAGCTAGTCTAGTAGAGGCGACAGCACATCTCGCCTTGAGGAAATCCAAACTCCTGGTACTTGGCGACATGAACATTCATTTTGATGATGCCCAAGACAAGGATGTCTCCTGTATAAAAGATGAATTACTCTCCCTGCAGCTTACTCTTAAGAACCAAGAGCCTACTCACAGACAAGGTCATCTGATCGACCCCATATTTGGTAATTGGAATGGAGTAGAAACGCTTCCTCCAATACCCGTTCCTTGGTCTGACCATTTTGTCATTCCCTTACGAATTTGGGTGTCCGAGCCTGAAACCAGGAGTGATAGTACGCAGATTTACCAATGTCGAAAGTGGAAAAACTTCAACTTAGATACCTTTATCGACAATCTTGAAGCGGCTGGACCTCCTGGAGGGTCAGATTGTGAGGCTGCCTATTCATGCCTGAAGAACTGTGTCCTAACTGCCCTAGATAATACTGCTCCTATCCGTAGATCAGTAATTACCAGGAAAACTAGAAAACCTTCCCCGTGGTTTACTTCTGAACTTCAGGTGGCAAAATCTGCATGTAAAAAACTGGAACGAGAATGGCGCATTAACTTTTGCCCCAAAGCCAAAATTCAATATAAAATAGCGCAAGCAGGTTATTATAAACTGATTCGTTCCTCTAAAGCACTGTATTACAAGACCCGCATTGGAGAGGCTGAGAACTCCTCAAAGGAGCTCTTTAAAATTTTTAAAGAAATCTCGGTAGTATCAAATGAGAGCAATGCCCAGAATGACTCTGTTGAATCATGTAATGATATTGCTAGATACTTTGCTAGCAAAATTACTAACATCTATGCTAATTTCTCAAAGGATCTGCCCTCGGGCTCTGCTTTCACTGAGAATTTGGAGATCACTCATGATAAGGCATGCCTTTACTGCTTTACTGTTCCTTGTACTAATACCTTAATTAACATCTGTAAAAGCATTAAATCGGGGTCCCCTCGAGATCCTGCTCCTCCCAAGATCTTAGCAGCTAGCCTTAAAGTCTTAGAACAACACTTCAGACATATTCTCCAACTCTCCTTTTCTACGGCCATCCTCCCTGTGGAGTGGAAGCAAGCCATTGTACTTCCAATAAAGAAAAAACCTAACTTAAGTCAGGATATCCTTGAAAACTTACGGCCTATCTCGCTGCTACCTTATCTGGCGAAGGTGGCCGAAAAAATAGCTAACAGTCAACTCATGGCCCATCTAGAGTCTAATAAGGCCTTCCACAGCTCTCAATCTGGGTTCAGGGCAGGGTATTCTACTGAAACCGCCCTTCTGAGAGCGACCGAAACCTTACGTGCAGGTGCGGATGAGGGCCAGACTATGGCTTTGATTATGCTTGACCTTAGTGCCGCGTTCGACACTGTGGCACACTCCATCCTGCTGCAGTGTCTGAACAAAGCCGGGGTCACCCAGGAAGCACTGGGCTGGCTTAAAGCTTTTCTCACCAACCGCTGCTTCCAGGTTCAGAGAGGCATGCATCGCTCTAATAGCATAGCTTTAGAACAGGGGGTACCTCAGGGCTCCGCCCTGAGCCCCACCCTGTTCAATCTCTACATGGCCCCCTTGGCGAAAGTGGTTGAATCGTACGGCATTGAATTAGTCTCATATGCCGACGATACCCAACTCCTCCTTTCCCTGTCTCAAGCACCCTCCATTGATGCTAACAATTTTAAAACCTGCATGCAGGCTCTGGCAGGCTGGATGACCCAGCACTGCCTGAAGCTTAATGGCTCAAAAACGGAGGTTCTGGTAATTGGAGGAAGGGATGCGAGCTGGACCAAGGAGTGGTGGCCATCATGCTTGGGACCGCTACCCACTCCCTGTAAAGCAGCTAAGAATCTGGGGATCTGGGTTGATCCCAGACTCTCTTATGATAACCATGTACATAAAGTGGTGGGGAAATGTTTCGGGGTAATGAAGACCTTGAACCGTACCCTAGACCTTCTCCCTCTGGAAGCCAGGCGCACTATGACCCATGCTCTAGTGACCTCGAGGATAGACTATGGCAATGTGCTCTTGCTTGGAACCACACAAAAAAACTTCAGGAGACTTCAAGTACTCCAAAACACAGCAGCACGCCTAGTCCTTAGACTTCCGAAAAGGTCAGCCTCTATGCCTGCCCTAGCCACTCTGCACTGGCTCCCCATAAAAAAGAGAGTCCTATTTAAAGCTCTTTTAATGTGCTATAGGATTATCTCACACAAAGCTCCCCTTTATATGACAGATCTGGCTATCCCATACGAGCCTAAAAGAATTCTCCGCTCTGGGGGAACTGGATTGCTTAAAATTCCCCGCGTCAAGAAAGCCAGAATGGGTGGATGTTCTTTTCGTGTTGTGGCTGCTAAAGAATGGAACTCCCTCCCCATGAATATCAGGCAAGCGGATTCAGAGCCCTTATTTAGGAAACTTTTAAAAACCTTTCTGTTTTCTTCTTAAACTGCCATCTCATGGCTCTGACTTTTCTCCACAGCACGGGGACACGCCGAGATGGCGTCACCATGCGCTTTACAAGCTCCTTTATTATTATTATTATTATTATTATATATATTTATATTTATACAATATAAAGAGCAGTAGTTAAATAAATCATCAAGCCTAAAGCCATTTCCAGGCTCTCTGACGGCCTGTATACCATTTCCACTGAAACATTTGATTAGGGAAGTGCCTTCCTGTTTTTGATTGTGATTTTCAGTACTGTCTCTGAAATTCTGCCGTGAAAGCTCAGAGGCAAGGACAGGTCTTCTTCTGTAGCCAATCTGTTTCCAAAATGAGTTTTTAGAAAGTCATCCGATGGACTTTTTCAGTTTAGAGCATCTGAACCTTCCCTCATGAATCTTGGTTGCACTTCTCCCTTAAACAAAAAGTACTCGTGCCCCTCTAACAAGCCTTTATTTAAGTCTCTGTGCCTGTGCCCATACTGACCAGTTGTAAACGCTCCCTTTTTGTTCAGCAGAACACTTTGTTGAAAACAGTCAGCTCTTGCACTGTGGGTGGCTCTGTTTACTCGCCTTCAGCATAGCCAATCAGATGTTCCTCCTTGGTGTTCCTCAGACTATGTAGAGTTATTAATCCGTGCACTCTCATGTATCCGTTCTATACCGGTTATTTGTCATCACCACTTTCAGTTGTGATGCTTTTAATTTCCCTTAATCATGCTCCTGTTTAGAATTCCACAGTAGTCTACACACTTACAAACCTTTTGTCTTGCTCTTAATATTTGGCACTCCTTTCTTAATCTCTCAGATGAATTCTTAATGGCTAGATGTCTACATAACAGGACAAAAAACAAAATGAAGCTCACAATCACACAATGATCCCATTTCCTTGTTCCCATTGTCCTTTACACGTTTATCATGCCTCCTTCTTTTCAACTGGTAGCTACAATTCTGGGTGTTCCTCTGAGTTAAATTTAAAGGTCACAGTTTAAACAGTGTTGTTCCAAGTTTGGTTCCTCCTCATTCTCCTTTTCCCTTGACGTAATGAGTGCCCTCAGTCCCAAGCTGCCTCCTGTTCCATTTGAGATTTGAGTGAAGCCCTTCAGAGATCTAGCTGTTAGTAGCTTTCGGATTATCTAATCATCAGTATACGGGTGACAGCCTGAGGTACCTGGACGTATTGTTCACGGTGTGAACCACCTGAGGGTTTTATTCTTGCTGAAAAAGGCCTGGATAGCCGCTGCCATCTATGAGTTTATTAGTAGTCATTGCTGAGCCCTTGGTTTCAGTTGTGTCAGTGCAATATCATTATTCCAATATTAGTACATTTACTGTGCTGTCTGGTGTTTCTCTTGTGGTCCAGATTATCTTTTTGAAGGTGTATATCAGGAGGATGGGTTGATCCATTATCAGCTTCCTTACCGGTCAATTTCTTTAGAACTATGATGCAAGAATGTGTGTTTGGTCACACTGAGGATGTTAATATGTTGTTGGTGGGAGTGCAAAGGTATCCCCTTTTATAATTTCGGGCTCGTGGGACTCTTGTGATGAACCCGTCTAGATATACAACGTTTTTCAACCTTCATTTCTGAAGAACTACTCAACTGATTAACATCAAATCATAAAAAGCACACTTTCTGGACCAAGAATCTATCTCTGCCAAATTTGATAGAATTCCATTCAGTTGATTTGGTTGTAGCCCTTTAAAAAAATCCCTATTGAAATTTCAGCTGGAAGTTGCATTTTGGGACCCCCCTTCTTATCTGCCCCTATTTGATGGATCACCCTGAGGTTATATATATATGTATATATATATAAATATATATAATTATTCCAATATTAGTACATTTATTGTGCTGTCTGGGTTTTTCTCTTGTGGTCCAGATTATCTTTTTGAAGGTGTATAATTAAAATCACTTTCCATTCTGCTGCCCATATAGTGGCAGCTGGCAGAATTTGATTCTATAATCCTAGTTTTAAAATGTTTATAGTGCTGGCATTTTGAGGGCCCCATTATGCTTTAGTGCCCTGTTTGAAAAGCCAACCTACTAACCTTTCATCAGAACTGGAGCTTTCCAGCTCCACTCTAATATCATGGAATTCCTTACATCTGATGTTTATTGGATCCTTTCTGATGATATTCCACAGAGAGTTGTGAACATATCTTTTTCCTAAAAAGGCAAGTTTCTTTGTGTTTTCTTTGATATTCATGGGGTCTGAAATGCTGCAAGTAGAACATTTCTTCTACTGCTACTTTTACAGGATTTCCTGTATATAATATTTATCTGCTGCCTTAACGTATGCTTATGTGGGCGGTTGAAAAACTAACATGAACCCCCACCCCTTAAAATCTACTCTGAACCCCTCCCACCCCCTCAAAAACTAACACCCAACCCATTACAACAGGACTACAAGTCCCAAGCAGCTTTGCAATTCCGTACGGCCCATCAGAGGTACTATATAACCAGTAGTTTGCAGGACTTTTCCTGTTTGTATCTGCCCACAGCACGCCAGCCCGTGATCAAGGTGCAGGAGCACCGAAACGCGTAGGGTAGGGCCGTGGCATTTCCAGCGACTTTACCAGCTCTGTACAATAAAGGATTGCTGAAGCGGATCTGACCTTTCTTCGTGTGCGTCCTCAATGTTGTGGCAAACATTTGGAAGAATATATATATATCTCCATCCTGTGACGTGGCACCGGCATGCAGGCGGGGCTCCTTCTTGGAAAGTTTCAGAGTGATACATCAATCAGAGGCAGATGAGAAGGGGGGTCCCAAAACAGCTAAATGGAATTCTATCAAATTTGGCAAAGCTAGATTCTTGGTCCAGAAACCGTGCTTTTTTATGTAAATCAATTGAGTAGTTTTTCAGGAATTAAGGTTGAAAAACTTTGTATATCTAGACGGATTAATCACAAGAGTCCCACGAGCTCGAAACTTTAAAAATAGAGGGCTCTGATTGGCTGGCCGCAACATGAAAATAAATGTTGCACCGGCTATTACAGGACTCTGGAACTTAGTCCCCTGTCCTGAACCAGTTTACTAAAAAAGAATGTAAGGGGCAGGGTTGGGATGCCCTACCTCCCTAGCCCATGTGAGGACCTCCCCATTTCCCTGGAGCTTAAATAAAAGCTTTATGTGTGCTGTGATCCTGCGGTTCTTCCACAGGATTGCGGTTTAAAAAAATGGCGAGTGCCATTAAAAATAAATTAATAAGACCCCCGGGGTGGGCCAGGGGATGGGGGTATGCCTAGGGCCCTCCTCCCCAAGCTGATTATGGCTCTGGGGACTTCATCCCCAGGTTCCACCGTATTACTAAAAGGGGAGGACCATATGGCACCTCTCCATCTGCTAAAAATCGGTCACGGGAACCCCATCTCTTGGGTGCAGACCTAAGCTCTGTCCTAGGGACACCATCCCCTGGGACACTGCCATTTTCTGCCAGTGAGAATGTGGACGCACTCTGCCTACACTCTCCCAGGTAGAAACAGAACTTTGCTCCCACCCGGCCAGAACAGTAAAAAATGCTGATTCCTTCTGGACGGAAGCAAAGTAATGGAGCTAGCTCGCCAACTCCCAGTACGTGCTGCCTGGGGCCGCAGGGGCATCCGCTGCCCCTAAGGAAGTGTGGAATGTGGGTTACTCAGCTGGGCACAGGGTACCCAATAAAAAATGAAAAGATGGCGGGTTCCTGCTAGGGGAGCCAGTTGTGCCACTATGGAACTGGGGTCCACTCGTGGCCCCAAGATATCAAAAGTTGTGCGTGCCCTTTTGGGCATCGAGGCATCCCAACTCTAAAAAACAAAACAAAATGACAAACAAATCTTGCCAGCTCTTGCGCTATCCATGAGGTTGCTTGCATGGAGACAACATGACCATGGGGGCCCTGGGGTTCTGCCCTCAGACCCAATTAAAAATGAAAGATGTGTCTGTTGCTGGTGGGCACCAAGACAAAACAAGCATTGAAAATCTAATAGGTCTCTCCATTCATTAAGTTAAAGCCATTTGCTTTGCTATACAATACCATTAGCAAAGCAAATGGCTTTAACTTAATGAATGATTGCATTTTTAATGCTTTTTTTGTTTTGCTGCCTGCATTCCACATATTGTACAATAGCACATACTGTGGCACACCTAAGATTTTTTTTGTATTGTAATTGCATTTATATAGCTCTTACTACCCCTAACAGACACTGTGGGAGTTGCAAAGACAGACGTTACCAGTTGTAATGAGGTGGTTCTGGCATTTTGCAAATGGGAAATGAACAATGAGACGAGTGATGTTGTTCCGCTAGTATCACTGAGTAGACATCCATCTGGGCGAAGCGGATAGCGCTAACGAAAACTAAGAGTCTGGGAGCCACGCGGACACCATTCATCTTTAAAAATGTGTCACTAATGCATCGCTCGCCGCGCTTGGAACCCATGGCACCAACATGAGTTCGCATGGGGCGGGCACCATGGTGGTTGCGGGCGTGCAGTCACCGACCCTCAAATGTTTAAAATGCATATATCTCGACTAAACCCGATCACCGCAGGAGAAACAGAAATCCACACTGCATGAGCCATTCCTACTGTGAAAGGAAACATTAGGAACATCTCACGTCCACCTTTTAAGATTGCTGATTTGAGCTCTGAATTGCCACTAGGAGCTTACATTGGTACGCAACAAGTAAACCAGTCACATTTACTTTTTTCACCCTCAGCAAAAATTCGAGGACGTTTTACCTGTTTTTTGGGGACCTTCTGCCCATCATAGACGCTTTTTTTTCTTTCCAGAATAATCGCTGTCAGAGGGCAGAACTGAAGCATAGCCATGTTCTGCTTCTAGAGGAAGGAGAAGAGAGCAGCCATAACCAACCACAGACTTTTGTGAAGTTTTACCCTACTCTCTGATGCACTGTTCTCGCCTAGGCATTCACTGCCCTGTAACATTCCTGCTTTCTAATAAGCAGAGACCACGATGGCCTTTGGGACAATACGATGGTATCTGCTTCAACATTTTCAGACCGAGATGTCACCAAGTGCTGATGCACACGTCTAGAGTGGACCCCATTGGTGAGGCTGGTGCTTACGTGCAAACCATAGCAGTAAATGCACCAAGATTAAATACAGCATGTTTATCACACCTCGCAGCAGATGTTCCCACGCAAGCAGACTGTGTAGATGTTTATTTCTAAGCTGTGGCAGCGTTTCTTACACATTCGGACAAATGCACCATAATGCCTGGTCTTTGATTCAAACAACGCTTCGCTTAATATTGGTCAATAGAGCAATAAAACTTCTAACGGGATACTACGAAAAACATTTTTTTCACAAGGGCTAGTCTCTACACCTCCCCCGCAGGGTGGAGTACTGTACTGTACAGTTTGGCGAGTCAGCGGGCACGAGCATAACCTGCCATAAAGGTCACGTGCACACGCTGATCTGCAACAATGACGTACGGTCTACTGCATGCGCAGGGAACATTCGGAATTCTTTATTTTGTCTTTTCCTGTGGCGACGCATTGAAGTAAACAACACAACAGCCACGTTTGAATAAGTTTAAGCAAACGACACAGGTGGGTTGGAGACCCGATATAGTGATATTGTACACGAGTTCTCAAATGTGTGGCCTCGTAGGAAACCATGCCTACTATAACTTGGCAACACTAGACTGCTATGGGGTGATTATAACATGCTAGTCGAAGTAATCGCGCTGTCGAAAATGCTTGCCAAGGTGCTGAGCAAGGCTGTAGGTGGCACCGAAACTAATCAAGGAGGCTTGTCTCCTGGGTGACGCGCACCCACCAACTCTTGGACTTAAAGAGACGACTTGCGGCATGTTGTGCTATCTGGACGTGATCAAAGGGGAGCGCTTGGCGAGGCTGTGCTCGAGCCCATGAGAAGTAAACAAGTAGGCAGCACATCCTCCTGCTGCAGGGAGTGCTAAGAATACGCAGCCTGTCACACATCGTGACGATACCAAGGGGCCTAGAGATGCGCCCCCTGGAGTCAGATGACAAGAGAGGGAGCAGGGGTAGAATGTGGAGACAGGGGTAGTGTCAGAGCAGAGGAACACATTAAAGGGAGCTCGGAGGTATGTAGCAGTACGAACAAGAAAGGAAAGGGACCGTCTGCCAGGGCAAAGTTGTGGTGGGGGTGCAGGTGGCATAAGGCTAGGTAGGGGGCCAGTGGCAGAGTGAAAAGCTGAAGAGACTTAAGGCCAGCAGGATTACACGGGAGGTGGGAGTTTTACAGAGCCTCCAGCTCCACGGCGTCTATAGTGGCAGCAGAGTGCGGGGTGAAGTGTGCCCGGGCACCCCTCCGCAAGGAGACACCAAGTACGAACCAGACGCACAGCCTACCCTCACACGCACAAGTTAAAGAGGCCCACATCTGCTCCAAGGGGGAAAACAATCCCCGCCGAACTGGAAGCAGCATCACACGCCAGCCGCCTCCATGCTCCTCTGAAAAATCCGTGTCGGATGTGCACAGGGGCTGAGGAAAGAAATCTGAAACCGGTGCCGTAAAACTGCTGCTGTGGAGGGGAAGGTGGGGGACACACAAGTGTAGCTGAGAATACCCAAACACTGGCACCCCTCGCAGCGGAGCTTCCCTCGAGAGATGGTGAAGCTCAGTGGCCCATTATACCCCGCAATCAATCCACTACTGGGAGCAACCACTAACAGAAACAGCAGCCACGTTCACAGAAGACTGCCACGTGTAAATATGCCGAGGCAAGCGCGGTACCGCAAAGGCAGGCGCGTGTTTATTTTTGCAAACACAAGAAGCCACCAATGACAGACAAGGGTTAAGCACCTAAATTCCCAAATTCATATTATCAAACTTCGGTGCATCCACTTCCAGCATCCGTCATTGATTGATGCTACAAAGTTCAAGGATTTGACAAATAAGGAAGGTGCACTCAAAAAGAGTCATTCAAAACCACAGGTAGTGTCCATTTATCTTGCTTTTATTCCAAAAAGTTGTAAAGAAAGAGGCAAACAGCCAACACGTTTCGTCCCTTTTGCCAAGGAACTTCTTCAGGGCTATGAATCAATTGACACAAATAATATTGGAAGGCGATTCACACAATATCCCAAAGAATCAAGATTGATTTACTGGAAAATATTCAGCACAGATGTATATAGATGGAACATCAAAATGCGAATTTGTGAAGGAAAAACATGCCGAACAGCATAATAACTGGCAGCAATACCTAAACTTTAAGTGAAAGCGTGATACGAAAATAAACACGCGGCTGACTTTGCCAAAGCCGAATGTGAAACAAAAGTGCGTACCGACTAATGACGGAGAGAGTGAAACGCCACCAGTAAACGAACCAATCCCGGTGGGCGGGGCCAAAAGGAGACAAGGCGGCAACAAGGAGGGACTAAGAAGCCTCCTTGACAATCAGAAGCCAGCGTTTTGCATGGAAGATGACGCTATCCAATTAAAAAGATGGGTGGGGCTTCAACTCCGCCTCCGAGAGCTTCGGAATCTGTATTGATTCCAAGAAGCTCTTGAATGCCGAGAGCAGAGCATGCGCGCTGCTATCGCCAGCCAAGACCTAAAAAATGAATATATGAGCAGTAGGAGCCGCTCATTTATTATTTGCTGCTTGCTCCTAGGAGCACCCCATAATGCCCCGCAAGGACGTTTAAAATATATTTTTGGGTGTCTTCTAGTGACCTTAAAGGTCACGGGGCACCACCAAGCTCAATGTAAATGTTATGGGGGGGCGTCAAGGAGTGCATCATCCCCCCAGCAACATAAAAAAAACAGCAAGTCTCCTGGGGGATTAAATCCACGCCCTCAGGAGAGCTTATCTTTTTTAAGCACTCCTAGCTGGAGCTCCATGCTCTTCATCTGGAGAGCATAGCCCCATCGTGGTTGGTTTTTATAGCTGCACTTTGTAGCTTGAAAATTGGTTAAAAACGACTGAAAGACATGACTTTTTAAATAAAACTTTATTATGATTTTCAAATGGTGATCACTTTTATTAAATATTGCACTGTGTGAACTGATGAAGCATAAATTTGATTATAATGAATGGTGATTTTTTGACAAACAACAGGTGGGCTTGATATATGTTGATATACTGACCCTTTAAAAAACCTCAATAGGCCCACTTTTTAGTTTTTGTGTTCTGAGACGTTGACAAAGTCAGTAGGTCTGTCTTACTTAAAATGACACTCGTTATATTGTAACATCACATAGTCAGCCATGTGTTTGGCGGGTTTGGACACCAGGCACGGCTCCCAACCCCACACCAGAAGCCAAGCCCTATGGGCAACCCCACAACGTACATGATTGAAGGCCGTCCGCGGCATGGCGATGGTTTCCCACGTGGTGTTGGCACAGGGCCTAGCCTCAGGCCAGGCTCTTTGCACAACCCCATGCAGCATACTGGCAACAACTGTGCATGGTGGAGGCTGGGTGCCTGCGAGTGGGTGGCACATGGCCTGGCTCTGTGGCCAACTCCTTGCTGTACACAACTCTGCACTGGTTTTGCTTTGCATATGGTTCTAAAATATTACTTTGGGTAAAAAAACAGCAAATTAATGGCTAAATTATCAGATAAGGAATATGTGTTCTGTTATCTTAGAAAGTGAATGAGCAATAAACCTTTAAATCTTGTTTTTATCTTGTCACTTTTGCTTTACTTGAGAGACAGAGGTCAAATGGCAACTTATGTCTTGTAATTTGCAGTCAGTGAAAGAAAAGTAAACACAACTTCCAGGATAAAATAGGCAGCAAAGTTAGAGGATTTTGTAAAGTGAACTATCTGACAATCATGGTGTTCAAAGAGTGTGAAATGAAAGGCTTTAGGATGTCTGTTTTTTTTCTAACACACATTTAAGTAGCTTGAAAATGAACTGTACTAAACACTTCAAAATATATTTAAGTAGTTATAAAATCACTTTTTTGTAATTCTGTGTGATGAAAAAAAGTTTTGAAGTAGGATGAAAACACATGAGGGCCAATTTCGGTGTTATTTTCATTTAAAACAGTACGTTTAAACTGTCTTTGTGACCTAACTTTCAGTGAATTTCCATGTTTTTTTAAAGGTAAAGTAAGACAAAAGATTTCCAATTTCTAATTTATAGCGTCACTTTAACTTTTGTTTTTTTCAGCTGCACCAACCAGGTATAAAACTTACATCAACTGTACAAAATGTAAAAAGCAGCATGAAATTAAATTGGAAATAATCAAATGAAAATGCAGTTTCAAAATGTACACCGTATGACACTTTTAAGGAACTTAAAAGCCTGGTAACTGAGTGGCACAGGGGGGCGAATCAAATAACTGCATTCATTCATTTGAACACGTCGATTTGGTATAGTCCATGTGCTGAACTTATTATATCTTTAATTGTTAGTTGTGGCTTTATCTCTTCCTCCTAGTTTTACTTTTCGTGTTGTAGGTATCATCCAATAAGGTATTTATACAAACTGATGTTGGCTAAAAAGCCAGGACTGACTTATGGTGTGTATAAATAATCTTTGGCATGGCCAGTGCTACATTAAAGGCAGCTCCCTTGGGTGCCACCAACACCAGATTGGCCCTGCAATCATTAAGGGCCGGGTTTAGAGTTTAGCAGACGGGTTACTCAGTCACCTAGCACTGGATTTTGCCTCGGATGCCAAAAATCCATTTACCGTTCCTCACTATGGGCCATGTGGCGGGATGTTTCTGAAACAAGCGGCTGAAAATTGTACATTTCTACACATGTTAGGATTTATGGTTTAAATCTGTTTATTAATTTCAAACAAACATAAGAAACAAGGCTCTGAGCTCCATAAGAGCAGTATATCTGGGCAACAAGGTCGCCGAACATAGCTTTACCAGAGGTTATAAGCGAGGAGCGGCTTGTGAAATAAGAAGGAAAGGGAAAATGGGAAAACATACTAACATCCAACAAATCCCTCCCTCCCCGGGGACGGGAAGGTCGTCAGTTGATGAGTAGTGTTAGTGCGGTCCCAGGATTCCAGAACCGTACCTGTGATGTAGGATGCATAGAGATTAGGTGGTCTATGTTGTTTGCGAAGAAAGGGGATACCTTGTAGTGGCCTGGCCGCTACCGCCTGGTCTTGAAACAGCCAGTGTTTCTCCGACTCCAATTGATGCCATTCCACTAAGTATCGAAGCTGAGAAGCGTGGAAGTAAAGCTGCAGGTCGGGCACCCCACCCCGCCCTTTCCCGGCGGAAGAACTGGCACCGCGTGTCGGAATCGGGGTTTGCGACCATGCCAAATAAAGCGCGCTAGGTCCGCCTGGGTCTGTTGGATCCAACCCGAGGGTGGGCGAAGAGGAAGGGTCTGAAAGAGATATAAAATCTGCGGGAGGACAGTCATTTCGGTGGCAGCGATCCTACCCAGCCAGGAAATTGTGCAGTTTTTCCATCTATTTAATTCTTTACGTATATGGGAGCGGAGATTAGAGTAGTTAACTTCAGCAGTGGCCTGGATCGTGGTGGCTAGATGGATTCCTAAATAAGGGACCGAGGCAGGGGCCCAGCTCAAGGGATGTTCCTCCTGAACGCGCTCAAGAGTGTGCGAGGAAAGTGAAATGTTAAGCGCTATGGATTTGTCCAAATTGATTTTAAAGCCCGACCCTCGCGCAAAGCTATGTAGTTCTATAAAGAGAGCGCGGAGAGTCGTGATAGGGTCTGACAGGGAGAGCAAGATATCATCTGCATAGAGACTAATAGTGTGAACGTCTCCCCCGAATTTAATCCCGGTGATAAGGGGGTGTCGTCGAATGCGGAGAGCCAAAGGCTCCATGTATAGCGCAAAGAGGAGGGGCGACAGGGGGCACCCCTGCCTAGTGCCCCTCCCTATAGGGAAGCGGGAGGAGGTATACCCATTGGCCCGAATTGTCGCCATAGGGAAACGATAGCAATTTAGAATCCTAGTGTGCAGCTTTTCCCCCAAACCCGTACTCGTCAGAACCATTTCCAGGTAAGGCCAGTGCACTCTGTCGAAGGCCTTCTCCGCGTCCATGGCCAGGAGCATGTATTCCCCTTGGGTACGAGACACCTTTTCAATCAGGTGTAAAATGCGTTTAGTATTATCGCTTGTTTGCCTCTGTGGAATAAAACCCGCTTTGTCCGGTTCAACCAGTTGAGCCATATATGGAGCTAAGTGGGTCACTATAATGCTAGTATACAGTTTGATATCGATGTTCAGCAGGGATATGGGCCTATAGGCACTGCAGGCTGTCCTGTCCTTCCCAGGTTTGGGTATAACAACTATCGCGGCCTCCAACATTTCTCCCGGGATAGCTCCTATGCGGTCGAAGGTATTGAACAAACCCGTTAGAAGTGGAGCCACTTGGCTGCAAAACGTCTTGTAAAAGGCGGCCGTGTAGCCGTCAGGGCCGGGCGATTTACCCAGCTTCAGGCGTGAGATTGCGGCAATGACCTCCTCTGTCTGGATAGCCCTATCTAGATGATCCGCTTGTGCTTGAGTCAAAGAGGGCATATGAGCTGTAGCTAAGTAGTCGGCCCTACTCTGGGCCTCCAGTGACTCGCTCGTGTAAAGGTCGGCATAGTAGTCTCGGAATGTTTCTGCAATGGCCGCATCATCAGTTACCTACTCACCCCCTGGTGTCCGAATTGCGTGAACCCCCTGCTTCTGCCTAGCCTCTCGCAGTTTGTTCGCCAAAAGGCGGCCGCATCTGTCCCCTCCTCTGTAGAGTGACGGAGCCTAAGGGCCGCGAATTCGGCCCTGTCTTGGTCTAGAGCTGCGAGTTGCTTTCTTTCTATGCAAAGCTGGTGCCAGGCCCGGGAAGCACCAGTTCTCTGGTGCAGCTGTTCGAGTTCCGAAACTCGCTGAGTAAGTTCCGCTCGTTTGCGGCTTCGTTCTCGATTTTGGGCCAAAGAGATAGCTATGAATTCCCCCCTCATGACGGCCTTTAGTGCCATCCACTGTGTCGCTAGAGACGTGTCCGGGTTAGCGTTAAAGGTAAGGAAGTTCGTGATGGCTTTCTGGAGCTGGGCGATAGTAGTGGGGTGGTGTAGCAATGTGTCGCGCAGGCACCAGTGTCGGAGAGGCTGCAAGGACGGTGGAAGCTGGAAAGTAGCTAAGACCGGGGAGTGATCTGAGAGGGAGGCCGTTAAAATGTTGGTGCTCAATGCATGGACTTGAAATGCTGAGGAGCTAAGGAAATAAACCAAGCGTGCGTATGTTTTGTGTGCCCCTGAGTGGAAGGTGTAACTACGGCTGGTCGGATGAAAATGGCGCCACAGGTCCGACAACCCCAAATCGCGGAGATGGGCCCGTCCCGCAGCTGTGAGAACATCCGCTTGGCTGGATCTCTGGCATGAGCGATCTAAGGTGTTATCAAAGACAATATTGAGGTCACCGCCTAGCAACAGGCGGCGATCCGAGGCTGCGGCGGCCTCATTGAGCGCGTGGAGGAGGAATTTAATCTGCCCTTCATTAGGTGCGTATATGGACCCAACCACGAAGGTCACCCCTCCCAACATGAACTGATAGGTGAGCAATCTGCCCTTAATTTCGGCCCCTTTTTGTAAAACCCTGCCATTAAAGGATCGGGAGACCAGTATAGCCACCCCAGCTGACTTGGAGGTGGTAGAGGAGAACAGTTGCGTGGGAAAGGCCCGAGATTTCAATCTATGATGGTCCTTAGTAAGAAGTTGGGTCTCCTGGAGGAGGCATATGTCAGCCTTCGAGTGCTCTAAGTAGTGAAGGACGGCTCTACGTTTGATGGGGTTATTCAACCCTCGCACATTCAGTGTGAGGACTTTAAGAGAGGTGTGTGGCATCAGAGGTCCAGGAGTAGTGCAGTATGCGATGTAGACGGCTGACTATACTAAACAAGGGGGGCTGACAACCCAGTCCTACACATCTAGTGTCTGGTAGCTTCCAAGAGGCAACAAAAAAAGTGGACGAGGGAACCCACACCCAAAAGAAACCCTAAAAAACTCTTTCAAAATAAATGCGCCAGCGAAAACAACACGCTGGCAAAAACACAAAAAAGTTAATATCCATAACAATTGTCCGTCTCCCAGTCATAACTAGGAGAGTGTCAAGGTGGGGACTGTAGTGTGACCAGTAGGGGAGTCTCAGCCCCCCCGCCGCCCGCCCAAGCTCCGGGCCAGTTGCAAAGGGATACGGGCGTCAGCCGCTCACTCGGCGCTGGGACTCGCCTCGGCCAGAGCGTTCGTCGCGGAGGCCAGCGCTTCCCGCTGGCGCTTTGCTATGTCCAATTTGTCCGGCTTCCAGGCACGTCGGCGCCCACCTCGGCGCTGCCACCCCGATGGAGAGGGCTCAGGCCCCGAGTCAGTGCTCTGGTGGTCGTCGTCCCCACTAGGCAGCGCTAGGCCCAGTAGGCGACAGGAATCAGGGAGTGAGCGTAGCTGAAGGAGCTTGCCATTGAATCGAAAGATGAGGCGGAATGGATGACCCCATGAGTACGGTATACCCTGCTGCCGGAGATGTTCAGTCACAGGGCGGAATTGGCGACGGTGCTGCAGGGTTATCAGAGCCAAATCCTGATATAGGACCGGAGAGTGCCCCTGGTAAGAGATAGGGTGGAGGGCTCTTGCTTTTGCGAGGATCGCCTCTTTGGTTTTGAAATCTTGGACGCACACAAGAATGTCTGCTGGGGGGGCGTTGGGCACCCGAGGAGGGCCGACTCTGTGCGCCCTGTCTAAGACAATCTCAGTGCCATCCGGAGCCGCGAATATATGGCGGAACAAGCCCGTGGAGAATGCAAAGAGGTCCTTGGTGTCGTCTGAGGCCTTCACTCCCCGAATGCGGATGTTATGCCTCCGTGACCGGTTTTCCAAGACTCTAGGTGGGTTTGGACATCTAGGTGCTGATCCTGTAAACGGATTATCTCCTGCTGGAGCGTGTTTAGTTCCGGCGCTGTAGCGTCGCTCTTGTCCTCCAAAGTCGCCACGCGTTCTCCCACTTCGTCGACATCCTTACGGATCTCCTTTATTTCCGCTGTGAGATCCGCCTTCACCGTCTGCAGGTCAGCTCTGAGGGTTTGGAAGAGGGATTCCAGGAACGCTTTGGTTATCGGTTACTCCCCAGTGCTGGGAGATGGCTGCCGGGTCGCCATTGTGGGGGGCGCGACGGCAGGAGTGGGGACAGAGTGGGTGCGTCCGAAGATATCCTTCAACGGCTTCTGTTTTCTCGCCCTGGATGAGGGCATAGTTTTAGGATCCCCAGTAAGACCACCACCGGGAGACGCGTGTCAGCCCTGCCGCCCAGTACCAAAGGCGCCAGGATCTTGACTCTACTGGGCCAGCGTCGAGGTCAGGAATCGCACGTTAACCGTCTCCCAGCGTGGCCAGGCAGGTCAGCACTGAATGCCCAGGGGGAGTGCAGGTGCACTCGATCAGGGTCCACTCCCCGGGTCACAGATCCAGAGCACCAGAGGGCCGATGCCAATCCACCACGTGCCCCCTATCCCGCCGGCGCGTCCGCTGGCTCCACCGCTATGCCCGGTCGTCCGGTCCAGCCAGGTGCCGGCCCAAGCGCCCCCAGCGAGGCGGTCGTCCGGTAAACTGCCCCCAGTAAGGTCGCAACGGGGCAAGGGCATCCGAAACCCCCAGGAGGCCGACGTGCCGCTGGCGCGCTGCAGGCCCGTCCCACCAGGCCCAACCGGCCGGCGCAGCAGTTCTCCCCCAATGTCCTCTTCGCGCCTCTCTCACCGCCTCACCCCGATCAAGGATGGCAGGGGCTAGGACGCACCCAGCGAGCCGCCCCGGGGGCAGGCAGCCTCAGTCCCCACGGGGCTGGCCGCGGGCACACGAAGGTGGGGGCCGGTCGCTGAATCAGGGCCCACGCCTCGAGGCGCTCCTCACTGTTGACTGGCCCAGGGATCGCTCCGGTGCCTCCGCAAATCGCTTCCCCCAGGGCCGACACCAGCCACAGCACTCACCGTCCGCAGCGGCAGCCTCCAGCGTAGATCGGGCACTCCGGCACAGGAAAGGGGCCAACTCCGCCCCGGCACCAGCCAGGCCTAGGACCCAGGCCGCTCAGGGACACCAAAGTACTACAAACAACATTCACAAGGAACTCATTTGAAATTGTTCATCTGTTACATACAACATCATTGGTTGCTTATGAGTCAATCTCGCATATGTAAGTCAAGAACAATGAAGAATAAAGTAAGACTAAATCAATAATAATCACGATACGCCCACATAAGACCTATTTTCTTTCATAATTTTCCAAGCCTCAGCAGAGGACTTTATTTAATATACACTTTTTAAATCACATATAAAACATTTCATACATACAAGCTACCTTTTCTTTCTTACATTCGCAGTGCAAAGTGAGCCCCAGTGAAAACACCATAACCTTTTATACTGTGACCAAACAGGAGAAAACAAAAATATAGAAGGTTATTGGAAAAAATATAAGGACAGTTTATGTACAATATACAGTGATTCAGTCAAGGCTGTCTCTTATTTTGTTGTCGACGGCGTTTCGACCCACTTTTAAATACCGGGTCTCATCAGGACTTTATTTCTGGGGACAGTATAGAACATACAATCGTCCATATAGGATCCAGTATGCGAAAAGATGTGGCGGATGAAGAATTACATCCAAACTTGGGTTTTTTTATTCGTCCAAGAGTGGGGATCAAGCCATACATTCAATATTTTGGGAAAGTCGTAGGATAATTAGACTTCCTAGGGTAATCTTGTCTCCTATTTCCAAACTTATATTATAGTTTCAGGGGAGAAGAACTGATCTTCTTCTTTCAGTGATGACACTGCCGAAAACCGGTGCAACAGCGCTCGCCCATTAGTTGCCGCTGATTTGGTACGTATTTAATCCGTGCTATGGCCGTGGCGGAATCAATCTCACTCGCTCGGGGACACCAGGTAGGCCGCAGGAGTCACATCGCCACTCGGCTCCGTAATCCGGGCTCCGGCGGCCTCCGAGGCAGCAAGGGTCGGCCCGCGAGTGGAACGGCGGGCAGCCCACTCAGCACCCTGTCGCTGGCGAGAGGCCGGTGTGAAAGGAGTTGGCCTCGGCGGTCCCGGTCTGGGCCGCCGCCTTGTGGAAGCCTCGGCTATTCACCAGTAGGGGGAGTCCGGGTCGCCTCTCGACTCATCCGCTCCAAGTCGCCGGTAATGGACGGCGACCGCCAACCTCCGCCACAGCCCAGGACAGAGGGCCTCCGGGGCAACTTTCCCCCAGTCCCAGCAGAGGCTTGCAGGTCCAGCAGAACCTTTTAGGTGCTCATTCCGGCAGGCGGCGGGCAGGAGCTCCGAAGGACAGGACCTAGCTCGCCGCCATCTTGGCCACGCCCCCACATGTTAGGATTTAAAGGTGGTATTATAGCTGAGAGTCCCCTTTCCATGGACCATGGAGAGAATAAGCATTATATCCTTTTAAAGAACATCAGGGTCTAATACTGAAAACCTGATGACATGTCTGCGTAACGGTTTCGATTTGTTGATGGACGATACCTCATCTCTTCAGTGTGTTACATGATATTGAGAAGTAAATGGTTTATTTTTAGAGCACATTTTCTAATGCTGTCTCATATATGTGCTATCTCTGAGCGATGGCCCCCATGATCGGTGATATTGCCTGTTTTTGACTACCACTGTATCTGCCAGATTATCCTACTATCTGGATGAGAACTGGGGTTGTAGAGTTTCATGTGGGCCACCTATGGTTTTTCAAGCTGTTCTTTTTAGGTGAGAGAGTAATAAGTAAAGAATATGATAAACGTTGATTTAGAACTGTATTTGTGGCAACAGAAAGATTACTTTTCAAAGGCCTGCTTAGAATTCAGGGTCAATGACGTCCCTGACATCTGACTTACTCTGTTCTAGCACTTTCAGAGAATTAGCCTAGTAGTGTCCCTAGATAACTCATGCCTCCCTTTCAACATTCAATACATGGGCAAATGCGTTGTGCTGTGCATTTGCAGTTTAGGAAATTAGGGGTTGTCCGTGCAATTCTGTCCTTTGTTTTTAAATGTTCCAGAAATTGAGTGCAGAATTATAAATCAGTGAATGCAAATCATACCTGAGCTGAAGACGCATCATGGCTGTAGAAGAACCATGTGAAAGGTTGCATCCAATAAATCTCCCATCAATCACAGTGTGGCATTAAAAAGGGTGTGAGTGGGTGAAAGATATTTGAAAACGTTTGTAATCATAGACCAGCAGCTCAAACTGCTCTTTTGGGGGGGAGGAGATGTTACTTATCATCAAGGGTAGACCGCAGTTCACTGTACGGAGTTGGGAACAGTGTGTGAATGAGTGGCACAGAAAAGTCTAGATAATTCATGAGTTCGCAATTACATAGAACTTTTACACAGGGGACAGACAGACAGACCGGTTGTTACTGCCATTCCTAATGCAAGATGGTCTGTCAGTTTCCACATTTGCATCGATTTACCAGGTCCAAAACTTGGAAGTCTGTACAACGAGGCGGCACCACCCAACCAATGTTTTCTGACCCTGGAGATGGCAACTTGTTTAGGTGCATTAGATCTAAGGTCCCCCCTTTGTCAGTAGGTCTGGAATTTTGTTGCAAACGAGGTCCAGGTGTGGTGTGTAGCTGGTAGAGAAAGAAAGCACCTTTGGTGTAGACTAGGTGGGGGAGTATGGGGTGGTGCTTGCTTGGACCCGCAGAGGGGATCCCAGGAAGGGGAAGCGTCATCTTAAAATTCTAAGAATGTGGAATTAAAATGTGATTACCCATTTATCTTGAGATTAGTGAGAACTTGGTATCCACCGTTAGATCCCATCCCCCAAAAACTTTGGAAAGAGCTGGGTTCTGAGATCCTTCCATTGCTTCACCAGCTGTGTAACCAATCTCTCAGCAGTGGAGTGGTGCCATCTTGTTGGAAGGAGGCGATAGTATCACCTCTCCTCAAAAAACCCTCATTGGACCCTAACTGCCTTGGGAACTACAGACCAATCTCCCTTTTACCATATCCAGTAAAGATAGTGGAGTGCCTGGTGAGCCGAGCACTCTCTGGCCTTTTGGAAGGTATTAATAAGCTGGGGGTAGATCAATTTGGTTTTCATCCAGGCCATGGGACTGAGACAGCATTGGTTACCGTGTTGGACAATCTTCGGATGCGTGCGGACAGGGGACAATCTGCGACATGATTCTGTTGGACCTGTCCGCCGCATTCGATACGGTAAACCATGCCACCTTACTGGCAAGACTGGAAGAAGTGGGGGTGGCAAATATGGCCTTGCGATGGTTTCAGTCTTATCTGGCAGGTAGACGGAAGGCTGTTGCTTTGCCTCCTTTTCAATCAGACTTTACACTCAATGAGCATGGGGTCCCTCAGGGGTCCTCAATTAGTCCCATCTTATTTAATGTCTACATGCGGCCACTGTTGGATGTCATCAAAGCCAACAATATAAGTGTGGTTAATTACGCCGATGACACTCAATTGATTGCGTCCTTGGAAGGTGACCATGCGGACTCCCAAGAAACATTCCATAAGTGTATGTGTGAAATGGTGTCATGGCTGAGAAACAATGCGCTGCAATTTAATAATGATAAAACTGAGATTTTGCACTGTGGGGTGGGCAGAGTGCCGACAGCTTTACCATCGGACTTCTGGCCTATCCCTACAGATGCACCTCTGGTACCCGTGAGCATGGTACACAATCTGGGGGTCAGCTTTAATGAGAAGCTTAACCTGGAATCGCATGTAAACAAATTAGTCAGGAATTGCTATACGCTCATCAGAGGACTTCGTAAGGTACTACCACTATTGCCTCCTAGGTTAGAGGCACAGTGGTTAGGAGTGTTGTCCTCAGCCTCCTGTATTACTGTAATGCTCTGCTACTGGAGTCCCCGAGTTATTTGATCTCGCGGCTCCAGAGTATCCAGGCGGCAGCAGCAAAGCTTGTCTTATTGAGATCTTGTGGGTCATCAACATCTCAGGCATTAGCTGAGCTGCATTGGCTCCCGGTGAGAAAAAGGATATTGTTCAAGTCCTTGTGTATTGCCTTTAAAGTGCTTCACGGACTTGGACCCAAACCGCTTCAGGCTAGGTTTGGATGGTATGCACCTGTATATAGCCTGCGTTCTTCGGCAGGTAATTTGGCAATAATCCCGAGGATTAAGAGATCTACACTGGGGGGATGAGTGTTCGGCGTAGCAGCCGCCCGCTTATGGAATAGTCTCCCCCCGGAATTGAGGCAAATACAGGATCTGCTGCTGTTCCGAAAGAAAGTTAAGACTTTGCTCTTCCCCAGAGTGTAACCGGCCGGCCTAGTTTCTGCAGCTTGCTTTTTACCTTCTCTTTTTAGTGTGTCTCAGCGCCAGCATGCCCATAGGGTTACAGCGTGCTTTATAAATGTAAATACATACACATACATACATGATGTCTCCTAAAGTCCTGCGCGTGTTGGCTGTGGTCATGGAATACCCATTCCCTTTGAATATTGGTAATATCATGGACATAATGTTGTCTGGTCCCCACAAGTGAGAATTTCACTGTGTTGGTTTTGCTTCGATTGACATTGGTGATCTTTCTGACAGCTGGCAGGCGTGTGCCGCGGGCACAGTGTTCGTTGTCAGTTGTTTCTCTGTAGGATCTGCGTGCCTTTGCTCCTTTGTGTGAGAAGATGCAGACCACTGGAGGTTAACCCAGAAACAATGAACATCACAGTATAACGGTACTGCCTAACTGCTAAATAAATATAATGAACAGTATGTTTTATACAATAAAATAAAAGATATAGCCCTACTCGTCATACCTGCTCTCTTGTTTGATCTCGTTTGAACAGCGCCAATTGATGGAGGGAAATAAAAATGTAGATATTTGGTTTGACTTGATAATCCTTACTGTAATAAACCTGGTGTATTTTGGCAACAAATGTTGGCAAACAGTGTTTTAGCAACTCCGTTCTAAAAGGTTTGTTATGCTGAGAATGCTGTCCCGGTCTCCCTTTATCGTTTGATATTTTTGATCTTTCAACCCTTACCTTTTGAAAATAGCGTACTAAGCGCTAAGTGGATACAACAGTCCAAGAACTATGAAGAATGTGTGGAGGCTGCACCAAACAGCTCTGTGAATCAAATGACTTCCACTTGCTACAACAGTTGCAAAAATGTACGAATTAGTATAGAAAATGGTCCAATAAAATGATCAGACGGATCACAGCAAAAACTGGTGCTAACCTATTACAATGACCAATTGCAATACATAAGCCTGCTATTAGAAAATATGCAAATCAATATACTTGTAGACACTGACAATGTTAATACAAGTGCTGATGTGCAAGGCATTATGCGTAACGGTAATCTACCATTACTTCGCAGGCATTTCTACGTATTACAATTACTGCGTATTTTTTAGTTCGCAGGAACTTTTAGTACGCATGCTTTTACTTAGCATGCTGTTACTACGCAATTACCGTTACTTCGCAAAGTGAAATACTTTGCAGACTATCCACATCGTTGTTTGGAAAAGGAGGCACTTCCTTTTCCAAACAACGACGTGCTGCTCTAAAGACGCTTGAAGAAGGAGAAGAGTTGATCCAAGAGTGAAGGTGAAGAGAGGGACCATGAGGGGAGAGAGGTAAGTGGGGCAGTGTATTTTTTAGGGACGTGCAGGGGGTTGTGTTTAAGGTTTAAGGGTAGTGTTTGTGTAGTGTAATTTGGGTTTAGGGTAGTGAAGGAGGTCAAGAAGGGTAGTGTTTGGGAGTAGGGACAGGACTGTGGGTCAGGGGAGGGATGTGCAGGGGTATTGAATTAGGGTTTAGGGTAGTGGTGTGATGTTTTTGTAGTGTAGGGTAGTGGTTTAGGGTAGTGTCGGGGTGGTGAAGTGTAGTGTTAGAGTGTAGGGTCCAGGAAGGGGGAAGGTCGTGTAGGGGGTAGTGTACTAGGGTTTCGGGTAGTGTAGTGGTGTTTGAGTAGTGTAGGGTAGTGTAGTGTGTGAGGGTTTGGGTAGTGTTGATATTTTATGGTGAATTAGGGTTTAGGGTAGTGGTGTGGTGTTGGTGTAGTGTAGGGTAGTGTTTTAGGGTTTAGGGTAGTGTCGGGGGTTGTGAAGTGTAGTGTTAGAGTGCAGGGTCCAGGAAGGGGGAAGGTCGTGTAGGGGGTAGTGTGTTAGGGTTTAGGGTAGTGGTGTTTGAGTAGTGTAGGGTAGTGTAGTGTGTGAGGGTGGATTTTCAGTGCGAAAAAAACGTAGTAGTGCTATGCGTAGTAATAGAATGTGGAATAAAAGCATTTAAAGTGCATTTCTAACAATGTGCGTTATAAATGCATGCGCAGTTAAAACTTGCGAAGTAATGGTTTATGCTAAGTAAAAACATTGCACTAAAATCGTGTGAAGTAATGGTATGCGAAGTATCGACATACATTCTGCGTGACAGTTATATGTACCTGATTTGCTTCCCTTAATGCCCTACGTCACATTGCTTTTAAATGTAAACCACATGCAGAAGAGCAGGTGTGGGATTACAGCATACTTTAATAGTTGATTTGGAGCATTTATTTTCGATGCCTGAGCGCTACATTAGCAGTATTATCACATCATGGTATTGTACCCTGATTCAGCATGCAATTGCTATTGAGTGTATCCATTGGCAGCCTCTAATTTGCTTGTAAATATGCCGGCTAATACCAAATAACATCCTGCGTCTAACAGTGGTGTGACCCTGATTCCTGTGAATCAGAAGAGATCGGACCACTACCCACAATTCGATATATGTTGGGGGAATGTGAGATGCGATTAATAATATGACCAACCATCCATACCCAGGGCTCTAGCTTATGCATTGGCCTCCCCATTAAGCAGACATTTCTGTTACACTCACTGGTTACAGGTTGTCTTGGGTCGCCTTCAAAACACTTACAATTGTGTGTAAAGCCTTCAAGGAAAAACAAATCCTAGTCTGTGAACAAATTCCTCTTCCAATATGATCCTCTAATCTCTTTCAGCCCTCAGTCCCCAGAATGAAAACAAGCACGGTGGGAGACCGCTCCGTCTCTGTAAAAGCTGTGGAGTTCTTCAACTACTGGTCTTTGACCACACAAATTGACTCCATTTTAGAGTTGTGCTAACAACTCAGCTCCTTAACAAATAAACCTCCTTTACATTCTATCCTGGTATCACACGTGTGATGGGTTTCTCCATTACCAAGAAGATCCCGCATACTTGCACTTTACAAATAAAATAACAGAATTTAGGGATAAACAAATGGCGCTCGGTTTGTGCACCACAGGATCAACTACAATCAAAAACAATGAATCGTTCCCGAGCATAAACAAATCAGTATTCAAAATAAAAGTATCAGCATTTCAAAAACAAAGTCCAATCCATATGTGTAAGAAAATGTTCTTCTTTATTGTCTCAGTTGTCAGGATCTCCCCTCATGAATTTGACATGATTGATCATGTTTACAAGAAGACCAAGGATGTTTGTAGCCAACACGTGTTTCGTCTTAGGGTAAATGGCCCAAACGACTTCCTCAGGGCAACAAATAATGACAGAAGATTCTATTCAAACAATATATTATTGCTGATAACATGAATTCCTAATTGGCAATGACACCAAATAGGTAAAACATTCAAACATTAAGGCAAAACGACCCAGATTGTTAGAGGTAAGGAATTAGAAATTAACACCCAGTGAATACAACTATGGATTTATTAGTGCATTCAGATAAAGCCAAAGAACGAGGTGAATAGAAAAAGAGTGTGAAAGAAAAAATAATAATCCAAAAGATTGTGTATAGCAAGATAAAAAGAAATCTCGCAAAATAAATCACAAGTCCAAATCGAGCATTACAGTCAAAAACATTCAGTTCAGACTGGCTATGCATCTGTGTAGCAGAACACTGATGCCAACATGTAGTCAGGAAATCTAAAGATAGCGACTCGTGGTTACCGTATTCAAATGAAGTGAGGCACCTTCAAGAATTTTGCAATCTGAGTGTGGTAGTTAACACTCACCATAAAGAATCCGTACTCTGCTTAATAGCGTGAATTGCGAGTAGTAACCATCCCAAATAGGGTAAATACTTCAGTCAATTTCCCTCAAGGATAATTTAAAAGCAAGTATCTGAAAGTAAATATAAAGTGGTATTAGAAAATAGTTAGTAGCTAGGGTATCAGAGATGAAAAAGTCGCAGGGTTAAAAAAATGCAACTCGATTCATGAAAAAAACACCCCATAAAGTGTAATGCATGTAGTTTATTTATCTCTACAAAACTTATCTCTGCACTAAGTTAGCCAAACAGATGTCCAAATTCTGAAACAAAAATTATAAAAAATATATATAACCAGGACGACAACTATATTACTAGAATACCTCGAAGATGGCTCGAAGGAGTATATCCCGGTCAGCAAGTGAAGTCAGCGAAGCAGTAAACGGTCTAAAAACAAAGAAGTACCAACGCATGTCATCGCAAGGTTCGTCCCATCAAGAACACACATCCACAAACATCAACCCCTATGTAGGCCCCTACATGGTAACGCATCCAGTTAATAAATCATATATATGTCGCTATTTAGACATTAAAGATCCGCTCTGTTTTAAACCGTAATTTAAATACTCCTTAAAATACTAATAAAAGAAACCTCCATATCAATGGACAAGGCAGTCCGATAGCGGTGAACCATTCGTTCAACGTCCAGATTCTTACCTAATACATGGAGAGTACTCCAGTCGTATTCTGAAATCAGGTGAAAGTAAGAGAACCAGCGCCATGACAGTCCTGTATATATACGTACTGGCACAGGCGTTCGCGTCGCTAGTCAATAATTAGAAGAAGGACTCTAGGTCAGAGTGCATTCACGAGAGTCGCCATCTTGGAGCAGTAAAATGGAATAAAAAACAGTCAACCTTATAATATAATATAAAGCAAATTAAATCTATATACTAAAATAGCCAAGACCACAGAAACAATCTTAGTGTTCTAAATGTCCGTAGTATGAGAATATGCCCCAATCACGGGACAAACATAAATCACCAATTGAAATTGTTCATTCAATCATCACACTAAAGTAGAATACAAAACAACGAAAGTGTATATCCAGACGCCACCAATATATCACAATGGCAATCTTTAGAAAGACACACAGGAGAAAAAGATTAATGTAATTAGTACAAGGCAAGAGAGGAAAAATACCTATATTCGGGGTTTAGTATTTTACAGAACCAAACGTCCCAAATAGAGTCAAGCATATCATTCAGCTGCATCAGGTTACAAGGAATAGCGCCAGTGTTCTAACCACAATACCCGAACATCAGTAATCTAAGAATCTTATAATAGTCATATTTGATTTGTGAGTGAGAAATTCACCATTTGAAGTGTAAGCAGGTGAAATTCCATCACATATATACATTGCATCATAATCGCAAAATGATAATAATGTCAAAGAAATCACGTCATAATCTTAAACCGTTAAACATGGACATAACAATCAAAGTTACAGACAGAATTTTGAGAATAGGCTACAGTAACATCAATGTACGGTCTTACTAGTACAGATGCATGTGAACAGTAAAGCAATCTATATCATCATTTACAGATGACCCTGCAAAATAAGCTGTATGATGCATATCTCATATTTTCTCATTATTGTTCAAGTCGGTCAAAAACCTGACGTTTAAATAAATTGCCAAGGACAGGTAAATTCGAGTAGTAAGGAAAATACAGGCAAGGGATGAGAGAATCCGAGAATTGGTACTATTCACATGTCTAAAAAATAATAATTTAGTCAACATTAATTCCAAGTTCGACTGCACGCAGTTTGGAAATCCACCGTGCCTCACATTGGCGGAACCTTAACTCCCTATTCCCACCTCTAGGGTCAGTCTTAACAACTTCAATTCCATGAAAATGAAATCCTAGTGAGGATCCCCGTTCCTGGCATATAGTGGCATGGCTGCCTATTGGATATCTAATATCTAGGTTTTTTTAAGGCACAAAAGTGATCAGCCATTCGTTCTTTAAGGGGGCGGATGGTACTGCCCACATAAATCTTACCACACTTGCACTGAATCACATAGACAACAAACTTAGTTAAACAGTCAATATGATCATGGATTTGAAATCTGCGTGATCCATTGTACTCAAAATCTTTTATTCCCTTCCTTGTAAACCTACACATGCTGCAATTATTACATGTGTAGGATCCAATATTAAATAGTCCAAGCCATGTGGTCTTCATCGATAGTTGTTTGGGATAGCTTGGACTAATAATACTTTGAATTGTTTTACCCCTCCTGTAGGTAATACTAGGAGATTTAGAGATGTATTGTTCCAGAGATCTGTCTGCAGTTAAAAATGACCAGTTATTTTTACGGATCGCATAGAGTTTATGGGACCATGGGTGGTAGTTGGTCACTAACCTTACTAAAGACTTAGTTTCTTTTCTATGTTTGTGTGGGTTACTTTTGAGAGTGTCAGATCTTTGAAGTCGCATGGCTCTATTTTTAGCCTTGCTAATAGTTTTTTCTGAGTAACCCCTAGCATGAAACCTGGATACAATGTCTTTCACTTGTTCAAGAAAGTCCTCATTTCTACTGCAATTTCTGCGAGTCCTCAACATTTCACCAAAGGGTATAGCGTTAATTTGACTCTTTGGGTGGGCACTATTAGCATGCAGTAAAGAGTTGCGCGCTGTGGTTTTCCGGTGCATCTTACTTTGTATTTTCCCTTCCTGATGTAATAGTTCAAGATCAAGGAAGATAATACTCTCTAAATCAGATGTTATAGTAAAGGTCATATTTTAAATATTAGTGTTCATGTGTTCAAAGAATTCTGCAAGGTCCTCGCTACTACCGGTCCAAATGATTAGGCAATCATCAATATACCGTCCATAGTATGAAATGGAATCATGCCATTTAGCCACCATCCCATAAAGAGACAGGCAAACGACGGAGCAAACCTGGAACCCATCGTCACGCCGCAGGTCTGCAGGTACCATTCCTCATTAAAAATAAAGGCATTATTTCTAAGAATTAATAATGACATTTCGATCAGCATCTCAGAATGCTCCAAGAGTTCTATCGGACGTCGATACAAGAAATATTTCAATGCCTGGATACCATGTTCATGTAATATGTCGGTATACAATGAGACAACGTCCATTGTAACGAATCTCATATCATGGTCCCATGTGAGATCATTAAGAATATTTAATACATGTTTGGTATCCCTGATGTATGAGGGAAGATTATGTGCATAAATTTGTAAAAAGGTGTTAACAGACTCCGCCATCCTTTCTGTGGGACCTCCAATTCCAGATATTATAGGTCTACCTGGAGGATTATTGAGATTTTTATGAATTTTTGGAAGGGAATACATACAGGGGTATCTAGGTTTATCTGTCTTTAGGAATAAAAATTCATCAGGGGATAAGAGGCCATGTTCACGCCATTTGAGCAATTTGGAGTTGATTAATCTTACTATCAAACATCGGATTGTTGTCAGTTCTTTTGTACCAGCTCTCATTGTTCAGCTGGGATAGAATCTCCATGTCATATTTTGATTTATCCATTATGACCATGTTGCCTCCCTTATCGGCTTCTCTTACTATAAGGTCCGTATCCTTGGATAAGTCATCAAGTGCTTTTCGTTCCTTAAAGGTCAAATTACGTGATTTAGGTGTATATTTATTTATGGTCATTCGTTTGTCCCACTTATCTATCTCTAAATTAACCTTTTTATAGAAAAGGTCAATATTATTCCCACTGGTAAGTTGAGGGGTCCAACGAGGCTTGTTTTTGAGGCCACTGTCAACACTAAAATTAGTATAATGATCTAAATCAGAAGCCACATCACGAACATTGACAGGTGCATCTACATCTTCATTCAAGGATAAGAGTGTGGTCACATTGACAACATCATGAATTGAAACATCCCCAGCAGTCTCATCACATGCTTTAGAAATATTAGGCTTTGGATTTTGCTCCAAAAACTTTTTTAATTATAGTTGTCTCACAAATTTGAATACATCAATCTTGACATCAGTAACATCATATATCATGGTTGGGCAATAATTCATCCCCGTTTGGAGTGCTGTGATGAGATCTTTAGACAGAATTTTACTCGATAAGTTAACTACCTGTACATCCTTCATCTGTGCCATGTCTATTATCTGTTCTTGTTCCATGACCTGATATGAGCCCTCTCTCTTTCCTTTGCTTCTTCTTCTTCCTCCCCTTTTCCCCCTCCTAGTTTTCCTTTTATGTCCTGTCTTGGTCTCATCTCGTTCCCTTTGTTGCCCATTCTGATCCGTTACACTTCCTTTAAAAAAGAATTATCAGGTAGTGTCACCATTGGTCCACTACTAGGGCCCTCATCCCCACTACTGGATATATTACCAGAGGAGCTTGCACTAGTGACACTAGCCACTGATGTATTAGTACCTGATTTTGGTTGATCTTTCTTAATGATGTCATCTAATTTTTTCGCAAACGTAAACATTCTACCAGTGGCATAATCAATCTCATCCCTCCTTAACTTGCGGGCTTTGCGTTGTTTAATATCCTCCTCAAATCTGACAATTATTTCCTCCAAAATTACAAAGTTTTTCTTAGTGGGTTCTGCCATATTGAGATCACTGATCTCCTTTTCCAATATGTCTATTTCCAAAGCTGTCTTTGTGACTTTGCGGTCAGCATTTTCGATCAAGATATTCATTAATCTGATGCTATTATCATTCAACTCTTTTTCCCAGACTAGAAGTAAATCTGCCTCTAAGTCGTCGTAGGTTTGGAAAGATTTGTGCCCGTAACCCTCGTGGAACCCTATTTAATTTAATGTATTGTTTGAGCGTTGCACCGTCCCACCATTTGGAAGTTTCAAATTTCCTGAGTCGTTCCAGTCGTACAAATTTTGCCTGTCTGTAACTTAGATTGTTATGTCCATGTTTAACGGTTTATGATTATGACATGTGATTTCATTTAACATTATTATCATTTTACGATTATGATGCAATGTATATATGTGATGGAATTTCACCTGCTTACAAATGATGAATTTCTCACTCACAAATCAAATATGACTATTATAAGATTTTTAGATTACTGATGTTCGGGTATTGTGGTTAGAACACTAGCGCTATTCCTTGTAACCTGATGCAGCTGAATGATATGCTTGACTCTATTTGGGACGTTTGGTTCTGTAAAATACTAAACCCCGAATATAGGTATTTTTCCTCTCTTGCCTTGTACTAATTACGTTAATCTTTTTCTCCTGTGTGTCTTTCTAAAGATTGCCATTGTGATATATTGGTGGCGTCTGGATATGCACTTTTGCAATCTACTTTAGTGTTATGATTGAATGAACAATTTCAATTGGTAATTTATGTTTGTCCCGTGATTGGGGCATATTCTCATACTACGGGCATTTAGAACATTGAAATTGTTTCTGTGGTTTTGGCTATTTTAGTATATTGATTTAATTTGCTTTATATTATATTATAAGGTTGACTGTTTTTTATTCCATTTTACTGCTCCAAGATGGCGACTCTCGTGAATGCACTCTGACCTAGAGTCCTTCTTCTAATTATTGACTAGCGACGCAAACGCCTGTGCCAGTACGTATATATACAGGACTGTCATGGCGCTCGTTCTCTTACTTTCACCTGATTTCAGAATACGACTGGAGTACTCTCCATTTATTAGGTAAGAATCTGGACGTTGAACAAATGGTTCACCGCTATCGGACTGCCTTGTCCATTGATATGGAGGTTTCTTTTATTAGTATTTTAAGGAGTATTTAAATTACGGTTTAAAATAGAGCGGATCTTTAATGTCTAAATAGCGACATATATATGATTTATTAACTGGATGTGTTACCATGTAGGGGCCTATATAGGGGTTGATGTTTGTGGATGTGTGTTCTTGATGGGACGAACCTTGCGATGACATGTGTTGGTACTTCTTTGTTTTTAGACCGTTTACTGCTTCGCTGACTTCACTTGCTGACCGGGATATACTCCTTCGAATCATCTTCGAGGTATTCTAGTAATATAGTTGTCGTCCTGGTTATATATATTTTTTATAATTTTTGTTTCAGAATTTGGACATCTGTATAGCTAACTTAGTGCAGAGATAAGTTTTGTACAGATAAATAAACTACATGCATTACACCTTATGGGGTGTTTTTTTCATGAATCGAGTTGCATTTTTTTAACCCTGCGACTTTTTCATCTCGGATACCCTAGCTGCTAACTATTTGCTAATACCACTTTATATTTACTTTCAGATACTTGCTTTTAAATTATCTTTGAGGGAAATTGACTGAAGTATTTACCCTATTTGGGATGGTTACTACTCGCAATTCACGCTATTAAGCATAGAGTACGGATTCTTTATGGTGAGTGTTAACTACCACACTCAGATTGCAAATTCTTGAAGGTGTCTCACTTCATTTGAATACGGTAACCACGAGTTGCTATCTTTAGGTTTCCTGACTACATGTTGGCATCTGTGTTCTACTACACAGATGCATAGCCAGTCTGAACGGAATGTTTTTGACTGTAATGCTCGATTTGGACTTGTGACTTACTTTGCGAGATTTCTTTTTATCTTGCTATACACAATCGTTTGGATTATTATTTTTTCTTTCACACTCTTTTTCTATTCACCTCGTTCTTTGGCTTTATCTGAATGCACTATTAAATCCATAGTTGTATTCACTGGGTGTTAATTTCTAATTCCTTACCTCTAACAATCTGGGTCGTTTTTCCTTAATGTTTTAATGTTTTACCTATTTGGTGTCATTGCCAATTAGGAATTCATGTTATCAGCAATAATATATTGTTTGAATAGAATCTTCTGTCATTATTTTGTAGCCCTGAGGAAGTCGTTTGGGCCATTTACCCTAAGACGAAACACGTGTTGGCTACAAACATCCTTGGTCTTCTTGTAAACATGATCTATCATGTCAAATTCATGAGGGGAGATCCTGGCAACTGAGACAATAAAGAAGAACATTTTCTTACACATATGGATTGGACTTTGTTCTTGAAATGCTGATACTTTTATTTTGAATACTGATTTGTGTATGCTTGGGAACGATTCAATGTTTTTGCATTTATCTTTTGTTACCTACTGTAACGGAAGATTATTGGGACATCGGTGGCTGTTTCCCTTTCTGTTCCCTGGAACACTTTTCTGTCTTACCTTCTATATACACAAATATTGATTTTGCGCAAATGTAACCTAGCCACAGTTCGAGGTCTCAACTATAATCACACTGTGTGCGAAAAAACCAGGGTTCCCGAGCTGATGAAATGGCACCACAGGCACTGGACCCTCGTAGGAACTGAGAAATTTTTATTGGTGCTGGAACAAAAAAGGTAGTCCTTTCTATCTGAGGGGGTGCACTTTTTATCTCACTTCTATCTCATGTCGTAGGTACTTGAGCGACCACATTACAGTGGGCAATTATCAAAGGAAGTGTAGTGGTACAGCAACTGTGTTCCTATGCAGGCTACAATGGTTACTTTGGCTTTCTGACATATTAATCAGACAGGGTGTTTATAAAGGATTTTTATTATGAAACTGTTTTTGAGTTCTTATTCAGATTCTCATCACTAGGCTGGTGGTTGTAGCATGGGTGTTTTATTCCTGAAAATTAGAATATAAAGATTAGATCCATAAAATGTTAGAAAACGATGTTTTGTCACAGGCCACATATTGAGGAATTTATTAGCATGCTAGTCTGATTCGAAAGAAGCAATTGCCATTTTGAAGGCATAGACCCCAAAACTAACTGTGTAAAAGAAATTAAAGAAAGTGTTAATTTTGAGCATTTGTGGAGTACATGGAGGGCAAACTCTAGAATGTCCAAAAGCAAAAGGAGAGGTCAAAATATCATTTTTTAGGCGTGAGAAGACGAGCCACTGTAAACATAGTTCCAGTTGCTTTGCTGTAAATTCTACATGCTGGTGTTGTAGTCGTAGAAGTCAATATTCGTGAGTCCAAGGAGAGTAATGTCGAGAGGGTGGAGATTAGAGTGTATGGAAGATAACTTGGAGAGACTGGTATTTTTTGCAAATGGTGTAGATGGTGGTGATGTTACCAAGATGTCAAATCGATTTGGATTTAAGTGGGGTTGAACTCCTTGCTGGTTCAGTATCATTATACTTTTAACAGTGGTAATGATTTATATATATATGCAAGTTACTTACAGGTATTTGAAAGCATAAAAAGTGTACCTTGTGCAGACCATGTAGATATTGCCCTTTAATATACACATGGGTATTTATATAGAGGGGTTTAATCAAGCAAATACAACTTTACCAAGCATAGTTTGTCTATGTAAATGTACATAGAAATGATCTACATTTTGCTATTATTAAAAAAGCCCTTCGCTTCTTCCCACCTCTACTTCCTCTGACTCGTCCCAAACCTCTGACTTCTATGAACTTCCAAACATCCTTCTCAATCTTTCACCCCTCCTTTTTAGCCACTAAACTAACACGCACACAATCATTACTTACAAAAACAACTTACCACTTCCCCTTGTAAATTCCACTCCTATCTTTCTGTCCCTACTCCAAACACTACTAAACACACAAGAGCACAATCCTAACGCACCAGGAAAAGCGAGGAAAAAAATGGTAATAACTACTAATCTTTGGTTCTGGAGTAGCGACCTACTCGCCGAAAGAAGCACTTGAATGCCTCAACAGAGTTCGTGAGCGCTATATAAATATATTTACAATTGACATCACGCTTATCTTCGGCATACCCCAGTATGGGGAATATACTTTAGAACAGAGTGAATTGCAAAATATTTGCGAGAGAGATTTTATTATCAAGACCTCGAGAACAAGAATGCTAAGGCGAGGAACATTTGATGGAAAAACGTATCTGGTCGACCAGTCGCTGCCATGAATAAGATCGCATCTCCATGCTCACACTCAATAATCTGGAGTGCTGCTACCTTCAGCCATGTTATGACGAGGCAAAATGACCCCTTAAGTCACAGGTGACAAGTGAGGAGGACTCGCCTTGGTAGCCATGAGCCCGATGGTCGTCCGATACCACACTGCCGAGCTGCCCCAATGTTAGCAGGTTCTTTGCTTCTAGAGAGAGGAAGGCTTATTGTCAGAAGGAGCTTCGTCAGCCCTTTCATAATGTGGGATTTCAAAATGTAAAAGCTCGCAGCAATAAGTAGTGTCCATGCAGTCTGCCTAGTTATGCCATTCTCATCTTAAAAGCAGCTGAGCGAGGATGACGAGATTGCCTTGTCCTAGGGAGATGTCTTGTCTTGTTTTAATTCACTTAAAGCATATGAACCGATTCATCAATCCTGCCAGACAAGATCATTCTGGCCAAACAACTCCTTAAATGTTTATCTCTGGGAAGATTAAAAAAATAGAGGTTGAAATCATACTTGCACCGTGTATTTTCTATTAAAGTTTAATAGGATGGTGTCTGACAGATCCATATATATATATGAGGCAGAAAAAGAAAGCAAAAAAATGGCTGCATTTTTCTTTTCAGCGTTGCTGGATGCCCTGCTTATTTTAACTGCTGTTTTCATTTCCTTTTCAAACCATGCATCACCTGCCACTAAAACGTCTGGAACAAAATTGGTTCAAGAGACCAGTGTAAAAAAATGATGAGGTTAACTTGCACTTGAAATCTCAAGGGCGTGGGTGTGATGGCATGCAGTGAAGGATACAGGGAGAGTGTTATGGTCGGCCTAGTCCATATTCATTCAAAATCTAAAGAAACCTAATTGGAATTTTATTAGGGAGCCTGGGGTCTGCGGAGGTCATTTGCTGCAACAAATTATATACTTTAAATTCCAGTGCCCCACGTCTCTTTGCTATCCTATTGTTGCGAACACATAAATCATGTTCAGAAAGATGCCCTCTGTCCCCATTTTTATTTTTTATTTTATTTTTTTAAATGAATCCTGGTGAGTGGTTTACTAACAGCAGCGTTTGGATAACCGCATCATAGCGACACAGTTTATTAAATTAAAAACTGAAAGTGTCTCTCATATGATGATTTGTTGGCAACTCTTCTCAAAATCAGAAAGAGCAGAGTTCGGGAATTAGTGGTATTAAAAAATAATAATGGGTAAAGTAATATTTGTGATCTCATAATTTACTATGGGAATATGTGATTGTTTTATTGATTGAGCACATTAGACCAATGTGGCACACTAGCAGAATCATTTCTCCTACTTATGAATGATTCATATATTTTTAATTTTGTATGTTGTTTGCTGGGCTCACTGCTATATTGACAAATTTGACCACACATTAAGATTTAAGAACCAGAATGTTCAAATACGGTTACTTTGGTAGTGTCTAATGAATTCAACAACTATAATATAGTTGTCAAACCATGACTTGTCAAGACACACTTTACAACCAATCAAAATCTACAAAACCTAATTATTGTTAGTTTTTTCTTTCCTTTCACCCCGCCTTGCAAAGCTCTGTGAGATGGCTGAACTACCCTAGCAAAAAAAAAATACACTTAGTTACTTATGTCCATGAATTCTCTTGGACACACCTGACCCAAGAGAAGGTAATGGAAATATAGTTCTAGATAGAGCTTCATTTGAGAGGGGAGGTAAAAAAATCTGAACGAAGAAGCTGGGTGCAATAAATGTGGGGCGAGGTCAGATTTATGGTTAGGTGACAGTGATGTCTTGTTTAGATCAGAACTGAAAAAAATAATCTTCAATTACTGACATAATGAAATATTGTGAGGGGAGGTACTACCCACTGTGATGAACATTGTGTGCGTATCTGCAGATCAAATGCACCAGATTCTTATTTTTAGGAGTAGCAAGTAGGAAGTACTGCAAGACACAGGGCTCCCTAGTGTCCTAGAATGGCATACACCAAGGTAGGTACACCTTTCCTGCAGTTTGCATTAGTTGGTGAATTGTTTTGTGATAAGAGTCATGAATAGGTGGCGGAGTTGGATTTTACCATTTAGAAACAATTGTTTTTGGGTCAACAGGGGAGCAGGTGAACCATTTTGGTACGTTGGACCTAGTTGGTTGACTCTATGGAAGACCGCTGTGCTGTCTAGCTGAAGAACAATATCAAAGACTAGTTCAAGACTAATACCATACAATCTATCATAATCAGTGTTTCTAGAGTAGCATGCTGCTTGCCGTAAAGTGCTTCAATGCTTCGTATGTGGTAGGAAACTCTCTATAAATGCAATTACAACAAAACAACACAATACAAAAGCGCTGTTGGTTATTATGTGTTAGCTGGTCTGGTCTATTTAGATGGTGGTGGTTTTCAGGGAGAGAAGGCCGACTGATTATGACCTAGAAGATTTCTGTGCTTTTGTTTAGTGTTTTTGATGTTATACCGCACACGTTGTATTGCTTTTGATTATGTCTGTATGGTTGGCAGGTGACAGTTGTGCTGCTCAGCATGCGAAAGCAGAGACGGCGCTAGACCCAGATATGGAATCAAATGAGGATTTTACCAGCATGGCTGGGCCTGCAGTTTTCACTGAATAGTTGACTGGTTTTGTTGGTATCATTTCTGGTAGTTCCAGGCCTGTTCGGGTGAGGGACGAATCCAGGCTTGATGAGGGAGGATGCTTTTCTGTCTGAGGATATAGGCCTGCCAGTTTAGATGGCTGAATTTGTTCTCCGCGTGAGTGATTCATTAGAGTCGTAATATGGTAGTGCACAACAGGAAGCACATTGCGGCAATATTTTGTATAATTGGAATCCTATTATTACATATGATTACAAGAACATTTTACAATGTGCTGTAACAGCATGTATTCGTCATTCTTCTCCTCACACTATAAACTGAGGGGGAAATGTTTTCTTCTTCACGACTTAAAACTTAAAGCACGAAGTGATAGGCTTAATTAAGTTGATTAATACCTCTCTCAAACAATTGTGTTTTCCCTAGGATTGTTGACAGAATTACAGCCACTTGTCTTTCTTCATTTATGGTGTATGCTATCAAATTTTGTTCCAGACTTTCTACATAATCATTCAAGCATGATTCTGAGCCATCTAGGCATACATGCTAGCTGATTTATTGGTTCTCTCTTTTCAGTAATCCAATTCATTTGCCTATAATGCAACCTTTTCCATAGCACAGTATAGAGGTGTGGCATACATAACGTGTGTGTGTTTTTTTTTACGGTGCTGCATCACATGGTGACTGATTTGCAAATAGGAGAGACAAGGTTCACGTAAGCTATGTTATTAGGTCTTGTCTGCAAACAGCTTTAGCTGTTATTTGTAGTCGACCTATTGTTTATGATACAATACATAGCGTACAGTGTGGATCAACACCCTGATCATCATGATTGGATGGCATTCTTGTCTACCTCAGTTTTCTGCTCCCCATTGAATAGCTTTCCTTCCATATCTTGTTTTGGTACTGCCCATTCATTTTTGCATTATTTCTGATTGGATGAGATATGTCCTCCAGCTGCTGACATTAGAGGATTATCTTCTTATTACTCTTTTAGAAATCCATTAAAGAGAATCACTTTCCTCGCTCTCTTTTGAGTTGCTCTGTAATAAATGGCCAGACATATGAATGTAATTTATTATAGTTAAAATGCGAACTTTATTACCTAGCCTTGAACAACTGTGATGAAAGTTATGTTATCCGAGTCCTTAAAATGGACTAGCCGCGGTTATTTATTCTTGATGTTTTTGAAAACCATCTTAGTGAAAACATATCACCTGCAAGTAAATGTTCATTGGCTTACTGAGTTGAATAACCTCCCATACTAAGTTCACTATTCCTCATTGATTCACTAGCCACAGTCATAGTATCTTTCAACCCATTTGAACATTTCTTAATCATCTAAATTGATTTACCAAATTGTCCTCATAGCATTTTAGCACCCAATCCCTTCATCAGCAGAAAATGTAAATAAATGTTCTGTAAAAGCAAACGCAACATAGACTGATAGCATACAATAACCACTTGCGAGGAGATCATCTAAAAATTTTCAGTCTCCTACCATATCCTATATGGAGTCTGAAATAAATCACAGATTAAAAATCATAGCATTCTAATAATTTTCCCATCTCCATCTTTAAAAGTCTTCTATTTGTTACTCAGCTTCTGTAGTAGGGGATCTCTGTGTATAGTCATAATCTATGAATAATCCCCGCCCATGTGCGGGGACCCCGGAGCAATCAAAAATATCTCTTAAGCTGTCCCGCATTTGCAAACCTGCAAAGACACTTAAGAGACAGACAAAATAATACAGCCTAATCACCACAAGGCTGCGCTGGCCAGCACTTCCTCTGAAGTGAACACAAAAGCCAAAATAAAGTTGAAATGTCATTTTTATTCACATTTGACATGTTCCTTTATTATCACACACTCCCTTCACCAAAATCCCTTTAAACAATAGAGAGGAAGGGGTGGACAGACAAGCCCTATAGGCTGTCATTATGTGTCTGCTAAAGGGATACCGTGCCTTTAAGAAACTCTCCAGAGACCCCCGGTATCCCAGGATGCACAGCCAACACAAGTTACTTTCAGTTCTTTTTTCCGGCTCCTGCTAGCAGGACCCTGGAGCTTGAGCTCTACCCTTTTGGGTGGTTTAATTGATTAAAATCAGATTTTTGGGATTAAAAGTGGTTTTCATTCGACGTCTAAAGCCTTTGTCTACTACTGCCTGCAATCTGGAGCAGTTTTGGCCCACTCTCAGCATGGCTTTATTCGATAAATGCCCTGAGTGTGGGAGGAAGAAGGCTAAGACGGACCCACATGAGGTGTGTATCCTCTGCTTGTCGCCCTCACATGTCCCAGCTGCCTGTGACATCTGCAGCACCTTTTCGAAAAGGACCCTGAGGGACCGGGAGAAGACTCGCCTTCAGGGACAGGAGAAGCAGAGGACCGGTGAGACTTCAGGGCATGGAGGGTCCCATTCCCCCTCCTCCGCCCATGCTTCAGCCCCTGGAGGGACCTCCGGGCAGAAAAAGGAGCAGAAACGACACCTACCGGCTGGTAGGTCGCGTTCGACGTCGAAGGCGACGACGTCGACGGCGAGAGAGAAGGCACCGGTATGTTCGCCGTCGATCCAGGGCTCTGGGTCGCGGCAGCCTCGGCGTTCGACGTCGAGGGAGGGGCCGGCGAGACCCGGGACCGGGTCGCCGTCGCAGGTGTCACGGTCGACGTCGACAACACATCGACGTCGTACCGAGCCCCATGGACTGCACTCGCCGCCGTCTACCCACGGCTCGACGCTGACGGAGTCGACGCCGAGATCCCGGCGCCCGCCGTCGAGGCGGAGGCGGTCGACGCCGAGACGCAGGTCGACGTCGAGACACCAACGATCGACGTCGAGATATCGACGTCGAGACATCAACGATCGACGTCGAGACATCAACGATCGACGTCGAGATACCAACGATCGACGTCAAGATCGCAGCAGTCGACGCCGAGGCACCGGCGGTCGACGTCGAGACGCCAGAAGTCGACGTCGAGGAGACAGTCGACGTCGAGGCAGACACCCCGGCGACGGCGATCAAGGCGGGGCTCGACTCCGAGGAGGCATGGGTCGACGTCGAGGAGACTTGGTTCGACGTCGAGAGGACGATCGACTGCGGGGCGGCACTCGTCGTCGAGGGCGAAGAGACGCCGTTCGAGGTCAAGGTACAGTTCGACGTCCCAGACATCGGGGAATACGTCCTCGGTGATTACGATCTCCAGTCGGGGATCGGGGAGGCGCGGACGTTCGCCTTCGGTGGCTTCCCCGCGGGACAGGCCCGCCAAGAGGAGGGGAGTGGCCGCGAGCCCGGACAATGATGATGGGGGCTCTCCGGCTAGAAGTGATGGGGCTTCAGACCATCTGACCCCGCTGCGTACCCAGCGGCCTCCGGTGCCCGACCTTCCACCGGCGCCTCCACCGGTGCCTGCACTGCCTCCTCCTCCTCAGCCTCCTCCTCTTCCTCCTCCTCCGCTTCCTCCTCCTCCACCTCCTCCGCTGCCTCTGCCCGTGCCTCAGCTGCCTGCCTCACCACCGCAGCCACCGCCTCCTCCCCCGAGGGTCCCTCACCGGCAGAGATCTCGCTCTCGCCCTCGCAGGCGATCACGGAGTAGGCGCAGATCCTCCACTCGCTCTGGACATGGTCGACGGAGGTATCGGTCCCGTTCCAGAGGGTCGAGGGGCACGTACTCTCCGGGGGCTGGCAAGTATTCGCCCTCGCTGTCAGAGACGCCTCCTACCCGCGTCTCTCCAGTGGATGACATTGCCACGTTCCAGGAGGTGTTGCTGAGAGGGGCTGCGAAGTTGGGGATATCAGTGACTACCCCTATTCCCACTACGTCTGTGATTTTTGAGACTTTGCATAAAGTACATCTGTCGCGCCCCCTGCTCCCGCTGGTCCCAGGACTGGAGGAACCTGCGATGGAGGTGTTCTTAACGCCGGCTGTGGTGAAGCCGGCGCCCTCGAGACTGTCAAAGAAGTACAGGGCCCCTGACTCAGATCCGGCGTTCCTCAGAGTGGACCCCCCACCGGATTCTGTTATCGTGGTGGCGGCTCGTAAGCAACACTCTACGACGCCTTCCTCCACGGCTCCCCCGGATAAGGAGAGTCGCAAAATGGACTCCTTGGGGAGGAGGATGTGCTCCACGTCGGCTACTACAATGAAGGCCGCTAGCGCCTCCGCTCTGTTGGGGCGCTATGACAGGTCTCTTTGGGACTCCCTGCAACAGTTCGCGGCCTCCCTGCCCAGAGACAAGAGGGAGGATTTTCAAGAGGTGCTGAACGAGGGCATGATGGTCTCTAATCAGATCATCAGTGCGGCGGGGGACGTGTCGTTGCTGGCGGCCCATGGGTACTGCCACGGCATACATATGAGGAGGCATTCCTGGCTGCGGCTGACTCCGCTCAAGCCGGAAGCGCAGCAGAAGATCGCCAATCTACCATTCTCTGGCACGACGTTATTCGGGTCGCATGCGGATGACGAGATGGCCCGCATGAAGGCTGAGGCGGAGACTCTGAAGGCGGTGGGGCTGGAGCGGCCTAAGGAGCAGAGGAGGTCCTTCCGTTCCTCGGGCAGGCGCTACACCAAGCAGAGGGGCCAAGGGCGTCAGTCGGGCCCCCAGCAACAGCCCCAGCAACAGCAGCAGTACCAGAGGCAGCCCTTTCAGAAGCGCCAGAGGGGCAGAGGCCAGCATCAGTCCTCGGCGGGGAACAAAGGCCCGTCCGGGTCGAAGCCCTGAAAAGTTACTTCCCCCTCATCCGTTACCCGCTCCGGTGGGGGGAAGTATTCAACACTACCTGGCAGAGTGGAGGACAATAACACAGGACAAGTGGGTGCTGAATATTGTTTGCAATGGCTACTGTCTTCGTTTCACCAGTTCGCCTCCACAGATTCCACCAGTGCGCTCCCTTTACATGGTGCGGGAGCTCCAGCGGGAGGCGGACGTTTTATTAAAAAAGAAGGCGATAGAAGCTGTTCCTTTGAGGCAAAAAGGAAAAGGTCTCTACTCACGGTTCTTTCTCGTAAGAAAAAAAGACAAGAACGAGTTCAGGCCTATTCTGGATCTGCGTCAAGCAAACAGGTGGATCCGCAGAGAAAAGTTCCGTATGTTGTCCCTGCATCAGATTTACCCTCAGTTGCATCGAGGAGACTGGCTGTGCGCCATAGATCTGCAGGACGCTTACTTTCATGTGCCGATCGCACCGAAGCATCGCAAGTTCCTGAGGTTTCTGGTAGGCAACAACCATTACCAGTATTCCGAACTCCCGTTTGGCCTGAAGTCTGCGCCACGGACGTTCTCCAAGTGCATGGCAGTGGTCGCGGCACACCTGCGGAAGACCAAGGTGTTTGTGTACCCTTACCTGGACGACTGGTTGATCAAAGCGTCCACTTACCAGGAAGCCCAGTGCCATTTCAACAGGACGGCGGCTTTGCTTCACCGTCTGGGGCTGCACATCAACATGACGAAGTCAGTGCCGATCCCTGTGCAGTGTCTCCAGTACTTGGGGGCTTCAGTCAATACCTTGACCGCAAGCGTGTGTCCTTCGGAGGAGAGACGCTTATCGATCCGTGGGAAGGCTCTGCATCTCATCTCAGCCCGCTCTCCTACGGTGAGGACGGTGTCTTCATTACTGGGGTCGATGGCTTCTTGCATCTTCCTCACCCCCAATGCACGTCTGCATATGAGGCCCCTGCAGGAATGTCTGGAGGATCAATGGGACCAGAGGAGGGGGCGTTGGGAGGACAAGATCCAGTTGTCTCAGCACGCTCGGCAGTCTCTGAAATGGTGGTGTTCCCCAGAGAATGTCTGCAAGGGGACCCCTTTTCACAAGGACATTCCGGCCCAGACCATAGTGACCGATGCGTCTCTCCGGGGCTGGGGAGCGCATTCGGGCCCTCTTCAGATTCAGGGGATATGGTCGCAGATGGAGACGACCTACCATATCAACTTTTTGGAACTCAGAGCAGTACACTTGGCCTTGAAGGCGTTCCATCCTTCCTTCAGGACGTCCTCCCTGCTGGTTCAGACAGACAATACTACGACCATGTATTACCTCAACAAGCAGGGGGGCTCCCGGTCACGCACCCTGTCTCGGGAGGCACAGGCGATCTGGAACTGGCTGGTGGCCAGGAATCTGACAATCACGGCGACCCACCTGCCGGGAGTGCAGAATGCCCAAGCAGATGCGCTCAGCAGACTCGTTCAAGAGAACCACGAGTGGGTGCTAAACGACGACGTGCTAAGAGACGTCTTCGCAGAATGGGGCACTCCGGATATAGATCTGTTCGCCACGGCAGAAAACAGCAAATGCCGCGACTTCGCGTCCAGGTACTACCAGCCAGGGACGCTGGGGAATGCACTATGGATCAGCTGGTCCAACAGCTTTCTCTACGCCTTTCCACCCATTCCCCTGATTCCGGCGGTGCTGATCAAGCTGTCGCAATCCAGAGCCAGAATGATCCTGATTGCTCCGGAGTGGCCGAGACAATGGTGGTTCACCGACCTTCTTCACCGGTCTGTTCTGCCACACCGGCGCCTGCCGTGCCGGCCGGACCTCCTCACGAAGTTCGGAGGGCAGATGGTTCACCCCAATCTCTCGTCCTTGAGTTTGGCAGCATGGCTCCTGAGCTAGTGCAGTATGGACACTTGAACCTGCCTCAGGACTGTATGGAGATCTTAAAAGAGGCTAAGAGACCGTCTACGAGGACCTCCTACGCCTATAAGTGGAAGAGATTCTGCTTATGGTGCAAGGCGAAGGACTTTGACCCTACATCCTGTAAAGAAGACGTTATTTTGCTTTATCTGCTGCAGTTAGCTCAGTCTGGGCTTAATTTCCAATCTATTAAGGTTCATCTCGCAGCTCTGACTGCGTATAGGAAGGGCCCTTCTCAAACCTCATTTTTTCAAATCCCTGTGATTAAGGATTTTTTGGAGGGTTTGCGTAAGGTGTTTCCCCCTGTTAGAAGGCCTTCTCCACCTTGGGAATTGAATGTGGTGTTATCTAGATTGATGAGGGAGCCTTTTGAACCTATCCATAAGGCTTCTCTGCAGCATTTGTCTTGGAAGGCGGCCTTCCTTGTAGCCATTACATCGGCCAGGAGGGTGAGTGAGATTCAGGCTCTGTGTTGCCAAGAGCCGTATACTGTTTTCCATGCTTCTAAAGTAGTGATGCGTACCCATCCTAAATTTTTGCCTAAGGTGATATCGGATTTCCATGTGAATCAGATGATAACTTTGCCCACGTTTTTTCAGCATCCTTCCTCTCCGGCGGAGAGGTCTCTGCATTCACTTGATGTGCGTAGGGTGTTGAAATTCTACCTGGATAAGACAAAAGATATCCGCAGGTCGGATCAACTGTTTGTTAATTATGGTTCGGTAAGAACTGGTTTAGCTACCTCAAAGCAGTCCATTTCCAGATGGATTGTTTCCTGTATTCAGCTTTGTTACCAAAAAGCTAATAAAACATTAGGGGGTAAGCCTACAGCACATTCGACTAGAGGAAAGGCGGCTACCACCGCTTTGCTTAGGAATGTTCCCATTGCTGACATTTGTAAGGCTGCCACCTGGAAGTCAGTCCATACGTTTACAAAGCATTACTGCCTGGACTCTGATGCTAGGGCAGATGCGCAGGTTGGACAGGCTTCGCTAAGGAATTTGTTTGCACAGTGATTTGTTGGTGGTTGGTCTTACTCCACCGCTTCTTGTTGGTTGGGATGGGCTTGCCATTCTATTCATAGATTATGACTATACACAGAGATCCCCTACTACAGAAGGAGTAGTTTCTTACCTGTAACTCCAGTTCTGTAGTAGGGGTATCTCTGTTATAGTCATAAGCGACCCTCCCTCCTCCCCGGTGGAGTAACCTGACGGTATCAGGCCTGTTGTTATACACCTTCAAAAAGAACTGAAAGTAACTTGTGTTGGCTGTGCATCCTGGGATACCGGGGGTCTCTGGAGAGTTTCTTAAAGGCACGGTATCCCTTTAGCAGACACATAATGACAGCCTATAGGGCTTGTCTGTCCACCCCTTCCTCTCTATTGTTTAAAGGGATTTTGGTGAAGGGAGTGTGTGATAATAAAGGAACATGTCAAATGTGAATAAAAATGACATTTCAACTTTATTTTGGCTTTTGTGTTCACTTCAGAGGAAGTGCTGGCCAGCGCAGCCTTGTGGTGATTAGGCTGTATTATTTTGTCTGTCTCTTAAGTGTCTTTGCAGGTTTGCAAATGCGGGACAGCTTAAGAGATATTTTTGATTGCTCCGGGGTCCCCGCACATGGGCGGGGATTATTCATAGATTATGACTATAACAGAGATACCCCTACTACAGAACTGGAGTTACAGGTAAGAAACTACTCCTTCCTGTTTCTTGTGACTCATTGCATAGTCTTTCATCAATCTCATTTGTAGTTCACAGATGTTATTATAAAAGTTATTTAACTACTATTGCTCTACTTTCAACAAAACACACTACTCCACATATTTACAAGCCCTGTGTAACCATTTATCTTTTAAGAATTCCAAAAACTATTTTTACATTCATTTCCCACATTGTCATTTGACCTGCTAACCAACTACGGATTTTCTAGCAATGATATAGTCTTTCTTTTATCTCATTTGGAGTTTGAACAGATTCATACTTGTTATGACTCATCTTTCTTACTATTACTTCTAATCCATCCTTCTACTGTTGTGTCTTTGGATGAAACATCCTGTCAAGCATGTTTAAAGAATGGTTTAATGTATTTTAAGTGGGACGCACCCCAATATATTGAAGCTAAGCCTTCATTGAGTATGGAATCAATCACCAAAGTATATTTGAATATACCACCTGGCCATAATAGAGCAAATTTCACTACCCTCACATCATTCATCCATTGATCCAGAACAAAGAACTGTAGATTCTTCGTGTCATGGCAAAAGTCAACACGTTCCATTTTACTCTTACAGCTGTTGGAAACCCCACTGGCATTTCTGATATCTAAGTGGAGGGAAGAGGATATTGGCATATCATGATTCATGTATTTGAAACAACTGATCAAAATATAAATAGGGCAAACTTTTGATTGAATTCTGTCTGAATTTCCTGGCTATTTTATGTGCATGCAGGACATAAAGGATGGATATTTCTGCATTTCCATCACAACTAAATTGTGTTGGTTCTTGTTTTCAGTGAGGCTAACAATAACACTTTATATCAAGTTTCTGCCTTAGATTTTTGTAACGCAATCTGAATTTTTTTTGCCTTGCTTTCCATTTTTGATGTTTGTTTTGAATATTACTTTGTGTTCTATTCTGCTTGATGGGAAAGAGAGCTTCTCTTTATTCTGTCGTTTTATGGTTGGTTGTGCGCCAGAGTACAAAGTGAATGAAGTGAGTTATGCACCAGTCCATGTTGTTCAAATAAATAGTTTACAAGAGCTTTTTACACTGGAGTACCCCAGCGCAGTAGCTCTGAGGAGTGTCTGTGTGTTTGTCTGTCTGTTTCCAGAGATTCTACTCTGTATTTCAGTGACAACGTTTGTTCAGTAGGTTTGTGACTCCAGATTGTGGGTGCGAAAGTACACATCTCCAGAAGCATGCAAATGGCACTAGGGGCCTCACTACGATGTTGGTCGAAAACTAAACCGCTTGACTCCTTGTCTGATTCAGTTCCGCCCGACCAATTATGATGCTCCCGAACACCGTTGGGAAGGCCTCCCATTGAATTCATTGGGAGCCACTGTTCCGACTGACAACACAAGTCCTATGGTGAAAACGAGTATCTGCGGAAAACCTTGCGCCCTGTCGCAGGTACCCCATGGTGTCTGCCACACTCTGCATATTTTCACAGGGGGGTCCCTTGGGTATCCCCTCGACCCCAAACTGGAGGACTCAGGATGAAGTGGGGCTGCTAGGGGCCCCAAAGTCAGTTTCCGACAGCCTTTTCGTGTCGGACAGACTGAGTCGGAAAGGCTGTTGGAATCCAACATTGTAATCGGTCGGTTGGAAACGCTGGCCGTTGAGCTGTACTAATCAACTCCTACTGACTCCGATTTCCTAATGCTGGTGGGAACCGATTCGGCTTTCTCGTTCCAACCGCGAGCATCGTCGGGCAGGTGGGTTCCGACATGGTCTAGGGGACTCCGACTGTCGGTCGAAGGCTTTCCGACGGACATCGTAATGAGGCCCTGGGTGTGCAAGAGTGAATGTCTAGTTTGTCTTTTCGATGGTCTTTTACTTTCTTTGCACTTTTCTGGCCTCATTCGTTTTGATTGCTTTTTTATGGGGAGCTGATTTGTTGTATTACTGTAAATGATAGAAGGGTATTGTATCCTGTGTTATGTAGATGGTAGGAGAATGGCAGTGTATCCCCTCCTCTCTCCCAGAATACTTTGATTCATGGAGCACTACACAGCTAAAAATACATACATTTCACCAAACATTCCCTTCCATCACTAAGAAACTATTGCAGAGTTCATCTCAGACAGTTAAGGGCCTTAATGCAGTTCGGGCTGGACTGTTCCCATGAGGCACAGGGTCAAGACTGATTTGCATATGGCCAGGTCTAAACTGGGGTGGCATGGTGAGCAAAAGAATGATGGATTGAACCCAGTGTCTTTTGCTTTCTCGCCCTAAGTGCGCCAGGTATTCCCAAACGTGGGTCCTGGACTCACTGTGCCACTGGAATCAAGCTATCCTGGCTGAAGAGGAGTGAAACCCGAAACGGTCCTAGGATGCTTGTTTCCAGTCCAGGGAGGACCTAGCTTGGCAGTTCGGGCTGGACTGTTCCCATGAGGCACAGGGTCAAGACTGATTTGCATATGGCCAGTTTTAAACTGGGGGGGCATGGTGAGCAAAAGAATGATGGATTTAACTCAGATCTCTTGACTGGGGGTGAATGTTTTGATTTGTTCTGCATTCCGTCCATCAATTGTGTGTCTTTTGCTATTACGATGTTGGGCAGACTCGGAACTAGGACCGACCGACCTTCGGTCAGCAGTACCGACCTCCTGATTAGGATGCGACGAACACTGTTAGGTTGCATTCCGACATTTCCCTATGGGAGCATGGATTGGCCATAAACTGGCCGTAGTGCATGGTCTCATGAGAGGTGGAGTTAATCCCTGCACCTTGTGGCAGGCACCTCAAGGTGCCTCCCTCTGGGTGCAGGGATTACCAGGGGGGCAACCATAGGTGCCGCCTTGGCCCCTAACCGTATGCTGCACACACAAGGGAGCCCCGCTAGGGGCCCCCTAACACGCTTTCCTACAGGGTTTTCATGTCGGAAAGGCCGGCATGGAAACCCTGCCGGAAACCATGCATCGTTATCCCAAGGGCGGAAAGACCGCCCTTTGGGCTTATGGGCCGGCCTCCAAATGGCCGACTGGCTCCTTGAGCCTGTCGGAAGCCAGCCGGAATGCCCAGCTGGTTTAATTTCCTTCTGCCAACATTGAAATTAAACTGAGAAAGTCTCCGACTTGGCCGCTTCGTAATCGGACCCTTAGAGTGCTTCGAGAACCTGGATTGTGTAGGCAAACGGGAGAGGAGACGAGGGTGCACAGGAAATTAAAAAGCATTTGAATAATGGAAAAAATGAACAGGACAGGGTGGTGGGCTGAAAAGGCATGTGCAGTTGGCAGGGGGTATAGAAGACAAAATATCAGTTTTTTTGTTTTTTTTTAACAAAGCTTTTCTAATTGATTTTATTGATTGACATATTTCATCTAAACGTACTTCAGATGTAGGGTTGTTATTTGCATATTATTTTTTCAATAGCAATCCACAGTTAACACAAAAGACCCTTATGTGGTGAACAGTTGAAAGTGAAAACATATATGGTAATGTTGGGCAGGGTTCGAGGAGGTCATTAAAGATATTGTAGGAAATTGTTTAGGGCTTGAGGTGCGTGTCACAAAAATATCTGAGCATAACATGAGGAAAATGCCTTAAGGACGGTTGAGGAAAATGAAGAAATAGAGAGAACCATTTGAATGCTGGTATTTCCCACCCCCATCCCCCTCCCCAGCCCTCAGGGGAAGCGAGCATTTTGTGTGCCAAATAATGAAAACTCCTTTGGGAGCCTATGCACGCAGATAGCAACATCTGCACAAGGCCCTTCCCTTTATGCCCCCAAGGCTCACTTAAATAATTCCTTTTTATACCTTTGTGCGAAACATTTGTGTACAGTTTTGACAGGCTGTGCCTTAATTTCTTGAGATCTCCTTGCTTTTCTGCCATATTTTTATATCATTCTCCTTGTACTTGGCCAAATTGGCGTCTTTCCATGAAACAGTTTAGTAGATTTAAAGAATGCTGGTCCTGTTCCTCACAGTTTATATACACTGTTCACTCTCACCGATTATTCTTGAACTGTCCATGGCCTAACAACCGTATGCCCTTTTCCCATAATTCTCATTTATTTTGAAATTTGAAGAACCTTTTATGGCAGTGGTGTGAGACCTTCCACAAGATTTTATGTAGTATTATTAGAAAACCATTGCATTGAAGCATGGAGTAAGCACACCTGTTTGACAGGCTATCTGTGTTGTATTCCTGCAGTACAGACATTGTCTCTCAGGGAAGACTCCTGCAATCAGAAGGCAGATTATGGTAGAAGTCGCTGTACCATATCTAACCATACAACCGTTGCAGCAGAAATTTTCTAAGAAAGTCCTCTCTGCCCAAAATGAAGGTTTTTCAGTCTGATGGCCTTTCTGAACCTAAGCCTCCCATCATACTGATAGCTAGTGATAGCACAATCAAGCTGGTTTTCCAACAGCCGTCAATGAGGTTTTAGGAATATATCTTAAGCTACTCAGCAACCGATACTGAGTATCTAGATTGCCAAACCATTGGTACAACTTATTTTCATAAGCAGTAGTAAATGGAGGATTCCTGGATGGTTCAGAAGAACAGTACCCTAGTCTGGTCACGCATGACATGGAGTACAGGGGTTCTGCCTTAGTGCTACCTGCTTCCGGGACATTGGAGCGCGTCCTTCAGGATTCTGAACCTGGCCTCAACCTTTGCCAGGTAACAGTACGGCTGATTCCTCTGCAGATTTGTCTCTAGGTCCCCATTATTAACTTTTGAAAAACTAGGACTCTGGCGTATTTGAAGCACTATGTGATCACAATATTTTGCCAATCCATCAGGGTAGCAAATTGCTGCCACTGTCCTGCTGCGTCAGTTGGAATCTAATAATCCAGGGAACATTTCCACACAGGAACTTTCTCCCCTCAATGTCAGAGTTCATTGACATCTCACAACTCATTTCGACTGTTTTTTTCTGTCTTAGTCCATTTGTTGTTGTGTCTATAAAATTAAAGCAGTTTTAAACAGTATAGACTAGACCCAGTGGGTAACAGAGTGCTTTACATAGAGTTGGGCTGTTTGATAGGGATTAACTGGTCACAAGCGTGATAGATGAATACAATATATTTTGAGGGAAACCATGTTACAAAAGCTCAATCCAGAAAAAAAATACTAGATTGCAGATGGGTGATTATTGGCTAATTACAGAGATATATGTGCACAGGATAAAGTGATAAATTAAAAATGAAAATTCATAGAAGTGAAACAAAGGCTGGTATTATTTCTAGTAGAATAGGTAACGCCTCCGCACGACTCATCCTCGACATCCCTTGCCACAGCCACATATCCGCCCACCTGAGAAACCTGCACTGGCTCCCCGTCAGCAAGAGGATCACGTTCAGGCTCCTCACCCAAGCACACAAAGCGCTCCACGACATGGGCCCCGAATACCTCAACAGCCGCCTCTCGTTCTACACCTCCAGCTCCGCTCCTCCACCTCGCCCTCGCCACAGTCCCACGTATACGCAGAACCACCACCGGAGGAAGATCGTTCTCCTACCTGGCAGCCAAAACATGGAACTCCCTCCCCGCACAACTACGACTGACACAGGACCATCTCACCTTCAGGAAACACCTCAAGACCTAGCTATTCGAGCAGTAGCAGCACCCCCCACCCCAGCGCCTTGAGACCCTCGCGGGTGAGTAGCGCGCTATATAAATGTACTGATTGATTGATTGTAAGCTGCTGAGCTGGTGGTGAGAAGTAGAAGGGTTGGGAAGAACATGCAAAGCCGGATAGTTTGTGTGTTTACTGTAGCACAAGAATGAAATGTCAAACAGAAGAGCACTTGGGGAAGAGTCAACCGATATTGAGAAACTAAAGATGTCCTGGTTGTCAGAGCATTGCTTTCACAAGCTGTCAAAATTAAGAGGTTTGTATTCTCTTCTTTACCTGCTCACTTTTGGGAGAAAGGTATAATCATTTTAGGGGATCCCTTTCTTATGATACTGTAGTTCCCTTCGCTGTCATCGAAAATACTGTTGTCCAATTAGGCTGGAGATGAATCAAAGCTTCTTAAAAATACGTGTTCGGCTAAAAATGGAAAATACCCTAGTAAATATCCACAAGGGAACACTATAGGAGCCACCACATCGTATCTGCCAGCACGTTAGCGCTCTTAACTTCTTTTGAGTGTTTGTATTTTAAAGACAGAGACGGGTTATTTGCAGAGGAGGAAGCGGCCCTGGTTGCCTTAGGAACTTACATGCGCATTCTGTCTAGATGTATGCGTTTTATCTGAATACTCAGTGTTTTTTAAAGGAAAATAAGGAAACGTGTCCGGTCCCTTCAAGGCAGGCTTTAAGCAATGCCCATGACGTAAAAGCACTTTTCCAAACTGTGTTTTACTCATGCTCTCAAGCGGTGTAACTTCGCTGAAATTATTAGACACCTATTTCTGCTCACAACTTACATCAATAAGACTGATACAGAGCATTCCGAGACCTTAGCTTCTATTCACGAGCTTATAGAGAAACATAACTCTGTCTTTTGTGGACTCGGCGGGCTTTTTGTAAATAATATTGGAGGTTCGATCACAACATACGTTGTGTGTAGTCACTAGCCTAAGCGCTCTTTTCGGCAGCTCAGGCCAAGCTATCTTATTAGTGTTGGGAATGCTGCAATATTGAGCTGATTATGAGAATTGTTTGGAATTTGAGGTTACAAAATCCAGTTGTATGTGGAGTTATGAAGTTCAGGTTTCCTGAAAATAAAGTAGACAAATAAAATCCATCCTTTTGTAACTTAGGATTTCTGAAGGCAGAGGCCTCTGCTGGAACCAGAAAACCAGCATTGGAAATCGGTCTGTATCTTCACCCGAAGCCTGGCCCTGTGGTCAGTCTTTCAACTCAGCACCACGTGAAATGACAGCTTTGCTCATGGGCTGCTCAAGTGATGGAACTGGATATGAAGTTAAAAGTTGCCCTATATTTGTTTTAATGCATGAGCCAAAAATGTAAAGTTCGGAAAATAAACTTTATGTCCTCTGTCATTATCCAAAACACTGTTCAATTGTGTTCACTTTCTGTGGCCAATGCCCCGTTATTTCTGTGGCAGAAAATATGCAGTTGCATGTGTCAGAGATATTTATCTTTTTCTACCCACACCTAATACTGCCCACATATGTAATTAACTATTAAGGCATCCAGTATCACTGGCAACTGACCACTATTTATACATTTGGCAACCAGTGGACTTTTGTAGCAACCGAGGAACTATGCTAGCAAATTTGTGCAGCTCTAAGAACTCACCCACCAAAACCCTAGAGCTTATGAAACTGACATACTCACCCTACAAGATCATGCATCTGCCTAAAAATTATTTGTACTACAGTCTCGATGGAAACGTTGGAAGTGTCATACTCTGAACTACCCTGAGGCATTGCAATGGCATGTTAATAACAGATTATTTACTTTACAAGTGCTAATTAATAGTAACAATACTTTAGCTGTGCTATAATTCATCTACATCACCGAGCCTTACCTCTAACGTGCCACGAGTTTTGACTCACAGTCCCAGAAGAGACTTTCAGTTCTTCTTCTTGAACCCATATCTTTGAGACATCTCTTGGACCTCAGTGCGTCTGGTTATAGAGTTCCGTTTGAGGCATTTCAAGTACGTTCTTCTTTATTCAAGGGTTCTTAAAACCTACTCATTTGTGGTTTTATTCTTCTTCTTTGATCCAAGGAATCCGCCTAAAAAGGTAGTAGTGATTCAGTAATGCATTTTTCTTTTGCTTCTTTTTCACGGCATATCAATTCTTCTGTCTTCAAGCTGCTCAGAAAGTTGCAGCTATACTCTTCAGTCGCTTCCACAAGAATCCTCAATTCACCTGTAATGGCTCATTTGCAAATACGCACATGAAAAGGTGCTCTGTTTACTGAAATTGACATACACTGGGTAAACCTGGGAACCCTCAGATTCGGGGGTTATATTGGTCATGTGATCAAGGGCACTTTGTTGCCCGAAATGCGTCATGGTGGTGGTGCAAGTTATTCATTGAAATAAATTAGAAATTGCACCAAATTTGGGTCTGCTTTCGTCATTGGAGTGGTGCGGCAGCGATACCAGGCGAAGAAAGCAACATATATATATATTCACTGAAAAAACTATAGGTTTCACACATGTTATAGTTAGCGGAAATTTTACTGATAAAAAACCAGTGAAATTCCCCCGTTATAGTTAGTGCAGGCAACTATAACTCACGCGACCGCAATCCTCTGCTGATGCTAATACTGTATTTAGACACTTATTTGCCCATGTCTTCTTCCATACATTTTTAGCTATACATATATTACAAATATTTTTTTTTCATAAAGACACATATGTCATCAGCAGAAGATTGCGGTCGCGTGAGTTATAGTTGCCTGCACTAACTATAACGGGGGAATTTCACTGGTTTTTTATCAGTAAAATTTCCGCTAACTATAACATGTGTGAAACCTATGGTTTTTTCAGTGAATTTGCAAGGTTTTTTAAATGCTAATTCCTAACTATAACGTGTGTGAAACCTATGGTTTTTTCAGTGAATTTGTACGTTTTTTTAAATGCTAAGTTACTTTACGCCATTCGTGGCGTGCGCGCCCACTTAACGCAGTTCGTTCCGTGCGCGCACGGTGCGCTTCGCGCACCGTGCGCGCACAGTAAGCACGCGGTGCGCTTCGCGCACCGCGCGCCCACTTTACGCAGTTTTTAGAGCTCCCTAATATCTAAACTCTTAAATCTGCTTTTCATTTATTTATTTTTATTTTTTTACCGTACGCTTACCGTAAGCTTACCGTACGCGTACCCCGTGATTTTTTTAAAAATCAATAAATGTTTTTTTTGTACTTTTCTGTCCTTCTTTGACCCCCTTACAAATGTTAGGGGGTCTGTAACTCTCCTCATTGCCCCCTTTTCTTGTTTTCACTCTTTTTTTTCAGAGTGAAATACACAAAATGGCGGCCGCCGCTTCCTGGTTTCGGCCGATTCGAATGTTTACTAAGATCTAAGAGCCAATCAGAATCGCGCTCGCGCACGCCACCGTACGCTTACGGTAAGCGTACGGTAAGCGTACCGTAAGCGGGCTCAGATATATATATTGATTTAAAGGCTATTTTCTCAGAATCTACTGAACAGATTTACACCAAACCTACAAAAGGCACTTCCTTGACCTAGGGACTACCTCTCTGCCAAATTTCGAGTAATTCTGTTCAGCCGTTCGGGCTGTAGCTCGTTCTAAAGGTCCTATGGAAAAATGCATGGGAAAAACGCGTTTTGGGACCCCCCTTTTATCTCAGCCCCCGCTTGACGGATCCCCCCGAGACTTTCAGGGAAGGAGCGGAGCGTAGCGCCCCACCTATTTTGAGAAATTCGCGAGGATTCATCGACCGGCGCCAAAGTTATTCAAAATAGAATGTTGAGGTTTTCCTATGGAAAAGGGGTCCTAACTATAACTACCTACTGGCGACCGCCAGTAGGTAAAATATATACGTGTGTACATATATATATATATATATATATATATATTTATCTATTGTATGAGGATTCTGTCCATCTATTTTCACAAACAGAACATATTACATATTGCATAAGGATGGTCGTAAGGGTGAGGTGGTGCTTGTGAAAGTGACATAGCGCAGTGCTTGTGAAAGACAAAGATTGAAGCTCCTCATTTGTGAAATCATGGCACCAGAGTATCATGGAGGTCCTTGTACCCAGATACTTACATTGCAGTTGAACCTCATGCCCTTAGGTCCTGACCAGATAGAGGTTAATTACCTTATCTGATGACATGCACAGGACACCAATACTCAACTCAAGACTTGTGAGGGTGGATCCCCTATATTTGTCTTATGAAGACCCGAACACAAATCATATCCAACTGGGTCAAAAGGTTGACACATACATGATCAAATGCTTAATTTATCGCGATTACAAATAGGCACAACATTGAGTTAACAGTTTGCCATTGGACATATAGTTTGTATTATCTATCAACAAGTTTTTGTGGTTTTATTGCTATTTAATATTTGTCTGTATTGTACTAAGTCACCTTTACAAGCATTGGGCTGCCACAGCTCACCCATAGGAAAACCCTTACCTGATCAAGAATATTTTCTGTTAATGAAAATACTTTTTCCGCTTAACAATTGTGTGCTTTCTTTCCTTCCTTTCATGTTTTTCTTATTAATTCGGCACTAAGAGGACAACTCTTTTTCGCCTTTGTAGTAATACTTCATTGTCCTGAACTATTCCCCGACATAATCCGCATACGATATGTACTATTTACTACAATAGCAAAATGAAAGATTGAGTCCTGGGGCATGCTCTTTTTTTTAACAAGATACATTCCACACCTCGAGGATCAGGGACAGTACTAGGATTTATGAAGCCCCTGGCAGAAATAGAATGTGCGAAGCCCCTTCAATATGCTTACAATGTGACAACCCAGGAAATGATATCACATTAAGTGCTATCAATTGACTATTTTTCGGTAATTGTGTTAAGTGGAAATACATTATATTAGTCAAACTAGGTGGAAAAGTTTGTCCTAGGTCTTTCCAAAGCTTATAACTTTAATAAAATGTTAACAAATTGTTGCCAGATTTGGCATTTTTGCATGCATTATGTATGTGATATTGTCATAGCGCAAGGCAAAAGCCAAACACAGGCCCCTATAAGTGATTGGGTGTTAGTGGTTGGGGACTGATACTGCATTCTGAAGTGTTCTTTAAAGAGGTGAGTATTCAGCGGTTTCCTAAATTGGAGCTGGCTTGGGGCTGTCCAGATGGATATCACTTGGGGCCTAAATGGGGAAGGTCTTTTGCCTTGTTCTCTTTTCTTTTTTGCACTTCATCTTCCTTCTGAAAGCTTTTCTTTCTGCAAGTGCACTAAGAATCAACAGAGATGAAATAATTATCATCCTAGTAGGCAGGGGCACTGTTTATGATGGCTTTGTAGATAATGCAGCTGGTTTTAAAGATGATGTGGTCTGGCAGTGGGGGCGGTGGGATTTCATCAGGGTACGGTGAAGTCATTTATCTAAGGCCCTACTGAAGTGAGTTGCTGCACGTAGGATGCACTTAAATGGTGACCAGTATGGATTAAAATTCCAATATGATTTTCCAGATACCGAGTGCATAATAAGGTGTGTGGTACTGAAGATGTTTCAACAAAATAGAAAGCAAACAAAACAGTCGAAAATAACTTGACTTCTAGTAAAGGCATCACTCAAGTCACTGTAAAATACCAGAAATTACCAGAATACAATGATGTGTAGGCAAAAAGGGTTTAAAGCCATCACACCCTTTGTAGCCTGTAAAAATTCTGATGCTAATTATTAGTATACACATAGGCGGTTAGAGAGGGAATTTCCTTTTGTAAATTGGCACAATGCAGAGTTAACTAGCAGTTTTCAGCTATATCTCCTTTCACCTCCATATGGCGATTTTGCCTAATTTTGTAGCTCATCTGGAAACGCACATTAAACGCAATTAAATGATGCTGCAAGCCTGGCTTACTAACCAGCTTGTTTGCTAGGGCCTCACAGTGTTTTACTATGGCGTAGAGGCCCAGGGGATCAGGGCCGGACTGGAAACCAAAACCGGCCCTGGCAAAGTGCCTCGGACGTCCACCCCCCTCTCCCCCCGCAGGGGGTTGGGGGTGCCGCTGAGCTCTCTGCCAGGGCCGGTTTTCGGCCGATTATGTTACAGGGCCGATTTTACAGCTATGCTGCAAAAACGGCCCTGTAACAAAAACGACCCCCAGGGGCCCAAAACCGACCCCTTCCTGTGTGGCGCACTTACGGCCAGTCCGGCCCTGCAGGGGAGTGAGACCAGGCCACTAAGGTTGCCAGCAGGTCAGTATTTTACCAGCACCTCCTAAAATTAACTTTGTACTAATGTGTAAATTAAATAAAATAAATCAATTTATGGCTGAACAATATAAATCAAACACCCTCACTTACATTTCTTTATTGAATTTGTAACAAACCAGCTTATGTTGTTTTTAATTAAGTTTAATAATTACTAGATTTTTTCAGTTTGTTAAAATGTAATTGTATTTTTTTAAGTGTATTATTAAAATAATAAAATCAAATTTAGTATTCATTATATTTAAGTGTTGTAACAAACTTTATATATATATATATATCTAATTATATATATAATAAGATCATTGCATCGGAGTTTCATGGCCCGGCTGACTCTCATATTTAGGGAAGGACGTTGGGGACCCAAGGAATTCTGGGTCACTCCTTCAACTGGGCTGTACCATCGACACGAAGCCCTGCTTTGCCCGGAACAAACAGCGCACAGTTAGGGAATATTGGGCTCCGTCACAAGCACTTACCCGGCCGAACTGTGTGCTGGGAGCTGTAGTCGATGGACTTGGACTATAGCTGGGGCTTTAAACAACGAGGTGTAGCCAGCTGAACTCCCACCAATGGGAGCACCACAGGACTTACATAGCAGGGCGGGGACGTAACCCCGGTGTTAATGGCATCTGAGGAAGGCTTGTTACGCCGAAATGCATTATGCCGAGAGTGATCAATTAAAGGGATTCCGTGGAATTCCCCGCTGTGTCCTCTGGTTACTTTTGCTGAGTGGTCTTCGTTGTGATATATATATATATATATATATTCACTGAAAAAACCATAGGTTTCACACAAGTTATAGTTAGCTGTACATTTCACTCGTAAAAAACCAATGAAATTCCCCCGTTATAGTTAGTGCAGGCAACTATAACTCACGCGACCGCAATCCTCTGCTGATGCTAATACTGTATTTAGACACTTATTTGCCCATGTCTTCTTCCATTAAATTTTAGCTATACATATATTACAAATATTTTTTTTTCATAAAGACACATATGTCATCAGCAGAGGATTGCGGTCGCGTGAGTTATAGTTGCCTGCACTAACTATAACGGGGGAATTTCATTGGTTTTTTACGAGTGAAATGTACAGCTAACTATGACTTGTGTGAAACCTATGGTTTTTTCAATGAATTTGCAAGGTTTTTTAAATGCTAATTCCTAACTATAACGTGTGTGAAACCTATGGTTTTTTCAGTGAATTTGTACGGTTTTTTAAATGCTAAGTTACTTTACGCCATTCGTGGCGTGCGCGCCCAGTTAACGCAGTTCGTTCCGTGCGCGCACGGTGCGCTTTGCGCACCGTGCACGCACAGTGAGCACGCGGTGCGCTTCGCGCACCGCGCGCCCACTTTACGCAGTTAGTGCCGTGCACGCACGGAGGTCACGTGGTGCGCTGCGCGCACCGCGTGCCCACGTTACGCGGGATGGGCCATGTACGCACGATGCGCTTCGCGCACCGTGCGCACATGGGGGACATATTATGTGCTTCGTTGTGAAAGGTATTCATTTTTAGTTTCCTTGATCAATATATGCCATGCACAAATGGTGCCCTTCGGGACCCATTTGCACACGGGGTGGGGAAAGTGTGGATAATTTTTTTTTTTTTTTAATAATTTTAACCGTACGCGTACGGTAAGCGTAATCGGCGATTTTACGCAGTTAGTGCCGTGCACGCACGGTGGTTACGCTTCGCGCACCCTGCGCACATGGGGGACATATTATGTGCTTCGTTGTGAAAGGTATTCATTTTTAGTTTCCTTGAATATTTTATGCTATGCACAAATGTTGCCCTTCGGGCACCATTTGCACACGGGGTGGGGAAAGTGTGGATAATTTTTTTTTTTTTAATAATTTTAACCGTACGCGTACGGTAAGCGTAATCGGCGATTTTTCGAAAAAATTAAAATTGTTTTTTTGGCCTTGGGGGTTTTTGGGGGACACCTATATCGATGCTGGGTGGTTAAAAACTAAATATACTACCCCTTTAGATGTTTTTTGACTTTGTTTATGCTGCCCCCCTCAGAGTGCGAGAGAGAAAATGGCGGCCGCCGCTTCCTGGTTTCGACCGATTCGAATATTTACTTAGATCGAACAGCCAATCAGAATCGCGCTCGCGCACGTCACCGTACGCGTACGGTAAGCGCACCGTAAGCGCACCGTAAGCTGGCTCAGATATATATATTGATTTAAAGGCTATTTTCTCAGAATCTACTGAACAGATTTACACCAAACCTACAAAAGGCACTTCCTTGACCTGTAGACTACCTCTCTGCCAAATGTCAAGGAACTCTGTTCAGCCGTTCGGGCTGTAGCTGTGTCTAAAGGTCCTATGGAAAAATGCATGGGGAAAACGCGTTTTGGGACCCCCCTTTTTTCTCAGCCCCCGCTTGACGAATCCCCCCGAGACTTTCAGGGTAGGAGCGGAGCGTAGCGCCTCATTAGTTTTGAAAATTTTGCGAGGATTCGTCGACCGGCGCCAAAGTTATTCCAAATAGAATGTTGCGGATTTCCTATGGAAACAGGGTCCTAACTATAACTATCTACTGGCGACCGCCAGTAGATATATATATATATATATATATTATTTATATATATATTTATATTTTGCAGGCTCCTGTCCCAAAAGGAACGATGCACTCACGAGGCTTCTGTATTCAAACCATATTTTAATGCAAGGATGCGTTTCGGCGCTTAGACTTCTTCTTGCTTGCCTTATAAAATGAACAGTGAACAGTGTTACCTGTCGGATTGATGTTTTTAAACAGGTAACTTACATCTGATTGGATGTTCAGCATATATATATATATATAGATATAGATATATATATGTATATATATATATTTTTTTTTCTGACAAAAGACGCCGCACTCTGGAACCAGTAGTTTTCGAAATTTATTTAAACAGAGCCCAGTCTGTCGTACCGACGTGTTTCGGCCATGACGGCCTTTCTCACGGTAGGTGACACTACTGTCAGCTGATATTTTATGTCATATCCTGTCCATAGATTGCTCCCATTGAATTCTGGGAGTTGTAGTTCAAATTACATCAAGGGTCACCTTATGACAGAAACGATAATTGTACACATTGTAAATGCAATTACCATTGTTACCAATGCATTCGTGATTTAGTGTTGAGACTAATCAGACCTTATTGTGAGTAAGGTAATCATAAAAGAAAAAAGAAGAGGAAAAAGTGTTAATTGATAGTAATTAAACCGAACACGACATTGCAGTTTGACAGTCTAAGGTTGGTCTGATCAATTGTGTAGTACCACTGTTGACTGCATACTGATGTTAGTGTTAGGATTATTTAGATGCATGTGTGCCTACTCAGTAGGGAGACATCGTGATCGTCTAGTACGATTGATTATGCATCTATTGTCATAATGGAGCTGTAAAGTTAATTAGCCACATTGTTACAGACATTGATTAGAGTTCATATTTATAGATGAACATAGAATTCTTCATCAACGTTCATCCCCTTCGGATTTTTAGTACGTAGTCTGATGATGTATTTAGACTCTAGCTGTCGGAGTTTCTTCTTGCGATCTCCCAAGCGTTCACTTTCTTCCACTGAGTCATTTTGACATGAGAGAAGATGTTTGGCGGTTGCATATGTTGAGTCTCGGTTTTTCACAGCTCTGATATGCTCGAGAATCCTCTTTTTAAGCATGCAAATCGTACTTCCAATGTATCTCATCCCACAGTTGCATTGAATACAGTATACTACGTATTTGGTAGTACATGTAATTTTCCGTGTAATTTCAATTTTTCTCCCCTCCGGATCTCTGAGGTTTTTCTTGTTCATTCCAATTTTACAGGCTTTGCAGTTGTTGCATTTATTGAACCCAATTTGTTGTTGTTCAAGCCAATTCTTAGTTATGTTTTTGGATTGAAAATGACTTTGGACTATTGCATCCTTGATTGATGGTGCTTTGCGAAAGGTAATTAGGGGTCTAGTCCCAATGATTTTGGCCAAGTCACGATCCTGTTGGAGTAGTGGCCAGTATTTCTGGACGCTTTGTCTAATTTTGTGTGCTTCTTTGCTATACGTCAGAATCAGTCGAGGATTCGATTGTGTCTCATTAAGATTGTTTCGCGGTTTATTGACCAAAATTTCAGTGCGTGTTAATTCATTAATCTTTCTTTTGCTTTTGTTGAGGTCACGTTCTTTGTATCCTCTATTGCTGAGTCTTTGTGCACTTTTTTCAATTTCATTTACTGCATCCTTATTTTTGGAGCAATTCCTTTTCATCCTGACGAATCCGCCAAAAGGGATGCTTCTTATAAGTGCTTTCGGGTGAAAACTTTCAGCGTGGAGGATGCTGTTAGTAGCAGTTTTCTTTCTGTATAGGGTGGTATGCAGTTGGCCTTCGTCTATGTAGACTGTGATGTCCAAGAAATGTATTTTATGACGGTTGCTGTTGCATGTGAAGGATAGCCCAATATCATTGTTGTTCAGGACTTCAAAATATTCCATAAATTCCTCCCTGCTACCATTCCAGATTAGGAATAGGTCGTCGATGTATCGTGACCAGAGGATAATTTTTTTCAGAGCTTCTTCGTTGTTGGGACCCCAGGCTATTTCCTTCTCCCACCACCCCATAGTTAGATTGGCATAGTTGGGGGAGAAGGAAACGCCCATGGCGCAGCCACAGAGTTGGTGATATATTTCATGGTTAAAGAGAAAAATATTGTTGTTAAGGCACATCTGTATCATGGTTAGTAGCATTGCAGAGTGTTCCAGTTCGCCTATATTGCTTTGCTTCAAGAAATATGCGCATGCGTTGAGTCCCACTCTATGTTGGATAGAAGTGTACAGGGAGACGACATCAATTGTGACCATTAAATATGCTGGATCCCAAGTGGTATTAGAAAGGATTCGGAGGAAATCTCCTGTATCTTGAATGTAAGAGTTTAGGTCTCGGACCATGGGGGCCAAGTAGTGATCAACATATGAGGAGATATTTTCGTACAAGGAATTGCAAGACGATACGATAGGTCTTCCCGGGGGATTTATTAGGGTTTTGTGAATCTTAGGCAAGAAATAAATCGTGGGAATCGTAGGGTTTTCTACAAAGAGAAATTTGCGTTCGTCTGTGTTGATTAGTCCTTGTGAATGCCAAGTATCCAAATTTTTTCAGGCTTCATCAATCATTTTATGGATCGGATTAGATTTAAGTTTGATGTATTTTTCTAAATCATTTAATTGTCTGTATGCTTCATCCTTGTAGTCGCCTATGTTTTGGATCACTATATTTCCGCCCTTGTCCGCAGGCTTAATGATAATGTTGGTATTGTTTGCGAGTGACTGTATTGCAAAGTTTTCTGCTTGTGATGTATTCTCCCTTAGTTTTGTATTTCTCAATTTATCCATTTGGTCTATTTCATGCATGATTGCCTCTGAGAAGGAATCAATTTTGTTGCCAGGATGTAATTGCGGGCAATATTTGGATTTATTCTTCAGGCCACTTGTAATGTGTCGTTTAGTGTTCATATCAAGTTGATGCAGCATCTCCATTTCAGTAGTTTCGTGACTTTCGTAATTGTGTGTAAGATCAAATAAGATTTTTAGGTCTGGTATTTCTTCAATAGTTAGAGCAGGGTGGTGGTCTTCATTCTGTACACTTGCGTCGTCCAAGATGTTGGTCGGGTCTTGGTTGATAGCAGGGTTATTTGCGTATGTTTTGACAAGTTTTAGTTTGCGTGCATACTTGTATAGATCAATCTTCGTATTGGTGTAATTGAAATGTTTTTGAGGGCAGAAGGTGAGGCCTTTGTTTAGTATTTGATTTTCTATTTTAGTGGGAGTGTAATCTGACAGATTGATCACTAAATTTTCTTGATCTAGTTCTTTTTTGTTGATCTGTTTCTCAGCCAATATTGTCTTTTTGGACCTGGATCTTCTCGTTTTTCTATGGCTTCTGAAGACTTTGTATCTCCTCTTCCAGACCCTCTGCCTCTTCCTCTGCCTCTGCTTCTCCCTCTGCCCGGTCCCCGATTCCTGGATAGGTTTTGATCTAAGTTGACCAGGCGCATTTCTTCTAAAAAAGTAATCGTGCCAGTAGTGGTGGTTTTGGCCATTGCCTCATTGTCACTTTCAGTGATGTCAGATTCACTGCTAGGGTCATCCCTTATTTCGTGAGGTTTGGTGACGTAGTTCTTCTTGAGTGCATCGAATCTTTTTGCAAATGTTAATATTTGCCCCATTTTGTAATCTGCCTCACCACGTATAAATTTTCTGTGTTTTCTCTGTTGGATTTCGTCCTCGTATTTTTCAAGACGATCTTCCATTTCTTTACGTAGTTTGTCGGTTTCTTCCTTGTCTTGCAATGAGATTTGGGTTTCTAGATTCGTTATTAGCAAGTGAATCTCCTCTAGATCTTTTTCGGCATACTTGATTAAAATACGCATCATATTCTGGCTACAAGCCATGTTGTTAGCTCCCCATTCCTCTAGCATGTCTGTCCTCGTGTCAGGGTGAGACGGCATTGTGAATATTCTTAAGCCCCGAGGTACTCTCTCTACTTCCAGATATTTTTGTAAGGCCAGTGCTTCCCAACTTTTACTGATCTCACGTTTATATTGCTTTTCAACTTGAATGAACAATTGTTTCACTGTAGGATTTTGTACAGCCACTTTAGTTTGTTCCGTGTTTGCTGACGGTGATGCATTGCCACCTGGTAGAAACAAAGTTGCTGCTTTCAGTGCGCGTTTAACTTTACGTGCTTCCATAATGCTTCAAAAAATCACTGGCCTTGGTATAGGTAAAAGAATATGGTAGTTGTACTTTTTTGCTCCGTGTAGATTTGTTTGGGCTGAACGTGAAGCAGGTTTGAAAACAGGTTCCAACTTAAGGCGCAGTTCCGGTAGATATCACAGCATGCAGTGTTGTGATGATACCCGTTAACAATGTATGTGTTACTCCTATCAAGTCGCTTCGATGGAGACAATAGTGCTGGCAATTTGAAGCGAACGTATGCTTTAAACACTTACCCCGTGGGGAGACTCCTGTATGGGCGGCGCTCTCTGCCCCGTCCTTCAGCGCTCAACCCAGCGCGATTGGCAGTGTTTCTCGCTCTCGCTAATTCTCAGCGTGTCTCAGCGTAGGTCTCGATCGGGCGCTTCCGGCTTGAATTCGATTTACTCCAATGTGGTTTAATGCCGGATCGCACAACAGCGGGTGCGAGCGTTGGGCCAAACCCAGGCCAAGTTCAATTTTCTGACAAAAGACGCCGCACTCTGGAACCAGTAGTTTTCGAAATTTATTTAAACAGAGCCCAGTCTGTCGTACCGACGCGTTTCGGCCATGACGGCCTTTCTCACGGTAGGTGACACTACTGTCAGCTGATATTTTATGTCATATCCTGTCCATAGATTGCTCCCATTGAATTCTGGGAGTTGTAGTTCAAATTACATCAGGGGTCACCTTATGACAGAAACGATAATTGTACACATTGTAAATGCAATTACCATTGTTACCAATGCATTTGTGATTTAGTGTTGAGACTAATCAGACCTTATTGTGAGTAAGGTAATCATAAAAGAAAAAAGAAGAGGAAAAAGTGTTAACTGATAGTAATTAAACCGAACACGACATTGCAGTTTGACAGTCTAAAGTTGGTCTGATCAATTGTGTAGTACCCCTGTTGACTGCATACTGATGTTAGAGTTAGGATTATTTAGATGCATGTGTGCCTACTCAGTAGGGAGACATCGTGATCGTCTAGTACGATTGATTATGCATCTATTGTCATAATGGAACTGTAAAGTTAATTAGCCACATTGTTACAGACATTGATTAGAGTTCATTTTTATAGATGAACATAGAATTCTTCATCAACGTTCATGGACATTTCACTCGTAAAAAAACAATGAAATTCCCCCGTTATAGTTAGTGCAGGCAACTATAACTCACGCGACCGCAATCCTCTGCTGATGACGTCAGATATTACATCACTGATGACATATGTGTCTTTATGAAAAATAAATATTTGTAATATATGTATAGCTAAAGATTAATGGAAGAAGACATGGGTAAATAAGTGTCTAAATACAGTGATGGAATATCTGACGTCATCAGCAGAGGATTGCGTCGCGTGAGTTATAGTTGCCTGCACTAACTATAACGGGGGAATTTCATTGGTTTTTTACAAGTGAAATGTCCAGCTAACTATAACATGTGTGAAACCTACGGTTTTTTAAGTGAATTTGCAAGGTTTTTTAAATGCTAATTCGTAACTATAAAGTGTGTGAAACTTATGTTTTTTTCAGTGGAAAAAAAAAAAAATATATATATATATATATATATATATATATATATATATATATATATATATATACATACATACATACATACATACATACATACATACATACACACATATCTACATATAATAATTATTTTCCATGGAAGTGTGTTATTTTCCATGGAAGTGTGTTGCAGTACCAGTTTTGGGCATTTGTGGAGCTTGACTTACTCCAAGGCTGGGCTGGAGTACATCTAAGCCTATGTTCTCACTATTAGAGCTATAGTAGAATTAGAAGTGTATATTGTGAATTGCCGTTTCCTTACTCTTATGTGAGTTTGTGTTTCGTATTAGCATGTCCCTCCCTAACCCCCTCCTTAAATATCTCTAAACTCATCTCATTTGGTAGTAATTGTTCCACCTTTACTCAAGACTCCCACTTGTCCCTCACACATTTACTACTAAAACATATACCTACATGTGCGGAGATCTCTGCACTGGGGCAGAGATGTCCTGCGGAAAAGAAAGGAGAAACGGAGCTGTCCAGCTGTAGCTTTGTGGATTGCGTATTGTAGTGTGTGTGAAGTGGTACTATTTTACCTTCTTTAGGTATTCCACAATTCCTTTTGGGACACAGGTCCATAGTTCTGTGTTTCCCTCAAGGTTAGAGACAAGGAGTTCCCCATCAGGGCAGAGTTAGAGGAGCTACCCCAGGCTCCCTGAATGTGGAACAGCTATCTCGCAAAGGAAATTGTTTGAAATATTTCCAGAAATGGCCTACAGTAACTCTTCAACGTTTTTCTTTTGTCATTTATGGTTTTCATTCTAACTGTTATACATGTGTTTGCCTGCTAAATGAGATTGCATAGAATAGGGAAGATCCAGTCTGCTATAAAAGTGTTTTTGGATGTTTGTATAAAAGAATTGTAGCCCAGCCAGGTAGTAGGTGCTGTCATCATGTAGAGCAGTGCTTTCATTAGTTGATGTTGGAAAACTGTTTCAAATTTGTCAGTTGTTGAGTTATGCCAAAATGTTTTTGTAAGAAAGTATTGCCTTTCGAGCCGGAGCCCTCCAGCCTCCTACATAAATAGAAAAATCAAAATAACAATAGATGCTGAATTCCCTTAATCTATAAGCTATAAATTGGATTTAGTTTGTGCCAAGAAGCTATCTACTTCCTCCGGGAACCCTCAAGTTATACATCTTATTAGCCCATACATCTTTTAGAAAGGCAGGAAACCGCAGCAGAACTTGAGCTCCCTGGTCCCATAATGCATCCATCCGCTTACCCAATTCCCATCTCCTATCTTCTGTAACCCGAGAGATATCAGACCGTATTCTGAAGGAGGCATCCTGAACCCGTATAGTCTTAAGTTTAAGGGCCGCCCCCAGTAGTTGCTCCTTAAGAAGATACGATTGGATATATACTAGGATATTCCTAGGATTTTTCCGAACGGAATTCAACTTAAAGGGGTCCTTATGGACTCGCTGGATCTCAGTTTCCCAAACAGGGGCTGCAGCGACCTGGGGGAAGGCTTTAGTCAAAATGTCTATAACACAAGACTTTAAATTACCAAGTTTCAGCCCTTCTTTTAAGTCTAAAATCCTGATATTGTTCCTTCTCGAGATATTTTCAAGCCTCTCCACCCCTCTGCCAAGTCCCGCTCTCTTTCTTTCAGTCTAACCACTTCTTGGGTGTTATTTTTAACCTCCATACCCAGTTCCCCCACTTTATTCTCAAGGGCCTCCATCCGATGCATCAGTGCCGACAGATTTTCCTCTAAGCTGGTGCAGGTATCTTGAATCTTCTTCTGATTTGTTTCAGAGGTGGAGAAGCGAACTCTAATCTCCACCGATTCCTGTCTTAACATCCTGTGTAATGTATCCGGGCTCTGTGCTGCTACCACCGAAGACATATCCCCTAACTCATCTTGTTCGTCTTGACCCCCCCCCCCCCGCCATAGTGGTTGTCTCACTTAAAGGAGGGAATCGGTTAGAAAGAGAAATGGCAGGATTTAATTCCAGGAATTCGCCTGACACTGAAGCAGCCTGTTTTACAGATTCCATATTGCCCTGAGTGTTAACCATGAAGTATGACCTAAGTGAGGGAGTCACTTTTGAGAAGACTTGGTTTTTATTTTTCTTCCTGCCCTTCTCAGTAGTAGATTTCTCAGATTTGTAGAGAGGCATCTTATGCTTGTGACTATTTACTGAAGTCTCAGTGGCTTGACAAGGTTGGTTAGATTGTTGCGCAAGAGGTTCTCCTCCCAAAAAGGTACGTGATCTTAATTTGTATCTTTTACCCAGTGGTACCTCATTGGTAGGGGCACCAAGTACAGATTTATTTGGCTTTGGTAGATCCCCCTTGGCAAGCTGATTCCCTTTTTCCTCAGATTGCCCAGATTGCTGTATGACTAACTCCATGGAGTAATGGGCGATCTCATACCTTAATTTGCTTATTGTACTTGACTGATCACTAAATGTAACAAGTCTGGCCGCTGAGTAGCTCCTTTCTGAGACACCTTTAAACACAGTGCCTGGCTCTGTATTCAGCTCTAAATGATACCTAGAAGTGGTGTGGGACTTCGTTTCAGGATAAGATATACCACAGAGACTGCCCTTACAGTAGTCCGCCGAATGACCAAGAGGCTGGTCATGAGAGAAGCACCGGGCACGACGACACTCAGCAAGTGCCCCCGCTGCCCTAAATAGCGTAAATACTGAGCCACCACACATCCAGAACCCAAACCTCTACACCCCTGCCCTAGAGGAAAGAACAGAAAACTATCCAGGAACTATACAAAGCTATATAAAACAGTTCAAATAGACGGTCCACAACGAGGTCCGGAGAGTCACAGAGACTTACAGTACAATGGGGAGCTGACTATGCGGATAACAAACCAAAATTGTTACCCCCCCCCCTTACCGCACTGCACCGGATCGGCAGCCTTCCAGATCCTTGTCTCGAAGTCTCTCATTTCTCGACACACACTGCCCAGGGTGCCTCGCCTCCCCAAGCTACGGAGAGCCGAAGACACCACACACTGCCTGCAGGCGTCCTGCGAAGTGAAACAACGCCACAACCGTGTCAGCTCCTGGCTCTGCCTCAAGCAGTCGCACCGCACAGGAAGGCAATGAAAACTCGGTGCGCTACCACAGAGACCGAAAAAAGAAAAGCCCGAAGACGGCACCCAGCTGAGGACCAATGGTCCCATCCTCAGCTTGCGGTTGGTCAAGAAGGTAAGCACAAACTCGGGGAAATTCAGCCCCGGGAGCTCATAACGGAGGCTAGAGGGCGGACGACTTGCGACCGGCTACCTTGCTGGCCGCCATGTTCCCTCCTTCTCTGCCTTTTCCAATACTTTATTGCCGATGGGTAGTCAGGGAGGGTTCCCGTAGGTGGGTTGGGGGGGCTGTGGGGTTTTTCACGTTTGTTGGTGGGGAGCATTAGGAATTTTTTTTAGAAAAGAAGACGTAACAACAATCTCATGTGACATAACTTCCTCCAGTAGTTGCAGCAGAGGGTGGAGTCAGGACAATGGTGGGGAATAGACCTGCTCGGGGAGGGAATCAGCATCTGGAATTTTTAAGTTGAAATGTCAATGGTTTAAGAGTTAGAGGAAGACAGCGCCTGATTCTCCAGTACTTAAAAAATAGTTCAGCGAGTATCCTTATGATCCAGGTGACCCATCACTTACAATCAGAATGTAAAGCATTATTTGGTAAACAATGATGGGTTGATAAGATTATAGCCTCGGACCAGCAATGCTGCTCGAAGGGGGTTGCTGTTATACTTAAAGCGAATTCAGGAGTCGAGCTCATTAAGTTCCAGGTAGACGATAGAGGACGCTGGGTTATTGTGGAAATTAAATGTCAGGAGTCTAAATACACTCTGTGCTAGTTATTTGAGGATGACATCACGCCTCTGAACAATCTTTGTCTTGCCTTGGCTGATTATGAGGCTCCTCAGGTATTGGAAGGAGACTTCAATGTGCTTTTAAATAACAAGCTAGATAGATCCTCCCCTCGAACACAGGTAGCAGTTCCGCGCGTTAAAGCCCATCTTTTGACTTTACTAAAAAAAAATTAACCTATGTGATGTATGGCGGAAAAAAATGGGTGAGACTAGGGAGTACTCCTTTTATAGTAAGAAGAATTCTCATTATTCCAGAATTGATTATATATTCATGGAGCACTCGGAACTCGATACAGTAAGTTTAATCGAATATTTGCCCATACACCTTTCTGATCATTGTGCCATACCTCTCAATCTGGAACTCCCTCTAGAGTTCCCCCTGAGGAGATGGACTTTAAATAGGAGATTCCTTCTGCAATCTTCAACTCCAGGTTTTCTGAGGTTTGAAACAGCTAGCTTCTTTCAAGACAACGTGGGGTCGGCCCCTTTGTATATTGTGTGGGATACCTTTAAGGCCTGGCTGAGAGGGACACTAAAAGGGGCAGTTGTGGGCTGGGCTAGGGCCAAGAGGAAAGAGCTGGCTGACTTAGAACTACAGTTAGCAGGGGCAGAAGCACATTTAAAGGCTAGGTGTCTTCCCGGAAAGGAGAATGATGACTTAACAAAGAGATTGGAAGACCTGCAGCTGAAGTTCAGATTTAAGTCTGAAGAGATTTTACTTCAAAAATGGGAGGCAAGTAAAATGAGGGATTTTGAGCAAGGGGAGAACTGTGGCAAGCTTCTCGCCATGAAGAGTAGAGTCGATAGTTCTTTTAACTACATTAGTAAGCTTAAAGTTGGTACACATATCGCAGAGGATAAAGGGAATATAGAACAGACTTTTGTGCAATTCTTCCAGGAGCTATATCGAGAAGATCTTCAGGTTGCGGAGGAACACATTGATAGTTGGCTCAAAGAGAAACAGCTTCCAAAAATAATCAAGTATAGTCAAAAAATTCTTACACTATAAATAACAGGGAGTGAGATATTAACTGTTTTAAACAGCTAAGAAAGGGAAAGCAGCAGGCCCCGATGCGATCCTGATTGAGGTTTATGCCTTATTGAGGGAGGAGGTCATCCCGGTCTGGCTGAAACTGTACAATGAGATCTTAAATGGCACCTCCCCTTTACCTGACTCCTGAAGTGATGCAGTTATTACACTGATTCTGAAGCCCGGTAAGGATCCGACCCAGTGCCAGTTATATCGGCCAATTTCATTATTAAATGCCGACTATAAGATCTTTGCAGGGATTTTGAATAACTGGCTTTGTAAGATCATAGGGCCAATAATTCACGAAGATCAAAAGGGTTTTCTTCCGGGCAGGCAGATGTCGGAACTGGTGCACACTTTAATTGGGGCGGTTGATCTGGCATTTTCACAGGGTCTCCCTCTTACAATTATTACTGTTGACGCTGCCAAAGCCTTCGACCATGTGAATTGGCATTTCCTGGATAGGACCTTGAAGGTCTTTGGCTTCAGTGACGGTTTTAGAGAAGTTCTTAAAAAAATATATAAAGCCCCCCGGGCTCGGGTTCTGGACAATGGTAGCCTTTCTCCTGTTGTTAAAATAGGGCGTGGTACTAGGCAGGGCTGCCCATTGTCCCCCATTCTTTTTGATTTATATATTCAGCCTTTAGCCCAGAGTTTAAGATAGAATAGGAAGATTGCTCCTTTTGCAGTAAATGGGTTTGTGAGGAAACTAGCGCTATATGCAGATAACTTAATTGTATTATCCTCAAATGTTAACATTACTCTTCCGGAGCTTCTTGTTGAAGCCCAGATCTTTGGGAAATTCTCCGGCTATGAAATTAATAATGACAAACCTGAGATTAAAATGTGCGTGCTCCCGAAATATACTTATCTGTTTAATAACATCCACCTAGAATTTGCAAAAGTTGACCTGCTTAAAATTCAGGGCAAGATATCCTCCTTTATTTGTGCAGGTAAAGGGATCAGGCTGTCCTGGAAAAAATTAAGGCGCAAATTAACACGTTGGGGTAAGGGCTTACCAGACCTCCAGCTGTATTGTTGGGCCTACCAAACTAAAAAACTGTAGGATGTTACTGCTTACTCCAGATGACTCGCTGATTGGCAGCATCTTTAAATCTATGTTAGTTGGCGTAGAGGAGCTAGGATTTATGTATAAGTTTGGCTCCTCGAAAAAAAAATTAAAAGTGTGTCTGAAGACGTTGCGTATGGCGGCCAAGCTATGGTCGGACTGTCGAGACTGCTTGGGACTTTCCTATTATAGCGATTGGGCCCCAGTGTGGGTTCACCTGGAACACCGGAGTGTCTTTTGGACACTCTAGCTCAGCCATTTAAAGAGGCCGGAGTCTCACACTGGAAGGACATCGTAGTGGGTAATAAATGTAATTCTTGGGACTTTTGGAGCCACACTACGAGTGGAGCTATGTCTAGGTTTAAGTTCTATCAGATCTCATCCTGGTGTAAGAGTCAACACTGGTCCCTTTTGGAAGATAATCCCATGGAAAATGAACTACAAGATTTGGCTCCGAGGAATAAAGAAGTGGCTCATTGGTATAACCATCTCTTGGCTGCAGTGGACGGAAAGATGGAAAAGCCGTGCCGGGTCTGGGAGAACTACTTGCCAAGTGAGGAGCTGAAAGATTTCTGGCAAGTATATCTAGACTTTCTTTACCCACTGATTAAATCTGCCGCACTCAGGAGAAACCACGTTTTCACACTCCACAGGATATACTGGTCCCCGCTTAAAATATCCAAAATAAAGGGCGGTGGAGAAGCTAGCTGTCTGAGATGTGGTTTCCAGAATGCAGATGTCCACGTGTACGCCTCTTGCCCCAAGATACAAGAATTTGGGAGAAGCCTGGGTAAGACTATCTCCAGGGTCCTGGTACCGTTGTGGCGGTAAGCCCATCTCTTATTTTATTTGGTATTGTATCCATGCCGGGGGGGTGGCGCTAGGCCCGATGGGGTTGCAACACAAATTGGTGTTTTATCTGATCCTGGTGGCCAGGAGAGAGATTTGTAAATTGTGGCATCAGGTGGTACCCCCTACTTGGAATGCCTGGTGGAATTCTGTAAGATATTTTAGAGCCTTAGACCAGAGGGTAAATATATATAGAGAAAGGCCCGATACTGGGTTATTTTGGAACTTGTTGGATGATTCATTTTTTTGTTTTGATTAGATTAGATTAGATTTGATCAAGGTATAGGATAAGTTCCAGTGATTAAAACCTCTGGGTCAGCTCAGGTTGTGTGCAACGGGCGGTCCCCGTAAGAACACTAGCTGAGATTGGAACCATCAAGTTCTATGCACCAGAGGTGGATCAGGTCGAGAGGTTGCTATAGCTACAGAGGTCATAAGAGGAAAAAAAAAATGTTTTTGTAAGGAAAGGAGAAGTTGATGAAATTGCCCGGAAATGGGTTGTCTGCACTTTACTGTCAGGATTTGCACACTATTGAGTTACGTTGTATTGTCCAGAATACCGTTCTCCTTACCCTGAAGTGAGCACACCACAGGCAACCAAAGAGCTATGTAGTATATACTATAATGGATTTTATCGATAAGAGGAAAACTATAAATCCAAGGCAGATTGAGTCTTGCAGCTGCATTTACTGCTCTTGATTCCCATGTTGTTGAGTTGGACATCTGTGGTGTATCTTAAAATAGGGATGAAGAGAATATTGTATTTAAAGGCAACCCACTATTTCAATAACTTTATAGCCAGCAAGCATGCATATTTTGGCTACATGCCTATTCTGCACAGGGGAGAGGTGGACAGCCTCAACATGGGAACAACTTTTCTTTCCTGTGACATAAAGGTTGTTCTCTCCTCACAGAATGGTTTCTAAACTAACAAAATGTTAACAGTTTTCAAGAAACAGCCAGCTTTTAAAACAAAAAAAAATCGAAATGATTGCAGAAAATGTTCAGATGAACCTGCCAGTAAATCACAGAACTAACAGGATGGGCATTTCGAGGAAGAGCTATTTGGCCGTCCGCTCACTCTGTCAGACGGCTATTAACTGGGCAGTGAGCGGGAGGGTCTGCGCATCATCACGTACAAACATCCACTTTGCTTTTCCGGGTGTGTGGCACGTGTCTGACGGATAACCACAAGGCCATTTTTGTCTTACTGCCTTTCCGTTGTTGGTGCGCTTTTCTGGTGATTCCTCAATTTTAACTACACTATTATAACCCCATCGCATTGTTAAGTGAAAGATAAACGCGCTCTCATATTTGGTGGCAATAACTAAGAGCATTAACAGGAGAAATCCTTTAAAGCCCAGTAGCGTGGCATTTTGAGAATGTTATTACAATGTATTATATAGCCTAACATTTCTACGCTTGTTAAATAGAAAGCATTCCAAACGAGTGCATGCATGAGTTTAGATGTTGGTCATTTAGTGCTATATGTACGAACACGTTTTCTCATAGACACAGAATGGGTAAACACATCTGGCCGTTGGTGCAGTGTCCAGAATGAGAATGGGCACAGGGAGATCCATCACATGCCAAGTGACCCAGGGTTCAGGGTCCCAGCATTTGGACCCTTACACAAACGTCATGCAGCATTCTGTAAAGGTGTCTTGGCAATACCCACCATTTGTTAATTATGTTTAGGAACTAATTAGAGACTTTCTTCACAGAACCTGGAAGTTTTGTTTTTGACAGACCGTTATGACTTTGTTTGTGTTAGTTAACCACTCTTGTTTTACCACCCACGTCTTTAAGAAGAGTTCTGTCTTTGTTCTCTTTTTCCCAATGAACTTTCCTCATCAATGTGTTCACATCATTGAGGCCTGACATGCCTGACTTTCTTATAACCTTGAAAACAGAGCCAGAATATGACTGCTCACTTCAGTGGTGCCTAAATGTTGATAACATTATTATACTAGTATCGCACCTGACAAATAATTTTTTTTCTGTTATACGATATATTTTTTGTTTATTTTTTTTATCTGAAAATTAAATTTATTTCACTTGAATGCTAATAGCCATCTCCAGGCATTTACTAACAATTAAATATGTGCCACAATGAGCAGGAAGCAAGTCAAAACATTACTGCTAACTCATACCCAGGAGAAAAGGTTAAGCACTGAAACTCTTAAAACCTCCATCTCGACTTATCTGTTAGTGAACCATAATAACACTCTCAGCAACTACCTATGTGCTGGGAGAGGAAGATGGGAATGCTCTTTAATGTTTCGCTTTCGGGCAGACACAATAAAATATTTACTTTGCTTCCTGTCAGGTTTTCAGCACAATTTAGAAATGCTTCTAAGCCCGTGCAGTAATACTTTTAAATAGTCGATGCTACAATTTACATTTTTGGGGGGTTTTATCAGAAATATTTGTAATTGTTTTTAATGCCTCCTATTGAGTCAAAAAATTGACGCATTGTACTCAGTCATTGTTTTTCTTAAAACAACTTAAATGATGATGAAACATGCTGCCATTAGTAATCGCAAATCGCAGCGATGGTGGCCTGCTGAGGTCAGCAGACCACCATGTCTGTGATTGCTTTTAAATAAAGCAATCTTTTTTTTTTTTGTAAAGCAGCCTGTTTTCCTTAGGAAAAACGGGATGCTTTACAAAAAGAAAAATTAAAAGTTTTCCTTCTGTAGTAGGGGATCTCTGTGTATAGTCATAATCATGTGAATAGTCCCGCCTATGTGCGTGGACCCAGGAGCACTTCAATAGATATAGTCTCTTGAGTTGTCTTCTTCTGCACTCCTGCATAGACACTTAAGAGATAAGAAAAGACAATAATGCAACCTGAAAACACTAGGCTACTCTGGCCATTACTTCATCCTGAATAGAAAAGGATAGCCAGGTAACAGTTAAATTTAACTATTTTACTAAGTTTCACACATAGAGAAACTCCCCTTCACAAAAATCCCTTTTTCATGATAGAGATGAAGGGTTGGACAGACAAGCCCCATAGGCTGCCATTATATGTCTGTAAATGGATATCTTGCCTTCAAGAATCCTTCCAGAGACCCTTGGTATCTCATGATGCACAGCCAAAGGCCAGTTACTTTCAGTTCTTTTTTCCGGCTTCTGCTAACAGGACCCTGGAGCATCTAGCTCTTCCCTTTTTGGTTTTTTCATTCACTTTTAGTGATTAATTCTGGGTCATGGAGAGTCGACGTCATGAAGAGTCGACGTCAACGTCATTTAGAGTCGACGCCATAGAGTGTCGAGGTCAACGTCATGGAGTGTCGACATCATGGAATGTCGACGTCACGGAGGGTCGACGTCACGGAGGGTCGACGTCACGGAGGGTCGACTTCGAGGTGCGCATCGATGAGAAGGTAGACGACGAGGGGTCAATACCGACGCTCGACGTCTAGGTCCCGTTTCCGGGCCTCGCACCGTGGGGAGCCTATCATCGTCGGCGGCGACTTCGCGTTCCAGGCAATGTCGACTCTCGACGTCAAGCAGTGGATCAACGTCGAGGAGAACTTCTGATGGGGAGTCTGGGGCTACTTTATGTGGCCAGCTCCTAAGCGAGGGACGTTGGTTTCTTCGCCTAGTTCGGAGTATTTGCATACCTACTCATCATCTAGGTCGCCTCCTGCTCCGCCTCCACTGGTGGTACCATCGGGGATACCTCAGAATTCTCTCCGGCTCCTCTCCCACCCACCGCCTCAGCCTCAGGGGCCCGTGGCTTTGCAGCCTACGACCCCCGTGGAACCTCGATGACCAAGAACAAGGTCTCGTTTGAGACATCAGTCGCATGAGCTCCGCTGTCTTCCATAAGATCCCGTCGTCACCGTTATGGAAGGTCTCGGTTCCGGCATGCCAGGGATACATCTTCCGCGAGTACGGGGAGGTTCTCTCCTACTCTCACGAATTTCCCCCATAGAGGGTTTTTCACTGGTTTGCGGTATTTCCACCTACCAGGAGGTTCTGGCTTCAAAGCTCCCAGTACAGTCGACATCAGTGATGTTTGAAACTCCACGGAAGAGACGAAAATTTCGGCCACTGCTTCCGTTGGTGCTGGGTTTGGACACCTTCCAGGTTATGGTAGTACTATTACCCCCCGGAGTCAAATGCCTTCCTCCGGGTGAACCTCACTCCTGACTTTGTCATAGGGGTGGCGGCACGAAAACAGCATGTTACGGCTCCGACTTCCCCGGTGCCACCGGATAAGGAGAGCCGTAAGAGGGATTTGGCGCGTAGGAAGACTTGCAAGTGGGAGTTCCTTCAACAATTTTGTGAATCTCCTGCCCCGAAACAGGAGGAAAGACTTACAGGAGATAGTCAGTGAGGGCCTGATGGTCTCGAATCCAATCGTCGGCGCGGCAGCGGATAATTCGCTCCTGGCGGCCCCCGGGTATTACCATAGTATTACTTTGCGGTGGCATGCTTGGATTCGTCTGACGCCTCTGACGCCTGCGGCACAGCAGTGTATTTCCAATCTCCCATTCTCAGGCGCAACTCTATGGCTCCCATGCGGATGACAAGGTAGCCCGCATGAGGTCCGGAGTGGAGACTTTGAAAACTGTAGGTTTGGAGAAACATAGAGCAGCTTTCCAGCGGTGTTATTCCTCCCGGATTTTTCAGCGGTCTCGGCCCTCCATTCCGAACAGAGGAGGATCCAACCAGCAGCATGGACAAGGGACCAAGATCCCTGCTGGTTCCAAGCCCTCAAGGGTTTCCTTCCCCTCATCCGTTATCCACTCCGGTGGGGGGGGCTGTGTCCGAGAACATTTGGCAGAAAATAATTCAGGACATTGGGTGCTGAATATTGTGCACAGTGGATACTCGATACGTTTTACGTTAGCCAGGGAGACTGGCTATGCGCAATAGATCTGCAGGACATAGATTTTCACGTACCCATAGTGGGGGCAATGTCGCATGTTCCTGTGTTTCACAGTGGGCAACAACCATTATCAGTACTCTGTGCTGACTTTCGGCCTGAAGACAACACCTCGGACATTTTTCAAACACGAGACCGTAGTGACTGTGCATCTGAGAAGGATTAGAGTGTTCGTCTACCCGTATCTGGACGACTGGTTGATCAAGGCAGCAACTTTCGGGAAGCGCACCTGCATTTCAATCGGACTTCCAATCTCTTACTTCGTTTGGGACTCCACAGAAACCTCACAAAGTCTGTCTCGGCTCCTGTACCCTGTCTACAGCACCTTGGTGCCACTATTCAACGCACGCACAGCAAATGTGTGTCCTTCGGAGGAGAGATGTTTATCGATCCTTCGGAAGGCTCAAGCTCTCAGGATCATGCCCTCCCCCACGGTGGGGATGGTATCATCTCTCCTGAGCTTTATGGCTTTATGCGTCTTCCTCTCTCCATTTGCATGCCTCAATAGGGGACCCCTGCAGGAATGTCTGGAGGATCAGTGGACCAGACGCTGGGGGTTTGAGAAGACAGGATTCAGCTGTCACGAAAAGCTCTACGGCTCATCCGCTGGTGGTGTTCTCCATGAAATCTCTTCCGGGGGATTCCCTTCCAGCACATAGATGCCGACGCATACCATAGTGTTGGTTGCTTCTCTACATGGCTGGGGTGCGCATTCTGGCCATCTTCAGATACAGGGCACATGGTTCTCGAAAGAATCCAGGTACTACATCGTCTTCCTGGATCTTCGAGCAGTCGATGTGGCGCTGAAAGCCTTCCAGCCGTCGTTTCACACCTGCTTCATGCTTGTCCAGATGGTCCATACAACGAAAGTGTTCTGCCCCAACAAGCTGGGGCATCCAGATCTCGAGTGTTGTCTCTGGGATCCCAAACAATCTGGTTTTGGCTGTTAGCCAGGAACCTGACCAGCATGGTAACTCACCTTCTTAGGTTCAGAATGCTCAGGCAGACGCTCTCTGCAGACTCATTCACGTGCACCACACATGGGTCTTGCCCGACTGAATGGGGCAAGACATATTCGAAAGATGGGGTACTGCGGAAGTCGATCGGTTCTCTATCGCAGTAAACAGCAGAGGCCGCGACTTGCCTTCAGGTTCTGCCACCCAGGGACTCTGGGGAAGGCTCTATGGGTCGGTTGGTCAGGCGTTTTTTTTCTCTACCAATTTTCCTGATTCCGACGGTGCTGTTCATGCTCTCGCTATCTGGCGGGCCTAGATGAGCCTCGTTGCTCCGGAGTGGCCCCGTCAGTGGTGGTTCACAGACCCACTCCACCGGTCTCTTCTGCCACTCTCTCCGCCTTTCGTGCTGGCCGGACCTTCTGAAGAAGTTCGGCAGACAGATGGTGCACTTCAGCCTCTTGTTGTTGCATTTAGCGGCATGGCTCCTGAATTAGTATAGTGCGGATGTTTGAATATTTGTCAGGACTTCTGGAGGTATATATAATAAATAAATAAATAAAAGGTCAAACTTCCATCTACACGCATGTCCCATGCGCATAATAGTCGAGATTTTCCTTCTATTGTGTTTTTAAGGACTTGGTTCCTACTTCCTGTATGGAAGATGTCCTCCTTCCTTACTTCCTGCTCTTGGCTCACTCTGGTTTTCGATACCATTCCATCGATGTTCATCTGGCAGCTTTGACAGCTTAACAGCTTATAGGGAATGTCCTTCACAAATTTGTTTTCTTTTAAAAATCCCAGTCATCGGAGATTTTCTTGAGGGATGGACGTAAGTGTTTCCTTCCATTTGGCGTTCTTTGCCTCCCTGGGAGCTGCGGCTAGTCCTGTCACGACTGATGAAGGAACCATTTGAACCCTTCCATAGGGTTTTTCTTCAGCATCTGCCCTAGATGATGGCTTTCCTTGTGGCCATAACTTCTGCCCATAGGGTCAGCGTTCTTTAGGTTTATGTTGTAAAGAACCTTGTACGGCATTTCGTTCCTCTATGGTAGTTATGAGGACGCAACAGGTATAGCTATCTCCAAACAATCTATTTCTGGGTGGATTGTTTTCCAGCTTTCAGCTGTGTTATCAGAATGCTAACAAGCCTTTGATTAGTAAGCCTAAAGCTCATTTCACCAGAGGTAAAGCAGCTGCTGCGACTTTACTTTATGACGTACCTATTTCGGAATTCTGTAAGGCTGCCACTTGGAAGTCAATCCATACATTTACTGAGCACTACAGCCTAGACACTGATGCTAGGGCGGATGCTTGGGCAGGCTTCGCTGAGCAATTTATTTGCACAATAGTGGGTGTGTTGTTTCTTCCACCGCTGGGGTTGTTTTTTGGGGATGGGCTTGCCATTCATTCACATGATTATGACTATACACAGAGATCCCCTACTACAGAAGGAGTAGTTTCTTACCTCTAACTCCAGTTCTGTAGTGGGGGTATCTCCGTGATAGTCATAAGCAACCCGTCCTCCTCCCCGGTGGATTAAACGGTGATATCCTGAATGCAACAGGCCTTACTTTATACGCCTTCAAAAATAACTGAAAGTAACTGGCCTTTGGCTGTGCATCATGGGATACCGAGGGTCTCTGGAAGGATTCTTAAAGGCACGGTATCCATTTACAGACATATAATGGCAGCCTATGGGGCTTGTCTGTCCAACCCTTCATCCCTATCATGAAAAAGGGATTTTTGTGAAGGGGAGTTTCTCTATGTGTGAAACTTAGTAAAATAATTAAATTTAACTGTTACCTGACTATCCTTTTCTATTCAGGATGAAGTAATGGCCAGAGTAGCCTAGTGTTTTCAGGCTGCATTATTGTCTTTTCTTATCTCTTAAGTGTCTATGCAGGACTGCAGAAGAAGACAACTTAAGAGACTATATCTATTGAAGTGCTCCGGGGTCCACGCACATGGGCGGGACTATTCACATGATTATGACTATCACAGAGATACCCCTACTACAGAACTGGAGTTACAGGTAAGAAACTACTCCTTTCATTTGATAAGAGCATGCAGTGGTCCGTGGTACCACTGCTTGCTCTTAAAAAAGGCTTTTACAAACATTCACAAAGGGAAAGGGGTCCCGTGGGAACCCCTTCCCATTTGCGAATGGGTCACCACCTACTTGAAGTAGGCAGTAAAATGCAAATGTTTTGCGACCGCATTTCGGTCGCAAAACATTCATGCATACCGATGTGATTCAGTATTAGGAAGGGACACCCTAAACACGCCCCTTCCTAATACCGAATCGCAAACCCAAATTGCGATTTGGTAACAGGTTACCGAATTGCAATTTGGGTTTGATGCATGTGCAAACCCTTTTTTGCATTCGCAAATGGGCCAATTCTACGAATCGGTCCATTTGCGACCTCAAAAAGGCTTAATACATGTGGCCCATGGTTCTTTACCTGTACGGGCGCAAGCCCAGGATAAATGTACTCTTGTAGTGCTTTAGAAGTACCTAGCACGTTAGGTATGTTCTTTTATACATGTTTTTAACTTTGATTTTCTTTTTAGATTGTACATTATTATTGTAATTAATTGGTGTATGAAAAATCCTTCTTGATGGAACTCTGGTCGTTTTATGTATTATTGATAATCCTGTACTTTTGTGGTTGCATGGCAGTCAAGTAAAGCTTTTGATTGATTGATTGCTTGAACTTGAAAATGCTTTGGTGTTTTACAGTACAATGGTTAATAAGATACTGAGTGAGAGCATCATTTACACATATCCTTCTTGCATATGCTTACCTTTCTCTAAAACAATTGCGGTTTTGTCTCGCTCAGTATTACATGATTTTGCACCCAATTACCATGGTATGAGTAGTTTGTATTTTTGGTTTCTTTATTAAAATCCTTAGCGACATTTCTGGCCCTATATGATATTGTAATTTTCATTGTCATTTATACAGCACAAAGCTGCCACTAGTATTGCCTTGTAGCAATGTTGCCCCTTAGAAAGGGCATGCAAGTGTCACCATGTGGTAGTGATGTCATATTGAATGATGCCCCCTTCCAGAGTTTGATGAGGGACCCATGGGTGTCCCATATTTCACAGATATTCGTTGGCCTGGATAGGGAACCCCTGAAGGGATGGGGGCCCACTGCCTCTGCCGTGGCCTGCATGACATCCCTGCTGTGTGGTAGTGTGATCTGAATACAAAGAGCTGGGCTTCATGTGCACAGCTCTCAAATTTCCCAGTACCATGCAAGAGTAGTTCGTTTTTTCCTTGCGTGCTAGAGTTGTAGTCCCAGAATCGAAAGAATTGATGAGATACGCGTGCATTGAACTGGAAAACCTGAGAGCTCCACATGTATAAAGAAAGGCCAGAGATGTGTTGTGTAGAAATGAACACACCAGTCATGCATACCAGTTTCAAAGAAATAAACGTAGAATAGTAGACGGTGATGCAATTTACAGTGATGCTTTGGAGGGATGCTGGCAGTACATTTATTTGGGAAAACGCATGGTGAAAGAACTTAGAAGGCGACACCTAAATGCGTTGAAGTTGTGTTTGTGGGCTAGAGATGTGCTTGGATCATGCAGTGATCATCGCCTGACATTTAAAAAATAGAATGTGATGGATCTTGCACCTGCAATGTGTAATATGATGTGTTGTTGCTTACTTGATTGTAAACGGTTGTGCTTGGCTTTGTAATTCAGATTTGAGACTTTTTGCTTTCTCTGTACCTGAATTTTTTTTTTTTTTTTGAAAACCTTTATTGACAGTTCAATAAGAACAAGTATGGGCCTACAACCCCCCGGGGCCGGCCGCTAAGCAATCAGAGCAATAACGACAAGTATAAACACAGGCAGCACTTCAGGGAGCAAAATCGTACTGCTAATACTGTGAGCAGCGTAAGTAGGGCACCAGGAGCAAAAGGTTTTCATTTTATGATGAAACAAGGCAGAAGGATCAGGTGACAAGCAATTTTAAAACAACGATCACGGATATGCAGAGTAATAAACGTTAGCGATTTACAGCAATCTATTCGGTCAATGGCGCAAACACAAGAACATCCGGATGGAGAAAAACAAAGTCTACAGCTGCGCCCACAGTCCCCTGCCAGAACTCCCCAAGAACACCCCGGAAGTTGTGAACACATGGAACGGCAACGAGGCATAGCAAAAGGAGGTGTATCACGCTGATCCCAGAAAAGAAAGACAAAAAGAATCAGAGAAGAAAAAGGAGGCCATGGAAAAAGATGAAGGAATACAGAGTCCCCTCCCCCGACCCCCCACCCTGCACCTCTGCAGATGAGTACGGCCCCCCCCCCCCAGCAGTGTGCCTGTCGCCCTGGAACCAGACCCGAAATGTAGGAGAATAGGGAAAAAGAAGTAGGAAAGGACCCCCACCAGACGGGGGGGTAGAGAAAGTATTTATAAACTGGAGGAGGGCCTTCATAACAGACCCCCGGCTTCTCCCTCCCGCACGGTAAGGTTCCCCTAAAGTGAACAAGGAACAGCACAAAAACAATCTTCTCAAACCACGATGGGGAGCATTATGCGTCTATTGTGCCAGTAGCCATGTCAGGAGAGCACACCACCCCAAGCCCGCCCGTCCACTAGGCGACCACCCCCGAGGGGCCAGCCTCATCCAAGAACACCCCGGAAGTTGTGAACACATGGAACGGCAACGAGGCATAGCAAAAGGAGGTGTATCACGCTGATCCCAGAAAAGAAAGACAAAAAGAATCAGAGAAGAAAAAGGAGGCCATGGAAAAAGATGAAGGAATACAGAGTCCCCTCCCCCGACCCCCCACCCTGCACCTCTGCAGATGAGTACGGCCCCCCCCCCCAGCAGTGTGCCTGTCGCCCTGGAACCAGACCCGAAATGTAGGAGAATAGGGAAAAAGAAGTAGGAAAGGACCCCCACCAGACGGGGGGGTAGAGAAAGTATTTATAAACTGGAGGAGGGCCTTCATAACAGACCCCCGGCTTCTCCCTCCCGCACGGTAAGGTTCCCCTAAAGTGAACAAGGAACAGCACAAAAACAATCTTCTCAAACCACGATGGGGAGCATTATGCGTCTATTGTGCCAGTAGCCATGTCAGGAGAGCACACCACCCCAAGCCCGCCCGTCCACTAGGCGACCACCCCCGAGGGGCCAGCCTCATCCCTGACCACTCAGTGGAATTCTGCCCATGCCAACCCCTCGACCCAGCACCATACCCAATGTTCCTAGGCAGAGGAATGTCCAACAACGACAGAGGAGCGACGCACACAGGTGGGGTGGAAGTCTCTGAGCATCAACACAGTCCGCCGCGTGAGGAAACAGGCTTCCAAGTGCTGCCCTAGGATCTGCACTGCACGCAAGGTTCAGGAAGGCAGAAGCAGCCAAAAGAGACATTAGTTGCTGGAGTTGTCTCTGGGTCGCAGGAGGGCATGCACGGGATGAGGCCACCACATCCCACTCAGGTCCAACGCCTCCGGGACAGATCAGGCCCTCAGAAGGTCGAACACACTGTAGCATACTGGCCGGGGCGTCCAGTCGTGTACTAACCTCAGGGGGGGCCGCCACAGCGTCCTCCTGCGCGCAGTGTGGGTAGACTCTGTGTTCGTGCGGACAGGCGGGCCGCCACTGCCCCAACTCCGACGCCACACCATCGAGCTTACTCCCCAAGATCACGAAACCATGAACCAAGGAGGAGTGAAGAGTACCAAGAGCCTCGAGGAGGTCGCCGTACCCCAGCTCAGCTCTCTGTGGTCTCGCCGCCACACTCACAAAAAACGTACGCTCACAGGCCCGCTGCGGCCCAGCGGACAGGATGGTAGGCTTCATCGACCCAAGATGGCCGCCAAGTATGTCCGACCCTCACCGGGGCCGGGACCCCAGGACAAGCGTCGCGATGTCCACGTCGCGGGTGACCGGGTTCCGGGGGCAGGCAAAAAACTATCCGTGGTCACGGGCAACAGTCGTCCCCACCACGGACCAGCTCCCGTAGAAATCCGGGGGCGGCCCGCAGTGATCGGGGCAGGATACGGACAGCGGCCGGGCAGCTCACCAGCAAGGCAGGGGCAGTCACCGGAGGATCTAAGATTTGCATCCCCGGTCATGCACTCGGTCAGCTACACTGGGCAGTAGAAGTGACCACGCCGAAATGTAGGCCGAGTTTGGCACCGCTCCGGTGGGCCGACTCCACCCAGTCACCACCGGCCGCTGTTGTCGCACTGCCACCCGGCCACGGCGTCCACTCGATGTCCCGGCTCCAGGGCCGCACAGGCCGCAAAGTTCAGATGCAGTTTTCTCCGGCGATAGCACGGCTAGAAACCTCGGAGTCACACAGTCGGGAGCCCCTCTCCTTCAGAAACACGACCACGTAGCACAAGTTGAGGATCTCAGGCAGGATATCCGTGCGGGATGCGGAGGCTCACGGAGCCGGGGGTCTACGCTGCCGTCCCGGTCGCCATCTTGGCTCCTCCCCCTCTGTACCTGAATTTTAACTGCAAATTAGGATTTGACAAAGTCTACAATTATATATTATCGTAAAAACAGCCTCTGCCTCACTATAATATAACGTGCAGAAGGCACAGAGTAACATGGATGTTCCACTAGTACAAAGTGCCCCTGGGCTGTTTTACAGTTCAATCAATCAAGGGTTTTTAAGCGCAGCTACACACCCGGAAGGGTCTCACGGTGCTGCGGGAGGGGGAGGGGCGCGGCTTCTAGGCACTCGTGGAGTATCATCGAAGGCCAAGTGGGTTCAGAGGTCTTCCATGGCCCATAATGGTATGTGCGGTGCCGGGCGCTTATGGTGATTCGTCGAAGTGCCAGGTCTTGAGGTCCTTCAGGAACTTGGAGAGAGTTGGTGTCTGGCGGAGGTGGAGAGGGAGGGTTTTCCATGCCTTGGCTGCGAGGAAGGAGAAGGAACGACCTCCTGTTCTGGTCTTCTTGCTGCGCGGTACCGTGGTGAGGGAAAGCTGGGCTGAGCAGAGGGATCCTTGGGGTGCATGGAACAAGAGGCGGAGGTTCATGTAGGTGGGGCTGGTGTTGTGGAGGGCTTTGTGGGTGTGGGTTAGAAGCTTGAAGGTGAGTCTCTTCTCGACAGAGAGCCACTGTAGTGCCCACAGGTGTTGGGTGATGTGGCAGTGGCGTAGTAGGTTAAGGACTAGTCTGGCGGCGGCGTTCTGGATGTTCTGGAGTCTGTGGGTGAGGTTCTTGTTGTTCCCGGCATTGAGTGCGTTGCCGTAGTCCAGTCTGCTGCTGATGAGGGCGTGGGTGACGGTTTTCCTGTGTTTGAGGGGGATCCAGTTGAAAGTCTTACGAAGGAGAAGGAGGGTGTGTAAACAGGAAGAGGTGGCGGCGTTGATCTGGCTGTCCATTTTGAGTTCGGAGTCCAGGATGATTCTGAGGTTGCTTGCGTGGTCCGTGGGTGGGGTCGTGTCTCCTAGGGCGGGAGCCACCAGGTGTCGTTCCAGGCATCGGGATGAGGGCCTATGATGAGTACTTCGGTTTTGTCTGTGTTCAGTTGTAGGAAGCGGTTCTTCATCCACCGTGGGACTGCTTCCATTCCTTCTTGAAAGCTGTGTTTCAAGATGTTGGGTTCGTTGGATAGTGAGAGGATGAGTTGTGTGTCGTCTGCGTATGACACGATGTTGAGTCAGTGTCCTCTGATGATGGAGGCGTGTGGGACCATGTAGATGTTGAACAGGGTGGGGCTGATGGAGGATCCTTGGGGAACTCTGCAGGTGGTTGTCGTGGGCTACGATATAAAGGGAGGGAGTCTGACCCGCTGCGTTCTGCCCGAGAGGAATGAGCGGATGCAGTCGAGGGCTTTGTTCCGGATTCCTGCATTGTGGAGTCTGCGGGCTAGGGTGCGGTGTGAGACTGTGTCGAAGGCCCGAGAGGTCCAGGAGGATGAGGGTCACAGTCTCTCCTCTGTCAAGGAGGGAGCGGATTTTATTTGTCACGGCGATGAGGGCAGTCTGTGTGCTGTGGTTATTCCTGAAGCCTGATTTGGAGGAGTCGAGGATGTTGTTCTCAGCGATGAAGGAGGTGAGTTGGCTGTTGACAGCTTTTTCAATTACTTTTGCCAGATAGGGAAGTAGGGAGATCGGGGAAGTAGGGAGATCGGTCTGAAGTTCTTGAGGTCGGTGGGGTCCGCAGATGGTTTCTTTACGAGAGGGTTGATCTTGGCGTGTTTGCAGTCATTGGGGAAGGAGGCAGTCTCGAAGAATCGGTTGATGATTCTTTGTAGCTCGGGTGATGATGTCTGCTGCTCTGTGGTAGATGTGGTGGGGGCAGGGGTCCGTGGGGGCCCTGGAGTGGGTAGTCCTCATGGTCTTTAGGGTGTCTTTGATTCTGAGGGCGGTCCAGCTGTCCAGTGTCGGCTGTGTGGTGTACTGTTAGTATTTGGAGCATTGATTACGGTAAGAAAAGTTCAGCATTATTGAAACCTCTATACAAGTAAATCAAAGAAAATAAAAGGAAACTGTTATAGTGAATTACTCTATTTAAAGGAGGAGTGTAAAGAAAAACACTTAAACAAGTAAACAGTTTAATTCATGGGGCGACTCAACAATAGAGGCTACTCATGCCAGATCAGAACTTCTAAAATTATTAAGCAAGATCTCTGCTCTTTTCTAAGAAACAAAAATCAAAGGTGAGAATTAATACTTTATTCTATTTTGGGAGATTACTGGTCTGAATTGACAAATGATCGTGGTTTACTGAGCTCCTTTAAAAAAATCCCCATCCGTTAGATTGCCCTTCGTCAGAAACTTCCTTAATCTAAACTACTCTGCAAAACAAAATCAACTTGATTACAAGGGCGGCTCCTCCGCCAAGGCGGAGAAGGGTCGCCCCACAAGAAAAATAATATGATAGTAATGCCATGTTATTATAATTGTATTTTTCCCTGGTGGCTCTGTAGGTGCGAGATAGAGCAGGGCTGCCCACAGAGCAGGGGAAGTGCACATGACGATTTGGCCAGCCGGCTTGGGCCAGCCAAACAGTCCTTCGCACCTTGCATGTTCTCCACCTTGTATAATGCACAGCCTGGGTGGAGAACATGTACAGGCCACATGTCTCCATCTGAGCACCCAACCACGGCGCTCAGACCAATTACGACGCTGCTATCAGCAGCCTTGTGATTGGCTAGAGGAGTCTAGAGGGCTGGGTGCTTCCTGTGTCATGGCAAGTGGGACTGAGGAAAGGCGGCCGCTAGTAAGGTAAATTTAAAGGTCCCCCCCCTTTTTTAGGTTTGGCCTAGCGAACGCAGCGCATGCGCTGCTTCGCCTTGGCGAAACTATTGTTGTCGGTTTGGTGCGCGAAGGGAGACAAACCATGTGCGCACACGGACAGCTGTTGTGCACACGCATGGCGTCTCATCTCTGCTCCCACCGTGCGTTTGATTTACCTTTCCCGCGCGCTCCCACCACGCGCTTGCCTCCCCGTGCCTGTCCCTCTGCCACGCATTATGTTCTAACACTTATCTTCATGTTAACAACTTGTTTTGTCTTGTTTTCTAATCTTAGTCGTTCTCTCTGTCTCCGCTGTCTTCTCTGTTGCTTCTTCCTGTGTCTTCGCACTGTATGTTCTCCATGTATCTGTTGGCTCTGCGTTCTCTCCTCTGCCTCGCATGCCGTTCCTCTCTCGCCTTATCTGCGCACCCTGTCTCTATTGTCTGTCCTTCTGTCTGTCTGTCTCTGACCTTGGCGGGCTGCCTCTGTCCCTCCACACCCGTCACAAGTGTGGAAAGGCACCTGATTGTGTGTGCTGGGGGAGGGGGGGCTCCATCTGTCCGCCACAAGAGGCAGCAGGCTTCTTCCATTGTGGGGGTAGCTAGCCCCTCCCCCTTGCCAGAGATGCAGCTTTTACCACATCTCCTGTCCACAGACAAAAAGAGCACTCAGGAACCAGCACATCTGAAAAATGATAGAGAGACTGAGAGACAGGGGGAGAGGGCGCGCGGGAGGGGGGTTAGTGGTTTAGAGGAAAGAGGGAAACTTCTGATAGAGCGCCGGCTCAGAATGAAGAGAGGTGCTCAGTGCTTAGAAGAGGGGCTGGAGGGAGGGGTGCTGTGGAGAGAGGTGCTGAAGAGGGGGCCTGGAGAGGAGAGGGGAGCTCTGGAGAGACTTGCTAAAGATGAGAGAGGAACTAAGGAGAGAGGTGCTGGGGAGGGGATGGGAGTTGTGGAGAGAGGTGATGGAGAGCAGTGAAGAGAGATGCTGGAGAGGAGAGGGGAGCTGTGGAGAGAGATGTTGGAGAGGGGATGGGGGCTATGGAGAGAGGTGACGGAGAGCAGTGAAGAGAGATACTGGAGAGGAGAGGGGAGCTGTGGACAGAGGTGTTCTAGAGGAGAGGGGAGCTGTGGACAGAGGTGCTACAGCAGCTAACTTCTGTGATGCCCGATCATGAAAGTGACCCCTGGTACAAAAAGAATATCAGGGCCACCTTTAACGTGTTAGCACAGGAGGTACTCGTGCTGCTACTAAACCAATATCAAGCTTCCCACCGATCTGGACCTTGCAGAAGGTATAAGAGCTTTAGCCGGGTGAACAATGAAGTGCAATCCATTAAAGGCTAACCAGGTTATGTCCATAAGCTGCCCTCGACTACACCAGAATTCTTTCTTTAGCTGTTTTCACCCTTAGCCCCACCACCACTCACACTAATCAAACTATTCCCCCTGCAGTACAGCACAGCCATAGCCACTCACTTAACACCACAGCCACAGTCGGATTTTCTACTCTCGCATGCTGCTGACATGGTCGTTGTGCCTCTCCTTTATAGCACTGCTTAGATCTCTCTGCTACAGTAACACACTTTTGTTGCAAAAACCAATAAAGAACTCTGCAAAAAGAACCATTATTTCAAACACTGCACAGCTCAACAAGCAAAGCTAAAACCGGAAACTTCACTACACACCACATACACTGCATAACACGTGGATAAAAGACATTGTCATTTACAACGCCATTTACAAGGCTCTAACTTAAGCAAATGCGAGACCTATTGCATTTCCAATGCTTGTTCTTTTTTTAACCACCCGCCTATGCTCCTCACTATTGCTGCCCCGTAGCAGCCGCTACTGCTCTATTACCCATTTTAGTATCGGCCCTGTGTTACTGTGCTTTATACAACAGCTACATTAATCAACTTGGGTCTAGATATAAATTGTCTTTTCCTCTGAGTATATAAAATACATGTCTACCAGTACTGGAATTAAACAAGGTTGCACCCTGTCCCTATTCTTTTGAATATGTATCTGTTGATCTGTTTTCTTTAGTTGTGGAATGCAGTTGCCACCTTCCTAAACTGGACACTAAAGAAGTACCAATTAGGACATATGCCGATGATCTCATATTGGGTTGCAGAAGTCCTTGGATTTTCTTTCACACTATTGTAAAGAAGACAGCCTTAGAATGAATTTAACCAGGATCAAAATGTTGACTTTTTCTAGGTCAACCCAAACGTTCACCTGATTTGTTGAAGATAGATATTTGGAGTCCACTCATAAACATGATCATTTGGCCATCACCCTGTGCCCTAAGTTATCATGGTCCCTACAGCTGGTCTAATTCAATATAAAAGTCAAAAAGTTTTAAATGGGGAGGGGGTCAAACATTTATTTTCAAAATATAAATCAGTTTCCTAATGGTCCTGAAGGTTTTTCATTCCATGACTAACTACCCTTGTTATTCATTATTTGTCAATTATATTTGACTGTCAAAACTCAATGTTGAACTGATACATCTTGAGGCATCTTATCATAGAAGCATGTTTAGAATTGTATGGTGTACCGGCATCGTGATCTTTGGAAAGACCACATCACCATGGGACTCCACCTGGTGGCCGACAGAGCTAGGACCAACACCCGCCCCTAGCACCCACGCCTTGAGATCATCATCGACAACAAACTTGACATGACTGCCTCATGCTGCCATAACCTGAAGATGCTGAAGAAGATTTTCCAATGGCTCCCAATCAGCACGCAGAAAACTAGTACGCATACCCTGGTCACAAACAAGCTGGACTACGGGAACACCTTCTATGCCGTGATCAACAAAAGTGTCACCAGAAGGCTGCAGACTATTCAGAACTTGGTGGCCAGAATCACTCCCAACCTCCCACGCCGCACATACATCACAACACACCTGAAGGAGTTTGACTGCCTCCATATCCACAACACAGTGCAGGGTTTTACAGGGGGGACATACCTTAGGTAGCCCCTTGGCCACTAACTGTAGGCTGAGGGGGCAAGGAGACCCTGCTAGGGGCCCCCAAAGTCACTTTCCGATAGTCTTTTGGTGTCAGACAGGCTGAGGCGGAAAGGCTGTTGGAAATTGACATCGTAATCCCGACGGCGTAAATGCCGTCCATAGGGGGTTACAGTGCAGTTCCGACCGTCAGGAATACTGCGCAAATCGGTTCGAAACAAGTAGGAATGATCGGTTTGTTTACGTTCCGACTGTGAACATTGTATTCGGGTGGTCAGACTGTAAACCGACCGAGTCGATCGGAAGGGCTCCGACGCGGTTGGGGAGATTCCGACTGTCGGGTGGAGGCTTTCTGCCCAACATCGTAATGAGCTCCATAGTGTAATGACGTTGGTGAGACTGTGATAAAGAATTAGAGGGTAAAAGCACTGTGTGTTGATTGTTTGTGAAATATTGATATCTATATATAAATTAATGAATGCAGATAACATCTAGCTAGGCACGGGATATTGTAGATTCTGTGACCTCGTGTAGATATATATATAAATGTCTGGACCTAAATGGTAAAATGCAGTCCTAACAGAAAAGATTTGGAAAAACTGGAAGAATAAAGCTAAACAAAAACTAAGTTGTAGCTATTCACTGGTAAAAATGTAAAAGTTCCATTGGTTCATTAAGGCCCCTCAGTTGTAAACTTTCCAGTTTTTAATCCATTGAGCTTCTTTTTGTAACAGATCTTTCCTTAGATTGAACCTGTGTTTATTCTCCTGTTTTTAGCACCATATATTTTAGTTCACAAAAACTGTGCTTCATTTCAACAGAATGCACCGCCATTTTATGTTCTTAGTGTGAATGTTATTTTTGTGTCTGTTAAGATGAACCTTGATTCTCCGTTCAGGCTTGCCAAGAAATTGTAGCCCATGTAGACATTTCAACTTACAAACTCAATTCAGTGTATCACAAGTCACTGACTTGTTTATTTGTCATTTATTCTCATCATAGGGATGGGTTACGCCTTTGCCTGGAGTTATACAATCGCATTTGACACAGTTGTAGCAGGGAGCTGTAACTTTTTGAGATATCTTTGTATTTTTTAATTTCTGTTTTCTTCCCTATTAACGTGTCATTGATGTTTCTAGTTCGTTAATATGCTAATAACTGTTGTTCCTTGTAAATGTTTTTGAAATCTGGTTAGATTTGGAGCCGAAGAGCAAAAGCTCCGGCTCTCTGAGGGCAGAAATAAATAATAAAGCTCTCTTGGGGTCGTGAATCCAATATGCTTTGAGACTTCGGGTGGCTTTTTAGGGGCCATTCTGGGGGGTGACTGCTCTCCCTACAACCTCCACATAACATTTTCTAGGAATGGAGGTGGTGCTCCTGCAATTTTTTGGGGCCACCACAAGCAGACAAATAGGTAAATTAGCTCACACGAGTCATTATGGGCATGCTTCGCACAGTTTAAATAATTTTTAATGAGCAGGTACCCCTCGTTGTGGACGCCTTGCACCATGGCTTGTTTTTCCATTTGTTTCCTTTTTTAAGGGTGTCCCCGTCCAACCTGGGACACCCAGAGCCGGAGGGTCATTGGGGAACTGCAGGGGGTACCTAAACTTCCCTTCACACACACCTCCTCGGTTACCACACGCAAGCAGTCAACAATTTAATGAGCTCCTGCCAGATGGAAGCAGGCTTCCCTCTTGGCTTCCCCTTTTCCTGCCTAAGTGGTGGGAGCTGCACAGTTTCCTGGTAGGGAGGCGCAAGGCCGATGCGCTCCACGGCACAGGCATGTACGCCCCTCTCCCCATGATTTAATCAAATGGTGTTGCACTGAACCCCACACCATGGCATACCCTGGTGTTTGAAAAGGAGATCCGGTAATGCACCATGCATTCGCTGCTCATTTATTTTCTTTGTTTTGCAAGGCATCTCTTCAAAGATGCACATCTTGGGCCACATTGGCCAATTTTCCTTATCGTGGACTTGTTTTGCTACTGTTGGCCAGGTCTAGCCACCGGGATCATTTCCAGCAGGCCTCCGGCCTCTTAAGGGACTCTATTTGCAGGGAGATGTATTTTCTGGCTCCATGTACCTCTGCTCACCTCTCCCTCTCCTGCTGGTGGGGGCATCTTGCACAGCCCCTCCATCACCAGCCAGCAAAACACTTTGCTTGCCGTACTCCCCAGACCCTAGAGGCTCGGAGTAAATGTCCAAAAACTGGGTAGTGATTTGCGCGAAATCCTGGTGGACTAAATGGACAGAACCCATTTGCCACTCCAAGGTGCCTGATCAGAGGAGCTTGGGGTTGCATTACTGAGCAGATGGAACCATTCTGAGCAGTTGGAGAACAGCAGGGCGTGGTTATTTTCTTCTAAGTCAGGAGGGCTGAGACAACGTGTTGAGGCTTGCCCAGGAATGTTTCATCCCAGGTGAGCAATGAAACCAGGTTTCTGCCACGTAGAACTTCTTTGCCTCTTTGAAAAGTGGTTTGGTGGGACTTCACAGTGAAGGTATCCATCCTCCTACATCCCTGCCCAGCTAGACCTTCCAGACTTGCTACCCTGGAGGATTCTGACTTTCAAAAAAGTGAAGTCAGAACAGTGCCGGACTGGGAACCCAAAGCAGCCCTGGCAATTTTCTCAGACCAACCCCTGGGTAAACACTGGCTGGACCTAGGAGGCTGAAAATGCTTGCTTGCTGCTTTTTTTTACTGGGGGCCGATATTGTAGCACTTCAAAACAAGCCTCCAGTAACAAAACCAGCCCCCACCCTTCTATTCTCCTGGGGAAATGCCCTATTCACGGTACGGCCATTCCGGCCCTGAGTCGGAAGGTACAATCATGGACTGGAGCGAGGCGCCATCTGACCTGCAGAGTTACCTTTGTGGCTATGAAATCCTGGTCTCTCCTGTTTGAAGTTGTTGGCACCAAAACAAAAATCTTCAGTGGGCGCTCTGCAACCATGTTTCCAACTTCAGAGGAACTTTGCCAGTCACAGCCTTAGAAATTGTCCCTCTGGAAGAATTTGGCTTCCAATTCAGAAACCAAGTCAGAAGACAAAATCTTTGACCGGGACAACCTGCTTGGTGTATCCAACCTCCGCCATTATGATTGGCGTGAAATCATAGGTCTCCATCAACTGCAAACAGTAGCATTTAATTGCCATTTTTTTTCTTTCAACTTTTTGTCTTTAAAATGTAAAAATCCATATCTCCGGTTCCCTCTAATCTGTTTTGATGATTTTGGTCTCTTCTTGCCCTCTAGTTTTTCTCTTTTTGCCAAATTGGTTTAGTAGTTTTGTTGTGGTGTGTTCTGCACTTTAAAATTGTTGGTACTGCATGAATTGAATGCACTTTTGTCCCAGGGATTGTCTGCTGCTGTGCCATAGCTACAAAGGGCTGAGCAGATTCCCTCAGAACTGTTTTGATTTAACCAGGACAGTTTTAATAAGTCAGTGTGGGTACCTCCCTCCCAAATTAATAACCCCATTACTTAATGGTAGTATTGATATAGTATTTCCTCACTGTGCTACATACACATTTTTTTGTTAACTTCTACAACAACACCTGTCACGTTTATACAGCCGGGGATTATGATGGTCTCCAGGGTAGGGTTTTCAGAGCTTAGTCTTTCTTCTCTACCTGCTTTAAGTACCCACAATGCTATGTATTAGTATTGAATGGTGCTGATTCTGAAAAGTACTTGATTTCTCACTCCAAGTATGTGTTGCTCATAATTCTGTGTTTGTTGTTTCTGTTTCTAGTGATCTTTGTTCACATTTTCTATGAGATTCTACAGACCCAATGTATATTATTTGTTTTCACGTTTTCTGCCTTGCATGAGTGAATTTTGACACAAAATAGGTGTTGGCTGTCAGAACGACACTGTTAATTTGTGTCTACGAATTTAGAGTGGCATATTTAAAACATAGACGCACCAAAATGTTATATGCTTGTTATGCTCAATTCTTTGTCTTTTCTTTCCTTTGTTTAAGAAACTTGATGCATATGACTTTAACTTTTGGTAATTGATATTCTATCGCCCATTGTTTTATATTGTTCTCCGACTTTAGTGTGTCACATCCGAGGGTCGAATGAGATATCACAGAGAGAGGCAAGGAGTTGGCAGTCCGCCACGCCAATCCATAGCTGTCTAAAAAACCGTTCGCTTTAGCTGTAACCTAGTGTCCAAGTTCATAGAGTATCATGAATATCAAATTAATAGTGAGCCTTCACAGTCCTTACCTGGTTAAAGGCGCTTTAACATGACTCGTCTTGATACAGGTATGTACACCGTAAGAACGGGAAGGCACTTCGGTGCTTTTTAAGAGTACTTGTTTGGTACTGTCGGGACTTTCATCAACCACGCTGAGACGGGGGTTTTCTCTTTTGTGTTATAAATGGAGACAACACATTATTTCTCAAGAAAACAGGTAGAAAAAGAAACCATTTCTAGACTCCAGACCAATCTGTACATCAAAATAAAAAAGCACAGACCTTGGAAAAATAATAATAAGAAAAAAATAATAGAAGCATAAGGTAAGAACTTGCAGCCAATTTAGCCCCAGCATGTGCAAAGAAAATTAGAGCTAGGATTGACAGGAAAGAGAGAGTGAAAACAACTGTTGACTGAATTTGCTGCAATGTAAATTGTGTTAGTCAATTTAAATGTCGGGAACATAATTGCTTTTCAGTTTTTAACACACCTAGCTGAAGAAACGCAGAAGTTATTCTGGCGATATTAAGTCGCAGTTTTACCTCTCCAGAGAAAACTGATCTCTTTGTCGGTGGTTTCTCTCACGCTGAATGTTATGTTGATAAAACAAGCAGTTTCTAGACCGAACTATGGTTATGAGCACCATGCTGAAGGTTGTTTTGGGAGTTCAAATATATAAAGGCTTATAAACGGACTCAGGCTCATATCATTGTATTTTTTGGGTAATATAGATTTCCCTCCAGGCAGCATGGTAGCATGCTTGTAACACTGTCTATAATTTCCTACTTTAATTAGACAGGGATATCAACCGTTTCTTATACCAGTCCTGATCTTGTAGATTATTTACCTTCCTGGGTTTGTGTACAGTAGCTGGAATACCATTTACAAATCTTTCATCTGATTGTGTTTAGTGTAGGGAGACAACTGCTCAAATAGGCTAAATCTGTTTCTTTCGTCTTTTCTGACATTGTAGCTGCCTTAGGTGAATTCAAATTGTCTTTCAATGTGAAGCTCAGGCATAATTGAGTATTTTCCTAAAGTGTGAGAGGAAGAAATCATTTCCTCTGGGTCCTAGTTTCCACTTTCCTCCATTGAAGCAGGTATCGTACCAAGAACTGCTTTTTAGGTGTATGTTACAATTACAACAGCAGCTCCTGTGGTCACGTGCTGGGCAGGCTTTTGTCCCCTGTGGCTTAGAAGGCCTAATGTAATCACCCTCCATGCGTTCATAATTTCTTCTCATAACACTCGAGTTGTTTGACAAGGTGGCAGTGTTATAACAGCTGGAACCTGTCTGGTTTTTTGGCTGTTTCATTTTTGAAAAGATTACTCACTCTTTATACAGAACTAGGTTAGTGTCAGAGTGTTCGGCTAAGGCACAACTTAAAAATAATAAATACGTACAGTAGCAGCTAAATGGGAATATCTCCGAGTTCTGTAGAGCATAGCATTTCACAGGACAACAAAAGAGAGACAGTGGCTTTTGAAGAGCTTAAAACCTGCAATTCAAGGAGAAATTGAACCATTTTGAAAGGGAGGCAAATGGCATTGATGTGACCTTGGTTATTTTATACCATGAGTTTTGTAACCACTGCTGCCAGATTCTCCCTATTTTATAACTTCACTTAATAATAATAGTGGTAATGTGGAAAATGGTTGAGAAACGTAATCAAAACGTGTGTTTGAAATTAGGGTATTTATTTTATTTCAACATGTGACTTGCTTTATGTCAAAGCACTGTGCCACAGTTATACTTTGGCAATATGCATAGTGTTCTCTGATCATCACCATTCGTGTATACAGATAACTAGGTGATGAGCTGTAGTTTGTTGCCCTAGTTTTTGAAATTATAAAAATACAGGGTCTTACAGAACAGACAACACTCTAACTTTAAGAGGGGAGCACCACTGGTGCTCTTATGAGGCACTCGGAGAAAGGTGTAAGCGATTTACAGGCTGAACTGCAGAGAAAGGGGAGGAAAAGAAGCAATCAGACAATGCTTTTAAATCAATGTAATAACAAATGTTGAACTCCTTGCAGCAGCCGCACTCTGGGTCAGTTCACAATGTAGAGTGGAGCCACTCACTGGTATGTTTCCTAATGCAGAGCGTAGCATCACTCAGGGGCTAAACACAGTGTAGAGTGTAGAAGCACTGTAGATCAGATCACACTGTAGAGTAAATCCGCACTCTGAATCAGATTACAGTGTAGAGTGGAGCCACACTCTGTCATTTCACAATGTACAGTGGAACCACGCTCTGAGACAATAGCGTAGTGTGGAGCAACACTCTGGGTTATTTCACAGCGTAGAGTGTAGAAGCACTCTGGGTCACAGCACAGTGTAGAGAAGAGCCACACTCTGGGTCATTTCACGGTGTAGAGTGTAGCTGTACTCTGGGACAGTTCACTGCTTAGATTGTAGAATCACTCTGAGTCAGTTCAGAGTGTACCAGTGTCAGTGTCCAACAAAAAACTTATGTTTCCTTTAAGTTGATCAGTTACTCATGATTCCGTCTGTATGACCCTTGTTCGATGAGGTTGTATGTCGCTATATTTGGGTTATTACATTGTTTCTGGAAGATCCAAACTCTCCCTTTTTAATTTATTAAACTAAGTCATCCATACTCTATTTTTTTTAATAGTTATCCTCTTCCCCTAACTTTCTATTATTACCTTTGATCAAGTAATGTCTGACAGTATAGTGGCGCTGTTATAATGATCCACAATTTAGTGGTTCCAATATAGCGGGGATGCACCCCTTATAACCACCTGTTCTATGTTGCCTTACTTTTCCACCAAATACTACATCTTTTCCATTTACACTCAAGTGTATTCATAGTACAGAGTGTACTTGCCTCCTTGATGATATCCACTCACCTAGTGATTAAACTCTATCCATTTTGGAGTCGGTCTCACATGTTCAGTGATTATGTCTGAGGATGAAGGGTTCTCCCACTGATTGAGACAAGATATCCTGACTGGGACACCATGGACATCTGGTCTAGTTCTGAGACCCAGCTGTTACGTTTCAGTGGCCCTGGTAATCAAGGTAACAAGAGGAGAAAAAAAGGAAGAAAATGTTTATTTCGATTACAGCGTGTTATCCAAAGATTCTCCCCATTCTGAAATTGTAAAAAAACACAAAGATGTGCATCCTTGGTTGGTTCTAGAAAGTCCCTGATCTACTCTTCTTATTCTTACATTTGGGAATTTTCTATTAAGAGAGTGCAAGGCACGAACCCACATAAGTGTTACGTCTTTGCATTCCTTGTGCTTATTAATTTAATAAGCAGATATGTCCGCAGTAACTTGGGCAGCCTTGTCTAACATTATTTGAGTTCCAAATGTTCATACAGAACTTGACCATATTTCTGGCTACTGACAGAACAGTCCCAATGAGGAGCAATCAGTATATAGCTGGAATAGTTGTCACAAAAGTACGCCTTAAGGAAGCACTTTGATTTGATTGTGGGAACAACCTGTAATGAAGGTTACTTAAATAGAGACCATAAGGGATCTAAAAGTACACATTTTAGATTAGAAACACGTTATCATGCATCTTTGTCCACAAATAATGAGGTTTAAATGGAGGTGGCCATCTTGCACCACCCTTGCTTGAAGCTGCTTAGCTCTTGGCACACCCCTTCTCTACCCACAGTGGTTCTGCTGTACCTTTTTCAGCTGCTGCCCTTCTCTCCCATCACTGCCATCACTAGCCACGTCTCCCCTCAATGCCCACCTCTTCAGTCAATGTGAACCTCTCCTATTACTAGCCCCTGATCTATTAGTCTGCACTTTCTCCATCAATCTCCACCAAATTCACCACAGCTTCACTCTCTCTTTAGTGCTATTGATGCCCACCACTCTGGTAAATCCTCACGCCTTCTGTCACTACCCCCTAAACTCCTTTCATCTCTGGTCAGTTTCCATCACTGGCCCTTCTTCTGTAACTTCCTGCTTCCCCTGCAACTCTCCACCTATATCATCATTATCCTACTCTCCCATCCCTGCCCACTTCTCCGGTCACTGCTCCTCTCTCCTGCCTTTCTTTTTCCTCCTACTGGCCCTATGTCGATCACTACTTAGCTCTTCTATCACCACCCATCTCCTGTTATTGCCCCTCACTCCTGACACAGTCTCCCTCTTCTAAAAGTTGTTATACTTGTGGTCAATGGGCAGATATCCTGACAAAGGCACTTGCAACATCCAGGTGCTTGGTTTCCGTAGCTTTTATGCAATCATATTTGTATCATTTTAAAAGTTCTCCAGCAATTACTTATTTTATACAGACAGGATTCCTTAGACATACTAGTTCCCACATTAACCATCCCTAGCAGGTGGCTTTCTGTTGCATAGCACATAACGCCTTACTGGTTTGATATCTAATTTTCTAGACTTCATATCAAAAGGGGTGACATAAAACAAGTAATAAAATGGAGATAGGTCTGAAATTGTAGTCATCACAGGTATAATGCAGACCTTTCAATTGAGATGCACTGATATCTACAGAAAGTATGTAAAATTGATTTTTCAGTAAACTTGTTAGCATCATTGTGTTTTACAAGGGAAAAGGAACAAAATATGAAACTTCATTCATTTACATTAAATTCCATTGATTCTGGTAGAATAAAATTAAGATTATCAGCCATATGCCAGATATTCAAACATTCATTGCTTATTGAAATGGGGCCAACATTTGCATCTTTTACACAATACCCAAGTTTGTTCCCACATCTCTCCTGTGAACTATTAATCTATGGGACCCATGGAAGATTTAAATATTCAGAAAGTGGGAGGATAGTCAAATAAAGTTAGAAATATAGAAGTATTCTGTCTCTTCTTGGAAGAGGCAGGAGAAAGATTAGATTCTTATAATGTGCCAAATACTGTGTTTCATCGAGTTTAAAGTTAATAGTGTCCTCATCTCTCCGTAATTTAATCCCTTGACATTATGCCTTATGAACTGATGGGTTTTAGACTTTGTTGACCCTCCATAAGTGTATGCTATGAGGGCAAGAGTGAAGACACCTTGTGCGCTATTCACAAAGGTAGTTTACAAAAATACGTCCGTTTACACTAGCCAGGAATTCACAAAATAGATCCTAGGCGCTTAAGTGTATATACTACTGCAGAGTTCTACATCACTAATATGGAAAAACCTGCAGGAGTAACCCCACTCAAGTGGTGCGAAGGGAGTTTTCAATGCATAGTTTGCCTTGGGAGTTTGGGGATGCCCACAAAGATGTGCGCTTGTTGACATTGTCAAACTCGGATCCGACCCTGCCCCACCCTGGAAAAGGTAGATTTATCCCAGCTAGTAGCTTGAGTAACTCCCCTTAGAGGATAGGAAGGAGAAAGGATCACGCCCGTAATTCTGGGGAGTGTGGGAGAAAGACTTTCTTCACTGAGAAAAATGTTTTCCAAGTGGCGAAAAAGAGAATAAAAAGTGCGTGTTCGCTTAGGGCATCTTTAAACCCTCCCCCTCTCCACCCCCCTGCAACTCCCCCCTGTTGAGTTCAGTGTTATGTACAATCAGTGGTCGAAGTGGGGGAAAAAAAGTAGGGGAACTGTGAGCGGAGAATCAGAGGGCAGGAATAACCCGAGGATGGGGTCAGTTGGCGGAGTTAGAGGTGTGGCCAGGATTGGAAAAACATCCCAATCTTTAGTATTTGTTTGGCATGTCACTGACAAGTTACAGTTTATTATGTTATGTAATTCATCCAATGGATACACATGATTATTTAACGATTAATATGAGTTATTGACATTAAAATAAATTCACAAAGAGGGATATGTTTCTAATCACAGAATGTCCCAAATATGCTTAAAAATGGATGCACAAGCCATTTGTTTCCGAGCCATGGAGTTTCTGTCATCAGCAATATACACAGAGACAATCAATTTTATGTGTGTAAATCCCTGTATAGGAAATGTTACATAAGACAAAGGACTACAAGATGTAGGAGTCGCATGACAACCATATCAGTAGGCAGTAGAGTTTAATAGTGATTGATCTGGAGAAACACAAACTCAGAATTTAAAACTTAATACCATAATTGGGGGTTCTCTTTAATAATCAGTATTGATTTCTATCCAAATTAACACTTTTTGCAACATTAGGATAATCAAAGGTTTAGGGAAAAAACCATAATGCTCTAGTTTATACCTTGCAGATTGCTTGCAGCTCTTAGATGAAAGTTAATAGCTCACTGTTCTTTGTTAGGCTTTTAACTTATAAACTGCAAGTAACAAAAGGATCTTACTGACAAAAGCAGTAACCCACTGACCTATTTACAATATGTGCACTTTGTGATGTGCATTGTACATTTTCTTTGCAGCAGGCACATTAACCCTCTGCGCTATCTTTCCATGAGTCAAAACTTCCACTAGACAAAACCCCGATCTCTCTCTAGGAAGAAGTTTATTCACCGGAGTTATCATGACATTTTTAATATTGCCGAAAATTGTTGTAGGCCAGGAAGGAGGCAGCAAGTGCTTTTAAAACCATAATTTACAATGCCCCCACTCAAAGTCAGCACCCGTTGCAGTCACAGCGGTCGCACCGTCCTAGAGCCGGCTCTTCTCGGAGGTCCTGTGACCTCAGTGGCAGAGTCACTGTTGCTCTAGTGTCTGCTACTTCGTAAGCCTGCCCGCAAGACTGCAGGTGAACATCAGTATGGATTGTGGTGGGCAAGCCTTCAAGGTGAACCCACCCTTGCCACTGCTTGGGTCCACCTACTGGTGCTAAGACACCAGGGCTTTTCCGGTTTTGCAGGGCCTTCTAAGGTCTAGCATGGGAATGTGCTCCCTCAGGAGAATGGTCTGGTGGACTGGTTATGAAGGCTGAATCTGGTTCCCTAGTTCTAAATTCGGCAGCTCTGCCCCCAGTGCTACATCCGCTCCCTCACTGAACACCATACTTACCCCACTGAGAGAAATTCACACTGCCTTCAACTACAATCCAATTTGACCTGCTATAAACAACTGGATGCAACTCAATTCAAATTATGCACTAGGCAAGGACAATATGCTGTCTAAAAGAAAAAGTAACAACATCCTGGAAAAATCAAATACTCATAGGGAATTAAAGATTAAATAAAGCTTGTGAAATGTAAGCAGAAACAACATGGTGAACTTAACGCTTTTACATTGATGCAGAAATCAACGAGTATTTTTGCCTGAAAACTACAGGGCCCAGAAAGGACCCATTTCAATGGCCACTGCTTATATGCTTACAAAACGTAAGCAGTATGGTCTAAAAAGACTGTGGGGCATATTATCAAGCACGGCGTTAAAATTATCGCCGCTTTAGTGGCAGAAAACTGCCGCTAAAGCGGCGATAATGGGCTTGATAATATGCCGCAGAGAATTCCAATAGAAGCCCATGTTGACAGCAGAACATGGGCTAGTATTGGAATTCTCAAGGGCATATTATCAAGCCCATTATCGCCGCTTTAGCAGCAGTTTTCTGCTGCTAAAGCGCCGATAATTATAACGCCGTTTCTTGATAATATGCCCCCCACATTCGTCAACACACAGCCGCCGTAAACATTTTATTTTCCAATCCACCCATCAACCAGGTATTGCTGTACCTCCAGGTTTGGCGCACTTCCCCACCGGGGAAAAACAGCGCTTCACTGGCAAACTCAGTAAAGTGACGCTAATGTTTTTGGGGTTTGAATAAAAACAATCAGGCCACTTTAAGAACACTCCGTCTTGTTTTTATGAATTGATTTTTCATATTTTGAACCTTTTATTTCCGAGGCTGCACTTTTGAATAGAAAAATGTCAAAACGGCATTTCCAGCAAAAGTTTTTGTTTTTGCATCCATTTCACAGGCGAACAAATAAATGACAGGAAGAAAGAGAGGGTGAGAACCATTTCTTGAGTCATGGTTTTCGGTAAGTGAGGAGGAGTTAGACAGACAGAGAGGGAATAGGAGTAAGAAAGAGGGTGGGTGGGGGGCAGCTGCCAGCGGCAGAGCAGAAGCGGACACCTTCCTTGTCTTGTCTGGGCAGGAAGCAAGAGACAGAGACCTTTTCCTTCTCTGCTCCCCGCCCGTCCCCGAACAGCCACTAATGCTGAGCCTTCTCTAAGGCCGTGGATATTTCTGACGTCCCGGGATGCATGTTCAAAATAAAAAAGTAGGGGAACGGAATCTATAGAATTAAAGAAGTAGGGGCACGCCGTGCCCTGCCGTTACCGCCCACTTCGACCACTGTGTACAATATAAAAGGTATAGGAGCCCGTGGAGATGTCACATGACATCCGCAGAAGCACCCCTGGATACCTGTGCCTGGAGCAAATTTCCAGCGTACTTCTGGTAGGTTTAAGAATAGAAAATAGAAAAAAAACATCTGTAAATGTATGATCAGGCAGAGTTGTAAATCGCTACCAGTACTTTACAGGTTTTTCATGAATCGGTCCCCTTATGTCTAGCCTTTCCACATTGTTACTTTTAAGCATTAGTCGAATCACTCGCTAATTGCCCTGTCAATCAATATTCTTGACGGATCAAATGCTTTCACTAAGATGTCAAAGTATAATGCCCCTTGTGACTGGTGTTTTTGAAGTCCTTTTACCGGCAGTGTTGGGAAACGTTTATTGATGTTTAAAATTACAACATTTATCCATCACTTGACACAATTGCACCTTTGAGGTCTATTTGGAATAGGATTAAATGAATCGGTTTTCCTGCCCAAATATGTCATCACCTAGTATTAGGCTATTTTGGCGGATGATTTTGTATTTAGATAAATTGAGGAGTTCATAGAATTCACCTAGCAAACCTTCGGGGTATGAGAAAAAGGTCTGAGGCATCTTTCTTCCACCTGCCTTCATTCCTTTCAAGTCCTTGTGCAATAGTTTTGTACAGTATTTTAATTCGATAAATTTGAACAGGGGGGAAGGCAGTCTTGTTGACAGTTTCTTAAGATGTTTCAGCAAGTCTGATTGTTGTAACACCGTGAAGCACGCCTCTGCAACTGAATCTTTTTTAATTAAACCCTGTTAAGCTCACGAATCCTTCTACAGTACACCAGATTCTCAGCCCTCAAATCTTGAGATCTACCAAAGATGTGGGGTACCCAGTATTCCGAGGAACTCGGGTAATACAGTCATCCAAAATACAATGTTCCCCTAGAAATCACTGGAAATTAGTGTCTCTGGCCCCAATGTTGTTCAAAATAAATTCAATCCATACAGATTCATAAATCATCTGAATGCTCTTTATAGAAGTTCACCCATAACCATATTCACAATACAGCAAATTGCTGTCCTATGTTTGCTGATCTCTTTGATTGCACATATTATAAATGTTGCCTACGCTAGTTGGTATACATTTCTTGGCTCATAGTTTTGCAACTGCACTGTGCCGTTACTTGGAGCATCTACATTGTTTTGATTGCTGGATTGACGTTGGGGGCATAACTCTGTGCTCACTCTCAGTGCATTGTGAGAAGCTGGCCTGGTATATGATGTCCACTAATGTAAGTGGCCACCTTGCACCAGTCCAGACAACCCTTATGGTGATTTAAGAGGTCTTAGACAACCTTTGAAAGCTCTCTAAGTGCTAGCTGTGGAGAGCTGCCTTCAGGCTTAGTCCAGGAGTGTAAAGCAGCTTGTTTTACCAGAATGCAATCTTATAGTATAGATTAAGTGAAAAAGAACCACACCAAGTATTTATTTAAAAAAATGTATTTATTATATAATACTCTCTAGTACGTTCCAATATCTCCTAGACAGAGATAAACACAATGCACATAATACTTTAGCAAAGAAACACAGTAGATAGCACGAAATACACAGTGGCTCAAGGGGGGGGGGGGGGGAGAGGGGGGAACCAAACCATATACCAAGAAAGTGGTAAAAGAACCACTACTTGTGTCAAGACAGTGTCGGGAGAAGGTATAAGTGCTGTGACCCCAAGGAATCACCCGAGGGGAGTAGATAGGGACCCCACGGAGAGCGAGTGCAGTGTGGAAACATGACAGCATGCTCTCTACAACTCTATGTGCAAGTCGCGGCTGGATTTTCAAAGATTAAGGACCCTTCCAAGTGGATCCTGAAGAAACCCCTTGGAAGAAAGAAGGTTGGAGAGCCACTCCACCCGTGCATACCATAGTACCAGAGAAGCCGGGTGAAGTGGTTTCGGAAATCGTCTTCGAACCCAATGGAAGACTTCAGGAAAGTGCCATTGCTGGAAGAGGAGAAAGTGTCCATGAGAATCCAAATGTGGATTCTTGAAGAGGAGTACCTGAAAGCAGAGGGCACAGAGTCTATGCCACTCAGGAGTGACAAGGAGACTTGGAAGACGAATGTCCTCTGATGTCGGGTGCTTCGGGAAAGATGATAATGACCTTGACTCTGCAGCTGTGAGGACCAGGCGATGCTGAGGAAGACCAGGACCCGGGTACGAGCTGTCCCACGAAGGATGTCGAGTGCTGAGGGGTCGGTGTCCGATGGGAGCACCAACAAGCCTTGGAAAAGGCAAGCCATGCAGGAATCAAAGAAGGAGCAATGTTGGGACCAGCAAGGTCCAGGGGACTCACCAAAGGCAGGGGAGTCAGGGCAGGCCCGAGCAATCAGGGGAACCCAAAAGAAACACGTGTGACCCTCAAGTGGACCCACAGGCCGGAGGCATTTGATTCGCGAGAGGACCTCAAGCAGCTCACCAAAAGATGCTGGCCACGATGCACATGATGTGGTGTGGCTGAAGATACTGGTCACTGGAGGTGCTCGAGGTTGGGGCCCGAAGATCTTCTTGCAAAGAAGCCAACATGCCTTTGCAACTGCAAGTTGGACACGGTGCTCTGGGGTTCCGTTATTGCAACCCCCACAAGGGATACTGGCCTCAAACTTGGTGAGAGGGAAGGGCATGCCTCGGGAGCTATGGAAAACCACCAGCTATGTTGTAGAGCCCCCGGAGTCCGGAGGAGCTCAGGAGCTGTCGACTTAGTTGCAGTGCCTGCAAATGCAGTGGAGTGACTCCATCACTCCAAGGCAGATTACTTCAGGTGTCTTTGATGCTTCACAGGCCTTGGAAGGTTCCTGTATGATGCACAGGCACAGATGATGCAGCAGACTGGAAGGGAGACGAAGTCAGGCCCAAACGAAATCCAGAGTTCCCAGACGGTAGAATTGCAGTGGTGTCTGATCTGAATCTTAATCCACGATAAATCCAGGGACCTACACCCAGGTAAGCCCTTAAGTACCTTAGGGAAAGGGTTGGGAAGATACAGGGGAGGCTCTGAACAGGGGGCAGGTTACTGGTCCTTTGTCCAGTTTTGCGCCAGAGCAGGAGCCAATGGTTCCCAGAACTGTTTTGAACTGGACTATGCACGGGGACACCAAATGTGCCCCTCATGCAGAATTTCTGGTGCTGGCATGTGCACCCACCCGGTCCCAATTAACTAAATCCTGTTTGGGAGGTGATCACACCTCCCTGTGACAGGATGCCTATTGTTCCACCTTCCTCTGCTAGAGCTTGGCTCAGCAGCAGGAGGGCAGAAATTTGTCTCTGGTCGGCAGCAACCATTCTGTGCTGTCCGGGTCTAGAAAACTGGTACCGGGAACACTTAGAGCCTAACATAGGACTCTTCCAGTGCTTGGAATCATACCTCTCAGACCGTTTACGCTGTGCGGGTATGATTCCAACATGTTTGATACCAAACATAATAGGATTTGTTGCAGCCAATTTCAAGATGGTTATCACATAATTACGCGGTGCCCCTCTATATTGTATATGGCTGCTTCACTGACAACCCGAAAGAATGGACTCCGTAGTCTGCAGGGGTGTCCTGCTCATGCAGGGGCGCCCTCTCACTTAGAACCAAGCACCCTGTCTTCAGGATTGCAAAGACCTGCTATGGGGTGACTTATAGTTTTTAAGTGCAGTGACCCTTAGATATAGTAAACTTACATCTTAAGTAAGTGGTGCAAGCACCAACTTACACAGGCTGCAATGGCAGTTCCTGTATCCATTTTGCATAGTCTTCCATGGGTGGCATAATGCATGATTCAGCCTATGGGAGACCTCTGGGGTACCTATGACCTGGGTACCTTAGTACCTTATACCAGGGACTGATAAGGGTACCCCAGTATCCAATCTAGAGTGTACCTAAGTACTCAACACAATAATTTAGGGAGAAAGCAGATAGACTTGGGTCCTGATTAGCAGGATCCGAGTCAGACTAGTCAAAATATAGCTTAGCACTGGACAAAAAGTGGAGGTGACCAAAGAAGTAGTTCCTACTTTCCTACATGCATCGATAAGTATCTCATGCAGGTAGAACACTTGATGCTCATGGTCAAATGAAACTCAAAGTAAATGCAACTTTACGCCTCAGGATTGCCAGTTTATCGCACTGGACCACTATGGTTTGACGCTGATTTAATTTTGCTCTGTGGCATTTAAGGCAGTTCTCTTAGTACATTGCCCGAAGTACCAACCAGGGCCACCCTGAACTGGAAACAAGCATCCTAAGACCCCTTTTGGAATATCACCCAGGATAGCTTAAATCCAGTGGCATGGTGAGCATGGGGCCCACGTCTGGGCATCCCCATCGCACTTGGGGTGACAAATGCAAGAAAGATCAATTGATGGGCGAAATGCTGAACAATGTCAAACACTCATCCCCAATATTGAGATCTGGGCCTCCCTAGTTTGGACCTAGCCATATGCAGATCTGGGCCTCCCTAGTTTGGACCTAGCCATATGCAAATCAGTCTTCACCCTGCTCCGCATGGGAAAAGTCCAGCACGAACTGCTATTCCAAGTACTCCCTATACCAGAAACACACATCCTAGGACCGGTTTTATCCAGTATCTTTCCAAAATTGCTGACACAACTCTGTTTCTAGGCAGGGGCAAAATGGGCAATTGCCCTGGGCCCCCACCTTCCAAGGGGCCCTCTATGAACGACAACTTTATCACCTCGATCTATTTTCATATTTCATCCTCTCTCCTCTCTGCCTACTTCTACATCTGAGCCACTCTTGTTTTTTTCAGTGGCATCTTATGGACTTTGTGACCCCTAAAATTACATATTTAAACAGTTTTTCTATGAACCCCATTCTGAAAGTTTATTTGGCATCAAATGAACTTATATTTGCAGAAAATGAGCAGGAAAAATACAAATGGGGGCCTCAAACTATGTCTTGCCCAGGGCTCCAGTAAATTCTTGGGACAACACTGCTAAGAAAGCATAGCAAATCCACTCCTTCTTCAGGTTTTCTTTTCCCGTTTATATAAAGGCTATTGATCGTGTGGTGCTACTGTCATTCCCATCCTGGCCTCTAATAAATAGCTGGTTCAGCTCAAAAACGTGGTTAGGCCTTGGTTCAAATGACTCCATATTTCCCTACCCCAAACACAGATTTTTAATACATGTTTGCTTTTCACTTATGATCCAGGGCCAAGACCTGCTCACAAGCACCAACATCAAGAACCATAATACATTTTTACTAATGTAACTGTATCATGCACAGGGAAGACTGGACCAACCCTTAGTAGCAGAACTCTGTCACACCTACCAGCAGGATTTATAACAGCCCCGGTACCCTGTCTGACTCATATACCCAAGTCCCTATACACATTCCCCCAGTTTTACTCCCCAGTTATGTGCTGAAATTGGTTACTGCAGCGATGGTTTCAAGTACAAGATAGAAGTCAACCCAGAGAAACGATTGTAATGCCAAATATCGAGTTATACATGAAACGAGGTCAATTTACTAGTATTAAAATTCAATGTGTTTCTATTATGAAAATGTTAATAAAAATATGTGAACCAAAATCATGCACAGGGAAGTGTCCTTGTTTGCTAGTGTCAGTATTTAACTCCACAGGCAATGGAGGGGCAACTACAGGGTACTTATTCCTGCTGGAAGTACATTTTTCACAATCCAGATGTGAAGAGCTTTTTGAAAAGTGGAGTTTTTAAAAAATTGCATAAGAATTGTAGTTTTCAGGTTATAAAGCGTTTGCCAGGACTTTTTAATATAGCCTTATAGCCCACTGTCAAGGGCTATAACAGTTGTTAAAAGCCCTGAACACAAGTTATAGCCCCATGCTGCCTACTCCCTTCATGGTGACCTGTGGTTAATCAGCACTTGTACTTAAGGTGCTAAGTTAGCATGGGAGGGATGGTGAGTTCTGGACTGGGACAAGGGGCACTGGGACTCGGTAATGAAAATTACTGGTAAGCAATAAAGTCTTTAGTCCTTCATCAGTGCTCCTTGCCCAAGTCATTACAACATGAGAATGTACCAAGGCTAATAACTAGGCATGTATGCTAGACATATTTATGAACATTGCTTAATCCTGCACACAGTTACTTCTTTACAGCCTGTAGGACACCAGGAGCAAAATGAATGGACTCATGCATACTTAAATCCAACTGGACCATAATTCTAAACAAGGGTTAATAAGACTTTGGAGGATGGGCCTAAGTACCTACCGCAAGGCAGCTATGAACAGAAAGAAGGTTTACTCCTTTAAGCAGGGCCATCCATTGCTGAGGGAAAAATCCCTTTAATCAACCCTACTTCTCATACAGTCACCAAGCACAGTCATTCTAGAGTGTTGGTTTGTTTGATGTTAGCTGGGTGTGGAGATCGTTGTGGCATGATTCACTGGTGGCCCCAGAATGCTACAGTAGAGTTGTCTCTGAAACCTCATGGGGTGCATGTGTGTTTTAGAAATGACAGACTACTGGTGTGAACAAATATAAACTATGGGCCTCATTTCAATGGTGGTCGGACGAGCATTCGACCACCATCGCTGCGGGCAGGTGACAGCCCAACAAGATATCTGCAATCCCACACACCCCATTACAATACGACCGCTGTGCAGGATATCGTAAAACGCCTTTTTCTACTGCGGCTTCAGCAGCAGCCCGGAAAAGGGCTGCAGCACAAGCCACAACAGAAAAAGGCACTTTTCAAACACCACATGTGCACCCCTGGCCACTTAGCAGTGGTCCATGGGGGCTGGGGCCCTGCTTGGGGCATCCAAAGTCCCTTTTCGACAGCCTTTTCATGGCAGTAGGAAATGGACATCTTAAGCTTTATGGCGGTGCCTGTGCAGGCACCCCCTCCATTGTAGGGTTTAGTGTCCAACCGCTTACCTTACGGGCTCCTTGAGTCTGTCCCCCACACCGCATCACAATGCAGTGGTCAGACTGATGGCCTGAATGACGGTGGGACGGCCACCGACGGCCTGTTGGTGGCAGTTCCACCAACATCAAAATGATACCCTAAGTCAGATAGATCAAGACCATCAGGGGTGTTTTTGCATAAAGATTAAGCAAAGACAGAGTTGAGGACCCTTGTGAAAAGTTTTGTGACGTATCAGGGGCGTAGCTTCCATTTGTCCAGCGGGTGCAGTGGCACTGGGGCCAAGAGACCTGAAGGACCAACTGAACCTTGATTATTATTGTATTTATAATTCAAACAGTAGCCAGGGGGCAAAGTTCCATTCATGCACTAGGGCCCATGACACACTGGCTATACTGCTGAACCGTATGAAGACAAGTGGACGATATTTGACCCCCATGCACATGTGATCACTGTGTATCTCTGAAATGTTTTAAAATCACATGGACACTAAATTCTGCCTTCCTTGGATAATGTTACATAAGTGTTTGACTTCCAAGAAATCAATTTCCGAGCTCCAGAAGAGTCCTCATTGAGCGTCATATCTGCTATGAGGGGCTTTGTATGTGAACCCCATGCTATCTGTTTTCAAACAGGGCTCGTGATGTCTGTCACAATATCCCTACCCAATCTAGTTAGTAGTTCTGCAGGCTCTGGTCTGTGCCTCACTGTGTGACCTCTTGTTGCATTGTACTGGTCCACGGGGCTTTCAACCACAGGGTGTGCTCTGCTGATGCAACAGGCTGTCATCGTGTCAGCTCGTGCTTCGACACACCTTCACGTGCATAGAACTACGAACCTCGTTTAAACCCAGGTCAGGGCGGTTTACGACACCAAGCTGGACCTTGCTGTTTCGGACAAGTTCTTTTTTCCCCCTCATTTTCTGTCTCTTCTCTTCAGGTATTTAGGTTTACCTTTCTTTCCTTAGGCGCCTGAGCGCCTCACTATCACAGCTGTTTGCTGTCACTGTGGGGAAAGTGGTAAATTTGTGAAAACACCATAGAGCAGACAGTGTCTGAAGTCTGAGCCTGGAGGCAAAACGAGTCTGGGGTTTTTTGTCTCAGATCTTTATATTGTATTCCGCTTGGAGAAGCAGGTAAGACGAGGCTTCTTTCAGCCGCTGCTGTGGCTGTGCACCTTTGAAGACTGGCTTAACCCCCACCTCTCGGGGTCGCCTCTTCTTCGTCATCGGCGCACTGGGCATCGGATCAGTCGAGGCGTCATCTGGCCACGAGAAGAGAACGTGCTGTGAAATCAGCTGGCGCGAGCAGGTTTCAGCAGGCCCAAGACTGCGCGGCGGCGCGTGCATAAACAACAGCGGGTGAATAACCGCCGGATCATCTTCTAAGGCACTGACTGCAGTTGAACCTGACGGCTCTATATTTCACTTGGGGTCAGATTTCCATAAACAGAAACCGCCCTCCTCCACTCCATCTCAACACCCACGACTCGGACCGACTCAGACGTCTGACTAAGAACATCCGAGCCCGAAAACAAGGGAATCTCGGTAGCATGCGTGGTCTCTGCTTTGATGCAGAAACAATGTTATGTTAAATTAAATAAAACCTGGTAACATCTCCTTTGGGACTTCAACTAAACTCAGCGGTTATGGGAGCAGTTATTTACTCCTCTAATCCCTTCGGCTACTGCAGGTGGCAGTCTCTTTAGAGGCGTCACTTACTGTACAATGTGTCAAGGCACAAATGCAGTCACTCCCTCTTTCACCGTTCACGGGTGAGTACAGAAGCGCATCATCCACCTGCAGCACTTCATGGGAAATCCCTCTTCCAAAGACTGCATTGTTGTTACAAAAGTGGATGCGTGTTACAGTTAGCTGTATATTATCTACCACTATTAGTTAGAGTCGGTTTACTCATTAGTTGCCTGCTCGTTCTAGTTTAGAAGAAAGCGTGTAATAGCAAGAGGAGGCAGTTGCTTTATTTATATTTTTTTCTGTTGTGTTGTTGTAAACGTCGTCCCCCTCGTTATAGAAATTCCCCTGCAGCTTGGGCCCATAACATTGATTCAGGTAGTGGCGTATCATTAGCCCCCACAGCGGGCCCCCTCTGGCACTGTGCATGGGCGGTGGGCCCCTGGCCTGAGAGATCCTGACTGAGTGGAGGGTGTCCATGTGCTTTGGGGGGGGGGGGAGTTTTGTTATGCCACTTGGTTCAGCCCCTTAACATCCAGTATAGCTCTCGGCAGAGGGTTATAGTGTTATAGAATGTGTATTATATGAGGGATTGTTCTAGTACACTGTATTATCAGATGGCAGTAGTGTTGTTAGAGAATACAGTTGTATATATGTTTAGTCACGTTAATTCCGGCTGGGTCAGTGAGTCTGGAGAGAAGCGCTCAGTCGGAATTAGTTTGGAGGGTCAAGTGGTATAGGACAGGAGACACGGACCGGATTCAGTTAACAGGGGTATGAAATATGCCTGCTGTGCAAATCATGCACATTTCGATGATAACTCACATGCGTGACACGCCAAAGAATGCAAGAAGACATTTTGACATTTTTATTGCTTATTTTTATTTGTAAATTGTAGATTTGTATCCTTCAGATTATGTGGGAGTACACTGTATTGGAGAGTGGGGTGCCTTTCCTACATTTTCATTGAAGTTCTATAGAAAGATATAAAACACTGATACATTTATGGATATGATTTCATTATACTTGTAGGAAAGTTGACTTTCTGTTTTTTTTCTTATTTTCTAGTGCAGCATGGAAGTTGTGAGGAGTATGGTACTGTCTCACCCTGCATTCTGCTCTGAATGCATAGATATAGCGAACTGCAGACAGCTTTCTATAAGGAAAATCATCTTCACTGTTATTTTCTTGCCTGCACAAGTCATTGTGCAGTCAGTAGGCCCATCGTTAATTTACTTTTGACTTCATTACGAGTTACCTGTAATTACCTGCCATAGTACTGTACATGGTAAACGAAAATAGTGGAGAGAAAGGTATGTACTGGAAGAAGTATTACTACAGCATTTCAAAAGGTGCAGTAATAGACTGTATCTTCCCTGTCACATGACGAGACAACTCAGGTCAGTGTGGTTTTTCGCTGCACCAATCCTGTCATGTTTCATCTGGTGAACATCCTGCTGAGTGTAGTAATATTAGCCCATCTTGGAATCAGGATTCAAGTGTGCTTCATATTCAGACCATTTTTAGCGGCCACTTATGCCGGTTATAAAAGCTGAGCCCCATGATGACATTTCCTGCCATTTAATGCATGCACTTATATGTATGTGGTATTTGCATAGGGTGAACCTAGTCAAAGGCAGGCCAAAAAAAATTCACTGTCATAGTCCACCCTCAACAAACTAATGAAGAAAATAAACTTCTGGGGCATGGGAAAGAGTCTTTGGTGTGAGGTTGTCCACATTCAGTGGTAGGTGAGTCAACACGGCGGTTGCAAATATGAGTGAACCAGGACTGTGATGTGCAGGACTCTGTGGCCCTTGTTAACCGGGACGGTAATGTGCAGGCCTCTGTGGCCCTTGTGAACCAGGGCAGTAACATGCAGGGCCACAGGTAACGTGCAGGACTCTGTGGCCCTTGTGAACCAGAGCGGTAACATGCAGGACTCTGTGGCCCCTGTGAACCAGGGCGGTAACATGCAGGACTCTGTGACCCTTGTGAACCAGGACGGTAACAGGCTGGACTCTGTGGCCCTTGTGAACCAGGACTGTAACGTGCAGGACTCTGTGGCCCTTGTTAACCAGGACGGTAACGTGCAGGACTCTGTGGCCCTTGTGAACCAGGAAGGTAACGTGCAGGACTCTGTGGCCTTTGTGAACCAGGATGGTAACGTGCATGACTCTGTGGCCCTTGTGAACCAGGGCAGTAACGTGCAGGGCCACAGGTAACGTGCAGGACTCTGTGGCCCTTGTGAACCAGGGCGGTAACGTGCAGGACTCTGTGGCCCTTGTGAACCAGGATGGTAACGTGCAGGACTCTGTGGCCTTTGTGAACCAGGATGGTAACGTGCATGACTCTGTGGCCCTTGTGAACCAGGGCAGTAACGTGCAGGGCCACAGGTAACGTGCAGGACTCTGTGGCCCTTGTGAACCAGTGCGGTAACGTGCAGGACTCTGTGGCCTTTGTGAACCAGGACGGTAACGTGTAGAACTCTGTGGCCTCTGTGAACCAGGGCGGTAACGTGCAGGACTCTGTGGCCCTTGTGAACCAAGACGGTAACAGGCTGGACTCTGTGGCCCCTGTGAACCAGGGCGGTAACGTGCAGGACTCTGTGGCCCTTTTTAACCAGGACGGGAACGTGCAGGACTCTGTGGCCCTTGTGAACCAGGACGGGAACGTGCAGGACTCTGTGGCCCTTGTGAACCAGGACGGGAACGTGCAGGACTCTGTGGCCCTTGTGAACCAGGAAGGTAACGTGCACGACTGTGTGGCCCTTGTGAACCAGGACGGTAACATGCAGGACTCTGTGGCGCTTGTAAACCAGGACGGTAAAGTGCAGGACTCTGTGGTCCTTGTGAACCGGGACAGTAACGTGCATGACTCTGGGGCCCTTCCATAGATAGGCTCTTTTGTGGACACAATTTGTGATAAAGTCATGTCGAGGGGCTCTTTTGGCCATGGAATTAGCCTGAACCAAATTTGTTGTTAAAATGCATTTAATGTTCATTGGATGTTAGTAATGGTGCACTAGCGGATGACTTGCGCCTTCAAGCGTATTGTGTTCCTATTGCATATGTATTTGTTTATTTTCTAAGTTTTTCCAAAGCGCAATAGACACCCCAGGAAGTACCATGATGTGGAGTTTTGTTGCCAATTTAAATCACAACACGAGCCATAATATTCAAAGGCATGAACTTATATAAGAAAATCACCATTGGCTAATTCGTTTGGATCTGGTTTAACGCTCTGAGGAAATTAAGATAATGTTCTAATACCCTTCGGCAACAATACCCTTAATTTTAGTGTCACAGCCACAGTAACATTGGGTCAAAAGTGATAAATGGAACTGTTCTGTCTTTCTGTGCTGGTCCTTTTCTCCCTACAGATTTCCATATAAAAATGCCCACAGTCCTCCCCGGGTGACAATATCAGCTATCATGTGGAAACCCCAGCAGTACCTGCCATGTTCATGTTTCGAAGCTGCAGCACTAACACAAGGAGTGATGGAACGTGGAGAAGTGGCGGACGCTAAAAGTAGATGGCTCGGCTCTCCTGTTTAATTGTTTGCTGTAGTCGGCGACAGGCCATTTGTATTGTAGCTCTGCATGAATATTACAGTTTCAACCCCCCACAAACCACGTCGTTTCGGAAAGGGATTGCCCCCAAAATGTCCTTCAGCCTCTCTTGCTAGCATTGACTGACGCCCTTAATGCCCGACTTGCCTTGCCGCAGACATGGTGTCGGTGATTGCATCATCAAGCTATTGCTCTCCAGAGACTCCTGTCTGTTCTGCGCCTTTGTTCAGCCCGGACATAGGAGGTGGTGCTGGGTTAGAGAGACACAGAAGTGCCTGCAACTTATCTTCTTAATTAGAACATGGGTCATTAGTGTTGGGAAGGCACAGGCTTGACTTTATTTCGCCTTATTGCCTCAGTTGCACAGATTTACCAAACCGGGTTGATTATGTCAAAAAGCCTTATGTTGGCAGAAAAATTGTATTGTTTTCCTAACGTAGCGCCTCTTTCACCTTGCTTTAGTGTGCAGGATGGTGACAAAGTGCGAGAATGTAGCATCCATGACTGCAGGCACTATCCTGACACTGGCTTGTATATCCTTAACAGTCCACGCCAGACTTATGGGACTTCAGTGGGGCTGAGGGGAATCCCTTCTGATGTTCACTGGTTCCAACTTAGTCGGTTATCCTATTACCACCGGTCGTATTGCACGCTTTCCTACCTCTTTAAAAGGTCAGTGGTTTGCGGTAAGAGTTGTAGCTCATGTCCTACACATATAGTCACGGGCTGTATCGGATTGGCTATCCCTCTCACTGCATTTCAAAATTGTTTAACATCATTTAGCGCACTGCATGCACCGCTGCAGTGCTCATAATAGTTTTTAAGACTTCATATGTCTTCGATTGGGACATGAAGAACTTACTATTGTTTGATTTTCCCGCTACTATAATATATTGTTTAAACAAAACAAAATAACAGGTATCCATGTTGCTCACATTCTCTATTGCAATGTCGACGTTAGTTAACTATTAACAAATCATATTAAAACGAGGGACTGTATTTAATTTAAAAAATACATTACCCCCATCCCCCAATATATTTTTTGGAATGCATTTTGTAGCACAGACACAACGCACCCTTTTCTCTTTTGGGATTTTGGATGGAAGGCAGGGTTTAATACCTGAACAGACATACTTTTAGCCGTTTTGCCATGTCATCTTTGTTGATTTGGTTGTGGCCTGAGTAGGTTCTTCACAGAGAAGCAGACTAATGGTAATGCTATTTTTGTATTGCTTTATTATTTAACTGTTGAAGTAAGTAAATCGGGTTTTATAGCTCCCAGTTAGATTTTTTAGATTTCCATAGCCCTCGAATATTATGTATTACTTTGCATGCGTTTACCTTCGCAATGCTTTGTATTACATCCTCGGACTTTGCCACACATATTCGTGGTATATTTTGATATGTATTGAGTGTGTGTGTTTTTGGGCTGTAAACCCCCAACCCCCCCCCCTTTTTTCATACATACATACAATATATATATATATACATATACCTATGGACTGCAGTCTCTATTTCCTTGGGGTGGTCTGGAACATACTGTACAAATTGGCAGTGCTGAGGTCATACGTCTACATTCACTGACACACAGCAAGAACCACAAGCAGTCACCTATCACTTCTTCATTCGGGTCACCCCCAATTGGGCACACAAGCTCCAGTGCTTTGGTGGTGACAATGTGGCTATATATCCTCCGAATCGGTTCAAGGTTGCCGGTGTGTTGCAGCGCTCCTCATGGGTGCGTTACACCGCTGCAGAACCCCGCCACTTGCAATTTTTACACCATCCTTACCAGATTGAAAAGGATAAATGGGTCGCACTCCCGTCAAGTTTTGCAATTTTTAGTTTATTTTCTCCCTTTCATTGATGGGAACACAGGCACAAAGACCAATGTGTTTCGGTATTCTCCAATACCTTGTGCACGATCTTACCCTTGCTTTAACTCTAAAATCCCCAAACCTCCCTTTACCTCTATCCAGAGCTGAACCCTAAAATCCCTACCACCCTTTACCTCTACTTGCCAATAAGCCCTAAAAAAATGTATCTTCCTTTATACCCTCCCATGAACCCTAAAAATAACTACCATCTTTTACATATACCTGCCCCATACCATTATAAAATCATTACCCCTTTTACCCGTCCCTGAGCCCTATAAACCCCTTATCCCATTTACCTCTAACCGTACCCAAACTCTATAAACCACTTAACCATTTTTACCTCAACTCTTCACCAAACCCAATAAACCTGTTATCCCCTTTACCTCTACCCTCCCCTAAACCCCACAAAAGGGCCCTTAACCCTAAAACTCCTTATCCCTGCTCATTAAAACTTCATATGTTATATATATATATATATATATATATATCACTGAAAAAAACAAAGGTTTTAGGGGCGTTATAGTTAGGAATTGGCATTTAAAAAACCTTAGAAATTCACAGAAAAAAACATAGGTTTCAGGGGTGTTATAGTTAGCTGGACATTTCCCTCGTACAAAACCCTAGAAATTCCCCTGTTCTAGTTAGTTCAGCTAACTATAACTCGCGCCCCCGCAAGGCACTGCTGATGACGTCACATATTACATCACTCATGACATGGTCAGTGACATCACTGATGACATCACTGATGACATCTCAAATGACATCACTGATGACGTCATCCATGTGATAAATTACTGCATCTTCTCACACCCTAATTTAACCGTTGATACACCAACTCAAAATTTCAGACATCCATTCTCAAAACCATAGATACTCAATACAAAGAACTACATACCCACTTATTAACTCTTAGGTCTACATACACCTCCACTCATTCACCTGTACAGTCACTCATACTTACAGTCACTACGTACAAGACTATCATATGCATTTATACACCTACATAGACACTCACACACCACCAATCATCTATAGAGGTACTCTCACACCTAGTCAGTCATGCAAATAATTAATTACACTCCCATTTACTCACCTATGCAGTTACACACACTCAAGTTCACTTACTCATAAAAATAGTACCACATTCTTACGCTCTTATACAATCATTGATACAAGCGCACACTCATCCATACAGCCGCTCTCACAATCACACACTCTAACATATACCCACTTATATACTCTTACACGCATATATACTGCCTTTCACATATGTAGTTAGTCACAAATGTACCACTGAGAGATACATTCAATCCCTAACACACCCATACATACACTCACTCAAACATACAGTTCATCACAGATGCACTCTTAAAACCATGCACCCATAGAATCACCCACTCACACATCTATGCACAGAGTCACACACAGCCTACGCACACAAACACTCAGGCACCCATGCAGATACTCAGACAACCAATCAATAACCCATATAGACACACATATAGCTATTCACAAAACCATGCAGCCACTTATACACCAACACACAGACACATACAGACATTCACACAGTTTAGTCACTAGTCTGTAGTAAGATACATTTAATGACTCACTTATAGAGTCAGTTACACACCAACAAAATTATCCATTCACACACTTGTACACCCACTCATTCTTCAACACGCCTTTCCCTATATATAGTAAACATATTAAAACTTTACAGAAACACATACTCCCTGGATGACGTCATCAGTGATGTCATTTGAGTAAACCAAATAAGCCAATCATGGAATCCAACCAACATATACATTTTACCTAGGGAGCACTTGCACTGTGGCACTGGTTGGCAGTGGCACAGTGCTCTGAGCGGCCAACACCATTAAAAACACATGAGGCACAGCGACAAAGTGGAAGGGAGACTCACGCCAAGGTGCCAGGTCTAACACTGAGTTTTTGAATCAAGATGATGTTTTTTGCTTTCAACACTTTTCTAAGTATACCTTTTCACAATACATTTATGCTTAATTTCCCATCGGGTTAGCCCATGCAATGGAGCGGTTGATTCTAGCTCACCCACCTTCATCTAAAAACTGCTCATTCTCTTCCTTATTTACGAAAACAGCCAGTAGAGTATCAATATCATATTATTACAGCTGTTAAACATGTTTTCCTTTCCCCGGTCTCCTTCAGGCAGCGCAGAATAAACAGGCCAAGATTAGAGCAAAAGCCTGCTTTATTAGGACAGTATGCAGGTTGTGAACTTATTTACATTACAACAAATAATCAAAAACCTTGCCTTACTAATACCATTTTTTGATTGTCCCCGACCTTTAATCCTCTACAACAAGAACAGTGCCCCAACAATCATCCATTCCTCACCATTCCCTTGCCTTTCACTAGCTGCCCTTCACACGTGACCCAACCATAGTTCCCCTGTATTCTCTCTGCTAAGGACTACCCTGCAAAGCTCCCAGCCCTCCCGGTCTGGTGCAAGCTCCTCCATTTCTGACACCTGTCCTAATCGCGACAACTGAAACCAAGCCCTTAACCTGCAAAAAATGACCCAACAAAGCCAGCCAAACCTGTATGCCAACAACACCCGAAAACATAGGGTGGGAGTAAGGAGACAGAAAGACAAAACTACTGACCTGCCTACCAGGACCACAGTGTTCTAAATCTGTGCCCAACTGACCCACAGAACAGCAACTGCCTCCTAAACCCTACCCCGGGCATGAACAGACCAATCCTGTGCCCCTAAAGCCGTGGACTGCGCCATTCACCTGAAGCACCCCGGGGGTGGACATCCTAGGGATGCCACCCCCAGGAGCCCCCCACTGTGTTTACCGTGGGATGAGGCCACAATCAGCCGCGTGCACCTTAACCCCTCCCCTGCTCATGACGGAGCCATTCCGTCATGAGCCACGGTTGCCGTGTGGTCATGACGGAGTGGTTCCGTCATGCCGCGGCCGTTGGCGGCCGCTCCGCCCACGCGGCGCTAATTCCCCGCCTGTACGGGCGATTAGCGCCGTGGGCGGAGTCATGACGGAACCACTCCGTCATGAGCACAGCTCAACCGTGGCTCATGACGGAGTGGCTCCGTCATGAGCACACCGCCACCGCGCTGCCCCCCCCCCACCCCTCCAGCACTGCGGCGGAATTCCCGCCGCAGCGAAGGGGTTAATACTGAAGAATCATTATAAGTAAACACCTCAAATTACGTGCCACCTGTTTGATATGCGGCGTCCTCCCGGCCCAGCGCATGCTTGCGGGCTGCGCGCTGCCTGTAGTGAGCTGTTGATGGAGTCAGTGCAGTCTTCGCCATCAGTCCCAGCATGACCAGAACAGAAGCCTTCGATTGATGCTGCAGGTGTGAGCTTTCCGCCGGTGTGTTGTATTAATGAATCTGCGGCTTTAATCAGATACTCTGCCTCCAGTGACAAGATAGAATAGTATTTACCAGTTCTCAAATCGACTGCTGAGAAAGATGAAATATAATCTTTCGTGCTATCTCCGACTTTGTGGGGGAAATGCTAAACTCGTTTGTTCCGTGGTTTATATTGTTTTATGACTTGAAGGCTCACCTTCAGAGGCACAGGTGCCATGGTAGCTGCAAGGGCTCTTTACATAGAAATGGCTTTCACAGGTCGAAGACACAAGTCTTTTGAAAAGAGACTGAAAGAGGAAGCAATTGAATCTACCATTCCTGAAAACCGCCTTGTCGTATGAAATGGTAGGCGGAGCAGCACAATGGGTTTCTAAATAAATTACTCGACCAGCGTCACATTGCAGTCTCATGGTTTGTATAAAGGGGTACACAGCCTAAAGTGGTCTGCCATGAAACACTGGAGCTAAGAAAAGCCTACCAAAATTATGTACCGACCCGCCTCTCCTACTACATTTTTAGTATTAAATGGAGCAAGCTATTGAGTGCTCCGCGCACTTTTACAAATATATTATTTACAAGAGCCTTGGTTATTTAAGGAAGCTCTGAAGAGAAGATAATGAAATATTCCAGTTCTTCAATCTGTAGCGGCAAACAGGGTACGCAGGTATTATGGGTTCGGTACCGCTCATCTCATCCCTGAAAACAGCTCCTTCTGCTCCATTTCCCTAGGCATCTTAAAAGGCTGATGGTAAACATTTTGGTCTGTTTTTATAAATTATATTTTATTAGACTATAAACTTAAGCAGAACCCAAACCTATAATACAACATGTTCATAAGAATAGGACAAGAACAGTAATATAACGGGTATAATGCTGTATGTTTTTTTTTTTTTTAATCCAGGGCATGGGGTGTGGGTTCTTGATTTTGAACTCCAGGGGCCGCCAGCCTACTGGATCACCTGTGCCACCATACATGATTGCAGACACTAGAGAAGTGGCTGTAGTGCTGTGGAAACCAATGGTGGTCCCTGTGGTGCTCTGAGGGTTTCTCTTACAGGCTGCAGAAGAACAAGCTGAGAGCTAATGCTGGAGAGAGAGAGCCAAGATGGCGGCTGATCTTGGAGATGGAAGTGAGAGAGAAGCCTTGTTAAACGTTGATGATCATGGATGTTGTCTGTCGCTTGTGGGTGTCGGCATATATGCAACTGCAAAAACATAAGGAGAGGTGTATGCTTTGTGTGGGATCTGGCAGCACTGGCACACCTGAATCGTGAAACTGCCAGCTGGTCATGTGAACCCAGGTGATGAGGCGTCCTGGAAGAAGATGATGCTGAAGAATCCCAGCTCGATCCCAGCACTGGTGGGGGTGCAGAAGAGGTGTGACTCATTCAGGGGGACCATGACTATTTGTGCAGTTGAGATGCCCCCACACCTCCCCTCCACAGTAGATTATAGGCTGAGATATTCATGTGCACCATACATTTGACCCTAAAGGAGGAGAGGTCGGAGGTTCCTCAGATTGGAAGTCGAGACCCTCTCACAGCGTTGGGGATGGGTGGAGTGATGGGGCAATGTGGCGACTGTCATTGTTAGTGGATGGTGGCCCCATCACATGGTGGGGACACCCGTACGGGTTGGTCTTGTGGTGCAGCATGGAAGGTTCTGGTAACCCTCTCTTTGCCCCATAGCACACTTTCCTCAGTGGTGTGATGGTGTAGAGGGTTTCTGGAATACTCGGGGTCTAAACTGGTGTCTTGGAATGGTAATCACTGATCTTACATGTGACAAGGCGTCTATAATGTTCCAAACTCAATGTGGAAGGTTAACATTTCCTGACCAAGAGGTAAAGGGTCTGGCTGCTCCTGAAATAGGAAGATGCTGATTTGGGGGTGCTCCATAAGACTCATCTGCTGGGGAGAGGGGTTGGGAGATTTTTGTATTCCTAATACCTTTCATGTTATCACACCATTCCGAGATCTAACACGTCTTTAATCAAAAAGGTAAACTCATATAAGGAATTAATTTCCGCTGTGGGAATGAGGAACATAGAGTTTATCATTACGAAGTTAAAACAGTCCTGAGTGGTGCCCTTGATATGGTTATAAATTCGACATTGGTCAGATCCGGAGAGCACAGCCTCTACGAATGGGTTTAAGAGAATTTGTTGTAGTTGGAGAACACAGTGTTCATGAAAGAGCCCGCAGCCAAATAGGTAGGAGGTAATTTATTTATTTTGTGTTAGGTCCTTAGGTTACGTCAACAGAAGGTAGGTCCTGTCAGGGTTCCATTCTACTTCCAACTGTCCCCGTCTTCCACTCCACATCACACACTCACATTCTTTTACATCATTCACTTTCAACATTCCCGAGACCAACTTTGATATGCGGAGAATGGGCCACACAGGGTACTATAGAATAGTTTGAGGATCTGAGGCTATTTGATGTATGGAGAGCCAAACTTGAGGAAGGGTGTGGCCTTATATTTTCATCATATGTCCATCTGACATATTTTAGGATTGGTCTTGTGCTGATATCTAACTTGATGAAAGGAGTGGGGGAAGCTACTGTTGGGTCATCTTCTGTTTCGGACAACGCTCCAGTGTCGCTGATCCTGGATATGGGGATCTCAGGACCTTATGATGGGTGCTGGAGGCTGGCAGGCACCGGCGGAAAGGCACAGCAAATGGAGCTGTTGGGAATTGCATTGATAAGTAAATGGTTATTATTATTAATGGGAACACGGAGGTTAACCCTGCTACGTGGTGGAAGTAATGTACGAGTCTTGCATCCCTATGCGTTCACTTTCCTTTTAGTAGCATTTTGCTCCATTGGATGATGCGATACAAGACCGTGCTTTTTTATAAAGAAATCATTTTGTTTTCATATACTGCAAAATATGTGTCATGAGTATAATATGTTGTATGTAAATATTGTGCATGTTAAATTATTTTTCATTTCTTTTCTAAACAGAACATAGAAAAAGTCGCCGTGGAGTTTACTCATGCCGAGCTTCTGGAGTTTTTTAACAAGGTCTGTATTGCGTTTTTTAATCTGCAATTAAAATAACTTTCATGGTATTCACGACTTTGTTTCGTTTTGTGACCTGCTTTTATATCATGTATAGCATTACTTGCGATGGAAAGTCTGAACTAAGGTGGGATTAGAAGGACCACCTAGAAAGAAGGTGGCAGACAAATAAACACATCATATCAAAATCTGAATAAAAAACTGCAGCCTTTTATTTCACACACTCTCAAAAATGTTTTTGATCGGGGTGTTAGTTTCTTTGTGTAAGAACCAATAAATTACCCTGGCAGCATATGTGAATGCTAAGCATTGACCTAGTTTCAGACTGCAGGTGGCTTTAGTTAGATGTGCATAAGCAATGTTTGGAATACAAGGTTGTTTTTTCTTGCTGAGGCATCTTGCAGCTCCCCATTGAATATATTCGTAGGTGGCAGAAAAGGCTTTAAAGGGCACTCAGGTTATGTCAATGGAGAAGGAATATGACTTGCTATGACAGGCTGTGCCAAACGTAAGTAGTATGTGATTCCCGCAACCTCTAGTCAGTCCTTTAGTGGAATAGAGAGGGAAGTACGTTTGAGAAGGTACATGTAGAGTAGAATTTGCTAAGAAAAGGAAGGATAGGGTCAAAAAGAGGGACGTCTAGGATGGTGGCGGTGCCGCTGTGGTGACTGACTCCCATAGGATGCATCTGGGCGTCCAGGAACAAGGAAGAGAGGCAAGGGTTTGTGAAGCTTCTGGAGTAGTTGATGTCTGGAGAGGCTCCTCTAGTTCTGGTGGCACATTTCTTGGCAGAGCTACTTCACAATGGTCTTTGTTACACCATGGGGGAATGTTAAAGATCTGCTGTTTCAGCAGGTCATTCAGTGGTTATTGGGCGTGTATTAGTAGCTATAGCTACGCATTGGTTTGTAGGGTTATGACGGGTATTGGGCTTAGGAGACCTCCAAGACCAGATTTTGAATGTATTTGGGATGTGAATTCGGTTTTCAATACATTTGTGTCAGTTTCCTTTGTCTGATTTCTTATTGCATTGGAGATTGGTCACATGTTTTATAGTCCTAATGGGGTGCATTTCAACTGTGAAACAGAGCTAAGACTATGTCCGATCAGAAACAGTACATCTGTTTTAGAGCCATTAGGTTTCCAGGTGCAGTAATGTACACAACTCTCGCATAGCACTAAAAGGTGGAATATAAATTCTGTGGCTGCTCAAAGTCTAAAGAGGGGACATTATTCTGACTGTATAAAATGTGAACCTGGTGTGTTGTTGTTCAGGTTATTTGGTGACATTTGAAGTGATCTCTGAAGCAGCCTGTTCACCTCTTGGGAAACAATTACCAATTATGACATTTTCATACACAAAAAATAACCTCACTGTTGTGTTTACTTCTATCTGTCCTCGCGACTTGCCTCGCGCTACCTTCTGCCTCGAGCCTTCGCCCAAGGTTCCATGACGTTTCCCCGTTCTATTCTGGAACCTTGGGCGAGGGTGACGGTTGGAAGGACAGTTGACAGCTTGCCAGGTAGATTGTTAGACGCCTCTTGGTGTCAGGGCTTTACCGGATTAAACTTCATTTATTCTACCTTACCTGTTTCCGGATTTCATCATTACAAATTGGCGACGAGTGCCCTGACGCCACTGCGGACCTGCGTGTGAGTTCGTGTCTCGTACACTCCTAATTCTTTCACGACCCTCGTAGACCTTCAAGACGGCGTCGAATTCTGCCACGTTGGTGCTGGACGACGACCCTCGTGGACCTTCGGGACAGCGTTGAATTCTGCCACGTTGGTGCTGTTCAAATTTACGGTGAGATCCATGCCGACTTGTGTTGTGGCGCTCTCCCGCATCGTCTTTGAATTTTGGGACATTGACTGTTGTGCTTCGCTATTGTGCGCTTGATTCCCCCCACGCCTTGCATCTTAAGGGACGTTGCCTCTTTCTGGCGGTTTCCTGTATTCTAACAAAGGCGCTTCACCTCAGGGATCAGCGTGTGTGCACATACCGCGTCACTGGAACGCATTGGCGGACATTTTGAATTGGGCTCACATTTCAATCTCAGCGGCCATGTTAAGAGCGTCCTGTACGCGTTTACACGCTTCATCTCTTCATTTCTTCGCAGTGATGCGCTCACTCAGATTTATTGAAGTGAATTGATGCGCACACTGTCTGCTGCCATTCCAATCATATTGGATGGTTTCTTCAACACTTATAACATAGTGTATTGTACGTTGATTGCTACCACTGCGAAATTGGAGTTTTTCGCATTACTTCACTATTGTTACCACAGTTGGCTCTTCAGTGATGCACACACTACCTTGTGCGTCTTCATGATATTACTTTAGTTTCCTTACGTTGTGTGTTATTTGCTTTGCTTCTTATTTTCGTCTCTATTTTCCTTATTCCTTCTTATTCTACTCTTACACTCTTCTTATTATTTATTTCCTTATTCTCCTTCTTCTTGTGTTTTCTCTCTTCCTTTCGTCTTTTCCATTTTGTCATGGCTTCAGGCAATATTTGGAACCTTTCTCCACCTCAACCCTTCATTCCTGCGCCAGGTGATTCGTCTCTTAAATGGGAGGATTGGCGTGAATACTTCGAGAATTATATCTCTACTTTTGATGAGGAAGGTGAGGAACTTACTCCAGAGAGGAAGAAGAAAATTTTGCTGCACTGCGTGGGAGCGAAAACTATGAAGATTTATAACAGCATTAATACGAAAGTGAGAGCTGCAGGGGATGACGACGTTTATGCTCATGCCTTAGAGGATCTTACGAATTACTTCAAACCTACTGTTTGCGTGTCAGTCCACAGATACAAGTTCTTTCATCGCAAACAAAATTCAGAGGAGTCCATTGAAGATTTTGTCTCTGCACTTAAAAACTTGGCTCTGACCTGCAGATTTGGTGAGCTTCATGATGAATTCATTCGCGACCAGATAATTATGCGTTCTGCGAATCGTGAGATCCAGGAGAAACTGTGGGCTAAAGGAGAAGCTCCTCTCCAAGAGATCATTGACATGGTCAAGAGAACGGAATTGACAGGTAGATGCGCCAAAGCTGTTCTTTCTGAAAAGAAAAGTCAACATTCAGAGGAGGATCAAACTATTGTAGCCAAAGTGAAACACTTTAGAAATACTGCTAAGACAGCTTCTCATGAACTAAAAACAAGGAATGAGTCTTCGTCGAAGGTCATGTTGACCGGAAACAAAAGATGTTTTAGATGTGGTAGCAAATTCCATCTGGCGAACGACAAAAACTGCTCTGCCCTGAAACAGAAATGTACCAAGTGTGGAATTGTTGGTCACTTTGCAAAAATGTGTCATAGCAAGCAAAGGAAGAACTCGAACGTGAAAGTAGTTGTACCTGATGGATATGACATGTCGGATTCCTCTGATGAGGATGACATGAATCTTTTTGTGCTACTTGTTGATGATGACGTTCTGAATGTGAAGGGCAAAAGCAAAAAACCTATCTGCCATATGGAGATTGGTGGGGTGAACATTGCTATTGTAGCTGATTCGGGATCACCCTATACAATTGTTAACAGAAGTGTCTGGGAGGAAAAATTCATTCCCGTGTTAGGCCGCAAGCTTGCCAGTCCTGACATTTCACCCAAGACTTTCACATGAGAACCTATCGATATTTTGGGTTACAGGGAACTGCCTTTCCTATTCAAAGACAGACAAACAGTTAGCAAATTGTACGTTTCTGCCGTTGGTCCTTCTGTACTGGGGTGGAGGGACCAAGGTAAGCTGGGCATATTCCTAGATCCCAACAGCGCTGATTCCGTCTTGTCTGTGCAATCGGAGGATGCATATGCAATAAATATCAAAGAGAAGTTTCAAACTGTATTTTCTGGGAAAATAGGGAAGCTTAAAGGATTTCATCATAAAATTGAACTAAAAAAAGATGCTGTTCCGTGTATCCATAAATGCAGGAACATCCCTTTCTCCATCAGGATGAAGTAAAATCAGAACTCGTTAAACTACAAAAGGGTGGTATTATTGAACCCGTGGAGTCTGCAGAATGGGTTGCACCTTTGGTTTGTGCTAAAAAATCCAACGGCAAGCTCCGTTTATGTGTGGACCTCAGGGACCTTAATAAGAATATCCTTATTGATCAATACCCTTTGCCTAGAATCAGTGAGATGTTTTCTCGTACTAATGGAATAAAATGGTTCTCGACTGTTGACCTTACTGCAGCTTACCACCAGGTTGCATTACATCCTGACAGCAGAAGCCTCACTACATTTGTGACTCCATTTGGATGTTTTAGGTTTAAGAGAGTCCCTTTTGGACTTGCCTCTGCTGCAGCTATGTTTCAGAGGCTCATGCATATGCTATTTAAGGATGAGCCCAACCTGTTAATTTTTCAGGATGATATTATGATCATGGGAACCACCAGGGAGGAACATGATGAGAATTTGTTTAGGGTTCTTAAGACTTTGGAACAGTATGGTCTTACCGCTGACATTCTGAAGTGTAAATTTGCTGAGACCAGTGTTACCTATTTAGGTCATGAAATTTGCGGTGAAGGCATCAAACCAAAAAAAGAGTTGTTGTCAACTATCAAAGATGCCCCTTCCCCGAAAAACAAAGATGAAGTGAAGGCTTTTTTGGGGTTGTCTGAATTTTATGCGAAATTTGTAAAAGACTTTTCTTCTAAGACCTTTCCTCTTAGACAGCTTGTTAAACAAGGATGCAAATTCGTGTGGTCTGATGAGTGTGAGAGGGCTTTTGGGGATATAAAAGATGACATTTGCAGAGCCCCACCTTTGCAAGGTTTTAATCCCTCCCTACATTCCATTGTTACCACTGATGCCAGCGGGAAAGGTTTGGGGGCGGTTTTGAGCCAAATTGACAGCCTGGGCGTTGAGAGGACTGTTGCTTTTGCCTCACGCTCCATTACACCCACTGAGGAAAGATACTCCGTTATAGAGCGTGAGGCTTTAGCATGTGCATGGGGTTTGGGACATTTTCGGCAGTATGTCTGGGGATTTAACATTACCCTGAGAAGTGACCATAAACCCCTGGTCAAAGTACTTACTACTAAGGGTTTACAAACTGCCTCTCCCCGTCTTGCACGGATTACGGTGAGAATGTTGGATTATAATTACAATGTACAATATGTTCCTGGATCAAAAAATGTGGTTGCTGACTGTTTGAGTCGTTTACCTTTGCCTTTCACAGATGACTCCATAGGAGAAATCAAATCTTTTTGTGTTGCTAAAATTCTGGATGACATTTCTTGTATTTCGCAACAGGAATGGTTATCAGCACAAGCTGGAGACACTACTTTGTGCCAGGTTGGGAAGTATATTGTTGAGGGCTGGCCCATAAAGAAAGACTTACCCCACAGTTTGCGTACTTTCTGGGAATTGAGGCACGAGTTGTCATTAGAAGGTGGTCTTGTCCTCAGAAATGGTAGAGTCATACCCCCCACTTCCCTTCGATCCAAATTGCTTGATATCTGTCATGAAGGGCATCTTGGTATAGGGAAGACTAAGAGTAGGGTTAAAACCTCTTACTGGTGGCCGGGGTTGGACCTGGAAATAGAAAGGAGGGTGAGGAACTGTCTGGCTTGTGAAAACTCTGATAAGTCACAGCATACCTTGAAACCACCCCTTCAACCACTGTCCAATCCTTGTATGCCATGGACAAGACTGGGAGTTGACATTTTTGGGCCCATTTGGGAAAAAAGAGAGCAAGTTTATCTCATTGTCTTGGTGGATCATTTTTCTAAATGGCCAGAAGTGGAAATTGTGCAATCTGCTGATGCTAAGGCCATCATCAAGTTCTTAAAAAGTGTGTTCATGAGGGAAGGGTTGCCCAAGTGTATTGTAACCGACAATGGTCCACAGTTTGTTTCTGACAGCTTTAAGCGGTTTGTCAATGACAATGGCATTTCTCACAAGACTACCTCCCTGTACCACCCTGCTGGTAATGGTGCAGTGGAGAGGTTTAACCGTGTTGTGAAGGGGATTGTGCAATTGGCCAATCATAATGATCTCTCGTGGAGAAAGGAATTGACTCACAACTTGTGGGCTTTCCGTGTGACACCCTGCGAGTCTACTGGCTCTAGTCCCTTTGTGTTATTAAGAGGCAGAACACCTATCACCAAAGACTGCATTGGGTGGTCATTCCCTAAGAAAGTTGATTGGTCTGTGGAATCGGTTAACGACAAAATTACACGTACTCAGCAAAAGAGTAAAGACCATTATGACTCCAAGCATGCATGCAAACATGTCAATATTCATGTAGGACAGTGGGTTAGAGTCAAGAGTAGTGGTTTTGTCAAAAAAGGATTTAGCCGCTATTCGCAACCCCTTATGGTCAAGGAAATCTTTTGCAATTCTGCACTCTTGAGTGATGGAAAGGTGTGGCATTTGTCGTCTCTGTCATTGTGCCGGGGAGATGGTACCTTGCCCCCACAGTACTCTGATCCAGGGTGGAGAAGTGTTTGCACCTCTTCTAGATATGATTGGATTCTTGACGACGACATCCACCAGGGATATTCCCATGTAGGTAGTGAGGTTCCACCCTTAAACGATCCTGGGGAGGGCACCAGTGGTTGTCCTGTCTTGAGGGAGAATTCCACCAGTCTTAGTGACTCTAGTGTTGTTTTCAATAATCAACCTGTTCCTGAGAGTTCCACTGGGGAGACCATTGTTCGCACGTCATTTGACTCCACTAATCGTAGTGCTGACGATACTCCCCAAGTTGGAATTCCAGACACGCCACAAGATGGTTCCCCTCCTCATGAGCTTGACGTTGGTGCTTCCAATGTTAAAGAGTCCACCTTTAGTAGACACGGGAGAGAGATAATTCCTCCTAAAAAGTTACAAGATTTTGTATGTGATTAATTACATTTTGTTTTGTATCCTTTCACTTTTGGTATTCCTGTAATCTTATTTTCCTTACAGTTGCTTACACCACTTTGTGGTTCCACTCATCCTGTTTTAATTTTCTGTAAATGAGGAGATGTGTTGTGTTTACTTCTATCTGTCCTCGCGACTTGCCTCGCGCTACCTTCGCCCAAGGTTCCATGACGTTTCCCCGTTCTATTCTGGAACCTTGGGCGAGGGTGACGGTTGGAAGGACAGTTGACAGCTTGCCAGGTAGATTGTTAGACGCCTCTTGGTGTCAGGGCATTACCGGATTAAACTTAATTTATTCTACCTTACCTGTTTCCGGATTTCATCATTACACTCACCACTAAGGAGGAAAATAAAATAGCCCATATAAAAATTAATCTATGCAGCATTTTGGCAATGTTGCTAAAGTTTACTCCTTATTTTCTATAAAGGAAATTAAAAACACTGGATATGTCTAACTGCACTCAAAAACAGACATAGTTAAAGAGCGTGCAGGCTGCCAGTTATGATAGATAGTGTCGTAGCAGCTTACCAAGCAAGCATTGCATTTTAGACATCTTAATATGAGAGGTTTTAGGTGGATGTGGTGTGGAAACTGATCTATCTGTGTACTAAGTGGCTGCAGGAATCTCAGCTAATGTCCAATAGACGTTAGTGAAGCAGTTACCAGTTAACCCACGCATCGCCTTTTGAGTGGAAAACAGGTGACTAGAGAGTGGTGTCTCCAGTTTTTGTCGTTCCTTTTGTCAGGGTAGACAACCAGTTGCTGACCTAGCCCGCTAATTCACAGACAGTGTCCAAGGTTACAGATGATCTGACTGAAGACACAAGGCCAGATTTCCAGTGCATCCAAAAATCTGGTTAGTGTCAGGGCAGAGTGATGATGCCATTGCCCCATTACCACCACAGTGAGCACCTGCCAGCTGCACCCTCATGTGCCTAAGCTGAGTTATCCCACTCATTCAGATGGTCTATCTGCTTTCTTCTAATGCTCCTGGGCCAGTCGGATTCCTGCTTCTCTGGGACAGCACATATTTTATGTGGATTATTTTGTGAGCATCTTTTTCTTTTCTTCTAAGTATTGCATTCATAAGAAACGTCATATCAGCAGAATTAACAAGAAACCTTTGATATTCAAAACATGGTTTTCTCTTCAGTGCTTTAAGACTACACAAACTTAGGCACACAGGCAGCTATGTCTGTTTCCACTGTTGTCGTACATCTGTCTACAATTCTACGACTTTCAATTGACTTGAAACTCCTCGGCTATAGACTTTCTCCCTTGTGGACTGACCATTAACTCAATCTAGCCCATCTCGGATGAGCAGTTCTGGTTTAACAAATTTGGAACGTGTACAATGGTGGTTTTGGGCTGTGTCCCTGCTGATTCTGAGCTGCTCCACTGTAGACGTTGACATTCTCCCATTAGAATCTCTAAAAGTAAAAAGGAATGGCAAAGCCTGTAGGTTTGACTTTAGTGTGCTATTGCATGTAAATACAACCGTGCACAAATGTAGTTTGGATGCATTGCATGTGCAGATGCTGTTTACACGTACTGGCTTTGGTAATACTGGGAAGAATTATATAAATGGCCCCTGTAAAATAATCTGCCTTGCATTCCAGTGGAATCACTTATTAAATACAGAAGGGTACCCCATACAGACTATAGGGCAACATAAGACCCAAAGCCCAGTCTATGTATAATTGGTAATTGGTAACAGTAGGTCTTGCAGACAGCTGCTTTGTAGTCCAGTGTTATAACCTGTTGTGTTGTGTGCATCTTCCTTATTACTATTCTGTCCCTTGCTGCTCAGCAATGAGTGATGTCACTTAGAATGTTGGGTGTGAGGGACTGGGGAGTTGGCAGTTGGAAGAGATGGGGCTGAGCAGCAGGGAGGCTGCTCCTGGTGGGGCTCTACTGGATATCTGAGGCCTTACTGATGATCTTTATATGGACTTTGTTACCTGTCAAATAAACCTACAATCTGTTCTAAGCGGCCTGTCTACGAGACATCCTTCATTATTACATCCATCTTCTAAAGTAGTACGCAAACACTGGCCCCTGACTGACATCCCATTACCACGCACACTTAGAACATGCAGGGCTGCAAGAAGGACATCCCATCATACCGGTCAAGGCACCCCCATCCACCCAGCCCAGCCCGCCCCTGCTATTGTCTGTATAAGATGGTCCAAATTGGTGTTAGGGTTAGATACTACTATTTTTCTTTACTTTTTATGTGCAATATCTGATCTAGTAAGCCATGAACAGTGGAGTCGCAATGTTTGCAATATATGGTTTCATTACCACATTGTCCCTTTTCCTCTTCATGGTCCTTACATCATTTTGTGTTAGTCCTCACTTCGAAACATGGAATCATGCTCTTCCACTCATTTTTAGGGGAATTATAAAGACCCTTCCCTGTGGTAGAGGAACTTTAACATATCACACTTCTTACTTTTTCTGTCACACATAGGAACAGGCTTCATTTAAAAGATAGAGTTCCACATTTTACTTATCTTGCACTTTATTGTGCATTGCCAGTGCTGCTCTCTGTCTTTGCAGGCCGCAATGGGGTAAACAAACCTGGTGCTACAGAAGTGCAGAGCAGACATCAGTACTGAATGCACCCCTCGGAGGTGCGTATCAGCTGTTGCGCCCTTGTGTGTGCCGGTAAGTCATGCTCTGCGCACCTCAGGCTCTTGCGGCACCTCACCAGAACGGACACCCACACTGGTTCACTTTGTCGGGCGGGAGGACCGCAAGCGATCTCCACCAATTTACTTTATAACCTCGGGCCACACCTGGCACGAAGGTGAGGTGTGACAACATCCAGACTACCCGCCCGAAAACAGACTGCCAACCTTCCACATCCCATCCCAACTCAGTCCTTTGCAACAACATATATGCAAACATCCAGGTGGCATGCAAAGTCTTTGAGCCATCTGCTTGGTTGAGGGTTAGGCCTCAGGCAGTATCAAGGATGTTGATCGCAGCCAGGTGGCTCTTGATGGACTGTCTGGGGTGGTGCACTGGAAGATAGAACGTCCTTGACTATTGTTGTAGGCCTGCTGACTGGCTCCGTGCCAGATGCTAGGTGTTCTTTCCCACAGGGCCAGCCTCCTTCCTCGACTCCCTAACCCTACGGAGTTTGGTGTTGTGGGTACCTTCTTTAAACAGGGGATGTTCCGTGCCACGGTCTCCTGTCCCTTTGCGGCCGTTACCATGGTTCCTTTCACCTTTACTATCGTCTATAATCCTTGCTTACGGTGTCCTAAATTTCCATTTAAGTCTTCGATCCTTGATGACCACTTGGTCCCTCGGCTGGAGGTCACGGTGCTTGGCCCCCTTTTTGTGGCTTGCTGTTGCATTCCGCCGTTCCCTTTGTGTGTGGGTTATGTGACCATCATAAGGGGCGGCGCTCACCCAAGGCACAGGGAGATTCTGTCCCTGCGCGGTCCATTAAACATCAGTGTCCTTGGGGCTTGTTGGGTGGTGCTGTGGGGTGTGCGCTTATAGTCCCTTAGGTGGGTTGACTCTGCCCTTAGCTTTCAGACGCAAACAAAGAAAGTAGCAGGAACTTGCTTTGGAATCCTACGGGGGCTCAAGCCGTTGCTACGGTTTTTCAACGCGTCTATCAGACAGGTTATTTTTCAGGCTTCTATCCTGTCTAGATTGAATTATGCCAATTCGCTATATTTGGGATCCAACAAGGCGGAAATTACAGTACTACAAAGGGTCCAAAACGCTGCGGCAAGAACTCCATTGAGTTTGCCCAGGACATGCCCTACCACTAGTGCAGTCCGTCGGTTACATTGGTTGCCCGTGGCCAAACGTATAGAGTTTAAGATCCTTTGCATGTCTTTTAAAATCTTAAATCTCTCCTCTCCAGGCATTTTTGCCAATCTGCTCACACTTTACACCCCCTCCCGTCAACTCCGATCAATGGGGCAGCATCTAGCTGTTGTCCCGCGGGTGAGGAGGGCCCGTGCTGGTGGTCGTTCCTTTTGTGTATTGGCAGCCAAACTTTGGAACGCACTCCCCATTCGGCATGCACAGCTTAAAAAATTACCTGGCGTTCCGTAAGGCAATCAAAACTCACCTCTTCCCTCCATTGTAGGCCGCCTGTGTTGTCTATAGATCTGCAGTTTTCTGCTATCAGCGCTGGTACGCCCCTTTTCCGGGGCAGCTGTGCGCTATATAAAACGGCATAACATAACATAACTGTAGCTGGCACTCTGGGTCTGCGACCGCAATCTAAAGCGTTTTAGTGAGTGTTCTCATGAACCTTTCAATTTCTCCATTGGCTTGTGGCCACTGGGTGGTGGTGCGGCGATGTAGCACTCCGTATGTGTCAAGAAATCACGGACTTCCCTGCCTTTGAAGAGTGGGCCATTGTCTCTTGACTTCAGCTGGGCAACCAAACATTGCAAACACTTTTTCCAATACGGGAGCCACATGTGTAAATGCAGTTGAGCTGACCACTTCGAAAATGGGGTACTTGGAGTAGATGTACCTCATCACTAGTGTGATCCTCTTGTCTGGGATGCTCCCGAAGTCTATGCTCACCTTTTCCCAGGGAGCTTTGCACGACTCCTCAGTGATTATTGGTGCGGGTCTTTCTAGAAGGCCAGTCGGTTGACATGTAGGGCCGTGGGTGGTTGTATTGCTGTATCCCCATGACATTCACGGAAGCCCGGGTGTCGATGACCGCCTTTACTTCCAACCCTGCTACGTGGATTGTGCATGTGAGTTGTGGTCTCTGGCGCCACTTTGGCTCTCTTGTGAACAATATGAGGAACATTTCCTCTTCTTCATCCTCTTCCGATGAGGAGTCTTCCACATGGTAGGTCGATTGAGGAGCGGTCTTCAACTCACTAGCGTGTGTGAGGTTGGTGCTTGACAGTTGGGGTACCATTTTCCATAGTGGCTTAATGCCTCGGGGTCTCTGCCTTGGGTTTTCTTTCGGCAAACTGAAGCGAAGTGGTTGGGATTCCGCAGTGGGAGCATGTTCGGCCTCGTGCGGGGCAGGCATTGATTGGATGTTCTTCCCACCCACAGTATCCGCATCTGCTCTCCTAGGGCTGGAATGGACGCCCTCTGGGGCCATTTCCTCTCTCCTTCGTTCTTACTGCATCTGGTCGCTCCGTAATGATGACCACGCTCTTGTATGACGTGACGTCTTTGTTAGCGCTAGGTCCGTCTCGTCAGCTCTTGCGGTGGATAGTTTGTGCGATCTCGTGAGGATTCGGATGTCGTCTAGACTTATATTGGGTTTCCTTAGAATTAGTCCACGCAGCATCTTGTTGCGGCAATGCCTGAATTAGCTAGGTGCGGATATCTTTCAGCTGATCATCCGCTGTGCAGGTGCTTGCTAGCTCCCGTAGCCTGGCGTAGAACGGTTTGATTGATTCGCCCTCTCGCTGTCAGGCTTGGCGCAGTTTGAAACTCTCAAAATCCAGGTTTACTTGTGTTCGGTAGGTGCTTGAATAGGAGCTAGAATTCTTCCCCAATGTAGTGTAGGATCAATGACCATTTAACAGCGCCATCGGTTCCCCTTGTTGCTACAAAATAGTTGTCCAGACGCCCTACCCATGTTTTTCATCTGGGTGAGGCATTTGTGGGATCTGCCAGATAGTTGAATGGGGGTAGTACACACGTGAGTGCGTGTTGCTTGACGACGTGGTGGGATGTTGGGCAGCGTTCGGTTCATCCTCCATTCTGAGGGTATAATGTGAGTCTTCCTCTTTGTGATTAACCTTGTTTGACTAGGAATTGGACTCTCGCTGGCCGTTTTTTTTCTTCTTTTTGTTCCTGTATACCCTTGCTCCCTTATGTGCTGTTCATCCCTGGGAGTGTATGTGCCAAGTTCCTTTTCCCTTTCCTTTCCTTTATATTTTATTTATTGTTATTCTCCGGGTTCTTTTTCTCTTCTCTCTAGCTGCTGGACACTGGACTGGGTCTAGAAGGTACAACTATTGCTTTAACCAGTGCTTGTTTGTAGCCATTGTGAATAGGCAGAATGGAGCTTGAAACAGTATCTGTCGGCTGCTCCAGTCGCTGGTGCATGTATGGACCAGGAGGCGCCTGACAGTAATCGGTGCGTGGCAGTTCGCTATGTATCTCTGCCGACGGCAACCTGCGGTGCCATGACGCATAAGGGTGTGGTCGACGGCTCGCAGCCGACTTGCAGGTTCGCCCGCCTGCCGACACTTGGATCGCCTCGGGCATATCTCCTGCTCCACTGCACTGAGGGTCCTCACTCACGATATGGAAGACATGTGGGCTCGCACCCGCCATTGTCGCCAGTGTTGCAACCTTGTGTGTTTGGGTAAATCGCACTCTGTGCACCTTAGGCCTCTCGCGGCGCACTGACACTGGCTAACTTTGTCGGACGGGAAGACCTTGAGCAGTCCCTACCCATTTATTTTATAACCTCGGGCCACGCCTGGCCCGAGGTTGAGGTGTGACAACAACAACCGGCAAACAACAGGACTGCTGACCTTCCACATCAGCATCATAGTTCTTCTGCTGGTGAACACACAGACTTGCAGCAAAAAGAAAGCAAAATGGTTGAACCCTCGCTACAATCAGACTCTGTAATTTTTTGTTTGAGTAGTGAAGTGTCCCTGGTTTGGAGAGGCATGAGGGGTGAGGCTCTATAGCATTCTGATTATAGATTCTGGCTCAATGCACAAAGTTGCTACGAGCCACTGTGAGGTGTGACGTCAGTACACTTTCTCAAGCTCTGAAAAAGCAAATGATTTTCCATATAATAAAGCTAAATATACAAGTAATGACAGAGCTGAATTTGAAGAAGAAGGGCTCATCCTACCCCCGAGGTTGACGAGGAAAATAAAGTCTCCTGAATGTAAAATATATGTATACTATTGTAGGGCTATGTCCATGAACCATTGCCTGTCACCGTTGGCATCTGGCGTCTGTCAAAACTTCGGAAACAATCCATATGCACAGTGAATAGAGAGCTGAAACATACCAGAAGGCCCAGGGTGACCACAATGACGAGGTTCAAATAATGCCAGATACACTGAGAATAAGGACAGGGAATATATGTGTGCCTGGGCTCCTGTGAGTTGTCCAGCGCACAAAAGGTCTGTGCGTAACGAGACTGCTGGCAGGGGACAGTGGGTTTTGAGCCAAAGGGTGTATGGTATGATTTCTATCTCACTGTACTTTTGAAATTGGTCTCCAGCACTTTGGGTGCTTTAACTGGACCTGCTGGGATTGCCTACGTGTTTTCTGCTTGTGAGTCTATCATCTGTCCTGCGTGAGGGATCCGGTCAGGCTGTTCTGACTTTTATTTTTGTACCTCCACTAAGAAATTAGGTCTCTTGTTTTTGCCACTAGTAAAATACGTATTGTCTTCGCCTAATAGTCCTGCAAATATCTACATAATGCTGCATTTTTTTAGTAGAAGGTATAGAAATGAACTACAGCAGAGGTTCTAATAAGAATCCTTGCTTATAAGGTGCGGAAGGGATTTTCTTGCCTGAATCAGTGTCCTTCCTGGAGTGAAGGACTAGCCTACCACACCCAGGGAAGCCAGCTTCCTGGTGTATCCCCTGGCACTTTGGCGTACTCTGCCTTCGTACAGTTGGCACCTTGTCTGCTTTTTGGATCCCTAAACGCCAGCTGCTGTAGTAAACCACGATGGAGAGGCCAGCAAAGGAATCTGATTTCCAAAGCCCTGTGTGTAGTAGTGGGGGAGTGACATGTTTCATGTGTGCAGAGGGTTTGGAATGTATGGGGTGCAAGCATGCGTGGGCCTGAAGGTAGAGCTGGGTGAGCCACTTATCTGAGAGGTATCCTTGCTCTTGCGCTCTTTGTTTTGCTTTGTACTTCCTTCAGTAAACTTCTACATGGAACTGCAGCGAGCCTCCTTCTTGTTTTTCTTGCTCATGCTCCGCCTACTTGGTATGGGAGGAGTGAGAGGTTTTGATGCACGCTAGCTGGTTCCTTTCCAGGTTCTTGTGCTGGGACTTGGTCATGATGCGACCAGTCGGAAGAATACTCTAAGTGGAATTCCCTACACTTTAGGGAATGGCTTTCTAGAGTCAGTCCTCACAGATTTTTTTTCCATCAATTAAATTCCACATAATATTAAGGTGTGAAATTCCAGCTCCACAAAACCTGACCAGGTCAAAGCTCTGTCCAGGTAAGTTTCATGGTGTTACGTTGCTGACCTTCGCTGGTACCTAGTTATACTCTATGCTTTTCCAACTTTGGAAAAACTTTCAACTGCAATTCCCTGCCTGGTCAATCCAACACAGTGGTGCCCCGCCCTTCTTCCACCTGCACCCATCACTCACTAAAGAGATTCAGGCTCCATTAAACCTGCAGCAGAGTTGACCGAGGTAAGCCCCTCAGCCCTTCCAATGATGTCAGAGTCTGCAACAGTCGACACAGGGCCCTTAACCCAATCCAGAGCTTCTGAGGTAGTGGCAGGCCCCATTGCCTTTTAAAAATGATCGCAGCTCTTTTATTCCAGGAAAGAAACAAATCTTACAGGAGCGACAGGTTAGCACGCCTGCAAGTCCATGTTTGCATATACCCTTCACGGCTGCATGCCACGAAACTGGCATCCCAGAGCTGCGCCGTCTATTTTTGATGTCTTCGTTATGCACGAGTTGCAGCTTTGTGGTTTTGTATTCAGTCCGGCGCTGACTGTTTGAAGCAACAACGCCTTCTTCTCGGTGATACCAGCTCATTATCTGCATAAATCTCGCCAGCACCACTTTATGCTCAAAGCTTAATGAGGTTATGAATCAGGTGTTTTTGTCCTTGTTTTTACTTGATGGTGCTGTCTGTTGAGAGTGATAAAACGCAGACCTATCGCCTTTTAACTCCAAAGAGTTCAGTTGGGGAATTGTCTAGAATAAATGCAACCCCAGGGGGTTCAGTATTCTGTTTTTAAGCATTTTGGACCACCTTTCATTTCTGGATTTGTTTTACATGTCAGAAAACATGTAGAACTCAGATGCTGTAGTCTACGCCATTTTACTTCCCGTGACAGTGGTTCGAGTTTGTTAGAGATTCTGACTCTCCAAGCTCACCGTAAACTCCCTTTACAACGTGTGTAATTTATGTTTGTGGTACTTGAGAAGTGTATGATGAGCGGCGAGACTTTAGTTTTTATCTCTCTGTCGTACTCTCCCTCATACCTCTTTAATCCACCCACTTTCTCCTTTATGCTTCATTTCCCCCCCCCTCTTTGCTCTCTAATTGTTTTCTCATTGAGACCTAGCCGCTTCACTGATGCCTGGTGGAGCTACCTGATCGCTATAAAGGAGATGGGCTGTGAGCTTCCCCCTCCGCCGTCAGCTACCCAGCCGGACTTTGGGCAGACTCTCCTTCGTCTCTCCATCCATCCTATCTCCATCCTTTCTCCCTCCTACACCTTACCTCACCCCTTACCCTTCTCCATTTATTTCCTCTTCCGACTCTCTTGAAATGTTTTCTTGTAACTGATGTAACTTGTAACTGTTGTAATTTTGTAGAACCTTATGTAAAGTACTCTGATACCTCCGAGTCTAGCCAGCGCTGTATAAAACTCAAATAAATAAATACAAATATTTTTTTTTACGATTAAGTATTGATTGTAAATTGATTGTAAATGTACTTTAGTAAAAATCCAGCAAAAGAGAATGTGATCACACATTGTTACAAAATCATAGAAATGTGTACACTTTACATCAGGACTGATTCTATACCACATGGCACTGACGGTGAATTGGCCAGGTGCTTATACATTTGGCATGAGAGCACAGCTGATTCCATTTATTTCCAGATTGCACAGTTGCCCTGTCAAAGGGACAGTGACACCAGTGAGACACAACTCGTAGGTTCCACCTCAGTCACACAGGAAGAGACTCTGGCCCGCACACCATCACTGGCTGATTGAATCAGACGTGGGCCAGGCCCCTGCTGTGCTTTCCGTGCCTCCCCCTGAACCATCCGGGGATGTTGTGGGATCAGCCGGCTGGCTGACCTGACATTCTCATGGACAGATTTAAATTCAGAATCCCAATCAAAACAACTAGGACTTCTCAAGCTGCTCCATGACAGACAGGCAACGTGCCTGGCCTTGTTTTTAGGCAAGCCTGGGCAGCGCATGCGCTACTCTGTGAGGCATGCTTTATTGAGGTAGTGACTTGAAACTCCGTCCACTCTCCACCCATATTTTTCATTGGCTTGTGTCATTGTCACTGTAAACTGTGGCTGTTCATTGGTCATAAGGGTTAGTAGTCCCTCCTTAGTACAGCCTTGCCTCTTTTTGTAACCTCTCATGACGATACCCCCTGTTACGTGTGTTGTTACTCAGTAGGCTTTAATTACAGTCTCCGAGCACTATTTTCTCAAATAGCTTTGTCCTGCTGCTGCAGGCAGAACACGCACTCTCCCAATGCTTTTAAAAAAAATTATGGCATGCATTTGCAATGCAAAAGGTCTCGCATATGCGAGAGTTTAAGATATTGGCATTGTAAATGACAATGTCTTTTATTTTTCTGTTTTAAAAACAACACATAAATAAAAGGCATTGTCATTTGCAATGCCAATAGCTCAAACTCTGTTAAATGTGAGACCTATTGCATTGCAAATGCTTGATTTCATTGAATTATGGTGCTTGTAGTTTGTTTTCTTTTATAAACACTGGTCTACAAAAACTAGAAGATAGAGGAAAAGCAACGATGGATGAGCTATTTATCACCATATAGAACAGCAAGGGATTGATCCATACCAAAGCTAACATGTATCAGCTCTATTTTTAAGAAAGTGGCAGTACGAAGGTATTGGTGTCCCCAAATGCTGTATGTGTCTATGTGGGGACAGTGGAGAGCTGTACCTAGCAATATGGCTAACATAGGAACTATGGCAGAGGAAGGGATGGACTATAGGCAGCACCAGCAGTGTCCGTAACCTCTGAAAAAACTCTTTCGGCCCCTTCCAGCTGTTGTTGCACAAAATAAGCACTAATGCTTTCTTACGTACTGAGAATGCTGAAACTTGGGGTGCAGACTTCCAAGGCCCCCATTTTGGAACTCGCTTGTCATTGGGTTTTGTACAACCTTGTTTGGAACGGGTTCAGATGTAACTTGGATTGAATGCTTTTCCCCTTTGATATTTGTGATTACTCCCATTTAAAACAAGCATTGGCATAGCCAATAGGTCTCGCTTTTGGGACCTTATAAGTATTTAGTTATGCAGCACAATATCCTTGGTGCAATAACATCAACTGTTGCATGGCTAAAAACTTATAAGGTCCCAAAGGCAAGACCTATTGGCTATGCCAATGCTTGTTTTTAGAAGCCTGGCATGCAGTTTTAAATGTAGGCTGGTAAGATAGGTGCCAACCCCAGGGGCAAGGTCTAGAGAGAAATAAGATAGGAAGAGAGGCGAGTTATAATGAGATAGCACAAATGGAAAGGTGAAGCACAGAATGACAGGTCAGGTAAACAAAGTAGCGAGGCAGGTAGAGCCGGTGGGATGAAAAATAGAAAGATATGAGAAGTAGAGGGAAAATAGGTGCAGTTGAGGTAGAGAGATGAGGCTAATACAGAGGAAAGGCGAGGGAGAAGTAGAGAATGGTGAAATAGAGAGAGACAGCGGTTAGACAGATGTATTAAACGAGTGAGACATTGGAAGCAGAGAGAGTGAACGGAAACAGTGAAGGAGATAGAAAGAGAGATGAAAGCAAAGGGAGTGATAGATGGAGTGGAAGAGGTAGATAGAACATTGTAGAGAAAAATAAATAAAATAATGGGAAAGGTGAGGGAAAGAGGACATCAATAAAAAAAGAGACATAGAAGGCCAATAGGTGAGGTAAATTGAGAGGCTAGCTAGTGTATGAGAAGTGGGGAAGAGAGAGATGAGGCAGTGAGTTGTGAGGCAGAGAGAGAAATGAAAGAGAGAATGGTGAGGTAGAAAGAGGCATGCAAGAGGTAGAGAAAGGTAAGGTATAGAGGTCAAAAATGATAGAAAGGGTAATATAAAGAGAAATGAAATTAAGAGGGAGGTGAAGTAAATGGAAGAGAAATGAAGGGGGATGAGATGCAAACAGAATAGCAAGATGCAGAAAGAAGAGAAAGTAGAGAGAGAGAGAGAGAGCGAGAGAGAGGGGCACTTGAGGAGAAGAGAGGGGCAGAGATCTAGAGGTAGGATCGGAGAGAGGTGGCAAGTTGAGGTCATGAGAGGTAAGTGCTGTGGGGCACTGAGGTTCATTGAAAGAGAGGTGTGACGTACAGAGCGAGTTTAAAGGTAGAGCAATAGTGTGGTAGGTATTTTACCATGTATAAATAGACAGCTAAAAAGGGAGTGTTTAGGTAAAGGAATGAGACATGGGACAGAAAGGTGCGACAGAGAAAGAAATGTATTGGGTGGTATAGAGAAGTGACAGCTAGTCACAGAGTGTGGTATGTAGAGAAGTAAGTTAGAGAGAAGGGCACCGATTTAGTCTCTGGTCAGGTAAAGAGAGTTAACTTACAACAAGAGAGGAAGAGGGAGAGATGAAGGAGGGAAATGTGAGTAGAGGTGGGAGGTAGAGAGGCATGTCGTTGGTGTAATGTATGCATTTGCCTCAGAAGAGGGTGTTTAACTTGTCACGCTGCTAAAGTATAGTGCTATTGAATCAGCTGAATAGAGATTAAAATTGATAATTGAAGCAAGGTACGCGACAAGGATGTCCCCTGTCTCCCTCGTTGTTCTTGTTGGCAATTGAACCGTTCTTATATCATATAAGGAATGATCCCAAGATAGCTGGTGTACCGTTTGGAGACTGTACTGTTAAATTAACTGCTTACGCGGACGATGTGCTTATTGTGTCAGAAAGAGCGGATGAGGCCATACCTGCACTCATGACTGATATTGAGGACTTTTCCAGAGTCTCTGGGTATAAACTCAATAAAGACAAAACGGAGGTCAAACTTCTGAATAATGTTGGGGATAAAGGGATTATCGGGGACTCCGGTCTTACATGGCAGCCTCGGTGTTTTAAATATCTGGGGCTAGACTTTGATAAAGATTTGATCTCTACGCTGAGAGTAAATGAAGACTTGACCCTCAAAAAGATATCTACATTACTGGAGGGTTGGTCTCCAAAGTTTCTCTCCTGGTGGGGCAGAGCGGAAACGCTCAAAATGATGTCGACTCCGTTGGTCAACTATCTGGCCAGCATGCTTCCTATGACGTTCTCGAATGCTTTTGTTACCAAGGTGGATGAGCTGTTTGGTAATTTTCTGTGGCAGGGCAAGAAAGCCAGAGTCTCACTGAAGAAGCTGCAATTAGCAAAAGATAAAGGTGGCCTGGGTCTCCCCTCCTTCAGGAGCTATCAGACAGCGTTTCTGTGCAAACAGGGTGCTCAGTGGTTGATAAAATCCCCTGCTTATACACCACTATGGGTTAATATTGAGGAGGCGCTAGTAGATCACGCGCCTTTGGAGGCCCTTCTCACGATGGACCTGTCACATCTGCCACACTCCAAATATATCATGCTGAATACTAGACGGGCTTTGCTTAGACTCGACCAAACACATAAAACAAAGTTGACATTCGCTAGGTCATCGTTTATGTCCTTGTGGATAAATGCCCATCTCAAATATAATGGTAGTAGACTAATCTGGGAGTCTTGGTCCAAGAAGGGCATTAATTTGGTGAAGGGCTTATATGATGATAAGGCTCCACTGCCGTTCTCGACCTTGCAACAGAGGTATGATCTTACCCCGATGGATTTTTATGACTTCCTAAAAATTAAAGCGATGCTGACAGCGCGTAATTTCTCTCCTTATACTCCATGGTTAATACTTCATATCCCACGTCTTGTGTACGCTGGCCACTTCGTGTCGAGGGTGTATAAACTGTTATTGCCTTTACCCACGACAAAACACAAAAGGGTGGAATCAATATGGGAGGCTGAGCCAAATCTAACAGGCATAACTTTTGACTGGGATGTGATCCATAAGTTGGCCCTCACACACAAAGTCTCACCCATCCTATTCCAAACGAAATACATGCTCCTCAACAGGGCATTTTGGACGCCTGACAAGCTTTTCAAATGTAAATTAAGGGAGTCTCCTGTGTGTTGGAACTGTCAATCAGGCTCTGGTGATCTTGCACATATGCTATTTACCTGTCCTTCATTAGGGGATTACTGGGGGAAGATATTTGACTGCATTTATCACGTATTCAAGGTCAGGCCTGTACAGGACTTTGTATACGTTATTCTGGGGGTGCTGGACCCACAAATAACAACAGACCAAGATCGTCAGCTTTTGGACTTAATGTTAACAATGGCATGTAAAGTGGTTCTTTGCAAATGGAAAAATGCGAGTGAGGTGAGCTTCAAAATCTGGCAGGAGTGGTTATCTTTCCTGAGAGGTTCTAATAATCCGGCTCTGCAAGCTTCTACTTGGAGCCCTTCCAATAGAAGGCTTTGGAAATCATTGGACGCATCCTCCTTTCATTACGAGCCACCCTGAGATGTATACTGTGGTTGGGTCCCTCTGATCGGGGTTGGCTGGGAGTTAAGTCGTGATTAACTTCTTGAACCCAGGGGCGCCGCGCCCGCACATTGAGCATTGTATATATATATAGATGTACCTGTATATTGATGATGCAAGCTGGAGTGGATTTTCTTTATATCATTTGTCTTTGCTATTTATTTTCTGTTTCTGTATTTGTTGGACATAGACTAATCTGAACTTTTTTTGTACGGAAGAGTTACTGTATTGTCATTATCACTTCAATAAAAATGATTTGAAATTAAAAAAAAAAAATTGATAATAGAAAGGGAGGAGCATTACAAGAGAATGACTGACTGGCACCTTGTAAAGACGAGCCACCGAATAAACAGCAGCATGGGGAGGGTGGGGGGCAGAGAAACGGGTCAAGGAGGCCGAATTTGATCCCGGCGTCTTGTAGGCGGGGATGAAGTGCCAGCAGATTTTTTCTTTTGACCGCCGCCTCATGTGAAAAATCTGATGTGACATGAATCGTAGCTCCGTTATAATGAAATGGTACCCCATTCTTTTTGGCCGCCTGTAGTATAGCCCTGGTATGTTGGTGGTGTAGGAGATAAACTATGATGACTCTAGGGGGACTAGGGGAGCGTGCTGAGTTTGCTCATAGTTTGTGTGCCTGCTGGAACTCCAAGGGCTCCAAGGACACAGGCTTCCAAGTCTGATACTTTACTTTTTAGTCTCTGGATATGAACCCCCTAGTCTGACTTTGGACAGTATAGTCTATCAAATTCATGCACCTTCTTATCCGTGGAGCTGAGACACAGGTGCATTTGCAAGAGGTCAGTCTGCAGGATTTGATATTAGATGCCACAGATGTGATGGTGGTGTCAAAAGTGGACAATTTGGTTCTCATGACAGTGAGCTTTGTTGCTATATTATTTTTGGCCATGGCATCAGATTTGGCAGGCGTGTGGGATGCCCCCCTGGACATGGTGGCCTTTGTGACCAACATGGGAAGGAAGAATGGGAGATAGCTAATGCACCTGAGTACTAACTCGCACAGTGATATCTACAGTGTGCACTTGTAGTGGTGGGGCAGCTAGTCAGAGGAGATCTGGTCCAAAGAAGTTCCCAGGTCCTAGCCCCTTTCTGTTGTGGAAAGTCTGGGTCACCTGTGAAGCAATGGATAGCAAGGTAAGGGCCAGCAGGCACCTACTGTGTATATTGCCAAAGGGCCCATTCCATTGGCAAGTCTGGTGAAGCTGTGCATATAAGGCTGGTCACCCCACAAACCAGAAAGCAGGGGTGGTGTCCCAGGGGACCAGGAATCAATGAGAAATCAGCCCCATCATAGGCCGATACTCTGCTAGTCAGTCCCAGATAGTGCTGGTGGTGGAGGTGGGGTCTCCAGTGTCCGAAGAGCTTGAGGGGGCAATAGGCTATCATGGATTTTAGCATGGGGCGGTGAAACCGAAGGTTCCCAGAGACAGATGCTTCTTACCTCTGGCATATGCCCAAGATTCATTGTGCCTTCTAAAGCTCCACCCCCCACAGGCCACCACTGTGGGAGGAGCATCGAGAGTCGAAGGCCTTAAAGCACGGAGGGCCCTCTGCTATCATTCCTCTGCTCCCGCTGTGTCTTTAAATGTCGGGTAGAGAACACCAAGCCTCGAGGGTTTACTGGAGTCTCCTGAAGTAGCATGCACCGAGCAGGGTGTACAGCACCCGCAGAATCTGAGACGGGATGACCCAGAGCAAACCAGTTCCTCCAAAAGCAGATTGGGCGAATAGAAAAAGGAAGCCCTGCATGCCGCCATGCTATGATGAGAAGCGCTAGGGCTGCAGGTGAAGTGGCGGTGGGGAGAAGGACCCTGGGAGCCACCACAATCATTGTGTGACAAAAAAGTGAAAGTTAAAAAAACAAGCCCGGGAGTTGTGTGCGCGCGCGCTAAAAGAAAAAAAAGGACGCGAGTGGTTCGCTCGCGCGATGGCAAAAGTGAAAGCAGGCTGGTGAGTGGTGTGCGATGTGCCCGCACCATGACGAGAGAGGAAAGCCAGACAGCGCCTCTGCTCGTCATTGTTCGCGTAACTGCACGCTCTATGCCACCCGGTCGGACTTTTGAAAGCCCACTCACTAAATGTCACGCCAGAGCAGCGCATGTGCTGGCTCAGGCGAGACCTATTGAACTTTTGCAATTGTTTTGTGAGTTGTGGGTTTGGCAACCAAACTGACCGATTGCATGAAACGTATAGTTTTGCTTGCTGCTTCTGTAAGGGTATATGTGCTCTATAGTACCTTTCTGTAACAGGAACTCCGTTCATGTGACCTGCTTGCGTTTTTAGTAGTGGTGGGCGGTATTTGCGTAGTCGCGCTACGTAAAGCTCCGCGAAACGGTAAAAAATCTCCGCAAGCACGCAGAAATTCTGCGAACATGCAGAATTACTTGTTCGCTATGCTTTTTTTTTCTGTTCGCGAACGCTGTTTGCGTGCTCGGGGGAAAAATCTCGCGAACACGCATTTTGAGAACGCAAACAAGCAAAAAATTCCGCGAAGCCATGGAACGCAGAATTTTGGGCAATTCCGCGTTCTTCGCGGAATGCGAAATTACACAAATTCCACGAGCGGAACGGAATTTACCGCCCAGGCCTAGTTTTTAGTAATGGTTTATGACACCTTTTCACCACTCAAAAAAACACAAATGTATCCTGTGTAATTTAAAGGGATCACCATTCCAGGAACCGTTGCTCAGCCTCGTAATTGACATACCCCGCCCCCATTGATCTGGCCCACCTTCCCCCCATCCACGCTCGCCTTCTTTCTAGAGTTGATTCTTATGGAAAGCAATATCGTTGTTATCTAGAGGCCACGGGGTGTCAAATGTCTACAGCAGTGATGCTCAAAGTACTACACGGGGCCGCATGTGGCCCTCCTGACATTTACATGCGCCCTCTTGGCAAGAGTAGCACTAGAATGCTGTTTACTCGACTCAGCACTAGCATGAAAAATAAATTAATCAACAGAAAGCATTTATTTAAAAGTTAATTGCAGTTAAAACTATGATGTACCTCACACCTTAACTTTAGGAACACCTTCATTTTTAAAGACAGCATGCATGTAAAAATATATGTCTCTTCAAAATCATAATGTGTATTTCATTAACTTACAGAACCCGTTCACCTTAGTAAATCAGATTATAGCAGTGCAATGAGAAGTGTTTTTTTTTAAAAAGTTATAGTTTTCAAATATGAATTTAAAAACGTTCATGCTTCCCCTCTCAACCCTGAAAACAATGTCATTAGTAATTAAGTGCAAACACAGGAGAAGATTTTGTACAACAAGCGTCCTGAAGTCATTACATCCTGAAGTCATGTATTTCGCGGTCCTCTTATATGTGATAATGAAGAAAAAGAAGTGAAATTTAAATTAAATATTTCCCCAGGATGACACCATTTGGTCAATTGGGAAAGTTCGGGTTCATCCCAGGTTTTCTGGTTCTAAATTGTGCAATTCAATTCAGCCACTAGATGTACATGCGTTGCTTCACCTACACACACTTTACGTCCCTCCCCCACAACCACCCTGCTGGCATCAGTGCGACCCACGGTCACACCAAAGACCAAACTTTTCGGCCCCCAGGAAATATTTTGTGAGTACCCATGGTCGACAGCAAGCACCAAATTGGCCTTATTGTCAGGGAAGGGGATAGTGAAATGCCACTGTCTCTGTGCAGGCCCTATTGCCTCCAACCCTTGAGTCTGCACAGGGACTCTGTCCTTGCTCTCTCACTCTCTGGTACCAACACCCCCCCAACACTATATCTGGCTCTTCCTAACTCAGCCTCTGCCCTCATCCCTATCTCTGCACAGCTTCCAGCTGAGTGCTCAGTTTTACCCCTACTTCTGCTAGGGTCTGTACAGAGCATGCAGCAGGGCATGGCACCGTGCCAAGTGAGAGTCTTTCCAGGGCAGCCCGTTTATCTCCTGACTGCCTGCACGCCCATCTGCAGCCCCAAAGACTACCTACACTGCATCTGTCCGCTTTCTGAAGGACGTTGTCCTGTTCCTTGTGTGCTGGAAGCTTGCCCTGCTACTTCCCATTCCGTGCGTACTCTGAGATTACTGTACCTACTCTGATACGTGGAAACTTCCTCAACCATTGTTAATGCTGTGCATTTTCTTTGCATATTGTACCAGCTGTGTGTATTAAGAAACCATACATTGTTGCCGTCTTACTGCATAACTGTTCTATGTGCTGGTGTGTACCAGGGCCAGACTGGGAACCCAAAGCATCCCTGGCAATTTTCTCGTACCAGCCCTTGGTGAAGCACTGGTTGGCCACGGGAGGCTGGAAACGCTTGCTTGCTGCTTTTGTTACTGGAGGCCGATATTGCAGCACTGCTGCAAAACCGGCGCCCAGTAATAAAATCGGCCTCCACCACTGCAAAACTGGCCCCCACCCTTCCAGCCTCTCGGGGAAACGACTAATGCATGGTATGGCCAGTCCGGCCCTAGTGTGTACACTGTTTCACTTTACAAAAGCCAAGGCTATTGACTTTGACTATGTTTTTTTGTGCTTCTTTTTGTTATCACTTGGGATACAGGCGTCCTATCGGCCTATGAGGATGCAGGGAAGCCGTCTAGACCCCTATGGCACAGGCGGCCTCCTCACATCTGCATCGAACCAAACGAGCTCCAATAATTACTTACAAAAATATTTGCTATTCTTGCTTTTTTTAGTAATAGCTACATTAAAGGTTTTAATATAAATTGCTGAAGATGCATCTCTCTCTCTCTGGTTTGCGTGTTCGAACCCTTTCTTCTGTAATCTTGTCTTTATGTTTTTTAATAGCTCGAAACTATCCAAGCACAGCTGGATTCCCTTTCGTGATGTTTTGAAGCCTGGTTCCGCCTGCGCGCTCCCGCCGTCTCATTAGCTTGTATTGACGATAGACTGCCAAGCTCTCTTTGCTGAAGGATTCCACTGGCTGCTTCCTGCAAAATTATACGGCTTATCCCCGCCTAACCCAGTGGCGGCAGCAGAGGAAGACCATGGCTGAGGGCTTCAGTCTGTGCAATTGATTTTACCTTCAATTGTGGGCGCCTGACATTTATTATAAAGCATTTCACATGGTGGAAAATAAAAATCGGAGGCAGGACTCACCTTTGCTTCAGAGTTTGTTTGTTTGAAGACTTTTCTTTATTCGATGTTAAAAAAAATCTTAAAAGTGCATTCACAAAATACATTATACATAAAACACTATAATAATGTTCCAGGGAGCATGATAAAATGCACACACAATGTACAGTTTTAGAGATTGCGGAATACATGTGATAGTTAACAGCTACCCAAAAGACAACAGACCCCACCAATAACCTGCAAATCTAATATGAAAAGCTTCTAAGGGCCCCTCTGATTAAATCGATATAGAACATTAAAACACAAAACTAAAAGCCAGTTATAATTCCATAGATGTACATGCTCTAACTGCCGCCTTCAAAAAGGAACTATCTCTAAAGCACACCTCAGCGTTATCTCCAGGTTGTAAATAAAGCAACAAAATTCTGCACTGTTTGAATACTAAATGTCATAAAAAGCGTTTTCAAAATACATCCTAAAATACTTACAAAAAACCCATTAAATGTAGTAGGAACTGGAGAGACGCATCATCACACGGGCAAACCCGCATGCTGCTACTAAACATTGCAGGCCCAAGAGGAAAGCTTAGTAATTGCTGAACAGTCCCAGCCCTAAAGAAGCTAAAAGGGACCTTTCCCACTGAATTAAAGGGAGATCTAAATGCAACATAGTAGCACTAATTCCCCTAAATTGAATATAATCCTTAACAGACGACTTCTCTAATTCATTCCTTAGCTCTCTGTCCGACTAAACTAAAAAAGTAAGCTTGACAATCTGTTTATCGCTCTTAGGGCCTCATGTAGGTAGCCAAATACCGGTCGGTAACGGCCGATTTTCGGTAATTATACCGTTACCGACCGGTATTTTGGCTACTGGTATGTAGGGGGACAATTTTTGGTTTCGGAATTTACCGAATCGGTAAAATTACCGATTCGGTAATAATACCGAATCGGTAATGTTACCGAATCGGTAACTATTCCGAATCGGTAATTTTACCGATTCGGTAAATTCCGAAACCAAAATCGAGATGTAGGGGGAGTGTGTGGGTGTGTTTTAGAGTCGGTATTTACCACCAACTTATAGTTGGTGGTAAATAAGTAATGTATGTGTTTAGGCATTTTTACGCGCGTAGCAGTGTGCAATGTGGCATACATACATGCCCTTAGGGCATGTATGTGTGCCACATGTGCACACATGGCCGAATCAGGGGTGCAACAGGGTGTCAATGTGACACCCTGCCACCCTTTCATGTGTTCCCCCCATTACCGAATCGGTATTTACCGATTCGGTAATGAGGCATACCTTCCCATCAATGGGAAGGTATGCCTCATTACCGAATCGGTAATTACCGACTTGTAACGAATCGGTAAAAAATACCGACTCATTACCTACATACGAGTTACCACTTCTAAAATACCGATTCGGTATCGTTCGGTATTTTAGAAGTGGTAACTGGTATGCTACCTACATGAGGCCCTTGGAGAGGGATTCTGGAATATGATTGCTTCAGAGTTCTTTTTCGTGCATGATTTCTGAACAATATAGTGCATTGCATGCTAATAGAGATCAAAAGAGGGCAAACTATTTACTCTCCAATCACAGGCCAAGCAAGGCATGTAAAGTTGCGTGACTCGTGCATTATCAAGGACCTCTCACTATTCTGTGGACCCAGCTGTCATCATGCCGATTTTGAAAAAGGGGAAGAAATGTTAGAGGCAGTGCTGCTGGGACAATTTTCAGAGTGAGGTGCAGCCATCAATGTTACATCACTCAGGTCATAGGGATTGTGAAAAATCCAACTGTCACAGAAGTAAGTATGGGTGAGGTATCTAGCCACTGGTGCATTTTAGAGCACACTGTCACACATATATTACTAAGGCATGGTGCGGTAGCACACTGTCATTTACAGAGAGCATATTTTCCATTAAAATGGACACTAAGTTTACATTGACATACAATTGTATTGATAAAACTATTTAGTAACCAAAACAAAATGTGTGGAGATTGGGTTTCAGCGAATTTTTAACATTTGCACATCATCCAGGTAAAGTGTCTTGATTTGTCTTTTTACTTTGAAAATCTTTGTTTTCATCAGACTTCAGAATTACAAAAATTGTGCTTCATTTGTGCTTTTTCAATTTGCTGATATATTTTGAAATATTTGTACAATTTATTTATATATATATTTGCATTTTGTTTTGTGTGGGTGAAAAAACAGCATCCTACAGTGTATCCTTTCACACTCCCAGGACCCCAGCAAGTTTGCCCTATAATTCAGTTTACAAAATCCTCTCCATTTGATAAAGAAACGTAAACGCCAATCTCCATATTAAAAGTATAAGCACAAATTTGCCAGAATGGCATAACCTGACATTTGACCAATGTCTTTGAAAGCACAAGAAATGAGAGAAGATAAAAAAAAATGCAACTTTATTGCTCATTCACCTTCTGAACCTCAGCATGGTTATTTTAGGCGTGCTGCAGCAACTCCAGCACCTCTACTCCCAGCGCCTATGGTTAGATGAAGTGGTTGTTGGTGCCTCCTTTGGAACCGTCAGTAAGCAATTGTTTGGATGGCGTTGTATTACCAGTACTTTGGGTTTTTGTCCACCTCAGATCCATCATTGCACTCTGTATTCACCTGTGCTAATGTGCGATATTGCTCTCATGTCCCAAGAATGTCATTGCGCGGTTTTGGCTGCTTCTGCGTACATTGCTCAGAGTGTTGTCGTTTTTCATTTGCCGAAACACCAGCTTGTACCTGAAGTTTGATCATCCAAACTGGTCCCTTCAAGCGCAGTCTCTAGGCATCTTCTATGCAATAACTAGAAACTTGGAAAGACAATATCAAGGCCTGGACATAAGGGTCGATCTCCAGGCTTGCTGATAGTGCCCTTGAGCAATGAAACAGGAACTCGCGAGTGGGGTACCAATGCGAGAATCTGGAGGTGGAATGGAATTAAAGACAGGAGGGTTGAAAGAAATCTGAAGTAAAGAACCAGACGGCTCTGAAAAGCATTTCCGAAATGTCTTATTACAGAGCAACACCTCTGAACTCGTAAACCGTGCAGTTACCTCAAAGTTAGTTACCCTCGTAGTATGGGGGATTTGGACTGGCCAAGAATGTATTGCTTGGTGGCTGTTAATCCAAGCTTTGTGTCTGATCAATAAAGCGAAGTTGTCTTAGTACTGCGGAGTTGAGTGGCAACAGGCAATCTTACATTTTTTGGAGCCCAGTCTATACACTGGCAATGGTCTGTGACAATTCAGAGAGGCCTCACTGAGACAACGTTTGGACTCTGAGACTTTTTGGACAGTTGTTTTAGCACTATTTAATAAGTGAACACCTTTTTCATTCAGTTTATTGTATTAGCTATTCTTATATGGGTGCCTTTTAGCTCAGTCCCTTGTAACATCTGCAGTTCAGGCCTATTACTTTCTTTTCACATTCCCCTTTACTTTCTGCTCTCCCAGCTCCTAAATCTTCCGAAGTTTGATTATTTCAGAGGCTTTTCCAACCTCTGACTGCTCCCCACTCACCTCACCTCTCATTAGTCCGGAATCTCACCTCTTACCGGTATACGTGCAGACCGATTGGTTCCTCACAAGTTGGTGCACTGTTGGCTCCTGTTTGTGCTTCTTCATTAACTTACTAACTGTTCCAGGCGCTCTCATTATTGGCTTCAGTGTTGCAGCCACCCCTTCATCAGTTGCCCTTACTGGACTGCTGGGTTTCGCTTCTGCTCCCTATATGTTATTTGATACAGGAGGATTGGTCTGCCGCTTGTGAGGATATCTTGCCATGAGCTACCTTGCAGCTGAGAGTCCTTTGCTTGACCACTGAAAGTGTCAGTGCCAAGCCCTCAAAAATATCCCTTTTGTGTTTGTCCATCACTGTAGGAATCTGCTTGATGCTATCAGTGCTGCAGAGCCACTGGATATTTGCCACAACGTGCAGTCTCTGCTGATTTGTGAGTTCCCCGAAGTAGAGACCACGCTGCTTTTTTGGTGTCTGGCTTGCTACCTTCTGGACCAGGCCCTTACAACCTGATCACCACCAACCTCATCCCTCTGACGACAAAATCCCTGCAGACTCTTCTCTTCACCTGTCAAAGCTGGCAATTTTGCTCTACTCACAGGTATCCCACTATTCAGTGGCCCAAGGAGCTCTGGGCCCCTGGAGTATTGTCCAATTGCTGTGGTCCATGCTGTGCCAAGACATCCACCCTCTCTATTCAACTAGGCATCTACTGTTGCTCAATCTAGAGGATGCTACCACGTGCTTCTTATAAGCCATGGTTGTGTTCCTCCTCTGGATGTGCCTCTTCTATTGCTCTCCTCCTCCATTTTGAGATAAAGGTGTAGCTTAGAAAAGCTATGATCTTATGCCCTTGCCACTTCTCTTTCATCTAAACCACTAATGCCCCACAGTCTCTTAGTCCAAACATCACTCTCCCTCCCTGTTGTTCTATTACATTTAGGCGCCTTATTTCCCACAGAACAAGTAGCTGCAAATCTCTAAACTTTTAGCTGCGGGTTTTCATGTAAGCCTCTCTCCCTGCTGACCTCATATAGCCCGATATCTTCCATTGTACTACAGATTGCTGCTGTTATAGTACACGTTCACTGCTCGTCATCTTTAAAGGCTTTGCCTTAACTTGTGATTGTACGTTGAAATGAACTCAGCAGTTTTGTAGAGAATGCTTTAAATAAAAATAATTCAGTACAGGTTACTGCTGGCAGCTTTGCATGCTTTTGCCTGAACATGCTCTATGACCCTAAATGTATCATTTACCTGATCTGATAACTTTATCAGATTATGCTGCTTGGCATCATCTTTAGGGCCTGCAGTTTACACACCAACCTTTTTTGCTAATCTAGAACTGCCGTCCTATACTTTCATAATAAATCCTGTATGGTCCTTTGGATCTCCAATAAAAGTGATTGACTTACAACCCACATCCTGTTTTCATCAGGAAATGTTAATACATTTTCTATCTTAACTTCTGACATGCCTACTCTGAGTGGGTGCTTTATAACTTAACGTTTTCCTCTCTTCTTCTTACTATATGCTTCTAACCTATGATTAACCATCTTTCCAACAGTCTGTAACCTCTCCAAATTGTTCCCTGTTCCTATTGTCCAGCATCATAGGATAGAAAATCTGCCTTTAAATTTCAAATTATTGCAAGATATTCGCTCACATGATCTAATTCAAAGCACATCCTCATCACATCTCATGAGCCTTTCAATGGGATATGTAACTCGTAGATCATACCAAATCATAGCAACGGTCATCTTATTTTTTCTTATTCACACCCTCAATCTTTTTATACGGAATGTCATCTCACTGCAGCTATGATACAATGGTAGAGTGTTCATATACATTATCTCTTTCACTTCTTTATTCTCTCCTCCACCACTCCTACTCCTGCATGTCCCCCCCCCCATTTTACATATGAACTGCTTGCTCTTCAAATGTAAAACACACTAATGATGGCCGGCATTTGGTACAAATCAAACATTCAGCCCCAGTCAAGTGATATGGGTTAAATACCATCATTCTTTTGCTCACTATGCCACCCCAGTTTAGACCCAGCCATCTGCAAATCAGGCTTGACCCAGCTTCTCATGTGAACAGTCTAGCCTGAATTGGCAAGCCAGGTCCTCCCTGGAGCAGAAACAAGCATCCTTGCTCGCTGTGCCACTGGATTCAAGCTAGCCTGGCTGATGAGGAGTGACACCCCAAAACCAGTGGCAGGATACTTGTTTCCAGTCAAGGGAGGACCTGGCCTGGCATTTTGGGTATGACTGGGTCCAAACTGGGGTGGCATAGTGAGCAGTAGAATAATGGACTAAACCCAGATCTGTTGGCTGAGGGTGAGTGGTTGAAAAGTTGCAGCACTCTGTCCATCATCTTGTTCACACTAGTGGCCAGGGGTATGCCCGGGCGTGGGTCCCTTGCATGCTTTGCCACTAAAATTAAGCTAGCCTGGCTTATGAAGGGCGATACTCGAAAACTGGTCCCAGGATGTTTGTTTCCAGTCCAGGGAGGACCTGGCAGCTCGGGATACACCGTTCCCATGAGGAGCAGGGTCAAGACTGATTTGCATATGGCTGGGTCCAAACTGAGGTGGCATAGTGAGCAAAAGGACAATAGATTAAACCCAGAGGTCTTGACTGGGGATGAGTGGCTGAAAAGTTTTAGCACTCCATGCATCATCTTGTTATGTTTGCTATGTTCACACTAGTGGCCAAGGGTATGCCCAGATGTGGATCCCTTGCTCACTGTGCCACTGGATTCAAGCAAGTCTGGCTGATGAGGGGCGATACCCCGAAACCGATCCAAGGGTACTTGTTTTCGGTCCAGGGAGGACCTGGCCTGGCAGTTCGGGCTGGACTGTTCTCATGAGGAGCAGGGTCAAGACTGATTTGCATATGGATGGGTAAAACAGGGTGGCATAGTGAGCAAAAGAACAATGCATTAAACCCAGATCTCTTGACTGGGGGTGAGTGGTTGAAAAGTTTTAGCACTCAGTCCATCATCTTGTTGTGTTTGCAATGCTCTTAAATGTACACATGATTCAGAAGCCTCAGATCTCCTACTTGTTAATTCTTTGGATCTTCTATTTGTATCTCTTTAGGAACACTCATGCCTGACAGCTACACCATGCTACTGACACTGACTTGCCATGCTACATAGTGACAAACTTAGCAAACAGGGTTATAGTCTAGCACTTATTAAAAATACATATTATGTTGAGCTGTTCTTTACCCAATGGCTTATGCTACCTCACTTGTGATTTTTCTTTGTGTCCCTAGATATACAAGATTTCAAATTGCATAGTGTAATGTTATTGGTCGCCTCCAAATTACATGGCCACACTAGCATCAGTACGACTACACAGATAAAATACACATCCAAGGCTAAACATGCAAGAGGCTCAGGTACTTATGGATCTTACTGTATGACCACCCATTAAGATTGAAGGAAAGTCCATTGCAGAGTATAGTAAAAAAAGAGAAGTAGTGCTCAGTGCAACAAATTGCTTCCAAGTAGAACAAACATCAATAACCGTGCAGCCTGCACAAACTTGGTTATGAACCTTTTTGAAGACCTGCAGGGGAAGAGTCCTGACTGAGTCAATCGATAATAAGTTAGAAATTAACTTTATCCTGACGGCTGCCCATTGATGGCTCAAAACGTTCCTAAAATCTTCAAATTCAGTATTTTTCTTTGACTTAATCCAGTGCTGCCTGTTCCTAACTCCATGAATTAAAATAAATTGGTACATCAAAAAGAGAGACCACCTTGTCTTTGTTATCAGAATAATCATTGACCATGTTTTCTAGGTAAGAAGAATTCATATGTTCTGTTATCACCCACAAGGGTATCCAGACGCTAAAGTAGGCGTGGGACTAAGGTGTTGGGTGCCAAGCCCTGCAGAAATTAGTCGAAGAGCCAGGTCTTTGGCTTCTTGCTAAATTCATGAAGTGAGGAGGAGGAGGTCCTGATGTGTTGGGGGAGGTCAGGTCGTTCCAGGTCTTGGGTGCGATGTAGGAGAATACTTGACCTCCTGTTCTGCTCTTGTGGATGTGAGGGCAGTGTGTGAGTGAGAGTGTAACAGGAGTCTGGTGGGTTGGTGGGAGTGCAGGCCGTTGTTCAGGTATGTGGGTCCGATGTTGTGTAGTGCTTTGCATGCGTGGATGGGAAGTTGAATTGGTTGTGTTTGTGGATGGGTAGCCAGTGGAGCTCTCTGAGGTGGGGTGAGATGTGGGTACTTAGTGGGAGGCCAAAGATGAGTCTCGCTGCAGAGTTTTAGATGGTCTGGGGGAGATGTAGGAAGTGGTTGAAGATCCCGGCATAGAGTGTGTTGCCATAGTCTAATTTGCTAGTGATGAGGGCGTGCGTGATGGCGCATCTGGTGTTCAGGGGTAGCCGTTTGAATATCTTGCAGAGCATGCCAGAATGTGGAAGCAGGAAGAGCTGACTTGCAGCATCATGTCGAGGTTGTTATCCAGGATAATTCATAGGTTTCTGGCATTTGGCGCAAATATAGTAGGGAGTAACAATGAACAATTCTCATTTAACATTTTCCAAAATGCTGGAGGAAGGGGAGTGAAAGGATAGGGGGATAAGAAAGAAATTCTGCAATAAACTGCTGAAGATCGAATGGGAAATTGAGACAGGGAGTAAATGCAGTTATCATTCAATTGAATTAGCCAGTAATTATAAATAAGGACAATAGCAGAGAATATGTTAATTCGTGGCGGTTGAAGTTTTCTGAATATATGCAGTTAGTGTGTGAGACATTTGTGACACTGTTAATGATAACCAAAACAATTTTCTATTCATTTTTGGAAAGAAGACAGAAGCAAAAGCAGTATCTTATCTATAATAGATCACCAAGATTGATAAGAAATATTAGAAGAACTTTTCCAGTTAACCGTAATTTGTTGAAAAGCTAAAGCCAACAAGAGATCCAGCAACCTATTATTGTGAATATGTGGATCGTTAACATCAAACTTCCCAAGAATAGTAACACAGGGGAGAAAGGACAACGGATCTGAAAAATCTTTTTGAGTTTTGACCAAACCATATGCCAAAAAGCTCCAGGGTAGGCGGACACTTAAATAACATGTGCATAAGATCTCCTTTGGGGTGAACCAGCATCTGCCATTAGTTCTTTTTAGAGAACTTAACTATTCAGGTGGGAGTCAGAAAAAGTCTGTGGAAGTTCAGATTGGAAGCCTCATGTCCTCCTGCACATCCTTTCCTTTCTGCAAGCCCTGCTGTTTCACTGTTGGCATTGGCTTTTGGAACAAAGACAACAGATACCATAGTTCAATACCCAGCAGCAAATAAGGCAAGGTGTTCATTGGGATGATTTTATACCTTGCATTACAGTCATATTGACATGCAGATTAAAGGACTGAACAAGGAGAATATTTTCCCCTAGTTTAAAGTAAACACATGGACTGTGGGGAGTCTCTCCCCCTGGTGATGCTGACTGAGCTGGGTTATATTTTTGGGCTTCCTCTTTGCTGGATTGTGGCGGGATCCGTGCTTGTGGGGCCTGCCTAGTTGTCAAGTGGGTCTCAGCTCAGGGCTAAGAGAATGCAGGCCAAGGGCCATTTAGCCATACTCACCCTGTTTGACCTACTGACTGCCTTCTTTGGTTCGAGGCATGTGGGCTGCTGAATTCATATCTGTGCATAGATCGCCGCCTAGTGTTGGGTCCGGATGATTGCACGTTGTTGTCCTGGAAGAGTCTTCGAAGTATCCTGGGATAGGTGACTCCTCCCCTGGACTACAGTGCGCATGGGCACCCTCTCCATCCTCGGATTGTTTTTTTCCGCCATTGGGTTCGGATGTGCTTATCTTGTCTCAAGTTAGGAAAAACTTTTTCGAGGCCAAAAGGCCTTTAGTTCGCGTCGGTACTGTTCCCGATCGGTAGCGATAGTATCTTGTTAGTTTACTATCTTCCAGAACCAACTTTTTCGCTTCCTACCCGACCATCGACCAGTCATCGACGATGTAATCGAGGACACCATTCAAGCGGTGTCCGGTATGTAATGCGAAATATCCCCACATCGACGTCCATCCGGTGTGCAACAAATGCCTTTCACCGGATCACGACGAATCTACATGTATGGCCTGTGCCCGATTCCGATCCAAGAAGACTCTCCGGAATCGACGAGCAGCGAGACTCGAAGCGCAGCAAGCGGCACCGGCCCCGGCCGACATCTTCAGCGCTGAGACCGAAGATGTCGAAGACGTGGAGAACCTACCCTCCAGCCCCGTTTCCGAACACGACTCCGGCTCGGAAGACGTTGAAGAAAGCCTCTTTCGCAGAGACGAAGACGACACCGAGGTAGGAGACTACAATGAGGCCTTAGGGGCCGAAGAGAGTAGCTCCGATGACGAGCAAGGCCTACCCGTACAGACTGAGGACATCCCAGTGCGCCAGTCTATGGCTCCGGTCGAGGGATCGCCTTCGGGCCTTACCCAAGACCTATCCCGCAGTTCTTCGGCCCCGCCCTCTGGCCTGGCCTCGGACATTCAGCGGCAGCCATTAATGCCCAAACCGGCTGGTTTCCCTTCTTCGAAACCGAAACCGAAAGCTGTATTGGTTCAACCGAAACCGAAAGTAACGCTGGTCGGATCGAGGCCCACCACACCTTCGACGCCAGCAAAACCCATCGGCACCGAGCGCACCAAACGAGACTTCGGTGCCGAGCTTGCATCCGTCGGCGTCGACATACGGAAGAAGACCTTCGGTGCCACCAAACCTACTCGGCTCCCGGCACCGACGCAATCGACTCCGACCCCAAAGGTCAAACTGCCTGCTGCGTCTCACACCGCTTCGACAGCACCACCAAAGGCACACTCATCAAAGACGTCGACGGCCATTACCGCCCCTCGACTCGATGATTCACCGGCGCCGAAAAAGTCCACGCCCGCTTCTACGGAACCGGTCGGCCCAAAGAAATCGATGGCGCTCCAGGTGCGGCCCGTTGCTGCGCACGGCACCAAACACAAAACAGTCCTCCAGGACACATCGGGCTCCGAGCCAATAAAAGCTCCAACAGCCTCTTCGGCACCGGCCACCATTACTTTTGGCCTGCCGCCATCCACGGCCCCGAAAATGTTCCAAATCAGGACACGGGTCACCCAGACCACGATCACGCCTGCCGAATGTTCTCCTGCGGAGACGTCTCCGTCACATATCATCGACGCCGACACCGGCAGGGTGCTGCTCCACAAAAGGAGAATAACTTCAGAGCCAGCTTTGGACTCCTTCCGGATCCCACTTAAAAGAAAGCTACCAGTGGTTTCGGAACCGGTTCTTTACGAACCTCTCCATTCCCCCTACCAGGATCCACTGTCCTTCTCTCCCACACACTCTGACACAGATGTTTTGGAGGACTACATGGGTGACCACGTCCCCTACCCCGGAGAAATGGACCCTCAAGGCCAACAGGACCCTGATCAAGCTTGGGATGACCCTGTCGACTCCGGTGCACCTATAGATGCACAGGACCCGCAACTCTATGGAGCAAAAACATCTCCCACAGAGGACACTGCCGCGTTTAACGCCTTAATTGAACATGCTGCGGCCAATCATGGGGTGCAACTTCACTCTGACACCGTAGAGGACGACTTTCTCATGGACACTTTCGCATCCTCAGAAAGGAACATTAAAACTCTACCTATGTTGAAGGGTGTCCTCAAACCAGCAAAGGACATCTTCAAGGAACCCACCAGGGCAAGAGTAATAAACCCCAGGATCGACAAAAAATACAGATCGGCGCCTGGAGACCCCACCTACATTAGAGGCCAGTTACCTTTGGATTCAATTGTAGTTGCGAATGCTCGCAAGAGGGCACACTCGCAAACAACAGGTGATGCTCCTCCCCCGGACAAAGAGTCCAAGGTGCTAGAGACCTCCGGCAAACGGGTTGCCGCACAGGCGGCTAACATATGGCGTATTGCCAATACTCAGGCGCTCCTCGCTCGCTACGATCGAGCACACTACGACACATTAGAACAACTACTCCAACATCTCCCTGACCAATACAAAGAAGGTGCAGAGATCCTCATCAGGGAGGGCCAGCTCCTCACAAATGCATCCATTAAGTGTGCACTGGATGCCGCGGATACAGCTGCCAGAGCCATAAACACTAGCGTCATGTTGCGACGACATGCCTGGTTGCGAATCTCCGGATTCAAACCTGAGGTACAAAATAACATCCTCAACCAACCTGTCAACCCCGACTACTTATTCGGGCCGGAGGTTGACACCACCCTAGAGAAAATAAAAAAAGACACGGACACTGCAAAGTCCATGGGGGCTCTACAAACGCAGTCCTTTCGGAGCGGCTCGTTTCGTCGCCCCGGAAATAGAGGAGCAGGTAGGGGACAGGGGTCACAGCAAACATACAACAAAGGCAACACACAGAGCACCTACGACAAAAACACCCGAGTGGATATCGTGGCTCCAGCACAAAGGGCAGACGACGCGGCTACGGCAACACCAGGTCCTCCCCCAAGAACAAGCAGTGACGCCCTCTCCCTTCCTCCCGACCACATAACACCTGTCGGGGGAAGGCTACAAAGGTTCCTGTCCACGTGGAACTCCATCACCACGGACAGGTGGGTCAAAGATATTGTCAAATACGGTTACTGCCTAGAATTAACCTCAACTCTGCCCACAATACCTCCAAAAAACCGTCCTATGTCCTCAGAGCACTTAACGCTCTTACAGCAGGAGGTGCAAAGTATGCTACTAAAGGGTGCAATAGAGGTCGTACCCGTCCACGAGCAAGGTACGGGGGTGTACTCCCTGTACTTCTTAATCCCAAAGAAGGACGGGTCGCTCAGACCTATATTAGACCTGAGACCCCTAAACCGGTACATTCTCTCCGAGCATTTTCACATGCTCACTTTACAGCAAGTCCTCCCGCTGCTCAAGCAGGGAGACTTCCTGGCCACACTGGACCTCAAAGATGCGTATTTCCACATACCCATTCACCCCTCACACAAAAAATACCTCAGGTTCACTGTTCAGGGGCAGCACTACCAGTTCAAAGTCCTTCCCTTCGGCGTGACAACAGCACCCAGGGTTTTCACAAAGTGCCTAGCTACTGTAGCAGCACATCTGCGGAGGCAGCACATACACGTCTACCCTTACCTGGACGACTGGCTCATTCAAGCAAAGTCAGCCCAACAATGTGCCAGCCACATGTCCCACACCATTCACCTCCTTCACAGTTTGGGGTTCTCACTAAATTACCCAAAGTCCCATCTCCAGCCCGCACACGTACAACAGTACCTAGGTGCGACCATAGACACTCTGGCGGCCACAGCTCAGCCAAATTTAGTGAGAATCAACAGCATACAGATGCTGATTTCCAAGTTCAAACCACAACACTCCCTGCCCGCACGAGTGTTCATGCAGTTGATAGGCATGATGGCCTCCTGCATTTTCATAGTCCCACACGCGAGACTACATATGTGCCCGCTCCAGGAGTGCTTAGCACGTCAGTGGAATCAGGCTCAAGGACAGTTGAAAGACCTAGTGTTGGTGAGCGGTCGGGCATACAACTCTCTGCATTGGTGGAATCCACAAAACCTTTGCAAGGGCCGACCGTTCCAAGAGCCTGTTCCACAAATAATACTGACAGCGGACGCGTCTCTCCAGGGATGGGGAGCTCATGTACTCAATTACACAGTGCAGGGACTATGGACAATACAACAAAAGAAGATGCACATCAACCTTCTAGAACTGATGGCAATCTTCCTAGCAATGAAAGCATTCAAAGTACACTTGTGCAACAAAGTCGTGTTGATCCGGACGGACAACATGACTGCCATGTACTACATACAGAAGCAGGGAGGAACACACTCTCCACAGTTGTCTCATCTGGCTCAGAGCATGTGGAAGTGGGCCATTCAGAGGAACATGTTCCTCATGGCGGAACACCTCCCCGGCAAAGACAACCAGATGGCGGATCTGCTCAGCAGACACAGCCACCAGATGCACGAGTGGGAGTTACACCCATCAGTACTCCAACCGTACTTCAAGCAGTGGGGTCATCCAGACATAGACCTATTCGCCACAAGCGAAAACGCAAAATGCCAAAGCTTTGCCGCCAGGTTCCCACATCCGCAGTCGCAGGGCAATGCGATATGGATGAACTGGTCCGGCAGATTTGCGTACGCTTTTCCCCCAGCACCACTAATACCGCTGGTGGCACGCAAACTCAGACAACACTCTCTGACACTCATCCTGGTTGCTCCAACGTGGGCATGCCAGCCGTGGTACACCACCTTTCTCGAACTCTCCGTGGTGCCGCATCAACGGCTGCGGGTCAAACCCGAGCATTTGACGCAGAACCATGGAGAGGTTCAGCACCCAGATCCGCAACAGCTGAACCTGGCAATCTGGCTCCTGAAGTCCTAGAGTTTGGCTACCTCAACCTGCCACCTGACTGTATGGACATCATTAAGGAGGCCAGGAGACCCACTACCAGAGCTTGCTATGCAGCCAAATGGAAGAGGTTCGTCATTTATTGCAATAATAATGACATCAACCCGCTAGACACATCCATCCAAAACATTATTTGTTACCTATTACACCTCTACCGATGCAATCTGGCGTACACCTCTATACGTGTCCATTTGACCGCAATATCCGCCTATCTACAGACCAGGCAGCACCTCTCTCTATTCAGAGTGCCTGCCATCAAAGCATTCTTGGAAGGACTCAAACGAGTCATTCCTCCTAGCCACCCACCAGCCCCAATGTGGAACCTCAACTTGGTCCTCACACGCCTGATGGGTCCACCCTTTGAACCTCTACACTCATGCGAGATTCAATTCCTTACCTGGAAAGTAGCTTTCCTAGTCGCGATAACTTCTTTACGAAGAGTTAGTGAACTCCAGGTACTGACCGTCCAAGAGCCATTTATACAAGTTCACGCCAACAGGGTCGTACTACGTACCAACCCCAAGTTCATGCCCAAGGTGGTATCGCAGTTCCACATGAATCAGACTATTGAACTGCCGGTTTTCTTTCAAAACCCACAGACTGTCGCTGAAAGGGCACTCCATACCCTAGATGTAAAGAGGGCCCTCATGTATTATATCGACAGGACCAAACCCTTTAGGAAAACACAACAACTTTTCGTTGCCTTTGCCCCACACCACACAGGTAACGCTATCTCCAAAGCAGGTATAGCCAGATGGATCGTTAAATGTATTCAAATTTGCTATCAAAAGGCTAAACGCACTTTAACGATTCCCCCACGAGCCCACTCAACACGTAAGTTAGGGGCCTCCATGGCTTTCCTAGGAAACATTCCTTTGCATGATATATGTAGAGCAGCCACCTGGTCCACTACACATACATTTACCAAACACTATTGTGTAGATGTACAATCGAAACAGCAGGCAGCTGTAGGACAGGCTGTTCTCAAAACTCTTTTTCAGACCGCTGCAGCTGGCACTGGTAGCCGCCGCTAATAGAGGGCACTGCTATGTATTCTATGCACAGATATGAATTCAGCAGCCCACATGCCTCGAACTGAATATGCTACTTACCAGTATGCATCTGTTCTTGGCATGTAGGGCTGCTGACATTCATATCGCCCTCCCTCCTCCCCGGCGCCTGTAGCAGCTGCAGCTCTCAGAATTACTGTAAAGCATGGTCATCACTTTCTGTATCTACTCCATCACTGCCACAATGGCGAAAAACAATCTGAGGATGGAGAGGATGCCCATGCGCACTGTAGTCCAGGGGAGGAGTCACCTATCCCAGGATACTTCGAAGACTCTTCCAGGACAACAACGTGCAATCATCCGGACCCAACACTAGGCGGCGATCTATGCACAGATATGAATGTCAGCAGCCCTACATGCCAAGAACAGATGCATACTGGTAAGTAGCATATTCATTACTTAACTTTCCTTCACTCATCAGTAGTGCTGAGATTTCCCTTGTCTGGTTTGACTTTTTGTGAGAAAGATTCTGTTTTGACATGACATTGACAAGATGGTGTCGCCTCCCAGTAATACAGTGTGCCACTGATTTGATTGTATGTGTCGTCTGATGGCCTTGTATGTTCCAAACTATGTTGTTACTTGTATCGCTTTCATTTAAATCAGAGACATTTACCAGGAAACCAGTGGATTTGCTTTGACCATTACCTACGTCCCATAGACTATGAAGTCTGATTTTCAGAGACCGCATAACAGTCACAGTAACATCAAGGGTCACACTGCTTTATTTTTAGTTATACATTCGTTATATAACACCACAATTCTACCACTGCCTGCATTATTGCTATCTGCTCCATACTTTGTAAATGGTTCTAGAGAACTTGTATGTCATTGTGAATTATCAGATTGGAGCTCATATCAAGTCATCTCTAATTTCTGAGCTGTGTTGTTAAAGGCGTTGTAAGTGGCCCGACTTTTGTTGTTCAGTTATGATCCAAAACTGAGGGAGTTGATCAGGCCATCAACTCTTTTGTTTTGTGGCTAATCGCCAAACCCAGTAGGTTTGTTGGTGTATAACAATTCCTTGTGCTGTTCAATGAGCTGGTTCACATTTTTTGTTCTTATATTGTTGAAACCATCCTAATTCCTTTCTCATTGTTCACCCAAGAATATTGCAGTTTTTGTTCATGTCAGCAGGTGTCCTTTCAATTTTGTAACAATCTAATAGGTTCAGGTCATACATCATACCACAGTTCTTCATTTGTCAGTAGCTAGTGATACACATAAATGTTTGGCAGATGCTTGTCGGTCCTTGGCTTTTTCGCTAATTTGTGGTTATCTGTACACGTTTTGGACTCTCTTGTGTTCATTCTAAATCCTCCCCATGTTTAAGGGTTCTTTTTTGGTTGAATGTGTGCATAATTTAGTGCACTTGCCTCCACGGTGGATGGTGCATCTTTTATCACGCTTCCCTGCTCTGACCTTTTCACTGGTCTTTATGCTCCTTGGTTGTTCCAACACTTTCACTGGTGGTTGATGGGTCTTCTGAGTTTGTGATTAATGTTTTTGAACCCTTTCTTTTTTTCTAGGTTAGGTGCAGTGGTTGGTATTTTAGAAGGTCTTTAGTGCTACAGATTGTTCATGAGAACCAGCTGCATTAGTGCATACTCCGCGTCTTGTATGTGAATAGTTGTGATTGGTCGCTTTGTTTGCGTTTGAGCCTGGGACTCCATGAAAGATTTAAGGTTTTTCACTGACTATTGGTTGCCAATGTACATAGTGTTGGGGCTCTCTGTGGTGGCCAATGTTACTTCCACAATGGTCCAATGCAGCTCAAGGTTGTGACATACAGGTTGGTAGTGCTTCATATTTTGTGGGACTGGATGTGCAGCTGAGGCTAATTCATGGTCAGCCTATCAGAGAATGGGCATGACAAGCTTACCACACTGACCCAACCACCCTTTGTTGGTGGTGTTTAATGAATCTCTCTTTCCAGGGCACAGCAGACTGCGGCAGCATAAAACCACGGTGATATTTTCCATGCTATACTGCTGCTGCATGGCAACCTCAAGTTGTAAATTGGTCTATTCTCTTCTATTCAGTTCTCACATATCCGTTTTGTCCAACTCATTTTTTATGTTTTTGCTAAATTTAAAGTGTTTGTGGCTCATCAGCTTCTGTTTCCCTACGGCCCGCAAGAAACCCTGTCTATCTTCAGTTCACGATAACTCGCTTAATGCCCTGCGTTGCCCTTGCTCACTCTCCTCACCTGGTGACTACCACCCTTCCCAGCAGAGCTAGTGATAGTTATTTGATGTATACTTCCGTATCGCTCTTGTGGCTGTTATGGTCGTTTTCTTCTGTAAGAATCTACGATGTGCTGTTATGAACTTCTCTTACTCTTCACCTTTACTTCCCCCATATCACACATTAGGATGTAGATTGATATATGGTTTTCTCTTCTGTGTTAGAGCAGGAGATAGTGGGATAGGCAGTGTAGTGTCACTGAGTATTGTGAGTCCTGACACAAATTGTTTGTGATCTCTGTAGATGATTCTAGGTTGGACAAGGCACTGCTCCTTATGGTCTTATTTGTTGCAGCTGCAAAGGTTTGTGATTGCTTGTATGAGGTCGGTTTTTGGTTTGAAGAAGTGGGAATTCCAGCAGTAACTGCATGTATTCCAGAGCAACATGCTGCAAGATCCTGACATTAGTCTTTGAATGTCTTCATGGAAGAGGTGCCTCATGTCTTTCTACTAAGCCTTTCCTCTCTTCTAGAGATAAGTTTGTATGAGTTGTTCCTCGGTCGAAGTATAATTCATGCCAGGATAGAAGTCATGCAGGCCTCATTCTATCGTATGGAATTCCCTACCGGCTCATGATCTTTCCTTCTGTTCTCTGTTTCTGTTCAGAGACAAGTTGGTTTCTTTGTTAATTGATTGGGTGCTCCTCTGCCCTCTGTACCCAGGTGTGATTAGAACCACAGTGTAAATGACTAAATAAGACTTCTGCATTCTCAATAAGCAGTTTTGTGTGATTCCACAATTCAAACTCGTCCACTTCATTCACTGACAATGTCCAAATGCACTATGTCTTAGCACAAGTGGACACCTCTCACTTCAGAGTCTTCTAACTCAGTGAGGTGAGGCTTCTAAAATTTACTTAAAATCAATCTTATTTGCAAACCGGTGCAGGTCTTTTGTCTTAGAACATTTGTTGTTAATGAATTTTGCATGTAACATTTCATTTTGTTTATTAAGTTGAAGCTAACATAGTATAAGGTTCTGGGTTTGCTATGACATGCAGGTAAATATAACACATTCCAGTGGTAAGAAATAGTATTCAGGAGTAAAATGCGCCTTGCTGAGGTTAAATTTTTTTCTGTTTATAAATACACTGCAAGTAACCATTCTACAGCTGGCATTTTCCTGTACATAAAAATACTACTAATGATGAAATTTACACCCTAAAAAAAGGAAGCCGTTTCACTAAAGCTTATACCCAGCGTATGCAGCATGATTCGTTTGTTATGCGCGTTACGTTGTCAGAGCTTGTTCCTGAAGAATATTAATTCTCTCTGGAGTTGGGTTCATGGAAGCCTACTGCTCCAAATGGTATTACCTTTGGTGTCTCTCAGAAAAGCCAAGGAAAGGCACTGTTCCAATGTAAGAGGTACTAAGGGGCTGCAGCTCCAGGACGAGGAAGAAAAAATAAGCAATGGCTAAGCCAATGGGTCTCGCCTTTGTATAAACTGTTGGCTTTGACAATGTCTTTTTAACAATGTTCAACTACAGTGTGGCTGCTGTTCAGCATGGCTAAAGGTTAATGGTGTAAAGTAGACCGGAGTAGAATGGTGTAGAGGAGAGTAGCGTGGAATGGTGTAGGGCATGGTCTAGTGGGGTGGTGTACAGTAGAGTGGCGTACAGTGGAGTGGCATACAGTGAAGTGACATAAAGTGACATTGTGTGGCATGGAGTGGCGTAGATTAGATTGGTATAGAGTGGTGTGGCTCAGAGTAGAATTTCTTGGAGTGACGTGACGAAGAGCGGAGTGGTGTAGAGTGGAGAAAGAGTGGTGTAGAGTAGAGTGGCATAGAGTAGAGTGATGTGGAGTGGCTTAGCCGTAGGGTGGAGTGATGTAAAGTGGAGTTGAATGGAGTGGCATAGAGTGGCGTTGAATAGAGTGAGGTGGAGTAGAGTGGTGTAGAGTGGCGTAGAGTGGGGTAGCATGGGTTGGTGTTGTGTAGTGTGTACTAGAGTGGCATGTGTGAAATAGAGTTGTGTAGGGTAGAGAGGCATGGATTAGAATGGAGTGGCATTGAGTGGAGTGTCATAGAGTGGATTGGCGTGGCATAGAGTGGGGTGGAGTAGAGTGGCTTGGAGTGGTGTAGAGTAGAGTGCTGCTGAGTGGCACTGTGTAGAATGGAGTGGCTTATGGTACAGTGGCCTAGAGTAGAGTGCAGTAGAGTAGAGGGACGAGGCATGGAATGGATTAGGCTAGATTGGAGTGAAGTGGCATGGTGTAGATTGGCGTGAAGTTGTGTAGAGGGGAGTGGCATAGAATGGAGTGAAGTTGAGTGGTATAGAGTGGCATAGTGTAGAGTGGAGTAGCATAGTGTAGTACAGTTGTGGGTGTAAATAACTAATGCATCACTAGAGAAGGCAGAATAGGTGAAAGCAGCACAAATAGGGATCCGTATGCCTGTGTTAAAAGTGGGAAAGCACAGTGCATGTTCAGGAATAATACCAAAATGCTTATTAAATAAAAAAAATAGTATGTGGCAAAAAGACGAGGAAGGACACCTGTACTTGCTCCATACCCCATGGAGGAGCCTACACAAGAAAGAAAGGAAAGCTTACTGGAGCTAAGCAATCAAAAGATTCCAAATGAGAGTGACAACAAAAACAACTAATGGTATGTGGTGGGCAGGTTGTAAGCCCAATGAATTGTAAACCATAGGTCTTGCAGCACAGCACATGCGTTGTGTAGATGAGACCCAAAAACGAACAAAGAACTGCTGGAGCTTCAACAGAAAAGGCACAGAATGCCTACAATGCCTACACTAGTTATCTAGAAAAATATGCCTCTCCATGCTTTTCTGCTTCAACACAGGATTACAAACAATAAACTCCTCAAGGGTCACATGGATGTCTTGAACTAAGAAAATAAGTTTAAAGAGTATTAGGTGTTTTTTCGTGGACAATTTCTGTGGTGTTTGTGAAGTTTTTATAGGCAGTCCTTAATTGCTTTCTACTAATTTGGATGTTTCAAAAAGCTCCTGATGCCTGTGACACCTATTGGTTTATGCCCACCATTGGGGTGTGGGGAGGGGCCTTTCAACTTGGATCAAGTTTCTAACCTGATTCTAAAGTGCAGACTGTTCCTATAGCTCATAGATTCTACTGCCATTTTGGTCTGGGTTATGGACTCAATCCCAAAATGCTCCTCTCTCTGAAGGCCCTGATTTTCTCCTAGGTTTGGAATTTGCCTAGCCCAGCCAGTGGCTTTACTGCATTCAACAGCTCCTCTTTGATGCTGTAATGTATCTTGATCATTTTATGACTACTTGCAGGGTGATGTTACCTGAAACTATGAGCCTCTCAGGAAAACTGTGGCCTCCTCCACTCAGCAGTCATTGTATTAGTTGCCATTATCTGATCTGCCTTCCCTAGTGCATGATCCCCCTAGGGGTGAGGCAAGCAATTGCAGGGTCTGCTGGGGCAAGGAAATACGTTCAGCATTATCAGCGGGATATTTAATCTGAGTCCTGTTTTCTTGTGGGGCACCCCAACTCCTGTGCCCTTCAGAACCTCTGTCTTTCCAAGTCAGAGAGATCACTATGGTGGCTGACTTGCACCATGGTACTAGCCCTTGAAAGGGTCCCTTCCCGGCTGCTGGACTATGAATGATTACAGACCTAGTACGTGGCTGTAAAGTGGGTATTGTTAGTAGCAAACAAAGAGTGACGATCCAGATGAACTATAAATTCTTTATTGAAGCTTCAGGCAGAATACACAGGAGTGCGTCTCTCCACAGCGAAGTTCAGGCTGCACCTAACTTGTTGCATGCTTTCTGAGTTCGTTGAGGAGAAACGGCAGCTCGAGAAATACACTTTCAACTATAAACATGTTGACTTCAGCACATGCTGCGCTGGAATTAATGTACGTATCAGAACCTAATAAACATGGAGATAAACATAGAAGACACACCATAATTGTGTCTTCATAAGCTTCATTACATCGTCCCCCTCCTTTTAAAGAAAACTTAATACATATAAAAATCTCTAAACCTAGAAGGTAAGAAACAATTATGAGATGTTCTGCAGTAACCAGAGCAAGCTTTTTCACTCAAATCACCTTGCTGAGAATGAACATCTTGTTGAAATGAAGGTTCATCAAAGTGTGAACTTACAAGTGAAGTAGCAACAGGTATGTCATGAGACGTGGACTGATTGGTTAAACACATGTTTGCTACATCATCAGACGAAGAACCCAGGGAGAAATTAGAGAAATCAAAATTATCTTCTACAGATAAATTCTTGGAAGCAAGAATCTTAACTGCCTGATCAGGTGTCGGCTTGACAACCACTCTTTTATTCTACGATCCATTTTATCCAAAAAGTGTGAACCTTTTGGAGTTTTAAGAATTTGTACAGGGAGAGAAAACTTCGAAGTTCCCTTTTTTCTCTATTAGGATTTTTAACCATGACCCAATCGCCTACTTGAAAATCGTGATAAACACTGGTATACTTCGAGTCAACAAGATGTTTCTGTATGTCTTGTTGCATAGATACATTCTTTCTAATTCTTTGTTTGTCCTCAGAAGGTAAACATGAATCATTCTGTTTTTTCAACACTTTAATCAAATCTGTACACGTTACCTTTGGGATCTCTTTTCCTAAGGTAGAATGGGGAGTAGTTCCTTAGGACCAAATTTGTTTTTAAGGAACTCTTTAACAGGTAAGTTGCAGGCTAAAGCTGATTGTATTCCCTCCTTTAAGAATCTATTCATTCTTTCAACTAGACCATTGGAAGAAGGTGAATACAAAGCTACTCTTAGATGTTTTATATCATGACGTAAAAGAAAATCTTGCATATTACAATATGTAAAATGTGGGGCATTGTCTTTTACTATTTCCTTGGTATATCCTTCAGAACTGAATACTCTGGACAATAATTTAATTACAGACAATGTGTTAGGAGTGGTACAGAATTCAAATTCTACCCATCTAGAAAAGTAGTCTATTAGGATTATGATATATCTCTTGTCACTGGGTAATAAATCAAAGGGACCAGCAAAACCAACAGCTAGTTTTAACAAAGCTTCTTCTGTTACGGTACAGAATGTAAAGGTGTTTTGTCAGGTTTACAATGTTTATCATAAACTAGACAGGTCTGGTAATTACCTATCCATTGGTATACATCTTTGTCCATAGCAGGGCACCAAAAATATTCCTTCAACTTCCTAGACGTGCCTCCTACACCTGAATGGCCTTCATGAGCTGCTTGAAAGATTTTGAAGCAAAGTGAGACAGAAGGAACACACAGATTTCCACGCATGAGTATGTTTTCTACAATGGGAAGTTCCTCTGAGACCTGAGCAAAAGATTTTAAAGGAGTAGGTACCAAACGTTCTTTGGGCCAGCCAGTGACCACCATGTTTTTAGCAGACTGAAGGACTTTGTCTTCTTCAGAAGCAGTAAGCCAATCCTTGTGAGTAACCAATGTTCTGGAACCAAAGATGTCTTTCATAGAAGCAACAACACATTCAATATCATCAAATTTAGTTTCTGGGCAATTGTCTGTTAGTGGTAACCTAGAAAGACAATATGCCCTTTTCATAATAAAGTTGCATTCATGTAACGAGATAAAATGCGAACTAGCCTAGTAGAGGCTTTGCCTGTACCATTTCCAGTTTGTAGGTGCAATAAAGGTTTATGATCAGAATACATGTTGAAAGATGTGCCCCATATAAACGTTTTACATTTCTCCACTGCCCAAGAACAAGCAAGAGCCTCTCTTTCTATGGTGCTATAATTGGTTTCAGCAACTGTTAAGGATCTGGAAGCAAAGCCTATGGTATGCTCTTTACCAGCAAAACATAGGCATGATACAGCACCTAACACATATTGACTAGCATCCACAGATATTAAACACTTTTGGCCTGGAGCAAAAGAAAACAAAGCAGGGGCATCAATAATTAATTTTTAGACTAGGCCAAATGCCTTGTGTGCCTCTTGGTTCCAAATAAAACTTTAATTCTTTTTAAGTAGAGAACGTAACGTTTGCACTACCTGGGCATATCCAGCAATGAATCTAGAGTAATATTCTGTCATGCCCAGAAATGACTTTATCTTTAGGTATAGGAACTTGAGAAATGGCTTGTGTGAGCAACAGTTTTGGTTTGATATTTGAAAATAAATGACGTGACCTAAATATTCCATTGACTGAGAAAAAAAATTGCGTTTATCACTGCCTAACCTTACACCAACATCATTAAATTTGTTCAGCACTTCTTTTTTTGTGTGTAATCATGCTGCTTTGCTCTTAGAAAACATCATCTTGGTATGCTTGTACACCATCAATTCCCTTAAGTATGTGGTCCATAAGTTTCTGAAATACACTAGCAACAGAGGCCAAATCCAAATTGTAATCTTAAAAATGTATAAGCTCCAAACGGAGTAATAAAAGTAGTTAAATCAGTAGAGAGGGAAGACAGTGGTATGTTGAGCGTAAGTCTAACAGCATAAAAAACACACAGCCACTAATACCTGCAAGCAAATCCTGGATTTTAGGGAGTGGGTGACAGTCTACTAAAATATTTTTGTAAAGAGTGCGTAAATCCGCACACAAGCGAATATTTCCATCCTTTTTTCTAACAATTACAATGGGACTGGCCCACTCTGAAGAATCAGTGGCCTCAATGATAACTTGAGACACCAATTTGTCAAGAAGCTTTTTGAGATCTTCTCTGACACTCAAAGGTATCGACCTTGGTTTGTGGGAGATAGGAATGGCGTTTGGTTTCAATTTGATCACATGTTCAAACCTGGATATTTTACCTATAGCAGAACTAAAAACTTCAGGAAATTCAGATATATGTTTTTGAACCTCATCATCCACACACTCTAAAATCATGGATACCATCACATCAGTAATTTGCACAGGGGTGTCTGAACCAGGTACCAATTTGAGGCCAATTTTGCCCAAATCTTGACAGCCTACAATATTCTTACCTTTTATGGCAACGCCTCCCTCCCTAGACAAGTTACGTTTTCACAGAAAAATCCAAGCATATCAATTTCTTTGTCACCATAAGCTTTTGGAGTAATATCAGTGACTGCCTAGTGATGTGAGAAGCCCAAAGATTCTTGAATAAAAGATCTGAAATGATTGTGACTGGAGCTCCTGAGTCTGCCATCATGTCAAGCTCAAGATCACCCGCAGTGACCTGACAGGTAGGATCTTTGGCTCTATGAGACTGATGAAAAGGAGCATCAGCATCATTAGAAAGAATTAGTCTTTCAGAATCATTTTGTAAAGCAATATTAAGTTCGGTAACATAAAATTCAATCATTAGCTTGAACAGCACTAACCTGAATTACATCTTTACCTCAACACACTGACTGAAAATGAGCACTCTTATTGAATATTGTATATATTTTACTCTAAGCAGAACAATTGGGGCTGTTGCCTATGTGAGAGTTGGACCCGCATCTATAGCATATAGCAGTAGGTTTTCTCTGAAAAGGTTTACGTATTTTGTTTTTGAAAGAAACTGCATTAATAGAAGAATCTGCATGAATTAAATTAACAGAAGAAAAGTTATCATTTGAAATAGATTTTGACGTGATTATAGATCTCTCAATACATTTCGGCATTTCAACAATCTCTGCTAGAGACGGGTCTCTACAGCATAATATGCGTTCTTGGATTTGTTTTATAATAGCAGCTATAAACAAATTGATCCCTAAGGTAAGTGTCTAAGGAAGGACCAAAGTTACAATTAGCTGCTAAGTTTCTCAAAGCCGAAATGTACTCCTCAACAGATTCATTAGGGTCTTGTTTTCTTTTCATGAAGTTGCATCTTTCAAGAATGACACTCGGTTGATCCAGAAATTTCTTATTAAGTCTCTGTATGTCATCTATATAAACTTCCCAACCATCTCCATCCCCTGCTGGAGGTAATCAAACAGGGAGGTTATCATATATTTGTTGACCAGCACTGCCCAAATAGCTGAAGAGAATAGCCAGTTTCCGTCTAGGGGACTATTCTGTATCTATGGCCACCAAATTACTTTAAAAGGAGTGAAACCATATGTTCCATGTTTCTTTTGGTTTCCCAGGAGGAGGTAAAAAATTACTCAATTGAACAATTTTCTGATTAGAAGCCATACTTTGACGTAAAGAAAGTACAAAGGAATATGTTTAAAATCTCACCAGTATTTCCCTTTAGAAGATAATATCCATAGGAGGAAACACAGTGTTAGGCCACAAGAATGCGAAAAAATTATCCTTGGTTCCTTCATAGAGACAACGGAAGCATTAAATGAAATTTGTGTGAAAGCGTGGAATGCCCAAGCAAAGGTGAAGAGCTACGATAGGAAAAAATAAACTTCCTTCCAAAGTAAGATGGCCGCCGTGTGTCCACTGCATGATGACGTCATTATGTGAGGAGACCTACGAGTTTCCAGACGCAACAAGAGGAAAGAAGCTGCCTGCCGAAAATACAATGCCAATAATAAGCCAAGTCCTGAGGCTTAAAGCAGAAGAAAAGGAATCCAGGAGGAAGTTGCAGGTAAGACAGATGGCAAAGAAGATGCGAGCTGAGAGTTCCGAAATGTCTTCTTTATGGTGAAACAGCACAAAAGTGGTGAAAATCCACCACTTGTTGCCAGATGTAAAGTGGGTATTGGTAGTAGCAAACAAAGAGCGAAGATCCAGATGAACTATAAATTCCTTATTGAAGCTTCAGGCGGAATACACAGGAGTGTGTCTGTAGGAAAGTAGGATCTGCTTTTATGGTTACCCCCACTTTTTGCCTGGTGCTAAGCTGTTGCTGACCAGGCTGACTGGGATCCCGCTAATCAGGACCCCAGTCTATCTGCTTTCTTCATAAATTGTATGTTCAGTACTTAGGTACACCCCAGATTGGATACTGGTACCCAGGGCATTGGTACCCTAGAGGTCTCCCATGGGCTAAAGCATGTATTATGCCACCCGTGAGAGACCATTCGAAATGGAACTGAAGGCCTGCCATTGCAGTCTGTGTAAGTTGGTGCCAGCACCACTTACTAAAGATATAGGGTTCCTATATCTAGGGTCACTGCACTTAAAACCTATAAGTCACCCCTCTAGCTTGCCTTTGCAATCCTGAAGGCAGGGTGTTTGGATCTTAGTGAGAGGGTGCTCCGACATGAGCAGGAGACCCCTGCAGCCTACGGAGTCCATTCTCTCGGGTTGTCAGTGAAGCAGCCATATACTATATAGTGGGGCACCGCGTAATTACACAATGACCATCTCAAAAACGGCTTCAAATAATCCTATCAAACATGTTGGAATCATACTCCTACACTGCAAAACGGTGTGTAAGGTATGATTCCAAGCACTGGAGGAGCCTTCCGTTAGGCTCTCAGTCTTCCCGGTGCCAGCCTAGAAGACCTGGACAGCACAAAATGGTTGACACATTTCTGCCCTCCTGCTGCTGAGCTAAGCTCGAGCAGGGGAAGGCAGAATACTAGGCATCCCATCACAGGGAGGTGTGACCACCTCCCAGATAGGATTTAGTGTATTGGGACCAGGTGGGTGCGCTTGCCAGCGCCACAAAGTCTGCATGAGGGGCACATTTGGTGTCCCTGTGCATAGTCCAGTTCAAACCAGTCCTAGGAGCCGTTGGCTCCTGCTCTGGCATGAAACTGAACAAAGGACATGGGAGTAACCTCCCCCCTGTCCCGACCCTCCCCTGGGATGATCCCCTGAATCTTCCCAACCCTTTCACTAGAATACTTAAGGGCTTACCTGAGTGTAGGACCCTAGATTTGTTGTGGGATAAGATTCAGATCAGACATCACTTCTACTTCTACCGTCTGGACTTCGTTTGGGCCTGACGTCGTCTCCCTTCCAGTCTGCTGCATTGTCTGTGCCTGTGCATAATACAGGAACCTTCCAAGGCAAAGAAATTTCCCCTGGACTGAAGGAGTCACTCCCCTGCATTCCCAGTCTCCTCAACTAAGTCGACCGGTCTGCAGATCCTGAGCTCCTCCAGAGTCTGTGGGCTCTGCAACACAGGTGATGGTTTTCCACAGCTCCCGAGGCCTGCCCTGGCCTCTCACCAAGTTTGAGGCCAGTATCCCTTGTGGGTAATGCAATAAATGAACCCCTGTGCACCGAGTCCAACTTGCAGTTGCAAGGGCTTGTTGGCTTTCTTCCAAAAAGACCTTCAGGCTCCAAGTAGCCCCAACCTCGAGCACCTCCTCTGTCCGTAACCTTTATCCACACCACATCGTGCGCATCGTGGCCTGCATTTTTGGTGAGCTGCTTGAGGTCCTCTCGCGACTCCAGTGCCTCCAGCCTGTGGGTTCATTTGAGGGTCATCTTTGTTTTCTTTGGGCCCCGCTGATTGCTCGGGGCCTGCCCTGACTCTCCTGCTTGTGGGAGTCCTCTGGACCTTGCTGGTCTCGATGTTGCTCCTTCTTTGATTCCTGCATTGGTTGCATTTGCCAAGGCTTGTAGTGCTCCTGCCGGACACCAACCCCTCAGCACACGACATCCTTCTTGCGACAGCTCGCAAATGGCTCCTGGTCTTCCTCAGCGTCATCTGGTCCTCACAGCTTCAGAGTCAAGGTCATCGTCATCCATCCTGCAACACCGACATCGGAAGGCATTCGTCTTCCAAGTCTCCTGGCCACTCCTTAGTGACATTGACTCTGTCCCCTCTGCTTGCTGGTACCCCTCATCAAGAATCCATTCTCGGATTCCACTGGACACTTTCTCCTTCCTCCACAGCTGCACTTTCCTGACTTCCTCCATTGGGTTCGACGGCGGTTTCCAACACCACTTCACACGTATGCACCCAGCTTCCCTGTTGTAGGTAACGTGGGTACTAGGGTATCCACAGATGGGGTGACTCTCCAACCTTGTGTCTTCCACGGGTTTTTTCAGAGTCCACTGAGAACGGTCCTTAATCTTTAAAAATCCAACTGGGACTTACACGTAGATTTGTACAGAGCACGTGGTTGTGTTCCCACACTGCACATGCTCTCCATGGGGTCCCTATCTACTTACCTTGGGTGGTTCTGTGGGTCCTCAGCACTTCTACGTCCTCTCGACAGTGTCTTGACTCAAGTCGTGGTTCTTATACCACTTTCTTAGTATATGGTTTGGTACACCCCAATGTGTATTTCGTGCTATTTACTCTGTTTCTTTGATAAAGTATTGTGTGCATTGTGTTGATCTCCGTGTAGGAGATATTGGAACATACTAGAGAGTAAATACATATTTTTTATAAATACTTGGTGTAATTCTTTTTCACTTAATCTATACTATAAGATTGCATGCTGGTAAAACTAGCTGCTTTGCACTCCTGGATTGAGCCTGCAGGCTGCTCTTCACAGCTACCACTTAGAGAGCTTTCTAAGGTTGTCTAAGACCTCCTAAATCACCATAAGGGTTGTCTGGACTGGTGCAAGGTGTCTACATAAGTGGACATCATATACCTGGCCAGCTTCTGACAGCGTCTCTCCTCCACAAAGATCAGGGTGCATCTGACTGTTGCAAGCATTCTGAGTTTGTTGAGGAGAAACGGCAGCTCGAGAAATACACTTTCAACTATAAACATGTTCACTTCAACGCATGCGGCGCTGGAATTAATGTACGTATCAGAACCTAATAAACATGGAGATAAACATAGTAGACACACCATAATTGTGTCTTCATAAGCATCATTACAGTAGTCCTAAGTATTTGCTGTCTGTTGTATGGTGGAACTTCACAACTTACCTCACAGTTATAGTGCGCTGCAAATCTCAAACTGTTATAAATGTGGACTGGTATCATATTCAGCGGGTGCATACTGTAGCAGAGTAATAGACTGTAATAAATGCATATGTATTGGTTCAGAATCATCTGTGCTCCCCTGCTTAGGTAATCTAATTTCTCTCACTAACAGAGCAATTTAAAAGAAAAAATAGACAATTCTTATAACATGTCTTTTCAGCTTTCGTTTATGAGTTCCAAGCACACATTCGTAGTGAAATCCGCCATTTTGTGCGCACTTGGAAGAGTCTTTTCATTCCGCGCGCCGTGTATAGAACATTGTGACCCTGAACGTGCTCGGAGCCTTCTCTTCATTGTGAGTATCCGTCCGCGAGCAGGGGCCCAGAAGCCTTTGATTGGCCGGTGATTCAGTACATTTGTATTCGGGAGCTTTTGACAGATCTGGCACTGTTCGGGTTCCTGGCTGTCCGATTTTAATCATTTCAACTGAGTTCTGAAGGCCTGTGCCACCGAGAGCAATTAGCGCGCGAAACCGGTGCCAAGTTATTCTTCCTCCGAGGCCCTTTCCCACTCCTGTAGCCACAAGGTATCAGTGCGATGCTCTCTAATCAGGCTCACGGGCTTGTACTACGATGTAAAACGTAACATGCTAAGTAGGCAAATTAGGCATTACGTGCTTGCAGAAAGCAACGAGACATGAAGGGGGAGTTGAGGCCCTTAGCGCGAACTTTTCGCTTACCCCAGCTCAACCCTCCAGCTAATGATCAGGAGCTGTGAACAAGCTCTTGCGTTTTTGGTTCAGTTGTACCAAAGCAAGGACAGTGTCTGATGAAGAGGTCATAGCCATTTTAAGGTATATTGAATTAATAACCACTGTTGTTGTGCTCGTGTCTGTATTACACCGACAGCACCACCGTGTGGCAGAGTGTCATAAGCTCCAGTGCTGACAATAAAGTGTTGGTGGCAGCACCGGAAACCACTGGATCAAATTAAGCACTGGTATTAACGTTCATTCTCAAGGCTATGTAGTTAATTGATCACCTACTTATGGGCGTGCAATCCAGCTTTGGTTAACTAGAACAGTACCTCCACTAGAATGGGTCCAAGCTCATTAAAACAATACATCACCTCTAGTTAAGATTAAACGATTCTTTTACAAAAGTCCCACTCGATACTTATGCACTATATATGTTGCGCGCTAGCATTAGCACAAGCGAATCTTGGACCTGATATAGTGATGTGCTCCATGTGAACACATCTGCCAGTATCAATGACCCAAACAAAGTAAGGCCAAGCCTTGTCCCTGCCCAGGGATAGGTCTTCGTGTTTCATAAAAGATCATTTTTCACTTCCCTTTTTTATCCAGACAATATTTCAGAAACAGCATCTTCTGTCCTGCAGCTTTTACAAGGCGCATATCTGTGCTATTTTTACCACTGCAGCAGCTCCATATCAATATTTTAAAAGAAAAACAAGAGATTCCGACGTTGCCCTATAAATACAACTTGACATTTTGGTCAGACAGTTCTGTCCCTCCCCCCCGGGCATTTGTAAGCTAGCTGTTTGCTACAGAGTAAGTCCAACGTGAAGGCGACACAGTGCAATGTGGCAAAAGCGCAAGGGCATTCGGTAAGAGAGTAGAGGAGGATAAAGCCTTCTCCTTAAAATATCGGTACATCACATGCCCACGGCTTTAGAAGGTTTCCTCAGACTTGGAGGCTGAATGACAAACTCAAAACTTCAAGGGCACTTCAGAAACAATGCCCAGGTAAACGGACCATTGTTCTGTGGGGTTTCTTTGTAAAACTGACGTGAACTAACAGGCATGTGCTTATGAAGAGGTCACCTCCGCTGCACGCCCTTGCATTTATAATAACGTGGCCTATGCTTACGGTTTCTCTGTCGCAGTCATGTCTCAATTTAATCCACTCACATATGTGTTCTTGTGTGTATGTATCTTAGAATCTCTGGATGGTCTGTCGAACATGCCCTTGAATTTTTCAACAGACACCCGGCTGACAGAAAATGTCAGTGGGTGTTTTCATTCTCTGTCTTTGACGCTGTTCTTTTGTTTCGTAACTTAATTATGTGAGAGTTTCTTGGGCCTGACTTAGGCTCAACTTCACAAGTTTCACCAGCCCTAGAAAAATGTGATTGCATAGTTCAGAATACCGGGATCAGTTCACCTCCATTTTGAGAGGGCTTGTGCAAAGCAACACGAAATCCACCTGGTTCACCACCAACCTCCGAGAATCCAAGCACTCTTGTCTTTGACTGGAGAAAACTTGGAGAAACTGCAAAACTCCAAAAACAGGCTCCGCCTACAAGGCCACAACCACAGCACACCACCAACTCATCAAATCAACTATGGGAAACTTCATCCAAGACAGAATCCTCTCCAACGCCCACAATTCCAAGGAACTCTGCGCCATCATAAAAGAATTCACCAGACCCAGGTCCCTCCCTCCCTCCCAAGACCTCTGCAATAAACTCAGCTCCTTCTTTCACCACAAGATCAAGACGCTCTACGACAACTTCGAAGACCATGGCACCAACTCAACATCAGCTATGCCATCCAGCCTACCCTCCTCACCTGGACCCCTCTCAGCACAGAAGACACCGCAAAGACTATGAAAAGCATCCACTCCAGAGCACCCACTGACCCCTGCCTCCCACACATCTTCCACAGAGCCGCCATCGCACCCAAACTGTGACGAACTATCAACTGTTCCATCGAAACAGCCACATTCTGTAGACCCGACAGATCAAAAGAACTTCAGGCCCATCTCTCTTCTCCCCTTCGCCGCCAAAGTCATAGAGAAAGTCGTCAACACCCAGCTAGGGCACATTATGGAAACCAACTACATCCTCGACTCCTCTCATTCCGGATTCTGCAGCAACTACAGCACCTAGACTGCCCTCATAGCCGCCACTTACTACATCTGCACTGTCCTCGACCAAGGCCACACTGCAGCCCTTATCCTCCTAGACCTCTCAGCAGTCTTCGACACCGTCTCCCACCCCACACTAGGAGCCAGACTCCGCGACACCGGCATCCAGGGAACTGCCTTAGACTGTATTCGATCTTTTCTCTCAGGCAGGATACAAAGAATAAGACTTCCGCCCTCCTCTCTGAACCTACAGAGATCGGATGCAGAGTACCCCAAGGATCTTCTCTCAGCCCCACGCTCTTCAACGTCTACATGGCCCCCCTCGCAACCATCAACATAGTGTCATACTCCGATGACACCCAGCTCATCCTCTCTCTCACCAAGGAACCCGGCATCACCAGGCACAGTTTCCAAGAAGGAATGAAGGACGTCACATCCTGGATGAGCAGCAGCTGCCTGAAGCTCAACTCTGAGAAAAGAGAAGTCCTCATCCTCGGATCCACCCCTCCACATGGGACAGCACCCGGTGGCCCCTGCCCTCGGAAACCCTCCCACCCCTACGGACCATGCCAGCAACGTCGGCATCATACTCGACTCTTCACTCACCGTGGACCGCCAGATCAACGCCCTGTCCTCCACATGCTTCAACACCCTCTGAATACTCAAAAAGAGCTTCAAATGGACCCGCGCCCCCTGACTCCAGGAAGACCGTCACACACGCACTCATCACAAGCAGACAGGACTACGGAAACGCACTCTTCGCCGGAATCAACAAAACACTCCTCCGTAAACTCGAGACCGTCCAGAATGCCGCAGCCAGACTCGTCCTCGAAATCCCACGCCATGACTACATCTCCCAACACCTCCGCGACCTCCACTGGCTCCCCGTCAAAAGAAGAATAACCTTCAAACTGCTCACACATGCCTACAAAGCCCTCTTTAACACCGGACCCCAATACCTCATTGGAAGAATCTCATTCCACGCCCCCAAGAGAAACCTCTGCTCCGCTGACCTTGCCCTAGCCACGGTCCCCTGAATCCACAGGGCCAGAGCGGGTGGCAGATCCTTCTCCTACATCACAGCCAAGACGTGGAACAAACTCCCCCTCTACTTCAGACGAAGCCCAACACTGCACGTATTCAGAAAGGATCTCAAAACCTGGCTCTTCGGATGACCACGGAGCATCTTGACCCCCCCCCCCAACGCCTTGAGACCCTCAGTAGCACACTTTAAAAAATCCCTGATTAATTGATTGAAAGCATTAATCTATCATCTTACAGCAGCAGACCAAGGACCATGGGGAACGAAGCAAGGACTAGAGGAGCAGCTGTGGGTGCTAAGTGCTGCAATGTCTTGTTCTACACTGCCCGTATGAAGAATTTAAGTTTACCTGGGAGCAAACAGGGGTATGCTTACTTATGTGACAATGTATTATTCCCAGCAATCGGTTAAAACATTTCGCCCAAAACTTGGCTTGCAGAGGAACTGCCTATTGGGAGCTGCTTGCTCCCCAAAACTGTCAGTGTATGAGGGTGGCTAATGAGGATGTCGAAGAAGGTCATAGGCTGCCCTCTTGTGTCATCGCAAGCTCTTTTTTTCAGTATGGTTTTTCAGAGTAATTTATTCCCATTTTATAGCTGCTTCTCCTTTCTTATATGAGCGATCTTCACTGGAATGGCTGCACCATGACTCCACTTTTGATGGTAGGCATGTATAGCACCATGTAGCTACCTCTCTCGTATACCCATTTTAAAATCCTGCTTGTCCAGTACTCAGTGACCAGCTTTCACCATTACTTGAGAGGGCCAGGAAATGAAAGCTCGCAACGCAGATTTTCCAAGAGACCTACTCCTAAAGTTCTTTGCCAGCAAACATTAGTAAAATATGTAATTTTGCTGCTTCTGAGTAAAGCTTTGTTGTTTTTTTCCCCTCTAAATAGGGCGCAGGTCGGTAGCCTCCAATTATTCAGCTATCTTGTGTTTGGCTGTTATCTACTTTAATTTTGCTCAATGGGCTTTGATCACACTGTGGGTATTTTCCTTAAGTCTTTCACCGTTTTTTTTTAATTATTCTGTTAACAAACCCCTCTTTTGTATAACTTCCATTCTTGCATGCTGCTCTTCCTGAACCTTTTCATTGCCATCCGTCTTCCTTCGTGGGATGCATTTAATCTTTACAATGAGTGTAATTGTACAATTTTTGTAATTGTGTAATTAGTATAATTGTGAACCTTCCCCCAAGGCCTTTGAAACAACCATACAATGTGCATTGTTCTAAAAAACGGATTTTGGCAACAAAGGCAAACTAAAGTATGCAGAACATATCAGCGGATCCTAACACGTAAAAAAGTTTTGTTGGATTTTGCAGTTGTCATAGTCAAGGTATTTAGAAATGTCTAATGTAAAACGTTTAACGATATAAGGCAGTCAATGCATCCTTGTGTTGTCCGACCACATTTCAGCTAAGAAAATAGTAAAGCTGTCAGAGTGCCAGCTACAAACATTTCCATAACAGCACTTTCTACTTTAAAAAAACACCTTCTCGTTTTCTAATAAAAATATTGGCTAAATTCCAAATTTCAGAGCCTAGAAACTGTTTGGAAGATCATAAATCACCATCTTGTCTACTCGATGTAAGTCCTTTTATTGCGATTGTAGCGGTATTTTTCGCCAATAGAGAACCTTGTGTAGTTTAAAGTGCCGTTTTGTACTGCATATGCAAGCCCCGTCGTGCAGCTGTGGCACCCACCGTTATTGAGCGTGGGCCTGAAGCTTGCACATGGCTTTGATCACTTGTGTTGAAAGTCTGGAGATGAACAGCGGGTACGGCTGTAACCAAAATAATCAGATAATTGCAAAGGAGGGAAAAGAAAAATACTAGGAAAAATGCAGCAGGGCTGACACAATCATTCTCTTCTGCTGCTCCACTGCTAGGATACAAAGTGGACTCCTTGAAGTGCCGGTCACACGCATCACTCCCACATCTCCACAAACACCCAGGAGATAAAAAGTATTTAATAGCAGGGGAACGCGGCATAGAGCAGGCACTGACAAAGAAAATACGTATAGCTACATGTTAAAATTTCCACCCACCTGGATCCACCATCAAAACCTGCGTTACATAATGTGAGGTAGCCATATTTATTGAGGCACCTACAGAAATACCCCAACAAATAAGGTTCTTGTAGTAATGTCTGCTTCATAACACTTAGCAGCTCTAAGGACGCCCTTCTCTGACTTTTCAATATGAAGTAGACGATTACTATTCCAAGAGATGCAGCGTACCAAGGACTGAGTGTAGCAGCGAGGGTGCAGCTGTCAGAGCGAACTGCAATGTGTGAGACCACGGCCGAGGCCCCATGCTGGAGGATCCAATGGCTGAACATTATGAAATAGTAAATTAGTGAAGTTCTCTCCCAACCCACCCCATACCTCGTAGCGGGAATCTTCTGTCGTGAATAAACAATGAATGTGGCTAATGGGGGGGCTACGGACAAAGGGTCGTCGCACGTTCCTTTATAACCCTAGATCGCCCCTAAAAGAGCAAAAGGACAACACCAAAACAATGACTCATCCAGAAAATCACACCCGGACTACCAACAGTAGCCCAGATTATCCAAAGTAAATGGGTGGCGTCACAAAGAGATGTGCGGGTCTATATTCATTTGGCCCCTAAATGGCGACAGTGTTAATCAAGCTGTATCATTGTTTTAGCAGGACAGCATTATCTTATTTTTTACTATTGATGTCGCTGCCAGTCAGGGCAGATGATTCATGTTCCATTCTAGACAGGTCATCATAGTCAGATTAAAAGGGTGGTCACGACACTCCAGTCTCGTTTCGTAGGCGGTTGAATCTTGACCAAGGGTCTTCTCCCCAAGGATCAGCACCAACCTCTGGCCTCGATAATATCAGGTCTTTCCTTTCTAGGTGTTGTGATTGATTTGTGCATTGCCAGGTTCTGCAACGCTCCCACATTTAATTGTCAGTCTCCCATATCTTCTCAGCCTCACCTTGCAGCCAGAGTCCAGAGGTTCCCAGCCTCTGTTGCTCCTTCTTGTGGGATTTCGAAGAATAAAGTGCTACCCTGAAAGAGTATTTTTAATTTAGTTGAGTAAAGTGTAGCTGATATTCATTGCTCTCAACTTCTTTTTTAACTCCCTGAAAAGATTTGAGGAGCAATTGGGTAGTTGTTGTATAATCAGTGAAGATCAGTATGTGTTGAGAGTCATAGAAGACGTTTTCTTTCAGTCAGGCACCCACCCATATTTTGTCCCTGTTGTTATGGTTGAGAATATGTGCAATTACTGGGTGGGGTGAGGGCACCCGGAGGTGGTCTCCAGACCCTTGTGCAGTGAGAGTGCTCAATGATAAAGCATAGAGACAGATTCACCTCGGGAACCCATTCACGGATCCACTGTGTCAAGGACTGGACTAAGTCTCTGGCATCTACGTTCTCTGAAAATCGGAAGAAGGTTAGATTGTTTTTGACATGAGCGACACCCAGCATCATCTGCTCTCCTTTCTAGGGAGCTGGCTGCTTCTGTCAATTTATCGGCTCTCTTTTTCATGTTTTTTATGGAGTCCTCTGCCACTGCGATTCTGCTTTCAGCTGCAGCAATTCTTTCCTCTGCCTGTCGCAGGCCTTAGCACAACAGAGAGACATCTGCTTATACCTCTTCAATCCTAGTTTCTAGTGTTTCTCTAGAAGATTAAATGGCTTGAATTATTCTGTCTGTAGATTGGAGACTTTCAGGTGTCTCTGCTCTGTCGTTGGGGTGGCAAGCCAGGGAGGATCGTGCAGGTACAGTTTTGTAAGGTAGCTTGCTTGAAGGCATGAGTAGCTTTATCTCATACCATGTTGAGGTGGGATGTACAAGTCTCTGTGGAGGATAAGGTACCAGGTCCAGTGTCACCCTGGAGATCAGGGAGACCAAAGAGTATATGTGTAGGACACCATCAATAATAGTCAGACGGCTGTGACCCACTAACCCCTGGATTATTTGTCGACTTCTATGGTCCAAGGTGGCATGAGCAGTACTGCCTACCCCCTGAACAAAGAAGTATCACCCACATCTATGGAGCCTGGCAGAGGGGCTAAGGACCAAACTTTGTCCCATCTATTTGTGTGTTGTTGTGCCTCTGATTGTAAGTATACAGTGTAAGGAATGGCCAGCAAACTGCAGATCCTGGGTTGTAATGTCAATGAGAAGTGCTACATATATTTATGCCCAGCCCTCAAGTGATATTGGAGTCTGGAATGGGCACAGGTCCAGGTGAGAGAACAGAAGCTGCAACAAAAGAAGGGGTGAGGTGGTCTTCTCTGGGGCCGCTGCCTTGTTAATCCCCAGCAAATAGCCAGTCAAGCCTCAACTTCCCACAGGCTCCACCTCCCAGACCCCAGCTGTGGTTGATGGGCACGCTCAATGAGGGAGGGAAAGAGGGAGTGCCCTAGTCTCAAACATGTCCCTGTGCCATCTTGCTCCACAATGGGTCCTGACAAATTCCCATGTTTGGAGGGTAAGGCTGAAAGGGTCCAATACCAGTGATTCTCAGTTGGGAGACCACTGTAAGGGCACAAGCTTAACCCCAGTTCAATTCCAGGCCATCGTGGATAGCGTACCACAGAGAACGCAGGGGTGGGGATGGCCCCAGACCAACAGAAGCCCCCATGTGGTTGCCTGGCCCACCTCGATTTCTCCACGGAGTCCCAGCTGATGACCCCTGCCACTGACAAGCATCTGTGCACCCATGTCACAAGCGATCCTTGCAGAGTATCTCTTCTGGCCACTGCCAGTCTCGCAGGATGAGCTTTGCTCACACTCCAGACTGCCTGCCTCAGACCTCCAGGTCCAGTGCCCCATCACCGCAGCTGAATTTTCAGATGACAGCAGTTCTCAACTTGGAGGTCTCTCTCAAGGGGCACAGGCAGTACTCCGTCCAGTTCCAAAGCACAGCCGACAGCGGGCTCCGAGGTGTCTGTCCCCTAATCTACTTGAAATTCTCTAGGGATTCCCATCTGATGGTGGCTGCCTCCAACAGGTGTCTGGGCCCCCGCTGTCACAAGCGAGGTCTGCAGAATATCTCATCTGGTCAGCACTAAATCATAGGGCGCGCACCCTCCAATGCCATACTTCTCCACCCTCATGCCTCCGACCACTTCATCACCGAGCTCAATTCCACCCCTGGGTTCACCTTCATAATACAGGGCTGCAGCAGGTAGGCTTCTTGTCTCCTCACTCCTCGACTGCCGTCAGATGTTAATGTAGGAGCCTCAGTAAAACACAGTGTTCTTCATGGCTCTGCAGCATTGCCCAGGACTGCTGACTCGTGTGTAGGCCAATGCAGTATGGACAACCACAGCTGTAGCACTGGGACAGTGGATTTTCCAGCACCATTGATGTGCTGTCGGCTAACTTCAGCTCTGGAGGCGGGGTTTGTAAACCCCACGTTGCCTGCTTAGTGCAGAACTCTGAAGGATTTATGGGGATCTTTAGAGAATGGCCTGCCATCTTGGCAAACCAAATCATGTCACTCGGTGATGGTCGTATTGGTGGTGATGCTGTTATTGATGTTAGTGCTATTACTGATGACGGTGTTTTTGATGGTGGTAGTGAGACTATCAGAATGTGCACAATTAAAAAAACAATGAAAACACATAATCTAGAGTGTAAGCGTGGCCTGGAGCTAATGTGGTTTTAGCACCATATTTGCTTTCACTTCCATCGGGCCACTACAAGCTGCAATCATTCTGTGGCGGAGGATTCCATCTGCATGGGCGAGGGTGCTCAACAGAATAAAAAATGCACAAGGAACGCAAACAGTGCCCTGAGAGACTGACCAACCCGCTGCGAAGGATCAGACTGTTGGCAGGCCGAATCACTTGGGAGAAAATATGGTGGCTGGGAATGACTGCTATTGGGACATAGATTATAGACACCAGCATGTCAAGTGAGGTGTGATGTCAAGTTAGAAGGCTCATTGGAGTCTTCACTTGCAAGGGCCCCCACACAGAGAGGATTTGCGGGGGCCACACAAGAGACAGAGACCCCAGCCACTGGGTCATGCTGATGCACCTTGGAGGAGCATTCTTGTCCAGAGATAGATAACTGAGTGGTGCAGACATTGACAGCAGTGCACAAGGCGTGGTAGGGATGTAGATAAGGGCAACTTCTACGACAGAGACCTCATAAACTTCTGGAGGGGCAGCAAGAATTTGGGACCAACGGATAAGGAGGGCCAAAAAGTTAGACAGCAGTGCGACCTTCACTAGCGTGCCACCATAAGAGCACTGAAAATAGGCCTAGACTGTGTCCCCTTCAAAAACGCACACGTGCTTTGTAACGCTGACAACACTGATGTTCTGGAGCTGGGTGCTGACTTCACCCTAATTGCCACGCTTCGGTGTGGGAATAAAAACAAAGCAAGGGCCTCATGTTCAGAACAATACCATGTGCATACAATATTGCTATTTAATATGGTGCCGCTGATCATGACACAGAAATGCAGAGTAGGGTGGGCCACCAGGTGAAAACTGGCAAAAACACTGAGATCCTGTTGGCCAAGCACACTGCCGGCTGTCCCTTTACGTGGCACTAAAACACATGCCCTTCATACAAGCAACAGCAGGCGACTGGGGCATGACCAAATATTGCCTGCCCATTGGGAACATCATTAAAATGACCTCTTAGATCCAAACTAAAAAAAGACCAATTTGGTTCCCACTTAAACCCAGTTTGGAAACACACATTAAAATCAAGGCAACTGCACCAATCAACTGCCCAGCAATGACCACCTCAACTCATGTCTCCAGTGCCCTTCAAACTGCCACATTGGCTACAGAAAAGATGAGTAAGCTAGAGACTAACCTGACAGCCATATCATCCACCAAAGAAACACTAGAGCATAACATAGACACAGTGGGGTTCGAACTAAGCTTGGTCAGGGATAGCCAGAGGAAAATAGCATTGAGAACTAGCAAAACAGAAGCCACACTAACACTGACCTGAAAGCCATAGTGAATGAATCTCCATAAGCATATGCAAGACCTCAGAACAAACGTGTTTCCGCTAGTATAGGGCAGTATAGGGCAGAAGACTTGGAAGAGCGACCCAGGAGAAATAATATTCAGGTGGTCAGACTGTGAGAGAAAGTAAAGGTAACCCAATAAGTTGAATTTCCCAGAAACTTGTATAGCAGAAGAAATGGGGTGAGAGGGACTGTCACCATTCTACACACTGGAAAGAGTGCACAAAGACCCAGTAAAGCCTACATTCCAAGGAGCTCTCCAAAGCTAGTGGTGGCAAGATTATTGGACTTTTGAGGCTGAAACATGATCCTGCAGAACGATACAGGAGAGAGGGCACGTCAAGGTAAAAAATACAAAGGCAATAATCTTTCCCAACTTCATTGTGGCAGTGCAACAGCATAGAGCAACATTCATTGAAGTGAAACAGAAACTTCAAGGCATGAGCATATAATATGTCATTCCCTTTACAGCCACACTAAAAGTGATAGCCCATAATGCCTCTTAATTCTTCATTGGCGCTCAGGGTGTATGGAACTGGATAGGCAGTAGGGACGAATGGCCAGCACACTCCTGGGTGGCATGAAATGCTGGGAAGATAAAGTGCTTGGGTAGAAGGGCATACGCCAAAAGACCAGATCACCAGCAAGAAATAGAACAAACAGTAGCAGCAGCCCAAAGCCTGGGGATCAGACTATTGTGGAGACTTCCATGAAGTCAGCAGGAGATGAGACCAACCCGAACTCGAATTAGTGCCATTCCTCAGAGGAAGCACTGTGGATACCAGAAGTAGCGCCCAAGACGGCATATGGACTGATATCAGCAACAGAGTTTGTGCATTGTTCTCATTTAACAAAAGCTAATATTGTCAAGGTGACCCAATGCTTGATATTTGGCGTTGCTAGGCCTGATTAACGTTACTCAGAGAATACTGCAAAGTGTTGACTGGGGCTGTGCGTCGAACTTGCTCCAAGACGTCTCCACCTCATCACCCACTTCATTGTCAAATCGTGTACACTGGTATATAATTATTAGAACGTATTTCTTTGATTATAGATAGGGGGTTGCTGCCCTCCAGTCCTGGGGATCGGATGTTGGGGTCGTTAGATATGCATTTGTTGACAGGGTCTCTGGAAGGCGAAGACGAGTCCCATTGACTGTGAACGGGGACATTAGAGCAAACAATTACACTAAACCACTTGAGATTATGCACATCGGTTGAAATGGTGACCCAGTTTACCCCTATTACCATAGGCACTGAGATTAATTTGAAGTTCTGCATTTACAGCGTTAGAAGACTGAAGGACACTGCAAAGAGATATAAGGTCCAATCATACTTAAAAAGAGATGAAGACAGGTGGCTTTTTGCACAGAGTAAGCCATACACTGATAGAGGAATTAGCCCTACAGAAACATTGGAGGGGCTGCTATACTATAAACACTACTCAGCCTATGCCAGTAGCGTCCTGGCCTGGATTTGCTCAGGTGTACCATTCCAGGTCTTCACAACCAAAGCAGATATACGGGGCGTCATGTCATATTGAGCGGAAGGTTAGACAGAATGGATATTGTGCTCATAAATGTGTAAGCCCCTAATTTGGCCCGACAACCTTCCTAACTGAGATATCAGCGCGCTTCGCTATACGGACGCACTGCCCAATGATAGGGTAGGGTGGAGGCTGGGTGACTTTATTTGCGTTGCTGATATAGACCTAGGCAGGTTAACCTCCCAGGCTACTGACTACATCAATGCTGACATCTGCCCACAAGTTTGCAGATTGTCAATCGCAATGGGATCTGACAGACTCCTTTAGGGCTCTCCATACAGGGATGACTAGTTATTTTACTCGCCCATCGAGGGCTTACTAGTCAGACTGGACAAGTTAGTCTGTTTGACTCGGCTGCATATTGAGCAAGTCGAGTATTTATGCAGACCACTCTCAGATCACAGCACTGCATTGTTAACCATGGACTGTGGAGGACCTGAAACAGCAATCTCTACAAAGAGGTTACAGATGGCGACATTAGAAGATCAAGCTTTCAGGCACTCAACACGAGACAGTACAACATTATTTAAGAGAAAACAGGGGCAGCAGCACATCCTCCATACTGCTCAATGGGAAGCATTTAAAACTGTCATACTCGGATTTTGCTTTAAGACAGTGGTTGGGGTCAGGCCAATGTTATCGTGGGAGGCAGATATACAACAAAATAAACTGAGAGAGCTGGAGAGGGAGAGACCCAGGAATCCCACATATCTGACCAGGAAATGTATGAAGATTACTTCAGATAATAGACAGAATGTCAGATTCATTTCTCTGAGCAGCAGTATTATGGTGATAATAGCATTTGACTCACTCTTGTGGGATATCGCCATACTATAATGGAACACTTCGCCCTGGGTGGCAGGTTTCTGACCTGGACGTCATTGTTCTATGCTAATTCCACAGCCAGAGTTCAAAAGGCATGGGTAATTTGGAACCTCAACCCAGCTGGTGGAAGGACATGGCAGGGATGCACCTTTCCCCTACTTCTGTAGTAGGGGATCTCTGTGTATAGTCATAATCTATGAATAGTCCCGCCCATGTGAGGGGACCCCGGAGCAATCAAAATATCTCTTAAGCTGTCCTGCATTTGCAAACCTGCAAAGACACTTAAGAGACAGACAAAATAATACAGCCTAATAACAATATGGCTGCACTGGCCAGCACTTCCTCTGAAGTGAACACAAAAGCCAAAATAAAGTTTAAATGTCATTTTTATTCACATCTGACATGTTCCTTTATTGTATCACACTCCCTTCACCAAAATCCCTTTAAACAATAGAGAGGAAGGGGTGGACAGACAAGCCCTATAGGCTGTCATTATGTGTCTGCTAAAGGGATACCGTGCCTTTAAGAAACTCTCCAGAGACCCCCGGTATCCCAGGATGCACAGCCCAAGCAAGTTACTTTCAGTTCTTTATTTCCGGCTCCTGCTAGCAGGACCCTGGAGCTTGAGCTCTACCCCTTTGGGTGGATATTTGGACTAAATTTTGGATTTTTGGATAAATAGTGTGTTCATTCGACGTCTAGAGCCTTTCTCTACTGCATCCTGCATTTTGGTGCAATTTGCCCACTCTTAACATGGCTTTATTTGATAAATGCCCTGAGTGTGGGAAGAAAAAGGCCAAGACGGACCCACATGATGTCTGTATCCTCTGCTTGTCATCCTCACATGTCCCTGCTACATGTGCCATCTGCAAGACCTTCTCCAAGAGGACCCTGAGGGACAGAGAGAAGATTCGCCTCCAGGGACAGGAGAAGCAGAGGACAGGTGGGACTTCGGGGCATGGAGGGTCTCATTCCCCTTCCTCTGCCCATGCTTCAGCCACTGGAGGGACCTCCGGGCAGAAAAAGCAGCAGAAACGACACCTACCGGCTGGTAGATCGCGTTCGACGTCGAAGGCGACGACGTCGACGGCGAGAGGTAAAGCACCGGTGTGTTCGCCGTCGATCCAGGGCTCTGGATCGCGGCGTTCTCGACGTTCGACGTCGAGAGAGGGGCCGGCGAGACCTAGGACTAGGTCGCCGTCGAGGATTCCACGGTCGACGTCGACACACCATTGACGTCGTACCGAGCCCCGCGATGGATCGACGCCGACGACATAGACGCCGAGACACCGGCGACTGCCGTCGAGACGAAGAAGATCGCCGTCGAGGCACAGATCGCCGTCGAGGCACAGATCGCCGTCGAGGCACAGATCGCCGTCGAGGCACAGATCGCCGTCGAGGCACAGATCGCCATCGAGGCACAGATCGCCGTCGAGGCACAGATCGCCGTCGAGGCACAGATCGCCGTCGAGGCACGGATCGCCGTCGAGGCACAGATCACCGTCGAGGCGAAGGAGATCAACGTCGAGGAGACATCGTTCACCGTCGACGTCGAGAGACTCTCCGTCGACCCGACGTTCGACGTCGAGGGGCCACCGTTCGACGTCGAGGGGACGCCGGACGGCGAGGAGACGCCGTACAAGGTCGACGATCAGTTCGACGTCGGTGACATCTGGTAACACGTCTTCGGTGATTACGATCTCCAGTCGTGGATCTAGGAGACGACGGCGCTCCCCCTCGTTTACTTCAGCACGGGATAGGCCCGCCAAGAAGAGAAGGGTGGACGGGAGTCCGGACAGTGCTGGTCCTGGTTCTCCTGCAAGGAGTGATGGAGCTCCGCAGCCTCTCCCTCAGCCACTGCCTCAGAAGCCTCCTACGCCTCCTCCGCCTCCTCCTCCTCCTCCTCCTCCTCCTCCTCCTCCTCATCCTCCTCCTAAGCGGCCTACGCCACCTCCGCCACCGCTGGTGCCGCAGCCCCCGCCGTCTCCTCGGCTACCGGCGATTCCTAAGGCTCCACGCAGACCGAGGTCACGCTCTCGATCTCACCGGAGGTCACGGAGTAGACACAGGTCGTCCACTCACACAAGGCATGGACGACGGAGGTATAGATCTCGTTCCAGAGGCACGAGGTATACGGACTCTTCTGGCAATGGACTGCTCTCCCCCTCGCTGTCGGAAACTCCGCCTACTCGAATCTCGCCGGTGGATGATATTGCCACTTTCCAGGATGTGCTGATGAGGGGGGCGGCAAAATTGGGAATCTCCGTAGCAGTCCCGGTTCCCACTACCTCGGTGATATTTGAGACATTGCACAAGGCTCACCTGTCACGCCCCCTCCTTCCTTTGGTTCCGGGTTTGGAGGAACCAGCCATGGAGGTTTTCTTGACTCCTGCAGTGGTGAAGTCTGCTCCCTCACGGTTGCAGAAGAAGTACAGGGCCCCTGATTCGGACCCGGCGTTCCTCAGGGTGGACCCTCCCCCGGACTCTGTCATTGTGGTTGCGGCTCGTAAACAACACTCCACGACGCCCTCTTCCACGGCTCCTCCGGATAAGGAGAGCCGCAAGATGGACTCCTTGGGGAGGAGAATGTGCTCTACGTCGGCCACGACTATGAAGGCTGCTAGCGCCTCTGCCCTGCTGGGTCGCTATGACCGATCGCTTTGGGACTCTCTGCAACAGTTTGCTGCCTCCCTGCCTAGGGACAAAAGGGAGGACTTCCAGGAGGTGCTGAACGAGGGCATGATGGTCTCCAACCAGATCATCAGTGCGGCGGGGGATGTATCGTTGCTGGCGGCCCATGGGTACTGTCATGGAGTACACATGAGGAGACATTCCTGGCTGAGGCTTACCTCTCTCAAACCTGAGGCGCAGCAAAAGATTGCTAACTTGCCTTTCTCTGGCTCGACGTTGTTCGGGTCTCATGCGGATGACGAGATGGCCCGCATGAAGGCCGAAGCAGAAACCCTGAAGGCCGTGGGGTTGGAAAGACCCAAGGAGCAGAAGAAGTCATTCCGTTCCTATGGCAGGCGTTATTCTAAGCAACGTGGTCAAGGGCGCCAGTCTGGTCACCAACAACAGCACCAGCAACAACAACAGTTCCCGAGGCAGTCCTTTCAGAAGCGCCAGAGGGGCAGAGGCCAGCATCAATCCTCGTCGGGGAACAAAGGCCCGGCCGGGTCGAAGCCCTGAAAGGTCACTTCCCCCTCATCCGTTACCCGCTCCGGTGGGGGGAAGTATTCAATTCTACCTGGCAGAGTGGAGGACAATAACTCAGGACAAGTGGGTGCTGAATATTGTTTGCAATGGATACAGTCTTCGTTTCACCAGCCCGCCTCCTCAGATTCCACCAGTGCGCTCTCCCTTCATGGTGCGGGAGCTCCAGGGGGAGGTGGATGTTCTGTTAAGGAAGAAGGCGATAGAAACTGTTCCTTTGAGGCAAAGAGGAAAAGGCCTTTACTCCAGGTTCTTTCTCGTCAGAAAAAAGGACAAGAACGAGTTCAGGCCTATTCTACATCTGCGTCAAGCAAACAAGTGGATCCGCAGAGAAAAGTTCCGTATGTTGTCCCTGCATCAGATTTACCCTTAGTTACATCGAGGAGACTGGCTGTGCGCCATAGATCTGCAGGACGCTTACTTTCATGTGCCGATCGCACCAAAGCATCGCAAGTTCCTGAGGTTTCTGGTAGGCAACAACCATTACCAGTATACAGTACTCCCGTTTGGTCTGAAGTCTGCCCCACGGACGTTCTCCAAGTGCATGGCAGTGGTGGCAGCACACTTGCGGAAGAACAAAGTGTTTGTGTATCCATACCTGGACGATTGGCTGATAAAGGCTTCCACGTTCCGGGAAGCCCAGTGTCACTTCAACAGGACAGCTGCCTTGCTTCATCGCCTGGGGTTGCACATCAACATGTCAAAGTCAGTGCCGATCCCTGTGCAGTGTCTCCAGTACTTGGGGGCCTCAGTCAATACCTTCAACGCAAGCGTGTGTCCTTCGGAGGAGAGACGCTTATCGATCCGTGGGAAGGCCCTGCACCTCCTCTCAGCCCACTCTCCTACAGTGAAGACGGTGTCCTCCTTACTGGGGTCGATGGCTTCCTGCATCTTTCTCACCCCCAATGCACGTCTGCATATGCGGCCCCTGCAGTAGTGTCTGGAGGATCAATGGGACCAGAGGCGGGGGCGTTGGGAGGACACGATTCATCTGTCCCAACACGCTCTCCAATCTCTGAAATGGTGGTGCTCCTCAGAGAATGTTTGCAAGGGGACTCCTTTTCACAAGGATATTCCGGTCCAGACCATAGTGACCGATGCGTCTCTCCAGGGCTGGGGAGCGCATTCGGGCCCTCTTCAGATTCAGGGTATATGGTCACAGACGGAGATGACTTACCACATCAACTTTTTGGAACTCAGAGCAGTACACTTGGCCCTGAAGGCGTTCCATCCCTCCTTCACGACGAACTCCCTGCTAGTTCAGACGGACAATACTACTACCATGTATTACCTCAACAAGCAGGGGGGCTCCCGTTCACGCACGCTGTCTCGGGAGGCACAGACGATCTGGAATTGGCTGGTGGCCAGGAACCTCACGATCACGGCAACCCATCTGCCGGGAGTGCAGAATGCCCAAGCCGATGCGCTCGGCAGGCTCGTTCAAGAAAATCACGAGTGGGTGCTAAACGACGACGTGCTAAGAGACGTCTTCGCAGAGTGGGGACACTCGATCTGTTCGCTACGGCAGAAAACAGCAAATGCCGCAACTTCGCGTCCAGGTACTACCAACCAGGGACACTGGGGAATGCCCTATGGATCAGCTGGTCCAACAGCTTTCTCTACGCCTTTCCACCCATTCCCCTGATTCCGGCGGTGCTGATCAAGCTGTCGCAATCCAGAGCCAGGATGATCCTGATTGCTCCAGAGTGGCCGAGGCAATGGTGATTCACCGACCTTCTTCACCGGTCTGTTCTGCCACACCGGCGCCTGCCGTGTCGGCCGGACCTTCTCACGAAGTTCAGAGGACAGATGGTTCACCCCAATCTCTCGTCCTTGAGTTTGGCAGCATGGCTCCTGAGCTAGTACAGTATGGACACTTGAACCTACCTCAGGACTGTATGGAGATCTTGAAAGAGGCGAAGAGACCGTCTACGAGGACTTCTTACGCCTATAAGTGGAAGAGATTCTGCTTATGGTGCAAGGCAAAGGACATTGACCCTACCTCCTGTAAAGAAGATGTTATTTTGCCTTATCTGCTGCAGTTAGCTCAATCTGGGCTTAATTTTCAGTCTATTAAAGTTCCTCTCGCAGCTTTGACTGCCTATAGAAAGGGCCCTTCCCAAACCTCATTTTTTCAAATCCCTGTGATTAAAGATTTTTTGGAGGGTTTGCGTAAGGTGTTTCCCCCTGTTAGACGACCTTCTCCACCATGGGAATTGAACGTGGTGTAGTCCAGATTAATGAGGGAGCCTTTTGAGCCTATTCATAAGGCTTCTCTGCAGCATTTGTCCTGGAAGGCCGCCTTCCTTGTGGCCATTACATCGGCCAGGAGAGTAAGTGAGATTCAGGCTCTGTGTTGTCAAGAGCCGTATACTGTATTCCATGCTTCTTAAGTGGTAATGCGTACTCATCCTAAGTTTTTACCTAAAGTGATATCTGATTTCCATGTAAATCAAATGATAACTTTGCCTACATTTTTTCAGCATCCCTCCTCTCCGGCGGAGAGGTCTCTGCATTCCTAAGATGTGCGTAGTGTGTTGAAATTCTATCTAGATAAGACAAAAGACATCCGCAGGTCGGATCAACTGTTTGTGAAATATGGTTCATTAAGAACTGGTCTAGCTACCTCAAAACAGTCCATCTCCAGATGGATTGTGTCCTGTATTCAGCTTTGTTATCAGAAAGCTAATAAGACGTTAGGGGGTAAGCCTACAGCGCATTCGACTAGGGGCAAAGCAGCGACTACAGCTTTGCTTAGGAATGTTCTGATTGCTGACATTTGTAAGGCTGCCACCTGGAAGTCGGTCCATACGTTTACAAAGCATTACTGCCTGGATTCTGATGCTAGGGCAGATGCGCAGGTTGGACAGGCTTCGCTGAGGAATTTGTTTGCACAGTAGTTTGTTGGTGTTTGGTTTTTACTCCACCGCTGTTTGTTGGTTGGGATGGGCTTGCCATTCTATTCATAGATTATGACTATACACAGAGATCCCCTACTACAGAAGGAGTAGTTTCTTACCTGTAACTCCAGTTCTGTAGTAGGGGTATCTCTGTTATAGTCATAAGTGACCCTCCCTCCTCCCCGGTGGAGTAAAACTGGCAGTATCAGGCCTGTTGTTATACACCTTCAAAAAGAACTGAAAGTAACTTGCTTGGGCTGTGCATCCTGGGATACCGGGGGTCTCTGGAGAGTTTCTTAAAGGCACGGTATCCCTTTAGCAGACACATAATGACAGCCTATAGGGCTTGTCTGTCCACCCCTTCCTCTCTATTGTTTAAAGGGATTTTGGTGAAGGGAGTGTGATACAATAAAGGAACATGTCAGATGTGAATAAAAATGACATTTAAACTTTATTTTGGCTTTTGTGTTCACTTCAGAGGAAGTGCTGGCCAGTGCAGCCATATTGTTATTAGGCTGCATTATTTTGTCTGTCTCTTAAGTGTCTTTGCAGGTTTGCAAATGCAGGACAGCTTAAGAGATATTTTGATTGCTCCGGGGTCCCCGCACATGGGCGGGACTATTCATAGATTATGACTATAAAAGAGATACCCCTACTACAGAACTGGAGTTACAGGTAAGAAACTACTCCTTCTCTTTGCCTTAACAACTGAGCCTCTTGCAAATCTATTGAGTCGAGAAACCAGCATTAATGGCATGACCCTAGATGGCAGAATAAACTAGATATTGCTGGATGTAGTTTATATGCTGCTATTCGTGAATGATGTTTGCAGAGTAACCATAGCCACACTGGAAATAGTCAGAGAGGTCTCTGAACTTAAGGTAAATGCGAGTAAGCCAGCAATGACTAGAGAGGCGTTGCCCGAGGGAGGACACAAACTGGAATTGGAATCCAGTACAGCACAATATATTCGAGTTCCTATGTACTGCTCTGAGGTCGACCTATTAGATAGTAATATAATACCAGCAATTACAGCTCTAAGAAAGGACGTGGTCTTTTGGAAAACGTTGCCACTATCAGTATTTGGAAGAATAGCCATAAAAAATAGTAGCTTTAGCACGGTTATTGTACTATTTTCTGCTTTGTTGCATCCCAGAGATGTGTTTCAAGAATTATACATCATACAACTATATCTGATACAGGAATCGGGCAGAGACAGAGTGACATTAACTAAATCTGGGGCATATTTCTAAGGGGATTGCGCCACAGTACTTCACTCTTAATAACTTTCCTGTGGCGCAATGCCCTGTTCTATATTTACACTCTTCGTGGCTTAACGCTGCTTTGTAAATATGGTACCATTTCATGCAGGTATCTACATGAAAGGGGCGTGCAATGGTTGTTACTGTGGGTGTTCCACTGCAACACCCATTGCTTTTTGACGCTGCCCCAGATTTACAAGGAGGTGTAAATCTGTGGCAGCGCCAAAAACGAACGCCATGCATGAGCATTCATTGGAATGGCGCACGAGGAGATATGCTCTTATTTCTCCTAATTTTTGCTTTTTCTATGTGTGCTGCATTTTGCAGCACACATGAAAGGACAAAACGCCATTAACGATTATTTATTTGCACTGTGGTGTTAGGGTGCCTGCGTTGGCTCTAGGCAGCTAAATTTAGCACCAGCGCTAGGATAAACACACGGGTGCGCCGTATTGTAGTAAATACGGCACATCCCTGCTTTTGAAAATGTTGAAGTGCAACGCTGCCAAATTTGGCATAGCTTTGTGCTCCGACATGTTTGTTGTACATATGTCCCTCTGTCTCCCCTAGCTTGAAGAGGGGTTTGGCTGTCCCTGACTATGAAGTATATTATTTAGCAGCACAGCTGCAATTGGTGTCAGGTCTGGAAACAGGCAAAGCTGAGACCCTCCCACAGAAGGAATTGGTATTTCTCAAACCTGGGATGGGGCAGCGAATTCCAGAGAGTACTACTGGTCCTTAAATACTTTTTGGCATGAAGCCTGCAAAGGTGGCATACAGTCACGCCATATGTACCAGAGCTTCCACCGCTGACCCAACCAAACTCAAAGACTAGGGGGATTGGAGATTACGAACAAGAAAGGAGAAAGGGCTAAAAGCAAAAGGCAACATGTGTGAAGGAGCATCTCTCCAACGATTTTAAGGGCTGAAGAAGGACTCTGGACTGCCCAAAGGGCACTATGTGCTGAGAGGTGGGATTCAGAATTCATGGATAACAGACCAGTGAGAGCCCCCTGTGCATAATGGACTTTCTGTGATTTTCACATCAAGGTTGGTGGCATTATTGCATCACAACCTCCTTCACCTGGCTAAATGCTTGTGGGAAAGCCTAATAGACATGTAGGCGATCATTTTTAGTAAATCTGTCGACTGCAATGACTGGGGTCATATACTAAGTTCTGCTCTGAATGTGTAAAAAATGCACAGTTCAATTAATAACTTTCCACTACTTACACAGACCTTACATAACCCACATATGGCATGAAGCTGCAGACAAATATTAAGAAACTGGGAGAAAATCATGTGCCAATTTAATTACTGCTTTTTAAGGTTTTTAACCAAAATAAAGTATTTTGAGAGTTGAGTGTCAATTTAATTAAACCACTGACAGACAGATAGGCCGATCACAGGGAGCCTGCTTGTTGGGCTCTTTCCCATACCTCAAGAGTAAATAAAAATCCAAACAAGTTTATAGACCTGCTTTAGTCCTGGCAATACAGCAAGTTGCAATGAGTTGGAAGGTGGTAGACTAACCTCACTTGGAAAGGTGCTGACAAGAGGTGATAAAACAGTCTAGATGCAAAAACACATTATTGCACCAGGAGGCTAAAAGAGTAGTTAAAAGTCTGTCTTTACCTGGGTGTGGGACAAAATAATGTCTGCATTTAAAGAAGAGAAAATCGATGGGAATCAACCTCTTAATTGAATTGCACAAAGGGGAAATGCATTGTACAGAAGGCCTTGCATAGGGAACCTGATGTGGTCACCAACAGTGACAATATATAGCTAAAACACTACTGACCCTAAACACTTATGTTATGTCGATTTGTATAGCACACTATTCATCCGTTAGGATATCCAGGAGCTTCTCCCTCTTTTTTAATGTAGTTGAATTGCCATACTCCTAATTGACATATTCAATTTGCTTATAAGTCCTAGTACACAGTACAAAATAGTCCCAGGACCTGGAAATCGAATGCCATTAATGGACTGCAACACCTATTGTGCCATCCACTGCAGTGGCTGTGGGAACATGGCTTTAGGCCTACCATTGTAGCCTGACTCTAGAAGTGTCATTGGCTTGTCAAATAATCATTTTTGACAAGTGAAAACCTACCTTTTAAATATGAATAAGTCTTTTTTAAACCTTATTAAGTCATCCCTATGTAGGTCACCCCTATGTAGGGAAAAATGCAAGGTGCATGGCATTTAAAAGTAGAACATGTACAAATGTAATGTAAACCTGTCCTTACAGTGGCTATGACTCAAAAGCCATTTTCACTGTGGCTTGCCTAGATGTCGTATGAATAACACCAGAGTACAAAGTAAGATAGTAAAACTGTATCTTAAGAAAGGGAGTAGCTAGAAAAATAAATAAACAACAATTTGTAAAAGTTATCAAAAATCGATCCAATGGTGAAGTCGGATTTGTAACAAATATTAGGGAAAAGTAACTTCCAGAAAGTCACCTTTCCCCTACCGGAAGGTCCTGGAGGCAAATTTGCATTTGTTCTCCTGCTTCTCACTGACAGTAAATAGCCTTCAATATGTGTGAAAAACGTTTCAGGAGCACTCAATAGGCTGCTAAAAGCAAAATAATGATTTTTCAAAAGAGACAGAAAAACGTTGACATTAGCTCGAAATGAAGGAATGAAGAGCTGAAAAAGGTTCCACACTATTTTTATCTTGGGATGGCAATTTCCCAAAATCTTTCTGATGTGACACATATTTAACACCGAAGTTAAGCGTAAGGATTATTAATTCCAGTTGTGTAGCAGGTAGTGCCTATTCTGGAGATCTCAAGCTCTGCAAAATTGAAGCAGACTTTGCAATTTTCACTTTGTCCCAGGATAATGTGCGAACACAGAACAAAGAAAAGATTCAAAGGATTTTATTATCATTATTATTATTATTATCATTATTATTATGTAGCTTGTAAAGCGCGCAGCTACCCCCAACGGGAGTGTCCCGGCGCTGACAGCGGAGACAAAGAGAGAGGTGGGGTGAACATGTTGGGGTCAGCGAGGCGCTACGGGAGATTAAAAAGCCATGTCTTCAAGGACTTCCGGAAACTGGACTCCGAGTTGGCCTTTCTGATTTGTACAGGTAGGGAGTTCCAGAGGATTGTGGTTTTGACGGGGAATGATCGCCCACCTATTCTAGATTGGGAAAGCGAGGAGTGGAGAGGAGTTCAAGATGATTGGACCTTAGATTCCTTGTTTGATGTGATTTATGGATTCTTTTCTGTAGATATTGGGGGCCAACTCCGTTTCTTGCCCTGTAAGCGAGGGTGAGTGCTTTGAATTCTGATCGCTTTCTTACAGGCAGCCAGTGTAGGCTACGTAGGTATGGGGACATTTGATACCTCAGCTGAACATTTCTGATAAGCCTTGCAGCTGCATTCTCTATTGTTTGCAGTTTCCTGAACAGGTAGGCTGGTAGGCCTAGATAGAGACTGTTGGCATAGTCCAATTGTGATGTAAGAAGTGCGTGGACAATTGTTTTTCTACAGTCCATTGGTAGGAAGTTGAGGAATTTCCGTAATGCCTTAAGTTTCCAGAAACATGCAGAGGAGACATGGCCTATCTGGGCTTTGCATGCAAGGGTATTGTCAAATTTAAAACCCAGATTCCTAGCCGAGGAGACAGGATGTGGGGGAGGATTGAGCTATAGAGGCCACCAAAAATCATTTCAGGGAGGGGACGGCTGGTTAAAAAACAGAACTTCCGTTTTATCGGCATTCAACCGTAGACAATTCTTGGTCATCCAGGCGGATATCTCTGTCAGACACTCTGTCAGATTTTGTTTCTTTTAAGAATGGGTAGGGGGCTACCTTTGAAAATTATTGTAGGGAGGTCTAATTCAAGGGCAATGTGCATGCCACTGTGTAAAGAAAAGATCCAGGACTTAATACATGTAATTTTCTGTTGTCCAATGTTTAAAATGGCACAACGTACATTTATTTGCCTTATGGTCACTGCTAAAGATGTTTTGCTATACATCTGCGATCCTACAAATGGAAGGGAATGTTATCATCATTTTAATATTTTACAGTTTTGTTAAACATGTAATAAAGAGTTGTCTCTCTGACCCTAACAAGTTTGTTTGGCCTCATTTTGAGGTGTTCACTTGGACAATAAAATGTAATTGAATTGAAGGGAATATGCACACATTTACAAAATTACAGGTGTCCACCTTGGTGTGTTCACCCATGAATGCCCCTTGTATCTCCACTTCCCTAAGTCATTGTTGATGGAACATGAGCCATGCTGGTACATTTTCCAGTTCTATAAGTACACTTCATGGTTGTTAAATTCTGATACTGAGAATGATGATGCGGTATTAACAATCACAAAATGATTTTTTTGCACAACTAAGTACTCTTCAAGTGTGCAAAAAAGTTAGCGAATCAGGCTCTGGTATTGAACAAAAACATAACCTTAGAGACATTTTGAATTTGTCTTAGACTAGTATAAAGAAGAATGCAAATAGTGATGCCAGAAGAAATATTAATGAGACCAGTACTTATAATAGACATATTACGTTGGACTAATAGAGTGGCTTGTACATAATGCCAAACAACTTTCAGAAAGTGTGACCAAGGCACTATTTTGTCTAAGGTTTGTGCTGAAAGTACGTGCTGAGAATGATACGGGTAAAAGGAAGAAATATGGATGCAGCAAAGAAATGAGGAGGTAGTGTGCATCCCTAGGCAGGAATCTAAGAATACGCGAGTTAGAGCATAATGTTAGTACTATTTGCAATGCAGTCTAATGTTTGTGCTAATACACAAATCCTCTGCAAACCCACCTGCCCAATTTTTCAAAAGTCAAGCAACCTCCTTCCTCACAATGTCATGTCAAGTATGCATGTTCCGGCACCCCGACTCCCCAGCATGTACACTTTGGGTAGCCTCCATGCAGCAATTCATACCCTGCACAGCCATACTCTATCTAGCCATTCATATCCTGGACAACTGCTTTGAAAAAACAAATTCTATGGACAATCTGAGGCCAAACACGTTGTAATCTGGGCAACCTTCTTCCGAACAAGTATAAGATGGTCAACATCCATGCATGTATACGTTGAGTGCTCTGAATTCTACTGCCAAATGTATATGCTCTGGGTAACAGCAATAATGAACTTTACTGCAGAAATGCAAGCAGATTCTATGTTACTTTCAATACTGTACTTCATAGTTTCAACATACACAGGTTACAGATTACACCCCAAAAGGAGCTATTTGCTGCTTGCTCAGCATCTGGTCAAGCACGGCAACAGGGCAACATTCATTAGTGGAAACCATACATAGAGAGTCTCTCCCTGGAGTGGCATTACTCGTGCAGGCATCATCTCATCCACTTAGGATGTGGAGATGCGCTGAGGTCCACACACACAATCCCATCCTCATCCACAGTATTTAACCTCTGAGAAATGTCTCAATGTGCATGTTTTATGCAGCACATTAAAACATGCACACCCTGGCTAACACCACAGCTACATGCATACTACTGTCAAACTCTTTTGCAACATTCACACTTTTTGCCACCTTCTTATAACCACATTTCCTCAATAATTTGGGAAACCACTTTCTAAATAGACACCTTTTTATACCCTCCTTCTTAACATGAACCGCTCATGCAACATAGGTTGGCATACCATAGACAAACAGCATGCTAATGCAACACACATGCTTGGCCATGAAAGTATAGCCCAGGGGAAAGTTTTACTACCCATGCCACTGAGCCGGGGCCATTGGGACATACTTCTCTTCTGTGGATATTTAAATATATATTTTGGTGGTATTGGATACCTTAGCTTTAAAACAAACGGTGTATCCAAATCAGGAGAAATGAAAAGTGAAATAGATTTTTCCTCAAGTTATTAAAGTTACGGTCCAAAAGTGTACATTAGAGCAAAAGTGGAGGAAATATAAATTTTCGACGCATTGTTAAAATATTTGATGAAGTAGGCAATGTAAGAACATATTATGACCAACGGTCCCTCCTGTAATTTAAGATGACACTTGGTTGGCACGTTCTGCATTCACGTGGTACCTAATCTAATAACTGCGGAAGTGCTGGTTTCCTGACAGTACCATATTGGATTTGAAGAGGATTGTGGATGAAAGCTCCCAGAGGGCTATAACCCTGCTGATCTGTCCATGTTTCAAACTAATGTGTAAGGGGGGATGGTATACAAAGTCAACCCAATCTTTGGATCTACTTAGAGATCAGTTTGTAGACAGTAGTTGATGTGAACATTATTCGGTGCGTGAGAGGTATCCGTTTCATACGACATGATGGTAGAAGGTTTCCATTTAAATAAGTCTTCTAGTTGGCATAACAAACAACAGGAACCTTATGGAAATAGATGACACACTCTCAACATTCTTCATATCTCCTGGTGTCATCCTCATCTTGAGGAAGACCCCTTGAGATGCACATTGCATGCTTCCATGCACATTACCCCGCCCCACACACACACGCATGTGCTCACAGATACTTGACCCAAACGATTCTGGGCGTCATTCTGCGAAACTCTGTTCCATAAAACAAAAATCAGTACCTAGTACTTTGTGGTAAAATTCCTTTTCCATCTTGTTTGAGTGGACTACAAACTCTCCTACTCAATTCCTCCTTATCTTCTTAGGCTTTTCTTCTGAGAAATACCACTTTACAGTGGTTGTGTTACTGCTGTTTTCCTCTTCCATTATTTTACCTTCTCCTTGGATATGACCTCTCCCTAATGTATTCTCCCTTCACGCTCTTTATTTTTTGTTTCAATACACATTTATTGTGTCTTGTTTATCAAAAACATGTAAACGACACAAGCAAAGAATACAAAAAAATATACAAGAACTGCTCAGCGCATCACACATTACAGAGATTAAACACAAACAACAAAAATACTATATCGATAAAAAAAATAAGGAAGCCATGAAGTTACAATAAATGTCATAAAGATCGCAAGCAAGGTTTATTAAAAGATGATTCTCAAAGCAACCTGAGCTCTCCTTGTTAGAGGTTAAAAGTGCAAGCGCCTCCAATTTATGTTTGTTTAATGCTCCATAACTCTCTTTAACTGCACTGATAACAAAATGTTCCCTCTTAGCACTCTGTCACATTATTTTTCTCTATCTTATTTATGCCACTTCACTGTCACTGCCTTGATCTGTACCAAGTTTCTCAACATTAAATTGTCAGGGCAACTTTTTTCTTTAATCCTTATGTCTACCACTTGCTCTTTCACAACCTTTCTGTCCTCATGCCATTTTACTCTTTCTTTATCCCCACACCATCTCCCTTTCTTGCTGTGTTCTCTGTTCATGCTTTGTAGTTTTTTTTTCACAGTTATTCTTGACTTTCAGCATATAATATCTTTCAATTACCTGTTCCACAGTGTGAATTGGTCCAGGATACACGTACATCCACAATTTGCTTCCAGTCATTCTCTTCACCTTCAGTTTCACTCTTTCTTTAACTGTGCCTTTACTATATATTTTCTTTTTTATATTACGTTTCCTAATCTCACTAGCTCTGTCATTTTTACACATATGGTGTCGACGTTAAGTGCCATATGTGGAACGAGTGTGTATTTACACCACCCACACATAGGACAAAACTATATACATGCTAGGCGTGGTGGTATGACATTACAACGTATGCTTTTACCACACTTGCCTTTACCATGCATGCTTTACAACGCATGCCTTTACTATGCATATGCCTTTACCAGGCATGCGTTTACCTCGCAGGTATGTGTAAATAAGGTGAGTGAAATATATATATATATATATATATATATATATTTTCGCCTTCGTTTCCCCGAGGGGATTCCCCACGCACTCACGGACAGAAGCCAAACTTAGCCAATAAAGTTTAGTTCAGTTGTAATCCATTTAATCCATTTAATCACAGCGTGCCAGTTCAAACAAAAGGACTCTACGCGTTTCACCTCCCCTGAGGTTTGTTCACGAGATTTACCAATGATACACGGTTTTTTCCTTTTTTAAATACATAAAAAAACGTGAAGTGACATCACATCCTGTTTTAGTGCAGCAAGGAATTGTGGTCTTAGTAGTTTCTAATCCTATTTGCCACATTTTTAATAAATTTTTAACTGACAATGTATCTGCAAAATTTATAAACAAAAATTGACATTTATGCAACCAATTTGCAATTAAAGTTAATCAGGTTGACTATGATTTAGTCATGTAATTAATTGTTCCTTCCCTTCTATTTATAGAATGTTACGATCTAACGATGATTTTACCCTCCAGTGGGTCAGTATGAAACAAAGACATATACTATATTCGCAAATGCTGTATATAGGGCCCTCCAGTGGGCCTGACCTGAATCTCATTTTTGTATATTATAAAGCAGTTGTATGACAATTAAACCTCAATTCATTTAACAATTTGAATTGCTGCCTAGTGACACCCCATGTTGACAAAAACAAAAATAGTGAAAAAAACAATCAAACCCTAAAATATTAAAATGCAGGAGGCCAAAGTTCATGTCCCTATCATTCTGTGACCTTATCTATAGTAATGAAAATGTATAGGTGATAATGGAGTTCTTCATCCTGATTTAACCCATGAGGAGTCAGAGTCCTGAAATTTAGGATGTGTTTCGACTCTTTCTGCCTGAGAGTTCTCTCATGATCACCTCCTCTGGGATGCATTCTCACCGCTTCAACAGCGTAAAATTTAAGTTCTTTCCAGTTACCATGATGTTCTTTTTCCATGTGTTTGGCCACCGCATTGCTTCTGTCGGTGTTTATCGTGGCCCTCACATGCTCCAGCATACGTTTTTTTAACTCGCACTTCGTGCTTCCCACGTACTTGAGAGAACAGGGACACTCAATGATGTAAACGACAAATTGACTTTTACAGTTAATCAATTGTTGGATTTTCCACATTCGTTTGTTGGCCATTTTAATTTCCTTCATGTTTTGAGCAATGGTACAGACCTTGCAGCACGTGCATTTGAAAAAACCGATAGGTTTTAGCCAATTTGTCTGTTTTTTTTGGCCCAAAAAGTGACTATGAACCAATTGGTCTTTAAGGTTTTTTGTCCGTCTGTATGTGATATTGGGATGATCCCCCACAATGCTTGAAGTTGTTTGATCCATTTTTAAAATGTGGCAGTTCTTGCGCAGTATTTTGATCAATTGTGGATTATCAGTAGAGTGAGTGGTTATGAATCTTATTTGGTTTTCATCCTGTTTCTCTTTTCCTTTTTCTTTCAACAGATCAGTTCTCTTAATACTCATGGTTCTCTTTAAGGACTCCTGGATTGATTTCTCGCTGTAATTTCTTTTCTTGAAGCGTGTGATTGCCTGGTTGCGATGTTTTAACCATTCTTCTTCCTTTGAGCATATTCTCTTAATTCTGAGAAACTCCCCATAGGGGATGTTCTTGATCAAGCTCTTTTGATGGAACGATTCAGCATGTAAGACTGCATTCGTTGCAGTGTCTTTCCGATGTAAGGTTGTGTGAATCATATTCTCAACAATGTAGATTTCAGTATCCAGAAAAACAACTTTTTCCTCACTGATATTGTATGTGAATTTTAAGTTGAATTCAGATGTGTTTAAAATCTCAAAGTATTCCGCAAATTCTTTTTCAGATCCTTCCCAAATTATAAACAAATCGTCTATGTATCTAAACCAAGCTATGGTTTTATTTACATAGACGTCATGTTCACTGCTCCAAGCCCAAGTCTGCTCCCATAGGCCCATCGTTAAGCAGGCATATGATGGACTAAAGGAAAATCCCATTGCTGTCCCCTTTGTTTGACGAAAGATTTCCTCACCGAACATAAATGTGTTTTGTTCCAGACATGTCTGTATCATTTGTAATAACATCACATTATGATCAGAGAATTGGATGTTTCTTTCTGAGAGGAAGTGTTTACATGCTTTCAAACCAATGTCGTTTTGGATGTTCGAGTATAGTGATATAACATCCATTGTTACTAATTTGTAGTTTGTTTGCCAAGGTGTATCCTGTAAGTGTCTCAATAGGTCCCCTGTATCTTGCAAATAGGAACTCAAATTCTTTACATATGGCAACAAAAATACATCTAAAAAATTGGCCATTGGTTCCAACAAAGCTCCTTTCGCTGAGATTATCGGCCTCCCTGGCGGTTGAAGTGGGTTTTTATGTATCTTGGGAAGGAAATAAATGGTAGCCATTTTCGGATGTTCCATGGTCAGATATTTCACTTCGTCATCATTCAACAAGTTTTGTTTGTTCCAAATATTTAGCTTGATGTCCAATTCTTCCTTCCATTTTTTTGTTTTTAGTTTCTCATAGTATTCTTTGTTTTGTAGTTGTGAGTATGCCTCTTTGATATATGCATCTTTTTCTAGGATGATGATGTTACCCCCCTTATCAGCCATTTTTATTTCAATGGAATCGTCATTTTTGAGTCCAAGCAGGGCTTTACGTTCTTCAAGTGAGAGGTTGTCTTGTTTTTTCGAGTGGTTTATTTTATAAAGATCTTTTATGACACACTCGTGGAAAAGATCAATTTTGTTCCCATGTGGCAATTGTGGATAAAACTTGGATTGTGCTTTCTTGTAACTGCAGCCAGCTCCCAACTGGTCGCAGTATGATCGTAGCTCACTTTCAGTATTTCACGATCATACTGCGACCAGTTGGGAGCTGGCTGCAGTTACAAGAAAGCACAATCCAAGTTTTAGCCACAATTGCCACATGGGAACAAAATTGATCTTTTCCACGAGTGTGTCATAAAAGATCTTTATAAAATAAACCACTCGAAAAAACAAGACAACCTCTCACTTGAAGAACGTAAAGCCCTGCTTGGACTCAAAAATGACGATTCCATTGAAATAAAAATGGCTGATAAGGGGGGTAACATCATCATGCTAGAAAAAGATGCATATATCAAAGAGGCATACTCACAACTACAAAACAAAGAATACTATGAGAAACTAAAAACAAACCCCACAAAAAAAATGGAAGGAAGAATTGGACATCAAGCTAAATATTTGGAACAAACAAAACTTGTTGAATGATGACGAAGTGAAATATCTGACCATGGAACATCCGAAAATGGCTACCATTTATTTCCTTCCCAAGATACATAAAAATCCACTTCAACCGCCAGGGAGGCCGATAATCTCGGCGAAAGGAGCTTTGTTGGAACCAATGGCCAATTTTTTAGATGTATTTTTGTTGCCATATGTAAAGAATTTGAGTTCCTATTTGCAAGATACAGGGGACCTATTGAGACACTTACAGGATACACCTTGGCAAACAAACTACAAATTAGTAACAATGGATGTTATATCACTATACTCGAACATCCAAAACGACATTGGTTTGAAAGCATGTAAACACTTCCTCTCAGAAAGAAACATCCAATTCTCTGATCATAATGTGATGTTATTACAAATGATACAGACATGTCTGGAACAAAACACATTTATGTTCGGTGAGGAAATCTTTCGTCAAACAAAGGGGACAGCAATGGGATTTTCCTTTAGTCCATCATATGCCTGCTTAACGATGGGCCTATGGGAGCAGACTTGGGCTTGGAGCAGTGAACATGACGTCTATGTAAATAAAACCATAGCTTGGTTTAGATACATAGACGATTTGTTTATAATTTGGGAAGGATCTGAAAAAGAATTTGCGGAATACTTTGAGATTTTAAACACATCTGAATTCAACTTAAAATTCACATACAATATCAGTGAGGAAAAAGTTGTTTTTCTGGATACTGAAATCTACATTGTTGAGAATATGATTCACACAACCTTACATCGGAAAGACACTGCAACGAATGCAGTCTTACATGCTGAATCATTCCATCAAAAGAGCTTGATCAAGAACATCCCCTATGGGGAGTTTCTCAGAATTAAGAGAATATGCTCAAAGGAAGAAGAATGGTTAAAACATCGCAACCAGGCAATCACACGCTTCAAGAAAAGAAATTACAGCGAGAAATCAATCCAGGAGTCCTTAAAGAGAACCATGAGTATTAAGAGAACTGATCTGTTGAAAGAAAAAGGAAAAGAGAAACAGGATGAAAACCAAATAAGATTCATAACCACTCACTCTACTGATAATCCACAATTGATCAAAATACTGCGCAAGAACTGGCACATTTTAAAAATGTATCAAACAACTTCAAGCATTGTGGGGGATCATCCCAATATCACATACAGACGGACAAAAAACCTTAAAGACCAATTGGTTCATAGTCACTTTTTGGGCCAAAAAAAACAGACAAATTGGCTAAAACCTATCGGTTTTTTCAAATGCACGTGCTGCAAGGTCTGTACCATTGCTCAAAACATGAAGGAAATTAAAACGGCCAACAAACGAATGTGGAAAATCCAACAATTGATTAACTGTAAAAGTCAATTTGTCGTTTACATCATTGAGTGTCCCTGTTCTCTCAAGTACGTGGGAAGCACGAAGTGCGAGTTAAAAAAACGTATACTGGAGCATGTGAGGGCCACGATAAACACCGACAGAAGCAATGCGGTGGCCAAACACATGGAAAAAGAACATCATGGTAACTGGAAAGAACTTAAATTTTACGCTGTTGAAGCGGTGGGAATGCATCCCAGAGGAGGTGATCGTGAGAGAACTCTCAGGCAGAAAGAGTCGAAACACATCCTAAATTTCAGGACTCTGACTCCTCATGGGTTAAATCAGGATGAAGAACTCCATTATCACCTATAAATTTTCATTACTATAGATAAGGTCACAGAATGATAGGGACATGAACTTTGGCCTCCTGCATTTTAATATTTTAGGGTTTGATTGTTTTTTTCACTATTTTTGTTTTTGTCAACATGGGGTGTCACTAGGCAGCAATTCAAATTGTTAAATGAATTGAGGTTTAATTGTCATACAACTGCTTTATAATATACAAAAATGAGATTCAGGTCAGGCCCACTGGAGGGCCCTATATACAGCATTTGCGAATATAGTATATGTCTTTGTTTCATACTGACCCACTGGAGGGTAAAATCATCGTTAGATCGTAACATTCTATAAATAGAAGGGAAGGGACAATTAATTACATGACTAAATCATAGTCAACCTGATTAACTTTAATTGCAAATTGGTTGCATAAATGTCAATTTTTGTTTATAAATTTTGCAGATACATTGTCAGTTAAAAATTTATTAAAAATGTGGCAAATAGGATTAGAAACTACTAAGACCACAATTCCTTGCTGCACTAAAACAGGATGTGATGTCACTTCACGTTTTTTATGTATTTAAAAAAGGAAAAAACCGTGTATCATTGGTAAATCTCGTGAACAAGCCTCAGGGGAGGTGAAACGCGTAGAGTCCTTTTGTTTGAACTGGCACGCTGTGATTAAATGGATTAAATGGATTACAACTGAACTAAACTTTATTGGCTAAGTTTGGCTTCTGTCCGTGAGTGCGTGGGGAATCCCCTCGGGGAAACGAAGGCGAAACTACAAATGGCTTGGCCCTGCCGTACCTCATTCGCCGTTTTGCGGAAAAAAAAATATATATATATATATATATATATATATATATATATATATATATATATATATATATATATATATTGAGCAAATTTAGAGTGTCGCTGATGTTGAGAGTGCTCTATACAGGAGCTGTAAAAAGTCCCAATCCAGGAATGCAAGAATGTTCAGACTATTATTTAATGTAAAGAAAGGGAGAAATCCATCCACAACAGCTTTCCTTCCTAGAGCCACCTTTCAACTGTCTCTATACAAATCATAACATTCCAACATTCCATTAAAGAATATACCAGCATATATAAATGTATAGAAACATTACCACAATGTACTTTTCTGAGGATTGCCTGATGATTGTGCCACAGCTACCATTGGTTGAGCAGAGAATCTCTCAGAACTATGTTTTGACCTAACAAATGTGTACTTATTAAGCCGATTGGGGTGACCATCTCCCAAATAATAACCCAATTTCTGACATGGTTGATTCTGTTAATTAAATTACCTTTGTTTTTCCTCACAATTCTCTGTTTTCACATCTGGGCCTCCTTTTCTTTCTTCTCTTCTTGCTTCACTCACATTCATCTTATTTGATTTGCACCTTCTACTCTTTCAGTTTGATGCTTTTTATGATCTCCATAAGTCATTTGACAGAACAGTATTTTTGATACAACAAACTCAAAGTGTAATGCACCTGGATGCATTAACTCTAAAATCTATATGTGATGATTACTGGTAAAACCACTAAGGGAGTATATGCATCTTCTTAACAGGTTAATATGCAAGCTAAGTTCCACAAGTTTGATTACTGACAAGCTGTTTAATCCTTCCAAAGTTGACTACGATTAAGGGACGCAAAGGTAGCACCAGTTATTTCCATTGTCTAGAAATCTGGAACACCCTGTCAGCAAGTACTGTTCACAAAGAAATCACAGATTTAGTTTCATTCACTCTTAAATCATCATTCAATTTGTCAGCACGCCAAACCAAATTCATGTATCTGACTTGTAACAACGATTCTCTCTGTGGAACAGACAAATAGACTGTGGGTACTGCACCCTGGGTTGCGGGAATGGGTAGCATTATGCTCCATCTTCATGAAGGCACCATGGCACAGTCCCCATAGGTCTAGTCATAGTAAGAGCTGTCAATGGGCTTGAGGAAGTTTACAGCTTAAATTCCCCGTCCATGGCAGTTGGGCAGCAGCCAGCTGCTATTCAAAAAGGTCGCAGTTACTAAATTTGACATTCCCACTGCTCAGGTGAAACCAGTTTTCTTTCTCCTGGACAGCGGAGGGATGTTGTTGGGCAGTGGCACATTTGTCATGCCCCCAGCATGTATTGCAAGCAATGGTGGTTAGGTGTGACCACAAAGAAAGATAGTCACTTGAGGTTTGCCCTGGTGGGAAATCGTATACCTTCCTACCAGACAATCCCAGGTGAAGAAGGAGTAGAGGAAGTTCTTTTTGCACTCCATTGATGCAAAAGTGCGACCATGATAAGCAACATGTAATTCTACTGAAAGATGTACCAGAGAGGATCTTGGTCCCTTTTCTGCTGGCACATGTTCTGAAGCTTGCGATCTTTCATGTAACTGCAATCCATTTAACTATAGGGAATGTTAAAGTGAATTAGAAAATAATAAACAGACGGGATCCCTATTACCACAGGTCTCAGGGCCAATTTTGCATTTTGGACCAGTAGGCATCACTACAGGGTACAGCTATTGCACTCCAAACGTATTAATTATGCTGTAATCAGCCACACCCTCGGGTAGGGAGTTCACAGGGACTGCCCCTAGAGACAGTGGTTTGGGGATGCCAGTTCAAAGTATCCGCTGCTTCAAGGATCACCAAAGGCAGACCTGTCAGAAGGTGGAAGGGGAGTGTCAGATGGCCATAATCCTCCTTGCCCATGCAACATTCATTAATAGATTTGTAAACATGCCTGTCCTATTTATTAAGCAACTAACATGTCTAATATCACTAGATATTTTATTAACTTCGAAGCAAGTTTTTATCTTATTGGGTCATACTTCAGTTTGTTATCCCAGGCCCATCAATAGCTTCTGGCATGCCCGACCCAAGATGTCCCTGTTGAGCATCAGATTTTCAACATGCTCTGTCCCTTAAAATAAGGTTCCATGGTACTTAGCATTAAACCCATAAAACAGTGGAATGGGGCAGCTGTTTTGAACTTTGATATAGAGGAGGACTACCTCGTCTCTTTTGACGTGGAGTCACTTTATACGTGCATTCCACAGGATGAAACTCTCTCTGCCATCGAGACTCTCCTGTTGGACAATCCTCCAGACTCCATTATGCCGGTATCCTTTATCATCGCTTGTGCCAGACTAGCGATGAAGGAAACATTTTTTCAGTTTGAGGACCAGCTGTTCCTCCAAGTGTCTGGTACATCAATGGGGAGCATTTTTGCTCCCAGCCTGGCCAATTTGTACGTTCATGTTTTTGAGCAGGAATACATCTTCAATATTAATAATCCATACAAAGACCACATAAGTGTGTGGAAGAGATATATTGACGATGTCTTTGCAGTCTGGCGAGGCACATTGACATCTCTTACTGAGTTCAAAACTTGGCTAAACAGCTGTAATGCATTTTTGAATTTCACTTGTGAATATAGCAAAACCCATTTACCCTTTTTGGATATTTTGATTTCACCTTTTGAGGGGGGCTTGAGCACTGAATTGTATAAAAAACCGATGGCCAGGAACTCCCTTTTGCTATATGGTAGTTACCATCCCCGAGCGTTACGGGATAACTTGCCATTCGGGAAGTTTTTACGTTTGAAAAGAAACTGTTCATCTACTGTGAAGCATCAGGAACATGCTCGTAACTACAAGAGAGACAATATCCGAAAAGATTGGTGAAAAAATCCTCTGAACGGGCTTTCAATAACAATCGGGCAGCTTTATTAGAACACAGCACTCCAAAAGAGGCAACCAATCGATTGACTTGTGTTCATACTTTTTGTAAATTGTCAAATAAAATCAAGAAGAGTATTCTTTCCAACTGGAAGATCTTGAATATAGGTGTAGAAGCATTGCCTCAACCCCTCTTTGCTTTTAAACGCAGTAGCAACATTAAAGATCGCTTGGTGCATACCCGTCCCCGTATCCGCAACAAGATACAGAACACTCTGTGGGGTTTGCCTCCAGTACAGGGACATTTTCCCTGCGGGACATGTGCGGCCTGCTTCCATACATCTATGACGACAGAGATAGACATTGGATCACCTAGACCATGGGTCCTTAAATGCCACACCAATTGCAACAGTGGCAATCTTATTTACTTGATTACTTGCCCGTGCCCTTTGCGGTATGTGGAGATAACCACTCGACGGGTGGAAACCCGCATTCTTGAACATAAGAGTACTATCGGCTGTGGCAAGTCATCAACCAAATTGACCAATCACTTTCTTACAGTAAAACACAGACCAAATGATTTGAAATGGACGGTGCTTGAAAAACCATTTATTCCGCCCCATATTACTGATTTGACTACGTTCTTGTTCAGGCGAGAACAATGGTGGGTACATAAATTACAGACTGACACCATAGGCCTGAATGATGATATTCCCTGGTTGTTACTGTAGAAATTTGTTTTGAGTCTATTACTGGATATATGTAAATGAACTCCTTCTGTATATCATTCTTCGTCTTTAATGTTATTGCATGGACATGCTAACTATATCGGGCCCATGTTTTTAGACACATGTTCGTTGATTTATATATATGCTTTTCTTTATGACTGAGCTTGTACTGGTGCCTTAGTCCATGCCTTTATGCCAGACTGTGCTGGCTGGATGTTAGACGATACATCAAGTAATTTGACTCTATAGTAGATATTAGATTGTGTAATGAAATTTTCATGAGCGTTTGGTTCAGCGCTTAATCAATCTAAATCTGTGTGTTTTGGTGACTGCTTTAAGACTCATAAGAAGGGCGCTTACCTTTTATATTTTTATTAGGATCTAGTCCCCTCTCTCTTTGACATTTGCAGTCTGATGAAGCCTGTTTTTGTATTGTAAATCTAACACGCATGCGCTATGGCGTCCATAAGACATTGGCTTACATGTGCGAGCTTGGTGGCTTAGCGGGTTTGCAGCACGCATGCGATTTGTACTTTTTAATGTAGATCACGCCCTAAGCATGTTCACACTAGTTATTGAACGTGGGTTTGTAGTCATAGCGTACTTGCAGTACGCATGCGCTGTGTACTCTGTGACGCGGATCACGAAACGTGAGCATCCATCTGTGCTCGGATTGGTCGTTACCATGTAAAGATTTTCTGAAAAGGAGGCACTTATAACGTCCCGGTACCTCCGGCTTCAGGCTCTATACTACGCCGGCATACCGACGGACAGGTAAGCCCTCTGATGGCATCCTATGCAAACTGCGTGGTCAGTTTTTTGTTTAGCCTTCTATCCTCTTAGTTCCTCTTTTATCTAGTGTGTTCACATAGGCTTAAGAGATTGGCAGATTGATCTGTTAAGGCAATCTTTCATTAGTCTTGCTGTTTGTTATTCAGCATATCTGATTATATTAGCATTTCGGGAGCCTGATATACTGGCAGTGTGACTAAGATTACATTGTTCCTAGTTTAGATTACACCATCCCGCTAACGTTATGGCTCAAGCAGCCTTTCGTTCTAACACCCCTTGTTATAGTCTCCCTTTGATAGTTTGGCTCCTTATATACATGCTTAATGGGGGTATTCACAGTTTTGTGATACTCCTTTCAGATTCTAAGACATGTCACTGCTAACAATTGGTTACCACCGTTTTTTCTAGAGCGGTGCCCCTTTCCTGAGCGGTTGCCCGGTAAAGGTGTGGTGACTTACCCAGTTACGGGTGAGTGCATCTTCACTATTTTAATGTGAAACACAATAAGTTTCTTTAATATACCTACGATCATTACATTTATGTCGTTTTTTTGTTTGTTTGTAGGTAATGTTCTTGTAACAGGCACAACAAGCAAATTCGTGTTCCTGTATCCTTTTGTGTTATGTCACTTTCACATTGTTCTTGCAGCAGCATCTTAGGTCCTGATGAAAGCCTAGCCTACCTATAGGCTATATGGCTGAAACATGTTGACCAATTAGTTTTTATCTCACCATCACGGTTTTGAATTTAGACCGTTGGTGCACTGCTTTCTTAATCGTGGCGAAGTACGTCTTACAATAAAGATTTTTTGACGTCCTTGAGCTAGTTTTATCTTGCACTTTCCTCACAGTTTTGATAATATTTTGTTTGCGCTGCGCCCTCACTCATACTATCAGCTCTTCATTTGTGGATTTAGAACATCCAGTACTATATCTAAAACATCCCTGAGGTCCCCACTCTCAGAGAGGGGGTTGAGGCCCCCAGAGGAACTAGGTTTTTCCTCTGGGAGGAGAATCCCAAATGATGAAGCAGGTCACCTTTGGTGAGTGAGGGATTTCATCCTGTAAAGGGATATGCCCAAAGTTAGCTACCTTGGGCTTATTTACTTGTTTTGTTTCACATTATCATTGTTCATTTTTCAAAAACAGCCAGTAGTGGTTTTCCACACTTTCTTAATACTCTTGTAGACCTCAGGATTTCGTACAGTTGTTGTTCTGATTTTGGGGAATAAATCCTGTGTGGTCTTAAAACTCTCCCTGGGACCCGCCGGCTTTGAACCGTATATTGTTACAGCTGCTTCTTTACCAGAGGACTTTCATCCTCAAACCTATAGAGACAAAATGGAAGTATGCTCATTGCTTGTTCTGAGAAACCCATTTCCCCATCTTGTGATTAAAAGTGATAGGCCCTTTTTGGTCAAGCCTAGAGCAGCGCATGCGCTGCTTGCCCGACTTTTAGTAAGGGGGTTTTCAAAGTGCTACCCACAAGCTTTTCCTGGCCTCAAGCTTGCGTGCACGCTCGCGTGCATACGCGCAGCCGCCATCTGCCTTTCTTATCTCTTCCTCCGCATCTCTGGCCACTACTTTCACTTTCGCTGTATTTTTTATTATAAAATATCCATCCCTGAAACACCAATAATATAGTATGTATATATACACAGTTTACCTGTGTGAGAAAGTTTATGATTTTTTCATATTTAATATTCTTTACTTTGTAACATAGTATCGTTTCACCACCATATGTATTTATAGTGTCTTAAATTATGCTTGTGACATTTTTATAAAATGCGAATGCTTTTAAAGCACTTCTGCTTCAATGGGCATGTTGTGTAAGCGTGCATTGCATACACTTTTCTTAATAATTAACGCATGTGGTATTCAACAGATATTATACATGACTATGTATGTTTTAATCAGAGCCATATTGCTTTAATTTTGTATCGCTTGGCATGCCAAAGGCATATATTATCATAATCATTCTCTTAGTCTCTATGTGATGAGTTATTACGTTTAAAATTATTTTTCTAATAACCTGCTTGTGAATGGATTTTGCTTATACAGCGATTTTTTTTTTTTTAAATATCGTTCTTATGAAATGTGTTTGCTTGTACAGTGCGCACCGAACGTCCTATGATTGTAGAGGGTTCGGGTCATGCGATGGTAGTTTCCCAGGGGCGGGGCGTTCTTGCATTCGCACCTGCGCTACCCCCCGCGACAGGACGGCCTGCTGGTACTTCATGTTTTTACTGCTTCCCTGTAAAGTGCCTCAGATGGGCTCCACTGTTACAACTTTCAACACTTCAAAGCGCCCTGACATATAATACAGTGTTCTGTGCATTTAATGATTCCAGTACCGTTTTATTTCTCTCTTGGACAACTGCATCTGTTAACAATTACACAGGCAACAGCTCATTTCCTTCCTTCCTTCTCCCCTACTCGGTCCACCAATCTTTCCTTCCTTCCTCTCTCCTGTCCACCCACTCATCCTTCTTTTCATCTACTCATTCGTGCATCCTGCCTTGTTCCCTTCCTCGCTACACCTTCTTTCTTTACTTCTTTTCTCTTACTACTCCATCTCTCAATGCCTTCCTTTTCCATCCTCTGCCATTCAATCCCACAATTACTTCTCCCTCCATCCCATTTTCCACTCTTTACCCATTATTCCACCCTGCTCCTACCTGTCAATACCTCCTTCCCCCACCCCTTCCTTCGATTTCCCCTTTCTCATTTCCCCTCGTCTCCATCTCTTACCTCCTCCACAGTTTTTGTTATGGGTTGTACTCACACGCACTGTCACACACACTCTGCTGCAGAAGCGAAGGTTGTCAGCTACGTGTGAGGATGCCATGTGGAGGCTTATAGGTGGATGGATAAACTGACATATAAAAACATCTCACAAGCGACTCCACAACTTGTGGTGATAAATAGCGCAATATGAGCGGGGTACCCGAACTTCGCAATTGCGGATTCCGTGTTTCGGGAAGTTGAGATTCGTCTGAATGAATTTCGATAACATTTCTAAGCGCTTTTACAATTTTTCCTCACAAAGACACAGAAGTCCCTAGGGAAATCTGTGGGCCTCGTCGCCATGATGGTATGTGGAGAGGCGCCGGGACAGATGGACCTACCAGCTGCCATAGGTAGCATTAAATACTTGTTGAGCTTGAACCATAACATAGTGTTTGAACGCTTCGCAAAGAATAATATACATTGTACACCAAATAGTAATGTTATTTTGAAATACGTATTCATAGTTTTCATATGGTCAAGTTCTATAAAGCCACCAAAACGCGGGTCGTCCGGCAATACCAATAACATGATTTGCCATTTCTTATGCTGCTCCCAGATGCTTTAATGTATATATTGTAATTGTTTTATAGCTGGCTGGCTCTCGGTACCCACTTCTTAACAGTAGAGAAAAATATAAGTTGCCCTTAAAAGAACTTGGCATAAATGGAAAGTCTGGTGCACTAATCCTCGAGTTTAAGGAGTAAAACTTTCTACATAATGTGTTTCCACAATACAAATGTCTGTCTGGGACAGATTGTCGGTTTGGGCTTTTTTGGAGCAAGAACCCTGGAAGAAGGTGGCTGGGTTCATTATTATTGCGTTTAATGATAAACGCTCGTTAACTCAAACAGGCCCAGCACAGAGTTCCTTTCTTTGTTTTGCATCACGTGTGTTGCACCTTAACGACGTAATGAAGAATTCCTAAATGACACAAAAACACTAAGGCATGAAGGCCTGTTTAACTATTAGGAATCGTGTACGAGCATAATGTCTAAAGATGGGAACAATATATTCATGACCCCGCCCCCACCCAAAAAACGTGCCCACGCTACAATATATTGTAGTACAATGTGTACATGGATATGCTTGATTTATTTAATGTTTGTATCATTTTAACACGATATGAGCAGACGTAGGTAGCACGCCTTCCGCTGAGGGCGAGGAGGGAGGAGAGTGTGCTTATATAGCTACCATTGGTGCAGCAGGTGCAGTGGCACCGGTGTCCACTGAGCCCTCATAATTGCTGTAGTTTGCTACCCCAACAGCAGTCGGGAGGGCCATGTTTCTTGATTACACCAGGACCCATGGCATCCTTACTGCTCTACTACAGATAAGGCCACGTGTACACAACATCCCAGAAGCCTCGGCGGGGCAGAGGGTGTTAAACTTTTTAACCATCAGTGAGTGTGGCGCGTGCAGTCCACATTGGGCTCTTCTGGACTCCGAGTGACACAGCCCTTGAGGAGGACACCTTGGAAACATGGGCAAGGGGAGAGATATTTCAAAAGCTGCAGTTTTCACCAGAATCCTGGAACCTGTTGCATTTGGGCATCTAGCCCTGTCGAGAAACAGTTGTGAGTTATACACTGCTTGCGATTCATGTATTCTCAGCCATTAGTAGCACCGAAAAGCAACGAGGAGCGCTTTCTATTCTGGGAACTTAAGTCAATTCTGGTAAAAACATGTTCGAAGCAGCCTCCAGTGAGAGCGAGCGCGGTGATCCTGTCTCAAGGAGGTGTGTTTTTTTGGAGGGTGATCCCCAACCACGCTCCAGGTACCCAGTAACTTATAGAAACAAGCATTGGCATAGCCAATCGGTCTCGCCTTTGGGACCTTACAAGTGTTTAGCCATGCAACAGTTAATGTTGTTGCACCGAGGATATTGTGCTGCATCGCTAAATACTTATGAGGTCCCAAAGGCGAGACCTATTGGCTATGCCAATGCTTGTTATTATTGGTGTTACAAGGTTGAGGGGTGAAACAGGCCTATCTCCAGAAGCACTCCTGTTAATTCTTAGTAGGTAAACTTCAGCCCAACGAGGAGACATAGCAGAGAGCCTGTAAATACCTCTGTTTTAATTACCGGTGGAGGATCTGTATGCGAGACAAGAAAATCATCTGATCCAATGAAACTATTTCCATGATCCCTGGCCACTGTCATTGAATATGGGCACAAGCAAGCAACCTGCTAGTCCGGGATCCTCACCATCCTGATGAGACATACAGTGAGTCATGAGCTCATAAGTTTGAAGCCCAGCAAGGCCACCTCAGCCTTCCATCCATCCGAGTTGGTAAATTGAGTGCCATCAATTGGGTGATATTAACACCCATTCTTTACAGTGCTTTTAAATGGCAGGAGTTTGGTATGGGGCGCTGTATCGAAACAATATAAATAATAAAAAGTATTGTAATTATTGGTTTATCTGCATGTAGAAGAGACACCGAGGGAATCCTCGATGCATATAAATATTGCTGATAAATATTTTGAATTCAGACGTGGAGCAATTATGTTTGCAGGGACATAGTATACGTTGGTACTGTGACCTTTTAATGCCCTTTGAGTTAGAAACCTCGGTCCTCAGATGGAAATTCTGATTTGCAATGCTTTATATCCCAGAAGAGCTGCCAAGTTTGTACAGTTGAGGTGGTGAGTGCTTGACGCATTGCAGTGTAACTTTAAAACACCAGGAAAAGGTGTGGATTACAAGCAGTATTTTTTTAAGAATCCCAGCACAGGCAGCTTTTGTAGCTCAGAGGGACACATTAACTTTGCTCTCAAAACCCCTGTATGTTACTGCGTTTGTTTGAGGAGCACCAACTGGTGCTGTATTTCTGTAAGTATTTTTAAGCACGTGCTCTTCTTGCCAGCATTTGTCCTTCCCGTGTGTTGAATCTGGCGTCAGATTCGGTCTCTCGATAGAAGAGAGTGAACGTCACTCTCTCGAGACTAGTGTTATTGTCCGGGGTCAGATTGCTTTAATGATGTGTTATCCGAGTGCAGTCATTAGATATGTAAAGCCATCTTTCAATTTCGGCGCGCAAGCACTACATTTTCCCATTGTCCTTCCATATCCCGAGTCACAGAAGCCGAACTGGTTGACTTTATGCTGCATTTTCACATGTAGAACTAGGCATAGGATTGGGGGTGATGAACCCTGCAAAAGGTACGTCAACACCCACAAATGTGTATGTTTGTGAGCATGCATATTTCTCCTGCAAATCATTTTTACACGTACAAAAATTATTTTTGTATTAGGTAAAAAAATTACATTTTCTACAGAGTCTTTGTGTTACTACTAAAGTAGGCTAATTTCTTTATGCGTGGGAAGCACACCAAGACATCTCTGACTGGCATATTTTCTGTGGAACCCCTGGCATCCTTTGGGAATCCTTAAAAAACCAGAACCCATCTTCAGAGGTGTGATAACCCTCCAAGACCGCAATTCTAACATTTAAACTTTTGAGTTCTCTGAATCTGGCCTTCTTCAAAAACTTTAAAAAAACATGTAGGAACACGACAACTATTTTGAGGTCCGCCATCTATTTAGTATCTATCTGTCAATTTTGTATTTAGCTCTTTAGCTTCACAGAAGTCGTACATCTTGCCTAGTTATTTTGCTGTAGTAAGTATACGACACAACTTTCCAATCTATACCAGGCCCACCCAGCAGCAAGGGGCATGCTGTGGTTCATTGTACCAAACGCCATGACAGTCATATCTGCCAAGTGAAAAATGCAGAGGATTTAAAGAGCACCCAGGGTATAATTGCCCCAGGGCTCTCTTTAATCTATCTTAAAACTTCACACCAGAACATCAGAATCTAAGAACATTGTCACCAGGCATGAAATTGATAAGCAACTGAAAAGAAGAAAAAACATCCAGGTAAGTTTTCCAGTCTTCTTTATTCCAGTCCTGTCTCCCAGCTCCCCTGGCAGCAACTGCCGAAACCCCCGCATTCAAGGTTCCACGCAGGGAACACACAGAAGGAATGCACAAGATCACAGAGCACGAGATTCCAATCCCCCCCCCATTCCTTCACATGGAAAAAAAACCACAACAAAGTAACAAGGCATAACTAACACTCAATGGAAAACAGAAAACAAGCAAGAGTCGATAAAAATTGCAAAGTAAACCAGGTTGATAAAACATGACAAACAAAACTTAATACCTAACGTAGTCCCGGAATCTGGGAGGAGCAGCCCTTGTTCTAGTGGAACGTTCCCGGGGAATGATCTCCCTCAAATGAACTGGTACGCTCCGACTCCCACCCATAGGAGGCACAGCAGTGCAAGGTGTATGGACCCCAAATTTACCTCTCACATACTCAGCTTTCGACTCCGGCACCACAGAGACGGCACTTTTGTTCCAGATCTTACCATTCTCCAACACAACCACATGGTCCCTCACCTCCCTCACTCTAACCGGAGGGGAAAACCAAGAGAATCCCTTGCGAACAAGTACAGTTTTCTTCAACCTCACCCAGTTTCCAACGCACACCGGGGATACCCTAACACAATCAGATGCATACTTGGACTGAGCAGCGGCCCTGACATAAGCCACACGCTCAATTTTTGCAGATCAATTTCCTTTCTTGACATCCACTCTTTATTCAGCTTAGAACCAGCCACCCTACCCCTTAACAAGGTGAAAGGAAAAATGCCTGTACTCGTATGGGGGTGGTTCTCATTGCCCACAACATGTCGGAGAGCACCCTTTTCCAGTCCAAACCATTAATAAAGGCCAACTGTAGTTGATCCTTAATAACACAGTTAAGGCGCTCAACAAGACCGTTGCTGCAGGAATGATAAAGGGAGGTAATGATATGCTTGATGCCATGCTCCTTCAGAAATTCCTGCATCTCCACGGACACCAACTGGGTGCCGTTATCAGTCACTAATTCTTCTGGAAACCCTTCCCGAAGAAAGACCTCCCTGAAAAAAATTGATGATGGTTGCTGAATTGATCCCATCCACAAACCTCTCCTCAGGCCACTTAGACATATAGTCAATCAACACCAAAGCGTATTTAGGAGAGGTTCCCATCCCACCAAAAGGGCCAGCCACATCAAAAGCCAACTTGCACCAAGGGTAGTCCCTTACCGCAATGGGATTGATGGAGAAGGATAGGTTACTTGAGTTTTGTCACTCAAAACACATGGACCACAATCACGAACACAATGTTTAATGGACCTGCCCACACCCGGCCACCAGAAGTCCTCTCTAACCCTCCACTTCATGGCACAAATGCCCAGGTGACCCTTATGAGCCAGATCCAAAACCTTACGCATGGACATAGGCACAACCAATAACCCCCCCTCCGCAGAATCCCATCCACAAGAGACAACTCATCACATACTCTCTTATAGGGAATCAATTCAGGAATAAGGTTCATATTGTTAGGCCATCCATGAACCACAAAGTGATTTCAACATCCTCAGACAAAGCTAGTTTCCAATCAACTTCAGAAAGAGCATTTCCAACAGAGTCAGTTACCACACCAACATCACACACCATTTCCAAGTCCTCACCTACAGTATCAACAGCACCCTCAGTGAGGGGTAATCTGGACAGGCAATCAGCCACATGATTCTTCACACCAGCCACATATTCCAGGCAATAGTTAAACTCATTCAGTCTGTACTGCCATTTGGCTATGCGTGGAGTGGCTCTGCCACCCCCTTTGGTGGTAAAAAGATCCACCAGAGGTTTATGGTCAGTTCTCAGTATAAATTCATTCCCCACAAGAAGTTCCGGAAATACTGTACACCCCACCATAAGGCCAGAGCCTCCTTCTCGGTTGTAGAGTAGATGTTTTCTGCCCCCCCAAAGTGCTCTTGAGACAAAAGCGATGGTCTTCTTATTGTCACTTCTCTTTTGCATAAGAACAGCCCCTAAGCCCACATTGCTGGCTTCGGTAGTAACAATACAGCGATCATTGATATTAAACAACTTCAGAGGGCGTGCTTGTAAAATTGCCTCCTTAAGGAGCTTGAAGTCGTGACCACACTCATCTGACCACACATACTTCACATTCTTTTTCAGGAGCTTGCGCAAACCCACTGTCCTGTCTCAAAAGTTGGCCACAAATTTTGCATAGTATTCAACCAGCCCTAGAAAAGAACGAAGCTGGTCCTTGTTCTGTGGTTCAGGTGCATTTTGGATGGCCTCTAAAAGTTTTACCTTGGGTTCAAACCCGCTCCCAGAAATATGGTGCCCCAAATAGTCTACACCATCTTGAAGAAATTTGCACTTGTCTTTCCTTAGCGTTAGCCCACTAGACCTGACTATCTCCAACACTTGCTTGACTCTAGTATTGTGCTTTAACTCGGTTTTGTTCGCGTATCGTTTGATCGCGGTGGTTTACATATGGAAGAACGGCATCATGCTTTAAGGCTCTAATGGTTAAACGCTAACTAGCAAGATATCATGACAGGTTGAAAGCGAAAGATTACTTGCAGCAATATACGTATGCAACTTAGAGCAAGAGTGGCCCCTGAAGAAGGAACAGTGTTAGTTCCGAAATGCTTTGGGCATAAGCATTAAACAAAGCATGATTTTGTACAGATATTGATGTTGTAATTAAGAAATGTACACAATGTGGGTTAATGCAACTATCAATCAATCAATCAATCACTGCATTTGTAAAGCGCACTACATACCCGTGGGGGTCTCAAGGCGCTAGGGGGGGGGTGCTACTGGTCGAAGAGCCTGGTCTTGAGGAGTCTTCTGAAGGCCAGCAGGTTCTGGGTCTGTCGTAGGATGGTGGGGAGAGTGTTCCAGGTCTTGGCGGCGAGGTAGGAGAAGGATCTGCCACCAGCGGTGGTTTTCCGGATGAGGGGGAGTGTGGCGAGGGCGAGGTTGGCTGAGCGGAGGTTTCGGGTGGGGGTGTGGAAGCTGAGTCGGTTGTTGAGGTAGGTGGGTCCGGTGTTGTGCAGTGCTTTGTGTGCGTGGATGAGGAGCTTGAAGGTGATCCTTTTGTTGACGGGGAGCCAGTGCAGGCCTCTCAGGTGGAGTGTGATGTGGCTGCGGCGGGGGACGTCGAGGATGAGTCAGGCCGAGGCGTTCTGGATGCGTTGGAGTCGTCTCAGGAGCTTGTTTGTAGTTCCTGAGTAGAGGGCGTTCCCGTAGTCGAGTCTGTTGGTGATGAGGGCCTGGGTGACGGTTTTTCTCGTGTCGAGGGGGATCCATTTGAAGATCCTGTGGAGCATACGGAGGGTGTTGAAGCAGGACGCAGAGACAGCGTTGACTTGCCTGGTCATGGAGAGAGTGGAGTCGAGGATGACCCCCAGGTTGTGTGCGTGGTCCGTGGGTTCCGGGGCTGTGCCTAGCGATGTGGGCCACCAAGAGTCGTCCCAGGCTGATGGGGTGGGTCAGAGAATGAGGACCTCCATCTTGTCTGAGTTCATCTTCAGTCTGTTGTCCTTCATCCAGTCGGCAACGGCCTTCATTCCTCTGTGGAGGTTAGCTTTTGCGGTGTGGGGATCTTCGGTGAGGGATATGATCAGCTGAGTGTCGTCAGCGTAGGAGACGATGTTGAGGTTGTGTTGTCGTGCGACGTGGGCGAGGGGAGCCATGTAAATATTGAACAGCGTCGGGCTGAGGGAGGATCCCTGTGGGACGCCGCAGATGATCTCAGTGGTTTTGGAGCGGAAGGGTGGGATATTATAAATATGTGCATTATACATTGTTTCAAAAAATGTATTTGATTCTGAAAAACGTTATCAGATTAAATGGAGGAATAGAACTCCAATGATATTGAATTGAAAGTGTTTACAATAGTGGTATTATTACCAAGTGAACAGTGCGCAGCACAACCCAGTCTCAGTACTGGTTCTTAACTTGGCAGAGTTGGCAGCTCTTGCCGGCTGCAGCACCTTAAAACAAATAGGATCAAATAGGCCTAAATAGGAGTGCACCCCTAATTTCTATAACTAGTCTTAACTCGGTTTTGCCATGAATAAGGATGTCGTCCTGGAAAAACACGACTCCTGCAGTACTCTTGAATAAATTTCCCATGAGACTCTGGAACGTTGCAGAAGCCGATGCCAAACCAAACGGCATGCGTATATAGCGAAATGCACCTTCGGGTGTCACAAAGGACGTGAGGTGTCTTGAATCCTTATACAATTCCACCTGATGATAAGTGGAGGAGATGTCGAGTGAGGAGAAGTTCTTTGCACCCTCCAAGGTTGCCAGCATCTCGTTGATGTTCGGCAGAGGCTGGCGGTCCACCCAAATGCAAGCGTTAAGGTCACGCAAGCCCACACACACATTCTGAGAGACTTGTCTGCCTTGTGTGCCAAAACGATGGGAGACAACCATTCGGACCCCTCAATGGGCTCAGTTACACCCATGGTGCACAAGCGCTCGAGTTCTTGCCTGAGTTCACCACATAAACTCAACGGTACCTTGGGCACCTTGTGTGCAATAGCCATTGCACCTTCTTTAAAAACAATGCGGTGTTGAAAACCCTTAAGTTTTCCCAACTCACCACTAAAAATATCTGGATACATTTGGATTGGCAGGGGAAGAATCACAGTAAAACTGTTTAGCTTCATGTTTTGACAGAACCATATCCGGATGGTTGGGATCTAGAATAATCCCAAGCTCACCTTGCTCCTCCCATCACAACAAATTTGCACCATCTTTCACAATTTACACTGTCCCTTGTGCAAAATCCCCTTTGAACTCCAGATTTCCCTCAAACTTGCTAAGGACCTGCATTCTTTTTCCACCATAGGCAAAGATTTTTAATGCTAGACTGATCTGCTTAAATGCCACTCACTCTTTCAAAGTTCTTGCTATTGATGAGGGTAAATGGAGAACCGGAATAAGCAAGAAATCTTATTGCACACGCAGGGGACTTCCTTTTACAAGGTTGAACAATGGAAGCTATTTCTACCACACCATCTGACTGTATGGAGGAAGAGGACAACATTAATAACATATCATTATTATTTTCCTCCCCAGAATCAGCATAGTCCTCCTCAATGGTTTTCACAGTTTGCAATGGTCCCTTACATACGCATGCCAAATGTCCTTTCTTGCCGCATTTAAAGCAAGTTTGGGTTACAGGAAAACAAAACTTAAAATTTCCCAGGTGTGATTTTCTCCCACAGCGGTAGCAAGAGAGGTCGGACCTTTCAGATTTGGGTTTGGACAGACCAGGTGCAGGTGCAGGAGTGCGAGGCACATTTGTGTTGGTTCCTTTTACGGGTTTGCTGATGGGTTTTGTACTAACTAACTTAACTTCGTTTGGAGGCGCGGCTCCACTCATCTCCTTCATACAAAACTGAGAATGCTCGATGCTCTAGCTAAAGTGAGAGCGGTTTCCAAATCAGGATCCTCAGAAGATAAAAGTTTTTGCTGGATCTTTTTATTGCACGTGCGTTCAATTAGCTGATCGTAAATTATCTTGTCTCTGAACTCTCTATAAATGCATGCGACGACTAGAGTTCTGAGAGCGACTACAAAATCGTCAATTGATTCACCGGGAAGCTGAGCACGTTGTAGGAATTTGTGACGCTCAAGAACTGTATTTCTCTTGGGATTGAATCTCTTGTCTAAAGTTTTGATAAGTGAAGCATAATAGTCTATGATTAAAGAATGGCCATCATCACCCCCACTAACACGCGTGCTCACAACTTCCTGGGGTAAAGTCTTTAAAATACTTCTTCCTTCAGAACCCAAATTGTACACTAGTAAGGCTTTCTTCTTCTTTGAGGTGAAAGTGTCCCCATCTATCGCCTCTAGATAGGCATCAAGTGTCTCCTTCCACTGCTGCCAATTAATAGGAGGAGCACCGGGTGATTGCAAAAAGGGAGCTGGTGCAAGCACGTGAACCATCATATGGACTTGCGTGGGTGAGTTGCTGCCCCAGAAATCACTACCAACGATGATCAGCTTGCACGTGGAAACTGTAAGAACGTAAATCTACTACAAGCTGTGTTGGAAATGCGGTCAATATACAATTAAAAAACACAAGGTGTGCACATCACCGAAATGCAAATGATGAGGTCTTCACTAATAATTCATAACACACTGACATGCAAGGTGTGCATGTCACCGTTGCAATTAGATGTGTGTTCAATTATAATGAGTGTACGTAAGGATAATGCAAAGGTGAGCGTGTCACCATAACGACAAACACTTAGGTAACTCTTTGACACACTTGGTGTACGTGTCATCGTAGCAAACAAACTTTGGTAAGACTCGTTCACACGCTTGGTGTGCGTGTCACCGTAAGAACAACTTGCATGTATAGTGTAGAAAATCAGCTGCAATATTGCTTAATTCCAATGTACACTTTGTTGACACGCTAGGTGTGCGTGCCACCGTTAAATTCCCCACTTTGTAACACTTCAGGACAAATACTCTGACTCAGTAGACAACTTGACAGTTTGTAATGAGGCCACTAAGTGGTTGGATGCGTAAATAGGATGCCGATTGAACAACGTGAAAAATGCAATAAAGATGGCGCCTACGTTGCGTGCTTTGCGTGCTACGCATAAACCTCCCAACTCGTAGATCAGGCAGCGCACTAGTCTTTGTTGATGAGGCGTGCGTGCATGGGAAGCGTCGAGGATTCGGTAGTGAGTTTGGCTTAAGGCGCGAGAATCAGAGATAGCGCTTATGGATACCAAGCATGAGGCAGAGCGCTAAGCGGGCAAAGTGCACAAAAAGAGACAGAGTCTCACCACAGCTACAAAGAGAGTGCGATTGCCAGGATGGTGGACGATCCATGATGGAGTCTTCACTAGGCAGAACTGGAACCGCTCAGCAAGTTCTCTTGACCAGGTTCTCAGGACGTGGCATCAAGACGTCGCCTCGAAGTGGCAGGGAAACCACAATGTTCGGCAACACATGGTGGGGAAGACTGGGGACCAGACAACTTGTCGCCACTGGAAAGAAGAAGAAACATCCAGGTACGTTTTCCAGTCTTCTTTATTCCAGTCCTGTCTCCCAGCTCCCCCGGCAGCAACTGCTGAAACCCCCTCATTCCCGGTTCCACGCAGGGAACACACAGAAGGAATGCACAAGATCACAGAGCACGAGATCCCAACAGCAACCCCCTATCTCATTAATATGGAGTAGTGAAGCAGTTATTGTCTGAAATAGGGAGGTGAATACTCAGTGTTCTGACCTTTTGGAAATAATTTTTTTAACATTTCACATGAAAGTATATATTTTGCATACACCACTCTTGGGTGTAAAGGATATGTTGACGCTCATACAGAAGTTGCACTAAAGTTTTCCTAAAGAATAATACATTTAGTGCATCCAAGATATAAGGGAAGAGAACACCCTACTTCCCACAGTCAATCTAAGGATTGAACAATTTTTTAACAACGTTCTTGGAGCACACAAACACTTCTACATTCAATTTACAAAGTATAAATTGCAAAGAAAAAACAACAATCGGTTGTGCTCTTGTTATTCTCTTCCTTTTAATATCGTCAGGTCATCCAATCCCTTTTGCCAACGCGTTTCGCCGTGGTAGGGATAACCTACAGCTTCATCAGGGCTGGAAATAATATAAAGCGCACATTTGTCATGATATTCTTAAGCACATCACAATAGTGCCATTAGAGCCCACATCTTTTTGACAACCTTGTGTATAAGGACTATTTGTGCCTACACCATGTGCAACATATTTTAACACATCTAAACCACAAGTGCAAATTCTTTCTAATTCGTGCACTTTCTTGAATTTGCATAGAAAGCATATACATTGAATATTATTAATGTTTTCCTAACATCCAGTTAATGAAATTGTGACTATAAACTTATAAGATTCAGTTTCTTAGTTGATGCCCGAATATATTTATATCTACGTCACCCGTGTAAAAAAAATTGCATAAAGTCACGTCTCTCGACGCAAATACCTTGCAGTAGCTCAAAGGGATTTCTGTTTAAACCAAGCAAAAGGAAATATAAATGAAGGTTCATGAGGCAAGGGTCTATCTATGCATTTTATTTGTTCATTAGCCACAGCATTTTCCTTTTTTCCAATGGCGCCTACCTTATTACGGGTATTTGTCCATAAGAACTCCTTTTCTGTTTTTCTTTTTAGGTTCGTAATGATTTTCGCAGTGTATATAAGTCCCAAATCTAAATTAATTATATAACGTTCCGTTAGATGAACCATGTCAAAAGGCTCTCTTTATATTTTTACTATTCTTCCTTTTTAGTTTTTAGAGATAGACTGGCAGCGGAATTATTTGATAACCTTTGCAAGGGAAGTACTGTAACTGAAGCAGTTAATAGTGGCAATCAACAAAAGAAAGAGGGACTACAGGATAAATTTGTAAGATTAGAGAGACTTAAGAGGTCTGAGATGTCGAAATGGTGGGACGGGGCGACCCTTAAGCAATATATTAAGCTAAATAGAGTACCTAGGGGCCCCCGTTCACAAATAATACCAACCTATGATGACCTCGATGAGGACCTTTTAGAGGTATGGGAAAAAGAGCTGACATCTAGTTCAATAAAACTAATGGAGATCCTGATTGAGAACGCGGATAGGAAGGTAGCCAAATTACAAATTGAAATTGCACAACTTGAGAATGAAATTGCAGCTCTTAACTTGCCCGATCCTACAGCCAAGAATTATGAAATACTCAAAGGAATTTTGGGTAACCACCAGAATGACATAAAACGTAGATATAAATATATTCGGGCATCAACCAAGAAACTGAATCTTATAAGTTTATAGTCACGATTTCATGAACTGGATGTTAGGAAAACATTAATAATATTAAATGTATATGCTTTCTATGCAAATTCAAGAAAGTGCACGAATTAGAAAGAATTTGCACTTGTGGTTTATATGTGTTAAAATATGTTGCAAATGGTGTAGGCACAAATAGTCCTTATACACAAGGTTGTCAAAAAGATGTGGGCTCTAATGGCACTATTGTGATGTGCTTAAGAATATCATGACAAATGTGCGCTTTATATTATTTCCAGCCCTGATGAAGCCGTAGGTTATCCCAACCAATTGTTGTTTTTTCTTTGTAATATATACTTTGTAAATTGAATGTAGAAGTGTTTGTGTGCTCCAAGAACGTTATATATTTTGCATATTCTCACATTCAAATTGATTCAAGTGAATGTAGGCCTTCATTTTAAAATTGGCACGTTAGTTGATTACCTTGCTTGTAAAATGTTGATGTGTATTTTTTTGCAGACAAGCTGGAACAACATTTAAAATGTGTAATGCTTATTGTTCTTGTCTCTCATGTAGAAATAATTTTTTGTTCTTTGAGATTGTGGTTGAATTTCTTAATTGAAAAGAGCCTTTCAGCTGCAGTCGCAGCAGCCCTTATGTCTTACTTGCTAAGTTTGAAGGTCACAGTTGGAGCCTGCATGTCAGACATTTTTTTTTTAATGCTCTTTATTAAACTTTTTCATTTATACAGTGTTAAATTCACTTTTGTTATGCACTATAGCCAGAAGCCATCTATTCTTGGTTCTCAAGGTGATGGTCATGAGCAATGATATCGTCTCAAATATAGCAAATTTATAAGTTCGCTTCAGGGCCTCCTGGCCAGAAATTGGAATTGGATAAAGTAGTGCATGAGTGCAGAATGCCGTTTAGAGTAAAAAAAAAATGCCATATCAACAAATCGGGAGGAAGGGAGGAAAGGTACAGGGAGATTAAGGGGAGAAAGGTGACTGGTCATAATTTCCTAGTCCCTGGGGGGGACTACAGATCCCATGAGCGTGTACGGTGGGTATTTCCCGTGCTACTCTTGACTACCAAGGGTCTGGGGATGTGTAGATGCCTCTTTAAATACGTGTGATCGCATATAAAGTTGCAGTGGTCCCTATATGTCTCTAGGGCGGATCTAAGGTGGCAGGAAGTCCCAATGTGCAGATAGCTGCTCCTGGCAAAACGCCGCATCTCTGAGCCATTCCTCTCTATGTGGAGCTCTATTCTTTCCCCAGTTCATCGCGATGTGTGGCTTTGCAAGCAGGAGGAGCAAGGCCGCAAGTTTTCTGCTATCCATTGGTAGGTCTCGTACATATCCTAGACAGAGGGGACCTTTCTATGTGCATTTCAATCATCTGAATTATCGCATCAAAAATGGTCGCCCAGTCATGGACAGCGACAGAGCAATCCAGCTTTTAATGCGCAGCTCCAGCCAGTCCATTAGTTTGCCATAGTTGAAGTGCCATAGCTCCTCAGGATCACGGGTCATCCAGATGCCCAGGTGTTTCACTGGGTCCTGTGACCACTGCAATAGGAATCCTGAGTGGACTTTATATGTGGCCGTCGTCAGGGGGAAGATCGTTGATTTTGCCCAATTTATTAAAATCCCGGAGAACCCACCAAATTGAAGAAATTCCCTGATTAGGGGGTCAAGGTTGTCCACAAGGTGTTTCATGTATAATGTGGCGTCATCCGCATATAACGTGACGAGTATCACCCGGGGGTAAATGCCAGTGCCCTGTGGGTACGGTGTTGCCGTAAGCGGGCCGCAAGGGTTTCCATGGCTATGGTGAATAGTAGGGGAACAGCGGACATCCCTGGCGAGTGCCGCGGGACACTGGGAATGGTGGTGATATAATTCTGTTGACTAACTTGTGCATTGGGGAGGGAGTACAATAGAGCAATAAGTTTGATGAATTTTCTTCTAAGTGCTATGTGGGTGAGGAGGGCAAACAAATATGGCCAATGAACGAATCGATTACCTTAGTGGCGTCTAAAGAAATTGCCTCTACCTGCAACTGCGGATCCACCTCATGCATGGTGGTGAAGAGCGTTCGAGGATGTGGGCAGTGGCTCTGCCAGGTACAAAGCCACATTGGTCTGGGTGCAGCACCATAGGCAGCAGCGGGAGGAGCTGCGCTGCGATGAGCTTGACCAGGATCTTATTGTCTACATTGAACATGGACCGTGGCCGATATGAGTCGCATCTCAAAGGTCAGTATTGTGATGATTAAGGCCTCACGGAGCGAAGGGGGAAGCACCCCCTTTCCACTGATTCCTCATACATGTTGATGAGGTGGGAAGCGAGAAGGCTAGCGTACTCTTTGTAAAATACAGCCGTTAGGCCATCAGCCAGGGGTCCTATCTCCTGGTAGAGCATGTATGGTTCTGATCACCTCCCCCTCTGTGAAAGTTTCGAGGAGGAAGGCTATATGTCCTGCCTCCAGCCACAGCAGCTGTATATTGTAAAAGAATTCTGCAACCCCAGGGGGCGCTGTTTCTAGTTGGGCATGGTAAAGGGTTGAGTAAAAGGAGAGCGTTTCAGATTGTACAGCCGATTAACCCACCGCCAATTGATCATCATCAGCTATGCGTAGCTCTGGTCTTTAGTCACTGGCCCAGGGCTTACAGAGGAGCCCCGCCAGTGACTTTCCAGCCCGATCCCCCACTGCGTACCATCTGACTCTTGCTCCTAACCTAGGAATTGGGATTCACGTGTGGCTGCCTCTTGGAGTTCGTCCATTTTCCCTCTAATTTTGTGTAGCAGATTTTTGTTCTGGTTGGCAAAAAACTCCTGTTCTAGGGACTGTATTTCGTTTTCTAGGCACTTAAGATCTCCCCGTAGCGAGCGAAGCACACCCGCTTGTTTGGCAATGTATTCTCCACGTATGACAGTTTTGAATGCTTCCCATAAACTGTGCCTTTGTTGAACGTAAAATACTCAGCTACGGCGTGTCTGATAGTTTCTCGAAACGCTTGATCTCACAATGCCCCCGCCGGAAATCTCCAGCTGAACGCCCTGGCCGGATATTCGGAGATATCCAATGTGAGCGCCACTGGGGAGTGATCAGAAAGGGTCTGGGCGACCCAGGCCGCTACTTCACGAGAGACCAGCCAGTAGTCGATCCGCAACCAGGAGGGCCCAGTGGGAGACACACATGTGCCCTGCGACCTTTGTGGATTTCTGTGTCGCCACACATCTATCAGGTCTCCGTCTGTTATTATTGCCTGCAGTTGTGCCACTGCTCTGGGAAGGGGACGACAAGAGTCACCTGAGCTGTCTTTTCTAGCATCAAGCACAACATTGTAATCCCCTCCCCAAACTATTGCGCCGGTCCGAGAGAGTCCACCAACCTCCAGATGTCTGTGAACGAATCAGGGTCATCGGTGTTGGGTCCGTATTTCGAAATCAGTCTAAGAGGATGCCCACCCAGTGAACCTACCGACATCACATATCTGCCCATTTTGTCGCATATGGTTGCATGCGTACACCAAGCGGCAGCCATTCTAAAGCTGGCCTCCGCCTCTCTCACCTCCCAGGTCGGCGATCCAGGCTGCGCAGCCCCTGCAGCGATTCACCGGAAGCACCCCGTCTCCTCCAAGGGGTCGGCCGCCACCGGAGCAGCGCAGGTCAGCAGTTTTTCTCTTTGCAGGAAGCAGCGCTGCTCTGCAGCTCTCTGTTAGGCCACCCCTGGCTCGTCTGGCTGTTGGGTGTCTTCAGCATTCCTGGGGGACTGCTGGCCTCAGATTCATCACTGGTCTGCTCGCCGGACTCTCCGATATGTTCCCTGTTTAATTGGAGACGATAATGCCTGTCACGGTGTCGATATTTGTTGGATTGTCTGTCCAGACTTCAGAGCCTCACCCCAAGGCAGCCATCTTGCTGTCGGTCTCGGTAGCTCCCCCTCAGACATTTTATATATTTAATGGAGATGATAGTGTATCATTCCTGTTGTCACTTGATTGGTTGGCTGTTCTGAAAGATTACATATTACTAATAATGCCAAAGTATTTAATCTTTAAGAATGTGTTTGCAGCGTTTAAGTGCTGTTCGTCTTCTAGCTCTTTCAGACATGCCTTTCCTACTTAGAGCAGATATTTTTCCCATGCCCGAAGGAGTTTAACAAACTCATGTTCAGATGCCTTCCCAGCTTGCTAGACAAAGCTTTATTGATTTATATAATCTGTCTTTTATTGGCATTCTATGCTGACACCTTCTGCCTGACGATTCTCAAACTTTACGACTTTCCGCTAGCTAGCTGAACAGGGATTTCCCTTTACAGAAAATTAGTCTACCTTGATTTATTTTGAGACAACTTCATAACAGTTTATCTTTGCCTTTTTGATTTGCTTTGCACTATTTCATAAATGCCTATATAATTGCATTGATTGTTGTGAAACTCTCAGTCAGTACTAAAGGTCCATCTGCCTGAGTGCAGCTGGTACTCGGGCGGGCCCCAAGAATATGTACTGTGCAGAGTGCCGCATTAAGGTAGTAGAGAGGATGGAGTCCACTGAGGCTTAGGGAGTTAACATTTGCTCCAGAAATAGTTAAAATCTGTCCCAAACCCAGTCCAAATTCCAGCATTCCTGAAGCAGTTGCAGTGTCTTGGAAGTGTAAGTATGAGTAGGGTGATGGTTTTTTGATTGTGGGTTGTTAAGATGTGCGCTGTTTGCGGTTTTGGATGAGTTACATAATGTTTTGTGGTGTGGTTTCTAATTTGTCACAAAGGAGCGCTGTGTGTAGTTGAGAAATGAAACGCTATTTGAGTATGTTTTATGCTTATCAAGATAATTGCACTTGCTACAAATGGTTAAAGTTTGGTATCCCCGGATAGATATTAAGTTATCCTGAGGTGTTGACTTGCTTGTTAAGGTTGACTTGTTAGATCGTGATGCTCCATCGGCCACAACAAGATAAGGACTTATTAACTAGAGTTGTGAGAGTGTACTAACTGAGATTGGTATTCGGTTAATCCTTTTGCGCAGACCATGCTAGTCAAGGGGAGTTCCTGCGGGTCGAGATTTCACTTCGTATGTGTGATAGACCAGGAACATTTTATTTCCCAATTCTCCTAGAGTGACTGCTAACTTTGGATTTTCTTTAGTGTTACAGACAAGAATTATAGTTTATTTTTTATTTTTGATATTTTGCTTACGCAAAGTTGATCCCTGTGGAGAGAGAGCTGCTGTGAGGTGCTGCGAGTTACGTCTTAAGGTGTCACATGGGTTTTGATCAGTTGGTGTGGGTGTCATGCTGGTATTGGTCAATATGTCATTGGGCGCCAGGTGGTTGGTTCAGTGGTGTTGTCTTAGGATTGGATGTGTGTGTCGCTGAGTAACTGTATTGTGATTTGCTGAGAATCATCGCTTATTTCAAATGAAGTTTGTTGATTCTGTGTTGCATTGCATACAGATTAATGGTGACATTGTTCTGTCCATGAGGGTGAGGTGTCCCTCCAGAGGGCACATCTGCACGTTACATGACGGCCCAGGTTGAATTACACATGTGAATCTGGATCAGACAATGGAATGAGATCACAGTGTATGACTGGTCCTTGCGGTTTCATCCAGATGGTACCTTTAACTTGAGGAAAATTGAGAATTTGAGGCGAGTGCTGTATGAGACGAAACCCCTACCAAGGCTTGCTCAATATGAGGCTTTGAATGCATTGGAGTGTCCTAGGCATATAAAAGTTAACAAGCAATATCAGACCTGAGCGGAAAATAAGATCTGTAGTTGGATGGAGATGAAGTGGGACGTAGATCAGCAGAAATGGAGAGAAAACGTGATTGGGGGTGTAGGGATGTATGCTACGATAGCAAAGGGAAAAGCAGAAAGAAACAAATAAAAAGAGGGAGATGGGAATGAGGAGAAGAGAGATGAGAGTGACAGCGACTCAAGTAATGACATTTTGGATGATTGGTTAATGTCCTGACCATCACCATATAATATTGTCCATCAGGCTGAAGTGAACCAACAATCCTTAGATACCAATTCAAGTGCTCCAACTGATCAAAGTTCCCTAGAGGTAGGTTTATCCTTTTGCATTCAAAGATCTATTATTGAGAGCCACTAGCATCGCTGTTATTGTTACAATCCCTTGTACATCTACTGTTACTACAGCCCCTCCTATATCTGCTGCTGGAAAAAAAACCTGAACAGGAGGAGCCACCCCTGTAAGTATGACTGTTGTTGAGATTGATTAAAGTCCTGAGGCACAAAGACTGGAGAGAGGAACCACTTCAAGAGCGCTGGAAGTTTTGAGATTGAGGGCAGAAATTGAGGAGCTTGTCAAGAGAAACCTTGAGATGGGAATTGTAGCTGGGTTTATAATCAAAAGAGAATGAACCATGTATCTTGAAAAAGCCAGAGTCTATAAGTGTTGTACAAAAGCCCTCATACACTCTAACCCGTGGACAGCGCTATATATTGGTTCTCTGCTTGAGAAGTTTAGGTGATTTATTTTATCATTGGGTCCTTTTCCGCCTGAGCTTCCCGTTCTCCAGGCAGTCAATCTTCCTCCACCTGTAGGGAGAGCATCTGGTTCTTTTACGGTTGTGATTTCGATAGTGTTAGCGGAAAAAAGTGATAAATAAAAAATTCCTCCTATCCTGTACTCGTTTTATTCATCAGGATGGGGTAAGATTAAAAACGGTGTGTAGTGCTCTGGTGAATGTGTGAATGGTCCACCGCACCCATATAATGATTATTTCAGTGGTCGACATGTTTCAGTCCATGGGTTTCTCTAAAGATCAGTGGACTTTCATCAGGACCTTAGTCATAGCGATAACGTGAAAGATCGCTTTGACACATTGGGTAAGTTAATGTCACTTACCCATCTTTGTCATTATTTAATGTAATCGACCGGTTTATAGGTTATGGTTCTACCTATAACTTGGAAAAGAAAAGGGGAAAAGAAAAAACATGCATATTGTTGCTTTATATAGATTTCATATAGTGTTGCCCAATTAGATGCTTGACTGTGTAATGCTCCTTGCATATGTGACACAATTTGTGTGATGTACTCATGCCATTTCTCGTTACATATGACAGTGAAACGTTAATAATCAACCAGGGATCAAAATCAAAAAGGCATGTAGTTATATTTGTTGGCATCAAACGCTTACAAAAGGACGTAATAATACAGTCATTTGTGCTCCGTTGGAAAGAAAAAAGTCTATGGCTGTAAAGTCATCATTAAGTTAGTGTGAAGCATATCAATAATTTTACTCCTACTCTACACCACAAAAGCCTGTGTTGAGGATGTACTCAAACGTGCGCTCAAGAACATGTCCAATAAACATGTCTAGAAAGATTATCACTGTGTTGAGATGTTTTTTGAAAAATTCTCACCCTTCTATATTCTTTTGCGGGGAGAGAAGGAAAGAAAAGCATATGGAGGGCATTTTCAATTATCAGAGAACACACCATATTTCAGCTAAGGTCCTTGTAAAGATAGGTCCTCTTGAAGAAGACTATCAGTTTGTAATATGTAACTGGGGTCCAGTCAATCTATTGAACAAGGATTTACTCTGCAAACTCAATTGAATGATTGATTGTTGATTGGATGGTGTTGAGCTTTAAATTGAGAACTCAAGAATCAATGGTTGGGTTGCTTCCAGCCTTGACATGAGAAAAGGTACCTCCCGACTTAAGAGACTCAGTGAAAGAGGAAGACTGGGATTTTACTGGCAAAGACATTGGTCTAATAAAAGATTTGATCCTTTACGAACAACCATTAAGTCAAATGTAGAGTATCCCCGAAGCCCCAATACAACCTCTCACCAGAGGTGGTGGCTGGATTTACCCTGTGATTAAATCCATGCTAGAACAAGGCATTCTAGATAATAGGAAGTCCCTGCAACTTACATGTGATGGGTTTCCAGAAACTGAATAAGAAATGGTGAATTGTGAAGCAAATCAATCTTTAACAAGATCCTGAAGAAAAATCTGGACACCTTGCAGTTGTCATGAAACTCAGTCTTAGTTCAGTACTTCAACGACCTGCTTGTGGTGCCGTCAACACAAGAGCCTTGTAAGCAAGACACCATTGCCCTGTTGAACTATATGGCAGAGAACGGACACAAGGTATCCACTACAAAATTACAGTATTACCAAAGAAAAATTCAGTATTTTGGACATAATAATGAAAAAGGAACTAGTAAAGTGTCCCAAGAGATAATCTCCACAATACTGAAAATGAATCCCCCAACTACTCAGAGAGAAGTCAGGATGTTTCTGGAAATGTTGGGATACTGTAGTCAGTGGATTCACAACTTTTCAATAGCGGCAAAGCCTGTACAGAGGCTTTCATACAAAGATGTGTCTGGTCCACTACCCTGGCACAACAAATGCACAAGTGCCTTCCTCAAGCTGAGATAAGGTCACTGTTGTGCTCCGGCTCTTTATGAATTATTTTTTTTGCTTGTACTGTTACAAGCATGAAGGGTGCACGCTGTTGACACAGACACATGGACAAGCAACGCATCTTATGGCCTAATTTTCTGCCACACTTGCTCCGTTAGCTGCAGCATGCAGTGCAGGCAGTGGCTGCATCTGGTGTCATCATTCAGGAATGTGAAGTAAATGTAATGGGCTACTCACAGTCATGGTTCCCCATCCTGTTGAGATATTACTTGCCTGCATGAAAACCCAACAGATGGCCAATAGTATGCTTATGTGGTATGAGCAGGTCATACTAGCAGCAGAAAATGTTAATCTGAGGAGTTGCTATGTCTTGAATCCTGCCGCACCTCTGCCTATGTCTGATGAAGATGATGATGGGGTTGAGCATGATTGTCTTGATGTGACAGAATTGTGTACCACGGCAAGACCTGACATTCAAGACATTCCCCTGGAAGAGCCGATTTTACTTTGGGGACTATGCTTTTCTAAGAGATAGAAGAGGAATTCTGAAAGCAGTTTATGCTGTGTGCACCTTAGAAGATGTTGTGGAAGCCTCCTGTTCAATGTAACGTCCGCACAAGTTGCTGAACTGATTACTCTTACTACAGCATGCTGTGTCTCTAACAATTGGAGAGTTACCACCTATAATCATAGCCAGTATGGGTTTGGCTTGGTCCAAGATTCTGGACAGTTGTGGCCCCAGAGATGTTTCATGACTGCTGGTTCTCCCATACACAATGGAAATTATGTCATGGATTTGTTTGATTCATTTCAATTGCGTTGGGAAAGAGATGTGGTTAAATGAGCAGCACACAAAAATGGAGGAGTTTTGTGACTGCTGGAAACCACTATGCTGATGAGATAGCCTGGTACTGCGCTCTTGAGTCCTTCACATTTATCAGAGAATATCTTTGTGAATCAGATAATAATGTTGTTTTGGATATGATAATGGCTATTGCCAACACTTGGGATGATATCAAAGGCATGCAGAAAAAGCCCCAGGGCATGAGCAAGAGTGTTGGATAGAGCAGGATGTGTGAAAAACCAGGATGAGATCTGGGTTTTGACTAAAGGGAGACAAGTTCTATCGCACACCGGGTCCGATTCACAAAGATACATTTATACTTTTGTGTAAGTTTACTATTTTTCGATATTCACAAAGGTAACCTTAGACCAAAGGTCTAACTTTTCTACATTTGAGTAAAGTAGTAAAGTTAGACTTTTGGTACCTTTGTAAATCTGGCACACCATGTTGTCTCCCATAGTGAGAGAGTTCCATGGACCCACACACATAGGAAGAGATACTATATAATTAATCTCTTCAGAACTTACTGGTTCAATCTCCATATCTCTGTCATTGCAGAGAGCCTGTGCTCCAGATGTGTGACTTGCCAGCAGTTAAATGCAGGCTGGAGGACAGTTGTGGCCATAAGTCACATAGGAAGATAAGGTGGTCCCTTAATCATACTCTTGACTATGCTGAGGTGTCCATGTGCAACGGACTCCGCTATATCATGGTGGTAGTCTGTATCTTTTCCCATTGGGTGGAAGTTTACCTGACTAGGAGAAATGACAGACTCACTGTGCCCAAACTGTTGTTGAGGGAATTGGTTGCCAGGTTTGGCTTACAGGTTCTCTGGAATCAGATAATGAGATGCATTTTGAAAGTAAAATAATTAGAATGCTGTGCCTTTCAGGTAAAACACAGGTTCCATTGTAGTTACAGGTCAGAGACGCCTGGCATCATTGAGCAAATCAGTGGAACACTTGAAATCATGATTTGCCAAAGTATGTGAGAACAGATCCCTCAAGTAGCCTGACACCCTTACATTGGTTCTGATGACCCTCCAAAGCACTCCTGGTGGGAGGGCTGGTATCTCCCCCACAAGAATTTGATAGGGAGAACCATGAGACTTCCTGCCATACCTGCATTTACGCTTGTGAATATAACAGATGATATGGTTCTTGACTACTGCAAAAGACTGGCTCATGCGGTATATTCTGTCTTTCACCAATTGATGACACCAAAGCAAGAACAGTGCTGTGAACTCAGTGTGGGCGACTGGGTTCTGGGGAAGAAGCACATCAGGAAACGTTGCCTGAATCCCCACTGGTGCGACCCCTTGCAAGTCATCCTTCTGATGAACACTGCTGTAAAGTGTGGAGGCCTCCCGAACTGGACCCATGCCTCATACAGGAAGAGAGTGAGACAAGTTGGTGAAGAAGTGGTGACAACAGCCACTGATTTGTAGTGTCAACTCCAGTGCGAAACAAATGTTCAGAGGGGCATGAAGATTGTGCACATGTCTCAAAGTCAACTTGAGACAGGTGCAAAGCCTGTGGTGAACAAGCCAAAGGTACCCACAGTGAACCATGCTGCAGAAACTGGAAGTGTGCCATCACAGCCTGAAGAAAGTGTAAGCAATTCAATCAGAGGAGAGCAAACAATAGAAAGGTGGCCACAAAAAGGTGAGATTGAGAGCTTGTGTTTTAGAAAAATGCACCCCAGACACAATCAGCTAAGAAATAGAGACGAGTGAGCAAAGTGACAGTGACAATAGCCAGTAGTCAGAAGGTAGAGAAAAACATGGGTGCCTTGTTGAAGGTAATCAGCGTCTGAATGGATTTACTTTGAAGTGGTCGTGGCCTGAGAACACATGAGATGAAAATCAGAAGAAAGTCTGAATATTTTATAGTGCTACCACAGTGAATACTAACTGTTTTATTGATGTTTGACTGATTGAATTACAGTGGCACACATCAAATGCTGAAGATTTATGATCATGTTCTGAAACCTTGTGAAAACTCTTAGGTCCCAGCCTCCAGCAGAGGAGTAAGGTTGTCATTATTAGAAGATCCTTGTTGTAGTGTTTGGATCAACTTCTGAAGCTTCTGAACTAATATACTCACTTTGAACAATTTGAAGTTCTCTGAATTGCACAGTAAAACGAACAAGTAGAAATTTGCCTTTGATTTTTGATTTTTGTGTTCTTTTGATCAGACTTGAACGAAACCATGGTGTCAAATACACCAAACAAATGAAGAGTGGTAGTATCAATTGCTTTAGTCATTTAGTTTATTGGCTTGCAAGTTGCATTGAAAACTTCTGTCGTGAGTGCTTCCTCCAAAACTAAACTTAATTTAGCTCATTGAAAAGAGCAAGGTAGATTTACATGAACATATTACATAAAGATAGCTCAGCGGGAAGCTACTCTGAGAATGCAATTTTCCGATTGTTGCATGATTATTATGCCTTAATGAATGCAAAAGGATGTTATATCTATACCTATTTACCTGCCTCAGCTGGCGTCACAAATCACCGCTTATCTTTGACATATGCTTTAAAATGGACCATATTTATGGATGTTTTCTATTACCAGTCAATTTATACTATGTCTATAGATAACTTACCTATGATTAGGGTTTAGAATTTTAGGAAGGTAGCGATAGCTGTTGTTCGTGAGGTGTCCTATATGAAACCTATCACACAAATTTAGCTTACCTACTTTTGAAGCTCTAGTGCTTCTTGTAAATTGAGCAGGGATGAGAAAGATTTTATAAGCAAATTGTATAAGCAGAGATGGCAGGATGAGGATCAGGAAAGGAAAGGCAAAGGGAAAAATATATGAAAAGAGGAAGAAGCGATGAAGGATTTAGGGGTGCATCCAAAACTGAGTTTGGACTGGAAGAAAAAAGGAACCTTTTTTATTATAAGGGCGAGCGATAAAGTTGAAGATTCAGAATTTGTGCAATGGAGTGATTGAGCATATATACCTAAAGGAGTTGAGTTTTTGGTGGGACAGGAACCTGTTTTTAGGGGAGTTTATTATGAATGTGGCAGAAATGCATATTTTCAACTTCCTATAAATGGGATAGGTAGTTGTTATTTAACTGTAGTTTTTTGTAAGGTGTATCATGTAGATTAGAATAGTTACTCATTGAGGAGCTAAATGTAGTGCTTCACAAGTAGTAGGTGCCATTTTTGGTGTTCTGATTCCTTTTGTAGGAGTAGTTTTAAATGACCTAAAGTTTAGAAAGCTGTCTACTTTGACTGATTGCCTTGCCACTTGTTGCAAAATGATTCCACCCATTTATTAGGCCCATATTTTTAGTTTTTTTGACTTCCTGATTTTGGACTTTATGCTGTGGGTGAGTCTCACTACATGTTATGTTATGTTAAAAGATTTGTAAAGCATACATCTACCCTTGGGTGTTTTGGCGCTAGCAACAGCTTGTGTACAAATGGAAGAGCCTTAACTAAATTTACCTATTAAAAAGCCAAGTTTTTAGGAGATTTATAAAAGCAGGTAGAGAAGGGGTGACCCTGATGTTGGCGGGCAGGAGATTGCAGTCTTTGGTAGATGCCGTAACAAAACTACTTCCTCCCCATTTCACTCTCTTAAATCTAGAGGACATGACTTCCTTTGCTCCTCTGGACCATAGATTCCTGTTGGGTTCGTACCATTTGAATGCTTGTTTCAGGTACTCCGTACCATTATCATGCAGGGCTTTGTAGGTTAAACAGAGTGCTTTGAATTTAATGCGTTGAAATCCCTTGATTGCCTGCAAGACTGATAAAAATTTCGGAATACCCAAAAGCAACCTGGCTGCCACATTTTGCAAAATCTGCAGTTTTTTAAGGTATTGTTCTTGTAAATTCAAGCACAACCCATTGCAGTAGTCAATTGTTGATAAAACTAAAATTGTGATTAGTGGTTTTTGGCCTCAGGTGGGCTGAATGGGCAATTTTCTTAAATATCCACAGGGTATTAAATGAGGAGGGGCTACGTGGTTGTTTTGACTGCAGAAGTTCAGCTTGTGAATTACAACACCTAGGTTTTTAGCATTTGTAACTGGAGTTGTGAAGGTTCCCATTTCCAGATGTGTCAAATTTAAACTGACACAGCCTTGTTCGGGAGGATTAACCGAGCGTAGTTCCTTACTGAAGGAAATCTTTCTGGTGTGCTGGTACGGCTCAAAACCAGCAGTGTTACCGGTGCTTGGTACGATCCAAGCGCACCCGCTGCCTGCGTCTGCTGCGCGGATGTGCTGGTGGGGGATTAAAAATATGATGGGTAGTGTCTGACACACCGGCGCTAGGAGGGCGCACAAACCTTAAAAACAAATAGCGAAATAAAATGGGACAAAGCGAGGTCCAGCCACCCCACAGACCCACACAGGCTGCCCAGTGAAGGAAAGTTACTGGGAAATAAAACAAAGAAAGTAAAATGTAGGGAAATTAAAATTAATAAATGATTAAAACAGGGAGTGAGCCCTTTCAAAAATTGTGCCAGAAAACAGGAAGCCAGTCACCCCCAACTGGCACCGAGTGCCTACTGCAGCCGGAAGCGATCCAGAATTGATGATTGTTTCCAAAAAGAATAACCTAGGTCTTGCCCAAGTTTAACTTTACACAATGACTGCCCATCCAGACACCAATAGCTTGCATGCAGTTATGAAACTGGGAAACTATAATTTTAGAATTATTAAGATCTGACAGCACAATTTGCATGTCGTCTGCATTGGAAGTGAGGGAAAATCCAAAGGATTGAATCAGTGAGGCTAGCTCTTTTACATATAGGTTGAACAATGTAGGGCTAAGTGAGGACCCTTACGGGACCCCACAAGGAAGAGAGAACGGGTTAGAAGTATATTTGTCAAACTTCACTGTGTGTTCTCTTCCTTTCAAAAACGAGTTCAGTATATGGCACCTGGCGCTGACATTGTCCTCCCTTTTGGTGTGCAAATTGTCACCTACGCCGACGACACCCAATTGGTCATCGCTTTGAACCAGTCCGACAATGCATCCACTTGCCTTGGCCCATGTCTTGAAGAGGTGACGAGATGGATGAAATGTTCCCATCTTTAAATTGAACGGGGACAAGACGGAGCTTTTGTTCCTTGGCAATCCACCCCCCTCCAATATAGTTTCCTCCTGGCCTACATGTATGAGTTCTATGCCTGCCCCCAAATTAGAGATCAAAAGTCTGGGTGTCTGACTGGACTCCGAACTCTCTTTTAAAACCCAAGCTAGAAAGGTTGTTGCCTCGTGCTTTGGCATTCTAAGAATGCTGTGCAAAGTGCTCCCCTTGCTACCATCTCAGATCAGAAAGCTTGTAGTCCAAGCACTTATTCTATCTCGATTGGACCATGGAAATTCCTTGTACCTCGGGTCCCTAGATTGGTGCTGGCCAAACTTCAAACCGCGTAGAATTGTGCTGCTAGGATTCTTATGGCAATCCGAAGCCGCGAATCAGCAAAGCCAGCCCTAAAGGCTTTCCACTGGCTCCCAATTCTGGAAATAGTCCATTTTAAAGCCTTGTGTATTACTCACAAGCTGATAGGAGGGAAAGGACCAGCAACCATCTCATCTTTGGCCCAGCCCTACCTAGCTAAGAGGACCCTCCACTCCAACGACCTATATCTGGCCTATGTTCCCAGAATTAGGAGGGCTCGAAGCGGCGGCCGACATTTTTCCTATAATGCCTCCAAGCTGTGGAGTTCACTCCCTCTGCAGTTACGAGAGGAACCCAACCATATGACTTTCCACAAGTTGCTTAAAACCTGGCTCTTCCCCAAATGATCTTGCCCCAGTTTGAGCAGCTCTGCCCACAGCGCTGGGATGCCTGTGGGTAACCATGCGCTTTAAATAATCTGCTTTCATTCATTCATTCATTTCATTCATTCTTTTCTACACCTAATGCCTCTAGGCGGCGGATCAAGACAGTGTGGTTGACCGTATCAAAGGCTGCCGTCAAATCATGGAGAATAAGGGCCACAGTTCCTCCTTTATCTGGGGCTGTGTTTATTTCTTTGGTGGCCTTGACCAATGCAGTCTCGGTGCTGTGTCCAGTTCTGAAAACAAACTGTATGGGGTCTAGAAGATGGTTTCCCTGGACAAATTGGGCAAATTGTAGGTTCATTATTTTTTCTACAATTTTTGCAGGAAGTGGTAATCTAGAGATGGGGCGATAAATGGCAGGATCCTCTGGGTCAAGATTCTTGCTTCTTCAGGAGAGGATAAATTGAGGCCTTTTTCCATGTTGATTGAAAAAGTTTGGTCGCAAATATGGTGTTGAAGATGTTAGTTGAAATTAAAGCTATGGGTTCAGGGATTTTACCACTGAAGGTGGGCATGGGTCATAAGGAGACCCTGATTTGGTGGAGTGGATTAGCCCAATCACCTGCTCCAGAGTAACTGGAGAAAACTCAGTGAATGTGCATTGATCGATGTCCTCCAGGGTGTTAAAAATGTCGATTGGGGTAGAATTAGTATTGTTGGAATCAACCATAGTGGCAGTTATTAATGGTTGCAAACATTTGGTAAATTTGGTCAACATTATCCAAACAACTGTGGGCAATTGAGTCACAGAAGGTTTGACTACTGCTTGCTCTCTTGTTATCAGGTAGTTTAGAAACGTTGTAATCATGTGAAATAATTCCCTAGAGGAATTGTTTTCAAGATTCAATCTGTTGTGTATAAAAGGACATTTTTTCTTTTGCAAGTAGTCCTTTATATTCAGTTAGGAAGAGTTTGTATATTTCCTTCTGCGCATCATAGTGAGACCTCCATTTTGTCTCAAGCCTTCTACAGTTTTGTTTTTAAAGCCGGAGTGCCTCTGTAAACCATGGTGTAGATGGTTTCTTTCCGCCCGATTTTGATGATTTAAGGGGAGCTAGTTTGGAGATGGCAGAATTTAACCAGTCAGAGTATTCCATAGTGGCTAATTCCGGATCCTGAGAGAGAATAGGCAGAGAGTTTGCAAGCTGTTTCATGATTTGTTTACTATCTAGCTCATTCCAAGCACAATAACCGGCAGGTCCGCCTTGTGCATTTTAGATTGGATTATATTGGGAGTGTTAAGTTTAAAAATGATAGCGCAGTGTAAAGACCAGTGTAGTGGCAAACAGTCTCTTACTATGGTATGAGGGCTATTTCAGAAGATCCTGTCTAATGTGTGACCAGCCAAGTGGTAGCTTTATGTAGTAATTACAGGAGACCAAAGGCATTCATGGTTTCTTTGGTTGGCCATAGTGTCTATATCGTCAGGGACATCAAGATGGAAATTGGAATCAACTAAAATGGTGTGATCATTAGAGCAGACCCCGTCTTCTAATTGTGAACCAAAGGATTTTAAAAAAGCTGCTTCTAGGACCTGGAGGGTGGTAAACAAGCAATCCTTTAAAGGATTGTTTTTTAGGTAGCTCGAAACAGAAGGACAATGCTTCACAATCAGGGAAAGATGCTGACTCAAATCTAGGCAATCTTTATAAATAATGCGTAGCCCCCCTCCCATTTTGAAGGGTCTATCCAATCTATGGAAAGAATAACCAGGAGTGGTTGCATCAATTAAATCGGGACCTGATGATTCATTTGCCCAAGTCTCTGTAACAAAAATTATTTCGAGGTGGTGACTGTCAATCAGCTCAGCTAATTTTAGCGCATGTTTAACTATGGAGTGGGCTTTCATGAGGGCGCTCCGTATTAATGTCAATGGGTGATGTGGAGTAAGAGGTGGGCTTAACGCCTGGGATGCTGCTGTGTGGCATGCACATATAGTTGAAAGCCACAATTAGTGCAAGTAGCGACCGCACTGGTGTCAGTCAAATTTAAACCGACACAGCCCTGTTCGGGAGGATTAAACAAGCGTAGTTCCTTACTGGAGGAAATCTTTCTGGTGTGCTAGTACGGCTCAAAACCGCCAGGGTTACCGGTGCTCGGCACTATCCAAGTGCGCCCGCCTGCCTGCGTCTGCTCCGCGGACGTGGTGGTGGGGGATTAAAAGTATGATGGGCCGTGTCTGACACATCGGCGCTAGGAACGCAATCAAACCGTGAAAACAAATGGCGAAATAAAATGGGGAAAAATCCAGGTCCAGCCACCCTGCAGACCCACACAGGCTCCCCAGAGAAGGAAAGTTACTAGGAAATAAAACAAAGAAAGTAAAATGTTGAGAAATTAAAATTAATAAATGATTAAAACAGCGAGCGAGACCTTTCTAAGATGGTGCCAGAAATCAGGAAGCCAGGCACGTCCAACTGGGATCGAATGCCTACTGCACCCAGCACCTACACAGAAAACAAGTAATGCAGGCAATGGCAGTCTCTGGTGTGCGCTGCTCAGCTGCATGGACACAGAGCGGACATGTGTCTCAGCCTCAGTAATCATCTTGTATATGGACTGCAAGTGTTTACTGCCAGTGCCCCCCTTTTAAGATAGGCCGCTGTGATTCAACTACAGTAAGGGACACTTACTTGGCTGGTTGCAAATGTCCACATGTCTTTGGGCTGCGCAAGTGAGACTATTGTTGACCGCATCCCAGTAACTGCACACATGTAGTCTGGTGCAGAGAGGACTCTGCATTTAGATATTTACCTGGGGTAGGCCTTATAATATTAATGGGCACTCATAGGGAAAGTCAGTATTATTTACTGTTTTGTCTGCAGTGACATTTTCTATTATACATATAGGGGTAACCTGCCTTAGAGTGCAGTTTTGCTTCCTTTTGGCCTACAAAGTCCATCAAGATATCAAAATGGGGTAAAACCTGTGCACCAAGATGGATTATACAAATCCCAAACACATATCTGTACATCTTATGGGTCATCTAGAATTGTCATATTTCTCTGGCTCAGCTCAGGATCAGAGCCCAGACCTTTGGTCACACTGCTGTGCCACATTAATTAAATTTCTCTTCATCAGAGGGAACAAAGGCCGCCCCACACAAAAGGGTTAATTAACAGCAATTCCTCAGCTCCTGAGGAAAAAGGGGTGGGAATGAAAATGTGCAACTGTTAATTAGCTGTTGCACTGTACCCTGTCTAGGGATAGCCCAGACCCTCTGAACAAAGGAGGGAGCCCAGAAAACTGGAGCCTACACAGGAGGGGGCTCCTCTTTGATGTTTTGGTGGGTAAGACCCTGGCCAGTAATGCCAGTGAGAGATAGAACTGAGGCCCCCAGAGTAGATGTGACCACTGACTCCTGGATGATGCTATCTTAAACTGTACCAAAATGCTGTGCAGTAGGGGTGGAGAGATGATGTGCAACCCCAGGATTGGCCCAGGGTTCATGACTTCTCAAACTTTCCACCCTATTTTAAAAACTCTTGCACAAGTGAGAATAAGGGCTGCTGGTGCTATTTGTGCTTTTTCTGCTGTACCCGGGGAGTGTGATGGCCATGGCAACTGGAAGAAGAAACCCCATAATGCCCAAAGGACCAAGGACTCTTCTGCAGTTCACTCCAGGACCAGTCGGTCTCTCCAAGGACCAGTGAGTCTGTCCCCCTTACACTCACTGAGGACCCTTTGGGGGAAAGATCTGGGCTTCTGCACCCAGAGACAAAAATGAGCGGAAAAGCTGGGGCAAGGAGCCAGTGGAACCAGCTCCTTGCAAATTACATCACCTTGGAGGAAGTCGTCTAAAACTGCTTCTAGTGGGTAGCGCTTGCCACCAGGAGTAAAATGAGCCCAAGAACTTCAAAATTGTCCCATCAGGTCGGTTATGGCCTTTTTAAGGCTGGTGACCTTTGACACCCCTCTGGAAGCACAAAGCGTGGTGCTCTGCCAATTTTACAAAAATTACACCCGTGGTGGGCCAGGGCCCAGGGGTCGACCCAGGGACCCTTTTAAATTTATAACCCTGGGAGGGTGTGTGTGTGTGGGGCCCCTTCCCCAGAGTCCCTGATGCACAGGCATCCTAACCCCTGGGCTGGCTTTTGCATCAGGGGGCCCGAGACTCCACTTCTTGGCCCCCACCGCAAGAAGAAGCAGGGGGAGTGCCATCGCAACCCTCTCAAAAAAGCAAGGGTAGAGACTCGGGACCCCAACTCCAGGCCCTCAATGCCACTGTGGAGGGCAGAGCGCAATCATGCTCCCCAAAAAAGTGCAGGAGAGCACCAGGCCCCCATTTCCAGGCTCCCAACACAAGTTGGTGGGCCTGTCCACTGTTTCCCATGCCCATGTCTGAGGGAACGGGACGGCCACCATAAAGGAACTCCATGTCCGGAGAAGAGCTGCCTGCTCCCACGGCAGCAGTGAGGGTGCTGCTCTGGTATGGAGCTGGCTGGGGGTGGGCTCCCAGCATTGCCCCCCAATGAATGGAGGCATGTGGAGTGCCCGGGTGGGACCGGACAACTTCAAAAATTAAAGAATGAAGAGAAAACCAAGAAGGAAGCCGTGCGTGGCAGCGCAGTTGTAAATGAAAGCAGCCGAGCCGCTAATAAAGTATTCACTGCTCCAGAGGGAGCGCCCCATAATGCTCCAGCAGGGCTTTTCAAATTTTTCAAAAGCTCCCCCCTCAAGAATATTGAAAACTGACCCTATGTTCGTGGGGTCCCCAAAAGTATAACCCCACCCCCTGGGATTGTTGTAATCATTTAAGCACTCCCAAGGCAAGAACATTTCCTCTACAGCTGGGAGAGCAGTACCCTCTAAGGGCTGGTGCTATGGCTGCATTTTCTGTGGCCTGAGTGTGTATAAAAAAGTCACTGACATGTTGGGCTTGATTTCAATTCTTGATTGACCATTTATGATTGACAATGATTGTGGAGTAATTTTGATAGCTAAACTAATAATGATGACTGCATTCAAGCAAAGATGTTATTGATTATGTACAATAATGGTCTTAACATGTGATTATTGGTCTTTTAAAATGATGACCCTTTGAAAAATCCAACAGGCTTATCTTGTTTAAAGTGACACCCCCTTATATTGTGATGTGTTGTCTGGTATAAATGGGTACTGTGATTTTGAGGGTCATAACCCTTTAGGGGTAAAATGTGATTTCTTAATGTCATCTAAGGTATTTTCAATATACCTTATGTATATATTTGTAAATTAATAAGTAGTATTTTGTATTGTGTGTAATTTATGTACTTTTACTTTTTCTAAAGAAAAAAACCACTGACTAGACAATTGTTTATTGAGTTCTATTGTTATTATTGTGTGCCAACAAATGGTTATTACTAACCCACACCACCTCATCTGAGTAGGCCTTGGACTGCTTTTCTACCTTAAGAGAGTTAAGTGCTGCAATGGACTGCTTGGTTCTCAGTGCGAGGAAATTGTGGACATATTGTGCAGGCCTCACACTCTGCGCAACTAATAACCCAATTTCCTACACCACTAATACCGTAAGAGCTTTAACTGCTATTACCACTGGGTTTGCGACAATAAGGGCAACAGTTTTGCAGAACAGGCTTGCTTTAGATAGCATATTTGTGAAGGAGGGTGGAGTCTGCCAAATGTTACACATTCAGCACTACTGCATGTACGTGCCTGACACCAGTAATGAGATTAACATGTGTTGATACTAATATTTTTTGGATTTCTAAATATTTGAAGCACCTGGAAGAGACAGGTGCCTGGGAAGCAAATGGGAAAGGATTTTCTGCAGTTGGTAGTTGACTTAGTAGTATCAACAGTGGTTTGCTAGGTAAGAGCTCCACTCATACTAATTGTTTTGATTTGTCTGATATGTCTATTTCTTTTTATAATGGTAATAAAATTAATTACTGCAAAGGGTGGGTCAAAATGTGAAGGAGGAATGCAGCTGACAAAATTGAATGGACGAAGAAGGAAGTGGGCAGAGGTGTGGCTTTAATACTTACAGAACCCCCTGTACAATAAAATACATGGCTTGGAAGAATCCAGACGCACGCTCCAAAAGCTGACAACTAATATGTAAAGTTAAATGGTTAAAAGATAATGTGTGATGACACCCAGATTCAGCAGAAGGAGGGTTGAAATATTTTTTTCACAGTAACATGTCACATGTAAGTGTATTTTGGGCACATTTTCCACATTTAAGTTGTTTCTAGTTAATGTAGGCCTGCATTTTAAAAAGGGCACCTTAGTTGATTACCTTGCTTGTAAAATATGGGCATTTATTTTTTGATGATAAGCTGTAGCCACATTTAAGACTTGTAATACTTATTTTTCTCGTTTCTCATGTAGAGAAGAATGTTTTGTTCTTTGATATTGTGGTGGATTTTCTTCATTGAATAGAGCCTTTCAGCCCCACCTGCGAGGGCGAGCAGCCCCAAGTCTTATATTTTACTTTTGAAGGTCACAGTTGAAACCTGCTTGTGAGAAGTTTTGTATAGAGATTGGAACTGTTCTTTCCTGTTTCCACCTGATTGGTTGGCTGTTCTGAAAGGTTACGTGTTACCGATAATGCCAGAAGTCGGTCGGTTGCAAGAATGTGTTTGCAGTGTTTAAAGTGTAGGTCCTCTTCAAGATCCTATAGACAAAGATGCCTTTCCAGCTTAGCTCACCTATTTTTCCAGTGCTCGAAGGAGTTCAACTGACTCATGGGCAGATGCCTGACATTCATGCTAGCTGAAGCTTTATTTGAGTTTATAGTTCCTGCCTTTCAGAAGCACTCTATGACGATAACTTCTGCCTGTCTGCTCCCAAACTTAAGACTTTTCACTAGTTTAGCTGAACAGGGATTTCCCATCACAGGAACTGAGTTTATTTTGATTTATTTTGAGACAACTTTATGATAGTTTGTCTTTAAATTTAAGATTTTGAATTGCTTTAAATAATATTAATTGATGCATTCATGAAATGGCTATTGACGTCCAACTAATTTGATGATTTGAATTAGTAACTTCGCTCAACTTTCAATAAAACCTTTAAGGTTTTCTTTTTTTTATTTCAAAGTATTTTATTAATAATTTTTATAAGCAAAGACATTAGCATTTCTGTTACAAGGTTAGCCATTCGCAGTTTGTACAACAGTGTCTTCAGGCACTTTGACACATATGCTTAGCTAACCCCACATGACGTGACTTACCGAGAACAAGAAAAAGGGTGATAGAAAAAAGCAGGAGAGAAAGGGGTGAAAGAAGGACACGAAGAAAGGCTCTGTAGTTATAAGATTTATAATCTCTAAACCAATACTCTCTGTCATCTTTGTGGAGCCAAAAGCGCTTCACATTGTATAATTGTATTGTTTACCTCAGTCATAAGTAACGTTCCATCCGCTTCAGTGCAGCCGGTACTCGAGTTTGTACCAGAAGTCTGCACAGTGCAAAGTGTTGCATCACCTGTGACTCTTTCCCCATCTCTTCCCACATCCAACATTTTAATGTGTCATTTACCTGGAACTATTGCTTTCAGAACTCCGTGGATGGCTACTGTCAGGTTTCTATGACAAAGAAGCAGTCTAGCTTCTGAACGTAATCCATGAAAAAACAGACATATTTAAAGACTAAAAAAATCAAAAAGGAGAAATTTAAAGTCACAGAGGAAGCGAGTGAAGTGGAAGGGGAAAATGGCACTGAGCAATGTAAAAAAAAATGCTCCAGAATTCGACGGAACACAATCTAGCCTGAGGCTTAATCTAGACGAGGACCTTTGCTTCCTCTTCATAGACTCCCTGGGTAAACTCTGCAGTTTATAGTACAGACTAAGTAGCCAGTGGCCCTCGTTTAACTGCAAAAATTAAAAATCTAATACATGATTAATTCATAAATATTCCGTCATTTTACTGACAGAAAGGGTCATAATTATGCATTCTGCTCAGAATGTTTCATACTACCAATGCATTTGCTCAAAATCTTGGCCACAGTGTTCTGAAACAGAAGCCTGCACAACATTTCATGACGTGTTGCATTATATTTTCACACATCTTTATGCAATGAGTATCCTGTATGAAACAGTGTCATAGGCTTGAGAAAGACCACTTTCATTGCTCTTTTGTGACCTAATTCACACATTTAAAACTATTTGTTTGTCATGGCTACATATGAGGTGTCATCAGTCTTGTAATCCACTGGTTTCAAGGTATTTAAGCCTACTTCCCTTCCATCAGTTTCTCACTGTTCCAGTCGTCAGGTCACTTGCTGTAGTTGGCAGTAAAGCTGCCTTGAATTTGCTGCCTTCAGATCCACCCTTAGTAGCAGAGGTTTTGCCACGGTGGGAGGTTCCCTGTTACAGTACTTTAGCAAGTAGTTAAAGGAAATTGGCAATAATGCTGCAAATGTACCTTTTATCCTTTTCAGTATCTTGTAATATATTTTGGTGCCTGGATCTGATTCAAGAATATGTGTGATTGTATATTAATAAAAGGAATAGAAGGTGCACCAGCTAAGAGTCCGAACTCAAAAAGAAGTCCTTTATAATTCTTTTATTCTTATAGTGTAAAAGTATAGTAAAACATCAGCCAACACGTTTCGTTCTTAACACAAAAACTTCCTCAGGGCAAACTGAGTTAATCGTAGTAATCAGCATAAGTCGAAATGTATAGATGGTCCCATTGGGGGTTCCAGAGAGTAACTACTAATAGTAAACGATCTATATTGGTGGTTCGAGTCACAAAAAGATTAGGTTCATCTCAGCAAAAGCATATTTATAATATCCATGAATTCTCGTTTGGTAACTCCATGATACGATTCCCTAAGCCGACAAAGAGTCCCAGTAGTCTGGGAGGTCGAAGGGAATCACCAGCAGCACGAACCAGGGACTCTTTTTGTCGGCTTGGGAACTCGTATCATGGAGTTACCAAACGAGAATTAGTAGTATTAGTAGTTACTCTCTGGAGCCCCCAATGGGACCATCTATACATTTCGACTTATGCTGATTACTACGATTGACTCATTTCGCCCTGTGGAAGTTCTTGTGTTAAGAATGAAACTTGTTGGCTGATGTTTTACTATACTTTTACACTATAAGAATAAAAGAAATATAAAGGACTTCTTTTTGAGTTCGGACGCTTTGCTGGTGCACCTTCCATTCCTTTTACAAATCTCTCATCTGGATTCCAGTGGAGCCCTTCTGCGGCGGACTCCCAGAAGAACTTTGCACAGGACTTTTTATATGCTTGAAACAGGGGTTGAGGTGCTGAACAAAGGGTCAGCTGTGATTGTGTTTGTTGTGATTGTATATTATGCGTACAACTGCAGAACACTTTATGTAGGGCAGGAGGTTAGCTATCCTCAGTCTCAGAATATTTGGGGGATTTTCGGATTCTAAATCACTGGTCAGACTTAATAAAATTCATGCTCTGATGAAAGTTCTGCTGCCATCAATTCATAAGAATTGGGTAGGGCTTATGAGCATAAGTAGCCGTTAGGAATGCAATGAAGCCCCAGACAATGATACATTTCTGGGTATTCACAATGGTTTCTAACTCACAATAATCAAATGTAAAATGCTGGTAATAAATGCTGGATTAAAGGGACTTTTGTGGTTCCCTAAAAATAGATGGTTATGAAAACCATACAGAGGGCCACTGGAATTATGTGATTTTGCAGCTGCGGCGTTTTCTACATAATTATGTATTTGCATGAGCCATCATCTGCAGATTTAAAAAATATATGGTTTCAAGCTCAAACGGATCGAAATTACTAAAAACGCAGCAACATGTGTTCACGTGCAGTAGAAATCCCTTTGTAAAGGATTGGTGAGGCCTAGAGGTTGTGGGCAGTGAAATCACTCTAGGGTTTCCACAAGCAGGGAGAAATTTCCCCTAGTGACAGGCTATTAATTTCTGGGGAGCTGTTTCTTTAAAAAACAAAAAAGTTGCTGAGTGGCTGCGACAAACATGGTGCCTGCTCAGCTCTCTCTTCCACCTTTGGAGCAACTGAAGCCTTCAGAGCCACCATTTAAAGAGCTCCATCAGGCAGGAGTAGATTTCTAATTACCAATGAGGACAGAGTTCTTAGTGATTACACAGCTCCAAGTTGTCAGAGACATTGAAATCGACCAGTTAAAACATTGGATGGGGGGGCGTGGCTAGCGCCCGCGGACAATGGCGGCTTTTATGTAGCTCTCCCGGGCAGCGCGGTGAGGAGGGACCGCAGCGAGACTCCAGACGTGTTTTCCACACTTAGAAGTCATGAATTCTGACTTCGGAATGGCTGAGGCACTGCTGGGGTGACTTTAACGCCTCATATTTACCTGTGGCTCTTCATTTACTTCGGCGAATGTTCGAAGCGCCGGCTTCAGTCACCGCGTCCGCCATTTTGATTCATCGTTGACGGAGCCTTCTGTATCAGCGCGTACGGAGCTTCATGCATGGCGTTTCCTGTTTAATGAAGGTAACGGCGGCTTGACATGACTATTCTTCACTTCAATAGCCTGCTGCACGCCTTGATGTATTTTCTTCACTTTTGAGCGGAGTTCTGGCTCTTTTTAGAGCGTTTTTTGGGGTTTTTTTTTGCAACTTGGGTTTCCTCTCATCTCTGGCTCTTCCCTCTTCCTCACAGTGACGCTGCAGTATGTATGATAATTATTTTGCGGATTTTCTCTTCTACAATTCACCAGACATGGGCCACATTCTATGTCTTACTATAATGTGACATATTTTCATTTACTTCATAAAGTTATGTGAAGTTAATACATATATCTGTGGCCGCCAATTTGTTGTTGCTCCTAACTGACCCTATTCTTCGTCGCTTGGAAGTGTTAAAAGATTTCTAACTGCGCTCTATGATGAGTACTGCTTCACTTACAGGTTATTTTGTCCTGGCTCTTTCAAATGTATTGACATAGTGCTGACTTTTTCGCGCTTTTGGATGCCACTGTTACTTTTTATTGCTGCTCATTTTTTCCTCATTCTGTGGCCACTACTCTTGCTTTTGTTATAACATCTATGGGTAGACTGTACAAGGAGCTACGCAAGCCTTCTCCAACTCCTCGTAAATTTCTTCTTCAAACGGGGTCTAGATACAGGTGTCTAGAAATGGATGACTCTTCTGATCCATCGGCTAAGAGCTCTTCTTCAGTCTCTGTTCCACACACGAGTGGCGTCACTAAAGCTTCCACCAAAAGGCTAATAAAAGACCCTCCATCTCCTCCTAAGCAAAACTCATCAGTGACAATGGATATACTTTTGGAAGAAATTAGGGCTTTACGCCCTTTTATTGAAGAAACTAAATCTACTCTTGAGGAAACCAAATCTACTCTTCAGCTGCTTTCCGACAAGTGGTCGAATATTGATGGTCGTGTTACCCTTTTAGAACACCATGTTGACACTCTTGCTTCCTCTGTTGCCAAGGTTGATCCATTGTGTGTTCAAGTGTCTGCACTCCACAAACAAATTGAGAATTTGGAGAACAGAAGTAGGAGAAATAACCTCCGCATTTATTCAGAGGGATCTGACGCCTTAGCATTTTTCAAATCCTTTTTACCGCAGATTCTCCAGTTGCCGGATTCCACTAGTCTGAACATACAAAGGGCTCATCGGTTAGGTCCTCCTCCAACTGGCTTCTTGACCACTCATGCTAAGAAGCCGCGAGGTGTTATACTCTATTTTTTGGAATACACCGATTTGCTCACCGTTTTGTCTGCTGCCAGGGCACTTCCTCGACTCACCTGGTCTGGTAATCGGCTTTTCTTCTCAGAGGATTATGCAAAATCTACTGCTGATCGACGTAAGGACTTCCTTTCACTTAGACCACAGTTCCGATCTATGGGAGCAAGATATGGACTTTTTCATCCTTGCCTTTTCAAGGTGACTTTCAATAACAAGACTACTACTTATGATGATCCGCTGAAATTGAAGAGCTTTCTTTATTCTCATAATGCTACCAGTATGGACACTGCTGCATCGTCTAGTTCTTAATATTTGGTTACATTTACCTGTATTGTAATATTGACTGTATGCTTTGTTCTTGGTTGATCTTTTATGATTGTTATGTTTATACAGTCTTCTCAATTGGTTGTTTTTTGTTAACTGTACATATTCTTCATATCTAACGTTCACCCTTTTTTCCCCTTCCTACAGATTTCTTCCTTCACATCACCATTCACCTTCATGCCCCTGGAGTTCGTTGCGGTTGTCTTCCCTACCTGCCTACCCTTGGGAGCTTATGACTCGTCATTGCTCTATGTGGCCTCCACCCTCCTCTCCTTTTGTTTGTCCTCGACAATATGTACGTTTATTGTTCTTCCTCTTCTGTTTTATTGTTCTTTCATTTATTTTTCTTTCTTCTTTATGCTCTTTAGATCCTTCTTTCTTCTTGATCCAGTTTTTTCATTTTTCTTCGTTCCTGCTCTTGTTTACACTACATTTCCGTGCTTCCATTTTCCCTTTCTTTCCTCATCTTGTTACTGGTTTTTACTTTGATATTTTTTATGACACTATTCTCCTTTATCTTTGTTGTCTCTTATTAACGTGGATCTCTGACATATTATCGAAAGACACATTATCGAACTACACAAATATCGCATCAAATATATCGACATCAAAATTATCGACATTGTATACTTAATTAAAAAACTACACTAATATCGACACTACAATATCGTAATACAATTATATCGATCACACAAAAATCGCACACATCAATATCGCAATACTAAATATCGACATAAGTAAATAAATATAACACATGTAACAAATATCGATAACCAAAATATAGACATCAATAATATCGTTTTTTTAAATATATCGACAATTCTAATACTAATAAAACCAATACTTTAAACAACATAAATACAATATTTTCCGAAAACATACATTTTCCAATTATATTCTACTTAAACATAAACATAACATTTATAACGATCTAAATATTTAACAACATAATAAAAAAAACACTGAAATAATTATCACATAGGCATTTCGAACACATTTAAAAAAATTAAAACACATTATAAACAATCTTTTTATATATAATTATTTAAAACTCTCCTCCTTTAAAACTAAATATACTCTTACTTAGCATTTTCCATAAAAGGAAACCAATTAACTAAAAAAAATTCAAACCATCCAATAGAAAGGCCACATACAGAAAACAACCAATAACATTCAAGAAACAATTTAAAACCACTATATAAACCAATTAAAACAAGTCTTCTACTGTGCCTTAAACCAAAGCATTGAACGAAGAAGAAACTCTGCTAAACAGAAGAAACCTACATCCTACTACTATTCTAAAAACGTAAGTAAATAATCTTTTCTAACTAAACTGCCAAATTAAACTAAAACACTAATTTATCTTTACTCAAATAAATAACTAACTTATATATTCCATCTCTTTATGTTTCCACTACAGATATTACTCAAAACAGCTAAAGAAAATATTGAAGATTGCCAGAAAGGACTCACTAAAAAGTAAGTATACTATCAAAATACTTTATAAAATATTAATTAAATCCTACTCAAACCACAAAACATCCTAAACCCCTAAACAAATCCATGTTCTCTTTTTTAAGTTTTTAAAAACCTGTATAAAATAACACCTATAATCTATACCACTCGGCATGAGGGAAGGCTCCGTTTGCTTAGGGAGAGGTTGGGCTCCTGCATCTTATTTATTAGGGAGGAGGGGCACATAGGAAGAGGGGTAGGGGACGGGGGTACACTGACATGGGGTGGGGGAGGGGGTGGGTAGAGAACTGGGTGGGAAGGTTGTTCCTTCTCCTGAATAATTGGTCTTGATGATAAATGTGTGGTACTTCCGGGACGGGTGAAGGCGGGGGAATGTTTGTTGAGTTGTTGATTTGTAAAACAATAAAAAACGTTTCAACAAAAAAAATATAGTCTATACCAAACAGCAATACCACCCCACTTAAAAAAACTAAACCAACCAAAACAATATATGTTCTTTAACTTTCAGAGACTACATCAACTAAACAACATTTTGTCTACAAAGAACATCTTCATTCAAATACAACCAAAAACACTTGGTAAGTATATATAAAAAAGTTTTTTGTTTCCTATTTTTATAGAAATATATAAAGTACTATTGCATATATTTTCATATACATTTTTTCCAGATTTCTAACACATCACGATGACAGAAGAAGCCCAATTTATAACTTCTCAGAAAGGAAAATTCCTATTGTGTTACATGGGTTACACATACACCCAAGAAAAGCAGACGGACCGAAAAGTGAATTGGAAGTGTTCTAAATATTATTCTAACAAATGCTACGGACGAGCAACAACAAGAGAAACAACTGTACTATATACAAGAGAGCATAACCATCCACCCAATCTCTCTGAAATAGAAGTCAGATCAACCCTTGAAAATATAAAAGAATTAAGCACTGGTTCACAAACTGCTACAAGTGTAATCCTAAAAGAACTATTACCTAGAGTGCCCAAAGAAGCAAGAGGCCAATTACCATCAATTGCTTCTATAAAAAGATCAATTGCTAGGACCAAAAAATCAACCACGACAACTATACCATCCCCTAAAACTTTTCAAGATATCATCATTCCACCAGAATTAACTATCACCCACAATAATGAACCTTTTATTTTTTTTGATAACAAAAGCACAGAAAAAAGAATCATAATGTTTGCTACTGCAAACAATATAACTAAACTCCAACAATGCCAAACATGGATGATGGATGGCACCTTTACAATATGCCCAAAACCATTCTACCAGCTTTACACAATACACGGTCAATATCACAACACTTCCATACCTTTAATTTATGCACTATTACCTAACAAACAAAACACAACATATAATGAAATGCTAGGAAAACTAAAACAAGAATCAAATGATTTTTACCCTCAAAGAATTATCATAGACTTTGAGCAAGCCATGATAAATTGCATTCTAAAACTGTACCCCCATACAGCTATCCAAGGATGTTACTTCCATCTAAACCAATGTATATGGAGACATTTACAAAAATCTTCACTAAGGTGCCGATCACGATCCGGTAAAAAATTCCCCCGTGCGACTCGTATCCGGTCTTTTTACCGTACGAATCGTACAAGTGCCGTACGAACTGGCAATCACGATTCGCATGGTAAAAAGTCCATACGACCCGCACCGGGAATCATTCCCCACACGTCCTCGGGTCGGAAAATGTGTCCGACACGTCCTCGGACGATTTACCTTACAAACGTAAAAATCCAAGTCCGACCGAGGAATCACGATCCATCCCGTGCGTCCGAGCCTACAACCGTATGGAAAAAACACCGTCCGCACCGAACACCAATAGCAACCATGGAGACATGTGCCCGCATACGTGCCCAACACTCCCCCCAGCCCCCGTACGTCCGACACGTACCCCCCGTATATGTATACCCCCACCCGTCTAGGTACACCCCAGTACGTTCCAGTCGAACCCCCACCCCAGTACGTGTCGTACCACCGTCAATGTAAACCCCCCCACCCCTGTACGTGTCGTACCACCGTCAATGTACACCCCCCCACCCCTGTACGTGTCGTACCACCGTCTATGTACACCCCAGTACGTTCCAGTCGTACCCCCACCCCAGTACGTGTCGTACCACCGTCAATGTACACCCCCCCACCCCTGTACGTGTCGTACCACCGTCAATGTACACCCCCCCACCCCTGTACGTGTCGTACCACCGTCTATGTACACCCCAGTACGTTCCAGTCGTACCCCCACCCCAGTACGTGTCGTACCACCGTGAACCTACACCCCAGTACGTTCGAGCCCCACCCCCACCCCAGTACGTGTCATACCCCCGTGTACCTACACCCCAGTACGTGTCGTACCGACGTCAATGTACACCCCCCCACCCCTGTACGTGTCGTACCACCGTCCATGTACACCCCAGTACGTTCCAGTCGTACCCCCACCCAGTACGTGTCGTACCACCATCAATGTACACCCCCCCACCCCTGTACGTGTCGTACCACCGTCCATGTACACCCCAGTACGTTCCAGTCGTACCCCCACCCCAGTACGTGTCGTACCACCGTCAATGTACACCCCCCCACCCCTGTACGTGTCGTACCACCGTCAATGTACACCCCCCCACCCCTGTACGTGTCGTACCACCGTCTATGTACACCCCAGTACGTTCCAGTCGTACCCCCACCCCTGTACGTGTCGTACCACCGTCTATGTACACCCCCCCACCCCTGTACGTGTCGTACCACCGTCCATGTACACCCCAGTACGTTCCAGTCGTACCCCCACCCCAGTACGTGTCGTACCACCGTCAATGTACACCCCCCCACCCCTGTACGTGTCGTACCACCGTCAATGTACACCCCCCCACCCCTGTACGTGTCGTACCACCGTCTATGTACACCCCAGTACGTTCCAGTCGTACCCCCACCCCAGTACGTGTCGTACCACCGTCAATGTACACCCCCCCACCCCTGTACGTGTCGTACCACCGTCTATGTACACCCCAGTACGTTCCAGTCGTACCCCCACCCCAGTACGTGTCGTACCACCGTCAATGTACACCCCCCCACCCCTGTACGTGTCGTACCACCGTCAATGTACACCCCCCCACCCCTGTACGTGTCGTACCACCGTCAATGTACACCCCCCCACCCCTGTACGTGTCGTACCACCGTCTATGTACACCCCAGTACGTTCCAGTCGTACCCCCACCCCAGTACGTGTCGTACCACCGTCAATGTACACCCCCCCACCCCTGTACGTGTCGTACCACCGTCAATGTACACCCCCCCACCCCTGTACGTGTCGTACCACCGTCAATGTACACCCCCCCACCCCTGTACGTGTCGTACCACCGTCTATGTACACCCCAGTACGTTCCAGTCGTACCCCAACCCCAGTACGTTCCTGGCGCACCCCCAACACAACCTCCTAAGTACGGAGCGCACCCCATGCCCCAACATCACAACCGCATGTACGAGTCGTACAAAGCCACACACAAGGACCAAATCGTACAACCAAATGGCCCATGTACACACCGTACACACGCTCAAAACGCACGTACACAACAAGGACAAAACAAAACAACTCAACAATACACCATTCGAAAGGCACACAGCCACTAAACATGGCCAACAACCACTAAAATAACACAATCACTGACCTGCAACTGTCAAAAACAAACAGAGGCCCAAGACACCACCACTCCTTATAACACACCCACCCAAAATTCAAACACTGCCACACCCACCCATGGACCAATAAAAAGGGCCCACACACACAAACCATGAGCCTTTGCAACAGACCCACTGCTGCCAGACACCACAGAACCAGACTACAAGCGACACCACATCTTACACTTGCACACCTTCACACGACCACCCTCACAAACACCCTCTCATCACATTCACACACACACACAACCATCCACACCCCCCCCCAACATCCACACACCCCCCACACCCACACCATCCCCACCCACACCCCTCACCATGCCCACTACCAAGAATCCAAAGTTCAGTCACCGAGAGTTGGAGGTCCTTGTTGATCAAATCCTCAGAGTCGAGCCACAGATCTTTGGAACATTGGTCAGAAGCACCAGCCAGGCAGCCAAAACAGCCATGTGGCAGACCATCGTCGATGCTGTGAATGCTGTTGCGGACACCAGGAGGACCAAGCAGGATTGCCAGAACAGGTGGTACGATCTGCGGAGGAGGGTCAGAGCCAAGAGACAGGAGGAACACGACCAGGCCAACGCCACCGGAGGAGGGCCCTCCCGCAGACCCGTACAGTACCATCCCTGGGAGGAGAGGGTGATGGCCATACTGCCGGTGGAGGCAGTTGAAGGAGTAGAAGGACTCCGAGACCCGGGTGAGTACACAAACAACGCACCTCACATGGGGGGAACTGCAACCACACCCAAAATTAATAACAGGCACGCAAACACCACAAGCCATCGCATTACTCAACCACACTCCATGAGCAGGCACATGCCACTGCTGCCACCATGCCCCATGCACCCAGCTGGACAATGTCAAGTCACAGGCCACAGAAGACAACAACACATGACACGGTAACCCGGATGGCGGGAGTGTGGGCACCAAGAATCACATAGTGCGACTCCAAAGCAGACAACAATGCCCTCTGCCCATATGGCCTAGGTCACAGCCAGACAAACACTGTGTCCCAACACAGGAATGACTTGCCTGCAAATGGCGGATGCCTTGCATCAACACATGGGGGTGAAGGCACTGTTTTGCACATGCCAGCAGCTAATGAACAGCCAACAGTGTGAAAGAGTGGCAGCACACACCACCACAGCAGCAGCGCACAGACACACAGCAGACAAAATGGGTGCCTGGAGATCAGAAACAAACTCACATCAACAGGCCAAGGGCCACTCAAAGATCTGCTAACAGTGTGTGCCCAGGAAGCTGGGCCAAGGTGACAGAGGGTGACACACGGAGGGAGGGAGAGGGGGACACAGAGGGAGGGAGAGGGGGACTGAGAGGGAGGGAGACACAGGAAGATGGACAGAGGGAGGAGGCTGACACACAGAGGGAGGGAGAGGGGGACAGAGAGGGAGGGAGAGGGGGACAGAGAGGGAGGGGGACACAGGAAGATGGACAGAGGGAGGAGGCTGACACACAGAGGGAGGGAGAGGGGGACACAGAGGGAGGGAGACACAGGAAGATGGACAGAGGGAGGAGGCTGACACACAGAGGGAGGGAGAGGGGGACACAGAGGGAGGGAGAGGGGGACACAGAGGGAGGGAGAGGGGGACACAGAGGGAGGGAGAGGGGGACAGAGAGGGAGGGAGAGGGGGACAGAGAGGGAGGGAGAGGGGGACAGAGAGGGAGGGAGAGGGGGACTGAGAGGGAGGGAGACACAGGAAGATGGACAGAGGGAGGAGGCTGACACACAGAGGGAGGGAGAGGGGGACAGAGAGGGAGGGAGAGGGGGACAGAGAGGGAGGGAGAGGGGGACAGAGAGGGAGGGAGAGGGGGACAGAGAAGGAGGGAGACACAGGGAGAGCAAATCAGTCCTTTGGTGTGTGGGAATGTCTGCTCGTCAGCAGGTGGACTGCGTGCATGTAGACAAGGGTGCCCAGTGCCAGAACCCCCCCTCTTCATCATGGCAAAACGCAGGGCCATGTTACAACCTGTACACGAGCACAAGGACAGCCACCTGCATCATATGAGTGTGTGGATCCACTCCATGTGCACATGTACAGTGCTACAAGGAAGGCGCAAACGCATAGCTCGGCACACATGCACACTCCACTGCTGACTGCAGTCACACTTGACGCAGCAAGTAAGACTGTGCCACACATAGTTAAAGGGGCCAAATTGGTGCCCAAGGGACACACACATGCACAAGTGCACTGTGAGTGGAATGCAAGACAGATCCTAATTCCAAGAGGAAATGTGCCAACTTTGTAACGGATGCAACATGGATGTTGCATGGATCAAAAGTAACATTGTCTCTCTCACACACAGGTCAACGTCGTGCTGCACCCCCCAACACTGGGGGGGAACACTCACAGGACCCGGATCTGCAGGAGACCGATCCCACCGGCAGCGACCACTCTCACCACTCTGCGGACGACCCCGACCGACCTGGCCCCTCTGGTGTCCAACCACCTGCAGCACCTGCGTCAGGTACAACCGTGCCAACCACCACCCCCACTCCTGCCACATCCCAGGAGACACCCAGGATCCCTGCCCCAACACCACAATGCAGCCAGGCTCGCCAGGAGGGACACGGTGTCCCGGGCACCCAGGAGGAGGCAGGCGACAACGCCAATGCCACCCCTCAGGGGTCCCGGAGACCCCATGTGCCCACAAGTGCAGGCCAGACGCAAGTGGGCAGGGGTGGTGGGAGTGGAGAGCGGCGGAGGCGCGAGCCTGACCAGTTGGCTGGGGATCCGGTATTTTCCCATGTCCGTAACATCCTGGACTCATACCGGCAGGACACCACGGGCATGGCCCAGGTTGTGTCCGTCCTCGAGGGGATCAAGGTCCAGCAGGCCCAGCAACATGCGGAGCTAATAGCCTGTCTACAGCTACACCAACGGAGGATGGAGGACAGACAGGCTGAGCAAGTGACGGCGTCCCAGGGGATTCACGCTGAACTCCGTCGGATGGCCGACACCATGGCCGACCCTCCCTGTGCCAGAAGGCGGAGAACATCACCACCCACAGGGAGGGATCATGAGGAGGAGGAGGAAACATCCGACGGAGCATCCCAGACGTCGTCACGGCCTGCTGCTGAGGTTCCCCGCAGGAAGCCGGGTCGTCCACGGAAAGGACCGTGAGGGTGGCTGCCACATCACCATCTCCCAGGACACCTGGCCTGGCACCTGGCCCACTGGAGCAACAGCATCACAGCATCAAGAGACATTCTCTGCCACATGGCCCTGCTGGTCACTGGCTGACCAATGTTGACAAAGACTGTGGCATGGACTCTGAGGATTTCCAATGGCAAGGACACCAACTCCCCTACTGAACTTTGGATTCCCTAATCCCGGAAAGCCCCTCACTTGGCCCCCCCCCCCAATAATAAATCACACTATTAAGAGTAGATGCCTGCTGGTAGCATTATTACCTAACATGTGTCTTGTACAGTCTAAACATGCCTGAGTCATCTGTTCACTTCAACCATCCACACCCTGGGGCCTGAGTCTGGCACAGGACACATGGGTCACAGTTTTCTAGGCAAGACAGACATGGAGCACCATACACACCCGTGATGGTCAGAACCAGCTGAGGGGGTGGCCGAACAACCGTGCTGACAGACACATTGAGTACAGCAACAGTCATGCGCAGAGGTCAGGGATCCTGGCCCGTGTCCTGGGGGGCACCCAGGTACGTGTAGACAGGTGGCAGAACCATGTCCTGCAAGCTTGAGTCCGGTGGATGCAGAGAATGGGGTCATGGACAACGTTGGATGCATGGGGATGGCACATGTCACAATACCCACACAGTCATGGACATCATGCCCATTACACAGTCTCAGCACACACACACAGCTTGCATCTTGCCACTCGACACATTGACACATAGCCACAATCAGGGAATACCATGCCAGACATGCAGGATGCACCGTGCCAACACACCAGCATTGACTGAGAAGAGGCAGCTTGGAGGCATAGGGACACCTTTAATAGTCATGTGTTTGGGATTGCAGAGGCAACTTGAAGTACACATGAACACATCATGTGGAGTAACATGTGGCTCCAACACTGGCACCCCCCTTCTGCAGCACAAATGCGTGATAGCCATGGAACTGGCACACAAGTGTCGGATAATAGCTAAATACCCACAGCTGCTCACGGAGAGCCTGCCATACACCATACATCCGCTGATGTGGAAGTCCCACGCCATGTCAAGACAATGTTAACCGTATGTGTCCGAGGGCAGTGTCACACACATTGATGCCTTCATCACAATCCACCATCCCATCACTGATGACTGACAACCAGGCAGGCCATCTATTCAGGTGTACCCAGCTGCATGTCGTGTCCCATGGGGATGCCACATGTCTGCAGAGGACCCAAACCCCGACCGGGGCAGTGTGCACACATCGTGAACAACTGCCACACCCAATACACCCCAGATGCATCCCTTACCCCATGGAGACTTCCAAACGTGTCCGTGCCTGTAACGCTGAGTCAGCCCACGATGCCATGTCCATGAGGAATAGCAGTGCCACAACAATGCAACCAGCAAACGGCATGCGCAGGTACCTGGGGAAGAGAGACACACAAGAAGTCAGCCACAAGAAGCACAGCCACTTGCATGTGCATGTACTCGACACATGTATGTATGACAACATGCTAGGTCACAATTATGTCTGGGGAAATACTACCATCACTGCCACCATCACTCCAGTGACACACCCACACACACCTCTGCCCCACGTGCCATACATGCAGGTGGAGACACACATCACAACGCATGCCACACGGGGACCAATGCGTGCACACTCAGACCCTGGTACTCACCACTAAGCAAAGAAGTCGCGTATGAGCCGAGTCCGGATGTCCTCTTGCGGCTCCACATCCTCCACATCACTAGCCCCATTGCCAAGCCCTTCGTCCTCCACGGGTGGATGGTCCTCGTCATCTTGATCCAGGATGAGGGGCACAGCTCTTTCAACTGCCATGTTGTGCAGCATGCAGCAGACCATGAAGATCTTGCAGACCTTCGCCGGGGCATATGGGAGTGCGCCGCCGGTCTTGTGGAGGCACCGGAATCGGCTCTTCAGCATGCCAAACGTCCTCTCTATCACTCGCCTTGTCCGGCCATGGGCGGTGTTGTAGCGGAGCTGGGCCGGCGTGATGGGGTTGCGGAGAGGTGTCAGCAGCCAAGGCATGTTGGGATAGCCAGCGTCCCCTAAATGGAAAGCACATGGATATCGTTAGAACAGGCGAAGCGGTAGTGCTGCTCGGCCAAACAGAATACAGGACAGACAGACTGTACCCACCAACAACACATGCACGTTCGTTGCGCAGCTGCATCATCATATCAGGCATCCCGCTACGCCTCATGATGTAGGCATCGTGTGCTGATCCTGGAAAACGAGCACAGACATGTGAAATCACCATGTTGGACAGACACACCACAAGGGCATTGATGGAGTGGTAGTGCTTCCGATTGCGGTACGCCACCTCCCGTGCGTGTGGTGGTACCAAACCTACATGTGTCCCATCTATGGACCCAATGACATGGGGCATCCCTCCCAGGGCATAGAAACCACGTTTGACCTCAGTCATCTGTTCAGGGGTTGGGAACTTGATGAAGTCATCCAGGTGAATCAACATGGCCTCCAAGAAATCATGCAGCACACCGCTGAACATGCTCTGGGACATGCCACCAACATGAGCTATGGTATATTGGAAGGTACCCGTGGCAAGGAAATGTAGGGCAGCCATTACCTTCAGCTGGGGTGTCAGTGCCGTAGGATACCTGTGCTGCGGTTGCAGGTGTGGTGCCAGTCTCGCCGTCAGCTCCAGAATCAACGGTTGGGTGAAGCGGTAGAGCCGGATCCTGTCATTCTCCTGCATGGTGGCCAAGTCTGGAATTCTTCGGGCAACAGGAGGCGCTCTGCAGTAATTTGGAAGTGACAAGGAAGAGTGAGTGCACTACGAGAACAACTCATGTCTACTGAGCACATGTAAATCTGCCAATACACACATGCCACATAGGGAGTCAGGCATGTGCTACATGCCCAGGACACGTATGGATGCAAGGTGACACTCCTTCCAAGACCCAGCTACACACGGTGATTGAGAACCTCCCCATGCCACGCCATGGGAATAGCTGTGTCCCAGTGCAAGTGAACAGCCCGACGCAAGACAGAAGTGACATACACCCACACATCAGCAGAAGTAGGATGCCGATTGTAGAGACTGGTAGCGGAACACCGGAGCCACAGGTCACATGACATTACACTAGGCCTGCCCACACACCTTGCCATGAAGGTGCACATGTCATGACTCACCACACATTCCTTGTGAGGATGCTGACATGGCCTTGTCACGCTACTCCGTGTCCCATGCATACATGTGCACCTCACATCAGAAACCACATGTGGCATGGTGTGCGGAACAGTGTGCAATGACAATCTACACACAGACACATGTTGGTTGCTGCAACGGCTGCAGCTTTTGAGGGTGCTACAACATCAACCTGATGTAAATCCCGGACACATAAATGACATAGTCACATTGTGCACTGTGGGTAGTGACAAGTCAGGTGTCATGACCCCTGTACCGGGCATCATGGGACACTTCCGTGTGTTGGTGTCCGTGCCATGCCAGTGACGCTCACCCCAAGTGCGCAGTACGACATGCACACATGTCAAAGGAGTCAAGGGCATGCCTGGCACACATTGCACCCTCACACAGTACACCTGTACACATCTCATCATACATCTGGTGCCTCCTCCACTCAGGAGGCATGTTCCACATCACAGCCTGTCACACCTGTGCCCCACACATGTAGTAATGCACAGACGATGCCTTGATGTCCATTCCTGGACAAGTATGTCCATCCATGGACAAGTATGTCCGCCCTATTCCTACCTGTGTGTCGACTATCACCACAGTGATGTGTACAAACCGGCGTACTGCTGCTAAGAGGGCCTGTGTATGTTCCCCAATCACTGTGGGAGTGCTGCCGTATGTGTACCCATCGTGATGGCGAGCGTACAGGCATTTGTACGGTCCGTACCACAACGAGTACGCATACGCGTGCAGACCCATAGTGATAGTGAGCGTACATGCGAGTGTACGGCCCTCTCACTATGGGTCTGCACGCGTATGCGTACACGTAGTGGTACGGACCGTACAAATGCCTGTACGCTCACTATCACTATGGTTCTGCACGCGTATGCGTACACGTAGTGGTACGGACCGTACACTCGCATCTACGCTCACTATCACTATGGTTCTGCACGCGTATGCGTACACGTAGTGGTACGGACCGTACACTCGCATCTACGCTCACTATCACTACGGGTACACAGACCCATAGTGATAGTGAGCGTACAGGCATTTGTACGGTCCGTACCACAACGAGTACGCATACGCGTGCAGACCCATAGTGATAGTGAGCGTACATGCGAGTGTACGGCCCTCTCACTATGGGTCTGCACGCGTATGCGTACACGTAGTGGTACGGACCGTACAAATGCCTGTACGCTCACTATCACTATGGTTCTGCACGCGTATGCGTACACGTAGTGGTACGGACCGTACACTCGCATCTACGCTCACTATCACTATGGTTCTGCACGCGTATGCGTACACGTAGTGGTACGGACCGTACACTCGCATCTACGCTCACTATCACTATGGTTCTGCACGCGTATGCGTACACGTAGTGGTACGGACCGTACACTCGCATCTACGCTCACTATCACTATGGTTCTGCACGCGTATGCGTACACGTAGTGGTACGGACCGTACACTCGCATGTACGCTCACTATCACTACGGGTGCACAGACCCATAGTGATAGTGAGCGTACAGGCATTTGTACGGTCCGTACCACAACGAGTACGCATACGCGTGCAGAACCATAGTGATTTTGAACGTAGGCATGCATGTACGGGCCGTTGCCATGCATTTGGGGTGCCCTAGGGCCCGGAAACGCACCGTACCTTTGTGTGATTCTCCTAATTACATAGGGGACAAGTATTAAGGCCTACATGCATGCTGGTTGTCATGGCGACCAGGTTCAAATTTCGATTTTGTTCTGGAAGGTGCACAGCAGAAGTCAGTTGGAATTCTTCTACTTTGTTGCAATGTGTTTGTGGGGCTGACATCATGCAGGAGAATGAAACCGATAGAGAACCCACAGACTGCTAGGTTTGAAGGGATTGGTGGAAACATAGGATGCAAATGTGAGTGACCAATCACTCTGTACTCCTGTGCATGAGACTGGGCAGAAGGGCACATATAAGGCAGCCAGGTCCCATGAGGGATTACTTGCCTGCACATCTTTGCATTTGTCGACCAAGCTGCTGCTACTGATTCCCTGGAACCATGTCAAGGGCTGTGGAGAGGACACAGCCATTCACCCTGGAGGAGAACATGGCTCTGCTGGATGTGATCCTCCCACAGTACCCCATGCTGTATGGGCGACCAGGGTATCAGGTGAGTGCATAGGCCACTGCCACAGACTGTCCCTATGTTGTGACTGTGTCTTCAGGCATTGTGACCCGGTGTGACACACATGCCATGTACTGTCGGGGGGGTACCAGGGGGGGGGTGCCTGATGTCTCCCAGCAGTGCCCTGAGACAGGAGGGGTGTGTGCAGAGTCCTCCCAGCAGTGCCCTGAGACAGGAGGTGTGTGTGCAGAGTCCTCCCAGCAGTGCCCTGAGACAGGAGGTGTGGGTGTGATGCACAGTGTGAGCCTTGATCATTGATTGTGACATTGCCATCATTCCACCTGAGTACCCACTATGGCACGTACTGCCTTTTCCCTCACCAGAGGATGATGTCCCTATGACAGAGGTGCAATGCGTTGGCTGCATTACATGCCATGTAGTAACCAGCTATTATGTTCACATATGTCTCTCTGTGACATGTGGCTGGTGTATTGATGTGGTGTCACTTGTACTTCCTCACAGGTAGGCGCCTCTGCCAAGGAGCAGATCTGGCTGACCGCCGTCAGTGCCGTGAGGCGTGTGGATGGTCGGAGGCGGAGCCTGTCCCAGGTGAGGAAACGCTGGCAGGATATCCGGTGCTGGACGTGGAGGATTGCACGGCTCCTGCTGGGGGACTCACCTGAGAGCCACAAGAACCGCGGCCGCCGCCGTCTGACCCACCTCCACAGGCGTGTGCTGCCGGTGGTCTTTCCAGACCTGGAGAGGCGCTTACAGGCGATGCAGCAGGCGGAAGGGGGTAGGTACATGTGCGTTTGTTGTGTGTCACCGGCATTTGTAAGGGCACAGTGGCATTAATTCACTGGCAGGGTTTAAAGGTGCTGTGCCCATCCAGTTTGCCCAAGTGTAGCGCAGCGCCCCTGCCACCCTTCCCCTCCTTGCAATGTGTTCCCTGGTCTGTGTGTAGTCACTCCTTCACAAGGTAATGTAGGCTGGCGCTTTGTCCACGAGAACAATGACTGTAGCATCATGGGTGGTGGTGGTGGGTAACAGGTTGTGGGACCTTGCCTGTGAACTGTCAAGTTCACTGCATGTGGGTTCCATGTCAGTTGGCACTGATGCTGGCTCCAGACATGGGAGTTGGTCTCTCATGTGTCATGCCTTACAGCGCGCATGTCCTATGTAGTGGCCTGTGACATGATGTGCATGAGTGTGCGCTACGCATAGTGCAGGGATGGTGACGTGTGTAGCAGTCATTCCCATTCAGTAGCATGTAGTTGCGTGCCCAATACTGTCCCCTGGGGCACCTTATCCTCAGTGTTGTTTGTGTCATCATCAACGTGGACACTCTCACTGTCTACAGCGTAGGTTGTGCTCTGTGCCATTGTCCCCTGTCACCATGTATATAGACGTGCTATTATGTACAGGTGTCCACTGTGCAGCCTGACCTGATTGTCCCTCTTCATACTCACAGTTGCCAGTGCCTGTGTGTCTTGTTATACTCATCTGAGGATGGGCACTGGTACCTCATTATTTGTACAGGCGCACCTTTGCTGTTTTGCGTCCAATCTTGCCTTTTGCCTGCCACTGTGTTTATCACCCAGACTATGAGATGTTGGTGCCACCTGTGTCTCAGCAATTAGCATCGTGTGGGGGTTGCTTGGGGCGGGCAATGCCTATGTGTCAAATCCTGATTCCTAATTGCTGGGTCTGGACAGTGTGTGATGTTACTGGACACACACGCAAGGTGCAGTGACCGAGTTATGTTGGGCATGTTTGCAGCATTACCTATGCAGCATGTGTCTCAAGTTCATGGATATTGTCCCTGGTCATAGGTATTTTCACAAACGCTGTGTGGTGCAGAGGCAGTGCAGGATTGTCCCCAGGGCCTGGGTGCTATGTCAGACTCCGTTTCCTGTCATCAGCTATTGTCTCATGCTCTCCATGGTATTTCAGTGGCATGGTGGCTCAACCAACTGTGTTTCATGCCCTACATCGGTACCTTGTTTTGCAGATGTTAGGGATCTGCCTCTTCAGGCTATGCAATGTTGACTATGTAGATTGGACTCATGTGACAGATGTGTACAGGTGTCTGATTAATTTCTGTCTCTCCACCCTGCCCACAGCATCGTCGGGGGACACAGAGGGAGACATGGACACGGACCAGGCGGAGGGACCGAGCACCAGTGGCAGCCGTGACATCGGGGCTGGCACATCGAGTGGGACAGAGGCGGAGGATAGTGTGGCCGAGGACCTGTCGACTGGCACATCAGACTACGAAGCTGACAGGTCCGAGGAGGATGTCTCAGGGTTGGCGGAGGCTGCACCAGCAGCTGACAGTGGAACAACACCTGCCACCGCCCCCTCAGTTCCCACCAACCGCCTCCCACTTGCTCGTGTCCCTTCCCAGCGTGCCCGGTCACCGCATGTCTCCTTCCTGCCAGGCACCGCACCCCCTGCCCCTGTCTCCACTGCTGCCGCCAATGCTGAGTCTATGGACATCCAGCGGCAAATGCAGGTTGGTCAGGCTGCGATCCTGAATGTCCTCCATTCCCACGGGAAAACCCTCACCAACATCGAGGCATTCTTGGAGGGCATTCATTCTTTGCAGGCTGACCAACGCAACTTTCTGAGGTCCCTAGACTCCACACTGACTGCAGCAGTGGGTCTCCTGCAGCGCGACCTCCCCCCACCTACCCCTGCCCCATCCACACTTCCCACTTCCATGCCTGTCCCACGTACACCCAGACGTCGGCATGCACCCACCACAACAGACACAGGCACCACACCAGCAGGGAAGGTCCACCGCACTCCTCCTGACACGCACACACAGGGTGAGATAGGCACACCCACTGGGTCGGGGGGCAAACGTGTGACACGCAGCCAGAGTGGGAGTCCGCATTCCACACAATCCACTCCCTCCAAATCCCCTCCCCTCAGCTCTCCTGGCCACATCTCCCCCAAGGACTCCTTCATGGCCGCTCTGTCCCTGAGCCCCACAGTTACGCCACCACGCAAGCGGTCAAGGAAGTCCTCGGTCAGGGTGGTTGAGTCTCCCCCCCTGTCTCCACCCTCCCCCGGTGGCGCTGCAACCCATCCCTCTGAACCCCCCCCCTCCTTGGGGCCTGAGGTCACTTCGGGTGCAGGGGACTCCCTGGAGGACCTTGCTAAGGTGTGTAGTGCCATCCTGGCCTCCGCCTTTGGCCATGACACACCCCCTGTGGTTGAGTCCTCCATCCCTGCACCCACAACGCCGCCCCTTTGCCCTGATGTCCCTGCGGTGCCTGTTGCTTCCCCCCCCCCTGATGCCCTCACCAGTATGGAAGACGATGGCATTTGACTGTGCAGGCAAGGTAGGGGACACACATCCCACTGTGTCCCCCATGCAGCTGGGAATAATTGACTGCCCTATGGCCTTTGTTGACTTTGAACTGCCGTTGATCCACGGACATTGTGCTCATGCTGATTAAAGCTTATTTTTTTTTTCATTATCACACTCCTGCTATGGTGGTATTGGTGTTGGTGGGGCTGCTACATTGTTTTGGGTGGTGTTTAAGGCTTTGGGTGTGTGGGATTTGTAGTAGTGTTCTGCTCTTTGGGGCCACCCTAGGATCTGTGTGCCATCACAAGGTGTTGGCTAACTTCCTTAGGTCATGTCAGCAGTTACTGCATGGTTCAATTGTCCCAGGGTGTATTCCTTACTCTGTGTACCCAGTTTCTTCCCTGCAGGGTGTTCCCAATGTTTAGCGCAGAGCTGTGTGTACATGAGCTGTGTGTGTGACGGAGCCCTTCTACTTTGGCCATGCATGCATGGCCATGTCTCCACCTGCAACAATCGTGGCATCCTTGGTGATCACTGTACTTGTGTGTGGAGTCAGTTGACATGAGTTCATGGGGACATGTTCCCTTGTAGGCAGTATGGATGTGGGTAATTGTGGCATCACACACATGTGTTACACCCCTCCTGGGTGTGGACACTGCTGGGAGGACTCTGCACCCACCCCTCCTGGGTCTGGACACTGCTGGGAGGACTCTGCACACACCCCTCCTGGGTCTGGACACTGCTGGGAGGACTCTGCACACACCCCTCCTGTCTCTGGGCACTGCTGGGAGGACTCACCACCCACCCCTCCTGGGTCTGGACACTGCTGGGAGGACTCTGCACCCACCCCTCCTGTCTCTGGGCACTGCTGGGAGGACTCACCACCCACCCCTCCTGTCTCAGGGCACTGCTGGGAGGTCTCTGCACCCACCCCTCCTGGGTCTGGACACTGCTGGGAGGACTCTGCACACACCCCTCCTGTCTCTGGGCACTGCTGGGAGGACTCACCACCCACCCCTCCTGTCTCAGGGCACTGCTGGGAGGTCTCTGCACCCACCCCTCCTGGGTCTGGACACTGCTGGGAGGACTCTGCACACACCCCTCCTGTCTCTGGGCACTGCTGGGAGGACTCTGCACCCACCCCTCCTGGGTCTGGACACTGCTGGGAGGACTCTGCACCCACCCCTCCTGTGTCAGGGCACTGCTGGGAGGACTCCACACCCACCCCTCCTGTCTCAGGGCACTGCTGGGAGGTCTCTGCACCCACCCCTCCTGTCTCAGGGCACTGCTGGGAGGACTCCACACCCACCCCTCCTGTGTCTGGGCACTGCTGGGAGGACTCTGCACACACCCCTCCTGTCTCTGGGCACTGCTGGGAGGACTCACCACCCACCCCTCCTGTCTCAGGGCACTGCTGGGAGGTCTCTGCACCCACCCCTCCTGGGTCTGGACACTGCTGGGAGGACTCTGCACACACCCCTCCTGTCTCTGGGCACTGCTGGGAGGACTCTGCACCCACCCCTCCTGGGTCTGGACACTGCTGGGAGGACTCTGCACCCACCCCTCCTGTGTCAGGGCACTGCTGGGAGGACTCCACACCCACCCCTCCTGTCTCAGGGCACTGCTGGGAGGTCTCTGCACCCACCCCTCCTGTCTCAGGGCACTGCTGGGAGGACTCCACACCCACCCCTCCTGTGTCTGGGCACTGCTGGGAGGACTCTGCACACACCCCTCCTGTCTCTGGGCACTGCTGGGAGTGATGGGCACCCACCCCTCCTGTCTCAGGGCACTGCTGGGAGGACTCTGCACCCACCCCTCCTGTGTCAGGGCACTGCTGGGAGGACTCTGCACACACCCCTCCTGTCTCTGGGCACTGCTGGGAGTGATGGGCACCCACCCCTCCTGTCTCAGGGCACTGCTGGGAGGACTCCACACCCACCACTCCTGTCTCAGGGCACTGCTGGGTGGACTCTGCACACACACCTCCGATTACTGGATATGTGCGCTTGGCACATACACGGTGGGGTTACGCACACTGCATTAGAGGTGAGGGTACGTGTCTACTGACACTGGTGTGGTGGGGGTACGCTCCGTACGTCCGCGGGTGTGGGTACGGGTCGTACTTACACTGTTGGGCAGGGGGGTACGCTCCTTGCATTCGCGGGTGGGGGTACGGGTCGTACTTACACTGGTGTGGTGGGGGTACGCTCCGTACGTCCGCGGGTGGGGGTACGGGTCGTACTTACACTGTTGGGCAGGGGGGTACGCTCCTTGCATTCGCGGGTGGGGGTACGGGTCGTACTTACACTGTTGGGCTGGGGGTACGCTCCGTACGTCCGCGGGTGGGGGTACGGGTCGTACTTACACTGTTGGGCTGGGGGTACGCTCCATGCGTCCGCGGGTGGGGGTACGGGTCGTACTTACACTGTTGGGCTGGGGTTACGCTCCGTACGTCCGCGGGTGGGGGTACGGGTCGTACTTACACTGTTGGGCTGGGGGTACGCTCCGTACGTCCGCAGGTGGGGGTACGGGTCGTACTTACACTGTTGGGCTGGGGGTACGCTCCGTACGTCCGCGGGTGGGGGTACGGGTCGTACTTACACTGTTGGGCTGGGGGTACGCTCCGTACGTCCGCGGGTGTGGGTACGGGTCGTACTTACACTGTTGGGCAGGGGGGTACGCTCCTTGCATTCGTGGGTGGGGGTTCGAGTCGTACTTACACTGTTGGCATGGGGGGTACGCTCCATGCATACGCGGGTGGGGGTACGGGTCGTACTTACACTGTTGGGCAGGGGGGTACGCTCCTTGCATTCGCGGGTGGGGGTACGGGTCGTACTTACACTGTTGGGCTGGGGGTACGCTCCGTACGTCCGCGGGTGTGGGTACGGGTCGTACTTACACTGTTGGGCAGGGGGGTACGCTCCTTGCATTCGTGGGTGGGGGTTCGAGTCGTACTTACACTGTTGGCATGGGGGGTACGCTCCATGCATACGCGGGTGGGGGTATGGGTCGTACTTACACTGTTGGGCAGGGGGGTACGCTCCTTGCATTCGCGGGTGGGGGTACGGGTCGTACTTACACTGTTGGGCTGGGGGTACGCTCCGTACGTCCGCGGGTGGGGGTACGGGTCGTACTTACACTGTTGGGCTGGGGGTACGCTCCGTGCGTCCGCGGGTGGGGGTACGGGTCGTACTTACACTGTTGGGCTGGGGGTACGCTCCGTACGTCCGCGGGTGGGGGTACGGGTCGTACTTACGCTGTTGGGCTGGGGGTACGCTCCGTACGTCCGCGGGTGGGGGTACGGGTCGTACTTACACTGTTGGGCTGGGGGTACGCTCCGTACGTCCGCGGGTGGGGGTACGGGTCGTACTTGCACTGTTGGGCTGGGGGGTACGCTCCTTGCATACGGGGTGGGGGTAGGGTCCGTACATATCCGTCCCCACGCTATGTGATGTTTGTGCGGCCCGTACCCAGGCCTTTGCCACGTGGGTGCGATCCGTCCCGCCATTGTTGGGGTGACGTGTGTGGGCGTGGTCCGACTCGTACCCACGCTCTTCAGGCGTGGGTACGGGACGTACCTGTCTGGTTGTGTTGCCGGTTCGCGTGGTGACGGACTTCCGTTGTGGCGGTCGCTGGATTATCAGGACACGCCCCCACCCCCTCGTGGTGACCAGGGCATGGGAGTCAGGTATGTCCAGGCCATGTGTAGTGTGTCACTCATGTGGTTGTTTTGTGGCCTGCCCTGGTCGTGCCACCCCCACCCCACCCCACTTTCCCCCCTCCCTTAGTTATTCTGACCTTCTGCGGCGTCTGCGTCGTAACCTGTAGAGGAGGTGTACTGCTATGAGGGCAGGGATGACTCGTAGGTTCGGGTCCATGTCTGTCCGTCGCGTACTGGTACTCCTTGCTCGCGTCGTCCTGTCGCGTACGGGTCCTCCTTGATCGCGTCGTCCTGTCGCGTACGGGTCCTCCTTGGTGGCGTCGTCCTGTGTGTCCGTCACGTACTGGTCCTCCTTGTTCGCGTCGCCGTCTGTCCGTCGCGTACTGGTGGTCCTTGTTCGCGTCGTCCTGATTTCCCGGCAGTTTTTGGCTGCCGCAAAATATTCACCGTGCGTGGTGACGTCGGTGCGAATCGTGATTCCTGGGTCGTGAATGGCTGGCTGCGTGCGTCCCGACGTCAGGTCGGCGCTTTCCCGGATCGCATTGGTAGGTGTTTTTTGTTCGGTCGGTCTTTTTTACGATTCGTACGGTAATGGTGTACCCGTGCGAATCGTAATTCCATGTTTGTATATTTTGACGACCGGGTACGCGTCGGACGGAGAATATGCTCCGTCCGACGGTTCGTACCCGGTTTTTACCGGATCGTGATCGGCACCTTAGTGTAGAATATGCCACAAACATAACTTTTGCACATCAAATAAAACTTCTAACAGCCCTAGCTTATGTACCAACCACAGATGTTGCAGAACATTACAATCTTTTATTAGAAAGTCCATTCTACAAACAAAATGAAGTAAAGTTATCTCCCCTCTTAGATTATTTTGAGGATACCTGGGTGGGGAGACTACACAGATCAGGCCATAGACGTCAGCCCAAGTTCCAAATACCTTGGTGGAATGTATATGTAAGTACACTCAACCAACAAGCCAAAACGAACAACGCCGTCGAGGGCTGGCATAATGCATTCCTAACTTCTACTGGGAGAACAACTCCAACACTACAAAAACTACTAATTGCCATACAAAAGGAACAAAGTTTCCAAGAATTAAGAATGCAACAATCTGTCCTACAATTAAAACCAAAACAATCTAGACAAACTACTCAAATGTATAATTACCTACAACAACAGGTACAGCTATACCCATCCACAAGAGGACTTGAGTACTTAAATATAATAGCTCAAACTCTCTTCTAAACCCTTTCCAAAATATTAACCCACAATTCTACTAAAACAACTATCACAACATAAATAAACCACTTTATTATATCACATATTTAATTATGTGGTCTAAAATATATAAATAATTTATATCTACATATATTTAGACAACATAATTAAACAAACCAAGTACACAACAACAATATTAAATATATAAGATTTGCCCACCCACAATTAAAATATTTAAATGAACTTACCTGTGTAGTTGCTCCAATGGGATAATAACATTCCTTCCAAATAAATCCAGGTAGTTCAAAATCCATAGGTATCAAAAAGAAATCCAAATAAAATGGAAAAATACAACTGTTTTTCGAAAAAAACGTCTACGCCAAAAAACGACTATCCATTAACCATAAAAATCCCGAAAAATATTAAAAAGGTAAATAACCGCTCCTGGAAACCCGAACAATAAAGGAAGTGTAAAATAAAGATTAGTAAACACAACTAATACACACTTCCTTAAAAAAAAAAAGGTGTTTGAAAGAGACGAAAATATCTTCTCCGTAAAACCTACAAAAGAGAAACAAACATTCCCACCCACACACAAACACACATAATGCACCTAAAAACATGACTACAAACATTATTCAAACACTATAAAACTTTAACACACCTAAATAACAAAACACTAACAAAGCCACAAACACGGAACACAACGTAAGTTATAAAACCGTATACAAACTATTACTAACACCCTAACTTCTAAAACATCAATCCATACACACTTATTACAACATTACTACTTCCACAAAACACTTAAAACTATTTAATAATAAAGAAAATAACTCTTACCTTCTCAAACGCCAAACAGCTCCCGACCGCGACCTGGATTCTACCAAAATAACCCAAAACAACAGCGAGCGGTTACAAAATAAAAGACCCAAACAAACATAACAACTAAAAAAATACCAATAAATGCCCTAACTATTTATTTAACATTACACATTACTTTAAAAATTAGTAAAACATTAGAATAAAATACTCAAAAAGAATACTTTTTTTTTATATATGTGAAAATTATTTAACTTATAAAAATAAATATAATAAATAAAATATATTTATTAATATAATAATAAAACTGTATATATTACCAAAACAAATGGATGAACATGATATAATTAATATATTGTATCTACAACATACCAAAACTAAAAATAAAAATAAATATTCTAAAATGTAAACAATTTCAATATTAATTATCTAATATAAATATTAATAATTAAAATATATTTATCATATATTTCAAAACATACAATTTCTTATAAATTCAAATAAAGTCTAAAAATATTGAGAGTACACAATATAAATTTAAAAATATTAAACAGCTATAAAAATCAGAATTGTTTTTTTTAAAATTATTTTGTCTGTTCATATATTAATGTCCAAAATATACATTAAACAAATATATATCCATTATAAAAAAATTATTACAATAATACAAATGTTAAATATTAATTATTTTATTACATGTTTATTTCAATGATTTAATTATTATAATATGCGTAATAATAAACAATATGTTCTCTCTAATTAATATCAATTCCAACAACTATAAAACAAATCTTATTTTCCTTTCTACTATTTTATACAAAAATTTGGAATTTGCATTCTGATATGACTTCTATCTTTTATCCAACCAAAACTAAAAGCTACAGATTTATTGTAAATTAAAACAAATTAATTTAACTGTTCCTATTCAACTCTATATTTAATTCTAATATTTGCTATTTACCAAACTTAATTAACATACTACTCCCACTACAGAATGAACTTAATTAATTTACTATTCTCACTCCAACCTATATTAAATTAGAGTAGGTGCTGGACAATGAACTGAATTAATTTACTATTCCCACTCCAGTCTATATTTAATTAAGATAAGTGCTGGACACTGAACTTAATTAATTTACTATTCTCACTCCAACCTATATTAAATTAGAGTAGGTGCTGGACACTGAACTGAATTAATTTACTATTCCCACTCCAGTCTATATTTAATTAAGATAAGTGCTGGACACTGAACTTAATTAATTTACTATTCTCACTCCAACCTATATTTAATTAGAGTATGTGCTGGACACTGAACTTAATTAATTTACTATTCCCACTCCAGTCTATATTTAATTAAGATAAGTGCTGGACACTGAACTTAATTAATTTACTATTCTCACTCCAATCTATATTTAATTAGGGTAGATGCTGGACACTGAACTGAATTAATTTACTATTCCCACTCCAGTCTATATTAAATTAAGATAAGTGCTGGACACTGAACATAATTAATTTACTATTCTCACTCCAACCTATATTAAAATAGAGTAGGTGCTGGACACTTAACTTAATACATTTACTATTCCCACTCCAGTCTATATTTAATTAAGATAAGTGCTGGACAGTGAACTTAATTAATTTACTATTCTCACTTCAACCTATATTAAATTAGAGTAGCTGCTGGACACTGAACTTAATTAATTTACTATTCCCACTGCAGTCTATATTAAATTAAGATAAGTGCTGGACACTGAACTTAATAAATGTACTATTCTCACTCCAACCTATATTTAATTAGAGTATTTGCTGGACACTGAACTGAATTAATTTACTATTCCCACTCCAATCTATATTTAATTAAGATAAGTGCTGGACACTGAACTTAATTAATTTACTATTCTCACTCCAATCTATATTTAATTAGGGTAGGTGCTGGACACTGAACCTAATTAATTTACTATTCCCACTCCAGTCTATATTTAATTAAGATAAGTGCTGGACACTGAACATAATTAATTTACTATTCTCACTCCAACCTATATTAAATTAGAATAGGTGCTGGACACTGAACTTAATAAATTTACTATTCCCACTCCAGTGTATATTTAATTAAGATAACTGCTGGACACTGAACTTAATTAATTTACTATTCTCACTCCAACCTATATTAAATTAGGGTAGGTGCTGGACACTGAACTAAATTAATTTACTATTCCCACTCCAGTCTATATTAAATTAAGATAACTGCTGGACACTGAACTTAATTAATGTACTATTCACACTCCAACCTATATTAAATTAGGGTAGGTGCTGGACACTGAACTAAATTAATTTACTATTCCCACTCCAGTCTATATTAAATTAATATAAGTGCTGGACACTGAACTTAATTAATTTACTATTCTCACTCCAACCTATATTTAATTATAGTATGTGCTGGACACTGAACTGAATTAATTTACTGTTCCCACTCCAGTCTATATTTAATTAAGATAAGTGCTGGACACTGAACTTAATGAATTTACTATTCTCACTCCAACATATATTAAATTACAGTAGGTGCTGGACAATGAACTTAATTAATTTACTATTCCCACTCCAGTCTATATTTAATTAAGATAAGTGCTGGACACTGAACTTAATTAATTTACTATTCTCACTCAAATCTATATTTAATTATGGTAGGTGCAAAACACTAAACTTCATTAATTTAGTATTCCCACTCATAAATATATTTAATTACACTAGATCATGTATACTAATCTTAATTAATTTTATATTCCCACTCCAATATGTATTTAATTACAGTAATTGCAATACAAATATATAAATATAAATATATTTAAAAAAATATGTTTTAATCATTATTAAAAAATTTACATAAAACAATACCCACACTTATCCTCTACAAATCCAAATCCCCAATCTAAAAATTATCCCAAAATATTATATTATAATATATATTTTTTTAATATAAATTACTAAATATTACTAAATTCAAATACATTTTTAAAACACTCCCCACCCTTATCCCCTATAAGCCAACATCCCAAACCCCAAAAAAATTTAAAATTGTACAATCAAAATCAAAATTTTACATACTTTTTATACAATATTAACAACATTTTACACATTTTTATCAAACTCCACACCCTTATCCCCATAACACAACATCTCACTCCTAAAATTAAATATAACATTCGAAATTTTATTATAATTTTCTAAATTTTGTATACAAATTATTCATACATAAATCAAATTTTTTAAAACACTCCCCACCCTCATCCCCTATAACCCAACATCCCACTCCTAAAAGATAATATAAAAAATATATTTTTATTCCAAATTTCAAATTAAATTTATTAAATATTCCAAATTAAAAAAAATGTTTTACAACACTTCCCACCCTTATCCCCTGTAACTCAACATCCCACTCCGAAAATTTTAACTAAATTTCTAAATTACATTTAAAATTATAATTTTTTTAAAAAAATATTCAAAAATATATAAACATTTGCAAAACACTTCCCACCCTTATTCCCTATAACCCACCATCCCACTCCTAAAATTAATTTTAAATTTCTAAATTAAAATTAAAATTTCTACATTCATTTTTTTAAACATTCTAAAATATATAAATATTTTTAAAACACTTCCCACCCTTATCCCCTATAACCCAACATCCCACTCCTAAAATTATTTGTAAAATTCTAAATTATATTTAAATTTTCTAAATATTTTTTTTTTAAATTAAAAAATATATAAACATTTTTAAAACACTTCCCACCCTTATCCCCTATAACCCAACATCCCACTCCTAAAATTATTTGTAAAATTCTAAATTTAATTTACAATTTCTAAATAATTTTTTTTTTAAATTAAAAAATATATAAACATTTTTAAAACACTTCCCACCCTTATCCCCTATAACCCAACATCCCGCTCCTAAAAATAATTTTAAAATTCTAAATTTATTTTAAAATTTCTAAATACATTTTTGTAAAAATTCAAAAATATATAAACATTTTTAAAACACTTCCCACCCTTATCCCCTGTAACCCAACATCCTGCTCCTAAAATTAAATATACATTTCAAATTTGAAATAAAATTTACTAATTAAATTTTACAATATATTAAAAAAAAAGTTAACTTTTTTAAAACACTCCCCACCCTTATCCCCTATAACCCAACATCCCGCCCCTAAAACAATATAAATATTTCTCATATTATATACATTTTAACTATTTATACAAACAACAAATATTTACTAAACACACAATAATGATATTTTAACATGTCGATATTATTACTAACGATATTACTTACATCGACATATAATTAAAAAAAAACAACGATATTTTTCACATCGATATTATCTATTTCGATATTTTGTACATTAGATATTTTTGACTCGATATTTATGTCCCTCGATATTAAAAAGTCGATATATAGACTGCTCACCTATTAACGTATATGTATATTTTTCATATCTTTTTCTGGGTTTATTTCTACGCTTCTTCCTCTACTGATATATTGATATGTTTTTTTAACATTGTTTCATGCCTTTAAAAATATTTTCTTGGAATGTTAGAGGTTTGCATTCACCAATTAAAAGACAGAGAGTGTTATCCCATTTGACCACACTAAATGCAGATATAGCTTGTTTACAGGAATTACATTTATCAGCAGTTGAATCTGCTAAATTGAAAAGGGGTTGGGTAGGCGAAGTGTATTTTTCTCCAGGTGATGGTAAACGTAATGGCGTTTTGATTTTATTTAAAAAATCTCTTCTAGTCCAGTCAGTAACGCATTTTGCTGATATTTCAGGTAGATGGGTGTTAGTCAATTTTAATCTTGACAATGTTCCTATTTCTATTTTAAGGTGCCGATCACGATCCGGTAAAAAATGTCCCCGTACGACTCTTATCGGGTCTTTTTACCGTACGAATCGTACAAGTGCCGTGCGAACTGGCAATCACGATTCGCATGGTAAAAAGTCCATACGAACCGCACTGGGAATCATTCCCCACACGTCCTCGGGTCGGAAAATGTGTCCGACACGTCCTCGGACGATTTACCTTACAAACGTGAAAAGCCAAGTCCGACCGAGGAATCACGATCCATCCCGTGCATCCGAGCGTACAACCGTATGGAAAAAACACCGTCCGCACCGAATTCCTATAGCAACCATGGAGACATGTGCCCGCATACGCGCCCAACACTCCCCCCAGCCCCCGTACGTCCGACACGTACCCCCCGTGTATGTATACCCCCACCCGTCTAGGTACACCCCAGTACGTTCAAGTCGTACCCCCACCCCAGTACGTGTCGTACCACCGTCTATGTACACCCCAGTACGCTCGAGCTCCACCCCCACCCCAGTACGTGTCATACCCCCGTGTACCTACACCCCAGTACGTTCCAGTCGTACCCCCACCCCAGTACGTGTCATACCCCCGTGTACCTACACCCCAGTACGTTCGAGCCCCACCCCCACCCCAGTACGTGTCATACCCCCGTGTACCTACACCCCAGTACGTTCGAGCCCCACCCCCACCCCACCCCAGTACGTGTCATACCCCCGTGTACCTACACCCCAGTACGTTCGAGCCCCACCCCCACCCCAGTACGTGTCATACCCCCGTGTACCTACACCCCAGTACGTTCGAGCCCCACCCCCACCCCAGTACGTGTCATACCCCCCGTGTACCTACACCCCAGTACGTTCCAGTCGTACCCCCACCCCAGTACGTGTCATACCCCCGTGTACCTACACCCCAGTACGTTCGAGCCCCACCCCCACCCCAGTACGTGTCATACCCCTGTGTACCTACACCCCAGTACGTTCCAGTCGTACCCCCACCCCAGTACGTGTCGTACCACCGTGTACCTACACCCCAGTACGTTCCAGTCGTACCCCCACCCCAGTACGTGTCGTACCACCGTGTACCTACACCCCAGTACGTTCCAGTCGTACCCCCACCCCAGTACGTGTCGTACCACCGTCTATGTACACCCCAGTACTTTCGAGCTCCACCCCCACCCCAGTACGTGTCATACCCCCGTGTACCTACACCCCAGTACGTTCGAGCCCTCCCCCCACCCCAGTACGTGTCATACCCCCCGTGTACCTACACCCCAGTACGTTCCAGTCGTACCCCCACCCCAGTACGTGTCGTACCACCGTGTACCTACACCCCAGTACGTTCCAGTCGTACCCCCACCCCAGTACGTGTCGTACCACCGTGTACCTACACCCCAGTACGTTCCAGTCGTACCCCCACCCCAGTACGTGTCGTACCACCGTCTATGTACACCCCAGTACGTTCGAGCTCCACCCCCACCCCAGTACGTGTCATACCCCCCGTGTACCTACACCCCAGTACGTTCGAGCCCCACCCCCACCCCAGTACGTGTCATACCCCCGTGTACCTACACCCCAGTACGTTCCAGTCGTACCCCCACCCCAGTACGTGTCGTACCACCGTGTACCTACACCCCAGTACGTTCCAGTCCTACCCCCACCCCAGTACGTGTCGTACCACCGTGTACCTACACCCCAGTACGTTCCAGTCATACCCCCACCCCAGTACGTGTCGTACCACCGTGTACCTACACCCCAGTACGTTCGAGCCCCACCCCCACCCCAGTACGTGTCATACCCCCCCGTGTACCTACACCCCAGTACGTTCCAGTCGTACCCCCACCCCAGTACGTGTCATACCCCCCATGTACCTACACCCCAGTACGTTCCAGTCGTACCCCCACCCCAGTATGTGTCGTACCACCGTGTACCTACACCCCAGTACGTTCGAGTCCTACCCCCACCCCTGTACGTGTCGTACCACCGTGTACCCAGTACGTTCGAGTCCTACCCCCACCCCTGTACGTGTCGAACCACCGTGTATGTACATCCCAGTACGTTCGAGTCCCACCCCCACCCCTGTACGTGTCGTACCACCGTGTACACAGTACGTTCGAGTCCTACCCCCACCCCTGTACGTGTCGAACCACCGTGTATGTACATCCCAGTACGTTCGAGTCCTACCCCCAACACAACCTCCTAACTACGGAGCGCACCCCAGGCCCCAACATCACAACCGCATGTACGAGTCGTACCAAGCCACACACAAGGACAGCACCGTACAACCAAATGGCCCATGTACACACCGTACACACGCTCAAAACGCACGGACACAACCAGGACAAAACAAAACAACACAACAATACACCATTCGAATGGCACAAAGCCACTAAACATGGCCAAAAAACACCAAAACAACACCTTCACTGACCTGCAACTGCCAAAAACAAACAGAGGCCCAATACACCACCACTCCTTATAACCAACCCACCCACAATTCAAACACAGCCACACCCACCAATGGACCAATAAAAAGGGCCCACACACACAAACCATGAGCCCTTGCAACAGACCCACTGCTGCCAGACCCCACAGACAACCCACAGCACCAGACCTCAACCTTTACTACACCTTACACTTGCACACCTTCACACAACCACCTTCACAAACACACCCTCATCACATTCACACACACACGCACCTGCACAACCACACCCACACACCCACAACCATCCACACACCACCCCCACCATCCACACCCCCCCACCATCCACACCCCTCATCATGCCCACTACCAAGAATCCAAAGTTCAGTAACCGAGAGTTGGAGGTTCTTGTTGATCAAATCCTCAGAGTCGAGCCACAGATCTTCGGAACATTGGTCAGAAACACCAGCCAGGCAGCAAAAACAGCCATGTGGCAGACCATCGTCGATGCTGTGAATGCTGTTGCGGACACCAGACGGACCAGGCAGGAATGCCAGAACAGGTGGTACGATCTGCGGAGGAGGGTCCGAGCCAAGAGGCAGGATGAACACGACCAGGCCAACGCCACCGGAGGAGGGCCCTCCCGCAGACCCGTACACTACCATCCCTGGGAGGAGAGGGTGATGGCCATACTGCCGGTGGAGGCAGTCGAAGGATTAGAAGGACTCCGAGACCCGGGTGAGTACACAAACAACGCACCTCACATGGGGGGAACGGCATCCACAACCAACATCACTAACAGGCACGCAACCACCACAAGCCATCGCATGACTCAACCACACTCCATGAGCACGCACATGCCACTGCTGCCACCATGCCCCATGCACCCAGCTGGACAATGTCAAGTCACAGGCCACAGAAATCAACAACACATGACACGGTAACCCGGATGGCGGGAGGCTGGGCCCAAAAAAGCACATAGTGCAACTCAGAAGCAGACAACAATTCACTCTACCCATATGGCCTAGGTCACAGCCAGACAAACAGTGTGTCCCAACACAGGAATGACTTGCCAGCAAATGGCGGACGCCTTGCATCAACACATGGGGGTGAAGGCACCGTTTTGCACATGACAGCAGCTAATGAACAGCCAACATTGTGAAAGAGTGGCAGCACACACCACCACAGCAGCAGCGCACAGACACACATCACACCCAATGGGTGCCTGGAGATCAGAAACAAACTCACATCAACAAGCCAAGGGCCACTCAAAGATCTGCTAACAGTGTGTGCCCAGGAAGCTGAGCCGAGGTGACAGAGGGTGACACACGGAGGGAGGGAGAGGGGGACAGAGAGGGAGGGAGAGGGGGACAGAGGGAGGGAGAGGGGGACAGAGAGGGAGGGAGAGGGGGACAGAGAGGGAGGGAGAGGGGGACAGAGAGGGAGGGAGAGGGGGACAGAGAGGGAGGGAGAGGGGGACAGAGAGGGAGGGAGACGGACAGAGGGAGGAGGCTGACACACGGAGGGAGGGAGAGGGGGACACAGAGGGAGCGAGACACAGGGAGAGCTAATCAGCCGTGTTGCGTGTGTGAATGTCTGCTCGTCAGCAGGTAGACTGCGTGCATGTAGACAAGGGTGGCCAGTGCCAGAACCCCCCCTCTTCACCATGGCAAAACACAGGGCCATGTCACAACCTGTACACGGGAACAAGGACAGCTACCTGGATCATATAAGTGTGTGGATCCCCTCCATGTGCGCATGTACAGTGCTACACGGAAGGCGCCAATGCATGGCTCGCCACACCTGCCCACTCCACTGCTGACTGCTGTCACACTTGACGCAGCAAGTAAGACTGTGCCACACATAGTTAAAGGGGCCAAAGTGGTGGCCAAGGGACACACCCATGCACAAGTGCACTGTGAGTGGAATGCAAGACAGATCCTAATTCCAAGAGGAAATGTGCCAACTTTGAAACGGATGAAACATGGATGTTGCATGGACCAAAATTAACATTGTCTCTCTCACACACAGGTCAACGTCGTGGTGCACCCCCCAACACTGGGGGGGAACACTCACAGGACCCGGATCTGCAGGAGCCCGATCCCACCGGCAGCGACCACTCTCACCACTCTGCGGACAACCCCGACCGACCTGGCCCCTCTGGTGTCCAACCACCTGCAGCACCTGCGTCAGGTACAACTGTGCCAACCACCACCCCCACTCCTGCCACATCCCAGGAGACACCCAGGATCCCTGCCCCAACACCACAATGCAGCCAGGCTCGCCAGGAGGGACACGGTGTCCCGGGCACCCAGGAGGAGGCAGGCGACAACGCCAATGCCACCCCTCAGGGGTCCCGGAGACCCCATGTGCCCACAAGTGCAGGCCAGGCGCAAGTGGGCAGGGGTGGTGGGAGTGGAGGACGGCGGAGGCGCGAGCCTGACCAGTTGGCTGGGGATCCGGTATTTTCACATGTCCGTAACATCCTGGACTCATACCGGCAGGACACCACGGGCATGGCCAAGGTTGTGTCCGTCCTCGAGGGGATCAAGGCCCAGCAGGCCCAGCAACATGCGGAGCTAATTGCCTGTCTACTGGTACACCAACGGAGGATGGAGGACAGACAGGCTGAGCAAGTGACGGCATTCCAGGGGATTCACGCTACACTCCGTGGTGCACCCCCCAACACTGGGGGGGAACACTCACAGGACCCGGATCTGCAGGAGCCCGATCCCACCGGCAGCGACCACTCTCACCACTCTGCGGACAACCCCGACCGACCTGGCCCCTCTGGTGTCCAACCACCTGCAGCACCTGCGTCAGGTACAACTGTGCCAACCACCACCCCCACTCCTGCCACATCCCAGGAGACACCCAGGATCCCTGCCCCAACACCACAATGCAGCCAGGCTCGCCAGGAGGGACACGGTGTCCCGGGCACCCAGGAGGAGGCAGGCGACAACGCCAATGCCACCCCTCAGGGGTCCCGGAGACCCCATGTGCCCACAAGTGCAGGCCAGGCGCAAGTGGGCAGGGGTGGTGGGAGTGGAGGACGGCGGAGGCGCGAGCCTGACCAGTTGGCTGGGGATCCGGTATTTTCACATGTCCGTAACATCCTGGACTCATACCGGCAGGACACCACGGGCATGGCCAAGGTTGTGTCCGTCCTCGAGGGGATCAAGGCCCAGCAGGCCCAGCAACATGCGGAGCTAATTGCCTGTCTACTGGTACACCAACGGAGGATGGAGGACAGACAGGCTGAGCAAGTGACGGCATTCCAGGGGATTCACGCTACACTCCGTCGGATGGCCGACACCATGGCCGACCCTCCCTGTGCCAGAAGGCAGAGAACATCACCACCCACAGGGAGGGATCAGGAGGAGGAGGAGGAAACATCCGACGGAGCATCTCAGACGTCGTCACGGCCTGCTGGTGAGGTTCCCCGCAGGAGGCGGGGTCGTCCACGGAAAGGACCGTGAGGGTGGCTGCTACATCACCATCTCCCAGGACACCTGGCCTGGCACCTGGCCCACTGGAGCAACAGCATCACAGCATCAAGAGACATTCTCTGCCACATGGCCCTGCTGGTCACTGGCTGACCAATGTTGACAAAGACTGTGGCATGGACTCTGAGGATTTCCAATGGCAAGGACACCAACTCCCCTACTGAACTTTGGATTCCCTAATCCCGGAAAGCCCCTCACTTTGTCCCCCCCACCCCCCCAATAATAAATCACACTATGAAGAGTAGATGCCTGCTGGTAGCATTATTACCTAACATGTGTCTTGTAAAGTCTGAACATGCCTGAGTCATCTTTTCTCTTCAACCATCCACACCCTGGGGCCTGAGTCTGGCACAGGACACATGGGTCACAGTTTATTAGGCAAGACAGACATGGAGCACCATACACACCCGTGATGGGCACAACCAGCTGAGGGGGTGGCCGAACAACCGTGCTGACACACACATTGAGTACACCAACAGTCATGCGCAGAGGTCAGGGATCCAGTCCAGTGTCCTGGGTGGCACCCAGGTATGTGTAGACAGGTGGCAGAACCATGTCCTGCAAGCTTGAGTCCGGTGGATGCAGAGAATGGGGGCCTGGCCAACGTTGGATGCATGGGGATGGCACATGTCACAATACCCACGCAGTCATGGACATCATGCCCAATACACAGTCTCAGCCCACACACACAGCTTGCATCTTGCGACTCGACACATTGACACATAGCCACAATCAGGGAATACCATGCCAGACATGCAGGATGCACCGTGCCAACACACCAGCATTGACTGAGAAGAGGCACCTTGGAGGCATAGGGACACCTTTATTAGTCATGTATTCGGGTTTGCAGAGGCAACTCGAAGTACACATGAACACATCATGTGGAGTGACATGTGGGTCCAACACTGGCACCCCCCTTCTGCAGCACAAATGCGTGATAGCCATGGTACTGGCACACAAGCGTCGGCTAACAGCTAAATACCCACAGCTGCACACGGAGAGCCTGCCATACACCATAGATCCGCTGATGTGGAAGTCCCACACCATGTCAAGCCAATGCTAACCGTATGTGTCCGAGGGCAGTGTCACACACATTGATGCCATCATCACAATCCACTATCCCATCACTGATGACTGTCAACCAGGCAGACCATCTATTCAGGTGTACACAGCTGCATGTCGTGTCCCATGGGGATGCAACATGGCTGCAGAGGAACCAAACCCCGACAGGGGCAGTGTGCACACATCGTGAACAACTGCCACACCCAATACACCCCAGATGCATCCCTTACCCCATGGAGACTTCCAAACGTGTCCGTGCCTGTAACGCTGAGTCAGCCCACGATGTCATGTCCATGAGGAATAGCAGTGCCACAACAATGCAACCAGCAAACGGCATGCGCAGGTACCTGGGGAAGAGAGACACACAAGAAGTCAGCCACAAAAAGCACAGCCACTTGCATGTGCATTTACTCGACACATGTATGGATGACAACATGCTAGGTCACAATTATGACTGGGGAAATACTACCATCACTGCCACCATCACTCCAGTGACACACCCACACACACCTCTGACCCACGTGCCATACATGCAGGTGGAGACACACATCACAACGCATGCCACACGGGGACCAATGCGTGCACACTCAGACACTGGTACTCACCACTAAGCAAAGAAGTCGCGTATGAGCCGAGTCCGGATGTCCTCTTGCGGCTCCACATCCTCCACATCACTAGCCCCATTGCCAAGCCCTTCGTCCTCCACGGGTGGATGGTCCTCGTCATGTTGATTCAGGATGAGTGGCACAGCTCTTTCAACTGCCATGTTGTGCAGCATGCAGCAGACCATGAAGATCTTGCAGACCTTCGCCGGGGCATAAGGGAGTGCACCGCCGGTCTTGTGGAGGCACCGGAATCGGCTCTTCAGCATGCCAAACGTCCTCTCTATCACTCGCCTTGTCCGGCCATGGGCGGTGTTATAGCGGAGCTGGGCCGGCGTGATGGGGTTGCGGAGAGGTGTCAGCAGCCAAGGCATGTTGGGATAGCCAGCGTCCCCTACATGGGAAGCACATGGACATCGTTAGAACTGGTGAAGCGGTCGTGCTGGTCGGCTATACAGAATACAGGACAGACAGACTGTACCCACCAACAACACATGCCCGTTCGTTGCGCAGCTGCATCATCATATCAGGCATCCCGCTACGCCTCATGATGTAGGCATCGTGTGCTGATCCTGGGAAACGAGCACAGACATGTGAAATCACCATATTGGACAGACACACCACAAGGGCATTGATGGAGTGGTAGTGCTTCCGATTGCGGTACGCCACCTCCCGTGCGTGTGGTGGTACCAAACCTACATGTGTCCCATCTATGGACCCAATGACATGGGGCATCCCTCCCAGGGCATAGAATCCACGCTTGACCTCAGTCATCTGTTCAGGGGTTGGGAACTTGATGAAGTCATCCAGGTGAATCAACATGGCCTCCAAGAAATCATGCAGCACACCGCTGAACATGCTCTGGGACATGCCACCAACATGAGCTATGGTATTTTGGAAGGTACCCGTGGCAAGAAAATGTAGGGCAGCCATTACCTTCAGCTGGGGTGTCAGTGCCGTAGGATACCTGTGCTGCGGTTGCAGGTGTGGTGCCAGTCTCGCCGTCAGCTCCAGGATCAACAGTTGGGTGAAGCGGTAGAGCCGGATCCTGTCATTCTCCTGCATGGCAGCCAAGTCTGGAATTCTTCGGGCAAGAGGCGGCGCTCTGCAGTAATTTGGAAGTGACAAGGAAGAGTGAGTGCAACACGAGAACAACTCATGTCTACTGAGCACATGTAAATCTGGCAATACACACATGCTACATAGGGAGTCAGGTATGTGCTACATGCCCAGGACACGTATGGATGCAAGGTGACACTCCTTCCAAGACCCAGCTACACACGGAGATTGAGAACCTCCCCATGCCACGCCATGGGAATAGCTGTGTCCCAGTGCAAGTGAACAGCCCGACGCAAGACAGGAGTGACATACACCCACACATCAGCAGAAGTGGGATGCCGATTGCAGAGACTGGTTGCGGAACACCGGAGCCACAGGTCACATGACATTACACTAGGCCTGCCCACACACCTTGCCATGAAGGTGCACATGTCATGACTCACCACACATTCCTTGTGAGGATGCTGACATGGCCTTGTCACGCTACTCCGTGTCCCATGCATACATGTGCACCTCACATCCGATAACACATGTGGCATGGTGTGCGTAACAGTGTGCAATGACAATCAACCTGATGAAAATCCCGGACACATAAATGACATAGTCACATTGTGCACTGTGGGCAGTGACAAGTCATGTGTCATGACCCCTGTACCGGGCATCATGGGACACTTCCGTGTGTTGGTGTCCGTGCCATGCCAGTGACGCTCACCCCAAGTGCGCAGTCCGACATGCACACATGTCAAAGGAGTCAAGGGCATGCCTGGCACACATTGCACCGTCACACAGTACACCTATACACATCTCATCATACATCTGGTGCCTTCTCCACTCAGGAGGCATGTTCCACGTCACACCTGTGCCCCACACATGTAGTAATGCACAGACGATGCCTTGATGTCCATTCCTGGACAAGTATGTCCATCCATGGACAAGTATGTCCATCCATGGACAAGTATGTCCGCCCTATTCCTACCTGTGTGTCGCCTATCACCACTGTGATGTGTAAAAACCGCCGTACTGCTGCTAAGAGGGCCTGTGTATGTTCCCAAATCACTGTGGGAGTGCTGCCGTATGTGTACCCATCGTGATGGCGAGCGTACAGGCATTTGTACGGTCCGTACCACTACGAGTACGCATACGTGTGCAGACCCATAGTGATAGTGAGCGTAGATGCGTGTGTACGGTCCGTACCACTACGGGTACGCATACGCGTGCAGACCCATAGTGATAGTGAGCGTAGATGCGTGTGTACGGTCCGTACCACTACGGGTACGCATACGCGTGCAGACCCATAGTGATAGTGAGCGTAGATGCGTGTGTACGGCACTATCACTATGGGTCTGCACGCCTATGCGTACCCGTAGTGGTACGGACCGTACACACGCATCTACGCTCACTATCACTATGGGTCTGCACGCGTATGCGTACCCGTAGTGGTACGGACCGTACACACGCATCTACGCTCACTATCACTATGGGTCTGCACGCGTATGCGTACCCGTAGTGGTACGGACCGTACACACGCATCTAAGCTCACTATCACTATGGGTCTGCACGCGTATGCGTACCCGTAGTGGTACGGACCGTACACACGCATCTACGCTCACTATCACTATGGGTCTGCACGCGTATGCGTACTCGTAGTGGTACGGACCGTACACACGCATCTACGCTCACTATCACTATGGGTCTGCACGCGTATGCGTACTCGTAGTGATAGTGAGCGTACATGCGAGTGTACGGCCCGTACCACTACGAGTACGCATACGCGTGCAGACCCATAGTGATAGTGAACGTAGGCATGCATGTACGGGCCGTTGCCATGCATTTGGGGTGCCCTAGGGCCCCGAAACGCACAGTACCTGTGTGTGATGCTCCAAATTACATAGGGGACAAGTATTAAGGCCTACATGCATGCTGGTTGTCATGGAGACCAAGTTCAAATTTCGAAATTGTTCTGGAAGGTGCACAGCAGAAGTCAGTTGGAATTCTTCTACTTTGTTGCAATGTGTTTGTGGGGCTGACATCATGCAGGAGAATGAAACCGATAGAGAACCCACAGACTGCTAGGTTTGAAGGGATTGGTGGAAACATAGGATGCAAATGTGAGTGACCAATCACTCTGTACTCCTGTGCATGAGACTGGGCAGAAGGGCACATATAAGGCAGCCAGGTCCCATGAGGGAGTACTTGCCTGCACATCTTTGCATTCGTCGACCCAGCTGCTGCTACTGATTCCCTGGAACCATGTCAAGGGCTGTGGAGAGGACACAGCCATTCACCCTGGAGGAGAACATGGCTCTGCTGGATGTGATCCTCCCACAGTACTCCATGCTGTATGGGCGACCAGGGTATCAGGTGAGTGCATAGGCCACTGCCACAGACTGTCCCTATGTTGTGACTGTGACTTCAGGCATTGTGTCCTGGTGTGACACCCATGCCATGTACTGTCGGGGGGGTCCCAGGGGGGGGTGCCTGATGTCTCCCAGCAGTGCCCTGAGACAGGAGGGGTGGGGGCCTATCACTCACAGCAGTGCCCTGAGACAGGAGGGGTGGGGGCCTATCACTCCCAGCAGTGCCCTGAGACAGGAGGGGTGGGGGCCTATCACTCACAGCAGTGCCCTGAGACAGGAGGGGTGGGGGCCTATCACTAACAGCAGTGCCCTGAGACAGGAGGGGTGGGGGCCTATCACTAACAGCAGTGCCCTGAGACAGGAGGGGTGGGGGCCTATCACTAACAGCAGTGCCCTGAGACAGGAGGGGTGGGGGCCTATCACTAACAGCAGTGCCCTGAGACAGGAGGGGTGGGGGCCTATCACTAACAGCAGTGCCCTGAGACAGGAGGGGTGGGGGCCTATCACTAACAGCAGTGCCCTGAGACAGGAGGGGTGGGGGCCTATCACTAACAGCAGTGCCCTGAGACAGGAGGGGTGGGTGTGATGCACAGTGTGAGCCTTGATCATTGATTGTGACATTGCCATCATTCCACCTGTGTACCCACTGTGGCACGTACTGCTTTTTCCCTCACCAGGGGATGATGTCCCTATGACAAAGGTGCAATGCGTTGACTGCATGACATGCCTTGTTGTAACCAGCTAATTTGTACCCATATGTCTCTCTGTGACATGTGGCTGGTGTATTGATGTGGTGTCACTTGTTCCTCCTCACAGGTAGGCGCCACTGCCAAGGAGCAGATCTGGCTGACCGCCGTCAGTGCCGTGAGGGGTGTGGATGGTCGGAGGCGGAGCCTGCCCCAGGTGAGGAAACGCTGGCAGGATATCCGGTGCTGGACGCGGAGGATTGCACGGCTCCTGCTGGGGGACTCACCTGAGAGCCACAAGAACCGCGGCCGCCGCCGTCTGAGCCACCTCCACAGGCGTGTGCTGCCGGTGGTCTTTCCAGACCTGGAGAGGCGCTTACAGGCGATGCAGCAGCCGGAAGGGGGTAGGTACATGTGTGTTTGTTGTGTGTCACCGGCATTTGTAAGGGCACAGTAGCATGAATTCACTGGCAGGGTTTAAAGGTGCTGTGCAGATCCTGTTTGCCCCAGTATAGCGCTGCGCCCCTGCCACCCTTCCCCTCCTTGCAATGTGTTCCCTGGTCTGTGTGTAGTCACTCCTTCACAAGGTAATGTAGGCTGGCGCTTTGTCCACGAGAACAATGACTGTAGCATCATGTGTGGGGGTGGTGTGTAACAGGTTGTGGGACCTTGCCTGTGCACTGTCAAGTTCACTGCATGTGGGTTCCAAGTCAGTTGGCACTGATGCTGACTCCAGACATGGGAGTTGGTCTCTCATGTGTCATGCCTTACAGCGCGCATGTCCTATGTAGTGGCCTGTGACATGATGTGCATGAGTGTGCGATACGCATAGTGCAGGGATGGTGACGTGTGTTGCAGTCATTACCATTCAGTAGCATGTAGTTGCGTGCCCACTACTGTCCCCTGGGGCACCTTTTCCTCAGTGGTGTATGTGTCATCATGAACGTGGACACTCAGTGTCTACAGCGTAGGTTGTGCTCTGTGCCATTGTCCCCTGTCACCATGTATATAGACGTGCTATTTTGTACAGGTGTCCACTGTGCAGCCTGACCTGATTGTCCTTCTTCAAACTCACAGTTGCCAGGGCCTGTGTGTCTTGTTATACTCATCTGAGGATGGGCACTGGTACCTCATTATTTGTACAGGCGCACCTTGGCTGTTTGGCGTCCAATCTTGCATTTTGCCTGCCCCTGTGTGTATCACCCAGACTATGAGATGTTGGTGCCACCTGTGTCTCAACAATTTGCCTCGTGTAGGGTCTTGTTGGGGCGGGCAATGCCTATGTGTCAAATCCTGATTTCTACTTGCTGGGTCTGGGCAGTGTGTGATGTTTCTGGACACACACGCAATGTGCAGTGACCGAGTCATGTTGGGCATGTTTTCAGCATTACCTATGCAGCATGTGTCTCAAGTTCATGGATATGGTCCCTGGTCATCGGTATTTTCGCCAACGCTGTGTGGTGCGGATGCAGTGCTGGATTGTCCCCAGGGTCTGGGTGCTATGTCAGACTCCGTTTCCTGTGTTTAGCTATTGTCTCATGCTCTCCATGGTATTTCAGTGGCATGGTGGCTCAACCAACTGTGTGTTTCATGCCCTACATCGGTACCTTGTTTAGTAGATGTTAGGGATCTTCCTTTTCAGGCTATGCAGTGTTACCTATGTCGATTGGACTCATGTGACTGATGTGTACAGCTGTCTGATTAATTTCTGTCTCTCCACCCTGCCCACAGCATCGTCGGGGGACACAGAGGGAGACATGGACACAGGCAAGGCGGAGGGACCGAGCACCAGTGCCAGCCGTGACATCGGGGCTGGCACATCGAGTGGGACAGAGGTGGAGGATAGTGCGGCCGAGGACCTGTCGACTGGCACGTCAGAATACGAAGCTGCAGGTCCAAGGAGATGTCTCCGAGTGGGCGGTGGCTGCACCAGCAGCTGACAGCGGAACAACACCTCGCACCGCCCCCTCAGTTCCCATCAGCCGCCTCCCACTTGCTCGTGTCCCTTCCCAGCGTGCCCGGTCACAGCATGTCTCCTTCCTGCCAGGCACCGCACCCCCTGCCCCTGTCTCCACTGCTGCCGCCAATGCAGAGTCTGTGGACATCCAGCGGCAACTGCAGGTTGGTCAGGCTGCGATCCTTAATGTCCTCCATGCCCACGGCAAAACCCTCACCAACATCGAGGCTTTCTTGGAGGGCATTCATTCATCGCAGGCTGACCAACGCAACTTGCTGAGGTCCATAGACTCCACACTGACTGCAGCAGTGGGTCTCCTGCAGCGTGACCTCCACCCACCTACCCCTGCCCCATCCACACTTCCCACTCCCATGCCTGTCCCATGTACACCCAGACGTCGGCATGCACCCACATCAACGGACACGGGCACCACACCAGCAGGGAAGGTCCACCGCCCTCCTCCTGACACGCACACACAGGGTGAGGTAGGCACACCCACTGGGTCGGGGGGCAAACGTGTGACACGCAGCCATAGTGGGAGTCCGCATTCCACCCAGTCCACTCCCTCCAAATCCCCTCCCCTCAGCTCTCCTGGCCACATCTCCCCCAAGGACTCCTTCATGGCCGCTCTGTCCCTGAGCCCCACAGTTACACCACCACGCAAGCGGTCAAGGAGGTCCCCGGTCAGGGTGGTTGAGTCTCCCCCCCTGTCTCCACCCTCCCCCGGTGGCGCTGCGACCCATCCCTCTGACCCCCCCCCCCCTCCTTGGGGCCTGAGGTCCCTTCGGGTGCAGGGGACTCCCTGGAGGACCTTGCAAAGGTGTGTAGTGCCATCCTGGCCTCCGCCTTTGGCACTGACCCACCCCCTGTGCTGGAGTCCTCCATCCCTGCACCCACAACGCCGCCCCTTTGCCCTGATGTCCCTGCGGTGCCTGTTGCTTCCCCCCCCCCCCGATGCCCTCACCAGTGTGGAAGACGATGCCATTTGACTGTGCAGGCAAGGTAGGGGACACGCATCCCACTGTGTCCCCCATCCAGCTGAGAATCATTGACTGCCCTATGGGCTTTGTGAATATTGAACTGCCTGCGATCCACGGACATTGTGCTCATGCTGAATAAAGCTTAATTTTGTTTTCATTATCACACTACTGCTATGCTGGTATTGGTGTTGGTGGGGCTGCTACATGGTTTTGGGTGGTGTTTAAGGGTTTGGGTGTGTGGGATATGTAGTAGTGTACTGCTCATTGGTGGGACCCTGGGATCTGTGTGCCATCACAAGGTGTTGGCTAACTTTCTTTGTTCATGTAAGCAGTTACTGCATGGTGCAATTGTCCCAGGGTGTATTCCTTCCTCTGTGTACCCAGCTTTCTTCCCTGCAGGGTGTTCCCAATGTTTAGCGCAGAGCTGTGTCTACATGAGCTGTGTGTGTGACGGAGCCCTTCTACTTTGGCCATGCATGCAGGGCCATGTCTCCACCTGCAACAATCGTGGCATCCTTGGTGATCACTGTACTTGTGTGTGGAGTCTGTTGACATGAGTTCATGGGGACATGTTCCCTTGTAGGCAGTATGCATGTGGATAATTCTGGCCTCACACACATGTGTTACACCCCTCCTGTCTCAGGGCACTGCTGGGAGTGATAGGCACCCACCCCTCCTGTCTCAGGGCACTGCTGGGAGTGATAGGCACCCACCCCTCCTGTCTCTGGGCACTGCTGGGAGGACTCTGCACACACCCCTCCTGACTCTGGGCACTGCTGGGAGGACTCTGCACACACCCCTCCTGGCTCAGGGCACTGCTGGGAGGACTCCACACCCACCCCTCCTGTCTCAGGGCACTGCTGGGAGGACTCTGCACACACCCCTCCTGTCTCTGGGCACTGCTGGGAGGACTCTGCACACACCCCTCCTGGCTCAGGGCACTGCTGGGAGGACTCCACACCCACCCCTCCTGTCTCAGGGCACTGCTGGGAGGACTCTGCACACACCCCTCCTGTCTCAGGGCACTGCTGGGAGTGATAGGCACCCACCCCTCCTGGCTCAGGGCACTGCTGGGAGTGATAGGCACCCACCCCTCCTGTCTCAGGGCACTGCTGGGTGGACTCTGCACACACCCCTCCTGTCTCAGGGCACTGCTGGGAGGACTCCACACCCACCCCTCCTGTCTCAGGGCACTGCTGGGAGGACTCTGCACACACCCCTCCTGTCTCTGGGCACTGCTGGGAGGACTCTGCACACACCCCTCCTGTCTCAGGGCACTGCTGGGAGGACTCCACACCCACCCCTCCTGTCTCAGGGCACTGCTGGGAGGACTCTGCACACACCCCTCCTGTCTCTGGGCACTGCTGGGAGGACTCTGCACACACCCCTCCTGGCTCAGGGCACTGCTGGGAGGACTCCACACCCACCCCTCCTGTCTCAGGGCACTGCTGGGAGGACTCCACACCCACCCCTCCTGTCTCAGGGCACTGCTGGGAGGACTCTGCACACACCCTTCCTGTCTCTGGGCACTGCTGGGAGGACTCTGCACACACCCCTCCTGTCTCAGGGCACTGCTGGGAGTGATAGGCACCCACCCCTCCTGGCTCAGGGCACTACTGGGAGTGATAGGCACCCACCCCTCCTGTCTCAGGGCACTGCTGGGTGGACTCTGCACACACCCCTCCTGTCTCAGGGCACTGCTGGGAGGACTCCACACCCACCCCTCCTGTCTCAGGGCACTGCTGGGAGGACTCTGCACACACCCCTCCTGTCTCTGGGCACTGCTGGGAGGACTCTGCACACACCCCTCCTGGCTCAGGGCACTGCTGGGAGGACTCCACACCCACCCCTCCTGTCTCAGGGCACTGCTGGGAGGACTCTGCACACACCCCTCCTGTCTCAGGGCACTGCTGGGAGTGATAGGCACCCACCCCTCCTGGCTCAGGGCACTGCTGGGAGTGATAGGCACCCACCCCTCCTGTCTCAGGGCACTGCTGGGTGGACTCTGCACACACCCCTCCTGTCTCAGGGCACTGCTGGGAGGAATCCACACCCACCCCTCCTGTCTCAGGGCACTGCTGGGTGGACTCTGCACACACACCTCCGATTTTAGGATATGTACGCTTGGAACATACACGGTGGGGGTACGCTCAATGCATTCGAGGTGAGGGTACGAGTCTACTTACACTGGTGTGGTGGGGGTACGCTCCATGCATACGCGGGTGAGGGTACGGGTCGTACTTACACTGTTGGGGTGTGGGGTACGCTCCTTGCATACGCGGGTGAGGGTACGGGTCGTACCCTCACTGTTGGGCTGGGGGGTACGCTCCTTGCATACGCGGGTGGGGGTACGGGTCGTACTTACACTGTTGGCATGGGGGGTACGCTCCATGCATACGCGGGTGGGGGTACGGGTCGTACTTACACTGTTGGCATGGGGGGTACGCTCCATGCATACGCGGGTGGGGGTACGGGTCGTACTTACACTGTTGGGGTGGGGCGTACGCTCCTTGCATACGTGGGTGGGGGTATGGGTCGTACTTACACTGTTGGCATGGGGGGTACGCTCCATGCATACGCGGGTGGGGGTACGGGTCGTACTTACACTGTTGGGCTGGGGGGTACGCTCCATGCATACGCGGGTGAGGGTTCGAGTCGTACTTACACTGTTGGGCTGGGGGGTACGCTCCATGCATACGCGGGTGGGGGTACGGGTCGTACTTACACTGTTGGGCTGGGGGGTACGCTCCATGCATATGCGGGTGGGGGTACGGGTCGTACTTACACTGTTGGGGTGGGGGGTACGCTCCATGCATACACGGGTGAGGGTACGGGTCGTACTTACACTGTTGGGGTGGGGGGTACGCTCCATGCATACGCGGATGAGGGTACGGGTCGTACTTACACTGTTGGGGTGGGGGTACGCTCCATGCATACGCGGGTGGGGGTACGGGTCGTACTTTCACTGTTGGGGTGGGGGGTGCGCTCCTTGCATACGGGGTGGGGGTAGGGTCCGTACATATACGTCCCCACGCTATGTGATGCTTGTGCGGCCCGTACCCAGGCCTTTGCCACGTGGGTGCGATCCGTCCCGCCATTGTTGGGGTGACGTGTGTGGGCGTGGTACGACTCGTACCCACGCTCTTCAGGCGTGGGTACGGGACGTACCTGTCTGGTTGTGTTGCCGGTTCGCGTGGTGACGGACTTCCGTTGTGGCGGTCGCTGGCTTATCAGGACACGCCCCCACCCCCTCGTGGTGACCAGGGCATGGGAGTCAGGTATGTCCAGGCCATGTGTGGTGTGTGACTTATGTGGTTGTTTTGTGGCCTGCCCTGGTCCTGCCACCCCCACCCCACCCCACTTTCCCCCCTCCCTTAGTTATTCTGACCTTCTGCGGCGTCTGCGTCGTAACCTGTAGAGGAGGTGGACTGCTATGAGGGCAGGGATGACTCGTAGGTTCGGGTCCATGTCTGTCCGTCGCGTACTGGTACTCCTTGATCGCGTCGTCCTGTCGCGTACGGGTCCTCCTTGATCGCGTCGTCCTGTCGCGTACGGGTCCTCCTTGGTCGCGTGGTCCTGTGTGTCCGTCGCGTACTGGTCCTCCTTGTTCGCGTCGTCGTCTGTCCGTCGCGTACTGGTGGTCCTTGTTCGCGTCGTCCTGATTTCCCGGCAGTTTTTGGCTGCCGCAAAATATTCACCGTGCGGGGTGACGTCGGTGCGAATCGTGATTCCTGGGTCGTGAATGGCTGGCTGCGAGCGTCCCGACGTCAGGTCGGCGCTTTTCCGGATCGCATTGGTAGGTTTTTTTTGGTCGGTCGGGCTTTTTTACGATTCGTACGGTACTGGTGTACCCGTGCGAATCGTAATTCCTTGTTTGTAAAAATTGACGACCGGGTACGCGTCGGACGGAGATTATGCTCCGTCCGACGGTTCGTACCCGGTTTTTGCCGGATCGTGATCGGCACCTAAATGTGTACGCTCCTACATGTGGGGATGCCTCTTTTTGGTCCTCTTTAGCTCCGCTAATTACTCAACATTATGTTGATAATTTCATTCTTGTAGGTGACTGTAACGAAGCATTTGACCCCTTTTTGGATAGGCATTCAGCTAGCGCCTACATCCCTCATAAGTCACAAAAATCTTTTACTCACCTCATCGCACAATTCAAATTTACTGATGCCTGGAGACTCTGCAATCCCACCTCCCGAGAATACTCTTTCTTCTCACCCCACCACCAAACTCAGTCTCGACTAGATTATTTTTTTCTCTCACATCACCTTACTCAGTCCCTCATTTCTTCTGACATTGGCTCCATTTTAATATCGGATCATGCTCCAGTTTCCATTACATTGGATGGTCTACAGAATCCTAGTTCCTTTAAAAAATGGCGTTTTAATAACGCTCTCCTTCTTGATGCACAATTTGTATCTTCTTTCACGTCTTTTTTTCATGAATATTTTTTGCTTAATCATACAGGTGAAGTTCCATTTCCTGTAGTCTGGGATGCTTTCAAAGCGTCGGCTAGGGATTTCATCATTACTTATGTTTCTCGTAAACGGAAGAAAGCCCAACAGGATACTAATGTTCTACTTTCCAAAATTAAATATTTAGAGCACTTCTATTATACTTCTAATTCAAAAGATTGCTTAAACGACCTCATCTCTGCCAAACTTCAATTTAATAAAGATTCCACATCTAATGCCTCTAATTTTCTCTTAAAATCCAGCGCCAAGTTCTACGGTGGTCAGAATAAGGCTGGTAAGTTGTTGGCTAATTATTTAAAGGTCAAACATAACAAAGTCAACATTGATTCTGTTTATGGTCAGGATGGATTGCTGAAACATAAGAATGAGGACATCTTACAAGAATTCTTGCTTTTTTATAAAACATTATATTCCTCTGAAGCATCTTCGTCTGAACAGTCCATCTCCCAATTTTTGTCTACCATATCTTGTCATTTTGATACCCCTCCGGACCTTTCTTCCTTAGACTCTGATCTTACTCACAGGGATCTTCTTCAAGCTCTTCACACTCTCAAACAGGGTAGAGCTCCGGGGCCGGATGGCTTTACTGTTGAATTCTTCTCCTGTTTTTCAAACTTGCTAATTCCCAAATTGCATTTGCTTCTCTCTACTTTTCTTCAAACTGGTTTGGCTTCTGTTTCCTTCTCCGATGCCCTTATTTGTATTATTCCGAAACCGGGTAAAGATCCACAGCATTGTAAAAATTACCGCCCTATTTCTCTGGTAAACATTGACTACAACATTTTTTCTAAAGTATTGGCTTTACGTTCAGAATCTTCATTACCCGAGCTTTTAGGGAAAGAACAATCTGCCTTTGTTATTAGATTGTTATCAGATAACACCAGATTATTTTTTGACGTTCTCTCTAAGACTTCGCATTACCCTCATTCCCTTGCAGCCATAGCTTTGGATGCGGAAAAAGCTTTTGATCGAGTTGAATGGCCTTATTTATTTGAAACTCTGAAGTGGTTCGGTTTCGGACCAAACATTTCTTCCCTGATTTCCTTTCTTTATTCTCGTCCTAGGGCTGCTATTTCGGCGAATGGAGGCTTATCCTCTTATTTTTAGTTAGGGAGAGGGGTTAGTCAGGGTTGCCCACTTTCACCCTTTTTGTTTAATCTTGCTCTAGAACCTTTCCTTTTACGAATTCGTCAGAATGATAATATACATGGTTTTAATTTTCATGATTCCAACATTAAAATGGCAGCTTATGCTGATGATGTTTTATTATTTATATCCCAACCAGTCACCTCCCTTCCAGCATTCTTAGACGAAGTTCATTCTTTTGCTCAGGTTTCGGGTTATAAACTAAATAAAGATAAATGCGAGATCTTACCACTCACTAAAGGAACTTTCAAGGACGACTTCTCTACTTCAGGTTTTACTTGGAGCCCTAATTCTATTAAATATTTAGGCCTCCACTTTCATTCTTCTCTTTCGGGCACAATTACTAAATCTATGGAAGATTGTATACAAAAATTAACTACTCTCACTAGCAAATGGCATCCTCTCTCCCTGTCATGGTGGGGACGATTAGATACCATCAAAATGATGCTCTCTCCCATTGTTTTGTTCACAGTCTCTAACATTCCGCTTCCTATCCCCTTGAAATATTTCAAGAAGATTAACTCTATTCTCTCATCCTTTTTGTGGGGGCATAAAAAATCTTGTATGTCTTTGGTTAGGCTGATGCGTTCTAAAAGGGAGGGTGGGGTGAACTTTCCTAACTTTTCCTTGTATCATAAATCTTTCCTGTTACATCAAGTTTCTCATTGGCTTGAAGACATCTCATTAACATCTCCTCTCTGGCTAACCTTAGAACAGTCTTTCATTTCCCCCTTCTCTTTCAAAGAGTATCTTATGTTCTCTCGCAGACCTCAGTCCATTTCAACTCCCATTCTTAAACATACTTCCAAAATCTTTCCTTGTCTACCTGATTCATCCTTTTTTGATCAACCTATTTGGCATAATACATCCATTTTAATCAACAATAAGCCAGTCTTTTGGAAATCTTGGAGAACACGTGGTCTTCTTTGGGTGAGGCAATTGTTCCATCATGCTCAAAGCATTCCTTTTGGTTAAGTCGCCACTTCTTTTAATCTTCCTCTTACTTTTCAAACCAAATATTCATTGTTGACTCACGCTTTACAGCAAGCCTATAAGGTTCATCTTGCTGCACCTCCCTCATCAATTCCCACGTCATCTGATACGCCTTCGTTGCATTCTTTACTTCTTACACATTCTAAAGCTTCCAAGATATACGCTTTTTTCACACTTTGTCCTATCCCCGCACCAAAACCACTACAGAGGAACATTGGGAAAATGATTTTGGAACTTCATGGCCTGTTGTGTTATGGGACAAATTGTGGTTGAAAATTCGTAGATCCTCTAGGGCGGCCAATACTACCCAAACATTATTTTTTATTTACAATCGTTTATTGTTTTCACCACTCACTCTCAGCAACCATTTCCCAGATACCTCAGACAAGTGTTGGTCCTGTTCTTTACCAGGTGCAGATCTCTCCCACATGCTTTTTGATTGTCACCTTGTTCTTAATTTTTGGAGGCAGGTTTGGTCTCAAATTAACAAGATTTTTTCCTCCACCCATCCTTTTTCTCTATCTCATATTTTCTTAGGGAGCTTATCCCCCATCTGGGACCATTACACTAGTAGTGTTAGGATAATCGATTTGCTACTAGCTGTGGCATTTCAACAAATCACCAAAAACTGGAAGGATTTCACCAAGTTATCTTATAAGGCTTGGTGGTATGCTGTTTGCTACAATCATAGATTAGACACAACTTTTGTTTACCCCTTAACCTTAGCTGTTAAACGAAGAGAATTGTGGAGCCCAGTTACAGTATTTTTCGACGTAAGTGCCCGTGCTTCTCTGTCTTTACTCCCGATACAGCAAGAAGTTTCTAAACCTCCATGATTTCCTGTTATTTTTCAATAAGGTACTTCTTATGCGTTCTCCTTTTTTTTTTTTTGGTTGTTTTTCAACTTTGCTATTGATTATATATTGTGTATTTCGTATTCCTTTTTAATGTTTTATTCCACATCAATTGCCAGTTTTTGCTTATATTTTCTCTTAATCTGCGATATTTTATTATACAGCTTATGTTATTGTCATTACTTAACTAGCTATTTATCTTTCTTCTAGTTACCTTTTTTTTTTTTTACTTTTTATCTCACTATGTAATATTTGAGCATTTCTTATTTCAATAAAAAATTTCTGAAACTTGAAAACATTGGATAACGATTTTCACTCTTTAAGTAGTTAACTCTATATCTTTATTACAAGAAATTACATTTTTTGATCGTGTTGATCTTCCCTTGAGACCCATGTTCCAAGCATAGGGAAACTATATTTATCCAGAGTATGCACAGACTAGACCAGAGATAGATAATGTTATGTGTTTTAGTATAGCACACACCTCATCCTAGAGGGTATCCTTTCTTTACATGTTGTGTGATGGTGTTTGCGGGAGGTGCATGAGAGGATTCGTAAGAGTCATAGTTGAAGAGACAGTGACACCAACAACAGCTACTTCAACACGTGATCAGGCTGTTCTACGTTTCCCTCCTTGACTGGTTCCTTCACGACGGACACTTGTGTTATGCGTGTGTGACTTTATAACCACTTATTGTATTGTTCAAATATGACTCTTGTGAATCCCCTCATGTGCCTCTTGTGGACGTTGTCACATAACATATAAGGCGCTCTGATACCTGCGGGTCTAGCTAGCGCTATATAAAACTCAAAATAATGATAATATTAATATTATGGCTTTAATAAGCCATTGACTCTCAAAGGGAGATATCATTGACGAATTTCATTGAGGGATCCAGTTTGATTTCTGTCTTCAGACTAGCAAACTCCCAAACACATTCTTTTGAAGAACAGCAATCTCATAGCAGCCACCGGGCATATAAGAGAGATTCGGTTGTGAAAGTTATATCTACCCTCTGAAAAAAAAGATCTTTAACCATATTATGGCTTTATCAAGCCATTAACACGAAAAATGAGACGTTATCAAAAACTATCATTGTGCAATCCAATCTGATTTCTTCAATCAGGACCAAGAAACTCCCTCCAATGCATTCTTCCAAATGACCGCACCCATCAGGCATTTAAGAGACATTCACTTGCGATGATTAACATCTTCAGCAAGGAAAATCCTCCTTCATGCACAATTTAGAAGTCCTCAGTGGTATTAAGTACTGATGCATGGCAATCTGTTGTTGTGTGGACCTTACCAAGAATAGGGATGATCTTCAAGATCCTCCCCAGATAGACCAACCAAATGTCCTCTGGGATGTCCATTGATTTATCCAACTACCTTTTCATTTTTATCTAGTCCAAAAAAGCTGTCATGAAAAATGCATATCCAGAGTTTAAAGGCAAAGGCTCTAGATGATTTGTGAAATCACAAGTATGTCATGGATTTGCAAACTTTATTGTTCTAGACCTTCCCTGGGGGAATATGAGCATTGAGAATTGTATGTAGTCTGAGTACACATCAGCTTAGGGGAAGTTAGTAGGTCTCATGCAGAGTTCTGAAAGATACAACAGAGTGCCCTTGAATTAGCTAACCAATGACAAAAATCATTTTTGAATCTGCACGGACCATGTTAAGTCTTCTGCAATGGAAGCAAATGTCTCAGTTATTTCAAATAGAAGCCAAAAAGAGTAATTTGACCCAATTGTGCGCTTTCTTGGTTGGGGTAAGAAGGTGTCTGGGATGGAGCCCCTCCAGCCCCTGACAGTGGGAGAAAGAAAGATTATCAGTTTGCCTGCTGCTCTCCTATTGCCTAGGGGGTGATTTGTTTTTTGGCAGACAGAGTTTACTACATCATGGCGGCTGAGTAAATTACTTTGCCTCCCTGAAAGAGTAACCACCTGTGAAAAATGTTGAAATGACCGCCAAGCTGATGGTCATTTCTGAAGCATTGGCAGGAACCGCTGTCATGATGGTTTCTGTCTATACTTCTATAAGTTTGATGCATAGCTCTGTCAACAAAACGGAGCCACTCGTCAAAAGTATTTTTTTCAATTTTCAAAAAGTAAAACCTGAAGCAGGATTTTCTTTTTGAAAATTATTTTAAATGCCCCCACCTTTGCAACAGGGTCATCTCTCATGTATAGGGTGGCAGTTTTTGTTTTTTACTGGCCCTTACCATAAGGGTTTTCCTTGGTGGTGGCAGGCAGTAAAAAAAACTGGCTATATGTTCACTCCTCTAAATTGAACAGGCACACAGATCGCCATTTCTCCAACGCTGCTACTCCATCAGGTTGTCGGAGATGTTTGGCCATGGAGAAAACGAAGATGTCTCCGTCGTTGTCAAACTATCGTCCGCCTCCATCTAAATTCGGTGGGCGGGCCATTATATTGGTGGTAAGGATACTCCATTACCGTTGAGATGGAGTATGCTTATTGCCAATATATTAATCAGGCCCAATGTCTGGTAAAAGAAGTGTGGCAGATCAGGGAGTGCACACGCAGGACTACACAGACAAATAGATGCACACACACGCAATCAAACACACATGCACACCTGCCTATTGAGTTCAATGAAGTGTGTATATTTACTAATCTCATCCTCCATCTACATCGATGCTGCAGTGAGTTGTTCAGGTGTTCAAAGTAAATGTTTCTGCACTAAAACTCATTAAAAAAACTTTGTCTGACTATCAAAACACCCTATAGCGACTGGTCCTCATAATGCTGTTGTCCCTTCACTTGGTGTTATGCATGTGCCCCTCCACACACACACGAACACGCACACGAACAAACACATACATACACCTTCTGGAAGAAAGAGTGGAGAACCTTGAGCTTCGACCCTAACCTACATGTGCCGTGTGCCTGTGTTAGGCAAGATGAGGGCATGCCAGCTTAAGTATTTCCAGCTTAAGAATGTGTGTGTCTGTTTGTTTTTCAGACATGTGGGTCCTTGTACCTGTAGATGTCCGACTGCCTGCGGTGATGCTGGTGGAACAAAGCCGGTTGTAACAGGAGCTCTAGAGTATTGTTGCCCCATATGACAAATGTGGGCCTGGCATGTGGTCAACCCTATATATACTGGTTGCACTGGCATATTATTGCCCTAGTGTGTTGTGGCCCGACTTCACATAAAGGTATGCCTGGCATATAGTAGCCAATTTCTGCCATGAAAGCGGAATATGCATATTGAGACACTTATCGTCATTATGGTGGGCTTCCTATGGGATAATGGCATCCTTGGCCTATTGTGGCTCTTCTGTTTATGGTCTGAAACTGCGAGATCTGTCTAACTCTTAAGTCCCAAAGGGGACAACATAGTAAAATAGGAGTGAGTAGAAGGTAGAACTGGAGACAGATGCTATATACATCTTGAAAAACTGATAAGAGAACATGTACACTCATATTATGTAAAGTGCCAGCAAAACCTATCGCTTTGTATCCAACTTCTGGTAAGATTGTGCAGTACACCATTTTACCAGCATGTTTTCATAGCAGTGGCAGGATATCTCACCAACATGCAGAGAGTCAGGGTTCCTTAAAACAAACTAAAGATATTGGAATATTTGATTAGTGTCCCTTCAGAACTATCTTTAACGGCTGTGGCTTTTTTTTACTAATTTATTTGAATTTTGTAATGTAGTATATACAGTTTGGCAACTATTTTCTAAATGTTCTTTGTGGGAGAACCGCCCATAAGTCTGCTATGGAAAGTTGTGCTTGATCATTAGAGAATCAATTAACGCCCCCACCACATTCCGATCCCAGTCACCACTGCTGGAGTGACGCGATCCAACTTCAGCAGGTTGAGGCGTAGCAAGGCTGCTTATTTTGGAAGTAAGGCTGAGTATTTTGGGTCATTATGCGTTTTATGAGCTCTGTTTTTGAAGCATTGGTGTACAATGACTGTAGTACCAGAGCTCTGGCAAATTCAGGTCAGTGTTTCACCTGGATTAGGGGGAGGCCCCTCGTTATCATTAGCTGAATTCTTTTTCGTGATATCAGTGTCGTGCCATGAAGAGGATAGGCCAATATGTTGAATGCTCGCTACTAAACTACATGATTATCTGCAGGTTGCAAGTTCGAATCTCAGCAAAGCTCACCAAAGCTTCAACTCATAATAATTCCATAAATTGAGTACTATTAACTTGGGAAATATGTAACATTTGTTATTTACAACGCTCGGAAATGGCGGAAGTGTGCTGTGTTGAACTATGAGAAAACAAGTGTAAAGGAGAGGCCTGGGCTGAACCAGAAGACACCAGGGGGCAGATTTATGAGGTTTTGCCGGAGGGAAGCGCAGCAGGACTTCCTGCTGCGCTTCCCACGGCAAAAGAAAAGGGCAGGGATGCGCCATATCTATAAAATGCGGCGCATTCCTGTCCTTTTCCCCTGCGCCGGCGCACAATGGGCTGCCTGCGCCAACGCAGGCACCTCTGCACCATGGTGCAAGGGTGCCTGCGTTGCGGAGATGAATATTTTTGTACAGGAAGAGAAACCTTTCTGTACAAAAATAATCACAAGAGGTTTTTCCTCTTTGTATGGGTGCTGCAGAATGCAGCACACATAGAAAAAGGTACAAGCATTTACAATGCAATGGTCTCGGCATTGTTAAAGTTAGAGCTATTGGCATTGCTCATGACATTATTTTTGTTTATGTTTTTGTCTTTAAAACATTTAAAGAAACGGCATTGTTATTTCCAATGTCAATAGCTTAAGAAAACTAGGCGAACGGAAACGAAGGAATTTGTCCAGGAGCACACGGTGCACTACAATTCCCACGGCGCACTGGAGAGCCAGGAAGCTGACGTATGTCGACCCTGGAAAACAGGTTCACCCATGCCACTTAAGGTTACGTTAAGTAGCGGGCCTTGGACGTGCACACCCATTTGTTGGCTGTCTCAGAATTCAGCTGGTGCAGTTAGGAACATGCAAGACACGGGCTGAGGGTGGAGACAGCTGCCACCTTCCCCACTCCCGCGTGATCGCCCTATGACCCGTCATTATAAGTCGGGGAGGGGCAATAATCGGTGACAGACTACATGCTCACCAATGCAATTAGCATATGAATGTGACAATCCCATTACCCCGATGCTAATTTGTCTCCTTCTTGCAGTTTATTTAAAATGATACATGTTCTGAGATTCCAAAGATGCCCAATACCAGCAGTAGGAGAACTAACTCCGAGCAACCTGGCGGTCAGTACTGCCCCAAACCGCTAGGCCGCCCAGACTACTAATCTTTCTCATCCTGCTGCCAACTCAGCCCGGAGTTGCACCTCAGTTACACGCACCGTAGGGACTTCCAGGCGCCCCTGCTTCTCCTCGCATACCCCAGGACAGCAGCACAGAACGTGTCCCGCGGTTTTGCTGGGAAGGAGTCAGTCACAAGTTATTCTTATCCGGGAGCCTCTGAAAGGTCTGTGGCGCTGGGACAGAGTCAGTCAGTCACACATCAGGTGCAGCTTACATCTCTGAAAGGTCTGTGGCGCTGGGAAGGAGTCAGTCAGTCACAGGTTAGGTGCAGCTTACATCTCTGAAAGGTCTGTGGTGCTGGGACAGAGTCAGTCACAAGTTATTCTTATCCGGGAGCCTCCGAAAGGTCTGTGGCGCTGGGACAGAGTCAGACAGTCACACATCAGGTGCAGCTTTCATCTCTGAAAGGTCTGTGGCGCTGGGACAGAGTCAGTCACACATCAGGTGCAGCTTACATCTCTGAAAGGTCTGTGGCGCTGGGAAGGAGTCAGTCAGTCACACGTCAGGTGCAGCTTATATCTCTGAAAGGTCTGTGGCGCTGGGGCAGAGTCAGTCAGTCACAAGCTATTCTTATCCGGGAACCTCTGAAAGGTTCGTCTGGCCCTTTGACAGTCTTCTTCCTCAGAATTAGAGGAAGGCCCTCCCACGCGGCACCCGCAGGCTCCTGCAGTGAATGAAAACCTGCTGGACTGGAACACCGAGTTGGTCACTGAACGCTGCGCCCTTTATGCCTGTAGCGCCTTTGAGCGCCTCATAGCGCCACCACGTGCTCTTTCCCAGCGGGATCCGAGCTCTGCCTGCGGCGTGGGCCGTTGTGGTACCGGAGCCTCTCCGACAACACTGGTTGTTATAGCGATGCTGAGGTTCTCAAGGGAGCGCTTCAAACACACGAGGAATCACACGCTAGGCGCTTTACGGCCGGTGGAAGGATCAGACACAGCCGGCTGCATTCACTGGGTCCAGACAGGGCACAACGAGCTCCTCGCGTCCTGCTGCACCAAGAGGTTCCCGGAGCCAGGTCACGGTAATGCAATAGCCTGCCAGTGCGGGGGATAGCTAAGTGGGTTCATGCACCTGCTGCACGGAGAGTTCTGCTTCCTGAAAGCCATAGGCTTGGCTTGGATTCTGGGGAGTCTGCATAGGGTTACTGCAAGCCAGGCTGGGGCGGACAGAGTAATCCTAGAGGCCTAATGTCGTGGAGATAGCTGAGTGGGTTTATGCACCTGCCGCCTGAGTCGTGAATACAATAAAATCAGAATTGAATCTTGGGAGCAGGGGTGGGGGCAGTGGGGCCTTTGCAGGGCAGGTCGGGAATGGCCCAGTAACCCAATAGGCTCCCTCTTCAGGAGATAGCTGAATGGGATCAGGCCCCAGCTGCGGGGTGCTCAGCTGCAGCCTCTGATGCCTGATGGGGTGTATATGGGGCGAGGCAGGAAGGAGGGGTCTACACATCACCAACTCCCTTACAAATATTTAATCTGCAATCGGTGAATACTCAAGCGTTTCTACCATTTTCCTCCCACACCAGACAGGAGCAGAGGACACTCGTCGTGGGCGCACACAGAGAAGGCGCTTGACAGGACCTGCGCCGCTGCACGTTTGCCCTTGGAATTCAACAGCGCTGTTCGTGGAAAGGAGCGGGTGTGTGTTGGCGCTGGGCCGGGGATCCCCAGGTTTATTCACGGTAGCGCCTAGAATCTGAAGGCAGAATGCGCTTTCAAGGCCTCAGTGCGGAGGTGCGGCGGGCCCTCCTCTGGGGGAGGGCGGTGGAACTCCCCCCAGAGTCCTCCAGGGTGGTCCGCGTCTTCATCAGCTCCACCTTTGCAGGTAAGCATCCCCTGGGATTTATACAGCGCTTCACGCAGCATTTTATATAGAATTAGTACCTGGTCGAAGTATTGGTATTCAGTTTATCAACTTAAGGTGGATGGAAGGCCGAGTTGCCCCTGCCATGACCTCTGACCTTCAGACCATACACAGACCCCAGCAGTAAGCGCTCAGTCGGATGAACTGCCTTGGAATGGATGCGAGGCAGCTTGTCGGGTTCGGGTCGCTGCTGCAGAGGGTCAGTGAGGAGCCTGCGGGTCACAGACTGCCCTCCTTGCAGGGCGGCCTGGGCTGTTCGCTCTTCAGAGTTCAACAATGACGGCGTGCGGCAGCCCTGGGATAAAAGCGACAAACGGGCCTCTGGAACTGTGACGTTATATACATGAACTATGTGATATTATCTACATGAATATTGTTGCCGTTACTAGTGCAATTACTTTTTTTTTTTTTTTTTTTAATCCTCATCTCACCACTGACAAATGCAACTTTTCTCCTGTGGCCCAATCTTATCCTGGGTGGCCCAGGCCGGAGTTCTTGCTATCGCCTGGGGCCAACCTGGCCTGTCTTTTTATACCAAGGCATAGTGTTAATCATTGGACCATATATTATTACAACCTCATTGCAGTTCGCCATTCAAAAAAGGGTTCCCAGATAGTGCTATTCCTTCTGTGAGTTAAAAGTGTTTCTAAGCGTGCAATTCTCAGTGTAGCTCTCAACCAGTTATCATATAACGGGGGGTTAGGATCCTTCCACATCTTACAGACTTCTCTGCGAGCGATCAAAATAAAACAAAAAAATAATGCTACATGTGATTCTCCCAATTCATCAATAAGTTCTAATTCCAGCCCAAACATGACTAGCTAGGTTCAAACAGAGCTTTGATTTGAAAATACTCTCTATAGCCCGTTCCACTCTACTCCAAAAGGGGCCTATTGTCAAGCATTCATAAAATATGTGGATATCATCCGCTTCTATCAACCCACATCTTGGGCAGGAGGGGGGTGGATTTATAAACCTCGCAAGTTTTTTTGGTGTATAATATAATCTATTTAAAGTAAAAAAATGATTCTTTTTAAGAGAAACAGTTCTCACATATTTGTATAGTATTTTTAAAGAATAATCATATAGAGTGGCTGAGTCTACCTCAAGTCTCGTTGAGTTCCATACCCTATTTGGTGCAGGAGAGTGCGCTTCCTCCACTTCCAACATCTTCCTGTACCAGAACCCAACTTCTCTCTTCCTGGGCCCTGAAGATAAAAGAGTACTCTCGATTTCCCAGTTTCCTCCGATGTTCTCTTCCTCGGCCTTAAACCAGGAGCAGAGTTGGATGTATTTAAACCTAGAGAAGGAGTCCCCGATCCTGGACTTCAGTACCTCCCACGGGAGGACTCCCTCCGAAGTTATCAGATCTGACCAAATATTTATTCCTGCTCTCCTAATAGGGAGGGACAAACTGTCCCTTAAACATAGAGGTTGGCCTGGGGATTCCCAAATTGGGGCGAACTCGGAGTAATACTTAATCCCCCATCTCTCTTTAGCTTTGATCCAGACTCTAAGGGCCGATATTAATACCTTTAAACTTACTTTTTTGTAGAATTTGACCGCTCCGAATTTGTACAGGAACCCAAACTCTCCACCCTCTAAACCTACCATTAAATTCAAAATTCTTCCCCAATTAGAATCATCAGGGCATGACAGTAAGCACCTAAACATTTTTAGCTGGAAAGATAGAGCGTACCAATTTATATCTGGGAGTGCAAGCCCGCCTTTTAATAATCTTCTTTTTAACTTTTTCCATGATAACCTGGATTTTTTTTTTGCCCATATAAAGCTACCAATCTTCCCCTGAATGTTTGCTAGAGTTTTATCAGAAAATGAAAGGGGGATTGAATTAAACAAATAGGTCAATTTAGGCAAAATAACCATTTTGACCAAATTAACTCTACCATAAATTGTGAGGGGAAGGTTCTGCCATCTAGAGAAAAGCTGATCAATATCCTTGCTTAATTTCTTAATATTAACTTGAACTAAATTGTTGATGTCTGGAGTGATGATGATTCCTAGATATCTAAACTGACTACTGCTAGGACCTACCCAGTTATCAATCCCCAACACATGATTTCTGTTTTTGAATTATTTATTTGATAGCCCGAGTAGTGGCCAAAATCCACCATTATCGCCTCTACCCTAGGGAGTACTTACACCGGATTTCTTGTATAGATCAATAGATCGTCGGCATATAAGGCAAGCTTACAGCTGTAATCCTTATAATTGAAGGGTGTAATTGTCTCGTCGATCCTGAGTGCTTGTGCCAACGGCTCAATATAAATATCAAAAAGGAGGGGGGAAATAGGGCACCCCTGCCTAGTGCCCCTCCCTATCTTGAAGCTAGATGTTAATCGGCCGTTCAGAAGGATTTCCGCCGAGGCTCCTTCATAGCACCCTCTCATGGTTTGGACAAAAGTCTCACCAAAACCCATTACCCCAAGTGTGTTCCACAGAAATCCCCAGTTGACACGATCGAAGGCCTTTGCCGCATCATATGCAGCCACTGCCAGGGGCTCCGACCGTGTCACTGCTAAATCTATGCTACCAATCAACTGTAGGTTCAGCTCATGGATATATCTACCAGGCACAAAGCCTTTCTGATCAACATTGATTAGTTGTGGGACTAACTTGGCCAATCTCCCTGCCAAAACACTAGTGAAGATTTTATGGTCAGCATTTAGCAGGGAGATTGGTCTGTATGAATCTGCACTAAGGGGGTCTTTTCCTGGCTTTAAAATGAGCACAATAATATACCTCCTCCATGATGCTGCTATCCTACCCTTTCTGCAATATATATAGTTAAATAATTCATACAATTTGGGGGCCAGATTCTTCTAAATTTTTTTATATATTTCGCCCGGGAGGGCTTCGGGCCCCGCTGCTTTATTATTTTTTAATATTTTAATATGCTCCCTAACCTCTTCCTCAGTGAAAGGACTATTAAGAATAGTTCTACCATCATCAGTCAAGGTAGGGAGGGCCTTACTCGTCAACCATCGCATAGAGTTCCCCCGTGTTGTTTCTTCCTCATACAATTTAGAGAACATAGAAAGCAAATGATCTTCCATGTCCTTCTGTTTACAAGATATATTCCCCTGGTCGTCGAGCCTTAGCCTATCTATCTTATTCCGAACCCTGTCCATTCTGATCTTCCTTGCCAGAACTGCACCAGCTCTCTCACCATATTCATAGTTATCCATAGCATGAGCATCCCATTGTGCCTTAATTTTTTGATCTAATAGACCTCTATAGTCTAATCTAAGGAGTTCCAGCTCTTCAGATACTTGAGTTGAATTTGATTGTTGCTTTCCCAATAGAGCATACTCTAACGAGGTTATTTTATTCTCTAAAGTTTTAAACTTCCTCGCCTCCTCCTTATTTTCAGAACATATTAGACTATGGAGATGACCCCTGATATTTGCTTTCCAAGCGTCCCATACATAATCAGGAAGAGTTGAACCATCATTATCAGTGAAATAGTTGTCTATGGATGCTCTAATAGAGGTGACTATGTTTTGATTGGATAATGCAGACCTTTTTAACGTCCATCTAGGACGTGCCATATTTGGATTCCCATTTAAAGCTATCGAAAACATAATAGGGGCATGATCTGATACAATAATAGGTAAAACTCTCACATCTTCCAGAATCTCTAGACACTGCCTGTCCACTAAGATATAGTCCAGTCTCGATGCATGGCCATGTTTTTTACTAAAACAGGTGTATCCAGGAGCTGCCCCCCCTTTAACCTTCCACACATCGATAAGCCCAATCTCATTCATCATATTGACCATGACACGCCTGGACCGAATTGCAGTGACATGCTGAGAGTGATTAGAACGATCCTGTCTTGGATCCAGAAGGATATTGAAATCCCCCCCCATAATAATAGGTGAACTGACCTCAACCAAATTAAGTTGCACTTTGAGTAGGTGAGTAGGGTCATCTGTATTAGGCCCATAATATGAGACAATGGTATGCATTTCCCCATTAAGGTTTACCTCAGCCATAATCCATCTTCCCGTATGATCTGTTGTTGTCGATCTAATAGTACCACCTACACCGATCTTTATCAAAATTGCTACCCCCTTACTTGCAACTGACTGTCCAGAACAACAAAACGCCTCGACCCATCCGAGTTTGCGAAATAACTCATTGCCCTCACTAAAACTTAGATGGGTTTCTTGAAGAAGAAATATTTTAGCTTGAGACTGCTCTATATACTTCAACACTAGCCTTCTTCTTCGCGGACAGCGTAGCCCGTTGACATTCCAGGAGATAAATAGGGCCTTACTACTAGCCATTAAAAAGGCCCCCTACCCAGTATCCATAGCCCCATATAGCTGTTATATAATTCCGCCATAGGAGAACATAGTAAATATGATGAGGATTCAAACTTTTATTTTTTGCCCCTCCCAACCCTCCACCACCCCGCCCCCCCGTCAACCTACACCCCCCCCAAACCCCACATACTCCACTTCCTTCCCTGGAGGACCCTCCCAATCTTCCTGGGCTTACGCCCTTAGACGCCCCCCCCCGGCTCGTGCAAGGTGATTGAAAAAAAAAGAGTAATAAAAACTAGCCGTTACTAGTGCAATTACTAATATTAATATGTTAAGTTATTCCTTTTTATAAAGCGCTGGCATGTGCAGAGACGTCTTGGCGCTGTATGAAGGTTTAACCAGGGAAGCTCCAAAGGTTCTTGGCAGAATAGCCCTGTTTTTCAGGCTTTTCTGAAGGAAGGGAGCCTCGAGGTGTCCTTCAGACAGGAGGGGAAACTCTCCAGAATCTGGCGGTGCAGGTTGTGAAGCTCCCGTCGCCCCAGGAAGACCGTGTGACCTTTGGCATGTGAGGTTCTTGGCTGCAGAGGAGCGCAGAGCCCTGGAAGGCGTGCAGCCGGTGAACGGGAGGCCCGGGGCAGACAGAGGGTGCGAGGAAAGAGGAAGGGTGTAACTCCGAGACACGGAGCACGTCAGTGGATGGGTAGACAGTAGATTGCGGAAGGGCAGTGCGGAGCAAGGAAACGAGGAGAAAAGCGTTTTTAAGGGCGAGAGAGAGAGGCTCGATAACAAGAGAAACAAGCACACCACTGCCTTTCTCTGAGGCGAAGCAGAAATGCCTCGGAGAAAGGCAGAGGCGGTTTTGGATTCGGGGGCGTGTTCTCCTCTTGCCATTGGCTGGAGGAGATAATTAGAAAAGTTGCAAAAAACACGCCCCCGAATCCAAAAAGGACGGGGCCTGTTCGGAGTGACGGACCTCTTCTCCAATGGCTGGCCAGCATTCAAGAGGCCAGCCAATGGAGAAGAGGGGAGAAGAGGGGCGGGTTCAAGCCCCTCTTCTCCAAGTCATTATCTCTCGCGAGCGAGACTGCGCAAGCGCAGCCTTCGCTAGCCGAGACCTAAAAACGAGGAGAAATAAAGATATTTCTCTCCGCTGCGCCTCCCTTACGCATCCCCTGAGGAGGCGTAAGCTTTTGGCGCTGCCTCAGATTTACGATTTCTCGTAAATCTGGGGCAGTGTCAAAAGGCCATGGCTGTTGCTGGGAACGCCCCCAGCAACACCCATTGCACGCCCCTTTAACGCAGAACACTGCGTTAAAGGGACTGATATTTATGAGGCAGCATTAAGCCACATAAAGTGGCTCAGTGCTGCCTGATAAATATCACGCAGGCTTCTGCGCCACCGAACGTCACAAAAAGTGACGTTCCGATGGCGCAACGGGCCTCATAAATCTGCCCCCAGGTTTCTGCATCACGGTCAGAGGAGCGTCTAGCTCCTGGGTCATGAGAACGCGAGAATGGTGTGGGAGGCACTTGAGGGGTACAGTGGTCATTTCATCTCAGGCGATTATTTGTCATCCAGAAATTCTGTCATATACCTTAAGTTCACGTGCGCCTCTTCAAAGACGTCTTGAAAGCCCAGGTCACATGGCAGGGTCATGAGAGGTGCCCAGGAGCTCGCACGTGCCTTCTCTCCAAAGTTATCCAGTCTGCGCGAGGCTGTTCTGTGGATTACCAGCAGAAGCCGCCGGATGAACTCTCAGTAAAGAGGGACCCTTGCTCTTTAAAATGCGATGCATTTTTCCATATTTCTTTTTACATTTAGTCTTACAAAATGAAGAATAATTATCAGTATCAACTCAAGGGTACGTTTATTTTTAAAATGGATCTAACACCTCTAAAGTGAACGTATTGCTCCTGCCAGGTGCCAGACTCACCTCTGATTCAAGGCGCCGTTCATATCTACAGAATAAATATAGCTTCGCCCGCAGCACGTGTCCTCAGACGGTCTGCCGTGCCTGTATGTTTCATAATGTACAGCATATGCCTTCAATTAGCTGCCCATTCCATTAAAGCAATCTCAGCACGAAAAAAGAAAGAATGCAGACAACAACACATTGCTCATTTTAAATATGTGAATGTTACCTTTGTAGCTGGCAGACTTCCTGTTGTTGATTTAAGTGGCTGTCTGTTTGATGCATGGCCAAGTAAACACATGACCGGTGAAGATATCTTCCAACCTCGACCCTTTATCCTCCAAAGACCCCTAACCCAAGTATGTCACCTGCAGGAGCACGTTTTGATTGTCCTGTGTTTATGTGCACTCTACTTTTGTGGCCTTCGCGACTGCATCTGGTTAGAAAAGGCGAGGCTGAGCCTTAAGGGTTGCTTCTCCAGCCCCTGCCAGCCCCTACTTCTGCTTGACTCCTTATTTCGAAGGCACAGGTCCTGTGCTTGTGATCCATGAACGTCAGTTAGGGTTGTCATGGAGATCAGTCACTACCCCACAGTTGCCCTCCGGTAACCCTGGCCTTGACCTTGTTACCTCTGTTTTCAGGGGTCATGAAGCAGTGTCAGGAGCAGAAGGCAAACTGGGTTGCAGAATTCTGCACTTTTCGAAGTTTCCAATAATTTTTTCTACCTCTACAACCTCATCAGCAAATAGAAGGCTGTTAGGGGGCTAGAGGTGGAACAAGAAGTCATCTCTGTGACGTCATCCACGGTCATGAGGTATCTTGCCAAAATAGTGTAGCTCGCCTTCCTTTTGTGGCCTTGCTGTGAAGTAGTGGTTGTTCGTTTAAATTAACTTTGTACAGATGGCCCTGAGTTGACTTCATGGAACCTCAGTGTGTATCTTACACTTACTGCCCTGGGTGGGTTTTAAACCGTTGCCAGGTGACAGAGACACTTTTATTGCTCTCACCAATTACAGTTAATGTGCTCATGTCATCCTCCCAGTCTTGTTCTGCCTAAACCTGGGCGAAATTTTAATTATTCAGGAATAATCGGAGTAATTTCATTAATAACGTGTTACTCTTGTGACGCGAAATTTCAGAATGTATGCAATTCCGCCAGTTATAGTGATTAAGAGTATTTACGAATCATTTTGCTGTTATTACGTTTGAGAGAATTACGCCAGTTATGTCGGCCCCTAGTTCTGTCCCCTTCAATGCACAGTATTCAGAGGCGTTTTCTATATGATAATAATCGTTTTGGGAAAAGACCACGGGGCATATTATCAAGCATGGAGTTAAAATTATCGCCGCACTTGAGAATTCCCATAGAAGCCCATGTTCTGGTGTCAACATGGGCTTCTATTGGAATTCTCTGCGGCATATTATCAAGCCCATTATCGCTGCTTTTGCAGCAGTTTTCTGCCGCTAAAGCGGCGATAATTTTAACTCTGTTTCTTGATAATATGCCCCCACATCTTTCAAGATTATTCACAAGCATGGCAACGTGACATATGTGGTTGAGGCGAATCTTTGTCTCCTTTTTTGGGAGTCTCAATCAGCACACCTTGGATGATCAATTCTTTCCTGGTTTGTCGTTGAGTGGTGACTTCAGTAAGCAACGTTTGAGTGAGTTCAAAGTTTTTCCCGAATTGTGAATCTTCTCCCTACAGGTGTGTAGAGTAAGATAGTTTCGTTTGTTGTTTGTGAACTCCAGTCGGCCACAACTATAAAAGCTCATCTTCTATAATTGTCACAACTGTTCCTTGGCTTTCCCAAGCTACAACGTTTGAAGTATCCGATTTCAATTGATATAATCTGCAACTCCAATAGGTTGTTCTGCAGGTAAACCCTCTGTAGAGGTATGATGCTATGCTTACATATATATTTTCTATCTTTTTATTATATTGCTAGATCAGTAGTTAATGAGTATTCTGTGCTTTTTCTACAGCTCAGGAGGACCACAGCCTCAGAAAGAGATGTCCTAGCTGATGTGATCATCTTTCCGGGTCCCCTTCCCCCATGTATGAAAGACTAATAACATGTTGTCTTCAGCCTTGGGTTTTGCTTAGTTAAAAGTGGCTGTAAATTCTGAGAATCTCAAGCACATAAAGAAGGAGACGAATACTCCTGACACAGTTTTTGACTTCTGAGAAACCAAATTGATCGAGGCCAGGTATTTGTCAATGAATTGGCTACCCGAATAGTCACCATTGTACATTTCCAAGCAGTCATATCTGGCAGTCTCCTTGCAGAAAACCAGCATTGTCAAAATTAAAAGCTGAGCTCATATTAATAAGAGGGGTGCGCCCATGCCCCTTTTTTTGCAGCCACTTATGATTTATCTACAAAGTAATTCAATCTGTTTCGAATAAGAGACTAAAGAGTGCAGAATATGTCTGTCAATAACACTTGTCCCCACTTATGCAAATGTGAACTCTGTATGCTTAAAAGTACTCCCAGTGGTTAGTGTGAGCTCGTGGTTGCAGCGGAGGTCCGCCAGAACTCTTTTTTGGGGACTGGGACTTATTTTGAAATAATCAGACTTTGACCCAGAACAAGGGCGAGAGAGGCAGAGAAGGTAGAAAGTAGAAGGAAATGAAAGACATAAAAACAGTGATAGAAAAGCCAGGGATAAAAAAGAGCCTGTAAGAGTGAAAGAAAGAGGCCTAATGTGAAACACGGCCTTGGTATTCGACAATCCCGACAATCCCAACAATCGGCAGCAGCACCAGTGGGCTTCTAGGAAAATCTTTAGAAAAACCCGGTACTTATTCTTTACAAATTAAGCAGTGAATACTCCGCCACGGCACGTGCAGGTAAGAGCGGAGGGGCTGGCTGGCGGTAGATTCCGACGAATGTTGACGAGGTAACATTAAATAATTAATTAATTTTCCCTCGTCATCATCTGTCAAAACCCGCCCCACCTGGCCTCACGGCTCTTACCTGCACTGGCCGCTGCTGTGAATACTCCTACAAATGGATGCAGATTTACTACATTTTGGAATTCAGAAACAATTCCAGTAGTACTCCTGGAAAGCTGGAAAGTCATTTGGGATATTCCTGGACCTCCCATTTCCCAAGTGCGTAAATATACATACATCACAAATATGCACTGGCAAAATGTAGCCTGGTGTGCAAGTGCACATTTTAATTTCTTTTCTTTTTTTAGGTCTCGCGCCTAGCGTTACAGTACGCAGCACTGCTCGCGCAGCGCAAGACCTCTTGTACGGGATTCTGAAAGCTGACCACATGCTCGTGCGTGTGGTCTGGCTTTCGCCAGCTGCCATTGGCTTTAGCGTGTTTTTTTTACAAAAATAAGGCACGCAATTGGGCAAAGGTGGCCGCATGTCCCGCCTTTGCTCCACCCATTCCCATTGGTGTCTATTATGCGCATCAGCGCGGCACAGACAACAGGCTCCCTCGGTCCCGCTACTCTGTGGTGCGCGCGCACCACTGGTTTCAATTCACGCCCCCGCTCCTCTGTGGTGTGCGCGCACCACTGGTTTCAATTCCGTGCTTGTTTTGGTTAGTTCTGCACCGCACTTGGGAGACGTGAATAATGCAGCAGGTGAGGTTTGATGATTGCCCTCTGCGTGGTTCCTTGCATGTGTGCCCTCCTCCCACAGATGTGCCCCCACCTCTTCACATTGTCACTAGCTCGTGCATCATATTCATAACCGGATTATCCCTTTCCCAGAAAGCCCTGGCATGCCAGCTTCTGGCTGCGCGTAGCACCTCCGACGTGCTGCCCCAGCCCCCTGGCTGTAGGTAAACAAACAGTTAAATGTGTGAACCACGACATCTGGTGACACAGAAGAACAGCAGCGCAGCGCCACTGCCGGGTGCAAGCCGCACTCACGTTCAAAAGAGGCATGGGGCAGTATACTTGAACTGGAGAGCGCCTATTTCGGATCCTACCGGCATGTACCCACATGCACCAATGAAATACATAAAAGGGCACTGTGTATATTGACTGACACGCTAGAGACCGGTTATTCTTTTTAGATGCACTGCCAGACCAGCAGAGACCAGGGACTGTCCATGGACAGGGACAGCAGGATGCAGACCTCGGTGCTGAATATACACACTAATAGAATGGAGATCGGAGCTGCACTCAGGTCCAAATACACTTTAGACCAGTGCTTTAAGTGGGATAAAAAGATGTAGGGGTCCTTAATCGGATGTGGCTCTTGCAGCCTTTACATGAGGTGTTGCACAATTAATTAATGCATGTGAAATAGCACCCTGTGTTGGGCAAATTCATGAGTGAGTCTCACTTGACAAAACATAATTAAAATCAACAGGACATTTTAACTGCTCGTATAGCTAATAAGGGCCTACTTTCTCTCACTGGCATACCCAGTGCAGATGGCTGAAAGTGAGACCCCTTGCTTGACCCAGAGCGTGCATTTTATGTGGACAGCATGGTTGGGTACATGAGAGGATGGGGTATCCCTGTTTGTGGGAGGTGGGAGCACAGAAAGTCAATTAAAAAATGTTCTATCTCTCCATTTGGCCTCATGCACGTTGCTACTAGTTGCCCTTCTTTGAATGCGCCAGCTGATGTCACTCCGATTGTTGGATAAACACATAACAAATTCACCCGTGCACAGTTTCACCTGTGCAAAGTTGCAGATTGCCCTATTTTGACTGTGTCAAATGAAGAGTAGCGTAGGGCACTGAAGTATTATGGTAAACTAATGAAACGTCTGTGCTACTGTGCGGTCACATTCCAAGTACTGTACAGGTGAAACTATACCACCAGAATACGTGTCAGGAGAATTTGTATGTACCATGTAGAATAATGTTCCTCAGAGCATGCCGAAGAATGATGCCCCAATAAATGTACTTGCCCCTCAGAATATATTCTAGACAATGATTATCAATTAGGATAATTCTCAGCATGACAGATAAAACTATCACAATATATTCTAGCGAATAATACCTATGAAAATATGTGCCCAAAATAATTCCATTCTGATTATGTGCCAAACAGTATGACTTTCAGACTGTGTGTATACCATTATCTGCCAGCGATCAATGTCTAATAATATGTGCCATTGAATAAAATGTGTGAAAGTATGTGGCATATTCTGACGCCACCTGTAAGTTTCTAGACATCTCAGCTTGAGGTGTTCTAAAGTTCTTTAAACAGAGTGCCCATACACTCCTCTGGGAGTGATCTCTCTTCCCAGTCAGTATGAACAGTGAGTATGAATTGTGCAGATCCTAGCACTTCCCCATGGAGTTCAACCAAATTGTAACCTATCTGTTTCCTTCATGAATTGCTTTAATTGTTGTTTAATTTTATTGTTGCAACCACGGCACAAGTTTTCACGCTTTACGAATTATGCTTCATTTTTTTGTAATTATGCAACAATACTGTATCCTGGCATTGAGATGGAGAGAGTAACTGAAATATTTTGCGAATGTTCGACCTGGCCCCCCGTTACCCTGAGGTTACACAATTCCATTGGTTGGCATTGGAGTCTCGAGCTTGTTGCTTTCTATTGAGAGTGATTTTTGTGTTGATCGTTATTTTTGTGTAGCTGTCTGGCAATAGGCCTCGCATTACTAAAAAATTAGAGCTATTGCTGTTGCATTATTATTTGCAACGCCAAAAGCTCAAACTTTTACTAATGCGAGACCTATTGCATTGCAAATGCTTGTTCTCTATTGATAGGGTCAGATCTGAGTTTGTGAAGGCCTAGAAGCATACAGGTTTGTAGGCGTTCACAAATGTACAAGGCAAATCATGTGTGTAGGAGTTATGAGGGCACATTTCTCCATTCTCGTGGCAGAGACCACTGTAGTAGGAAGACCTTTTTCTACTGCCGGAATTTCTTTGATGAATTCCTGATGAGCTTATATGAAAAGATTTTCCGCTATAAACATTAGTTTATGACTGAAAATTCCTTAGGAAATTGCGCCCACTATGTTTAGGGTAACTAAGTGTATTTTACTAATACTCTTCTGCAATGGTCAACTTGATAGTTAGGTTGTAGGTACAGATCAAACACGCACAGATTTACTGATGCTACTAATCTCCATACTGCTCATGGATCTTGCCCATTTGGTGTCTGCTAATGAGGAGTTCCCATTTTTGTAGCACATGTAAGGGACCCTTTAAAAATCACTTAAAAGCGTTGTTGGTCATTCTTGAATAAAAGAGGCTTAGACATAGATGGTAATGCCAGTGTTTGCAAAGTTTATCTTATTGGCGTATGCTTTGATTCCATGGAAAGTTGGTGATACCGGGATATCTGGTCACCATAAATAGTAAGCAAATGTCTTTTTTTTTTTTTTTTAACCATTTATGCATTTTGCAACAACATCGCAGCGGTACACATTACACATGTAAGCAATATTCACATCTTTCTCCCCTGGCTTGGGGAACTATACAGTCACCTCTGAGATTAACAAGCGGTATTGCAGTGTACAGTCACCAACTACAGGCCCATCCGGGACAAAAGAAAGTATCCAATAAAGAAAAATAATATACCACATGTCATGAGGCGAACAGCAACAGTCGGCTAAACATCAATTAATGTGAAGGGGCGGGAGACCCTGCCACTGCTGTCAATTGAGCCATCAAGGTTTGTCGTTCTCTCCGAATCTCTACCGTAGGGGAAATGCAAATCTCTCCTCTATACCTATTCCACTTCCCCCATTTATGGTCCCACTTCCCAGGACAGCCCTGTCCCTTAAACACCATCTTTTTGGCAATCATAGCTGTGTCCATGTCCTTGGCCACTCACCCACTATCGGAACTGCGTCCACCCCCCATTTCTGCGCTATGTTGCGCTGAGCAATGATAAAGCCCATCGCGACCCAACTCTGTTCTGCCTGCGATAGATCTGTCGCGTCCCATATATTAAGGAGACAGAGCTGCGGAGACAATCTGAGGGATTTATCACACGTCCTCTCAAGTTGACAGGCAATCCCCACCCAATACTTCTGGATTTGTGGACCATCCCATAATATGTGTAAAAAGGTCCCCAATTGATTACAATGTCGGAGACAAAGCGGGTCAGGGCGTCTACCAATTTTATACAGGAGCTTAGCGTCAAAGTAGACCCGATGGAGCACTTTCAGCTGGACGAGTCGGAGGCGCATGGGAATAGCCACCTCCCTGGGGGAGGTCAGTGCATCTCGCCGGTCATCATCATCTATTCTTCCCAGGTCCGACTCCCAATTAGTCCTCACTTTTATCATAAGGTCTGCGCGAATATGTACTAGTTTCTTATAAGTGAGCGATATAGCTATACTGTTCATGGGGTCCAGTAACAACCGGTCCTCTAAGGGGAAGAGTCGGTGAGAGGGGCATCCTTAGGCAAAGCGGAGGAGACTGGGTGACTAATCTACAAATATCTAAGGCTTCAGACGGCGCCAATTGGAACTTTGACTGGAGGTCAGCAAAAGATGCGAGTCTCCCCTTAACCCACATGTCCCCAACAGTGGATATACCAATTGTATCCCATTTATCAAATGCCGGGCTTCGACTAAGGTGTCCCAGGATGTCCGGTTCCCACTGGGGCGTCGCCTTAGTCAGTCATCCCTTCAATCCCAATTTAGCAGTAACTGTATGCCAGGTCTCCACCGCTAGGCCGTAGGTCCAGTTAAACGGAGCTTACGGGGGTTAGTGTATAACGCCCTATTATAACCGCCCCGTCCCATAAGCCAATGATCTGTGCGAAAAGTTGGGTCGTAATACAGGCCGTACACCCACCTATTGATTGGAGTTAGTTGGAGGCCTGATAATATAGACGTAAATCCAGCAACCCCACACCGCCGTCATACCATCCCATGGTTAGCTTATTCATTGCGATCCGTGGTGCACGGTCTTCCCATACAAGGCTCCGTAATGTGCTATCAATTTGGGCGAAATAGGATTCAGAAATTGGAATGGGAATATTTTGTAGCACGTAGAGGAAACGCAGAAGTGCGAGCAACTTAAATAGGGACCAACGCCCCAGGAGAGTGCGAGGAAGGGTGCGCCAGTGGGCTGCATCTGATTTTAAATGCTGGAGAGGCCCCAACAGGTTCCGTTCATTAAATAGGTCTACGTCTGGGGTTTCAAAAATGCCCAAATAACGAAAGCCTCTGAGTGCCACCGGGATCTCATATCCCCGAGGGTTGATCGGGGGGGGGGGGCCCACAACACAAGCATCTGGGACTTGGACCAGTTTATCTTGTAACCCGAGTGAGCGCCAAAGATATGGAAAATGTGCAACACCCGCCGCAGAGACCGCGCAGGAGAAGCAAGATATAAAAGGATATCAACCCCGTAAAGCGAGATGCGGTCCTCGTGAACAACTGTCCATTTGATCCCACGTATCTTCGGGTCACCTGTGATCCAGACAGCAAGTGGCTCCAGCACCATGGCAGACAATAGGGGAGACAAAGGGCAACCCTGCCTTGTGCCCCTGTGAAGGGCAAAAGTAGTCGAGCAGTGGTTGTTGACAATGACATGCGCAGTGGGTTGCATTTTTATGGAGCCTAATCCAGCGGATAAGCTTGGGTCCGAAACCCACCCGGGCCAATACCGCAAACAGAAAATCCCATTCTATGGTATCGAACACCATGGCGGCATCTAAAGATAACAGGATTGCTTCTTCCTCAATGGTATGAATCCTGCCAAGGACCCTGTGTACCCGCCGCAGGTTTCGAGACGTATTTCTCCCTGGCATAAACCCGGATTGATCCGGATGTACCAGATCGACAATATAGGGAAGGAGTCGATTGGCCCGAGGTTTGGCAAGGATCTTAGCCTCGACGGTCAAGAGGCAGACGGGGCAGTACGATTTACAATCCACCTCTGGTTTGTTCAGTTTGTGTATGACTATCGTCGCCATGCGGATAGCCGCTGGTAGGAGACCAGACGCAAAACATTTGTTATACAGATTCAATAGATGGGGCGCTAGTATCGTTTTCATGGGTTTAAGAAGCTTGATGGGTAGCTCATTGGGACCCATCGCCTTTCCAGAGCGGACTCCATGTATGGCCTTCTCAATCTCTGTCTCCGTAATATCCACCTCTAGGGCCTCTCTGTCCTGCGGGGATATACTTGCCACATCAATAGTTGCGAGGAGGTCGGCCGACATCGGTGCCTGTGACGCCTGCGAGACAGTTAGACTTCCTCAAAATAAGATGCAAAGGTATTAGCAATCAATTGAGGACCAGTGAAAAGAGTGCCGTCCGGGCCGGTTAACGCATGCACCCAATGTGACGCTTGTTTTTTGCGTTCCAGCCATGCCAAGAGTTTGCCTGTCCTCTCACCCTGTTCATAAAATCTATGCAGGGAAGACCGAGACCACAACATGGCCTCTTCTAAAAGAAGTTGTTTATAATCCTGATGCTTAATCGTAAGGCAGTGTTGGTCCGCCTGATTTAGGGTCCATGCCACCACATGCTCGAGTTTTAACATATCCGCTTCCAGTTCATACACCCTCTTGGCATGCTCCGTCCTATACCCTGCTGTCAACGATAACGCCCTACCCCGTATGACTGCTACGAAGGCCCCCATATTGTCACTGCTGAGTCAACAGATCCCACATTCTCGGAGAAATAGTATTCAGTATCTTTCCGAAGGGCTCTCTGATTTGAGGTATCTTTAACACCCACGGCTGGATTTTAATGGTGCTGGGACGTCTATTCTGTTGTATCCTGAAAGTCGTAGTAACTGGCGAATGGTTGGAGATCCCTCGGGCTAGGCGGCCGGTGCTGATAAAGTTATGAACGTCCTGGGCGTGGGTGAATATATAATCCAATCGGGATTGGCTACCATGCGCCCCCGATTGGAATGTGTAGTGAGTGTGCGTCGGGTTAAGCCAGCGCCATATGTCCACCAGTCCCAGCTCGTTAGCAAATGCTGAAAGTCGCGAGCCACTCGGTGGGTCCTCTCTAGGTGGCAGACGGTCCTGTGAACCATTCATCGTGAGGTTAAAGTCCCCACCACCACTAGCACCGCTAGAGGTAATTCTAAAAGTAAGGTGCCTATGTCACTCAGTGTCAGTCGCTGTAGCCCCGGGGGAGCATAGACAGATACAACATTGAGGGCGCGCCCCTCCCAGGAGCCCACCACTGCCGCATACCTGCCCTGCGCATCAGTATGAATAATGTACGGACAATTTTTACGTAAGAAAATCCCCACTCCCTGGGAACCCGATGTAAATCCAGAATGAGCCACCATTTTATAGCCTTTCCTATTTAGCGCCCCTCACAAGTTTCCAACCTAGTGTGTCTCTTGCAGCATCACGATGTCAAACTCCTGACGTTTCATATACTGCAATACAATTACCCTCTTGATCTTGTCCCCAAGGCCGTTTATGTTCCATGTGGACAAATTAAGGGTTAGGCCACGCGTCATCACACCAGTCAACAAGAAATAGAAATGGCTGGATATGTTCGCCCCTGTGGGGGTCCCCCGCTCCGCACTCCCTCACATAGCTGAGTAATATTGACCTCTCAAGGCTGTGTAACTGGCCCTCACATTGTCCAAGTGCTGCGGGTCCCATAGTGACTTTGTAAAACCAATCATTGTGTGGTACCGATGCAAAACCCAAAAAACGCAACATGAACAACACCTCCCCTCCTCCCCGGTGAAACCTCCCCCTCCCTGCCTATCTGCATAATGGGTTAAGAACCGCCCGCCACCCCCAACTTGCAGAGTGCCTGTCACCCACCCTTACCAACTCCAGGGACGTACCCAACCCCACTCCCGAAGGCACAAATACTAAACGAAATACCCAACCACGGCCGAAGTCCCAGAGGGCAAAGGCATTATATCATAGTCAAAGTAGCGCACAGCATAAAGTTGAAGGTCCCACATAACTAACAGTTGTGGAGGTCAGAGGGTCGGTGGTATGCCACCATAGTCAACAGAAAACCAAGGGAAACCATAACAGGGCTAAAACATACAGACCCCATATCCTGAGGGCACCTAATAGAACTCCAACCAAACCCAAAAGTAGCCCATTTTACTGTATCATCTCCGAGGGCTGCGTGACTCCGAATCCGAGGGATGTGGGGACCGTCGTTGCTGGCGCCACTCTTTGGTACTTCCGATCACAGGAGCAGATTTATGAGACCGCTTGCCCACAGTACGCCAACCATCCAGCCAATTCCAAGCTTCCTCAGGCCTAGTAAAGAACCACAGTTTTCTATCTGCTTAAATTCTGAGTTTGGCTGGGAATAACATAGCATACTTAATCTCTTGGTCTCTGAGTGAACGTTTCACTTCTAGAAAACTTCAGTGCTGCTTTTGGACCCTCAAGGTAAAGTCTGGGAAGAACGAAACTCTGCTGTTTTCCAGCGTCAGTGGAGGGGCAGCCCTCGCGGTTTGCAGGATCACATCGCGGTCGCGAAATTTAAACACACGGGCCAGAAGCGGGCGGGGGGGGGCCCGGCTTCGGCTTACCCCCAGGCACTCGGTGGGCCCGTTCAATGGAAAAGCATTTGGAGAGTCTTCTGGGTTGAAGATTTTTTAAGATCAAGTCTTCTACAAACAAATCCGCAGCTGGCCCCTCCGGAACACCAAGAATTTGGACGTTATTGCACCGCATACGCCCTTCATAGTCATCAAGTTGTAGCGCCATCGCCTCTTGGGAGTTGCGCAGTTCAGCTACCTGTGTCTTGAGGAGGGTGGTGTCCGCTACTAGGTCCGAAGTCGTACTCTCCATCGCGCTCACCCAGTCCGCCATTTTCCTCATGTCCTCCCTCATTAATGTAATTTCCGTCGCCACCGTGTCGATTCGGGTTTCAAGAGAGGTCCGTACCGTAGTGATTGCCGCTAGAAGATCTCTGTTGGAGGGCTCCGAGTCTTCCCCATGAGTCACTGTCCCACCCGGCCCCTCCCCCTGAGATTTCTGGCATGCAAATTTGTCCAGCTTGGCTTATGTCACCGTTCTACCGCTGCATCCGGATGCCATCTCAGCACTGTAAGAGGGGTCACACTGCAGGGCCAGGGAGGGGGGGCACGCACCACTCACCGCCGCCTGCCGTGGGAATCCACGTGGCCTGTCGGTTTCAATGCCTGGCCCTCCAACCCCCCGGCGGCGACGCACCCCTCGTATTCCTCCTGGGGGCCTTGATCACAGTTTGCTGACGCCGGACACTAGGGGCTTCACTCAGTTGCACGCCTAGGCTCACCAATCCAGTGTCCAGCCATCTCCGTGCCCAAATGGAGACGGTCCAAATCTAGTCCACAGACGATTTATTGCCACTCTACTACCCCCCTGTGGGTCCCACAGTCACTTCCTATGCTACTCCTGAAGTCCCCCACAGGGCTCCTGACGCCCTCAGCCACCTCCAGGGAGGCACTGCTGGGTCCCCGTACGTACCTGGCTAAAAATTGGTCCTGCAACAGTCACCCCCGGGGTTTACGGTGTCACGGTGGGCAGCACTTTAACCTGAGGCAACCAGCATCAATCACGGGGCTCCACAGTTCCAGAACAGGCCTGTTAGCAGTAGTGGCTGCAGCCCTCCGCGTAGTGCGCAATCCCAACCTGCGCCACTCCTCAAGTGTCCTACAGGGCCCCAAAGGCTCCCAGGCCCTTCAAGCAGACACCTCTGTGTCCTCACATCCACCTAGCAACATAGCGATCTCCTCTTTCCCTGTCGGGTGCCCAGTGTTTAATCTCGGGAGTTTGCGTGGGACTGAAGAGGCCCCGTGGCAGGCAAGGGTCCATGCAACGCAAGGGCACGTAACTTTCTCAAAAATAAAGGCAGCCCCCCGATACTTTCATAATATGGCGGTGCGCTAGGGACGACATCAAATTGTGAGCACTGGGCCTTTGCGGAGAGTTCCATCTGGGCACACCACCTCCCGGTGCCGAAGACACACAGTCACTCAGAGGAGGGGCCCTGTAGCGAGCAAGTCCTTTGGCGATCCCTCCCACGATGTTCCACCAACTTGCTTTCTCACCGTTCAGGCCGTCTCCAGGGTGGCAGCATGCAGGTTAGACAGGGAGATCACCCGGCCGGCTCCTCCGCGTCACTCGCAGACCAGGCCGCAGCCGTGGTGTTGCTTTGCATCTCTGCCCCGCGGGGTGACTCTTCCTCCCAGGGAGGCTGCCGCAAATGGAGCCGGCGTCGGAGTTGCCCTCGCCCAGCAGCTGTGATCAACATCAAAGTTCGCCCACTGCTCGATGAGCCTCCGCTGATTATAAAACCCCCCTCGTGGCGATGTCTCAGCAGGAGCCGGACAGCTGGTGCGGATTTTTCGGGAGTGGCGCGCTGGAGCTCGGCTACCGTGCGGCCATCCCTGTCGGCAGTTGGCCACGCCACCCCCGCAAATATCAATCTTGACAAAAGGGACACAGTTAAGTATACTGTAAGAGCAACACTGGCTGATGGGGAAAAATATTCTTTTACCAAATTAAAAAGAAGAACCATATTAATAAGTGTCTCAAATCATGCTTACAACATGGAAGAGAATCATTTGGACACTCAACAGTGCTCTCAGCCACGAAATGTTGTTGGACATTAGAATTGTGCTACTGAAGAAGCTATATGCTATGGGCAGCTTTGGTATCTTATGCAGTGAACTAGCTTTCTGTAGGCATGCTCCATTGAAAATAAAATGGAATGTGTTTTCATAAGGCTGAATGGATAATTTGCCTTACATTCCTGGATATAAGTGACCAAACTTGAATAAAATATATTTATTCACCAGAGTACGTAATACCATCATGTGTTACAATGGAACCTATTTCATTTTTAGATGAGCTTTGTGAGAATTTTAAATCAATGTCCTTAATGGTGAATCAAAACTTTGATTGCATTTGTGAACAAGAATTTTAAATTCTATTAAGGAAAATGTGGCCGATGTCCCATCTGCCGTATTACAAGTGCATTATAGCCTATGACACTAATAATAGAGCAGGTGGGATGTCCGTCATGTTTTGATGGCGTAGCCTGTCTACTAAACTCTAAATAAGGCCCTAAATGCAAATGTGAAACACTTGACCAGGGTCAATGTCTCAGCCTTACTTAACCTTGCTTTATTTTCAGTCGGCTGCAGAGCGTGCCTAGTTCGCTGTCTACTGGACCCTGTAAAATAACATGAACATTTTAGTTTCCAATTGTTTTCTATAGACACTTTTTCATAACTCTTGATCTTCCAATTTAATTGTTGCCATTTGATGTCTTTTTAATACTTCAATTGTACTTTTTTTTTACCTCAAATGGTTTGGGATCCTTAACCGTAGCTTTTATTAAATATTAATGTTTATTTGGTATTGCTGTAATTGTACCACATACACTTTTCTTTGAAGGCAGATTGCTGCTAATGTCAAGCTACCAAGGTTAAACTTCGGATTCCTTACAAAAACCTGATTGCCTTTATGTACTAGATTGTTTGACTGTGCTGGAGCTCAGCCAGAGATCATTTCAAGACTGGGACCTTTTACTAGTATAGACAAACAATCTGTCGCTTAAATTTAAACTTAATGAAACTTATTTGGTTTTGGACTTATGTACAACTGAAATTGATAACTTCACAGAGCAATTATTTAATTTTAACTTTGTACTTTCTAACAGGTCAGTACATAATTAATACACATGGTTAGCATGAGGCAAAAACCTTTCCTGATAATCCACTAAAATAAATTCACTGGTAAGTCTGTAGTTCGAATGGCTAACTGCGGTGAGCAGAAAAGCCTTTACGTTTTTTAATATTTTCTTATTAAGGAAAAATACACGTATAGTTCACAGCATTTTTGTTGCCTCATACACCACACAACAGATTTACTGCTTTTGTTTATGGCTGTAGCCTTTCTTGTTTAAAGTATATAAGAATATGTATTTATCTATCATAAATGAACGTTGTTAATATCTTGAATGCCCACACATAAAGTTAGATGAATGGAGCAGAGAGGGACTTTTGCTGGAATCACCAGTGGAGGTGGGTAGAATTAATTTTGAGTTGGGTCTTGGTGAATGATGTCTCTCTCAGAAAATGGTACTGCGCATGCTTAGTTAACATTCTATAATGGCACACTACTACAAACCCAGTACATGCATAAGTTCCAATTTAAGTGCTTCTCAGCCAACAATGTTTATACATCTATCATTGTACACTAAATACTGCTTTCTCTGTGGCTTCCGCATGGCATGTTCTGGACTCCTCCAGGACATGACACTTAGCAGTGACATGGCAGTGGCCTGCATGGTATGGGTGCTGCCTTTTGAATACTGAGAACTTGTTTTATCTTGGCCCTAAAGCTGAGGATGGAGATGCTTGGCTTACACTACCCATGCTTCGCTTAGTCAGAGTGAGACCAAGCATGGCAGACTGTCCCTATGATGGTCCTTTCAGCTACTACTAAATAGCAGGTTCCCTCCCTGGCTACTGGTCTGTGTGCCCTGGATAGGACAAAACTGGTGGTAGCGAGTAGCAGTGAAACCAATGCCGTGAACACTGCTATACCCCCACTACCGGAAATCCAGTGTTTACTGGACAAAAGAGAAGAATCAAATTGAATGTGTGAACTCATTTAGTTGTCTTGTAGAGTGCCACGTGGTCACTTCACAGCACTAAGACACTGACAATGATGGGCAGTTATTGTGAGACAGGTCTCTAGCTAGTAGCAAACCATATGATGGGTATAGGCAAGATGAGTTTTTAACATAGTAGAGGGGGATCCTTAGGAACGCTGCCCCTTATAGGCAGTGGAGGGGAGTGGTCTCCTATTGCAAATGATTTAAAGTGTTGATTTCAAGACCCTCTCAAAGTGGCAGATCAAAAAATTGATGTAATTTCTGCTATAGTGATCTGCAAGTATGCCAACAGAGCCTGTCATTGAAATATGTATGATCCAGTACAAGTTCTGTTTTAAGAAAAACTGTTGTTTACCTTCATGATCTAGGTCTGAAGAGTGTGGTGGGCTGATTATTTCCTCCATCTGCCTCCGTTATGCTCTTCTACCTTATCACGCTCTTTGCCTTCAACATTATTTTTGACCCCTGTAGACATATTTACAGGAGCAGCATCAGAAAGTTTGTCTTATGCACTACTCAAAACTATCTTCACTCTCAACTTCAAAAATCTGTTGCATCAAACTGTCTTTTATTGATTCCATTAGGTTAACATCCACACAGCAGCAGCTCAGCAAGGATCCCACCCTCTCACCAAGCACTATTGCCTCCTCGGTGGTTTTGCTAGTGTAAAACCAAAACCAAGCATAAACTATATATACAGTTCGTCCGATCATAACAACCCCATAGAATTCTGTGACTTGTGATATCCCATATCCATAATTTGGCGAGATCCACATGAAAAAACTTCTTATAAACTTGATTTATTCAGCAACATAAATCAGTTACAGCATCCGCCTATGGATGCTTATGGATGCATCTGCCTATGGATGCTTAGAAAGTATAAATCCAACAATTTACTATTGCGTCTGCAAATTCTTCCGGACGTTTAATCTTAATTTCTTGTTTATAATATTTCTATGTCTAACTCCTAAAATAAGGGTTACACGCCATGCCACCTAATTCACCACCTGGATACGTCTTAAAGTCATTGGTGTGCAGATCATCGAATGTTTATGAAAATGTAGATCTCAGTGTCTGAACACTCAGATGCCTTGGAATTAATTGTTTGTTATTTTGAAACCAGCGTCTCTAATATTCATTTGATGATTCCCACTGATGTAACACCCTTGATATCACTATTATGTACATCATTTGACCCCTTGGTCGAATGATTTATTTTTGCAACCTCCATTCTGTCTTCTCTCCCACCCTACCCCTCTGACATCTCTTTTCCCATGTTTTACTCAAGCTGATAAACTATCTACGTGAATGGCTTCCCATAGTAAAAGTTTCTGTTCTTGTTATTATTTATCTTTATGAACTGTTAAATGTATGGTTATTGTTTGGGGAAGCGCAGTTAAATGCCTCCCGGGTGCCAGTCTGCTTTATAAGAACATGGCATCATATCAGGAGTAGTTTTTCAGAGTACATTCTGATTGTCGCGATTCATAGTAGTTTAAAGTACTCACAATTAGAACATGCATGTGCTATCAGTTTTAGTTGTGCCAGTGTTTGCATGTATGCACGCAAGTGTCTTTTGGTCATTGCCTTTCATTTGCAAATAACAGCCATTGAGTGTAAGGAATACTTGAAATGCTGCTTATAGTTTCCCGGTTATAGAACAACTCCAAAGCATTCAGGTGCATCCCATGCCTCGTCAACCAATCAGGTCCTACAGGAGCCTAACACGTACTCCAGGCAAGGAGCGCTTTTTAGGTCTCGCCTACGCAGTGCATATGCGCTGCGTAGGCAAAATACCTTTAGCAATCGCTTCGGCTTTTCAGCCAAAAAAGTGCACGCGTTCCATTGCCTTCAATGGTAACGCGTGCAAGTCTGGCGATTCACTTGCGGGAGCGAGCGACTGGCGCCATATGTTATCAATTATCGCGGCGCCAGCTGCTCGCTCCCGCAAGGGAATCGCGCAGGCCCCCTCCTCTCTCCCCCTGCTGCCGCGCGAGGCACGCGCGCGCTTGTGCTTGTTGATGCTTGTTTCCTTATGAAACCTCGATGACATGCTTCTCTCGCCCCTGATATAATCTTGCTGCATATGGCTGTGGCCTATTGCTCTTTGTCGTGTTGGACAGGGTCTTGGTGAGATATTTCACAGTTTCGTGTTATATAAGGCCATGGTGACTTGCTCGGCTTACACTTAGTCATGGTGAAATTCTCCCTTTGCAAATGGTCTCTGTTCACAGTGCCTCAAGGCCTGCTCTTCTGGCACTTTACTTCTTGTAGAACTGGATACCAGTGACCATATGTACCTCCACGTGCACCTGGTAACATACTTGTCTCGCAAATGATCTCACACTGCACTTGGTTCTGGTGAGATTTTTTTTTCAGCCTGTCTTCTGCACATGGACATGGTGACAGGCTTCTGCTTATGGCCCGCTCCTTTTGCACACAAGCTCTCTCTCTCTTCTCTTTGTGTAGACAGCGCCGTTTGGGCAACAGCAGCAGGAAGTCATGACGCAAGGCTGGCACGAGCCCGTCTGCAGACTCTAGATGGGATGAAGCGCACGCTGGAAGATGCACATTTACTTGCTGCTATCAGCATCGTTGTGGTGCTGTTACCAGGAAATCATTAGGAGTTCAGCTGCGCCGGAAAGAGATAGGTTGTTATGGAAATGCTCTGTTGTTTCTTTGTAGCAGGGATGGTTTATTTCTAGTCAGGATAAACGTCTAGCCTCCTATCCCAATGAATGCGCTCATTTAACATTATTGTGTGACATCGCTTCCCCCATCACACCATACCAAACAATTAATTTGGCTTCGACCAGACAGTCCTTGTGGGACATGAGATCGAGCCTGTGTATCATTCATTTCACTGCCCACCCAGATGCACCTTCATTCACTGTTGTTTTTCTGGAAAACACGTTCTTTCAGAGAAAATTTACTTTTTCCTCCACGGAGAGTCCCCAGCCCAAAGAGTGAAGGCCATGCTTTATTACGCCTGACATGTCTTGCCTGTCAAGTGCCACGGGTGTGCAGAGATAGCAGGGCCTCCCTCATTAATGCTAAAGCAACCCTGTCTAAAGGGTGAGAAAGTCAGGGGAAATGACGCGCTCCAGTCTGTCCTTCCAGTATCAGGAAGCAATATAAACACGAGGCAGTGCTTTGAAATAAACTCAGCATTTTGTTTATGCTGATATGGAAGGGGAGGTGAATACTCGGATTGTGCTGCAATAGAGTTTTTGTATTCACGGGGTGAGCTTTTTCTGTGTTTAGTTTATGTATTCACAGGGTGAGCGTTTTCTGTGTTTATGGCTTAAAACAACAAGCATTGGCATAGCCAATAGGTCTCCCCTTTGGGACCTTATAAGTGTTTAGCCATGCAACAGCTGATGTTGTTGCACCAAGGATATTGTGCTGCATAACTAAATACTTATAAGGTCCCAAAGGCGAGACCTATTGGCTATGCCAATGCTTGTTAAATTTGCTTCTGATTGGCTGAAACTATCTTGAATGTTAACATCCATAAAGCAAAAAACGTAGCCTTCAATTTGCTTTCTTTACAAGAGGGATAAAAGACTAAAATTCCTTTTCCTACTCCCCAGGAGCAGGTGGGGTAAAAGAGGTCCAGTAGAGGATGGTGGATCCCGTGCTCAGTTACCCGGGATTGGATGGATATGCAATCATGCATAACAAATTTTTCCACAGACCACTCTGGACATTTATATACTCTTTCTCTCTTTCTAATGGATTACTCTGAAATTGGCTTCTACTCTTTCATGAATTTAGGAACCTTTGGTGCAGAGCTACAGCTCCAATTCATCTTAAAGCAAAAGTCTGAATTAACCGATCAATTCTGTAGGTCTACTGCACCTTCTCGTGCATTGTGTATTTACAGGATCTACAGACAGACCACTTTTGAGGACCACTTGGTTCCGCTGTGCTATTACACCATAGCGGGGTTCAATGCTGATCGCCTGCCTATAAACTGATGGTTGCGGATGTCACTAGATTCACACTGGTATTTCGAAGAACACTCAAACGACACTGATAACTGTGTGTTATAGGCACAGCGCCAAGACGTGTGCTGATGTCACTGGAACACCCTGACCTATTGAGAAACACTTTAATATGACTAGCACACACAGAAACCACTTTAAATTGCCCTTGTTATCGACAAAGTGAAGAAACAGCCGTCCCTACGAATTCACTCAAGCAGGGATTTCAAATGTTGATAGCAAATGAGCTCAAAGTAACTGCTAAGAACAATTGCTTCTTCACTTGGCAACTTATTAGCATATTAAGCAGTAGCCTGATATTATAGAGAGTGTCCTGCATGGTGAACAACCTCTTTCTATTATTGGTTTTACCTCAGTACAGTGCTTTCAGTAGAACTCTGGTGTTATTGGCACTTAAACAGCACCCATTGCCACTAGCAGCAGGACAGTATTTTAGGAGACTGTCTGATGCGTTTGACAGCATAAGGGTCTAGAGGTAAACACATTATCATAGCCCACACTATGCCCCACTTAATAGCACCGTGCTGTAAGTTTCAGCACCCTTACCTACTGAGCAGGACTCTGATGTTCTGTGCAAGATATTGAAAAATTCTGAATACTCTGCTGTCAGTGGCAGCGTCTGTATGTCACATGCCGCTCTGTGGCACATCAAGGCCCACACATGAGCAGCACACGCTGTAAATTGCCAATGGTGACATTGTTTTCTGTGATGTTGGTGGAGTTAGGGCTTATACCACTGTGGACTTCAATCCTACAAAAACAGAGCTCCCTATCGGTGGGAAGATCCCCATCACATTGACCATACACATAAGGATCATCTTCCACACTCAGAGGGATGCCCCCACACAAGTAACCATCATACATACACTAAACCCTCCAGACAGCCCTGAACACAGAACCCCCACACGGAGATCCCCTACACAGAACCCCTCTGGACAAGGAATCCAAGCAAACAGGAAACTCAGCACGCATTATGCCTACAGAGACCCACCCAACACAGCTGCTCACCATGAGCACCACCGACAACTCTCCATTTCTCTCTATGTTCTGCGTCTCTCTCTCTCACAAACACACACACCAGCCAACATCTCTGCTTACATACACTGCTCTGCACTCAGCAACTGAACTCCATCAGGATCCGGTTCCATGGAGAATTCTTTTAGGGAACATGATAATTTGCTCCACAGCAATGGCACTTGAAGAACTGTTCAGAAACCCAAAACCAATGCAGTCCACAGAGTCCCAGCTTCACCACCAGAACCCTTCATGAGCTGAGAGTTGTCTGAAAAGGCCACGGAATCGCTGAGACATCCTTTGACTTTTTGGAAGTCACACAGATCCTATAAATGATTATATATCTGTGATTCATGTTTTTTGGGCTAATTCACCATTGGGATTATATTTTCCTACAGACAGCCATTTGGTGTTTGGTGTTTGGTGCATGTGTGGCATCTATTTTTAGAGGCTAAAGGAAAAGAAGATTACGGTTGAATTGCAAGTGGAGGCTGAGTGTGTGGAGAACAAACTGGGAAAGTGAGGCGGACACAATGTTAGGAAGACAGTGATGCGATCCCACAACTGCCAATAATGTTGTTTGAGAGCACATAGGTGCTGCCAAGTATGTGTAGCACAGGTTTCTCCAATGAGTAGCTAGTCAGCTACCTGTAAGTAGCTCTCTTGAGCACAACGCCGCCTACTAAATTAGAACTTTGGCTTGGTTGAAATTCTGTATGCTGAAATTGTGTATCCAAGAAACAAATATGTATATTTTGAAAACTCATAAACTGATGTTTGGGAAAAATGGCTGGATTTCTAAACTATATTTCAAGCTGAATTTAAAGTGAGAAATCCCGTGAGGAGAATTATTACTACTGTTACTTTTGTGCCAGGGGCATTGCAGGTTTGGCTATTATAGACTACCTATGTAGAGGTATTTCAAATTGCCAAAGCATTTTCTATATTACTGCTGTAACCCTGTCAGATGCACAGTGGGGGATCACTGCAAGTAATCTTGCATATGGGGGCACTAACTTAATCTTGTCTGACGTGGTCACTATCACAACACTAAAAATAATAGTAGCAAACAATCATTTTCATTGAACATAAGGAGCTCTTATTACACAAAAGGTTGGATACCCGTGGGTGGTTTTTCTAATGAGATGGGTGAAAGGGGGCTGCTTTCTGGACAAGATGGACTGAAAGATTTTTGCCCATCAATTGCTGAAAGCAGTCCTTGGTGCGCGTAATTCTCTGTAGGTCCACAACTTATTTGCAGCTATGGATACTTTTTTTTTACTTTCTTTTTTTTTATTTTATAATATCTATTTATTAAACAAAAGAGAACGAAAAATTTCCTAGCTAACGTAACGGAAAGTTTCAATTCTATTAAGGACTCGGAGGCGAGGATTATGCTTTACTTTCTTCACTTTAATATTGCAGCTCTTCAAAGTCAAACAAATAAACTACTATTCCCATGCAACATAGGGAATAAACAAATTTAATCATAGACTGTCCCAGGCTAGAGTGTCCTCCTTATGCACCAATCAGCAGTCCCCTTGGGGTTGATAGTCCTTTGTTTGTGACTGCCCCTCCTCTTTCGTCGCTCGGTCAGCCAGGTAAAACCCTTCAGGAATCCTGTTTGTGTGAGTCCCCTGGAAGAAAATAAGACGGCGTAAGCGACAGTCATGGCTAAGGTTTAGCTCTGTGGAGGAAACAACATTGCATATACATCAACAGTCCACTGGGAAGGTAAATAAACACTTTACTCACCCTATTACGAGGGAGGGAGGACAACGAAGATGTACCCTGGGTGGGATAATCCTCGCCTCCGAGTCCTTAATAGAATTAAAACTTTCCGTTACGTTAGCTAGGAAATTTTTCATTCTATGTCAGGACCGGAGGCGAGGATTATGCTCGTTTAAAGCTTCCTCACAACCAAATGAGCCATGTCAATAACCGGTTTAAAATAAAACCGCTTAAAGGTTGAGTCCGAGGACCAATCCGCTGCGTTGAGGATGTCCTCTAGACGAGCTCCCAGGGTAAAAGCCTTGGAGGCCATAGCTCCTCTTGTGGAATGAGCACCAAAAATACTCAGGTCTATGCCTGCTTCTTGCATGATCCAACGAATCCAATGTGCAATTGTGGGAGAAGAAACCGCTTTGTGAGGTTTCTTAAGCGCGATAAGCAACTGGCGCTCACCAGGAGGTCTCAGTTCCTCTGTCATGTCCTCGTATGCCTTGAGGCAGGCCACGACACAGAGCTTAGGAGAATCCGGGAAAGCAGGATATGAGACAGTAGTCGTTCCACACTTAGTGCGCCTGCGAATGGTGAACGTGACACCGGTGGGGGAAAATATCCTCCCGGAAACGTCCAGGGCTCTGACATCAGACACACGTCTGCAAGAGATTAAACACAGAAGCATAGCCATCTTGGCTGTTAGCTCTTTCCTAGACAAAAACCTATTTGGTTGCCAGGACAGAAATAGATTCAGGACTCTATTAACATCCCATAACTGGGAGTACCGAGGTTCCGGGGGAAGTGACAGCCGTATACCCCTCAGGAGTCTACAAACCAATGGGTGTTCTCCGACAGGCGTACCATCAATCAAGACGTGACCTGCAGAAATGGCGGACCGAAAGGTGTTAATGGTCCTATATGCGAGACCCTCCTCAGCAAGGGAGGCCAAAAAATTCAAGATGGCGGTAACATCCGCTGCCACAGGATTAAAACTCCGTCGCAGACACCAATGACACCATCGTCTCCAGGAGGACCGATAGCACCCTCAAAAGATATCCACCCAGGCCTTGGACAGGAAAGTCTCAGCCGCTCCCGAAAGCCCCGGGACCGTCCATCGTCCCCTGTAATCCGCCACGCCATCAGTGTTAGGGAACCCTGTTCAATCAATGGGTGAGGAAACCCGTCCGGACTCAGAAGAAGATCGGGAAAATGGGGGAGTAGGATTGGAGAATCCCAGGAAAGTTCCAGTAGAACCGGAAACCAGACTTGAGATCTCCAAATCGGCGTGCTCAGAACAATGGACGCTGCCTGCAGGCAAACTTGGGCTGAAACCCGGGTTATCATTGCAAATGGAGGAAACTCGTAGCCCTGTTCGTTTCTCCAATCCTGAAGGAAGGCATCTGTGCATTCCGCCAGGGGGCCTGGTCTCCAGCTGAAAAAACGGGGAAGTTGGAAGTCTAGCCGACAGGCAAAAAGATCTATTGAAATGGGCCCCCAAAGGGTTTGTAGATCCGCAAATACCCCGGGATGGAGCTTCCAGAGACTGAGATCGTGAAAGTGGCGTGAATGAAAATCTGCCACCTGGTTGTCCTGCCCTGGCAGATACTCTGCTGTGACCGAGATCTGACGGTCCAGGCAATGCTGCCAGAGACTCGCCGTCAAATCCGAAAGTGCTCTTGAGCGAGTGCCCCCAAGGTGGTTGATATAACGGACCGCGCAAGTGTTGTCCATCTTGAGGAGGACACACGAACAAACTGAGTCTCTGGTCCAACACCTGATGGCAAACGAACCCGCCAAAAGTTCCAGGCAGTTGATGTGCAACCGCTGTTCCGTCGCCACAACGTGCGCCCCAGCCTGACCTGCTCGTGTCTGACTCGATAACAACATCGGGTGCTGAACCGAAAATGGCCCGTCCATTCCAGGCTTCTATGTGTGTCAACCACCATTTTAGTTCTTCCCTGGTCTCAGCCGTTAAGGACACTTTGAACGAATAAGGACGACCCCTGCGGAGATGAACCGCCTTCAGGCGCTGTAAAGCCCTGTAATGTAGGAGTCCCGGGAAGATGGCCTGGATGGATGCCGATAGGAGACCTACTTCCGGGCCAACTGTCTGAGCGAGATTCGAGTCAGAGTTAAGGCTCTCCGAAGCTCGTGGCGAGTTTTCGTCATTTTGCGTGCAGGAAGGCTGAGGGTAGAAGCCACTGAGTCTATCAGGAAACCTAGAAAACCACTGTTTGAGAAGGCACCAGAGTAGATTTGCGTTTGTTTATGACAAACCCCAGGTTCTGCAGGAGATCTACAGCCGTTTGCAGCTGTCGTGACAAGGTGCTCGGATCTTGCTCCATCAGCAGGATATCGTCTAAATAGACAATGAGTCTGAGTCCTGACGCCCGCAGGCGTTCCACTGCCGGTCTCAAGACCTTGGTGAAACACCAGGGGGTGGAGGAGAGACCGAAAGGAAGTGTGGTGAACTCGTAGGTGTCGCCGCGCCACTGAAACTGAAGGAACCTGCGATGGGGGGAAAGACTGGCACCGCCAAATAAGCATCTTTGAGATCGAGGCGTGCCAACCAATTTCCTGGGCGCAAAATGTCTCGCAAGAGATGGATTCCCTCCATCTTGAAGTGGCGGTAGACTAGCCACTCGTTGAACTCCCGTAAATTGATAACTGGTCGTTGACCTCCGTCCACCTTGTCTACCAGAAAGAGGTTGCTGACAAAACCTCTTGGGTGCAACACTGTTCTTTCTATAGCACCTTTGGTCAAAAGGGCCTCGACCTCCTGGTCGATGAGCTTCGCGTCTACCTCTGAAAAATAAAGTGGCCTGGGGGGCACTGATTGCACTGGCGAGCCGAGGAATTCTATATATAAACCCCTGACTGTCTGAAGCACCCAAGCATCCCCTGTGATGGAAGTCCACATTGGGAAAAAACGCGCCAGACGGCCCCCCACTTTTAGATGGGTAGAAGGGAGAACACTCACCGGAAGTATTGGAGCCGCCTCCTCCTCTGCCGCCTCTGTTCCTGCCTCATCTACCCCTGGTGGGGTAGAAGTTCCCGAAGCGTGCTTGATCTTGGTACTGCCCCTGGTTAGAGCCTTGTCCTCTGGTCTGATTTGGACGGCTGGACGAGCGGCCCCTGCCTCGTCCGGCCCCTCTGAAAACCCGGGGGCGAAAGACTTTCCTAATAGAAAATTGGGCTCTGTCCAGGGAAGTGAAAGTATTAACAAACTTCCCTAGCTCTTTGATGAAGGGTTCCCCAAAGAGGCCACCTTGAGCTACAGGACCTGCTTCCGTGTCTGCAAGGTCTCCTAGCTTGGGATCCACCTTAATGAGAAGAGACCTGCGTCGCTCAGTGGACAGCGCGCAGTTGGCATTGCCTAGAAAAACTACCAGTCTCTGGGCCCAAGAAGAGAGATGGTCTGGAGAAATTAGAGAGCCCGAAACCTTGGCTTCCTCTGCCATATCTAAATTTTTTAGGTCTCGCCTGACCCAGCTCATGCGCTGGTCTGGCGAGACTTATTGAGAGGGCTGCAAAAAGTGCTACCAGGCCAGCCTAGAGCTACAGTGCATATGCGCGCGCGCCGCGCTTTACCGCGATTACTTTCACTTTAGCGGCCGCTTTGCATAGCCAATAGGTCTCGCTTTTGGGATCTTATAAGTATTTAGTTATGCAACTGTTGCATGGCTAAACACTTATAAGGTCCCACAGGCGAGACCTATTGGCTATGCTAATGCTTGTTGTAATTGGCCCCAAGATATCTAAAAGTTTATCTTGGCAGGCACGCCATGAACGGTCTATCCCCTTTTTGGGGTCCTTGAAAAATTTCTGGAGAAATGTCGCCATTCTGGGGTCAATTTCGGGTGTCGCCGCCACTTTGCCATTTAGGGTGGGACGTGGACACTCTGCCCTAAGGCAGTTACGAGTGGCTGGCTCCAAAGGTCGGCGAATTCTGTTGGCCACATACTGGGCGACCTTTTCTGACGGAGCACAATCAGAGGATCGTGGATGTAAAACATCATCCGGGTCCAACATATCGGCACACAAACTCGTGTCTGTTACAGGGGGTTTGGCAGGGAGCCATGGGCGGGATCGCTCCGGAGAAGCATCCCCATCACCCCGATCATCCGGGTCTCCTCCTGGGGGAGAAGAAGGTACCGGTGGCGGACTTGAAGCAGAGTCTAACGGGGGGTTGCAACTGGAAAGGAATGCCTGTTTAAGGCGAGCAAAGGGATCAGAACCCGTCACCGCAACCCTAGCCCGCTTTGGAGGAGGTGACTGGGCACCTGAAGTAGAAGCAATGGTAGCTGATCCAGAAGCTGAGGCCTGTGCGGCCTTAGACAATTTCTCACAGGCTTGTTCAATTTTCTGCGAAAGTCGCTCCTCTAAAGGGGTCATGGCCAATTCCACCGCCTTATAAATGGACTCATCCACCGTATCGTAAAAGTCATCACCCCAGGGCATTGCCCCCAAGGGGTCCTCCTCCCACTGTTCCTCATACCCTGCGTCGTGGGAGGCGTCCATAATAAGTGGAAGAAATATGGCCAAAGCCTGAACAGGTTGTTCACCAAATTAAGGATGGCTGGGCAGCAGCCGGGATATGGGCGGGCGAAGCTCGCAATTTTAGAGGCTTAAAGCCTAGGACCCAAAACGCTCTGGTGCAATATATGTAAAAAGGGCAGTCTGCCTAACACAGGTCCCTGCAGAAAAACTGCGCCACTGACCCCGAATGAAACAGGGTGTAAAAAGGCCTACGAGTACAGACCCCACAGCAGGAAACACCACCTGCAAATCTGCCTAATGGCAGTACAGACCCAGTATCACGGGCGTTCACGGGGCGTAAAAGCCTCTAAAGAAGGCTTCAAAATATATTACAGGCCCTTGTCAGGGGCGTCTGAGGCAGACAAAGATAAGGCTCGCTTCGCGGCGGGCCAGCGCAGGACTCCGATGCTGTCAGAATGCTCGGAGTCTTCAGCGCGCCCGCTGCATCAGAGGATGCACCATGCGCCCTCTAGAGGCGCTCTGAGGCAACCACGAGCTGCACCAACGTCGCCGCTAGGGAGGACGAACCTCCCGCGGCTGTAGCGGACGCCGAGTAGCGGCGAAACGCTATGGGCTAATCGAAAGAGTCACTGCGCAAGAAATACTTTAGAAAAAGAATATACCAGAAATATACAAGCTGTGAAAAAGCGCGCTAACGGAAGTGGCGCGCGCGTATCAAGCAAACGCTCCCTGAGGGAAACAGCAACAGTCGGAACTACGCGCACAGAAAAAAGCACACAGCCGTGTGCCGTAATCGCTTAAAGAACAAATACTGGCAGTTACACTTAATAAGCGAAACGTAGCAGATAAGATTTGAATAAGGCAAGAAAAAGGTGACTTAACTCGGCTGAAGCAGCGAAGAAAGAGGAGGGGCAGTCACAAACAAAGGACTATCAACCCCAAGGGGACTGCTGATTGGTGCATAAGGAGGACACTCTAGCCTGGGACAGTCTAGGATTAAATTTGTTTATTCCCTATGTTGCATGGGAATAGTAGTTTATTTGTTTGTGTTAGACGGCGACCTCAGAGGAGCCTGGAAGGGGGTCCTGACTACCCTGAGTCCCACCCTCAAGGTATCGTAGCCGGGCACTGGCGGGAGACTCCCCAGGGGGAGGAATCTCGTATCTAGGATCGTCCTTCTGGCACCACCCGACACAGAGTGAACACACCGGGTATTCTGAGAAACAATCTTTATCAAGTAGGTTATCACTGCAAATATGTACAGGGTGAGCACGGGCTCAAGAGTCTCGGAAGGGGTAGTGGGTAGCGGGACAGTCTCTGGTAAAGGTTCAAGCAGGGACGCATCCGGCGCACAGCTCACAATCCTCGAGCTGGGGGATACGAGGTTGTAGTCGGGGTCCGGCGGGACCGTGAGAGTCGGTTGGAGCCGCGAGTCACTCAGCGGGCTCAGGTACAGGTTCGGAGGTCTTACGATCTTCAGGGAGCCGCGAGTCACTCAGCAGGGCTCAGGTACAAGTTCGGAGGTCTTACGATCTTCAGGGAGCCGCGAGTCACTCAGCAGGGCTCAGGTACAAATTCGGAGGTCTTACGATCTTCAGGGAGCCGCGAGTCACTCAGCAGGGCTCAGGTACAAGTTTGGAGGTCTTACGATCTTCAGGGAGCCGCGAGTCACTCAGCAGGGCTCAGGTACAAGTTCGGAGGTCTTACGATCTTCAGGGAGCCGCGAGTCACTCAGCAGGGCTCAGGTGGGTTCAAGTTCCAGGAGCCGCGACCACGTCGGCAGGCTCTCGTTGTTCCAGCGTTGAATCTGCCGGACAGACCCAGAGCACCCCTTGTTATAGGTCGACCCCTCTTTGATGTCGGGAGTCTGTGCAGGCAGGGGTCTTGTCACCTGGGGGTCGCTTGTCGGGATTTCCTGCTATTGTCTTTTGATCCTTTCAGGGCCGGGTCGGGAGGAGTCCCAGACACCCAGCAGGCATGGAGCCAGCCCTCAGGGAGGCCGGAGGGCCGATCGAAACCCATCGTCCCGGGGGAGCTCAGAGGTGCGATAGAAACTGCTCCTCCCTCTCTCATCCCCTGGAAGCGTGATGTCCTCCAGCCGGAGTGGCGCCTCTAGGCCCGGGTCGCGCTGGGGCCGGGCGGCCATCTTGGTGCATGAAGTGGGCACGCGGGCCCGGGGTGGCCGAAAGGAGAGAGGCCAGGGACGGGGATGTCCGGGTCGGTGCGTGTGTCCTGGTGGGGAGGCTCGGCTGGGCCGCGTGCTTGGGCCGTAGGTACCAGGTTTCGGTGGTGCGGGGGCACGGAGGGCCATTCTACGAGGCCGGGTCCAACGCGCGTCCCCCCCAGCTGAAAGCCGGAGAGAACTGCCCATCAGCTTGGGGGGTTCTCTTCGCTGAGGCGGAAGAACCGGGAGAGGCCGTCAGCATTGGCGTGGTCCGTACCAGGGCGGTGTTCCACGGTGAAATCCATCCCCTGGAGGGAGATTGACCACCGCAGTAGCTTGGGGTTTTCTCCTCGCATCTGCATGAGCCATCGCAAGGGCCGATGGTCAGTTTGGACTCGGAAATGGGTGCCGAACAAGTAGGGTCGTAGCTTTTTGAGTGCCCAGACCACGGCAAAGGCTTCGCGCTCTATGGTGCTCCATCTCTGCTCTCGGGGCAACAGCCGCCGACTGAGGAAGGCGACGGGCTGGTCTAGGCCTTGGTCATTTACTTGGGACAGGACGGCCCCAATGCCATGCTCGGAGGCTTCGGTCTGGACGATGAACTCCTTGGTGTAGTCGGGAGCCTGGAGGACGGGGGCAGTACACATGGCCTTTTTTAGGGCATCGAAAGCTTCCTGGCAGGCAGCCGTCCACTGCACTTTCTTTGGCTGTCTTTTAGACGTGAGTTCTGTGAGAGGGCCGACAAGGCTGCCATACCCCCGAATGAATCTTCGGTAGTAGCCCGTGAGTCCCAGAAAGGCTCGGACCTCCGTCTGGGTGATGGGTGGTTCCCAGGCCAGGATGGCGTCGATCTTCGGCTGTAGAGGGGCGACCTGGCCACTCCCGACCTGGTGCCCCAAGTAGACCACGGATCCTTACCCGATCTGGCACTTGCTGGCTTTTACTGTGAGGCCTGCCTGGCGCAGGGCGGTTAGCACCCTCCGGAGGTGCTGGAGGTGCTCACTCCACTCTGAACTGAAGACAGCGATGTCGTCCAGATATGCCGCGCTGAACTGTTCTAGCCCGGCCAGGACCCTATTCACCAGTCGCTGGAAAGTGGCCGGGGCATTTTTCATCCCGAAGGGCATTACGCGGAAGCGGTAGTGCCCATCGGGGGTGGAGAAAGCGGACCGCTCCTTGGCCCCTTCGGTGAGCGCAATCTGCCAGTATCCGCAGGTGAGGTCGAATGTGCTGAGGAATCGGGCTGCCCCTAGTCGGTCAATGAGTTCGTCGGCTCGTGGAATGGGGTGAGCGTCGGCTCGGGCAACGTCATTGAGCCCCCGGTAGTCCACGCAGAATCGGAGCTCGGGGGCGACACCCGGGGCCGCTGCCTTCGGGACCAGGACCACGGGGCTGGCCCAGGGACTGTCAGAGGGCTCGATCAACCCCAGGGTCAACATCTTCGAGACTTCCGCTTGAATGCAGGACCGGACCCGGTCCGGAACCCGGTAGGCTCGGTGTCTCACCGGCGGGCTGTCCCCGGTGTCCACGTCATGAACACACCAGTTGGTGACCCGGGGGGTCAGGGAGAAGAGGTCGGAAAATTGTCTTAGGAGCTGGCGGCAGTCCGCTTGTTGCTGGGCAGTGAGGGCTGGGTAGAGGTTCACTCCTTCCACGGAGCCATCCTGCTCCTTGACACACAGGAGGTCCGGGAGGGGATCAGACTCATCTTCGGCCCCGTCATCGGTGGCCAGCAGGAGGCTCAGTTCTGTCCGCTGGAAGTGAGGCTTGAGGCGGTTCACGTGCAGGACCCGGAGGGGATCCCGAGGTGACTGGACGTCCACAAAGTATGTGACTTCACTCTTTCGCTCAACCACCTTGTAGGGCCCAGTCCATCGGTCCTGGAGGGCGCCAGGCTTCACGGGGGCCATGACCCACACCTGCTGGCCCAGCTGGAACTCGACCAGAGTGGCATTCTGGTCGTACCAGCGCTTCATCTCCTCTTGACTTGCCTCCAGGTTGGCCTCGGCCAGTTCTCGGAACTTCCTGGTCTGGTTTCGGAGGGCCAGGACGTATTGGAACACATCTCGGGGGGTGGTCTGGGGTGCTGCCTCCCACCCTTCCTTAACCAAACTGAGGGGACCTTCTAGGCCAGCGATCATCCCTTTTAAAGTCCTATTAAACCTTTCTACTAGGCCGTTCCCTTGGGGATGGTACGGGGTGGTGAATTTATAGGACACCCCACATTGTTGCCACAGGGACGTCATATACTTTGAGATAAAATTAGTGCCGCGATCGCTCACGACCTCGCGGGGAAAACCCACCCTGGAAAAGATCCCCATCAGGGCCCGGCCCACCACGGGGGCCGTAATGGTGCGTAGGAGAATAGCCTCAGGATAGCGGGTGGCGTGGTCCACGAGGACCAAGATGAAACGGTGGCCTTGGGAGGTGGGGGGGTCCAGTGGTCCCACGATGTCGATTCCGACTCGTTCAAAAGGGGTGCTGACGACCGGGAAGGGTTGGAGGGGAGCCTTGCACTTCCCCCCACTCTTCCCACTAGCCTGGCACGTGGGGCAGGACTTGCAGTGGGCTTCTACCGCTGCTCTCATTCTAGGCCAGTAAAAATGGGTCACGAGTCGGCTGTAGGTCTTGTCCTGACCCAGGTGGCCGGCGAGGGGGACGTCGTGGGCTAAGCCCAGGAGGAAATCTCGGAAGCGGAGGGGTACCACCAGTACCCGTCCGGATCCCAGCTCCACCGACTTCTGCTCACTGTACAAGATGCTATTATCCCAATAGATTCGGTGGGTCCCGGTCTGGTCACCTGCGGCTTGGCCCTCGGCCTGGCGCCGCAGTCCGACCAGGGAAAGACAAGTGGCTTGCTCCCGGCAAAACTCTTCCCGAGTGGGCCCGCCCTCGTGGTGCCAATGGGCCAACTCGGGTAGATCTCCCAACTCGGGGACCGGGGCGGGGTCGGATGGTGCGGGTTCGTCGCGGGCGACGGACCCTTCTGGTGGGGGACGGGAGGACCCTCGGCGGGGACTGTACTGGTCTCTTCGATTGGGGTGTTCTCGACTTCTCTCCGGGGAGTGAGCCGGGCTGTCATAGATCGGGTGGTGGCGCACACCCACTCGGGGAGTCCCATCATTCCTAGGTGGGCCTTGCGCTCGACGTGCTTCCAGGGAGAGCTCTCTAGGTCGTTCCCTAAGAGGCAGTCGACCGGCTGGGAGGTTCTCACGGCCACCTTGAGTTTCCCTATCACCCCTCCCCACTCAAACGGCACCAGGGCTACCTGACACATACTTTCTCTATTGTCTGCGGATATTACGGGGCAAAAGACGTTGGGGAGGATCTGCTCCTCGGGGACTAGGTGCTTGAGGACACCGGTGATACTGGCCCCGGTGTCCCGTAGGGCCTCTACCTGGTGGCCATTGATCTTGACGAGCTGCCCGTATTTCTGTGTGTTGGAGGGTAGGAGGCTACCAGGGACCATCTCTCTATCTCCCAGGGATACTAGGGCCATTGCTGCGGGTTCCCACTCTTCGGCTTCCTCAACCTCCTCCCCCAGAGCTACGTTGGCTATCTGTCTCGCAGGGGTGGTAGGGGAGACTTGGGTGGCCATGGGGCACTCTGGGTCATTGGCGTAGTGCCCGGGTTTCTGGCAACGGAAACATGTGACGGTCACCCGGTGTCCCCGTCTCCCAGGGGGCCCTGTCACCGGTGGGGGGGGCGCCGGGAAAGGTGGAGGTTGTGTCTTCGGGGGGCTAGGCTGGGACTCTCTCGGCCCTCCCTGGTTCCCTCCCCCTCTCTGGCGGGGTGGTCCCTGACTGGCTCGGGGGTACTCTCCTACCATGCCCCGGGAGACCCGGGTGTTGGTCCAGCGGTCGGCCTCCACAGCCAGCTTCCGGGGATCTGTGAGCTTGCTGTCAAGCAGATGCTGACGTAGTTCTATGAAGCAGTTCGCAGCCAGATGTTCCCACAACATGAGGTCAGTAAGTTCGGCCAGGGTGGTGACTTTGCTGCCCTTGATCCACCCATCGAAGGCCCGGCTGGAAAAGTTTACATACTCCACCCAGGTGGTGCCTGGGATCTTCCTGCAGTCCCGGAATCGCTGACGGTACATTTCTGGGGTGAGGCCGTATCTTGTGAGTAGGGCCTCCTTCATGTGGCTGTAGGAGGTCTGCAGGGAGAGGGGTAGGTCGAGCAGGGTGTCCCTTCCTTCGCTCAGAAACCGCCCCCACAACCCCGCTCCCCAGTCCTTCTGCGGGATCCGATGGGAGGTCATGGCGACCTCGTAGGCCCGGAACCATTGCTGAATGTCATCGTTTTTATAATATTCCTTGACCACATCCTTGGGGATGTGGACCTTCTGTTCCGCTGGGGAGGCCGTCTCTCGGTTTCCCGGGGGCCTTCCTTCCTCGCTTCTGGCCTTGAGCTCGATTTCTTTCAAGCTGCGTTCGTGCTCTAGTTGGAGCTTCCTTCCTTCGTGCTCCCGTTGGAGCTTCTTTTCTTCTAGTTCGCCTTGTACACGCATTTGCTCTACTGCTAGCTTTTTTTCCGCTAACTTCAATTCGCCCTCGATTTTTAGTTTGGCTAACTCGAGTTCATGATTGCGGCTTCTCTCTCTGTCCGCGAGCTCTTCCGGGGATAGGCCCCCGTCTGGTACGATGCCTCGCACCTGATTGCTACTGCTTCCACTTTGGGGGGGTTCGGCTTCGTCGGGGCGCTCCCCCGTGCCTTCCGGGCGGGAGGCCCCGGTCTCCACCCAAGTTTTCAGTGCTTTCTGCAAATCCTCTTTAGTGTTGAGACCAGTGGTAGCGATTTTAAGTTCTTTGCAAAATTGCTTTAGCTCCTTGTGTGTATATTCTTCTAGCTGTTCCACCTGGAGCACCCTGTTGGCGCTGGTTTCTGCGGGGCTCACGGCGCTTCCTTCTGCCATCTTTGTCGGTAGTGCTTCCGTTGTTCACGGTGCGATCTCTAGGTGATGGGCCTGAATCCCGTCGCTTGCCACCAATGTTAGACGGCGACCTCAGAGGAGCCTGGAAGGGGGTCCTGACTACCCTGAGTCCCACCCTCAAGGTATCGTAGCCGGGCACTGGCGGGAGACTCCCCAGGGGGAGGAATCTCGTATCTAGGATCGTCCTTCTGGCACCACCCGACACAGAGTGAACACACCGGGTATTCTGAGAAACAATCTTTATCAAGTAGGTTATTACTGCAAATATGTACAGGGTGAGCACGGGCTCAAGAGTCTCGGAAGGGGTAGGGGGTAGCGGGACAGTCTCTGGTAAAGGTTCAAGCAGGGACGCATCCGGCGCACAGCTCACAATCCTCGAGCTGGGGGATACGAGGTTGTAGTCGGGGTCCGGCAGGACCGTGAGAGTCGGTTGGAGCCGCGAGTCACTCAGCGGGCTCAGGTACAGGTTCGGAGGTCTTACGATCTTCAGGGAGCCGCGAGTCACTCAGCAGGGCTCAGGTACAAGTTCGGAGGTCTTACGATCTTCAGGGAGCCGCGAGTCACTCAGCAGGGCTCAGGTACAAGTTCGGAGGTCTTACGATTTTCAGGGAGCCGCGAGTCACTCAGCAGGGCACAGGTACAAGTTTGGAGGTCTTACGATCTTCAGGGAGCCGCGAGTCACTCAGCAGGGCTCAGGTACAAGTTCGGAGGTCTTACGATCTTCAGGGAGCCGCGAGTCACTCAGCAGGGCTCAGGTGGGTTCAAGTTCCAGGAGCCGCGACCACGTCGGCAGGCTCTCGTTGTTCCAGCGTCGAATCTGCCGGACAGACCCAGAGCACCCCTTGTTATAGGTCGACCCCTCTTTGATGTCCGGAGTCTGTGCAGGCAGGGGTCTTGTCACCTGGGGGTCGCTTGTCGGGATTTCCTGCTATTGTCTTTTGATCCTTTCAGGGCCGGGTCGGGAGGAGTCCCAGACACCCAGCAGGCATGGAGCCAGCCCTCAGGGAGGCCGGAGGGCCGATCGAAACCCATCGTCCCGGGGGAGCTCAGAGGTGCGATAGAAACTGCTCCTCCCTCTCTCATCCCCTGGAAGCGTGATGTCCTCCAGCCGGAGTGGCGCCTCTAGGCCCGGGTCGCGCTGGGGCCGGGCGGCCATCTTGGTGCATGAAGTGGGCACGCGGGCCCGGGGTGGCCGAAAGGAGAGAGGCCAGGGACGGGGATGTCCGGGGTGGTGCGGGGGCACGGAGGGCCATTCTACGAGGCCGGGTCCAACAGTTTGACTTTGAAGAGCTGCAATATTAAAGTGAAGAAAGTAAAGCATAATCCTCGCCTCCGGTCCTGACATAGAATTGACATTGTACATTACTAGAAAAGAGGGAGAATATCCAAATTGACATGTAATTACATTAGCAGTGATGATGATTCACACAGGTGACAGACCGGAGGTTACAGTTTTATTAATGGATCAAGTTCTTTCTTTGGATGGACAATGGGTGGGATACAGACATATCCTCGGTATACATTCCATTTATTCCATATAGCGGACCATTTTTTGTGGCACCCCCGTGCAACATATACAGTTTTTTCTCTGGCCATGCACCAGTCCATGGAGCTATGGATACTTGATGCTCTTTGGTACTGTGCCGGAGAGTGAAGTAGTGGCTGATTTTATTGGTTTTGATGCAAAACTGCCAATTAAACGTATATTTTCACCAGTTTAGAGCTTCTGCAACGCAACAGGGTATTAGGTAATTGTGCGGCACTCTGATTACTGCATTACTCCCCTTTCTATGCGCAATTTCTGATCTCTGGTAACTCCTCTGGATTGACGAGATAACATCGCCTCACAATGCAAATAATCTGGGTCGCTATCACCAACAAAAGATGAGAGAAGGATTCTGGCACATGTGCCAAAATGGGCGTTAAAATTAACACAAATTAATCTGGTTATTTTCACAAAATTGTAAACTGGGTTATTTCTCTTGATTTTGTGCTGAAGTCTAAATGACCTTTTAGTCTCCACAAATAAAGTTGTGTCTGTGAGCATATACATATAAATATATATAAATATACTCAAAGACACAAATATATACACACACACACACAAAAGCGTATATTTCCTATTTACATCCATAAAGACGTATTTGACAAGACGAATTCATCTGTCTAACAACCATATTTAAAATCCGACACGCTGGCAGAAATCATGGGGCTAGTGAAGGCCTGGGTAAACTTATCAGTTATTACTGCAAAACAGCTTGACATCCCTCGGCTCTTACTGACTATCCGCACAGCAGGCGAGGCATTCACTTTAAATTAAAGATGCCAGGCGTTGGGCTTCAAAGGAAAAAAAAAAAAAGAGACGCATAAATTGTTTCCACTGAGGAAATTTACTGTCAGGAGGAACGATTCCAATTTTTCCTACTCTTATTTATTTTTCTCCCACAATTAATTGCTGTCTCATCCACGTCCCTCCGCGCGGGAAGTGGAGATGTTCGACAGCATAATCAGTGGGAGACCAGAAAACACCAACCTTAGCTCACCCACGACGGCTGATGACATCCCAGGGCCTGCCTAGGGAGACATGAGGGTGGGGGCGGAGGGTGAGTGACTGGGGGGCGAGAGAGGGCTTGCACGCCGAGAACCAGGCGAAGAAATGAAATTCTAATCACCCGAAGAGAGATGACAAGAAGGGAGAGCTGGTGGAATACACAACAGGCAGTTACCAGAACGAGCCATCCTACGAGGTACTGTAAATCTAATCGAGGGAGACATGGCCTGCCTTAACATGCCTCAATTAGCACTAATTATTGTTATTAGAGAAGGTACCAGCTGAGGAACAGTGCGGTTAAAACTGTAGCTCCAGGAAGATTTAAAACACAATCAAGGCCTTGGAAATGTGAAGTGAATCACCGTTTACACACCACTGGCTGGTCCTCGAACAAAGGCGAGGGAAGCTGGCAACAAAACCTTTTTGTGTAATGGTTGTTTTGGAACTCTCACCTGTGTGTACCTGCACACAGAGCATTACTTTCCTGTCTGCTACATAAATAGTCTGGGAGGCTACGGCTTGACCGCGCCAGCCTCTCACATACGCCGTCTCTCTGGAGGTCAGGGTGCAATGGATGTGAACGAGTGGATACTTCAGCGGCCAATTAACCCTCGAGCTCCCGTATAACAAAAGATTCCATAGCCAGTTTATGAAGATGCACAAAAGAAACAACCCTGATCCTACCCACAGTTATTGGAGGTTCTACCCCCAGAAACACATGCAAGAAAGGAGGGCAAACGAAACATTCTTCAGGCAGGATTAATAAAAAGTGGCTAGAAAAGCTGGCACTTAGAATATTGGCATCAATTTGACTTGACAGCATATTCTTTTTTAAGGTATATGTGAGAAAAAGGATTATTAATTGGGTGGATGGAAGTCTCCCACAAGCCATAATGTCACTATTCTTGCTAGGTTCTATAAAGGTTTCAGTAATTGAAAGCTGAGCTCAACCCCTCCCTGGTAGCTATGCAGCAGAGCAGACTGGCTTAATTTAAGGAAATATGTACAGTAGTTAGAAGCATACAAACATTTGAAAAGTTGCAAACACAATAAAAATCCCAAATCAATTTATGAAAATAGAAAATAATTTAATGAACAAAGTGACAAAAATCTAATAAGAGAAACTGGGGATATGAATTTTTCATGTTTTAAATAAAAAATAATGCTAAAAAGCGTTAAGCGCTGACTGAGGTCCTCTGCTTACCCTTGACAAGAACCTAGGTGCAATGTAAACTGGCAGCAATGAAGAGCGGGTCACATATAGGAACCAGGTGCGTCCCGGGTGGAAGTTTAACCTCCGGCTTACACTCTGAAATAGAAGTGCAAAACCCTCAGTGGGGCAAGGCAGCATGATGTTGCTGAGAAGGGCTCCTTGAAGCCGAATAGCTGCCAAATGTGATCCCAATGAAGCTATTGACTTTCAGTGAGAAAGCTCTAAGTTGGAGATATTCTAAATTCATGCCCAAGGAAGGTCCCTCGCCAGCCTGATACTTTTGGCGCCTTCACTCGGTGAAGATTTCAGGAACAGTACTTGGGGTGTTAAGACTCACTCCAGCAGAATCCATCAGCAGTGTCCAGGGCACCTCCTGTTGGAATTGGTCAGTTGGGCTCTTCAGGAAAAGGGCATTTGGCAGCTTGTTGCTTCCCTGTAGGTTAGCAGGAGGCCAACCAACTAACCATTTGAATCCACATCTTTGCCCTGGGCACAAGTGGGAGCAGGGCAAGCCTTTCTGGTCTCCTCACATGTCCCAGCAGCAGGTGCAGTCCTTCTACATGTCAAGTAGAGTTCTGAAGAGGGTGCCCGGGCTGCCATATTTCTTTGCTGGCACTAGCCTGTGGATGGAAGTGACTCCTGGCCTATCCCTAACCAATAGGGAACATTTTTCCAGGGTTAACCATACCCTCTTTTGCAGTAGGTGCTTTGTACCCTACAGCAAACAATCCCACAGTGACCCTCTATACCTAAATACAACATGGCTGAAACTTTCCTCCCCTGGACAGAGCTCCTGTGCCCACCGAAGAGGTGTTGCCAGTGAAATGAGCAACCTCTCCTCAGTGGCCACTCAAAATTGGTTCTGGGGCAGCTTCTCTCCCACTGGGATTGGTGCATGTCTGACTGGAGGGGTAAAGGAGGGGACAGACCCAGGTATTAGCTACATTTGCCTGTCACAGGGTAGGCGTCTTTGAAGTTAATTAAGTTCCTGGGCACTACCCAGAAGGTGATCCCATCTGAGGAAAAGTACACCTTTCCACACTCAAGGCCTTTGTTTCAGCTCTGGAGTAAGTTAACACCTCATCAAAGGGGCTATACAGCTCTTGGCTACAGTTGAAAGCTTATGCAAATTGGCTTCTATAGGCAGGCAAAAATTGATTTTTTTAAAGGAATCTTAAAAAAAATATTCAGTACATATCCAATTTTACTAATGAATTGGGCCTGTAATAAATATTTTTAAAAGTTCAAGTATACATTTTGTAACTGTTTCCTAAGCACATATGCCATTATTTAATTGTATTAGTATATCATAATGCATTCATGTGGAACAGATAACCCTGCTTCAGTGAAAATAGCTTTTGGGGTCCTGTCACTGTAAGGAAATGTTTTACGTGAAACTTTTACATGCCCTACTTTTAAATACCATGCACCATGCCTTATTGGGCATTAATGCATATCTAAGGGTGACATATTGTTAGAAATGTGATTCCTGGTTTGCTGAGGTGTGCACCCAGGCCAAGCAGGAACTACCACTCTAGTCAGGGTAAGCTAAATACACACTAAAAGATAACCTGTGCTCACACTCTGGTAGCCTGGCACAGAGCAGTCAGGCTTAGCTAAAGAGGCAATGTGTAAAGTATGTGTGCAACACACACAGTAACACAATGAATACACCACAAAAAGACTCCACACAGGTTTAGAAAAATAGAGAATATTTATCTGAGCAAAATGAGACCAAAAATCCAATCAGTGGAAGTCGCAATAATTTATTTTTAAAGATTAAATGCAAAAATAGTGCTTAGAAGTCACCTGCGGTCAAAAGGTTATTTGAGGTCACGACGGACCAGTGCAAATCCAAAGTTCAGACCAACCGCGGTGGAGGGCAGGCTAGTTGGAGGACCCACGCAGGGTCTGCCGAGAAAGTACCTTGGATAGAACAAAGGGTCGACGTTGAGGGCACAATAGGGTGATCTTTTCCACACAGTCGGGTTGCTGCGCCGCCATCGAGCTTCGCTAAGGTGAAGGCAATGCATCGTTGTTGAGCTGCGCAGAGCATCATCGTCAGACTACGCAGGCTATACAACTGCCATCGTTGAACAGCCTCTACGTCGAAGGGCGATGCATTGGTTCCGATCGGCACAAAAGGGATGATGCATCGATTTTCTAGCAAAACAGCTGTAGAACCCACTTTTGAGGCCCAGAACTTGGAGAGGGCACCACAGGCAAGGGTAGGACTCACAGAAGGCAGGGTCCAGCAGCACCAGCAGAATTATTAGAAGTCTTTTGTGTCCCTGAGACTTCAGAAAACAGTAAGCAAGCCAGAAAGCCCTTGGAGATCATTTAGAGGGATGGTAGAGTACAACTCTCCTTCAGCAGAGTCAGGGATTAGCAGACAGCAGGGCAACAAGCAAAAAAGCAGTCATTCAAGCAACACAGCAGTCTTTCTGACAGAGGTTCAGTTCAAGATCCAGAAATGTCTGATTTAATGGTGTCAGAGACCCAGTACTTATACCCAAGAGTACCTTTGATGTAGGGGATGACTTCAATGCAGCTCTCTGAAGGGCATAAGGATCCCTTTTAACCCAGTCCAGTGCGAGACGGTTGCTAGTGAGAGGTCAGCGGAGCGTAGCTGGCAATTGGGGATGTAGAAGGAGAGACGTCTGTTGAGGTAGGCAGGGCCGGTCTTGTGGAGTGCCTTGTGTGCATGGTTGAGGAGCTTGAAGGATATCCTCTTGTTGACGGGGAGCCAGTGCAGGTTTCTCAGGGGGGGTCGATGTGGCTGTGGCGTGGTACGTCAAGGATCAGTCATGCCCAGACGTTTTGGATGTGTTGTAGTCGTTTGATGAGCTTGGTTGGGGCTCCCGCGTAGAGGGCATTTCCGTAGTCGAGTCTGCTGCTGACGAGGGCCTGGGTGACTGTCTTTCTTGTATCTGTTGGGATCCATTTGTAGATCTTGCGGAGCATGTGGAGGGTGTTGAAGCAGGAGGAGGAGATGGCGTTGACTTGCTTGGTCATTGAGAGCGTTGAGTCTAGGATGATTCCCAAGTTGCGTGCGTGGTCTGTGGGTGTCGGGGCTGTTCCCAGTGCCGTCGGCCACCAGGTGTCGTCCCAGGCTGAAGGGTTGGAGCTGAGGATGAGGACCTCCGTCTTGTCCGAGTTCAGCTTCAGGCGGCTGATCTTCATCCAGTCAGCGACGGCCTTCATTCCTTCATGGAGGTTGGCTTTGGCGGTGATGGGGTCCTTGGTGAGGGAGAGGATCAGTTGAGTGTTGTCGGCGTAGAAGATTATGTTGAGGTCGTGCTGTTGGGCGACGTGCGCAAGCGGGGTCATGTAGATGTTGAACAGTGTCGGGCTGAGGGAGGATCCCTGGGGTACGCCGCAGATGATCTCGGAGGCTTCGGATCGGAATGGGGGGAGGTGGACGCTCTGGGTTCTGCCTGAGAGGAAGGATGTGGTCCATTCCAGAGCCTTGTCTCGGATCCCTGCGGCGTGGAGGCGTGCGCGTAGTGTGCGGTGGCAGACGGTGTCGAAATCGGCGGAGAGGTCTAGGAGGATGAGTGCTGCGGTCTCACCGTTGTCCAGCAGGGTCCTGATGTCGTCGGTGGCGGCGAGGAGGGCGGTCCGGTGCTGTGGTTGCTGCGGAACCCTGACTCGGAAGGGTCCAGGATTCTGTTTTCTTCGAGGTATCGGGTTAGCTGTCTGTTGACGATCCTCTCAATGACCTTGGCCAGGAACGGGAGCAGAGAGATGGGCCGGAAGTTCTTGAGGTCTCTTGGGTCTGCCTTGGTTTTTTTGAGTAGGGCGTTGATCTCGGCGTGTTTCCAGCTCTCTGGGAAGGTCGCAGTCTCGAGGGAGAGGTTGACGATGTTGCGCAGGTGGGGTGGATGGAGCTGCTTACTTTGTTGAAGATGTGGTGCGGGAGTGGGTCTGACGGAGAGCCGGACTGGATTGTGCTCATGGTCTTGATGGTGTCATCGATGCTTACGCTGGCCCAGGCTAGCAGGGGGTCGTGGTCGATGATGTGAGGAGAGTCTGTTGTGTTGCTGTCTGTTGGGGCTGTCTGGGTGTTGAAGCTGTCGTGGATGTCTGCTATCTTGCGGTGGAAGAAAGTGGCGAGGGAGTCGCACAGGGCTTGCGACGGCGGGATGTCGATGGTGTTGGAGCTGGGGTTGGAGAGTTCCTTCACGATGTTGAAGAGCTCCTTGCTGTCGTGTGAGTTGTTGTCGAGGCGGTCTTTGAAGGAGGTCCTCTTGGCAGCCTTGATGAGGTGGTGGTGGTTGCGGATGGTGTCCTTGTGTGCTGCGTGGCTGTAAGGGTCTGTTCACTGTGCCGTTTCTTCTCTAGCTTCTGGCAAGCTTGCTTGGAGGCTAGAAGTTCTGGGGTGAACCAGCTGGCCCTCTTGCTGGTGTCTCTGTAGGGGGGTTTCTTCAGCGGGGCAGTCCTCGATCCAGCGTCTGAGGCTGTGGGCAGCGTCGTCGGTGTTGGAGGATACGGTGGATGGGCTGAGAGCGAGGTTTGCTCCAGCAGTGGCGGGGGATCTGTTGGGTGCGGTGAGTTTCCGAAAGGTGAAGTGGATGCAGCGGTAGTCGGTCCAGAGGAGTTCGGTGGTGTGGTTGAAGGAGACCTGCAGGCTTGAGGAGAAGACTGGGTCGAGCGTGTGACCAGCGGAGTGGGTGGGCGTAGTGACGAGTTGCCACAGTCCGAAGGTTGGTGAGGTTATCGATCAGGGTTGTGGTGTTGCTGTCGTTGTTGTTCTCAAGGTGAAAGTTCAGGTCTCCGAGGAGGATGTAGTCGGTGGAGGTCAGGGCGTGCGTGCTGATGAAGTCGGCGATGGAGTCGCTGAACTGGGGGCTGGGTCCGGGGGGGGTCGGTAGACGAGGGTGCCTCTGAGGGTGGAGTTAGGGTCTGTGTGGATCTGGAAATGCATGTGTTCGGCGGTGCTGAGAGTGTTGTCAGTGTTAGTCGAGACCCTGATGCTGTTCTTGTGGATGATGCTCTTTCCTGTATCGACTAAGCCTTCCTTTGGGTTATATAGGGCTTACCTTAGGGGTGACTTATATGTAATAGAAGGGGAGTTTAAGGCTTGGCAAGTAGTTTTAAATGGCAAGTTGAAGTGGAAGTTAACTGCACACACAGGCACTGCAGTGGCAGGTCTGAGAGGTTTGAAAAGCTACTTATGTGGGTGGTGCAGCACCTAGATGACCCTTAGGAGTGAGTAGTCGCGTTTGACAAGTACTGATTGATTGAGTGCTGCAGACCCACTAATAGCATTTGAAGTACAGGTCCTGGGTACATGGTATACCACGTTACAAGGGACTTGCCAGTACAACAAATAAGTCAGCCAGGTATACATCATGTTTAGTGGAGAATTACATGCACTTTAGCACTGGTTAGCAGTTGTAAAGAGCTCAGAGTCCTAAGGCCAACAAAAAGAATCAGCAAAAACAAGAGGTAAAAAACAAAAAGTCTAGGGCAAGGCCACCCTAAGAATGACAGGTCTAACACTTATTAATATTTATAAGGAGGGTTTAAACCTTTTAATAGGATTCATTTTGGCTAATCGAAGTTTTAAAACTACACAGACGTGCAGTCATGTTTTGCACTCTCACTCTTGTGGTGGCACAATGTATCCTGCAGTCCTCTAGTGACATTTAACTTACAGGCCCAGGATACATTTTGTACCATTTACTAGCGACTTAATGTAAGTTAAGTATGCAAATATAAGAGTATGGCCAATTTCTACATGTTTTAGTGGCCAGAGCACACACACTGTGGCCTGTCACTGGGGCCTGGTTTGCAGAGTCCCAGTGCACATAGGCATAAACACAGCATCATCAGTCCAAACACATGAGGGTGACCCAGTACTGGGGTGACCATGCAAAAAGAGTCTTTTTCCTGCAATAGATAAAGCATCTTTCTTCACATCTACATTCCTCAACCCTTACATTTTTCCGACCTATACCTACCTAGTAGATTTTTAGTCTTCTGGTTGTGAATCTACTTGAAGTGAGAAGGATAGGGAAATAAAAGGTTTAACAGAACCCATACGCTCACTCTATAAATGAAATGAAGCTGATAAGGAGCCAAGTCAATCGGTTTGTCAGACTTTCACTGTGGATCTTTCAATCAACATTAAATATTGACTCTGGCTGATAGCATGAGTAGTGTTTTGAGTCTTTGTACTTTTTCTCTAAGAGTACCATATTTGCAGGGTGCAGTGTCTGTAGTTTAGCGCAAGCCGTGATTACCGTCTAAATAATTTTCCATAGTGATTGATTCAATCATAAGCACACCAATGACTTCGCTAACCTCTTGCTGATTGAAGCAAACTATGCATGTTGGTTGGCATTTTTCTGGCCCAATAAAAAGGATCAGAGAGTTCTTGAGGTTTTTGGGTTTAAATATTGTATTTCACATGGCTTGACATAGAATATTTGAAATATGGCTAAGACCTTTGAAGGATTCAAGATTTTTCTGTGCACTGCCACATTAATCTTTGACACTTTAAGTCTGATTCTGTGCTGTGATCTCTTTTATCTTTAATGGATTTATGTATAATGTATTATGTGAGAACTACTGACATAATATATAATTCCTGGTAGCAGTGGCGCAATGATCCCATGAGCTAAGTTCTTATACATGTGAGAGAAAAAGCAAAGGCTTTAATAACTTTAAAAATGAATAGCAATAGAAATGCTGTCACCCTGGATAATGGTTATGCATATAGCCATTGGAGGGTATGGAAAATATTGGATTGCAGTTGCTCCACTGTTTACTGTTGCCAATATGTATTGATACTAAAGGTTGCCGACAACCTCTGACTGGCTTTAAGTGCATTTAAAATGATGTTGTCTATGGTGCATGATGTAGCTTGTTAACAGTCCAGCTAATAATCTTTAACCCTCAACATATGACAACTATAGTGGTGGTAGCAAACGATGTTCTCCAACCAGCCTTCATCAAAGGTAATGATAAACAGCTGGAAGAAACAAGTTTCTGGGTCCCGGGCATAACATCAGATCCTACCCATGAAATGCGCCTTAGATAGATTATTCGTTATGTTCCCATTTTCTTCACACGTTTTCCCCTGGTCTCTTCCTGATCAAATATTTGCTCCTCCCAACCACCTCTGAGATCTCCACTCACCTACAGCCTAGGGCCCATAATACCAGTGCCCCAGGAAATGGGTCAGCTTTTTCCATCCCCAGTCAAACTGATAGCGGCAGTACTGTAACTCCATGGGTGAGTCAGATGCCCCATGTAATTCCTCATTTCCCCCGGTCATTCACACAGATTTCACAGCTGAATTATGCATGTGAAAGTAAACACTCATAATTCTGACAGGGCCATGAAGAGCTGTGTCTGCCCTATAGAGTGAAAAGGCCACTGGTAATGATGGACTAATTGTATTGTCAGATCTGCTCCCTTTTAACCTTTCTAGAACTCACACGCTATGAGAAAGAGAAACAGACAAGATACGAAAGATATATTTATTTCTATAGCTATCAATCCAAGTACTACCTAAGTGCCTTTACGGAGAGCCAGTGATAATCGAATCTGATCACAGACAGAACAATGAGCAAAAAAGGTGACAGGGGCGTCAATCTGCTTAATACTACACAGAGGAGAAAAGATGATTTTTATGATCCTGTTCTCCAAGTCAATTTAGCAGTTAAAGTCACGTTGCAAAGCTGCAGATCTGATAACGTTAATACTGATTTATTTACACTATCTGAGCTCTGGCACAACAACTATCCATGCCTCTTAACGAATATTGGGGCATATCATCAACACAATTATCGCCGCTTTAGCGGCCATTTTCGTCCGGAAAGCGGCGATAATTGTAACACGGTATCAACAAGGACACGCTAACAGGCTTTAGAGTGTGTTTCCGTGTATTATCACCCATTTCACTAATGCCTTGCATCTCATCACTAATGAGATGCAAGGTAGGCGTTCCTGAAATTCTGCAAAAATAGTCGCTAACACAGCTCCTCACTATCAACAAGGATATCGCTAACCCGCCTAGCGACATGAAAAGTTGCACTAACCGCGTATATCGCCGGTTTCTAACACCTGCTAATTTTCTGACTTACCTATATGTATCATGGGAGGTGAATTGTGAAGCTAAGTCCACATCTCCCTATCAACAATGTTTTCCCTATCGCTGTTCTTTATCGCTGGAAATCCAACGATATTGCTGCTTTTCGCCACTATTGCCGGGATTTCTATCGCCTCGGCGATGCGCTGTTAATAGTGCGCTAACCGGGCGATAGAATCCGGCGATAGACGGCAATAGAAATGTTCACGCTACACGCGGCCAGCGATAATTATCGCTGCCGCTTGATGATATGCCCCATTTAAGTTCTGACTCACTTCTCAGTTATCAGAGTAGACAGAGAAGGGGGTCAGGAAGGTGATGTGGCATTAATACATCCATCCACTCTCACATTAAAGAAGTAAAACTCTAGTCACACAAATTGCTTGAGATTTTAAAAGTAGCTTCGTCTATATCTCATCAAGAATCTTTCTATATGCACATTATCTACCTTCCAGGGAGAACACACAAGATTCCTAGCAGAATTCATCAGATACCTCACAAATCATTAGACGCTATGCCGGAGTAACCTGTATGTAGGTGACTTTATTATATAGTGTAATAATCAGTGACAGCCCGTGCAGGAAAGTGCAGTAGGGCGGTGGGGGGATTGAGCGGGGTGGGTGTGAAAGTTACAAACGATGGGATAGGGAATATAAAATAAATAAATTCATAAAACCACTTACATTGTGCTTGCCGCATCGCCGATTCGGCAAGTGCAAGGTAAGTAGTTTTATTTATTTACTTTACATTCCCTATCCTGTTGCTTGTCACTTTCACCCCCACCACCCCGCCCTACCGCGCTTACATTCACGGACCGCTATTGGTAATAATCCAAATGACAATGGAACTGTTGAGGATGATCAAGGATCATAATATGGAACAACTATCGCAGTATCTGGTTCATAGTTGCATGGAAATCCTTGACTCCATAACTACAGATAGCGACAACATTATATGCATAGAACCAATTGAAGTCATTGATTTGACCCTTACATGATCTGAATTGGTATTTGCATGTACCAGTTGTGCAAAGTTCAGGACTGCATGCCCTACTTTACAGCCAAAAGCTTATTCCACAGCTGGCGAGATCTTGAAATTTAGGCTGCTATCAAGAACATGAGTGCAGCCAATATTATATTGTATGATGTAAAGCACACCATCACACGTTCAGCTTTAAAACATCTCTAGATGATATAATGCCCCTTAAAAATAAGAAATACTTTCACAAAACCCATACCTTGGTACCTTGGTTTTCTCGTCTAGAAAAAAAATATCTCAGGAGCCTTGAATGATGCTGGAGAACAAAAATAACGCCTAAAGCTCTAAGAAGGTAACAATTGATGAGGAAAAGATACAAGTCAGACATTATCAAAGCTAAATAACAACACTTAATGAATGCAATCAACAGTGTTCTAAATACATCAAATGAACTGTTTAACATTGTCAAACTTAATACTAAATCTCTGAGTGACATGTTCTCCTCCCTCAATCTGTAGCTGCAATCACTTTATTTGCTACTTTATTTCAAACATCTATTCCCTCAGAGACACCATCAGTCAGATTTCAAACAAGGCAGTTAGCTATTTGTCACCCACCAGAGAACCAAATTTCTATTTGATCTTGGAAGTTTACCCATCTGAAATTGTAAAACATGTACAACAAATGTATTATTTTGCAGCGATCATGCCAACTCTGAGTATTTCACCAAAATTCAGTCTAGGGACTCCAATGCTACCCCGACTCCTTCCCTTTTCTGTTAAATAAGATCTGTATTGAAGTTCAGAATCTGAAGTGAAGTACATGGGGGAAAAGGGAAGGAAGGTAGAGTTAGAGCAAAAAAGAACACTCCTTTAGTGTCTCGAACCACTGACCACGGTATCAAGACTGTTGGAAAGCATGCAGCAAGGACCTTTGGTCTGCAGTGGCCCAACTGGTAACCCCTGTAATCCTAAGAGACAAGGTACCATTAATCTAAACCTACCAGTGTACAACAGGATACAATGTCTTATGAGTACAGTAGAATGGCTTACCAGTCGTTGGAAGCGGATAAGATGCGGCAAGCCCCCATATGACCAGGATGAGTCCGTGAACTGAATTTGAAAGTCCGCCCTGAAAAGCAGAGATGCCAAAAACCAGGCTGATCTAGAGTGTTGGAAGTTGGAGCTGAAATTTCTGGATGGTTGCAAGCACAACTCAGCATCTGTGGAGGTAAGGGTTAATCTGAACTACCTGAACCACCCAAGAGAACCAAAGTGGAGCAAAACAAAAAGGTGCAAGGAACACAAATAGGCCCAGATTTTTTACCCTGTCACACAACTCAGAGCAGCACCCAAAGTTGCTGCGCTACTTTGCATGACAGGGACAGAGGAGAATTGTGGGCTCTAGCGTAGGCACACAATCAGCATGGCGAGCATCATGCCCACACCTTTGCACCATAGTGGAAGAGGATCTGCGTGAGTCAGCATAGCTTTTGTAGTGGAAGGGCACCCTTCAAGTACAAAATAGTATGCCTAGACAAACTGTAAAACTTTTCCTACTTTGTATGTGTGCTGTACAGTGTAGAGTATATGCAATATCAGAAAAGAAAGGAGAAATAAAAGTATTTCTTCTTTTAACGCCTGCATCAAAGTGCCATTATTTTTCGGCACAAAACTCTGTCTACTATTGTTAGTAGATAGGATTTTGCATCAAAAGCAAACAGGGTAACACCGGAACTCTCATGTACCACCCATGTAACACACCTATGATGTAGAGTAATGCAAAGCAGCCCTTTTCTCTACTTTGTGTTACTTTTAGGCACCATTCCAGTACAAAACAAGTTTTACGCTGTAAAGTAAATCCAACAAAAACATTTTTCACAGGTTTGTGTTACCTTTGTGTTGCAAACTCAGTGCAAAAGGTTTGTATATCTGGCCCAAATGGTGTCAACTACAGGTTGAGAGTAAATAACCCATCAACCCCTGTTCCATGATGGGTCACAGGCAAAGTGTAGTACTGTGACTGGTGCTTGATTCCTCCCAGCTCTTACTGATCCAACTGTGCCCAGAACCTTCCGTCTCCTTCCAGAATGGTCCAGCTTTTCTGTAATGTTCCATCTCTTCTGGAATGTTCTGGCTGTTTCCACCTTTCCTCAGAAGTCTTGATCTGTGTTACCCATTGACTTCACTCTTGTTCACCTCCCCAGCCGCCACTGGGCCATCTGGCTCAGTGTCCAAGGCCTGCCTATAGTAAGCTTGCATTGGGGAGTCTGAGAAATGTGACCACGTCCGTGCCAGACTGGATATGAATCCCAGAGAGCTATAACTCTGTGATTCTTTAGACCATCAAGTTAAATAAATATAATTTCCATCTCTTCTCATTTGGTGGTGTCCACTTATCAACATTTCTCCTCGAAATTGCATCTTTGATGAGACTCTAAAAAGGGGTCAAGATATGCTCTCTGCAGATCATTAAGTGCTCTCTTCAGACCTGACACAAATGTACCATGGCTGGGTAAAGTGATTGAGAAATATGCCTCCAGTCAATTGAACACCTTTCTACAGGAACATAAACTACTTGTGCCATATCAGTCAGACTTTCAAAAGACCATAGTACAGAATGTGCCGTCCCAAAAATACCCTATGATGCTCTCTCTATCAATTGGCAGAAGGAGACACCTATGAACTCATTCTCCTTGATTTGACAGTGATTTTTGAATCTGTAGGTCATCAAAAATAAATTAACCAATTTGATCAATACATGAACAACAAAGGCACAGTTCTTCACTGGTTCTCATCTTACCTCTGAAACCCAAAACACTTGTTGAGGACTAGCAACTTCAACTCCAAACGTGGCCCTGTGGTATGTGGTGTACTGCAAGTCTCTATCTCAGCACCTACCCTTCTCAACATATATATGGAGCCATTGAGAATATTTCTCAAAATATTTCTCAATGGCATGACCTTACAATGCATCTGTATGCAGGTAATACACAACTAAATTTGAAAATATAATTGCTTCAAGAATAACTTTTAAATGTTGCTTATCAAGCCTTCAAGAATGAATGTTTTAGATCTTGTTCAGATCGAATCCTGAAATATATCAATTCATTTTCCTTTATAGATCTAATTACATTAACAGGAATGCTAACTGGCTTTTGAATTTGCAAACTCTTGGTTTCTCTTCCTTACCTGCTAGCAATTGAAAACCCTGGCATGTGGCTGGATAACCAGATTACCATGTCATGTCATTCAGCACACACAGTGTCTGCAGCCAGTTCACCACTGTACTCTTAAAATGTTGAAGCATTTTCTTCAACCTGTGGACAACAGATGGTCAGTTCACGCTGTTGTGGTGTCTCGTATTGACTACAGAAATTCAACTCTGATTGGAGAGTGAAAATTCAAACTTGAGCCACTAAAAGCAGTTTTTCATTTGCCAATCAGATTTGTCTCTAGGACAAACTAATTTGACAACATCACCCATGTATTAAGATAACTGAATCGGCTCCCCTTGGAATTCAGAATTAAATTAAAAGTGGAGTGCATTATTTACAAAGAGTTCAACGAAAAACAGTCAAATACTTGCAAAATTCATTAAGAGAGTTAAGAAAGAATCTTTCAGACCAGGAACGAAAATGTTTTTACATCGCTGGACTGATAACCAATCTTTCTTAGGTGCTACCACAGCCCTTTGGAATTCCCTGCCAGAGGAGATCAGATGCACTACAGATCTCCTGTCATTCTGGAAGAACCTCTTATTCAGTTCCACTCATACCACGAGTCCCACCTGTTTAATACATTCCTGACTCACTAATCAGCTTCTTCCTCTTACCATCGTTTTCTTCAAGCTCTAAGGCCTCATATCCCTTCTTCCATTCTGTTCTCTACAAGTCTACCTGCTCCGATGGGTTAACACAGTTCTAATGGTTGAGAAAGGGATACAAATATTACCTTTGTAGCTATATTTTTCCCTTCACCCCTCATCTACAGTTATTCAGTCTTTTATGATTGTCTCTCTCTTCCCTTCATGTTTGCTGCTCTACCTCCTCTACTTTTTCCCAGAGACACCTTTTATACCTCTCAAACACTACTTCCTGGCTCTTGAACTCTGGGACTCTCTAAACTTCATGTTGTCTGGTCGCACCTCCTTTTGTTCTCTTCTCGCATCTAACCATGCCATCCCAATGCTCTTACTCATCTAAGCTTTCCAGTTGTTCTTCCAAAGAAATGTAAAATGAAGTATTTTAATCAGTTCCCTTTGTCTCACCTTTTAGCACTTGTTTGTTGTATGTAAGTTCCTATTCAAATGTTGGACTGAACCTAGAACCCTATTCAGCTATCCTGGTGTTCAAATGATTCAGTGTAAGACAGAACCTGTGCTTTAATTTGTTAGCTTCTTCGTTAAGCGTGCTGACACCATTTTGGTATGCTGGGCCATATAAAAATGTAAAATAACTGAATTTACAGTTTGATGTTGCATGCGTCCTTATTCTTTCACATGTTCTGATTCAATAAGATTCAATTTCTGGGTAGTTTTCAATTAATGAGTAACGGACAAGCACAGATCTTGGGTTACAGTGAATTGCAGTGATAGGGACTAAAAAGGTATGGAGAATAACATCTCTGTGTTGAACATGGTGGTTTGTGGGTTACCAGCATGTGTTGGTTGGCAGAGCCCAAATCCCTGATTGATTTTTAGCCAGGAAGTATGCTGGAAGAGGATGCAGGAAACTGATGTGTAATACCTTGAAAACAATTCTCAGAAAATTGTGGATAGCACTTTTTTCCCTGAAAGCCATTCTGCTTTATGATGATGGGGCATGGCAGATGTATGCCTGGGAAGGTTGAAGTGGATTCTGGTTCAAAGGTTAAAAACCTTGTCTAATGCGCAGAAATAATATTGCAGTTTACAAGGATTTGGTTGCAGTTATGCAATTTACTATGTACTAGAAATTGATTAGTGCCTTAGAAGAACAATGGAGACATGGTCACATGTTTCTAATGTTAATTACTTGATGTAGTGGCTGTGGTGGTGATAAATGGAGGAGTAGTAAATAAAAGCACAGCTACATGGAAGGCTGGGGTTTGCCTCTTGAGTTAGAATTCATTGCAGCTGTTTTTTCAAGAATGCTCTAGATTTCAACTGTGAAAAGGGAACTTACTATTCATTTTAAGTTGTATGGGTTCCTGTAAAAACACTGTTCTATTGAGCTTCTGAAAATGTTTAAAGTACATTTTCAGGTGCCATCATAGATTATTATTGGGAGTGGTTCTTCACTCTTGGGGGTAAAAATGTCAATGAGAGACAATGAGCTTTTTGTACCTCACTATCAAAGTCCCATGTTTGTAGATTTGGAAAGGGGTCAGCCATCAGCTTAGCCATTAAGTGCTCTGTATTGTTATGGCTACTGTTTCTGGTCCCATAACTTGTTAGGTTAAAGTGATAACTAGGGCCTTCGAAGTCTTGGTTGTTCCTTTTCAACAATAAGGTTGCCTCAGACTGAGACTTGACAGTAGTCTCCTGTGTTACCAGATGCATCTCTAACTGGCCCTGATACACCTCAATATGTGTCACATGATCAATTACTTTTAGTGCCCTGCCCACAACTTCCATCCTCTTGGAATGCAAGGTAAACCTTTTTTGTGATTGTAATGTTAATGCCCAAGTCAGAAGCCATTACGCGGTCCAGAGTATTGTCAATCAAACCACTAAAATTTGAAATCTCTGTGGTAAGCTGTGGGGTGCATAAATACCCCCTCCCCCAGCTGATAGTAAATACTTTAATTGACCAATGGTACCATCAAGGCAACGGCAGAATTGAGATTAACATAGCGCTTTAGACAGAGGGTTTCTTGGATTTTACTTCCCCCTAAAAAGTTGATTAAGGTTTATAAATGGCTCTGATCAGTGACCCAAGCAGAAGCATGTGGAAAGAAAAGGTTTTAGTATGTATACTAGTAGAGCTTGCTATATCAAATGTAGTATAGCTGATGGATATGCTTGGATTAGTCTTGTGAACGCAGACTTTATCTCTGTGGTAGGCTTCACACAAGATCTTCTTTAGAAGTTGCACTCTCAGAGCTAGGATTTTTCAGAGTGCACAGACATGTACAATGAGAACAAAGGTTTAATATTTGAGAGTGAGGAATATATGTTTTTGGTCTGCAATAAAGCTGCAACTGCAAGGCTCAAAAGAAAATCATCAACATTGCTGCCCTAAATCATCTAAAGTTCTAGGACCAAATGCATCAAAGGGTTTTGCCCATTCTGTGTCTATGGGAAAATGTGTTCATACATATGGCCCCTAGTGTCTTCAAATTGTGAAAGAAAACGTTTGCTGGGGTGCTCAATCTGTAATACAGATGGTCAAGTCTGTGGCATTTACTCTCTTGCACTGCTTCCCCATCCAAAATCATCATGTGCCAACGAGACCCTCTTCATCACTGATGCAAGATGTGCCTCACCCTCTTTTGCTTCTTACTGTATTCCGTGATGCCAAGATGCCACTTGTAATACACAGGACTGCAAGTCAGAGAATGCAAAGATGCAGTAACCTGGCAGTTAAGATCCAGCAGGAGTAATGGTAGTTTTCACACATTGCCAAATCCACAGTTAACATCGCACTACTATCTTGTAGGTTTGCGTAAGTTCAGAGAAAAGATGAATGGGAGAGAGAAACAGAGACACTGGATATTGCCATGCTGCCTGGTTGCACAGCTGAAATTAGTCCACACAGCAGAATCATTGATACCTAACAATAATAGAAGATATTTAACATGACTATAGCATGGACATTGGAGCTTTAACTTAATATATTGTTTATGGTATTCTTGCTGACACTCTGTATTTCTACATTCTATCACAAATTGAACCTTGATTTTTCTTCTGAATTGATGCACAATTAAGGTTGATATAGTAAATGTGAATCACCCTGGGGCTTGTTTGATAAAGAATGCCTCAATATTAGTAAATAGCATTTCATACTTTGGTAACGTTCAAGTCGATAAGTGGATATCTGTAATTTAAAACGCATTTGTTGTATATATTCCTGGCCATCATATACATGCTTGAATTGATATCAGTAAACAACAATTCTATGCCCACATAATTCCATGGAAGTTTACAACAAGAAATAGTTCATGACACGCACAGGTAACTGCTTGTGGAATAACATGCAGCAATGCTGATATTCCTAGTGGATAACTCCTGGTTAAAACAACCAAATGCTATAGAGGTCATAATCCAATGGAAGACTCCTTGTGAAAACAAACAATTGCAGATATTTCTCTACTTCCAAGATGCTTTTCATCAACTTCATGGAAGACTGGGTATCAAAGATTTCAACAACAAGTGCCAGCTGCAGCAACAATGTATGATGATTACCTATCAAGGATGGCATAGACCATGAGGAACTTTTACTGTATGCATTCAAGATGGCTGCCACCATTGACAAGACCTTTGAGAGTCCTGTGGCCACATGGGACATATAGCCCTTCTTGTCTTTTTGCAGGCGTTTAAAGGTTCTATTGAGATAGGAGACATCTGTCCAAGCAGCGCCCAAACTCTGTGCACACTTTCATCTGCCTCTCCTCCTGAAGACATATACGATCAGGATTCTGGGTAGATCGTCACGCCCCGTGCTAAAATCCTGATGGAGGCATCCAATGTTGTTTCTACCTTCCTGTGCCCCAGAAGAAGAAGCTACCTGGAGCAAGCGGGCCACTATGGAGGAGGCAGAAAGAGAAAGAAAGAATATAGTCCAAGGCTGCAGAGAGGCAGGGCAGGATGGAGCCAGTGCTAGGAGTCATCAGGAGAAAGGATTCCCTTAACAGCCTGTGAATAACAAACAGGCAAACACAGATGTATTCCTGTTTGTTCTAGTGGAAGCAGTGTTCTTGATTGCACTAAGGAGAACCTCTGAAAGAACCTTCCATGACAACGGTATTCCTTGGATATACAGATCAGTCCTCTGGATGTAGGCATGGTAGTTTGTAAGCACTATGAGGAAAATAGGCACTATCAATTTGAGACTTTTTTTTTAGATTAAGATGGCCTGTCATTCTTTTTGATACTGTGATTTCCTCAATACACCAATACTTAGTCTAAGCATTGCACATGATATCCATACATTTTTAGTTGTTCTAGATTTCCTGTATTTTGGCACCGAAATAGATATACTTTACAAGTAAGTATACAATTGGTTGGTTTACCATCATGTGAAGGATATGTGCTCACTCAGAAATGGAATCTGGCTCCTGCTCTGACCCCCCATCAAACTCCTAGCTCAGCTCACAACACTTGTTCTGGTAGGGAATCATAATAAAAGTGAAGAATATACTTCCATTCCCTGGGCACAAGAGCGCAGTGGGTGTATTAATCAGGATTCTGCAATGAGCGGAAATCCATCACAGTCTTTTCACCGCGACACAACGGAGGCATCATTCATGCTTACCTGTTTGGTATAATGAAGTACAAGCCAGAACTGTCTGCAAAAATAAAACATGTCCTGAGCTTTCATCTGTCAGATGCAGTTTGGAGTGCCAAGAAAAATGGAAATAGCAGAGTATGAAGCTGAGGAATTGGAAAGGTATAGTGCAATCTATAGTTAGAGTCATCGGGGATTCATTTTGGTGCCTGGAGAAACACCACCTTAATCTTCTCAGTTTTCATTATTCTTCTTTCTATTACTCTCAGCTCTAGGTTACAGTATGCTATTTCACGCTTTCACCTAGTCTTGTTACATTCTCCCATGATGAAGCTGAGCTATTCTTATTTTATGTAACTTCCTCTGTCGATAAGGAACAGCTTATTTCACAGAGGTTGTTGGAAGCAATCAGGACCCTGAGCAGAAATTTCCTCATTTTGCTCTAAAACACCTGTACTTGGAGGACCATACAACAATGGGACATGTAAAACGTAAATGTTTTAAATCCGCTTGTTCTAGTGAACATGTCCAACACGTCTCAGGAAGTTCTGAATAAATCTTATGCAAAACCACAGGAGATAGGAGAAATCTGTTATATATAAAGAAAAGTGTTTGTGTGGTGTTTGTCACTCTAGAGGACTTCCTGATTTTGGCTCAATTTGTTGTCCAAATGGAGACAGACCACTCCGTTTCCAAATCGTGTTACAGAGATATCTCTGTACTTGTTTTGTCTCTCTCTTTGGTGCTTGACTGTAAACAGTAATAGATTGTAGAAGCTTTGGGACTGGTGTTCAAAAGGACTTGTGAGCGATTAGGAGAGGGTGAAGCAGAAAGCGGAAAAGATTGAGACTGAGTACAGGCAGTGTAAAGAGCATTTTGTAATAGTCTATATTTATGTTGAAATGAGGGGGAGATGTCAAAAATAGTACAAGCTCATGAGAAAGATATAGGAGTGTTATGATCAAAGAGCTTATTAACCTAAATTAGGTATTTTTTGCTTCCAGGATTTCCAATAAATAGGCTTATTGGTAATTAGTATGAACCTGCTATGCCAAATAGCACTAAGATCCGTGGGAGCAAAGGATAGTATAGGTTCTAGCAATTCACATGAATGTTTCAAAATAGGAGTGGAGAGGGTTTGTGGTTTGCGAGTGAATGACAAATATTCATGAAAAGAGAAAGGGGAAAGAAAATCCCTTTCAATGTCAACCCAAAGTGGACTATTGGTTGGAGAGTCGGACACCCAATAAGAAGATTGTTGCAGCAAAAAAGCCTTGTGGAATTTAATAAAATCAAGGAAGTTTACACCACCATCACATTTTGGATGCATTAGTTTTAACAGTGACATACAAGGTTTTTTATTGTTCCAAAAAAGTGAGGAGAGCATGGAGCTAATCTTCTTGCAAGATTTAAGTGGTTTAAAATATTAGGAACAAGCATAATTTTAATACTATCAAGTCGGCCCCACCACAAGAGATATAAGGGGTGCCATCTACCAGTACATTTAGTTAACTTATGAATATATTTCTCTATGTTCAATGATAAAGAGGTTTTAATAGATTGAGTGAACCACAGGCAAAGGAATTTAATATGCTTAGAACTCCATGTGAAGTTGGATTCTAAAATAAAATCATGTTTAAACGTATATTTAGTCAGGGGTGATATTTCGCATTTATCCTTATTCAACTTATGACCGAATACTGAAGAGTAAGATGTAACTTCATGTAAAAAAGCCAGTATTGATGATTGAGGATGTGAACGAAATAATAAAACATAGCCAGCATATGCTGCTAGCTTTATCTGCTGACTATTATGTGCAAAACCATGAATATCTTGATTCTGTCTTATTTTAGATAAAAAGGTTCTATCGCCAAACTAAAAAAAAGGTGAAAGAAGGCATCCCTGATGAACATCTCTACTTAAAGTGAAGTATGCGGCAGTAAGGCCATTTTCAAAAATAGCTCCTTGTGATGATGTTTAAAGAAGCAAAATCAGAGAAACTATTTTCGGTCCAAATCCAAACCATTTGAGCGTATGAAAGATAAAAGGCCAGTAGGCTTCGTCAAAGGCTATCGCTGCGTCTAGGGCAATTGCTGCTAAAGGTTCAGATAAATGAAAGGCTTTTGATAAAATGTACAAAAATAAGCGTGTATTATTGGAAATATATCTTCCCTTAACAAAGCCCGATTGTTCTTTACATAGGAGTCCTGAGAGGAAGTAATCTAATCTTAAGGCTAGAGCTTTAGAGAAAATCTTATAAACAATGGTAACAAGTAAAATAGGCTCATAATTCTTGAAGTAATGGGGGTCTTTCTCCTCCTTCGGAATAAGGCAAAAAAGAGCATCTAAAAAAGAACCAGCAAAATTGCGTGAAAGTGAAAAAGAGGTAGTGAGAGCATGTCATTTTGGAAGAAGTAACTGAGAAAAGTGTGTAAAGAATTCAACTGTAAATCTATCTGGAACTGGGGCTTTATCCTTTTTAAGTATATTCAATGCATTGTGTAGTTCTGTCTGAGTCATATCCGATTCTAAAGTTGTAAGATCAAGCTGAGTACAAGAATGCTTTTGGATATTAGAAAGGTAATGAATTAATGTCAGAATCATAGGTCGAATCCTCTGGCATAAATAGTGACTAATAAAACTGGAGGAATTCTGCCTGAATATCTTAGTCCTTATGTTACGGTATCTGTTGTGCATCTATAATTGATTCAAGTTTGAGTTTGTTACTCTTAACTTTAAGATAATTTGAGAACAATTTGCCAGATTTGTTTTGACTGCCATAACATTTTGGACTAGATTTTAGTAAGTAAAGTGAAGCATTTTCCTTAGAGGATTTATTGAATTGAAGTTTGATGTTAATACATTCTGACAAGCACTCTTTTGATTTAGAAGTGTAGTAAGAATGTTCTATTTTTCTTATTTTTGCTACAAATTTCCGCAATATGAGTACACAATTTCTATTTTTTTCCCAGCAACATAGCTAATGATAAAGTTAGGAGCAGAGCCCTTGAAGGCATCCCAAATGGTGTAAAAATGCAAAGTGTCTGTTTGGTTAAAATGGAAGTATTCATGAAAAAAAAAAAAAAGATGAAGTGAATTCAGCATCTGAAAGAAGTGAATTATGAAAACGCCATTGTTTTGGTAGGTTCGATTTAGTAAGAATGTATAATTGTAAGGAGACGGGGGCATGATCGGATATTAGAATAGAGCCTTTATCCGCTGAAAGTAAGATTGGGGATATATTATGTGATATAAAAATATAGTCTACTCTTGACTGAGTGTGATAGATTGGGGAAAAATATTGTCTCGTAGAGTGAGATTACAAAGTCTCCAAGCATCTATGAGATTCCTCTGTTTGAGTGCCTGGATGAAAGGTTTTCAGCTTTATTTGGTGTGTATGTGGCTTTAGAGTTTCAATCGATAAAAGGGTTGACAATTTGATTACAATCCCTCGCAAAAATAACATCAGGATATTGCATGAGTTGTTGGGTAAAATAAGACCTAAATTGACAATCAGTAGTGGTAGGACCATAAACATTAAATAGCTTGGTAAATAACCATTGACCATTATCATCTGACTCTTGGGATATCAATTGAGTACCAAGTGATTTATGACACAGAGTTATAACACCATTTCTCTAACCATCTTCCGGTAAAAAGAAAACATCACCCACCCAATCTGTCTTCAGTTTTAGTGACTCAGTTCAGTTCAGTAATTCTTTATTCAATAGTTAAAAACATCATAAAAGTACACATATCAACAATTTTAAAAAAAGAATTACATTACTATGAATTCCAGCATTTCATTAATTAAAATATAAAGACAATTAACACAATGCTCAACACGGGGCCCTTCAAGCACCCACCCCTCTAGTGTTTCTTAGCTTTACAGCAGTCTTAATAAAATTCATAATGCAACTCAGTGACCATGGGTCATGAGCTCTTTGCAAGAACAATAAAGCCATTTTGGCTTGACGAAACTTCTCTTTTTTTTAAATCCCAACCAGAAACTTACGTCTAGGGTACTTAAAAAGAGGACACAAAAGTACAAAATAAAGGGTGTCCTGCGGAGACAAGTTGTCGCAGCCGCAGGCACCTTTCTGCTCAATCGACTGTGACTCATTTTCTGAGAGATGTGATTCCTGAGTGAGTGCTATATTGGCCCCAAGTTTTGATAAATGTGTTAAAACACGTTGTGACTAAATTGGGGAGTTTAAACCAGTGACGTTCCAGGAGAAAATTTATAGAGACAAGAAGACATTACAAACAAAAATTTCCTACCAGATATATCATACAGGAAATTAGACACTAACCATGTAACAACAAGTGTGTTTGAAAAAGCTTTAAAAGACAGTAAATGGAAAATGAAGAGGACAGAAAGGGAATTAATTAAAAAATGATAGCAGGAAGAGGATAGAGAAAGGTGGTATATAAAGTAGTAAAGTCTAGGATCAGAGAGGGAAAAAGACACTAATAAGATAATGAAGAAAGAATAAAACATACCTGCAAATTCCCAAAAATGACAGAAGGGTGAGACCAAATGGAACACATGACACATCCGAAACTTTAAGGGAAAAGAGCGCAAGGAGGACTGCAGCACATGAGACAGGGTACGAAGACAGGCACAAATAAAGAACAAATCTTTTAGGCAAGAGAAATTTGTTATTAGAACAATACCTATCATAATGCTTCTAAATTAGTAAATAATATTATAAATGAGTATCATTATAATAACATGAGAAAAGTCACATTTAAGTAACTAAGATCACCAAATAGAGCATGTGATGTTAAATATATTAAGATTTAGATGCTCCAGACATACCCATAGTCTCTATCTTGCAGGTGTCGATAAAACTATTTAGTCTAGTGGGATCCTCATAGGTGGCTGTCTTATTTCTATATTTGATCTTAAATAAACAAGGACGAAACAAGCTAAATCTAACACCCAAAAAATGAAATGCTGGTCTCATTACCTGCCCATGTAATACGTTTAGTCAATTTGGCCACTGAAAGAACATTAAGTAGGTCAGTATATTCCCAAAAATAAAGAATAACTCCTCTTGGTCTTCTAGAAGTGGAAGCAACAGCAGGCTAGTGACCCAACATGTGAGCACGTTGGATATTAAGTTAAGTTCTTTCTGGCATACTCAATAAATTAGGAAAAAAGAATTTAAAGAAAGTCATAGGCTCAGTGCCTTCAATGCCTTCAGGTAGACAATAAATATGTAGATTGTTTCTCCTGTTTCTATTTTCAAGGTCTTCAAATTCTTTCTGAAGTGAGGAAACTTCAATCAATCAATCAGTACTTGTTAAGAGTGGCTACTCACCCTGAGGATCTCAACAGGCTGGGGGGGGGGGAGTTGCAGGTCCGAGCCAGGTCTTAAGATCCTGCCTGAATGGTGTCAGAAACGGAGAGAGCCTGAGGTAGAGAGGCATGGCGTTCCAGGATTTGGCAGTGAGGTAGGAGACGAATCTTCCTCCGGTCCTGGTCCTGCAGATCCACGGGATGGTGGCAATGTCCAGTTGTGCGGAGCGCTGGTGTCTGGTGGGTACATGGAATGAGAGGCGGTGGTTTAGGTATGCTGGTCTGACGTTGTGGAGGGCTTTGTAGGCGAGGGTGAGGAACTTGAAGGTGACTCTTTTGTTGACTGGGAGCCAGTGGAGTTCTTGTACGTGTTCGGAGATGTGGCTACGACGGGGAATGATGAGGACCAGTCTGGCTGCTGCGTTCTGCACATCCTTTGTACAGTGCATTGCCATGGTCGAGTCTGCTGCTGATGAGTGTGTGGGTGACCGTCTCGAGCCTGAAAGGTATTCACTTTAAGTAGTGGTTCATGGTTCCAAAAGACGTGATATGTTGCTCAGCTGTGGAAAGTCTTTCTTCCATCTGAGACCGCCTGTCACTGAGATGCTGTATTTTAACGTTAGTCTCCTCCATATATCGGCGCAAAGCACAAATCTTCTCTAGTAGAAGATTCATGGATACAGTAGGAAGAGATTTTGTAGGGGATGGTGGATCCTTTTTGAGATGTTTGGTGGCTGTTTTCCAGATAATTGAGATGAAGGAGCCGCCGCAATGTGTGAAGAGTAGTCACCCCTAGGTAGGGAAGCCACAGAATCTTCCATCTTGGAGAACTGAGAGAAAATACATGAAATCATGACCAATTTGTGTGAGGAACACGTCAGAGGTAATTTGATTTTGTTTCAGTCTTCCCATATAAAAGTTAATCACAAGTACATTGAAGAAACACTTTGTATGCCAAATATAAAAGAGCACAAGTGTAATACCTGCTGAGGAGGTGTATAGTCTCATAAACATGCCAAAATGGAATGCCAGCAAACCAATATCTGGTTGCATGACGGTCTATTATTGTTATATGTCTTTGTTAAATCACACATATGGCACAGTTAGTAGCATGAGAGAAAAACGTGGTCTCATGAACTATAATGATTTAGGTATTGTAACAAAGTATTCAGTCATTGTGCCATAATATAAAAATGACATTCAAGCACATGCCTTGAAGTTTTACATATCTTAGCAGATAAAAAATCTAGGTACAAGCTTAAAAGCAAGTTATTACTATCTCCACCACGACGTAACGTCACAATATGGCGCGCTTTGCAATGAAATGAATACGGGTCTTCCTCAGGACAGTAAAATGGAAACACACCTTACTCATTTGTTTTAATTGTTTTGCCCCATATAGGCTGCTTACGTATATTTTACTGTCCTGAGGAAGACCTGCTGTAACGCTGGTCCAATAGTGCATACCTCCGGGTCGAAACGTCGACGCTCTATATCAAGTTCATGACACCTTTTCACCTACTCACGAAAGTCACTTTTTGTTTATCTGTTGATAAAAAATGTCTATGTGGCTGCCATATATATATAAAAAACAATAATATACCATGACAAAATTGAGTGGATCTTCGAAATGAAGCTACATCAATCAACTTACCAGGGAGGCAATCAATGAAGTGCAAGTGCAGCTGGAGGAACCCTTCAGAGTGCTGAATAGGCCTCAAGATAAGAGAGAAGGCGAAGTATTAAAGTGGCGCACGGATGAGAACAAGATGGAGAGTGTCCAGTGTAAAAACCCCAGGAGTGACACTCCCGAGAAGACAAAAAGACAGATTGAAGGTGGAGAGACATCCAGGGCTTGCTTAGCAAACCCACTAAGAAAGTGAGAAAAAGAGCCCACCCAGTCCTGATGGGGTTTGTGGGATCTCAGTGAGAGATGCAGCAGTGGTAAGAGGACAGTGTGGGGAGTCCCTCAGCTCCGGGTTGAGGGGATGAGATTTTCAGGTGGCCATTGGGAGCAAATGTTTTCCTATTGATTTTGCGAATAACCAGAACGCAGAGGAGGTGTGTACAGTCAAGGCTGCTGAGAAGGCCCAAATACCAGACATTGCAGATTCTGGAAGGTGCAGTGCTTATATAGATAAGCATCAAGGAGAAAAGGACCCTGGGAAACAATCTTGAAGCAAATTATATAAAATCACAGTACTAACATCAAGGGAGTGCGTGTGTAATATGGCGGGGGGCACCAAAAGCACTAGAAATGAACAGGACAAATGAGAATCTATTGAAGTGAAGCAGAAGGTGCCACTAAGTATGTATCCATATAATTGGTGTGTTCTGATGTACGAGGCAAGCTATACAGAGACTGCTATTAGGAGACCATGCAACCTTAAAGTGGAAAAGTGCTGCTCTGGTCTTGCGTTACCCTGGCCCATAACATAGGAGGACAATACTTTCAAACAGAGCAATATTCATGCTTTGGTGCTGCTCAAAGCAATAACTGCACAAGCGCAGTAGGAAGAACAGCTGGAAGAAAAGAGAGGCAAAGAGATTGATAAGGGAGGTCTTTCCTTTCCCAAAGGTATGTACACTTGCTTACCAGATCTGATAAAACACTTGGGTAAATTTCTTTCGAAGGCACTTCTGATCAGGGAAGTGACATTTCTGACCCCTAATGAGACATGCATGTTCTTGACTCTAGAGTAGAGGCTGCAGAACAAATGATGGAATCTATGTCACATTTATTTATTTATACATTTATAGAGCGCTTGGTTACACCAACGGTGTGTCCCCGCGCTAGAGATATCTCTGGAGAGGGTGGCTGATTGCCTGCAAGTCCGGCTGCTATGTAAATTCATTGACCATGTCTATCCTAGCTATGGTTGTACAAATAGCCAGGTCTTTAGTAGCTTGCGAAGTCTTCTTTCGCATGGCTCTCTTCTTAACTCCAACAGAAGACTATTCCAACATTTTGCAGCTCGGTACCTGAAGGAGCGCTCCCCCATTCTCGCTCTGACAACTCTTGGTACCTTCACTAGGTCCTTGTCTAGTGATCTCAGGCTACGTCCTGGTATGTATCTCGTAATTAGGGGTAACAGATATCTAGGGCCTTTTTTTAATAAGATGCGATGGCAGTGGCACATTGCCTTAAACATGATTCTTTTTTCCACTGGAAGCCAGTGGAGCGCTGTCAAGATTTGTTTAGTGTTAGTTCTTGTTGGCAGGCCGAGAACTAGACGTGCCGCCGCATTCTGTACTTTCTGTAATTTGGATAAACCTCTCTTTGTAGTGCCTAGATATAGTACATTACCATAGTCCAGTTGAGAGGTTATTACTGAGTGTACAATGGTTTTCCTGGCATTGGAAGGCAGGAGATCTAAGACCTTTCGCAAAGTTTTCATAGCAGAGTAGCATTTCCCAGCTACCTTACTGATATGGCTTTCAAAAGTCAATTCGGAATCAAACCAAACCCCTAGATTTTTAACTTCTGTTTTAGGGGTCGGTATTTGGCCCAAACAGTCCGGCCACCACGTGGTAGACCAGATTGATGGCATCTTACCAACAATCAGCACCTCTGTTTTATTACCGTTTAGCTTGAGGCAGTGATCGGACATCCAGTGGGCTACCTCTTTTAGACAGTCAGAGAAACGGGCGCGCAGCTTGGTCCTTGGTCTGTGATAGCAGCACAATAAGCTGTGTATCGTCCGCATAAGATACAATTGACACCTTATGTTTCTCTACGCTCTCAGCCAGTGCACAGCCACATACATGCTAGGTCAATGCAATTGCCATGGTCTCTTTGGATTTTCAAGTAAAGACTATTATAGAGAGGTGTGAGGATCTCGAAAACAAGTCGGGGAGAGACAACGTTAGGATTGAGTATTTGAAAAAAGGAGCAGAGGAAGATAATATCAGTAACTGATTCCAGTGTCTCTTCAGAAACGTGTTAAAGGCAGATGATTTAATATATGTGTCCTGGAAAGAGTTCACAGAGTGCAGGAGGAAACCCAACAAAGGAACTATTACCATTGGATAGTGGGTCCACTCTACAACATGCAAATACAATATCGCTGGTTCTTCCTGGAGGCTCTCCAGTTAGTTCTCCAATTAGGCAGGGAAATCATGATGAAATGAAGGATGGAGGCAAAATAATGCAGACATTCCAGGGGGGTGGTCATGAGTTCAGAAATCGACATAAGGAGCTGAGGATTCTATTAACCTCATATGCAGGTACCTACTTTATACAATTACATCAGTATTTGGCAACATAATTCCAATTATTCTATTGTTAATGGAAAGCCATATAGCATATTAAAAGTTATTAATTAAATATATTTTCCTGAGGATTGTATTTCCACATTATTTTTTCAAATTAAATACATAGTAAACACATATATTATTAACATTATGTAAAAATTATATCTTTATTAATTTGGAAGATCTTGATGATGTAATTGTAGGATCTTCTATGTGGATGCAGAAAAGAAAAACAACGGCACTGATTTGATTAAAATATGGATACATTTTAACTTAAATAATATGTATTTTAGCTTAATTTTTTGTTAAATGATCTACCACAAATAATTCAAATTCAACGTCAAATATAATTATACATTGTCTGACAATAAAGAAATTGTTGACCTAATAATGCTTTCTTTTGTAGATGCAAACTTTGTAAATGTGGTTTAAGGAAATAAACAAATGAATCAATATTTCCCTGATGACCCATTTAGAAAAGTAGTCAACAGTTACTTCAGTCAGATTATCCTAGTTGAAAGGATTAATAGTGTTTGATGTTTATCCAAAAACATGTTATACAGGAGCCATCAACAGAGCAGCAGTTTCTAATGATAGTTTTTCCTTGTGTACCAACCAAGCAGCAAATGAATGATACCCATGATATTGAGTTTAGGAATAATTATTATTTTAATAACTCTGAATTTGGTATTATCCATGCTATAATGTGACTCAGAAGACATTTTGCAAAATGCTTTTTTATGCATTGACTTACATTTGAAAGCCAAACATGGAGAAAACTTTGATTGACAATAACAAATACTCTACTGTTCTCTGTTCCCACACTTCTCCTAGTAAAAAGAGTATAGCTCTTTAATGTCTGGGCCTGTCGTCCGTGTCAGGAAGACCCTCAAAGCCCCACAAGGAAATATCAAGATTTTTCACTCATTCTGACAGTGTGGATAGAAGCAGTATTTTTGGCTCAGGTTCAGCCAGCATCCATTGAAACCTACCAACCACATACATTTGTTAAAACTTGATACCTAGTGCATGGATCTGTCTATATTTTCGTATCCGAAACACCCTGAAGACGTCAAACATTGGCTAAAATCACAGATGTTCCTCATTTTTATCTGTGGAGAGCCACAAGATTTGTACCATCAAGCAGTTCCACCCTTCTCCTGATAAAAGCAGTGCCTCAATGGTGTGGGTGGGCCCATCGCCTCCAAGAGGAAAGGCCTCAAAATGCAACAAGGAAACATCAATATTTTTGTAACATTCATATTTTTCCTTACAAATTTACACATTCTACCCATTTGCATAGCTGTATTATTTAGACTCAGGCCTGGCCAGTACCCAGGGAAATCTACCAACCCAATACATTATTTATAACTAGGCACCCAGGGGAGAAAAGAGTGATGTGACTTACAAAGATTCCACTACATTTTCTTACCAGAATGCTCTGCAAATATCAACCTTTAGCTAAATATCAACCTTTAGCTAAAATCGAATATTTTCCTCACATTTTTTAGAGAAAAATCTGCCAAGATCCACCAAATTCCCATTTCCCAGCATTCCACAGTTATTGTGATATTATGTTAAAATAATTTCTAAAGCACTCCGCTGCCCCAGAAGAGTGCTGATCCCTGATGCAACAAAAGCGGCAAAAATGTATGCCAGTGCACCTTAGAGGAGAACAGATGCAGTCTAGGCTAAGAACAGCCAGGTCCTTAACTGCTTCTGAAAGCTCAGATGGTTTTGGATCTTTCTTAACTGAAAAGGCAGAGAGTTTCATAAGGCCAGAGCTAGGACCCAAAAGGAGCGTCCTCCCATTCTGGCTCTTCTGATGTAGGATATAAGAGCCAATTTCAAGTCTGCCGAGCGTAAGGCTCTAGTAGGCAGAAACGGTTGCCTCAAGGTGGCCAAACTGGGGGACCCTTGCTTGTAAAATGATAGAAACGGTACCTGACTTGTGCAGGTGGGCCTATCACTCACTATAGGAAATGGTCCAAAACTCAACAAGGATACATCAATTTATTTTCTTTCTAATTCGTTCATTCTGGCAATGTGGGTAGGTGCAGTATATGGGTCTGGACTCATTCAGCAACCAGGGAACATACCAACCCCATTCATTTCTCCAAATGTCAAACTGTCACTAAAATCTCAGATTTACCTGGAAAATCTGTGAGAGAAAGTTCTTGAATCTGAATGGAGCCACAAATGTCCTACCGCCCAGCATTCCCACACTTTTTCTGCTGAAAACTGAATCTTACTTGTGTGGGTAGGCCTATCACCCATACCAGAAAAGACCCCAAAACTCAACAAAGAAACATCACAGTTTTTCCTTTCAAATTTGGTCATTCTGGCAATGTGGATATCTGCAGTATTTGGCTCCATACTCGGCCAGCACCCTAGGAAACCTACAGACACCATACAATTGTTTTAATCAGAGCAGAAAACTTGTTGCTAATTTAAGAATAGGGGCCAGGATGGGCTGCCCCCACTGCCTATCCCCAGCTTCCATTGGGATTGCTGCCCCCTTGAGGCAGGTAGGGGGTTAATACCACAGACTGTTGGTGTTTTAGGGGTGCAGTTATGGCCCAATGGCAGGGCGGGTTGGCTGCTCCTATTTATTATTTAATAACCTGCTCCTGGATTTTAGTGTGCTTTCCGCCCACCACAGGGGGGGCAGATTGGGAGAAACCTCCAATCTGCCCTTCTGGGGTGGGGTGAAAAGACTATTAGGCCTATATCTTCTTTTCATGGATGTAAAATACCCATTAGGGTATTTTACCCCTCTGGGGAGAACAGCCATTTCCATAGAGGGCAGAAAGACTGTTGGGGTCTTTAGGATGGGAGTACAGCCCGATGCCTGGTTCGCACTTGCTCCACCCCATTTCATTTTATGAATTTGAAAAGTCCTGGCGTCTAGTGGGCTTTCTGCTCTCTGGAGGAGGGCACTTTGGGGATAAACTCACCAATCCAGCCCCCGGGGATGAAAAGACTGTTAGAGCCTATTGGGGTAGGGATTCTTCCCAATCTCTCGATGGGCTGCCCCCGCTCTATTTATTTTTCATAAATGTGAAAAGCCCTGGTTACTTGTAGGCTCGCTAAGCTTCAAAGATGACAGATTGAGGTTAAATCTGTTCAATCTGCCCCAATGGGGCTGAAAGACTGTTGCTGGTTTTAGGGTAATATTTATCGCCTGGTGCTAGGATGGATGGGAGCCCACCTCATTTTGTTTTAGACTATCCGTGGTATCTAGTGGACATTCTGTCCACTCTGGTGGTGCAGATTATGCATACATATCAAATTTACACCTATAAGGCAGAAATACTGTAGGTGCTTCAGGTGTGGTGGCTATAGCATGATGGGCTGGCCCCTCTCCCTTTTCTTTTTAGCAAAAACTTCCTCTGGCTTTCTCCCTGCTACGGCCGGGGAGGACAGCCCTGGTGTCTAGTGGTGTTATGCCCTCCTGTGGAGGGCATAATGTGATAAATCCCACAATTTGCTCCAAGTCAGAGTAGATAGACTATTGAGGCATTTGGAGGGGGTAAATCCCAATGTCTGGGTGGGCAAACCCCACCTCATTTCTTTTTCATAAATGTAAAAAGCACTGGTGTCTAGTGAGATCTCAGCCCCACCTCTGGGATGGAAGATTGGGGGTAAATCCCCCAAACTGTCCCCTGTAGGCAGATGAAACTGTTGGTACCTTTAGAGACGGAGGTATTGGTGATGCCAGGATGGAAGAACATCCACTGCATTCTTTTAAAGAAAATGCCCTGACTTCTAGTAGGCTTTCTTCCTCCCTTTTGGGCAGATTGTAGGTAAACCCTTGCAGTCCCCCTCCCTGGGAGGAGAATGACTTATTTTGCCCATTGTTGGGGGGGAAAACACTTTGACATGACTAGAGGGACACTACCACCAAAAATCTATGCTTCTATGCCAAGTCCAACTAACATGCCATAGGGACAGGGAGGAGAAAGAGTTTCTTAATCAATATTAAATATGTAGTGTTATAAAGGGCTTTGCCTCCAAAGTGGATGCTCACCTTGTAAATTTGCAGTTAATTGGCCCCATTATTAATCTTGATTTACTGACATTACCTCCTGATGTAAATAGGTAAATGGGCACTTTGCAGTCTTGTTAAGTTTAAAAATATATATATATATATATTTATTTATTAATTTTCAGCAAAAACAGCAAATATGACAGACATAGGTCACAGATAAGTACATGCAAAGCAGCGACATCAGTGCCTTATGACGATGTGATATAGAATCCAGATTAGTACAAATACACCATTAGGATATAGCACATAGCAGAGTAGCTATACAGAGGAAAGAACAATTTATCAGCTGATAGGAAATAAATATCACACATGTAGAGAACGGCCTGGATGGATTATAAATGAGAACAAACTTGCGCGGGAAAACACATTAGTGCAGCATGGTAGTAGCCAATGTTGAAGTCGTGGGATGTGACGCGTGTGGAGAGTGAGTATCTCGATCTGCCTCGACCGGGTGTTCAAGGAGATACATCTTAAGTGGATCCCAGAAATCTTGGGGCCGGAGGTCAGGGGGAGAAGTTCCGAATAGATGAATGTCTGGTCTTGCCAAAAAATCATGTCCTTAATCCATTCCTTACATTTTGGTGCTCTGCCGCGACCCCATCTGCATGTTTAGTTTTGTACTCTGCATCACACTGATCATGTTGCTTTGCAACCACTTGAAGGTGCTTAATTGTGGATAAGTCAGAGAATTTCAACAAGTCAATGACTGAAGTACGGTGGACCACTCCTGATAGAGATCAGGGTGTATATAATATCCCTACTTCCACAGATAGAGTAATCTCACAGTTACACGCACATACATTCTTCATACACTAGGGCCCATTTCACTAACATACACTCAAATACTCTACCAGCAATAACCTGTGGAAAGAAAAACTCCTAAACACCCTGCATCTATATCGGGGTCGATAAGATCTGGTTATTGAGACTGCCCTTAAACATAATCTAAACAATCCATACAATAATAATCAAAATAGGATACTCAATAATTGACAAAAAATAAGAACTAACACCATATTCAAATTATATTGCTTTATCTAAAATTAGTCAAAGAAATCAATCAGAATAAATCATTTTTCTCATAGTTACCTATTCTAGCTAAATGTCAGAACGGGTCAGGACAAGTCTCTCGGTAAAGTCTCTCAAGACGAAGTCCTCTCAGCAACGATCCTCACCAACGCAGATTCGAAACGCGGCAAAAGGCAAATGGCAAGTGGCAAAGCCCTCTCTAGGCTAACAATTCTTATAGCAAATTGAACAAAGAAAAACATAATTTGTAATAACTTCTTCCGTCAAACCTCTGAGCAAAGCGAGAAGGAAAGGATGTAGCATCGCTACATTTAAAAATCTCCGCTCAGGAAAAATCACAAAATAAACATAACGGAACAGGAACCAAAAAATACATTTGTATCGTGTAGTTCCACATCTCCTCGGCAATTAGATCATAGTTCAGAGTCTTTCTTTAAAGCTCCTTTGTTTCCCAAAGCTGCCAAGGACGCTTCATTTCACTTGGAGATCGCCCAAAACTGCTGCTGTCTTCACGGAAATTTTCAATCAAGCAAAGCAAGGACTGTGGTCAGCTGACTTCAGGACCATATTCAGCAAGGCTCTCTCTCGTCACGAATTCTACTCGAGGCCAGGTTTTGCAAATCGGCCATCTTTGACTAGGCCACAATAGGCCACAATAGACCATCTTAATTAAAAGAAACAAAAACAACGTTACCACAGCATAGTGATTAAACAGTGTTAACCCCACTAATACCCTTATGTGTATGCAATTATCTAGCTCTTGCAACATAGAAAAGCATTAATTCAAAAAGCATTTCGTGCTTAAAAATAAACAGCACTCAGCAACGTTTAAACATGAAAACATGCACATTATTGTCAAATAGCACATTTATGCATCCCCACGTGTAATTCTCTCTTGTTAAAACAAACGTATTGATTCATAAAAAAAACATTTACACAAGACAAATAATTAATAATTAATAATTAGTAAATTAATATAACAAATAGACATACCAGAGCTTCAAAACCCAGTTATTTTCAAACTGAAAACTCTGCTCTAGCAATCCCCCCTTTGGTGATTTTATCACCAAATAAACCCAAAAAAAAAATTAGTGAAAATTTAGTCCCATTTTAGGAGAAATCGGAAATGTCTTTTTCCCATTACACAACACTACACACCAGTCACTCTTTCATCATCCCTCTTTGTTTCCAAATAAACACTCTCCCTCAATTCTTCTAATTCAATTTCTTGTGGTTCTCTTTTCAACCTTTTGTTTTTCTTCTCTTTATTCAGTTTCAGTTTCTTCTTCCCTCCCCTGTTTTTACAACACACACACACTAATCTCAGTATCAGTAAACCAATAATTATGCAAGTTAAAGGAAACAATATTCTACCTATAATAGTACTACCTATTTTTGCAATAAAATCTTTAACAGCTATCACTTTATTAGCTATTTTAGTCCATAAACTCTCAGCTTCAAGTGGTACTAATTCTTCATGCAAATCAGTAATATTTTTGATATAGACCTTCAGGTCTTTGCTTTCATTTGGAATGTAAGTGCAACAATGTTGAACTTTCAGCATTCCACAAACTCCACCCTCCTTGGCCAATAAAATATCAAGGGCAAGTCGATTTTGCATTGACATGGCACGTACGGCACTTAATTCCGTATTCACTAAAAGAAACCCCCCAGCGGTATTTGTCGATAAGCGATCTACCACTGTTGACAGTTTCCGAATTCCATAAGCATTTAAAGAAATTCCCACTGCTGGAATTAAAACCCCAAAAATATCACCCACAATTTCAGACCAAGTTTCTCTCTTGAAACACATTAGTAAATTAATATGTTCTACATCTGTTATTTTATCTATATGAAAAATCTTTGGAAAGACCAAACCCACATAACACGTGCCATACCAATGGTCAGGCAACTTGTAATAAGCCTTGTTCCCACAAACATAATACACTCCTGGGAAAACTGTATCTTCTCCACCTCTGAAACCCCAACCTGTTGCAATGAAGTATGTATCATGGCACTCACTAGTCCCAACAAAATATGTATCATATTGGGATTTCCTTCTTGTAATGCATAGTTTACCCTTTTGTGGTACATCTAGAGCTAAAGTTGGACTAGCCCCATTTCTCAATTCTTTTCCCATCTCAATGTCCCAAATTGTTTCACTCACTTCATATTTCCCTGCTTTCTCATGCATGTTCAATCTCCTTTCCTCTACCATATCCAGGAAAGCTTTCTCCTCTTCTTTCAGACTGCAAGTTAAATTATTCTTAAAAATGTAATCTAATGTTAATCCTTTTTCTTCAATAAAAATTTCACCAAAAGTGTTAGCTTCTTTAGCTGGATTCAGCTCTTTGTTCATTGGCAAATGCCCAAAAATACTATCTCTGTTAGACATCTTATAATCTACTTTCCCTAACAAATAAAAAACACTACTTAATATACTACATGAAATACCATATGTAGCTGGCAAATGATGATAAGTAACACCCTCTGAAACAGATGCAGGTAATTGCATACAAACGTAGCAATCCCTTACTTCCATTGTTTTCACATATTCGTACAACAACTTCGAAAAAACATTACTAGAAAAATTATTAATTGACCTATCTTTGTGTATGTAAGTATTACTAATTCTATTCAGAACTACTTTTTGCGAATTCTTCTCTATATTTGTCATATTTTCTGTATGCATCTCAAATGTAACTTTAAAAGTAACTAATAAAACTAAAACTCCCCATAGTAGCATTAATAATCCAGTACAGCAGCAGCACATTCTACACCATCTTTTAAAGAAGGCACATCTACTTTGATTATCCTCTATGTTAGCCATTTTATTACTTTGACCTTGTCTTTTGACTTAGCCTCTACTACTCCACTACTTTTATGCTTTGGATTACTTCAGACAACTGAATTTCAGACTTTCTCTTTTCACTTTTCCTCCAAGTGATTTTTCAGTTCACTCAATTTGGATATTCATCAGTTTTCACTCCTTCTTCTTCAGCAACATCAAATTGTATCAGATCATCAACAACATCTTGTGCATCTGACTCTTCTCCAATGTCAGTCAGAATAACTTTTAAGATTCCTTCTTTTTCCTCAACCACTTTTCTCAAGATCCCCTCCGGATTATCTCGAATCACTGTTTCTTCTTCTCCTTCTTCAGACAGTGCCACATAAGACCATTCCGGTGATCTGTACTTTTGGTTGGGTCTTCTTATTCTTTTTATTTCCTCAGGTTCTCCTGATTCTTCTTGCTCCTTTCTTTTTACTTCATTTTGACTCGATACTTCATTCACTTGTTCAGCATTTGATGAATTTGTTCTTATTACTCTGTATCTCAATCTCTTTACTCTGTTGTTAGGCCAACGATCTCCTTTTATCACCTTCTTCGGCCTAATTTCTTTATTGTTTCTTTCTCCAATCCAAGTTCTCTTTCTCAGAACTCGACCCTCTGTTTGTTCATTCTCACTCTCATCCAATTCTGTTTCAAGTGCCTTCTGTTTTCGTTTTCTAGCAGTTTTCTTTTCCTCCACAGTTTCTTTCACCACTATTTGAGACTTCCCTACTCCTGTCCCTCCTCGGGTCTCCGACACGCAATCTTCTTGCTGTCTACTTGTCCCTTCACCTAGCTTATTAGAAGAGTTCCCTACACCTCCTCGGGGGTCTTCCGCAATCTGTCCCTCTCTATCTTCTTCTGACCCTGCTTCTTCAAATATAATCTCAAGTGGTTCTTCAGTCTCCTCCTCTTCTGTTTCAGGAGTAATCTCTGTGGAATTGCTCTTTTCTTTTCTTCTTTCTTCACTGCTTTTTGAAATTTCAGGCTCTCTTACAGAATCTGATCTCTTTTCTGAGACTCCCAATGGTTCTCTTGGAGTTTTTTCTGCTTCTTTTCTCACTGGTTCTGGGTCCTCATCATCACTGGAATCTGATTCTTCAAAATACTCTTTACCAGTTCCCTCTTTTGGGTTTGAAACTCTCAGAGTATGACTCGCATGCACCCAGTTTTTCACACCAGCACACTTCACTGCAGTTGTCGTTGTTAGAATAACTTGTATCGGTCTTCCCCACCTTGGAACTAAGCAATTTCTTCTTCTGTGCACTTTAATCCTCACCCAGTCTCCTGGACTCAGATCATGAGCTTGCTTCTTCTCAAGTGTGGTAGCTTCTTCTCCAACCTGGTGAAACACAGAATGAACTGCGTCAGCCAGGCCTTTACAGTAATCCAAAATCATGTCATCAGTTATTGTCATCAACTTATTGACAGGTACAAATGCATGGCGCATTGCACGTCCCATGATTATCTCGTGCGGACTTAAACCAGTAGTTCTATCTGGAGTAGATCTAATAGTCATTAGCACTAGAGGCAAGACGTCCGGCCATTTCATGCCAGTGGCTAAGCACATCTTACCAATCCTGTTCTTGATTGTGCCGTTTATCTGCTCAACCACACCAGAAGCCTCTGGTCTGTATGCACAATGTAGCTTCTGCTGTATGCTTAATGCTTCACAAATCAAACTCATGAGTTCATTATAGAAGTGTCCACCTCTATCAGACTCAATTGTCACTGGAAACCCGTACCTAGGAATCAACTCCCTTAACAGTAACTTTGCCACTGTCACTCCATCATTTCTCCTAGTCGGATAGGCCTCAACCCATCTTGAAAACAAACAGACTACAACTAGTACATATCTCAGTCTGTTCACTTGGGGCATTTCAATGAAATCAATCTGCATTCTTGTAAAAGGACCTCCTTCTCTGCCTATTGTTCCCAGACTCACCACTGTCTTTTTCCCAGTGTTAAATTGCTGACAAATCAAACACCTTTGACAGATGCTCTCTGCAATTGTCCTGAACTTTGCATTGTACCAGGTCTGCTTGAACGACCTTATCATCGCATCCCTCCCCAAATGTCCCTGGCCATGATACATCCTTGCCATTGACGACAAAATGGAGTTGGGCATTACCGGTCTGCCATCCCTGTAGACCCAAACATGGTCTTTTTCTCTTGGGGCACATCCTGCCTTAATCCAATCTTTTTTCTCTTCCTCTCCTGCCTCATCCTGCAACTGCTTCACTTCATCCCATGTCTCTAAGGCATTAGTAAACATCACAGAGCAAAAAGACATTTCCCCCTCTCGGTCCCTATTAATTGACTGATTTGATTTTGCACAGTATTGAGCAATGTCATTTGCATACCGGTTTCCAACTGTGATAAAATCCTCCCCTTGTCCATGGGCAGCACACTTTACAACTGCTAACTCCTTAGGCAGCTGTATCGCCTCAAGTAATTTCCCAATTGCTTCAGCATTCTTTATTGGAGTTCCACTCGATGTCAAGAAACCTCTTTGTAGCCAAAGCTGGCCAAAATCATGCACCACTCCAAATCCATACTGACTATCAGTCATCACAGTCGTCCTCAAATCTTTCCCAATTTCACAAGCTCTTGTCAATGCCACCAATTCAGCAACCTGTGCAGATTTCACTCCTTTCAATGGTGATGCTTCCATAACCTCTGAAACTTTGCACACCGCATATGCTGCACATAGCACACCATCATCATTTCTCAGGCATGAACCATCCACAAACAACACATGATCACTTTCATGTAAGGGAAGATCCCTTATGTCTTGTCTCGGTTTTGTACAGTACTCAAGCACATCCAAACAATCATGATCATCTTGTGTTTTCACACCCACATTTTCAATATCCGGCAAAAGTGTCGCTGGATTCACATTTACACATCTCTCAAGAGTCACATTTGATGCTCCTAGAATCACTTTCTCATATTTAGTCAACCGACTATGTGACATGTACTGAGTTCTGCTCCTTGTCAAAAGAATTGCCACATTATGAGGTACGAATACCCTTACAGGATATCCCATTATGATTCCCTCACTTTGTTCCAGACTCCTGCATGTTGCAGCCACAGATTTTAGACAACCTGGTAAACCCACAGCTACAGGGTCAAGTGTCGATGAGAAGTACGCAATAGGCCTTCTCAGTAATCCATGCTTCTGAATTAACACTGAAAGTGCACATCCATTTCTCTCACTGCAGTACAATTCAAACTCCTTTTCGTAATCAGGCATACCCAAAGCTGGAGCTTCACACATTTTATTTTTAAGCTCTTCAAATGCTGCCATTTGTTCTCCATCTAGTTCCAATGGGTCTGTCATCTCACTTTTTGTCAGTTTAATCAGTGGCTTTGCTATCAGCGAAAAATTAATTATCCACTGACGACAATAACCCACCATCCCCAGAAACATCCTCACTTCTCTCTGGGTCTTTGGAGCTTTCATTTCCTTGATGATTCTGATTCTGTCATCAGTCACTTTTCTCAGACCTTTTTCAATATTATGTCCAAGATAATGCACCTCTTTCTTGCAAAATTGCAATTTGGCTGGAGATACCTTTAACCCTCCATCTGCCAGATGATTCAGTAAAGCTATGGTATCTACTTCACAAGCTTCTCGTGTCTTTGATGCCACAAGTAGGTCATCAATATATTGCACTAGTACTGAACTTTCAGGCATGATCAAACTCTCCAACGATTTTTTCAACAACTGATTGAATATCGAAGGACTCTCCGTATACCCCTGTGGGATTCGACACCATGCTAAAATACGCTGGCCAAACCTAAATGCAAAAATCGGCTGGCTGTCATGATGCAATGGAATTGAAAAGAACGCATGACACAAATCAATCACTGTATACCACTCAGCATCATGTGGAATCTGATACAGGATCACTGATGGATTTGGCACAATCGGACAACATGCCACCACAATTTGATTAACTTTTCTCAGATCCTGTACGATCCTAAATTTTCCATTAGGCTTTTTTAGCCCCATTATCGGTGAATTACACGGACTACTCAGTAGTTCTCTCAAGACTCCCTGCTGAATCATTTTCTCAATTATAGGAGTTATTCCCTCAATTATTTCTGGTGTCATTTTGTACTGAGGAATGTTAGGATATGTAATTCCCTCTTTCACTGCAATTTTCACTGGATCTACATTATTCATCAATCCCACATCCTCTCCAGTAAAATCCCAAACTGTCCTTTTCACTGTGTCCCTCAGCTCTCGAGGTAAATCCTCTGGATCAAACACAGCAAATGCACCAATTAACTCACTTGCCCTGTTTTCTAGAGTCACTCGGTACAAAACATCCTCATCTGGTGTTTCAAAAGCTATTCCATCCGGTGTACAGAAAATTGTGCAATTCATCTTGCATAACAGATCCCTACCTAACAGGTTCACTGGACTCGTGTCACAGACAATAAATCTGTGCATGTCTGAAAATTTCCCTATCTGTACTCTTACTGGTTCCGTAAGACGTGTTCTTATTTGTGTATTGGCTACACCAACTACTTGGATTGCTTCATCCGAGAGAGGAAGATTTCTAACATCTGTTGACCTGACAGTTGATCTTGTCGCACCTGTGTCTACTAAAAAAGTAACACCTTCTTCATTTATTTTCCCATCCACAAATGGTCCTGCCTGGTCTATTTCTAGAGTTGCACCAAGTATGCACTCTTCCTCCTCTCTTCGGCACCGTCAATAATCACCCTCAGACTCACTCCCTTCATTCTTTAACAAGTACTGTTGTACCTGATTAGAACGCCTTGGTTTGTTTACCTGCTCATCATTGTAGAATCCCGAATCCTGATTATACTTTTGTGCTCCTCTATTCTGCGGCAAGGGCGGTTTTGGCTCTTGACTCTGCTGTCTCACAACTTTCTGCTGTTGCTGCTGTTGATTATTCCCCTCGTTCTGCACCTGTTGATTCAAGGTTTTACCCTCATTATTCACTAATGGTGGATTCGTACAATCATTCCTCCAATGTCCCAATTGGCCACAGTTGTGACAAGGAAACTTTTTTTTCGCTTCCTCAAGATTCCCCTTTCCTTTTCCTGCATATCTAGGTCTATTCCCTGCATTATTTCCTGGATTATTCGCCTGTTCCATCAACTGTGCTTCCTGTCTTTCTGCAACCTTCACTTGTGCCCACATTGCTTTCTCTTTCAGCTTTCTTTGTTTTGCTTCAATTTCATCACTGAAATATTTAGCATGTCTCAGAATCTCATCTATTTTCTTACTCTGCCAATCCACTGTATGTTCACGAATTCTCTCACCAATTTCAGGTCTAAGACCATATACAAATCTGTATACGAAATGACTCAAATCTTTGTCACCCAGGTGTTCATCTCCACTGAATTGTTTAAACGCCAGTATCAGCCTCTCGTAAAAAGCATGAACTGATTCTTTTGCTTCCTGTTGTGTTCTATCTATTTTTACCCAATCTGTCTCTTTTGCAGGTACTTTACTCTTCAGGTATACCATCACCTGATCATACTTTCTCATTACCTCTGGATCTGGTGCTCCTGTTCTTGGATCTCTTGGATATTCCTCAGTAGGCCAACTCACAACTATTTTACACTCAGTCCACAAATCTGCTGGAACAATTATATCAAACAGACTATTCAGGTCAATCCACAGCACTTTTGACAATTTCACAAACCTATCTACCTGCCTATACCACTCGACGGGCTTTTCTCTCAATCGAGGAAAATCATTCGTAAATGATAAAATATCCTGTCTGGTCCATGGAACATGTACATATCCTCCTCCAGGTATTTATCTCATAGGATAATTATCCACTGATTTCACTTTTTCTCTCACTGGAAAAGCTGAATAAGTTGTTCTATCTTCAGATTCCTCTCTTTTCTTATACCACCTATCCTTCCATTTTTCTACATCTCCCCATCTTCGCAATAATGCAACCATTTCTTTAATCTGTCCTGTTCTACCAGTTGCATTCAAGTTTTCAATGTCCTTTTCTGAAAAATCCATCCTGTAGGTTTTTTGCAAAGCTTTAACCTTATCAATGTCAACTCCCTGCTCATTCGCTATTGCTCTTAACCTGTCATGTGTATTTCTCGCTCTCCAGGTAATATTCTTGCACATGAACATTAGTTCACCATCATGATGACTTTTAAGAATTTCTGTTGGAACTGTCCCTGTAACAAGCTCTTCTAATTCTACCCGTAACCTAGCCACATCAATTGTTTGTGAATCTTTATCCTTTTTCTGAAGAACTTTCATCCAATCATTCAAATCCTCAGCTGTTATTGCAGTAGTTTTTCTCACTGGAACCACTCTCTTTTGCGGTTCTAAAATTGGCATCCCTGAACAACTAGCTTCACTAGCATCTAATATTTCACTACATGTATCATGTCTGGACTGTCTCAGGTCACTACTTTCTGTCCTTTTTCCTGAATCTCCTGAAGGACCAACTGAACTTATCAAATTATTCCCAACATATGGAATCACCAAACCATTTTCACCTATTCTCTGCTTGTCAAACACAGGCATAACCGGACCTATTGTTACAGGCACCGTAACAGCTTCTAGATTTTTCGTTAACTCCCTAATCTTTTCAGCTCTGTTGTAGTTCTAGCTAACTCTCTTGCATTTTCGTCACCACTTCGATTCACTTTCTCCCTGAAAGAATTACCATTTCTTGATTCAGGTGTCACATTTTCTGTCTCAATGATACAAACTGTATCTCTTATTGGAGAAACAACTGGTGTACTCTCTTCTGGTTCTGGTCTATATGGAGGTGGTCTTTTGTAAATCATGTCATTCAAGACTTCATCCTCATATTCATTAACTCCATATCTCCTCATTTCTGACTCAGGAACCCTCTCTGCTCCTTCTTCAATTGTTCTCATTGGATATAATCCCTCTGACATACTAACATCTCGCCACCTTTTCATTCGATCATGATGAGTCTCACGATCATGTCTCCTCCCAAACATGTACCTGTACTGTCCTCCAGATCTCTGTTTTTCTCGCTCATGTACTTCCTCTTCCCATTCCACTAAAGCCTCGAACTGTGTAGGTCTTGGTCTCGGGTCAAGACATAACATCTTTTCCCGTAAATTTCTCAACACGGCCAAATTAAATGAACCATGTTCTGGAAATGCTAGAACACCATCCTCTTTAGTATACCTAACCCAATTCTCCAACCATATACAGGTATGATACCCATATCTTGCAGCCATGTAGGATGCAGGTGTTTTCGGTGGAGGTAACAATTCACCCTCTCTCGTCTTAACATCTTTATCCTTGTTAAACCACTTTTTAATTTTTCCAAAGAATGTTTTCTTCTTTTTCTCTTCTTGGTAATACATTTTAGTTTTTACCAAAGCTCTCTACTCTTTTCCGTATTATAAATATACAATACAGATTTTTCAACCAATAATAGCGCGACTCACACTAACGCACCAATCCTGGTGCGTCGCTGTCACTAGAATAGCTCTTCCAATCCTTGCGCGACTCACACCAACGCACCAATCCCAGCGCGAACACTATTCTGATCTATTATCCAATCAGAGCGCGGTCTTCCTGACGTCGCTGCAGTCACTTGTCTCCTGTCTCCTGTCACTCGTCTACCCCTCCTTTACAAAATCTTTTCAGTAGACTTCGTGTCAAAATTTCTACAAAACCTATTAGTTACGACATATAAACATCTCCATTGTCTGCTTCGCTAACCACAGAATAGTAAAAGAAATCTATTTCACAAGAACCTCTCGTTGACACAGTAGCACTTCCCTCTACTCTGCCCTTCTAACATACATTCATTAACTGTTTCCTCTAGGACTTATCCAAAGAGTCTTACAATCAACTAAATGTATATGCATTCACGCACATTCATACAAGAAAATATAGTACATACACACAGAATCCTGCTTCCTGAGAACAGCAAACAATCTGCTCCACTACAGAATTATAACACACATTAACCAAACAGTTTACCCTGCCCAGTTCCTCAAACAAGCTCAGAGAATACCTATTACTCCTCCCGCGATAAGCTTTAACGGTAAACCTTACGGATCCCTGGGACTTAAGACCAGAGTTTCACAGATAACCTTCACTATCATACACACTTCTTATATACCAGAAATATATTCTAATAGTAACATACAATAATGTCACTGATTCCGAACTCAGACAATGTGAATTTTCCTGCATACATACAGGACCAACAATCCCGTCTTTCCCGAGAGCAGCATATACTTCCCTCTGCCCTACTACGGAACTGCTACCAGCTTCCAAATTCCATAAGCACTACATATAACTCAACATGACAACTCCAACATATAGTATTAGTACATATACCAACATCAATAATCAATAATCAATATGTAATCTAATCAGATCAAGACAATCATCAATAACCATCCTACTCTGCTACCAGGAAATTGATAGAGATCAGGGTGTATATAATATCCCTACTTCCACAGATAGAGTAATCTCACAGTTACACGCACATACATTCTTCATACACTAGGGCCCATTTCACTAACATACACTCAAATACTCTACCAGCAATAACCTGTGGAAAGAAAAACTCCTAAACACCCTGCATCTATATCGGGGTCGATAAGATCTGGTTATTGAGACTGCCCTTAAACATAATCTAAACAATCCATACAATAATAATCAAAATAGGATACTCAATAATTGACAAAAAATAAGAACTAACACCATATTCAAATTATATTGCTTTATCTAAAATTAGTCAAAGAAATCAATCAGAATAAATCATTTTTCTCATAGTTACCTATTCTAGCTAAATGTCAGAATGGATCAGGACAAGTCTCTCGGTAAAGTCTCTCAAGACGAAGTCCTCTCAGCAACGATCCTCACCAACGCAGATTCGAAACGCGGCAAAAGGCAAATGGCAAGTGGCAAAGCCCTCTCTAGGCTAACAATTCTTATAGCAAATTGAACAAAGAAAAACATAATTTGTAATAACTTCTTCCGTCAAACCTCTGAGCAAAGCGAGAAGGAAAGGATGTAGCATCGCTACATTAAAAAATCTCCGCTCAGGAAAAATCACAAAATAAACATAACGGAACAGGAACCAAAAAATACATTTGTATCGTGTAGTTCCACATCTCCTCGGCAATTAGATCATAGTTCAGAGTCTTTCTTTAAAGCTCCTTTGTTTTCCAAAGCTGCCAAGGACGCTTCATTTCACTTGGAGATCGCCCAAAACTGCTGCTGTCCTCACGGAAATTTTCAATCAAGCAAAGCAAGGACTGTGGTCAGCTGACTTCAGGACCATATTCAGCAAGGCTCTCTCTCGTCACGAATTCTACTCGAGGCCAGGTTTTGCAAATCGGCCATCTTTGACTAGGCCACAATAGGCCACAATAGACCATCTTAATTAAAAGAAACAAAAACAACGTTACCACAGCATAGTGATTAAACAGTGTTAACCCCACTAATACCCTTATGTGTATGCAATTATCTAGCTCTTGCAACATAGAAAAGCATTAATTCAAAAAGCATTTCGTGCTTAAAAATAAACAGCACTCAGCAACGTTTAAACATGAAAACATGCACATTATTGTTAAATAGCACATTTATGCATCCCCACGTGTAATTCTCTCTTGTTAAAACAAACGTATTGATTAATAAAAAAAACATTTACACAAGACAAATAATTAATAATTAATAATTAGTAAATTAATATAACAAATAGACATACCAGAGCTTCAAAACCCAGTTATTTTCAAACTGAAAACTCTGCTCTAGCACTCCAAGCAGAATTAGCAAAAATGTCAGCTCTTGGATAGATCCTGCTGAATCAAGGGACGCAGTGGTCCCATTCAGGTGTTAGTCTGCAAGAGACGTTTCTAAAAATGTAAGGTATGGGACTGCGAAGTTCCTCTCATATACATAACTTCGGGCCCATATAGCTGGGATTTCTGTGTTATTTTTATTATTGTAGCGTGCATTCAAAGATTCAATGTTTGATATAGGTTTCTCATACAATAATTTCATTCTATAAAATACATATGTTTTTGAGTTTTTATGAAATTTAAGCTTTGTGCCTTTTTCATTTCATTATGCTGTCACCATCATCTATGTAATTTGCAGTCCTCCACTCACAGGGTGGTGGTTTTCCAGACATCTGAAGGGCAACCTTTAACTTTTCCCCACTTGAGGTCTGGGCAAATGTGTCTAGCATTGAAGAAGTCCATGAATTAGAGTAAAACTGAACAGTTTTGTACCCTCTCCCTTGTTCAACAAACTCGGGGGCATATTTATAAGCCCCTATCGCCACCACATCATCACTTTTAGTGACTTAATGGCGATAAGGACCTCGCCTTATTTACAAGGCAGCAATAAGCCACTTAATGTGGCTTAATGCTGCCTTGTAAATAAGGCACCCTTTCACGCCGTATTTAGCATGAAAGGGGAGGGCAATGGGTGTTGCGGTGGGCCTTCCTACACGACACCCATTGATTTTGACGCTGACTCCAATTTACAAGGGTAGCGTAAATAGGCGGCAGCGCCAAAACTAAGACCAGGGAAAAACTGCTGGAAAAAATGCTTTATTTTTCCTTGTTTTTGCTGTTTTCATGTGTGCTGCATTGTGCCCCTGGCGCCAGCGCAGGGAGAAACGCAGGGCTGCACCATATTCTAGTAAATATGGTGCAGCCCTTTATTGTTAATATGCCCCTAATTTGGGTTAACCAATTGAGTTTCTGGGGAGACTTTCAATTATCAAGAACCATTTTCCAGTACATGGTTTAAAATAGAACCGAACAATAGAGTATTTAATTAAAAAAAAAAATGGACCTTTATTTAAATTATTTTAAAGGAATCAATTTGCTTGTAGTTTTAAGTGTATTAAAATGAACCCTTCATTCGTTGTTTGCCTTTTTTCTGTATACATAAACTTAACATGTATTACCAAGCAACATGGTCACACATTCATAATGTACAGTTTACGCACTACTGATGGCCCTCTTTCAAGCCACATCCCACATTCACACAATTGTTCTCCTGCAACATGTAACTCTAAAGGAGTTTTTGTGTTGCTTTTTTAATGCAATGCGCACCCTGTGACTTCCTGCCACTAAGTGTGTAATGGAGATCATAAAATGGGCACAATCTATTTCTTCGTACAAAATGTGATTCCCTTAGTGGTTTCTGATGAATGTTTAATGTAGTTGGGCATGAATACCTGCCATACAGTGCGACGGAGGGAGCCACACTTCCCTGTGGAGGTTGGAGTGGTTGAATTTTTTTTTAGCTTTTTAGGTCTCTCCTACGCAGTGCGCATGCACTGCATAGGAGACCTTTAGCCGTCGTGCAGCTCTTTTTCCAAGCACATACTCGTGCTTGTGGCGGCATACAGCTTGCGGGAGTGCGCAGCGGAGCGCCACAAGCACGAGTATGTGCTTTTGAAAAAGAGCTCTCCCAAGCGCGAGCGCACCACTCGCGGGTGCACCCGTCCTCCTCTCTATCCCGCTGCAGCCTGCACGCCTTTTTTTTTTTTTAAACTTTCTGCGTGTGCTTGTTTTACTTTGACACTGAGCGTGGCTGGCGCCGCTTCAAAGGCACCGTGCTCGTTTGCTTTTTTTTTTTGTTTTTTTCGAGAGAGGTGCTGTACACTGACATCTCCTGACTTAAGTTAAGTGCCTTGACTGTACTTACAATTCTGCTGATGTTTATATTGATTTGCAGCACTTTATTAAACGAAGTTGCTTGCCGTGAAACATTTTGTAGTTGAACACTTAGTAAATGTGCTTCAGGGTCAAAAAAATGAAGGGGTTTTCATTGTTGATTTTACATCTGAACTTCATCAAGGATTTATAGGGGTGGGGGCTGCAGCACCTCCTTCTCCCTTACTTCCAGTGCATATGCTTTCAGACCCACAATCCCTTCATGGGATAGAGGCGCACACAAAAATAAAATAAATAAGTCTGACTCTTGGACAGCTGATAGCGACCTTTGATATAGCGCATGGCAGACTCTCACTTATTTCCAGGCGCGCCAAACAGGTGTCTGTGTTACCCGACTCTGGTACTCAATTCTTTGACATCAGAAAGATGTGACACTAGTTCGAGTCTACAAATTCCAGGCAATTGTCCCCGGTAATCGCATTAGTCCACTCAGCTATCCTAGAATATATTTCTCTCTCTCTCATGCTCTTGGTCACTCCCATATCATCCTTTTCCACCGCTTACTTAGTTTTACTTCCTTTCTAACAATTCTATAAAAATACCTAATTTGCATGATTACAGGTCAAACAAGTATTGCCAACTTAATTAAATGGGGTGCAAGAAGTGATGTATAAAGGCTGTTTACTGTTGGGTACGGTTGTTTTGTATGTCTTGTCTCTTCTTGGGACATGCAGAGACATATCTAGAACGCCTTGGCTATTTCACCAAGAATAAGGTAGACTAATGTCTATACAGGTTTTCTTATGAAGTCCTAATTTTCCTCCCTAAAGGTGGGGACTAATAAATGTAGAGCAGTGCAGAAACATTAGTCTCTCGTTTCTACTGTTCTGTCTCCTCTGTTTTTTGTTTGTTTTTGTCTCCTTACTCTAGGCGACCATTGCTGTTCTCTAGTCTCATTTCCATCCCTTTTTTCACTTTCTCCATTCCTCCCTACGATCTAACCTCTCACTCCATCTGTCTAAATTTTTCTCTCTGCTTTCATTTACATTCTCTCATTTTGCTCTCTTCCATCTCCCCGACTTTATAACACTTTCCCTTCCTTTGTATCTTTCTCCAATCTCTCATCTTCCCTCTTTCTAATTTCGCTCCAACCCTCTTCCCATGTTTCCACTTTTCTTTCCTTATTTCTCTCCTCCCTCTGATTTCACCCTCTCCAATCTCCGTCCGTCTTCCCTCTTTCCCTTCCTCTCTGTCTCCTTTCCACCACCCTCATGTCTACTTCCCTCTGTGACCTCTTTGATTTCCGCAACTTTCCCTATTTCCCCAACCTCCACACCCGTCCCTCCCCATATGCTATTTTCCCTTTCACTATTACCGCCTCCCTATTCCCCTTCCACCACTTCAATCTTCTTTCTTCCCCACTACCACATATTGCCCTTCTCATTTCCCTCTACACTTTCTCACCCCTCGTACCCACCAACTCCTGATCCGTATTTTTGCATCCCTCAAACTTCACCCCTTTCTCCCTGGCCCTACATATGGTACTTTCTCTCCTCGCACACTATGCCTCCCTCTCTCTCTCTCGTGCGTGCCTCCTTCCCTCCCGCCTGCCTGGGTTTGGAACGATGACGCCGCTTGGCTGGTGGATGCCCCTTTGAAACTGGAGCCCGGATTATGGGCCACACTTACTACATCTCCTTTTATCAGAGGATAAAACACAGCCGCGCTCAGGGAGGGTCCGCCCCCCGCCCCCCGCCCTATACCTTGCCAATCACTTTGAACAGTTTAAGGCGGCAGATGAGAGCAGCGAGTAAGTACAGAGTAGTCGCTAAAATTAGGCCTTTAAAAGGTGGTTTTGCATTTAAAAAAAGGTATGTGTTGGACCTAAAAAAGTATGTGCTGGGTCTAGGAAGGTAGGTGTTTTTTGTCAATGTCCAGACCCTGGCAAGACAATATAGAACAAGCATTGGCATAGCCAATAGGTCTCACCTTTGGGACCTTATAAGTGTCTAGCCATGCAACAGTTAATGTTGTTGCAGTAAGGATATTGTGCTGCATAACTAAATACTTCTAAGGTCCCAAAAGCGAGACCTATTGGCTATGCCAATGCTTGTTTAATTTTTACTTACATGTAATGAAAGACTCTTGAAATTTAGTGATGTATCAGGGAAGCCTTACCCTTCCCATGGGTGTTTAAACTCCCTCTTCCAAGAAGTAGAAATAACCAGTAGTAAATGTTTCTGCAAAATTTTCCTAACGGCTTAAGAGTCGTATGTACTACAAGCAGCTAAATCTGATAACGGAATTTTTTACATGGCTTGAGCAAATGTACACATCATTTTTGGTTCAGTTCTATTTTCGTTCTGATCTTCCAAGTAGATTCTCATTCACATGCCATAAATGAGAATCTAATGGGAAGTGGCAGGACGGGAAAATCAAATCATGCAAATCTCAGTATCACCAACCATACAAAGCAGAGGAAAACAAATCCTAAAAGCTCATACATTAAGGCTACTGCTCAACTGCACAGTACTTACTGGATCAGACAGTGGACAGGCTATACCACTCTTAAATGCTCAGGTCCATGATTGCAGCACTGATGTCATAGAAACAAACATAGATGATGAAATACCTGACATACCAGTCAATAAATTCTTTCTTGTATCTATGAAAATGGATCAGCTATAAGCATCCTGATTTCATTGTGAATTACCCCTCAATTATCAGGTTTAAAAAAAAAAAATCAATTAATGGCTGTTCATCCACACAGGCATTTGGGATGAAGCCAAATTATTCCTGAAGGAGAGAGGAGAAGGAGGAGCTCTCTCTGTGCCACCTCTAGCGGCAGAAAAGCAGTAGAGCAGAGTACAAACTGGGCCTGTTAGGGTTGGTACTTTCAGTTTCGCCCATAGTTGGATGCTGAGTGTAAAACTGTGAGCAGCGATGAGGGCAGTTAGGTGCTAACAAAAGCTGCAGTTCATCCAGAGCTCTTGGTGAACAATCAGCTCATCCTCTTACCAGCTAAGCCAATTGTCTGATACCTGCCTTCTCATTTTATTGTTGCACCCTTCAGAGGCGGGTGGGGGTCTGGGAGGGACACAGAGCATGAACCAGCCAGCTATCAGGGCTCTTTCTTTGGTCCCTACTGCTCCTACCTCAAGACTTAGGAATCAGAGATTTGTCGGCAACTGAGGCCAAAAGCATCCTGAGGTGCCAGGATCCAGGATTGCTTCTATAATCCTATATGTAAGGCAGGAGAAGGGCAGTGCATCATGTGTTTATCTGCAGTTTATATTTATATAAATATCTCCATAAATATGAATGAGTGGATGTGACTATGCCCTCCTTCTTGTGTTTTGTTGCTGGATTGCTGTCAAACTGACTTGTGGCGATATGATGATCCTCACATTTGAAATGATCAAGTTGATTACAAAGAATGAGGTGATTGTGAAGGGCATATAAGCACTTGCGGCATTGATGTTGTGCGATTTGGTTTAAGAAATAGCGGGAAACAAATTGACACGCTCGCTCCACCAAATTCCTCAAATTCTACTTGTCAATGCATCTCTACCTGAAAGTGCGGGCCTGTCGAACACCATTATCATCTGTGATAAGAAAGAATTCTGCAACACAACTCTTTGCTCTAGATCCACTCATGCCACTTCTTAATTTTTCTCATTTTTCTTGCAACCCTTTCACTCCTATTTCTGCTTCCACTGTCCTGCATCTTCCTGAATGTTCCTGACCTCTTGCATTCTATGTGCAGACACACTGGAGATGGTCACTGCTGCAACTAAAGCAGAGGCCTTCAGGGGCTTATTTACAAGAAGCTTGTGCCGCCATTGCGTCATTTTTTTTGACGCACAGTTGGTGCTTTCTTTGCTACATATTTACAAGGTGACGCATCTAAGCAGCCAGCATCAGTGCTTACCTTTGTCGGAATCGGCTGCGTGGCAGTAGATTTAATATACTTTATATATTTCACTTTATTTCGGCTGATAGCCATAAAAGCACATATCGTAAAACACAGTTAAGACATTCAGAATAATAACAGGATACATTTACAAATAAGCAACTATTATTAATACTAGGACAATAAATATTTTTAAAAAAAATCAATAGACTAAAATCAGGCTATTCCATTGAGAAGACGTAATAATATTACATTAGCAGCAATGGCTAAAAAGAAATCACACAACCTGGTCTATAGAAGGAATGATAACCCACTTCAGTCTACATCGTCACATGTGTAAGAGAAACTGGGAGACTGAAAAGACTATTGGGCGAGCTGTATTGAATCTCACAGCCCCCAGATAACGGCAAAGTGGAACAATCCAGGCCCTCCTACAAAAATAGTACCAGGTGCAAAAAAATAAAGCATGCTCTACAGTTTCCTTGGTACCAACACAAAAGGGGCAACTCATCTCCTGTTCAATAAGGAATGACTGCCATCGCGCTGTAAAAGGGCAAAGAGGCAGGCTCCCAAACCGGAGGCTCAATGTCATCCATGTACTAAAAAAATAAAATAGGAATCTTCAAATTCCAAGAATGCTGCAGTGAGGGGGCCTGCATTCCCTAGCCTGTGAAGCCCTTCATGTATATGTCTCCAATAGATTGCTTTTAGCATGGACTATGTCATCCTACCAACAGTTTCAGGATGTGCCGAAAGGGGCTTACAACCGATCTCAACTAGGCTGCGTTTGATATATTCTAACCGAAGCAATCTTGCCTAGCCCATGGCATTTTAAAATGTGTTCAAGACCCAGCCTATAATGTGCAAATTTAGCAGTGGACCAAATCCTCCTCCAGTACATGACCGGTCTTAGTCTGACCCTATGTACAAGAGATCTAATACCCAAATCTAACCGCAAAGGTGCAAGGGGGTTACTTGTTAGCAAATTGGTGAGGACATGTCAAAAACAGTTCTCCACCATTACTAACTCATTTACATTCTCATGTCTCCAGAGTTCACCATCATATAGCAAACTTCCCAATGCCTGCAAGTTATAGATCTGTAGAGCAGGAGTAACAGGACGAAAGCTATAGCCCTGGATATCCCTCAAAATGCCCCCTGAATAATGCTCCAATCTAAGTTTACTCTTCTGAATCTGAATATGAGAAGACCGACCAAAGGACTCATTGAGAGTAAAGCCCAAGCAATCAAAAGTGCACCACTTTTGGGCCTCATGCCTTGCAGCATCCTTTCCACATATGCGTCAGTATTGCTGACACATCCGTGGGTCCTTGCGCCATGGAGCCCTGTATTGTAAATACGGCACATCCATGGCGTCGTAAGGATTTTTGCAGCAGGTGCAAGTAATTTTGACACCGTGTGTTACCGATGCGAAGCATCATTTCTTGTAAATAAGACCCAGATGGCCTTATTTGCAAGAAATTGGCGCAGGGCAGTGCCGCAAGGCTTCTTGCGGTGCTATCCTATGCCAGTTCGAAGAGGCAGGAATGCGCTGACGCACAATTTGCAGCTGTGTGCCAGCGTAGGCACCCTTGTACTATGCTGCAAGGGTGCCTGCGTTGTTGGGAGGATTGTTTTTGTGTAGGAAGGAGCACCCTCATTACGCCTGTTCTGGGAATGTACACAGTTTTAACAGCTTTCCCAGATTTGTGCCATGTTGTAAATCTTGAAATGGGTCAAAATCCATGGGCATTGCATGGAAACAACCACCCCAAGGCCCATGGAGCGCCTCTTTGACTTAGAGTAAGGCAAGGCAGCGACCTACGCTGATTTGCCTTACTTCATATCTATAAGGCCATGTAAAGCCAAGCAAAGTCACTTTGCATGACTTCATAGATATAGGTCTGCACACTGCGCCTCCAGAGCGTACAAATTGATGCTGAGGCTTCACAATTGTGCCACAAGGGGCTCTTGTAAATACGCTCCTTAGTGTGTAGAACCTGGCCACTGCATCTGCAAACTTATTTCCTCTCTACACTTCATATGACCCTCCCTGATGTGCTGCACATGTCACCGAAGATATCTGAGAAGGATATTGGCAGAGCTCGCAGCAGATCAAACACTCTGGGGCCATTGCGCATTGGAGTACAATTTGACATCATAAGCACCCTCTGTGACCAAAGCTATCCATAATGATGGAGCACACAAAACCCGTAGCGAGAATCAGTGTAAACTTTACATTTTTTGCTCAGAGACATGCTCTTGGGAGAACGATCGATTCTACGACTGGTGCTGATCATACATTTGTTACAGCAAAGGCTTCAATTACTCTTTCTTATTACTCATATTTCCTGCATAATGTCTTAAGCATAACCCATCTATGAACCACCATACATTAGCACAATATTCCTGGGGTTTGTCTTTGATGTTTAGACAAGGTTTTTTGCACAATTTTGTCACCTGTACACAATTGTAATATTCTTCATCACCTTGCTGGGAAGGCAAAGCGAATAATGTGAAAACTTAAAAAAAATCTGCACCTTTTTTATAGATACACTGGGAGTAGCAAGCAAGGTTATTTATAACATGTAAGTCGAGCATGTGCCAAATGTTGTGTTCTACATTGTGTTAACAACGTTTCAACTAAATGGGGCACATACAGTGTCACAGGATTCCCCAACACAGTATTATGAGACTATTCTACAGCCCCTGCCACTGTGACGATGGCTCTCTGCCACCACAGGATCCAAGGAAGCTACAAAATACATAACTGGACACTGTTGTTTACCATAGTGTTGAGTCAACACAATCTAAGAGAACCCCTCCTTTACAGTACAGGGAACAATATTTATTGTCATCTGACATAGCCAGGGCTGGGGATGCCCTCGAAACATGTTTAAGCTCTAGGAATAACTTTTGTCACTCCCCTGACCAATGCACTGGATTGGAGATATCATTCTTTGCCAATCATTGAAGGGTTACTTTAGAAAGGAAAAGTTCGGAATCTACTGCCTGCAGTACCCCACCATTCCAAGGAACCGCCTCACCTCTCTCTGGGTATGTGGTGGGGACATCTGTCGCACAGCCGTCATCCTCTCCCATGGCACCTTCTCAATGCCTTTCTTTAACTTGTGCCCTAGACAGATTACTGTAGACTAACAATATTGAGGTTTTGCAAGGGAACCCTTTTGCCCCTCATGAGCCAAATGAATCAACAAAGCAATAGTGTCCCAATTACATGCCTCCCTTGTAGGTGAGCCAACAAACAAGTTGGCAGAATGCTGAACCAACACAGAACCAAGATGCAAAGATTCTAGATCTTTGTGACGGGCTTGAGAGAAAATAGGAAGGGACTTGGCATACACTTCGGGGATTCTCTGCACAAAACCACCATATTCTTCATTTAATGTGTTGGACTTGGCCCTTTTTGCAGGGTCATCCCTGAACTTTTTGCCTTCGTCCTGTATTTTGTCTGGCCTGTTTTTGTTGGTTTTATGACTCTGGGCACTTTACCACTGCAGATCAGTGCTAAAGTGCATATGATTTCCCTATTGTAAATTTATGTATGGATTAGTGACTTCATGATTGCCTGATTTGGTTTACTTATCAGACCCTAGTACAGTGCACTGCGTGTGCCCAGGGCTTGTAAACCAAATGCTGCTGGTGGGCTTGCAGCACTGGTTGTGCCAACCACAGAAGCAGCCTGTAAAAGTGTGTCTCAGGTCTGCCATTGCAGAGCCTGTGGGCAGTCTGGTACTGCCATGCTGACTGGGCAAGTGCACCCACTTGCCAGTCCCTAAACCTTCCCTTTTCTGCATATTAGTCACCCCTATGGCAGGCCCAAGGGCAGGGTGAATTGCAAGTATAAGGTAGGACATGCCCTGATGTGTGTGGCATGTCCCGATAGTGAATTACAGCCATTTTCGTTTTTCACTATTGCAAGGCTACCTGTTCCTCATAGACCAGAATGGGCAGTTTGATTATTACATCTTATAATCCTAACTGACTCAGGGAACTAGGTAGAAATTCGAGTTTAGTATGCCTGAACTCAGAATGATAAAATACACCTTCTGTGTTTGAAAATACCAGGTATTTTCTTGTCTAACCATCCAAGCCTGCCTCCGCTAGGTTGTGTATTCCGTGTCTGGAGTTTGAGTGACAGGGCTGGGGGATTCCAAGAGACAGGTTGAGTCAGCACTGGGATGCATAGAAAGATCTGCATGTAGATGGGTGGGAGGAGTTGCACCTGGGACCTGAATAGGGCTGTGCCTTCCCTCCACAATGCTGGCTCCACCTCCTGTGGTGCGTCTGATGTCTCTGCCCTGCACTGTGAAAGGAAAGAAGGTGTCTTGTCAACAAAGTGCTCCAGGACTGACCAGAACTGGTTTGGACTAGGCAAAGGCCCCTCTGCCTTCAGAGAACAAAGAGAAACTGTGTATAGAAAGGGGGACCCAGACCATAGAACTTTAGATCACTTTGGGAAACAAGAAAAAACCTTTGCTGAGGAGAGGAACCAGAGAGGCTGAGGAGACACTACCCCTAAGCTTGAGGGATTGGCCTGCAGTGGTTGCCTGACTGCCAAAGAGAGGAGAAAGGAACTTTGTGTATACTTTATTCAACTTGTGAAGGATCTTCAAGGGCTTGAGAAAAGAGCTTGCCTCCTGCTGAAGTCTCAGGGACAACAGACTTCACCCACCAGCTCCCCAAGAGTTCTTTGGAAGTGCCTGCTGTTTTGCGAGGCTTTCTGAGGGACTGCGTGTCGCAGGGAGCTGGAAGCACGACTCACAAGCAAGAAGCATGTCACCACACTGCCGCTTCACAACGAGAAAGCGCCTCGCATCGCCGGAGAAGAGGATCGACGTCGCAGCAGACGCTGCCGCATCACCGGGAAGTGTGTCGCAGGGTATATCGTGGCCCAGAAGAACCGTTGAGTCATCGCAGGGTCCCCAAAGCGCCTCGCATCGCCGGAGTAGAGGATCGACGTTGCAGCAGATGCAGCCACATCACCGGGAAGCGTGTCGCAGGGCCTGTCGCGGCTCGCATCGTTGTTCGAAGCAACTCGCATTGCCACAGAGAAGTATCGACGTCGCATCAGACACCGCCACATCACCGGGAAGTGTGTCGCAGGGCCTGTCGTGGCTTGCATTTTTTCCGAAGCGTCTCACATCATCAGAGAAGAGGATCGACGTCGCAGCAGATGCCGCCGCATCACCGAGAAGTGTGTCGCAAGGCCTGTTACGGTCCGCATCGTGTCGCATCAAGAAAAGATGCCATCTTTGTTTCTTTGCACCGGATCTTCATCGCATCATGGCGTTGGTGCCGCATCGCCACAGAAGCGCAGTAAGAAACCGACGCATCACCTCCCCTCGCAGAGAAGAACCGACGCATCCCCTACGCAGCAGTAGGGACCCGACGCATCACCGTTCTTGCGTGTAAGGAACCGACGCATCACCTTCCCTGCATTACTTTAGTTGTATTGCGTTACGCATCTTAAGGTACATTGAACTCAAAGTGTCGCATTTTAACATCTAAAGAGAACTAAGCTAATTCTGCCATTTAAAGTACAGTATTGTTTATGTTTGTCGTTTGTGTTCTTGTGATAAGTCTATATAAAGAATACTTATTTATGATATAAAACTTGTGTGGTGTTCATCTGTAGTGTTGTCACTTGGTTACTGTATGTGTTCACAAATGCTTTACACACTGCCTCTGAGATAAGCCTGTCTGCTCGTGCCAAGCTACCAAGTGGGTGAGCTGGGGTTATTTTAGGAGTGTACCCCCTTACCCTGACTAGAAGCAAGGGTCCCTATTTGTCAAAGGTACCTACCTCTGCCAACTAGAGACCCCCAAATCTAACATAGTGGTATTGGGTATGTGGAACAGAGATCTATGACAGTAAACCATTCTATTGTGGCGAAGATCTGGGACATAAGCACAGCAGGGTTTGGGTCAATAGGGAAACAGGGGATCGCTATATATTTAATCGCTCAGAAACCTTGGACCATCTTCCAATATACTCCAACGACTTTGCGCACAGGGAGAAGGGGGTTGTTACATGGATTAGATTCTATTTTAATAATAACCTGCTGCAGCAAATCTTGTATTACAACTCAATTCCTGTCTCTGCTTCCTGTGACAATTTATATTGGTGAATTCAAGCTAATCTTGCACTCTCTTTCAACCTTAAATGCACCAGCTGGACATTGTGTATTTATCCTATTTTTCTACCCTTCTCCACACAGTCCATTCGGAACTTTCCTGAGCAAATCTTCAGGTATCTCATTTAATTCTGCACTCCGCACCATCAATAAAGTAATCACTTTAAATAATGTGCACCTGGATCTTTTGTATGTATGAACACATCCTCAGGGGTACAATACATTACCCAATCAATCTTGCACAGTAGATTCCTTCCCAACAAATTCACTGGGCTGTTGTAACTGATCAAAAAATCATGTTGTTCTGTCATAGAACCTATGACTACTGAGACAGAGTTTGAAATGGGATGAGTGATAACAGAATTGGAAATGCCAACTGCTCGCACTCATTTTTCTGAGAGGGGTAATTGAGGTACTTCTGCAGGTCTTATAGTGGAAAGTGCATTCCCAGTATCAACCCAGAAATCTACAAGGTGCCCACTCGCTCTGTCTTTCATGTAGCCACCTTCTTTATCAACTGATAGCATAGAAGCCTGCAAGCAGTCACTCTCCCCCTCCCCCTCGGGCAGCCCTATTGGACATATCTAGGGTCCATTGGAACCTCGATGCAGCAGCAAAATGGGGGCAAGCATCGTTTAGAACAGACATTGTCTGGGCTGAAGGCACCATTGTAGAGGAAAGAAGAGGAGCAGCTGTCGAGTAAAATCGAAATTTTGCTACAGTAGCGTGAGAAGGAACTGCTAATAGGGCTGGGGCAGTTGACATAGCTGGTGGAGCAAGTTGGTTCTGCTGTACTACCCACAAATGTTTCCTCCTTCTAGTTTTGGTCACTCGCTTTTCCAGGGCCCTGGCTTCCGGAGAAACACAAGTTGTTCTGACTACCCCGTGATCCCAGCACACTCTACCCTTCCTTGGCCACCTCAGCCCCTCCCCCCCCCACCCCCCTTCTTGGCTGATTTGTTTGGGCGCGCACCCTCATGCCAGCAATGCAGGCAGAATCTTTTGGAAAAACTCAGTTTGTACTGTCATCAACTTATCCTTGTCCTTTTTCCATTTCTAATCAAGATAAGTCAGTGCCATATTGTGCCCATGCCACAATGTAATCTTGCCAACACATAACAGACTGTTGTACCTGAGTGCTAACATCAGACTGTCACCAAGCTGACACCGGGGCTCAAATTCCCCCCTGAGCTGCATCCTTCATTACACTTGCTGATTATACAGTTTTAGTAATATTTGATAAGCAGCATGTACACGCTTAACTTTATCCTGAGCAGTTTGCATGATTTGTGACCAATTTACAGTTTGCAGCTGCACTCTTTCCTTCAAATACTGCATCCCCTCCTTGTACGTTTCCATCACTACTGATGAGGGTTCAAACATTGGATTCACATGCTGAGGGTCTGCATCTGACCACTTCATAGACACCTTATAACTATCCCACTAGTCTTTGGGTCCTTTAATAGAAAATGAATTCAAATCTGTCAACAATAATTTTGGCAATTTTGTCATCTGTTCTACTTCCGTACATCTCTTTTTGGAGGCTTCCCGCATACTCGGAAAGTTCTTAGTAAACGACTACAAATCATTCCTGGTCCAAGAAACATGAATAAGTAACAGTTGTTTGTCTGGTCCTGCCATCTCTCTCAATGGGAAATCCTCTGTCCATTTAGGTAAATGTATTTCTGGAATGTCATCCTCAGTTTCGGCTATCTGCTGTCTTGCCGACTCTTCACTCCACTCTATCTTCAAAACTTTCATCCTCCCACTTTCTTATCTTTTACAGAATCCTCAAATCAATGACGCAACTTCATGAATTTCTCCTTTTAACATCAATGTCATTCAAATGCATCATGTCTGACAGACGATTTTTCTTTTTCTGCAAATCCACTCCTACCTGCCCAGCTGTTGTATCAATTTGATGATATGTTCCTCTCGCTCAACTACTAGTCTGCACTATCGAATGAACAAAATCATCTCTGCTTAACCCTTCCCATGCCAGCCCCCTTTTTCTAACCAATTAGCGTAATATTCCAACCGTTTCCCTTGATCTTCTCTGACCCTTTTTGGTACATAATGTGGTGGTGACGAACAAACATTCGAGAGATCGTCAACAAGGTAATACTCCCTTCCAGCGGTACTCCAGGAGCTGAAGGCACCACCAAAGAAGGATATAAACCAATCTCTTCCAAATGCCCTGGTGCCAACACTCTTTCCTCTTCTGCAAAGCTTCTGTTTTCATACCATCCAACACCTTGCACACCTGTCCCTTTACCCTGCTCTCATTGACTTTATCCGTTGCTCCCTACTCCCAATCACTCAGCTCTTCGTCCTCTGCTGGCTGAGGTAGTTTCCTCCATTCATTCATGCATCTTCGAAAGTGCAACAGATGTTTCCTTTGAAACAAACCATTTTCAGGAAAATGCAATTTTGTGTCCTTCTTAGTGGGCTCATGCTATTCTTGCAACTACAAACAAGTATGTATATTGTGCACTGGCATTCCCTTGCAGGGTGGGGCAGGTGTGCCTTGTCTAACCTGCCTTTACTGTTAGACTTACCAATGACTTTAGGTTGGGGGAAGCTACCTCTCATGCACCTGGAGGGGAAAGACCCCACTTAAAACATTTCCTCCGTCTCTTATACCTGGAGTGGAACCCCCTCCTAAGGCACTTACGCACTCACAACCTCTAAGGAAGGATCTTGGTGCAGTTCATCTATCTTCTCTGCCTGTGAGATTACCACGGTAAGGGTAAGATTCTCAAACACACCAGCTGGGTCTGGTGGCTCAGTGGACTAATGCGCCCTGTGTTTGACCTCATGGTCACAAGTTCAAAACCCAGCAGGCCCACTAAGCCTTCAATACTTCTGAGGTTGATAAATTGAGTACCATTGAGTTGGATAACAATAAACATTCGGTGCCAAGATACCCTTCGTGGTGAATGCGTGATTTACAAATACACGTTATGACCTCCAAACAACTTTCACACCCTGGAGGCCTACCTGTTCGTGAAGACTCACTAATACACCTGGAGGGGAACCACCCCTTTACTGAAGGAAAACACACTATTTTACTTCACTAGTCTGGTCTTCCACATTCACTGTATGGTGATAGGTAGATGATAAAAACCCAGCATGCCTTTTATCTCTCACAGACAACCTGACCGCAGTCTATCTATTTATTCCTCAATTAACCTTTTCTCCCCATTCCCTGCCCTATGCCTTTCGTTGTCTCAAAGAACTACTAGGATTACTCGCATGCCATTTATCAATGCAGCCAAGCTGGGCCTGTGAGCAGAGGTCAGAATATTAGAGGAATATCCCTTTGTTCGGTGTGCCTTTCGTGTCTGCCTGGATCACTTAAACTTGCCTGCTGTGGATCCTCTGGTCTGCCAGTGACATCCCCTATCTCCCCAACAGAACTGCACCAGAACCAAACCTTAAATACACATCATGAGCAGGATGCCTCTTTGAGAGCTAAGTTGTATTCAGCTGAATGACATGGGAGCTCCTAGAGCTCCAGCAAAATGTCTGACAAAGTACTGCAACACTGGTAGTTATACCCCTGTCCAGCAATTGAAATGTACTCAACGGTTCAATTCTCAGGCATGACAAACAGATGTGCATTCATTATATGTGTTTTTTACAGTCACTAACAGCTGGACAATAGTATTGAACCTCCTAATTATTCCACCCACTCTGACATGTATGTACTACCTCAGGTCTCTCTACCTTGTTATGCTCTCTTAGAAGCACACAGATTATCACCTCGGAGACCAACCGTCATTCTATCTCTAAATTTACTATTGCAGGTTCATGGAGTTCTATTTTTGGGACCACTACCCGTCCCCATGCACCTCAAGCAGTTTGCCCAGTGCCTTGCCCTCTTCTCAAATATTACTCTGTTTTAATTAACCTTCGGGTGTTGACACTAGTGGACTCACTGATTACACAATAGGGCACGAGATACCACTTTAATTACCCTCCTTTCTGCCTTATGAGCGGACCTGAAGCCCTTGCAGAAATTTTGATAGGTATTTGTACTTTAAGTATTTTCCCCTCATAGCTCCTTCTGTTACGAGCACTCACAAATGTATCCTTCACTTCACATCAGCATGCGCACATGGAAAATCTGGAAGAACACTCCTCCTCGGCTACGTTTGCCCTTCCACCAGACTCACTGTATTGAGCCTATAAGCCTTTCGGTATTCTTCACTTCCTCCACAACTTCACCAATTGTCCGCACACGTGTGTCACAACCATTAGGATTACCTATGAACGTGTGTAGTGTTTCTTTCAGCTTGTTAACCAATTTATAAAGATTATGCTTATCTGAAAAAGACCTTTTATTGTTGTCCTGTTCACCTTTTGTGTTGCGCTTTTTATTGTGCCTTTTTTTTGTCTCTGCTGATCATGTTGTCATTTCAACCTTGAAATAAGCTTAGGCCTCCATGCCATCATAGGCGAAACACATAATGTCTGAGTCATTGTTATTGAACAGAATCATGAATCAATATGTCCATTAAATATATTTGATAAAACTTGGCGTACATTGCTAACACTTGCCTACGGTGTTTACAATTTGTATTTCTTGATTTTACCAGATGACATGTTTGATTAACCTCTTTGTTCATGTGGTAAATGCATCCTTCTACTATCTAGTCAACTTGCCTCTAGGTGCCAGGGCATTAACCTATGCAAAAAGAATGTCTATCAATTGTGTGTCTTTTGCTTTCTCGCCCTAAATGCGCCAGGTATGCCTAGGCTTACTGTGCCACTGGAATCAAGCTATCCTGGCTGACAACCCTCTTCTGCATTCTGTCCATCAATTGTGTGTCTAGGGCTTTAACCTAGTCAGGTGTATTTCTCAGCACTGGAAGAATCCTTCATTAGATTAGGTTAGATTAGATGAGATTAGATTGGGTCAGGGTATTATAGGGCATAGGGTTATAGCCAACAGCCCTTCCTCCTTAGTGATTATATATGTAAAATCTACTTCCTAGTACATTATAACATTTATTAAACTTTGTCTTCTTCCCAGTGCAGATGCAACCTTGCGACACTTGCAAATGTCAAAACAGCAACATCATATCTCACTCCCCAGTCTTCTCATGCCACCCCGAGCTGAGCTTTGCAAAATACCCTTAATTATTAGTTATTGAAGCTCAAGTGTGTATTAGTGCTTTAACAGTGCGTTCATTAGGTGCAAGGAAGATAGAGTTCGTCTCATTTTAGCATTTGTGGCCCAGTCGCTCACACTGGTACCAGCTGCATTCTGTCCACCAGTTTCATTTTATAGTCCAGATAACCTTGGTCCTGTATTTCATAATATATATTGTAAACATTAATGACAACCTTCTGGCTAATAGATGCCCATTGTAGGCACATATTGGACATTCTTGCCATCATTCCGACTTTCCATGGCATAATGGTGGCCCACAGCTGACATACAATGGGCTTTGCTACCAACATCCACGCTACAGCTGGCATAATGGTGCACCATCCTTGACGCACAGTGTGGTTTATTGGTCACATTATGGTTAGCCCTAGCATACAAATTGTTGGCATTCTTGAAAACATCCTGGATACCACTAACTTAATAGTAGTCCCTTCTTGGGATACTGTGGTTGTTCTTGGCAAATTATGGCGATCTGTTGCCCCTCTACGAACTCGTAAACACCCAGCTGACTGCCTTCATCGAAGAAAACGCCATCCTAGATGCCTCCCAGTCTGGATTCCGCAGCAACCACAACACTGAGATGGCCCTCCTCGCTGCCACCGATGACACCCACAGGCTACTAGACCTGGGGCACACCGCAGCCCTCATCCTTCTAGACCCCTTCGCAGCTTTCAACACCGTCTCACATCGCACCCTCGCAGCCAGACTCAACGACGCTGGGATACGAGGAACCGCCCTCTCCTGGGTCTGATCCTTTCTCTCCGGCAGAACCCAGAGGATCAGACTCCCTCCCTTCCTCTCCGAACCCACACAGATCAACTACGGAGTTCGCCAAGGGTCATCGTTCAGCCCCACGCTCTTCAACATCACCATGGACCCCCTCGCCGCCATCGTCAGACAACACGGGCTCAGCATAGTATCTTCCGCCGGCGACACCCAGCTCATCCTCTCCCTCACAAAGAACCCCGAAGACACCAGACTCTGTTTCCAGGAAGGAATGAGAGATGTAGCCGCCTGGATGAAAAGCAGCTGCCTGAAGCTCAACCCGGAGAAGACTGATGTCCTCATCATCGGACCCTCCACCTCCGCCTGGGACAACACCTGGTGGCCCTCCGCCCTCGGGAGTCCGCCAATCCCGACAGACCACACACGTAACCTCAGCATCATCCTCGACTCCTCCCTCACCCTGACCCGCCAGATCAACTCCATCGCCTCCACCAGCTTCAACTGCCTCCGGATCCTCTGCAATACCTTCAAATGGATACCCCCAAGATGCAGAAAAACAGTCACCCATGCACTCATAACCAGCAGACTGGACTACGGCAGCGCCCTCTACGCCGAAATCAACAGAATCCTCCTACACAGGCTACAGACTATCCAGAACGCCGCAGCCAGACTCATCCTCAGAACCCCGCGGCACGAACACATGACCCGACACCTTCGTAACATCCACTGGCTCCCCGTCGAGAAGAGAGTTACCGTCAAACTGCTCACCCACGCCTACAAATCCCTCCACAATATCGGACCCAAATACCTCAACGAGAGAGTCTCCTTCCACCTACCCAAGAGGAACCTTCGGCCTGCAGACCTCGCCCTCGCAGAGACCCCCCGCATCCGCAGAAACAGAGCAGGAGGTAGAGCTTTCTCCTACGTCGCAGCCAAAGCCTGGAACAAGCTCCCAGTGAACATCAGACGCTCCCCCACCCTCCACACCTTCAGGAAGAACCTCAAGACCTGGCTCTTCGAATGAACCGGAGCTGCACCCCCCCTCCCAGCGCCTTGAGACCCTCACGGGTGAGTAGCGCGCTTTATAAATCTCCTGATTGATTGATTGATTGATTGATTGATTGTGGCCATTCTTGAAATCATTTGGCAACCATTGGCAAAATGGTGGTGAAAATTCTTGACGTGATAAACATCCTTGGCATATGCTGATAATGATAAATGTGCAGTGGGTAAGTAGAATTACTTACTTCTGTGCCTTAACAGCATCATATGTATTGCACAAATGCTAATGCTCATGTATGACTTAACATGCGCCCCATCACATTTCATTATTCAATAACTGTGTTGTTTGTACACCAGCATGTAGATCACTAAAGTCGCAGTAAGACTGCTGAATTGCATGCATCTCTGATGTGCCACTGCCATTTTATATGATGTTGAACAATGTCACATTTTCTGCACTGGTGAGGATTGGCACCAGCAAGCGAGGATTTTAGGAAACACTGAAGTCAGCACTTGTCTGTGCCTCCAGTATCAGCTCATCGGGGTCTTCTCGCATTATTTCTCGTGACAACATCCTTGCACCTGTTCATTAGCATCAGTTAGTTCCAATCCTGATTATGTGTTCTTTCTTCCATTGACTTGTCTAGAGGAAAAACAGTATAACATGACTCAACGAATGTATGGATTTATGCATGTATTCATTATAAGCATGATATGCTCCAACTGATTGTGAAAAAGTTCTGGTCCATGGAAACAGCAATTGCTGTGCATTATTATGCTCATATATTGGCTATTGTCCATTATACATATGTTAGATGTTATAGGATATCCGAGTGTTATGTTTACCTTTACAGCACACAAGGCAGAATCAATCCATGTGTGTCAGTGACACGCGTGAGTGCTTTGGTGAAAGAGCCATGCTGATATTCGGGGGGCACATATATATTTACTAAACATAAAAATCTGTCATTTTGGGATAAAATTATGTTTTATTCATGCAGATAGCAAGCTACAATTTAGTGAACCTGAGCTTCTTCATACAAAATACAGTCGGTGTATTTCACTGTGAAGTCTCTGGATCTTCTGAAACTGGCAAGCTGATGTTTTAGACCCATTATTTGTGTCTTTCTAGTTGTCCCTGGCAACCTAGCAGGAAATCTGCTACAGCTGTTGGAGAGACTCCAGGATTGTGGCATCAAAGGTCAAGCCTGGAAATGGCTAGAACAGTACCTATTGGGTCGCACGCAAACTGTTATGCTGGGACCGTTTGTCTCTAAAAAAATGCTGCTGGACAGGGGAGTCCCTCAGGGCTCCTGCTTGAGCCCTACTCTCTTCAATTTATATATGGCTCCTCTGGCGAAGGTAGTCGAGCATCTGGGTTTCGAAATTGTGTCATATGCTGATGACACCCAGCTAATGTTCACAATTGGTGCGGACCCAGAACTCGACAAATCCCGCTTCGCCGCCGGTATGCTGGCCATCTTTGACTGGATGTCGAGAAACTGCCTCCAGCTTAACCCCGGTAAAACGGAGGTTATGCTTTTAGGTAAAGCGAATAACAGCTGGTCGGATGAGTGGTGGCCCAATCAACTTGGTCCCCCCCCCACTCCCCAGAAGTTGGTCAAGACCCTTGGGATCTATTTGGACCAGACCCTATCTATGAAAGATCAGGTAGCGGCAACAACCAGCTCTTGCTATTATGGGCTAAGGTTGCTTAGGAAAATCTTCCCATTTCTCCCCATTTCTCAGCGCAGAACCTTAGTCCAGGCAATGGTTATCAGTCGCTTAGATTATGGAAATGCGATGCTGGCTGAAGTGAGCCAAATCCACCTGGCTAAACTTCAGGTTACCCAAAATACGGCAGCACGGCTTGTCCTGAATCGCCCTCCAGGCTCAGCCTCTATACCTTTGCTGAAAGAACTGCATTGGCTGAATGTTAGAAATCGATTTATCTTTAAGATCTGCAGTCTGACTTACAAGGCTCTAAAGGGAAGTGGGCCTCACTATCTTCGAAAGAAAGTGGTCAAATATTCCTCTCAGAGAAATCTTAGATCCAATTCTCTGGACCTCCTTCAAGTTCCCAGAATCCGCCTCACGCGGACGGGAGGCAGATCCTTCTCATTCTTAGCCCCTAACTATTGGAACAAACTTTCGTTAGCAGTCCGCAATACTCAGTCACTGACTGCTTTCAGGAAGAAATTAAAAACCTTCCTGTTCTAGTCGGTTCCCGGTCTTTGTGGTTACTTTTTCTCCCGCATTCTCCCAGTCAAGCGCCTAGATGCCCCAGGGTGAGTTGTGCGCTCTATAAAAAACCCCGACCAATACCAATATTGTGAGCATACTTGACAACATCCTGGCTAGATTTGGCAATCCTTGAAAAATTGTTGGTGTTCTTAACATTCATGATAATTTGACTATCCCTGGAATAAAAGAGGCCCTTCCCTTACATATTGAGAGCATTCCCGACAACATCCTGACTAGCCCTGGCTTAACAGGGATCCACTGTTCTCTAGTTGTGGGCATTAGTGACATAATGGTGGTTATATATTGTCTAATAGTGGTACTCACAAAATGGTACTTACAGAACACTTAGTGTGCCTATGCATAATATAATTCCTCCTAGCCGTGAAAAAATTGGGTAGAAAATCCCTGCCATGTATTGTGGATTATTGGTATTTGATGACGCTGAATGGGCACGAAAGTTAGACTCTGTCTATGTGTGACAGAACAAGCAAGTGTCTCATAAAATTCCCCAGCTGTAGTTTCTGGGTCAAAAATTAATTTTTTTCACATTTAAAAAAAAAAATATCTTGAGGAGGGTGAGCCACAACTCCCCGTGGAAGGTACAGTTTGCTTGGCACACCACACGATTATTGACATTTTTTAGTACTTCCACTTCAGAGGCTCAGTTTTCATACAATTTATGACTTCAGTCGCCCAGTCCTTCCACTAACCCGTTTCATGCCATGTTATCTTACTCTTCTCATTCCCTCCTTCACACATCTCTCTACCTCACGCTTCCAGCCTGCTATTTGAATACATTTGGAACATTTCGATTGGAGACATTAAAAGTTATGATTCAGACATTCATAACTCAAAATTCTACAGAATACATGTTACAATGAAGCATAATGTTAACTCCTCACACCTGATATACCATTGCATGATGGCTGAGTACGGACCGGGTGCCTGTCGGTATGTTGCCCACAGCCAGCTGTGGCAGAGCAAGTGCAGTGTGACAGACGGGTCAAGAAACCACTGTGTTGGCAAGAGGTAGTGGAGCGAGGAGACATATGTTCCTTAGTGACGGAATTTAAGGCTACACATCTGTCATCGCCTTCTTCAGCTTGTTATTTAACAGATTTTTTAAATACTTACAGTTTCTTGTTCCTCTCTGCCTTTAGGATATAATCAGACTGAATGTGTTTTGAATGATACATTTGCATGATTTTCAAAAGTCAATAAGGCACAATCTTCCACATACTGTGTTTCTAATTATTTTACTAGTTTCACTTACCACCACAAAAATCCATGCTAGCCTAAGGATAGTCATATTTTCCTGTTGAGTGATGGAACCTCGGCGATGTGTAATTTATTGTGCTGGCTTAGCGTCTAGAGGCAAGGCATTCATGCAATTTACTGTCGAGTCTCGACGGTGGAGGGAATAACCACGACACGCTGGTGCACATTCAACTCTTTTAATTGAATGTCTCTGCATCCTCCCTCTGGCCCGCTATTCCCACGACTGTCTCCTCCCTTTCCAGTTCCCCTTTAGACTTCCCTTGCCATGCTCCCCTTTTCCCCTGGGTCCTACTGCCCTGACGCTAATGTCCAGTTATGACTTTACATCTCCTTCCACTCACAAAAAGTTACTTCTAATTATTGACATAGATTTTAAGAGTTCTTCCACAAGTCAGGCAGGTTTTTCGCTGCAATTGGCATAGTGAAACCTGGTATTGTTGGTGTTGCAGCTACAAGAGTGAATACAGGGTCATCTCCTCTGGTTGGTTCTTGAGTAGCTCCAGAGGCGTCACAGTTCAAGATGGCTGCAAGTTTATTAAATCCCAACTCGCCTACGGTGTTTACAATTTGTATTTCTAGATTTTACCAGATGACAAGTTTGATTAACCTCTTTGTTAATGTGGTAAATGCATCCTTCTACTATAAAGTCAACTTGCCTCTAGGTGCCAGGGCTTTAACCTAGTCAGGTGTATTTCTCAGGACTGGAAGAATCCTTCATTAATTAGGTTAGATTAGATGAGATTAGGTCAGGGTATTATAGAGATATCTATGGTTGTCCTCGTGTCATTAGAGGCTGCTGTGATCATAGTTCCTTTTAGATTGTTCCTGCCTGTCCAGGGCCCAGTCCCTTTCCTGGATAGTTGATGTTTTTGCTTTGCGGCAAATGTCCACATAGTCTTCCATCTTGGTCTTTTTGCTGCGATCCTGCTCTATTGCTTCCTGGTCTGCAACTTGACCGGCATGACCAGCCAGATTCTCCCAGGTGGGGACTCTGGTGTGCACTGCTTTGCCCAGTGCCACATTGCACCTTATGCCTTCCTGAAGATCTGACATTGTCAGTGTCGGTGGTTGTTCTTCTTTGTTGTGCGGAAAATAGGTCAGTTCTTTGGTGTCCCCTTGTGGTTGGTCCTGCCTCCTTCCAGGTGGCTTCACATGTCCATTGGGAAATTGTGTGTCAGATCTTGAAGGATGGCATCCTCTGTGCTGGCTTTGGTGATGGTTTCAAGTGAAGTTGCAGATAGTCCTGCTCGGCCATTGACAAAGTGAATGTGTTCTTCAGCCAATGAGGCTCTTGTTCTTGAAGATGACCTTGGATGTCTCAACATGTAGTCGTCCGGCTTTACTGCCTTTCCTGATTTGTGGACTCGGTATAGTATTTTCCCTAATTTCAGTTGCTCTACAGTGGGCAGGTTAAGTAAGCAGTCTGCTGCTTCAGGTCTAGCAATTACATTAATTTGAGTGTCTATAGTTTTCTCTTTGTATGTGAGAGTTGTTTGAAACTGTCCTAGCCATGGCAGTGGCTATTTGGACATCCAGGCATATACTTGCACAGTGACGTTTTGTAGCTTGGGCTTCGGCGTCATCTTGTTGTATTCTGTGACACAGATGTAGTTGAGGGAATCCCCATTGTCTAGTACGAATTTGCCTGGATGTTACCCCATTTGTATGTGTAGTCTTGGGTATTTCTTTAGCTTCTCACGATCAGCAACCATGCAAGTATACTCATCGCTGGCCTGAGATGTAGGATTGAGTGGTCTCGAGCCACTGAACAAGGATTGTTAAGATCTGTAGGTAGTGTGCGACCGTAGACTTGATTGCAAAGAGCTGAGGGAATGTTCTCCCCAGCCACATACTTCCTTTGCATGATGTCAATGTCTGAATTTTTCTTGATTTTTCCAATATGTCCCATTGTGATGCCCTGTACACTTTCTCAAAATGATTTTCTTTCCCGCAACACCAACATGCTTGGCCTATGGCAGGGCATGGTCCAACGTGTGGGTAATCTTGACCACAGCGATAGCACTCCCATTTGAGGTCTTTCTTTTTGTCGTTGTGCTTTGGACTGCAACGACGATCTGTGAATTTGGGTGGATGTCGATACTCAGACTTGTGCCTGGAACGCCTGTTCCCTTTTATTGTCTCCATCTTTTTGCATGTTCTTCTACCAGGTCATTGACTCTAGTCATTTCTTCAATGTCATCCAGGGAATAGCTTTTCTTTAGAAGACGTTCACGAAGGGACTCAAGTTGGCATCCTTCTATGATCCGTAAACGGAGACCATTTTGTGTCTTAAAGATGTCAACGCACAATATAGTGCCTATCGTTTAAGGATTGTAATGAATTTCCCCAAGGGGTTTATCCTTCTCTTGTGAGGCCAGATTGAAGGTGTAGCGTTCATAGGCAAGGTTTATTTTGTAGAGTAACTTCTTGTTGAGTGCCTCCCACACATCTTGATAGGATGTTGTGACAGTCGCTGGCAGCTCTGATGAATTGTCCATCCTCTTTCCCTATTAAGTTGTTGATTCGAGTTAGTGACTTGCGACTCCTTCATGAAGTTCTTAAAGTCCTCAAGCCATTCTTGCCAGCGAGGTCCCATACCAATGCCTGACATGAAAGTCAGCGGTTCTGGAGGGCTATTGAATGTAACACCAAGCATGGTTGGTCTGGGTACGGTGTTTTGCATTGAATCTGGTGATGACGACATGTATTAGCTAGAGCATGTGCCACCACTGGGGTAAAATCGTGAGTGTGCACCCAATGAATCTGACAAGCAGGTGCATCTGCTTATGCCCAGTAGTGTGTTTAGCTGCTGTGCTCACTGGCGGAGCGTACGTAAATGTGCAGTTAGGAAGTCCTTTACACTGATGTTCAGCCAGTAAGCACAGCAATTGTAGCCACCCCTAGGATATAATGTATAGAATGCTGCATCTGTACTATTAGTGTTATTATTAATATTATTATTTTTTAGGTTGAACAAGAACTAGGTTGCCAGTTTGCTGAATTGGTTGGATGTCGGATGTGTAGCTGACGTGGACTGTCTACCAGCGACAAATTCTTTAAAACAACGTAGTTTGTGGAGGTGCCTGACTTTTAAGATGGGTGACGCTTGGTCAGCGAAGCTCATTGGTAAAGTTGGCTGACCTAAAGATGGCCAGCGAGAGGAGCAGAAGACTTGCGGGAAATCCGCCGTAGGAGCGGGTTAGCTGGATGGAATGCAGTAAGCATGCAGGTAGCAGGCATCCAGCTTACCGCAGTTAAGAATCGTATTGTTCTTCACCACAGCCTGGTCAGGGTGGGCTACTGGCACCACTCTTGCATCAATTCTGTGTCATATGATCAGGGTAGGCTCCTGATGTCACATTGCTCTCCGAAATTCCTCTGCTCACCTGAAGTGGGCTCCCAGCATTGCGTTGTGACTGTTTGCCACAGTATACCCAGGGTGGTCTCTTGGTATCACACTTGTACTGATGCTGCTATGCACAACTGTGGTGGTCTCCCGATGGTGCGTTGCTCATCGATCTTCCTCTGCGCGGCCAGAGCTGGCTCCTGACGTCGAGCTCCCACTCCTGAATCTCTCGCTGCTTGGTGGAATGCTCATCCCACCCTCATCGCCAGTTGTCAAGTCTTGCTGGTGGAGGAAATAACCACGACAAGCTGGTTAAATGTTTTACTCTTTTTATTGAATGTCTCCAGGAGAGCCTGTGTCTCTGCATCCTCCTTCCCCTTTAGACTTCCCTTGCCAGGATCCCCTTTTTCTCCTGGTTCCTAGTGCCCTGAAGCTAACATCCAGTTACAGCATTACATTTGGCTACCCTGTCTTTTTAAGATTTATCACAATCTGCAAGATTTTCCAGTACTTATGATTTTTTCTCGTTTTTGAGATGGAGAAATGTATTGAATTTCTTAGTTGGTGATGATGTATTTTTTTCCAGCCATGATCATGGACTAACTCTCAGTTATTAGGAGCTGCAGCCCCGCTCCTATGGAACTCCTTACCCCAACACCATGAAAACCTTCTATATGTCAGCAAAAAAATGAAAATTAATATCTTTAATCCGGTAACTGTTCAGTTTTATCCTCACCCCTCCACACTCCCCGTTACCCTATCCCCCGCCCCTGTTCTTCCCTTTATTGGCCTACTGAGGAGGATAAATGAAGGACTAATTATGATACAGTTATGACTGTTCTCAAGTTTTTTACCCTCATTGTTACATTGTAAGGGCACTAACACATTCTTTTGGGTACAAAAGAGCCATTTGAAAACATAAAATAAATACAAATTATCATTTCATAAACAATATCTCTGCTTTTATTCATTAAGAACCGCACTCAAACAAAGAGCTTTAGGTGGTCAACGAGTGAACTTACACATACATGTAGAGTCTTCCCCAGCCTGGGTACCCGCCAATAACTATGCCACATCCAGAGCTTAATATGACACGTCTTCATTTGCCTGCGTGTAACCGTGAACTCAACATTCTAAAACAAGCTTTCATTGCATTACACTCTGACACCTATGTCACAGATCTATGGAGTCAGTTAGGAGCTAAAAGGGTTCCATCATAACGCTCACAAGACACTACAATACACGTTCAAGTTTTTCCCTGTTCATGTAAGTTCCAGACATAAAGTTATGGAAATTACATTTTACTGTATACTTTCATGCTTTTCCTAACAATACTATTGTTGATTATTCAGAAAGAGGAAAATAGACACTTGCACATTTTTTTCCTCACCTATATCTTTTTCTCAGCTGAAGAAATCTTTTCTCCTGCACATCCTTACATACAACACTTGCACTATTTTTATTTAGGTGATTGTTTATATTAGCAACAAACATGGGAAGATAATTGCAGAAATTTGTGAATACAACGTAATGCCGTTATGGATGTTCTCATCATCACATCTGCATCACCGACACCACTTGGAAACCGTATTTCCTTATCCTGTGGACACAGTGCAGATACATTCCCACTTCTTGGCAATTTTCCATAGGCATTAGACCACTGCATCAGGATGTCCACCCCCATCCTGCTTTTGTGAATTAGCACATTACATTTCCAAATGGCCCCCCGTTCAGTTTCTAAGCCCACTAATTATTATAGTTTTTCTCGATGAGAGTGCAGTGTAGGCCAGCTTACTCATGATATGAGTATCTCTATGCGCAGCCAAAAAGTAGATTATTTCTGAAAGCAGCAGTTTATCACGAATAGAGCATCAAACGTTGCTGTCTCCTTGCATCAAATTAATAGAGATAAGGGTTATTTGAGTATAGTCTGCTGAACAACTGCCCAGTCTGTTAGTGGTATTAATGTGGTTATAAGTGAAGGTTAATTCCTGCGTGATTTTTACAGTGTGAGTCAAACAGGTCACTGCATGTCGCAGCTTCAGTGCTAGACCTAACACATTTTGCCTGCTGTAAATTATGTGATCTTGGCAAGCAACTGTTCAGACATAAGGCAATTAGTGTCTTAAATTAGTTTTTTAATCAGATCACTTCCTGTATGGTATGAATATACACTGTTGAGTCTTGATGGTATCCTCGCGGTTCTGAGAGGGCTTCAAACAGGACTTACGTAAGTTGCTGGAAGGTGTGGCTATTAAATCATGATTTAATACGTACCATTAATGAGTTGTGTGATTATGTGCTGAAGAATAAAGGCATCTGTTACAGATCTCTGTGTGTAGCGTGTTTCATTTACATGCTCCTGGTATGGAGAGGAAGTGACAACTGGCGATCAGTAGGCGATACGTGCCCTGAGGGAACAGGACTGAGCTCCCTGAAAGTTTGCAACAATATAGCAAACTGCTTGTGTATGCCACATGTGCCCCAGATCAATGCGTAGCAGTCTGAGGTCGACGTTTGTGTATTCAACGTGCTACTCCTTCCTATAAATGGCCCTTGGAAATGTTGAAGGCCTGTCTGAGGAGCACATTAGGAAAGCCTGCCAGAATCCGCTGGTAAGGCCAAAGGAATATATACTACACTGAGCTGGAACAGAGCCATCATCCATGAAAACCAAACACTAAAGACATAATAGCCAGGTATGAAAGCACAGTTATTCACTCCCACAAGCGAGTGAAGCACTCTACGACCTTCCATCTGCCGTGAAGCCCCAAGCACAAACACACGGGTTGTGTTTGCAGAAGTTGCAGGTGCTAGGGGCTATCCTCCATCGCAATTGCCCAGACGGCATGTTCCCACACAATGCCACTGGAGGGGAGTGCGAAATATATAGCAAACGCATTCCTGAAACCACCAGCGCCATTAGACATGGCAAAGTAACAGAACATTGGTGCCAGGCTGGCTGCATGGATCAAAACATTCAATGCCTTCATAGATGCACTAGAAGAAGATGATTAAAAGATCATTAAACACTTAAAGAATCTTGCTGGTGATGGAGTGAAAGAAATTATAAAGAAAGTCTCGCTAACTGAAGCCAAATCATACCAAAAGATAGAAGAACTGTTGGAAGCCAAGTTTAACCCAATGTTGAATGTCAACCATGAAAGATACATCTTCAGTCGAGCATGACAACAAGTTGGTGAAACAATGAATGAGTTTGTTGAAAGACTTGAAACACTCATTAAACATTGCAAGTACTGTGATTTCTACCCACGAAGAAGCCATGCGACTCAGAATTATCGATGGCTAACTTTCCAACTCGTTTAGAAGATGCATGTTGAGAGAAACACACAGTCTGGAGACAATGCTAATGGCTGCAAGAGCTGAAGAGTGAGCAGCTCGACAGGGCTGCTGAAATGGAAGCGGGAACGCCGCAACATAAATTGGCGCTGACTATGAAAAGCAAGCACCAGTGAAAACAAATGCAAGTAAGTCAACATCTCTAAAGAAATCAAAATTGCGCTTTCGATGTGGATTTTCATTTCCCCACAAAGGTAAATGTCCAGCAATAGGAGAGCCATGTAAAGGTTGAGGGAAAGAAAACCACTTCATAATGGTCTGCAGAGCAAAAGAAAATGTTGATGCTTCACGAGGGAAGGACAAAATGAATGCCAGAATGTTCCAGAAGCATTCTTGCCACACCCACAAAACCAAAAAGCAACATCGGTTACAACAAGTGGAAACAAGACCAATCATTGTCAAGCTAATCATACAGAGGCTCTTCGACATCACTATCGAGTGCCGATGATGAATATGAGTGTGCATTAATGGTAGCTATCAAGGAACAACATGCGCATGTAGGAATAGTTGATTGCAAAGAAGACCACAATTCAATAGAAACTCACCAAGCAAAATGACGAACTTCATTTGAACACTATCCCAAAATCACACTAAAAGTGAATGATCAACAAGTAACTTTCATTATAGACAGTGGTGCTTCAATTAACATTATGCCCGTGGGAAAGTTTAACAGCCTTTCCCCTGTGCCTCACCGCACTCCATCAGGAACGTGGGCTTCTTCTTAAGCACTACAAAGCCAAGGATCATTCATAACGACCATGCAACCAAAAAATGACGTCAGTACAAGTGCCAATACAAGTTCACTTTGAGATTGTGAGTAAATTCCCATAATAATAATCCAGTATTTGTAAAGAGCGAACAAATCATCCCTAAGGGTCTCAAGGCGCTGGGTGTCATCGGAAAGATTAAGCGCGCTATTGCCCAGAGTCACATGGTGCTGGGCTGAGCTGCCACCCGAGCCGGGGATTGAACGTGAGCCCCGTGTTCCAGAGTGAGCTGCCCTGGCCACCACGTCACACCTCAACCATGGCTGTTTCATGGTTAAGAAGACTGAAAACAGTAAAAGTGCAACTTCATATCAATGAGAACATTCACACTGTTGTTCGACGACACCGCAGAATAGCCTTTCTGTTGCATGAATATGATTACGAAATTGTATAGAAGCCGGAGACAGATCATAACCCTGTTGATTACTTTTCACGAGTACTGCCACTGCACCGCAGCTCGAAATCCAAAGTTTTCAAGAGTATGATAACTTTATTGTGAGGTCTAGTACTCCAGCAGCTCTATCACTTGAACAGATTATTGCTGCTACCAACACTGAAAAGAACATGATCATACTTAAAGACATTATTTCAACTCACTGGTGCAAGAAAAGTGCTCGACTATTTGCTGATTATGTTGAATTTCAGAAATTTAAAAATGTACAATATGAATTATCCTTCACTCCAGAAGAAATTGTACTGAGAAGCTCGAGAATTGTCATACCTGAGAGCCTGAGACAACAAGGTATTGAGCTCGCTTATGAAGGACATCATGGCATTGCAGCCACCAAAGTGCCCTAAAAGATCAAGTGTGGTTCCCTCGCCCTGCTGAACGATTTAAGAAATTTCAATATACAAACTATTTTTTCCAATCCATTTAGAGAACCCAGTGTCAACCTCAGATCTAAGAACATAGAAAACGTACTTCCGGTCCAAACCTTACACCTCGAAAGCGTTGTCACCAAATCGCACATTAAATCGATGCTATCTAATTGCAGATCTACAGCAGGACATGCAGCTCATATTGCAGACCTGATCCTCTCACATGATTTAGACCTCCTGATTCGGAAACTTGGCTCGAGGAAAACTCTATACCAATCCTGGACATTCTGGTCCCCCCAGACTACAACATAATTAGATTGGACAGAGTAGTTAAAACTGGAGGTGGAGTTCTTTGCATCCATCGATCTAGTCTCTGCTTGAGATAGAGTCACTAGGCTCCTATGTCCTTAGTCGAACACCAGGAACTCGAAATCTTGAACAATGACAAAATATTTTGTACACTCCACTCTATCTACCACCACACTGGAGAGAACCCTGTGTTCACTGAACAAATGATGGAGACCATTTCAATGAACGCCGACCAGTCTCAGACCATATCTTCTTTGGTGACTTCAACTTGCATTGGAACAATGAAAATGATCCACTAGTAAACACCTCAAGACCTTCCTATTTGACTTGAATCTTACCCAATTCTGCAACAAGCCCATGCATATCAAAGGTTCCACCCTAGACCTTATCATAGCCAAAGATAACGTCATTCAAGTTGACGATATAGCACCTTGGGACTGGTCAGATCACATTGTAATCTCATTTTGCACCATGGACAAAATATTGATCAGACAAGGTCAACCTCGAAAAAACAAACAATGGTCTAGAGATCTGAGAAACATCAACGTGAATGATCTCACCACTTTGAGCAATATTCTTCTTCTGCCGCCCCACAACATGACAAATCTGGATGATCTCACAGACCACTAAACTCATTCAATGATGGATATGTTTAATGCACTCGCTCCACTACATCTCAAAAGAATCCCTAACAAGCATTCTCAACCTTGGCTCAACAGCTACCTTAACGAGGAAAGACGTAATATTAGGCTCGCTGAAAGATACTGGAGATCCTCCCCTTCTCTAGCTATCCTCAAACGACTAAGGAAGACTCAAAATGCCTAAAACAAACATATTCGCTGCTCTAAAGCTGATTAGATTGCAACTTGACATGGCCAAAAATAGGCCTTAAAAACTTTTAGAAATCATCAAACAACAATCAATCCAACCCTCTAATCAACTCGTGACACTTAAACTCAATCCCAAGCAGTGAGGAATACACAGCTCATTTCACTGAAAAAAGAAGAAAGATCGAATTAGATCTGCAACTCTCCTTATCAAACTTACAGAATCAAGCTCTCCACTCCCCGGTCTCTGTTTCACCTTGGTTGAGCGCTCCTATGATCCCTCTGGCTGCCTTTACTCCCAAAATTATGCTTTGTGGAATACCTTTAGACTTCCAGATAATCTTGAGCTGCTTAACATAGTAACTACTTTAAAACCATCAAATCACCTCAACGATCCTCTACCGACCAAACTCTTGAAAGAGCTTACCTCATCCATTTTCCTGCTCTGGTCGAAGATTGTACATGAATCCCTCACGCAAGGCCTCATTCCAGATTGCTTCAAGATGGGTCAAGTTATCCCCATACCAAAGAAACCTAAGGCAGATTTATCTGAGCATAACAACTACAGACCTATTTCTACTATCATGACTCTATCCAAACTTCTCGAGAAATATGTTCATACTCAACTCTGTGATCACATTGATCATTTTCAACTCCTCGACCAATTCCAGTCTGGCTTCAGATCAGGTCACAGTACAGAAACCACCTTAACTCACATTGTAGACGATGCCCTAAAACTTCTAGACTTGAATTAACCTTGCCTACTTATACTATTGGATCTCTCCTCAGCATTTGATACTGTCAAACACGACAAACTAATTAACCTTCTTGAAAGAAGGCTGAGGTTAGCAGGTACAGTGCTAAATTGGTTTATCTCGTTCTATCAAGGGAGAACTCAAAGATTCAAAGTAAACAATGACCTTTCCAACAGTATTCCTGTTTCTATTGGAGTCCCACAAGGATCCGCACTATCTCCTCCTCCTTTCAACCTGTATCTGGAGCCCTTCGCCGAAATTCTGAAATGATCTAACATTCATTATCATATGTATACGGATGATACCCAACTGTATATGAAAATTTCTTCTCCGGAAGACATTGTTACTCACAACCTTGCTCTCTTAAAAACCCAACAATGGTTATCGCTCAACCACCTTTTGCTAAACTCACTCAAAACGGAATTCCTCTTACTCGCCCCACACAATCATTCTGCGCCCAATCAGAACTGGCTCAGAAAGCTTACAGCCCTCAACTGCAACCCACATGTAGTTCACTCTACTAGATCACTAGGCCTAATTCTGGACAAATGCCCCCCAGACTACAACATAATTAGATTGGACAGAGTAGTTAAAACTGGAGGTGGAGTTGCTTGCATCCATCGATCTAGTCTCTGCTTGAGACAGATTCACTTGGCTCCAATGTCCTTATTCGAACAACAGGAACTCAAAATCTGGAACAATGACAAAATATTTTGTACACTCCACTCTATCTACCACCCTCCTGGAGAGAACCCCATGTTCACTGAACAAATGATGGAGACCATTTCAATGAACGCTGACCAGCCTCAGACCATATCTTCTTTGGTGACTTCAACTTGCATTGGAACAATGAAAATGATCCACTAGTAAACACCTTCATGACCTTACTATTCGACTTGAATCTTACCCAATTCTGCAACAAGCCCAGGCGTAGCAAAGGTTCCACCCTAGACCTTATCATAGCCAAAGATAACATCATTCAACTTGACGATATAGCACCTTACGACTGGTCAGATCACCTCATAATTTCATTTCGCACCATGGAACAAATATTGATCTGACAAGGTCAACCTCGAAAAAACAAACAATGGTCTAGAGATCTGAGAAACATTAATTTAAATGATCTCACCACTATGAGCAATATTCTTCTTCAGCCGCCCCACAATATGACAAATCTGGATGATCTGACTGACCAGTACACTCATTCCATGATGGATATCTTTAATGCACTCGCTCCACTACATCTTAAAAGAATCCCTAACAAGCATTCTCAACCTTGGTTCAACAGCTCCCTTAATGAGGAACGACGTAATCTTAGGCTCTCTGAAAGATCCTTGAGATCCAACCCTTTCCATAGCTAACCTCAAACAACTAGGGAAGTCTTGAAATGCCTAAACCAAACGTATTCGCCACTCTAAAGCTGATCCCTTTAGATTGCAACTTGACATGGCCAAAAATAGGCCTAAAAAACTTTTCGAAATCATCAAACAGTAATCAATCCAACTTTCTAATCAACTCTTGACACTTAAAAACTCAATCCCAAGCAGTGAGGAATTCTCAGCTCATTTCACTGAAAAAACAAGAAAGATCGAATTAGATCTGCAACTGTCCTTATCAAACTTACAGAATCAAGCTCTCCACTCCCCGGTCTCTGGTCCACCTTAGTTAAGTGCTCCTATGATCACTCTGGCTGCCTTTACTCCAAAAATGATGCTTTGTGGAATACCTTCTGACTTCCGAATGATCTTGAGCTGCTTAATATACTAACTACTTTAAAACCATCAAATCACCTCAACGATCCTCTGCCCACCAAACTCTTTAAAGAGCTTGCCTCATCCCTTTTCTCGCTCTGGTCGAAGACTGTACATGAATCCCTCACACAAGGCCTCAGTCCATATTGCCTCAAGATGGGTCAAGTCATCCCCATACCAAAGAAACCTAAGGCAGATTTATCTGAGCCTAACAACTACAGACCTATCATGACTCTATCCAAACTTCTCGAGAAATATGTTCATACTCAACTCTGTAATCACATTGATCATTTTCAACTCCTCGACCAATTCCAACTAATTAACCTTCTTGAAAAATGTATGGGGTTATCAGGTACAGTGCTAAATTGGTTTATCTCAATCCAGCAAGGGAGAACTCAAGGATTCAAAGTAAATAATGACCTTTCCAACAGTATTCCTGTTTCTATTGGAGTCCCACAAGGATCCCCACTATTTCCTACTCTCTTCAACCTGTATCTGGAGCCCCTCACTGAAATTCTAAAATGATCCAACATTCATGATCATATGTATGCAGATGATACCCAACTGTATATGAAAATTTCTTCTCCGGAAGACATTGCTACTCACAACCTTGCTCTCTTAAAAACCCCAAAACAGTTATCGCTCAACCACCTTTTGCTAAACTCACTCAAAACAGAATTCCTCTTGCTTGTCCACACAATCATACTGCGCCCATTCAGAACTGGCTCAAACAGCTTACAGCCCTCAACTGCAACACACATGTAGTTTACTCTACTAGATCACTAGGCCTAATTCTGGACAAATGCCTAAATATGCAGGATCACATCAGTGCTACAATAAGAGGAGCCAATTACCAACTCTGCACATTAAGGAAAATCAAAAAGTTCCTGCCACCCTCTGACCTGCAACAAGCTGTCCAGTCCTTGACGATCTCCCGCTTAGAATAAGGAATTGCGAGTTTGGCTTGACTCCCCAAATCCAACTTGGCACCTTTAAGAGTCACTCTGAACTCTGCTGCCAGACTCATCACTGACTCAAAAAACCAAGACCACAGCACACACCTGATCTACATTATCTGAATTGGCTGTCCTTTGATGCAAGAATCAAATATAATATAGCTTGCCTGGTTCACAATGCACTGCACCATTAACAGGTGGCGGCGCACTACCAGGAAGAGGTGTGGCGCCACAGCCAGGGTGACTGACGCTGGAATCTGGGGCTCACGGTTCAATCCCCGGCACTGGCGGCATGTCAGCCCAGCACCATGTGACTCTGGGCAATAGCTTGCTTAATCTTCCCGACGGCCCCCAGTGCCGGTATGCCTTCGGGTAGCTGTTCGCGCTTTACAAATACTGGATTTACATTTAACACGTCCTCTTACCTAGCACATAAGCTAGACCTATCGGGTGGGAATCAGGCACTAAGAAGAACTAACACTCTACTGCTGAAATCCCCAAAGTTCAAAAAGAAGAGAACTTACAACCGATCTTTCTCCGTTCTTGCTCCGAGAATATGGAACGCTCTCCCGCCAGAAATCAGAACAATCCCTTCGTCCTACTCTTTTTAAAAAAAAGTAAAAGACCTGCTCATGAATAGCCACAGGAGACAATACTTCTGTAACTTCTCAAACCAAAATGACCCTACATCCTTGTCCTCTTCAACCTCGATGCAAATTGCTTACTGTTCAAAATGCTGATGTCCATATCCATTTGCCTTTTATGCTTTTAATGTTTTTGCATAGTTTTCTATGGTTTTCTGCCTGCTAAAGTTCAACCAGCAGACGTCCTTGTACATTGCTCTGTTACCCACCGGGTCAGTAATCTTAGGCTGGATCATGAATAGACTTGTTAGTCAATAGCTCTGTAAGATCTCAAACAACCTGAAATGACCTCACAACTTCTGACCTACCTGACCTTTGTTGCATGCTACCTATTGCACAAAATACTGATGCATATTTGCCTTTGTCTATAATCTGCTTTTAATGTTACGTTGATTTTGATTATACCTTTGTGCTCTAGCCTATCAAGTGGGCGACGATGTACAGCGCTCTGATACCCTGCCGGGTCATGTTTGCGTTTTATAAAACTTTTTAAATAAATAAATAATAGATACAAGAAATAAAAGGCCTCATCTGTATAACTGCTTATCACCCCAAAGTGACACAGCATCAATTAACTAAGTCTGACATTGCTGTAGATGCCTGGAAGAGTGTGGTGGTTAATTTCTTTGGACCCCTGAAGAATAAACATCATCTTATGGTGATCATTGATGAATACTCAAGTTTTCCTTTGGTAGAAGACTTTTCATCGACAACCCATGACAAAGTTATCCAGCGTGTTGATAACTTCTTTGCAGCATGGAGTATACCCGCTATTCTCAAAACAGACAATGGTCCACCTTTTAATAGCAAGGAGTTCACAGAGTTGCTGAATCAACTCAACATCAAGAATCAAAAGAGCACACCGCTCTAACCTCAGGCCAACAGTGTTGTCGAACGATTTAGGGGCAAACTCAAAAGAATAATTCAGCGACCATCGCTGTAGAAACTCGATCTGAAACAAGCCATGTGTCAAGCTCTTCATGCCTATCAGACAACTCCTTACTCCACCACTGATGAGCGTCCTGTCACCTTATTATTTGGGAGAGCCATAGGAACTAAGCTACCGCAGTGGACATCAGACCGATCAACAAACTCTGACAAGGTTAATGTCACAGACACTTCTCAAAAGTGCAAAATGAAAGCCTATGCTGATCAACGCCGATGTGCCCAGGAAGCAGTCTTCAACAGAGAGGACTGGGTACTGGTCTTATAAAAACGGAAGTAGAAAATGGACACTCTGTTTGCTGTCGACCCACTTAGAGTTGTATAGACCAAAGGACACATGATGACTGCATGTTGTCCCAGAAAGTCCATCACAAGGGACTCATCACACTTTAGAATTTGTTTGTCTATTCCTGAGAGCATTAGTGAGGTAAACTGAACATCCAGATCAAACATCTGTGCCTATGTCATTGGCGAATACTCCATATATTAACCAACTACCTCATACTACTCGATCTGGCAGACTAGTGCAAGCGCCTCTATGCCTCATTGAGGAAATTTGATGTTTATTTTGTTTGCAGAAGATGTAGAGTCTTGATTTTATGAGCATTGGCATCCTTGTGGTTCTGAGAGGACTTCAAACAGGACTTACGTAAGTTGCTGGGAGGTGTTAAGATATAGCTATTAAAACGATGATATTATGCATGACATTAGGGAGTTGTACGATCGTATGCTGAAGAATAAAGACTTCTGTTACAGAGTTCCATGTGTAACGGGTTTCATTTACGTGCTCCTGGGCGGGGTAGGACATAACATACACTACTACATTTAAAATTCTTCTAAAACTGAGTATTAAAAATAGTAGGGACCACTTTGTAATAAAACAATTTCATTTTGAGACGTAGTCAATGAGTGCACATAGATTCTGGGTTCTTTATGCTGCACACATTACCTCCTCATCCCTTCTTTGTCCCAGTCCTTACTTAAAAGGCAACCTACCCAATGCCAACTAAACTCTTACAATCAGGGGCATGGCCAGGCAACATGGCCGACAGGGCGTGAGCCTCTTATCTCCACCCTGGTCCACCGAGGAAATCCTGTCTCATCTTGTCTCTTGCCTCCTGAAACCAGTGTCACATTACTACAGAGACATTGCGCATCACCCCTGTACCTGTGGAGTCCCCTGGTGGTGGCTCCTAACGCTCGGGCTCGATCGGCTATCCCTCTGTGGCCTCTCCTGCGGCAGGGCCCGGGGTGCGGTTTAGCTACAGTAAGGGCACTTGTGTGCCGCAGACCCAACTTCCTAGCTGTGGGGGCTTCTGCCTGAGCTCTTCGCCCTGCAGGGATTGAGGGGAGGTCCAACGTCTCAGGACAGAGGCTGGGGGCTGATGCCGGTGGCCACAGCTGAGTCAACCGCGCCTCCCAGGTTAGCAGACGGGGGGGTGGCTTCTGATGCTCCGGTGAGAGGAACTACTGCTGATCTGTTGGGCCATCGCACCACTCGCCTGGGGACTGAGTCTGTGCCCCTCACCTCCCTTGCGGTGCGGGAGGCATGAGCGTTCTGCGGCGGTGGCACTGAAGTCCTGCATCTACTTCGCGGCCTGCCACTCAGACTGGGCGTGGCCCTGGGGACAGTACAGATGTGGCTGTAGGGAACCGCGGCCTCATAGATCCAGAGGTGAATAGGGCCTTGGGCCTCTGGTGACCTGCATATGCCTGCTCCTAGATGGGCCTGTGAGGTGAACCGGCATGAACAGCGGCTACTGCAGCTGCAAAGGATACTGCCTGGGCAGATAGAGACTGGCAGGGGCCCACCAAGGCAGAGCTCTATCGGCCCCTGGTGTTCTGGACCTTGCCGCCTTGCCCAGAGGACTCCTAAAGTTGTTCTTGCAGTTGCAGCAACCACATGTTCTGGATTGTTTCGCATTGTTGGAGTGCCTTCCCCCCTGCCGTTGTAGGACCTGCCACGCTATCCTGTTGGTGCTGGGCCCCTGCACCACACAATAAGAGATACCGGCAGGGGAGGGACTGGAACCCCCTAGAACGAAGTGCCACGGTGGAGGGTCTGTACTCCTATGGCGGACTATAAATTGAGTTGATTGCCTAAGCTACAGGAGAAAAGCCTGCTGCTTACAGTATTTTTGGAGGGCCTGTGGTCCTCCTGGTGGGTTTGCTTGCCTGGCCTGTGTGTGTTTTATTAAGGGGAGGCATTCTCCCCGTAGTGTCCTTCCTCCTGGGAGTAGAGCTGCTGGGCCTGCCTGTCTGCTCGGGGACCGGGGTAGCGACGCGGCGCTGACTGCCTCTGTGGAGTCCCCCTGAGACTGATCTGTGTGAATTCACAGAGCCCTTGGCGGCCTGTACGGCGACGCAATGGGGAAGGACAGGGCTGCAAAACCATCAAGGACAAACACAATAACTCAATATACAACGCCTCGCCACCCTCCGCAGCTAATAAAGAGGCAGACCGGGGACACCGAGGAGGATGCAGATGAGGGGCAAGGTGAGCCCTCCCATGCTGTGCGACTGGCTGCCATTCAGGGATCCAGGAAGGTGTTGGAGAATCAAATCAAGACTGTTTCTATTGATGTAAAATTGCTTAGGGTGGACCTCTGGAAAATCGCTGATAAGGTGACCACGGGCGAGGGTGATGTTGTTGAATCAAAGGCAGAGGTGGCGACGCTTAAGCATCAGGTGGCTCAGATGGCCAAGTCTACGTGGGCCCTGGAGCGCCGTGCTGTGTATGCGGAGGGCCGAGACAGATTCAGTAACATCCATGAGCTGGGCTTTCTGGAGAGTGCGGAGCAGGGATCGGCAGAGCAGTTCTTAGAGCAGTAGATGTGTTGCCCAGTTGCGCCTTCATGATCTCTCAGAGGTATTTGTCATTGAGAAAGCGCATAGGGTCCTGGTGCCACTCCCCCTCCGGCCTGGTGCACAGCCAGGAGCCATCATAGCAAAAGTGTTAAACTACAGCGATGGAGACTGTATACTACGGGCGGCCAGGCAGTAGAAAAATGTATGCTACAAGAAAAAGAAAGTCACGATTTAACCGGACTACATAAGGCAGGTCCAGGAACTGAGAAAGTCTTGCCTGAGGGCAAAGAGGAAGCTATGGGAACTACAACTGCAATATATATGCTCCTATGCCCCGCTAAGCTGAAAGTTCTGCCACAGGGTAGGGCCCACTTCTTTGAGACACAGTGTTAGGTCTGGGAGCGGCTCGAGCTCTGTGGCGATGCGCTCCCCCCACTGGAACAACGGGATCAGAGACGGCAGGGGTCCACGGTGTGGGACTGGACTGGCGGTGCCCGGAGATGACAACGCACGGGAGCAGCAGAGGGTCTCCGTAGGTGTGGACAGCATCATGCAGTTGGACACATCTGTGGTAGAGTATCCTGTCTCGCTTGCTGTGGCCTCAACGTTGGATCCCGATGATCAGTCCTAGATGTTGGGCCCCAAGATTGACATTGCGTCTGAGACTTTTTTGGAGGAAGACCCCGGAGATGATGGGGATTATAGGGGGATCCACTTGAGTGGTTTACGCTTCGCCTGAGCATGTTGCTGCTTGCTTGCCCCTGGGTGCTTGCTTGGTTGGGGGTTAGGGGTATCTAGGGGCCTTGAGGCAGGTGGGAGAGACTTGGCCAAGCCTGACAGATGGGGTGCAGTGTGTGGGAGTGTATGCCTCATTTAATTGGTTTAAAAAGTATGATTCTTTCGTGAGTCATGTATATATCAGTGGTTGCTGGTTTGATCTGGGCGGGCTGGACTGGGTTGTATGTTGCTCTGAAGCGCTTAGTCGCAAGCCCCAGTTGGGAGTATGGGGTAGCTGTGCACGTCCTGGCACGAGCAGGGGTTGGGCAATACGACTGCTGCATTTGCTTGTATATTGTCCGTGGGTGGGGGGTGGGGAGGTTTGTTCTAGAGTTTGTGTGTTGTTTTGCACACCATGAGGGTATCTTAGGCAGGGAGTGTTGATGGCAGCTGGGAGTCTACGTGTGGCATGAATATCAAAGTCAGACAGTATGACAGCGGAGATTAGGTTCCTCGGGTGGAATGTCCGGGGTCTGGGCACCTGCACAAAGCGCCACAGGGTTCTCTCCTACTTAAAGCGACACCAGGTTTCGATTGCCTGCCTGTAGGAGACCCACTTAGACAACAATGGGGCCACCAGAGTGGTCAAAAAGTGGAGGGGTCAGTTATTTCACTCCTCCTGCTCAATATATGCTAGAGGGACTTAGGTGTGGGTGGCTCCGAGTATCCCGTTCACCCCATAGTATGTGGAGGCTGATTTAGGCGGATGGTATGAACTTATAAGAGGCATCCTTGATGGGTGTGAACTTGCAGTAATGAACCCTTGTGCACCAAACACAGACGATCAGACAATACTAGACCTGGTAGCCACAGATTCGGATGTGCCATTTCTGTGGCTGGGAGATTTCAATTGTGTCCTAGACCCCGACCTGGACAGGCACCCTCCCAGAAGTGGCACAAAACCACAAATGACCAAGAAACTGCATGCTGTAATGGGGGAACTGGGCAGGCATGATGCCTGGCGGTAGCAGCACCCCACTCAGAAGGTCTTTATGTGTTACTTGCCAACACACAATACGCACAGTAGACTAGATAGGGCGTTAGTATCCGGCAGGCCGGCCTTTCCAGACTTGGAGGTGACCCATTTGGCTAGATTACTGTCGGACCATGCTCTGGTCAGTTGTGTGGCTCAGTGGCATCCTCCTATACTGGGACCACGGGGATGGAGGATGGTGCCTGACATATTGGAGGATCAGGAGGGGAGGTAGATACTTTCCCAGTCAATATCAGACTATATGAGGGTGACCTCTAACAGAGCCACGGAATATGAAGCGCTGAGGGCAGTTCTACAGGGTCAGGCCATGGGGTTAACATGTGGGGTTAGGAGTCTGCTTCAACGGGAATTGAGAGAAGGGGAAGACAAACTAGTAGAGGCCCAGATGGATAAATCAGCATTTTCTAACACTGAAGGTCGCGAGTGCGAGACTCGTGAAGGGAGTAGCAACACGTGGAATAGGATTGACCAAGTATATGCTTAGCCAGTATCGCCAGCGGCTTCACACCTTAGGGGATAAAGCTGGCCACCTACTGGCATGGATACTAAGACAGGAGCAGTGTCCACCATTGCTGACCTGTCTGTGAGATTCCACCAGGGACTTGGTTTACACCGGGGGGGAGGGCACAATGGAAGTCTTTAAACAGCATCTACAGAAGGTTTACATGGCGGATCCTACCATTTGTGCAGCCCGTTCCTGCAGGGGCTGGCGCGGATCCTCCTCCCTTCGGAGGTGATGAAGTAGTTGGATGCTCGATTGTCACTAGAGGAAATTCTAGAGGCACTGCATGAACTCCCTAGGGCTAAGGCACCAGGGGGAGGTGGGTTCCCCCATACCCCTGAATTTTGCCAGACCTTCTCGGAGAATCTAGCCCAGCCTCTGTTATGGGTATATAATGAGGCGTTTGAGCGAGGAGGTTTACCCCCAACCATGTTGGAAGGTGAGATTTGCATGCTTTTGAAACAGTGGGGGTGAGCGGAACCCTGCAGCATATCGCCCACTATCCATAATCAACTCTGACATTAAAATACAGTGTAAAGTACTAGCTAGGCGTCTGTCTCCTTACATGCCCCTCTTAATACATGAGGATCAATGCTGGTTCATCCCTGGCCACAGCACAGGCATGAATATATGACATTTAACTTACATCCTGGATGAGGTTTGGGGTTCAAACGAGGAGCTGGCACTAGTGGCAGTGGACCTCGAGAAAGCGTTTGACACATTTGATTTGGGTATTTACTGGAAGCTTTGAGGTCCGTGGTTCTGCAAATGGGTAAAACTCCTCTACACAGACCCTTCCGGGCTCAAGGGTCTGTGTAGAGGAGTTTTATCAGTTTGCAGAACCGTGGACCAAGCCCCACTAACCTTAAAGCTTCCAGTAAGTACCCAAATCAGCGGTGTCAAACGCTTTCTCGCCTGTGGGCCTGTGCCGGTTGGAGAGTTGGAAATTGGGGAGAGGTACACGCCAGGGTTGCCCGCTACTTTTTGCGTTGGCCACTGAACCTCTCGTAATCTGGGCACGCAGGAAACTAGAGGGCTTAGGGGTGGGGGGAGCCCACAGGTAGTCCCTCTATACACTGATAATGCCCTATTCTTTATCCCCTCCCCCTGTGACACGATGCCTCAGCTATTTCAGCTACTGGAAGAAGCGTGCTCTGGTTTACAGCTAAACATGTGCAAATCTCTGCTCTTCCCCCTGGCTGGCCTGTCTGCTTGGCCGCTGGAGCGGCTCCCGGATCTTGGGCTGAGATGGGAGACTAGTCACTTCAGATATCTGGGAGTGCAGGTGACTCATTATGATTTGCAATCCCTGCGCCTTAATGTCTCTAGGGTGGTGGAGGCACTCATGGGATCGGTGGCATTCTGGAACTCTCTGCCGCTATTTCTTATTGGCAGGCTTGTGGTCGCCAAGATGGTGGCGCTGCCGTGATGCCTATACAAACTTCAGAATTCAATGTGTAATGTTCCTATGTGTGTATTCGAGCAACTGAATTCAGCATTGGTCTCCCTGTACTGGGCTGGTCGCCGCAGCAGAATCACCATGCATGTATTGACATGGAGGTATGAGGAGGTTGGACTCGAAACCCCCAGGTTGGATCTCTACTACTATGCCGCACAGCTGCAGCATGCTGCCCGATGGTTGAATGAGGGAGACAACTTGGAAAAAAGGTTCCTGAGGGGTCAAGTTCAGCCAGATAGACTTCAAATGGCTCTGAAGGTACTGGAGCTGCAGGAGACAGGCCATATGAGGTCAAACAGACCGCACAAGTGTGGCAATTGTTTGTAGAACGTGTAATAAAACACGTGCCTTTCCGCAGAGAACTCCCCATATGGATACTCACCCAGTGCGAAAAATGACAGAGGGGATATCGTTCCAGGCCTGGAGGTAGGAGGGTTGCCAAGTTTTGGCCGACCTGTACCCAAATGAAACATTTATCTCAGACGAGCAGGCTTGTGATTGTTTTGGGCTGCACAGGGGTCAATTTCTTCATGGTGCCGGTCTCTGAGGCCTAGCTAGCGCAACATGGCTCACATACCCTAACATCTCACCCACAACGCAAACACTGGACTTAATAATTACTTGCGGCTCAGGCCGTAGGCTCATCTCCCTTCTTTATAGTGCTATGAGATCGGATAGGGTGGCCTCCCCCCCAGGGTACGCTCAGCATCGGCCCTGGACCTGTCAAACCCCTTGTGGGAGTCAAAGTGGAAAGCTATAAACACACTCACATGCACAGTATCATACAATGCGTGCTTCAAGCTACTTCACTTCAACTACCTACATCGCACATATATGTCTCCGCTGGGTATGAGCCGAATTGACTGCTCACACTCAAATACGTGCCCCCGCTGTGGTGCCACCGGGGCAGACTCTTTACATTTGGCCTGGGGCTGTCCCGAGATAAACTGCTTCTGGTCCCGGATTGTGGAAATGATAAGAAGAGACACAGGTTTAGATGTCCCCCCTACAGTGTTTACTTGGCCTTGTCACAAAAACGTAGGAAACGCAAAGTGGAGTACAAATTACTACAACTCCTTCTAGTCCTGGTCAAGCGCAGGGTGGCGATAACCTCGATGGGGACGTGCTCCCCCTCCCTGGATGCATGGTTGAGAGACGTGCATGAGTGGTCCTTGGCTGTGGAGATGCACATGAAGGCTAGTAGAAGGGATAAGAGGTTGGAGAAGGACCTCAGACCTTGGAGGGAGTTATGACATGTGTTCTTGAACCCTGTGGGGCGCTTGAGTGATCAGCTTGAATCAGATGCCAGTGGATGTACAACCGAGGAGGAAGCTTGTTGAGACTTTAATATTCATTCATATTTTAAGGTTTATGCTGTCTATTGTCTGGTAAACGTAATAATTAATCATGTACTGATTTGTGATGCTGCATGATGACGAAGACCTGCCCCAGCTGTGTTCCTCCCACTGTTAATTTCTGCCCCTATTGGTGGTGCTGTTTATGGAAATCTAGAATAAAAGTGTTTAAAAAAAATCTGACAAAGCTTGCCATTTCCCATCTCTCTAAACTGAAAAGTGTTTGGCACTTACATTGTCCCTTTTGAACTCACTAGTTACTCTCTCTTTGGGGTCCGAGCATATCTACAATTTGCAGAAGCAGCAGTAGGGTGTTAGTGATTAGCCTCGGTGGGATAGAGGAGGTCCCTTGATGTTTTTGATACGTCCCCTGGTGCAGAGTGCTCCACACAGCATTTACGCAAGGCCTGGGTAGGTATTGTCAATCCCACTGAGTGGGTTATTTATTGGCTGGGCTCACTTTGCACTCTGCCGCGTGGGCTCCTTTAGGGTTCGTCGTAGATAGGTGGACTACTGGATCTAGAAGCATAGATTCCACATTTCATGTGCACTCATTTTGGAGTGTGACATTTTCAACTGACAGTGAAAGGTACTGGCTCAGTAGCGGCTGGCATGCAAGGAGTGTGGTTGGTGGGGGGCAAAAATAAAAGTACAAAACCAAGTAAACAAAACATATTTCCACTTACCTTCCTGGTGCTACGTCCTTCTCGCTGAGGTTGTTCGCAGGCAAATGGCAATAAATAAATGTTATCACAATTTTATTTTTCTATCTCTGGAGGCAATTTTTTAGTGGGGCAACACACCGCATCCTTAACAAAGGAACCACCCCTGACTTGGCTGCTGGTAGAACAGAGAGGCCGCAGGAAAGCTGAGTCACCCTCAAGCAATGCTACAGACAGATCAGACACTTAAACTGCAGTGGTGGTTAGCTGGATGATATAACTGCCGGTAAAGCTCCTGGTCCCGATGGCATCCCTCCCGATCTATTCAAGACTGACCCCTCTTTCTGGGCACCAATTTTGGAATCGTTTTTTAACGCTGCAGTTCATCTAGGTTGCCCTCAGTCTTGGGGGACTTCAACTATAATACCTGTCTTTAAAAAAGGGGATAAAAGCAATCCACACTGCTACAGACCTATTTCACTCCTAGACTCCATGGTGAAAGTAATGGGTAGGGTCCTCCTGCAAAGGCTCACCTCTTGGGTAGAGGACAATAATATCATGTCCGACTCCCAGTATGGGTTTTGTAGAGGCCGATCCACGGTCACTCAATGTCTGAACGTATACTTGATTTTAAGTAAATATACAGTGGTTTATAAGGGGACTGTCCACATAGCCTTCATGGACTTGTCCTCAGCTTTTGACTTTGTGAACAGGAAGAAGCTCTGGCAGTCCATGAGGGCAAAGGGGGTTGATGGAGGCATTGTGGATTTTTTAGAAGATCTACATAGTTCCACCAGAGCAAATGTTAGATTTTCTCAGGATCTGAGCGTGACGAAGGACTTCAGAATCAAAAGGGGAGTCCGACCAGGTTGTATACTGGCCCCCTTTTTTGTTTAATTTTTATATTAATGACTTAGATAGTTTTTTGCAGGAAGTAGGGGCCGATTGTCCCAGAGTGGGGCGCAGGGGTATCCCGGACCTACTATATGCGGACGATGCGGGCCTTATATCTAGGACTGAAAGAGGTCTCCAAGCACTCTTAACTGCTTTTAAATCTTTTATGTTAGACAGGGATCTCACAATAAATAACTCCAGTCATTCATTATGCAGGTAGGCCAAACCCCAAAAAAGAATTTTCAATTTAATGTGGGCAATGAAAAGATTCCCATCTCTAGCACTATCTTGGTGTCCTTTTTGACAACAAATTGAATTGGGGCTCGTTCATTTTGAAAAAGAAAGGGGACTTTACTAGGGGGAAGGCAGCTATCTTTAATTTTGCCTCGAAACTGGGGTAAAAGCCTACTGGTGCAATGTTGCAATTATATAATGCCAAATCAGTGGCTATGGCATCTTTTGGAAGTGAAATTTGGGGGTATAGCTCGGGTGAGCGGTTACAGATTGTGGAGAATACTTTCCTGAAACGCTTACTGTGTCTCCCACAAGGACATCTAATTTAGCTGTTCATGAGAAGTTGGGGGTACAGTATATCAATGATATTACTTCAATGCGACCACTGATTTGCTGGTTAAAACTATGGTTAAACCCAGATATCCCCCTAACGCACATGATCTTAAAAGATTGCTTGTCTATGGATAACTCATCTGCTGTACCCTGGCTGAAATATATCAGGAAAGGTTTTTTAAGCTTAGGGCGGGGTGAGCTATTCGAAACTACCGAATTTATTATTAAGGGGGATGTGGAGGCAACAAAAATAGCCTTCATGATGGACAGGAAAATGATGAGGGAAGCTAAGGAGGCACAGAAATCAAGTGTCAGGACTTTTCTTATGTTAACAACAACTCCACACACTGAGCCTTACCTAATGGGATCTCTGTCTTCTCATGAGAAATTTTTATTAACTAGATTTCGGATTAATTTATTTCATCATTTGCTTGTCAGACCATATATTTCGTTTTCTAATAAAGAAGCAGCATCCTGCAGCTGCGACGGAAAGTCTCCACAGGAAATGCTGCATTTTATGTTTTTATGTAAATTTTACGAATTTCCCCGCAAACGCTATCTGGTCCCGCTTTTAAAGAAACTTGATTTTTATCAGATCAGACCTGCCATGATGTATTTACAACTACTATGTAGTGATAGTATTCTTTTTGTATTAGAGTTTTTAAAGTCTGCTGTTAAATATAGAAAATGCCTGGATTTATAAGTATGTACCGCCTACAATTCCTGCTAACTCAGCACTGATGTATCCTAATGATGAACTTATTCCCAATATTTACTCTTATTGTGTCGTACTTGTGTGTACTTTTATGGTTTGTTTTAACAAAACCGAAATAAAGTTTTTATTGATTGATATAACTGGAGTTAGAAAGGTCATCATGGTACAGTAAGCGCTATTTCCCGGTTCTCCCAGCAGGGAGGGTACAGTCAGGTCCTGGTAAACTATCTCTCTGTTGTTGAAGTCTTGAGGAATAACATACCGCACACTCCTTGCCTTCCTGATGCTCAGCCCATACACCAACTGACACTCTCACTAATCCAACATTCCACAGCATCACTACACACCAACATTCCACACCACAGTCACACTCGCTGAGCAGCAAGTATAACACATCTCCCTTCTTTACAGTGAACAAGAACACAATGCAATGGTCCAAGGAAAAGTACACATTGATAAGAGGTACATGAATAGAAATAAGATTGCAAAGACCAAAAGATGACTAAAGGGCATACAAGTTAAGATCAAAAGTAAAGAAAGCACAGTACAATGGGTATGCAAGTTAACATCAAAATGCAAAGAAAACACAGAAGAATCTAAGAATTGACTTGAATGTTAACATAAGATATGAAATGATGGAAAATGACTATGCCCCACCATGTAATCACAATAATGAAAACAACGAACAGGGCAAGATAAAAACAGTCTTTAAGAAAGCAAAAAGACTACACTTACCCCCATCTTCTCCCTTTCCACACAAAACCAAACAAACTTGCATTATACTACACCATCCATAACCATCCAAACCCCTTATGCTACAAACATACCAGCTGGCCAGGCTGAAATGAACGTGAATACACAGGGAACCAAACCACAACGGTGCAGTAGATATCACCCCACAGCAAAAACAAATACACTAACGTGAGACCATCTCACAACCACACAAGAGTGGAAGGAATGCATGAAAAAGCACACAAACACCTCTCAACTATAACGCAAATACAAGTGGGTGTTACCTAAAGTCAACCACCAGGTGGTAGACGTGAGTGTCTCCTACCCAGTCAACTCAAATACCACACCAAAAGGATGAATTACTAAATCAGCCCACTCCCACAAAAACAGTGGTAGACCAGAGTGGCTTAGCACCTAAAATCCAGCTTACACACACACCACTGACCATGAGGGATTCACTTATATCCTCACACAACCACACCATAGTGGTAACCCAGAGGGACTTAACACCTACAAGTCAACTCAAACACCATACCAACAGGGTGACTTACCTAAATCAACCCACAACCACAAAACAGCGGTAGACCAGAGAGGCAAAGCACTTAAAAGCCTTCTCACAGACACACCACCAACAGTAAGGGATCACTTATATCAACCCACAACCATTCCATAGAGGTAACACTGAGTAACTCTAGACCAAAAGTCAAGTCATACACACAGTAATTCTAAAGAACAAACACTCTGACTGCCAATTTCTCAAACACCTCCCTAAAGTGGGTAAACCAAAAAGTGTCCTAATCCATGCACTCAACAGGAAACACATGATAAGAACCTACAAACCCACACACAAGTACTACATACACATAAGCATAGAGCAAAACATCCCTTCCCTTTTAACGAAGAATCCAACCATGATGTTTAACATTTTTAGCGAAGCACCCCATTCACTAAGTTAACTTTTTTTTTTTACAAAGCACCCCATCCATGAAGTTTACAACTTTCCTCATATCAAAAGCCCAAACAATTTGAAGTGTGGTTGTCACAACAAATCCGGCTAGCATAGTCATAATCTGGGGGGGGGGGGGGGGGGGTGCCAGGGCTGCAAGGGTGCGCTGCAACATTAATCTTGAAGTAGAGTGATTACTCCTCCGAACGAAGCAGCAGCAGTGGTGCCAAAAACAAGGATGTAGCTTTGCCCACAAACCAACATTGCAAGTCAAAACATAAAGGGAACGAGAGCCCATCAGCAAATGCAAAGAAAGTTCAGCCCTCACCAGATATACGAGGGTACACTGAAACAGCACCCCACACAGGCACATCGTTAGTTCCTCTGCCACGGATACCGATTACTGGGAGTAGGAACACAAGTTTTTGTGCGGAATCATCACCAAAGGCATCAGGCATCCGGAACCATCACCAAAGGTGCAAAGATGGCAGCACGTACGCTAGGAGCATCCCGAGTGGCTCTAGGCACGCAAATGCAGCACAGCGTAAGGGCTAGGGGCTTCTCACTACTCCACGAGCTCCAGATGTCATGGTTCGCGCAGGACAAAGCCGTTGAAGACAGGGGAGCGCTCAAACTTAAAAATGTATATATTTTTTTTTAAATAACAGGCGCAGCAGTCATACGTTTCCTCAGGAGAAGTGGCCAATTTCCTCAATAGCACCCAACACTGGACCACTTTCCATCTCACTGCCAGTCAGACTACACATGGGCGGGTGGTAATGGTGGAATACACAGGAACATGCACAGCTGGTTGAGATATGTCACGGTAGGTCCTTCCACACCGTGGTTGAGGCAGACTGATCCCAAAGGTCGCTGGTGGGACAGGATGCTGCCACAGCAGATTAATTCAGTGCAGGTCCACTGCCCAAGTCCAGGAAGACACAGCAAGATCTGGCACGCCCGGTTGGGGCCGACCGGTCTGAAGGTCACTGGTGGGGCTCAGGGCTGCCAGACTATTTGTTAAACTCTGTACGCTTAGTTTCAGGTCAAGGTTCTTCTTTATGTAGTTACTTTAGGCTTCAAATTCAAATCGATTATGTTTCCATAGTTTTTGCTTCAATCCAGTTCACACATGCAGGTTCTTCTTTGTAAATTGTCGCCAAAATGTTGTGAATGAATGAAGATCCAAGTTCCTGGGTAGCTAAAGTAGTTTATTAAGATGGTAAGATCAAGAGTATAAGTACAAAGAGCCCCAACAGGAGCAGCCTTCCTGCTGCTCAGCCCATACACCAACTGACACTCTCACTCATCCAACATTCCACAGTATCCCCACACACCAACATTCTACACCACACTCACACTGGCTGAGCAGCAAGTATAACAAGGACCTCTTATTGATGGTGGGACCTGCACTCCTTCCTGTGGGCAGCTGTCATTCCTTTGGGGAGCTGCACTTCTGCTCTCCACCCCTTTGGAGCTGGCCTTAGGTAATACTAAGTTGGGCAATGATTACAACTGCATGAAAGAGTCCAAAAAGGGCACATATCTTCTCAAACTTTGTTGTTTGGTCATTTAGTCTAGAAACAGATCTTTCGTAGGAGGCCATCTGGAGACCCTCAGAGACCTATTTTCACTTGGTGGGTGCTTCTTTCGATTTCCAGTATATTAGGCTGCAAATCTTGGCAACAGCAAGATAGGGTGCTATCTGTCGATACCAATGAGAGGTCACTCCCTCAGTGTTCAATTCATCATGTAGGATAGTAAGTCAACAAAATATGTCCTACGATTTGATGGGTGATGAGGATGAAGTGCCCTTGTATGAGTTGTCAAGTAAATCTAGAAAGCTTTCTAGCAAGTCAGGGTCATTTTATTGCTTGGATTTCCCATAATTTGTAATCAACACTGTCAAGAAGGTAATTCAGATTGGCCTCAAATTAAAAATCTGAGGCAAAATGGAATCTAAAAAAAGTTACAGCTAGGGAGACCTAAAAAGAGAATTCCCCATTTTAACTCCGTAAGAAATTATTGACCTAATTAAAAACTGCTAGATGAGTTTGCATTGAATGTGGCATGACGATGCATTTGAATGAGTCCAGTAACTTTGACCCCTTTAACAATCCACAGCACATCGTAACACAGCAGTACAACACAAAAACTGAACAACACAACCATCTGGGAAAAATTTCAATTGCCCAATTAAAGGCTAATGCTGCATCCTTCTCATTCCTTTTCACCACCCGCTCAACATACTCAGATTATCTTGTTTGCCAAATAGCAGCCTGGATTCCATTTGCACTGAATCCAATTCAATGTATATAAAAAATGCTAAACTGCCAACTGGTCCATCCAGTGGCATAACAAACTTGTGGGGGGGGTGCCTGCCAAGTACACGGCCAACCACCTACGACGGTCCAAGTTAGTAAGGAAGACACTGGAGTACAGGGCCCCCACTATGTGGGGGCTGAAGGGGTTAATGTTAGGCCAATGGGGGCATCTTGGTTTTTCAGTCCCCAGCGTTACTTATAGTTCTATAATTTTTTTTAATCCGTCCATGTGTATGAAATTTTAAATCCATTCTGAAATCCATCCTGAAATCTTCCTCCAGTTTTTATTCTCTGTCCGAATAATATTCTATGCATACTACAGTGAACCAAAGAAAAAAAAATATATAATTTTCCAATATAGCAACACGTAATCTAAAGTTATATTCTTATTATTTTATTATTTGCATCTTTATCAAAATTTAAGCAATATTGTATCCATTTAAAAACACTTTTCATTACATATCATTGTACGCATATTCGTAAAACAAACATTTAAAAAATAGTATCTTTTACAGTAATTCTTTCAACAATTTTTGACAATAATCGAATGAATTTTATATACTACTCAGTACATATCATAATATTAAAAGCATGATTTTTATTAAACAGATTAACTGTGTCCTCTTGTCGACGCGTTTCGGTGTATCTTGTAGTTAAAAACACCTTCTTCAGAACCCACAACATATAATCACAAAGTGCTCTTTATATCAAACCAATAAATCTAAAAATAAAAGATACATACAATTAGATGCCGAACGTGTACTCAGAATTGAATTTTCTTTGGTTCAATGTAATTCTTCATCATGATACTATAGCGTACAGCTACACAAAAACCTCCATGCTCAACGCTAAAGTGCAATTACGTCAATACATGTCTAAACTATACATTACATTGCACATATTGCTCAACCCTCTATGACAAATACATTCATTCTGTCAACAAGGGTATAATATTCTGAAGCGGTTTCTAACTCATATTATGACCCCAATAGCTTACCCTCATTGGGGATTCGGTGAGGAGTACGTTGCAGAACTGTAGTACTATTTTTATAAATCCCGCTGTATATATCTTCGTCAGACCATAGAATCTAGGGAAATTTATGATTTTAATAATGCTGTTAGCAATCAAGCTCCAGTGCAAAAAGTGTACATTAAACTCATAAATTATTTTACTATACGTACATAAAATGTATGACTTCATATTCTTATACTTTTAAAAGAATAATGGGGGTATAGATTTCCTTCATCCTATTTAATCAAAGGATATATATAATTTCAATGAATATAATCAATTTGCATCTAGACGTATTTCTTGGTGCAAGATTTACATTAATTCACTCACCCGTGAGAGGCCAATGGTTTTACTAAGTTTTTTAAATCGTAGCCTTTTTATAGTTAAAAGCAGGTATTGAAGAATGATGAGGGGTACAGATTTCCTTCACCCTATTTAATCAATGAATATATATACAATTTAAATAGATGCAATCAATTTGTATTTAAACCTATTTCTTAATACAAGATTTATATAAATTCACTCACCCGTGAGACGCCAATGTTTTCAAAATATTTTCTAAATCGTAGCCTTTTTAATTAAAACCCGGTACGATGTCCCGCTTTTGAAGGTACTACTGCCTTTTTTCAATTTGGACAGAAGTAGACTCCTAGAGTTAGAGTCAAAAACAACCAGAGGCGTGATTTTAGTTAATAAATCAATCCCTATTTAGCCTACTGGGCTTCCTTCAAACATTTATTTAACGATTACACACCTAATTAGACCATACTTTATAGATGTTTTAAAGAGTTCAGACGCACTCGACATTCAATTTATCATGTGTGCCAGTCAAAAGTGTCACATACTGGCATTGACAGATTAGGCTGAAATAACTTATTTCTCACATATTTTACATTTTCGAAATGCACTAAACCATCGTAATGCGGTTTATTCTTCAAATGCCCCTTATTTGTTTAATCTGTTAACAGACATTATTTTACCTTTGTTTTGAAAATCACACTGAATCAGTAATTGTCGCAGCGTTATCTCTTGTTACGAGTCAATTTCATCATAAAAATGCCCACATAACAAGGTTGTATTGCGGATTGACTTCCAAGAAGTAATAGCCATCAACCTTTCATTTTAACCAAAATATTAAAACGTATATATATAGAGAACAACCCAAAGGTCTATGCGCATATTAGTTTCCGCCTATAAAGCATTACTTCAGCAATTGAGCCCCCATTGGTGCATCTAAAAAATAATAAGCTTACATCCCTCGTGTATAGAAGCACCTGTTAACTACTAGGGAGCTATTGAGTCTTCTTACGGTATTCGACGCGCAGCGTCTCTGCTACCGGGATTCTGATTTATTAAGCAAAGACGGCACCGCTGTGTTGCTCGCACTTAAATGCTCTGCTCGTGCGTCAACGTGCATGTTGACGCTACGTGCAGCCATTTTGGTAGTTTGAATTAATGTATAGTCGAATGATCACTGAATAAACTTTATTGAACCAATATTGTCGCGCACACCAACGTCCTATATTAACTATTGTTTTTACATAAATGATTCTGTGATCCTAATATTGGACATAATGTAATTTATAACTATTGGCACATAATTATCAGCGATTTGGCTTTTAATATATGTTCTAATTGTGCCTCTCTAATATTATAGCAACATCTGCGATTGTACTTCAGTCCTAAATATACTGGCCAGATTGTTATGTATGCTTTTATATAGATTTTATCAACTCCATTTTTTTACACCCAGACCTAATAACTGTGATTTCAACTCTGCCACCACTGGCATATTTGTAGTTATATACTAAAATTCTTCAGAAAGATGGGGGTCCAAGGGAGCTATTGAAGACCTATTGAAGAGCCGGGTTTTTAGAACCCAGCGGCGCCAGGGGCACGCCAAAAGTCTTCGGGTTCACCTGTCTTAGAATACAGAGACACAGGATACTTCTTGGTGGCGTCAGAGATCGAATTTATTGGCTGCAGCCAGTAACAGAAGTCCTAGAAGTCATCACGGTATGAGTTCTCAGGAGACTGCTCAAATTTACAAAGCAAGTCATCCCTTTTTATACCAAACACATCACATTTCAGACAAACACCCATTCTTTTACAATTTGTCCAATCACATGTAACCATATCAAAGGTATCGCATGACGGTAAAACCCTCTTCTCAGTTGTCCGGCCAATGATCAATCATTGAACAATCACAGCATTCTTCTTTAGACAAGCCGGACAAACCCATAATAAAGAGACCACAACCCATATCGTAAACGGACCATAAAAGAAGAAACAGAAAACAGATAGAAGTAGGATGAGGCATGTTTGTGTGCAATACAACTTTACGAGGTCCCGTGCTCTGACCCTTTAATCAAGATCAGCTAGCGGGCAGGAACTGGTTTGGCAGGGTCGGCCTCAGGCAACGAGGTCAGTTCACTCAAGTCATGTAGGAGTCAGCACAAACTCGAGCTAAGGTGCGCCTGTCCAAAAAGACTCGTTTGACCACAGTCATCGGCCTATGTGAGGGCAACCACAAAATGGCTACCATGCGCAAAATGGGAGCCAGGGTTCGGAACGAAAACCCTAAATACGCAGTGAATCCATTGGTGTAATGTGACGAAAACACGCGTACTAGCCGAACTCACTAGTTACGGTTCGCTGTTACGGAACCATGATATTTATAACGCAGATTCAGAATTCACGGAACCTCAGACCCTCCTTTTGCCCTTACATAGGCAATCTCAGTCTGCATCTGAATCAATGTCGACATTCATCAAATCATCAAGGTGCTGTTGAAGCATCATCTTATCTCTCTGTACCTTTCTCAAGACAGGCGGTCTCCTAACACATGTAGTAGCACAAAGGCCACATATGGCAGGACCACACTGTACACAGAGACAACACAAGAAAAGAATCGCTAAAGCCATACCAATGATCGTCAGAATCTTCCATCCCCAAGCGGATAACAGTCCCCAAAACCATCCAGTTAACGACCAAGCTCCTCCGTCCGTATGTATTGACTCGGAGATCTTATGTAGCCTGGAGATGGCCTCGTATACTGTTGGAGCATTATCTGGAATGAAAACGCAGCAACTCGATTGGATCACTTTACATACTCCACCTCGATCTGCAAGTATGACATCTAAAACCATACGATTCTGCAACGTCATAAGGCGATCCGCTTGAAGCTCAGCTGTCAAATTACTAAGGGTACCGGCAGTTTCGTTAATGGTGGATTCAACCACTCTCGTCAATTGCCGCAAGCTCCTACTGTTAGCCATAGGTCCCCAAAACGGTAGGAAACCCTTAAAGAAGTCTCCTACTTCTTGTCCAGCGGTATCTTCCTGATCGAAGACACCCCTAACAACTCTCGTCTTGTGGTAATCTGCGGCAGCAGTATACGTAGGAGGCAACAAATATCCAACATAACACGTTCCCGAAAAATCAGGGGGCAACCATGTATATGTTCTGTTGTAACAAACAAAATACGTACCCTTGGCTGCCAAAAACGGCGGGGAAGACTGAGACGTAAAAACATACGTCTGAGTACAAACACTCTTCCTTAACTGAGCTTTCGGATTCCTGCCAATACCTTGCAGATAAAAATGACCTCGGTGGGGTACGATCCAAATCGGAGGTGCCCTCTTTCGTCTCTGCTTTTCACTCAGACTAACACTATATCCGGTCGCGTTCCAGCCAACATAAGCTAGTAACTCATCCTTGGGAATAGTCCTATACGTATTGATATCTCTACTCATATTCGTAATTCCCTTCACCAAGGCTTTATTACTTGAGTTGTCTCTTATGGAACGCAGGGGATAGACTTCGATAGCATAAATGAACATTGTCTGGAAAGCCCATAGAGACCCATTCTGACTAAACGGCAGAACCAGATAGGGAATACCTCCATCTGTAGTATGTGGCATAAGACCACACACCCAACAGTTAGTGATGTTCACTACCAACTGATGTTGATGCAGAAGCTGTACAAATGAGTTATTTACAAATTCTGACCTTATAATCTGCTCGTGTTCGGGTAAGATATGAAAAGAATGCAAAGAAGTAGTAATAGGAAAAGACGTAGGTTGGGAAGTGGGTGGAGAAGTCAATTGGGTAGAAAAAACAATCCAACCCACCAAAGCTAACGTCATGCTAAGAAACATCAGAATACATGTAATCGGAAAACATTTGAGATGCATTATCCTGCATAGTTTCATCTTAAAGTTCGTTTTCTCAACAGCTCTCTTGATCTCAAAAAACTCCATCCTCTCACCGTGCTGTTCGCGGCGGTTGGTTTTCTTCTGCTAAGGAGTGCGTCTGTCAGTCCAGGGAACGCCCTAGGACCAACCAGTACCATCGACCTTGTGTCTACACGGCTGCAATCCTAAGTCTTTACACCGCGACCTTACAGCTGAACCCGGATGGTGGTTCGAAAAAGGAAAAAAAAATAGATCAAAACAGTTTCTTGGCTGAGAGAGTGCTGTTCTCAAAACGAAAGGAATTATTTGTTCTTTATTAGTCCATTGTCTCTAGACCGCAGGTTATAACGACTTTTACCGGGCTCTGTCTGACTTCGAAACAACAGTTCAGGTTCAGTGGTGTCCAATCTTAAAGGTGAAGGCACAGTTGCTTGCAAGACATCGTCATCTCCTTTCTCAGACCTTGTCCATACTAACTCAGCGTCGCTAAACGGTGTGAATTTCGGCAATCTCTCAATTTCGGTGTCTGCGATGCCTTCGCAGATCCACTGGTCGTACGGCAGAGGTAAAGGTACCCTCTTACAGTGTACGCCGTGGATCCAATTTCTTTTTCCGAAGACTTTTACATATGTCCTTGTAGACAACAACACCTGGTGAGGGCCCATCCAACGGGGCTGATCGTTCTTAGTCCTCTGGAAATTCTTCACCAGGATCCAATCACCAGGATTGATAGCATGATCTGGGTCCACAGATGCTGGTGGCAAGCTATCATGAACCTGTTGATGCAAGACACGCAATTTAGCCATCAGGTCATACAAATAGTCCACCAACACAGGATAATCGATGTCACTAAATTTCGTTGGTCTCGGCACTCCCCACACATTTGCCGGTCGACCAAAAACAATTTCATACGGACTAAGTCCAATTCGGGAATGCACTGTAGTTCTAGTTGACAAAAGTGCCAATGGCAAGGCATCGGGCCATTGGAGACCAGAACTCGCCTGAATCTTGGCTAACTTCAGCTTCAGAGTGCATTATAGCATTCTACTAAACCAGCTGATTGGGGATGATTCGCAGCGTGGAATTTCTGCTTCATGCCCAAACCCTCACACACTCTCTTCATGATCCTGCCCACAAACTCACTTCCGTTATCACTCCACACCATCCTTGGCAACCCGAACCTAAGGAAATATTCTTTGAGCAAGACTTTAGCTGTGGACAAGGCAGTATTATCTTTTAGGGGGTATGCCTCTACCCATCTAGAAAAGGCACAAACAACTACAAGGACGTATTTCAAATTGTTGCATCTTTCCATGTGGATAAAATCCAATTGCAAAACCTCGAACGGATACGTCGGAGGCGCGAAGTGACCAGCTGGAGTTGGAGTTCCCTTACCAGGATTATACATCAGACACACCATACAATTCTTGACCACATTCTCCGCACACTTGGGAATTCCTCCATTCTCCCACATTGGAGCCAACAGCTTACAAATCCCTTTCGCACTGATGTGAGACATTCCATGTGCCATCGTAACCACCGCAAGCACATACCAATCGAGTAACATCCATCTTTGGTGTTCCGACAACTCAACCCAACAACCAGTCGAATCCAATCTACCCGTAGTTTCTCTCCACACGCTTTTTTCACTCTCCGTAGCTTCGGCCTGAATCGATTTCACATTCTCAATCGTATCCTCACACATTCCAGCCGCACCAATCCATCTCGCAGGTCCTGCAACATACATTCGACCCATCACATTTTTCGCTGTTTCTTTCGCAACTTCGTCCGCAAACGCATTACCACGACCAGCATCATCCGTAACCTTCCGGTGAGCACTACACTTCACGATCGCAACTTGTTTCGGTAAAGTAAGTGACTCAAGAAGCTCATTCACCAACTGTCCATGTTGGATTTTAGTCCCATGTGACGTAAGAAATCCTTTCTCTTTCCACAAGCGTCCAAAACTGTGTGCCACACCAAACGCATACTGACTATCGGCATATACATTCACTCTCTTTCCTTCAGACAAAACACACGCTCTCGTTAATGCGATCAATTCCGCTGCTTGTGCCGAATTATAGCTCACTCGTGCAGTTTCAACAATCATACACAATTTCGTCACGGCATATGCCGCAGTCGTATCACCATTCGGGAGCTTGTAGCATGACCCATCAACCCATAGCGTACCATCTGGATTTGAAAGAGGAGTATCTTTTAGATCAACTCTACCCTTCGTTTCCTCTTCAGTCCTAAGAAAGCAATCATGCTGTTCTTGACCATCCGTATCCACAGAAATCGGCAACAATGTCGCTGGATTTAATACGTTACACCGTTTAATGTGCACGTGACTGGCCAAAAGCGTCAACTCATAACCCGACAACCTTGCACTAGTAAGATGCTGAGTCTTTGTTCTGTTCAATAAAGTATCCACTGCATGTGGAACCATCACAACCAACGTATTATCCATCACCAACCCAGCAGACTGTCGGATGGAAACAGCCGCTGCTGCTGTAGCTCTCAAGCAACTCGGCAATGCTCTAGCTACCGGATCCAAAGTCGACGAGAAATACGCACATGGACGCTGCTTCTCACCAAACTGTTGCGTCAAAACTGACAATGCACAACCCTCTCTCATGAACGTAGAGTGTAAAAGGCTTACTGTAGTCAGGAGTACCCAACACCGGAGCAGAACACAAAGCGTCACGCAATTCAGAAAAACTTTTATGACAATCGTCAGACCAGGGAAGAGGATTCGGTGTATCCTTACAAGTCAAAGCCAACAAAGGTTTTGCCAACAAGGAAAAATTCGGAATCCACTGTCTACAGTACGACGTGATACCCAAGAAAGCTCGTACCTCTCTCTGCGTACTAGGCACAGTCATTTGAGCAATCGCTCGGATTCGTTCTGGGGTCAACCTTCTTCCCTCCTTCGAGAAGAGATGACCTAAGTAGGTCACTTCTTGGCGACAGTACTGTAACTTTGAAGGTGACACTTTATGATGCAAATCAGACAAATGTTGCAACAACGAAAGAGTAGTTTCTTTACAAGTTTCCTTATCATCAGCAGCCACTAACAGATCGTCAACATACTGGATAAGAGCAGCACCCGCAGGCAACACAAAAGTATCAAGCTGAGTTTTCAAAGCCTGACTATAGATGGACAGACTTTCACAATAGCCTTGAGGAGCGCGCTTAAACCGGAAGCTTCGTCCTCCTAAAGAGAAGCCAAAAATATCTCTACTTTCTTCGGCTATCGGAATACTAAAGAAAGCGTTCTTCAAGTCTATGACGGAGAACCAGGCAGCTGAAGCAGGAATCAAAGTCAACAAAGCAGTAATGTCCGGAACAACAGGAAACTGGAGCACAACAATCTTATTAACCTCTCGAAGGTCAATCACAAACCGATACTCAGGCTGCTGAGAAGAATCAGTACGCTTCAAGACAGGCAGAACAGGACTGTTACACACGTTACCTCTCGTCTCTTCGATCACACCTTTCTCAATTAAATCATAGATAATCGCTAAGAGCGCTCTTTCACCATCACTCGAAATCCGATATTGGGGAATACGTGGCAATCTAACATTCGATTTGAGCATCACAACATATGGTGGAATCCCCAAAAGACCCACATCATTAGGACCAGTAGCCCAAAGAGTATCAGGGAGACAACGCAATTCCAGTGGAAGCTGATCTTTAGACAGATACATCGGAGAAATCACTCTCTTACTCAATGTAAGGTGTACTCCCGAAGGAGAACAATACAATGTTGCACGCAGTCTCTTTAACAAATCCAGACCCAACAAATTCTCACCACAACCTGTCGTTAAAATAAGGGGTGCTTCCAATTCACAAGGCCCAATAGAAAGAGACCAGGGACTAGAAACTGGATTACGAACTGGGGCGCCGGAAAATCCCACTGAAACATTCGTTAAGCCAGACAAAGGTGCGCCAGGGAGTTTAGAGTGCATGATAAAACTCTTCGCTGCACCAGTATCCAAAAGAAAAGGCTCTACCACACCCGATGTAACCACTGCAACATAAGGTCCATCCTGGTCTACTGGAACTGACACTACTCCCTCTCTTTGTCCTTGGCTGTCCTAGCAATCATTATAGCCGGTACTCTCACTCTCAACATAGTAATCGTCAACATAATATTGCGGAGATCTGCCAGTCTGTACGTTCTGCTGATCAAAATAATTCATAGACGTCTGTGGGGGAAAAGAAAGTTTGTTCTGAGGAAACGCGCCACGTCCTCTACCCCTAGACACCTGCTGGAAACTACCACGACCTCTTGGAGCCAACATACCGCTCGCACGTTGTCGTAAAACAGGGCACGCATTCTTATAATGGCCTTCCTCTCTACAATACGCGCACTGATTCAGACCCAAAGGTGGTCTTGGAAGAAAATACTCAGGTTTCTGTGACGGTCTCTGAAACGATGGAGGTTGCTGAAACTGTAGACGTTGCTGTGATTCTTGCTGATTCGAGCGAGGCGGATACGCCTGCTGCAGAAGAACCTTCGTTTTTGAGTCTTTTGTCTTTTTCTCTAATCTATCTTTCTCATCCTTATCCCTATTCTCGTAGTACTGTGCAGTCGCCAATATCTGGGCCGACGAAGAGACAGCCCAAGAACTCTCGGAATCTTTCAACTTATTACACAGTTCGGGAAGTAAATTAAAGACAAACTTATCTACAAACAGTCTCTGGCCACCTTCCGTACTCATATCTTGACCGCTATGATCTATAAAAGTCTCTTCAAACCTAGTGAAGAAATCAGACACACTTTCGTCCTTCTTCTGCTTACATGCTGTCAACTTGTCCCAATTCACTCGTAACGCTGGCATCATCGTTTTCATCATATTAATAATTCTACCGGGTAAATCCGCAATTAGAGGCTCAGGTTTAGCTCCTCCTATCTGTCTAGCATCTGCAGCCGCAATATTCACCCATGTGTCACCTAATTCTACCGTATGATCCCAGAGACGTTTTAACCTCTTCAGTGCCCCGCCCTTTCCACGCCCTGTGCCGGGCGTTGCATTAGCGGGCGGGGTTCATGACGAGATAGTCTCGTCATGGGCACAGCGCAACCGCGCTCCATGACGAGACTATCTCGTCATGGGCACTGAAGGGGTTAAGACATGGGCAAAGTGGGCTCTGGCCCTGGGCCCCAGCCTTTCATGGGGGCCCCCTAATAGAGCCAGCTCTGTTCTGCAGTCTTGCCCTGATGACGTTGAATATTTCTTAACCAGATTCCTTGAAATAACCGCTTTTGTTTAGTTTATTTTTAATGTGTGTGATGTGTGACAGTCTTTTACATCCATTATGCAAAGAAAAGTTGTAAATATGTTTCATTTAACATCTATTAAAAAAGTTTCTTTTAGATCAATATAGGTCCTCACATATGAGAAGTGAGAGGGAGTCACATAGATTATTTACAGGAACATTGGTGAGCTGCTGCTGTGTTACAATATTGAAAACACACATCACTATCCTTGAATATTAGATGTAAATACAATTTGAATTTGGACAAGTGCACTCGTGCACTGTCAGTGACCTAGTTAAAGAGGGCATGAAAGAGCTCACAAATTCAAAACTGTTCCGAATAGGGGCCCCCAAAATATGTTTGGCCAGGGCCCCCAAAATCCTTAAAACGTCCCTGTATGATTCTCATGGCGAATCTTCGCCCACAACGGTTGAGGAACTACATTACCCAATAACATATCCACATCAGCTAGATTCATAATGCATGCGTCGACTGTCTGGGTCAACTCCTTATAATACCCCGCGGGATTCTTACGGGGTCGGGTAAGGTTTGTTTAAGAGCCAAAACCTCAGCTCTCTTCCAAGGGACATGTATCCAAACTCGTTGGAAATGAGCCAAAATAGGTGGATTAGCGTTTGCGTCTCCCTCTCTCCAAACTGGAGGAACCTCTCTCATTGGATATTGTCGTACCTTCTTCCTAACTGAGGGATCAGGCTCAAACAATGGCTGGGGAGGAAGTGCAGACCTATATGTAAGAAGTGTCACTACAGCATCTTCGACACCAGCTCCCACTATCGTCCCTTTAGCGAACTCACTCTGAATATCAAGCAATCCAACAGGAGCCAACTCCAATTCACCATCTTCCCATTGTTGCCAAAGCAAAGTACACATCATATCAAAAACATACCGCTGCGTCGGCTCTTTCCACTGTAGGAAGGTATTCAAAACCACTCCCGGATCATACCTAGAAACGTTCGTAACCCACCTACGAGCCAACGAATCCAACACTCCACGCTCCACAGAACCAGGGAGCTGACTACGTCTCTGTCTGTCATTAGAAACGGGGGTCGTGACTAGCGACCCAAATAGAGGAGTTAAGAAATTAGCAACAGTGTCAGCTACTCGCCGACGAACAGAAGGGGAAGCAGTCATAAGAACAGGGGAAAAGATACCTTGTGATGGCAAAGAAAAAGAAGCAGAAGTGGAAGAAGTCGAAGGGACAGGAGCGAGGGGCAAAGCAGTCTGAGTCAAGGCAGGCAAAGGTAAAGTAGGCAACCCAGGAAGAGGGGGTGCCGGAGGAACTTGAACCAACTGTGGAACAGGCACAGGGGGTTGCGGAGGAACTAAAGGCTGACCAGCAACCTGTTGTACAACATGGTGTAACATCGGTGCAGTAGCACCTTGCACGTAAGGGGGAGGTGACTTTAACAAATAAGACATTAATGGGTCCTTTTCGGGATCCTTAACAGGATTCACAGGAGGGGGTGACAAAACTGGATAACATTTATCAATAGCCATATGATGTTGCCTATTTGACACCTCAATCGCTTTATCTTCTTCATCTTCTTTAAACTGCCTGGCAGCTTGCATTATCGATACACCCTTTTCTCTCTTATCTCTTTTAGCTTGTTTTATCTCTAGTTGTCTGGCTTCTTTGCGCCAAAGGCGGAAGGAGTCGAACATTGCCGGCCGGGCTTTCTTCCTAAATAATTTTGCTTCCAAATTATCTAAACTCTCTGTATCAAAACTACCATGTTGGGGCCATCGTAAGACACCATCTTTCCTAGTGTAGCGGACCCATACTTCATTGAACGTAATGGGGCCCATGCCGTGTTTAGAATAGAGCTCATAAGTCGGAGTTCCAACTGGAGGTATCGGACACGAGTCCTCCAATCGGAACTTCCTGTTATAACCACAACAAAACCAAGTACCAAATTTGCTACGATTAGGCATCTTCGCTCACTAATCAAGCTTCAAACTTCAAGGGGCTATCTCTACCGATACACTCGTAAATATACGAGACCCTCGGCTTTGGAAATTGCAATTTTCAAATCAAAACTAAGGACCAAACAAACTAAGAACCAAACTAAGAACCAAGCAAAATCAAACTAAGGACCAAGCAAAACTAAGAACCAAACAAATTAGTGGGAGCGACCCACTTATACTTAACCAAGTTGTCTGCTACGCCACCCAGAAGATCCGTCGATCGTCTCGCCTTACAAAGTTTCACAAAAAGGGGGTGGTCCAAGACAGGGCGACAGTCAGGGCAGCGGTCCTTACGTAGCCGTCAGAAGGGGGAAACCTCGTGGAAAAGACCTTCGGTCCACGTTTTTGACATGCAGGGGTTGCTGAAGTGGGGGCCCTCCTCCAGAGTTTCCTCACGAAGTTCCTCACGATCCTCGGTCTTAGACCGGTACCGCTTGATGTCGCCCCGCGTCGGGCGCCAACTGAAGAACCGGGTTTTTAGAACCCAGCGGTGCCAGGGGCACGCCCAAAGTCTTCGGGTTCACCTGTCTTAGAATACAGAGACACAGGATACTTCTTGGTGGCGTCAGAGATCGAATTTATTGGCTGCAGCCAGTAACAGAAGTCCTCGAAGTCATCACGGTATGAGTTCTCAGGAGACTGCTCAAATTTACAAAGCAAGTCATCCCTTTTTATACCAAACACATCACATTTCAGACAAACACCCATTCTTTTACAATTTGTCCAATCACATGTAACCATATCAAAGGTATCACATGACGGTAAAACCCTCTTCTCAGTTGTCCGGCCAATGATCAATCATTGAACAATCACAGCATTCTTCTTTAGACAAGCCGGACAAACCCATAATAAAGAGACCACAACCCATATCGTAAACGGACCATAAAAGAAGAAACAGAAAACAGATAGAAGTAGGATGAGGCATGTTTGTGTGCAATACAACTTTACGAGGTCCCGTGCTCTGACCCTTTAATCAAGATCAGCCAGCGGGCAGGAACTGGTTTGGCAGGGTCGGCCTCAGGCAACGAGGTCAGTTCACTCAAGTCATGTAGGAGTCAGCACAAACTCGAGCTAAGGTGCGCCTGTCCAAAAAGACTCGTTTGACCACAGTCATCGGCCTATGTGAGGGCAACCACAAAATGGCTACCATGCGCAAAATGGAACCCAGGGTTCAGAACGAAAACCCTAAATACGCAGTGAATCCATTGGTGTAATGTGACGAAAACACACGTACTAGCCGAACTCACTAGTTACGGTTCGCTGTTACCAAAGTCGTAACGGAACCATGATATTTATAACGCAGATTCAGAATTCAGAATCCCCACACCAATGCAGAATACAAAATACAAGAAAAACTGCAGGTCTAGAATTAAACTCAACCCAAATAAACAAGGACTAATCAGGATACAGAGTCTTTAAGAGAAGAATGAGATCCATCACCCACCAAAGGTGGCTAGCTTCATCATCTGGGAACTCTTAGTGAACCTAACTCTCATATAGAAATTGAGAGTTCTGGTTCAACAGAGACTGGTGAAAATACTTCTCACCTATGATAGAGCAAAATAACTGTTTATAGGGTGATGATTGCAGTGCTCGTGAAAGTGTATGATAAGGTGATTTAAAATTGGCTACCAAGACACAAAACAATTTTATTCGGTGCTGTCTTGATGTCAAAAATAAAAACAGTGCTTCTAAAGTTTGAACAAATAACTGTAGGATGGACAGGTCTACATGTTTCAGCCCTTGGATATTAGCATCTGGCTTTCGTCAGGACCTTTAAGTTTTTAGCTACTGCAAACGTTTAGTGCTTGAGTGCAAGATAATAAAACAAAACAAAGTACGGTTGGTATTAATACAACCTGATCACTTCTGTAAATCCAAAGTGGAACAGTACAGACAGTAGAACTGGAAAACTACCTAATGGAAAAAATCAAAAGACTTGCGTGAAACCTAGTATGTATTTCTAGACATATTCACTTATAGTCATTATAGCATTGGGTTGAATAATTCAAAATATGATACTCAAACTGTATCAAAGCACCATTAAGTGTGCTGCAAAAACACAAATTAAAATCAATTGTTGCACTTTCCCGGCTTTATGCGGGTGCGCACCTCACCTCACCTGGCATCCGCTCAGGACGTGAGGCACCGCTCTATATATATAAAAAAGGGTCCTGAGGTCCTGAAGAAGGTGTTTTTAACTACAAGATACACCAAAACGCGTCGACAAGAGGACACAGTTAATCTGTTTTAATTAAAATCATGTTTTTAATATTATGATATGTACTGAGTAGTATATTACATTCATTCAATTATTGTTAACAATTGTTGAAAGAATTACTGTAAAAGATACTATTTTTTAAATGTTTGTTTTTACGAATATGCGTACAATGATATGTAATGAAAAGAGTTTTTAAATGGATACAATATTTCTTAAATTTTGATAAAGATGAAAATAATAAAATAATAAGAATATAAATTTAGATTACGTGTTGCTATATTGGCAATGTATATATATTTTTTCTTTGGTTCACTGTAGTATGTATACAATCTCGCTATAGGAGTAGTAAACAACACAAAAGGGAAACTTTTATGTTGAATGATTACAATACCCGGTCCCTTTTGGTATTGCCTAGGAAGCTCTCTTTTTTTTAGCAAAGTGGACGAATAATATTCTACCCACATCATCAATTCTTAGGGGCAGATTTTCAAAGGGCTTGCATTGTCCTTGTAACATGCAAGGTGACGCAAGGTGACGCAAGGTGACGCAAGGCGACGCAAGCCCTTAATTGGGATTTTCATGGTTATGGGGCATAGCAGGGTGGCATGAGTTTTGGGGGTGGCGACCTCTCCCGCTCTTTCCTGCAGCCATCGCGGGGCGGCAAACGTAGGTATCGCCAGCACCCGCCCCAGCTCTTACATGCGGCCACTGTGGGGCAGCAAATGCAGGGACCGCCATGGGTGGCCAAAGGTCTAGCCACGTCGCTGCAATGGTTTAGTAATTTCAAAGTAACGCAAGGGAGGGTATTTCACTGCCTTGTGTTACCTTGCGGCAGGGAGGGGTTATATGGGTGGAGTGTGGTTGCTCCCACACATCCACCCATGGTTTGTGACACAATTCCAGATTTACAGATGTCCGTAAACCTGGGATTGCGCCAAAATGGTATGCCTTCCCGACCTCGGCTAATGAAGAGAAATATCTTTCTGGAGCACAATTACAAAGAGAACAATGAGTTCCAGGATTGTTTAAAAACAATCCTGTTTATAACTCCGGCACCCTTGCCCCATTCCGCAAGTGTGCCTGCGTTGACACCAGGCAAGCTCAACTGCAGGGATTCCAAAAATATGTACCATATCTTATTAGATATGTGCATTGCTGCTCTCTCCCTGCCATGCAACATAGCGCAGCAAGTTGCGTTGCATGAAATATTGGCAAATCTGTCCCTTAGTGCTTAACTGACACACAAGGACAATCACAACAATGTCATGCAGGTGCATAAGGTGTATCGCAACAATCGTTGCAGCGTAGTACCCTTTCCGCCAACATATAAATTGGGCCCTAAGCTACTTTACTGTGCGAGATCCTCTTATATAGTTTGGCAGGATAAGGGATACATAGTTAACAATGATGCTTACCTCCACAGTTTGGAGTACTAAAGTTTACAACAGCATGAACTAAAATTAATTTCAGGTTCTCTAATGTATGTGACAGAAGTGTGATGCCACATTAACAAATACACGTCAAGAATTTTACTTGGAAGTCCCAAGCAGGATCAAACATGGGTGAGTAGAGTGGCTGCTCCATTAGCGTTGAAGGCAGAATGAGCTCTCACTTGGATAAGCAATGAGCAAACATGCAATAAAGGAAACAAAATGGCAGTGCTCGTGCCAATTGGGCAAAAATGGGAGCAAATGGTTGCAGGGAGTGCCGCCTCAACCTATTAAGCCAGGAGGGATGGCAGGGATGGCTGGGCAGAAGAGGTAAGAAGGGGGAATGGTGGTGGGCACCCTAATGAGTTGCATCATTTCGAGGAAAAGGGAAAAAATGACGCTTGTCCCCTTTAAAGTAACCATCAAAGTAGAAAAACTAAAAGAAATTTAAGGAGGCCTACACGGTAATGCACCTGCATAAGTGCCTAATGGGCACAAGGTGATTTTCACCAAACGAAAACACATTGGGGCAATTTTGAGCTAACACACAGCGATTCTTTTACAATCACACAAACAAATAGCTAGACATCAAAGGACTGTTTGTATACACAGAATGAGACAGACATGAGGAAAAGTGTTAATTCAGTGTTTGTTAATTGCTGAATTACATTCTTCAGTCCCATTAAATCCATGGTTGGTGGAGTCCCTGCAGTAGACACTTCATAGTTTATGATGATTCAACCCCGTAGGATTTCACACAAATCTCTGCGGCAAGTGCATTATGCACCTGGACTAGCTTATCTATTTGAACCTGAGAGCTTCTGCATAAACACAGATATCGGTGGTCGCCATCTTAAACTACATTAGCTATATTTTGCAGCACATACATTTATTAGCAAATATCGCTAGTAAAATACTCACTGGAAAAATTATCCTACCACAATAATCTGTGGAAAACCACAAAGTCACAGGTTCAAATGTCGTTGTAGGCAACTCAGTTTTTAATTCTTCAGTGGTAAATAAATATGCACCTATGAGTTGGGTAATATTAACACATATAAAGAAATGGGCAGTACATTGGTAAACATCTGGTCTGCTAAAGAAAATGAGGTGTGAGTGTTGTTCTCCTCTGCAGTTTGTGTGAAAAAGGGATACAAAATACTTTTTTGCGACAGAAAGGGCTTATAGGATACATTTTGCTTCAGAAAAAAATGCTTACTGAAGAGGGCATGAGATAGGCAAAAGATGAACACCAGAAATCACAGATAAGCAAGCAAGGCGGCCTGGAGAAGGAGCGCTTCTCAGTTCTGTCCTTTTCAAATGGACAGAAAACACATTATTTTCGTCTTTGAATGTCTGCATTTGGGTGACGAACATTTAGGTGATTCAAATAACTCCTGACTTAAAACAATACTGTGAAAGAGTGGCCCTGACCCCCCTGGATTGATGGGGACCCCAAGCATGTTCCACAGTCTGGGTCTCGCGCACGACAGAAAAAGCACCTGAAGACTGATGGCCGCAACCTCCCGTGGCGCGCGCGTGTCACCGGAAGCTGCTGACGGCCAACGGACGACCTGCAGGGGCGGTTATAATTGAGCGAACATCGCAGCTGTCAGGGAGGGGAGAGGAGAAATCTACGAATGTGATGGCCCCCCGTGCGCAACTTGTGATGCCGTTATAATAAAAAGGCAGAGAAACGCAGCTTCATAAAGTTGTGTGAGCCAGCGAGATGGCAGCACCTTGCTGTACGTCACTCACAGGCCTCGGTTTCCAACCTCGATCCCTAATATTAGCCTACATCTATTTCAGGCAGGCTGTGAAAACTGTAGCTGAGGATAGGCGAGAAAAATAAAGCTGAAAAGATGCCTCGGAAAGTGTGAGAAACAGAATGTGAAGCATAGGCGCATTTAACTTAACATGCGAAACACCGCCCTGGTGCTACGCACGGCAGCTTGACTGTACACGAACATGGACTCTTCCTTAATGGGACAGTCCGCCGAGCCCTGCATCCACGCGGTCACTATTTCAAACCCACTCATTCATCCATCCGTCCACCTGTGCACTCAGTCGTTCTTTCACCTTTCCAGTCTTCCTGCTACCTATTAATCCATCATCCATCCTTTGACTCCTCCCTCCCGCTAAATATCCATTCACCCATGCTCTCATCAACCAATCCATCCATCCATTATGTTACTCAGCCTGGCATCGTGTCAGCCATCCAACCATTCACACTTTCATTCATCCATCCGTACATATTTCCACACATCTGCTTCCCCCATAGATTCTTCCATCCTTTTATCAACTCTTTCACCTTTTTCTTTTTCCCCTTTTTCACCTTTCCATCCTTTCACCCCCTGTCCTTTTTTACTTTTGTTTTCTTTCTCCCTTACTGTCTAGCCATCTTCATCCCTTTTTTCCCTTTTTTACTTTTTCTATTTTTACATTTTGCTCCTTCACTTTATCTCTCTAGCTCCCTTTCTCACACTTTCGTCACTTCTCTTTATCTCCTTCACTGTTCTTGGCTCATTTGCAGCACTGGCCCCTATGTGCCTCAGTTCTGTATTACTTATTGTGTTATCTATCAACTTTTGTTTATCGATCTGAAGTCAGAAGTGACCCAAAACTAAATAATGACAATTTTAGTGGGACCTAGTTTAGAAGCCCATGGTGCCCAGTGGCAACACCTCCAACCAATGCCCCCCAACAGCATGCTCGTCTCAGTGCATTACCACTGGAGGAATGAAATACCTCCTGATATTTGAACTCATGTCTCTGAGGAACAGACACATACACTCAGACACACACCTCTACACCCAATTAATGAATATTGTGATAATGAAATTATATCATATAATTTCATTCATCAACAAACCTTTGTTCTACATTTAATTTATATGCAGAACAAAGATTTGTCCTGATATAAAACTGAATAAAGTGGACACATTTTGTTGACTGAGCTGTTGATCAGACATCACTGCCTTCTCTGAAACTAAGGGTAAGGGCCATCCGACGATGGTTCAAATGTACATGCATCTATTGGGACTTTAAGAGTTCAAATCTTAAAAAAGAGCAAAGGAGCACTGTACCATATGGCAAGGAGACAACAGGTGATTGTGAACAAAACACTTTACAGCAGCTGGGTGATGCATGCCATCTGACGCCCCTGGGAAGGCCCTGCTAGACAGAGGTAACTGATGATGGAAGGGATGTGACTTCGGTTATTTTCTCAATAGCAAACCCTACATGCCAAGTTCGAGGAGGGATATTCCATATTCAAGGCACGCTGCTGGAGAAGGATTGTCTGCCTCGAAAAGGGATGCGGGTTTGGTGGGGAACTGATGTAGTTCTATTAGGATGGGAGAGATGTGGTCAAATTTCTACAGCCCTTTGGTGAGATGTTCAGCAGCATGCAGATCGCTTTCAGTGGGAGCAGCATGAAATGACGAATTTTATAAACATCGGGGAGTAGGGTGAGATGACCAAGGCTTGAAGGGTGGTTTGGTTTGGATAAGTGATGAGAACAACTTCCATATTGATTGTTTTTTTGGTAGATAGGCCCTTCACATCCATGGCGGCAAGGAAGGGGCTATTCTTAGGTTAATCTTGATCAGCTGGTTGGTGAGGAGAATTATAAGTGGCTCCACACACAGGCTGAAGATCAATGGGGAGATATTGGACACCACAGGAGGACACTAGTGTGTGCTGCAATCACGAGGGAAGGAACCAGAGAGATAAAGCACAAACCAGCATAGTCCACTGCTGGTGAACCCCCCTGAGGTCATATTAAGGAGGGTTGATGGTCAACAGCACTGATGGCTGCTGACAAGCGAGTAGGACATGGAGGCATGGGTCCCCGGTCACTGGGCTTCAGGGTGCATCATCCAAATCTTCCATGGAGGCCCTTGAAGCTGGAATGTGATTATTGCTGTTCAGATTGAGAGGGTCCGCATGGGGGTGTGGGGCGCACACAATTAGATTGAAGGCACCTGCCGAAAATGCAAATCCATTCAAATATTTTCCTGTATCGCTTATTCATACTCCTAGTCACTCACTGGTACAAACAACCTGATGCCAATGGGAGGAAGAGTAGTTTAGGCACATATAAGATGCCTTGTGATTGGAGAAGCTCGTAAAGGCACAAATAATTCCATTGGCAGTCGTGGCCAGATGTTGTTTGGATGCTTGTCTCAACCTCAACCAGAGGAACCTATACAAATTCTTCTAGGGCTGCTCAAGGAGGGTTTGTTGTACTGTTGTTTAATGGCATTTACCATACAATTATACGGAGACTGCTGTCTCACCAGATTAAAAGACTGGCTGAGGCAGGTTTTTTTTACAAATGCTCACTATTTCGTTCTCAATGATCATGCCGCTATCTTTCAGTTTGCCAAAAAGCTGGTGCTCGCTCTGTTTGTTTGAAGATCATCCCTTTGAGGGTAGGTTGCAGCCTGGATAATACCATCAAGGGGTTCAATCCACTTGGTTGATGCCATGCCATGCCATAAGTTAGCAGGGTATGCTCAGACGTGAGTCCCTTGCTCACTTTGCCACTGGATTCAAGCAAGTCTGGCTGAAGACGGCTGAAATGCCAGAAACCGGTCCTAGGAAGCTTGTTTCCGGTCCAGGGAAGACATGGCTTGGCAGTTCGGGCTGGACTGTTCCCATGAGGCACAGGGTCAGACTGATTTGCATATGGCCATGTCTGAACTGGGGTGGCAGAGTGGGCTAAAGAACGGTGATGGATTAAACCCAGATCAGTTGACTGGGGGTGAGTGCTTGCAATGTTCAACACTCCGTCCATCATTTCCTTTGGTTTTTATATTTTAATAACTCCCTGATGCAAAGCAATAGTTTGCTTCTTTTTTTTGTTCTTTTCTTTTATGTCTTAGAATATGATCTTGATAATTTGATTACTGAATGTCGTGTCTTCATTGTATGCTTGGCTTAGCTGATTGTATGATTTTATTTTAATGTGTGTAACATTGGTAATGGATGCAGAACATATACTTTATGCAAAACTAACAGTTACAAAATATATTTTTGTTGCTAGTTCTTTGGTTTTGGTCTTTAAATGGGTATGTATAAATGCTGCAACCTCGGTTTTGAGTAATTGACTCTGACTATTAACTCGGGCAATCCATGTTATCCCACAACTGCCATTTATACTGTAGTCGCCTAAAGCTTGGGGCTGATTTAAATAGTGGAGTTCGGCATTTACTCCAGAATCAGAGCTGTGCACCGCCTCAGTGGACATCTCTTACAATGGTAGGAACTGTGCTTCACTTCAATGGATTAAAAGTGAGCTATGTGGCTCCATCAATATGATGGTGCTGTACGGCATGCCTTCAATATCTTTTTTTTATTTTCAAAAACAAAATCCCAAAGCAGGATCTTCTTTTTGAAAATTAAAAAAACGCAATGATCCCTTCACCAGGGGAGTCTCCTCCAATGGCATGGGGTCATTAAAATGTTTTGATTTTCACTTACTGCCGAATTTTGGATGTTGGTGTCTGAAAGTAAAAAAGTGTCCATTTGTCTGCCTACTCTAAATAGGGCAAGCGGACAAATGGGCAAACCTCTGCCAGCCCTTACTCCGTCAGGCCATCGGAGGAGTGGGTCCATGGTAGAGATGGAGTAGTCTCCTTCGCTGACATACTTACATTCTGCTTCACTCTAAATGAGGAGGGCAGAACTTCAGTTTGGCGGAGAGGGTACTCCATTTCCGTTGTTACGGGTACCCTCTCCACCAAACTCTAAATCAGGCCCTTAGTTTTTCAACCTGGGTCTAATTTGGTTAGTGAGATTAATCTTCAGTTTGACCTCAAGAACCATGATTAACTTGGTTAACTGAGGTAATAATTCAATAAGACCATTATTGTAATATGAATATATATATTATTTATAATATATCTATATACATACATACACATATATCTATATATAACAATATAGCTATCTATATATATGTATGTATATATAATACATTTAAATATGTGTGTGTATATGTTGGAAAAATAGGGTTTCCATGTTTTTGCTCATGAACGAGAGGTGGCTTTGGGGTCTAAAGGTAGATTGTGTGCCACCAAAGTATACGGTAAGGTTCCTTAGCAGCAGGATGGTTGTCCTGTTTAGAGAAGTGTCTGGTAAGAGTGAGAGGTCGGCTTTCCTTATGAGGAAAAAGTATGAGCTCTTTGATGGTGAAAGATTTCAGGCTGCTCCAGGAGAGGTTCTCATATCCATAGTTGGTTCCTTTCAGAGCAGTAATAAGGGATGCTTGGTTTTCAATTGCCAGTACCATAAACAGGGACCACAGGGGCATGTTGGTGAGGGGATCGGTGGCATTTTGGTAGCTTATGTTGATATGCTGCCTGAATGTGTTGATATGTTCTTTGATCTGTTCTTCTTATTAATGACGTTGCACTTATCTGTTAGGTTTTGTACTATTGGACCTGGCAGAGGGCCGATGGAACGTTTGATCAGTTTTGGGAGAACTTTACTCCCATTTGGCACTTCTGTGGTAGACGTGTAGGACATGATAGTGGCTGACAATACAAGAATTCTGATCTGTGACTTTTTTGTTTCTTTGCTTGTGGATGGAGCATTTACCAGGACTACCAGGGAGCGCATTGTTTAGTTTTCATGGTTCACATTTTGATTGCAGCATATATATCAACATTAACTAAGGAGGTGTTTCTGAGAGAATCACAAGATATCTTTAAATTGGTTGTGGGGAGAGTGTTTTGGCTGAGAGGATGAGTCTTTCTTTATGAGTCCACAGTGAAGTCTTTATAGGAACAAAACTTTTGTTTGCGTGCTTGTGATTGGCAGTGCCATGTAGTCTCCGGACTTTAAAGGTTAATGGGATCGTGAAATGTCCTGTACAGTCCAGTTGCAATGAGGGAGGCCGTAAGAGATGGCATAAATAGGAGGTCAAAAGAACTGACGAGGACGTGTTGGCATGTGGTAACATATTGCTTAATATTATCTGTTTAGGAGATCAGATGTTGCGGATAGAGTCAATGTAGCACAATGTTAATGCCCTGACTTTGTGCTATGTAGACCCTATGTAGGCTTACCAGAGCAGAAGATTTTCTTTTACCTTAAGAAATGGGTTAGTGCTAAAGAGTTTCAAATATTATAAATTGCTTTTAATGTGCCAATGCAACCTAACCATTATCATGTCATGCTGATTCTGCAGTTTTGCTAATTGCTAATTGTTATGCATAAATTTTGTATAAAACCCCTGGTTTTGGAGGATTGGGGTGACTTCTCATTTTCCTCTCAAGACTGTCCAATTATTTTGAGAACTTCTCCTCCTCCCTAAGAATGCTGTCAGTACTCTTTATGAGTTTAACACTTAGGGTCTCTTACGATGTCGGTCAGACGAGCATCGGACCGCCACCGCAGCAGTATGGAGACCGCCCAACATGTAGTCGGTGGTTCCACCTGCCTTATTATGATACGACTGCTTGTAGGGCAGAAACATGCAGTTTTCTATTGCGGCTTATGCTGCTGCCCGGAAAAGGGCCACAGCACAAGCCACAGTAGAGAAAGGCATGTGTGCAAACACCCATGCACCGTGTGCCAGGCACAATTGGGTGCCTGTCACACGGTGCATGGATTTTTGGGAGGGCACGACATGTGTCCCCCTGACCACATAGGGGTGGCCCACAGGGGACAGGGGCCCTGCTAGGTGCCCTCACAGTCCTTATCTGATAGCCTTTCCATGGTGTTAGGACCTCCATGAAAAGGATGTGAGAAATGGACATAGTCCGACTGCTGCCCCAACAGGCTCCTTGAGCCTGTCGGAGTTGGCGGTCCAACCCCTGCCTGCTACGCTCCAACCGCCGGTATCTTAATCCGGCAGTCAGACCGTTGCCCTGGACCTCCATAGATGGCAAGTCTGTGGCGGTCCACTTGACATCATAATAGGACCTTAGAATCTGGAGAGTTTTAATTGCGTAGAGATTCTTGCTCTGATTTTGTATTCTGTATCTGAACCTTCATGGCAAACCATGCATTTATCATTCATATTATAAATTCTTTAAGTAATATTTTAAACTTATTTTCGATCTAGAACTCAGTTATTGAGTGGTCCCAGTTCCTATTTGAATTTTACTCTGCTAGTTAGTAGGCTTAATGTTGGGGACAGAGGTGTTCCTTAGCACTATATCAACAAGGATAACTGAGCCAGGTTGCCTGAGGTAAAATTGGGATACATTTATTATTGGGGTTCGGTAAATTATTGGGGTTTGGCTGCCACATGAATATGGGGAATGTTTTATGATTAAATTGAAGGATTTCAAGGAAATGTATGGCGGGGCTAAGTGAGGTCCACAGAGGTGCTTAAGGAGGAACATATACCTACGCACAAAAGGGTAAGTCCATTCACATTTAGAAACTGCACTTCTATAGATACTACTGCCTAACGACCCCAAACAGTTGTACATGCGCTCCAACTCAGAGCACCACACATGGCCAACTACTGATACTGCAACACTCTACCATTCAAAATAATAAAATAGAAGGCTATAGGAAATAATGTTAAAATAAATTAATTTATTTTACCTTTTTAAAAATATATGTACATTTAATGTTAAAAAAATATAAATTATAGATAAATATTCTTTAATTTTTTAAAAGATTTTATGAATTACAAAAAATTAAAATAATTGAAATTCACTTTATACATAAATCTTAATAACTATTAAGACTAAGGGGCCGATTACGATGTTGGCGGAAAACATTCCGACCGAATCAGTCTCAGAATGGTTTCTGACCAATTTGGATTCGGGGAGTCCGAACGACCGATTACGATGGTTCCGAACATTGCTAGGTCGGACTCCCATTGAATTGAATGGGAGCCTGTGTTTCGACCGAATGCACAGGCTCCCATTGCAGAAAGGGGTGGGTGGGGAAAATCATGCACCCTGTGGCAGGCAACCCATGGTGTCTGCCACACTGTGTATCTGTGTATGGTCTGAGAGAGGGGATCCATGGGTACCCCCAAGGGCCCCATTTAGAAGGCCCGGGGTAAAGGGGGGCCTGCTACAGGCCCCCAAAGTGGGTGTCCGACAGCCAATCCGTTTCGGAACAACCGATTCGGAAAGGCTGTCTGAATCCGACATCGTGATAGGTCGGTCGGAAACGCGGTTCATAGACCTGTACGAGTCAGCTCCTAACGACTCCGTTTCTTAGAATGCCGTTCAGAACCAGTCGGAAGGCTTTCCGAATCGGTCAGAAAGATGGGTTCCGAATTAGATTCAGCCGACCCGAATGCCATTCGGAGCCTTTCCGACCGACATTGTAATTGGCCCCATAGTAAATGTAACAAAAATTACTTTTGGTGGAGCTTTTAAAACAAATCTTTTATTGAAATTTAATATGCTTACATTAATTAAATACCTAATTCAAAATTAAATTAAAAGTGCTGTATCATTTTATATTTTGTCCTACATTTAAATTAAAATAGAAAATTTATATACACTAACATTTAACATAACAAATGTTTACTTTTTTAAGTTTGAATACACTTTTATAAATTTCTCTATATACCGAACACTGTTTTAAAGTCACTACTAGTAGGAACTTTACAGTCATATATGACATTTTTACTTCCTCAACCCCCTGTTTCAGGGAGAGGGGACATGAAAGTCTACACATTTCAGTAACTTTATATTCGTAAATTGTGAATGGCCAAAAGTAGTAAAGTTACTCAAAAGTGTAGGAGTAAAGCTACATTTGTAGATTCACACACATAACATTTACCTTTGTGAATAGCTTCCAATGTTTTCAGATAAATTTCACTGTAAGCATTTTAGCAATGGCTAGCGTCAGGCCACAGGGGAGGTTGGAGAGATAATAATATAAAATGACACAATTTGTTAGGTGATTATGGTATGGTGCAATGTCTATTATAATCTCAGTTACTTGTAGCAGTCAGCTATTATGGATTAGTAAGTAATATCAACTGGCTGTACATTTCAATTGAAACGAGCACTATTGTGAGGTTGGATCTTCTGACTACCCACCAACACCCTTGTAATTAACAGCTGTGGGATGTCTCCTTTTAAGTTACAGATGTCCATGCAGAGGATCCTAGTTTTTGTACTTGTATCTTGATGTTATTGGCCAAGGCTAGTTGCAAAGTGATATCTGCTGATTGTTGCTTACATTTGTTGAATACATGTGGAGAAAGCTCTGGCAGTAAGGTAAGCCTTGTTACGACTTCAGCACACATGTAAGTGAAGTCAGGGTGTGTGTGCTTTGAAATCATTAATATACCTCGGAGCCTGGTATTTTTATCTGTGTGCTTGGACTATTGGCATAGTCAGTTAGCAGAGCGATATATTTATTTGTCGTATATAGCATGAACCAAACCCAAGTGGACAGCAATACATGAGAAACACAGAGAATGCTGGGAAATATGCAATATATATGGGATAAACTACCCCTGCCGTACTTTAAAAGGATATTTAAAGTCACCAAGGAGCTTTGTGGCAAAGTAGACCATTTAAAAGGTCATGGAACTCCGAAGTGACTTGTAATATCCTTTTGATGTATAGCAGAGGGTATTTTATTCCTTACAATTAATGATCACACCACCCCCCTTCAAACCAAACACTTTAATCCTTGGTGTCTGGGTCTTGCATATGAAATATAAGGTATGGTTGCAGATGTGAAGAATAAAGCTGAATCTGAAGTGCAAAATTAAACAAACCAAAAGCAATTAGTAATTTGTTGCAAAAACATTCATAGAATCAGTTGAATGAAAATCGGATTAAACAAATGCGATTGCTTTCTGCTGTTCACTGTTCTTGTTTTCCTACTTTAAACTGCAGCTGTAGATGATGCTCTTTGATCTGCCTTTCACCTTGACTGCCTTCTGTGGGAGCAAACATTATGTTTTCACAACACAACTGTAATAATGTATTACAGTTGAGCAACTACATCATTATTTTATCACAGGTGGCTGGAGACGTCACAACTTGACTGTCATATGTAAATTAGAGATGGATTGCAGGCTCCGATTCACTATAATATCTTAAAAGTGTTAAAGTGTTAAAAGAATTTTAAAAAGGGCATATTTCATCAAAGGTATAGAAGAGATCCATTTGTACAATTTTAGTTCAATATGGAAAACAGCCAGGGCAATGACACCTAGTAGCAGGTCTCCAATGAAAATGGCAAAAAAACAGACTTTTAAGATCTTTCTTTTAAAAGTATCATAAGAGAGATATTTCCTGATGGAATTAAATTTCACAATTAAACACTCAAAGTTCTTGATTTCCTGAAACTGGAAGCTGAAGAGTATTGAAACTTCGAAAGAGCAAGAACCTCCATATATTGCCAATTTTCTAGTGAGGTAGTTCAAGGACCACAGACCCTAGGAAGTATACCAGCCAGCTTACATAGCCTAATGAAGTGAATAATTTGTTTATTAGTCAATTAAAACCATACACCTCGACAGAAGGTCATACATCATAAAAACAGATAAATACAAAATCTAATAACGGCCATCGATCATGAACACATTCATTCCCATTTTGGGAGCAGGAATTAACACAGAATTTGCTGCACATACAGTGGTCGTTTTCACATAAGGTGCAAATCTGCATAATGCTCAAAAAGCTAGCAAGGCCTATGTAGTGTGCAAATTCACGCAGAAGAAACCGATATTTAGCCACAGGAAAGGAGGAGTAAAAGAAGTGCTTACACACCGCAAAGCTTATGGCCACTAGCAACCTGCTATAACACAAACATATTTGTGCAAAGTTGTGCTAAAAGTGCATTTGTGCAAATATATGCAAAAAGTGCAAATAATCAAGGGACAGACAAGGTGATGTTGAACTTGTGCTCAGCCTAGCGGGCTAGGTAGCAACTGTTATTAAGTTTTCCTAGCAGCCCTCCAGTGTGTGATGCACACAGGGGATCTTATCAGGGGCCTTCTTTACCACTCCCTTTACCCCACCTATGTCTGTACATGTGTTTTGACAAGGGTTTTGAAGATGTCCAGAAACTTTACCAGTCTAATATTCAACTTTATATTCATTTGATTCAATTACTCCATCAGTGCGGATCTACAGGTCCTGACACTTAGGATGTTGAACTCTTTTCTCAACAGACCTCTTCACCGTATGGCCAAGGCAGGGCAAATACATATAACATGCTGCAGGGATTCATCTGCCTGGTGGCACAGGCGGCAGTTCTTCTCCCCTCCTTGGTCTTCTTCTCTCCATTTTGGAAGGAAATCTAACGTGGAGATATTACCAAGTCTTAGTGCCAGTAAGCTCTGTTTTATCTACTGATGGTAGGTTGCTTCTAGAAGGGAGGATTCTCTTAGGGTAGCATAAGATTTCAGGACCAGCCACCCATTTGATCGCTTGGACAGCTTTTCTTTATCAATTGTTCAACTTTGTATTTTCATAGATTTATTTAATGCTTTCCTTAAAGCTTGCCCTGACTTACTCGTGTTGGATAGGTCTCTTATTTCGTAATTCTCAAGGCTACTCTCAAGATATTTTTTATATTCGCCATTCCCCCTTCGAAGATTTATTTCGGACCAGACTCGATGAGCCAGCGTGTCATCTGTGGAAGATCTCAGTTTGTGGTAGCATTTAATGTATGCCGCGGGCCAGGCCAGTATCTGTTTTGTTAGTGAAAACTTCAACCAAATGTGAGCAGGCGATGCCGATCTGGCTAACCAGAAGGTTTGTTTATATGCTCTTCTCAGTATTTTATCTAAAAGTATGGCCTCTGTGCCTAACACTCCTTCTGATCCATATGCAAGAGTTGGTAACAGTTTAGCTTTCAATACTGCCGCCAGTGGTTTCAGGTTATTGCCTCTGATGGATCTTGCCAATGTTGAAAAAGCAAAAAAGCATAAATAAGTGCCTGTGCTTTCCCCTTGATTGCCTCTCTATGGGGTGCAAATGCGCCACTTGCATCTATTTTGACTCCTAGATACATGTAGGTCATTGCTTCGTTGACTGTTTTTCCACTGAGATGCCATTTGTGATTGTTTAAAATATGGCGATTGAATACAATCACTTCTGCTTTTTTACTATTTACTTCCAACTTGTTTGAATCTGCATATGTGTTGAGGAAATTAAGTGGCATCTGTAGACCTATTTTTGTGTTGCCGAGAAGTAGCAGATCATCGGCATACAAGATGTTTGACACTTGCTGGCCACTCAGGCTCTGGCGTGGGATATCTGCAGGTCCAGTTCTGTGGAAAGGTCTGAAATATATAGCTAAATTGAAGTGGCACCAGGTTGCAGCCTTGTTTTAAGTCAGGTGATGTTTGACTTCCCTTGACAGGTGGGTACCATCTCCGATATTGATCTTGGCCCACGTGTCTGAGTATAGCAGCCTGATTGTTCACAGGATATTGGGTGGAATTCCCCATTGTTAAAGCTTGGCCTATAGCCTGTTGTGTGGAACACAGTCGAAGCCTGCTTTGAAGTTGACAAAACACATATATAGAGGTGTACCTGTGGCCTTTGCTCTACTGTGTGTCAGGCCCACAACCATGAGGTTAGTTAATGTCCCTTGATTCCTTGTGAATCTGGATTGATTGCATGGGACCTCCCGTTATTTAGTGGCCAACTCCAGATCTTGAAGCAGTAGTGTGGAAAAGAATTTAAGATCCACATCCAGAAGTGCAATTGGGCGATAGTTGCTAGGCGAGGATGCAAGCTCTCCTTTATGGATGCAGTGAATTATTGACCCTTCCCAACTTTCTGGCATAACTCAGGTTGCCAGAATGTGGTTGAACATTGTTGCCAGGAAAGGACAGTTGCCCATCTTGCTGTCGAGTATTTGAAGAGCTTCACTACCTCTGCTGGTGCATGTGCTAGATTCGCTTACAACCCAGTAGCCATCCTGTAATTTTTGGGCCTGTCTAAGCTGTTTATGTCATGAGCACTACCTTTAAAATGCAATTTTAGCAACTCGACCCAAACACCCCCGCTGATGTTCGCAGTGTGGGCTGCTCATGGACCTTTTTTGAGAAGATTGACAAGTTTCCAAAAAATGTTAGAGTCATTTATTTTTTAAGCTTTTAGCAGTTGAGCCCACAGTGTTTCATGCGTTTTTTTTTTTAGAACCATATATCTCTTTTCAGGCGACTTCTCTCCTTATGGAGACTTTCGAATAGATTCATGTCTTCAGGGGTTTGACGTAGCTGCCTGAGAAGTCAACCTACATTAGATCTTATTAACAGAATGGATTGCGGCATAACTATAGCTTTAGAGAAACTGAGATGAGCTCCCTTACTCCCTTTACTGACTCTGCTGGCATGATATTTATTAATTAATTTGCTAGTGAATGTTTCCCATACTGACATCTGGTTGGAGCCTTCCGTGGCTGTATCCTCAAGGCTAGCCACAGCGTCTTCTGCCAGGTCCTTGACTCTGCTTGAACTCCACCTTAGGGATTACAGATTTTCAGTGCAAATCTCTCCCTATAGAGAAATTACTGTGTTGTGTTTATATGGGATACGTTTACTGTAATTATCTGTGGATGATGGTCACTTTCCTTGCGATGGAAAGTTCTGAAATCTCACACTTGCTTGTATAGCGAGAGGGTCACCAATGTGTAGTCCAAAATGGAGACCGGGTTGCCAGAAACTCTCGTCCAAATGGGAGGGATGTTACGTGGTTTTCGGCCATTAAGGGCGAGTAAGCCAATTAGTTAGCAAACCTTTACTAGTTCTTCTCCTCTCTTGTCCGTTTGATTTTGATGAGGCATGTTTTGTCTGGCAGTGGCACAACTACTTTAGCTTGCTCTTCACTTGGTAGTGAAATACATTTAGAATAAAGTCTCCAGAGACTAGCCAGTGTGATTGATGGTATGTGTTTTGTAGGCGAAGTAGGTGCGCTGCTGTTATTGCTTTTCTCTTAGGGTTTACATACGCATTGAGAAGGATAAGGAATTCTTGTAAGTTTTTAGCTAGTCATCCATTCTGAGAGCCAGGAGGCATGATTCATCCATGCACAGTTTCGTAACCTCTGCTGAGAGGTCGGTGTTAATATTGATTGCCAGGTCACCTTTCGCCCTTACAAATATGCTGCTTTTATTGGCTGATTTTCTATATCCTTCATAACCAATTAGTGGAATACTACCTTGTTGCCCTGGTTTCCTGGAGCATTATTATATCGAAAGTTCCCAAGTATTGCATCACCACGGGGTCCGCGATCTTTGCCTGTATCCCACTTATATTTCAGGAACATATTGTTAGGCCATCTCGTTCAGGGATAACTGACTGTTTCACTGTTCAATCCATATAGTTAGCGGCTTGCGATAAGAAAGCAGGTAGCCAGCACCAATTATTCGGAGGTTCCGGACTTGTTATAATATTTCATTGCTTGGAGAGCCCTTCTTCTCCGGCTACTTAAATTGTGACATTATTATGTGCCGACATGCTTTTGTTGTGGCCCATTTGTGGATGTCCTCCAGTTGCCCCTCTTAGTACTGATGCAGTGGTTACTATGTTCTCATCCGGATGCTGCTCAGCTGATAGAAGGTAGGGGTATCTGTCCCCTTGGTGTGCTATTACGTCAATCCCCCAGGCTTTCAGCATCTTTGTCCTCTCCAGTACTTGAACAGGAAGATCTGCGGCAGTGAAAGTGACCGAGGTAGGGTCCGAGTGCTGCCGTCCTCTTGCTGGTAGAAACTTGATGGCAAAGGTATCTTCTAATGCAACATGATCTAGGTCCCGTAACGCCTTTATTCATTTTAAAATGCTTGAGCGGTTTAGGACGTCCTGTGGGCCCCTGGATTTGAATGAGGGAATCCACAATAGCCGATGCCTAGAGTTGCTTGGATGGCCGATAAGTGTATTGTATCGCTCTCTATATTCGTCACCAGTTCCAAAGGGGTCCCATCCCATCATTTGGTTCCGGATCATGAATCATGTCTGCCCACTGCTGGGCCATCTTCCAGTCTCAGGAATTGCATCTGCTGGTATATCTGTGTTTTGCGAGGGTTCTGATCTGTTGGACTCGGGGTTTGCGTTGTTTCTTCCGCCCTGAGGTTCTTGACTTGATGTCTCTCTGTCTGCACATCTGAACTTTGCCAGGAACCTCCTGCTGCCTACGCCTTTCCGCCATCTGGTACACATGATTTTGCAGGAATTGCACTGATGGCACTGGGGCGGCCTCCATGGCCAAAGATTTGTTATTCACTGGCTTGTTATTGGAATTATCAGTTGCTGTCACTGATTCAATATACGGAAGTTACCCCCTGGGATGACCTCCTCCTCCTCCTTCTCATTATCTGTGCCTTCAGGTTTTGAGGAAAGTGAGGTGTTTGAAGAGCCTGCATGGCTTATGCGCCCTTTGTTTCTCCCCTTCCTTGTGCATTGCCTCTCCCTTTTTGTCATTTGGGGTGGAATGGAGGCTTTATCCTAAGTTGCGGTTGGTGCATGCATTTGATCCTTATTTTCAATACTCTCTCTGCATTGCTTATATGGGGGTTCTTTGTTGTGTATTTTTGCACCGGGACCGTTTGGCAGATGACTCATTTGAACTGTTCCTCCTGTTCCCTATGTCCTGCCGACATGCTACTGTGTAGTTGCTCGCCCAAAATGGGGTTTGATGGTATCGTAGTCCGAGCACCCCCGCAGTGAGGCTATTTTTTACCTCCCCCAAGATTCTTTTAATAATTACTGGCAGTTGCACTAGTCTATCGACCACCTCCTTACATGAGCATATAGTGAACACATTAAGATGATTTGATTGAACCCTTGTGATCAGGGAGTTTAGTTTCGCAATTTTTGTTATCAATCCCAGATATGAAGACTGCCATGGTATTGACTGAGTCCACCTGAATATCCATTTTATTGGAGTGGTGCCTGAGGGCCATAACTGTTGCTTGCATTGAATTTAAGATGGCTGCCCACATGCTAGTGGGGTTACTCATGGATTGTGAGTCCTTGTTGAGTTTGTACCCTTTGTATTGTGTCCAACTTGTGGTACCTCTCCATAGACGCTCCTTGATCATATCCGGGAGAGAAGGGGAATTTGGTGTCTCAGTGATATTGAACTTGAATTCTGTGAAGGAGTGGAGCCTAGACTGTGGGTTTGTCAGGTTATCCAACGTGTCTGGGTCAACACTTTGATGTTGTGTGTCAATTGTTGTAAGGGTGTGCCGAGACCCGTGGCACACCAGTCCTGTTGGTACTGATGATGCTGCATTGTCTTGTCCCATCTCCTCAGGAACATCCTCAGCAAACCAGCTATATGGTCATGAGTTTTTTTTAGATCAAAATCGTTGGTGACGGGGGTTGTGGGTAACGTGGGTGAATGTCTACCCTTTGACCTTCTGTCTCCCAGGTATCTTCATGTGCTGATTCTCACTTAATGCGTTAAATGCGCTAGATACGTTTGATGAAAATGAAAACGTGTTACCTTGGTTGCTTAATACCTGAAAGAAGTCTGTTATTTTTAGTGTTTTTGGCTGCTCCAGTGAATCCTTATCCCCCTCTGTGGTTTGATGCATTCCCAGGGTACCACTGCACTGTGGGCTATCTGTTAAAACCAGACTGGTACCTGGAACTGGGCTGTTGTTATTGGGGGCGGGGGGAGCTCCATAGTTTTGCACTTATTGTTGTAATTTTAGGCTTTCTTTTTGCCACCACTTCTCCGGTTGCGGATTCCTGCTTTCTTTTATTGGCTACTTGTGCCTTACATCATAGCCTGCTGGATCTCATTCTTGTGTGGGTGCAGGTTACGGATGTGACAGGTGATGGGTGGTGTGACAAGCAGGAGGTCTTGCTGAAATCTTACACTGAGACCTGGCGCTGGTGCTGTCTGTTGCGCCTTCTGGGTATAAATCGAGGGCACAAGCACGCTAATGGCACTGTCATACCTTTCCCTTTTATCTCCCTCTTCCGGTCTTGTGTGCTCCTTTGTACTGATAGATGATTTAGCTTAAATTAACACACGATGTGCCACAGTTTGCCACAGTCTGAGTGTAGATGGGGGCACGAGCACGCCCGATGGTGCAGCCACACCCTTCCAAAAAATCCTGGATTGTCTACCCCACTCTTCCCCTCGTGCTGTGTGGGGGGTTGACCACCTGATTCTCCTTGCGCTTGTTGAATAGCAATAGAGGTGCAGTAGTCCCACAAATACTGACAGCTACTTGGGTTCCTAGGTTTGTGGTTCTTAATGGGCAGATGGGGGGGTTAGCCTGGTCATAAACCACACCCGGCCTAGCTGAGCCGCTTCCTTGATACAGGACCACACTCACTGGCTATGCACCTAAACTCAGTCCCCTCTGTGCCTTAAAGTGTTAAAGCATTTCCTCTGGCCGTGGTCAGCCTCTTTTAGTTTCAGTTTCTTTTAGTGTGTGTGGGGGCCATTCTCCCCCTCCACTCCTGCCCCCAACCCCTTCCTCTCCCGGTTCTTGGGAGGAGGGTTTAGGCAAGGATCAGATTGCAGGCCGGATGCCGTGGCGCCACGAACAGTACAGGCACGAGCTGCAGGTCACAGCGCTACTCCAATGACCCCCTGATTCCACCACGTAGCACTACGGAGCAGGGAGGCAGTCCGCTCACTCTGGTGGGCAGTAGTGTTGCAGGATCGCGGCAAGGGGAGTCACGGTCATGGTGCGGCGTGAGCAGCCGGGGCCAGCACGTCCTTCAGAGTGTCCCTCAGCTGGCCAGTGTCTTGCTTGCTCGCGAACTTCTGGATCCATTGTGAGCGTCATCATCAGCAATCCTGTCAGCAGTCCCTTCTGAACTCTACTCACTGTAAATTACCTTGTAGAGATGAATGTCTCATTTCCTAGACTACTGAATTGACCAGGAAGCCACGTGAGAGAAACTAGAACCATGGTGATGTGTTCTTATCTTCCGGTATTGCTAGATTAATCAAGCAACATGTAGTGATGCCTTTAAAGGAGCCAAGTGAATTCTGTTAACACTAATCAGTAAGGAGTTGTCATAGTCAAACTTCGAAAAAGTGATTGAACTATAAATCTACAGTCCTCAGCTGTGAGGAGTGTTTTTAGTGCACAAGGGAGTCTTATATGCTATTGTGCTGCTCAGGCTAAAGTGGTTGTGTGAGTGTGAAGATTGAGATTTTTGTCCAGAAGGACAAATATTGATTTATCTCATTCAATAATGAAAGACTTGCAATCGAGCAGAGAGAGAGATACAAAGAATGCACTAGTATGAAGCAGCGGTGGGTGGGGGGATCAGTAGGATCTCAATTTGAGTGGGTTCATTTTGGGATGATGAAGCAACATCCCAGACTGAAGGTCAACAAGGGTTTGTGCATAACAGGGTATGCCATCTGTGGAGGACACTTTCACGTACAGCTGAGTGTCATCAGCGTAAAGAGCATAATAAAGGTTTAAGTGTCTGTATGGAGAGCGCTGAGGGGTTTTAGCGAGAGATTTTAAATCAACTGCAAAAAGGACAGTGGAGGATAGGAAGCTCTTTACTGAAGAAAAGTGAAGTTAGAAAAGCAATTGGAAAATGTTATTTGCTCAGAACTATTCACTAGATAAAACAAGAACCACACCAGAACTGTTCTTTTTATTCCCATCCGCTCTTCAAATGTTTTATAGTAGGAATGATTGGCCACGTTTAATGCGGCTGATAAGAAAGGACAAGAAGGAGAGGGGATATGAAAAGCTTTGTCAGCTATTTGTAACAGTCTCTGCGTTTCAGCCAGACCTAAGTCTAATTGAAAGTCATTGAAATGTTTGTTCTCGACTATAAATTGTTCCAGCTGCATTGTAAAGCAAATTTACAGTGCTTTGGCTTAGACAGGAGGATTAGACGCAGATTGGAAGTTGTACATGAAAACAGGCTAGATCTGGAAAACCTTTGGCACCAGCTCAGTTCTGACCCAGGCACAAACATCCTTTTTTGTGCTCGAGTCAGAATTACTGCAGGTCACTAAATGAGGGGCCGGGGTGGGGCAGTGGTCATAATCTTTCACCCATGAATCCCAACTGCAACCAAGGAATGGTGGGCGAGCAGATAGATAGGCAGGGAACAATAATATTTTTCTTATACCAAAACATTTAGTTTGCTATCCAAAAAATTGCTAGAGTTATCTATTTCAGCAGGAACACCCAGTTAGGGCTAAACATTCTTGTCTTGAACACTTACACAAAATAAGCGATCTTTTGTGCTAGTATCACAATAAAAAAAGAAAAATATAATATGCTATTTACATTGAGAGTCTTGCAAATCTTTAATCTCTTTTTGGGTTGTTTCATTTTCACATATTTCTGTGGTAGTAGGGGATTGAAATGAAGTTAGGTGGATCACACTGGATCCAGTCGCAGCCAGCACAGGTAACAGCAGTGGGGCAGAGGGGCAAAGTGGACAGACGACGGGATAGGGAACGTAAAATAAAAAAATAAACAAAAACTCTTATCTTGCGCTCGCCGCATCACCGACTCAGCGATGCAGCGAGCGCAAGGTAAGTGGTTTTATTTAATTTTTTATTTTACTTTCCCTATCCCGTCGTCAGTCCACTTCCACCCCCTCCGCTCAGCCTCACCACCCACCGCTGTTAGCTGTGCCGGCCGCGCCTACCTGGATCCAAAAATCTATTTAAGTGGCCAATCCAGGATAACTTCACTGATAAATAAGCACTCATATCCTATGATTGAAAATACTCTCCTAATAGTTGACTTTTTCTTTTTTTTGTTTCGGATATGTTACAAATGGAAGAGGCAGAACCTATTATTTATTCTAATGAATTTGTGTAGTTTTATTTCACCAAATAGCCTCACAAGTAGAGAACGCCATGTGAGTAGCATAAAATAATTGGTACAAAAACAATGGTCCTGAAGAGTAAGTAAAACAGTGTAAAGATGGAGCAGTGTGAGTTGGGAGAGGAAGAGAGGCCCATTGTTTAGGGGGAAGTAATGAGAATGACTGGGATAGAGACTGAGCAAAGGTTGGTTGGGGACAAATTGAGGGGGGGGGGATTGACGAATGCAAGATGAAACAAGGAGCAACAGTGGAAAAAAAGATAAGGAGGGGCCAGCTTATGAAGACGTTTAAAGATAATACTCTGAAAGTAAACAAGCATTGGCTAATAGGTTTTGGTTTAATAGGTTAAGACTTAGACACACGGGAGGCAACCAGCAGCATCAGCCAGGGAGGGATATAATTGTAAGTAGTCTCGCATGCAGTTTAATGTAAGCACTCAAGTGGAGGGGGAAGGATACATCCAAATAGCAATAGCATTAGGTGAAAGATCAGCACTCGATTGGGCTGAGCCCGAGCGTGATTGACAAAGTCTCAAGCCAATGGCTGAAAGGAAATGATTGAATAAAGTCAATAGTTTACAAATGGGACCCAAGGCCCATTCTACATATATATGTAAGTAACATGCCTGTTTGACAGGTGGACTGTCAAAACACAAACCTAAAAAGAATGTGAGTTTTAAATAGTAGTCATTAAAGGGAAGCAAGGGGAGAAGATTGAGAGTCAGATGGACAAACATGGAAAAGGAAGCTGATTGCAGAGTGAAGAGGGTTATGGATAAGAGCATAGGTAGCGAGGCCGAAGAGGACGCATTGGTCAAGACTACAGAAAATAAGACTAGTGAAGAAATCATAGAAATTTAGAAAGTTAGAAACGGCCTAATTTTTGCAGATTGTATGACTGGAAAGGTCAGGTGGAGCTAGCAGTGCAAACGTGCGCAGAGACAAAAAAGGTGGAAAATAACACAAGATTACGAGCCGAAAAAGAGCACCAGCAGGGAGTTACGTAGAAGGTGGAAGGTGGGGTGAAGTAGAGGGTGTGGGAAAGACACCCGGGGATGGACAGGGGGAAAGCTAGTTAACAATAGTTAACAATGCCACTGGTTTCCATTATAAAGAACATGTTTTTCTTGGAATGGAGATAAGGGACATTTTTTCACAGGAGCTTTCACAAGATCTTTCTATTTTAAGGACACTCTATTCTCATGGTGTTCTGCTCGATTTTCCCGGCCTTCTTGTGTTGAAAAGTGATTGAATGTGACTTCAGTCTCTTACCATTCAAGTCTAAGGGTTAGAGTAGTGAATGGAGCCTATTTACTAGGCACTTCGACATGATTCTGTGCTCTTCCCCATAGATCAGGGCTTGCACACATAGCCTAGGGGATAGATTCGTTAGTATTAGGGATAACCTGTCCTGTAGTGAGGGTATTTCATGGAGCTGTGCTGAATTCAGGCCTGGTAGGCCTCAAACGGGAGAGACTCCATCTTTCTTTCTGCTCCGGCAGCTTGGGATGCTTCTAGGTCAAAAGTAATGTTTTAGTTATGAGGTGTTATTCGCTTGGAGAGAACCGGTTCAGGCCGGCCCTTATCGAAGGATTGTATTTTTCTTCATGCCGAAGACACTACATCAGGCCGGCCGGCTGGGAACGTGTCCTTGGTACGGGGAGGTACAAGAATTTGGTGGGCGGCAGGTTACGGGCCGGAATTTTCCATGAGGAAATGCACCTCTATATTAGTGAAAGTCTGAGGCAGTTACATGTTCAGTCCGTAGGCGGCATCTAGCCGTTAGCAGTAAAGCTACTACTTATTCCAGGGAAGACAGACGCCATCTTGAAGGTGGAGAAGAACCGAGAGACAGATGCTTTCCTAACAGAATAGCCAGAGAGGAGAGAGTAGCCGATAAGGAAGAGGTCCCAGTGACTCGGAGAAGGGTGATTCCAGGCGAGCCGAGGCACAGACGAGAAGGGAGCCTAGATGACCACTGAGTGCAGGCTACATACTACTAAGGTGATGTCGACCCTTTCTTATTAGAGTGTACAACTTAATCTTTCACTTTTCTTTGCAGGTTATGTGTTATATCGTAATGTTATGTGATTGTGTATGTAATGAGTAATAAAGTATCCAGTTTGTAGTGAACCAACATGTGATGCGTGTTCTTGTATAAGAGGGTAGCCTATTCTTCTAGTCAGCTGCGGCTACATGAACAGATGTTAACCCTGATCAGGTAAGTGGTAACTGAATAAAGGAAAGAGGAGCCCCTCGAACCTGAGAACAGGCTATGCCCGAACTGGCAATCCTTGTGTGATCTGATGAATAGTGAGACTGATTCCCTTTTTGTGTATGTTATGGTGATCATAGGATGAACTGTCGTATGAGACTGCCGTCTAGGTAGAGAGGTCTGGATTCGTAGGGGATCGCGAGGCCGCCGATTGTGCTGATACTGTCGTATGGGCAGAGAGGTCTGGGTTCGTATGGGACCGCGAGGCCGCCACTTGTGATACTGTCGTATGGGCAGAGAGGTCTGGATTCGTAGGGGATCGCGAGCCCGCCGATTGTGCTGAGACTGCCGTCTGGGTAGAGAGGTCTGGGTTCGTATGGGACCGCGAGGCCGCCACTTGTGATACTGTCGTATGGGCAGAGAGGTCTGGATCCGTATGGGATCGCGAGGCCGCCGATTGTGCTGAGACTGCCGTCTGGGTAGAGAGGTCTGGGTTCGTATGGGACCGCGAGGCCGCCACTTGTGATACTGTCGTATGGGCAGAGAGGTCTGGATTCGTAGGGGATCGCGAGGCCGCCGATTGTGCTGAGACTGCCGTCTGGGTAGAGAGGTCTGGGTTCGTATGGGACCGCGAGGCCGCCACTTGTGATACTGTCGTACGGGCAGAGAGGTCTGGATTCGTAGGGGATCGCGAGGCCGCCGATTGTGCTGAGACTGCCGTCTGGGTAGAGAGGTCTGGGTTCGTATGGGACCGCGAGGCCGCCACTTGTGATACTGTCGTATGGGCAGAGAGGTCTGGATCCGTATGGGATCGCGAGGCCGCCGGTTGTGCTGAGACTGCCGTCTGGGTAGAGAGGTCTGGGTTCGTATGGGACCGCGAGGCCGCCACTTGTGATACTGTCGTATGGGCAGAAAGGTCTGGATCCGTATGGGATCGCGAGGCCGCCGATTGTGAGGTCTTGGTATGCATAGTAGGAATCCCCTGTCCTTAGGTGATAGATATATGTGGTTGCAGGATTGTAAATAGGTTCTAGGGAGGGGGTAACGTTCTGGCTGGGTTAGTGAGGCTCTGATGAGCGGGTTCTATCTGATCTGAAGACCCAAGCAGAACATTTGGCGTCACGAACCGTTTACGAAACCTGTGTGCGTTGTGGTTGTATCGTGTTTGCTTTCGGTGCGTGCGTGGTTTCGTTTGTATATTATTTCTATATAATTGTTTCTTATTTTCTTTTTTTTTTTTCTTCTTTTTCTTTTTCTCTTTTTCTTTCTTTTCAAAGATGTTTTAAATCTACTTTTAAGTTGCCCGTTGATATTCCCGGCTGGGATTCAACGCCTTATGAAGAGCAGGTGGCACGGGCGCCATCAACTGAAACTGAGAGTGAATGTTCCGTACCTTTAGTACAGGAATCTCCTGTTAAGTGGGGTAAACCTTTTGATGATTTGTCCGCAGAGGACAGAAACCATGTCTGGTTTACGGATGGTTCAGCAAGGTTCATAGGGACGAAACGGCATTGGAAGGCAGTGTCCTATAATCCGATCACACAAAAATTGCTGAGTACAACTGGTGAGGGTAAGAGCAGTCAATTTGCTGAACTCTATGCTGTTTATCAAGTTCTGAAACAAGAGTTACCTGGCACATGTCATATTTTTACCGATTCTTGGTCTACTGCCAATGGACTGGCAGTTTGGTTACCGACTTGGCATTCCCATAGTTGGAAAATTCATTCCAAAGAATTGTGGGGAAAAGAATTATGGCAGGAGATTTGGGAAATGCTCCCACAGAGTACTGTTACAATCTTCCATGTGGATGCTCATACCCCGATAGACTCTCTTGACAAATTCTTTCATAACATTGCAGATGAGAAATCTAAAATTGCTGAGGCAGTGGTGGACACGCAAGATTCTGATATTGCGGGATTGGCGAAATGGGCCCACCAGAAAGCAGGACACTTTGGAGAGAAAGCCACTAGCAGGTGGGCTGCTGATCGAGGAATTTATATTCCCCTAGATTTAATTAAAAATGTTATTCTACATTGTCCCATTTGTCAGCATATCAGGCAGCACAAAGTGCCCCAAATTGTTAAAGGTCATTTACATCGCGGGAAATTGCCCGCTCAAATTTGGCAGATTGATTACATTGGTCCACTTCCTATGAGTAGGAATTGTCAATATGTTTGCACCATTGTTGATACATACAGTGGCCTGTTGGTGGCCCTTCCCTGTAAGCAAGCTACCCAATTGAATACTATTAAAACATTGGAATTGATTATGATGTATTATGGTGTGCCATTCCAAATTCAATCTGATAATGCATCCCATTTTCGTGGAAGATTGGTACAGGAATTCTGTGTGGAACACAATATTGAATGGGTGTTTCATATACCATATTATCCACAGGCCTCGGGTCTTGTGGAGAGGTTGAATGGTCTGCTGAAAGACCAATTGCGCAAATTAACAGATGACAAGTATAAGAATTGGCGAGATTTTTTGCCTCAAGCGCTATTGATTTTGAATAACCGTCCTTTTCTAAATGCTGAATCCCCACTTATGCGTTTGTTTCCTCCGAATGTTGATGCTAAGCCCAATGAGATCAGAGAGACTGTGATGTACTGGGAGATTACTCCCGGAGCTTTGGCTCCATGCAGAGCGACCCCAGGGTCGGCAGGTTTAGACTTGCATGCGATGGATGACACCATTATAAAAAGTAAAGATCGAGTCATCATTGAAACAGGTGTTGGTGTTCAGATACCACCTGGAAATTTCGGATTAATTGCCCCTAGATCGGGGCTGGCTGTAAAAGGCATTCAGGTGCTTGGAGGAATCATTGATAGTGATTATCAGGGAGAGATTAAGGTGCTCCTGCTGAATAGCAGTGAGGTTGACTTACTGATACATAAAACTGACCGAGTGGCTCAATTGCTAATAATGCCTGTTTTCAGTGGTGAGATCACAAAAGGCACTGCCCCAACGTTGCTAACTGTACGAGGCCAGAAAGGTTTTGGCTCCACAGATAATCCTGGGGCCAGAGTTTGGGTGCAGTCGCCTAAGAATCCCCCTGAACAAGCAGAAGTGATTGCAACTGGTCAAGACAACACCATTTTAGTTGTGAGACCAGGGAAAGATAGCTGGGAAGCAGTCCCGGCTGACAAATGTTACTTACGAGAATGAATAATGCCTGTATTTGATTCTTTTTCAGATCATTCTTTGGACTGTTGCTGCAGGATGTGTCGGCGTTGGACTCCTTTTGGGATGGTACGACGAGAGAGGAGGGATCCCATCAACCCGGGCTGAGTTGAGAACCCGAGTGTCGCGTTCCTTCGCTGCGTGGGATTCGTCGCCAAACTTTTGGGTTACATTGGCCAAGCAAGTGACGAAGACCCCTCATTTCTGCTTGACACCGATGAGATCGGTAACTGATATACTGGCAACTTGTTTGGTTGCTGTCCCTGCTTCATTGGAGACTCTGACTCATATTTTTAATATAACAAATGCTCGCCCCAATGTTCTTCTGGGCGATTTCGCTGCCCATGAGTATTGCCCCTTGTGTACTGTACTGTCAGACCCAATACCGCCTGTCCAGTCCCAAATAGTTACCTATAATATCACACAAGGTGATTTATGTTTTTTCCTTACTTGTGATCCTAGTGCGATTTCTGAATGTATGCGTTTAAAATTGAAAGATGCCACTTCATTCACCGCTCATGAACAAACTTTGTGCTTTCAAAGGACACCGAAAACATGTACTTCTGTTCAGAATAACATGACTTGCAAGAGTATGGTAGTTACCCCCAGTCACTATCGCACGATGTTGCTACCTGCCGGATGGCTTTTCTCATGTGGTAATACTTCCTGGCCATATATCCCCGCAAATATTTCTGGAGGCCCTTGTGCCATTACTAGACTGAGCTTACTAATGTTCTCGTCACATCCGAATGCCAACTCTCGTGTGATCCGAGATACAGTGAGGTTACAGGAGGATTGTGACTCATCTTTGCATTTATATTCCAAGTCTGAATACCTTAGCCTGGCTGTTTCAATTGTTGGTGTTCCTGCTTTGGCAGTTTATAATGCCAAATCTATTGGGAAAATGGCCTGCTGTATGGTAAAATCCATCAATCATACGTCTACAATCCTGTCTGACATGCTATTAGACGCCCAGGGTGAACGAAGGGCTATCTTGCAAAATCGAGCGGCCATTGATTATCTTTTGCTTAAACATGGACACGATTGTTCTGATTTTGAGGGTCTTTGTTGTTTTAACTTGTCGGATCATACAAAATCCATTCAGGTTCACATTGATAAATTACATGACTTGACAGAAGAAGTTAGAAAACACATTGACCAGGGCTGGTTTGACTGGCTCTTTAATTGGTTACCTGATTTGCATTTGTTACGTCAAATATTAGGAGGTATTCTGATTGCTATTGGCATTTTGATTTCTATCTGTTGCTTTATTCAGTGTATTCCTTCACTACTTCAATTCTGCACACCTGGTACTAGACATAGATCAGTTAGTCTTGTTTCATATTATTCTTCCACAGATGTTAGTTCTGTTTAGTGAATGTATAATAGACTGAAGTCAAGGGTGAAATGTTCTGCTCGATTTTCCCGGCCTTCTTGTGTTGAAAAGTGATTGAATGTGACTTCAGTCTCTTACCATTCAAGTCTAAGGGTTAGAGTAGTGAATGGAGCCTATTTACTAGGCACTTCGACATGATTCTGTGCTCTTCCCCATAGATCAGGGCTTGCACACATAGCCTAGGGGATAGATTCGTTAGTATTAGGGATAACCTGTCCTGTAGTGAGGGTATTTCATGGAGCTGTGCTGAATTCAGGCCTGGTAGGCCTCAAACGGGAGAGAATCCATCTTTCTTTCTGCTCCGGCAGCTTGGGATGCTTCTAGGTCAAAAGTAATGTTTTAGTTATGAGGTGTTATTCGCTTGGAGAGAACCGGTTCAGGCCGGCCCTTATCGAAGGATTGTATTTTTCTTCATGCTGAAGACACTACATCAGGCCGGCCGGCTGGGAACGTGTCCTTGGTACGGGGAGGTACAAGAATTTGGTGGGCGGCAGGTTACGGGCCGGAACTTTCCATGAGGAAATGCACCTCTATATTAGTGAAAGTCTGAGGCAGTTACATGTTCAGTCCGTAGGCGGCATCTAGCCGTTAGCAGTAAAGCTACTACTTATTCCAGGGAAGACAGACGCCATCTTGAAGGCGGAGAAGAACCGAGAGACAGATGCTTTCCTAACAGAATAGCCAGAGAGGAGAGAGTAGCCGATAAGGAAGAGGTCCCAGTGACTCGGAGAAGGGTGATTCCAGGCGAGCCGAGGCACAGACGAGAAGGGAGCCTAGATGACCACTGAGTGCAGGCTACATACTACTAAGGTGATGTCGACCCTTTCTTATTAGAGTGTACAACTTAATCTTTCACTTTTCTTTGCAGGTTATGTGTTATATCGTAATGTTATGTGATTGTGTATGTAATGAGTAATAAAGTATCCAGTTTGTAGTGAACCAACATGTGATGCGTGTTCTTGTATAAGAGGGTAGCCTATTCTTCTAGTCAGCTGCGGCTACATGAACAGATGTTAACCCTGATCAGGTAAGTGGTAACTGAATAAAGGAAAGAGGAGCCCCTTGAACCTGAGAACAGGCTATGCCCGAACTGGCAATCCTTGTGTGATCTGATGAATAGTGAGAATGATTCCCTTTTTGTATGTTATGGTGATCATAGGATGAACTGTCGTATGAGACTGCCGTCTAGGTAGAGAGGTCTGGATTCGTAGGGGATCGCGAGGCCGCCGATTGTGCTGATACTGTCGTATGGGCAGAGAGGTCTGGGTTCGTATGGGACCGCGAGGCCGCCACTTGTGATACTGTCATATGGGCAGAGAGGTCTGGATTCGTAGGGGATCGCGAGGCCGCCGATTGTGCTGAGACTGCCGTCTGGATAGAGGGGTCTGGGTTCGTATGGGACCGCGAGGCCGCCACTTGTGATACTGTCGTATGGGCAGAGAGGTCTGGATCCGTATGGGATCGCGAGGCCGCCGATTGTGCTGAGACTGCCGTCTGGGTAGAGAGGTCTGGGTTCGTATGGGACTGCGAGGCCGCCACTTGTGATACTGTCGTATGGGCAGAGAGGTCTGGATTCATAGGGGATCGCGAGGCCGCCGATTGTGCTGAGACTGCCGTCTGGGTAGAGAGGTCTGGGTTCGTATGGGACCGCGAGGCCGCCACTTGTGATACTGTCGTACGGGCAGAGAGGTCTGGATTCGTAGGGGATCGCGAGGCCGCCGATTGTGCTGAGACTGCCGTCTGGGTAGAGAGGTCTGGGTTCGTATGGGACCGCGAGGCCGCCACTTGTGATACTGTCGTATGGGCAGAGAGGTCTGGATCCGTATGGGATCGCGAGGCCGCCGATTGTGCTGAGACTGCCGTCTGGGTAGAGAGGTCTGGGTTCGTATGGGACCGCGAGGCCGCCACTTGTGATACTGTCGTATGGGCAGAAAGGTCTGGATCCGTATGGGATCGCGAGGCCGCCGATTGTGAGGTCTTGGTATGCATAGTAGGAATCCCCTGTCCTTAGGTGATAGATATATGTGGTTGCAGGATTGTAAATAGGTTCTAGGGAGGGGGTAACGTTCTGGCTGGGTTAGTGAGGCTCTGATGAGCGGGTTCTATCTGATCCGAAAACCCAAGCAGAACACATGGGAACTTTCCTTGACAGGGTGTTGTGAGTGACATATTCTCTTTCAATAACATTCCCTCCTGGCACTGTCTCAGGGACAATCTCTCTCTAAGAAAGAGCTTTCTCTAAAGTTATTCCCAGGAATACTAACAAAGGACCCTGTCTCAAAGGCCATTTCTCTCTTCTCTTCTTTAGGGCATCTTTCTATTACTAGCATTCGCTCTCCAGCACGTAACGGAAGCGCCTGCAACCCTTGTGGCACTGGGGGCATCCCTTCAGGGCGCCCCAAATCTTTCAGGAGCCCCATTCAACCCCAAAGCCACTGAATATTTGTGAAATATAGGAGATTCAGGGGCCCTTCTTCACATTCTGCAAGGGGCCCCATCATTTTGTACTATGCCACTGCTGCTTACTTTAGCCTTGCCGCGACTGCGATTAGCTTCTCCCGCCTACTCTTAGGTAAATGGTTTTCTTTTAACTGCGTCTTGTTGTGTAATCGAAGGGCACCATCCCGCTTTAGAAGGTTCTATTTTTCACCTTATGAGCCGAGACCTTGCCATGGACGAGCAACCTCTCCCGCCGAGTCTTATCTAAATGGTTTCCTCACTATTGCATTCTCCTGATGTACAATCTAAAGGCACTATCTCACCTTAGAAGCTTCGCGCTTGATCATCATTTCACCACATGAGCTCAACCTGGCCACGCACGCTACCACTACCTTGACGACTATTCACCAGAGTCACAGCCTCGTACTCATAGCTTCTCAGCGGTTGCGGCTTGTACTCTACAGGGATGTTCCCTCCACACCCGCGTTCACAAAACGTTCACTGTTCCAAGAGCGCCAAACCTCACCAAATGCATGAGGCACGTCCTAGGACCTCACAACTGTTGTTGCTTTGTACGTCACAAGTTGAAATGCTGAACAATTTTGTTTGTTTTCTTCCCCTTCCTTCCCTTGTTTATGTCAACAGGCATTGTAATTTATACCAGGCAACTTCTTCTTAAATTTCAGTCCTGATGATGATCCCACTGTACTAGGAGCTAGGGATCGAAACGTCTTCGACTTTCTAGAACAGTACCACATTGTATCCACTGTGAAAATGTTTTGTGGTTTCTGCTGGGCTGTGCTTACTTAAGTTGATTATTGTATTGTAAGCCCCCATGTTTGCTCCCAAAGCCTTTAGCCTGCCATTTCTTTCTACTTTAATCTGACTTTCTTTTCTCTTTTTGAAAACTTGGTACAGGATTGTGCCCTTGTTTCATCACTCTTCATTTCCTTGTTTTAAACTTTTTCTAAAATTTTTAGACTAAATGTTCCTTTGTCCGGCTGGACTCAGGAGGAATACACATAGGTCTCATTGAAGTCTATGCTGCAACAGTTTTCCTTAATTTAGATTATGCTAAGGACCATTGTTCTTAAAATACATGAATACCCGTGGTCCTAAGCTACCTTTATCGGGTCCCCCTTGTTAACTATATCGCCACTTAGCGCAATCGCTGGATTGCAAGGGTTACTTCTACCCCTCCCAACCTACTTCTGGTCGGACCTACCTAGTATTGTTTTCTCTTTCATCTACCTCTTCCCACTATTTTCTCCCTTATCCCTACTTTTACATCAGAGCATGTCAGCCTTCACTCCACTCTATACAGACGACTACATCAAACAACTTTGCTCAGGTCCATCACTACTATCTGACACCTCAGACATACCAACATCATCAAACACCTCAATACCCGATCAACTTGAGAAACTTAGGGGGGCGTGGCCAAGCTGAGCTGCAAGATGGCCACCGTGTAACGGGGCTCTGCCGGCCGAACGCCGAATCCGTCAGCCCATCCGGACAATGCCTACATCCTTTACATAAAAAGCTGCGGCGGGGGCTGCCCAGACGTAGAGGCATTGATTCCTGCCTTCTGGACCGAGATCGGTTGCGGCGATCCGGAGCGGTGACTCCTTTCTGCCCCGGCGGCTGATCTCCTGCCTCCCGGCCGGCGATCCCAGCTACGCAAGTCCCAGGTCGAAGGCCGAGGACCGGAACGCGAGGTGGAGCCGCCGTGGCCGCCGGGGAGAACGGACTCTACTGCCGCTGGCGCCCTGGGCAACCGGGGGGGGTCCCTGGTCAGCGACGATCTCCCTGCCTTCTGGGACTTGGGGGGGCGCGAGCTGGGCTGCCCGAGAGACTGCGGGTGCGGCGCCGGCCTTGCTACCTTCGCTGGTCCCCCTGATGGTGGGGCGCGCTTACCTCCTGCCTGTGCCCGGTGCCTGGATATTGGACTGCGGAGCTCCACGACCTGCGGAGTGGGTGCCTGCTGGACGGACGCCCCGACTGCTGAACGCTCGCTGTGTGCCTTTCTGGAGGGCCCGTCCTGGCCGCGGACCCGCGCTCGGGGGGCGCTGAAGACCTGCTGGGCCTAGCTGCACGTGGATGTCCCCGCTGGCGGCGGAGGCGGCGGAGACGGCCGAGAGGAGGAGTGGATTGGGCTTGGGAGACCCGTGAGTTTGGCCGAGGCCGGAGGCCTGTGACTATCCCGTTGAGCCCTCTTTCCCCCCCTGCCCCCGTTGGGACCCTGGTGTGGTGGCTCCTTCACTGAGCCATGGGGAAAACAGATGCAAAGCAGAGGAAGCTCCAGTTTGGGAAGCAAATGGCCCAGGACACTGAAACTGTCCCAGCGTCCCAGACGGTGGTCCCTGAAACACAGCTGGCGCCGACGCAGGACGAGGATGTCAAGAGTATGTTTCGCGAGCTTAAGGGCTGCCTAAAGGAGATTGACGGCAAGCTTGACTCCATGGCCCGGCGACTGGACGGAATATCGCATAAGGTCGATCAACATGAGGAGAGGCTGGCGGCGGTGGAGGCGCGGGTTGCCGACTGTGAGGAGAGCAACGGCGATACCCAGGAGAAATTGCTGCGAATGGACAGGGTTCTGGAGGTGATAAAGGGGCGCAACGAGGATTTGGAAGCCCGCTCCTGCAGAAATAATGTGAGAATTATTGGTATTGCGGAATCCACAAACATTGGCAATATGGAGCACTTCGTTGAAGGTATGTTCCGCGACCTGTTTGGGGAGGCCCTGTCGGCCATATTCCTGGTCGAGAGGGCACATCGCACACTGGGGCCGCGCCCGGTGCCGGGAGCGCCGCCGCGCCCGATCCTTGCCCGAGTCCTAAACTATCGGGACAGAGACACGATACTGCGGCTGGCACGCGAAAGAGGTGAGCTCACATTCCAAAATATGGCCATATCCTTATTTCCCGATTTCACTCAGGCTGTGCAGGCCGCGAGGCGTGAATTCCTACCGGCTAAAAAGATCTTCCAGAAAGTGGGGACAAAATATGCAATGCTATATCCTGCCAAGTTGCGGATCCACCATAAGGGGAAACCAATGGTCTTCACGGCGGCGACGGAGGCGCTCAAATTTGCGCGGCAGGCGGAGCGGACGCTGCGAGACAAGCGAGATGGGCAGGGGACTCCCCCGCACGACCAGCTAAGTGACATTGAATAAACAGAACATCACTACATGCCCTCGTGGGCCTGGAACACATTGGGACGCCAGACAGCTTGTTTATACAGTATACCACTTGTTGATGCATTAGGGGGATTCTGAGTCTATAGCATACAGGGGTTGCCGAGGGGAGTGGCGGGGGACAGTTGTACTCGCTTCGGGGACTATTCCTGATCATTGGCAGAGTATTGTGAAGGGGGCGATGTTGGGCTTACCCCGCCACAGGCAAACAGTCTACGTGTAGGTAGGGCGGAATTGTTCGGCCACCCTGTCGCCTTTTAGACAGGGGAGAGTGCCGGTGACCCCACGCCCTCGCAGGGATGATTCCCGTAATATCACTGATGCAAAGTTGTTGTTGGGTTGGGTGGTGGGGGGGAAATGTGTCTCAACCTGATTGGGGGGTTGGAGTGGGTGGAGGGGGGATTTGGTTAATGTTGAATGTTTTTTTTACACTGCACTATTTTACTGCACCACTACAGGATGATGTGGCCCTGCCACTGGCCGCTGCCATGTTATTATTGCTTGTGAGACATTCTACGCGAGAGTTTTCCCTGTGGGCCCCGAGCGCGATGCCGCTGATGACCACACTGCTGCGTAGGATACACCACTATACACATACCTGACCGCGCTGTGTTGTCTCACATGGAATATTCGTGGTCTGAATGACCATCGCAAGATAAGATTGACCCATGCACATCTGACACGACACCAGATTGACATCTGTTTCCTACAGGAAACGCATTTGCCCCAGGTAGCCGGGGTGAGGCTTCGACATGCTAGATGGGGCGAAATACACACCTCTGGCTGCTCCAGCTACTCCCGGGGAGTGGCTATTTTAATTCGGCGAGGCCTACCCTGGCAAACGGTTCGGGTGCATGCCGACACTGAGGGGCGCTACATAATATTGCAGGGGAAGCTATTTCACATGCAGATGACACTAGTTAACACATATGGCCCCAACACGGACGACCCTGATTTTTTCCGGCACGTATGGCACAAGACGCAGTCGCTAGGAGAGGGTGCATGCATGTGGGACAGAGACTTCAATGCGGTGCTCTCGCAGGAATTGGATAGGGAGGGGGCTGCTCGCGTGCATCACCCGCGTGTGGCGGGTCTCCTCAGTGGCCTCATGACGGACTATCATTTATTAGAATCGTGGCGAGTACTGCACCCCGCGCTGCGGGAGGGCACCTGCTACACCCCACACAGAGGAGCCTGGTCCAGATTGGATTTTTGGCTCTTAACCCCACAGGTGCATGCATGGGTGTCCGATGTTGTGCACAGGGCGCGCACCCTCTCCGACCACTCGCCAGTGGAACTGCTACTCCACGTACCAAAGCCATATGTGACGCCCTTCGCGTGGCGCTTGCCAGCACAGGCCCTATCCGATCCGGTGTTTCGGGAAGACATATACCAACGCGTGACGGAATATTTTGAGCAGAACACTGGCTCTGTGGCGTCGGAAGGCACCCTGTGGGACGCTTTCAAGGTTGTGATCAGAGGTCACTGCATTGCGGGACAGGCCACAGTACTGAAGGCCATAAGGGGAGCGCTAAATCGGCTGGAAGACAGCCTGCATGCTCTGGAGGTGCAGTACTGCTCGGACCTCTCGGCGACAACTTTGGCGGAAACACGCACCAAACTCACGGAATACCAGGCTGAAGCAGATAGGGAGCTTAAGTTTCTGACCAAGCATGCTGTGGCCCGCAGGTACGGTGAAGGTGACCGCCCGGGCAGAACGCTCGCTCTCCTGCTGCGGTCGCAGAGACCATCCCCCTTCATCTCCTCAGTCGCGACACCGGAAGGTGGACATGCGTATACTCCTCCAGAAATTCTAGATACGTTTCGGACTTTTTATAAAGAATTGTACCGTACCCGGGGAGCGCCACTGCTGGCGGAGCTATCAAGCTACTTTGATACGATCCAGCTCATCTGGTTCAATGCACACCAAAAGGGATACTTCGATCGCCCCTTCGAGGTAGAAGACGTTAGGGATGCAATAGGCTCATTGGCAGCCGGAAAGGCGCCAGGACCGGATGGCTTACCGGCACAGTTCTACAAGGAATATGCGGAACTGCTGGCCCCCAGACTACTGGCAGTATATGCTGAGGCAGTTGAGGAGGGTGTACTCCCGGAGTCGATGAGAGAAGCGGTCATCATTGCCCTCTTGAAACCGGACAAGGATGCCCAACACTGCGACTCATATAGGCCGCTATCCTTAATCAATACTGATGCAAAGATCTTCGCGAAAATGCTAGCAACGCGGTTACAACCGGTGCTGCCACTTATGATACGCCCCGATCAGTCGGGCTTTGTACCAGGCCGCTCTACATCTCACAACCTTCGAACCTTATTTGGGGTGCTACACTATTTAGCCCCGCATGTAAAGGCCGTAGCGGTGCTGTTAGACGCCACAAAAGCGTTCGACTCCCTGGAATGGGGATTCCTGTTTCCCTTGCTGCAGCGAATGGGTATGAGTGAGGCATTTATTGGCTATATTAAATTGCTATATACCAACATCACTGCTCGGGTTAGAGTGAACGGGCTCATCTCTGCGCCCTTTGCCATTGGGAGAGGTACGAGGCAGGGCTGCCCCTTATCGCCCCTGCTATTCGCTATTGCTACAGAACCCTTGGCAGCCCGCATCAGACAGCATCATGCAGACAGGGGCATTGGTTTTTCATCGAGGGCGCTGACCATCTCCCTGTACGCGGACGATATTACTCTATATATGATCGACCCGCAGGAAAACCTTTCGCCCATGACCAGAGAATTGATAGAGTATGGCTTGCTATCGGGAGTAAACATAAATTGGGAGAAGTCGGTTATTCTACTTCTGACGGCCGGGACGACTCGCTTTACCCCGGACTGCCCGCTGAAGTGGGCTGACGGGCCGGTGCGGTACCTGGGGGTCTGGATAAGCACGGACATACAGCAACTGTGGTCGGAGAATTATGGGCGGGCACTGGGTTGGGTTGAGGAGCGGGTCCGTCGCTGGAAGCATTTGCCCCTTTCGCTGGCGGGCAGGATTGCGGTGGCCAAAATGGTCATCCTGCCGAAGTTCTTATATCTATTTGGGAACATCCCGCTGCCCCTGACTGCTAGTTTTCTGCGCCAAATGCGCTCACAGATGGTGGAGCTGGCGTGGGGGGGTAAGAAGCCGAGGGTGGCATGGGAGACCCTCACTCTCCCGCAGCGGCAAGGAGGCTTGGCGGCACCGGATTTCCCACTTTATGCCTACTGTGCACAGGCACAATTTTTGCACTACTGGGTACACCCCACGCCGTTTCAGCCACATGTGGCGATAGAGACGGATAGAGCGGCACCGACGCCGCTCGCCGTGGCTGTTTATGCGCCGCACAAGCGGAGATGCACCGACATCGACCCGGTGCACGCACTTAGATGGGCCTGGGATGGGCTGAGGCGCAGGGCCGGACTGGACCTCCTCTATACCAGATCGATGCCGCTACGAGATAACCCGATGTGGCCCCCGCTGCAAAATATGCGCACTGGGGAGCGAGATGCGGCGCGCGGCCTTCGCACGGTGGGAGATTTATTCCCGGGAGATTCCTTCATCACGCCGGAGCAGATGTGTGGTGAGGAAGCTCCGACGCTGCTGGACACACTACTTTACTACCAACTACGCCACACATGTCAAAAACTGTTTCCTACGTTTCCGGCGCCTCCGCCGGATCTACTTGCACTGGAGAACGTGCTAACGGTGGAATCGGGACGCAAGCTCATATCCCGATTGTACCAGCGTATGCAATACAGCCATCCCGTAGCGATCCCGGCGGCGCGTGCTTTGTGGTCCGCGGAATTGGGTACCGACATCTCTGATGAACACTGGGATCTCTGTTGTAAGCTCCTGGAGATCTTATCCCCCAACTACAGACTTCGCCTGATACATTTCAAATATGTCCATATGGTATATCGCACCCCTCACCGGCTACACCGCATGGGTTTGAGGGATACAGATAATTGCTGGCGCTGTCACGCACGCGGGGCTACTTTCTTGCATATGGCGTGGGACTGTCCCCCGCTGGCGTCCTTCTGGGTCAAAGTGATGGACACAGTAGGTACAATCACCGGCCTGCTGATCCCGTACACCGCAGGCTGCACTGCTAGGTATCTTGCCTATGGTCAAACCCAAGCACCGGAAGTTGCCAGCGATGCTCATTTTACTGGCCAAACGCCAAATTGCGATGCACTGGGGGGTGGCTACATCGCCTAGTATTAGAGACTGGGTAAAAAGCGTAGTATATTGCCAGTTGCAGCTCGCTCTGTATTGGGAGCTACTGCCGGTGCGCTCCAGGCCGAAGGATATCTGGGAACCCTTCACACACTGGTTGGCGCAAACCACGCTCCAGGCGCTGTAATTTAAATGCTCATTTTTCGAGACTGTCGGGAGATGGATGCAGTTCAGGTTGCATATGGGGCACGTTGGTCTACACAGATGGTTTTTGAGACTGCACGAAAGGGGGGGGTGGGTGGATGGATGGGTCGGGCGCATGTTGTTCAGACATATTGAGGGGGAGCGGATCTACCGTATTGCTGGCGATGGGTTGGTGAGGGGCTGTATCGTCCATAACATGTCATGTATACACGGCAGTGAGTTGAATTGTTTTTTGTTGCTGAAAAATGCAAATAAAAAGAATTTAAAAAAAAAACTTGAGAAACTTAAGAAAAAACGGGTCCGCTTGCAATTAATGATTCTGATGCTCACAGAGTATCTCAAAGCAGAAGTTATTCCCCTTGGTTTACAGGTACGCAATATTCCCGGGATTTTTACTGACAATCCCAAATACATATCAAATTTCAGCCACATTGGAACTACTTGCTCACGCCACTGGCTAGTGCTTGGAATAGACATTGCCACAGGAACCCTTAAAAATTTGGAATCAGAAATTTCAGATATCCTTAAACAGATTCAGGATTCTAATCCTACCACAGAGGCAAAGAAATTGCTTGAACAGATTGAAAAAACTGTGTCAGACTTTCATAGAATAGAGAACAAGAAGGCTAATAAAATCAAGAAAGATATCAGAACTTACAGTGTAGAGACTACCTACCCATACCTACACAAAGACTTTTACACCAATAGGTCTTACACCACCCACCAAAACAATCGCCCCTGGGGTAGATATAATAGACGCCACAATCTTGTTGGTTTTTCAGACACCTCAGCTGAGTCATCTGATAGTTCTGACCCGGGTGAAGGTACCAGCACCACTAGACGTGGAGGCGCTCACCAGCAACCTTTTTTAGCCAGAGGCCCTCAAGATCCGCCACAACGCGGGAGAGCCAAGAGAAACCAACGATGGTACAATCCACCAGGCGAACGGAGGACCCGCAACAACTTCTACCAATGGTAGCTTCAGGTCATCCATCTCTCCAATACATTGACACCATTCCCATCTTCAATCTGTCTAGCCACTCACTAGCCACAGATGAACTCTCCCTCCTTAAAAAAGGCTTATCTTTTGTCCCCCAGTGCCACCTAACTATATGGAATTACACACAGAACTCCTTAGATTCTTTAGGCGGATTCGCCTACAAGCCTTCTTTCAGCTACACCCCACAACGGAACAAATTTGCAACACTCCTTTCCGACCTCCTTCAACCTTTCTACCATCTGCAGGAATGATTCCTCCTGAAATAGTGACTTTCGAAAAAATGGTTCTGAAGGATCTCTCCGCAATACAGAAAAACAAACAATTCATTCCTTTTAATATTACATTAAAAGAAAAACAAGCGATTAGTCATCTCAAAGCCAATGACACTTTAATCATCAAGAGTGCAGACAAAGGAGGTGGAATAGTCCTTCAGGAAAAAACAGCTTACATAGCTGAGATCCAACGTCAGTTAGACAATAAAGATCACTATATGCTACTGGCAAAAAATCCCACCAAAGAGATCCAAGAATTGATCCTTAAAACCACCACAGAAGGACTCCAGGCTGGTTTTCTCTCCAAAAAAGAATTCAATTTCTTGAATGTTAAAACTCCACGCATCCCCGTCATATACACACTTCCCAAAATCCACAAAAACACATCCAACCCCCCAGGGCGTCCAATTGTTTCAGCCTGCGGCTCAATTCTAGAACCGCTAGGGGCATACGTAGATTTTTTCATCAAAGAGTTTGTCCCAAATACCCAATGCTATGTTAGAGACTCTATGGCAATGATTAACCTAATTGAACATCACCCATACAATCCGACATCTGAAACCCTCTGCACCATGGACGTCGAGTCCTTGTATACCAACATACCTGTACTGCTCGATTTTCCCGGCCTTCTTGTGTTGTAGAGCGATTAATATGACTTCAGTCTCTTTCCATCCAAGTCTAAGGATTAGAGTAGTGAATAGAGCCTATTTATTAGACACTTTGACACGATCCTGTGCTCCTCCCCATAGATCAGGGCTTACATACATAGCCTAGGGGAAAGATTCGTTAGTATTAAGGATAACCTGCCCTATAGTGAGGGTATTTCATGGAGTCGTGCTGAATTCAGGCCTGGTAGGCCTCAGACAGGAGAGACTCCATCTTTCTTTCTGCCCCGGCAGCTTGGGACATTTCTAGGTGAAGGGTGATATTTTAGTTATGAGGTGTTATTCGCTCGGAGAGAACCGGTTCGGGCCGGCCCTTATCGAAGGAGTGTATTCTTCCCCTGCCGAAGACACTACATCAGGCCGGCCGGCTGGGAACGTGTCCTTGGCACGGGGAGGTACAGGAATTTGGTGGGCGGCAGGTTTCGAGCTGGAATTTTCCATGAGAGAATGCACCTCTATATTAGTGAAAGTCTGAGTTAGATATTGGCACTTGCTTCTAGTCCATAGGCGGCACCTGGCCGTTAGCAGAAAAGCTACTACTTATTTCAGGGAAGACAGATGATGAACTTGAATCTAAAGAGGAGAGAGTAGCCGATGAGGAAGAGGTTCCAGTGACTCGGAGAGGGAGAAGGGAGTAGATCCGCGACTGCGGAGGTGTGACTTCCAGGCGAAGCCGAGGCACAGACGAGAAGGGAACCTAGATGACCAGTGAGCACAGGCTACATACGACTAAGGTGATGTCGACCCCTTTTTATTGAAGTGTATAACTTAACCTTTTACTTTCCTTGCAGGTTGTATATATGATGTATTCTGTGAGTGTGCATGTAGCAATTAAATAAAGTATTTAGCTTGTTGTGAGTCAGCATGTGTTGTGTATCCTTGTATAGGAGGATAGCCTATTCTTCTAGTCAGATTCAACTTGACATGAACAGATGTTAATCCTGATCAGGTAAGTGGTAACTGAATGAGGGAGAAAAGAGCCCCTCGAACTAAAGAACAGGTTGTGCTCAACTAATAGTCTTTGTGTGATCTGATACATAGTAACCCCGATTCCCCTATCGTGTACTACGGTGATAATAGGATGAGCTCGTGCTAAGGCTGCCGTCTGGGTAGGAAGTTCTGGGTCTGTCTGAGACCGCGAGACTGTGGCTGCCGTCTGGGTAGGAAGTTCTGGGTCTGTCTGAGACCGCGAGGCTGTGAGGTCTGAGACTGCGAGACTGTGGCTGCCGTTTGGGTAGGAAGTTCTGGGTCTGTCTGAGACCGCGAGACTGTGGCTGCCGTCTGGGTAGGAAGTTCTGGGTCTGTCTGAGACCGCGAGACTGTGGCTGCCGTCTGGGTAGGAAGTTCTGGGTCTGTCTGAGACCGCGAGACTGTGGCTGCCGTCTGGGTAGGAAGTTCTGGGTCTGTCTGAGACCGCGAGACTGTGGCTGCCGTCTGGGTAGGAAGTTCTGGGTCTGTCTGAGACCGCGAGACTGTGGCTGCCGTCTGGGTAGGAAGTTCTGGGTCTGTCTGAGATCGCGAGACTGTGGCTGCCGTCTGGGTAGGAAGTTCTGGGTCTGTCTGAGACCGTGAGACTGTGGCTGCCGTCTGGGTAGGAGGTTCTGGGTCTGTCTGAGACCGCGAGACTGTGGCTGCCGTCTGGGTAGGAAGTTCTGGGTCTGTCTGAGATCGCGAGGCTGTGAGGTCTTGATATATATATATATATATATAATAGGAATTCCCTGTCCCTAGGTGGTACATATATATATGTGGTTATTTAGGTGTAAAAAGGCCCTAGGGGGGGGGGGTAACGTTCTGGTTTGGGTTAGAAAGGCTCTGTTGAGCGGGTTCCACCTGATCCGAAAACCCAAGCAGAACATTTGGCGTCACGAACTGTTTACGAAACCTGTGTGCGTTTTGTTTGTCTTATGTTTGCTTTCGGTGTGTGCGTGGTTTTCTTTGCATTCTTTTTTATATATTTGCGTGTATAGTTTTTTTTTCCTCTCTCTCTTTCTCTCTTCCTTTCTTTTCTCTGCGTTTCTTTTTCTTTCTTTTTTCGCGATGTTTTCTAAGAAATCTAAATCTACTCTTAAATTGTCCGTTGATATTCCCGGATGGGATTCAACGCCTTATGGAGCCTTAGCCCGTGAGTGGGCTGACTCTACTGGTCTGAGTGAAAATTGGAACTCTTCTTTGGAGTCGGCGGAACCGGCTGACGTGATTACTTGTTTGCAGACGGCACCTGTATTGAAGGGTGAGGAGGTTCCCGCTTTGGGGCGCAGAGGTTGGGTTATTCTGTCTGCGTATCGGATTCTGCATGAGAGATTGTTGAAATTACAGATCTCTCTTAAGGATGTGGAGGCACACTTTGTTGAGATTCAGAATTCTAATACTCTACTGCGATGTCAAAATAAGTTGCTTTCTGACAAACTTGACACTTACCAAACGGTTGCCGAAAGGGCGGCTGTGCGGATTGCTCGTTATAAGTACAAGAACAGGCGTGGTCGAGTTTCGACGCGTAAGGTGCGTCTGGTCGTGGCGAAAGCTGGACTAGATTGGAATCCTGATGAATGGGATGGTAATATCTGGGACTCGAGTACCTCTTGTTCCTCGGGTGAGGAGTCTGTTACGCACGAGTTTTCTCGTTCCCGTCATGAATGTAAGTCTGCTTCTCGCACCTCTGATGGTGCACCCCGTGATTATGCTCGTTCTTCGGGCGGGATCGATGCTTCTTACACTGATTGTCCCTCTACTAGTACTGCTCGGGCTCCTTGTGATGCTCGTCCCGTGGTCTCTGCGCATCCGGTTTTTTGTCGGAAGTTGCAGCAATCTCCTAATGCTCCGCAGGGTGTTTCTTTGGACTGTTTAGAAGATTTTACTCAACAAGAAATTAGTGATATTTTGCAGCGCTTTCGGCAGCGGACTGGTGAGGCCTTGCTCACATGGATGGTGCGCCTTTATGAACTGGGCGCTGCCGGTATTATGCTGGATACTGGCGACTGTTTGAAATTTTGTTCTTTGAGTTTGGATTCTACTGTGCAAGATCATTTTCGTAACTATAATGGTGGTGGTCAAATTTCTTTGCTCCAATTGGCGACTGAGGGTTGTAATTTGAAGTATCCTACTGAATCTGACTGGCCTGTCAATGACAAGCCGTGGTATACCTTGCGTGATGCTGCGCAATGTCTTAAGGAGGAAGTGATGAAAACGGCAATTTTTCTGGGCACTGCTGACAGGTTGCTTGATGGGATGTTGACTTCTTCTGTGCGGAATCGTATCATTCGCTCTTCTCCTGTCGCCTACAAGCAGGTCATGATGACTTTGTTGATTAACCAGACTGGTAATGTGCTATCTACGGTGTTGGAATCGGTGCGCCAACTCGGTGAGTTGGGTGAGTGGTTTAAACCTGAACGTCAGCCCCGGTCTGACACTCGTACTCCTGGTGAATATAAATTTACTAGACGTGATATCTTTACTGGTCTTTTGGCTGATGGTGTACGTCGGGAGGACATTGATGGTGAGACTACTGCTCATTTGTGGGAGTTGTTTTGCAAACGGGGCTTGGATCGGAAGGAGGGTGCCCGGCGTGTTCGAACGACTGAGTGTGATCGTGGTTGTTCTGATGGTAGCGGTGATGACGATCGCCGTGGGCGCTCTGATCGTCGTGATGATCGGTGTCCTGTACGTGATCTGTCCCCCCGTCGAGAGCGGGACAGGGAGAGAGAGGGGGAAAAGGAAAGGGGGAGAAATGATCATGCTTACAGCAGGCGTAGAGATGATAGGGATCAATCTCCTGAGTTGAGGAGGAGAGAGAATCGTCACAGCTTGGTTGATCGTAACCCACGGTATAATACTGAAGACTTGAATCCGTTCCGTACGGGGAATGGATATGAACAGGAGGTACCGATACCTAAGAAACGTGAGAGTCTTTATCCTGATTTGTCCTGGTACACAGAATGCAGTAAGAATGACTAGGAAATAGGTCAAGCTCCGGTACACAGATGGGCTCATAGAGATAATAGACCCTATGTAGATATTGATATTTATTGGAGACATCGTAATATCCAAAGGGCCCGAGCATTAGTTGATACAGGAGCGGAGGCCACTCTTATTCATGGAAAATCAAAGAAGTTTACAGGGCAGCCTTTTACTATTACCGGATTAGGAGGAAAAGAAACCCCTGCAGTTCAAACTTTGCTTGAAATGAGAATAGGTAGAATCCCTAGAAAGGAATATTCTGTATTAGTGGTGCCACTCTTAGAATTCATAATTGGAATTGATATTTTGAAGGGAATGACGTTGCATCTTGATGATGGGTGTTACCAATTTGGAACGACGCATTATATCTCGTCCAGACCTATACGGGTTGGTCGTTTAAGGATGCCCCCCGTACAAGTTCCCCAGGCGACCAAAGTGGTTTGTCAGAAGCAGTATCGTATTCCGGGTGGTCATGAAGAGATTAGTACCACCATTCAGGAGTTGGTTGATGCAGGTGTTATAACTCCAGTTACTTCTGCTTGGAATAATCCTGTTTGGCCGGTGCGTAAGAGTGATAATTCTTGGCGCATGACTGTTGATTATCGAGAATTGAACAAACACACGCCCTCTTTGACTGTTGCAGTACCGGATGTTATTACCCTGATTGAAAGAATCCAAACACATCCAGGTACATGGTATGCGTCCATCGATATTGCTAATGCTTTCTTTTCTATTCCAATCGCCCCTGAGTGTCAGGAACAGTTCAGTTTTACGTGGAACGGGCGTCAGATGACGTTTAGAAGTCTTCCTCAGGGCTATGTGCATAGTCCTACGATTTGTCACCGGCTGGTGGCAGAACATTTGGCTGAGGTACCAGTTCATCCCAAAATTCAGATATGTCATTATATTGATGATGTTTTGATCCAAGGCGAAACACAAGAGGATGTTCAGACACAATTAGATAGAGTCATTGAGTGTCTGCGTGAGAAAGGTTGGGAGATCAATCCGGATAAATTACAAGGTCCGTCCCAAGCTGTAAAATTTTTAGGTATTAATTGGCATGAGGGACTCCGCGAGGTGATCCCTCAAGTTAAACAGAAGATTCTTGATTTTTCGGTTCCGAGGAATAGGAAGGAAGCCCAGAGCTTCATTGGCTTATTTGGTTTTTGGCGCCAGCATATTCCTCATTTGAGTCAAATATTGGCCCCTTTGTACCGAATTACACGTAAAAAGAATGCATTTGAATGGGATAAGCAACAGCAAGATGCATTTAGTCTGGCGAAAGAGGCAATTCAACATGCTATGGATCTATGGCCTGTACGTGATGGTGATGTGGATTTGAATGTGTCTGTGCAAGGCCCTTATGCAAATTGGAGTTTGTGGCAGAAACAAGGCAGGAGTAAGGTACCGTTAGGTTTTTGGACCAAAAAGCTACCTGATGCTGGTGGGCGTTATACACCCTTTGAGAAACAGCTACTTGCTTGTTATTGGGCTTTGGTGGATACCGAGCAATTGACTTTGGGACATGATATATTCTTGCGTCCTGAAATTCCTATTATGCAGTGGGTTCTGAGTTCACCGAAAACTCATCGAATTGGGCATGCTCAAGAGGCGAGCGTGATTAAATGGAAATGGTACATACAAGACAGGGCACGTGTGGGCCCGAAAGGAGTTGCGTCTTTACATGAGCAAGTGGCGCAAGCACCGTCGACTGAGACTGAGAGTGAGTGTTCCGTACCTTTAGAACAGGAGTCTCCTGTTAAGTGGGGTAGACCTTTTGATGATTTGTCCGCTGAGGACAGAAACCATGTTTGGTTCACAGATGGGTCGGCGAAGTTTATTGGGACGACACGGCACTGGAAGGCGGTGTCTTATAATCCGGTCACACAGAAACTGTTGAGCACAACTGGTGAAGGGAAGAGTAGCCAATTTGCCGAGCTTTACGCTGTTTACCAAGTTTTGAAACAAGAATTACCTGGTACATGTCATATTTTTACCGATTCTTGGTCAACTGCCAATGGACTGGCTGTTTGGTTGCCAACTTGGCATTCCCATAATTGGAAGTTACATTCCAAAGAATTGTGGGGAAAAGAGTTATGGCAAGAGATTTGGGAGATGCTCCCACAGAGTACTGTTACAATCTTCCATGTGGATGCTCACACTCCAATAGACTCCCTTGACAAATTTTTTCATAACATTGCAGATGAAAAATCTAAAATTGCTGAGGCAGTGGTGGACAGACAAGATCCTGATATTGCGGGATTGGCGAAATGGGCACACCAGAAGGCAGGACACTTTGGAGAGAAGGCCACTAGCAGGTGGGCTGCTGATAGAGGAATTTATATTCCCCTGGATCTAATCAAAAATGTTATTTTACATTGTCCCGTCTGTCAACATATCAGACAGCGTAAGGTACCCCAAATTGTTAGAGGCCATTTACATCGCGGGAAATTGCTCGCTCAAATTTGGCAGATTGATTACATCGGACCCCTTCCCATGAGTAGGAATTGTCAATATGTTTGCACAATTGTCGATACATATAGTGGCTTGCTGGTAGCTCTTCCATGTAAGCAAGCTACCCAATTGAATACCATAAAAACATTAGAATTAATTATGATGTATTATGGTGTGCCATTCCAAATTCAATCTGATAATGCATCCCATTTTCGTGGAAGATTGGTACAAGAATTCTGTGTGGAAAATAATATTGAATGGATATTTCATATACCCTACTACCCGCAGGCCTCGGGCCTGGTGGAGAGATTGAATGGCCTGTTAAAGGACCAATTACGAAAGTTAACAGATGACAAGTATAAAAACTGGCGAGACTTTTTACCACAAGCACTATTGATTCTGAATAATCGTCCTTTTTTAAATGCTGAATCTCCACTTATGCGTTTGTTTCCCCCAAATGTTGAGACTATGCCTAATGTAATCAGTGAAACTGTGATGTATTGGGAAATTACTCCCGGAGCTCTGACTCCATGCAGAGCTACCCCAGGGTCGGCAGGTTTAGACTTGCACGCCATGGATGACACCGTTCTGGAGAGTAAGAATCGGGTCATCATTGCTACTGGTGTTGGTATTCATATACCACCTGGGAATTTTGGATTGATCGCCCCTAGATCGGGGCTGGCTGTAAAAGGCATCCAGGTACTTGGAGGTGTCATCGACAGTGACTATCAGGGAGAGATTAAGGTACTTCTGCTAAATAGCAGTGAGATTGACTTACTGATACACCGCACTGACCGAGTGGCTCAATTACTCATTATGCCTGTTTTCAGTGGCGAGATATTGAAAGGCACTGCCCCAACTTTGCTAACTGTACGTGGCCAGAAAGGCTTTGGCTCTACGGATAACCCTGGGGCCAGGGTTTGGGTGCAATCGCCTAAGAATCCCCCTGAACAAGCAGAGGTTATTGCCACCGGTCAGGACAATACCATTTTGGTTATGAGGCCAGGGAAAGATAGCTGGGAAGCTGTCCCAGCTGATAAATGTTATTTACGAGAATGATTAATGCCTGTATTTGGTTCTTTTTCAGATCATTCTTTGGATTGTTGCTGCAGGATGTGTCGGAACTGGACTCCTTTTGGATTGGTTCGGCGAGAGAGAAGGGATCCCGTCAACCCGGGATGAACTGAGAACCCGAGTGTTGCGTTCCTTCAATGCGTGGGATTCGTCATCAAACTTTTGGACATTACTGGCCAAGAGAGTGACTGATGCCCCTCACTTCTGCTTGACACCGATGAGATCTGTGCATGACATTCTAGCGACTTGTCTAGTTGCTGTCCCCGCCTCACTGGAGACTTTAATTAGTATCTTTAACGTTTCGAAGGCTCGTCCGAATATTATCCTGGGTGATTTTGCTACCCATGTATATTGTCCTTTGTGCACTGAACTGCCGAATGAGCAACTCCCCATCCAGTCCCAAATAATTACGTATAATATCACACGAGGTGACCTATGCTTCTTTCTTACATGTAATCCTAATGCAATTTCTGAATGCCTACGCCTCAAGTTAAGAGGCGCCACTTCATTCACAACTCACGAACGGACTTTGTGTTTTCAGAGGACACCGACCACATGTGTCTCAGTCCAGAACAATATGACTTGCAATAGTTTGGTAGTTACTCCCAGTCACTATCGTGCGATGTTGCTACCTGCCGGATGGCTTTTCTCATGTGGTAACACTTCCTGGCCATATGTCCCTGCAAACATTTCCGGAGGCCCGTGTGCCATTACCAGACTGAGTTTGCTGATGTTCTCATCACATCCAAATGCCAACTCTCGTGTGCTTCGAGATACTATGATGTTACAGGAGGATTGTGACTCATCTTTGCATTTATATTCCAAGTCTGAATATCTTAGCCTAGCTGTTTCAATTATTGGTGTTCCTGCTTTGGCGGTTTATAATGCCAAATCTATTGGGAAAATGGCTTGCTGGATGGTGAAATCTATTAATCATACTTCTACAGTCTTGTCTGACTTGCTATTGGACGCCCAGGGTGAACGTAGGGCCATTTTGCAAAATAGAGCAGCCATTGATTATCTTTTGCTTAAACATGGACATGGTTGCTCGGACTTTGAAGGCCTCTGCTGTTTTAACTTATCTGATCATACACAATCCATTCGTGCACACCTAGATAAGTTGCATGACTTAACGGATGAAGTTAGAAAACACATTGATCAGGGCTGGTTTGACTGGCTCTTTAATTGGTTACCGGACGTGCATATGTTACGCCACACATTAGGTGGCATTTTGATTGCTATCGCTGTTTTGATTTCTATCTGTTGCTTTATTCAGTGTATCCCTTCACTGCTTCACTTCTGTACACTCGGTACTAGACATAGATCAGTTAGTTTTGTTTCATATTATTCTTCCACCGATGTTAGTTCTGTTTAATGGATGTATAATAGACTGAAGTCAAGGGTGAAATGTACTGCTCGATTTTCCCGGCCTTCTTGTGTTGTAGAGCGATTAATATGACTTCAGTCTCTTTCCATCCAAGTCTAAGGATTAGAGTAGTGAATAGAGCCTATTTATTAGACACTTTGACACGATCCTGTGCTCCTCCCCATAGATCAGGGCTTACATACATAGCCTAGGGGATAGATTCGTTAGTATTAAGGATAACCTGCCCTATAGTGAGGGTATTTCATGGAGTCGTGCTGAATTCAGGCCTGGTAGGCCTCAGACAGGAGAGACTCCATCTTTCTTTCTGCCCCGGCAGCTTGGGACATTTCTAGGTGAAGGGTGATATTTTAGTTATGAGGTGTTATTCGCTCGGAGAGAACCGGTTCGGGCCGGCCCTTATCGAAGGAGTGTATTCTTCCCCTGCCGAAGACACTACATCAGGCCGGCCGGCTGGGAACGTGTCCTTGGCACGGGGAGGTACAGGAATTTGGTGGGCGGCAGGTTTCGAGCTGGAATTTTCCATGAGAGAATGCACCTCTATATTAGTGAAAGTCTGAGTTAGATATTGGCACTTGCTTCTAGTCCATAGGCGGCACCTGGCCGTTAGCAGAAAAGCTACTACTTATTTCAGGGAAGACAGATGATGAACTTGAATCTAAAGAGGAGAGAGTAGCCGATGAGGAAGAGGTTCCAGTGACTCGGAGAGGGAGAAGGGAGTAGATCCGCGACTGCGGAGGTGTGACTTCCAGGCGAAGCCGAGGCACAGACGAGAAGGGAACCTAGATGACCAGTGAGCACAGGCTACATACGACTAAGGTGATGTCGACCCCTTTTTATTGAAGTGTATAACTTAACCTTTTACTTTCCTTGCAGGTTGTATATATGATGTATTCTGTGAGTGTGCATGTAGCAATTAAATAAAGTATTTAGCTTGTTGTGAGTCAGCATGTGTTGTGTATCCTTGTATAGGAGGATAGCCTATTCTTCTAGTCAGATTCAACTTGACATGAACAGATGTTAATCCTGATCAGGTAAGTGGTAACTGAATGAGGGAGAAAAGAGCCCCTCGAACTAAAGAACAGGTTGTGCTCAACTAATAGTCTTTGTGTGATCTGATACATAGTAACCCCGATTCCCCTATCGTGTACTACGGTGATAATAGGATGAGCTCGTGCTAAGGCTGCCGTCTGGGTAGGAAGTTCTGGGTCTGTCTGAGACCGCGAGACTGTGGCTGCCGTCTGGGTAGGAAGTTCTGGGTCTGTCTGAGACCGCGAGGCTGTGAGGTCTGAGACTGCGAGACTGTGGCTGCCGTTTGGGTAGGAAGTTCTGGGTCTGTCTGAGACCGCGAGACTGTGGCTGCCGTCTGGGTAGGAAGTTCTGGGTCTGTCTGAGACCGCGAGACTGTGGCTGCCGTCTGGGTAGGAAGTTCTGGGTCTGTCTGAGACCGCGAGACTGTGGCTGCCGTCTGGGTAGGAAGTTCTGGGTCTGTCTGAGACCGCGAGACTGTGGCTGCCGTCTGGGTAGGAAGTTCTGGGTCTGTCTGAGACCGCGAGACTGTGGCTGCCGTCTGGGTAGGAAGTTCTGGGTCTGTCTGAGATCGCGAGACTGTGGCTGCCGTCTGGGTAGGAAGTTCTGGGTCTGTCTGAGACCGCGAGACTGTGGCTGCCATCTGGGTAGGAGGTTCTGGGTCTGTCTGAGACCGCGAGACTGTGGCTGCCGTCTGGGTAGGAAGTTCTGGGTCTGTCTGAGATCGCGAGGCTGTGAGGTCTTGATATATATATATATATATATAATAGGAATTCCCTGTCCCTAGGTGGTACATATATATATGTGGTTATTTAGGTGTAAAAAGGCCCTAGGGGGGGGGGGGTAACGTTCTGGTTTGGGTTAGAAAGGCTCTGTTGAGCGGGTTCCACCTGATCCGAAAACCCAAGCAGAACAATACCACAGACAGCGGCTCTTTTGTCAATACAAAAGACGCTTGACTCACGACCTCGTCCACACGCTGTCCCCAGTACCTTCATTTTACAACTCCTTGTACTTTGTCTCACACGAAACTTCTTCATGTTTGAAAACACATTCTACCAGCAAATCAAAGGCACTTCCATGGGCGCAATTTTTGCCCCCAATCTAGCAGTGTTGTTCATGGACCAACTAGAAACAAATGTCATTCTCACTGACTCAAATCCTTTCTTTCCTTGTATCGGCTTTTAGCGAAGATACATAGATGATATTTTCATCATTTGGAAACAGAACACAGAAGTCCTACTCTCATTTGGACATTGGATGAACAACAATTGTTCAGGCCTCTCTTTTACTATCACGACTGACAAAAATTCAATTGCCTTTTTAGACCTCACAATTTTCCACCAGGAAGGTGAACTACTTACACGTCTCTACCGAAAACCCACAGAGCGAAACACACTATTGAATTACACTAGCAATCACCCTAGGGCCCTTAGGGACTCATTGCCCTACTCCCAATTCCTAAGAATCAGGAGAAACTGCTCTTGCAAAACTGATTATTTCAGAGAGGCAAACTATCTTTCTGCGAAATTGAAAGCTAGAGGTTACCCTAGAAAAATAGTGAAAAATGCTTCAAAACGTGCATGGTATTGCCCAAGGGAAATCCTGCTGACCCCCAAACTCAAAAAAGAAACACAAAGAATAGCATGTGTGACAACATTCTCTCCAGTCTCAAACAAACTGAGGAAGATGATACTCCATCATTGGCCAATCTTGAATGTAGGTAATCTAGTAATAGAGAAACCTTTGTTCGCATTTAAAAAGAACAAAAATTTGAAGGATCATCTGATCCGAGCCTCTTTGCCTTCTCCTGTCAATGCTTCCACTCTTGATGTTGCATGGGGCCTTTCCCCTATCATTGGTCATTTCAAATGTAGTGGATGTAATGTTTGTGCATTTACCATTGAGGGCAAAAGTTTCACTTTCAATAACATTACTTCACTTAGCCACTCTTTCTCCAACTGTAATACAGCAAATGTAATCTACCTCATCAATTGCCCATGTCAGAAAATCTATATTGGGCAAACCACACAAAAAGTAAAAACAAGAATCTGCCAACACAGAAGCAGAATCCGGTGCAGGATTCCAAATGCGCCTCTTGTCGACCACTTTGCAGAGGCCAATCACAATGAAGACGAAATTCATTGGACAGTTTTAAAAGTCCTGAAACTACCACAGCGTGAAGGCAACATGGCCCAACTATTGAACCGAGAAGAACTTACATCAATCATCACCTATGACTCAATTCGCAATGGCCTGAACAGGACAGAGGATTGGACAACGCTGCTTTAAGAACTTTTCAAATAACATTGATTTTCTCTCCTAGAATTTATACTCCCGATACACCAAGACTGAACACTTTTGAAATCTTCTTACACTCCGCCCTTATCCTTCTAATGTTTTTTCATGTTTTCTCATGTTGTTCTAATTTGGCTTTCATGTCAATCGTGTTTTGACTAAGGCTTCACAGTTAGCCTAACTGATTAATCCTTGTGTAAATGTGTTTCCTGCAACAAATTGCCGGTTCATTTAACTTATGCTCATCACACTATGTGTAACTGCAATGTTTCACACAGTCACCTTTACTTTTCCCCACTTCACAATGGCCCCCGCAACCAGTGCCGATTTCTACTTTCAGGCACAGTCCTACTACTATTTTCACTCCCTCGCACAGTCTCACGCTTAGTCCTACCACTATCTTCACTCCCTCGCGTTGCCTTAAACTGCACCAATGCCTCCCAGCCCAGTTCCCATCGCAGGCTACAACGGATGCCAATCTTCGTCCTGCCGAGACTCCATTGAGGTAAGCTCCTACCCGAGCAGCATCATAGATCTAATTCTACCTCTGCCGTCCACTAACGAGCTCCTCCCTCCCAATCCAGCTCGTACCTACAAACGGACAGCCATTGCCGCTGCCGCCCGCCGTCCGCTCCTGACGCGGATTAACCTCTTCCCAATTGAGCCAATTATCCCAGGTAAGCCTGTCATAAACTTGCTCTCCAGGGTTGACCCCACCGTGATCAACTCCCGCCCCTCACTATTCCTTTGGCCCTTCTTCCCTTTCATTGCAGCTCAGTTTCTAAACAAAAGAAGTAGCCATCCTTGCTGCTGCCCACTTTCCTCTTCCCACGCGGACGATCGCGTCTGACCCCCCAATCGGAACACAATTCATGTTGTTCCAACGGTAAGCCGACAACTTTTCACTCTCAGCTTCTTCCTCTCTTTGAGTGCTACATCCCTAACACGTCCCTCCTCCCTCCCTCCCACAGTGTTTGCCTTGAGCTACTGACCGCTCTGCTTACTTCAGCCTTGCCGCGACTGCGATTAGCTTCTACCGCCTACTCTTAGGTAAATGGTTTTCTTTTAACTGCGTCTTGTTGTGTAATCGAAGGGCACCATCCCGCTTTAGAAGGTTCTATTTTTCACCTTATGAGCCGAGACCTTGCCATGGACGAGCAACCTCTCCCGCCGAGTCTTATCTAAATGGTTTCCTCACTATTGCATTCTCCTGATGTACAATCTAAAGGCACTATCTCACCTTAGAAGCTTCGCGCTTGATCATCATTTCACTACATGAGCTCAACCTGGCCACGCACGCTACCACTACCTTGACGACTATTCACCAGAGTCACAGCCTCGTACTCATAGCTTCTCAGCGGTTGCGGCTTGTAGTCTACAGGGATGTTCCCTCCACACCCGCGTTCACAAAACGTTCACTGTTCCAAGAGCGCCAAACCTCACCAAATGCATGAGGCACGTCCTAGGACCTCACAACTGTTGTTGCTTTGTACGTCACAAGTTGAAATGCTGAACAATTTTGTTTGTTTTCTTCCCCTTCCTTCCCTTGTTTATGTCAACAGGCATTGTAATTTATACCAGGCAACTTCTTCTTAAATTTCAGTCCTGATGATGATCCCACTGTACTAGGAGCTAGGGATCGAAACGTCGTCGACTTTCTAGAACAGTACCATATTGTATCCACTGAAAATGTTTTGTGGTTTCTGCTGGGCTGTGCTTACTTAAGTTGATTATTGTATTGTAAGCCCCCATGTTTGCTCCCAAAGCATTTTGCCTGCCATTTCTTTCTAATTTAATCTGACTTTCTTTTCTCTTTTTGAAAACTTGGTACAGGATTGTGCCCTTGTTTCATCACTCTTCATTTCCTTGTTTTAAACTTTTTCTAAAAATTTTAGAATAAATGTTCCTTTGTCCGGCTGGACTCAGGAGGAATACACATAGGTCTCATTGAAGTCTATGCTGCAACAGTTTTCCTTAATTTAGATTATGCTAAGGACCATTGTTCTTAAAATACATGAATACCCGTGGTCCTAAGCTACCTTTATCGGGTCCCCCTTGTTAACTATATCGCCACTCTCTCTCTCACAGACATTTCCTCTGAGGTGTTATATTACGGGCTCTCCCTGAGGGGAACCTCAGTGACATTCATTCAGGGATAACACATGGGGCATTCTACCTTAGCAGACCTCTCAATGGCCGTCTTACACAGACTCTTTATGGCTTTCTCTTTCAGGGCACCCTTTCTCAGGGACACTGTTTCTTAGGCGCTGTCTTCAGGGGCTTCCAATATCCAATATATGATTTTTGTGGTGAACCTTCTACATAAACCTTTTACATAACTCCTGCTGACGCTCACTCTCTGGCTTTTTCACATCACATAACCAAGGGACTAGTGATATCCGATTAGAAATCAACCATCTCGCTGAAATCTTTTTACCTCTCTGCGTAAAGCATACTTTTGCTGCAGCAAGAGGCCCTTCATCATTGAAAAGGTCCACTGCAGTACAGACACGCAACATGCCCATTTCTATATGCACTTTGGGGCTTATTTACAAGCCCCTTGCGCCACCACTTTTAATATGAGAAAAAGTGACGTACCGGTGGCGCAAGGGGCTTGTAAATAAGCCCCTTTGTTTCATAAATACCATCACCTCCCTTTCAAAGTAAGTAGTCCTCTTAAACCACTTTCTTCCTTTTCGTCACTAAGAGTTTGCACCTGTGAAGGCAGATACTAAGCTTAGCTCATCAGCAAAGCCCAATAATCAGTGGTCGAAGTGAGCGGGACCTGAGGGTCACGACATGCCCATACTTTTTTAATGGAAGGAAAACAGTTCCCCTACTTATTGTCAAAAGACCACCATCCTGGGATGGTTAATACCTGGAGTTGCAATACTTCAACTTAAGTGCAAGGCAGGGAGTCTCCTGTGCTGTGAAACAGAGGGAGGGGCAGACAACTAAACAAGCCTTTGTGTGAGGGTGCCTGCTTGCCTGAAAGAAATGTAAATGTGCGCAACAGGTCAATCTGCAAATGTAAAGGTTGCTTGGAAGCCGGTATTTACTTTAATTAACAGAATCACTTGAAGCTTCCTGGTGACACAGAGTTAGTGATTTTGAATGGTATTGCAAGGATGTTACCAGTTGAGCTGTGAAGTGTGCTTTTAAATGACAGTTATAAAAGAAATTGCTACATACAGTCTGGGTATTACTAAACTCTATGTTTTGGAAGCACATTTATCTTAAACCTTTATGCGCATTTTGTAGTAGCCTATCTTATAAAGTGTCTAATATTTAGAATAATGACTTACATATTCACAGTGCTTTCTGTCACACACTGACCCTGTAGCACTAAACACACACACGACACTATTTCTCCACTGCACCAACCAGGTTTCAATTCTGTGGCTTTCTGGTTACAGACACAGACCACTGCAGTGCATTAGCTAGTAAAGGTTACATAATGTATGATAGGGCATTTCCCATTAATTAACTTACCTTTTATTTATTTTTAATTTGAGTTGTGCGCTTCTTTATATGTAGTTATCTGAAGGAGACAGACGGAAACAACATACTGAATATTTAGTTTTTTTAGCCATGCCTTTGATCCTGCCCCCATGCTCACTTGCCCCACCCCCATTGCCAGCAGCATCATAGTTCCTATAGTTTTTAATGCACTTCGGCCACTGTCAATAATACACACCTTTCTCCTTGATGTTTACTTGTTTACAAAGCAGAAAGAACCACAATGGACAAAAGATAACAAAACAAAAAAATAATTACCTCTAAAGTACAGTCTTTTAGGGTTGTTGGCATTGTTTAACACAAATGAGCCTCCTGGCCACAAACATGAGCTCTTCCTACTGAGAGCCATGTTGTCCTCTGCTAGCAGGCTTTGCTATTTCACACATCTGGCAGTTCTGATTCTCTAGCACAGAAATCGTTTCCTTTCTTTTCCTGACTCTCATCAACACAAACAGTCCCATCACACAATAAATGTTTATCCACTCTCAAACGTTTATCTTGCCAGTTTCTCTTTTAAATGCCTTTTTTTTTTACAGTGTACCATTCTATTTATGTTGAAAAATCTATATTACAAAAAATAACACTATGTCTTCAAACCTCAACCACTCTGAAGGGAACAATGACCGTCACCTACCTTTTAAACGTTATTTTCACAGTTTTCTATTCACCCAGTAACCAGGTTCCCCCTTCATTAACAGAACCGCCTCCCTTATGTGAAAATTATTTTGTATTCCGTACTTGAAAACATTTTTTTCTTTTAGCTTTAAGCCAATTGCTCAAGCCACCAAGTTACCGGTCTCACGGCCATGTGACCTTACATTAAATCAAAAGGAGTTTTTTCCTGGTTCTAGATGTTTTGAACATGGACATTTCCAAATCATATACTGTGTAGTCTCTCGTCTATCTGGACCCACTAGTCAGTGACTACTGCCTACTGTCTCTTATAATCCTATTCAGCCAATCTTTACGTCCGTTGGTAGGTCGGCTATGTAAATAGATTCTTATGTGGGATAGAGCGAAAGATTCGTATCCTACATGGGGTACCTGTGAGGAATGCAATGTAATCGTTTGTAAAATTCACTCACATATTACTCAATGTTATGAAGGAATACAATATTAGGAGAAAGTGTGAATCAATTACCATGTTATTGTATAATTTGACACAATCCAATGTAAGGTTTAATGTTTATTGTTTAGAACGTGAACTTATCATGCTAATCACTGTAACACGTTTTAGGTTTCCTTAACATATGTGATTCAGTGATGCAACAATGACGATAAGTGATTTTCTAGAGTAATGTTGAAAACGAAATATTTATTAATGCAGTCGGTTGATGCATTTGCTATCCTATCTTGTATGGTGAATCTATTAACCTAAATTAGCTTGACTCATAGACCCTGACTTGTAAAGCATTTGAAGAGTCTCCATTGCTGACAAAGATGTTTAACTTCGTATGTGAAATTTGCAGATTGTTCCTTTCTCACATTTGCATTGCAGATGGACAACGTTTATTAGAGAAGAGTAGGGGTATTGTTTCATTAGGCAAGGTTGCAAACGAAGGAGTTACAGTTAGCTCTGTCGCAGTAGATAAGGTGGAGGGAGGTGTTTTCACGCGGGAGACGGAGAGAAGACCAAGGACAAACTGCTACAGAGAAGCGTGTGCGTGAAGAAGGTAATGAAGTGAGTTGATGTCAAGGAAAGGTTTGTAGCTCAGCCCAGTGTACTGCTTGTGAGACGAAAAGCATTGTGGGACATTTGATGAATACTATCTTATGTATATGCAGCATTGTAGAGAGGGATAGTTACCCCATTCCCACTTGAATTCCTGAGGATGTGCACCTATGTGCAGATGTGCTCTTCCTGTCGCTTGTGGCCTCTGATCCTTCCTATGGCGAAGTGACTTCTTAGGGAGGCTTTGTCTACAGTAACCTTTTCCCTTTGCTTTATCTCCCCCACTCGTGACTTAATTTAGGGATGCCACTTTAGTGTTAGAGTAGGGATAGCAGGCACGGCCCGTGTAGGGCGTGCTACCGGGGCGGTGACGTAGGGCGGGGGAGGGGCAGGGTCGGGGGTTGTAAAATGCGGCATACGGCCGATTTCAGGTAAGTACCGGAAAAAAAACCCGAATTGTTTTGCGCGGGCTGCATCGCACTTGGCGATGCAGCGCGCGCAACGAATTTCGTTTTTTTTTTTTGGTACTTACCTGAAATCGGCCGTATGCCGCATTTTACAACCCCCGACCCTGCCCCTCCCCCGCCCTACATCACCGCCCCGGTAGCACGCCCTACACGGGCTGTGCCTGAGGGATAGTTAGATTTAAATGCTGCATCAAGAAGAAGTGCAGATTGAAGGAGATCTGAGCTTCTGTTTTCCCATCTCATGTATAATTGTACTTGAGCTTTTAGTTCTTTTCATGCTCCAGCGAGTGAACCTTTTCAGACGGATCGGCTTCCTTTTGTTTCCTTTGTACTTCTATACCCTCATGCTGAGATGTGTGTATGTCCAACTATTTTTGAATTTGTAACAAACTGACTAACCTTCATTTGGTTATTTGTTTGGGAATTTGTGTAGCCAATTTGTGATACACTGAAATTCAGCTCGCTTATGACCTTTTCTTCCCTCTACGCATTTACGCTGCTATGATGAACCATCCGAGACCCAAAATTTAACTGAACCGAGCAGGTGGACCCAGGCTCCTTCATGTGTTTTACATCAAATCTGTGAAAGGTCTTGTTTTTCAGAAGCAAAATGGGATCTGCTTGTATCGACTCTAACCAGTTATTATCTCCCCCTCCAAGTGAGACCGAAAAATGAAATGCAAAATGAGAAGCAATATATATTTTAGTAAGCTGCATTGATTAAGGAACGGAGATTAACACTGCCGTCCACTATATTGTGACTGGAGCTGTGTGGTGGTTGGGAAAACATGATTATGAGGAAAGACTCAGTGTCCCTCCTTTCAACTTTTTGTATTTCTGTATTTCTTCACATATATATACATATACATATGTATATATATGTATATATGTATATCTATAGATCTATCTCTATATATATGTATATCTATCTATATATATATCTATATATATCTATATCTATAAATTCACTGAAAAAACCATAGGTTTCAGGCACGTTATAGTTAGGAATTGGCATTTAAAAAACCTTAGAAATTCACTGAAAAAACCATAGGTTTCAGGGGTGTTATACTTAGCTGGACATTTCCCTCGTACAAACCCCTAGAAATTCCCCTGTTATAGTTAGTTCAGCTAACTATAACTCGCGCCCCCGCAATGCACTGCTGATGATGTCACATATTACATCACTCATGACATGGTCTGTGACATCCCTGATGACATCACTGATGACATCTCAAATGACATCACTGATGACATCACTGATGACATCATCCATTGAGTATGTGTTTCTGAACACTTTTAATATTTTTAATATATAAAGGGAAAGGCCTGTTGAAAAATAAGTGGGTGTACAAGTGTGTGAATGGATGATTTTCTGGTTGCGTAACTGACTCTATAAGTGAGTCATTAAATGTATCTTACTGCAGACTAGTGACTAAACTGTGTGAATGTCTGTATGTGTCTGTGTGTTGGTGTATAAGTGGCTGCATGGTTTTGTGAATAGCTATATGAGTGTCTATATGGGTTATTGATTGGTTGTCTGAGTATCTGTATGGGTGCCTGAGTGTTTGTGTGGGTAGGGTGTGTGTGACTCTGTGACTAGATGTGTGAGTGGGTGATTCAGTGGGTGCATGGTTTTAAGAGTCATCTGTGATGGACTGTATTGTTGGGTGAGTGTATGTATGGGTGTGTTAGTGATTGAATGTATATCTCAGTTGTACATGTGTCAGTAACTACATATGTGAAACGCAGTGTATATGTGTGTAAGAGTATATAACTATCTATATGTGAGAGTGTGTGATTTTGGGTGTGTCGTGTGCTGTTTGTTTTTCTGCAGGAAGACACAGAATTTGTTAGTATTTTTATGAGTAAGTGAACTTGAGTGTTTTTAACTGTATAGGTGAGTACATTTTACTGTGATTAATTATTTGCATGACTGACTAGATGTGTCAGTACCTCAATGGATGATTGGCGGTGTGTGAGTGTCTATATAGTTGTATAAATGCACAGAGTGACTATAAGTATGAGTGACTGTACAGGTGGGTGAGTGGAGATGTATGTAGACCCAAGAGTCAATGAGTGGGTGAGTAGTTATTGGTATTGGAGTATCTATGGTTGTCAAAATGGCCGTCTGAAATTTTTAGTCGGTGTATTAAAGGTTATATTAGGTTGTGAGAAGATGCACTAATTTATCACATGGATGACGTCATCAGTGATGTCATCAGTGATGTCATTTGAGATGTCATCAGTGATGTCATCAGTGATGTCACTGACCATGTCATGAGTGATGTAATATGTGATGTCATCAGCAGTGCATTGCGGGGGCGCGAGTTATAGTTAGCTGAACTAACTATAACAGGGGAATTTCTAGGGTTTTGTATGAGGGAAATGTCCAGCTAACTATAACACCCCTGAAACCGATGGTTTTTTCAGTGAATTTCTAAGGTTTTTTAAATGCCAATTCCTAACTATAACGTGCATGAAACCTATGGTTTTTTCAGTGAATTTCAAAGGTTTTTTAAATGCTAATTCCTATCTATAACTTATCTCTGAAGATATCATGTTTAATGATTTTGATTGGATTTCTATATTTTTCAAATGCAGTGTGTCATTTCATTAATTGCATTTTTTTAAAAATACTTTTTTATCACCATTTTTAAATGTATTTTTTCAATTAATTCTTTTGAAAATTAAAAAATATTATTTGAACTTAATGGGTTTTTCAAACATATTTTTTTATATTTTTCAAAATATTTTTTTAACTATATGTGCAAAACTTTACTTTATATATTTGTTTCCATGTTTTTGGATCCACACACCCTAAGCGCACCGTTCTCGATCCCTACGCGATAGCATCCGCGCATGGTATGCGTCGGGTACGTGGTTAGTGCGCGATTTCAATGCGACCGGTACGCGACTCCCAGCCTATACGCGACACGTTCGATGTACGTAACGCGACGTTTACGCGCTTCCGCGATGCGTCATCTGCGTCTATGACGCGGTGGGTGCGCGGATTCCGCGAAGTATTTAACATTTAAAAAAACATATTTATGTATTTCAGGTGAATATTAATTGAAGACAAACTCTAAACTAGTCTTAAAACTAATATATTTTGACATCTAATCCTATATTCCTTTTTAATTCAATTTCGCGGATGCACGCTGGGTGCGTGCTGCGTAAGCACACGGTGCGCGGATCCCATGTGACCTTCAAAAAAAGAGATTTGATTGGTTCATTACACTGCCTGTTCTAACTACTGAAAGACCCCACCCATTTCAATCATTCTTCTTTGAGCTTCTTTGGAGAACCACCTCTTTGGAGAGAAGAAGATTTTTTAGAGTAAGTTTACACATAGCTCTAACTTTTTTCAACCAAAAATGGCTTCAGGGCAGCAGGCATCACCTGCATCACCTCATACTTCTGAGGATGAATTTTTGCCGGAGTTACCACGCAAAGAATGTTTCTCTTCAGTGGTATGGAAATTTTTTACTTTTCCCGGTTGGCAGAATAAAACCAATGCCACCTTGGTCACATGCAAGATTTGCAAAAGAGTCCTATCGAGAGGGGATCCTAACAAGAAATACTCTTGCGGCACATGAGGACCCTTCATCCAAACAATCTTGCAAAAGAAGAGTGCTGACGGATGAGAAATGCTCCTGCTCCTGTGCCATCCACCTCATCGCAGCCGAGCACATCAAGAGTGCATCCATCAGACCAAACCTTGGACATCCGTCCTCAATTTCAATTTTTAAAAGTGCTCTGCACTAAGTGCAATAAGACTTTGTGCTATGGCGAGCAGTCGATCGATCTGATCTGCCGTCGCCAAGAAAGTCATATTTGCTAGTTTTTTTTTGTTTTTTTTTATTGTTCCCTTGAAGTTCATTCTTTGGTTTCTCCTGGTTTTTTTTTCAGAAAAACCAAAAAAATCACAAAATTGTTAAAAAACCAAAAAAAAAAAAGAAGAAGAAAGAAGAAAAAAAAAGTTCTTGTAAGAACTAACTTTCCTGGTTTAAAAAAAGAGCTAAATTTCTTTGTTAGTGTGTGAAAGTTTAGATGAGTGTATGTGTAGTACGTAATTGACTGAATGAATGCATTAGTAGCGTATGGTGAATGTATAAGTGCAGAACTATAAGGAAGTGCTGCAGCATCACACAGTAACCTCTTTAACTGCAGTGTGCTGTAGTACTTCCGAAGCACAGGAATGCAACATATGTACATAAATATGTTGCAAATCTATGCTTCTGTCTGCACGGCTTCTTAAACTGCAGCCATGTGGTGACACAGGCACCCTTGCACCATGGTGCAAGGATATCTGTGTCATGTGCTGTTTGTTTTTCTACAGAAAGACACACCTTCCTGCACAAAAACAATGAGAAAATGCATTTTTCTCCTTCAATGTATGCTGAACATTTCAGTATGCATTGAAGATATAAAAATGTGGAGAAATTAAAACAATTCTCTTTGTTGTGCTTTCCTACACCAATTGTAGAATGGTGCACCATTCACACACATATCGAGATTTATGATTTCTGATAAATCTAGACATGTGTCTTGTTCTATGAGTATTAAGTGCAATCATGCACAACAACACTTATAGAACACCCTTTCAACACAAAGTGGTCTAAATGATGAGGTTGTATTTACATGGAGTATAAAAAGTGCACAGAGTTCCTTTTCCTCTCTTTGTAAATATAAAAGAGTATCTTGTACAATAACTATGTTACAAAAAGTGACATATTTCCGTTTTTAAATTTCCTTGCGAATGATAAAAGTAAGCACAGAGTTTTGTCTGCAAAGATGTTCAAAGAAGAATGACAGAAATGATTGCGGTCCTTCAACAGCTAAAAACGTGAAATATTATGAACCCCTCAAATCTCTTTTTTTTCAGGTCACATGATATCTGATTACGGTCAGATTTCAAAACTACATAAACAGAGTGTTTTTAGAAACGTGTTTCAACTTTGTAGCTTCTTGCAGGCCTCTTCATTCTGCATATTGAGAATTAGTTAAACTTACCTTCACAGTAATAGGAATAAAAAATGGTATTCATTTTTTGCTGTTTTTCATTCAAATATAAATTGTTAAAAATTGCTTATTTTAAAATTTGGATCTGTGAAAGAAAAAAAAAACAGGTCATGGAACACTGTACTGAGCACACAGGTCACAAGTTCCGCACACACAATGTTGCTAATCAAAACAGCAAGTGTGCTTCACTTCTCAACATATCAGCTTATCATATATAACGTTCCTTACAATCAGTTTTTGTTAACCAATAAGAATCATGCGTTTAAAAAACAGAAATATGCACCCTACCTTTCAGTGTAGAAGGTTGTCAAACAACTAATGATTTCTTGTCTTTTTTCAAAATTGCATCTTAGCCACCATTTTAGAAACATCTTACTTTCCAAACTGCCATTTCATTTACAGAGACCATCTGAGTGTATCCAGACCTCCTTACAAGATGCTTAGAGTGTGGATTGTGGGACACAGCTACATTTTTCTAGAGCCAAAGGTATGCAGAAAAAAAAGGCATTCACAAAGACCTAGGTTTGCCAAATGTAGACATTAAATGGATTGGACAGAGAGGGTTAAAGTGACACCAATTGACGCCATTGGTGAAATCCTTCATGCAAATCCAACACCCTGACCTCATAATAGTGCACTGTGGTGGCAATGACCTAGGCACTTTGACTGGGGTAGGTCTGGAAATGCTTATGAAGGACACCTTTGCACAACTGATTTCACTTTTCCCTAAAACTGCCTTTGTGTACTCTAACATATGCCAAAGGCAGAAATGGAACTGGTCCGATCATTTTTGTCCACAGATTGAGAAAGCTAGGAAACATGTGAATAAATCTGTTTCTGCTTTTCTCCGAGACTACAGAATGGGGTCCATTTACAATAAAAATCTGCGCTTTCATATGCTAGAGATGTATAGGAGAGATGGAGTACACTTTACTGATGAAGGAAACAGAGTCTTCCTCAACAACTTTAGACCCTGTATAGGTACTTACTTATAAGTACCAAAAACTCTCAATGAACACAACAGCTCTTTTTAGAGCCACTCAAGAACAAAACACTTAAGCTTAATCTTTATCTCCCAACAATTTCATTTTTTTTCCCTTGGATCCTGGAACCCACCGCGAGAGGATCCGTGCATCCAACGCGATAGGATGTGCGCACCATTCGCGCATTTCGCCGTTTTTTTTTAAAAAAAAGGGGGGCCCCAGGGGGTACTTCTGGGGCCCCCTAAGCACCTCTAGAGGGTCAGAGTATTTCCACTCTGCCCCCTTTATATGTTTTACACACTTATTCCCCTTACTTAATCAGCCTCGCTTCTACCGAGGCAGAAAATGGCCGCCAACAGTTCCTGGTTTTGAATGTAGAGAGACACTCGACAGCCAATTAGCATTCAGCGCGCGATCGGGAGGGTGCGCGCTCGGTTCGGGGAGGGTGCGCTTACGGTGCGGGTATGGTCCGCGGATCCTCCGCGGCCATAGATATCACAAACTTTTTTACCCTAATTTTCTCAGGAACTACTGAACAGATTCACACCATATATGCAAAAGGCACGAGTCCGAATTGAGGACTACCTCTTTGCCAAATTTGGTGTCATTCCGTTCAGCGGTTCGGGCTGTAGCTGCGACAACAGATCCTATGGGAAATTGCATGGGGAAAATGCGTTTTGGGACCCCCCTTTTTTCTCGGCCCCCGCTTGACGGATCACCGCAAAACTTTCAGGGTAGGAGTGGAGCGGAGCTGGCCAAAAGTTTGGAAAATTTCGCGAGGATTCGTCAACCGGCGCCAACGTTATTCCAAATAGAATGTTGCGGATTTCCTATGGAAAATAGGTCCTAACTATAACTATCTACTGGCGACCGCCTGTAGATAATCTATCTATATATATAAATATATATCTATCTATCTATCTATATATATATATATATATATATATATATATATATATATATATATGCTGCAACTCGCCTTCACTCCTCCTTATGAGAACAAACGAGCGTGGACCCTGACATTCTTGTGCAAAATGTATTTATTTAGCCAATTCCGCCATAATGTATATATATATATATACATATGTTTCACCTTGGATCATTCAGTGTCCAGATCTTGAATGACTGAACTAAGTGGGCCAGGGTAGCCGGAGACTTGAGAACACTGGGAACAGACATATTGCTGTTGCTAATAAACATTGGTTGAAGACTTTAGTGTACCGTCTGTTGGAATGTACCACGCAGTGCACCACCATGAGGGGGGTGGCAAGCCTAGCTAAAGGAAACATTTGTGCTAGAAGCAGGAATGCCTCAAACAAACTTGGAAAATGGCAATGGTAGCGGGTTAAAAATGTATTACTTACTCTGTCAATTGATATTATTTAGATGAAGTGACTGTTATAGAATTTTTGGGGGGAGAATTGGTCTCTTGGAAAATTAAGGGATATATAATAATGAATTGGCTAAGTTGGAAGGGTATCATGTTAAGAATATTATGTAAGGGCAAGAGGAATGCAAGATCCTCCAAAGATTGCAGCTGCCGAAGCAAGTGTCAATAGTTATTATGCATGAAGGATTGCAGAGAAACATCAAAGACATACAGCAGAAAGTTATTAATACAGTGGCAGAAAGAGGTTCAGAATGCAATCAGCGCTGTTCTGGACAGGCATGGGCAGTTGGTTAATACCCAAGAGGCTATTGTCAATGTGTTTGTAGAATATTATCAGGAGGATCCGGCCACTCTGATGGGCATGATTAAATATGTATTTGAAACAAACTAACATTGCAACACTAGATGAGGATGTACTGGCAGCTCCTAATACTTCGCTTACATTGGAGGAACTGAAAGAAGCCTTAGATTCTTTGGCACTCTGGGAGGGTCTGGGTTAGATAGGATCCCCTTAGAGATATATCGTATATTCTGGTTTGTTTTTTTGGGGCATATGGTTACACCTTTCTTGGATGGGAACTTCCTCCCCCAGCCTGTTGGACAGCCCCTAATATTGTGGTTTTCCTGAAAAAAGGGAAGCCTCCATTGAACCCTGGTTCCTACAGACTGATCTTGCTTATTGATAGTGATCCTAAAATGTATCCCAAGAATCTTGCAATGCTTTTAAGTGGGGTTTCCCTGTGGCAGCATGGCTTTGTTCCAGGTCAAAGTATGACGGAGCACATTAGGCGGGTTATTACGCTATTTGAAATAGCCGAGGTAAGGCAGACTCCTATGGCAATGATCCTACTCGACGCAGAAAAGACATTTGATCTAGTCACCTGGATGTACCTTTGGGAGCTCCTTGACAGGTTGGGGCTGGCTTCCAAATCCACCATATTGATGATATATAGTAGCTCTATGGCTAAACTGCAAATGATGGTAATAGAGACCGAGGCTATCGCAATAACTATAGGGACAAGGCAGGTTTGCCTCTGCTCTTGTCATTTTTTCAATCTTTATATTGATCCCCTGTTGCAAAGGCTTGTTGAAAATACATTGATTGGCCCTTTAGTGGCAAATGGCTTTACCATCAAGATATTGGCTTGTGCAGACAAAATTGCAGTCATCTCCATGGACCCTGACCGAACTATATGTGAGGTAGAAATGGGGCTGCAAGATTTGGCAAATTCTCTGGTTATTACTTAAACAATGGTAAGACTCAAATCGAAAGCAAAGATGAAGTTAGTCTTCAAGACCATCAAAACACAGACAGTGCTGTGTATTTAGGAATTAACATCATGGCCGAGGAAGGAACTATAATTCTAATAAATGGTACTCCTTTATTACGAAATGTAAGAGAGATCTGGCATGGATACATAAACTGCAATTTACAATAGTCAGGCGGTTTAATGTCATTAAAATGTTAATACTACAAAAGGTTTCAAATCTATTCAGGGCAATTGCTTTAGCGATAGGGCAAGCATGGTTTAAGAAGCTTTCTGCTATCTACAATAACTTTATCTGGGAACATATATATGGGTAAGAGGAGCCCTGAAATATTTAGTGTTGCCATTGAATAGGGGTGATTGGGCAGTGCCAAATTTCTAATATTACTGTTGGACATCCATGCTTCAACATATGGACGCTGTTATTACTGGCCAGTGTGGTAAAGTTATTGGCTTAGAGGGACTGCCAACCTTATACAGATTAACTTTAGGTAAAGAAGCCAGAGGTTGTTTTCTAAAAATTCTAGAACCAAGCTATTTAAAAAAAAGTCAGATTTAAGATGATGAAGGCAGCAAATAAAATATGGACCAGGTTGAATGGTAAACTGGGTATGGCCTGATAAAGATATTATACCCAGCGCTGGCATTCCCCACTTTTTTCAAATGTGTTCATTATAAATACTGTACTGCCTGGGAGCAAACATATATATGGAGAACGGGGAATATCTTTCTTTCTGATCAAATGTGCTCCTTTGTGGACTTGCAGCAGAAATATGGTTTGCATAGTGTGCATAGTTTTAAAATATCTGCCAATGAGGGATTTCTATATAAGCTCGATAAGATCACATTTTCATTGGAGCAGGTTGCGATTGTTCAAACCCTGACTGGGGTTTGTTAAAATCAGAAAAATATGCAACATGCTGTTTGACCTTAATAGAGATTACTTTAATTTGCAATTGGAGAATTGGTCCAGAAGACTATATATTAATATGTGTCATATATTTTCCAGCAGTAATTGGATTTAGGCTGGGAGATAATGCTATCTGCACGGCTGATGAGTCAACATTATAATATGATATATAACTTATAGTATACCTCTGTGAAGCTGTGTAGTTCGGGAAAAAGATCTGATTCTTACTGTCCATGTTGTGGAGTCAGCCACACAACATTGTCCATATGTTCTACATGTGTACAAAGCTATTGACTTTTAAGAGCAAAAGTCATGGACTTTTTGAGCTCCAGTCTAAATAACCAGATTCTCATCACACCTCAGTAAATGCTGTTAGGGGTAGACACACAATATATTAAAGATAAGTGCAAACTGTATCTAATTTTTGTGGCCATGCCAGTAGCATGCATTTGCATTGCTGCAGCATAGTTAAATCCAGAATCCCCCTGTTATCAATGGTAATCTAGACTATTGTCAATATATTATCTTGAAAGAAGTTTGTATCAATGTAAAGGCAAAAGGTCAGGGTTTAGGGGAGCCAGGGTATGGATGCCAGTGGCAAATTGATTAGACACAATGAAGACTTGAATAAACCTTAATCTTACTCCAGATCATTTTACCAATACAGTGAACTGTTTACATTCAAGTCTAATGTGTGGCAGGATGTTATGGTGCAGAAGAATTGCTGGTTATATAAATATATGAATTATGGTATTTTTTATGACCTCTTACCATTATATTTTCTTTTTTTTATATCAAGGTATTAATTAAAGTTAAGGGTGTATGATTTTTGGCTTTAAAATGTATTATGCATGTATTTAATAATTGCAGCTTTTTCATTGGTATTCTTTCCTCCTCAATAAAAATAAAAAAGTCTGTACAACATCTCTTGAATGTGTGTGAGAAGTGAATTAAAATTGTGGGGAGAAGTTGTAAAATGAAAACGTCATAGTGATACAATCCACTGAGTACAACACTACTCTCTGGCAGCATGCCAACAGGCATAAACTTTAGTGCCATTTTCCCAAATATATTCTACCACCTCTGTAGTAAACAAAGAAAGGACTCCGGTAAATAAAGTTGGATGATTGTCTTCGCTTGGTGCACATCTACCAATCAGATATTCAATCTGGATATCAATATGAGGCCACAAAAATGTTCTCTTAACCTACACTTAGAAAGAGTGAGTTCCGCATGACCTTCATTTACTAACTAACACATCTGTCTCTGAAAGACTCCAGAGGCCACAACGTTTCCCTTCTCAACAGTATTCATCGCTCAGCCTCCCTCACTTTAACAATCAATTGTACATTGTACTCAATATTTTTCTTAGACAACCATACACCTACAAGCACTGTCTGGCCCTCAGCAATTCACTGTCCTCACCACAGTATCTTTCCCACTTGTCTTTGGAAGCCACTTCAACCCCAACGCCCTGTTGCATCCCGTACTGTGCTAGTGCACAGCCTCCACCCTCCTTACTCGCGTCGGTTCACCAGAGACATCTCTGCCAAAGGAAGCCTACTCAAATATTCGGCCATCACAGTCATCATCTCTGGAATGCTTTCGTACCTGTATCCGAATGTCTGTATTTATTCAGCGAGCTTGCTTACTTTGCATCATTTTACTAGCTCCTTCCACTTCTAGAATAGGATCAAGCATCTTGTGACCAGTTTGCAATGTGATTTCTTGCTTCGCTTCCGTCACCCAGTTTAAGATATTCCAAAGGCAGAGAAGAGGCTCAATGTTCCTTTTCGGCACAGAGTAGTTCCATTCTGAGAAAGAAAAAGGGAGAATCAAAATCCACCACTGTGCTGGGTTCACCCCTCCTCTGTGAAATTATTGTTCTTTTTAAAAACCGAAAGCATCAATTGAAATACAACGTTCGATCAAAAGAGTTCAAGAGGTTAATTATTATTTCTGACTTCTCAATTACTGACTCTCCCTGCTAACCCTAATATCTCTTGCAAAGGTTTGACTTTGTCGGAAGCATTTGCTACAAATGTTGCATAATATTCTGCAACCCTGGAAATGAACTCAACTAATTAAAAATATTCATCACTCCCTGAAGGCTGTCCTCACAAACAGCCAGCACTGGATTCTCACCACATTGGTATAGCTTCCTTTAGAGTTCCTGCTGATGAAATCAAACAAACACTGAAGAAGCTTTCCATGAGACACACATTGCCCTGGCTTGCTCTTCCCACCTAAACGACATAGGTTCCTCTACCTTTTTTACTTATATCCCTCTTAACATCTTGTCCCCTTTTCTGCTGGAATCATTTTCATGAACATCCCTAGAAATGATGGTGTGAAACTGAGACCATCAAACCCTTCACACCCACGCCACCTATCACGCCCATTTCCACAATGAAAGTGGGAGCTTTGGTAGAACTGTTATTTCCTTCTGCACTCTCTGACAAACTCATTTGTTTTCTCATTACAATCACCCCCACGTCCAACAAACAACACTTCACCCTAGTATTCCAACCTACAGACGGTGGTAAAATGGTCCTTATAACTACAATAGTGACATTCCATATCCCATGGAAAAAAAATCTGTTTGTTGCCTATGTGTGCCTTGCGCTCACACATATGGCAATTGCTTTATTGAAACAACACAGCTTTTGATAGATTCATACGTTCAATAGTTTTCTCACTATGAGGCATTTTATTCCGCATCAACATTTCCATCCCAGTTTACTTCTAGAGAGACATAAATCTCCATTTCAAAGATCCACACTCCTTACACTCGTGAAATTCTGTCCATTTCGCCATATGGTAGAATTCTTTCACATTATTGGAGTGGGAGCCCCATTGAAGCCCTGTTATGGTATATGCTTAAAATACATTGAATTTTCTAATAATGAATGAAATATCCCATCTCCTCAGAAAGGTCAGAACTTAGCATATTATTCTTACTGGAGATACTTTCAGTTTCATTGAAATGTTTCCATGTGTCTTTCAACCACACTATGTCCCTCCCTCCTATGAAGTGAGTTAGATGTGTTCTTTCAGTGTGCGTATGTAAATGAATCGACAGTAACTGACTTGCTCTTTGACCTTCTGTTCTCTCCGTTTCATTATCACACCAGATGAATTGATGTTTTACTTGTCATATAATCTATGTGTTCCCTGGCAATGAATCATCCTCGGAATTATCCTTTGAAACAGAATAAACATGCATTCTTTTCATAAGAGGTTATTAGTTAACTGCTGCTGGCGGTCTGCGTCCTCGAGTGTTCCTTTATATATGAAACAGAGGGTCCTACGCGCACAGAGAATAATATATTATTGCATTAATAAATTAATACAGCGCATCTAAATCAGGCATGTTTTTTTGCTTCACGAACTACAATATTAAATCTAAGCTGCTCTAGGCTACGATTCTCAAGGAGGAAAAGGAAACAAGATATTACAAATATTTGTCAAATACCTTTTAAATAAATTTTCCAATTTACAATAAAGTATACATTCACTATTTCTAGACTATTGAAATGAATCTAATGTAACTATAAAGTTGTGCATGTCCACATGTGTGCATGCGCACACACACACATATTATCCCACTCTTTTGCAAATCTTGGAAACCAAAAAGCGACATAATAACCACCTCAATCAATAGAAGGTTACATCAGCAGAGATGGGACTATTACATCCTAAAATGGGACTGGGAATTGTCACGTCCATGGGGGGAAGTGATAACTCACTAAAATCCCCAACAATACGTTATCTGTTGCCTCAGCTGCCTCCAACTTGTAATCACGTGTTGTAGGGTAGTCGTGCATCGCATGACCATGTGGTCTCCTTTTACACCATGCTTTTATGGGTCTGCATTCTTCTTTGCCTGGTATTACTGCCCTGCATCTCTGAGGACCCAACCCGTGGTGTGTCTATTTCTGCGAAAGACCTGAAATAACTTCATTTCCTTTCCTCACTTAGGGAACCAATTACCCATTTTTGATTGCAGAGTTGGCTTTAGCTACACTCATTGCTTGGAGCTTCCCTCTTCATAGTGTTCCCATTTATACACAATTTGGCAATCCTACTAACGTTCTGCCATTACCTTTTTCTTGGGTAGCTATTTCAATAGAATGGTAACCCCATTGGTCTTAGTCTCACAGTGGTGTGTTTCACCTTCCTAGCAAAAACCAACATTTCTATTTGACTTTAATTTTTTACATTTCTCTATATAGAAATTTTCTAACATTTTGCTACCTTAAACTTAGGCAATTATTTCCTGCTCTATATTTTTTTAGCAGGCCTCCAAAACCTATCTGTATGGTTTTAATGTATTTTGCTGTGTTTGGCTTATTTCTGGGTGTGACCTTGCCAATGTTTTTAACTCCCCAGTCCTAATGAGTACCCCATTCAAATTATTTGTCCACTAAGGAAGTGAAACGTTGACTTACTCGATGTCTGACTGTCTTAAATTTAAATATGTGTTTTTGAATGCACTCAAAAGATTTGAGGACTCCTTCAGAAATCAGGTGATGCAGGCACCCTATGCCTGCCACAGACCAACCTCCCAAAAAACGTTAATATTCCAGTCTCTTTTTATCACTGAGTTAGTCTGGCCAAATTCGGGAAAAGAAAATCTGGACAAACTGTTAAAAACGGATGCTAGCATTGGGAGAGTAGATTTTACCCACTATCATATTGTATTTTTTCATTTTGATGGACACAAGTTTCTCACGTGGGCCATTCCATGTTTGCAGTGTGGTGAATGACAGCGTTTTGCAGAATAGAATAGCCGCTCCACCTTTCCTGAATACAAAGGTGCCTTCTTCACCTTGTAAGGAGCCTCTTGTGTTGCAAGCATAATCACTTTTCCTACCCAATCTCTTCTCAGCTGTTAGATTCAAAAGGGGACATGTGAATTTCTTGGATGAGGACAATATCCAGATGTTATGAAGCCATGTACGTCAATGCCATTTTACACTAGATATAATGAGTGAGCCACTTGATATTAAAAGCACAAGATCAGAAAACCTTTGGGTGTAGTGTTAGAAACCATGGTCACCCAGTTCCTGATGACCTGAGTAGTACCTAATGTGGAACATTTCACAACTGTGTAAGGAAGGGATGAGCGATCTCATGTAACTTAAAGGAAGATAAAGGTCTGAGGGTTGAAGGAAGATAATGCGCCTCTAGTTGTACCGTCTCAAAAGGGAAAACTAAGTCAAACATGATTTGAGAAGGATCAAATCTCCCTCTCTTCTCTCCAAAACAACTCTACAAACAATACTATAAATAGGCGTGCTACACCCTTCAACCCAAACCCACATCATAGGGATACCACAACCCAATATGGCCACTGACTAGGGAATTTTTAACTAAACATATATCGAGCATGTATGAACAAGTGTTGCAAGTTAGAATTAATCTCTTCAACCTTAAGACAAAGGATAATACATTGGCCCTGATTATGAGTATGGCGGTCCACGGACAGCCAGACTCGCGGGGGTGCGGCGGTGGCGTTCTCCCCACCGCCCAATTTTGAGTTGGGCGGTGGGACTGACACAGCTCCACTGGAGTTGCCAGGGTACCGCCATTCCCTGGCGGTGTTGCTCGGTCAGGAGGCAGTAATATGCTGGGCAGGACTGCTGCAGTCCTGCCAAGCATATTAACTGTTTTCTCTCCGCTGCGGTTTTCTGCCATGAAAACCGTGGTGGAGAGGAAACAAAAGGGGCACTAAAGGGCCCACATGTGCCTCACGCCCTGTGGATGCACACAGTGGGGCACAACATGTGCCCCACTGTGTGCATGCAAACCAGTTCCTGCATGGCACAGACTTTACAGTCCAAGCCGCGCAGGAACTGTTTTTGGCGCTCCCATTGCGGTGCCCATTTTCAGTGTACCGCAGTGGGAACATCAAAAACAAAGCCCACCAGACAGGAGAAAACTCTTATTCTTATTCTAAAGAGATCAGAGGCTCTCCAACCAGAGTAGCCCATCATGTGTACTGGATTAAGAAATGTGTCTCCCCAACATACAAGCTAGGACAAACTAAAATATCACCTCTCCCCCTTACAGTCCAAACAAACAACTTCAAGAGGAAGCCCATACTTTTAAGGGAGATCTCAACTTATATTTCTTCTTCTCGCTTCTCACATCTCCTTATCTCTCCTCGTCTGCTCCCCGTCTTGGAACACACTTTAGCCTATCTCTCTCACCAGTTGAAGGCCTACCAACAGTTACATCGTCCTTCTCACCCAGTCCATATTTCACTTTCCTCCTTTTTAAAAAAAGAAGCTTTTATTAATTTTGTTTTGAACAGTTCAGTATGCAGTGTTAAAGGTTACATAATGATTGAAGGCTGACACATTGGCTTTGGGCTGTTTCCAGCTAAATAACTGCATGCTCTTGATATGATTCTACAATTCAAACAGCACGTGATTTTTTCTTGCAGGTTGAAATATCTGCATACCTATGAAAACAACTAATAAACAATGTACTTTGAAACTTTGAGATTCTTGCATCTGGTATTTGAAGAGAGAGACCATCAGTCCCTATCATATGCTGAGCAGACGACACCCAGCTCATCCTCTCGCTCAGAAAGGGACCCGACGCCACCAGACTCAGTTTCCAGGAAGGAATGAAAGATGTGGCATCCTGGATGAGCAGCAGCTGTCTGAAGCTCAACTCGGAGAAGACAGAAGTCTTTGTCCTCGGACCCACCCCCTCAGCTTGGGACAACACCTGGAGGCCCACCGCACCCGGCACCCCCCCCTCCCCCACAGAACCTGTTCGGAACCTCGGCATCATACTCGACTCCTCACTCACCATGAACTGGCAGATCAATGCCATCATCTACACCTGCTTCAACATTCTTCGCAAGACCTTCAAATGGATCCCCCCCCGAATCCAGAAAAAACGACACCCACACACTCATAACAAGCAGACTGGACTACGGATACACCCTCTATGCTGGAATCAACAAATCCCTGCTACACAAACTCCAGACCATCCAGAACACAGCGGCCATACTCCTCCTCGGCAGCCCATGACATGATCCCAACACCTACGAGACCTCCACTTGCTCACTGTCGAGAAGAGAGTAACTTTCAAGCTACTCACCCACGCCTACAAATCCCTCCACAACACCGGACCCAAATACCACAAGTAAAGAGTCTCCTTCCATGTACCCAAGAAAAACCACGCTCCGCCAACCTCGCCCTAGCAGAAACCCCGCGCATCCGCAGAACCAGACCGGGTGGAAGAGCCTTCTCATACGTCGCAACAAAGGCCTGGAACGAGCCCCCGGTCAACATCAGATGCACCCCCACCCTTCATACCTTCAGGAAGAGCCTCAAGACCTGACTCTGCGGCTGACTTCGAGCTGGAACCTCCCACAGCTCCTTGAGAACCTCAGGTGTGACTAGCGCGCTTCACAATTCCCTGATTGATTGATTGATTAATTTATACACCGCTCATTACGTATCACCATTATGTAAATGGTAATTTCAGTTGATAGCAGGTAGTGGCACCATGAAGATTTCTTTGGTGTAGGCCGCATAAGCATATTGAATGATAGTGCACAGGGATGACAAGTAATACATATACCAGTGCTAAGTATAGTGTGTCCTGTGATGCTGTGTTTCGGCTCATGTCTGAGGATCTATCTCTGGCATTTGGGAGTCATACTGTGCTGGGGCTTGGAATTCAGTCATGAGTGGGTCTCTCTCCTGAGACATAATTTGGGTACGAAGCCCACAAGCTTTTTTGCATCTGAGCACCTTGCTCTCCGCTGCACCCCACATCACTCGCACCTACCTCCATTCAGGAACATGTGGGGGAGCATAGCCTACCAGCATCGCATTATAGCCCACTTCCCCAGTAGGAGCGCTCGGTCCAGGGATTTGGCATACAGTTTATTTTCCCTTGGGCATTGGAACATTCCCAGAGCATGTGCCGAACACGTGCATGATTCTTCCGTTGTTATGTTTTAGTGAGTGTGCAGGGAGTGCATTAATGCCCTATGCGCTAAAACGTAGCCCCTATGAATTTAATTTTGTTCCATTAATCCATCAAAAGTCATAAATTGTTCCTCAAAAAACAAATCGGCCATCATCTGTTGAGCAGCATCTCTCCACTGTCCCAAGTCCAGGGGCAACTGAAGGTTTTTATATCTTGGGAGGCCCAGTGATGGGATAGCCAGTGTGTATGGTATGGCTTGTGCAGTCATGCGCAGACTCCTTTGAAAACAGCAATGCGTCATGTGTAGCAGTTGTGGGCGCTGGAGGGCAACACAGTTGTAATATGTCCATCTGCCAGTCGTCAAGGAGCTTCAGTCATTGCTGTGTCATGCAGCTGACTCAGCCATCTAATAGCGTCTCCTCCGAAATTGGGCTGCAAGGTCATAAAATCAAAATTCAGAGCTCCCAGGCCCCCTTTGTCTGCTGCGAGTCACATTCCACGTCCTTTCTGTGCCAAACGTCTGGTTGCAATGCGTCCATAACCAACTTCTTCAGGACATCAAGGATTTTTTCAAGATTTTCAGGTTTGACAAATTTCCTATTCTTGCCATCCAGCTTAATTGACATTGTGGCCAGTTAAATCAATCCATAATTAATAATCCACTTTCAAAGGTTGGAACGTAATTCTTGGATGTGTTGTACAGAGGCCTCTTGCGAAAATTCTGCTAAAATGGAGATTTTGTCCCACTCACTTTTATGAGCGAAATCTCAGGCCCCCCCTCCGGAGGCTCAAAGACGACGTAAAGCATTGGCATACACTGCCCCTTACCCTATTGGGCCGTGCAGCCCTATTCAAAATCATGGCTCTCTCGAGATTCCTATACGCCCTGCAAAATACATCCGCCCCGGTCCCTGATTCCTATTTTAAGGCAGTCGAGGCGGAGGTGGGACTGCTCCTCTGGGGGGGGGGGAAACCCCCCGCATAGCTCTGGCCAAACTTACTAGGAGCTGGTACGATGGAGGAATAGCCTTGCCCAATATACGACAGTACTACTGGGCCTCACAACTTATTATAGTAAACCAATGGCTTCATGCCCCTCAGGACGAGCCGGCTCTCCGGCTCGACCGGCATGCTTTTGGGACTGGGGGACCTCTGGGGGCGCTGTATCACAAGCATAAAAAAGACGCATGGGTGGGTCCTACCACACACATAATACGCACATGGTTCATCGCGCAGCGAGCGTTGGGATGGGAGGGAGTCATGACACAACTCACACCATTGTGGGACACACCAAAACTTGGTACACTCCGCAACAGCAAAGGGTTCGCGCAATGGGACTTGATTGGTATCTCTAGAGTTGGGGATCTGTGGAAAAAGGGAGACGTAGTGGCTTTTGCTCACCTACAAACAACATACCAAATGGCTGACACAGAATTATTCCGTTACACGCAAATCAAGCATGCACTTACAAGGGCAATGCCCAGAGGCACGGCTCTTCCCGAATCGTCCCCACTTGAGGACCGTCTCCTTACAGACCAACTCACTAAGAGGGCCATTTCCCTCACCTACCGTAAACTTATTAATAATCAAAAAGACCCCACACTAGCTCTGCGGGACAAATGGCGGGCAGACCTTGGAGACATAGATAAACAGGACTGGCAAGAAGCACTAGCGTCCCCGAAGGAGGTGGCGATCCCGTCCCGGCTACGGTTGGTGCAGCTGAAGGTCTTACACAGGACATACTACCATAGGGCTATGCTCCACAAGATCGGCCGAGCTGCGACACCTCTCTGTCTGCGGGGATGTGGGGCACGGGGCACATTCTACCATACATTCTGGAAATGCCCACACATACCACTCTACTGGGAGGAGGTGATGGACACCATTACCCGGGTGTGTGGTTTTCCGGTCCCACCCGAACCAAAACGGTGCCTCCTCAATATACGGGAACCAACAGACCTAAATCATGCATCACAAGACTGGGCAACTCTGGGGATCATGTTGGCAAAACGCAATATAGCACAACACTGGGGTGTACCGGCAGCCCCCCAGCAGAGACGATGGTGTCAAGACATGGCCAGTTCAATGGTGGCCGAAAGAGCAGTTTTTTTACACAGAGGGTGTCCCAAAAAATGGGAACGGGTATGGGGTAGGTGGAATTCATTTCGTGGTAACATCTGTGCCCCTCCACCACCAGACTCGGATCCTGACCTGAGCGATTAATCGGATAGGCCCAATAAGGGGACATAGCAGTGGCCGGGACCGATGTTCAGGGAATTTCATTTTGATACATCCCACTATGTAAGTTACGGCGTTTTGTGACTTTGCTTTGCCTGTGTAAATGACATGCAACGGACTAATATGACAAATGCAATATCTAATGTACCAAGCCATTTTCTTTGTATTGTTTTATTTGAGTATTGATAATAAAATGTTTTTAAAAAAAAATAAAAAAAATAAAAATGGAGATTTTGTGATTCTGATGCAGCAATGGGCCATTCTGTTTCTTTGCCATCGTAATGATTTATCACGCCAGCTGGTGGTGTAAAAAACATGCAACGATGGACCTTAGAGACTCATGTTTCTGGGTGCCTACAATCCAACTCTGTGGGCCTTCTAGAATTTCAAAGTTGGAGAGAACCCACAATGGAAAAGATATTGGAGGACCTGTGTTAGACCTGGCATGCTTGGCATGGTTTCCCTGATTTATTTTTGCCTTCATACCTGTTTTCAGTGTTTTTGCTGACTTTGTTTTTGCTGGCTTTAGGAATCTGGGAACCTTACCATTGCTAATCAGTGCTAAAGTGTGTGTGCTCTATACTCAAAACATGGTAACATTTGCTTACCCACAATCAGCATTTTTAATTTACTTATAAGTCCCTAGTAAAATGCACTACATGTTTCCGGGCCTGTAAATTAAATGCTGCTGGTGGGCCTGCCACACTGATAGTGCCACTCACTTAAATAGCTCTGTAAACATGTCTCAGGCCTGCCACTGGAAGGCCTGTGTGTGCAGTTTTAAACTGCCATGTTGACCTGGCAAGTAACTCACTTGCCAGGCCCAAACTTTCCTTTTTACTATGTATAAATCACCCCTAAGGTAGACCCTGGACAACCCGTGGGCAGGGTGCAGTGTATTTAAAAAGTAGGACATGTACTTTTTATGTTTTACATGTCCTGGTAGTGAAATACTCTCAAGTTTATTCTTCACTACTGCAAGGCCTAGCTCTCCTATAGGATAACATTGGGATTGCCTTATTACATTTTATAAGTGTAATTTACAATTGGGAAGAGATGTGACCCCAAACTTGGTGTCCATGGAATTACAATTTAAAAACACAACTGATGGTGAATTTTGATTTTAAATTGCAATTCTGAAAATGGTACTTTTATAAAGTTGTCATTTTCTTACTGTAAACATTTGGGGGCACATGCATCAAAATATGTTTTGCTATTCCTGAATAGCGAATATTAAGAAATCGCTATTACGGAATCACAAAACCGTATGCATCATAAAGTTCGCTATATTTTAGCGAATCAGTAAATTTTGCTAATTCAAATTGCGATCCCGCTATTACTGAATCGGTAATAGTGAATCCGCTATTACAGACTCGCTAATAGCGATTTACCCATATTGCTGCATTGGGATGACATCACAACCAGGAAGTGAATCAGGGAATGCACACACCTGTTCACAGAGCGAGTCAGAGGAGGGGGAAGGCTGGTGAAGCTGAGCAGGAACAAGCTGATTTTGCAGCAGAATCTGGAAACAACAACATGGCCACAGAAAAAGGGGACAACAAAGGAGAAGTAAGGAAAAGGAAGCTGAAATTCAGCAAGAAGGAACTGGAAATCCTCATTGAGGAAGTGGTGTTGAGCCTTGATAAGCTGTTTGGAAAACTGTCCCTGCAGATTGCAGAGTCTGTGGAAAGATAGATTTTGCTGGCCATCCAAGCAGAGGTAAATGCTGTGGGGGTCACACACCACTCAATCGCAGACCTGCGCAAGCGCTGGTACGACCTGCGCAGCAGAGCCAAAGAGAAACTGGCTGCAAGGCTGGCCGATGCTAAAAGAAACTGGAGGGGGACCATCTGCAGGATTTGCAAACACACCCCTGGAGGACATGGTGGAATACACACTGCAGCCTGAGGCAGTTGTCGGAATAACCCAGATTGACACCTCTGAACAGGCTGGTACCTCACAAGGTAAGACCACTGCTAAATATCTTCCAATGTTAAATGTACCTAAAATAGCCCCTAATGCAGGTCCTGTGTAGTGTAGCACACCTGAGTCGAGTCCACTTTTTACTTGCAACACCCACATGCATTATGGAACTCTTACACAGACAAATGTAAGGGCAAGGCAGAGAGGGACCAAAACAGCTTTAGCTCAGCAGAGTACAGCAAGGAAGTGACTAAAGTAGACTCTGACCATAGCAAAACTTAATTTATTAGACATTGGCATGCACTGTATCACAAACGTGCAAAAAAATGAAATAACTGAACTTGCACTGTTTATAATCACAGATGCAGCTGCGCAGGAGAGTGACGTGGATGATGTCCATGAGTCACAGGAACCAGATGCACAGCCTGAGGAGGAACCAGAAGTCCCAGCATCCTCACCCATTCCTGCTCCCACTCGACGCTGACAAATAGTCGCACCACTGCCTGAATCGGAGAGTGATGAAGAGAGGAAAACAGGAACTCCCACACAGCAGGCTGTCCACACACCACCACCACCAACAGAGGTACCAATGCGGCACAGGTCCATCCATTTCCGCCGGCGAAGGGCCAGGGCAATCCTGACAGCTGCTGATGACAATGGGGCTGCTGCCTGGAGTGGGCTTGAGGGCAGGATGCTCAGGGTCCAGCGCCTGCAAGGCAGATACATGAGGATCATGCAGGGCCAACTGGGGACAACAGCAACACACATGGGGGACATCCGTGACTGCCTGAGAGAGCTCACCACTGCTGTTGTGGAAGGGCAAAGGACAAACACAGACAACTTTGCTAGTATTGCAACAGCTATGCAGGACTTGTGCAGGGTCCTCCAGGGTGACCATGCCACTCATGGTAGGAGGCATCACAATTTGATGAGGCGCCTGGATGGTTACACCAGGGCCATCAATAGGCTGAGCACAACAACAGCTCAGCTTTCCCATTGTGCTGTCAGCATGCAAGTAGAGATGAGCCACTGCTGTGGGGATGTGGCCAGGGGCCTCATTCAGGTCCCTAATGCAGTGGAACAACTCCAGACTGTTGCAGCTGGGGGCAACAATGTGCTTGCAAGGGAGGATAGGGAGGAGGCCTCGAGCCTCAGCAGCCTACCTGTACCTGTGACAAATCCCAGGAGGCACAGTACCAGGAGCAACACTGGCACAGAAGGCTCAATAAGGGATGTGGCTGAGCCTACTGAGAGGGCCCCGAGAGTGTGTGGCCGGAAAAAGTAAATACATGGACATGTACAATTCTGGTGAGGTAACCAGCAACATGTACATAGTTCCCACTGATGTTTAAGTGCCAAGGCAATGTCATGTAATTGTCTGTATTCACACTACACTTGTCTGCACCTGGTATGTGTGCATTAACACTACCACAATATTGTCACATTAAACCTTTGAGCACATACTGTGTTGTTTCGTGATTACCCACCTTAAAAGTAATGTTGAGTGATTTCTGCACGTCTCCGTCTCCCCTCTGCTGCATTTGGACCGCATGCCGCTTGTGGTGGTTGTCTTGGCTTGATGTCTACCTCAGGCTAGCTGTCAGAGTCTTCCAGGGGAATGCCTCTATTAGTGGCTATGTTGTGCAACATGGCACATGTGGCGACCATTTTGCAGCAAGTCTCTGGCCTATATTACAATGCACCCCCAGTTTTGTGGAGGCAGCGGAACCTAGATTTTAATAAACCAAATGTCCTCTCAATCACGTTGCGCGGGGAGATGTGTGCCTCATTATATCACTGTTCACTTTGGGTAGTAGATTTAGATATGGAATCATGATGAAAGAACGCACAGCGTATGCGCTATCACCTACAGGATGTAATAAGGAAATACATTAGTCACTGCTATGTGTCACCGTGGCGGACAGGTGTGCAAGAGAGTATTACATATGTTTACCAAGCAAATATCCTACTCCAAATTCCCCCGCAAGTAGACGTCTGTGTATGCCACTATGTCGGAAGATGTAGGAGTCATGTGCACTGCCAGGGTAACTAGCCACTATGTCTGTGATTATGTTTTTAGAATTGCAGACTACTTGACTGTTCAATGAATGGTAAGATTTCCGGTTGCGGTAAATATACTCATTCACTGAGGGGGGGGGGGGGGCAAATGGCTACATGCGTCCCATCAATGCAACCAATGACATGTGGGAAATAGGCAACGTGATCAAAATCTAATTTACTTTGCTGCAATTCCTGTGGTGTTGTGGGGAACCTGATGTGATGGTGTATCCTCTGCAACATGGCATCAAGGAATGAGTAAAAAAATTGTGATAGGGCAGTTTGACAGACACCTCCAGCTGCAGCAATTACTCACTGGAAGCTCCCTGAAGCTAGGAGGTGCAGTGAACATAGGACCTGCACGTGAGTGGAGATGGCATGTGTCCTGTGAGTCTGACGCTGCAGTTTTGAATCCAATTCAGCTATGAGCTCATAGATTGTGTCTGCATTCATCCTATATTTATCATAAATCTCTTCCTCCGTCTGCCCTAGCAAAGTAACGTGCACTCTGAAAATGCGCTCCTGTATCCTCCTCCTTCTCTGTGCTGCTGCTCTTAGCCTTATCCTCCTCGCCATGACGTAGAGTGCTGCCATTGTGAAGCATTCTGATGCCTTCTGGGACTGTTTAAGTAGTTTACTGATGATTTGCACCTGATTTGTTCAATTTGAAATGGTTACCACCTGATAGGATTTGTTCTTATTTAAGAATTGCTAATTGTGATTTTTCACAGATTCAGTATTTGCAATATTTTGATGCATAGGACTAGCGAATTCTTATTAGCGATTACTTAATACCGATTCACAATTACATAATTGGTATTTAGGTAATCGCTATTTTTGGCGAATTTGTGTGATATTCTGCGAATGAGCTTTATGCATTGGAGTAAGCTATTTTGCAATCGCAAACAGCCTTTTTTAGCAATTCGCAACGTTTGCGATCGCAAAATAGCTTGATGCATGTGCCCCTTGCTGCCTTCTGCTTGTCTCTGAATACACGTCTGGGTTGGGTGACAGCTGTCTTTGTGCATTCCCATTTGACAGCCACACACAAAGGGAGCTTAGGTGTGACTGATGGGCCATTCAAATGTTGATGAGCCATCCTGGGCAGGATGGAAGAGAGGAGCTGACACATACACTTGAAAGGGCTGTGTCCTGTCCCAACACAAAGGGCTGCATACCACCCCATAGTGAGTCTGAACCATAGCAGGAAAAGCAGGGACTTGTACACTTCAAAAGCATAATTTTGAAGTCTCCCCCACTTCAAAAGCTAAACTGGGTATAAGTACTGGACCTTTGACACTATACTCAATGCAGAACACTTCTGGAACTGAGGATATTCTACCAGGAAGAAGGACTGCCGTGCTGCTGGAGGGACTGCCACTTGATGGTCTGTTTTATTGTGTGTGCCTGTTGCCTGCCGCCCTCTTGCCTGGGAGTGAAAAGGACTGGACATTCATCTCTACATTCCAGAACCTAAGTATCTCCAAGGGCTTGTTGGCTTGGCTTCCTTTCTGAAGTCTCAGGGATATCAAAGACTTCACTTCATCCTATAAACAGCACCTGGACTTTGCTTGCTGCAAGTCTTGCTCTGACAAGTAGTGCCAACCCAGTCCTAGGCCCTTGGAAATGAGTATAAAGTGCTGCAGCTGCTAGAACACACACATCAACACTGTTGCGCTGATCAGAGCTGATGCATCGCCACCAGTGCGTTGAGAAGATCGACGCATCAAAGCAAACACAAGGAGATGATGGACAGAGCACTGAAACCTTTCAGACACTGACCCCAGTCACAGATCTGGGTTGAATCTATCATTGTTCTTTAGCTCACTTCGCCACTCTAGTTCAGACCCAGCTGTATGCAAATCAGTCTTGACCCTGTGCCTCATGGGAACAGTCCAGCCCGAACTGCCAACTACACCCAGGAGACATGTTATTTTGTCTTTCCTGGAATAGAAACAATCATCCTGGGACCAGTTTCGGGGTAACAACCCTCATCAGCCAGGCTAGCTTAAATCCAGTGGCAAAGTGAGCAAGGGACCCCCTTCAGGGCATACCCTGCCAACGAAGGCCAAACAAAGCAAACACAAGGAGATGATGGACAGAGCGCAGAAACTTTTCAGACACTCACCCCCAGTCACAGATCTGGGTTGAATCTAACATTGTTCTTTAGCTCACTTCGCCATCCCAGTTCAGACCCAGCTATATGCAAATTAGTCTTGACCCTGTGCCTCATGGGAACAGTACAGCCCGAACAGCCAACTACACCCAGGAGACATGTTATTTTGTCTACTGCTATCTTCCAGTTCCACTAACTTCGTCTGGACATTCCATAGTTTCTTACCCCACTCAAGGTGTCAAATTCACTGTCAGCCACTTAACTTTGGCCTGTTTATGCAGCCTTGACTGGAATGATCCTAGCTCCACCTTCATGGATTTATTTTCTGCAGCTATTTTCGAAGTACTGTCTCGCACTGAACCAGTGGTGGACTTCATCAAGGAGAAATTGCTCATTAGGTTGTCCAACATAATTTTTTACCATGTCAAAAACTTATTTTCATGGTGGGCCAGATTTCCTCAAGACCCCTGAGACTGCTTCTGAAAACAATAACTGCCTATTTGAATTGTTGCTTTCTAGACATCAGATTTGAAACACAGTGGAAGAGCCAGACTTTGGAAAGCAGACACTGATCTCAGGTGTCTCTAAGTTAGGAGCCAGAGAGATGCACAGTCAGTCGAGTAGTTTGTTTTCCACTGCCACCCCCATTGAGGAATTGGCAAATCCTAGTCAAACTGCATGAGCAGCATTGCGATACATAGGGGGCTTGCTTGCAGACAGGGATGTACTGATATCATTTCATGAGTAGGTGATGCTTGATCAATCTCTACCTAGAGATCTTTATTTCTAGGAATTTCAACAAGCAAGCCAGGGCCCATAACACTTTACTCCTCAAATACTTTAATCATCACCCCTTTTCTTTTCACTGGTTATTCAAAGGGACTGCAGAGGTCAGTTCAGTAACCCACTCACTATGTCCTCAAACTGCCTGTCACAGATGTAGAAGGAATTTGGTAGAAGGAACAGTACAAAATGAGTAGCCAGTACCACAGATGGGAGGTGAAGCTAATCCCACAGGACTCTGGTAAAGCCGACAGGAAGGCACCACTTTAATTACTGCACATATAACAGTGGGAAAGCAGCATGCGATGGCCTCCTTCTCATGCTTAGGTTTCCTATTTTCCAGTCATGTCGGGGCTCTCTTCTTCATCACAAACGTGCCTGGTGTCAAGGTGAAAACTATGTCCATTGTGAAGCTGCAAGCATCTTTGCCTGCCTCTGTCTCCCATCTTGTCCACATGCCACTGATCATGCCTCATGCCTCACCAAGGCAATGGCGCACAAACACGGCCTTCCCTCATGGGAGTTCTTGGCTGCTGTAGTCATCCTGTCCCTGACCATACTCCTCCCATATCAGTGGTCACTTTGTTTATACAGTGGCCATTATGTGTGAGACCAGCCCCGTCTTTACATAGTAATATTTCTTTTGTCAGTGCCACTAAGACAATCCCAATGAATACTATCATATACTAAACTACTTTAGGTCCAAAAGCTGAAGATATTAGGTAACTTTTACCATAAATTGTTAAAATTAAAGGCATTTATAGACACTCTTTTCTTTCTATCCATATGAACAGACCACTGCTGCTTTTCCATATCACTCCTTTATCTTTGGTTCTGTATCAAACATTTGTTCATTAGGAATTTGATTACCAACAGCGTAATCAGGTGGATGCTGGGTTTTGTGGCACCAACGTGAAAGACTTCTGGATTTCTGGCAAACCCGTGGCATTTATTGAACATGCGTTTTCATCTTAGATAATTCCAAAACAATGCTCAGTACAGCAGAACAAAGTGAGAGTACGGAGGGTCTCTGAGTATTTTTTTTTTTATAAACAAATTTTTTATTTTCGGCATAAAGGACAATATCAAGAATGATATACAACAGTGCGTTGAACATGGCATCAGTAACTTCAATCAGGGAAGCATTGACAAACAAATGTAAAAACCCCCCTGTTAGACGGACCGGGAGGGTCGGCCGAGGACAAGGGGAGAGGTCTCCGGGGAGAGCCGTCTCCAGCGATCGTACAGATGAGTAACTTCCCCCCCACAGATATACACCACACAAGGATAGGATTTAACGTTCTTTATAAGCGATTTCTTAAGGTACGATGGAATGGTACAAGGAGGTCTGGACTCAGGGGTCCCCTCGATTTTAGTCTCTTGGTTTGGGAAAGGGGGTAGCGGGACAGTCTGGTTACCAATCTGGTAGCTGAGATGGTATGATGGATAGCTCACAATCCTCGAGCTCGGTGTTCTAGCTTGGACGGGCCGCGGCAGCGCCAGCAGGTCCCGGTGAAGGTGGTCGTTACACGGTCCGCGGCAGCGCCAGCAGGTCCCGATGAAGGTGGTCGTTACACGGTCCGCGGCAGCGCCAGCAGGTCCCGATGAAGGTGGTCGTTACAACGGTCCGCGGCAGCGCCAGCAGGTCCCGACGAGGATGGAGGATGCAGAAGGCCGCGGCAGCGCCAGCAGGCAGGACGATAGTTCACAAGGCAGGGCTACGGCAGCGCCGGTAGTCCGTCAAGGCTGAGTTCTTCTCGGTGTCTCTCGACTCCAGGATACAACTGCCTTCCTGCTCTGGAGCTACCCTAGTTATAGGTCTGGCGCCCTTTGATGTCCGGACCCTCGCACTTGGAGGTCGGGGGGTCCGGGGTGAGGGAATCCAGACACCCAGCAGGGGGGTGGAGCCAGCGCCCGGGGGAGCTGGAGGGCGATCGGCACCTGGCGGGGGAGAGCCATCGACACTTCTTTCTCCCATCGACCTGCCAAGTGGTCCGTTCACCTCCTGGGTGGATGGTGGTGCCGGGATGTCGGGGCCTGGCCAGGCCCAGGGTTAGGGTCGAGCTGAGGCCACGCGGCCTCGTGGTGCCGTGTCCAAGATGGCGGCTGGTCCGGCCTGGGGAGCCGGTAGTGGTTCGGCCCATGATACATAGATGTCCGGGGGCAGGAGCTCCGTCTGGAGACGGGGTGCGGGTTGTTTCTGTGGGTAACACCTGGAGGGCCGGGGCTTGGGCCCTGTCATGCGGGGAGGGAGCAAGCCCTTCATGTGGCCTGTCCAACATGCGTCCCCCCCCAGCTGAAGGCGGGGAGAGTCACCCATCCTCTTGGGGACTCTCCTCGTCGAGGCGGAAAAAGCGTGACAGGTCATCTGCGTTGGCGTGGTCTTGGCCCGGTCGATGTTCCACAGTGAAGTCCATCCCCTGCAGGGAGATGGACCAGCGCAATAGTTTGGGGTTTTCCCCCCGCATTTGCATTAGCCACTGCAGGGGTCGATGATCTGTTTGCACCTGGAAGTGGGTACCGAAGAGATAGGGCCGGAGCTTTTTGAGGGCCCACACCACTGCGAAGGCCTCCCTCTCGATTGTGCTCCAGCGCTGTTCTCGGGCCAGGAGGCGTCTGCTGATGAAGGCCACCGGCTGGTCAAGACCCTCGGGGTTCAGCTGGGAGAGGACCGCCCCGATGCCGTGGTCGGAGGCATCCGTTTGCACAATGAATTCCCGACTGTAATCGGGGGCCTGGAGCACAGGGGCAGTGCACAGGGCGGCTTTCAGTTTCTCGAAGGCCGCTTGACAGTCGGGGGTCCAGTTAGTCTTCTTCGGGTGGTTTTTGGACGTGAGACCCGTGAGGGGCCCCACAATGCTGCCATAGTCCCTCACGAACCGCCGGTAGTAGCCGGTGAGCCCCAAGAAGGCTCGGACCTCGGTCTGCGTGACTGGGGGCTGCCAGGACTGGATGGCAGCGATTTTGAGTTGCAGAGGGGCCACCAGACCGCTTCCCACCTGGTGTCCGAGGTAGGTCACGGATCCCTGACCAATTTGGCACTTGCCGGCCTTGATTGTGAGGCCGGCCCGCTGGAGGGCCTGCAGGACCTCTCGGAGGTGGTGGAGGTGGTCGGACCAGTGGCGGCTGTACACAGCGATATCGTCCAGGTAGGCGGCGCTGAACTCCTCGAGCCCCGCCAAGACCTGGTTCACTAGTCGCTGAAAAGTAGCTGGGGCATTCTTCATGCCGAAGGGCATGACTTTGAAGTGGTAGTGGCCATCGGGGGTAGAAAAGGCGGACCGTTCTTGGGCCCGGGGTGTGAGACCGATCTGCCAGTAGCCCGCTGTCAGGTCGAAGATGCTGAGGTAGCGGGCAGCCCCCATGTGGTCGATCAATTCATCCGCTCGGGGGATGGGATGAGCGTCGGTCCTGGTGACAGCATTCAAGCCCCGATAGTCGACGCAGAATCGGAGTTCAGGAGTGGTGCCGGGGGCAGCAGCTTTGGGGACCAGCACGACTGGGCTGGCCCAGGGGCTGTCCGAGGGCTCGATGACCCCGAGCGTGAGCATCTTGGATACTTCCTCTTGGATGCAGGCCCGCACCCGATCTGGTACGCGGTATGCCCGGTGTCTGATAGGGGGACTGTCCCCAGTGTCCACGTCGTGCAAGCACCAGGGGGTGACCCCTGGGGTGAGGGAAAACAAAGTAGCAAACTGCAGCAGGAGGTCCCGGCAGCCTTGGCGCTGCTCTGGGGTGAGGGCATCGGAGAGCCGGACCCCGTCCACGGAACCATCTTTCTCCTGAGTCTTCAGGAGATCAGGGAGAGGCTCGGAGTCTTCTTCCGCCCCACTGTCTGTAGCCATCAGGAGGCTGAGTTCCGAGCGCACAAAGTGGGGTTTGAGTCTGTTGGTGTGGAGGACCCGGAGGGGGTCCCGGGGAGACTCCATATCGATGAGATAGGTGACTGGGCTCTTGCGTTCGACCACTTTGAAGGGCCCCGTCCACTTGTCCTGCAAGGCACATGGTTCGGTGGGGGACATCACCCACACTTGTTGACCAGGTTCGAATTCTACGGAGGAGGCATTTTGATCGTACCATTTTTTCATGTCCTCCTGACTGGCCTCAAGATTCGCTTTTGCCATTTCCCTGAATCGCCGGGTCTGATTGCGTAGTGTCAGGAGGTACTTGAAGACGTCTGGAGGGGTCTTTAGGGGGGCCATCTCCCAACCTTCTTTGACTAGGCTCAGGGGCCCTCGCACAGGGTGCCCGTACAAGAGTTCGAAAGGGCTAAAACCGAGGGACTTCTGGGGAACTTCTCGATAGGCGAAGAGGAGGCACGGAAGCAGTACATCCCACTGGCGACGGAGGGGCTCCTCCAATCCCCCAATCATTCCCTTGAGCGTGCGGTTGAATCGCTCAACTAGTCCGTTTCCTTGAGGATGATAGGGGGTCGTGAATCGGTAGGTGACCCCGCACTGTTGCCAGAGGGACTTCATATATTTCGAAATAAAGTTTGTGCCTCGGTCGCTGACGACTTCTCGGGGGAAGCCCACCCGGGAGAAGATCCCCATTAAGGACCGGCCGACCACCGGGGCTGTTACAGTTCGCAGGGGCACAGCCTCGGGGTAGCGGGTGGCGTGGTCCACCAGTACCAGGATGAACCGATGTCCTTGTGCTGTACGGGGGTCCAGGGGCCCCACAATGTCTATTCCCACCCTCTCGAATGGGGTGGTGACAACTGGGAAGGGTTGCAGAGGTGCTTTGAGTTTGCGGCCGTTCTTCCCGCTGGCCTGGCACGTGGGGCAGGACCGGCAGTGGTTGAGGACGTCGTTTCTCATCTTTGGCCAGAAAAAGTGGGTCACCAGGCGACTGTAGGTTTTGTCCTGGCCCAGGTGTCCAGCCAGGGGGACATCGTGGGCCAAATTTAACAGGAAGTCTCTGAAACGGAGGGGCACCACCAGCACTCGACTGGCCCCTAACTCCGCGATTCTCTGTTCACTGTATAACAGGTCGTTATCCCAATAGATCCAATGGGCTCCGGTGGTGTCCCCTGCGCTCTGGGCGATGGCTTTCTGGCGGAGTCCCTCGAGGGAGGGACAGGTCTTCTGCTCTTGACGGAACTGTTCCTGGGTGGGCCCCCCTTCTTGACGCCACTGAGCCAGGTCGGGAAGGTCCTGGGGCTGGGCGACCCCTTCGGGGGTTTGCTCTGGGGGGTCGGTATAGTCGGTGTCCTCTACTGGAGCGATCGGGGGAGGAGGTGCAGGCCATTCTGGTTCTTCTGGTCGGGGGATGGCACGGGCGGCCATGGACCGGGTGGTTACGCACGCCCAGTCCGGGAGGCCCAGCATCCCCAGGTGCTCTCTTCTTTCGACGGCGGCCCACGGGGAACTCTCAAGATCATTCCCCAGGAGACAGTCCACGGGGGCATCATCCCGGACCGTCACCTTCAACATGCCGGAGACCCCTCCCCATTCGAAGGGGACGCAGGCCATCCGACATAGACTCTCTGAATTATCGGCTGAGCGGACGGGGCAGAGAATGTTCGGCAGGATCTGCTCTGGTTTTACCAGGTGACAGCGGACGGCCGTCACACTGGCCCCTGTGTCACGTAGTGCTTCGGCCCCGCGCCCATTAATCTTCACCCACTGGCTATATTTTCTGGTGTTGGCGTGTAGGGGGGCCCGCGGGACCATGTCTTTTCCCCCTAGGCACGCTAGAACCATGGCGGCCGGTTCCCACTCTTGTTGTGCCTGCTCGTATTCTTCTTGTTCTTCGGAGATTTGTTCTCCCCCCAGGGCGGCGGCAGCTACCTGGCGGGGTTTTGGAGTTTGGTTCTGTGGACAGTTCGGGTCATTGGCGTAGTGGCCGACTCGCTGGCATCGGTGACACGTGACGTTGGTTCGGAACCCCGGGCGCATCGGGGGGTTCCCCCGGCTGGCCGGGGGCGGGGTGCTGGCAGCGGGAACGGCCGGGACGGTGTCTCTCCCTCGCCCCTGGCCTCCTCCTCCTCCTCGGGGACGGTGCTGACCTTGGTTGTTCCGGTTCTGCTCGTGTGGCCCTCTCCGGCCCACTCGGGTGCTTTCCCACCGGTCAGCTTCGGCGGCGAGTTGCCGTGGGTCAGTCAATTTACTGTCGAGGAGGTGCTGCCTGAGCTCGACGAAGCAGTTGTTAGAGAGGTGCTCCCACACCATGAGATTAAAAAGTTGCTCGTAGGTCGTTACGTGGCTTCCCTTGATCCAACCCTCGAAGGCTCGGCTGAAATAGTTGACATATTCCACCCAAGTTGTACCCGGGATCCGGGTGCAGTCCCGAAACCTCTGGCGGTACATTTCGGGTGTGAGCCCATATCGGGTGAGGAGGGCAGCCTTCATGTGGTCATAGGATGACATCTGATGGTCTGGGAGCTGTAGCAGGGCATCGCGGCCTTCGTTGACGAACCTCCCCCATAGGCCGGCTCCCCAGTCACTTCGATCGATCCGGTGGGAGGTCATGGCGATCTCGTAGGCCTTGAACCACTGTTGTATGTCGTCCTCTCGGACATACTCTCGGACGACATCCTTGGGGATGTGGACTTTCTTTTCTGTCGCTCCCGGGGTGCGCGGTCGCTCGGGCACCTCCGGTTCTTTGTTCTGCTTCCGTAGTTCTATTTCTGCCAGTTTGCGCTCGTGTTCGTATGCTAATCTTTTTTCTTCGAGCTCTCTCTGCCTCTGTTTTTCTTCCCGTTCTTCTCGGAGCCGCAGATGTTCTAGGTTCAGTTTTTGCTCGGCTAATTTTAGTTCACCGTCCATTTTGAGCCGTGCCATTTCTAACTCATGTAGTCTGTTTTTTTCTCTTTCTTGGATCTCTTCCTGCGAGAGGCCCGTTCCTCGCTCCTCGGGAGCCGTGGCGTTCCTCTCTGATGCTGCACAGTTTCGGTCTGGGGATCTGGCGACCCCGGTTTCTGCCCATGACTCAATGGCGTGCTTAAAATCGTCTTTGGTACTCAGGCCGGTGGTAGCAATGCCTAGTTCCATGCAGAATTGTTTCAATTCACGATGGCTGTACTCTTCCAATTTATCCATCTGGAATTTCTCTGTGGATCCGCTCTCTTTGGTTGACATTGTGGTTTTGTTGTGGGGTGAGCTACTCTCTGTACGATTACGCGTTGATTCGGATCGCGCCGCTGGCCACCAATGTTAGACGGACCGGGAGGGTCGGCCGAGGACAAGGGGAGAGGTCTCCGGGGAGAGCCGTCTCCAGCGATCGTACAGATGAGTAACTTCCCCCCCACAGATATACACCACACAAGGATAGGATTTAACGTTCTTTTTAAGCGATTTCTTAAGGTACGATGGAATGGTACAAGGAGGTCTGGACTCAGGGGTCCCCTCGATTCTAGTCACTTGGTTTGGGAAAGGGGGTAGCGGGACAGTCTGGTTACCAATCTGGTAGCTGAGATGGTATGATGGATAGCTCACAATCCTCGAGCTCGGTGTTCTAGCTTGGACGGGCCGCGGCAGCGCCAGCAGGTCCCGGTGAAGGTGGTCGTTACACGGTCCGCGGCAGCGCCAGCAGGTCCCGATGAAGGTGGTCATTACACGGTCCGCGGCAGCGCCAGCAGGTCCCGATGAAGGTGGTCGTTACAACGGTCCGCGGCAGCGCCAGCAGGTCCCGACGAGGATGGAGGATGCAGAAGGCCGCGGCAGCGCCAGCAGGCAGGACGATAGTTCACAAGGCAGGGCTACGGCAGCGCCGGTAGTCCGTCAAGGCTGAGTTATTCTCGGTGTCTCTCGACTCCAGGATACAACTGCCTTCCTGCTCTGGAGCTACCCTAGTTATAGGTCTGGCGCCCTTTGATGTCCGGACCCTCGCACTTGGAGGTCGGGGGGTCCGGGGTGAGGGAGTCCAGACACCCAGCAGGGGGGTGGAGCCAGCGCCCGGGGGAGCTGGAGGGCGATCGGCACCTGGCGGGGGAGAGCCATCGACACTTCTTTCTCCCATCGACCTGCCAAGTGGTCCGTTCACCTCCTGGGTGGATGGTGGTGCCGGGATGTCGGGGCCTGGCCAGACCCAGGGTTAGGGTCGAGCTGAGGCCACGCGGCCTCGTGGTGCCGTGTCCAAGATGGCGGCTGGTCCGGCCTGGGGAGCCGGTAGTGGTTCGGCCCCATGATACATAGATGTCCGGGGGCAGGAGCTCCGTCTGGAGACGGGGTGCGGGTTGTTTCTGTGGGTAACACCTGGAGGGCCGGGGCTTGGGCCCTGTCATGCGGGGAGGGAGCAAGCCCTTCATGTGGCCTGTCCAACACCCCCCTTCCACCCCCATCCCCCGTCCCCGCCCCCTGCGCCCCCACCCTTCAAAATAGGCCCCCCAGCCATTTCCCCCATATTTTGCGGAATTTTTTGGGGCAGCCCCGGGCAGCGTATAAAGACTGCTCCTGGGCCGCACACCAATCCCCCCCTCTACTCCAAGTAGCCCTTCTGGGCGGATCCGGCGTGACCACACGGCCGCTATATCCCTCTTAGCTACCATTAGGGCAGTAGTGAGAAAGTACTTGTCGTTACGGGACCCATCCAGCCCGTCCGTGATGCCCAGCAGAGCCATTTTAGGCTCATGGGGGACCTCCCATCCCAGGACTTTCGCTAGTTCGGCCTCAATCGCTGCCCAGTAGCCCTCCAGGCGGGAACAAGACCACACCATATGGAAGAAATCCGCCGGAGCCACCCCACAGCGAGCACAGGAGGCGTCCACGCGGAGGCCCGCCCGATATAGGCGGTCCAGAGTCAGATAAGCGGTGTGGAGGTAATAGAGTTGGATGAGCCGCAGCCTAGCGGAGGTGATAAGCGATCGAGGTGCCATAAGGGCGTCCCTCCAGTCCGCGTCATCAAGGGGTCCCACCCAGACCTCCCATCGCTGCTTCAGTCCACTCCAGTCTACCGGGGTATTGTTAATCAGGGATTTGTAAATGCGGGATATTCCTCCCTTCCCCAGGCACCCTAACATCACCTGAGCTTCAGGTGGGCTATGAGAAGGCAATCTGGAGTCTAGAGGTACGTGGGCCCGGACCGCATGGCGCAGCTGAAGGTATCTATAGAATTGGGAAGACTGTAGCGAGAAGCGGGTCTGAAGCTCCTGGAAGGAACACATGTGGCTCCCCCGCCATATATCGCCCAGATTGGAGATCCCTAGAAGATCCCACTGCCGAAAACCCGCCAGTCCCACCACCTCCCGCAGCCATGTCCCGTGCCAAAGCGGTGTGAGCTGTGTTTTCGTCCCCGACCATCGGGTGTGCCTCAGAGCTGCGCGCCACGCGAGAAAAGGGGCCCGCACGACGCCGGGGAGCGACAGGGGGACCGTTGCTCCATAGAGCATGTTTTGGATAGAGGAGAACCCGAGGCATTGCACCTCGAGTCGATAGGCCGGATCGCCCCATCCACTCGAGAACCAGTCATGGATCACCAGTAGCTGGGTGGCCAAGTAATATAGATATAGGTTAGTCATGCTCAGGCCGCCGTCATAGGAGGGGACTCTGCAGCGATCTAAGGCCAGCCGGGGCCTGCCGCCGCCCCAGAGGAATTTAATCACCATCTTATCCAGTTCCCGGAACCACGGGCGCGGAAAGGGGCACGGAGTGTTTTGTAGCATGTACAGAAACTTGGGGAGGATCATCATCTTATAGAGGGCGACTCTCCCCAGCGGATTCAATGGGAGTGACTGCCACCGGAGCATATCTGATCTGGTTTTGTTGACTACGGGAGCCACATTGAGGGCCCAGCAGAGTTCCGGAAGGAGGGTGACCCAGATCCCCAGATCTTTAAATGAGAGTCTCCGGAGGGGAATATCCGATTGCCAGTCGAAACAATCCCTTGACGGGTGTAACAGGACTAGAATGGATTTTTTAGGGTTCAGATGAAGACCCGACGCTTGGCCAAACCGACGGAGAATCCGGCGGACCTGGGGCCCCGAGGTCGCTGGATCAGAGAGATAGAGGAGGACGTCGTCCGCGTAGAGGGCGATCTTATCGGGGGTCATACCTGGCCAGTCCCACCGCGAAGAGCGGGATCCGAGCGAATCAAGACCGCCAGGGGTTCCATGGCCAGAGCGAAAAGGAGGGGCGAGAGTGGACATCCCTGGCGCGTTCCTCGACCTATGGGAAACGGGCGGGATAGAGCTCCGTTGACTAAAACACGGGCCCGCGGGCTCGCATACAGGACCGCAACCATGGCACGGAACCGGGGACCGAAGCCCATGTGCTCCAGGACCTCACCCAAGTACGCCCACCCCACTGAGTCGAAGGCCTTTTCAAAGTCGACCAGCAGGAGGGCCATATAGGGGCGCCAGAGCGAGGTGCAGGCGCCGCAGGCAGTGTCTGGTCCCCCTGATCCGGCATAAATCCACATTGGTCTGGGTGGACCAGGGAGGCAAGAGATGGGCGCAACCGCTGCGCGAGGACCGTGGCATCGATTTTGAGCTCGGTGTTAATAAGGGATATCGGCCGGTAGTCCGAACAGGACCGCGAAGGGGGCTGCGTCTTGGGGAGGACAACTATGGTTGCTGTGTCCGTCTCGGGCCGAAACGAGCCCATCTCCACCACGTCCGCAAACAGGTCCCGAAGTCTCGGGGCCAGAGTCTCCCGATAGTGAGCGTAGTATTCCTGAGGGAACCCATCAGGTCCCGGGGTCTTCCCGGGCGCCAGGCGGCGGATCGCTTCCTCAATCTCCTGCAGCTCAATAGGCGAATCGAGGGTCTCAGAAACCTCGGGCAGCAGCCGCTTAAGCACCGCTCCATTCGTCCCCAGCAACTCCTCCAGGGAGAGCGTGGACGTCCGGAGTCGGTACAGCCGGGAATAATAGTCAGCGAACGCCTGGGCCATCGCCACCGAGGCTGTATGGAGGCCGCCCGCAGAGTCCGCGATGGCTGGAATAATCCTGCCTGCCCGGGGGTAAGTGGCCAGCCGGTGGAGAAGAGTGCCGTTTTTGTCTCCCCAGCCGTATACCCGGGCCACCGAGGAGCGCCACAAAGTCTTTGCCGCCTCCAGGGAGTGTAGGCGAATCTCTTCCCGCAGGAAGGCCAAGCGACGCGACCGTGTGTCGTCTTCCAACTCCCCCAGGTTGCGCTCCAGTTCCAAGGCTTGAGCTTCGCACTCCGCGAGTTTCTGGGATTGAGCACGTCTTTGCCGTTGCAGATGCCCCTTAGCGGCCCCCCGAATAGTCGCCTTGCCGGCCTCCCACAGGACGGCAGGGGAGGGGACGGAGCCCGCGTTGTGAGAGTAATAATCGGCTATCTCGCCACCGACCACCTTCCGAAAAGCCTTGTCATGGAGGAACCAAGCGTTCAAACACCACATTGGATGGGCAGAGAGGGGGGGGGGCCAAGAGCCAGGAGCACCGGCGAGTGGTCCGAGAGGCCCCTCGGGAGAATGCGCGCATCCTGCACCCCTGCACAGTCGGTAGATGGGACGAAGATGAGGTCGATCCGGGCATGGGAGTGATGGGCCACCGACGTGTGGGTATACTGGCGAGCCTGCGGGTGCCAGATCCTCCAAACATCACAGAGGCCCTGAGATTCAGCCCAGGTCGAGAGCTGCTTTGCGCGAGCGACGCGGGCCAGGGATACCGGACCCGTCGAGTCCAGCTGGGGCGCGTAGACAGCGTTAAAATCCCCACCGAGGATGAGAGAACCCGCCGGAAGCGTCGGGAGGAGGCCCGCGGTGTAGGAGAGGGCCGATGACAGGAGGGATGGAGCCGCGTAGAGGGACATCAGGGTGAGGGGTCGCCCCTCCAGAGTACCACATACCACCACCACCATGCCCTGGGGGTCCAAGTGCACCTGGGTCAGGACGAAGGGAAAGGACTTGCGGAGCAGGATAGCTACCCCTCGGTATCCCCGCGCAAAACCTGAGTGCCACACCCTGTCATAACCATAGCGGGACAGAAAGGGACAGTTATTGCCCAGAAGGTGAGTCTCCTGGAGGAGGAGCACATCAATCTCTGCGCGTTGCGCATATTTGAGAACCGCCATGCGTTTAAAACGGTCCAGAAGACCATTGACGTTCCAGGATAATACGCGCATGGCGGCCCTAGGAACAGGTGGGTCAGCCATAGTCCAGGACAGAAGAGGGGGCCATTGGAGGCGCGGCTGGGCACGCCCCTAGAAGGGAAGGACAGCGGGACATCGGGCAGTAGAGCAGGTCAAAGAGTACAAGATGCCTTGGCACAACAACAAGGAGGGAGTAGCCCCCCACCAACCAAACCTTCCCAATGAGGAAGAAACAACCCCAAACCAACCCCAAACCCCCACCCCCCACCCTATACTTCGAAAACAGAAGCATCTGTCGCCCGAACCAAATGGAAGAACCACCAAGCTAGAACGCTCGGGCTTGAGCACTAGTGGACCCCTGGTACAACTGAAGTCAAGCCTGATTCACCTGCCCTGGCCAAGAGCAACACTGACAGCGGAGCACCCCCCCCCCCCCAAAGAAACATAGAGAGTCAAATGTTAGGGCTGCGAGAGAGGTCCGAAGTGTCCACCAACTCGGCCCGCCAGCCGGGGCGACACGGCTCGCCGCCCGTCAGCCGCGGGACTGGTGGGCGCGGCCGAGGAGGCAGAAGATGCTCTCGACCCCCGGCGCGGCCGTCCCCCAGAGCGCGTGGTGATCACCTCCTCCGCCGTGCGCTCCCGGGGTAACGTGCGGTGCCGCCGGCGGGTCTTCGATGTCCGGGGCCTCCCCCGTCCCCCCCGCACACCCGTAGGCGAGCCGCGCCCAGAGCGGTGCAAGGGATGCTCTTCCGTCAGCCAGGACCAGGCCGCTCGTGGCGTGTCGAAGAACAATGTCTTGTGCTGGAAGATGACCCGGAGGCGGGCCGGGAACTGAAGCTGGTACTGGAGGCCCAGGGAACGCATCTTCTGTTTCACTTCAGTGTAGGAGCGGCGCAGTTCTTGGACTTCACGAGTGTAGTCCGGGAAGATCATGATTTTGTGGTTTTGGTAGTGGAGGGTGTCCGTGCGCTGGGCCTCGCGGAGAATGGCGTCTCTGTCTCTGAAATTCAAGAGCTTGAGGATGAATGGCCGGGGGGGCGCACCGGGGGCCTGGGGGCCAGGGAGCGATGGGCCCTCTCCACCACGAACGAAGCAGATAGGCTGTCCGCCAGCATCCAGGATCGGAACCAGCGCTCCATAAAGTCGTCCGCCCGGCCCGATTCGACCCCCTCCGGGAATCCCACTAGGCGCAGGTTGCTGCGCCGAGCGCGGTTTTCTGCATCTTCGACCCGGCGGTGTAGCTCCTTAGAGTGGGTGGTCAGCTCCCGAACCTGGTCCTGGAGATGGCGGATGTCATCCTCTGCGGTGGATATCCTGGATTCGGCTTCCGAGATGCGGGTGGTGGCGTTCCGCAGATCCTGCCGGAGAAGTGCAACATCCACCTTGACCTCTCCCACCATGCCTTCAAGGGATGCGCGGGATGAGTTGATGGCCTGCAGGATGGCAGCAAGGTCCGCAGCAGGGGCCGGGGCCGGCTCGCCAGTGGGGCCGGACCCCTTCTCAGAAGTCGTGAATTTGTCCATCCTGGTTTGGGTGGCCCCGGACGCCGGCTTGGTGGCCCTGTCCTTACCCATGTCGGGGGCGGCGGTCAGCTAAGCCGGGCAACAGGATGAAGACACTCCTTCAGGATGTTGATGGGTGCTCGGGATGAAGTGGAAGCAGAAAGGGGTACGACCGGGGGGTCCCGCGGCGAGAAATGGGCGGGCACCACCCGCCCCAGCGGTCAAGCCCCGGCGGGACTCCCAGCGGGACAGCCAGTCTGACCCCCGGCCACAGTCGCGCCCGTAGCCCCCCACCGACAAGGCGAGGTCCAGCACCGTAGTTCAAGGTCCCGGGCCCTTAGAGTGTCCCCCGAGTGCACCACAGCCGATAACCTCCAACGCCTCGACTCCTGCGTACAGCCCACCTCTCCGAGGCGGCGCCTCACCGGTGTGGTCCCCCAACAGCCCCAGGGGGGGCATGTCGCCACACGGCGGATCTCTTCGTCCGGGGCCCAGAGCGATGGAAGGGGGGGGGGAGGACGGCACACACACCCCCTCGACCGCCGATGCGCGGCCCGAATCAAGAAGGGCCCCCCTGCACCCGGAATTCGTCAGTCGGCCTCGGGCCAGTGGGGCCAGCTCAACACTGCAGCCAGGGGGAGGAGGGAGAGGGGGGGGCCTGGGGGCCCGGGCCCCCGGCTGCCGACGCACAGCCCGATGAGGGGTCTCCCCTCCGCACCCGGCCCCACAGCCGCCCCGGCAAAGCGGTCCCACGCAGCCGCACTCACCGCTTGCTCCGCGACACCAGTCCACTCGGGGGGGGGGGCCGTCGCCCCACTCCTGGGTCTCTGCAATGTGCCAGCGGAGCAGGGCCGCACCTCTCCGGTGCCAACAGGGCCCGCGGAAGCCTCGCGGCCGCCGTCTCCTCGTCACGGGCAGGGTCCGGCCTGTGCCCCTCGTGGGCGCCGCGGGCTCAATTTCACAGCGCGCCCAGGTCACAGCTCCACAGCCGCCACCGTCCGCCGCCGGTCGGGTTCCGCGGCGTCCAGGCGGGTCCCGCAATGTCCGCGGCGCCCCTGGATCAAGCCCGGGACAGCAGGGCAGCTCCACAGGTCTCTGCAACCCAGAGCGAGCCGGCCAGGGCAGTGCAGGAGGGATTCAGGAGGATTTGCGGGGACCGGCACCGGGAGCCTTACTGAAAGGCGTCCATGACGGTCAGGCGCCACCTAGCGCTCCTGGGGTCTCTGAGTATTTAATGCTAAATGAACATGCTAGACGATTTTGCTGACTGCGCAACAGGTCTCTCGATGGCAGCATCCTTAAAGAGTGCCTATGAGATAAAAGTCCTTAGCAGAGTGGTTATCGTATGAGCATGACATTTTAACCTCTGCTAGCTCATAAGCCAGGATGATAGTTAGCCAAATTTGTCTATCTATTTAGTTCATTGGAAGAGGGTGTCCCACCCTAATGGCCAGAATCAAAATAACTGAACAGAGAATCTGATTTCCGTAAAGATGTGAGTTAGATAGAAGGTCACTGTGGTTCCCACATCAAGGGAAACAATTAGACATTTTCAAGGCAGACAGGAAACAGAGAGAATAGAAAATAACATTATCATGGCATTCTCATTGCATGAAAATCATAAAATCATAACAAACCTTGGGTCCTACCAAGGAGAGTGACCTGAGCACCAACCATTTTGGGAGGAACCTTAAGTATAGAGTAAGGAGTGGACAATGTAAGGACTTTGGCTGACACCATCTTCATGCAAATGTCTTCAAGGACCATGATGGGAGAGTACCTGAAGACCCTTAGACCAGGAGATGTACCATTTAGAGAACTCAACCTGGAATATGAGTTTAAATGCTCAAAGCAAATTAGCAGACCAGGTTTCTTTTTCAATGATGCTAGTCAATGCTCCCATAACACTCCCACGGTGGTCTTTTGACAACATAAGCTAGACACGGAAAAGCTGAGAAAAATAAAACTTCTCTCAAGAAAGAAGGTTCTCAACTAGATCTAGAGACGGGAAATGTACATTTCGGTACTCTACGAATCCCTAAAATGCCAACGTCCTGAAGGGGAATTCAGAGTTGCAGATGTCATAGAAAGTTGAAGAGCCAGAGCTACTTCTTCCAGCGCTTCATCCTTTGAAAGGGTCAGCCTTTCGGAAGCCAAGCAAAAAGGCGCAATCTCATCATAGACCGGAGGGAAAGTATCAGCCACTTTAGTGGAGATGGATACATGGGCAAATCCCAGTTTCATTAGATTGGCATTTGATGTAGGAAGGTCAAAACAGTCTGTGGTTGTTGAGCAATCAATATGACAGAAAACTGCCTTAATTAGATACAGGAGGGCACCTGCTAAAAGGGGCCAATGCAAAATAGTAGTTATCGGTATCCTAAACAAAAAGTAATTGACTTTCCAGTGCCCAAATCACTGAAACAATACATTTGTAGAAGGACATTATCCTTGCAACTAATTTCAGACAAGAAGTGAACAGTCCATAGTCAGTCATGATCACTCTCACCTAAGGCAGGACTATGAGTCATAATATTACTCCAATAACCACTACCTCTTACCCTTTCTTGAAAACATACCTTTAAATAAAGATTGCCTGGGGAAAACCAACTTAGCAAATAAGTTGTTTCATTGGTTGAAACTAGACTGTCAGGTGCGTGCCCTCTTCAGCTGATTTCATATGCTCATTTTTCTTTTTCTCTACAAGAAAACAATTTTTCACCATAGAAAATACTCTTCTACGCCACAGCAAATCTAGGGATGATCCGTTAATTTTTCGCGTCATGGAAAGGGAGTTTCTCCAAATTGTCTGGAGTAAATCGATGACCTTTTGGGAATTCCCAAACTTTCAAGTCATACCACGCCACATTCCTCCACACTTATGGCAGAGAAATCCACAGTAGCAAATGCATTCAGGACTGCCTAGTATCCCTACCAGGTTTAAAATATTCCTGGCAGGTGGACACAAGGTATTTTCTCTGATAAACCTGCATTTCCAGACGAAAATACCTTTGTGGATGGCCCCATTACATTTTTGTCTCCTCCCTCACTTGGGGCATATTTAAAAGACCCTATCCCCACTGAAGCATCACTTTTTTGACGCTCTGGTGGCGTAGGCCCATTTTCAATATTTACAAAGTGGCGCTAAGCCACTTAGCGTGACTTAATGTCACCTTGTAAATATGCCCCTTTCCACTGCAGTCCTCTGTGGCAAAGGGGCGTGCAATGAGTGTTGCTGTGTGTATTCCACCACAAAACCCAGTGCTTTTTGATGCTGCCTCAGAATTACAGGGATGTGTAAATCTGTGGCAGTGTCAAAAATGAACGCCATGCAAGAGCAGGTGTTAGACTGGCGCACAAGTAGAAATGCTTTTATTTCTCCTCGTTTTTGAAAGAGCAGAAAGCCATTAATGATTGTTTATGTGCCGTAAGGGACACATCCCTTCACATAAACAATCATTAAATAATGACGATTTGCTACTTATGTGTGCTGCAGAATATAGCACACATAGAAGTAACAAATAGCCATTATGGATTGCAGGAAGGCACACTTTCCTCCAAATAAACAATCATTCCCTGCAATGCAGGCACCCTTGCACTATGGTGCAAGGGTGCCTGCGTTGCCGCTAGGCAGCTAATTTTAGCGTCAGCACTAGAGAAAATACAGCATTGTGCCATATTGTAGTAAATGCGGCTCATCCCTGTGTTTTGAAAATGTGGAGCGCGGAGCTGCCATATTTGGTGTTGGTCCACGCGCCGACATTTTCTAGTAAATATGCCCCAAAGTCTGTTGTTTCGCTCCAGCTTTGTAAGGAAGAACACTTTTAATACACATGGGCCATATTTTATAGACTGCTCATAAAAAGCAAATCCTGCATCCCCTAACATATCCCATCTTTGAGTTTAAAGCACAGCACATAATCTTTAAATCACTACTTCAAGGGCAGCAACAGCTGTGTTAAAAATATATTGTCTTGCTGAATCCTCGTTGTTTTGAGCTGGCATGACATAAGATCATGTTAATTATCAACCAAGCGAGCTACCATAAAAAGTAGGATTTTGAAAGACACAAACATGCAATAAATGCTGCTTTTTTAGGTCTCGCATAGGCAGCGCATGCGCTGCCTCTACGAGGCATTAAGTAATTAGTATTAAAATTCAAGCTCCACACATGGAGTTTCTCTTTGTTTAGTTGCTTGCCGCTAGTGAAATCTGCCATTGCTGTTGTTATTTTGCTTATTATTGGCTGGATGGCCGATGCGTCACTTCCGTTTTGCTCCATTTCTGGAGGAAGCAGCATCGACCAACTACAATTAACCTACGCTGCAGGGGGGTATCTTTTAATGGAGGGACTACTTTTTTTTTTTTTTTACATGCCGCCTTGTTTGCGCATACTTTAATATGCACGCGCCACTTTTCACGGTGTTGCAGCCCCCACCACCACCCGCCCCTTGCTCCTTGTTTGTCATGCTAGGCGTTGGCCAGGAACCGGGATTCCCTTCAGCCATGTCACCGCTGGAGAGAGGGGCCGCCCAGCAGGACGTGAGCGTTGGGCTGAGAGGTACGCTCGAAACCGAAAGGGCTGCCCTGCTCCTTCTCCCTGCAGTTTCACAAGGAGCCTAGTGTCCCGAACACCGGAGGAGCCCCAGGCCGGTACCAGTCCTGTACGTGCGATGCCTTTTATTTGGTTTACGAGGTCTCTATGACTACCGGGAAAGTAAGCATTTTACACCTCCTCTGATTCTGCTTCACTTGGTCAGCCATCTTGGAACTGTTAAATCTGTAATCTCAGTAAGAAAGTCTAATGTGTCAAACATAGACATAACAGCTAAAAAGAAAAGTATTTTGTTTTAAGTTGTTATAGAAATGACAAAATGGGTAAATAAATCTTAAATTAATTTTATTGTAGTCGCCTCGACATTATCGCAGTATTTTAAAAGATAAAGTAACCATTAATAATTTACAGTTTATCTCTGGAATTCGATGTTATTTTGTTACTTTCTACGGTATTTCTACAGACGCGAAGTAAATATTCCTACTAAGATGGCCGTTATCCCTGTCAAGTAATACCCGCCCCCCTAGTTCATGCAGGTCATCTCCCGACAACTTCCGTACTGAACTAGTTTAAAGATGTAAAGCCCGCAAACGTGGAAGTTGAGTCAGGAGATGATATCTCCTGTTTCTTTCGTGTTGTAAAGTGGCGTGATGCTAGCAACAACTAGTGATGGTTCTGCCTACTACAACCTGCGCTTCCTGGTATATCCAAATACATCATCAGAACACCGGCGCACTTGTAAAACTTTAACCCTGGGCACTGTTGACTCACTGAAGTTTCTCGCTAGCCGCAGACAGATCGCGGGCTGCCCATGGCAGAGAATGAGGACCACCATAGCGAGTGGAGCCGGATGGAGTCGGCTATCTTCAGCAGCCTTCGACACTTCAGGGACCTCTACCTGAGGAGGAGATGCTGTGAGGATGCATCAGTCGTACAAGAGCGCACTGCCGATGGAGAGCCCACCAGCGCCCTGCAGTGTCTACCGGTTAGTGGCCCTGCCTCCTAATTGCAGATCTATCACGTTAATTACTCACAGGGGAGTGAGATATATTTAATGACGTCAGAAAAAACGCTGCCCCCCCACCTGTGACATTATAAAAACATACAAGAAATTATAAATAACTTAAAAAGACGTGACTTCGTACAGTAGCTAGTCAGCTCTATAATGTGTCCAAAGTGATCCTTTTTCTGTCAACTGAAGCAGACTGTATGAGGACTCCCCGTGTAGTGGTGGAAGAGCTTCATGATTTCTCACAGAAGCTGCTATTTCAGACATCAACTATTTGAATAGGCCCATTTAGAGTTCAGGCTCTAGCTCTTCTCACCAGGGGCCATATGTAGGTGGCATACACTTTACCGATTCTTAAATACCGAATTTTACCGATTCGGTATTTAAGAATCGGTAAAGTGTATGTAGGTAATAATTCGGTAAATGTTACCGAATCGGAGTAAGTCGGTAATTACCGAATCAGTATTTACCGATTTTATAATGAGGCATACCTTCCCATTGATTGAATCAATGGGAAGGTAAGCCTCATTACCGAATCGGTAAATACCGATTCGGTAATGGGGGGAGCACATTCAAGGGTGGCAGGGTGTCACATTGACACCCTGTTGCACCCCTGATTCGTCCATGTGTGCACATGTGGCGCACATACATGCCCTAGGGGCATGTATGTCTGCCACATTGCACACTTCACAGTGCACAAAAATGCATTTTCACACCTATTCGTCATTTGCCACCAACTATTAGTTGGTGGTAAATAACGAATCCCCACACCCACCACACAGTCCCCCTACATCTCAGTTCTGTATTCGGTATTTACCGAATCGGTAAAATTACCGATTCGGTAATTTTACCGATTCGGTAAATTACCGAATACAGAAATTATCCCCCTACATAGCAAAAGCCTAAATACCGGTCGTTAACGGTATATTTACCGAAAATCGGCCGTTACCGACCGGTATTAGGCTACCTACATGAGGCCCCAGGTCCTTTTTGTGAGAGGTCAACCCAACCCCCAAATGTGTGTCTCATTCGCAAAGAATGAGACTTGATGTCTATACTTGCCAGCATTCTGCGACTAAAAAGATGTAGGCATTTTCAGGTTTTCAGTTAGCGTAACGGTTTGGTCACAGTAAATAAACAATGCGGGGCCCAATCATGACATAAAATTACATCATATGACATTAGACCGAGACGTTGCCCTTCTGAGAGGTTCACAAACAAAGTGTAAAGCTGTTTGCGTAGTAACGCTGTTTCATTGTGTAGGAACACTGTGCTCCAAAATGTACGTCTTGCAGTGTCTGTATAGTGCGAAGATGTGAGGCTGCATTTCGTGTTTTTTTTTTTAATGCTTGGGCAAGAGCAAAAATATTTTTCATTTCATACATTTCGCATTGTAATTAAGATCTAACATTATGCAGTGCTAAAAAAAAACAAGTAAAACCAATTAAGCATAGGGTTCTTTATCTTTTCCTAAAAGTGCTGTATGTACAAAGCTATCTAAGAGTTTGTGTACATTCCAATCACATAAATGGTTTATCTTCTCTAAAGGGCAAGTGCAATAGAAAAAAGTGCATAATCTGCTCTGAATAGTGGTCTATTGACTTACATTGTTTGAGTCCAATCATTCACACACAATTATTATTGTATGTATCAGTATAGAGCAACCACTGCATACAAAATCACCAGCAAAGACAAGTAAACCTCAATTCATAGGATCAAACCTTTCTCCTAAAGTGCAATATATACTTATAGCCAGAACTATCTGAGACAACCCATATACTCTAACCAGATAATAACATTTTTATCTTCTCTATAGTGCAAATGCAATAGAAAGTGCATAATCTTGTGCTAAGAAGTGCCCTACAATCTTGTAAAATGTAATTACAACTATTTGTTCACCATTGTGTTTTTATGTATGTTTGTAAACCAGCCAGTGGATATAAAATTATCAAAAAACTCAATTGATCCAAATACTATTAAAGTGCATTATTGCCAAGCCATAATTCAGTTGCTTGTTTTTCTATGGTACTAAGGAGGTACTACTAAGCCTTTTGGCCAATGAACAGCCACAGTTTACAGTGGATATCCACTGTAAACTGTGGCTATTCATTGGCCAAAAGGCTTAGTAGTCCCTCCTTAGTACCGCCTTGTCTCATTTTGTAACCTCCCATGGCGACACCCCCTGTTACGTGTGTTGTTGCTCGGTATGCTTTAATTACAGCCTCCGAGCACTATTTTCTCAAATAGCTTTGTCCTGCCTGCTGTTGCAGGTAGGACACGCTCTCTCCTAACTCTTTTTTTATTTATTTTTTAGCACACATTTGCAGAAGCAATAGGTCTTGCATTTGCGAGAGTTTAAGCTATTGGCATTGTAAATGCCTTTTATTTATCTGTTTTAAAAATAAGGGGTATTGTCATTTACAATGCCAGTAGCTCAAATTCTCATTAATGCGAGACCTATTGCATTGCAAATGCTTGTTTTAATAAGTTACTGCTTCCTCTTTCACAGTGTTTGTCTGCAGTCAGCGGCAGAGCTTACAGGATCAGAGGAGGAGGATGGCGAGGGCACGGGGTCAGGTTGTTTTCCTGCCCCGAGATGTGCAACACATTTAATACAAGTCAGTAAGGCCAAAGCAATCTCTGCGTGGAAATACAGGCCGCGGCGTTTTATCCATGAATTGTGGGCTCTGTGACAAAGTCAAGATTGAAAATCCGCAATCAGAAGAATGTTCTGTTGCTGCTGGAAATCCAGGGCTAGAGAAATATTTGTCGGTGGAAAGTTGAAGAAGGAGTTGTCAGAGTACTGTAAGTCATGAGCTTTTTATCTGCGCAGCTCTGGGCCTTCCATATTCCCGCTGTCACGGGCGCGCGGGGACGGCGATATATGCGCGCGGCTTTAAAGGCACACCGAGATTCATTGAAACAAGATGCCAGCCTTCGTGGACATGTCTCCCTGGCAGGAGAGGACAGCATTTGTATTTATAAGGATGCGCCGATGCACACTTCTGCCGCCTCGCAGTGTTTATCTTTCTGTTCCAGCACCGACAAGAGTAATTGTTAGGCATAAAACACTGGCTTCGCCGAATTAGCTGCCACGCGCTATGTCCTTTTTCCACAAGATTGTGTCTCTGCTCTTGTAAGTAGAAATGTTTATATCGGCACATTGAGAGCAGCGCAGAGAAAAATGCCTTCATTCGTTCTGAATTCTGCGCCAAGTCGAACTTTTCCTGTATCCTCACTTCGGCCTTTGGTGTCATAGATACTGCGGAATTAATTGTGGGTAGCTGGTCTTCCTGACAGCAGTGGGGCATTCTGCAGAACACCGCCGAAATGTGAAAACAAAGGAGGGCCAAAGACACATGCAATTTAAAGCAATTCACTGTGTTATTACTACACTGCGACAGTCAAATTTGAGTTTTTTAGCACAGGACAGCAAAACGTACATGAGAAAATCCCATTTTACTGCTTCACGGAATGCATGCAAAAGTTGCTTTACACGGGGAATCAGCTCTCCTCATAGCTTCAGGGTCTCTTCAGTGAGAGTTTATCACACTGTCCAAATTCAACTCCTTGCATCCTGGTTTTGGTTAAATACCTTTTCTTTAAACAAGGACACATTGACAAATATTATGGCATAAACTATAAATGCAGATGTATTTGTTACTATTGCTGAGGAGGGGAGAAGCACCATGACTCACTCGAGGCTTCGCCTATCATGAACCATGACTCCTCTCCACACCCTACTAGGGCAATAAATAGAATATTACACTCTGCTCATCAGCATACATACTATTGTCCTCACAGTTCTATGCTTTTACCTCACTCTCAGAGTGAAACAATCAGTAATACAACTCCAAGTTTGTCTACGTAATCTGTAATTTGGCTCAGTATTATTATTATTATTATACTCATTTGTAGTGCGCAACGAATCATCCCCAGGGGGATCTCTCGGCGCCTGAGTAGCAGTCACCTAAAGAGCAGCAGCATCTTAAAACAGCCAGGTCTTGAAAAAGTTTCTTAAATCGAGACAGGTTAGGGCAGGCACTGATCCCATCAGGGAGACTGTTCCAATGGAAGGGGGCTAGATGAGAAAAGGCCCGACCTCCCATTTTGACTTTCCTGATTCTCCGCGTGCAGAGCAGATTGCGATTGCTAGATCTCAATTGACGCATGGGTAGATGCAGTTCAAGTTTCTTCTTAAGGTAAGAAGGGTCCGTCCCCTGAAGGGACCTAAAGACAGTACATAAAACTTGAAGACTGCTAGTTTTCTGATAGGAAGCCGGTGCAGTTGACGTAGAGAGGTAGGGATGGGGTGCGTGCCGGTTTATTAAGGGCAAGGCGGTCTGCTGTGTTTTGAACCACCTGCAACTTTGATAATAGGTCCCGACCAGTAGAGAGTTGCCATAATCCAGTCTACTAACCAAGAGCGACTGAATTAGGGTTTTCCTTGCCATGAGGGGGATCCAAGGGAAGATCTTTCTAAGCATCCGCATTATTCCGAAACAGGTGCCTGAGAACGTTTTCACCTGTTCCTCCATAGAGAGTTTATTGTCAATTCTGGTGCCTACATTTTTCGCCTATTTTTTTGGTGAAGGCACCTCCCCTAGTTCAGCAGGCCACCATTCTGAGGTCCACAGTTCCTCAGCTTTACCAAACAACAATATCTCAGTTTTGATGGAATTAAGCTGAAGAAAGTTCTTCTTCCTCCAAATGGCTATATTTGACATACAGTTTTTAAACTGGGCTTTGGTCACTGCAGGATCCGCCTCTATAGGGACTATCACCTGCGTGTTGTCTGCGTACGAGATAGTCTCGAAAACGCAGCTTCTAATAATTGAGGCCAGAGGGCCCACATATATATTAAACAAGGTGAGACTTAAGATGGATCCCTACGGGAATCCCTTATCCACCCGAGTGGTCTGTGACACAAAGAAATCCAGATGGACATATTGAGTTCTGTCGGTCAAAAAACGTTGTATCCATTTAAAGGCCATGTCTCTGACACCAATCCCTCGTAGCTTATCCAAAAGGATGCGATGAGAGATGGTGTCAAAGGCTGCCAACAGATCATGGAGAACTAGCATAGACGGGGTCCTCTTGTCCAGTGCCATCCTGTCGGTGACTTTCAACAATGCGGACTCGGTGCTATAACAAGCACGGAAACCCGACTAGGATGAATCCAATAGGTTGTTCTGTTCTAAATAGGCACAGAGGTGACGATTGATTAATATCTCCATGATCTTTGATCTCCAGGGGAGGAGAGAGATCGGCCTGTAGTTTTGTAGATCAGTAAGATCTGCTAGTGCCTTTTTCAGCAATGGTTTGATACAAGCATTTTTCCACTAACGAGGAAATGTGGCTGTAGCTAACAAGATGTTACAGACTTCAGCCAGCACATCAGCTAAGACAGGAGTAAGTCCTGATATAACGAAAGGCGGAAACAGGTCTAATGGAGATCCAGATTTCAGGTGGGCTAGTAAGGAGCCCACTTGCTCACCCGTGATAACAGGGAAAGATTGTAGGCTCGGAGAAAGATGGTTTTCCTGGAGGGAAGCTCCCTCATAATCACCCTCTTCCGGTCCGAAGGAGCAATAGATTTTATCAATGGCTAGCTAGGTCCTCACATAACTCTTGGGTGGGTGGAGGTAGAGGATTATTGGCCCTCGGGTTAGTGAACTCTTTGAGAATCTTAAAGAGCTCCTTGGAGGAGTTCTTCACTTCCCTGATGCGGGAGCCTAAATGTGCTCTTCTGGCGGTGTTACAGCTGTTTAAATAAGCTCTATGTGCAACTCGGTAGAGCAATTTATCCGACTCAGTCTCACTTGTTTGAGTTTGTGCCCCTTCTTCAGGACCAGATTAGCTCTTATTATTAAAAAAAGATTTTCACCACCGCCCCCTAAAGTGGACCCTCATAAAATAACCCAGCCATTCTCCACATGTTGGCCTGAACTGTATCCGGCGCCTCTGCTACTCATGGTGCACGCGTGCTTTGCTGCATATGTCTGGATAATGCCACAGAGAAAAGAAAATACAGTTGCCTGCTATGTAAGCCAGGCATGGTGATACTACCCACAACTGTTTCATCCTCAACAACCTGCACTGTTGCAGGTATTAATAAGCAAAAAGCGACTCAAGTCACTAACTTCATTATACAACACATAGCAGAGAAATATATTTGAACAAACAGTAAATGTAATGAAAAAGTTAAAATGCTGTCAAACAGAAGGGGTAGCCAGCCGCTAAGCAAGCATTCACCAGAAGAAGTAAAGTGATATAAAGAAAAAGAACATATGCAGAAGTACAAGTCCACATGATATTAGATTTATTCTCTATGCACCTTACCCGCTTCCAACCAGCTCTGACAGATATGTTCTGCATCGAACGGATGCCGAGCTGGAATTTCAACATCAACACTTCTCATTCCATATTGCACATAATTATTATACAATGCAACAGAACATACAATGACATAACTACCACATATAGCTCATTCATCGTTCGTTAAGAATCATTCTCATTAAGAACCTAAATGTAACAGTGCATTGCTATGGATACTGATTTGCATGCCAAAGGAAGGTTGTTGCGTAAGCAAAGACTTCAGTCTACTACTGCTTGTGAATGCAGCAGTCTTGGCTGATTATCATATTGCTGAAGCTATTGATGATGATACTTGCAAGAGAGAAGAGGTCTAAGTCGCAGCTTGGATCTAGGCATAGGCACAGTTGGGATAATAGTCGGGTGGATGTCAGACACCATGAACTGTCACATATGATGCACAGGCTAGTGGGTTCCGTCTACTGTAGAAATTGATGGAAATTGCAAGATTTTGACTGACCTCTGGAACAAGAGGAGCGAGGGGTTGCCCTAATTTCTCAAGGGAGTTTTGGTGGTGGGATGAGAAATATTTTCCTTCAATATACATTTTGAGGATTATAACATTTAGCGGCCTGAGGTTGACTGATAATAGATGACAGGAACAAGAGTATGCATAATCCTGTACTTCGCCTACAGGTGCAGAGCCTACCTGGAACATATTAGTGGAGCAGAAGATTTTAAAGGTGATTGTGACAGGTGATAGGATATGCCTCCACTGGCCACTCTCCAAAAATCAGTAAAAAAACAGGGTATTCATATTGATAAAGCTTTATCTATGAAACTCCAAATTCAAGCTCTGGTAGGCACCTGTTTTGGGCTTCTACGAGCCCTGAGAAAATTCCTACCCCTTCTGTCAATTGATTCAAGGAAAAAAGTGATCCAGGCCCTAATGACTTTCAGACTTGAGTATGTAAATGTCCTATACTTGGGTCTGCCTGACTATCTCTTGAACCACTTGCAAGTGGTTCAAAATGCGGTGGCTAGACTAATCCTTAATCTGGCTCCTCAAACTCACATGTCCTCATATCTCAGGGCCCTGCATTTGCTACTAGTGAAAAAGAGGATTAAATTTGTGGTACTAATTTTGGTACATAAAGCCCTATGTGGTAATGGCGCCATCTACATCAGGAGGAGGATGTCGCACTACAGCCCTTGTCGGACTCTGCGGTCATCCTCCTGCCATCTGGCTACTGTTCCCAAAGTCTGCAGGGTTAGAACCGGAGGTAGATCTTTTGCGTATCTGGGTGCCCAAGCCTCGAATCAACTCTCACTGGCTCTTCGAGTGACGGTGGAATTGTCCTCTTTCAGGAAGCAACAAAAAACTTGCCTATTCTGCAACTAAAGTGTTCCTAGCTGTTAAGTGTGGAGTTGCCCTGCTAGTGCCGGAAACTCTACGGAATAGCCGCGGGCTCTACAAATGCTGTTTAATTCATTCATTCATTGTTGATAGCACTGTTGGCCAGTGCAGTGTTTCAAGTCAGGGCCAATTTGGTCTTTTTTCAGTTCTATGGCAAGCCTATGGGAAGGCTTCTAAAAGTTTTAGTGTTTGACAGTTTATCCAGTGTAGATGGCTTTGGTCCACTCCTGTCTGGAGTGCATGATAATCATTTTAGAGTTGTGCTGTTTTTAGAACTATACGTTGGTGAAAAGCATATTTGGTAACTGCTCCTTTTTGGTTGGGTTCCCTGAAGTCATTGTCCAACTGTACTGCTGTGACTTTTGCCATGGCTGGCCAGGGAAATAGGATCATTGAAGAATGTGGGTGATGAGTGGTTGAAGAATTTCTGCAAGTAGCTATGATTCAAGATAAAGACCTCCATCTTGAAAGCAGTCAGCTGAAGGCTGCTTTATTTTATCTAGCCTGCTTGCAAGGTAGCAATGTGGTTGAGAGCAATTAAGTCCAGACACTTTGGGGAGACTTTGAGTGGCATTGGTGTAGGAGTGTAAGACGAGCCGAACATTCCTAAGTACCCTTGTGCCATCTTTTACACCTTCTTTCTGGGTCCTAAGATGGTAGTGTGTACTTTGCATTGATAGTTGGTCTCTGTTCTTTGATACTGATGTCAACAAAACTCTTACTTTGTACACTTGACTTTCCAAGGGTAGCTAGTCAGAGTGATCAAGGCTTAATGTACAGAGTAATAAAAATTATACAACTTAAATATAGTTTGACAAACTAATCACGTAAAATAAATCCAATGTCTTATCAGAACTATTGCTTCTGCAAATAATATGAAAGAGGTGATGTTTGGGACATTTATGTTAATGAAAAACACAAAACACCAGAAAGTTCTATCATCTTCTGGGACTGGCTTAAATTCTCTAACTGATCTATGAACCTTGCGGCCTAAGAGGTAGCAAAGAAAGTACCTCCTATTTATTTATTTGGTGATTTTCTGTAGCATGCACAAGACCCATATCCAGGGTGTGAGACCACTTTACATTAAAATTATTATTTAAATATAGCACGTCTGTGAGACAAAAATATAATAGTAAATACAAAAACCCTAAGTGCAGATCAAATAGACACATATTCATTATGAAGGATAGAGTAACTAGATGTTAATGACATAACCAAGTTTGTTTAGGGGATGCAAAGATAAGAAAGGGAGTCCCAGTTAATAGAAAAGTAGAGTCAGGGAACTAAAGATCAAGGGCCCGATTTATAATTTGGTGGACAAGGTACTCCGTTGCACCCGAGTACCCTGCCTGCCATACCCTCAGTTCACCCCCCCTTATTTAGAGATGGGCTGACCTTAAGTAATCTGTCTACGATGGGCCAGCAAAGTATGGTCAATTAGAGGAATGCCTTTATACTGTCCTCCCTGTTGAGTGTGGAGGGTGTACTTTTTTTTGTACCGTGTCCTTTGTCATCAGGAAAAACTGGTCAGTGGGGTATAATATAACAAAAACAAAAAATCTATAAATAATGATCACCCACACCCTGCAAAAGTGTGTGAGGGTCATTATATTTTTGTTCTTTAGAAACCTGTCTGAAAATAAAAAAAAATGAAAAAGTAAACAGTCATCAAAATTGATGACAGACACCCACCAAATGTTTTGTGCATAGAGAGGAACTGCTGTAATGACTGTTCCATTCAATGCACAGAGATGGTTCCTGGGCCGGCGATCATCTCTACATTTGGTAGTCTGTTAGTGTGGCTGAGGTAATGTCCTCCACCACCCTGATTTATGGACTGTACTCTGGCTGCCAAATCTCAAATCAGTACCCAAGTTAACTGTTGACCAGTAAATTGTGATCAGGATCACTCATTTTGGGGTTGCTGTTTCATAGAAGGAGGGGACATTCTGACAGTGGGTTTTTCAGTTTTAACATAGCTAGATTGTAAGAGGTTATTGTTCTGATCTCTGAGGGGGGGTGGGGTGGTGGCATTCCAAAGTCAAAATAACATGACAGTTTATGGGACAATGTCATCTATGAGGTGGTGAATGTGAGTAATATCTGAAAAGGCTTCAGGTCTCAGCATGTACTATGGACAATACATCGCAACGATTACAGGTGCCTAATGGAATGTTACAGTTTTAATTACGGTACTATGATTTGCCTTCCCTTTTTTCTAACTTCTCAGTGCCAAGGATGGACAACTCAGGTGACCTGGGCATAGTGGCCTGAGAATCTGCAAAAAAATATTACAATTCTAACACTTAAAATTAATTGGGATGAAATGGTCTCTGGTTATCAAAATGGAACTGGCAAAAATGGCAAAGATGCAGGCTCCAGTAGCCACTGGGGATTAAACTGTTAGTGAAAAGTAAGTGTAGGAACAGTTCAAAAGGGCAGCATCACAACTTTAACTGTTCTAGAGTCAGAGTTGAACTAGTGGAGAACTAGTGAAAGGTTTTGGAACCCAAAGTAGGTCCCCTGTGGTACCGAACTTAATGGAACCTTCTAAGCCCATATCTTTTAAATGGCTTGTTCCAGGTCAGAAGTTTCAGGTGGCACGGCACCCAGTAGTGCCTGGGACATGCACTGTAGTTAGTGTTTCCCTAGTAGCCTTCAGTGGAACAGTGATTTAAGGTCAAGATCCTATTGCACATTTGAAGAAGCAGTACCCCTGGAAGACTAGGAAGTAGTTCCAGAATAAAGGAGAACAGCTTCAAACTAACTGGAAACTGCCATACAACCTAGGATAAAGGGAAACAGACCAGTGGGTGATCCAGGCACTTATAAAGTCAACAAACTCCGAAACAAAATCCAAGCCAATGCCAGCAACTCCAAGGAACTCTTCAACATCATCCAGGAATTCACTAAGCCCCCCAGCGAAGCCACGGACGTCACGCCCTCCCAGGACCTCTTCAACAAACTCAGCTCCTACGTCTACCTGAAAATAAGATCCCTCTATAACAACTTCAACAAACAGACCCTGGACACCGAATTCACTCCTCCCCCCAGCAACGACAGCCAGCATACCATCTCCTCCTGGACCCCAGTCACCACCGAAGACACCGCATCGACCATAAAAAACATGGAACCCCACATGAACCCCTGCCCTCTGCACATCTTCCACAGAGCCGCCACAGCCATCGCACCGGAGGTACGACGCACCATCAACACCACCTTCGAAGCCAGCACTTTCCCCGACGACTGGAAATGGGCAGAAGTCAAGGCCATCCTCAAGAAGCCCTCAGCAGATCCGACGGACCTCAAGAACTACCGACCCATCTCTCTCCTCCCTTTCGCATCCAAAGTCACAGAGAAGATCGTCAACAATCAACTAACAAAATTCATTGAAGAGAACTCCATCCTTGACCCCTCCCAATCCGGATTCCGCAGCAGCCACAGCACCTTGTGGCCCACTGCCCTTGGAAGGCCCACACACCCACGGACCACCCCAGGCACCTCCGCATCATACTCGACTCCTCCCTCTCCATGACCCGACAGTTCAATGCTGTTGCCTCCACCTGCTTCAACACCCGCCACATCCTTCACAAAACCTTCAAATGGATCCCCCTCGAATCAAGAAAGACCATCACCCATGCACTCATAACTAGCAGACTGGACTACGGAAACACCCTTTACGCCGGGATTAACAAATCTCTGCTCTGCAAGCTCCAGACCATACAGAACACCGCAGCCAGACTTGTCCTCGACATCCCTGGACATGAACACACCACCCAACACCTGCAAGACCTCCACTGGCTCGCCGTTGAGAAGAGAGCAACCTTCAAGTTACTTACCCACGCCTGCAAATGCCTCTACAACACCAGACCCCAATATCTCGATGAAAGAATCTCCTTCCACGTACCCAAGAGAAACCTCCAATCAACGGACCGCGCTCTCGCCAAAAAACTGCGCATTCACAGAGCCAGAACGGGTGTAAGAGCCTTCATCTAGATCGCGGCAAAGACCTGGAACGAGCTCCTGATCAACTTCAGATGCGCCCCCACTCTGCACATCTTCAGGGAGACCCTCAAGACCTAGCTCTCCGACTGACCAGCTCTGCATCCCCCCTAGAGCGCCTTGAGACCCTAACGGGGAGTAGCGAGCTTCACAATTCCCTGATTGATTGATTGATTGATTGAAAGTCTGGAAAGATCAAGAAAAATAATAGGCTCACCACTGGTAAACATAACATATATGTCTCTAGCAGACCATCAATCGTCATTCATGTTTTGTTCACAAAACTAACATATGGGATTTGATTTTTGTGCTAGATTAATTCCTTTTAATTAATGAATATATATATATATATGATGATATAGCGGAGTTAGCTGAACACATTGAAAGCCTATTAGAAAACTGAAATTGTAAGAAAAAAGCTATTTTAAATCATATTTCACATATTCACCTTGCACCACCAATTGCTCCCATTAGTTCAATGTTTCATTGTGTATGTAAATGTAAACATTCAAAGGAAGAAATACCACTGTTTGGTCCAAAGTATCACCATAGTTAACCTGCAGCCTTTAGAGTGAGTCCACCATTTTAGGGAAGAAAGTCACTGAGTCCTGATGAGAGTTCATGATTCGAAATTCGTTTGAATACTGGTAACTACCCTTACCAATATCGTTTGGGATATTGCTGTTCAATTAAACACTCCTCAGCTGTTATAAATCTTGAGATGTTATGTTTCGACCTCACTGCACAGGACTGAATTATAACTGAGGCCTTCATCAGGATGAGGATCCTTAGTTGTTAGTAATACCAGCTTCACTTTTTTTTATTCCAAAATAATATATAGGAGGGTTCTGTGTATGCCCCCCCAATTGAGGTCATTTGCATTAATCTTTAAAGGGAGCACAACGTTTTCTCTGCCTTTGTTTAATCAGTCTGTGAGCAAGGTGCCTTCCTTCAGAAATGGAGTGTTCTGCCTCCATTCTGCTTATTTGATATCTTGATGGTTAATGCACATTGAATCCATAATGCAGATCTGCCTTCTGCTATTAAAGCATTAAGCTTCTCACCACTGGTGCTATCCGTAAATGGTCTAAGCATCTCCTAAAACCCAAATGAAGAGGATACTTTGAGTTCCATAATTCCCAGCTAGTTGCTGACTTTTAAGGCTCTACACCAGGAGTCAATTTCTTTAAGCTTCACCCACGTGCACATAACTGGACCTTGCTCTTGTTCTTCAAGGCCCGCCAACTCATTTCAGGGGCAGACATCTCCAGTTTCACACCAGGGCACAAAATAAGGAATTTTCTAGAGGCAAAGGTTTGGGATTGACCACGGCAGGAAAACAACTATTTTCAAAGTCATGTTTCTGGTAAAAATACCACTCCCAACTAATACCATAGAGCTTATCCAGAAGCCCAGACAAATACAATAAATAGGCTCTAGCGGGCTATTTCCTATTCAGTTCAGGTAGGCATTACCAAGAACACAAGGCCAATGAAAAGGCGCGCCATGTTTAAAGGCATATATCTAACCAATCTGGGCGCATCTTTCAGGATATTTACACAAAGGAGGGAAGGAGGCAAGCACCAAGTGGTCAAACGAATGTCCCCAGTTTTCAGACAGCTGAGTGATGGGCTTAAAGTCTAAACTATCTCCTGGCATAAATGAGGCAGAGATCCTAAAGAAACAGAACCAGTTTTGGCCAGGTCTTTGTTCTCCAGAAGAGCCCAATACTCGCAGCTTTTCTATGTGTATTGCGTAATCACTTTCAGATAAGAAGTTATAGGAGGGCGCTATTGGAAGGGTGGCACAACAACAAAGGCAGCATACTGTGGGCCTTTCACTCAGAACATGGGCATGCAAACATGTAACATGCAACCACAATTACAGCACTCAAATGGTATATACCGCACTTGGGGGCATATTTACAAGCCCCTATCGCCACCACAATGTCATGACGTTGTGGTGGCGATAGGGGCTTCGCTTTATTTACAAGGCAGCGTTAAGCCACTTTAAGGCACCCCTTCATGCTATACTTAGCGCTAAAGAGGAGGGTAATGGGTGTTGCTGTGGCATTCCACTGCAACTCTCATTGATTTTGACGCTGCCTCATATTTACAAGGGTGGCGTAAATATGGGACAGAGACAAAATTAAGACCAGGGAAAACCTGGTCTTACTCTGGCGAAACGAGGAGAAATGTTTCATTTCTCCTCGTTTTTGCTGTTTCCATGTATGCTGCATTGTGCAGCACACATGGAAACAGCAAATCGCCAATGATTGTTTATGTACAGGAATATGTCCCTTCCTGCACATAAACAATCTTCCACTGCAATGCAGACACCCTTGCACCGTGGTGCAAGGGTGCCTGCTTTGGCGCTATGCAGCTAAATTTGGTGCCAGTGCAGTGCGAAACGCAATGCTGTACCATATTCTTGTAAATATGGTGCAGCCATGCATTTCTAAAGTGATGGAGCGTGTTGTTAGCCTTCTTGGTTTAACGACACGCGTCAGCACTTTACTAGTAAATATGGCCCTTAATTTCTGAAAGAAAGCTCTTTTCAGAAGCTGGAGGGGGGGCACCGCAAACAAACATCGGCGTGCCGAATACTAAGGCCGGTAGTCATCTCAAATTAAGCACTGGTTGCATATCAGAGGGTCAGTGTTGTGAATGCCTTTCTGGTCCTGTGTTTGAGCTGGAAGCTGGGTTGGTGTCTGGCATGGGTGCTGCTGCCATAGACCAAAGTTAATGGAAGTCCTGAATTCGGACAGCTACCAACACCTGCAATATCTTAGACTACCCTAATATGTCTGCTACGGGCATTTTACATACAGAAGAAGGAACATTTCTTGCTTGGACGTTGCAATTCCAGACTATGAGGCAAGAGAAGAGCTGAACAGGCTCGCGCCATCTTTAGCTAGAGAGATGGGATGGGGCTTTTTGTTCACCATTCACCTTTGATGCATTCACCTGAGTGATCTAAGGAACCTCCATTAAGAAAATTATTTCAGTTGAAACCACCATTGCCAATTAATTACAGTCAATATTTTTACATTAGTGACAGAAATGCCTGGCATCTGCCACCACAATGATCACCTTAATGAAAGATGTCATGAAAAGATCCCTTGGCGTTGGCATAGTACTGAGAGGATATTTTTCCGTGTCCCTTCGAGGTTTGTGTTGCGCGCCTACGAGCATGAGTGAAAGCCATCACCTTCGTCAGAGAGGGAGTTTGACTGAAATCTACTGCGTGGCGTCACGTTATCCAGGATAAGTAGTAAATAAAAACATTGTGATCTGCTCTGTGTTCACTGTGTGAGTAGCAGGAATTCCTGAATACATTTAGTACAACCACTGTGAAATCTCCCAGGCAGTCCACTTACAGTTACAAAACAGTCATCAGCGGCAACAGTAAGCAACAACAGAGCAGAATAACACCACAGAAAAAAAATGCTACAGAACGCAGTAATGTCTCATTTGAATTGCAAAATAGGTCAATTGTTTACGTGCTACCTGCTGCCAGTGTGATTGTTGTAAATAACGACATTTGCGTTGCCAAATTTACAGACACGTGTTATTTTCACTTGCACTGCAAGCTGAGGAGTACAATGGGGATCAGTGGTATTGTTGATAGGGCTAGCGGCGCCACTCAGGAGGGTAACACTGGTATTTATATTCATTTTAAATCTTGATCTCGGTGCTGTAAGGTAGGGAGAACCACTAGTCTCCCTAAATCAGTGATCAGGGCTGCTTGAATAGACAGATGCAAAATCCCCAGCACACGATTATATTATGGGAAAAATGTCTAAGTGCAAAGTGTGAGCACAAATTTAACACAAGTGCAATGATTCTTGTTCTCCTTTTCTTTTTATTTCTTCAGGTCTTCAAACAGCCGACGTGTTTCGTCGCTAACATGGGAAATCGTCCCGCGACTTCAGCAAGGCTTTCTTCTTCATCAATCTATCCGTTGTCTGTGGTGATATTTCCAACCCACAGAGGGGTTCTGTTCTCCTAGACATCCACTGGTGTGATCTATAGGTCTCCCAAAGTTTCTGGTTTCTCATAAGATTCATTAGCAGTTGTATTTCATGGTCTCCGATCGGTAGATGTCTATTCTCGTTCGTTTCCGAGTGCTGAAGAGTAGGCCGAGCAAGTGGCATGTTTATTGGATCTTATTCACTTTTCTTTTATGGTTTTCTAAAACTAATGGCACGGCCCTACCGCAGGAGCAGGATGCCACCACACACAACCTGCACTTCAGACGCTGCAGCCACGTGATATTCTATAGCCAACTGAGGCTGAGCACGGGGCGTGAGGGGCAGGGGGAATACGGAAGGGGACGCATTGAACTAGATCCTGCGAAGGTAGATTCCAGGTTCTTTGGGGCATATTTGCAAGGACATTACGCCACGTCACTTTTAATGACGTCCCTGAGGCACAATGCCCTGCTGCATATTTACAAGGTGGCATTAAGACACTTAACGTGGCTTAACGCCAACTTGTAAATATCCCTCTTACTGCAGCAGCCGCTGCAGCAAAGGGGCAGGCAATGGGTGTTGCTATGGAGGTTCCACCGCAACACCCATTGCTTTTTGACGCTGCCCCCTATTTACAAGGGTGGTGTAAATATTTGTCAGTACCAAAAATAAGCCCAGGGAAAACCTGGTCTTAAAGAGGCGAAACAAGGAGAAATGATTAATTTCTCCTGGTTTTTGCTGTTTCTATCTGTGCTGCATTCTGCAGCACACATAGCAACATCAAATCACCATTAGTAACTGTTCGTGTGCAGGAAGGTGTCCCTTCCTGCACATAAACAATCATTAAAAAATGGCATCTTGCAAATTCTATATGTGCTGCATTCTGCAGCACACATAGGATTACAAATCACCATTAGTTATTGTTTATGTGCAGGAAGGGACACCTTCTTGCTCATCAACAATCATTCACTGCAACGCAGGGCACCCTTGCTCTATAGGGCAAGGGTGCCTGCATTTTGTAAATACGGTGCATCCCTGCATTTTGAAACTGTTGGAGTGTGGAGTTAGCAATTTCGGCTTAACGCCGTGCTCCAACAGTTTCTTGTAAATATCCACATTTGTGTCTTGAAGCATTATCTAAACACTTTGCGTAATAGTCAAGTAGATCCCACCTGAGCAAGCGTGTCTGTGTCGATATATGCTGTCGATATATGCTGAAGAGGTTAGGATATTAGCTCCCAAGCATTTTGTAGATAAGGGGAAGAATTAGCTCCAATTGTTGCAAAATAAGAAGAGGATAGCATATATACTTAGTCAATAACAACAGAAACTTGCAAGTCAAAAGTGTACATACACCTTGGTAAAGTTTAATATTCCAAGGGAAAAAAGTCCCTGGGCTGCAAAGAGATGGTAACTTTCAAATAGTTTACTTAACTCTTTTACAAAGAGGTTTCATTCCTGACTATTCCCACTCACTTTCGTCGCTGAGTACCCAGACTTGTACTGCTGAAAAACCTCAAATGGTCACCATGTTTTTTTCCTGCAGAAAGTATAAATTCTTTGAAGGAAAACAAACAAAAACTGTCCCTGGTCGAATCTGCCAGTAGGAGTTCAAACGAATGGAAGCTCTGTATCTCCAAAAATCTGCTCACACCTGGAAAGGTTGTTGACTTGATCTCACCACATACAGGCCCCTGAAAGTATGGGCTGCAATCTGGCTCCCAGCAGGAGGTCCTGAGCTGTCCCTTAGAACGTTGCTGCCTAAACTCCCACTCTTTACCCAGAGAGGGACAGCATCTTTGCATCAGCTCGAGAACCGTAGAATAGCCAACCTCAATGACTAGCAGTTGACGATGATGGCGGTCCTATTTTGTAGAGGAGCTCCACCTTTCTGAGCAGACCTTTGAGACTCCAATAGGTCACCGACATGCAGGAAAGGGCTAATTTACCAATAAGCAACAAGGACTCATTGGTACCAATCTTATCCATCTGTGCCCAAAGTGCTTCAGGCCAAACCTCTCATCTTTTCAGGGGCCTTTTTCTAGAGATCCTTAAAGTGGCTGCAAATTGCAGTGATGTTTTTTCCGGGGCCCTGGAGGGATCCTGACACTACCAATGCAGAACTTCATTTTAGAATAACAAAAAAAGTGTATGCATCTATGTTGGTATGTCATATTTGTATTGCGTGAATATAGCCATAAAGGCAGAGGAGCACTGTATAGAGTCAAAGGCAAGCATGCAGTCAACAAATGATAGGAGAGGTATCTGGTTACTGGATTGTTCCTGCATTATGATGTAGTGTTCTTTAAAAAAAGTATGGGGCATGTGGCAGAGTGAGACGTTAGCCATCTTGGCTTAACGCCTCACTCTGCCACTTCAGAAACGCAAGGCTGCACCATATTACAAGGATATGGTGCAGCCTCGCGTTTTACCCTGCACTGGTGTCTGCGTGCAGGGGAGGATTGCTTATGTGTAGGAAGGTGTCCCTTTCTGCAGATAAACAATACTGAAATGCCATTTTGTCACTTCTATGTGGGCTGCTTGATGCAGCACACATGGAAGTTACAAAATGTCATTTTTTTTTACGGATTGTTTATGTGCAGGAAGGGTCACCTTCATACACATAAACAATCTGTGAGACCGGCCTCGTGGTGTGGGCCCTCCCGACCAGCAAGCCACCCTGCAACCGCACCGATCCCCGATGTCACTGACTTCCGGCCACCATGGCCCAACATCCCGATGGCCGGCCAGACCCCAACACGCATGCCCGGCTGAGGGAGAGAGAAACCCCCCAAGCCAGACTGGGAGGCGCCGTCCCTGTCACACCTCTGGTCTCTTTCCCAAGGAAGGTTTCGATCGGCCACCAGGCCCCCGGTGAGCGGGCGCCTCGCCTGCTGGGTGTCTGGAGTCCCTCCCGGACCACCTGAACAGATCAAAGGGCCGAGCGACAGGAAGTCCCGACACACCGCCCCCAGGCACCAAGACCCCTCTCGGCAAGGACTCCGGACTTCAAAGAGGAGGGGGAGTATAACAAGGGGTGCTGAAGGGACGGGAGGCAGAGAAGACCTGGACTGACGAGAGCCTGCTGACCTGGTCGCGGCTGGATCACTCCCCGAACTGAAGAACGCTACCCGAACTCTGAACCATCTGAGCCCTGCTGACGCTGTCGCGGCTCCCCGAACTCTGAACCATCTGAGCATTGCTGACGCTGTCGCGGCTCCCCGAACTCTGAACCATCTGAGCCCTGCTGACGCTGTCGCGGCTCCCCGAACTCTGAACCATCTGAGCCCTGCTGACGCTGTCGCGGCTCCCCGAACTCTGAACCACCTGAGCCCTGCTGACGCTGTCGCGGCTCCCCGAACTCTGAACCATCTGAGCCCTGCTGACGTTGTCGCGGCTCCCCGAACTCTGAACCATCTGAGCCCTGCTGACGCTGTCGCGGCTCCCCGAACTCCGAACCACCTGTGCCTGCTGAGTGACTCGCGGCACTCTCCTCCAAGGGAATCAGCAGAGATTGCCGAGAGAAGCAACATCCCCCAGCTCGAGGATTGAGAGCTGTGCGCAGGATACCCCGCAGAGACACTGACTCAAAGATTGTCCTGCTACCCCCATACCCCCATCACGCGATCGCCGCTGATTGTGGCGCTGTACTTGCATTTCGGATCATAAAGGTCCCTTACGTCTACGATAAAGTATACTGTCTTACGAAGAACTACTGTGTGGTGTCCCTCTGTCAGAGAGTGCAAGCGCAGTGTGTGCGATCCTAGGTGTGAGACCCTTCCAGGAAGGGCCTCCCTGCCCTTGCTCGGCCTAACTCTGGGAGAGGTGGGTCAACGGGTGGTCAGGAACGTATTCCGCAACCCCCCGGAGAACACCTTCCAACACAATCCAAGGCGTTTTGCTTTTTCAATGTGTGCTGCACAAGGCAGCACACATTGAAAAAGCAAAAACGAGCAGAAATAAAGCATTTCTCCTCATTTCGCCCACTGAAAGACCAGGTTTTTCCTTGTCTTAATTTTGGCGCTGCCTACTATTTACGCTGCAATTGTAAATAGGGGGCAGCGTCAAAAACAATGGTTGTTGCAGTGGACCGCCCACTGCAACATCCACTGCCCTCCCCTTTCACACTAAATACAGTGTGAAAGGGGACATTATTTACAAGGAATCGTTAATGTAAATAAGGCGAGGCCCCTATCGCCACCATAACATCACTTACAGTGATGCTGTGATGGCGATAGGGGCTTGTACATATGCCCCTATGTTTTTAACTCTTCCGTAAATTGAGGCATTGTTGGAGAAGTCCTTATGAATATGGGGATGTTATTCCAGATCACGGGTGCATAGCTAGAAAAGGCTTGTTGCCTTTCTTTTTTTCTTTTTTTTACACTTCTTAAACTTCAATCTGATGGTGGCCTTGCTGCAGGTGTGCCGAGAGCCACCAGAGATGGTGACCTTCTCTGCAACATAAGTAGGGGTGCTTGTCATGATGGCTTTGTAAATGATGCAGCTGGTTTAAAGATGACCCTGACGTGCAATGACTTTTCTCCTTGCAATATCAGGCTATTGTTTTCTTTCCCTCCAAAGGACCTCCATGATGCCTATGTGGGTTCCAGGCAGGGAAATTTAGTGACAGTCGGTCTGCTTTTAACAGGGCAGTGCTGCAATCACTGTGACCTTCGAAAGGAGGCTGCCAGATGAAGGGTTTCAGATGCCGCGCCCAGCTGAAGATAAACCAGTTTTACCCCTTCCCCTAGGTGAAGCTGGTGTTTGGTAGGCGGGATGTGTGCAGGTTTTGGCAAATGTCCTTTATTAACCAACCTCTAAATGACCACCTCTCCCTTGAGCCAGCACAAACTATACGGGATCACACTGCAGATTTCCTTAATGTTGAAAGATGATTTGTTGGTATTCTGTTTCAAAAGTACCATGGCCTTATTGTATTTTTAAACTTATTGAAAGCGTATGAGGCACAAATCATACCAAAATTAATATGAATTCAGCGAATATTCTATTACACTATGTAACATTTTATTGAATAAATTTCATGTTTATCAAAAACTTTAGTTAAAATCTCTCAGTCCATTCCTACACCTATTACAGTAGGATTTCAATTTTGTTATTTTGTACATACAGGAATAGAAAAAATATCCATTCATGTTATAAATGCTTGGTGTGCACTAAAGGTCAGCTAATCAGGACATGTGTGGTTCTCGGGTCCTGTACATAATATACAACAGGTTATTAGACTATTACAGAAAACTAAGCTTGTTTCTCCACCATGCATCAGCTATGGTGCGTAGTGGATACTCAGGGGCCGAGTCACAAGTTGCCATTTTTTGTACATTAGTAGTATGAAAATAGTACAACTAAAGTATTACAAAATGCTATTCACAAACCTACAATTGTAAGTCTTCACCTCCACCTCTCATATCTTTTCTATGGGGAGAGTCTAACACATACATTTTACTACTTAGGGGCCGATTTCGATGTCGGACGGACGGACTCAGGTCAGACCGGGAGTCGGACCTGTCGGCAGTCCCAAACCAGCAATTAGGATGCAACCAAACACTGTTCGGTTGCAATCCTATTCTTTACAATGGGAGTATGCATTCTGAACGGAATGCATGCTCTTATTGTAAAGAGCAGAGGTGCAGTTCATCCCTGCACCCGGTGGCAGGCACCTCAAGGTGACTGCCTCCGGGTGCAGGGATCAACTAGGTCGCTATCCGGAGGCCTTGCACCCATGCAGGCCCTGCTGGGAGCCCCCAAAGTCGAATCCCCACAGCCTTTCTGTGTCGGAAAGGCCAGCACAGAAAGGCTGTGGGAATCTGCTATCGTAATCCCTCGGGCGGAAAGAGCCGCCCTTGGGATTACAGGCCCCTTCACGAATGGCAGACGGGCTCTTCGAGCCCATCGGAAGCCATTCGGAAATCCCATTCAGATTCCTTTCCGACCGACCACATTATAATTGGTCGGTCAGAAAGGAATCCGAATGTGACATTTTGATGCAGTCGGAATGGCTCAGACCAACAGTCGGTGCCGTTTCTGACTGCATCGAAATCGGTCCCTTAGTAGTAAGTGTGGAATAGCGGAGGGTGAGTTGTTGAAATTAGGGGCATACTTGCTACAAAATAGGTGAGGTCAAGAAAGTAGTGAGTAGGGATTACGGGAGGGTTGAGGAGGAATTTCAGGCGGGACAGACACCCTCCCACAAAAGAGTAAGCCCATTGCTATTCATCAACTACACTTTTAAATCTACTACAGCTAAAAAGGCTGCAAAACTGTTGTAAATGTACTCCAGCTCAGACCTGGAGTTCAGTCTAGCACCACACATGGCCACCCACAAATAGTGCATAACCCTCCCATAGAAAACAACGGAGACAGGGACTTGAATGAATGAATGGAAAATCTTTACTCAATTATTGAAATAATCATAAAAGAGCATTACAGCAAAGAAAAACAAGGCCAATAGTACTTAAATATCCCTCATAAAAGAATGACACAATGGACATACATAGCTGCATAGGAAAGATATGATAGAATATAGTGCATAAATACTACTTGTAAGTAAAAAAAGAAAAGATAAAAATTAATAACATTCAGTTCAAATAGCATTTAAATATCCTCATAAAAGAATGACATATTGGAGGGGATTGCGTGAAAATTAAAGAGCCGGAGGAAGATATGACACAATATCATGCATAAATGTTACCAGTAAGTATAAAAGATACAAAAATCATAACAATCAGATAAAACACTAAGTTAACAACCAGAATTTATTAAGAATTCACTATTTTGTGCCAGTACAAGGCACTTTAAAAAAAGGCTCTAATAGCAAAACAGACATCTGGCTAAGATAACATTTGAAGATAAAAGAAGGCCGGTCTTCCCAGAGTTTTAAGAATTGGAAACAGATTCCTGCGCCAAAAGGGATCATTATAGCTGCAAAATAAAACAAAATGCTCCAATGTCTGGAGGGAGCTACCATCACAAGGGCAAACCAGTATGGAGGTTGGGTCAAATCGGTCAGGTGGAAAGCAAAGATGAAATCGAATCGAGCCCATCCGAAACTTTGCTAGAATAGATCTTTTCCATGGATTTCTTACAAGGGAGATATATGGTTTTGGACACATCATCAGTTTTTATGACCAAATAATCTCTCAAAGTTGTTGTGCCCAAGGCTATGATCTCTCATTTACTAAGGGTGTTTAGTAAACCGCTCTTTAATTTTCACGCGATCCCCTTTGTTTACCAAATGAGGGGAATAATACAGATCTGATCTACCTAATGATACTGCAGTTCTCCGAACATAATCAAGCCATGGGATTTTAGAGCCAAGCTTACAATTAAGGCATTCTTGGATCACATCACAACTGAAGGCAGTATGCTGAATACTACAAACCGCTACCCATAAGAAGAGTGGAGTAAGTTTGACAAAGTCTTTAGCAGAGTCTAGACTCAGTTCGTCATGAATAGAGAAACTAGAACTAGCGGGACCCAAGCCCAGCAACCTCCTGCAGAAGCAATTCTCCTCACACTGTATCTTCGAACAATCACAGTAACCCCAAAAAGCAGCACTGTAGGTCAAGACAGGGAAGCACTTCATTTTATACACTTCCATCAAAGGTAGAATATGTTTGCTGCCAACACTCGCACCAAACCTAAATAATGCCCTGCATGCTTGGTTAAAGCGCAAGCATCAGTTTGCCAGAGAGGGTAACCAACTGTTCCATTAATCGAAAGTAACACCCAAATAAGGGAACTCGCTGCCTCTTCAGGTAGTAGTCCCCTTAATGGATATTGGTCTAATTTTAGAAGACTGCCTCCCAAATGCCATATTATTTGTTTTGGATATGTTTTTGTCTAGATCTAAGTCATCCATGAACTTTACAAAATAATCGATAAGGCCCCTAAGGTCATTCGGGTGTGGGAAAGTAGCACGGCATTGTGGGCATATAAAAGGGCAGGGACAAATGCAGAATTCACCTTGGGCGTATCTTTGCCATTGGCAATCAGAAATGAGTTCAAACCATTGACATATAACCGAAATAAAATAGGGGCCAAAGGGTAGACTTGCCTAACACACGGAAAAGGCTAAAGGAATCTGCGCGTTCCCCCCTTACCATATCTAACAGAGGCATTGACCAATGTAGAGCCTCTGAGACGTCAATCAGCAGTTGGGGCATTCCAATGCTAGTTAAGATAACCCATAACTTAGATATATTGACCCGGTCAAATGCGCTACTTAAGTCCATAACTGCTAAGTACATGGCCACTTTCTTTGCTGTTACACATTTCCCTATTATTGGGTTAAGATTCATATACTGTTCCAAGGTTCCCATACCTTCCCTAATGCCTTATTGAACTGGGCATACAATATCATTGTGTTCAGCTCAGTCCTCAATTCTTTTTAGGATAATACGACCCACGATTCTAACTACAGAATATAATAGAGATGCCCTTTGTCAACCAATTCTGCTTTTTGTGTCCTGCTAGATACGTATATATCAGGCATAATTGTTCTGGTGGAGTGGTTAAGGGTCTTAAAGGCATTTAAGGTATCAATGGATGGGGTGTTAGGAGTGAGTCCATAAATAGACCCAAATTAGACATATTTGAGAATTCATCAGGGTAGAAATAGAAATTCCTCGCCATTTTATCCTAAGGCCCATGTCTTTTTGGGCAACAGAGAAACAGCTATCAGGTAAGCTAAAACAACCTCAATGGGGTTATGATCACTATAACAGTTTCCACTGACCCCCCTCCTCCCATGCACGCTAATTGTTCCATATCCCTAGATATGAAAAGATAATCAGTGGTCGAGCCTTGGTCTCAGCCAACAAAAGTAAGGGGTTGATCATAAGTATCCCCCACCGTATTCATCAGACTAGAACGCATAACACAGGGCTTTATGCAACCTCCACCCCCAGAGATCAGATGAATTAGTACATATTGAGGCATCACTAATAAACGAAGCATTGACATAGCCAATTGGTCTCGCCTTTGGGACTATATAAGTGTTCAGCCATGCTGCATACTATCCTGGGTACTACATTTATTGCTTGATTCCTGAATATGTGTTATATCAAGCCCGGATTGGATACACTTATAACAAACAAAAATTAACTGCACACAAAATAAAAGTGTGCGCCAAATTGCAGGCACGTGAAGTGTGAAGCAAAGTAAACAAGTGGCATTTTTTTGCTTAGAAGATTGAAACTAGAATCTACCTTAATAAAATCCAGTTCCTCACGCTGGAAGCCCGTCCATCTAAACACAAATATCCTTCATTCGGCTGGACATCTACGTTTACTGCGCTCCTAGAAACCTGAAAAGGTTGTAGTGCTGGCTTCAGAATACACTAAACACAACTGGATGTCTGCACATGTGTGCGTGCCTGCTTGTGTATGAGTGTGTTCAGTTACATTGTTTAATATGTGTATTTTAATATATATTATCTAGCAAATATAGTGCAGGCATGTCACCTATTTTGAATTCTTATTAGCTACATATCTATTTTTGCATATTATACACCACTATTGGAAATAGATGGACGGACTGAGGTGGGTGTTGGAAAGTCAGTGGGTGAATAAATGGACGAACGGCTGTAGATGGTTGTTGGAAGGACAGTGCACGAGTAGACCAATGGAGGGAGTTGGGTGTTTGAAGGACAGTGAGAAGGTAGATCAGAAAGGGGGGGGGCAGCAGAGAGAAACTCATGGAGACTCTAAGACAACCTCAGCCACTGGGAATAAGCACACGAAGTATCGGCCATCAAGAGCTGGAGAGCAGAGGCTACCACAGCCATCAGGAGACGCGGAGATGCTGTGGAAGGCTCAACCGCCAGGGGCATGGAGGTAGCAGCTGGCAGCAGAGAGAACCTCAGCCACCAGCTGACAATAAACAAAAGGAAAATGTCAGCCAACTGGGGCGGATTTCAGGCGAAGGGCCAAGCAGGCCCACCTCATTCTGGGAGTCAAAACGTTCCAAAGAGACAGGCAATCAGAGAATGAAATGCTCCCCAGGGAGTCACCAGGAAAGATACTACTCAGGCAAACTCACAAATGCAGATTCTACCCAGATAGCAAAATACTGCTCAGGGGCCACACAAACTGCCCGAAGACAGTAGTGACAAGGCAGCCAAATCCTGCCCCTTGGATTGACAGAGGCAGACACTGCCCAGGGTCTGACCGTCATGGAGAGAAACAGATGAACAGTCAGAGGGAGAAAATGTGCCCAGGGTCCATAGCCATGCAATCACATATTGAGACATGTCTTAATCCAGGTCCCAAGACTGAAGAAGAAAGTAGTCTGAGTATCAGGGAGCACACTCCTCAGCGGGGGCTTGAGGGAAACACACACACACGTGAAAACAGCTAACCTTGGCAGTGGGACTACATGCTGCAGGTAGGAATGTAGTGCCTAAGGATCACAGTGGGGATGCACACCTGGATGGGGGGTAGAGGGTCACTAATCGCGAGGAAGGGGGCACTTTCCTGGCCAGAGGAGAGGAGGGCCTTATATGGCTGGGCTAGGGGTCTGAGGCAGCACAACTAGGAGAGGCGCCTGCACACTCCTGGGAAAAAGCACACAACTAGGAGAGGTTGCGCAGCCTAGAGGAGCACACCTGGGCTGGGAGGGGGAATCAGTGCAGTGAAGGTAAAGTTCCTTCAGTGGGAAGGGGTGGATGCTGCATGACACTCACCTGCTATAAACCCAGGGGAAGGCATGAGGACCCCAGTGCTCCACTCCAGGTGCAGAAGGACGAGAGCTGCCCTGGCAGAAGGGAAGGAGCCTGGGCTGGAGCCAAATATAAAGAGCCTCACATGCCACCCTCTCAGCCCCAGCAGGGGAAAGAGGGTGGGGGAGAGGGGAGAGGGGAAGAAAGGGACAGAGAGAGAAGGACTGGGCGGGTGTGGAAGGGAGAGGGGAGGAGCTACAATGTCAGGAAGCGTACTTGGAGAAGGGGAGGGGAGATGAAAGGAGAGAGGGTCATGGGAGGAGGAGAGACAAGGTAGAAGAAGCGATGGGAGAGGAAGCTCTGACAGCCTGGGCTGTGTCTTTGGGCGTAAACAACCAATCACAGTGTTGGCTTAAAAGAGAGGCGGGTGCAGAGGAGGACCAGGTGGAGAGAGGGGTGGGGGGAGGCAAAGATTGAGGTGAGGTGAGAAGAACAAGCTGTACGGCAAGGACAGGAGTGATGCACTGAATGCAGCTCTGTAAATTGAAATAATGGCAGGGCTGAGTCCCGAGTGGAGATGGCAGACCATCTATAGAGTGAAGAGATAGCTCATGACTCGGCTCCAACTGGTGTGTGCGTCTGTGTGGGGTTGGGGAGTAGTAGAGGGGGGTCTATGGTAAAACACCCATCATGATAGCAACATTTGGTCAACATTCAGGGGGCAAATTAAGGCAAGGCAGGCTCATATCAAGCTGAATACATACACTCATACCCCGGCCAGAGGCTGCAATACAGCCTGTTGGACCCCCTGAGTGTCCCCCCTAAACTGAGGAGTCAAGGTGTCTCCTGCCTGTGGATTGGCCTCTGGGTATCTGTAACAACAGCATCAGTTTGCAATGGGTACAGGCGGAACTAGGGGCACTGACAACATGCATTATACCCAAACCACCTAAGGAGCTGGAAGATGTTGGTTGGGCAAGGCCTAAGGAGGTATACGCATTAGCATTAACATACAGCATAGTTAATTCAGAAACAGCGTTTTCTAGGCTATGCAGTGTGTCCAATTGAATAACACAGTGGGCTACAACTGTTTTAAATGTATCCAAGATAGTGTCCCAGTCAAAATTTAAAACTTTTCTGGCAGGGATCTGAGAAAGAACAGACTGTTGGCTGCAGGTCCCAGCGTTTTTATTTTGATTATTATGTGCTTGAGATCTAACATTGATGGCTCGCTGTTATTGGCCTTTCCTTTTCTCTGAAGGACCACGGTCGCTGCCGTTGGAGGTAATAGAGTCATTATTTGCTGCTGCTGGGTAAAAATGTACTGATGGCTCAGGTTCATTGGACGATGGGCTGGCTGGAATAGTCGAATCAGTAGGTACTAGGCAAGTTTGATGGCCTTACTGGCTCAGTGGAGGGGAACTAAAGCCTTGCCCCGCATCCAAATATAAGCGTCTCCCCACAAGATCTATCTCTTTGGAGATCATCCCAACAGTACAAGCTAAAAAGGAATCCAGCATGGTGCCATTGGGTGGCTTGGTGTTATTGCTAACCTTGACCCCGGGTTATTTGCACTTACCCATTCTATTCACGGGTTGAGTCCCAGGGGATTTTTAAAAAATTGATGCTCATAAGAACCAAGGAATATTTCTCCGCAAAAGTAAGGACCCAGATACATGCAGCCCTTTAAGAACCCCCAGCAAATGAAGGCTCATCAGTCGCTGTCAATTTGTTGGTATGCAAAACCAATGGTAATGGCCCAGCCTGACCTCTTCCAGCCGATGATGGACAAAGACAGGCCAGCCCTTGGCCTGGTCTTTACCCAGCATGTGCCCAGGTGTGTCCCGGGTCGTGGTATTCTGTTGCACTTAAGAGCACTATGGCAGTCCTAGTCCCTCCTCCTGGGCTTGCAGCAGGGTCCTGGGGTATAGAGTCCTCAGTGATGATGGTGGAAAAAAGCAGGTTTGTTTCGCATCCCACGCTGCAGTATCCTGTTGCACTTTGGAGCGCTGTGGCAGCGCTAGTTCCTCCTCCTCAGCTTGAAGCGGGCTCCTGGGAGATGGATTCCCCCAGTGTTGATGGCAGCAAAAATCGGGTTTGTTTGGCGTCCTGCGCCGTGGTATCCTGTTGCACTTAAGAGCTATGTGGCAGTGCTAGCCCCTCCTCGAGGGCTTGCAGCGTGATCCTGGGCAAAGGAGTCCCCCAGCGATGATGGTGGCAAAAAGTGGGTTTGCTTGGTAGCCCGCACCACGGCATCCTGTTGTGCTTAAGAGCACTGTGGCAGTGCTAGCTCCTCCTCCTGGGCTTGCAGCGGGCTATGGGGTGATGGTGTCCCCCAGCGATGATGGCTGTAAAGAGTGGGCTTGTTTGGCGTCCCATGCCGCGGTATCCTGTTGCGCTTAAGAGCACTGTGGCAGTGCTAGCTCCTCCTCCTGGGTTTTGCAGTGGGCTCCTGGGACATGGAGTCCACAGAGATGATGGTGGCAAAAAGTGGTTTTGTTTGGCATCTCCATTTCATTACAAGTTTGCCACCTCACTATAATAAGTTAGGCATTACTTATAATTGGGTAACCCTGTATCTCTTAGAACCTGGTTTTAGTAGATAGGTACTACAATGTGCTCTGTTGGGTCATTCAATCGTTTAGTTTAAATGATAATAATTAATAATCAACCTCAACAGTAATTAAAAATGTCAAGGATAAATCAGACTTACACCACACAATATACTTAATATAACATGTATATATCATTTTAATGTATTGTATTACATATGAATACTGTAGAATCAAATTCACAATAAGAAAATTGACAGGCAGACAATATGACAAGCATATTGACAGTACTCAATACTGAGAACTCCCCAGGAATGGTTCCTTCTACCAATAAATGTAATACCAACTCCCTCCCCCAATCCAACCTACAGCTTAAGGAGTCATTTTAATTTCTTTTATTAAGGCTTCATCTTCAGTACATCTTATTTTTACGGATGTATGTCGTTACAACGCACACTTTTACAACGCATGCACTTACAATGCATTTTTTACAACGCAACATCCATTACAACGCATTCCATTACATAGCATGACACTACAACGCATTTTTAAAAACTACCTTTACAACGCATTCCATTACATCGCATACTACCTTTACAACGCATACCATTACAACGCATAATATTAAATTGCATTTAAGGTAAGTATTAGATAGTATAGGGGTAAAAATTACTTTTCTAACTCCAGGGGGTGCAACAGTAAGGTAAGTGTTGGATAGTATAGGGGTAAAAATTACTATTCTAACTCCAGGGGGTGCAACAGTAGGGAAAGTGTTGGATAGTATAGGGGTAAAAATTACTATTCTAACTCCAGGGGGTGCAAGAGTAGGGTAAGTGTTGGATAGTATAGGGGTAAAAAGTACTATTCTAACTCCAGGGGGTGCAACAGTAGGGTAAGTGTTGGATAGTATAGGGGTAAAAATTGCTATTCTAACTCCAGGGGGTGCAACAGTAGGGTAAGTGTTGGATAGTATAGGGGTAAAAATTACTATTCTAACTCCAGGGGGTGCAACAGTAGGGTAAGTGTTGGATAGTATAGGGGTAAAAATTACTATTCTAACTCCAGGGGGTGCAACAGTAGGGTAAGTGTTGGATAGTATAGGGGTAAAAATTACTATTCTAACTCCAGGGGGTGCAACAGTAGGGTAAGTGTTGGATAGTATAGGGGTAAAAATTACTATTCTAACTCCAGGGGGTGCAACAGTAGGGTAAGTGTTGGATAGTGTAGTGTAATATTATGCGTTGTAATGGTATGCGTTGTAAAGGTAGTATGCGATGTAATGGAATGCGTTGTAAAGGTAGTTTTTAAAAATTCGTTGTAGTGTCATGCTATGTAATGGAATGCGTTGTAATGGATGTTGCATTGTAAAAAATGCGTTGTAAGTGTAGTGCGTTGTAAAAGTTGCGTTGTAAATGTTGTTCCCCTATTTTTACACATAATCCACAACATTGCGGGGAACTTCATCTGAACTTTGGCCCCAAGCTTCTGTAATTCACTGACGTTGCACTGTCCTTTTAACTATGTCTGACCTCACTTGAGAAGTATATTCTCAGTGGATCAAAACGTTCTCCTTTAATGCATGAGTTAAAGTCAGCTCCTTTACAGCGTAAGCATGAAAGTTCACAAGAATCTTACTGGGGGTGATTCGGTTTAAAATTGGCTTAAAGGGATCCTGGGAACTCTTTGAACTGCCTTGTCTGGGTCAATATCTGATTTATCCTGCACGACCCCCCCCCCCCCCATTAGGAGTTTGATCACATATGCATTTCTATCTCCTGCTTCTGTCCCTTCTGGAATTCTGAGCAACCGCAGGCTGTTACGCCTAAAGTGCTTCTCCAACCTTTTTTAAGTCAAGCATTAGCACTTTATTCTTCAGCTTTAGATCCTCTGTCACATGGGTGTTAGAATGCAAAGCAAGACTTATCTTCTCCATAGTCTCTTCCAGAATGGAGGGTCGTTCCACAAGATTGTCAAATTGTTTCTCTAATACACAGCATTTTCCCTGGATCTCTTTCTGATTTTTCTCAGACATCTCAAATCTTTTCATTATGTCAGTTCTAGAACTCAGGAGAATACCTTCAAAGGAATTATGGGTACCACCTTTATCATCCAACCGAGCCTGCTGGCCCTCCTTCACATCATTCGCCAACCCCACAGGCAGCTCAAGTGGGGCACGAAAGGAGGTAACAGAGACAACTGGTTGGATCTGCAAAATCTGTTCAAGCAAAGAACATGTGCTACTCTGGCAAATTCAGCTAGAATTTCAGCTAATAATCCTCTGACTCCAGCGGATAAAACTATTAACCTGTCCCGGGGAACAGGCAGAAATTGATATGCACTACACTCTGGCTCGGAAAGAAGGGAGGGTAGTCCCCCAGCTAAAGAACATCATTTAGATACATACAGTTCTCACAAGAGTTGGGCCAGTGAAGAAATTAATATCTAATTCAAGAAAGACAACCCTCAGTTTTGTCGGTAAGAAAGCTGGTGCGGTAGTTATAAAGCCAACTCCATCAGTCAATTCTTTTTTTTTAGAATAATGGAGACACAATCAGCTAGTAGATGTGGCTATAAGTCAGCTAGAACTAGATGATCAATCTCAGAGCGGCGCTGTGAGAGAAGAGGTGGCATCCATAACCATAGCTAATCGGTTTGAGCCCATTTGGCAGTGGGGGCAGGGGGAACCCTCCTGCCCACTGCCTTAGTTTGACCTTGTTTCTGGCCTTGCTTAATGTCTACAATCGTGAAGGAAACTACCCTGTCATGTTTGTTGGCATAGATATTAAAGTTAAACAGTATGGAGAATTTTGCAACATTCAGACTATAGGGAGCTAGAACTTTCAATAAGAGTGATGATAAAGTTATCAGGCTGATCTGGAGGGTGATAAACCAGGGCTTCTGAGAACAAGTGTGTGGGATTCATTTTTAGTGAAAAAATCAGTCCCTCAGCATTGGGTGCCTTTATTTAATTAATTAATTAATGCAAGCAATAGATAATTGCTAAACATCCGTCCATATGGAATGGACGGTCTTTATGTAGAGAGTAGGGAGGCAACACAGCTGTTGCTATGCCCAGCTAAGAAGATCTGGATATCCTAGTTTCAGTAAGAAATTATGCAACTGGGTCATATGCACTCATGAAATCGAATATGTGAACACTATGTTTCGGCACGAGTAGCCATTTATCAGGTAGCTTGTTAGGCTGAGGCTTTTTTCGCTAGGAGTGCGGTTCCTGCATCCATTGGCAAGACGAAAGGAAGAAGATCAAAAGAATGACGCCAGCAATAGAAGAAGAAGGACCATCATTTAAAATCATGTATATGTCAGGTTCGTTGTTGAGAACTTCTGGCTGATGGCTTAGGACGACGTTATAACTTTGAGCCCAAGTCTTGACTGTATTGGTCTGCCAGAGGTAAGGGCAACCCCTTCCAGTAGCCATAATGCTGCCAACACTTTTAGTGCCTAAGAGATATACCCTTCCAGAAGCCCCTATGGGGAAAAACCCTAAAGGGAGAGAACCTCAGATAACGATGGTAGACTCCCAAATGCTGAGGGCAGAAACTAAAAGGACCCAGCAGACTGGAACTGGACACAGGTGCACCACTGGAGGCACTAGCCAGAAGAGGGTCCTCCTACAGGACTAAAAGTGCCAACAGAAGTGAGGAAGAACTCAGCAGGAAAACAGAGGCAGCCAAACTGGAAATGTCACTGGAGAGAGGAATGTCAGGAGCATGGAAACACACCTACAGGAGTGAAAAAGTGTTGCAATTCAATGAGGAAGAACATTCCACTCCTTATATGACCTCAGGACAGGAAATTACAGCAAGAAAATGAGGCTGCCATACTGGATTGGGACATTAATTCAATAATAAATGAGTATCCTCATGATGGATTGGGGATTAGAAAATTCCTTCCCAGGAGTTCTGGGAAGTAGAACTATGTTGGCTTCCAACATGGTCCCCAGGGAAAGGAACGCCAAATACTGCACCAGTGGCCCAACTGCCTTGAAGATGTACCCCTGAAAATCTTCAGTGGCCCGCCAGCACACTGCACCCCACTACATTGAGTGGGACGCGAGGGAAGTTGTTGGGCGGGTGGTCCTTGGTGTAAAAGTATGCTAGTGTAGGACAATTACCTTGAAGACGCCAAGAGAAGAGCTCTTCCAGGGAGTTCATGGTTCTGAATAATTGATCTGTAGCAAAGGTCTTGGCACTAGGCATGGTATGGCTGAAGATGGACACAGAGAATCTTGCATCTTGTGGGCATGCCGCAGTGTCTATTTTGCGTGCCTTGGTGCTGGGGGAGCATGGCCTATCAAGCATCCAGCGCTCATCACACAAGAACAGAAATGGAGCAGTGGAGAAATAAAAAAGGAAGTGGGGGCAAAATAAAATGCAACTAGAGTACAGCTCATTTGTCCAGCAGGCTGCTTGCCTGGGGCACTACAAGGAAAAGAATAGATTTAAGTTAAACATAAGTAAGAAGATGGCGGACGTCTTTCAGTGAGTGCTTGGGGCCTCAGCCATCTCATGTTTGTTAAACCTATAGCTGCTAATCTTCCAGATGCTCTCGGCAGCCCCCACAGATGGCCTCCACCGAGGATTATAACAAGAGGTCTAGAACAGGGCACAGGTCGAGCTGTGGCACCTTGGAGGAAACTGAGGAGACACCAGCCGCCTGGCTGGTTAATTTGCAGGCAGTCGCCGTGGAGGCCTGCACCGTGACGCTCAACATTGATTGTGCAGAGGCTCTGCAGCACGTTGGACCACATGCCAACCCTCGCCAGAATGTGTGGGCCACAGCCAGACAGAGAATTGTGACAGCAGAGGACCATGCAACCCTAGGAAGGGAAGTGAGGAGGCCGGAGCCACCTCTCGTTTTTTCTCTCTACACTACATTGAGGGAAAGAACCAGGCCTGTCTTGAGAAGACAGACAGAAGGGAGCAACCTGGCCAACAGCAAAGTGCAAGGCCGATGTGTGGGAGGAGTTTTGTGGCTGTGAAGGGGTGTTGATTGGCTTCATGACCGGCGGGAAGCGGGGGTGACTAGAGGACGAGCGCTGAGTGGTGGCGGTACCTGGGTGGTGAGGGGGAGCCCCAGAGTGAAGCCCCAGACAGTAAGGGGCACAGTGAAGGACGTTAGGCAGCCACCCCACTGGCCATAGAGAGAGGGCTCCTGCACCAGAAGCCGTGGGGTGCTGCACAGAGAAGCCTGCGGGCTTATGGATCGGTGCCGGCACATCTCCCGCCATCTTTGACTTTGTTCCCCCTCTGGTTCATGCGCATTGGGGCTGGCAGCCAGCCTTCCTGTGGTGTGTCAGGGAGGCACACTATGCACCCCTTGCAGAGATTGGTGAAGAGGTCGGACCTCGATATGCAGCACCAAGAGTTATTTCAACTGCCAAGAGTCCATAAACATGGGAAGAAGCCCCCTGCGGCAACAGACACAAACAAAGATAGACAAATGTACAACCCGAGGCACCGCAGGGCCAAACTGGAGGGGATGGCAAAAACCATCAGCAGCATGCCTCCTCCTCAGAGATTGCCGAAATACTACAGGTGATTCATGCCTCATGTGCAGCTCTGGAGACCAAATAGGGGCGGTTAGTTGGGATGTGTTGCTGCTGAGGAAGGATCTCTGGAACATCGCAGACAAAGTGACTAGAGCAGAAGGGCGAATATCTGACTTAGAGGACACAGTAGTGATCCTAAAATCCACTGTACCCATCTTCACTTTAGCATCCCACATACTGGAAGACCGAGCTAAAGAAGTGGAACACCGGTCCCACAGAAACAAGCTGGGGTTTGTCGGGTTCCTGGAGGGGGCAGAAGGCACTTCTTCTGAGGTGTTTATGGAAGGCTGGATCCTGACATGGACCTCCAAAGAAAAAGCATCATATTGTTTTGTTGTAGAGAATGCCCATCGATTCCCTGGCGGTGAAGCCCCACCCCAGGCTTGCCACTGTACCCAATGTTACTAAAAGTGATTAATTATCGAGAGAGAGAAATGATCCTTAAGGCAATGTGAGACTCTCCTCCTGGATTCTGGTGTTTACCGACTATACTCGGAGAGTGCAGCAGTAGCGGAAAACATTCAACGTGATTAAACAGTGTGACTCTAATCTCGAGTCGCTGAGCGGCTGTGGGGCAATGCATAACAGCTAAGTGACCAAACTAATTTCTCTAGCCAGCAACAGCTGATCCTTTTGTTCTAAAGAACAGCATTGGGGGTGCCAGGTGACGTGAAGCCCTAGCAGGTTTGCAAATTTGAAAGAGGTTTTGTTTCGAACAATAGATGCTTCTTAGGGAGTGGAAGTATGGGGTGGGAGGAGACATGGGGCATTGGGCGGTTTGTGCCAGTTGGCCACTGTTTGTTGTGCACCACACACAAGAAATTAGGTGCAGAATAGGCAGGCTCAGACGAAAGGGAGAGGCATCACATACTAAGCATACACGCACACAATGCAGGGTCTCACTGTCATGATGTGAAATGTAAACAGCCTATTCGACCCTATTAAGGGGTCTATTAGGATGGTGGTCGGAAATTCACCCAGACCGCCATGGAAGCGGAAAACCACCGCCCACCGGTACCGTGGAAAAAATGGCGGGGAAATTAGGATCAACCGCCAAAAAACACCGACCGCGGCGGAACAGGGCCAAGAAAAACCGCCCGTAGCGGGCGAAGATGGCCACAATCTGTCTGCGGCAAACAGGGATGAATGGGAGAGCCGGCAGAAGAGCTGCAGCATAGCCCCCACTGCAGACGATCCGTGAAAAATATGGCGGACGAATGAAAAAACCCACAATAAGGCCAAAAAGTGCACACAGCAAACTAGCCATGCCCCCCCCCCCCCAAACACAAAACACACCCCAATGACACAACCACATGGCAAAAAGAAAAATACAATTCCAAGGACAACACACACAACACACCTGACAGCAATACCACATTTGGAAACACCCACATAGCTGAGTATAAAACCAGCCCCTTCCCTGACCACAATCCTTTGCAACATTCCAAGACTGAAGTCCACTAACCCTGACAACAAAGGATAGACAAACAACACACCAGCACTACTCACACCACACACAGCACCGCCACCACTTCCACACCTGCACTACTAACCCCCTGCACATCACACACCATACACATCACAACCACACCCACCACTCACACTCCTGCACCCACAACCACTTTGATCACCACACATCATGGCAACACATAAAATGCCCAAATTCACAGAGAGTTGACTGTCCTGGTAGATGAGATAGAGTGGAACCAGATTTGTTTGGTAGCCTGGTCCAACAGACATCAATAGCCACAAGAACACAAATGTGGGCAAGGATAGTCGAAAGGGTCAATGCAGTAGGGACCACCCCACGTTCCAAAAATGAAATCATGAAGCGGTGGCATGACCTGAAGAGGGTTGTCAAACAGAAGAGGAGCAAGAACCGTGAGCTGGCTCAGAGGACAGGCGGTGGCCCTCCCATTCCACCAAAACCATTCATACCATGGGAGGAGAAGGTGCTTGCCATACTGCATCCAGAGAGTCTTACAGGAGTACCCGGGGGAGTGGAGGCTGGTAAGTACAAACAAATGACTACCACCACACTTCTATGTACTGTCTTGCACAACTACAAAGCTACACCACCTAGGACAAATTCCATTCATCTGCACCACACACTCCCAAAAACATGTCTCACAGATCCAACATCCACTCACTCCCATTCACCCCAAAGGTAGCTAGCCACATTACCATGGGGGCATGTTCAGGCAGCCAGCACTACAACTCCCACCAGGCCCCCTTGTCCCACAGCATCAGCAAGGTGGAGCCCGCCCCCACCCCACCCAGAAGCATGTGTCAGCCATTACATAACCCACATCAAACTTACAGGTAGGTAGCCATCTTCCATGGGAGGGTGTTTGGGGGTGGGAGGCCTGTACCACTACTGCCACCATGCCCCCTGTCCCACACTTCAGCAGGATGGAGCACTGCCCACCCAGAAGCAGTTGCAAGCCAATGCAGTACACCAAACAAACTTGCAGGCAGGTAACCATCTTCCCTGGGAGGGTGTTTGGGGGTGGGAGGCCAGCACTACAACTCCCACCATGCCCCCTGTCCCACGCGTCCGCAGGATGGAGCACTCACTCCAACCCAGAAGCATGTGGCATCCACTGCATTGTTCACCTCCACCTAACAGGTAGGTATCCATCTTCCCTGGGAGGGTGTTTGGGGGTGGAAGGCCTGTACCACCACTCCCACCATGCCCCCTGTCCCACACCTCAACAGGATGGAGCACTACCCCACTCAGAAGCAGTTGCAAGCCATTGCAGTACACCAAACAAACTTACAGGTAGGTAGCCATCTTCCCTGGAAGGGTGTTTGTGGGTGGGAGGCCTGTACCACTACTTCTACCATGCCCCCTGTCCCACACCTCAGCAAGATGGAGCCCTCCCCCCACCCAACCCAGAAGCATGTGTCAGCCATTACATAACCCACATCAAACTTACAGGTAGGTAGCCATCTTCCCTGGGAGGGTGTTTGGGGGTGGGAGGCCTGTACCACTTCTCTTGCCATGCCCCCTGTCCCACACCTCAGCAGGATGGAGCACTCCCCCACCCAGAAGCAGTTGCAAGCCATTGCAGTACACCAAACAAACTTACAGGTAGGTAGCCATCTTCCATGGGAGGGTGTTTAGGGGTGGGAGGCCTGTACCACTACTCCCGCCATGCCCCCTCTCCCACACCTCAGCAAGATGGATCTCTCCCCCCACCCCACCCAGAAGCATGTGTCAGCCATTACATAACCCACATCAAACTTAGAGGTAGGTAGCCATCTTCCCTGGGAGGTTCTTTGGGGGGTGGGAGGCCTGTACTACTACTCCCACCATGCCCCCTGTCCAACACCTCAGCAGGATGGAGCACTACCCCACCCAGAAGCAGTTGCAAGCCATTGCAGTACACCAAACAAACTTACAGGTAGGTAGCCATCTTCCATGGGAGGGTGTTTGGGGGTGGGAGGCCTGTACCACTACTTCCATCATGCCCCCATCCCACACCTCAGCAGGATGGAGCACTCTCCCACCCAGAAGCAGTTGCAAGCCATTGCAGTACACCAAACAAACTTACAGGTAGGTAGCCATCTTCCCTGGGAGGGTGTTTGTTGGTGGGAGGTGTGTACCACTACTCCCACCATGCCCCTGCCCCGAACCTCAGCAAGATGGATTCCTCCCCCCACCCCACCCAGAAGCATGTGTCAGCCATTTCATAACCCACATCAAACTTACAGGTAGGTAGCCATCTTCCCTGGGAGGGTGTTTGGGGCTAGGAGACCAGCACTACAACTCCCACCATGCCCCATGTCCCACACCTCAGCAGGATAGAGCACTCACTCCCACCCAGACGCATGTGGCATCTATTGCATTGTCCACCTCCACCCAACAGGTAGGTAGCCATCTTCCCTGGGAGGGTGTCTGGGGGTGGGAGGCCTGTACCACTACTCCCACCATGCACCCTTGTCCCAGACCTCAGCAGGATGGAGCACTACCCCACCCAGAAGCAGTTGCAAGCCATTGCAGTACACCAAACAAACTTACAGGTAGGTAGCCATCTTCCATGGGAGGGTGTTTGGGGGGTGGGAGGCCTGTACCACTACTCCCACCATGCCCCCATCCCACACCTCAGCAGGATGGAGCACTCTCCCACCCAGAAGCAGTTGCAAGCCATTGCAGTACACCAAACAAACTTACAGGTAGGTAGCCATCTTCCCTGGGAGGGTGTTTGTTGGTGGGAGGTGTGTACCACTACTCCCACCATGCCCCTGCCCCACACCTCAGCAAGATGGATTCCTCCCCCCACCCCACCCAGAAGCATGTGTCAGCCATTTCATAACCCACATCAAACTTACAGGTAGGTAGCCATCTTCCCTGGGAGGGTGTTTGGGGCTAGGAGACCAGCACTACAACTCCCACTATGCCCCATGTCCCACACCTCAGCAGGATAGAGCACTCACTCCCACCCAGAGGCATGTGGCATCTATTGCATTGTCCACCTCCACCCAACAGGTAGGTAGCCATCTTCCCTGGGAGGGTGTCTGGGGGTGGGAGGCCTGTACCACTACTCCCACCATGCACCCTTGTCCCAGACCTCAGCAGGATGGAGCACTACCCCACCCAGAAGCAGTTGCAAGCCATTGCAGTACACCAAACAAACTTACAGGTAGGTAGCCATCTTCCCTGGAAGGGTGTTTGTGGGTGGGAGGCCTGTACCACTACTTCTACCATGCCCCCTGTCCCATACCTCAGCAAGATGGAGCCCTCCCCCCACCCCACCCAGAAGCACGTGTCAGCCATTACATAACCCACATCAAACGTACAGGTAGGTAGCCATCTTCCCTGGGAGGGTGTTTGGGGGTGGGAGGCCTGTACCACTACTCCCACCATGCCCCCATCCCACATCTCAGCAGGATAGAGCACTCTCCCACCCAGAAGCAGTTGCAAGCCATTGCATTAAACTAAACAAATTTACAGGTAGGTAGCCATCTTCCCTGGGAGGGTGTTTGTTGATGGGAGGCGTGTACCACTACTCCCCACCATGCCCCCTGTCCCACACCTCAGCAAGATGGATCCCTCCTCCCATCCCACGTAGAAGCATGTGTCAGCCATTACATAACCCACATCAAACTTACAGGTAGGTAGCCATCTTCCCTGGGAGGGTGTTTGGGGGTAGGAGGCCAGCACTACAACTCCCACCATGCCCCCTGTCCCACACCTCAGCAGGATAGAGCACTCACTCCCACCCAGAAGCATGTGGCATCCATTGCATTGCCACCTCCACCCAACAGGTAGGTAGCCATCTTCCATGGGAGGGTGTCTGGGGGTGGGAGGCCTGACCCACTACTCCCACCATGCACCCTTGTCCCCCAGTACAGGAAGATGGAGCTCTCCCTATCACCCAGATGAATGTGGCATCTAATGGCTCACCTCAAACAAACTAACAGGTAGGTAGACATATTATTCTGTCTTGTGACACCACTGAGCAGGATGTAAGCCTCCACCACGCACACACAGATGTGTCACATAACAAAGCCAAATGTGAGCACATAACAGGTAGTTAGCCAGTACGTGCACCTAACCATTTGTCACAAAAGAAATGGTGCCATATAACACCAGCCCTGTCATTGCACAAATATGCACACCGACCCCATTGCCAAGCACAGTTTGCACACAGGTAAGCAAAGGAAACTGCCACAGTTACCAAAGTGTAACACACCAATGCGCATGTAGAAGAAAGTCTAGGCACAATCATGCACAGCACCTATTGACATGTGCAGTGCCATGGGGCTAGAGCTACAAGGACCATTTGAAAAATAAGAAAGCATGTTTGGTGGTACAAATCAAGATAAGCACATGACAGGACAAAGGTATGCAGGAGATGACAATGGCCAGTCCATGGCCAGATGTGACGTCTGCCAGGTCAGACAAATCAACAAAGAGTCCTCAATGAAATAATATGTTGTGCCAGTCCCTAGATGTCAACAGGTCCCTGTAATCACAAATTATGCATGTGGCGCATGGTATGTATTGACACCTCACACATGGACAAGTAATGCATGTACCACTGCATCATGTCAGGAGGCACAGTAGTGCACATGGAAAACAATGTGATGATTAGTCAACTGTGTAGTGTACAAACAGTGAATGACACACAGCTAACACAAAGCTTGCGGGGTGCACTACAATGACCATTTCCCATCTGACCCACAGGAGACCAAGAACTCACTGCAGAGGACAACACCAGCAACCTGCAGAGCCAGTCTCCCCAACCCGGTACATGGACTCTCGGATGTTGACTCCCGAGATTCTCTGGACGATGCTGGTCCATCTGGTGTGCCAGGGCGCAACAGGTCCCAGGACCCCATCGTCCCCCCCACCACATCTGCTGCAATACAAACGTCTCTGCAGACCCCTGCTGTCACAGCCTGTGCATCCTCCACCACCACCATCACCACCATCACCATCACCACCAACATCACCACTACCAGCGCTGCCTGCAACACTCCCCCTGTCCCAGAGGATGACCACCCCACAACACCGACTGAGGAGGGCATGGAGAGGATGTGGGTGCCTACAGTTGTGAGGCAACAGGTCCGTGGCAGCAGGGTAGGTGGGAGGGGCACGGTCACCCACAGACAACAAGAGGCTGGGACCCAATCCCTGGACCACATCACCAGAGTCCATGGGGCATATGAACGGGCCCAGGGATGAACGGGCCGGTCGGATGAACTGTTGTGTGAGCTCATTCTGCTGATGAGGTCCATTGACACCCGCATGGGACAAATTGTGGACCTCTTGGGCCAGCAAGTGGCGGTACTGAGGTACAGGCCTGCGCCACAACCAACACCTCCACCGCCCTCTGGTGGGCCACAGGATGACAGTTCACCATCCTCCCCTGCGGCCACAGAGAGGGGTGAGTCCTCAGACCCCACTGGCCCTGCAGCAGGCACCCAGCCTGCCAAGCGATGAAGGGGCCGTCCTAAGAAAACCCTGGAAGTATCTGGAGGCAAAGCACCTGCCAAACGCCAGTCCGGAGCCAGCCATGATGGCAACCCTCTTCACCACTGCATTGACTTTTTGGACTGTTCTTCCCCACACTGCCTTATGAATGGCATCTGTCTGTTGGACTGGGTCACCACATCAATGTGGTGACTATTTGATTATCTAATTTACCATAACTGTCAACTCACTGCTCCACTAATCACCTCAATGTAAATGTTCACCCCCCCACATGTCACCATTGTAAATAAAAAAACCTTACACACATGTTGTTGTGTCTGCTCCGTCTTTATTCCAGGATGTGCAGTCTTCAATATGATCACAATGTACCAGGAGTATGGACTGTATGTAGGCAAGGAGAAGTTGAAGGCACCTAGGAAAACACAACAGAACAACATTCACTGGTCTGGGTGTGGCATCACAGACATCACACAACATCTACCATCAAGATAATCCAACATGCACACGTCACAATGGGCAACAAGTGTCAACATACACATCCTGTAGATGTTCCTAAATGACCTGTCCCAGAAACATTGCCAACCACCACTGAGTCTACAACTGGCTGATGTCACAAATCTCACATACCCCTTCACAACAACAGCAACATCATCAGACAATGGGTACGTTGTACACTGTCACCCACCTTCATGTGAAGTAGCGGGTGATGCGCTGTTGACGCAGGTCAACACCTTCCTCCTCTCCACTGTCCTCATCACTGTACACAGGTCGGTTTGCAGGCGGGGGCCTTGGCTGCTCATCGTCATCCAGGATCAGGGGAATCTCCTTGCGAATGGCTAGGTTGTGGAGCATGCAGCATGCCACTACAATCTGACACACCTTCCCGGGTGAGTACACCAGTGCACCTTCGGTCTTGTCCAGGCAGCGGAAATGTGACTTAAGTAGACCAAAAGTACGCTCCACCACACAACGTGTCCTCCCATGGGCAACATTGTAGTGGACTTCAGCCGGGGTCCTGGGATTTCCTCAGTGGGCTCAGCAACCAGGGATGGTTGGGATATGCAGAGTCACCTAGGTATGACAAACACAAATAAACATTGCAATGTCGCTGACGCAGTGGGCGGCAGGTCACACACCCAGCACACCATACGACTGGGCATACTCACCCACAATCCCTGCATGCTCTGGAAGCAGATTAGCCATCAGCTGGGGTACAATGCTGTTCCACAGGATGTAGGAATCATGGGCTGAGCCTGGGAATTTGGCACACATGTGTGAGATGATCATATCTGCCAGGCACACCACGTGTACATTTATGGAGTGGTAATGTTTACGATTCCTGTAAATGTGCTCATGTGCCTGTGGTGGTACAAGCCCATCATGGGCGCAATAAAAGGCACCAAAAATATGGGGGATGTGTCCAAGGGGATAGAAATCTCCCTTCACAGCTGCCAATTCAGGACCCCTGGGGAAATGGATATATCTGTCCTTGTAGATCATCATGGTGGACAGAACATCACGCAGCACCATGCTGAACATAGGTTGTGACATCCCACCTGCGCTGGCCACCGTGTGCTGGAACGATCCTGTGGCAAAAAAATGCAGGGCTGCCATCACCTTATAAGTTGGGGTGAAAGCTATTGGATATGTTCTGCGAGGCTGCAGGTGGGGCTCCAACATATCACAAAGGGTTTTTAGGGTGGCTCTCTCCAGATGGCATTTCCGGATCATCGCCTCATCCTCCATGTCCTCCAGCACTGTCAAGTGACGAAGCAGATTTGGTCTCCTCCTAGTTGAGATGAAAGTGGACACATGTCAATGCAATACATCATGAGATGGGCACATCATCTCATGTTCTGGATGACACAACGCCAACAGTGACTGTCATCAAAATTGAGTTACAGACCAGCTTACATGTAGGGACACCTTCAGCTACACAAATGGCACACCTGTCAACTTACACAAAACAAGTACCTCAAACACCACCTCGGTCAATGTGAATGCACATAGGGATATGGCCACATTTACCATGGGCACGCCTGGGAGTATAGCATCCAGCATATGTGTAACAAACCAACCCCACTGTCTCATACCTAGCTGCTATACCTGACACACCTTCATGCGTCATTTGAACCTGGCACACATCCTCAACACAATGATCACAATCGGAGCAGAAATGACGATTGTGTGCATGATCAGACATAAGAGGACATGCAAAAAAGAACATCATTCATTGAGACGAACATTGCTGTGATTGTCACTGCACCTCAACACATTGACATGTGTACACATTGTAGAGTCCATAACAACACTGTCCTGTGTACACGACCATCAATATCATAAGTGACTTGTGAGGGAGTACAGGCCAATCTACGAAATCACATACACAAACATGGTATGTGTAGTCACCAGTGGAGTAAATGGAACATTGGCATTTTGAGCACAATGATGTGCCATTGACCATGTGGGCACTGTGCACTGTTGTTGTTTGCCAGATGGCCATTGAGATTGTATGGCACCCAAATCACGGTAGCTACCGCCTGTCCCCAGCAGTGTGTCACCAGCACTCCCCATATACACAAGTGCGGTAGTGATAGCCATGGAGACATGCCCAAATGGTGGTTGGCATGCCCCGCCACCCAAATCGTAGTGCCCCATGTCAATGTATGGCACCCAAATCGCGGTAGCTACCGCCTGTCCTCAGCGGTGTGTCACCAGCAATTCCCAAAGCACAAGTGCGGTAGTGATAGCCATGGAGACATGCCCAAATGGCGGTTGGCATGTCCCGTCACCCAAATCGCGGTAGCTACCGCCTGTCCCCAGCGGTGTGTCACCAGCACGCCTCATATACACAAGTGCGGTAGTGATAGCCGTGGAGACATGCCCAAATGGCGGTTGGCATGCCCCACCACCCAAATCGCGGTACCCAATGTCAATGTATGGCACCCAAATCACTGTAGCTACCGCCTGTCCCCAACGGTGTGTCACCAGCAATACCCAATGCACAAGTGCGGTAGTGATAGCCATGGAGACATGCCCAAATGGCGGTTGGCATGCCCCGCCACCCAAATCGCGGTGCCTCATGTCAATGTATGGCACCCAAATCACGGTAGCTACCGCCTGTCCCCAGCGGTGTGTCACCAGCAATCCCCAGTGCACAAGTGCGGTAGTGATAGCCATGGAGACATGCCCAAATGGCAGTTGGCATGCCCCGCCACCCAAATCGCGGTAGCTTCCGCCTGTCCCCAGCTGTGTGTCACCAGCACTCCTCATATACACAAGTGCGGTAGTGATAGCCATGGAGACATGCCCAAATGGCGGTTGGCATGCCCCACCACCCAAATCGTAGTAGCTACCGCGAGTCCCCAGCGGTGTGTCACCAGCACGCCCCATATACACAAGGCATGCCCCGCCACCCAAATCGCGGTGCCCAATGTCAATGTATGGCACCCAAATCACGGTAGCTATCGCCTGTCCCCAGCGGTGTGTCACCAGCAATCCCCAATGCACAAGTGCGGTAGTGATAGCCATGGAGACATGCCCAAATGGCGTTTGGCATGCCCCGCCACCCAAATCACAGTGCCTCATGTCAATGTATGGCACCCAAATCATGGTAGCTACCACCTGTCCCCAGTGGTGTGTCACCAGCAATCCCCAATGCACAAGTGCGGTAGTGATAGCCATGGAGACATGCCCAAATGGCGGTTGGCATGCCAAATCGCGGTGCCTCATGTCAATGTATGGCACCCAAATTGCGGTAGCTACCGCCGGGCCCCAGCGGTGTGTCACCACCATGGAGCATGCCCTTACAGCCAATGGGAACCTTGACTGCGGTAGCATGATGCAATTTTGAAAATCGCTGTAGGCGTGTTCCGCCACTGTGGAGGCGGTCATTGGATGCATTTGAAAGATGCACCATCGCGGTAGCTACCGCCGGGCCCCAGCGGTGTGTCACCGCCATGGAGCATGCCCTTACAGCCAATGGGAATCTTGATGCAATTTTGAAAATCGCGGTGGGCGTGCTCCGCTACCGCGGAGGCAGTCATTGGATGCATTTGAAAAAGGCAGACCTTGACCACCAATTGCTGCAGGTTGGCACCTTTTTGGGGCTATATATGTGTGGGAGGGAGCCTCATATTTCCACTGCTTCCAGAGCCTGCTACCAGAGACCCCTCACCTGCTGCTGCCTCCAGGGACTGCTGCCAGAGACCCCTCACCTGCTGCTGCCTCCCCGGACTGCTGCCAGAGACCACCCACCTGCTGCTGCCTACAGGGACTGCTGCCAGAGACCCCTCACCTGCTGCTGCCTCCAGGGACTGCTGCCAGAGACCCCTCAACACCCAATTCTGCCACTGTTCTCTCATGTCCAGAGTGATGGCAAGGACAGAGAAGATCCATGCCAGCTCCTTCACAAACGAGGAGCTGGAGGTCCTGGTGGATGAGGTGCTCACACAGTACCCAAGGATATATGGTGCCCCAAATGTCGTGGTAAGTCCTCAACAGTGGGGGGAGGGCAGGGGGGCACACATGTAGTTGGACTGATGCAGCATGTGCCTGAGAGTGTGTGGTTGTGTAATGCACTGCCTAACACGCTGTCTCCAGGGGGAAGTTGTGTGTACCCAATGCCACAGGTTTCCCTGCCTGCACATTGATGTTTGAGTGACCTGTGTTGTGTTGTCAGCCATACCGTGATGCAGAAAGTTGTTCATGCAGGAGTCAGGACAGTGATTGCTTAGCTGAATGGCTGTGTGTGCCCCTGTTGTCCATCTCAGTGTGAGCCCAGCTGGCCTGCACAGTCCCCACCCAATAAGACAAGGACACATCACTTCACTTACAGAGTATTACATCAGTCTTTTCTCATTGCACTCCAGCTATGAGCCATCTCAGCAATGTAGATTGCACACGACCAGCCTTGTGATGAGGATTTTGGATTTGTGAGGTCATGTCCCTCAATGTGACATCCATGACACAGTTATCAATTCACAGGGCAGGGACATTGAGGGCTGCGCAGTCTTGGACACAGTGAGTCTACCCCCGAACACAGGTTGATATGTAATGTATGTGTTGCTCAACCTAAAAATGGCTTGGAGGTGTGGGCTGGCTACATAGGGGTTTCAGTGCTGGCATCCTGCATGTGTGTGAAAGGTGCAGGGACTGTGTTCCCCCTCACACCTGCATGCATTTACATCAGCTTTTCCCATGCAGATGTACCATCTGAGATGTATATTTGTCTCTGTTAGACATATATTTGGATTAGTGATGAGTTTGTATCTTGCTATTGTACTGAGAGATGTAGGTACATAACACTGTGTCACTGATCATTTCCCCCTCTTGTCTCTCATGCCTGCAGCTCAAGGTACACCAGCTTTAGGCCGTGTTGAGGGCCATTGCGGCCAAGGTGTGGGCTCTGGGTGTCTCAAACCGACGGCGCACCCACTGCCACAAGTGTTGGGACGACATCAGCCGGCTGGCAAAGAACGTGGCGGAGATGACCTTGGGGCTGCTTCCTTGCACTGGGCGTTTGGCATGGCGTAGCATGACACCACTAATGGGCCGCATCTTGGCGGTGACACACCTGAGCTGGATGCAGGTTTGAAGGAGCATCAGCAGCAAGCTAAGGGTGAGTATTCTGTGAAGGGTGACTTTGGCTGGGAGTGGCTGCATGTGTACAGAGCCTGTACCAGCGCTGGCCTATGTGATGTTGGCAGTGTGATACAGTGGCATGTAAGTGGCTGCTGGGCTGGGTGCAGGTGTTACGCATTTGCCCTACCTGTACTTATAAAGGTAATTTGAGTACTGTGCATTCCCATTGCATTCTGAGTCATGGTCTTCAGGTATCGTCTGCATTAGGGTAGTCTGGGGAATCCCATGGGAGGGAACGGAAGTGTGCCCGATCTGAGTGGGCCCTCATCAATGTGTCTATTGCATGCACTCAGATTTGGGAGGCCTACACATCTGACAACAATGTGCACCAGTCTTTGGGCCCCAAAGTACAACATGGTGGGTGGCATGGGCTCATGGCCATTGTGGAATGTTATGTTGTAGTCTGTGTCTGAGTTGTCCACTCCTGTTCCATCCAGATATGTCAGTCGCAACAAGGAATGTGCCCCCATCATGTCCCTAGGTGTGCTCAGAGCTATTTGTGTGTCTCTTTGAACTGAGCCACTAGCAGGGTGTTGTGCTGTGTGGTCATCATATGACTCACTTATGCCTGAATTTACAGTTTCCATGCACTTTTTGAGTCAATATAGTGAGTTAGCACAATGTGATTGCACAGGGTGGTGTGCAACATGTAGATTTAGTCATCTTTTGTTATGCATTGCTTGCATATGTTTGTTCTGTTGCTGCCACTGAACTGACCCTACATCTCTCTCTCTCATGCAGCATCTCCTGTGGTCACGGAGGGACAGGAGACGGACACCAGTGGGGGTGAAACAAGCACAACAGCTGCACAGGAGCCCAGTGACACAGATGTCACCAGCGCCTCAGAGGGGGACAGGTGTCTGCTGGAGGAATCCCAGCCCGAGACGCAAAGTACCACATCATCAGATGCCAGCGGGGATGCATCCATTTTGGCGGGCACAGGGAACGGGGACTCTGCTTCATCTTCCACCACACAGCGGCCAGTGCCCACCCTCCCAGCTACTTCCTCTGGTGCTACCCGTGTTCGCCTCATTAAGAGGGGAAGAGTATCCTTCACCCCGGGCACCGCTGCCCTTGCCCCGGTCCCCCCCGCTGCCATCAGTGCTGAGTCTGTGGACCTTTTGCACCAGCTGTGTGTAGGCCAGACAGCTCTCCTCAATGCCTTCATTGACCACGACAAAAAATTGGCACAGGTGGTTGCTTTCATGGAGGGCATACATTCAGACGTGGGTGGGCTGCACCGGACTGTCCAGGCTTTGTCCTCCACAGTGACGTCAGCCCTTCAACAGCACATACTCACAGTCCATCTCCGGTCCCTTTGTCAACCCCCCTGGCATTGGCCACGTCTGACGATAGTGACCACGGTCCATATACCTCAAAGTCACGATACAGCACACGAAGCACACAGGAGCAACAACCCAAGCGGTCACGGGCGTGGACACCATCCCCACAGAAGACCAAAGCCACCACAGAGCGCAAGGACAAAAGCCCGTCAGGCGACACCAGGGGCAAAAATGCTAAGAAGCAGACCTGAGGCTCACATGCCTCAGTGGCATCCCCATCCAAGGACTCTCCTGTCCCTAAAGCATCTCGCAAAGAGAAGCATACAGTTTCTGTGACCACCGAGAAGGTGGTGCATGCCAAGGGTACACCTAGGAAGGGCTCCAAGGCAGATTCACCCACCACCTGGACTCCCATTCCATGCCCAGTGAAGCAGGGGAAGGAAGGCACTAAAGGGGTAACACCTAGTAAACAGGGAATGGAGAGCAAAGGGGAAGCCAGGCAAAGCATTCCGCTGGATCCAGCACATCCCCAGAGGGAGTGCCAGCGTCTGCACCTGATGCAGCTTTGGTGGTGAGTGTTCCTGTTGTGTCCACACCACTTCTAATTGATACCAATTCAGTGAAGCCATTTAGGATCCCCAAGAAGTGGAAAGGGGCCCCTCCACAATCTCCCAGCCATTCCGTGTCTCCCGTCTGCATGACTCCACCTCCACGTGCCACTACACCACCTGTTCCAAGCAGCCCTCCGGCTTTCCAAGCCTCTGATAGCTCTACCTCAGCTGGGCCGCTCTCTCCCTGGTCAGGTACCCCGACAGTCCCCGAGACACAGCCAGCTCCCAGTCTGCCTGACAGCCAAGTCTGAGTGGTATTCACCCTCACACACCAGTCTCTCACACAGGTGGGCCTGTACTGCACATTGTTACCCCCTGACTGTGTTGCTGACCATGGAAAGGTACAGTCGCACACATTCTCTGTGCAGCCTCTCCTGGACATACTCTGCACTTTGTTTTTGCCACTGGCCTTGTTGCTCTTTGCTGTGTTCAAGTATTCCCTCTGCAGCTTCTCATGGACATACTCTGCACTTTGCCCTGCCCACTGGCCTTGTTGCTCTTTGCTGTGTTCAAGTATTCCCTGTGCAGCTTCTCATGGACATACTCTGCACTTTGCCCTGCCCACTAGCCTTGTTGTTCACTGCTGTTTTGCCCTTGTTTGTGCAGCTTCTCATGGACATACTCTGCACTTTGCCCTGCCAACTGGACTTGTCTTTCACTGCTGTGTGCCCCTTGCTTGTGCAGCTTCTCATGGACATAATCTTCACTTTGCCCTTCCCACTGGCCTTGTTGTTCACTTCTGTTCTGCCCTTGCCTGTGCAGCTTCTCATGGACATACTCTGGACCCTGGACTGGCCACTGGCCTTGCTGTTTTGCCCTTGCCTGTGCAGCTTCTCATGGACATACTCTGCCCTTTGCCCTGCCAACTGGCCTTGTCATTCACTGCTGTATGCCCCTTGCCTGTGCTGCTTCTCATGGACATACTCTGCACTTTGCCCTGCCCACTGGCCTTGTTGTTCACTGCTGTTTTGCCCTTGCCTGTGCAGCTTCTCATGGACATACTCTGGACCCCGGACTGGCCACTGGCCTTGCTGTTTTGCCCTTGCCTGTGCAGCTTCTCATGGACATACTCTGCCCTTTTCCCTGCCAACTGGCCTTGTCATTCACTGCTGTATACCCCTTGCCTGTGCTGCTTCTCATGGACATACTCTGCACTTTGCACTGCCCACTGGCCTTGTTGTTCACTGCTGTTTTGCCCTTGACTGTGCAGCTTCTCATGGACATACTCAGCACACTGGACTGGCCACTGGCCTTGGTGTTTTGCCCTTGCCTGTGCAGCTTCTCATGGACATACTCTGCACCCTGGACTGGCCACTGGCCTTGCTGTTTTGCCCTTGCCTGTGCAGCTTCTCATGGACATACTCTGCACTTTGCCCTGCCAACTGGCCCTGTCATTCACTGCTGTGTGCCCCTTGATTGTGCAGCTTCTCATGGACATACTCTGCACTTTGCCCTGCCCACTGGCCTTGTTGTCCACTGATTTTTTGCCCTTGCCTGTGCAGCTTCTCATGGACATATTCAGCACCCTGGACTGGCTACTGGCCTTGTTCACTGTTGTTTTACCCTTGACTGTGCAGCTTCTCATGGACATACTCAGCACCCTGGACTGGCCACTGGCCTTGCTGTTTTGCCTTGCCTGTGCAGCTTCTCATGGACATACTCCGCACCTTGCCCTGCCAACTGGCCTTGTCATTCACTGCTGTGTGCCCCTTGCCTGTGCAACTTCTCATGGACATACTCTGCACTTTGCCCTGCCCACTGGCCTTGTTGCTCTTTGCTGTGTTCAAGTATTCCCTGTGCAGCCTCTCATGGACATACTCTGCATTTTGTGCCTTGCTCTTCTCTTCTCATGGTGCCTATCTGTGAATATGTGAATAAAGACAGTTGCTTCTGTTGTCTGTTTTGTCAGTGTCCTTACTGAAAAAAAGTTCATTTGCTGTGTGTATATGGTTTACTGTGCCCCATGGTCTGTGTGCCACTTCAACATAGCCAATGTCTTGGCTCACTTACTCTATTTTTACAGGGGTGACAGAGACTTCAGTTCTTCCTGACCCAGATACTTGTGGGGACAATGATGTCAATTTTAAATGGAAAGCAGTTGTCATTTTCTTAATTTGTTCATGTTGGCTATATTGTACACACCAGGTTGGGGGGCACTGCCAGCACAGAGTGGGATTCTATCCACAGTTTTACAGGCAGGCTGGCCAGGATCATCATGTATGTGTATTCTTCCTTTATGTGGGCCCAGTGGTGTATGTGTGTGGTCATCTTATGATGGCCAGTCATCCTAGTCCCATGGGTTACTTTCAATGTGTGCTCTTGGGTGGTCAAGAAGTGTGCTGTGTGAAGGGGGTGAGTTTGTCGGGAGTGTTGATGTGTGCATGCCCCCGCATTGTCGACTACACGCATGTGTCACCCAGGAGTTGTATGCCTGTTGTTTTGATTGTTCAGCCCAGTGGATTTGGTTTTATGCACACGTGCGAGTTGTGTGTTGTGCACTGTGCAGTGTGTTGGTGTGTCCTTGCAGTTCTGGCTGACTCCTACTTGTTGTTTTTGTCACTTGTGAGTATGCAAAGTGTGTGACTGTGGCACTGTGTTGTTGTTCATCCATGTGTCTTGTTACTGTTTGTGGAGACTGTGCAGACCTGCTGCTCCACACTGCCATTGTGGTTGTGTTTTCTCATGCATTGCTGTCACATGGTGCCTTTGTGCCTCCAGTATGGCATGTTGTGTGTGTTGTCATACCATCCCCTATCTGTGCTTCAGATGCCTACCCATTGTGAGTCTGCACTACCTCTATTTGTGTATGGTACACTCCTGCCATGTCCCCTACTGACATGCAGTACACTTCACTTTGATGTCAGCTGTCCCCTTGCTTTACAATTGTGTGTGCCTCCCCATCACTTCATTTGTGGCAGTGTGCTCTGTGGTGCAGTTCTTTGGCCAGGATCAATGTGTCACTCATGGCATTTCCCCAATGGGTTATATGTGATGTTCTTGTGCTGTTTGGCAGCCATGGGGGCATATTAGCAAGGGCTTCATCGCCGCTTTAGCGGCACTTTTTGCCGCCAAAGCGGCGATTTTTTTTATCGCCCTATTAGCAAGCTGTCGCTAACAGAAGTTAGCGACAGCTTTCAGGCAATAGCGACCGTTTGGGGCCCGCTTTGCATGTCAGCGATATTTATTGCTAATGACATGCAAAGTGGGCGCACCCAAACTGTTAGCGACGGAAAGCAGTCGCTAACACAGCTATCGCCTATTAGCAATGCAGGCTGTGTGATAAAAAAAAGTCACGCTAAGCGCGATTATTGCCAGTATCTAACACCTCCACAAAACCTTACTTACCTGTGTAATCAATGGGAGGTGGATTGTAAGGTTAGGTCCCCATTGGCGTTAATGCGTGAATATCGCTGGATTTCCAGCGATATTCACACAGTTAGCCGCTATCGCTGGATATTGTATCACATTAGAGATAAATGTTGCTAATAGCGTGTTATCTCTGCGATAATATCTGCCGATAGGCGGCGATAAAAAAAACGTGCTAATCACGTTTTGCGGAAAATACCGCATGTCCTTGCTAATATGCCCCATGGAGCTCATATGCAGTTCAACTGTGTGTGCTGCCCAGTCCTCTGGTCAAGTTGTTTCCACCTTTCTGTCCCAGACTTGTGCATCTGTTGGTGTTGTGTTGTATATATGTGTGTTGGCTGTGGTACTGGTTCACATCCTGGGTGTGCTGTTGTCTTTGTGCTGTGCTGATTGGTGTTGTGTGGGTTAATGTTATATCACTAATGTCTGTGTGGGGCTGGTATGCTTTGTGTGCACACACTGCTTGTTGTGCATGCAGTGCTGTGTGTGTATGTTGCCTTGTCATTGCCTGGTGTGCATCCCCTGATGTCCTGCTGTGTTTGCTATGTGATTTTTTTGCCTGTGCATCTGTTGTTTGTTTGATGTGGCTGTGTTGTTCTGTGATGGTGCACTTCTTGTCTGTGTTGTGGTATGTTGTCTGTGAATTGTTCCTGAGTGATGAGGTTGTGCATTCCTGTTGTGTCTGTGCTCCCATTGCCTTTTCACAGTTTAGCTGCACAGGGCATGTCTGTTCTTGTTGTGGTTCTGTGTGTGTTTCTGTTGGGTTATGTGTTTGTCTGTTGTTTTTGTGCAGACATTTGTTCTGGCATCCCTGTGTGTGTGTGTGATGTTTGTGGCTACCCCCAGGGTGTGTGATTGTCTGTGTATCGACTGGCAAGTATTGGCAGTCATGGAGTGTGTCAATGGGCCCTGTGTGTTGTGCTGCTGGTGTACTCCTGTGAAGTAGTTGTATACATGTGTGGCTGTTCACAGTTTGACTTAAGGGCCTTCCTTTCAACCTTGTGCCTATACATGGTTTGCCTTGCTGTCTCCCTGTATTGTTGCACTGAGCTGTCTGTGGTTTGACTTCACTAACTGTACCAGCCATGTGTACTTTGATGGGCTGAGGGTGTTGTTCTATGTTCATTGTCTTGATGTGATGTACACATGCTTGTTGTTTGTCTCCATGGCCTTCCATTTGTGTGCACCCCTCTTTGGCTTTCCTATTTGTTGTGCTCCATTGCTGTTGGCATGTGGTGTCTGTATGTGTCTGTGTGTCAGTATGTGGTATGTATGTGTGACTTGGCAGGATGTGTGTCCAGTAAGATTTGTGTTCCTTGTATGTGTGTGTGTTTATTTGGTGCTTGTACTCATTTGTATTGCCCTGAGTGTGGTGATGTTGTGGTGTGTGTGTCTCCCTGGCCCTGTGCTACTGTTCTGTGAGTTCCTCTGCAGCCACTCCTGCAGTGGCTGTCTCCCTGGTTGTTTGTTGTGTGGTGCAGGGTGTGAATTCACCTGGCTTGTTGTCGTGCATAGGGGTGCACAGGAGGGGCACATGGCATGTGCCTTCAGGGGGTGTGCTAGTGTGTGGTGGGTGGAGGTGTAGCCCTGTGATCTTTGTGCCCTGCCCATGCCTGGCGCTGGCCCTGCCTTCTGCATTGTGCGCATGTATTCCCTTGTCTTCACCGCTGCGGTGATGTGACCGGGACATTTCTGCATGATCGCGGAAAATGTGTGTCCAGGATGCGGAGGGGTGACTTGGTGGCACGTGGGTCATGTGTGGGTGCACTTGTGGATGTGTTCCTGTCCCCACCAGGGGGTCTGATGTGGATTTGGACCCTGTATCAGCCCATATGTTGTGTGTTGTGTTTGTGTTATTGCGTACCTGCGGTAGCGTCCGCAGCGGTCCATGAGTTGCTGGTGATGTATCAGGTACAGCACCGGAAAAATGTGTAGGGCTGGGCCCATTGCGGTCGTGTCCGGGTGGTGTGGACTGGGACTCTGGTTTCATGCTCCGCTGTTGAGCTTCCGCCGTCTCTGTTTGGGCGGTTTCTCCACTGCGGTGTGTCTGCTTGTTTGGGGCATCCTAATTTGTGGAGTGGGGCAGACGTCATTCCGCACGGCCGTAAGTCTCCATTGGCTCACACCGCCGCGGTGGCGGGTGCACTTTGATGGCGGTTCGCGTCGCACCGTGGCGGACGGGAAATGGGCTATGTTTGGCCATACTAATATGGCGGGCATGAGGACCGCTGCTCGCGGGCGGTAAAATTCAATTTTCCGCACTGCCAGCACCGCGGTGGTACCACCGCCCGCCATCCTAGTAGGCCCCTAAGTGTGCAGCAGTTCTGGACTTTGTTAGGAGGCATGGGCCAGAGATTTGTCTATTGCAGGAGACCCACTTACTCAGCACTAAATGCCCCTTACTCTCAAGATATGGATATGACAGGGCGTTCAGCACTGGGTACACCTGGGGAGCGGGCATTTCTGTACACAAGAAAGTCCCTTTGGTGGTCTCCCAAAATGATTGGATCAAAGGTTAGGTTTGTATTGATGTAGGGGGCTATTGTAGGGCAGGCCTACAACCTGGTGACTGTCTTCTTACTTCCAACACTACTTGAGGGCACACTTGAAATGCTTGGGCCAAACTGCTACAACTCCTGTATGGGGTTATGATTATAGAAGAGGATTTCAACATGATTATGAACCTCTGATTGGATAGTTCAAGAGCCCCCCCAGAGAGCACCTGGGAAGAGGTCCCTGCTGGCAACTTGTACAGTGGGTCTGTGGTGGGGTTACGTTATGTTATGTTATGGATATTTGTAGAGCGCATGGCTACCCGGAGGGGTCCCAGCGCTAGCAGATGGGGAGAGCGAGTCACAACAGCTTAGTTGGTGGGGTTTTGGAACAACCAAGTTTTCAGACGTTTACGGAAGGAAAGAAGATTGGGTTCTGAACGTAGGTGGAAGGGAAGAGTCTTCCAGAGCTGGGCAGAAGTGAAGTAGAAAGACCGGCCGCTACTTCTCATCCTATTGATTTTGGGAACCGAAGCTAGGTAGAGCCTGGATGAGTGGAGGCATCTGTTTGGGTGGTAAGGGGATATGATGGATTGGAGAATGGGGGGAGGGGCCTTTCTTCCAGAAGGATTTGTGAGCAATACATAGGGACTTGAATTTTATTCTATCCGCAACCGGGAGCCTGTGCAAGGTTTTCAGAGTAGGTCTCGCAGAGTGGCTGTTGGGAATCTTAAGGAGCATATGAGCTACACAATTCTGGATGACTTGCAGTTTGTTTGTGGTCACCCTAGGGGCTCCTAGATACAAAGCATTACCATAGTTGAGGCGAGAGAGGATTAAGGCCTGGACCATGAGTCTCCTTGCTAAGAAAGGGAGGTGCGGAAGAACTTTGTGGAGCATCCGCAGGATGCCATAACAGGATGCGGCCAGTTTTATTGCTTGATGATCAAATATGAGAGACCGATCTAACCACATGCCGAGACTTTTGATCTGGTTTTTGGGCGTGGGTGGGGAGCCAAAACAGCTTGGCCATGCTGGGCCGATGTCAAAAATGAGTAAGTTGCCCAACAGCATGAGCTCCGTTTTATCTCCATTCAGCTTGAGGAAGGAGGATTCCATCCATTTGGCGACTCTCTGCAGGCAGGGACCTAGACTGGAAGTGGAAAATCCTGGATGATTTAAGACTACCACTAATTGGGTGTCATTGGCGTAGGTAACAATTTCTATCCCGAAAGGGAGGAAAATCGGTGCCAGAGGGCTCATATAGACATTGAACAACGTCGGGCTCAGAGATGTGCCCTGAAGGACGCTGCAGCCAAGTGGGATCCCGTTTGAATAGTTATCTCCTTCAAAGATTTTAAAGCTTCTGTCCTCGAGGAAGGACTGTGGCCAGGTGATGTCACTGCCTGATAGTCTGACATTCTTCAGTCTGTGGATCAGGATGTCATAATTAACAGTGTCGAAAGCAGCACTGAGGTGCAGGAGGATAATAGCTGTCGATCCACCTTTGTCGATGATCTTTTTGGCATTTTCAACCACTGCAAGTAACGCGGTTTCAGTCCCGTGTTGAGGGCGGAATCCAGTTTGTGAAGGATGGAGTATGTTATGAGATTCGAGATAAGCAGAAATGACTGAGATAACATGCTTTTCTAGCATTTTGCTGATCCCCGGGAGGAGGGAGATAGGGGGGTAGTTACCAAGTGTATCAAGGTTAAGGTTGGGTTTCTTTAATAGCCCCCTCACCATGGCGTGTTTCCACAGTGGGGGTACTAGTCCGGTCGAGATGGAGGAGTTTATCAACTTCAGAAGCACCGGCAAGATTGTATCTCCAGCCTTATTTAGGGTTTGGGGGGTGCTGGGTCATTAGGGGAGCCAGATTTTACTGAGGCACATATGTTCACTAGAGTGTCCATACCCAACAAGGGGATTTCCTTGAGGGAGTGCTCACCGGACTCTGCGTATTAGTAGTGGGAGAATGGGGGGGAGTAATTATAGATATCTTTGATTTTATTAGAGAAGAACTCTGCAAGTTCATCACACCGCATGTTTGAGCCGTCGATGGGGGGTATCCCTTACTGGTAATTTTAGAAGATGCTTAGCGATCTTAAAGGTTTGCGTGGGGAATTTGAGGCGTAATTGATTCTTTCCTCATAGTATAATGCTTGTGCTTCCTTCACTTTGGATTGGTAGATTTTTATAAAGTCCCTGTATTTCTGTTTGCTTAATGTGTCATCATTTCTTCTCCATTTTCTCTCAAGTCTTTTGCAAATTTGTTTGTACTCATGCAGCTTGGGAGAGTACCACGGTGAGGGGTTATTCCTAGATTTTTGGAGGATGTGTTTCCTAGGTATGACTAGGTTCAGGGAGGAGTTGATCCAGTGGTTGAATTGGTCATTCACGACAGCGGGGCAGGGATCTAGGATAGGTATGATATTTTCCAGGGCTGCATTCCAAGAGTCCAATGGAAGGTTGGACCAATAGCGTTTCCAGCTACTGGTTGTGCTGGTGGTGGGTTATGTGACTTATGGTGAGTTTGGCATCCACATGAGATGGATGACACACACACTTCAGCTGCCCACAAAGCACGATCCCGCATTGACTACTCTTCATGTCGACCACCTCCATACAATGGCCGCATACTTATTGCCTATAGGGGATCTCCAACTATTCACCCTTAATGGTACATTTTGGGTAGCCGCAACCCCGGCCATAAACCGATGTGAGGCATTTGCGCCTGGCTAACAGATAAGTGGTACTACAACTGACTCAAGAGCTCAACAATTTCCTGGCGCTGAATAAAGGAATTGTAGCATCTGCTGGCACTTTATGGGGCCGTCCAAGACTTATATGCGAGGCTGGCTCATGGCACTACATGTGACTGACCTTGAAAAGTGCATTCTGCGACTGGAGAGGCAGGTGAGTCGGGATGAGATGGAGGAATGTCATTTAGCAATTGATAGGGCTGCCCTACAACAATTGTCCCTTGATAGGGCTGCCCTACGACGAGCCCCGGCAGCACTAAATTGCTGATCAGCACAGGATATACGACTAAGAGAAGAAATCCAGTAAGGTACTGTCTTGTTTGGTACCTACAGGGTAGAGTTGAGAGTAATCCCAGTGGTAATCACCTCTACTGGTCTCAGAGGAGTTGCAGCATGTGACATCACTAACACTTTTTCAGATCATGATAACCTTCTACAGGAGAGAAAGGAGTGGCCCTCTAGGGAATCTGCGCATCCCCTGATTGCAGACTTGCCCATGTGGCTTCTCTCTGTGTCTGACAAGCGGGACCTCGATAAGGCCCTTAGGGCAGAGGAGCTTGATGAGGTGCTCTCAGACATGCAGGCGGGGCAAGACCCTGGGCCTTGATTGCATTCCCGTATAATTTTACCAGAGGTTAAGGACTCCTCTGTTGCTGCATCCGCTTGATATGTTTAATGAGTCCCTCAATTACCGGAGGGGCTTTACCTGGCAACCATAGTAGTGCTGCATAAGGGAGGGAGTGAGCATCATATCGCCTGATCTACCTTATTAATGCTGAGCTTAAGATTTATGCTAAAATGTTGGCAAACAGACTCCTCAAGGTTATTACGAAATTAGTACATGTGGATCAATGCAGTTTTATACCCCTCCACAGCATTAGGCCTTGTATCCGTAGGGTACAAATGGCAGTGGCACTGAAGGACCATTTATGGGGAGATACCACTCTCCTTCTTCTAGACTTTGAAAAAGCGCTTGATACCTTGGATCGGTAATTTCTGTGGGATGTTCTGACTTGCATGGGTTTCAGACCCAGCTTTTCCTCGAGGGTGCAGCTCTTGTATTCAAACCCTGGAGCACAAGTTCTGGTGAAGGGAGCCTTATTGTATTCCTTTCCCATTGAACAAGGCACCCGTAAGGGGTGCCCTCTGTCTCCCCTTCTGTTCTCTCTCACCAATCGAACGAGATAAGATACGATGCACAGATCAAGGGGTTAGGCACAGATGACCGCATAGCTCTGTACATGGAAGGCATGGAAGGCATTCTGCTGATCGTCTCGTGCTCAGAGACCTCCGGCCAGGGTATTCTGCAAATGCTCGACATCTATGGGTACGGGTGAACTAGTCAAAGTCATTGGTGGAGGCAATTACAGGTGGGGTGGCAATAACAAGTTGGAAACACCCAATCCCTGTGTGCAGGCTGAGCTTACAGTACCTGGATGTACAATTCACATTGCTGCCGGAATTGGCCTTGTCCCTCAACTTGCACCCTCTTGTGGACAGGATGCAATTGGACTATAAGAACTGGGCTAAGCTCCCACTGAGTTTACTTAGTAGGGTGGTGCTGGTTAAGATGCTAGCCCTCCTTTGCTTCCTCTATGCCCTACATAACTTTTTGTACATTCACCACACAGTTGTGGTCCGCCACCCTCCAGGCTAAATAAGCTCCCATGAATTGCATTTGGTAACTGCATCACATCCATATTTGATGGGTGGTAGACTTGGCATCTTTTGGCATGTTTACCCTGAGTTTTTTGCTTTCTGACCTCCCGGTTTTTACTCTGTTTTTGCTGGGGGAGCGTTTCTGCGCACTTTTCTCACTACTGATCAGTGGTAAAGTGCAAGTGCTCCTGGGGTAAATCGTGTTATGGATTGGTATTTCCATGATTGGATATTTGATTTACTTGTTAGTCCCTAGTAAAGTGCACTGAGTGTGCCAGGGCCTGTGAATCAAATGCTACTATTGGGCCGGCAGCACTGGTTTTGCCACCCACGTGAGTAGCCCTGAAAAGGTAACTCAGACCTGCCATTGCAGAGTCTGCGCACAGTTTGTAACTACCATGTTACCTTGGCCAGTGCACACACTTGCCAGTCACTAACCTTCTCTTTTCCTACATGTCAGGCACCCCTAAGGTAGGCCCAAGGTACACCTGTGGGCAGGGTGCAGTGTATGTGAAAGGTAGGACATGCCCTGGTGTGTGTGGCATGTCCTGATAGTGAATTACGGCCAATTTTGTTTTTCAGTATTGCAAGGCTACCTGTTCCCCATAGGACAAAATGGTGATTTGTTTATAATATCTTATAAACGTAACTGGCGTGGGGAATTAGGTAGGGAAATAAAGTTTAGTATGCCTGAACACAGAATCTAAAGATGCATATTTTAGTGAAGGTGATTTTTACATTCTGTGTTTGAAAGCACCACTTTTAGAAAGTAGGTATTTTCTTGCTCAGTCAACCCGTGTGCCTCTGCTGGAATGTGGATTGCCTGTCTGGGTTTTGGATGACTGAAGGCTGGGAAGCAGGAGTGGCTCCAGATAGTCTAGGTGGGTCAGGAATGGGCTGAATAGACCTGGGCTGCAATTGTGGAAGGGGGAAGAGATTCCCTTGCACCTCAAAGGGCCTGGTCTGCCTCTGACAATGCCGTCCCAACCTCCTGCCAGGAAGTCACACCAGCGAAGGCAGAACTGGTTCTGGCTGGACACAGACACTCTCTGCCTAAGAGATCAAAGGATTTTTGGGATATAAATATTGGGGCCCAGACCTCTGAACTTTAGAACTCTTTTGGATCAAGAAGACTGCCAAGAAGAAGAGCTGGAGAAGCTGTGAGGAGGAACTACCACTTTGCTATGTTGGCGTGCAGTGGCTGCTTCTGTCTTGGGCAGTGAAAGGACTGGACTGAACTTTCTGCAATCTACTTTTGTGAGTTTCTCCAAGGGCTTGGCATAGAGCTTGCCCCCTGTTCAAGAAGTCTCAGGAACAGCAAAGACTTCAAACTCTTCTGCCCTTAGCACTGGGGACTGTGTGGTTTGTGCTGCAACAGAGGAAAAAGCAACCCGACGCTGTCTACGATGCCGCTGCTGACTCCGTGTCCTGAAGGCACAGCAGAGGGCACCGCCACACCGCGACCATGCTCTCACCGACCATGCCTGCTGACGCCACAACCGAGCCGCTGCTCGCACCACGACCTGTGGGCACCGCACTCCGCACTGCCTTGCTTCACGGCGATGCCTTGGTATCCCCGATGACGCCGCTCCACGCCGAAATCTATGCCGTTGTGTGCACTGTGGTTTGGGGGCACCGCTCGTAAAGTTACATGATGCACCGCAGCCTTGGCCTACTGATGCCGGCACCATCGACTCCAGTTCGTCAGCTGACGACAGCACTTCAGCCACAACGCCGCCGCTGCTTGCACCCTGACCTGCCAGCACCGACTTCACCTCACCCCGCGACCCTGGTCTCACCGATGATGCCATCTGATGCCGCCTCCGAGCCGCTGCTCGCACCGTGACCTGAGGGCACCGCACGCCGCACCGCTGCACTTCGCACCAAAGGACCCGGCGCCTGCCGCGGCCAGCGGTCCAGACTTCAACAGAGGGAAGTTTGACCTGTAATGCGTGTGACTTCAAAGGCCCCGACGACTCCTGCACCAACCTCCGAAACCGATGCCTGTGGACGCCGTGCTTTCGGAAGCTAAACAAGAGGTTGCCGAAGCCCTGCATTTCTAAAAGGTACTGTTTGCGGGTCTTCCCGACCCCGTAGCTGGCCCGCGACGTCGCGGTCAGCCATAACTGTTTGGATTTGTTTGCTTACGACGCCGTGATAGCCCCGGACGGAGCTAGAGACCTCAAGGAACTATTTTTCAAGCATATTTTGATAATTGAAGATTTTTAAGTACTGTATTGTAGATTTTTATCGTTGTTGGTCTTGTCTTAAGTATATAAAAATATTGGATATTTTTCTAAACTGGTGTGGTGTTCTTTTGTAGTGCTTACACTGTATTACTGTTGATTATGTACAAATGCTTTACACACTGCCTCTAAGATAAGTCTGACTGGTCGTGCCAAGCTACCAAGGGGGTGAGCAGGGGTTATTTTAGGAGTGTATCTCCTTTATGCTGACTAGAGTGGTGGTTTCTGCCTGACGTTGGCACATGCCCTAGCTGACCAAAAATCTAATTTCTAACATTGGTTGTCAGCGGTGAGGATAGGACTTGTGCTTGCACTTGACTTACAGTGATTGGTGTGCACTACTACCATATTGCAGACCATTACGTACCACATACTTATATTTTTGACCTATTTTTGACCTTGCCAGCTTGAACTTGTTCCTTCATCATGCCTGAATCAAGAGCATCATCAGTTGTATCCATGGAAATTGCCTTTGAGGAGGATAGGTTGGAATCCCACAACGTGAAGGAGTTGAGAGCGATTTGCAAAAACCTAAAAGTCCAAGTCAGAGACTTCACTAGGAAAGAGGAGCTACAAAAGGCACTGAGGGCCTGGGTAGCAGCCAGACATGCCAGCGAGCAATCTGGTATTCTCAGTGGAGAGGCGGAGGAGCCTTTCCCTAGGGTGGATGTGCTTTTGGGAAGGGGGATCCCTCCAGGCCAGGTAGCAGTGGTTTGTCCCCAGAGGAGCTGGAGGACAGACGGGAAGCTAGGAGGCACGAGATAGAGCTTGAGAGGCTCAAGATGGAGTCACAGAGGATTATATTAGACCATGAGCTTGGGCTCAAGGAGCTGGAATTGAAAAGGAAATCCAGCACGGATGGTGGCACCAACTCTTCAGTGCAGGCCGATAGGATTGTGCACATTCCCAAGAATGTAGGTAAAGAGTACCAGAAGGGGGATGACATACAAAGGTGGTTTCAAGGGTACGAGCGGCTATTCATATGAATGGGGTCCCTGAAAGGAACTGGGGGGCAGAGTTTTGGCCTCTCTTTCCGGAAGAAGCTAGGGATACCCTGATAGCTTTGGGTAAGGAGTAGAACCTCACCTATGCTGACATGAAGGGCGATGTTAGACGGCGACCTCAGAGGAGCCTGGAAGGGGTCCTGACTACCCTGAGACCCACCCTCGAAGTATCGTAGCCGGGCACTGGCGGGAGACTCCCCAGAGGGAGGAATCTCGTATCTAGGATCGTACTTCTGGCACCACACGACACAGAGTGACCACACCGGATATTCTGAGAAATCAATCTTTATCAAGTAGGTTATCACTGCAAATATGTACAAGGTGAGCACGGGCTCAATAGTCTCGGAAGGGGTAGGGGGTAGCGGGACAGTCTCTGGTGAAGGTTCCAAGCAGGGACGTATCCGGCGCACAGCTCACAATCCTCCAGCTGGGGGATACGATGTTGTAGTCGGGGTCCGGCGGGACCGTGAGAGTCTGTTGGAGCCGCGAGTCACTCAGCGGGCTCAGGTACAGGTTCGGAGGTCTTACGAGCTTCAAGGAGCCGCGAGTCACTCAGCAGGCTCAGGCACAAGTTCGGAGGTCTTACGATCTTCAGGGAGCCGCGAGTCACTCAGCAGGCTCAGGTACAAGTTCGGAGGTCTTACGATCTTCAGGGAGCCGCGAGTCACTCAGCAGGGCTCAGGTACAAGTTCGGAGGTCTTACGATCTTCAGGGAGCCGCGAGTCACTCAGCAGGGCTCAGGTACAAGTTCGGAGGTCTTACGATCTTCAGGGAGCCGCGAGTCACTCAGCAGGGCTCAGGAGGGTCCAAGTTCCAGGAGCCGCGACCACGTCGGCAGGCTCTCGTTGTTCCAGCGTCGAATCTGCCGGACAGACCCAGAGCACCCCTTGTTATAGGTCGACCCCTCTTTGATGTCCGGAGTCTGTGCAGGCAGGGGTCTTGTCACCGGGGGTCGCTTGTCGGGATTTCCTGCTATTGTCTTTTGATCCTTTCAGGGCCGGGTCGGGAGGAGTCCCAGACACCCAGCAGGCACGGAGCCAGCCCTCAGGGAGGCCGGAGGGCCGATCGAAACCCATCGTCCCGGGGGAGTTCAGAGGTGCGATAGAACTGCTCCTCCCTCTCTCATCCCCTGGAAGCGGGATGTCCTCCAGCCGGAGTGGCACCTCTAGGCCCGGGTCGCGCTAGGGCCGGGCGGCCATCTTGGTGCATGAAGTGGGCACGCGGGCCCGGGGTGGCCGAAAGGAGAGAGGCCATGGACGGGGATGTCCGGGTCGGTGCGTGTGTCCTGGTGGGGAGGGTCGGCTGGGCCGTGTGCTTGGGCTGTAGGTACCAGGTTTCGGTGGTGCGGGGGGCACGGAGGGCCATTCTACGAGGCCGGGTCCAACATGCGTCCCCCCCAGCTGAAAGCCGGAGAGAACTGCCCATCATCTTGGGGGGTTCTCTTCGCTGAGGCGGAAGAACCGGGAGAGGCCGTCAGCATGGGCGTGGTCCGTACCAGGGCGGTGTTCTACGGTGAAATCCATCCCCTGGAGGGAGATTGACCACCGCAGTAGCTTGGGGTTTTCTCCTCGCATCTGCATGAGCCATCGCAAGGGCCGATGGTCAGTTTGGACTCTGAAATGGGTGCCGAACAGGTAGGGTCGTAGCTTTTTGAGTGCCCAGACCACGGCAAAGGCTTCGCGCTCTATGGTGCTCCATCTCTGTTCTCGGGGCTACAGCCGCCGACTGAGGAAGGCGACGGGCTGGTCTAGGCCTTGGTCATTCACTTGGGACAGGACGGCCCCAATGCCATGCTCGGAGGCATCGGTCTGGACTATGAACTCCTTGGCGTAGTCGGGAGCCTGGAGGACGGGGGCAGTACACATGGCTTTTTTTAGGGCATCGCAAGCTTCCTGGCAGGCAGCCGTCCACTGCACTTTCTTTGGCTGTCTTTTAGACGTGAGTTCTGTGAGAGGGCCGACAAGGCTGCCATACCCCCGAATGAATCTTCGGTAGTAGCCCGTGAGTCCCAGAAAGGCTCGGACCTCCGTTTGGGTGATGGGTGGTTCCCAGGCCAGGATGGCGTCGATCTTTGGCTGTAGAGGGGCGACCTGGCCGCTCCCGACCTGGTGCCCCAGGTAGACTACGGATCCTTGCCCGATCTGGCACTTGCCGGCTTTTACTGTGAGGCCTGCCTGGCGCAGGGCGGTTAGTACCCTCCGGAGGTGCTGGAGGTGCTCACTCCACTCTGAACTGAAGACAGCGATGTCGTCCAGATAGGCCGCGCTGAACTGCTCTAGCCCGGCCAGGACCCTATTCACCAGTCGCTGGAAAGTGGCCGGGGCATTTTTCATCCCGAAGGGCATTACGCGGAAGCGGTAGTGCCCATCGGGGGTGGAGAAAGCGGACCGCTCCTTGGCCCCTTCGGTGAGCGCAATCTGCCAGTATCCGCAGGTGAGGTCGAATGTGCTGAGGAACCGGGCTGCCCCTAGTCGGTCAATGAGTTCGTCGGCTCGTGGAATGGGGTGGGCATCGGCTCGGGTAACGTCATTGAGCCCCCGGTAGTCCACGCAGAATCGGAGCTCGGGGGCGACACCGGGGGCCGCTGCCTTCGGGACCAGGACCACGGGGCTGGCCCAGGGACTGTCAGAGGGCTCGATCACCCCCAGGGTCAACATCTTCGATACTTCCGTTTGAATGCAGGACCGGACCCGGTCAGGAACCCGGTAGGCTCGGTGTCTCACCGGCGGGCTGTCCCCGGTGTCCACGTCATGAACACACCAGTTGGTGACCCGGGGGGTCAGGGAGAAGAGGTCGGAAAATTGTCTTAGGAGCTGGCGGCAGTCCGCTTGTTGCTGGGCAGTGAGGGCTGGGGAGAGGTTCACTCCTTCCACGGAGCCATCCTGCTCCTTGACACACAGGAGGTCCGGGAGGGGATCGGACTCATCTTCTGCCCCGTCATCGGTGGCCAGCAGGAGGCTCAGTTCTGTCCGCACGAAGTGAGGCTTGAGGCGGTTCACGTGAAGGACCCGAAGGGGATCCCGAGGCGACTGGACGTCCACCAAGTATGTGACTTGACTCTTCCGCTCAATCACTTTGTAGGGCCCAGTCCACCTGTCCTGGAGGGCGCCTGGCTTCACGGGGGCCATGACCCACACCTGCTGGCCCGGCTGGAACTCGACCAGAGTGGCATTCTGGTCGTACCAGCGCTTCATCTCTCCTTGACTTGGCTCCAGGTTGGCCTCGGCCAGTTCTCGGAACTTCCTGGTCTGGTTCCGTAGGGCCAGGACGTATTGGAACACATCTCGGGGGGTGGTCTGGGGTGCTGCCTCCCACCCTTCCTTAACCAAACTGAGGGGACCTCGGACGGAGTGCCCATAAAGTAATTCAAACGGGCTGAACCCTAAGGACTTCTGGGGGACCTCCCGGTAAGCGAACAAGAGGCAGGGGAGCAGGACGTCCCACTTACGCCGGAGGGGCTCTTCTAGGCCAGCGATCATCCCTTTCAAAGTCCTATTAAACCTTTCTACTAGGCTGTTCCCTTGGGGATGGTACGGGGTAGTGAACTTATAGGACACCCCACATTGTTGCCACAGGGACGTCATATATTTCGAGATAAAATTAGTGCCGCGATCGCTCACGACCTCGCGGGGAAAACCCACCCTGGAAAAGATCCCCATCAGGGCCCGGCCCACCACGGGGGCCGTAATGGTGCGTAGGGGAATAGCCTCAGGATAGCGGGTGGCGTGGTCCACTAGGACCAAGATGAAACGGTGGCCTTGGGAGGTGGGGGGGTCCAGTGGTCCCACGATGTCGATTCCGACTCGTTCAAAAGGGGTACTGATGACCGGGAAGGGTTGGAGGGGAGCCTTGCGCTTCCCCCCACTCTTCCCACTAGCCTGGCACGTGGGGCAGGACGTGCAGTGGGCTTCTACCGCTGCTCTCATTCTAGGCCAGTAAAAATGGGTCACGAGACGGCTGTAGGTCTTGTCCTGACCCAGGTGGCCGGCGAGGGGGACGTCGTGGGCTAAGCCCAGGAGGAAATCTCGGAAGCGGAGGGGTACCACCAGTACCCGTCCGGATCCCAGCTCCACCGACTTCTGCTCACTGTACAAGATGTTATTTTCCCAATAGATTTGGTGCGTCCCGGTCTGGTCACCTGCGGCTTGGCCCTCGGCCTGGCGCCGCAGCCCGACCAGGGAAGGACAAGTGGCTTGCTCCCGGCAAAATTCTTCCCGGGTGGGCCCGCCCTCGTGGCGCCACTGGGCCAATTCGGGTAGGTCTCCCAACTCGGGGACCGGGGCGGGGTCGGATGGTGCGGGTTCGTCGCTGGCGACGGACCCTTCTGATGGGGGGACGGGAGGACCCTCGGCGGGGACTGTTCTGGTCTCTTCGATCGGGGTGCTTTCGACTTCTCTCCGGGGAGTGAGTCGGGCTGACATAGATCGGGTGGTGGCGCACACCCACTCGGGGAGTCCCATCATTCCTAGGTGGGCCTTGCGCTCGACGTGCTTCCAGGGAGAACTCTCCAGGTCGTTCCCTAAGAGGCAGTCGACCGGCTGGGAGGTTCTTACGGCCACCTTGAGTTTACCTATCACCCCTCCCCACTCAAACGGCACCAGGGCTACCTGACACATACTTTCTCTATTGTCTGCTGATATTACGGGGCAAAAGACGTTGGGGAGGATCTGCTCCTCGGGGACTAGGTGCCTGAGGACACCGGTGATACTGGCCCCGGTGTCCCGCAGGGCCTCTACCTGGTGGCCATTGATCTTGACGAGCTGCCCGTATTTCTGTGTGTTGGATGGTAGGAGGCTACCAGGGATCATCTCCCTATCTCCCAGGGATACTAGGGCCATCGCTGCTGGTTCCCACTCCTCGGCTTCCTCAACCTCCTCCCCCAGGGCTACGTTGACTATCTGTCTCGCAGGGGTGGTAGGGGAGGCTTGGGTGGCCATGGGGCACTCTGGGTCATTGGCGTAGTGCCCGGGTTTCTGGCAACGGAAACATGTGACGGTCACCCGGTGTCCCCGTCTCCCAGGGGGCCCTGTCACCGGTGGGGGGGGCGCCGGGAAAGGTGGAGGTTGTGTCTTCGGGGGGCTAGGCTGGGACTCTCGCTGCCCTCCCTGGTTCCCTCCCCCTCTCTGGCGGGGTGGTCCCTGACTGGCTCGGGGGTACTCTCCCACCATGCCCCGGGAGACCCGGGTGTTGGTCCAGCGGTCGGCCTCCACAGCCAGCTTCCGGGGATCTGTGAGCTTGCTGTCAAGCAGATGCTGACGTAGTTCTATGAAGCAGTTCGCAGCCAGATGTTCCCACAACATGAGGTCAGTGAGTTCGGCAAGGGTGGTGACTTTGCTGCCCTTGATCCACCCATCGAAGGCCCGACTGAAAAAGTTTACATACTCCACCCAGGTGGTGCCCGGGATCTTCCTGCAGTCCCGGAATCGCTGACGGTACATTTCTGGGGTGAGGCCGTATCTTGTGAGTAGAGCCTCTTTCATGTGGCTGTAGGAGGTCTACAGGGAGAGGGGTAGGTCGAGCAGGGTGTCCCTTCCTTCGCTCAGAAACCGCCCCCACAACCCCGCCCCCCAGTCCTTCTGCGGGATCCGATGGGAGGTCATGGCGACCTCGTAGGCCCTGAACCATTGCTGAATGTCATCGTTTTTATAATATTCCTTGACCACATCCTTGGGGATGTGGACCTTCTGTTCCGCTGGGGAGGCCGTCTCTCGGTTTCCCGGGGGCCTCCCTTCCTCGTTTCTGGCCTTGAGCTCGAGTTCCTTCAAGCTGCGTTCGTGCTCCAGTTGGAGCTTCCTTCCTTCGTGCTCCCGTTGGAGCTTCTTTTCTTCTAGTTCGCCTTGTACACGCATTTGCTCTACTGCTAGCTTTTTTTCCGCTAACTTCAATTCGCCCTCGATTTTGAGTTTGGCTAACTCGAGTTCATGATTGCGGCTTCTCTCTCTGTCCGCGAGCTCTTCCGGGGATAGGCCCCCGTCTGGTACGATGCCTCGCACCTGATTGCTACTGCTTTCACTTTGGGGGGGTTCGGCTTCGTCGGGGCGCTCCCCCGTGCCTTCCGGGCCGGAGGCCCCGGTCTCCACCCAAGTTTTCAGTGCTTTCTGCAAATCCTCTTTAGTGTTGAGACCAGTGGTAGCGATTTTAAGTTCTTTGCAAAATTGCTTTAGCTCTTTGTGTGTGTATTCTTCTAGATGCTCCACCTGGAACACCCTGTTGGCGTTGGTTTCTGCGGGGCTCACGGCGCTTCCTTCTGCCATCTTTGTCGGTAGTGCTTCCGTTGTTCACGGTACGATCTCTAGGTGATGGGCCCGAATCCCGTCGCTTGCCACCAATGTTAGACGGGGACCTCAGAGGAGCCTGGAAGGGGTCCTGACTACCCTGAGACCCACCCTCGAAGTATCGTAGCCGGGCACTGGCGGGAGACTCCCCAGAGGGAGGAATCTCGTATCTAGGATCGTACTTCTGGCACCACACGACACAGAGTGACCACACCGGATATTCTGAGAAATCAATCTTTATCAAGTAGGTTATCACTGCAAATATGTACAAGGTGAGCACGGGCTCAATAGTCTCGGAAGGGGTAGGGGGTAGCGGGACAGTCTCTGGTGAAGGTTCCAAGCAGGGACGTATCCGGCACACAGCTCACAATCCTCCAGCTGGGGGATACGATGTTGTAGTCGGGGTCCGGCGGGACCGTGAGAGTCTGTTGGAGCCGCGAGTCACTCAGCGGGCTCAGGTACAGGTTCGGAGGTCTTACGAGCTTCAAGGAGCCGCGAGTCACTCAGCAGGCTCAGGCACAAGTTCGGAGGTCTTACGATCTTCAGGGAGCCGCGAGTCACTCAGCAGGCTCAGGTACAAGTTCGGAGGTCTTACGATCTTCAGGGAGCCGCGAGTCACTCAGCAGGGCTCAGGTACAAGTTCGGAGGTCTTACGATCTTCAGGGAGCCGCGAGTCACTCAGCAGGGCTCAGGTACAAGTTCGGAGGTCTTACGATCTTCAGGGAGCCGCGAGTCACTCAGCAGGGCTCAGGAGGGTCCAAGTTCCAGGAGCCGCGACCACGTCGGCAGGCTCTCGTTGTTCCAGCGTCGAATCTGCCGGACAGACCCAGAGCACCCCTTGTTATAGGTCGACCCCTCTTTGATGTCCGGAGTCTGTGCAGGCAGGGGTCTTGTCACCTGGGGGTCGCTTGTCGGGATTTCCTGCTATTGTCTTTTGATCCTTTCAGGGCCGGGTCGGGAGGAGTCCCAGACACCCAGCAGGCACGGAGCCAGCCCTCAGGGAGGCCGGAGGGCCGATCGAAACCCATCGTCCCGGGGGAGTTCAGAGGTGCGATAGAACTGCTCCTCCCTCTCTCATCCCCTGGAAGCGGGATGTCCTCCAGCCGGAGTGGCGCCTCTAGGCCCGGGTCGCGCTGGGGCCGGGCGGCCATCTTGGTGCATGAAGTGGGCACGCGGGCCCGGGGTGGCCGAAAGGAGAGAGGCCATGGACGGGGATGTCCGGGTCGGTGCGTGTGTCCTGGTGGGGAGGGTCGGCTGGGCCGTGTGCTTGGGCTGTAGGTACCAGGTTTCAGTGGTGCGGGGGGCACGGAGGGCCATTCTACGAGGCCGGGTCCAACAGGCGCTCTCCTCACCAGGTATGGACTTACTCCTGAGAAGTACAGGGATCAGTTTAGGTCCAGTAAAAAGTCTGACACCAACAATTGGTTGGAATGTGTAGATTCGTTCTGCAGGTCATTGGATGGCTGGGTGAGGGGCAGTAATGTGACGGATTATTAGGGGATCTACAATTTAATTGCATAGGAGCTCTTGTCTAGTCTATGTTTTGCAGATCAGTGCCAGCACCTAGTCGATAGTAAGCTGACTGACCCCAGAAAGCTTGCTATGGAGGCGGACCGCTGGGTGAGTACCCCGGTCCACAAAAAAGTATTTGGGGGAGACTCAGCCAAAGGTGGGCAGGGTCCCCAACAGAAAAGTTGGGGGACAAGAGTAAAGCACAGGAGTTCTCTAAAGGGCCCCAAACTAACACCCAGGGTAAAGGTTCCCATCCCCCCGGAAATAAGAAGCAAGGGGTCTCTTCAGGAGAGCCTGCTTAGACCGGCCCCGCAAGTGTTTTTCATGTGACCAGGTGGGCCACATGAAGGGGAACCCCAGGTGCCCTAAGGGGGCACAGCCACCCACTGGTGGGTGGCAGTCCAAGGTGTTGGCTAGTGTAGCGCTTGGGGAGGACGAGTACCCACAGGAGGGTGGAGATCCTGCAGAAATGACCCTCGTCTCACTAGGGGACAGTGAGATGGTCTCAGGAAACCAGGTGCCCCCTAACACAAAGAAATACAGCAACTGAGTGACCATCAATGGGAAAAGGGTAGAGGCTCTTAGAGATACTGGAGCCAGTGTGACCTCAGTCCGGTGTCACCTGGTCTCTGAGAAGAAGGTAGTCACAGGGGCATTCCACCAAGTAATTGCTGTAGACAATTCAGAGCGCCAGTGTCTGGTGGCACAGGTTCCTTTTGAGTGGGGGGATCTCAGGTCCCTTGAGGGTGGTTGTGAGCCCTCCCATGCCTGAAGATTGTCTGCTAGGTAACAACCAGGAGCAGTCCTTATGGAAGGATGTTGAGCTTAGGTCTCACTTGGAGATGCTTGGGTTGCCAGAGTGGGCATGAGTGTCCACTCGGTCAATGGCGACGAGAGAGGGTGATCAAGAGGACTTGGAGCCTGAAACAGTGGCCCAAGTCCCTGCCAAGAGAAAGTGCAAGGGGCGTGGGAAACCGGGCCCTGAAGTTCCCACGGACCGGGAGGAGGCGGACCTTGAGGGGGACGCCCCAGTGCCTATAGGGGAGCAGGTAACTGAACTGGGGGACGTCTCTGAGCTGAACCATTGGCAGCAAGAAGGGGGTCCCACCAGGGAGGAATTCCACAAGGAGCAGAATGAGTGCCCTTCTCTGGAGGGTCTGCGGTGGCAGGCTGCAGACCAGGCAGCTGGTGATCAGTCTGGATCACACTGGATCTACTGGGAGAATGATCTCCTGTACAGTGAGCCTAAGGTCGCTGAGCCTGGGTCAGCCTGTGTGCTGGTGGTACTCCAGCGCTTCAGGACCTTCCTACTGGGTCTGGCTTATGACGTGCCTTTGGCAGGACATTTGGGGCCGGACAAGACCTTTGACAGGCTTGTCACCCACTTCTTCTGGCCCCAAATGCGAAGGCAGTCAGATGGATATTGCAGGTCTTGCTAAACTTGCCAGGCAAGTGGTAAGAGTGGGGGGAAGGTCAAAGCTCCTCTCCAACACCTTTTCCAGTTGTTGGAACGCCCTTTGAAAGGGTAGGGATGGACATTGTGGGGCCACTGGATCCCAAGACAGCCATGGACAACAGGTACATCCTGGTCTTGGTGGACCATGCCACCCGGTACCCGGAGGCAATCCCTCTCAGGACAATGATGGCGCCAGTGGTGGGCAGGGCATTAATAGGGATCTTTTCCAAAGTAGAGTTCCCCAGAGAGGTGGTTTCTGACAGGGAGACTAATTTCATATCCAAGTATTTGACATCCCTGTGGAAGGAGTGTGGTGTAACCTACAAGGTCACCCCCCCTTACCACCCCCAAGGTAACGGTCTGGTGGAGAGATTCAACCAGATGTTGAAAGGCATGATTAAGGGTCTAACAGAACCCATGAGGCATAAGTGGGATGCCCTCTTGCCGTGCCTTCTCTTTGCATACAGGGAGGTACCACAGAAGTCTCTTGGGTTCAGTCCCTTTGAGCTTCTGTATGGTCACCCTATGAGAGGACCTCTGAGTTTGGTGAAGGAAGGCTGGGAGGCAGCCCCCAGGAAAACTCCCCAGAAGGTGTTTAGTTACATGCTGGCCTTTCAAAACCAAACTGCCCGCTTCAGGAAGTTCGCTCAGGCGAACCTAGAAGCCAGCCTGGAAGAAATGAGGAAGTGGTATGACCAGAATGCCATACCTGGACAAAAAGTGTGGGTGATGGCCCCAGTGGAACCTTGCGCATTGCAGGACAAGTGGACTGGGCCATTTGAGGTGGTTGAGCGCAAAAGTGATGCCACCTACCTGGTGGATTTGCGGACTCCAAGGAACCCTTTGAGGGTCCTCCACGTGAACCTCCTCAAACCCCACTTCGAGAGGTCCAAAGTGAGCATGCTCTTGGCGACAGTTGATGGGGTGGAAGAGGAGAGTGAACCTCTCCCAGACCTCCTGTCTACCAAGGAGCTCGATGGACCAGTGGAAGATGTGATCCTCTCCCTTACACTGACTCCAAGGCAGCAGAGCGACTGTCACCAGTTGTTGGGATAGTTTGCCCCTCTATTGTCTCTGACCCCAGGCATTACTCACTGGTGTACCCATGACGTGGACACCGGTGACAGCCCTCCTGTGCAGCACAACATTTACAGGTTGACTGACCGGGTCAAGGCCAGCATTAAAGAGGTCTCTAAGATGTTGGTGTTAGGGGTGATCGAGCCTTCCAACAGTCCTTTGACCAGCCCAGTGGTCTTGGTCCCAAAGGCTGCTGTACCCAGAGCCACTCCAGAACTGCATTTTTGTGTGGACTACCGTGGGCTCAATGCCGTCACGAGGACTGATGCACACCCCATCCCCAGATCTGATTAGCTCATTGATCGGTTGGGAGCTTCCAAGTTCCTCAGCACGTTTGATTTAACGTCTGGTACTGGCAGATTGCCAGGAGAGGTCAGCATTTTCCACCCCAGAAGGACATTACCAGTTCCGGGTGATGCCCTTTGGGTTGAAGAATGCTTCAGCCACCTTTCAGAGGTTGGACAACCAGGTGTTGGCTGAGCTGGAGGATTTCAGTGCCGCCTACCTGGATGACATCGCGGTGTTCAGTCCCAGCTGGGGAGAACACTTGCAGCACCTCGGTGAAGTGTTAAAGGCGCTGCAGAGGGCAGGCCTCACGATCAAGGCCAGTAAGTGCCAGATCAGGCAGGGTTCTGTGGTGAACTTGGGACACCAGGTGGGAAGCGCCCAGGTGGCGCCTCTACAACCCAAGATAGACACTATTCTGGCTTGGAAGCCCCCCCAAGACCCAGACAGAGGTGAGGGCCTTCTTTGGACTCACTGGGTACTACAGCAGGTTTGTTAAGGGGTATGGCACCATTGTTGCCCCCTTAACAGAGCTGACTTCCAGGAAGCAACCCAAGAAAGTGATCTGGACGGATTCCTGCCAGAAGGCTTTTGATGCCCTGAAGGCCGTCATGTGCACGGCCCCCGTGCTCAAGGCACCCGATTTTTCCAAGGAATTTGTCGTGCAGACTGACGCTTCAGAGCATGGAGTGGGAGCGGTGCTCTCACAATTGAATGAAGAGGGCCTAGACCTAGGCCTAGACCTAGGGCCTAGACCTAGGACCTAGGAGTAGTCTTCCTTAGCCGGAGACTACTCCCCAATGAACAGAGGTGGAGTGCCATAGAAAGGGAAGCTTTCGCTGTGGTCTGGGCACTGAAGAAGCTGAGACCATATCTTTTTGGGACTTTGGGATGGTTGATGCAAATGAGGGGCGAGATTCCAAAACTGCTGAGGTGGTCCATCTCCTTACAGGGAATGGACTTAACGGTGGAACACCATACAGGAACAGAACACGCCAATGTAGATGGTCTGTCCAGGTTCTTCTGCCTTAGTGAAGAGAACTCCCAGGAGGGTGGGTAGTTCTCCCTACTTTCAGCTGGAGGGGACATGTGTTAGACTTGGTATCTTTTGGCATTTCCCCCTGAGTTTTTTGCTTTCTGACCATCCGGTTTTGACTCTGTTTTTGCTGGTGGAGCGTTTCTGCGCATTTTTTGCACTGCTGATCAGTGGTAAAGTGAAAGTCCTCCTGTGGTAAATTGTGTTATGGATTGGTGTTTCCATGATTGGATATTTGATTTACTTGTTAGTCCCTAGTAAAGTGCACTGAGTGTGCCAGGGCCTGTAAATCAAATGTTACTAGTGGGCCGGCAGCACTGATTGTGCCACCCACGTGAGTAGCTCTGAAAAGGTAACTCAGACCTGCTATTGCAGAGTCTGCGCGCAGTTTGTAACTGCTATGTCGACTTGGCCAGTGCACACACTTGCCAGTCACTAATCTTCCCTTTTCTTACATGTCAGGAACCTCTAAGGTAGGCCCAAGGTACCCCTGTTGGCAGGGTGCAGTGTATGTGAAAGGTTGGACATGCCCTGGTGTATGTGGCATGTCCTGATAGTGAATTACGTCCAATTTACTTTTTCACTATGGCAAGGCTACCTGTTCCTCATAGGACAAAATGGTGAGTTTGTTTATAACATCTTATAAACAGAACTGGCCCGGGGAATTAGGTGGGGAAATAAAGTTTAGTATGCCTGAACTCAGAATCTAAAGATGCATCTTTTAGTGAAGGTGATTTTTACATTCTGTGTTTGAAAACACTACGTTTAGAAAGTAGGTATTTTCTTGCTTAGTCATCCCGTGTGCCTCTGATGGAATGTGGATTGCCTGTCTGGGTTTTGGAAGACAGAAGGCTGGGGAGCAGGAGTGGCTCCAGATAGCCTAGGTGGGTCAGGAAAGGGCTGAATAGACCTGGGCTGCAATTGGGGAAGGGGGAAGAGATTTCCTTGCACCTCAAAGGGCCTGGTCTGCCTCTGACAATGCCGTCTCCACCTCCTGCCAGGAAGTCACACCAGAGAAGGCAGAACTGGTTCTGGCTGGACACAGACACTCGCTGACCAAAAGATCAACTGATGTTTGGGATATAAATATTGGGGCCCAGACCCCTGAACTTTAGAACTCTTTTGGATCAAGAAGACTTCCAAGAAGAAGAGCTGGAGAAGCTGTGAGGAGGAACTACCACTTTGCTGTGTGCTTTGCTGTGTTGGCCTGCAGTGGCTGCTTCTGTCTTGGGCAGTGAAAGGACTGGACTGAACTTTCTGCAATCTACTTTTGTGAGTTTCTCCAAGGGCTTGAGGTAGAGCTTGCCCCCTGTTCAAGAAGTCTCAGGAACAGCAAAGACTTCAAGCTCTTCTGCCCTCAGCACTGGGGACTGTGTGTTTTGTGCTGCAACAGAGGAAAAAGTAACCCGACGCTGTCTACCATGCCGCTGCTGACTCCGTGTCCTGAAGGCACTGCAGAGGGCACTGCCACACCGCGACCCTGGTCCCACCGACGACACCTGCTAACGCTGCCACCGAGCCGCTGCTCGCACCGCAACCTGTGGGCATCGTACTCCGCACTGCCTTGCTTCACGGCGATACCTTGGTATCCCCGACGATGCCGCTCCACGCCGAAATCTCCGCAGTTGCTTGCACCGTGGTTTGAGGGCACTGCTCGTAAAGTTACATGACGCAACGCCCTCATCCCGCACCGCAGCCTTGGCCTACCGACGCCGGCACCATCGACTCCAGTTCGTCAGCTGACGACATCGCTCCAGCCACGACGCTGCCGCTGCACACACCGTGACCTGCCAGCACAGCGACGAGAACCTCCTTCACTTCGCACCGCGACCCTGGACTCACCGACTACGCCATCTGACAATGCCACTGAGCCGCTGCTCACACCACAACCTGAGGGCACCGCACCGCTGCACTTCGCACCGCAGCACCCGATGCCTGCAGACGCCATCACTCCTGACTTCAACAGAGGGGAGTTCGAACTGCAACGCGTGTGACTTCAAGGTCCTTGACGACTCCTGCACCGACCTCCGGAACTGATGCCTGCGGACGCCGTGCTTTTGGAAGCTAAACTAGAGGTCGCTGATGCCCTGCATTTTTAAAAGGTTGCGGGTCTTCCCGACACCGTAGCTGGCCCACGATTAGCCAGAACTGTTTGGATTTGTTTGCTTACAACGCCGTGATAGTCCCGGTTGGAGCTATCGACCTCAAGGAACTATTTTTCAAGCATATTTTGATAATTGAAGATTTTTAAGTACTGTATTGTGGATATTTTTATCGTTTTTAGGTCGAGCCTACAGCAGCGCATACGCTGTTACTCAACTTTTACTAAGGGGCTTTTCAAAGTGCTACCCACAAGCTTTTCTTGGCCTGAAGCTTGCATGCATGTGCATCTGCCTTTCTTATCTCTTCCTCCTCGCTGGCCATTAGTTTTACTTTCACTTTCGCGGCAATGGCTCTCCTCCAAGAATATTCAGGAGAATATTCTGAGTTCTAGCTACCAAAAACTCAAATTCCAAGCAATGACGGAGTGTACTGCAGCAAATACATCAAATATTGGGAGCCCTACATGCAAGGTAATGTTTTTGTACAAAAGGCACATATATTTTGTCCTTCGATACTCTCTTACAATACATGTAAAACTTTTGAGATGGCCTCAAACTCCTTCTGAAATGACTTCACCAGACGTTAAAGATGCTTTTCTTGAAAGTTCTGTGCTCAGTTTGGAAAGGTGGCCCAAGAATCCGCAGGTGTTAACTCATTTTTAATACAGAAATAAGCACTGTACTTTCAACTAAGTGCATGCCGACTGTGGAGCCCGCTGGAACCGACTTCATTAGCAGCCCTCTGTGTGATTCCCACATCTGGCCTAACGTAGAGATGTGGCTTCACTGCTATTGCATAAACTACATGGACAGTGTGCGTTTTATACACCGCGGGAATAAGTCCATTAGAAGACAGACCACTGCTGGGATCGTGTGAAATCGCCAAGTGCATAAAATTGCAACTTGGTGAACTTTTTTTTAACCTAAAAAGCTTCGGTTTAAGCGAGTATTTCTCGTGGCGGGAAACTGTGAATGGTTTCTACGTGTAGGCAGTATGGAAGAGCTCACGCCACCTGGCCCTCTCCTGCCCACTCCCCCTGGCCCTCTCCTGTCCACTCCACCTGACCCTCTCCTGCCCACTCCCCCTGGCCCTCTCCGGCCCACTCCCCCTGACCCTCTCCTGCCCACTCCACCTGACCCTCTCCTGCCCACTCCACCTGACCCTCTCCTGCCCACGCTACCTCACCCTCTCCTGCCCATTCTACCTCACACTCTCCTGCCCACTCCTGCCCACTCTACCTCTCCCTCTCCTGCCCACTCTACCTCACCCTCTCCTGCCCACTCTACCTCACCCTCGTCTGCCCACTCTACCTCCCCCTCTCCTGCCCACGCTACCTCACCCTCTCCTGCCCACTCCACCAGGCCCTCTCCTGCCCACTCTACCTGGCCCTCTCCTGCCCACTCTACCTGGCCCTCCACTGCCCACTCTACCTGGCCCTCTGCTGCCCACTCTACCTGGCCCTCTCCTGCCCACTCTACCTGGCCCTCTCCTGCCCACTCTACCTCACCCTCTCCTGCCCACTCTACCTCACCCTCTCCTGCCCACGCTACCGCACCCTCTCCTGCCCACTCCACCAGGCCCTCTCCTGCCCACTGCACCTGGCCCTCTCCTGCCCACTGCACCTGGCCCTCTCCTGCCCACTGCACCTGGCCCTCTCCTGCCCACTGTACCTGGCCCTCTCCTGCCCACTGCACCTGGCCCTCTCCTGCCCACTGCACCTGGCCCTCTCCTGCCTACTGCACCTGGCCGACTCCTGCCCACTCCACCTGGCCCTCTCCTGCCCACTCTACCTGGCCCTCTCCTGCCCACTGCACCTGGTCCTCTCCTGTCCACTGCACCTGGCCCTCTCCTGTCCACTGCACCTGGCCCTCTCCTGCCCACTGCACCTGGCCCTCTCCTGCCCACTGTACCTGGCCCTCTCCTGCCCACTGCACCTAGCCCTCTTCTGCCCACTCCACCTGGCCCTCTCCTGCCCACTCCACCTGGCCCTCTCCTGCCCCCTCCACCTGGCCCTCTTCTGCCCACTCCACTCCACCTCACCCTCTCCTGCCCACTCCACCTCACCCTCTCCTGCCCACACTACCTCGCCCTCTCCTGCCCACTCTACCTGGCCCTCTCCTACCCACTCTACCTGGCCCTCTCCTGCCCACTCTACCTGACCCTCTCCTGGCTACTCCACCTGACCCTCTCCTGCCCACTCTACCTCACAATCCCCTGCCCACTCCACCTGGCCCTCTCCTACCCACTCCACCTGGCCCTCTCCTGCCCATTCCACCTGACCCTCTCCTGCCCATTCCACATTACCCTATCCTGCCCATCCCACCTGACCCTCTCCTGCCCACTCCACCGGACCACTCACCTCATCCTCTTTCACATTCCCCATGAAATTCATGGACCTCAGTGCGTAATAATAAAATATAAATAAGTGCAGGTACCCAAACGTTTTTTAGGAGGCCACCACCCACTTCAGCACTGGCGCTATATCACTCATGGCATGGACACTGCCCTAAGTTTGGTTGGAGCAAGCAAATTAAGAGAGCCTGCCTTCCACCAAGGGTCAATGTGATACCTGCGCTACCCATCTTTCGAAGTCACATGTCTGATAGATAACTCACTCCAGAGGCCTTTCAGAGACCTTACTTAGATCTGAATTCACCAAACTGACTGAACTATGACTAGCACTCTAGAGTCCTGCTAGTCAGACTAACTCCTGCCTGACATCTTACTGACTACCTCTTGTCCAGCTCTATCAGTCTTTCACTCACTGGCGTGAACAGGGCACTTTTTTTTCCCCTTTCCCTTTAGGGTGTGACTGTAAATGTTATCAGATTCATTACAGAACCAGGAGCATCCTCTGCCTCTCATTCTATCCCCCAAACCACCATCACAACAAGCTCTGCACTTCAGCAGGGAGGCCAAGCAATGAATGCTCATGCATGGCCTCTGAGCTCCCAGGCTGGGCAGCTCGGTAGTCCATCCGTCAGAATCCTGCAGGTCCTTCGGGCTCTTGTTCTACAAACCCGGCACCTTTTACAGCAGCAGAATCCAGATTTGCACTAAGGTGGAATATAGTGCGCCAATCACATGTTGTACGCTGTACGTGGAAACATACTCGCCCATCCAAGCTCCGCACGAGTCTGGCGTCATTTATGTGCAAAGCAATCTGTGGCATGATAGCATACAGATACAGTTACTATATCACAGCAACACGGATGGCGCCTAACTCCGCCTTAGCCATGCCTTCGCATCATAGCCAATAGGTCTTGCTTTTGGGACCTTATAAGTATTTAGTTATGCAGCACAATATCCTTGGTGCAACAACATCAACTGTTGCATGGCTAAACACTTATAAGGTCCCAAAGGCGAGACCTATTGGCTATGCCAATGCTTGTTGCTCTTGTCTTAAGTATATAAAAATATTGGAAATTTTTCTAAACTTGTGTGGTGTCCTTTTGTAGTGCTTACACTGTATTACTGTTGGTTATGTGCAAATGCTTTACACACTGCCTCTAAGATAAGCCTGACTGCTCGTGCCAAGCTACCAAGGGGGTGAGCAGGGGTTATTTTAGGAGCGTAACTCCCTTATCCTGACTAGTGTGGTGGTTTCTGCCCAACTTTGGCCCATACCCTAGCCGACCCAAAATCCGATTTACGGCTTTATTACTGGGCCTTCCACCTAGTGAAGCTCAGTAATTGGCTTCATGGTGGACTGGAGGATCCGGCATGTAGGACAGAGCTGGCACATGTTGAAATTGATAGGGTTGTCAGTATGCTGTATGGGTTGCTGGTGTCGACCTCCCTACTGGACCCTTTCACATTGCTGATCCGAATATGGAGGTCCACTATGCACTAGACGGGATTGGATTAAAAGATTACACTCAGACACCGCTATGGATGGAGATATGGCTTAAGCAGGTCACACTGCTGAATGGGTTCAAGACATGGTACCTGATCTGCATTCTCCCAATTCAGAGATACATGGCAAGGGGCCCACATGAAGTCCTTTCTGGACTTTTAGACTGATTCCTCCCTGCAGTTTCAATTCTATAAATATCTCCAGCTCCGGCATGCATTGATGACATATGGGGATCTTACTGAGAAAGCTCCTGAGTTTAGTCTTAAGGAGTCACAGCTCTTGATAGGTTCGCTAGAAAGAGGTGGGGTATTGTGAGTGTATAAATCTCTTGTTATTAAGTGCCCTAATCTATTCTTGGCATTGAGGGATAAGTGGAAGACATGAGTGGGGGAGCTGGATGACAGTGAGTGGCGAGAGACTCTGATGGTCCAGAGAGAGCTAGAGATTTTGGGAAAAGCTTCACTTGATCCAGCTCAATTACCTGCATGCTACTTATTTCACGCTGATGAAGCTTTGGCGAGCAGGCAAGCATGGGATGTTGGCTTGCGCTCGATGCCGGAAATGGAGTGCTCATTTCTTTCATATGGTGTGGGCATGTCCTGTAGTAAAGACTTAGTAGGAAGCCGTGTTCCAAACCCTGACACTGGTACTGGATCACCCTGTGGACTTCTTGGCATGGATTATGCTGCTGGGTTTACTAGAGGATCTCGTGACAGCAGGGGGAGTGAATATTGGTTGGTATGGGGACGTTAATTGCAAACAGAGGCATTGCACACAGATGGAATTTGGCCACTCCCCCCTCGATCACCGCGTGTTGCTGTGCACTGTCTGTGAAGCATGTGTTACCTTGCAACATAATGCATGTGCTGCAGACAGCACTTTATTGTTGTAATTGAGCTTACAGCACACGTTGGCATACCTACTGTAATCAAGACCCTAGAGTGTAAACGCTTATCCCACCCTCTTAATACCTCCATCACACACTAAGGAAGAGAGTATGATACTCTTGCCCTCCAAGTACTGAATTCGACTCATTCAGTAGAAACTGTCCAAGAGACGTCAGCCAGACAGCAAATTCCACATGGGCCTGACTCTCCTCCTAAGGGCAGAACCTTCCATCCAAAGGACAGGCCTCGACTCCTTACAGCTGAGAAAAAGCCAAGAGATGCCCATCGTTGAGGACTAGTTCATGGTTGTACCTACAAGGACATTCGCCTCAAGGAATTAGACCAATACCTCACGCATAACCCTACCAAAACCCTATGGATAGGTCAAATCCACGCATTCCAAGTGCAGGTCAAGAGAATTCAATGATGAAGAACCAACCCACATACTCCTTGAGCAAAGGCCCCTCAAGGAAATATTCACAAAGGCTGTGGAAAAAAAGCAGCACACACCCTCCCTCAAAGACAAACCCCTTAAAAGACACGGTTTCACTACTCCATGAACAATGCTCAGCCATTCTAAGAACAGGCCAAGAGAATCCCACAAACAACGCCAGACACCAACGTAAGGCCAGCTTTCTCAAAGGAGAGGACCTATCACATCCAGAAACAGATATTAAAACCAGAGACAGGTGCCCCTGGATTGGTCCTTTTCCTTCTTCATACATCCAGCATAGCCCATCAAACTATGAACCTCTCATCCCACCACAACACCACTTGTTTTCACATTACCCCTAGGCAACCTTCCTATATCTTTCCGGCCCCTGACATTCCCTGCCTGAAGTCAGCTCACAGAGGCCACACATCCACCTTTGATTAAAGGCATGTGAGCGAATGGTGTACCTAAGCAAGTGAACAGCCATCTCGGCTGTTTATTTTGCTTTATTTTTTTATCTTTCGTATTTATATAGCATAGTTTATGGTAGGATATGGGAGCTTTGTACATTCTAACAATGTATATGTCCTGACATGACCATAGCAACTATGGATCATAATTCTTATGGATGGTTGACTTCTGGAAGGCGAATACGGTGTAGAGGGAAGGCAAGTTAAAGATAAGGGCGAAAGATCTCTTACTCGACATATGGCTCAGGAATGATTTGTAAGAACAACAAGAGAGCGAGGAAAAGAAAAGAAAAACTTGTCCTCTTCCCCAGAACAATATGATCAAACAAAATGGACAAGTTTCATGACTCAAAGCAGACTTTTTCGCTGAGATTGTTGAAAACAACGTGAAAGGAAGGAGAGCACAACTGCTGTATAAGAAACCCCTCACCCACCTACCTAGTAGGTGGCATGCTTCATCATCGGGGCCCAACTGGATTGTCTAGCACAATCCAGTTGTGCTACAACGCCTGAGATACAGCGGAGCAGGGTTATGAGCAGTGAGTGAAGTGCTATATGTGAAGTGATTAAGAGTTAAAAAAAGTCTCTGGGAAATGCCCTATGAAAAAACTTTAATTAAAAGGGTCCCAGGACTAATGTAAAAAAAGGTAGGGGGGATATAAAAAGGAATGTTATTTTCCTTGTATCCCTAGAAACTAAGGTCAACTAGTTTCAGCCTTCAACATAGTTCTAGAGGCTTTCGTCAGGACCAGCCAAAATTGAAGAAAAAATATTTTGGTGAATGGCCGTAAAAATAATATATAGGCCAAGTGTAAGTATCAGCACACACCCGATCGGTTCCGCTTGATCGCCGCCCTAGGTATTTCGGACCTGGTCTCCCTTTCAAACTGCAAGCGGAGAACCACACGGCGTTCTAAATCCAGAGGATTAACTACCTCTCTACTCAAGTAACCAAAAACGGAGTTACTGTGAGTACCTCATCACAACACTCACAGCACACTTTAGGGTGTGTGCTGATACTTACACTTGGCCTATATATTATTTTTACGGCCATTCACCAAAATATTTTTTCTTCAATTTTGGCTGGTCCTGACGAAAGCCTCTAGAACTATGTTGAAGGCTGAAACTAGTTGACCTTAGTTTCTAGGGATACAAGGAAAATAACATTCCTTTTTATATCCCCCCTACCTTTTTTTACATTAGTCCTGGGACCCTTTTAATTAAAGTTTTTTCATAGGGCATTTCCCAGAGACTTTTTTTAACTCTTAATCACTTCACATATAGCACTTCACTCACTGCTCATAACCCTGCTCCGCTGTATCTCAGGCGTTGTAGCACAACTGGATTGTGCTAGACAATCCAGTTGGGCCCCGATGATGAAGCATGCCACCTACTAGGTAGGTGGGTGAGGGGTTTCTTATACAGCAGTTGTGCTCTCCTTCCTTTCACGTTGTTTTCAACAATCTCAGCGAAAAAGTCTGCTTTGAGTCATGAAACTTGTCCATTTTGTTTGATCAGGAATGATTTGACCAGATCATTTTTGAGGCCATACTGAAGTGTAATACGACTGATGACACAGTCAAATGTTGGCCTATGAAAGGTTCCAGACTTTGGGAGTTACATTTAAGAATGCTCGGTCCATTGTCTTTGCTTTCAAGACTCAGTATGCTTCAAAAATTAGACAAGATTTACTTTTTGTTTTCTGTGAGTCTCCATTACATTGGATTTTTTTTGTTGACAGCTGCAGTATTTTAAGACTTTTTTCTAGTGGGAGTGAAAGTATTTTTATCAGGATTGGTTTTTGGCTAGTGGTTTTTTCACGACTCGCTGCACTATTCTTAGAGCTGTGTGTAACTTATCTTTGAGAATAATGATGACTCTCGTCTGACCTAATGTCATCTGACGTGTTACCACAAATGAGATTATATAAACTATCAGAGTCTTGGGAATTAATTGGCCTACTGTGAACCGACAAGAAGCGACTTTGGAGAGCAGCGATTTAAGTAAAGAATTTCCTCTAAGGCTCTCCAAGAACAGCGAGTCAACACAAAGCATCAGTGGACGTGTTACTGGTGTGGTGTCAATAAGAAATGAAAACATGGCTATTTCTAAATCCAAGATGGAGTTGAGGTCTAATTGAGGCCTAGTTCGGCTCAGATCAAGAAAACACACTTCTGTACATCACAGGATTTGGGAAATGTTCAGATCACAAAGCAAACATTATTTAAACCAAAAATAACACCAACAACACCATCATATCCTCTTGATGAATGGGTTCAACAGTTGCACATAAATGGAAAATCAACAAAGCCAATCTGGAAATCGCTCAGTCACTGAGAGGAGAGTCTGCGCTGGCCTGCAGTGGCAGAGTTTGATTGGGATTCCTGCATCTATCTATACATTGAAAACTGCTGACCAAAAGCCCCTATAAGCACCTATGTTGTATATTATATATTTTTTAAGGAACGATAGTCTGGTAAAGCAACTAAAGCCACTGTTACAGAATGTAAAAAGGACCACCAATACATGAATTTGGAGATCCTACACTTACCCTTGCACAGAGCTTACATGCTCAGAATGATCCACCCAGGAACACAGAAAACTATCTACTCTTCCATAAACCTCTTTAAAAAGACGTTCATGGTTACTACACCCATTCTGAACTCTTATGGGCACTGACAAAAGTGTGGTCGCATGTGCAGGTAGTATAAGTGATATTACCTTGCTTTCTATTTATGCCAATTTGAGGCACAACACATCACATACTCCTTAACAGCACAGTAAAGGCGGCTAGAGCCTGGGAGAATGTGCTGAGTAGAGTGACCCTGACATATTGCTTCAAACCTCATTTTTGAAAGCCGAGGTGGAACCAATCAGAAAGTGTAAAGTGGCTGAGAGAAGACTAAAAACATGCACTTTGTGTATACATCACGCCCAGCCTTATCACATCTTTCAAACGTTGTAAGTTGTAATGAATTGCCACCAAATGGTTTGTCAGGTAGTCAATTACAAACTTCTTTTCACTCACACCTTTCTTTACAACTATTTATGGCACTTGGGTCACAAGTCGGTTTGCTAGTATTAGTACGTTACATAGGTCCGAATAAGGACTCCATGCCGTCAGGGTAACATGTTTAGAATTCATCCTGAGTTCCCATGGGTAGCTCGGTGAATTGTGGTACCAGCAGCCTTGGATCGCCCAACTTGACTCGATAACAAAACCAAAGGCTGTAAATATGATGTCCTTCTAAGATGGAGGGACTGGACACCTCTAATTGCAGACTAATTGTGAGCACTGAGCAAAACACCTCATTTGCCCCTGGATACTGTGTGCACTGTGCAGTTTCCGATTATAAGTATTATAAGACTTACATTTTTAGCAGAAAACCAGGCAGTGGCAGAAAGTTGGTAGCTAATGTATATGCTGAGATATCTTCAAAAATACATACCATCATTTCAAGGAATGTCATGGTCACCTAAGAGGAGCAGAGCAGTGCTAAGTCGACAGCTGAGGGTTGACATGTGCTGCTAGGAATAGAGGCCAGTGCTCAGGACGGTGAAACGTGATGCCATGCGCAGTGCAACTACTGCATAGCCGCACACTGCTGAGGTGAGACTGGACTGGTATTTTATATTATCGAGAGACTGGCATTGGGACATCACGGGACACATATGGTGCATCAGCGGTATGGATAGCGCTCGGTTTTCTGCGTTGGAAAACATCGCACGAGGACTCAAAATCCACATCTCTGCACTTTCTGCAATGTTTACCTTCTGGATAGTTTTACCTGGATCTATATTGGCAATATTACTACGGCAATATCGTGGCACTGTCAGTTTGTGTTTAAATTGATGTGTTCTACTTTAAATAGATATAGGTATTGCTGCTAGTTAGAGGGCTGTCAGTCTGAGGGCTGGCTAAGAGAATAATGTGGGGTAGGAAATACACCATCATATCATTCAATCTTTCTCCCAAATTCAGTTTATTACAGAAAGTGAACATAACTTGACTAACTTGGCTGTGACACATTGCAGTGGGCAAGTAAAGGAAACTGGCATTTCAGTAATTAGAAGGGCCTTTCCAAGCAGCACGTTTTAATGGTGTGCTTTCTGCAGAAATGAAAGATGGGGGGTTAAAGGGAATGAGGGGGTTGTAGCATGCAGCACGTTTATCGCTTTCTGTTTGTCAGCTCCGTCTATCGGGAATATGCGAGTATCACCCAGCGTGCGTCAGCCTCCTGGAGGGAGCTTCTCGTGAGCCAGATATAGTTAAACCTTTGTCTCTCTTCATTGGTGTTTCCTCCCTTGTGAAATGATTCATCCCGCCGCATGCGCCAAGTCACACACACACATCCACACACATATGCTACAAATATACTTGCGGCCGTTCATAAAATTGTACGTATTTGTGTAGTGTGTGTTACCCAAGGGGGATGCTGTTCCGGATTACCAAATAGGCAAAGTTGGCACCAGCCAATGGGCCCCTCTCGTTTTAGGGGCCCCGTGACAACGGATCAAAAGAATATTGATTTGATCTTGAAAGAAAATTGCAATCAAGCTTTCTTACATATTGTTTCTAAAAGATAGAAAAAAATGAACCAACTCAAAGAAATGAAAACTTTACATTAAAGACTCTGTAGAGAAAATACTGTATTAATGTAATGTACCCATTAACAACAAAAGTACTTACACCAGAGACATCATATAAGAACATACAAGTTTGTCTCCTAAAAACTCATCCTAAGGCAGCTGTCAGTTTGTAAAAATAAATCAGGTGCTTTGGGTATTATGAGATAATTTGCGAGGGGTGGGGGGCGAAATTTCGACTGCCCAGGGGCTTCCACAGGGTTTAATCCGACACTGAGGTGACTTGTCTTGAGTGTCCAGATACACAGAAATCCTGCTCCACGACCTGCTGGGCGCACACGGGACTCGAGCGGCTAGAATGTGCCACCCCACCACTCTCTGGGTGCACAGCAGCAGAATAGGTGCAAACACCACCAGCCGCACCTGGGAAGGCGGGTACTATTCATGAGATTCGCCAGAAGACTCTGAGCGCTTTCATTTTCAGGCCAGGAGTGTGGTGTAGAAAGACGGCACTTTCTTCAGCACTTACTGAAGTGTGTCTCTTTAGGTGTCATACATCATTTTTTTGCTTTACTGCATTTCAACCATCTGGAGGATTCACTTAGAACAAAAAGGTCGAATGGCAGAGACAAGACATGTACCAAACAAAATGAGCGCTTGATGTGTATTTATAGAGAAAGTGCAGCTGTGGATAAGCAGATAACGAGGGGAGGCCGGGAGATTAAAGCAGAAGTGAAAGATGCGGCATGCCAAGGGAGAGTCAGTGAGGGGAGGTTTCCCTGGCATCCACAGACTGGAGGAGGGCTGTGCAGATGGCAGAAACCTGACCCCTCGTCATCGAGTCGATGAAACTGGCTGCCTTCCTCCTCCTCCTCCATCTTTTCCTACTCAAAGCTGCGAAGGCTTCAAAGACTCGCCGACTACAAACAACATTCTATGAAAACTCAGATAATGTGTTAACACAAAGGAACAGTCTTTGTAGACCGTGCTGTTCAAGAATCAAAGCAAGATAGTGATGCAGTCCTGTACCCCATCAGATTTGTAAAATCTGTATATCCACACTGGGTGCACATGGGATCCCTTTGCACCTTTAATACAGGGCCTCAGTTACAAGCCCATTACGCCGCCAGTGCGTCACCTTTTTAGATGCATCGGTGGCGCAGTGTGGCTGCTCATGTTTGCAAGGCTACGTAAAGTCACCCTGCGTGACTTTTCATGGCCTTGTAAATAAGGGCCCCTTTCACGCATTACTCAGCGCAAAAGGGGCGTTCCATGGGTATTGCTGTGGGTGTTCCCTTCCAGCATCCATGGAACCTGACACAGTCCCAGATTTGCAAAGTTTTTTAAAGCTGAGAATGGGTCAGAATCCTACGCCTCCCCAGAAAAATGCCATCATAGATTGTTTTTGTGCAGGAAGGTGTCCTTTCCTGCACAAAGACAATCATCCTCGCAACTGACCATGTCATGAGTGATGTAATATGTGACATCATCAGCAGTGCATTGCGGGGGCGCGAGTTATAGTTAGCTGAACTAACTATAACAGGGGAATTTCTAGGGTTTTGTATGAGGGAAATGTCCAGCTAACTATAACGCCCCTGAAACCTATGGCTTTTTCAGCGAATCTATATATATCTATAAATATATATATATATAGATATATATATTTTTTCAACTTTTAATTCCCGATTGGGATTCCTCATGCACTCGCAGTTATCCGATCATTAATTTACTTCAATCCATCGTGCTTTTCCATAGATGTTTATTTCAAGCAAGCAAGCAAACCCTACGCGTTTCAGTCTTCACCGAGACCTTGCTCACGGGGAACAACAAAAAAACAAAGCGCGTCAGTGCTGTATCTTTTTTAAACAGGTTGACATCACTTCCTGTAACTTAACGCTTTGCATTGTGGTATCTGTAGTCTTTTTTTAAAATAACATCTCTTTCATTATTTAATACATATTTCATCTGTATTAACCAATTTAACTGATTTTTTCAAAAAAACATTCATACATGTTGAACAGAACAATGGATATTATTGCAATAATTCTTTGAGTATCTAATTAAGGCCACTTATTGCTTTGGCTAATGTATAATTATGTCCCTTTATGTTGCGCAAATTATTAATGGCACAAAGAGGTCTAGCCCTCGAGTGGGCCTTATTAATAAACCACAAATCATTTGTAACGGTAATATTGCCTCCATATTGCTATTGAATTAAGCCATATATAATTATATGCTCTACCCTCCAGTGGGTAAGTGACCAGTTTTTATATACTTATACTCATTTTTACGAATTTATATTCTATCAGGTCAGCAATAATTTCTCAATATCATCTCAATTCAAAATATGTATGATTTTTAAGAATACAAAAAATTACAAAAAATTTATTAAAATCTTCTCAAGGAAGCCAGTACGAGCAATAATTCTCATATAATCCTTAAATCCCAATTCTAAGAATTATTTCAACCAGTCTGTATTAAGTTGAATATCTGAGAGTCTAGGTCATTAAGTCATTATAAATGTGAGTGTAATTCTTCGTCTTGATTTAATCCCATCGGGGTCAGTGTACGAAAGTTGATAATATGTTTGGATTCTTTCTGTCGTAGAATCTTTTCTCTGTCACCGCCCCTTATATTCATTTCCACTTGCTCAATTGCGTAGAATTTTAACTCTTTCCAGTTGCTTCCATGTGCCCTTTCCATATGCTTGGCAATGGCGTTGCTTCTGTCAATGTTAATCGTCGCTCTTACATGTTCCAATATGCGTTTTTTTAACTCACAGATGGTGCTTCCAATATATTTTAATGGTGATGGGCATTCCACTGTATAAATCACAAACTGACTTTTACATGTTATTAATTGATTTATTTTCCACATTTTTTTGTTGAACATTTCAATTTCTTTTACATTCCTTGCTATTGTGCAAACTTTGCAATGGGTACACTTGAAAAAGCCAGTCGTTTTGAGCCAATTTTTTGGTTGTGTCTTTTCAAAGTGGCTATGTATCAGTTGGTCCTTTAAGTTGTTAGCCCTTCTGTAAGTCACCTTGGGTGAGTCTCCCACTATCCTTGCCACTGTGGGTTCTAGTTGTAGTATATTCCAATTTTTACGTAGTATGATGTTGATCTGTTTATTTTCTGTGGAAAATGTTATCAGACGAATTTCTTGATTACTTTCCTCTTGTTTTTGTTGTTCACTTTTAACTTTAATCAATTCTGTTCGCGTTAATTTTTCTGTTTTTTGACGGCAGGCATCAATCACTTTGGTGTTATATTTACGTTTCTTGAATCTTAAACTTGCCATTTTACAGTTTTTTTGCCATTCGGTCTCTTGCGAGCAGATTCTCCGAATCCTCAGGAATTCTCCGAATGGAATGTTGTTGATGGTACTTGGTTGGTGAAAACTTTCAGCATACAAAGTGGCATTTGTGGCAGTACTTTTGCGATGTAATGTCGTATGAACTTGGTTTTCATGGACATAGATTTCTGTGTCTAGAAATATCGTTCGCTCTTCACTTATGTTGTAAGTCAATTTCAGGTTTGAATCCGTATTGTTTAAGATCTCAAAATATTTTGCGAAGTCCTCCTGACTTCCATCCCATATGATGAATAAATCGTCAATGTAGCGTAGCCACATCACGATTTTGTTGACAAAATAATCATTTATGACGCTCCAAGCTTGATTACGCTCCCACCATCCCATGGTGAGACATGCGTAACTAGGACTAAATGCAAATCCCATCGCGGTGCCGTTTACTTGTCTATAGATCTCTTCTCCAAACATAAATATGTTTTCTGTCAAACATGTTCGTATCATTTCCAATAGCATTTGATTGTATTTGTAAAATTGGATGTTACATTCTTTTAAGAAAAATTCACAAGCAGTCAAACCAATATCATTGTTAATATTCGTGTAAAGTGATACCACGTCCATCGATATCAATTTATATGATGCTGCCCATGGAATTTCCTGTATGTGGCGTAGTAAATCGCCGGTATCTTGTAAATATGATGTTAATTGTTTTACATGTGGTAACAGATAAACATCCAAGTAATTTGCTATAGGTTCCAAAAGAGCACCCTTTGATGAGATTATTGGTCTACCCGGCGGTTTGGTGGGGTGTTTATGGATCTTTGGCAAGAAATATATAGTTGCTGTTTTAGGATGTTCTGTAGTCAGATATTTCGCCTCCTCCTCATCTAGTAAGTTTTTACTTTTTCACAACATTATTTTTTGATCTAAGTCCAATTTGTATTTTTCTGTTGGGTTATCCTTGAGTCTTTCATAAAAACCTCTATTTCTTAATTGTGAATGCGCTTCTGATACATAATGTTCTTTGTCCATTATAATGATGTTTCCACCTTTGTCTGCCATTTTAATTTCGATGTTATCATCACCTTTTAATGTTGCTAAGGCCATTCGTTCCTTTTTAGATAAATTGTCTGTGTATTTGGTATGTTTCATTTGATATAATTCCTTGATTACCGCTTCATGAAAGAGGTCAATCTTGTTCCCTTGGGTTAGTTGGGGATAGTATTTTGATTTAGGCTTTTGACCACTGTTGGAAAACGAGGCAGCATCTGTGAGGCCTGCACAAATAACATGACTACATTTGTCCTTCACTGGGAACCAAACACCCAATTGTAGCGCCTGAATCTCAGAGGGTAGCGTTGCAGAGCAGTCTGAGGCTTACTCAAGGGAGGTGGTGTGGGCTAGTAATCGCCATTTGCAGGTGCACAAAAATAGCACTCAATAATTGATTGTCCAGTCTGTACTTTGCTTTATAAAAGTAAGAGTACATTTATTAAACACACACGCTACTCAATACCATGCACCAATTTACAAATATACATAAGCTGTTGGAATTACTTTGTGACATTGCATAACATCTCCACCCCTCCCGCAGGGGGGGTGGGGTCTAGTATCACCAATCCCATGTATGCACATCAACTTGCCCCCAATGCAGTTAGTTGAACATAACCTGGAGCGAGGGCCCTGCGCACTGGCACCATCCCAGTGGCGACCCACCCCATTACCTCAACAAGCATTAAAAAGGGGTAAACCTGCCTTGGTGACACATGACCCTTACTAAGCATCTCCTACTGACCATAAAGTTGGCACCTCTATATCTTAAGGGCTAGCAGTCTGGGGTCTTCACCTAAGCGCAGCAGCAAGAATCCATGTTTACGCACACTTTAGAATGACAGTACTCATCACCTTGGTTGATCATTTGAATGCATTGCAATTACAGCCCCTTAGGGCATCACAGATGAAATCACAGGATTGCTCATTTACAGCCAGACACCCTAGCAGGACTGTCTGGCCACATAACCCCACTTGGCCTATGACATCTCCTTACACATGTGACTTACAGTCCCTTCAAAAGAAGTACTCCTGTCAACTACACTTCTCCTGCAGTGTGCCTCTTCACTTTAAAAGGAATCACAAAAGCATGGGATTACGTAAATACAGCCAGACCCCCTAGCAGGAGGGTCCAGCAACATAACTCCATTTAGCTTAACATCACCTTACACAGGTACTTCACTTTACACATGTGACTTTCAGTCCACCTAAAAAGAAATAACCAATAGTAAATGCATTTCGGTGCAATCACACCACTTCACCTCCAGGGGATGCCCTTCTCCAGACATCCCCAACTCAGCCCTTCTGCTGAGCCCTTGAGGGGTTATTCTTTCAGATGCCCCGTGAAACTTAGGGGTGGACTGTTCTTCTTTATGCTGGGGGAGACTGCGGTGCTCCTGCCGCCCCCCTGCACCCCTTTTCACAGATGAGGTTGACCCCCTCCTCTGGAGGCCACCAGGCACAAAAATGGCAGATTTCTTCGTGCTGGGGGGGGGAAGACTGTGCTCCCCCAGCCGCTCCCCCAGCACCTTTTCACAAGTGAGGGTGGCCCCTCTCCTCTGGGGGCCACAAAGCACCAAAACAGCAGATTTCCAAATTCCTGGCGAGGCATTATGGGGCACTTCATGCTCCTCTTTACCAGCCCCTGCCACTGGGAACACTCTCCTCTTCCCTCAGGGTCTCTGATTCAGCAGGGTGCTGTCTTCACTGGCTCCCTGCGCCAACCTCTCGCCAGGCTCTCCTTCTGGGACTCACCAGCCCCCGCCACTAGGAACACTCTCCTCTTCCCTCAGGGTCTCTGATTCAGCAGGGTGCTGTCTTCACTGGCTCCCTGCGCCAGCCTCTCGCCAGGCTCTCCTGGGACTCACCAGCCCCCGCCACTGGAAACACTCTCCTCTTCCCTCAGGGTCTCTGTTCTCCCTGCGCAGAGGCCCCTGCTTCTGTGCACCAGTCCTGGGCTCTTCTTCTGGTGCTGATAGGGTCCTGGGGGCAGTCAGGGGGTCTCTCCTTCCAACTGCCCATTGCGCCAGGCTCCAGCACCTTCACCCTCAGCAGACCACACCCCAGAGAGCCCTTCTCTTCCTGTGCAAGCACTTTTTAAAAGTTGAGTAGGGGGCTGGCAGAAAGTCTCTGTTGGTCCTATCAAACAGCGACACATCACGTCCCTGCCCCTGCTCCCTCCTTGTCCAGCCTCTGAGCTTGTTCAAAAATGGTGTCCTCCAGGGTTTCTGGCCACATGTCTGAAGCCTCATCCCCCACGCTGCCTTCCCTCCTTGGTGCAGCCTGGTGCCTGGCACCCAGTGACAGCTGCCAATTGATGAGCCTGTATCCCCTCCCATCTTCTCTTCGTGGAGAGGAGGCTCTAGCTTGTGGAAGAAAGGTTATCAATCCATCCAGCTGAGGTCAGCCCTCAGCCTGGGTCTGGTCCTGGCTGGCTTACAGAAATATGACAGTTCTGGATGACCCAAAAGCAGTACAAATATGACTTTGGACTCTGCAGAATACTTATTTTCACCTCCAATACAATGGACTTTAGGGCATGTCTGGAAACTGTAGGTCTTGTGGAAGTTAATTTAGCCATGGGCCCCACATTCCCTTAGGGAAATAATGAAGTGAAAACACAGTAAAACACACTGACTTTCCCTGGCATGTTTCTTTCCAGCGTATAAAGCCGATTCCATATCACCACCTAATACTGTATAAGTCCTGCCACACCATTCACTTTGTAGCTGCTCCTGGACTGCGCACGATAGGAATCTCCCCTGCGCAGCCCGTACACGTGTGCACACGCATGTTCACATGTGACTGCATGTAACCAGCCCGGTGTCTCTTACTCCAGCTGCTGCGCAGTGGCCTGGTCAAGCCAGGGGAACACCAGTAAAATCCCCATGCAGTCTCTTACATCCTGAGTTCACTGTGGGTGAGTCCCAACTTATGAGGCTCCCCCACAGTAAAAGCTAAACAATTAGGTGCTCAAAAAGCAAAAAATCCGGGCGGCCCATAGTGTCAGAACCACCTTCTAACACACACTAGTTCCAGCTCCCAATTGTGTGCACTGTGTTTCCAGATCAGAATCGTGTAAATCTGGATCTTGGTCTAGTTCCATTAGCACTGTAAAACACTCATAATCTTTCGCTGCCAATTCCATGTCAGGTGTAATGATCTTTTTCTTGTAATTCGCCATATTCGCATTTTCAGAGAAGATTTTTGCCAGCTTAATCTTACGGGTGTATTATAAAGATCTATTTGAGAGGTCATCAGTGATCTCATGAGTGATGTCACTGACCATGTCATGAGTGATGTAATATGTGACGTCATCAGCAGTGCATTGCGGGCGCGCGAGTTATAGTTAGCTGAACTAACTATAACGGGGGAATTTCAATGGTTTTGTACGAGTGAAAAGTCCAGCTAACTATAACGCCCCTGAAACCTATGGTTTTTTCAGTGAATTTCTAAGGTTTTTTAAATGCTAATTCCTAACTATAACGTGCCTGAAACCTATGGTTTTTTCAGTGAATTTCAAAGGTTTTTTAAATGCTAATTTCTAACTATGCCTACAGAGATAGGACATGTGAAGAAAGAAGAAAAAACGCACAGAAAGAAAAAAAAGGAATGCAGAAAGAAGCAACAGAAGTCCTCAAAGACGAAGAAAAGTGCAGGAAGATGGATAACGTGCAGAAAGAACAAACAGAAGAGCAGAAAGAAGCCTTGTTGCAAAATCATCCTGTACCCTCAACTTTTTCAGACGGATACTGGTGGTAACTGAGTCTGACTAACCAGTCCTAGAGCCAGTGCTATGTTAAAAGACACTCAGAATACAGTGAAAACACCTACATACACTAGGGAACACTATGCGTTGGGGTCCCCCTGTGATCAGCATGACCCCCTCTGTAAGCCCCTAGTATATAATAGGGCAGGGGATTAAAACTAACTCTTAAAACGCGCCTCACTTCCCCACTGTGTAAACACGCCCTGTGGCCGTTTTAAGTTGGGAGATTAAGTCCCCTTGAATCCTGAGGGTCCCTAGGGTCCAACTAGACCACTAGGTACCTCCAGTAAGCACCACAGAGCTGCATTGCAGAGAGATGTAAAAAGGGGCACGGCCTAGACCACCTCTCTGCAACGCAGCGCAGTGGCGCTTACTGGAAGCACCTGGTGGGCTAGTTGGCCCCCAGGGTCCCTCAGGATTGAAGGGGAATTATTTCCCCAACTTAAAACGCGCCACAGGGCTTGTTTGCACACGTTAACTCAGGCCCCGTCCCCTCCCTTCACCACTGTGTAAACATGCCCTGTAGCTGTTTTTAGTTGGGAGATTAAGTTCATTTGAATCCTGAGGGTCCCTAGGGTCCAACTAGCTCCCTAGGTACCTCCAGTAAGCGCCACAGAGCTGCGTTGCAGAGAGGTGTAAAAAGTGGCACGGCCTGGACCACCTCTCTGCAACGCAGCTCAGTGGCGCTTACTGGAAGCACCTGGTGGGCTAGTTAGCCCCCAGGAGCCCTCAGGATTGAAGGGGAATTATTTCCCCAACTTAAAACGCGCCATAGGGCGTGTTTGCACACGTCACCTCAGGCCCCGTCCCCTCCCTTCCCCACTGTGTAAACACGCCCTGTGGCCGTTTTTTAAGTTGGGAGATTAAGTCCCCTTGAATCCTGAAGATCCCTAGGGGCAAAATAGCCCACTAGGTACGTCCAGTAAGCACCATTGCAGAGAGGTGTAAAAAGGGGCACGGCCTGCACCACCTCTCTGCAACGCAGAGCAGTGGCGCTTACTGGAAGCACCTGGTGGGCTAGTTGGCCCCCAGGGTCCCTCAGAATTGAAAGGGAATTATTTCCCCAACTTAAAACGCGCCACAGGGCGTGTTTGCACACGTCACCTCAGGCCGTTCTAAGTTGAGAGATTAAGTCCCCTTGAATCCTAAGGGTCCCTAGGGTCAAACTAGCCCACTAGGTACCTCCAGTAAGCGCCACAGAGCTGCGGTACATAGAGGGGCGTGGCTTCAGAACACCTGTCTGCAACGCAGCTCCCTGGCGCATACTGGAGATACCTGTTGGGCTAGTTGGCCCTCAGGGACCCTCAGTATTGAAGGGGAATTAATTCCCAACTTACAACTGGCCAGGGGGCGCGTTTGCAGAGTGCTGCAAGGAGGGGGCGTGGCCTCCGGCGCGATGCCGGTCTTTTATTTTTTTTATTTTTTAAGAAGGAGGGCTGTGTGGCCCCCCTTCTTTTTCTAATTTACTGGCCATGGGGACCCCATCCCCCAGGGCCCACACCCTCATTTTATTTGTTGAAAAAAATAAATTTGGCCCTCCCAAGCCTTAATCGGCCCCGGGGACCCCAACCCCCGGGTCATGGCCTTTTTAAAACAAAATTCTTTAGGAGGGGGCTGCGTTGCCCCCCTCCTCAGGCCACTTATGGCCCCGGGGACCCCATCCCCCGGGGCCGGCCTTTGTTTTTTATTATTTAAAAAAAAATATATATTTATAGAGAAACCTAGTACATGCTGGACAAACCGTATGTACCTATCACCATGACGATTTGCGTGATATTCATTAAAAGGCGACTATGCATACATTGAATCCACATGGAATGTATTTACACCGCTAGTGAAGCTCTGTCGTGTCTGATGCCCTACCATGCCTAATCCCGGCGCCCCCGCCGGTGGGTACTCTCCAAGTAGACACCGTTGTCATTTATTTATACAAACATGGGTAGCTATTGACGGGCACATTTAATATACACGCACACCAAGCCATTCAAAGGGGATTCGACAAAAATTCGACCAAACTATGCAAGAAACCCCCCTCACGGTTCATAAAACACACATCCACCGCCGGATGTGTAATACCTTTTATTTTACTCTCTGGAAAGGAGACAAACCTCACTTGAGAGTCACAGCGTGCTCCTGGCTGAGCCCAATGCTGTGTTACACCCACCAGTGCACGCCGAGTGCCTCACACCTCTGTGTTGTATTCCATCAGCTAGTGCGTATGCTATGACACTCTCTAGCCCATGTACACTGTAACACCACCCCGTGAATATGTCATGCCACACTTGCCTTCGCACGGGTTATATTGCCCCATCTAACGTGCCTTCCTCGATGCCTATGTTATAACGCACAGCGCTATGCCATAGATATTACAATCTGGGATCCATATCTTTGTCACAGTGCATATGTAAATTGATACTTGTATAGCGCACTACTCACCCGCATATGCAACGTTACACTCCACAGCACATATTTTATATTACAACTTTAGAGACTAGTTAGGTTACACAACACTGCACTGTGCATATCACACTCCAAGGCGCATATCGCATAGCACGCGCTAGTGCCTGTGCTATCTCGCGCTCTCCAATGAATCTGTCATTGTGCACAATGTATTGCATAATATATTTCACGCCCCGGTTCATCTTATATCACACTTTTTGGTGCATAGTTTATACCAAAAACTATATCTAGTTTTCATTTTCAATCGTGCTCTCAGGAATATGTTCTATATAACACTGCGTCCACCTACCCTTTTCACGGGCATTACATTTTGCGATGGGGTGGAGGGTCAGGGGGTGTTTCTGCCAAGTGAACCCGGAGTCACAGTCACAAACGTCCTCTTCTTCCTGGATAAAAGTGAGATTATGCTGCATACTTGTTCATATTTTAAGTAGTTCGCACAGATGCCCCTGCTCCATCCTTTTTGCCCACCATGTTCCATGGACCTGCCACTCCTATCTACTCTGAGTGTTCTGTTGAGCTGCCATTCCCCTCCCACCTGCCTAGCATTGTCAGATGACTGTAACCTGTCACTGCCACCTCCACACTGCCCGTCCACATGCCATGCCTCTATCCCCTTCCTCCTGTCCTCCATGGTCCATTTTACTGCCACACCCTTCTGCCCTCCCTGGTCTGTTGTGCTGCAAATTCTCCTCCTGCCTGCCCCGCGCGGTCTGTTGTGAGGCCCCTTCCCCTGAACTCTCTTGTCAGGCCCAGGTCCTGACCCTCCCTTCTATCCTCCATGGTCCTTTGTGCATGCCCCTGCACCCTCCTTCTTGCCCATCATAGCCATTGTGCTGCCACTAACCCTCCCGCTTGCCATGCATGGTCTTCTGTGCTGCCATGGCCCCTCCCACCTTCCCTGTGTGGTCAGCTAGCTGCCCCTGACCCCCTCCCACCTTCCCTCCATTGTCTGTGTTTATGCCATCATAGTCTCATTGTTGCTCTCCATGGTGTGTCTTGTTTCTAGTGCCCATCCTGCCTGACCTCCATGGTCATCTTGCTGCTCCTGCCCCCTTGCCCACAGCCCTCTGTTTCCATGTGCAGACCCCTATTCCCTCCCTCCTGGCTTGTCTGTTCCATTGTAATGCTCCTGATCCGTCCCTCCTGCCCTTTATGGTCTGTTATGCTGCAGCTTTCTCTCCTGTCTGTCCATTAAGGTCAGCTAGCTACCATTGCCTCTTTCCCCTCTGTTCTCTGTTGTCCATGTGCATGGTCCTGTCCCCTCCCTATTGCTTTCTATGGATTGTTGTGCTGCACTCCCGTCCTGCATGCGCTGTGTGGTGTATTGTGCTGCTGCAAACCCTGATGCCTGCCCTGTAGGGTCAGTTTGGTGCACCTCTCCATGTCCCTCCTGTCCTCTGTTATCCGAGTCCATGTCCCTACCCCAATTCCTCCTGCCTACCATGATCCAATGTACCATTCTTGCGAACATTTTGAACTTGGTAGGAGGGAGATTTTGAAAACTGGGGTATTGATTTTCCCCTTTGAGTTACATTGAAAAAGAGGAGATTGTAGATAGGAGACAGATCAAATAAAGCCCATTTGAGCTTAAACACATTGGACTTTTCCTGGCTGAAACTGGTCTGTTGGCATGTATGGTTGTACTACCACTGCCTCTTCCTTCTGCCCACAATGGTCTATTATATTGCCACAGCCTCTCTTGCCAGTCCTGTATTGTTGGTGTGTTGCCCCTGCCCCCCTTTCCACTGCCCTCCATAGTCTGTTGTGCTGCCAATGCCCCTCCTGCCTGCCCAGTGTGGTCAAATTGTTGCATCTGCACTCTCCTACCTGCCTTCAATTTTCAGAGTCCGTGCCCCTGGCCTCTGCTCTGCCCCTCAACAGTATCCCAAAAACAACTAGATTGCTAACATTCTATATTTATTACGCCTGACGTCATCTTGATGCAATCAAAACTGTAATACCTAGAGTATTTCCTTTAGAAATTACATATATGAGAGGGTCTTATTTGCATCAAAATTATGGTTAGTGCTCTAAAAAACTAAAATGAGGACATATTTTCTGAGTTTTCGAATAGCGACAAAGAACTTTTAAATTATTTGTAATCTTTATGTTTTTTTATCCAGTTGACCACTTGATTAAATGATGCACCTAGGGGAGAGGATGTGGTGTTACTTCCAGAGCTGCAGACTTTGCAACTGGGGAACCAGGTTGGAGTTTCTGCTTCAGCTCAACATTCTGTGATTCTGGTCAAATCACTTAATCTCCCCATGTCTACAAACAAAATGAATTTGATCTTGTGTGATGTAACCAATGCTCATGTAAAGCACTCCAATACCTGACAAGTCTGCACTATATAAAACTGCAAATACACAAAAAATAAGTGTTTTGCACACTTCTGTCATTGGGCTATACTTGGGCTACATCTGGGTGATATTTGGGCTACATTTGGGCTCTTTTGTCTCTGGTGGCCATCTTGGGAGATTTATTTGTTATGAAGTTTCCTAATTTCCTCATTTACTGCAGTCTCCTCAGTGGGAATACTTTCAGTTTTTTATTTTGGTTCCATCAAGAAGGCATTCTGATGTGTCACACATTTGCCATAAATTCTGAATGTTAGCACTCTAGTTGCTCATTAGATCACTGTAGTAAAACTACTGCTCACCAGGGAAGTCTGCTGCTGGTATTCAAAGTGCATGTTTCAGTCTGCATGTCAGAATTTTTTTATGAAATAGAAGAGGATTTGAGAAGTCAAAATGTGCCCTAATTTTTCTTTCTGCAGAACTAATCATAATTTCTATGGCAAAATGAACCCCCTCAATTTGTTCCTTTGTAAATTAAATGTTTTAAGTGTTACCACTTTATTCCAATCAAGATGGCTTCAGGTGTGCCATACTTTTGTCATAAGTAAGACTGTTAGCGCTCTAGTTGTTCGTTAGAACACTCTGGGACATTCTGTCATTGGGCTATACTTGGGCTACATCTGAGTGATATTTGGGCTACATTTGGGCTCTTTTGTCTCTGGTGGCCATCTTGGGAGATTTATTTGTTATGAAGTTTCCTAATTTCCTCATTTACTGCAGTCTCCTCAGTAGGAAATACTTTCAGTTTTTTACTTTGGTTCCATCAAGAAGGCATTCAGATGTGTCACACATTTGCCATAAAATCTGAATGTTAGCACTCTAGTTGCTCAATAGATCACTGTAGTAAAGCGACTGCTCACCAGGGAAGTCTTGCTGCTGGTATTCAAAGTGCATGTTTCAGTCTGCATGTCTGAATTTTTTTATGAAATAGAAGAGGATTTGAGAAGTCAAAATGTGCCCTAATTTTTCTTTCTGCAGCACTAATCATAATTTCTATGGCAAAATGAACCCCCTCATTTTGTTCCTTTGTAAATTAAATGTTTTAAGTGTTACCACTTTATTCCAATCAAGATGGCTTCAGGTGTGCCATACTTTTGTCATAAGTAAGACTGTTAGCGCTCTAGTTGTTCGTTCGAACACTCTGGGACATTCTGTCATTGGGCGATACTTGGGCTACATCTGGGTGATATTTGGGCTACATTTGGGCTCTTTTGTCTCTGGTGGCCATTTTGGGAGACTTATTTGTTATGATGTTCCCTAATTTCCTCATTTACTACAGTCTCCTCAGTAGGAAATACTTTCAGTTTTTTACTTTGATTCCATCAAGAAGGCATTCAGATGTGTCACACATTTGCCATAAATTCAGAATGTTAGCACTCTAGTTGCTTATTAGATCACTGTAGTAAAGCTACTGCTCACCAGGGAAGTCTGCTGCTGGTATTGAAAGTGCATTTTTCAGTCTGCATGTCATACTTTTTTAATGAAATAGAAGAGGATTTGAGAAGTCACTCAAAATGTGCCCTATTTTTTCTTTCTGCAGAACTAATCATACTTTCTATGGCAAAATGAACCCCCTCATTTTGTTCCTTTTTTTTAAATTAAATGTTTTAAGAGTTATCACTTAATTCCAACCAAGGTGGCTTCAGGTGTGCCATACGTTTGTCATAAGTAGAACTGTTAGCGCTCTAGTTGTTCTTTAGAACACTCTGGGAAGCTGCAGTAGAACACAAAGGAATCAACTGACAGTGTCTGCCCTTGTTGGATGTACATGTTTTACTGAGAATGTCAGACTTCATTCTCACATGACTGAGAAAGATAATGTGAATTTACAGAAAATATGCTCTCAGTTTAGCTTATAGATCACCTTCCAAACCTCTGTGGGAAAAGCATGAGAAAATAGTTTTCTCTCAAACATGATTCATGATATCACAGCAGAAGGCTTTTTCACATGGTAAAATCACCTTAGAACACACCACAATTCCTAAAATGGGTATGGTACCATCAACAAATGATTTATAATGTAACTAAAGTCTTAAAACCTTCTATTAACTGCAATGCTTTTTAATGAGGTGCTATCATGTATATTGGTCCCAAGATGGCTGCCAACACTTCTTCGATGAAGTGCTGACAGCCAATCAGATCTCACGATGAGATGTGTGGTTAGGCTCCGCCCAGATATATATGTGATTTTACTTTTGATTTTCTCAGGAACTACTGAACGGATTTACACCATTTAAGCAAAAGGCACGAGTTTGAACTTAAGACTACCTCTTTGCCAAATTTGGTGTAATTCCGTTCAGCACTTCGGGCTGTAGCTGCGTCAACAGGTCCTGTGGGAAAATGCATGGGGAAAACGTGTTTTGGGACCCCCCTTTTTCTCGGCCCCCGCTTGACGAATCACCGTGAAATTTTCAGGATAGGAGCGGACCGGAGCTGGCCAAAAGTTTGGAAAATTTCGCGAAGATTCATCAATCGACGCCAACGGTATTCCAAATAGAATGTTGCGGATCTCCTATGGAAAATAGTTCCTAACTATAACTACCTACTGGTGACCGCCAGTAGGTAATATATATATATATATATATATATATATATATATATATATATATATATATATATATATATATGGGTGTGTGTGTGGCTCTATGGAGGAGTGAGTGGGTGTGTGAGTACTTGAGTGGGTGTGTGAGTACCTGTATGGGTGTGTGAATGGGTATGTGAGTGGCTGTGTGGGTGAGTGAGTGGGCATATGAGAGGTTGTATGGGGGTGTGAGTGGTTCTGTCGATGATGTCATCAGTGATGTCACTGACCATGTCATGAGTGATGCAATATGTGAGGTCATAAGAAGCGCATTGCGGGGGTGTAAGTTATATTTACCTCACGTAACTGCAACTGCTGGATTTCACTGGTTTTGTACGAGTGAAACCTGAGCCTAACTATAATGTCCCTGTAACCTTTGGTTTTTTCAGTGAATTTCTATATTTTTTTAACTAGTAGTCTTGTTTGCAGAGTGGTGGAGAAAGGGGTGGTGCCTCTGATCATCTCTCAGGAATTCTGCTCTGTGGTATGTACTGGAAGTAACATGAGGACTTCTTGGCCCCTTGATAGAGCGTCATGATGTTCTGAAAATTGTAGGGGTGCATCATAATCGTGAATAGTCCGCTCCCACATATAATCACGTGTTGTACTAAAACTGATTATTAGAATTGTAGAGGAAATAATGAAATGTGTGACTATAATGATAGAAAATTAGTTCATGTCATTCGAGAAAGTAAGATGGCATTTAAATGTGATTATATTATTTTTGATGTTCATCGCTTATGCTTAGTGAATTAGCTTGTGTGTAATGTAATGCATTAGATTTAAACGTGCATCATATTAAAGTCTGCATATGTAGAAGTGACTAATTTTGCCTTAAAGTGATGAAGTGTAGGATTATTAATGCAACATTTATTAATTCGTGTAATTCTTGATGTATAGAGGCCTAAATGAATGTTCACGTTTTGCTATGAAAGGTCTATTCGTATTTCTTATGTTAGCTGAATTGTGTAGGCCAAAGTATATTTTCCCTGGAAAAGCTGTCATTTGGAGGTAGTCAGTGAAATTCATGTGTTTGCAAGAATATTCTGTTCTCAGGCATCTACTGCAGGTGCAAGGTACACCGTCTTCGTTAGTTAGACAGATGCCTTTTGTTTTAGGAGTTAGGTATGGAGGAGAGCTGAAACAGTGCATCCTGGAATGTTGATAATTGGAAGAAGCCTGGGACCCAAGGACGTATCAACCGTTGTTGGATGAAGTACAAGTTTGATGGAAATTTACCTACAAGAGGTGCTTAGCCATAGGAGGTGTTACAGAGGCGTGTCCTCCATATTGTGCATTTTGTATTAGGGACAGTGCCCCGAGGGAAGCGCAGCAGATGGGGGTAGATGGATAGAGAGCCGTTAGGGTAGAAGGAAGGGATCGATACTAAGGAAGGAGACTTAGAACAAATTTGTAGCTTTGGCTACTGACCCTTTCAACGTGAGTGTACTTCTTAGGAAGTCTTCACGCGCTGACACCTTTTCATTGATCTGGCGTGGGAGATGCTAAGTAGGGATTTCACCTTAGTGATAAAGTAGGGACAGATTAACCAATTTTTTGTTGGTATCAATGAAGACTAACGGAGCAGTCATTGCTTGTTTAATACTATTTAGAGTTTCTTATTCTTTTTATGCTTCACTGAATTAGATTATTGCGTAGGATGAACTTTGTATTAGTGCCCATGTATTTCCTTAACCTCGTCAACAGGTGCTTGTATGTTCAGTTATTTTTGGCTTTGTAATAAATCCCCTAAAACCTAATTCGGAGTTAGTGAATCTTCAGAGTCAGAATTGATTGGTTTATTGGTTTCATTTGAATGAATTGGTTTTCTTCCCTTTACACTTCACAGCAGGTAAAAAGGTCCAGTCGGCCGAGGATTCTTAGGAGTGGTAAGATAAGATTAGATAAGATAAGAATCCGGCGTTATCAGTTGGTAGCAGAGTAGGATGATTATGTAGTAAGGGGAGGAGTAGAGAAGGGTAGATATTGATCTCATAGAGCCCAAGTGATGGTGACCCAGTGGCTCGTGAGCGGAGGACGACGGTGTTGATGGAGGCCGTCGGAGAGTAACGGTGCGGCGGAAGCAGCAAATCGTTGGAGAGTGAGTATGAACAGGGAAGTATGTCTGTTAGATTGCGGTGTTGTGTTGGTTGTGTGATGTCTTGCGGAGTTGCTGTGAGAGTCGAGTGATTGTGGTTTTGGACTGTTAGCGCGCGCGGTCCATGAGACTTGATATTGATATCCCGGGATAAGAGATTGTGGTGTAGAAGACACCCAGAATTGAAATTGTCAGACCAGTGATTGTGGGAGTCATGAGACGTTGTTGACTGACCCACCGGTGATAGGGAAACGTGTGTGTGAGTGTGTGAGTAACGGACGCAGGTCGTGGGTTGCTGTATGTGGAACATCGAGCATTTGGATCCTATCGATTAAGTACATCACTGTCCGGCCGTTTGTGGGCAGATAGCCTGAGGCAGTTGTCCAGTCGTTTCCGCAGACAGACGATTGCTGGAGTTGAGGTCGACAATTGTATGAGAATGTCCGGTGGTTGGTGGACAGGCAGTCAGAGAAGTGACTGTTCGGTTGTTTGGTGGACAAACAGTTATTTCATTGTATGAAAGAGACGCATGAGTGTGTAAGAGACAAATTGTAAATGTAAATGTATAGCGCACTACTCACCCGCAAGGGTCTCAAGGTGCTTGTACAAATACCGCTGTGGAACCCATCCTGGCTTTCCCTGTGAGGCGTCCACTCCTGAGCACCCCCAAGGTGAAGGCCAGGCATCCTTAGCATTGTGGGGGCCGTTGTGGAGATTAGGCAAGCTATTGCCCAGAGTTGCAGAGTGGGACTCCATGATTGGAATAGGCACCGAGGCGAGAATTATCAGGTCCGTGGAAGTATTTTGAGCCCAAGACCCGCCGAGGCTGGGAATTGAACCCTGGTCCCGGGCTAGACCTCTGCATCAGGGTCTGCCGCTCTAATCATTGAGCCACACTTCTCCAATGACGCTGCGATAGGTCGGTTGGTGTGAAGCCGCGCTGGGATTGGTGGTTTAACAGCAGTAAGTAAAACGAACGCTGGCTGCAAAGGAAAGTTGATTTCATCATGAAATGTTTTAAAGTTTTACGAGATATGTGTAGAGGAGATAGAAGGGTGGTTACTTGTGGAGGAGAAAAAATGGGCCGGATATACCGGAATGTGGGATTGCATACTATAATTTGGCTTCAAAATTGGCATAAAATGACTGAAAAAGAGGGAGAATTGGCTTTTCCGCACTATGGTACTTTCAAATTGGAAGCGCTATATCACTTGAAATCCGTGATGTCTTCATTGCGACCTCTACCCAGACCAACACAGTTTGAGGCATTACATGCATGGATTAGAGCAGCACATGACAGGAAACAAGATCGAAGTCAGGAAAGGGTGAAAAAGTCGATTAGGGCATTTCAAGATGCACGATGGGATGCATTGGAGAAAAGATGGAGGGTGGACACTATCGAGGGGAATAGGCTATTCCCGTTGATGGTGAAGGTGGGAGACATGCAGAAGAAGAGTGTCGAGGAAGACGATAGTGATACAGATGACAGATGACAGCTTGTTAGAAAGGTTATTATCAGAGAGACCACCCCCATATAACCCAGACTCAGAAGAAGGAAAGTCAGTGCCGACAGAGGGGATTGGGGATACGCAGGCTCAACCTAATGCTAGAGTAGTTGGAAAAATCTCAACAGGAACGGAAATGATGAGGACACAACACCAGCAAGTGCTGAGGCTAATGGAGTTACAAGGTTACCGGATGCTCTTACAGTGCCGGTTACCATTGGACCCATAGTGTTCATATATGACCCAGATAAGGCCAAAAATGGGAGTTTGGTGCAGTCAGCAGTAGGAAAGGGGATTAGCTCTGGAGGGAATGGCATGGTGAGTGGAATAGCTCACCTTCCGAGACCCATAGAAATGAATACGCCGTTACCAGCCACTGCAGACTCCTCTAGAGGACAGGTGGATGTGAGAACGGCGAGACCAAAGTCTTTGGCCGATTCAAGATCAGATCTAAGAATGTGGGAACCACCAGTAAGAAACCAGAGTGACAGGATGGCAGGAGATTGGGATCATGAAGACTCAGGAGGTCGACCAGTCCTTAGGAATGTAGTGGAAAAGGACCGATGTGGAGATCAGAATAGTGAGAATGAAGGATCGAGTGGCGCATCTAGTCGAGGGACCCTGAAAGTTGCTATAAGAGTAAAGATGTTGGATGTGGTGAGATTGAAAGCTGAAGTAGATGCGATAATTAGTGGGAACCTGCCCTTGGAAAGAGTGGAACTTTATGAACCAGACGAATTACTGTTTGTAGCGAAGGATGTAACTCGCAAGGCAAGGTCAGCACATGAGAAACTGACAGAGCTGGCAAAAAGGTATGAGGTGGATCTGTCCAAGACAACAATGTTACAGGGAAGTGATAGATTGCACTACAGTGATCAGGAATTGGAAGAGAAGAGAGTCATAGGGTTGAAAGCTCATATTCGAGAATTGATTATAGGGATACGCGCATGGAACATGCTTGAGGAGTGGGAGGAAAGATGATCCAAAAAGAAAAGCACTAGAAGGAATGTACGGGAGACGCCACCTCCAGGAGGGGGGACAATAGGAGTAGAGAATTACCCTTTACGAGAAGTACAGAACGGAGGGTATGTGCATGTGCCTTGGAGTAGAGGTGATTTGGCAGCATTCACTAATGACTTTCCTCGGCTGAGGGAGAAGCCCGTCGAATGGTATAAGCTGGTCGATCGTTTTGTTGAAATCTCAAAGGTGTTGTGGGTTGATCTGAATACATTGTTTGACATTGTAGTACCGAGTGATTTGTGGGCAGCTTGTAAAGTTGCAGTTGATTGGCCAACTTCCGAACCAGACAGAGATTCTGTTAGAAATGGTCCTTCACCTATTGTTATGAAAAAGTTTGAACAGGTAATTACATGGCTGAAATCCAAAATCTCGCCACAAGATATTGATTGGGTAAAGATAGATCGAACTGTTCAGGAACCGAAATAATCCGTCCATGAATACTACGAAAGGCTCCTACAAGCCTTCAAGCAGTACAGTGAGCTGGACATGTTAGACCCCAAAGATATGGGACAGTTTGTTTCCAAGTTCGTTTTGGGTCTGAGACCAGAAGTTAGCTTCATGATTCAGCAACACTTGATCTGCTAGCAGAACAAGTCAGTGGATGAAATACTGCGGTATGACAGGTACTGCAGCGATGAGGTGGATTCGAAACACAAGAAACTTAAGGATAAGTTGATGTTAGTCCAAATGCAAACCGCTGACAGTGAACTTCAGACGCAGTCAAATGGAGGGACGCTAGGGAGAAGACAGGAAAACAATCAAGGTGGGAATCCGATTGTGCAGGGTAAAGGGAAAGGGAAACCTGTAGACCCCAAGACAGGAATGGATGTGGCAACACTGAAAAAGACCACTGCATGTCACCTTTGTCACAAAATCGGACATTGGAAGCGTGAGTGTAGATTGAATCCAGCAAACCAGGTGCAACAAGTGGCTGAGATAGTGCAGGTTCCTGAGGTTGTCAATACAGTAACAAGACCTAGATCTCTGCAAGGGGGGGGGGCGATGGTCCCGCAGTTGCAAGTCCCGCAACCTCCGAGAATTCCACAGGGAAATTGAACATACCAACAGGGCCCCTTTTCGAGAACTTTGACGAGTACAGCTCAGACCCGTTGAAAAGACGATGCCTGAGGGGGAGGGAGACTGCACTCTTGGGGCAGTCTTAGAGGTAGACCAGAGGGGACCGTTTGTAGAGGCGGATGTTGAAGGTCATCCTACCACCTTTTTGGTTGACACTGGTGCTACCCGTTCTACTGTAAGATCTGCAGTAGTTCCCAACCTACCCCTATCAGGACAATCATTCCAAGTTGTAGGTGTGGCAAATAGGATAATGACTAACCCATTGACTGAGCAGATTCCTGTGAAAATAGGAACCTTCCGAGATTGACACCAGTTTGTGGTGTGTGACTCAAGTCCAGTCTGCTTGCTAGGACGAGATCTCTTGTGCAAGTTGAATTGCACTATTTATTGCACGCCCTAGAGCGTGGAAGTACAGACGAAAGACGATGATGCCACCTTTAAGGTTGCAAATCAGCACCTGTGCATAGAGATGTATCCTGTGCTGACAGTGGAAGAGCTTCCACTTGACTTAAGAGACTCTGTTTCACTGGATTTGTGGGATTTCACGGGAGAAGAGATTGGGTCGATCAAAGGTGTTGAGCCAGTTAAGATCCAGAATAAGCAGAATGCTGAGTTAACGAGAAAGCCCCAGTATAATCTGTCACCGGAGACGATCGCAGGGATCAAACCTGTGATTGATTCCATGATGAAGCAGGGAATTCTGAAGGAGATAATGGGTAGTCCACGCAACTCACCCATTATCGTATTACAGAAGCCAAGCGGGAAATTCAGAATGGTGCAAGACCTGCAAAAGGTCAACACGATTGTTGTTCCATGTTGTCCAATGGTACCGCATCCATCAGTGATACTATACCGAGTGGTTTACCGTGATTGACTTGTGTCAAGCATTCTTTTCGTTACCTCTCCATGAGGAAAGTCAATTTTTGTTTGCTTTCCGGCTGGAAGACTGTGTGTTAACCTGGTGTCGTATCCCTCAAGGGTATACAGAGAGCCCATTGATCTTTAATCAGATCCTGGAAAAGAATCTTGAGAGTCTTGTATTGCCCCAGAACTCCGTTCTCGTGCAGTACATTGACAACCTCCTTGTTACGTCAGAAACTGAGGACGCTTGCAGGATTGACACGATTGCCCTACTGAATCATTTGGCAGAGAATGGACACAAGGTGTCCCAAAATAAGCTGCAGTACTGTTTGAGTGAGGTACAGTATTTGGGTCACTGAATCGAGAAAGGCAAGAGAAAGGTGTCATCAGATCGTATTGAAGCGATCATGAATATGGCTGTACCTACCACCCAGAGGGAAGTCAGAATGTTCTTGGGGATGGTTGGCTATTGTCACCAATGTAGTCCCAATTTCTCTCTGAAGGCGAAGTCTTTACAGAGACTGACGCACAAGGATGTGAGTGATCGGTGCCATGGGACCATGATTGTCTGGTTCCATTCTTGGAGTTGAGAGAGGGCATGTGTCGTGCTCCGGCTCTAGGAATGCCTGACTACAACAAGCCCTATTCATTGTTCTGTTGTGAGAGAGAAGGGTTTGCATTGTCAGTCCTGACTCAGAGTCATGGAAGTGTCCGTAGACCAGTTGCCTATTTCTCAGCTACTTTAGATCCAGTAACTTCAGCGTTGACCGGATGTCTCAAATCCGTTGCTGCAACGGGTGTCAGCATTGAGAGATGTGAAAGCATTGTCATGGGTCACCCTTTGGTAGTTTATGTTCCGCATTCTGTTGAACTATTGATGACAAGGACTAAAACACAGCACCTGACAAACAATAGACTCACATGCTACAAGCAAGTTATACTTGCCGTGGAGAATGTGACCCTTTGAAGGTGTTCTGTTTTAAATCCTGCTACACTGATGCCTTTGCCAAATGCAGATGATGAAGATTGCGAAGACCATGATTGTCTCAATGTAACTGAACTTTGCACCAAACTGAGACCTGACATTGTTGATGAACCTCTGCCTGACCCTGATGAAATATTCTTTGTCGATGGTTCATGCTTAAGGTGGAGAGGTGTGGCTCACTGGTTAGAGGCGGCAGACCCGTAAGCAGAGGACGGCCCGGGACCAGGGTTCGATTCCCGACGCGGCAGGGTCGTGGACCAGGGTCAGCGGGCTCGATAATTCTCGCCTCGGTGCCTACTCCAGTCAGGGACCACACTCGGCAACTCTGGGCATTAGCTTGCCTCATCTTCACAACGGCCCCCCCAGACCACCGGGGATGCTTGGTCGCACCTTAGAGATACCCATTAGGGACCATCTCTCAGGGTGAGCCAGGACGGGTTCCCCAGCGGTCGAATCGCGGAGATACTCCTCCGGGAGTCGATTCTAGCGCTATATAAACCCACAATTAAATTAATTAAATTAAATTAAGAGACAATGTTGGTCAATTGAGAGAAGCGTTTGCTGTATGCACCATTACAGGAGTGGTTGAAGCCACCTGTCTAGAAGGAGTATACTCTGCACAAGTGGCCAAAGTCATTGCCTTGACTCGCGCCTGTTTGGCAGCCGATCAGAGCTATGGTCTCAGAGGGGGTTCATGACATCATCTGGTTCACCCATAAGGAATACAGAATATGTGAGACAACTGCTGGTAGCTGTGCAATGTCCGAAGGAAATTGCTGTAGTGAAATGTGCAGCCCATGGGGGGGAACTGACTTTGTTTCTCTTAGTAATAGATACGGGGATGAAGTTGCACGTTTTTTTGCTGAAAAAGGTTGTATTTTTACTGGAGATTACACAGGAGAGAGCCAAGAGAGAACCAAGCTCAACGTGATGTTAGCCATGGCAGACACTTGGGACGAACTCAAGCACCTGCAGGAAGAGGTCCCAGAGCAGGAAAAGGAAGTATGGGTCAAATCAGGATGTGAGAAAAGGGACATTGACATTTGGGTTTCAAGTGATGGTAAAGTAGTGTTACCAGATGATTTATTGAGCCCGATGGCGAGGCAGATTCGTGGTGCTGTGCACCTTGGAAGGGATGCGATGGTGCAAGTGTTCAGACAGACGTGGTATAATCCATGGTTTTGTACGGTTGCCGAAGCAGTGTGTCAGAGGTGTGTTACTTGTCAATACAAAACAACTGGTCATAGGGTCTGAGGGAATTTTTAAAGACCTGCGCAGACAAATCCCCAAATCACTTGAATCAACACAACAAGTAGAGTCTGCGGGTCTAAACCAATCACTCAAAAGAAAAGAAGCGACAAGTCAGCACGTTCAAAAATGAAAGAAGTCCTCATAAAGAGGGCCAAGTCCCATCACCCACCGAAGTGGCATGCTTCATCATCTGGGACCTCCCATAACTACACCTGGTGTAGTTATAGAGCTACTACTCCTTCGATTACTGTAACAAGGAGGAGCTCAGGGATGTTTTGATTCCTGTAGTTGGGAGGATGGATTATCTCAGACTGAAAAAAGCTGTCATAAGTGTGGTGAATCTAGATGCAGTGTGTGGAATAGAAAAGTGGTTTAAAATTGATCATCATTGGAAAATAAATTTTATTCTGTATCCAATGACACCAAACTAAAAACAGCAGAAATTGTGAGGGGAACGCGTCCACAAACGTTATAGGGCCGCGCCCTCGTGGGTCAACATGTTTCAGCCAACCTGTGTCTACCCAATGACTGTGGCTTTCATCAGGACCAAAAGGTAACACTACTGCAAAAAATGTGAGTAAGTGATGAGTGAGATAAAAGGAACAATACAACCTACCAAAGTACCTACTTATCTGTGGATATGTGGCACCGTAGTGTTGTAACTTAATCACCTGGAGGCAAAACAAAGTAATAATACATGAATGTGCTGAACATATCTACTACGTTTTCTTTGACCTAATACAAATGTCTCATACATAAACATTTGTCAAGCGTACAGACTGCATTGTCTTCTTACCCGCAAAAAGTCAGGGATGCACCTACACTCCTGGTTACAACTCAGGGCGTGAGGCAACGCTCTAGAAGACAAGAAGAGGGGGAGAAAGAACTAGCTAATGCCATAAACAGCAGAAGAGGGTATATTCAACTGTGTAAGCAAAAAGCTGTGTGACTATGAAAACAAAAAAACCAATGTACAGACAAAGGTATGTTGACTGACTACAAAATAGATCAAACCATGCTACTACTGTACTGGAAAACAGATTGACAGATTAACCAAGATCTTTAGCAAGCATGTCCATAACATAAAAGCTCATGAAGTTACCGACATCAAAGGAATGTCGAAGCATGCATCTGAGTACAATCAAAAATGACTCTAAGCCCAGTCTCTAGGATAGAGTTTAGTAAAGAGACCAAGCGGTTGTGTACCGATGTCCAGAGAGCAGGCCTACCTGTCCGTCGTTACCCCGGACCTTCTTCCTGGTTGTACCGAGCGTAACCGGAGCCTCGTAAGCCTGCTCTTCATCTGTATTACGCTCCGGACATCGAACCAATCATCGTGCAGAGGCGCGATGACGCAACACGTACCCTGAACGTGCGTGTAAAACGCAAAGGATGTTGGGGAATGTGGTTTTAGCAATGATATAGCGCGCTCGTAGCCTGAGTTACGTGATAACTAGAACAAAAGTATCTCTAGAGAATAGAATCACGGTCCCATATGTCCCCGTTATGGGAAACAACACCCTGATCTCCAATTTTGTATCACATGAAATTAAATGATTATTAGGGGGAACAAGGTATTGCCAGGTTAAATGAGGGTGCACATGCGTTCGAAATAGACGCGTCTGAAATGTGGCAATTCAGAGGAGAACGAGGTTCTGCAAGCACTCTGAGTTTGGTTATAGTGGACGTATAACCTCCTGTGTATATCTAATCGTGGAGTCATGTTACGGACACGTATTTATAGGAATGTCCGAGTAAATCACTGGCTGTCAAGCAAAGGAGTGTCTCTCTAGCTGTGAAGATGTTGTACAATTAGAGTAATGGCGCAATGAAAAGGGTTGGAATGGGTTGTGACAATATCCCAGACTTCTATTCCATGACTAAAGTACCAATCGATACAACTTGAGATGTTATGTTTATTCCACTAATATGTTGTATCGGGAAACTTGACCGAGGCCAGGAGCCAAGGAGGAAAGACCCCAATGTCAGCAGAATGGGCTTGGACCCTGTAGTGTTATAACGAAGTCCAAGGAATTGACTCGTTTAGCCCTGTCGTATCACTTCTGAGTGTAAAAACCCAGCGTTGCTCCTTTCTGAACAGGAAAGTGGACACATCAGTTATATGGGACGGAATGAAGGGTTGTTCTATAATCGTCCACCTAATGTCGTCAGGACTATGTTTGACCTCGCCATATGACGAAATTTGTATGTACACTTGTTCGAACAACAGTGTGTCTTGTGCACTGACAACCCCTTCCGTGACTACATAGTCATATGGAAACGCTATATTGATGATATTTTCGTCATATGGCGAGGTGACTTTGCAACTCTAGAGACCTTTCACCTGTGGCTCAATGAACAGAATTCCTTCCTCAATTTCACCATGGAAGCGAGCAAACTGAGTTTACCATTCCTAGACCTTCTCATCTTTCCAACTGCCAACGGACTAGGAAGTGAGCTGTATACCAAACCTATGGCAAGGAATTCTCTCCTGTCATACGAAAGTTTCCACCCTAAATCACTCAGGTCCGGCTTACCATTTGGGCAATTTCTCCGTTTGAGACGTAACTGCACTGACACAGACAAGTTCAGAGAGCATGCTGACGTTCTCTCGAAGAATTTAAGTGCCAGGCAGTTCCCTTCGAAATTGATCAAACAATCATACAAGCGGGCTAGCAACAATGATCGTGATGCCTTATTAGAGCCATCTGTACCCAAGGCTCCGCTGGACAGATTGACATGTGTCCAGACGTTCAGCACTCACTCTAACCAACTACAGAAAATCATACGGAAAAACTGGCGCATTTTAAATGTGGGACAGGTACATCTTAGCCCTCCGCTTTTTTCGTTCAAGAGAAGTGCGAATCTGCGAGACACACTAGTACACACGCACCCAAAAAACAGAGCGATCACTAAGATTAACACCCTGTGGAATTTGCCACCTGTTCAAGGGCATCATGCATGTGGCAATTGTGCAGTATGCCCCAACACCAGACATACTACAGAAGTAGACATAGGGACAGACAAACCCTGGAGGCAGATCAAACATACCAACTGCAACAGTGAGAGGGTAATCTATTTGATCACTTGCCCATGCGATTTTAGGTACGTGGGTATGACCACTAGAAAGGTCAAACTCAGGATAATGGAACACAAAAGTACCATTAGATGTCAAAGGCAGGCAACCCGCATGACCAGACACTTTGTGGAATTCAAACATAGTCCTGACGACATTAGGTGGACGATTATAGAACAACCCTTCATTCCGTCCCATATAACTGATGTGTCCACTTTCCTGTTCAGAAAGGAGCAACGCTGGGTTTTTACACTCAGAAGCGATACGACAGGGCTAAACGAGTCAATTCCTTGGACTTCGTTATAACACTACAGGGTCCAAGCCCATTCTGCTGACATTGGGGTCTTTCCTCCTTGGCTCCTGGCCTCGGTCAAGTTTCCCGATACAACATATTAGTGGAATAAACATAACATCTCAAGTTGTATCGATTGGTACTTTAGTCATGGAATAGAAGTCTGGGATATTGTCACAACCCATTCCAACCCTTTTCATTGCGCCATTACTCTAATTGTACAACATCTTCACAGCTAGAGAGACACTCCTTTGCTTGACAGCCAGTGATTTACTCGGACATTCCTATAAATACGTGTCCGTAACATGACTCCACGATTAGATATACACAGGAGGTTATACGTCCACTATAACCAAACTCAGAGTGCTTGCAGAACCTCGTTCTCCTCTGAATTGCCACATTTCAGACGCGTCTATTTCGAACGCATGTGCACCCTCATTTAACCTGGCAATACCTTGTTCCCCCTAATAATCATTTAATTTCATGTGATACAAAATTGGAGATCAGGGTGTTGTTTCCCATAACGGGGACATATGGGACCGTGATTTTATTCTCTAGAGATACTTTTGTTCTAGTTATCACGTAACTCAGGCTACGAGCGCGCTATATCATTGCTAAAACCACATTCCCCAACATCCTTTGCGTTTTACACGCACGTTCAGGGTACGTGTTGCGTCATCGCGCCTCTGCACGATGATTGGTTCGATGTCCGGAGCGTAATACAGATGAAGAGCAGGCTTACGAGGCTCCGGTTACGCTCGGTACAACCAGGAAGAAGGTCCGGGGTAACGACAGACAGGTAGGCCTGCTCTCTGGACATCGGTACACAACCGCTTGGTCTCTTTACTAAACTCTATCCTAGAGACTGGGCTTAGAGTCATTTTTGATTGTACTCAGATGCATGCTTCGACATTCCTTTGATGTCGGTAACTTCATGAGCTTTTATGTTATGGACATGCTTGCTAAAGATCTTGGTTAATCTGTCAATCTGTTTTCCAGTACAGTAGTAGCATGGTTTGATCTATTTTGTAGTCAGTCAACATACCTTTGTCTGTACATTGGTTTTTTTGTTTTCATAGTCACACAGCTTTTTGCTTACACAGTTGAATATACCCTCTTCTGCTGTTTATGGCATTAGCTAGTTCTTTCTCCCCCTCTTCTTGTCTTCTAGAGCGTTGCCTCACACCCTGAGTTGTAACCAGGAGTGTAGGTGCATCCCTGACTTTTTGCGGGTAAGAAGACAATGCAGTCTGTACGCTTGACAAATGTTTATGTATGAGACATTTGTATTAGGTCAAAGAAAACGTAGTAGATATGTTCAGCACATTCATGTATTATTACTTTGTTTTGCCTCCAGGTGATTAAGTTACAACACTACGGTGCCACATATCCACAGATAAGTAGGTACTTTGGTAGGTTGTATTGTTCCTTTTATCTCACTCATCACTTACTCACATTTTTTGCAGTAGTGTTACCTTTTGGTCCTGATGAAAGCCACAGTCATTGGGTAGACACAGGTTGGCTGAAACATGTTGACCCACGAGGGCGCGGCCCTATAACGTTTGTGGACGCGTTCCCCTCACAATTTCTGCTGTTTTTAGTTTGGTGTCATTGGATACAGAATAAAATTTATTTTCCAATGATGATCAATTTTAAACCACTTTTCTATTCCACACACTGCATCTAGATTCACCACACTTATGACAGCTTTTTTCAGTCTGAGATAATCCATCCTCCCAACTACAGGAATCAAAACATCCCTGAGCTCCTCCTTGTTACAGTAATCGAAGGAGTAGTAGCTCTATAACTACACCAGGTGTAGTTATGGGAGGTCCCAGATGATGAAGCATGCCACTTCGGTGGGTGATGGGACTTGGCCCTCTTTATGAGGACTTCTTTCATTTTTGAACGTGCTGACTTGTCGCTTCTTTTCTTTTGAGTGATTGGTTTAGACCCGCAGACTCTACTTGTTGTGTTGATTCGTGTGTTACTTGTCAACAAATGAATGCTGGAAAGAAGACAGTGGTTACACTGAGTCACATTGGGAGGTCGGGAGGGCCTTTCAATAGGATGCAGTTAGACTCTATCGAGATGCCTAAGTGCAATTGATTGAGGGACATTCTAGTGGTGGTGTGTGTTTTTTCACGGTGGGTGGAAGCTTACCCAACACGAAGGTGTGACACCCTCACAGTGGCAAAGCTGCTATTGAGGGAGCTGATTCCTAGGTTCGGTTTTTCAACCTCGTTGGAGTCGGATAGGTGGACGCACTTCCACAGCTAGATCATGAAGTTGCTTTGTGCCGCCCTAAATATTGATCAGAGACTCCATTGTAGCTACCGACCTGAGGCTTCTGGGATAGTGGAACAAATAAATGGAACTTTAAAAGCACGGATGGCAAACGTTTGTTTGTCTACATCTCTGAAATGGCCTGATTCATTGCCTTTGGTGTTGATGAGTGTTCGCAGTGTCCCAGATAGGAGGACCGTTATTTCCCCGCATGAGATCCTTAGCGGAGGGCGATGCGATTGCCAGCAGTACCATCCACAGCTTTGATAAACATCACTGATGACTTAATCCTTGATTATTGCAAAGGACTAGCTGATGTTGTCCGTTCTGTGTCTCAGCAGGTGCAGTCTGCCGCTGTTCCAGCTTCAAGTGACATATGCCACGATTTGTGCCTGGGAGATTGGGTACTTGTTCGCAAGCACATGAGAAAGAGCTGCCTGGATGCTCGGTGGCGAGGCACTTATCAACTAATACTGGTAATGAACACAGCAGTAAAGTGCTGAGGATTGCCAAACTGGGTACATGCTTCTCACACTCGCAGAGTTTCAGCACCCTTGGAAGAAACAGCTCCTCTCACGAATGAAAATCCAGCTATGGCAGCAGGGCCATGAGAGAGGACAAGTCAAGCTGTAAGGGTTGCTGGCGAAGCTGGTTGCTCACCAGACCAGGCTGAGGAGGGTCACGTTGTCCATAACCCAGATTTTGACTCTGAGGAAGAAAGTGATGTTGGGAGTGGCATAGAGTCGGACTCAGCGGAAGGAAGTGGGGCGCAGAGTGACCGATAAGAAAGCAGAAGGGCTGGAAGCACAGAAGAAGCCTGGCCTGTGAGACAGAGAAGGCTGAATCTGAGACTGGCTCCAGAGAGATATCTTGCCCCTGTGTCTGAGGTCTCTGAATCGGAAGAGAGTGAAGAAGAACAAACTCAAAGTCTGAGAAGATCAAAAAGGACAAAAGTGCCTTGCCAGAGATACACTGCCCCGGAGTGGACTTACGCAGTAACTGATGCCGGGAGTAGTGAGTTCCGGGAGGCTGAGGTCCGTGAAAGTGATCAGCAGGAGTCCTTGACTGAAAATCGATGTGTAATTGCTAGTTCCTGGACTTGAGATCGAAGGGGTGTTGACAATCACGGTTACGAAACCTCCAGTTTTGAATAAGGTCCAAATTCTGATCTTGCACAGATTGGTCTTCCCATCGTTTGGATTTGAACCACCACCTCACCAAATGGTAGATGTTCGTCTTGAAATTTTGCATCAGGTATTAGCTGCAATTGTATCTGAACTTATCATGGATTGCGAATGAATTGTGTTTTGTAAATAAGTGTTTAAAGGAAGATAACTTAGGCCCGAGAGGAAGAAGAAGAAATTTAGCGCCATATGTAGGTAAAACCCAAATTGCGAGTTCTTAATAGGGATTTTTACCGAATCGCTATTAAGAACTCGCAAAGTAGGAGGAGCCTAGCGCGCAACCAAGATGGCCGCGTAGGTGCGAGGCTCCCGAGGACCTCCGCGACCTCCTGAATTAATCCTGGCGATATCCTGTCCTTGTTGAGGGGACTGTGTTGGGGAACCGGAGCTGAGGCGCCACCCGTTTTTTGGGCTCGAATCGGACCCCGAACGCCGGTGGGAGCATCGATCGAAGGTTGCGGCCTTCTCCTCGCCGGCCCCCCGGATTGGAGTAGTGGGGCGATCCGGGGACAAAGTGAATAACAGCGGCGAGCGGGGCTGGGCGACTGGCGTACCCCGCACTTTCACTTTCGCTTTTGCGCCCTCCTAGCTCTCAAGCCGGGTCGGGCTGCGGAGCGGGGTGCGGTGGTGTGGCCTTGTCCAGGAGCCCGGCTGACCCGCCGGCGGTGGGTTGACCCGCGGTTCGGTGGTCGCCCCTGCCCCCCCCCTGGCACCCGTGACTTGGTATAGCGGCCCGTTTGGGGAGCTTGGCACGACGGTGGAAGAGCCAGCATGTCCACCAAACAAGATGGCGACCGGGCGAAGGTGAAGACGACCCGCCGTGGCACGGCGCACCAGGCCAACAGTATGGACCGCTACACGCTTCAGAAGGGTTCTCCGGAGACATCGCGTGCATCCCCGGTGGGCCCGACGGAGGCATCTGCTCATCCGGTGGATCTGACCCTCCGGGACGTCATGGGCGCCATCGCAGAGATGAAGGCCTCGGTGGACCAGCGTTTCGACACCTTAGCGCAAAAAATAGACTCGGTCCTCGTGGATGTGAGCCTTGTGAGGGCAGACTTGTCCAAAACAAACGACCGAGTCGACTCCCTGGCCCACACCACAACGAGCCTCACGACAGACGTGGTGGCCCTCCAGAAGGAGGTGCGCCGGCTTGGCCAGGCGAGCGCCCTGATGGACCGGCGATTGGAGGATTCCGAGGGTCGGGCCCGGAGGAACAATGTCCGTATTGTGGGGGTGCCGGAGGGACGAGAGGCGGAGGCGGCGGATCTTTTCGTGGAAGATTTGATCCTGACCCATCTCCAGCCCCGGGGGCTGAGTAAGCTTTTTGCGGTGGAGCGTGCTCACCGGGTCCCCGGGGGCAGACCTAAGACTGGTGCCCCGCCGCGGCCGCTCATTGCCCGGATTTTTAATTTTCGGGACAGAGATGCTATCCTCCAGACCTCCAGGCAACAGGGACCGGTCAAGCTTGACAACATGGAGGTACATTTCTACCCAGACTTTACTCCGGCGGTCCAGAAGCAGCGACAGAGCTTTCTTGGTGTTAAACGTCGCCTAAGGGACCTGAACCTCAAGTACTCAATGCTCTTTCCAGCCAAGCTGAGGGTAGAGGTGGATGGTCGCACGCACTTCTTCGACCGGCCCGAGGCGGCTGGGGACTGGCTGGACACTCTGCCTGGAGATCGGGGCCGGGGGGGCGGGGGGGGCGCGGCTGGCGAGGAGGGCCCGCCGGATCAGAATTGAGGGGTGACTGAATAGGCCTTGCTCTGGACGTTGTTCCTTCACCATTTATTGATTGCGTATGTTCCCCTCCTATGGAGGTCGCGCGGGGTCTGTTGGGGGCTTCCCTCCTCCTCTGGGGGACTAGTTAGTATTTTAGCTATGGGGCGACAGGCACACTGCACATTGGGGGGGCTGTCTGGGCTCATGCAGGGGTGCAGGGAGGGGGGAGTTCTGTTGGGACCGGGGGGTGGGGGGGGTGTGTTGTTTGTTAGCACCGCAGGGCAAACCCACTACTATGTTGTTGTTTTTAGGATGCTCGATGGGGGACGACCGATTGATTCGACGTATGATGGGGGGTAGGGATTTGACTGTGTTGTCATGGAATGTTAACGGCCTGGGGGATAGGATTAAGCGTGGTGTGGTCCTGCAGTACTTAAAACGTATTTCACCAGATGTTGTCTTCCTGCAGGAGACGCACCTTATAGGTAACTCCTTTCATGCAATGAATCGGCGGGGATATCGTTTGGTGGCCCATTCCGGCTTCACCTCGGGCTCGCGGGGGGTGGGTATTATGATCAAGAACTCGCTCCCGTTGGAGATTGATGAGGTGCGCCATGATGAGAGGGGACGCTACACGGTTCTGGTGGGAAGAATGGAGGGTAGAGTGTTTATCTTTATATCAGTGTACGTCCCGCCTGGGTTACAAGCCACCACATTCGCGGACCTGGGGCGCCTCCTTCTGGACCTTCCGAGTGGCCTGCTGGTGGTTGGAGGGGACTTTAATGCGGTAGCCTCTGGGTCTATGGATCGCCATCCCCCTAGGGACCTCCCCCGGGCACAGGCGTGGCTGCCCGGCCTTCTGGACACGCTGGGCCTGGTGGATTGCTGGCGATTAAAGCATCCCGCATTGCGACAGTACACCTTCCACTCGGGTGCCCATGGTAGCCTCTCGCGGCTTGATTACATCCTTGTCCCGGCGGCCCATGCAGGGAGGGTGGGGGAGGTGCGCCATCTAGCGCGGGGTATCTCAGACCACTCCCCATTGTTGTTGCATTTCGATGTCTTCCCGAGGGGGGATGGCAGGGTGGCCCCAATCAATGCATGGTATTTGCGCGACCCCACCATTCGTGCCGATTTGATCAAATCCTTACAGCGATATTTCGACGAGAATGTGGGGTCGGTCTCTTCGGCCATCTCCCTGTGGGAGGCTTTTAAGGTAGTCCTTAGAGGGGAGGCCCTCTCCTTTATCTCCCATGCCCGGCGGCTCGAGCGGGAGGAGGTGACCCGGGTAGAGGCCGAGATTGCAGAACTGGAGGGTGACCTGGGGAGCGGGGTAACAGACGCCAAGTTGCATGTTCTACACCTAAAGCAGGCGGGCTATCGGGCCCTCGTCACGGAGGCGGCCAGGGGCCTCAGTAGAGAGCAGCAGGGGCGATTGTATGATGTGGGTGATAAGGCTGGCAAATTGATTGCGTGGTTGGATAAGAGGGAGAGAGCGAGCCGCGTGGTGCCTTTGATTGAGAGTGTTGATGGTGCGTGTGTCACCGAGCCGGAAGCCATTGTCTCCTGCTTCGCGGATTATTTCCGCGAAGTCTACTCCCCGGTTTCCCCCTGCTCGGAGGAAGATTCCCATGCCCTGCTTCGGGACATCGCACTGCCCTCCCTAACGGTGGAGGACAGGGATTCGCTGGACGCCCCTCCCACCTCGGACGAAATTGCCTTGGCTATTCGCTCGGTTGCATCCGGCAAGGCCATGGGCCCCAATGGTATTCCCATCGAGCTCTACAAGCTACGCCCGGATGTGTTGGCGCCCCACCTGCGCGCGATGTTCCTGGCGGCCCACTCGCAGGGTTCCCTCCCGCCGGACCAGCGTCTGGCCACAATTGTGGTGATCCACAAGGAGGGGAAGCCCCGTGAACGGGTCACATCCTATAGGCCGATTTCGCTTTTGAACGCGGAGCCCAAAATCCTTGCCAAGGTGTTGGCCAACCGGTTGGTTGGCGTGGTGGGCGACTTGGTCCACCAAGACCAATCTGGCTTTATACCGCACCGCAACACGGCGCTCAATCTGCGGCGCTTGCACGGGGTGCTCGCGCGTGTCCCGTTTGTGCGGGAGCCGGCCATCTTGGCGTCCTTGGACGCCACCATGGCGTTTGATACGCTTGAATGGCCATACATCTGGGCGATGCTGGCGAAATTCGGGTTCGGCCCGGGTTTCATTAGCTGGGTCAAATTGCTATATTCGGGCCCATTGGCGCAGGTGGTAGTGAATGGGCGAGTCTCGGCCCCATTCGCGCTGGGGAGGGGTACGCGACAGGGTTGCCCCCTGTCGCCTCTCCTGTTTGCCCTGGCCCTGGAGCCCCTGGCGGAGTGGCTGCGGTGGCACCCTTCTATCCGTGGTCTCCGCTGGACCCCCGAGCATGAGGACCGTGTGTCCCTCTATGCTGACGACATCCTTCTGTATCTCGCCTCCCCGCGTAAATCACTGATCGTCCTGGTTGATGTTTTGCGCTCATTCGGTCGCAACTCAGGCCTGGTCATCAACTGGGCGAAATCCTGTGTCTATGTGCTTTCCGGGGAGGCTCCGGCCCTACCACGGGACTGCCCGATCCAGATTGCCTCCCAAGGTTTTCGGTACCTGGGTATCTATATCACACTTGACCCGGAGGCCCGCTATGAGCGGAATTTGCTACCCCCCCTCCAGCGCTTGAAGGAGGACGTGGTGCGCTGGCGGCGTCTGCCGCTCTCGCCGCTCGGCCGAGCGGCTTTGTTCAAAATGATGTCCCTGCCGCGATTCCTCTACGCCCTCCAGAATACTATGGACTTGGTCCCGGCACGCTATTTCCGTGAGGTGGAGGGCCTCCAGCGGCGCCTGTTCTGGGACGGGAGGCCGCGCATTGCTCTGGCTAAATTGACGCTCCCGTGGTACGATGGGGGGGTCGCCCTCCCGGACATTAAACGGTATTACTGGGCCTCCCAACTAGCTGCAATTAATCATGGCCTTTATGGGCCCGCCTTGAACCCGGCATTTGAGATGGATAAGATGCTCCTACCCGGTGGCGATTACAATCGCGCGCTCTACTCTGGCGCGCCCGACTCCCGTTTGACGGGACCGACGCGTGTCATGGTGCGTGTCTGGCACGCGGCTAATGCAGCTATGGGGTGGAAGGACCGTTTGACCCGGGAGTCACCGCTGTATGCGTCTGAGAGGTTGGGCTCCCTGTGGACGTCGAAGGGCTTCGAGAAGTGGGACACGATCGGAATCAGCACGGTGGGAGATCTCTGGACGAGGGGGGGATTCAAAACTTTTGAGACGCTGCAGGCGGAGTTTCAGCTGCAGGGCAGTGAGTACTTTCGGTACCTACAAGTCCGCCATGCGCTGGGCTCCGTCTTCCCGGACGTCGCATCCATTCCGGAGTCTTCCCCCCTGGAGGACAGAGTGCTGGACGGCCATGTACCGGACAGCACGATCTCCCTCATATACAAAAAACTGATCAACGATAGATCGTGCCTGCTGACTAGTCTCCGCGAGGCCTGGGTTGCCGACGGGCTGGAGCTGGACGACGAGGATTGGATTTCCGCGGTGGCCTCTCCGAAAGAGGTGGCCATCCCGGCTTGCCTTCGTTTCGTCCAGCTCAAGATCCTTCACCGAGTTTACGTGACGGGGCCAAGGCTTCTGCGTATGGGTTTTGCTGGTGACGGAATGTGTAAGCGTGGCTGTGGTGCGTTGGCGACTTTCATGCATATACTGTGGGAGTGCCCGAAGGTGGAGCGATTCTGGCGTGGTGTGCATGAGGTCCTGCGTGTGGTTACGCGTGTCGCGCTGCTGCCTGAAGCGAGGAGATGCTTGCTGAATGTATGGGAACCGAATGACTATTCGGTCCCGCAGACGCGGTGGGTGACTCTGGGATACATGATAGCTAAGCGTGACATTGCTCAATTGTGGGGATCCCAGAGGCCCCCTGCGGTGTCGGCCTGGAAAGAGCATATGGATTGGTGTATGTTTCGTGAAAAGGTGGTGTATGTGGCGAGGGGTAAGCCTGGGGCGTGGGTGAAACTCTGGGGCCCCTGGAACGCCTACCGCGGGGGTATTTGTGAGCCACCACTGCTACCGGCTGCCTCGCCTGCTCCGTCTCCCTAGACGGGCCCCCTCCCTCGGCCGCGGGCGCGCGGTCCCCCAGTCCCTGATCTACTCCCATTCCCCTCCTCAGAGTTCTGCTGCTGGTTTGGATCCCCCACTTATGGAGCACGTGCTGTCACTTTGGATCGCGGGTTGCCTTGCGGGTGTGGTTTTTTGGTGTTGTTTTGTTTCAAGAAAAGGGAACCGTACTGTGGGCTTGGAGCTGTGTGGCCTGCACCATTGATTACTCCTGTTTCACTGCTCTGCACTGCCGAGAGACTTTTACTGTATGTATGCAATATGCTTTTGTCATTCTAGCGGCCGGCCGGGTGGTTGTAGGCCCATACCTGTAACTTTTACAACCTGCAATAAACGGTTTCAAAAAAAAAAAAAAAAAAAAAAAAAAGAACTCGCAAAGTCCGATGTAGATAAAAAAATGCTAAAAGATAGTGATTCGGTAAAAAACGCTAATATAAATACCGATTCCGCATTACCCAATCGGTATTAGCGATTTCACATTACCGAATCGGTATTAACGAATCCGCTATTTCCAAAAATCGCTAATTAGTGAATCAGCCGATCCGGTGCATCCTGATGACCTCACAACCAGGAAGTGGGCTGACACATGCTGTTACACTGAGCCTGAAGCTGTGGGAGAAGCAGGGAGCAGAACCAAACACCCAGGAGCTGCACAGCAACCACCTTGCAGACACCCAAAACACCCATGGACTCACAGGAGAAGGGAAAGGAGGCTTGTGAGAGGAAGAGGAAACACAAATTTAGTGAGAGGGAGTTGGCGGTACTAATTGAATAGGTGGTGAAGGATCATGACCAGGTCTTCGGCAAAAAATCCCTGCATGTTCCTGAATCACAGAAAAGAAAGATTTGGCTTGTGATCCAGGAAAAAATCAATGCCATCGGCGTCACCCTGCGCTCGATAGACAAACTCAAGTAGCGCTGGTACGACCTTCGCAAACGTGCCAAGGAGAGGGTGGCCGACCGGCTCAAACAAGCCAACCAGACAGGTGGCGGGACATGTACTGCACCTGTACCAACTCCCTTGGAACAATTGATGGAGTCCACCCTACAGCCGGAGAGCATCACTGGCATCGGAGACACGGACAGCTCTGCCAGAGGAGCCAACAGACAAGGTAAGATGCATGCACAGCATGCTGTGCCCCCCCCAACCCCAATTCCCAATGACCCAGTATGATTCCCACTCCAGTCCATGTTTTGCAAAAACCAGCAATGCATCATGGGAGATGTAGTCCCAATTAACACATAGCATAACAGTTAGTCCATCAAATCCAAATGCATGTCACACACATCAGTAAATAAGCAAGCGGGGACAGTCAGTTTGATTGGCAGTCATGAAATTTATTGAATAGCTAATGCTGCTAGACAAGTGAGTAAATGGACATTCTGTATCCACAGGCGACCCAGCGCGCCAGGCTGCAGAACGGGAGACAGAAGAGGCACCCAGGGAGCCCAACACCCAGGATGAGGAGGCCCTGTCACCTGCTGAGGTCACACCACCACCACCAAGAGCCAGGAGGTATACAGTGGGTAGCCTCCAGGAGATGGAGGGCTCAAAGGAGGAGAGCATGGGAGCCCAACAGTCCATGCAGGAGGAGGCTGAACAGACACCAGGAACACAGTCCCCCATGGAGCGTGGCCACACGACGACACCTACCAAGGGCACACAGTCCTGATGCACAGGGAGAGGAGTCCAGTGTTTTGCAGGTCTGGAGGGGACGATGCTGAAGGTGCAGCGGCTGCAAGGTAAAACAATGCGGTCAATGCAACGCCAGATAGTGGCCCTTAACAAAAACATGCGGGTCATGAAGGAGGGCATATAAAGCCTTAACAACACCATTGCTGAGGGCATGCGGGACATGGCAGAGGCTGTTAGACTGTTGTGCAGCAAGATGGACAATGAACATGGGGCAAGAATCAGGGACAGACAGAAAATGGATGGTCACACGAAGGCGGTGAACCGGCTATGCACTGCCACCTCTGTCCTTAACAGGTGGCCGGTGGCCATGCAATTAGAAATGGCCAACTGCAGCCGTGACATCACAAGGGGATTGGTCACAGTCACCAGTTCCTTGGAAGTGCTACAGACCACAAAAATCGCTGCCACAGGATCGGGGTATGGGGGGGAATGTGAGGAGGCAACAAGCCGCAGCAGTATCACTTTCCCAATACAAAAGTCCAGGAGGCGCAGTGGAAGGCACGGACCAGCCACAGGACAGACCTCTAGGGAGGACAGTGTGCCTAGTGAATGCAGCAGTGCTACGCATGGGCGCAGAAAATAATACCAGGTATCACCTGACATTGGGAGATGGGTGAAGTAACCAGTCCTCTGTCAATGTGCAGCATGTAGAGCCAGCAGCATCTGGTTACAAGTCTCACACAGTGTCTAAAATCATGGGGTCAGAGCCCCAGTACTTTGACTCAAAATTGTCTTTGTTCGGGGTGGGGGGGGGGGGCTTCAAAGAAATCCTTTCAAGTGCACAACAATCCCCTTTCAACCCAGCCCTGGCTCCAGATATCAGTAGGGTGTAAATCAGCCCTTTGTGTGCCAGCTGGTCACAACCTATACAAATGTAAAATGTGAACGCCTCTTGCTCTCCCAGCCCAGGAAGGCCATGAGTATGAAGATGAATGCAGATGTAACTGCTGTCACACACAGCCCTTCCTGTATTGTGGCTGTCTGGAAAATAAGCACCAAGTGTAGCCATCACCCAGGCCTAGACGTGCATTGGAGTCAGGCTGCAAAGCACAAGAGTCATAAGCACAGAGAAATGCCCACTTTCTAAAAGTGGCATTTCTAAAATAGTAATGTAAAATCCGCCTACCATTCTAAACATACCAAATATGGCAATGCCACTCCTTTCAGATCCGGAATTACCACTTAAGCATATATAAGGGAATTGCCAATGCCAGCCTATGAGAGAAATAGGCCACACAACAGTGAAAAACAAAATAGGCTGTTTGTCACTACCAAGACATGCCACACATAAAGGCACATGCCCTACCTTTTACTTACACGGCACCCTGCCCAGAGGGCTACGTAGTGCCTACCTTAGGGGTGACCTATGTGTAATAAAAGGGGAGTCGAAGACTTGGCAAGTAATTTTAAATGCCAAGTCAAAGTGACAATAAACCGCGCACACCGGCCCTGCAGTGGTAGGCCTGAGGAAGGTTTGAAAGGCTACTTCTGTGGGTGGCACAAGCAGTGCTGCAGGCCAACTAGCAGCATTTAATTTACAGGCCCTGGGTATGTGGGATACCACTTCACAAAGGACTTACAAGTAAATCAAATATGCCAAACAGGTATAAACCAATCATACCATGTTTAGAGGAGAGAGCACATGAACTTTAGCACTGATTAGCAGTGGTAAAGTGCTCAGAGTCCTAAAGCCAACAACAAGATCAGAAAAATAGGCAGAGGAATACAAAATGTTTGGGGATTTTCCTGCAAAAAGGGCCAGGTCCAACACTGTCTCTTTATAAATTTCCCTGGTGCCATATTATGTCATTGCTGAATCCATTGATCATTGCATCTGCTTCACTCTTTTATCTGTTTGCGATACTTCCAGTCTTTATTTTTCGGGAGAAAGGAAGCTGTGTTGGGTAGGTGACTTAAAGCAAGATGAGTATAGGGAGGCATCTGAAGAAAGTTTTGCATTCAATAAAACAATTTAGAAGGAGGATTTGTAAAGACAGAGTTGAATAAACTCCCATTTCATCCAGAGACAGAGGTGGTCAGTCTGTTCCATCTATTAAACTGGAGGGTGAGTGGCCCTTCAGTATTTTACTGCACTCAAGAAGAATGATAAAAAAGAAGTATACACAACTCAACTCTCTATCCCAACAACACTTGATTAACTCTATAACTGGCAATTTAGCATACTTATTACGTTATTATACACGGGATTCTGAAATCCCTGTATAAACACCAATGTTTAATTTCTCAATAATTGGTGACTTGTGACACACTCAGTCGCCGATTATAAAGAAAAGACTTCAGAACTCAACTGTAATAGGTTATTACAGTCAAGTTTTGACATCACAAATGCGTGCTGCCAGTGCCAGCAGCTAAAGCGAAAGGCAGGTCAGGTCACGGAGCATGACTACATCAGTTGTTGAAAGCAAGAAAACAAAGCGTTGCTTTTATTTCTTGTGCTCATTTTCCAACACATTCCGAGTGACAGTAGCTTTTTTCTTTTAAGCTGACTTGTATTTAACTGTTTCTAATATCTTTTTGCAACAAATATTTTACTGGTTTAATTTTGTACTAGAGGTTCTATTTTTATTCTCTGTGTTTGTAAACATGCTCTCTCTTCCATATGAAAGAGGTATGCACCAAGGCTATAAGTGGTTTGTGGGAATGGTGATGGTGTGAATATGTATTATATGGGATCAAGTACCCGATGTGGTACATGACAAGGATATTGCAACTCACCTCGGAGTTCCATATCCTTATAAAAGTACTCAGCTTTCAGCCTTGTTCCTCTATATGGTTATGGAACTCCTCAGTGTCTTGCAATGGCCTTATAATATATGCCAAGGGGGTACTTTATCACTTATAGAATACATTAGATTCTGCAATCTCTGTATAAACGCCCGTCTCTAATTTCTTTATAATCAGCAGCTTGTGAGGCACCCAGTCACCGATAATAAAGAAAAAATGTTAGAACTCACCTGTAATAAGTTATTCCAGTTGAGTTCTGATGTCGCAATGCCAGCAGCCAAGGTGAAAGGCAGGCCAGGTCAAAGAGAAACTGTTTAAAGGAATGAAAATGAAACATTGCTTTTCTTTCTTCTGCTCGGTTTTTCTAGCTTACAGTGACAAGCAGAAAGAACATGTATATTTTTTACACTCCTTAAATAATTATAGAAAAGTCAGAATCGTTCTGCATGTTTCTACACCTTCCAAGTTACTTTTATTGAACTGTTTCTAATATCGTTTTGCAAAAAATATCTAACAGGTTTTTGATGTGTTTAATTTTCCACTAGAGATTCAATTTGTATTCTTCATGCTTGCAAACATGATCTCTCTTTCATATGAAAGAGCTATGCTCCAAGGTTATAAGTGATTTATGGGAAAAGTGATGTGACCATGTATTATATGGGAGAAAGTAATTCCTGCCGTACATGATAAGGATATCGCAAGCCAGCCTCGTTCCTCTATGTAGCTATGGAATTTCTCATGTGATTTGCAATATCCTTATAATGTAAGGCAGGAGGTACTTTATCCCTTATATACTGACACGGTGAGTGTTATCATCATTGTGAGCTCTAGATGTTAATATCATATGCCTAGACTCACTGTTTGTCCTGATGATGACCCTTGGATACCTGCCATCAGGGTTGGAACGTCAACATCCTGGGAAGCCGACAAATGAGTGATATGAACCATCTTGAGCCAATCCAAATAGTATTGGGTACTCACTACATTCATATATATGTATCTGTATATCGATTTATGTTCACTATGATCCATATTTTTCAAAGTTTGGCATCTTCCTTGCATCACGCAAGGGGCGCAAGGGCGACGCAAAACGAAGTGATATTTATCAAGCCACGTATGCCACCTTGTGTGGCCCTGCTGTCACGTGGTTAGAATAGGGTAGAAACAATAAGTTGCCTTCTTTTCTTTAATATGATGACATTTGACATACATTTGCTTGCGTATCTGTGCAGGATAATATTATCTGAAACTGTATTGCTTGCATTTCGACTTTGTAGACACACTATCACAATACCTTGAACATTCAGTTCACTGCGCAAATGTTTTTGTTTTTTTATTGTCCATTAAGGCACAGAGCTATCAGAAAAAGATAAACAATCGCAATCTGACTGGGGCTTTGGCATAACAGAATGGAGGATGTTTACTTATATAAGCAGCATCAATGACTTGTTTAGTTAAAGGAGCATTTCGCTTACACTGCAAGGTCGCTGAATGTCGGAATTCCAGCCGATCTGATTCCTGTTTTCGTCTATGAGGGATACCCAACTCTCCACCAAGATAGGCAGCCTGATGACACTTAACCACAGATAATAGGGAGTTAGATCACCCTACAGGGATGTGGGGATTCACCCACCCTATACAAACTAGGTTAGGTAGTGCTAGGTAGGAGTACAATATAATACAGTACTTATATGCCAGCCTATATTCACTGCTATTGCACAATGGTTGAACTGTTTATCTTTTTCACCATTCTCATATTGCAAATTATGGTATTCTGTTTTTTCTATTGATTATTGCAATGCATGTCTTTTATGCAGGAATCACAATGCTTCAATAAATATTGAAACGCCTTGCTGAGTATTTCTTGTGTATCTCTTTGGGTATATATAAGTAACCAAATAAAAAGGTTCAAGATCTGTTACCACAATTTACTAGGGGAGTCAGGGTTGTCATGTTCTGAGGTTACACAATCCATTTGTTACCTTAGGTTACCTTAGGTTAGGGGTACTGATCCAGCGGTGAACCAGCCAAAAAATTCTCCAATACCATATACTCACCTGGGCCCATACACTCACAAATTTCACACACACACTGACCAGTTAAACTGCTGGAGTCTAAGTTTATGTTGTTTCTTATTGCAAGATTAGTTTCCTGTCATTCCTAACTAATCTTTCACTGATCAAAAAGTTATTACCTCTGGTCAATGGACCATTAGTTTGTGAAACTTTAAAATCTGAATCTCTCATTTTCTTAATTTAGCTGTGCTTCATTCATCCTCACCTTTGATCTGTTTTCAGCCTGATTCTGTCCCTGACGCTACCTGCATAAACATTAGGTCACAAAGCTAAAGTTGAGACATTGTAGGCTGCGTAACTATGCAGAGTCAGCTTGCTCGACGGTTTTCAGGCAATAGTTAATCCTTAAGTAAAGTCTACTCAGAATAGCACATTTTGTTGTTCAGCCTTAAAAAGAAGAAATTGCACAAAACACCGAGGCTGTCAGATTCTTGTCTTAGCTCATTTGTGTGTTCTTTCCCAAGTTCTATTTACCTCTGGGCGTTCCTTGTTTGTGATCTTCCCTATAAAAACCCAAATAGCAATTGTTCAAGTGTGCTCCTTTCCTTGAGTAACTCTATGGTGCTCGTTGGATGGAGACCCATTCTGAATGCTTAATAAATTACCTATGGTTTGTACTTCACTCCACTGTTGATTCCTCCGTACTTGATAAGAAACCGTTGCAAAGTGGTGATCCCTGCACCAGCAGGTTATTAATTAATCTGCTCCACAAGTTGATCTAGTTGATGGTGAAATGACATATATTTAATTCTCTTGTACTGAAATAACCACAGACTCAGGAACGTTTTAAGACTTTATCTAAATTAAATGCATGTGAAACATTTCAAAGTACAGTACAGTCTCCGTTACTCAAAGGAAGGAAGATTCGATCAGTCAATTAAACAATCCCATTTATTAATACTTTGCAATGACGTCGCATAGAGAGGAGAGGAGAGAGAGAAAAGTACATTTGCACATTCATGAAGATATAATTACCTAGGATGGTGTGAAAACCAACCCCCTGGCCAAGGAGCTGGGAAGGGTCCCCCAGGAAAGATCAGGCGACAAAGACTTCAGGACAAGATTCAGGACAGGATAGATGACGTCTCTAAAACCGACGCTGGAGTAGCACCCCTCTCTAACACTCTCTTCCTCCTTGAGATTCTTCCGTGATCTTCTTCTAATTTAAGTTAGTCTAAGGTGATGTTCTGCAATATTCTTCATCAGCATTCGCTCGTTACTCCAACAGCATCCCATGCTCTGCAGCATTCAGCATCGCTTGCACTAACTAACTAACTAAGGCTACCTTAATTATACCTTTCTATGCTCATGCACCACCCATTAATGTTTCAATATCATGTAATTTCTAACTGTGATTGGACAGGCAAGGGGGGATGATCATCACACCATGCTTATTTTCCAAATTTGTCTTTCATTTCATTGTTCATTGATCCCACCCCTTGATTTGTATTCATAATTCTTTATTCCCACCCATATTCACATCTTATTAGAAACAATAGTATAAAGTTTATAGGTTCCCATCCATTTATCCGGGCTTCGGGGCTGGTTCCCAGGGTATGCATCGTTTTCGTCCTTGGACTGTTTTCAAGAGTCACATCATCTCTTCCGGCTCGCTCATACCACGCATGTGCAGAGGCCATGTGGGTTATAGACTCCAGAATTTCACAAAAGGCCCAAATACGTACTAATAAGAAAGTCCAAAAGACATATGTTAATTTCAAAATAAAATGGTTTCACTGTATACCACCTATCTCTACTCTAATCCCATTTAATTATAAATGCGTTTCCCGCGTTAGCATTAGTAAATTAGCTGGTTTTAGTTTTAGCAAAGCAGATGCTTAGCATGTGAGTTTTCAAGCAGCCATTTTAAAAGCATCTGCGTAGGGGCAAAAAATTCCCTCCAAACAACAGCTCGTCATACTGCGTAGATGCAGTTGAGGCTTGTGCAATAAAGTGTCTTGCATTAGCAGCCATTTTAGATGTCACTCGAGTTACTGGTTAGTAAGACACATAGGCAAGCTTCTTCTCTCTATTATATCGAGTGTGGTCTGTATTATTAGTATACACAATACACAGTTAATACAGAGTTATGAGTTATATGAGGGTTTTGCTTCCAAACAAGTCTCTTTTCTATGAGTCCTTGCACAATCAATCCCCTCTCTGATGGCATTTTGAGCCATCAAAAAATTACCCATCCCAACCTGATGCCAACTTTAACACATCTCAATTCCTTTTTCTTTTTATAGACTCCGCCCTTTTTTGCCAATATTATATCATGGCCGAGCTAGAAGGGTGGATTTCTAAGAAAGAAGCTAATTTCCTTATAGCTAAGGAACCAGTGATCCCCTTCTTCTACTGTCTGCCTAAAATTCACAAAGGAATATCCCCTGTACCTGGACGACCCATTGTATCAGGGATAGGGTCTATTCTAGAACCACTATCACAGTTTGTTGACCACTTTATCCAGCCCTTGGTCAGAGCTACTCCCTCATACATCCAAGATACCTCTGATATTCTCCGACTTCTGGAAGGATTCCAACACCCACAGGAGATTAACCTCTTGCTGACATTGGATGTTGAGGCGTTATATACTAATATACCCCAACAAGCCACCCTCCAAGTGATCGAGGATGCACTGAGTAGCAGTGTGCGTATTTCCACTACACCTGTACCTTTCATAATGGAATGCGCGTGCCTAGCCTTGACTCAAAACTTCTTTGAGTATAACACACAATTGTACCATCAAACCCAGGGTACTTCCATGGGCAGTACATTCGCGCCGAGTCTGGCATGTATGTACATGTCAGCCTTCGAAAGTAGGGCAATCCATCATCCCACCAATCCCTACTCGGCGAATGTACTGCTCTGGAAAAGGTTTATTGATGACATCTTGATCCTGTGGAAGGGAGATTACACGAAATGCACAGAATTATGTACTTGGATAAATACATTAAATCCCTATTTGAGATTCACCCATACCATTTCAGACACAGAAGTTCCCTTCCTGGATTTACTCATCCGCCTTGAAGGAGAAAAGATCTCGACCAGTCTTTATCGTAAACCTACTGATAGGAATAGTCTCCTCTTATTCAGCAGTTACCATCCAAAGTCGTTAAGGGAAAATCTGCCCTTCGGACAATTTTTACGTATTAGAAGGAACTGCAGTTCTGTGGCAGACTATCAGAAAGAGTCTTCAACTCTTATGAATGACCTGATCAAGCGAGACTACCCCACACAGGTCGTGTCTCGTGCTCGCAAACGAGCAAGAAACAACAATAGAGAGAGTCTACTAGACGTTAACATTAAAGAATCTGACCAATCCTTAACCTGTGTGACCACCTTCACCCCCTACTCTAACAGAATTAAGGCGATCATCAAAAAACACTGGGGGATTCTCAACACTGGTGATCTAGATCTGGAAATCCCTAGGTTTGCATTCAAGCGCACAAATAACCTCAAGGACCTACTAATACATACTAGGCCCAGGAAATCAGTTGTTGGGTCTCAAAAACTGCTGTGGGATTTACCTCCAGTTAAGGGTCACTATCCCTGCGGGTCGTGCGCCATGTGCCCACAGACACGCACTAGCAAAGAGTTGACACTTACTAATGGCGTAACCTGGCAAATCCACAAACATACCAATTGCAACTCAAAAAATTGCATTTATCTTATGATTTGCCCATGTGGCTTACCATATATAGGCATGACCACGCGTGCAGTTAAAACTCGCATGCTGGAACACAAAAGCAATTTCAGATGCGCGAAGACAAACACTAAAATGACGACTCATTACAACCTGGAACGACATGCTCCCACCTCATTTCAATGGGTGGTTTTAGAATCCCACCCACATATGTCACAAAAAGCCCTCTTTAGACTCGAACAACGTTGGGTCCTAAGATTGGCTGCTGATACTTCTGGCCTTAATGAGGACATTCCGTGGAGCATGCTGACTTGAGTTAGGCTACTATCTCCCTTTCGCTTCGCTTACGAGGCTCTATAGCAACCACCTTGTTATTTTCCTGTTTGATTGACACTTTACTGAGGGTAGCTTCCTATTGGGTGACACTTGACCGCGCCCTCTTTGGGTGCGACCGCCTCATACGCACGCGAGCGAGAGGCATTCCCCGTCGCGTACGAGTTTCCATAGCAACTCCGTTGCATCCCTTTCCTCCTGACATACGTCCTGGTCAGCGGTCTAGCGGTTGAGACGTGGCCACGCCTCTACCGGATGCGACCGCCCCACACGTACCCGCGTAGCACGCCGACCTGCTTTCAATACTTGGAGCGAGTCGAGCTCATTATCATCAGACTCGAGCAGCTGGCGGGGCCGTAGGTATACGGTAACATTTTCACAACGAAATCGTGAGTACTTTCAGTCGTTTGTCCATCTATGAGTTGGATTTTGCAGTTCTTAGCCTTAGCTGACAGAGTAACTTACAGGAGAGACTGGTCGGTCATGCAATGTTATTGCGCCTAGTATGGTCATCATATTAGTGTCTCACTGACCTACACTGAGCCCAGACCGCGTACATCTTTAATTGCCATGCACATGTGTCTACGTGCAGAAATACTGGTCTATGTAACCATTGTTTGATTAATACTATACCATCACAGGTACACGCATACCTACTTCCTAATTTATGCGTTTATTGACCATTGTAGCAAACTTTTGTCCTCGTGTGACTGGGTTACAGTTCTAAGTTTTGCATGCCCTAGTATACCATGAGGCGCCCAACCACTAAGGTTCCTAAACTTTCACTGGGTGCTCTTGATGTATATTTACCTGACGTATCTGTTGTTTTTATCCACTCTCCTCCTTTTAGGACACTAAAATTTAGTGCCTTCCTACCCCGGCCTCATTTTCTCCACAGCCTAAGAGGGTGAGTTTATGCTAGATTGCTTCCGACAAATCGTTGCAACCTCGCGGTGGTTGATTTTTGAGGTAGCTTTTAAGTAAGTATTTGCTGTCAGCCTTGATAAAGTCCTACAAATATTTGCTCTCAATCGACGCATGCCACGGTTTTATGTTTGACATCACCTATTGTCTCAATTAAACCTGATGCCTCGAATTGTTTATTATGACAATGATTTTAACTTTTTGTTTCTTCCACAGGTTGTGTGTTCTTGTTATTCACGGTACCACACGTTTTTAGGGTGCTGTACGTGTCGCCACCACTGACACCTCTTACAGGTTGTGGCCACCACCAAAAAGGTGCAGGTAGCCGTATATGCTTGTTTATTGGTCCTGAAGAATTGCCATTTAATATAATACAAGGCAAGAAACATGTCGACCTTTCTATTCCTTTAGCACATATTACTCACATACCTAATGGTGAGAGATGTGCGGATTGTTTGATTTTAATCAGGGTGGTGACCATACTTTATTAAAATTGTTTGAAGTGGATCACCTACCCCTGTTTTAGTACACTTACCTTTTACTTCACTTGCACCTACACCATTTATCATAACTAATTTTCCCCCCCACACACCTCGCTCACCGGCGAAATAAAGATCTCCGACAGGAAGGCCCCCTTGGGGTGCCTGATCGGGCATTGCACCGCCGGCCCGATAAGGAGCAAAGACCCGGTGATGAAGCAAGACACCCGCTTGTTGGGTGTGTGAGGGTCTTCTTTTCCAGAAGGAGTAATTTTTACTCCTATCCATCTGATTGCTTTCACAACATCACCCTGGGATCTGAGTGACTTTAACACACACTGCGTTAATATTAGGAACTGCATACCTTTCTGTTTTCATTGATTGTTGGGCATGTATGCTGGACCTACGATAATATTAAGCTAGTATATTATTGTTAAGCCCCCCCTTTCCCCCTTCTTGGTTTGAGATTAATTGCACGGGCTACCCCCGTGGGAAATTCAGGATACCAAGTAGTTCGAATGTGTCTGCTTCGACCAGTCCATTAGTAGACAGTGCTCAGATTTGACCTTGTCTACATTTTACTATCATTGGTCCCTCTGGACCTTATTCCATAATCTTCATATGGAGGACTTCCAAGGGCTGAGTTTCAATGATGAAGCAGCAGCAGAAATACTTAGAACACCATCACTGTTGGCCCCCGATGGCAGTTCTGCCTCTGGGAGCCATACAGAAGACTGGACATCACTATCTAACCTCAAGCATGAATGGCTTAAAGTAACACTCCATGGTGCCATGATGACGGAATATTTAAGAGCAAATATAGCTCCCAATGGGCTAATCGTAAATAATTTTCCCCGCCTATTTTTGGAAGATGCGCTGTTTAAAAAAGAGTGGTCCCTGGTAGCATGGAAATGCACCAGGGACTGGCTCATCCTTATCATCAACACCGCAAAAAGAATAGCGGATGCTCTGCTAATTAAGATCCAAACAGCTGAGGGTGCTATCAAAGTCATCATCCAAACAACTACATACAAGACTAAATTAGCTGAAATCAATGCTGAACTCGCTGAGAACAGGGAGTATCTTATGAAGCAGAAAATAACTAAACTTCAAAAAGATATCAAGAAGTTTTCGACAGAAAAGGTATACCCTTATCTTAAAGCAGATTATACCTCCACAGTTACTAGTTACTCGTCAGACGAGAGTTCAGGACCTTCTAGACGAGGCTCCTCTACTAATAGTGATTTAAGCACAGGGAGTTGGAATAACAACAACAGGAAAGCAAGACCTTTCCAGCAGCCAGGCTATCCAGCATTCAATATGCCTCCTTTTCAGGGACCCCCCCCTTCTGGCAATATCCTATGTATCATCAAGGTCCTCCCCCGCCCTTTTTCCCACCCAGGAATGAACAACCTTTTTTAGACAGAGGCTGGGGCAGAGGAAGAGGGCGCAGAAGAGGGCGACAGCAAAAAAGAGTACAATGGCAGGAGCAACCCCCGAGGACAGTGGAAACCAGGAGCCAAACCAGGGACAAGAGAGATTGATGATCAATCTATCCACCAGAACTCTCACCCCCGTGGAAGAAAGAGTGCTCCAGAAAGGCCTGGGGTTTGTCCCGACGCAAAAGACAGATAGATTTCGTGACACCTGCGAGATCCAGAATTTATTTCGCAAGATTAGGCTGAAGGCGTTTTTTCAGGACCATCTACCACCTAGTCATGAAGATTCTGGCCTGCATAGACCATCAACCTTCACGCCTACAAGGAGTATGGTCCCACCGGAAGTACTGACCTTTGAGAAGGCAGTCCTGAAGGATCTAAATGTGGATACTAATCCAGCACCCTTCCAGAACCTATCTACTAGTGAGAAGTTGGCCATAAGAGACCTGGCAAACGACAACACTATCGTTGTAAAACAGGCAGATAAGGGTGGGGCCACTGTTATCATGTCCTCAGTTGACTACGATATTGAATGTCGTAGACAACTTACCAACACTAGATATTACACGCCCATCAAAGAAGACCCGACCCAGCGGCTGACCCGGACCATAGGCTCTATGGTCTCCATGGCCGAGCTAGAAGGGTGGATTTCTAAGAAAGAAGCTAATTTCCTTATAGCTAAGGAACCAGTGATCCCCTTCTTCTACTGTCTGCCTAAAATTCACATAGGAATATCCCCTGTACCTGGACGACCCATTGTATCAGGGATAGGGTCTATTCTAGAACCACTATCACAGTTTGTTGACCACTTTATCCAGCCCTTGGTCAGAGCTACTCCCTCATACATCCAAGATACCTCTGATATTCTCCGACTTCTGGAAGGATTCCAACACCCACAGGAGATTAACCTCTTGCTGAAATTGGATGTTGAGGCGTTATATACTAATATACCCCAACAAGCCACCCTCCAAGTGATCGAGGATGCACTGAGTAGCAGTGTGCGTATTTCCACTACACCTGTACCTTTCATAATGGAATGCGCGTGCCTAGCCTTGACTCAAAACTTCTTTGAGTATAACACACAATTGTACCATCAAACCCAGGGTACTTCCATGGGCAGTACATTCGCGCCGAGTCTGGCATGTATGTACATGTCAGCCTTCGAAAGTAGGGCAATCCATCATCCCACCAATCCCTACTCGGCGAATGTACTGCTCTGGAAAAGGTTTATTGATGACATCTTGATCCTGTGGAAGGGAGATTACACGAAATGCACAGAATTATGTACTTGGATAAATACATTAAATCCCTATTTGAGATTCACCCATACCATTTCAGACACAGAAGTTCCCTTCCTGGATTTACTCATCCGCCTTGAAGGAGAAAAGATCTCGACCAGTCTTTATCGTAAACCTACTGATAGGAATAGTCTCCTCTTATTCAGCAGTTACCATCCAAAGTCGTTAAGGGAAAATCTGCCCTTCGGACAATTTTTACGTATTAGAAGGAACTGCAGTTCTGTGGCAGACTATCAGAAAGAGTCTTCAACTCTTATGAATGACCTGATCAAGCGAGACTACCCCACACAGGTCGTGTCTCGTGCTCGCAAACGAGCAAGAAACAACAATAGAGAGAGTCTACTAGACGTTAACATTAAAGAATCTGACCAATCCTTAACCTGTGTGACCACCTTCACCCCCTACTCTAACAGAATTAAGGCGATCATCAAAAAACACTGGGGGATTCTCAACACTGGTGATCTAGATCTGGAAATCCCTAGGTTTGCATTCAAGCGCACAAATAACCTCAAGGACCTACTAATACATACTAGGCCCAGGAAATCAGTTGTTGGGTCTCAAAAACTGCTGTGGGATTTACCTCCAGTTAAGGGTCACTATCCCTGCGGGTCGTGCGCCATGTGCCCACAGACACGCACTAGCAAAGAGTTGACACTTACTAATGGCGTAACCTGGCAAATCCACAAACATACCAATTGCAACTCAAAAAATTGCATTTATCTTATGATTTGCCCATGTGGCTTACCATATATAGGCATGACCACGCGTGCAGTTAAAACTCGCATGCTGGAACACAAAAGCAATTTCAGATGCGCGAAGACAAACACTAAAATGACGACTCATTACAACCTGGAACGACATGCTCCCACCTCATTTCAATGGGTGGTTTTAGAATCCCACCCACATATGTCACAAAAAGCCCTCTTTAGACTCGAACAACGTTGGGTCCTAAGATTGGCTGCTGATACTTCTGGCCTTAATGAGGACATTCCGTGGAGCATGCTGACTTGAGTTAGGCTACTATCTCCCTTTCATATTCTATGAGCCTGCATTCCTCGCCAAGAGGCACACTTGTCGAGGTTGCTCCTACGCCCTTCTCAACCACTGATGGCCCCTGGTAGCAATTTTGATGATAATCCTTGCACCATGGGTGCTCTCCGTTATGCTACTTTTCCTTAATAAATCACCACACTCCATTTGAGCAACAGGGTTAATCACCCTTTTGACGATCCTCCTCCATACTTGTAATTGTACCACCTTGTGCCTGACACTAACCGAGATCTGCAGCACATAGCGCTTACGTGGACACATTTTTATCAGGGGACCTTAGATTGAGTCATGTACGATTTTTTGATTTTCCGGGAACCGGCCTATTCTTGTGCGAGGTCTCGCTTCGCTTACGAGGCTCTATAGCAACCACCTTGTTATTTTCCTGTTTGATTGACACTTTACTGAGGGTAGCTTCCTATTGGGTGACACTTGACTGCGCCCTCTTTGGGTGGGACCGCCTCATACGCACGCGAGCGAGAGGCATTCCCCGTCGCGTACGAGTTTCCATAGCAACTCCGTTGCATCCCTTTCCTCCTGACGTACGTCCTGGTCAGCGGTCTAGCGGTTGAGACGTGGCCACGCCTCTACCGGATGCGACCGCCCCACACGTACCCGCGTAGCACGCCGACCTGCTTTCAATACTTGGAGCGAGTCGAGCTCATTATCATCAGACTCGAGCAGCTGGCGGGGCCGTAGGTATATGGTAACATTTTCACAACGAAATCGTGAGTACTTTCAGTCGTTTGTCCATCTATGAGTTGGATTTTGCAGTTCTTAGCCTTAGCTGACAGAGTAACTTACAGGAGAGACTGGTCGGTCATGCAATGTTATTGCGCCTAGTATGGTCATCATATTAGTGTCTCACTGACCTACACTGAGCCCAGACCGCGTACATCTTTAATTGCCATGCACATGTGTCTACGTGCAGAAATACTGGTCTATGTAACCATTGTTTGATTAATACTATACCATCACAGGTACACGCATACCTACTTCCTAATTTATGCGTTTATTGACCATTGTAGCAAACTTTTGCCCTCGTGTGACTGGGTTACAGTTCTAAGTTTTGCATGCCCTAGTATACCATGGGGCGCCCAACCACTAAGGTTCCTAAACTTTCACTGGGTGCTCTTGATGTATATTTACCTGACGTATCTGTTGTTTTTATCCACTCTCCTCCTTTTAGGACACTAAAATTTAGTGCCTTCCTACCCCGGCCTCATTTTCTCCACAGCCTAAGAGGGTGAGTTTATGCTAGATTGCTTCCGACAAATCGTTGCAACCTCGCGGTGGTTGATTTTTGAGGTAGCTTTTAATTAAGTATTTGCTGTCAGCCTTGATAAAGTTCTACAAATATTTGCTCTCAATCGACGCATGCCACGGTTTTATGTTTGACATCACCTATTGTCTCAATTAAACCTGATGCCTCGAATTGTTTATTATGACAATGATTTTAACTTTTTGTTTCTTCCACAGGTTGTGTGTTCTTGTTATTCACGGTACCACACGTTTTTAGGGTACTGTACGTGTGGCCACCACTGACACCTCTTAGAGGTTGTGGCCACCACCAAAAAGGTGCAGGTAGCCGTATATGCTTGTTTATTGGTCCTGAAGAATTGCCATTTAATATAATACAAGGCAAGAAACATGTCGACCTTTCTATTCCTTTAGCACATATTACTCACATACCTAATGGTGAGAGATGTGCGGATTGTTTGATTTTAATCAGGGTGGTGACCATACTTTATTAAAATTGTTTGAAGTGGATCACCTACCCCTGTTTTAGTACACTTACCTTTCACTTCACTTGCACCTACACCATTTATCATAACTAATTTCCCCCCCACACACCTCGCTCACCGGCGTTTGGAAATAAAGATCTCCGACAGGAAGGCCCCCTTGGGGTGCCTGATCGGGCATTGCACCGCCGGCCCGATAAGGAGCAAAGACCCGGTGATGAAGCAAGACACCCGCTTGTTGGGTGTGTGAGGGTCTTCTTTTCCAGAAGGAGTAATTTTTACTCCTATCCATCTGATTGCTTTCACAACATCACCCTGGGATCTGAGTGACTTTAACACACACTGCGTTAATATTAGGAACTGCATACCTTTCTGTTTTCATTGATTGTTGGGCATGTATGCTGGACCTACGATAATATTAAGCTAGTATATTATTGTTAAGCCCCCCCTTTCCCCCTTCTTGGTTTGAGAATATTATATCAAGCTCAAGTCGATTTTGTAAAACCATAGACCTAATTGCAACCATTTCTGTATTAATCATTAAGAAACCTCCAGCACTATCAGTCGATGGACGATCAACTACTGTAGATAATTGACAGATTCTGTGTGAATTCAGAATGACTCCCACTGAAGGTATCAATGCACCAAACATGTCACCTATTATTTCTGAAAAACTAGCTCTCCTTCTTCGTGTTAGTTCTTTAGTGTTTTCCTTGCTTCCAGCGATTCTTTTTACGTGGTATACTTTCAGGAAAGACTATTCCAAAGTAACAACTCACGTACAACTGTGCAGGCAGCTTGTAATAAGCATTTTTCTCACCCACGTAGTAAACACCAGGAAATACTGGATCTGTTCCCCCTTTTAATCCCCAACCTCCAAGAATTAAGAAATTATGTTCACACTGGAACCAATAAATACATTGTTATAGTCTGTTTTTAATCTATGGAGGCAGGTCTTTCCTGTCTTTACAAAATCTAGGGACATCACAGCAGGTGTCTTGCCAGCTGTATAAATTCTCTCTTTCTCAGCCCATGGTGGAATATGGGTTTTCTGTTCAGAAGCCTTTCTTTGGAAGTTCTGTCTCCTTTCTTCAACTAAATTCAAAAACACCTTTTCTTCTTCACGTAATAAGCATGTTAAATTATTTTTATGTGCTTTTGCTATAACTATTGTTGTCATAGCCAAGAAAAATTCTCCCATAAACTGTGCATCTAAACTACTAAGCACTGGATTCATATTCTTTCAAATAGGAATTTCGGAAAATACTACATCTAAATAATAATATTGAGGTTTCCTGTCCTGTAAAATAAACTTGTCAATATACTACAAGGAATGCCATATGTCAAAGGTAAGTGATGGTAGGTGACTCCCTCTGCTACTGAAACTGGTAATTTCATACAAACATAACAATCACTAATCTCCATGGTATCTACATATTGAAATAATTACATTGTGAATACATTTAGAGTTGTGTGATAATCTGTCACAGTGTGATGTAAATCTAACTCATCTGATGTTTCTAATTCTACTCTATTTCCTTTCATGTTTGCTATCTTCCCATTAGTGTCTGTATCATTCTTCTTATAGGTTAACATAAAATAAGGAATTGCTACTGTTAGAAATAGCCAAACTATGACCACTAATAAAATACTACATATACAAATTCTACAACATTTCCTTGCATAACTTTGTTTTGGTCTCACCGCAACCCAGTCTTCAGCCATTTTAGTCTAAGAAGATTTCTCTTCCTTTCCTTAATTTACTTTATAATTTTATTTTCTTTTGGTTTTCAAGGAGGTCTCACTTCTTCTATGTCAATCTGCTCTGCATTTATTTCTTCTTCACTTTCTTTAAGTCTAGATTCTTGAGTTCTTCAAGAATCACGTAGTTCCATTCAGGACCCTTGAACTTAGGGGCATATTAACAAGGGCCAGATTGCCGCTTTATCGGCACTTTTTGCCGATAAAGCGGTGATTTTTTTATCGTCCAATTACCAAGCTGTCGCTAACAGCAGTTAGCGACAGCTTCCAGGCGATAGCGACCGGTTTGGGGCCCGCTTTGCATGTCAGCGATATTTATCGCTAATGACATGCAAAGTGGGCGTACCCAAACTGGTAGCGACAGAAAGCAGTCGCTAACACAGCTATCGCCTATTAGCAATACCCGCGGCGCAATAAGAAAATGCGCGCTAACCGCGATTAGCACCAGGATTTTACACCTGGTAAAAACCTGACTTAGCCATAATAGTCAATGGGAGGTGGATTCTACGGCTAAGTCCCCACCTGCCTATTAGCGAGATTTTCCTTAGCGATCGGATTTTTATCGCTGGAAAGCTCACGTTGTAGATGGGATTCGCCGCTATCGCTGGATTTTTATCGCTGTGGAGATAAACGTTGGTTATACTGCGTTATCTCCGCGATAGAATCCAGTGATAGGAGGCGATAAGAAAAATCGCGCTAAGCTCGTTTTGCGATAATTATCGCAAGTTGTTGCTAATATCCCCCTTAATGTTCAATATTCTCAGTCTTTGGCTTCTTCGACTAGCTTCCACAGTCGACTGCCCAGACTGGCTAGTAACTTCATTCACTTGTTCATGGTTCTCACTTGTTTTTCTTAAATGATATTTCAATCTTTTGACTCCACCTGGCCAATTATCTCCTTTTATGACCCGTTTAGCTTGTACTGCACTTTCTTCGTCCCTTTCGAGAACTCTTTTATTTTCGTTAAGTTGTGGCACAATCTGATTTTCTTCGTCTTCAGAGTCCCTCTCTACCTGTCCTTGTTCAGGTCTTTTTAGTGCATCTTCATCTGCCTGAACATGTTCTTCTTTCTCTATCTGTTCCTGTTAAGGTCTTATCTCATAATGTCCTTTTTCCACCTGAACTTGTTCTTCTTCTCCTAACTGGTCCTGTTCACGTCTTACTACAATTTGTTCATCTGCAGCCTGAACATGTTCTTCTAGGTCTGTCTGTCTCTCCTCAGGTTGGTGAATGCCGGGTTGGAATTATCACCGGCCAGTCAAATCTTCCATCTACCCCGCAGCCCCATACAGCCCTGAAGAAGTCACAGGATAACTCCCTCATGTGACGAAAACACGTGTTGGCTGGTTGTTTTTCTCTGTTGCATTATTAAATACATTTAAATCAAAATACTGGTGTGGACCTCAGATTCTGTTAAGATTCGAGACTTTTTAAACCAGAAAGTTATCCCAATTACGTGTGCCTGGGACAGTGTTTCTCATTATTATTGGGGGTTTCTGGACTCGCATATTTACGGGGGTTTCGAGGTGTCTTTCCCTGACCTGGCAGCACCATACATACACAAAGCATAGCAAATACACGCATACTAGGTTAAGCGCCAATCTTCCTGTCATTACTAAAAACCTTACACCGATACAGCGGTGAATGCGTTCGTTCACCTCTGTTTATGTTCTTCTCTCCTTATCTGATCCTGCTCAAAATCTCCAGTAGCTTTATTCACCCTTTTCTGAGCTAGTTCTTCTACACCTATCTGGCCCTCTCTAATTTCTTGTCTTTCTAATTTTGTTCGACTTCTTGTTTGTTTAATCACCTCAGGTATGTCAACCACTGGTATCCAGTCCTCCTGAGTTGTGCTCGGTTGCTCTTTATCAGCCTCTTCAGAATCTGTTACTCTAGATTCTTCGGCTGCACAACCTTCAGCAGCCTCAACTGCTTGAGTCAGTTGCTTTCTCTGTTCATCAGGGGCTGGAACCCTTTTAGTGTGGCTGGCATAAACCCAGTTAGGCAAACCTGCACATGTTACTGCTGTTGTAGTGACCAGTATGACCTGTCGTGGATCATCCCACCTGGGTGCTAGACACGACTCTCTGGTGTGATTCTTCACCACCACCCAATCTCCGGGATTCAGATCTTGTGCTTGATCCGGCTGCCTGGCAACTACGTATTCTCCAACCTGGTGAGAGACAGAATGCACTAGGTCAGCAAATCCTTTGCAATAATCCAATACCAGATCATCAGATATATTCAGCAATTTATGTCCTGGTATAAAGGCTTGTCTCATTGCTCTTCCCATGAAAATCTCATAGGGACTCAGTCCTGTGTTTCTGTCAGGAATACTTCTGAGTCCCATCAGAACAAGGGGTAATGTGTCTGGCCAACTCAGTGATGTGGATGCACACACTTTCGCCAGTCTTGACTTTATTGTGCCATTCATTTGTTCCACCACTCCAGAAGCCTCTGGGCGGTATGCATAGTGCAGTTTCTGCTCAATTTTAAATGCTTCACAGATTAACCAAATTATTTCATTATTAAAATGAGATCATCTATCTGACTCCAAAGTTACTGGAAAACCAAAACGCGGAATCAGTTCTCTCAACAATAATTTTGCAACTGTTATGCTGTCATTTCTCCTAGTAGGATATGCCTCCACCCTCCGTGAAAACAAACATACTGTTACAAGGACATACTTCAATCCCCTTCATGGTGGCAATTGTGTGAAATCTAACTGCAACCTTACAAATGGTCCTTCTGCCTTTCCGATTTTCCCCAACTGACCACTGTCTTTCTGCCTAGATTTATTTGCTGACAAGTTAAACATCGCTGGCAAAGACTTTCTGCGACTACCCTAAATCTTGGATTATACCAATTTTGTCTGAAAAGTCTGATCATAGCGTCCCTGCCTACATGTGTCTCTCCATGGTACATTCTGGCCATTTGTGAAAGCAAGCAGTCTGGCATGACAGGTCTGCCATCTGGACATATCCATACGTCATCTTCTGCCCTTCTCTCACAACCTAATTTTATTCAATTTTGTTTTTCACTTACTTCTACCTCATCCTGTAACTGTCTCACCTCATCCCACGTTTCAAAGGCTGAGAATAGCATAAGTTGGCAGCAGATTCCACTTGTTTCAATTTTCTTATTTATTGGCATATTATTTCTTGCACAGTATTGAGCGATCTGGTCAGCATATCGATTACCAGCTGTCACATAGTCATTTCCTGACTGGTGAGCAGCACACTTGACCACTGGTAATTCTTTTGGCAATTGTATTGCTTCCAATAGTTCTTTTACAAATTTCCATTCCTTATAGGGGATGCTGAAGAAGTAATAAATCCCCTTTGCATCCAAAGCTGGCCAAAGTCTTGCACAACCCCGTAACCATATTGGCTATCAGTAAATATTGTTACTTTCCATTTTTTCCCAATTTTGCATGCTTTTATTAAAGCTATAAATTCGGCTACTTGTGCAGACTTGACTACCGGTAAACAGGATGCTTCAATGACTTCAAAAATTTTGCATACAGCATAGGCTGCTCTCAATCCTCCTTCCTCTAGCCTCAAACAGAAGCCATCAACAAAAAGTTCATGGTCGGGTTCTTTCAGTGGCTCTTCCTGTATATCAGGGCGGGGCTTAGTGCACAATTCTGTCACATCTAAGCTATCATGGTCTATTTCAACCTTGACTTCTTCACAATGTGCATCTGGTAATAGAGTTGCTGGATTCACCATTGTGCACCTGATCACTGTCACATTTTCTGCTCCCAAAATTATTCTTTCGTACTTAGTCATCCGACTAGGTGTAAGAAGCTGTGTTTGATTTCTTGTTAAGAGAATCTCGACTGAATGTGGAACATATACCTTTACTGGATGTCCCATCACAATTGACTCACTTTGTTCCAAACTTATACAGGTAGCAGCAACTGCTTTTAAGCAGCCAGGTAATGCTGAAGCCACAGGATCCAGAGTAGCAGAGAAATATGCTACTGGACGTCAGCTTAATCCATGTCTCTGAGTTAAGACTGAGAGCGCACAACCTTCTCTCTCACAACAAAAATAGTGCAAATTCTTTTGTATAGTCAGGCATACCTAGGGCAGAGGCCTCACACAGACAATTTCGTAACTTTACAAATGCTTCCACACTTTCATCATCCCAAACAATTGGATCTTTCACTCTTTTTCGTGTCGTTTGAATTAATGGTTTTGCTAATAAGAAAAACCCTACAATCCATTGTCGAAAGTACCTTACTACTCCAAGAAACATTCTGATCTCTCTTTGGGTCTGTGGTAATTGCATTTGCTTTCTTATTATTTTAATTCTTTCAGGGGTCACCTTCCTCACTCCCCTTTCTATTTGGTGACCCAAATATTTGACTCTAGTTCATCAAAATTGTAATTTTCATGGAGATATCTTGGGGGATATTCTCAAGAACGTGTGATAACTACTGCAAAAGTAGCTTAACGCAACTCTTCACATCGCAGTCCATCGCGGGAAAATAACTCTGTGTCAACATGGTATTCCCAAGCCGGAGGAACCATGCGATAGTTCCATGACAACGCGTCAAACCAATGCTTTAAAATCAAAGCAACGCCGCAAAAATGCGAAACACCAACGCGAAAAAAGCAGCGATGACGCCAATCACGATACAAAAATCAGCAAAAAACAGCCACAGGCCTGCAATCCCCATGCGACATGCGGGAAAATGCACTACAAAAGGTGAAAAAAAACACATACCAAAGCCAAACAACAGCGAAGCACAATGGAGTCAGCCTGAGCAAGTTCAGAGGACAACCAGAACCCCACAAGCACCCCAGAGGTTCAGCCTGGGACTTTGGGGTCAGGGAAGGGCAAGGAGAAGAAGAGTAGGAAGACAATGTTCAGTCCGAAGGAAAACAGGATCCTGATAACGGAGGTGATAAAACACCATCAACTACTGTTCGTCACCTCCACTGTGTCACTGGCAACTAAAAATGGAATATGGCAGACCATTGTGGACAAGATGAATGCAGTCGGAGTGCTGGAGAGGACAATGGATGAGGTCAAGAGGCGCTGGAATGATGTCAAGCGCAAAACGAAGCAGAAGCTCGCAAACAACTGGAAGGCAGCATTGCAGACTGTAGGTGGGAGTCCTGCGCCACAGGAGGAAATGGTGTCCACAGTCATCAGTGGGGAGACGGTGGCAGGAGTTGGGGGATCGGATACTGCTCAACAGGACCGGACACAACAGCAACAGGGTAAGTAACGACCAGGGACTGGGGGGAAGGGGGGAGGTGGGCACAATGGCACACATACACAAGCATAGCACATTTTCACAAAAACCATGCCCCAGACACCAAACTCCCACCAAGATAACAATACACCCAAGAATGCAACATCCCAGCACTGTAGAAGCACAGAAGTCAAAGGCACACTGCATGTAAGGGATCAGGGGCAGCCAAATCAGAACTGCAGGGGCGACTTCCCCAAAAGCGGCACACACATCACATGCAGAGCACATCAACATTGACAACGATGTGGCACAATCCGCAACACGTCCACAACAGAACAGGGGACACAACTGGTCCCGCTTGTGTGCAGTAATTGGCCAAATACATATGGCATCGCAGGGAAACGTGAGTTGACAATGTACAAGTACAAACACTCATCCGTGAAGTTGTCGAAATGTCCACTGTCCCACATCACATAGGCAGCTGCCCACAAACAGTAACAATGTACACTGTCATTCAGTCTGCATGTTAACATGTACAATGCGTCAACATACAAGTGAACACAATGTTAAACTGCATCTCCCCTTCACATTGAAGAGGGAAATTCAACTCCTCCTGCAGAGAAGTCCCAACCTCTCTTCTCTGATGACAAAGAGGACAACCAGACCTTTGACTCCGATGCCCTCCAACAGCTCATGGACAGCCTGAGCAGCCCACTTCAAGGAGCAGGGCAGATCAACTGCTACAAGGAGAACCCACCCCCTGCATAGTACACACAGCAGGCAGCACTCACCACCACGGCTGCCTCCCTGGACCCCCATAACGAACACATGGCCTTCCAACTCCATGTGTTTGGGTCCCAGGAGAAGCTGGTCGAACAGGTCCAGGTGGGGTATGACCGCATGGCAGCCAAACTAGACACCATATGTGGGTGTTTAAGTCCCATCAGGGACCACTCACAGTCCCTAACGGACACCCACAGTCCTCTCCATGCTCTCCAATGAACCATGGGTGACATCGCCAGGGTCCTGACTCAGAGGCAAGAACGACTGGCCAGTCATAGTGGCTCCAGCGAGCTCGCCCGGGAGTTGGGACTCATGCAGAGGCTGATGGAGGACAGGGAGCGTAAGTGTGCGGAAGCAGTGGCTGACACGGCTGCACACCAGGAAGAGTTAGCTGGGTCCCTCAATGCCATAAAGACCATCCTCATGGCATTGCTGCCACAAGGCCTGGCGCAGATGCATGCTGCTGCTACCACTCCATCCACATCTCCAGCCCCTGATGTGTCAGTGCCACACAGTGTGGCGGACATTCCACCTCCGGCCCCTGCGGTGTCACTGCCACACAGTGCTGGAGACAGAACACTACCACCCACATGTGAGGCACATGTAACAGCTGAGGACGAAGATGCGGATGAATCTGCCCCCGTGGTCAGAAGAAAGCGGTAACATTCCTGTCTGCCATATGGCCTGTTTCTGCTTGGTTCTGCCCTCAGCATCATCCCCTTCCACTGTCCCCCGATGTACTCTGCGACAATCACCTTGGACCTCAAAGTGGATTGCCATATTATGTTTTGGCACCAAGGACACAGATATCAGACTGCGGACTGAACTCCTCCACTGCTGATGTACATGTCATTCCCTGAAGGACCCTGGCTGGCACTCCATGGGCCAGCGCTGAAAGGTGGGGTTTGCATGGCCCTGTACTGCTCCAGCTACAGCACTACATTGAATGTGCATTAAACATTCATTTACACAACGGAGTGTCATGTCTATGATCTTGCAAGTGTGGAGGTATGGATGCATATAGGGTCAATGATTTCACCTTACGTCCATGTTGCTTATGTTGTGGGACTTGGGTCACAGGGTGACACATAGCCGATTGCATGCCGGGTGGCGCCGACACTAGAACGGGGAAACATGCATTCGTTACTTCCTTGTCCAGGCCAGAACGGAAGCACGCCCACAGCCCCGGGGTCATTGTTCACACCCTTACGCAAGACTGGCATACGCCAGGCCAGCACACAGGGGAGGACGACAACACTACATGTCCCAGGTCTTCCCTGTAGGGATCTGGTGCTCACCGGTCTAGTTGTCTGCATGCCACAGCCACTCCCTCACGGCTGGTTCACACCCACACCACACCCATTCAGCACTGGCGTCACAGGACATGTGACCCTGACAATAACAAGGGCTTGGCGCACGTGCTGGATCGCAACACATCAAAGAGGTAGGGTAATTCAACTGTCGTCTAAGTTTTGTTGGACGTCATAAAACGGGGGAGCACACCACATTTGTTAAAACTGCCCTCACCCACAACAAGTTGTGGCATGCTTCATCATAGGGCTGCTACTAACGTCTCTGCGCAGACCAACGCTAGAGACGGAGCAATAGGGAGGGGTAAACAATACAAGAATGATAAAGTCACACAGGAAAAAGAAAGGATCCTATAGAAGTACAGAAACTAATAATAATAATATTATTCATAGATTCCCTAGTCAGAGCTAAAAAGATTTACGGATGATGGTGATGTGAGTTGATAACGTACTCACCACCCCCCGTCTGCATAGAGGTCGACATGTTTCAGCCGGTTATAGCATCATTATCCGGCCTTCATCAGGACTAAATGGATCCCTATGCTCTTATTCTAACTACCCCTTATAAACTACCACAATTTGGGTTATTACTCCACCTGGAGATTTGTAATTGTTGGTAACTTAACTCTTCAATTTGAACTGTGGAGAAAAGAAAAAAAGAAGAAAAAATATAATGAAACCCACTGTCAAACTTTACCAACATCACATATATCCACAAATGTACTCAGTGTGCTCTCCCCAGAAGATATACGTCCACAAACAACCCAATAGGTGCGACTTCAATGTTCCAAAAAATCACGAGTGTCACTACACCCACAACGGAACAGGGCAACAATGGCTCTCCTACTGATGTGAACCACACCTCAGATGCCAATTGCATATTGTGCAAAACAAATAGAAGCGTGCAAGGAAACTATGCAAACATCCACTGTCAATCAGGCCCATTAAAATATTTCAGGGGATTCCTGTCCCCACTCAAATACATGATTTCTATTATACCAAATGTTATTTTTAACCGTCTCACTCGGTACGCTCCGAATCACCTCTTACCGAGTTTATTGAGTCAGACGCTAAAACTGGCAGTGGAGAAGAGGGCGACCCCCTGTAGTCACACACTGTTGGGACAAATGTTGAAAAATAATAATAATAATCATGCCATCAAACAAAGATTTTCAGCTCAATCAGAACAAAAACCCATCCAGTCAATACGATATCTATCCTTGTTGTTAAGCACGTATCATCTCAAGTAAACTTATATATTCCGAGGTGCTATATTCCTCCTTGTTCAAAAATCGCAATGTTGTACCTGATTATTAATCGTTTAATTCAAGGACATCGTCAAATACACATTCATATTTCCTACATCTTCCACATTGTGTAAGAAGCTAGAACATGGGTATATATAGGTAACCACGACCCATGTAAAGTGAGTCAGCTCCGATAGATATTCAAACTCTCATGCATATCATTCCCATAGGATGTCTAGCGTAAGCGTGTTTGTTGCCATTTCCACTCTCCAAATGGGTGTCTCCGTGTGGGTATCCGTTATGCATGAGTGCCTAGGGCCCTGCCATGTCACATTGCCAAGTGCCGGTGGTGACATGACGGCATCCGCAGCACGGAACTCAATCATAAAGGGTCCATGGCTAGCAGTCCGCAGACTTGGTGGCACCGGATGCACTGCGGCATGCACAGGCACACCGCCACGGGACGGTGTCTTTCGGTGCACTGAGATAGGGGCACCTTCAGTGCTGAGCGGGTGTGCAGCCTGTGATGATGCGCCATCCGGGTGGTCCAGAATGAGTGTGAGCCCTGCTGGACCCCAGTGTAGGCCTAAGCCAGCGGGCAGTGCCCGCCTACCGCCACATGGCGTTGCCTCGTGGTTCACAGAGTTAGTGGCACCTATTAGGCTGAGCGGGTGTGCAGCCTGTAATGAGGCCGGGTGCACTGATATGTTCTCTGCCATTGTGAAATCAAGACCCAGAATCCGGGCCCCGGGCTTGGAGCTACCCCTGGCAAGTGGTGGGCCCTATCGGAGACATGCCAGTGGCGGAAGGTGAGGAGTGAGGCCTGGTCGCGCAGTGGCAGGCAGTCTCCGCTGGCCGGCAGGAGGGGCTGGGGTGCAGCGGCATGCGTGCGCAGGGGCGGGCAAGCGATGATGGCGTGTGCTACTGTATGGACTCTGCCATTCATGTCTTTGGCAACTGTTTCAGATGAGTGACCTGGGGGACTGCAGTGTGTACCGGCACGTGGTTGGAGACACACCGGTGGCTGCAGGTGAGCAGTGGGGCCTGGGTCCGCAGTGTCAGCACTCTCCCTCCCTCTCTCCCTCTCTCTCCCTCTCTCTTTCTCTCTGTTTCTCTCCCACTCTCTTTGTTCCTCCCTCTCTCCCTCTCCCTCCCTCTGACTTTCTCTCTCCCTCTCTCCCTCTCTTTCCCTCTCTCCCTCTCTCTTTCTCCCCCTCTCTCTTTCTCTCTCTCTCTCTCTCCCTCTCTCTCTCCCTCTCTCTCCCCCTCTCTTTCTCTTTCTCTCTCCCTCTCTCTCTCTCCCCTCTCTCTCTCTCCCTCTCTGTCGCTCTCCCTCTCTGTCCTTTGATGGGCGCATGTCACACCTTCTGATCTGTCTTTCTGTCTTGCAGGCTGTGACTTACGAAATTCCCGGAGAAGACCCGCCGAGCATCCTCATGATTGTTTTTTTTGTGTCATCTGTAAAAAATGTTTTTTTTTGGTTATATGATGTGGATGTGTGTTTCCATTTTTGTGGCCACACCAGTATGTAAGGCGTTGTGGTTGTGCGACTTCAGGCGATTTGTTTGGGTCATGGTTTCATGGAGTTGATGTGCATTCTCTTTGTCGGAAGGGGGGGTGGTGGGGTCCGGGGGGGTGGCGGTTGGTGTTGTTGCCCTATTTGGGTCTCCGGGCTGCATGGCCAGTTGCTGTGGGGCATCTGTTGTTCTTCATGTTTGGCTATGGGCTGTGCTCCCTTGGCTGCTGCCGGATGTCGTCCGACTTTGCACCAGGTCAGAGCAGGTGTTAGTTTCCTGCTGCTAACGTGCCTTATCGCCTGTTTTTTATCGCAGAGAAGGCTGGTCGTTGTGAATGCTGTGGAGTGATGTTGTCGCGGCTTTTTGCTCGGGAACGCCTACTCTGCATCTCATTAGCTATAGTTGCCAGGATCATCCGTGTCGATGTTTTTTGAGGATGCTATCGCCAGAAAACTGGTGGTATTGGCTGTTTGCACCAGCTTGTGAATGGGGCGGTAATTTTATCGTGACTTTGGCTGCGTTAAAGTGCTGATAACTCGGCGTTAGCTCCTTGAGAATATGCCCCCCTGTGTCCTCCGTCAGCCAAGTGATTCAGTTATGCAATGGAACCAGTAACACAGTCATCTCGTGACTTCGATGCCACAAGTAGGTCATTGATATACTGCACTAAGACTGATTTTCTGGGCATAATTCATTTTTCTAGACACTTTTTCAAACTTTGATAAAAAATTTAAGGGCTTTCTGTATACCCTTGAGGAACTCGGTTCCATGCCAAAATACGGTTTTCAAATTTAAAAGAGAAAAGATACTGGCTGTCTGGATGTAAAGGAATAGAGAAAAATGCTTGACACAAATCTATCCCTGTAAACCATCCTGCATTCCATGGTATCTGATACAGAATCACTGCTGGATTTGGCACTACAGGACAACAAGGTACAACAATCTTATTAATCTTTCTTAAATCTTGCACTATCCGGTATTTCCCACTCGGCTTTTTAGGACCAATTATAGGTGAATTACAAGGACTGTTCATTATTTCCTTTAGGATGCCTTATTTAATCATTCAATCAATTTCGGAAGCTACTCCTGCTTTGACTTCGGGACTCATTTTAGATTGTCTGGTGTTAGGTTAAACTGCACCTTCTTTCACAGTCACTTTCACTGGGTCTACCTTTGCCATCAGTCCTATATCTTTTCCTGTAAAATCCCATGCTTCTGGATTCACTGTTGTTTTCAACTCTTCTGGTAAATCATCCCTTGACATTAATGAATACACTTCATCTACTTTGGTGCCTTGCTTTGCAAGCATTATTTTGTAGACAATATCTTCATCAGGGTCTGGATTGCAACACCATCCGGTGTGCAATAAATTGTGCAATTCATTTTGCACAATAAGTCTCTTCCTAGTAAATTTACTGGACTGGAGTCGCACACCACAAATTTGTGCATATCTTTAAAGTTGCCAATGCGCACCCCCTTGGGCTCTGTAATTGGGGTTCTAATTTGCTTATTAGATACACCTACTACTTTGATTGCTTCTCTCGAGAGGGGTAGGTTTGGGATGTCCGTGTTCTCACAATAGAATGGGTAGCACCAGTGTCCAACAGAAAAGTGATGTCATTACCTTCCACCTTTCCATCAATAAATGGATCTGACTGATCTACCGGCAAGGATGCGCCAAGTACGCACTCCTCTTCCTCCCCCCTCAGGCACCATCATTGTTCCGTTTCACTGTCACTATTATTTTGCAAAAGATATTGTGAAATCAGAGAATTTTTCTTACCACTTCCTCCTTGAAATCCGGTGTCCGCACTGTACTTTGGCTTGTTCACAAAATTTGGCATAGGGGCAGGTGGCACCTGACACTGCTGATTTACAACCTGCTGTGGTTGATTCATAAGCACCCCATTCTGCGTCTGTGGATTTAAATTTTGGTTTGGGCCATTATTATTCTGAATATTCTTACTCTCGTTCTTCCAATGTCCTAACTTTCCGCACCCATGACAAGGACATTTCTTCTTCGTTTCCTCTCTGCTCATTCGTCCTTTTGGTTTACCACCACTCACGGCAATATCACTCTGACCCTGTTATTTCATTTGACCATCATTCCTGCTGTTCTGCCAATTTCGCTTGTGCCCACATCATTTTTTCCTTTAACTTTTTATGCCTTGCCTCAATATCATCCCCACAGTATTTCGCATATTTTAAAATGTCATCTATGGACTTTCCCTGCCAACACAACATGTGTTGTTAAATCATCTGACTAATTTCTGGTTTCAGACCATAGACAAATCGATATACAAAATGTCCCATATATTTATCTCCAATATTTTTGAAACCACTATACTGTTTAAACACCTGCAACAGTTGTTCATAATATGCATGAACAGACTCATTCGGCTCCTGGGTTGTTCTATCTATTTTTGCCCAATCTGTTTCTTTAGGAGGAATGTTTCCTTTTAAAAATAATTACTTGGTGATATTTCTTCATTACATCATCTGAGGGTGCACCTGTTTTCGGGTCCCTTGGATACTCATCACTAGGCCAATCTTCTATGATTACATTCTGTCAATAAATCAGCAGGTACCACTATGTCAAACAGACCATCAAAATCTTTCAACAAAACCTTCGAAACCTTCACAAACCTCTCAACCTGTTTGTACCATTCAACTGGTTTCTCTCTCAATTTGGGAAAATCATTCGTAAATGACAAAATATCTTGTCGACTCCATGGAACATGAACATCGCCACCACCAGGTACTTCTCTCATGAGACACAATCTTTCTACTTTCTCTGACTCTTTCAACATATATGCATTAGTCACCTCTTTTGCCTGTGCTTCTTCCTTTGTCTTTGTCAACCTAATTCTCCACTTGTCAATGTCTCCCCATTTTTGCAAAATATTCATCAACTCTTACTTGCAATTTCTTTCCAGACACATTCATATTTTCTAAATCTTTGTCAGTGAATTCCACTCAATAGGGTTTCTGTAATAAATGTGATCTCCCTATGTCTATTCCCATCTCTGAAGCAAGTTCTGTGCATTTCTAGTTATGCTCCTACATATAAACAACAACTCTTCTTCGCAGTAGGTATTTAATCTATCTATTCCCACATTTCCAGCTATCATTTCTTCCCATTCCACTTTTCAATTTGTAAATGTCTAAAATCTTTGGAGGTGAGCTTTGTTTCTCTATTCCCTATGCCCATCTCTCCAGATTTTCTGGAGTTACCACTGTTGCACTTCTGACTCCTGAGGATTTCACTGACCTTCCTTCTTTTGAACAGCTCGGTGTAACTTTTCTCGGGGTTTCATTTACCTGTTCTCTTATTGGCAGATCCATTAATGAAATTACTGATTCACACTCACTGGCTTGATCATCAACTATCACAATTTCTTTTCTAGGATTATTCAATGGAGTTGCCACAACTGATGGTTTTGAACAATTTACCTTGTCTCCATATAATGGAACAACAGGACCTATAGGTACAGGTATTGTCAATGCTTCAGGATTTAAATTAATTTGGGTTATTTTCTGTATTACTTCCTCTCTATTTTTATCCAATGCTTCTTTTTCTTTATCCTGAAGTACCCTATTCGCTGTTGGATCATGTATAATCTGTGGAATCAAAGGTGTTCCTTAGAACTGGCGCACTTGGAGTGACTCTACTGGGTCCTTCCTGATACGGTGGAGGGTTTTTAGTTAAAATGTCCTCCATATATTCATCTTCTGATTCACCAAAGCCTGTCATCGTCAGGTGTTTTCTTTTCTCTTTACACGTGCCCCCTGACTGTTCTTCTGCCATCAATACTGGATATAATCCTTCTGACACCATCGCTTTTCTCCATTGTTTCATCTGACATTCGCGTGATTCTCTCAAATATCTAGGGAAATTACCCATGTATCTCTCACTCCTGTTTTTCTCTCGTTCATATGATTCAATCTCCCATTCTTCTAATGGCTCATATTGTGTCATCCTGGGTCTTGGATCTAAATCATTCATCCACATTCTCAAATTCTGCAAAATTCTTCCATTAAACGTACCATGTTCTGAAAAAGCCAAAACACCATCACCCTTTGTGTATTCTATCCAATTCTCCATCCATACACACATATGATATTCTCTCTCCATCATCATAAATGAAGCAGGTGTTTTTGACGGAGGTATAGGAATTCCCTCCCTAGTCAATACAGGTTTATCTTTCTTAAAGAAATTCTTGATTCTCTTTACTAGTGAAATGTTTCTCTTTTCACCATACATTATATGCTTTGAATACATAAAACAATAATTCGCAAACCCTCTAGCTTTTCTGTCAGGGTGACTTATACTAAATGGCAAATTAAAATCAAGCATACAATTCTCCTTCAACCAATCCTAACACAGCTCATATTCCTTCGACCAATCAAAATTAGGCTCACGCTGTTCGTTTAACCAATGCTAGTGTGGCCTTTTTGTGACGTCAGTATCACTCCTTACTACTGACCCCTCCTTTACAAATTCAGGTCAGTCACACGCCCGCTGTTTCAACCTATCCCAGCGCGGCTCACTGTGACGTGGGTGCAACTCTGGCAACTGACCCTCCCTTCACAAGGTAATACGCATACTTATTTTCATATAATTTTGCATTACATTTTTGTTAATAACAACATAAAAACATTTGCTACTCTGTCTGTTCCACTAAACCAAAGGATAGATCATTTCTTTTGCTGCAAGTAAAATCTTCTGCTTACTCTTCATACACTGCGAGTAAAACCTTCTGCTTAACCCTCATTCAAACTCAGAAGAACCTGCTACTCCTTCAGTGTTACCCTTACTAGGTGATATAAAACCAAAGATTCACCAGCGAACTCTTTTGATGTCAATCACTCTCACTTGTGTACGAAAATAGTACCTAATACAACACTGTCAGCCCTGCGTAACTTCTCTATTCCAACAGATGAGTAACCTCACTGCAGTATGGCTTCTATTTACCACCCGATATTCCTTCCCCGGGAATTTCCAGACCACATTAAACAACATACAAACGTTTTTTTTAAAAACATAAATCAATCACTCAATAATCAATACTCATCACCAAACTAGTCAATAATAACCATAGCTCTGCTACCAGAAAACTGATCCAGCGGTGAACCATACACAAATTCTCCAATACCATATACTCACCTGGGACCATAAACTCAAAAATTTCACACACCCACTGACCAGTTAAACCGCTGGAGTCTAAGTTTATGTTGTTTCTTATTGCAAGATTAGTTTCCTGTCATTCCTAACTAATCTTTCACTGACGAAAAAGTTCTTTCCTCTGGTCAATGGACCATTAGTTAAACTAGTTGTAATGTAATGTAATGTAATAGTAACTTATAAAGCGCACTGCAACTCAACGAGCATCCTGGCGCTAGAAGAGGGAAAAGCAGGGAGTAAAAAAAATGCAGATAGAAAGATATTAAGTTCTAGGGAAGAGCCAGGTTTTAAGTTGTTTATGAAAGACAAAAAGGTCTTTCACCTGTCGCAGCTCCAGGGGCAGTTTATTCCAAAGTCTCGCGGCTGCGACACTAAAAGCTTGTCCCCCAAGCTTAGCTCTTCTGATCCGAGGTACTCCCACCCAGCAAGCTGTGGAGGATCGAAGGCAGCGAGAAGGTGCATACCAGCAGAATTTACTCTGTAATGGTATGGGACCCAGACCATGCAGTGCCTTAAATACAACACAGAGGGACTTAAAGTAGATCCTCGGTGCTATGGGAAGCCAATGCAGCTCCGCAAGGGCCTGAGTAGAGGAAGAATGACGGGGGCGCATTAGTGCCAATTTGGCTGCCATATTCTCAACTCTCTGCAATCTCCCAATCACAAATCGAGGGGATTCCAGCAATAATGAGTTACAATAATCCAATCTGCTCAGGATCACACTCCTAACTACCAAAGGGCGCACATGAGCTGGGAGCTGGGGGATAATCTTCCTCAGGTTTCTTACAAGAGAAAAGCAGGTCCCCAAAGTCTTATTGACATGTGTTTCCAAAGACAATTTTTCATTAAATATGACTCCCAAATTGCGGACTGCCCCAGCAGGTCGTAATAGGGGGTCTGCAGGAAGAGGCCAGAAGTTGACCGGGAGGGGAAAGGATACTTTCCCACCCTTAGTGCAAAGGATTTCAGTTTTATCTGCATTAAATTGCAGCAAATTAGTTCTTAGCCAACAAGCCACACTCTGCATACATGCGTGAAAATTCTCCAGGGAAGATGACTGCTCTCCCTCCAGTGATAAAATCAACTGGGTGTCATCTACATAGTTTACCATGCCTATGCCATAAGATTTAATAATATCCACCAGGGGACGCATGTAGACATTAAACAGGATGGGGCTTATTGCGGACCCCTACGGTACACCATGCTGGATTTTGGTGAACTTAGACTGAAAAGGGGGAAGAGCTATGGCCTGGCTTCTATCCGAAATATATGAGTGGAGCCATTTCAGTGCTAGACCGGTCACCCCCACTCCTTCCAACCGCTCCAAGAGGACCCTGTGATTGACCGTGCAGAATGCGGCAGACAGATCTAATAGGATCAAGATGGCATGTTGACACTTGTCTGCACGCAAACGAAGATCATCCAACACAGTCAATAGGGCAGTCTCTGTCCCATGTCCCGGACGGAAACCAAACTGGACCTCGTCCAGTAGGTTATTCGCCTCAAGGAACTGGGAGAGTGCTCGACTCACATGGCGCTCGATGATTTTTACTGGGTAGGGGAGGAGTGAGATGGGCCTATAGTTTTTAAGGCACTCCGGATCAAGTGAAGGCTTCTTCAGGAGGGGGGAGACAACTGCTTGCTTTCAACCAGAAGGAACCGTCCCATTAAGCAGGGATTGATTACACAGCTGTCTAAGTGGAGGAAGCAGTTCAGATCTGAACGCTTTCCAGACCTTATGTGAGAAAGGGTCTAAGGGTGAGCCGGAAGAAACCCCCACAGCAAGTTGCTCAAATACCTCCGTGGAGAGAGTATCAAAATGTTCCAAAAGAGGAATGACAGCCGGAGCCTTCCTCTGCACTCTTGTTTCCTCCTGTTTATCCTGTGTGGGACCATCGGTCTTAGCAGACCTATTATTTTCTTCCAACCCTTCAATAATTTTTCTAATCTTATCGTTAAAAAAGTCAGCTAGGCTATCACAAAGTTCCTGTGTAGGAAGGACCTTATTTTTTGTGTATATCGGATTAGCAATATCATTCAATATATTGAAAATGCTCTTGGAGCTATTTGGAGCCTTCAAAATTATCTCAGCAAAGTACTCAGCTTTAGCAGCAGCAATACTTTTCTTGTAACTAGAGATTTTCTCTTTTCAGAGGATTTTGTCTACATCCGCATACCCCTTCCTCCATTTGAGCTCAGCCTGTCTACATCCCAACTTTGAATTTTTTAGGGCAATATTATAACAAGGCGCAGAGGGTTTACCACCTCTTCTGATCATTTTCTGCGGAGCGATCCGATCAAGATGATTCTTTATATGTGAACAAAATGTAGTGTAATTATACTCCACATCTTTCCCCGGATCGAACAGACCTTCCAGATGGAATATCGGGGAGGAGCTAATATTCCTCAACAGGCCTTTCCAGTCCCTGTCAAAAAAACATCTTATCTCCTTCCTAGCCATATTATTGCAATTGATATTAAACACATCAAATTTTATCAAATGATGATCAGACCAACCAACTGGGGACACACTTACAACTTCCGTTGATGGTTGATGGTGAAATGACATAAATTTAATTCTCTTGTAATGAAATAACCACAGACTCTTTAAAATTTAAGGCTTTATCTAAATTAAATGCATGTGAAACATTTCAAAGTACAGTACAGTCTCCGTTTGTCAAAGGAAGGAAGATTCGATTAGTCAATTAAACAATCAAATGTATCATTACTTTGCAATGACGTCGCATAGAGAGGAGAGGAGAGAGAGAAAAGCACATTTGCACATTCACGAAGATATAGGGGCATATTAACAAGGCGGCGATATGAAATTATCGCCGCTTTTGCGTCCGTTTTCGGGCGAAAAGCGACGATAATTTCATCGCCTTATCAGCAAAGCCACGCTATCGCGTGTCTTGCTGACTTAGCGCCCGTTTGCAGCACGCCTCCAATCGCATCGCTAATGAGATGCAAAGGAGGCGTGCCTGACAAGACTCCCTTGGGAAAATATTGCAAAGGCAGCTTCGCGATATTAACAAGGGAGGGTAGCGATTTTTAAAATCGCGTTAAGTATGCCTTAATGCAGGAATTTAACGTCTGTTAAATTCCTGACTAAGGCATACTTAACATGGGGGGTGGATTTTGTGGCTAAGACCACAGGCCCCATCATCTAGTATATCGCCGTTTTCCACCATGGAAAACGGCGATATCCCAACTATCTCTGGAATTTTTATTGCCTCGGCGATGCGCATTGTTAATAACGCGCAAACCGGGTGATAAATTCCAGAGATAGCCGGCGATAATTATGCAAGCGCTAAGCGCGCTTTGCGATATTTATCGCCGGCCCTTGTTAATATGCCCCATAATTACCTAGGATGGTGTGTGTAGTATTCCCATGTTAGAATGTTATGAGTCAGGTGGGGTTCCAAGTTCCACTAGTCGGGCGGTTACTTTGGCTTGGCACTTTCCAGTTGTGGTTGTCTAAGCTGTTCCTCTCTTGTATGGAATAAACATACATGGAAACCCAAACCTGGCTTCACCTTGTCTTACATCACATTGGCGACAAGCGGGATCAGGAGAGGACGGCGTTCACTTAAAGAGAAGATCTAAGGTATTTTTTTTTCTTCACTAGTGCGTGTATGCGCGAATGCACACGTACCCGCGGCTGTACTAATGAGTTGTGCCCTGATTGCACCAGCGGCAGTGTATTGAACGAGTGATTGCACGCGACTGCTGACAGGGAGATCGTCAGCTGTTTAACGCTGAAACTCGGTAATCGGATACCATTGTGTGAAAACTAACCCCCTGGCCAAGGAGCTGGGAAGGGTGCACCGGGAAAGATCAGGCGACAAAGACTGCAGGACAGGATTCAGGACAGGATAGATGACCTCTCTAACACCAATGCTGGCGTCGCACCCCTCTCTGACACTCTCTTCCTCCTCGAGATTCTTCCGAGATCTTCTTCTAATTTAAGTTCGTCTAAGGTGATGTTCTGCAATATTCTTCATCAGCATTCGCTCGTTACTCTGACAGCATCCCGTGCTCTGCAGCATTCAGCATCTCTTGTGCTAACTAACTAACAAAGGCTACCTTAATTATACCTTTCTATGCTCATGCACCACACATTAATATTTCAATATCATGTAATTTCTAACTCTGATTGGACAGGCAAGGGGGGATGATCATCACACCATGCTTATTTTCCAAATTTGTCTTTCACTTCCTTGTTCAATTATCCCACCCCTTTTAATTTTTATTCATAATTCTTTATTCCCACCCGCATTCACATCTTATTAGAAACAATAGTATAAAGTTTATAGGTTCCCATCCATTTATCCAGGCTTCGGGTCTGGTTCCCAGGGTATGTATCGTTTTCGTCCTTGGACTGTTTTCAAGAGTCACATCATCTCTTCTGGCTCGCTCATACCACGCATGTGCAGAGGCCACGTGGGTTATAGACTCCAGAATTTCCCAAAAGGCCCAAATACGTACTAATAAGAAAGTCAAAAAGACATGTATTAATTTAAAAATAAAATGGTTTCACTGAATACCACCTATCTCTACTCTAATCCCATTTAATTATAAATGCAATTCCTGCGTTAGTTTAGTGAATTAGCTGGTTTTAGTTTTAACAAAGCAGATGCTTAGCATGTGAGTTTTCAAGCAGCCATTTTAAAAGCGTCTGCGCAGGGGCAAGAAATTCCCTCCAAACGACAGCTCATCATAATGCGTAGATGCAGTTGACGCATGCACAATAAAGTTTCTCGCATTAGCAGCCATTTTAGATCTCACTCTAGTTACTGGTTAGTAAGACACATAGTCAAGCTTCTTCTCTCTATTATATGGAGTGTGGTGCATATAATTAATATACACAATACACAGTTAATACAGAGTTATGAGTCATATGAGGGTTTTGCTTCCGAGCAATTCTCTTTTCTACGAGTCCTTGCTTAATCAGTACAGATGGTGCACTGCGAGCTAGCAGGACTAAGGCCAACATATTCTGAGGATGTGCTCAGAATCAGTCTTGCACAATCCTGGGGTTTATGTTGTCTGAGAAAACGCACTGTTTACTTGGAAAAGTATAAGCTGTACAACACTGCATGGCTTGATAAATCTAGAGTATCACAAGGCTGCTCAAATTGCTGCCTTGCGATCTTCTGTGGCAGGGAAGCATTTCATAATGGAATTCCACAGACGAGATGCCAGGAGACGATTGTTCTACATGCGATTATCTGTTTTCACCACGATTTAAGGTGTGAAGCCTGTGTGCCCTTGTTGGAATACAGCAACGGATATCATATATTAGGATCCGTTTTGAAATTCCGTTGAAAGTTTGACCTTCAGCAATATATGTGTATACACACATGAACCAATTGAGGATCATTCTCACCGATAAGGTGAAGTATTGGTGGATTCAAACAGACCATGTGGAAATTTTAAAATCAATCTGTAAGGATCGGTTATATAACCATCTTCCCCTTCTCATACACGATTAGCGGTGTATTTAGAATTTTAAACCAGTTGAGCGAGAGACAAGCTTTATACATGTCCTGATGAAGGTGGTACTTCAATAATTTACTACCACCAAAACGCATCAACGCCTGCATTTTTACATTGGGTTATATCCAGGAACAACCTCATGTCTAATGCAACTAATGAGTAAATAGACTGATGGTGTTTATGCATTTGATTCCTGTTGGGAATAACCTCTGCCTGATGAATTTAAGCATTTCACATATATTTCTTTGTCTCTCATGATGTTTTTTTATGTTTTTTAATATGTAAATTATGTAGTTTTCTATTGTCATCTTAAATTATTTTTATTATTGCAGGCCAGGTCGCTCCCCATGCCGCACAGCTCCTTCTGTGTGTCCGTGACTCCCCCGCGCTGCCGCCTTCTGCCGTGAGTTCGCCGCTGGTGGGCTCACTCTGTCATTGTATTGCTTTTTCTGCTTTGCTGCCTCTGACTGTATTTTCTGTCCTGTCTTTGCCTGTTCCTAGCCCCCTCACCCCACTGCCCAGTGCCCCCTTTTTCATTCTGTACCCCTCGCCGCTCCTCTTCCCGTCCCCGCCGCTGCTCCCCTGCGGCCCGCCCCCTTTTTCCCTACTGTTCCCCGTTCCCGCCGCCCATTCGCCGCCCCGCTCCCGCCTCCCAGCTGCTCTTCCCTCCCACTTCGCCTTATATGGAGGACGCAGCGCGGGAGCGCAGTGGACGCGCGCAGAGGGCGCGCCGAAGCCGCGCCAAAGGCAAGCGCGTCTGCGCCCCTCCGCGCCTGGACCGCGCCCAGCGCCAGGACCCCTGGACCTCGCCACCGCCACGACGCCAGACTCCGATACGACGCCAGCACTCTCCTCGCACTCAACGCTGGACGAAACCACTGCTGCTTCCAGGCCACCCCGAAACGCACCCACGGACTTTTCACCTGCCGCACCTGCAGCTTCACCTGCGACAGAGCTAGCAAACCTCCCAGGACCAGACCCAACCACCTTCGCTGCATACTCCTCAACACCCGCTCCGCACGCAAACACGCAGTCAAGCTCTGGGACCTGCTCGACACCTCCACTCCAGACGTTGCCTTCCTGACCGAGACGTGGAACGACTCCTCTGCGCCCGACATCGCCACTTCCATCCCGAACGGCTACAAGGTCACCCGCAGGGACCACACCAATGATATTGGAGGAGGAATAGCCATCGTCCACAAGTCCACCCTCAAGGTATCTACAGACACGGACGACACCCTCAGCACCGCCGAGCACCTGCACTTTCGGATCCACACCGACCCCAACATTACCCTCAGAGGAACCCTCGTCTACAGAACCCCCGGACCCCGGGCAAAGTTCTGCGACTCCATTGCTGACCTCGCCAGCACACACGCACTCGCCTCTACGGAATACATCCTCCTCGGGGACCTCAACTTCCACCTCGAGAACAACAGCGACACCAACTCCCCCAACCTGATCGACAACCTCGCCAACCTCGGCCTCAGACAACTCGTCACCGCACCCAACCACGCCGCCGGCCACACGCTTGACCCCGTCTTCTCCACCAGCACCCATGTCGCCTTCAACAACACCACCGAACTCCGCTGGACCGACCACCGATGCATCCACTTCACCTTCAAGACACCAACCACCCACCACCGCACCCAACTGCTCCCCCGCCACTGCTGAAGCAAAGTCACAGGAGACCAGCTGACCACCACCCTTGCCCAGAACCCACCCACCGACCCCACTGACCCAGACGCCGCCACACGCAGCCTCAGACAGTGGATCGACGACTGCGCCAACACCCTCGCCCCGCTCAAGAAACTCCACAACAGCCGCACCAGCAAGAAAGCCACCTGGTTCACCGCAGAGCTCCAGAGCTCCAAACGTGCATGCCGAAAACTGGAGAAGAAATGGCTCCTCGAACGTACCCCGGACTGCCACGAAGCCCACAAGAACGCCACCCGCAGACATCACCACCTCATCAGACTAGCCAAGAGATCCTCCTTCAAAGACCGCTTGGACAACAACGCACACGACAGCAAAGAGCTCTTCAGCATCGTGAAGGAACTCTCCAACCCCAGCGCCAACACCAACGACATCCCGCCATCACAAGAACTGTGCGACTCACTGGCCACCTTCTTCCACCGCAAGATCGCTGACATCCACGACAGCTTCAACACCACGGCCGTCCCGACTACGCCAGACCCCACCGCTACAAACACCACCCGCACCAACCGCCTGACCTCCTGGTCCAATGTCAACGACGAAGAGACACGCAAGAACATGAACTCCATCTACTCAGGATCACCATCGGACCCCTGCCCACACCACGTGTTCAACAAAGCAGACGCAGCTATCGCACCCCAGCTACAGAAGGTCATCAACATCTCCTTTGAGACAGCGACATTCCTGAAAAGCTGGAAGCATGCCGAAATCAACACCCTCCTCAAGAATCCCAAGGCAGACCCCAAGGACCTCAAGAACTTCCGGCCCATCTCCCTGCTCCCGTTCCCGGCGAAGGTCATCGAGAAAATCATCAACAAACAACTGACCCGCCACCTCGAATACAACGACATCTTAGACCCGTCCCAGTGTGGATTCAGACAAAATCACAGCACCGAGACAGCCCTCATCGCCGCTACAGATGACATCAGGATAACGGTGAAACGTCAGCCCTCATCCTCCTAGACCTGTCAGCCGCCTTCGACGCAGTCTGCCACAGCACACTAAAGACACGCCTCCAAGAAGCCGGAATCCAAGAGAAGGCCCTCGACTGGACCACGTCCTTACTCTCCGGCAGAACCCAAAGCGTCCGCCTCCCACCCTTCCGCTCCGAAGCCACTGACATCATCTGCGGCGTCCCCCAGGGCTCATCTCTCAGCCCGACGCTGTTCAACGTCTACATGGCCCCCCTCGCACAAGTGGCCCGCCATCACAACCTCAACATCATCTCCTACGTCGACATCACCCAGCTCATCCTCTCCCTCACCAAGCACCCGCACACCGCCAAAACCAACCTCCACGAGGGAATGAAGGCCGTTGCCGACTGGATGAGGAGCAGCCGCCTGAAACTGAACTCGGACAAGACGGAGGTCCTCATCCTCGGATCCACCCCCTCAGCCTGGGATGACTCTTGGTGGCCGACCACGCTGGGAACAGCACCGACACCCACCGACCACGCACGCAACCTAGGATTCATCCTCGGCTCCTCCCTCACCATGTCAAAACAGGTCAGCGCTGTCTCCTCCTCTGGCTACAACACCCTCTGCATGCTCCGCAGGATCTACAAGTGGATCCCGACCGACACAAGAAGAACAGTGACACAGGCCCGCATCAGCAGCAGACTGGACTACGGCAACGCACTCTACGCAGGAATCCCATCCAAACACCTGCGTCAACTACAACGCATCCAAAACGCTTCCGCCCGACTGATCCTCAACATCCCCCGCCGCAGCCACTTCACCCCCCACCTGAGAGACCTACACTGGCTCCCCGTCGACAAGAGGATCACCTTCAAGCTCCTCAACCACGCACACAAGGCACTCCACAACGCCGGGCCAGCCTACCTGAACAGCAGACTCAGCTTCTACACACCCACCCGTCAGCTCCGCTCAGCCAGCCCCGCGCTCGCCGCTGTTCACCGCATCCAATGAAAGACCTCCGGCGGCAGATCCTTCTCCTACCTCGCCGCCAAGACCTGGAACACCCTCCCGACCCACCTACGGCAGACCCAAGACCTTCTCACCTTCAGAAGACTCCTCAAGACCTGGCTCTTCGAGCAGTAGCAGCACCTTCCCCTCCCCTCAGCGCCTTGAGACCCTCACTGGTAAGTAGTGCGCTATACAAATACTCTGATTGATTGATTGATTGATTGATTATTTTTAATAAACCCTAATTGTGTTATACATTTAAGTTTTTATCTTTGTGTGATACGTGGTTGCTTTTTGGGTTCAGATTTGTGTCTCCATCTATGGGGAGGGTATTTGTATGTGTGATAAAACAGTGCGTACTTGGTGATGAACTTGGTTGATTGTACACTTGATTATAGGTAGATTTTTGTGTATGTCCAAGAGAATTCTCTCTTAATACATTCCCAGATTTACCATTAGTTGTAGACCTGGGAATGGGTCAAAATGCTACTCCTCCCCAGGTGAGGAGTAACGAGGAGAAATATCATTATTTTTCCTCGTTTTATCTTCTTTCTATGTGTGAATGCAACACACATAGAAAGAGGAAAATGACCCTTCCTGCACATACACATCAAGAAAATGGCTGCGAGCTGGAGCTCCCCAAAGAAGCTCCGGGCCAAGGGATCACCTTTTGGTGAATATTCCTGGTTATGCCCTCTTTCCGCCCTGCTGTTCTTCATCCCCTTATTAAGAAATGTGCCTGGAACGCAACCATTTGTCTCAATCCCCGGCAAAGAAAACATTTGGCCTAAGACCTACGTGGAGTCCTGTCCACGACGATGATGCTGCCTGGAACTGCCGCAGATCGGAGTGAGGAGCGAGGTCTTCCCAGTCTTGGGGGAAGCTGATGCCCCAGCAGCGCCTGCTGTAGTTTCTTTCATGCTGGAGTTCCTTTCCTGCAGGAGTTTCTTTCTGGCATTTCACCGAACCCAGAGATCTGGCATGGCGATGAGGATCTGTTGGGTGAGGTAGGGATCACACACCCCTCCCCCATCCTAGCTGGAGTGGTCCTGGATTTTCCTGAGAGCTGGGGTTGGAGACGCCCTGCGGCTTGACCTCGGGCCACAGCGCTGTGGGTGCCGAGCTCCATGCCTAGGGGACTGCGCTGAGGGCCCTGCCTGTCCATCGTCCTGGCTCCACTCCCGGTTGAAGTGAGGAGCACACCTCTTACTCCCCCTCACCATTGCCGAGGTCCGAGGATGCCACTTGCCTGAGGGTCTGTTCCTCCGGATCCGTCCTGCTTCGCTGGTGAAAATACCAGCCACCGTTATCACCAGATGCTCCTGTAATGAACACGGCCAGCTTATAGACTTGAGTGTTGCGCTGGTCTCTGTGTACCGGGGCCCGATCCGCCCTGCATTGCTGCCGCATTGCTGGTTCCCGATGAGGGGCTGGTCTTGCTCCCTGGAGGAATCCGTCTGCGTGGCTTTGTCTGGTTAATGAGCCCGGCGCCAGAGGGTCCCGAGAGACTCACTAGTGTCAGTTTGTGTACAGTATGATCGCCCATTTTATTCACCTCGCTTAGTGTCCTAGTGTGGTGGGACATCCATGGTGGCCTCCTCCATCATGAGTTGAAGAAGGGCGGCCCCTTCCATGAACATTAGATACTGCCTGCTATGGATCAAGAAATAGGCCTGAGACAATCCCATCATTGGGCGGCCATCTTGGAGTGTGTTCTCTCTCATTTATCCCACATAGGGGCCTGCTTACTTTGCTTCAGCACCGCTTAGTGGGAAAGGGCTATCGCCTCTAAGGGCATCCCGGAAATGAACAAATGTTGATCTGAGTGGCGTAGCCAGCAAGTTTGAGTTCACGGTGTAGTGAGCAATTGGGCCTCATTCGCACACTAGCCCTCTAGCCACTAGCCCGGGTTAGCTGACTCTCACAGATGTTAGTCCTCCTAATTTTACCCGATGGTGCATGGCTAGAAATTAGCATGCAACTACCCATCCAAACCTAACCCTAGGTCACTCTCCCTCTGCGTGCACATCCAACCCCTGGTTACGACCTGACCTCTGCCCACACTACTTACCACCCTTCGCCTCCTATGGGTGGCGCACACCTCTGCCCAGTTGATTTGCTCATCTAGACTTCCTTAGTGGAGACATGGCGGGTGCGGATAGGGCACCGAGACCTACGAATCGCCTCTCTCCCAATCTAGAGCTGGTGGGCCAGAACGCTTTCAGAATCATATATCCCCCGAACCTTTCAAAAAATGCTGCAAAAAACTTCAAAAATAGACTACTCAAAGCCCATCCGGAAACCCTTATCTCAGACCCCTTCCTTTCCATCAATAAAGATGATACCATAAATGATCTCATCTTCTACACTAAATGGCATGCGCAAAGGCAGAAGGCCATCTGCTCTCTCCTTAAGATCTCCACTTCCCTTAAAACTCCTCATGGTCTCAGAATGATAGTTGTACCCTCCTCAGCCTATAGAGCGGATGCTACCATTTCACTCTACAAAAACGGACTCATCCTTATCTAAGCTTCTGACCACAACCTAATGCTGTATGACAACTTTTTCCCCACCATCATGAAGACAGTTGCTAGCTGCAGTGCCACCCCCCTGGAGGTGATGGATCGGTAAGGATCCCCCTGTCCGTGCAAACTCTATCTCCCACCTCTCTAACTCTATCTCCTGCCTCGCTTCTACCAGCTGCTAACACTATCTCTGTCCCGAAGGTCCTCCCGTAACTGCCTCCACTCTGATTAACAAGGCCACCGCATTACACGCTGTCAACGAAACGCGACAGCACACTCCTCTCGAGAGTCTACATGCTCTCCCCCCTCACGGTTAGCTGGTTCTAACACTCCTAGCTCCACAGTTCAGAATGCTGCTCTGTTTCTCCCCAGGATCCTGGCCCCCTGCCCAATCAGCAATCCCGTCCTGGTCCGACAGGCGGGCAACGGTCACCTGCTGTCTGTCCCCTCCTCCCCTATCCTTTGCATCCCCCCAAGCATACAGCTCCATCTCCCTGAATCCCCTGCCCTTGGGCCCTCTCACACGCCTGCTGCCTCAGTTTCCCCTACCCCACCAGCTATCCTCTGCTGTAGGATTCCCAGGACCTAGCCTCACGTCCCCAATCAAACACCTCAGTGGAAGTCCGCCTTAATGAGATTGCTCTCTGCCTACAACAACTTAAGGCAGATGTGCGTAGCCTCTCATGCATCACTGAGGATCTATCAGTTAACTCCATACTAAGCCGCTCCATTATGACCACTCTCCATCTTCGCTCGCTCCCAGTCTGTGGCTGTTCCCGGCACCCTCTCTTCCCCCAGCGTAGGCGATCATCTTCCAACTCCACCCACGCACGCCATAGTTGGCCTTCCACTGCACTCCCTAATGACCCCTCTTGACCCTCCAGATGTAGAGCCTCATTGTCGAACAGTGATATTCACTCTGTCCTGCTCTCTCATGACCTGGCACTTCCTTTCTCTCCATCAAACTTGCATATAATTGAATCAATCCCCACTGATCCCTTCAGGGAACCTAGGCCAAATTCAAGAACTTTAAATGCAAATACCCTCACGTTTGTCACCCCCACTCTGCCTCTGCCAACGGACACCCCAGTTAGTCTCGAATGCGCGCTCCTAAACTGCAGATCCGCTGTTAAGCATGCTGCGGATATTGCCGATCTCATCCTTGTCCAGGATCTGGACCTTGTGATGTTGACCGAAACCTGGCTAAATGACTCAGCCGCACCCATCCTGGACTTTCTAATTGCTCCCAACTTTGATATCATAAGGTTGGACAGAACTAGTGGTCATGGAGGAGGCATCGCTTGCTTACATCGTAGTAATCTAATAGTGAAAGTCATTCATGCTGACCTCCTGCCCTCTTGTGAATATTTAGGCATTGATGTGATGGGGGCAATATTCACTCATGCAAACTGCACATGTTCTACCACCCCCCTCATGACAACCTTCCATTCACAGAACAGATCATGGACATTATTTCGGCCAACGTGGATTTCCAAGGCACGCAGATCTTCCTGGGTGATTTCAATCTCCACTGGAATGATGTAAAGGATGTGATGGTTAATAGCCTTAAATCCTTCTTACTTGACCTCAATCTTATCCAAATATGTGACAGCCCTACGCATATCAAAGGAGCCACGTTAGATCTTGTCATTCATAAGCCCAACTCTTTCCGCCTGGAGTCGATCCTCCCATGTGATTAAACAGATCACTAATGCATCACCTTCCTCGTCCTTGAATCGGTTAGAGCATGCAGATCCCAACCCAAGAACCCAAAACAGTTGAAAAGATGTTTACGGAACATCAATTTGCAAGACCTTACGGAGCTCTGTGATAACTTCTTGCCCTCACCTCCGAACATGTCCGATGTCCACGACCTGACGGACCACTATAACTACGCAATGCTTAACGTTCTGGACTCATTGGCACCACTTTAGCTCAAAAGAGGGTCTGCTAAACTATCCAAACCATGGTTTAATGATAGTCCTAATGCCGAAAAAAGAAACCTAAGACTTGCAGAAAGGAAGTGGCGATCTTATCCCTCCTTGGAACATCTCTGTCACCTGGGATCCGTGTGAAGCTTATACAACAAATGCATCAGATGCTCGAAGGCTATCTTCTTTAGAACGCAACTAGATCAAGCAAAAAACCGTCAGAAAAAACTGTTCTAACTCATCAAGTCCCAATCCTATAATCATCCTAACCTCTCGGCTCTGGGTCAAGAGAACTGTGAAGAATGTGCTGTTTTCTTCAGGGATAAGACTACCAAGATCGAGTCTGAACTACGCGCGGCCCTTGATCACCTCTCGAGTGGTCCGATGAACACCCTTTGCCCCTCTGAGTCGAATATCTCTGATCATATACAACCCCTCGCCCCTAAAAACAATGCATCATAGAGCTCTTTCCAAATCGTGGATGAACCCACTATTCGCAAGATGCTGTTCACCTTGACACCTTCCAATCACCACAACGACTCTCTGCCCTTGAACCTGTTCCTGGAAGTGAGATCCGCCTTACTATCCCTCTGGACGACGATCGTCAATGCCTCTCTTATGCAAGGTGCTATTCCAGATTGCCTTAAATCAGGTCAAGTTACCTCGACCCCAAAGAAACCAAATGCGGATAACACGGACCTTCTTAACTTTCGCCCAATCACTAACATTCCCACCTTGGCAAAACGTTTGGAGAAATGCCTGCTCGCCCAACTTAGTCATCACATTGTTCATTTCCAACTCCTGGACCAATGCCAATCGGGTTTCCGTCCAGGCCATAGCACAGAGCCGGTGCCAACGCACATTGTGGATGATGCGCTCAGAATGGTGGATCACAATGAGTTGTGCATACTGATCCTCCTCGACCTTTCGTCAGCTTTTGATACTGTCAAACGTGATCACCTAATTGACCTCCTAGAACACAGGATGGAGCTGTCCGGGCCAGTTTTAAGCTAGTTCTCTTCGTTCCTTCAGAATAGATCCCAATGTTCCACGGTGGACCTATTCCTGTTTCACCCTGCACCAGTCACCTTGGGTGTTCCTCAAGGTTCAGCATTGTCCCCCATGATCTTTAACCTGTTCATGGAGCCTCTGATGGAAGTTTTCAAATCTTCCAGCATGCGCTATCATATGTATGCAGACGATACCCAACTATACCTGAAGATCACCTCCTCTGAAGATATCCAGTCCCTCAAGTCCTGCTAGAAACACAAAGTTGGCTGACACGCAATCACCTGAAGCTTAATGCTCTTAAAACGGAATTCCTACTGATCTCACCCCACAACCAATTCCCCATCATGGAACAATGGCTGAATCTGTTGACGGCTCTTAACTGCAGGCTGCACCTTGTGGATTCCGCATCATCTCTGGGTATCATTCTAGCCAAAAGCCTGAACATGCAGAAGCACATCAGCTCCCTCACTAAAGGAGCGAACTTCCAACTCAGCTTACTTAGGAAACTCAAACCCTTCCTCCCAGCTCATGACCTCAAGGTTGCAGTACCAGCATTAGTGATTGCAAAGCTGGACTATGATAGTGCAACACTTTGTGGTCTGCCTAGAGTGAGGACGTCTCCTCTTAGGGCCACCCTTAATTCCGCTGCTAGGCTTTTAACTGGTACAAAAAGATATCACCACATCTCTCTGAACTTGCGGGAACTGAATTGGCTTCCATATAAAGTTCGGATTCAGTTAAAAATTGCATGCATGGCTCACAAAGCAATCCACTTCAAGACCCTGTTGTAGCTAGCACAGAAATTGAAACTATCTTGTGGGGCTAGAGCTTCCAGAAGCGCCAGTACCCTTTTGCTTCAACCTCAGAAATTCAAGAAAAAGACCTATAACCGAGCCTTCTCGGGGATGGCTCCGAGGATCTGGAACTCCCTTCTCCCCAAAGTCAGGGTGAATCCTTCTACTGCCTTCTTCAAGAAAGAGGTCAAAGGGCTCCTGATGAAGAAATGTCTGCACCCGCATCGATTTCTAGGCCCATACTCGTTGACTCTGGCTCATACACCTGGTTCACGATTAGGTCAGACAATTCTAGTCTGTGATTTGCCTGATGATGTGCTCGCCTTTCACTCACGAGAGGATTGGATAATCTTAGACTGTTATTTTATCGCTTTGGTTATTTTGTTTTGTATGTTCATACACTATGATGAATAATCTGTTTTTTACCCGTTTGATGCATAATCTGTAAAGCGCTCTGATACCCTCGGTGGTCATGTTCATACACTACGTGGCATATTCTGAGTTTTCTTCACCTGTTTGTTGCATAATCTGTAAAGTGCTCTGATACCCTCGGTGGTCATGTTCGTGCTATATAAAACTTTCTAAATAAATAAATAAATAAATAAAACAATCCTGACGCAAGGGTCCCTATGTTGGTGCTAGGCAGCCAAAAGTGTGCCAGCGCTCTGAAAAGACAGGAATGCACTGTATAATGGTAAATACAGCCCATTCCTGTCATTTCCCTGTCATACAGCACACTGCAACAAGGTGGCTAGCTTACCTGCTTGGAAGATTGAGAAATTCTGTATTTTAATTCGATTAAATGTTACAAGCACAGGATCAAGTCCTATTTACCTTTTAAAATGTGTATTTTTAAATGCAAATAATCAAACAGATCTAGGAATGATAGCACTAAGTGCGCTGAAGGCAGACGTGTAGATGCTTCACAAGTGTTTTACTAATCTAAATAAAACCATTGTTCTTTAAATATTTGCTTATAGCCAAGCCCTACTATCGTACAAATGGTTAATGGTAATTTTTGTAAACAATCCTCTAAATTAAGCCCAAGTGCAGAGACAACTTTAAGACTGAGTTGTGTATAGATGGGAATTACATGGTGTGCTGAAGAGCTTGTCCTAACTGGTTGAAGTTGCTTTCATATTTAGCCTTTTCTTGAAGCAATGTTCTCTTAAGCCGGAGTTGGTTATTGTTCACAGAAGACTCAACATCCTCAGTTCGCCAAGGCAATTGTTCTCTGTTGCAGTTCTTGAGCACAGACAAAATGAAAGTAGGTACTAACAAATAGCAAATCAAAATGTAAGGAGGCGATTGTTCCCAGCTGGCCCTCTTTAGGTTGCAGGAAGCCTGTGAAGTGTTCACCATGAATTGCACTTGGTAAGCTCTCACAGTTCTGGTGTAGATTTTGTCACACTTTGAGGTTTTCAGATAGCTGAAGAAAAACGAATGTTCTGTCTACTATCTCTAGTGGGTTACAAGACTTACCCTTCCATGTACAAAAGTGATCTTGGTGAGTACGGATTTACAAATATTGCCTATTTGTGCTTGTTTAGCAGATTCTAAAGGGTATTTAAGTATTTGATTTTTATTAATTTAAAGGTGATTCCTAATCTGAATTTTTGAATAAAATCAGATGATTTTGTGTGGCTGTGCAGGGACATAGTGAAAACAATTGTGGGTAAAATGCTATTCAATTCTGTGTAATATTGAATGTAAATGATCAATATATACCAAGCAATGATATTATACTAAATATAGTAGAAATTGTTCAAATAACCTCTCATTAAGTCAATGTGGGAAGCTATTTCTTGTGGTATCTCCCGATCCCTTCTTTCTTGGGACAACAAGAATTGTATATTCACAGGATACAAGCATTTAGCCACTGTAATTAGTTAGGGTTTGCTTAATACAGGTCATGGTCATGGGCTCATCGACCACGGGGAAATAAACTAAATGATTCTTAATAACGCTTCCCATCCTTTTTGTGGTTTTATCTTCCTAACTTCATTAGGGTGATTTAGAAATCCTGTAAAGACTTTTGGGAACTATGATGTTCTTCTCTTCCCTGGTACCGACAAAATAACATCTCACCTAACAGGTGAAATGCATCAGTAAGTAAATGAGGCTTGCTCTAAGACATTTCTAAGAAGTAAATGTCTTTCAGGGGTTTCTGTAGACATCAGGTGCCCTTCTCCTTAGCTTTAAGAAGAAAGGGCCATCACAGTAAAATGAGATTGGGAGTTCCTTCCTTTTTATTGTACATGTATCAGAGAAGGCAGCATCCAAAAGTCAACAGCTAGAGAAAAAGCTGAAGGTTCTCCAACCACAAAAGTATATGTCTTGGATTTAATTCATATATAAAATTCAAATTTAACCGCAAGTTTATCTCAAACTTTACTATGTAGTGGTAGGGCTTATACTAGCGATAAATCACCCCTTATAATTGATGTTATTAATGTCAGACATACGTACAAGTCTGATTTGACTTCAAAATGTTTAAGTTTCGTTTTGCTTTGAGGTCAATTGGATAGAGTTCTTGCGGGATATGATTTACAGCCCCAGGGTCTCTTAGCATCACAAAAATACAAATCCTGAGTGTACTATTCAAATGTATTATGATTCTTACAATACCAAACTATTCTTCTGTACCCTTTTTGTGGTGTCCAACATTCCAAAGGTCACTGATCAAAATGAGCTAGACCTCAATTTTGATCTGTGAGGATATCAAATCATTTATTATCACTGAAATTCTGCACAGGCAGCAGACGTATGTCAAGGTTCACTGGTTGTTCACCCTGCAGAGTTTGCAAGCTGAACTACCCCTACTAAGCTTCTCCGTCCCCTTCTTTAAACAGCCCCTCTTTGCTACACTAACCAAGCCATCACTTTCACTGTCCATGATGAAGGTCTGACATTTGTCTCTATGTCTTATCAACTTAAGCAAGTCACTGCCTCCCTTTCATGAACGCACACAACTGACACACTTCATCACAACTAGCTGCATTTCACCTTACCATCCACACCAATATTCACCACATCACACTGCACACCTCACTGCACAACATCACTCCATACCACAAAATCAAAATACAGCACGACTCATCACACCACAGTACAGCACCATTAACCAGACCATATCATGCTATATCACATCACTTGGTGACACATCACACATCAACCATTAGCCCAGTATTGACACTTGGACTGGGGGGGCAAAAGAAGGATAGCCCCCTTTACCGCACCCGCCTGCTGGTTTCTTGTTGTATTGCGATTTGTGCTTGCCTATATTATGTCTCAGACAAACGCCACTGCAGGCTCTTTACACCATTGGTCTCAAATTTAAGCATATAAATCAACATGACATAGGGACACAGGTATAAGGTATCTGCAAAGGTATAAGAGTCAAAAGATACGGGGCATAAACAAACTAAAGATATAATTAAATGTGGAAAGGGAGCTCTGACACTGGGCAATTTTACTGTAGAGAGTCTGAAGTGACAGGTAGCCAGAGAAAAAGTGAGTGTTGGGACACGGAACCTCAGAGAGAGTGGCAGCTTCTCTGCTAAGGCGGAGGAGCATCGCCCCACTGCTTTCGGAAGTAGAAATAAAGGACAATTAAAATGATAATGACTGGTTGTTATTATCACTTTATTTGTTCTTGCTGTGGCTTGGTGGGTGGGGCAGGTCTGCTCTGCTCTCGGAGCAGGGAAGCAGTAGTGTCACCCTCCTAAGTGTGCAATGAGGGCCGGCCAAACAATCATGCGCACTTTGGATGTTCTCCATGGAGGCTGCTTTACAGCCTGTGTGTAGAACATGCCCAGGCCCCCATTCACTGGCTGAGTGCTGATCTGCGACGCTCAGACCAATCACAACGCTGCATTGCAGTGTTGTGATTAGTCAGGGGAGCCTGCATGTGCTTCCTGGTTCTTGTGGAGTGGAGGGACAACGACAAGTAGCGGCGAGGGGGTAAGGTAAGTTTTATTTTTTTCTTTCCTTTACCCTCTTCCCCCTCCTTGCCCCCTGCCCTCTACCCTACCACCGCTGATCCGTGCCAGCTGCCACTGCTCAGAGACCAGGAGTCTTTTGCACAGGTAAACATGGGACCAGTGCTTGAAATGGAAAAATAGAAGTGCAGGTACTCAGTAGCAGAGTACCTGCTTGTTTCTGAGAAGTGCCGGTACTCTCCAACTAAAAGTATTACATTTCTCTTGAGAAGTGCCGGTACTCTCCCCTTCAAAATAAAAAAGTGCCGGTACTCAGTACCGGACAGTACCGGCCCATTTAAAGCACTGCATGGGACAGGAAAATTCAAAGACAGAAGGACACAGGGGAGCTCTGACACAGAATGTCACTTGGTCAATTGAAAACTGGTCACCCAGATAGTGGGACAAAGGACTCACAAACAATAGAGGGTGACAGGGAGAGCAGACAAGCAGAATAAAGTACTAGAAGAATACAAATACTCTGATACACACTCTCATAAATCATATGGAAGAGCAGAAGACATTCTTCTCATTCAGCAGCCTTTTGTTGCTACGCAAATGCTCAATAACACTGCCATAGCATACACATGTATAAGGTGATTGGCACAATAAAACCCAATGTCTCCGACAGTACCCTTACCATGTCAAACACATATCTATTGGTGCTTCATCTCTCAACAATAAGTCTCTGCAAACCAAATAACCTCACACTTACTCATGTTGGGGGACCTTTTCCACACTTCCATTCCTTTGTGAAAATGCCCAAACTATAGAGCTCAGTCTGTCCCAAGAGACTAATCTGCCAAAAGATCAAGGAGTTGACATTGGCTGCGCTTTACAAAACTCGTGCAACTTCACAACACAGCTAAATCCACCAGTTTCCGCCCCTTTTTTAACTTCAAAACTGTAGACTATACTTTTATTGGTAAATAACTGAACCACTCTAACCTTTTTGAAGGACCAAGGAAGCACCTGCAATTCACCTCAATTACGGATCGCTTGATGGAGGGACCTTTCTTCTGAATACAAATAGAACTATTTTTAAAAACCCGGACAGGGAAAAACCACACCGAGAGCATCAGATTAACCTATGAAAACAATTCGGCTACATATAAATTTGGTTGACAAAGGGGAGCATTGGCCACAGACCTTAGTTCTGAAGAAGAACAAGATTAAGCCCCTTTGCTTTCAACTCTGTCCTGAAGAAGTCCTTAGGGACGAAACGTGATGGCTGCACTGATTTTAAGGAAGAATTGAATTAATAAAATTTGAAACTAGACCTGCTGAATGGATTGACATATTTCGTCGTGCATTATTGTATCTTGAATTGACTATGTGGTGTGTTGTATCACAGTGTTTTGTTTATGATTTGTAGGATCTTAGATCCTAGGGGGTTTAGGGGTGTTGAACCTCAGATCCTCGGCACCCAAAAAAACAGAAGTAATACCGATTTGGACCCCACTGAATGATAGGTGCAGTCACTTTTGCCTCATACCTCGTTCTTTTTCTGTATTGCAATTCACCACAAGCAATGCAGGAGGAAATTATCATTTTGTACTGTGCTGCTAGCCCAAAATTCGAGAATGGTCTATTCACTTCCCAGTACAGAAAAGATTTAAGCATAAGAAACTTGTCATCAACTTTAGAGACTACGACAGGCTGGACTTGCTATATTGCAAGGTAATTTATAGGTTACTGCTTGCAGTTCTCTAGCATCCATTGCAGTTGTGTCATCCATGAAACTCCACCTTCCAGTACTTGTGCAGTAGATAAACTAGCAATGTGGCAGTCCCACCACGTTTATGATGTATTAAAAAATGGGCTATAGTGACAGCCCATAGCAGTATGGTTGTACTACAACTACAGTTGCATTATGTCTCCTTTCAAAGAACTGCAGTGAGGTCCATGAACGTGCCACCCATTGATGGATGTATCTGTGATGATATGAAGAGCATAAGTCGAGAGTGAAAACAGGTGCTTGGAGTACCCCACCTATTTTAAGAAAGGGTACTGTTCTCCCAGGCCACAACCCTCCTCACAATTGCCTTCTCTCCAGTAAATGATAGGGCAACACCTTGCAGACCAAAGTCTCTCTGGTCCTCCCACTGGGTGCGACCCCTCACCAAGTGGGCTTACCGGCTGATTATGTATGGGGCCGCGGTCAGATCAGTCTCTTCGCTGACATCATACTTCTGCTTGGGCCATGGCTGTTGAGGGTCTGGTCCGCTCACCACGACTCCCTGTCAAGGGAGGGGAATGAGCAGTCAAGGCTTTCTCTGGAGCAGCGTGACTGCCTGCGCCGTCTCTCCCTCTCGCCCTGCCGGATGCCTGTCATCTTGTGGCCTCAGGTTGAATCAGGCCTTGCAGCAACCATCAACTCGTCACAGGGCGCTTGCCATTGACCCTCCTCGCTATTGTCTTTCCTCCAGTGGGTGGGGGGCAACACCCTATAGGCCAAAGTCTCTCTGGTGCTCTCACTGCGGGCGCCTCCTTGCCAAGTGGGTTTACTAGCTGATCACGGACAAGGCTGTAGCTCCACTCAGTATCCCTACTGGCCACTCTTTCTGCCGACCAGCCTCCAGTTAGGGTCCAGGAGACCCGTCTAACGTCCACATCAAGGGAGGGGCACGAGCAGCCAGAGGCTCCACTTGGGGAACCACCACAGTCGGTGCTATCTCTCCCTTTCATTCTATTGGCCGCCCACCACCTTCTGACCTAAGGGTGAATCAGGCCGCTCGGGGACCCACATTTTGGAACCGGGTGCTCACCACCGTGGAAAAGCTCCCACTGGTCTTTCAGCTCCCGCAGGCAACTAGAGCAGCCTGGCCATGTCCAGGGGGTGCCGCAGACAGGATTGGTGAGGATGAAAGGGGGGGTTTGATGAGAGTTCTACAGCAGCTCGACCTTCAATTTCCGGTTGTTGTCCACGCCTTCTGAGACTTGAAAGTTTAACAAGACATCATCAAAAGTCAATATTTTTGGAGGCATGAGGAACTCGGTCTTGTCTTGATATAAGAGGCACCAGTTGTAGGCATTAACCTATAGTTGTTGCACCTGGAGTTGAGGCAATAGACAGAACATTGGTATTGTAGCATGAAAGATGCTGTGTACAAATTGATTCCACAAGAACAGATTCTGTCCATTCCTTCTTCATTTTATTCTGAGGCTAATGCTGAAAGTGCAATTAAACATGTGTGTCATCTTGGGGAGAGGATGCAGCCTAAGGGATTGAGCGGGTGACCACGAAGGTGGGGACCCGGGTTTGAGTCTCAGCTGGGACGCTTAACATTCTGTGATTCTGGGCAAATCACTTAATCTCCCCATGCCTAACAAAAATGAATGTGTCCGTCTGTAACGTAACTGGTGCTCCTGTAAAGCATTCTGATACCTTTGGGTCTAGTTCCCGCTATATAAACCACCCCCCCAACCCCCCCCCAAAAAAATCTTACTACTTTATCTAGGCTGCAAACAAAAAAACTATTAGTGTAATGTGTTATAATTATATAAAAACAGACACATAACTGATGAGATCTGTTACACACTGCTTGTCATCGAAGGACACTGACCTAGGCCAACCTGCAGATCTCGACTAGTTTCCATATGCTACATACCATGATCACTGATTCACTGCTTACAGTGACAATGATAGGAGGGATGATTATAACACAGTCCTTCTTGACAGATTTCTGGTGCTATGCTCCCAACAAAGCCTGCTCAGATCCACAAGATCTCAGAGTTGACAACACAACTAGAAAACTGGATCATAGCAAAGGCAACACTCTACCAGCCACTCACCCGATGCGCTATAGCATGCTATTTATGCAGACAAATGCTTCAGCACCCCACATAGGTGCAATAAATGCTACAATACATTGTAATATCACTTGCTGGTGGACAAAGGCTGGTACTTTATATGGCACTACAGAAGCACCACTTTTGAATACATGTTTACTTTTTCTATTAATGGGGAACTTGGTGTCTGACTATCTTTACTTTGTAGTGCTACACCAATATCACATATGACTACTCCACAAAATACAAACATAACACACACACAGTTTGTTTACTACATCCATCAAGAAATACAAACAAACACCCACTTCCTCCCTCATGCCCACACAAATATTACACATCATAATCCAACTTTGTACACAGATTACATTTATAACACCAAACACAAACTACTTCAATGCACAACAATACTCATCCACTCGTCTTTCATCCATCGCACAATTTAGAGCCTTAAAACATGGTCCACATGTTTCACCTGCGACCCTCAACATATGCAAATGACATAAACACAGCTGTTTACAACTTTGCATCTCCATTTTCTATTACACAACAAGACTACACCACAGAAACAACTGTCCGCCCACCACCTCACTCTCAACCATTATTCCCACCACCTGCACACATAGATCAAACAAAACGCCTTCTAAGCCTGTTGGATTAAAATAATGATATAGACAACACTATTGCTATTCCGATACAGTTAACAACATCACCAATAGTCCACCTACTACAAGACCAAAGGATACTACTCGCTCTTCCAGAAAACAAATTCACACCACCAACAAAACACAATCTCCTAACCACCTACCAATAAATGCATAATCACTTTCTAAAAACAAGCATCACATCTATGACCTACTCACACACACACAACCTAACTTGATCTTCATTACTGAACCATGGATGGGGGATGACATGGCTCCAGTATTGCACGCAGCTGTTCCTCCAGGCATCAAACTCTCACACATAATCACATACGAAAAAGAGGAGGTGGATGTTTCCATTAAAGGTTGTGCGGCCCTGATCACCAGATGCAACCCTACACCAACTTTCCCCTGTAACTTCCTCCTTCTTTACAGACCACCACTTAGCAGTGGATCATTACCAGACACATTTCTAGACATAGTTTCAAACCTTCTGACACTACACTCCAACCTATGCCTTCTTGGCAACCTAAACATACGTTTTGATAAACCTAATATGCCCCATCCCAGAACTATCATCACTAACCTAGACACACAGTACTTACATCAGATCATCCCCAAACCCACACATATCACTGGACACATCCTAGATGTACTTTTTGCTAATCCAGAAGTAGTGAATTTCTCCAGTCACATGACATACCACCATCTGGTAGCTTTCCAACAGAAGACGTCACAACTCTCCACACCGAAGGCTATCGTGCCAGCAAGCACATATCGACCTTGAAACAAACTACATTTTGAGGGCCTAGAAACACAACTAACATCGAACACAGATCTGGACACAATAAAGTCAGTTGAAAAACTCTATGAGTGGCCCCTGAAAGCTGTAGATATCCTAATTCCACTAAAATCAACAAAACACGCTAAAAGAAAACAAGCATCTTAGATGAATGCAGAACTAAAAAACATAAAACAACAAATTGCAAAGCTGCAACACACCTGGCTCAAAACAAACAACATTGAAGACAAACTTTGCTTACTCAAACACAACAGAATACACAAGATAACCTAAAAATAAAGCTCCTATTTAAACAGAAGTCAGAATTCAAACTGTGCAAATAAAGAAATTCTTTTAAATTCACACAGAATTTCATAAACATAAATGCACAAAAGGAAACCATATCATTTCCCAGAATTAACTGGCAAATTGGCAAATCATTACACAGTCAAATCAGACATTTTGGATTCTTATTTAAAGCAAAAGAACCACCAGCACCAGTCCTTTTCCAACAATCACCTCTCCACACGGGTAGGTCAACCCAACCTCTGCATGTTTTCAAGCAACTATCATAACCTGAATTTATTTATCCTGTCAAAATAAGTAGGCCAGCCAGCTGACCCTCTGACCCTTGTCCACCACAAATCTTTAAGAATATCATTTTAACAACCTCTGCCGCTACCCTAGTCAGAGCAATCATCATTAATCCCTTCACATCAGGAATTGTTCCTGAAGACTTGAAAAAGACATTCATATGCCCTTTATTAAAGAAAACAAACTGGCATCCTTATCCTTAAGACACAAACAACCATTGCAAAGGAGCCATTCCTCAGCAAACTAATAGAAAGAGCAACATTCACCCAGAAGTCTCAATTCATTGATGAGAACTCCATACTTTCCGACTTCCAAACAGTATTCCGTCTAGGAAGAGGCACAGAATCTGACCTAGACGCCATCTGGGAGGACCTTGAAAAACACAGTAGACCACAATGGGGCACTTCTTACTTCTCTTGGACCTTTTGGCTGCCTTCGACACAGTTGACCATGATACTCTAATCTAAAAACACAGCGAAGCCAGAATAGAGGGGATTGCCCTTGATTGGATCACATCCTAACTTCAAAACAGAACACATGTCATCCATACTCCTCCATTCGCATCCAACCACTACATCATAAAAGCAGGGGTCCCTCAATGCTGTATTATCTCACCCATGCTTTTCAGCATCTACATGAAGTCATTACCAGAATGATCAATGAATTTCATCTCAACTGCTATATCTACGCAGATGGCACACACATAAAACTGGAAAGCCCCAAAGACATTTGAAACTCAAAAATCTTCAGTTGTCTCTGAGCATTTTGATCATTGGCTGACATGGAGGCATCTCAAAATGAATGCTTCCAAAACTGAAATACTTGCCTTTGACTACTGGAAAAGTTATGACCCACTCTCTGCCTGGCCTGATGATTTCTGACCATCCCCTAAAGTATCCAAGGAAGTAAGACACCTCAGAATTACAATGGACTCTAAGCTATGAATGAATGCCCATGTGGATAAGTTAGCAAGATCAAGCTTTACTATGAAAGCCCTGCCATGCATCTTCCGCCACCCAGGATTACCACACACAATCTAAGCTACTATCTCTCTTTTACTTTCTAACCATGATTACACCAATGGCTTCTACCATAGATCACCTCTAGCAACCATTAAAAGACTACAACAAATTCAAAACTACTCCTACATATAAAGCCACACGACCACATCTCCCCTGCCTTAAGGGTATTATATTGGTTACCAGTTGCCAGAAAATCCACTTTCAGGTTGTTTGTATCATCCACAAAGCAATACATGGAACAGGACCACTTTTTGGCAGATGCGCCACAGGGATCCATCTTGAGCCTGTTACTGTTTAGTTTATATCTCGCCTCACTGGCTGTCCTGATCAAAACATGGGTTGTGAAAGTGTTCTCCTTCGCAGATGGCACCCAACTTCTGTTTTCCTTTCAGGAGTGTTCGGAGGTGGCACTCCATTAATTTAAGGAGTGCCTTAAAGGAGTAGCAGTCTGGATGGAGTCAAACTTCATGAAACTAAACTCTGCCAAACGGAAGTTCTTTTCTTCAGCCCATGCGGTCCTACCCAGCCAAACTTCTGTTGACCTGAAGGACTTAACCCTCTCCTTACTTCATCCACCTCTGCTAGGAATCTGGGTGCTATGTTCAGGGGCGAAGCTTGGTCAGTAAGATGGGGGGTGTGAGAATCAGGTTTCCCGACCATCATGTTGGCATATAATGATAAATTCAATATATGACAAGCAGGGCGCATGAGAGGGTCTTAAGAAGTAATGAAAATAGAGAGGAATACTGATTAATAGAAGCACTAAATGAGAGAAACACAATATTTCGTAAAATACATTTTCTAGGGCTTTCAAAACTAAGATGAGAGAGAGTGTATGTGTGATTTTGTCTGTGTGTATGCAAAAATCCAAGGTGAAATGCAACAGGCACATCACCATATCCGACTGAAATCACCTGTACCCAACTATTAATCTGAAAATACATTTATTAGGGGGGTGTAGCACCCCCAATCACCCCCATGATGCTATGCCCTAGTTATGTTTGACTCTGCCCTCTCCTTTTCGGCTCAAATAAGTCCGATTTCATTTGTTTGCTTCCTGAAACTTCGAACCTTAAGGAAGTTGCTACACCTTGTCCCCGAGGAGAAACATAAAATTGCTGTCCATAAGATGGTACCATCTTATCTGGACTACGCCAACAGCCTCTATTTGGGTCTTCCTGCCTTTCTGACACACAGACTCCAGATTATTCAGGATGCTGTGGCTAGACTTATTCGGCGAGTACCTTTCTGTCACAATATCTCCCCCATCTAAAGAAGCTACACTGGCTTCCAGTAGTGAAGAGCATTCAATTTAAAGCCCTCATGCTGACTTTTAGAGCACTCGCAGGAAAGGGCCGTCTCTGCCTGAGAAATAGATTGGGCCAATATAAACAACAGAGAGTGCTGAGGTCTAATAACCTCCATCTATTGCTGACTCCTAAATCCTTTAAAGCCCGACATGGAGGCAGCTCCTTCCCGGTACTTACGGGCAAGCTTTGGAATACCTTGCTGCTTAATCTTTGCAGGGCTCAGTGAGTTGCCATCTTTAAAAGAGAGCTAAAAACATGGCTGTTTGATGCAGATTAACTCCCTGATGACTCTGTGTGATATCAGTCTTCGCTTTGAGTGCCGAGATGCTTTGATTGAAACAGCTGTGTGCTTTACAAATGCATTTTGATTGATTGAATGATTGAAGAAAATCACAAAATGCATATAGCAAAGAAATCTTCGCTCCAGATTGGCTCCCCACCTCAAAGTCCCAGCATACAAGACAAAAAAACACAGGTGGAATATCTTTCTCTGTTCAAGCAGCCAAACTACGGAATTCATTAACCCCAAAGATAAGTTCCACAGATAACCATCTTATCTTCATAAGATTACTCAAGCATTGGCTCTTCCCTACATGATGGCCATATTCAAAACACAAATGTACAGCAATAGCATGCACAAGACAACAATGGTGAATAAATGGGTCTTTGTAAACATGTCTACTTTAAATTCAGATATGTTGTTTTTTTGTACAAACGCATATAACTAATTCTAAATTAAAAAATCTATGTTTTCTTATATTTATGCATTACAAATGCATATATTACTGATGGCTAAATACACTCATTACATTTATGGTTACAATATATATAGGTCATTTTATAAATAACAAGGAAGTATTTGCCTGCAAGCTTATGGGTCTCTATTTATTATGATCACTCACATGACAACATATAAACACGATTATACCGAAAGCATATGTAAATGTTAACTATTCAATACACTTATTATTTAAAATAAATCCTAAATATATAACTAAATAATTAAATAATAAAACAAATAATACTAATTAATTAATGGGAAAAAACAAAAATATGGGTATGTATTGAAGTATAAATGTGTGTGTGTGTGTACATGTGTATATATATCCATATGTGTGCAGATTTGGATATGTGTATGTATTACCTAGTGGCAGTCGCCACTAGGTAGTTAAAGTTAGGATTGCTTTTCCATAGGAAAAGTGTTTTTTTGTATTGTTTTTTTTTTTTTTTTGTGAAAATTTTTATTGTGCAGAAAGAAGGTTACAGGCACGGGCCTACAACCACCTGGGCCGGCCGCTAGTAGATAAAAGTTCAAACAGTGCAAACACAATAACTGGCCCACCGGGGCTCCACACCCTACAGAAGATCAGACTGCACATAAAGGAAATCAGGATACATCCTTTTAACATAAATAACAACTTAAAACAAAAGCGAGGCAAGAAAACATGAGATGGGCGTCGGGCCACACGCGGGGCACTTCCATATCCGACCACCCGATGGCAGTCAAGAAGAAGGGGAACAAAGAGGTAGGGGGGGGGGAGAAACGGGAATACCAAAACTATACACAAATGTGCCAGATAAGTAAGGAACCATCAAGGATCAGGGGGACAAGGCTACCTCAGACGTTTCCACCAGGGGGGGAGCACAAATACTTCCACGATACACATTCCACTGCCCCCAAATTCTGCTCCAAGCCCGGGGTTTACCACGAGCCACATACACAGTCTTTTCCCTGAACATGCACCAGTCCATGTTCTCCTTCCAGACAGACACGGTGGGGGGCCGCTGCGAACCCCAAAGCTGCGCTATGTCCCTCTTTGCTATCATGTTCCCCAGGGCCGCCCACCGAGTGTTTTTTTGTGTTGTTAATAAATTTGACGCTGTTTGACGTGTGTCGACAAAACTTTCAAAAAAGGTACTACTTTTTGACTAGTTAGTGCATGAAAGGAATAAAACGGGGGCAGAGAAAAAAGAGGGGATTCCAAAATGCGAAAACCCAATGCATTTTCCATAGACTTCTTTAAGACGGGCCACCACAAAAACTACTGAACAGAATTACACCAAATTTGGCAGGAAGCTAGATCTTGATCCGCAGATTATGCTTTTGTTCTTTGATATAAATCCGTTCAGTAAAGCTTTAGATATTAAGGGTAAAAAATAATTGTATATCTGGATGGATGGGTCCGTAAGAGGCTCGAGAGACTGTCGCCGGAGTGCCAATTGAAAAATGGAGCATTCTGATTGGCCCAGGGAGCTTTATTTCCTTTTGGAAATCTCACTCCTATGGAAGTCAGACTCCCACGGAAGCGAGCTCCCTGCTTGACTGCGAGCAACATGACAAAAATGTTGCTGGCAGCTTTTATAGGACTCGCAGAATTAGTCCTGAAGTAAAAAAAGAAAAATAGTATAAGGTAGGGATACCCTTAATGTAAATGTAAATGTCAAGGTACTTATAGAGCGCACTGTCACCAGACAGCCACCTTGCGGTGTCGCCTTTAGCGGTTTCCTGGCGCTGATACTCATACCGCTGTGGAACCCCTCCTGGCTTTCCCTGTGAAGTGTCCACTCCTGGGCACCCCCAGGGTGAAGCCAGGCATCCTTAGCGCTGTTGGGGCCGGTGTGGAGGCTAAGCAAGCTATTGCCCAGAGTTGCAGCGTGGGGCCCGTGATTAGAATAGGCACCGAGGCAAGAATAGACAGGTCCGAGGAAATTGAGCCCAAGCCCCGCCGAGGCAGGAATCGAACCCTGGTCTCTGGCCAGAATTCTGCTTCAGGGTCTGCCACTCTAACCATTGAGCCACACTCCTCCACTTACCCCCCAGAACATGTCACGGGTGATGAAATATGTAAGGGCATATGCAGTGCATGGCGGGAGAACAAGATATAGTTAGGTTTGCTAGCTATAACTGGGGATTGTATGTGTTTTTTTTAGTTCAAAATGTTAATGTTGTCACTGACAAATTCACCTAACTGTAACGTTACTTTAACCTTTGGATTTCTCAGTGAATTTTCAAGTTTAAAAAAAAAAACACAGATCTTTATATCACACCTTATTATAACATTACTTTAACTTTTGTTTTTTTCATTGAATATATGGATATATATTCATACTTACTAGAGAAATGAAAAATAAATAAAGATATTTAAAAAACATAAATAAATTAAAATGTTTGAAATATATATTATATACAATTGTATACAGATATACATATATATAATTGTATCTTTATATCATATATGTAAGTAGATCAATACATCAATAACATATAACATGATAAGTGTACGCCTATGGGTTTATTTTCTTATAATAGCTGATATCTGTCACAGTGTGTAAATATGATTGTAGCAATTGTTTCTATCGGTGCTTCACTATTGAAATATTGGGGGACAAATATAAATGTGAAAAAATAAAGGAACACTATCAAAACTTTTTAAAAACCTTCATTTACAGCAAAAATTGATAGTCAGATTTTGTAAATATTTATCCATGCTTGTACATATGGGACTTTATCTAGTGCAATTTTTTATCTCCTGATAATTTTCCATATGAGTATCATGTATGTATACCTATTAATGATTGTTATGTATATTTATATTTACATATTTTACTCCCACTGCAGAAAAAAACCTAATCTCCCCAATCCTTACCAAACCACAACTCTATGATTGATCTTATTTCACTACCAACATATTCCCTACTTCCTCTCTCTGACCTATCCCAAGCCTCTTTTATTACTATGAACTCCCAAATACCCCTTTCCAATCTCTTCCCTCCTCTATCCATTCTTTACCCTATTCATCCAACTAAAAGGGTCTCTGACTCAGCCCAAACCTCTTTTACTAATATGAACTCCCTAATAATCCTCTCTAAACTCTTCCCTCCTCTATCCATCCTTTATCCTGTTCATCTAACTAACAGACTCACATGACTACCTCTTCCACCACTCCAATACCAATTTATATGTCTCTATTAATGCACTACTAATCCACCTTTGGGTTCCGGAGTTGCGTGTTACTCGCCGAAAAACACTTCAATGGCTTGTCAGGGGTAGAAAGCGCTATATGAATACAATTACTTTGTTTCCTTCAGCCCAAGGTGGAGAAGTGTCACCCTCTTATCCAGAACTGCATCTTCTTGCCTACCAAACACTGTATGCGTGTAACCTGCCCTGCAGCCCACTGGCAGCATCACCTTTCTTTGGCAGAATGGCTCATGGCCGCTCTTTTGAGGAACAGAGAACTTGATAACAGTAACCCTTCTACTGCTTCTGGAACTGCAAATGTGGAGAGCTTTTGTGCTTTGGAGCTAGAAAAAGAGCACTAGCGGGACCCAAACACACATTAACAGCAAGTTTAATGTTTAAAGTGCTATATCTAACACATATTAGTTACTCACTAAAAGACATTTACATATAAAATTACCAAGTTCCACATGTCTGATTAAAATATTGTTACTTTCAGTTATACGTTGATATGTGGAAAAAATAAAAGTGATTTTTAAAAATGAAAGCCAAAAAATATTCTGTTCACATTTCCTTCTGCTTTTGATAATTTTTTGTTTTTATAAAACATACGCTTCAGCTTTTAAGAGAGGATTTTTTATGAGGGCATGACATCACTTCTTGTGACGTCATTGTAAATTGCATAGCCACTGGATGGATGTGATAGGCTCCTCCATTGAAACGCTGTCCAAGAGAAGTTGGCCTAACGGCTAGGGCGACCGACCCCGAATCTGGGGAACTGGGTTCGAGTCTCAGCAATGACACTGAACATCCTGTGATTCTGGGCAAATCACTTCGTCTCCCTGTGCCTAACAAAAATGAATGTGTGTCCTCATGTAATGAAACTGGTGCTCTATAAAGCGCTCTGATACCCGATTCGGGTCAAGTTCGTGCTACATAAAACTCTGCAAAAAAAAAAAAAAGCTGCGCCCTGTAGCACTTCTTGGGGCTGCAAGGAACACCAGTTACCATTCACCTACTGGAGGCTGGTCAGAGATGTCAGCCAGGGTCGGATTGGGAAGGTGGGCAGTTGGGCATTGGGCGATGGGCCGGTGCTTCAAGGACACCTGTGGGCTGATTTTTTTGTTCCTCTGTAAACCGGCCCAAAAGACTTACTGTCTTCCCCAGTACCCGCCAGGCCTCTGTAATGCGGCTCCAGCATCATGGGCACTCTCCTGACCTGCTGTAAATAGAGGCTGGGGGCCTGCTGTTGTTCTGGCCTTTAGGGCATTCTTGCCTCGGCCCGGTCCCCTGCCTCTGGGGGGGGCCTGGCTGGTCAGAAGCAGTGTCATCCCCTGCAGGGCCATGATCTTCAGGTTATGGGGAGGGTGTGAATATGCAGGGGGGTCCATGGGGAACCGAGGGAGGAGGTGATTTTGTGGCCGTTGTGCCATTCTCACCTCAGGCTATGGTGGGCTGGGAGGGGGTCAGAGAAGCGGCCAGGTGTTGTCACCTCAGCCCCTGTGTCTTTCAGGGCTTGTTGGGAGTGCGGGGCTTAAATAATTGGATATGGCTTTAAATTAAATCCTGAAGCACTGCACTAAACTGTGCCTACAAAAGTACAGAGAGCACCGAGCGAACAGTACAGTACAGGAAGATGTCAGTGAGGCCTAAAGTAAGTGCACTCCTGTGGCAAAACCAGATGGGTCCCTGATTGGAGGTAACTAAGTAAAGATGAATTAAGTAGAGTATTATATCATGAACTGAACGTCACCTGTAAACCGTGAGCAAAAAAGACAACCTTCGTAGGACAGAGGCCACTCTGCTGTCGGACAGCAAAGATGTTATGCAGCCATAGAAAGGGGCTCCTGAACCAGTGTGCCACTGGAAACTTTAAAATATTTAATTTAGCAAACTTTCTCAAAAAAGTAGTCTAATGAGACTAACCAGATGGTGATCCAAGAAAGGGACGATCCGGGAATGTGGGCCACTGTTTGGTGAGTGCCTGGGCCGAATTGTGAGCCCAATCCTCCCCTGACGTCAGCCCATTAGTGAATGTAGTAATGCTGGCAGTCTTTGTGAGTGCTGACATTACCACTGCATGACGGCAGCGAAACAGGGCACCTGGGTCCAATTAACGCCACAGCCAAGTTCGATTTGATATTTAGCTCCAAAGCCTTTCACTGCTGTTGTAGTCACTGTCAGAGTGATAAAAACTCCAGAAATCTTTCTTTCACAAATTCTCCACCTCACTTTCTGCAGGCCTTGGTTTGCACCACCAGAACCCTTCTAAATGGAAATATTTGCCTCACTTGTGTATGTACACCTTCCTCAGCTCCTGTTTCTATGTGTGCATTTATTTGGTACGTGGTGTTGTGCAGAGCGTTCAGACAGCCTGTTTGCATTGTTCAAAATATTCCAACCTGTGACTGGAAATTCCCCCTGCAGGGGACAATAGCACGAAAAATAGAAGTTTTTACCTCTTCAGCCTTCACACGATATCCCTTAGATGCCTGCCCTCAAAGGCCCCTTCCTCGGGGCGGAAGATTGGATAGGGAGACAGATAAATATAGCTTAAAACATTCCTTCAGATGCAGCCGTGACATTGAAATGGCGCCTCATATTTTCCCCAGGCCTTATGACAGGCTGTCTTGGCGAGTCACAGATCTTCTCGAGGCACTCATAGTGAAAAGTTGGAGTGTGTTTTTGAATCCTCCTGAAAGATGCCGAGCTGACAGCCGTGGGAATTGAAGTTGCCCATTTATCCCTGTAATTGGTGCCGCTAGAGCATTGCGCTCCCCGAGCTCTCGAGGCAGCATCCGCCAGATCAGAGGGAAGATTCGATGCCAGCATCTCTGCTAGCATCAGTACCATTCTCAGGCCCCTCTGATGGTGTTGTATCGAAATCACCAGGAAGCAGCACTTCGGTTTCAGCCGCAGTGGCCTTTTTTCCCTTATATTACTTTTCATAGCAATGGTGTCACTGGCACGAAATGCATCGGAATCTCAAACAGACATCACACTATTCATGGTAAGTAAAATATAAGTACTGCCACCACAAAACAGATTGGTAATTTACCTGATCAGAAAGTGAATTGTTCATACAAAAGTGTAGGTACAAGCTCATTTCCTCCCTCTAGATGAATACGGGCTTAAGGGGATTCGCTGTGAAAGCGAGACGTGGGTCCCTTGCTCCTGAATTAGATTTAACATGATCTTAGCTAAAAAAAAACAGTTGCAACTACAGACTAAATTAGGAAAGTCACAAAGAGAACTTATTTCTGAATCTCAATCCCACAAACATATAAATTCTTACTGTCACATAGATGAGGATCTCCATATTTCTGTGATGTGCACTTGATCAAATTCTGAGTATGGTATGACCACCCAACAAAAGTGTGTTTTGTATTAAGTGACCAAGGAACAATGTTTCAGTTATATTGTTGCTCTCAATATAATAATGTTATTCTACAGATGCATATTAGGGCTGGAAGCAAATACTTACATATTTGATAATTGGATCGGCTGCGATGGTGCCACCATACTTTTGCAGATCTTGCGGTTCTTGGCGTGGTTGTTGATTCTGGCTATGTTAACCACCAGGTGGAGTCCCACAGTGAAGAGATCTGACCGAAGATCGCAATTTCAAACTTGTCCGTATTCAGCTTCAGACAGTTGGTCTTCATCCAGTGAACGATGTCAGTCATGCAGGCTTAAACTTTATCTGTCTTGTCCATGAGCGAATGAGTTGTGTATTGTTGGCGAAGGAGAGGACACTGATGCCATTAGAGTTGACAATGCTGACTAAGGGGATCATGTATGCGTTGAAAAGGGTCAGGCTCAGGGAGGATCCTTGCGGAAGTCCGCAGTTAAGATTGAGGGTGACCGAGGTGTACAGTGCCGGGCTGACTGGCTCGTTCCTTCCAGTGAGAAAGGAGAAGATCAATCCAAGTGCATGTCCTTAGATTCCAATGTCGTGTAGGTGTTGGAGGAGCATGGGGAGGGAGACCATGTCAAACGCTACGGAGGGGTCAAGGAGGATGAGGGCCGCCAGTTCTCCTCCATCCAGAGCCATGTGAATGTCATCTATGGCAGTGATGGGGGCAGTTTTCGTGCTGTAGTTGGCTCTGACATCAGACTGAGTGGTGTCAAGGAGTTGGTGGTCGTTGAGATATTCAATGAGGCATCTGTTGATGATCTTCTCTACGACCTTGTCTGGAAATGGTAGCAGGATGATTGGTCTGTAATTGGCAAGTATTGAAGGTTCTGCTGAGGGTTTCTTCAGCATTAGGTGGACGGTTGCATGTTTCCCAGTGCATAGGAAGGTCGCAGAAGAGGTGACTTTACTCAGAATGGGTGTGAGCACGGTGCTGATGGGTTGCAGCCCTCTGGAGTTAGCCTAGTGGGGGCTGGGTCTGAAGGGGCCCTTGGGTGGATGGACTTCAGGTGGTGTTTTTTCTTTGAATATGACTGGCCATGTGATTGCCATTGGTTCTTTGGATAGGAACTGGAGGCATTTGGTGAGGTGTCTAGAAGGATCCTAAAAAAGCCTACCTGGACAAAGATAGGTGCTCCATAATTAATAGAGTCCTACACTAGAAAAAACCTTTTGTTTTTCTATAGTCCCCTCACTCACCTAGGGTTGCCCCAGGGTGACATGCTTCATCATAGGGGTCCTCCCAGGCATCTACTGCCTGGGGCGTGCTGCAACTTGGCGAAATACGCAGGAGCACTTATATTTTCAACTATGTGTGGTGATGTGTTGTGCTGTGCTATGTGGAGTGAAAAAAAGGAAAATTATAATAAAAATTACCTGGATAGTGAACCCTAATTTTATTCTGCTCCTATCCGGTAAATGTAGATTAAAATGGGGCTAGTAATAGAGTACAGTAACGTTATGTGTGCCTGTCCCTAATTACTTGGTCGACATGTTTCGTGGTTACCCCAACCACTTCCTCAGGACCGCGCAAGGACCAGCCTTGCGTGTACCACTCCGAGTTGTTACAAACAAATCACTAATTTGTATTGTTATTAAACTATTTGTTAATCAAATACGATACCCATAATACCAGGATTTCTTTCAAAGTATTGGGTCGTAGTTTTTTTCAGGAGGGATAATTCTACTCCATGGTGTTTGCTGGGGCAAGGAGGCTCTAGATATTTGTCTAGAATGCACCATCAGCTATTGAACCTAGTGACTCCCAGGAACACCGCCAGTTCTCCTCCATCCAGAGCCATGTGAATGTCATCTATGGCAGTGATGGGGGCAGTTTTCGTGCTGTAGTTGGCTCTGACATCAGACTGAGTGGTGTCAAGGAGTTGGTGGTCGTTGAGATATTCAGTGAGGCATCTGTTGATGATTTTCTCTACGACCTTGTCTGGAAATGGTAGCAGGATGATTGGTCTGTAATTGGCAAGTATTGAAGGGTCTGCTGAGGGTTTCTTCAGCATTAGGTGGACGGTTGCATGTTTCCCAGTGCCTAGGAAGGTCGCAGAAGAGGTGACTTTACTCAGAATGGGTGTGAGCACGGTGCTGATGGGTTGCAGCGCTCTGGAGTTAGCCTAGTGGGGGCTGGGTCTGAAGGGGCCCTTGGGTGGATGGACTTCAGGTGGTGTTTTTTCTTTGAATATGACTGGCCATGTGATTGCCATTGGTTCTTTGGATAGGAACTGGAGGCATTTGGTGAGGTGTGTCAGGTCCGGTTGTGGCTTGAAGTTGCTGTAAATGGCAGTAATTTTGTTGCTGAAGAATTGAGATAGATTGTTGCAGAGGTCCTGCCTGGGGATGATCGAGTTGGAGGCAACCGCTGGTGATGTGAAATACTTCATAATGGGGAAGATTTCTTTGCTTCTGTTGGTTTAGGCTTCAATGAAGTCTGCCAGAGTGGCACATTTGATGGTCTGTATCATTTGGTGATAGTGACTCAGGGCAGATTTGAACATGCTCCTGTCTGTATTGTCCTGGCTCATTCTCCATTTGTGCACCAGCTGTTTGCAGTAGTGTTTATTCTGTGTAAGTTTCTCCATGTATCAACTGGCCTGGGGTCTAGATCTTGTTGTAGTGCTGTGTCTGAGGGGGCCAGGGATTCAGCACAGGAGGTGATTCAATTGTTGACATTCTTTTGGCCTTGAGGAGGCTGTTTCATTATTTGTGTCAGGTGGTATTAAGAGTGGTGTTCTAGTCCTTATCAGTGATGCTGTTCCAGTTTTGGTTAGCTGGTCTAGTGGTGTGTGTGACTTGGACCGGGGGCGTAGTCTGTCCAGGAGACTTATATGGCCTCGTTGATGTGGATGTAGTCAAAGGTGGTGAAAATAGGGCCCAGGAGGTGTCCGGCAACATGGATACATCCTTTTAATCGGGTGAGGCCCAAGCTTCTAAGATCATTGATGAGTGCCTTAGAGTTGGGGTCGGCGTTGTCTTCCAAGTTGAAGATCAGGTCTCAGAGTAGGTTGTAAGGGTGAATGGTGTGATGAAATTGGTGTGATGAATTTTGGGATGGTGTTGGTGAACTTGATGCATGGTCCTTATGGTCTGTAGCTGTGAGTGCTGCTGAGGGTGAAGTTGGCTTTGACGCGGAGCTTGAATGACAGGTGTTCCATATCAGGGGATGATTTGTTTGTGGAGGTGGTGCTGATAGGATTCTTGTGGGAGATGGCAATTCCGCCTCTGGGCTTGGGAAGTCTGTCTTGTCTGGTGATCTTGTAGTCGGGTGAGGGTGTGGCTGTGCAAATGTCAGGTGCTGATGTGGAGTTTAGCCAGGTTTCTGTGAGGAAAACTAGGACTGGGGTGTTGTCATGCAGCAGGTCCCAGATCTCTGTGGCAATTGGGAGTAAGCAGTTGTTGATGAGCATGCATGTGAGTGCGCACTGTTGTGTGGGTGGTTACACGACTGTGAGTGTGCGAGGAAGAAGTCAGTGTTGCATATGGGTAAGTAAATGAAAACTTGTAGGAAGCACAGAAGAATACTCCCTCTGTGTTGTGTGGTGCTGCGAGGTAGAAGTGTGTGGACTGCCAGCCAGGGTTGAGGACAAAGATGGTCACAGCAGGGTAGCAGAGGGAGGGGGAATGACCAGGGCCTCTGGCACCGGGAATCTTCCAGGTGCTGATGGGTGCAGACTGACTTGCCTGTTGTGTGCCACTAGCATGCCCGCTGCACTACTGCGCTGCGCTTGCCATTAAGTTAAGATGATGAAAAATCCAGTGATGTCACTTTCTGTGCACATGGCTGATTGAAATGACCCTACTTTCCAGACTTCTTCTTTTAAAGACAGTTTTGGCTGGGATTGGACAGGATCAATTGCAGTTTTGTACGAATTGTTGCCCCACCTTGATGTGCTAAAGCAACACTTGCAATGATTGACAAGCGCAAAACTGACATTTTGCACATACAATTTTTTTTATTTTTTTATTTTGTATTAGCATTTTGTAAAAACATACAGTGTTAACAGGTAATTAACATACAGGCCTTGGTACCACAACATCCTTCGTCCAGTATCTATAGCTTAACAATGTTGTCGTAAATCACATAATCATAGTGCAGCTGTTAATCATAGTCATTCAACTTGGTACATGTATAAGTGTTGAGTCAAATATTTCCAATAGTCTCTAGGCTTAGAACCCATGGGTAGCTCCTCTTCATATGTTTGCAAGGTGTCTCTGCAATATGTCAGGTCGTGGATCCACTGTTCAATCTTCGGAGCCCTAGTGCCACTCCAGCATAGTGATAGTCTCCTTTTAGCTAGAATCAACGCAATTACACCAAACTTACGTTTATTTGCACGCATCTCAGGTAATAGACCCAGCAGACATGTACGAACAGTGCATTCAATGTTAGCGCCCACCATAGTGCCCAACATCTGCGTTACCTTTAACCAGTATTCTGCCACTGCATCACACTGCCATGCCATATGTATGAAGTCTGCTTGTTCTGCATTACAGCGACAACAGTTGGAGTCTGCACGCAGACCATACCTATGAAGCCTAGCCGGAGTGTAATAAGTCTGATGGAGATATTTATAGTGTAACATACGCAAATTTCCATTGGGTGTCAACAAACCCGTGAGAGAACAACCCTTAGTCCATTCCTTTATCGTCAGCGGATCATCCAGGCTAATGTTCCGTTTCTCCAGTGCTTTATGTGTAGTGTCCGCGATGTCCTCCTGCAGTTTAGAATATAGTTTAGATATCAGTCGTTTAGCAGTAGGGGTTGTGATCAGTAACTGTAAGGTAAACAGTTGCGGTGGCTCCGCCGGGTGAGTTGGGTATAATTTTTTCAGTGTACTTTGAAGCCTATGATACGTAAATCTGAATAATAACATTTGATTACTTATAAAGGAAAGCTCATCAAGCTGTTTAAAGGACCCATCACTGTATAAATCCCCCATGGAATTAAAGCCCACTTGTCTGAGCAGGTCCATGCCCACTTCTTCTTGTGTAACAGATAGCTCAGGGTGATAGTGTACCGGCAGTGCCGGGGCGTACAATGGCAGTTTACGTGCCTTCCTACCTATTTCTCGCCACGCACTATTCATCACATCTATAGTATTTATATCACGATTATGAAGTGGAGGCCTATGATGGGTTATGATAGCACTTAACGGAATCGGATACGCATCCACCTCCTCGATTGCCGCATGTGTGAGGTAAGGGATTGGGTGATACCAAAAATGTGCATATTGCGCTTGCGCACATAGATAATACAGTAAAAAATCAGGGACCTTAAATCCCCCCTGCGAATAAGGCAGTGTGACAGTGCGCAATTCAATGCGAGCATGTTTACCCGCCCATATTAATCGAAGGACCATAGTGGAGATCCTACGAAAAACTTCCTGTGGCTGCCGGATCGGGATATTATTAAAAAGATATAATAGTTTGGGCAGGATGACCATCTTTACAATGGCTAGCCGATCAGCCAACGATAGTGGCAAGTGAATCCATCGCCCTATTTTTTCTTCCAGCCACCCAATTGCTCTACCATAATTGGTTCGAATTACAATTTCTGGGTAACGGTGATACCAGACGCCCAGATATCTTACTGGCTCTGACTGCCACTCCAGTGGAAAGTCCATAGAACACGGGTGGGTAGTGTCTGTTAATGGTATAATCAGCGATTTGGACCAATTGATCTTAAGGCCTGAATGCTGCCCAAACTTAATATATTCTCTCAGCAGATGGTTCAGATGTTTCTCGGAGTCCCGTACATATAGCATCATATCGTCCGCATACAACGATATATGTAAGGGACGTTGCGGGAATTGAAGCGCCGAGTAATGGTGTTTCTGTCTAATTTTCCAAGCCAATGGCTCTAGTGCTATTGCAAACAGCAAGGGGGACAGTGGGCATCCTTGCCTTGTCCCTCTCGCGATACTGAAGGGCTCAGATATGTACTTGTTTACCCTTATGCGCGCCATTGGCACTCTGTACAACAGTTGTACCCTTTGGAGAGAGATAGGGGAAAAGCCCATTCGTTGTAAAATCGTATTGAGATATGGCCATTCAATAGAATCAAATGCTTTATCCGCATCTAAGAGTACAGCAGCAGCTTTAGTAGTAGGGAGCAAGTAATGCGACAACGCAAATAGTGTCCTAGTATTATGGGCTGTTGATCTGGAAGGGATAAAACCAGATTGGTCTGGCAGTATCAAATTAGTCATTAAAGGTTGCAACCGAGTTGCAAGGAGTTTTGCCAATATCTTGTTGTCTACGTTAATTAGGGACAGTGGCCTATACGAGTCACAGTATTCAGGGTCTTTGTTTGGTTTTAAAAGAGCAATCAGCATGGCTTCTTTCAGTGTTGGCGGCAACATCTGTTTTTCATGGGCATTGCCATACATCTGGACCAGGTGAGGCGCCAGTTGATCAACAAAAGCCTTGTAAAATTCACATGTGCACCCGTCTGGGCCAGGTGCTTTCCCATTCGGTAGGGATTTAATAACTGCTGTTACCTCTTCCACTGTAACAGGCCGGGACAGGTAGTCTCTTTGCGCATCTGACAGCCGCGCTATTGAAATATCCGCTGAATAATCCATTATCGTCTCTGGCGGGGCTGTAGCCTGCGATGCATATAATGCCCCATATGCGCCCATGAATTCTCTCAATATACCCTGGGCATCATATTGCAGCTCCCCTGTGGCATCTCTTATTGCCCGAACTGTCTGTGGCACCTGGCCTGAACATATTTTGGCAGCTAAACTTTTACCGGGTCTGCCACTCTCACCATAAGTTCTCGCTGTCTGACGCTTCGCTATGAACTTGAGTTCATTTTCCGCATATGTTTGGTATTCTGTCAGTACTGTCCTAATGTCATCCAGTAATTTTGTATTCTGTGTGCGCTCATATTCACTTTCTAGGGTGTGCAGTTTGTCCTCTCGCATAGTAAGTTGCCGTCTTATGTCTTTGAGGATACCAGCATGTGTACTAAGGCAGATACCCCGAATTGTAGCCTGAAAGGCTTTCCATAACAGGCCAGGGTCATCCGTAGTGGGTGCATTAAGGTCAAAGTACTCCTTGATAGCTTTATTGATAGTGTCTTTGTATACGGCATCTAGTAGAGCTTTGGCATTAAACCTCCAACTATAAGGAGGTGGCATATAATGTGGCAGATGTAGTGATAGTAAAGCCGGATTGTGATCAGACAGTGTTCTAGGGAGGTGACTTACAGACTTCGTCCATAGTAATATTTCGTCAGACCCCAACCAATAATCTATACGAGACCAACTATTATGCGCAGCTGATACATGCGTGGCCTCCATGCTCCCAGGGTTACGAGTTCTCCAAATGTCTGCAAGTCGCCTATCATACATAATACCTTGTAATTTATTCAACGCCTGTTTATGAGGTTCAACTGAGGTACCCGATCTGTCCAATGTGGCATTCATCACTATATTAAAATCGCCCCCCCAAATCAAAGGGATGTCTGGCAAACTCATTAATCGTGCCCCATAGCTTGTGGTAGAAGTCAGGGTCATCAATATTTGGACCATATGTATTAAGTAAAGCGAGCCTCTGACCACGCAGCGTTCCTGTTATAAGAACAGAACGCCCAGCGTGATCAGTGACGGTAGTGTCTATATCGAATTGCAAACCCTTTTTAATTAGGATAATGACCCCTCTGGAATATGAGGAATATGAAGAGCAACGTGTTGCCTCAGCCCATCTATGCCCTATGTGAATCTTAGAGGTAGGTGTAAGGTGCGTTTCCTGCAGGAGGGCAATATCAATTTGTAATCTGTCTAGGTATGTAAGAACCAGCCTAATTTATTTAGGGTTATTAAGCCCTCTGACATTCCAAGATAGCAAGTTTAGGTGTTGAGGTTGTAGCTTTACAGCAGACATCTCTAACAAGCTATATCCACAATATCAATAAATTGGCAGCCTGCACATCTTCTCTGATTTATGAACAGCGTAACGACATAGAATATCCACATGTGACTGGAGTTCAGCCATGTCTCTCAAGTACCGTAGCCTGCGTAACAGTTCCCAAAACCAGCCCACCCGCCCGCCACCCACTTCAGCATCCCAACCATGCCAAAGACATTTCCCACAATAAGACAAGAACATAACCTAACTTAGTTTGGGGAGCACCCACGTGGGGGGTCCACCAAGAGCTCACAACTCCATCCAACATAGTGGATGTGGTCTGGTGTACGTGAATGAAGCAAACTTCTTCTGACTTGCAACCTAAATGTTACCATAGTGACATCCATTCGGCTCCACCCACCCTGCCCAACACACCATAGGAGAAAGTTCATCCTGAGTTTACACCTTTTCAGATCAGTTGTATCAGCGTCCATTTTGGGGGGTCAGATCTAGAGGCACAGTGCAACCCCAATGACACAATCCTCTTAGAGCTTCCTTTCCCCCCGTGGCCGCAGGCACCAAACTGTACGTCATGCAGAACCCAGCAGGGCCAACTTGGCTGTCCAGCCCCACAGACCCTTAGTATCCTCTCTTACTGGTCAAACCAGAGCAAGATTATGGCGTGTAAAGATGACTGTCCGTTACCAGATTCTCCTCCCCATATGATTCTTCCCTTAGAAGAACAGTATTTATTGCACCACCAGTTCTGAAATCAGGGGCAGCACAGGCTTGACAAAGGAGAAGTCCACTCTCTACTGTTCACTACAATAGTGTGCCTGTGCCGGCCTTGCAGCCGCAGGGCTGCCCGGGGTATCAACAGGGCAACCACGTCAGGCGAAACATTCACAAGCCTTACCATTTCGCACTGCCAGAAGTTCAAAGACAACCTTACCCCACGGTGGCACTCACCTCAAGTCTGGATGTTGCTCCGCTTGCCTCAGCTCCTTAGGTTTGCTGTTGATTTTTTTTATAAAGTCCAGCGCCGCTTTTGGTGTCAGAAGAAGCGTAGGGCGGCCTTCGTATGACACCCTCAGACGCGCCGGATAAAGCATAGCGTATTAGATTCCTAGTTCGTGCAATTTCTTTTTTGCTGGATTAAATTCTTTCCTCGCCAGTTGAATGGACATAATGAAATCCGGATAGAATTCCAGCGCATTTCCCTGGTAGCTAATCTGCCGCTTCTCAGGAGCCAGTCTTAAGATGGTATCACGGTCTCTGTAATTAAGGACCCGGGCCACAATAGGATGTGGGGAAGCACCAGGCTGTGGCCGCGGAGCAAGGGATCTATGTGCGCGTTCAACCATGAAGAGTACTGAGAGGCATTCCGCACCAAACACATTACGAATAATTTCCTCAATATATGTTTCCATTCGGCCTGTGTTTGTGGATTCCGGAATTCCCGCGATTCTGATGTTATTGCGCCTCGAGTGCGCTTCCAAATCGTCCACTTTATTTTTGATGATTTCCAGCTGTTTCTCCATTTCCGTGCATTTTTGGGTCATGCCATGCGATTCATCCTCTACCGCGGTGATGCGATTTTCAGCTTCCTCACCGTGTCTGTCCAATTTGGCCGCCATATTGTCAACCCGTATAGTTATAGTGTCCAATTTGCCATTAATATCCTGTAAACTACGTTGTATGGCTTGCAATACACCTGCCATACCAGTTGATGCCTCGGTTTCAGGCTCAAGCTCATTGTCCGAAGGCGCTGTCGCACCCTTAGTGTGTTTTTTCGACTCAAAGGGGAGTTTGGACTGTGTCTTGTCCGGCTTCCCCATGTTGGCACCGCGGGACACCACAATTCTGAAATATAATGGATCAATAAACTGCTCGGCGCATACAGGGCTCACTGCTTCGATGAGGACAGCCTACCCAGAGGGAACACACCTCTGCCGTTGAGCTGCCGTCCCGTCACTCGATAATGCACGGACGCCCAGCAGGTGAAACAGCACGCAACCGGTTACGGCGCGCCTCTCCAGAGTCAGATCCAGTCGAGATGAGCGCTAATACATGCAGTCGCTCCACAACCAGGCCGGTCACCAAGCCGTCACTGCGCATGAGTAGCCATGAATGTTACTCCCATCAATCAGCCCACAGGCCACGTGAGACAGGGTAGCCCAACATTGCAGTCATAAACCACTTTGCACATTTCATCCAAACTGGGTATCCGAATCCCCGTTGAGACACACAAACTCGAATTAGGAGGTGTATAATTTCCAGTGGTTCCGTGAGTTACATCAAGAAGCCCGGTCTCCACATGGTGCGTAGCGCCCTATTTTTTCCCCCAGCATGAGCGCCGACTGCAGATCTCCAGGTATATTTCTCGTCATCAGAAGCAAATAACTCCAATCTTGCCAGCAGGAATCTCACACATTACCATATTATAGGTGATCAGGGCAGGTGTCGAACTGCAGCTCGGCCCGCCATTTACCGCTGTCCACAAGAGAAGCGGCCGCCACCAGGACTGCCCACCATTTTGGGCAAATGTAGAAGACGGCACACTGTTTTGAACTTCCACGCTCTGGGAAAGAGTACCAGCACATATCAGGAGGGCGGTGCTACCATTTGTCCCTCAAGCACAGCCGGATCAGGGCGCCGCTCCACACGAACGTACCTCACCGCCTCAGTCCGCTCCTTCTCCGCTCCGGGCTGTTAGATCCTCAGGGCGCCGCCATCTTGGTTTCGCCAGATCGCAACGGTCCTCCAGCCGGCTAATACGATTTATTAGCGGTGGAGTCGTGCTGAACGCCTCACATTCCTCTCACCGTGTGGCCAGTGTAGTCCGATTGCAAATTTTGGCAGTTGTAGTTGAGTGCGAGTCCGCAGCACGCCTTTATTTGCGTATCGTGGACCTGACCGGCGGAGCTGTCTTAGAAGGCAGCCATTCCGCTGGGCGCCCTCTAGCGCCCCCGAGTCACATACAATTGTTGGTGTAATGTATTACAGTCATTAGTTCAATCTATTCAATATGGAATCAGTGGTGCAACACTGGAGCAGTGCAGCGTAATCTATGCAATCAGGCCCATAAATGCTTCCAAACAAGGTTAAAAGAGGAGTCGATCAGAGCGATTGAAAGAGTAGTTTACATGAGAGTGACTCCAATAAAGTGGATTGATATTTGGGTTAGGCGAATGCCCACCTCAAGGAATACTCACAGCCCTTGTCAAGGGAAAACCTTCTTGTCACTAAACTAACCTGAGCTCAACACCCTGCCGTGTATGGCATAGAGCTGACAGGCTGAATGTAGGTCAATGTTTAAAGTATTTATGCAGTACCAAAATCATAATAAAGTCAAAATGCAAGACAATAAAAATCCCAAACCGAATTAGAAACAAGGAGTAACATTTTATGAACAAAACAACACACACAAATCCAAAAAAGGGGAATACAGAGATTCGTTTTTTTAAAACATTTTCACTACAGATAGCACAGTAAAGCACAAAGAGCCAAAGTTAGTCAGTGATTGTGGTAGACCAGGACATAGTCACATTTTGAGGACGACTGCGATGGAGCACTGGTCAGGTGTACCAACCAGCTTCATTCTGGTAACAGATTTTTTTTTTGATAACCAATTTTATGGATTTTCGTGAAAAAGTCAACATAAAGAAAACAGAAGACCATCAGTAAGTAAAGACATAAATGCACGGCAGCGACATAATGACATTATGACAGCAAATATGTCCTGGACAGTCATAGAACATGAAAGGGAATAGAGTAGCGCCCACCACGGTCCAGGCCGCCCCAGGAAGTTTCAGTCCTCCATCACCCCCACCCATTTGCCCCACACTTTGTGATATTTCTTTGGGCATCCCATGGCTTCGGCCAATGGCTTTTCCTGTGCCGCGCACAAGTCCACCCCCCTGCGCCATCATGTCATGGTGGGCGCCGTCAGGTTCAGCCAGTTCGCTGCAATGTTCCTCTTGGCCACCATCATGGCTGTGTTTAGAAAGAGTTTGTCTACCCTAGAGCCATCCAGCCCCTCGGTGACCCCAGGAGAACATTCAGTGGGTTAAGAGGAACCTCCTAGCTCAGGACCTCAGTGATTTCTCCCACCACCGATGCCCAAAAGCGCGCAACTACAGAGCAAAGCCATATCATGTGGTAAAAATCAGCTTGTGGTTGGCTACAGCAGGGGCAGGTCGCATCAGGTCTGAGCCCTGCGTCGTGGAGGCGCAGCAGTGTAAGGTAGGCGGTGTGGAGGTAGTATATTTGGACTACACGGAGCTTTGCCGAGGCTGTGATTGTTTTGGGTATCATTAGCGCGTCTCTCCAATCGTCGTCCTTCAGGATCCTGAGCCATCCCTCCCACCAATCTCTGAGTCGGTGTAGTGTGTTGGGAGTGTGGTTCATGTGTGGTAAATAATTTAATTACCGGGACTTAATTTGATACAGAAAAATAATAAAAATAGCTCAGTAAAATAAGAGGCAAAATCCGTGATATTAGAGGTTCGGAATGGGCTTTATTCCAATGGACGATTCGAATCGTTGACTCCAAGTTCCATCACCACGGAGGTTCAGGAAGTGAAGTACATACTTTATTGATAAGTAATCACTTTTATACAATAGGCATTACAGTGAAGCAAATGCAGGAGGCGTAACAATTGATAGTAAAGATAAAACAAACATGCGTAGCAAAAGTGGGCGTAACTGGGTGTAACTAAAGAACGTCATCAGGTATGATGTCATAATAGGGTGGTTCCATGAAAGAATTTCGCAATATCAGCAGAAATACTTGGCAGAAATGCGCGCGCAGCAGCATGACGTATGATTGACGTGCAACTAGGGGTGAAGGGGATTTGACATTTAGCTCTACATGTGGCGACAGATGTCTGGAGGGTCGAGTCAACCTAATCCCAAATCATATCTAACATCCTATGTTTAAAGAACTATGGTATCACAAAAGAGAGGTCTCTTAGAGTAGAATCTTATTTTATACTGACTATACTGACTGTTAGTGCGTGTACAAGCGTCTAAGTGTCTACACTAGATGCGAGGGCAGAAGTCTTCCATAATAATAGGGCTATGAATTACTTGCATAAAGACAGAGAAGCCGGGCCTCTGCTCGGTAGCTGGAAGAATGTTTACTTAAACTACTAGACAGGAATGCATTGGGCAGGGAGCGGAGCAGATAATTTCGAAGGTGAAATACAGTTTTTGGCAGGCAACAGGCTGATGTCAGGCACCGTGAGCCGCGCAGGGAATGAGACAAAGTTCATGGTCACAGATGCAGGCTCAGACTGGAGCTTTCAAAGGCAGAAGGAAAGAAAAGCTTGATGACAGAATCAGGGCCTACTTGCCTGGACTGTAAAATGACATAAGTGGACCATATGAAGCCGGTGGCCTTTCATACTTAGGAATGGAATATCCGGCCTATTCATGGCGGATCTAAAAGAGGACGTGTTGACGGTGGACGCACATGTGTTTGCGTCTTCATAACTGGAACTGGAGGGAACATACATGTACTTGTGATTCATACATGAAACCGTTGGGGTCCAAGATAGGGGACATAACTGATCAGAAAAATCCATATTTCCACATTCCCTCCTTGTCCCCTACTTGCCCGTTAAGAGATATCAATCTTCATCAATCCGTTGATCTGTTCATATAGCATCATTTGTTCTTCTGTTTTCTTCTGGGATGAATGAAATCTTGGTGGTGGAATACACGATGTGGCACACAGACCACAGATCGCTGGTCCACATTGTAGACATAGACAGCAACTGAATAGTATGAGAAAGCCAATACCTAGGAAGGATAGGACCTTCCATCCAAAGGTAGATAATACACTCCAAAACCAACCGGACCAAGTCCAGGTGCCTGGATTCTGATGTATCTGGCTTACAATCTTATGAAGGCGAGTTATGGCTTTATATACAGATGGCGAATTTTCTGGTATGAAAATGCAACAACTTGATCCGATGACCCTACAAGCTCCGCCCCTATCGGCCAGGATGACGTCAAGGACAAGACGATTTTGAAGCACAACAATCCGCATAGCAGACTGCTCTTCTGTTAAATTGCCTAAGGCGGAAATAGTTTCGTTCACTACTGCTTCAAGGGTTCTAGTTAATCTACGTATCAGCTTACTATTAGTAACGGTACCTATATAGGGAAAGAGACCTTTATTGAAATCTGTGTATTTTTCCCATGCTGTTTCAGTGTAATCGACTATTGGGAGATCTCTCCTTTCTCTATTGTGTACTAAATGAGTATTTCTGTGATAATCGGGAGGAGCTAGGAAAACAGGTGGCAAAAGGAATCCAATGTAGCAGGTACCATCCCAATCTAGAGGCAGACGTATATATGCCGTCTGACCACATATAAAGTAGGAATGGCGGGAAGCTCTAAATGTAGACTTGCCTTGATCACTAAATTCTATTATAGTGGTGCATCTACTATGGCCCATATGTATGGAACCATTCTTTCTTACACATAATTCACCTTTTACTGGAAATACTGACATGGCGGGCAAAATTGGAGTAGCTTCGGATTCGACATTTAGGATCATAAGATTAAGCGTAAAATTACCTAATCCATACACTTCGTTTTCTAGATCAGTTCCTGTTCTTTTGGGAAGTCCCTCCTTGTTAGGGTAGCAGACTTTAAGTAAAACTAAGTTCAAATTTCCCCATACCCAGTTGTCTTGATAAACTGCAGAATTCGAATCTAGGGAATTGATTAAACTAAACCATGCTCCACAGGAGCCGTTGTGTGTGAACGGGTATGGAAAGAGAGGTAGAATTCCTTTATAATTCTGATAGGGAGGGAGTCGGCCACATATCCAACAATTTGTAGCATTGCTAACCTGATGAGAATGATGTAACATACTAATAAACGTGTTATTGCGCAGCGCAAATCTATAAGACAACTCATGCAGAGGTAATTCACTAAAAGAATGTTCAGCAGTAACCTTATAAACATGTCTAGAAATAGGATAATATATGTGCAACAATATACTTGCAGTAATTATTAAAAGACTTAAAAAAAACAAAATTAATAACGTCACTGTGCAATGACTACGCAGTGATTTACAGTACACCTGTCGTTTCAGTTTTATCCTTCTGTTTCTTTCTCTATACAGGTCTAAGTGATACATGTCAGAGACAAATTCGACCGATTCACCTTGGAGAGGACTTAAACAATCAAATTGCCTGACTGGTTAGACCTAAGTTTTAGTTTGTACTGTTCGTGGTTACTCAGTTCAACCAAAGGAAGTTTTGAGTCAATCGAGGAAGACACGCAAGGTGTGTCGTTTACGTCTGACGACAGTCCATGAAATTTCTTGATATGACTTGAATGTATCCAGCCTTTTCGACCTTCGATCTTTACGGCTGTCCTCGTCGTTAGCAATACGAGCTGAGGCGACCTCCACCTAGGATCCAGCTGAGACTTCCGATCAAAGTTCCTCACTAGGACCAAATCTCCTGGAATTACGTCATGGGGTTTCACCTCAGTGTTGTCGGGAAAAGCTGCAGCTACCTGTGAACGACAAGATTGTAGTGCAGACATCAAGGAAGCCAAGTAATCTGTCAGCATATTACAGTCAATATCAGTTATTTTGCGTGGTATAGGCGTCCCCCACATATTTGGTGGTCTGCCAAAGATCACCTCATACGGGGATAGCCCTGTTCGAGAGTGTGCTACCATTCTCATGTAAAAGAGTGCAACTGGTAAAGCTACTACCCAGTCGACACCTTTCTCTCTACAAATTTTGGACAATCTAATTTTCAGGGTCTGATTATGTCTTTCCACGAGACCTGCTGCTTCGGGGTGTCGGACACAGTGAAACTTCCACTGATAACCTAACAAAAGTGAAACGTGTTTCATTAGTTCGGATGAGAACGGCTGGCCGTTATCTGAGTAGACAACACGTGGTAAACCGTACCGTGGGAAGAATTCTCGAACTAACTGTTTGGCAGTAGTCGGGGCAGTGTAATCTGAAACTGGGTATGCCTCTGTCCAACGGGAAAGAGCACAGACAACTACGAGAACATATTTGAATCCTCGACATCGTTCCATCTGGATATAATCCATCTGGAGGACTTCAAAAGGGTGATCAGGAGGCTGAAATCCACCCTGTTTCTACGGGAATGCTTTTTCCTGGGTTAAACTGACAACAGATCATACAGGTACGAACCTTTTGTTTAGCTGCTGCTCGTAAATGTTTGTTGAACCAAATGTGTTGGATGCTGTCTAGCATAGCTTTTTCTCCTAGATGTGCTGGACTATGTACAGTGTTAATAATGACTTGGACCATTGAATCAGGAAGGAACCACACAGATTTTTCCTTCGTCATCCATCCTTGATCCGTTTGGATCCCTCCTAATTCAGTCCATTTCTTTATTTCGTCTGGAGTAGCATGTGTCTGTATGTCAATTACGTCAAGAGCGGGATCCTTAACCATCATGCAATGTGTTGGTGTCGGGACTATTGTCTTTGTCATGTCGGATGTTTGAGTTTGAGCAGTCTGTTTAGCTGTTCTGTCAGCTAGATCATTGCCTTGAGAAATGATATCAGTAACTTTCGTATGAGCTTTACATTTCATAATTGATATTGCAGTGGGTAGATGTATTGCATCTAATAAGGCATGAATGAGGGGTCCGTGCTGAATGTGGGCACCGTGAGAAGTTAAATAACCTCTCTCTCGCCACAGCACGCCGAAGTCATGTACAACTCCGAATGCATAACGTGAATCAGTGTATATGTTGACTTTTTTATTTGTGGCTTGAATACAGGCTTGTGTCAGAGCGATGAGCTCTGCTGCTTGAGCGGACAAGGTATTTATACAATTTGTTTCAATGATTTCAGTGTCTGTTGTGACTGCATAAGCGGCCACTAACTCTCCTGTACCTGTTCTCATACATGAACCATCTACATACAACGTCAGATCTGGGTCTGACAATGGGACGTCTGTCAAATCTTGTCTGGGTTTCGTCGTGATAGTGATAACTTCAATACAATCATGTGCAAGTGGGTCTGTTCCATTTACAGGTAACAGTGTGGCAGGATTCAATGTACTACAACGTCTGATTTCTATATGTGGCTGAAACAATGTTAATTCGTAACCAGTGAGTCGTGCTATAGTCAAATGTTGTGTTTGTGTGCGGTTCAAGAGAACCTCTACTGCATGTGGTACTTGTACTGTCAATGGATGTCCTAATACTATGGCATCGCTTTGTCTGATTGCTAAAGCTGTTGCTGCCACTGATTTTAGGCATGCAGGCAAAGCCTGAGCTACGGGATCTAATGTACTAGAAAAATAAGCACATGGTTTGTGTGATCCTGCTTGTTCCTGTGTGAGTACTGACAAGGCAGTACCTTCGCGTTCTGTAACAAAGAGTGTAAACTGTTTATTGTAGCATGGTGTTGCTAGAACAGGTGCTTGGCATAAGGATTTCTTTAGGCTTTCAAAAGCTTGTGCATGTTCCTGAGTCCAAGGGAGAACAGTCGATGTGGCTGCCTCCTGTGTTGTCAATTGAATGAGTGGTTTTGCTAGAAATGCATACTGAGGGATCCACTGCCTACAATATGAAGTGAGGCCTATGAACGCCCGCACCTCCTTTTGTGTCTTGGTTATTGGCATGTTAGCTATTAGCTGAATGCGGTCGGGTGTAAGCTGCCTTCCCTCCTTGGACAGCGAGTGTCCAAGATAAACAACTCGCTGGACACAGAATTGCAGCTTGGAAGGGGACACCTTGTGCCCCTTTTCGGCTAGACATTGTAAAACTGTCAGTGATGCCTTCTCACATTCAGGTTCGCTTCTAGCGGTGATCAGCAGATCATCGACATATTGAAGCAGGGCAGTGTTGACTGGCATGTGGATACTGTCGAGTTCTCGTTTCAGTGCTAGGCTATAGATGCTGGGGCTTTCTGTAAATCCTTGAGGTGCGCGTGTGAATTTAAAGCTACGTCCATTTAAACTAAATCCGAACAAGTATTGGCTTTCCGGATCTATTGGGACGCTGAAAAAGGCATTCTTGAGATCAATTACAGTAAAGAATGTTGCTCCGGAATCAATAGCTGTCAGTAATGACGAGATATCTGGGACCACAGGGAATTGTGGCACAATGCATTTGTTCAATTCGCGCAGATCAATAACCAATCGATACACTGGCGGGGCCTTTGGATCTGTTCGTTTAAGAATCGGAATTATCGGGGAATTACATACATTGGAGTCTGTTTCCACAACCACTCCTTGGGCAATGAGCTCGTCAATGATTTGTAGTAAAGCCACTACAGCATCTGGTGGTAACTTGTATTGTCGCATTCGTGGTAGTACCACTCCTGCCTTTAGTGTAACTCGGTATGGTGTAATATTCATGCAACCAACATCAGTAGGGCCTTGTGCCCATAAATGTGTAGGTAAAGTCTGCAGTCGGGGATCCATGTCTCGAGACACATAGTGACCTTTGAAATCACGTAAAAACAATCTTACTCCTTCCGGAGAACAACATATTATAGCTCCTAGAGCTTTCAGTGTTTTTATACCTAACAAGTTTTCTGGACATGATTTAGTAAGCAATAAATCTGTAGTTCGGGTCAAAGGTCCTATCGTAAGTGGAAGAGGCTGTGATACTTCATTAACAATAGGTTTTCCTGAGAAACCAAGGGAAATATTCTGTGAGCCTGAGAGGGGTGCCCCTGGAACTTCACTACGTTTTATAGTTGTTCGACTTGCCCCTGTATCAAGTAAAAAATTTCTATCCTGGCCTAATAGTTCACTATGTACATAAGGTCCTTCTTGGTCTACAGGGACCTCGATAAGGGGTAAGTCAACTTCCCTCTCTAGGCTGGTTCATGCGTATCGTTGATAATCAGGATAGTCATACTGTGCGGTCTGGTACAGCTGTCGTGTCGTGGTTTGTGTGGCAGCAACAGGCAGCGCTGGTGCGGCTGGCACAAACTGTATAGACTGTTGTGGAGCTGGCATGGACTGTGCATGCTGCGGGGCTCCTTGTTCATTCTGATCCTGTCTAGGTGGCCGTGGTCTTTCTTGTGTTTTACCTGTGGCGATATTACGCTTCAGGACTGGGCAATCGTGTATGTAATGACCTGGTTGTTTGCAATAGTTGCATGTCCCTTTTACAGGTCCTGCTGAATCACCGGACTGTGTCGTACCCTTTTTATGACCTTCAGCTGGAACTGTCTGGGAGACTAGCATTTTCATTTTTGTGTCTTTCATGCGTCTCTGTTCATGTTCTTGTTCCTCTCTAATTCTATTGTAATGGTACTGTAACATTTGTGATGGGGTATTACCTTGCCAGGTACTCTCGAATTTTAATACTCTATTCTTCACTTGGGGCAAGGAATTTTCAACTAATTTTGTCACAAACAGATGTGGGTATGACTCGCTACTTGCTTTTATGCCACTATTTATACCAAAACATTTTTCGAATCGGGCATAGAAATCACTAGTGTCTTCATCTTGCTTTTGTTTACAGGCTGAGATTGCACCCCAGTCTTCCTTTTTCGTAGTTAATAAACGTGGCAGTACCTGTACTAGTAAACCTGGTAGTGCTTTAGTTTTATCCCCAAGCCCCGAACCTGGACCTCGGGCCTTTTCTTCATTTTCTAATGCTGTCCAGTCTATCTTTTGGTCTCCCACCTCCCACTCATTTTCCTTGAGTTTTTCATAAATGCCAGCAGGCATTAATACCTTTAATATTGTCATAATGTCGGGATAGGTATACTCTCCCATGAGTAACATGTCTTTAATTTCTCAGTGAAAACCCGCTGGGTCTTTGTCATGACTGGGTACCACTTTCTTCATTTCTAACAATTCTATTTTCGATATGGGCGTATATACAAATACACGTTTAAACTGATTGTCCTCGCCCTTTATTGGTGTACTTCTCGTAAGGGATTCTGTCTGTCCATGTAATACGTCGTTCTTTCCTTGATGGGCAGTGAGACATGTTCTGGGCATACAAAAAGAATGTACTGCTTTCTTGATTCTAGTATATCTCTAATTAACTTAGTACCTGAACCTCTCCATCTATTCGTGAGTAATTCAGTCAATATATCAGGTAAAAGACCAGGATCGGAATGTTGGCTTTTATAAAGTATAAGAAGTTGTTGAATCATATAAATCCCAGCTAAACGCTGTTCATCTGGGGTGAGGTTCAAAAATGTGTGTGCTACTGTATCATCACCATATTTTCCGGGACTGTCAACCCAATGAACGGCTGACCTGGCTAATTCTTGTTCATCCATAGAATCGAGTAAATGATAACCCCTTCGTTCTCGGAGTAATTTGTCAGCGGCTTGGAACGAATGCTCGGGGGACCTTATATTTATTATAGGTGTTTGGAAATTCCTGTTATTATCTGGACATATCGGACGTATCGGGTCAATTAAACATCTAGTACTATTACAAGATCTTCCTCTACCTACATAGGCTATGGTTTCTGACTGTCCTGTGGGCAGTCCTAATCCTTCCTCCTCCTCGTTTTGTTCAAACTGGTCTACCGCTAATCTCTCTTCGTGTAGGCGTTCTATTTCTTTACGGATCTTTCGGCACATGGCTATTATACATTTTTGCCTATCATGTCTCCCCTCTGATATATTCTGGCTCCATCTGGTAAGAGTTTGCATTATTTCCGGATCTACCCCCGGTCGGTCTTGATTTCTGATCACACAGTTTATGAGGAAACGTAACAGTTCCCCCTGTATCTCCACTTTCTGGTATTCCATAGCTCTGTTAATACATTCAGAATCTCGCCCTGTTTGGACAAAATGATATATATTATCTAGATGCATAGTCATTCCTGGTAGCTTCCCTAAATACACCGCAGCTCGTCTGATACGTAATGATGCCAGGATCATTTCGTCCTCTTTGCCGGGCACAGGGTCATATCTACAATCTACAAGAAGTTCCTTAAGCGTGCGGGAATTTATGAGTTTGGGCGTACGTGGATGCGCTGATTCTTGAAAAGTAAGTTTATTTATTCTGGGTGGCGTAGAAAAAATGTTGGTAGCACCTCCGGTAGCCCCGTCTGGGGTATCGGGCGTGAAAGGATTCGTTGAACGCGATACAGCAACTATAGGTGTGGACACAGCTGTAGAAGCAGCTGTAGGAACAGATGTGGAAACAGATGTGCTTGCCGGAACTTGTGTCAGGATTTGTTGCTGTAGGGATACAGATACAGGATCTTGGCGTTGAACCTCCCCGGCAGACGGTCTATGTGGGGCGGGGTTAGCATACTCGGGAGCGGCGTCATCTAAATATGAGGAAAGAAAAACATCTTCTGCTGTTCTAGGATGCCCCTTAGGATGCATTTTTATTGGGAACAATGGGGGTGGCAAGTCTTTTGGTATCTCCGGAGTAGCCTTAGGTAATCCCTCGGCCAGAAGGGGATACATACCATTCATAAGGGCATTTCGTTGTCTGTCTACTTGTTCTGATTTCACTCGTGTACCTTCTTCAATTAATAGATTTTCTCGGACTTTATTTGAATTCTCCTTATTTTTCTCCTCCTGTCTGAGTGCTTTTTCTGTACGTCTATGAGATTCTTTACGCCATAACTCAACGGCGTCTTTCTGTGACTGTCTGGCTTTCCTTTTCCATAACTCTTCCTCTACTTTCATGATGCACTCTGCATCCCAGGTCCCAGCTGCGGGCCACCTCTGACTTTCTGATAATTCCTTGGTGTAGTCTACCCATAAATCAAGAAATAATATAGCGTCTAAGCCGTGTTTATGATACATGAAGTACCCTGGAGTGTCCCTGGGAGGAATAGGAACAGCTTCTTCGAGTACCCCTTTTCTAGTTGTGATCTGTCTTAGTTTCGAAAAGAGCGGCATATTGAGAACTGATCTGATACTTGATTTTGAACAAACTTAATACAATAAACACAATAATGAACAGTCATTCACACCACAATATGCAGGACGTATTAACACATTTAACATTTAACGTTTAAGTGAGCAACAATGATGATGACGATCTGAGAAAACTTAATCACTAAACATAATCCTCAGCATTAACTGAATTATTCTGAATTTATATACTTGATATACTAGATATACTGCTAAACAGTACAGATACACTGCTAAAACAGTGCAGACCGGATTTGTGTACCCAAACCCGTCTGGACCGGCACAACTTATGTGCACGTCAGAACGCCTCCCCAGTAATGGTACTCACCGGGTAGCTCGGAACGGAAGGCCTCGGAACGGAACTGAACTGAACTGGACTGGACTCGACTCGAAAACTTCGGAAACTTCGGAACATCGGAAACCTCGGAACTTGGTGGGCCTCTGTATACCTCGGATCTTGCTCTCTCAGCTAGGCTCTGGTCGGGATACTTCGCACTTCTCACCGCCTCGTCTGGGTGTTGATCGCAGCCTCAGTCGCCCCCGCTTGACCGGAGGGAGATACAGGAAATCCTGCTGGTACGCGTTGTTGTCCGTCCAGCTGTGGCAGGAGACCGGGCCTGCAACGCACCTCCGGCGCGTGAGATGAGAAAGTGTCCCTGTTCGGGCGCCATTCATGTGGTAAATAATTTAATTACCGGGACTTAATTTGATACAGAAAAATAATAAAAATAGCTCAGTAAAATAAGAGGCAAAATCCGTGATATTAGAGGTTCGGAATGGGCTTTATTCCAATGGACGATTCGAATCGTTGACTCCAAGTTCCATCACCACGGAGGTTCAGGAAGTGAAGTACATACTTTATTGATAAGTAATCACTTTTATACAATAGGCATTACAGTGAAGCAAATGCAGGAGGCGTAACAATTGATAGTAAAGATAAAACATACATGCGTAGCAAAAGTGGGCGTAACTGGGTGTAACTAAAGAACGTCATCAGGTATGATGTCATAATAGGGTGGTTCCATGAAAGAATTTCGCAATATCAGCAGAAATACTTGGCAGAAATGCGCGCGCAGCAGCATGACGTATGATTGACGTGCAACTAGGGGTGAAGGGGATTTGACATTTAGCTCTACATGTGGCGACAGATGTCTGGAGGGTCGAGTCAACCTAATCCCAAATCATATCTAACATCCTATGTTTAAAGAACTATGGTATCACAAAAGAGAGGTCTCTTAGAGTAGAATCTTATTTTATACTGACTATACTGACTGTTAGTGCGTGTACAAGCGTCTAAGTGTCTACACTAGATGCGAGGGCAGAAGTCTTCCATAATAATAGGGCTATGAATTACTTGCATAAAGACAGAGAAGCCGGGCCTCTGCTCGGTAGCTGGAAGAATGTTTACTTAAACTACTAGACAGGAATGCATTGGGCAGGGAGCGGAGCAGATAATTTCGAAGGTGAAATACAGTTTTTGGCAGGCAACAGGCTGATGTCAGGCACCGTGAGCCGCGCAGGGAATGAGACAAAGTTCATGGTCACAGATGCAGGCTCAGACTGGAGCTTTCAAAGGCAGAAGGAAAGAAAAGCTTGATGACAGAATCAGGGCCTACTTGCCTGGACTGTAAAATGACATAAGTGGACCATATGAAGCCGGTGGCCTTTCATACTTAGGAATGGAATATCCGGCCTATTCATGGCGGATCTAAAAGAGGACGTGTTGACGGTGGACGCACATGTGTTTGCGTCTTCATAACTGGAACTGGAGGGAACATACATGTACTTGTGATTCATACATGAAACCGTTGGGGTCCAAGATAGGGGACATAACTGATCAGAAAAATCCATATTTCCACACATGAGGGAGCGATAGATCAGGGAAATCCCCCTTTCCCCAGGTTACTGGTCATGATTCGGGCTTCGGGAGGGCTGCATTCAGGTAAGGAGGTGCCCTCTGAGATGTGGGAGTGGAGGGCGTGTCACATCTGAAAGTAACGGTAAAACTGTGAAGGATGCAGGGAATACCGGGTTTGAAGTTCTTGGAAGGTGCGTAGACAGTCTCCTCCCCATTCGTCCCCCAGCTACGAGACCCCGATGAGATCCCACGCTCTGAAGCCAGATAAATTGTCGACCTCCCGGAGCCAGGTGCCCTGCCAAAGTGGGGTGTATTGAGTCAGTTTGCCCGACCAGTGGGTGTGGCGCAGAGAGGCCCGCCAGGCCCGGAGCACCCCACGTGCGACTGCGGGCAGGGTTCTGGGGATAGTGCTCCCGTACAGCATCCCTTGGATGCTGGACAAGCCCAGGACATGTAGTTCCACTCTGTATGCTGGGTCGGACCAGCCACCATTGAACCAGTCGTGTATAGTGAGTAGCCGGGTTGCTAAGTAATAAAGGTACAAGATTGTCATCCCCAGACCGCCATCGAAGGGTGGGATCTGGCACTGGGTGAGGGCCAACCGGGGCCTCCGACCTCCCCAGAGGAACTTGGTGGCTAGACTCTCCATATCCCTGAACCACGTCCGTGAGAAGAACAAGGGTACATTCTGAAGTACGTATAAGAACCTGGGTAAAATCATCATTTTAAATAAGGCAATTCTGCCCATAGGGTTCAGGGCAATGCTTGCCATCTGAGGAGGTCAGCTCGGACCTTTTTCACAAGTGGGGTGACATTGAGCGACCAGGTAAGGTCTGAGAGGAGGGCAACCCAGATCCCAAGGTACTTGAAGGAATGTCTCTGGAGAGGTATCGTGGTCTGCCAGTCAAAACACTCTCTCGAAAGATGGAGGGGGACCAGGACGGACTTAGCTGAGTTCAGTTGTAGGCCGGAGGCCTGCTCAAAGAGACTCAATGCTCTAAGACACCAGGGCCCGGACTGCGCTGGCTCAGCCAGAAAGAGCAGAACGTCATCTGCGTAGAGGACAATTTTGTCCTCCTCCAGGTTGGGCCATTTCCACCCCAAAATGTGCTCGTCCAACCGTATGAGGCATGCGAAGGGCTCCATTGTCAGAGCAAAGAGGAGGGGTGAGAGGGGGCATCCCTGCCTCGTGCCTCTCCTTATGGGGAAGGGTGGTGACAGTGCTCCATTGTCCAGCCCTCGGGCCTGCGGCTTACTGTATAGAATCTTTACCAGATTGCAGAAGTATTTCCCAAATCCCAGCTCCGTCAACACCTCCTCGAGGTACCGCCAGTCCACTGAATGGAAAGCTTTCTTGAAGTCAATGAAAAGGAGCGATAAGTATGGAGTCAATTGCTGGCGATTCTCTAGAGCGAGGTCGAGGTGCCTTAGACAGTGTCTGGTTCCCCGAGGTGGCATGAAGCAGCACTGGTCAGGGTGGACCAGGTTGGTCAAATGCGGTCACATGCGGTTGGCTAAGATGGAGGCAAATACTCTGAGCTCCAAGTTAATGAGAGAGATGGGGCGGTAATCGGAGCAATGCTTCGAGGGTGGCTAGGACTTGGGAATCACCACAATGGTGGCAATATCGTTTTCCGTACGGAACGAGCCCGTCAGCAGCTTCTGCGTACACCTCCATAAGGCGAGGTACTAGCATGTCTCAGTAGGCCGCATAAAACTCCTGCGGGAGTCCGTCCGGCCCGAGATCTTACCAGAGGCCATGTGAGATATGGCTTTGTTGACCTCCTCTAGAGTGATCGGGAGGTCCAGCGCCTCCGCCTCTCTAAGCCACGGGAGAGAGATCTGCTCCTGATGTAGCAGCTCTGGGAACGAGAGGTTGGGAGGCTGAGCGGAATAGAGGGCAGCATAGTAGGTGGCAAAACACTGGGCTACCGTTCCCGGGGAGTGGTGAATCGAGCCATCCGGAGCCATCACTTCCAGAATTATGCGGTTGGCCATTGGGTACGTGGCCAGTCGATGGAGGAGCTTCCCATTTTTGTCTCCACATCCATAGACTCTCGCTACAGAGGATCTGCACAACAACTTGGCGGCCTCCAAGGAAGTCTGCCTAATCTTGGGGCATATCAGCAACAACCGGCGATAATTATCGCTAAGCGCACTTAGAGCTAGGATAATTATCGCTGGCTAGCGTGGATCTTTATCGCTGAGATAGCGTGCTATTAGCAACGATTATCTCAAAAGCGATAAAAATCCTCACGCTGACTGCCTAACGTGAGATTGACGCTGGAAACCCAGCGATAATCTCACGCAATGTGGCGTTAGCTTGTTGATAGGGCCCCACAAACTTAGCCATGATATCCACCTTCCATAGGATATCATGGCTAAGTCAGTCCTGAAGCAGGCGTAAGGCAAGTAGCGATAACAGGGGTTATCGCTACTTTTCTTGCCGCTATGCTTCATAGCGTGGGGCTTGATGATAGGAGAAATGTTGCTTAGCGACATTTCTCCTGTCATGTCAGGTCAGGAATGCCCACTTTGCATCTCATTAGAGATGCAAAGCTGGGCGTTAGGAATTCCTACACTAACACAAGTTTTCACGCGTTAGCGTGAGCTTGCTAATTAGGCGATAAAATTATCGCCGCTTTTCGGACGAAAACGGCTGCAAAAGCGGCGATAATTCTATCGCCTCGCCTTGCTGATATGCCCCCAAGTCTCTCAGAAATGGCAATCTTCTAACTGGGGCCTCGGATCTCCCCTCAGGCTCAATGAGGGTGGCTTGAGCTTCCAGTAGTGTAAGCCGGGAGTCTTTCGCAGTTCGTTTGAGTTTGAGCTAACCCTTAGTGAAGCCACGCATGGTGGCCTTACCAGCTTCCCACAGGGTACCAGGGGATGAGTCCGAGCCTTGGTTGGTGGCAAAGTAGTGTTGGAGCTCGTCGCCCACCCGATTTCCTAAAATCCTTGTCCTGGAGAAACCAAGCATTCAGCTTCCAAATCGGGTGTAAAGACTCTGGGAGGTCGTCTAACTCCATCACGAAGGGTGACTGGTCGGATATGCCTCTGAGGAGGATGGTAATGTCTTTAATTACCCGGTAGTCCATGGCCGGCATGAAAATATAGTTCAGTCGTGCGTGTGTGTGGTGTGATGCCGAGGTGTGTGTGTACCGTCGGGCTAGTGGATGCCAGAGTCTCCAGGTGCCGCAGATCCCCAGGGTGGCAGCCCAGTTCTTCAAAAGATTAGCGTACGTGATTCTAGGGCTCCGGCAGTGTCAAGGTCCGGGTTCATGACTGCTTTGAAATCTCCCCCAATGATGGTCATTCCCAGGGGCAAGGTGGCAACCAGGTCCGCAATTCGCTTAACGGTAGAGGTCATCAGCAATGGCGGGGAGTATATGGACAGCAAGTTCAGGTCTGGGTCCCCTATGGTCCCTTCCAGGGCCACAAAGCTACGCAAAGGGTCAGTAGCGACTTTGAGTAGCACGAATGGGAGGGCGCAGCGCACAAGAATAGCCAGGCCTCTTGACCATTGATTAAAGCCGGAATGCCAGACCCCGCCATAGCTGTATCTTGCCAGGAAGGGGCTGTTGTTGCCTGCGAGGTGGGTTTCTTGGAGCAACAGTATGTCGAATACATGGCGTTGTGCATATCTCAGGACCGCTGTTCACTTGACTCTGTCTAACAGCCCATTAACGTTACAGGACATCATATGAAGCGTTCCCCTCCCACTATGATTGTAAGTCATGGGGGATATAAGTGTGTGATGAGACTCATGGAATGGATGTCAGACGCAGGTGAAATGCTCCGCCTGCGTGGATGATTAGGTGCATCGTTGCAGTGCAAGTTATGTGTGCGTTTGCCGCACTGCTGGTCAGAGACGTTGGTGTGATGAACAAGGTGTGTAATGAAGAACTGGGACAACGGTTCCCTTTCCCTCCCCTCCCCCCTCCCCCTCCCTATACTTCGGGAACGGAAGCATCTGTCGACCCTAACAGAGAAGAACTAGAAGAGAACCAAATTAAAATGCTTAGGAATGGGGATTCATGGAGGGCCCCATCTCATATCAGGATGTTCTGTGGCAGTGTCCATCAAGAGAGATAAGTGGCAGCAAGCTTGATTACTGTTCCATGGGCCGCGGATCTGATTGCGGCCAGCAGTCTATTGTGGGCTCAGGGTAGAACCTTGAGGAGGGCGGGACTCCGGGAGAGATCAGGGTCCGTTAGGTCAAGTGGGGATGTGCGGGGCAGAGTTCCTCCTGGGTCCAAGTGGTTCGGGGAGCCAGTGCGACGTGAAGCTAGGCGGTCACTTGGGGGTGCTCTGGATGCTGACAGGGACCCAACGGTGATTCTGATCTGTCCCGCCACGGGCCTCGTCTCCTCTGCTAGAGGGTGCGTTTAGGTCGTGGTTCAGGTGGGTTCCCTTGGACACTCTCAGTGCGGCTCTTGGGGGACTGGCTCCAGGCATTGAGTCGTAAAGGGCGTTCCTCAGTTAGCCACGTCCAGGCTTCCTCAGGGGATTAGAAGAAGAGGGTTTTGTTTTGGAACACCACTCGGAGTCAGGCCGGAAAGAGAAGCCTGTACTGGATATTTAAGGCACAAAGCTTTTGCTTGACTTCCCAGAAGGAGCGTCTTGACCTGGACCTCCCGGGTATAGTCGGGAAAAATCATGATCGCCTGGCCTTGATATTTGAGATGCGCTGCTTGCGTGCTTCAGTTAGGATGGAGTCTCGGTCCCTGAAATTAAGGATCCGCACTATTATTGGCCAGTGGGACGCACCCGGTGGTGGTTTGGGGCGAGAGATCGGTGGGCCCGCTCAATTGCAAACCAGGGGGAGAGGGAGCCCTTGGGCATCCACGAGCGTGGCCAAAGTTCAATGATCTCAGATGTTCGGCCTTGTTCCGAGCCCTCTGGAAACCACACCAGGTGGAGGTTGTTTCGTCTCAACCTGTTCTCGGCGTTCTCAGCCTGCCTGTGCAATTCTTGGGTTTGAGTCTGAAGGCAGCCGATCTGGCTTTTAAGCTGTTGGACATCGTCCTCCATGGTGGAGATGCGGAACTCTGTTTTTTTGCTCCAGGCCATGGCGTTACGAAGGTCTTGATCGATGAGAGTCATGTCAACCCAGACTTCTTCGATCTTACCTTCCACCGAGGATTGGGAGGTGCGAATGGCTTGGAGGATAGTGGTAAGATCCGTAGCGGCGTGGGCATCTTTGCCCATGGGCCCTCCTGTTGCCCTGATCTCCATGTAGGCAGCGTCCGAGGCTTCCTACAGACTCACTACAGACCAGAGGGTCCTACAGGGCAGATGGGAGAGGGCAACCAGTCCGAGCAAGCTGCCCTCCCGCTGACCCTGGTGAGACGGGCCTCAACCAAGCAGAAGAATGGGGAGGCTGAGCCCTAAGAGCGTCTCCACACTCACCGCAATGTGGAAGAGGGGGGGAAATTGGCAGGCCCTCCCCGACCGAAATGTCAGCCGATACCCCCTCCAGCACCACCTCACCGCTTTGCCAGTCAGACCAAGGCCTCACCGTGTAGGATGAGCTCATCCGCGGGTATTTGCAGAGGGCAATGAGCGCAAGGCCCAACTCCCAACTAGGCCGGAGGGCGCAGGGTCTGGGTCCGCTGAGGCGGAGCTCAGCCTGCAGGGTATGGCAGAGCTGAGGGAAGGCAGGGGGAGCAGAGTCACAGTTCCGCTGCTCCCCACTGCCAGTGCTGACGGCCAAACCTCCTCCGTTGCTGTTTTGCCAGCCGCCCACCTGGTCCGGGAAAAGAAATGGATGCGGGCCCTGGGGCAGTCTCAAAGCATGGACCCTGCTTCTCACTCAGTACGGAGGGCACAGCACCCGTGGGCAGTGTTGAGGCCCAGACACCAGGGGGAGGGGGGAGGGAGGGAGATCCCAGTCTCCCCACCACCCGAATTGACAGCCAGACTCCTCCGCAGCCCACACGCCCACCTCGCAGCCTGCGGCCAAGCGTGACTACCGGGCCCCGCTACGTATGTTCCCAGTGTCTCTCACCTCAGCGTTGATGGTTGCCGCAGGTGCACCGGCAGACCTCTGTACTGGGTCTTGGACAATGCAGCCAGTTCCGCAGGGCCCTCTTGCAGCAGCGACAGACTAGGCGGCAGGAGATCAGTGTATCGCTGACCGGAGTCGGGTGTATGCACCAGTGGGGGCCGCCATCTTGGGACCAGATCTGCCCAGAGGATCGCGGCAGGGCTAAATTCGGGACCTCAAAAGCATGGAATACTAGCCCCAGCGCTGGTCATGATTTAAGGCAGCTCCAACAGCAGGATTGTGTGCCGCTGGCTCTCTGATGGTGCCGGATTAAGGAGCGGTTGACGGAGGCATCCGGAGCACTGGTAAAATATTTTACCTTCTGGCTTAGTCTTTTAAGTTCCAATCCACGACAGGAGAACACATCTTAAGCCCCTAGGACCATAGTAGTGGCACTTAGTGACTCACATAGTGTCAGGCAGAGGCCAACTGTAAGGTTCATTCCAGGTCCAGTTGCCACTTGTCAGCTGGGTACTTCCAGGAGAAAGCCTCTTGCAGTTAGTGTGTCCCTGTAACCACACAGGAGGTCAGCCAACAGACCTCTGGAGCCCACTTCTTTGTCCAGGCTATAAGAGGGAACAGATCCAGTACATAAGGACTCCTATCAGGACACAGACAGCAGCTTTAATCTTCTTCTGATCTTCTCCAGGTACAGGAAGTGTCCTGAAGTGGGCGCATGGAGATGCCACATTTATGCTTGGCATGAGGCAGTGGGGGGGTCACTCATGGTTTCTGCCTAACCAATGAGGAAACAGTTCCCGAGCCCTGACCTATCTACATTTGCAGTAGTTCCTGTTTGCCTTACTGCAAGCATGTCCAAAATGCTAATGGTCAGGGCAAATCCAAGATGGCAAAAGTCTCCCCCCACATTCAACTTGGGCTCTGAGGACTGTGTGTGAATGTGGGGGGATGTACTCTGGTAATCCTAGTATCCTCATACACCTGACTAAAATCCAGTATGAGACAGGCACTGTACCCACAACAAACCCAGAGACAGACGTCCGGTAGGACAACAGTAGAGTCCTTCAGCAACCAGACAGTGGATACACACAAATTGTCTTGGCATCCTGTTCTCTCACATTCAAGTGTGCCTCAAGGATAACATGTGGCTCAGCTGATCTGTCAAGCATGATTTGCTGCTGTAGTATCAAAAAGGATGCCCACAACACCTGCCCTACATATTCTGTGAAGTTCAGATGAGTCATCTCTGCCCATACAGGTCAGCCTATTGTTTGCTCCACATCTCTTTCACATCTATTTAAGACTAAGCACAGGCTGACAGCTGGTAGAAGATTATGCTAAATAGCCTTCTGACAGTTCAGAGAGGTAAAGAGTAACTTTCTGAAAGTTAATTTTCCTTAATATTTATTAAAAATCTTACTTCAACATTGAATCCGATTTTAATAATTATTAAGAAGAGTGCTTTAATTATTTGTCTAACTGGTTCCTTTACTGAGTTAGCAATGCTAGTATTTAAATCTGCATTCTGGTTGTCCACAAAGGACTAGGTCAAGATGTGTGACACTTCAGATCTACATATGCAGCAAGTGTGGTGTGAGAAGGTGCAGGTACCCCTAGAACCAAGCTCTAGAATGAGAAGTGTCTTAGTCAGGGACCTCTGTGGTTGGTAGGGGGATTCGCGATCGGAGGAATGGAGCTCGGCATCAACACAAGAGAAAACATAGTTTAGCATGCCAAGACTAAATAGATATACCAGAATACTTGTTCCAGAATGGGGTTGTAAAAGCTAGGTTTCTATCGATGCAGCATGATTTTAGAAATCCTAATACAACAGACATTTATACACAGAAGACACAAAATATTAAAAGTACACGTTGCACACATAAGACACAGTGACACATAAAGTAGAGGCATGTGTAGTAGATGCACCGTAAAAGCATGCTTTAAAATATGAGAAGAAGAAAACATAAACATAAGGTTATATTAATACATATAAATGAAGTTGCACTACTGATTTTCTTATGCACATGTTGCTTATTTATGTATACTGATAACATTTTGATGGTAAGTGAAGTGGCCCAGTGTTTTTGATGCTTTCTATTAATGTGCACCAGTTAGAAAAGTCAGTGCAAAAATGTATAAGCAATTAAGTACAAGCTTGATATTTTACAATATGTTACTGGAAACATTATAGTTTATGAAATAGTAAAAACGAATTCTGTAAAATATTTTTTTTTATGAATAACATGAACATTTGTGGTAGGATTTTTAACGTTAACCATTTCTATGTAATAATAATTTGTGAAAGTTTATACATTTTTTCATTTTAATTAATTTAATTTCATTATATTGAAGTAAAGTCAGAGCTTATTTCATTTAAACGTGCAATGCTAACTTAAAGGCCTTTCTCAACATGCTTTCTCTCTAATGCTGTGCTTTTCCCTGGTTTAATACAATGGGTTGTTTTACTGTAAGAGAAATGTTACATATTTATCCCGTACATGCCTATCCCTGACATTCCTAAATGTTTCTTTAACATGCACCATGTCATGTTCCTGTGGTAATAGAATTTCAGCTATTGCATTCGACAAACTACTTTGATTCTTTTATTCTGATAGTAGGCTTATCTGGACACACAAAAGTTTGTTTCCCATGACTATCATGGGAAACCACCTCAATGTTTCAAGTGTCTTAGGTGGCACTATGTGATAATAGACATGTGATGATCTTTTGATAGTGGTGTAATGCAATTACAGTGGGACAAACTTATAAAAGAAGAAACCCGAAAGGAGGGGCACCGCCATTAATTTGTGGTCGTGACCAGACGCCATACTTTTTCTTTCCCGTACGACAGGATGTTATACTGATCTCTAACTCTGGATTCCCTGGCCTATGCTATAGTCGGTAGCAGATGGACTGAGTCTTCTTTGCTAAACCAATTTATTTTCCCAATTTCTTGTTTATGCTAATGGACTTGCTTTTCACAAACTCTAAACTGAACCTTTCCCCATCTTCTTAGGATCTGAGCTGTTGGACAAAAAACTATCCTTCCGCCTTAATGGTAGTAGGACTTTGAAATTCCGTGGCTGTTACTGATTTAATGCCCAAATAAATGCTTGCAATGTTGTGAAAACTGTTAAATTTGTGACTGAACTTCTTAAGAAGTTGCTTGTGATGTTGAGCTTTGCATCTTTAATACAATAATAAAATGTAATCAAATATCTGACTGGGTCTATTACTAGGCCTGTTGATTCTTCCAATTTAACTGTGACTAATAATTTAAATGCATTGTAGGGAGAATAAGAGAGCTCTGTCAGATTATCAGGTGTTACTTCTCCTGTTTCGTGTGGCAATCACAGAGCTATTGGTTTGTATAATTCTTACTCGTCTTAACTTCTTTAGGAGGTTGGGACTTCCTGTTGCTATTCTTTAATTCTACAGTATGGTCTTAAGTGTGGTGTACCGAAATCTGACTTCTAACTTGTGAGTTGGCTGTCAATGAATGATCCTCATTGGTTAGCTAACGTGGAGTTTGGTCATCCAAATTTCAACAACTCCATTTGGTAGAGAAAGATACGTCAGAGGATCATTTCCTCTGAGGTAAATTGATTTCATCTAGCTTTTCTAATCGTAAACGGCACAGTACAGTTGCAAGATTATATGTGAGTACACACATAAAAAAATGTGTTACCATGCTTATGCTGCATTGCCATCAAGAGATATGGTGATGGGCTACACAGCTGCACCCTTCCTTCTTATGGGTCTTCTTCTTTCCAAGCAAGTACAAGGGAAGTGGGGAGGGAGACTGGGTATGCAGCAACACATCACACTGCCACAGGTCCTTCGTCTTTCCAGGTGGAAGGTGTTAAAGCCTGGCAGGAATTAGAGAAATAATGGGAGCGAGAAGCCAGGAAGAGGAGCTGTGAGTCATGGTTGGGGGTGGGGGAGCCATTCAAGCACAGGATAAAAACTAACCCTGTGGAAGCTCAAGCTCAGAGTATGAGAGTTATGAATTGTGATTCATAAGCAACATTACAGTGACAACCCTGACAGTGAAGATTAACGATTAACGATACAAAGAAAATACTCATGACCCATGATGATATTCCCATGAAGGGTGTTAAACCTCTACATGACATTAATAAACCTGTCCATCATGACACACAGTCTGTCCAGATGTGTTGTTGGCCAGTCGACGTGTGGTAGATCAATACTTATGCAGAAACTGCAGACACTGCAGAATTGTTTAATTTCCACTGGACCTGGCTTTAGGGCAAAACAAGCTAAACCACAGGAGCAACCCACAGACCTCGAATGGAACAAGGGTATGAATGTGTATAAAGCAAAAGTGTCCATCAAGGTTTCATTTTTCAAAATATTTAGTCAATTAAGTTATATAAAAACATTTATATTAAAGTTTAACTATTATTATAAGTTAAACTATTACATTAGTTCAAAGGAAATAGACAAATATGTATATAAAAAATCAATTAAACAAATAAATGTTCAGTGTGTGCGGGGTGAATACACAGTATCGGTCCAAAAGAACATACAGCCCAAAATGTGATCAAAGACGAAAAAAAAAGCCACATAGCTGTTTTTGTTATTTTGTTTTATTGCCAGCACCGTTGTTCAACATTCACCCTAACACTTATTTAATAATGTTTTCATATTTGTTTATATCCTTTAAACAAAACTTTAATATAAATGCTCTTAAATGATATCTCCTACATTGTACTTTCTAATCATTTAGTGCTTTTGCATGTATTCATTATATCTTGTAACTTTACTAAATATTCTGAAAAATGACACCTTGACCCTGTTGCTTTACACTCCTGGCTAAAGTGCAAGCAGGGCTTGTTAACAGTTGTCTTATCCGGTTCGATGCACCCCACAGGGTATGTGTGTGCTCGGGAGGATGGTTGTGGTATGGTCAATGTGGGATGCATTGGTGTTGAGTGTGAGGTCCTCAGAGGTGTTTGAATAGGCCATTGTGACTATACATGCGTGCATGCTTGGTTCTTCAGGAGTGAGGTGGACAGAGACGCTTGTTGTAGGTTGAATAAATACTCCTTACGTGTGATGTAGTGCCCTGCTGGACTAGAAACAAGCTGGAGTTCGAGCTCTTGGTTACATTATTGGACATAATGAAGGAACCAATAATAAAAAGAAACACAAAAATAAGAAAGCTGATGTTAAAGAGCTGTGGCAGGGTTCCCATAGTTCAAAGATACTTTAAGTCTATCATTAAGAAGAAAGGTGATGCAAACAAATCTGTTCTTCGCAAATCTGTTCTTCGTGCTTTTACAAGTTTATTTACAAGGTTATTGTAACCTAACTAAAATCACACAGTTAAAACCATCTAAAATGAATAATTACAACGCTGGACACACTAGAGCTCTGAACGTGTCAAGCCTGACAGTGGAAGCATCTTGAGGGGTGTGCACTCTGCAGAGTTCAGACACCCTCCTGCTGGAAACTCTTGTCAGGAAGTGGACACAAGGTCTGTAACTTCATCCCACCATCAATCAGAATGTTCCTGCCCATCAGACTATCCTCACACTGAATATACATCTGTGTACAGTGACCTCGTTTGACTGTTCTCAAATAATGTACGTTTTGTTCTGTCTCAAGTAACATAATCCTTTGTTAACTATGCATCGATACAACATGAACCAGTATAAAGCCCTCTTTCACCTTTGGTTGCGAGCTATGCAAAAGAGATAACACATAAGTAAAATAAAGAAAAACTATCACAAATGTCTCAAACTACATCAAAAAATTCATACCAGTTAAACGAAACCATAGTTTTAAAAGCAACATTAAGAAGGTGTTTTAAAATTATTCACCCATTAAAAAGTTTATTTCTGTAAACAAACTAGCAGCATGCGACGCACTTAATTGAGATTTATTCAATACCTGTCCAAATTCAATTTACCGAATAACAAGCAGAATGCCTGTGCACTATGATCATTTATTTCATTGCTTCTTTTCAAGATGGCATTCCCTCTAGCATGGCTTTCAAAAACTTGTTTCTAGTTCAGGTGATTGCAGGGAAAATGAACAGGGCCTGTTGTTACCAAATTATTTAAGCACATTTTCAGGCCAGTGTATTCCTGCTCATGCTCCTTGAGTGTGCCACACTGCCAGCTTCAGCCACCTAAGAATTCGCGAATTATCTACATCTTCAGACTCTGAGATCGATGTAGTACTTCAAAGAACTCACCTAACAATTTTCCGATGAAGGATACTTCGACTGTTTCTTAGCCACTAGTACGAGCTCAGCTTTGCTTTACATTACTCCTTACACTTTTCCAAGATTGCTTCATGAGGAAATTATCCATATCCAAATCAATTGGTAAAATCAACTTTGGCAAACGTGTGGACAAGAGATATTTAGAGTCACTATCCATCAAAATTCCGAATGCATGTACTCTAGTTAGGTGTTTGGTTCTGCTCTCCTGTACAGAAACTAAACTCTAAATACTAAAAACCTCACATAATGGTCTAAAGCCACCATTCCCTTCTAGTTCTCCTGGCCTACCAGGAGTGCTCTTAGATGTGGCCAAATCCTGGTTTCAACTTCTACTCTCTCTAATGACACAATCTAGGCCTGATTTGGTTAAATCGAGGGAGACAAAGAAAGGTCACCAAACGTCATTACTGCATACTAATAGACATTGTTTACCTGCAGGTAAATGTGCTGGCAGCGGGAACCTCATTGATAAATGTCAGGCCTAAGCGTGAGTGTGATTCTACCACCTCCAAGGTGTCCTCTCAAGTTATCCATTTACATTGTAAGTTAATGGGTAAAAGGGTTGCAGGCGGATACCAAGACATGTCAACATGTAAACCAAATTCAGTTCTTTACCTTTCATGCTTGCAGTCTTCTATGAAGAGATACATTAAGGGGAAGCCGGAGTAGGTCCTGCTATTTCTTTCACCAAACAAAGATGCTGTTCGTATGTCTACGCCTGGTTTCATGCAACATATCATCCATATCATCTGGGACTTTCTCCTGGAGCTCTTGTATTAATACTGCTAATAGCTGGCTTTGTTGCATGGACTCCATCATAGGCTTCACTAACTACAGCTCTCCTTCCAGAAGGGGTAGCTGCTGTCACTTGCCTAATCTCAGTTGAGGGGCAACCATGTGGCACGGAAGCATCCATTAGCCAAGACTGTTTTACAGAGATTAACTCAAAAACTCTCAATGCACAGGCAAACAAGTGGGAGACTGGCATGTCTCCTCATCCCCCCGAGCTCCAGGAAGCATGTTTTCTTCTTTCCTACTATTAGAGATAAAAGCGTCTTTTTCTTATGAATATGACCTTTTCAAGTAAGCCATGTTCTTTAGGACACTGAGCAACCACATGCAGAAGTGGCTACATTGAACCTGTGACTTCTAAGTTCCACACAGATGTCAGTAGAATATGCATTATAAATACTGAAGTTACACATAAGGAACAATACATATTTATTTGTAGATGAATAGTTTTTGTTTAGGGTGGACCAACCTCAAGAGGTAACCGAGCGCTGTACATTGAAGATGGTTTTTAGTAAGCAACACCATAGTAGGTTACAAGTTATGGCAAGATGGAACACCCATTACAATATTACACCTATAGAGCAGAGATCCTTACATAATGTAGAGAGCAGTGGGGTTAAATTCGATTAATGGGTCGATTGCTGTAATTAAATAAAAGTATGTAAATTAAAAATAAATATCTCAATAAATTATTTGTTATATAACCACATTCACTATGAAGATGAGAGGTTATCATAAAATGCGAGTTACAAAGAGTAGCAGGATGACGAACGCATAGTGTTAATTTCATATTCAAAAATACAAGTAGAACATACAATTTTAAGACAAAAACTTATACTGGAGGACCCCTAAACCAGGGTGTTACACGCCCGGGAGCTCTGTCTCATTCTCCTGTGTAGTGCATGTTTCCGCTGGCTCCCTGTGGTTGGCACAGCAGTAAAGCTACATGTTGAGATTGACCCTATGTGTCTCTGGTGGGCTGCACTCTTCTGTAGAAGGCTGCAGATTTTGTGCAAAGCGCTGCCACCACGGCTTGGTTCTGTACCACCATAGCTTGGTTCTATGACACCCTGCTTCAGGTCAGTCTTCTAGGTCACGATTCACTACAGTCCCTGACATACCTGTCTAAGATGGTTCTCACATCTGCATTTGGGCTTTCTCCTCCTTTTCTTCGTGGCCCTCTGCAGTGGGCACCTTTTCCTTTCATGTATATATTATATGTTGTTGTTGTTATATGCTTTATTTCGACAACTATTATCGTTAAAGCTTCAAAAGACATTAAAAACAAGCATTGGCATAGCCAATAGGTCTCGCCTTTGGGACCTTATAAGTGTTTAGCCATGCAACAGTTGCATAACTAAATACTTTAAGGTCCCAAAAGCGAGACCTATTGGCTATACCAAGCGGCCGTGTGGCCGCGAAAGTGAAAGTTAACGCGGTAAAGCGCGCGTGCGCGCCCGCACACATGCACTATAGCTCTAGGCTGGCCTGGTAGCACTTTTTGGAGCCCTCTCAATAAGTCTCGCCAGACCAGCGCATGCGCTGGGTCAGGCGAGACCTAATGAAGTAGAAGATGCAAATTGACAAATGATGCAATAAAATAGTCCAGATCAGTATACACAAATATACATGAAAGTGCACTAATAGATCTAATAAGTACTACAGTTGTCGAGAGCTATACAATAGGCACTATTAAACATTTGTACGTAAAAACATGAGTAATTTACAATAAAACTATTATTAAAAGGATACGGGCAAAATGATCCTCCCTGACAAAAGCCTCAAAATAAATGCATTATGGGAACCCCAGTACCTGCCAAATAAAACACCTATGTTGGGTCTACTTTCAAATAACGGAAACAGTGATCAAATCTATTATAAAGTGCCAGTGCATAGAATATAAAGCCTGTAGGGGGTTGAACAGCCATCAAGCGCTTAAGTATTTCTTCGCAACTTCAGGGGTACACTATTTGGTCACACCTGACAATGCTTTGCATCTGATTAGCCAGACACAGCTAAGGAACTTGGCCACACCACACACAAAGAGAGCTCTTGCATCCGATTTTAGGATGTGCAGAGCAGCCCGATGGTCTTGCGCGCCCAGTTGTTGGCAGATTGGTTTTAGCCATTTAAACCTAGGTGCTTTATACGCTGGGCAGGCAAACAAAACATGTGCAACGCACTCCAGTGGGGCTCCACAACAGGGGCAGTCTTCTGATGTCCATTCGGTGGGTGCCATTTTGCGGTGAATGCGCAGACAGGAAGCGTGCCAAATCTAAAATGAATATACAGTGTCCTATCCCTTGGGACCTGAATTAAATCTAAATAAGGCTCTAGGCGTCTAGTCTGCTTATGAAGGTAGAATTCTTCTGTCAGTCTACCCACATCAGGTTTGTTGGTTCCCTGAATGTCCACCCTCAACCAATACATCCGTTTAATCTTCTCTTGCCTGTCCCAATGTCCTTGCAGGCCCAGAGCTGTCAGTGTCTTCCTGATACCTGAGATCCATTTAATTCTATGACTGACATCTAGATGTATGGCCTCAGCATATTTGGAGAGTTAAGGGGCCCACCTGATGCGAGCCCAAAAGAGCAATGGGCGCAGCTTTGCTATGTCACTGATTGACCTCCTGCCCATATCGAGCATTAAAGGTGTTAATGGTATGTTGTGGGGGAGCGTCACCAGGTCCCTCATAAACGTATGTTCAGATCTGCAGATGTCCTCCACATTATCAAATCCCCATAGCTCGGCTCCATAAAGAGCCGTGCTGACTGCCTTGGCGTCATAAACCGCGAGGGCCGGTGCAACTGGCCTACATTGTGAGGAGCGATGTTCTTTGCCTAGTGCTCCTGCCACACGTTTATGGCCCATAAGCATCTTAGCTTGGTGGGGACTCCACGACATTTTGTCAGAGAGTCGGACACCCAGATAGTCAAAGGTACTGACTCTCTCCAGGGGTACCCATCCCAGCAAGAGATTGCTTCTAAATGATTTATAGGGGTTAAATGCCATGAACTTAGTCTTTGCGGTAAGGATAACCAGTCCCCGGGAGTCGCAGAAGAGTTGAAATCTTTTAAGTAATCTCGGTAAACCTACTGGGGTTTTAGAAACCAGCAGGGTGTCGTCAGCAAACAGGAGAGTGGGTACCTTGTCGCCCGCCAGGGTTGGTGCGTCAGCTGGATCTTCTTGCAAGAAGCACACCACCCCGTTCATATATAAAGAAAACAGGGTGGGTGCCATAACACAACCCTGGCTGACTCCACTGTTAACTGGGATCCGCTCAGTCAGCTGGCCTTTTATATATTATATGCAACAACACAGTAGGTACCAGAACATGCCACCCTTTCCACTGTTAAGCTAGGACTAAGCTACTGGAGAATACATTGCCCCCAGTTTTTAGCAAGGATTGTCTTGGGAGGAGAAGGGAGGTAACGTTTGCATTTACTTCATATTGCAGTTTCAACTTGTGTTACGAATGCAGGATGCTTGTTTCCAGTCCAGAGAAGGCCTGGCTTGGCAGTTGGGCGGGACTGTTCCCATGAGGAACAGGGTCAAGACTAATTTGCATATGTCTGGGTCTGAACTGGTGTGGAGAAGTGAGCTAAAGAATGATGATGGATTCAACCCAGATCTGTGACGGAGGGTGAGTCTGAAATGTTTCAGGTCTCCGTCCATCATCTCTTTGTGTTTGCTTTGTTCGCCCTACATTGGCAAGGTATGTCCAGACGTGGGTCCCTTGCTCACTTTGCCACTGGATTCAAGCTAGCCTGGCTGAGGAAGGGTGTTACCCTAAAAATGGACCCAGGATTCTTGTTTCAGGTCAAGGGAAGACCTGCCTTGGCAGTTCAAACTGGACTGTTCCCATGAGGGACAGTGTCAAGACTGATTTGCATGCCGCTGAGTTTGAACTGGGGTGGTGAACAGGGCCGGACTGGGAATAGAAATTTGCCCTGGCAAACTGCTTGGCTGGCCCCCCTGGGGGGGGGGGGGTGGCCGAACTGTTCGCTAGGGCCGGTTTTGGCCGATTTTGTTACAGGGGGTGGATATTGCAGGCCCTGGTGATGAAGACGGCCCCCCAGGGTCCTAAAACCAGCCCCAACCCTGGCGACCCACTGGGGAAACACCCGGTGCCCTCTACGGCCAGTCCAACCCTGGTGGCGAAGTGAGCTAAAGAATGATGATGGATTCAACACAGATCTGTGACTAGGGTGCAAGTGTCTGAAAAATTCAGCGCTCCGTCCAGCATCTCTTTGTGTCTGCTTTGTTTGACTGGGCAGATATGCCAGGTGCTGCATAAATCTTATGCTTATTTCTACACATTATTGAGCAGGCACCTGTTCTTTTGCCTAATGCCAGTTATGCAAAAATGAGTAATTTCCTTTGTAGGTATTTTCCTAGAAAAAGGGTTAAATAGGTTATTTGTTGGGGAGGATCTGGCTAAAGGATTCCAAGCAAGTCAAAGGTTTTTTCATGTTTGCAAAATTTATCTAGGTTGGCATGGATAGAAAATTATTTTGAAAAGCAACAACAATTATGGACAAGTTCCATCTGGTATGGGATACATTTAAGGTTTATTTGATTTACTGTAAATTAAAGGAGATTTTATGTAAAACGTTTTGGTTAGAGCTTCCTTCCTGTGTTTTCTTTCCTCGTTGTTTATTAATGTGTTTATTTCATACAGCTGTTAAGGTAGTTTTGTGAATTACATATTATGTGATTAACTGCTACTTTAGACAAAACTGGATTTCACAAGAGAGAGGAACAGAGAAGAGCAGAGCAAGGGACAGGGGTACAGAGAGAGAGGGCATGAGGTATAGCTTAGATAGATAGATAGATAGATAGATAGATAGATAGATAGATAGATAGATAGATAGATAGATAGATAGATAGATAGATAGATAGATAGATAGATAGTAGTATACATAGATATGTATAGATACATAGGTAGAGATAAATGGGCACAAATAGACAAATAAATGGAAATAGGTGTAGAGAGATAGGTATTGATGAATACATGTGTATAGATAAATAGGTACAGGGAAACCACAATCCTGAAAACGATCACGATATTTCGAAAAACAGGTACGGACCTCCAACGTGGTAAAAACTTTTCTTTTATGATGCAGATTTAAAAGTGCCAGTGCAGAAAAAATTCACAGCAAGTGCCCAGCCTGACGCGTTTCGACTGCCAAACGGCAGTCTTGATCACATGGTACATATGTATGATACGATACAATATGTAGATATGAATAAGGAAATAGACACAGAAAGGTGTAAGTAAATAGGTATAGTGTAGATAGGTAAGATGGAAAAACAGGTGTAGGCAGATATGTATAGTCTAGATAGATAAACAGGTGAGAGATTTAGATGGGTGGAAAGCTTATTTGTGAACTTAAAATCTTCACTGCAACCTTGTCTGCCTGCCAGGGACCTGTCTTACTCCCTGTGAGTGTGCCCTCCAGCTCTCTACCTCCCACGCTCCCCTGTGCACCGCCAAGAATAAACACTGTTCTACCAGGCCACAGACAGTCATTTGCAAAAAAATCAGTGCTATGGCCTGGTAAGTCATATTCATGCAGTGCAAGACAGGCTGGGCCCCGGACCCCTCTGAGCACCAGTGCAACTGCACCGGCCGCACCACTGGTAGCTTCGAACCTGAAAACTTTATTGGAAAAGTATATCACAAACAACAAACCAGGAGAAACATTGAGCAAATACAGCAACCAGGAAACAGTGGCACCAGTGTGTAGGGAAAGGGCGGAGGATTCGAAAATAAAATCAGGTACTGGAAGAAAAGGTGAGTGTTAACATGTTTCCTGCATTTGGGTTTTTACAAACCCTTCAACAGGTCTCTCGCACCATCGACGATACGAAATTGATTCATTTCGCTCCTGGTTACTAGAGGCCTGTGTTAAAATGTGCAACAACTACAGGTGAGCACATATCCAACTTTTAAATCTGTTGCAAAATATGCGGATTCCCCTCCCCATACCCCCACCCGCCCCCCAAAAGTCGCATTAGAAAACAGGACGAAACTTTAATAAACCCTTCGGCCTTGTTTTACTGCCAAATAATACCATGTACAATAAAAGCATCAGTCGGAATTGAATTTCAGCCAAACGAGAACGTGTTTCAGGCATGTTCCTAAAGCTGTAGGAAAGGATGCATTTGGGTATACGCATGTTAAAACTTCAAGTCTTCAAGTGTGTCGCCAGCAGTGCCACAGGCAAAGTACTCATGAATACCAGAGTACCATGATCATTTGCAAAATGCGCATGTAGGCATGCTGCACAGCACAGAAGCTTTGTCAGCCTTCCTCATGTCAGTCCTTCCAGCGGAAGGGAGTGCATATGTGAGACCTCTCTTGGCTTCCAGCCCCTTCTCCCCCTCTGTCTTCACTATCGCTTAAGACTGCGCAGTCTAGTGATAACGTGCCCAGCTGCAGGGCGCATATTTGCTTGATTTGTGAAAACTGCTGAGCTCTGCTTCGAAAATTGTGAAACATCGGAGTTAGATCCTAGTTCTGCCCCGGGAGATTTTGGGTGTGTTTATATGATGTTTTTGCCCACAAAGCCACGCAGGTTGACTATGGGTCAACTCATTGATATGATTAAGATGCCGGAGCTTCAAAAAAAAGTGATACTCCGGCAGCTTAAGCCTCTCATAAATCAACCCCAAAATGTTTTTTTAGGCCTTTCACCATCAGGTAGCTACATATACAATAATGGATAGGCTTAAATGAAAAATACATTTTCAAAAGTAGTCACAGCCTGTGACAGAAAGCATTGTGAATGTGAAAGTCATTATTTTATACTTGCATTACACACATTATAAGATAGACTGCTACAAACTGTGCAAATAGTTTTAGGATAAAATGGAGCTTCCAAAATGTAGATTTTAGTAATAGCAGACCATAAAAAATGCAAATTTTTTTTTTTTGCATAACTGTCCCTTCAACACCTCCTCAGGGGTACTAAGCGCTGTGTAAATACAAATACAATTAAAAGCATGCACTTCACAGCCCAGTTGCTAAATCTTCCTACTACCACTAAAAAAACTCCAAATCTTTGCCATCACAATGCTTGGAGTGATTCGAGCAATTAAAGGCAGAATAGCTCCCAAGGACCCTTTACATTTGCAGATAAACTCATAGGGCACATTTGCATTTCATTCAGGCAAGCAGGCACCCTGGCACGAAGGATGTTTTTGCCTGTCTGCCTGGTCTCTTCGTTTCACAGCACAGGAGACCCCATTAATTTCAGCTAAAGCATTTTAACGATTGGAATTTAGCATCTCAGACGGTTGTCTTTTTCCAAAAGAAAGAGCACATGTTTTGGATTCCAGGCAGAGTTGAGGCCTGGTAATGCATGACCCCGTATCGAGGATTTCACGCCCCCCCCCCCGGGGGTCACGTCCTACCAATTGAAGACCTCTGCTTTAGACCAGCTATGTGGAGTTTATTTAATTCTATTTGGGTTGTGTTTTCCACACTTCTGGATTGATTACAAAACAACACTACTGTGCTATCTGTTTAATATTTTTTGGGTTCCTCTTTCATCACTACTGGGTGTACCCCAGAGAACCACTACTGTGGAGTCTGATTAATATAACTTGATTTACGCTCATAGACCCACTAAGTGATGTCTGTGTTAATATTGCTTCTGGATTAGACTCTCTACTATTGAGTCTATTTAAATATTTCTCGGATTGTGCCACTCTGCTTCTGGGCTACCCATAGACAAACTAGCAAAGCAAACAAAAGACCTACCTTAGGTAAGCAGAATCATTTGTCAAACAATTCTCTCTATGCTCATTGGTTGCCTTCCAATACTATGTGCCAGTTATCTTCCAGTCCTCATTATATTACCCATTCTCTACTCCCTGGTGGAAAACATCCTATCATCCGCAGATCGTCTTTTATTTAGTGCTCTATGTGATCCATCTACTCCTCAGTGGCTTGCTAGATAGACTCCTGATAGTTCTGAGTGGATTGTTTTACATTTGCTTGGTCAAATGTTTTAGTCCTCTAAGTGTTGCTCATTTCTGGATGGACTACATTTACCCGCTGGTTGTTGTTGTCCGCGTCCAGCTTTTAGGACTTTAAACCACTTCCCCTGATGTAAAAACATTTAGAAACGTTTAGTGGACCACTGCTTGACACAATCTCTTTCCTTCCAAATGAAGTGACAATTGCAGAGGTAATTCCTTCTCCTAAAGGCACATCCCTAGTAATGTGTGAACTCAGGATCAACTCCTCTCACTATTGGAACACAATATTGGAAGACATCATACCAGACAGGCAAATTGACAGATTGACCAGAGAGGTCAATTGGCTGTGGGCAATGTGAGTCTTCGGATTTTCAAACAGCCACTCTCACAGCTTCCTGAATTCTGCAGCCCCACTGACAACAGGAATCATTAAGCTCACCAAATTCCCAGTGGAATAACTCATTATCCAATGACTTTTCATAGCTACCTTCCTGCATCCTAATCAATAAAAGATCATCACTGAAACTTGTTTGAGACATATTGCCTTACCTATACCACACAAGTCATACCAAAGGGCTATCCCAATTCGTTTCAGGACCTTTCAAATAAATATGTTGAGAACTAGTGGTGGTATTCAAAAGCTCACTACCAATTGCCAACATCAGAAATTGCCTAATATTATTGTGTCTCTTTCTACAAATATGTTACTCATCCAGATCAACGTTCTCTGCCTGTTCTTGCTCATCTACTGACCACTTCACACAAAACTGTTTTTGCAGACATTCTCCAGGATATTAATTCAGATACCACAATTGACCACCGTAATCTAAGCTTTTGGGGGGAATGAAACATGTGGTCCGACAAACCAGAAATGGATAATAATGTGTATCTCATCACCAACCTTGAAGCTCTCAATCTCCACTGACTAGCTACTGGATCCCACCACTTAGATGGCTATACTCTTGATGCAATTTAGCTTTAAAAAAAGAACTGATCACAGGTTCAGGAAATAACCCCATTTCATGGAGTGATAATCACTTCATCAACTTCAGCTCATCACACAGCTATCACTTCTAGCCTCCTCAATGAAAACACTTAAAGGATCATGGAAGAACCCCCATCCTCAACTCCTTCCAATAAGAGTTTTCTGCTGAAGGGTCTCTGACTTTTCTGACTGCAAACCAGTTCTGCTTATGACTTTCAGATGCTTTCAACAAAGTTGTTCCCCTCAAAATCTGAAATGCTGGATTAACCCAGATATGTTATTGCAAAAACAGAATTTAAATATTTTGCAAAGCAAGTGCAAAAACCACATGATCAGAATGTGAAAAACCCCTCTTAGTAACAGTACAGAATCTATAAAACTGTTCTATCAAGAACGGCATAAGAATTACAACTCACAACATCATGCCAGACAAAAAACACTTCTAAATATTCTCAGAATTCCATGATACAAACTTTAACTCAAACTGTATAGGCTACGTACCTATTTCAAGCTGTGCCACACCTCCAAACATATACAGCATACCCTTTGCATGCTCAACATACTTTCAGTAAATGAACATACAGAACTACAGCAAGCCTAACTCTATAGCCAGATTACCAGCTGGCCTGTCGCCCCGAAATATACTCAAAATGATCCTCTTGCCACCCTCTCCTGCCATACCAGCCAGCGCAATATTTACTTCACCTTTCTCAAATGGAGAATATCCCAACAAACTAAAATCATCCTACATTAAGCCAATACTAAAGAAATGAAAACTTGATCGGACCCAGCAAACTTTGGCCTCATATCAAATAGCCCAATCCCAGGGTAACTCGTTAATAAGGCAGTCTTCAATTAAAGCTGATATCCTTGAACAAAGCAGCCTGTTGTGCTCAGACCGGGTTCTGTCTTGGAAGAGGTACTGAAGCTGAGATTATTGAAATCTGCGACAGCCTCATGATTGCTGTACATTCTAACAACATCAGCCTCGTCCCTTTTCTCCCTATTATCAGCTTTTGCACAATCAATCATCAGCTCCTACTCAGAAGACCAAGTAACATAGGAATTCAAGGAATCGTCTGTAGCTGATTTGAGACCTTCTATAAGACAATCTTAATTATCACTCTTCCTTAGTTATCACAATTCAGTAATCAAACAGGTATCCCTCAAGAGTCAGTGATGTCCTCCCTGCTTTTTAATGTGTACATTTACCCACAACCAAAGTTCATCAATTCCTAGCTACAACTAGGCGGACATCATGATGACGAGTCGAAAACTGGACATGCCTATCCAAATAAGGACTCAGCTAAGGCCTACAAACTTTAGAAAGATGGAAGATATTCCACTTTAGTATCTACTCAAGAATATTGTTTGTAAATGATATTATTAGAAAAATATTGTGGGACAATAGGATAAGAATAGAATTGTATTTACTTATTTGGAAACATTGATGTATACAATATAGATTTCTTCACCATCATTGTTTATAATATCTGTTTTATTTTATTAGTGTAATTACATTTATCTGTTTCAGATAACTTGTCTGATTTCGTAAATGGCTGTGGAGTTACAGATACAAACAAGTTCTTCTACTTGTCTGGATAAAGGATCCACTTTCCCACGTTTGTTTCCTATGCCGTAACAAACCTAATAGTGAAACCTAGAAAAGAACTGAGGCCACCTGGCACTTGCATTTCCTGGATATAAGATACCCTAAGTTCCAGTGGTTGGTCCTGATGTGAATATGATTCTTCACTCCTTTTAAATAATGTTTCCAATAGAATAAGGCTTCCTTTACTGCTAAGAGGTTTCTGTCGTAAATGGTGTTGTTGATTTTGGTAAAAATTAAAGTTCAAGAATGATATGCCACTGGGTGAATTTCATCAGGTTTAGGATATTTCTGTGAAAGAACCACCTCATAGTGAAAGAGAAAGCATCTGTTTCCATAATGAAGGGCAAGTTACAATCTAGATATCTGACGATGGGTGCAATCTTAATTGTTCCCTTAAGGTTTCAAAGGGAGTCTCTTGCTCCTTGCCCCTGTGAAACCTCTTTTGGTTTGAGCTTTGAAATGGGACACACATTCTTGGAAAAGTGCTGCATAAAAGGCCTATAGAAAGCGGAGAACCTCAAGACCCTCTGACCTTCTTAAACAGTTTGAGGGAGGGACCAATCACGTATAGCCTTCACCTTTTCAGAGCCAGATATATATTCCGTCTTGTGAGACACAAAACCACAGGAAGGCCCCTTTGGGTACTTCAGACAGACACTTTTCCAGCTGTGCAAAGAGTGACTGTTCTCTCAGTCTTCCTAGCACTTCTCTAACATGTATGCAATGTTCTTCCAGATTCTGTGAAAAGATCAGGATATCATCAAGATATAATGATGTACACATTCAATAGATCTCTGAAAATAAAGGTCATTTACAAAATGCGGAAAACTGCAGGTGTGTACCAGTTCTCAAAAAGCATCACTAAAATGTCTGTATCTCTTGTTGAAAGCCGCCTCCCATTCATCTCCTGGTGAATCCTCACTAAATTATAGACGTCAAAAAACTTACAATTAGAAAAGAATCTTTGCTGGGAGGCGCACGCGGCGGCTGAACAAGATGGCCGCCTAGATCGGGAGCACCTCACGTTGGCAGACGATATGAGCTATTTGGAGCCGATTTATTTCGCAATTGTGCCGGAAAAACTGGTGTTTTGAACATCAGAAGGCAAGGTGATCCTACATTGCAGCTTCAATAGCATTTTGGCGATTACTGTGACCTTTTTTCAGGTCCTTTCTCTTTTTTCTCATTACGGCAGCCATTTTAGTGCATTTGGCTTCTAACTGAGGAGATTATTTGCTCCTTCTATTTTTCTGATGTATTGACGCAGGAGCTTTTGCCATTTCACTCTGCTACTTTTAAGGATCTTTTACGATGCTGTGCACTTCTTTGGCCTTACTGCTGTGCTCTACATTGCCTACATGAGGCTCACCATGCTGAGATAATTTTTCTCCTCCATTCTTAATTCTTCTGCAATGCTTTACCTTTTCTGACATTGGAGGCAGGGGTCTGTTGTTTCAGACAATTTTTCCTTCTATTTTTGGGTTGAACCCCCCTACACGCTTTATGGGCAGATTGAAGAAACTTAAAGCGTCTCCTCTTCACGCTACCTCCTCTTCACAGAAATTAACGTTGTTCTTAAAATCAGCCAACTGTCCTTTGAGGGGTACTCCATCTACACCAGACATGTCATACTCATACTCTTTATCAGCAAAAACTGCTCCGACAGCGTCCTCTTCTACCCGCAACTGAGTTAAGCAGGACCCCACACTCCTGAGAAATCCTCTTCTCCTATTTTTTTTTGACCTGGTTCTTTGTAGAGGAAACAAACATGTGCATTCAGAATTTGGATGACAAATGGTCTCAAATGGAATCCTGAGTCACGGTTCTTGAACAATGTGTCACTGATATACATGATGATTATTTGAAAATTGCAGTATGGGAGAAAGAGGTGGCGATACTGAAGGCTCACTCTGAAGACTTGGAAAATAGAAATAGAAGGAATAACCTCTGCCTCTATGGTCTTCAGATAGGACTGGAGTGAACGTACCCAGTTTCCTTTTTTAATTCTTTTTTGCCTCAGCTGGTGGACCTAACTGAATCAACACACTTGAATATTCAGAGGACTCATCGCCTGGGTCCTCGCCCTCTCTCATCTTCCTCGTCATCCAAACCCAGAGGTGTCATCATGTATTTTCTGGAATTTACGGATCTATTGAAAGTCCTCAACACTGCAAAAGCTAAAAAGCAGCTTCTATGGCAAAGTTCTAAAATGTTTACTTCACAGGATGTCTCGAGAGCTACAGTTGCCAGGAGGAAAGGAGTTCCTAGATCTTCGTCCTCAACTACGCTGTTTGGGAGCCCGCTTTGGTCTTTGTTCCATCCTTGCCTCTTCAAAGTAACAATCTAGAACAAAACTTCTTCCTTCACTGTTCCTGCAGAACTGCAACAATTTCTTCATCTACATTTTTCTAGCTCTATGGAGACTTCTGCTTCTTCATCAAGATGAATTAATTTTGTGCTGGAGGGCCTACGCCTGCATAATATCCCAGTTTTTTGGATGTTATTTCTCTTATGTACGCTTATGCTCAATCTCTTGTGTTTTTCTTAAAACCATAGTGTTTTTTTACGATTACTGACTAACCTTCTTGTTTCTTTTCAGGTTCCTTGAGGGGCATATTTACAAGCAGGCGATAAACAATTATCGCCGCTTTTGCAGCCTTTTTTCGGCTGAAAAGCAGCGATAATTTTATCGCCTAATTACCAAGGCCATGCTAACGCGTGAAACCTTGCTTTAGCGTCAGGATTCCTAACGCCCAGCTTTGCATCTCTAATGAGATGCAAAGTGGGCGTTTCTGACCTAACATGACAGGAGAAATGTCCTAAGCGACATTTCTCCTTTCATCAAGCCCCACGCTATAAAGCATAGCGGCAGGAAAAGTAGCGATAACCCCTGTTATCGCTACTTTCCTTACGCCTGCTTCAGGACTGACTTAGCCATGATATCCTATGGAAGGTGGATATCATGGCTAAGTTTGTGAGTCCCTATCAGCAAGCTAACGCCACATTGCGTGAGATTATCGCTGGGTTTCCAGCGATAATCTCACATTAGGCAGTTATCGTGAGGATTTTTATCGCTGAGGAGATAAGCGTTGCTAATAGCACGCTATCTCAACGATAAAAATCCACGTTACCCGGCGATAATTATCCTCACGCTAAGAGCGCTGAGCGATAATTATCGCCGGGTGTTGCTGATATGCTCCTTACTTTGTTATGTTCCAAGCATCTGTCGACTCGTCTCCTGTGCTGTGCTGTCCTGCCCAGTGCTGTCGTTGACTCCCCCCCCAAGTGTTCATCCTGATCAGGTATGTTTCTGCAGTCTTCATTTTGACACATACTGTTTCTCTTTCTTTGATCTTCTCTACTTTCTCTCTCACTGTTATCACCTCTATCCTTGTTTCTCTTCCTTTTTCTTCTGGTATCTTTTTAGATATTTTCATGTCTGTCTGATATACCTTATTGTCTTATAAGTCCGATACTGTACTTATATTTAAACTTGTTGCTTTATTCAGAGTTGTTTCTTGGGATGTTAAAGGAGTAATTAATCCTATAAAGGTGCAGAGAATTTGATCTCATTTAGCTAAATATTTCTCTGTCCTCGTTCTTCTTCAAGAAACTCATCTTTTCGAACTCGAGGCCTTGAAGTTTAAACGAGGTTGGGGGGTGGAGGGGTCTGTTTTAACTGCTCCTTCTTTAAATAAGAAAAATTGTGTTGTTCTTCTTTGCCACAAGAAGTTGAAATTGGTAACTGTTTCTCAAGACTTCGATCCTGAAGGCAGATGGCTTTTTGTAAAACTAGTTGTTAATGATATTCCCTTAACTATTTGTAATATTTATGGCCCTATCCAAGTTGACAAACAATTCCTTCTGGCCTAACATTTCTGAAACAAATGTATTCAACATGCTGATGACTTCTTTATCCTAGGTGGTGATTGTAATCAAGTAATGGCCCCCTTTATTGATCGCCGCTCCCCAATTACATTTATTCCCCACAAAATGCAGAAACAATTCCTATCCTTTATATCCCAGCGCCTTTTGGTAGACTCATGGAGAATCTGCAAACCCTCTCTTAAAGAATTTTCTTTCTTCTCCCCTCCTCATGGTTCTCTTTCCAGATTAGATCATATCTTTGTCTCTAAAGTGCTCTCACAAAACCTTATTGCTTCCTCCATTGAACCAACTGTAATTTCTGACCATACCCCTGTCATTACTGATCTTGATCTACTCCCAGTGCATTCCAATCCAATATATGGAGATTCAATAAATAACTCTCTCTTACTCAACCCTGTCTTTACTTCTTTTTTTAAAACTTTTTCTGAGGATTTATGTGAGGTTCGTGCTGACTTTACTACATCTCCACAATTACTTTGGGAAACCTTTAAAGCTGCTGCTCGATGTCATATTATCAATTTCGTTTCTCAGAGAAAGAAATCTCTTATTAAACAACATCAATCCCTTTTACTTGATATTAAACAATTGGAGTATCAATATTCTTCTTCTTCTTCTCCTTCTAATTTAGAAGAGCTCATCTGTGCAAAATTAAAGTTTAATGAAATTTCCACAGATAATGCCTCCTCAATCCTACTCGAAGCAGCGCCTGTTATTACGGTGGTAGTAATAAAACAAGTAAGCTTCTGGCTAATTATTCGGAAATATGCAAGCAGAGTCATGTTTTAGATTCTGTAAAAAGCAATAAAGATCTTCCTGTTTTTAAAGATTCCAAAATTCTGGCAGAATTTGTTAAGTATTACCAATCTCTCTACACTTATTCAAGTGTCCTCACTCCTTTTTATCTAGATTTCTTTCTCCTATAAATATTCTTTTCGATGTTCTTAATTCTTTACCTGACACTCTCCCTTCTTCCTCTTCTCATTCTTCCCTTGGTTCAATCCTCACCTCTGTTCCTAAGGCTTCACCTATTCATAAACATCTCCGCTCTCTATCATCTCCCAGATCCAAAACTGAGTTACAGTTACAGTGGGAATTGGATTTGGAAAGCACCTGGACTCTCCCATTTAGGAATAAGATTTGGGATAAACTCCTCAAAACCTCAAGATCTGCCTCTACTTTTCAATCTCTGTTTTTCCTTTATCATAGACTATACTTTACCACATCTCTGCTCGCAAGACTCTCCATGGATTCCTTTCCTAAATCCTGGTCTTGTGACCACCAATCTGGCGACCTTATGCATATGCTGTTTTGTTGTTCCCCCACAATTTCTTTCTAGGAAAAAGTTTGGTCTCATTTATCCCGGATATTCCCTTTAAATTGTCCATTAACTCCTCTGATACTCTTTCTCGGTAGTCTCTCTGAAGATGTCCACTCCCCACACAGTAACTTACGCTTGTTAGATCTCATGTTAGCTCTTGCCTTTCAACGGATTTCAATTATATGGAAATGTGCCTCTAATATCTCTTGTACATCCTGGTGGAATAATGTTTATCATTATCATAGATTAGATACTGCCTACTCCTCTATGTATTTTCCATCTGCTAATAGAATTTTATATTTGTTACCATTGACCTCTTTTTTGGATGATGTTGCCCATAAATCTTCTAGTTGTACTTCATTTGGAAATTTAAACCACCATGATTTTTCTATTTCTCTGCCATGAGCATTAGTTTGATACTCTTTGTTCAGGTTTTTGTATTGCATAATTTTGTGATCTCCTTTTACAGGTATTGCTCTAACTGCTGTTAAATTGGTCTTCCGGTGTTTCTATTCCCCTCCTTCCCTCTCCTCCCTTTCCTCATCATAGTTCAAAATTGTTAAACAGCTTCAATTCTTTATGACTTTTTGTTATTCTTGATTTACTGTTTATCCAAGTTTTTGTAACTGCTTTTACTATGTCATTATTCTCTCCAATAAAGCTGCTTTACCTTAAAAAAAGTAAAGCTCTTTGCTGATTTGATCTGATCTAATAGTATGGAAATCAATGGTAAAAGGTACCTATCTCTGATTGTGATGGCATTAAGTTCTTAGTTGTCTATGCATGGTCTGAAGTCACTCCTTAGTGTGGAATTGAGGAACTAGAATGATTAATTCACCCCTTCTCTAGGTTTTCAGCTACGTATTCATGAAGGGTCTCATCTTCTTGTACTGTTAGCAGGTACATCGACTCATGAGGAATTTTTTCTCCTTGAATCAAATCAATGGGACTTTCATAAGTGCGATGGGGGGCAGTTGTTCCGCTTCTCTTGTACTGAAGAACTGTGGAACTCCTTATATGCCTCTGGTAACTTGAGTTTTTCTTTCTTCTTTTAGGACTACAGGTGAAAGGAAATAGTACCTTTTCTAATCGCTTCCGAGGAAAGCAGCTTTTAAGGTAATTCATCGTATGAAAAAACTGATGATATGTTCTTGCTAATCAATAGAAGGGATATGCTTTTGAGACCAAAGTGTACACAGAACAATGCCAAAAGCTGGAGTTTCATGTGGTCAAACTGAATTGCTTAAAAATGTCCCAAACCATTCTTTAGTAAGACATTTCCCAGCAAACATCTCCTGAAATCCATGGTTTCTCATTTATTCCCATGAAAGGTTCCCGGACCTCTTTACACTGTTTCTTTAGACAATGTCTTTCATGTAATCCCTAGTTCATAAAGCACCATGATGCACCACAGTCAACGGGACCCAATGTGGAAAGTGGGTCCTGGCTGGTGAGAATCTGCATGGTGAGTTGGAAATGCTCTCTGGCAAATTCTTTACTGATGGGGACGAACTTTGAAATATTGCAAAGACTTGACTGGGGTTCATCCTTTCATGTCAAGTCCTGAATTTTCCAATCAGACTTGGACTTTCTTTATCAAAATGCCCTTGCTTCTTGCAATAAATGCAAAGGCCTTGTTTTCTCCTCCATTCTTCTCCTCCGTAGATATTGTTCTATGACTATTCCTTAAATATATGGCGTTATCAGTGGAACTTATGTCTTCTTTAGTGCTTATACAGAGATAGGAACAGATGTCTTTGTGAGAAGTCAATGTCTTTCTTCCCTTCTCAGAGTTTAACATCAATTTATAATGTGAGATCAATAAGAGCCGTAGTGGTTGTTGGTCTATTTACCACAAAGAAAGAGCTTCCTTTAAACCCTCACAAAGGCCTTGTTAGATTGCCGCATCTGTAAACTAACCTGTCAATGCTAGCACTGCAATTAACTACTGTAAACAGCTATTATGGCACTAGAACACTTGATTCTCCTTGCCTTGTTGAAGGGAGAATGAAGCAGTGTGTATTGCGCCTTCATTTATCTTTTCCCCAAAAAAGCTTTAAACTGCTTCACAAATGTTCCGAAGCTCGACAACAGAGGGTTTGGTTTAAAATTAAAGGAGTCACCCAAGCTAAAGCATCTTAAGTAAGACAAGACCTTAGATTGATCAGTTGCAAATTGTTCTTGTTGTGCCATAAAGAGAATATTTAATTGAGCCCAAAATGCTTAAAAATGTTATGGATCTCTAGTGTGCTTTTCAAGTGGAGCTAAAACTGAGGACACACAAGGTGCCATCCCATAAGATTTGTTACTAGATTACTCCCTTCTATATCCATAGTGGTATGTAGCACCGCTTTTTAAAGTGTGGTGTGATGTAATGACGCTATGCATTATACAGTGATATTCTGCATCATGCCTTCATGGTTTGTGCCATGCAGGCTTGTGCTATGTCACAATCCTTGGGATCAAATTACTAAGCTTGAAAAGAACATCGCACAAGTCAGCACTATTATTTTTTAATTAAATGCAATGCAGCATCTTTTTTGGTAAATTTAGCCCATAGTATGGTTCCTTTAATACGCTCAGAACTTTACACAATGTTAGTTAGATTGGAGTGGGAACAGTCATTCTGACTCCATCAGAATTGAGCACTTTCCCCAATGTTTCAGGATTGAGAGGGCCTAGTAAATCTGACCCCTCCAGAGTCCAGCACTTCCCTCGATGTTGTTTAGGTTTGAGTGAGAATAGTAAATCTAACCTTTCCAAAGTCCAACATTTTCCCCTATGCTACTGAAGTACCGTACAGAGTACTTTACTCCTGATGTGGTGAAGGTATTCGGTCCACCAAATTTAGAGACTTTCCGCCGACCCAGCAAACATCTGTTGCATTTCCTGAAAGTGCTGTCATGGTGGTTCTTGGAAATCATGGAGCAATCCATCAAACTTTCAATTTTTTTTTTTTTTCCAAAACCCCCAAAAAACTCAGAGTGGGATTTTGTTTTTGAAAAACAAAAGTGTCCTCTTGCCATTGGAGTTTTCTCCCGTGGAGTGCGCTAATTTAGCTTTTTTCACAGCCCCTTACTGTCAGGTTTCACCTGGCAGTGACAGACAGTGACAACTTGCCATTTGTCTGCCCACTCAAAATAGGGTGGGCATAAAAATAACAAAATCTCTGAAGCCATTACTCTGCTGGGCCATCGGAGGTGTTTGTTGGTGGCGGAGATGGAGTAGTCTCTGCCATTGGTACACTGATGGTCAGCGTGGAACTTCACTTTAGTCAAGAGAGTACTCTATTGCTATTGTGATAGAATACTTCTCCACCAATCTCTAAATCGGGCCATTAATCCCTGAAAGGATTTGACCTGTAAGTCTTCAGAAAAAGCCTCTTCATGTTTCCACAAAACAGTATAAACAAGTACAGTCATTTAAATTACCACTTTTCAGGGGAATAGCTGACTAAGACCCAAGATGGCTGCCTCTTTTGTGAGCTCCCAAAATCGGCTCTACTTGGTCACCCATTATGATGAACTGGTGCTTTGTGGAGCCTGCTGGAGTCCAGAGGGGACACTTTTGTGATCTCGGCTTCAGTTGAATTGCTATTGTAGGATTCCCTCTATTGCCAGACAGACATCAGCAGTGTACGGTGCACATGCAGCAGGCTCAACAGTGGTGGAAAACCAAGATACATGCTGTCTCTTGCAGCATATGAGGGCAAAAAATCTTACGTCCACTGGCTGAGAGGGAAGGCAAACCAAGCGTCCTGAGTGCTGTGATTTAACAACATCCACTGTAGCTTGAGTGTAACCAGACCCTGCTTCCAACTCCCTGCAGGCAGCCAGCCCCATGCTGCACACAGCCTTTGGCCATGAACAGTGACAGGCTGATCACAGGGCATGGCCTGTCACCAGGCCTATGGCCAAACACCCAGCAGGCCGTAAACCACGCACCACATACAGCCTTTGCCGTGCGCAACATAGGGTTGAACTTCGGGCCCCGGAGACCCCCTCCCCTGGGGCTAAAGCATATATATTAAGTGGAGGGGCGAATGCAGTCCCCTCCCCGACCGTTAATTGGCCCCAGGAATTCTATCCTCTGGGGAAAACTACAGTTAAATAGGAGAGAAGGGCATGCAACCCCCCTCCCAGAACCTTTATAGACCCCAGGGCCCACATCCCATGGGGGCAAATACAATATAAATTGGGAGAGGGGCAATGCAACCCCCTCCCCAAGCCTTCTTGTTCCTCTGGGGACCCATCCCATGGGTCCAAAATCTAAGGGGAGGGTGGCGTGCATTCGTCTTCCCAAAACCTTATTAGGCCTGTGGGTCCCATCCCCAGGGCCAAATATAATAATAAAAGGGAGGGGGCCATGCACCCTCCCTCCACATATCTTATTAGGCCCCAGGTATCCCATCACCTGGGCCATACAAACAAAGAAGGGGAGGGGGGCATCTGACCCCCTTCTCAAGCCTCATCAGTCCCTGGAGACCATATCCCCCAGAGCCTTATGTATTTTAAAGGGGAGGTGTGGCCACATGACTCAAATCCGGAATCACATTAGGCTATGGGGAGCCCATCTCCCAGGTCCAATTTTTTTTAAATGGAGTTAGGTCACGTGGTCTCCCTCTCCGAGCCTCATTAGGGCCTGGGGACCCCATTCCTGAGGGCCTTAAACATTTTCAAGGGGAAAGTGGCCATAGCCGGATCTGGTGGCTCAGTGCACTAATGCATCCATGGCAGGGTCCTGTGTTTGATCTCATGATCACAGGTTCAAATCCTGGTGGGTCCACTCAGCCTTTCATCCATCTGAGGTCGATAAAATGAGTACCATTGAGGTGGGTAACAATAAACATCTGTTATTCAGCATCAAGATGCCTCCGGGTTAACATGCGCTTTACAAATATATGTTATGTTACATGGTCCCCCTCCCAAGACTCACTATGCCCTAGGGACCCCATCCTCAAGGGACACTTTTATTTGAAGGGGAGGGGGCGGCATTGTCCCCCTTCAAGCCTCATTAGACCCAGGAGACACCATCCCCTAGAGCCTTTTTGTAAAGGGGAGGGGAGCCATGCGGCCCACTCCCCGAGTCTATTGTGGCCCCAGGGCCCACATCCCCGTGCTGGCATTTATTTAAGGTGAGTGCCCCAGTGCCTAACCAGGGCACCCACCATGCATAATGTTGCAGTCTTCCATAGACTTCTTTAGGGAGGGCTACAGCAAAAACTGCTGAATGGAATTGCACCAATCTTAGCAGGACGCCAGATCTTGGTCTGCAGATTGTGCTTTTTGTGATTTGGTGTAAATTCGTCCAGTAGCTTTTGATAAATTAAGGTTACAAAATATTTGAATATCTGGACAGTTGGGTTCGAGAGGCTCTCGCAAGAGTCCCTCAAACCTAATTTTCAATAATAGAGCATTGTGATTGGCCCAGGAAGCTTATTTTCCCTTATGCCATCTCACTACTGCGGGAGCCATACTCCAGCGGAGGTGAGCACTCCGATTGTCTGCCAGCAACATGAGACAAACGTTGCTGGCAGCCATTACAGGACTTTGGGACTTAGTACCTTGTCCTGAAGCTATCAAAAAGAATATATACAAGGGGACAGTGTAGTAATACCCAGATGGACCTCCCTTGGGCCAAAATTGAAACCTCCCCCCAGCAATTTCTGCCGTAATCCAGCGGGACTCGTGCAGGATAAAAAAAAACATGGTGACCTGGAGTTGAATGTTTTAATTTAGGGGAGGGGGCGCACAGCCCCATTTATTTAATATGGGGAGGGGACAACCTGACTGGGCTGCCTGGAAAGCAGGCAGGCAGCTGAGTAAGCCACAGAAGCCAGAATCACCCTCAGGGGATCTGGATTGCCCGGCGTTGTGCTGCACCCTAAGTGGAAACCCACTAGAAGATCACAGATGCAGTATTACTGAGCAATCCAGAGAGTCTTGCTGTATTTTCAGAGGTTTTGGGGACATAGGAAGAATGTGGAGTTCTTAAAAATCCCATTAGGGCGGACAATAGTGAGAACCTTTGGGAGTTTGTTTATGACTCTGGTCTGACACCGGGTAAGAAGGTACTTCTGCGCTCCCTCAAAGAGCTGAGATCCGACATAGAAAAGAAAGAGGACAAACACCACAGCAATAACTGTGAAAGCTGAGGAAGAGTAATTGAAAGTCGTTTCAGGCAAGGAGCAAGGAACACAGCAGACAGCGCTGAGACTCCATGGGCTGTGGAGCCACACTATTGCTCCCAAAGGTTAAGATCTTTTGTCCTTTAAAACAGTGGTGACAGAATGAATCCTCAAACTCAATGCAAAACTGGAGCAATTGGATAATTCATGCCGGTATCCCCTCATTGGAATAGTAGGTACACCTGGAACCACAACAAATAAGAATCTACCAGAGGAAACACGTGGATTGATGCTGGGGTAATGGATTGAGATGAGCACACTCTTCACCAGGTGATGCGATCGGTGTGCCTCATTCCCTCTAAACCGTGAAGGTAAGCCACCACTGTTGGTGACACAGCAATGGAAGTTTTACAATTGTCAGATTATGTAGTGATTTCCCTCCTGGGCCCACTTTGGTTTTCCCTTAGTTTTGTATATTAGATGTTTTATGCTGCCTCTGCTTTACACAGGCACACATACCTCATTTGTTTTCATGCCATTATGTTAGGAATACGCTGTACATGTTGTTTGTTATTTAGTGATTCTTTTCGGGATTCAGTCTGCACATTTTGTACAAGGTTGCCTGGAATACATAGCAATGTGGTGTACTGTTTTCTTTGTTGAGTCAGCAACAGCTCCTAACATTTTAGACATAACATTGTAGCACAACTGCAACCTTCCAACCCAGTAGTTTTATAATATAAATGGTGCCTCATCCCCTTAGGGGCAGAGAGGAGAATTCTGACAGAGACACTTATCCTGGATCGAATGCCCCCAGAGCCTGACATGCAGCATTGTGTAAACTGAGTTTACACTTCTAATGCAGACCACCTAACTATATACACCAGGTATGGGGCCTGTTGCGAATCCCAGAGATCACTTATATATCCCCATGCTCACACAGTAAGGGTAGGCCTAGACAGATAAATCATTTTCCATGGGGAGGATGTTTACTTTATACGGCCTGATAGTGATGCTGATAACTTTGTTTAGTTTCATCTGACTAGTGATTGCATCACATTTGCTTCATAATAGACTGTGATAGTTTCAATAAATGCATTGCAAACCTTCTTCATGTCTTTCTTTTGTTTACTAAGGGCATGCATGAGTGAAAGACAAAAGCTGATGATCTGTTTCCACGGTTCCCTTGGGGACTAGAGGGTCATGTTCTAGGTTGCCAAAATCCCCTGTTACTCTGTGAAGGTAGAGGTTCAGATGAGGCACTGCAAGGCAGCCAGGAATTGGGCAGACAGACACTGATGTAAAGTGACTCAGTCCCTATATTCTAATGTCCTGTCATCCCAAGGCACAGTTCTGCATTCCCCAGCAGAATCCCGGTGACATGATGCCACCAACGATTGGTCAGGTTCTTTTTTAACAGGTCTCTTGAGTAGTACTTGTGCATGCCAATGGTACCCTCAGAACTCCTCCGGAGATGTCTGTGTTGTTGGGGATTTATCCTCCGCAGTATTTTAGGGAGCACCTAATTTGTTCTGTTGATTGCTCAAGCTTGAACCTTTAAAGAGATTACCCATATTAGTGTTTGCACTCTAGTTCCGTTACAGTTTTATGAAAGGTGGCACCACAGCCTATACAGATAGATGACAATTGCAGACCTTTTTGCATGCACATTTAAATTTACATGGCCATGGCAGTGTAAGCGGTGACATAATCTTCGTGGTTGAATCCCATGATACCTATTGTTTGGAGGTATTTTATTTCTGGGTCAATTTTCCAGCTGTGGATGCTAATGCAGGAACTTTTTTATGAATACACTAACGTTGTACCACCACGACAATACAAAGCGTATCAGCTCTTAGAAATTCCCCTTTCACATTGGGAACATCATAATTGGTTCCAAGGCACCCTAATACACATACTTAGTCATGTACGAACCCCAGAGATAACTTATATGGTCCAGATGTCCCCTTAGTAATGAAGGGGCCATCTGGCTAGTGTTAGCTGGCTATACACCATTTCCAAATTTACAAAATGTCAATGCTAATGAGGTAGTGCAATTATTCGATTGTATAGTTAGACTAAATAGACGCTTAAATCAATTTGTTTCGAGCACCGTGATGGCTGTCCCAGCAAGGGCATAGTTGCCTGCAGTACCTACAATAAGGCCTATATTTATTCATTCAATTATGGGTTAAATGTTCACACACCGTGAGGAAATTTCTTTTTGGATAGCCCAAAATATTTATCAGATTGAAGCTGTGTTTCCCCTTATGGAACCACAAGACAAGCACAGAATATTCCCTTGTGCTTACCCCATGGGATGGTTCCCCAAATAGGTGACTGTAACACTTGGGCCACAGTCTTTGCTGCAGTCTATACAATCACTCATGGTACTCCGTCTATGTCAGTGTTACCAGAAGTGTTAAAACAAATACAGAATGAACATGGGGCAGCTGCATGGGGATGAAACTAATGGGAAACTTTACCTTGGTCTCCTCAATGATTCTGTCGCACATTAAAGGTGAAGCAGCTTCTTTGTCTATATGCCAGCGGATTACGTAGATTACGCCAATCAACCAGGAACATGACTTACCTATAATTATTGCTGAAGTATATACTTCTATAGGTCACAACAATTTGGGAGCCAAACCAAATAAAGCACAACTTGGCAAACCTAGTTCCGACAAGGAAACTGCCAAGCAGAATCCGAAGTTTGCTAAAAAACAATGGGGAAAAAATGAAACCTAAAGAAACGGCTAGGTTTGCTGCCATTGAAGCCCTCAGATAGACAATATAATTTGCATGATTGCACACAGTTGAAAGCACCAGCTAGCTATCGGCATTCTGATACTCATGCTTCTCTTTCCTTTAAGGACTTGTCTGAAAAACAGAGGAGGATGTTCTGATCGCAGACAGTAATAGTACGTGAAACAGAAAAATGACTCACAATGCTTGTCTGACGTGAAGATAAAGATGGAGGACAAAACCTCCAGAATTTAAGCCCGAATTTCAGAAAAAGAAAGTTGCTGCTATTCCTGCAAAATATGTCACAAACAATGAGAACTCTCCTCTTGAACAGGAGCTAGGAGGTGACTCTCCTCAACAGGTTGGCAGAGGTCACTATTGTGTTCCGGACCCTCCCAGGATTTATTGCAGCAAAAACAACTGATCACTACATTACAGTTGAAACCCTAGACAGGTACATAGGGCCCGATTCACAGAACTAACTTAAGACAAAATCCTAAACTTACTACCATTTTGGTATTCACAGAAGGCACTGACTCAATTTGGTATTCACAGAAGGCACTTACTCATTTCGGTATTCACAGAAGTTAGGAGTCCTAACTTTAGGACTCCTAAATGCCTTCTGTGAATACCGAAAGTCTTAAAGTTAGGATTTTTCTCAGTTTAGGAGTAGTAAAGTTAGGACTCCTAACTTTACTATTCCTAAACTGAGAAAAATACTAACTTTAATTTTGCAATACAAAATACACACAGTACGGCACTTATAAATAATATAGTCCATACAAAAATTAAAGCAATTGTAGATATTTCCAGTGTTTTTGTCTGCCAGAATATAGTGCCTGAAAGCAGAGATTGGACTGACTTCACAGTGCTAGGCTTTCAGAGTCGGTTTGATCGACTCCCCATGGTGTATAAGAACAGTCCAGGACTGTTTGCTGCCTTCATTGTTTCCGTTCTACATGATATTGACCCAGACACATTGTCCTATGTGAATGATATCTACCTGATGGATGATGAGATAAACACACATTTGGCCAGTGTAGATCCAATAATTTGGGAATTTACCAAATATGGCTATAAGTACATTTTGGTGTGATGTTGGACGATCAATTACAACCACAAGCAAATCACACACAGTTTTTAGGGGACTGCACAGAGCAGTTGGCTGAACTAAAAGCCTGACTTCCACTACAACATACTGAGCCTGAATTCCCCACACTTATAGTGTGCGATTCGTATTAATCTGTCAGGTCTTTTAATTACAATTTGCATTATTGGCACCAGAATGGATTCAAAGATTCTAAAGGTAACATTATAAAGCATAAATTGCTTTGGGAGAAGTTGGTAGACCTAAAAGATAGGTTACCACAGACTCATGTCATTCATACATTGAGTCATCAATATTTGGGAACACATGTTGTAGGAAATTCTTTGGCAAATGAAGCGGCCAAATCTGCGGTTGCGACTGCAACAGTTGCTGTGACTACTTGTTCTCATATGAGGGTAGATGACGATATACTGGCTGCCATTAATACTATACCCAACAGCATTACTTAACCCAGGGGCTTTCCAGCTAAATATACATATCATTTAAGCAAACTAAAATTTCCCTTTGTTATGATTTCAGGGGTTGGTGATCATTTAATTCCCAACCAAGACCACATTCTAGCCTTAGTGATAGTTGCGCATTAAAGTGCTGCTTCCACACATGCAGTTGTGGTGGCTACAATTAACTTACTACAGCAACATTATTGGGGGCATGGCTTATATAAAAAGGGCAAGAAATGCGTACTTTGTTGTGACATTTGTCAACAAATTCAAAGTTTTACCATGGCATTCAACCGCAGAAACACCTGTTGATTTCCCAAAAACTTTGTGGCTGCTTTAATTTGGACCATTGTGGTCCTCTTAATTCGGATGGAGCATTTACATTTATCCTACTTGCAATTGATTCTTGCTCCAGATTCCTCTGGGTATAGCCACAATGTTCAGCTGACTCTTGCACTGTTATTAACGATTTACAAGTCTTTATCTGGACACATGCATTCATTACATTCTACTAGGACCAGGGCCGTGCTTTTGCCTCTAAGGCTTACAGGAATATCATGGCTTCCCTCAGTGTAGAGGTGCATTACTCTTCCCCCTACTGTCCTGAGGGAAATTCAGTAGTGGAGAGGACGAACTATGACAGCTAGGGTGCTAGGTTCAGGGCACAGTAGGATCCATCACCTGTATGGGGTACAAAGGGCACTTATAATTTCCCTAAAAGATCTCTGGGTGGCCAGACCCCATACGAGGTCCTTTTAGGCATCAAAAATGTAATTTCCAGACCTTGACGGTTCAATATCATGGTAGCAGCCACACCCTTTGATGTAATTGATCGTTGTGTTGTCTTACAGGATTTACAAAACTTCAGCTATGGACAATCTAATGAACAGTTCAAGACGTCTGCCTTTACCAGAATCAAGGAGCAGCCAGCACCTTTCGGATGGATTCCACTAATTGGGGCTCTCGTTCAAGAAAAGATTGATGTGAAAGAGGAATTTGGCCCATCATACCGTCCACCTGTGTCAGTCCTTGGCATTAAAGAAACAAGAACTGTAATAATGCCACTGCTTGCTGGTTCTAAAGACAATCATTTTGTGTCCAGTGATCACATCAAGCTGCATCATGTGGAAGATTCTAAATAGTAGGCCACAAGGAGTCCTTGGTTGTTCCCTAACTCCTCTCTCTACCATGCAAGAATTTCAAAGCTATTTCATCCCATTGGTGGGGATAGGCGTAGAATGGACTTCAGTTAATTCCTAATACTACTACAAATGGCAGTCATACAATGGCAGTGAATACTTACTTACTACTGTGCCTCCAGCGGATGATGCCATTTAAACAGATCCACCCCTTGTGGAATCTACCAGTTCTCCTATTGCACCTTTGGCTCCTGTTTTTCAACAAAATGCTTCTGGTTATTATATGGGAACAGATGATTTTTCATGCGACTCTTTTGACAGTTCCACTATTTTAAACACTCCACCTACATGGGCCTGTGTTTTCTTTTTGTGGCTGACACACACTTATCTTGTTCCTCCTAGGGTATATGGTTGGATAACACTTTCCTTGGTTGTTCTATTTGTTTGGATTGGATTTTTGACTGTTTACTTATTGCTAATACATGGCCATTACCTTCCAGAATGCTCTGCCACAGAACTGGTCGATGTGGTGTTAACGCCTCACTCAACTTCACATGAACTGAAAAGAGACCTGTCCCTTGTGAACATTCCAGCTGTCCTAGTAACTGATGATATTGTTTGGAATAAGGTCCCCTATGATATTTTCGTCCCTACAGAAATACTGCAGATTCATTTTATCTTTTTTTTAGAACTTTATTTATTTTTTTCATTTCAAAAGAATTTTATTATTTTAAAAGCGCAATATGAAACATAAGATACAGGCCAAAGTGATACAATTGATATCGGACAATAAGGTAATAAATACATTATGATAAAACTAATTAATAGGGAAACAAATCAATGTCATTCATTAATCTGCAGATATCAGATAAATAAGTTACTTAAGGAGGGAAGACCCAAAATGATATCTGGCAAAGAAATATATCAAAAGTATCACCCACAGATGGCAAATTAGGGAAAAGAGGGAAGAGAAGAAAGGAAGAAAGCAAAGGCGGAAAGAGTAGGAAAGAGAAGAAGAAAGAGAAAGAGAGACAGAGAGGAGAAACAGAAGAGGAGAGGATTTCCAAAGGAATCACCCAACACAAGACAACACTAACCAGACAAATCAAAGGGATATTGCGCCACCAACCCTTCAGAGGCCAACTCCATGTATGAATCTAAGGCTTTCCAAACACCAGAGGAAATAGAAGGAGAAAGATGAGCATGGTCAACTGACGTATGAGCACTACGTAGAAAGGAAACCCAAGCCCACCAAGTATGATAAGAGACGGACGAAAAGGATTTCCACTCCATGAGAATTACTTTGACTGCAATAGTTAACAAGAGGTCCAACAACTGTAACTCCATGGGATCTAAAGGCAGAGGGACTGGGGACGCCAACGGACCCAAAAGAATTAATGGAAAAGACAGCTGGAATTTGATGTTAAAGATGAGCATGAGGAGTTTGTGAACTAAATCCCAAAAGGAATGGAGAAGGGAACAATCAAGGAACATATGTTGAAAATCACCTGGTAAAAGCCCGCAGCTCCAGCACAAATTGTCTTCTTTAAGATTAAGTGAATGCAGACGAATGGGAGTCCAGTGAAGAAGATTAATAGAGAAAAACTTAGACTGCGTTAGGGAAGGGGCAATTTTGTTACGAAGAGAAAATTTACCAATATTTTGCCAGGTATCAGGAGAGATATGAGCAGTAACACTCTGATCAAAATGATGTACCCATTTTTGCTGTGTGACAGTTTGGGAGGGGAGTGAAGAGGACGATAAAAATTTGTAAATCCGAGACGCAACGTGACCAGTCCTAATCCAAAGCTGAAAAAGCGTAATCGTAGGGGAAGAAGGATGAAGGTGTAATTTAGCAAGTGCAACCTTAATCTTAAGAAAAGTATAAAAATCTAAATTAGATAAAGAGAAATGTTGAGCAAGGGATGAGAAAGGGGAAGGATCGTTATTAGAATCATAGAGATGTTTAACAAGTGAAACACCCTTCCCAGCCCAGTAAGACATCAACTCAGGGTCAATATTAATTTTGATTTTAGAATTGCGCCAAATAGACGACCATCTAGTTTTATGTAATGGAATTGCTACTCTCTTATCAACCTTACGAACCGCAGCAATAGTGTCTAAAATAATAGAGCGAGAGAATGGAATAGAAAGGGTGTTTGTGGTTAAAAAGGATGCAGTCGGCAGTGGGGAGGCCAATTCCTGTTCTATTGTCAACCATGCTGGAGCATGAATAGATGTAGAAGAAAACCAAAGGGCACCCTGGGACGCCAGAAAAGCAGTTTGATACTTCCCCCAATCAGGAAAATTACAGCCGCCCATATCATAAGATTTCCGTAAAAATTTATAAGCAATCCTAGCCCTTCTATCATTCCATAAAAATTTAGAAGTAAGCAAATCAAGTTCATGAAAGAAGGAATCAGAAAGCCTTACTGGAAGCATAGAGGAAACAAAATTAATAATAGGAGTGATCATCATTTTAAGGGTCTGCATACGGCCCCACCAAGAAATATGCTTCGGAGACCAATTTTCTAAGAGACGTCTCACCTTAAGAATAGTTTGGGATTCATTGTAAATAGCCGTAGCATATAGGGTGGAACAGAAATGGATACCCAGATATTTTAGCTGTTTAGATTGCCATTTAAAGCCCGCCGAACCCATATGAGAGGAGAAGCAATAAGCATTTAAAGGAAACATCTCTGTCTTATCTTTGTTCAGAGTGTATCCTGAGACTTTTGAAAAAAGAGCAATCGTATCCGAAATAGCAGGAATGGCCAGTGCAATATCATCAGAAAAAATGAGATCATCATCTGCGTATGCAGCTGTTTTTAATTGATGAGACCCAAAAGAGAACCCCTTAATATCTGGATGCGAGTCAATCATTCTGAGGAGAGGATCAATGGATAACAAAAATAAGAGAGGGGACAAAGGACACCCTTGTCTAGTGCCCTGACACAGGTTAAAAAAGGAAGACGTAGCACCATTCACCCGTATATTAGCCCTAGGACGGGAGTAAAGAGACATAACCATACGAATAAAGGACTCACCAAGATTATGTGCACATAGAACAGCTCTTAAAAAAGGCCAAGAGACCTTATCAAAGGCCTTTTCAGCGTCAAGGGCCAAGGCTGCCGCCGGAAGATTAGATCACTTAGCGGCACCAAGAATATGACAAAAAGTACAAATATTATCCCGTGCAAGACGCCCCTTTACGAAACCTGTTTGTGAAGGATGAACCAATTGGGGAATAAAGGACTCTAAACGTTTAGCTCGAATTTTAGCAAAAATCTTGGCTTCCATGTTAAGAAGGGAAATGGGACGAAAATGTTTGGGATCTGCGTGATCCTTCCCTTCTTTGGGGATAACTACAATAGTAGCATCAGCCGCGGAACCAGACACAGAACCATCCTTAATAAAAGCATCAAAAACGGATTGGAGTTTCGGAACAAGCACGGGAATAAAGGTTTTATAAAACGCAATAGGATAAACATCAGGACCAGGAGCTTTACCAGACCGAGTAGCTTTGATCGCGGAAATGATTTCATCAGAAGTAATCGGGCAATTTAATGATTGATTATCTTCCTCCGAAACAACTTTCAAAGGAACCGACTTCAAGAACTCCTGACATTGTTCAAAAGAAGCTTGAGCCGACGGGATATATAAGTTATTATAAAAATCGCGGAAAACATCAAGGATTTCTGCAGTTTGAAATTTTTTCTTACCAAGCTGGTCAGTAATAGAAGGAATTTGGAAAGTATTACAAGAAGATTCCTGAAACTTTAAAGTGGCTGCAAGAATCTTGCCCGCACGATTTTTTAACAACAGTCTCTTAGATTTCTGAGCCTGCAGGCCAATATGAGCTCTCTTAGTGACTATAGTATTGTACGAATACTTTAAATTCTTAATAGATTGGAGGCAGGTCTTGTCCTGAGAATGTCGAAAAAGGGATTCCTGACGTTTGATCTCATCTGCTAAGTCCGTGAGTTCCTTTTTAATGGCTGCATTTCTCCTTGACATACATTTAATGACCTGACCACGGAACGTACATTTGAAAGAGTCCCAAAGAACAACAGGGGAACTGACCGACCCAACATTCTCAATAAAAAAAGTCTCAATGTCATTAGAAAACTCTCGCACCAAGGACTCATCATGTAAGATTTCTGTGTTGAGTCTCCACGAACGAGCTCGTGCCCTAGGGACAAAGGACGTAAGAGTAAGTGTCACTGCGGCGTGATCAGAAACTAAAATAGGGTGGATAAGCAGAGAAGAAGAAGATTGAACCAAAGAAGAGTGAACCAAAAGATAGTCAATGTGTGAAAAGGACGAATGAGGGGAAGAAAAAAAGGAGAAGTCACTACCAGTGGGATTATGAAGACGCCAAACATCCTGAAGATGGGTAAGAGAACACATATTAGTCATTTGTTTGTGTGCTTTAGGGGGACGAAAGTTAAAGGCAGAATTCCTATCCAAGATAGGGTCCATTGGCAAGTTAAAGTCACCACCTACAATAAGATTGCCAGAGTGAGGGGTATCCTCGAGCTTTTTGGTGATAGCATTCCAAAAGGACGGGTCATCCTTGATGGGGGCATAAATATTCATGACAAATAAGTCAGCATTACCATTGGACACCTTAGATAGTAACCAACGTCCCTCTGAATCCTGTTCAGAGGAAACGATAGATAACCCGGAGTGTTTAGAAACTAAGGTAATTACCCCATTCCTTTTACCACAAGCATCCGAACAAGCAACATCAAAGACCCACTCTTTCTTCAAAAACAACGCCTCCTTGGCAGAGAGCTTTGTCTCCTGAAAAAGGACGAGATCCGAAGAAAGAGACTTACAGTAGTCCAAAATCTTTGACCTTTTTACTGGATGATTTAACCCTTTAACATTAAGGGAAAGTATATTTAGTCCAGACATAGAACCAATATTAGGAAAAAAAGATATTCCATATGTGACATATGAAGCGCAACAACCAGGAGAGCTAACCAGCAGACATCAACAGCCAACACACAACAGGGTGAGACCAAAGAGGAAATCCGAAGAGAAAAAAGGAAAGAAGAGGAAAAGGACAGCAAGAGAATACGCAGAAAGAGAGAGAGAAGGGCCCATCCGGCAGGTCTGGAAGAGACCAAAATCATACAAGGGGGGACATGGGAAAAAGAGCGAGGGCCAACAGGAGGAGTAACAACAATGGCATAAAAAGCCCCAGAACAGTGCATAACTGATTATACATTAAAAGGGAAGACTATCTAAAAGCTAAGAACCGGAATTAATGATAGCTACTTAGAAAACAAAGCTAAATGAGAGACTATAAAGGCAACACGTTTGACCAAATTAATGTAAACATAACAACTAAAATGAATCATAAAGAACGGTAAGAGCAGGAAAGATAGAGAAAGAAAGCACTTTCAGGCAATAAGAGCTGATGGAAAGTGAACTAAAAATTAACAATATTATAGGTAGAACCATACCAAAGCAGACTCTATCAAGAGAAAAAGGAACATAATGAAGAAAAAGAAGAAATACAATCTAAAGCATACTATATGATACAATATGAGAAAAATAAGTGAAACATAGTAAAAAACGGTATATAACCTTCTATCAATATTACAGTCAATGAATCCCTATGGCAGTTAAATAAGAGACCTAATACTATATATAAATGTGTAAAATCTATATGCAATCTTATAAATAACTGATCATGAGTAAATAAAGCCATATACACACAAATTAGCAGAATAATTATGCTTGCCTAAGTAAGAGAACATGTAGATAAGAGAGGCATAAATCTATCAAGTACAAGGCATCTATAAAAAACTAATCTACTCGAAAAAGACAATTAATAACACAATGTAATCAAAACACTCAATGAAAAAATCAATAAAGTAGGTATAACTAGCAACTATATGAACATCACATATTAACTCTAAATATAGCCATAAATAAACACCTAGTAAACATATATGCTTAAAACACCTAGACACACCATACAACAACACGTTGATAACGCAACGGAAAACACAATGACCTACTCCGTAAAATACGGAATAACAGGAAACAAACATGAAGCAAAAAGACCGACCACAAAGGGATAAGATAAACCAACTTTACCACAAAAATCGACGCACCTAACGAAGACATGCAACGGGAGAGGAAAAGGACCATGACCTAATACGTCGAGAGACAAACCGGGGAGGCAAGGAGTAACAAGACGACACGCCAACAGGAGTGAAGTCAAGCCAACAAGAAAAGCTACCACAAAAAATTAAAAGGTTTATACAGTAAAACTAACAACACTAAAGACCAACACATCATACCGATAATAGGGAAACACCAAGAGACGACAAAAATACGTCAAACCCAATGAGCATAAAGACCACCGCGCAGATCTAAAAGCAGCTAGACTTAATAGATCTGACCAAGACAAAAAACAACGCAATATATATAGCCACATCAGGTGCCAGAAGAACCAGGAACATGTGAAGCCCCTGTTTGAAGATCCATCTGCAACTCCATCTGATTATCCAAAAACGAGGCCAAATCCGCAGGTTCGTCAAAAATCCTGACACGACCTTTGAAAGTAATGCGGAATTTTGAGGGACCAGCAAAAGAGAAGGGGATATTCATCTCAGACAAACGCTTCCGGAGATTAAGAAAACCCTTTCTCCTTATCACCGTGTCCCTGGCAAAGTCTTGAGAAATTGAGATATGATGGCCATTCCAAGAGACAGCTCTAACCTTCCGCATATGGGCCAAAATCTGCTCTGTATGTTGATGACGCAGCGGTTTAAAAATTATCGCCCTTGGTTGCGTAGCAGACTTGGGGCGAAAGGAGGGGACACGGTGTGCCCGTTCCAGTTCAAAATCTTTATTGAAAGAAATTTGTAGTGTAGATGGAATCCATTGATAAAGAAACTCAATCATGGAAGATGAATCTTTCTCAACCTCCTCTGGAAGACCAAAAATACGCAGGTTGGATCTACGATTACGATCCTCTTGTTCAGTGAGGTCTTTCCTCAATGCTGCCATGGAACGCTCTATCTGCGTGAGAGATCTAGAGTGCTTTTGCATGGTATCCTCTGCGCCACTAATCCGTGCTTCTGTACCTGAGACACGAAGGGAAAGGGCCTTGAAATCATTCCTGATGGCTAATACCTCCACCTGCAGTAAATCTGTATTTGTCTTAGTAGACTGCGCAATTTCATAGACCTCATTAAGGCGCGTCAGGATGGACTCAAGAGTCGAATTAGTGTCTTTAGGAGCAGACTCAGGAGTTGGGGATACCTGTTTGGACCTCTTAAGAGATGCTTTAGAGTCCTTAACGTCTTTAGCATTCGGTGAAGGGGCCATATTCTCAGCCATAGGGCAAACCACCTCCACAGGAACAAAATACACCTCCACAGATAGAGCGAGAGCAAGAAATGTCAGGGGCTGTAAAACACTCAATGTGCGAGAGGAAAAATGAACAGGAAGGAATAATGTACTTGCATCAAAAGAGCCGAGTAGAGATTATGGCAGGCGATCCCCGTCAGAAAAAAACACCACACAAAAAAAAAAAAACTCACGTGCTGCAGGCGCCAGTAGGCACACACCGACACCTGAAAACAACCAAAATCAGGCCAAGAGCAAGGAAGTCTCACATAGGGAAGTGGCAGTGCGTCTGATGAAAAATAAAGTAGCAGAACCCACAAAAAAAAACACGCAGTGGGCAGCACTACAATAGGCGGCAGAAAAAAACAAAATAAACTCAAGAAAAGTGAAAAAACGTCACCAGCTCCTGTATGCCTCCATTCCTGACAGGACAGACCAGTAGCGTCGTCGTGAAGAGGTGATAGTACAAACTCCCTCACAGAAGAAACAAAATGGCGGCCGCTCGTGCAGACATGAAGCGCCACCTCAAAATGCCGAAATATGGAGTCTGGCCACTCTTCATCACCAGAAAAGACCCTCGTGGCGTACACGGCAGTTTCCCAGGCAGGATGTCATCCTCTGCGCTGAACAGGGCATTCCTCAGCGGCAGAAATGTCTCCGTCGGCCCCTGCTCTTTACGGAGCTCAAGCGCGATCCGCCATCTCGCAGCGGCGCGCAAGCCACGCCCCCCTTAGAACTTTATTTATACTTAAATTTCCACGGTATCATACATCCATAGCCATTCATGGTAATTAATAGAATGTCCAAGATTCCCAAAATGAACATCACATCTTTCATGTATATTTTGCAGTGTGCTCCGACTGGGTCCACTTAATACAATGCAGGGGGAGTTCATGGTGTCCATTAGAGTTAGTGCAATATCAGAATGTTTCTGTGTGACTTGTGCTGTGTAGTTTCTGCTTTCTGTAGTGTATCGCCCCATGTTAATTGAGGTGGTGGTGGTGTGTTTGAGTGTTGGGTGTCGGCTCTTGCTTCCCGTTCCCTTAAGTAGTCCCACAAGGGCTGTCAAATATCTTTTGGTCTGGATGTAAGGGGTTATAATTCAGTGAATAGTTCACTATTTGTGTCACAGTACATTAAACTTTGATCCAGTTTTCTGGTGAAGGACTTTGTGTACTACTCCAGCACAAGGCTACTTCTCTTTTTGCTAGTAGTTGCGCTATCGCCACAAATCTGCATGACATTTTAGATATATCTGCAACATGTCCCAGTAGTGCCACCAATGGGGAAGGTGTTATGTGCAAATTTGTCATTTGTTCAAGTTCTGCAAAGATGCTATTCCAGTATGGAGCGATTTTACCGCAGGCCCAAGACATGTGCGCAACGTCTGCCGCATGTGTGTGACATTTGGGGTATTTCAAGAAGTGGGTATTGCCCGTGCGAACCATCAACTCTGGGGTGGTGTATGCCCTCCGCAGGAATTTATAGTGTATCAGCTTATGTCTGTGGTTGCGGAACACTAATTTGGTTTGAGTGCAGCATTCTAGCCAGATATTGGCCGCAAGTGGGTGTTTCAAGTCTGTTTCCGATGCTGCCCTTACTCTACTGTCATGTGTTGGCATAAGTGCCCGACATGCACGGTATAGTCTGGATATGAGGCGGTCTCCCGTAGTCATGGTGATGAGCAGTGTAAGTGGCGTGAAGCTGTCCGGTTTCAGCGGATATGTTGATATCTTGTCCCTAAGTGCTGCTTGAAGCATAGTCAGGACAAACTGATCCATGTAAGTTGCATTTTGAAACCAAGGGTCCTCTGTTCGGGAGAACACGTGGCCACCAGGGAAGAGGTCTCCAAATGTGTGCAATGTGTATTGTCAGAGGGTACGTTCAACCAGGGGCTCTATGGTGATAGACACCCACAGATTTGCCATTAACCTGAATTGCGGATGAATAAATTGTCGCGCCACCTATCTTCCTTAGTAGTCTTCTCCATGCCCAGCATGTAGTGGACATGGTCTGTATGTCATTCCGGTCTTGCGACAGCCAAATCGGGAGTAGGGCTGCCATAGGCATGGGGGCTGCTAAGTCACGCTCTGGTTTTTCGTAGGGTATGCAGGCTTCTGGATGATAGCAGTGTTGTATATCTGGAACCCCAAATCCCCTCCTTTCGTGCACAACTATGAGAGTGTTCCAGCCAATGCGGGCCTGTTTACCCCTCAAATGAGGCATGTCAATATCATGTGGATTTTGGCAAAAAGGGCATTTGTTAATGGAATCACAATGTTGTTGAATAAGTAGAGAAATTGAGGCAGGACTACCATTTTAATGATGGCTACGCACCCCCCTACAGACAGCAGGAGGCAAAACCACTTCTCCACTTTAGCACTCAGCTGGTCACTGTCCCTGTGCAGATACACTCCTAAATATTTTGCCTCTGCCTCACACCAGGACACTGGGAATGTAAATGTAAATGTATAGGTATTTATATAGCGCCGATCACCACTACGGGTATCTCAGCGCTGTACTCATACCGCTGAAGGAACCCTTCCTGGCTTTCCATGTGAGGTATCCACTCCTGGGCACCCCCATGGTGAGGCCAGGCATCCCAGTGCTGTTGGGGCCATTGTGGAGATTAAGCAAGCTATTGCCCAGAGTTGCAGCGTGGGATCCATGATTAGAATAGGCACTGAGGCAAGAATATCCGGTCCGCGGAATTTATAGCCCGAGACCCTGCCACAACGGGAATCGAACCCTGGTCCCGGACCAGTGCTCTGCATCGAGGTCTGCCGCTCTAACCATTGAGCCACACTTCTCCACGAACCCACCACTATCTGGGTTCTGCACCTCTCTCAGCGGGAAGATCTCAGATTTCCCCCAATTCATGCACAACCCCAATTGTGTTTCAAAATGGTCCACCTCGGTTAGGAGTGGTGGGAGATTATCAACAGGATTTCTCACATATAGGGTCACCAGTAAAGACCAGTTTTAAACTGCAATCCCTGATGAAGGTGGTTTCCTTGCAGGTGTCATCCCAGTGGGTCCATTGCTATCATAAAAAGTAGTGGCGATAGCGGGCATCCCTGCCAAGTGCCTCAGGTAATGGTCTGGTCAATGTGCTGTTTACCCTGATGTGTGCCATTGATAGTGTATATAATAAATGTATAAAAGCCTCAAACCCTGCTGAAACTTCCAGCCTTCGCAAAGTGGCATGAAGAAAAGGCCATTCCACAGAGTCGAAGTCTTTCTCAGCAACTAACAACACCGCAACGGCCGGTCAGTCGGGTCTATTCTGTGAAGGACCGCAATAAACGTTTGCAGGTTTAAAGCAGTTGATCTGTGCGCTATAAATCCAGCCTGCTCTGGAGAGATTATCTGCTCTATTGATGGCATCAGGCACGTGGCTAACAGCTTGACCATTATTTTGAAGTCAAAGTTTAATCATGAAAGGGGCCGGTATGATTCACAACGCAAGGGGTCCTTCCCAGGTTTCAGTAGCAAAATTAGAACTGCTTCCTGAAATGTGGGGTGGACTCCTGTTTTCAGCACCTCTGCATACACTTCCAGCAAGTGGGGTGCAAGCAGTTGTGTGCACGCCTTAGAGAATGCCCCTGAAAAGCCATTCAGCTCAGGCAATTTGGAGCCATTCATCGCCTCAATAGCTTGTTTCTTCCTTGGTGAAAGGTTTACACAGGAACTGCCGCTGTGCGTTCGACAGCCTCTCCCCCTCCCCATATCTCCTAGCTGAGGCATATTTTCCCAGAAAATGAGTCTCTCTCTCTGCTGCCTCCCGGTACTCTGCCAGCAAGGCCGCTCATTTACTTAAATAGTCTGGGGGATTCCACGTTGGCTGCATGCTGTCTAAGGCTGTCAATTCACTCTCTAAGTGGGATATTGTGTCGCAAATCTCTCAATATTCCTGATCCTTAGAAATGCAAACTCCTCTAGTGTATGCTTAAAAGGCCTCCCACAGGGTAGTCTGTGAGTTAACCGATCCTTCATTAAGGTTAAAATATTTGGTCATTGCCGTGCGCAATTCCACCCAGCAAACAGCATCATGCAATGCCTTCTTAGGCAACCACCATTGTCGCTCAAACCCTCTCCGTGCTCAGTAACCACATATGCAGGACCACCGGCGAGTGGTCATACAGCGTACGGGGGAGGTGATCTATCCCCTGCATTCAGGGAGTGAGAGTTCTCAATATCCGCCAGTAATCTAGTTGCATCCATGTGCTGTGCTGTAATGAGTAATGAGTTTAAGCAGATACCTGAGGGTGCCATTGAAACTAGGCATCTAGCAATATGGAAACAATATAGCAAGAGCTATAGTTTGAGAAGAATCGATGCGACCCCAGGAAGGGGCGAACTTGGTTAAGTTTGTGGGTGCTAAATGTGTTTAATACAAAAGGATTACATCCACCGTATGTCGCTGGCTAAGCTGCAACACCTGTCTGCATTTACGTCCATTATTGAGCTCCCTTACATTCCATGTCATAAATGCGATGTCTATTTGTGGCCGAATGTCAGCTTAGTGCGTCATACCTTACGGTTGGCGTATGTTTCTGTGTTTGTCCAATAGGACCGTGATATGCGACACTGGTAGCTCGGCCGTACACACGTGCGGAAGAGGGATTTTTGTTTATATCAATGTCTATTTTTAGATATTGTGTCACTTCGCATTGGCTTGATGCAGATCCCCCTTCATTTTCTCAATGGCAAATTAAATTGTTAAATATGTATCAATTAGAGAATGCTGTTTATCGCTTAAAGGGGACGAAAAAGAGGAACTTTGGCTTTAAACTGTGGGCTCCTATTCACGGATGGTTACAATGTTAAAGTATAATATGTACATTATCTGATTTTCCTGTCATGCTGTATCTATGTTCTTGTATAACTAAATGGATAATAATGTATCTGGTCAACTTTTACTTGCTGCTGTGAAAATCAATAAAAAAAAAAAAAAAAAAAAAAAAAAAAGATATGCGACACTGGAAATATAAAACAAGAAATCCCCCTTATCAATACTATGCTTATAATTCTCATCCCCTCCCCCCTCCGATACTCGGCAGTGTCCTCCCTAGTACATCCCTTGCCGAACAAATAACCCAACTTTAAGACTTCAACAAGCCCCAAGGGACCTGAAGCTGATTCACTTGTGAACATTACTTGGGGGTGGCAACGCCACGTCAACCCCCCAAAGTTTGTCTCGCACGTGTTGTAAATATTTCAAGTGTTTTATAGGTGCATCCCTTAGCTTCTCCTAACATTTGCTCCGTGTTTATAGAAAAAATAAATAAATGAGTAGCAGCATATTCTCAAGGATCTATCGCCAAGTTAACTGCACTTTATCGCAGCCAAAGTCGCTATAAATTTATCGCCCCATTCACAAGCTGGTGCTAACAGCCCATATCACCAGTTTGCCTGCGATAGCAGTCGCAAAAAACATTACCATAGATGACCCCGGCAACTAACGCTAATGATATGCAGAGTAGGCGTTCTCGTGCAAAAAGCCGCGACAACACCACTCCACAACATACTCAACGACCAGCCAGATCTCTGACCTGGTGCAAAGTCGGACGACAACCTGCACCAGAAAAGGGAGCCCAGCCCACAGCCACACCTGAAGAACAACAGATGCCATGGAGCCACTGATCAGGCAACTTGGAGCCCCAACAGGGCCACAACACCCACCGCCACCACCCCCAGGACCGCTTCCCCCGGACCACCACAGAGGCAGCGCAGACAAAGACAGCGGACCTTCAGGAAACACACCAACCTCACAGACCTAACACCAGACAATGTCATTGTCCACTACAGGCTCAACAGGACAACCATCCTCCGCATCCTGACCTTCATTGCCCACGGCTGACGGTACCAACACAGAGGACAACCGACATCCCACCTCAGACAAAGCTGCTGGCTGTGCTGCACCTGTTGGACCCTGGTACCTCCACAACCAGCGCCATAGTCGGAGGAGTCTCACAGCCAGCCCCATCCAAGTCCCTCACACCTGTCCTGGATGCCATCATCAGCTTGGTACCCCAGTACCCATACGTCCCCCACAATGCGCAGGAACAGCTGGAGACCAAGCAAGGACTACACGCCATAGCTGGATTCCCGCACGTGTTGGGGGCAATCGAGAGCACACATGTCCTATTTGTGCCCCCTGCCGACACTGCACACAATTACCGCAACAGAAAGCACACAAATTCCATCAATGTGCAGGCAATAGTGGACCACCGGGGACCCTTCACCAATGTCGTCGGCAACTACCCAGGCAGCGTGCATGATTCCTTCATCTTCGACAGTCCATCATCAACCAGCGCTTCCAGGATGGCACCCATGGGAATGCACTGCTCGTTGGTAACTACCAAATGAACACACCACACACCTCAACTCCACAATCATGCAACTCACAACTCTGGCAATGCTCACGTTACAAAATCACATACAACATACCCACCCACCAGATATGACAGCACAACTTACTGTGGCAACATGGTCTAGCCATGTACATGAGCCTTCAATGACATGGCACCTCAGCCACACAATAGTGGAATGTGGGGAGAGGTGCGAACCGGGCTTGTGCGAAGGAGGCAAGTGACCCATGAATGAGAATGTACACAATGCCAAGTGTGGCAGAGATGTGCTGGACAGACTGCAGTATGCAGACAACAGACATATCCATGTCTACATGCGCTGCTGGTGTTTGGAGTGTAGTGGACAGTGGACGCAACCATGTCACCCCAGCCAGTGGGGAAGATCTCTGAAATGTAGCTTGTGACATCCCCCCGTAAGCATGTGCGGAGTTGGCTGGCCCGCCGTACACCAGGCCAGCGTAGGGGTGTGAAAAAAAAAAACGTAGCCCTGGGCGTTTTCTCTTCCGGAATGCCCAACGTGTCTGCCAGGGCAGCGCCTCTCACCCCGCCACAAGGCCGACGCCTTGAACGGTGGTGCCTGCGATCCTTTGCGCCTGCTGCACCCCAGGCTGCTGGTCCCCAGAACCGTCTTGCCCGCCCCTGCGCACCCATGCCTCAGTGCTCACCTTCCGACACCGGCGTAAGTCAAGGAGGGCCCATCACGTGCCGGCGCAAGCTCCAAGCCCGAGGCCCGTGACCTTGGCAGTGTCCTCAGACCATCGCTGGCCTCCGCGAGACAGGCCCGCAGCACTCCTTTCTCGTTGACGTACTCCACCGCTGGCTCAGGCCCACACTGCTGACCAGTAGGTCACACATTTGAAACTGAGTCTTGATTTATTCATGGCAGAGTTTATACCATTGTACAGGCCTCATTGCAGACTGCATCCCCTTTCAGCTCTGGTGCCACTAACTCTGTGCCCCGAAATTCATGGACACTCTCTGGTTAAACCTTGGTGGCATCTGAGTCTATGGCCTGGGGGTTGTCTTCATCATCATGTAGCTGATACTGACTTGGTGTTAAAAATGAGTTTGTAGCATTCATCACCTCCATCTTGCCTGTTTCTGCTTGGTTCTGCCCTCTGCATCATGCCCTGGAAGAACACCTTCCACTGTCCCCTGAAACACTCCCCGACATTCACCTTGGACATCGATGAGGACCCGCTCTGCTCTGGTGCCCCTCACTCAGTGCACCGCAAGTCACCGTCCCCTGTCGGTGTGCCTGTGTGGCCGCACTGCATCCGGGGCCACAGACTCAGTACACCACAACTCATGGACCGTTTCTGATTGAGTTTTGTGCTGTGGACAGCTCACGCAACCATGTCACCTCATGTAGTGGGGAAGACCTGGGACGATGATGAGGAAGATGAGGCAAGTTGTGCGGACGAGAGAAGACACTGACAATGGGAGGGCAGGAGGCAGGAGGCAACAACCAGAAGGCAGGAATGCTGACTGGAGGTGGTAGTCCAGCTACACACCCGGAGCTATGACTGAGTATTGTGCAGTGGACTGCAGACACAACTATGTCACCTCAGGCAGTGTGGAGGACCAGGGACAGTGATGGGTGATATGTGGCAGGTGTAACACACCCTACTGCAGCTGCAGCAGGGATAACCCGAAGGGCCACAATCCGAGACAATTTCTCACATGAGCCCGCTGACCTCTGTACTTTCTCCGGCTACCCCCATTATGCCTTGCAGTTGTGTGTGTTATGTGGGTGATTTCTGTTTCCGCTTCAATAGTGATCACTGTTGTAGTTGTTGCCAGCTCCAATCACTCCCTGAGGGCTGGATCACACTCACCCCACACCCATCCAGCAAAGGCGTCACTGGTCATGTGAGCCTGGTAATAAATAGTGGCGAGGCACACATGCCCGTAGCCAGTTCAACTGACTATCACAGTGTGTCCGTATGCTCATTACGTATGCATGGTAACTCTGGGCCCTATCACATGACATTGTGCAGTGTAGAGCGGATGCAACATAGTCACCCCAGGCAGTGGGTAAGACCTTGGACATGTAGCTTGGTCCCCCCCCATCAATACGTTAGAGGAGTGGACTGGTGTGAATGATTATACCGGGGCTCTGGCCGTGCTTCAGTACTGGAAATGTGCAAATGGGTCTGTCTATCTTGCAGTGTGTGTGTCCGTTGTTGAGTGTTTAGTGGTCCTGACACCCACGCATGTAATCTAGTTCGGCTGCCATGAGTTCGAACCCTACCCCACCTGTTCAGCCACCTCCCTCTTGCAGTCTAACACCTGGCCTTGGAATGCGATGTGTGCTTGGGTTAGGTGCTGGGAGCCAGCCGTGGTGGTGTGTGCCTCCTGCTGTGTAGTCTGTGCAGGGGTTGGGGTCTCCAGGATGCAGCTGGGCTGCCCTGCTCCTGGAGGTGGGTTGCCGCAGATGTCCATGATCTGTTGTAGGGCGACGGTGTGGAGGTCCTCTTCATCATCACTGAGGAGTTGTCTGGTCTGCACTGCAGGAGGTGTTGATTGTCCCTCTGCCATGTGAAGGGGAGATGCATGTGAACATTGTGTTGACATGTATGTTGACGCATTGTACAAGTTTACATACAGACTCCATGACACTGTACATTGGGACTGTTTGGGAGGAGCTGCCTATTTGATGCGGGCCAGTGGACATTTTAACTACATCACAGATGTGTGTTTGTACTTTGCCATTTTCAAATCACATTTCCCTGCCATGCCAGGAGGGATTGGCCCGTTTCTACAGACATGCGGTCCCAGAGTTGTGTCCCCTGTTCTGTTTTGTACATGTTGCGGTTTGTACAACATTGTTGTCAATGTTGATGTGCTCTGCATGTTATGTGTGTGTGCTGCATTTAGAGGTTCCCCCCTGCAGCTCTGATTCTGGTGCCCCTTTTCCCTTTCATGCGGTGTTCCTTTGACTTCTGTGCTTCCACAGTGCTGAGATGTTGTATACTTTGGTACTTTGGTCTCTTGGTGGGATTTGGGGGTCTGGGGCATGGTTTGTCCGCAGGTGTGCTGTTTACGTCAGGGGTTGTTTGTGCACGTAGATGTGTCGGAGTGTGACCTGCTCCTTTACGGATGTGGTTCACACTCTGCCACCTCAGTGTCGTTGCGTGCAACTTTACATGGTATATTGTCAAGGCTATTCGTCATGCAGTGTCACTTGCTTTGTCAGTGTGGTTCACAGACATGCCGCATTGCTGGGTTTGACACATGTGCATGGGTTGGTTATGAGATTGGTGCTGTATGGGACGGGACCCTCTGGGCACACAGTGGACGGGGGCCTACTTGCTGTTCCTAGATGTGCTGCAGTGTGGCAAGGGGATCATGGACATGCTCTGGAGTCATTGTAGGTATGCAGTGTGCTCTACTTAATTGTGCATGTGTGCCATTGTGCCCATCTCCCTCTGTCCCCCCAGTCCCTGGTTGTTACTCACCCTGTTGCTGTTGTGTCCAGTCATGTTGAGCAGTGTCCGGGCCCCCATCTCCTGCCACCGTCTCCCCACTGATGACTGTGGACACCACTTCCTCCATCTCGTCCAGCTCCTCCTGTGGCGCGGGACTCGCACCTCCGGTCTGCATTGCTGCCTTCCAGCTTGTTTGCGAGTTTCTGCTTGGTTTTGCTCTTCACATCATTCCAGCGCCTCTTGACCTCTTCCATTGTCCTCCTCAGCACTCCGAATGCATTCACCTTGTCCATGATGGTCTGCCATATTCCATTTTTAGTTGCCTGTGACACAGTGGAGGTGACGATCAATAGTTGATGGTGTTCCACCACCTCCGTTTTCAGGATCCTGTTTTCCGGCGGATTGAACCGCGACTTCCTCTTCTTCTTGTCCTTGCATTTCCCTGACCCCGAGGTCCCGGCCTGGGACTCCGGTGGGCTTGTGGGGTTTGCGTTGTCCTCTGCACGCAGTCTGGGTACATCCATGGTGCTACGCAGTTTATGTATTTTTCAATTTTTGACTGCTTTTATGGTGCATTTTCCCGCATGAGGTGTGGGAATTGCAGGACTTTTTTTTTTGGTGGTGTTTTGCATTTTTTCAGCGTCGCATTGATTTTGACGTGGTCTTTTGTCGCGTTATTGTGAGACTACCGCATGGTGCCACGGGGTTGAGAATACCACGTTAACACGACATTGTTTTCCCGCGATAGACTGCGATAAACAAAGTTGCGTTAAGCTAATTTTGCGATGATTATCACACGTTCTTGAGAATATCCCCCAAGTAGCGTGTTCATGGTGGATGATTGGCTATTGAGGCAGTGTACCGAAATCAGCTGGATGGAAAAAGATCCACGCTGGTGTTTGACTGTGCATCTGGCAGTGAGCTTTCTGTGGAGTTTTCTACCGATGTGCATTGTTTTTCAGAGTACTGCTGGCAAAAGACTTTGACATCTGTAGAATTGTCAAATATTCGTGATTTGCCATTGACGTCTAGTTTGAGTCAGGCAGGATAGAGCATGCAGTGTCTAAGGTTTAGATTTTGGAGAGTGGCTTTTACTCCTGTGTATTTATGTGACGCTTCTTGGACAAGAAACATAAAGTCTGGGAATATGGCCCGCCAAGTTCTGCCATGTCAAGGGGCCCCTTTCCCATGCCAGCCATAGCACAGTACCTCAGTCCCTAAAGTTCAGTAGCAATGCAATAATGGGTCTGGGAGGGTACAGTCCTAAAGATTGTGTGCTCGCTCTATGACAAACTTGCTGTGAAGGCTTCCCCTCCGAACAGGTCAGTCAATAGGTGCTCTACAAATTGATCCTTTCACCCAGTGTTTGTGGATTTGAGAATACCCATAATACGTATGTTGTTCTGCCTGCTCCTCGCCTCTAGGTCTTCGTTCTTCATGGCGACTGTTTTCGTCAGTTTCTCCACTCTGTCCAGTTTCTTAGCCATTTGGGCCGCTCCATCTTGAGATCCAATATCCTGCCTTCTGCTGTGTTGAGTCTGGAGTCATGCCGGTGTATTCCTTCTCCTAGGCCACCCAGCCTTCTGTCTAGGGCATCATACCTGCCATCTGGTGCTTTGCAACCTGAGCGCAACTCTGCTATCAGCACTATTATGTCTGGGGGCTGCCACCCGCTGCCCCTGGCCCCTCTTCCTCTGCTATGTCTCAAGTCTGTATCACCCCCTGGTTCCTGGCAGTATCAAATTGCAGGCGGCCCTGTTTGGGGTCTTTACTTACAATGTCCGCCATGCTCATGCAATATGCCTGATTACTTTGTTGCCAGATCCTTGTATTGAGTAATTTGGGTACCTCCACACTCTAGCAGGTCCCCACAGCCAGTTTCTTGTTTATTTCGGTCTCCATGGGCTTACTGCTAGTTGGCTCTCATCTTCCTCCGTCAGTTCAAATGGGGGTGCAACCCAGGATTTGCATGCACTGCATGCTGTTTGCCACAGCCTATTAGGCTGAATCGCTTCCTTTGCAGCACAGTTCCCCACAGCTTCAGTCGACTCCGCAGGGCTTCCCAGTGGGCAGGAGACGCACTCCGGTGCAGCTGGGAGGTGTCCCAGTCAGCGTGGGCCAGGTACGGCCCATCTTTGAGCAAGTAAAGGACAGGAGGGAGCGCGTGACAATGGGAGATAGCAGCAGATCAGCATGAACCACAACCAAGGCTCCAGGCCTCCCGCAGCCCCATCACTATGGGGCCTCCAGGGAGCATCCCTAGGCTGCCCTTACCTCTCCACTTGCCTCTGTACCTGCCTCCACCCCCTTGCACATTCTCGCCACCTCTCTTGAAGTGTCGGAGGCACCTCCCGGACAGGCCGCTGCTAGGCGATCCAGTCTCCACTTTGCAGCACCACTTGCAGGTTGGCTGCCTGCCCTCTCACAAAGTAGGCAGTACCGGGCATCCCTCTGGTCAGTGATCCTCTTCCACAGCCAGCAGTCCCATGTCAATAAAGCTCCGAGGGGGAATTGTTTCACTATCTGCCAAACTCCGTGGACCTCCGCCATCTTTGCCAGTCAGGTATGAATCGGCTCGATGTATTCGTCTCTCCTGCTCCACTTCTCCTCTGTCAGAGCACTCTACAGCACAGGGTGTCTTCCGGCTTGTCAGTCAAACCTGCTGTCATGTGGGGGATGCAGCCATGTGACCCGGATGGGCTCGGATATGCGGGGATGGTGAGGGAGCTTTAGATTCCTTATATCTTCAAGGTGTCTATGGGAGAAGTTACCGTACCTGGGTTATGTCTGTATCTATGTGGGGTTATTTATAAAGCGTAACTGTTACTCCAAGGAGTGTCCTTGTGCAACTGCCGAAAGAGAGTCCACAGGGGAAGAAGGGAAAGATCCAGGGGCTGAAAAAAAGCCAGGTCTCAGCTTTTTCCAAAACACAGGTGTCGCCTTAATGCATTTGAGTGTCAGTGGAAGTTTGTTCCAGAGGGAAGGGCCACGAAAGAAAGGGCTCTGCCCCCTGACCTTACATTCCTGATTTGCGGTTTTCTGGCAAGGCAAAGATTCGCAGAGCGAAGGTTTCTCTGGGGGTATAGAACTTAATTCTGTCTTGTAGATAACCTGGGCCAGTTCCGTGGAGGGCTTTCTGGGTCACAAGCAGAGTCTTGAAAATAATCGTCTTCCTCACCAGAAGCCAATGAAGACTCTGAAGGAGTGATGGGGAAGCCCACGAATTGTTTGTGTCGCTGCATTTTGGACCAGCTGCAGCCTATCAGTGAGGTATTTGGGCATGCCTGAATAGAGTCTGTTCCCATAGTCCAGACATGAAATAATCAGGGCTTGAATCACTTGTTATCTAGCCATAAAGGATAATAAAAACAGAAACTTCTGAAGTAGTCGAAGAAGGGCAAAACAAGTGCCAATCAAAAAAGCAGTTGTCCATCAAATTTGAAGCCCAAGTTTTTCAACACCAGATTTTGTATTAGTGGGGAAGGAGGCATCTGATGGCCAGAAAGACTGCCAGGGTGTCTCAGCTTCTGATCCAAAAAAAGCAGCTCTGTCCTACCAGCATTATGTTTAAGTTGTATATGCAACGAGGGGAGAGTTTACATCATTATCACATTTGTCAATCAATTATTGTACATCATAGCAACTGGTCCAATCCACAGGTCAATGATTTCCAAATTCCTTTCGATGTTGAAAAGTTTTTTATTCTCAAAAGTTCATTTAATCATTTCCATATTCTTCATAAATTTATAGATTTAATCTATCAATTCTAAATACTCATAAATTCTTAACGGACACAGCCTATGCGTTTTGTCCTCACACAGGACTTCATCAGGGCTGTAAAAGAACAAAATAAATACACTCATCAGTGTGGTATTCATTCAAATTAAATTAATCATTTCAACCCTATTAATCATTGTATTTAACTCATTATGGCCTGCCTGTCTCCATTCTAAATCCTTTAAATAACATCACTGGATGGAAAACATGTTTCAACACAATACAAATTATATCAACCTTAATATACACAATTTTTTCATAATCCACCTTATCTAAGTAGTGTGTATACACCAAAATCCTCTATTTCCCGAAAAAAACTCTAATTTGTTTTCATAATTAAGCATGATGTTAATATATTAACACTTTTTTTAATCGCTACCCTGCCAAGACTTCCCTTTGGTAACTGAACTCAATTATTGAGTAATTATTGGTTTATTACCCTTCCTATTTTTAATTGTAGGATGATGCACATCCGATGGTTCCGACCTGTTATTATTTATTGGTCCACCTTCTAATGTTATCGTCCTTAATCCTAATTGATAAAAACATTTTGTTATTGAGATGACAACCCTCCATGTTTATTGTATTATAATTTCAAAATCCAAAATACGTACCAATATTTATGGTTTCAAATATGGATTAAATTGCAAATTAATTTGACGGCGGGAATCTTTCTTTTCTGAAAAGGAAAGAGTATAAATCTAAGTATATTAAAATAATTAATCTACCTATATGATCTTCACTCTAGGGAAGAGTTTATGCTCCTCTGAGGTCCTATTTAAAGTTGCTTAACCCTTGAGCACATCCTGTTAATTACATACATTTTGTAGATATTCTCCTCCCTGTCTTATTTAAAAATTCATGAATATCACGTAGATACCTAAAACTCATTTTTAATTCAACATTAGGTACCTGCATGTTTTGCCAGAATCTATTTTCTCTGTTCATAGTCCATATTTATTCTGTCCCCATTCCTATGAATATTGTTCTCAATCCTATTTAATAAAACCACAAATTATTCAAATATCCGCTGTGTGATTATAATCTAGGTGAGATTTTTTGAATGCCATGAAACTTAATTCCTACTTTTTTATGCTCTTGAATTCTTAAACACTATTACAATTGATATAATACCAAGAACATGTTTAAGATCAATGAGTTTATCAATTGTAATAGTGTTGAGGTGGTGTACATCATCCTATGTGAATGCAATAAGATATACTTAGGGAGTACTAAAAGAATTCTAAAATTAGGAATTCAAGAGCAGAAGAGAGCTATCATAAATAATGATGTCAAATCTCCCATTTTCCAACATATTAAAGAAAACCATGAAGAAAAAGTAGGAATTAAGTTTCATGGCATTCAAAAAATCTCACCTAGAACTAGGGGTGGAAACTGGGAACTATATTTAAGTCAGCAAGAAGCAAGATGGATAAGTAGATGTAGAGCTCTAACCATGGGGGCTGAACAGTGACAACGAGCTACATTATTTTCTTTGAAATGGTGGCATGTTGTAGTATGCCAAAAGCATACAGTATTGAGGTATAATTTGAACATTTTTGGATGTAGTCGATCAAATGGTCTTAAAAAAAGGTTTTCAAATAAAATGGTGAGTGAGATACGATTGAACTGTTAAATGGGAAGCATGGTGGATTGTTAATCAATCATGAATGTATACATTTTGGACCAAGGTGATTAGGAGGAAAAGATGTATGGAGTTATATATGGTTTATATTATTTTGCTTCAGAGGAAGAAATATTGATAATGTGGTCTCAGGGTTGGTGGAAAAAGGAAAGGAAGATCTTCAGCAGCTTAGATTACATTGAAAATCCCAGATGGGTTAGTCCTGTTTATATTCTACATCAAAGTAGTGGCACTGGAGAGAAGAGCATTAAATTATATAGCAAGTAGTGGAGAAATATGAGTATGACATGGTTAATATGAGTTGCTATAACAATCATTAATTAAGAAACATGTACGCGATCTAGATACATTTTTAAGATCGTGATGAAGACCAGCATGATTATCATGTGGTCAATTACCCGTGGAGGGACTGAACTTAGTATACAAGTAGATTGGCATGTGTTCATTTTTGTGAAGTAAGAATGTCCGAATAAAATATTATCGTAAAAAAATTAGTGGAGGCCTAAGCAGTGTTTTCTTTGAGTTAGAATGATTAAATAAAACATTATTGTAAAAAATTACTAGAAGCGATAGCAGCACTTAATTATGATACAGGAATCGCAGTTGCAGACTTAATGGGTATTTAACCTGGTACAGTTTAAAAAATACTAAGCGGGTAAGCCCATGGAATTTTGGTAATGGAAATAATAGGATCTGAGAATTTTGCAGGGACCAGAGAGGGAATATACACACTTGAAATCTGATTGGTCGAATTGAGGTGGTTGACACGGATTGGTCCATACAGGTTGTGGGGTTGAGAGGCAAGAGGTGAATTTTGTGGATTTTGAAAGAATCGGAGAAGTGGGACTAAAAGACGTAGCGGACCAGAGAGGGAGGAGGTGAATAGTAATACTGATTGGTTGTTTGAAGGAAGGACAATACGGAACTTCCGCTAGAAAATAAAGACTTGTGATTGGCCGAGAGGTTTAGTGGACTAGAGAGGGAATGGGACACGCAATGTAGAGGCGGGTTTTGACCAGGAAAACTTGGATTGGGAGATGTACTAACCGGATTGGTGGGTAATAGGTTTAAATATTAGAAAGTCAGCGAAGTCAGTCCACGGCGGGATTCACAGGACTGGCAGGGAATGGTGACGGACGCTTTGATTATGTGAAAGGTGAGATGATAAGATACTATCTCAGAAATAATATAAGATTAGTGAATATATGTACTATAAGTGTATTGGGTTAATTTACAGAATTTACATGCTGAGGGGTTGGGCCCGAGGATGAGGATCTCTGTCTTGTCTGTGTTCAGCTTAAAGCGGCTGTCCTCCATCCAGTCAGCGACGGCCTTCATTCCCTGGTGGAGGTTGAGGTGAGGGGGTCCTTGGTGAGGGAGATGATCAGTTGCGTGTTGTCGGCATAGGAGATTATCTTGAGGTCGTGATGTCGGGCGATGCGTGCGAGAGGCGCCATGTAGACGTTGAACAGCATCGGGCTGAGGGAGGATGCCTGCAGGACGCTGCAGATGATCTCGGAGACTTTGGATCGGAATGGGGAGAGGCGGACTCTCTGGGTTCTGCCGGAGAGGAAGGAGGAGGTCCAGTCCAGGGCCTTGTCTCAGATCCCTGCGTCGTGGAGTCGTGTTCGTAGTGTGCGGTGGCAGACGGTGTCAAAGGCGGCAGAGAGGTCCAGAAGTATGAGGGCAGCCGTCTCGCCGTTGTCCAGTAGGATCCTGATGTCGTCTGTGGCGGCGATGAGGGCGGTCTCGGTGCTGTGGTTGCTGCGGAATCCTGACTGGGAGGGGTCCAGGATGCTGTTGTCTTCGAGGTTGCGGGTGAGCTGGTTGTTGACTATCTTCTCGATGGCCTTAGCTGGAAACGGAAGGAGGGAGATGGGCTGGAAGTTTTTGAGTTCGCTCGGGTCCGCCTTGGGTTTCTTCAGTAGGGCGTTGATCTCGGCGCGTTTCCAGCTCTCAGGGAAGGTCGCGGTCTCGAAGGAGAGGTTGATGATGTTGCGCAGGTGGGGTGCGATGGAGCTGCCGGCTTTGTTGAAGATGTGGTGAGGAAAAGGGTCAGACAGTGAGCCGGAGTGGATTGTGCCCATGGTCTTGATTGTGTCTTCGATGCTCACATTGGCCCAGGTTGTCAGGGAGTCGTGGTCGGTGGGGTGTGGTGGGTCCGGCGTGTTGGGGCCTGTTAGGGTCATCCGGGGCTTGAAGCTGTCGTGGATGTCGGCGATATTGTGGTGGAAGAGGGTGGCGAGGGAGTTGCACAGGGCTTGCGACGGCGGGATGTCGTTGGCGTTGGAGAGTTCCTTCACGACGTTGAAGAGCTCCTTGCTGTTGTGTGTGTTGTTGTCGAGGCGGTCTTTGAAGGAGGTCCTCTTGGTGGTCCTGATGAGGTGGTGGTGGTTGCGGATGGTGTCTTTGTGGGCTACGCAGCTGCCCGGCGACTTCTCGCTGTGCCATATGTTCTCCAACTTCCGGCAGGTGCGCTTTGACGCTAGGAGTTCCGGGGTGAACCAGTTGGCTCTCTTACTGGTGTCTTTGAGGGTTTGTTTTTTCAGTGGGGCTAAGGTGTTGGCACAGTTGTCCATCCATCGTCTGAGGGTGCTTGCACCATCGTCGGGGTTGGAGGGGTTGGTCGGTGGGTTGAGTGCGAGGTTTGTCTGTAGTTGCAGCAACGGTGGATCTGTAGGGTGCGGTGATGGGCGGCGGGTTTCTGGAAGGTGAAGTGGATGCAGTGGTGGTCGGTCCAGGTGGGTTCGGAGACGTGGCTGAAGGAGACGTGGAGGCTTGAGGAGAAGATGGCGTTGAGCATGTGTCCGGCGATGTGGGTCGGCGTCGTGACGAGCTGTTTCAGTCCGAGGTTGGCGAGGTTGTCTATCAGGGTGGAGGAGTTGCTGTCGTTGTTGTTCTCCAGATGGAAGTTCAGGTCTCCGAGGAGGGTGTAGTCGGTGGAGGTCAGTGCGTGCGTGCTGATGAAGTCGGCGATGGCGTCGCAGAATTGTGGTCGGGGTCCGGCTGGTGTGTAGACGAGGGTGCCTCTTAGGGCGGCCTTGGGGTCCGTGTGGATCTGGAAGTGCATGTGTTCGGCGGTGCTGAAAGTGTCGTCGGTGTTTGTTGAGACCCTGATGGTCTTCTTGTGGACAATGGCGATTGCTCCTCCGACTCCGTTGGTGCGGTCTCTGCGGGCGATCTTGTATCCGTCGGGCATGGCTATGGCGATGTCTGGAGAGGAGGCTTCGTTCATCCAGGTCTTGGTCAGGAAGGCAACGTCTGGTGATGGGGTGTCGAGTAGGTCCCAGAGCTCGACAGCGTGTTTGAGTGCGGAGCGGGTGTTGATCAGGATGCATCGGAGCTGGTTGTGTTCTGTCATGGCGGGTGTCTCGGCGATTTAGATGCAGGAGAAACTGCAGTTCCAGCAGGCGAAGGGACTGTGGGTGCGCTTCGGGGCAGCCCTGCAGCAGGTGAGGGTCTGTCCTGAGTTGAGTGCATTGAGGGTGCTGGAGTCCTATCGGAGGCGGTCTTCATGGCTGGTGCGGGGGCCAGGGGTTCTGCAGCGGCCGCCATTTAAGGGGAGGTGGGAGGGAGGAGCAGCTGGGAGGCGGGAGGCGGGTGGCAGGGGGCAGCAAATGGGCACGAGGGGGGCGGGTCCGCAGGGGCTGCAGCAGCGGGAACGGGAGTGGCGAGGGGGGCGAGCAGGCACAAAAGGGGGCACGGGGTACAGAAGGCAAAAATGGGCAGCGGGGCACAGAAGGAGCAAAAGGGCACACAAGAGCACGGGGAACAGAAGGCAAAAATGGGCAGCGGGGCACAGAAGGAACAAAAGGGCACACAAGAGCACAGGGAACAGAAGGCAAAAATGGGCAGCGGGGCACAGAAGGAACAAAAGGGCACACAGAGCAGAAGAAAACGACAATGGGGCAACAAGGGCACTCAGAGAAACATACAAACCTAAGACCACCACTGGCCACCCGCGATGAGGCGCAGGTGGTAGCCTGCGGGTGGAGGAGGGCCTCGACTTCGGCTGTGACAGCAGGAACGCAGGTGGAGCTGCAGCAGGGGGAGCGACCTACCTGGCAAGGTCAAGGGTCGCTCTCCTCCCCGCGCAGCGGCTGCCATTTAAGGGGAGGTGGGAGGGAGGAGCAGCTGCGAGGCGGGAGGCGGGTGGCAGGGGGCAGCGAATGGGCACGGAGTGGGGCGGGGCCGCAGGGGATGCAGCGGCGGGAACAGGAGCGGCGAGGGGGGCGAGCAGGCACAACAGGGGGCACGGGGTACAGAAGGCAAAAACGGGCAGCGGGGCACAGAAGGAGCAAAAGGGCACACAAGAGCACGAGGAACAGAAGGCAAAAATGGGCAGCGGGGCACAAGAGGAACAAAAAGGCACACAAGAGCACGGGGAACAGAAGGCAAAAATGGGCAGCAGGGCACAGAAGGAACAAAAGGGCACACAGAGCAGAAGAAAACGGCAATGGGGCAACAAGGGTACAGAGAGAATCATACAAACCTAAGGCCACCACTGGCCACCAGGGATGAGGCTATTGTGAATTGGAGTTGTTCTAACTTCTCAATATGTAACATTGTGTAAGTGGCATCTTTTTTGGCCATGAGTCGATGTTTACGTGTCAGGTTCAAAGGCAAGTATAGTTGCATAGAATTTAAGCCATGTTTGAGGACCTGAAGTGTCCAACTAAACTGCATAATAGATTTAAGCTGACTTTACCCATGGTATAATAAAGGCATGTCATTTTGCATAGTATCGAAAACAGACGACACAATGTTATTCAAATTGTAAATGCGAGAAGGCAACTTATTAATGCTAATAACAAAAACAGCAAGTACTTTATCCAAATTACCCTGATCAATTTGCCTTAAACATGCAGCTGCTTCCATTTGAGACACTTTTCAAATTTCATTGTAAGTTGCATAAATACATCTTTTAGAGCGTGGTGACTTAGGACCCAGCAAAAATTCAGATAGGTCCATGGGAGAGATGTTGTTTTACTGCAGACAGTACAGAATGTTCCAACCATTGTTGGCACAATTTCCTTACCAAACAGGTGGTGACTATCACTGAGTGTTAAGACTGGGAATAACGAGGGTTAGGTCTGCTTGTCTTAAACCAGGTTGTGGAATTTAAAAAATGAGCACTGCAACCATTTGTGTCCACTAGCCATAATAACCACCCGTTTGGACCTGAAAGTGTGGAGTTAAATGTACCATTCAGAACCATACTTTGAGCTGTTCTTCAGTGTAATTTGTTAAATGTTGCCAATTATCAAACCGGGCAAAGAAAGGAATGCTGGGTGAATTCATGTCTTTAATTGTAGCGAGTCCTAGACACGCAGTCAACAACGCTGTACCAAAGTGCCCAGTCATTAGTGCACTTGTTACCTCAAATAACAAAGGTAGTATGTAAATGTAAAGAGATGACATGGAGGGTTGCCTACTGCCAAAAAGCAAAAGCAGAATATAAAGCAGAGCTAGGGAAGTACCATAAAGAAATGAAATTAGCAAAAAAAGTATACTTCAAGGACAAACTTTTGAGTGTGGGAAACCACTCCAGAGAAATCTTTAAAATTGTTAAGTCCTTTCCCTCCTGTAGAATAGTGTGAATCACGCGCTCTTTTCTTTCATGAAAAAATAGCTACTATTCAGGCTAGCCTCCCCTTTCTCAGAGCTGGATGTAGCACATCGGGCCCTTGCACAGAGGTAGCAGCTCAAAATGAGATAGAGAATTGGGTAGAGAGTCACCAAGATCCTTTTCTGTCTTCTGCGGGTGGAGGAGGGCCTCGACTTCGGCGGTGACAGCAGAAATGCAGGCGGAACTGCAGCGGGGAGGAGCGACCTACCTGGCAAGGTAAAGGGAAGTCTTGGGAGGGTAGCGATTAAAAACAGTGTTAATATATTAACATCATTCTTAATTATGAAAACAAATTAGAGTTTTTTCTGGCAATAGAGGATTGTGGTGTATACACAATACTTAGATAAGGTGGATTATGAAAAAATTGTGTATATTAAGGTTGATATAATTTTATGTGGGATATTGTGTTGAAACATGTTTTCCATCCAGTGATGTTATTTAAAGGATTTAGAATGGAGACAGGCAGGCCATAATGAGTTAAATGCAATGAATAATAGGGTTGATATGATCAATTTAATTTGAATGAATAGAATACCACACTGATGAGTGTATTTATTTTGTTCTTTTACAGCCTTGATGAAGTCCTGTGTTAGGACGAAACGCATAGGTTGTGTCTGTTAAGAATTTATGAGTATTAAGAATTGATGGATTAAATCTACAAATTTATGAAGAATATGGAAATGATTAAATGAACTTTTAAGAATAATAAACTTTACAACATCGAAAGGAATTTGGAAATCATTGACCTGTGGATTGGACCTGTTGCTATGATTTACAATAATTGATTGATAAATGTGATAATGATGTAGACGCTCCTTTCGTTTCTGTCAGGAAGTCCCTGTCGTGGATGGAAATATGTTGGAGACGGAAATTAGCGACTTCGTCCCGTCTCATGTTTCTCCCCTCCTTTGTTTGCAGCCTGTGTGGAGTGCAGTGGCTGACGAACCAAAACCTGGCACCAAAAACAAGGGCAATATATGCGGGCCTTTTAAGGACATCTCGGAGATGGCCCACGTGGGAGGTCACGTGGGCTACAAGGAAGCGTACTTGGAGGAGGAAGGAGGAGAAACGCGTGCGGCCGAGAAACGAGGAGGAGAGGCAGCGTTCGTACAGCAGGAGTTCCCCACTCGGAAGAAGGAAGACATAGCCTGGGAAAGAGAAACGGGAGCGCGACCCGACGGAACAGACGGAGGTATCCGGTCATTCCGGATCAGAGCGGAAGACTCCTGCCACGACCCTAGAGGGTCGTGGCTCACGCATATGCGTGGGCATCTACAGGGCTATTTACACTGAGCCACGGGAGGTGGGCGGAAAGGAAAAGGAGAAAAAGGGGAAAAGGCACATGGGTGATTACGGGCTTATGCGAAGCATGCTCTGACACCTTTCTGTTTTTGCCTTCCTCTATCTGGCCCCTTTCCCTCAGCCTCTCCCTTTTACCTTTGGTTGACTTGCACCATTTATTGCTTTCCCATTGGTTCGGTGGACCCTCACTCCCTTTCCCAGTAATACGTAGTAAAGAAATAAACGAAAACACTTACCTGAGCCTTTCTTCTCTCCGAGGGAGACCGATGGCCAGGAAGACTCCCCCCAAGGGACTGACATAGAAGACCCTGAAAAGAAGACGGAGACGTGAAGAGCAAAGCTCTAGAACTTTATTGTGGCACATAAAATACTCTAAATAAAGGAAACAAAACACCCTTATCTCGCGGTATAAGTTATTTCGAGGTCCCGCATATTACAGTATCCAACAGTTGCATATATGTTTTAAGATTGGGTGGGCTTACAGCGGTGGACCACTAAGGGTTGAGCGCAGGGATAGGTGTGACAGGATCAGAATTGAGCTGGTGCCCACAGAGCTTTATAACCTTGACCGCTGTGGGTAAAAGATGATATTTAAGTTGGTTCGTGGACAGGAAGCTAAGCACCGCAGAGAAGCAGTTGCAGATTTTGTTGCCCAGGAAGGGCTCACTATTCTTCCAAGAGAACAGCAGCTGAGTGTCATCTGCCTATGACAGGATTTTTGCCCCTAAAGATTCTACCATGGTAGCCAAGGGAGTGAGGTAAACATTAAATAGAGTCGGGCTCAGGGCAGAGCCCTAAGGTACTCCTATACTTAGATTACGGGAGTTGGCCAAAAATGGGTGGCACCATACCTCTTATCCCCTCTACTCCACAAAAGATGCGAGCCACTTCCAGGCCAGCCCCCTAATACCTACTGAGTGGAGACGGGCCAAGAGGATGTGGTTCGAGATTGTATTGAATGCAGCCAACAGATCTAAAAGAACCAACAGCGCCCTATCACCCACTTCCAGACTAAGTCAACTGGAGTCAACAACCACCAGCAGAGCTGTTTCTGTACTATAATTAGGCCGAAAACCCGATGGCTAACATGCAATAGGTTTTTGAATTTATATTTGTATAGCGCATGGTTACTCTGAGGCCTCCCAGCGCTGAGGACTGACGCAGATGGCTACAGTTGCGTAAGATCCTCCCCCTCCTTCCCCTCCAGGCAAGAAGGATCATGGTTCAAGCTCTTATCCTCTCTCGCCTGAGGGGATCCCAGGTAGAGGGCATTCCCATAATCCAGGCGAGAGAGGATAAGAGCTTGAACCATGATCCTTCTTGCCTGGAAGGGAAGGAGGGGGAGGATCTTACGCAACATCCTCATCAGGCTGTAGCAGGTAGCTGAGAGCTTCGTGGCCTGATAGTTAAAGCTAAGAGAGCAATCAAGCCACATACCAAGGCTCTTGATCTGGATGTTTGGGTCTGGGGCACGGCCAAGACAGTCCAGCCAGAGGAGGGCAGGGTTGCAGGATGGTGAGTTGCCAAGGAGCATAAGCTCGGTCTTATCCCCATTGAGCTTGAGGCATGAGAGTTCCATACACTCGGCCACCGCCTCTAGGCAAGAACCTAGGGAGCTAGATGACCTCTCGGGGTAGTTTAATGCCACCACGAGCTGAGTGTCATCTGCATAGGTGATGATCTTTATGCCAAAGGGATGGTCAATCTCCGCCAAGGGTCTCATATAGATATTAAATAGCGTGAGGCTCAGGGACGAGCCCTGGGGGACCCCACAGCTAAGCGGCAACCGATTAGACACAACAGCTCCTTCAAACACCTGGAAAAAGCGATCGCTGAGAAAGGACTGGAACCAGGTTAAAGCCATGCTGGTCACTCCAAGATTCTTAAGTCGACAGGTCAAGATGTTATGGTTGACAGTGTTGAATGCGGCACTAAGATCGAGGAGGATGATTGCTGCCGTACCTCCCTGGTCCAGTATCTTCCTCACCTCCTCAGTTACTGCCAGAAGGGCAGTCTCCATCCCTAGCTGAGGGCGAAAGCCTGTTTGGGAGTAGTGGAGAAGGTTGTTAGACTCCAGGTGGTAATAACGTGTTTCTCAAGCAGCTTGCTCAGCCAGGGAAGGATGGAGATGGGACGATAATTAGTTAGGTTGGACTGATCAAGGTTGGGTTTCTTTAGGAGGGCCTTCACCAGAGCACATTTCCAGGCAAGAGGGACCGTACCGGAGGAAATGGATGAGTTTAAGATGTCCAGAGTTATGGGACGAGTGGTGTTGGCAACCAGAGTAAGAGGCTGTGGGGGAGCAGGATCAGTAGGAGAGCCCGAGATTACCTTGGGCATAATCAGATCAAGTGAATCTGAGTTCAAGAGAGGGAATTGCCCTAGTGAGAACTGAGATTCAGGGTGCAATTCAGCAGTCTGGAAAGCACCAGGATCATTCCGAGAAGCTGGGAAGGATGAATACATATTTTGAATTTTTTGATGGACAAATTCCTCTAGGTTGTTACAACAAATAAGTGCCCCATCTGAGATTGTTGGTTTCTGGGGAAAGTTGGAAAGCTTTTTGGCAATTCAAAAGATCTCTTTAGGTGAATTTGCGGCTAGATTAATTTACTCCTCATAGAAGGCAGCTTGGGCAGTTTTAATTCCTAACTTATATAGCCTGATTGCCTCTCTATAATCTGATTTCCTAGATTCTGAGCAGTTCTGCCTCCACCTTCTCTTTAACCTTCTGCATGCTTGTTTTAAATCTCCTAGTTTAGGGGAAAACCAGGGTGCCATCTTTGATCTACATTTCTTGTGGGTGGATCTCTTAGGTAGGACTGAGTCAAGAGAGCTTATGATCCAGTGATTACAATTATCATTGACCAGATCAGGATTAGAGTCACTGGATGGTCTAGTAACCTCAAGAACTGAAGTCCATTGGTCAGTAGGGAGCTTAGACCAATTCCGTTCCAACGCTGGCATTGTGTTGGAGGAGAAGGTAGGTCCACGGATTTCCCAGGTTAGGGGGATCAAGAAATGATCCGTCCAAGGGAGTGGATTTGGAGTGCCTACCACCAGCTCTCATAGGTTACTGAAAACAGGGTCGAGAAGATGACCTTTGATGTGAGTAGAGGTAAATCCTTTCTGGATGAGCTGAAGCACTAAGAGATTCATTAATAACTCATTAGCCGAGTGATCAGCGGGATCATCTAGGTGAATGTTAAGATCCCCAAGCACGGTAAAATTTGATGGGGCTAGGGCCAAATTAGAAACGGTGGTGGAAAGGCCAGTAAGAAATTGCCCTACAGCCCCGGGGGGTCGATAAATTAGTAGGCCAGAGAAGGTGTTTGTTGGAGAAAACCCTATAGAAAAGGCCAGGCTCTCGCAATCGGATAGAGAGTCTGTAGTAGTCTGTCAATTGAAGGTCTCTTTAAAGATAATAGCTAGACCCCCTCCTCTGAAGAGGAGAATCAAAACCGGTTTCAAAGGATATCAATTAGGGCCTAAAGAATAGGTTCCCTTTATAGAGCAAAGCGTAACTGGAAAAATATGGATCAAAATAGGTCAACCACCAAACACCCACTTAAGATGTGAATATAGATATAAAGGTAAGAATATATATACACCTTAGTATCAATTTTTTTGTATTTTTTAATTCAGTAATTCATTTTAGTAATTCATTTTGATTGATACAGAAAAACATTTATAGTTTTATAAATACATGACAATAAAACATACATATGCACATCAACAATATATATATGATCATAAAAGGCAGCGTTCAAGGCCCCATAAGTAAACAAACAAATTCATACACCTACTCATTCAGTCTAAATCACATTCACCAAAACACATCTCAAAATACACATATTATCCTTGGATATAAAGATGGATATAGTCGTTGGTGTATCTTCCAACGATGGCCAGATGGTACATAAAGAAGAAAGAGGTCGTCAAATCAAGCGCCAACGCGCGTTTCGGTATCGGACCCACAGGGGGGTCCAACCTTCATCAGGGCTATGACCAAGGATAATAGGGGACAAGAACACACCTAAGAATTAAAAACATGTGAAAAATAATAAACATAAATGAACCATATATGACATCAACCAACAATGATACGTAAAGTTAGGCATAGTATTAAATGCAAAATTCTTCACAAAAGAGACTGTGGACATTAATAGTTGATACAAAAACAATATCCAGTTACTGGAAAATCTAAATCGATCACAAAATATTATTTATCTCGGCCCAATGGGTCCATGGGTAGCTCAAACCCACCTTAACAAAAGAACAGAGTTCAAAGCGTACAATAAAGAATAATAGAGAACCCAACACCAAAAAGTGTATCCAAAACATACAGAACAGATCCTGTGAATTTGTTTAAAGAATTAGAATGCTAATAATAGGAAAGAACCCAATGACACCTGTATCGAGAATTCCAGTTAGAGGGTGTGAGAATAGAAATGGTTGGCGCTTGATTTGACGACCTCTTTCTTCTTTATGTACCATCTGGCCATCGTTGGAAGATACACCAACGACTATATCCATCTTTATATCCAAGGATAATATGTGTATTTTGAGATGTGTTTTGGTGAATGTGATTTAGACTGAATGAGTAGGTGTATGAATTTGATTGTTTACTTATGGGGCCTTGAACGCTGCCTTTTATGATCATATATATATTGTTGATGTGCATATGTATGTTTTATTGTCATGTATTTATAAAACTATAAATGTTTTTCTGTATCAATCAAAATGAATTACTAAAATGAATTACTGAATTAAAAAATACAAAAAAATTGATACTAAGGTGTATATATATTCTTACCTTTAGATCTATATTCACATCTTAAGTGGGTGTTTGGTGGTTGACTTATTTTGATCCATATTTTTCCAGTTACGCTTTGCTCTATAAAGGGGACCTATTCTTTAGGCCCTAATTGATATCCTTTGAAACCGGTTTTGATTCTCCTCTTCAGTTGATTGTCTCTAACCCCGCACAAACCGGTTTCTCATTGTGCATTTGGCGTCCCCCTTCGTAAATGGTAGACCCCCTCCTCTGCCAATCTTACGATCAGCCCTGAGAATTAAATAGCCCGGGGGGAGGATTTGAACAAGAACAGTATCCACTTCGCCATGAAGCCATGTCTCGGTTAGGAAAAGAGCGTCCATATTTAGCTCTTCCAATAATAAAGCAAGCTCAGTTGAGTGTCTGGGGAGTGACCTGCAATTCAAAAGGAACATCCTTAAGGAGGAAGGAGTAGTAACATAGTCCACAGTTTTATTGTGTGTCGGAAGGCAAAATTAGAGTGAGAACAGTGGGAGAGACTATTAGCAACGTACATAGCATACGAACAGTTTACATTGAGAGCCCTTCTCATCCCGTGCAGAGTTTGTGGGCTATAGCAGATAATATTTCCAGAGAAACTGCCGACGGGCTTGCCTTTGGTGCAACCTTCGGCGTGACGCTGGCGCGCCTGCTGCGTGCGTCCGCTGCGCGTCGGGCAGGGAATCCGGTTTATATCTGGGAGGAAGGTGGCCACTAGACCGCTAACCTCACCGTAACCAGAAGTCGCCTGAATCTCCCTCCACTCAACCGGGACGTCACCCATGGTGGACCGGGGAGGGTGGCGACAGAAGCCAAGAAACAGCCAGTAAAGTGAGAGTCAGGTAAGATAGTAATACAACAGTTAAAATAGAGCCAAGTCGTGCTGTGCAAATTTAAGAATGTGCAATAATCACAGCAAGAGCAAAGTTAAAACAAGTCAATTTGGTTCTAAAATACTTTAAAATCAAGCAACAGTGCAGTTTTCATAGGAGCATAGGGTCAAGGCTTTCTGCTGTACAGGCGCGCGTCAAGGTATGAACATATCTGATTGTTAAAATGTTTCTCCAGCACTTTTAAGAAGAATGGTAGGAGAGAGAGACTGGCCTGTAGTTGGTCAGGTCAGAGGGGTCCACTTGGATTTTTCAAGCAGCTTTATGACCTTCGCCTGTTTCCATCCTATTGGTACAGTAGCTGACGAGAGTGAGATATTCAGTAGCTGATTCACCAACGGGCTGATAGCCTCTGCCCCACGAGAGAGGATAAAAAAGGGAGCCGGGTTCGAAGGGGAGCCCGATTTGAGGCACCTTAAGGCTAGCAGAGAGTCTTCCATGGAGATGGGAGAGAAGGAGTTCAGGGAGATAGCTTCAGCTTTAATGATGGAGACAGAAAGAAAAGGATCTTGGTGACTCTCTACCCAATTCTCTATCTCATTTTGAGCTGCTACCTCTGTGCAAGGGCCCGATGTGCTACATCCAGCTCTGAGAAAGGGGAGGCTAGCCTGAATAGTAGCTATTTTTTCATGAAAGAAAAGAGCGCGTGATTCACACTATTCTACAGGAGGGAAAGGACTTAACAATTTTAAAGATTTCTCTGGAGTGGTTTCCCACACTCAAAAGTTTGTCCTTGAAGTATACTTTTTTTGCTAATTTCATTTCTTTATGGTACTTCCCTAGCTCTGCTTTATATTCTGCTTTTGCTTTTTGGCAGTAGGCAACCCTCCATGTCATCTCTTTACATTTACATACTACCTTTGTTATTTGAGGTAACAAGTGCACTAATGACTGGGCACTTTGGTACAGCGTTGTTGACTGCGTGTCTAGGACTCGCTACAATTAAAGACATGAATTCACCCAGCATTCCTTTCTTTGCCCGGTTTGATAATTGGCAACATTTAACAAATTACACTGAAGAACAGCTCAAAGTATGGTTCTGAATGGTACATTTAACTCCACACTTTCAGGTCCAAACGGGTGGTTATTATGGCTAGTGGACACAAATGGTTGCAGTGCTCATTTTTTAAATTCCACAACCTGGTTTAAGACAAGCAGACCTAACCCTCGTTATTCCCAGTCTTAACACTCAGTGATAGTCACCACCTGTTTGGTAAGGAAATTGTGCCAACAATGGTTGGAACATTCTGTACTGTCTGCAGTAAAACAACATCTCTCCCATGGACCTATCTGAATTTTTGCTGGGTCCTAAGTCACCACGCTCTAAAAGATGTATTTATGCAACTTACAATGAAATTTGAAAAGTGTCTCAAATGGAAGCAGCTGCATGTTTAAGGCAAATTGATCAGGGTAATTTGGATAAAGTACTTGCTGTTTTTGTTATTAGCATTAATAAGTTGCCTTCTCGCATTTACAATTTGAATAACATTGTGTCGTCTGTTTTCGATACTATGCAAAATGACATGCCTTTATTATACCATGGGTAAAGTCAGCTTAAATCTATTATGCAGTTTAGTTGGACACTTCAGGTCCTCAAACATGGCTTAAATTCTATGCAACTATACTTGCCTTTGAACCTGACACGTAAACATCGACTCATGGCCAAAAAAGATGCCACTTACACAATGTTACATATTGAGAAGTTAGAACAACTCCAATTCACAATAGTTGAAACTCCCTCCGGGGTATGGTTAATACATTATATGGCGTAATATCTTTGCTAATTTCAACTTTGCAGTTCACATCTCATTCAAAACATTTCCCGGTAGGTAGATTTAAAGCCCTGGGTGGGAGCTTTATTCACGAAATGTGTTCTCTTCCTTTTGATTACAGATGGAAACAGGCGGACAGAGAGGTATTCCTTACTGAAAATAAATGTGACTCATCTGTTGGCCAATCACTTGTTTGTAAGCACCTTACCATCCATGGTGCATGTAATACTTTGGTAGCCTATTTGGCAAATTGTTTATAAGGAATACCATCCCCTTCAATTTTTCCCCTCATTACTGTCCTTTCCAATGGAAGCTATTTAACGTTAAGCAACCAAGATTTTTGTGGAATGAAGGACGTAATTGCATATGTGCTTTCTGTTTTCCAGAGAGTTACCTGCTGCAATAACGTGCTTTTCCCTCCAACGCATGTGGTTTTTGATAGTTCATTATGGCCTTCAATTCCAACTTTGATGGCAGATTTTAACAAGCTAAGCCGACTCAAAGCCGTATTGTTTCAAAAAGGTGTGGCATTAACATCTGCCCAAAAAACCTTTGAACTGCAGGTTGCAAGGACTTCAAGTGAAATACAGTCACTTTTAAGCACAAATCTCACACTGCATTTCGGCATGCTTGTCCATCACATTTTAATGCTTCAAATACTGCTGTTATAGTGCACTTTTTAAACAATTGGGACTAGCTTAGTCAGTACCTTCCAGAAAATCTTCGGATTTATACCGAACTTCATACATTCTCTGTTTTCAAGTGTTTTTGGGGGAATACCCGTGGTGTTATTCCTCATTTGTGGCATTTTGGTTCTTTTTTTGTTAGTCCACAATCAATGTTCCATTTCGAAGCCTATGTTAATGACACTACCACTGGTCCAGCTGTGCTGTGAGCACAATACGATTCTTTGGAGTCCCTATGCTCCAGGAACTAAATCATGACTGGCCTGTCAGGTTTACCTGCGTACAACCAGTGTTGCATTGCTTATGGTGTCCACATCGAGTGGGCACTTGATGTTTGCCTTGTGCTGCAATTGCCTATTCATAGGGACATGATCCTGCTGATGAGTCCGACAACACCCCATTTTTGGAGTTGCCCCAGGAACTTGCAGCTGCCGCATGATGCAGGGTATAAGGTGCTACCTTCTGGGGAGAAGGTGTTTCAGCACTAGGATTTCCGAACTCCAACTCTTATAATATGGATACAGGACAACAGACTACTTCCTCAGCATCAGCTGATAATGAGAATCCTATCTGTTCTTTGAGAATGAATCTGTTCTGGATTCACTAAACATCAATCTTGTGGAAGAAATCTTGGGTGCCCCCGCTTCAACCTTATTTGGTTATCTTTTCGAACTTTTCAGTTTCATTTTAATTAGGTTTGTAACTTTGATTATTATGCTTATCAGTATCGCATTGAGTTTGCTTAATTTGCAATTTTTATTATTTTGTTAGTTGCTAAATAACTTTCCCGACCAAGGAGGGGGTGTAGTGATTTCCCTTCTGGACCCACTTTGGTTCTCGCTTAGTTTTTCGTATTAGATGTTTTAGACTGCCCGTCCTCTGCACAGCCTCACATAATACATTTGATTTTGTGTCATTATTTTAGAATACGCTGTACATGTTATTTGTTATTCAGTAATTTTTTGACGGAGTCAGTCTGCACATTTTATACAAGGCTGCCTGGAATACATAACAACATGGTGTACTGTTTTCTTTTTTTGGGTCAGCAGCAGCTCCCAAAGTTTTAGGCCTAACACAGTGGCACAGCTACAGCTTCCCAACGCAGTAGTTTCATCGTATAAACTGTGTCTCGTTCACTTGGATGCAGAGAGGAGAATTACAGCAAAGAGACCTGTCCTGGAACAAATGCCCGCAGAGCCTCACATGCGGCATTGCGTAAATGATGACAGCCTAACTATATACACCAGGTAATATGTAAAAATGTAAATCCAGTATTTGTAAAGCGTGAACAGCTACCCAAAGGCATCCTGGCGCTGTCGGAAAGATTAAGTAAGCTATTGCCCAGAGTCACATGGTGCTGGGCTGACCTGCCGCCGGTGCTGGGGATCGAACCGCGAGCCCCAGATTCCAGCGAGTCCCAGATTCCAGTGTCAGTCGCCCTGGCCGTGGCGCCACACCTCTTCCACAGGGCCATGGGGCTTGTTGCGAATCCAAGAGATCACTTATATATCCCTGTGCTCACACAGTAAGGGTAGGCCTAGACAGATAGATAATTTGCCACGGTGGGGATGTTTATTTTATACAGTCTGAAAGTAATGCTAATTACTTTGTTTAGTTTCATCTGCCTAGTGATTACAGCACAATTGCTTCATAATAGAGTACGATAGTTTCGATAAATTCATTGTAACATGTCTTTCTTTTGGTTACTAAGGGCATGCAGGAGTGAGAGATAAAAGGTGATGATCTGTTTCCAAGGTTCCCTTGGGGACTAGAGGGTCATGCTCTAGGTTGCCAAAATCACCTGTTACTCTGGAAAGGTTAGGAGTTAAGGTGAGGCACTGTGAGCTCGCCAGGATTTGGGCCGACAGATACTGATGCAGAAAGACTCAGTCCGTACATTCAGATGTCTTGTCATCCCAAGGCACTGTTCTGCTTTACCAGCGGAGTCTCTGCAACAAGTGGAGGGAAGGAATACTGAATCAGTGCAAAGAGGGAACTCGCAGTAGGTTTCACCTTGTCCAACTCTCTCCTTTTGGAGAGGTTCGCTATATATGTACACTGACATACCCATTACATATTTTCACTTGCATGGGTTTTTTTCTTCTCTGAGCTTGACTGAACTTTAATGTACTCAAATGATTTACATTTGTGCCCAACACCATTGTATCGTGCTAGCCCACAATATGGCAGAGATTTCCACCATTGTGCCATGGTGAGCATATTGCCAGGCATTACCACCACTTCTACATGGTCCGCATTTTACCAGGAATTGCCGCTATTGTACACTCACACGTATGTTGCCAGGGATTACCCCCATTGGGCTAGGGCCTGCATGTTGCCAGGAATTACCATTGTTGTGCCAGGGCATATATTTTACCAGAAATTACAACCATTTTGCCAAGACTAGCTTGTTGCCAGAGATTATCACCACTGTCAGGGCATGCATTTGGGCAGCAATGATCACAATAGTGTCAGTGTCTGCATGTCACCAGGAAAAACCCCCATTGCTCCAGGGCCAGAAGATTGCCACCATTGTTTCACAGCCACCATTTCACTGGTGGAGTAGTGGGCAAAACATTTGCTCCTCACCCACACACAAAGAAGCACCTAGACAATCACAGACATACACACACACACACACACAGACATACTGGTAAGCAGGTGTGTAAAGGGGTAATGAAGAGGGAGCACAGGAGAGGGTTAGAGGGGAGCAGAGTGAGGTGCCTGACTGTGCATGCAGGAGAGTGGAGGTGTCTGTAGACTTCAAGTGTCTTGGGGCGGTAGGAAGGTAGGCACGATGAAGGCAGTGATGGAGGGATTTACTACCTTCTGCAAGTGCATCTCCATAGGGAGGCAGAGGCAATACAGACAGTGCTGTACAGGTATGACTTGCCATGCAAGTGGCTAGATACACTTTTAATCTTGCATAGCAGCGGGCTGTGCAGTATGCCTAGCAGCATGTTGAATGCCCATTTTCCCGTTCATCCAAAATAGTTTTTCGCTTAATTTGCTTCTGTGTGAAAAAAATGAGGCAAAACCCCTTAAAACAGCCTAAGGGCCTGATTACGAGTTTGGCGGTCTTAGAGTGGGCCAGCACGCCAGTGCCCCGCTACAAGACCGCCAATCCCATATGCCGACTGCCTGCCGTATTCCAAGTAGAATCCTGGCAGGCTGTCCTGCGGCGGCGGTCCCACAGCAGTGCCTTTCAAAGGCTCTTATGTGAGCCTTAGAATGGCAGTGCTGTGGGACCACCGAAGAGCGTTCCAGTATGGCATTGACTGTGCAGTCTATGCTGTGCTGCAACTGGGGGTGTATACAAGCATGCACCTCATGTACAGAGGCACCTGTAGGGCCATGAAAACTGTGGCATGAGGATGTTTGTAATAAGCTTGGCGGTGCCACAGTGGCACCGCCAAGCAAATTGCAGGCCTCAGACCGCTGCAAGACCGCCAGGGATCATGGATTCTTGGCGATAGCAGTGGTCCTATGGCAGTCCGACTGCCCAACTTGTTATGTGGTGGTCGGACCTCCACTACGGGCTTGCCTGTCCGTTGGACTGCCAAACTCGCATTTAGCCCCTAAGTGATATGCTAAAGGACCATTATGGGCCCATTAACGGGTGGAGACTAAACTATTCTATTGGGAGGAGGGGCCATTTTTGTTTTCTTTCACTAGTCATGTGATGTCTGTGGGGTGGTGGACCACACCTCCTCTTGTAACTACTGGGTCAAGGTAGGTCAAAGAGATAATCAAAATTACTGGTATGTACACTGAGGGTTGCATGGGCAATAAATTGGCCTGTCATTTTTACGGATTAGCAAACTGAGACAAAATTTTCCACCATCACACCTGCCATGTTAAATAAGCATCATGGGTGAATCATACACATGCAACTGGAATTAAAAACTGGCGTAGATTGAACCCTACTGACCTCTTTGTGGCGGTATCAGATGTGACATTATGGCAAACAAATGATAATTTATTAAAAAGACGCTCTCTGCAATTTTAGAAGACAGAAGCCTGCACCACATTGAAACGGAAATTGGGAAAAATGTGCTCTTTTATGGGCCATAAAATCCTTATCTTGTAAGTGCCCACTGACATCTGTACAAGTAAATATCAAATGGATTTACTAATGATGCGGATGAATGAAAACTTAAAATAACATAACATGTTTACCCACTTTCGAAAAAAGGCTAGCGCTGAATCGAATATAGCTGGCTATGTGGGCGCAAACAAGGCATTAGTATACAATTCACAATCAGTGACGTAAATGGGCATGGAGGGCAGAACACTAAGATTGAAAGTGAAACAGAAGAAAGGAAATGCAATCTCATAATACATTAAATTAATCAAAGGAGCAGGGCAAAAAGAAAACAAATAACCGTTTGGCTTAAACATGGATGGAGCTGAAAACAAGTAGAAATATGAGGACTCTTTAGGCGAAGTTGACTGGATCCGAATGGCCACCGAGTCCTGCCCTCTTAGGTCAGCTCAGGTACATCAAATAATTCCGACACCTTACATCTGCGTTTAGCTGGTGTTTGCAATAACCCTGCAGACATGTATAATGGCAATGGGTGGCTCTCCTTGAGTCAATCTGTGCATAAATGCGAGCAGAAGCCTCCGAGGCCTTCACTCTAAAGGCATTCACTCATCCTTGGAATGATTATCCTTTTAATGATGCGAAATCACCGTGTCTACAAAACAATCATACAGAGAGTGGGCTTCAGGACTAAATTTGTTCATGATTGGTAGGCTTTATTATCTAACTCAGCTCAATATTCTTGGTGGCGTATCATCAAGGAGGCGATATGAAATTATCGCCACTTTTGCGTCCGTTTTTGGACGAAAAGCGGCGATAATTTTATCGCCTAATGAGCAAGGTCACGCTATCGTGTGAATCCTTGCATTAGCGCCTGTTTACTGAACGCCCTTTCCCCCAACGCCCATCTTTGCATCTCTAATGAGATGCAAAGTGGGCGTTCCTGCCCTGACATAACTGGAGAAATGTCGCTAAGCGACATTTCTCCAATTATCAATGGGCACGCTAACCTGCAGAGCGACAAGCAAAGTAGCGATAACCTCTGTTATCGCTACTTTCCTTAAGCCTGCTTCAAGACTGACTTAGCCATGATATCCTATGTAAGGTGAATATCATGGCTAAGTATGCCTTGCCCTAGCATTAAGCTGTCGCCAAACTTTGTGAGATTATCGCTGGATTTCCATCGATAATCTCACATTTGGCACTTAGCGCTTGGAATTTTATGGCTTTTGAGATAAGCGTTGCTAATAGCATGCTATCTCAGCAATAAAATTCCACGTTACCCGGCGATAATTATCCTAGCGCTAAGTGCGCTTAGCGATAATTATCGCCGGTCCTTGATGATATGCCCCTTGATTCCATGGCTGTCCTCTCTATTCCTCTTTAATCCCCACCTCTGGAGCACAGTTTATTTTACCCCCTTTTGATTTAGTTGTCTCCTTCCACAGCTCACATTAGGGTACCATTTCCGCATGCCCTTCCTCACTCTTTCATCTGTTCCATTACCACCCCTTTGCTCCTTGCTCATCTGTTGCTCCCCCACCCTCACTCCTGTTTAGGAATATTAAACTGTTGCTTGAGTACAGCTGCTCCTGTTAAAAGTTGTACCTAGGTGTTATAAAATCACACTTTATGTAGCAACTTTTGTTTTAGTTCAGGTAGTGTCCCTGATAAGCTTCATTTGTAGAATTATTAGAGATTTTCTAGATGTATGTATTTATTTTCTTGAAACTGCTTCTTTCTGTTAAATTCTGGTTGGTCTAATTTGTGTGAACCATGTACAACTGTAGTGGATGTGAAATACTCTATTATTCAGAATCCCATTAATGTATCTTCTATTTGGATGTGTTGGAGGTCTTTCCCTATTGACTCTTGGGGGTGAAGCAATACTGGATTTCTGTCCCATTATATACGTTGCAATTCACTGACCTGAACTTTACTGAGTTTAATGATTGATTCGGTATCCTAAGTGAGCTTTGCACTTTAATTATTGATTGATTTTGATTATATTACTTGATTCTGTACAACAAAATCTGAAAAAAACCTTTAGAGTTTAAGACTTATCTTTCTGTCATTCTTGTACGACCAAATTTGAAATTTTCGAATACTGAGACATAGGTTCAGCAAAAAGCACCAACACCCATAGTGGGATGAACACTGCTCCCGTTCCATCAGTCATGCAAATAGAGCAAAGTGGAGCATAACTTTGATGTCCCCCAATGGTGCTCAGCTTGCAATGAGTTTTATACTTTGAAATAAAACCTTCCAAAGTGTCAGCTCATGCTTCAGCAAGCATGCACATGCATGGGTGGCCATCTTGGAATGCTTTGGGCCCTAAACTAGGCCGAAACAAAGAAACATAGGGAAAAGCTAGAACTCTGCAGCCACATTTAAAAGTGCAACGTACTGGCTTTACCGATGAATGTTTAACCTCTAAGCATTGTCCCAGTGAGATTCCACTCACCCTGTTGAAAAGATGTACAGGCAGTCTTGCTGCTCGTCTGGTTTAAAATGTTGTGACATTATTTGACGGAAGAATGGAAGATTGTGTTTTTCTCCAAATGAATCTTTTAGGAATAAAATAATTTTTGCAGAACATAAGTTGAAGAAACATAGCTAAAATTGAGGTCAGAAGAACACGTTTGGGGCACATACTTTTGAGAAGACATACAAGCCCTGCTGCCTCTTCAGAGAAATCTTCAAATCTCTGTGCACTCTGCAGACCACAGGCTGACGTCACTGGCGAGCTGAGCGAGTCTTTCATCCTTCGGATTGTGATAACATGAATATGAATAGTTTTGATATTTACATGCAATGCCAAGAAGCCCGAAGAGAGAGGCAGCAAATGATATTTAAAACCCAAAGTGATTATCATATATAACCACCTTAAACTGATCGATTTTAAGATATGTTTTGACGTACATGTGGTGCCCCAAATGTTTCAGACAGAACTAAGGATTTTGAATAATCCTTACTATAATATTCAAGATAATCCCTGAACATTGGTAAGTATTAGCTACACATGAACATTAAACATAGCACAATATTTCCATCCTGAACAATGCTGGTGAAGAATTGGTTTGTCTAGCCGAGGCGTGCTTTTGACATCAGTACATGCCTACCATTGACAACACTGACATTGATTAATACCAGGTTTTTGCCACAAACTTCAGATTTCCTATGACAGTGCTAAATATGTTTATTTGAGCATATATTTGCAGGAATTCTAATGGACCATGTTCCTCATTAACAATTAGCTGACTGATCTAATGACTCGTTTCATATTCATTTTTTGATAAATGATAACATGATGAATAATAATAAGCAAAGGATCTTTAGATTGCATTTTAAATGATTCAATGTGTCTGAATGAATAACTTACCCCATATAAGTGGGGCAAAGTTCGGTCCAGAATATTGAATAGGGAATATTGTTATACCTTAATATCGAAGTCAAAGTATCTAGGACAAAGATATCAACAGATAAGTATTGTATAGATTTTCTGTACCTAACTTCAGATATATGTACCCTGACGACTTATAAATTTTCAGTGTATCTAGATGTGGAGTTAAGAATAGTAAATCTATACTTCCCTACATGCACTTATCTTTCAGTATTTTAGTCCACAATATTTTGGCTATGATATTTGGGTATCATTATATTCCCTTTTTGATGTACAAGACTACGACCTATCACAGTGGGCATGCTGCATGTATGTATATATTTATGCACCTAGCTCTCTTCTTTTGGTGTTCTCATTTTTAGGTCTCGCTTGACCCAGCGCATGCGCTGGTCTGGCGAGACATTTAGTAGGTGGGTTTAGAAAGTGCTACCCACCTTTTTGTGCTGGCGACAAGCTACAGTGCACAATGGCGTGCACGTGCACAGCTGCTCCCCGCATTCCCCCTCCCTTCTCGCCCAGCCATCTCCTGCGCCAGCCTTCAGCACCATACCCCTCCCCCTGCTGCTGCGCGGGCATCCCTAGCGTGCATCATCGCGATCACTTTCGCTTTTAGAGTGATCGCGATCGCGATGAGGGATTGTCAGTGTAAGTGACTTATCTTGTGTGACTTTTCTACACAGCCCTCTCATTGAAATCTCACACCAGGTCGTAGCCAGCGTTTCGTCTAAGCACATATTTTGTTGTAGGTTTTGTGAGGGAACAATTTTGCACACTCCTACTGCTTGCTGAAGTACGAAAACTAATGCCTTTCCATCTAGACTATGTCAGGTTGCGCAATCTTCAGAGAGTCACCTCTCAGTCCACTCCCATCCTTGTGAAGGTAAGCCAGTGACCAGGGTGCCTCTGGCTATCTCCTGCGCCAACCTTCAGCACCATACCCCTCCCCCGCTGCTGCGCGCGCATCCCTAGCTTGCATCATCGCGATCACTTACGCTTTTAGAGTGATCTCGATCGTGATGAGGGATTGTCAGTGTAAGTGACTTATCTTGCGTGACTTTTCTACACAGCCCTCTCATTGAAATCTCACACCAGGTCGTAGCCAGCGTTTCGTCTAAGCACATATTTTGTTGTAGGTTTTGTGAGGGATCAATTTTGCACACTCCTACTGCTTGCTGAAGTACGAAAACTAATGCCTTTCCATCTAGGCTATGTGAGGTTGCGCAATCTCCAGAGAGTCACCTCTCAGTCCACTCCCATCCTTGTGAAGGTAAGGCAGTGACCAGGGTGCCTCTGGCTACTGTGTGCAGACCCTGACACCTCCAAGCTTCTGGTCAGAGGCCAAAGAAGGGACAGTCAGGAAACAGGGCAACGCTCTCTGTTCTCTGTCTTACAACTGCTTACCTCCGACAATGGGCCTTCCTCTGTCGGAACAATGCTCTTCTTGGCACAGCTTCCAGCAGGGCATGCATCACGTCGCAGCAAACATGCACGATTGTTTCCCATGTTTTATTAGTCATCTCTTTACATTTTTAATCACCGGCTGGTCTGCCACATTGGGGATGTACCTTTTGTTTGCTTTGGCTTCGCCAGAGGACTTCACCACGCACCTCTGCACTTAAAACTAGCATTGGCATAGCCAATAGGTCTCGCTTTTGGGACCTTATAAGTGCTTAGCTATGCAACAGTTGGTGTTGTTGCACTAAGGATATTGTGCTGCACACCTAAGTACGTATAAGGTCCCAAAAGCAAGACCTATTGGCTATGCCAATGCTTGTTAGTCAAGGAAGCCAAACAGCTGAACCACAGTGTTAGCAGGGAAAACAAAGATCTGTCGTCATGGAGTCAAAAGAAATTAGTACCTCTGTGGGCATTGAACATGTATGGCCAAGTGAAGCAGACTTTTTTGTAGCTGCTACTGGTGGTGGCTTGCCATCATGCAGTAGCTTACCTCCTTTGAGCTCTGAGAAACGCAGTAACCTGGGCCAGGAGATTGTGGGGGGTGGTTGATGAGAGCTAAGAAGCCTGATGCTTTATTTGCAACCTGACAGGGTATTTTCCTTGCTTTGAGGTGGCACCCTAAGAGGGGACCCGTGCCCGCAGCCGGCCCTCCACCTTCAGACCCATGGAACTGCAGTCAGCTGAGCTTGAGAAGGTGCAGGTGGAGCATGCCATGGCTCCATGCATATATAACTAGCTACCACGCCTTTTTTTTTAATCACATTTACAAATTGGTGCAAAGCCCCTTTAGCAAACTTTTTACAGAATTATCGATAATTTTTCACAGCGCCACTTTGCTTAACAGAACTTACTAAAAATTAGATGCAAGGTAGGCGTTTCCGCGATAAAATTCCCACCAAACACAATGCGATATTTACAAGGATTTCCTTGTATGTCACTGAAATAGAAAAACTGCCACTAAGTTCTTTAGAGGCAGCTTTTTACAGCTAGGAATGTCCTGGTCTTAAAAATGTTGCTAACACATTTGTATAGAAGGAACACACCCCCAAGTCATCTTTGGCAACCTCACTGACGCCATGGATCTTCTGCTACTGCAGCTAGGTGCACCAATGAGATCACCACCAACACCAACACCACCACCACGGAGGCAGCACCAGAGAAGGAAGTGGATCACCCCCGTAGGATCACCCTCCTTCACCTCTGGCAAGAGGAGGTCATAGCCAATTACATGCTAAAAGTGGGTCAATTTTCTGCCTCCTGAACCAGATAGCACCAAGGCTGCGGCCAACATCCCATCACTGCACCGACATCCCTCCACAGACCAAGCTACTCGCTGTCCTCAACATGCTGGCCTCAGGAAATTTCCAACCTACCATAGCCAGAGTGGCAGGAGTATAACAGGCATCTTTTCCAGGTTCCTATTCACTGTCCTGGATGCCATAATCAGCCTCATGCCACAGTACCGCCACTTCTCCAACAGTGCACAAGAACAACTTGAAAACAAGCAAGGCTTTTATGCCATTGCTGGATTTCCCCATGTGTTGAGGGCAATGGACTACACCTATGTGCAACTTGTGCCTCCTGCTGAAACTACACACATCTTCCACAGTAAGGAGCACACCTATTCAATGAATGTGCAGGCTATTGTTGACTATCTTGGTGTCTTCATCAATGTTGTTGCAAAATACATTGGCAGTGTGCATGATCTGTCATCAACCAGCGGTTCCAGAATGGCACTAATGGGAATGGAATGCTTTTTGGTAAGTACAACTCCAACACATGACACACCACAAGGCACTCAATCATGTAGGGAAACAATGTCAAATTGCCCATATATTGATTTACACAGTGCATACATTGTTGCTGTGGCAACTTTCATCCCCAAACATGTGGGACTCATTTATGAGGTTTTGATGTAGGGCAGCGCAGTAAGGAATCCTGCTGCGCTGCCCTATGTCAGAACAAAAAAGCAGGAATCTGCCTTATCTATGAGATAAAGTGCATTTCTGTCCTTTTGCCCTGCGCTGGCGCACATTGTGCACCATGAACCAATGCAGGCATTCTTGCACCATGGTGCAAGGGTACCTGCATTGCTGGGACACCTTCATGCACAAGATCAATGAATTTAGGTGATTTCCTCTTTCTATGTGTGCTGCAGAATATAGCACACATTGAAAAAGGATAAAATGTGGAGAAAAAAATCCATTCCTCCTTGTGTTTTTCCCTTCAGTGGCAATGATGACAACAGGAAAGCTGCAAGACAGACAACTTTGAGGCAGGGTTCAGGGATGGCTGCTTTGGTGCAAAGCAGACCTTTTTAAAACAGCACAGAGTTGGGCACAAAGATAAGACGTCCTCCAGTGTGTTGTGTCTTCCTTGCATTATTGAAAGGATGCATGTTGACATAAACCTATCTGTATGCATTTACAACCAGCCAAGTTTGACATTACCTAGAGCTCATTTGCCACGTATGTACATATGTGTCATTCACCACAATACCCAAGGCCATTACTACTATGTCACATTGCCAACAGAACATCACTTTCTACTACATTCTGGTGAATATATGCACTTTTCCTTATTTGCAATGCAGCGTGTAGCCAGTTACGGTTAGTTAATGCCACCTTGTGAATGAGGCCCCTACCCACCCTTCACTTACCATGAAAGGGACATGCAATGCATGTTTCTACGAGCATTCCACCACAACAGGCATATTAAATTTTGAGTAACACATATCTACAAGGCTGGGCAGTACCAACAACTGAGGACAGGTAGACACTAGGGCCTTATTTACAAGCCCCTTGCACCACCAGTATGTCACTTTTTCAACCATTGAATAAGACACACCAGCAGCGCAAGGAGCTTGTAAATTATGGCCCTGTTCTCAGGGGGGCAACATGTGGTAAACACAATTATCTGTTTCTCTCAATGTTTTGCTCTTTTTTGTGTGCTGCACACATGGATACAGCAAATCACCTGCAAGGATTGTTTATATGCAGGAAGGTGTACCTTCCTGCACATCTTTATACACCGAAGAGGAGTGAGAAGTTATATATGGTTAGGGTAAATCCTTGGCTTCCCTATTTTACTATACAATAATGACAAGGAGAGGGGAGACCCAGTTATTTGTGACAGTGTCTGTTTTGCCTGTATCCAAGATGAGTGAGTGTAATGCACCAAGGTAAATCGGTGCTTGCTTCACGATTTCTCAGACAGTAAACTTTCTCAGAGATGGTATGAAAAATGAAAACTATATATATATAGGGTTCTCACCCACAGGTACCACCTGTGGCATGCCTCATCATTGGACCTCACCAGGCACTGAACGTGAATGGGTGTGGGCTAGACACATTTGGAAATGGAGCTCTTTGAGTGGTAGCGGTGAGTGAAAGGCAGGGTTGAGTGAGTGTGTTAAAATAGCCTTTAAATGTTTTGTAACAAATGTATTATTCTGGGATCTAGGGCTAGGTTAAAATAGATCAGTGTGATGCTTTTAGGTATTAATGTTCCCAGGCATCCGATAGGTAGACATGTTTCAGCCTCTATATAGCCCGTTAAGGGTCATTACGCCTTCCTCAGGACCTCATTTTCAACCTGCTTTTTGCGATTGCTAGTTTGTCTGTGAAATTAAATAGTAAAAAACTTCATTGGACCATCACCCATATGTGTGTGTGTGTTTATATATATATATATTCACTGAAAAAACCATAGGTTTCACACATGTTATAGTTAGTGGAAATTTTACTGATAAAAAACCAATGAAATTGCCCCGTTATAGTTAGCGCAGGCAACTATAACTCACGCGACCACAATCCTCTGCTGATGCTAATACTGTATTTAGACACTTATTTGCCCATGTCTTCTTCCATACATTTTTAGCTATACATATATTACAAATATTTTTTTTTCATAAAGACACATATGTCATCAGCAGAGGATTGCGGTCGCGTGAGTTATAGTTGCCTGCGCTAACTATAACGGGGCAATTTCATTGGTTTTTTATCAGTAAAATTTCCACTAACTACAACATGTGTGAAACCTATGGTTTTTTCAGTGAATTTGCAAGGTTTTTTAAATGCTAATTCCTAACTATAACGTGTGTGAAACCTATGGTTTTTTCAGTGAATTAGTACGGTTTTTTAAATGCTAAGTTTTTTTCCCTTATAATAAGCCCTGTACATTTGGTGGCCTACGGCCACCAAAAGCACAGGGGGTGGGGTAAGTGTGGATAGTGTTTTTTTCCATTGTAATAAGCCCAGCACATTTGGTGGCCTTCGGCCACCAAAAGCACAGGGGGTGGGGTAAGTGTGGATAGTGTTTTTTTTATTTTTATTTTTTTACCGTACGCTTACCGTAAGCGTACGGTAAGCGTACCCCGCGAAATTGCCGAAAAAAAAATAAAACCGTTTTTGCACTTGGGGGATGTTTGGGGACTCCCTCAACATGACTATGTGGGAGGGAGTTGTCAAAACAGCCCCTTTACATGTTTTTGGGCTTCCGATTTTAAAAATCTCTCTCAGTGCGAGAGACAAAATGGCGGCCGCCGCTTCCTGGTTTCGGCCGATTCGAATGTTTACTAAGATCTAAGAGCCAATCAGAATCGCGCTCGCGCACGCCACCGTACGCTTACCGTAAGCGTACGGTAAGCGTACCGTAAGCTGGCTCAGATATATATATTGATTTAAAGGCTATTTTCTCAGAATCTACTGAACAGATTTACACCAAACCTACAAAAGGCACTTCCTTGACCTAGGGACTACCTCTCTGCCAAATTTTGAGTAATTCTGTCCAGCCATTCGGGCTGTAGCTCGTTCTAAAGGTCCTATGGAAAAATGCATGGGAAAAACGCGTTTTGGGACCCCCCTTTTATCTCAGCCCCCGCTTGACGAATCCCCCCGAGACTTTCAGGGTAGGAGCGGAGCGTAGCGCCCCACCTATTTTGAGAAATTCGCGAGGATTCGTCGACCGGCGCCAAAGTTATTCAAAATAGAATGTTGAGGTTTTCCTATGGAAACGTGGTCCTAACTATAACTACCTACTGGCTATCGCCAGTAGGTAATATATATATATATATATATATATTCATTTTTCACACCATCTCAGAGAAAGTTTACTGTCTGAGAAATATATATATATATATATAGTTTCATTTTTCACACCATCTCAGAGAAAGTTTACTGTCTGAGAAATTGTGAAGCAAGCACCGATTTACCTTGGTGCATTACACTCACTCATCTTGGATACAGGCAAAACAGACACTGTCACAAATAACTGGGTCTTCCCTCTCCTTGTGGTTATTGCCTTCCTGCAAATCAACATTTATAACTGCTGTGCAGACACCCTAGCAACATGGCACAAGGGTGTCTGAGCTTGTGTAGGTCAATTTTGGAGACAATAGGACTGAGGGACATGCAGGGGTGTGTTGGATTTTGGTACCTCCAGAACACCCCTGCATTTCTATTCTTTTGGAACACAGTGCTACCAATTTTAGGGAAACACTACGCTCTACTTGATTATGGTATATATGCCCCATAGTTAGTACAGGAAAGAGTGGTATCTTGACTAGAATGTACATGAATGCTATTACACTGTGTGTTAATCTACGCTGACTGTGAGACTTGCAACACTGCCTGATGCAGAAATTTTAGATATGAGATACATGACTGTTCACTTGTCATTGTTTGTACACATGAGGGGCTTAGTTACAAGGCCCTTGTGTCACCGGTATGTCACTTTCAATAAGGGAAAAAGTGACATACCGACAGCGCAAAGGGCTTTGAATAAGCCCCAAAGTACCTATGTGGCTACTGTTTGACCTGCACACAGTGTGGGATAGCACTGAGACAAAGGTGCCTAGACAGTACAGCATGACATATTTTCGCCCTTGTTGTTACTTACCCTGTTGTTGATGTAGTTGTTCATAATCAGCACTGTCCATTCCCTCTACTCCAAACTCTGACTGCTCACAGATGACTACTGTGGACACCTGTTCCTCCAAGGCATCCAGCTCTTCATGTGGCGCAGGACTCCCACCTCCGGTCTGCTGTGCTTCCTGTTGATTGCTGGCCAGTTTCTGCTTAGTCTTGCGCTTGGAATCATGCCAGGCTTTTTGCAATCCATCACGTTCCTCTTGACTTCTGTGACAGAGTTTACTTTGTTGACTATGGACTGCCATATAGCATTTGTGGTCCCCACTGACACCTGGGAGCTGACGAAGAGATGGTGTTGATGCTCTGTCACCTCCGCAATCAGGATCTCATTCTCCTCCTGACTGAATCTGCATTTCCTCTTCCTCTTCCCCATGGACTCTGGTTGGTCATCATGGCAATTTGGAGGTTTCGGAGAGTTGTTGTCTTGTGCCGAACATGGCTGCTCCATTCTGCACTGAGTTTTTGTATTTTTTAACTTAGCGGTGTATTTGTGAAATTTCTTTTGCCGCTAAACGCTGAAAAGTGACGTTGGGCTAACTACCGTGAACTTTCTTGCTGCTAATTGGCCAGCTGTCGCTTTTGTCACGCTAACATGGATTTTTTTAATGTCTTAACGCTAGCGTCATTTTTTCCTGCCACTATGTAGTGACGCATTGTAAATACATTCCAAACATAGGGTTAGGATGTGATGATAGGAAGCGGTAAAAAAATGCCTCTAAGCAGCTTGAAACCTGCTCAGCGGCAATTCTTGTATATATGCCCCTTAGTGCTTACAAAGACGCTCACAAACAAGTAGCAAAGTTTAAGGAACAGTTTCATCTTGCATGTCACTATTGATTCTTTGATCCATAAATCTAGGTTTACATTATTTCTGCAATATGGTGGCCTTTTGTAACTTGACTTTATTGATAATTTTCCTGTGGCCAGGAAAAGGGTGAAAGAAGGGTGGCTCGAATATCAACAGTTAACACAACACACATGCACATACACAAAAATGAATTTAAAAATAATTTTTAGCTTCCTTTCAAACCTTTACAAATCTTTTCAAATATTTGAGCAACTCTGGATGTATTAATTGACTCTAAGAGTCAAAGTGTGATAAAAACAACAAACCTAGAGTGATTTGATTTTTGTATAGCTTTCCAGACAATTTTCCTCCCGTTCTAAGAACTGTAAATAGCAGCTGTGACTATTGCTCAATTTAAGCTACTGGGCTTATCAGCCTTCAGAAGGGTGAAAGGGCAGAATTGGCTTTGCTAGGGTTTGAACTTGTAGCATGTTTCAACCATAAGCGTTTAACTCATTGAGCCACACAGCAACCAAAATAAATTAACTCCACTTTGGCTCAAACCCTTATATATTATTGCTCTTGTTTTAGGTCAAATTGTTACAATCACAGGACAGGCATCCATTTTCAATTATCTACTCTCACAGTTATGCTATTTGTACTTGTAAAGTTTAGAACGTGTTCATTTCTTTTAATAGTTTTTAACTTGCAGCATGCTTTTATATTCTCTTTCACTGCAACTACTTTCAGCTTGGACACTGATCTTCTTTTTGAGGTATTGTGGGGACTTGCAAAGCAGGCACATAAACTGACTTAACTACTGTACCATTCATAGCTAATCGATCACTGCATGGTTCAGATGGGAGAAGTAGAGTGTCAGGGATTTTATTGTTTGGAAGTAAGAGATGTTTAATATAGCGTGTTGTGAGATATGTCACATGCCACAACAATTACTCAAATATAGGTACATATATTCACCAGAGTGAAGTTCTACACATGGGATGTGACTACATTCAGATTTGTGGGAAATGTGCGCCATAAAAATTCTTAAGTCTGCTCCTTGGAGGTGGCTGCACTCAGATGCTTAGAGGGAACACATACATGCACCAGATGCTGAGTTAGCATCCTAAAGGCAGCTGAAAAGAACCTTATCATGGTTTATGTTAGCCATATGCATCAACCTGCACTATGAGAAGTGCTCATAGAGGCTTGCTGGGGTCTGGTCAAATATGATCACCAAATACTGATTATGTGGAATGGCTATACACATAGGGGGCCATTACGATGACGGATGGAAGGCCATCCGTGCTGGTGGCGGAAAACTGTCATGTCCTCCGCCCCAGGTGCTGTCATTGCGACCAACTAATCACAATGGACGGATAGAGGCAATTTTCCGTCAACCGCAGCCTGTCAGGCTCGGCATGGTTTTTGGCGCACGCAAGGGTGGCGGACAGAGACAACAGGGCAGGTCCGACGAGCGGAAACACACTCCGTCCGCCAAGCAAATCATGATGTTGCAGTGAGCCCTTCCCACTGCCGCGTCAAAACCACCACATTGCGGATGGCGAAAATGCAACATCGGAGAGGAAGAGCCGATACTGTACCCAACCAAACCCCCGGGCCCGCCATGGATCCTGCCCATGGATCCTGCGCCACAGGCCTTCCCGCTGCACTACCGGCTGCACCTCTGACAGACAAGTCACCTCCGCACTCAACAGCAGAGGTATGTACCAGACATCTCCACGCATGCAATCCCTGAACAACTATAACTCCCAGCAAGCATGGCGGCACTGCGATGCAAGTGACAACCTGCCAAATGCAAAGTGGGAGGCCCACCCAATCCCCATGAGTGACCTTCGGTGCTCCAGAAGGCAATTGGAGCCAATGAAGAGCCCCGCAGTTGCAGAGCGCGCACACCGCAACATCTAAACATGTACCCCGAAGGCACCCATTGGCTGATGGCTCATCCGCATCGTGTGTGCCACACCCTGGCGGTCCGGAAGCTGCGTCCACAACCCTGCAACGTTCAAGTGTGGACAATGCGTGTCATCGCTGCGAATGCCAACTACCGCGCATGCGATCACATACTGCATCTGCACTGGTACCCTGACTATTACATCACACATCACAACTCATTTGCCTAAAGTGACTTGTGCACCCCATTGGCAATGTTGTGGGGCCCGAGGCCCCCATGCATATCGAGTAACCACACAGACACCGTACATGCATAGGAGAACTGGCCCAGGGCACGTGCGTCCGCCCCTGTCAGCTGGCAGGGTCACAGGTCCAGTGACGCCTGTGCTTGGTGGCTGTGGGGTGGGGTGTAAGTCAGCCCTCCGGAAATGGCTGGCACACAGAACAACTAGAACAGCGACCTGCTGGTCACTACACTGTGAAGGGATGAGAGAGTGTGACCCCTGAGCCAAGTCTTCACACACAGGAAATGTCCAAGGAAAGGAGAGTGAAATTACATACATAGCCATGCCTCGTGGCCAGCATGGACTCAAATGAGGGAAGGACTCAAAAAGGACAAAGGTCTAGTGCACGGTATCAATGTTATGTAATGAAACATCCAACCTATGAACCACGCTTGAACATTCCTTGACCTCTGACTGACGTCTCTTGGCCAGGGGTCGAATTGTGAAGGGTCAGTGGCATAGGCAGACAATCAGAAGTGTCCATTGTCTGCCAATCAGACATACGTGTAATCCCTAGCACACCCAACACACGTACTGATGTGGTGTGCAGTGTACCTAGCTGCCACTGCCTGTAAATGTCCCTGCACACGTCCTGAGTCAGCGCTTCTCCAGACCAAACACCCCTGCACACGTCCTGAGTCAGCGCTTCTCCAGACCAAACACCCTCAGAAATCCTGATATCACACCTTGAAATCCTCATTGGCTCACGTGACATTCCCTGTTGACTGATGAACTTACACACCTGCATGACTGATTGTCACTGTACAATGTGTGTGTGATGTAAAGCACTGTCACACCCCACACTCATATCAGTAGCGCCATACAACATATGAGAAGCACATGAGCGACCGGACATGGAGAGATGAGGGGCGATGGACGAGGGTGGCAGAAAGGTAATCCGAGATGGAGGGCATGAGTGAGAGCATGAGAAGTGTCACTTGCCTGATACTCCCACCTCAGGAAACCTCCGCATCCCATCAGGAGGTCCTTTCAAGGAAAAAACACACTTCTTGAGAGTGACAACATCTATCAAGAAAATCTGGAATTAAAGAATGCGTCTCCCTGACCCTTGTGATACTGAGGAGAGACAAAGTGGGGCCCTGAAGCAGGCCTGGTGAGAGACATAAGTTACAACTTAGGCACGCAGTGGCTCACCGAATGCATCGTTGAACCACACAAATAAAGATTACTGGCTCTGCTTGGGAGGCATCCCAAATGTTGATGGCAGCCATTGATGGCACACACATTGGCCTCATACCACCACAGGCAAGTGAACCTGTCTTTAGGATCCACAAACACTACCACTCCATCAACGTGCCAGTGGTATGACAGGCATGTCAGGTCATCTCACACATGTGTGCAGAGCAACCGGGGTCAGCACATGACAGCTACACCTGGCGGGACAACACCATCACTCCCGCACCCAACCCACACATGGCCAGTGAGGATGATAGTGGTGAGGAAGAAGGCCTTGACCAGCGTCTACAGCTCATTGTCAACTACTCCCGTTGAGTTTGATGCAACAACGAGCGAGCATGACTGTGTCTGTGTGCCTTGCTGTCGTCTCACAGACTCAGACAAATTTCCATGAGATTTTGTATATATACCGGACTATGCACATGCATGCAGGGACTGAGCACCCAGAAGCACCACTACGCACATGACAACATTACCATACTGCCTTACTTGCTCCCCTACTCACTCTGAGGCATCCAAGTGCATGTACACAAGCAGACAATTTGAAGACAAGAAACATTTCCAAATATGAAGTTTTTACTAAAGTGTCAAAGCATGCTAAATACATGCCACTACAGGTTGAAAATGCATTAGTACTGAACCAGTAACCACAGTGACATATCCATTTCACATGCAGCAAGATGTGGCATCAATCGCCCCTCTGGACGTCGAATCAGGAGCATACGCCCCCACCTCTTGCAGGAAGGAGTCTTGTGGGACATCCCTGGTCTATGGCTTTTGTCAGCAGAACCCATTACCCAGACTATACATGATGAGATTACACAACATTGGCTGAGTTGCACTCATCACTGGATGGATGATCCTCCAAGTGTGGGCCATCTGGCTCGCATTCGCATGTCAATCAAAGGGGATCCGTGTCCTCTAACAGCTGTGTTGATTTGGGGTGCTATGGCCTGAACTGAACAGAATGACGAGGGACAGGCTTCTGCGACCACGAATAGAACGTTCAGACAGTACTCCTGGACCGCGCAGTAAACAAGCTCTGCGGACACCTCCCATGTGACAGACATGTATTAAGGTACTTGCAGGGCACAAGTCCCAAACAATGAAGTGGGGGAACCCACTTGACCTCACAACGCCCCGACGTAGTGCTATGAAAGAAGGAAAATCGTGCGACTAACATGATTTATGCAAATACAGGGACAGACCACCCCATCTGACAGTTTTACAGTATCAGCATTGATATACAGGGACAGAATAGTGACAGAATAGTGACAACAGCATGCCTCCCTTTAGTACCTGTGTAGAGATGGGAAGCTGTGTGCACAGGTTCCCCTCTGTGGCATCTACATTCAAATGTAAGGTTCAAGGCGGACCCCAGTCAGCATGTACAAACAGAGGGATGCCGGATAGCCCCTTTACTCAGGCCCGGCTTGAGGTGAAAAACAGGCACACTCGCTGCATGCAGATTGCTGCTGGGAATTTACTGCAGACAATGTGCAGGTGCTGCAGAACGTTTACCGGTATCTGGATGGTACACTGAGACAAGTTAGGCATATCCCTGTGGGGACCAACAGACTTGCAGGGGCATCCAACCCGGCCAAAGGGGGTGGAGCACCATGTACCTGCGTGTACCCCCGACTCAAGTCCTGGGTACTTGCACAACAACAACACCCCTGTTTTCTTCGTACACTACAGCAGCATAATGGAAGTCGGGCTCATGCCAGACGACAAAGTCCACGACAGTCAGATGACAGCATCCACTTGCCCTGGTCTGTGGTACCAAGCGCAATAGACTGCAGAGCACAGCACAGTCCAAGCCAATGTAGACAGGGCCATAGTCAGAGAGCTGTATGCCACATCTTGCCAGGTGGCGTGCAGAAAGGGAAACAATGATTGATTTTGTCACCAACTATTCCTGTTGCTGTAAAGTAGTTACAAATCCAAGAAGGCACAGGCAGCTTCGAAGGCAATCATTTCCAAGAGACGATCCAGTTCAGCTCCAGCGAAGAGGAACGCCATCCAATCCAGCAGTATGAAGGAACAGATGTGCTCCTCACACCAGGAGGTTGCAAGGGGAATCCCATTGCAACCTAGGAGAGGTTCTATGTAGGCATGGCACAGGAGCCATTGCGCATAAGCACAGGCACAGCTGTCAGCCTGCCTGACACATTGAAAGGCATCCCATAAACGTGTCTCACCAAAGCAGTCTTGCACGTAGACCAACAAAGGAGTCACCCACAGCTCATGATCCAGGTCAGAAAGGTATGTGTTTGAAAGGCAGACATCCATGGCCCACTGAAACTCACATCTTCTGCAGGAAAAGACGGGTTGCACGCAGGTGTAGTGGGCATAGCGGAATGTTAGCCTGTAGCTGATGCCCAGCACATCCAGTGGGACACATCCAAAGAGAAGCTGCATGCGGTCAGGGTACAGTTGCAACAGACTGGGCTCGGCCTGGCCCACTGTACGGTCAAAAACAACAGTTGATGGACAGAATGCAGAACAATGTCATACATTCACCCCAGTACAGCGATCTGGGCCTATATCCATAGATTTTTTGCTCACCATGCCGTTCCAGTTTGGATCCAGCCATATGCAAATAAGTCTTGACCCTGTGCCCCATGGGAACAGTCCAGCCCGAACTGCCAAGCCAGGTCCTCCCTGGACTGGAAACAAGCATCCTAGGACCGGTTTCGGGGTTTCACCCCTCTTCAATAAACCAGGATAGCTTGATTTCAGTGGCATGGAAAGCACGGGACCCACGTCTGGGCATACCCTTCCCACTCGGGGTGACAAGTGCAAAAACAACAGTTGATGGTCAGAATGCAGAATAATGTCATACATTCACCCCAGTACAGCGATCTGGGCCTAAATCCATCGTTTATTTGCTCACCATGCCATTCCAGTTTGGATCCAGCAATATGCAAATCAGTCTTGACCCTGTGCCCCATGGGAACAGTCCAGCCCGAACTGCCAAGCCAGGTCCTCCCTGGACTGGAAACAAGCATCCTAGGACTGGTTTCGGGGTTTCACCCCTCTTCAGCCAGGATAGCTTGATTCCAGTGGCATGGAGAGCACGGGACCCAAGTCTGGGCATACCCGTCCCACTCGGGGTGACATGTGCAAAAACAACATTTGATGGACAGAATGCAGAACAATGTCATACATTCACCCCAGTACAGCGATCTGGGCCTAAATCCATCATTTTTTTGCTCACCATGCGCTTCCAGTTTGGATCCAGCCATATGCAAATCAGTCTTGACCCTGTGCCCCATGGGAACAGTCCAGCCCGAACTGCCAAGCCAGGTCCTCCCTGGACTAGAAAGAAGCCTCCTAGGACGGTCAGACATGGCGTGAGAGCAATCTCAGACACAGCGCTCAGCTGTACAGCCAAAGTAATGGTCAGAAAGCGAGAAATGCAGTGTGCAAATTGGGGGACTGACATCCGGTGGTACTTTCGGAAAAGAGGGACAAGGCCAGAGCCCACAAGTCTGATCAAAAGTGTGCAACGGCCTTCAGTATCAGATGCTATCAATACTCTGTGTGTCAGTTCCCACGAAAATAGTGGGAGAGCCGTTTTCAGCAATGACTGAATCGCGCGTGACGGTTAGGGCACCTGGTATCCGAAGGTCTTTGGGCTGGTGTGGGAGCGACTACTTGTCTACACAGAGGCTCATTGTGCCTGCTTACTCATTGAAGTATGCTTTTGCTGTGGGAATGTGTGGCCACGATTGACAATCCACAATCACTTATGGGGCAGTTAGCAGAACATTGGCACAGAAACGACACGTTGTGCAACTGTTACCATATGCGGAATGCCTGGCCTGTGCACGCAGGAGGGGCCATGTAGGTCCGCATCACCTAAACGGACCAGGGACTCTGCATCCGAGGCTTCACATCCGGGCGAGGGGCTTGCTGGGCTCATCCATGGCACGCTCGCCTTATGTTGCTATTGAGTCACCTTTTGAAGTTAGGTCACTTTTGTCAGCATGTTCTGCACACAGCACAACTTAGCTGTTCATCTTTGCACATTTGAATTGAGGTGACATGACTTTTTCCTTGGCTTTCCTAGGCATTCATGTCAGAATGTCATCAGTCGCACATGAGGTTGAGGTACATAAAGGGCTTTGAGTGGGCTGGGTCTCACCGGTGCTGGACACCGTCATTTTCATAAAGAGGCTTCAGTACGGGTCTCTTTCGTGCTCTGTTTTGTGCCCTGCCACAGGCGGTCCATTCTTTTTGCTGCAATGCATTGACATCAGGCACATCGATGTGCGCATGGTCACACTCCTCACTTCTCACTGGTGGGGTAGTTACGGCATGACGTCATGCCAGGTGTGCATTGTGGGAAAGTGAAGTCCTTTGTGGATTCATTTTGTATCGGGAAATCACTCCTTTGGAGACTCATGAGCTTCAACATCCTTGTGGGGGTTACTTGGGTCCATGCTGTTTGTGAGGGGAGACAGAGAGCCATGTGGGAGTTGTGGTGTTGTGGTCAGGTCTCGGCATCCCACTCCCCAGTGAGATGGCTAGCTACCTGTTGGGAGGCAGTCGGCGGTGTTAGCTGCCACATGGCTGTGGGGTGGGGAGGGTGAGCCATGCTGTTCGGTTGGAGGCCAGGGTGCATGAGTTGCCACCTACCTGTGAGGTTGAGCTGATTGAGAGATGCTGTCCTTGTGATCCAATCATGTTGTAAGCTTGCATTCCACACAAGTTTGATGTGGGCGGGCGATTGGGGCTCACTTGTTGTGCACAACGCTGTATTGTATTGTGATGTGATCATTTTGTTCGTACTTACCAGCCTTCAGTCCCCCCTAGTTCCTGTGAGACTCTGTGGATGCATTATGGCAGGCACCTTCTCCTCCCGTTCGGTGATGGTTGGTGGTGGAATGGGAGGGACGCCGCCAGTACTCTGGGCCTCCGCATTGTTCCTCTGAGCCGGATGCTTGTGGGTCTCACCACCGCTTCATGATATCACGCATAGTGCGTAGGGTGGTCCCTGCGGCATTGATTTTGCTGTGGATCCTTGCCCACATCTGATTATTGTGCACAAGTGGGGAGTATTGGACCAGGTGCCCAAACAAATATGGTTCAGCCCTGATTGTCTCGTCTGGCATCACGTTCATCTCTGAGTCGGTGATGTTGGGCATGTTCTTGGGGGCATGGTACTAATGAATGAGTGGTGCAGGGTGCAAGGTAATAGTGGAGATGTGTGTAGTGTGTGATGTGTGTGGGTGATGTTGTGTGGAGATAGGTGGGTGTGTTGCTGTACAGTGTGAGTCAATGGTGTCGTGTCTCTCTGTCTTGGCTTGTGGTGTACAAGGGCTGCTGGCCCAGGTAGGTGTTGGTTTCTATCTGTGATATGTGGATGTGTCCACATGGGTGATGACCTCCAGGTGTCTCTTCCATGCTGCGCATGGCTTTCCCTCCCAGGAGCAGGTTGGGTGTGTCATTGTGGTGTGTGTGTTGTGATTGAGGGCGGCAGGGAGTATAGGCACACTTTGGCGTTGTTGTGGGGTTGGTTCCGTCCACTATTCATTTGGCCTATGCGCGTGCGCAGCGGTCGGACGCAGTGCTCGGTCCGCCAGCTCCGCGTTCTCATTGTAATTGGCCGTGTGGTCATGTCACGGGAGGAGCGGTCTTTTCGAGCCGTTGTACAGCTTTCCCCATCCGTCGCGGTCGGATTTGCAGCTTTTCCGACCGCGGTGGACAGTGTTTTGTGACATTCATCCACCGCGGTCTGATTTTGCGTACATTGCATCGTAATTTGACCGAGAGAAATGCCGCGGCCCATGTGGGGGGATTTTTTCCGACACCATGGCGGTTGGAGGGCTTTTCCGTCCGGCATCGTAATGGGCCCCTCAGTCCTGGTAACACATGTGCACAACATGGCTGCACATTGTTCTATATCAAAATTAGAATATATGACTGGATAATGAAGGTGATTGCATGCAGAGGGCTGCGCGGAAGTGGCCAAATGTGTGCATCAAAAGGGTAGCCAGCATTCTGCAGGTGGCTACACACAAACATGAAGGTGGGGTCTTGTAACAAATGTCTGCTTGCATCCTGAAGGAAGGTGTAGACCTACTTAGATTGAATGACAAAATAATAGGCTAGATTAAAACAAAACCCTTAATGTCTTAAACAATATGAGAGTCTTCGTATTACTACTCAAAATGCTTACAGATAGCAAGTTGAAAGGTATGTTGTGGGTACTCTCCATAAGATATTAGAAGATAATTTTAATGAACACTTTATTCTACCACAGAATATTAAAAAATATTTCAAGGGCATTTTCTTAAACTCAGTGCCCTGTGGTTATGATCTGTGATAATATGTTGATGAACATTGCTAAATGGCACACGTCTTCGATAGGGTATTATTTCTACTATTGGTGTCATTATAATGGGGCATTATTTATAGTATTTGCATATTAATTATGATGGTAGTAATTTTCATACAAATGTACCTGATGCTGGTTCATTGCACCTCAATACATTATTTTTTGATGACCATTAAATTATATTTTACCAATTTTTCTCCCCATAATATACCCTAATTTCAAATAAGTCAATTGTGCAGACATCCTTTTTAAACTTTCTCCTTCTGAAGTTCTGTGGCCCATTAACTTTCTTGATAAAATCAATGTTTTTTCATATTCCTATGAATTTAGTGAGCTGACACCAGTATCCAGTACCTCTACTCTGAAAAGTGCTCCAGCACCAGTGCCTCTCTCTCCTTTCAGCCCCTCTAAGAGCAAGCCTCAGGCACTCAGAAAAGAAAGGTACAGGACATGTGTGGGCTAGTGTATGTGCAAGGACAAAACCCCCTCCTAAATTCAGTATTGATGAATCATTCTTTGCCAAAAAATGTCTTTGCCAATGCCTGGGTATTTGAGAGAGGGTCAAACCTCTTTCATATGTAAATGTTGGCTCATATATTAATATTGCACTTACGCAATCTGTACAGTGTGTAAATTCAAGGCATTGCTAGTAACCAACTTAACTGTAATCAATTTATAGATCACTAAAGGATGGCTTATGTGTGCTGAGTTCAAACTTGTGACCTGTAGGTGACTGAATATATATATATATGTTGGAGCATTAAACATTTACCTGACAGAGCCTATCCGTTAGCAAACCCACCTGGATCACCTTCAGGAAAACTTTCAGAATAGACTTTGCTCGTCCCCATCTCTGACCTGTTCCTGTAGTGGGAACCATCAGCAGCCAGTATTACACCTACTCGCAAACATACCTGGAGACGTTGTGAGGCCTGGTTCACAAGCTGCACTTTGTAGTATGCTTTGTATTAGTACAAAACATACTACAAAGTGTAAGTTTTGCCTACACATATATATTCAGAGCTCTCTGCCCGACTGTGCAGTCTCCGTACATGTAAGTATAGACTTTAGTGGTAAATGTGGGAGGTACATGGGCGAGGGTGGGGAAAGGGACAGACTTTCTACTAAAGTGGATGGTACTAGAGTGGAGTGAGAGGGCTTCAAGGAAGATTAAGGAGGGGTTTAGGGAGAGACATCAAACACACAAAAGTAAGCCCATTCATTACTCTGGGGGAGGAGACAAGCAATTTATATCTTTAGTAGTAAATTTACACTGAAAGTTTGTGAATACAAAAAATAGTAAATTTACTGCAAAGTGTAAACTTATTCAAAAGTGTAACTTACCTTGGTGAATCAGGCCTTTAGTGACTAGCGTGTGCACTGCAAATCATATACAAGTTATGAAATAACAAAATATTTGAAATAATCTGTTCGCCTGATGAGCAGTGCTTTCCTTTTACAATTGGTAGTGTGCCATGACATATCAGGGCTTTGCCCCTCGTTGAAGGGAGCTAAGAGCTGTCTCTGGGCACTTGCCGTATTCTTCCTAATCTAAAATGAGAAAAAAACAAAAATAAACTGATTGAATAACAATTCAGTTGTAGAAACACAGTACACAGGAAAACTATTCCCCTAAGCAGATGTAAGCTATTTTGCTTAACAAGTACTTGTTTGTTTGGTTGTATGCAAAGGAAACACTTTGGATCCCTATAGGTTAATTGTAAATATCACAAATGTAATAACAGAGTTTTATCATCATAGGCCTCTCAGCAGTAAGCAAGAGAAATCTCCAAAAGTTAGTGACTCACTTTTAGCGAAAAAGTGACACAGCTATATTACCAACACAGCCTGAAAAGGAAAGTGATGTCTAACAGCTGTCATCACCTACATAAGGACGCCCATATCTGCTAGTGACCTGCTGTATAGAGCAAAGCAATTTTTTTTAAACATTAGAACAAACAGCAAAAAATGCTAACATATTTACAGGAAAATTACAAATACTACAAGCATCAGTGCAGAGTAGGAGCAGATGTGATACTGATACACCCCCAGTGTAATGCAAATGTTAGACCTGGCAACTTTGGTATGTTTTCCCCCTGTCTTTTGGCTTCTGACCTCTTGTTTTTGACTGCGTGCTGCATTTAGTTTCTGCTGGTTTTAGATTTCTGGGCACTTTGCCACTGCTGATCAGTGCTAAGGTGCAAGTGCTCCCTGGAAAATTGTGATAATGATTGGTTATCCATGATATGCATATATGATTTACTAATAAGCCCCTAGTAAAGTGCACTGTGTGTGCACAGGGCACCCTGAAGGTAGGCCTAAGGTAGCCCCATGGGCAGGGTGCAGTGTACGTGGGAGGTGGAGCATGTACTGATGTGTTTTACATGTCATGATAGTGAAATACTGCCAATTTCGTTTTTCACTATTGCAAGGATTATCTCTCCTATGTGTTATCATTGGAGCTGCCTTGTAACTTCTTACAAGTGTAACTTTTAATTGGCAAGAGATAGAGATTAGGGGTTTGGGTTCCCTGAACTCAGAATTTAAAAATACATGTTTCTGTGAAGTTGGTTGTTAAATTTTATGTTTGAAAATGCCACTTTTAGAAAGTGGGCATTTTCTTGCTTTATCATTCTGTGCCCCTGCCTGCCTGTGGAATACACGTCTGGCTTAGACTGACAGTTGGGCAGTTTGTGCAATCATTCTAGACAGTCACACAAAGGGAGCTAAGGTGTGCCCTGCATATCCTGATTGCCCATCACTAGGCTGATGGGCCTTACTGAGCTAGAGTGGTGGGAGGAGTTGTCACTGACACCAGAATAAGGCTGTGCCTGTCCCCACGCAAAGCTGGCTCCACCCCTGAGTAGTGTGTCTGGAGCCAGGTCAGGGCAAGACAGGATCTTGTGCACTACAAAGACTATCCTTTTGAAGTATTCCTACTTCAAAGGCGGGAAAGGGGAAAAAAGCATTGGACCTGTGATTCCACATTTTTTGGGACACTTCGGGACTAAGAGGAGATTCTGCCAAGAAGAAGAGCTGGAGAGGGGAGGGGAATCGCCGCTCTGCTTGTTGCTGTGTTGTGCTGGCCTACTGCTTGCTTTTTTTGTCTTGAAGAGTGAAAGGGCTGGACTCTGTTTTCATCGTCCTGCTTTCCAAGTTTCTCCAAGGGCTTCTGTGTGCTTGTCTCTGGTTAAGAAGTCTCAGGGCCAGCAAAGTATTCATCTGCAGCCCCTGAACTCCTCTGCTGGGAGCTCTAACCTGCCAAGTAGTGCCAATTCCAGTTCTGTGCCCTTGGAGGTGGTTTCTGCTGCAGGAAAATAAGAAAATACGTGTACCAATCTTCAGCACCTGTTTTTCCCGCCACAAGCTTGCCATGCAGTTGAAAAACCAATACAACGCCACAGTGCGGCCAAAGAATCGACGCAGCGCCTGTCGTGCAGCTCCAAGACTGCTGCAGTCCCTTGCTCACTTTGCCACTGGATTCAAGCAAGCCTGTCTGAAAATGGCTGAAATGCCAGAAACCGGTCCTAGGAAGCTTGTTTCCGGTCCAGGGAAGACATGGCTTGGCAGTTCGGGCTGGACTGTTCCCATGAGGCACAGGGTCAGACTGATTTGCATATGGCCATGTCAGAACTGGGGTGGCAGAGTGGGCTAAAGAACGGTGATGGATCAAACCCAGATCTGTTGACTGGGTGTGAGTGTTTGATTGGTTCTGATGCTCCGTCCATCACCACCTCCTTTTGTACCGCTTTGTTCGCCATAAGTTGGCAGGGTATGCTCAGACGTGAGTCCCTTGCTCACTTTGCCACTGGATTTAAGCAAGCCTGGCTGAAAACGGCTGAAATGTCAGAAACCGGTCCTAGGAAGCTTGTTTCCGGTCCAGGGAAGACATGGTTTGGCAGTTCGGGCTAGACTGTTCCCATGAGGCACAGGGTCAGACTGATTTGCATATGGCCATGTCAGAACTGGGGTGGCAGAGTGGGCTAAAGAACGGTGATGGATCAAACCCAGATCTGTTGACTGGGAGTGAGTGTTTGATTGGTTCTGATGCTCCGTCCATCACCACCCCCTTTTGTACCGCTTTGTTCGCCATAAGTTGGCAGGGTATGCTCAGACGTGAGTCCCTTGCTCACTTTGCCACTGGATTCAAGCAAGCCTGGCTGAAAACGGCTGAAATGCCAGAAACCGGTCCTAGGAAGCTTGTTTCCGGTCCAGGGAAGACATGGCTTGGCAGTTCGGGCTGGACTGTTCCCATGAGGCACAGGGTCAGACTGATTTGCATATGGCCATGTCAGAACTGGGGTGGCAGAGTGGGCTAAAGAATGGTGATGGATCAAACCCAGATCTGCTGACTGGGTGTGAGTGTTTGATTGGTTCTGATGCTCCGTCCATCACCACCCCCTTTTGTACCGCTTTGTTCGCCATAAGTTTACTTTTTGCCCGTCTTTTCCTCTTTGTCTCTCGAGAGCTTCTGCCTACCAGAGCAGCCCAAGAGAGCCAGTGATTTACCAACTGATATGCAAAATATAAAGATTAAAGAGGACAGGAGCAGAAAAATAATAGGAAGACAGCCTGCTAGCTGCAGAGCATCACGTGACTACATCTTAAATTGTGTTAACACAGACATGTTTACGTTAGACCTCTGAAAACATGCCTCAGTATGGTAGTGGTGTGGAGTGGAGTTAGTAAGTACACACACTTCTTTAAACACAGGGGTATATGTACAAGAACTGCCGCTAACTAGCGTTAGCATTAGTTAGCGGCAGTTTTCTTAACGCGGCCAATCACCAAAAACTATCGCCCTGTTAGCGATATATTTACAATACGTCGCTACATGGCGAGAGTTTCAGGTAGCCGTGGTGGAAACTAACACTAACACTAGTGGAGGCGATACAAATTCTGGTGTTAGTGGGCGAAAACTGACGAAAGGCCCATTAGCGGCAAAATAACACACGTTAGTCAGCCCAACATAAATTTTTTTGCCGCTAGAGGCAAAAATAGCCTATAAGTTCACCTCCAAATGTGAAAAACCAATGGAATGCAGAATGGAGCAGCCAGGGCCAAGTGCAGCACAGATCAACAACTCCCCCAAGCCCCCCAACAGCCAGCATGACCAGCCAGAGTCCCAGGGAAATAGGAAATTCAGAGCTACAATCATGAAAAGAGGAGCATCGCTGGGCAAAATCAGTGATGCATCTCTTATCATTGCGCACTCCTTGCAACATCATGGCATCCAAAACCTCAAAAGGGCAGACAGTCCCCAGGGCCCCGAGGCCTCGCTGGGTCTGAGTCTGGGACCCGGAGTGGGATGCGGAGTTGCTGGGCCGTGGAGGTAGACATTGAGGCGTCGGCGATCAACCTTACCTGGTGGTAAGCCCCTCAGTGTCCAGTCCTCATTTGGGTGTGTGCGTGTGTGTATAGGTATCTTCGTGTTTATGTACATGCGTGTGCACACATGCATCATAGGAGATCATCCGGCTTGTGCATATGTTTTTTGTGATAAAATAGTCAACTATGTGTGTATGAATCCAGCAACAGTATTTGTGCAGTGTGTACATGCTTACGGGCACAGGTAACACCAAAATAGTGCAGTATGTTGTCATCAGTGGAAATGGTACATGTTCCGGATTGAGAGCAATTTTAATTTTTCCCTGAGCAGTCTAACCTGCAATATTCAATACCTACCAAGAACAGATCTATTGCAAAGGCCTTGGTGAACTTTACAGAACAACACCAATGGAAGAGCGATAATGAAAAGATTAGTGTCCATTGCATTTAGGTAATATAGAGAGTTGAAATATTCATTTATTTCCACTAACACATCAGTGAGTCAGCAACAGGTTTGCCCACAGAAAACACAATATCTGTGTCATCGATGCCTGTCCTTTTCTGTGTTTTTAAAATGTCAAGTGACTCAGAAAGTAAAACTCATCAGGAGCTTCTGTTGTTGCTTGATGCACAGCAATATTATGTCCTGTCTAGATCCCACCACAATATATGAATACATTATACATGTAGGCACACCTCTCTTTTAAGAGATAAATATTTCTCTAATGTAAGTCTACATGTCGAATGCATTCCAGGCTGCCCTTTTGGCATTTCGTTAGTAATAGTAAAATTAATGACTCGCGGTAGTAATAATCAAATTTTTTCAAAGGATTTCTTGATTTGAGGTTTTTTTCAGCATTAAGGGACATATGTTCAAGTCCCTATAGCCACCACAACATCACTTTTAACGACGTTGTGGTGGCGATACGGGCTTAGCCTTATTTACAAAGCAGCGTTAAGCCACTTAACGTGGCTTAACGCTGCCTTGTAAATAAGGCCCCCTTTCACTCTATGGCTAGCGTGAAAGGGGTGAGCAGTGGGTGTTGCGGTGGGCGTTCCACTGCAACACCCATTGATTTTGACACTGCCCCCTATGTACAAGGGCAGCGTATATAGGAGGCAGCGCCAAAATTAAGACCAGGTAAAACCTGGCCTTAAGTTTGCGAAACAAGGAGAAATGCATTATTTCTCCTCGTTTTTGCTTTTCCCATGTGTGCTGCCTTGTGCAAAATGCCATGGATTGTTTATGTACAGGAAGGTCCCCCAGGCCAGGCGTATGATCTTTTGGTAAATCTGATCGAGTGAAATGTTTGGATAAATCATATTGGCGGAAATGCCTCACACCAGCCTTGGGCAATTAACAGAACAACACCACTAAATATGACCTGGCTGGTCAGCTGTTAGGGGCACCTGACCACCAAACCTTCTACAGATCCAGAACATAACATTTTAATACATTGTTTCAGAATATAGCAAACATGGTAGTAAATAACAGATCTATGAAATATTGCTTGCAGATTAAAAGCATTTCCCCACAATTTGGCCAAACTGCCACACAAACACAAGAACAAAAATAAATATATATATATACATATTTTTATTTTACAAAATCTTTGAACCGTCTCAGACTCATTTTCCTGTAACATGCCACCAAAATGTTTTCTTTGTAGAACCATCAGTTCATTCTTGTCCTTTCCCTCATGCAACGTCATGCAAATCTGTTTCTGCCACCTTGCACGACTGTGCCATTCTCCATACTTCCCCATTGCCCAACACTACCACGTTCCTCTTTATTTATTTCCTTTGTAGAGGCTCAGAATACCTCGAAAGTCCCTTTCCCCCATGCCTGGAAAATTTCACTCACACCTATTCTCCCACCTTCCAAATTCTTTGCACACCCAATATTGGTTAATATCTCAAGAGATGCACTTTCTTTTGTTCACCAGAACAAAGTCTTTCAGTTTGCTACCTCACTCTTCACTGATTTCCACCAGACCCAAGAGTATTTTCTCCAAGTAAATCTTTCCCTTATCATTTTAAAAGGGGGCACCACACTTACAGAATTAGGTATTATACAGTTTGCCAATAGTCTGTCCCTAAGCACTTTTCTCACAAGTACTCTTTCTGCCACCCATTCACTATTTTATCTCTTACCTTTGTTAATAATTCATCATTTGTGTACGCTGCATCCCATTCCTCCTTATCCAGATTCAAACCTTGAACATTCATTACAACTCTTCCTCTCTCAAAGTCAGGGGCCTAATTATAAAAACATAATGCAGCGCAGCAAGTCACCTTCATCATAATGGGCCTAATTACGATAGCGGTCGGACCGCAACCGACGGCTCATCGGTTGCGGTCCAACCGCCATCTCCAGCTGTGGTTCGATCAAAGCATTTTGATGTGTGCCGTCGGCATTATGATGTTGGTTTCTGACAACTATTTCATGAAGGTCTTTCTGACATGGAAAGGCTATTGGAAAATGAAATTGAGGGCCCCCAGCAGGACCCCAGTCCGTCCGTGTCCTAAGCCATGAGGCATGGGGGGGTACCTATGGTGCCACCATAAACATTCCTGCTCCGTGCGGCAGGCACCTCACCTCATGGTGTCTGCCACATGGTGCAGGGATGTTTACAAGGGCACCATAGGTGCCCCCCAGGCCTCATAGCAGAGTCCACGGAGGGACAGAGGACCTGCTAGGGGCACCTTATGGTGTCTGCCACAAGGTGCAGGGATGTTTGGAAACATACATTTTTCTATGGGATCTTATGCTGCGGGCGCTTTCCATCTGCTGCACAAGCTCCCATAGGAAAATGTGTGCAGTCGCATCCAAATGATGCGGTTGGAACAGCCGAACTGAGGTCGGTCGGTTTCCAATCCACAGCAGTGTTGTGCAGACATGATTCTGCCTGACATCGTAATAGGGCCAATATATTACATTCTGCCTTTTCCCCAGAGCTGGCACACAATGGGCGAGCTAGCACCAACACAGGCACTCTTGCATCATGGTACAAGGGTGCCTGCGTTGTATACAGGATTGTTTTTGCACAGGAAGGGGCACCTTCATGCACAAAAACAATCCCCTGGGGCATATTCCCCTTTCTATGTGTGTTGCAGAATGCAGCATACATAGAAAGAGGAAGTAACAAAGAGAAATAAAGATATTTCTCCTCGTTGCCCCTCACCTGGAAGGCCTTAGTATTTTGGCACATTCCCAGGCCTACCAGCAATGGTAAATCTGGGAATGTGTCAAAATCCTTGGGTGTCGCATGGAAACACCCAAGCAACGCCCATGGAATGCCTCTCTGGAATACAGTAACACAGCAACTGGCACTGCATTGCTTTACTCCTGATTTATCAAGCCACTCGGGCCACAAAAAGTGGCCATGCATGGATCAAATTTTAGGGTTTGTGTCACGCATGCACCAAATTGCGTGGAACAAATGCAACACAACCCCTTGATAAACATTCCCCTCACAGTTCTGTGATCTGAGTCATGGCATTCTTAAAAGACGGTCTAACATTTTGTTTTCTGTTCCAACCGAGTGTTCTTATGTAAGGGTGAATTCTCATGTCCCAGTGATCCACCTTGTAATCCTAGGAGTTGTCCAGTAGGTGCTTCTGTATGTAAATACATGTAACAAAGGTTTGTGGTCTATCCTTACTGCAAAATACAGACCCCGCAAATCAAATCTAAAATATTCAATTAACCAGTAGCAATACAGCGCTTCCCTCTGAACGTCCAAATAGTTCCCTTCGGTACTCTAGAATGCCCTCAAGACAGATGCCACTACGTGTTTTTTTCTATCTACTACTTGTGATAACACCACTTTCAGGTTTTTTTGTGCTAGGATTAGCTATATTATTTTTGAGGTCATGTCAAACCTATCCGGTGGTGAGGCCTTACATATTTCTACCTTCATTGCCTCAAATGCTTCATTATATTTTGACATCCAGCGATATTTCTTCCCCTTTTTGATCATTTCTCTAAGAGGATGAACTATCTCAGAAAAGCCTTTGATGAACTTTGAGTAATATTCTGCAAGTCATAAGATCTAATTCATCCCTTTTTTGACAAATCAGAGATCTCATGATCGCCTCAACTAAATCCAAATTAGTACAAATGTCATCTTTGGAAATGGTATGTCTCAGACATGTCTAATTAGAAATATTTACAGCTTCACCCTCGGACTACTTTTCTCAACTCTCTAAAACATCTCACACAATATATTATTGCCAAACACCAAAATATGATCCTGAACGAATATTACATACTCACCCCATCAATAATTTTCTTCATAGTTCTTTGGAAGAAGCCGAAACAAGGTCAATCATCATCCTCTTAAACTTAAAATCATGAAAAGGTGTAACAGAGAATAAGATCAGCAAGGGCCGGTGATAATTATCGCTCAGCAGTCCTTAGCGTGAGGATAATTATCGCCGGCCAACTCTGAATTTTATCGCGGAGATAGCATGCTATCAGCAACGCTTATCTCCAAAGCGATAAAATTCAGAGCGCAAGCTGCCAAATGTGCGATTATCGCTGGAAATCCAGCGATAATCGCACAACTTTTGGCGAAAGCTTGCTGATAGGGCTTCACATACTTAGTCATGATATCCACCTTACATAGGATATCATGGCTAAGTCAGTTTCAAAGCAGGCGTAATGAAAGTAGCGATAACAGAGGTTATCGCTACTTTTCTTGTCGCTATGCTGCTTTGTGTGAGGCTTGATAATAGGAGAAATGTCGCTTAGCGACATTTCTCCCATTATTCTGGGCAGGAACGCCCACTTTGCATCTCATTAGAGATGCAAAGCTGGGCGTTCAAAAAACAGGCGCTAATGCAAGGTTTCACGCGCTAGCGTGACCTTGCTGATTAGGCGTTAAAATTATCGTCGCTTTTCGTCCAAAAACGGACGCAAAAGCGGCGATAAATTTCTATCGCCTCGTTGCTGATATGCCCCAAAGTAAGGTGCTGTTAATCCTTAAGCAACCCTCTGGGGATCTGCAGAGGAGATATCAAGCACATATATCCCACATACCCTCTACCCTGCTTCCGGTAGCACTGTCTCAGTCTTATAAATGTTGGAGAGAGATTGAGGGTCTACCCTGTTGATCTGTTTCATAAGTGAACTGAACATATTTTATGCATTAAACTTGAGTCTGAGACTGATCCAGCCAGAGTGATGAGTGTCTGCCTTGCTCCCTTGTTGTGCAAATGAACAACATCTCCAAGGGCATCAAAGGGAAGAAAGGTGAATGGGATTGAGAGAACACAGGTCCAGCTTGGTATGTGTACCTTACATTCTGTCCTGTGTCTCTACAGTGAAGTTACCAAGGTATCTGTTGGTTTTGTCTTCAAAGACACCTACATCAGAAAGGTTTAATAAACTCTCAGATACTGTTAAACATTTTAGAAAGTTATTGCTGTTTATTTAAACTGAGATTTCTTATAGTTACCTCACAAATTTTCAGGCAGCCTCTCTATACCAGTGAGTTTTCTGCACAAAGGATTCTGTTACATCTGTGAAGATATACACTCTTAGGGCCTCATTTATGGGTTGTAGGCGTATGGCAGCGCAACAAGGTGACTATGTCAAAGAGAATGGGCAGGAATGGACAGTATTTATCCAATATAGAGCCTTCCTGTACTGGTGCTATTTCAGCAGCTTAGCGAAAACGCAGGCACCCTTGCACCATAGTGCAAGGGTGGCTGTGTTGTCGGCAGGATTGTGTTTATGCAGGAAGTGGCATCTTCCTGCACAAAATAAATCCTGAGAGGCGTATTCCTCTTTCTATGTGTGCTGCAAAATGCGCCTCACCTTGGGAGGTGTAAGGTTTTGGCAAATCCGCAGGTTTACATGGTCTTGTATATCTGGGGAAGCGTCAAAATCCATGGGAGTTCTGTGGGAAAATCCACCACAATGCCCATGGATTGCCTCCCGAGCACAGAGTAAGGCAACACAGCAATTTACACCGACTTGCCTTACTCCATATTTATGAGGCCATTCACACCCAGGCAAAGTGGCTTTGAGTGGCCTCATAGATATGATTTCAACGTTTGCCCAGCAGGAACGTCACAAAAAGTGAAACTACGATGGCATGAGGGAGTCATTAATATGCCTCGTAGAATGGTGTCCCTTGTGTTCCTTCACATCAAATCCTACATGAAGCATTATTCAGTATCCAATGTTACTGTTACTTCTAGATGTTTAACACACTAATTTTCTGTGATCTGTTATCTTAACAGGTTTAACATGATTTATATCTAATGTCCACACACAGCTACATATCTCAACCTGCTCTTAGCATAGGGTTAAAAAATTAATATGGACTGTCCTAATCTGAGCCCCACAATATTCTTTGCCTGAGGCATACTGGATTGCAATATGCTATAATTCTATAGTATGCATATAATACATGTGACTGACCCGAACTGCTTACTTAGGGCCTGATTATTATGGCAGAAGGCCTGCCACCGACAGCCTGTTGGTGGCGGGCCCTTCGCCATCGCACAACGCTTTTCCACCCGCCATATTATGATGGCAGGGGGAAGCGCTGGTAAAGTGTGGCGGTCAGAAAGACAGACCGCCACGGTTCCGACAGGTGGTCCTTTTCCAACCATCTTTCGGAGCAGCAACATTGTCCAGTATTGCGGCGGTGTCTGCCAGGCACCGCTGTTGGTATTATGATATCCTTCCCATCCGCATGTTCGTGGCGGTTAACCTGCCATGAACAAGTTGGCAGAAAGGGACCTTGGGGGCCCATAGCGGGCCCCCTTCAGCCCAGGCACTTTCCTTTGGGGGTTGTGGGGCGGTGCCCTCCTACATTTCCAAGCACCATGTGGCAGGCACCGCATGGTGCCTGCCACGTAGTGCAGGGAAATGTAAACAGTGCCCTATTTACACTGCGGCTGGTGTTGCAGCACCCGCCGCAATGTAAAGTATGGCTGGTGCGACCGCCGCGGTGGCGGTAGCATCGCAATGCGGTAGGTGGGTAGGCCGCCTCATTGGCAGCAGGTCCCACTACCGCAGCGATGGCGGTCAGACGAAAGTCCAACCGCCATCATAATGACCCCCTTAATAATGATGTCTCCCTTTTCTTGTATTCTAAAGGTATAGCTGAAGTCCAAGCTCAAGTCTTGAAATCCCAGGATGCAAGTTCCAAAGTTCCAGGTAAGTTATGATGCTGAACATGTAACTCCCTCCTTGTATGACCCTGATTCTCTGGCAAAGCGCATGAGAATCGGGTGTGATTTAAACAAGACCCTCTATTTCTATGACCACTCCATCTTTTACAACTTTCTTCCACCCTAATTTCCATGGTTCTCTCATCACAAATCACAGTGATGATGACATCGCTACAAATTGTTTCTAATTTTTGCCATATACAGCCTCCCTTACGGTAGCTCTGTCCTTGAATACTGGTGCAGCGCAAAGTTGATCACTCTTTACACATCACAGAAGTCTAATGATTTATATAGACGTTCCATCTGACAATGATATTTTACAGTATCTTTACTGTAGAAGTTATGATTTCTCACATTTAGGAGCCGATTCCAATCCTGGAAAAAGGCTGTACAAATCGTTGTATGGAGCGTTTTTCCCATACAACTCGTACCCGGTAAACTTTTCTTACAACCTAGGAAGTACGATTCGTACAGAAAGTCTCTTTCCATACAAATCGTACAAAAGACCATACAGCTAAAATAAACCGACGATTCTGATCCGGAACAGCTTGCACGCAACGTCTGTATGTATTTAAGCAGCGGTTTCCAGCCCAGCAAGTACGACTCGTTCCTAAGGCACTCCGTACGGCTCTTTTCTTACGGGAGCCAAAACAGCTGTAAAAGCAGAGTCCCCAGGGGTACGAGTCGTACAGGCATACACCCCCGTGCGTTGTGTATGTACGGTGCGTACCCCAACATTGCGTATGTACTGTGTGTACCCCCAACATCGCATACCCCAACATCGCGTACCCCAACATCACATACCCCAACATCACGTATGTACGCACCGTACATACGTGATGTTGGGGTATGCGATGTTGGGGTACGCGATGTTGGGGTATGCGATGTTGGGGTACATGATGTTGGGGTAGGCGATGTTGGGGCGTGATGTTGGGGGTACGCACAGTACATACGTGATGTTGGGGTACGCACCATACATACACAACGCACGGGGGTGTATGCCTGTACGACTCGTACCCCTGTACGACTCGCACCCAGGGAACAACTTTTCCCGGGATACGAGTCGTACAAAGTTCGCTTCGTAGCGGGTAATGGCATTCCCCGTGTACGGGACGTTTTCCTTACAAATCGTAAATCGGAAAGCCGGTCCGGATCGTACTAGTACGGTTGGACTGCATTTTTACAATTTGTATGGAAAAGTGTCCGGGTCCGTCTGATACAACTTTTCCCGATCCGATTTGTAAGGATTGGGCCGATCCGTACAAATTGGATCGGGAAAAGTTGTATTTTTCCCGTACGAATCGTACTTCACGGGTCGGACGGGACTTGTACGATTTGTATGGAAAAATTTACCGATACGAGTCGGGCGGAAAAAAAAAATACAGGATCGGAATCGGCCCCTTAATGTTTATTAATGTTGAAGAAATTATTTTGATGTTTAATCTAGGAACCACCTTAACTAAATAAAAGATGTTTTTAATATAAATGATCTAGAAATAATAATTTGATGTTGGTTAATAAAGTGATTGACATACAATAATAAAATGGATAAGCTTCATTTCAATTAAATGATTTATTAATTGTAACACATGCTTTATTGCAAAGATTAACGTTAGTAATGCACTGTTTGCTTTAAACCATGCTCTTAATATTTTTCCGGTCATTCCAATCAGCTTAATTTTGGTCTTCGCATAAACACCAGGGTTGAAGTAAGCTAGTTCCAATTCTTTCACTCTGACATGGAAATCTCTATTAAGGATTTGTTCTTCTAATAAAGTATATAGAGATGCTGCAGCAGCAAGGACTGCCACTTTCTTGCTGCCAGATCTCACATCACATTCGGGCATGGTTAACTCTTCCTCATCCCCACCTTCACAGCACTTTCTTACCTGCACGTCAAACGTATCCATTTGTTCCTCATCCTCATTGACACGCACATTTTGAACTTGTGCATCCTAGCACCCTCTTTCATAAATTCCCTGTTTCCACTGGCAAAATTACTGTGTCCCATAGTCAAATTCCCTGGTTACCACACCTGATACCTACTGCATCCTTCTGCCTGCCCTTCTCCCCAGTGCTGCTATGTGGCTTACTGCACTCTGCTTTCTTGTCCTCATAACCCTTCGCTGGTGATTTGTCCTTTCACCATCCTCCACAGCCAATGTTTTATTACAGCCATCAGCTTTCATTTCTCGCTCAGTTCAAGATATTTTGTACATAACTTATTCTGCACCTTCCATCAACTGATCATGAATCAATGAATCCATGAGAGTTTCATACTCACAAGAGAAAGCATTATCAGGTAACACCACTACATAGTTCCAAATCCCATCTTTTTCCCCATAAACCTTTGCATAAAGCATCTGGTCTTTAACACAACGTTTACCCATGGCGCAAAATATTTACCAGCATATCACAGACAGCTCTGGCATCCCCTTCACCATGTACAATGTTCAATTCAGGTAGGCTGTACTATACTTTGCATCCCTCTAAACTCAAATTGCATAATAATAAATTTTCTTTCCATAACTAGTAAACTTTTTTGCTTTCAATTGTTATTACATGGTGCTCAAAAAAATATCGAAAAAATTATTGTGTAACATAAATATTGTGCCAAAAATATTGTGACACATATATATGATTGTCTTTAATATCGTTGTCAAAATTAACGATTTTAGGTGTGGTATTTATTATCGATGTATTTAATACCAATGTAGTAAATTCGTTTATATCATTTTTTAGTAATAGTTTGTAATGCATTCTATTTTTTTATATGTCTTTTTGTTTGTAGCTATTGTTTATAACTTGTTTTAGTATTTCATTTTAATAAGAATTTTTAGAAGATAAGGGTGGGAAGCATTTTAAAAATAATGTACAGTTGTATATATTTAAAGTTTTAAAAAAAAACATTTTTGAAAAAAGTTACAAAGTTTGGAGCGAGATGTTGAGTTCATAGTCGATAAGGGTGGAGAGTATTTATAAAGGTAAGTATTATTGTGTATTTGTTTATATCAATTTTTTTTTAAAGTTCTATTTTTTGGGATGTTGGGTTTATAGGGGATAAGGGCGGAGATTATTTAAAAAAATATGTATTAGTGTTTATTTTTGGGTGTATATTTATTACATTTAATATATTAAGAATCTTTTTGAAGGGGGTGTGGAATTAATACTGGATAAGGGTGTTGATATTATTTTTTGGGGGACTAATTAAAGTAATTTAAATTAAATTGTTTTAGAATTTTTATTTTATGAAAAATTCTAAAATATTTATAAAAGAAGTACATTTAAAAAATCAAAAAATTGATACATTATTGTTAATTATCAAGTAAAAAAAAAGTTATGTGAAATTTGATGAGAAATTATTAATATTAGTTCCAAAATTCTTATTTTGAAAATACAGAAACACGTAATCATTTTTTAAAAATGTTGTATAAAATGGAAAACATATTTAAGCATTTAATATTATAGTACATTTGAAAAAATGTAGTTTATTTATAAAATAAAGTATGCTCATGCTTTAATATATTATTTAAAAATAGCAAAAATATTTAAAATATTTACTAAGACTGCTATTTTTATTTTAAATGTAATCATTTAGAAAATTGATATATATTTACAAAATAGTTTTTTTATCCATATTATTGATAAATATGTATATAGTTTTAATTATATTTTCATTATGTTTTCAAATATTGTACTGTGTAAAATATGTTCATATATAAATATTGAATGTAATTTTATATTAAATATATAAAAAAATTGTATGGGTAATAAACATTTAAATGATGAGGTTTATTATAATTTTAAATAAATATGGGCCTGATTAGGTCTTGCCGGAAGCGGTCGGTCTGACTACTGTATTATGATGCATCCAGCCTGTACTCTGACTGACCGCTGACAGACCGACAACAGCCTTCCTCCGACCGCCGAGTTGGAGGTTGGAGAGGAACTGCAGCCATAGGGCAGTACAGGTAGATCTGACTGCCGTCTGGATTACGATGTGCATTTCCAGCGACCCGACCATGACGGTTCGTACGTCTGCCTAGAGTCGTCGGAAACAAAGGAAATGGAGTGAATACTCGACCGATTCCCCTTCTCCCAGGTGGACTCTGGTGTGGATCCCTTCCTCCAGTTTCCCCCTACATATCAGCAGCTGCACCCCAAAGCGGTCAGTCCTGTGGGAGGTGGAATCCAGGTAAGTCCTCATGTGGCATGTATCCCCATTGACTGAAATGTGAACATATCGCCATACTCCAGCAATGGGGTACATAGTTCATAAGGCATGTCCTCACATATGTCGTGCATGTGTCTACAACGGTACATGTTTCCTGTGCATTTGTACGCACTTGCAGCGACATGTCCGGGGAGCGGGGCACCGCCAATGATGAGACCTCCGCCGTAGCAGTGTATGCATCGTAATATGGTGGGCGGAGCTTTCCCAGCCCCGGCCTTCGGAATTGGACTGCAGCCGCAGTGTTCGGGCGAACAGTCCGACAGGCATTGTAATCAGGCCCTAGGTTTTTTTTAAAGGTTTATTTAGATGTTTGTTCAGCTTGTTGACAATGTGGTGGGAATAGGAAATGTTACTTTTATAGTGTGCTACATCTTGGGTTTCTTCTTATGTAGTATTGGGGGCTTTGTAAGGTTTGGCTATTTAGGGGCCGATTATCTTGTCGGTCAGAGTCGCGGAATTGGGACCGACTGAGTTCTGGTTTGTGGCCCGACCGCCTAATTACGAATCGACTGCACAAATGGTGCGGTCGCATACCCACATTTCCCTATAGGAGCTTGTGCTACGGCCATATACCAGCCGCGCACAAGCTCCCATAGGGAAATGGGAGGTTGTATTCATCCCTGCACCGCATGGCAGGCACTGTGACAAAGTGCAGGGATCAACAGGTGGGCACCACAGGTGCCCCCTTGGCACCCAGCCGGAAACTGCAAAGAGAAGGGGGCCCTGCTAGGGGCTCCCAAGCTCGCTTTCTGACAGGCTTTCCATATCGGAAAGCCTGTGGGAAACCGAGCATTATAATCCCAACGGCAGAAACGCCATCCATTGGGATTACGGTACAGACTCCGACTGGCAACGGGCTCCTTGAGCCCGTCAGAATCCAGCCAGAATGACCAGTCGGTTTCAATTCTGACCGCCTAGATTGTAATTAGGCGGTCGGAATTGAAACCGACAATCTCAGTCAGAAAGCCTCCAACCACAGGTCGGAGGGTTTCCGATCGAGATCGTATTAGGCCACTAAGGGGCAGATTCCGATCCGGGTCGGAAGGGCACCGAACGCGTTTTGGCCAGAAAAACTACGAGCCGTATGCGTGTTTTCCGCCCGGCTCGTACAGCTGTACGAGCGGGCAAGTTCGATGCGAGCTACATGAAATTCACCGACGAGTCGTTTCCGGGTCCGAACCGCTCCGTACGTCTCGGTCGGAAGCTAACCGTGGCGTGCAATGGATGCGATTTATGACTGAACCAGTACGATGCACGCGCCGGACAGCCTGTGCGAGCCGGAGTGTCTGGCTCGCAAAACGTCCGGGTGGTTGCCTTTGGGAGTCCGCTTCGGACCCCCTGTCACCCGCAGCCCTAGGACTCGGACCCATAGGGAGACCCAAGGGTCCCCCCAAAACAGGCATATACAGTGCGGATGGCACCGACGTGTAGCCACTGTAGGGGGCGCCCTTGCGCGAGACGTGCCCATTCAGTCAATGGGAGCCCATGTACGCATCGTACGACCGGCTCCCATTGACTTCTATCGGAGTCCAACCGAACCGAGTCTGGCAGCATACGGCCGCATCGTACTCACTCGGTCGGATTGCAGTACTCCGGCTCGGTTGGAAAACACTCCGGATCCGGCTCGGTCGGAGTGCTTACCGACCCAGATTGGAATCGGCACCTTAGTGTCCAACATCTTTATTGTTATAAGTTATATTGGAGTGGGAATGGACAATATTACCTCATTAGCGTACAGCACCTTCCCCGAGGTAAGTTAGATTGGAGAAGGAATAGTAAATGCTGCTCCTTTAGCATCCAACACGTTCCCTGACTTCTTTTTATCTTGGAATGAGAACAGTATATTTAAGTTTCACATTTTAGTGTCCAAAACCTTCCCTAAGATAAGTTTTAATGGTTGTATGACATAATTTCGACAGACAGAATATCGACCTACAAATATATCGCAACAAAAATATCGATGTCAAGAATATCGACATCCTATCTACAACATGGTAAGTACAAAAATATGGAAAATTAAATACCGATGTCAAAAATATCGTTATTAAAAATATCGTTTTTCTTTTACTTTAAAAATATATGTAAAATAAACCAAATTATACTTAGAAATTAAATAAACATAATTACATATATTGTATAATATTTAAAATGTATAATTAATATATATAATTTAATAAAACTTTAATTAAACATGTACATATAATATATAATATATATACTTACTGAATAATTAATTTTACTAATAATTTCTGTAACGTATAAATTATTAAATGTTTTTAAAAATTACCAATACATCTATACACATAAAATAATAAGATTAATAAATATTTAATAATTACATATAGCAAATAATAATCAATATTTTTAATGTGATTAATTTTTATTATTAATGATATATTACAATAGCAAAAAAAATACAAAACATATGAAATATCAGACACAATAAAACTACTAGTCCAACTCCAACAAAAACAACAATAAGGAAAATGTTGGATACCGTAGGGGTAAAAATTACTATTCCAACTCCAAAGAGTGCAACAGTAGGGAAAGCGTTGGATAGCGTAGGGTTAAAATTACTATTCCAACTCCAGAGAGTGCAATAGTAGGGAAAGCGTTTGATAGCGTAAAGGTAAAAATTACTATTCCCACTCCAGAGAGTGCAACAGTAGGGAAAACATTGGATAGCGTAGGGGTAAAAATTACTATTCCAACTCCAAAGAGTGCAACAGTAGGGAAAGCGCTGGATAGCGTAGGGGTAAAAATTACTATTCCAACTCCAGAGAGTGCAACAGTAGGGAAAGCGTTGGATAGCGTAGGGGTACAAATTACTATTCCCACTCCAGTAAGTGAAACAGTAGGGAAAGCGCTGGATAGCGTAGGGGTAAAAATTACTATTCCAACTCCAAAGAGTGCAACAGTAGGGAAAGCGTTGGATAGCGTAGGGTTAAAATTACTATTCCAACTCCAGAGAGTGCAATAGTAGGGAAAGCGTTGGATAGCGTAAAGGTAAAAATTACTATTCCCACTCCAGAGAGTGCAACAGTAGGGAAAACGTTGGATAGCGTAGGGGTAAAAATTACTACTCCAACTCCAAAGAGTGCAACAGTAGGGAAAGCGCTGGATAGCGTAGGGGTAAAAATTACTATTCCAACTCCAGAGAGTGCAACAGTAGGGAAAGCGTTGGATAGCGTAGGGGTACAAATTACTATTCCCACTCCAGTAAGTGAAACAGTAGGGAAAGCGCTGGATAGCGTAGGGGTAAAAATTACTATTCCAACTCCAAAGAGTGCAACAGTAGGAAAAGCGTTGGATAGCGTAGGGGTAAAAATTACTATTCCAACTCCAGAGAGTGCAATAGTAGGGAAAGCGTTGGATAGCGTAAGGGTAAAAATTACTATTCCCACTCCAGAGAGTGCAACAGTAGGGAAAGTGTTGGATAGCGTAGGGAAAAGAATTACTATTCCAACTCCAGAGAGTGCAATAGTAGAGAAAACGTTGGATAGCGTAGGAGTAAAAATTACTATTACCACTCCAGTGAATCCAACAGTAGGGAAAGCGTTGCATAGCGTAGGGGTAAAATTTACTATTCCCACTCCAGAGAGTGCAACAGTAGTGAAAACGCTGGATAGCGTAGGGGTACAAATTACCATTCCCACTCCAGTAAGTGAAACAGTAGGAAAAGCGCAGGATAGCGTAGGGGTAAAAATTACTATTCCCACTCCAGTAAGTGAAACAGTAGGGAAAGCGCTGGATAGCGTAGGGGTAAAAATTACTATTCCAACTCCAGAGAGTGCAACAGTAGGAAAAGCGCTGGATAGCGTAGGGGTAAAAATTTCTATTCCAATTCCAGAGAGTGCAACAGTAGGGAAAGCGTTGGATAGCATAGGGGTACAAATTACTATTCCCACTCCAGTAAGTGAAACAGTAGGGAAAGCGCTGGATAGCGTAGGGGTAAAAATTACTATTCCAACTCCAAAGAGTGCATCAGTAGGGAAAGCGTTGGATAGCGTAGGGGTAAAAATTACTATTCCAACTCCAGAGAGTGCAATAGTAGGGAAAGCGTTGGATAGCGTAAGGGTAACAATTACTATTCCCACTCCAGTGAGTCCAACAGAAGGGAAAGCGTTGGATAGCGTAGGAGTAAAAATTACTATTCCCACTCCAGAGAGTGCAACAGTAGTGAAAACGCTGGATAGCGTAGGGGTACAAATTACTATTCCCACTCCAGTAAGTGAAACACTAGGGAAAGCGCTGGATAGCGTAGGGTTAAAAATTACTATTCCAACTCCAGATAGTAAAACAGTTGGGAAAGCACTGGATAGCATAGGGATTCTATAAACATAATAACCAATTAAATAATTAGTTATAAAAAAATAGCATATTAATAATTATTTTACACAATATGTATTATTAAATACCAATTATTTAAAATAAATATTTATATAAATAACTTTAAATTACATCCCACACTATTCCCCCTTTAACACACAACACACTACACATACAAAATACACAATACATTTAAATATCAGTTTATCTATTATTTACAATTAATAATACATTCTTTATAATTAATATACTTATTATTTACAAATTAATTATATTTATTATTAACTACCAAATTACAATTATTCACAAATTAATTATTATTTAACAATACATTAATTAGCAATAACAACAAAGAACATGAAATAATAAATTATTTATATTTACTATATTTAACGTACTAATAACAGTTAATTACCAATTAATAATTAATTAACAAATAATTATTATTAATTACAAATAATTATAAATTATCAGTAATTATTTGAATTTAATTACATCCCACCCTATTCCCCTATAAACCCACAACCCACTACACATAATAATTCACATAATTAATTTAAGCATCAATTAATCACTTAATAAAATTAAATCACCAATTAATTAGTAATTAACAATTAATTAATTAACAATACCAATAAAGAAATATTAATATTAAACTAATTATAACTTATATAATTAACCAATTAATACAATTAATTTACAATTAATAATTAATTAATAATTAATTAATCAATTAATATATTTAATTAACAATTAGTAATTAATTAACAATTAATTAATCATAAATACCAATTAAACAATACATATTAATTAATTAATTATAATTAAATTACTTCCCACCCTATTCCCCTATAAACCCACAACCCGCTCTGATACTAAAACGCTAAATTATATTTTAAATAATTATTAATCTCTAAACATTTATTTTTAAATGTATTAAAATACATTACAATAATCTTTCACATACAAATAAAATACATATTAAAATACATTACACTAATAAAATATCGATATTCTTGACATCGAAATTTTTGATTACGATATTACTTACATCTATATTAATGACTTCGATATTATTAACTTCGATAATACTTACCTTGGGGTCGATATTCTGTCCATCGATATTCTTGACTTCGATATTCTTTACCTATGATATTTACAACTCGATATACTTGTAGGTCGACATTTAAAACTCGATATTTAGACTGCTCACCAAGTTTTAACCCCTTCGGTGCTCATGACGGAACGGTTCCGTCATGAGCCACGGTTGAGCTGTGCTCATGACGGAACCGTTCCGTCATGACCACGCCCGCGCAAGATTCCGTCAGCACAGCGGCGGAATCTGCGCAGCATGGAAGGGGTTAATGCAGTGGGAATGGATAATGTTGCTTCTTTAGTGTCCAGCATCTTCCCGGAGTAAAGTTAGATTGGGGTGGGAATAGTAATTGTTTCCCCTTTAGTGTCCAACAACTTCCCTGAATTTTTTTATTTTGGTGTGGGAATAGTACATGTAATAACTTTAGGGTCCAAAACCTTCCTAGTGATAAGTTTCATTGCTGTGGGAATGGATAATATTTCCTCTCTTCAGTGTCCAGCATTTTTCCTGAGTCAACTTATGTTGGAGTGGGAATAGTAAATGTTTCTCCTTTAGTGTCCAACACCTCCCCTGACTTATTTTATCTTGGTATGGGAATAGTATATTTAACCCTTTTAGGGGCTCATTAAGATGGCGGGCGGACTCCGTAGCGGTGATTGGGTCCGACCGCCATGCATGCGGCGGTCCCGCATATACAATTATGATGAGACTGCCACCGCTGCGGTCGGATTCTGCACCTTTAACATTATGGTGGTGGCTGCTGACAGCAATAGAAGGCCATATTGTCACCAAAACATGGGCTTCTATTGGAACTCTCAAGGGCATATTATCAAGCCCATTATCGCCGCTTTAGCGGCAGTGTTCTACGGCTAAAGCGGTGATAATTTTAACTCTGTTTCTTGATAATATGCCCCTTAGTTTTATAGATATGTGTTTACTTTGTTTGAAGTGAAGTGGGAGTAGTATGTGTTATGTTTGAAGTATTAAATAATCTGTTAAAGTACATTTTGCATTGTAGGGTAAAAAACCGTAGCATTTGCAATTTATTATTTTGACATTAATAAGTATTAGAAGAACAAAATACATTAAAGGCCTTATTATAAGTTTGGTGGTCCGTGAACCGTCATACCTGCGGTCGCGGTTCGAGTGGCCTGAACTTGTCGGTCCGACCTCCATATAACAAGATGAGCGGATTGCTATTGCAAAGAGCGCAGCTGAACCGCCAACACCGCTAGCACACCGCAGACTGCCGGGGTCGCAGTCAAGGTAAGCAGCTGCCACAGGGTGGTACAGAGGAGTTCCCCAGCCCCTCCATATTACAAGTTGGCTTTCTCACGATCCTATCGAGGCGGTGTGACCGCTAGCTTCGAGTCCGTGGAAACAAGGATTTGGGGTGCATACTCACCCCTCTCCTGTTCTACCCGTCAGAGTTCGACTTGGATCCCTTGCATGCATCAGCATCTTCACAGCAATATCTTCACCACGAAGAATACGATCCTGTTTGTGGTGGTAAGTCCTTTTTGTGGTATATATACATTGTCTGGACCGGCCACATATGAGCAAGACTCCGGCAATGGGTAGGCGGTATTTCTCCATGTGCATTATGCATATGTGTACATTCGACACATGTGCAGTTGAAATTTACTCACAGGCATCGATAGATATGGAAAACCATTGCCTCAAGACCACCACAGCCAGACCGTGGGCCCCTTGGTCAACTCGTAATATGGCGGTCTGAAGACCGCCAGTGCTGTAGGCTTCTAGCGGCTGAAGTGTTCAGGCGGTCGTACCACCAAACTCGTAATCAGAATAAATGTTTATGAACATATTTTCAGTCATATTTATTTAAACATTGAAAACTTTTAAATATTTTTCACAAACATGTTTTATATACATTTTCATACTGTTATTTGAAAACATTATTTTTTTAATACATATTGAATAATTCTATATAAATCAATAGTATTTAATATAAAATAACATTTTTAATAGTTGTTAATCAAATACAGAATACATGTTTCTGAATACATTTTCAGGAATATGCATTTTCATATTTTTTTAAAACATTGAATATTTAAAAAAAAAAAAGAATTATAAAAATATTTACCATACATTGTCATACTGTTATTTCACATAAATATTTGTGATATATATTAAATATTTTATATATGTTATAATAGTATTTGATATATACTTTACCATTTTGTCTTTCTTTTAAAACATTGTTGTACATGTGTTTCTATTTTTTAAACATTTTAATAAACATTTTGGTAATATTTCTGCTTTTCTCCCATGTATTCCTATGGGGAGGTAGTCTTTTTTGAAAACTTTTATTAGGCAGCCAATTTTTTCTACCACTAACTAAGGGCCTGATTACAAGAATGATGGTCCCAAGACTGGCGTACTCGCGGTGGCGGTCCGACTGCCCGATTAGGACCATGGTGGTCGAACTGCCACAAGACCGCCACCACTGCCAGGATCTAGGATCCCGCTGGTGCGTTGGTGGGGAAAGGCGAGACCTGTGGCGGCAATGCCGATGACAGCACCGGCATGCAGATCACAACCTTCCTTTCCATCCACATTTTCATCGTGGGCACCCTGCCTTGAAAAGGTTGGCTGAAAGGAAGGTAAGGAGCCAGAAACAAGGCCCTAGGGTGATTCTGCCCAGTGTGGTTAGAGGCCGGAGGCACATTTTGTGCCCTCCTAAGCTTCCACTGTTGTGCACGCACTATGCGCCATGCACGACATGGTGCATGGCAACAGTGCATACATGACAGTGGAGGCACTGCAGTGCAGCGGCATTGCCTTTAGGCTCTGTATACAAGCCAAATCATGCCGCTGCGGCAAGACTGCCAGTGGCACACTGCAAGCCCGGCTGTAAAGTCAAATTTTGGCAGTCAGGATGCCGCCAGCTTGGCGGTGTTCTCATGATCATCGATGCTGCAGTCTGGCAGTTCGACTGCAAAGGTCATAATCAGGGCCTACATTTTGCAGCCTATTGGTGTTATTTTGGAATCGTTCGTGGAAGAAAGAAGTTGCAGTTGGGTGCATGTAATTTCTACTTCTTGTTAAGGTAGAAAAAACTGATCCAGCGCAAAACCGGGAAAAAGGGCAAATTTACAACTATCCTTCCTGCGTCGCAGACCCGACGTCATACTAGCTCATTCACACACGCATTCATTGGTGGGGCCCATAACACCAACACTCATACGTTTCTCTCACGAGTCTGCACACAGGAGGGATGATGATGCGCTGGACATGGGGGGGGTACCTTATTACCTACAGGGAAGGAAAAGTTATATTACAGAATATACAATTGTATTACCTCCTATAGGATCCTAACCTTAACATTAAGGCACTCCACCACTTGGTCGATGGACCAATTAGTTGGACTGGTTGATGGTGATTTAGAACCAGCTAAACACACATAAGCTTCAGAATCCCCTAATTTCTTCATCGAAAAACCACAAACTCATAATTTCTGTTAATCAATTCTTTGTTTATCTAAATATTGTTTGCAATTAATATTAGCATTTTGGTCAATCAAAGTTTAGAATTTTACAAATCAGCACAAATCGCATGACATTTTATATTTACGTATTCTTGCTAGCGGACTTTTCTAATTTCGATTGGCTCGGCATAACCGAATTTAGCAGTTTAATTGTCCCAATAAAGCAGGCCAAGGCTCAAAGTCCAAAAAGTTCTTTGCTCAGCACGTTACAGTCCCCAAGATCTCCTAAGGACCAAGAATTGTGCAAGCATCTGTCATCGCCTGTGGGGTCGATAGGGTTGTGCGGTCATCGAGAGAAAGAAGGTATTCTACTACCCTTTTTATAATAAAATCGGGGATAACAGAAAACATTTCTCAGACTGAGGAAGCATATGATTGGACAATTTGATGAAGTTTGTAATATCTTCCGATTTTCCCATTAGTTTAGGTTCTCGTGGATTTTGCTGGTTCACTGCCTCTGTTCATGTCATCCGCATGCAACATTGTAAAATCTTGCTTGTATGTCTCTATTGTTCATTTAGACCAGTTTTTACAGACTGAAGTTTGGCAGTCCTCCATGTTCCTATCCTTGACCAGGAACACTGTGCTCTGACTTGAGGTTCCCTGGAGGTCTACAGAGCCATCCGAGTCTGCGCAGTAGACATCGCGCTCACGAGATGGTGGCCACTTCTGAACTCCATTTTGGATGCCATGTTTTGGTAGGCCCAAATGCCAACTTAAGCAAAACAAACACAAAAGAGTAATTATTACACAGAAAAGAAGATTCTAATGTTAAACCCTCACTAATCCCTTTATGTATTAGTATTTTCCTAGCTTTTAGCAACATTTAAAGCAATAAAACTCACCCTTCGGTCCAAAACGGGAACGCAAACATCACAAAAGCGACATAAATCATGCGATATTCTATTATCACACATACTACTATTAATAGGCGTACAAAATTTAGATATTAGTGTTATTCTGCCGTGCAGATAGCAATAAGTCCCACGTGTAATTGGTGTTTAATAAAGGTACAAATGGTTGATTAATATAACACATCAAACAGTTAATTCAAATTATTATATTAGTCGGTTAAGTGATTAATATTTTCATGCAAAATAGAGGAGGTATACAAAATTATGCTTTACCTGCTCCATCAATCCCCCTTTTGGTGATTTTTAATATCACCACAAAACCCTCAAATTTTGCAATTGAAATGAATTCAGTTCTCTTTATGTTTTGTTAGATCACATAATTGTTTCCCCTGTCTCTTCCTCTCTTGTTTTCTTATATACATTCTCTTTCCATTCTTCTAATTCTACCTCTTCTATTTCTCTTTCTTTTCTTTCTTTCTCTCTTTTCTTTGTAGTTTCTCTTTTTATATGTTTTTGTAATTTTCTTCTCTGCTACATAAACATCATAGTCTCAGAATTAATACTAGAAATATTACACATGATACTGGAATTAAAATCTTACCAATAAATGTACTACCTAATTTTAGTAGAAAGTCCTTAATAGTAGAAATCCCTTTTCCAATCTTTTCCCAGACACCTTCAACCTCCAGTGGAACAATCTCCTTGTGCAAATCAGTTATATTCTTTATGTATGTCTTTAAATCTTGACTTTCGTCAGGAATGTAAGTACAACAATGTTGAACCTTCAGCATTCCACAGACTCCACCTTCTTTTGCCAAAATTATATCAAGGGCAAGTCGATTTTTGAATCACCATGGCTTGCATGGCAACCATTTCTGTGTTTACCAATAAAAATCCTCCAGCGGTGCTTGTTGACAAACGATCTACTACTGTTGATAATTTTCTAATTTTATGTGCATTCAGAGATATTCCAACTGCTGGTATCAACGCACCAAAAATGTCTCCTACAATTTCTGCCCAAGATTCTCTTCTCCTACGTGTTAGTTGTCTACCTATCTCATGTGCACCATCTTTTCCTCTTCCCACATGAAATATCTTCGGGAAAACCAGGCCTAGGTAACATGTGCCATACCAATGGTCCGGTAATCGATAATAAGCTTTGTTCCCGCAGATAAACTATAATCCGGGGAATACCGGATCATTTCCTCCTTTAAATTCCCATCCACCCATTATTCTATAAGTATCATGGCAATCACTTGCACCTATGAAATAGTTATCGTACACAGTTTGATTTCTTCTAATACACAATTTCCCTTTCTGAGGCTAATCTAAAGCCATTGCTGGACTAGTTTCTCCTTTCAAATGTTTTTCTCTTTCAACATCTCAAACTGTCTTTTCTTCTTTCCCTCAGGTACTTTCTTTTGCATTTGTATTCTCCTCTCTTCTACCATATCTAAAAAGGTCTTTTCTTCTCTTTTCAGACTACATGTGAGATTATTTTTGAATACTGATTCTAATGTTAGTTCTCTGGTTTCTAAAAAGAATTCACCTAACACTTTACCAGCTTTTACCTTATTAAATTTGTGAACTACAGGTACTTGTGAAAATATGTTATCTACATCTGAAAAATAATATTCTAATTTCCCTGTTTTGTAAAACAAACTTGCTAATACACTACATGTTATTCCATATGTCACTGGAAGGTGATGGTACGTCACTCCCTCAGGCACTGATGCAGGCAACTGCATGCATACACAGCAATCTCTCACATCCATTGTTTTTACATATTCATATAATAATTTTGAGCAGACATTGTTAGAAAAATCAGTTATAGACCTGTCTTTATGTAAATAATTTCTATTTATTTTAGTCTGGTAAGTCTTCTGAATCTTTTCTACATCAGTCTTATTCTCATTATGACCTTCTATTGTATCTAATGTAACTTTAAATGATACCATTAAAGCTAACACGCTCCACAAAAGCATTAGTAATCCTGTACAACAACAACACATTTTGCACCATCTTCGAAGGAACACACATGTAGATTTTCTACTTTCTGTGTTTGCCATTTCAGAAAATGATCAGTGTCTTTTGATTTAGCCTCATCTACTTCACAACTAGTTTTGTCTAAACCCAAGGCTCTAAGCACCTACTTGGTTCTTTTCAGTTATGTCTTTTTATTCGGTAAATTTCAAGTTTCTCTTCTGGAGCACTTTTGTCTCCTCAGTTTGGCATTTGATCGTCTTTCACTCTTCTTTCACAATCTTGATTCAGAATTTCCTGAACATCCGTCTCTTCCCCAATGTCGGACAAAATAACTCTCAGGATTTCCGATTCTTCGTCGTCCTTAACCACGTCTGGTATAGTCACCCCTAGATCTCCTTGGCTGTCAGCTTTCTATGGTAATTCAGGAAGTGCCACATACGACCATTCTGGTGACTTACACTTCTGGTTAGGTTTTCTAGTTCGTTTGTTTTCCTCTGATGGTGTCTGTTCAATGTCTTTTGATTTCTCTTGGCTAGACACCTCATTCACCTGTTCAGCTCTGGAGGATTTTACTCGTGTCAATCTGTATCTCAATCTCTTTATCTTGTTTGGCCAAACCTCATCCTTTGCTGACCTTTTTAACTTATTTCCCTTTTCATTTCTCTCAGTTCTCCATGCTCTTTTTCTCAGGACTCGACCTTCTGGTACTTCTTCGTCACTGTCCTCAGATTCAGTTCCAACTTGACTCTTACTTTCAGTAGTCCTTCTTTCCACCACTTCTTTTTTCTTATCTATTTCTGTCCCTCCTCGTGTTTCTTCCTGCTGACTAACTGTCCCTTCTTCTACCTGGATGTATGGTTTTCCTACACCTCCTCAGGGATCTTCCGCAACAATCTTTCCCTCTCTCTCTCTGTATCTGGTACCTTACCATCTACTTCTATTATTTCAGGTGGAATTTCTCTTGTTTTTTCATGCAGAGCTTCTTTATCAAGAATTTCTATGACAGTCTCTTCACTGTTTTTGTTTACACTCGTATGGGCTTGTACTGGTTCAGTGTCTGACTCTGAGCTAGTGTCAAAAATTTGCAATTTCCTTCTTAATGGTATATTCTCTGGGGCTATAACTGGACTTGATCCTGACTCCCCCCTTTCAGGAGTTGGTATTGCTCTTGTTTCTTCTGTATCTGACTGAGAACTGGTTTCAGATTCTTCAAAGTATTCTTCTTCTCTGTTATCTACTGGATTTGGAATTCGCAAGGTATGGCTAGCATGAATCCAATTCTTCACTCCTGCACATTTCACAGCTGTCATCGTGGTCAGGATCACCTGACGTGGTTTACCCCACCTTGGGACCAAACAATTTCTTCTTCTATGCACTTTGATTCTTACCCAGTCACCTGGGCTCAGATCATGAGCTGGCTTCTTTTCAAGAGTGGTTGCATCTGATCCAACCTGATGAAACACAGAATGAACGGAATCAGCCAACTCCTTGCAATAATCCAACACTAAGTCATCAGATATAGGCAATAACTTGTTGACAGTAATGAAAACATGTCTCGTTGCTCTCCCATCACTATCTCATGAGGACTCAAGCCAGTATTCCTATCCGGAATAGATCTAATAGTCATGAGTACCAGAGGCAAGACATCAGGCCATTTCAAACCTGTGGCTAAACACATTTTTCCTAATCTGTTTTTAATGGTGCCATTTACTTGTTCCACCACACCAGACGCCGCAGGGCGATAGGCACAATGCAGTTTGTGTTGTACATTCAATGCTTCACAAATTAATTTCATGATTTTTTTATGAAAATGTTTTCCTCTATCTGACTCGATTGTGACTGGAAAACCAAATCTGGGAATGAACTCTCTCAATAGTAGCTTTGCTACTGTAATTCCATCACTTCTTCTAGTTGGGTATGCTTCCACCCATCGAGAGAACAGACAAACTATCACTAGAACATACCTCAACCTATTTCAGGGAGGCATTTCAATGAAGTCAATCTGCATTCGTGTGAAAGGCCCTCCTTCTCGTCCTATCGTTCCTAGACTTACCACTGTTTTTCTTCCGGGATTGTACTGCGGACATATAAGGCATCTTTGACAAAGGCTCTCAGCTACAAGTCTGAATTTTGCATTATACCATGTCTGTTTGAAAAGTCTGATTATAGCATCTCTTCCTACATGTGCTTGTCCATGATACATCCGTGCCATGGTAGAAACCATGCTATCAGGCACGACTGGTCTTCCATCCCGATAAATCAACACATGATCTATCTCCCGTGGTGCACATCCTGCTTTTACCCATTGTCTCCTTTCCTCATCTCCTGCTTCTTCTTGTAACTGCCTCACTTCTTCCCACGTATTCACAGTGTTAGTAAACAGCAAGGGACATGAATTCATTTCTTTTTCTCTAGCACGGTTTACCGAATTCTGATTTCATGCGCAATACTGTGCCATGTCATTGGCAAAATCATTTCCCGCTGAAATGTAATCAGCAACTTTTTATGTGCAGCACATTTTACTACTGCTAATTGCTTAGGCAGCTGTATCGCCTCCAGCAACTTTCCAACCACTTCAGCATTCCTTATAGGAGTTCCACTCGATGTCAAAAACCTTCTTTGGGACCAAATCTGCCCAAAGTCATGCACCACACCAAACCCATACTGACTATCTGTTATCACAGTCACTCTCAGATTCTTCCTCAACTTGCATGCTCTTGTTAATGCAAAAAGTTCAGCAACCTGGGCTGATTTCACTCCTTACAGACAAGATGCTTCCAGTACAGCTGCTACCGTACACACGGCATATGCTGCACTCAAAATTCCCTTGTTCTTAGGCACGATCCATCCACAAACATCACATAGTCACTTTCTGCCAAAGATACATCTTATATATCAGGACAAGGCTTGGTACAAAAATCAAGCATTTCCAAACAGTCATGATCGACATCGTCTCTGACTTCCACATTCTCAGCATCAGGTAACAGTGTTGAAGGATTTACATTCAGACATCTCACAAGGCTTACATTTGTTGCACCTAATATGACTTTCTCATATTTAGTTAGATGACTATGTGTCATAAACTGAGTGCGGCTCCTTATTAAAAGGATTGCCCCATCATGAGGTACAAACACTCTCACAGGATATCCCATCAAAATTCCTTCACTCTGTTCCAGACTCTTACAAGTTGCTGCAACAGCTTTCAAACAACCAGGCAATGCCACAGCTACAGGGTCTAGTATAGCTGAAAAATATGCAATTGGTCTACTCAATTTTCCATGTTTCTGTATCAATACAGAAAGTGCACATCCATTTCTTTCGCTGCAATAGAGTTCAAATTCTTTCTCATACTCAGGCATGCCAAGAGCCGGGGCTTCACACAATCCATCTCTCAATTGTTTAAAAGTCTGTAACTCTTGTTTATTTAATTCAATGGGGTCTTTTACATCACTCTTTGTTAAGCGTACTAAAGGTTTTGCAATCAATGAGAAATTACTTATCTACTGACGGCAATATCCAACCATTCCAAGAGACATTCTCACTTCTATTTGAGTCATTGGGGCTCTCATTCCTTTTATTATCCTGATTCTATCTGCAGTTACTTTTCTTAGCCCTTTTTTAATTTTTTGGCCTAAATATTGTACTTCTTTCTGACAGAATTGTAATTTCGATGGGGATACTTTAAGTCCTTCATCTGCCAAATGATTCAGCAATGCACCAGTATCCACTACACAAGCTTCTCGAGTCCTCGATGCCACAAGTAGGTCATCGATATATTGGACTAATACGGAACTTTCGAGCATTTTTAAATCTTCTAGGGACTTTTTCAGGATCTGATTAAATATCGAGGGACTCTCTGTATACCCCTGTGGGATTCGGCACCATGCCAAGGTACGTTCGCCAAACCGGAACGCAAAAATCTGTTGGCTGTCAGGGTGCAAAGCATGACACAAATCAATCACTGTGTAAAATTCTGCATCATGAGGAACCTGATATAAAATCACAGAAGGATTTGGTACAATGGGACAACATGATACAACGATTTTATTTACTTTTCTCAGGTCTTGTACTATCCTGAAAGTTCCATTAGGCTTTTTCAGACCCATAATTGGTGAATTACATGAACTGCTCATTATTTCCCTCAAAATACCTTGATCAATCATTTGGTTTATTATAGGAGTAACTCCAGCAACTTTCTCGTGTGTCAATTTGTATTGTGGAATATTTGGGTAACTTACTCCTTCCTTTACTGAAATTTTTACGGGATCTACATTTTTCATTAATCCCACATCTTCTCTTGTGAAATCCCATACCTCCGTTCTCACTGTTTTCTTCAATTCTTGGGGCAATTCCTCATGGTCAAATACAGAAAATGCCTCAGTAATCTCAGGTTCCATATTAGCTATAGTCATTTTGTATAGCACATCCTCATCAGGAGTTTCAAAAGCTATTCCATCAGGAGAACAGAACATTGTGCAGTTCATTTTGCACAGCAAGTCTCTCCCTAACAAATTTACAGGGCTTGTATCACACACGACAAAACGGTGCATTTCGGAAATTTTCCCTATCTTGACCTTAACTGGTTCAGTAAGATATGTTTTTATCTGTCTGTTGGATACTCCAACTACTTGAAATGTTTCATCCGAGAGAGGAAGATTTTTGACATCAGCTGACCTAACAGTTGAACGAGTAGCACCAGTATCTACTAGGAAAGTAATGTTTTTGTCATTTATCTTTCCATCCACAAAAGGGCCTGTCTGGTCTACTTCTAGAGTTGCGCCAAGTACGCACTCTTCTTCCTCCCCTCGGCACCGTCAATAGCTTTCTTCTGACTCACTCTCATCGCATTGTAGCCAATACTGCAAAACAGCACTAGCGCGCGGCAGCTTAGTTACCTGTTCTTCGTTGTAGAATCCTGTCTCATTACTGTATTTCTGAGGATTTACGCTCTGTGGAAAAGGCGGTTTTGGCACCTGACACTGTTGGGCAACAACCTACTGCTTTCGCTGCGGTTGACAACTCACCTCATTCTGTACCTGTGGATTCAATGATGCATTATCACTATTAGCACTTGGAGGGAATTTACACTTGGTTCTCCAATGACCTATCCTTCCGCAATTATGACATGGCCACTTCTTTTTGGCTTCTTCTATACTCATCTGTCCTTTCCCTTTCCCAATATTAGGTTTTTGTTTCATGCTCGTACCATTGGCTTGTTCAATCAGTTGAGCTTCCTGTCTTTCTGCCACTTTTACTTGAGCCCACATGGCTTTTTCTTTTAACTTACGCTGCTTGGCTTCAATCTCATCACTAAAATATTTTGCATGTCTCAGTACTTCCTCTATCTTTTTATTTTGCCAATCTACTGTATGCTGCTTAATCATTTCACTTACTTCAGGACGCAACCCATACACAAATCGATATACAAAATGACTCAAATCCTTCTCACTCAAATTTTCAGCACCACTATATTGCTTAAAAGCCAATAATAATCTCTCGTAATAGGCATGTACAGATTCTTTTACGTCTTGATGAGTTCTATCAATCTTTACCCAATCAGTTTCTTTAGGAGGCACTTTATTTTTCAGGAAGGTAACTACCTGTTCATATTTTCTAATTACTTCTGGATCAGGAACACCTGTTTTTGGATCCCTAGGGTATTCTTGTGTAGGCCAACCTATTGTAATTTTACATTCTGCCCAGAGGTCTGCTGGCACAATTATGTCAAATAAACTGTTCAAATCAATCCATAGTACTTTTGATAATTTTACAAACTTGTCTACCTGCCTGTACCACTCAACCGGCTTCTCGCGCAAGCGAGGAAAGTCATTGGTGAATAATAAAATGTCTTGTATGGTCCAGGGGACATGTACATAGCCTCCGCCTGGAATCTCCCTCATGGGACATTCAGTTATCACCTTTTCTTTTTCTCTTACTGGGAAAGCTGCCTCGTCTCGTTTTCGAAACCACCTACTTTTCCATTTATCTACTTCGCCCCATTTTCTCAGTAATACAATTAGTTCTTTAATTTGAGTTAATCTTCCTGCTGTATTCAGATTCTCAATGTCCTGTTCAGCAAAGTCTACTCTGTATGGTTTCTGTAATGATTTTCGATACCCATTTCACTTGCTACTTCTTCCAATTTTTCATGTACATTCCTTGCTCTCCATGTTATACTTTTGCATAAAAACATTAGTTCCTCATCCTGATATGCTTTTAATTTTTCTGTGGGGATAGTCCCTACTATTAAATCTTCCAAGACTATTTTTAGCTTTGCCACATCTAAAGGCCGAGGTTCCGCATCTTTTTGCTGTAAACTCCTTAACCATTCACTTAGTTCTTCTGAAGTAGGACCTACGGAATTTGGTTCATTTCTTGTTTGTTCTAAACTTTTTGGTGTCCCTGGTACTGATTCTGTCATCATTATTGCTTTATTCACTAGGCTCTGATTCACTGTCAAATTTTTAGGAGTACTTAATCCAGAAGTTCCGACCACTGGTCTCCATGGATTTTCTCCTGAATCTCTTTTTTTCTGATCCAGCTTGCTTATTACTGTTGTAAGGAATCGTTAGACAATGCTCACTATCCCTCTGCTTATCAGAAATAGGCATTACAGGTCCTATTGTTACAGGAACAGTTACAGCTTCCATATTTTTAGTCAATTCTCTAATCTTTTCAGTTAATTCTAAAGTAGTTCTGGCTAATTCAGCTGAGTTTTCATTTGTCATTTTACCAAGTTGTGTATTTTCCGACTCTCTAAAAGGATTATTTTTTCCTACCTCAGGTGGCATTGACTCAAATTTTATATTTTGTGGTGTCTCTTACATTGGGGCACTTGGTGTCAATAACGTGGAATTTGGTTGATACGGGGGAGGATTTTTATAAAACATGTCCTCAAGTACATCATCCTCTGACTCATGCACACCATACTTGTAACCTTCTGATCCTGTATTATTTTTCTTCTCTATCCATTTTCTACTGTTTGTCGCTTCAGCATTTCTCATAGGTAACATCCCATCAGCCATATTTGCACTTCGCCATCTCCTCATTCTGTCATCATGATTCTCTTGTCCACACGGTCTACCAAACATTATACCCTCCGTCACTCCGCTGTCGTTTTCTTTCATACATCTCATCTTCCCATTCTGTCAATGCTTCAAACTGAGTCGGTCTAGATCTCGATTCTAATCTCATCATTCTTTCTCTTAAATTCCTCAATACCGCTAAATTGAATGAACCATGTTCTGGAAATGCTAAAACTCCATCATCTTTTGTATACTTTGCCCAATTGTCTTGCCAAATACATGTATGATACCCATATTTCGCAACCATAAAGGATGCAGGTGATTTAGGTGGAGGAAGCAACTGTTCCTCTCTAGTCACAATCGGTTTGTCTTTCTTAAATAAATTCTTAATCTTTCCGAACCAGGACTTTTTCTCTTTCTCTGGTGGATCGTAATACATCATTTTCTCTTTTCAGTATCGCTAGATTTCTCCTACGACTATTCTGTTTGTCTTATCCAATGTGGCGTGACTCACCCTAATGCACCAATCTGGAGAGTCTATGTCACTTCAGTTACTCTCCAATCCCAGCGCGACTTACACTAACGCACCAATCTGGAGCGTCTTCATCACCCTGTAATTCTTCACTCCTAGCGCGGCGTACACTAACGCACCAATCCAGAGCGTCTACGTCTCTTAATGGCTGGCCAATCCCAGCGCGACTTTTCTTTCTGACGTCAGCTTTTTTCTCACTACTCCTGCTTCTGCTGACCCCTCCTTTACAAAATTTATCAGCAAACTTTCTCTTACACTTTCTTTACTCAAAATCTGTTAGTAACGACATAAAAACACCACCATTATCTGTTTCGCTAACAAAAGAGATAGTCTTGACCTTTTTCACAAGAATTCCGTCTTTCCCGAGAGCAGCGCATCCTTCTGCCCTACTATGGAATTATTACATTCGCCGATAAAGTAGCACGTCCCTCTACCTTACCCTTCTTGCGAGCATTAACTACCCGTTTCTCTGGAGATAAAACACCTGTTGGAGACTACACTGCTCCTGAGAATTAAGACCAGAGTTTCACAATGAAACCGAATACCATTTCATTTACACACATTCATACGGAAAATGTAGTTCATTCACACAGAATCCTGTCTTTCCCGAGAGAAGCGCTTACCTCTGCCCTACTACAGAATTATTTCATTCGTTAATAAAGTAGCACTTCCCTCTACTTTATCCTTCTTACAAGCTTAGGGAACACCTATTACCTTTCCAGTGATAAGCGTAATCAGAGCTCACCATGGACTCCTGTTACTTAAGACCAAAATTTCACAGGTGGCCTTCGCTACCTACATATGTTACCAATTCGAACCCAGACAATGCGTCGTGCAACGCCAATCGTCACACGTTTTCCCCGTGTACCTACAGGACAACAAACAAATTACACCAGAGATAAGGCGGGTAGTGGAAATGAGGAAAACCCCTCAGAACTTACGCTCAAAGATGTCATGGAGGCCATTTCTGGGGTGCGGTCATCTCTGGAAGAAAGAATGGATGTAATCTCCACGGACGTCACGTTGATACGAGCACACCCGTCGAAGATTAATGAAAAAATCAAGCAACTGGAGATCACCACCACGAGCCTGGTGGACGACACATCACACCTGCAGACTGAGATACGTGAATTACAGTCCTTTCGGAGGTTTGCGGAGAGTAAGCTCGACGATTATGTGGGTTGCACCCGCCGCAACAACGTGCAAATTTTGGGAGTGCCGGAGCGGGCGAAGACCTTATACTCACCCACCTACAGCCTAAAGGCATATCCAAATTCTTCGTGATTGAAAGGGCGCACAGAGTCCCTGGGGACGGCCGAATCCTAGAGCTCCCCCACGACCGATGCTGGCACGTGTGCTGAACTACTGCGACAGAGACATAATTCTTCAAAACGCCAGAGCGGGTCTGCTGCTCAAGTACGAGTACGCTACGATCTCCTTTTTCCTAGACTTCCGGCAGGCAGTTCAGAAGCAACGCCGATCATTCCTGGCTGTAAAGAAGACGCTCCGGGAAAATGGAGTGAAGTACACCATGCTGTTCCCCACGCTCCTGCGTGTGGAGACTGATGGTAAAACCTGGTTCTTTGACAGCCCGGAATCGGCATCAGACTGGCTGGAGGGCTGGCGTGGGGTCAAGGAACATAACTCCGGCTGAGAAGATTAGCGAACTTGCCTGACAAGGAGGGACCATATGGCTGGGGTGCATTGGAGCTCACTACACGACTGTGTGGTCCCCCTCGTTGGCAGGGGACTCAGGTACCAAGTCATAGGGGCTGCCACTGACTCACTGGGCCTGATTGCATTTGAAGAGACATAACTCTTGGGACTTGCCCCTCTTGAGGAGTGAGCAGACACTAATCGTTTTGGGAGGGGGAGGGAGGGATGTAGCGACTCTTAGCGACTCTTTCACCCCCACATTTCTTCCTTTAGTTTCTTAGTTGGCCGTCAGGCACTCTGCAAGTTAGAATCATGGGTAGTTTAAGGCCCAGAGTGCAGGGAGGCAGGGAGGGGGGTAGTTGGGGTAGGGGCAATGTTGTTGTTTTGTTCATCATGAATTGGCACAAAAAGGCATCATCATATGGGAGGAGTTGTTGACTTCCAATCACTTATGCACACATACACGGGGACTGCAATCTTAAACAAGATCAAGCACTGTGTTGTGCTTCAATAAATCAGGAGACATGCCCCAGACATGGGCGGATGGCCTAGGGCGATACATAGGTATCACGGGACAGTGCGAAGGGCGTACAATCACCTGTGTGTCCGTCTATGTACCACCAGGACTGCAGTCTTGCACATTTAAAGACCTGGGAGCTGTGTTGCTTTCACTACCAGAAGGCCTATTGCTGATGGGAGGGGACTTTAACTCTGTGGTCTCAGGTACACTAGATAGGTATTCCCCGCGAGACACTGGAACAACAGCCAGATGGTTACCTGATTTCCTACAGACACTTGGATTAACTGACACATGGAGAGCATTCCAACCAAATAGTGTTCAGCACACCTTTCACTCCGGGGCACACAACAGCCTTTCCCGTATTGATTATGTTATCGTCCCAGCAACACAGCTAACATATAACCGTGAAATTAGACATATGGCGAGAGGCATATCTGACCACTCTCCGGTATGGACTCATCTGGCGCTAGGACAAGGTGGAGAGGGTAGGACAGCCCCCATAAATCTGTGGCATCTCCGAGACCCTGGTGTCCGCAAGGCACTGCTACAGGCTATAGACCAGTACTTCCAGGAAAACAAGGGCACAGTTGACTCCTCCCAGACACTATGGGAAGCATTTAAGACAGTGGTCCGAGGGCAGGCGCTTTCCCTAATAGCTGGTGCACGTAAAGATAGAATGAAGGACCAGGTGGCAGTAGAGAGTGAGGTCCTCGGACTGGAAAAGGAACTAGAAGAGGGGGTGACGCAGGAAAAGATCCATGTCTTGCAGCTCAAACGAGATGAATACAAAGCGATAGACACGGAGAGGGTGAAATCCTTTGCAAAGGAAACCAGGGGTAGAGTGTATGACCTTGGGGACAAAGTCGGGAAGCTCCTGGTGTTGCTGGATAGGAAAGAGATGGCGTCCAGACTGGTACCTGAACTAATCAATAAAGATGGCCTATCTCTCACAGACCCACAGGCCATTGCTAACATATTTGCAGCCCACTATAGCAACATATATCGCACACGCACAGCATACACGGAAGAGGACTCCCAGTCCATGCTCAGGGACATTACCCTTCCTATCCTGCAAATTGAGGAACGAGCACTATTAGACAGTGACTTCACAAATGATAAAATTGCGACGGCGATTAGATGCCTCCAGGCAGGCAATGCTCTGGGCCCCAACGGCCTACCAATCGAGCTATACAAATTGGCGCCAGTCAAATTGGCTCCTCGTCTGAGGTCCATGTTTGTTGAGAGCAGGGAACGCTACCACACGACCAGCGGAAAGCCACGATCGTCACAATCTATAAAGAAGGCAAACCTAGGTCAGACTGTACGTCATATAGACCTATCTCCCTCCTAAACGCTGAGCCCAAAATTCTCGCTAAACTACTGGCCAACCACCTTGTGAAAGTGATAGGTGGCCTGGTACACCCAGACCAGTCGTGCTTCATGCCACAATGCAACACAGCCCTTAATCTCCGAAGAGTGCATGGCGTGATGGGACGACAGGGCACGATAAAAGAACCAGCAATTATAGTCTCGTTGGACGCCACAATGGCATTCGACACTATAGCATGGCCTTACCTTTTTGCGGTGCTCACGCAGATGGGATTCGGGGAGGGGTTTGTCCGGTGGGTCAGGCTTCTGTATGCCAAACCCCTGGCACAGGTCATAGTGAACAACAGAAAGTCTACCCTTTTCTCACTGGGTCGGGGTAACCGGCAGGGATGTCTACTTTCCCCCTCCTGTTTGCCCTAGGGCTGGAACCCTTGGTGGCATGGGTCCAGAGGGACCCTGTCATATGCTGCTTAAGGTGGGCTCCATCACAGGAGGACCGCATCTTGCTCTATGTGGATGATATCCTTCTGTTCCTAGCCGCTTCGATAAGGTCGCTGGTCGCAGTGTTTGATATCCGTGCAATTTTCGGCGGTAGATTCTCCAGCTATTCCATTAACTGGTGCAAGTCTCTTATTTACGTTTTGCACGGGGGCCGTCCCGCTGTCCCCGAGGGCTGTCCCATCCAAATCGCCACTGAGGGCTTTAAATACTTGGGAATATATGTGACGTCCAACCCCCAGCTCTGTTACAACCGTAATCTACTACCACCACTGCAAAGGCTGAGGCGGGACGCCACCGCGTGGAAGGCACTCCCTCTCTCACTGCTGGGCAGGGCAGCACTTGTCAAGATGATGTCCCTGCCTCACTTCCTATATGTGTTATAAAATTACCCAGACCCAGTGCCTACTAGTTACTTTAAAGAAATTGAGGGTATGCAGAGGGACTTACTGTGGGGAAGGAAGCCCTGAATAGCTCTTCACAAGCTCGCCCTTAGTTGGTATGATGGTGGTAGCAGTGTCCCGACCGTAAGAAATATTACTGGGCAGCACACCTCGCGGCCATCAATCATGTCACATATCGCCGGATGGATGACCCGGGCTACGCCATGGATCGGTGGCTCCTCCCAGGTGGGAACTACTACAAAGCGCTCTACTCCAGGCCAAAACGTTTCCCCCTGACTGGGCCAACAAAACACTCGGTCTAGGTCTGGCACACAGCCCCCAAGGGTCTGGGATGGGAAAGGAAACTGATGTTAGCCACGTCTCTCTGGGACTCCGAGATACTAGGTGATCTTTGCAAGTCGAGGGGCTTTGATAAATGGGATCTCATAGGGATCTCGACCATTGGGGACTTGTGGGTACAGGGTGATGTGGCGACCTTTGCCTTCCTGCAGAAGAAATATGAACTCTCCAACACAGAATACTTCCGCTATCTCCAGGTCCGCCACGCACTGTAGACACACATACCCAAAGGCTCTTCTCTCCCAGAATACACACCTCTTGAGGACAGACTGCTTGACGGCTACTTACCAGAAAAAACAATCTCCCTCACTTACAAAAAACTCATTAATAACGCAGCTGACCCTCTTCAGGGAATCCGGGCAAAGTGGGAAGGGGATGACCTCGAACTAGATGACGAGGAATGGCAGGAAGCATTGTCCTCCCCAAGGGAGGTGGCTATATCGGCCAGGTTGCGGCTCGTTCAGCTCAAAATCCTACATAGGATGTACGTTACTGGACCCTGCCTGGTTCGAAAGGGCTGAAGGGGGTGAATGTAGGTGGCAATGTGGCTCTGAAGGCACGTTCATGCATATAATATGGTAGTGCAATCTCATTCAGAGATACTGGCGTCAAATACATGCAGTTCTAGGTGAAGTCTTGGGACTTGACATCCGCCTCGAGGCAAAGAGATGCCTATTAAACGTATGGGAACCCACAGACTTGGGGAGAATGGGTAGGATCTGGGTAACGCTGGGACTTATGTTGGCGAAAAGGAATATAGCTCAGCAGTGGGGAGCCACCAACCCCCCTACACTTGTGGATTGGAAGAAAATCATGGACTGGTGCATGTTCAGGGTAAAGACTCTCTATGAGGTTGCCCGATGAAATGATCATTAATTTGGGGGGCCTGGAATGGGGAACAACCTTTACAACGCAACTTTTACAACGCACTACACTTACAACGCATTTTTTACAACGCACAATCCATTACAACGCATGACATTACAACGCATGACACTACAACGCATTTTTAAAAACTACCTTTACAACGCATTCCATTACAACGCATACTACCATTACAACGCATACCATTACAACGCATAATATAGTAATTTTTACCCCTATACTATCCAACACTTACCCTACTATTGCACCCCCTGGAGTTAGAATAGTAATTTTTACCCCTATACTATCCAACACTTACCCTACTGTTGCACCCCCTGGAGTTAGAATAGTAATTTTTACCCCTATACTATCTAATACTTACCTTAAATGCAATTTAATATTATGCGTTGTAATGGTATGCGTTGTAAAGGTAGTATGCGTTGTAATGGAAATGCGTTGTAAAGGTAGTTTTTAAAAATGCGTTGTAGTGTCCTGCGTTGTAATGTCATGCGTTGTAATGGATTGTGCATTGTAAAAAATGCGTTGTAAGTGCATGCGTTGTAAAAGTGTGCGTTGTAACGACATACATCCGCCTGGAATACATACCATGGGTAGATTTGTAGTCCACCACGTAGCGCTAGCCTGGATGACCTGTCCTCTCAGTAAAATGTACTCCCTGAAGCCCTAACAATTTACTCGGATTGCTGCTCTGTATTGTCAAAATGTCATGGAATGAACTCCTCCTGCCTGTAAATATTTACATGCCTTTTGTTTCAGCGCTGATTCTTGTTTGTTAAATAATAATAAAAAGAATTATAAAAAAAAAATCACCAAAGCTGACAACATCTCTATACATGGTTGTGAAGACCTCTTCAAGTTAAATTAGCCCGACATGCCAACGCCCAGAGATGGTTCTCTTCTTAACAAAAGCTCCAAAGAAATATCTGTCACAATGAATGAACTTTCCAATCCAGATAGAATCCTCGCAAAGGGTACGCCCTCTCAAGCACTGTGCAACTCACTAAATGACTATTTCATTGAAAAAATCACCACCATCAAAGCCAGCATTCCTAAGCACCCCCCATGTTGACCATCCACAGAAACAATTGCACACTCAGCTGCTTCCCCCCATTAGCATCGAGATCTTTCAGGAGCTCCTAGTGAAAGTTAAATCAGGAGCCCCCTCTGACTGCTGTCCACCTCACATACTCAAAGACTGTGTATCAGTCTACCCGGGCCGGCACTTACTTTACTGAACAAATCACTTTCTTCCGGCCAAGTTCCTACAGCCTACAGTAAAGCTATAATGGTCCCCCTCCTGAAGAAACCTGGAGCTGACCCCGCACTTCTGCCTAACTATCGTCCCATCTCCCTGCTCCCGTTTCTGGCAAAAGTTCTAGAGGCCCACGCAGTCAAATGCTTGTCTGCCTTTTTGGAGGAATCTAAATACCTCAACTCTTATCAGGCAGGGTTCCGGCCGTCCCATTCTACTGAAACTGTAATTTTAGCTGTCCTGGACACTCTTCGTGACAACGCCGATAAATGCTCCCTCCAGGCACTGGTGCTACTGGATCTCTCCACCGCCTTCGACACAGTCGACCACACTATTTTGGTCGACCGTGTCAAACATGCTGGCATTCAAGGTGTGGCAGCTCGCTGGCTCACCTCTTTCCTGGAGGATCGGTCCCACGCTGTCCGCCAAGAACATTTTTTGGCCCCACCACGTAAAACCACCTGTGGTGTTCCACAGGGCTCTGCTCTCTCTCCTTACCTATTTAATCTCTACATTGTTCCCCTGATCCAGTCCCTTAAAGACAGGAAGGTGACGGTCTTTAATTATGCAGATGACCTACAATTAGTTTTTGCGGTTGACAACTCACACAGCTCCATCACCGAATTTCAGGCCACCATGCTACATATTCAACAATGGATGGACCACAACTACCTTACGTTAAACCCTGGTAAGACAGAGCTTGTTCCTACTGGGGACAGCCATATGTTTTGGGGCTCACACTACTGGCCATCAGAGCTAGGTCCTCCACCCTCTCCCTCCCCCTCGGTCAAAACACTAGGAGTCACCCTCAACAGTGACATGTCTCTGAAAACTCAGGTTGGCTCGGTAATTTCTAAATGTTTCTTTCAACTGCGTAAGATTAAGAAGATACACCGTTTTCTCACACAGGAAGCTTTGATCCAAGTTGTAGTAGCCACTGTCTTGTCGCACCTGGACTATGCTAATTCTGTGTATTTGGGCATGCCAATCTAGTAGCTCAAACGGCTGCAGATGTCCCAAAATCAGGCAGCCAGAATGATTCTTCGTCAACCTAGATGGCAGCCAGTAACCCCTCTGCTGAGGAAACTGCATTGGCTCCCTATTCCTCAACGCTGCGCTTTTAAGGTGGGCTACCTTATCTCCAAATCCCTGCATGACACTAACCCCAAATTCATTAACAGCCTGATACTCAGGCACACTCCCTCTCGTAAACTGCGCTCTGCTCACCTCTCACTCCTCACCATCCCTGCATTCAAATGGGTACGACAGGGAGGCCGCAGATTTGCAACACTTGACCCCAGACTGTGGAATTCCTTCCCGCTGGAGATCCGGTCCTGTACTGATCTTTTGCAATTCAGGAAGTCCCTTAAAACGTGGCTATTTTCACAAGCCTATAATTAATGTGTCCACTGGTAGCTTACAGAACCTTTTGCAGCGCCATGAAACCACCCGGTGTACGTGCGCTTTATAAGTCATTATTAACATTAACATTAACATTCATCAGATGCAACCCTACACCATCTTCCTCCTGTAACTTCCTTCTCCTCGACAGACCTCCACCTAGCAATGCATCATTCCCATACATACTTCTAAACACAGTTTCAAACCTGAAGAACACTGCATTAAAACCTGTGCACCTAGATGCAGTGAATCTACATTAGATTGTTCACAAACCCACACACATCGCTAGACACATCCTAGATGTCATTTTTGCAAATCCAGAACTAGTTACCTTTCAAGCAATTACTCCAGTCACATTATCTGACCACAATTTGCTTGCTTTGCAACATAAAACAACACTCCTAAAAGAACATGCATTCACCTATCGCCATGGAACAAACTCAGCTTTGAACACTTAGAAAACAACTAACAACCAATACAGATATAGACACAATAAATTCCGTGTCAGAAAGTTTTTGATATCCTAATACAATTCAGAACAGCACAAAAGAACAAAAGAAAACAAGAACCTTGCAGAAATACAAAGCTAAAAGAGATTAAACAGGAAATTAGAAAAGTGCAACGTGCCTGGCTCAAAACAGACACCAATCGAGACAAACTTTACCTGCAGAAACGTAACAGATTATACAAGTCAGCAATTTAAACAGCTAAAAAAAGATACTATTCACGCAGAATGCAAACTGCTAAATGTGCTAATAAAGAATTTCGTAAACCAAATTGCCTACAAAGAGCTCATCCCATTACTCAAGATTTCACAGCCAAACTGGCAAATCATTATACAACTGAAGCAGATACCTTGGACTCCTATTTAAAACAAAGAAAACCCACCAGCACCAACCCTTTTCCAAAACAACCCTCCAAGAGTAGGTTAACCCAGCCTCTGCACTCCTTCCAACAAATATCACACAATTAATTTATGGACCTGGTCAAAGCAAGCAGGCCTGCCAGCAGCCCTTCTGACCCGTGTCCACCACAAACATTCAAGATAATTTTTCTAACTACCTCTGCTGCCACACCAGTAAGAAGAATCATCAACAATCCCTTAAATATGGAAATATTTCCAGAAGAACGTCCCATTACTAAAGAAAACAAACCTAGAGCCCCTTAACCCCGAAAACTACAGACCAATTATAAATGGACCTTTCCTGGGCAAACTGATATCAAGAGCAGCGTACACCCAGATGTCGCAATTCATTGAAGATAATTCTATACTTTCAGACTTCCAAACAGAATTCTGTTCAGGAAGAGGCACATCTCATTGTCATCTCACCTGGGATGACCTTAAGAACACAGTTGACCGGAACGGGGTTGCTGCACTACTTCTCTTGGACCTCCCAGCTGCCTTTTACACAGTTGACCATGACACTCTAATACAAAGACTCTATGCAGCCAACATAGAGGGGACTGCTCTCGACTGGATCACATCCTACGTTCAAAACATAACTAATGTCATCCATAAATCCCCTTTCCCAACCAAACCGTACTTCACAAAAGCAGGGGTCCCTCAAGGCTCTAGTCCCTCACCCATGCTTTTCAACATCTGCATGAAGTCAATACCAGCAATGATCAATGAATTTCAGCTCGGCTGCTATAACTATGCAGGTGAGACACAAATACTCCTTAAACTGGAAATCTCCAAACACAATGGAAACTCACACATTTTCTGTTGCCTCAGAGCTATTGATTAGTGAATGACATGGAGCCATCTCAAATTGAATGCTTCTAAAACTGAAATACTCAAATGTGGCGATTAGAAAAATTATGACCCACTCACCGCTTGGCCTGACAATCTGTGAACAATGCTTAAAGTATCTAAGGAAGTAAGAAACCTTGGAATTACCATGGAGTCCAAGCTATCAATGAATGCCCAAGTGGACAAACTAGCAAGATACAGCTTCATATTATAAAAACTCTGTGATGCATTTTCCCCACCTGGGATTTCCACACAATGTCCAGGCAACTATCTCAATTGTTCTGTCAAAACTTGACTACTCCAATAGCCTCTACCCTGGATCAGCCGTAACAACTATGAAAAGACTACAATGGATTCAGAGCTCTGCTGCCAGTCTACTCTTAAATATAAAGCCACAAGCCCACATTTTCCCTGCCTTAAAGGCCCTGCATTGGTTACCGGCTGCCAGACGATCCACATTCAAGCTGCTTAGCATCACCCACAGAGCGATATATGGAACAAGGCAGCTCTTCATCAGGAAGAAAATCACCAAATATATTGAAAAAAGGAACCTCCGCTCTAGATTGGCACCTCACCTCAAAATCCCACCATACAAGAAAAAAAACATAAGTGGCACATCCTTCTCTGTTTAAGCTGCCAACCTATGGAGCTCTTTACCTCTAAACATAAGATCCACAGATAACTACCTTATCTTCAGAAGACTACTCAAGAGTTGGCTCTTCCCCACATAGCCACCATACTCAAACATAAATATACAGCATATCCCTATGTATATAAGCAGTTATTTGGATTATATGTGTACCTAGATATGTGTATTCCTTTGTATAAATGTGTGTAATAATCTTGTTTATAAATATAAAGATTTTCATTAGTTCTGCTTAACAAATGTGCATATTACTTATGGGTATATTTTTTTATGTTTAACATGTATATAGGCCACTGCATAAATAAGTACATTTTTATAATAACTATTCATCTACAATTGCTTCACTATGGGGGAATTATATATATATATATGTAAAAACAAATAAATTAGCTCAAAGTAGAGCAACACTTGAAAGTCTGAGTACAACGTAAATCTAGATATATTACCTTACTTATACATACATACCTTCCATGTACTTACGTATATTTCTATTTATTACTTTACTCCTAATTTAGCATCTTCAATGCACTACTCTATATCTCGCCCCATACCGCTCTCAATTCTCATCTACCTCGGCTCTCTGACTAATCCCAAACCTCAATCTACTACTCTCTCCAATGCACTTCCATATTTCTCACCCTATACCTCTCTCAATATATCCTCTACCTCCACTCTCTGACTAATGTGATCCCCCAATATAACCTTTTTATGACTCTTCCCTACTCTACCCTTAGTATGATCCCCAAAATAACCCTTTCTAGACTCTTCCCTCCTTTATCCATCCCTTGCATCATCTCAAACCTCTTTTACTATTCAGATCTCCCAAACAAGCCTTTCTAAACCCTTACCTCTGACCCCCCCCCCCCTCTACTCATCCAAAACCTCCTCATGGTGCTATGATCTCCAAATAAACACTTTCTAGACCCTTCCCTTTGCTATCCCTCCACTATTCTTTTAAATCCAACTAACAGACTCACATATCCACAACTCAAATTTATTTCATATTTCCCTGTACTAATTCACCACTAATTCTATTTAAGTCCCAGAGTAGCGCGCTACTCCTCGAAAAGCACTTTGATGCCTCATCAGAGGTACCAAGCGCTATATAAATGCAAGTCCCTACCTCTTCTATCCCTCCACTATCCTTCTCAACCCAAATAACAGACCTGCATGTCCACCGCTCAAATAAACTTCATATTTCCATATACTAACTCACCACTTATCCTTTTTGGGTTCCAGAGTAGTGTGCTATTCACCGAAAAGCACTTTGACGCCTTGTCAGGGGTTGAAAGCGCTATACAAATGCAATTACAATTACAATGATGCCATCCTTCCACTACGTTTTTTGCTTTTGCCTCAGGTGCCAAGGTGCTGTCGTACAGATTCCACTACAGAATGTGGAATTTTGGCTGGCGTCTGTGTCCTGACCTATGTAGTCTGACTACCCATGTGCCCTCGAAGTAGTCCATTAGGGGATCTAGTAATAGGGACTTTCTATTAGGATGTTGTAATGGTTGGCTACTTCTGTCACAAGGACATAGGCTAGTGCAATTAGTTTTTTTATTTCAAATGTAAATTGCCTGTTGGTGGTGTATTAAAGACTTAGGGCCTTATTACGAGTAAGGCGGTCCTGAGGACTGCTGTACTCACGGTAGTGGTCTGACCACTGCCACCACTGTTGGTCTGCCCGCAGTATTTTGAGTGTGGCAGTCAGACCGCCACAAGACTGCCACCTCTGCCGAGATCCAGGATCCCCGGTTGGTGGCGGTGGAGACAGGGGAAGTTGTATGCTTGACGGTGCAGATGACGGCACTGCCGATCATATTATGACTTGTCTATCCACCGCTCTTTTCATGGCGGGGAGCTCGCTATTAAAAGGGTGGCGGAGATGCAGATAAGGGGGCCCTGACAGGGCCCCTGGCTGCCTCTGGACATGGGGATATGTATGCGGGGGCACATGTTGTGCCCCCCTACAATTGCACCTTCGTTCCAACATGGTGTGGCATGCATGACATGGTGCATGACACACTGTGCAGGAATGTGCAGTCGGCGCTCTCAAGGTGGCGGTGTGCTTGTTAGGCTCTCCTATATGCCTTACATACCACCACCATAAGACAGTCACCGCACCGTGCACCCGCCCTGAATTCAATTCGGAATCTGCCAGGCGGGTGCACTTTGGCCTTGGCAGTCCTACAGGTGGACCGCCAAAGCTGTAATAAGGCCCTTAGTGCAGATTTTTGTAGGTGATGACATAGACTTTGATTAAATTCATATAAACATCCCTGTATGGCTGTGTGGGAGTAGATTTTTAATATAGATTGGACCATAGCTTGCTCAAAGTCAATAATACTTTTTGGGGGATAGTAGTTATTGGCCTGTTGCTTAATGTGCTTTAACAGTTCCACATAGGTGCTGCCTTGTTTGTTTGGGAATAATGCATACACATAAGGTATGTTCGTTTTTTTAAATCACCATGGATGGTGTATAGTTGATGGAATGGTTAAGGACACTATTTAAATGTGCCATCCATCATCCATGTTTGACATTGGGCTAGTTTGAGGATGTTTGTAGGGTTAGAAAATATATGTATTGGTTTTTCATGGATTTTTTATTGTCATATAATAGAAATTCTTCCTTTCTGTGGCTGATTGTGAGCTGTGAAGGGATGTCTATCTCTCTGAATGATTTAGGGGCATGTGGGGTTTCGTTGGTGGCACTTTTAGTTCAACTTATAAGGCGTTTTAAGGTGGGTATTGATGGTAACTGTCCAGTTAAATGTTCTGGTACGTAGGGCAGTATATTGTTAAGTCTTTGTGTTGTGGGTTCTTGGGAACTAGTGCTTGCTTCCCTTATACTTTCTAATACTTCTCACACTTCTACTTCTGTTACATTGGAAGGGTGGTTATGCTCTTTTACATTAACTACTTCAGTTTTTCTGGTTGTTGCCCTCCCGTAACGTTGATTAGGATAATATTTGGTACATTTCCAATTAATATGATCTATAGACGCATTTTCTTGACTATACGTGTATTCCATGTGAAACAGTAAACGTTTCCCCTTCTGTGAAGTTATACCTGTTGCTCCTTCTGTCATTATGTCTTTATTTACTGTAATAACATGAATATAGAAAAATAGTTATTAATAAATGTTTTTGTATTAATATACAATTACATAGGCATTTTAGTTTTTTTTTAAACTTGTATCTTGGCTACCGAAGTGTTATCTTCATGGATCCTTTTTTGATTGGCAACCTTCTTCTTGAAACAGGTTTTCAGAGAAACTGTAGTTTTATTTGTTGCATGTATTATATTTTTGATTTTTAAGGATGTTTAATTTATTCAGAATTTTAACTGTTGCTGTTTTAGTATGTTTAAAGCAGTTTTTTAGATATACTTACTTATTTTTGTGGTCTATGATGTGTGCTTGTCCAAGTTTAGTTGAATGTTGAATAATCTGTAGGAAAGGATAAATGTTAAGAACTATGTTAGTAATTGTTTAATAAGAATTGTTTGTTTGTTAAAGTTAAAATTATTTAAGTTCTTATTTTAAATTAAGTAGTTACTTTCTTGGAGAAGTAGATGTAAGGTTATTTATGTTGCAGGCTTTTCTTTTGCAGGGAAAATCCGATAGCGTTTCTCCTACTTCAAATGCTTGCCGTTTTTTTAGCTAATTTTTTGTAAAATTACTGTGGCTTTTATATTGTTTGTTTAATTGGTTAAGCTATTTTATTGGTTATATTTTTGTATAGTTTAATATTATTGGCTTTTTTAGCTTCCTTTTAATTATTTTTGCAGTTATGTCCTTATTTGGAACATACCAATTAATGTTTTTTTATGCTTGTATTAGTTATAACCTATTTTATTTAATATTATATGCATTTATTTTGAGTAAAGAAATAACATTATTTGTAAATGTAAAAAATGTGTTTTATGTAAGTGGAATGTAAATACATTTTATATATATTTTAGTGAAGTTTTGTGTTGCTATATTTACATTTTATTATTTTGGTGAAGTAAAATATATTATTTTATATATAAATTGTAGTTATTAATATGGGATATATTTTTTGTTGTGTGTGTGAATAATATGTTTTTCATATTTTTTTAATGCTATTTATTATATGTTTTAATTAAATTTATGTAGTTGATATTCTTGATTTCGATATTTTGACATAGAACTTGATTACAAGTTCAGTGGTCTGACCTCCACTATTGCATCAGTATCGGTTTCACTGCCGCTGTCTAAGGGGTCCACCCGCCGTATTATGATGTTGTTGGATTTCAGAGTGAAAGACCACCAGAGCACTGCAAACACCATCTGCCATTCACCGACCGCAGTGGTGTCAGTTGGGGGAAAGCAGCTGCCATTGGGCGGTACAGAGAATTTTCTCTGACATCCGAATTACAAGCTGGCTTTCCGACGAGCCAACCATGGCGATGGGACTGCGTGCTTCGAGTCATCAGAAATGAAGGTTTTGGGGTGCATACTCACCCATTTACTTTTCTTTCCTTCAGTCTCTGACTTGGATCCCTTCTTCCATTTCCTCCTTCACAGCAGCATTTTGACCCCTATTTACATATTGAATGGACTTAGCACATATGGTCCAGACTCCAGCAATGGGAAGTAGGTATTTTTTTACGTCTTGCATATGTCTAGATTCGACACCTGTGCAGTCATAATATACACACATGCATCGACAAATATGAAAAAACATTCACTGCCTTCGGAAAGACCACCACCGACCCATCGGAGACATCGTAATACGGCAGGTCTTCGGACCGCCGCTGCAGTGGTACAAGGGACGGACCGCCAAACTACTAATCAGGCCCATAGTCTATGTTTAGTTATAAAGGACGACTTTTTGTTTCCGATGTATTTGCTTTCGATATATGTTGGCTTAGATATACTTGACGTCGATATTTTTTTTCTTCAATATTAGTGATTTTTTAAATTAAGTATAGGGTCTCGATATTTTTATTAACGATGTAAAGGTTTTGATAATTTTGTATCTCGATATTTGTGATCTTGATATTATGTCAATGAACCCTGTTAAATAACTGTAAAACAGACTGGATTGTTTTCACTGTCTCCAAGGAGGCAAAAGGAGCTCACCCACAACTGAAAGAAACAGTGACATCTGGGACATAGTCATGTTTTCTCTTTCCATAGCTCACGCTTAAGAAAGCAACAAACTACAGTTTCTATCTTAAATACAAATTAAAAAGATATATACCACATCCAAAGTTCAGTTCCTTCAGAAGGATTTAGGGGCATATTATCAAGCCAGGCGATAAAATTATCGCCGCTGTAGCGGCAGAAAACTGCCGCTAAAACGGCGATATTGGGCTTGATAATATGCTCTATGGAGTTCCAACAGAAGCCCATGTTAGATGTGAAGGAAATCTAACATGGGCTTCAATTGGAATTCCATAGAGCATATAATCAAGACCATTAGCGCCGTTTTAGCGGCAGTTTTCTGCCGCTAAAGCGGCGATAATTTTATCGCCTGGTTTGATAATATGCCCCTAAGTGCTTTGTTGCTCCAAATGTTGCTCAGTGCTTTACTGTATAAGCATTCACTGTTTTTCAATGTCTCCCTTCACCTAAATTATCTCAGCAGCTCAATATTTATCTCAGTCTTTGCTCAGTGCTTAGAGTATGATCACTATAATGCCTTCCAAATGAAAAACATTCACTTCATGAATCTTTCTATTTCCATCCTCGGTCGAGCGGCTGTACCTTTGTTGCTCATCTACCTGCCTGGCACCTCCAATAAGATGACACTTTCAACTCATGAATTTGAATGTCGGCCTGTTCCCAGGAGAGCGGCACATAAAGAAACCAGTGCATGTCTCCATGCATCTGATGTCACAGCAATAGTTATGCCAGGAGTGCATACATAGTAAGTGTGACTCACTCGTGCAAGATGTGTTCTCCTGTTCTATCTCAGACTAGAGCTTCATGTGCACTTAACATTCTGGATCTGGCAGCAAGACTAGTGTCTTGGCTTGGGCCTAAACCAATGGTTGAAGTTTACCAGTATCTCGTAACTTACAATAAATATTATGGAGGCGATTACGATGCCATCTCGTAAAAGGGACCGACCGACCTCTGGTCGGCGGTCCCGCCCGCTTCATTAGAATGCGACCGAACACTGTTCGGTCGCATTCTGACATTTCACTATGGGAGCATGCATTACGGCTGGAAACCAGCCCTAATACATGCTCCCCTAGGGAAATGGGAGGTGTTGTTCATCCCTGTACCCCATGGCAGGCACCTCAGCCCCCAACTGGAGGCCGCACACACAAGGGGGCACATAGGACAGGCCGGCATGAAAATCATGCCGGAAACTGTGCATTGTAATTCCAAAGACGAAAAGGCCTGTCCTTTGGGATTATGTGCCAGTTGCGACTGACCGAGGGCTCCTTGAGCCCATCGGAAGCCAGTCGGAATAACCGTCCGTTTTCAATTCCGATCGGCAAACACATGATCAGCCGGTCGGAATTGAAACCAACGATGGGGGTCAGAAAGCCTCCGACTGACAGTCGGAGGCTTTCCAACCTCCATCGTAATAGGCCACTATGTGGCAAAGGTTCCGGGTTCCACAGGCTTAGTTTTGCTAAATACTTTATCTTCTTTTATACAGGATCATTCATCTGAAACATTAAATCATGCCAATGTCAATTCCACAGTCTCCGAGGTTGAAGTTGTAATACTGCCCCATGCTTAACGTTCACAGTGAAGGTTACACATGCCACCAAAGTGGTTATGAAATCATACACTGCACTATTTCTTTAGCAACCACCGAGATTTATCTTTCTAAGTGACACCACCACCAGATACAGGTAGTAAGCAATCTGCAGCAACTGCCCACCAGAGCTTCAACCGATATGGAAATAACATTCTACTACATGATTATAGTCAAAAAAAGATCTGTGAAGTAATGCTGTCTAAGCTTTACATCAAAGCTGTACACCAGTGCTTGACAGAGTACAGGGCCATTCCTTGTAGAACCAGGACAGTCTGGTTTTGGTTCATTGGAAACTTGAGACTTGTGCTTACAATTTGGTTACCAGGAAGAATTTGAAAAGCATCTACCCACTGCAAAGGCTGATACTTGGGTCACAAGACTTCTGGCCAAACCCTTTTAGGGGGAACTCAGGGCATGCAGTGATTGTTGGGCTTAACCTGCGGTAGTTGGTGCTATTTACCACTAGTTCACTGGAGTCCATCAAACTATAGTGCGGAAAACTGGGCCATGGACACACCTACCACATTTGACTCTCAGGGTATTAAGGATGGGCAGTCCAAAGCATATCAGGGAGGTAGGGTGGAGGGTAGAGACGTAGGGGCAGTTTTACAAGCCCCTTGAGCCACTTTTTCGTCACTTTTAACATGGGAAAAGTGACGCAAAAGTGGCACAGGGGGCTTGTAAATCTGCGCCTCAGAGTTTAAACAATCAAATAATGGGTGCAATAAGTGAAGGTCCAGTCAGCTGCTTTTCTTTTAAGAAAAGAGAAGTACCTTACTAACACCAAAACATAATATAGTACATAAAGAAGAAGTAGCATTACTGGGATGTTCATTACCTGGGTAATAGGGTGACTACACAGAGAAAGAGAAAGTGTTAGATTTAAGAGTAGGTGCAGGCTCACTGTGGTAAAGTGGAACAGTTTACCTGTAATCTGGTCATGTGTGACCTATATGTATTCTGTATTCCTTAACTAGACTGTTCTTGTATGTCGGGTGTAGTTGGAAGGTTTGTGTCCCACTTCTATTCATAGTTCTCAGACAGGGGATGTGGATCAATTGCCTACAGTTAAGGAACCGGTGTGGGGTGGCTCCTTTTCATAACTTAATATTCTTTCTGCAGTGCAGACAATTATTTGTATAAGGTGCTACCTCTCACAGAAGATAGTGATGATGCTGGCTCCAAGTACGAGTACTGATAAGATGATCATAGTAAGTGTGATGTCATCAAGTTTCCTGGATGAGCCACTCAAGAAAAGTCATAAGGCCCAGGCCTTGCCTAGAGTCTTCCCATCATCTAACATTTGAATATTCTTACTTCCACTAGCATCACCCAAAAATGAGTGTTCATGAAAGACTAATCGGCAATCACCTGCTAGATAAGGTACATGGAATGTCTAAAGGCAGCCCTTTATCCTTCCCTTCCACACTTCATTGTCTTGAGGCACGACCTCCAGCACAGGACCTGGCTTGTCAGTTCGGGCAGGACTGTTCCCATGAGGCACAGGGTCAAGACTGATTTGCATATAGCTGGGTCTGAACTGAGGTGACGAAGTGAGCTAAAGAACGATGATGGAGTCAGCCCAGATCTGTGACTGGGGGTGAGTGTCTGAAAAGTTTCAGCGCTCCGTCCTTCATCTCCTTGTGTTTGCTTTGAGCATAGTATAGCAACACCTCCATCTTGTGCCATGTGTCTAAAATGATCCCACTGGCTATAGCATACATACACTCACAAAGATACACTCACAAACAACATGGAGTCATGTTAGCAAGCACTGTACACACAATTCACACTTGACATACACCCAAGGATATCTGTGCAGTGGGTTGGTATGACACAATCAGAACTTTACATTAGCGGGACAGTAGGTACTGTGTTGGGTTTTTTTTGTCAGGAAAAAGGCCTGTCCAATCTCGTCGGATTGTAGAATGTTATGCAGCCCCCATCACTCATTATGCGTGCCCTAAGGACACAGACGGTAGCACTCTGTCAGGGTACACTTTTGCCATTCCACACTTGACTTCAGTGCAAGGCTCAGAGTCCCACGGTCAGTTTAAGAACCAGGTCTCAGTGTGCAAGCAGGATGTTGTGGGTGCTGGGCCAAAAGAAATGTAAGATACAAGATCCACTTGCACGTGAAAAACTCATGGCAGGAATGCACGCCCATCTACAATGCTGGGGACAGTCATTTCACCACAACTTTAATGCTAGGAAAGCGCAAAGCACAAAATAGTTTCCCAAAAATGTTATATTATTAAGCACATTTTACTATTTTTAACAAAATCGTAAAAAGGCGCATGGATGCAACCCAGTTGTATAATTCATGTTTGCCTCTTAAAACTAAAGATGAATCTACTTCTTTCATCACTTCAACAGATATATATAACCCGCTGGGACCTTGACAGGGCACCATATTGTGTACATCAGCGAGAACAGAAGCTACCACGGAGGTTTATCTTCTGAGTCACTTGACATTTTAAAAACACACAGAAAAGGACAGGCATAGATGACAGAGATTATTGTGTTTTCTGTGGGCAAATCAAGAGATGATTCACTGATTTATTTGTGGAAACAAATGAATTTTTGAACGCTCTTATTGCCTAAAATCGTCTGTCACCAATCTTCTTTCCACCATCTCTGTAGCATTGGGCTGACTCTGTTTGTCATGAGGACCCTTTTTAATATATCTGTTATTGTTAGGTAGAGTGCATACCTCAGCTTAAATTGTTTAGGGTAGAATGAAAAGTCTCTATTAAAAAAGGACAACAATTCATTTAATTTTGATGAAGTGTGGGATAATTTCCAATAACAATTTTAGAGCATTGTTTGAATGTAGGAAAATAAGCACCATTTCCTTTGGTTGGGGGTCTTCTCCCCTCCCACCTCCTGTACCCTGCCAATATATGTGCCGCTAGTGTGTGGTATACATGTTTAGTATGGTTTTCTACATTTTGTGTTAAATGCAAACATTAAAAAGCATTGAGGATAAATAAAAACCTTTTGGTTCATCACACAACACAAGTAAAAGCTGAGCTATTATGGGCCAGATTTAACAAAGGATTGTGTTGCCCTTCCGTCTCACAGGGTGTCACATGGCCTATGCAAGCCCTGAGTCTCAATTATCAAGCAACACAAGGCCACCTGGCATGGCCCTGCTTTGCTTGGTAAATCTGGAGTAATGCAAGGCAGCGCAATTCGTTGCCTTGCATTACACTACCCTAGAAAGGCATTCCATTGGTGTTCCCACGCATCCACCCATGTTTTTTGGCACACTCCCATATTTGCCAAGACAGTAAAACCTGGAAATGCTTCAAAATGCTACACCTTCCCAGGGAAGGCACAACATGGAGAAATACCTTTATTTCTCTTTGTTGTTTCCTCATTTTAAGTGTGCTGCATCCTGCGGTACACGTAGACAGAGGAAAATGCCTCGGAGGATTGTATTGTGCAGGAAGGTCTTCCTTCCTGTACAAAAATAATCCTGCCTACAGCACAGACACCCTTTCACCACAGTGCAAGAGGGCCTGCATTGGCGCAAGACAGCACATTTTACGCCAGCCATGTTAAATATAGCACATTCCTGCCCCATCCCTTTCAAGCAGTGTGAAAGTATGATAAATCTGGCCCCCAGTTCTCAAACAACATCTTGTGCCAGCCACTTCTCCAGTCCCTGATAGCTGAAAGGGTGGTCTAGGCCCGGGCTGTTGAAGACAGACGACAAATTGAAGAGAATCATTTAATTGGGTGCACCTCAACCTCTTAGGGCCGAGTCGGCTGACTCTGTCTTCTGGTTTGGACTCAAATTTGACTGCTGATCTCCCACCCTGCAACAGTATACTGCAACTTTCTTTAGGATTTTAAGCAGCCAGTGAATTTTCGAGATAGTTGTTATAGTCTTAAATGTCTGTTGAATGCTTCTTCAACAAAGTCTTTCTCAAGAACTGTTTGAGAAGATATGGGACCTTCTTAAAGTTGTCGTCGGTATCGGCTCTTCCAAGCATTCCCTTTTCAGTGTAAAAAGGCAGAGGTCGCCCTCGCAGTCGGTGAGCCGCAATGGTTGCATGATGTCTCTGGTTTCATGTTCAGGTTCCAGTTGCGGCCACTGCAAGTAAGAGGGGTGGGCTGGCTGGAACTTTGAGAGACGACCACGATGGAAAATGTATTATTTATTTAATTTCCCCTTGTAGTCGTGTCTCAAATAATTCCCTCCCCCCCCCAGCCGGCCCCACCGCTCTTACCTGCAGGGGCCCTGGCTGTCAAGTTGATGCACAGCAGTGGCTCATAAGACAGGTGGGTGATTGCATTGCATTGCTCTGTCTGTAATTGTTTTTCTCATTTCACTTTGATCTACCAAGGAACCGGTTATCTCATTACAACAGTTTATTGATATTGATTTCATCAACGAATTGCCAAAATCTATTTCTAAGTATGTTTAGCTAATTTCTATAGTTTGTGCACGATAGTGTGCTCATGGCGACACTCTAAAATAAGTCTTCTCTCAGTGTGAAGTATATTTTTATATCCCCCTGCGCTATTTGTGTAGGTTTAACACGTTTCAAAATATTGTATTACATTTCCTAGGAGCAGGCTTGTGCCAGTGATAAAAGAGATGAGAGAACAAGCACCCATGACTCAGTGACAGAGTAATCAAACTCATCATTTGCTTTATGCCTGGCGGTTCCTAAAGCTGTGAAAATAGTCATCAGCCATAGATTGCATTTACTGTTGCTACAACAAAATGTAAAAGTTTAGAATCATTGCTGGCAGACTCAAGATGCGCAGAGCATATTCATGAATGTGCGTTTACCAGCCCCTTGGGAAGTGAAAGAAGCACACATTGTACTCTGGAATATCGAGTACAAGAACATTGTGGCACACTAATATCGTGGACAAAATATCGAGGGAAAACATTTGGAAAGGTAGGTGCACAAAGGGAAGTGTAGATTTAATATTCTTAACTCTACATCTATGTACCTTCATATATACGCATATATATATGTATATCTATATATCTATATATATTCACTGAAAAAAACAGAGGTTACAGGACCGTTAAAGTTAAGCTCAGATTTCACTAGTACAAAATCATTAAAATTGAAGCGGTTATAGTTACCTGAGCTAACTAAAACCCATGCCCCTACAATGCACTGCTTTGGACCTCACACGTTACATCACTCATGACATTGTCAGTGACATCACTCATGACATCTCAAATGACATCACTGATCACATCATCCAGTAAGTGTGTTTCAAAAATGTTTCTGAGACTTAAAGATAGATACTAAGCTACTGCATAAGCTAAATTACTTTTCTTTTTGTACCACTAATGAGTGATACTTTGATGCCACAGCAGGTCCAACACCACTTTGCCATATAGACTAAACCTAATTGTCAAAGTATACATGAACTCTTCTACACCTTCCCTTGCAACAAATCACTTCTCCTTCTCCTTAGCCTAACATCCCCTCTCCACTCCTTTGCCACTGTTCTTTTTCCAATTACCTGGGTCCATAAGTCCGCAACAGGCCTTTGGACCCATGTTTTGTTATTGACTTATTGATCCTTTCCCATCCCGGATGTACCTTCCCTTGACAAGCCTGTCTGCAATCGGGCATAACAGATATAACTCCCAGTTTATTATTATCTTGAATCTAAATGTCTATTGAACATAAACTTAACGTACAATGTAACTAACTTGTGTTTTCTTGTGATTTTAATCACAATCACCTGCAGTCCACAGCAACAATAAAACTTTGGATAATATATGATTCAGTCCATGTTCAAAATCACCCATTGTTTTCCCAAGAGCGGTGGAAGGGCATCTCACAATCTGTTCACATTTTTCTGAAGAATTCCATGAATGTCATTTGGAGGTAGTCAGGGGTCGCAGCTGTGAACTCCAGCTTGCATTCTGCTGCTTCTGCCACTTTCTTTGCAGCCACTAACTTCAGAGGGGGCAAAGCCTGCCTCTCTAAGGCCAGGGGTCGCAAAGGAAGTGCCAGGAGTAGTAGGGAGCAAGCTAGAGAGACCCCTAACCACCTCCAAATACCGCCAATGAAGAAGTCATCCTTTCCTTTTGCGCTGCCCTGTTCTACAGTCGCCTTGCATCTAAGATTCCCCTATGGAAATGTCATCTAGATCTCTAATCACACAATATGACACCTTTCTCCTGCCTCTCTTCTTTTCATATGACTTCTCAGAACCTTGTAGAAGGGGATCGCCCACATTCTTTACAAACATGTGTTAGTGTATGAGCAATGTTGGTGAACACTGCAGGCAGCCTCTCAAGAGCCAATCCAAGCTATCTCATTGAATTGCATACTGAGGCAGGTTCTTATACTTGCATAATTCTGAACTTAGCTTTCACAGGCCCACTCTCTCCTCCTTTGTTTAGTCTTACCAGCCACATAGACTGGTTGGCTTCAGCTCCCTTTCCAAGTGGTGGCGCCTTGCCTTCAATTCCCTTGCTTTCAACTTGGAATGCAGTGTTGCTAAAGGAGAGTTGGACTGTAGCGACCCACTAACATAATTTCTCTCAACCTTTCAGAGCAGCTTGAAGGGTGAGAACCAGGCCACCAGACCTCTGACCCCAGCAACATCACTGGTAGTGACAGCATATTACCTATGACCTAGTGATATCACAGGAAGTGATATCACATGCCCTTAGACCAAATCACTGGGTCCAAGGCCATTTAACATCATTAGTTCAAATGTAAACTGACTTCACATTACCTTTGATCCGGTGACAACACCTGAAGTGAAGTGGAAGTTCTTATATCTTTCTAGCATACATTATGAAACAAACTGATGAAGAACCTTCACAAATCTGACAAAAATGCTAAAAACAAATATAGCTATCAACTTGGGTACTGTCATAATGTGCCCCAATGTAGCCGAGCTAATACCACTGATCAAAACTATGAGTGAATGTCTGTCTTTGTCTCTACCCTTGTCCCATGAGGACTGGTGAGCCAAAATCGAGATGAGCCAAGCATCACATCTTTCGCTCCTTAACATGTGATAATATATATTTCAACCATGGTGTAGCAATTTCAGCCATGAAAAAACTAAACACAAACCTTTGTCCTTTCTTGGCAAGAAGGCAATACGCATCTAGTGGCTAAATAGGCACAACGTGCTCCCAGAGAACGTGGGGTCAAGTTCCCACTTCCCCACTTGATCAAATTGTGTGGTCCTTCACAAATCACAGTTCTTCACTGGCCACACTTTCACTGTCAAATTTGAGGCCAACTAAAAGAATTTCAGTTAAACTTGCACACTACAGAAACACTTCATCTGTCTATTGTTTATTAGGCAATAGAGTTGCCTCACATAAAACAATGATATTGGCCAAATTGTCAAAAGAAAGGATACACAAACGGTCTTCAAATATACTGTGGTTAAAACTACCGCGAGTACCCAGGTGCCTTCAGTCACAACATTGAGTATCTCTGCATTTTAAAGGCAACACACCAGAAAAGGGCTTTGGGGTGGCGGCCGACCACCGGGAGGCTTTTACTACCCCTGAGTTTTTGGGGCCATGAAGCAGCCCAGAGCCCAGTTGGGCTCTTTGGGCTTCACTTGGGTTAGGGGGATATATATAAGGCCCTTTTGTCTCTGTGTCACCATTTTAGTAAGGTGACACAGCAGTTGGTCGGGGGCAGGGGCAGCTGGGTGTGGTTATGCAAAGAATTTTTAGTTGAGGGCGGTAATGGCATCCTTACCGTCACCAGAAGACCCCAGGGTAGCAGAAGCCATGTGCCTGCTTGCAAAGGCAGGCCGCATGGATCATGTGCGGGTGGAGCCTGAGGTGCGGCAGGTGCGACAGGCAGCAGATGGGGTTCCTGCAGCGGTGTGGGCCTGTTCACAGCCGCGGTCCCGGAAAGGTAGAGACACAAAGCCAGTAGGTGCGGGCGGCTGCATCGGAAGAGCGGCAGCAGGCGTTAAACCACAGCGAGGAAGGGGGCGGGGTGCCGTGCAACATCCCGCACTTTTGTTTATAGTGACCACCCCGTCATCCGCTCCACTCAACACGCATGCACAGACGTCATGCAAGGATTACACTGACACATTCGTTATGGGTGAAGAACTGCTGCAGGTTTATTTCATACAACATAAGGATGACGATAGAGTGGGTTATCTTACGGGCGATCCAGGACAAGCAGCCACTCGCTGCTCCGCCCGCCTTACGAGCCAGCACGCACGGTGGGTCGATGCCCGGCAGCGCGGGACATACTTTTCAGATCCACTTTTCAGATCCTCCTTTGGATCACGTGATCTGTCTAATACTCCCGCCCCCTTTTTAAGGGGGCGGAGCGTGTTATGGCACACCCCCGGTTGGTCAGGCCCCCCAACCGCCCGAAGGACTAACGGGGCGTCGTCGCGGTCTTCCCAGAACCTCCTTCGGCTCCTGGACCTTGGCTCGGGCACCCTTACTGTGCCGGACAGGGGTACCCTTACTGTACCGACTGTCGCAGAGGTACCCTTACTGTACACTTCTGCCTCCAGATCGCCCTGTAACTCCGCCTGCAACACAAGAAAAAACATTATAACATTCCAGTAGTGCGCTGCCTACGCCGCGCAGGGTAAGCGGAAAGGGTGGGATCTCGCGCGGCCAGGAGGGAAACAGGAAGCAGAGGGTGATCTGCAGAGGCAGGAGGCATAAATAGGCCTAGCCCCGCCCAGCCCAGTGGCCCGCCTCCCCCGGCAGGGCCAATGATTGGGGCCTCCCCTCCCGAGGCGCGGCATCCTGTCCTGAGAGAGGTGGAACCAGGGGGGGGGGGGAGGCTCCGACGGGTGGCCACTAGAAGGCTGACCTGCTAATGTCCCCCTGCGTGGGACGCGGCCAGCGGCGTAGTGACCACACCGTCATCCGCTCCACTCAACACGCATGCACAGACGTCACCCAAGGATTACACTGACACATTCGTTATGGGTGAAGAACTGCTGCAGGTTTATTTCATACAACATAAGTATGAAGATAGAGTGGGTTATCTTACGGGCGATCCAGGGCAAGCAGCCCCTCGCTGCTCCGCCCGCCTTACGAGCCAGCACGCACGGTGGGTCGATGCCCGGCAGCACGGCACATACTTTTCAGATCCACTTTTCAGATCCTCCTTTGGATCACGTGATCTGTCTAATACTCCCGCCCCCTTTATACGGGGGCGGAGCGTGTTATGGCACACCCCCGGTTGGTCAGGCCCCCCAACCGCCCGATGGACTAACGGGGCGCTGTCGCGGTCTTCCCAGGACCTCCTTTGGCTCCTGGACCTTGGCTCGGGCACCCTTACTGTGCCGACTGTCGCAGAGGTACCCTTACTGTACACTTCTGCCTCCAGATCGCCCTGTAACTCCGCCACAGCTCTGGGGAGGCTTCCATCGCTGCCAGAGCCCCCCTTCCTCCCTTCGCTGTTATGGTGCCCTGCCCTCGCGAGCTAGCTTTAGTGGGCTAAATTATGGATCCTGGTCTGAAAACCCGTAAATAACGGCAATAATTTGCAACTGATAACCGGGCTTCCCCAGATCCAGCCAAACCAGTCTTAGCCCATGCAGGCCCGGAGCCGGCATGCCCCCTCAGGCAAGTGCCCCCCATTCTATCAAAACTCCCCGTGGATTTTGACTGAAGTGACCCGAAACCTAAAAAATAGGCGTTGGTCCAATGTTACCTTTGCATGGCTGAAGAACAATAACTATGACAAGCCACTCCTGCCAGGAAGTGCCCGCGGGTGGAGGTAAGAGTTGACCAACCCGCTCTACTTCCTCTTACCTCTGTTACGCGCGGCCAGGAGGGAAACAGGAAGCAGAGGGCGATCTGCAGAGGCGGGAGGCATAAATAGGCCTAGCCCCGCCCAGCCCAGTGGCCCGCCTCCCCCGGCAGGGCCAATGATTGGGGCCTCCCCTCCCGAGGCGCGGCATCCTGTCCTGAGAGAGGTGGAACCAGGGGGGGGGGGGAGGCTCCGACGGGTGGCCACTAGAAGGCTGACCTGCTAATGTCCCCCTGCGTGGGACGCGGCCAGCGGCATGTAGGTGAGCTGGCGGGGCTGGCAAAGAGTAGCACAATGAGGCCATGCACGACATGAAGGGAGGGAAGAGGGTGGGCGGGAGCCAGTCTGTGGACAGGGCCAGCGGGAATCAAGAGGTGCGTTTAAGCTTGCTGGAGTAGAAGAGAAGAAGTGACGGACAAGGCAATCAGGACAGGAGGTGTGGGGAATAGGGGAGTGGGAAAAAGACAGAAGGGTGGGAAGCAGCAGGTCTTTGGGGGGCAGGAGAAGGGAGGATGAATCGAAAGAAGGGATGAGATGGAAAGCACTCCAACAAGGAAGAGCATGTGGGGACAAGGTGGGGGCAGATGCTATCCCTGGGATTGGGGGTGGTTGGAGAGGGCCCCAGCAGGACTCAGGCCTTTTTGGTCAGAGGAAAGGGGGTTGGTCAGCCATAGCCCCTAGGGACGGAAGAGACATGAAGGGAGGGGTACCAGACAGGGAGGGAGGACAGGGTCGGGGCCCTTCGTCTGCCAAACTGGCAGCAATGCTAGAGTGGAGTGGCGGGGAGGAGCAGGAAGGGGGCGGGGACCCTCGGGGAGGGGTGTAGGCCTTTGGCCAAAGTATATACATGCCAGAGGGATGACCTGGGGGAGACCCGTTGGTGGGGCATTCTGCAAGGCCCGGGAGGCTGCGACGGTCGGAGCAAGGCAACAGTGAAGGGGAAAGCTCAGAAGGGTGGCAAGAAGGGTGATATTGGCAGTGGTGTCCGGGGTTGGCAGGAGCAGGTAAGGGCATTAACCCCATTTTGCCAGACCTTACTTTTCAATTACATGGTCAGCAGGTGCAGGAGGTAACAGACTAGGGAGAGTCACATGCGGCTCTGAGTTACCGAGGAGAAAGTGTCAAAGGTGTGCAGCCGTACCATGTTGAGGGATGAACGGGACACAGTAAAATGGCAAACGGAGGTGCAATCGGTGGTACAGGAGCCCTGTTGGGTTGATGCAGCCTTGGGGGCAGCGGTGTAAGTTACATGGCAAGAACCCAAGAGTGCGTCAGGAGGGCTTGTGGCAGTACAGCAATATCCAAGCTTAGTATTGGAGGAATTAATTCGTAGTAGGTGGGAAAGGGCCAAGGCACAAGCACAGGAGATAATACGAGAGGACCCTTTGCAGTTAGATTACAATGAGGAAAGCATTAAAGAAGGGGAGATTGGGGAGATTGTAGAGGACGAAGAGGGAGACCAAGAAGGATGGGTGGATGTAGTAACAATGTGCCTAGTGTGTTACAGATGGAGAAGAAAAGACAGCGTATGGTCCAGGACAGTGTGATGCCACCCCTGCACGACTGGTTAGGTGGCGGGATCCAGTGAGGACGCTGACCTTGATGCCAGGTAAGGATGAGAAAGGGCAAGCCGTTTTAAGTCACCTCAAGGTTAAGGGTCAGTGGGAACGGATGCACAGAGAGGCAACACAGAGGGGGAGGGACGCCTGCTGAAAGGTTTATACGTGAAGGATACAGGGGTGGTTCCAGAAACGCAAGATTTGGACGGGGGTAGGAAGGGGGGGCAGTAGGAAGTAGACAGAGCGAAGGGTGGGAGACAGCGTATGGCAAGGATGAGACGACTGGAGACAAGGACGGGAAAGGAGTACAGGCATACGAGACAAAAGAGAGCCACGAGATAAAGCTCAAGAGGTTACCATACATGGGAGTGACAAAGCCACTGGGAGGGCACCTCATGTTGTCTACCAAAGAAAAGATTTGGAAAGGGGAGTACATAGGCATGCTGAAGTTGCTGCATAGAGAGCTACGGGCTGTAGGAGAGTAGGATCTGTTCCACATGTTTACCCCCACTTTTTGCTGGTGTTTCACTGTTTTTCGACTTTAGTCTGGCTGGGATCCTGCTAATCAGGGCCCCAGCCTAGCTGCTTCCTCTCTAAAATGATTCCATGTACTTTAGGTACAGTTCAGATTGGATCTGAGGTGCCCATATAAGTCCCTAGTATATGGTATACTATGTACCCAGGGCATAGATACCCCAGAGGCCTACCAGGGGCTGAAGCATGTATTATGCCACCCCTGGAAAGCCACCAAAAATGACACCACAGGTCTGCTACTGCAGCCTGGGTAAAGTGGTGCATGCACCCCTTACTGTGATATAGGTTACCTATATCACTATATATATACACACATATAAACCTATTCACTGAAAAAACCATAGGTTTCACACATGTTATAGTTAGCGGAAATTTTACTGATAAAAAACCAATGAAATTGCCCCGTTATAGTTAGTGCTGGCAACTATAACTCACGCGACCGCAATCCTCTGCTGATGCTAATACTGTATTTAGACACTTATTTGCCCATGTCTTCTTCCATACATTTTTAGCTATACATATATTACAAATATTTTTTTTTCATAAAGACACATATGTCATCAGCAGAAGATTGCGGTCGCGTGAGTTATAGTTGCCAGCACTAACTATAACGGGGCAATTTCATTGGTTTTTTATCAGTAAAATTTCCGCTAACTATAACATGTGTGAAACCTATGGTTTTTTCAGTGAATTTGCAAGGTTTTTTAAATGCTAATTCCTAACTATAACGTGTGTGAAACCTATGGTTTTTTCAGTGAATTTGTACGGTTTTTTAAATGCTAAGTGACTTTACGCCATTCGTGGCGTGCGCGCCCACTTAACGCAGTTCGTTCCGTGCGCGCACGGTGCGCTTCGCGCACCGTGCGCGCACAGTGAGCACGCGGTGCGCTTCGCGCACCGCGCACCCACTTTACGCAGTTAGTGCCGTGCCCACGTTACGCTAGATGGGCCATGTACGCACGATGCGCTTCGCGCACCGTGCGCACATGGAGGACATATTATGCGCTTCCTTGTGATAGGTAATCTGTTGAAATTTTTTGGGAAATTTCTGTGCTCTGATAAGCCATGCACAAATGGTGGCCTTCGGCCACCGTTTGCACAAGGGGTGGAGAAAGTGTGGATAGTGTTTTTTTTATTTTTATTTTTTTACCGTACGCTTACGGTAAGCGTACGGTAAGCGCACCCCGCGAAATTGCCGAAAAAAAAATAATGCCGTTTTTGCTCTTGGGGGATGTTTGGGGACTCCCTCAACATGACTATGTGAGAGGGAGTTGTCAAAACATCCCCGTAACATGTTTTTGGCCATCATGTTTGATACATAACACTCAGTGCGGTAGACAAAATGGCGGACGCCACTTCCTGGTTTCTGCCGATTCGAATGTTTACTAAGATCTAAGAGCCAATCAGAATCGCGCTCGCGCACGCCACCGTACGCTTACCGTAAGCGTACGGTAAGCGTACCGTAAGCGGGCTCAGATATATATATTGATTTAAAGGCTATTTTCTCAGAATCTACTGAACAGATTTACACCAAACCTACAAAAGGCACTTCCTTGACCTAGGGACTACCTCTCTGCCAAATTTCTAGTAATTCTGTTCAGCCGTTCGGGCTGTAGCTCGTTCTAAAGGTCCTATGGAAAAATGCATGGGAAAAACGCGTTTTGGGACCCCCCTTTTATCTCAGCCCCCGCTTGACGAATCCCCCCGAGACTTTCAGGGTAGGAGCGGAGCGTAGCGCCCCACCTATTTTGAGAAATTCGCGAGGATTCGTCTACCGGCGCCAAAGTTATTCAAAATAGAATGTTGAGGTTTTCCTATGGAAACGTGGTCCTAACTATAACTACCTACTGGCGACCGCCAGTAGGTAATAAGTCACTTCTATGGCAGGCCTTATCAATCCTGAAGGCAGAGTGCTTGGTTCTTATGTGAGAGGGTGCCTCTGCATGAGCAGAGCCCCTCTGCAGCGTTCGGATGCTGTTTGTAGTGCAGCCTGACCATATACTCTTAAGTGCATTATAACCAAATGGTAAATGCTAACTTTGGACTGGCTGCACGGAAACATGTCGTGTTTGGTGTCAAACACCTTGGAATCATACCCCCACACCAGTAACGCGTGTGGGAGTATGATCCCACCCTTCTAGAGGGAGAGACATGACAGCACTGGTATACCCGGTAGAAACTTAATAGAGCCCTGGCATCACAAAATGGATGCTGCAGCCACAGACACAGGTTTGACCTCCTGCTGCTGACCGAAACTCCGGCAGGGGAGGCCTGGACAATAGGTTTCCTGTCACAGGCTTATGTGTATTGGGGCTGGGTGGGAGCACTCTCTGAGTACTTTGAAGTCCTGCACTGGGGGCACATTTGGTGTCCCTGTGCATAGTCCAGCTCAAACCGGTTCAGGGACTTCCATCCCCTGCTCTGGTGTGGAACTGGACAAAGGAAATGGGTGTAGCCACCCCTCTTTCCAAACCCTCCCACAGGTGGGTCCCCAGAGTATGTCCAACCTCCAACCTTAGTATAAGTATGGGACCCCTGTCCTTAGGACTTTAGATTACCCTGGACGAAACTCTGAAGCTGAATCCTGAATCTTCGATGCTCTGCTCAAGACCAGAGGACTGAAGAAATCTCCCTTGGGGTCAAGGAGTGACTTCCCTGCTTGGCAGGCACCAGCAAAGCAATTTGCCAGTCTGCATCATCGATGCTCCCGCCGGACTACGAAGTATTTGCAGCTCAGGAAGAGGATTTCCAGACATCTCAGAGGCCGACCCAAGTCCCTATTAAAGCTGAGACCTGCAGCCCTCGTGAGTAGTGTGGAACCAGAACTCCTGGTCACCGTGCATTTCTGCAAGTGCATTGACTTCTCGACGTCTCTTGAAGTCATTCTTGGGCTGTCTTGTAGCCCCCACCTCGAGCACTGAATCCACCAAAGATTGTTGGCCTGGTCATTCCGAATGACCCATGGGCCGCCATTTTGTGTTTTGTCTTGAGGTCCCTTCGCGATCCCTGGTCCGTTGACTGGTGGGTCCATGAGGGGGTAACTTTGCATTTCCTTGGGCTTTCCTGGTTGCTCCAGACGTGCCCCGACTCCCTACCAAGTGGTGAGTCCCACAGACCTTGCTGGTCTGCACTGAAGCATCTTTCTTGTTTCTGCGTGGGTTGCTGTTGCCAAGGGTTGCTGTGTGCAATCCGGGCACCGATGCTGCAGCACTCAACATCCTTTGTGGGACAGCTCGAATCCAGCTCCTGGTTGTTCTCAACACCTCCTGGTCCTCGTGGCTGAAGAGTCAATCTTCACCTCTTTCACCTGAAATCACCCGACATCGGTGGACATCTGCTCATCGCCTTCCTGGTCACTGGCAAGTGACCGAGACTCTGTCCCCTCTGCTTTCAGGTTCTTCTCATCTTCGATCCAGGCTTGGATCTCTTCAGACACTTTGCATCTTCACGGCAGCAGCACTTCTTCGCCAGCTCCCATTGAAATCGACGACGCGACCCGACACCAAAAGATACCTATGCATTCGGCTTCCCTGGGTGAGGTAACTCGAGTACTCCAGTGCTCCCGTGGGTGCTAGCCCTAGAACTTCCTAAATCCAAAAGAGTTTGGTCCTGACTCATTTCTAAGTGTCCCTAATCTTTAAAAATCTAACAGCGACTTTCCCCATAGAAGCTAACGGGAGCACGCGGCTGTGTTCACACACTGCACACGGCCCCCGTGGGTCCCCTGTGTCACTACCTTGGGTGGTTCCTTGGGGTCCCAGCGATTCTACAGGCTCTAGGCCTTGTGTCTAGTTAAGTCGTGGTTCTTATACCACTATTTTAGTATATGGTTTGGCTCGACCCTAGGGCATGACGTGCTATTTTACTGTGATTATCGAAGTGTAACTTATGTGTTTTGACCTCTAGTCTCATAAAGAGACTAGGAGGGTGTGTTTAGTAATAAATACATATATTTTATATATATACCTGTTGTGGATATCTTTCATTTAGTGATTTAAGAGATTATAGACTGGTAAAACAAGCTGCTTTACATTCCTTAAACATTTAGCCTGAAGGCTGCTCTCCATAGCTACCACTAGGATAGCTTTCAATAAAGGTTGTCTTTAACCTATAACCAATAAGGGGTTGTTTGGACTGATACAAGGTGCCCACTATAACTAGTGGACAGCATATATCAGGCCAACTTCTCACAAGGGCAAAAGAGGGTTCGAAGGAAGAAGAGCTTGAGTTGGCCAAAAGACCTTAAGTAGCCATGACCAACGAGAATTGTTCTGCGGCCTTCTTGATATTTGCAAGCGTATACTGCGAGAAATACCCGGAGTGGTGTGAATTGAGGGCTAGGCTCGCCTGGGATTCAGAGGCAAAGTGGGGAGAGATAGACACAGATTGGTACCAACAGACAATGAGGGCGGTTAAGTTTGGGAAATCAACTAATATAGCCATCAGACTTCCTTTATTCTACTGCCCCAACCAAGGGGGGGTGGGATATGCAGCAAAAGGCACAGGGGGTGTGCATGGGCCTTGCTGGGACTTTAACAAAGGGTCATGCTCAAAGGAGTATTGCAAATTCAGGCACAAGTGCTCGGAGTGTGCAGGTAGACACCGATTGGTGCAATGCTATTGGGCAAGATACAACAGACAGGGGCAGCAGTTTAGCCAAGGTGCACAGCATAATACAGGGGGCAGGGGAGGTAGAGGAGCACAAGGCACTATGGGAAAAGGCCTGTACACCCATTAAACAACCATGCTTAGAGCAGTGGTTGGCATACTATCCCCACAGGGAAGTGGCCTCATTATTGAGAGTAGGGTTCAAAGAAGGTTTTAGGCTAGGGTTTGAGGGCAACGGTCCGCCAGGTGGGCAGACAATTTAAAATCAGCGAATTCACACAAGACAATAGTGCAGGACAAATTGTTCAAAGAAGTTGAAGAAGGGCCCAAGGCTGGACCATTCACAGATTGGCCTATGAGAGACCTGATAATTTCATCAGTAGGGGTGGTACCCAAAAAAGATTCTGGACAGTTTAGTTTAATACAATACTTTTCATGGCCGGAAAGGGCATCAGTTAACGATTTTATAGCTGAAGATGTGACATCAGTCTCATATTCAGCAGTAGACATGGCCAGAGACCTGGTGGTGGAGTAGGAACTAGAGCCCTGATGTCAAAGTGTGAAATTAAGTCAGCTTTCCGTTTACTGCCGGTACTCCCCGATGATTTCCACCTGCTCGGTATACGGTTTGGCGGGCAAATATTTGTGGACAAAGCGCTATGAATGGGCTGTTCAATATCCTGGGCATTGTTCGAGTGTTTCAGCTCCTTTTTGCAATGGGTTTTCTCGTGGCAGACAGGTAAAGCGATGGTGACACACTACCTTGACGACTTCCTCCTGGTGGGCCAACCTGGTTCAACGGACTGTCAGCAACAGCTGACCAGTTTTCAAGAGCTCATGGGCCGATTGGGAGTGCCCCTGGCACCAGAGAAGACACAAGGTCTAAGTACGGTGTTGTTATTTCTTGGCATTGATGTGGACTCTGGGGCGATGGAGGCACGCCTACCGACTGAGAAGAAGCTGCATATGATGATGCTGATAAATGACATGCTGGCTAGACGGAAAGTGGCAGTCAGGGAAGTACAGGTGATGCTAGGACATTTCAACTTCGCATGTAGAGTAGTACGGGCAGGAAATACTTTTTGTAGGAGATTGGGAAGGCTATTGGCTGGCCTTAGGTTGCCACACCATCACATGCATTTGTCCACAGGGACAAAAGAGGATTTAAGCATGTGGCACCAATGTCTGGAAGATTTCAATAGCATCCCAATGGCGACTCCCAAAGAGTGGGTGTGGAATGTAAACATATATTCCGATGCAGCAAGAGCTAGGGGTTTTGGTCTGATTTGTCAAGGTAGATGGTGCGCCGATGAATGGTCACGACAATGGGAGAAAGCGGGGAGGGCCATTGACTTTTTGGAACTATGTCCTCTAGTGGTCGAAGTTACAGTGTGGGCGAATAACTTGACACACAGGAAGGTTGTAGACAACATGGCAGTGGTGCAAGTGGTGAATAAGCAATCCGCAAGGGATGCCCAGGTACTCAAACTGATACAGGTGTTTGTACTCAGTTGTTTGAAACATGATATTTTGTTTCAAGCCAGACTTCTGCCAGGTGTGGACAATGACATTGTGGATGCTTTGTCATGTTCACAGTGGGAGAGGTTCCATGGTCTAGTCACGGAGGCGGACAAATGCAAGACACCAGTGCCGGCAGGGATGTGGTCCATAGGAGAAAAAGGATGCAACAACTGGTGGTAAGGTCTTTGGCTGTATCTACTTGGAGTAATGCCAGAAAAACAAGTGTTCACAAGGAACTCATTTCATTAAACAATTTTTTGATATGCAAAATAAAATTATATGCGCAAACTCAATTTGATTCACACTATTAATGTCAGCCCTGGGCGTAGTGGGCGTAGTGAGGCTACGTGAAGCAATACGGAGTGGGGGCAAATCTACGCCCACCCGCACACTTCGCGTATCCCCACTACGCGCCGCCCGCCTCCCTCCCGCCCTCATTTTACAATTACTAGAAACATTAGATAAAGAGAAATTACTTACCTGAGCTGCTGAGTCCCGGGGCGGGAGGGAGGCGGGTGGCGGGCAACTCTGCTCTGCCGCGGGGTGTGCGTAATCTGCCCTGCTACGCCTACTTTGCGCAGCACAAAGTGGGCAGTACTACGCACACTCCGTGGACGGAGCGGAGCACTGCGCCCACCCTTAATTAATATCCAATACAACCTTTAGATAGGTCCAGGTACGCTTTACCATAAATAGTGTCTAAGAAAGCCCATCACAGCAATAAATCAATTTTTTACTTACTTCAGCCGAAGTAAGTGGCATTTATTTTGCATTCACAGCTTATACCACAAATGTATTGCATTATACAAAAAGAATTTGGATGTTATGCATATAATAGCGCAATGTGAGTGATACGTGAGTCCCAGTGGAGTGACCATAACCTGACTTAGTGAGCATTAAGTGAAAACCAATTGAGTTTGCGCAAATAATTTTATTTTGCATATCAAAAAATTGTTTAATGAAATGAGTTCCTTGTGAACACTTGTTTTTCTGGCATTAGTGCTTAACCAGTTCACAAGGACGTATGGGTTGCTCTTGTTTCTTGAAGTATCTACTTGGAGGGCATATTAACAGGCCAGGTGGGAATTCCTAGAAGGGGGGGCTCAGAAAAAGACAGACTGGTGGGCAAGGGAAGAAGATGCTGTACAGTTTATTTTGTCAATGACTGACAGAGGATTGTCAAGGGTCACTATTGCAGGTAAGCTGGTAGGGATCGCTTTCATGGGATAGCTGTGGTGGGGGTACGCTCACTCAGCGGGAGAACTGGGCAGACGCATTCTAGAAGGTCGGGTTAGAAAGAAAGAGGCTAGGCCACGAGTGAGGAGACCGGTGTCTAATGTTTTGTTGTCAGATGTGCTAGAAGTAATTCCGAGGATCTGTAGGAATCATAAGGAGAACATTTTTTTTCCACATTAAAGTCTTGGATGTATTTTGGGGCTTTTCGGGTTTCAGAACTGCTGGGTAGGAAAGTCGTGCTGGGTGTGCAATGGAGTGAAGTGGACCTGCGGGAAGAAGAGGTAGCAGTGAAGATTAAACAATCCTAAACAGACCAAAGGGGAGCGGAAACATGGGTAGTGATGGGAGCTACTGGTGATGGGTAGGTATGCCCAGCACATTGGTGGGGGGTACATTGAGAGGGTGGCACGCCCCAGACAGTGGGGCAGTTTTTTGCAGGGACTCAGGCAACATGGTGTTGGCGGCATAGCAACTGTGGGTGATGCGGAGAGCTTTGTTATTTTTAGGGGAAGCCCCGGGTGAGTTTGGTACACACTCATTTCGGATTGGGGTAACAACAGACGCAGCAAACCAGGGTTGGGAGTAGGACAGGATAGTTTTCCATGTTCTTACGTTTGTTGCTTTTCAGGTGCTGTGGAGGGGCCAGCAATGGCAGAGCTGTCCATCTGGATAGTTGGCCATTCTTTCATTAAATGGGCTGAGCATCATGAATTGAACAAAGGGAATGGTTTGAGCCTTGGTTTGGTTACAGCATTGTTTAATGTTTCCTGGCAGATGAAGGGCGGCATGAGATGGCATGAATTGTTTCCGGTTCTAAACATTTGCCCGGATGTTTTGATTGTACACCTGGGGGAAAATTACCTAGTGGTGTATAAGGGTCTGGCCCTGTTGAAACAAATGAAAAGGTATCTGTGGAGATTAAGCAGCAAGGGTCAGGGTGTTATATGATATGGTCAGATTTCATTCCTAGGAGACAGTGGAGTGGGCTGAGAGACCGGCAGGAATAGATAAGGCCAGAAGGAAAATCAATAGGGACATGAGACTTTTTTGTGATAAGGAGGGCATTGGGAGAGTGGAGCACCCCGAACTAAGGTACCCAGTGGTATATTTTTTCAGGGATGATGGGGTGCATTTGTCTCCCTTCGGTTTGGAACTATATCTCCTTCAGATTGAGGAGGTCCTAGACAGGGTAATGGACATTAAAAGGTATTCTAAGAAATCCTAGTTTGGGGGGTCAGAAAAGTCTGGGGCAGGCAGGGACTTTTTTGAGTGGCATTTTGGTAACTAGTTTTTATATGTTTACAGGTTACGTTTATGGTTGGGAACAAGTTACTCCAGAAGCAGGCAATAAGAGGAGGTTAGCATAGGAAATGCTTAGTTAGGTACATGTTTTAGGAAGTAGTAAGAGGTTACAGGGTTAAAGTGTCAACAGTTAATGACTGAGTTGGGGTTTATAAATAGTTGCAAGGAAAGGAAAATGGGGAACCCTTAGGGGTGGGGCCATGAGACAAGGTAGGGGAAAAAACGTATAGTGAGGTTTAGTTTTGTACGGCAAAGACCAAGGGAAATGTTTGTGAGTTGCACCTGTCTTCAATAAAGCTGCCTTTTTCACACATATAGAGCTTTTGTGGTCTGTGCTGTGCCCCCCCTTTTAGCCCAATCAAAACATCCATGAGTAGACAAACTGAGAGGCAGATAGGGTGTTTCCCTGCGTGCTGGGTTTGTTTGTTAGATGGGTATCACTTCATTTTCTTAACCTTTCTCAGCCTTCTCTGCGTGCAGTGAGATAGTGTGTTTCTGCGCTTTGAAGCTGCCTCCGAATGTCTCTGGCTCCTTCTTGTCTTGTATTTGGTGGAGGGTGTCAGTGACCAAGAGTGTCTACGCAGGTAGGCAATTAAAATAAAGATAAAGAAATCCTATCGACACTTGTGATGTCAAGGCATCGCAGCTGTAGCCGGCCGCCAGTGCTCCTGCATAGGCTAAATCAATGCTTGTTGCCCAGGAAATACAGATGCCAGTTTCCCCGTCCTCACTGTGGCAGGTGAAATGGAATGGGCATGTGGGTAAACAAGCATTGGCTAAGCCAAAAGGTCATGCTTGTGTGACGGCTGTTGGCTGCGGCAATGTGCTTTAGCCTTTATGAACGCCAGTGTGGCTGGTGTTCACCATGGGTAAAAGTTAATGGCGTGGAGTGGGGTAGATTGAAGTGGGGTATTTGGCACAGAGTGAAGTGGGCGTAGAGTGGGGTAGAATGGAGTGTGATGGTTTGGGGTAGATTGGAGTGGGGTAGATTGAATTGGAGCATCCTAACTCAATCTGTGTATGTATTTAGTGCAGGTGTCTATTTGTGTTTGTTTTGGAAGAGTTAGCTAAATAAATGCTCTTTAACCTCCACACTATTGTATTGCATTATTTCCAGCTTCCCCTTTGTACTTAATACATGCATTGTTTACTGTTTAGTTTAGTGGTTTTGTACAAGGGTTTTGTGCAGTGGCGGCTGGCATCTACAGGGAGCGGGGCAGACGCGTGCGTGCAAAAATAATATTTAAAAAATTAAAAACGTACCTGAAGATGAATTTCCTCTGCACTCAACGTCTTCTTTCTCCGACTGTGCCCGGCCACCAGGAAATTCCCTTGACCAATCCTGGCACTGCTCTCATGCAGCTTGAGAGAAGCACTCCGATTGGAGAAAATCTCCATTTTATTTTTCATCTCTGGGGTAATTTAACCTGAAGGGGTAATTTAACCTTAAATATCCTACATAACATTGGAACACAGCAAAATTAAAAACTCAGTATACAAAACACTAGTGCCTAATGCACTTACTAAACTAACTATAATGATTCTCTAAACCCAACTAACTGAGCCACTATATTAAAAATAACATTAACCTTACTTCTGATCCTTGACCTACTACTGTTGTATTATCGGAGTCGCATCCAGGAACCATCATCTACGCTGATAAATACTGAAGAAGAAAAAAGACAAGAAAATATGTTAAGCTGTTTAAAATGGCAGTAAAATGGAAAAACAAATCTAATTCTGCATTGAACTGAATAGAAAAAAAATATTAAACAATTGTATGGTGTAAGGAAAATATTCATGTTTCATAATTGAAAAATATTGTTTATTAGATTTATAAAAAGGTTTAGAAATGCCATGAATTAAAATGTAAATATATCAGCAGATACTCCTTATTTATTAACCTAAAAATGTAAATCCTAATCTAAATGACTATTTATGTTATGTAATCTCTGGCCTACATAAAATGATTACTTGATGTTTTGAATATGTATCTATATTTCTCTTTGATTTCTGAACCAACAGCTCCCACCTTTCTGCCAACTTTCGTGTAATTCCGTTCAGCAGTTCGGGCTAAAGTTCTGTCTAAAATCTCTATGGGAATTAGTGTGGGAAAACGCATTTTAGGACCCCCTGCTTTTTCTCAGATCACTACAGAAATTTAAAGACAGCATCTGGAGTGAGAGTCATTCTAGTTTTAAAATTTCGCAAAGATTCGTCAAACGATGCCAAAGTTATTGGCAATCGAAAAAACCCTCTCCCTTTGAAAACAAAGTCCTAACTATGTCTACCTACTGGCCGTAGGGTGTAGACTAATCAATTAGAGAAATGTGTTATTTTATAAATGTCTGGGGGTTTTCTAGTGTTCATTTCGTTTTATATAATAACTACTGTTTCCATGGGGCCAGGGTGAGGTTCCATGCAGATATAAAGTTTTAGATATGCAAGAGTTTCTCTCGTAGGGTTGTCCGACTCATAACATTCTGGATCTGGATGAGCTATAGAGAAGAGTGAGAAACACCTATGTGTTCTTTCCTCCAAAGGGGTGTGAGGTGCATTATCCCTTTGAGGATGAGGAGATTTAACAGGGTGTGCCCCACAAACTAGGAGGTTCAAGACATGGTGCACAACAGAAGGCACAAACTGTAAGGGCTCACATACAGGCCCAGATTTACGAAGTGCTCGTGATGCCATAGCGTCCCACAAGGTGGCACAAGGCAATGCAAGGGCTTCAGTGAGAGTTACTAAGCCAGGCAACGCTGCCTTGTGTGACTCGCGTGACTTCATAAATCTGAAGTACCGCAAAGCGGCTCAAATCACCGCCTTGGGTTACTCTGCCCTGGGATGGAATTCCATGGGTGGAGTGAGGGTGATGCCACTCATCCACCCATGGAGTTTCGTGTATTCCAAGGTTTACTAACACTAGTGAACCTGGGGGTATGTCAAAATGCTAAGCGCTCCCAGGTGAGGCGTAACAAGGAGAAATATATTTATTTCTTCTAATTTTGTCTCTTTCAACATGTGCTGCATTCTGCAGCACACTTGAAAAGAGGAATCATTCGCAGAGGATTATTTTTATCAAGGAAGTTGTCCCTTCCTGCACAAAAACAAGCCTGCCAGTAACGCACCATGGTGCAAAGGTGCGTGTGTTAGCCCACTTCGCATCTGACATGAGTGTTACTGATGCCCATTATCTTCAAAACAAACAAAAGAGTAAATACTACAATTGCCAAAAAATGTAACATTCTACAATTGTGAGACCCCCACAAACTCTGCTGGAGAAATCAGCACATTCCAAACAGTGTACTTGGAACATATTCCAGTCAGTAGATAAATATAAATGCCTAATGATAGTGGCCATGATTTAAGTGGGCATTACCCAGCGCCAGGTCATGGCCCAGCGCCAGGTCATGGCTCAGATATCATAAAAGATTTTTTAAACTTAGTAGCGATGGCTGGAGCTCTTAAATTTCATTCTGATCAATGGCCACCTTTTACATCTAAGGTATTAGGAAAGGGCAGAGGCTATCGCTAAGGTGGGGGTAATCCAATTCTCACACCCATTTCAGCCCAGTTCAAACATGGTTGTAGACAGAGCTAATGTATGTTAAAACAAGCTTTGCCTACAAGGGTCTTAGACAATGGTGATCTGTGGGTTTAGAACCTGCTGAGTGCACGGAGGGGTTTAAATATTCTGCCAAGAAATGGACTATCCAACAGATCCCTCTAAGAGATGCTGTTTGGAGTTAAAATGTATGTACCAGCCACTCCGGGATGGAAAGACTCGCATGATCAAACACATCTCATTGTGTTGCAGGATTTGCAGCATGCTCTGGAAGTGCAGAGCTAGACTACAAATCCAACACTGCCTCCAGCGACTCGCTTGTTGGGGAGTTTGTGCTAGGTGGATTAAGACTGAAGAAAGAGTTTGGTCCAATCTGTCAAGATCCTGTGCCTGTGCTCGTGATGAAAGGAACACGAACAGTGCTGTTGTCACCATTACTGGGAGGAAGAGGAATAGATGTGTTGGGGGGCACAGTGAAACCATGTCATATGGCCGCTCATATGCAACAGAACAGTGCAACTTCAAGAACTACCCTGGCTGCACAGCTGACAATTATGTTGTAGAATGTGCCCCAGTCCAAATTCCCCTTGCAGAATCAAAGAGTAGCTAGTCCAAAGCACAGAACAAGCAGTAAGCAGTAAGCTGTAGATAATGTGATGATACCACTGCACCACCTCTACTATTGAAGGTAACATGGACATTCTGAATATATCAGTGTCTGTATCTTCCAGAGTTGAATGTGAGGCAATTCCATTAAATTACTTAATATCGAGAGGCTATCTATTCAAAGAAAAGAGACTAACGAAGAGCTGTCTTTGTGAAATCACTGGTAGAAGTTTAAAGATAGTGTGAAAGAATAAATGAAACCACATTGGTTTGCATTACCATTAATTTCACTGGGATGTGACTGATAATGGTGGCATTTCTGGTGATGATGGTGCATCAGTATATGTTCTAGGTCTATAGAATGCAGTTGGAACACCTAAAATGATATGCAAGTAATATGAAATATGTAGAGCCACCAGAGAAGTGTCCCCAGGAAGAATAGTGGCCACCCACTGCAAGTTGGTGTCTACTTCTTACAAATTCGTGGGCCAACATAGAATGTACAATGCCACACTTCATCATTCTTTAGATTACATTTTTCATTCAAGCCATTTTACCAATGAATAGGAAAGATATGGTGTTAAGAATGCACTCATGGAATTACTGCCACATGCTTCAATGTACGGTGCAGAGCCTCATGTCACCATAAAAAACGTCAAACAAATGTTCTGCTACAATTGGTATGCAGACTGGTATCCACATATATTGAATGCAGCGAGAACAATACACTGACATAAACAACCAATGCTCGGTTACAGTAAGTAACAGTGATAGAGACTAAGCCATAGTCTGAAGCAAAATTTCCTTATTTTACGTCTCCATTGAAATACAAAAATGATGCTGAAATTTATTTTTTATAATCAAAATGCAACACACCTCACTTGTATGTATATGTCTAGTCACAAAGGGATCTATCTATTAGTTTTATTTTTTTAGATGAATATGTTAAGAAAGGTTATGCAATGTGGAATGAAACCATACTAGTAAAGTCTATCTGGGGGGCTGAAAATTGCAAATTCAAGGGTTGGTTGCTTTACTTCCAGCATGTTCTTTTCCAGAATATTTTGTATTTCTTCATGATACATTTCAGCAGGTAATAAATGCAGGTTTTGTTAACATTGATGGATTGCTACTGCCTTTAATACTGAAAGACAATTATTCTCACTTCTCTAATTGGAAATGGGAAAGAGCATTGAGTAATGCAAGCATTAATTGCCAAGGGTATGTGTCTCCAGGAGAACTTGTGTTTGGAGTTCACAATCAAATTTATGTTATAACAGATTTGTTAAGGGAGCAGTTGGACCATTGGCAAATGAAGCAAACCCCAGATATAAGATAGTGCTTAGGGATACCTGTAGCACAGGCAAACTTTGCTATGGTTGAGTAAATGATATTTCAATATATGCTGTTGAACAACACATAGATGCATTGCATACAAATTTGAATGTATTTGCTTTTCTTAAATGTCCAAAGACAATAAAAAAGAATGAAAAAGGACTTGGCTGCAATAACTGCTGCAGAAGCTTTAAAAAAGGAGAGAAATAGTTACAAAACTATTTATTGATTATGTTAAGGAACTTACAATGTTTTTAAAATGATAATGAAAAAATACATTCAATTTTAGAAATGACCTCAATTGCTTTCAAGATTATGATTACAATTGAAAGCTATACATGTAAACTGGAACATTTAAAGTTATAGTTACATTGAAGATCTTTCTGCATGCATTGAAATTACAGAGTTCCATAGAATCCATTTAATGGTGTTGACATATTTAATCTATAAATTCTGAACAATCATCAGAAAATGCTAACTAAGGGAGATTCTATAGATAATTAGGTCTCAGTACAGAATTCGTTTTTTAACTTGCACTCATAATGAAAACATTAAGGGCCTGATTACGATATTGGTCAGAGTTGCCTCCGACCTACATCACCGATGCAGAACTAACTGACCCTTGTGCAAATCAGCCCTTGGTTATTCTAACTTATAATCATTTTTCATCTCTGTAACAAGTGGACCAACTACATTGTTGGGGGTTAAATTCCAAACTGAACACCGGCTGTGAGGCCGTTATGATAGATATTGAACGTAATATAGATAAACCTGTGGCCAATGTTATTGTGAATTTGGAAATTCCAACTGAATTGGGATCAGAAATTATTGTAAATATGCCTTCGCCGATTGTAGCCCAGAGGTCTGTTGATGACCGTCGGAACAGTGGTTACGCAAGTAGGCATAGTGTATCCCTAAAATCACTGTCTTTGGGTATTCGTTTTGGAATGTGGCAGGTTTATCAAACAAAGTGAGGAATGAGACCTGGCTCCACTTAGCGAAAGATTATAGCATTATCTGTCTCCAAGAAACCTGGCTAGGGAAATAGTTTATATTGATGGCTATGTATCCATTCATACCCCAGCTGGTTTGACATTGAGCGGACACTAGAGGGGGGGGACTGCTTACCCTATTGGCAACTACTTTAGCAAATCATGTTGGCAAGACTCAGCTTGATTCTCCGCATTTCCAATTCATTAATATTTTATTTGTGCAGAATGTAACATTAATTATTGTCAACTTTTATCATAACAATTTTGTTACTACAAACATTGACATAGCTGAGAAGCTGAAATATTCTCTCAGTAAGCACCTAATGGAACTTAATATGAATGATATCCTTCTTTGGGAGGGGATTCCAATTGTGGACTATGCCCCTTATCCAAGTTGTTCGCATGTAGCTTGGGGGGGGGGGGGGGGCAAAGGATGGCAATTGTCATTTTGAGCACAATTCCTGTGGGGATATTTTTAATTCAATACTTTCTAAATGTTCTCTTTCTTGGACAATAGACCTCATTAAACAACCAGCATCAGATCAGGTTACGTATATGGATAGCGGCAAAGGTAACCTCATTGATTTTATTGCCCTTTCAGAGTACTGCAAACTGCAACCAGGGGGGTTTTCCATTCTAAAGGAGAATTGTAATTAACACTTTCCATTACCCATTCTCTTTGAGATTCAGACTGGAACATCTATTGGGAAATTAGAGCTACACCCCATAATTCATAATAAAAATAAGGTTATTTTGCGTAAGTGGGCACTTGTGGACCCAGACATTGTATTGGAGCAGATAATAATGTCCAATAAAGCACAAGTCTTGGAGTGCCTAAAGAGTAGAATAAACCTATTAAGTATGTTAGCAGCTTTTGCTGACATAAATAAGACAATTAATGTAGTATTACAATGGGACAGAAAACCGAGATCTCAAAGACCTTATAAATGATTTAAAAGTGATTGCTCATGGTCCCACAGTAACCTCATTATGGCGTTGAAACAAAAACCCTGGGATAATTTATCTGTGAGACATCTTCGACACCAATACAAACAGGCAATTTTGAAATGTAAGATGGCTATCAGATATGAGGCATGGGAGAAACTTAATGAAGCAAGTCTTAATAAAGACACCAGCCTCTTTTGGAAGGCTGTTGATGCTACCTTTTTTCAAGACACTCATAACAGTTGCATTGATGTTACAATCATGCATGAGAAATGGATTGAGCACTTCGCTGGTGTGTATAGGCGTGAGGGGGAGGACTTGTGCACCTTAGAGCCTATCGAAACTCGAATAGGTGTGACTCTTACACAGCTTGCACCTCCTACCTATGAAGAAGTCAGAAAAGCCATTTGCCAAACCATCAATAATTAGGCATCTGGCCCAGATGGTGTCCCTGCCAAACTCTTCCTGGCTAACCCTGATCTTTGGCCTCCATTGTTAACCAACATCCTAAGCTGTGTAGCACACCTGGGCCCACCAACATCATGGTCAAACCTGATTATAGTACCCCCTTTTAAAAAGGGAAACAGGTCTGGTCCTAAGTTTATCGCCCAATTTCATTGTTTGACTGCACATGCAAATTAATTGGCAGGGTCATACTGGATCGTTTGAAAGGTTGTGTAACTGAAAGAGGAAAACTTTCTGACATACAGTATGGTTTCAGGAGGGACCTGGGCACTGTTGAGCAAGGGCTCAACCTCTACCTGGTCATAAGCAAGTATACACTAGTAAAGAATGGTTCCCTTTATTTGGGATTTATGGATTTAACATCTTCTTTTGACTTGGTGGTGAGAGGGAAGCTGTGAAAAAAAGGCTGGACATGGGCATAGACATTTGTCTAGTTCACTTTCTAGCATAGATGCACCATGGTGTGACTTGGAGAGTCAGGTATGGGGCGGATAGGGAACTCACCACCTCCATTAAAATCAATCAGGGAGTATGCCAAGAGTGCGTGTTAGCTCCTTTTTTATTCTGTTTATACATTAATGACCTGGAGGGCTACCTCAACCAAGGGCAGTTAGATTTTCCAAGGGTAGGGACTAGAAATCTCCTGGCGTTGCTTTATGCTGATGACTGTGTGCTGATTTCCAGAACTGGTGTGGGTCTGCAAACGCTTTTAACCAGATTTAATGATTTTATGTTTGCCTTGTTTCTAAAGACCAATACAGCTAAATCTTATGCCATGGTGGTTGGGAATACCCCTTCCATCTTAAAGTCCTGTTTTATTAATGATGATAGGATGCTCTATGTCCAAAATTTCTCCTACCTAGGTCACCCTTTTGACCAGAAAGGATCTTGGCCCCACCTGGTTGGAACCAGGATAAGATGTTTCAACCAAAACTTGGAGGCCCTATTTCGGTTTGTGAAAAAACTAGGATCCAGCCCAATTGATACGATAATTAACATTTATGAGGCTCGTTCTTGCTCTGTAATTCTGTATGGGGTAGGAGTTTGGGACTATTGCAACTCGTCACGCCTCCAGGCGGTAGTGAATTCCTTTCTTAGGCGATTATTAACAGTTTCTAGTAGTATCCCGATCATAATTTGTCATATGGAATTAGGCCTGACTCCTCTTATCCATTGAATACAAATTGCACCAACTTTTTATGGCACTCGGTATGGGAAAAGGATGAGCCGATCCTTAATTGTGCTATAATATCGGACTGTATGAGCCTTGATCATATGCAGAAAATTACATGGCTTAGCAACATAAAAAAGCAGCTGGAGCTAGCAGGGAGAGTGGACTATTTTACAACCTTAAACTTAAACCCAGCTAAAAGGGGATATTTTATCTATTTTAAAGGAGAACACGGAGCACTTGGAGACTGTGAAGAAGAGAGTAGCGGAATATCTGCCCCTAGTTTGCTCTGAACATCCAGAGCCCTATCTTTCTTTTTTCTTTTGCCACTCGAAAAGGTTTTATCTTATTAGATTCAGGCTTCGCACTGCACATTTGTTGGTTTCTTACCCCCACCAGGCCAACTGTGACGCTGAACTTGATTCATGTCAATGCGATTCTAATTCAGCTCAGAATATGTTGCATTTCCTTGTTTTTAGCCGGCTATGCACCAAACCGCGGAGGGATTTTATTATTCAGCTATTAAGAGTTTTCATTAGGAAATGTAGGCCGGCCCTGTATCATTTCCAACTCCTGAAACATGAACATACATGCCTAATCGTGTATAGATTCATTTCTACAACAGTTTGTTTACGGAATTTAGTTGGGAAATTAGGATTTCTATATTACTAGGTGATGAAGTATATCTTCATCAAAGGATGCACAATGTATATTGATCTTCATTTTAGAACTTTATTGTTTTTTTATCATGATCCTTACATTTATGTGATACTTACCTATTATTGGCCATTTTTAATGTATTTACTGAAATCGTTATATTGTGTACTTATTAATGTTTTACTTTATGGCACTACGCACTTTAATTATTTCCGAGTGGTCAAAAACACATGCTTGATGTATTGAAATTGATTTTATATTTAACATCCAGAAGCCTATGACCTGATGCTGTCCAGTGGAATGTTTCTCCACCCAGTCTACATTGTTTATAACAAATTTTCTTGTATTGTCTGTTTTTTATATTCAATGTTCTCTTGTGAAAAGAACCAAATAAAGAATATTTGACTGACTGAGGTTGGTGGTCCCGACCCTGCAATTACGATGTAACCACAAGCTCCCATTTCTCTATAGAAGCTTGTGCTGCAGTCGGAAACCGGCTGCATCACAAGCTCCCATGGAGAAATGGGAGTTTTTGTTAATCCCTGCACCGCGGGGCAGGCACCTCACTCTGCCTGCCCCGCGGTGCAGGGATTAAAAGGGGGGCCCCTATGGTGCCCCGTAGGCCCCCAACCGAAGGCAGCTGAGGTAAGGGGGACCTGCTAGGGGCCCCCAAAGTCATTTTCTGATAGGATTTTCATGTCTGAAAGCCCATCATGAAAAGCCTGTGGGAAACCGACATCACAATCCCGATGGCGGAAACGCCATCCTTAAGGGATTACGTGCCGGTTCCGAATGATCCAACAGGCTCCTTGAGCCCATCGGGTGCCGGCCGGAGTGCAGGACAGTTTCAATTCTTACCGCCATATTTGTAATACGGCAGTTGGAATTGAAACCGAAGATGTAATTCGGAAAGCCTCCAACATCATTCATAATCAGGGCCATAGTTGGGTGCCCTGTAAAGAAAGATGTTTTGTGGTACACACACATAAGTAACCCCTTCTTGAAATATACTTGGCAAGTCCCATTGTTTATTTAAAGAACAATCAGTATTTGTAAACAAAAATGATCATTTGATTCACTTGCAAATATCAGTTTTATATTTAAAAAAAAAAGAAATTGTTTATAATGAATGTAATGCAATAACAGCTAATAAAGTTTTCAAGTTAAAGGTATCACCAAAAAAATAGATTATTCACAAAATGTTCACATATTGTAAGGTTCATGGAAAGTTGCTGTTCACCCCCAAAAAATTACGTGTATTTGGTGAGTGTAAGTGAGTCAATTGAGTGCTGTGGTTATATGCTGCACCTTCCAAAAAAGGAAGTGATAACTACACTACGTTGGTAAAATATTAACAAGTTCTGATATGTGAACCTTAATAAATTGACAAGCTTAAGCTCATTGTTAAAAAATCAAAATTTTACATTAGAATCAGTGAATGATTATAATTAAAGCTCAAGTTACACGTAGTGCAAGTAAAGTAGAACAATTATTACAATCAACATATCCACCTCCATTTATTGAAGACGTATAGAACACAACAGCCCAAATAACACATATAAAAGCAGCTGGATTGGGTATGCTAGTAATATTTGAAGATGCATTTGGGTCAGTTGTGTATACAGTAAGGTATATTCTTTCACAGAATTGGCTTCTATCTTAATAGTGGGCTTGAGTGCATTGTGTGCAATACTGACATTGAAGAAAACTCAGTAGACTTAGTAAACTGGAGTAGTTCCAAGTGTGGATAAGTCAAAGTTGAAGAAAAAGGTGTTAGCCTACAGCCCACAGCAATTAAGTGCACTAAACTGATAGAAAATGTGAGCATTTCTGATCTGAGTTGTCTTCCTTGGAGCATGCGAAAGATGAAAGTCGGCACTTTCTAAATTCACTGAATAATAACACCATGAGGCTATATGGTCTGAAGCACAGAGTACTAATCTAAAACCCCAAAGATTTTAATTTTGGTCATGGGGTCTTTCCATTGAATTACCGCTGCACTGTATACATGTAGTCATGATTATATATTTTGAATAGAACATGTTAATAATAAGAACTGCTTGTCATTCAGGAAGAATAATGCATACAAGCCACAGGTAAACAATCATCGCACAAGACAGGTTTTGTGTGAGACAGGGTTTTCTGGTAATATGTACATGCTACATGTAAGTCATACATGATTGTAAGTAACATGTAGGACACTAACTCTTTAAAGTGTGTATGTGTGAGGCTAGAGGACTCAGGGACAGATTTACAAAACCCTTACGTTGCCCTTGCATCAACCATGATGACATAAGGGCTTAAGTGAGATTTACTAAGCCATACAAAGCCACCTTGCCTGGTTCTGCGTGGCTTAGTAAATCCAGAGTATTGCAAGGTATAGCAAATCGCTGCCTTGTGTTGGAAAGACGTTTCATGGGTGGAGCATGGATGTTCCCATAGATTCACCCATGGATTTCAACGCATTCCCAGCTTTACAAAGTCTTGTAAACCTGGGAGTGTGTCAAAATGGTGCACCTTCCCAGCAGAGACATAACAAACAGAAATAGCATATTTTCACAGTAAGGCTACAATTAATAAGTCTGACTTCTTTGAAAGATAATATATCTGTCCTGCTAGAGCTAATTATTGTTTGTCTCTTGTCTAGTGGTGCCACCCAGGTTCAGAGGGTTATAAGGATCCCCTGCTTCTTTTGGTTTCATGAGATAAATGGTACAGCGAGCTATCATCCCCGTGGATGATAAAGGTCCGTATGTACAAGCAGAGGTAGAAAGTGAACCAGTTAAGGTCCTTTTAGATACTGGTACACCCAGCTCACCTCTGATAGCAAATACACTCCCACATACCTCTCTCGTGGGACACAAGAAGACATCTGTGGGATTCACTAATGAGTTAGTTACAAACCCTAGGTCAGCCCACTCAAATACACTATAGGACCCTTTACACACAAAAGTTATTTTCTGATTTCTGAGACAGGACTGAATAGTAAAGAAAATAACAGGAAGACCATGTAATAGCCCTATACTTTCGTTTTTGAAGAAGTCAAGTGACAAAGAAGGGTCCCCATCATGGAGGTTCATAGTTGATCTTCATGAGATTAATAAAATAGTGGTACCACAATTCTTTGTGGCCCCAAACACAGAGTCCATCTTATCTACCCTGAAAAACACACTTTTCTGTGATAGACATAAAGAATGCTTTTTTTCTATCCCTGAGCATGAGGACAGCATGTATTTGTTTTCCTTCTTAGTGGCAGGACGAAGTTACTGTTTTCAAAGGGCGCCACAAGGGTATTCTGAGAGTCCTTCAATATATAATCAGGCACTGAAGAAGGAATTGGATGCCTATCAATGCCATAAAATGACAACATTAATACAGTACATTGGTGATTTGCTATTGGCAAGCACTAGTGAAAAACAGTTCACAACAGATACTGTAAATTTACTGACATTTTTGGCTGTCAGTGGACATAAGGTGTCTCCTGAAAAGATGCAATTTGTTGAGAGCGCATATAATCAATTTTGGCTGTACCACCTACAAGCACACAAAAACAGGGGCATACATTCCTGGAATGTCTAGCTACTGCCTCTATTGGATTCCTACCTTTTCATTATTGGCAAAGCCATTATTGGCGCTAACCTACAAGGATACACATGTGCCACTGCCGTGAATGTCAGAACACAAACATAGCTTTCTTGCCATTCGGCAAGCTCTCTGCGAAGTTCCTGTTTTGGGGGCTGCCTGATTAAAATAAAGACTTTCATCTGTTTTCTCATGAATCTGAAGGGTGTGCGCTTGCTGTCTTCATCCAGCAGCACTGCGATTATAAATGGCCAGGAGCTTACTACTCCGCAGTACTAAACAACATAGCCAAAGTGTTGCCAAGTTGCCTCAGAGCTGTTGCAGCAGCAACCGTGTCATTGCAACACACAGACAGCCTAAATATGGGACACACTGTTCACCTGTATGCTCCACATTCTGTGGATCTAATATTGAATAAAACATGCACACAGCACCTCACAAATGCTAGATTGACACAGTATGAGGTATGTCTGTTTAACCCGCATGTGCATATACACTGATGTAATGTTTTGTATCCAGCAACCCTACCCTACCAAAACTCAGATGATCACGATTACATTTGCAGGACAGAGGAGCAGATAAAGGGCAGGATAGATATGCAGGACACACCATTTGATGATGCTGAAGGGGAACTGTGGGGCGATGGGTCATGTCCGAGAACAGAGGATGGCACAACATCAGCAGCATAGACTGTCACAATGTTACACACTGTGGTTGAAAGTTGTAAAATAATGGAACAATCAGCACAAGCAGCTGAAATTACAGCCTTGACTAGAGCATGTGAATTAGCCACAGGCAGAAAGGTTAACATCTAAACAGACAGCCAGTACATATTTAGTTTCGCTCATAATTCTGGTAGACTATGGAAGTAAAGGGGCTTTATTGCATCCCAAGGTGGCAAAAATACAGCATGGTGTACTAATAACAAGGTTATTGAATTCTCTAGCTCTTCCTGTGAAAGTGGCGCTAGTGAAATGTAATGCACACAAGAAAGGAACTGATAAGGTGAGGCAGGGGAATGCTTTTGCAGACAAGGAAGCTAAATAAACAGCAAGAGACTCTTCTAGCTTCATTTTTGTAACACAGGTACCTGAGGAACAAATTACTATAGAAATAACATTGTAAGGTATACAAGACACGCAAAATCATGCTACTGAGGAAGAACAGAAACAATGGTCTGTGACTGGCACCCATTTAAATAGGTGCTGGATGGACAAAACATGGTATATGATATCGGATAAGTATCTTTACCCAATAGCTATGACAATGCAGAGCCAGAACATATTGGTAGGGATGGACTTGTACATTGCATGAATATGTTTTGGGTCAACAAAAACATCAGAAAATATGCTACTGTATGAGGTGCATGAAGTGTGCTCAGCATAATGTGAGGAAACAGTTCCAGTACCTAATGGACACTTTTGAAGCCCTCCAGATTCACTAGATCGAAGTGTCCCCCACTAACAATTATAGATGCATACTGATGGTGGTCTGTAGGTACTCGAAGTGGGTAGAGGGATACCCAGTAAAACGTAATGATGCAATTTCAACTGTTAAATGCTTGGTGAAGGAACTCATACTCCGATTAGGTCTGACAAAAGTTATTTGGTTGATAACAGAAGCCAGTTCTCTAACAGACCGATGGAGCTAGAGTGTAATGCTTTGGGGGTAAATCAGAAGTTACACTGTGCCTATCACTCAGAGGCAGCAGGAGAACTGGAAAGGAAGAATGGCATGCTCAAAAATAAGATTGCAAAAATATGTCCTGAAACAAAATTGACATGGATGGACGCTTTGCCGATTGTTTTGATGAACATGACAAATACTCCTGATGCAAAAACGAAATTGAGTCCCCATGAAGTGGTGACAGGGCAGCCAATAGCAGCCTAAGGGATTCCAGAAAAGGAAATGACAACTGCCGTGTCAAATTAACTGATGAGAGACTATTTTTTTGCCTTCACCAAACATCTTGCTTCTATTAACCAGCAGCAGAAGCAAGACTGGCTAGGACACCTGCAAGCTAGCAGCAGTAGTGGTGGGGCGGGGAGGTGGGGGGATTAAAAAAAAAGAAAAGGGGCAAATAAAAAAAAACACTTAAGTTTCCAGTGGGCACGTTCCTCCATCTCATCCTCTTCAGGTCGACGAACCAGGATGCACCCAGGCTCAACCACTCCCCTAACCAATCACACCATTGTAGTGCAGCGCTGTGGTTCGGTGTTCAGCCAGGGAATGGGAGGGTGGGCCTGTTTTCCATCGGGCTGTACAACACAGACAGGTGGAGAACATGCCAAGTGCGCATGACGGTTTTGCTAGCTTGAGACAGCCGGCCAAGCAGTCATGTGCACGTAGGAGAGTGCCACCACTCCTTCCCGTGCTCTGCAGGAAGCGCAGCCCTGCCCCACCTGTGCTGGATTTACAAAGCCAATAATGAAAAATAAAATGATAATAACGTTATTCCCATTTTATTTTTCTTGTGGGATGACGCTCCTCCGCCTTAGCAGAGGAGCTGCCACTGGGCAGCAGCATAATTTTCAGCCAGGTTACTGGGTGTTGATTGCAGTTTCCAGAGGTCCAACTGTCTTCAGCCTCGGTGGAAGGGCCCTGAGCATGTCCTGCTGGCTACACTGACTGCAGTCAAATGTACGAAAAACAGGATTTGGATACATGTGTCCCATCTAACGCAACCACAACGGAAGGATCACCACAACCTCCACAACCACTCAGCAACAAGACAGCTCCGTACAACTTCAGATCACAGAAGTGGAACGTTTGAAAGATTGGATGAAATATATGAGCTGATATTAGGAGAACTAGCAGATGCAATAACTATAGCCCTCACTCAGCCCGAATTAACCAGCTACTTTTGCAATGAGTCAGTACATACCTGGTCTACAATTACTACTGTAGGACTAAGGAAACAGGTACTTGATGAAATATTGAGAACATTTGAGTTCAACTCAGACCTCAGTATGTATTAGAATTTTGACTAAATATCAGACACAGAGTAATGAATTGCAAAAGTTTCATCCTGGTAGCCCAACTAACAGTGTGGTATCTGAACTAAGAGTGGGTGTGACCCTTTAGTTAGGATTTTTGTGAGTACCCAAGCTACTCCAACTTCCAGAAAAGGACTTTCATCTAGGAACTACCCCACTGTGAACTATTTGACAGCCAAAGACACTTGCATCCGCACCCCCTAAGATAAGTTGAGGTATAGCCCTAGTAACACCTACGCAGGTCATTTGTAAGGCCTGGATCAACCTTTGCCATAATTCGAAATGGGACATAAAGTACGGCCAGGGACAAAATTCCTTTCCAGATAAATGATCGTTTACAAAAGTGTTTGCTGTTGGGGAGTTCAGATTCACTAATCTCTCTCCACCACCACTGGGGAAAGGGTTTAATTTTGGGTTGCTCATGAGCCTATTCTAATTCCAACAAAACTACTATGTGGGAAATTTGGAGTACAACCCAATTTCTATTGGGGAAAGCAGAAAACTTTGAAGAGTGCATTTTTCCTATTTAAAGTAAACAAACATTTTTACTTTGTTGGACCTGGCCCTTTCTGCAGGGTCATCCTCAAACATGTTGCCTTCCTCCTTCTAGTTTTCGCTGAATTTGTTTTTGTTGGCCTTAGGACTATGTGCACTTTATCACTGCAAACCAGTGCTAAAGTGCTTGTGCTCTCTGCTTAAAATATGGTAACTTTGGTTAACACCCAATTGCCATCTTTAATTTACTTGTGAGTCCCTAGTAAAGTAGCACTACATGTGCCCAGGGCCTGTAAATTAAATGATACTGGTAGGCCTGCAGCACTGGTTGTGCCATCCACATAATTAGCACTTTAAATATTTCTCAGATCCGCCTTGCTGAGCCTGTTTGTGCAGTTAAGCTGCCATTTTGACCTAGCAAAATAAGCCTTTTGCCATGCCCAAACCTTCCTTTTTAATACATATAGGTCACCCCTAGGGTAAGGCCTGGACAGCCCAGAGGGTAGGGTGCAATGCATTTAAAAAGTAGAACATGTACTACAAGTGTAATTTCCAAATGAGAAGAGATAATCGGCTTCTGTTTGGTATGTCTGGAATCTTAATTTGAAATACTATTTTATGATGAAGACGGATTTTAAATTACAATTCTGAAAGTGAAACTTTTAGCAAGTTGGCCTTTTCCATTTGGTACCTGCAGCCTGTCTCTGGGTCACATGACTGGGTGTAGGTGACAGTTGAGCTTTGTGTATTCATGCTAGAGAACCCCACCTAATTAGGGCTTAGGTGTGACTGGATGGGTCATCATTGGCAGGATGGGAGGGAGGAGCTGGGCACAGACCCACTTACACTTGAATAGACTGTGCCCTGCCACCACGCAAAAAGCTGCATAACCCCTGTAGTTAGTCTGGAGCCAGAGCCAGGAAGGCAGGGCATGGGTGCACTTCATAGGCATGCCCCCAGAAGCTTCTCCCCACCCACTTCAAAGGCATACCTGTGTATAAAAGAAGGACATCAGACACCACCACTTCAGTACACTTCTGAACCTGTGGAAACTCTGCCAGGTGCTGGTATAAGGACTGCTGCTCTGATGGACTGTTGCTCTAAAGGAACTTCTGCCCTGCTGTGCTGACCGCCTGCCTGCTGCCCTCTTGCATGAGGAAGAAGAACTGGACCTGCAACCCATCTTAAACCCAGGACCGCAGAGTGGTTCAAATCAAATTTCTGGCCTCCTGATCTGAGCCTCATGGAAAGAAAAGGCTCCCCAACTGATCCTGGACCTATTTTCAGCAAGATCCTGACCCCCTCCAAGTGGTGCCTCTCAGGTCCTGGATTTTTGGCATGGCTCTTGAAATCAAGCTTTTGGTCTCTTTGCAACCACAAACTGGCCTGTTCACACTGGAACTGCGCCATTCACACCAAAAAAGAGTGCAAGCCACCGTCAGCCGTCTCTTGGACCACCAACATAAAGCTCCAGCCCAACCGTTCGTGACGCAACGCCTGCTCATCATACCACACTGGCCTCTGCCTGTGATGCTCTCCTTGCTTCTTGTGGCTCTCTACAATGCGAACTGGACTCTTGGCACAAAACATGAGAAGGTAAAACTTCAGTGGGACAAACCTAGGACTGCATCCGACCCACGTTCCATCACGGTCAGCCTGAACTTTTGAATTAGCAGAAGTATGTATTTTTCTTATAAAGATAAGTTAGTGTTTCAAGTAGTATTGTACTGCACAACCGGCCTTCAAGAGAAAGCCTTGACTGTACAACCTTGTTACCCATGAAACACAAAAACCTAAATAGGTGGTAGTTGTCAATTTAGTGAGCTTGTAGTACTGTCTGGTAACTGTTATCACAAGGCAAATGGTAATATTTGTAAAAAGGAATGCCAAGTTCTTCTATCGGTACACAGGCCCCAGAGACCTGGCCTGACAGTAAGTCTGATAGAGAATTCTGATACCGGACAATATTGTGTTTAAAACAGTTTGTTTTGATGCTAAGTATGCTTAACATTGAAATGAATATTTTATATGGTATCATAATGTATCACCCTTCTCCATCACAAAGAATGAGTATCCTATGTATTCCAGCCAGATGAAGAATCTACTCTTTTGGGTCATGCAATTCAAGATTAACTTCTTTCAATGTTTTCATTCTTTGAAAGAAACTGACCAGTACAAATTAAACCAAATCTCTACCAGATATACCACATTTTAAATCTCAGCCAATCTAGAACAGCTAACAGAGTTGGCCTGCTACCCATCCTTCACAGAATACTTTTTTTAAAGCTCGAATTATTGAGTTTTCAACTTTACATAATCTAAATGAAAGACAAATAAAGCCACAACAGCAGCAATCGTGTATACATGCATCATGGCAGTAAATACAGATCACAACCTTCGGTCGTATTGAGCTACAACCAAGGCAAGCAGAGTAGTGCCCCGGGGTTGTTCCATACGTCCATTTGGTCTAATTTGTCCCTTGTATACAGGTACTTTGATGTTGAAGTGAATGTATCTCTTGTTAGTTCTATACCGTCCCTATGCCAAAAGGCATTTCTTGATAAGCCTATCCCTATTTAAATAGCTTTTTTACCCACTTGTTAATTTAATATATTTTTTTTATCCTGGCATCTATGGCTGTATCCTACTGAAAAACTGTTTGTGCTGTAACAATTCAACGCTTTCTACTTATTTGTAATGTTTTCTGTTTTATCCTGTAGTCCATGTTTTTATTCTATTGAACAACTGTCTTCTTTGTAACAATCAACACTCATGTAAAGCGCTCTGATACCCACGGGTCCAACCAGCGCTATATTAAACCTTTCAAATAAATTAATTCTACCAGGGTTTCCAAAATTTGGTACGTTTTGAGGGTAACCCCTCACCCTGTACCTTGACTCTTCTGTAATGGAGCAATAGTCCACACTCAGACATTCAGAAAAGGGTAGGTAGGCTCACATGATCTCCAGTGGCTAGCTATATGTATATCCGAGTTGGTCGCACACTGCTCCACCCACTAGCGTGTTACCCCGAAGAATTGTGGTCCCTGTAGTTAGCGTCGGCGGGTACGCCTATGCTCAGTGGTGCGTGCAGGTCAGAGTAGCGTTAGCCATCCCTGGACACGTGTTTCGCGGTAGTTGCCGCTCGTCAGCAGGGAGTAGGAAGAGTGTAGGGTTGCTTGTGTAGGCTGCTAAAATCATATCAGGTCTGGTACCTCTCATAGCGAACGCAGGTGCGGAACCAATGAGCCCGTCGACTCCCGGGCTCAGAAAGCCACTAAACTATATATCCGAGTTGGTCGCACACTGCTCCACCCACTAGCGTGTTACCCCGAAGAATTGTGGTCCCTGTAGTTAGCGTCGGCGGGTACGCCTATGCTCAGTGGTGCGTGCAGGTCAGAGTAGCGTTAGCCATCCCTGGACACGTGTTTCGCGGTAGTTGCCGCTCGTCAGCAGGGAGTAGGAAGAGTGTAGGGTTGCTTGTGTAGGCTGCTAAAATCATATCAGGTCTGGTACCTCTCATAGCGAACGCAGGTGCGGAACCAATGAGCCCGTCGACTCCCGGGCTCAGAAAGCCACTAAACTATATATCCGAGTTGGTCGCACACTGCTCCACCCACTAGCGTGTTACCCCGAAGAATTGTGGTCCCTGTAGTTAGCGTCGGCGGGTACGCCTATGCTCAGTGGTGCGTGCAGGTCAGAGTAGCGTTAGCCATCCCTGGACACGTGTTTCGCGGTAGTTGCCGCTCGTCAGCAGGGAGTAGGAAGAGTGTAGGGTTGCTTGTGTAGGCTGCTAAAATCATATCAGGTCTGGTACCTCTCATAGCGAACGCAGGTGCGGAACCAATGAGCCCGTCGACTCCCGGGCTCAGACTTGCACTCACGACATGAGCAAAGGTGTATCCACCGACGCTGACTACAGGGACCACAGTTCTTTGGGGTAACACGCAGGTAGGTCAGCAGTGTGCGACCATTGGATTTAGTTATTTAGTGGCTCTTTGAGCTGGGGAGTTGACGGGCTCAGGTTATGCACCTGCGTTGCTACGAGAGGTACATACCTGATAATGATTTTAGCAGCCTACACAGCAACCCTGCACTCTTTCCTACTCCCTGCTGATGAGAGGCAACAACCTCGAAACACGTGTCCAGGGATGGCTAACGCTATTCACACTTGCACTCACGACACGAGCAAAGGTGTATCCACCGACGCTGACTACAGGGACCACAGTTCTTTGGGGTAACACGCAGGTAGGTCAGCAGTGTGCGACCATTTGGATTTAGGTATTTAGTGGCTCTTTGAGCTGGGGAGTTGACGGGCTCAGGTTACGCACCTGCGTTGCTACGAGAGGTACATACCTGATAATGATTTTAGCAGCCTACACAGCAACCCTGCACTCTTTCCTACTCCCTGCTGATGAGAGGCAACAACCTCGAAACACGTGTCCAGGGATGGCTAACGCTATTCACACTTGCACTCACGACACGAGCAAAGGTGTATCCACCGACGCTGACTACAGGGACCACAGTTCTTTGGGGTAACACGCAGGTAGGTCAGCAGTGTGCGACCATTTGGATTTAGTTATTTAGTGGCTCTTTGAGCTGGGGAGTTGACGGGCTCAGGTTACGCACCTGCGTTGCTACGAGAGGTACATACCTGATAATGATTTTAGCAGCCTACACAGCAACCCTGCACTCTTTCCTACTCCCTGCTGATGAGAGGCAACAACCTCGAAACACGTGTCCAGGGATGGCTAACGCTATTCACACTTGCACTCACGACACGAGCAAAGGTGTATCCACCGACGCTGACTACAGGGACCACAGTTCTTTGGGGTAACACGCAGGTAGGTCAGCAGTGTGCGACCATTTGGATTTAGGTATTTAGTGGCTCTTTGAGCTGGGGAGTTGACGGGCTCAGGTTACGCACCTGCGTTGCTACGAGAGGTACATACCTGATAATGATTTTAGCAGCCTACACAGCAACCCTGCACTCTTTCCTACTCCCTGCTGATGAGAGGCAACAACCTCGAAACACGTGTCCAGGGATGGCTAACGCTATTCACACTTGCACTCACGACACGAGCAAAGGTGTATCCACCGACGCTGACTACAGGGACCACAGTTCTTTGGGGTAACACACAGGTAGGTCAGCAGTGTGCGACCATTTGGATTTAGTTATTTAGTGGCTCTTTGAGCTGGGGAGTTGACGGGCTCAGGTTACGCACCTGCGTTGCTACGAGAGGTACATACCTGATAATGATTTTAGCAGCCTACACAGCAACCCTGCACTCTTTCCTACTCCCTGCTGATGAGAGGCAACAACCTCGAAACACGTGTCCAGGGATGGCTAACGCTATTCACACTTGCACTCACGACACGAGCAAAGGTGTATCCACCGACGCTGACTACAGGGACCACAGTTCTTTGGGGTAACACGCAGGTAGGTCAGCAGTGTGCGACCATTTGGATTTAGTTATTTAGTGGCTCTTTGAGCTGGGGAGTTGACGGGCTCAGGTTACGCACCTGCGTTGCTACGAGAGGTACATACCTGATCATGATTTTAGCAGCCTACACAGCAACCCTGCACTCTTTCCTACTCCCTGCTGATGAGAGGCAACAACCTCGAAACACGTGTCCAGGGATGGCTAACGCTATTCACACTTGCACTCACGACACGAGCAAAGGTGTATCCACCGACGCTGACTACAGGGACCACAGTTCTTTGGGGTAACACGCAGGTAGGTCAGCAGTGTGCGACCATTTGGATTTAGTTATTTAGTGGCTCTTTGAGCTGGGGAGTTGACGGGCTCAGGTTACGCACCTGCGTTGCTACGAGAGGTACATACCTGATAATGATTTTAGCAGCCTACACAGCAACCCTGCACTCTTTCCTACTCCCTGCTGATGAGAGGCAACAACCTCGAAACACGTGTCCAGGGATGGCTAACGCTATTCACACTTGCACTCACGACACGGGCAAAGGTGTATCCACCGACGCTGACTACAGGGACCACAGTTCTTTGGGGTAACACGCAGGTAGGTCAGCAGTGTGCGACCATTCGGATTTAGTTATTTAGTGGCTCTTTGAGCTGGGGAGTTGACGGGCTCAGGTTACGCACCTGCGTTGCTACGAGAGGTACATACCTGATAATGATTTTAGCAGCCTACACAGCAACCCTGCACTCTTTCCTACTCCCTGCTGATGAGAGGCAACAACCTCGAAACACGTGTCCAGGGATGGCTAACGCTATTCACACTTGCACTCACGACACGAGCAAAGGTGTATCCACCGACGCTGACTACAGGGACCACAGTTCTTTGGGGTAACACGCAGGTAGGTCAGCAGTGTGCGACCATTTGGATTTAGTTATTTAGTGGCTCTTTGAGCTGGGGAGTTGACGGGCTCAGGTTACACACCTGCGTTGCTACGAGAGGTACATACCTGATAATGATTTTAGCAGCCTACACAGCAACCCTGCACTCTTTCCTACTCCCTGCTGATGAGAGGCAACAACCTCGAAACACGTGTCCAGGGATGGCTAACGCTATTCACACTTGCACTCACGACACGAGCAAAGGTGAATCCACCGACGCTGACTACAGGGACCACAGTTCTTTGGGGTAACACGCAGGTAGGTCAGCAGTGTGCGACCATTTGGATTTAGTTATTTAGTGGCTCTTTGAGATGGGGAGTTGACGGGCTCAGGTTACGCACCTGCGTTGCTACGAGAGGTACATACCTGATAATGATTTTAGCAGCCTACACAGCAACCCTGCACTCTTTCCTACTCCCTGCTGATGAGAGGCAACAACCCCGAAACACGTGTCCAGGGATGGCTAACGCTATTCACACTTGCACTCACGACACGAGCAAAGGTGTATCCACCGACGCTGACTACAGGGACCACAGTTCTTTGGGGTAACACGCAGGTAGGTTAGCAGTGTGTGACCATTTGGATTTAGTTATTTAGTGGCTCTTTGAGCTGGGGAGTTGACGGGCTCAGGTTACGCACCTGCGTTGCTACGAGAGGTACATACCTGATAATGATTTTAGCAGCCTACACAGCAACCCTGCACTCTTTCCTACTCCCTGCTGATGAGAGGCAACAACCTCGAAACACGTGTCCAGGGATGGCTAACGCTATTCACACTTGCACTCACGACACGAGCAAAGGTGTATCCACCGACGCTGACTACAGGGACCACAGTTCTTTGGGGTAACACGCAGGTAGGTCAGCAGTGTGCGACCATTTGGATTTAGTTATTTAGTGGCTCTTTGAGCTGGGGAGTTGACGGGCTCAGGTTACGCACCTGCGTTGCTACGAGAGGTACATACCTGATAATGATTTTAGCAGCCTACACAGCAACCCTGCACTCTTTCCTACTCTCTGCTGATGAGAGGCAACAACCTCGAAACACGTGTCCAGGGATGGCTAACGCTATTCACACTTGCACTCACGACACGAGCAAAGGTGTATCCACCGACGCTGACTACAGGGACCACAGTTCTTTGGGGTAACACGCAGGTAGGTCAGCAGTGTGCGACCATTTGGATTTAGTTATTTAGTGGCTCTTTGAGCTGGGGAGTTGACGGGCTCAGGTTACGCACCTGCGTTGCTACGAGAGGTACATACCTGATAATGATTTTAGCAGCCTACACAGCAACCCTGCACTCTTTCCTACTCCCTGCTGATGAGAGGCAACAACCTCGAAACACGTGTCCAGGGATGGCTAACGCTATTCACACTTGCACTCACGACACGAGCAAAGGTGTATCCACCGACGCTGACTACAGGGACCACAGTTCTTTGGGGTAACACGCAGGTAGGTCAGCAGTGTGCGACCATTTGGATTTAGTTATTTAGTGGCTCTTTGAGCTGGGGAGTTGACGGGCTCAGGTTACGCACCTGCGTTGCTACGAGAGGTACATACCTGATAATGATTTTAGCAGCCTACACAGCAACCCTGCACTCTTTCCTACTCCCTGCTGATGGGAGGCAACAACCTCGAAACACGTGTCCAGGGATGGCTAACGCTATTCACACTTGCACTCACGACACGAGCAAAGGTGTATCCACCGACGCTGACTACAGGGACCACAGTTCTTTGGGGTAACACGCAGGTAGGTCAGCAGTGTGCGACCATTTGGATTTAGTTATTTAGTGGCTCTTTGAGCTGGGGAGTTGACGGGCTCAGGTTACGCACCTGCGTTGCTACGAGAGGTACATATCTGATAATGATTTTAGCAGCCTACACAGCAACCCTGCACTCTTTCCTACTCCCTGCTGATGAGAGGCAACAACCTCGAAACACGTGTCCAGGGATGGCTAACGCTATTCACACTTGCACTCACGACACGAGCAAAGGTGTATCCACCGATGCTGACTACAGGGACCACAGTTCTTTGGGGTAACACGCAGGTAGGTCAGCAGTGTGCGACCATTTGGATTTAGTTATTTAGTGGCTCTTTGAGCTGGGGAGTTGACGGGCTCAGGTTACGCACCTGCGTTGCTACGAGAGGTACATACCTGATAATAATTTTAGCAGCCTACACAGCAACCCTGCACTCTTTCCTACTCCCTGCTGATGAGAGGCAACAACCTCGAAACACGTGTCCAGGGATGGCTAACGCTATTCACACTTGCACTCACGACACGAGCAAAGGTGTATCCACCGACGCTGACTACAGGGACCACAGTTCTTTGGGGTAACACGCAGGTAGGTCAGCAGTGTGCGACCATTTGGATTTAGTTATTTAGTGGCTCTTTGAGCTGGGGAGTTGACGGGCTCAGGTTACGCACCTGCGTTGCTACGAGAGGTACATACCTGATAATGATTTTAGCAGCCTACACAGCAACCCTGCACTCTTTCCTACTCCCTGCTGATGAGAGGCAACAACCTCGAAACACGTGTCCAGGGATGGCTAACGCTATTCACACTTGCACTCACGACACGAGCAAAGGTGTATCCACCGACGCTGACTACAGGGACCACAGTTCTTTGGGGTAACACGCAGGTAGGTCAGCAGTGTGCGACCATTTGGATTTAGTTATTTAGTGGCTCTTTGAGCTGGGGAGTTGACGGGCTCAGGTTACGCACCTGCGTTGCTACGAGAGGTACATACCTGATAATGATTTTAGCAGCCTACACAGCAACCCTGCACTCTTTCCTACTCCCTGCTGATGAGAGGCAACAACCTCGAAACACGTGTCCAGGGATGGCTAACGCTATTCACACTTGCACTCACGACACGAGCAAAGGTGTATCCACCGACGCTGACTACAGGGACCACAGTTCTTTGGGGTAACACGCAGGTAGGTCAGCAGTGTGCGACCATTTGGATTTAGTTATTTAGTGGCTCTTTGAGCTGGGGAGTTGACGGGCTCGGGTTACGCACCTGCGTTGCTACGAGAGGTACATACCTGATAATGATTTTAGCAGCCTACACAGCAACCCTGCACTCTTTCCTACTCCCTGCTGATGAGAGGCAACAACCTCGAAACACGTGTCCAGGGATGGCTAACGCTATTCACACTTGCACTCACGACACGAGCAAAGGTGTATCCACCGACGCTGACTACAGGGACCACAGTTCTTTGGGGTAACACGCAGGTAGGTCAGCAGTGTGCGACCATTTGGATTTGGCTAGCTATATGTAGCTTGGCAATCATGCATCCAATGCCTATCAGTTGCTCTGCCCTTGGTGACCATACCACTCTGGAAACATCCCCAATAGTGTCATCTTGGGGTCTCTCTCAATTGGCAAACCTACTACCACTTCCACTGTATCCAGGATTCTGGCCTAGTATTTTTGGATGATTGGGCAGTCATAACTCACATGCATGAAGTACATAAGGTCGATCTTCATTTAAGGCAGTTTGATTACCCTTCTTTCCCCATCCCCCACAATCTGTCTGAGGACAATAGACCCTATGGGAGGACTTAATATGGATGAGACTTCGGTAGGCCAGGATGAACAGCAGTCTAGACGCCATCTTTTATCACTCAAGGTTCTTCTTCCAATTCCAGGAAGTTTGCTTCCCATTTTTTCTTTTAGGTTCACTGTTGGATCAGGGATGTTTACTACCAATGTTCAGTAATGACAGGAGATACCCTTTCCCCCAAGTACCCCCATAGTGAGCTTGAGCTCCAGCAGGTTAAAATCTGGGTCTGAGGCCAAGCGGCTCGTATAGGTTTCCAAGGCGTGTTATAACTGCAGATAGAGGAAAACTAGGACCTTTGGAGCTCAAAGTCCACCACCAGTTGATGAAAAGATGACATGAGCCCAAAACATCACTCAAATCCTCAACAATACTCAATTTCTAAATCCCTACATCCTTGAACTTTTACCAAGCCAGGACCTATGCCATCGTGATGTTTCCTCAGATAACTTCTTTTTCCATCCCATCCATGTTAAAGCCCCATGCCAACATTCCAGGGGTACTGTCGTTATTGGAGGCATATTTGTTTCAGAATAACCATGATCTGGGGGCAGTCCTAGCATAAGCAGCCTTATTGTTGGAACTTCTCTATCTCTAAAGATCCAAACATTTATTAGAAGCAGCTGGGCTGTCCAATAATATTGTCTTATATTAAGTGTCTCAATTGCCCCATTGTTTGAAGCCTGAATGCATTTCTTTTGTGCTTCTCTCGAGGGGCTCCATCCCTCATGAAGCTGTTCACACTAGTATGTAACTTGGAAAACCATGCTGAGGGAATCTGAAATGGAAAGTTCCATAATGTATAAAAAATCTATGGTAGGGCCACCATTTTAAATGACGTGCCCCCTCCCAACATATTTAAAAGTAATACTCCATCTTGCCATGTGATTCCTGACTTTCTGTGTGAGGGGAGTGATGTTTGTGTCCCAACAGGTTATTAGGTCTCTGGAGATCATCATTTCGAGATATCTGTAGGATCTACACACACATCTAAGGGCACTGTGGCAGTAAAAAGAGATTGGGGGTCTCCCACTAACAGGATCATGACTGACTTTCTCTAGTTCACACCTAGGCTGGACGTCTCTCTGTATACCTCCAAGATCTGCATCAGCCTGGAGACAGAAAGCTCTGGCCGCTATACATAAAGGAGGACATTGCCTGCATGCAAGAAAATAAGGTCTCCAAAACCACCATCCCACTTCAACCCCACAGCTGCACATCCCTCCTTATCCCTTCAGCCAGGAGTTCCAATAATTAAGGTGAAAAGGAGGGGAGGGAGGGCAGCCGTGGCGGATGCCCACAATATTAGAAAAGACCTAGACCATGCACTATGAATCCGAACTCTCGCCCATGGAGAGCAGTACATCAGTTTTACACAATTCCAATAGTGTGGGCCAAAGTTCATCTGCCCCAACACACTTGTAGAAAAGGCCATTCAAAGGAGTCAAAGGCCTTTTCAAAATCGAGCTGTATCAGAGGCATCGGCTCTGTCATGCCCCCTAGGTTTTCCACTACTGTGTTAAGCCTCAGGATACAATGTTTAGTTTCTCTGGGTGGCATGAAGCCACTTTGGCCATTTGTTACAGGGGTCTGAATAATCCTCAACAATCAATTATCCTGGCCCTTCGCCACTTCTTTGACATCAATATTGATCAAGGAGATCGGCCTGTATGAGATGCAGCTCTGCAGTGTTTTGTCGGGTGTGGGAATCACCATCACAGTGGCACCACATATATCTGGGGGGCGTTCCTTTGTCTGGAGGGCCTTCTTACACATAGCCACCATGGGTAAAATCAAGCTAGCATCATACTTTTTGATGAATTCTATGGCAAACCTGTTAAAGCCCGGGACCTTCCCTGAGGGCATGCCCTTTATGACCAACATCAGTTCATCCTCTGTAAGTGGGGAATCTAATTCAGTCCTATCAGCCAAGGAGAGCAGCAAGGGCATTGTCAGGTCTTTGACTATTGGGAAATGCCTTTCAATCAAGTCAGGTTAATGTGACTGGTAAAGTGTTCCATAGTATATCTCAAAAGCATCAGCTTTCAAATGATGAAGGAGGTTTGGCTGATTACTATATTTTAGGCAAAAATGACAGTACATACATCATTTGTGTGGCTGAGAAAGAAGACATACATTTAACTAAGGCTTGAGCATATTACTTGCTATTAGATCGTACAATCAAGAAAATAGACATAGTTACAATAGGGTGGGGAAGAAATCCCTCACTTTTTTCAAGATACATTTGCAGTGCAGTTTTGAATTCTTGTGGGAGGGTAGGCCGAATGCCTGGTGCTTGGTAGCACCAATACTCTTGGCCTGCAAGGTTGAATGATTATAACTTGATGGCGTCCCTAGGTGGCTTAGGTGTAACTAGAATGTTCAAACTAGTGGATCATGGGTTTCGAACTGGTTTATATTGGGATAGGATGTAGGAAAGGAAGGGGCATATTATCAAGGACGAAGTTAAAATTATCGCCGCTTTAGTTGCAGAAAACCGCCGCTAAAGCGGCGATAACGGACTTGATAATATGCCCTGGAGAATTCCAATAGAAGCCCATGTTCACACCAGAACATGGGCTTCTATTGGAATTCTCCAGGGCATATTATCAAATCCATTATCGCTGCTTTAGCGGCAGTTTTCTGCCGCTAAACCGGCTATAATTTTTAATGCCGTCCTTGATAATATGCCCCATAGTTTGCAGCTGAACCATTTATTGCTTTAAAAACAAGAGTCTGGAACTTAGGTAAGGCCTCGTTCTTAGCTGTGATCAAGATGGCTTGGTGGCGCTAACAATAAGTCGGTATATGCTTGGGTGAGTTGTAGTGCGTTTGTGCAGCACATTATGTGAGCTTATCACACGGAGCAAAGGAGTACTGCTCAGGGCAACTAGAAGGTTATTTCAAAAGTTCAGTTTGGTAAATAAATAATCATAAGTCAATTTTTTTTTTAGTTTGTTACACAGCACGTGTTTGTTTCATAAATATATATACAGTAATAGAGAAGGTGCTGGGAAAGCTATGCTGGCAATAAACGCTTTTGGGGCAGATGTACGACCGATTTTTGCAGTCGCAAACAGGAATTTGGACCATTTGCTACTGCACAATAGGTCAGCCCCTTGTACAAACCATATTTTGCGAGTCGCTAACCTATTGGCAACTCGCAAAATATGGTTTACGACTCGCTATTAGGAAGGGGCGTGCCAGGGGCGTGCCTTCCTAATAGCCAGTCTCACACCTATGTATGATTGTTTTGCGACTGCATTTGCGGTGGCAAAACACTTGCAGTTTACCACCCTTTTCTAAAGGGTGGTGCGCCACTTGCAAATAGGAAGGGATCCCCTGGGGGCCCCTTCCCCTTTGTGCATGGGTGCAAAAATATTTATTAAGAGCAGGCATTGGTCCCAGCGACCACTGCCTGCCTTTAAAAAATGAAACTGACAAGTTTCATTTTTCTTTTTTAAATGAATCCTGTTTTCCTTTAAGGAAAACGGGCTGCATTTCATAAAAAAACAACTGCTTTATTGAAAAAGCAGTCACAGACATGGTGGTCTGCCGACCCCAGGAGGCCATCATCCCTGTGAGTGCTGGCCATTCCCAATGGGGTTGCAAATTGCGCTTGCCTTATGAATATTGATGAGGCATGCAATTTGCAACCCAATTTGGAATCGCAAACAGTGTCTGAAACACTGTTGTACATTGCATTTAGCGAGTCGCAAATTGCGAGTCGCAATTTGACCCAATTTGAGACTCGCTAAATGCAAGCGTCGTACATCGGGCCCTTTATTTAAAAAAATTAACTAAATCAAACCCCAAGAGTTTTGGCTGAGGCGGCGGTTTTTGAGAGGTATTATGAAGGTGAATGGCCAGAGATGGAGATGTGGGTGCTGTTTTAGAGTGAAAAAAAAGGACTTCAATTTTAGAAGAGGTCGGCAGGAGATTACAGTGTACAACCTAGGGAAGGACAAAATGATTTGAGTGTCATTAGCTTCAATGTGGTAGGATAAACCGAACGAGGCGATAGAATCCCCGAGGGAAGTGATGTGGCGTGAGAAAAGAAAAGGGCAAGAACAGAGGCTTGTAATTGCCTCTGATGGAGGAGTGGATGTTGACATCTTCGAGTCACAGGCAAATGAGAATGAGTGATTAGAGAGGTCTGAAATGAACCTGCTGTGTGCTAGGACTGTAATGCGTTGTGAATTTAGATAGGAGAGTAGAGCAAGGTGGGTAACTGTGTGAAAGGTTGAGACTCGCTCTAAGAGCGTGAGGAAGGAAAAAAGTCGATTGTGATGGGCAATGGTGATGAAGGTGGATACATATGAAAGTGTGGCTTCCGTAGAGTGTAAGATATGGAAGACAGATGACTGTGAGAGGGCCAAATGATCCTAACAGAAAGGAGATTCAGGGGCAGATTTACGAGCCCCTTGTGCCACTTTTGCGCCGTTGTTGCGTCACTTCTGTGATGCAGCAGCGGCGTAAACCATGCACCACGTTGCGCCCTATTTACAACGTGACGCATCTAGGGAGATGTGTCACGTTGTAAAGCCCTGTGCCACATGAAACCTGCGTCAAGTTTCATGTGGGCGTTCCAGCGCAGTGGGTGGGCGTTGCGGCGCAGTAAAACCTTGGAAAAGTGCCTGAGTGAAATCTACAAGATTCCACTCAGTCACGTTTCCGATGCCGCTGAGTCAAATCCTTGCGCCTGCTTGAAGCAGGCGTAAGGCGTGACGCACCACGTTATGTATGGGCAGGCCACGAGCACTGCTGGAGTTGTGTCGCGCTTGCGACACGACTCCAGCAATGCGCCACCCTTCTGCCGGGAGATGCGTCACGCATCTGTTTATCCTTGCGCCACGATGCGCCGCATAGTAAATGCGGCGCATCTGTGGTGGCACAGGGTAAACTTGTGTGACGTATCTTACCTGGCGCATCCCTGCTGATTTGCAGGGATGCTCCAGTCGTCATAAATCTGCCCCTCAGTGTGCAAAGCGGCGGAGTTGAGATACCGGACAATACTTTGAAGGGGATAAGGGATAAGACATAGGTTTTTAGAAACGATAGAATCACTGAAGATTTGAAACAAGTTGGGTTTGAGAGGAAATATTTGAAGAGAGGTCAAGCAGAGAACAGAGGTGGGTGTTGGCAAGAAGTGTCATAGTCTGATGACCAAAAAGATCAGATGGTGCACAGGAGAGGTTGTACATTTTGTTCATTGAAATTAGTTCAAATCGGCATGTTGTGGTGAAGTGTGAGAGTATAATGGGGTGAGGTTAGAATGCGGTGTGGATGTTAAAGTGGTGAGCAATCAGAAGCTTGGTCAAGTTGTTTCGTTTGGTAGTGACTTTTCAAAAAGTATGTGGTGAATTAATTGTGAGGTGTTGAGGTTTTTCCTAATATGAAGGTTTACCATTTTCAGTGGTGTTGATTAGCCTGTCAGTGGCTTGTTTGTATTCCTCAAGAATAAATGTGGTCTTGTTTCTCCACCATTTACGTGATAATGCTCTCATTTTGGAATTAAGAATATGAATTCTAGGAGATTTTGACTATACTGCAGCAGGAGGTAAATTAATAATGCAATTAACAAGTAGGAGGATTTCACGAAAGCACAACAAGAATGGGAGCATAGGTGAGAGGTCAATTGTGCTCACCCCTCGTGTAGACTAGGACGTTTGTCTGTTCCAGTGGGGGCTAGCAAAAAAGAGACCCATGTGGTGAACTCGCCGCCTGAGGTAGCCTAGAGTGCCCCAGTGGAGAAACCAGTGCTACACAATGAAGGTACTTCAGAGAAGTGCATGTTTTGGCCATGCATGCATCTCAAATAGTTAGGCATGAGGGGGGCCCTGTGTGTGCACCATTGTGCTGAGTACTCCCAGGGAAATGACTGCTGCTGCTAAGGCTCAGCGTGAGCTAAGCCATGTAATCATATCATGGGGCAGAAATGCAGCTGAAAAATGCTAGCATTCGACAAAGTCTTATGAGAAGTCTGGAAACACCTTGCTGCCAATAGCAAAGATCTGGTTGTCGGCAGCGTACAGACTACGTGTGCGTGTTGACAGCTCACTCGACCTACACAGTTCCTGCATAGAATATGCTTGCAGTCCAGAGCTACCACTACTTGATTTTTTGCCAGGTAGGGCCACAGGCCCACATAGTTACAATGCCGCCCACGAAAAGTGTAAATGGTGCAACAGTTGAGATACCAGGGCTACAGATCATAACATTCACTTTAAAACAGTTTGCTGTTTCTCACAAAGTAAAAACTAAGGAAACACCATCCAAGTCTGTTCTGAGTTTGCTAAAAATGTGATCTATTTTTCGGCAAGGTGTTTGTGTAATACATTGGGAGGAAAACATCCCAATATTTAAAGTCTTTGGTAGCACATCTCATCTGCTGCTCTTCGAATTAACTACTAATGCATAACCTTGTGAGCAGATGAACTTCACTTTTGATTTCCCCATTCTTTCAAATGGGCCACCAAATACAATTCTGTAATGACCTTTCTCTATTTTAGCAATCATAAGAGTATCACCAGAGCACATGAGTTTTATTGACTCCTTGCCATACAGCAGATGGGATGGCATAAAGGGCAACTCGGTCTAGTTTCTCTTGTTAAATTAAAATGTTTTGAAATGACGCATTTGGTAATAACACATGCTTCAGCCCTGTCATATTATACCGTGACCACAATGACGAATTTAGACCCAAATATGGAGATCAAAAGCCTTCTCAGCATCTAATGAAATCACAGCAATTCACTCTGTGCAATCAGCTGTGAGATTCTGAATGTCAAGAAGCAGCCATGTGCCATGCACTCTGTTCCTCCCTTAATGAAACCCACCTGTTGTTTACCAGCTAAGGCATGTACCGACCACATCTTTCAACTGTACTTTTGCATATATTTCCATCCATACTAATTAGGAATATAGGCGTGAAACTGTGACACTCATCGGCGAGTTTTGCAGTATTATGTACATTGAGATCAACAATGGTGGCTGGTGACTTTTAAAAGTGGTGGGCATAATCCTTGGCTCGAATTCCAAAGGGCTTTTTCTTGAAGGGTTCTCTCACACTTTCTTGCACTAAGTTTACTGTCTCACTCTGACTCATATATAAACAGTAGAGAGAGACCCCTTCGACTGAAAACAAAGGGACTGGAGTACTAGCTAATAGTTTAAGTAAAGGTATCCCTTTGTGTGCTAGAGCGTGAAACAATGTTATCTGCACATATTGTACTATACTAAGTTAAAAACATTATTTTTATCACAGCCAACATTTAGGTCAAAAAATATTTTTATTGCATTTTTTTCATTAAAAACCTAATCACATAAACATGTAATACAATTTTCTTTAAAACCAAAAATAAATTTTTCATTAAAAACATTACATCAATAGTATAAAAACATTACAATATTATTCAATAATCACAATTTTAACACAGAGAAAAACCTATGAAAAAAGACACTATAATTTGTCATCAATTAGACAGATCACATGGAAAGGTATATACACTCGACCTGGATGAGTTATATAATTTCAACTGCAGGTCAGAGTGGTTCCACAGATTCTGCCACACAGAAACAAAGGGCGTCGACGCGTTTCGATGGTATTGAATTATTTTTCCATCTTTATCAAGACTAGTAATGTGGATCTCTCTGTTAGTCACTGGATTGGTTATTACAGCTACCCTGTAATTAGAAATTGTAACTTTTATTTCTTTAAAATAATCGATGTTGGTATACACTTGCTTCTCACCATAGGTAACCTTTCAGTGATGCTCCTTAATTTTCGATTTATTATGGAGAGAATCTTTTGATAATCCGTCTATTTAATTTTCTTTTGGTAAACGTACAAATATGCCTTTTTGTTTTGGGTATAATGGAGAAGGAATTGATCTCTTTTCTTATGGAAATTCTGCAGCTTCTATGGAATCAGATGAAGCTCCTCCCCTTAGTTCTCTTTAGTTCATAAACTTCAAGTATGAAGAAACAGGGCGCAGTGCTGCGTGCGTCTCCTCTCCTCCGTACGATGACTCACTCAGTATCACTTGGTTTTACTAATTTACACAGTGTCACTAATTCTACTCTGACCCACTCTCTCTCACTCAGTCCCACTTAGTCCCACTCATTCTCACTCATTCTGTGACTCAGTCTCGCACACAGTAACACTCAGTTACACTCACTGCCATTCTTCCTCACTCGCTCAGATTCATGCTCACACATACTGGTACTTACTGTTACTCATTCTCACTCACTCTGTCTCATTACTTCACTGACTCACTCTCACTTTAGCTCACACAGAAACGTGCTCACAGTGCTGGAATGGCGCAGGCAGCTTCATGCACCTGTGTCCGCAATCAAACAATGTCACTAGCTGCATCAGTTTGTTGCTGAACCCGAATGAATAATTATTCACTCATGATACAACAAACATTGACCACAAAGAAGGGTGTAGTGCAGCTGTGGAGCCCATAAAGTAGAGCCGCCACTGGTCCAGGGACACCTTTCCATCAAACCAATCCATCGACTCAATCATCCATCCTTCCATTTATCCATCCTGTTTCATCCATCCATTCATCCATCCTTTTACTCATCCATCCACCCTTTTGCTCCATCTATCCATCATTTTACTCCATCCATCCATCCATCAATCATCCTACCTTTGGCTCATCCATCATTCCACCCTTTCACTTAGCCATACGTCCATCCACCCTTTTTTTTTGTTAACTTTATTTACCAGTTTCAGAATGAAAGCAATACATCGTTCCAGCTCCAGTTTCATGACAGTTAATAAAAGACAATACATATTACAGTGATCATATGATGCATGACAATCAATATCACAGAAGGATTGATAGTCCATTCAAGCAAATGTACATCCACATGTTGTGCTAACTCCCTCACCACATCTCCAGCACCTGTACCTACAGAGCAAGCAACACACAATATGGGAAACAGTCATATTTTGTAATGAATAGAGCACGAACATCTGTCTATTGTGTGGTGGGATTTGGATCAACCAATGCCTTCAGGCACCAGCCCGGAGTCAAGGCGTGTGTCAGGTTGAGATTGTGGTGCAGCCTTGTATTGTTTAAGAGGGCCCCTAATGTCACATGGGCAGGATGTTCTGGGCAGAGTGGAGGTGTACAAGTCATAATTCAGGTTACAATATGCCACACTGTTTAGCCAGTCTTTGCTCGTTGGTGCCACCTTTCTCCCCCATTTTAACGCTATTTCTCTTTTTGCTAGAAGCTACCCCAAGGCAGTGAATTTCCGGACTGATTTGGGAATATTGCTCACATACCCCAATAGTGCCATTTCCGGTGTGGGGTCAAGGGCCAAGCCTATCATTTTCCCAAGTATGTGATATATTTCGGTCTGATACGTACTGATTTTTCTGCAGGTCCAAGCGTGGTGCGCAAAATCGACATGCGGGGATTTGCACTTTAGGCAGTAGTGGGATCTGTCAGGGTCTATTTTATGGGTCATCTCAGGTGTGATGTAAATTCTGTGGAGGAATTTGAAGTAAATAGGTTTGTGGCGGCTATTCAGGGAAACCGCCTTGGTTTGCAGGCAGCACGCAGTTCATTGGTCATCAGTAATTGGGTGCCCTAGATCCGCCTCTCACGCGGCCCGCACTTTAGCATCATGGACTGGTATCAGCTCTGCACAGGATCTATATAGTTTGAAAATCAGGTGGTCCCCAGTGTCCCTGTCTATAACTATAGACAAAGGAGTGAATGGGGGGGTTCGACAGGGAAACCAGAGATCTGGCCCGTATAGTGGCTCGAAGCTGTGCAAGCACAAATGTATCCATAAACGATGCCTCGGTAAACTTATCTCCGTCCGAGACAGAAAAGACTTGATCATCAATGTATACGTCCCCTATGGTATTCATATTGAAATGAGAAAGGGTGCGCTGCACTATCCTCTCTCCAGTGATGGGTATCCACCGTTGATTTGGGACCGGTAGGCTCGGTGAGTACAGTGGCGGTGAGCCCAATATCGGAACTACTTTGAGCCAAGCCCAGCTGGCAGTGGAGACCGTCTGAATATCGAGAGGGTCGTGGGGGTAGCCCAGAGGTAAGACAGTGCGTAATGTATCTGGAAGGACTAAGTCTGCTTCCGGATGCAAGTATGAGATTCGGGAGTCCGGGTGGAACCAGGCGTGCGCATAGCAACACTGAACGACCAAATAATGTAGCTGAAAATTAGAAACTCCGAAACCACCCTTATGATATGGGAGCGTCATGATCTCCCAACTAACTTTGGGGCGTTTGCCCCCCCAAGTCAGCCGAATGAGGTGGGTGCTTATGGATTTTAAAAAACGATTCGGCATTGGAATAGGAATATTATTGAATAAATACAGGAATTTTGGCAGGATGATCATTTTGATCAGCGCAATACGCCCAGCAATCGAAAGTGAAAGTTTGAGCCACCAGTCCACCTGTTTCTCTAGTGTGTGTATCGCCGTGCCATAATTTGATAATATGATTTCATTGGTTTGTGAGTGTATGTTTATTCCCAAGTACCGAACGGAGTCCGAGCACCAGGTTAGCGGGTAGTCGCACTCCCAGCGGACTGGGCCTGCGGTGAGGGGGAATATCACCGACTTGTGCCAGTTTACCCCAAGGCCTGAGAATCCACAGAATCAGATGATCTCTCTGATGAGAGGATCCAAATAATTTTGGGGGTCCCTGACATATGGGATAATATCATCCGCATGTAAGGATGCCAATAGCGGCCCAGTGTTAAATGAGAGTCCTCTGTGGAGATTGCGCTCCTGGCAGTGTCAAATGAGTGGGTCCATCGCCAATATAAAAAGCAACGGGAACAGGGGGCAGCTCTGTCTGGTGCCGCGGGAAAGCGTGAAGGAGCAGGAGAGCGTACCGTTTAGATGCAGTCTGGCTGTAGGGGCCGAGTACAGCAGCGTTGTGAGGTTGATTAACCCAAGGGGCATGCCCAGCCTGCGCATGACTGTCCATATAAACGGCCACTTCCATCCATCCACCCTTCGTCCCATCCATCCATCCATTCATACATTGCTCCATTTACCCCTTCACTCAGCTATCCATCCTTTCACTCACTCATCCATCTATGCCTCCATCCATCAATTCACCCTTTCACTCATCCATTCATCCTTTGATCCAGACATCCAGACATCCGTCTACCCTGCCTTTCACTCACCCATCCATTTGCTTTACATACATCCATACTTTCCATCCTTCCATCCACTCATTCATCCATTAAAACTTCCACTCATCCATTCATCCTTTAACTTATTCTACCATTCACCCAGCCTTTCTCTCATCATCCATTAACCCATCCTCTCACTCCATCCATCCATCCATCCATCCATCCATCCATCCATCCATCCATCCATCCATCTATCCACCCTCCCTTTCACTCATACACCCTCCCTGCCTTTCAATCTTACATTCTTACATCCATCTTTCACTTATCCATCCATCCATTCATGCATCCATCCACTCATCCATCCATTAACCTTTCCACTCATCCATCCATACTTTCACTCATTCTGCCATCCATCCAGCCTTTCTCTCATCATCCATCAACCTATCTGTTCACTCCATCCATACATCTATCTACCCTCCCTTTCACTCATACACCCTCACTGCATTTCAATCTTCCATTCTTACGTCCATTTTTCACTCACTCACTCATCCATCCACCCACCCATCCATCCATCCATCCATCCATCCATCCATCCATCCATCCATCCATCCATCCATCCATCCATCCATTCACCCTTCCTTCCACTCACTAAATATGAGCCTTTGTCTGCCGAACTGCAAATAGAAGAGGCTCATCAAGAACCCCACCCCACTGTAGCTGCAAAAACAGTAGGGGTGGTTGACGCCACCCCTGATGCAGGCAGAAGCTTTACTGCGCACTTACCTATTAGTCCACAAGTGCAATTGTGGTCTGCAACTTGTTACTTCACTCTCTTGGGCCTCTATGGTCAACATAAGGTGCACTCTGCTGTGCTCAGCTCCATAATATGTTTTTCAAAGTGAAACCAAATGCAGTACTAAACACATGTCACAGCCAGGAGAGCAGTCCCCTGCACCCCTCCTATAGCCTGCCTCTCTGTGATGTCCAACAAATTGTTGCCGCCACCTCCCTCCTTGTTTCATCGGCCTGCCCCACTGCCAGCCATTGAAGTGGCTGCAGTGCAGTGGTGACTCCTCCGCTAAGGCGGAGGAGCGTTATCCACTGCTTTTAAGCAGTGTGACGAAAGGAAAAATAAAATTATAATAACTTGTTATTTTCATTTTATTGTTTCCAGCTGCTTTGCAGGCGGGCGGGGTAGCTCTGCTCCCAGAGCAGGGCAGGGGAGTAGTGGTTTGTCCACTCCAAGTGCGCATAAATGCTTGGCTGGCCCTCTGGGGATAGGCAAACAGTCATGCCTGCATTATAGCCTGCGTGGAGAACACGCTCAGGCCCTCACCTCTGTCTGAGATCCGAACCACGGCACTCAGACCAATCACAACGCTGCATTGCAGTGCTGCGATTGGTCAGGGTAGCCTGGGTGTGCTTCCTGGTTGCTGTTCGGCCCGATATCCACGGAGGAGAGACAGAGCAGGGACGGGGCGATAAGGTAAGTGTTTTTTAGTTTTTTTACATTCCCCTTCCTTCTCCTCCCCCAATCCCCCACCTCCAATCCGTGCCGGCCGCCACTGAGTGGCAGAGTTTTGTAACTCCTCCCAGGGCCACTGTTTATGCGCCCGAAAAGCAACTGGATCACTTGCTTTCTAATTCATCATTCCCTCTCTTGTGGTGTCACTGCTGTATCTTGTGCCTGCAGGTCGAAGATACCCTCGCCCGGCTGTCACTTGCACAGTGGGACATCTGCAAAGTTCATTAGAGTTCACCCAAGAGTTTCAGCACACTCTTAGAGCAGTGATTTAATTTCAGCTGCCCTGTGTTTATTTCCCTATTCTTTCCTCTCCCTGGAGGGTGGAAGGGAAACACCCCTTTTGCCCACGAACAGCAGTTGCTCCTGGAGATCAAGGTCCTACTTGTAGGATGAGACAAGCTGCATGGACTACATTAATCGAACAATTATACAATGTCCACATCGGCGCCATGACAGCAGTATTTAGCTCTCTACAAACACAAGTTAAATTACAATATTACAATATTTTAATATAAAGTTCTATAAACTTGGGGGGGGGGGGTGGTTCGTGCATGCATCCCCCTAGTGGCAATCAGTGCTCTCTCCTTACAGCTCCATTTATTTCAAGGAAACCGTGCCACGATGAGCTTGTTTTTATTTCAGCAACTGGATTGAATACACTTTTTTGTTTCACTAGAAACTAAATTTTTCCTAGAGTACCTAACATAATGTTTTATATTAGTACTGAAGTTTCAGCTTGAATAGTGCATCCCTGAAGATGCTTAACTTAGTACCCCCTCGTTCAAGTTGATGTTCACAGGATAATGCTTACACTTACCAACCAATGATCAATTTAGGTTCCTTCCCTGTCAGGACAATGTTTTATTTCTTTTAAAGGAGCAATCCATTATGATCCCATGTGCCTATATTTTCTTGAAGTCCAGAGTCCAACACATTTAGGGCCTCATTACGAATTGGCTGGCAATGAGGCAGAGATACTTGAGGGACGGAATTTAAATTCCCCGCCAGCATCTCTGCTGCAAAGTCTTGCCCTTACAAGTGTATCCCCCAAAATGGGCAATGATTGCTCAGGCCAAGATTTACTGGGTGCTTTACCGGGCAGTTATTTACTATTTCTTCATTAAAACAATCCAGACATTTTCCGACTGCTCTGAGAAGGTAGAAAGTGTCTGCAGCACTCCTGGTGTGGGGTGAGAGGAAAGGAGAGATGTCAAAAGGGAGCCTGGATTGCTAAAGCAGGCGTGCGGGGCCCAGGCAATGATGCTGTGCTCAGCCACAGTCACCACCCTGCGGCACGTCTTACAGGCCCAGTGTTTCCAGCCCCGTAATTATCCGGTCTGGAGTTTTCAGACTAGATCATTATGTGCACAAAAAGACTTGTAATCGAGACTTTGGCTGTTTTACCAGGAGTTAGTGCTCTGGGTAAAATAACTCAACTCGTCATGAGGCCCTTGTGGAGTCATTTAAACTTTGGTGGGGTGTCTCTCAACATGCAACTAGGTACTTTTCCCCTCAAATGTCTGCTGTCTCAATGGCAGAAAAAAGAGAGCGCAGACCAGCTTGCCCTGCCATGGCACCGTGGGGGAACTGTTGTCATTAATGTTCATCTTGGAGATAGGCACTTAGGCCCGGATTTACTCCTCAAAACAAATTGCTGCGCCACGCTACATGAAAGAGAGAGCAGAAATGCAACATATCCAGTCGCCGCCAGTGCAGGTAAGAGCAGCGGGGTGGGGGGGGGGGGACGCGGGGGGGATGAGTCGACAAACGAGCGCAAGGTAAGCGTTTCACTTTTTTAAAATTGTATTTTCCCTCCTCGTAGTCTGTCGAATCACCCCCCACCCCACCACGCCCACTGCCCACCGCTCTTACCTGCACCGGCTACGACTGGATATATCTACTGAGATGTGGTGCCCTTCTGCTCTCTCAAAGTGCTGGAGCACTTCAGACAGCTAATCGCCAATGCGGGCACCCTGGTGCCGTGGTGCAAGGGTGCTTGTGTTACAGGAATGATTGCTGTTGTGCAGGAAAGGATGCCTTTCTGCAGAAAAACAATCCTTAGAGGCAAATTCTTCTTTCTATGTGTGCTGAATGCAGCTCAAATGGAAAGAGGACGTAAAAAGGAGAAATGAAGATATTTCTCCTTGTAACGCCTCTTTTGGGCTGCTGCACCATTTTGGTGCAAACCCAGGTTTACTGTCTTTAGTAAATTTGGATTTGTGTCGAATCACATAGGCGGATGCCTGGGTATGCCCATGCTCCACCCATGTAACGCCTACCCGATGCATTATTACACAATGCAGCACAAGGCGCTGCAATGTGTTACTTTTTTACACAAAGCTGCACAAGGCGACACAAATCTGCATAGCTTTATACATCTCTACTAGCATTTCGCAGTGTGACTGTGCCAAAAAAGAGGTGCAACCTACACACAAAATGCTAGTAAATCTGGGCCTAAACATTCAGGTCCTTTTCCATGAATTACAATAGAAAATGTTTTCCACACACTAAAATCTTTCTCTCAGCATGTGGACGAAATTTTAAAACTTTTCTCTCCAGGACTACTATAATTACAATAACAGATCCATACAGAAGGGAAACCAGAGGAAATTGCATTACATGCGGCGACCTTAAGTGGGCGACACCGTTGTCATCAGCACTAGGTGCACCTAAAAGGTGTTGCTGATGGAGGAGCATTAAGGACACAGAAGAGATCCATCCTGTAAATGGGGCAGAGATCCTTTATTGGCCGAAGACTCATTCAGCAGAAGGCAGTGGTGAAAGGCGCATGGTAAAATGAGGAATGTTATAGCATAAGCAAATGGAGCAGCCGGCTGTGATACAGCGATGATCCACTTGACGTTTTCAGGTGAGGAGTGTCAGACTGTGAGTATCTGAGAAACAGCAGGCTGTGATTACAGGACGGAGGACAGGATGTGTTAAGGCGATGATAGAATTGTGTGATGAAAGAGCAGAGAAAGGCTGTGGCACATTAAGGAGCCGCACACTTCGAAAATATGATGAAGAGATGGCCGTACCGAAATGAGGCGACCGCAGTTACTAGGATGATGAGCTGAAGCTGTAATGAAATGAGAATTGTAATAGGTTGTTGGAGAAAGTTTGGAGAGAAGTTGTGAAGAAGGGGAGCTGCGCGTTGTGCTTAAAGGATGAACTTCAGTATGAGATTCATGGGAAACAGAAGGCTTTAATAAAAAGCTGAGCAGCTCCATGTGAGTAAGGGAGTGGCTGAGTGTGATTAGGTATGTGAGTGAGTGTGCAGTACTCTGCCTATTACTCATGGGCTTTGCTTCCACAAGGAATGCAGACCTCTTTTATTTATGGTCAAGGCTAGTTTTAAGTTGAGATGCGAAGGGCAGACATATATTATAGGCCTGGTGAAGGACGAATCCAGAGGTGAGGATCCTTAAAAGTGTTTTCCTGTCCAGTAGAGTATTTAAAATAGGATATTATAAAGGTGATTTTCTTTTAAACCCTAAGTTGGCCCGAGAAAGCAAAGATTCACGTTTTTTCCACATATCAGACAGATTGTTGGTGAAAACTTATAAGGTTAAGTAATAGGGTAAAGGTGTCTGAGATATGTCCCCAAAAGCCAGAAAACTGAACAAGGGCTATATTTTGTGCCCACTGAAGTTGAAAAAGGCTTTAAATGGAAATACGTGCCTATAAGGAATTCGCTTCTACAACTCGTTACTGCACTCGCTCATGCAGCCCTACCTTTAATAGGCAGGAAGAGGTAAATGTGGTATAGTGTCCACCAGAGCTGCCAACTTTGGAAGTGGGGAACCAGATTGGAAGTGGCAAACCAGATTGTATATTTAGTTCAACGCCCTGTGATTCTTGGCAAATCATTTAATCTTACTGTGCCTTAAAAAAAAATTCTAACTATGTGTGATTTAATTTGGTGCTCATATAAATGTGCTCTGATGCCCTTGAGTTTAGTTTGTGCTACACAAAATTACAAAAATAAAATGAGGATGCTCTTTATAGGCCAAACCTCAAAACAAAAGGACCAAGGGTCTGATTACGAGTTTGGCGGATGGGATACTCCATCACAAACGTGACAGATATCCTGTGCACCGTATTACAAGCTCCATAGGATGTAATCGAATTGTAATTCGGCAGATGGGTATCCGTCACGTTTGTGACAGAGTGTCTCAACCAATAAACTCGTAATCAAGCCCTAAGAAAGTGAAGGGGCTTTTTCTATTATTGACATTGCAGTTGGCTAATAAAAAAGGGTAATGAAAGGTAGAGTTTTCAAGCTACATGGGCAGCCCAATAAGGATGCCATGTGTTTTTTTCTGGTTCTTCTACAGTAAGGTCTGAGCTGTCCAAGTGTCCTTGTCTTCAAAGGACGTACCGGATCTGATTCCTGGATTGATTTGGCTTTTGTGTAGAGTCGATGTACAACCATTTGTCATCCTCTCTGAATTGATATGTGATCCCAGAACCATAAATAAGGAGGGATTAGATATAGATGAGAAATGATATAAAACTTGGAAGACACTGAAAGTTACATGAGAGATGGTGGACTATATCAAGCAAGTTGAATAATTCACCCAGTTCTGAAGGATTGATGCGACTCAAAGTGATGCATTACCAGAATTGTGGACAATGGTGTGAATATGATCAATAATAACTCTGTGGTCACTATTTTGAAAATGATGGAGCATGCGAGTTTACAGGAAAGGCTATAAAGCCCTGAGAACCCAAGGCAATGAAAAACGAGAAGCAGAGATGAGAATGCATAAGGCTGTAAAAGATTATTGTTCTTTTATTGATAGCCAATCTTGCATACACATCAATGGCAGAAGCAGTTTTCACGAGATCCTCTCGAGAGACATATGTCCCGAAATTACAACATCATGGACAGATGGTGGAAGAAACCCGTAAAGTCAACTTTTACATCTTGATAGAAAACAGATATTATAAAAGTGTCAGGTAAACAAGTTTTGCAGGAAATCTGCCCGAGTTAGCATGCGTGGGTCGAAAGACAACATTGTGAAAGTACATTTACTCCCCAGATGTCTGACCTCAACCACCTTTCACTGCTATCCATGGAGAAGAGGAGGCTGTTGATGGCTCTGGCAGGATAAGAAAGAAGCAGCACAAACAAGCGATGAGAGAGCTGGGGAGGGCAGACTGTGAGATGTTCCGACAGGGTGACCAAAACCAGGAAAAAACTCTACCGCCGAGGGCTTCTCTGAGGAGCCGTGAAACTGAGGCTCTCATGGCCACGAGAGTGAACCGTGACATCCGCTGGCTCAGTGTTTCCTACAGGAGCTTGTATGGGGCAGAGCACCCTGAACCGATTACCTTGCAGTTAGATAAACTCAAATACTTTATTGCACCATTTTAACAAGTACCTAACATTTTCTCATTTAGGCGCTTCATTGGTGAATAATGAAAACAGAACTTAATTACCCCCTTAAGTAGTTATGTTTTCACAATGGAAATGCTGAACTACCCCTGCTCGCAGTACATTGAGTTTTTAATTTTCTGCTCACATTGGTTTTATTATTTGAATTTGCCATATTTTATTGTAAATATTTTCCTAACAAGAATGAATCATGCAAAAGTGTGTTAATTGTAATTGAATGTCAATTATAACAAAAGTTGCCACAAGCTACATAATTAGGAGGAACAGCAGAGTATGAAGAAATCAGACATGATCAAACAAGAGAACGGTCCGTGGTCAATCAAAGAACAGTAACAGTATTTTGTGATAAAATGTGGAGCAGCAGACTGTGGTAAAATGTGGAGTAGCAGTCTATAGCTAGGGGCAAAATCAAGTCGTCTTTCATATTATGAAGAATAGCAGAATATAATAATGTGAAGAGCAGCAGTACTTCTAGCACCAGATATCCAGGAACAGTGTGAAGGCCGAAGTAATGAACGAGAAGTGCTGACACACAGTGGAGCCATCGCATTACCATTTCCAGGTATATAGAGGTACTCGATGCAATAGCATTAGTATTATCTTCACAAAAAGTTCAGGAGAAGTGTGGCAGCAGCAAACATAAGGAAACAACAGGATCTGAGGCCAGCATGCACAGGGCCATATTCTCAATGAGCTATCTCCGAGTTAACGTCACTTTAGCGCAGCCAAAGTCGCGATAAATGTATCTCCCCATTCACAAGCTGGTGCTAACGGCCTATAGCAACAGTTTTCCGGCGATGGCATCCGCAAAAAACATCGCCACAGATGACCCCGGCAACTATCGCTAATGAGATGCAGAGTAGGTGTTCCTGTGCAAAAAGCTGCAACAACCCTCCCACACACACCACCCCCGGACCACCACAGACCTTCCGAAAACGCACCAGCCTCACAGACATGACACCAGAGTATGTCATTGCCCACTACAGGCTCAAAAGGACAACCATCCTCCGCATCCTGAACATCATTGCCCACAGGCTGACTGTACCAACACAGCGGATAACCAACATCCCACCTCAGACAAAGCTGCTGGCTGTGCTGCACTTGTTGGCATCTGGGACATTCCAACCAACAACCGCCAGAGTTGGAGGGGTCTCACAGCCGGCCCTATCCAAGTTCCTCAAACCTGTCCTGTAAGCCATCATCGGCTTGGTACCCCAGAGTAGTCGGAGGGGTCTGAGTTCCAGTCCACGTTTTGCCACGCTTTGCCGGCCGGCGAGGAGCAGAGCAGAGCAAAGTAAGGAGTAAGGAGCTGTGCGGAGGGCGAGGGCGAGCGGGCTGTGCATCCACCGTGTATCGGCTGCCCGGAAGCCACAGACGGGCCCCTTCACCCCCCACCCTCCCTCACCCGAGGCTTCTCTGTGCCGCAGTGGTGCTGCCCGGCGTGGAGCGGAGCAGAGCAAAGGAAGGTACGATCAGCGCGGCAGGTGCTGCCAGCCACGGTGGTAGCCGCAAACGTTTTGTTCACTAGGGGCCGCAGACTGCTTGCTTCCCAGCGCTTTCTAGTGCTTGAGCATTGGTACGCCGGAGGAGTGGAGCGGTGCGGTGGTACTTGGGTGCCTGGGTTTTTCATGTTGCAGTGAGCGGGGACCCACGAGCAGGAAGGACGCCGGACTACTGCTGCCGCGTCGTGCCCCTGCTGTCTCGCTGACCCTTGTGGTCTTTTCTACCGATACCTCACACGATTGTGAGCAGCAGAGTGGAGGAGAAAGACAACGCCACAGTCAATGCCACCTTGTAAGGCAAGCAATTAAAGTGAGCACTGTTAGCGCTCTTAAGCCTTTCAACTTTGGTGCTATAGGAATCACCTGAAAGACTGCCGTGAGGGGAACGGCCCGACCTGGGAGCCAAAAACAGAGGTTTTCTGCATTTTTCGCCGCCGTGAGGGGAACGGACCTTCAAAACCTCATCTCCCGGCGGCGTTCCTTGCTCCGGGCGCTAGCCGCTGACGTCACCTGGCAGCGCCCGGGCTGCATTTAAGCCCCCGGAGTGCTCCGCAGCGCCAAGGGTTGGCCTGTTTAAGCCCGTTAAAGACCGGGTAAGACTGGACTGGGCCCCCCCTCTTTTATGTTCTCTATGATTTGCCGTCCTGTCACATGTTATATTTCTTCCAACTGCTTAACTGTTATCTGCTAATTTTTGGTTTCACTATCTTTGGCATGATGACTAGGGGTAGTAGGAGCAAAACTGCACATGGGGCAGTGCATACATCTGGCCCAATCGATCAATATATTACCAGGGCAAATGAGGCGATTAATCAAGGTATATCACTTTTGGAGGGTAGGGTTTCTCAGGATTTGGCTTTAGCCAGGCGATCTTCAATAGGCCCTCTGGCACTTGCCAAGACACCCACAATCCTAAGGGATATTAGGCCTCTAATTGAAGTTCAAGCTGAAACACATGGTGTGCCAAATATGGTTGATCTTTCGGCATCTCTGGCTCTTTCGGACATGCAATTAAGTGAGGCGCTCGAGAGGACGCCTGAACTTTTTACGAGCCCGAGGCAGGAGGTCCCCAATATTGAGCATCTAAGGGGGAAGAGGGAGGGTGCTATCCTAAAACGGAAGAAGCCTAGGGAAGCGAAAAAATGTAAACGTAAATCCAATTAAAAAAAAACCACTACTCATACGCTAAGTAAAAATGCATTCACACAGAGTGGCTCAATTAACATAGTTACGGAAATATCAGCCCTTTCCTTGAATCCTACTAATCCTAGTGAGCCTGGTAGTTTGGGTGAGGGTTGTAAAGTCTGTGAGGCTAATAACCAACTTCTACTCAGATTAGGAGAACTCATTAAAATTTATATGCAACCCATAGAACTTTCTCTTTCAAATATTGAAAAGCAGATAGCTTCTATGAATGCATCTTCTAAGATTCAGACGGGTGCTGGGCTGGTTAAACCAGGGGAGCTAAAAGCAAATAATATAAATCCAATGGCGGAGCTGAAAGTGTCAAAAGCTGCTTCTAATAAACCGAATATAAAACCAAAGCCACTGCCAGCCGTATTGAAGAAGGTTGTAGAGCCATCTAAATCCCCAGTCCCTTCCGAAATTACGAAAGCTATACCATCCAAACCATCAGTGCCAGTGCATAATAATGATAAGAATAGGGGTGAGAACGGGCACCGCATACATTTACCAGTAGAAGCAGACCCATATGTTGTAATTATGACCGGTGTTCCCGAGTTAAGCCCAAATACAGAGGAACCGACATGGTCCTTAAAAAATAAGGTGCAGCATTGGCTCACTACCAACAGACCGCAACCACCTCATTGCGGTAGTAGGATCCTAATGGTGCGTAGGGTGCCCTGGTTAGGAAACGAGAAGAAAATGACTCGGGGGGACTGCGTCATAGTTAACTTTCACAACCCGCGCATGGCTGATTATATTTGCCGTCGTGGTATGTGGGCAAAGAATGATGGAATAGAGATGAGAAGGCTCTCTTTCTTCTATCCCCCTACAAATTGTTGCACTGCCACCCCTGATAGGAGCAGGCCACAAGTAAGTAATTGGAATAGAAGAAGGGAGTGGGATGATTGGTCAGGCTATGAGGGTAGAGATACAGTTCCTTCTGTAGGTTGGAGAGGCATACCAGTTGCTAATAGATTCAGCTGCCTAGAAGCAGTGGATTGACCATTATCGTGCACAGGATATGGCCCTGAGGGCACTGAACACACCAGTCCCAAATCACCACAATCTATAGATAGCTCTATGACTAATAAAAGCATAGATATTAACTGTATAACTCCAACCCCGAAGACAATCGATCAAGAAATTTTGCAGGCCACAGCTCCATGTCCATGCCCTACTCCCGTATCAGGGCTTAGCATTGTACAGTCTATGCCCTCTACTGATGTTATGTCTCCTGTTGCATCCATGCCCTCTATTGAATACCCGAGTCTCCAAAATAGTGATGCTCATGATTTTATGGGTACTCCAAAGAGCCTAAGTTGGAACCTAGCAGGCATCCAAAGGAAATTGTGTCTACCAGAGTGGAATGCCTTAGTGGAGGCGCACAAGATCTGTCTGTTTCAGGAGACCTGGAGCTTAGAACCACTTTATCGAGTGGGTTATGTTACCTACTTTGTCCCTGCAGTACTCCCCAGAAATGGGAAGGTTCGTCCTTCGGGAGGCCTACTCATTTGGGTAAGCATTGCCTTAAACTGCCGCATAGAACTTAAACTAGTTAATAGCCCTGACATTTTAGGAATTTCTTTGAGAGGCCCTTGTAGGGGATTAATCCTCGACTTGTTCAATGTATATGTCAGAGGTACCAAACATGGGTCTATGTCCCCGACAGTGTCCATTCTTGAAACGGAACTTAGAGAAGATACAGCTGGAGCCCAAGTCCTGGTTGCGGGAGACTTTAATTGCACCTATGAGCCTCTCACAACAGATGATATTCTGGACCCGGGCGAGGATGACGCTAGATGGGGTATCCCAGTCCTAACCATTCCTCCGATTAAAAAATGGTCCCAATGTGCGATTCAGCTGAATGCCCTAACGTTGGAGGTCGGTCTAAGAGCCACTAATGGGCGCACAAGCTCAGACCCCACGGGTGCGGCCACATTTAATAGAGTTAACCATACTTCAAGGATCGACTACATCCTGTTAGATTTTTCACTTTGGGGTCTGGTAGAGGATATGGTAGTCCTACCTACTGTCGAAAGCAACCATAATTCGCTTTCCTTGTCTCTCAAAAATCCTTGGCCCAATGAAACAATTAAAACATCCCCTAAGCAAGCTCACAAAATCTCTGTCTCCTCTTGTGGGAGACGCTTGAAGTGGAAATTGGTTTCAGCTGCTGAAATTAAACTTAACACTATCAATGCAATGCTTATTGCCTCACAAATGGAGTTGGATAACATCGACCTGGCCCCTCCAATTTTTGGAGGGGTCACATCCATCTTTGAGGGAACACTTAGGATTATTGGGAATGTATTTTTGAAAAAGGAGCGTGTGGGCAAGAATACGGCAATTCGGAACCCTAGGGGCAAGCATGAATGGTACACATCTGCATGTAGGCATGCAAAAACTCTTTTGATTAGGGCTATTAAAAGTAAATCCCAAGTAGCGATACAGGGAGCTAGAAATAACTATAAGGAAACCCTGGCAAGTTCAAGAAAGGAGTGGGAAGAAGAGTATTGGTGTACCTTAAAAGAGGCAAGCTCTGGGAAAGACTCAAGGCGCTTCTGGGATACAATTAGAGCCAAAAGTAGACCAGATATTAACCTTATAACATGTAATATCACCAGCCAAGTGTGGGTTAATCACTTTTCTAAATTGTACACTCACCAAACTGGTGATATTGCCACAGCTATTTCCAATGATGAACAGGGCTGGGAGGTGGCTCTAGCAAATCCCGACCTTCCAATAAAAAGAGTAGAGCATGTAACTGGCACTATTTGTACTATTATGCCCCTAAAGGACTGGGAGGTAGATTTAGCAGATCCTGTTTTTTTATTAAAGAAGTAGAGTATGCCAATAGTACCATCATGCCCCAAAAAGCGGCCGGTCCAGATGGTATCCCTGGGGATCTGCTACGTTCAGACATCCCAAAATGGGGTAAACTTATCTAGTGCCTGCTCAATGCTATCAGTAGGGGTGCACCGATTCCCACATCTTGGAAAGGGGCGGAGGTTGTTCCTATTTTTAAAAAGGGGGCCAGGGACGACCCATCAAACTATAGACCCATAAGCCTGCTGGACATAACTCAAAAGGTAGTCGGCAAGGTGCTGTTGGTTAGAATATTACAATGGATCGGTGAAAACAACATCCTTTCTGACTACCAGGCAGGCTTCAGAGCAGGCACTGGCACAATTGAACAAGCTTTTAGATTGTTGCTGGTGTACTGGAAGGTGGTGGTCATAGGCAAAGGCAGTCTCTATCTCGCATTTATCGATTTAAAGACTGCCTTTGACCTAGTACCTAGGGGAACTCTTTGGAGAGTCCTTGCTGACATGGGGATACCCCACTACATCCTATTGTTAATTGTAAGGCTACTTGAAAATACCTTTGCCCAGATTAGATGGGGCAGGGACGGAGAGAAAACTAGCAGAATCCCGGTAGAGAGAGGGGTTCGCCAGGGATGTGTTCTAGCTCCTACCCTTTTTTCCTTATATGTCAATGGTGTGGTCGAGCATCTGCTGAAAGATCCTTCAGACGAACCATCCCTGGCGGGGGAGCGTATTCCTACCCACCTCTTCGCAGATGACACACTCTTACTGTCCAAATCCCCAATGGGCCTCCAAAAATTACTTAATAACTTCCAGCTTTTTTGCGTAGAACGGGGCCTGGTAATCAACACTGATAAAACGAAATATCTTGTGATGAATCCCCCCAAAAAACCTGTGCGTCCCCCGAAGTTGAACGCCGTACCTCTGGGGAGGGTGGATGTGTTTGATTATCTAGGGATCCGTTTGTCGCATAATATGCAGTGGGCTCCTCATTTATGTAAAATGCTGCTAGCCCATAAGAGGGTAACAGGGGCTCTTCTAAAGGAGCAGCGCTCCTGTGCCATTAGACCTATAGCCCCTGTTATTGAAATCTATGCAGCAAGGGGAGTCAGCTCTGCTCTTTACGGGTCTGAGCTGTGGGGCTCATGCAACACTAGCGAGCTGTCAAGATCCGAGAGGAAATTCTGTAGGGCCATTATGTCACTTCCCCAAGGTACCCCTATGATTCCATTGATGCTTGACTTAGGTTGTCGTCCCATTGGTGATTTGGCAAAATTTCGACCTCTACTGTTATGGCTCGGTTGTGGCGAGTCCCGGAGCTAGCTAAATATGCTAAAGGCCTCTCTGAAGTTATGTCACTTCCCGGGTGGCATAGGATAAAATGGTTAAGAGACATGAAAGCCCTCCTGTGCAATCTGGGGCTAAGTGTAACCTGGGAAAATAGGTCTTCCCCTCCAAAAGCAACACTTAAGAGTCTATACTGGAACTGGATTGCGACCCAACGGAATACTAACTGTACATTGGGCAGACTCACGGAGGACTTTCTGAAATTCAAGGACTTGCCGATCTGGGAATTATATCTAGATATTATTGAGAGACCTTTTGACAGGACCCTTTATTTTAAATTTAGGTCCGGGACTCTTCCACTTCATGGTTTTACATCCCGGTGGAAACCCCCAGCCCAGACCACAGAATTTTGCCCCTTTTGCACATCTAGACAAGAGTCTGTGGCACACATTTTGTTTGAATGCCAGGAGTATGTACATCCAAGAAGTAGATGGCTTAAGCAATTGTGTCGCTCGTTAGGAACCAGGCATCACATTGAGGCACTACGTATTCTAATGTCGGACTCTCGCCCTTTGTATGCTTGTGCCCTTTCAACATTTTTATCATGGGCTTGGTGTATCAGAAGCAAGAGGCTTAAAGGAATTGTTTAATCTGCTTTTAATAATTATTTATGATGTGCTTCTTCCTTTTACTGAAAAATTTGGATTTTAAGGTCAAATGTAATCAAATTCTTTTTAATTGTGAAGCTTTTATGATAAGTTTTTATCGAAATAAAGCCTTTGACTGACTGACTGACTGGTACCCCAGTACCTATACTTCCCCCACACTGCGCAGAAACAGCTGGAGACCAAGCAAGGCTTCTACGCCATAGCTGCATTCTCGCATGTGTTGGGGGTAATTGACTGCACACATGTCCTACTTGTGCCCCCTGCCGACACTGCACACAATTACTGCAACAGAAAGCACACGCATTCCATCAATGTGAAGGCAATAGTGGACCACCGGGGACTCATTACCAATGTCGTCGCCAACTACCCAGGCAGTGTGAATGATTCCTACATCATGAACCGACGCTTCCAGGATGGCACCTACGGAAATGCCCTGCTCATTGGTAAGTACCAAATGAACACACCACACACCTGAACTCCACAATCGTGCAACTCACAACTCTGGGAATGCACATGTTACAAACTCACATGCAACATGCCAAACAACATGCCCACCTACCAGACATGCCAGCACAACTTACTGTGGTAACCTGGGCTATCCATGTACATGAGCCACCAACGGCATGTCACATCAGCCACAGAATAGCAGATTTTGGGAAGAGGTGGGAACAAGGCATGTGCGAATGAGTCAAGTGACCCATTAATAAGCATGTACACAATGCCAAGTGTGGCGTGGATGTGCTGACCTGATTTCAGTATGCAGAACACACACATATCCATGTAGACACACACCGCTGGTGTATGGAATGTAGTGGACAGTGGACACAACCATGTCACCCCAGCCAGTGGAGAAGATCCCGGAAATGTAGCTTGTTACGTCCCCCCTGTAAGCGTGAGCAGAGTGGACTGGCCCAGTGTACGACAGTACTGCTTAGGGGTGTGGCTCCTACACACGTGGATCTGGGTGTGGTTCAGTGTGGGGCTTGACAAGGTTGTGGCTGATGCGTGTGTCTCTGTTGTGGTGTCTGCACCACCGGTCACGCAATCGACAATGTTGCTATGTGGCATGTCCCCGGTGTGTGTGGTTGGCCAAAGGGGTACATGGGGGTGGGAAGCGGCGTTTACTTCGCATGCGTTTCTTCGAATGCCGTTAGTACGCGGGCGTTAGTACAACCGCGTTGTTAGTTAGCATACCGTTTGTACACAATTCGGAAATACGAATTGCAGTAAGGGGGAGAAGGTGTTGGATTTAAAATCCAACACCTTCCCTAGTGTCCACATAGACTGGAGTTGGAATAGTAAATTATACTATTCCAACATCCAGCACCCCCTTACTGCAATTCGTAGTTCCGAATTGCGTACAAACGGTATGCTAACTAACAACGCGGTCGTACTAACGACCGCGTAGAAACGGCATGCGAAGTAAACGCATGCGAAAAAAAGTTATATATTCCATGGGGGTGGGCATGCCCGCTCGGGGTCAGGGATCACACATGCCAACTGTTGTGTGTGTTGCTATTAGCGCAGCATGAGCCAAAGATGTACCCTCAACTGCATGTCGAGTTTAGCCAGGCAGGTGCTCTACATCTGTGTCAGCCCTGTCCTTGCAATGGGCCTATGCAAACACGTGGCCAGCCACATTCTGCGCAGTATGATCACTGTGTCATACTCTGGCCTGTAGACATGCGCAGACAGGCATGTCACTGGTGTGCCGTAGGGGTGCATGTGATGTAATCTTGCTGCGCACTCTAGTGAATGTGCTCGGGGGGCAGGTGCAGCAGTGAGGCTACGTAGTAGACAGTGATGCAGCTTATTTGCAAGACGCAGTACATGTCAAACAGGAGACACTAAGTCACACATATCACACACCAATGAACCAGTGAGCCTGCCAACACATCATGCAATATGCAGTTGTGACTCATGTCTCTCTCCACTGTCACAGGTGACCAAGGATATGCACTCTGCGTTTGGATGATGTCACCCCTCCAAGCCCCGAACACACAGGCCCAGAGGCAATACAATTTGGCCCACAAATGCACCATGGGCATCGTGGAACGCACATTTGGTGTGTTGAAGTCCCGTTTGAGGTGCCTGGAAGTCACAGGTGGTAAGCTCCTGTACAGCTCAGACCTTGTGTGCAAGATGATCGTTGCATGTTGTGTGTTGCACAACATATGTGTACGCAGCAAAGCCCCATGGATACGATTGCCAGATGCACCGGACGATGATGATGAAGATGAGGCAGGTGGACCACACCCCACTGCAGCCGCAGCAGGAATAGCCCGTAGGGATTACATCATTGACAGTTTCATCTCTGGTTGACGTCACATTGTGTGGGTCCTTCGCAGTAATGGCACAGTACGTTGACTGCCACAGGCACTACATGTGCTAATAAAAGCAATCAGATACGCATTCCCTGGGTGCATGTCACTCATCTGTACAGGCACTTCACTCCGACAGGTGTGGGTGCAACATGTTGTGCTGTCAATTGAAGGATTTGTTGATGGATGGTGGGTGTGTCACCTCTGTGCAGTGAGGCTGTTTATGGTGTCACATATTCTAACTGCCAGTTTTGTGTGTCAAAGTTGTTAGGGTATCCCACTTTTCAGAGTTTCACATGTGTCCCATATCATTCCATTTTGGCTGTCATTTGTGGCCTACATGTGACAACAGGGATTCGTTTGTGCTCTGATATGTGCCGCCTTGATGCAGGGATGCACCCTGTGACTCAAGGCCCACGACATGGGCAACATGTGCGTAAGGGGATATCATGGCCCCTGGATTGGTCCGTGCTTTCATTCTTGTCTGGTCATGTACATGGCACGTCGGTGTGCAAGGGGTGTTGTTTGTCCCTCTGCAATGTGAGGGGGAGATGCGGTTTCACAGTGTGTTCCATGTTTGTTTCCGGATTTTCGCAGGTTACATACTGAATGCATGTCTATGTGCGTTGTGGCTGTTTGTGGGGAACTGCCTGTCACAGCTGTGGGGTTGTGCTCTCAGGTTGTAATCTCATGGTTTGTTTACACTGCTTCTATGTTTCATTTTTCTGCCTGACGCGTGGGATTTGCAGGCCGGTCACTGGTTTTCGGTGCTTTTGTACCGCGATTGGCCTCATTGCAGGATTTATTGCGTTCGCGTGTCGCATTTTTGCGGCGTGCCGTTGATTTGACGTGGTCAGTTGACGTGTTATCTGGTGACTATCCCATGGCACCGCCGTGTTGTGAATACCTGGTTAACATGGTGTAAAATTCCCGCGATTGACTGCGGTGTTGTAGGTTGCGTTAAGTAACTTTTGCGATGGTTAAAACACGTTCTTTAGAAGATGCCCCACAGTGTGCTAGCAGCAGTATTATCGCATGGACAGGCATACTAAATCAGTGTTAAAGCAAAAAATCAACCTGCACCAGGCTCAAAGTAAGTGTTCCAGCATGTTGTGATGGCTTGTGTGACGTCACATGTTGGAATGTAGCTGACTGCTGATGACCGTTTGGATTCCATATTGATGTATTGGAATGCCAACAGTCGTCAGCGATGGACTGCACTAGCATCTGCTCTCCTTCTTACTGGAATAAATAACTTGATCACTCGAACTAGCGTGAGGACCTTTTGTCAACATAACAATTGGTGACGAGCTGCGGAGTCAAGTTGATTTCCTTGTGGAGTGCAGCCCGCAGAAAATGAAGACTTTGTGTCGACCTTCGACATTTAAATAATAACATATTAGTCAATCAGTTTCCGTTACCCCAGGTCAATGTGATGTTAATCATGTTTGACTGTGCCAAGTGGTTGTCGACTGTTGATTTGTCCTCAGCATAGCATCAGATTCCACTTTCAGTTGAATCAAAAAACGTAACTGGCTTCATTACTCCCATAGGCTGCTTTCAATTCAAGCGTATGTATGCCTTTTGGTTTGACTTCAGCCACTGCCATTTTTCAAAGTCTTACGCTACAGCTTTTTAGGAAGTTAATCACATTTTTCAAGGCAATATACTAATATTTGGAAAGACTAAATCAGAACATGATTCTAGATTAAGAAATGTCCTGAGCATTTTGAAGTCCAAGAGTCAATTACTTAAGCCAAGCGATCGATGCTAAAATAGCATTAAAAAAAAGCCTTCTTTAATTGAGGCTATTCAAAGTCCAGTGCCCAGTAATAAGGACAAAGTAAGGTGTTTATACGACGGGCAGAATTCTGTTCTAAATACATGCCTAGGGCCTCATTTACAATATTTTGAGGCACTGCAGTGCAGCAAGCCTTCCTGCTGCATTTCTGTGCGTCAAAAGAAAAGGGCAGGAATGCACCATATCTACAAGTTAAGGCGCATTCCTGTCATTTCCCCCTAATCTGGCTCACAATGGTCTGCCATGCGCCATGGCGCAAGGGTGTCTGCGTTGTAGGGGTGATTGTTTTTGTGCAGGAAGGGATACCTTCCTGCACAAAAACAAGCACAAGAGGTGTGTTCCTCTTTCTATGAGCGCTGCAGGCCATAAAAGTGTTACAAGAGACAGGGGTCCCTGAAATGTTAGAAGGTATGTATGCAATGAATATAGCCTCAATCAGTGCTATATTTAAGCCAATATCCAGCTGGACAGAGGCACTTTTAATATATACATTAATTCGACAATGGTACATAAAATGCAAGTCAAATAGCAGTGGGATAGAAGCCTGTATCCGAGGACCTACATATCAGACAAACAGTAAAGTACAAAAGGCTCAGGCAGTTCATGGTTGTTTCATTCAGTAAATACTTAAATGGCAAAACAACTAATATACAAGAGGCCACCTTCCCACAAAATTATGTACAAGAAATACTGTGTGTAAGGTTGACAACTGTGTCGACGGCGTTTCGATCCTTATCAAGAGGATATCGGATAATCATCAGGACTAACAAGTAAAGTGCCTGTAAACAATTGCCTGGGATTACACTCTGGCAGCGCTATGGTCGTGGGCTGGGCAGAGAACCTCACAAAATTGGAAGGGGATCATTTAACCAAATCGGGTGCAAGGCAACCCTGAGATAAAAGTGTTGGCCGGGTGGATGTCGTGCCGAAACCTGTAATAAGGAGAAGTGGGTATTTCCCGGAACTTCGCTGTCGGAAACCACTCCATCCATCTCCTGAGGCTTGTCCCCCCACCGCGATTTTGGATTATTAATGAAATACCCCCTTCCAATTTTGTGAGGTTCTCTGCCCAGCCCACGACCATCGCGCCGTCAGAGTGTAATCCCAGGCAATTGTTTACAGGCATTTTACTTGTTAGTCCTGATGATGATCCGATATATGGGGGGCCCTTCCCTGCCCATACTCACTGAAATGCTGCCTGGGAGGCCTGGCAGCTGTTAGCTGCATTTAGGGTCGTGGCCTGCCTCGCGGTCCCTGCAAGTACATTTCGACAATGCCTGGTGGCCTCCTGACACACAGAGCGAGGTCCTGAATCATTGGACTGTTCATGCCACCCCATGGTTTCCTGTGGGAGGCTGGCGGGTCCTGGTGGGGGAGGACCCGGCTCCTGACTTGACCTGTCTAATCCTCCTGTAGTAGGCCATTGAGTGATGGTTAAGAGTCTCGTGTTCCACTGTCTGAGGGTTAGGCCCTCCCCACTTAGGTGAGATTGCCAGGCTGCTCATGCTGCCCTTCTGGTTAGAGGAAGACTGGCGAGCCTGATTGGTTTGGAGGCTACTCCTACAGATAACCAGTAAGCAGATTGCTTCCACCATGGCGAAATACATAGTGCCCCCCAAGGCAGGTAGGGCACACTGTACAAGTTGACTCATGTTGTGAAAAAATCAGCTGAGGCAGACGGTGCAGACATTGCTCACACAATGAGCTCGGGCACCAGCTCCGAGCTCCAACCATGATCCTGGAGGCTCCAACCAATCCTGTACCCCTCTGGAAGCAAAGGTAGGTGCAATTGGATCCGATGTGCTCCAACACTAGTGTAAGGCAGTTGATAGGATCACAAACATTTAGACTAGGGTCCCCACTATGGAAGACTCGATGTCCGAGATGGAACTCCAACTTTCACACTTATCCTCCATGGCCAGGGGCTTTGCCACAAGGGTGGAAGACGTGGAGAGGTGGACCTACCAGAACAACATCCTTTTCATGAGTTTCCTGGAAGGCAATGAGGGGCCCTTACCCGAGAAGTTCATAGACCATTGGATCTGTATTATTATGCCGGCTGCTTCCCTATCCTCTTGCTTTTTAATCGAGAGGGCTCACAGAGCTCTGGTCCAGAAACCACCCCCCGGGGTGGCCTCCTGACTTGTGATTGCACAAATCCTCAATCACATGAATAGGGAAGTGCAGTCTAGTAAAAAGCTAGGCCCCAATGGATTCTCAAATGAGTTCTTTAAATTGTTTGCTAATAAATTTGGGCAGGCCTCAAGGAAGCGGCTGCACAGGACTACATCATCCTGAATTCCAGTGCCCTCGGACTGGTGCTGCTCTTATTGCCCAATAACTTTAATAAATACAGAGGCCAAGATCCTGGCCAAAGGTCTAACCAACCACTTACTTAGGGTTATTCCCTTCCTAGTTCACTGAGATCAGGCGGGCTTCAAGTCCCGGCGCTCCACCAGGTATAACACCTTTAGGGTATATTATGCATTTGTGCTGGCCGACCACTTGGATGGCCCAGCGGCAATAATGTTACCTGATAATGAAAAGGCGTTCGACTCCATACTTATACTTACTTATTTGCACTCCTTCTCCGGCAAAAGTTTATACGGGGCGTAGCACCTACGTGCAACCGTGCACAGAATGTCCTGAGCTTTTCCCTATTGGACGAGCTACGCGCCAGGGATGAACATTGTCCCTGCTACTCTTTGTGCTTGCCATAGAACCCCTAGCCAAGTGGCTTTGTATAGATGCACAGGTTCAGGGGTTTGAATGTGAGGTGGGTCCGGTGGATAGGGTCGCACTGTACACTGACAATGCGCTAATCTTCTTGACTCAGCCGGAGACCTTTCACCCCCGTATACTCCAAATCATTTGAATCTTTGGGAAAACCTTGGGTTTCCCTGTCAATAGGACCAAGCCTACCATCTTCTCAATTCCCTCCCACGTTCAAGACTTGGGACGGGCCTCATCTTTCAGGTAGCCACGTGTAGTCTCAAGTACCTAGGAGTGGACGTCACTCCTTACCCCTCCTGGGCTTGGGAGATGAATATCCAGCTGCTTTCTCGATGCACTGACGACTGACATTAGGATCTGGTCGACCCTCGCTTTGTCCCTTATAGGCCACTGAGCGATATTCAAGATGGTTTCCCTCCCCCCATTCCTTTACGATCTCCATTTGAAGGATGAATTGAGTGGGTATGATGGGAAGCTGTGGAGGAGGAGCCAAATCATTCCACCTGAAAGTCCCAGAAGACAGATCATTCAAATTGTGCATGAGGGGCCTCAATGTGACAAAAAGGCATGTCCGTCAATCTTTCAGGTGACCCGCAATGGATGAAAGCATTAAAAGTGTGGTTAAGGAGTGCTATGCATGTGCTAATAGTGACAAAACAAAAGTTGTGAGGCAACCTCCTTTAAGTTATGTGGATTTCCCCAAGAGGCCCCGGGAGGGGATAGCAATTGTTTTTCCTGATCCCATTAAAAAATTTGGTGTGAAAAGCAAATATATGATTGTCCTGATTAATTATCATTCTAAATGGTTTGTCATAGAAAACACTGATTCTATTGATATGGAGAGGGTGATTGGATTTTTGGAAAGAGTGTTCAGGAACGAAGGTATTCCTAAAACATCGGTGTCTGATACAGGGGTACAGCTCATCTCCAGGTGCATGAAGGAATTCTTGGACGGAAAGGGTGTCAAGCATGAGAGAGTTGCCTGGTTCAGGCCTCAGGCCAATGGGTTAGTTGAACGAGTCAACCGCCTGATCATGGAGAATGACCATCTCTCCTTGGCTAATAGGTTGCCACAGAAAAGGGAATTGAGGAAGTTGACTTGGGAATATAGGATAACACCTCATTCATTGACTGGAGTGTCACCGTTCATATCTCTGAAAGGGATAGAGGAGGGTTTGAAAGAGGTTCTGACATGATTGAAGAGCAAGAAATGTCTGTGGGTAGATCGGTGTGTTGTGGAAAGATAACAGAGGACCAAGTAGTATTATGGTGCAAGGTAAGGTGTCAGAATGATAGAAATTAGGAAGGGTGATTGGGTGGCAATCAGGAGAGGTGGTAACATCAGGATAGGAGAAAGAAAGTTCTCCAAACCAATGCAGGCGAAGGAAGTGAAGAAAAGTGTTGTTGTCTTGATGGACAGATCTGTGTGGAGTTTGGGGAAGTTGTGTAAATGTCCACAAGGGGTTTTGATGTTCTTTTATATGTTTTAATATATTTATTGTAAACAAAGGGGGGAGTTGCCGGAATGTTCCTATGTAATGTGGAATATGGAACTAGGAAAATGGAATGTATCCTTGTGAAGAAAGGGGAGTTGGAGAGAGAACACTATAAGAGAGAGCGGTAGGTAACTTGATGAAGAATACACCTGAAAATTAACTACCAATATTTGTGGTGGATCTATACATAACTCTGTGCTATGGGGCTGCAGCGGCAAGCTGTTGCCCTGTAGCTCAGAGTAATCCTTGTTTCTTTTCGAAAAGAAAATCCTGGATCAGTGGTCACCACAAAGCAAAGATGTACAACATACAGTCTATAAAAACAATCCCTGTTTACTTCCTACTGTGGTGAAGGATTCCACCGAGTATGACTATCCAAAACAAAGAGTGTCCACAAACTGGAAGCAATCAAAACACTGATGCCATCACCACCACAGCCACCGACATTCATAGTCATGCGTCACCATGTCCAAAAATTGAATAGCACATCTAAAAACTATGCTAACTGGTCAACAAGTCCTTCGGGTCTATTAAATTAAATCTCAAGCACCCTCAATTTCACTGCTCTCGTGGGATTTCAGCCTGAATATCTCCTCACATCCAATACTGGACAAGATATAAGAAGCATACAAACTTCAAAACATGTATCAAGCAATAGAATACAAGTTATGCAACATGGCTATGAAAAATATTGACAAAGTCAATACACCTCTCATAGGTAAGACCCTTTTGGCTTTGATGACTCACCTGTGAAGGTCAGCTTATTTTTCAACACAGTTCCTTTTTTAACCACTTTATTCAAATTGTTCACCTTAACAGTAATGATATAGATGGCAATAGGCAATGCTAACCCACACTGAAGTTGACATGCCTCATAGCCAAGCAATAAACCAATTACATCAAAGCGAAACAACATTCAGAAGTACACATTTATTCTAGTGTGTCATGTTCTGAGGAGCTCTGTGCTGACGAAGACATTAAATGCAGCTCTGCTTTGTGGACCAATTAAGGAACATCAGCTGGTGCCACTATTAACGTTTGGTCCCTTTTCATGTATGTCTTGAAAGGTAGCCAAATGGATTTAAACTTGTCCATTCTATCATGTACTAAGGCTGTTATTCTCTCAAGAGCATGGGCAGTCCATATTTTCTCCCCACGATACATGTATTGGTGGGACTGTTGGCTGTTTCCAAAATTGGGCAAGAGCCTGGTTCTGGTGGAACATAGGTACGTGATGAGTTTAACAAAGTGCGTCATTAGTGGATTGATGTTGCCAACGCCAGGATCACCTAGTAAAATGGGTAGTGGTTCCAGTGAGAGCATGATGCCTGTTATATCCCTAATGTGAGACAAGATTTTCCAATAGGACTAGATTAGTGAGCATGACCACCACATGTGAAAATATGTTCCCCTTTCCCAATGACCCTGCCAGCAGATGTCCAAATGGCCAAAAATCTTGTGTAGTCGTGTTGGAGGTAGGTAACAGTGGGTGAGCAAATTATATGTGTTTTCTGTATGTGTGGTGCAGATGGACAATTCAGCTGCTCTACGACATATCTTTTCGTATGTGTCAGATGGGATTGTTTCAGCCCAGGTCCCTTTCCCATGCAAGTGTGTATTTATGCTTGGTATTTGTGTCAAGGTTTGTGAAAGCTCGCTGTAGCACAGGTATTCCTTTTTACGTTATTTTGTTTGCTAATAACATTTCTAGCACAATTGTCTACCTTTCCACTTTGTCCTTCACTCGCCATGTGCCCACCCAATGAAGCAATTGTGTGAGGCAATAGTTGTCATTACTTGCCAGGCGCCAGTCTGCCTGTAACTCGTCCTGAGGGCAGAATTCACCATCAAAATATAGGTTGCCTAAGTTAGGTGGGTGCCCCACGTTCCAATGAGCAAAAGTTGGGTCCACAATGCCCGCTGGAAAATCTGGTTGCTGATAAGGTGTATTAATAGGGATGGAAATGAGGTAGCACCTGTTTTGCACCAGACTTGTCGCCATTATTCCAATAATATAAGAGCTGTGTTGAGTATGTGTCATTTTTCAGGTTGTTCTCTCTGTGGGAGCCATAGTATTGCCTGCATGCAGCAGGGTTGGGGAGAAGTGACGGTCAATATGAAGCCAGCCTCCATTAACATTAGAATTCCAGTCTAGTGCTGGATGAAGCTGTGCGGCCAAGATGTGAGATGTGATGTTTGGGAACCCCAACCCCTCTTCTGCAGGAGATTTGTAAAGGGTTGTTCTCGGAACTCTAGGAACCTATTCCCTCCACACGAAGGGTAACAGCTTTTGCTGGATAAGGTCTAGGGTGGCTGTGGAAAACTTCAGAGGAAGTTATGAACTGGCAGAAATTTCATCTTCGCCAAGGTCATTAGGTGCAAAGCAGGGCTGGGACATTGCACTGATATGTATTTCCCGAGGAATTGGGGATGTTAACTCCCAGGTACGGGATAGAATCATGCACCCATGAAAAGCCACTATGAAGGAGATTGTTACGAGATCCCTCCGTGTCTGCTGCCACACCCATGCCACCGGGTTTGGAATAGTCAAAAGAGAATCCTGATGCTTCTGCAAATCTTGCCTGTTCCTCCTTTAGCACAGGGAGTTCCTCACCCAGCCACACAACAAGACACGGTTCTTAGATGAATATATATATCGAAATTAAGCAATAGGACCACCTAATGCCAGCCCAGCTGCATAATATTGGTAATTCCACATTTATTTGTAAAGTGCAAACCTAGCACCCTTAAGGGTATCCAGGTGCTGGGGGGCTGTCGGGGAGATTAAGTGAGCTATTGCCCAGAGTCAAATGATGCTGAGCTGAGCTGTTGCCGGCACCAGGGATTGAACCGTGAGCCAAGCACTCCGGAGTCAGCCGCTTTGGCTGCTGCCAAACCTCTCCCACATGCAGCTGCCATCCAGGAATTTGTGTGTAGTAACCAGTGTTCGAGTCCCAGCGTTGGCTCAACATCCTGTGATCCTGGTCACATCAATTAATCTCCTCGCACCTAATAAATAAATACAACCAAATGTAATGTAACTGGTGCTCATGTAATGTGCTCCAATGCCCATGAGCTGAGTTTGCTCTAAAGTGGGTCAGGAGTTGTTTTAAACTTAGGCACAGGGTGGCGAGAAGGGCAGAGATGAGAGGAGGAATGTGGGGATGGTAGGTAAAGGATGTGGCATTACAACCGTTACAGTGAGTTATTTCACACAAATATTTTGTGAGCAAGGTTCAATCAGGAGGTACCAAAGGAGGTACTAAAGGAACAACTGTGCTAATTCTCTTCAACATTAGCTCAAACGGTGCTGCAAAAGGAACAGTGAAAGAAGAAATTGGAATAAAATAATTTCAAATTGGCTTGATAACAACACAATACCTTTATTCAATTTTTTACTTGGATAATAAATGCCTAATGCCCTTTCCTGGACATTACCTATGCATTAGAATTGGTAATCTTCATTTCCTGGTACATGCCATAACTGACATGAACTCTGCCATGTGGTCATTTTATAGTTAATCACACTGGAGTCCTGGGATATTTGAGCTTTTTTATTGCAAGGATACCCTGTAATTTAAGAACCCCAACATTGTTCTACACAAATGCAAATCGAGAGAAGCATTTACATTTGTTCTAGTGGTGGTAGGTGTAAGGAAATGCCGATTTTTGCATGTTCACCCCTCCCCCCCATTTTTTGGACCGATCCTGCTGATTTTTCAACTCAGAGTGCACTTAGGCCTACTGATCAGAACTCAATGCCAGTGTTCTAACCCCTTATAAAGTGCATGTTGAATTGCCTATCAATAATTGACAAGTACTGCCTTGCTTATATGTCCCTAGTATATGGTACCAAGGGTACCAAGGACATGTAAGGCAGAGTGTCCACACAAGGCTTCAACACTGATTGTCCCACCCTGTGTGTGACAAAGTACAAAATGGCTATCAGCCCGCCACTGTAGACTGGAAGGGCAGTGTGTACACCCCAGCCTGGCTAATATCTGAGTGGGACTACCTAACAGGGTACTATAAGGTATTTATCAAGGAATTGAACCCGACCTGATGCCCAGGGAGAAATGAATGTCACTGTTAAAGTGAAGCAACTTTTAGAAAGTTGCCACTCTGTGACCTCGCTGGTCCAGTAGCCTTACATGGGCACTGGCCCACAGACCACATTTTGCCGACCTGGGGAGTTGTGTGAATGACTCCCAGGCTTGAAAATATTAGAAGTCCACTCCAGGGAGAGGGGTCACCTCCCCCTTGAAGGAAAGCACTTGGGGTGTTAGCCCAAAAAGTGAGATTCAAAGGCGAAGCCGCCTTTGGTGGGCAAAGGGCAATAACACTCCCAAAGGGCTGCCCTTTGTTTAGGTAGACAATCTGGAGACAGGGCCATGGAGGGAATACTAGTACCCAAATCAGTTTTCCCGTGGGCGTGTAGCCCACAGGTAGCCACACCTCTAGGGTGGGCTACCAAGCTCTTAGTAGCTGAGAAAGGGTGCCGACATCTTAGGATTGGGCAGAATAGTGCACTCTGGGTTTGGGAGGTACCACACATTGCAGGTAAGTCATCACCAAAAGAGAGGGGACCTTGTAGCTTATTCAGTACCGACTGCATGGCCCCTTTGGGGCACTTTCCTGGGAAAAATATGGCACCCCTGGTACCCTGAACCTCTATCACACTGGATTTGAAAAGAGGACTGAAGAAGGATTGCCTTGCTGCCCTTGGAGCTGCGCAAAGAGAGGCTGCACGGTCTGCTGGACTGCACTTGCTTTACTCTGGGCTCGCGAAGTTTGGACTTTGCCTGTGGCTCCCAGCTTGGGGAAAAGTTAATCCTCAGACCAAATAAGTGACTCAAAGGATCATTCTGCTGATCCCCTGGTACCAGCTCCAGGGACAAAAGAGCTGAAGAAGCCCAAACCAGAAAGTTGCTTGCCACCGTAGAAGATTCGCTACTAGTAGCCACTGAGTGCCCCAAGAGGCCGATCCTCGATGGTCAAAAGTTGCACCCGAGTCAGCCACACACAGGAGTGCTGTCAGAGTCCAGATTGGTCACCCAAGAGGGACAGTATCCTCCACCATAGGATTTCACTGCCAAGCGCTGTGTTCAGAGAACAATAGTTGAGCAGCAGCCTGCCTTCTACTGTCTCAAAGAGGGCGTCATGGGACCCGACCTCTGTGGCCAAAGTTGCCACACATCACACGTGGAACAAGGAATCACCACAAATGAACCATAACCGGAGCACCTTTGAGCATTTTATCGTCCTGTATCCACAGCATCAGGACCACTCCATTATTGTCTATGGTGGTTGTGCTGTAAAGGCTGGAACTGGACTAAAAAGCGCTCTGGTGGCGAAGGAAACTGTCCAGACCTCCATCCTATTGGATTTGGTTGGCCAAGTTGGGACGGAGTAGCCAAACTAATCTTCACAAAATGTTGAAGTTTGTAAAATTTTGATTGACCAATGCTTGTTTGCAGTGATAAAACCTTTAAAACTCTGTATCTCCTGATGGAGCATGAAAGTTTAATGACAGTTGCCTCTATCAATTCTCACCATAAAATGAGATTTACGGCAATAATTTTTGATAAACACATGTAAAATGGTTATGGACGAAAAACGAGATTTTCTACTGCATCGTAAAAGCATGCATAAGAGTTTTGAAATGCGAAAATGTGAAAGACGTAAATAAAGAGAGAGAAAGAGTTATTTGCTCATGCAAATGTAATCACGTGTTTAAGAGCTAAACATAGTTAACCTAGAAAATGTGCTGCTCATGAATACTAAATGTGACAAATGAAACTAATGCTTACGTAATGTAACGTTTGAAAACAATTAAAATACTGAGTTTAAAGATGCTTGACAATATGAAGATTCACAGTTTTATTTAGTGTTGTGAGGTACAAACGTGTACATCAAAAGTGACACATATATTAGTCTGTTATATTTTTAGTAGTACCTAATATTGATATGTAACTTTTAAGAGAATAATGAGAGAATTAACTAAGAAAAATCAATTGTTCATATTAATCATAATGTGATAATGATTTAGCAAGTTTTCATGTAGGCCTGAAATGCTTCCTTTCCTCATTCGAAAAGCAGAATCTAGCTGAAGTAGTCATTTTGGGCGCTGTGAGAACTTTTCATGAAGTGTCTTTCTTATGCTTGCACACAATAGACTTTCTCTTGATTCAGCAACACTTTTGACAGAAATGTATCAATACAATTGCAAACCCAGCGAGAGCGTCTGGGAACTGGACAGACAGTGAAGTGAATTTTCTTACTTCCAAGGAAAGGATGAAATTTTTAAGTTATTGAAATTGATGAATTTGCAAACGGATTACTTAATGCTTCCGGATTTCTTAGTGAGGTATTGATCACACCATGAGCAGCTTAATGTGGACAACCAATGGAAACCATATTGTATGACAGAAAAGATACCTTGAGGATGTAAACTGAGAACCTCTGTAAGTATAATTGCCCCTTGGAGGAGGAGTCACTGCTGGTTGTCATTTCAATTTTCCTGCCTGGCATGCTGTCGGACTGAACTTTCTCAACTGACTCAACCTGTACTTTGCCAGCTGGTAAAGTGTGTAGGTATAACTCTTCGGCTGAAGTTAATGGCCTCTTTCCTGTGACTCATTGTGCTTTCACTCCGCATATTTGGTTTGTATAACTTAAATGCTACAACTTGATTTTTCTTATGTTCTCTCTCATTTCTTTCCTTAGATAACCAGCATATATTTATCTTATTGAATATGTATGACATTGTTTGACTAATTGTACTAAATGATTTCTATTAAATTGAAACCAATGTGATTCATGTTCTTGACAATTCAAATTGAGGCTTTAGATAAATGATTTACATGAGCAAATATATCGTATTTGAGTCATTTTTAGTGTGAACCTTCTTGTATTAAGTTTTTATCATTAGTACGATCTAAATTAATGGTTATATATTACAAGCATGAATTTGGCATTTTCTTATTCCAAGTCCTCATAGGAAATGCCTCACGTTCTCTGAAAAAGATCCATTGGAGGACCAATGGCAGTTTGGTGTTATTTTATGGTCCTAGACACGAAATAGATGGAAACTTGATATATATGGTGTAAGTATAAGGAGAAAGATTTGCCCAGCTTTCCGCTGCATCAGTTTTCGTAATCCTCTGGTGGATTTTGCTAATCAAGGACTATAAACATTCATTAAAATATAATCTAGTTTTATAAATTGGTGCTGTGTTTCTTTCCTGTTGTGTGGCTTTCTTATTTCATTATTTTGTACATTTAAATGCTTTACACTAAGTTCCTTTGTTCAAACCTTGCTTCTCAAAGCCATAGCTACCCAGGGTTGAGCTCAAGGCTGTTCAAACAAGCCTGAGTGGAACCAAGACAGGCTTTACGAGTGTGTCCATGGTAAGGCTACACATCCATACCATATAATACAACCAAATCTTTACAGTATGCAAACAATGAGGTGCCAGAGCTGCCAACTTTGAAACTGGGGAACCAAGTTCAAGTCCAGGAGTCCGTTCAACATCCTGTGATCTTGGGCACTTCAATTAATCTCTCAGTGCCTAATAAATGAATGTGACCTTCTGTAATGTAACTGGTGCTCATGTAAAGTGGGAGGGCAAAAGAATACCTCAATCCTAGCGTGACAAGTGGAAGGACACCTATAAATAAATAAATCCGTACTTGGTTCATTCTCCATTGAAAGGGCACAAAGAGAAAGTGAAACCAGAAGTGCTGACCATTACAAAGCAAGGAAATGAAATGACATTGATGCCAAACAATGGTAAGTAATGAGCGGGCTCTAAACCCCCTTTAATTTTAAGTTAATAAAATATCTTTCAAGTGATAGGGCATGCGCTGTCTCAGACGAGACTTAAAAATGTACTCTTGAACAGTGAAAAGGTTAGTTACAGGATATAAAACGATTATGAAAAGTAGTTTTATTAATGAACAGTAAAACAAGCAATTAGGCTGTGTTCTGTACTCATAAGTTCCCACTCTTCCCGACCTCTGCTAATATCCAAACACACAACAAAACTAAATAAACCACATCTGCTCAGTTTGATGAATGCCTGTAGACTGTGCACCTTTCAATAGCAAATGAAGAGACCTCTGAAAGAAACTTTTTTCTTGCGGTGGCGGAACGACTTCTGCCCACTCCTTGGTTATAGGGCCCCTGCTGACTAGTCACGGTATTTATATCCATCTGCAGCTTATATACATTCACAGCATACATTTCCTACAATAAGGGGCCTATGTATTTTTCCAGTTCGCTTTACTATACGCCCACTATGTTTTGACTGGCACGCTCACGTTATAGTTGTCTCCCTATTTTATCAGTTCAGCATTTTCTATATCTTCATTTGGTTAAGGTCCTCTTTTGTAAAAAAAAAAAAAAAATGTAAACACCGCCTTTCCTTCCTGCATTTATTGCTTCTCAAGGCCATTCCCTTCCATATTTATTTAGTCATGTCCTTTCGCTCCATGTATTTTAAAGGTCTTGGCTCTATAGCCGCAAACATTTTATTGTCTTTGCATTTTGACTTTGTGATGCACAACTCAATTATACCGCACACTGCGCTTTTTTTAGTTCAACTGGATTTTTTCATGAACCGAGAATGCTGAACTCCATCACAGCTGGCGAGTCCAGGACTGACTGGGGCGATTTTCTAACAAAGCCGCATAGCACTGAGCAGCTGAAGCGGTCCACCAGCTGTTTTCATACATATACATAGGGGCAACTGTTTCCTTTCTTTTCGTGCAGAAGATCGCAGGAATTCAGTGAATGCAACAGGCGGCCTCTGCCTGCAGCATGTGTGGCGCTATGAGTGTTTGGAGGGGGTTGGCGCCTATAGAATGCCAGGCATTGTTGAAACCTATGATTACGTTCATTTAACTCACACACTCAGAAAGAGAGATTTGTTTGTACGTCTTCAGAGAACTTTGTTTATAAATATCTGTTTGACTAGCAATTTCGGCATAGGGAAGGGTTGTACTTGTGGTTGTTCCATTGACAGAATGTTCTTATTGACTGGCAAATTTGCATGCATAGTGAAGCGTATAGGTGTGGCCACTGTAATTATGTGATTTTGCTGCATTTTTTTTTAGCATAGTTATGGATTTGCCACATAATCCATCATCTGCTGCATAATCTACATATTTTGACAAAAAAAATATTTCTAGCTCAAGATAATCAAAAGTTAGTAATAATGTTGCAACATGTGTTCCCATGCAGAGGAAGGCCCTTTGCAAAGGTTAACATCTTCCAGTTGCTAATTTTTGTATTTGGCTGTTAAACTGTTCTTAATGATATGAGATTTTTGCCAAGTCAGTATTACCACTTGTAGAAAATACAAAACCATGAACACTATCTAAACATGTATTATGCCACATAATTTGACTTTCTGTGCTACATAATTTATGCAACACTGCCACATAATGTGGTGCTTCTCTGCCGCAAGTCAGAGGCCCTGCATATAGGCAAGCTCCCAAAGGATGGGTGACCTGTGGTTCAAGTGGAGTTTAAAGCCTCAGGGTTAAGTTCTTCATTTCCTTTGAGAATCCAACATGCAGGGGCTGACTGGGACTGAAAATAGGCTTAGGCACCAAAATAAAGGCGCCCCCCCATAAGGGCATTAGATAATTAAAAAAGCCCCCATGGTGGCAACTTGTAGTCATTTTGAAATTGTAAAGACATGCTGTATAAGCGTTTTGCATGGTATGGAAGACTGCATACATTTGAGCTTGCTGCTGGCAATGTCTGTTTTAATACCGGGGAAATCAACAGTAAAAACCAGCCCAGCAGACCTTAAAACACGCACATAAACAGCTCAAAAAACAGCCCACACCTCAACCTGTCAGAGCAGCCTCTTGGGCACTGCCTAATTCCCCTATACCCATTAACCAAATTATTAGGGTTTACTAAATTGTGCTGCCAGAAAAGGCAAAATATGCGCTAAAATGTGATAGTATTCATTCATAACTATGTCACTTTTTAGTTCCAGTTTATCATTCAAATACAGTAATAAAAGCACCTTTTGTTAAATTCTGTTGATTGTGTAGCAGAAGGTGGATTATGTGTCAAATCCATATTTATGAGAAAAACGTCACAGCCGCAGAATTAGATAATTCCAGTGGCCCTGCCTATAGGTTAGTTCTCCCCTGCCAGCATGACGCATCATTTGAGGGCATCAATGTGAGCACAGACCATTACTAATACACGGACATCTGAGGGCCTGTATGTGAGCATGCGCCACAGCTAATACACGAACAGTGACCTTTCTATTTATTGCAGGTGAGCACTTCTGATCCCATCCCATTCATTACAAATTATTATTTTCTTTACATGTGTGAGAGCTTAATCGAGAGCCCCCGGGCAGGCACGGGTTAGTGGACTATGACTGTGTCAATAAGAACCATTTACCTCTGGTGTTCTGTGGTGGAACCTTTCTACTGTACCCAAAACTGAGTACTAAGCACATCCATTTAGTACTTGGTCTCAGGGTAGTGAGGTTGAGCAGTTTAAGGCTTACTCAAGAAGTTGTGGTGGGGTTAGAGACTCAGAACTCAACACACTGCCAATACAAGATAAACATAAAACGTCCAGTGAGTGCTTAGTCTTTAAAAAGAGCAAGTATTATACTTAAATCACACACACACTATTGTACATAACTGGTTCAGAAATAGCAAGTACAAAAATGCAACAGGAATTTATAATCATCCTACTGTGACTACAGCAGGAGGTAGTGTTGACTTCTCCTGTGGGGTTACCTCGCAGAAATGTTTCTTGTACCAAAGTCCACAATGAGTCTTGAGCTCCCACTGGTAGTTTACACAGGATCTAGAACACCTCAGGAGGATGACCGGCTAGATTAGGGACCTTCATTTACAGTCCCTCCCCTTCTGGCAATATGGACTTTGCTCCCCCCTCCTCTGATTCCCTTAGTGTGCACAGTACCTTTGGTTGTTACCCAGTTCGTAGTACAGGCCATACCTGCGGTGTTGTAGTATCGCACCTGGCCAGTCCTGCCTGCAGGGCTTGCATTACAGAGCCCCAAGACCTGAGCAGGCAGGGAGGGACCTTGTCCCATCCCCAACAGCTGTTGTACAGCACAGATCTTCCAGTGAGCTGAGACAGCACCAGTACCAGTTACAGAGGTGATAATGAAGCTCCGGTGCTCACACTACAATGAATTATGTTGCTTGGGGCACTTCTTTGGGCCCACACACAAACCCCACTACCCAAACAGGTGTGGACCAACCTCTGGTGATTACTTATGTACAGATGTCAGGTCATCTGTTGATATATCTCTCTCTCATTATTTCGGCTTGTATTTTGACTAGACCACGGGTTGCGGAACGTATTCCTTTAGTGCTTCATGGTGCTCGGCAGATGTTGTGGAAATCCAGACAGTTGAGATGCATTGTGTTCCCAACTATCCACAGACTACAGAGGCACACAGCTTAATCACACTATGATGGCGCTTCGGGGTCTCACCCTTGTGGAGTGGTGCAGATGTCTGTCTGGTACACAGTGGACATCTTTATCTCAACCCACCTCTTCTGCTTTAGAGCCCCTCTTCCTATCAGCAATGTCTCCCTTGTGTAAAGACAAGCCCTATGTCCCTCTTGAGCAGTCGGTCAGCCTTCTACCAAACACCCGAGTGCAGGCAGGAATCCTTCCTGGTAGTCTTGATCAAAGTTTCCAGGTTTCTGCACCCGAAACCTGCAAGGGAGGTTGGTGGTGGTGGTGGATACCACAACCCTGAAGCACAGATAACTTCTTGTGCCCTCTGGTCGGGAGACCCTGGGTTTCTGGCAGAGAAATCTTGGCACCTTGCTGGAAGGCCTTAACTTTATACTAAAGTGGCACACAGGAGTTGTGCTTTTCGATAGCGGTTATGGTAAATTTTACCCACTTGCTTATTCCCCTCTGATTGGTCCAGACAAGGTCTACATCGTCAGGTTTGTGCAGTAAGGTGTGGTGGGGCTGTGAGCCTGCAGGTAGGAGAAATTCAAAACAAGGGCATAAAGGCAAAATAGTTGGCCTGACTTAACTACCTGTTATCCTATTGGGATCAGCCCTTCCGGAGAACAGTGGGCTAGGAGGGGTTAGGGGAAATATCTTAGCTTAAAAGGGTCCCTCTTTCTCCTCCCATTAACATTCCGCAGTCTGTCATACTAGAAAGGATCCCTAAAATGTTCTGAGGGGGTCCTGCAATTCACATCTGTTTTTCTCTACAAACCTCCAAACATTGAATGAAGCAAATCCAACAAGGATCTCAAGCCACCTGTGTCATATTCACTCCATACACACATTCAAACAATAAATCAATACATTGATTGACTAGTTTTAGAAACCATATCAATACATGTGAAAATATACAATTTCAATTAATCACTGACGTTAAGACAGGCACATTTCTCAAGCCTAAAACATACTATTCAATAATTCAATGTAGCCATACTGGCTGCATGGATCCAGTATTTAAAAGCATTCTCCACATACACACATTCATGTACATATGCTAAATGGTACACATGTGCGACATCCAACTCCCACGCGGATGGGTGTAGGATCCAGTTGCAGGGCAATGTCAGGCCTCTTTCAAAAAGGTGCAAACGACGAGCGAGCGACTCTCCCTGGCATGGACAGGTAAAAAGGCCTTTTTTTTGCCCTCTATACAGTATTGCTGTCACCACTACAAAACCCTTCACAGCCCAATGGGCTGATGCTAGTCACGCTCGGGTAAGAGGACGTACATGGCATACCGCCCTATACCACAGAGCCATGCTCTGGCTCTCAATTTGTGTAATAAAAGTTACTACAGCACACACACATTAACATCATGTGTGCTGAGGCAGAGGCAAAAATCTATAGTCTCCTAAGGTGAATTTGAGGTAAGAGCACAGTTTTTCCAGAGCCATGCAGTAGAACTTTATCTGTCTTAGTACTTACCGTCAAGCAATAACTTGTCTCTTCACAAAGGACTTCCCATTACATTCTAATGGATCTTCACCATTCTTACACTCACTGTAGTATGTTTGAAAAAGTATCCGACTATCCATTTTCTCTATTCTTTAGTTTTATGCCAGTTATATTCATGTTGCTTGCAGGTGCATGTTGCACTTGGAGCTACTAAACTACTGTTTTGCCATGTGTGTATTTCCGTTAGTACCCATGCACAGATGCGTGTCTGACTATTACATAAGCATAGATACTATCTACATATTTAAATAAGGTTTTGGTGTGTACAAGTGCAAATTGGAAGTTTTCACTACTGGGCACACAGCCCATGCATGGTAAGTTTTAGAAGGTGTATATGATTGCAGCCACTGTGTTTCTCTGCAGCACAGAGTAGGACGTTTTCTGATTTGGTGGTAACTGAGTTTCCATGTGCAGAGGAGGCGGGAGGCATACGAAGCGAAAGTTAGGGACATGACTTTTCTTTGGCCAGGCCCTGCAGGCTACCATCCCCATTGCACATGACCTGCATAATGGTGATTGATGGCAGGTTCTAGTTTATGATCAGATCCTTCTATCTTTTCTTAATTTATTTTTGGATCCAAGTATCCTTCCCGGATTCTTGAGTTCCAGAATTCGAGGATCCAAGGGTGAACCAAAGATACTGCAACATAATTTAGCTTTTATTTTTTATTTAAAGACAGGGCGTATGCCTTTCAGATCCACCTCACATGGGCCTGGGGGTAAGGGAGTGCCCACCCTACCCCCTTATGTTCCCCTTCATTTTATTTTTTAGGACTCAGGGACTGAGTTCCTGAGATCTGTAATGGCGACTACAACATTTCCCTATTAGTAGTGTGGTGGCCAGCCAATCAGATCCTTTCGGGCCCATGTAACAAAATGGACGGTGGGGACAAAAGCTCCCTCTACCAATAGGATCTATTTTTGTAATTTTGGGGTTGAACAGTTCCGATATCATTTTCTTTTTAAGCTCTTCATGCCTACCCTGAGCACTTTTTTAAATGCACATTTCTCAAAAAGTACCAAATGGATTTCCACCAAACCAAGCAAAGGCACTTCTTAAGTAAAGATTTTCCTCTATGATAAACTTTGTGCAATTCAATTCAGCCATTTTTAGGTCTCGCGACCTGCGTTGCACTGCGCAGCAGTGCTCGCGCAGGCGGGAGTCCTTTTGTCCGGGGTTCAGAAATGGACCCTGGAATCGCACACGCTCGTGCGTGTGTTTTCTGTTTTGGGGTCTGTAATTGGGCTTTGTGTGCGTGTTTTGTTCCAACAGAGCACGCAATAGGCCAAAGGCGGGCGCATGGCTCCGCCCACGGCCTATTGGTGTCTGTTACACGCACCAAAGCCCATATGTTTTCAATTATCGTGCCCAGACACGGGCGTGATAATTGAAAACATATGCCTCGCAGGGGCGCGCGCACACACCACTCGCGGGCGTGTTTTTTTTTTTTCTTCAGTGCCGCTTGTATTATGTGTTTTCGTTTTTACAAAATATTGCCATGTACCGTCTTCAACCGTAGCGTTATATTGCAGAGCGCCTTCTCGCTCTTGTGAGCGTCCACACCGAGAAGCTGTTCTGAAAACTGCCATATTACCGCTCTCGGAGCAGTGGGCATGAGAGCAGAGCACTGACAAGGAGCGAGCCTAACTCTGTTTTAATGTGCATCCCATGGTTGCTTGGATACCGTCCGTGACCTGGAAACTGCAAGATCTACTTCCAGAAACGTTTTGTTGATGTTGCATCAGAATTGGTGAACAAGGAACCGGGATGGAATCTGCTGGACAGCAAAGTGAGTGTCAAGAGCGTTTGAAAATGGGGATGGGGGCTTTGACGTGCTTAAATGGTGTGAATTCAGTGTCACTGGCTGCGAATACCGGGGTCTTTGACGCCTCTTGTACACAGAGTATGTAGTGCCACCTGGAATTTACAGGACATCAGGGCACTCTCCTGGTCCCCCCGTTCCCCCCACCACCTCTTAGAGTCAGATGGAGATAGAAGTATGTGTAGTTGGTGAGTTTATAATACCTAAACTGAGGTGCACCAGCACTTTTGAAGGTGCTCTTGGCCCGCTATTTTTTGTAGATCCCAAGATGGAAACCTGAGAACACGGGAGGCTCTCACTCTGTTGCTTAATAGTTGATCAGGGTGCTTTAGATCATTATGTTTCTAGATTTTGTTCCATTTATATACTGGCTGTGATTTTCTCACATTCGTGGGAGATGTGGGACTTTTATTTCCCTTAAAGGATCAATGAGATTTTTCCAAGTGTGACGCAGTTTCAGAGTTATCACAGAAAGTGAATCAGGATCTCTGTCTGGAATCACCTCATTGTCCTTTAAATTTAAGACCCCTTTCCCATCAATCCTTTTTGGTGAAATGTTCTTTTCTCTCTTGCTGTCCATTATCTGAAAGAATCTGACACACAAGGGCTTCAGAGATGCAGGGACGCTGATTATTTGATGTTAAATAGTTTTTTCCCGAAATTCTTAGGACCAGAGCAATTTCTTGTGTTTTTACATGAGAACCATATATTAACAGCGATGCTAGCCTGCATGCTCAGTTGCTATCTTTAATGAGAGATTTACCCAGCATCTGCTTGAATGGGTTCACACCCTAGGCATCTTTCCTTCGGCCTAGACAGGCTTTAGGCAGGGAACAGAATCACTGGACAATGTAGCATACGATGGAGAGAGAGGATGCTTATTGGCCAAGATGGCAAGGCCTTCCTGGCTGACTGGCATTCCCAGTGCATTGTAGGAGAATATTTATGGCCTAGATACTTGAGCGGGCACTATAGTCAAAAGCCTAGCAAGGCAGCAGGGGAGTGAGTCGAGACTGTGTCATTGCACTGATCCTCTTTGTGAATTATGCAGGTGACCTATCAGTCTAAGTTGATTCCTCGCTTCTGAAGTTGAGCTGACCTAGAACTTATGGTTTTGGCTCTTCAAGGAAGTCTGTACCGACTCTAAACACATAATGTCAAGGGAATTACCTTTCTGTAAATCACATGAAGACCAGGCTGCTTTTGGCGTTTGGGGAGCCAAAAACTAGTAGTAGTCAGCCAGTGCAATTGTTTTAATTTTACATTTTATATAGTGTCACTCTACCTGTGAAATGGGGTTAATGCACTTTACAATTAACAAACAACAATTTTCTTTACATTTAATCTTAAGGGAATAAAATAAGGGAAGGGAGAATTAATTAAACGATCGTCAAGTACATCATTTGAGTGCAACATCTTCTTCCAAAAAGGTAGGAATGGATAATGAGACGTGTGTGGTTGTGTGTGTGGTTGTGTGTGTGGTTTTGTTTGTGGTTGTGTGTGTAGTTGTGTGTGGTTGTGTGTGTTTGTGTGTGTGTGGGTGTGTGGGTGGCTGTGTGTGTGGTTGTGTGTGGTTGTTTGTGAGGTTGTGGTTGTGTGTGTGGTTGTGTGTGTGGGTGTGTGGTTGTGTGGTTGGGTGTGGTTGTGTGTGTGTGTGGTTGTGTGTGTGTGGTTGTGTGGGTGGCTGTGTGTGTGGTTGTGTGTGGTTGTTTGTGAGGTTGTGGTTGTGTGTGTGGTTGTGTGTGTGTGCTTGTGGTTGTGTGTGTGGTTGTGTGTGTGGTTGTGTGTGAGTGTGGTTGGGTGCTTGGGTGTGGTTGTGTGTGTGGTTGAGAGTGTGTTGTATTTGTGGTTGTGTGTGTGTGTGGTTGTGTGTGTGTGGTTGTGTGTGTGGGTGTGTGGTTGTGTGGTTGGGTGTGGTTGTGTGTGTGTGTGGTTGTGTGTGTGTGGTTGTGTGCGTGTGGTTGTGAGTGTGGTTGTGTGTGTGTGTTTGTGTGTGTGGTTGTGTTTGTGTAGTTGTGTGTGGTTGCATGTGTGGTTGTGTGTGTGGTTGTGTGTGTGTGGTTGTGTGTTTGGTTGTGTGGTTGGGTGTGGTTGTGTGTGTGGTTGTGTGTGTGGTTGTGTGTGTGTGGTTGTGTGTGTGGTTGTGTGTGGTTGTGTGTGCGTGGTTGTGTGTGTGTGGTTGTGTGTGTGTTGGGTTTGCAGTTGTGTTGTGGTTGTGTGTGGTTGTGTGTGTGTGATTGTGTGTGTGTGTGGTTGTGTTTGTGTGGTTGTGTGTGTGTGTGTGGTTGTATGTGTGGTTGTGTGTGTGGTTGTGGTTGTGTGTGTGGGTGGCTGTGTGTGTGTGATTGTGTGTGTGGTTGTGTGTGTGGTTGTGTGTGTGGGCTTGTGGTTGTGTTTGTGCTTGTGTGTGAGTGTGGTTGTGTGGTTGTGTGTGTGGTTGAGTGTGTGTTGTGTTTGTGGTTGTGTGTGTGTGTGTGGTTGTGTGTGGGTGTGTGGTTGTGTGGTTGTGTGTGTGTGGTTGTGTGTGTGGTTGTGTTTGTGTGTTTGTGTGTGTGGTTGTGTGTGTTTCTGTGGTTGTGTGTGTGTGGTTGTATGTGTGGTTGTGTGTGTGGTTGTGTGTGTGTGTGGTTGTTTGGTTGTGTGTGTGGTTGTGTATGTGTGGTGTGTGTGTGGTTGTGTGTGTGGTTGTGTGTGTGGTTGTGTGTGGTTGTGTGTGCATGCTTGTGTGTGTTGTGTTTGTTGTTGTGTGTGTGTGGTTGTGTGTGTGTGATTGTGTGTGTGATTGTGTGTGTGGTTGTGTGTGTGGTTGTGTGTGTGTGCTTGTGGTTGTGTGTGGGTGTGTGGTTGTGTGGTTGTGTGTGTGTGGTTGTGTGTGTGGTTGCGTGTGTGTGTTTGTGTGTGTAGTTGTGTGTGTTTCTGTGGTTGTGTGTGTGTGGTTGTATGTGTGGTTGTGTGTGTGGTTGTGTGTGTGTGTGGTTGTTTGGTTGTGTGTGGTTGTTTGTGAGGTTGTGGTTGTGTGTGTGGTTGTGTGTGTGGGTGTGTGGTTGTGTGGTTGGGTGTGGTTGTGTGTGTGTGTGGTTGTGTGTGTGTGGTTGTGTGGGTGGCTGTGTGTGTGGTTGTGTGTGGTTGTTTGTGAGGTTGTGGTTGTGTGTGTGGTTGTGTGTGTGTGCTTGTGGTTGTGTGTGTGGTTGTGTGTGTGGTTGTGTGTGAGTGTGGTTGGGTGCTTGGGTGTGGTTGTGTGTGTGGTTGAGAGTGTGTTGTATTTGTGGTTGTGTGTGTGTGTGGTTGTGTGTGTGTGGTTGTGTGTGTGGGTGTGTGGTTGTGTGGTTGGGTGTGGTTGTGTGTGTGTGTGGTTGTGTGTGTGTGGTTGTGTGCGTGTGGTTGTGAGTGTGGTTGTGTGTGTGTGTTTGTGTGTGTGGTTGTGTTTGTGTAGTTGTGTGTGGTTGCATGTGTGGTTGTGTGTGTGGTTGTGTGTGTGTGGTTGTGTGTTTGGTTGTGTGGTTGGGTGTGGTTGTGTGTGTGGTTGTGTGTGTGGTTGTGTGTGTGTGGTTGTGTGTGTGGTTGTGTGTGGTTGTGTGTGCGTGGTTGTGTGTGTGTGGTTGTGTGTGTGTTGGGTTTGCAGTTGTGTTGTGGTTGTGTGTGGTTGTGTGTGGTTGTGTGTGTGTGATTGTGTGTGTGTGTGGTTGTGTTTGTGTGGTTGTGTGTGTGTGTGTGGTTGTATGTGTGGTTGTGTGTGTGGTTGTGGTTGTGTGTGTGGGTGGCTGTGTGTGTGTGATTGTGTGTGTGGTTGTGTGTGTGGTTGTGTGTGTGGGCTTGTGGTTGTGTTTGTGCTTGTGTGTGAGTGTGGTTGTGTGGTTGTGTGTGTGGTTGAGTGTGTGTTGTGTTTGTGGTTGTGTGTGTGTGTGTGGTTGTGTGTGGGTGTGTGGTTGTGTGGTTGTGTGTGTGTGGTTGTGTGTGTGGTTGTGTTTGTGTGTTTGTGTGTGTGGTTGTGTGTGTTTCTGTGGTTGTGTGTGTGTGGTTGTATGTGTGGTTGTGTGTGTGGTTGTGTGTGTGTGTGGTTGTTTGGTTGTGTGTGTGGTTGTGTATGTGTGGTGTGTGTGTGGTTGTGTGTGTGGTTGTGTGTGTGGTTGTGTGTGGTTGTGTGTGCATGCTTGTGTGTGTTGTGTTTGTGGTTGTGTGTGTGTGGTTGTGTGTGTGTGATTGTGTGTGTGATTGTGTGTGTGGTTGTGTGTGTGGTTGTGTGTGTGTGCTTGTGGTTGTGTGTGGGTGTGTGGTTGTGTGGTTGTGTGTGTGTGGTTGTGTGTGTGGTTGTGTGTGTGTGTTTGTGTGTGTAGTTGTGTGTGTTTCTGTGGTTGTGTGTGTGTGGTTGTATGTGTGGTTGTGTGTGTGGTTGTGTGTGTGTGTGGTTGTTTGGTTGTGTGTGGTTGTGTGTGTGGTTGTGGTTGTGTATGTGTGGTGTGTGTGTGGTTGTGTGTGTGGTTGTGTGTGTGGTTGTGTGTGGTTGTGTGTGCATGGTTGTGTGGGTGTGTGTGTGTGTTGTGTTTGTGGTTGTGTGTGTGTGGTTGTGTGTGTGTGTGTGTGATTGTGTGTGTGAGTGTGTGTGTGTGGTTGTGGATGTGTGTGTGGTTGTGGTTGTGTGTGTGGTTGTGTGGGGTTGTGTGGTTGTGTGTGTGGTTGTGTGTGGGGTTGTGGTTTTGTGTGTGGTTGTGGTGGTTATGTGTGTGGTTGTGGTGGTTGTGTGTGTGGTTGTGTGCGTGTGGTTGTGTGTGTGGTTGTGGTGGTTGTGTGTGTGGTTGTGTGTGTGGTTGTGTGTGTGGTTGTGGGTGTGTGTGTGTGTTGTGTTTGTGTCTGTGTGTGTGGTTGTGTGTGTGTGGTTGTGTGTGTGTGGTTGTGTGTATGGTTGTGTGTGTGTGTGGTTGTGTGTGTGGTTGTGGTTGTGTGTGTGGTTGTGGGTGTGGTTGTGTGTGTGTGTGGTTGTGTGGTTGTGTGTGGTTGTGTGATTACATATCACATAATTACACTGTATTCAATACAACATAAATACACTCCACATACCATTCAGTACTACATAATTGCACATCACATAATTACTCTCTTCTTAATGCAAGATAAATACACTCCACACAATACCACTATGTGCCACATAATAACACAACACAAAATTACACTGTATTCAATGCAACATAAATACACACCTTTCACTCAAGTTTGTGCTATATGAAAACAACAACAACAAAAAAACAATTGAAATGTAATAGGTTTCACATTACTGAATCTTTGAGCTGCTATTGGTGTTGCATTATTATTAGGAATGAAACAGCTCAAACTTTAATAATGCGAGACCTATTGCATTGAAAATGCATGTTCTATATTGGAGAGCAAAACTTCCTATGGGAATTTAAATATGAAATTGCTCTTTTGGGACCCACCAATTCTACCTAGTCCCTACTACATGCATCTGCGAAAAACTTTCCTTAAAGGACCTAAAGGGAAAGAACTTAATTCTTGGAAAGTTTTATGAAAATGTGGGAAATGGCTTTACTATGTAACCACTGTGACATATATATATATATATATATATATATATATATATATATATATATATATTCCACAACCCAGGTTCTCACTTCCAAGGAACCTCTGTCACCAGAAGTCACCACACACCCAAGAAGAGGAAACCAATACCCATTAAGGGTTTCTTCCCTTGCATGAAATGCAAAGCATGCAAGAATAGCCACAAAGTAAAAGATTATGTGATACCTGGGAAAACAGGAAGAACCCCGATTTCTAAACTTTTGAATTGCAACTCAGATCACACAGTGTATTGTTTGGTGTGTCCATGCGGGAAACAATATGTGGGAAGTACGATCCATCCCACAAAAAAGAGAATTTTGGAACATCTCAGGGCGATTAATAATAAGGACCATAATTATCCTGTCGCCCGACACTTTGAAATAGAACACCAAAGTAACAGTAATCTTCTCAGGTTCTTCTGTCTAGATCAGATTGTAAAATCTGAAAGGGGAGGAGACTAGGTGAAGAAATTACGTATTCTAGAATCAAAATACATTATCAAGTTGCAAACAAAAACACCTAAAGGACTCAATAATGAAGAGGAAATGTGGGTCCATATAGGTTAAGTAGAAGGTTCTCCCTAGCCAAATGAAACTAAAGGAATCGTTTTATTCTACGCTCTAAGTAGGGATAAGAGAAAAATATTATATAAGCAATAAGATGAATTATTCATTAAGCACAAGTATGCAGAACCTTTTTTGATTCAAGCCCATACAGGGCACAATAAGAATAAGACGGCCATTTGCGAACCTCAACTAATAGAGCAGCAATTGCTTGTGTATTTAGTACAGAAGGTACAAGATAATTATAATGATATTGAATATAAAATTAAGCAATGCTTACTATAAATGAGACATATCCAACACATAATTTCATGAAGTGAATGAAATAAATGACCTTTCTAAGATGGCCGCCGCAGTGACGGCATTTGTGTCTGCATCACAGTACTTCCTGCTATATTTAAGTTTGTAATGAACTGTTTTCTATTTCCATGAATTGTATGTAAACTTTATTTAAAAAGTACATGGCAAAGTTGTCGAATAGACACTGACAAAGGCGGTCTCGCCGAAACGCGTTTGTCTACTCGCAAGCAGCTAGGACGGAAATAAATCAAAATTGCTTATGAAATGCAGATGGCTCTTGAGTGCGCTCTATTGACAGAGGTTCCTTGGAAGTGAGAACCTGGGTTGTGGAATTTACTTGCGCATTCCTCCATGCGCTGAGCAAGCACCCGTGACGCTGAGGTGCAACGGCTGGCGGACTTGTGTTGGTGATATATATATATATATATATATATATATATATATATATATATTCACTGAAAAAACCATAGGTTTCACACATGTTATAGTTAGCGGAAATTTTACTGATAAAAAACCAGTGAAATTGCCCCGTTATAGTTAGTGCTGGCAACTATAACTCACGCGACCGCAATCCTCTGCTGATGCTAATACTGTATTTAGACACTTATTTGCCCATGTCTTCTTCCATACATGTTTAGCTATACATATATTACAAATATTTTTTTTTCATAAAGACACATATGTCATCAGCAGAAGATTGCGGTCGCGTGAGTTATAGTTGCCAGCACTAACTATAACGGGGCAATTTCACTGGTTTTTTATCAGTAAAATTTCCGCTAACTATAACATGTGTGAAACCTATGGTTTTTTCAGTGAATTTGCAAGGTTTTTTAAATGCTAATTCCTAACTATAACGTGTGTGAAACCTATGGTTTTTTCAGTGAATTTGTACGTTTTTTTAAATGCTAAGTTACTTTACGCCATTCGAGGCGTGCGCGCCCACTTAACGCATTTCGTTCCGTGCACGGTTTTTATCAACTTTAATAAGACCTGTACATTTGGTGGCCTTCGGCCACCAAAAGCACAGGGGGTGGGGTCAATGTGGATAGTGTTTTTTTTATTTCGATTTTATAATTTCATGTTGCCAAAATTTAGTTTTTTTTACCTATTAATAAGCCCTGTACATTTGGTGGCCTACGGCCACCAAAAGCACAGGGGGTGGGGTAAGTGTGGATAGTGTTTTTTTTTTTTTTTTTTTTTTTACCGTACGCTTACGGTAAGCGTACGGTAAGCGTACTCAGCGAAATTGCCGAAAAAAAAATAAAACCGTTTTTGCTCTTGGGGGATGTTTGGGGACTCCGTCAACATGACTATGTGGGAGGGAGTTGTCAAAACAGCCCCGTAACATGTTTTTGGCCATCTTGTTTGATAAACAACACTCAGTGCGAGAGACAAAATGGCGGCCGCCGCTTCCTGGTTTCGGCCGATTCGAATGTTTACTAAGATCTAAGAGCCAATCAGAATCGCGCTCGCGCACGCCACCGTACGCTTACGGTAAGCGTACGGTAAGCGTACCGTAAGCGGGCTCAGATATATATATTGATTTAAAGGCTATTTTCTCAGAATCTACTGAACAGATTTACACCAAACCTACAAAAGGCACTTCCTTGACCTAGGGACTACCTCTCTGCCAAATTTCTAGTAATTCTGTTCAGCCGTTCGGGCTGTAGCTCGTTCTAAAGGTCCTATGGAAAAATGCATGGGAAAAACGCGTTTTGGGACCCCCCTTTTATCTCAGCCCCCGCTTGACGAATCCCCCCAAGACTTTCAGGGTAGGAGCGGAGCGTAGCGCCCCACCTATTTTGAGAAATTCGCGAGGATTCATCGACCGGCGCCAAAGTTATTCAAAATAGAATGTTGAGGTTTTCCTATGGAAAAGGGGTCCTAACTATAACTACCTACTGGCGACCGCCAGTAGGTAATATATATATATATATATATATATATATTCACAGAAAAAACCATAGGTTTCAGGGGTGTTATAGTTAGCTGCCCATTTCACTCGTACAAAACCATAGAAATTCCTCCGTTATAGTTAGTTCTGCTAACTATAACTCACGCGCCCGCAATGCACTGCTGATGAAGTCACATATTGCATCATTCATGACATGGTCAGTGACATCACTGATGACATCACTGATGGCATCTCAAATGACATCACCGATGACATCATCCACTTGACAATCCGATACACCACATCATACACTAGTATAACCTTTCATCACTCACTGTAAAATACAGAGTACCATATTTGAAACCATTGACACACCAATACCAGTTACTACATACCCACTCACTGATTCCTAAGTCTACACACACAACTACCCATTCAACAACAGAATCATCTATACATGCAGTCATTAATTAATAGAATACTATCAAATGCACTTATACACATATATAGACATTGACACATCAGCAGTCATTTTAGTCGGTTATGCAGTCATCCTACTCACTCATGAAAAAAATGTATCGCACTTAAATTTACACACTTACACAATTATCCAACGACACCTCATTTATTCAAACACATAGTAACTCATCGTTAATATGTTAAAAAAGCACCATTACAATTATACACTCATTCATATATTTACTCTCACAATCACTGACTCTTACACAAACTTATTTATATACACCAACTCTCACATACAATGCCTTTTATTTTTTTACTTTGTTGAAGATGTACAACTAAAACATATATTCGCTCACCAACACACAAATAAATACACTCAGTCACCCAAACAACTGTTTCCACATGCACTCTTAAACCCATACACCTAGTCAATCAACCATTCACACATCTATGCATAGAGTTACACACACCCCATCCAACCACACACAAACTCAGTGTCCCATACAAATACTCACCCAACTAATCAATAACTAATATACACACTCATGTAGTTAGTGACCAACTGAGGCAGCATGTTATACAACAACAGAGACAGTGCTGCACACATTCACATAGTTTAGTTACTAATCCATATATTAAGTGAGACACTTTTAATTACTCACTTAAAAAGACAGTCAGACAGCTACTAAATCCTCCATCCAGACAGTTATATATCCACTCAATCTTCAATACAGATTGGTATATATATAATACATATTTAAATTTCAAACTAAACCACATTCAGTGGATGATGTCATCAGTGATGTCATCAGTGATGTCATTTGAGATGTCATCAGTGACGTCATCAGTGATGTCACTGACCATGTCATGAATGATGCAATATGTGACATCATCAGCAGTGCATTGCGGGAGCGTGAGTTATAGTTAGCAGAACTAACTATAACGGAGGAATTTCTATGGTTTTGTACGAGTGAAATGAGCAGCTAACTATAACACCCCTGAAACCTATGGTTTTTTCTGTGAATTTCTAAGGTTTTTTAAATGCTAATTTCTAACTATAACGTCTCTGAAACCTATGGTTTTTTTCAGTGAATATATATATACATATATAAACATATAAATATAATCTGCATATCTATATAAATATAAATCCATGCAAACATATACATATACATATATGCATACATATGCATGGTATGTATATGAAAGTTTGAAAAACTCTAATACAAGCAAAGCTAAAAAGCCACCTAATTACAAACAGAATTGCTTTAACTTAAACGAGGGCGAGACCTATTGCATTTTCAATGCTTGTTTACTTTGATTCCATCAAGAAGGCATTCAGATGTGTCACACATTTTCCATAAATTCTGAATGGTAGCACTCTAGTTGCTTATTAGATCACTGTAGTAAAGCTACTGCTCACCAGGGAAGTCTGCTGCTGGTATTGAAAGTGCATGTTTCAGTCTGCATGGCAGAACTTTTTAATGAAATAGAAGAGGATTTGAAAAGTCACTCAAAATGTGCCCTAATTTTTCTTTTTTCCTCACTAATCATAATTTCTATGGCAAAATGAACCTCCTCATTGTGTTCCTTTTAAATTAAACTACTCACTCTCTACTACTCACTCACTACTACTTTCTACTACTCACTCTCTACTACTCACTTTCTACTACTCTCTAGTACTCTACTACTCTCTACTACTACTCTCTACTACTCACTCTCTACTACTCACTCTCTACTACTCTCTACTACTCTCTACTACTCTCTACCACTCACTCTCTACTACTCTACTACTCACTCTCTACTACTCTCCACTACTCTCTCTCTACTACTCCCTCTCTACTACTCACTCTACTACTCTCTACTACTCACTCTCTACTACTCTACTACTCTCTTCTACTCTCTACTACTTACTCTCTACTACTCACTCTACTACTCTACTACTCTCTCTGCTACTCACTCTCTACTACTCTCTACTACTCACTCTCTACTACTCACTCTCTACTACTCTACTACTCTCTCTACTACTCACTCTCTACTACTCACTCTCTACTACTCTCTCTCTACTACACACTCTCTACTACTTGCTCTCTACTACTCACTCTACTACTCCCTACTACTCACTCTAATACTCACTCTCTACTACTCTCTACTACTCACTCTCTACTACTCCACTACTCTCTACTAATCACTCTCTACTACTCACTCTGTACTACTCTCTACTACTCACTCTCTACTACTCTCTACTACTCACTCTCTACTACTCACTCTCTACTACTCTCTCTCTACTACTCTCTACTACTCTATACTACTCACTCTCTACTACTCTCTATTACTCACTCTCTACTACTCTCCCTACTACTCTCTACTACTCACTCTACTACTCATTCTCTACTACACATTCTCTACTACTCTCTCTCTGCTACTCAGTCTCCACTACTCACTCTCTACTACTCTCTACTACTCACTCTCTAATACTCACTCTCTACTACTCTCTACTACTCACTCTCTACTACTCTCTACTACTCCCTCTACTACTCACTCTCTACTACTCTCTACTTCTCACTCTCTACTACTCTCTACTACTCACTCTCTACTACTCACTCTACTACTCTCTCCTACTCACTCTCTGCTACTCTCTCTACTACTCTCAACTACTCTCTCTCTACTCTCTATTACTCATCCTCTACTCTCTACCTTTCTCTACCTCTCTCTCTACTACTTTCTACCTCTCTACCTCTACCTCTCTACCTCTACGTCTCTACCTCTACACCTCTACCTCTCTACCTCTCTCTACACGCACACATATGCACATATATGCATATGCATTTATATATATATGTTTGTGTATATATATATATACATACATATATAAACATATATATAATCTGCATATCTATATAAATACAAATATAAATGCATGCATACATATACATATATGCATGTTATGTACATGAAATTTTGAAAAACACTAATAAAAGCAAAGCTAAAAAGCCACCTAATTACAAACAGAATTGCTTTAACGTAAACGAGGGCGAGACCTATTGCATTTTCAATGCTTGTTTATTTTGGTTCCATCAAGAAGGCATTCAGATGTGACACATTTGCCATAAATTCTGAATGGTAGCACTCTAGTTCCTCATTAGATCACTGTAGCAAAGCTACTGCTCACCAGGGAAGTCTGCTGCTGGTATTCAAAGTGCATGTTTCAGTCTGCATGTCAGAATTCTTTAATGAAATAGAAGAGGATTTGAGAAGTCACTCAAAATGTGCCCTAAGTTTTCTTTCTGCAGCACTAATCATAATTTCTATGGCAAAATGAACCCCCTCATTTTGTTCCTTTGCAAATTAAATGTTTTAAATGTTGCCACTTTATTCCAATCAAGATGGCTTCAGGTGTGCCATACCTTTGTCATAAGTAAGACTGTTAGCGCTCTAGTTGTTCTTTAAAACACTCTGGGATTTCTGTCATTGGGCTATACTTGGGCTACATCTCGGTGATATTTGTGCTACATTTGGGCTCTTTTGTCTCTGGTGGCCATCTTGGGAGACTTGTTATGAAGTTTCCTAATTTCCTCATTTACTGCAGTCTCCTCAGTAGGCATACTGTCAGTTTTTTACTTTGATTCAATGAAGAAGGCATTCAGATGTGTCACACATTTGCCATAAATTCAGAAGGTTAGCACTCTAGTTGCTCATTAGATCACTGTAGTAAAGCTACTGCTCACCAGGGAAGTCTGCTGCTGGTATTGAAAGTGCATGTTTCAGTCTGCATGTCAGAATTCTTTAATGAAATAGAAGAGGATTTGAGAAGTCACTCAAAATGTGCCCTAATTTTTCTTTCTGCAGCACTAATCATACATTCTATGGCAAAATGAACCCTATCATTTTGTTCCTTTTTAAATTAAAGGTTTTAAATGTTACCACTTTATTCCAATCAAGATGGCTTCAGGTGTGCCATACCTTTGTCATAAGTAAGACTGTTATCGCTCTAGCTGTTCTTTGGAACACTCTGGGAAGCTGCAGTAGAACACAAAGGAATCAACTGACAGTCTCTGCCCTTGTTGGATGTACATGTTTTACTGAGAATGTCAGACTTCATTCTCACATGACTGAGAAAGATAATGTGAATTTACAGAAAATATGCTCTCAGTTTAGCTTATAGATCGCCTTCCAAACCTCTGTGGGAAAAGCATGTGAAAATAGTTTTCTCTCAAAGATGATTCATGATATCCCAGCAGAAGGCTTTTTCACATGGTAAAATCACCTTAGAACATACCACAATTCCTAAAATTAGTATGGTACCATCAACAAATGATTTATAATGTAACTAAAGTCTTAAAACCTTCTATTAACTGCAATGCTTTTTAATGAGGTGCTATCATGTATATTGGTCCCAAGATGGCTGCCAACACTTCTTGGATGAAGTGCTGACAGCCAATCAGATCTCACAATGAGATGTGTGGTTAGGCTCTGCCCAGATATGTATATGATTTTACTTTTGATTTTCTCAGGAACTACTGAACGGATTTACACCAAATATGCAAAAGGCACATGCCTGACCTGAGGACTACCTCTTTGCCAAATTTCAAGTAATTCTGTTCAGCCGTTCGGGCTGTACCTTCGACTAAAGATCCTATGGGAAAATGCATGGGGAAAACGCGTTTTGGGACCCCCATTTTTTCTCAGCCCCCGCTTGACGAATCACCCCGAGACTTTCAGGGTAGGAGCTGAGCGGAGCGCCCCATTAGTTTTGAAAATTTCACGAACATAAGTCAACCGGCGCCAAAGTTATTCAAAATAGAATTTTCAGATTTCCTATGGGAACTCGGTCCTAACTATAACTATCTACTGGCGACCGCCAGTAGATAATATATTTATATATATGCTCGCAAGCTGCTAACGGTTCCTGGTGTCACAACGGGTGACGGAAAGCAGGCACGGACCACAGTTCAGTGCTTCAAGTATTTTTATTTTCCAGTGCTCAGTCGGCTATGACGCGTTTCGATCCTTCCTGGATCTTGATCACATGACAGCGCTCATGGGCATATTTTACCCTTTTAAAGTGCAAGTGCATAAAATACATTTCCGGTTCCCCCTTCATGGACATGAAAGACATACTTTACAATTCTCGTACTTTGTTGATTTAACCGTTTTTTAGATTGCCATTGACTTACATTTTCATACTTATTGTAGGTGTTTGTACATTGATAATAATTATGTTATATCAATTTTCAGTACACATAAATAAACATATAAATATGGTCACCATAAATATCATAATAGATAAAATGTAAATATTAAAACACATTATGTGCGAATAAGAAAGCCAGTAGTATTGTGCAAATTGAATTTTATAAAAACAAATGCAATACTAGGATCAATCCAGTTTTAACGCAAACGGAATATAAATATAATTAATGTTGTCGTACATACCCCTATTTGAATAAACATTTAATACTAAAAGTAATCATTGTGAATATTTATATGTACATTAAAAGTAGTCTTTACTGTCCTAGTTTGCTCACCCAACGTTAAAAAGTGTAGAAACATAATGGGCAAAGTGCAAATGTTTAGAATTATTCCAATTAGTTAAAATCAACAATTTGGAAGAATAAAACACTATCACCCTTAAATGCTGGTTGTGTGTAAAATTAGAGAAATATCTCCAAAGTGCAAAATAACTCATATTAAAAAACCCTATATTTGGAGGTTGGGGTCAGGCGGCAGCCCGATATAGAATTATCCAATTCTATTAGATCTTTATATCAATATAGAAGGCCCTTGTGGCCTTAATTTCATCTCATATCTGTATAATATAGGGCTCAATGTTATTTGTACCGCACCAGAGTAAACATATGATGCTGGTTATAGATGCATGTGTAAAGATCTTCCGTGGTGTTCAGGCCACCTGTGAATTTACTGTCTAGATTAAGGATGTATTTGGTTTCCAATTTGCGAAGAGCCCCCTCTCTGTCCCCTCCCCATCTGTTCTTTGGGACAGAATCTATAAGGTAGAGTGACAATTTTCTTAAGTCATTGTTGTGAACCTCCTTGAAGTGTCTAGACACAGGGTAGGTGGGGTCTTGGTTAGTTATAGCCCTAAGATGTTGGAGAATCCGTTTGTTTGCAGGGAGCTTAGTGCTCCCTACATATCTCAGATTGCATGAACATTCAAGGATGTATGTAGCAAAATCAGTTTTGCAGTGCAAAGCTTGGGTGATTTCCTTTTCGCGTTCACAGAATGGCGTCTTAAACGTTTTTTTGTTTACGCCATACTGGCAAGCTTTGCAACTTGTGCATTTCATGAATCCCTTTCTTTGGGTAAGCCAGTTTGTTTGAACTGTAACTTCCGGGCTACTTTTAACCAAACTCCCACTCATAGAAGGGGCCTTTTTGTAAGTAATGCCCAAAGATTTAGGTAAAGTGTGGCCTATGAACAGATCATTGAGGACTATTGGCCAATTGCGCTGCATTATATTTTTAATGGTTTTGTTTTGCTTATTGTATGTTGTGATGAGTCGTAATTGGAGTTGTTAATTTTTCTCATCTATGTCTGTATGTTTGGGTCTGAGTAATGTGTCTCTAACCAAGCTCTTGGTTTTGTTAATAGCAGTGTTGATGATAGCGGTTTTGTATCCCCTAGCTAACAATCTATGTTTACTTTCCTGTTGCAATCTTTGGAGATCTAAAGGATTGCTACAAATTGTTTTGATTCTCAACATTTCCCCGTAGGGAATGCTGTTAATCAAATGTCTAGGGTGCGAACTCGTCGAATGTAGGACTGAGTTTCCTGCAGTTTCTTTCCTAAATAGTCTTGTTTCTAGTGTATTGTGGTCTATAAACAATTCTACATCTAGAAAGTAGATTTTTTTCCTGCTTATGGTGGATGTAAAGCTTAGATTGAAATCATTCACATTGACCTCGTCTACAAATTTTTCTGCCTCTGAAGTAGACCCATCTCAGATAATAAAGATATCGTCAATGTATCTCAGAAACAATTTGACATTTTCATTCATGAATTTCTTGTGTGTGACGTTGAGCACCAGCTCCTCCCACCATCCCATATGCAAGCATGCATAGCTAGGGGAGAAGCTGGCCCCCATCGCCACACCACGCATCTGTTGATAAACAGTTTTGTCAAATAAAAAATATTGTTATTTAAACAGAATTGTGTCAAATCACTCAACATATTACAGTGCGCAGACAATTTGGTACTCCCTTTTCCCAGAAAATGTTCCAATGCCCTTATACCGTCTCAATGTTTAATAATGGTATATAGGGATAGCACAGCTAGAGACATTAGTTGATAGCTCTCCTTCCATTCGAAATTCTGTGTTTTGACCAGGAAGTCGCTGGTATCTCTAATGTATGTAGGTAAAGCTTTAACTAGTTCTTGTTAAAAATAGTCTACAAATTGACTCGCGTTTTCCAAGAGACTGTTTTGTGCTGCTATGATTGGTCGTCCTGGTGGGTTTATGTTGTCCTTGTGTATTTTTGGTATAAAATATATGTTCGGGATGGTCGGATTCTCTTTCCTCATAAATTTATATTCTTCCGAGGTTAGGATTCCAGCACTTTTCCATGCTGGTAATTTTCCATAGAAATTGTCTTTAATGGTTTTTAATGTCCACATGTTACTGATTTTATAGCATGATCGATCATTGAGTTGGAGTGCTGCCTCTGCCGTATATTTTTTCCTGTCCCCCAGAACAATATTACCTCCCTTGTCTGCATTTCTCACAATGATGTGATTATTATTTTGTATCTTGGCAATAAGTTGTTTGTGTCGCCGATCTTTCGGGTTCCATTTTTGTTTTGTATTTTGTATTTTATGGTTGAGATTCTTTATTTCATTAACCACTTGTTCATTGAAGATATCTATGCTGTCTCTGGGCATTATTGGATTGAAAGTAGATTTGTTTTTCAAATGGTGTAGATTTTCATGTCACATTATATTCCGTTGTTGGTGAAGACGCTGCTTGTTATTTTCCTCACTATTTTGAGAGTTACTTAACGCCGCTATATTGTTGATTGTTTGCGTCGAAGATTCCAGTCTTAATTCTATTAGAGTATTAAGCAAAGAGAGATCTTCCTTGTTTGCCTTTTCATTTTTCTCATGTTGCAACTTGTCTTTATTTAGTGCATGATACTTCTTAAGTTTCAGTTTCCTTATGAAGCGATAAGCATCTATATATATAAAATGACGTGCTGTGTTGGTGCTGGCTCCAATTAAACTCTCTTGAAGCACGACTGGTGTCCGTGTGCTTTCTTCTTCGCCTGCTCGGAAGTGGGAGAATGCGCCTGGTCGCCTGGTGTTTTTTTATATATATATATATATATATATATATATATATATATATATATATATATATATATATATATATATATATATATATATATATATATATATATATATATATATATATATATATATACATTCAGTCAGTGTCTACAAGAAATGTGCGCTCTCAGTAAAAACACACTCCGCATCCGTGTAGTATCCTCAAAGGTATTTATTTCACACAACGTCTTTCAGCTTACTGCGAAGCCTTGATCACGTAAATGTGCTCAAGCAACAGGCAAATAATAAAGAGTTTCAACATGGCATGAACACAAAGAGGGGACACCATAGCGCTGATACACAATGTTACCAAAGTGGCGGACATCTTGTAATGGCCAAAAACACAGTTAAAAACCTTTAACATGTGCCCATAGTAAGTCCCAAAAGATGTCATTTCGCAACCAGCATGTCTTAATATTACATAGTGATTGACAGGGCAATGAACATAACTAAGTGAAAGCTCATGGCTAACGGGCATGTTGGGCAAATACAAACATAACTTTATTGTTCTAAACAGAGACATAACATAACTGAAAGTCCGTTCTAATGACAAGGCAAATGCCTGAAAGAAGCTCACTAGTCCCTTACTGATGCACAAGGCGCGTCCCGTGAAGACACCCAGCGCTTAGTGAAAGCTTAACGTAGTCTAACAGTCCCAAGTGAGGCGAGTGCCTAAAGGGGAAGTTCACAATTCCTACACTAAAATAGACGTGAATGGAAGGCTTTGGTAATGGGACAGGTAGATCGTCAAGGGGTTCAAGGCGAGCCCAAATGATCTGCAGGAATGAACATACACATTCCTGTGCAGGTGGTAGAGTAATGGGCAAGTACCCGTGCATTCCTCCTTGTGATCAAGGATGAGACCATAAGGGGACTGTGGCACACATAAATCAGGAAACACATGTAAATCGTGACCAGACAAGACGGGTCGTGTCCTACCCCTAGTGAAACTCGTGAGTTGTTCATATAGTTGCCCATCTCTAAACTGTGATGGTGAAGAGAAGGGGAAAAGGTTAGGAGGCCTGCGGTATATACTCTCTGACCTTTTCTTAAAATATATAGAAACTTATATATAATTTTCCCTACTTGTTACCACTTTAACAAAGTGGCAATAGGTAGGTAAAATATATAAAACCTATTACTTACCTTTATCTAATGCCATGACCAAGGACACAGGCAAAGTATGCTAAAAAATAACATGGCTGCCTTTTAGCATTTTGTACAGGCAGCCATTAGCCAATCATTTACTGCCTTGTCATTGGCAAGGACTGCAAAATTACCACAAAATACAGCTGCATGATACATCTCTAAGTTGACAACCATATCACTTTAAAAAACTTACCTTTGTTACCAAAAAGGATCATTTACACACCATAAACTAGATACTAGCCAAACTTCATTCAAAGTAGACTGCCCATTAGCTACAACTTAATATAAAGTCTGCGGAAAATGCATTGGTGGAAAAACACATTTTGGGACCCCCTTTTTTATTTGCGCCACCTTGATGAATCTCCATGAAACTTTGTATCCTCTGCTAATGTAGAAAAAGCAATAGGTTTGAAATGTTTCATGGAGATTCATCAGATGGCGGCAACGTTATTAGCAAGCAAAAATCCTAGGAATTCCTATCTCTGGGAATCCTAACTATAACTACAGAGTGACTATCGATTTTGCACAATTTTGCACAACGATTTTGCACTATGATATTTATATATATATATATATATATATATATATAAAAATATCAATGACGCTTGCCTTTAATCCTCTGTGTGAATCGCAGAGAGCAAGAGCAGACCCAAATTCATCTTGAGTGATATTTATTGTCAAATCACCATGTCGCCGTGACGCGTTTCGGCCAGAAGTACCGGCCTTGATCACATAACAGCGCATGAGCGGCATGCCTCCTTTTAAAGTGCAAAGGTCAGCAATATGTAAACATAGACAACATACTACACATTATAGAGTTACACAATGTTTACAGCGTAGATACTAAAATGTTTAGAATAATGCGTTCGGATGTTTGCCAATTGTAATAATGCATAGAAATCAAATCGATGTAAAATATAATTTGAATTGACATAAAATACATAGAGAGTGCCATTATTAAATTTCATTCACATATAATCCTGTGTGGTATTTTACACAATAGTAGTGGCATAGGGGTATATCACAGTTTAAATACAGTTTGACCCCTACTTAATAAATGAATTTCTATCATCCGAAGTTTGTAACCCAACGTTATTGATTGCTGAATATAAAGTGTCTAAGTGCATAAAAGAGAAATGCCCCCATTCTCATCCTAAAAACAAGACCCTTATATAAAACAATTTTTTACTTTTTCCTATACTTTTTATGTATAATTATAATGTGCAAATGTGCAAAAAATGGTGCAAAAAAGATATATATGTGCAAAGAAAGTGCGAACAATATATTATAGTCTATATATGACTTATATTGTGGGATTATAATTGTTCATAACCTAAAGAGTACTTAAATGTCATATATATCATCCAATTGGTCAATATATGTGCAATAAAGAAGAGAATAAAAGACCTATAATTAATTTACGGACAGAACAATAGGTTGATTCCCACAAAATGATATATAATTATGAAAAATTGTTATAAAATCATTTCAACCTAAAATGTCAATAAATTAACTAAAAATCTCCTGTTATACATAATAGTCTCAACAAGGTCTCTATTTGTATACATGTGTATAGTCAGATAAAGCTATTCGGATGTACCAAGTGTGTGAGTGGATTTACTTATGTAGTGGTACCATGTGCAACAACCCTATGCTAAAATATATGATTGAAAGTAGCATCAGCATCCATCCATCCATTAAAAAACCATAAAAAATCATGAAAAAATCAATGAATAGATGAATAAATGCATACACAGCTAAAAATTGCTAAAAATAGCATGGATCACGTTGTGCACATATAACAAGATTTTTCTCATAGATATGTGTGTAAATCCTCACAAACATTTAGACCCTTGGGTTGCTTGGTATCTATCTCCAGTATATATCTGGTTTCCAGTCGCCGAAGTCTGCTTTCCCTGTTACCTCCCCTTTTGTTGAAAGGCACTGTGTCTAACACATAATATATGAAGTATTTGAGGCTACTCTGATGTTGTTCCTTAAAGTGCCTCGCTACTGGGTAACTAGGATCTTTGTTTGTAATGGCACGCATGTGTTGCAAAATTCTTTTATGCACTGGTAGTGTGGTACTACCTATGTATGTTAAATTACAACTACATATCAGTGCGTAGACAGCGAATTCTGTTTTGCAAGACAGGTATTTAGATATGGTATGTTGCTTAGGGCTAAAAGCCGTTTGATAGTATTTGGTATTTACACCATAATGACATGCCTTACAATTAGAGCATTAGTAGAATCCTGTTCTAGGGGCTAACCACATATTATGTTCCACATCTTCCGGGTTGTTCTTCAACAATGTATTGCCCATGGATGCCGCTTTTCTAAATGATATAGATGGTTGTTTGGGTAAGGCTCCACCTATAACAGGATCTCCCATTAATATTGGCCAGTTGCGCCTTATTATTGCTCTGATCGGACCTTCCTGTCTACTATATCCTAGAATGAGTCTAGTAGGTTCCCTTATCGTATCTTTCATTATTGTGTTAGACTTGGAGTTATGTTGTAATAAGTCCTGCCTTACTTTCGATCTAGATTTAGATATTGCTGCTTCAATGACACGATTGTTGTAACCACGTTGCAAAAATCTAATCCTACATTGTTCTTGTTTTTCTTGCATGTCATTCTCCTCACTACAGATTCTCTTGATTCTCAACATTTCCCCATAGGGGATACTGTTAATCAAGTGAGGAGGGTGGGCACTTGTCGCATGCAATACCAAATTACCCGCTGTGGGTTTTCTAAATAGGGTTGTAGCTAGACCCATAGGGGTGATGTATACCTTGGTGTCTAAGAATGTGATGGTTTCACAACTTATATCACATGTAAACTGTAGATTGAAGTTATTCATGTTGACCTTGGAGACAAAATAATGTGCATATTGCATTGGCCCTTTCCAAACAACAAAAAGATCATCAATAAACCGTAACCATGTTACAATATTGTTTTCAAAGGTGTGTGCATATTGTTTCATGAGCTTTCAAAACGTTTCACTCGTGTAAGTTAGGAACAAACATTGACATCAATAAATCATATGCGAAGTTTCTCTTCTTGGTTCTTTATTTCCAAGTGGAGCATCCTAGTCACAGGCTGTGACTAGGATGCTCCACTTGAAAAACCTTAAAAAAAAAAAAAAAAAAATACCCCCACACAGGTAATTTTTTTTTTATAAAGCCCCGGGGGTGGTGGTCCCCGGGGCTGTGGGGGGCTGTGTGCCCCCACTTACAATTAATGAAAGCTCATGGGGGTGGCAGTCCCCGGGGCTTGGGGGGGCCTTAGAGGCCCCCCAAACATTTAAAAATTTGCCCCGGGGAGATGGTGGTCCCTGGGGCAAGTGTAGGGGGATTGGGGCCCCCCACACTTTCTTTTAAACTGCCCCCGGGACCTGGCCCACCCGGGGGCTTTATTAACACGAAGTGTGGGTGCCTGTACTTCATTTTTTTTGGAGGGGCTGGATCTGCGGATCCTCCACGGAGCCCACGATTTAAAAAAAAAATGCTTTTTTTGGCCCTGGGGGTCCTTCTAGGACCCCCCTGAGCAGGCCTAGGGGGTCAGGGTGTTTCTACTCTGCCCCCTTTTCCTGTTTTGCGCATTTTTTTTTTCTGTTTTCTTGTGCCTCGGTTCACAAGATGGCTGCCAACACTTCCTGTTTTGGAGTGTTGACAGCCATTTAGCATGAAGCTTGTGATCGGGAGGGTGCGCGGATCCACCGCGGCCATAGATATCACTATCTTTATTTCTTCATTTCTCAAAAGCTACTGAACGGATTTACACCATTTTTTTAAAAGTCACTTTCTGAGCCAAGGGCTACCTTTTTTGCAAAATTTGGTGTAATTCCGTTCAGCAGTTCGGGTTGTAGCCTGTTCCAAAATGTCCTATGGGAAATAACATGGAGAAAACGTGTTTTGGGACCCCCCTTTTTTCTCGGCCCCCGCTTGACGAATCACCCCGAAACTTGCAGGATAGGAGCTGACCGGAGCGCCCCACCAGTTTTGAAAATTTCACGAAGATTCGTTATCCGGCACCAAAGTTATTGGGAAAAGAATGTTACAATTTTCCTATGGTAACTAGGTCCTAACTATAACTACCTACTGGCAACCGCCAGTAGGTAATATATATATATATATATATATATATATATATATATATATCCATGTGAGTGGCACGTTATCATAACATTAACAACACACATTGAGGAGGCTGGAAAGAGAATGTCTACCAGGTCGCCAGCTGACTTTTGAGAGACTTTTGTGTGCTGTGTTCATTTGTATAAGAATGGACTGCCTACTGAAATACTTACCTACACGCTGTGAAATCTAGATTGAAAAAGGCAATTTATGTTGAAACGCGTCTCTGGTTAAACAGCAAAGAATCAATTAAATGTTCTCAGCCCCACCCTCCCTTGAGTGACAGGACTCTTTTGTTGAGTGAGAAGGAGGTTGTTTAAATATATATATATATTACCTACTGGCGGTCGCCAGTAGGTAGTTATAGTTAGGACCTAGTTACCATAGGAAAATGGCAACATTCTATTAACAATAACTTTGGCGCCGATTGACGAACCTTCGCAAAATTTTCAAAAATAAATCTTTGTTGAGATCAGCTCCTATGTTGAAAGTTTGGGGGTGATTCATCAAGGGGGGCCGAGAAAAAAGGGGGTCCCAAACCGTGTTTTCGCCATGTTAATTTCCATAGGAAACTTTAGACAAGGCTACAGGTCGAACGGGTGAACGGAATTACCCCAAATTTGGCAGGGAGAAGGGTCTTGGTCTAGAAAGCACGCTTTTGTTTATTTGGTGTAAATTCATTCAGTAGTTTTGGGAAAATATTGAAATTTACAGATATTCATATATCTGGGAATTCTGTCATCTGATTGGCTGAGGCGTTACGAGCACAAGCTTGTTGCTGATTGGCTGCGAGCGGTGCGAGTGGTTGCAACTAGGAAGTGTTGGCCGCCATTTTGTGATACCGTTGAAGCGAGTAAGGTGAAAAAAGAGGGAAAAAAGGGGGGAAAAGTGGGAAATAGGAGGGTAGGAGCACTGTAACCTGTGTGGGGTGTTTAGGGTGTGCTATACAGGGGGTGCAAAGCGAAGTATTTACCCCTACCGGTGTGTAAGTGGTGGGCTACAGAAATTAAGTGAGGTATTGGGTAGAGACTGATGCGGGTAAGGTGAGCTGGTGCAGGACTCAGGGATTAAGCGGTACAAAAGGGGGTGGTGATGGACAGAGCATCAGAACCAATCAAACACTCACACCCAGTCAACAGATCTGGGTTTGATCCATCACCGTTCTTTAGCCCACTCTGCCACCCCAGTTCAGACATGGCCATATGCAAATCAGTCTGACCCTGTGCCTCATGGGAACAGTCCAGTCCAGCCCCGGACTCGGGGATTAAAGCATGAGCCCAAATTGTGTGTCTTATGCTGTGAAGTCATGTGCCGTGGCCGCTGCACTACAGTTGTGGAAGTAGTGTCCGGATGTGTTTATAACTACTAGGATGAACTACTGCTCCGTACTGGTATGAAAGTCCTGGGGTACGGAATATATGTGAGGTATTGTCTAGAGTCTCATGTTGCTAAGCTGAGCTGCTGCTAGAGTCGGGAATTAAAGCGTGAGCCCAAACTGTGTGTCATATGCTGTGAAGTCATGTGATCTGGCCGCTGTGCCACATCTGTGCAAGTAGTGCCAGCATGTAATTATAGGTACTTGGATGAACTTTTGTTTTAGAACATTGTAGCTTGTGTATGGTGCTTAGGTGGTGTTGTATAGGGAGTGCGAAGGTAAATCAATATGGTATTTGTAGAGCGCAAACTACTCACCCCTATGGGTGAGTAGAGCTGGGGATCAAAGCGAGAGGTCTGTGCTGCAAAGTGAGATGGTCTGGCTGCTATGCCACAGCTGTGTGGAGAATACATTTCGGTGAGGGTGCGGGAGTTGGCGTTATATGGCCCTAGGGGGCCTAAGTTGTAAGTTATAGGGTGGCTCTAAAAAGATCCCTTGTGTTAATTAGGCCTGGGCGGTAAATTCCGTTCCGTTCGCGGAATTTGCGGAATTTGGGTAATTTCGCGTTCCGCGGAGAATGCGAAATTGCCCAAAAATCTGCGTTCCGCGACTTTGCGAAATTTTTTGCTTGTTCGCGTTCTCAATATGCGTGTTCGCGAGATATTTCACCCCGAGCACGCAAACAGCGATCGCGAACAGGAAAAAAGTATCGCGAACAAGCAATTCCGCGTGTTCGCGGAATTTCTGCATGTTCGCGGAGATTTTTTACCATTTCGCGGAGATTTGCGTAACGCGATTCCGCGAATTCCGCCCACCCCTAGTGTTAATTAGTTGGAGCTACATATAAGTGCGGATGCACAGCTTCCAGTTATTCAGGAAAACTCGGTTTCCCTGATCTGTGAAGTGTACTCCATCACTTCTGTATATATCCGCCATATCAAAACGTTTGTTGTTGTTGTATATGGACCCCATTTTGTGGTCTCTGAGGTATGCAGAGACAGCTTTGTTGACTTTTTTCCGAGATTTTTCAATCTGAGGACAAAATTGTTTGGACCATTTCCACTTCTGTCTTTGGCATATATTGGAATATACAAAGACAGTTTGAGACAAAAGTAACATCAATTGTCCAAAGGTGTCCTTCATAAGCATTTCCAAATCTACCCCAGTCAATGTGCCTAGGTCATTTCCACCACAGTGCACAATCATGAGGTCAGAGTGTTGGAGATGCAAACAGGTTTTAACCAAAGGCAACAATTGGTGCCACTTCAATCCTCTCTGTCCAAACCATTTAATGTCCACATTTTGTAGACCTAGGTCTAAGTCAATACGTCTCTGTTCTGCATACCTCTTGCACCAGAAAACATAGCTATGTCCTACGATCCACACTAGCATTTTGAAGGTATGGCTGGAAGGTATGGAAAGATGTCTGTCGCTCATGCAGTTCCTTCGTAGAATAAGAGATATGTTTAAAGATGGGGAACAAGTTTCTTTTCGCATACAAAACGGTACCTGATTGGGAGATGAAAAGCATTGTTTTTTAAAAGTAGGGTGCACATTCGTTTTGTGGAAAAGTATGTTTGTGATTGGTTAAGAAAAAGCAGTTTGCACGTACATATTATAGTACATATTATCTGATAAAATTTGCTCAACTCAACCACACCTGCTACTTGCATTTGGAAGGCACTGTTCGAACTTAAAACAATTGTGAACTTTTAACCTGCACGTGCCGTGAAATGTTCGAGAAAATGTTGCAAAAAATATCGTTAGGTTTAAAAAAATTGATGAACTTTTAACCTCCACGTGTTGTAGAATGTTCTAGAAAGTGTGTTGATAGAATACGTTGCATTTCTGACTTCGATGTGTACTTGAATACTAAAAAAACTATTTATATGGAAAAGTAGAAAGACAGTAATAGAGAGAATTTTTGAAAGCTAAAAGAATCAAGGAACTATTGTAATTTGTTCTTGATGATTACCTACTGGCAATCGCCAGTAGGTAGTTATCACTGCTCACGGTCGGAAAGTGCGGTGTTGCTCAGAGTAACATGGTGGTGATATGATATGGTGCTACACTCGGGTATGAAACCGAGAGTCTAAACCGTGAGGTCATTGCTGTAAAGTGATGTGGTCTGGTGTTTGTAGCATACGTGTGCAAGTAGTGTTAGTAGGTGTTTATACCATACAGGGAGTGGGAAGCGAACTACTGACTGCTACTGTGTGTTGATAGTAAACCGGAAGCGGGAAGCGAAGTAGTTATGCCTACCGGTGTGAAGACTTGGGGATGAAACCGAGCTGATTGCTGTAAAGTGAAGGGCTCTGGGCGGTGTAGGATACTAGCCGCTGTAGTATAAGTGAGTAAGTAGTGTTAGTATGCGTTTATAGTATATAGGGAGTGGGAAGGGAACTACTCATCCCTACTGGTGTAAAGACTCGGGGATTAAACCGTGAGCCTAAATTGTGAGCTCATTGCTGTAAAGTGATGTGCTCTTGGCGCTGTAGCATACTTGTGGAGGAAGTGTTAGTTTATGTTTATACAATATAGGGAGTGGGAAGCGAAAGTCTTACCCCTACTGGTGTCAAGACTCGTGGATGAAACTATGAGCTTATTGCGGTAAAGTCATGTGCTCTGTGCAGTATTCCATTGTAAGTCATAGTAGAATATTAGTATGTAATTCTAGTAGAATGTAAGGGGCATATTATCAAGGAACGGCATTAAAATTATCGCCGCTTTGGCAGCAGGAAACTGCCGCTAAAACGGCGATAATGGGCTTGATAATATGCCGTAGAGAATTCCAATAGAAGCCCATGTTAACACGAGAACATGGGCTTCTATTGGAATTCTCGACGGCATATTATCAAGCCCATTATTGCCGTTTTAGCGTCAGTTTCCTGCCGCTAAAGCGGCGATAATTTTAACGCCGTTCCTTGATAAAATGGCCCTCAGTATGTAATGTTAGAATGTAGGGCTGTCATGAGGGGAACCTTGCGGAGTTTGTACACGGTGCTGGATTAGACGGTTGCTTTGCTGTCTGCTCCTGTTGGTGGTTGTTTCAGGTGTCTTGTTTTCTTGTAATAAATCTACTTATTGGATTCACTGCTGTCTGCCTCTTCACTACATACATTTGGCGACGAGTGGGAGAAGGCAAAAAGAAGGCACCACTCAGCAATATTTCAAAATTGCTTGCATTGTGCTGAAGACCCTTTTTGTTCGTGTAGCTGTTTCTACTCATGCCAGGGTCATCGGCTCATTGAACTATGTCATCCGACTTCTGGTAGGATTTATATTTTTAGATTTTGCGCTACCTCTGCTTCTTCACTACATTCTGGTCGCTGTACTACATGTGTGCAAGTAGTGTTAATATGCGTTTATACTAACAAATGTATCATGGTAGTACGTAGGGCGATCTCTCAGGCGCAGCTCATACAATGTCCCGGGGTGTGCATTTGCTGGACATTTGTGTTTGCTATTAGAGGGTGGTGCATGGCTTTCACCCTGGGATAGCAAATACTTGTTCAACTACTTGAAGCGAGAGGAGGAAAACCTCGTATCGCTGTAATAGAGGGGATGCGGATGGTAAAAATGGAGAGAAAAGAACAAAACAAAAAAAAATCGGGGTCTCACCCGTTCTCTTAATGAGGCCCCTGGTGAATGGGTAATGTTCCGTGGCTAATTCAATTATTATATTGTGGGGTCTCTATAGGACTGGGGATCTTAATGTCGCATGTAAATTAGGTGCGGGAGGGCACAGAGACATTTTGCAGCCTAGGGGAGTGCCACCTTCCCGGGTATTGTTTACTAATTGTTCGGGGGTTCGAGGCCAACTGAAGTCCAGGGATCGCCACACTCCGGGGGGCATATTTACAATAACTGGCGCATCCCTGCATATCAGCAGGGATGTGCCAGTTATTGTGCGCCACAGCTCTGCCACCATGGATGCGCCGCATTTACAATTCGGCGCACCATGGGGCAAAAACGGCACAGATGCGTGACGCATCTGTGCCGTAAAAGTGGAGCATTGCTGGAGTTGCGTCACAAGCGCGACGCAGCTCCAGCAATGCTCTGGGGTGCCCAATCTTGCTAATGCTGCGTCAATCCTTACGCCTGCTTCAGGCAGGCGCAGGGTTTTGACGCAGCAGTGTAGATTTCACTCAGCCACTTTTAGGAGGCGTTCCTGCGCTGGAACGCCCCCCCCTGCGCAGGAACGCCTACATGTGGAGCAGGGATTTACAACGTGACGCATCTCCCAGATGTGTCACGTTGTAAGTACCACGCACAATGGCGCAGGATTTGCGCCGCCGCTGCATCACAAAAGTGACGCAACTGTGGCGTAAATGAGGCACAAGGGGCTTGTAAATCTGCACCCGGGTATTTATTTAAATATGCAGGGTGGGCCTCGGCTGTCCCTGAAGCCTCGGTGGTCCTAGGCAGTGCCTTATTTGTTCTGTAATCACACAGGCAGTACTTATGGTGTTATATAGTGATACACTCATAGAACTCTTGCAGTTGTACAATTACCCAGGCTTCATTTGTCTAATAGTGAGTTAGATTATGTTTGGTAGGTGCACTCTAATATTAAATAATGTTGTCCTTAAAATCTCCTATAAACAGATGATTTTCACAATAAATAATATACAAGTGTCGTCAGAAAAAGAAGACCTATACACTCAGTTATTTATTTGAAAAAATAAGTAGCCTTTATTAAAACATAAATAAATAGAAATGTAACTTTAATAGAACAGTATAATTAAAAAAATGTGGGTTGGACTCCAGTGGAAGCAGCGTAGGAAACCTGCAAGACAAAAATGAAACATAAGTATGTGTGCCATGTGGAAGAGGTAAAGAAAGGTAGTCCGAATGAAAGGACCATAGTGAGAATGGAAGGGAGGGGGAGTGGGTGGAAGGGAGAAGGGGAGGGAGAGTCAAAAGAAGAGAGGGAGGAGGAGACAGAGCGTTGGCCTATTGCACCCAGCCCTTAGTGTTTACCCTCCGTCACCCGTTTGTCTAGGACGCTGGGGTCTGCGAGAAAGAGTGCGGTTCAGCAAGTTCTTAAAATTAAATACATGAGGCCAGAGATTATGGGCCATATTATGAAGGAAGGGCGATAACATTATCGCCGCTTTAGCGGCAGGAAACTGCCGCTAAAGCGGCGATAAGGGGTTGATAATATGCCCTTGTGAATTCCCTTAGAAGCCCAGGTTCTGGTGTGAACCTGGGCTTCTATGGGAATTTACAAGGGCATATTATCAACCCCTTATTGTCACTTTAGCTGCAGTTTCCTGTCGCTAAAGTGGTGATAATGTTATCGCCGTTGTTTGATAATATAGTCCTACATTATTAGCTACAGAAAAAAAACCTGGAATGCACCTGTGCACCCAGGGTGTTGCACCCCAACCCCTTCCCCCGCACTGTGCTCAATTGTAGGTCTTGCACACCAAGGCTTCACTGCTCACCTGCCACCACTGGTGCGTCCCACAACGTGTTGGTGCAAGCTCCTAGTCCGGGGTATGTTTGTACGATAGACCAGGTCTCCGGTGGGGGACGGTGTCTTAATACCACGATGGAAGGTGTCAGAATGCCAGGGCATCATTGCGGGGTCAGCTCCTGCTCCGCCCTTCTTATGGCAATCAATGGAATGTCTGAAAAGGGAGAAATAATTTAATGGTGGAAACGTCTGGAGGTAAATGAAGGTTTATTTCAAGCTTGAAAGAAAATAGGAGCTGAGTGCATCCTTCGTTTTTTAAGTACGATCTACCAACTGTTAGTGGTAATCATTGTTCAAAGAGGAGTTGGAGTGCACGAGAATACACAAGGTTAAATAATAATATGTTATGCCAACGTTCACATACAAAGGAACAGAGCGCATGCTAGAAGCATAATGTGCGCGTGTAATGCAGTGGCAGGAGCCTGTGTGAATGTACACTTAGTAAGGCGCTCACTACAGTGTCCTAAAAACCAACGCCACGTGTCTGTAGGGCAGCGCTGCCCGCTGGCTCAGGCCTACAGTACGGTCCAGCAGGTCCTTAAAATTAGACCGATGTGACTGAATGAGGTCAGAGATCACATCATTACGCACAGCAACATCGCTTTTTCGCACATGCGCACTCAGGGTGATGCACCTTACCCCTCCCGCAGAACCGCCCTCAACAGGTGTCTGTAGGGCAGCACTGCTCGTAGGTTCAGGCCTACCTTATGGTATAGCAGGTCTTTAAAATGAGACAGAGATTTGACTGAAGGAGGTCAAAGATCACATCATGACACATGGCAATATCGCTTATTCGCATGTGCGCAGTCTGGTTGATGCATCCCATCCTTCCCGCAGCACCGCGCTGAAGAGGTGTCTGTAGGGCAGCACTGCCCGCTGGCTCAGGCCTACAGTACAGTCCAGCAGGTCTTTAAAATGAGACAGAGATGTGACTGAATGAGGTCAAAGATCACATCATAACACATGGTAATATCGTTTGTTCGGACCTGCGCAGCTAGGCTGAAGCACCCCACCCCTCTCGCCTCAGTGCGCTCAATTGGAGGCACTGTGCACCCAGGCTGCTCTGCTTACCTGCTGTCATTGCTGTGTGAGCAAATACTGCGGGCAGCAGTGCTCATAATTTAGATGGAGTGTTGATTGCAGGAGAGTGTACACCTCATGGATCCCTTTCGCAGACGACGGGCAGTCAGGCTCACAATTTAGAGACCGTGTTGATTTCCAGGATGGAGTACACCTCATGGATCCATTTCTTTTTTTTATTGCGCATTGTGATATGCGAGGTGGATGCAGCAAATCATTTGAGGTAGTGTGGAAGAAGAGGGACGTGTGGCGTCGTGGTTATCCTATTTATACGTACGCAAAGTGGGCTGGGCTTGTGTACACCAGGCCAGCGTAGGGGTGTGAATAATTATTCCGGGGACTTGGGCGTTGTTCAGTTCCTGGCTGGCCAGGAAGTGTACTTATGTGTGTTTATTTTGTAGTTTTGACCTCGCAGAGTGTGCAATTTAGATTAGTGTAGCATGTGTCGGAGGGCGGAAACTATCGTTAATGAGATGGCATGTGATCTAGTATGTGCAGTCTGCCCGTGGCTGATGATGCTCCTTAGAGCCAGCAATACCCAGGCCGAAAGGCAGCACAATAATGTGCAGACACACACACCAGAGGCATCGTGTAACACATATTTGTTTTTTGATGGCACGTTTGAGATGCATGGCAATCACACGTGGAAGGCTAATGTACAGAGCATGAATATTGATCAAGATGATCGTTGCATGTTGTGTGTAGTATAAGATATGTGTATACAGGAAAACACTTTTCAAAAAAGCTTTCGAAGCAGAAGAGGTGTCTCTCATCAAACGCTGTAGAGAGAATGAGTAAAATGGGTGGGTCGTACAACTGTTACAATGGGAAATGTTATGAACCAATCAAATGCTTTTTTTTAAGGTCACATGGCAATCGCGCACCGAGCGCGCAAGGAGGCCTGCACCCGACGCGATTTTGACAAAAGTTTATTACAGTTAGAAATATATAAATGTTTAAAATAATTTAGATGTTCGCGTGCTCTCATATACTGTTTAAAGTTATTTAGATATACTTTTGAGACAAAAAAAAGGAATGCCGTACCCGGCGCGATACTATACGTCTGTGACGTAACACAGGGCCTAGCAGCGTGTACTCGTTGAATACGCAGCGCGCAGCAGGCGCGACCCCATACATACATGACATAATGCATGGCTTGGTACTGCGTACCCGTAGAATACCAAAGTAGTACCTGGGGTGACTTCATGCGTATATGATGTTTCACAGGACGCGGTGCCACGAACTCGTCGGATACAAAATGCGCATCATTTACGAGTTTAGCAATATGACGGATCCGATTCGTGTGGTGATGGAGCTTGGTACGCTACCGGTATGGGAGTGCAGTTTTCTCCCCCCCCCCCCCAAAAAAAATATACATTTTTTTGGAGGAAGATATAAAACATTACATGATTTTTAAAGTTAAAAACAAGAAGTATAATAGAGTTCCAAAATATTTCAAAATATAATTGAAAAAATATAGGTTTCATAAACATTAAAATATGAAATTAACATTTAAAAAACCTTCAACACTCACTGAAAAAACCATAGGTTTTACAGACGTTATAGTTAGGAATTAGCATTTAAAAAACCTTAGAAATTCACCAAAAAAACCATAGGTTTCAGGGACGTTATAGTTAGTTGAACATTTGACTCATATAAAACCAGAGAAATTCGCCTGTTATAGTTAGTTGAGCTAACTATAACTTGGGCGCCCGCAGTGCACTGCTGATGATGTCACATATTACATTACTCATGACATGGTCAGTGACATCACTGATGACATTTCAAATGACATCACTGATGACATCACTCATGACATCATCCACGTGACAATCTGATGCACATACTGATGCTCTAATATAAACTTTGATACACCCATTCCAAAATGCTGACTACTATTTTTGAAACCATACACAGAATGACAAATACTACATAGCACTCACTATTTCCTAGGTCTACACACACATCCAGTCACTTACACATGCAATTACTCATCAATAGAGGACTATAATATGCACTCATACATCTATACATGCAGTCACACGCTGCCACTCATCCATAGAGTTACTCACACGCCTAGTCAGTAATGCAAAGAATGAATTACATACCCATTTAATCATGTATACAGTTATACACACCAACTTTGTTATTTTTAGACATACCACATCACTTATTTATACAGATACTAACACATATTTACTGTTTTATACAATCACTGATAGAAGCAGACACTTATTTATACACCTACTCTTGAAATACCTTAGTCTCACGTATACTCATTTATATACTCCAACACTCACATATAGTGGCTTAAAACATATGTAGTTAGTCACAAATATACCACTGAGATATTTATTCACTCACCAACACACCCATAGACACACTAACTTACCCATACAGCCCTTTCCAGATGCACTTTTTTAATCCATACAACCACTGAATCACCCACTCAGACATCTATGCGCAAACTCATACACCCACCCACCCACACATACACTCAGGGACCCATACAGATACTCAGACAACAAATCAATAACCTATATAGACACTCATGTAGGTATTCAGCAACCCATGCAGTTGCTTACACACCAATGGAAAGACTAATACAGACTTTTACACAGTTTAGTCATTAACCCATGCATTCAGTAAGACATGTTCAATCACTCACTTATACAGTCAGTCACACACATAAAAATAATTCATTTAGGCACTTGTAAATGCATTCATTCTACAATTCAACTTGGCATATATATATAAATATAAAACATATTTACATTTTATAGAAACACACATTCACTGGATGATGTCATGAGTGATGTCATCAATTATGTAATTTGAGATGTCATCAGTGATGTCATCAGTGATGTCACTGACCATGTCATGAGTGATGTAATATGTGACATCCTCAGCAGTGCATTGCGGGCGCGCAAGTTATAGTTAGCTCAACTAACTATAACAGGCACATTTCTCTGGTTTTATATGAGTCAAATGTTCAACAAACTATAACGTCCCTGAAACCTATGTTTTTTTAGTGAATTTCTAAGGTTTTTCAAATGCTAATTCCTAACTATAATGTCTGTAAAACCTATTGTTTTTTCAGTGAATATATATATACACATATATATATATATCATTGTGCAAAATCGGCGAGCCCCCAGAACCTTGGATTGGCTGCGAAGTGGAAGCTGATATGTTGGAGTGAGAGCTCCCGATGGGGGCCCTCTTTTCTTGCATTTCATCTCCCTTATTGACTTATGCAGTATTCCGGAGCTGGGCACCGTGATATTGTTTTGCGGTGGAGGATGGAGACTTTAATTCAGTTTGGGAGAGCAAACACACTAGAGTGGAGCAACATCATTTGTAGACTTCATGGCATGATAACCAGCAGGTTAAAATGGCTGCCTAAGGTAAAGAAGTTTTCAGCACCATAAGGATGGTATTTGTAAAAGTAAATGAGTGATTTTGTCAAGAATTGATAGGTGTGCTGAATAAGAGGTGATTTTGGTTACATAATATTAAGCTGCATTTACGGACTTTATGATAAAAGTCATTTTGTGCACTCCTTCCTTGGGATACGAAACTCCTGCAGTAAAGATGTGTTTTCATGGACTCTTTCTCAGGGCAACATTCTATCAACACGCTCTACGTGACTGAAATGAAAGGATTGAATGTTAAACATGCAGCAGTGCACATTTTTAAAAACGCAATGGGCTATTATGGCAATTGGAGATTTCGAGCGTTTTACAGGCTTTTTAATAAATACATATCAGATCTATTGATTTTGCCTTTTGAGCATGTATTGTAGAAGTGCACTTTACATGACTTTTATTCAGAATTAAGATTGAACTAAGTGAGTAGTTTTTTCACTCGGTGCGTTTTTTAACAGAAAGACATTTCGAGTGACATGCATTGTACAATCTGTGCTAATATTAGCTAATAATGTATCACGTTTTAAGTATTTACCTACATAATGAACATCGTTCGAAATGTTAAAGTAATTTTTGCAAATGCTGATGATTATATTCAACCTCCCTGAATGTCTAATTATTATGATTAATCAATGGACTTATCTGCGGGTGCACATGGAGCAACACAGGAATATTTTTTCCAAGTTGTAACAATATTGGAGTATTTTCTCTATGTCCATGCTATATTTAGTGTTAGAACTGGGGGTCTCTAGTTGGCTGAGGTAGGTACCTTAGTCCAAATAAGGACCCTTGCTTCTAGTCAGGGCTAGGAGGGACACACTCTTAGATAAGCCCTACTCACCCTCTGGTAGCTTGGCACGAGCAGCCAGGCTTATCCCAAGGCAATGTGTAAAATATTTGCAACCACACTCCCAGTAACACAGTGATAACACCATAAATTGACACCACACTGAGTTAGGAAAATAGTGGTATCTTTGTCAAGAAGAAATATGATGAGACCAAAAAAAAAAAATATCCAGCATATGCGTATTCGTAATATTTCACTGGGACGGTTATTAGGCCAACAATCACTTGTAGGTTCTTGCGGTATTAATGAGCAGTTCATGATGATCTAATGCAGTCCTAATGCAATACTATGCAGTTCATAATGCAGTTCGTAATGTAGAAATAAGACAGTCTTTAATGCAAGTACTAATGCGGATCGTAAAACAAGTAATAATGCAGTCTGTAATGCAAGTACTAATGCGGATCATAAAAACAAGCATTAATGCAGTTCGTAGTGCAAGTACTAATGCGGATCGTAAAAGCAAGTAATAATGCAGTTCATAGTGCAAGTACTACTGCGGATCATAAAAGCAAGTAATAATGCAGTTCGGCACGATTGCGGTACTAGTGAAGGCCTCTATGCCACTCTTGGCTGACTCGCGGTCAGCGACTGCCAAAATATGCCCCCAATACTGTTACGAAGGAAACAAAGTGCACCTCCACAATCCGACCCCGGTACTACCCCTCCTTGGCGAGTACGGGCCGCGATACTGACTTGAGTGGAGGCTCGCGCTGCAAAGATGGGAAAGGTCGAGAGCGGTCTCTTGTAGCACACACTCCGTCCCAGGTGGCAACACACACACACTTGCTGAGCATTACCTGGGGTGGTGCAGTCTCTCTCTTCTCTCCTCACAGCTTGGGCATCACGCTGTGCGGCTTCGGGTTGGCGGCGGCTGCTCCTCGCAGTGAGAGTCGGGCTACCAGGTGACGGCCTCGCAGCTGATCGGCTCCCTGCATGACTCCGATAATCTTGGGCAAAGGACCTCGGACCCACGATGGTGAAAGTTCACAGGTCTCTCCTTGACAAGGGCAGACTCGGGCCAGCGGCGGTGATTTCTCACGGCTCCACCTTGGGACGACAGTCTGGGCCGATGGCAATCACGACCACAGCACTTCTGGTCATGCTGTCGATCAAAGTAGAGCACAAGACTACTCCAGGCCACACGGTCACGGGGCAATTCACACGAAGGTCTCAGGATGCAAAAAGCACACACTTGGAAACTTTTATGTTCCTGAGTTTCCATAACAGGGAGCTAGCTCCTCTCGGGCCCTTGGAGACAAGTTACTTCAGGACACAGCACACAGCAAAGTCCTTTCAAGCAGGGGGACACAGCACACAGTAAAGTCCCTTGTCCTCTCCTTAGTCAAATCAGCAAACTTCAGGCCAGCCGCAAAACACACAGCAAGGGCAGTCCTTTTCTTCAGTCTCTTCAGCTGTTCTTCGGCAGAGGTTCCTCTTGATCACAAAGTAGTTTCAGTCTTTCTTCAGGCTTGAATTCAGTCTTGAGTTCAGGGGTTTCAGCTCTCACATTTATATCCCTAAATGCCTTTGAAGTCTTTGTGTTCAGAGGTCTCTGAGCCCGGTCCAAACCAGATCTGGGTGTCTTCCTGCCAGTGCACACCTCCTTTCTTTGATAGTGAGGGTATGGGCCTCAGACACTCTGCAGGAGGTGGAGCCATTCTTTTGTGGCAGCAGCACAGCCCTCTTTGCATCAAAGTGGCTACTCCTCCCACCACACCAAATGCAGGCCAGCCTGTTGCTGTCTCACCTACTCCTCCCTGGGGTCAGGACACTTCCCAGACCCTGTCACATCCAAACCCAGACAGTCAATACACAACCAGGCAGAGGCACTCAGGATGGTTAGAACAAGAACCCAGCCACTTCTAAAAGCCTGGTTTCTAAACATACTATTCAAAAACCATCTTCACAAAAAGATGTGTTATTAAATTCTGAGTTCAGGCACACTAAACTCCATCTCTCCATCTTATGCCTCTGGGAAGATATGCTGGAAACATGTGACACAGCATTCCCCATTCTATCCTATGGGCAAGATGGCCGAGCAACAGTGAAAAACGAATTTGGCAGTATTTCACCATCAGGACATGGTACACACCTCAGTACATGTCCTACCTTTCACATACACTGCACCCTGCCCAGGGGGTTACCTTGGGCCCACTATAGGGGTGTCTGATGTGCATAAAAAGGGAAGGGTTAGGCCTGGTAAGTGGGTGCACTTGTCAGGACAACAAGGCTGTTAACAACCAGCCCTGGCACACCTAGTGCACTTTACTAGGGACTTTACTAGTAAGACAAACATACCAATTATGGACAACCAATTACCATAACACTTTATACAAAGAGCACTTGCACTTTGACACTGGTCAGCAGTGGCAAAGTGCCCAAAGAATCCAAGCCAGCAAAACAAAATCCATCACAGCATCAAAAATAGAGGAGGTAGAGGCAAAAAGTCAGGGGTAACCATGCCAAGAAATGCAAGGTCTAACACGTGTCCCCCCAGCTGAAAAGTGGGGAGAACTACCTACCCTCATGGGAGTTCTCAGCACTGAGGTGGAAAAATCTGGACAGACCATCAGCATTGGAGTGTTCTTTTCCAGGGGGGTGTTCCACAGTAAAGTCCATCCCCTGTAGGGAGATGGAACACCTCAATAGTTTTGGGTTCTCACCCCTCATCTTCATCAACCATCTGAGGGGCCTGTGGTCTGTCTGAACCAGGAAATGTCCCAAACAAGTAGGGCCTCATCTTTTTTAGCGCCCAGACCACAGCAAAAGCTTCCCTTTCAATTGCACTCCACCTCTGTTCCCTGGTAAGTAGCCTCCTGCTAATGAAAGCTACAGGCTGGTCCAAGCCCTCGTCGTTCAATTGTGAGAGTACTGCTCCCACACCATGGTCTGAAGCATCTGTCTGCACCACAAACTCTTTGGAGAAATCAGGAGCCTTGAGCGCGGGCACCGTGCACATGGCAGTTTTCAGGGCATCAAAAGCGGTCTGACAGGCATCAGTCCAGATCACCTTGGGCTGTTTCTTTGAAGTCAGTTCTGTCAAGGGGCAACAAGGGTGCCATACCCCTTCACAAACCGTCTGTAATACCCCGTGAGTCCTAAAAAGGCTCTTGCCTCTGTCCGGGTCTTGGGGGTTCCAAAGCCAGAATGGTATTAATTTTTGCCTGTATTGGCGCCACCTGGCCACTCCCTACCTGGTGTCCTAAGTACACCACAGAACCCTGCCCTATCTGGCACTTACTTGCCTTGATAGTGAGGCACAGCTTTTGGCACAAGGACCACTGGGCTAGCCCAGGGGCTGCTGGATGGCTCAATTACCCTTAGAACCTGCATCTTGGAAACCTCCTTCTTGATGCTGGCCCTGACCTTATCAGCTACTCTGTGAAAATGTTGGTTTTACAAGCAGGCTGTCTTCAGTGTCCACATCATGGATGCACCAAGGGGTGACTCCTGGTGTCAGGGAGAACAGGGAGGCAAACTGACCCCGCACCCGGCGACAGTCCCTCTGCTGTTCTGGAGTCAGGGTAGGTGAGAAATTCATCCCATTCAATGACCCATCCTTTTCTCTGGCTGACAGGAGGTCAGGAAGAGGTTCACTCTCCTCTTCTGCCCCATCATCTGTAGCCAAGAGCATGGTCACATCAGACCTCTCAAAGCGGGGTTTGAGGCGGTTCACATGGAGGACCCTCAGAGGGTTCCTAAGAGACTGTAAGTCAACCAGATAGGTCACAGTGCTCCTGCGCTCCACCACCTCATAAGGCCCAGTCCACTTATCCTGGAATGGGCAGGGCTCCACTGGTGCCATCACCCACACTTTTTGCCCAGGTTGAAACTCGACCAGAGTGGCATTCTGGTCGTACCACAGTTTCATTTCTTCCTGGCTGGCTTCCAGATTCACATGAGCGAGTTATCTGAAACACCTAGGGCCCGATTCACAGAACTAACTTAAGACAAAATCCTAAACTTACTACCATTTTGGTATTCACAGAAGGCACTTACTCATTTTGGTATTCACAAAAGGCACTTACTCATTTCGGTATTCACAGAAGTTAGGAGTCCTAACTTTAGGACTCCTAAATGCCTTCTGTGAATACCGAAAGTCTTAAAATTAGGATTTTTCGCAGTTTAGTAGTAGTATAGTTAGGACTCCTGGGCCCGATTCACAGAACTAACTTAAGACAAAATCCTAAACTTACTACCATTTTGGTATTCACAGAAGGCACTTACTCATTTTGGTATTCACAGAAGGCACTTACTCATTTCGGTATTCACAGAAGTTAGGAGTCCTAACTTTAGGACTCCTAAATGCCTTCTGTGAATACCGAAAGCCTTAAAATTAGGATTTTTCGCAGTTTAGTAGTAGTATAGTTAGGACTCCTAACTTTAGGACTCCTAAATGCTTTCTGTGAATACCGAAATTCTTAAAATTAGGATTTTTCTCAATTTAGTAGTCCTAAGTTTAGGACTCCTAACTTTAGGACTCCTAAATGCCTTCTGTGACTACCGAAAGCCTTAAAATTAGGATTTTTCTCAGTTTAGTAGTAGTATAGTTAGGACTCCTAACTTTAGGACTCCTAAATGCCTTCTGTGAATACCGAAAGTCTTAAAATTAGGATTTTTCTCAATTTAGTAGTCCTAAGTCTAAACTTAGGACTACTAAATTGAGAAAAATCCTAATTTTAAGACTTTCGGTATTCACAGAAGGCATTTAGGAGTCCTAAAGTTAGGAGTCCTAACTATACTACTACTAAACTGAGAAAAATCCTAATTTTAAGACTTTCGGTATTCACAGAAGGCATTTAGGAGTCCTAAAGTTAGGACTCCTAACTTCTGTGAATACCGAAATGAGTAAGTGCCTTCTGTGAATACCAAAATGAGTAAGTGCCTTCTGTGAATACCAAAATGGTAGTAAGTTTAGGATTTTGTCTTAAGTTAGTTCTGTGAATCGGGCCCCCTAACTTTAGGACTCCTAAATGCCTTCTGTGAATACCGAAATTCTTAAAATTAGGATTTTTCTCAATTTAGTAGTCCTAAGTTTAGGACTCCTAACTTTAGGACTCCTAAATGCCTTCTGTGACTACCGAAAGCCTTAAAATTAGGATTTTTCTCAGTTTAGTAGTAGTATAGTTAGGACTCCTAACTTTAGGACTCCTAAATGCCTTCTGTGAATACCGAAAGTCTTAAAATTAGGATTTTTCTCAATTTAGTAGTCCTAAGTCTAAACTTAGGACTACTAAATTGAGAAAAATCCTAATTTTAAGACTTTCGGTATTCACAGAAGGCATTTAGGAGTCCTAAAGTTAGGAGTCCTAACTATACTACTACTAAACTGAGAAAAATCCTAATTTTAAGACTTTCGGTATTCACAGAAGGCATTTAGGAGTCCTAAAGTTAGGACTCCTAACTTCTGTGAATACCGAAATGAGTAAGTGCCTTCTGTGAATACCAAAATGAGTAAGTGCCTTCTGTGAATACCAAAATGGTAGTAAGTTTAGGATTTTGTCTTAAGTTAGTTCTGTGAATCGGGCCCCTAGTTTGGTTCCTGAAGGCCAGCATGTAGCGTTATAGATCCTGGGGGGGTTTACTAGGAGCCTTCTCCCAGCCCTCCTTCACCAAACTCAAGGGTCCTCTTACATGGTGACCATACAGTAGCTCGAAGGGACTGAACCCTAAGGACTTCTGTGGCACCTCTCTGTAAGCAAACAGCAGGCATGGTAAGAGGACGTCCCACTTACGCCTCATGGGTTCCTCAAGACCCATAATCATGCCCTTCAGGGTCGGGTTAAATCTCTCAACCAGCCCATTACCTTGGGGGTGGTAAGGTGTGGTGAACTTATAGGTTACACTGCACTCCTTCCACATAGATTTCATATACCTAGCTATGAAAGTAGTATCACGGTCTGACACCACTTCTCTGGGGAACCCCACGCGGGAGAAAATCCCCATCAGTGAACGGCCCAACACGGGGGCTGTCACCGTCCGGAGAGGGATGGTTTCTGGGTATCGGGTGGCATGGTCCACCAAGACCAGGATGAACCTGTTGCCCATGGCTATCTTGGGATCCAAAGGCCCCACGATTTCAATGCCCACCCTCTCAAAGGGGGTGCTAACTACAGGGAAAGGTTGGAGAAGAGCCTTGCGCTTCCTTCCACTCTTACCACTTGCCTGGCAAGTCTGACAGGTCCTGCAATGAGTATCAGAACTCTTGCACATTTGAGGCCAGTAGAAGTGGGTGACAAGCCTCTCAAAGGTTTTGTCCTGCCCCAAATGTCCTGCTAAAGGTACATCATGAGCCAACCCCAGTAGAGAGGCTATGAAGCGCTGGGGTACCACCAGCACACGGGCTGACCCAGGCTCAGCAACCTTAGGCTTGCTATATAGGAGATCATTCTCCCAGTTAATCAAATGTGACCCAGACTGATAACCTGCTGCCTGGTTTGCTGCCTGTTGCCACAAACCTACAGGAGAAGGGCACTTTTTCTGCTCCTCACAGAATTCCTCCCTGGAGGGCCCTCCCTCCTGCTGCCATTGGGCAGCTCAGGTAGGTTCCCCAGTTCAGCTACTTGCTCCCCCGTAGGCTCCAGGGCATCCCCCTCAATGTTTGCCTCCTCCTGGACCGTGGGAACTTTGTTGACCCTGGTGCTGGTCCAGGGGTCCGCCTCCTCAGCAAGCTTACCGGGATCAGTCAGCTTACTGTCTAAAAGATGCTGGCGCAGCTCTGGAACACACAGACTACTCAAGTGATCCCAACTAATTAAATTGCATAAGCCCTTAAAATCAGTTACTGCCCGTCATCCAACCATCCAGTGCACGCGTGTACGCATTCACACACTCCACCCAAGTACTGGATTCCAGTTTCTTGAAGTTCCTGAACTTCTGCCTGTACTGTTCAGGAGTGAGCCCATACCTGAGGCATAAAGCCTCCTTCATGTTGGCGTAAGTCAGGGTTCCAGCCCTCTCTAAAGGTGGTAAAATATCCCTCCCAGAAGCCTCAAAGTGTTTCCATAGGCCCGCCCTCCAATGCTTCACAGGCACCTCAATTATCCTCAGTGTGATCTCATATGCCCTGAACCATGCATAAATATCATTACCCCTTTGGTAATCTCGCAATAAGCCTTTGGGAATGTACACCCTACCCGCTGGCACTGGCTGTGCGCTGCCAACATTCGAACCGTACTCCACCTGTTTAGCCTTAATGTCCAGTTCCCTCATGCTTAACTCATGAGTTAAGAGAATCTTCTTCTCTTCCAAGGCGAGAGCGTTCATGCTCTCCTCTGCTCGCTTTTCACTTTCAATGAGCAGCTTCTTCTCCTTTGCTTGAGCCTTAAGTTTTAAAACCTCCAACTCATGCTCTCTGACCCTTTGGTTTTCCTACAGCTCCTCTGGGGAAAAGCTTCTCCCTGAATGGTTACTACCAGCCCCTGAGGCTGGTCCTCCCACCGGCATATCCTCTGGACCAAATCCATTCCCTGGGTCATCCTCATCCACCTCAGCCTCACCTGTCTCCTGAGCCTCTTTGGCTTCCCACCAAGCCCTCAAGGCCGTTTGCAGCTCCTCCTTCTTGGCGCTACTTTTCATGGGACATCCCAAAGCTCCGCAGAATTGCCTCAATTGATCAACTTTGTAGGTAAGCAATGCCTCAATGTCGAATTCCAATTCTGCAACCTCACTGGCTACTTGACTCCTTTGAGACATGATGTGTGGCTTAAAGGTCGCTCAAAAATAGAACCAAAAATTAAAAAGCACAATATGTGGTTGCGCCGTGGTCTGCGCTAAAACTAGCGATGCACACCAATCACTGGGAGTCAGTTGCAAATACAAGTTCAAATCCCAGCCGCTGACCACCAAAGTTAGCACTGCGGGTCTCTGAGGTAGGTACCTTAGTCCAAATAGGGACCCTTGCTTCTAGTCAGGGAAAGGAGGGACACACTCTTAGATAACCGCTGCTCACCCTCCAGTAGCTTGCCACGAGCAGCCAGGCTTATCTCCAAGGCAATATGTAAATGATTTGCAACCACATCCCAGTAACACAGTGATAACACCACAAATGGACACCACACTGATTTAGGAAAATAGCGGTATCTTAATCAAGAAGAAATATGACAAGACCAAACGATAAAAATATCCAGCATATGCTTTTTCGTAATATTTCACTGGGCCAGTTATTAGGCCAACAATCACTTATAGGTTCTTGCAGTATTAATGAGCAGTTCACGATGATCTAATGCAGTCCTAACGCAATGCTATGCAGTTCGTAATGTAGAAATAAGACAGGCCTTAATGCAAGTACTAATGCGTATCGTAAAACAAGCAATAATGCAGTACGAAATGCAAGTACTAATGCGGATCATAAAAGCAAGTAATAATGCAGTTCATAGTGCAAGTACTAATGCGGATCGTAAAAGCAAGTAATAATGCAGTTCGGCATCGATTGCGTTGCTAGCGAAGGTCTCTATGCCACTCTTGGCTGACTCGCTTCAGTGACTGACAAAATATGCCCCCAATACTGTCACGAAGGAAACAAAGTGCAGCTCCACAATCTGACCCCGGTACTACCCCTCCTCGGCGGGTACGGGCCGCGATACTAACTTGAGCGGAGGCTCACGCTGCAAAGATGGGAAAGGCCGAGAGCGGTCTCTCGTAGCACGCACTCCGCCCCATGCGGTGACACACGCACGCTCACTGAGCATTACCTGGGGGGGTGCAGTCTCTCTCTCCTCTCCTCACGGCTTGGGCATCCCGCTGTGCGGCTTCAGGTTGACGGCGGCTGCTCCTCCCAGTGAGAGTCTGGCTACCAGGCGACGGCCTCGCAGCTGATCGGCTCCCGGCGCGACTCCGTTGATCTTGGGCAAAGGACCTCGGATCCACGATGGTGAAGGTTCACAGGTCTCTAATTGGCAAAGGCAGGCTTGGGCCGGTGGTGGTGATTTCTCACAGCTGCCCCTTGGGACGACGGTCCAGGCCGATGGCAATCACGATCACAGCACTTCTGGTCACGCTGTCATTCGAAGCAGAGAGCAAGACTGCTCTGGGCCACACGGTCACAGGGCAATTCTCACAAAGGTCTCAGGCTGCAAAAAGCACATGCACACAGCATCGCTGAGACACACTTGGAAACTTTTATGTTCCTGAGTTTCCACAACAGGGAGCCAGCTCCTCTCGGGCCCTTGGAGACAAGTTACTTCAGGACACAGCACCCAACAAAGTCCTTTCAAGCAGGGGGACACAGCAGACAGCAAAGTCCCTTGTCCTCTCCTTAGTCAAATCAGCAAACTGCAGGCTAGCCCCAGAACACACAGCAAGGGCAGTCCTTCTGTTCAGTCTCTTCAGCTGTGCTTCTTTGGCAGAGGTTCCTCTTGATCACAAAGTAGTTTCAATCCTTCTTCAGGCTTGAGTTCAGTCTTGAGTTCAGGGGTTTCAGCTCTCACATTTATATCCCTAAATGCCTTTGAAGTCTTTGTGTTCAGGGGGTTCTGAGCCCAGTCCAAACCAGGCATGGGTGTCTTCCTGCCTTTGCACACTTCCTTTCTCTGATAGTGAGGGTCTGGGCCTCAGACACTCCGCAGGAGGTGGAGCCATTCTTTTGTGGCAGCAGTACAGCCCTCTTCGCATCAAAGGGGCCACTCCTCCCACCACAGCAAATGCAGGCCAGCCTGTTGCTGTCTCACCTACTCCTCCCTGTATATAAAAGTAAATGTATGTTTGATACTTTATTTGCATGTGTGACTAAGTGTGTGAGTAACTCTATGGATGAGTGGCGGTGTGTAACAGGATGTATAGGTTTATGAGTACATATGATGAGTAAGTACATGTATGAGTGACTGTATAGGACTGTTGCTGAATGAGTGGATGTGTGTGTAGATCTTGGAATTACTGAATAGGTGTGTTGTAACTGGTATTGGTGTGTCCATTGTTTAGAAAATGTTAGTTTCTATTTATGAGTGTGTGTATCAAAGGTTATATTAGGCTAAGAGGAGGTCTGCTACTCTATCACAAGGATGATGTCATCAGTGATGTCATTTGAGATGTCATCAGTGATGTCATGAGTGATGTCACTGACCATGTCGTGAGTGATGTAATATGCGACGTCATCAGCAGTGCATTGCGGGCGCGTGAGTTATAGTTAGCTGAATAAACTATAACGGGGCAATTTCAATGGTTTTGTACGAGTGAAATGTTCAGCTAACTATAACGCCCCTGAAACCTATGGTTTTTTCAGTGAATTTCTAAGGTTTTTTAAAATGCTAATTCCTAACTATAACATGTCTGAAACCTATGGTTTTTTCAGTGAATTTCAAAAGTTTTTTCAAAAATGCTAATTCCTAACTATAACATGTCTGAAACCTATGTTTTTTTCAGTGAATTTCAAAGGTTTTTTAAATGCTAATTCCTAACTATAACATGTCTGAAAGCTATGGTTTTTTCAGTGAATTCCAAAGGTTTTTTAAATGCTAATTGCTAACTATAACATGTCTTAAACCTATGGTTTTTTTCATTGAATTTCAAATAGTTATATTTATTTTTTTGATATTGATTTTCTACATTTTTTTTAACGATTTATTTTTACTTAGTTTAATTTTTAAATTACATTATATATTTTTAATATAAATGGAAAAGCATTTTCTGTTTTATATTTTTTTATATATTTATATTATTTTCTTTATTGTTTTTTTTCCAAATTTTGTTTTGGAGTCGCGCACCCAAAGCGTACCTTTCTCGATCTCTGCGCGAAACCTCTCCGTTATTTTAGGATTGTTGTGTAGGATCCACGGAGGATGTGCGATGGGTGCGTATTTTCTTGCGTGTTCGCTATGCGACTGGTACGCGACTCCAGGCGCATACGTGACACATACGTATTACTTTGCGCGATACTCGCGTGCTTGCGCGTGACGTCATATACGTGTTCGACACGTTGGGTGTGTGACTCCCACAAATTATTTTTATGTTTAAAATGATATATATATGTATTTAATATACATATTAGGGCCAGACATTATCTAAGCTAATCATAAAAATAATATACTTTTACTTTTAATAAACTTATATTACTTTTAAATGCAATTTCGCGAAGTTGCGTTGGGTGCGTTCTGCCTGTGCGCACGGTGCGCGGACCCCAAGTGACCGGAAAAAAAAGATTTGATTGGTACATAACTTTTCTCATTCTAACTATTGAAGGACCCCACCCATTTCCATCATTCTTCTTTGTGCTTCTCTGGAGACACATCTCTCAGCTTAGAAGAACTTTTTTTGGCATCATTTCTTTTGTGGTGTTTTTTCAACTCCAGAACATCATGGCATCAGGACAGCAGCCACAACAAGATTCTGAACATTCTTCAGAGCAAGAATTTGTTGCTGAACCTCCACGTCCTCAGAGACCTACATCGGTGGTGTGGAAGTTTTTTACTTTCCCAGAAGGCCAAAAAAAGGTGAATGCTAGCACAGTCACCTGCAAAATATGTGCAAGAGTCCTATCTAGAGGCAGTGCTGAGAAGAAATATTCATGTGGTACAGCCTCTATGTACAAACATCTGAATACTCTTCACCCAGTGAATCTGGCTCGTGAGGAGTGCAGGAGATTACAAGACAACCCTCCACCTGCAGTGCCTAGTACCGCTGGCACTTCCACATCACCAGCACGACCGGACCTACGTCCAGAATTTGCTCAACTGAAGATCCACTGCAAAAAGTGCAACCAGCTTCTATGCTATGGAGAGCAGTCTGTTGACCTAGTATGTACGGCGCAACAAAATCATCGTTGTTAGACTTTTGTTTGCTGCTTTTTTTTGGGTATGACTGTTAATTCCTGAAGCTGCCTGTTTTTTTCATCCTTTTTTCCTTTTGAAAAAACACCAAAAAAACTAACAAAATTGTTTAGAAAACTACCAAAAAAATATAAAACAAAAAACAACCAAAAATATGTTATTTTCAGAACTAACTTCTCTGGTTAAAGAAAGAGCTATATTTGTATGATAGTGTGTGAAAGTTTGGTTGAATGTATGCGTAGTGCATAATTGACTAGAAGAATGCATTAGTAGTGTGCAGAACTATAAGTAAGTGCTGCAGCATGACACTGTAAGCTATTTAGCTGCAGTGTGCTGTGGTATTTCCAAAGCACAGGGATGCAACATATGTACATAAATATGTTGCAAGTCTATGCTTCCCTCTGCACTGCTGCTTAAACTGCAGCCATGCGGTGACACAGGGACCCTTGCACCATGGTGCAAGGATATCTGTGTCATGCAGAGTTTGTTTATGTGCAGGAAGACACTCCTTCCTGCACAAAAACATTCAGTGAAGGCATTTTTCTCCTTCAATGTATGCTGTACAATGCAGCATATATTGAAAGAGAAAAAATGAGGAGAAATGAGAACAATTCTCCTTGTTGTGCCTTGCTACACCAACTGCAGGATGGTGCAGCATTCACACATCTCCAGATTTTTGATTTCTGATAAATCTGGACATATGTCTTGTTCTATGAGTGTTGTGTGCAAACACCCACAGCAACACCTACGGAACGCCCCTTCAATGCAAAGTGGTGTGTATGATGAGGTCTTTATTTACATGGAGAAGAAAAGCTACACAGAGTGCCTTTTCCTTTCCTTGTAAATATGAAAAAGTATCTTGCGCCATGACTATGTTACAAAATGTGACATATTGTTGGTACATGATGCTTCTAAATCTGCCCCATAAGCGCTTAGGTATTGGCAGACAATTACAATAAGAACATATTGCTAGTTGATTGATTGAAAAATTGCATGACAGTGACAGGAGGTAAGCACAGAGATATCTCTCCAAAGATGCTTAAAGAAGAACGATTAAAATGCTTGCAGTCTTTCAATAGGTACAATGGGAAATGTTATGAACCAATCAAATTGCAGGAGGTTTAATAGATTTTTAAACAGTTATGTGTCAGCAAAGACATGAAGTAACCAAATGCTTCTCTCACAATGGTTGCCCAAATGCACACAGACTCACAGTGTGATTCTAGACAAGCAACACTATTCCTTGGACTTTAGCAAAACAGACTCACTAGTCTGGAAGGGGTAAGGTGACTCACTTATTCACTTCGGAGCAATGCCGGCATTGCTAAGATGCAGATCCCCGTGTGGAAAAGCAATTTGGTTCGAATTTTGAAAGAGAGAGCAGGTTTCCCTGCTCTCTCTTTCAAAATCCAAACAAAGTTTGCTATGGCTACCACAGCAAACTACAGTGTCCCGGGGGTGGGCACCCCGGGACACTGCAGGAGCCGGCCCTGGGGGTGGCGGTCCACAGGGCCATCATTGGCTCCAGGGGGGTGGCTGCGAAGCCCCCCTCCCACTTAATTCAAAGACCCGGGGGTGATGGTCCCCGGGGCTTGGGGGTCCGTTACGGACCCCCTATTTTAAATATTTAGTGCCCCGGGCTCGGTGGCGGTCCCCGGGGCATGTGGGGGGGGGCTCGAGCCCCCCTATACAGGTAGTTTTTAATTTTAAAACAAGCCCCGGGGGTGGCGGTCCCCGGGGCTGCGGGGAGCCATGAGTCACCCCGCAAATATGTAAATAAAGCCCCGGGGGTGGCGGTCCCTGGGGCATGGGGGGCCTTTGAGCCCCCCCATCCATTTAATTGTGCAGCCCTGGGAGTGGCGGTCCCCGGGGCTTGGGGGGCCTTTGAACCCCCCACCCATGAATATTGAAGCCCCGGGGAGTGGTGGTCCCCGGGGCTGGGGGGGCTATGAGCCCCCGTACATAATTTTATAAAGCCCCGGGGGGTGGCGGTCCCTGAGGCGGGGGGCCCCTCTGGGCCCCCCATTCACATAATAATATTGCCCCCAGGACTTGGACCCCCGGCAGTATCCGCGCATCTTCCCGTGTCAAGGATTTCTTGTGCCTCCGTTCTACCTTGGCACAAAATGGCTGCCAACACTTCCTGGTTTGGAGTGTTGACAGCAAGTTGGCAGCCAATTAACATGCAGCTCGTGATCGGGAAGGTGCGCTCAGGGTGCGCGGATCCACCGTGCCCATAGATATATACGTGATTTTACTTTTGATTTTCTCAGGAACTACTGAACGGATTTACAGCATTTAACCAAAAGGCACGACTCTGAACCAAGAGTTACCTTTTTGCCAAATCTGGTGTAATTCCGTTCAGTAGTTCAGGCTGTAGCTGCTACTAAAGGTTCCTATGGAAAATTGCATGGGCAAAACATGTTTTGGGACCCCACTTTTTTCTCGGCACCTGCTTGCCAAATCACCCCGAGACTTTTAGGATAGGAGCGGACCGGAGCTGGCCAAAAGTTTGGAAAATTTCGCGAAGATTCTTCAACCGGCGCCAAAGTTATTGGGAATAGAATGTTGCGGATTTCCTATGAAAAATAGGTCCTAACTATAACTACCTACTGGCGACCGCCAGTAGGTAATACACACATATTTAAGATTCCTATCTGAAAAAATATCTGAAAAAATAACAAGTTAAAACCTTTTAGTGAAAGATATTTATATATATATTCACTGAAAAAACCATGGGTTTCACACACGTTATAGTTAGGAATTAGCATTTAAAAAACCTTAGAAATTCACTGAAAAAACCATAGGTTTCACACACGTTATAGTTAGGAATTAGCATTTAAAAAACCTTAGAAATTCAGTGAAAAAACCATAGGTTTCACACATGTTATAGTTAGCTGGACATTTTACTCGTAAAAAACCAATGAAATTGCCCCGTTATAGTTAGTTCAGCTAACTATAACTCACGCGCCCGCAATGCACTGCTGATGACGTCACATATTACATCACTCATGACATGGTCAGTGACATCACTCATGACATCACTGATGACATCTCAAATGACATCACTGATGACCTCACTGATGACATCATCCAGTGAATGTGTGTTTTTCTGAAAATTAAATATGTTTAATATATGTATATCTCAAGGTCGATGGAAGAATAAATGGGTATATAAGTGTCTAAATGGATGATTTGTTTTTAAAAAATTGATTGTGTAACTGACTGATTAAGTGTATCTCTCACTTTGTGTATAAGTGGCTGCATGGGTTGGTGAGTAGCTACATGGGTGTCTATATAGGTTAGTAGTTGTTTTTTTGAGTATCAGTCTGAGTGTCTGTATGGTTCGGTGGGGGGTATTACGTAGTGCATAGGTGCATGAATGAGTGACTCACTGTTTGTATGTGTTGAAGACAGCATGTGTGCAGGACTGTATGGGTGGATGAGTGTGTGTATGGGTGTGTTAGTGAGTGAATGACTGTCCCAATAGTGTCTTCAGGAGTAACTACATATGTTTTAAACTAGTATATGTGACTATTGGTGTATATATGTGAGTATATGTGAGAGGGACAGATTGAAAGAGTTCCTGTATGAATAAGTATGTGTTTCTATAAGTGATTGTTTAAAAGACTAAGGTGCCGATCACGATCCGGCAAAAACCGGGTACGAACCGTCGGACGGAGCATATTCTCCGTCCGACGCGTACCCGGTCGTCAAAATATACAAACATGGAATTACGATTCGCACGGGTACACCATTACCGTACGAATCGTAAAAAAGACCGACCGAACAAAAAACACCTACCAATGCGATCCGGGAAAGCGCCGACCTGACGTCGGGACGCACGCAGCCAGCCATTCACGACCCAGGAATCACGATTCGCACCGACGTCACCCCGCACGGTGAATATTTTGCGGCAGCCAAAAACTGCCGGGAAATCAGGACGACGCGAACAAGGACCACCAGTACGCGACGGACAGACGGCGACGCGAACAAGGAGGACCAGTACGTGACGGACACACAGGACGACGCCACCAAGGAGGACCCGTACGCGACAGGACGACGCGATCAAGGAGGACCCGTACGCGACAGGACGACGCGAGCAAGGAGTACCAGTACGCGACGGACAGACATGGACCCGAACCTACGAGTCATCCCTGCCCTCATAGCAGTACACCTCCTCTACAGGTTACGACGCAGACGCCGCAGAAGGTCAGAATAACTAAGGGAGGGGGGAAAGTGGGGTGGGGTGGGGGTGGCACGACCAGGGCAGGCCACAAAACAACCACATGAGTGACACACTACACATGGCCTGGACATACCTGACTCCCATGCCCTGGTCACCACGAGGGGGTGGGGGCGTGTCCTGATAATCCAGCGACCGCCACAACGGAAGTCCGTCACCACGCGAACCGGCAACACAACCAGACAGGTACGTCCCGTACCCACGCCTGAAGAGCGTGGGTACGAGTCGGACCACGCCCACACACGTCACCCCAACAATGGCGGGACGGATCGCACCCACGTGGCAAAGGCCTGGGTACGGGCCGCACAAACATCACATAGCGTGGGGACGGATATGTACGGACCCTACCCCCACCCCGTATGCAAGGAGCGTACCCCCCAGCCCAACAGTGCAAGTACGACCCGTACCCCCACCCGCGGACGTACGGAGCGTACCCCCAGCCCAACAGTGTAAGTACGACCCGTACCCCCACCCGCGTATGCATGGAGCGTACCCCCCATGCCAACAGTGTAAGTACGACTCGAACCCCCACCCGCGGACGCACGGAGCGTACCCCCAGCCCAACAGTGTAAGTACGACCCGTACCCCCACCCGCGGACGCACGGAGCGTACCCCCAGCCCAACAGTGTAAGTACGACCCGTACCCCCACCCGCGGACGTACGGAGCGTACCCCCAGCCCAACAGTGTAAGTACGACCCGTACCCCCACCCGCGGACGCACGGAGCGTACCCCCAGCCCAACAGTGTAAGTACGACCCGTACCCCCACCCGCGGACGCACGGAGCGTACCCCCAGCCCAACAGTGTAAGTACGACCCGTACCCCCACCCGCGGACGCACGGAGCGTACCCCCAGCCCAACAGTGTAAGTACGACCCGTACCCCCACCCGCGGACGTACGGAGCGTACCCCCAGCCCAACAGTGTAAGTACGACCCGTACCCCCACCCGCGTATGCATGGAGCGTACCCCCCATGCCAACAGTGTAAGTACGACTCGAACCCCCACCCGCGGACGTACGGAGCGTACCCCCAGCCCAACAGTGTAAGTACGACCCGTACCCCCACCCGCGGACGCACGGAGCGTACCCCCAGCCCAACAGTGTAAGTACGACCCGTACCCCCACCCGCGGACGTACGGAGCGTACCCCCAGCCCAACAGTGTAAGTACGACCCGTACCCCCACCCGCGGACGCACGGAGCGTACCCCCAGCCCAACAGTGTAAGTACGACCCGTACCCCCACCCGCGGACGCACGGAGCGTACCCCCAGCCCAACAGTGTAAGTACGACCCGTACCCCCACCCGCGGACGTACGGAGCGTACCCCCAGCCCAACAGTGTAAGTACGACCCGTACCCCCACCCGCGGACGCACGGAGCGTACCCCCAGCCCAACAGTGTAAGTACGACCCGTACCCCCACCCGCGGACGCACGGAGCGTACCCCCAGCCCAACAGTGTAAGTACGACCCGTACCCCCACCCGCGGACGCACGGAGCGTACCCCCAGCCCAACAGTGTAAGTACGACCCGTACCCCCACCCGCGGACGTACGGAGCGTACCCCCAGCCCAACAGTGTAAGTACGACCCGTACCCCCACCCGCGTATGCATGGAGCGTACCCCCCATGCCAACAGTGTAAGTACGACTCGAACCCCCACCCGCGGACGTACGGAGCGTACCCCCAGCCCAACAGTGTAAGTACGACCCGTACCCCCACCCGCGGACGCACGGAGCGTACCCCCAGCCCAACAGTGTAAGTACGACCCGTACCCCCACCCGCGGACGTACGGAGCGTACCCCCAGCCCAACAGTGTAAGTACGACCCGTACCCCCACCCGCGGACGCACGGAGCGTACCCCCAGCCCAACAGTGTAAGTACGACCCGTACCCCCACCCGCGGACGCACGGAGCGTACCCCCAGCCCAACAGTGTAAGTACGACCCGTACCCCCACCCGCGGACGTACGGAGCGTACCCCCAGCCCAACAGTGTAAGTACGACCCGTACCCCCACCCGCGGACGCACGGAGCGTACCCCCAGCCCAACAGTGTAAGTACGACCCGTACCCCCACCCGCGGACGCACGGAGCGTACCCCCAGCCCAACAGTGTAAGTACGACCCGTACCCCCACCCGCGGACGTACGGAGCGTACCCCCACCACACCAGTGTCAGTAGACTCGTACCCTCACCTCTAATGCAGTGTGCGTAACCCCACCGTGCATGTGCCAAGCGCACATATCCAGAAATCGGAGGTGTGTGTGCAGAGTCCACCCAGCAGTGCCCTGAGACAGGAGGGGTGGGTGCCCATCACTCCCAGCAGTGCCCAGAGACAGGAGGGGTGTGTGCAGAGTCCTCCCAGCAGTGCCCTGAGACAGGAGGGGTGGGTGTGGAGTCCTCCCAGCAGTGCCCTGAGACAGGAGGGGTGGGTGTGGAGTCCTCCCAGCAGTGCCCTGAGACAGGAGGGGTGGGTGCAGAGTCCTCCCAGCAGTGCCCTGACACAGGAGGGGTGGGTGCAGAGACCTCCCAGCAGTGCCCTGAGACAGGAGGGGTGGGTGGTGAGTCCTCCCAGCAGTGCCCAGAGACAGGAGGGGTGGGTGCAGAGTCCTCCCAGCAGTGTCCAGACCCAGGAGGGGTGGGTGGTGAGTCCTCCCAGCAGTGCCCAGAGACAGGAGGGGTGTGTGCAGAGTCCTCCCAGCAGTGTCCAGACCCAGGAGGGGTGGGTGCAGAGTCCTCCCAGCAGTGCCCAGAGACAGGAGGGGTGTGTGCAGAGTCCTCCCAGCAGTGTCCAGACCCAGGAGGGGTGTGTGCAGAGTCCTCCCAGCAGTGTCCAGACCCAGGAGGGGTGTGTGCAGAGTCCTCCCAGCAGTGTCCAGCCCCAGGAGGGGTGGGTGCAGAGTCCTCCCAGCAGTGCCCAGAGACAGGAGGGGTGGGTGTGGAGTCCTCCCAGCAGTGCCCTGAGACAGGAGGGGTGGGTGTGGAGTCCTCCCAGCAGTGCCCTGAGACAGGAGGGGTGGGTGTGGAGTCCTCCCAGCAGTGCCCTGAGACAGGAGGGGTGGGTGCAGAGTCCTCCCAGCAGTGCCCTGACACAGGAGGGGTGGGTGCAGAGACCTCCCAGCAGTGCCCTGAGACAGGAGGGGTGGGTGGTGAGTCCTCCCAGCAGTGCCCAGAGACAGGAGGGGTGGGTGCAGAGTCCTCCCAGCAGTGTCCAGACCCAGGAGGGGTGGGTGGTGAGTCCTCCCAGCAGTGCCCAGAGACAGGAGGGGTGTGTGCAGAGTCCTCCCAGCAGTGTCCAGACCCAGGAGGGGTGGGTGCAGAGTCCTCCCAGCAGTGCCCAGAGACAGGAGGGGTGTGTGCAGAGTCCTCCCAGCAGTGTCCAGACCCAGGAGGGGTGTGTGCAGAGTCCTCCCAGCAGTGTCCAGCCCCAGGAGGGGTGGGTGCAGAGTCCTCCCAGCAGTGCCCAGAGACAGGAGGGGTGTGTGCAGAGTCCTCCCAGCAGTGCCCTGACACAGGAGGGGTGGGTGCAGAGACCTCCCAGCAGTGCCCTGAGACAGGAGGGGTGGGTGGTGAGTCCTCCCAGCAGTGCCCAGAGACAGGAGGGGTGGGTGCAGAGTCCTCCCAGCAGTGTCCAGACCCAGGAGGGGTGGGTGGTGAGTCCTCCCAGCAGTGCCCAGAGACAGGAGGGGTGTGTGCAGAGTCCTCCCAGCAGTGTCCAGACCCAGGAGGGGTGGGTGCAGAGTCCTCCCAGCAGTGCCCAGAGACAGGAGGGGTGTGTGCAGAGTCCTCCCAGCAGTGTCCAGACCCAGGAGGGGTGTGTGCAGAGTCCTCCCAGCAGTGTCCAGCCCCAGGAGGGGTGGGTGCAGAGTCCTCCCAGCAGTGCCCAGAGACAGGAGGGGTGTGTGCAGAGTCCTCCCAGCAGTGTCCAGACCCAGGAGGGGTGGGTGTGGAGTCCTCCCAGCAGTGCCCTGAGACAGGAGGGGTGGGTGTGGAGTCCTCCCAGCAGTGCCCTGAGACAGGAGGGGTGGGTGTGGAGTCCTCCCAGCAGTGCCCTGAGACAGGAGGGGTGGGTGCAGAGTCCTCCCAGCAGTGCCCTGACACAGGAGGGGTGGGTGCAGAGACCTCCCAGCAGTGCCCTGAGACAGGAGGGGTGGGTGGTGAGTCCTCCCAGCAGTGCCCAGAGACAGGAGGGGTGGATGCAGAGTCCTCCCAGCAGTGTCCAGACCCAGGAGGGGTGGGTGGTGAGTCCTCCCAGCAGTGCCCAGAGACAGGAGGGGTGTGTGCAGAGTCCTCCCAGCAGTGTCCAGACCCAGGAGGGGTGGGTGCAGAGTCCTCCCAGCAGTGCCCAGAGACAGGAGGGGTGTGTGCAGAGTCCTCCCAGCAGTGTCCAGCCCCAGGAGGGGTGGGTGCAGAGTCCTCCCAGCAGTGCCCAGAGACAGGAGGGGTGTGTGCAGAGTCCTCCCAGCAGTGTCCAGACCCAGGAGGGGTGGGTGTGGAGTCCTCCCAGCAGTGCCCTGAGACAGGAGGGGTGGGTGTGGAGTCCTCCCAGCAGTGCCCTGAGACAGGAGGGGTGGGTGTGGAGTCCTCCCAGCAGTGCCCTGAGACAGGAGGGGTGGGTGCAGAGTCCTCCCAGCAGTGCCCTGAGACAGGAGGGGTGTGTGCAGAGTCCTCCCAGCAGTGTCCAGACCCAGGAGGGGTGGGTGCAGAGTCCTCCCAGCAGTGCCCAGAGACAGGAGGGGTGTGTGCAGAGTCCTCCCAGCAGTGTCCAGACCCAGGAGGGGTGTGTGCAGAGTCCTCCCAGCAGTGTCCAGCCCCAGGAGGGGTGGGTGCAGAGTCCTCCCAGCAGTGCCCAGAGACAGGAGGGGTGTGTGCAGAGTCCTCCCAGCAGTGTCCAGACCCAGGAGGGGTGTGTGCAGAGTCCTCCCAGCAGTGTCCAGACCCAGGAGGGGTGGGTGCAGAGTCCTCCCAGCAGTGTCCACACCCAGGAGGGGTGTAACACATGTGTGTGATGCCACAATTACCCACATCCATACTGCCTACAAGGGAACATGTCCCCATGAACTCATGTCAACTGACTCCACACACAAGTACAGTGATCACCAAGGATGCCACGATTGTTGCAGGTGGAGACATGGCCATGCATGCATGGCCAAAGTAGAAGGGCTCCGTCACACACACAGCTCATGTAGACACAGCTCTGCGCTAAACATTGGGAACACCCTGCAGGGAAGAAACTGGGTACACAGAGGAAGGAATACACCCTGGGACAATTGAACCATGCAGTAACTGCTGACATGACCTAAGGAAGTTAGCCAACACCTTGTGATGGCACACAGATCCTAGGGTGGCCCCAAAGAGCAGAACACTACTACAAATCCCACACACCCAAAGCCTTAAACACCACCCAAAACAATGTAGCAGCCCCACCAACACCAATACCATCATAGCAGGAGTGTGATAATGAAAAAAAAAATAAAGCTTTAATCAGCATGAGCACAATGTCCGTGGATCAACGGCAGTTCAAAGTCAACAAAGGCCATAGGGCAGTCAATTATTCCCAGCTGCATGGGGGACACAGTGGGATGTGTGTCCCCTACCTTGCCTGCACAGTCAAATGCCATCGTCTTCCATACTGGTGAGGGCATCAGGGGGGGGGGAAGCAACAGGCACCGCAGGGACATCAGGGCAAAGGGGCGGCGTTGTGGGTGCAGGGATGGAGGACTCAACCACAGGGGGTGTGTCATGGCCAAAGGCGGAGGCCAGGATGGCACTACACACCTTAGCAAGGTCCTCCAGGGAGTCCCCTGCACCCGAAGTGACCTCAGGCCCCAAGGAGGGGGGGGGTTCAGAGGGATGGGTTGCAGCGCCACCGGGGGAGGGTGGAGACAGGGGGGGAGACTCAACCACCCTGACCGAGGACTTCCTTGACCGCTTGCGTGGTGGCGTAACTGTGGGGCTCAGGGACAGAGCGGCCATGAAGGAGTCCTTGGGGGAGATGTGGCCAGGAGAGCTGAGGGGAGGGGATTTGGAGGGAGTGGATTGTGTGGAATGCGGACTCCCACTCTGGCTGCGTGTCACACGTTTGCCCCCCGACCCAGTGGGTGTGCCTATCTCACCCTGTGTGTGCGTGTCAGGAGGAGTGCGGTGGACCTTCCCTGCTGGTGTGGTGCCTGTGTCTGTTGTGGTGGGTGCATGCCGACGTCTGGGTGTACGTGGGACAGGCATGGAAGTGGGAAGTGTGGATGGGGCAGGGGTAGGTGGGGGGAGGTCGCGCTGCAGGAGACCCACTGCTGCAGTCAGTGTGGAGTCTAGGGACCTCAGCAAGTTGCGTTGGTCAGCCTGCAAAGAATGAATGCCCTCCAAGAATGCCTCGATGTTGGTGAGGGTTTTCCCGTGGGAATGGAGGACATTCAGGATCGCAGCCTGACCAACCTGCATTTGCCGCTGGATGTCCATGGACTCAGCATTGGCGGCAGCAGTGGAGACAGGGGCAGGGGGTGCGGTGCCTGGCAGGAAGGAGACATGCGGTGACCGGGCACGCTGGGAAGGGACACGAGCAAGTGGGAGGCGGTTGGTGGGAACTGAGGCGGCGGTGGCAGGTGTTGTTCCACTGTCAGCTGCTGGTGCAGCCTCCGCCAACCCTGAGACATCCTCCTCGGACCTGTCAGCTTCGTAGTCTGATGTGCCAGTCGACAGGTCCTCGGCCACACTATCCTCCTTCTCTGTCCCACTCGATGTGCCAGCCCCGATGTCACGGCTGCCACTGGTGCTCGGTCCCTCCGCCTGGTCCGTGTCCATGTCTCCCTCTGTGTCCCCCGACGATGCTGTGGGCAGGGTGGAGAGACAGAAATTAATCAGACACCTGTACACATCTGTCACATGAGTCCAATCTACATAGTCAACATTGCATAGCCTGAAGAGGCAGATCCCTAACATCTGCAAAACAAGGTACCGATGTAGGGCATGAAACACAGTTGGTTGAGCCACCATGCCACTGAAATACCATGGAGAGCATGAGACAATAGCTGATGACAGGAAACGGAGTCTGACATAGCACCCAGGCCCTGGGGACAATCCTGCACTGCCTCTGCACCACACAGCGTTTGTGAAAATACCTATGACCAGGGACAATATCCATGAACTTGAGACACATGCTGCATAGGTAATGCTGCAAACATGCCCAACATAACTCGGTCACTGCACCTTGCGTGTGTGTCCAGTAACATCACACACTGTCCAGACCCAGCAATTAGGAATCAGGATTTGACACATAGGCATTGCCCGCCCCAAGCAACCCCCACACGATGCTAATTGCTGAGACACAGGTGGCACCAACATCTCATAGTCTGGGTGATAAACACAGTGGCAGGCAAAAGGCAAGATTGGACGCAAAACAGCAAAGGTGCGCCTGTACAAATAATGAGGTACCAGTGCCCATCCTCAGATGAGTATAACAAGACACACAGGCACTGGCAACTGTGAGTATGAAGAGGGACAATCAGGTCAGGCTGCACAGTGGACACCTGTACATAATAGCACGTCTATATACATGGTGACAGGGGACAATGGCACAGAGCACAACCTACGCTGTAGACAGTGAGAGTGTCCACGTTGATGATGACACAAACAACACTGAGGATAAGGTGCCCCAGGGGACAGTATTGGGCACGCAACTACATGCTACTGAATGGCTGAATGGGAATGACTGCTACACACGTCACCATCCCTGCACTATGCGTAGCGCACACTCATGCACATCATGTCACAGGCCACTACATAGGACATGCGCGCTGTAAGGCATGACACATGAGAGACCAACTCCCATGTCTGGAGCCAGCATCAGTGCCAACTGACATGGAACCCACATGCAGTGAACTTGACAGTTCACAGGCAAGGTCCCACAACCTGTTACCCACCACCACCACCCATGATGCTACAGTCATTGTTCTCGTGGACAAAGCGCCAGCCTACATTACCTTGAGAAGGAGTGACTACACACAGACCAGGGAACACATTGCAAGGAGGGGAAGGGTGGCAGGGGCGCAGCGCTACACTTGGGCAAACTGGATGGGCACAGCACCTTTAAACCCTGCCAGTGAATTAATGCCACTGTGCCCTTACAAATGCCGGTGACACACAACAAACGCACATGTACCTACCCCCTTCCGCCTGCTGCATCGCCTGTAAGCGCCTCTCCAGGTCTGGAAAGACCACCGGCAGCACACGCCTGTGGAGGTGGGTCAGACGGCGGCGGCCGCGGTTCTTGTGGCTCTCAGGTGAGTCCCCCAGCAGGAGCCGTGCAATCCTCCGCGTCCAGCACCGGATATCCTGCCAGCGTTTCCTCACCTGGGACAGGCTCCGCCTCCGACCATCCACACGCCTCACGGCACTGACGGCGGTCAGCCAGATCTGCTCCTTGGCAGAGGCGCCTACCTGTGAGGAAGTACAAGTGACACCACATCAATACACCAGCCACATGTCACAGAGAGACATATGTGAACATAATAGCTGGTTACTACATGGCATGTAATGCAGCCAACGCATTGCACCTCTGTCATAGGGACATCATCCTCTGGTGAGGGAAAAGGCAGTACGTGCCATAGTGGGTACTCAGGTGGAATGATGGCAATGTCACAATCAATGATCAAGGCTCACACTGTGCATCACACCCACCCCTCCTGTCTCAGGGCACTGCTGGGAGGACTCCACACCCACCCCTCCTGTCTCAGGGCACTGCTGTTAGTGATAGGTCCCCACCCCTCCTGTCTCAGGGCACTGCTGGGAGGACTCCACACCCACCCCTCCTGTCTCAGGGCACTGCTGGAAGGACTCCACACCCACCCCTCCTGTCTCAGGGCACTGCTGTGAGTTATAGGCCCCCACCCCTCCTGTCTCAGGGCACTGCTGGGTGGACTCTGCACACACACCTCCTGTCTCAGGGCACTGCTGGGAGGACTCTGCACACACCCCTCCTGTCTCAGGGCACTGCTGGGAGACATCAGGCACCCCCCCCCTGGTACCCCCCCGACAGTACATGGCATGTGTGTCACACCGGGTCACAATGCCTGAAGACACAGTCACAACATAGGGACAGTCTGTGGCAGTGGCCTATGCACTCACCTGATACCCTGGTCGCCCATACAGCATGGGGTACTGTGGGAGGATCACATCCAGCAGAGCCATGTTCTCCTCCAGGGTGAATGGCTGTGTCCTCTCCACAGCCCTTGACATGGTTCCAGGGAATCAGTAGCAGCAGCTTGGTCGACAAATGCAAAGATGTGCAGGCAAGTAATCCCTCATGGGACCTGGCTGCCTTATATGTGGCCTTCTGCCCAGTCTCATGCACAGGAGTACAGAGTGATTGGTCACTCACATTTGCATCCTATATTTCCACCAATCCCTTCAAACCTAGCAGTCTGTGGGTTCTCTATCGGTTTCATTCTCCTGCATGATGTCAGCCCCACAAACACATTGCAACAAAGTAGAAGAATTCCAACTGACTTCTGCTGTGCACCTTCCAGAACAAAATCGAAATTTGAACCTGGTCGCCATGACAACCAGCATGCATGTAGGCCTTAATACATGTCCCCTATGTAATTAGGAGAATCACACACAGGTACGGTGCGTTTCCGGGCCCTAGGGCACCCCAAATGCATGGCAACGGCCCGTACATGCATGCCTACGTTCAAAATCACTATGGGTCTGCACGCGTATGCGTACACGTAGTGGTACGGACCGTACACACGCATGTACGCTCACTATCACTATGGGTCTGCACGCGTATGCGTACACGTAGTGGTACGGACCGTACAAATGCCTGTACGCTCACTATCACTATGGTTCTGCACGCGTATGCGTACTCGTTGTGGTACGGACCGTACAAATGCCTGTACGCTCACTATCACTATGGGTCTGTGTACCCGTAGTGATAGTGAGCGTACATGCGAGTGTACGGTCCGTACCACTACGTGTACGCATACGCGTGCAGACCCATAGTGATAGTGAGCGTAGATGCGAGTGTACGGTCCGTACCACTACGTGTACGCATACGCGTGCAGACCCATAGTGATAGTGAGCGTAGATGCGAGTGTACGGTCCGTACCACTACGTGTACGCATACGCGTGCAGAACCATAGTGATAGTGAGCGTAGATGCGAGTGTACGGTCCGTACCACAACGAGTACGCATACGCGTGCAGACCCATAGTGAGAGGGCCGTACACTCGCATGTACGCTCACTATCACTATGGTTCTGCACGCGTATGCGTACTCGTTGTGGTACGGACCGTACAAATGCCTGTACGCTCACTATCACTATGGGTCTGTGTACCCGTAGTGATAGTGAGCGTACATGCGAGTGTACGGTCCGTACCACTACGTGTACGCATACGCGTGCAGACCCATAGTGATAGTGAGCGTAGATGCGAGTGTACGGTCCGTACCACAACGAGTACGCATACGCGTGCAGACCCATAGTGAGAGGGCCGTACACTCGCATGTACGCTCACTATCACTATGGTTCTGCACGCGTATGCGTACTCGTTGTGGTACGGACCGTACAAATGCGTGTACGCTCACTAACATTATGGTTCTGCACGCGTATGCGTACTCGTTGTGGTACGGACCGTACAAATGCCTGTACGCTCACTATCACTATGGGTCTGCACGCGTATGCGTACTCGTTGTGGTACGGACCGTACAAATGCCTGTACGCTCGCCATCACGATGGGTACACATACGGCAGCACTCCCACAGTGATTGGGGAACATACACAGGCCCTCTTAGCAGCAGTACGCCGGTTTGTACACATCACTGTGGTGATAGTCGACACACAGGTAGGAATAGGGCGGACATACTTGTCCATGGATGGACATACTTGTCCAGGAATGGACATCAAGGCATCGTCTGTGCATTACTACATGTGTGGGGCACAGGTGTGACAGGCTGTGATGTGGAACATGCCTCCTGAGTGGAGGAGGCACCAGATGTATGATGAGATGTGTACAGGTGTACTGTGTGAGGGTGCAATGTGTGCCAGGCATGCCCTTGACTCCTTTGACATGTGTGCATGTCGTACTGCGCACTTGGGGTGAGCGTCACTGGCATGGCACGGACACCAACACACGGAAGTGTCCCATGATGGCCGGTACAGGGGTCATGAAACCTGACTTGTCACTACCCACAGTGCACAATGTGACTATGTCATTTATGTGTCCGGGATTTACATCAGGTTGATGTTGTAGCACCCTCAAAAGCTGCAGCCGTTGCAGCAACCAACATGTGTCTGTGTGTAGATTATCATTGCACACTGTTCCGCACACCATGCCACATGTGGTATCTGATGTGAGGTGCACATGTATGCATGGGACACGGAGTAGCGTGACAAGGCCATGTCAGCATCCTCACAAGGAATGTGTGGTGAGTCATGACATGTGCACCTTCATGGCAAGGTGTGTGGGCAGGCCTAGTGTAATGTCATGTGACCTGTGGCTCCGGTGTTCCGCTACCAGTCTCTACAATCGGCATCCTACTTCTGCTGATGTGTGGGTGTATGTCACTTCTGTCTTGCGTCGGGCTGTTCACTTGCACTGGGACACAGCTATTCCCATGGCGTGGCATGGGGAGGTTCTCAATCACCGTGTGTGGCTGGGTCTTGGAAGGAGTGTCACCTTGCATCCATACGTGTCCTGGGCATGTAGCACATGCCTGACTCCCTATGTGGCATGTGTGTATTGGCAGATTTACATGTGCTCAGTAGACATGCGTTGTTCTCGTAGTGCACTCACTCTTCCTTGTCACTTCCAAATTACTGCAGAGCGCCTCCTGTTGCCCGAAGAATTCCAGACTTGGCCACCATGCAGGAGAATGACAGGATCCGGCTCTACCGCTTCACCCAACCGTTGATTCTGGAGCTGACGGCGAGACTGGCACCACACCTGCAACCGCAGCACAGGTATCCTACGGCACTGACACCCCAGCTGAAGGTAATGGCTGCCCTACATTTCCTTGCCACGGGTACCTTCCAATATACCATAGCTCATGTTGGTGGCATGTCCCAGAGCATGTTCAGCGGTGTGCTGCATGATTTCTTGGAGGCCATGTTGATTCACCTGGATGACTTCATCAAGTTCCCAACCCCTGAACAGATGACTGAGGTCAAACGTGGTTTCTATGCCCTGGGAGGGATGCCCCATGTCATTGGGTCCATAGATGGGACACATGTAGGTTTGGTACCACCACACGCACGGGAGGTGGCGTACCGCAATCGGAAGCACTACCACTCCATCAATGCCCTTGTGGTGTGTCTGTCCAACATGGTGATTTCACATGTCTGTGCTCGTTTTCCAGGATCAGCACACGATGCCTACATCATGAGGCGTAGCGGGATGCCTGATATGATGATGCAGCTGCGCAACGAACGTGCATGTGTTGTTGGTGGGTACAGTCTGTCTGTCCTGTATTCTGTTTGGCCGAGCAGCACTACCGCTTCGCCTGTTCTAACGATATCCATGTGCTTTCCATTTAGGGGACGCTGGCTATCCCAACATGCCTTGGCTGCTGACACCTCTCCGCAACCCCATCACGCCGGCCCAGCTCCGCTACAACACCGCCCATGGCCGGACAAGGCGAGTGATAGAGAGGACGTTTGGCATGCTGAAGAGCCGATTCCGGTGCCTCCACAAGACCGGCGGCGCACTCCCATATGCCCCGGCGAAGGTCTGCAAGATCTTCATGGTCTGCTGCATGCTGCACAACATGGCAGTTGAAAGAGCTGTGCCCCTCATCCTGGATCAAGATGACGAGGACCATCCACCCGTGGAGGACGAAGGGCTTGGCAATGGGGCTAGTGATGTGGAGGATGTGGAGCCGCAAGAGGACATCCGGACTCGGCTCATACGCGACTTCTTTGCTTAGTGGTGAGTACCAGGGTCTGAGTGTGCACGCATTGGTCCCCGTGTGGCATGCGTTGTGATGTGTGTCTCCACCTGCATGTATGGCACGTGGGTCAGAGGTGTGTGTGGGTGTGTCACTGGAGTGATGGTGGCAGTGATGGTAGTATTTCCCCAGACATAATTGTGACCTAGCATGTTGTCATACATACATGTGTCGAGTACATGCACATGCAAGTGGCTGTGCTTCTTGTGGCTGACTTCTTGTGTGTCTCTCTTCCCCAGGTACCTGCGCATGCCGTTTGCTGGTTGCATTGTTGTGGCACTGCTATTCCTCATGGACATGGCATCGTGGGCTGACTCAGCGTTACAGGCACGGACACGTTTGGAAGTCTCCATGGGGTAAGGGATGCATCTGGGGTGTATTGGGTGTGGCAGTTGTTCACTATGTGTGCACACTGCCCCGGTCGGGGTTTGGGTCCTCTGCAGACATGTGGCATCCCCATGGGACACGACATGCAGCTGGGTACACCTGAATAGATGGGCTGCCTGGTTGTCAGTCATCAGTGATGGGATGGTGGATTGTGATGAAGGCATCAATGTGTGTGACACTGCCCTCGGACACATACGGTTAACATTGTCTTGACATGGCGTGGGACTTCCACATCAGCGGATGTATGGTGTATGGCAGGCTCTCCGTGAGCAGCTGTGGGTATTTAGCTATTATCCGACACTTGTGTGCCAGTTCCATGGCTATCACGCATTTGTGCTGCAGAAGGGGGGTGCCAGTGTTGGAGCCACATGTTACTCCACATGATGTGTTCATGTGTACTTCAAGTTGCCTCTGCAATCCCAAACACATGACTATTAAAGGTGTCCCTATGCCTCCAAGGTGCCTCTTCTCAGTCAATGCTGGTGTGTTGGCACGGTGCATCCTGCATGTCTGGCATGGTATTCCCTGATTGTGGCTATGTGTCAATGTGTCGAGTGGCAAGATGCAAGCTGTGTGTGTGTGCTGAGACTGTGTAATGGGCATGATGTCCATGACTGTGTGGGTATTGTGACATGTGCCATCCCCATGCATCCAACGTTGTCCATGACCCCATTCTCTGCATCCACCGGACTCAAGCTTGCAGGACATGGTTCTGCCACCTGTCTACACGTACCTGGGTGCCCCCCAGGACACGGGCCAGGATCCCTGACCTCTGCGCATGACTGTTGCTGTACTCAATGTGTCTGTCAGCACGGTTGTTCGGCCACCCCCTCAGCTGGTTCTGACCATCACGGGTGTGTATGGTGCTCCATGTCTGTCTTGCCTAGAAAACTGTGACCCATGTGTCCTGTGCCAGACTCAGGCCCCAGGGTGTGGATGGTTGAAGTGAACAGATGACTCAGGCATGTTTGGACTGTACAAGACACATGTTAGGTAATAATGCTACCAGCAGGCATCTACTCTTAATAGTGTGATTTATTATTGGGGGGGGGGGGCAAGTGAGGGCCTTTCCGGGATTAGGGAATCCAAAGTTCAGTAGGGGAGTTGGTGTCCTTGCCATTGGAAATCCTCAGAGTCCATGCCACAGTCTTTGTCAACATTGGTCAGCCAGTGACCAGCAGGGCCATGTGGCAGAGAATGTCTCTTGATGCTGTGATGCTGTTGCTCCAGTGGGCCAGGTGCCAGGCCAGGTGTCCTGGGAGATGGTGATGTAGCAGCCACCCTCACGGTCCTTTCCGTGGACGACCCGGCTTCCTGCGGGGAACCTCAGCAGCAGGCCGTGACGATGTCTGGGATGCTCCGTCGGATGTTTCCTCCTCCTCCTCATGATCCCTCCCTGTGGGTGGTGATGTTCTCCGCCTTCTGGCACAGGGAGGGTCGGCCATGGTGTCGGCCATCCGACGGAGTTCAGCGTGAATCCCCTGGGACGCCGTCACTTGCTCAGCCTGTCTGTCCTCCATCCTCCGTTGGTGTAGCTGTAGACAGGCTATTAGCTCCGCATGTTGCTGGGCCTGCTGGACCTTGATCCCCTCGAGGACGGACACAACCTGGGCCATGCCCGTGGTGTCCTGCCGGTATGAGTCCAGGATGTTACGGACATGGGAAAATACCGGATCCCCAGCCAACTGGTCAGGCTCGCGCCTCCGCCGCTCTCCACTCCCACCACCCCTGCCCACTTGCGCCTGGCCTGCACTTGTGGGCACATGGGGTCTCCGGGACCCCTGAGGGGTGGCATTGGCGTTGTCGCCTGCCTCCTCCTGGGTGCCCGGGACACCGTGTCCCTCCTGGCGAGCCTGGCTGCATTGTGGTGTTGGGGCAGGGATCCTGGGTGTCTCCTGGGATGTGGCAGGAGTGGGGGTGGTGGTTGGCACGGTTGTACCTGACGCAGGTGCTGCAGGTGGTTGGACACCAGAGGGGCCAGGTCGGTCGGGGTCGTCCGCAGAGTGGTGAGAGTGGTCGCTGCCGGTGGGATCGGTCTCCTGCAGATCCGGGTCCTGTGAGTGTTCCCCCCCAGTGTTGGGGGGTGCAGCACGACGTTGACCTGTGTGTGAGAGAGACAATGTTACTTTTGATCCATGCAACATCCATGTTGCATCCGTTACAAAGTTGGCACATTTCCTCTTGGAATTAGGATCTGTCTTGCATTCCACTCACAGTGCACTTGTGCATGTGTGTGTCCCTTGGGCACCAATTTGGCCCCTTTAACTATGTGTGGCACAGTCTTACTTGCTGCGTCAAGTGTGACTGCAGTCAGCAGTGGAGTGTGCATGTGTGCCGAGCTATGCGTTTGCGCCTTCCTTGTAGCACTGTACATGTGCACATGGAGTGGATCCACACACTCATATGATGCAGGTGGCTGTCCTTGTGCTCGTGTACAGGTTGTAACATGGCCCTGCGTTTTGCCATGATGAAGAGGGGGGGTTCTGGCACTGGGCACCCTTGTCTACATGCACGCAGTCCACCTGCTGACGAGCAGACATTCCCACACACCAAAGGACTGATTTGCTCTCCCTGTGTCTCCCTCCTTCTCTGTCCCCCTCTCCCTCCCTCTCTGTCCCCCTCTCCCTCCCTCTGTGTCCCCCTCTCCCTCCCTCTGTGTCCCCCTCTCCCTCCCTCTGTGTCCCCCTCTCCCTCCCTCTGTGTGTCAGCCTCCTCCCTCTGTCCATCTTCCTGTGTCTCCCTCCCTCTCAGTCCCCCTCTCCCTCCCTCTGTGTCCCCCTCTCCCTCCCTCCGTGTGTCACCCTCTGTCACCTTGGCCCAGCTTCCTGGGCACACACTGTTAGCAGATCTTTGAGTGGCCCTTGGCCTGTTGATGTGAGTTTGTTTCTGATCTCCAGGCACCCATTTTGTCTGCTGTGTGTCTGTGCGCTGCTGCTGTGGTGGTGTGTGCTGCCACTCTTTCACACTGTTGGCTGTTCATTAGCTGCTGGCATGTGCAAAACAGTGCCTTCACCCCCATGTGTTGATGCAAGGCATCCGCCATTTGCTGGCAAGTCATTCCTGTGTTGGGACACAGTGTTTGTCTGGCTGTGACCTAGGCCATATGGGCAGAGGGCATTGTTGTCTGCTTTGGAGTCGCACTATGTGATTCTTGGTGCCCACACTCCCGCCATCCGGGTTACCGTGTCATGTGTTGTTGTCTTCTGTGGCCTGTGACTTGACATTGTCCAGCTGGGTGCATGGGGCATGGTGGCAGCAGTGGCATGTGCCTGCTCATGGAGTGTGGTTGAGTAATGCGATGGCTTGTGGTGGTTGCGTGCCTGTTAGTAATTTTGTTTGTGGTTGCAGTTCCCCCCATGTGAGGTGCGTTGTTTGTGTACTCACCCGGGTCTCGGAGTCCTTCTACTCCTTCAACTGCCTCCACCGGCAGTATGGCCATCACCCTCTCCTCCCAGGGATGGTACTGTACGGGTCTGCGGGAGGGCCCTCCTCCGGTGGCGTTGGCCTGGTCGTGTTCCTCCTGTCTCTTGGCTCTGACCCTCCTCCGCAGATCGTACCACCTGTTCTGGCAATCCTGCTTGGTCCTCCTGGTGTCCGCAACAGCATTCACAGCATCGACGATGGTCTGCCACATGGCTGTTTTGGCTGCCTGGCTGGTGCTTCTGACCAATGTTCCAAAGATCTGTGGCTCGACTCTGAGGATTTGATCAACAAGGACCTCCAACTCTCGGTGACTGAACTTTGGATTCTTGGTAGTGGGCATGGTGAGGGGTGTGGGTGGGGATGGTGTGGGTGTGGGGGGGGTGTGGATGTTGGGGGGGGTGTGGATGGTTGTGTGTGTGTGTGAATGTGATGAGAGGGTGTTTGTGAGGGTGGTCGTGTGAAGGTGTGCAAGTGTAAGATGTGGTGTCGCTTGTAGTCTGGTTCTGTGGTGTCTGGCAGCAGTGGGTCTGTTGCAAAGGCTCATGGTTTGTGTGTGTGGGCCCTTTTTATTGGTCCATGGGTGGGTGTGGCAGTGTTTGAATTTTGGGTGGGTGTGTTATAAGGAGTGGTGGTGTATTGGGCCTCTGTTTGTTTTTGACAGTTGCAGGTCAGTGATTGTGTTATTTTAGTGGTTGTTGGCCATGTTTAGTGGCTGTGTGCCTTTCGAATGGTGTATTGTTGAGTTGTTTTGTTTTGTCCTTGTTGTGTACGTGCGTTTTGAGCGTGTGTACGGTGTGTACATGGGCCATTTGGTTGTACGGTGCTGTCCTTGTGTGTGGCTTTGTACGACTCGTACATGCGGTTGTGATGTTGGGGCATGGGGTGCGCTCCGTACTTAGGAGGTTGTGTTGGGGGTGCGCCAGGAACGTACTGGGGTGGGGGTATGACTGGAACGTACTGGGGTGTAGGTACACGGTGGTACGACACGTACAGGGGTGGGGGGGTGTACATTGACGGTGGTACGACACGTACAGGGGTGGGGGGGTGTACATAGACGGTGGTACGACACGTACAGGGGTGGGGGGGTGTACATTGACGGTGGTACGACACGTACTGGGGTGGGGGTACGACTGGAACGTACTGGGGTGTAGGTAGACGGGGCTATGACACGTACTGGGGTGGGGGTACGACTGGAACGTACTGGGGTGTAGGTACACGGGGGTATGACACGTACTGGGGTGGGGGTAAGACTGGAATGTACTGGGGTGTACATAGACGGTGGTACGACACGTACAGGGGTGGGGGGGTTTACATTGACGGTGGTACGACACGTACAGGGGTGGGGGGGTGTACATTGACGGTGGTACGACACGTACAGGGGTGGGGGGGTGTACATTGACGGTGGTACGACACGTACTGGGGTGGGGGTACGACTGGAACGTACTGGGGTGTAGGTAGACGGGGCTATGACACGTACTGGGGTGGGGGTGGGGCTCGAACGTACTGGGGTGTAGGTACACGGGGGGTACGACACGTACTGGGGTGGGGATACGACTGGAACGTACTGGGGTGTAGGTACACGGGGGGTACGACACGTACGGGGTGGGGGTACGACTGGAACGTACTGGGGTGTAGGTAGACGGGGCTATGACACGTACTGGGGTGGGGGTACGACTGGAACGTACTGGGGTGTAGGTACACGGGGGTATGACACGTACTGGGGTGGGGGTACGACTGGAATGTACTGGGGTGTACATAGACGGTGGTACGACACGTACAGGGGTGGGGGGGTTTACATTGACGGTGGTACGACACGTACAGGGGTGGGGGGGTGTACATTGACGGTGGTACGACACGTACAGGGGTGGGGGGGTGTACATTGACGGTGGTACGACACGTACTGGGGTGGGGGTACGACTGGAACGTACTGGGGTGTACATGGACGGTGGTACGACACGTACAGGGGTGGGGGGGTGTACATTGACGGTGGTACGACACGTACTGGGGTGGGGGTACGACTGGAACGTACTGGGGTGTAGGTAGACGGGGCTATGACACGTACTGGGGTGGGGGTGGGGCTCGAACGTACTGGGGTGTAGGTACACGGGGGGTACGACACGTACTGGGGTGGGGGTACGACTGGAACGTACTGGGGTGTACATGGACGGTGGTACGACACGTACAGGGGTGGGGGGGTGTACATTGACGGTGGTACGACACGTACAGGGGTGGGGGGGTGTACATAGACGGTGGTACGACACGTACAGGGGTGGGGGGGTTTACATTGACGGTGGTACGACACGTACAGGGGTGGGGGGGTGTACATTGACGGTGGTACGACACGTACAGGGGTGGGGGGGTGTACATTGACGGTGGTACGACACGTACTGGGGTGGGGGTACGACTGGAACGTACTGGGGTGTACATGGACGGTGGTACGACACGTACAGGGGTGGGGGGGTGTACATTGACGGTGGTACGACACGTACTGGGGTGGGGGTACGACTGGAACGTACTGGGGTGTACATGGACGGTGGTACGACACGTACAGGGGTGGGGGGGTGTACATTGACGGTGGTACGACACGTACAGGGGTGGGGGGGTGTACATAGACGGTGGTACGACACGTACAGGGGTGGGGGGGTTTACATTGACGGTGGTACGACACGTACAGGGGTGGGGGGGTGTACATTGACGGTGGTACGACACGTACAGGGGTGGGGGGGTGTACATTGACGGTGGTACGACACGTACTGGGGTGGGGGTGTGGCTCGAACGTACTGGGGTGTAGGTACACGGGGGGTACGACACGTACTGGGGTGGGGGTGCGACTGGAACGTACTGGGGTGTACATAGACGGTGGTACGACACGTACAGGGGTGGGGGGGTTTACATTGACGGTGGTACGACACGTACTGGGGTGGGGGTACGACTGGAACGTACTGGGGTGTACATAGACGGGTGGGGGTATACATATACGGGGGGTACGTGTCGGACGTACGGGGGCTGGGGGGAGTGTTGGGCGCGTATGCGGGCACATGTCTCCATGGTTGCTATTGGTGTTCGGTGCGGACGGTGTTTTTTCCATACGGTTGTAGGCTCGGACGCACGGGATGGATCGTGATTCCTCGGTCGGACTTGGATTTTTACGTTTGTAAGGTAAATCGTCCGAGGACGTGTCGGACACATTTTCCGACCCGAGGACGTGTGGGGAATGATTCCCGGTGCGGGTCGTATGGACTTTTTACCATGCGAATCGTGATTGCCAGTTCGTACGGCATTTGTACGATTCGTACGGTAAAAAGACCCGATACGAGTCGCACGGGGGAATTTTTTACCGGATCGTGATCGGCACCTAAGTATGTGTAAGTTTCCGTAGAAGTAAGTGTGGTGGTGTGTGTATAACTGTATATGCAGGTGAATGTATGTTTGATTCTTTATTAGCATGAGTGACTATGTGTGTGAGTAACTCTATGGATGAGTGGCATTATGTAACAGGATGTATAGGTGTATGAGTACATATGATGAGTGAGTACATGTATGAGTGACTGTATAGGACTGTTGGTGAATGAGTGGATGTGTATGTGGATCTTAGAATTACTGAAGAGGTTGTTGTAACTGGTATTGGTATGTCCATTGTTTTGAAAATTTTAGTCTCTATTTTTGAATGTGTGTATCAAAGCTTATATTAAGGTGAGAGGAGGTCTGCCACTCTATCACAAGGATGATGTCATCAGTGAGGTCATCAGTGATGTCATTTGAGATGTCATCAGTGATGTCATGAGTGATGTCACTGACCATGTCATGAGTGATGTAATATGTGACGTCATCAGCAGTGCATTGCGGGCGCGTGAGTTATAGTTAGCTGAACTAACTATAACGGGGCAATTTCATTGGTTTTTTACGAGTAAAATGTCCAGCTAACTATAACATGTGTGAAACCTATGGTTTTTTCACTGAATTTCTAAGGTTTTTTAAATGCTAATTCCTAACTATAACGTGTGTGAAACCTATGGTTTTTTCAGTGAATTTCTAAGGTTTTTTAAATGCTAATTCCTAACTATAACGTGTGTGAAACCCATGGTTTTTTCAGTGAATTTGCAAGGTTTTTTAAATGCTAATTCCTAACTATAACGTGTGTGTAACCCATGGTTTTTTCAGTGAATTTGCAAGGTTTTTTAAATGCTAATTTTTTTTTTTATTCTTCATTTTTTTCAAACATATTTTTAATTTAATTTTCTTTCATTTTATAAAGACTATGCTTAAATTTTTAAAATCCTTAAATATTTTTTTTTAATATATTTTTTAAAATAAACATGTAAAATTTATTACCAGATTTTTTTTTTATTTTTTATTTTTTTTTTAGTACGCGTACCGTAAGCTCACGGTAAGCGTACGGTTTACGCAACGTCCGTAATCTATCTACGCTGCTTGCGTATAGTTACGCAATTTGCGTAGCCGCGCGTACTGCGCGTGGGACGCGTGCGCGCTTACGCCACACGCGCACGTTACGCGGAAGTGCCGGGGAGTGACTGTTATGCGCATGCGCGGAAGCGCGTGTCTTTTTTACGCGCATGCGTACTTTTTGCCGTAAGCGTACCGTAAGCGTACCGTAAGCGTACGGTAGGTCATGTGATCATGAAACACAACTTTTGATTGGTTGAAACTACTTTCAGTTCTAGAACTCTCCTACACCACACCCATTCCCCTCATTTCTGCTTGTGATCCCTTGGGAGAAGGAGCTGGTTTGTCTTTGGGATACGATGGCAGAACAGCAGAGCTCTTCTGAGAGTGAGCCTAGCACCAGCAGCACTGTCTTGAGGCAGAGATCGAGGAAACAAAAGCCTTCTTATGTTTGGGATTATTTTACTTTTCCAGAAGGCCAGCAAAAGGTGAATGCACCCTTAGTTACTTGCTGTCTGTGTAAGCGTGTACTTTCTAGAGGTAATCCTAACAGGAAGTATTCCTTTGGGAATCACACCATGAAGAGGCACCTCCAGGATGTACACGGAAGGACACATGGTCATCTTTTTGGAGGTAACTCTTCAGAAAGACGAGCCAGTACATCCACAGCAGCTCAGCCTGGACCATCATCTGCAGGGCTGACTCCTTCTTCTGCAGGTCAGGTGAGCCCTTCATCTGTGGGGGGAGAATCTCCTTTTGCTGGCCCTCTGGAAATGAACCTTCGATTTCGGAAGGTTGATATTCATTGCACATTTTGTAAAGGTCTAATTTGTCATAGGGAGACCAGTGTTTCCCTAGTGAACAACAAAATAGATCAGCACATTTGTAGCTTTGAATGATTTTCCCATGCTTCCTTTCCTCTGTCCCTGCATGAACACAACGGTTCTTTTAAGAGCCAACCTTATCTTTCATCTTTTTTTTACATATGTTTTTTAAAACCTTTTTTTTTTTTTTTTACCGTACGCGTACGGTGCGCGTACCTTTTTTTTATTTTTTAAAAAAAACACTAAAAATCAATTATCACATTACAAGGTCCTTGAGAGACTACAATTATTATTATTGACTTACCATACTCACTCAAAAAAATATTTATTCATTTGTTTTTTTTAAAAATAGTTTTAAAAATGGTTGTAGTTTTCGAAAATTTTCTATATCGATCTGAAAAAAAAGAAAAAAGTATTAATATTTTTTTAACAATTTATAATACAGTATACATATTTACATTTTTTTCAAAAAAATATTTTTGCCTTATTTTTGCTGTTTTCAGAATATATTGCATTTCACTATAAATTGTGAAAGCAATTGCATTCATCATTTTACAGCGGGCAAAAAAAAATAACAATCTCAAAGATTGTATTAAAAAAGCCCAGAATCTCTTCTCACTTAAACTTATCATTACAGAAATGCATATTATTCTAAAAAAATATCATCTAAAAACAATACTTATTTCTTTAAAATACCGTCTGATATGTTTGTTTCAGAAGTATAATCACAATAATATATCTCAAATAACTCCAAAATACATCTGATTTCATTTCCTTTAGGCCAAATAGTATTTTTTTTTTTTTTTTTGGAATAAATTTCCAAGGGAAATCCATTAAAATTCTAAAGTTTAATCTGTCCAGATCTCACCGATTCTCTGTAACATTTTGGTTCACGAAAATTTTTTGAATAATTTATTTAGTCCACAATAGAATTGCTTACTTTTCCACATGGCCAAATAGTAATTTTTTAAATCATTTTTGAAAAAATTTCCAATGGCAGTCCAATAGCATTCCAAAATTTAAAATGTGCAGAAGTTACCGATTATCTATAAATTATTGGTTTTTCAAAATTGCATTAAAAATTAAAAAAGTCCACATTACAATTGGTTATCTTTCCTTTAGGCCAAATGATAATTTTAAAAATATTTTTTCTACAAAATTGCAATGGTAATCCAGTAAAATGGTAAAATTATTTTGTCCAGATCTTGCCAAGTCTCTCTAAAATTTAGGTTTCAGGAAGATTAGATAGGAATTTGCTAAATCAAAAGGCAAACGTTGTTTGAAAATCAATTGGGAATCATTACACAGTGTCCAGCCTTTTTCACATTTTAGATAAACTGTGTAATGTCCAGAAGTAACAGTAGGTCCATCATGGAAAATTATTGCAACAGTTACAAAAGTTTTTCCTGAAATTGATAATTGCTGTCCTGTAAACTTCTTTATTAAAGTATCCAATTTTGAACCATCAGCTCTACATCGTTGCATCATTAAAATTACATACTGTCCGTATTCCCTTAAAATTAATGTTGAAAACATGTCAGAATTACACTCACCACATTTCATGCTATGATTAGCATCTTTAACTAATTTTGCAAAAGTGACTGTTTTACTCTCTGGCAATGTCAAATAAATAAACCTTTCATTATCAACAATAGAGCCACATATATTATAACAATTATCACAACTATGTTCCCATTTATAAGAGAGACCAAAAAAAATGTCAATGGGAACTCCTTCTTCTTCCACTACCTGAAGAAAATACATCAAAAATTCGTGTGCATCTTGCTGTTCATTTTGTGAAAACTGTGTTCGTCCTGAACATACATCTAAAAGTTTTCTAATATCAGTAGCACTTTCTATTTGAGTTTTATCTTTACTCAGCTTTTGAAAAAGGAGACTCAGCTCTGAACAGAATCTTTTTCCCTGATTTACTATTATCTGCTCTTGCAAACTTTCCAGATAAAATGCAACATTCAGCACTACATTAGCGTAGCAGTTGACACCAGAGCTATTTTCAAAATGACATCCTACAACCTGTTCTTCATTGTCCTTTTTCTTTTTGCTTGCAATTACATCACTCCTCTTTTTTTTCCTCTTCTCTATATCTTCATTACAGATATTCTCATTTCTCCTTTTACGAGAAACTACACGTTTCTCCAACACAGGATACTGACCTAAATGAGGAGCATAGCTTCTTCTTAATCTATTATACTCCTTTACACAGTTTGTATCAGCACTAACTTTTGAGTCATCAAAGTCTATCATGAATAAACCTGATAATGTTTTGACTCGTGACAAAGCTACATATGCCATACCTTCTTTGAACACAGTTGAACCAATGTTCACAAATGCACAATCTACAGTCAATCCTTGAGACTTGTGGATAGTTACAGCATATGCTAGAGAAAACGGAAACTGCTTCCTACGTACATATAAGTCTTTCACAAGCATAAAACGAACTGTACAACGACAAATATCTTTAACTTCATCTATCTGATCAAATTTTATCTGTAAACATTCAATTCCTTCTTTTTTCTGATAATTAATAAAACCCACAACTCTTCCCATCGCTCCATTCACTAAGCCTTTCTCAACATCCAAATTTCTCCTTAAAAATACTCTACAGTTCATGCAAACATATAGATTTTTTTCTAATCCTGCTGTTTTGGAGATGTTCTTCTCTAGTGAGTCCAATTTATTTTTCAGTTTGCCTGTTACTGTGACAGTAATTCTTCCATCCTCAATTTTGTCCACTGCTTCCAATTTCCTGATCTCTTCCTTTTCCAATTTCAAAAGCTCCTCATTAAATATTGAGCATTCACGTAGAGTTGGCATTAAGCAGATGACACTTTTGTTTTCTGCAATATTCTTGTATATTTTCTCTGCAACTATTTCTTCCTTTGGAAATAAATTATGTAGCAGCCGACTCTGTAATGCTTTTTTCCCAACTTCTGTGAGTAGTCCAATTCTGATATCTTTCAGAATACTTCCATATTCTTCATCGTTTGCTTGCCTCATATTAGTTGTAAGTTCCTTGTACTCAAAGAAGGACCAAATATTTGTATTTCCAATGCTTCCCAATGACTTCTTCGTGTCTTCATGTGTCACAGTATTAAACACTGGTTGTCCTTTAACTGGAGTAAGTTGCAAAAGATCCCCAAAAACTATGACGTGTTTTCCACCAAATAACACGTCATAGTCTGTCTTCAAAATTTGCTGCATTCTTAAATGCACAAAGGCAAGCATTAAGTTTGATACCATGCTCACCTCATCAATAATGAGAACTTGCATCTTCTTCAATACTCTTGAAACTTCCAAGGATGCTTCTCCAGTTAGCTTGTTGAATTGTATTTTGTTCTCATGCTCCACTGGTAACATTAGCAAACGATGTAAGGTGATTCCTTTTATGTTATATGCTGCTAACCCAGTTGGAGCAGTAACCACACAAGACAAAGTAGAATCCGTTTTTTGCTTTAGGTAGCTTCTGATGACTTTAATTAGGAAACTTTTTCCAGTGCCAGCTTGTCCGCTTACATACATCCTGATTGGATGAAATGATGTGCATGAGCACTCTTTTTTTATATGTAGAAATCCGTGATCAATTTTGTTTTTGATCTCTTCATAAATGTGTTGCTGCTCTTGATTCAGTTGTCTTTCCAAATTTTGTAAGTCTATAAATTCTTCTTGAGCTTGATTCATAGCCGTTTCCACTTCATTCATGGCTATTGATGCTTCATTTTCAACGATTGGTTGTCCTAGGGGATCTTGACTGTATGTTCCTGAACTTTGGCTGTCCTGAGAACTGTCTCTAGCTATTTCTGCTGCAATTGTAGTTTCCTGTTCAATTTCTTCATTTAACATTTGCAGATAAGTTGAGAATGTACTGCATTGTATGCTGTCTTTGCAAGCATTAAAAGAATCTTCATAGCTCTGGAATTCTCCCAGTAGTTCATCCTCTGTACGCCATGGTTTAAACAACTGTAAAAGAGCCAAGTAGTAAAATTCTTTCTTGTCGGTTGTGTCGCAACTCAGCTTCCGGTGATTTATCAAACTTCCTTTGGTTTGCTTCACCAAACATCCTTCTTCACCAACAACTTTATATTTTCCACTGTTGATGTCTTCTGCAGCTTTCCGTGAATAAATGTAGTTCTGCAGCACTTCATAGAGACACATGTTCTCCAGATGATGACTTCTCTTGGGATAATATGTGTCCAACATGTTTGTTTTCAATATATCTGTACTTTCTGGGTCATTCTCGGCCAAATATTCAATTTCTCCAACAGATTTCAGTACCCGATTTCTCATTGCTGCAAGGCCTAAACTTGCCCAAATTATTCTTCTTGACTTCGAGTAGAGACTTGCAGAAGATAACCTATCTGAACATTCGTAGGATCCAATTTCTCGATGCGATAACATCTTCAAACTGAAACTGTACAGCTTCTTACTGACAGTCTTCTCGTGAGAAATCTCTTCCCACATTTCCTTCAATTCTGTTTTTTCTGATTTCGTAATGTAAGACGTTACATATCGTGCAACAGCAATGGAATTGTCAGCTACATACTGTATATCCATGTTAGCGTTCCACATGGATAAAATGACTGGGTTGTAGTCATTTATATTTTTTGATTCTTCTTTTCTTTTAAGGTTGTAGGTATTCTTAGGTGATTTTCTTGTGATAGTATGTCTCACAGCTGACATAAAACTGTTGACTCTTCCATTTGAAAGAACAGGTCTAGGAAATCCAAATCGACATTTAGTGTAGTATTTTTCTTTGCTCTTGTATTTCCGTCGACAGTATTTTCCACACCGATGACTTTGGAAACGTAGAACTTGCTCCTTTAACTTGTTCTCTTCTTTGCTTTTTGGTATACCACATGTTGCATATTCTTCAATGTAAGATAACACTGCTTCATCAGTATCTGTTCCAAACTTTGGGGCATCCTTGATCCACAGCAGCATATGAATATGAGGAGCACCTCTTGCCTGGTACTCTTTTCTCCAAAAGAAATCCACTACTTCTCCAAGGGGTGGATTTTTTTTATTGCAGATGAAGGACATCATAGCCTCAAATCTATGATTGAAATATCTGCAAACATTAACCGGATCCAATGAGCACAGTTCTCCTGCTGTCTTGTATTCGATGTTTTTAATGTTTGAATTGGCCTCTCGTAGAAAATCCAGTAAATCATCCCAAGCGTACTCGGCACAGCTTAGGGTAAGGAACCATGTTGGTGTTCCTAAATTGCGTAACATGCATTTTAGTTCACCATGGCGTCGGTACCAATATTCATTTGTCCCACGCTGACAAGCCATCAGATTGATCAGTTGTGTTTCCAAATGATCATCTCGGTGCTGCACTTTCTCCATAAAATCCTTAGCAGACACATTTTGTAAATGTACTCCACTTTTTAAAATGTGATTTACTGCATAAGACAGTGCAGACAAGTCGCTTTCAAATAAAAGATGGAACAAATAAGGAATACTTTGTCGAAATCTGGGATCTTCAGCATATAGTCTTGTAGTCCGATACTCTGAAGCTGGAATCTGTTCTGGACGTTCATCGTATCGTCCTCCTTTTCCTTTAGGAAACAGCTGGGGAAAACATCGAGCTTCCAAGCTCTCCTCCCATACACTCACGGGATTTCCTTTTGCTTTCTTCATCTGAAAGAGATCAATATTGTCTCCCATAACTTCTTTCGAATGGAGAGGATGTATGCTAAAATGTTCATAAATTTCTTCTTCCTTTGACTTGTCCACTTTTTCAATTTGTCCAGTTGGTGTTTCTGTGTGTTCTTGAAAATCTTCTTCTTCTTCTTCTTCTTCTATATAAATTGATTCATACCGTTTGTTATTTTTTTTCAAATACAAATTTGCTCTTTGTACTTTCCGCACATCTACCAGCTCCTGCCAAATCTTCTTATTCTTTGTAGGTACACCATTAACCAGAATAATTAATGGTTCAGTTTCCAAAGTATCCGCATCAATAGTTTCCATATTTTTTTTCAAATCCAAGGGCAAATACACCACTCTACCTTTTAAACCTCTCAGTAAATCTGAAGGAGGTAATTTACCAGTTTTGGGCTCCATACGTACTATGGTCTGGAACGGATGAACACATTGAATGAGTATAGACTCATATGTATTTAATTCAGAAAGTTCAGCAGGAATAGCATCCAATTCTAAATTATTATGTACAGCTCTGGTCGGCATTCTATTTTCCTCTAACTTGTTGTAACAGTATTTACAAATACGCTGATCTTCACCCAATTCAAAACAATTTTCAAGAAATATATATGTGGCAAAATCCATCCACTTATAATTATCTTCATTTTCACTCTTTCTGTAGAGATCAACATTCCTAGTTTGTTTTCTATAATGAGTTCTGCGGCAACAAATACAAGTAACATTTGGTCTTTCATTAGAGACTATTGCAAATTTTGTTATGTGATCATTAAATGTGTTACTTACAGAGGGTTCTACATTCTCTTCCACTTCTGCCTCATTTACTGTGTCCTTCTCTGCACTGTTTTGTTCAGGACCAAAGTAACAAAACTGAATTTCATCAACAACCTTCTCTACATCTGATACCGTTCCTCGGAACAGAGCCCTATTCAATTCATTTAACTTTATTGCTGGACTTTTGGCAAAATACAACCGTCTCACAAACTTTCTCATTTCAGTATGATGAACAGCCAGCATCCTAAAATGATGGAAAACACTATTGCACACTTTTCTAGATAGACAAGCAAGAGAATGACCCTGCAAACCAGTATTCTCTCTCACTCTGCATGGATCCAGACTTTGAAGCACCTTAATCTTTTGTTTTACACTTTTTTTACTATATTCTCTTAGAAACTCTCGAAATCTGTCAATAGATTCCTGACGCACAGTGCAAATACTACTACAATTCCAAGTGTACACTGGGGCTTTAGGACGTCTCCCCATTGCCTCATCTGCCATCACTTGTACCTCATCTCTTGGAACCATTATCTCCTTCTCCATTATGCAACCATTTTTTACTTCGTATGAACGACCTCTGGTGTCAACTGCATGCAGCAAACTATTACTTTGAAAATAGCTCTCTTCATTAAAAAAAGGTTCACTACTTGAACTATGCATCCACTTTCCTAAAAACACTTTACAAAAGTTTGTTCTGTTCACTACTCTTTTGCTTTTGCTTTGTGATTTCAGTACATTAACCATTTTATCTAATGTACGCATCCTATTCAAAATTAATATGAATAGTTTCCTTTTTAATTCTAATGCTTTTGCTGCAATGGCTTCAATTTCTTTTTTTCTCTTGTAATATTTTGCCTTTTGCTTATATTTCTTTACATCCTTTATCAAATTGGACATAACTCTTCTCTGAAACATTTTTCTACGTATCTCTTTAAACGCTGTTTTTCTGTTTATGTTAAACTTTTCAATTGCAGAAGGTATATTTGCATTAACTAAATTCTCAATTTTTTGCTGTTCTCTATGTTTTGTTACATTTTTCCGAGGACAGACATTTTGTACATTTTTCTTTGTTTTGAATATTTTGTTAAGAAATTGTTTTTTCTGCTTACCAGAAGATGTTTTCTTTTTCCCAACATGAGCATCTTCTACTAACTTTGGTCCTCCAGTTGTCTTCAAATATAGTTTTTTTTTTAGCGTTTTTTGAGCTCGAGATTTTGTAGGCATCTTAAATTTTGTTCACTGTTCTTCAGCAATACCTGAAAAAAACTAACAAAAAAAATCCTTTATTGTATTTAAATATATTACTACATTTGTTTTCACAATCGTCATAAAACAAAATTTCTTTGCCAATTTGAATGCACACAAACTGCTCTTTTTTTTGGGCAAGTGAAAATCTCTTTTACAAACTGTCACATTATGAAACCACTTTTCAGATTTTTTAAAAAGCCCATGTCCACAGTGCTACACTCCACCAAGGGCAACCAGCCTTAGTGAAGCTCAATGTATTTGCATTACAGACTGAAACCTGAAAACCCCACTGGCTTCTAAATACTGTGCATGACTATACACGGCAAGCACATGGGTGTGTGCTAAGCCTCTGCTTCTTCCCCCCAAAATTCGCTCCCCCTTTCCATCTAATGCAACTGTGAAATCACCAGAGCAAGACGCAATAAATCTCTGCCTATAATTCCTCTATGCACACAGAGTCATGTTTTCACATTAGTCCTAAAACGAAATTTCTTTGCCAATTTGAAAGCACACTTACAGCTCTTTTTTTTTAGGGCCAAGTGAAAATCTCTTTTTACAATTTGAAATCACTTTTACAGACTGACACATTATGAAACCACTATTTTTGATTTATTTAATTGCACGTGTACAAACTGTTTTTTTTTCAGACCACCACCATGTGCATTCTCTGTGACTGCCTACACTCCACCAAGGGCAACCAGCCTTAGTGATGCTGAATGTATTTGCATTACAGACTTAAACCTGAAAACCCCAGTGGCTTCTAAATACTGTGCATGACTATACACGGCAAGCACATGGGTGTGTGCTAAGCCTCTGCTTCTTCCCCCAAAAATTCGCTCCCCCTTTCCATCTAATGCAACTGTGAAATCACCAGAGCAAGACGCAATAAATCTCTGCCTATAATTCCTCTATGCACACAGAGTCATGTTTTCACATTAGTCCTAAAACGAAATTTCTTTGCCAATTTGAAAGCACACTTACTGCTCTTTTTTTTTAGGGCCAAGTGAAAATCTCTTTTTACAATTTGAAATCACTTTTACAGACTGACACATTATGAAACCACTATTTTTGATTTATTTAATTGCACGTGTCCAAGCTGTTTGTTTTTCAGACCACCACCATGTGCATTCTCTGTGACTGCCTACACTCCACCAAGGGCAACCAGCCTTAGTGATGCTGAATGTATTTGCATTACAGACTTAAACCTGAAAACCCCAGTGGCTTCTAAATACTGTGCATGACTATACATGGCAAGCACATGGGTGTGTGCTAAGCCTCTGCTTCTTCCCCCAAAAATTCGCTCCCCCTTTCCATCTAATGCAACTGTGAAATCACCAGAGCAAGACGCAATAAATCTCTGCCTATAATTCCTCTATGCACACAGAGTCATGTTTTCACATTAGACCTAAAACGAAATTTCTTTGCCAATTTGAAAGCACACTTACTGCTCTTTTTTTTTCGGGCCAAGTGAAAATCTCTTTTTACAATTTGAAATCACTTTTACAGACTGACACATTATGAAACCACTATTTTTGATTTATTTAATTGCACGTGTCCAAGCTGTTTTTTTTTCAGACCACCACCATGTGCATTCTCTGTGACTGCCTACACTCCACCAAGGGCAACCAGTCTTAGTGATGCTGAATGTATTTGCATTACAGACTTAAACCTGAAAACCCCACTGGCTTCTAAATACTGTGCATGACTATACATGGCAAGCACATGGGTGTGTGCTAAGCCTCTGCTTCTTCCCCAAAAAATTCGCTCCCCCTTTCCATCTAATGCAACTGTGAAATCACCAGAGCAAGACGCAATAAATCTCTGCCTATAATTCCTCTATGCACACAGAGTCATGTTTTCACATTAGTCCTAAAACGAAATTTCTTTGCCAATTTGAAAGCACACTTACAGCTCTTTTTTTTTAGGGCCAAGTGAAAATCTCTTTTTACAATTTGAAATCACTTTTACAGACTGACACATTATGAAACCACTATTTTTGATTTATTTAATTGCACGTGTACAAACTGTTTTTTTTTCAGACCACCACCATGTGCATTCTCTGTGACTGCCTACACTCCACCAAGGGCAACCAGCCTTAGTGATGCTGAATGTATTTGCATTACAGACTTAAACCTGAAAACCCCAGTGGCTTCTAAATACTGTGCATGACTATACATGGCAAGCACATGGGTGTGTGCTAAGCCTCTGCTTCTTCCCCCAAAAATTCGCTCCCCCTTTCCATCTAATGCAACTGTGAAATCACCAGAGCAAGACGCAATAAATCTCTGCCTATAATTCCTCTATGCACACAGAGTCATGTTTTCACATTAGACCTAAAACGAAATTTCTTTGCCAATTTGAAAGCACACTTACTGCTCTTTTTTTTAGGGCCAAGTGAAAATCTCTTTTTACAATTTGAAATCACTTTTACAGACTGACACATTATGAAACCACTATTTTTGATTTATTTAATTGCACGTGTACAAACTGTTTTTTTTTCAGACCACCACCATGTGCATTCTCTGTGACTGCCTACACTCCACCAAGGGCAACCAGCCTTAGTGATGCTGAATGTATTTGCATTACAGACTTAAACCTGAAAACCCCAGTGGCTTCTAAATACTGTGCATGACTATACACGGCAAGCACATGGGTGTGTGCTAAGCCTCTGCTTCTTCCCCCAAAAATTCGCTCCCCTTTTCCATCTAATGCAACTGTGAAATCACCAGAGCAAGACGCAATAAATCTCTGCCTATAATTCCTCTATGCACACAGAGTCATGTTTTCACATTAGTCCCAAAACGAAATTTCTTTGCCAATTTGAAAGCACACTTACAGCTCTTTTTTTTTAGGGCCAAGTGAAAATCTCTTTTTACAATTTGAAATCACTTTTACAGACTGACACATTATGAAACCACTATTTTTGATTTATTTAATTGCACGTGTACAAACTGTTTTTTTTTCAGACCACCACCATGTGCATTCTCTGTGACTGCCTACACTCCACCAAGGGCAACCAGCCTTAGTGATGCTGAATGTATTTGCATTACAGACTTAAACCTGAAAACCCCAGTGGCTTCTAAATACTGTGCATGACTATACATGGCAAGCACATGGGTGTGTGCTAAGCCTCTGCTTCTTCCCCCAAAAATTCGCTCCCCCTTTCCATCTAATGCAACTGTGAAATCACCAGAGCAAGACGCAATAAATCTCTGCCTATAATTCCTCTATGCACACAGAGTCATGTTTTCACATTAGACCTAAAACGAAATTTCTTTGCCAATTTGAAAGCACACTTACTGCTCTTTTTTTTTAGGGCCAAGTGAAAATCTCTTTTTACAATTTGAAATCACTTTTACAGACTGACACATTATGAAACCACTATTTTTGATTTATTTAATTGCACGTGTACAAACTGTTTTTTTTTCAGACCACCACCATGTGCATTCTCTGTGACTGCCTACACTCCACCAAGGGCAACCAGCCTTAGTGATGCTGAATGTATTTGCATTACAGACTTAAACCTGAAAACCCCAGTGGCTTCTAAATACTGTGCATGACTATACACGGCAAGCACATGGGTGTGTGCTAAGCCTCTGCTTCTTCCCCCAAAAATTCGCTCCCCCTTTCCATCTAATGCAACTGTGAAATCACCAGAGCAAGACGCAATAAATCTCTGCCTATAATTCTTCTATGCACACAGAGTCATGTTTTCACATTAGTCCCAAAACGAAATTTCTTTGCCAATTTGAAAGCACACTTACTGCTCTTTTTTTTTCGGGCCAAGTGAAAATCTCTTTTTACAATTTGAAATCACTTTTACAGACTGACACATTATGAAACCACTATTTTTGATTTATTTAATTGCACGTGTCCAAGCTGTTTTTTTTTCAGACCACCACCATGTGCATTCTCTGTGACTGCCTACACTCCACCAAGGGCAACCAGCCTTAGTGATGCTGAATGTATTTGCATTACAGACTTAAACCTGAAAACCCCACTGGCTTCTAAATACTGTGCATGACTATACATGGCAAGCACATGGGTGTGTGCTAAGCCTCTGCTTCTTCCCCAAAAAATTCGCTCCCCCTTTCCATCTAATGCAACTGTGAAATCACCAGAGCAAGACGCAATAAATCTCTGCCTATAATTCTTCTATGCACACAGAGTCATGTTTTCACATTAGTCCCAAAACGAAATTTCTTTGCCAATTTGAAAGCACACTTACTGCTCTTTTTTTTTTCGGGGCAAGTGTAAATCACTTTTACACACTGTCACATTATGAAACCACCATGTGTAACTACAACAAAAACAATTCCCATTTCTATTATTCATTTCTTAAGTTACCACATACATCCCCTCTCAAACTCTAAACTCACCTTTAAAATTAGTTAGTTGTGAAAGAAATGTGACACTCAAACAGCAGATTATCAGAGCCAGGATCTCTGTTGTGTTCACCTCTCTCCTCTCAGCAGAACCAGATAATGGCAAACTTTCCCTCTATTTTTCCACACATATACATGTAAGTTTCAAATCTCAGTGCTTCCCCCTTTTTTTCAAATGTAATCACACATTTCTATTGGTTGAAAACCAACCCTTTTCCAAAAGTACCCTGCCCCCAACTTGACTTCTGCCTAGTACCCTTCCCCCAACTTGACTTCTGCCTGCTACCATAGCAACAGCTCATGGAACACTGCTGTGTGCAGTTAGGTCAGAAGTTCGACACACAATGTTTCAATTCCACAGAGCAAGAGTGCTTGACTTTTCAAACCTTACAGCAAATCCATAGTACTGTTCTTTGGTTACACATTTTTTTGTACCAATACAAAACATGCTTCTATTAATTTTCACATACAGCCTAGTTTTTATTCTAGAATGGTATGAAACAGCCAATCAGTTCTTTTTGTTTTAAAAAAATATGTATGCCTCCATTTCCAAACTGTCTTTCTTTTCATATTGCCATTCTACTGAAAGACACCTCCTGAGTGCATCCAGTTCTCCTTTGAAGATGTTCACAGTGTGGATTGTAGGGCACAGCTATGTCTTCTGGAGTGAAAAGTTTGCAGAGAAAACAGATATGGTGAGAGACCTTGCTTTGCCAAATGTAGACATTAAATGGATTGGTCAGAGAGGGTTAAAGTGGCACCAATTGATGCCATTGGTGAAATCCTTCATTCAAATCCAACACCCTGACCTCATAATAGTGCACTGTGGTGGCAATGACCTAGGCACTTTGACTGGGGTAGGTCTGGAAATGCTTATGAAGGACACCTTTGCACAACTGTTTACACTTTTCCCTAAAACTGCCTTTGTGTTTTCCAACATATGCCAAAGGCAAAAATGGAACTGGTCCAATAATTTCTGTCCACAGAGTGACAAAGCAAGAAAGCACGTCAACAAATCTGTTTCTGCTTTCCTCCGTGACTATGGTATGGGTGCCATTTACCACAACAACTTGCGTTATGACATGCAAGACATTTATAGAGGAGATGGTGTGCACTTCAATGATGAAGGGAACAGAGTCTTCCTCTTGAACCTTAGACTCTGCATCGGTACTTACTTGTAGGTACCACTAAAAAAATGACTTCATAAACACAACAGCTCTTTTTAGAGCTCCCTAATTTCTAAACTCTTAAATCTGCTTTTCATTTATCTATTTTTATTTTTTTTACCGTACGCTTACCGTAAGCTTACCGTACGCGTACCCCGTGATTTTTTTTAAAATCAATAAATGTTTTTTTTGTACTTTTCTGTCCTTCTTTGACCCCCTTACAAATGTTAGGGGGTCTGTAACTCTCCTCATTGCCCCCTTTCCTTGTTTTCACTCTTTTTTTTCAGAGTGAAATACACAAAATGGCGGCCGCCGCTTCCTGGTTTCGGCCGATTCGAATGTTTACTAAGATCTAACAGCCAATCAGAATCGCGCTCGCGCACGCCGCCGTACGCTTACCGTAAGCGTACGGTAAGCGTACCGTAAGCGGGCTCAGATATATATATTGATTTAAAGGCTATTTTCTCAGAATCTACTGAACAGATTTACACCAAACCTACAAAAGGCACTTCCTTGACCTAGGGACTACCTCTCTGCCAAATTTTGAGTAATTCTGTTCAGCCGTTCGGGCTGTAGCTCGTTCTAAAGGTCCTATGGAAAAATGCATGGGAAAAACGCGTTTTGGGACCCCCCTTTTATCTCAGCCCCCGCTTGACGGATCCCCCCGAGACTTTCAGGGTAGGAGCGGAGCGTAGCGCCCCACCTATTTTGAGAAATTCACGAGGATTCGTCGACCGGCGCCAAAGTTATTCAAAATAGAATGTTGAGGTTTTCCTATGGAAACGTGGTCCTAACTATAACTACCTACTGGCGACCGCCAGTAGGTAATATATATAAATATATCGAAAAAATTCTTCTCGCTTCTCCTTCAGTTGTTAAAGGTACGTCGTCGGTAAGAATCACAGCACCACAAAGCACACTCCAGTGATATTTATTTTAGATGGAACGGGGCATATTTCACGCAAGAGACGGTCTACGCGTTTCGGCACTCGGCCTTTGACTGGACCATAGAGTCTCAAAGCCCAGAGTGTCAATTTAAAGTGTTGGTGCAAATTTACGAGTAGACAGTGAAGACATACTGGGCATGATTGCATCGACAAAACATTTTTAAAGTAAAGAGTTAATTGTTCTAATTGCTGCTACAATTTATCCATAGTTTCAGACAATTTATAAAGTGAACAAATAATTATAAATTGCAATTGGTTTCTTAGGTAACTCAAAATCAGGGTAAAGTACCGACAATGATTTTTGGTTTTTGAAGGAAATAGGGAACATGATTACAAAAGAAGTGTCTCCAATTAGTACTGGTTATGACCCTATAAGTAAAGAATATATACAATATATACAACAAATTTCTCTAAATATATCTACATGTGATGTCTTATTCACACAATCTAATCAAGAAATACATTTCTTATTAAATGAAAAAAGGAATTCATGATTTTCTTGGGATTTTTTGCTTTTAGATAATAATTCTTTGTCTAGAGAGATGTGTATGTTTGAATGGTATACTAGTAAAGTACTTGATGTATATTTCTGTAAGTGGTCACGTCGGCACAATGGGATGTTAATAATAGGAGTTACTTCATCCAATAAGTTCCCTCCTAATGTAAACCCATTTGCAAAAAGTTATTTGTCAATCTTATCTGTCACAGAGGGAGTGATGAGAGTAGAAGCAATGTACAGTTTCCTGTTATGCGTAACAAGGATCAAAGATCTAAGAATGAGATTGATTAGAACTAGGTGAGGGTCATCATTCTCAGGAGTGTCCATGTCCTTCTTTTTGATGGGAGTTCCCATGATTTATAGGTGTACATGTAGTTCAGCGTCCAGATTGTGGCCCCATGGTTTCTCGGTGCCTATTGATAATATTGTTTTTGACTCCGCTCTTCTTAACTCAAGAATTCTGTTTCCACCCCTCTCTTTCTGTTTGATGATTTTAATACCAAAATATTTTAGAAGATTACTATCACCAGAGTGGAATTCAGAGAAATGTTTAGCCATAAGGTAGGAGAAATCTCTGTTTTTGATGGCATGGAGATGTTGAAGAATGCGGAGTTTGAGTTTGTTAATGGTGCTCCCTACGTATAATTTTTTGCATGGACATTCCAAGATGTAAATTGCAAATTTGGACTCGCAAGTTATGTGATCTTTGATTTTTTCATCGTGACCATTTTGTAGTTGACTTGATATGAAGTTGTATTTTTTCCATGTTCACATGCTTTGCACTTTGAGCACTTCCAAAAACCCGGGGTGTTCAACCAGGATGTTGTTGTTGTTGGTTTGATCTCAAAGTGACTATGTGTCAATAAATCACCCAGAGACGCAGTTTTTCTGTATGTGATCTTGGGTTTCGGCGATAAGATTTTATTGACAGTTTCATCAAGTAACAACATTTCCCAGTGTTTCCTTACAATCTTGCGTAGGTCATCGCTCTGATTGTTGAAATCAACAATTAGCCTGGAGGTTGTTTCAACTTCTCCATTGTTTGGTCTTTGATTTGCCAGCTTAGTTTGAAGAAGATCAGATCTGTTCTTTGTGCTGACTCTATTTTTTGCTGTGGTGATGACTTCCGGAGGATATCCTCGTTGTAGGAAATGTTGACTCATTTCTTGGAGTTGTAGGTTAAGGTCAGAGAGTTCAGAACAATTTCTTTTTGCTCTTAGCATTTCCCCATAGGGGATGCTCCATTTGAGATTTTTTGGATGTCCGCTGTTAGCATGAAGAATGCTGTTGCTGGCAGTCGGTTTCCTATGCATTTTAGTGCAGATCTTGCCATTTGCTATATAGACTTCGACGTCCAAAAATACAATGTTGGTGGTACTTATGGTGGAGGTGAAAGTTAGTTTGTATTTATTAATGTTGAGAGAGTCAAGAAAGATCGTGAGGCTGTCATTGTCGCCTTCCCAGATGATAAAAAGGTCATCGATGTATCTAGACCAAGATCTTATGTTCCTTGCTTTCTCTTCTTTTAAAACCTCCGTCTCCCATACAGCCATAAGAAGATTAGCATACGTTGGGGCAAAAGAAGTCCCCATCGTGGTCCCTTGTCTTTGCAAGAACAGATCTCCTCTGAAAAGGAAAATATTGTGTGTTAAGCAGAATGTGAGCATTTGTACTAACATATCAGAGTGTTCCAAAAAGCAAATTGGTCTGGTATCAAGGAACTGTTTCACTGCTGCTATTCCGTCTGAATGATGAATGGAGGTGTACAAGGATGATACGTCAATGGAAGCCATGATGTAATTTTCTTTCCAATCCAGTTTGTCAATTTTTTGTAAAAAATCCATTGTATCCCTCAAATAGGATGGTAAAGCTGTGACATAATTCATCAGGAAAATGTCAATGAATCGGGATGTGGATTCCAGTAGGGAACCAATGGAACTAACAATGGGCCTGCCTGGTGGATTAATGGTGGATTTATGGATCTTTGGAAGAAAATAAATAGTTGCCGTAATAGGGTGATTCGTTTTCAAATATGAATATTCTTCTGAGTCAATGAGGTCTCTTTCTTTCCAGGCCAAAGGTTTTCTGTGATATTCCTCAGTCCAGTTCTTAATCGGATTTATTGTGAGCTTCTCATAGAGTTCCTCAACGTTCAATTGTCTGTAGGCTTCTTTGATGTAGTCATCACAGGATTGGATGACTATGTTACCACCTTTGTCTGAGGCTTTAATGATTATACTTTGGTCTTCTCGTAATTCTTGTAATGCCATATGTTCATCAGGTGTGAGATTCCATGTCTTTTTCTTTTTGATTTTCTTCTTGGAATATGACATGGGATGATTGGTTGACATTTTGTTAATTTCCTCCACCATGATTTCTTGAAAAAGATCTATTTTGTTTCCCGGAGGGAGTTGTGGGCAGAAGGTTGATCGTGTTTTGAGGCCACTATTGCCACCTCTGTTGGTTTCATAACCCATTGTCAGGCAATATTGTAAGTCAGATACTTGAGAAGATTCACTCATTTCTGCTTGTGAACTTGACTCGGTTTGTAGTGAAGTTGCTATTCTGAGGGCTGGGATATCCTTTATGCTCAAAGATGAAATGGTTTGGCTTATAGGTATAGATGATGGTTGAGACTTTCTTTCTTCAAAGTATTTTTTAAGTTTTACTTTACGGCAAAATTTATAAAGATCAATACGTATGTTTGCCAGATCCATGTCTTTGTTAGGACAAAAAGATAAACCTTTATTCAGCAGTGAGGTTTGTGCTTTACTCAAGATTTTATTTGAGATGTTAACAATCAGATTAGTTTTTTGTAAATCTTTTTTCAATTTTGCTTTATCCTTCCTCTTCCTTTCTTGGGTCTTGCCCCCTCTTCTGGTTCTTCGTTTGGGGGTTGTGATCGTCCTCTTCCCCGTGTTGATCCTCGACCTCGTCCTCTTTGTCCTCTTATATATATAGATATATATATATTCACTGAAAAAAACATAGGTTTCAGGGGCGTTATAGTTAGCTGGACTTTTCACTCGTACAAAACCATTGAAATTCCCCCCTTATAGTTAGTTCAGCTAACTATAACTCGCGCGCCCGCAATGCACTGCTGAAGACGTCATATATTACGTCACTCATGACATGGTCAGTGACATCACTCATGACATCACTGATGACATCTCCAATGACATCACTGATGACATCACTGAAAAGTGCAGGAAGAAGGATAACGTGCAGAAAGAACAAACAGAAGAGCAGAAAGAAGCCTTTTCAGACGGAATCTGGTGGTAACTGAGTCTGACTAACCAGTCCTAGAGCCAGTGCTATGTTAAAAGACACTTAGAATATAGTGAAAACACCTACATACGCTAGGAAACACTATGCGTTGGGGTCCCCTGTGATTAGCATGACCTCCTCTGTAAGCCCCTAGTGTATAATAGGGCAGGGGGATTAAAACTACCTCTTAAAACGCGCCACAGAGCATGTTTGCACACGTCTCCTCAGGCCCAGTCCCCTCCCTTCCCCACTGTGTAAACACGCCCTGTGGCCGTTTTAAGTTGGGAGATTAAGTCCCCTTGAATCCCGAGGGTCCCTAGGGTCCAACAAGCCCACTAGGTACCTCCAGTAAGCGCCACAGAGCTGCGTTGAGGAGAGGTGTAAAAAGTGGCACGGCCTGGACCACCTCTCTGCAGTGCAGTGGCGCTTACTGGAAGCACCTGTTGGGCTAGTTAGCCCCCAGGGGCCCTCAGGATTGAAAGGGAATTATTTCCCCAACTTAAAACGCGCCACAGGGTGAGTTTGCACACGTCACCTCAGGCCCCGTCCCCTCCCTTCACCACTGTGTAAACACGCCCTGTGGCCATTCAAAGTTGAGAGATTAAGTTCCCTTGAATCCTAAGGGTCCCTAGGGTCAAACTAGCCCACTAGGTACCTCCAGTACGTGCCACAGAGCTGCGTTGCAGAGCGGTGTAAAAAGGGGCATGGCCTCAGAACACCTGTCTGCAACGCAGCTCCCTGGCGCATACTCGAGATACCTGTTGGGCTAGTTGGCCCTCAGGGACCCTCAGTATTGAAGGGGAGTTAATTCCCCAACTTACAACTCGCCAGGGGGCGCGTTTGCAGAGTGCTGCAAGGAGGGGGCGTGGCCTCCGGCGCAATGCCGGTCTTTTATTTATGTATTTATTTTAAGAAGGGGGGCTGTGTTGCCCCCCTTCTTTTTCTAATTTATTGGCCCTGGGGACCCCATCCCCCAGGGCCTGCCCCCTAAAAAAATTTTTAGAAAAAAAAATTTGGAAGGGGGCCGCATGGCCCCCCTACCGAGGCCTTAATCGGCCCCGGGGACCCAACCCCCGAGTATTTCTTTTATTCTTTAGGAGGGGCCTGCGTTGCCCCCTCCTCAGGCCACTTATAGCCCATCCTCGGGGCTGGCCTTTGTTTTTTATTATTATTTTTAAATATATTTATAGAAACACCGTACATACCTATCACCATGACGATTTGTGTGATATTCATTAAAAGGCGACTATGCATACAATGAATCCACGTGGAATGTATTTACACCACTAGTGAAGCTCTGATGTGTCTGATGCCCTACCGTGCCTAATCCCGGCGCCCCCGCCGGTGGGTACTCTCCAAGTAGACACCCTTGTCGTTTATTTATACAAACATGGGTAGCTATTGACGGGGACATTTAAAACACACTCACACCAAGCCATTCAAAGGGGATTCGACTAAAATTCGACCAAAACTATGCATGAAAGCCCCCTCATGGTTAATAAAACACACATCCACCACCGGATGTGTAATACTTTTTATTTTACTCTCTGGAAAGGAGACGAACCTCACTTGAGAGTCACAGCACGGTAATGGCTAAGTCCAAAGCTGTGTTACACCCACCAGTGCCCGCCGAGTGCCACACACCTCTGTGTTGTATTCCACCAGCTAGTGCGTATGCTATGACACTCTCTAGCCCATGTGCACTGTAACACCACCCCGTGAATATGTCATGCCACACTTGCCTTCGCATGGGTTATATTGCCCCATCTAACATGCCTTCCTCGATGCCTATGTTATAACGCACAGCGCTATGCCATACATATTACAATCTGGGATCCATATCTTTGTCACAGTGCATATGCAACGTTACACTCCCTAGCACATATTTTATATTACAACTTTAGAGACTAGTTAGGTTACACAACACTGCCCTGTGCATATTACACTCTAAGGTGCATATCGCATAGCACGTGCTAGTGCCTGTGTTATCTCGTGCTCTCCAATGAATCTGTCATTGCGCACAATGTATTGCATATTATATTTTACGCCCCGGTTCATCTTATATCACACTTTTTGGTGCATAGTTTATACCATACACTATATCTAGTTTTAATTTTCATTCGTACTCTCAGGACTATATCCTATATAACACTGCGTTCACCTACCCTTTTCACGGGCATTACATTTTGCGATGGGGTGGAGGGTCAGGGGGTGTTTCTGCCAAGTGAGTCCGGAGTCACAGTCACAAACGTCCTCTTCTTCCTGAATAAAAGTGAGATTATGCTGCATACTTGTTCATATTTTAAGTAGTTCGCACAGACTCTCATTTTAAAAACAATAAAGTTCCTAATACCCACCTTCTCTGAACAGTTAGCTTGCTGCCCCATCCACCTCCTCCCTATCCTCTGTTGTCTGAATCCATGGACTAGCCTCCTCCCTCCTGCCATGCATGGTCTGATGAGCTGCCACTGCCCTCCATTTAGCATGATGTACCAGTCCACTCCTCCTGCCCTCCATTTCCCAATTCTATGCCCCATCATTGACCTCCTGCTTAGCCTCTGTGCTTAGGTTGCTGCCCCTATTCTCCTTCCCCCTGCCATCCGATGTCTTTGTGCATGCCCCTGCTCCATCCTTTTTGCCCACCATGTTCCATGGACCTGCCACTCCTATCTACTCTGAGTGTTCTGTTGAGCTGCCTCTCCCCTCCTACCTGCCTAGCATTGTCAGATGACTGTAACCTGTCCCTGCCACCTCCACCCTGCCTGTCCACATTCCTTGCCCCTATCCTCCTGTCCTCCATGGTCCATTTTACTGCCACACCCTTCTGCCTTCCCTGGCCTGTTGTGCTGCAACTGCTCCTCCTGCCTGCCCCGCGTGATCTGTTGTAAGGCCCCTTCCCTGAACTCTCTTGTTTGTGCCCAGGTCCTGACCCTCTCTTCTATCCTCCATGGTCCTTTGTGCATGCCCCTGCACCCTCCTTCTTGCCCATCATAGCCATTGTGCTGCCACTAACCCTTCCGCTTGCCATGCATGGTCTTCTGTGCTGCCAAGACCCCTCCCACCTTTCCTCCATGGTCTGTGTGTATGCCATCATAGTCTCACTGTTACTCTCCATGGTGTGTCTTGCTTCTAGTGCCCATCCTGCCTGACCTCCATGGTCATCTTGCTGCTCCTGCCATGCCCTTTGCCCCCAGCCCTCTGTTTCCATGTGCAGACCCCTATTCCCTCCCTCCTGGCTTGTCTGTTCCATTGTAATGCCCCGATCCGTCCCTCCTGCCCTTTATGGTCTGTTATGATACAGCTTTCTCTCCTGTCTGTCGATTATGGTCAGCTAGCTACCATTGCCTCTTTCCCCTCCGTTCTCTGTTGTCCATGTGCATGGTCCTGTCCCCTCCCTATTGCTTTCTATGGATTGTTGTGCTGCACTCCCATCCCGCATGCCCTGTGTGATGTATTGTGCTGCTGCAAACCCTGATGCCTGCCCTGTAGGGTCAGTTTGGTGCACCTCTCCATGTCCCTCCTGTCCTCTGTTAACCGAGTCCATGTCCCTACCCCAATTCCTCCTGCCTTCCATGATCCAATGTACCATACTTGCGAACATTTTGAACTTGGTAAGAGGGAGATTTTGAAACAAAAACTGGGGTATTGATTTTCCCCTTTGAGTTACATTGAAAAAGCGAAGATTGAAGACAGGAGACTGATCAAATAAAGCCCATTTGAGCTTAAAAACATTGGACGTTTCCTGGCTGAATCGGGTCTGTTGGCATGTATGGTTGTACTGGTAAACAGACATAATATCGAATAAAAAATATCGACTGGACAGAATATCGAGGTTTTAATATAGAATGGACAGAATATCGAATTGCCAAAATATAGTGGTGAAGAATATCGAAAATCAGGTAAGAAATATCGATTTAAATAATATAGAAGTAAGTAATATCGACAGTCATAATATAGTTGTTAAAAATATCAAAATTTTTTATATTGTTTTAAGTGTTAGTATATGTGTTAAAAGTATGTATTAATTTTGGAATGTTTGTTTGAATATTTTTAAAGTAATGAATTTGATGTTATTTAATTTTTGTGTAATTTAATTCCGTAGCGGGTTGTGGGTTTTTAGGGGATTAGGGTGGAAAGTAATTTAATTATAGTACATTAAATAATAATGTTTAGGAATTATTAATTATTTTTAATTTAATTTTGCGTTTTACTTCTGTAGCGGGTTGTGGGTTTATAGGGGAATAGGGTGAGAAGTAATTTAATTGTTATTAGGTAATTATTAATTGGTATTGAAAATTAATTGGTTGTTGATTAATTATTAATTGGTAAATAATTTGTATTAATTGGTAAATAATTTGTATTAATTGTTTAATTGATAATTATGTTAATTGTATTAATTTATTATGTGTAGCGGGTTGTGGGTTTATAGGGGAATATGGTGGGAAGTAATTTAATTGTAAATAATTAATTATTGAAATAATTTTTGTATATTGATAATTAATTTATTATTAATTAATTATTAATTGGTATTATTTGTATTTATACATTTTTGGTATTGAAAATTAATTGGTGTTAATTAATTATTAACAGGTAATTAATTAAAAAATAAATGTATTGGTATTTATAATTAATTAATTATTAAATATTGTGTGATTGGTAATTAATTTTAATACTTATTTTTTGGGTATTAATAATTAATTTCTTTTTAATAAAATATTAAATTATTTTTTTCCCTACTATTGCACTCACTGGAGTGGGAATAGTAATTTTTACCCCTACGCTATCCAACGCTTTCCCTACTATTGCACTCACTGGAGTGGGAATAATATTTTTTACCCCTAAGCTATCCAACGCTTTCCCTACTGTTGCACTATTTGGAGTGGGAATAGTAATTTTTACCCCTACGCTATCCAACACTTTCCCTACTGTTGCACTCACTGGGGTGGGAATAGTAAATTTTACCCTCCCGCTATCCAACGCTTTCCCTAATGTTGCACTCTCTGGAGTGGGAATAGTAATTTTTACCCTCCCGCTATCCAACGCTTTTCCTACTGTTGCACTCTCTGGAGTGGGAATAGTAATTTTTACCCTCCCGCTATCCAACGCTTTCCCTACTATTGCACTTACTGGAGTGGTAATAGTAAATTTTACCCTCCCGCTATCCTACGCAAAAAATATTGAATATTTGTAATTAATATTACGTTAATATATGTTAGATTTTTTTTTTACTTACATTAATTATTTATTAATGCTAAAGTTATTTAAGTATTTTTAAGTATCTTTCAGTTAATTATATGTATTATTTCATTAATTTTACATTACTTTTAAGACATTTAAAAAATTCAATATTTTGACTAACTATATTTTTTACAATGATATTTTGGATTCTATATTTTTGTACTTACCTGTTTGGAGATAGGGGTTCGATATTTTGGCATTGTATGGGCCCGATTCACAGAACTAACTTAAGACAAAATCCTAAACTTACTACCATTTTGGTATTCACAGAAGGCACTTACTCATTTTGGTATTCACAGAAGACACTTACTCACTTCGGTATTCACAGAAGTTAGGAGTCCTAACTTTAAGACTCCTAAATGTCTTCTGTGAATGTGGGATGCTGCAGTAGAACACAAAGGAATCAACTGACAGTCTCTGCCCTTGTTGGATGTACATGTTTTACTGAGAATGTCAGACTTCATTCTCACATGACTGAGAAAGATAATGTGAATTTACAGAAAATATGCTCTCAGTTTAGCTTATAGATCACCTTCCAAACCTCTGTGGGAAAAGCATGAGAAAATAGTTTTCTCTCAAACATGATTCATGATATCCCAGCAGAAGGCTTTTTCACATGGTAAAATCACCTTAGAACACACCACAATTCCTAAAATGAGTATGGTACCATCAGCCAAATGATTTATAATGTAACTAAAGTCTTAAAACCTTCTATTAACTGCAATGCTTTTTAATGAGGTGCTATCCTGTATATTGGTCCCAAGATGGCTGCCAACACTTCTTGGATGAAGTCTGCTATGGGATGGGTTACAGTCGGACAGCTTCCATCTGCCGTGTGGTGTTCCGCAGAGCTCAGCATTATCACCCACGCTGTTCAACATTTATGTGACTCCCCTGGCAAAACTTATCAGGAAGCATGGCCTCACGATAGTCTTTTACGCTGATGATTCCCAGCTCATAATTTCCGTGGTTAAACAATCAACAGACATGGCTCTTAATTTCCATAGCTGCCTGTCTGAAATTATGAGTTGGATGCAGGAGAGCTTCCTGAAGATTAACACCGAGAAAACCGAGATTATTGAGTTTGGTCATGGCAGTCCCCTGTGGAACAGATCCTGGTGGCCGGTTGGGGCTGGGGAGTGTCCCTGCCCCGTGCCCAAAGTGAGAAATCTGGGCGTGCTGTTCGACAACCAGCTAAACTTTTCAGCTCATGTTAACAGCCTTGCATCATCCTGCTCCTTTCTGATAAGGACGTTACGTAAGATTTTCCCTTTCATTAACTCAGAAATGCGCAAAGCTGTTGTAGTTGGTCTTGTGCTATCCAGACTGGACCACTGCAACGCCTTACTGCTAGGGATAAATAAGACGCAGATAAGGAGGTTGTAGACTCTCCAGAATGCCGCGGCGAGGTTATTACTGGACGTCCCAAGAGATCAATCGATCTCAGGGGGAATCACTGCATTACATTGGCTCCCTGTCCAACAGCGCATAGACTTTAAGTCTATATGCTTAGTACATAAGGCCGTTTCTGGAGGTGGTGCCAAGGATGTTCAGAAACTATTCATCCCCTATACCTCTGGCCGTGTGCTAAGGTCTAGCACCCGCAGTCTCATCAAGATTAATCGGATCAGGAAAGTTAGATGGGGCGGCAGAGCTTTTTCAGTTCATGCCGTGAGACTTTGGAATAAGCTTCCCTACTCCTTAAAATCTACACGAAACCACCAAGCTTTCAGAAAACTGTTAAAGACACGGCTTTTTCAAGAGGATCGTATCTGAGGATCACATCGCCCTCTGTGTATACCAGCGCCAAGACGCTTCGGCATTCGTGCGCTATATAAAACCGTATCCTATCCTATCCTATCCTATCCTAAAATCACCTTAGAACACACCACAATTCCTAAAATGAGTATGGTACCATCAGCAAATGATTTATAATGTAACTAAAGTCTTAAAACCTTCTATTAACTGCAATGCTTTTTAATGAGGTGCTATCATGTATATTGGTCCCAAGATGGCTGCCAACACTTCTTGGATGAAGTGCTGACAGCCAATCAGATCTCACGATGAGATGTGTGGTTAGGCTCCGCCCAGATACAGATGTGATTTTACTTTTGATTTTCTCAGGAACTACTGAACGGATTTACACAATTTAACCAAAAGGCATGACTCTGAACCAAGGGCTACCTTTTTGCCAAATGTGGTGTAATTCCGTTCAGCAGTTCGGGCTGTAGCTGCGATTAAAGGTTCCTATGTAAAATTGCATGGGGAAAACATGTTTTGGGACTCCCTTTTTTCTCGGCCCCCTCTTGGCGAATCACCCCGAGACTTTCAGGATAGGAGCGGATCGGAGCGCTCCACCAGTTTTGAAACTTTTGCGAAGATTCGTCAACCGATGCCAAAGTTATTCCAAATAGAATGTTGCAGATTTCCTATGGAAATAGGTCCTAACTATAACTACCTACTGGCGAGGAAAAATGGCGACAGATTTGTACCATGTTAATTTGTTGAGGTTAACAGTCTAGTGTTTTTAGTAAACACAAACAAGGGCAATAGCACATAGCACTTTAAATACTGTCTAGACATTGGGGACTCTATGGTCCAGTAGAAGGCTAATGGTAGCCGAAACGCGTAGGCCGTCCTAATTCCTGCACAAATGCACAATGGTGTTGAAATAAATGAAATTTGAACTTTACCCTGCTGTGGTGCCGTGACTCTCGCCGTGAGAACGAAGGAGACAAGGGAATCTACGAATGTATGGTGCGGGGACTGGTACGCACATCACGGGCACTCGCGAGCGAGGTGAAGCGGTATTTACATAATTCCAGTCGACATCGCAAGTAGCGGAGAAAAAAAGCTGACGCCTCTGTTTTCAGCTTTGAAGTCAACGTGTTCAACGGATGGCTAAAGAAGAACGCGCGGATATCGGACGGTAAAGTTCCTGTGGTGAATACGTGGGCGGGGGGTGGGCATTGTCAGTCCGGCTCGGAACGCGGCGGAGGCGGCGTGAGAGAAGCAGGGGCACGCCGTAACCTGCTATCGTATTAACCACTAGGAGTTAGTAGCCGAGAGGAGGGACATGCGAAATAGCACATGAATGCATTGAATGCTGACAATTACTCCTCGCACCGTAATTTGACCTTAAGCTATTTTTTGTACTCCCGGGGAAAGAAAGAAGAGACAACAGGAAAAGAGGGTTAAAAGAAATTAAATACTAACGGAGACTAATCAAGCATATTGTGAATCAGCCAATATGAACAAGAATTGGCAGGAACAGCAGGGTTAAGGGATACTGTTTGAATCTGGAGTCAGATGACAGATCAGACCAACACAGAAAATACTCAACACCATAACAATTCCTCAACAAAAAACATGGCAGAAAAATCTAAAAATCGCCTACAGAGAGCGAGTGAACTACTGAATGATAATGCCACACCATCAACAAGTACAATGACCAGGGAAACAATAGGAGAAAGAGACAAGAAAACAATAATCAGCGTATTAAGAGAACTTCAGCAAAACCGCATTCTTGAAATCAACAAATGGTGGGAGAGAACAACATTAGAGAAATATATTGAATATAAGCAAATACCAAGAGGACTTCGAATATTAATTATGCCCACATTGAATGATCTGGATCCAGATCTAATAAAACAATGGCAGCAAGACACCAATGAATGCTCATTTAAACTGGTGAGGACACTGATTACACATGCGGAAAGAAAATTAGAGAGAATTACAAGCACAATGCAAGAACTGGAACAGGAATTAGCCAAATTTCCAACAACTGAAGAGAACAAGGAGTTAATTGACAACATGGAAAGAAAAATAAATAAACGTGAAGCAGAGGTAGAAAAAAGAAAAGCAAATAAATTTACCAGAGATAGGATAGATTATGCGAATGGTCGCATTTATACATTTACCCGCAAGTACGACACATTGAGGAATAGAGTCGTTATGGACAAATACGCAGGAACTGCAACACCTGATATGGTGGACAGCTCAGATCTCAGTTCAGCCGATGAAGAACTAACTGCAACTCCATTGGATTGTCACGGGGAGATGCGACTAGCACAAATGATAATGCAACAGAGAGGAAGAGGCAGAGGCACGACGTGGGGAAGAGGACAGTCCAAAATACCACCAGAAGGAGCAGAAGATGGAGCAAAACCAAAAAGAGGAAGAGGAAAGCAGAAGTAATTTTGAAAAAGAAAAAAATCCTCCTGAATAACAACTTAGTAATTAACATCTCAAAGAAATTATTGAATGAAACCCATCTCAAATTACTAAATAGAGGATTATCCTACTGTCCCAATAAAGATATGGATGTATGAAACGCACGGATTGACCTCTACAAGTTCTGTCGGAAAGTCAAGCTCAAAAAATATTTTGCAGAAAAAACATCTCGACCAAGTGGTCCAAATATTGAGAATAGTGATCCATCTATCATTGCTCAAAAAGATCTACCTGCTTTAAGAACACTTACATCATTGGAAGAAGGGGAAATACCCAACATGGGAGATGGTCAACATAATCTCGTAATGGATATAGATCTTTGTAACAGCATGGGGATAGCCACGAATAGAGGAGGAGAAAGTGGACTCAAAAAACAGTCCAGATTCTGTCCGCAATTGCCACCGGGAAACAAGATTGACTTGTTCCATGAAATAATGGTGGAAGAAATCAACAAAATATCAACCATGTCAACATCAAAATTTAAGAGGAAAAAGGATTGGAACCTAACACCGGGAGAATATAAAGCAATGACAGAGCTGAGAATTGATTCAACAATCATTATAAAGGCCTCCGATAAAGGAGGAAACATTGTGGTCCAAAACATGACTGATTATATAGTAGAAGCAAAAAGACAACTCGAAAACAAAGATCATTATGAGATACTTCAACACAATCCAACTGAAGTCTGGATGAATGAATACCATTCAATGTTACTCGGATGGAAGGAAAGGGGTTTAATTGATTTTGATGAATATCTTGACTTAAAAACAGATCACCCCATCAAAGCGACTATTTACTTTCTGCCGAAAGTGCATAAAGCAATCCATAAGCCACCTGGAAGGCCAATAGTTAGCGCTATAGGATCACTCTTAGAAACAACATCCAGATTCGTGGATATTTTCTTGATGAATTATGTGACCAGTCTGCCCTCGTATTTAAGAGACACCATGGACTTCTTAAATAAAATCAGTCCGATTGTTTGGAAAACGGGATTATTAATGGCAACAATAGATGTCTCTTGGTTATATACCTCAATAAGACATGAGGACAGAATAAAAGCTGTACAACAATTCCTGCAATTGAGATCAATCAATCATTTGGAACACACTGCCGTGCTACTAGACATGTTAACCTATTGTCTGCAACACAATGTTTTCCTCTTCCTGGGTGACCTTTATCTGCAGAAACAAGGCATGGCAATGGGGACATCTTTTGCCCCAATTTATGCGAACTTATTAAAGCCATATGGGAAACAGAGATTCTGGAAAAAGAAAGAAAAAAACACTCTAAAATAAAAACATGGTGTCGTTTCATTGACGATCTTTTCGTCATATGGGATGGGGACCGTGCAGACCTGCAAGCTTTCATTGACTCTCTCGAAGTAAATGACTACAATCTGAACTTCACATCTGCAATAAGTGATACCAGCATCATCTTTTTAGATGTAGAAGTCTTTGTTAGGAACAATAGGATATGCACCAAAATGCATCAAAAACCGACATCATGTAATAGTATATTACATGCCAACAGTGGGCATCCACTGAATTTAAAATGGAGCATACCCTATGGCGAGATGCTAAGGGCAAAAAGAAATTGCTCAGAAACTAAAGATCTAGAGCTTGAAATTGAAGAGATGAGTTGTCGCTTCTTGGAGAGAGGATATCCATTGGATGTAATTATGAATGCAAAATCCAGGGTCCATTTGAAAAAGACGAACTGATCTTCTAGTACCTTCAAAAAGGAAACCAGGTGGTAAAGAGGACACAACAGAAAGTACAACACGTCTAATCATGGATTTTAATAACCAGAGTGGAGATCTCAAAAAAGCGATAATCAGGAATTGGGAAATTTTACGATTAGATGATACACTGAAAGAGAGCCTAACATTCCATCCTAGTATAACCTATTGAAAAACAGCGTCCTTAAGAGACATCTTAACTCAAAGTCATCTGGAGAAAAGAGAGCCAAAAAAGATCTCATGGCTAAATACACCAGGGTTCTGGAAGTGTGCTAAATGTCGTGCATGTGAACATGGCTCTAATATAACGAGCTATGAATTACAAAATGGCAAAACAGAAAATTCTTTAGATCACATAACATGTGAGTCAAAATATGTGGTTTACAGATTAGTGTGTCCTTGTAAAAAATATTATGTGGGCAGCACAATTAACAAACTAAAGTTACGGATTTTGCAACATCTACGTGCTATAAAAAATAAAGATCCGAACTACCCAATGGCAAAACACTTTCCCGAATACCATCAAAGTGATAGTAGTCAATTGAAATATTCAGGAATTAAAATTGTGAAACCTGCAGAGAGAGGTGGTGACCGAACCCTAAACCTGCACAAAATGGAATCGAGATTAATATTAGCGATGGGGACGGAATATCCACATGGACACAATCTTGATGCGGAATTATTTGTACACCTGTAAATATTAGAAAACTGAGGAACACAGTATTTGATCTGTTTTGAATTTCAATATGAACCCAATTCTCTCTCTTTTTTCATGAGTCGAATTTTCTTGTAAATATACATCAATTAACTTCTTTGTCCAACCTGGACATTGAATTTGATAGATTAACAAGTGGATTATTAAAATCATGTAGAAAACACTTTAGGAGCAAGGTGTGGCATGAACCGTACCCTCATATAATACGTTTCTGAATGTACACTCCCGGTATCTTTATATGAAATTGTAGAACAACTAATATATATGCATCAAGTAATGAACTCAGAAGTTTTGAACATACAGATCTGGGCATGTACTTTACAAAGAAAAGGATGAATTGTTCATCATGATAACCAGACAAAATGTAGGAATTGCACAAAATCCAAATGATGGTTATTAATTTGGGTATTGGGAGAAACTTGGTTGTACAGCAAGAAGTTCAAAAAATAGTAATCGTTGGAAACAGGATATTAGAGTTATCACCAAACTTAGATATTGCGAGTTGAATTGTAATTATTGGGATTAGCAAAATGTTATCCATTTAAAAATTGCTCCATATAAGAGAAGGTAAATGTCAAAATGCATTGTCTTTTTAATGGTACTTTACAGTAACGTAGGTAGACAATAATGCATGACTGACATACTGAGAATTACTAAAGTTGAATTTAAGGGAAAAAGAATGTCAAATAATGACAGGATTGGAAGAAGTTTTAAGAAATTGCAACTTTTGCAATTCTCTTATATCGTTCAAAACTTATTCTAACTTTTACTTACTAGCATTAGGATTAATTGGATACACAATTGTAAAATTGTAGAAATGACAATTCAAAGATTCTCAGGTGAATATAATGCACTAGCACTTTATATCCTTTGAATGTACTTCACAGTGAAAAGAGGAAAAATGTCGACAGATTTGTACCATGTTAGTTTGTTGAGGTTAACAGTCTAGTGTTTTTAGTAAACACAAACAAGGGCAATAGCACATAGCACTTTAAATACTGTCTAGACGTTGGGGACTCTATCTTCCAGTAGAAGGCTAATGGTAGCCGAAACGCGTAGGCCGTCCTAATTCCTGCACAAATGCACAATGGTGTTGAAATAAATGAAATTTGAACTTTACCCTGCTGTGGTGCCGTGACTCTCGCCGTGAGAACGAAAGCGACGAGGGAATCTAAGAATTTATATATATATATTCACTAAAAAAATAAGTTACAGGGACGTTATAATTAGGCTCAGATTTCAATCATACAAAACCATAGAAAATCAGCAGTTATTGTTACGTGAGCAGTGATATCATTTGAGATGTCATCAGTTATGTCATTGACCATGTCATGAGTGATGTAAAATGTGAGGTCATACACAGGCCACTATGGGGGCGTACGTTATAATCAGCTCAGGACACTATAACTGCTGAATTGCTATGGTTTTGTATGAGTGAAATCTGAGCCTAACTATAACGTCCCTGTAACTTTTGGTTTTTTCTGTGAATTTCTAATGTTTTTTAATGTTGTTTTCTAACTATAACATCCCTGTAACATTTGGTTTTTTAAGTGAATTTCTAAGGTTTTTAAAATTATATTTTCTAACTGTAACCTGAATGCATGAGTGTCTCCATGCATGTGTGAGTGGGTCTTTGAGTGTCTGTGTGGGTCTGGGAGTGGCTGCATAGGTGTCTCACTGGGTGTCTGAGTGGGTGCGTGAGTGGCTGAGTGGGTCTGTGAGTAGGCACATTTGTGTCTGAGTGGCTGCTTGAGTGGATGCATGAGTGTCTCAGTTTGTCTGTGAGTAGGTGTGAGAGTGTCTGAGTGGGTTTGCTAAAGCCTCCATGAGTGTCTGAGTGTGTCTGTGGGCGTCTGAGAGGGTCTGTGAGTGGGTAATGTAATGTAATGTAATGCAGATTTATAAAAGGCAGTATCAGCCCACAGGCATCCTGGCACTGAGTTTTACAGGTACTTCCCTAATTGCCCAAGTTTACCAATCAGAAGACTGTCTTACACTACATCAGAGGGAGCAGTCAAGTTTTAAGCTTCCTCCTGAAGTTGGGGAAATCTTCCACTTGCCTGAGGACAGGTGGAAGATTGTTCCATTGATGAGCGGCCACATAGCCAAACGCTCTACCTCCAAACCTGGAGGTTTTGATTCTGGCAGTGCAAACCAGATGGGCAGTGAAGGATGAAAGATTTTTGCGGGGACGTGCCAGACAAATTTGTCCTGCAGTGGCACTGGTCCAAGTCCATGCAGAGCCTTATAGACAAAGCATAATGATTTGAACTGGATTCTCTGTACTAGAAGAAGGCAGTGGAGCTCCCTGTGAGCCGCAGAGGCAGAGGCACTGCATGGCTGCTTTAAGGCTAACTTGGCGGCAATCATCTGTATTCTTTGTAACTTCATGATCAAATAATTAGGGGCACTGAATAGCAGGGCATTGCAGTAGTCCAGACGGCTCAGGATAACGCTTCTCACCACAAGAGCCCAGGCTGACAAGGGTAGCATTGGCAGAAGTTTCCGCAATGCTGTCATAAAGGAGAAGCATGTTCCAACCGTTTTATTTACCTGGTCTTCTAAACTCAGCCTATTGTCAAAAACGACCCCTAGATTGCGCACTGCAACCGCCGGTGTAGGAGGTGTGTCTGCCTGATTAGGCCAGAATTTCACCGGGAGCGTATGAGGGACCTTCTTAGCCGTGCAGTATAGGATTTCCGTTTTTCACCCATTAAACTGCAGAAAATTATCTGTAATCCATCTGGTCGTCTTTTGCATGCACTCATGAAAGTTGCTAAGTAGAATAGACTGATCCCCCTCTAGAGAGAAAATAGGCTGCGTATCATCCGTGTAATTCACCAGTTTGATGTTAAAAGATTGAATGATGGGGATCAGTGGTTGCATATAGATATTGAAAAGGATTGGGCTAATAGACGAGCCCTGAGGAACACAATGCTGGATGGCTCTAAATTCTGAATGAAAGGGAGGGAGGGCCACTGCCTGCTGTCTGTTCTCAAGATAGGACGGAAGCCATTTCAGTGCCAGGCCCTTCAACCTTATTTCAGTGAGCTGTCTTAATAGGATTTTGTGGTTCACCGTGTCAAACGTGGCAGACATGTCTGGTAGGATCAGAATTGCTGGCTGACCCCTGTCTGCCAGCATTCTGAGCTCATCTAGGACCATTACTAGTGCAGTCTCCGTGCCGTGGCCCAGGCAAAAACCAAACTGCACGTCGTTCAGCCCCCGGTTAGTCTCTAAAAATTGTGAAAGGGTTTTCCTAACCAGGCGTTCCAGGATTTTCTTTTTTTTTTTTATATATATTTTTTATTATACTTTCAATTGCGCACATTTTGTAACAATCAGTTGGTTAATGGTTCCACAATGCACTTTTTCCAACGAAAATATCATACACATAATTAGGACTTGTTCAACATAATTAACGATCCATAATCCCATTTCCAGCACTGAATCCCTCTACCCTCTACCCAATCCCGTTCCTCCACCGTGCTAATGGTTCCCAAATTCTTAAACCTCGAGCTCTCCCTGCTCTTCCCTTTCTAGCGTATATGGGTTTCTCCAAATTAAATGTAGCAATTAGATTCGCCAACCATATTTGCATAGACGGAGGGGTCTTATCAAGCCATGCCCTGGCTAGAGTTAATCTATACACCGCCATAGTCATGAACAAAAACTCTTTGTATAGATTACTGTTGTTCTCATCATGTCCAATTCCCAGCAAAATCCACAAGGGGGTTAGTGATATCTGTATCCCCAGTGCCCTAGCCAGGAAACTCTCAATGTCCTTAATTAGCGTGTATAATTGAGGGCAGGTAGCAAACATATGAATTAAATCTGCATCAGTTGAACTACAGCGAGGGCAGCTAATCCCATTCGTGCCCCCCCATTTAGCAATTCTGGCTGGCGTATGATACAATGAGAATAGTGTTTTATAGTGTTGGGATTGCAGTGGAGCCGAGCACAGAATAGTACAGCCCAAATCCAACGACTCCTGAAAATCATCAAGTTCTCCTTGGAGTTTCTCCACCCATTTATGTTTATGCTTATCCAAATCATACATTTTAGTTTTAACTAATAACGCATACGCAGATCTAATCGTATGTACGCCACCAGTAGTTAAAGTCTCCAGAAAGTCATTACTTTTATACCCTACTGAACCACCCTGTCTATTAACCAGAAAGCTCCTAACCTGTAGGTATTTAAAGAAGTCCCTATTGCTTAAATCAAATGTATTTACAAGTGCGCTAAACTGTACTGTTCCCCTTGAATCTCTTAAATCCCCAATTTGCTTAATTCCCTTTTGATCCCATGCAGCCATGACTAAATCTGAAAAAATTTCAGAGGGAAAAGACTTATTGTTATATAGTTTGATGTATCTGTTGAATCTGCCCAACCCCATCTTTTTCAAAAAAGCATTCCATACTTTAATAGCCGCGCCTAAAGTCTTAAACTGTTTACTTCTGAGACGCCCCAAATCAGTATATTGTAATAGACAATTTTCTGTCTCCTGACCTAACAAAATTGCATAAACATCTGTAGATGAGGAGGTAGTTTTCTGTAGGATCCCCCCTCCTCCGATTAGACCCTGCATGTATTGAAGGGCGGTTGCCAAATAGTATAATCTGAAATCAGGGGCTCCCCAACCTCCTCTTTCTCTAGGTAGAGACATAAATCTATAAGCTCTGCGCGTTTTTCCATGCGCCCATATGAACCTATTTAAGATACCCTCCAATGTGTTAAACCATTTAGATGAAAAAAATAGTGGTATTGCTCTAAATAGATAGAGAAATGTTGGCAAGATCGTCATTTTCACCACGTTGGTAATGCCTACTAAAGAAAGATGTAAATTATTGACTCTATCTAAGTCTATTTTTACTTTGGCCAAAATAGGCGTCATATTAACCTCAACGATAGCATCCAGGTTAGCTACTATTATTATGCCTAAATACGTAGCTGATGTAACCACCCTGGGGTCAGTACAAGCGGCATGTTTGTTCTTAACTATCAAGGTCTTCAATTTATTCACACTATAACCCGAAAACTGCCTGAACATAGTAGCTTCACGTTCGACCTCTATTATAGCCAGATCAGGGTCGGGGGTTAGTATAGCCACATCATCGGCATACGCCAAAATTTTAACTGTTCTACCGTTCAGAACCATTGGAGGGATCCCACCATTTCTCTCCAACCGTCGTAATAGGGGTTCAAGAAATAGCGCAAAAAGGAGGGGGGATGAGGGACAACCCTGTCTTGTCCCCCTAAAATTTTTAACCACATCGGAGTGCCCTCTGTTCACTCTAATTCTAGCTGTTGGTCCATTGTATAGAGCTTGGATAGCTGTTATGTAGCCTTCCCCTATACCACACCATCTCAAAACTGCCCAGAGATATTCCCAGGCGACCCTATCGAAAGCTTTTTCGGCATCTAAAAACAGTGCTGCAATAGGGTCGCCCAGGGTTCCTGCGGCATCAAACATTGTGATAACTGTCCTTCTATGTTGAGTGGTTCCCTTGCCTGGAATGAAGCCATGTTGTGACGGGCTTACAAGCTGCTCTATATACCCTGCAAGCCTTGTCGCAAGGATTTTCGAGTAGATTTTAACGTCAGAGTTCATAAGGGTGATAGGTCTATATGAGGCAGGAAGTATCGGGGATTTCCCTTTTTTTGGGATAACTATAATATCTGCCCCCCCCAGGACTCCGGAGGAGAGCCTCCCTGTTGCGTATGTAGCATTATATAAAACATCTCGGCGAGCAAGATGTTTTGAAACAATTTATAAAATTCCACCGGGATGTGGTCTGGCCCAGCAGCTTTCCCCGAGGGGAGACTCTCCAGCGCACCTCTAATCTCATCCAGCTGAAAGGGGGCGTCTAACAGCTCTCTATCATCTGGCAATAAGACAGGAGCCAAAATATCGCTAAGGTACCTGCCTAGATCGATTGGGTCCCTCATATCTTCCGAAGAATAGAGCTTAGTGTAAAACTTGTGGAAAACTTCTCTAATGAGATCTGGATCAGTGATTAGATTTCCCCGAGGATCTTGAATCTCCTTAATATCAGCCATTGCTGTTCGCTGTCTGGTTCTAACAGCGAGAATATGCCCGACTCTCTCGCTTAGCTCGTAGGTATCCTGTTTATGTGCAAGATACTTCTCAGCGGCTTTCGAGATGATACCCTCCATAGCATCTCCTTTAAGAGTAGCTAATCTAAGTATATAAGGGTCGAGTGGGATTCCCTGCGTTATAGCTATAGCCAGATTTTCTTCTGCTGCAAGTAACTTAAGCCTTATATCTTCCAGGTGCCTTCTTTCCCTTTTTCGTCTTGCCAATACAAAACTCATCGTTTCCCCCCGAACCCCAGCTTTAAAACAATCCCAAACTGCGCCAGGGGATGCCGTACCTCTATTATCTTCCCAAAAATGTATTATCCAGCCTTCCATATGTCTCCGATACGCCTCATCTTTTAATAAAATACGCTCGAAGGTCCACTGGGTTTTCCTGACATTTATCTGAGTGGTATTTAGCGTTAGAACAAGCGGACTGTGGTCAGAGATAATCCTGGGGTGTTTCCCTATTTTCGAGTGAGGGATTAGAGAGTTGGAGATTAAAAAATAATCCAACCTGACCAATACTTTGTGTGGTACGGAAAAGAAGGTACTGCCGTCTATGAAGGGATGAGACTTCATCCATGGATCCCCAAGGGAATTATGTTGAACCATAGCAGCCAGGGCTCTATGTGACTTTTTCTTTCTCCCTAAGTACCTCCCCCCAGGTTCTGCAAAGGAGCTTCTTGGGTCATGAATATTAAAATCCCCACAGCAAATTATCGGTTCCGGCCACTGCGGCAGTTCCATGTCCATAAATTGCCAGACATCAGGATCATCTTCTGTGGATCCATATATAGTAACTAATGTAAACCGTGTCCCCTTGAAACATAAATCCACCATGACCCACCTACCCCAGTGATCCTCCTTCTTCCTGTACACCACTAGATCACTACATCTCCCTAATATTGCTACCCCCCTAGTTCTAGTATTTTGCTTACTTGCCGCTAATACATCGAATCCCAGTTGTTTCAAAAGGTATAACTGTAATGCTTCAATATGCGTCTCCTGGAGGCATACCAGGTCCAAATGCAAAGATCTCAGCCACCCTGCTACCTTCGCTCTTTTCCTAGGATCATTGAGACCACATACATTAATTGAGGCGATTTTGCAGGGCATTAAAGGGTTTCAAAGAGTTCTTACTCAGAGTCAGCCAAACAGTAGTTAACATAGAGTTACAAAAGCCTACATTTCCTTTAGATTGTCTACACCAACTAAATTGACTGCGCCATATTCCACACAAAACAAGAAATAAAGAAAAAATGTGCTTTAACAAAACCAAAAAGTACCAAAGTTTTAGCCCGTGTGGTGGAACCCCCCTCCCACACCCTTCCAACACCCACCCCTCCCCACCCACCCCTCCCCGCTCCCCCCCCTGTACAGGCAAATAGGTCCGCAGGACCTATGTGTGGCCGGACCAGGCTGCGACAGTCGCACCCCTCTCCCATCCTCTATCCCCTATCCCCTTACGGACCCTGTTTTTTCAAGTCATCCATATACTGCTGAGCTTTAATCTCTGAGAAAAACATCCTGGCTCTTCCTCTGGTGACCACTTTTAGTTTAGCAGGGAACAATAAGTAGGCTTCTGACCCTAGCCCCTGAAATTTTGAGATCAGCTGCCTCAATCTCCACCTCCGTTCGACCGTCACATGGCAAAAATCTGGCCTGGCGAAGAAGGAGGTACCATCAAATGATCTCTTACTATCAGGCCTAGCTTTCTCAATTATTTCTTGCCTTAACAAAAAATTCCCTAGATATACTAAAATGGCTCGTGGGAAAGCCGCGTTACCTCCACCGTCAGCCCCCTGCACTTTTTTAAGTGTAAAAGGAAATCTATGCACTCTCTGGATTTCCCTGTCCCACTGTCACTGAGACTCCGGGAATGCCCCTTTGAGTAAGTTAATCACGTAGCATCTTATGTCCTGCCCTTCTGCTCCCTCAGCCACACCCAAAATTCTGATGTTGTTACGCCTTTGCCGATTTTCAAAATCCCCCATCTTCCATTGGAGGTCCTCTGCCATCTTTTCTTGAGCTGAATTAAAGTATTGCCAATTGCTGTGATCATCTTCAAGCTTGCTTGTACGTTCTTCCACCTCAGTGACTCTTCCCACCAAGTCCTCGTACAGTTTATTTGTCTTTCTTAATGAGGATTGTATTTTTTTAGCATCCTGTCTTGCCTTCCGACTCACAGCTCTAGCCTCTGCTTGCATCTGTTTCAGTGTATTAAACAGGATGTCAAAATAAGCAGATTTTTTCGGTGACCCAGTGCTGTCTTCAACCTGATACATCTGAGAAGTGCCCGAGTAGTCCCAGAGTTTCAGTACCTCCCAATGCCCCAGTCTGTGGGTTGCTTAACTTTGGCTTTGACTGCCTCTTCCACAGAGTCGAATCTTTACCTGTGCCTGTACCTGTTCCCCCCCCAGAAGAACTGGAGTCTGAAAGCGATCCTTCATCATCGTCATCTTCGTCCTCTGAGAGCTCCTCGCTTGGGTGTGCTGAGTCCGAATCTTCATTGAGAGAAAAAAATCTCTCTCCCTCGCCTGAGCCCACCTCGCCCTTTTCAACCACCTCCTCCTTTTCTCTGGGGTCAGGTATTTTCTGTTTCTTTGTCTCTTTATTTATCAGGCTAGCAGCACTTCCCCAATTAGACAGGGTTTTTCTAGGGGGGTTTTGGAGGCCTTCGAGGCTAGCAATTCTGCTTCAAGCACCATAATGGCGCCCAACATATCTGTATCCTTATTGCCCGCATTTCCCCTCTCACCTGTAATTAGCCCTGACTGAGCCTGACCCTGACCCTGCTCAGTGCATAGCGGTGGAAAACCTGTATGGAAGGCCAAGCCCAATTCGATCTGCAGTCTCTCCCGCTCGTCTTCTCCTGCGGACCGCTCTACCTGCTGCTGTTGTTGTTGCCTAGCAGCAGGAGCGTTCACAATTGACGTGCCTTCAGCGTCCTCGAGGACGCTTCCTGGGTCGCTGGCTCTGGATCTATCACTGCCGCCTTTGCCTGTTACGCTTTGGTGAGCGGAAAATGCTTCTGTCAAGGTAGGCTGCCTGAGAGGGGTCTCTCTGGGTTTGGGTTTAGATTTATCATTTTTGTCGTTTCTTTCAGCCTTCTCAGCATATCTCGGAGGTGGCTTGTTCCTTACTTCACTGAAGCTGCATGATTGACTGCCCGTCTCCATAGCTCCGACAATAATATTCCTTTCCCCCCCTCGCGTCTCAGTCGTCTTTTTGTTTAAATGCGATGCCACTTTCCGAATCGCCCCTGGCTCCTTAGCGTTCAGTACTGTTTCTTCGATTAGATCCTTTGAAGGGTGTTTGCTGAGTTCTGTTTGCTCCTTCGCCTTTTCCTTCCCTTTCGGCTTGTAATTTTTAGCGGGTCGAGGCGGCATTCTGCACGACTGTATGTACCGTACCTTTATACAGTCAATGGTCCTGCTAAATCTTCCCCAGCTTTCCTTAAGCCGGCCCAGCTCTGCCAATATATAGTGTTTATCCACAGGGGGATAATAGCCAGCGAACTGTCAGTTTCATTTCAGATGGGAGAGAGGTCAGCAGCGACCGCTCAGCACAGCTCACTCGCGGCCATCTTGCCTCCCGCGTTCCAGGATTTTCATCGGATAAGGAAGAAGGGAGATAGGTCAATAGTTAATTGGAGACTCGGGGTCCAGAGACGCTTTTTTCAGCAAGGGTGTCACCATTGCCTGTTTCCAGCAGGATGGGACTACACCAGTGCTCAATGATTGAATGCAGATCTGACGGAGTTGTGGGAATAGCACCCCACTATACTCCTTCCAAATCCTAAGATGGAGGGTGTCCATAGGGGACCCTGAGGCAGTGCTCATAGCAAGTTTGAGGAATCCTTCTCCCGTGGGAGTTTCAAAATGATCTAGCTTAGCTCGCTTTTTCTCGCATGCCTCACCCTCAATCTGATGGACTGGTGGGTGTATCAATACACTGGGTTCATTATCACTTCTATGATCCTGATTTGCTGTCAGGCAGATAATTATGTTAGAGATTTTCTCCACGAAAAAAAGTGGCAAGACTATCGCAGAGTTTTTGAGACACAATAGTCTTGTTTTGTAGGCAGTCAGGGTTTGACAGATCATTAACAATTTTAAAAACACTTCGCGATTTATTAGATGACTCGAAAATTATATTGGCATAAAATTTGGCTTTTGCTATAGCAATGTCCCTTTTGTAATTGCCCAATACAACCTTCAGAGCTGATTTATCGTAATGTTTCCTCTATTTTCTTTCTGCCTTTCTAATGCCTTTCCTTAAGTTTTTTAGGTTCTCATTAAACCAAGGGGCTGAGGGCTTGCGCTTATTTTTCAGAATTTTTTCTGGAACAGTCCTGTTGAGGACCTTAGTATTCTGTTGACAGAATTCCTAATAGTTGGTTTCCACATATTTATCTTCATCATACTCATGGATATCAATAAATACTGGCAGATGTCTAGGATTGTCAGACAGTTTGTTCCATTCCCTGCCTCGGTGGAAATTAGGCGTGGATGTGGAGTCAAAATTCTCATTAGGGATGTCCACCATAAAATTAACAAGGAAGTGGTCAGTCCAACAGAGTGGAGAGATTGTCTCCATTTTGACCACATTTTCCTCGGCAAAGCTTAAATCTAAAATGTGGTCACCCTGATGAGTGGGGTCTTTTACCAGTTGCCACAGGTTTAGATTCTCACAGGATTGAAGGAAGTCTTTGTGTGCTGACCCAGTGCTCCCATTGACCCAGAGATGATTAAAATCTCCCAAAACAACCATATGTGAGTGAGTCAAGGACATGTTGTAAAGAATGTTAATGAAAGTCTGAAAATGAGAGTTGACAGCACCGGGGGGAGGTTAAAATACCATGCCAGAAAGCAGGTGCCCCTTGGGACCCAGTAAGGAGAACCCCATGAGCTCGATTCTTTCGACAGCATCAATGGAGATTTGCATAAAGTTCCATATATCTTTAAAAATCAAGCCAACTCCCCCTCCTCTCCCATTTATCCGTGGTTTATGTAGCACCTTGTAGCCAAATGGACATGTCAATCCCAATTCAACCTCTGAATCCAGACGAGTCCAAGATTCTGTAAGACACAGTACATCCAGATTGAGGGATTCAATTAAAATAAATATCTCTTGGTGATGCTTAACCAGGGATCTGGCATTGATGAGGACACATTTGAGACTTTCTTCTCTAGTTTCCTCTGGAGGTGCTCTTACCTGCAGGGAGTTGGGGTGGAGGGAGCCAGCATCCCTACCCTCACCAATCGACATGAGTTGTTCCATTGTATAACTCTGACGGGAGATCCCTGGGATTTGTGTACAAGAACCAGCAGCGTGGCTGGTGCTGTGCGCAGACAGGCTTGCCTTTGGTGCGCCAGCGGTGCGACTGCGCTGCGGTGGTGCTTTTGAGTCCCCCGGAAGTCAGCATCTAGAGCGGTGACCGACTTCCCTCCCAAGAATAATTTCCGCTGTTCCCGGAAATGAAGTAGTCTCAGGACACTGAGAACCCACCCAGGGAAGGTGTGCGTGCAAGTACTGCCTCCCAGCCGGTAAGCAGACCAAAATCAGGTCTGTCTATGTGCAATTCAAATTCACTTAACAATGCAATAGAAAAGTTTAAAAGGTAGCAAAGTTATTTTTAAAAGCAGATTAAAATCGCGTTTGAATATGTGCAATTCAGAGTCACTTTACCATACAATAGAATAGATAGAATAGATAGAAAGATAGCTAAAGTTGTTTTTTAAAAAGAAAGACTAAAGCATCAATTTAAAGCGACCGAAGATAATGAATGTAATACAATCAATAAAAATATATAAAAACAGGCAGCAACAGTCTCGGCAGGTAAAACCAGTTAGTACAAGTGAGAGCGTAAAATGAAAGTAGATGGGTGCATCAGAGTCTGAGTGGGTCCCTCAGTGGGTGTGTGAGTGCCTGAGTGTGTAAGTGGGTGTCTAAGTGTCTCTGTGGGTGTGTCAGTAGCTGTGTAAGTGACTCGGCCAAAAAGGAACCGCACCTGCCCTTTTAACCAATAAGAGATGAGCACTGTCAAAGCTACCTCTTGGTGAGAGCGGAGTTCATGTTGGCTGTGACTTGACGGGAGCTGTCAAAGCTCCCACCAAGTCAGAGCAAACAGCTATGTCCCGGGGTGCCGCAGGAGCCGGCCCTGGGGAGGAGGCTTTCCCCAGGGCCATATATGGCTCAAGGAGGGGGCCGTGTGGCCCCCTCCTTCTGTGCTGATGGGCTGGCCCTGAGGAGATGGTGGTCCCCAGGGCTGTATATGGCCCAGGAGGGAGGCGACGTGTCCCCCTCCCACTTTAAAATTGTATTTTAGCCCCGGGGAGGTGGTGGTCACCATGGCCCAGGGGTGTCTGTGAGGCCCCCAAAATGTATTTCATTTATTGCCCAGGGGGTGGTGGTCCTTCTAGTAAGCACAGGAGGGGGGTCCATGCAGTCCCCCTCCGTTAAAGGAAAGCCCCAGGGAGGTGGTGGTCCCCGTGGCTTCTAGGAAGCCCAGGGGGGTGCACAAGTGGCCCCTCCATTATTTATAAGAAAGCCCCTGGGAGGTGGTACCCCTTTTCTTTTTTTTTAAAAAAATTCAGTGACTCATCTGAAGCCAAGTCCCAAGATGGTTGCCAACACTTCCCGGTTGAAGTGTTGGCAGCTAATCTGATCTCAGCACGAGATCGGGAGAGTTCTCTGAGCCTTCTCCTCCCTAGATAGACAAATTTGTTTTTTCTTTATTATCTCCCAAACTACTGAACGGATTTACACCAAATAACAAAAAGCACTCTTTCTGGAGATAGAGCTAGCATTCTGCCAAATATGGTGTAATTCCTCCGTTCAGCCGTTCGGTCCGTAGTCGTGCCTAAAATCCCTATGGAATTAACATGGGAACTGCACTTTTTGTGAACCCCCCTTTTTCTCTCACCTGCTTTACCGACTGCCCCAAAACTTTTCATGCATAGCTAGATTTACCGTCACAATTTTTTGGGGGGAAATTTCATGAACATTCGTCAATCGGTGCCAAAGTTATAGGCAAGTCAAAATACGATTTTCCCATGGAAACATGCTCCTACCTATAACTACCTACTAGCGATCGCCAGTAGGTAATATATATATATATATGAATACGTTTTACACACAGACATGCAGGGCTCTGGGACACTATCACCAACATGTTTTCATCTTTGCAAGTCTGTCCGAGTCTTGAAAAGCATGCCTAATTGTTTTGAAGACGATGAAAGCTCTGATACTCATTGACATTTTACAAGTTCATTGTTATCTCCTGACCATTTCCCTTACACGTAATTATTCTGAGTTCGATGTTGATTATTTTTTTCAAATTAAGGATACTTTGATGGGAGCTGCATATGCTCCAAATTTTAAGATTCTTTGAGTGGATAATTTTGAAAGACAAAACATGGGGAACAACCTTTACAACGCAACTTTTACAACGCACTACCATTACAACGAAACTGTTACAACGCAAGTGGATTTACAAAGCATGCCATTACAACGCAAGACTTGCGCTAGATGGCGTGCTAACATTACAAATAGTGTAGTTTACTATCCCAACACCTTCCCTACTGTTAAGTGGACTGGAGTTGGAATAGTAAATTACACTTTTCTAATGTTAGCACGCCATCTAGCGCAAGTCGATGTAAAGACTTGCGTTGTAATGGCATGCGTTGTAAATCCACTTGCGTTGTAACAGTTTTGTTGTAACAGCATGCGTTGTAACAGCACGCGTTGTAACGTCATACATCCACAAAACATATATAACAATACAAAAAAATCCCTACTTTGACGATGTACGCCACTGAAGGTGTGATATCGATGATATTTTTTTCATTTGGCGGGGAAATTAACCCAGTTCAGCAATCTTTCTCAATTGGTCGAACTCCTGCTCTGCAGATTTGAATTTTACATAACACTCCAGCAATGAAAAGATTGACTTTTTAGATCCTACGATCATCCCATATGAAGGCAAACTAGCTACCAGACTTTACACCAAACCCACAGCTCGCAATACCTTATTGCAGTATGCCAGTCACCATCCAAGAGGGCTAAAGGATGGATTGCCCTTTGGGCAATTCCTCCGGATCCGAGAAAATTGTAAGTTCAGAAAGGATTACATCCATGAAGCGAATATCTTAGCCAAAAAATTGGAGCGCCGTGGTTATCCTCGACGATTAGTCAAAAGATCTTTAAAACGAACCTGGTATAATCATCGCGATCTTTTACTTACACCTTCCGTCAAAAAAAAAATTGAGAGGATTCCTTGTGTGACCACTTTTTTACACAGAGTAATGCTATTACTAAAATTATCAAAAAGCACTGGCCTTTGATTCGATCGACTGGCATTTTCAAAGAGTTACCCTTATTTTCTTTCAAAAGGGGACATAATATGGGCAATCACCTGGTACATGCTGCTTTGCCTAAATCTCCGTCTCCGGATTTGCTCTCTATATGGGGACTTAATAAGTTTGTAGGTCACCATAAATGCAGTAGCTGTACAATGTGTGACTTGACGGTTAACACTAAAAAAGTCGACATGACAAGGTAGTACACAACCTAAAGGATCACACTAATTGTAATTCACAAAATGGGATTTATGCATTATGGTGCCTGTGCAATCTAATTTATGTGGGCCAAACAACTCACAAGGTTAAAACTCGCCTCTCACAGCACAGCACAGCACAGCACAGCACAGCATAGATGTAGGAATGAACATGCTCCCATGGAATCAAATTTTCTTGAGCACCCTCACTCCCCAATCAGATAAAATGGCAAGTGATTGAACTAATATGAAAACCATCACATGGTGGTGATGTCAAGAAGATACTAAATAAGGCAGAATGGCGCTGGATCTTGAGGTGCGACAGCATCAATAAAGGTCTCAATATGCTTGAGTAATGCAGGGCCATATTATCAAGGAATGGCGATAACATTATCGCTGCTTTAGCGGCAGGTAACTGCAGCTAAAGTGGCGATAATGGGCTTAATAATATGCCCTTTTGAATTCTCATAGAAGCCCAAGTTCTGGTGTGAAACGGGGCTTCTATGGGAATTCACAAGGGCATATTATCAAGCCCATTATCGCCACTTTAGCGGCAGTTTCCTGCCGCTAAAGCGGCGATAATGTTATCGCCGTCCTTTGATAATATAGCCCGCAGTTCTTTAATTTCAAACAGAGAACCTAAAAATGTCAATTTTTTTCCCCTCTAAATTACACTCTTGATGCAGTGTGGCATCTTCCATTTACATATATGTACATGAATGCAGAATTTGTACTGTATAATATCCTCAAATTCTGCTGTTTGTTATGTATCTTGATTATTTTTCAAAATATTATGATACAATAATTGTTCATTCACAGTGCAAATTATGTATTTTTTACATTGTTTAGGTTGTACCCCTACTATATATATTGTTTTGCTGTTTAACCTGTGTTGGAGTATGGCACAATGTAAGGTTGATTGCGATTTTAATAGATATATATATACAGTGGTTGAATCGGTTAAGGTTCCACTTCGCTATGCTCTATGCAGTTTCTCAGTATCACCTGCACTAGAGTTTATTTTCTTTTGCTTTGAAGTTCCTTCTATATTTCTTAAGGCTTGTTTCAGAATTAACCGGTCTTTTGATGTAGATAGTTTTTCTTCATTTGTTGTTAACGTATAGGGAACGTTGCTATCCCTTCATTCGCTTAGAAGTGTTATGCATTCGACTATGCCTAGGACTATTCCTTCTTATTTTAATTTATTTTTATTTTTTCAGACTTGATTTTTGTGAGTGTGGAATTTTTTAAGTACTTCATTGCCCCCTTGGGGATGGGTCGCCGACCCAGTACTCGATACGGTCGAGTTTGCGGCTTGACGGAGTCTTTTGTCTAGCTCTTTTTCCAGGATTAGTGTCATTTGGAACGCAGGTTAGGAGTCGCTTTTTCAATATGGTCGTCAACCTCTCCACAGCCCTCCCTTTTTTTACTAATCTTCATTATTTCGAAATGTTATTTTTTTCTGAGTATATTAAATAATTGGTATATACGTTATTATGTTTATTATTTTTTCTTTTGGATTTGAAATGGCTGAGCCTGTAGCTAGACTTAAGTCTTTTGTTTAGCTCTATTCCTGAGTAGTGCTACTTGAGACGCTGTGATTTTTTTCATGCTTGCACAGTATTGTCGGGTAGTGAGATGCAGTCTCCTTTTGATTTATTCTATTGGTAAGGCTGCTTAAGCTTACTTGCTAGGATGCGTCAATTTCTTAAATGTTCACACTTTATAAATGATACAATTTTTGTCTTTTATAATGTTCAGTCGCTTTGTGCTCTGAACTCTCATTGAACCGGGTTGGAAAAATGTACGGATCCTCAGATTGGCACGTAATTTGTGATCTGTGCCGGCATTTGAGTCTTCTGATTTTTCTTCTTCTTTCTGGTAAGTTTTATCAAATAAAATCAAATTCAGCTTTATTTGGTTTAAAAAATACAACCATACAAGCATTCTAAAAACAATTATCACATGAAGAAGTCAAATAGCCAATTCCATTACACATATACATACACATATATAAAAGAAGGTTATCTGAAAAAGCAATTCATAATTTGATTATCATAATATTTGATTATACAATACACAGGATAAATTACAGTCCAATATCTCATAGGAGTCTTGAAGAAGATCAGTGAGAATTACTAAGATGATATGCAAATGTTAGTATATAACCAGTTTTTAGCCTGTAGATAATTTATTACAGAGTGCATCGGTCTCTACTAAAACCTATATTTTTCATAAATTAGGCCTCAAGGTGTGAATTATCTTTTCTTCTTTTGATTGCCATTTGGATAAAAGCAACTACTGCATTGCAAGCCTTGTCTTTTTCTAGACTACGGATGTAATTAACAGCAGGTTTATAAAAATACAATTTACTGTCAATAAATAAAGATTGTGAAACACGCTTTCTAATATCTCTATAAAATTTATAAAAGAGGATAAAGTGCAATTTGGCATGTTTCTCCCGAAATATGCAAGTAGGTTGGCTGGTGACTCTTTGGCATTTGGTGATTGCGGATTTACGCCCCCCCCCCCCACCCCCTTTTTCACATGGTTGGTGTTTGTACTTTGGAGATAGATACTACTAAGTGAATTTTAATTTTGGATTGGATACCACTTCGGTTGGTTTTTATCTGGACTTCTATGCATGATACCTCTTGCCTTGTGCTATGCTTCCATTCATTTGAACAGTAATTTATGGTTGTGGTGCCCGTTTACAAATAGCTTTTTATTTTATTTCAGATTCTTTTGATTGGATTCTCTCTTAAATATGTACTTAACCTGATGATGACCTTAAAATAATATAGGTCGAAACGTCGTTGACGCCTACCTTTGACTTACAGTTATAAGGAAGCATTGACTGCCACTTTCTGTTCCTCTTATTTATTGGACTGATTCTTGTTTCTAAATTTTGTTTCCTTTTGCCATTTTGTTTTGTCTTGTACTGTAACTTATGTTATGAACAATGTCTTCTTGTGTTAATATGTGAGCACCATGTTTTTTCATACTTGGTTACTGCAGGAAAGATCATATTTTTGTAATAATTTTCATGTTGGGTTCCCCTTTAAGACTTTTTTTTGTTGTGACATTCTTCTATGTTTTTATGAGATTAATTTGCATGAAATATTGATTGCAAATATATATTTTTCTCGATATATTTTTCTCAAACCATTGTAGCTTTAAAATTGTTTACGTACCCCAAATTTGGGAAATAGGTTTACTCCCTGTTTGTTGTAATCTCATTTTACAGTTGTAGGCATTGCCTGCTTTTTCTTCTTATAGCTCTTTTCTCATATACCATTGCTCTTTAATTCTCATCTTGTTTTCTCAAAATGCACATTTTCATTTTGTTGAGCTGCCATAAATGTTAATGCTTTGATCTAATGTTTCTATGTGCTAGATTTGATTACTTTGATTGTTTTGTTCTTTCAAGATTTTGGTTCGCAGGAACACTCAAGTGAGATTCCGTATTGGCCACATTAACAAGGAGAGCTTAACAAGCTGCCTGGAATCCTAACTTCAGCCTTATTGAAACATCATATTGCTGTTGCTTGTTTGGTGGCTCTTAATGAAACTCCCCATAACACCTGTGGGCACCATCAAAGACGCAAATAGCACATAATATTTAATCAGCACAGCTGTTTGTTGAAACATTGCATATGATGACACCAGCCTATCCAACCACGCTTTGCCTGGCTCTTGACAAACCACACATAGACAAATGATCTAGATTTTGGTCAGCAGATTTTCTGTTCTTGTACAACTAGCGCACAACCTCCACCAAGGCAGTAACTAAACGTCCATCATACTTATGGTTGTCTGCAAGGTGGCAGAGGATTCACTACCACAGTGACTTTTCTCGTTGTAATTACTGGCACTGGGGATGGCGCACTTTGTGAGAGTAAACTTTTTGTGCTCTCATGGGAGTTTCTCTAACATGGTGTGGGTAGGTCCAGCTCCCCATCAGGTGGAGTTAAGTATGGTTGATGATGGAATAGGAAGTGCCTCTTCTGGCAGGATAGCTGCAATTTAGGGAATCCTAAATAAGGTAGAAATTACACCATTTGTAAGGACAAAACAGTCACCATTTTGACAGATTCTTCAAGGCCATCCGTCTGAAAACCAGATAGATAGTTGCTAACGTTACACTTGCCATCTTAGGCAGTACATGTATGTGTGTTTCTCACAAACCTTTTAACATTAGTGTAGTGTTTTATTTGCAAGACCATTGCCACAAGCATTCACCACCCTTTTTGTCTAAAATATTGTTTTTATTTTTCAATTTTTAATTCAGCTTTGGAAATAATCCTTTTCCTGAACAGAGCCTAGGAATCAATCCAGAAACCCTTTGCGATCATGACCAAATAATATAGAGCTTTCCCATGTCTTGAGGTAGGAGCAACGTGTTTGTGAATTTTATGCAATGCGTATTACATTTGCCACCAAAACTAACAGTAATTTCTGAAGCTACAACTTTTTATGTTTCTAAACTGACCACTTGATTGAGATGTCAAGAGCTCTGGCTATGGTACAACTGGGCTACTGCTATGTAATTTTCACAGTGTTGGGGTGGTAAAATGTTTCCTGCTTAGCTCTGGAGAATGGGTGTCCCTGCCTCGAATTCATCATAGCAAATGCAAGTCTGCATGTGTGCCTAGGGCTTCTTGCGACATGGAAAGTGACCCAGTGCAGGACTCATTGGTCAGGAGAGGCGCATCTTGTACATCTTCCTTTTGCTTCATATGACCACTGTCAGCTCACCGGGCTGCTGAGACTGACAGTGGTTGCAGCAACTGATTACAGTGGCAGGACTATCCTTTTTAACTTTTACTTGCTAGAGTTGCCTACTGGCTTCTGCTGTATTTTTTTGGTATTTCTACAAGTCCCCTGCAACCTGGTCCATCACTCTATTAATGTTGATCATGGATGATTTAAGTGTATGTGCAGTGTCTGTGTTTAGAGCATTTACAATGTGAGCATATTTTAATATCCAGGATTCCGTTTTGATTTCCTGAATGTAAGTAGTATCTCAGATATAGTTTGGAGAGAACCTCAGATAGAAATGTGAATTTTAGGGGTCCCCCAGGACATTTTTCAGGTTCTTTGGAGTAGGCCAGATTGTAGGGTATTGGGTAGTGAAGACAGAGGGTCCTTTTGAAGTTTGGAAAATTTCCTCTGCCATTTTCTGCTTTGCTGTTCTGTAGCTCTTAGTGGTACTCCCAAAACTGCCTTTACAGGCACCTTCAAAGACACAATAATAGCACATAATATTTTGTCAGCCCAGCTGCTTGTTGAAACATAGCATTTGATGATAGATATTTACAGCCAACCCACCTTTTCCTGGCTCTTGACACTCCACACATACAAATGTAGAAGGGTTAAACCCAATATGTTTACAGGTAGTTAAGGCACGGCCTCTGTTAGATCTGGGGGTCTCTAGTTGGCAGGGTAGGTACCACTGTCCAAGTAGGGACCCTTGCTTCTAGTCAGGGAAAGGGGGATACACTGTTAACATAACCCCTGCTCACCCTCTAGGTAGATTGGCCTGAACAGTCTAGGCTATCAAAGGCAATGTGTAAAGTATTTGTACCAACACTCACAGTAACACAGTGAAAACACCACAGATTTACTCCACACCAGTTTTAGAAAAATAAGGTATCTTTACTAAAAACTTCACAAGACCAAATACTACAGACAAACCAACATACAATTCAAAAGGTTACTTTAAAGATAGTTCAAGAGTTTGCAGAAAGTACTCCAGGATGTAAAAGTCAGTGTCTTGCACAATGCGACTCTCAATGCACAAAATGCGACACTCTCGTGCCCAACAGTACCTGTAGTTGCGATAAGGTTCCCAAAAGCTATCACAAGGAAGATGGCAAAGGCGATGCGATACTCCTGAGATCCTGGGGAGGCTTTGCAGCAGCCCTGCTTCACGCAGCAGAGGTGGATGCGCCGGCTCCGATCTGTAGGGGGAGGATGCGATGACTTTGGCTTTCGTTGCGTAGGTTTCTTAGGGGGAAGCTTCACGCACAGGTTCGATGCGACACTCTTTGATGTGGCACGATGCGTGGCGCAGCGTTGACTTCCGGCGCCGCAACTCTCGATGCACCACGGAACGGGACTCTGCGTCGACGCACGCAGCGACTGGATACTTTCACGCACCGGCAGTGGTGCGGACAGCAAACTGGTTCTGCGACGACCCTCGCAGCGTCAGGAATCTTCTCGCACCGGGACGATGCTCGGCGCACTCGGCGATGCGGGGACTCCGGGTGCTGCGATGACGCCGCAATGAAATTCTCCTCGCACTCTCGTTCTTGCGACACGCAATCAGATGATGCGTTGGGTACCAGTTACTCTTTTTCACGCTTCTGCTTCCCAGCTCCCAAAACACAGCAAAACGACCTCCTGAGGCCCCAAGACTGGGCAAGCACTCCACGGCAGGTCAGAACTCCTTCAGCAGAGTTCCAGGGGAGCTGGTGGTGAAGTCCTTTTGTTCCTGGGACTTCTTAACAGGGAGCCAGCTCTTCTCAGGCCCTTGGAGATCAGAATCAAAAGAAGGGGACACAGCAAAGTCCTTCCCCTCTCCTTGGCAGCAAAGCAAAACAGCAAGCAGGCAGTCTTCTCCTCTTCAGTTCTTTTCAGCTTTCTCCTTGGCAGAGGTTCCTTCCTAGTTCCAAAGTGATCTAAAGTTTAGGTGTCTGGGGTCCTCTTCTTATACCCCTCCAAGTCTTTGTCTCTCTTTGTTCCAGTGGGGGGATTCCCCTGCTCAAACCGGTTCCTGGGTGTGCTCTGCCCTGGAGCACCTGGTTCCTTTCAGAGTGAGGGGCAGGGTCGTTAGACGCTCAGCAGGAGGTGGAGCCTTCTTTGTGCTAGCAGAGGCAGAGTCCTCAGCCTGGCCAGCAGGGGGTGGAGCCAGCATTGTGCTGGCAGGGGCAGCCCTATTCAAACCCAGGGACTACTCCTCCCACCCATCTAAAGCAGATCTCCCTATTCACCCTGCTGCTGACTCATCCAGGCTCCTGGAGCCACCTAGCCCATCACATGACACCAGTCAGCCAACCACCACACAGGCACACAGGAAGGTTAAACAGGAGAATAGCTACTTTCTAAAAAGTGCTATTCTCACACAGTGAATTTAAAAACCATCTTGCTAAAAAGATGTATAATTAAATTCTGAACACAAAGATACCAAACTTGGATTTTCTATCTTGCCCTTATGGGAAGATAGGCATGTAAACAGCCTCCCCCATTCTATCCTATGGGCAAGATAGCCTCTCAGCAGTGAAAAACGAAAATGGCTGTAATTCACTACCAGGGCATGTTACACACCTCAGTACATGCCCTACCTTTCAGATACACTGCACCCAGCCCAGGGGGGTACCTAGGGCCACCATAGGGATGCCTGACATGTACAGAAAGGGAAGGATAAGGCCTGGTCAGTGGGTGCACTGGCCAGGTCGACATGGCAGTCCTGGACTGCACATAGGCACTGCAAGCAGGCCTAAGACATCATTTTAGGGCTTCTCCTGTGGGTGGCACAATCAGTGCTGCAGCCCACTAGTAGCATTTGAATCACCAGCCCTGGCACACGCAGTGCCCTTTACTAGGGGCTAACAGGTGAAACAAATATGCCAATCATGGATAACCAATCAATATAACAATTTATACAGAGAGCATATGCACTTTAGCACTGATCAGCAGTGGTAAAGTGCCCAGAGTCCTATTGCCAACAACCACGGGTCAGAAAAAATAAAGGATGAAGAAGCAAAAAGTTTGGGGATAACCCTGCAAAAAGGGCCGTTTCCAACAGCCTCTCTTCTATTTTGTTTGTCCTTTTGTTGTGTTTGGCCTAGCAGAAAGCTCTCAACTCCACACACCTTTATGCAGGCACCTGAAGACAAGGACCATGGCTGACCCACTCTGGGAGGAATAAGCAAAATGCAAAAACTTGCTAAAAACAGTCCCATACCTTGGCTTTTGAAATATGCAAACTCTGCCTGCAGTCCTTGGTATAAAGGTGGGACATAACCCTCTAGTCAGGGAGACACGATTTCTCTATTAGAATCCTGAGACCAGCAGCAGTTGCGACAAAAGAACTATTTTGTACGCCAGGGTTGTGGTATTGACCACCAGCTCTACGGTTCAGGACCCAAATCCTGGGGAGTTCTACAGCCTACCAGAAGAAGCTGTCTTGGGGCCTACGGATAAGGACGGAGCAAACTAACTGCTTAAGAGAGGCATTGGAGGTGCCTATGCACAAGAAAGATGCTGGCTAAAAGCGGGGTACAGGGAAGGAGCAGAGACGACAATTAACTCAAACTGACGTTGCAAAGATGGCGGGCATTGCTTAAGATGCATTTTATGTCTAGGAGATCCAGGAGAGCGTGCAACAACTGCTGAAGTCAGAGTTTCCATGACTGTGGGGTATTCCCAAAAAACAATGGTGTGCTTTTCCGAGCTTCATACTAAAGAACCTCAGTGCCTGGACCTGTGAAGAGCTGAAAGCAATGTAACCTCATTCGGCAATCTCAACAAATAAACCTGAGTGCCTGTGGGGTTCTATGCCTGGGGGAAGAGGTTCACCATTGTGAGAGATTACATTGATCAATGTCTTATAATCACCGCTGCAATCCATGGTAGGCTCCGAGCTTTGTACTACAGACACTGAAAAGAAGTAAAAAGTACTTTGGAATTGTAACTTCAGAAGAGAAGGGAACCATTGCTTGTTGGGGACTGATGAAATACAACTCATGGGCAAAGGGGTAAACCAAGTCGCAGGAGCTCCTCATGAACAGTTCACAGGAAATCCCACCACGAGGACTAAGGTCCAATTTGCATTAGGTTTTTGCTTGATACCTATCCTAGAGTAACAGCCTAGGCTGTTCTGCAAAATTGATACAGTTCTTGGAATACTGGTGTATCACCTGAAGTTCGATCTGATAATTATGTATAGTATTGCCCTGTGTGCAGAAGTAATGCACTTTTTCTGTCCTAGGTAAAAGCACTGGCTGGACATTGGTTTATTGATAGTTACCGGGTGGTTCTTTTAGTTCTGAATCTCTGACCCCACACCACCACCATGATTAAGCCTTGCACTGCTCAACTTTGCTACCCCGAGGGTTAAGGGTTCAGTTTGCTGTTCAACAGTATGTTTAAGTCCTAGGACCCAGTTGTAAAAAGGTTCTAATTGTCACGATCTGAGCCCAGTATCCACATCCTAGGCCAGCACTCATGAATACCTTCTCACCCACTAGGATACCCAAATGCTCATGGGAAAACTGCAAAACTCCAGATCAGTTGGCCAGAACACACAGAATCTCCGTAATTGTGCCTGCGTGAAACCAGCCTTGGGAGCTCTTCAGTGGCTCCTAGTGGATACAAGAAGGGGAGAGGATGTAGCTTAATGGCTAGGACGGTCGACCGCAAATCTGGGGAACCAGGTTCGAGTCTCAGCAACGATGCTCAACATCCTGTGATTCTGGGCAAATCACTTAATCTCCCCGTGCCAAGCAAAAATTAATGTGTCCTAATGTAACGCAACTGGTGCTCATGTAAAGAACTCTTATACCTTCGGATCTAGTTTGCGCAATATAAAACTAAGAAAAGAAAAAAAGAATCAAATTTAAAGAACTCTCTACAATACCTAAAGTAGAAGCAACAAGTAACTGCATGCAAGCTGCTGCACTGGTAAACCAACAAGAATTCAAGCAACAGCGAATGGTGGTTAAGCCCCTGAAACATAAGCACAAGTGCTGAACCCAGCCACCTGCAATTCAGAAAACTCATAATAACTGATTTTTCAAACAGACTTTTGATTAAATCCCTTAATGAAAATGGCAGTTCATGTGGCATACAGGACATGGCCAAGGAACTGGCATCCAGCTGTGCTCTACTTGCTCTCTAAGGCCTTTTCTATTCACTTAGGTGAACACTTACTTCATTGCTGTGTAGTGGCCAAAAAAGCATGCACATTACATTATAAAAAGCCAAACAAACAAGCAAATAAACAATGTTCAAATGAAGATCTTATGATAGAACTGTAATCCCATATCTTGCCAAACAGCTCTTTATTAACAAAATGCATATGTTTTGCTTTTTTTGCAGTCTCCCTCTTATCGGAGTTTCAAATATTTTGTCCCAATTTACTTGCCATAAATATTTCCTAGGACACATGTTTTGCACATTAGATGATAGTACTTGTTAGCTTTCACGCTTCACGCTTTCCATCATGTCTGTCTTCCAGTGTAACACTTTTGTCACTTGCTTTCACAGCTGTAACAGTGCCAATTTTCTTGCTTCATGAAATAGGGCAAGTTCCATAAATTTGCAAAAGCGTTTCTTACATTGTGTTAACCCAAGTATGTCATGAGCAACTGTGCCTTCAAGCTGCTGTCTGTAGAAGCTACTAATTTATCAAACACCTTCTTCCAAAACTCTAGCTCAAGGTCCATAACAGGAGAATACAAGTAGCCTTCAAATTACCTAATTACGAGTAAAATCCCAGGCGTCGGTAGAAATTGGGTGTAATAAACTGATCCTTTTGTGAGTTTTGGCGGAATAACATGCAGATTGTAGTGACTGCTGCACCAAAGTTTGCAGGTCATGGGAAATGTCAGAATCTTTTTCCCTTGTTGCATTCCTATTTTTTTATGTTTATATTTTTATTGGGCAATACATAGCCAGTACACGAGAAAAGAAGAGGAAAAATGTCAGTCTATATACAATCAAGATAAACAAGAGCACAACATGGCAAAGCAATCCATGAAGACAATATACAGGGCAAATTAGTAAACTGCAAATAATATAATCAATTCATGTTGTGCGAGATCAAATGTTACAATCTCTTTGCTCGTCTCCTCCTCTCCTCTCCTCTCCCCTCCCTTTCCTTTCTTCTTTTTACAAAGTGCTAAATATTCAGGAAACCCATCCGTTAGTGGCCCTCAGATTCATCAGTCGCTAAAAACAAGAAACTAGTGCATGATATAGCTTGATTAAAAAGAGAAAATCTTGGAAAATACAAATATAAAGGAAATGCATGACATCTAACAACGCTGGCCCCAAAATCAACGTAAGATGCAGGCAGAAAAAGTGCCCAGTGCAAGTAATGTCGTCAAAGCGCATAGTGCGAAGTGTTATCTGATAGATTTTGCCATTTGCTGACTTGACCATTAAATAAGGACTGTACAATTGGTATATAGTCCAGACAGCCAGGGAGGCCTGACAAAAGGTCGAGATATTCGTCAAGAACCCACCCAACGTGGCTGTTTACGCTACCGATAAGACTAAGGGCTTTATTACGAGTTTGGCGGTCCTCCTGTCAGCCCGCCACTGCCGCACCCACAGAAGGACCGCCAAACCAGTTGTGCGCCCACCCACCAGATAATGAGTGTAATGCAGCTGTCTCACGGGCTGCAGCTGTATTAGGCTCGTAGGAGAGCCTTAATAGCAAACCGCCGTTGTGACAGTGTCTGTAGCACATTGCTGCACAGTGTGACATGCATGCCTCAGCGTGCAGGAATGGGTGTGCAATTCCAGGCCCTGGCCCATGCACCCTCAGGCCCGGAAGTGCAGGGGCCCTGCTAGGGCCCCCTTAGTTGCCCCCTACCCCACTTTTCATAACAGGCTCACCGCCATGATATGGGCAGTGGAAAGCCAACTCGTTATAGGGTCAGCGGTGTCGTCATTGGGACCGCCAGCATGTTGAGGCTGGTTGCAGACTGCGGGCGCAGCGGGACCATTGATCCCGGCAGAGCCGGCGGTCTCGTGGCGGTCCGACCGCTACACTCAGAATACTACGGGTGGACCCACAGTGGTTGCAGTGTTCGGACCGTCACCAAGAGTACGGCGGTCTTGAGGACTGCCGTTCTTATAATAAGGCCTAAAGAGTATCTCTCAATACTCACTGGCGATGTAGATTTATTTACCCCTTCCAACCTATGTCTGGTGTCTGGCCTGGCCGGATTGTGTATTATGGATCCTGACATTTTCCCTTATTGCTAAGAGCCTCACGGAACACCCCAACCGTCTAGCACAGACTTCCTCTAAAGCTTTGGCTCTCTACTTTTTGGCTTGCCAGTGGTCCAGGGATGGAATTTCTGTTGTTCTCCATTTTTGTAGTATTAGACTATGAGCCACTGCAATGCCAATAAACACCAGATACTGAACATTTTTATTAGCTTTCCACGCAGTATGAGAGGAGCCAGATAGTGCAAGCGTGACCTAGTGAGATTTCAGGAGATGTGTGGTGTCCGCAAGCGCCTTAAAAACTTTCACTTAGAACACATGAAGAGCTGGACATGTAAAAATAGATATGGGACACACCTTCTGCTATATTGAATTGAAATTGGAAGCATTGATCGGAACTGCATTGGCCATCCTATGTAGTCTGTGGGGATATAATATGCCAACCACCTAGATAAGAAGGTCATTTTTTCAAAATGTACACCCCACAGGGAGTTATAACCCAAGTCTGTGATATAAGTCCCTTCTCCCTTAGTGATGGAGCACCCAGTGGTATGGAGGATTTTAGCCAGGATATAATTTACCAAGAGAGACTTGGTGTTCTTGAGCAGAGCCCGAAACCAATTCCCCACACCCATTAGCTTGCTTTTGTATAGAAGGTGTATCGCCACATGCATTTCTAAGCTCATAGCTGAATAAGCTGCAGAAAGTAGGTTGAATATCTGCTGACAACTGAACATTAAACATCTAGCGTGGTCCCCCCCAGATGCAAGTTTATTTCGGCCCATGTTGCACGTCTTTCGCCGGCAAACAAATTACCTAGCCTACTGAATCCCTTTTCTTTAGAAAAGACAAGGTCTAAAAATAGGCAGTCGTATAGCAGTGTAAAAGCATGGCAATTTGGAACCTGCCAAGCTACATACAATTTCATGCGATATTCAAGGTCGTGAAGTGACTTGTATCTTGTTTTCTTTGGAAGTTTGGCTACTTTTAAGAAAGACGGCAGATCGATTTCATAAGCCATACGTGCCAAGATAAAATTGTGAGATGTGTCTGTGTCTACCATAATTCGGGCAATATTATCTAAAACAGCTGCTTAATAGTATGTTTGGCAATGAGGTAAAGCTATTTTGGTCCTGGGCTATTTATTGTTCCAAATAAATGTTTGAAATAATTGATCGAGTTCTTTGAAATATGACCCATTTATTGTGATAGAAGGTGTAGTTAATAAAAAAGCACTATTGGAAGAATTTACATATTTTATATTTTAGGCCACCTTGCCTATTAAAGATAGAAGGAGAGAGCTCCATCTGTCTAAAGGCATTTTGATCTTTAGAAAAGTTGCTTTGTAGTTTAAATGAAACAGTTAAGAGTAATTATTTGTTTCATAAATGCCAAGATACCTAATAGGGCGTTGAGGTGAATATAGAGGCTGAAGATCTCGAGGGGACTGGTTAGGGGATAAGTTGAACAATAGAATCTTTGTTTTAGATTGTCTCACCTGCGGCCTAATAAACAGCCGCTCGCTTGTCAAGCACTCCTCCGAAGTCTTTAGCCTCCTGGAAGACATGGAATTAGACGCACTCTTTATAACAGAAACATGGGCCACCGCTGAGTCCACTGTTGGCTTGAGCGGGGCCTGCCCTAGCGGATATAAAATCCTCCACAAACCTCGTAGCATGGGTAGAGGAGGAGGAGTGGGTCTGATTTTTAAAGATACCTTAGATTTTAGACCTTGTCAGATTGATGAGGTAGGGGGGATAGAAATTATGGGTTTTTCACTACAGTCTCCTGGTGGGAACTTACTTACGGGGATGCTATGTTAGAGGCCCCCGGGCGCGACTACACAATTCCACCTTCTTGCTGATACTATCATCAACTTAAAACTTGCCCACACTAACATGGCTGTTCTAGGCGATTTTAACCTTAGCGAGGATGGAGGCCTCTGTAGCCAACTGAGAGACCTCCTGCACACATGCTCTAACCTGAATCTCCATCAATTGGTGGCCAGTCCAACTCATCAGAAGGGGCATATCCTGGATCTGGTATTCGCTAATCCAGCTACAACAAGGATATTAAATATAACGCCCTTGAATTGGACGGACCACTCCCTTATACATTTGAGCATGGCGATGCCTTGCCGGAAGAATATGTCTAGCCAGCAGTGTTCCTATAGGATGGATGGAGAATGGGCCAAACTGGCTAAAGCTGACCCCCCAATTACATTTCTGGATGCCAGTCATTTCTCTTCCGATAAGTCCGTGGATGAAAACTACAGATCATTCACCGGACATATAATTAAGATCCTAGATCATATTATCCCTATAAAGCCATTAAAGAAGGTGAGGAAAAGATCAGCGCCCTGGTACAATAAGAAGCTGCATCAACTCAGACTCTCCCGTAGGCAAGCAGAGAGGAAATGGAGAAGAAACTATACCGAGGATGATAGAAAAGACCTAAGACAAATCCAACTACAATATAAAGCCCTTATCTTGAGATCCAAGGCAGATTTCTATGCCAACTCCATTACACAGGCTTCAAATGGGACTAAAGCCCTTTTCAAGATTGTCCGAGACCTCTCTAACCCGGATTGTATGAACAACAGAGTAGCCCCCTCGCAAGCCCTGTGCAATGAAATTGCCTCCTTCTTCCAGGAGAAAATTGCTAACATTGTAAATACTTTACAGGACAACACCCAGGATGGTCCTGAGGAAACAACCAGCTCGGCCGATGGAGATTTACAACTGACCGCGGCCCTAGACAGCTTTCAACCACTTTCCGAGGTGGTTTTTGACAGCCTGATAGAAAGCGTGTCTTCTGGCTCTCCCCTAGACCCTCTCCCCCACAAAATATGGAAGCTATATGGGCGCAGTACCTTTCCTTGGTTGAGGATGATCTGCAACCAGTCCCTGATGGTTGGATCTGTACCGGACTGCTGGAAATTAGCAGTGGTAACCCCACTGATTAAGAAACCGAATCTGGACCCTCTGGCCCATCTCGCTTTTGCCATATCCGGTGAAAATCCTCGAAAAGTCAGTAAGCAGGACTTTGTCCCACTTTCTGGAGGAGAACCTTCTGCTTGACAGGGATCAGTTCGGTTTCCGTCCTGGCCACGGAACCGAAACGGCTCTGACTACCATGCTGGACCATCTTCGAATGCTTGCCGACAACGGGAATGCCATGATTCTAGTGCTTCTCGATATGTCGGCAGCTTTCGACACGGTGAGCCACCCAGTCTTGGTGGAGAGACTAAAGCAGATAGGAGTTAAAGGCAGAGCGCTGCAATGGTTTCAATCCTACCTAGAAGGTAGACAGCAGGTAGTCACCTTGACACCTTTCTCCTCCAGCAGGTCTCCAGTTGCGTACGGGGTGCCGCAGGGATCTGCAATTAGTCCCATCCTTTTTAACATCTACCTACGGCCCCTGTTTCCTTTAATTAAATCTTTTGGAGTCAGCCTGGTGAACTACGCCGACGACACGCAGCTGGCCCTCTCTTTAGAAGGGGATGACACACTATCCATGGACCGATTAAAGCAATGCATGAACCAGACCACGGAGTGGCTTAGAAGGAACTCTCTCCAGTTCAATAGTGGCAAAACCGAGGTGGTCTTTTGCTCGCCATCTAGGATCCATAAACATCTTCCTCCCGAATTTAGTCTCTCTCCTGAGGAAGGACCCCTAACACCGGTCAGGAAGGTACGTAATCTTGGGGTGATCATTGATGACGACCTCCAGATGGTATCTCAGGCCAGCAAGACCGCCAATGTTTGCTTCACCTTGCTGCGGCTGCTCCGGAGTATTCTACCTCTGCTTCCTAGGGAGTCCCGAGCCATAGTAGTACGCAGTACGGTATTAAGCAGGCTTGACTACTGCAACTCCCTATATTTGGGGGCCCCGCAGTACATCTTCCAGGGACTGCAAAGGATCCAGTCAGCTGCAGCCAAATTATTGCTCGATAGGCGACGTAGCTCTTCGGCCACCAGAGCACTGAGGGACCTACACTGGCTTCCTGCTAAGGAAAGGGTCTCTTTTAAGTCTTTGTGTTTGACATTTAGAGCAGTGCATGGACTAGGCCCAGCCCCTTTACAGGATAAGTTCGTTCGCCACTTACCAATCAGGCAACTTCGATCCTCTACAGCTGGTCTACTGGTAGTCCCGAGATTCAAGCGCCCTAGGGTAGGCGGAAGGGCCTTCAGCATAGTAGCTTCCGGCATGTGGAACAAGCTCCCTCTGAATTTGAGACAGTGCAATTCCCTATTTGAATTCCGCAAGGGACTTAAGACCTGGCTATATCCCAAAGCTTAATCCAGGCAGTTTCCCTGTCCCTTCCTCTGTCACCCTTGGTATGGATCATCAGTCTAAAGCGCCAGGATGCCCGTAGGGCGATAGCCGCGCTATACAAGTTCCACATCAATCAATCAATCATTGACCTTTTGGATATTCGCTGTATCAGGTTTTCAATAAAATATGATGTCAGCATGGAAGAGCTTTATTTTGGACATCCCGATTAATGGGGGGTGGGGTTATTGTTACATCGTTCCGAATTCTGATTGCCAGTGGTTCAATGAAGATAGTGAACAGTACTGTGGACATGCAACAGTCCTGACAAGTGCCCCGATTAATTTTGACCGCACCTGCTTCTTTTGAGTTGACAATCACTTTGGCCACTGCGCCTTGATAAAGATTCCACAACATTGTTAAAAATTGTTCAGGAAAGCCAAATTTTCTAAGAATAAAAAACAGTGCACCCAATTGACAAAATCGAATGCTTTTTAGGCAAAAAAAAGTAATTGATTGCTTGAATTTCAAAAACTGCTGTTCGCGGATATTTGCCTGTCTGGTAAAAAAAACCCTCTGGTCCTTATGTATTAAACTGTTTGCTAGTGGGATAATATGTCAAGTCAAGATTTTTGCAACTAATTTATAATCTGAATTTCAAAGACTGACTGGTCTATATGAATTAACATTAGTGGCACTCTTGTGTTTTTTGAGGAGGCTGGCAATTATTAATTCCTTAAAGGATTGGGGAATGACCTTTCCCTTCTAAACTATTTGAACTGTCTGACTAAGAAGGGTAGCAAAGATCTTAAGCACTTCTGTGGGGAAACCATCACTAACATTGGCTCTGCCATTTGGCATACGTTTAAGAGCACACATTGCCTCAGCCACTTTAATTTCCTCCGAGACTGACTCCTGTTCTTTCTTGACTTGCAGCAGTGCAAGGGTCTGGAAGAACTGGTCCAAGCTTGGTCTTGGAACATCCTCTGTTTTCTCATAGATGTTGTGATAGTGCTCAATAAATAACTCAGCAATCTTGCTGCTTTCTTTCATTAGAAGTTTGGTATCTGGGTTTTCAATTGCGTCTATCATATGTTTATTCTTTCTGAGCCTAGTGGACAATGCAAGAAATTTGCCAATACTCTGGCTTTCCTGATAGATTTTTTGTTGAAAGTCTGGTGACTACTGATCTCTTCAATTAAGAAGAAGTCACGCATCTCCAGTTAGACTCTGACAAGTTCCTCTTTTCTCGTCTGCGTATTTACCAGCAAGTGGATTTGTGCATTGTGCTCTTTGTTTCTATGAGCCTGATAGGTTTTGACGTGGCAGCGAAAGGTAGCCTTAAAGGCCTCTCATACCATAATGTTGTCTGCCATACCCTTGTTGCTCTCAAAGTACTCACCAATAAAAGATCTGGGGCCTCATGTAGGTAAATAAAAATTACCGATTCTTAAATACCGAACCGTACCGAATCGGTATTTAAGAATCGGTAAGTTATATGTAGGTAATAATTCGGTAATATTTACCGAATCGGTAACATTCGGTATTCAAGAATCGGAATTTACCGAATCGGTAAATACCGAGGTGGTATTTACCGATTCGGTAAATACCGAAGTGTTATTTACCGAATCGGTAAATACCGAAGTGTTATTTACCGATTCGGTAAATACCGAATCGGTATTTACCGAATCGGGAAAAAATAATCACATGACTGGATGAAACAGCCAATCCTGTGCAACCACACCCCACCCAACCAGGAAGTGGCCACACCCAGGCAGGTGCACACAATTAACAGACTCTGGAGAGGCTTGGAGTGCAGAGGAGAGGCAGGGAGCCAGTGCCTGTTTGTGCAGCACAAAATCATCATGTCGACGCAGAGGACACTGAGAGATGGAGGGGAAAGGAGGAGGAAGATGAAATTCAGCCCCCAGGAACTCCAGGTGCTGGTGGAGGAGGTGGTGAAGCAGCACCAGAAGCTGTTTGGGAGGCAGTCCCTGCAAGTGCCGGAGTCAGAAAAGCGCAATATTTGGCTGGGTATCCAGGCGCAGGTCAATGCTGTGGGAGTGACCCACAGGGACATAGAGGTACTCAAAAAGCGCTGGTATGACCTGAGGATTGTAACCAAGAGGAAGATGGGGGAAATCCAGAAGGAGGCCAGCCAGACTGGAGGTGGAACCAACAGGGCACCTGCCCTCACTGAACTGGAGGAGCTGGTGGAGGCCACAATCGAGCACGAGAGCGTCGTGGGCCTTGGGGATGCCGACAGCTCTGCCAGAGCCGCCACCCAACAAGGTAAGACGAATGCACAGCAATGTAGCCCCCCCTACCCCTATCCCACATCCCCCATTGTGAAATGAGTATCCCACTCCAGTCCATGTGTTAGTGCAGACAGGCAATGCATTCTGGGAGATGTAGTCAGGGAACCCCCAACCATGAAGTAAATAGCACAGGACAACAAGGCATGGTATACACATTAGCCACAAGCAGGCAGAGGACAATGTGAGAGTGTTACATGAATTTATTGTGATGCTTGCAATGCAGCCCTTCAGGTACACTGAGCTGATGTTGCATTTCTGTCCACAGATGTGACATCGCGCAGGACAGGACATGCTGCAGGAGAGAGGGCACACCGGCCACACAGATCAGCTCTGGCCAGCACAAGTTCAGCCCAGGGAGCAGTGCCACAGGCAGCCGCACCACTACCACAGGCAGCCTCACCATTACCACAGGCAGCCTCACCTCAACCAGAGCCAGCCTCACCTCAACCAGAGCCAGCCTCACCTCAACCAGAACCAGCATCACCTCACCCAGAGCCAGCATCGCCACTCATGTTTGAGTCACCGGCCACATCACCGCCTGCATGTGTGAGATCGAGGAGGCGTGCTGCCGCCAGGCTGCGAGCCTTAGACACCTCGTCTGACGACAGCAGGGGCCCGGAGCAAAATACTATGCCCCAGAATGGGAGCCATGCCACTGTGTCCTACACCTCACAGGTAGAACAGACGGGTGCAAGACGGCGCCGCAGGTCGCGTGTGCAGAGTCCACCAGCAAACATTGACAGCCATGGGGTTTTCTCGGGGCTCGAGGGCAACATGTTAAAGCAACAGCGCCTGCAAACAAAGGCAGTCATGTCAGTCCAGAGGCATATACGGGGCATGAAATCAACTTTTGTCAACATGGACAAGAACATCAGCACAATGGCAGTGGGGATGGGTGAAATGGCAGCGGGCATTCGGGACATGTCCCAGTCAATCCAGCTGTTGTGCAGCAAATTAGATGCTGACAGAGATGCATGGCGCCGGGAACGGCAGAGGAGGGACACTAACACCAGGGCACTCAACCGTCTGGCAACTGCCACTTCTCTACTCTGCCGGCGCTCTGTGTCGATGCAGGAGGGCCTGACACACTGCTGCAGCGACGTGTCTCGGGGTGAGGTTCCGTGGGAATCGGAACGACATTTTGGGTATGTTCGAATATGGACGAGTTTTGTATCTACGAACCGCAAATGACGAGTTTAGTGGGTGTATGCGTTTTCGCTACGCTACTATGTACGGTTCGTCTCATTTGTGGGTATGTCCATCTTAACCCTCGGGTTCCATTTTAGATACGGCGTCCATTTTGTCTCTTGCCCTCAAGTAGCCAGCGAACAGACACTGTCCGCTTCGTGACCCTGGGATTCTCAAGCTTTCGTGGAGGACACATGTTCCTTTGAAGGTGTTTTTATGATGAGGGGGATGACACGGCAAGGGCAGATGGCCCCGCTCGAGGCTCATCTTCCCGTGCTAGTTTATTGTTTCAGTCGTGCATACATTAGGCACAAGTCCTTTGATCCTGCAATCAAGTCTTCTATATTGCTCTCTACTCTGTTTTCAAAACTTGTGCACATCCTTGTTTATTCCCTTTGCATCTGTTTCTGTCCCTTCCGCTAATTCGTTACGGTCATAGTGGAATGTGCTTAATGTGCTTTTACAGTTGGGAACCGGCAATGCTGCTGTAATTATGTTCCGGGCTTCTGAAAACATGAATGCGACCTTTTTGAACTTTACTGTGGGAACTGAGTTGTAACCTTTTGTCCGCCATGTTGTGCAATGACCAAAATGTGTATAAAAGGAGCGATCCACTTGTGCAATTGGAAGCAGTCTCTCAGAACCTACACGCTGTGTACTTCTTGCGATTTCTGTATCCCTGCAGTAAATAAACGCTGATCTTTGACGCCGCAGGAAGTGTCCCGTGTCTCTGTGTTTTGTACGCCGGAACAGGTAACCCACGAAGGTTTCAGGTGTTGTCCCCTGGCACCGCTGGGTCTTAGAATAGCCCAGTCCTTCAGTTGGCGCCCAACGTGGGGCGACATCAGCGGTACCGGTCCAAAGCCCGACGATCGTGAGGAACTTCGTGTGAAATCTCCGAGGGAAGGTGCACCCCGCTTCATCGATCGAGTTGTCGAAATAAGTGGCCCGAAGACTTTTCCCGCGAAGATTCCCGCCTCCTGACGGCTGCGACGGACTGATGCCCTGACTGTCGACCTGTTTTGGCGCCTGGCGTAGTCCTTTGTACGGCGAGACGATAGACGGGCCTTCCTGGTGACGCCATTGCTGTTTCAGTTAAGTATTTGTGGGTCGCTCCCAGAGTAGACTTGGTTGTTTGCATGGTTCCATTGCATTTATGGTTCTTAGTTGTTGGTTCTTAGTTGTTGGGTTTTATTTGACAATTGCAATTGCCAAAAACCGAGGGTCTTGCATTTTTGCGAGGACATCGTAATTCGATAGCCCTTGAAGTTTGTAAACTCGGTTAGTGTGCACGATGCCTGGCCGTAGTACTTTGTTTGGTTTCCTTAAATGTTGCAGCATGGATTCCCGACTGGAGGATTCATGTCCGATACCTCCCGTTGGAACTCCAATTTATGAACTCTATAGTCGCCATGGAGTAGGTCCTATCGTATATAATGAATGTTGGATTCGATATACTAAAAATGATGGTGTTCTTAGTTGGCCACCACATGGTAGTTTCGAAACTGCGATATTGGATAATCTTGAAACTAAATTGTTTAAAAAGAAGGCTAGGCCGGCCATGTTTGATTCCTTTCGGTTATGGCGTAAAGAGGCCAAGCAGAAAGAAATCAAGCAGTCTAAAAAAAATAAGAGAGAAGGTGTTATTGCGGTAATGCGCAATGCAGAACAGTATCAGCGAGACAAGGATGAGAAGGAGCAGGAAGTTTCTGCTAGATTACATCATATGGCGGTGGATAAATGTTATCCGGTTCTACCGTCTAGTCCTGATAAGATGGGAGAAGACACGGTCGAGGACCCCTTATTGTCTTATCTATTGAAATCACCACCTCCCTATGCACCAGATACTGTGGGTCCTGTGATTCCTCCTGCTCCTCAACCTGCTGTCTTGGCGGCTGCTGGACAGCCTGTTGTTCCTCCTGTTCTTCCGAATCCCCTTGTGCCGCAAATTGTTCCTCCTCCGCAACCCGCTGTTTTCCCTATTGCTCCTTCGCCTGTACCTCTTCAGCCTATTGTTGCTACTACTCCTGCTATCTCGACTACTTCTACTACTTCTACGGTTACCCCTAATGTAGTTACTCCTGTCCTTCCTTCTTCTTCCCCTTCTGTTCGTAGTCGTATATTTAGTGCTGTCGCTAATCTCTATTCTCCGCTTTTTGGGCCGATACTTGGGTCCGATCTTTCTGATGTCTCTCAGAGGCGCAGTCAAATTCCTGATGGTAGAGAACGTGAGTCGTTAGTGAAACTGGCGCGTAAATGGATTAGTCATCCGGCGAAGTACACTTCGCGTATAGTTTTCGAGACGTTTTCTCAGTTTAATGAGCCCACACAAAGATTTGTGTATGAGGAAATGTGCAAATCTTTGAGAGAAGAGTTGGATAATGATGTGGTAGACAATGTACCGCCCGAGATTACTGAACTTCAGAATCAATTTTCGAGTGGTATGATTGTGGGTGCTAGTGTTCGACATGCTTTAGAGCGTCTGTTATCTTTTCGATCTACGGTATCACCTCGAGCATTGTTTAAGGGTGAAACTGAGGAGTGGATGGCACAACCTGGTCAGTACCCTATGCGGGAAGTTCCCCCAGTGTGGATGCCAGGTGATGCTGCTGCTGTCCCTGCTATTCCACCACACTTTCAGAGAGTTTGGATACACCTCCCATGGAAGCGATCGGAAGTTTTGCAGGTGAAGCAAACTTTGCCTGACCCCCGCAAAAATCCGGCAGGTTATTATAAAGAGTTATCCCAATTAGTGGATGCTACTATTATGAACCTTGCTGACATCGACATGTTGTTTGGTAATGTAGTACCTCAACCGATTTGGGCGAAAATCCGCCAAGAGGATCATGTAGCCGAGTTAGGCGGTGATTGGGCTGCTCTTGCTGCGGCTGACGCACGGCAAGTCGGTGGGGCTAAGCCTGAGCAGCTCATTGGGAATTTGCCCCAGAGGATAATTACGCTTATGAAGACGCTTATGCCGGCAATAAGAGTCAATTGGGACAAATTGTCCGCGTGCAAACAAAAGAAGGACGAGAGTGTCTCCGATTTCTTCACGAGATTTGAGGAGGCATTCATCGATCATAGTGGTCAGGATATGAGCACTGAGGGAGGTCAGCGACTGTTTGTTGATAAATTTGTATCGAATCTGCTGCCTGACCTAAGCAACAAATTGAAGAATTCTGAAAGTTCGTGGGCCGTTTCTACCACTGCTCAAATATTAGCTACGGCCCAATAATACGAAAATAGAGAGAAAGAAGAAAGCGAACGTGCAGATAAGAAAACGAAAGATCTTAAAACTAAGGTCTTATTGCAGCAAGCGTATCCCCCGCGCTCGAATCAAAATGACTCGCAACAGCACAATCGATTACAGCCACAGTTCACTAGGTCGCAGCCGCGTACTGCCTCCTCTGCACCACGAACTATGTTGGGGTATAATCAATGTGCATATTGTAGGGGTGAGGGCCATCTGAAGTTTAATTGTCCAGTCTTGCGTGACCGAAATAATGGCGTTTCGGCTCGAGGAGGTCGTAGTGGTCCTCAACAAGCATCACGTGGTAGAGGTCGCGGTGTTACTCAGAATCAGAATGAGCGTTTTGCCATTCCAGCAGACTCGCAAAATTGCTTTGATCGACGCGATTTATCGGCTGGTAGATCTGCACAGTATCATGTGGATGACTATTATGTTGAGCATGATGTTGCTGCTGATGGTAATTATTAGGACAGCCATAGACAAAGAAAGGGAGTGGTATCAGTTCCGGTTGATCAGAGAGGGCCTTACGTCGCAGTTGCCACAATGGGCGTAGTTGAACCTTTTCTGCTGGATACGGGTGCAGCGAAAAGCTCCATCATGCATTCAAAACTCCCTGGTGCGCCTTTGTCTGGCTTAAGGAATGTTTCCGTTGGATTCTCTGGCGCCCCCGTTCGGAATCCAGTGTCTTGTCCGTTGCCCCTTATGATTGGGTCTCGTGAGTTAGAAGCTCCTTTGCTTTTGACTACTGGTTGTGGTGAGAATCTTTTGGGCCTGGATTTGTTGAAGCGGTTACACGCGACTCTGTACTGTTCTCCTGCGGGAGTGGAACTTACGTTGGGTCAGAAAGTGATCTCGCCTATGTATTTGTCGACTGATAAGCTCCCACCGGAATTAAGTTCTCTTCCTACGTCTTTGTGGGCGACGGGTCCCAACGACGTGGGCTTGTTGGAGATACCGCCTTATGTTGTTCAATTGAAGTCAAATGTGCGACTACCACGCATTCCCCAGTATCGTATCTCTCTTGATGGAGAGCGAGCACTATTAGCGATCATTTACGATTTGATCGATAAGGATGTCATCGAAGAAACTCGGGGTAACGTGTGTAATAGTCCTGTGCTACCTATTTTGAAACGAACTGATCCATCCAAGCCTCCTGTGTATCGTTTTGTTATTGATTTGAGGGAGGTAAATAAAATTGTGATTCCACAGTTTCCCGTGGTGCCTGACATTACAGCTTTGCTGACTCTGATTCCAGCTTCTGCATCTTGGTTCTCGGTAATTGATCTGAAGAATGCTTTCTTTATCATTCCAATTGCTGAGGAAAGCAGAGATTTATTTGGTTTCTCATTAGGTGGTCGCAGTTTCAGGTTTAAACGCGCACCTCAGGGCTACTGTGAGAGTCCATCGATCTACAGCCAAGCTCTTAAGAGTCAACTTGATGCGTTTGTGTTACCGGCTGGTGCGGCCTTGATTCAGTACGTTGATGATCTGTTGGTAGCTGCCGACACTGAACAGATTTGCAAAACTGCTACACTATCACTGTTGCAGCATTTATGTGACTTACATCACAAGGTGTCGCCTTCTAAGTTGCAATATTGTTGTCAAGAAGTAACCTATCTAGGTCACTTATTGTCAAAGGAGGGAAGAAGGTTGACCCCAGAGAGAATTGCAGCGATCGCTCGAATGACTGTGCCAACAACTCAGAGAGATGTGCGTGCCTTTCTAGGTATCACGTCATACTGCAGACAGTGGATCCCAAATTTTTCACTGTTAGCGAAGCCATTGATAGCTCTCACGTGCAAGGATGTTTCGACTCCTTTGCCATGGACGGAAGAATGTCAGAAAAGTTTTTCTGAACTGCGTGATGCGTTGTGTTCGGCTCCTGTGTTAGGTACTCCTGATTACAGTAAGCCATTTACACTATACGTTCACGAGAGAGAAGGTTGTGCGTTGAGTGTTTTGACGCAACAATTTGGTGGTAAGCAGCGCCCATGTGCATATTTTTCCTCGACCTTAGACCCGGTAGCTAGAGCGTTGCCGAGTTGCTTGAGAGCGACAGCGGCAGCTGCGGTGTCTATTCGACAATCCGCAGGTCTGGTTATGGATAATATGCTCACAGTGATGGTTCCGCATGCAGTTGACACTCTCCTGAATCGTACAAAAACTCAACATCTGACGAGTGCAAGGTTGTCTGGTTACGAGTTAACACTTTTGGCAAGTCATATACAGATCAAGCGTTGTAATGTGCTGAATCCGGCGACATTGTTGCCGACTAATGTGGAATCAAATGATGTACCACCACATGATTGTTATTTGCGAACCGAAGAAGAAACGAAGGGTCGTGTGGACCTGAAAAACACTCCATTGACAGACCCCGATGGCACTTTGTATGTTGATGGTTCATGTTTTAAGTTGCCGAATGGTGATGTGACGACTGCGTATGCTGTAGTGACATTGGGTACGGTTGTGGAAACTGCGAGGTTGAGTCAGAATTCAGCGCAAGCGGCAGAGTTGATTGCGTTGACGAGAGCGTGTGTTCTGTCTAAAGGAAAGCGAGTGAATGTATTTACTGAGAGTCAATATGCGTTTGGCGTTGCACATAGCTTTGGTCGTTTGTGGAAAGAGAGAGGATTTATGACATCGCATGGTACGAAGATCCAACATGGACAGCTTGTGAACGATCTTTTGGATGCACTTACATTGCCTAAACAGGTGGCGATCGTTAAATGTAGTGCGCATCGAAAGGTTACGGATGATGTTGGTCGCGGTAATGCATTTGCGGATGAGATTGCTAAAGAAACGGCTAAGGATCTTGCGTCCCGAATGTATGTTACGAGTTCAGTGAGGTGGCCGACGGAGACTGGTATGTGTGAAGACACTGTTGAGAGCGTGAAAGCAATTCAGAATGAGGCCACTAAAACTGAAAAGACCAAGTGGAAAGAAGGTACGGGAAAGTTAGACACCCATGGATGTTGGGTTGATTTGTCGGAATGTCAGAGGTGGATGTTACCGGATGCATATGTGCTAGCCGTTGTGACTATGGCTCACGGTTTGTCACACATTAGCGCGAAAGGTATCTGTAAGTTATTATCTCCTGTATGGAAGAATGATGGTATTGCTAAATGTGCTGAGAGGGTGGTTAAGAATTGTATGGTGTGTTTGATGTACAATCCTGGCAAGGGCACTCCCACTCCACCTGGCCATTTTGCCCCTCCTACATGTCCCTTTGAGGTTATCCAGCTGGACTTCATCCATATGGAGAGATGCAATAACCTGAAGTACGTTTTAGTTGTGGTTTGTGCGTTCTCCAGATGGATAGAGGCCTATCCTCTTAAAGATAATACTGCCTTGTCCACAGCGAAAGTCCTACTGAAGGAATACTTTCCTCGGTATGGAATGCCACGGATTGTGTGGTCAGATAACGGAAGTGAGTTTGTGGGAAGTGTGATGCAGAGTGTGTGTAAGGGCCTTGGAATTCGACAGAAATTCCATAGCGCCAATCATTCTCAGGCAGCAGGTTTGGTTGAAGGGTACAATGGTACTCTGAAACTGAAACTTGCAAAGATACAAGCTACGACTGGTTTGTCATGGCCTGATGCTTTGCCTCTGGCTCTCTTGTCAACCAGGGCGACTGTACACTCTCGAGTAGGGCTTAGCCCATATGAGATTGTGTTCGGCCGCCCTGCGAACATTTGGGGAGTCCCGAGGCCTAAGGCCTTTGATAACCTTGAGTATCCAATGTTAATTGATTATCTTCATGACCTGACTGCTAAACTGAGGTTAATTCATCAACAGGTCTTTGAAGCTTTACCGGCACAGACAGAGGGTCCTGGACATCGGCTCCAACCGGGCGACTGGGTTGTTACCCGAAATTTTGGCAGAAAACGCAATCTGGAGCCAAGATTTGTGGGCCCCTATCAAGTGTTGTTAGCTACAAGGACTGCAGTTCGGTTGGAAGGCAGAAAGAACTGGGTGCATGCCACCCATACCAAGAAGGTTTCGATCCCTTCACCAGCAGATAATTGGGTGAGAACTGGTATTGCGACAACGGAAACCGAGACTCCTCTACGTTATGTGTCGTTTAGCGATGCTCAACCTGTAGTAGACAATTCATTGCAGCCTGACACATCTGATGAGTCATCAGTTTTGGAGAACTCAAGGTCTGAATTGTCATCTGATCGATTGAACACTGTCTCACCAGCTGAACAATTATTTGAAGAACAGACTCGACCTGGAAGAAGCCGATATTTTCTTCGTTCACACGACAAAGACTAATAAAAAATTTCTATATTTTCCTTTACTGTTGCTACGAACATTAAGCCCGATTACATCCTTTGCTGACTGTTGCATTTCTTTTTATGTGTACTTTTTACAGCTAAGAGATTTTTATTAAGTTGAATGTTTGTTTAAGAAAACCTATCATCCGGGTTAACCGTAGGGCCGTGCAGGTACTTCCTTCTGTTTAGCAGGTTCCGGACACTAGGTCAGTTACCTTTTGTCGATTCCTGGGAACTCCTGGGGATTGATAATCGCTACTCAGAATGAAGTGCGTCAAGAACGTACGGACGGTTTTTAGAGGATGGCATTCTCTAAGCTGTTGGAAGTAGAAAGGATGTCGGCGCAAAGATCAAGATTGCATAAGATTGTACGAACGAAATGCTTTTTGTTTCAGGTATTTCTACTGTTCCTGACTGTTTCTATGTTATTGGTGGGCGGAGTGTATTTTGGAATACAGTTGTTATTGCCTTCCGTTTTACCTACTCTTCCTCCTAAACTAAGTTCTATTACTACTGTTTCCCCACATTCCTTTCATCCTCTGCCCCAACATGAACAGGTTAGACGTGCGGAGTTCATGAATAACTCCTTTGTTCAGCTCTTGCATCAGCATCAGTTGGTGATGAATACTACCAACTGTTGGGTGTGTGGGTTAATGCCACATACCATGGATAGAGGTATTCCGTATTTGGTTCTTCCTTACAGTTCCCAAGGGTCAGCTCGAGCATTCCAAACTATGTTCCGTAGTGCACTAGATTCCTACCCCATTCGAGAGCCATGTTCTGCAAACTTTGGTCCTGGTCCGTACCACAAGCCTTTGGCGATGGCGATTGCTGATCTAGATCGAGATATTTTCGATGCATCGCTTATTCCAGATGAAGAGGTACGAGCTTATCAAGATCTGAGTGAGACTGAGTATAGCATGTCAGTGGGTGATAGACAGCTCAAGAGCTCGTCTCCAATATGGATCGTACCCCACCTAGGTAATTTCTGCTTGAAAGGTCTTGGTCGAAATCCGAGAGCCCAGCTTGGGGAGAGTGCTTGTACTGACACGTACGTTCTACCGATGCTCTCTTCCCCTGTTTTCCTGACTGCCAAGGGTACCTATTTCGTAGGTTATGAGCGTGCATATACATGGTTGCCTCGTGACTTCTCGGGAACCTGTTATATTGCGAATCTTTTGCCACCGACTTTTACGGTTGCCTCAGACTATCACAAAACTAGAGTTGTGAGAGGCGTTGTCAGCAAAGAGGACACTGCGGGTCAAGAAGCAGGAGATTTCTTTAAGGATTTCTTGCCGTTTTGGGGACCTATGGTTAATAGTAAGAACCTGAGACAGTTGACCCGTGTGGTAGAACTGACTGCTAACATAACTGCGAGTGCTCTTGGTAATTTGACAGCGGAACTTCAAGCGGATAGACTCATGACGTTGCAGAACCGTATGGTTCTAGACGTTATTCTTGCAGACAGAGGTGGTGTGTGCAAAGTGATTCATTTGAGCTGTTGCATTTTCATTCCTGACAACGCTCCAACCGTTTACCAAGCCATCTCGAAGTTGCATAAGATTTCCGAGTCCATACACGTGGACGAGGGTAATTGGACGCTTCTAGGATGGTTTTGGGGTTTGATATCAACTTGGGGTTGGAAGATTCTGATGATCGTAGGAGTTGTTGTAACGTTTCTGTTCACGTGTTGTCTTTGCGTACAGTGTGGTCCGGCCTTATGTGGCCTCTGTGCTACAACGTGTATAAGACGGCCATCAGTTACCAAAGAGACGTTGATGGATAGAATGATGTTCCAGCAGCAACTGAACGATTTGATGAAAATCGAAATCGATTCTGATCTCGACTAGTGCTTGCCTACATGAGGGCAAAAGGAGCGTCTGAGGTTCCGTGGGAATCGGAACGACATTTTGGGTATGTTCGAATATGGACGAGTTTTGTATCTACGAACCGCAAATGTGGGTGTATGCGTTTTCGCTACGCTACTATGTACGGTTCGTCTCATTTGTGGGTATGTCCATCTTAACCCTCGGGTTCCATTTTAGATACGGTGTCCATTTTGTCTCTTGCCCTCAAGTAGCCAGCGAACAGACTCTGTCCGCTTCGTGACCCTGGGATTCTCAAGCTTTCGTGGAGGACACATGTTCCTTTGAAGGTGTCTTTATGATGAGGGGGATGACACGGCAAGGGCAGATGGCCCCGCTCGAGGCTCATCTTCCCGTGCTAGTTTATTGTTTCAGTCGTGCATACATTCGGCACGAGTCCTTTGATCCTGCAATCAAGTCTTCTATATTGCTCTATACTCTGTTTTCAAAACTTGTGCACATCCTTGTTTATTCCCTTTGCATCTGTTTCTGTCCCTTCCGCTAATTCGTTACAGTCATAGTGGAATGTGCTTAATGTGCTTTTACAGTTGGGAACCAGCAATGCTGCTGTAATTATGTTCCGGGCTTCTGAAAACATGAATGCGACCTTTTTGAACTTTACTGTGGGAACTGAGTTGTAACCTTTTGTCCGCCATGTTGTGCAATGACCAAAATGTGTATAAAAGGAGCGATCCACTTGTGCAATTGGAAGCAGTCTCTCAGAACCTACACGCTGTGTACTTCTTGCGATTTCTGTATCCCTGCAGTAAATAAACGCTGATCTTTGACGCCGCAGGAAGTGTCCCGTGTCTCTGTGTTTTGTACGCCGGAACAGGTAACCCACGAAGGTTTCAGGTGTTGTCCCCTGGCACCGCTGGGTCTTAGAATAGCCCAGTCCTTCAGGGGGATGGTGCAGGTCACAAGTGCACTTGAGGTGCTATTAACAAGTCAGGCGGCTACAACTGCTGCAGGGGATGCTGCGGAGAGCATCGACTCCAGCAGCAGGAGCAGCATCACACCCCCCGTCCCAGATACACGCAGGAGCAGCAGGCGGCTTGGGGTTGGCAGTAGTGAGGAGGCTCAATCCGTGCCATCCCACACTGCAGCGCGTGTGCGCAAACATTGATGCAGCCCTGCGTAGCCAATTCCTAATGGGTGACGTAACCCTGGACTTACTCCTTGTAAATATGCAATGTTGCCATATTGGCTTGATCTTGTTGCAATGGCGTAGTGGCACATTTTTAAACTACGTCATGACATCCAACAACTGGCTGTGTCCCCTTACTTACTCAGAAATAGTTGCATGTGATCTCTGCCCGTCTCTCTCTCCCATCTATTGCAGTTGGCACTCCAGCTGCGTTGGCCTCTGGCTGGCCTGACTCATCCTCGTTGTCCTCAAAATCTGTTAGTTCCACCTCTGTACCTCTCTTCGTGGCAAGGTTGTGCAGCATTGCACAAGTGGCAATGATCTTGCAGCAGATGATGGGTGTGTACTGGCGTGCGCCTCCGCTCTTGTGGAGGCAGCGGAGTAGTCCAAACGTGCGCTCCACCACATTGCGTGTAGATTTATGTGCCACGTTATATCGTCTCTCACTCTGGGTTGATGGGTGTAGGTAGGGAGTGAGGATGAATGACCGGCAGGCATATGCACTGTCGCCTAGGTGAGTAAAAGGGAACCATCAGTCACATGCCTCAATACACTATGATTTGCAGGTTTCATGGGGCGTCACTGTTACTTACCTAGCAGGTATCCCTCTCCAAATTCTCCGGCAAGCAGTCGTGTGTAGATCCCACTGTTCTGGAAGATGTAGGAGTTGTGGGTGCTCCCAGGAAACTTCGCTACAATATCAGTGATGATGTTCTCTGCATCACAGATTACCTGCACATTGATGGAGTGGGTGGACTTTCTGTTCCTGTAGATGTGCTCAGTGGCAGCTGGTGGGCAGATTGGGATGTGTGTGCCATCAATACAGCCAATGACATGGGGGAACTGTGCCATGTGATAAAAGTCAGTTTTAGTTTTCTGCAGTTCAGCCTGTGTGTTTGGGAAGCTGATGTAGTGGTGCATTCTCTGCATCATGGCATCAAGGAACTTCCTGAAGAAACGGGACAGGCAACTCTGGGATACACCGCCCACCGCAGCTATCACCCCCTGGTAACTGCCAGATGCTAGTAGATGTAGGCTGCAGAGCACCTGCACATGTGGTGGTATGGCATGCGCCCTTCTTGTTGGCTGGTCCAGGAGTGGGTGCAGGTCCCTTATCAGGTCCATGATGGTTTGGGGGTGTAGCCTGTACCTTTCATGTATCTCTGCGTCAGTCAGTTAGAAGAGTGTGATGCGCTGTCTGTAGATGCGTTCCTCCCGTCTCCATATCCTCAGACCTGCTGCCTGTAGACGTAGGCGCCTTGCAATGACATACAGAGCGGCCATGTTGTCCACGCTGTTGCATTTTGGGATTGCTTATATGCACTGTTGATGCCTACCACCTGCTTTCAATCCGTGTTAATTACCGACTCTTAATTACCAAATTTCATGGATTTCTTAATTACCGAATTTACCTACATGTCTTTTTCAGTTTTACCACTTCATATTTACCACTTCATATTTACCGATTCGGTAAATATGTATTCGGTAAATATTAATCGGTATTTTAGAAATCGGTAATTATGAATCGGTATTTACCGCTTCATATTTACCGAAAACTGGTTTTTGGCCTCCTACATCTCACTTGACTGAATACCGGTCGGTAACGGCATATTTACCGAATTTCGGCCGTTACCGACCGGTATTTAGCTACCTACATGAGGCCCCTGGTATTGTCTAACCAAATGGAATCCGAGATCAGAGTATGATTAAATTGCCATCTAGGTCAAGCTTTTTTCTGGGCCTTTAGCTCAGTGTGGATCGAAACTATGGAATGATCGGAAAACGCATTGGCCCGGAGGCTTGTTGCTTGACACTGACTGATAAGAAATAAATCTATTCAAGAGGCTGAGTTAAATTGTCGTAAAAAGCAAGTCTATTGCTTAAGCAGTAGATGCTCCTCACGCCATGGGCCTTTCAAAGAAAAGTCATGCTTTAATGCAGTAAGAACGTTTAGCTTACGAGGTTTTAGTTATTTTTCACCCAACTGTAAGTGTCAAAACCAAGACCCTGAATAAAATTAATATCATCCCCCCGCTCAATTATTTGGCTGTCAGCGGCTATTGCTAGTTTATGTATTTGCACTAGTGAATCTGTATCATCACTGATAGGGCCATAATAAATTATCAAACCGTTTGTCCATGACTGATGCCTTCCTTAATCCACAGCCATCGACCTTTATCATCCCTGATAATGTCCCATATTTGCCAGCCTATTGCATTGGCCTAGAAAATTGATAACCCCATCACTGCAATCCCTGCCAATGCATAAAACGAGAGATTATCTCTTAGGAAGAAAGGATTTAGGAAAATTATCTTTAAGGTAAGTCTCTTGACGGCAAATCATATCTGGCTTGAATGTTGACAACCAGTTCAACATTTCAAGGTTTTTACGTTTATTTAAGATCCCGTTAGCGCTGCATGAAATGATATTAACTTCTTGTGTCATTGAATGCACTAATGCTGAGTCTAAAATTTCATCCTGTTAACGGACACCCTTTTTTGCACCTATTGTTGTTGCCTAGATTGATAGAGCTCGAATGAACTTTAAAAAGGAAAAAAAACGTGGCAATGTACCTACTAATTTTTGCTACTTGTGACCCACCCTGTCCCCTGCCCTCCCCACCCAATCCGACAGGGAGGAATGTCAACCGGCTTCCCCATTATCTCAAACCTGATAACTAGGGTGCCTTGTCATTGCATCAGCCTATGCTCCCAGTGACCCTCTCTGCCAGCCAATGATCAACGGGATGCCTTAGTCATGCTAAGAGAGCACCCCAGGGGAAAGACAGAAATTGTCTGCCCGATTAGACCCACTAACCGGGAAGCACTCAATTTTTTCCCATACAAATCTACACATCTATATGGCCAGGCACCTCCAGTGGATGAATGAAATACCCTCAGCTTGCCCCCAACAGATGGGTTGCACCATAGCAAGCCAGGACCCCCAGGCCAAGACCCTCCAACCCTTTTAATCTATATTTGAAAAGAGGAAAGTGTTTTAGTGCCTAGGCGCAATTCATTTTAAGAATAGCTTAACAGAGCAAGAAAGAGAAGAAAAGAAAAAATAGACATAAAGTGCAAAATACAAAGTGCAAAGTGCTAACTGTTGAAAATGCGTCATCAATATAGAAATTCTGATATGTGATATGCAACAAGTGCACTATACAAAGTGCAGAGTGCTAAGTGTAAAACACTTCAAATTGGTATGAAAAATACAAAACTGGTGCTAGAAAATGCAATCACTGAGCTAATTAGCGGGGAAAAGTAGTCTATTAAACCTTCAGAGTTCCCAGTGTCACATGGCTCTCTAAGTAAGGACTTTCTGGAAAATCTTTTGCTCCTCTTCTAGGGTAACACTTAAGTAAAATTGGACCTTAAACGGAATTTTCAGTTTAGATTGCTGGACTATTGAAGCCTGTGCTCCAGTGGTTTTGAATTGACCAATCAACCCTAAAAGTATCTCTGTTGGCGAGCTGCACCACTGACATATCTGAGAAAACCCAGTTCTGTGTTTTATCAAGTAACAGGAAGAACTTCTTCTGAATTGCTTCAGAAATAATTTCTTTCTTGATGTGATAATCTGCATAGCTGACAATCATCGTTCGGGGATACTTAGCATTGGATATGCGTTGAGCTGGGACCGGGTGGGCTTGCATGATGGTAAGATCCGCTGAGGCATTCTCGAAAATGCGTGTTTTGAGCAGTGTTTCCATAAATTGGGATGGGCTCTCGCAGCCCCCCATATTTTCTGCCCCCTCCGGACTTCTGACTAAAAGCAGATTTGATCTTCTTGCGTAATTTTCTATTTAATCAATTTTGTTTTGAGAGGCCTGTAGCTTTTTGAATAGCGTCAATGTCTTTGTCCCAAACAAGGGAGCGAACCTCAAGATTGGATACCTTCTGCTTGACTTCTTTAATTTGTTCCGGTACCTGTTGCATTATCTCATCTATTTTGTCCAGTCTCTGATATATCACTGACATTTTTTGAGCCTTTGACACCTTAAAGATTCTAATTTCAGCTGGGATGGTCTCTAAGAGGTACTGAAACGGACGTGTTGTGGGGTGATTTGCTTCAATTAAACCAAGGCCAGCAGAGACAACATAGTCGAAGCAATGCCCATATCAATTTATTTCTCAGTCTGAAGTGTGAGTGCATACTTGGCACATCCTGCCCTTGTTTCTCACAGGCCAATTTCAATGAAGGCCTAGGCAGAGATGAAGCTGGGACTTGTACTAATTTGATTGAGGACTTGGATAGGGCCTAAGAGATGCTTTTCACTTCTTCGCCAAAGGGAGCCAATACTGGTTCTGGAGTTGATTTATCAGGGTTATTGCTAGCTTCAGCCTCTACAGCTACAGTCCATGTGCCAGACTTTTGAGTTTTGACAAACAACGGGTAGTCCTTGCACCCCTCTGATTGTCTCTCGCGCAACCCCGTGTTTCATCTACCCATAGGCAAATGTCCTCCTCTATGCCACCAGGGTTATAACTTGGACAAAAAATGACATTGGGAGATGGTTCTACATTATCCGAAGCAGCCAGAAATGCTGGGGTTGCCAACTCCATCCTATGGCCTTGCGAGTTGCCTCTGTGCAATGATGCCTTTTTTCTGTGGGCTGAAATAATGCACAACTGCGCCACACGTCACTTTGCTTTTTAAGTGAGAGGCGTTGTACCCATGGCCAGGGTTTCTACTCATCTAGGATGCATTTGTCGCATACTAGCCTTCCCTGGATATATACAGTCACAGAGACCTAAAAGCACCAAAGTCTAACCCCTCAGTGCAGTTGCAGTCGTGTTGCAGGAGCTACAAGTATCTAATTCTGGTGCATCCCCTGCCTTCTGTCGACCTGGGGGCATAGGAGAGATGGGGGGTCAACCCAGGGACCCTCAGCTGAGCAGATGGACAAGCACGCTGCTCCAACCCCTTGAGGCAGAATGCCTCGCCTACCTCAGTGAGGCGCCCCCCTTTCAAGTCCTCTGCAACAGACTCAGCTAATTCTTCCACCTCAAGATCAAGACACTCTACAATAACTTTGACAACCAAGACCTGTGCACCGCCTCCACCCCCACCCCCAGTGGTGAGACCATGAAGAGCATCCACTCTGGAGCATCTCAGGCCCCGGCCCGCCACACATCTTCCACAGGGCCACCACAGCCATTGCACCTGAGCTACATCGAACCATCAACTGCTACCTCGAGAACGCCACATTACCCGACAACTGGAAGCACGCTTCCTTTCGCAGCCAAGGTCATCGAAAAGGCCGTCAAAACCCATCTAGCATACTTCATTGAAGCCAACCGCATCCTAGACAACTCCCAATCCAGATTCCACAGCAACCACAGCCCCAAGGCCGCCCGCTCGCTGCCACAGACGACATCAGCGCTCTCCTCGACCAAGGCCAAACGGCAGCCCTCATCCTCCTGCACCTATCAGCAGCCTTCAACACCGTCTTCCACCGCACACTAGCCACCAGACTCCACGACGCCAGCAGCCAAGGAAAAGCCCTAGACAGGATATGCTCATTCCTTACAGGCAGAACACAGAGAATAAGAATCCCGCCCTTTCACTCAGAATGGACAGATACCAGATGTGGCATTCCCCAAGGATCCTCCCTCAGCCCCACCCTCTTCAACGTTTAGATGGCCTCCCTGGCAACCATCATCAGAAACCACGGGCTAAACATTGTCTCCTGCGCCCAAGACACCCAACTCATACTCTCCGTCACCAAGGAACACGACGTCACCAGGCACAACTTAAAGAAGGGATGACAGCCGTCGCAACCTGAATGAAGAACAGCTGTTTGAAACTCAAGTCAGAGAAAACAGAGGTCCTCATCCTCGGCGCCTCTCCCTCCGCATGGGATGACACCTGGTAGACCCCCGCCCCCAGAAACCCACCCACCCAACAGACCATGCACATAACCTCGGTATCATACTAGACTCATGGCTCACTATGAATCGCCAGATCTACACCGCCTCCTCTGCATACTACGCAAAATATTCAAATGGATACCCCCTGACTCCAAGAAACCAGTCACTCATACCCTCATCTCCGGCATACTTAACAACGCCCTCTACGCCAGAATCAACAAAAAACTTCTCCACAAACTCCAGACCATCCAGAATGACGTGGCCAGAATAATCCTCGAGTTCACCCGGCACAACCACATCATCCAACACCTCTGCGACCTACACTGGCTTCCCATTGAAAGAAGAATAACTTTCAAGCTGCTCATGCACACTTACAAGGCCCTCCACAACATCAGGCCACAATACCTCAATAACTGCCTCTCCTTCCATATCCACAAGAGAAACCTCAGCTCAGCCGACCTCGCCCTAGCCACCGTCCCACGCTTCTACAGAAACAGAGCGGGTGAAAGGTCCATCTCCTACCTCACAGCCAAGACCTTGAACGGCCTCTCCCTTTCACCTCCGGCGAAGCCCGACACTGCACACATTAAGGAAAGACCTCAAGACCTGGATCTTCTAATGACCCTAACGGAGCTGCATACACCCCCCCCCCCCAGCGCCTTGAGACCCTAACGGGTGAGTAGTCCACTCTACAAACCCTGATTGATTGATTGAATGAGGTGCATGGTGGCTCTCTGCCTTGTAACTTTGGTGCAGCGTGGGCCTTGCGGGAAAAATCTGACTGACTACTCGTGTCACTGTACATACTACGAGGACGACCAGAACGTCAGAGTTGAGAGGGACATCAGGTGGTAAGCTGTTCCGTGCTCAATTCACCTTGTTACAGCAACAGCAATCTCTGTTGCTCTCCCCTGGAAGCACAATCGACTGTGTCATCCCATGAGGAGGGAAGGTCCGAAAGCAAGTCAGCAGCAAGTCATGTGGGCTCCCACTGTAGACCCTCCCCCTTGTTACATTCCTGCCAAATTTTGGTTTGACCTGCCAAAATTGCAGCAGGTCTCCCATTGATCTATGGTACACGCAGTTCACAGTGTTGTGTTATTCACAAATAGAAAAGTGTTTGCCACAAGTGTGGACACAGCCATTGCTTCAATTTCTGGACATGTGCTTCTGGGTTCTTGCCCGTCTTCTGCAGAAAGTGCAAGTAGGCTTGGGGTTGTTGAATTATTGCTTGGTAGCTCATCACCCAAACGACTCCAGAAGGAGCTAGACAATCAGGAATGACAGCACAAAAGCTAACAAGCCAGCACCAAGTGCCACCTCTGCATTCTTACAGATGCAGTCAATAGTGATTTTGAATAACTTACAAGGAGAAGAATGTTTGCCACCTGTGTTTGCCTTTCTGGACAATTTCAATTTGGTTAGCATTAAACAGATTAAAAGCCTGCTGAAAGGGCAAAGCACTAAATTCCTCAATACTTTGAAATTCAAACAAATATTATCTGAGCACCATGTCGTTATCATTCCCAGAACATCCCGAAACGTCAACATATAATTCTATTGTACCTTAGTTTGTGATGGGGTATTCCTTGAAACATGCTGTCTTCTTTCCTGAAATGGAAACCAACAGGCTCTTAGACAGGCCCTTTTGTGGCACAAGCGGTGTCTACACAGCATCACCACTGGCTGAAATGATGTAGAAGCACTGACAAAGGCAATTCAATACTGTGAATGCGCCTGCACTGTACCAACAGATGAAAACAGCCTGCTGTCCAAATCACCTGTGCCCTAATATCTCTAGAAATAAGCTTTAAGGGAGGTGCAATGTTAAATGAGAAAAATAGACTAACTGGAAAAATATAAAGATGCAGGAAATACAGACGCAGGTATGAGCAGGTGGGCAACTTTCAAACTCACTGTGTTTTTCTTCTCTGTCTGTTTTCACTGCAAAAATGTTTTCTGCATTTGTTATGGGTAGTTTGAGTCCCATATTTATTTTGCTGTGGGCAACAGATTTTTGTTATAGGGACATTTTTATCTATGATCAGGCTTAGTGTATTTTCTATAAACGTTATGCTGTGAATTTTCTTTGGCAAGTTGTTGAGCTCTCAATTTGGATGAAATGGAATGGAATGTCATTAAATTAAAAATGTAAAGCTGCAATCTGCAAATTTAGTCGCTCAGTACAGCGCTGATACCTGTAGTTAGGACTTTGAAATATTAAAATGTAACTCCACTCTTATTATTATCTGCCCTCCTCTTGTCTGCTTTCATTATAAATTTAATAAATAGGATTCATTATTTGAAATGTCACCAAAACTGTGACATGACTTTAGGGGACTGCGAATTATTAAATATGCTTGTTAGCAATGTGACTGTACATATGAAAGTCTTTCAGAAAATTCATGAATACAAAAGGTTCACAAATAATTTATGGCAATGATGTTGTTGCCAGGAATGATGGGAAACAAATTCATAGGAATGTCTTACCTATGGGTTTATGAACAGGTTTTTCATGCAGGAGCAATAGCCAAAAAGAATCTGATGTCCGTGGACATTAGATTACAAATAGCAGATGTTTCTCCGATTGTGAATTCTGTTAGTAATGGGAATGACATTTTATGCTCAGTAAAATAAAATCTCTCACTACTAGGTGATGGGGCTTTAAGAGATTAATGGCTGGATTGGATGGGGGGTGGTCTAGAGAAAGAGGTTGGCCAATGCAGACATGGCAATTGTCCAATGCAATAGACATTTTAAGTGTGGGTATACTATGACAATTGTTAAACATATCATAATTTCTTTCTAAACTTGTCAAATGATCGTGCATCAACGACAAAAAATTTGTGTTAGAAAGTATTTGTTTGCGTTTGACATAATCGAAATGGCCGTTTTGCACTAGCTAACTATAGTTTTATGATTCTGATCGAAGTATTCAAATCTCAACAAAATAGAGGCCTGGATTTCCCAAGGGTTGAACTGGCAGTTATTTGTCACTGCGCAATTTTGAGGTGCAGAGTGAGCTTTAATAATGATAAGTAAATCGATGCAATGCTTTGTGTCGCGTTGGGCCCCATGCACACCCACGCTAACCCTAGTAAATAAACCCCAAACCAGAATTTGCGATAAAATTGTCAAGAAGTTCATATATGCTTCCTGTGATTCTGTATTATCATTGATTAGTAGCAAAGCAGTCTATTAACAATGCATTTTTGTAATGTAAATATTAGTCTGAAAGCGTGAAAAAACGGCTATGAACAATGGCCCCTGCCTTAGTGCTTCTGTCCGAGGAAGGAAGATATTTTGCACTGACTTCCAAATGTGCAAGCATTTCTGAATCCACTGACACTTCTGGAACTTTATACTTGCTGTGCAGCTAAAGCTTTTCCAACCAATCAATCAGGTTACTTGTAAAGTGCGACTAGTCACCCGTAAGGGTCTCAGGTTTTAAGGTCCTTCCTGAATTGAGGCAGTGACTGTGACTGCCTGAGGTGAAGAGGTAGGATGTTTCAGGCCTTTACTGCAAGGTAGTAGAAGGATCTTCCTCCAGCCATGGTCTTGCGGATACGTGGGATGGGAGCCAGGGCCAGTAGAGCGGACCGGAGGTCTTTGGTGGGTGCGTGGAATGCGAGGCAGTGGTTAAGGTACACAGGTTCCGTGTCATATAAAGCTTTGGAGGCATGCATGGGGAGCTTGAAGGTGGTTCTTTTGTTCACTGGGAGTGAGTGGAGGTCTCTCTGGTGGCCGGTGATGTGGCTGCAGGGGATGATGTTGAGTATGAGTCTGGCGGAGGCATTCTGAATGTTCTGTAGTTTCTTGAGGAGTTTATGGGTGATGCCGGAGTACTGTGCATTGCTGTAGTCGATTCTTATGCTGCTGAGTGCATTGGTGACCGTCTTTCTGGACTCTGTGGGGATCCACTTGAAGATCCTTCGGAGTAAGCATAGCGTGTGGAAGGAGGATCATGAGACGGCATTGATCTGGTGGTTCATGGCGAGCGAGGAGTCCAGGTTCTGTGCCTGGTCTGTGGGTGTGAGGGGGTTCCAAGTGCTGCAGGCCACCAGGAGTCGTCCCATGCGTAGGGTGTGGAGCCCATGGTGAGGACTTTGGTCTTCTCTGAGTTGAGCTTGAGGCAGCTGTTCTACATCCAGGTGGCGACAGCCTTCATCCCGTCGTGGAAGTTGATCTTGGCGACTGTGGGTTCATTGGTGAGGGAGAGGATCAGCTGGGTGTCATCGTCGTAGGAGACAATGTTGAGTCTGTGGTTCCTGATGAGGGCTGCAAGCAAGGCAATGTAGATGTTGAAGAGAGTGGGGGTCAGAGAGGAGCCCTGAGGCACACTGCAGCTGATCTCTGTGGGTTCAGAGTGGAACGGTGGTAGTCTGACTCTCTTTGGTCCACCAGTGAGAAAGGAGCGGATCCATTCCAGGGCTTTGTCACAAATACCAGTGCTGTGGAGTCTTGGGCATAGGGTGTGGTGAGAGACTGTAACAAAGACACCTGAGAGGTCCAGGAGGATGAGGGCTGCAGTTTTGCATCAGTCGAGGAGGGTGCAGGCGTCATCTGTGGAGGCGAGGAGGGCGGTCTCGGTGCTGTGGTTGCTTCGGAAGCCAGATTGAGAGAGGTCTAGGATGCGATTAGCTTAAATGAACTCGGAGAGTTGGCCGTTAATGGCCTTCTCGAAGAACTTGGCTGGGAAAGGGGAGAAGAGAGATGGGTCTGAAGTTCTTGAGGTTTGTTGGGCCGGCAGATGGTTTCTTCAGCAAGAGGTTGATCTCCGTGTGTTTCCAGTCTTCTGGGAAGGTGGCGGAGGTGATGGAGAAGTTGATGGTGCAGCGGAGTTCGGGGCAATCTGTTAAAGATGTGGTGCGGGCAGTGGTCCGAGAGTGCTCCAAAGTGGATGATCTTCATGATTTTGAGGGTGTCGTCCATGGTGAGGGAAGTCCAGCTCAGGAGGGTCTGATTAGGTCCTGAGTTGTTGGGTGTGGTGATTTTGGATGGGGTGGGAAGGTCCTGGGTATCGAGGCAGTTAAAGCTGTCGTATATCTCCTTAATCTTGCGGTGGAAGAAGGTGCCTAGGTTGTTGCAGAGGTCTTGACAGAGAGGGATGGCTGTTGTCTCTGTGCTGGGTCTGGTGAATTCTTTGACCACAGCGAAGAGTTCTTTACTGTTGAGTACACTGACATTGATCCTTTCTTGTAAGGCCTCTTTCTTTGATGTTCTAATCGGGTGAGGGTGTGTGTTGATGGATATTTTGAAGGCTGAGTGGTCTTCCAGAATATTGCTGCTCCTCCATATCTTTGCGAGCCTTCTACAGGTGCGTCTGGACTTGTGAAGGGCAGGAGAGAACCAGCTGGCTTTCTTGAGGTGTCACTTGCCTGAGGATTTCTTCAGGCGAGCTAGGGTGTCGGAGCAGTTGGAGATCCATTAGTGAAGGCTACGTGCTGAGGTACTGGCATCCATGGATGTTGGTGAGGGTTTTGCTGAGGTAGGTGGTGAGTTATTCTTCTGTGACCTTGTTCCAACATCTGCGAGGTTAGCAGTGGGCATGGTGGTATATGGTGGGTTTGGTGAATAAGTGGATGCAGCGGTGGTTGGTCCACAGGAGTTTGAAGGTGTGTCTGAAGGTGATGCTGTTGCTGGCAAAGAAGATGGGGTCAAACATGTGTCCGGCTGTGTGGGTTGAGGAGGTGACCCGCCGTTTGAGTCTGATTGTGGCAAGGTTCTCCAGCAGAGACAAGGATTTTTTGTCATTGGAGTTGTCCAGGTGGAAGTTGAGGTCGCTTAGGAGGATGAAGTCTGTGGAGGCGAGAGTATGGGATGCGATGAAGTTGAAGATTGAATCTCTAAAGGGTACACGCGGTCCAGGGGTTCGGGAGATTAGGGTGCTGTAAAGAGTCTGGACCTGGAAGTGGAGGTGCTCCATGTTGGTAGAGTGGTCGTCCATGTGAGTGGTGAGGCATAGGGTGCTTTTGTGCACGATGACATTGCCTCTCCCCGGTCTGTTGATGCGGTCCTTGTGGATGATCTTGTAGCCGGCCGGGATGGCGGTGGCAATGTCCGGGGCTGAAGTGGAGTTCATCCAGCTTTCCATGACGAAGGCGATGTTGGGGTCAATGGAGTTGAGCAGGTCCCAGATCTCTACAGCGTGTTTGTGGAGGGAGTGTGTGTTGAGCAGGATGCAGTTGAGGTGGTCGAGTCCATTTTCTGGCAGTCTTGCGGTGGGAGGGGCTGGTGTGCGGTGGCAGGTGAAGGTGCAGCTGCAGTTCTGGTGGGACAACGGGCCCTGGGTGTCATTCATTGATGGATAGCGGCAGGTGGTGTGGCGTCTGATGTTGAGGGCATGAAGGTGTGCTGGCATCGTAATGTTAGATGGTCTGAGAACCAGGGTCTGTGGTGCTGGGTGCGGTCCAGGCAAGGACAGGCTTGGCTTTGTCACACCAGCAGCTTGGCTGCACAGCAGCTGCAGTAAGTATTGTGAGGAGGAGGGCTGGACAGCTGGGAGGGGGAAAGCAGAAATCGGCGCTGGAAGGGGCAGGGCTGCGGGGAACAAGCAGCGGCAGGGGCACGGGAAAAAAAGGCACAAAAAGTGAAAAAGAGGCAAGAGATCATAAGCAGGAAAAGTACAGAGCAAAAAAGTGAAAACAAAAAAGATAAGGAAAAAGAGTTTAGAAGGCAGAGAGGCAGAGCAGCGGCAGAGAAGCTCCCCACTGGACTACCAAGGTTGAGGCAGAGGGCCTCGAACTCTGACCAGCACGGTTCAGGGGCAGCAGCTACCTCTGCGGAGCTGTGAAGGAAGGGAAGCAGTTCACTGACAAGGTCAGTGAGATTATTCATTTTAGTCAATTTGATCTGTTAACATACGTAGTTCACAGACCTATCTTTCTGTCCCCTATGGACGCCACAGTACACAGTCACATAAGGTCACACAACTAATAAAAAAAAGTGATGACAGGACACATTCTAGTGTTATCACTGCTGACTGCCGAAATGGCTTCTGAAAGTATTTCAGTAGTTTATTAGCCATACTTGAAAGAAGTCAAATACATGGCCTCACCAGTGTCCTGTAGTACACAGTTGCTGATGACTCTGTGAAGCAGAAGCAGATGCTGAAGCATACAGAGATTTTAATTCCACTGGGCAGAAGCAGGGCAGCACGTCTGATGTTTACAGCTTAATTATCAACTTATTGCTAAAATGGTGGCACATTTTGTGCTTTGAGTCCATTGTTGGATCAGAGAAGTTCTCCACATTGTAATGGATGTGCACCCAAGCCCTGACTGTCCCAACTGTACTGATGTCTGGACCCCCAATGCTTATTTTTGTTGTCATGGACAATCACAGATCATGAGTGTGCCATGATATAGGCCTGTCGCACATATTGAGGTCTTGTTAGAATAGGAGGGGCTCCCAAAGCGCTACCCTCATAGTGGTGAAAGCCTGCTGCCTTTACAGTAGTAAAGCAGCACAAGCACAGTGGTGGCAGTGTACCGTGTGGTGATCAGTAGGAGTGAACATGTCCTTTTTAGCTGTGTCTCTGGAGTGAGGTCTACAGGATCAAAGATTTAAAGTTCCCCTACCATGTGCTTAACTCACCCTGGGCCTACATTGGTTTGGTGTGTGGTGCTTTGCAGTGCATATGTGATGCACAAATGCTGGGTGCATATGTTTCTGTGTATGGTATCATACAGGGATAAATCAGTAGTGTGCTTTGTGTGTATAATATATGTATGTGCTGGTTGTATTTGTGCTTGTCAGAGCAGGATATAGTGCTGCGAATCGTACTATACATGGCTGAATCTGGGTTCCATTATGGGAGACCCATGGCTGTATGGTGAAACATGGGAAAAGAAGGTAGAGAAACCCCCCCCCCCCAGAAAGATTTGTTTATTGCTGCATTCCAGAATGTTGTGTGGGGCACACTGGAGAGAGGGAGAGCCACGTTCCCCTGGTACACTTCAAAGGGGGCTCTTTGATTCAGAGAGAAGTCACAAGGAAGGGGCCTAAACACATCTCAGGGAGGAGATGGGGCTGATAAGATAATCATAAAGAGTAGGGCTGAGGCCCGGGGCTAACCGTTTGATATCCATATCACTATTGATGACATCCAAGTGTGAACTTCTAGTCACTCCCATGGCCTGCGTTGCAGGGCTATCAGCTTTGGACTCGCTCCTGCTGTGACAGTCTGCTTTCTGAAGGAAGAGTGGGCACAATTCACAATTCGCAATGAAGCCAAACTCCAAAATTAACTTTAAAAGGTAAGACACTAAATCACATTTGCTGTCTGTAAATAGTCTATAAAAAGGAAAGCTTGAAACCCCAAAAATGGTCAACTGTCAAGAAGCCAGTCGGGCTAGGCGAATAGGAGAAGTTATGCAAGACGTCTGCCTGTGACAAGTGATGCAGTGTGAAGCGTAGCAAATTTGTCTTCCACCCTAGAAACAACTTTATATCACAAGGCCATCTCATTAACAAACCCTCAGTATCTCCATAGTCTCAATAATTTAGCTGATTTCTACAAACCATGGTCCTCAGATGGATGTTTTTGTTGAGTTGACAGGGACTGGCATACCAAGAAACTTGAACAATTATTCTATGAGGACTTGGGATACAATAATTGTTACCTCAAAATAAATCTGAAACCTTTCTCAGCCACGGATACGAATGCCTTGAGATAAGAAATATGACCAAAAGAAAGACAAAATCGATAAAGATAATTCATGAAAAACATTTATCTAAAGCCTCGTACTGCATGGACAAGTCAAGAAAATACATTTCAATTCAGATTTAATAACAAGACTGTTATTATAAGTAGCTTCACAGCACTAAACAGAACATTATTAGACAGTTGGAAAATCCTCTGTGGAGAGAAACAGGATACATTTTGAGGTTCAGTTATTAATCATATGAACCAAAGCAAAGCTGAGCGCTTCAAGTTTGTCCTCAGTTAGATCTGGTCAAGTCTGATCTGCAGCACCATATGCCACAGTCGGAGTCAGTTAACCTCTTAGCCGAAAGGTTATTTCCCTGCACATGTAACCAGCCTGCAAAGTACAAGATTCGAGGTCGCAGTTAGATATAGTTCAGCTCACAAAGGTCTATTCCATCCAGTGTGGGTGGAAAGGGACATAGGAAAGATAATAGGGATCAAAACTCTGTCCAACAGCATGCCAGACAGGAAAGCAAAAATGATAGCGAGCAGCCCCCGACCCCTCCTCAGATGGGGCAATTATACCTCTAATGTTCCAGGTCACACCCCGTAACAATTCCATTCCATCAGTCCATGGGGTTATCACTGGCCACTCATAGTGGGCTGTTGTGTGGTGAGCAGCACAACACACAAATCTGAGAGAATTATGTAATCCTTTTTTGCAAATTTCATTACATTTATTTGTGTTCCCATTTCGTCATTTCCACAGAAGTAGCTGGAGTTTTACTTTGCTTACAGTCCGTCCGTTTCCAGGCGCCTTTCCCTGGGTTTGCAACAATACTGTTACATTTCTATTGCAAATGCTTCTTAGCGAGAAGCGAGTCTTTTGTTAGCAAATACAGAAATTAAACTCCACAGAAAGTTCTCATAGGGCTTAGGTGACTGCCTCACATAAATTTACATTAACGCAGGGAAAAAGAAGTATTTGATGCCTACATGAAAATTTAGCAGAATCACTACCGGTTAATTCCTTTATGAATCACACATTTTCATATATGCATTTAGATTCTCTCCTTTATAGCAGTTATAATTTGTTTCAGGATCTACATCTCAATATTAGGCGCTTCTAAAAAGATTTTCTACTGCATTACTTGTATGTTATGTTTTATCAACTCATATTATTAACATGTCACTCTCAATACATGTGTTATTAGGTAGACTTTACAAAAGCTCAGATTTTCACTATGTAAAATCTCTCTAGTTTACACAATTTTGCAATTCAAGAACTTCATTATGCGTACATATATTTTCAGGTACGATGCACATTTGAATGTTATCATCTCACAACTCTCTATGTTGGCGATGTTTTATTTTCTCATAACTCGTAAATACATTCATGTGTAATTCTCATGTTATCTCTTCTATTTGGTTTACATTTTCGGATTATCAATTAGAACACTTTGCATGCTTTTACGATGCAGTATGTATTGTCACTTTTTTCGACTTAGCAGGTTAACGCATCTTCATCAAGAAATATTTGTCGTAATGATGTTTTTACAGGTGAGAATTGATAAAGGCAGACATCAGATAATATCTATGCTCTGTCACAAGGACTTGGGGCCAAGGCCTGCTAGTTTCCCAGCTGGGTGAGGGGCCGTTACCAAGGGCCTCCAAGACCACCATCTCTGGTGCACGGGGCAGCAGTGCTGACCTGCTTGCCAAGACCAGTGTGCCCTGTGCGGAAGGGGAGAAGGTTGGAGGGAGTGAGGTCAGTATGGAATCCTGTTGACTGGATTTCCTTAGCTAACTGTGAGGAGACAGCTGCTGCATCGATTGGGTCGTTACTCGTGTGCCGGGAAAGTCAGGGACTCTTGAGTGCCAGAGAAGGGCAGCCTTGAAGTGAACCGTGATTGTCGCTGTGACGAACAGGTCATTGCCCATGTGCAGCGAGGAACTGGTGATGCAATATGCCCCAAGGGGCCACGTGAACAGATTGTCGTACTGTGTATTGCCCATGTGCAATGGAAAGCTGATTCTCCTGTATGGCAGGAGGAGCCACTGTGGAGAGATTGCTATGCTGAGTGGGCTGTAGCCCATGTGCTGAGGTGACCCTGTGACTGAATGACAGGAGGGGCTACTTTGAGGAAGTCTGCCGTGCTAATTGAGTTGGAGCCTGTGCGCAGCGGAGAGGTGGTGACCCTGTACGCCAGAGAGGGTCAAACAGGACCAAGCAAGTAATGAGACCAGAATCATCACTGGAGGAGAGAGGTCATTGTGGGGAGCCCAGTCGACCTGCACCATGACTAAGGATTAGCATCAGGGCCTGCACACCACTTCCCCCCACACTCGTGGTGGGAGAACCAAAAGAACTTACTGAGCTTGGGGGAGCCAAGAAGAACCTACTGTCGCTGTGACTGCATGTGAGAAATTTGAGGACCACTGGGAGTAGCTGGCCTGAGCCATGTGCAGAGAACTTATCAGAGACAGCTGGTTCCATTATTAACCTCTTCCATGTGGGTCAATCCCTAGTTGTGATACTTGATGCTTTATGAGCCTTGGAGGACATGTTGATCAATTAACTTAATCTTGATATCAATTATCAGCCTTCTCGCCTTCAGCCTTAGCTGGCGGATGACCAACATAACTCACTGGCTGATAAAATTGTATGTTCTCCCCTGCATTACTTGTGGATTTTACCAATATGATCTTAGATCTCCTGCAGAAGTTCCAGAATTTTGTAGCAAGAGTGGTGGCTATCGTATGCAACTTGATCATTTTCCTCCAATTTAAGCAGACTCTTTTGCTTACTTTATTCAAACAAGCTCTATTTTGAGCGTTAACCTTAATTTGTAAGTCAGACGTCCGGAAAGCCAGTCTCATTAAAGTTTTCAACTTTATGTGCCTAGTAGAATCTTGAGATCTTTGGTTAGCGGGTGGCTTGAAGTCCAGCGCTATTATATGTGGTGTGCCATGCTGGCTAATTAAATGGTGCAAGTGAATCTTCAGGAATGCTGCCTCACTGTCTCTGTTTAAAGGTGTGTTAAAAATGTACCTTACATTTGTGAACCCAGATCTGTGTTATGCCAACTGTCATTCACTTGCTGCATGTTATGGGTTTGCAGTGTAATGATGTACTGGTTTACTTGATGTTTATAGCCGTATAGGACTTCCCCATGCTGTAATGGTTGCATGCTGATGAACTGTGTGCATGACAGGTGACGTTTAACCTTGTTTCAAACTCCTTGATAATAGCCTACTGTGCAGTGATGCAAATGTAGCCTGTAGCCTACCTACGTGCCATTATCCAGTGGTGGATGTGTATAACTGTATGTGTTTATTGTTCTAGGAAGATGAGATACACTGACAGTGGATATGTATGTACTGCTTAGTAGCTCTGATTTTGGACAAAAACCGACATAAATTATTGGAATTCTTTTCATTCAAATTCAAAGTAGTCTATGTGGTAATTGTCAACATCATGGACAGCTTTCAATTATATTAACATGTCAATGGACAGTTTTGAAAATAGTTTTGAAGGCACTTTGTAACCTTTGGTAAAAGAACCCACATACTGGCAGAGGAGCGAGGAATGAGAAGAAACAGCGGTGTTGGCCAAACTGACCACTTACCATTGGTGTTCTGATATTGGAAAAAAGAGGAAGCCGTTATTTCTTGGTCCATTCTAAGCACTGTAAAAATAGAAGACCTAACAGCTGCCCACTTTTTTATGGTTGTCTTAATGACCAGTTTATTCCAGTGAAGGATGGTTGTCCAAGTGTTCCCCGGGTCCCTGGTGCCAGAATGGTTGTTTGACTCCTGCAGCAACACAAGTTGTAGAGTTTATTGACTGCAGTGTGGTAACTGTTCCTGTATAGGACAAAGTAATTCAACGTGAGGATGCAGCCTTTCTGACTGTGGCAACGTTTGTTGATGCATCCCCTGTACATGATATATTGAAGACACTAGGTTGGTTTACTGCTGTTGTTTGCTTAGCTTGAATAATCTTTCTTTTAAAACGAATGGATCTCGGGGACACTTAAGACTTTGTTTCCAATTACAAACCTTCCTCTTCATCAGTTGCGAATTCACTCACATGCGCAGAGCAAAAATGAGCATACTTTATTACTTCACTAGTGGAAAGGTTTTCTTCCACCGTGGTTGTCCCCTCTTTGCCATGCCTAGCGTGAAACCACTACGCGTCATCAAAAATGTCTTTTGAACAGGAAGATAGCATCTTCATCAGAAAGTTCTTCTACCAACATTTTCCTGTGCCTGTGCCACATCACTGAGCCTGGCCTCCATATTTTCAATGCCAACAAGAAGGGGCAATTTTCTCCAGGTTGGATGACACCTTTGGTCCAGTGCTTTCTACTGATGTTGGTTATACTGGTGAACCATTAGTAGTTGTAGGAAATGTAGCAACTCAACGCTGTTTTTTTCCCTGAAGAATTTGAAATGTTTGAGCCCAGCCTCTATCCCATTGATCTCTTTTAAGTGAGAGGTTTCTTGTAGTGTCTTTTCTTTTCTCATCTGAGAAAATATTGCTTTGAGGAAAGTAATTCGTTTTTTAAGCTACAGGCAAGAGTTAATAGGAATGAGATAGTTATTTGACAAATAATACATTCTTTTATAAATATACTTGATGTTGATATACTTTCTGGGCTCATATCACTAAACACTGACATCTGACCTAAAAGTGAATTGACTTGCTCCAGCTTAGCCCTGCCAGTGCTTTGAACTGCGACCCAACTATCACAATCGACATATTACAAGGATTGGCACAATTATATCACATTTAATTATAACCATTGGCAACCTATATCCCACTTACTCCCTTTCTGTGTGAGCGAATTTAAAATTAATAAATCAGGCTGCTTAATTAATATGAATGAGGCGCAAATAAAGCAATGAATGTATATTTGACAGAACAATGTCTTTTTAAAGTTGACATGACTAGGCGTCAAATTCATTTGCAGTTTACATTGCACATCATATGGTCTCTCTGCAGCTCAAGTTAAAAAGGTGTCCACAGCCTTTTGTAAAATATTCACAATTCAAGCAGTTTTACAGTTCTGTTCCTTTTGTGTCTTAAAATGTATTTTACTTTATGTCCCTGATGTTCCTGAATGAATCCGGTACCTTATGTTGAAAATGTTCACGGTTGCTGCTGCTAGCTGTTTAAACCATGTTCCATTCATTGTTTCAGTACTTTATTCTTCAGTAGTGCAATGTCATTTCCCTTTGTAGGTTGAAGGTGGCCATTTGTTAATAATTTTCGAGGGGGTTTCTAGAGTAGCCTGTTTTACGTAATATAATTTCTACAATGTTCATTGGTTTTTGTCAATGTATCTTTATTAGTACACCCATGGTGCCACTTCACACAGTGCAAAGGGCATGAGTCTCGACTTCTCTAAACCTAAATACGATACTGGTTTTTGGAATGTGTCCCTGAAGCTTTTTCGTTTACTTCAGGCTGCAGGTTAGTCTATTTATTTACTTTTTTTTCTGGACTTTCCTTGCTTTTAAAACTGCTAAGTTTCTATGGCAGCTTGCTCTTTAACTCTGTATTTGCCTTGTGCTAGATTGTATTTGGTTCTGGCAGAATAGAGTTCAGTCTCTATATCCTTATGCTAATAACCATTTATTAGCACTTTGAGAATCGTTTGCATTCTGATAGCAACTGATTATTTTTGCCTTCTGTAATTATTCTAAATTGTAAATAAACCATCAGGGTTTTGACTTTGAACCTTATCTGGTGTAAATGATTTGGCTTGGTTTATTTTTATCTCTGTTCCGGGGTCATCACCCTTTGGAAGCTACACAAGCACCCAATCCTGACAATGAGCGCTTAGAATAACCATTTAGTGTCAAATGAATTTGGGAAAACAGAAATAGCACCTATATTTGTCACCGCCAGTTACTGACAATATGTGATAGTAACTACTATTCGATCACATTTGCCATAGAAAATAATCTCAAAATTCTAGTGAAAAAGGAAACATTTTAATGGGATAATGGGTCTGGCATGCACCACAAATGGTAACGGCTTATAGTTTCAACCTTCAACCTTCATCCCTGCTCCTTCCCCACATCCCTCACACATTCCTAACATCAAGAAATAACTTACACTTTAGAAACATCATCATATCATTTCAAATATAGTTAAATAATGAAATAGCCTGATTTGGATTTAAAAACAAAAGATCCAGAGAGCAAAATGAAGATTGACGACCTTCCGCTCATGAAAATATCCAATTCAACACTTCCATGCTGTAATTCATAACTGGAAGTGAAGTGGCATAGCATCTGTACATCAAACTGCAGTTCCTCTTCTTGCCTTTATTTCTCTTCCTCCTCAACAAGCACATGAGTTTCGGAAGTAACTATTTTGAAGCCCTCTATTATCTTCTCACTGACAAAGAGAGTAATTTCCATTTGCCCAGATTTGGTTTAAACGCGTTCAATCTCCTGCTGCACTTTCACACACCGACACGGGTTTTGATTCACCTTGTATAATTATTCATCATTCACCAGCATTACTTCTGAACATGCTTCATTTTCTCTCACACTTAATCCACCCTTCTGGTACAATACAACGGTTCTAAGATTCCACCTTTCACCATTTTCAAGAACAACGGAAAATCTATGTACATGCTAAATCATAAAGGGAGCACAACATTTTGACAAAGACCGCTTCTAATGCATCCTAACTTGATCGTTACCCAATGATCCAATCTGAATCCAAAGTTTCACCTTTCCTTCAGAATTTCTGAACTCCTGCCATCAGAAGAAACCCAATCCTACAACCAAGCTGGAAAAAACGTAGTACCTGGGACACATCCACGCATTTCTTCTAATAGAGACTTCCGTGTGACACTATTGGCAGTGGTGCGATATGCTCATACCATATCTGACACAATTTTTTTATACAAAACAATCATTAGCTAATACCGATCAATCAATCAATCAATGGCTTTTAAAGCGTGATACTCGCCTGTAAGGGTCTCAAGGCACTGGAGGGGGAGGGAAGGAGAGCTGCTGGTCCATTGAAGGCCCTTTGGTTCAGTCGAAGAGCCAGGTCTTGATGTCCTTCCTGAATTGAGGCAGTAATGGCTATTGCCTGAGGTGGAGAGGCACGGTGTTCCAGGTCGTCGCTGAGAGGTAGGGTAAGGATCTTCCTAGTGCTGTGGTCTTGCGGATATGTGGGACGGTAGCCAGGGCCATTTGGGCGGAACCCAAGTCTCTGGTGGACACAAGGAATGTGGGGCGGTGGTTGAGGTACGCAGGTGCCGTGCCGTGCAGGGCTTTGTAGGCGTGTGTGAGGAGCTTGAAGGTGAATGCCATTTAGAAGGTCTCCTTGGCTAATCTGTTAGGACTCTCAGCCATACCATTTCTATCAGGATTGTACAGAGACATGTGATTATGCTTAATGCCACAACCCCTCAAAAACTTAGACATCTCCACATAAGTGAGCTGGGTCCCATTATCAGTAATTAGAATGGATGTCACCTCTTCCTCAGCAGAGACTGCTTCCAAAGCATTTATGGCATTCTTGGTCATATTTCCCTCATAAACTTCACAAGTAACAATTTTGAATGAACATCAACAATTGCCATACCAAACCTAAAACCATGTCTCTACCCACTAAATGGTCCAATAAAATCTAAGAACACGGTATGCCATGACATGACAAACTTAGATCCACAATACAATCTTCAATGGATTTGTAGCACACATTCAACCTTTTCTCACTTTCTTTGCAAACACTACACCTTTTTGCCCACAAACTAACCTAGTCATCTACTCCAGGCCACTAAAATTCTTCTTTGAGGGCCCAATTTAAGTTTTGGTCGACGGAGTAGTCACCATTTGCCTGGCGAAGAACTTTATGTCCTCTAGGTCGTGACTACACAGCCCGCCAAATTTATGAATGACCATCTAGCAGACAGTCATTTATAAAGGCACAGGCAGGAACCGCTATCACCGTGGATACTGTCAGTGCATTTTATTGTTTGTTACAGGGCTGCGTCAGAGGACCTCTTTCTTTCCACAGACAGACAACTCATCCGAAAACTTCACTAATGGTCTCCCTGACAATGAAAATATACTTCTCTCTCACAAACTGCATTAACCATCCACATAACCTGTTTTACTATGAAATCAGAATCCATTTCTTCCTCCCATTCCTCATATGTGAATGCACCTGAGCCACAATTAAACACATATTGCACAGAAGCAGGAGCTCCTTCATTCCCATTGGCAACTACAGAAGGGCCCATCTACTAACTCCCAATATAAAGGCAAGAGCCATAGACAATCGGCTTAGGCATTCTTACAACCTTGAATAAACTCTATAGTATACCAAATCTGGTCATTTGACAGCCAATATGGTTAATCTCACTGATCCTTTGCCAGCCCTTTCGGGTAACAAGATTTTCATTAAAGGTTTATGGTCAGTTTGTAATACATATTGAGTGCTTTACAAATATATGCAAACATATTCTGCCTCCCAAGGTGCTGCTAAGGCTTCCTGTTTGAGAACGGAAAAATACCTTTCTAAAATGGTAAGGGAGTGTGGTGCAAATGCCACTGTTTTTTCTTTCTTGGTGTGAATATGAGATAACACTGCATCAATCCCAAAGGTGCTAACATCCACCCTGAGAATATATTTAAGTCTAGTATCAAAAGGCACGAAAATACCTGCTCTCCAAATTTCACTTTAAATTGTTTCAAAACATTTTCGTTGTTCCTCCTCCTGCTGGAATTAATTACACTTTCTTAACAATTTATTAGAAATTCTGTTTTACCAGCAATGCATCCCACAAGCTTAGCGTAGCACTCAATGAGTCCCATGAAAGACCGCAACTAATCCTTATATTTTGGTCAAGGTGCAAATTTAATGGCATTTAAAAATGGCTATGTTTGGCTTTTATTCTCTCAGCTGAAATGGTATACTACAAATATTCAACCTGATCTACCAAAAATGTTAATTTTTTGCGGACAAAAAGTAATCCTGATTTGTTTAAAACATGTCTATGCACTAAATGTTTTATTTCTTTTATTTGCAGAGTTTTATATAGCGCTGGCTAGACGTGGAGGTATCAGAGCGCTTTACATGAGGATCAGCGAGTTACCAGTTACAAAATAGACATCAGTTACAGGAGCCAAGTATAAACATAGGAGAAAAACAGTGATTACATAATAACAAGAGTTATTAGCTCATAGCATAACCAAGACACACGTCAAATGGGAAATGGAAGGTAGAGGGGAATGGTAAAAAGGAATAAGGAATGCAGATCGTGTCAAGGCATACCAGAAAAGGGGAAAGTACTTCAGGGGGACAAAACAGACAAAGTGAAAGACCGGAAAAAAAGGCTCGGGGTCAACAATCCAAAACATCCTGTGTGTCGGTGAAAGTATATGGTGGGAGGGGTGTAGGCGACCTAAGGAGGGGAGGAGGCGGGGGAGGGAAGGAAACACAACAGAGAGACGAGGAACTATGTCCAATGCCCGGCTGGGTAGGTGCAGGCCGAGGGGGTGAACCAGGGCCAAACTCCTCTATAGCTGCCTAAACAGCTCCACGGGGCATCGGCCATGTTGCTCGGGCCCCGCGGTCAGTAAAACATTCAAATAGTTTCCACCCGGGGGGGCATCGTCATAGATTCCATAGGCCGCACCAGTCCTGGAGTTACTGGGAAGTGCCGCTCGACTCCATGAGAGCCGAGCACGCCACCGTAGTCCCTTGGTCTAGACAAGGGTTGCTCACCACCGCTATCAGAACTTTTAAAAGCCAACGGGTGAAGCTGAGTCAATCACCAGTCAGGTGTGACTCGGATAAGCTTGTCTGCCTCCCGCTGAATCTCTCACATGCCCCAAATACCTTGACTCTTGGGGTAGGCGGGCCCTAGAAAGATTGTGGCCTAAGTAAGAGTAGATGTAAGAGGAGGTGCTTACTTGATGATTTTAGGTGAGACAATTTAAGGCCAGTTGATCTAGTCCAACTGCTGCACTTCTCGAACTCGTTCATTTTCCGTGGTCGCCCGCCATCTTAGGTATAGGCAGCATGGTCAGGCAAGTCGGGGAATTGCAACAAGGTGGATCGAAGAATGGCCAAAGAGGACTTGACATATTAATTTGAGCTACTTGGTCCTGCAGGGTAAGTCAGATATACCACCTGGTTCCACCTGGATCCGTGTGCTGCTCTGTCTATTTATGCTGCTCACGCTTAAATTGCAAAGAGAGCAGCCATCTTGAGGCCAGGCATTTGAATTAGGCAGATAGGAGACTTTGTGGTGCGATGGGAAAGGATTGTGAGCTAAGTAAGAGTAGATGCAAGAGTAGGTGCTTACTTGGTCCTCCTGGCTAATCGGTTTGATGCCGGTTGATCAAGTTCACCTACCAGACTTCTGGATCGCGTTCATTTTGCGGTGACAGCCGCCATTTTAGGAACAGGCATCAAGGTCAGGCAAGTTGGAGAAATGCAGCGAGGTGGATTAGCAAAAGGCCAAAATAAAACAAAAGGTACTGCAGGGTAAATCAGGTCTGCCGACAGGAGCTGTGTGCATACGATCGCTAGTTGAGCCAGATTAATCACATCGGGGCTTGCATGTAGAAGTTTGTCTCTGGTGATCCGACCCTCGCTGCTGTGTTGATGTCCTGTTCCCTTGTGTGTCGTCTCGCGCTCGTGAGCTTGTTCTTCAGATGTTACAAGTAGAATCGCGGGAATCAGACAGCCAAAAAGCCTATCGTCCATTAGAACCCCAGGTGAGTGAAAAGATCCGAGGAGGGGGTATATTCAATAGGATTATCACCAAAAGGCAATACCTGGCCAGGGAGCTCCCGGGCGGACCTCCTCACCCGTCGGCTATCTTGGGCATCCATCCATGCCTAAGAAGGATCGCAGCATAGGTACATCTTTGGGGGACAAATGTGCCCAAACAATTTGAGTTTGGTTTTGTGAAACTCACACTTTTCTGCATTTAAAATGTGCCCTGCAGCAGCGAGCAGACAGCATACTTGTTTAAGAGGTTTGTCATGATCCTTTAATGTGGCCCCAAACACTAATATATCATCACCGTAGTTAAAAGCATGTGTGACGAGTTGAATTATTCGGTGAATGACATCCTGAAAGATTTCGGCAGTCGACGACAGACCAAAGCCGAGTCTTTTGTAACAAACCAACATGAGTTGAAAATGTGGTATTGTACCTACAGTCCTCTTCGAGTCTAGTTGATGGTATCCTTTGTTCACATCAACACAGGTGAATACTTTGGCACCTTTGGCTGTGCAATCAAGTCCCCTATGTGTGGATCTGGATAGCTTTCTCTTTCAATTGCTTTGTTGGCCCTGGCGCATATCAACAAAAATGCGCACTGCACCTCCACTGTCCTTGTTTGGCAACATCACAATGGGTGAAACCCATGGTGTTGGACCAGTAAAGCGCTCAATGATGTCATGCTTTAATAATGTTTCTAGTTCTTCCTCAATGGCCTCCTGTAAATGAAAAGCAATTCGACATTGTTGCTGAGCAACAGGTCGAATGTCCTCATTATTGTGAAGTTGCACTTTCATTGTCTTGAGTTTCCATAGTCCATGAAACAACTACGGGAATTGACTTATTATTTCAGAATGTGCATTAAGGTTGTAGTAGATGGATATCAGTCCCATGTCAGTAGCAGTGCTGAAATTGAGAATACATGCACTCGACAAAGTACCTTGGAGGACATGAATTGGTGCTTGTACTGTCGTTTTCTTATGGTGGCTACGATTGACCCTTGACTTTGCAATGGCATAGAAGCAACCCATGTGTACATCTTCATTTTCAATGGCATAGACATGGAATCAGAGACAGTTCGTTGTATTTTTCTGACAGCATGATTTTGATCGACGCGCCACTGTCTATAATAAAAGTAGTAGGGCAACCAAATTCTGTTGCTCAAGTGTTTTGCCATACACTGAAAGGTGATCCTGAAATAAGACAATATTATGCAATCCTCTTAAGATTTCAGTCATCATTCTCTGGAAAACACTTGCAGCTGAGGTTAAGCCAATAGGCAGAGGAGTAAATTGCAATGTACCCTCCATCATGATAAAAGCTGTCAATGATTTAGATTTTTCATGTAAACTAATTCGGTGACACATACTTTTCAAATCTAACATTAAAAAATACTTTTCCCTTTCCAAGGGCAATACCAATTTGTTAATATTTGGTAATGGAAAGGTATCTACTACAATAGTCTGATTTAAAGACCTAAGGTCCATATAACATCTCTACCGACAATCCTCCTTCTGTGTGATAACAACAAGCAAATTCCAGCTAGAGCCTTCTACTCACTCAATGATGCCACCATCAAGCATCTCGTTCAACATTTTCTTTACCACCTCATGTACAACTAGTGGAACCAATCTCGCTTTTTTGTTGTACAGGAATAGCATTGTGTTTAAGTACGATCTTAAGAAAATACCCTTTGAGACATCTGAGTTTCTCGTTAAACACATCTCCAACACCATTTCAGGTATCATCTAAACTCATATTCTCCACAACAAAGACCTGATTGGGCACTCTTGGATTTATTGTAATGTGTAGCTCAAACTGATGCATCCATCCTAAAATGGGGGAACCATTCACTGCTACATAAACTTTACCTTCCACTTCACATTTCTCAAACCTTATAGTAGCTGACATATATCCCAAACTATCTATGGTTACTCCTTGATACCAATCAGGACATATATCCTTCAAAAGAAGGATCTTCACTGCCTACCCTGTGTTTATTATCAATCAATCAATCAATAAATGCTTTATTCGATTTTAAAAGATAATAAAATTATAAAAGCACAAAATTCAATAAGATCAAATCATTTTAAAAAAATGACATTAAAATATCTTAATAAAATACAGCTATTCCAATTATACATAATTTTACAGCATAAGGGTTAACAGGTTAAACTTCTTCTTTTCCTCATTATACTCTTCAAGAGCCCCGTCATAGCTCCAAGACAATACACATTGTCCAATAATTTTTAAAAAAGAAATGCCGGACGACATTGCTGCCAGCCTCCCTGCTTTAAAATAAGCTTAATCCATCTGGCTCTTTCTTTAACATAAAATTTACAAAATAAAACAACGTGCATTGTAGATTGTGAAGCAATGTTGTCACAAGGACAAAGGCAGAGTTTCCTAGACCAATCCTTTACAGTATGAAAAGAAACCAGGCGATGGAAACAATCAAATCTGAGCCTTGTCAGTATGTATCTATCAAATTCCTGTAAACAGCATACTAATTATTATCACTCACCACACCAACCTCACTGTTATTGTTCTTCTTACACAAGGGTGCAAAATGGCCTTTGCGGCCACATTTTTTCAAATCCTTATTGATAGCAATGCATCCTTTGGATTCTGATCCATGAAACAAGCTACCACACCTATTATATCCTTTTGAATAAAAATTGTTAGGAACCTCAGACGTAACCACTGTTAGTAGATTTCAGCACAGCATTAACCTATGGATCTTTATTCTCTTTAGACCTTCTCACTTCTACGACAGTTACTTCACTCCCCTGTCTCTCCCTTTTTCCTAATTTCTTCATACAGTACTCTGACTCTTCAACAACTTTTGCAATGGTTCCAGCATCTCTGAGAGTGGGCTCTTTGACTGCTCATAGACGCTCTTGAACTTTTTTACTTCAACACTGTACTATAAGTGGATCACAAATAAGTTCATCTGTCATCATCCCAAAAGGGCCTTCTACTAAGATGTCCCGAAGTCTGGCCACTAACACATCTCTTGACTTAACAGACAGGGAACTTAACAGTAATGCTTTTTTCCTAGAGGGGGAAAATTGTGAGCATTCAAAGATGCAATATAGTTCTCCGACTTTTCTACCCAGTTCTGTGGATGCTAGCTTCAGATTATTGCTAGGTGGTAATTACTGCTAGGTTTCAAAATAGCAATCATACCTCCCTTTGAACAGAGCAAGTGCCATAAGGCATCAAGAGGGCCTACCAACTCCACTCTTCAAGAAGCTGGCTCTGAATCCTATGTATCTTGCTAACGTCTGCCTAATCTCCATTTTGCCATAACTGTCCAATTTACTGGAGTCTGCTTTTACTACACACCTTTGATGTTTGAGCCAAAGGAGAGAATTTTTAGCCCTTTCAAGGCACCTTTTCGACAAGGGATGGAAACAGAAATAATCCTTTTAGTCGTAACTGATTCGATTACAATGGTGGCAAAGGAAAGGGATGTATCAGCTATTATACTGCTGAATGTCTCTGTGGCATTCAACACCAGGGACATCCCATTCTGATATGCTATTTGAGGGAGTATGATTTCACTGGAACTGTCCTGTAATGGATTGCCTCCTCTTTGCCCAACCATTCCCAGCAGATGGTTCTTGGCCCACCTAAGTCATAGCCATGTAAAATAACTAGGGAGAAGTGACAAGAGAGATCTTATTCAAGTCCTTTCCTCTTCAACATCTTCAATAGCCCATAGGTTAGAGCCCTCAGGTCCAAAGTCAGGCTGGGCGAGCGTGTGGGTAAAGACTGGGATGGGGGGAAAATGAGGAAGGGGAGTCCTTTTTAAGGACAGTTTCCCTCACTCACCAGAGGTGTCATGCTTCATCATAGGGATACCTCCTCGGGTCACAAACCTAGTCGTGATGCTGGCTACTAACCCCTTGCTGCGGAGAGGAGCTCAGGGATGTTTTCAAGAGAGGGGTTTTCTTAAAACCCAATGTGAGCATGATGTGTGTTGTAGGGAGTGCAGTGCTTAAGAAATAGTGGTTTAAAACTAGCTACGAGGTTAGCCAGACATAGTTTATTATTGATACCTGGTGCTAGGATTAAAAGCAGATAGTGGGTGGTGTAACTGCCAACATTAGAGGCAGCTGCAGTAGGAAGTGATCGACATGTTTCAGCCTCTTGACCTATAGGAGTGTCTTGGCTTTCATCAGGATCTCTTACTAGCTACTGCTAAACGTGAGTGATCACAATACTAAGTGATGAAAAGGAAAAAAAGAAAACGTCGGTGTGTAATACTAAATCAGTGATCCGGCAGTTCAACAGATTCACCGGTAAAACCTGTGGTGAAACAAAAGACAACAAACCGCGCAGTTAAAAGAGTATGGGAAGGTACAGCATAGTTGAACCACACTCTTGCACAGCAAAGAGACAATTAAATGTACATTGTACGTGATTGGTCAGCAGAACTAGCGTGACAAGAGCCTTAGGTACATACGCCAATCCAACCTAATGAGTAAAGGTGGGGCGTTAGAGTATAAAAAGGTTTAGGCTTGATTATAGCGAGGACAAGTATACATTGTATGAGCAATCAGTAAATTGGGCTGACTTTATTAGTTGATCTAAAAAAAAATCGTAATAAATCATCCGCAGTAGAATTCCAAAAAGGGGCAACCGGCTGAATGAGAGCACAAGAGCATGCGTCAGGCAGGGCCGCTAGTGTGAAAGGGGTCTTGCCCTGGACTGGTGGTCTTATGGTGCTTGATGATAAGTCAAACCTCTGGTGAAGAACAGTATAAAGAAACAAACAAGGCAGTCATGACCCCTAACAGGGTGCCCAAAAAAAGTAGGGGCAGAGCATCAAAGCCTTGGTCAAAGGTGTACAAACGTATGAAGGAGATATACAGGACACGTGCCTGGCCAAACCAAAATTGGAATACCGTGCCAGAGGGCGGGGGGGGAGCAGGAAGCATAAAAATATGCTCAGAATAGATCCGCCACAGCAACCATCATTATGCAGGCCCCAAAACGATCCAAGCGTGGCCTACCAAACCCGGACTGTCGCCTTACTGAGCGCAATGAAAAAACCGGGGGCGGGGCGTGAACGGAATGTGCATCCGAGTGCTGATTAAAGCAGACCGGCAGACAAGCATGATTAATAAAATAATTCACAGCACTGCAATTCCATTGTCAGTCCGGGGATGGAGGAAGATTTTAGACCATTAGCACTACGGCAAAAGTTTTTCGGCGAGTGCTTTATCAGTGAGAGGCCCCCCAAAAACAGCGTAGAGGCAGGACACCACATGAGCGCACTAGCAGGGCATTTATACAGAAGCAAATACATAGCCCTGTGCGTTATCAGCCCGGAATGGAGGGAAACCACAGACCCTGGGGGCTGCAGGGAAAGCTTGTGGAGTTAGAGCCCCCCTGGATCGGTGAGAAAGCAAGACGCAACATTAGCGTGTGGGCGGGTCACTCATAAACACAAGAGGGCGGCAAACTGAAGGCTGCCAACAGGCACTTACCGCTCAGCTTGAGCGTGGGGTCATATGCATATCTCCACCAGATAGGAAGGAAAGCCTGCTGGAGGATGATCGACTTATATAGTCAGCTTGAACTATGACCTGGGGACTGCTTCCTGGAAGCGGCGCCAGGCATGCTGGGGGTTGTGGTTCTCTGAGGTTAGAATAAAAAAAACTGAGATGGGTAATTGCTGTTGAAGTTTATAGAAATACAGAAGGGAGTGTCACTTGACATTGATGGCATTAGTTATGGAGTGATATACTGACACTGTAACCGAAACAGGAAACAGGAAATGTCGCTTATTGTTGATGAAACTTGGTAATAAGGCGACTTCGAGACAGTCTGGATAACATGAGGAATGAGTGCAAAGTTCCCAGACATGTATCCAGGTGGTGCAGCATGACGATCATGTACAAAGATTCTCAGTAAGGCATTTCAGTGGCGCCCTGAATGTTAAGGGGAAGGTTGCTTAGTGTCATGTAAAGCTGGGTAGTGCAACATGAGTGGCTCAGTGGAGATTCAGTGTCATTGGTATACTGTGGCACATGGATGTCACCCAAGGAAATTCGGAATGCCCTACAAGCTGAAGGGACTAGGTGAGTGACAGCCACGGTATGTCATCATTTAACCCATTTCTAGATGTACCTGGTCTAAACACCCATCTTTGTTCGATTTGCAGCAGTTTTTTTGTGAGTGGCTTGGTGGAGAGTCAGTGTCATTAGTTTACTGTGGCACATAGATGTCACCCAGGGATATTCTAGAAGCTGAAGGGACTAGGTGAGTGACAGCCACGGTATGTCATCATTTATCCCATTTCTAGATGTACTTAATCTAAACACCCATTATTGTTTGATTCGCAGCAGTTTTTTTGTGATGGGTGTAGTCGCGTTAAGGTTGGGTTTGTCAAATACTGCCTGGTGATTCATTTGAAAAAAATGTTTTTTTAGTTTAGTTGTTTATTTGGCACATCTGATGGTGCTCTTGTGTTCCAGGATGCGTGTTCGTTATTTCCGTGTGGTCATCCCTACGTATCTTAAGCCACAGGGACAGGTAATGAGGTAAACCACCCTTTCACTATTACAATTGGTGTGGTGTCTAAGTTCCCAAGGTTTTCCTGTGCCGATGTCAATGGTCTTGGTTACTGTTGTTTGTACGCAAGCTGCTCACGTCCCACACGGTAAGTGTCCCTGGACAGGTGGAAGATCCCACAAGGTGTTCTGTCAGTGAAGGGCCACCGGTGGCGATCGGGCATGTACCAATCTGTCTCTTAGATTGCGTCCCCATTTGAATGCAAATAAGGGTTTTTCCAAAGTCAGCAGGCCTTTATTCAAGATGTTCCAATCCCGATTGCTGGATTTCTTGACCTCGTTAGAGAGGGAACTGAAGGTGTTAACACAGACTAATCTCATTTGCAGTTGTCTGTTGGGGATGGTGTCCAACAGGGCATCACTGTTATTATTCAGTGCTCGTTTTACTGTGGGAGAGCCTCATAAGCTGGGACTCACCCACAGGGAACTCATGATGAAATAGACTGCATGTGGATTTCTTTGGTGCCCGCCTTGTGAGAGAAGGCCGCTGCGCTGCAGCCAGGGTAAGGGGCACCAGACTGGTTACATATAGACACTTGTTCACACATGTGTGCATCTGTGTAAAGGCTGCGCGGGGGAGATACCTGTCGTTTGCAGCCCAGGAGCAGGTACAGATAGAATGGTGTGGCAGGAATTATGCAGAGTTGGGTGGTGACATGGAATAGGCTTTATAATGTGGGGAGACACGTGTAAGAGAAAGTCAGTGTGCTTTACTATTTCACTGTAGGAACACTTCATTACTCTCCTATGAAGATATCGATCACATGGGTTAGTTTCACTTCCCTAGGGCCTACAAATTCCAGACATGCACCAAAGTACACTGTAATTTGTGTAAAAATAAGTACTCTACTGAGTCCAAAGCCATATCTGTACTGCTTATGGGTCATCCAGAAATGTCATATTCCTCTGACTCATAACCAGAGCCTGGCCGGGTGTGACCGTGCCAGGCTGGATTAATTACCTTCCTCCCTAAGCTGAAGCATGAGAGGCCTAGCCCTTCACTGCAAGCATTCCAAGGGTGAAGTTCTTCTCTCCAGGAGGGAGAGATGGGGGTGAAGCTGCAGGTTATCCATCAGCAGCTGTCACGCAGTGCCAGGCACCAGGCTTGCTCCGGGCCCTGGCTATGAAGTCAGCAAAGGGGGGAAGGGGGCTTTTCAGAGACCATGTGGCATGAGACTCCTGGACGACACCATTTTGAAGTATCCCAGAGGCCTGTGCAGGAAGGAGAGATCAGGGGCAGAAAGGTGATGTATCGCTGCAGAATAGGGCAGACGTGCCTTTCTGCCAGCTCCCTCCAATTTCTTTTAAAAGGTATTGCACAGGAAGAGGATCTCTCTCTGGGATGTGGTCTTGCTGAGAAAGACTGGTGCTGGAGCCTGGCGTCATGGGCAGTTGGAAGGAGGAACCCCCTGACTGTCCCAGGTCCCTGGACTGAGCCTTTGAGGTAGTCCAGGGACACTGAGGAGAAGCCTGGGCCTCTGTGCAAGGGGAAGAGAGGCCCAGAAGGAGAGCCAGGTGAAAGGCTGGCGCAGGGAGCCAGTGAAGACATCTCCTTGCCGAGTCATCCTCTTGGAGACAAGGAGGGTGTTGAAGCGTGTTCCAGTTGGCTAAGGCTGGCCACCAGGAGCAAGAAGAGGCCAAGATTGTGAAAATAAATCCCCTGGGGGCTGAGATATATAACCAATCTCTTCACAACGAAATAGACAGGCACCAACTCCGTGAGGATTAAACAAGAATATTTAATTTATTAACAAAAAGAGGGCCACAACACGTTTCGACGGCAAGCCGCCTTTGTCACACCGCCAGGCTTATCTCACATCAATCATTACATACCCAAGTCGCTTGAAAGGTTGTCACAGCAACCGCGCTCGTAATAGACATAAAAGTGGTAATCCAGAACAATGTTTTGAGTAAATGAAAAAGTGCAAAATATTTAGAAAAAATGTCACGAGCACAACATGGTGACAAAACATATCTATGAAACAATTTAAAAAACATGAGAAACATAAAGAAAACGGCTGCTGTTGTACAATAGATCTGGCCAACAGACTATAAATATCACAGTTCTCTTGTGCTTTTATCACATACAGATTCTTAAATGGATTAGACAACCCCCCAGACACCATAATTCTTAGTGAGTGCTCCATGTGCAAACGTTCAAACAGTTTGGGTCAGTTGTAAGCTAAATGAAAAAATATATTTGTATTAGTTACATGTATTTAAACTAGCTACACAGAATTGTAGGATACACATACCTCAATAATGTTTCAATAATAACACATTATGTCAGAAAACAACAGCCCCAGTGAGCCTATGGAGTCAGAAAAAACAAGGTAAGCATACTGCCCAAGTGGGCCAACTGTAAACCAAACAAGTAACAACGCAATTAGGGCATTTAGATATTAAAAAAGAGAGAACAGGGCATGGGGGTGTATAGTCTTAAGCAACCTCGAGATGAATACAAACAAATGAAAAGGGAAAGCCTGCGGTAGAATGGAGAGCTAGGCAGGGAGCAGGACAACCAGCGGGAATCTATGAATGCGTAGAGAGAGCTTCGTGAGCGTTCATGCCATGGGGGATCTTAGAATTAAGGAGAATGATATAACTGGATTCAAGTCTCCGGAGTGCTAGCAGTCTATTCCCCCCTCTAGGATTCTTAGGGACAGTGTCAATCACAAAATACGAAAGATCACTAGTATTTCCTCCATGGCATGTGTTTATATGTCGAGCAACTGGGTAGTTGTGGTCATCATTGCTGATGGCCCTCAAGTGTTGAAGAATGTGGACATGTACAGGGTGTATAGTGCTACCTCCATATTGCTTCATGCACGTGCATTGTAAAACATATACTGCAAAATCGCTCTTGCACGTATAAGCACCTCTGATAACAAAAGAGATTGTCTAAAAGGTATCTTAATCTCTTTGGTGCTAATTCCATAATGGCAGGTTCTACATTTGGAACACTTTAGAAAGCCCCTGTGGGTCTTAAGCCAATTGGTACCTTTGTCACAACTAGGCGCATTGCGAACAAGTTCTTGACGCATGGATTTAGGGCGCCTGAAAGAGATGGGGGGTACTCTCGGTATTTTAGATCCAAGTACCGGGTCACTATGCATAATTTGCCAGTGTTTGTAAAGCATTTTACGTAGAGTCGCATAGTAAGTATTGTATCCCGTTATGAATCTGGGAGTACCTGACTCTGTTTTCTTTTTTTCTTTTAAATTCCTTTCAGCCGAAGGGAACAGAAGATTTTGTCTTTCTATCTTCTTTGTTTTAGCATGAGCTATCTCAAGTGTGGTTGAACTATAACCACGAGATTCAAGTCTTTCAAAGAGATTACTAGTAGCTGTGGTTAAACTGATTTTGGTGCTGCAGTTACGCTTCATCCAAAGGAATTCTGCGTAAGGGATACTCTCCTTCAGTTTAATAGGATGGAAGCTACTAGAATGTAAAATAAAATTACCTGACATCGGTTTCCTAGATGTTTTAGATTGAATTTTACCTTTTCAATAAAGATTTCAAGATCTAAAAAATGTATCTTTTCAGTGCTGATGTTACATGTAAAGGTTAAATTCAGAAAATTCTCATTAATTTCATGTGCTGATTCCTCAGTGCCCTGTCACAAAATAAATAAATCATCAATATAGCGTACATATAGCAAAACATTGTTAGTCATGGCTTCTTTGTGTGAGGTCATGATTACTTGCTCCTCCCACCAGCCCATATGCAAATTAGCATAGCTGGGGGCGAAGAAGGTACCCATGGCAGTGCCACAAAGTTGTTTATAAACCAACTTCAAAATTGAAAATGTTGCTATCCAACCACCACTCAGCCATTTCTAGTAGCATAGTTGTGTGTAGGTAGTAATACACAGGTCTTTTCCCCAGATAGTATTTGAGGGTATTTAGTCCATCTTTATGTCTGATGCTCGTGTATAATGAGTTGACATCTAAAGTCATCGGAACATAGTTATCTTTCCATTGAATATCATAGATCTTAGTAAGGAAATCTCCTGTATCTTTTATAAAAGATGGGAGTTCACACACATGTTGTTGCAGAAAGAAATCTATGTATTTGGACAAATTTTCAAACAATCTCCCTATAGGTATTCCAGGGGGATCAGTGGCGTTTTTATGAATTTTAGTTAATAAGTACAACAGGGGTGTGACTGGGTAATCAGTTTTGAGAAATTCTAGTTCATGTTTAGATAAAAGTCCTTTAGATCTTCACTCATAGAGCGCTTTATGAAATTTCTATTTTAAATTAATTATGGTAGTCTGGCTTATTCTGCAATAACATTCTTTGTCTTGAAGTTGTTTAAGTGCTTCGATATTATATTTTTCTAAATGGCCATAGCACCACATAACCGCCCTTGTCGGACCATCTCACATCAGATTGTCAGAAAAGATGTCAAGTCCATCTCTGGGCATATTAGGTAAAGACACTGACTTGGGTTTGTAGGGAGTACGAATGCTACCATAAATATCCAAACCTGAAGCAGATGCAAGCATATCAGAAGATATTCTTAGTGATTCATCCCCAGATTCTATTTCAGCCAAGTCGTGTAGAAGTGTCATATCTTCCACATTTAAATTCATAAATTGTTCGTTTGCATTAGTGGTAAATCCTAGGTTCGGTGAATTGTTGGAAACATTCATAAAGTATGTTTGTAATTTGAGTTTACGCACAAAATGAAAAACGTCTATCCGTGTTTGGACATAGTCAAAGTTTGTGGGTGCGCACCATGTGAGGCCAAGAGCGAGAATGTTCTCTTCTTCCTAAGATAGTGCCATGTCAGTGAAGTTTATTACTGTGTTATCAATATTATCCATTAATATTGCCTCCTTTTCGTACATCTGTTGTTCTGTTTCGTTGATGTACCTGCGCTGTCTGCCTCATCGCCTGTTTTTGCGCCTCCTGCTCTTTGTCCACGTCCCTTGTTTGGTTGATCTTGTTTTGGAGGTCGGGGTCGCCGGTGCATAGTACGTTCTAGTCGTAAAAAACCACGTTCTTGGATTACCGAAGGTGTCTGGTCTGTAGTGATCTCTTCTAAGTCAGATTCCACCTCAGAGCTGAGCTCAGAGACACTGGGGTCTACAGATGTTGTCGGTACATTAGCCACTGTGGATAATTGCTGCCTGTGGATATTCTCAAACTTTTTAGAAAAAGTATACATTTTGCCATTCTGATAGTCCCACTTATCTCTTTGAAATTGTGTTGCTTTTCTTTCCTTTATCGATTGTTCATGTTTGGTTAGACGTTTCTGCATTTCCATTTCCAATTTGGCAACCTCCTCTTTATTTGAGAATTGTTCCATATATATATATATATATATATATTGCCTACTGGCAGTTGCCAGTAGCTAGTTATAGATAGGACCTAGTTTCCATAGGAAAAGCGTTTTTTGTTTTGCCAGAACTTTGGCTCCATTTGACGAATCTTCACGAAATTTTCAAAAAAAGCTTCCCTCTCACATCAGCTGCTGTCTTAAAAGTTCCGGATGATTCATCAAGTAGGGATCGAGAAAAGGGGGGGGGGTACCAAAATGCATTTTTCCCATTCAATTTCCCATTGGTAAAAGCATGCGTGTGTTTGATAGTGCGGTAATGTCATACAACCGAGAAGAAGCAGCTCGTCATGCATTTTGCCTCAATTACAGGACAGATTTTAAAGTTGCTTTCTAGAAAGCTGCTCACTGATGAATTTTTGAACTCCTGTGCCTTAAAAAGAAAATGGAAACACCATATCCTATTCAGTGATGCACGTTTTTCCATAAGAACATTAATGCTAGACTAAGCTCCATTTGGGTCTTGCGTTAATGTCTGCCTTAGTAGTGAGGCTCAGGGAAGGTTTCAAGCGAGAAAGGGTGTGAAGGAGGAGTTGAGGATGCACCTAATCTAAATCCAGAAAATGAAGAAGTATTCCTCATCTTGGAGGAGCACTAATAGCTCTTCATTTGGAAGATTGTTGTGGAAATGTGTGGCTAGTGATGGACTATGGAATTAGAAGTCATGACTTGTAGTGGGTGAATTTTGGACATGTTGGCTCACAGAATATGGATAATCAATAAGAGTAGACTTCTAAAGCTGTTCTTTTTCTTTACTTACGAGTTCCCTTTTTGTGCACAGTGATTCTTGCATGGAAACAGGGTCATATGATATGCGCATTGTTTTTGGTTTGTGAATTTGCTGCTGGTAATTATGTGAGAAAGCAAAAGACACACAATTGATGGACGGAATGCAGAACAAATCAAACCATTCACTCCCAGTCAAGAGGTCTGGGTTAAATCCATCATTCTTTTGCTCACCATGCCACCCCAGTTTAGACCTCGTCATATGCAAATCAGTCTTGATCCTGTGCCTCATGGGAACAGTCCAGCCCTAACTGCCAAGGCAGGTCCTCCCTGGACCGGAAACAAGCATCCTAGGAACGGTTTCGGGGTTTCACCCCTCTTCGGCCAGGATAGCTTGATTCCAGTGGCACAGTGAGCCCAGGACCCATGTCTGGGCATACATGGCGCACTTAGGGGGAGAAAGCAAAAGATGCACAATTGATGGACGGAATGCAGAACAAATCAAACCATTCACCCCCAGTCAACAGATCTGGGTTAAATCCATCATTCTTTTGCTCACCATGCCACCCCAGTTTAGATCTGGCCATATGCAAATCAGTCTTGACCCTGTGCCTCATGGTAACAGTCCAGCCGAACTGCCAAGCCAGGTCCTCCCTGGACCGGAAACAAGCATCCTAGGACCAGTTTCGGGGTTTCACCCCTCTTCAGCCAGGATAACTTGATTTGAGTGGCACAGTGAACCCAGGACCCATGTCTCGGCATACATGGCACACTTAGGGGGAGAAAGCAAAAGACGCACAATTGATGGACGGAATGCAGAACAAATCAAACCATTCACCCCCAGTCTGGGTATAACTATGATGCTTGTTTCCAGTCCAGGGGGGACCTGGCTTAGCAGTTCGGGCTGGCCTGTTCCCATGAGGCCCAAGGCCAAGACTGATTTGCATATGGATGGGTTCAAACTGAAATGGTATGGTGAGCAAAATAACAATGGATTTAGGCCCAGATCTCTGTGCTGGGGTGAATGTATGACATTGATCTACATTCTGGGGTGGCATGGTGAGCAAAAGAATGATGGATTTAACCCAGATCTCTTTACTGGGGGTGAATGGTTTGATTTGTTCTGCATTCCGTTCATCAATTGTGTGTCTTTTGCTTTCTCGCCCTAAGTGCGGCAGGTATGCCCAGAAGTGGGTCCTGGGCTCACTGTGCCACTCAAATCAAGCTATCCTGGCTGAAGAGGGGTGAAACCCCGAAACTGGTCCTAGGATGCTTTTTACCGGTCCAGGGAGGACCTGGCTTGGCAGTTCGGCTGGACTGTTACCATGAGGCACAGGGTCAAGACTGATTTGCATATGACCAGGTCTAAACTGGGGTGGCATGGTGAGCAAAAGAATGATGGATTTGGGCCCAGATCTCTGTACTGGGGTGAATGCATGACATTGATCTACATTCTGTCCATCAACTGTTGTTTTTGCAATTTTCACCCTGAGTGGGACGGGTATGTCCAGACGTGGGTCCTGTGCTCTCCATGCCACTGGAATCAAGCTATTCTGGCTGGAGAGGGGTGAAACCCCAAAACCGTTCCTAGGATGCTTGTTGCCAGTCCAGAGAGGACCTGGCTTGGCAGGTCGGGCTGGACTGTTCCCATGAGGCACAGGGTCAAGACTGATTTGCATATGGCCAGGTCTAAACTGGGGTGGCATGGTGAGCAAAAGAATTATGTATTTAACCCAGATCTCTTGACTGGGATTGAATGGTTTGATTTGTTCTGCATTCCGTCCATCAATTGTGTGTCTATTGCTTTCTTGCCCTAAGTGCGCCAGGTATGCCCAGACGTGGGTCCTGGGCTCACTGTGCCACTGGAATCAAAATATCCTGGCTGAAGAGGGGTGAAACCCCTAAACCGGTCCTAGGATGCTTGTTTCCTTTCCCGGGAGGACCTGGCTTGGCAGTTAGGGCTGGACTGTTCCCATGAGGCACAGGGTCAAGACTGATTTGCATATGGCCAGGTCTAAACTGGGGTGGCATGGTGAGCAAAAGACTGCTGGATTTAACCCAGATCTCTTGATTGGGGGTAAATGGTATGATTTGTTCTGCATTCCGTCCATCAATTGTGTGTCTTTTGCTTTCTCGCCCTAAGTGCGCCAGGTATGTCCAGACGTGGGTCCTGGGCTCACTCTGGCACTCAAATCAAGATATCCTGGCTGAAGAGTGGTGAAACCCCGAAACCGGTCCTAGGATGCTTGTTTCCAGTCCAGGGAGGACCTGGCTTGGCAGTTCGGGCTGGCCTGTTCCCATGAGGCACAGGGTCAAGACTGATTTGCATATGGCTGGGTTCAAACTGGAATGGCATGGTGAGCAAAAAAAACGATGGATTTAGGCCCAGATCTCTGTACTGGGGTGAATGTATGACATTGTTCTACATTCTGTCCATCAACTGTTGTTTTTGCATTTGTCACCCCGAGTGGGACGGGTATGCCCAGGCGTGGGTCCCGTGCTCTCCATGCCACTAGAATCAAGCTATCCTGGCTGAAGAGGGGTAAAACCCCAAAACCGGTCCTAGGATGCTTGTTTCCAGTCCAGGGGGGACCTGGCTTAGCAGTTCGGGCTGGCCTGTTCCCATGAGGCACAAGGCCAAGACTGATTTGCATATGGCTGGGTTCAAACTGAAATGGCATGGTGAGCAAAATAACAATGGATTTAGGCCCAGATCTCTGTACTGGGGTGAATGCATGACATTGATCTACATTCTGTCCATCAACTGTTGTTTTTGCATTTGTCACCCTGAGTGGGACGGGTATGTCCAGACGTGGGTCCTGTGCTCTCCATGCCACTGGAATCAAGCTATTCTGGCTGGAGAGGGGTGAAACCCCAAAACCGTTCCTAGGATGCTTGTTTCCAGTCCAGAGAGGACCTGGCTTGGCAGTTCGGGCTGGCCTGTTCCCATGAGGCACGGGGTCAAGACTGATTTGCATACGGCTGGGTTCAAACTGGAATGGCATGGTGAGCAAAAAAACGATGGATTTAGGCCCAGATCTCTGTACTGGGGTGAATGTATGACATTGTTCTACATTCTGTCTATCAACTGTTGCTTTGCATTTGTCACCCCCAGTGGGACGGGTACGCCCAGACGTGGATCCCGTGCTCTCCATGCCACTGTAATCAAGCTATCCTGGCTGAAGAGGGGTGAAACCCTGAAACCGGTCCTAGGATGCTTGTTTCCCGTGCTGGGAGGACCTGGCTTGGCAGTTTGGGCTGGCCTGTTCTCGTGAGGCACAGGGTCAAGACTGATTTGCATACGGCTGGGTTCAAACTGGAATGGCATGGTGAGCAAAAAAATGATGGATTTAGGCCCAGATCTCTGTACTGGGGTTAATGTATGACATTGTTCTACATTCTGTCCATCAACTGTTGTTTTTGCATTTGTCACCCCCAGTGGGACGGGTATGCCCAGACGTGGGTCCCGTGCTCTCCATGCCACTGGAATTAAACTATCCTGGCTGAAGAGGGGTGAAACCCCGAAACCGGTCCTAGGATGCTTGTTTCCTGTCCAGGGAGGGCCTGGCTTGGCAGTTCGAGCTGGCCTGTTCCCATGAGGCACAGGGTCAAGACTGATTTGCATATGGCTGGGTTCAAACTGGAATGGCATGGTGAGCAAAACGACGATGGATTTATGTCCAGATCTCTGTACTGAGGTGAATGTATGACATTGTTCTACATTCTGTCCATCAACTGTTGTTTTTGCCGTTAACTATGTGAGCATTGCTTTTTTGTTTTTCTTGGTGGACATGGAAGGTACACAGGGATACATTTCTAAGTTCAGTTGCAACTATTGTGGACTTTTTGTGTTTGTAAGAGAGAGGAATACTTGGAAGTAGGTAAAGTCTTTTTATGTTTGTTGGCTTACTGATGTATTTTTGGGGGACGTGCCTTTTTGTTCAATTGTTTTTAATTATTATAAACTATTTATGCTTTTTCTTTACTATGTTTTCATTCCTTGTCATTCTCACTAGTGTGTTCTAATTGATTCTACTTGTGTATTGTAGCCCAGGGTCTGCTGTAAGAGTCCTTTGAAAATATAGTCACCTGGCAGTGAAGAGTACATTAATGTTGCAGTTCCTACTGCTGTAATTGCCCTAATCTTCTTTCTGGTGAAGTGTGGTAGATGTGGATTATATGCTGGAACTTTCTCTTGGGCATTTTAGTATCTTGACCTGACAGTAGTGATTGTGGACTTTCATGGCAAAATACCTTTCTAATTCAAGCATATCATAAAACATAGTGACCTCTGGGCAGTTCCTACAAATCAACATCACCCTAAAGTTGAGGTCATGGTGTTAGTAGTTTTAGTCCACCATTAAAAGTGGCAGTCATCATCATCATCTTTATAGTGAGATGACTTAAAAGCATTACAATCACGTTTGAGGATAAAAATACACTAAAATTATGCAGAAGCTATTGGGAGTAAGACTATGCCCATAAGATAGCTCTCCCAAGTAACACCGGAGCAGACTAGCAGCTTAGGGGCTCATAACAATGCCTGCAATACAAAGATTAAAAATAGACCTCACAAGGAGTTAAAAGATAAAGAATAAAACTGATGGTTAAAGTGTTTGCTAGCATGTGACATGTAGAGGCTGGCCCACCACTTTATGCATGCCAGTTGCCCAACCAAGGTGCTTTTAAGAGCATCTATACATAAACGTGGTACGGATAGCTGGGAACTATGATCTGTGCTCTATCATAGCCAACTGCTAACAAACTGTTTGGTAAAGTGCTATATGCTAGTGCAGGGCCCGTTGAAAGTACAGAAAAGTGCAATGTGTTGTTACATAAGTGCTCTTCTACGTGCTAAAACCCAGTTATGCAACCTGATAGATCATGCTCCTACTTGGTTCAACAAGCTGTTCGCTAGAGTGCCACATGCTAATTGGTGTGTAAACCTCCAATGTGATGAGGAGCGTGGTGCCCTGGTAAAAAAACTTTCTGCGTGCAAGTCCAGATGGTCAAGCGCTTAGTGGACACGCATAGCAATAAAGTGCACACTGCCCTAATATGGGAGCTCTTTCTAAGTCCTGCAACAGTTTATCAGTGCACTGCATTCCAACGAGGGTGATGAGAAATTTTAATTGTCCCTCCCCCTCTGTGGGCAGATGCTGCGCAGGCGCCTTCCAGCCCCAGCAAAGAACTTCTCGGTCTGTGCTTGATCCATTGGGACGGCTCTTGTGTAGATGTATGCCAGCGCCACTTTGCACATTCTTATCCCATTTTGCAAGAAGATAGTTCTCAGGTACAGTTGCCTCTGATAGAGCAATGTAGGACAGAAGCAGACAAGAGGTGCAGCTGATTCAGAGTTAAATTGTCACAGCCTGCATTGTCCTCGACCGGTGGAAATATTCTTCCAGTGAGATCTGTATTCCCATATTCGCAGGGTTACTTGCCTAGTCAGCAGTATGTTCTTTAGGGCTTGTCTGCCCAAGCTGCTTTGAGATATGCTTGGCAAGAGTTGGCTGCATGCTATATGGCAAGACCCTCTGCACTCTGGATGTTTCTGATTTGTTCTATGTCCTGCACCCTTGATACGTGCTTGCCTTGCACGTTTATAGTCCTTTTTAGGTCTCGCCTTGGCAGCGCATGCGCTGCATTCGCTGTCTCAACAAGACTTAAAGTAATCTCTATGTGTTGGCATGCGGCCGGTAGTTTCTCCTGCCGCTTGCCATTTGCTCAATGTTGGTATAGCTTTTGTTAGCTTAGTTTTGACTGGCTGTTGATGTCAAACTGACTTCCGTGTAGTCCGGAAGCAGCGGCCACCAACTACAGTTTTCGCCCACACTGTTCGCATTCCTTCTTTGTCTCGTAAACATGGCAGCGGCGCATGCGCAAGGAGCTGGTGTGCGCGAGGGGCGATTTCAAGAAACAGCCAGCTGCATTCCTTGTCTAATTAGCGCGGTCGCGCTTGTTACTGGTTAGCCTTGGTTTTTTTTGTAGGTTTGTTTACTTTCCTTTATGGCGCAGCGCTATTCGCACTATAATTTAACTTTTTGTGTGAGTGAAAGCCAGCATCAGCATCCGCAGAGTGCTTTGTGTTTTCCACGCGTATTTTATCATGCCAGACTTAGAGCGAACCTTCCCCTTGTGTCTGTTTCAAATCAGTGGACATTTCCACAGTGCTGATAAGTTGCAGCGGTGGGCGGGAATTGGTAGATGTGGCAGCGGAGATGCCGCCGCATATCTAGGCTGGTGCTCGCTTTTGAAAACTTGTGCCACCTTTTAATACCTGCAAACACACGGAACGAGCGGAGATTTTATAGTTCGGCACCCTAACATAAAGCTTTCACATCGGGAGGAAGCTAAAGACTTTGATGCGATGCTTTGAAACACCATTAACGAGCAGCTCATTTCAAACATGTGTACATTTTACAGCAAATGGGTACTTTACTCTGTAAGAAGTGATGCATTTGGAGTGTACGAATGTCTGGAGAGTAAGGGGCCATGGGATGCAAGCGGTGTATGAGAGGCACAGCCAACCATTAGACAGAGTCCTATTTTAATCCCTGCCTGGCAGGGTGCAGCTTCTGCTTTAGCTCTCAGTGATGTTGTCATGGACCAGAGGAGGGTGGCTGGTAAAATTTCACTCATTTAGTCACCAGCGAACTGATGGAATGGGGATTGGAAATGAGCTGACTGGATGGCTCCGATTGTCCATCTCTTTCCCGCTTTGCATCTGTTAACTCTAGCTGCACATGAGAAGCCCCGGCCTGCTCCTTAGAAGGTTCCAGCATCTCTAAATAGTGGCGTTGCTAGCGCTGCACATCACCATGGGGATAAGAGGCACAGACATAGCCTAGCTACAGATGAAGAATGCGGAATAAGGTACCTTCTCGTATCTTCCATGACTTTTGAAGATAGTTTCCGCTCTCAATCAGAGAACCCCAAACTAGACTGCAATTGTGGCAACAATGACTAACAATCTATGTTTACAGTCGCAGCTACACGAATTCAGTGTAATAATAATGATGTCTTTCTATCGGGACGTGTCGTGTCTGTTATACACACAGTTGAGGCCTACCTACCTACTTTCGCTTGCGCTGGGGCTCTTGGCTCGGGATTGGTATCTCTGCAGCCCAGCTGAGCACTACTGGGAGCACCAGCTGCCCTTCTTGTGCCAGGAGACCCGAGGGGGGCTGCTGTTTCAAACGATTCATTCTGCCGGGGAGTGGAAGCTACCCCTATCTAGCGCGTGAGCGGCAGATTTTTCCGTTCATCCTCCTGTAAGGGGGGAGTGGCCTTGTAGCTTGTGGTGCAGTTTGCTTAATGCGTACGTTGTCTTTGCAGCTTTGTCTGCCAGAGCCTAGGCCTGCAAGGTGGGTTTGCCTGTGTCTGACAGCCAAACACCTAGATAATTATATTTGCTGGTGTTGTTTATGCTTGGTGGCCCAGTTGCCATTGCAGCTAATGTTTCCTGGTTCTTTGTCCAAATACAAGGACCTTAGTTTACGTGGCATTTGCATGTAAGGCATTCTTGGCGCTATATAGATGGAGTAGGTCCAGGGCGCTTTTCATCCCAATTCGAGTTTAATCCAATAGAACAAGGTTATCCCCATACTGCATGATGGGGAGTCTGGTGCAACCTAACTTAGGTGGGAAGATGTTCCCTTTCAGCAGTTTTCTGCCTATGTCAGCTGTATAAAAATAAAACTAGGTGGGAGCAATAATGCATCCCTACTTTAACCCCTTGTTTGTGTACTTTTTTGCCATAGCGTCGTTCTGGGAGATATTGGTCCTAACCTAGGTGTCCGTATACAGCGCTGTAATGACCACAGGAAGTTTCCAGAGTGTACCTCACTTAGTGGGTTTCTTCCAAAGGGTGTTTGGATCAATGTCGTCCAATGTGGCACTGTAATCCATAAGGCAAGCATAAAGTGGGGGCGTTGTTTCGATTGACTTGGCACCCAGGTAATTCTGTTAGCTAGGGGTATACCCATCAATTACCCTCCCATTACCTGGGTACCACAAACACAATCTAAGAAAAAATTGGTAAGGAGGAAAAAATTGGGCAATGTTTTTGATCAAGGACACCTTTAATTATCCTTTCATATGTGTATATATTCACATTTTCTTTTCATCATTCTATCGCTGAGCATATAAAAACATGTATTTACAACACAACACCTCTGAAATAATAGCAAACCTAAGCTACTGTCCAACAAAAACCATTTCCAATCGTGGAACCACCTTTCAATAGTGTGGACTACCCAGAGGGCACATACATTGCATACGGGAAAAATATATCTCCACAAGGTCAAAAGCAATGTGTAACTGTTAAATCCACATCAATTTCAGTTATTTTATGGTCCCTCTGTATAACAAAACTGTCGACGCGGTCGCGTTTCAGCCAATCGATTTCTTTTGGCCTCTTCAGGACAAGAAAAACAGCAGCAATCTTAAACAGATCTCTTCACTCAGCGTATTCCTCATCTGGCCAACATGCTCGTAGGGGGCGTGTCGTAGGGGGTTCAACCCTTATCCCAACTCTTAGAAGAGTGTTTTTCGCTCGGCGCCTTACTCGTGTTCCCAATAAATAAAAAACGTCCGCCGTGATTCGTACGCTTGTATCTATCTCTTCTCTTCGGTGTCTATTTCGAATATGTCCGTGCTCTCTCTCTTGCTCCGGAGCACGCTGAGTGAAGAGATCTGTTTAAGATTGCTGCTGTTTTTCATGTCCTGAAGAGGCCAAAAGAAATCGATTGGCTGAAACGCGACCGCGTCGACAGTTTTGTTATACAGAGGGACCATAAAATAACTGAAATTGATGTGGATTTAACAGTTACACATTGCTTTTGAACTTGTGGAGATATATTTTTCCCGTATGCAATGTATGTGCCGTATGCAATGTATGTGCCCTCTGGGTACCCAAAGTGTTTGTTGTGGATTGCGTTGATCCTAGTATGTTTTTGTAAACAGGATGTTCTATAGATGGCATAATTATGGTAACAAAAATTTACCTCGTGGTTTCTAGTCTGGGGGGTGGGGGTTGATGGCTGCAACATAGGGCTCATGATTGGCTGGGACACAGAAAAAATGCATGCCCCAGAAATTTTTGAGGACCAAATACATGGGGTAGTCCAGGATCGTGAGGCTTGTATGGATCTTACCACTTTTTCTTACCCAGAATGCTCTATAAATGTCAAAGTATGTGCAAAGAAATATCCTCATATATATGTGACAAAAACATTTTGTAGCTTGCATCCAACAGCAAAAGTCCATTATACCCACACTTCTGCTGAAAACAGTATCCCACATTTGTGCATGGCCTATCGCACTAGAAAGGAACCAGTAAAATGTTGGCCTGTGTGAGCCAGTGGTAATATCAATTTGATCTTTACTTGTTTAAGATTTGGTCCATTCCGGTAACATGTGTTGTGCCCACCTTGGGCCTAGCCAAACGTGTGTTACTTTTTTTTTCTTGGGAGACTGGGCGGGACACAAAGTGGTAAAATGTTTGGTTTTGGCTGAATGTGCCCAAAATGTCTGTCACATAAATATGGGAAACATTGTTATTTTCAACCCAGTCTTAAACATTTGCACGACATTCTTGGTAAGAAAATATGCTAGGATCCATACAGGCCCACACCATCTTCGATTCCCCATAGTCTCAAGTTTTCAGAAATGCCCATGGTTAGCAGGGTTTTCTGGTTAGCGGTAGAGCCCAGCCCATTTGTTGTAGCCATCTGTCATGAAAAGAGAAGAAATGTGTTTGTTTTTTCTGGACTGTTTTGGTATTTGCAGGGTATTTTTGGCAAGACATCCTACAGGGACCCACTCAGGCAGAGCAACTCTGGATTCTACTGGGTTTGGAATTTTACATCTGTTCCAAAAGGACTATGCAAGTGACCAGTGTCCTTCCGTCCTACGAGTGGCAGGACGTCACCCCAGAAGGGCTCTGCGTGCACAGCGGCATTGCAGCCTATTACATGGCTGGCTGGCTGGTACAGGTGGGCGGGCGCGTGCCCCTGGGGCTGCAGGTGTCACAGGCCCGCCCCCAGGGGCGGTGGAGAGTCCCTGCCGCATCTCATTGTTGCCAGATTAAGGAGCTGTTCACGTGATGTCCCCTCTTCACCCGCATAACTTAGTAGAACTACCCAGCTCCGACAACGATAACAAATGACGGCAGTGGCCGGTTGCAAGAAAAAATAAAAAATAAAAAAATGACGGAAAAAACACTTTTTGAAACTGTGCAACGTCATATTTTCATTTGTACATGTACATTACTTTTGAGTAGATACTTTGAGCCCATAGCTTTCCAGTCAGCCTTAATTGGCGCGTGTCACTTTACATTCCCAAAGTTTGGGAATACCCTGGAGCCAGGATAGCTACCTTACCCAGTTCAGGTTTATTAGCATTCATGAATACTTTAGGCAGCACAAGAACACTTTTTAAAGTGTTTTCCTGATGTGTGCATCGTTTTAACTCCGTAATAAAAGGGGGGAAAATACTGGTATTGGCTAATTTTTTTCTTTAACCTTCTATATACACCACCCAAAAACACAGGTTAAACCATAAACCAGAACCTAAAACATAAAAAAAAAGCTTTGTCCTAGCCAATAGGTATCACTTTTGGGACCTTATAATTATTTAGTTATGCAACAGTTGATGTTGTTGCACCAAGGATATGGTGCTGCATAACTAAATACTTATAAGGTCCCAAAAGCGAGACCTATTGGCTATGCCAATGCTTGTTGTGCATTGGATGCAAGAAAGGCCTTTGCATGAATCCGGGATGACTGAAAGTGAGATGCATTTATAACAGACCATGCACAATGAGGGTGCCTTTGATTCTAAAAGTCACAGCCTATGAATAGATTTTTTACTGAGAATTATATGCGATGAGTGGCATCAAAATTTCCTTTCTGCGTCTTGCATCCAGGTGCGCAGTTGGGCTGGAGCTAGCCAAAGTTGTTTCACTTTCTCCCATGCATATGGGTTTTATGGCTGGTGCCGGGTGTTTGTGTATTCTTTTGTTTAATTCAAAAATTGGGTAATTCATCAAGCCCTCAGGGCTATTGTCAGTTCCGTTCTCTCCCTCATTTGTTATGGTTTTTAGTCTTAGCGGTTGACAGTGTGAATCATCTTGTTTTTCCTTTTGCTGGTTTTCAGTGATTTCCATAGTTTTTTCTTTTGGAGTAGAGTAAGCAGGGCCAGATCATTCATGATCACTTGTATGGACTCTCTTGTCTGTTTTCTCATCAAAGACACATCTCCTATCCACACAACAGGACTAGTATTGTTTCTGCTGATTATGCTTTGCCTTCCACGGGTGGGTGACCCCTGAGTTATAATGCTCATTTGTGCTACAGGACCTAATGTTCCACCAGAGTCAGGAGATGCACTGTTCTTTGTTGCCTCACGTTCGTTTCAGGTAGGGGTTTTCCTGCTTTGTGTGTTGCTCCTTTGAGTGTATTTGCAATAGTTTATTAGTGTTGTAAGTAGTTCTGACAAAGTAGTTAACTTTCAATTATGATGTTGCTTGCATTGTTAGCTGAGGGGTCCGTGCCATCATGTTTGCTTACCCAAAGGTCTACCTTGAAACTAAGCATGTCCAGTTTCTTGTTGATGGTCAGCACGCTTCGTGCCAACATGTGCGTTATCTCCACTTGAATTTCTAGTTTGTGGGATTGCCTCGTGAGCGTCTTAACCACGGCAAGTAGGGATGAATTTATGGTTTTATGAAGAGATTGGGACCCTCGCCGCTGCTGAAGGTAAAGCTCGGGAATGGCCTCCTGGTTGCTTCAATGTCGACACTTCCCTAGTTTCTGACTCGGCACAGGTGGTGTTTAGTACCATGTCAATTAAAGATAGTGCAATGGTTTGTTTCCTTAGTGCCTTTCTCATTTTGTCCGGGGGGGGGGGGTAGCGCAGTTCTAGTTGTGCTTAGCATTTTCTGGGTTATAAGGTGCATCAAGTTGATGGTTACTGACACTAAGGGTGGAGCTCCATCTGACACTGCCTACTGTCCATACCGAACTGAGTCCTTCGTAGCATCTCCGAGGCCCTGTAATGTGCTGGCCTCTGGGTCATCAAGGACAGTCTGTGGGATGGTGACCTCTCTCTTAGTCTCCCTTGGAACCCTTTACTGCCTCAGGAACCTCTGGTATTGTTTTAAGCCGCCACCCAGCAGCTTTGGTGGTGTTCCACTACAAGCTCAGTAAGCACAACCCCTGTGCTTCTTCTTGGATCTCAAGGCTCTGGTAAGTACATTGACAGTATCTGATTGTCTGCCTTCAACCACAGCGTTCTTGTGCACTTGGCTGTTGCTTTGTACTTTTCTTGACAGCTGGTTGATATCTACCAAGCAGCACTTGTAATCACAGCATTATCACTCCACACTATGCTTGGCCTGATGTTGCGTGGTGAAGGGTTACCTTTATGTATGTCTGACCAACAGGTTCTTGGTTAACAATGTGTAGATTCTCTGTAATTGCTTTCGTTTTCAACTGCTTCACAGTGGCTGACACTGCGCTTTGATTCCACATGTATTAAACGTTGATTCTGTACTTCGACAATGGAACACGTGGCATGCACAAGCAGTTTACCTGGACCATGTAAAACTCTCTGAGACAGCACTATCATTCTCCGGGTTACTTATCTCCTACCTCATCGTCATTTGTATTGTCTACCTAGCCGGGATACTCATAAATGACTATGCCACACACAGAGCTTAGTCTCACACGTCTTTATTCTTGTGTGTCAACTGCAAATTCAACATTCTAAAGCAACCTTCACTGTAATGCACACTATCCATTGCGTCATAGCTCTACGGAGTTTATCAGGAGCCAAAAGGGTTCCATCATTATTAACTCGCAAGACAGTACAACGGTCAACCCTTATCTATCTTTACCTGCTCTAGAAAGGGCCTGCTGGGTACTTTTTACGGAAACACAAACCTTTGCCGTCATTCAACATTGTGAGTTGTGCAAGGTACACCACAGAGCTGCAGTTTCAAAGGCTTGTAATTGGTTCCTATACTCTAAAAGGACATTCCTCTGAAAGTGTTGCTGGGCCGAGCTCAGGAAGCAGACATATTCAATGACCTTTTCAATTTACTTCTCCCAGTTTTGTCAGGGCTCCAAGAATCTTATCACTGCTCCACAACATCCTTAAGATCACATCACCAAGCCTTTACCCTCCATCTATAGCAGTGGTTCTAGAAGGTAGTCTGAGTGAGTCTCAATAAACATAGCTAAGACTACCATGAACCCATGTGCACAACTGTCTCTTCACTTGTTCATGACAGCTATTCTTTAAAGGGCCATTTCTACCTTTGAAGTACCTCCCATTCAGATAAATCACAAACAGACACATGTACCTGCACAGGTACATGTACACATGTGCATTAACATGCGTATGCACGCCCACACACATACAAACACAGGCTCACAGAATCTATATACCACAACACACAATCAATAAACATGTGTGTGGTGAAAGTTTGAAAGAAGCACCCTCCTACAGAGAGTACTCACCCATAAATATACCCACAATATACAATACTGAAGGAACCTACCACTGTGGTAAATTAGCGAAGCAGAATATAATCTTCTTTGAAAACTTCTTTATTCTCACATCTAAAGTAACCAGGCGCACATACGAACATCGGTAAAACACAACCAGCCTCCAGGGGTCTTTGACTCAAAAACCCCTTGAACAGTCTAATACGTCATGTAAATACATAATCAACATTCTATACATTATGTGTGACATGAGTTAAGCACTGATAGGACAGTGACTACGTGTGGGTGTTTGCATGACGTATGAGTGTTAGTATGTGTTTTACATGTATAACTGCATGAATATTGTATGAATGATTGGATGAATGAATGTATGAATGTAATGGGTTGTTTACAAACTTGTGTGATCTATATTCAAAACCCACCAACAGGGACCATATGGAAAGTGGACCATCACACAATGAATAATGCTTATGCTTTTCACTCATTTGTTCTATGCACCCCTACAGATGACAGCTGCAACACAGACCCACAGCAGCACAGAGCGACCAAATCGGAAATTGCAGTACTATCCCCAAAACAAGTTGGGTCCCTCGAAAGTCAGCACCCAGTGGCATAGTTATCTATGCTGCTGTAAACCGGTTCTTGGTTAGGTTCCAATTGTTCAAGTGTCTATTGCATGTAGGGGGTCTAGGAATCTGCACGCCTTCCAGGTATCTGTGATGTTAGCAGTGAGCCTGGCTTTGGTACCTGTTTGCTGCAGGTGGAGTGTTATCCAATGCTCTCTTCTTTTGATCTGTGTTGCTATGGTTGTGAAAGGCCCAAAGTATGGAGAGGTCTATTCAGCCCTGGAGCCCTTGTGGTGCTGCAGAAGCGTTATACAGGGAAATGACTCTAGCCACTGTTGAGGAAATATGCGTCCTAGGGACTGGTTACTCCGAGCCCCTATACAGACGTGGCCTTGGCTCAGATGTTTCCTGATTCCAACTACTTCCATTGCTCTTGGTTGTTGTTACTATGGCTATGGGTTAAAAAAAAATATTGTGCTTGTCAAATATCTCCCTTGGTATGTTTACTGTACTCGAGTCACGAACTGGAACACGTCTGATTTTCTCCCAAAAGGTATCAATATTCACTTCAGTTGACAAGTTACAAATGGCTTCCATGTTGGAAGGCTACATCATCGTTCCAGTTAATGCAGTTGCTGGAAAGCGTTTTTTAACATTGAAATTCCATTTGGAAATTTCAGTATCAATCCAGTTGACTGTGAGGCCTGGCTCCTGGTGTCTGGCGTCTTTTATTGCGTTTCAGTGATGGTTCAGAACTGGATCTAGTAAAAACCATTTGTAAGAGCCTAACGGGAAAAAGGCCAATATCAATCAATCATTCAATCAATCAATTAATCAATCTGGATTTATAAAGCGCGGCTAATCACCCAATGGGGTATGCGGGCGCTTGAAGGCCCCGGAGGCTTCGGGTATAAACATATATTCCAGGTGAACGGGATTTTCTGCCAGTAACATAGTTTAAAAAATCTACATAACTACATCTCTTACTGGACCTCGCCAGCTTCAGAAGCAAAACCGACGCAGAAAAGTAAACACTGATGTCCTCCTGTGACAGATAGCCCCTTTGATCGGCGTGTACCAGTAACGATTTCTGTAAGTCAAGCACCGTATTTCACAAGCAGAGCAGCAGGACGTAAAGCAAACTACACTCATCCAGGAAACGTCTCCTCCTCCAGGGATCTCTTTATCACTGTGCTTGTCAGCGTTTGGGTTTTAGACTGAGTGATAGCCGGAGTTTACATACTGTATGAAACCGAGTATGTAGCAGAGGTCACCCGATGCGCGTCAGCGCCAGGCAGCGAGGAGCGTGCACGCAGCCGGCCTGCCCTGGTCTATTTCAGGCGCAGCCCAAGGCTATGTTGCACGCTCCCTTGCCAGGTCCTGTCGCTGTGCCAACCTCCGATGCCTAGTTGTGTCTCCATCTGTCTGCTTCATGCCCATGAAGTCTCCCAGTGCCCTTGATACTTGCCTTACACCCCTCTTTTCGTCGGGGTGTGTTTAATACAGTGTTCCGGGAATAGACTGTAAAAACGAAGGCTGTAATGGCTGCCCTCTCTATCCTAACGACAGATAGAGTCCCACCGCCATCTCGCCCTAATTTTTCAGTCTTTAGAGCGCCAGCCAACCACACGCTCTCTTCAGCACTATGTTTGCCTTTCGGGTTACGATGGCAGACAGCTTTTCACTTGTCAAGATTAGAAAAATGATTTGATTTTGAATTATTGCAAAAATAATTTGTAAATAAATTTCCCAGGACACTTAGAAAATGTTCATTTTTGGGCTAAATAAGGACAAGACCCTTTTCGGACCTTTGAAATTTGTTTTCAAGTCAGCCTGAAAGAATCGAACTCAAGACGTTCCTTCGAGCCACTGAGTAGGGTCCCAGTCAAACTTTGCAGGGAAGGATGTTATTCTTTTGTCACATTACTGTCCGGACGCCCCAGTGGCATCAAACCGTTCACTGTGTTTCTTTTAGGAGCGTAACTATAAATTGTGCAACTTCTTTTATAGAGGGATTTTCAGAGGTGTGGTTTAAGGGTCAGTAACTGACCGTCAGTTGCATCTGAAAAAGGCCCAGCCAGCTGTGTCACGCTGCATAGGCACACTGACCACCCCCGCACCCAGTTAGAAATTACCAACCCTTCTCGGAACACAAGGCTTTCTGGCTTCCTTCCCACACCACTGATAGGGGAGCCCTGTAGAAGAAACACCCCACTTCACTGATGCAAGGGTGATCACACAGGCCATCAGGCCCACGGTCTCATGCCTTATATATAGATGAAGATATTTTTTTCAAGCAGTGCTCACCGGTGTGTCCTCTTCCCCTTCGAGGACGCACCCGGCAACGGGACCTTATCCCTAGGCAACAGCCTCCCATCCCAGCCAAGTGCAGGCCATCGGGAAATCCGTGATATGTGTCATGAACACATTCCGTGACTTTTCCTCTGCTTAGCTGCCCTACTCTGGAGACTTAACCTGCGAGCAGGGGTTTCCTCCTCTCTTACTTCCGTAAATGAGGTAGGCAGCAAATCAAAATACCCCCCCCCCCCTTTGACTCATACCTCGAATACCATTGGGTGAGTGAAGCGAGTACGCCCTACCCTCTCTAGATCCCTTATTAGCGCCCTTCGTTCATCTCTAAGCCTTTCATGTATAGATCTATCAATCCGTCTTTCATACTTTCATCCATCCTTTCACAATTCCATCCATCTATTCGTTATTAGTTTTCCATCCATCCATCCTTCCACTCACACTTCCAAACATTCATATATCCTTTTACCCATCCATCCATCCATCCATCCATCCATCCATCCATCCATCCATCCATCCATCCATCCATCCATCCATCCATCCATCCATCCATCCATCCATCCATCCATCCATCCATCCATCCCTCCCTCCCTCCCTCCCTCCCTCCATCCATCCATCCATCCATCCATCCATCCATCCATCCATCCATCCATCCATCCATCCATCCATCCATCCATCCATCCACTTTCTTTCTCTTACTCATGCACATTTTGTTTTATCCTTACATCGATCAGTCCATTCACTCTTGCATTCATCCTTTTTACTCTTCCTTCTCGTTACAGTACCTTCCTTATTTTCAAATGCCCTTCATTTCATTCTTCCTTACAGCTCTCTCTCTCACCCTCTCCATCCCTTTCTTTCCCTCTTAATTTCTTTGTTGTAATTAACTTTCCTTGCTTGACCTCAGTTATGGGTATCCCATAATTTTGTATTTTCAAGAGATTTTGACTGCAGTGCTGCAGACAGAAAAGGCTCATAAATAAATGTAAGTGTCAACACCACCCCACTTAAGCTGAAAAAGTTGGGGGTTCACAATACCAGTGACTTCCCTAATCTTCCACCGAGGCCCTTTACATCCCTTTACCTGTAACTCAAACTTCTTGCTTCCACCCTCTCATCTTGTAAAGTCTTTTGGCTTTCCTAGCCCCCCTAAAAAACTCAAGTCTAAGTATTGGAAATCAACATTGACACTAACCACTTACCATTCCTTCCAGTTCTTCAGCAAGGAGAACCAGATAGCAGCACTGTTTCAATCAGCAGCAGGACACAAGTCAACATTCAAGGTGTAGGATGCAGAGGGCAAGATTACCAAGGGATAGACAACGCTTAAGTTAAAACAAACAAAAAAAAAACAGTAAAGGGACATACAGCAACCACCTGAGGCCGAGGCACGAGTCTGCCCCCACAACAGGGCCAACAAGATACCATCCAGATGCAAAGAAGATGAGAAGGGAGGCATCAATCAATGGACCAGGGACACAGAGAATTGCAACAGATGGAAAGGCTGAAGACAGGCTGCTCACTCAGACTCAGAGGGTAGGAAACAGCTTCTGAAGTCTAGGACAAGGCACAGCAAAAATCCGGCCCTGGCGATAACTGGCACTATGTAAACCAAACAAACAGGTGAAAGTAGAGAGGATCCTAGCCAAAAGAAGAATCCCATGGCGCAGCAAAGCAGGAAAATTGAGCACCATCTCTGGTCACGACCATAAGGTTCAATAGTGAGGCTTGCAGATAAACACCTGTGGGAATGATGCTGTGAAACTCCACGGGCTACTTCAACAAAAATGCTAAAACATGTTTATTTGAATAATAGTAGTGACACTAAGAATGAAAAAATACAAAAATATTTATTATGGATTAAGTTCTTTAAAATATAAAGTCTTTTGTACATTTAGTTACATAACAATGGCTATTTACACAACGTGTTAGCTACAGACAATCATCCATTCGTGCATGCCTTACTAGGGATTTTTTAAATTTATAAATACATTGTCAGCATATTGAACTGATTGGATGTCTGACCATTTTACAATACATAATGATATTTGAAACGTAAAATGTAATGGATTAGTGTAATAGTAGGGTGGTTTCCAAAATGTCTCAACGCACGTTTCGGCAGCGAACTGCATTCCTCAGGAGAGCCACATCCAATAAATGTTTCGAATGAGAATGTACCAAAGCGCAAGACCAGCGTCTTGCCAATGGAGCTCGCGGCCCAAATCTAAGCACGTCCTAAGAGCTATGCAAGGTCTTAAATAATGGTAAAATGCGTGGCGATAGATGTGTAGAATTGCAGGAAGGATCCTGATGAAAAGATTCGGATCAGCCTTTGCATCCATTGCGGTCATACTGTACGCTTGAGCTGCACGCCTGGATCTACTCTTTTGAGGATCATTTCAACCTCATCTCAGTTACCCAAGGGACTGTCAGCTTGCCCATTTTAAACTACATTAGCAATAAAAAGGGTACCTGCCGTATTTGTGCTCACGGATTATTTCCATTGCAGCATTTTTGCCAGGGCATGGTTTCCCCAGTCGGACCCTGCACATAGGATGGTGCTGTGAGCATAGCAGTTGTACGGCATTTCACTTTATGCAAGAGTAAAGTGCATAGAGACAAGTGGCCTGGCCAGGAAAGCTCAGGCAAATGATGATACTACAGTTCACGCACTAAGGGCAAGAGACTCTCACAAGGGGTGGACCAAAATTGACACCACCAGCCTATGGAGAAGCACGAACAGAACTGCTTTAAATGTCCACAACTAATCTTCTTCTTCTATTACTTGCTGACTTTAACTTTGCCTTTGACCAGGTACAGCTCTCCGCTGTTGTTTGGCTAGGTTTGCTTTATATACTACATACATACATACATACACACATAATTTTATAAATATACAGGTGCAACATGGAGAAAAGTAACAAAGTCCAATCAAGCTGTCAAATTCTCTCGTTTCTTCTTTATTTTATATTCCAGAGAGTTTTTATGTTTTAATTATTCCTATTCAAAAGTTCACCACCTCAGTCAAGGAGTTTCGTTCAAGACATTAAACTTCTTCAGGGATGTTCCAATTCAAGTGCCAATGATCTAATAATGATTCCGCAAACACTATGATAAAGTCTCATTGTCTTTCTAATCCACCAAGTGATTTTTCAATTAATGGTGTCAAAGTGCATATCGTATACCTAAATCTTCATATTCAGGACTAGGTCAACCCCCTCCTGTACACACAAATCTTGGGAAACAGCCATTACAACGCAGCTGTTACCATGCATACCATTAATGTAAAGAGAAAGAGGCCCCCTTCTAATAGGGTTAAAGTTCCTTAAGGCAGGGATATATAAATCAATGTGAAGATTTAAGGCAACAATCAATTAATATAATCTTACATTAATAGTAATTGGAAAAAGAAATAACCAAAAGTGAATACTGTTTGCTTTTATTAATAATATTTGATACAATAACAAAGTCCATTCATACTATCTCACTCATATCATCATGCATACCATACCACAAATAACTCAATTAAAACATTTAAAAATGTTGACAATAACTTTGCATTGATATATTATATCTTCATGTATACAATTATTAGATAATATTTCTTCTCATATGTGTGTATTTTTTCCCACGTATATTTAGTCAAAACACAAGAGGCACAAATACAATGAACAGTTGGTGTATTCTACGTGCGTTTCGGCACTGGAAAGTGCCTTCGTCAGGAGAGGGCCACTGTTAAAACACAATGGATCCTATGATGTTTTGGCAGAAAAAACGATATCACATCTGTATGTTTGTCAACAGCCGGTTGCCAGTAGATAGTAATAGTTACAACCAAGCATTTTTATTTACTTGCTTATATCTTTGGTAGCATTTGACTAATCTTACCGAAATGTTTGCAAAAAAGTGTGCCGTGCCCTAGGCAATCTCTACTGCAGCTAGGTCAAGTCGGGACCCAGACCCAGTAGACGGATTGAGGGTAGCAAGGGGAAGGAGAAGGAGAAGGAAAAACCCACAGGAAAAAAAACCCTCAACAACAGAGTCCTGAAGGACAAAAGTCCAACATCGTGGAATGTGAGCAGTCTGTGGGGTGCACCCCTGCTTCCTACGGAAGAATGGAACCTAAGAGGGTGCTCATGGCCAGTGTCTCTCCGCTCCCCCGGACAGAAGAGGCTCGATTTACAGCGCAGATGATTGAGGACTTGATACGTGCATGTGCTAATTTATATTATTCTGAGTGTCCGTCCCCGGATGTTCCCCAGGCAAAGGGACTCCAGAACAGCCCGGCGTTCCTTAGTAATGGTGGCTGGGTCGGGTTTCATAGAGCTGTGTGTGACCTTGATCTGGGTCCATCCGTGGCCACTCCTCTTGTTCTTGGTCGACCCATTTGGCGACATCCCCTCCACTGTAGGGTCTGAGATACCCAGGAGTCTGCTGGCCAAGCTCGCCGTTGTACAAGAAGATCAATCGAAACGGGTGGCCCCACGAGTACGTTATTCTAAGGTTTTGGAGGTGGGTAGTGATGGGCCGGAAGGCATTCCGTTTCAGTAAAGTTGAGGCTGCTAGATCCTGGTAGAAGGTGGGTTTTTGCTCTCTGAATGTGAAGGTAGGATTGGCTCTGGCCGCTCTTAAAATCCCTTCCTTCAGCTTATAATCATGAACGCAGGTTAGGATGTCTGCCAGGGAACCGGGGGGCCCCTATGTGGACCCACTCTGTGTGTGTGGTCGAGCCAAACTGAGAAGCCCTCTGGCTCACCAAGGAAGGCACAAAACATTTCTGCCACTTTGGTTTCAATGTTGGAGTCCTCCGAACCAGATGCAATGCCACGTATGCGTATGTTATTGCGGCGGGACCTGTTTTCTAAATCTTCTGTATGCGCCTGAAGGTCTAGGTTTTGCTCTCACAAGGGGACAACCTCCTGCTGCAGGCTCTCAAGCTCCTCCGCGGTGCCAGACCCATGGTTCTCCAATAAGCTGCCCCTTTCCCCCAGGGAATCTATGTCCCGCCGCACATCTTTCAGGTCTGCAGAGAGGTCCCTCTTCATGATGGATAGGTCCTCACATAGGGAGTAGAAAAGGGACTCCTAAAAGGAGTGGCTGACTGGGTATTCTGTATCTTCCTCCTCCTTTGCCACCATCAGACCCCCCTGGGTGGGTGGGCTCCCAGACTGGGGCACGAGCAGAAGCCTATCCTTAACCAACCTGTCCTTCTTTGTTCTGCCAGTTGTCATGGTGGGGGGCAAGTCTGTGAACCTCTTCTCCCTTCTGAAACTGCAGGGCACCGTGTGCCCCCCTCCCCAGTCCCCAGGTGGGGGGGGTGCGATGTGCTGGAGCGGTGCGGTCTTCGCTATCCGGTGTCAAACACCATCACCCCTGGGCACCACCTTCACGCCACTAGGCCAGACTCTTCACAGGCCCTGTAGCACGGTCTGGATCCCCGGCATCAGCACTCCGAGGCAATAATGAGCTCTAGCTTGCTAGGGCCTCTCCGATACCTAGCGCGTCCTCCTCAGCTCTACAGTTACTCGTGGCAGGATGTACTCACTGCAGTGACCAATGCCCTCCGTTCCGATGCTATGTAGTGGGGTCTGGGACTCAATCAGGCGACCCGGGCCTCTCTCTCCTTCACCCTCAAGGCCTGGGCTCCTCACCGGAGGGCCCTACAGGCGCTGAAAAGGCAGCAATGGGGGGGAACAGCCAGGCAGCCACAGACTGCACCCGGGTCATCCGGGCCGTCTACGCGCCGCCTGGGGCCCACTCCCGGAGGCCGCTCGCCAACGCCTCCGTACCTCAGCTCCGGCCCGCCGTCTTCCACCACTGTGGCTCCCCAGGTCCCAGCTCGCTCGCAAACACAAGGTGGGTCACTGTGTGCGTTCCGGGGTGGGAGCAAGTCCTCCGCTGGCTCCAGATCCCGTCGCAAGCCCCGCTTCACCACTCAGGCCAGACTCTCACCTCAGGCCGTAGAGAGCCGCCACGGGAAGCACCGCAGGAGAGGGAGGCAGTCGTCACACATGGCCGCTTCAGATGATCTCGCAGCCGCACCACAGCAAGTCGAGGCCCCTCAATCCCAGCTTTGTGCCCCCCCGGCCGTCGGTTGCTCGCACTAGGCTTTGGGAGGTGCGCCGGCCCGGCCTCTTCACCGTCAAAGCTTCCCTTCCACTTCATGGCATTGCGGCTGAGCGGAGCCCCCGGATCAGTCCTCCCAGGGGGCACCGCTGATGACAGCAGTGTCGTCGGTGGGGATCGCCATTGCTGGAACCACTTGAAGCGCTAGGTAATTGTCCACCACAGCCCGGCGGAAGTGGAGAGACAGGAGAACGCGTCCTTCCGCTCTGCCATCTTGGCCACGCCCCCGTTCAATGTATTTTTTACAGAATCTTGGTCAAGGCGGCAATTCTGTATTTGATGATATATCACAATATCACATGCATGCCAGCACATCTTGTGTAGCAACTGAGCATTTACTTGTTATTCTCTATTTCGAACAAGCTTCAATATGGCTGCCATATTCTCTTTAGCTTTGCAAGTTTGTTGTAAATAGTTCCATGCCAGTTTCAGGTAAAATGTTTGTATGGACGTCTGACAATGCACTCTGTTGTGTGATCAAGACAGTATACCGGTCGAAACGCGTCACGGAGGATTTATGCCATCAATTAATCCCTTTTTCTGTTGAAAATTTACTTAATCTTTTGCTTGAGGGCACGCTACATTGAACTTTATTGGTGATTTATATATATATCCTTCCTGCTCCTTTAAAGACCTCCACCTAGCAAGGCGACATTCCCAGACGCACTTCTAGACACAGTTTCAAACCTGATAACAATACACTCCAACCTATGCGTTCTGGGTGACCTCAACATTTGGTTTGACAAACCCAATATGACCCATCCAAAAACAATAATCACTGGCCTAGACGCACTGAACCTGCATCAGATTGTTCACAAACCCACACACATCGCTGGACATATCCTAGATGTCATTTTTGCTAATACTGAACTAGTTACCTTTCAAACTATAACTCCAGTCACATGGTCAGACCACCACTTGCTTGCTTTCCAACATATAACAACAATACGAAACTACCTTACATCCATTCACCTATCGGCCGTGGAACAAACTCAATTTGGAACACTTAGAAACACAACTAACATCCAGTACAAATCTGGAAACAATAAATTCTGTTCAAAATCTGTATGAGTGGCTACAGGAAGCTTTTGACATCCTGATACCACTCAAAACCACACAACAGAACAAAAGAAAAAAAGCGCCTTGGAGAAACATAGCAATAAAAGACATAAAACATCAAATTAGAAAGCTGCAACGTACCTGGCTCAAAACAAACGACACACGAGACAAACTTCACCTACAGAAAATTAACAGATTATACAAGTCAGCTATCAAAAAAGCTAAGAAAAGCTACTATTCAGACAGAATTCAAAATGCTAAATGTGCAAATAAAGAATTCTATAAAATACTCAATGAATTTCGCAAACCAAATTGCCTAGAAGGAACTCATCCTGTTACTCAAGACTTCATAGACAAACTCGCAAATCATTACACGGACAAAGCAGACACATTGGACTCGTACTTAAAACAGAAACAAAGCACCAGCACTAACCCTTGTACAAAACAACAATCCAAGAATACTCTAACCCAGCCTCTTCGTTCCTTCCAACACATCTCACACAATGAATTTATGGACCTCTTCAAAGCAACCAGGCCTGCCGGCAGCCCTTCTGACCCCTGTCCCCCACAAACTTTCAAGACAATTCTTTTAACCTCTTCAGTGCCCCGCCCTTTCCCCGCCCTGTGCCGGGCCTTTCATTAGCGGGCGGGGTTCATGACAAGATAGTCTCGTCATGGGCACAGCGCAACCGCGCTCCATGACGAGACTATCTCGTCATGGGCACTGAAGGGGTTAACAACCTCTGCTGCCACTGAATAATCAACGATTCCTTAACTACTGGAATATTTCCAGAAGAACTCAAAAAGTCACACATACGCCCTTTACTGAAGAAAACAAACTTGGACCCGCTGAACCCTGACAACTACAGACCCATTACAAATGGACCTTTCCTGGGCAAACTGATAGAAAGAGCAGCGTTTGCCCAGATGTCACAATTCATTGAGGAGAATGACATACTTTCAGACTTCCAAACAGGATTCAGTTCGTGAAGAGTCACTGATTCTGCCCTCCTTGTCATCTGGGATGACCTGAAGAATACAGTAGACCGCAGCGGGGTTGCTGCGCTACTCCTCTTGGACCTCTCGGCTGCCTTTGACACGGTTGACTATGACACTCTGAAACTAAGACTCTATGAAGCCGGCATAGAGGGAACTGCTCTAGACTGGATCGCGTCCTACCTTCGAAACAGAACGAATGTCATCCATACCCCACCTTTCTCGTCCAAACCATACTCCACAAAAGCAGGGGTCCCTCAAGGCTCAATCATCTCGCCAATGCTTTTCAACATCTACATGAAGTCATTACCAGAACTGATCAATCAATTTCATCTCACGTGCTATAACTATGCAGATGACACGCAAATACTCCTTCAACTGTAATGCCCCAAAGATATTGGAAAATCCCCAATTTTCAGTTGTCTCAGAACCGTGGATCAGTGGATGACTTGGAGCCATCTCAAATTGAATGCTTCCAAAACGGAAATACTCAAGTATGGCGATTGGAAACATTATGACCCACTTGCCGCCTGGCCTGATGAACTGCGATCACCGCCTAAAGTATCAAAGGAAGTAAGAAACCTCGGAATGACCATGGACTCCAAGATGTCGATGAATGCCCAAGGGGACAAACTAGCAAGATCAAGCGTTGTCACTATAAAAAGGCTGCAACGAATTTTCCCTCATTTGGGATTTCCACCCAAAGTCCAAGCTACCATCTCCAAACTCGATTACGCCAATAGCCTCTACCACGGATCACCTTTAACGACCATGAAAAGACTACAATGGATTCAGAACTCAGCTGCCAGACTACTCTTGCATATCAAACCACGAGACCACATCTCATCTGCCTTGAAAGCCCTACATTGGTTAGCGGTTGCCAGAAGATCCACGTTCAAGCTACTTTGTATCACCCATAAAGCACTACATGGAATAGGACCGCTCTGCATCAGGAATAAAATCACCAAACACATTCAACAAAGGAACCTCCGCTCTAAAGGGGCATCTCGCCTCAAAATCCCAAGATGCAAGAAAAAAAACATGGATGGCACATCCTTCTCTGTTCAGGCAGCCAAACTATGGAACTCTTTACCCCAAACATAAGATCCACCGACAACCACCTTATCTTCAAAAAACTACTCAAGAATTGGCTCTTCCTCACATAAGCACCATACCCAAACAGAACTTTACAGCATATTCCTCTGTATATAAGCATTTATTTTCACTATAGATATGTACCTATCTTTGTGTATTGCTTTGTACAAAGACGTAGAATAATTATGTTGCTAAACAAAAAATCATCTTTGGTCTACATGTACTTGCTTCCATGGTGAATCTATGTACCTCCATGTACTTGGATATGTGTGTCTGTCACTTTTCTAATGAAAAAGCATATTTATTTATTTATTTATTTTATTTAAGGAGTTTTAAATAGCGCTGGCTGGATCTGGGGTATCGGAGCGCTTTACAGCAGCTTTAACAGCAAGAGTCATATAATAGAGCCTGTTATCTTGTTGTACATATTGGTTCGGAAGTCCAAGTGTGCTGTGCAGTATTGAGGTAGTACGTGAGTCCTGAGATCACCTCGATTAGTGCACGTTGTCTTGGGTTGGACCACAACAGTTTCTCGTAAGAGTCATATAGTAGAGTAGTGATATACACATAGGTTCGGAGGTCCAAGTGTGCTGTGTAGTTTTGAGGTAGTACTTGAGTCCTGAGATAACCTCGATTGGTGCACTTTGTCTTGGGATGAACCTTTAAGGGGTGGAGGAACAGGAGGTGGATAGAAAGCAGTGTTATATATAATAGGATAGGGAAGTCCAGGTGTGCTGTGCAGTATTGAGGTAGTACGTGAGACCTGAGATAACCTCGATTAGTGCACTTAGTCTTGGGATGAACCTGGGGGGGGAGGAACAGGAGGTGGTCAGAGAGCAGGTAGGAGGTAGGTCTTAGTGATACAATGTCAGGGAGCAATGGTGAGTAGGAATTAGTGCTGAGGGGGCGGCTATCCCTTCGGGAGGGAGCGGTTGAGGAAAAGGACTTTTAGGTGTTTTTTGAATTTTGTGAAGACCAGATCGTTCTGATATCTGCTGGGATTGAGTTCCAGATTTTGGACACGTTTCCGGTGAAGGATCGTGCAGAGGTTTTTTGTTTGCGTGTTTTCACAGGGATGAGAAGTAAGGTATTTGAGCTCCTGAGGTTTCTAGTCTGACCAGCCCTCTTGAGTTTGGCGTCCAGGTAGTCGGGTTTTCCTGTGTGTAGGGCTTTGTGCGTGAGGTAGGCAGTTCTGAAGCTGGCACGCAGTTCAACTGGGAGCCATTTAAGTTCTCTGAGTGCTGGAGAGATGTGCTCCAATTTCTTAATTCCAGTGACCATTCTGGCTGCTGCGTTGCGTGTTGTTTTGAGGGGAGCTAGGTGGGATTTTGTAGTACTAGTGAGGGTTGCAGTCCCATAGTCAAGTCTGGAAAGTACCAGTGATTGGGTGGCTTGTTCTTTGGTAGGGATGAATGGTTTAATTTTGTTGAGTAGCTTCAAATTGAGGTAGGCACTTGTGCAGGAGTTTTTCATGTCTTTGGCCATGTCGAATCTAGGGTGATGCCTAGTGATTTTACGGAGTTTGCCAGAGTGAGATTCCCGTTGAGAGCATCCATCACTTTTAGCCATTCTGCAATTTGAGGGTTCTCTTCTTTGTTGGAGATGGGGAGGATCTTGGTTTTGTCTTGATTGAGTTTAAAGTGATTTAATGACAGCCAATGTTGGATTTCTTTTAGAGTGTCATTTAGTCTGTGGATGTCCTCTAAGAAAGAGGTTTCTAGATAGATCTGGGTGTCATCCGCATATAGGTGGAAAGGGATGTTGGCATTTTTAAGAATGGTGGTGAGGGGTTCCATGTATATGTTGAACAGTTGTGGTGAGAGCACTGAGCCTTGGGGGACACCTCTACTGATTGGGTGTATGTCTGAAGTAAAGTTTTTGATTTTTATCCATTGCGAGCGGCTGTGTAAGAAGGAGAACCAGCGTAGGACCACCTCATCAGCACCTACCCTTTCTTGTAGAGCCTTGATGAGTAGTTGGTGATCGACCGTGTCAAAGGCTGCCGATAGGTCCAGGAGAATGAGTAGGCAGCATTGATCGGTATCGAGGGATTTGTGGATATCGTCTGTGATGCTGAGGATCGTGGTCTCGGTGCTATAGCCTTTTCCCGGACGCTGATTGGTGGGAGTCTAGAAGGGTGATGTTGTCCATGTGCTGAGTCAGTTTCAAGAGGACGCATTTTACAAGGATTTTGTATAGGAGGGGGAGATTGGAGGCAGGTCTGAAGTTATTCAGGTCCTTGGAGTCGAGGCCTGTTTTTTTAGTAGTGGCGTGACTTGGCCAACTTTAAGGCATTCAGAGATGATGCCGGTTTCCAGGGATCTGTTTATGATTCTGCACCAGAAAGGGGCTATGGAGAGTTTCAGTTTTTTGGTCAGTTGGGTGGGTATGGGTTCCAGGACGTGGGAGGCGGGTTTGGAGGTGGATATCAGCTTGAGGATCTCGGCTTCCGGGATGGGGTCGAAGGACTTCCATGTTTTCATGGGGTGCATACACGTGCTGTCTTTTGTCACTGGGGGCAAGCTTTTGCAAGCGGGGTTGGCGTTGATGTCTAGTGAGAGCTCAATCTTGGTGATTTTTTCTTCGAAGAAGACAGCAAGGTTTTTGCACAATTCTTTGGAGGCCTGCATTGCAGAGTTGAGGGAATTGGAAGTTTGTTGCTTGATGATTTTAAACAGTTCGTTGGGCCTATTTTTTGCGCTGTCCAGGGCAGAGCAGAAAAAGGTGGATTTCTCGCTGCTGATGTGTTTTTTGTATTTCCTTCGGGCTGCTTTGAGTTGTTCGAGTAGGCTTGCAGAGGGGTTGCTCTTCCATAGTCTTTCTGTAGCTCTAAGTTGTCTCCTTTCATTATTAATGTCCGTGTTGAACCAGGATCTAGATGGTATGTTCCTGTTCTTTTTTTGTTTCAGTGGGGCTACTTGATCTAGAATGGATGTCAAGGTTGTGTTGTAATGGGCAGTGAGTTCAGTGGTGGATAGATTATTCACGGAGGAGGTGAGGAGAGAGTTAATTCATTCTTCAAGGTCAGTCACATTGATCCGAGTAAGGTTTCTGGTCCATTTGGGAGGGTCTTGGGTAGGAGATTGAAGAGTGATCGGTTGAGTGAGGTGGAAGAGGATTAAGTGTTGATCTGACCAATCCATGGGCAGGGTGTGGTTTATCGTGATTGTATCGCGTTTGGCGATAATGGCATCTAGAATTGCTCCTTTGTTGTGAGTTTCCCCTATGCAGTTTTGGGTAAGGTTGTTATGTAGCAGCTCGTTCAGGTTCTGGATTAGCAGGTTGTTTTCTTCATTCCAGTGTAGATTGAGGTCGCCCAGAATTAGATTGTTTGCATCTCGGAGAGAGCAGTGGGCAATCAGGTCAGACAGGTGTTCAGTGAATGTGGTGGTGTTCCCTGGGGGGTGGTAGATAAGGTTACAGATAAGTGTTTTGTTGTTGCTAGTGTTAATGTTGACGGTTAGGCATTCAAAGGTGTTGTAGTTGAAGGAGTCTGTTTCTGTCACGGAAATATTGTCTCTGTGGATGATTGCTATGCCTCCTCCTCTTTGGTCTTTTCTATCTTTGTTGGTGATTATAAAGCCTGGGGGGACAAGAGTATCAAGAAGAGGTAGGAAGGAATCATTTAGCCAGGTTTCAGTGATGAATGCTATGTCTATGTCATGAGTGAGGATGGATTCCGCTAGCTCTGTGGCGTACTTGGTGGCTGATCTGCAGTTTATGAGCATGCAGTTGGTGGGGGTCATCTCTGTTTTGGGTTTCTTCGCACTGGGGGCCGTGGGTATGATATTGTGGGTGGCCAGGCTCTGGGGGATTTTGGAAGGGCCTGTTCTCTGCCTAGTCCAGTGATCACCTGGATTTTGGATTGGAGGTTGACAGTAATGCGAGGAGGTGAGGTCTGCCGTTTCACTCTCAGACATTGCATCTCTAGTTCTTTTGGGTCTCTGTGTCTGCTTGGAGAAGGGGTAGAGATCCATCTCTGGTGGGGGGCTTTTGAGGGCATTTGTTGAGTATAGGTGGGTGGGCGGGGATAAGCAGAGGTTTATGGAGCGTGGCAAGGTTGGATAGGATTTTGCTAAGCCCCTGGCTTATAGTTGCTATCTGGGTTTCAAGCAGAGTGATTCGCTGCCCAGTCTCTATGTCGGAGTGAGTGTTCTGGGCGGGTGTGTTAGACCTGGGGGGAGAGTCTTACGTTCTTGGGTTGCTTTTTTGTGGGTGTGTTGACCGTGTGGGTTCTAGGCGGGACTGTGAATGCAGGGTGGTGGGGGTTGTGTTGGGGTGTCAATGTTTTATTGCATGTGGGTTTAGGGAGGTGGCTGGGGGTCAGAGATTGCGTGCTGAAGTCGTTCGAGGTTGAGGGGGGTGGCGGTCAGGAGGCGGGAGGGGTGAATGCCAGGGGGAGTTGAGAGGTCTTGTTCTCTCAAGTAGGGAGGAGGTCGCATGGCGAAGGGCGGGTTTAGTTATTAGGGAGCACCGGGGTGACGGGTGAGTTCTGGTGGCGGGTCCAGTTCTTCGAGGGGAGGAGTAGTGGCGGGAAGGTGGGGAGGGCATGAGAAGGGGCAGTTCAGAGGGATGGGAAGAGAGCGTCAAAGGACTCTAGATTGTCATTGTTGACTTGTATCAGGACTGTGCCATTGGAGTAGATGGTCACAGTGGTGGTACCAGTACGCCTAGTGCGGTTAGGAGCTGATAGTGTCAGTTTGCAGCTATGTGAGGTGTTGGTTATTTTGGGAACATTGGGCTGCAATCTGAGGATGGTGTTCCATATTTCGGGCCTCTCGGTTAATGTGGTTCTAAGAGCCGACGTGGCGGAAGGCATTGTGTCTAGGTAGGACGGGGCCGAGCTCCCTTAAGGAAAGGTGGGAAAGTGTTTCCAGAGCCGTCCTGAATCAGAGAATCGTGCTGATTTAACTTGCTAGCCACGAGGGTGCACAGGCTTACATCATATGGGTGATGTGGCCAGAGGGTCAAGGCGGGGCAAGATTCAGGAGGGGAAGAAGATGTTTTAATAATTAGCGACTCACCGGAGTGGATTCAGGCGAGTTATGACCCCGGTGTCCATCTTAAGGTTAGGCGTGTTTGAGTGGCAGTTTCGGGAGCGTTCGGGCTCTATGCACTATAGAGTTTGGGCTGGTTCTCAGGGTAAGGCAGAGGCCGAGAGTGTTGTGGTCACGACTGTGGGAGGAGTTTGTTCCATCTTGAAACCCTTCAAGGATGCTAACAGACCTTCCTTGGTCAAAGCCAAACCGGTGTCGGCACCCTCTTGTTCACCCACCCGCCTGTTTTTTTTGTGTTTTTTTTCCGCCGGTGGAAAGTGATTCGACACCTTGGATACAACTTTTTTAGGTGGCATAGATGCTGTCACTGTCCGTCATCAGGGAGTCCCGGGCCCCTCAGATCGCAAGGGGGCCCCTATTCATGTTGTTGGGGCAAACGCGCTTTAGAAAGGTGGACCTGATGTGCTCCCCGAGCCTTCCTAGTTGCTACGCCAGTGGGTCTCTCCAAGGGGAAAGTGTCTCATGGCTGGCATCTTAGGGTCAGGCACAGGCTGTGTGCTCCCGTGTTCCACTGAACCTAGGTCATCTTCAAATCCTTCCAGGACCTTTCAGGGTGCCTCAATAAAATGCCCTTTTCCCTCCAGTAACTTCGGGGTACCTCCGATATTGTCTCCCTTGTGGGGAGTCCCGTCCGCCATCTTGGGTCAGGCGGACTGAAATGAGTGCTGTTTCCTCCTTCCTGTGGCCGTATTTGTGGTCCACCTCACTCCGGTGGCTAGAGACAAACGTTGATGAGTCCCGGGGGGACACCCAGCAGCCTACTCACCCCTCGGGTCCTATCTTCCCTCGACCGATGAGCCCTCTGGTGTTCGTGGCTCCAGCAGTGCGTCTCTGTACTCGCGCTCACCGGAAGGCCTGAAACACCGCCCCCATCTGCAGCGGGCACCACGGGGCCTCCTCACCGCTTCCACACGTCCCGGACCCTCGGCTCCTGATTAATAGCTGGGCTCTTGGCGAGCCGGTGCCATCTCGAACCGCATTGCGCGATTACCTGTTGTGGATTGTGCAGTCGTCGGAGGTTTGCCGTTAATCCTCCTCTTCTCCAGATTGCTGCGACCTCGTTCCTGCAAACAGCAGCTCCGTTATCTGAACAAACATTATCTGAACAAACTGCTTCACACACTGAGGACTCTCTGTTGCAGGACTACGCATCTACCAGGTGACAGCTGGGCTCGCAGGAGGGGGCGGAGGTGGTGAGCATCTCCCGACAACGCTACGTCACATTGAGAACTTCCCATATCCAATACACTACCCTATTTCTCATCCTGTACCTCTATCAATATCTTTAATCTACATCTACTTACCTCCTTTATGCATCTATATACTTTCAATGTACTTATGGCTCTATATATTTATCACTTTCTTCTAATTTAGCATTTCCAAAGCACTACCCTATTTCTCAGCCTAAACTTATCTCAATATATCTTCTAGCCCAAATTTCTGAATCATTTTCAACTTCTTTCTACTACTCTTTCCAATGCACTACCCTATCTCTCACCCTACACATCTATCAATAATATATCCTCTACATCCACTCTCTCTCAAACCCCATACCACTACTATGATCCCCAAAATAACCCTTTCTAGACTCTCTCCTACTCTACCCCTCCTTGCATCATCTGACACGTCTTTTACTATACTGATCCCCCAAAACAAACCGTTCTATACTCTTCCCTTTGACTCTTCCCCTCCAAAAACCCTTTTTACTCATACAAAAGCCTCCTCCTACTGCTATGGCCTAAGAAAATTAAAATAAAAGAAATAAAAGCCTTCATTCTTCTATCCCTCCACTATCCTTTTAAATCAAAATAACAGACTAACATGTTCACTTCTCAAATTCCATATTCCATTATACTAATTCACCACCAATCTTTCATGGGTTCCAGAGTAGCGTGCTACTCGCCAATAAAGCGTTTCAACACCCCATCAGGGTTACAAGCGCTATATAAATGCAAACCTTTTTCCCTTTTCTACCCCTTCCCAACCCTTCTCAATCCAAATAACTTACTAACATATCCACCACTCAAATTAATTTCATGTTTCACCTTACTAATTCAACACTAATCCTTATGGGTTCCAGAGTAGCGTGCTACTCGCCAAAAAAGTGCTTCAAATCCCCTTCAGGGGTAGCAAGCGCTATCTAAATACAAACCTCTTTCCCTCTTCTATCCCTCCACCTACCCTTCTCTATCCAAATAACTGAATAACATATCCACCACTCAAATTACTTCATATTTCACTATACTCATTTTCAACACTAATCCTTTATGTGCCAGAAAAGCGCTTCAATACCCATCAGGGGTAACAAGAGCTATATAAATATAAACCTTTTTTCCTCTTTCCTCTATCCTTCTGCTATCCTTCCGAATCCAAATAAATGACTAACCTATCCACCACTTAAAATGTACTTGCATATTTCACTACTCTAATTCAGCACTAATCCTCTAGGGGTCCAGGAGTGGCGTGCTCGTCAGGGGTAGTAAGCGTTATACAAATGCAATTACAATACATATATCTATATCTATATATCTATATATCTATTAAATGTTTTAAGAGTTACCACTTTATTCCAATCAAGATGGCTTCAGGTGTGCCATACGTTTATCATAAGTAGGAGTGGTAGCGCTCTAGTTGTTCTTTGGAACACTCTGGGAAGCTGCAGTAGAACACAAAGGAATCAACTGACAGTCTCTGCCCATGTTGGATGTACATGTTTTACTGAGAATGTCAGACTTCATTCTCACATGACTGAGAAAGATAATGTGAATTTACAGAAAATATGCTCTATAGATCACCTTCCAAACCTCTGTGGGAAAAGCATGTGAAAATAGTTTTCTCTCAAACATGATTCATGATATCCCAGCAGAAAGCTTTTTCACATGGTAAAATCACCTTAGAACATACCACAATTCCTAAAATGAGTATGGTACCATCAACAAATGATTTATAATGTAACTAAAGTCTTAAAACCTTCTATTAACTGCAATGCTTTTTAATGAGGTGCTATCGTGTATATTGGTCCCAAGATGGCTGCCAACACTTCTTGGATGAAGTGCTGACAGCCAATCAAATCTCACAATGAGATGTGTGGTTAGGCTCCGCCCAGATATATGTGATTTTACTTTTGATTTTCTCATGAACTACTGAACGGATTTACACCATATATGCAAAAGGCACATGCCTGACCTGAGGACTACCTCTTTGCCAAATTTCAAGTAATTCTGTTCAGCCGTTCGGGCTGTACCTTCGACTAAAGGTCCTATGGGAAAATGCATGGGGAAAACGCGTTTTGGGACCCCCCTTTTTTCTCAGCCCCCGCTTGACGAATCACCCCGAGACTTTCAGGGTAGGAGCTGAGCGGAGCGCCGCATTAGTTTTGAAAATTTCACGAAGATAAGTCAACCGGCGCCAAAGTTATTCAAAATAGAATTTTCAGATTTCCTATAGGAACTCGGTCCTAACTATAACTATCTACTGGCGACCGCCAGTAGATAATCTATCTATCTATATATATAAATTCACAGAAAAAACCATAGGTTTCAGGGGTGTTATAGTTAGCTGCCCATTTCACTCATACAAAACCATAGAAATTCCTCCGTTATAGTTAGTTCTACTAACTATAACTCACACGCCCGCAATGCACTGCTGATGATGTCACATATTGCATCATTCATGACATGGTCAGCAGACCTGGTTCTCTGGCTCTAGAGCAGCTCTGCTGACCTAGTTCTTATGCGACAGAGCAGCTCTGCTGATCTAGTTCTCTGGCTCTACAACAGCTCTGCTGATCTGGTTCTCTGGCTCTAAAGCAGCTCCGCTGACCCAGTTCTATGGCTCTGAAGCAGTTCTGCTGACATGGTTCTCTGGCTCTAGAGCAGCTCTGCTGACCTGGTTCTCTCCCTCTAAAGCAGCTCTACTGTTCTGGTTTCTCTGGCTCTGCAGCAGCTCTGCAGACCTGGTTCTCTGGCTCTAGAGCAGCTCTGTTGACCTGGTTCTTAGTCTCTAGAGCAGCTCTACTGACCTGGTTCTCTGGCTCTAAAGCAGCTCTGCTGACCTGGTTCTATGGCTCTAAAGTAGCACTGCTGATTTGGTTCTCTGGCTCTAGAGTAGCTCTGCTGACCTGGTTTCTCTGGCTCTACAGCAGCTCTGCTGACCTGGTTCTCTGGCTCTAGAGCAGCTCTGCTGACCTAGTTCTTAGGCTCTAAAGCAGCTCTGCTGACCTGGTTCTCTGGCTCTACAGCAGCTCTGCTGACCTGGTTTTCTGCACTCACGATGCACGCACCCGACTTCGCGAAAATATATTTAAAAATAATATAAGTTTATTATAAGTACAAATATATTATTTTGATGAATATCTTACATAATCTCTTGCCTTAATATGTATATTAAAGACACATACATATCATTTTGGAACATACATTTTTTTAAGGGAGTCGCGCACCCAGCACGCCCCAGCACGTATATGATGTCACGCGGGACCCGCAACCGTGCAAACATCTCGTACCGTAATGCGCATGTGTCACGAATGCGTGGGAGCAGGAGTCGCAGACTGGTCACATACCAACCGCGCATATCACGTGATATTAAATGTATATGATGTAACTGAAAAACACGCAGCCGTCGCACACCATACGCAGATCCTTCATGACTTTTCTAAAATGGTGGCTAGAATGCGCGCACCCACCGTGATGTGTACACTTTGAGTGCTGTAGAGCCAGAGAAACCAGTTCAGCAGAGCTGCTTTAGAGAGAGAGAACCAGGTCAGCAGAGTTGCTTTAGAGCCAGAGAACCAGGTCAGCGGAGCTGCTCTAGCTGACACTGACTGACTGACACTGACTGACTGACACTGACTGATTGACACTGACTGACACAGATTGACTGACACTAACACTGACTGATACTGACTGACACTGATTGACTGACACTGACTGACTGACACTGACTGACTGACTGACACTGACTGACACTGATTGACACTGACTGACACTGATTGACTGACACTGACTGACTAACACTGATTGACTGACACTGACTGACACTGATTGACTGACACTGACTGACTGACTGACACTGACTGACACTGACTGACATTGACTGACACTGACTGTCTACTCTCTACTACTCTACTACTGACTCTCTACTACTCTCTACTACTCTCTCTCTATTACTCACTCTCTACTACTCACTCTCTACTACTCTCTACTACTCACTCTCTACTACTCTCTACTACTCACTCTCTACTACTCTCTACTACTCTACTACTCACTCTCTACTACTCACTCACTATTTCTCTCCACTACTCACTCTCTACTACTCACTCTCTACTACTCATGCTCTACTACTCTCTACTACTCACTGTCTACTACTACTCTCTCTACTAGTCACTCTCTACTACTCCCTACTATTCACTCTCTACTACTCACTCTCTACTACTCACTCTCTACAACTTTCTACTACTTTCTACCACTCACTCTCTACTACTCTCTACTACTCACTCGCTACTACTCTCTACTACTCACTCTCTACTACACTCTCTACTGCTCTCTCTCTACTACTCTCTACTACTACTCTCTACTATTCACTCTCTACTACTCACTCTCTACTACTCTCTACTACTCACTCTACTACTCTCTGCTGCTCTCTACCACTCACTACTCTACTACTCTCTCTCTACTACTCACTCTCTACTACCCTCTCTCTACTAATCACTCTCTACTACTCACTCTACTACTCTCTACTACTCACTCTCTACTACTTTCTCTCTACTACTCTCTCTCTACTATTCACTCTCTACTATTCACTCTCTACTATTCACTCTCTACTACTCACTCTCTACTACTCGCTCTCTACTACTCACTCTCCACTACTCACTCTCTACTACTCGCTCTCTACTACTCTCTACTACCCTCTCTGCTACTCACTCTCTACTACTCACTCTCTACTACTCTACTACTCTCTACTACTCACTCTACTACTCACTCTCCACTATTCTCTACTACTCACTGTACTACTCTCTCCTACTCTCTACCACTCACTCTCTACTACTCTACTACTCACTCTCTACTACTCTCTCTCTACTACTCACTCTCTACTACTCACTCTACTACTCTCTACTACTCACTCTCTACTACTCTCTACTACTCACTCTGTACTACTCACTCTCTACTACTCATTCTCTACTACTCCCTACTGCTCACTCTCCACTACTCATTCACTACTGCTCGCTCTCAACTACTCTCTACTACACACTCTACTACTCACTCTCTACTACTCTACTACTCTCTCTACTTCTCACTCTCTACTACTCTCTCTCTACTACTCACTCTCTACTACTCTCTACTACTCACTCTCTACTACTCACTCTCTACTACTCACTCTCTACTACTCTCTACTGCTCATGCTCCACTACTCATTCTCTATTACCCGCTCTCAACTACTCTCTACTACTCACTCTACTACTCACTCTCTACTACTCTACTACTCTCTCTACTTCTCACTCTCTACTACTCTCTCTCTACTACACACTCTCTTCTACTTGCTCTCTGCTACTCGCTCTCTACTACTCTCTAGTACTCACTCTACTACTCACTCTCTACTACTCACTCTCTACTACTCCACTACTCTCTACTACTCACTCTCTACTACTCACTCTCTACTACTCTCTACTACTCTCTCTCTACTACTCACTCTCTACTACTCTCTCTCTACTACTCTCTACTACTCACTACTACTCACTCTCTTTACTCTCTCTCTACTACTCTCTACTACTCACTCTCTACTACTCTCTACTACTCACTCTCTACTACTCTCTCTACTACTCTCTACTACTCACACTGCTACTCACTCTCTACTACTCTAATACTCACTCTCTGCTACTCACTCTCTACTACTCTCTACTACTCACTCTCTACTACTCTCTAATACTCTCTACTACTCACTTTACTACTCACTCTCTACTACTCACTCTACTACTCTCTACTACTCACTCTCTGATACTTTCTCTACTACTCTCTAATACTCACTCCCTACTCTCTATTACTCACTCTTTACTCTCTACCTCTCTACTTCTCTCTACCTCTCTCTCTACTACTCTCTACCGCTCTACCTCTACCTCTCTACCTCTACCTCTCTACCTCTACCTATACACCTCTACCTCTCTACCTCTCTGTACATGCACACATATGCACATATATATGCATATGCATTTATATATATGTACTCACTCTCTACTACTCACTCTACTACAATCTACTACTCACTCTCTGATACTTTCTCTACTACTCTCTAATACTCACTCTCTACTCTCTATTACTCACTCTATACTCTCTACCTCTCTACTTCTCTCTACCTCTCTCTCTACTACTCTCTACCTCTCTACCTCTACCTCTCTCCATCTACCTCTCTACCTCTACCTATACACCTCTACCTCTCTACCTCTCTGTACATGCACACATATGCACATATATATATGCATATGCATTTATATATATGTATGTGTATATATATATTATCTACTGGCGGTCGCCAGTAGATAGTTATAGTTACAACCTAGTTTCCATAGGAAATCTCAAAATTCTATTTTGAATAACTTTGGCGCAGGTTGACGAATCCTCACGAAATTTTCAAAACTAATGGGGCGCTCCGTTCAGCTCCTACCCTGAAAGTCTCGGGGTGATTCGTCAAGCGGGGGCCGAGAAAAAGGTGAGGTCCCAAAACGCCTTTTCCCCATGCATTTTTCCATAGGACCTTTAGTCGCAGATACAGCCCGAACGGCTGAACAGAATGTTCACTTCTCAAATTCCCTATTCCATTATACTAATTCACCACCAATCTTTCATGGGTTCCAGAGTAGCGTGCTACTAGCCAATAAAGCGTTTCAACACCCCATCAGGGTTACAAGCGCTATATAAATGCAAACCTTTTTCCCTTTTCTACCCCTTCCCAACCCTTCTCAATCCAAATAACTTACTAACATATCCACCACTCAAATTAATTTCATGTTTCACCATACTAATTCAACACTAATCCTTATGGGTTCCAGAGTAGCGTGCTACTCACCAGAAAAGCGCTTCAATACCCATCAGGGGTAACAAGAGCTATATAAATATAAACCTTTTTTCCTCTTTCCTCTATCCTTTTGCTATCCTTCCGAATCCAAATAACTAACTAACCTATCCACCACTTAAAATGTACTTGCATGTTTCACTACACTAATTCAGCACTAATCCTCTAGGGGTCCAGGAGTGGCGTGCTCGTCAGGGGTAGTAAGCGTTATACCAATGCAATTACAATACATATATCTATATCTATATATCTATATATCTATTAAATGTTTTAAGAGTTACCACTTTATTCCAATCAAGATGGCTTCAGGTGTGCCATACGTTTATCATAAGTAGGAGTGGTAGCGCTCTAGTTGTTCTTTGGAACACTCTGGGAAGCTGCAGTAGAACACAAAGGAATCAACTGACAGTCTCTGCCCATGTTGGATGTACATGTTTTACTGAGAATGTCAGACTTCATTCTCACATGACTGAGAAAGATAATGTGAATTTACAGAAAATATGCTCTATAGATCACCTTCCAAACCTCTGTGGGAAAAGCATGTGAAAATAGTTTTCTCTCAAACATGATTCATGATATCCCAGCAGAAGGCTTTTTCACATGGTAAAATCACCTTAGAACATACCACAATTCCTAAAATGAGTATGGTACCATCAACAAATGATTTATAATGTAACTAAAGTCTTAAAACCTTCTATTAACTGCAATGCTTTTTAATGAGGTGCTATCATGTGTATTGGTCCCAAGATGGCTGCCAACACTTCTTGGATGAAGTGCTGACAGCCAATCAGATCTCACAATGAGATGTGTGGTTAGGCTCCGCCCAGATATATATGTGATTTTACTTTTGATTTTCTCATGAACTACTGAACGGATTTACACCATATATGCAAAAGGCACATGCCTGACCTGAGGACTACCTCTTTGCCAAATTTCAAGTAATTCTGTTCAGCCGTTCGGGCTGTACCTTCGACTAAAGGTCCTATGGGAAAATGTATGGGGAAAACGCGTTTTGGGACCCCCCTTTTTTCTCAGCCCCCACTTGACGAATCACCCCAAGACTTTCAGGGTAGGAGCTGAGCGGAGCGCCCCATTAGTTTTAAAAATTTCACGAAGATAAGTCAACCGGCACCAAAGTTATTCAAAATAGAATTTTCAGATTTCCTATGGGAACTCGGTCCTAACTATAACTATCTACTGGCGACCGCCAGTAGATAATCTATCTATCTATATATATAAATTCACAGAAAAAACCATAGGTTTCAGGGGTGTTATAGTTAGCTGCCCATTTCACTCATACAAAACCATAGAAATTCCTCCGTTATAGTTAGTTCTACTAACTATAACTCACACGCCCGCAATGCACTGCTGATGATGTCCCATATTGCATCATTCATGACATGGTCAGCAGACCTGGTTCTCAGGCTCTAGAGCAGCTCTGCCGACCTGGTTCTCTCCCTCTAAAGCAGCTCTACTGGCCTGGTTTCTCTGGCTCTGCAGCAGCTCTGCAGACCTGGTTCTCTGGCTCTAGAGCAGCTCTGTTGACCTGGTTCTTAGGCTCTAGAGCAGCTCTACTGACCTGGTTCTCTGGCTCTAAAGCAGCTCTGCTGACCTGGTTCTATGGCTCTAAAGTAGCACTGCTGATTTGGTTCTCTGGCTCTAGAGTAGCTCTGCTGACCTGGTTTCTCTGGCTCTACAGCAGCTCTGCTGACCTGGTTCTCTGGCTCTAGAGCAGCTCTGCTGACCTAGTTCTTAGGTTCTAGAGCAGCTCTGCTGAACTGGTTCTCTGGCTCTACAGCAGCTCTGCTGACCTGGTTTTCTGCACTCACGATGCACGCACCCGACTTCGCGAAAATATATTTAAAAATAATATAAGTTTATTATAAGTACAAATATATTATTTTGATGAATATCTTACATAATCTCTTGCCTTAATATGTATATTAAAGACACATACATATCATTTTGGAACATAAATTGTTTTGCGGGAGTCACTCACCCAGCACGCCCCAGCACGTATATGATGTCACGCGGGACCCGCAACCGTGCAAACATCTCGTACCGTAATGCGCATGTGTCACGAATGCGTGGGAGCAGGAGTCACAGACTGGTCGCATACCAACCGCGCATATCACGTGATATTAAATGTATATGATGTAACTGAAAAACACGCAGCCGTCGCACACCATATGCAGATCCTTCATGACTTTTCTAAAATGGTGGCTAGAATGCGCGCACCCACCGTGATGTGTACAGTTTGAGTGCTGTAGAGCCAGAGAAACCAGTTCAGCAGAGCTGCTTTAGAGAGAGAACCAGGTCAGCAGAGTTGCTTTAGAGCCAGAGAACCAGGTCAGCAGAGCTGCTCTAGCTGACACTGACTGACTGACACTGACTGACTGACACTGACTGATTGACACTGACTGACACAGATTGACTGACACTGACACTGACTGACACAGATTGACTGACACTGACACTGACTGACACTGATTGACTGACACTGACTGACTGACACTGACTGACTGACTGACACTGACTGACACTGATTGACACTGACTGACACTGGTTGACTGACACTGACTGACTAACACTGATTGACTGACACTGACTGATACTGATTGACTGACACTGACTGACTGACTGACACTGACTGACTGACACTGACTGACACTGACTGACTACTCTCTACTACTCTACTACTGACTCTCTACTACTCCCTCTCTATTACTCACTCTCTACTACTCACTCTCTACTACTCTCTACTACTCACTCTCTACTACTCTACTACTCTCTACTACCCACTCTCTACTACTCACTCTCAACTACTCACTCTCTACTACTCTACTACTCACTCTCTACTACTCACTCACTACTACTCTCCACTACTCACTCTCTACTACTCACTCTCTACTACTCATGCCCTACTACTCTCTACTACTCACTGTCTACTACTACTCTCTCTACTAGTCACTCTCTACTACTCCCTACTATTCACTCTCTACTACTCACTCTCTACTACTCACTCTCTACTACTCACTCTCTACAACTTTCTACTACTTTCTACCACTCACTCTCTACTACTCTACTACTCACTCTCTACTACTCACTCACTACTACTCTCTACTACTCACTGTCTACTACTACTCTCTCTACTAGTCACTCTCTACTACTCCCTACTATTCACTCTCTACTACTCACTCTCTACTACTCACTCTCTACTACCCACTCTCTACAACTTTCTACTACTTTCTACCACTCACTCTCTACTACTCTACTACTCACTCTCTACTACTCTCTACTACTCACTCGCTACTACTCTCTACTACTCACTCTCTACTACACTCTCAACTGCTCTCTCTCTACTACTCTCTACTACTACTCTCTACTATTCACCCTCTACTACTCACTCTCTACCACTCTCTACTACTCACTCTACTACTCTCTGCTGCTCTCTACCACTCACTACTCTACTACTCTCTCTCTACTACTCACTCTCTACTACTCTCTCTCTACTAATCCCTCTCTACTACTCACTCTACTACTCTCTACTACTCACTCTCTACTACTCTCTCTCTACTACTCTCTCTCTACTATTCACTCTCTACTATTCACTCTCTATTATTCACTCTCTACTACTCACTCTCCACTACTCACTCTCTACTGCTCGCTCTCTACTCTTCTCTACTACTCTCTCTGCTACTCACTCTCTACTACTCACTCTCTACTACTCTACTACTCTCTACTACTCGCTCTACTACTCACTCTCTACTATTCTCTACTACTCACTGTACTACTCTCTCCTACTCTCTACCACTCACTCTCTACTACTCTACTACTCACTCTCTACTACTCTCTCTCTACTACTCACTCTCTACTACTCACTCTACTACTCTCTACTACTCACTCTATACTACTCTCTACGACTCACTCTGTACTACTCACTCTGTACTACTCACTCTCTACTACTCCCTACTGCTCACTCTCCACTACTCATTCACTACTGCTCGCTCTCAACTACTCTCTACTACACACTCTACTACTCACTCTCTACTACTCTACTACTCTCTCTACTTCTCACTCTCTACTACTCTCTCTCTACTACTCACTCTCTACTACTCTCTACTACTCACTCTGTACTACTCACTCTCTACTACTCACTCTCTACTACTCACTCTCTACTACTCTCTACTGCTCACGCTCCACTACTCATTCTCTATTACTCGCTCTCAACTACTCTCTACTACTCACTCTACTACTCACTCTCTACTACTCTACTACTCTCTCTACTTCTCACTCTCTACTACTCTCTCTCTACTACACATTCTCTTCTACTTGCTCTCTGCTACTCGCTCTCTACTCACTCTCTAGTACTCACTCTACTACTCACTCTCTACTACTCACTCTCTACTACTCACTCTCTACTACTCTCTACTACTCTCTCTCTACTTCTCACTCTCTACTACTCGCTCTCTACTACTCTCTACTACTCACTACTACTCACTCTCTTTACTCTCTCTCTACTACTCTCTACTACTCACTCTCTACTACTCTCTACTACTCACTCTCTACTACTCTCTCTACTACTCTCTACTACTCACTCTGCTACTCACTCTCTACTACTCTAATACTCTCTCTCTGCTACTCACTCTCTACTACTCTCTACTACTCACTTCTACTACTCACTCTCTACTACTCTCTACTACTCACTCTCTACTACTCTCTAATTCTCTCTACTACTCACTTTACTACTCACTCTCTACTACTCTCTACTACTCACTCTCAAATACTCACTCTCTACTACTCACTCTACTACTCTCTACTAGTCACTCTCTGATACTTTCTCTACTACTCTCTAATACTCACTCTCTACTCTCTATTACTCACTCTATACTCTCTACCTCTCTACTTCTCTCTACCTCTCTCTCTACTACTCTCTACCTCTCTACCTCTACCTCTCTACCTCTACCTCTCTACCTCTACCTATAAACCTCTACCTCTCTACCTCTCTGTACATGCACACATATGCACATATATATATGCATTTACATATATGTATGTGTATATATATATTATCTACTGGCGGTCGCCAGTAGATAGTTATAGTTACAACCTAGTTTCCATAGGAAATCTCAAAATTCTATTTTGAATAACTTTGGCGCAGGTTGACGAATCCTCACGAAATTTTCAAAACTAATGGGGCGCTCCGTTCAGCTCCTACCCTGAAAGTCTCGGGGTGATTCGTCAAGCGGGGGCCGAGAAAAAGGTGAGGTCCCAAAACGCGTTTTCCCCATGCATTTTTCCATAGGACCTTTAGTCGCAGATACAGCCCGAACGGCTGAACAGAATGTTCACTTCTCAAATTCCATATTCCATTATACTAATTCACCACCAATCTTTCATGGGTTCCAGAGTAGCGTGCTACTCTCCAATAAAGCGTTTCAACACCCCATCAGGGTTACAAGCGCTATATAAATGCACACCTTTTTCCCTTTTCTACCCCTTCCCAACCCTTCTCAATCCAAATAACTTACTAACATATCCACCACTCAAATTAATTTCATGTTTCACCATACTAATTCAACACTAATCCTTATGGGTTCCAGAGTAGCGTACTACTCACCAGAAAAGCACTTCAATACCCATCAGGGGTAACAAGAGCTATATAAATATAAATCTTTTTACCTCTTTCCTCTATCCTTCTGCTATCCTTCCGAATCCAAATAACTAACTAACCTATCCACCACTTAAAATGTACTTGCATGTTTCACTACACTAATTCAGCACTAATCCTCTAGGGGTCCAGGAGTGGCGTGCTCGTCAGGGGTAGTAAGCGTTATACCAATGCAATTACAATACATATATCTATATCTATATATCTATTAAATTTTTTAAGAGTTACCACTTTATTCCAATCAAGATGGCTTCAGGTGTGCCATACGTTTATCATAAGTAGGAGTGGTAGCGCTCTAGTTGTTCTTTGGAACACTCTGGGAAGCTGCAGTAGAACACAAAGGAATCAACTGACAGTCTCTGCCCATGTTGGATGTACATGTTTTACTGAGAATGTCAGACTTCATTCTCACATGACTGAGAAAGATAATGTGAATTTACAGAAAATATGCTCTATAGATCACCTTCCAAACCTCTGTGGGAAAAGCATGTGAAAATAGTTTTCTCTCAAACATGATTCATGATATCCCAGCAGAAGGCTTTTTCACATGGTAAAATCACCTTAGAACATACCACAATTCCTAAAATGAGTATGGTACCATCAACAAATGATTTATAATGTAACTAAAGTCTTAAAACCTTCTATTAACTGCAATGCTTCTAATGAGGTGCTATCATGTGTATTGGTCCCAAGATGGCTGCCAACACTTCTTGGATGAAGTGCTGACAGCCAATCAGATCTCACAATGAGATGTGTGGTTAGGCTCCGCCCAGATATATATGTGATTTTACTTTTGATTTTCTCATGAACTACTGAACGGATTTACACCATATATGCAAAAGGCACATGCCTGACCTGAGGACTACCTCTTTGCCAAATTTCAAGTAATTCTGTTCAGCCGTTCGGGCTGTACCTTCGACTAAAGGTCCTATGGGAAAATGTATGGGGAAAACGCGTTTTGGGACCCCCCTTTTTTCTCAGCCCCCGCTTGACGAATCACCCCGAGACTTTCAGGGTAGGAGCTGAGCGGAGCGCCCCATTAGTTTTAAAATTTCACGAAGATAAGTCAACCGGCGCCAAAGTTATTCAAAATAGAATTTTCAGATTTCCTATGGGAACTCGGTCCTAACTATAACTATCTACTGGCGACCGCCAGTAGATAATCTATCTATCTATATATATAAATTCACAGAAAAAACCATAGGTTTCAGGGGTGTTACAGTTAGCTGCCCATTTCACTCATACAAAACCATAGAAATTCCTCCGTTATAGTTAGTTCTACTAACTATAACTCACACGCCCGCAATGCACTGCTGATGATGTCACATATTGCATCATTCATGACATGGTCAGCAGACCTGGTTCTCTGGCTCTAGAGCAGCTCTGCTGACCTGGTTCTCTCCCTCTAAAGCAGCTCTACTGGCCTGGTTTCCCTGGCTCTGCAGCAGCTCTGCAGACCTGGTTCTCTGGCTCTAAAGCAGCTCTGTTGACCTGGTTCTTAGGCTCTAGAGCAGCTCTACTGACCTGGTTCTCTGGCTCTAAAGCAGCTCTGCTGACCTGGTTCTATGGCTCTAAAGTAGAACTGCTGATTTGGTTCTCTGGCTGTAGAGTAGCTCTGCTGACCTGGTTTCTCTGGCTCTACAGCAGCTCTGCTGACCTGGTTCTCTGGCTCTAGAGCAGCTCTGCTGACCTAGTTCTTAGGTTCTAGAGCAGCTCTGCTGACCTGGTTCTCTGGCTCTACAGCAACTCTGCTGACCTGGTTTTCTGCACTCACGATGCACGCACCCGACTTCGCGAAAATATATTTAAAAATAATATAAGTTTATTATAAGTACAAATATATTATTTTGATGAATATCTTACATAATCCCTTGCCTTAATATGTATATTAAAGACACATACATATCATTTTGGAACATAAATTGTTTTGCGGGAGTCGCGCACCCAGCACGCCCCAGCACGTATATGATGTCACGCGGGACCCGCAACCGTGCAAACATCCCGTACCGTAATGCGCATGTGTCACGAATGCGTGGGAGCAGGAGTCGCAGACTGGTCGCATACCAACCGCGCATATCACGTGATATTAAATGTATATGATGTAACTGAAAAACACGCAGCCGTCGCACACCATACGCAGATCCTTCATGACTTTTCTAAAATGGTGGCTAGAATGCGCGCACCCACCGTGATGTGTACAGTTTGAGTGCTGTAGAGCCAGAGAAACCAGTTCAGCAGAGCTGCTTTAGAGAGAGAGAACCAGGTCAGCAGAGTTGCTTGAGAGCCAGAGAACCAGGTCAGCAGAGCTGCTCTAGCTGACACTGACTGACTGACACTGACTGACTGACACTGACTGATTGACACTGACTGACACAGATTGACTGACACTGACACTGACTGACACAGATTGACTGACACTGACACTGACTGACACTGATTGACTGACACTGACTGACTGACACTGACTGACTGACTGACACTGACTGACACTGATTGATACTGACTGACACTGATTGCCTGACACTGACTGACACTGATTGACTGACACTGACTGACTGACTGACACTGACTGACTGACACTGACTGACACTGACTGACTACTCTCTACTACTCTACTACTGACTCTCTACTACTCTCTCTATTACTCACTCTCTACTACTGACTCTCTACTACTCTCTACTACTCACTCTCTACTACTCTACTACTCTCTACTACCCACTCTCTACTACTCACTCTCAACTACTCACTCTCTACTACTCTACTACTCACTCTCTACTACTCACTCACTACTACTCTCCACTACTCACTCTCTACTACTCACTCTCTACTACTCATGCCCTACTACTCTCTACTACTCAATGTCTACTACTACTCTCTCTACTAGTCACTCTCTACTACTCCCTACTATTCACTCTCTACTACTCACTCTCTACTACTCACTCTCTACTACTCACTCTCTACAACTTTCTACTACTTTCTACCACTCACTCTCTACTACTCTACTACTCACTCTCTACTACTCTCTACTACTCACTCGCTACTACTCTCTACTACTCACTCTCTACTACACTCTCTACTGCTCTCTCTCTACTACTCTCTACTACTACTCTCTACTATTCACTCTCTACTACTCACTCTCTACTACTCACTCTACTACTCTCTGCTGCTCTCTACCACTCACTACTCTACCACTCTCTCTCTCTACTACTCACTCTCTACTACTCTCTCTCTACTAATCACTCTCTACTACTCACTCTACTACTCTCTACTACTCACTCTCTACTACTCTCTCTCTACTACTCTCTCTCTACTATTCACTCTCTACTATTCACTCTCTACTATTTACTCTCTACTACTCACTCTCTACTACTCGCTCTCTACTACTCACTCTCCACTACTCACTCTCTACTACTCGCTCTCTACTCTTCTCTACTACTCTCTCTGCTACTCACTCTCTACTACTCACTCTCTACTTCTCTACTACTCTCTACTACTCGCTCTATTACTCACTCTCTACTATTCTCTACTACTCACTGTACTACTCTCTCCTACGCTCTACCACTCACTCTCTACTACTCTACTAGTCACTCTCTACTACTCTCTCTCTACTACTCACTCTCTACTGCTCACTCTACTACTCTCTACTACTCACTCTCTACTACTCTCTACTACTCACTCTGTACTACTCACTCTCTACTACTCACTCTCTACTACTCCCTACTGCTCACTCTCCACTACTCATTCACTACTGCTCGCTCTCAACTACTCTCTAATACTCACTCCACTACTGGTCTGGTGTAAATCTGTTCAGTATTTCCTGAGAAAATAGCATTTAAAAGCATATCAATATCTATACGCGCGCACCGTGCACACACTGTGCGCGCACCCTGCCGTGCGCGAGCGCAATTCTGATTGGTTGTTAGATGTCGGTAAACATTCGAATCGGTCGAAACCAGAAAGTGTCGGCCGCCATTTTGTCTCTCGCAGTCTGAGGGGGTGAAAAAAAAAGGTGGAGAACGTGAAAAGGGGGCAGAGTGGACAGTTCCTGACCCCCTAGCCTTGGTCAGGGGGTCACAGAAGGACCCCCAAGGGCGAAAAAAACATTTTTTTTTTTTAAATCGCGAGGTGCGCGCACGGTGCTCGCACGGCGAACCGTGGGTGCTCCGTGCGCGAAGTGAAAAACCTGAAAAATAAATAAATTAATAAATACATAACTTAGCATTTAAAAAAACGTACAAATTCACTGAAAAAACCATAGGTTTCACACACGTTATAGTTACGAATTTGCATTTAAAAAACCTTGCAAATTCACTTAAAAAACCATAGGTTTCACACATGTTATAGTTAGCTGGACATTTCACTCGTAAAAAACAAATGAAATTCCCCCGTTATAGTTAGTGCAGGCAACTCTAACTCACGCGACCGCAATCCTCTGCTGATGACGTCAGATATTACATCACTGTATTTAGACACTTATTTACCCATGTCTTCTTCCATTAATCTTTAGCTATACATTTATTACAAATATTTACTTTTCATAAAGACACATATGTCATCAGTGATGTAATATCTGACGTCATCAGCCGAGGATTGCGGTCGCGTGAGTTATAGTTGCCTGCACTAACTATAACAGGGGAATTTCATTGGTTTTTTACGAGTGAAATGTCCAGCTAACCATAACATGTGTGAAACCTATGGTTTTTTAAGTGAATTTGCAAGGTTTTTTAAATGCAAATTCGTAACTATAACGTGTGTGAAACCTATGGTTTTTTCAGTGAATATACATATATAAACATATAAATATAGTCTGCATATCTATATAGATATAAATGCATGCAAACACATACATATACATATATGCATACATATGCATGGTATGTACATGAAAGTTTGAAAAACTCTAATACAAGCAAAGCTAAAAAGCCACCTAATTACAAACAGAATTGCTTTAACTTAAACAAGGGCGAGACCTATTGCATTTTCAATGCTTGTTTACTTTGATGTGTCACACATTTTCCATAAATTCTGAATGGTAGCACTCTAGTTGCTCATTAGATCACTGTAGTAAAGCTACTGCTCACCAGAGAAGTCTGCTGTTGGTATTCAAAGTGCATGTTTCAGTCTGCATGTCAGAATGTTTTAATGAAATGGAAGAGGATTTGAGAAGTCAAAATGTGCCCTAATCTTTCTTTCTGCAGCACTAATCATAATTTCTATGGCAAAATGAACCCCCTCATTTTGTTCCTTTGCAAATTAAATGTTTTAAGTGTTACCACTTTATTCCAATCAAGATGGCATCAGATGTGCCATACTTTTGTCATAAGTAAGACTGTTAGCGCTATAGTTGTTCTTTAAAACACTCTGGGACATTCTGTCATTGGGCTATACTTGGGCTACATCTCGGTGATATTTGTGCTACATTTGGGCTCTTTTGTCTCTGGTGGTCATCTTGGGAGACTTATTTGTTTTGAAGTTTCCTAATTTCCTCATTTACAACAGTCTCCTCAGTAGGAAATACTTTCAGTTTTTTACTTTCATTCCATTAAGAAGGCATTCAGATGTGTCACACATTTGCAATAAATTCGGAATGTTAGCACTCTAGTTGCTTATTAGATCACTGTAGTAAAGCTACTGCTCACCAGGGAAGTCTGCTGCTGGTATTGAAAGTGCATGTTTCGGTCTGCATGTCAGAAATTTTTAATGAAATAGAAGAGGATTTGAGAAGTCACTCAAAATGTGCCCTAATTTTCTTTTTTCCGCACTAATCATAATATCTATGGCAAAATGAACCTCCTCGTTGTGTTCCTTTTAAATTAAACTACTCACTCTCTACTACTCACTCGCTACTACTTTCTACTACTCACTCTCTACTACTCTCTCTCTACTACTCTCTACTACTCTCTACTACTACTCTCTACTGCTCACTCTCCACTACTCATTCACTACTGCTCGCTCTCAACTACTCTCTAATACTCACTCTACTACTCACTCTCTACTACTCTACTACTCTCTCTACTGCTCACTCTCTACTACTCTCTCTCCACTACTCACTCTGTACTACTCTCTACTACTCACTCTGTACTACTCACTCTGTACTACTCACTCTCTACTACTCTCTACTGCTCACGCTCCACTACTCATTCTCTATTACTCGCTCTCAACTACTCTCTACTACTCACTCTACTACTCACTCTCTACTACTCTACTACTCTCTCTACTTCTCACTCTCTACTACTCTCTCTCTACTACACACTCTCTTCTACTTGCTCTCTGCTACTCGCTCTCTACTACTCTCTCGTACTCACTCTACTACTCACTCTCTACTACTCCACTACTCTCTACTACTCACTCTCTACTAGTCTCTACTACTCTCTCTCTACTACTCACTCTCTACTACTCACTCTCTACTACTCTCTACTACTCTCTACTATTCACTCTCTACTACTCTCTACTACTCACTCTCTACTACTCTCTCTCTACTACTCTCTACTACTCACTCTGCAACTCACTCTCTACTACTCTAATACTCTCTCTCTGCTACTCTCTCTCGTACTCACTCTACTACTCACTCTCTACTACTCCACTACTCTCTACTACTCACTCTCTACTTCTCACTCTCTACTAGTCTCTACTACTCTCTCTCTACTACTCACTCTCTACTACTCACTCTCTACTACTCTCTACTACTCACTACTACTCACTCTCTACTACTCTCTCTCTACTAATCTCTACTACTCACTCTCTACTACTCTCTACTACTCACTCTCTACTACTCTCTCTCTACTACTCTCTACTACTCACTCTGCAACTCACTCTCTACTACTCTAATACTCTCTCTCTGCTACTCTCTCTCTACTACTCTCTACTACTCACTCTCTACTACTCACTCTTAATACTCACTCTCTACTACTCTCTAATACTCTCTACTACTCACTCTACTACTCACTCTCTACTACTCTCTACTACTCACTCTCTACTACTCACTCTACTACTCTCTACTACTCACTCTCTGATACTTTCTCTACTACTCTCTAATACTCACTCTCTACTCTCTATTACTCACTCTATACTCTCTACCTCTCTACCTCTCTCTACCTCTCTCTCTACTACTCTCTACCTCTCTACCTCTACCTCTCTACCTCTACCTCTCTACCTCTACCTATACACCTCTACCTCTCTGTACATGCACACATATGCACATATATATGCATATGCATTTATATATATGTATGTGTATATATATATTATCTACTGGCGGTCGCCAGTAGATAGTTATAGTTACAATCTAGTTTTCATAGGAAATCTCAAAATTCTATTTTGAATAACTTTGGCGCCGATTGACGAATCCTCGCGAAATTTTCAAAACTAATGGGGCGCTCCGTTCAGCTCCTACCCTGAAAGTCTCGGGGTGATTCGTCAAGCGGGGGCCGAGAAAAAGGGGGGGTCCCAAAACGTGTTTTCCCCATGCATTTTTCCATAGGACCTTTAGTCGCAGATACAGCCCGAACGGCTGAACAGAATTACGTGAAATTTGGCAGAGAGGTAGCCATAACGTCAAGGAAGTGCCTTTTGCAGGTCTGGTGTAAATCTGTTCAGTATTTCCTGAGAAAATAGCATTTAAAAGCATATCAATATCTATACGCGCGCACCGTGCGCACACTGTGCGCGCACCCTGCCGTGCGCGAGCGCAATTCTGATTGGTTGTTAGATGTCGGTTAACATTCGAATCGGTCGAAACCAGGAAGTGTCGGCCGCCATTTTGTCTCTCGCAGTCTGAGGGGGTGAAAAAAAAAGGTGGAGAACGTGAAAAGGGGGCAGAGTGGAAAGTTCCTGACCCCCTAGCCTTGGTCAGGGGGTCACAGAAGGACCCCCAAGGGCGAAAAAAACATTTTTTTTTTTTTTTTTTTAAATCGCGAGGTGCCCGCACGGTGCGCGCATGGTGAACCGTGGGTGCTCGGTGCGCGAAGCGCACCGTGCGCCCACAGCGCCCGCACGGTGCGCGCACGGCATTAAAACCTGAAAAATAAATAAATTAATAAATACATAACTTAGCATTTAAAAAAACGTACAAATTCACTGAAAAAACCATAGGTTTCACACACGTTATAGTTACGAATTTGCATTTAAAAAACCTTGCAAATTCACTTAAAAAACCATAGGTTTCACACATGTTATAGTTAGCTGGACATTTCACTCGTAAAAAACCAATGAAATTCCCCCGTTATAGTTAGTGCAGGCAACTATAACTCACGCGACCGCAATCCTCTGCTGATGACATCAGATATTACATCACTGATGACATATGTGTCTTTATGAAAAGTAAATATTTGTAATATATGTATAGCTAAAGATTAATGGAAGAAGACATGGGTAAATAAGTGTCTAAATACAGTGATGTAATATCTGACGTCATCAGCAGAGGATTGCGGTCGCGTGAGTTATAGTTGCCTGCACTAACTATAACGGGGGAATTTCATTGGTTTTTTACGAGTGAAATGTCCAGCTAACCATAACATGTGTGAAACCTATGGTTTTTTAAGTGAATTTGCAAGGTTTTTTAAATGCAAATTCGTAACTATAACGTGTGTGAAACCTATGGTTTTTTCAGTGAATATACATATATAAACATATAAATATAGTCTGCATATCTATATAGATATAAATGCATGCAAACACATACATATACATATATGCATACATATGCATGGTATGTACATGAAAGTTTGAAAAACTCTAATACAAGCAAAGCTAAAAAGCCACCTAATTACAAACAGAATTGCTTTAACTTAAACAAGGGCGAGACCTATTGCAGTTTCAATGCTTGTTTACTTTGATGTGTCACACATTTTCCATAAATTCTGAATGGTAGCATTCTAGTTGCTCATTACATCACTGTAGTAAAGCTACTGCTCACCAGGGAAGTCTGCTGTTGGTATTCAAAGTGCATGTTTCAGTCTGCATGTCAGAATGTTGTAATGAAATGGAAGATGATTTGAGAAGTCAAAATGTGCCCTAATCTTTCTTTCTGCAGCACTAATCATAATTTCTATGGCAAAATGAACCTCCTCATTTTGTTCCTTTGCAAATTAAATGTTTTAAGTGTTACCACTTTATTCCAATCAAGATGGCATCAGATGTGCCATACTTTTGTCATAAGTAAGACTGTTAGCGCTATAGTTGTTCTTTAAAACACTCTGGGACATTCTGTCATTGGGCTATACTTGGGCTACATCTCGGTGATATTTGTGCTACATTTGGGCTCTTTTGTCTCTGGTGGTAATCTTGGGAGACTTATTTGTTTTGAAGTTTCCTAATTTCCTCATTTACAACAGTCTCCTCAGTAGGAAATACTTTCAGTTTTTTACTTTCATTCCATTAAGAAGGCATTCAGATGTGTCACACATTTGCAATAAATTCGGAATGTTAGCACTCTAGTTGCTTATTAGATCACTGTAGTAAAGCTACTGCTCACCAGGGAAGTCTGCTGCTGGTATTGAAAGTGCATGTTTCGGTCTGCATGTCAGAATTTTTTAATGAAATAGAAGAGGATTTGAGAAGTCACTCAAAATGTGCCCTAATTTTTTTCCGCACTAATCATAATATCTATGGCAAAATGAACCTCCTCATTGTGTTCCTTTTAAATTAAACTACTCACTCTCTACTACTCACTCGCTACTACTTTCTACTACTCACTCTCTACTACTCTCTCTACTACTCTCTACTACTACTCTCTACTACTCACTCTCTACTACTCACTCTCTACTACTCTCTACTACTCACTCTACTGCTCTCTACTACTGTCTACCACTCACTCTCTACTACTCTACTACTCACTCTCTACTACTCTCTACTACTCTCTCTCTACTTCTCCCTCTCTACTACTCACTCTACTACTCTCTACTACTCACTCTCTACTACTCACTCTCTACTACTCTACTACTCTCTACTACTCTTTACTACTCACTCTCTACTACTCACTCTCAACTACTCTCTCTACTACTCACTCTACTACTCTCTACTACTCTCTACCACTCACTCTCTACTACTCTACTACCCACTCTCTACTACTCTCTACTACTCTCTCTCTACTACTCACTCTCTACTACTCACTCTACTACTCTCTACTACTCTCTCTCTACTACTAACTCTCTACTACTCACTCTCTACTACTCTACTACTCACTCTCCACTACTCACTCTCTACTACCCGCTCTCTACTATTCTCTACTACTCACTCTACTACTCACTCTCTACTACTCTACTACTCTCTACTACTCTCTCTGCTACTAACCCTCTACTACTCTCTACTACTCACTCTCTACTACTCTACTACTCTCTACTACTCTCTCTACCACTCACTCTCTACTACTCACTCTCTACTACTCTCTCTCTACTACACACTCTCTACTACTTGTTCTCTACTACTCACTCTACTACTCACTCTACTACTCACTCTCTACTACTCCCTACTACTCACTCTACTACTCACTCTCTACTACTCTCTACTACTCACTCTCTACTACTCCACTACTCTCTACTAATCACTCTCTACTACTCACTCTGTACTACTTTCTACTACTCACTCTCTACTACTATCTACTACTCACTCTCTACTACTCTCTCTCTACTACTCACTCTCTACTACTCTCTACTACTCACTCTCTACTACTCTCTCTCTACTACTCTCTACTACTCTCTACTACTCACTCTCTACTACTCTCCACTACTCACTCTCTACTACTCTCTCTCTACTACTCTCTACTACTCACTACACTACTCATTCTCTACTACTCATTCTCTACTACTCTCTCTCTGCTACTCAGTCTCCACTACTCACTCTCTACTACTCTCTAATACTCACTCTCTACTACTCTCTACTACTCACTCTCTACTACTCTCTACTACTCACTCTACTACTCATTCTCTACTACTCATTCTCTACTACTCTCTCTCTGCTACTCAGTCTCCACTACTCACTCTCTACTACTCTCTACTACTCACTCTCTACTACTCACTCTCTACTACTCTCTACTACTCACTCTCTACTACTCTCTACTACTCACTCTACTACTCACTCTTTACTACTCTCTACTTCTCACTCTCTACTACTCTCTACTACACACTCTCTCCTACTCACTCTTTACTACTCTCTCTACTACTCTCTACTACTCTCTCTCTACTCTCTACTCTCTATTACTCATCCTCTACTCTCTACCTCTCTCTACATCTCTCTCCACTACTTTCTACCTTTACCTCTCTACCTCTACGTCTTTACCTCTACACCTCCACCTCTCTCTACCTCTCTACACACACACATATGCACATATATGCATATGCATTTATATATATGTATGTGTATATATATATATTATACATATATAAACATATATATAATCTGCATATCTATATAAATACAAATATAAATGCATGCATACATATACATATATGCATGTTATGTACATGAAATTTTGAAAAACACTAATAAAAGCAAAGCTAAAAAGCCACCTAATTACAAACAGAATTGCTTAAACTTAAACGAGGGCGAGACCTATTGCATTTTCAATGCTTGTTTACTTTGGTTCCATCAAGAAGGCATTCAGATGTCACACATTTGCCATAAATTCTGAATGGTAGCACTCTAGTTCCTCATTAGATCACTGTAGTAAAGCTACTGCTCACCAGGGGAGTCTGCTGCTGGTATTCAAAGTGCATGTTTCAGTCTGCATGTCAGAACTTTTTAATGAAATAGAAGAGGATTTGAGAAGTCAAAATGTGCCCTAATTTTTCTTTCTGCAGCACTAATCATAATTTCTATGGCAAAATGAACCCCCTCATTTTGTGCCTTTGCAAATTAAATGTTTTAAGTGTTACCACTTTATTCCAATCAAGATGGCTTCAGGTGTGCCATACTTTTGTCATAAGTAAGACTGTTAGCGCTCTAGTTGTTCTTTAAAACACTCCGGGATTTCTGTCATTGGGCTATACTTGGGCTACATCTCGGTGATATTTGTGCTACATTTGGGCTCTTTTGTCTCTGGTGGCCATCTTGGGAGACTTGTTATGAGGTTTCCTAATATCCTCATTTACTACAGTCTCCTCAGTAGGCATACTGTCAGTTTTTTACTTTGATTCAATGAAGAAGGCATTCAGATGTGTCACACATTTGCCATTAATTCAGAAGTTAGCACTCTAGTTGCTCATTAGATCACTGTAGTAAAGCTACTGCTCACCAGGGAAGTCTGCTGCTGGTATTGAAAATGCATGTTTCAGTCTGCATGTCAGAATTATTTAATGAAATAAAAGAGGATTTGAGAAGTCACTCAAAATGTGCCCTAATTTTTCTTTCTGCAGCACTAATCATACATTCTATGGCAAAATGAACCCCCTCATTTTGTTCCTTTTTAAATTAAATGTTTTAAGAGTTACCACTTTATTCCAATCAAGATGGCTTCAGGTGTGCCATACGTTTATCATAAGTAGGAGTGTTAGCGCTCTAGATTTTCTTTGGAACACTCTGGGAAGCTGCAGTAGAACACAAAGGAATCAACTGACAGTCTCTGCCCTTGTTGGATGTACATGTTTTACTGAGAATGTCAGACTTCATTCTCACATGACTAAGAAAGATAATGTGAATTTACAGAACATATGCTCTCAGTTTTGCTTATAGATCACCTTCCAAACCTCTGTGGGAAAAGCATGTGAAAATAGTTTTCTCTCAAACATGATTCATGATATCACAGCAGAAGGCTTTTTCACATGGTAAAATCACCTTAGAACATACCACAATTCTTAAAATGAGTATGGTACCATCAACAAATGATTTATAATGTAACTAAAATCTTAAAACATTCTATTAACTGCAATGCTTTTTAATGAGGTGCTATCATGTATATTGGTCCCAAGATGGCTGCCAACTCTTCTTGGATGAAGTGCTGACAGCCAATCAGATCTCACGATGAGATGTGTGGTTAGGCTCCGCCCAGATATATATGTGACTTTACTTTTGATTTTCTCAGGAACTACTGAACGGATTTACACCATTTAAGCAAAAGGCACAACTCTGAACCAAGGTCTACCTTTCTGCCAAATTTAGTGTAATTCCGTTCAGCAGTTCGGGCTGTAGCTGCGTCAACAGGTCCTATGGGAAATTGCATGGGGAAAACGCGTTTTGGGACCCCCCTTTTTTCTCAGCCCCCGCTTGACGAATCACCACAAAACTTTCAGGGTAGGAGCGGACCGGAGCTGGCCAAAAGTTTTATATATATATATATATATATATATATATATATATATATATATTTGTTTTCTTCAGTTTTTCAGTGTGTGTGTGTGTGTATATATATATTATATATATATATATTATATATATATATATTCTGAGGACACACGTAGCACTATAAAAGTCCATATAAAGTTATTTATTTACAAAGCTTCATCACGTCGAACATTTTTCCAGGATTAGCAATCTAAACAATATATTAGACAGCCAACCCATATATTCAACAGCCAAGCCAACACATGTTTCGCGAGTGTTTCGCTTCTTATATTTAAATTCAAGTAAGAACTTCCAGTGTTTGATTCTTCCTGTTATCTCGACCAATTCATTTAAAGTGACATTTCTCATATTATCTTGGCTGTTGCCATGATCTATTTCCTTGGACGTTAGAGGAGATAGATCATGGCTACAGTCAAGATAAGATGCTAAATAGCAGTAGGTAGTTAAAGTTAGGACCTATTTTCCATAGGAAAAGCTTTTTTTGACTTGGATATAACTTTGGCATCGTTTGGACAATCTGCATGAAATATTGCCAAAAAAGTGTCACAAAGGGTGCTATTGATTGGGATAGTTTGGGGGTGATCTGTGCAGAGGGGTCTGAGAAGTTGGAGTGCAAAATAAGGTTGTATTTGTAATGGTAATTTCCAAAGGAACCTTTAGCCACTTCTACAGCCCGAACCGCTGAACGGACTTACACCAAATTTGGCAGGGAGGTAGATGTCGGTTCAAGGAAGTGCCTTTTGCTTATTTGGTGTAAAAGCATTCAGTAGATTTTGAGGAATTTAAGTTTAAAATTATAGTGATATCTCTGGTCAAGGATATATTGCGGTGGTTTCACGATGACTCGACAAATGCACGCGCCAACGGGAATGTTCTGATTGGCTGGACCCAACCTGAACAGAAAGTTGCGGATGCCATTTTATCTATCGGGTACGGTTCCCAGGGCTGAAAATGTGTGTGAAAGCCCGCATGAGGTGTCAGGGTGGAGGTACTCGGACCCTATAGTTGAGAAAAGGAGGTGTTAGTGACACAAGTTATGTGTCCAAAATGGATTTTTTTGATCACACACGATTATTGCCATAACGCCATGACCGCCAGCGTGGCCACTCGTGTACTGTCGAGGGTACGTCACAGCTATCAACGATGTCGCAAATATTGGTGGAAATATAAAAAAAAAATCAATGAATCATTAATACAATTATATTATTTTGAGGTTCTGATAAATGTTTTTATAGAGTTATTTATATAGTGAGCTATCTACTGTGATGGTTTGAATTAATTATATAGTCATAATTTCTGAATGTGGTGGTGGCTATTGAAATATTGATTTTGCTTTCCGCTTTAGCGACATACCCGTGGTGTCTCCCTATATTGCGATGACGGCAGTCATCCCTATATCCGGAGACACCGCGAAAATAGGTTTTAGAGATGGTTTTTCTAGAAATACAGTAGAAAAACATGAGTTTGAAGAGTACAGTAATAAACCTCTAGTGTGTAGAATACTGTAATGTGTGTGTATGTATGTGTTTCCACTTTATGGTAAAGGCGCGATCATCGCGGTTAACGACGTCATCGCGATGTCCTGAATAACTGCAAAAAATTGGATATAGGTCTGAAAGATGCTTTTAGAAGAAACGTAGTACAAAAATATGAGTTTAAACATGCTTTGAAAGAAGTATGTATATATTAATATGTGTAGTGCAATGTTAAGAACAGATTTTTTTACATTTTATCTTTGGATGTGTAGGTGGCCATTTAATGTCTATTTTTGTTTTCTGTTTTCGCGATGTGTCTGCTGGGATTGCTATGTCAATGCAAAGATTCCCAAAAACTAAAGAGAAAGAAAATCTTTTGAAAAAAACTTCACAATATTTTAGGTACTAGGGTGGTTCTTACAGGAGCCGTTGTGTTGGTTGTATGTATATGGCTGCTACACATAAGACCAGATGCAGAGTTTCAGGATAGTTCGAAACACCTTGTTGCCTTCATCTGTAAAGTGCACATTTCTATAAATTCCATGCATGTCAAAACGCAGATTGTTGTTATAGATACCGCCATACGATTGTCTCTGAGGAATGCAGAAACAGTTTTATTACCATGTTTCCTGGCTTTGTCAATCTGTGGATAGAATTGATTTGACAACTTTCATTTCTGTCTTTGGCATATTAGAGTACACCAAGACAGTGTTAGGGAAAAGCACCATCAGTTCTGCAAAGGTATCTTTCATTAAGATTTCCAGTCCTACCCCAGTCAATGTGCCTAGGTTATTGCCACCACAGTGCACAATCATGAGGTGAGGAGTTTGGGAATCCACAATGGATTTAACCAAAGCCAGTAACTGATGAAACTTTAACCCTCTCTGGCCAAACCACGTAATCTGCACATTTGGCAAACCCAAGTCCCTGTCAATACCCCTCCTGGCATAGTACTAGTTGGGGGATGAAGTGCCCTTGGCTATTAAGGGCATTTAGGGGCCAAGTATCCTTCTTGTTACCTCCAGCAAGTTGTACACAATCACTTTGCTAAGAGGTGTTTTGAGGCCACACCCACTTTCTGCACCATTCTGCAAACATGTCTCCTGGCACACTACTTGTTGAGGAATAAAGTCATCTTGAATGCTAAATGGCCTTGAAATGTCAGCCTAACTATAACATCACTGTAACCCTTGTTTTTTCAGTGAATTTCCATGTTGTTTTAAGTAGCAATGGTTTTGCAGAATTGTGGGGAAAAGGGGCGGGGAATCTGACCAGCTCTCAGAAATCTAGCTGATGACATCTCACATGACATTACTAATGATATCATCCAGTGACTGTGTTTTAAAAATGTTTATGAGCATTACATATATAGACCAAGGAGTATTGATGAATCAGTAGGAGCATGAGTGCATGGATGATTTAGTGGGTGCATGACTGACTAAGTGAGTGATTAGTGCCTCGGTGAATGTATGGGTGAGTGACTTGTTGTGTAAATGCCTGTATCTGTCTGTCAGTTGGTGTATAAGTGGTTTTATAGGCATGTGAGTTGGTGTCTGAGTTTCTGTATGGGCGATTGGTTGGCTGAGTATGTGTATGGGTGTCTCAATGTCTGTGTGGGTGGGTGAGGGTGTGTGTAACTGCCTATATGGATCAGTGCGTGGGTGAGTCAGTGGCTGTATGGATTAGTGAGTGTATGTGTAAGGGGCTGTGTGGGTGAGTAATTGTGTGTATGGATGTGTTGGTGAGTGAATGAATGTGTCAGTTGTATATGGGTGAGTAAGTGCCTATGTGAGAGGAAGTACAGGTGAGTCTTGGAGTAAATGAGTGACTGTATGTGTGACTGAGTGATTGCGAGAGTGGCTGTATGGATGAGTGTGTGCTTGTGTCAACGACTGCATAGATGAGTGAGTATGTGTTAGTATCTGTTTGAATAAATGAGTGGGTGTGTGTATAAGGGTATAGGTGAGTAAATGGCTGTGTGATTGACTCAATAGGTGAGGGGATGTGTGAGTAGCTCTATGAGTGACTGACTGCGTGTGAGTGGTATATACGTGCATGAGTGGATATATCAGTGGCTGTATTAATTAGTGAGTTCGTGAATATGTGGCTGGATGTGTGTGTAGACCAATGAATGAGTGAGTAGATATGTAAGTACAGGTATGGGAGTGTCAATGAAATCGAGAATGGTAGTGTGAAAGTTGGAGTGGGTGTATGAATGGTTACATGGGAGTGTGAGTGGCTGCGTCAGAGATTCTGAGGGTGCTATTATCAGTGATGTCATTTGAGATGTCATCAGTGATATCACAGACCTTGTCATGAATGATGTTATATGTGAGGTCATAAGCAGTGCATTGTGGGGGCGCGAGTTATAGTTAGCTCAGCTAACTATAATGTCCCTGTAACGTTTGGTTTTTTCAGTGAATATATATGTTAATACACATATATATATATAAATAAATAAAGGCGAGAAATGAGCAGAAGGAATCAAAATAAAAGAGAGAAATGAGCAGAAAGAGGCAGACTAAAGGTCAGACACAAGCAGAAAGAGGCAGACTAAAGGTAAGAAATGAGCAGAAAGAGGCAAAATGAAGGTGAGAAACAAGCAGAAAGAAGCAAAATAAAGGGTAGCAATGAGCAGAAAGAGGCAAAATAAAGGTGAGAAATGAGTAGAAAGAGGCAGAATAAAGGTCAGCAACAAGCAGAAAGAGACAAAATAAAGGTGAGAAGCAAGCAGAAAGAGGCAAAATAAAGGTAAGTAACGACCAGAAAGAGGCAAAATAAAGGTGAGAAATGAGTAGAAGGTGGCACAATAAAGGTCAGAAATGAGTAGAAAGAGGAAAAATATAGGTGAGAAATAGGCAGAAAGAGGCAGAATAATGGTCAGCAACAAGGTGAAAAAGGATAAATAGAGGCAAGAAATGAGCAGAATGGGACAAAATACAAGTGAGAATTAAGCAGAAAGAGACAGTATCAAGGTCAGAAGAGATTCAAAAGAGGCAGACTAATTGTCAGACACAAACAGAAAGAGGCAGACTAAAGGTCAGAAATGTGCAGAAAGAGGCAAAATAAAGGTTAGCAATGAGCAGAAAGAGACAAAATAAAGGTGAGAAACGAGTAGAAAGAGGCAGAATAAAGGTCAGCATCAAGCAGAAAGAGACAAAATAAAGGTGAGAAGCAAGCATACAGAGGGAAAATAAAGGTAAGCAACGACGGGAAAGAGGCAAAATGAAGGTGAGAAATTAGTAGAAAGAGGCACAATAAAGGTCAGCAATGAGTAGAAAGAGACAAAATAAAGGTGAGAAATGGGCAGAAAGAGGAAAAAATAAAGGTCCGCAACGAGCAGAAAGAGGCAAAATAAAGGTGCGAAACAAGCAGAAAGAGGAAAAATATAGGCGAGAAATGAGCAGAAAGAGGCACAATAAAGGTCAGCAACAAGCTGAAAAAGGTTAAATAAAGGCAAGAAATGACCAAAATGAGGCAAAATACAGGTGAGAAACAAGCAGAAAGAGACAGTATCATGGTCAGAAGAGATCCGAAAGAGGCAGACTAATTGTCAGACACAAGCAGAAAGAGGCAGACTAAAGGTCAGAAACTAGCAGAAAGAGGCGAAATATAGGTGAAAAAAAGCTGACAGGTGCAAAATAAAGGTTAGCAATGAGCAGAAAGAGGCAAAATAAAGGTGAGAAACGAGTAGAAAGAGGCAGACTAATTGTCAGACACAAGCAGAAAGAGGCAGACTAAAGGTCAGAAACATGCAGAAAGAGGCACAATAAAGGTTAGCAATGAGCAGGAAGAGGCAGAATAAAGGTAAGAAACGAGTAGTAAGAGGCAGAATAAAGGTCAGCAACAAGCAGAAAAAGACAAAATAAAGGTGAGAAACAAGCAGAGAGAGGCAAATAAAGGTAAGCAACAACAAGAAAGAGGCAAAATAAAGGTGATACATGAGTAAAAAGAACAGAATAAAGGTCAGCAACGAGTAAAAAAGAAATGAAATAAAGGCGAGAAATGAGCAGAAAGAGGAAAAATAAAGGTGCGCAAAGAGCAGAAGGAGACAAAATAAAGGTGAGAAACAAGCTGAAAGATGAAAAATATAGGTTAGAAATAAGCAGAAAAAGGCAGAATAAAGGCAAAATAAACTTGAGAAATGAGCAGAAAGAGGGAGAATAAAGGTCAGAAGAGATCCGAAAGAGGCAGACTAAAGGTTAGACACAAGCAGAAAGAGGCAGACTAAAGGTCAGAGACTAGCAGAAAGAGGCGAAATATAGGTGAAAAAAAGCTGACAGGTGCAAAATAAAGGTTAGCAATGAGCAGAAAGAGGCAAAATAAAGGTGAGAAACGAGTAGAAAGAGGCAGAATAAAGGTCAGCAACAAGCAGAAAGAGATAAAATAAAGGTGAGAAATGAGTAGAAAGAGGAAAAATAAAGGTCCACAATGAGCAGAAAGAGGCAAAATAAAGGTGAGAAACAAACATAAAGAGGTAAAATAAAGCTGAGAAATGAGGAGAAAGAGGCAGAATAAATGCAAGAAACGAGCACAAAGAGGCAGAAACATGGGCAGAAGGGATCCGAAAGAGGCAGACTAATAAAGTTGAGAAATGAGCAGAAAGAGGAAAATGAAAGGTTAGCTACGAGCAGAAAGAGGCAAAATAAAGGTCTGCAATGAGCAAAAAGAAGCAAAATAAAGGTGAGAAATGAGAAGAAAGAGGCAGAATAAAGATCAGCAACAAGCAGAAAGAGTCTAAATAAAGGCAAGAAATTAGCAGAATGAGGCAAAAGAAACGTGAGAAATGAGCAGAAAGAGGCAGAATAGAGGTCAGCATCAAGCAGAAAGAGACAAAATAAAGGTGAGAAGCAAGCATACAGAGGGAAAATAAAGGTAAGCAACGACGGGAAAGAGGCAAAATAAAGGTGAGAAATTAGTAGAAAGAGGCAAAATAAAGGTCAGCAACGAGTAGAAAGAGACAAAATAAAGGTGAGAAATGGACAGAAAGAAGAAAAATAAAGGTCCGCAACAATCAGAAAGAGGCAAAATAAAGGTGAGAAACAAGCAGAAAGAGGAAAAATATAGGTGAGAAATTAGCAGAAAGAGGCAGAATAAAGGTCAGCAACAAGCTGAAAAAGGCTAAATAAAGGCAAGAAATGAGCAGAATGAGGCAAAATACAAGTGAGAATCAAGCAGAAAGAGACAGTATCAATGTCAGAAGAGATCCGAAAGAGGCAGACTAAAGGTCAGACACAAGCAGAAAGAGGATAAAATGAAGTTGAGAAACAAGCAGAAAGAGGCAAAATAAAGGTTAGCAATGTGCAGAAAGAGGCAAAATAAAGGTGAGAAATGAGTAGAAAGAGGCTCAATAAAGGTCAGCAACGAGTAGAAAGAGACAAAATAAAGGTGAGAAATGGACAGAAAGAGGAAAAATAAAGGTCCGCAACAAGCAGAAAGAGGCAAAATAAAGGCAAGAAATGACCAGAATGAGGCAAAATACAAGTGAGAAACAAGCAGAAAGAGACAGTATCAAGGTCAGAAGAGAACCGAAAGAGGCAGATTAATTGTCAGACACAAGCAGAAAGAGGCAGACTAAAGGTCAGAAACGTGAAGAAAGAGGCAAAATAAAGGTTAGCAATAAGCAGAAAGAGGCAAAATAAAGGTAAGAAACGAGTAGAAAGAGGCAGAATAAAGGTCAGCAACGAGCAGAAAGAGACAAAATAAAGGTGAGAAACAAGCAGAATGAGGTAAAATAATGGTAAACAACAACAAGAAACAGGCAAAATAAAGGTGATAAATGAGTAGAAAGCACAGAATAAAGGTCAGCAACGAGTAAAAAGAGATGAATTTAATGTGAGAAAGGAGCAGAAAGCGGAAAAATAAAGGTCCGCAAAGAGCAGAAAGAGACAAAATAAAGGTAAGAAACAAGCTGAAAGAGAAAAAATATAGGTTAGAAATAAGCAGAAAGAGGCAGAATAAACGCCAGCAATGAGCAGAAAGAGGCAAAATAAAGGCAAGAAACGAGCATAATGAGGCAAAATAAACTTGAGAAACAAGCACTAAGAGACAGAAGAAAGGTCAGACGAGATCCGAAAAAGGCAGACTAAAGGTCAGACACAAGCAGAAAGAGGCAGACTAAAGGTCAGAAACGAGCAGAAAGAGGCAAAATAAAGGTGAGGAATGAGCAGAAAGAGGAAAATAAAGCAACAAGCAGAAAGAGGCACAAATAAAGGTCAGTCATGAGCAGAAAGAGGCAAAATAAAGGCAAGAAACGAGCAGAATGAGAAAAAATAAACTTGAGAAAACAAGCACTAAGAGACAGAACAAAGGTCAGAAGAGATCCGAAAGAGGCAGACTAAAGGTTAGACACAACCAGAAAGAGGCAGACTAAAGGTCAGAAACTAGCAGAAAGAGGCAAGATAAGGTGAGAAACAAGCATAAAGAGGCAAAAAGAGTTTAGCAATGACCAGAAAGAGGCAAATTAAAGGAGAGAACTGAGTAGAAAGAAGCAGAATAAAGGTCAGCAATGAGTTGAAATAAACAAAGTAAAGGTGGGAAATGAGCAGAGAGAGAAGAAAAATAAAGGTCCACAACGAGCAGAGAGAGGCAGAATAGAGGTCAGCAACAAGCAGAAAGAGACAAAATAAAGGTGAGAAACAAGCAGAAAGAGGCAAAAAAAGGTTAGCAATGACCAGACAGAGGCAAATTCAAGGACAGAACTGAGTCGAAGGAAGCAGAATATAGGGCAGCAATGAGTAGAAATAGACAAAGTAAAGGTGAGAAATGAGCAGAAAGAGGAAAAATAAATTTCACAACGAGCAGAAAGAGGCTAAATAAAGGTGAGAAACAAGCATAAAGAGGCTAAATAAAGCTGAGAAATAAGCAGAAATAGGTAAAATAAAGGCCAGCATTGAGGAGAGAGAGACAAAACAAAGGTCAGCAAAGAGCAGAAAAGGCAAAATAAAGGTGAGAAACGAGCACAAAGAGGCAGAATAATGGTCAGAAGAGATCCGAAAAAGGCAGACTAATAGTTGAGAAATTAGCAGAAAGAGGAACATGAAAGGTTAGCAATGAGCAGAAAGAGCAAAAATAAAGGTCAGCAATGAGCCGAAAGAGGCTAAATAATGGTGAGAAATGAGCAGAAGGAAGCAGAATAAAGGTCAGCAACAAGCTGAAAATAGCAAAATAAAGGTAAGAAACGAGCAGAATGAGGCAAAGTAAATATGAGAAACAAGCACTAAGAGACAGAAGAAAGGTCAGACGAGATCCGAAAAAGGCAGACTAAAGGTCAGACACAAGCATAAAGAGGCAGACAAAAGGTCAGAAACGAGCAGAAAGAGGCAAAATAAAGGTGAGAAATGAGCAGAAAGAGGAAAATAAAGCAACGAGCAGAAAGAGGCACAAATAAAGGTCAGCCATGAGCAGAAAGAGGCAAAATAAAGGTGAGAAATGAGAAGAGGCAGAATAAAGATCAGCAACAAGCAGAAAGAGGCCAAATAAAGGTGAGAAATTAGCAGAATAAGGCAAAAGAAATGTGAGAAACAAGCAGAAAGAGGCAGAATAAAGGTCAGACTCAAGCGGAAAAGCAGACTAAAAGTCAAAAACAAGCAGAAACAGGCAAAATAAAGGTGAAAATGAGCAGAAAGAGGCAACATAAAGGTCAGAAACCAGCAGCAAGAGGCAAAGTAAAAGTGACACAGACTTACTGAGACACTCATGCCCTCACTGTCAAAGGGTAGTAGTTACATTTAGGAAATAAAAAACCTTAGAAATTCCCTGAAAAAAACGAGGGTTAGAGTGAAGTTACAGTTAGGAAACAACATCAAATAAACTTTAGAAATTCACTGAAAAAACAGAGGTTACAGGTACACTAAAGTTAGGAAATCAAATTAAAAAAACCTTAGATATTCTCTGAAAAAAACAAAAGTTATAAAGAGGTTATAGTTAGGCTCAGGTTTCACTCGTAAACAACCAGTGAAATACAGCAGTTATAGTTAATTGATCTAACTACAACTTACACCCCTGCAATGCCCAGCTAATGACCTCTTATTTTACATCACTGATGACATGGTCAGTGACATAACTGATGACATCTCAAATTACATCACTTATATGTGACTGGGAGGGCAAGTGTCTGGGTTGATCTGTGAGTGGATGAGTGAGTCTTTGAGTGAGTGAGTAAGTTGGCGTGTATACATCTGAGTCTATGATTGGGTGTGTGAGTCTCTGCGTGTATGAGTGAGTGACTGAGAGCATAACTCTCTGACAGAATCTGTGACTGGGTGTGTGAGGGACTGTATGGGTGTGTGAATGGGTGTATGAGTATCTGGGTGGATCTGTGAGTGGGTGTATGAGTGTCTCACTGGGTCCACAGTGGGTGTGGGAGTATCTCTCTGGGTCTGTGAGTACAAACATGAGTGTGTGAGTAGGTCTGTAAGTGGGTGCATAAATCTATGACTGGGTCTATACATGGGTGTATAACTCTCCGAGTGAGTCTGTAAGTGGGTTTGATGAGTATCTGAGTGGTTCTGTGAGTAGGTGCATGAGTGTCCAGGTATGTCTGTAAGTGGGTGTAAGAGTCTTTAAGAGGGTATGAGACTGTGTCCATAAGTCTATGAGTGGGTCTCTAAGTAGGTGTGTGACTCTTTGAGTGGGTCTGTACATGGGTGCGTCACTCTCTGAGCAGGTCTGTAAGTAGTGAGTGCATGAGTACCTGAATGAGTATGTGACTGAGTGCATGCATATCTAAGTGGGTATGTGAATGAATGTATAAGTGTGTGACTGGGTGTGAAAATGGGTGTATAAGTGTCTGAGTGAGTTTGAGAGGGCGAACAATGACCGACGAGTGTGTACAAATATATATATTTTTAGTATTTTCACCAATATTCACGGTGTTGCCGTGATATTCCCAATGTCCCAGCAACGGAACATGGGGGTCGCACAGGTGGTTGCGGTGTTATCGCAAATATTGCGCACGATTAAAAAATTCTATTTTGGACACATAACTTGGTCACGAATACCCTAATTTCTCAAACATGGGGTCAGAGTATCTCCACCCTGATCCCTTATCTTAGCTTTGACACAAATGTTCAGCTGCGGGAATCACTCCCAGATGATAAAATGGCAGCTACAACTTTCTGTTTAGGTTGGATCCAGCCAATCAGAGCATTCCTGCTGGCACGCGCTTTCTTGATTTAACTCGATCACATCGCGATACCTGCAATCCACGCAAAACCGCTGCAACTTTCTGTTCAAGTTGTGTCCAGCCAATCAGAGCATTCCCACTGACTTGCGCTTTCACGATATACCTTGAACACGTTGCGATGTACCCACGATCACCGCCAAACCGCTGCAACTTTCTGTTCAAGTTGGGTCCAGACAATCAGAACTGCGCCATATCCGCAACCAGAGATATCACTAAATTGTTCGGATTTAATTGCACAAAAACTACAGAACTGATTTGCACTAAAAACAAAAAGCCCAATCTGCCTAACAACGTCTACTTTTCTGCCAAATTTGGTGTAATTCCATCCAGCTGTTTGGGCTGTAGTTTCGGCAATGAATTCTTATAGGAATTAACATTACTACTGGTGACCGCTGGTGTGTGTATATATAAATATATATATATATATATATATATATATATATATATATATATATATATATATATATATATATATATATATATATATATACACACACCAGCGGTCACCAGTAGGTAGTTAAAATTCAGACCTAGTTTCCATAGGGAGCAGTTTTTGACTTGCCTGTAACTTTGGCATCGTTTGACCTATCTTCATGAAATGTTCCCAAAAAAGTGTCAAAGTAGGTTGTGTGTGACACACCGGCGGTCACCAGTAGGTAGTTAAAATTCAGACCTAGTTTCCATAGGGAGAGCATTTTTTGACTTGGTAACGAAAGTTGCCTTTTATTGTTGCAGATTTTCAAAGTGCAAGTGCAAAGTCTTTAGAAGCGAGTGCCCAGCCTGATGCGTTTCGACTGCCAAACGGCAGTCTTGATCACATGACACGCTGGACCTATCAGTGTGTATATAGTGTGGAACTTAAAAAGCACATGATACATTGGAACCAATTAGTTAAAGACAAACGTTTTAACATAGAAAAAGGCCAGTTTCCTTTGTTGGAAACACTAACTTTACCACAATGCATCATATTTAAACAAATCATGTTAAGATATATTCATCCTGAATAATGGCATAGTGCTCATAAATTCATGGCGTCAATCTAAAGCAACTGTACAAATGTAACTAGAAATTGATTCTAAAACAGAAAAACCTATTAAGAGAAATTATAGCAAATGCTTTTTCTTGAGGGTTTTTGCTGATTGAAATCATATATACAGAAAAAAGATGCGGGTATCCTCATTTTGCCTTAAACTTAATTAAAAGTTAACACTTATAAAGATAAGTCTTTTAAGTCACTAAATGATATATAACAATGTGCAAATTACGCAAAAAGTGCTAATGTGAAAGTGCATTACATAAATATATACAAACAAATACATAGCAGCATTAACCCCTTGTGTGCCCCGCCCTTTCCCCGCCCTGTGCCGGGCGTTGAATTAGCGGGCGGGGTTCATGACGAGATAGTCTCGTCATGGGCACAGCGCAACCGCGGCCCATGACGAGACCATCTCGTCATGGGCACTCAAGGGGTTAATACAGACGTCCCTTGGATCATATCTTTGTTTCATTCTCTTTTTCATATATATAAGTATTTTTGATCTCATTATCCAGACTAGTCAATTTCTTGTACCTATTGAGAGAAAGGCAAAATATGCACAGATTTTTGTATAGTTACGACACCCAATGTTTTATATATAAATAAATATATACATATATATAAATACATACATATATATAGAGAGATAGCAGAACAATAACCATATGAGTGATATAACTATAGAGTATAAAAAGATCAATGTCCCCACTCATTAATGTCAAGCTGGTATTCTGATGTTAAAAGCAGGCAAAAGTCCCGTAAAACCCAGTAAAATCGAGGAAACTTCAGATAAAACCTGGTAAAACCAACATTCCACCGGATAAAACATCACCCTACCAGTACATATAGGGTGTTGAGCTACAATATAAAAAACATAAATATAGCAGCCAATGGTTTAAAACAACAGTACACAACAAAGAATAACATTTCAGTATCACGATAAAACTCTCAGAACCTTAAAACCGGCAATATATTTCAGTCAAAACCAGACATAATCTAGGGGAGCCCAGACTGAAACCCAGCCCGAGGAGGAAGATTAAAAATCAATCTAAAAGCAAAACTGAGATCCATCAATGATTGTTATTAAACTAGTAAGTTATAAAAAGTTGTGCAAATCATCACTGTTGTTAAGTCCATTCGGCATTTCAGTATCAAGTAACATAATGAATTCTGATTCTACTTGTCTCAACCTTTTCTCACGGGTGCCTCCTCTAATATTCTTGGGCGCTGAACTGAAAGCATAATAACTAAGATCATTTAGGTTGTTATTATGAATAAGTTTAAGATGCCGTGCCACAGGATAATTAGGATCAGAATTTACAACTGCTCTAAGATGTTGTAATATTCTGTTAAATACCTGTAATTTTGTACTGCCCACATAAAGTAGGTGGCAAGTACATTCTAGGACGTATATGGCAAAATCTGTTCTGCAAGTATAATGTCCTTGTATTTTAACTGGTTCTGGACTAAAAGCTGTGACATATTCCGAAACATTTTTTCCAAATTTACACGCACGGCATGAACTACATCTAAAAATCCCTGATCTTGCTGAGAGCCAACTATTTGAAGCTATGACTTCTGGACTGTTCCTTACCTCTGCATCCCTCATTGAGGGTGCCCTTATAAATGTTAGGCTAGGGAGTTTAGGCATGATTTGAGACAACGTTATATCAGATTTAATGTTTGGCCAATTTTTATATAAAATGTTACGAACCTGTCTCTCTTGCTGACAATAGTTGGTTATCAGTTTTATGTTATCAATTGATTCAATAGTACTAATGCCAGTGATCTCATTGATCTGCCTGGGTAACGTTGGGATCTCAGGTAAAACACTTAAAAAACTAACATCAGTTGCACTGTTTGCTTTGTCACGAGCTGTTGAAAGATCAGCACCTTCATTTGTGAGCGCGCGGCGTTTAATGTTATCATATTTTTTAGAGAAAGTAAACGCGTCCGGTCTCATAGTAGCATTTGTCCCTTGCGAATTTGTAGATTTCCCTTTCTTTTATAGTTTCCTCATGTTTTTTAAGCCTCGCTGTTATCTTTTCACGTCCTTTGGTGATCTGTTCTTTGTGTTCATTGATTTCTAACAGCGCATTGATATCTTCAATTTCTTAAGTATTTCCACTCTGTCAATCTCAGCGTATTTAATCAATATCGATACCATATTCATAGAGGCATCTAAGTTATTAGTCGCCCACTCCTTCAGCATCATAGGATTTGGTTTTTCAAAGGAAGGCGCAATCATCACCCTAAAGCCTCGTGGAACTCTTCCCACCTCTTTGTACTTTTGTAACATATTCTTTTCCCACCATTTTGTCATCTCAGTGCGGTGAAGTTTCTCTAGTTTTTTTAAAAGGGTTTTAACATCGTTGTAGGTATTTGATTTGTTAGTCTGTTCAGCACATACTGCCTCAACCTCAGAGACATTAGAGTTTAGGGCGTCAGCTGCTGCTTCACGGTCCTTAAGCGCGTCTGCTGTCGACAACATGGCTTTCACAGAATCTGCATTCAATTTCGGTTAACACCAAACGTTTCTTCCGCTCGGTATATTATATTCACACCACTATCCCCACTACCTGCAATTTTTACTATATTGGTCGACAGAGTATATTTGTATATCGCCAGTAGGTAGTTATAGTTAGGACCTAGTTTCCATAGGAAAAGTGTTTTTGTTTTCCCAATAACTTTGGCGTCGTTTGACGAATCTTTGCGAAATTTTCAAAAGTAGTGGGGCCCTCTGGTCAGCTCCTGAAAGTTTCGGGGTGATTCGTCAAGCGGGGGCCAAAAAAAAGGGGCGTCCCAAAATGCGTTTTCCCCGTGTTATTTTCCATAGGAAACTTTAGACAAAGCTACGGCCCGAACTGCTGAACGGATTACACCAAATTTGGCAATAAAGGTAGGTCTTGGTTCAGAAAGAGACCTTTTTTTAAATGGTGTAAATCCATTCAGTAGTTCCTGAGAAATTAGAAAAAGAAAAAGTTTCAATATCTGTGGTCCAGAAGGGTTCCCAAACCCTTCCGACCACGAGCTTCATTCTAATTAGCTGCCAACACTCCAAACCAGGAAGTGTTGGCAGCCATCTTGTAACTCTATAGAACCGAGTCACAAGAAAACAGAAAAAAGAGGCTAAAAAACAATAATAGGGGGCAGGGTAGAAACACCCTGACCCCCTAGGCCTGCTCAGGGGATCCCACAAGGACCCCCAGGGCCAAAAATAACATTTTAATGTTATAATTTCTGCGAAAATCGCATTGGGGTCGCGAGTCCCATGACCCTGGTGGGCTAGTTGGCCCCCAGGGACCCTCAGGATTCAAGGGGACTTAATCCCCCAACTTAAACCGCCACGGAGCACGTTTGCACACTTGTCACATCAGGTCCCGCCCCCTCCCTTCACCATTGTGCAAACGGGCCCTCTGGCACATTGTAAGTTGGGGGATTAACTCCCCTTGAATCCTGAGGGTCCCTGGGGTCCACCTATCCCACCAGGTACCTCCAGTAAGCACCACACAGCTGCATTGACGAGAGGTGTAAAAAGGGGCGTGGCCTTGGACCACCTCTCTGCAAAGCAGCTCTGTGGCTCTTACTGGAGGTACCTGGTGGGCTAGTTGGCCCACAGGGACCCTCAGGATTCAAGGGGACTTAATCCCCCAACTTACAACATGCTAGGGGGCGCGTTTGCACAGTGGTTCAGGGAGGAGGTGTGGTCTGATATAAGAAGTTAGCAATCCTGCTTTCTGGTACTTACTGGTGGTAATAAAAGGTGTGGTTAGCCCCCAAGGTTGACGTTGGGGGCTAACTACTCCTCCTGTTACCTCCAGTAAATCCCACACAGTGGGATTGCTAAGAGGTGTTTGAAGGCCACCCTCACCTTTCTCCACCACTCTGCAAACGTGACTGCTATGTTATAGTTAGAAATTAGCATTTAAAAATCCTTTGAAATTCACTGAAACAACTATAGGTTTTAGAGACGTTATATTTAGAAATTAGCATTTAAAAAACCATTGAAATTCACTGAAAAAACCATAGGTTTCAGGCACGTTATAGTTAGAAATTAGCAATTAAAAACTCTTTGAAATTTACTGAAAAAACCATAGGTTTCAGGGGCGTTATAGTTAGTTGGACATTTCACTCGTACAAAACCAGAGAAATTCCGCTGTTATAGTTAGTTCACCTAACTATAACTCGCGATCCCGCAATGCACTGCTGATGACGTCACATATTACATCATTCATGACATGGTCAGTGACATCACTGATGACATCACTGATGAAATCTAAAATGACATCACTGATGGCATCATCCACGTGAAAATCTGATGCACCTCCTCACACTCTAATATAACCTTTGATACACCCACTGTAAAATACAGACTACTATTTTTGAACCCATTGACACACCAATACCAGTTACTACATACGCACTCACGGATTCCTAGGTCTACACACACATCCACTCATTCACCCATACAATCACTCATACATGCAGTCACTCATCATTACAATACTATACACTATACTCATATACCTATACAGACACTCACACACCGCCACTCATCCATGGACTTACTCACACACCTAGTAAGTCATGCAAAGAATCAATCACACCCCCATTTACTCACCTATACAGTTATACACACACCACCTCACTTATTCATACAGATACTAATGCATACTTACTCTCTTATATAAACACTGATACAAGTACACACTCATCCAGACAGCCACTCTAACAATCCCTGACTCTCATGTATAGTCATTTATATACTGCAACTCTCACATACACTGCCTTTTACATATGTAGTTACTTGGACATGTACCACTGAGACATCCATTCACTCACCAACACACCTAATCACACACTCACCCACCCTTACAGCTGTTTCCACATGCACTCTTGAACCCATACACCCAGTAAATCAACCACTCACACACATATGCACAGAGTCACACACCTCCCACACACACACTCAGTCTCCCATACAAATACTCAGGCAACCAATCAATAACCCATATAGACACTCATCTAGCTACTGACCAACCCATGCAGCAGCTTACACAACAACAGACAGACTGATACAGACATTCAGACAGTTTAGTCACTAACCCATGCATTCAGAAAGACACATTTATTCACTCACTTATACAGTCAGTCACGCACCTACTAAATACTCCATTCAGACACTTATACACCCACTCATTCTTCAATACACCTTGGCATCCATATAAAACATATTTAAATTTTAAAGAAACACACAGTCACTGGATGATGTCATCAGTGATTCCATCAGTGATGGTCATTTAAGATGTCATCGGTGATGACATCAGTGATGTTACTGACCATGTCATGAATGATGTAATATGAGACCTCATCAGGAGTGCATTGCGGGGGCGCGAGTTATAGTTAGCTGAACTAACTATAACAGTAGAATTTCTCAGGTTTTGTACGAGTGAAATGTCCAACTAACTATAACGTCCCTGAAACCTATGGTTTTTTCAGTGAATATATATATATATATGGATATGTCCAGTTTTGCTGCTTACTTCGCTCCCCAGTCTCCGAGATACAAAGCAGGCACGGACCACAGTTCTGTGCAGATTAATTTATTTTCGCTAGTCGGCCATGACGCGTTTCGGTCCCTCCTGGACCTTGATCACATGACGTATATGTGTGTATATTTATATATATTGACTATATGTGTAAATATATACATATATATTTAACAAGTGTCTGTACCTACCTGTGCATTTGTTTACCAAGCATATGCCTTTACCATGCATACTTTAGCATGAAAATGCAAGTTTTTTACAGGGAAATTTAGACTCTATTTTTGTATACAGAAAGGATTTATACTTACTTGTAAAATACTTATAAAAATACTTATAATTGCTTTAAAAATCTTTACCATGCATATGCCTTAACCATGCATGCTTTTACAACAAAAATCATTGTAAAGGCATGCAAGGTAAAGGCATATGCATTGTAAAGGTTATGCGTGGTAATGACATTCGTGTTATACGGGCCGCACTGTAATGGTATGCGTTACAGCTGAATGCGTGATTCAGTCATACATCCATGTCCAAACAGAATAGGAGGTGGAAATAGAGAGAAATATTTGAGACAGCTGGAATCTAGATATATTCTACGATTTAACTCTAAGATTCCTAATGGGCTCAACACTGAAGAAGAACTCCATGTCCACTTATGAAATTAACTAAGAAGGCACTGTACGAAAGTTCTTTAGAGAATACGGTTCCAATCTCTATGAAATTATTTTAGATTTTTATCATCTAATTCCAATCCTGCGTACAGAGTTTTATCCAAGTTTCCAAGAGTTTCATATTAATTATTTGCACGGCACTTTAGCCCTAATTAGGTTTGCTTACACTAAGTAGGAATTTTAGATGTATTAAAAAAATGAATTTTTAAGATTTAGCTTTTACATGTAGCAGTCAAATTACAATGGGCACTTGCCCTGTATAATATTGTGATCACATTAGGAGCAATGTTGAGGCACTAGGGGATAATGTGATCACAGTAGGAGAAATGTTGAGGCACTAGACATTTATGCGGTTTACACCTGTTCTTAATGAAATGGAAGACTGTATAATGTCGTCTGGGAAAGGACGAATTTAAAAAAGCATGCAAACTGGTATTATAAAACAACCAGCTAATTCATGAAACAACTGCAGAGCTGTTTGCCGACAATTAAGTGTATATTCAATAATTGTTGTTTTTTCTAGATACTACACTGGCATAGGGTCCATTGTAATGTTTGTTAAGATTTATTAACAAATATGGCACAGGTCACTTTTGTTCGAAAAACTGTAAAAATAGAACAATCACACAAATCACTTTAACTAGTAAATATTGCACTGTCACTTTAAATGTTTTGAAACTCTACGTGGATGTATATGAAAAGGAAAATGAAAAGGAAAATGGGGCGACATTAGGTTTGACAAAGACTGCGGAAGCGGTTGAAACGCACTACCTGTGTATGTAGCCACAATAAAGCCAACATAAATGAGTCTGAGCGTGCTGGAGCCTGTTTTTATTCATGAACAGGCATGTTGAGGATCTATATATTTATGTGTGTGTATATTTATATATATATTCACAGAAAAAACCATAGGTTTCAGGCACGTTATAGTTAGGAATTAGCTTTTAAAAAACCTCAGAAATTCTCTGAAAAAAACATAGGTTTCAGGGGTGTTATAGTTAGCTGGACTTGTACAAAACCATTGAAATTCCCCCGTTATAGTTAGTTCAGCTAACTATAACTCGCGCGCCCGCAATGCACTGCTGATGACGTCACATATTACATCACTCATGACATGGTCAGTGACATCACTCATGACATCACTGATGACATCTCAAATGACATCACTGATGACATCATCCAGTGAATGTGTGTTTTTCTGAAAATTAAATATGTTTTATATATGTATATCTCAAGGTCGATGGAAGAATAAATGGGTATATAAGTGTCTAAATGGATGATTTGTTTTTGAAAAATTGATTGTGTAACTGACTGATTAAGTGTATCATAGTGAATACATGGCTTAGTGAGTAATGTTTAAATATGTAAATATCTGTATCAGTCTCTCACTTTGTGTATAAGTGGCTGCATGGGTTGGTGAGTAGCTACATGGGTGTCTATATAGGTTATTAGTTGGTTTTTTGAGTATCAGTCTGAGTGTCTGCATGGTACGGTGGGGGGTATTATGTAGTGCATAGGTGCATGAATGAGTGACTCACTCTTTGTATGTGTTGAAGACAGCATGTGTGCAGGACTGTATGGGTGGATGAGTGTGTGTATGGGTGTGTTAGTGAGTGAATGACTGTCTCAATAGTGTCTTTATGAGTAACTACATATGTTGTAAACTAGTATATGTGACTATTGGTGTATATAAGTGAGTATATGTGAGAGTGAGTGATTGAAAGAGTTCCTGTATGAATAAGTATGTGTTTCTATAAGTGATTGTTTAAAAGACTAAGTATGTGTAAGTTTCCTTAGAAATAAGTGTGGTGGTGTGTGTATAACTGTATATGCAAATAAATGTATGTTTGATTCTTTATTAGCATGAGTGACTATGTGTGTGAGTAACTCTATGGATGAGTGGCATTGTGTAACAGGATGTATAGGTGAATGAGCACATATGATGAGTGAATACATATATGAGTGACCGTATAGGACTGTTGGTGAATGAGTGGATGTGTATGTGGATCTTAGAATTACTGAAGAGGTTGTTGTAACTGGTATTGGTATGTCCATTGTTTTGAAAAGTTTAGTCTCTATTTTTGAATGTGTGTATCAAAGGTTATATTTGGGTGAGAGGAGGTCTGCCACTCTATCACAAGGATGATGTCATCAGTGATGTCATCAGTGATGTCATTTGAGATGTCATCAGTGATGTCATGAGTGATGTCACTGACCATGTCATGAGTGATGTAATATGTGACGTCATCAGCAGTTCATTGCGGGCGCGCGAGTTATAGTTAGCTGAACTAACTATAACGGGGGAATTTCAATGGTTTTGTACAAGTGAAAAGTCCAGCTAACTATAACACCCTTGAAACCTATGGTTTTTTCAGTGAATTTCTGAGTTTTTTTAAATGCTAATTCCTAACTATAACGTGCCTGAAACCTATGGTTTTTTCTGTGAATTTCAAAGGTTTTTTAAATGCTAATTTCTAACTATGCCTACAGAGATAGGACATGTGAAGAAAGAAGAAAACATGCACAGAAAGAAAAAAAAGAAGTACAGAAAGAAGCAACAGAAGTCCTCAAAGACGGAGAAAAGTGCAGGAAGAAGGATAACGTGCAGAAAGAACAAAAAGAAGAGCAGAAAGAAGCCTTGTTGCAAAATCATCCTGTACCCTCAACTTTTTCAGACGGATACTGGTGGTAACTGAGTCTGACTAACCAGTCCTAGAGCCAGTGCTATGCTAAAATACACTTAGAATACAGTGAAAACACCTAAATACACTAGGGAACATTATGCGTTGGGGTCCCCCTGTGATTAGCATGACCTCCTCTGTAAGCCCCTAGTATATCATAGGGCAGGGGGATTAAAACTACCTCTTAAAACAGGCCACAGGGCGTTTTTGCACACGTTAACTCAGGCCCCGTCCCCTCCCTTCACCACTGTGTAAACACGCCCTGTGTCCGTTTTTAGTTGGGAGATTAAGTTCATTTGAATCCTGAGGGTCCCTAGGGTCCAACTAGCCCACTAGGTACCTCCCGTAAGTGCCACAGAGCTGCGTTGCAAAGAGGTGTAAAAAGTGGCACGGCCTGGACCACCTCTCTGCAATGCAGCTCAGTGGCGCTTACTGGAAGCACTTGGTGGGCTAGTTAGCCCCCAGGGGCCCTCAGTATTGAAGGAAAATTATATCCCCAATTTCAAACGTGCCATAGTGCGTGTTTGCACACGTCACCTCAGGCCCCGTCCCCTCCCTTCACCACTGTGTAAACGCGCCCTGTGGCTGTTCTAAGTTGAGAGATTAAGTCCCCTTGAATCCTAAGGGTCCCTAGGGTCAAACTAGACCACTAGGTACCTCCAGTAAGTACCACAGAGCTGCGTTGCAGAGAGGTGTAAAAAGGGGCTTGGCCTCAGAACACCTGTCTGCAGCGCAGCTCCCTGGTGCATACTGGAGATGCCTGTTGGGCTAGTTGGCCCTCAGGGACCCTCAGTATTGAAGAGGTATTAATTCCCCAACTTACATCTCGCCAGGGGGCGCGTTTGCAGAGTGCTGCAAGGAGGGGGCATGGCCTCCGGCACGATGGCAGTCTTTTATTTATTTTAATTTTTTAAGAAGGGGGGCTGTGTGGTTCCCCTTCTTATTCTAATTTATTGGCCCTGATGACCCCATCCCCCAGGGCCTGTCTCCTAATTATATTTTTTTGACCCCAATCCCCAGGGCCGGCCACTGTTTTTTATTATTTTTAAAAAATATATATTTATAGACACACCTAGGACATGCTGGACAAACCGTACGTACCTATCACCATGACGATTTGCGTTATATTCATTAAAAAGCGACTATGCATACAATGAATCCACGTGGAATGTATTTACACCACTAGTGAAGCTCTGACATGTCTGATGCCCTACCGTGCCTAATCCCGGTAGACACCCTTGTCGTTTATTTATACAAACATGGGTAGCTATTGACGGGCACATTTAATACACATGCACACCAAGCCATTCAAAGGGGATTCGACAAAAACTATGCAAGAAACCCCCCTCACGGTTAATAAAACACACATCCACTGCCGGATGTGTAAAACTTTTTATTTTACTCTCTGGAAAGGGGACGAACATCACTTGAGAGTCACAGCGCGCTCCTGGCAGAGCCCAATGCTGTGTTACACCCACCATTGCCTGTTGAGTGCCACACACCTCTGTGTTGTATTCCACTAGCTAGTGCATATGCTATGACACTCTCTAGCCCATGTGCACTGTAACACCACCCCGTGAATATGTCATGCCACACTTGTCTTCGCACGGGTTATATTGCCCCATCTAACGTGCCTTCCTCGATGCCTATGTTATAACGCATAGTGCTATGCCATACATATTACAATCTGGGATCCATATCTTTGTCACAGTGCATATGCAACGTTACACTCCCCAGCACATATTTTATATGACAACTTTAGAGACTAGTTAGGTTACACAACACTGCCCTGTGCATATTACACTCCAAGGCGCATATCGCATAGCACGCGCTAGTGCCTGTGCTATCTCGCGCTCTCCAATGAATCTGTCATTGCGCACAATGTATTGCATATTATATTTCACGCCCGGTTCATCTTATATCACACTTTTTGGTGCATAGTTTATACCATACACTATATCTAGTTTTCATTTTCAATCGTGCTCTCAGGACTATGTTCTATATAACACTGTGTTCACCTACCCTTTTCACGGGCATTACATTTTGCGATAGGGGGTGGAGGGTCAGGGGGTGTTTCTGCCAAGTGAGCCCGGAGTCACAATCACAAACGTCCTCTTCTTCCTGAATAAAAGTGAGATTATGCTGCATACTTGTTCATATTTTAAGTAGTTCGCACAGACACACGTTTTAAAAACAATAAAGTTCCTAATACCCGCCTTCTTTGAACAGTTAGCTTGCTGCCCCATCCCCCTCCTCCCTATCCTCTGTTGTGTGAATCCATGGACTAGCCTCCTACCTCCTGCCATGCATGGTCTGATGTGCTGCCACTGCCCTCAATTTAGTATGATGTACCAGTCCACTCCTCCTGCCCTCCATTGCCCAGTTCTATGCCCCATCATTGACCTCCTGCTTAAACTCTGTGCTTAGCTTGCTGCCCCTATTCTCCTTCCCCCTGCCCTCCGATGTCTTTGTGTATGCCCCTGCTCCATCCTTTTTGCCCACCATGTTCCATGGACCTGCCACTCCTATCTACTCTGAGTGTTCTGTTGAGCTGCCACTCCCCTCCCACCTGCCTAGCATTGTCAGATGACTGTAACCTGTCCCTGCCACCTCCACCCTGCCTGTCCACATGCCATGCCCCTATCCTCTTCCTCCTGTCCTACATGGTCCATTGTACTGCCACACCCTTCTGTCCTCCCTGATCTGTTGTGCTGCAACTGCTCCTCCTGCCTGCCCCGTGCGGTCTGTTGTGAGGCCCCTTCCCCTGAACTTTCTTGTCTGTGCACAGGTCCTGACCCTCCCTTCTATCCTCCATCGTCCTTTGTGCATGCCCCTGCACCCTCCTTCTTGCCCATCATAGCCATTGTGCTACCACTAACCCTCCCACTTGCCACACATGGTCTTCTGTGCTGCCATGGCCCCTCCCACCTTCCCTGTGTGGTCAGTTAGCTGCCCCTGAACCCCTCCCACCTTCCCTCCATGGTCTGTGTGTATGCCATCACAGTCTCACTGTTGCTCTTCATGGTGTGTCTTGCTTCTAGTGCCCATCCTGCCTGACCTCCATGGCTATCTTGCTGCTCCTGCCCTGCCCCCTTGCCCCCAGCCCTCTGTTTACATGTGCAGACCCCTACTCTCTCCCTCCTGGCTTGTCTGTTCCATTGTAATGCCCCTGATCCATCCCTCCTGCCCTTTATGGTCTGTTATGCTGCAGCTTTCTCTCCTGTCTGTCCATTATGGTCCTGCCTCTTGCCCCTCTGTTCTCTGTTGTCCATGTGCATGGTCCTGTCCCCTCCCTCTTGCTTTCTATGGATTGTTGTGCTACACTCCCGTCCCGCATGCCCTGTGTGGTGTATTGTGCTGCTGCAAACCCTGATGCCTGCCCTGCAGGGTCAGTTTGGTGCACCTCTCCATGTCCCTCCTGTCCTCTGTTATCCAAGTCCATGTCCCTACCCCATTTCCTTCCATGATCCAATGTACCATACTTGCGAACATTTTGAACTTGGTAAGAGGGAGATTTTGAAAAAAAACTGGGGTATTGATTTTCCCCTTTAAGTTACATTGAAAAAGAGGAGATTGTAGACAGGAGACAGATAAAATAAAGCCCATTTGAGCTTAAAAACATTGGACGTTTCCTGGCTGAATCGGGTCTGTTGGCATGTATGGTTGTACTACCATTGCCTCTTCCTTCTGCCCACAATGGTCTATTACATTGCCACAGCCTCTCTTGCAAGTCCTGTATTGTTGGTTTGTTGCCCCAGCCCCCCTTTCCACTGCCCTCCATAGTCTGTTGTGCTGCCACGGCCCTTCCTGCCTGCTCAGTGTGGTTAAATTGTTGCCGTTGCACCCTCCTACCTGGCCTCTGCCTCTCAACAGTATCCTAATGAACAACTAGATTGCTAACATTCTATATTTATTACAAAAGTGTGGAACGCCTGACGTCATCTTGATGTAATCAAAACTGTAATACCTAGAGCATTTCCTTTAGAAATTACATATATGAGAGGGTCTTCTTGGCATCAAAATTATGGTTAGTGCTCTAAAAGACTAAAATAAGGACATATTTTCTGAGTTTTCAAATAGCGAGAAAGCACTTTTAAATTATTTGTTACCTTTATGTTTTTTATCCAGTTGACCACTTGATTTAATGTTGCACTTAGGGGAGAGGATATGGTGTTACTTCCAGAACTGCAGACTTTGCAACTGGGGAACCAGGTTGGAGTTTCTGCTTCAGCTCGACATTCTGTGATTCTGGTCAAATCACTTAGTCTCCCCATGTCTACAACCAAAATGAATTTGTTCTTGTGTGATGTAACCAATGCTCATGTAAAGAACTCCAATACCTGACAAGTCTGCACTATATAACACTGCAAAAACACAAAATAATAGGTGTTTTGCACACTTCTGTCATTGGGCTATATTTGGGCTACATCTGGGTGATGTTGGGCTACATTTGGGCTCTTTTGTCTCCGGTGGCCATCTTGGGAGATTTATTTGTTATGAAGTTTCCTAATTTCCTCATGTACTGCAGTCTCCTCAGTAGGAAATGCTTTCAGTTTTTTACTTTGATTCCATCATGAAGGTATTCAGATATGTCACACATTTGCCATAAATTCTGAATGTTAGCACTCTAGTTGCTCATTAGATCACTGTAGTAAAACTACTGTTCACCATGGAAGTCTGTTCCTGGTATTAAAAGTGCATGTTTCAGTCTGCATGTCAGAATTTTTTATGAAATAGAAGAGGATTTGAGAATTCACTCAAAATGTGCCCTCATTTTCTTTCTTCAGCATTAATCATAATTTCTATGGCAAAATGAACCCCCTCATTGTGTTCCTTTTTAAATTAAATGTTTTAAGTGTTACCAGTTTATTCCAATCAAGATGGCTTCAGGTGTGCCATACTTTTGTCATAATGAAGACAGTAAGCGCTCTAGTTGTTTTTAAGAACACTCTGGGACATTCTGTCATTGGGCTATACTTGGGCTACATCTGGGTGATATTTGGGCTACATTTGGGCTCTTTTGTCTCTGGTGGCCATCTTGGCAGACTTATTTGTTATGAAGTTTCCTAATATCCTCATTTACTGCAGTCTCCTCAGTAGGAAATACTTTCAGTTTTTTACTTTGATTCCAAAGGCATTCAGATGTATCACACATTTGCCATAAATTCAGAATGTTAGCACTCTTTTTGCTCATTAGATCACTCTAGTAAAGCTACTGCTCACCAGGGAAAACTGCTGCTGGTATTGAAAGTGCATGTTTCAGTCTGCATGTCAGAATTTTTTCATGAAATAGAAGAGGATTTGAGAAGTCACTCAAAATGTGCCCTAATTTTTCTTTCTGCAGTACTAATCATACTTTTTATGGAAAAATGAACCCCCTCATTTTGTTCCTTTTCAAATTAAATGTTTTAAGAGTTACCACTTTAATCCAAGCAAGATGGCTTCAGGTGTGCCATACGTTTATCATAAGTAGGACTGTTAGCGCTCTAGTTGTTCTTTGGAACACTCTGGGAAGCTACAGTAGAACACAAAGGAATCAACTGGCAGTCTCTGCCCTTGTTGGATGTACATGTTTTACTGAGAATGTCAGACTTCATTCTCACATGCCTGAGAAAGATAATGTGAATTTACAGAAAATAAGCTCTCAGTTTAGCTTATAGATCACCTTCCAAACCTCTGTGGGAAAAGCATGAGAAAATATTTTTCTCTCAAACATGATATCCCAGCAGAAGGCTTTTTCACATGGTGAAATCACCTTAGAACATACCACAATTCCTAAAATGAGTATGGTACCATCAACAAATGATTTATAATGTAACTAAAGTCTTAAAACCTTCTATTAACTGCAATGCTTTTTAATGAGGTGCTATCATGTATATTGGTCCCAAGATGGCTGCCAACACTTCTTGGATGAAGTGCTGACAGCCAATCAGATCTCAGGATGAGATGTGTGGTTAGGCTCCGCCCACATATATATATATGATTTTACTTTTGATTTTCTCAGGAACTACTAAACAGATTGACACCAGACCTGCAAAAGGCACATCCCTGACCTGAGGACTACCTCTCTGCCAAATTTCAAGTAATTCTGTTCAGCCGTTCGGGCTGTACCTTGGACTAAAGGTCCCTATGGAAAATTGCATGGGGAAAACGCGTTTTGGGACCCCCCTTTTTTCTCAGCCCCCGCTTGACGAATCCCCCCGAGACTTTCAGGGTAGGAGCGGAGCAGAGCGCCCCACCTATTTTGAAAATTTCGCGAGGATTCGTCAACCGGCGCTAAAGTTATTCCAAATAGAATGTTGCGGATTTCCTATGGAAACACGGTCCTAACTATAACTATCTACTGGCGACTGCCAGTAGATAATGTGTATATGTATATATATATACACACACACACACACACACACACACACACATATATATATATATACGGTTTAGAGACCCCCGCCCCGCTAGTTGGCCCAGTGATTACTGGCTTCGTCGCCATTGTGGTGGCAGTCTGTGCATCCAAGTTATTGGAATATCGGGACCCGCCATGGATTTTGGGGGAAAAAGAAGGCGGTCATTTGGTTACCCAACCCCATGTTGGGCGACATGCATTGTCATCGTTGCCCCCGCCAGATATAATCCCTGATTTCTGAGGCTGCGGCGGTCGGGAGACCCATGGAGGCGTGATGTTCCTTTGCAAGCAGGAAATTTGTTTCTAAACGAACAGTTTTGCCATTCCGCTCATCCACCAGGCGTTACACCCCGTATGCATTACCTACCTGGATTTTTCACATTGCCTTCTGGGTGTTTCAGTTCTTCAACACCATTTGAACTGACAACAGGTGAGCAGTTGACTACAGGGGGCGGAGCGGGCCCTCAGCCAATAAGAGGGCAGCAGGACTTAGATTCGTGAAGTGAAAGCCTCCTGGACATTATGGCGCTGACGAAGGCTGATGTGCAGCCAAAATGCATTCGCCTTACCAAGGAATAAAGCTGCTTTCTTGATGTTTCCCGGTGTGGTCTCTACTCATTCGCAAGAAGGAGGTTCGTTTATATATATATATACTGAGGATGCTTGCGAGAGGAACCTTCCTCTTGTGTATGACACGGCAGGCCAATGATGAAAACAGGCAAAGTCCGATCTGGGGGCCCAATGGGGGCTGAAGAAAAGTATCCCGAAATTTTTCAGTGCATTCGGACCCACTGGAGGGTTTTAAATGTGCGGGACTAAACTACGAGGACCAGCAGGCAATGGGCTACATCATTGAAATTAATGACACACCGGAAATTAATGAAAACTATTTAAAGTGTGCTGGTGACTTCTGGTTTTGCACGGAACTTCACGAATGCGGGTGATTGCCTCTGATGAAGGAGTAAAAGGCTCTGGAAACGCGTCAGGCAAGGGATGTCACGACGAGATCGGAAGCTGCCTGTTTGTTTAAATAATAAAGGTTGTTCCTTACCTGCAGTGTGCTGCGGCCTCAATTGCTGGGCAACAATGGGTACATATATATATATATATATATATATATATTACCTACTGGCGGTCGCCAGTAGGTAGTTATAGTTAGGACCACGTTTCCATAGGAAATCCGCAACATTCTATTTTGAATAACTTTGGCGCCGGTCGACGAATCCTCGCGTATTTTTCAAAATAGGTGGGGTGCTATGCTCCGCTCCTACCCTGAAAGTCTCGGGTGGATTCGTCAAGCGGGGGCTGAGATAAAAGGGGGGTCCCAAAACGCGTTTTTTCCATGCATTTTTCCATAGGACCTTTAGACAGGGCTACAGCCCGAACGGCTGAACAGAATTACTTGAAATTTGGCAGAGAGGTAGTCCCTAGGTCAAGGAAGTGCCTTTTGTAGGTTTGGTGTAAATCTGTTCAGTAGAATCTGAGAAAATAGCCTTTTAATCAATATATATATCTGTGGCAGCTTACCGTGCGCTTACGGTGCGCTTACCGTACGCGTACGGTGGCGTGCGCGAGCACGATTCTGATTGGCTGTTATATCTTAGTAAACATTCGAATCGGTCGAAACCAGGAAGCGGCGGCCGCCATTTCGTGTGTTTCACTCAGAAAAAAAAGAGTGATATCTTGAAAAGGGGGCAAGGTGGAGAGTTACAGACCCCCTAACATTTGTAAGGGGGTCAAAGAAGGACAGAAAAGTTCAAAGAAAACATTTCTTATTTTTAAAAAAAAATCGCGGGGTACGCGTACGGTAAGCTTACGGTAAGCTTACCGTACGCGTACGGTAGAAAAAATAAATAAAAAGAGAAATAAAATTCAGATTTAAGTGTTTAGATATTAGGGGGCTCTAAAAAGAGCCGTTGTGTTTATGAAGTGATTTTTTAGTGGTACCTACAAGTAAGTACCGATGCAGAGTCTAAGGTTCAAGAGGAAGACTCTGTTCCCTTCATCATTGAAGTGCACACCATCTCCTCTATAAATGTCTTGCATGTCGTAACGCAAGTTGTTGTGGTAAATGGAACCCATACCATAGTCACGGAGGAAAGCAGAAACAGATTTGTTGACGTGCTTTCTTGCTTTGTCAATCTGCGGACAGAAATGATTGGACCAGTTCCATTTTTGCCTTTGGCATATGTTAGAAAACACAAAGGCAGTTTTAGGGAAATGTGAAAACAGTTGTGCAAAGGTGTCCTTCATAAGCATTTCCAGACCTACCCCAGTCAAAGTGCCTAGGTCATTGCCACCACAGTGCACTATTATGAGGTCAGGGTGTTGGATTTGCATGAAGGATTTCACCAATGGCATCAATTGGTGCCACTTTAACCCTCTCTGACCAATCCATTTAATGTCTACATTTGGCAAAGCAAGGTCTCTCACCATACCTGTTTTCTCTGCTAACTTTTCACTCCAGAAAACATAGCTGTGCCCTACAATCCACACTGTGAACATCTTCCAAGGAGATCTGGATGCACTCAGGAGGTGTAATTCAGTAGAATGGGAAAATGAAATGAAAGACAGTTTGGAAATGGAGGAATACATATTTTTTTCATAAAAAAAAGAACTGATTGGCTGTTTCATACCATTCTAGAATAAAAACTAGGCTGCATGTGTAAATTAATAGAAGCATGTTTTGTATTGGTACAGAAAAATGTGTTACCAAAGAACAGTACTTTGGATTTGCTGTTAGGTTTGAAAAGTCAAGCACTCTTGCTCTGTGGAATTTAAACATTGTTTGGCAAACTTCTGACCTAACTCCACACAGCAGTGTTCCATGAGCTGTTGCTATGGTAGCAGGCAGAAGTCAAGTTGGGGGAAGGGTACTAGGCAGAAGTCAGGTTGGGGGAAGGGTACTTTTGGAAAAGGGTTGGTTTTCAACCAATAGAAAGAGAATAGGAGAGAGGTGTAAAGAAAAGAGATCCTGGCTCTGATAATCTGCTGTTTGAGTGCCACATTTCTTTCACAGCTAACTAATTTTAAAGGTGAGTTTAGAGTTTGAGAGGGGATGTATATGGTAAATTAAGAAATGAATAATAGAAATGGAATTCCTTTTGTTGAAGTTGTGTTTATCATTTTCTGTTTTGGGAGAAATTTAAATGTGAGGAACATGTAAAATAATATGGACTATGTTTTCACGATAAATTAAGGTGTACTGGTATAAAAAAAGAATAGTTTAAGGGTTTGAGGTTGGACTCAGTAATGCAAATACATTCAGCATCACTAAGGCTGGTTGCCCTTGCTGGAATGTAGGCAGTCACCCAGGTTACACATGGTGGTGGTCTGAAAAAGCAGTTTGGACATGTGCTTTTAAAAAAATCTGAAAAGTGGATTCATAATGTGTCAGTCTGTAAAAGTGATTATCACTTGTCAAAAAAAAGAGCAGTAAGTGTGCTTTCAAATTGGCAAAGAAATTTCGTTTTGTGACTAATGTGAAAACATGACTCTGTGTGCAAAGAGGAATTATAGGCAGAGATTTATTGCGTATTGCTCTGGTGATTTCACAGTTGCATTAGATGGAAAGGGGGAGCCATTTTTTGGTGCAGAAGCAGACTCTTAGCACACACCCAGCTGCTTACCATGTTGAATCATGCACAGTATTTACAAGCGAGTGGGGTTTGAGGTTTCAGTCAGTAATGCAAATACATTCAGCATCACTAAGGCTGGTTGCCCTTGCTGGAATGTAGGCAGTCACCAAGGTTACACATGGTGGTGGTCTGAAAAAGCAGTTTGGACATGTGCTTTTAAAAAAATCTGAAAAGTGGATTCATAATGTGTCAGTCTGTAAAAGTGATTATCACTTGTCAAAAAAAAGAGCAGTAAGTGTGCTTTCAAATTGGCAAAGAAATTTCGTTTTGTGACTAATGTGAAAACATGACTCTGTGTGCAAAGAGGAATTATAGGCAGAGATTTATTGCGTATTGCTCTGGTGATTTCACAGTTGCATTAGATGGAAAGGGGGAGCCATTTTTTGGTGCAGAAGCAGACTCTTAGCACACACCCAGCTGCTTACCATGTGTAATCATGCACAGTATTTACAAGCGAGTGGGGTTTGAGGTTTCAGTCAGTAATGCAAATACATTCAGCATCACTAAGGCTGGTTGCCCTTGCTGGAATGTAGGCAGTCACCCAGGTTACACATGGTGGTGGTCTGAAAAAGCAGTTTGGACATGTGCTTTTAAAAAAATCTGAAAAGTGGATTCATAATGTGTCAGTCTGTAAAAGTGATACAATTACATTTTAATTATAAATTAAATTGTTGGGTGGGACAGGTAAGTGAGAAATTAGAAGGTCTCTTTCTTCCACTTTATCTCAAAAAGATTTTTAAAAATTAGTTATTAATTTCTCAAGGATCTTGAGATGTGGTAATTGATTTTTAGTGGTTTTTTTATAAAAAAAAAAAAAAATACGCTTACCGTGCGTGTACGCGTGTACGGTAAAAAAAAAAAAAAAAAGTTTCAAAGAAAAAATAAAAAAAAGTTGAGAGGTAAGGTTGGCTCTTATAAGAGCCGTTGGGTTCATACAGGGATGGAGGAAAGAAAGAATGGGAGTATTATGAGCGTCTACAAACATGCTGGTCTATCTTATTGTTAATAAGGTTAAGACTGATCTCCCCAAAAACAATAAGACCACCACATCTTGTACACCTCATTTCAACCCTCCCAAATCGAGGGTTGGTGTCCACAGGAAAAGAAGAAGGTGATGCTCCAACATCAGAGGAAGGGCTCAGCTGAGCTGCCGATGATGTACTCGGCTGAGCATCTGAGGCTGGGCTCTGGTGACTTACTGAAGAGTTTTCTCCAGTATGTCGAGCAAAGGTCCTTGGGTGTCTGTCCTGGAGGTGTCTCTTCATAGAGTGATTTCCAAAGGAATATTTCTTCCTTGGATTTCCTCTTGATAAAACACGACCACAAAGTATGCAAGTGACCAATTGAGCATTCACCTTTTTCTCCCCCTCTGGAAAAGTGAAATACTCCCATACAAAAGAAGTCTTTTGTTTCCTCCTTCTCTGGATCATGGTGGTGCTGCTAGCCTCACTCTCAGAAGAGGTCTGCTGTTCTGCCATTGTATCCCAATGTCAATCCAGCTCCTGCTCCTAGAGAATCACAAGCAGAAATGAGGGGAATGGGTGTGGTGTGGGAAGAATCTGGAACTGAAAGTAGTTTCAACCAATGAAAAGTGTTCTTTCAAGCAGTAATGAGGGGAATGGGTGTGGTGTGGGAAGTTTCTGGAAGTGAAAGTAATTTCAACCAATAAAAAGTGTTCTTTGTAAGTCACATGACCTGCCGTGCGCGCACGTGACGCTTACGGTGCGCTTACGAAGCGCGTACGTCACACTCGCGCATGCGCATTACACGCCCCTGCGTAACCGCGACGTTGCTTCCGGGTGTACGCGTACGTCACGCACGTATTGCGTATCGCGCATGCGCATTACACGCCCCTGCGTAACCGCGACATTGCTTCCGGGTGTACGCGTACGTCACGCACGTATTGCGTATCGCGCATGCGCATTACACGCCCCTGCGTACCCGCGACGTTGCTTCCGGGTGTACGCGTACGTCACGCACGTATCACGTACGCGCACCGTACTTATGACGTACGAAGCGCGTACCGTCAGCTTACCGTACGCGCACGGAAAAAAATGCATAAAAAAAAAAAAAAACCTTTCCATAATGCAGGATATAGTACATATATTATTTTATACAAAGGCTTACAAAAAATGACAAAAAAAAATTTGCATTTAAAAATCCGTACAAATTCACTGAAAAAAACATGGGTTTCACACACGTTATAGTTAGAAATTAGCATTTTAAAAACCTTGCAAATTCACTGAAAAAACAATAGGTTTCAAACATGTTATAGTTAGGGATTAGCATTTAAAAAACCTTACAAATTCACTGAAAAAACCATAGGTTTCACACACGTTATAGTTAGGAATTAGCATTTAAAAAACCTTAGAAATTCAATGAAAAAACCAAAGGTTTCACACATGTTATAGTTAGCTGGACATTTCACTCGTAAAAAACCAATGAAATTTCCCCGTTATAGTTAGTTCAGCTAACTATAACTCGCGCGCCCGCAATGCACTACTGATGACGTCACATATTACATCACTCATGACATGGTCACTGACATCACTCATGACATCACTCATGACATCTCAAATGACATCACTGATGACATCACTGATGACATCATCCAGTGAATATGTGTCTTTCTAAAAAATAAATATTTTTTATATATGTATATGTAAAGGTTAATGGAAGAATAAATGGGTAAATAAGTGTCCAAATGGATGTTTTTTTTGTAAAATTAATTGTATAACTGACTTATTAACAGTATCTTAGTTTATACAGTGATGTAATATGTGACGTCATCAGCAGTGGATTGCGGTCGCGCGAGTTAGCGTTAGCTGAACTAACTATAACGGGGGAATTTCAATGGTTATTTACGAGTGAAATGTCCAGCTAACTATAACATGTGTGAAACCTATGGTTTTTTAAGTGAATATATATATATATATATTCACTGAAAAAACCATAGGTTTCACACATGTTATAGTTAGCTGGACATTTTACTGATAAAAAACCAATGAAATTCCCCCGTTATAGTTACTGTAGGCAACTATAACTCACGCGACCGCAATCCTCTGCTGATGCTAATACTGTATTTAGACACTTATTTGCCCATATCTTCTTCCATTAAATTTTAGCTATACATATATTACAAATATTTTTTTTTCATAAAGACACATATGTCATCAGCAGAGGATTACGGTCGCGTGAGTTATAGTTGCCTACAGTAACTATAACGGGGGAATTTCATTGGTTTTTTATCAGTAAAATGTCCAGCTAACTATAACATGTGTGAAACCTATGGTTTTTTCAGTGAATTAGCAAGGTTTTTTAAATGCTATTTCCTAACTATAACGTGTGTGAAACCTATGGTTTTTTCAGTGAATTTGTACGGTTTTTTAAATGCTAAGTTACTTTACGCCATTTGTGGCGTGCGCGCCCACTTAACGCAGTTCGTTCCGTGCACGGTTTTTATCAACTTTAATAAGCCCTGTACATTTGGTGGCCTTCGGCCACCAAAAGCACAGGGGGTGAGGTCAATGTGGATAGTGTTTTTTTTATTTCGATTTTATAATTTCATGTTGCCAAAATTACGTTTTTTTTCTCTATTAATAAGCCCTGCACATTTGGTGGCCTCCGGCCACCAAAAGCACAGGGGGTGGGGTAAGTGTGGATAGTGTTTTTTTTATTTTTATTTTTTTACCGTAAGCGTACGGTAAGCTTACGGTAAGCGTACGGTAAGCGTACGGTAAGCGTACCCCGCGAAATTGCCGAAGAAAAAATAAAACCGTTTTTGCTCTTGGGGGATGTTTGGGGACTCCCTCAACATGACTATGTGGGAGGGAGTTGTCAAAACAGCCCCGTAACATGTTTTTGGCCATCATGTTTGATAAACAACACTCAGTGCGAGAGACAAAATGGCGGACGCCGCTTCCTGGTTTCGGCCGATTCGAATGTTTACTAAGATCTAAGAGCCAATCAGAATCGCGCTCGCGCACGCCACCGTAAGCTTACGGTAAGCGTACGGTAAGCGTACGGTAAGCGTACCGTAAGCGGGCTCAGATATATATATTGATTTAAAGGCTATTTTCTCAGAATCTACTGAACAGATTTACACCAAACCTACAAAAGGCACTTCCTTGACCTAGGGACTACCTCTCTGCCAAATTTCTAGTAATTCTGTTCAGCCGTTCGGGCTGTAGCTCGTTCTAAAGGTCCTATGGAAAAATGCATGGGAAAAATGCGTTTTGGGACCCCCCTTTTATCTCAGCCCCCGCTTGACGAATCCCCCCGAGACTTTCAGGGTAGGAGCGGAGCGTAGCGCCCCACCTATTTTGAGAAATTCGCGAGGATTCGTCGACCGGCGCCAAAGTTATTCAAAATAGAATGTTGAGGTTTTCCTATGGAAACGTGGTCCTAACTATAACTACCTACTGGCGACCGCCAGTAGGTAATATATATATATATATATACACATGTATAACAAGTGTCTGTACCTACCTGTGCGTTTCTTTACCAACCATATGCCTTTACCATGCATACTTTCAGCATGAAAATGCAAGTTTTTTACAGGAAAATATAAACCCTATTTATGTATATAGGCAGGGTTTATACTTGCTTGTAAAATACTTATAATTGCTTAAAAACCTTTACATTGCATATGCCTTTACCATTCATGCTTTTACAATGAAAATTGTTGTAAAGGCATGTGTGGTAAAGGCATATGCGTTGTAAAGGTTATGCGCGGTAATGTCATTTGCGTTATACGGCCCGCACTGTAACAGCATGCGTTACAACGGAATGCGTGATTCCATCATACATCCGTGTCCCACATCAAAACGGACACTCTGCATGTAAGTAGCACACAACAAAGAACTCTAAAGGTTCTGACTTTTTTCTTAAATAGCTTAATGCCAGAGGTGTTCGGCATGATTTATATTGGCGTTTAGCCATTTAAGAAAAAGAATCAGAAAACAGACAGGGGAACTTCCTTATTAGAATTATAACACAATGAAATGAACATAATTTCCTTATCAGAAGCTTTTCTTCCAGATCTTTCTTGTATTCTTGTCAATTGTTTTGGGGAATCTATTTTAGGTGATATGGGGCTAACTTAGGAAAGCATTTTAATGGCTGCAAATGCTCTAATTTGTTGTTTGCAACCATTAAAATGTACTTAATCTATTTTAGGAGTCATAAAGTTGTTCTGACTCTCAGAATGGGATCCCGAATGGATACAGATTCAGCATCTGGAAGGAGAGTGTTGTGGGTTTCCCTTTCAAATACTGAATCAATATTTTATGTATCAATGTTTACCAACCGAAATCTGGTTGCAAAGCAATGACATTTTACTGACACCTCAAAAGAGGTGGTAATTCATTCTAAAAAGTGAATGAGGTCTGTTTGGCACCCTTCCTCTTTCTGAATGTTAAAAAACACTTGTTGAAGAGTAGGCAGTGGTCTAAAGGGACCACTGTCACCTCTTAAACAACAACAGAAAAAATTAAATGTTTCTCTTTAAACTCAGTCCTGTTTCCTTTAAGTAAACGTGGTTGTGTTTAAAAGAAAAGTTTGCTTTATTAAAAACCAATCACAGACATGGTGTGCTACTGAACCCAGTAAACCACCATCCCTGTGATTACCTCCAACGGTTGTAAGTCAAAACTAGCGACCTATCTCATTAATATTCATGAAGTAGTTTTTAAACTGTAAAATATTTTATTCTGTTAACTTAGCCTCCGCTTTCAACCAATTTGTCTACCAGCCCCATTTTGTGTTTCTACGGGGACTCTGGTGAAGTCAGAAGTTACGTGTTCACTGAAAACTGGTTGTATTGATAAGGCTCGCGTGCCACTGTAAGGAGCCCTGCCCTGCCGAGGGGCCTAAGTGAACAGATGCTTTATATGTTAGCCCACCAAAGCCTGTCACCTTCCTTGCATATCTACAAAGATGACATTCGTAGGGGATTATTAGGATTCTACAGTTCAGCATGTAAGCATCTAAGCATTGTGTAAGGGGTTGAGTAAGTGTTATGTTACAATGACAAAGGGGTTTTAGTGCTTGTCTTACTGTACCAAATGAGTATAAATACTAGGTTTGAAACCATGCTAGTCAGTTCCCTCTCAGGCACTTGTAGTGTCTGTCTGATGGACTCCTCTCCTGAGATGTAATAAACTTGTGATTTTGTTCCACTCCAGTGTTGATCCTCATTTTGTGAACCCGTAGACAAAGGGTGTCCCTGCACCAGTGAGACTGATAGGAATCTCACTTCTACATAGGTTGGATACCAACACACTACAATTTGGATTTCTAAGAACCAGCCTATTAGTACATAGGTCGGTTCTTAAAAATCTTTATTGGTCACAACAAACATTGTTGCAGCTTGTGACAAGCATTTTGCAACCAGATAGTCGTATATCTGACTTTTACTCACTGAGAAATGTATTTATGTTCGCCTTCCTTGGGTACTCCACTCGGTTGTCAAGTCTTAGCTTCTGGGAGTATCTTACACATCCCGGTGACTAAAATTCCTCCAAGAATCTTGAATACTTTTGACCTTTTATCTTACATACAGTCGTCTTTTTATTTTATGAATCTGTTGCTTTACTGCTCTCCTACTCAATGCATTTCCAGCTTCAAAGTTTCACAACATGATTTCGAGCTTTTTGTATCACTCCCCTCCCATAAGGTTGATGTTGAAATAAAGAAAACACACCAGAGTTTAAATTTATGAACCTGCTCGGTTTGAGGCAGCCTTTACTCTTTCTTTCTCTGATATTATGACTTTCTGTTTGACTTGGTATTCACCTATTGCAATACAAAGATGCATTGTCAAAGACGATAGGTCTGTCCCTGGCAAGCTGGAGCAACATTTACATTCCATTTTTATCTTTTGTTGCAAGCATGTGCCACAAAAATACGAAGAAAAAAACCCAAAAGGTAATGCCACCTAAACATGCAAGCCATATGCTTTTCAGTAAAACTGTAAATACAATAAAAATATTAACCACTGCATATAATTTTAATTGAGGAGTTAGAGTGCCTCGTAAAAAGCTGTTGTACTTGGAAGAGTTAAAGAAACCCTTTTTGTGGTTTAATGCACGGCACAGGAAAATATGATTCTTATTGGTGCAAAGAAAAGGTGCAATGACCTTTGAATTACTGTTATGTAAATACATAGTTCAAACACTCAAGAATGACTAAAAAATAAAAAAAGGATAGAGAATGGAAAACATTGGAAAATGGGCCCACCAGTTCTGCCACTGTAGTGTACTTCCTTTTAAGCAGATGGGCACATATAATCAGGCAAAATGCTGTCACTCACGGTGCATGGAAGTCAACGTCGAAATGGCCTGACCTATTGGCTTATGCCATGTTATGTGATGCTTGGAGGCGAAACCTGAATGACAGAGGACCAAATAGCTGAAGGGTTATCCCTGAGCCTCTCTGTGTATATGCTTTAAGTGTGAATTTGTATCTATGCATTTTTTTATCACATGAAACTGGCTACATAAGTACTAAAGCTTTTCTCAAATGAAGACTTGCAACTGTCAAGCCCTTTTGCACCTCGTCTATTACAATGGGGGGAGTTCCACAGTGTTCACTGCCTTCCCTTTGATTTGAGTGGGTTGGCTGGGCATATCTTTCTTTTTACCCAACCACCACTTGTTTCACGTGCCACAACTGACTACGCCCAGGGCACAAGTCCTAAAAAAAGAAGTGGGGGGACGCTGACGTTACGACAGGAAGTGACGTCACGAAAGGTGGCTTGCAGCATCAGACTCATTGCCTCCCCTCGCTCACCCCTTAGATGCAATTGCATTAGAGAAGCCAGTGCGTGAGCAGCATTCTTAATGAGCTCCGATCTCGGCCCAGAGAGGCCAAAGAGTGAATGTGTGGCTCTATTTGCTCCAATTATCGAGCTCCCGGTAAAATAAGTGGGGGGACACCGTCCACCCGCGTGGTACCCCGACTTGAGCCCTGACTACACTCACTTGGATTGTGTGCACTGCATACCCCACAATGTTCCGCCCAATTTAGAACGAGGCCTTAAATGGGAAGTCTGAGGAGAAACAGAAAGAAGCTCTCCTTTGCTGAAAGCATATCTAGCATACATGCCAATAGACCCGATTCAGGCGGAAGACTTCCGATTTTGGGAATCCAAAAATTTAATTAATTTAGCTGTCTCCCGTCTGAAATTGCCTCTGCTTCAATAGAAGTCAATAAGGGAAATATACTCTCACAATTCTTTTTTAAAATATTTTTTTTTAAATGTGCCACTTTCCTCTTCTAAAATGTTGGCGTGAAAGTGCAGTGACAAATACAATAATAGTCTGGGATGTCTGACACAGAGAAGAGATTCAACATTAGTTCTGCAAAATAATAGGATGAGCTGTGAGAAAGGGGTGTAAGTGGGCACAGTAGATGGGCCTGGCAGCTTTAGGTGCATGTCTGCTGTGCATCTAAGCTGGAAATGAATAATTACAGGATCGCTCAATTCATCGTTCCATGTTGAAACATGAGCAAATAATTTGATTTCCTCCGAAGGCGGAGGGAGTCGGAGCTTTAGGCATCAGAGAGACAGCAAGGGTGTGTTTACAGCGTGTTATGATTACAGCGGAAGCCGCTATCTATCTACAAATTATGATGAATTGGGCTTCAATACGTGCGTGGCTGATTGTGTACGACGCACAGTTTGTATGGCGGGGAATGATCCTCCTCCTCACATGCATTTAAATGCGGGTTGTGATTACCCAGACTATGTCTGCGTGTTCGCCGAGCTGGGAACTGCGTCACATGAAGACGCCGCGTGCCGCTGAGCTAGGCCCGAGCGAGACTGAAGCTGAAGCTCGCGGAAGGAGCTAAGGGGCATATCAACAACAACCGGCGATAATTATCTCTAAGCGCACTTAGCGCTAGGATAATTATCGCCGGCTAGCGTGAATTTTTATCGCTGAGATAGCGTGCTATTAGCAACGCTTATCTCAATAGCGATAAAAATCCTCACGCTAACAGGCTAACGTGAGATTATCGCTGGAAACCCAGCGATAATCTCACGTTACCTTGTTGATAGGGACAGGCAAACTTAGCCATGATATCCCCCTTGCATAGGATATCATGGCTAAGTCAGAAAAATACCAGATGTAAAAAAGCAGCGTTAACCGCGGTTAGCGCTGCTTTTTTTGTCTCTAACAGGGTTAGCGACATTCTTGATAATAGGAGAAATGTCACTTAGCGACATTTCTCCTATTATTTTACTCTGAAACGCCCCCTTTGCATCTCATTAGAGATGCAAGGGGAAGCGTAGAGTAAAAGGGTGCTAACATGCAAATTTGCATGTTAGCACCCTGTTGTTGATAGGGCGCTAGTTTTATCTCTCCTTTTTTGGCTTTTAAAGCCAAAAAAGCAGAGATAAAGCCCTTGTTGATATGCCCCCTAGTTCGCGCACGTACCAGCGCAGTGCGCAGGATCCGCACCTGACACTTGTTCGAAAGCTTTGACAGCTATTAGGAACGAAGGGGGTGTCGCTGAGACCATTGCTGACAACTGTGGGCAATTACATTTTCTTTTCATATCTATGGTAATAATTTCCCAATTCTGGATAATAAATCATTCAGATGCACTTTGCTAAAGCAGCCTTGCGGATCAAACACGCTGACATTGTCATCGCGCTCTTTTTGCTTACTCCTCCTGATTGATGGCACGCAAAAAACGATTTCACAAATGTCATGCTCGGTCATTAAATAATAGATAGCGTAAAAGATCAGGAGCGTACCCGCTTTCATTCCCTGATTGCTATCTTTCCAAAACGCAGAGAGGAGTTCGACCTAGAAACCCAATTTATTCTTGAATTAAAAGCTGAAAACCCATGTGAACTGGAAAGGTGTGCACGTGCCTTTGCTGCAGCATGTGGCACTTTATTCCAGTGGACTGGATGCCCACAGTCTGTGTTCACAAGCTATCTGGTTGTAAAATGGTTGCTTTTTATTTGAGCTAAGGCGTGGCATTCAGAATAGTTTACCTAATTTCTGTCAAGCCTAGATAATGCTGCAGTACCATAGCTGCCGTGATTTTCCTTTTTCCACCAGCCTTCCCTTACCACTGCCTAATACCTGGAGCTGGTATCTTGCTCACCTCATGGTTTGCTTCAAGCAACTTTGGGGCATATTATCAAGAAACAGAGTTCAAATTATCGCCGCTTAGCGCGGCAGAAAACTGCCGCTAAAGCGGCGATAATGGGCTTGATAATATACCCTTGAGATTTCCCATAGAAGCCCATGTTTTGGTGACAATATGGGCTTCTACTGGAATTCTCAAGTGCATATTATCAAGCCAATTATCTCCGTCTGCCGCTAAAGCAGCGATAATTTTAACTCCATGCTTGATAATATGGCCCTTTTTTTTATCCTAAGTCTTATTTTACTGAATTGCTTATCTTTGCTTTCTGCCATCAAAGGTGCTTGAAATGCAAATATAAAAGTGTAGGTACTCACTATTTCAGAGTAGCTGTTCGCTACTGATAGAGCGCAACGTTGCTCTTTTATTTGTAGGGTGCATTATAATCATGGTTAGTCCGCATCCACATATAATCTTTTGTATTAAAATTAGGGCATTAGAATGTAAATTGCAATTACTTGTAAGTGATGTGCTAGATATTTTTTGCATGTAATCAAAGAATGAATCATATACGTGTAAAGTGTATCCATGACTAATGAACTTTTCATATAAGGCTCATATGTGTGTATATTAATGACTCATATATGCTTGCATTTTAAACATGTGCCACTGGATTTAAGCAAGCCTGGCTGATGAGGGTTAATACCCAGAAACCGGTGCCAGGATGCTTGTTTCTGGTCCAGGGAGGACCTGGCTTGGCAGTTTGGTCTGGACTGTTCCCATGAGACACAGGGTCAAGACTGATTTGCATATAGCTGGTTCCAATTTGGGGTGGCATGGTGAGCAAAAAAGCGATGTATTTAACCCAGATCTCTTGACTGGGGTTGAATGTATGATTTATTCAGCATTCCGTCCATCATTTGTTTGCGTTGCATTTTAAACATATGCGCTGTTCTTATGTTAGCCGAATTTAGTAGGCCTAACTTTCGTTTCTCCCTGTTTGCAATTAAGTCGAAACTGTTAATTAGAGTTTAGGTGCCTGTGGAATATATATATTTTTTCGTTTCTGTTGCAGGTACAAGAATTTGACATCGTTAGTTAGAATAACGTCTTTGTTTCAGGAGTTAGACAAAGGAGGAGGGAGGAGTGGATGCCTTTGAAGAAGCGAAGCTGAAAATGTAGGAGGATGTCTTCCGTGTCTGGAAAGGCCTAGGAACCAAGGTCATCGAGCCAGAGTCTGGATGTATTGTTACTTCATGGAAAGTTACCTACAAGGCTGTGTCCAATTGGACGAGGCTGTCAAGTGATGTAACTTGGGGTGTAATTTTCGACTTTGGTATTAGGGTTAGGGACAGAGCCCAGGAACTTCTGCCTTACCTGAAGAGAGGAGAGCATCTTAGAACGAGCTCTGTAGCTTTATGCTACTTGACCCATTTAACGTGAGTGTGCTTCTTAGGAAGCCTTCACGTGCTGACACGTTTCTGGGGACTTGCCTGGGAGAATGCTAAGTAGGGATGCCACAATAGAAGTAGTGTAGGGACAGATAATGCTCTTGCTTATATTCCTCAAATGAAGATGGCTCTAGACATGGTCACTATAATCATGTGCGTCCTGATTTTGGAATTGGTTATTCTGCGCATGTTGCACTATCTAAATTTTATTCGTAGGTTTGGTTTTGTATTAGTGCCCATGTATCTTTACACTCTCGTCTTGAGGCGTTTATATGTCCAACTGTTCTTGGCTTTATAATAAATATACAAAAAATTGGATTACGAGTCTGTGTTCCTTTGGGGTCATGGGCAATGGTAAAGTATAATTGGCTAATACATTTCTTTCCCCTCCACACTTGCAAAGCAGGCAACAAGACAATTGGCCAGAGGATCCTGAGTCAATCAAGAACGTGGGACCCCGCTCCATCAGTTGGTAGCAGAGTAGGATCGTTGCCTCTTGAAGTGAGGGGAGAATCCAGAAAAATCCAGAATAGACTTAGATCCATAAAGCCCCAAAATAGAGCCCAATGACGGACAGCGGAGAGTGATGGGCTTTGACGGAGACGAAGATTGACGGTGCGGCAAAGACAGCAGTGAATGGCGGCATGAGTATGAACAGGGATGTGTGTGTTAGATTGCGGTGATTTGATTGTGTGATGTCTTGCAGAGTTGGGATGACAGTCAAGTGAATGTGGTTTATCGGGCCAAATGCATGCGTTCCATGAGGTATTGGTTTTGCTTATCAGGCTCAAGAGTAGCCTAAGATCCAGGGATATATTTGTGGTGTAGGAAACACCGATTTGTTGAATTGTTTGGCTGTTGGTTTGTTGGGAAGTCGTGGAGCGCTATCGACGACCCGCCTGAAACAGGGAACTTTGTGTGAGTGGACTTGTTAGAGTCGCGTGTGGGAAGCCTCGTGCACAAGGTTAGACTACAGCGATTCGAGTGGAAGGCGCAGGTCGTGGGTCATGGGGTGTCAATGTTTTTGAGTAAGCGAACCCTATCGATCTTTTAGTAAGGCCAACAATTACTTGGTTTTGGTTTATTGTAACCGGCCGGTCATTTGGAAGGCAGACAGTTACTTGGTTCTAGGAGTGCAGGAGTGAATGCGTATGATGTGATTGTAAAGGAGGGAGAAACCGCTGTGAGGAGGACAAGGTGACGTCAGGATGGGCCGCGCTGCGATATGTTGGTTGGTTTAGTGCTGCGCTGGGACTGGTGTGTTGCCATTAGGAAGCCAAAGTAAGGGAAAATTGTACGCGAAAAGAATTGCCTTAAAAAAAGGCCTGGGTGTAAAACTACACTACGCTCGTTTAGTGTGCGTAGTTCGCGTAACTACGCGCTACGCGAATCGCACTTAGCACAGAGCAAAAATGCGCAGCAGGCATTTTTTGCTCGCTCGCGGTCCTCAACGTCAAGTTGGCGACCGCGAGCGAGCAAAATCAACATCCCGGCGAGACTTTTTCCTCGTTCGCGAGCGGCAACATCAAGTTGCCGATCGCGAGCGTAGAAAATAAACCTCCCGGCGAGATTCTCAACGTGGGAGGTCAGGCTTCTCATTGCGAGTGGTCGCGTATGCTCGCGACCGCTCGCGATGAGAAACTACCATTCCGCAATGAGAAAGCTGCCACTCGAGTACAAATCTACTCGAGCAGCAGAAAACGACCGCTTGCACTGTGCATGATGCCGTTCGCAATGATTGCACAGTGCGGACAAGCATCCGGCCCTGTGCAATCATTACAAACAGCATTTCCCTACCGCACTACGCAGTTCGCGTAGCTAGGGGTAGTGTGCGTAGTGCAAAGTGCACTTCACATAGCAACGCATAGCGCGACTACGTGAACTATGCCCCAGGTTACGTAAAAATGCGATGCTTTAGGGTACTACGAGATTTGTGCAGGGGAGACACAGGTGAAGTCACTCGGTTGGGTGAAGAAGTACCGCCTGAGGATACTCCGGTACACTACATGGCAATGGACGTAGGTCTCCATACTATAGTTTGGATTCAAAATTGGCACTAGATGACTGAGAAGGAGGGAGAATTGGTTTCCCATGCTTTGGGTCATATCGATTGGATGTGTTACACCAGTTGAGGGGAGTGATGTCTTCATTACGACCCCAACCTAGACCAACACAATGTAAGGCATTATATGCTTGGATGCGAGCAGCTCATACAAAGAGCAGGGAAAGATCTCAGGGTATGATGAAAAAAGCAATGAAGGCATATCAAGGATGCACGATGGGGTGCACAGTTGAAGAGGTGGAGACTGGACACCATTGAAGGGGAAAGGTGATACCCCTTATTGGTGAAGGAAGCAGGTGCTCGAAATAGGAATGTGGTTGATGGAAGTAACACTGATGACAGTCTGCTAGCCAAATTATTAGCAGAGCGCCCCCCACCCTATAATCCATAGTCAGAAGAGGGATGGCGAGAATTGACAAGTGCAGTGAGCATGGAGAGTACAGAGGTGCCATCTACAGGTCTTAGTGCAAAAGTAGAGGGAAGGATGTCAGCGGGCCATAAAGAACAAGGATGCCAGCACTTGGAGGACCTGAGTCTAGTTGAGTTAGCGCTGCTATACAGTTACCGGAAGCCCTTACTGTACCAGTCACCATTAGGCCTGTCGTCTCTGTATATGATCCAAATCAAGGGGAAAGCAGCAGCCAGCCACAGACAGGACTAGGAGAGAGAATCAGCTCAGGGGGAAATGTTATGATAGATGGGAATGGTCCATTTCTGGTGCCTGTGGAAGCTAGTACACAATTGCCAGCAACCGCAGACCCTTCCAGGGTGTGTGTTGGGTCTAATACGGTACGGACAGGTACATTGGCAAATCCCCAGTCAGATTTGTGAATGTCAGAAGCTCCAGTTAGAGGCCCTGTGGGAAGGATACCAGAGGTGCGAATGAGTTAGGGAGCTTCTGGAGGTCAGCACATCTCACAGGATACAAGGTCAGAAGATCGACGGAGGAATCCGAGTTGTGAAAGGGAAGGACAGGCTAGTGTGTCGAGTCAGGGAACTATTAAGGCTGCAATGAATGCAAAATTGTTAGATGTGAAATTGAAAGCAGAAGTGGATGAAATAATTGACTGGAACTTGCCTTTGGAAAGGATAGAACTGTATGAGCAGGATGAGTTGTTTCGTGGCGAAGGATATTACTCATAAGCAAGGCGGGCACATGAGAAGTTGACTGAACAGACTCAGAAATACAATGTGGACTTCACCAAAACTAAAATGTTGCAGGGAAATCATAGGTTAAATTACAGTGAACAGGAATTGGGGGAGAAAAGAATAATGGGTTTGAAAACACATATCCGAGAGTTGGCCATAGGGATACGCGCATGGAGCATGTTTGACAAGTGGGAAGAAAGGTGGTCTAAGAAAAAAAGAGTGTCAAGAAAGGTATTGGAGATATGCCACCTCCCGGAGGGGCGACTGCGGGAGTGGAGGCTTACCCATTGCGAGAGGTACCAAGTGGAGGGTATGTACATGTGCCTTGGAGTAGGGGTGATTTCGCAGCATTTACAAATGATTTTCCTCGGCTGAGGGAGAAACCCGCTGAATGATACAAACAAGTTGACCGCCTCGTAAAAATTTCAAAAGTGTTGTGGATTGATTTGAATACATTGTTTGATATTGTGGTCCCAAGTGATTTATGCACTGCGTGTAAAATTACTGTCGATTGGCCAGCTGCGGAACCAGAAAGAGATCCTGTAATGCATGGCCCTTCCCCTGAGGTTATGAAAAAGTTTGAGCTGGTAATCACATGGTTGCAGACTAAGGTTGGCCCGCAGAATATTGATTGGCTTATAATAGATCGAACCACCCAAGAGCCTAAGGAGTCAGTGCATGCCTATTATGAGAGGCTTCTGCAAGCCTTCAAGCTGTACAGTGGGCTGGATACTTTGGACCCTAAGGATATGTGACAGTTTGTTTCCAAGTTTGTGCTAGGATTGAGGCCAGAGATTAGCTTCATGATTCAACAGCATTTGATCTGCTGTCAAAATAAGTCTGTGGACGAAATTTTGCGTTATGCCAAGTACTGTGGTGATGAAGTGGAGTCCAAGCAGAGGAAGATGAAAGACAAGTTAATGCTGGTACCATTGAGGAATGCAGATAAGGCAGAGCAGACACAGATAAATGGAGAAACTTTGGGTCGGAGACAGGGGAATGATCAGGGAGGGACCCAAAATGTGTCAGCCCCTATGGAACAGGGAAGAGGAAGTGGAACAGATCCCAGGTCAGAAGTAAACCTGGGCACCTTAAGGAGGACCACTGCCTGTCATTATTGTCACAAGATCGAGCATTGGAAGCGCGTTTGTCAGCCAAATCCAGCAAACGAGATGCAAGATGAGGAGATAACACAAGTGTCTGATGTTATGAATATGGTGACGAAACCTAGGTCCATGAATGGGGGGGTTTGAGTCAGCAGGTACCCCAACCATCAAGAATCCCACAGGGCAACTGGGTGTACCAACAGATGCTTTTTACTGAGACGTTTGAGGGTTTGACCTGGACCCGTCACAATGACGGTGCCTGAAGGGGAGGAAGACTGTGCTTTTGGGGCAGTCTTGGAGGTAGATCAGAGTGGACCGTTTGTTGAGGCAGACGTTGACGGTCATCCCATTACATTCTTGGTTGATACTGGTGCTACCCATTCTACTGTGAGATCAACAGTAGTCCCCAACCTACCCCTCACGGGACAATCAATTCAAGTTGTAGGAGTTGCCAAAAAAAGATTGACCAATCCTTTGACAGATGAGTAACCTGTGAGAATAGGAACATTCCAGGATCGTCATCAGTTTGTCATGTGCGATTCGAGTCCAGTCTGTTTGTCAGTACCCAATCTTTTGTGCAACTTAATTTGTACCTTCAATTGCACGCCCGAAGGGAATAGAATTACAGACTAATGATGATGACATTACATTTAAACTGGCAAGTCAAAATATCTGTGCATAAATGTTTCCTGTGCCAACAGTGGAGGAGCTGCCATATGACTTGAGAGACGCTGCCTCTCATGTGGACTTTACAGGTGAGGAGATAGGATTGATTCAAGGAGTTGAGCCAGTTAAAATACAAATCAAACCCAATGTCGAATTTCCAAGAACGCTCCAGTACAACCCGGAAATGGTGGCAGGAATAACACCTGTAAATCAGTCCATGATTAAAGGAGATCAGAGAAAGTCCCTGCAATTCACCCATTATGGGAGTGCCAAAGCCTAAGGGCAAGTATAGGCTTGTCCAGGACTTGCGAAAGGTCAATGAGATTGTGATTCCATGTTGTCCTGTGGTACCGAATCCAGCTGTGATCTTATTCCAAATCCCTTGTGAAGCAGAATGCTTTACTGTCATTGACTTGTGTCAAGCTTTTTTTCTAAACCCTTGCATGAAGAGAGCACATTTTTGTTCGTCTTCTGTCTGGGGAACTGTGTATTACCATGGTTTCGTACCCCACAAGGGTATACTGAAAGTCCATCTATCTTTAATCGGATCCTGAAAAAAAACCTTGAGAGTCAAGTGTTGTCGCAGAGTTCAGTACTTGTGCAATTTATTGACGATCTCCTGATTGCTTTGGAGACCGAGGAAGCTTGTAGGATCAATACTGTTGCCCTGTTAAATCACCTGGCAGAAAATGGGTACAAGGTGTCACCAAGCAAGCTCCAGGACTGTTTATCTGAAGTCCAATATTTGGGTCATCATATTGAGAAAGGTAAGAGAAAGGTGTTACCACATCGTATTGAGACGATCATGCAAATGAATCCACCCACAACTCAAAAGGAAGTTCGGATGCTCCTGGAAATGGTCAGCTATTGTCGACAGTGGATTCCCAACTTTTCACTGAAAGCAAAGCCTTTACTAATACTGACACGCAAGGACGTGAGTGATCTGGTACCATGGGATAACGATTGTCTGGTTGCCTTCTTAGAGCTGAGAGAGAGTCTTTTTCGTGCTCCGGCACTGGGAAAGCCTGATTACAACTAAGCGTTTTCCCTCTTTTGTTGCAAGTGGGAGGGTTGTGCACTAGCTGTACTCACCCAGACACATGGGGGTGTGTGTAGACCAGTGGCCTACTTCTCAGCTATATTTGATCCTGTAGCTTCTGTGTTGCCCGGATATCTGAGATCCGTTCCTGCAACTGGTGTCAGCATTGAAAGATGGGAAAGTATTTTGATGGGTCATCCTTTCATTGTTTATGTTCCACATTCAGTTGAGCTCCTGATAACGAGAACCAAAACACAGCATCTGACTAATAAAAGGCTTACCCAATTTGAGCTAGTCATATTGGCCTCTGAGAATGTCACCTTGAAAAGATGCTCTATGTTAAATCCTGCTACTTTGATGCCTGTTCCGAACCTTGAAGGGGAAGATTGTGAGGACCATGACTGTATGGATGTGACTGAACGTTGTACCAAACTGAGACCTGACATTGTTTATGAAGCATTACCTGAATCAGACAAAGTCCTTTTTTTTGCTGGTTCATGTTTAAGGGACAATGAGGGTCATATGAGAGCAGCGTTTGCTGTATGTACTCTTTTTGGAGTTGTGGAAGCTGCTTGTCTACAGGGAGTTTACTCGGCACAAGTAGCTGAGATCATTGCTTTGACCTGTGCATGTCTTGTTTCTGATAAAATCCAAGTCACCGTCTCTACCGATAGCCAATATGGATTTGGTGGGGTTCATGAATTCGTACAGCTATGGTCACTGTGAGGGCTCCTACCATCATCAGGATCTCCTGTTAGGAATGGGGAATATGTGAGACAACTCCTGGAAGCTTTGCAGTGGCTGAAGGAAGTGGCAGTGGTGAAGTGTGCTGCTCAAGGGAAAGGAGAAGACTTTGTCTCTAGGGGTAACTGCTATGCTGATGAAGTTGCACGCGTTTGTGCTGTACATGTTTGCATTTTCAATAGAGAATACTCAGGAGAAAGCACAGAAAAGACAGAGCTCAGCATGATGTTAGCCATAGCAGACACTTGGGCTAGGTCAAGCATCTGCAGGGAGAAGTGTCAGACCAAGAAGAAGCTGGTTGGATTAAGGCAGGTTGTGAGAAACTAAATGAGGGCATTTGGGTTTCAACCAATGGTAGAGCAGTGTTACCAGATTGCTTGTTGAGTCCTCCGAGGCAGATTCATGGAGAAGTTCACCTTGGGAGAGATGCAATGATGCAGGTTTTCAGACAAGCGTGGTTCAACCCAATGTTTCGTGTGTTTGCTGAAGGAGTGTGCCACAGTTGTGTTACATGTCAACAAATGAATGCTGGGAAGAAAACTGTGGGTGCGTTGAGTCACTTTGGGAGGTCCTTTCAATAGGATCCAACTAGATTTCATTGAGATGCCCAGGTGCAATGGACTGAGGTACATCTTGTTGGTGGTGGGGGTCTTTTCACGTTGGGTTGAGGCATATCCAACTATGAGATGCGATAGTCTCGCGTTAGCAAAGTTATTGCTTAGAGAGCTGATACCGCTGTTCGGATTTCCAATTTCATTGGAGTCAGATAGAGGAACGCATTTCCACAGTGAGATCATGAAACTATTGTGTGCTGCCTTACAAGTTGACCAAAGACTGCTTTGTAGCTATAGGCTGCAGGCGTCTGGAATTGTGGAGCAGGTAAACGGGATGCTCAAGATGAAGATGGCGAAAGTGTGCTCTTTGACATCTTTGAATTGGCCTGATACGATGCCCTTGATGCTGATGAATTTGCGTAGCACTCCAGATAGGAGAACAGGACTCTCGCCTCATGAAATACCAATGGGGAGGGCGATACTCTTGCCTGCGGTGCCAGCCACAGCATTGATAAACCTCACCGATGATTTGATCCTTGATTATTGCAACGGATTGGCTGATGTGGTTCGTTCTGTGTCTCACCAGGTTGAAGCCACTACTGCACCGACATCGAAGGACCTCTTGCACAACCTATGGCTAGGGGACTGGGTATTGGTTCACAAGCACGTGAGGAAAAACTGCCTTGATGCACAGTGGCAAGGTCCGTATCAGGTGATTTAGGTGACGAATACTGCTTTAAAGTGTGGAGGGTTGCCGAACTGGATTCACGCCTCCCATGCCCACAATGTTCCAGAACCCTCTGAAGAAACTGCTCCTCTCCCAGAAGAAAATCCAGCTGTGGTCACAAGGCCATTGGAAAGGGCAAGCCAAGCTGCGGGGGTTCATGATGTGGCTGGTTACCCACCAGGTCGAGCTGAGGGGGGTCAAACTACACAGGGCCCGGGTATAGACTCTGAGAGAGAGGGTAACATTGCGAGTGGTGTAGAGTCAGACTTAGCTGAAGAGACTACTGAGGGACATGGTCAAGTGCTGCGGGGAAGAACAAAATGTGAAAGAGAATCGTGGCCAGTGAGACAAGGAAGGCTGAACTTGAGACTTGTATCTGAAAGAGATCTTGCCCCAGTATCTGAAATGTCTAAATCAGAGCAAAGCGACAGAGCAAAATCAAGGAAGTTTGAAAAGATCAAGGAGAGCAACAGTACCTTGCCAGAGGTACGCTGCTCCGTAATGGACGTTAGGCTGCCACGGAGTGGACGTATCTGATCACAGATGCAGGGAATATCGAGGTCCAGGAGACTGAGATTTAGACGAGTGAGGCGTGGACCCTCAGTGCTGATAATTGAAATCGAATTGGTGGCTCCGGGAGTAGAAGTTCACGGAGGTCCGACACTGACTGTACCAGATCCTCCAAGGCTGAGTGGCTTGTGGAATCTGATTCTAAGCGAGTATTCATTTCCCTCTTTTGGGCGACAGCCTTCAGCTCAGGAGATGGCAGCATTTCGTATAGAAATTTTGTAGCGTGTTGTTAAAGAACTTGGTTCAGATCTCATACATAAATTGAACTGTGAATAAAAAGTTGTTGCTCTAAGAAGAGTGGAAGAAGAATGAACTCAGGGACCTTTCAGTAGTAGAAGAAAGAGGGCTAGAGAAGTCTTGGAACTGTGTAAATAATTGTGTCTTTCACTGAGTACAATTGAATTCCAGGACTCTAGGCCATCGGGCAACAAGTGCGAGGCAAAAAAGAGACTTTGGTTGATCCTCTTGCAAGTCACTATCCAAACTTGATTCAAAATGTAGTCTGGAAATTCGAATTGTAAAAAGGAGTGTGTAATAGGCACACTCATTGTAGGAATAATCATAGTTATACCTATAGTCATTATTATATCCACATGAAACAGAGGTTGAGGGGTGGGAGTACGAGGGACATCCTCACCTTCTACTTCGAGCAAAGGGAGGGTACATTAGGGTCTGATAGAGCTATGATAGAAGAAACTAGTCGATTATTGCATGTAGATTTGTCTAAAGGTGATTACACGTTGAATACGTATGCAAAGCTGCTGTATGAGTATGTGGAGACGATGGTTGTGAGAGATTATTATGTGTGCATGCAGTTGCAAGCGTCAGTAGGGGAGGTAATTAGGTATCATCACCTACCTCTGACATATGGTATCACTTGTAGTATTTTGCTTGAGTCATTGCAGGACACGTTATGGGTGGTGCCGAATGTGTACTTTGTGTGTGGGAGGAATGCGTATATTCGATTGCCACAAAATTGATATGGCACATGTTATGGAGCTGTCGTATTTCCCAAGTTTTATCACGTGGAGGATTTGTGGTCATTAGAAGGGAAACAATCTCATTGAGAGAAACTTGGTACAAGTGCAGCAGAGGTTTAGGGAGATGTGTTTGGAGCAATGATACAGAGTCTGGGATTGGTTCTGAATGATGTAAAGATTAGAAAGTTGTCAACTTTAGTGGATAAGTTGTCAGTGAACACAGCCCGGTTTTTATAACTTATGTATGGAGAGATGGTCTCGATAAGGGCTATGGTGATGCAAAGCTGTCTTGCTTTAGAAGTGTTGTTGGTAAAGGACGGCAGAGTCTGTAAAATGCTGAAGGTCCAACAGAGCTGTACTTATATCCCAGATCACAGTAAGATCTGAGGAAATATATAAGTAACATCACTGAGATACATCATGAGGTACATGATCTGACCATAGAAGGAATTTGAGCTAAGATTGATCAAGGATTTGGAAATGTTTGGAGTTGTTTTGAGATTCTTTGGAAAGAGTTCTCTTAGATGGCAGGAAAGGAGAATGGAAAGACTGCAGCACAGTCACTATGAGAATTTCAAGAATCTGGAAAAGTTTAGAGAGGGAAAACTGGCTACCACTTCTGATTAGGTCAGTCTGATAGGAGGGCTAATAGAGCGAATCTTGCTCCTTCAATTGTAGGGGTGCCTTATAATCATGGTTAGTCCGCATCCACATATAATCTGTTGTCGTATTAACATTAGGGCATTAGAATGTAAATTGTGATAACGTGTAAGTGAAGTGCTAGATATTTTCTGCATGTAATCAAAGAAACAACGTAGTAAACGTACATATTTAGATTAATCATATATGGATAAAGTGTATTCTTGACTACTGAACTTTTCACATAAAGGTTCATATAATGTGTGTATATTAATGACTCATATTTGCCTGCATTTTAAACGTGTTCACTGTTCTTATGTTAGCCGAATTTGGTGGGCCTAACTTTCGGTTCTCCCTGTTCGCTCTTAAGTCAAAACAGTTAATTAGAGTTTATGTGCCTGTGGAATATTTTTTTCTTTTCACGTTTCTGTTGCAGATGCACAAATTTGTCCTCTTTAGTTATAATAAGGTCTTTGTTTCAGGAGTTAGACAGACATAGGGAGGAGAGGATGACTTTGAACAAGCAGAGCTGTTAATGTAGGAGGATGTCTTCCGTGTCTGGAAAGGCCTGGGAACCAAGGTCATCGATCAAGAGTCTGGATGTATCGTTACTTCATGGAAAGTTACCTACAAGGCAGTGTAATGGGGGGTGTTTTAGGGTTAGGGACAGAGCCCAGGAACGTCTGCCTTCCCTGGAGAGAGGAGACCATCTTGGAGCGAGTTCTGTAGCTTTATGCTACTTGACTCATTTAACATGAGTGCACTTTTTAGGAAGTCTTTAGATGCTGACACATTTCTGGGGACTTAACTGAGAGAATGCTAATTAGGGATGCGTTGATAGAAGTAGTTTAATGACAGATAATGCTCTTGCTTATATTCCTCAAATGAAGAAGGCTCTTGACATGGTCTCTATAATCATTTGCGTCCTGATTTTGAAATTGGTTATTCTGTGCATGTTGCACCATCTAATTTGTATTCATAGTTTTGGTTTTGTATTAGTGCTCAATTATCTTTATACTCTCGTCATGATGTGTTTATATGTCCAACTGTTCTTGGCTTTATAATAAATATACAAAAATTTGGAATAGGAGTCTGTGTTCCTTTGGGGTCATGGGCAATGGTAAAGTATAATTGGCTAATGATTTTCTTTCCCCTCCACACTTGCAAAGCAGACAATAACACCATTGGCCAGAGGTTTCTGAGTAAATCTAGAACTTAGAACCGGGCTCCATCACTGCTGAGAATTGGAGGTAGTCTCCTATTAAAAGTATTGCACTCGTACTAAGAAATGCAGATGCTCTCCCTACTGAGTATCCATGACTGTCCACCAAAGCACTGGCCATCCAGAAAAACCTTGTCCAGGTGGTGTTAATTTCAGCCTCCCTCCTTTTTAATTTTCACCAATTGCTTAATCACTTCCATAACTTTCTTCAAATAAGTCTTCTTCCCTAAAAGAATAGGTTAACACCGCCCTGCCAAAATGAAGCTGGTGTTCTAAACACAAGCTCTGTATGGCCACACTCTCGTCTTGCAAAAAAAGTTTCACATGAATTGATCTTCTCTCTGGTCTTGTCCACTGCCACTGGTTTGCTGGCATATCTCCTGATCCTTCTAGGTAGTAATTGTGACCTACAATTTTGTATGTCTGGACATTCGTGCTTTATCATTATCAACATTTTTTTGATCACCTTCCTCAATTCAAGTCCTGTAGTTCGGTATCAAACTGTTCTTGTTCAGGTCTATAATTATCAAGTTCAGCAGCTTCAGACCTCTTCAAGCAACGTTTTCAATAGCTGTGGCAATTTCATGCTCCCTTGCCCTAACCAGGAAATAAGAGCATCCTCAAAGGGGCAACCCAGCTGCCTTGAGCATGATCTCTTGGCTGCATGACGATCTGATCAGCTGTATATCCATGTGTGTGAAGTCCATTCTATCCCATATAAAGTCTCTGACATTGTCTTACTAGTGAACAACGCTAAAGCTACCTTCACAGTTTATATGCCCTTGTTGCCTAATATCTAAACAAGAAACCCCCTACTGCCCTAGATGCATTACTTCTCTGTCCTTTATCCTTTTTCTTCACCCTTCTGTGGCTGCCCCTATTCTAAATAAATGAGCCCCAAAGACGATATATGGGAGCTGGAATTCTTTGAATACATTCCATATCTCTGCCACCACTTATTCGTAGTTCACTCCCTAACTGTCCTCATCTATGAAACCGTTACCACCTCTTATCCTCAGTGCATCAACATTAGCATTTATTGCCCTCACCGGGTACACTCTTTTTCTTTCCCCTTTTCCCTAAAGTCCTCATCCCATACCCCAGCGTGTTTTCCTTTCTTTACTGTCCGTTGTCTACTTCATCCAAGTGCAGGGTGGTAGCCCTGTCCCCCCAACTACCACAGTGCCCTGAAACCTATGCTGTTGTCTAGGCATACTAACTCTAAAGTTGGTACAGGGTCTATCAAACTGCGTATAGTTATCAACCAATATTAGTTTCTTATTCTCTCCCTCTACCATACCCAGCCGTCCGTCATTATTCTAGAAATCCTCTGAACTGACTGTTCATACCTTCGGAATATATACTAACATAGGGCAACACCAACTGATTTTCCTGAAATTATATTTGGGGCCTAACATTTTTCAATTAATACCATATTATAAGCCACTATGTCATCCCTTGTAAGCGTGCTGTCTTGCAACATTCACCACAAAAGAAAGTGGATTATTATTTGGGGTGGGCAGTTGACCACTTCAAGTAATAATAACTCTAATTTGTCAGGGTGAACCCTAAAGTCACTAAATTAACCTGAGTTCAACACCCCGATAGCTATGGCACAGAGCAGACAGGTTAAACTTAGGGCAATGTGTAAAGTATTTATGTAGTACCAAAATACTGATAAAGTCAAAACACCAAACAATAAAAATCCCAAACAGAATTAGAAAACTAAAGTACATTGTAATAAACAAAACTACACCAAAAGAATAAAAATCCAATAAAGGGACCAGGAGATGTGAGTTTACATTTTAATAAACAAAAATACACCAAATTTTTACGTGAAAATAGTACCAAAAAGGAATAAGCGCCAATGATAGTCTATAGTCGCGGTAGACTGGAACCCTGGTGTACCTTCAAGGCGTATAGATGGACATTGTCGTAGAGGCGGACTTACCTTGATGAATATGTGACTACAGGGAGCCGCCCTCGCTCCTACGCTTTTTCAAAACACTAACTGCTGTGAAACCTGATTATGTCCGAAGTGTGAATACACGCCCCATATGTAAGTACAGGGTTAGTCCTCGATCCACTTATAACAATGTAGGAAAGGAGGGTATGACAACGGGGAGCTAGTAGTCTTGACAAAAGCCGAAAAAGACACAACAACCGGCTGTAACATGTTGACTCATATGAAGAGAGGAGGGGTGAATGATTCATATTAACCCTGTACACCACCATCCTCTGGTTGGTTATACCTTTTTAATCCTGGCCTGGGAGTCTGGGAATAAAATAGGGAATTCGATATCCCTGAGCTAGTTTTAACATCTGAGTTTTTGCACTTATTCTTTACTTGATCCCTACTCTTCTTTGTGTTTGTATTGTTTCCCCCACCCTATTGCTCTACCCCATGCACTGGTCTGCGCAGGGGTGTTGTTTAGCAGCCCAGTGATGAAGCATGACACAATTTTGTGGGTGAGGGCAGTTTTTCTAACATAATAACTTCACCATAAGACTCTTTAAGCAATTTTTAGTCCACTCCTACTCATCTTTGTGTGAATGGTTAGCTTTAGAGGAGGTCAAATTAGGAGCTTCCCCTCTTCCCCCTCTCTTGTGTGTGGTACGTACTTTTTAAAAAAAAAATCTTTTTATTGAATTTCAAACAGAGACACAGCAAAACGACATCACAGATGTTGTCACACAAGGCACCTGAAGTGACCAGGACATAATAATCGGAAGAGAACAAAGCATGACCAATGAGAGTTGCACATTCACCTACGGACCACAAACCAACCTAAATTTGAGCATCCTACCTCCAGTGACCACTAAAAAATTTTTTAAAAAGGGCAATCAGCATTCAATTTAGGGACCCTCTTCCTCAGTAGTGGTGTAAGTCTGCAAATATTGTCTAAGTGGCTCCCATATATCATTAGGTCTAGATGTGACCATCAGCTCCTCAGCGTAAAGTGCAAGAGTTTCTTTACAGTAAATCAAATCTGAAATCCAATTTTTGAGCTGAGGACCCAGCCGTCCCTCCCAAGACATGGCAACACGCCGTTTGGCCAGCAGCAGGGCAATACGCACAAACCTTCCCATCACCCCTTTCACGTGAGGCACATAGCAAAGCAAACAAGTGACTGGTGTACATTGCAGCTCAACCCCTGACATCTTGTGAATGTGTGTGTGGTACGTACTTTGAAATTGACAGTGATGGATCTTAAGATTGTATAAACCCAGCACGATAGCCTGGTAAAAGAGTTTACCTTCTGACTTACAGCCTGATTTATTTATTGGCGGAGAGAGTACTCCATTGCAACAACAACAGATTTACTTGTGGGCAGACCTTAAGTATGACCACGGCAGAGACTACTCTGTCTCTGCCATGGCCAAACTTCTCTGATGGCCCTGGAGAGTATTGGCCATCAGAAAAATGGCTATCTGTCTATCCACCCAATTTAGATGGGCTGACATGTAGTCATTTAATCTTCCTTACCGCCAAGGAACATTAGACCCATTCTAATGCTCCCCTGCCATGGGAAAAGCCTTCCATGGTGAGGGGAGCATTCCTTTTTTTCTTTTCAAAAACAAAATCCATTTCGGGATTTTCTTTTTTGAAAGAAAACAAGAATACTGTTTGCTGCAGTGCTGCGCCCTTTCGATGCTGCTCTGCAGCAAACAGTAAAATGCACTGACAGGAAACGCAGTCCCAGCGGTCCTGCCAACACCTTTATAAAAGACTGCCTGCTTGGTGGTCATTTATAAATTTGGCGGACGATCTATCTGTCATGGGAACAGAGTAATTTACTTTGTCCCCATTCTTAAACAGCAGGCTGCCTGCCATTATATAAATGGGCCCTAAGTCTTCAAAATGGATATCAAAATCTCTCAGTGAAGCACATCAGCAGGCTGGATTCAGGAAGCTTTAAAAAAAAAAGTTGAATAGCAGTTTAGAGAGACCCTGCTGAAGCCTCTGGGTTGGGCAGGGAAAGTTCCAACCGGGAAAAATTCAGATGTCCCGACCGTGATAGTCATTGCGTTGACTAGATACTTTTGGGGTCTTTGCCCTGTCCCAGTTTCTACGTTCTGGCTTAGGGCCTGATTTATTTATTGGCAGTTGGCCCGTTCCCTGCCAGGGTAATGGAGTAAATTGCTCAGTAGACCTGACGAAGGTGCTGATGGCCAAATTTAGAGATGCCTACCAGCTCAGCAGACATCTAGAGCAATAGTAGCAAACGACATTATGGCGGTTTTTGCAAGTGCATTTTAATTTTGCGCTACAGCTCCATGAACGACGAAGCGGTACAGTAAACTTACTGAGTTTGTTTTCATTTTCAAAAAGAAAATCCCAAAGCAGGATTTTTTTTTTGAAAATAAAAATAAAAACAAAGCCTCCCTAGCCATGGGAGTTGTCTTCCATGAAGAGAGGTGCATTGAGCAATTTTCAGTGCCCCTTACCACCATGTATTTTCAGGTGATGACTAGCTTTGAAAAGTGGCTATATAATTGCCCATCTAAATTTGACCACGGCAGAGACGGAGTTAGGTGTTATGTTTTAATTTAATTTGGACTATATGGGTATGCAAGAAAAAAGGGTGACCAATTACTGAACAAAACAAACCAAATGCAGATAAGTAAGGGTCATGTTGCCATCAATAATTTTGCAAATCACAAGTAAAATTGAGAACATAAGTGCTTGAAATAGGTCAGTATTTTTTTTTGTCTAAAGTAACAAATGTTGATGACCTGGGTATACTTTATTTTTTGCAATTTGACAGTAGGCTTTAGAGAGGGTTTTAGGATGCCTTGCAGAAGAAAAATGTGAGTATATGAGGGCTAGTGAAAGAAATATGAGAAAACAGGAAGTCTTTTTGATGATTTGATAATTTTACCATCAGGCTTTGCCGCTAAGAAAAGACCTGAGGAATTTCTGTTGGTTTATATCTTATCATGACTCAAAGAAAGTTCCATATGACTTCATCAAAAAAGGAAACTGCTGAAAGTACTGTTAGGTAACTGAGGCTTGAGAGCAGAGATGGTGAAACACAATATAAATTCTGCTTTTTGTCAGTGTCTGATATATCCACCCAATTTATTGCATAAGATTCAGGTCCAGGGATAGATATTTGCTGACAAATGATGCCAAGGCTATGTTTGGTGTTGTGCGGTTTGTTGAAGGTGGTTAATACATTGCTAGTGTTGAAACTACTGCACGGCACACTTAATAAATTGAGAGAGTTGGTTGGTGAAATGGAAAGGAGAAACAACTGAGAAAAATTCAGCAGTTATTGGCCACCTGAAATTTGCATGCAATGTAGAGGCTTGGGGAAGACCTTTTTGAAGAATGTTTGCCTTGGCCATGTCGGAGGTGGCAGAACAAAACGACTCTAGATTATAGTTGAGTAACGTTGTGAGGTTGGAGCTTAAAATGTGGCAGCTGTTCCTAGAGGAGTATAAAGCAATATGCAAGTGGCTAGATGATAATGCAGCTGCTTGAGAATAATTCAGATGCTGCTGGTGACTGGTGTAGGACTCTACTAACATGGAAAGAGGTGTGTGCAGCACAGGGTGGGCGGAGAAGGAACAGCATAGCCTTCTTAGACTTTTTCAGAAATAGCAGCTCTGGAGCTTTGAGGCAGATAATTGGTTAATGTGAAGGTCGGTTTTGTGATCAACATTGTGACAGTACAGGCTGATAGCCAAAGGCAGGCAGTTTAGTAGATTATAGGGTCATTGGTGAGGTGTTGTCTGGAATGGAAATTATATTCAGAGCCAAGAATGTACTAGGGGTCACAAATGTAATGGGGAAAGTATTATTTCATTGTAATGGGCGAGGTCCTGGGGACTGGTAATGGAAAAGGAAGAGTAACTAGTCCTGGTCCCTGCAGCATTCTGGCAAGCAGTACTTGATGACAAAAAGAAGAGTCATTAGCACTGAAGACTATAGATGTGTACAGAAATGCAACAGAGAATCAGGAAAGTGGAGAGCTGAAGAGGGTAAGAGTAGGAAATGACCATGTTTTGCTTGGTTTGTCTCCAATTGTTACCCAATCTGTTTTACTGGATTTAAAAGTCAGTGCACCTGCTAAACAGGAGTAAGATGCCTTCAAATATGATTAACGTGGCTTACCCCAAACTGACTATTTACTTCCCCTATAAGTCCCTTGCACCTGGTATAGAAAATGTACCCAGGGCCTGGAAGATAAATGGCACATGCGGACTCCAGCACCTATTGTGCCATCCAAAGAGTTGCCCTGGAACATCCTAGCTTCAGACCTACCACTGGTAGCCTGACTTCAGCAAGTAGATCTTGTTGGCCATAAGGTAGGGTGATTGATATTTAAAAGTGTGACGTGTATGAAATTAAAACTGCATGTTCCTTTAGTGACTAGGCCCCAAAAATTATTTTCACTGGCAAGGCTGGATCCCAGAAAATGTCAAAGTATAGATTATTAAACTTTAAGCTGTAGCTTTTGACAGGAAATAGCTGCAATTTTCAAAATCAATTTTTCATATTTATTAACAGTGCAATTCATTGGTGAAGTTAGATTTTTAATAGCTATTTAAGAAAATAACTTTTAGAGAGTTATGTTTTCCCTGCCGGAATCTCCTAGAGGCTACTTCTCATTATCCTTCCAGCAGCTGGCCAGAAAGTCCTTGACTTTAATGACATGTGAAAACTGCCCCCAGAGAAAAACAATGGCTGATGCCTGGTTACAGGATGGACTGGGTGTGGGGCATTTGATCCCTATCAGCCCATGGAGAACAGTTGGGCTGGACTCAGGAACTTCATTAACTTGGAAGGCACAGAGGTGAGGATTGTCCATTCATAGTTTAGTGTCAGGAGAGACCTGAAAAAGGGAATGCCTTTGTCCTTGAGGCCCACTCTAGCTAGGATGGCTCCAAACCCAGTGGGAGGGAAGCTACCCCAAGAAATGGTTTGGAGTTGACATCTTGGAGGGGACTGCCTACTTCCCTGGCCACATCAGTGGGTGGGCACAAAAGCTCTGCACAAGGGAGGGAGGATTTCCCCATCTTGGATTTTAAGAGTGAGGGGCACTGTGGGATTGTTTGCAGTAGGGCAAACAGGAACTGCTAAAAGAGTGGGTAGGGTTGCCCCTGGGTGCTTTTTATCCCATTGGGTAGGGAGGAACCTGGCATTACCCCCACCCACTAGCTGATGTCAACTATAAATTTGGCACCCCAAGGCAAGGCATCCACCTCAGAACATTTTCTGGGCCAGTGGAAGAACAGAAGAGGACTGGGCCCTGCTTGCTGTGACCTGCGATGAACCCTGAATGACTGGACTTACTCCCTCTTCTACCCCGGACAAAGAAGTATTTCCAAGAGTCAGTGGGCTGACCTCCTGTGTGGCATCAGGGACACAAGCATAGAAACGACGTTTTCCTGGAAGTCCAGTTGGCAGTCCCAACGGGACCTGCCCTGGACCCTGCAAAGCATTGGCAGGCTCAAATACTAAAAGTCTTAAGAGCTTTCCCTGAGGTCTGGGAGTCGTAGGTGAAGAGCCGAGGGAAAAATAGGCTGACTCTTGAAAAAACTGGGATCATTTTTGGATGTCCAGATCTCCGGAGGAAAGACATCAACCACCAGAATCAATTCAGTGAAGTCGCAGTCTCACTGGACTGATGAAACAGGCCTGTTCTTCTTGGAGCTAATTCGTAGCAGCAAATCCATTTTAGTGCTACCTTAGCAAGAATGTATTCAGCCTCATGGAATCCTGTTCAGATACTGCCTGACACCTTGCCCCGCTGGAGGAATCCGAGCTCCAAAAAAGAGAATAAAGGCCCGATTTAGATCTAGCAAGGCTATGGTCCACCCACCTGATTTCAATGCGGGTGGACCATAGTTGGATGACAGCTCTCAAGTCTCAGTAACTGATCATCTTTTTTTTTGTTGCATACCCATGTAGACCAACTCAAACTAAATCCTAACAGCTTCAACATTTATCATACCTTTACAAGCCTTTAATAGCTCTAAAAGACAGCTTATAGTGTGATATTCAGATACCATACTAATCACTGGGGACACAGCAGGACTGAGAACGCAAGCCAGCCTTGAGAATTAGGTCGGACCTCTGGGATGGTGTGGGGGGGGGGCACTGGTCGAAAACACTGCTGCTGCTTTTGTTGCAGGGGGCCGATATAGCAGCACTGCTGCAAAATTGGCCCCCGTAACAAAAACGGCCTACCCCGTTCCGGCCCACCGGAAAAACGCCCGATGTCCGCTATGGCCAGTCCGGCCCTGACTGGGGAGCAAGTAATTAATATTCATCTACTATCTTTCAAGAAGACCCTTGGAATATATCAAAACAATTATTCTCTTGAAAGGCTTTTATTTTGTGCCATCAAGACCCATACACTTTAATCAGGTTTGCACTGAAATAGTGCAGCTCTTTCTAAAAATAAGATTCAATTTTTTTTTTAATCATCCCAAGACACATATCATCTGGCACACTAGTTTCAAGAATCCTGCCACTTTCTTTCCTCCAACCAAATAAGACACAAATGGACATTTTGACATTAGAAAGGACTATTCTCAAAGACCTTGATACAACTGAAGAGAAAAATCGATACATCAAATGTAATCTGTTCAAAGATGAAATCCAGGTAAGAGAAATTTACAAGAAGACATTACAGTGATAGTCAAACGTGCACATAAGGGAGGGGCAATTGTGGTCCAGGAACTGGAGTATTGCAAGGCATAAACCATGAGACAGCTTAACAAACCAGATCATTATAGGATGGCTTCGAAAGACCCAATGGTAGAGATCCATGTTAGACTACTTCCAATATTATATAATGGTTTGGCTATAGGATTGATTTCTCAAAAATAATTTGATTGTATCAGGAATAAATTTCATCCTGAATGTGACTGCCAAATATGTTGATTTCTTTTTGAAAACTTTCATTCAAAAGTCTTTCATGAGAGACACTATGGATATCATCAACGTAGATAATGGTATGGAACTCAATGAAAATGAACAACTGCTATGAGCCATGGACATGAAAGGCCTTTATACAATAGCTGCCAATATGTGGGATTAGAAATAATGAAATATTAGGCGAGTCATGAAGGCAGGTGCTGGTCACCTAGGCTCAGGTAGTCTTGACTCCCTAGGTGATGCCCCTTCACCAAGCAGAGAGACTAGCAGGCCTGGGCACCCACTCATGGTCACAGGCAGAATTCTTGCAGAGCTTTGCCACCTCGCTCAGCTCGCCAGGCTACTTGGCAGGTGACAGAGGTTTGGGGTGTCAGCCTCCTCTTTATATAGTCCATTTCCAAACACCAAATGTGATTTAGGGTCTGGGCCTTTGAAGTTTTATCTTGGGGTCAGCTTCTTTTGAAGTACACATTTCTTCTCTACCTCTTCCTCTTGACGGGCTGCCTGTCACAGCAGGAGAGGTTCGAAAGCTGATAGTCACATACACAGGCCATGGGAGTAACCAGAGTTCACACATGGATGTCAGCCACATTGATATGTGTATCACAAGGTTAAATCTGGGCTCCCAGTCCTACTCTTTATTATTTCCTTATCAGCCCTATAGTCTTTCTGAGATTGTGTCCAGAGCCCATTCCTTGTGATCTCTCACTAAATCAAAGAGCAACCCTGGAAATGTACGGAGCGACTCCCTCTCTGCCTTCTACAGTGTGTCACACCCAGCTCACAGGAATGCATCAATACACACATTTGTCTGGGGGATTCCTCTACCTCCTTGTGTCTTTCATCAGACAGGCATATACTTCCCAAAACAGAACCCAATGTCCACCATGTAATGTACTATTACAGCAGCGACGACTACTCTTAAGGGGCGGAAGGGCGTTGACCCACTGCTTTCATCTGCAACCAACCCTCAAAATAAAGATATAGCGGTCTTAATTGTGAAATTTAATGTTTGGTGCATATAAAAACTCAAGTTTGGTTGGCAGGCCTGGCTACAATTACTTGTCAATGCCATCGCGTATGGGGGGCATGGCTGTTTACATGGAGAGCTGCAGCACTCTGTATTTTAATTGCGCATGACAAACTGATCAGTCTCTGGACTGGGCCAGCTTGACATGCGTACTTCAGGTTCCTCAGTCGAAATCCACTTTGCCTAGAAGGCAGGGGCAGGACCAGCTAACACAGCCCTCCGTTTCTGCAGTGGGGCGCTATGTTGCATTGTCCAACAAATCTTAGTGCAGCTCTCATGCTATTTGATATAGTAAATATCATAAGAGCTACTTTGGCATTGGTTCTTTGTCACGCAGAAAGCTCCAAGCTCGGGAGCAGAATAGCCAGACAGCACAGGGTCAGGAAAAGCATACATCATAAACAATAATGATGATGATTTATTTTAAAGCGCACAATGATTGACCATGTTTTTTTCTTTTTCTGGGCTTCCTTCCTTTAGACAGTAGCATGAAGACACGGACTAGAGAAGTCTTTGCAGACAGCAAAGCTGTGCATGTGCCAGTAGTCGGCGAGAACGTGTGCAGGTTTTGTTTGTCTTTTATCTAGGGTGACCAACCGTCAATACATTTCACGGACACTATATAATTTGGACCTCACATCCGTTGTCCATGAGGATCCCTTTTACGGACTCTTTTTGTCTGTAATTTAGGGCCTTTCAGGGAGCAGAGCTGTTCCCCTGTGAGAGGCCTCAGCTCTCTGATGGGGCCGCCTTGCACTCATCCTCAGAGCACAAGAGCAGCCCCACCCCCCCACAAGAGCAGCCCCACCCGGCTGATTTCCACATACAGAATGACAATGGGCCAGTTTGTGGTGTTACAGCATGTGGTGTGCCTAATCATGCCATTGTCTAGTGCAGGGCATTCTGATAGGGTTAGATGGATGAAATGTACAAAACAAATGTACGAAGTTAAATAGAAGAGGTTATAGTTCTTACACAGTCATTTCAGAACTGAAGCCTTTTTATTATTATATACAATTAAGCCATAGTTGCTGCTTTTTGATTTATTTTATGCAACTAACATCCATTGACAAAGCCTATGGTCATGGCTTGTTCTAGGTCTAATGGTACTGGATGCAACGATAAAAACATCAAAATACCAGTCAGGCGGCACATTATTCTCAGCACATATTTTTAGCTGAGGTGTTTTAAGCCACACCCTTTATTACACCAGACACGCCCCTTGGAGAGACCCCCAGTTTTTTCATCTCACTTAAAGCCCTGGAAACAACACCATGTCACGTCCTTGTACTGTGCATCATGCATGACTCATTACTTCCAAGTTTTCTGATTGCCTATGTGCAGGGGCATAGTGAACCCCAACCCACCCCTTGCTTTAGGAACTACATGAGGATTAAGTTCTTGATGGGCCTCTTCTGTCTGCAACTTGATGGGTGAAAGGTGGATGGAAGGATGGGTGGCTAAGTGAAAGTGAAATGAAAAGAGAAAGGGAGGATGGATGAGTAAAATCATGGATGGATGATTGACATAATGGATCAACGAATGGGTGCATGGATGAGTAAAAAGAAGAATGTAAAGAGGGATGATTGAAAGAATGGATGCATGAGTGAAAGGGCGGGTGGAGAGCTGGAAGAAAGGATGGATGGATGAATGAGTGAAAGGGTGAATGGGAGGACAGATGAGTGGGTGGATGGATAATTAAGTTAAAGGATGGCTGATGGGTGAAAGGATAAATGGTTGGATGGATGAGTGAATGAATGGATGGGTGGAAGAGTGGATGGATGAGTGAACAGATGGTTTGGGTGAAAGCTTAAATGGTTGGATGAATGAGTGAATGGATGGGTGGAAGAGTAGATGGATGAGTGAAAGGATGCCTTGGGTGAAAGGGTAAATGGTTGGATGGATGAGTGAATGGATGGATGGGTGGAAGAGTGGATGGATGACTGAACAGATGGTTTGGGTGAAAGCTTAAATGGTTGGATGGATGAGTGAATGGATGGGTGGAAGAGTGGATGGATGAGTGAAAGGGTGGATTGGGTGAAAGGGTGGATAAATGGATGGTGGATAAATGAGTGAAAGGGTGGATGAAGGGATGGATGAGTGAAATGATGGATGGAAGGATAGGTGATGGATAGGTTTGCAAATGGTTGAAAAGATTTGGATATGGATGGGCACACACATGGAAGGACAGAATGAATGGTGAAAGACTAAATGATGGATGAAAGAATTAATAGATGACATTTTGAGTGACACCCAACTGCTCCTTGAATGTTACACTAGAAATTGTAAATGTTTGCATGTTTTGTTTTAGGTGTAAGGTTTTAGGAGGAGCCTCATAGTGCCATGAGCTGTGCTTGAGATGTATTTTGTGTTTGTAGCAATAGGAAAGGCATCAAAAATAAACTTTGTAATAGTGTATCGACAGTGCATTCGTTAAGAAAGCTGCAGGGAAAAGCACCTTTGTGACTCCCGTCAGGTTGTGCAACTCTCTGCAAAGCCCCATAAGCAAAGTCAGATTCCATATTTTAAGTTCCGGTTGTGCAACTCTCTGCAAAGCCCCATAAGCAAAGTCAGATTCCATATTTTAAGTTCCACTTAGAGAAACACCCATTATGCGTTCCCTATAGTGGCTTTATCACAGCAATCCTCCCTTTAGTTCACCTATGCGAGCTGCTTTACATCTCACAATGGCACTCGGATATGAGATGCTAATAACAAAGTGTATCCGAGCAGATCTTCCTGACCACTTCTCTCACCAAACATGCCTGCTCAGGACCATGAGTTGTAAACAAAATATCAGACTGGACAACCCAGGCCAGTAACCATATAAATAGATTATTATCATATGAAATACCACAAAAGACCTGCACAGTTGCTCAAAGCTGCACGCATACTAAGAAACCGTGAAGTGCCCGATTGTCGCTACCTGACATAAAACTTATTTTGACTTGTACTTAAGTGGTTGTCTGTCTACTTACTTTTATACTATCGCTTGACTTCCTCTGATGTGTCTGTAAAATGTACCTTTTGTCCCCAAGTTTTGTCCTGAATTGTGACCCTCTGTCCTGAATTTGTGTCCTGAATTGTGACCCCCTGTCCTGAATTTTTACACTTAGCATCCTGAATTTGCACCCATGCCAGATGGTCACCCTACTTTCATCTGATGCTTCTATAAGGTAATTCTCACTGCAAACTGGTAAGGCATCTGCGGCCCTCGTACCAAACAAGTGATCAGTGGTGGTATTTTTTCAGATTGAATTCCTGAGATGGTGAGATGAGTGCACGCGCAGCAATTAAACAAAGTCGAACTGAGTCAGACTGCACTTTAAAAAAAAAATAGCATGTGAAACAGGCACCTTGGGAAATGCCTTCTTAACATGTTCGCATTTTTTCACCAATTGCTTAATAGAAAATGAATATATCATACAGTAATTTGACCAAAACTAAGGAAGAATAATGAGAAACACCAATAATAAAATATTTATAGATGGCCTAGTTTCGGGATTTCTTCCTTTATCTGAAACGTTTGGCGCCAATAAAAAGATAATATGCTCATTTCAATTTAGATACACGGAGAGCCTTTCTGCATTTCAATATAGGGTGCGTGCCTTTTAAATAATAAGTGTGTGACGATATTTATCTGGCTACATCTGGCATTATTGTATGTGGTTAAGATTTGAAACTCACTGCTTTTCTATAACTGCAGCAGCTTTTGGTGTATGTATGGGCAAACTAATCCCACTAGGCTTCTAACACGATTGCGCCATAATAGCGCACATACAATCCTTTAATTTGACAGCCCCTGCCACTTTCACCATAGCCTGGGGCACAAAATACAGTCCGCTCCAACATCATTCTTACAAAGTCAATAAAAGCAAAACGAGCTCATTTGAAAAAATATTGATAGTGCCGTAGCAGAACTCTAACATTTGAAGAGACATTACAATATTACCTTCCTATTTGTGTGTAAAATCCCACTGCATGCATTTACCTGCCTGATTAATGCCAAATCCATATGTCCTTTTTAAGTCTTGGCTAGACAGCGCATGCGCTGTATCGAAGAGACGTGTTGTGTTCTATCTGTGGTCTTAGATGCCGCTCATCTCCGACCATTGGTAAACTTCAGCATCGCTCTCATTTTCTTTGATGCCATTCGCCATGGCACGGGGCGTCATGCCCTCTTCTTGTGTTTGGTCCTCACATAGCGCATGGACCAAGTACATGTCTCCTTACACTGCTCCCGTTTTGCGGAGCTGTTTTTCTCTTCGTTTTCAAGCAATCCATAGGAGTACTTGTATTTTCAGGCTGTCTCCCTTGTACACATGCACACATACTACTACCATACATACGCCTGTGCCTAAAAGAATGCATTTTGTTAAAAGTTGTTAAAACACAAACAGCACTTGTTTATTTTTTTTGCACAATACAATGGTATTGGAGCGCTTGCTCCTTTGTCCGTCTAACCATAGAGCAAAATCATGCCTATGGTATTAGAGCACTTTATGTGCTCACCAGTTACATACCATAATGACGCATTTGTTTATATCAGTGATCCTGCTTCAATTAAGGTTTTTTTTTCCCATCATTGCTTGCCCATCTCCCCATCCCCTCCTGCTTCCCTGCTTGACCCATTACCTCACCTCCTCCTTCGTCGCTGCTGCACGGACAGCTTATTCTGTCCTCCATCATGCTATAGTGCGAACACCAGCCGATGGTTTTGGAGCACTTTCAGTGCTCACCAGTTACATTACACAATGACACATTCATTGTCGTAGGCAGGGGGAAGTGTAAGTAATTTGCCCAGAATCACAAATTGTTCAGCTGACCCTGAGATTTGAATCTGGTTTCCCAGTTCACCTGTCAGCAGCTCTGGTCGTTCTGCCACACCTTTGCTTCACCTCAAAGCTCCTCAACTGTTTCTCACTTTCACTTACACATATATTCAGTAGGACCCCGTCAACACCGAACAAGCATTGGCAAAGCCAATATATCTTGGCAATGCCCGAGCTTTTGGCTTGTCAATGTGAATGTCTTTTAGACATGTTGTCTAGCAGCACATCTGCTGTTCAGCATGGCTTAAAGACGTTAAAAAAAAGCTATGATGCACCAGTGTATGCCACGTCATATCGATTTTTTGTGTTAGAAGGGGCAGGACAATAAACTCACAATGGAGAGGTGAAGAGACTTAACATTTTCTCAATATCCTGTGATTCTGGCCTTTCAGTAACTTTTAGCCATGCTGAACAGCACATGTGCTGCTAGACAACATGGCTAAAAGACATTTTAATTGACAAGGCCAATAGCTTGGGCATTGCCGAGACCTACTGGCTTTGCCAATGCTTGTTTATTTTAGATTGTCTGAAGCACTGCTACCTAGAAGATGAACAAGTTAGTTTTCTATTGATACTCGCTCACAGACATCTGTAACCACGCCCTCTACCATTGTACAGCATACTTTATGTAGCTAAACTGGTATGCAATTAATGTGCAAATGAAGTAACTGTGTAAATTATGACAAAAGGCTATATGTTATCCATCATTCACTTAAATTGTTTAATATAACGATGACAATTTGCCTTCTCAACCCTTCAGAATCATGTTTTAGAATTACGCTAATGTAAAGCCCATCCGTATACCGCCTACCTAGTGAATGTAGAGACCATGGGCCTGATGAATCAAGATTGCATTTTGCGATTCCCTAATTGCGAATCACATGGATTTGCAATTAGGTAATCGCAAAATGCAATGTATGAAGGTGTATAGTACACCTTTTGTGAATCCTAGGGGGTGGCAAATGACCTACCTCATGAATATTAATGAGGTATGTCGCAATTTGTGCCCCCCTAGATTCGCAAACATCACGGGGATGGTGACCTGCTGAGATGAGCAGACCACCATGTCCGTGATTGCTTTTCAATAAAGCAATCTTTTTTTTTGTAAAGCAGTCTTTTTTCCTTAAATGAAAACGAGATGCTTTACAAAACAAAAAATGAAATGTTTTCTTCTCATTTTTTTTTTAAGAGCAGGCAGTGGTCCGTGGGACCACTGCCGGCTCTTAAAAATAGTTTTACAAACATTCACAAAGGGGAAGGGGTCCGTTGGGGACCCCTTCTCATTTGCGAATGGGTCACCACCTACTTGAAGTAGGTGGTAAAATGCGCATGTTTTGCGACCACAATTGCGGTCACAAAACATTCATACATACCGATGCGATTGGGTATTAGGAAGGGACGCCCTAAACACGCCCCTTCCTAATACCGAATCGCAAACCCATTTTGCGATTCGGTAACCGAATCGCAAAATTAGGATTGCTGCATTGGAAAAGCAATTTTTGCGTTCGCAAACTGGCAGATTCTGCGAATCTGCCCGTTTGGGAATGCAAAAGTGCTTGATACATCTGCCCCAATGTCCTTTAGCCGAAACCCACTGGGGTCTGTTGTTGTTCCTCGCTTTGCTCATTCAGTGACAGTCAACAGTGACTTTTATGCCCCACCACTTAAAAAAAAAAACAAGCTTCCACTGCATTACAGGCGTGCTTGCACTCAATGTATGCACACAGAAAACACACTAACTAGTACTATTTCCTGCATGCTTTGTGCCATCCTAGGCATACATACAGTTAGCATTCACATTTGTTCTACTTGCACTGCTCAGTACTGGAGCCTTTCTGTATTGTGCCAAGGTGTTCCTATTGTAAGCACACACACTGCTAGCACACACATTCAGCATGCACGGGCTTCAAAACACTTCATGCTTCAAGTATTGTATACCCCACAGGTATACATACTCCCAGTGTATGCATTCACCACACATGCACTGCACAGCAAGGCATCTCTTGTGTAATGTACTTGTTGCAGGTATACATACATCCAATACATGCACTCTCCATGCATGCACTGCACAGCACTGCTCTATCTCTGTACTGTACACTTCCCACGCACACATACATCCTGCTCTGAGTCACCACTCCTGCGCAGCACTATACATTTACCTGATGTAGGCCAAGGGTGAGCTTAGTACACGGAAGTGGAATTTTAAAAAGGTGAGTGTGCCTGTAGGCATCACTCCAGTGACAAAGGTTGAATAGGACCTGTTCATTCCTACTGATCACTACACAGTATGCTGCTACCACCACGCTCATGCTGTTTAACTCCTGGTGAAGGCAGGAGCCTTCCACCACTTTTAAGGTGACACATTGGGCACCCCTGGTCCAAAAAGACCACAATCAGTGAAACAGGCCAATGTCATAGCTCACATGCATGATTGTGTTTGCCAATGAAAGCAAAAATCAGCATTAGGTATCCAGACAACAATACAGTTGGACACTCAGGACAGGGATACACATCCATTGTCATACAGAGTACTTTTCTGTACCACACTCATCACCCAGCATTAATGAAGACTGATGCAGGGCACTAACAGCACCTTAGGTCAACCATTTTGTAAACAAGGGACACTAACAAAAAACTTTAAATGGGGCATTCTGAAATCTCCACCACAATGGCAACATTTTGGGAACGTTGCTCTCTTGCTGTAATGACAAGAAGCACAGTTTATTTCGAAACTAAGACCAGTAGAAACAAGACTCAATTGACTGTCTCACCATAATAGTATAATTTTAAATGCAAAACAATCCTTTTGGGACCAGATTTGTTTCAGTTTCTCAGGACTTTAATTTTGGGAAAACCCATCAACCAAATGCACTGTCTTGCATGGGAATGCATTTGGTACACTGTCAAATACAAGCACTCTTACCTTTCAGGGTAAAACTTCAGCTTGAGTAGCACTGACTCCAGTTTAATTAGAGTATAATTATTTTGCGAAGAAACCCCTTCCTGCATCCATTGCCCCTCTACCAAGGCAACGGTGGATGTCCGCTTTCTGATAGATCTTGATTCATTAAAAAAGTGGGTACTACACACTTCTTTAAAAGTGCAGACACTCCAGTGCCTAATTCAGTTTGTAGCTGCACAGGATTTTATGATAAATGTAGAATCTGGATGCCTACTTCAGTTTGATGGCAGCCCTGTGCTTGCACTGTCTTGGGTTTGCTGTTCAATTTCTCCACGTTCAGCTCAAAGTTCCTCCGTTTGGGCTGAGATCTTCTCCAAGAGTATTCTCCAATATTATGGCTCCTGTAATTTTGCTCTTTCATCTACCAGAGTGACGTCTGTTCTCATCTAGGCAACAAACTTCTCCCGGGCTTCTCACGGCCAATTCTGAAGCAAAGCCTGGCAGAGGTGCAAATTTCTCTAGAAGCTTATGGATGGCTTCTCATTCTGCATGATCACATATCACTCCCCCAAAGGAAGTGTGGAAATTTAGCTTGCAAACTGAACATTATCTGCGCCATCTTGCCTCTCCCCAGCGCCACGCACAGCGAATGCACGGCCGCCATTTTAAGCACCCCACTCTCTCCCCGCTCATTCTCGATCACCAGCGCTTCCCCCTGGCGCTGCGAACATCCCCCCCGCGCGCCGGCCACCCCCGCTCTCTCATACACGGGCCATAAACCCTCTCCTTCAGCGCGACCCTGCTACGGAACCACATCCGACCGACATCCCATACATGGTCATGCCTCTCCTTTGATAACCCCCTTCCTCTGCGCCCCATTGTCCGAACTGGTCCCAGGCCATCACCTAGCCCTGCGGATGCAGTTTATTGCCCCTACTGTAAGGGAAACACCCCGCATCAAAGGGATTACAGTAGATCAAAGCCCCTACCCCCTGAGACCCGGCCGGTTGCACACACCCCCGGGAATTAGCGGAATTCCCTGCTGCGCGATAGCCATCTCCCACTGCGGGTAGGGTGGGAACCTCTACTGTAACTATGTGTGGGATCGGATCTGAGCCGGGGCTTCAGGGGATGTTCTTTCATGCATCAAGAGAATCTCAAGAATGTACTATGTGTAATAAAGCAATAAACCGGTGTATAAGAGACCAGGTCTCAGAGATGCGGTTAGAGCATCTCGTGACGATACCTTGCTGTCTGATCTGATGTGTTCTGCTCCGACGGAATAAAACTTTGTTTCCTGCCTTCCAGTCTCCGGCGCCTGCCTCTTTCATTGGTAAATTATCGAGTGGTATGAGAGGCGATTACCGCCGGGCAATACTTGAAAGGTTATCGACTGAAACTGCCGCTACCATTTAACAATTGGCGTCCCAAACGTGGGGCCCATCAGCGACACGTGGATCCAGTGGGAGAGGTCCCGACGACAGAGTGAACGACTGCAACGATCGGGAGAGCTCCTGCCCAATAGACCCTCGTCTGGCAGCCGATCATCCGAACTTCACTGGTTCCGAGCAGACCTCTCTCGAGTGATCTACGGTCCTGACTGGGAACCATCAGGAGTGCCGCGGCAATAACGGAGAGTAGAGGACGATCGGGCGCTGGAGGCGGAAGACGAGAAACTGTCCACGCGGTCCGGGTAAGGTCGTGATACACGACAAATTGCGAAATAATTGATTGATTGTTTAAAGCTTTGGAAATACTAGTATTGCTCATTGATTGTTCTCTTTGAGATATTCGCTGTCTACAAACGGGGAGGAGTAGAAATACTCTCTCTCTCTCCCTTTGCAGATAGTGAAGGGTAGGTAACGCAGACTTTTGTCCCCGTTGAAACCCGTCGTGCCTATCTTTATCTCCCCACTGATTGATTGTCCGAACATTGATTGTTTTGAAGAATAGTGCTCTTTGAGATATTCTCTGTTTGCAAATAACGTAGAATAGAAATATTCTGTCTAGTCTTTGCAAATAGTGAAGGGTAGGTAATGCTGACTTTTGTCCCCGTTGAAACCCGTCATGCCTATCTTTATCTCCCATTGATTGATTGATTGATTGATTGTCCGAACACTAGTTGTTCGATATTGGTTCTTTGGAGGTATTCTCTGCTTACAAATAACGAAGAATAGAGATATTCTGTCTAGTCTTTGCAAGCAGTGAAAAGATAGGTAGTGCTGACTTTTGTCCCCGTTGAAACCCGTCATGCCTATCTTCTCCCCACTGATTGGTAGTTGGTTCTGCCCGGACCGCTTATTAGAGGTGAACCATCCGGCTCCACTGGAGGGCACCCCTAATAAGGACATGTTCACTAAATATGGACTAGTCGCCGTAGCTTATACCAAGCTATGGCATAAATATACAAAGAAGGACCCCGAGAGTCAGTGGCCACCGATGGGATCCTTCGACGACCATAAGATAGAAGTGCTAGAAATAGCCCTGCGTAGCAATAAGACCACGCCTACTATGCTTGACGGTATTGGCATGTGGCGCAAAGAAGCAACGCAACGGAAAAAGAGGGAAGAAGTAAAAGCAGAAAAGGAATTACGAAAGGCAGCTCACCTTGCCGCTAGAAAGTTAGAAGAAGAAATGAAGGAGAGAAGGGAAACCAAACTAAGACAGGAGCCCGAAACATCAGGACAGTACGCTGTTAGGACCCCTTCTTTGCTCTACCCTGAGTTGTCCTCCAAGCAGCGAACGAATGACGAATTACTGTTAGGTCCCCCGATCATTTACATGCCCCCTCCATATGCACCCTCCCAGTCAGTAGTGCAACACCCACAACCCCCGAACACGAGCGAAAGCAGCACAGGGGCCTCGGTCCTCACGGCCTCCGCGCCGGCCGAGCCTCCTGTGCTGAACACAACATCGGCAATAACGCTAGATGACCATGAGATGGGAAAGAAAGATTCCACCAGAATGAATCGATTAACGAAGGATGAACGAACAGGAATCGACAAAATAGTAAAGGCACTGGTGGGATCCTTTTTGGCCTTACAAAAACTAAAGTAACGGTAGGAGTTAGCCCTTTGTGGGACATATGAAACCAAGGGAAGGAGTCAAGCTCACGGTCGAGATGGCCACGAGGTGGCCCGACTCCATTACTCTCGCTACCTAAACCTGTCTGCCCTACTGCCCACCCCGCCCAATAAGCATGACAAAATCCCGCACAAACGGAAGCCTGCTGACACCCGCCATCGACGTCACCAAACTAGGGCTAGATCGCGCGCAATTGGTCTATGTTATTTTTCCGATTGCACAGTAACCTCCTTGTGCTCGTCATCAAATTGCAAATAGGTACAAACACTCCAACGAAGTAGTATAGTTATAACATTTTAATAACTTATAAGATATAACGAACACACCAACAGGGTAACCAGGTTAAAACACGTTTTAAAACAACTATTTACATGACAGTCTGCTGCAACCTCCATCCCAAAGCCTTAACGTCCACGTGACACCGTCCTCGCCTCTCCTTCCTCGAAATTGCAACATTGGCCTGTTTTGGGCGGTTCTTTTAGTCGGCTTTGGGCTATAAAAGCCATGCAAAAATCCATTGACATCAGTGGCGGACGACTGTGCGAATAGGCCGGAGGCTATACGAAGCGCCGAAGTTCTGGCAACCCCAAGGCGGAGCCCGCCACGCTGTGCGGGCCTTTCCGTTTTCTCTTCTTCTTTCTTTAATGAGGGCTGATGCCCTGCCGGGGGGGAGGCGACGCAGACGGGCCTCCCCCACCTCCCCAGGTGGAGGCTCACCAGCAGATGAGGACGCCCCAGCCATCTTTTTCATCGGCCTGCTGAATTTCACCCTGGCACGCTGTGCGGATCTTCCCGCTTTCTTTCTTCTTTCTTCAATAAGGGCTGATGCCCTGGCGGGGGGAAGCGACGTGGACGGGCCTCCCCCGCCTCCCCAGGTGGAGGCTCGCCAGCAAATGAGGGCACCCCAACCGCATCCTTCACACGTCAGCCAGCTGAGTTGCACCCTGCCACTTCATTCGCCGTTCGGCTGAGCCGGCGCCCCTGGACGCGGCCGCCAGGCAACCACCCAAGCACAGGGTTCACCAGGACTGCCGCTAGCACCCGACGCGAGGAGTGGGCCCCCGCAGCCAGGTAATCGGGGACCCACCCCGGTGGTGATACCATCCAAACTGCTGTCGTCACTGCTACTGGAATCACCCCGGTGGCAGTACCATCCGAACTGCCGTTGTTACTGCTGTTGGCTCCTCTCCGGTGGCTGTACCGAAGAGCTGCTGCTACTGCTGCCCTTGAACTCCGGCGGTCGGCTCCTCCGGATCCAGGCCTAAAGCCCACCGTGAGACAATTCTGGACTCGAAAGCTTGTCTGCTTGGGCATGGGCCCCACCCTTGACAAGATGCTCCCCTCAGCCTTGCAGAATCGGCTGGAGTCATTTGACACTCGACTCCCGCGGACTTCCGGTAAGGACAAACCGCTGCCACTGCTCTTTGCCCCGGACAGCAGCCACCTTGCCTCCGCTTGGTGCAGTGAGAAAGTAAAGCGTCGGCGGAGGAACCCGCCTGCCGCCCCGCCCCAAGAACGAACCATGGCATTGCTACAAGGTTGCAGTGACGCCATGCTGACGCAAAGTTGACGCTAACGAAAGTTCTCGAACTACCGAAAGGAATTCTGGTTCAACAGCTAATTCATGGAAAGACTTAGACTGTACACTGGCCCGACCCCGCCCCAAAATAGCGCCGACGAAGGAAAGGCCTACCACTCCTTGTGGCGTTCCAGTCACGTGACATTTGTGTTAAAAAGAAATATACATATATATATATGCGATGCTTGCACACATGATGGGGAGGGAACCGATTTTTATGTTAATATAGTGTTGCTCATGTTGCTCGACGCCTCTCACACCGTGGCCGGCTTATAGCGGCTGTAGGCCCGTATTTCTACACTGACATTGTTTTAAATAAAGGGCTTCTTAAAAAGGAATTACGGAATCAGTGTCATGACTAATCATCTAGGTTGTCGAAAGTTTTTCTTTTCGAATAAATGATTGTTGCTCCCAAGCGAAAGAATACAGATATTACAGACTCAATTTGCCTAAGATCTTTTTGTTTAACGGAATTTGTACCCATCACGCCTGTCCTTTTTCCAAGAATTGTCAAATCCATACTCAACTATAACTTAAGGTATATGCCGCATGCAAGGTATGGTATCTTGCACCATAATACACGACCGATTGAAAAATGTATGTACGACCAGGGAACCCGAACTTAGGAGATGAATGAACTAGAGCATCTTTGCCTCGAACAAAAAGAATGATAGGTCTGTGGTATTACCCACTCCTGCGGCTAGCCTGGTACATGGTAGGTAGAACCTTTTCGTGTCTGCACGCGCTAGGGTATTTTGAATACTGCACCTCCCCTCCCCTCTTTTTCCCCTCTACAGGTCACAACGAAGTTCCGACTGAAGAGTGGAGTGGACATGGACCGCACCGAGTTCAATATCAGGGAAAACATAGACAAACGTTGTGAGATAGTGCGTAAAATTACAGACCACCATTGGGAACATGAAAAACTGTATGATATGATTGTGCGTGTGTACTACGATTATACGGCATGAATGTGTATGCATTTCATGTTTGGGTCACTTGAAGAGAGCGTCACTGTATGATTGAAGTGCTCGTCCACCGATCAAAGGGAGGAGAATAAAGGGTCAGACACCCCCTAAGATAAACTGCAAAATACTAAAGGTACGCAGCAGGCATAGGAATAGAGGACAGGAAAGGAGAGGTCCCCATGCTCAACGCAGCCCTGAGTCTCTGTCTTAAGTCTCCGTCTTGATGCATGTACTGTCACACCCTATCCGGCATTTGTGTTCACGTGATCACCGAATTTATGTCTTTTCCCTGCTTGTGTTTTTTTTTACATAGAACAGACCCATGCTACTCCATGTTGTGTGTGCACCAAGTGGCCTATTATCTTACCCATGTCTCTCTCTCTCGTTTTGTGTCGTATATACGCCAAATAGCCTACTTGATGCACACGTCTCTCTCTCTCTCTCTCTCTCTCTCTCTCTCTCTCTCTCTCTCTCTCTCTCTCTCTCTCTCTCTCTCTCTCTCACTCTCCCCCCCCTCCCTCACAAAAGGCTCTTTCTTGCCCTCTTTTCTGTTTGAATAAATTAACGACACCTACCTCCTCGGTAAGTGTATAATTGGCCTGGAGCACGGTGGTGTTCGAACAAATTGACTGAAACAAAACGACCGTACTTTGCCACGTTACTACCTCTCCTTTCTACAAATCTTGGGCTTAATTGGCTGAGAAAAGAAGGGACAGGTAAGACGACTGATGTCTCCCAATTTGGCCCTCATCACGGGGACTATATGTCAGTGGTTTCCGTTTTCTCAGAGCTTTAACAACGCCATCCCCACCGCCCAGAATTACCCCCGCCCAATTATCCCGGAATAGAATGTCTAAAACACCCCGTTCTCCCAAGATAACCCCAGCCCTATACTAGCCGCCTCAGAGTATTTCGTACGAAACAGCTGATGACCTTATTCACTAATAATACTTCGCCTAAACTGATAAAGGGCTATCTATTGTCGCCAGCCAAATTAATGCTTAGCTTATGTTCCTCCCCGAAATAGATACTCGTGAACACGTGACAGTAGCACCTCGCACTTTCTTTTTATAAACTTAGCAGTCCCCGGAAAGAAATATGTAACAACAAAACTTGTGTTGAGATGAACAAGCCTCTGCCGGAGAAGCCGGTTCGAATTTTAATAGACTAAAAGGTTGACAGATGTCAGGCTTCCTGCAACCAGTATCGGGCACAGGAATCGGCACCTAGGGGGCCAGACGATGGACAGGGACACCCACAGAAACTTGCACAACAACAATAATTAATAGATTAGTAACGCACACACTAACATCAGAGTTAAAAGACACCAATCATGCAGCAACCGATAAAAACATGTCCGCAACTACTCGGTGGTTGGGAGAGAGGATGAAGTATGTAAATGCCTTCCCTGCCATCTCTCTAAGACTTTTGTTTCTTGTACCCATTTAAAGATAACGTGCTGCCATCGGAAGGGAGGGGTCGGACGTGACGCACAGCCTGGCTGCAGACCACGGAACATCTATGACATCGACCAAGGGGGAGGCTACGAAGCAAAAAGGGCGTGAGACGAGACACCATTTTCAGGATGATAAGCGCGAAGGGCTACATCGAGGCCCCCTGCTCACCGACCAGCGTGCCTGAAGTCTCAACCCGTCGGGCCCGATTGACGGGCCCAGTGCTGGAAGATTCTGCTCCCCTTGGTCCACATTTTTTATCTGATCCCACTCCACCCCCTCTTCCCTCGGCGTCCCGAAGCACGTCACACCCTTCTCTCTCTCACCATCTTTTATATGGATTATGAATCTGACCTACCCACAGAAGAACAAAAAGCAGGTACCCTGTCTCAAAGTACCTATGGTGAACTGTGTTAAGGAACAGGGCTGTGATCGGAGAACAGTGAATGATCCCACCCTGCAACGTGAGAAATTGGATTTGAGCTGGACCTTGGCTCCACCGCCGGTGCTCAACAGTGCCAACGAAAGAAGAACAACAATGAGAGCTTACCAGTGATGGCTCTTTATAAAAAAGGACACTGGAAAGAAGAACCCATGTCAAAGTTGAAAATCCTCTCCCAACCACCTTTTTATATTAGCTATCTTCTTATCAAGTTTTCATGATATTGCATCAATCACTTCCGACTGTACACTGAGAAGTTAAGAAAATGTAACTTTGTATAGTAACATCCATACAACGCCGGCCATGTACACGACTATACTGTAACTCTGTATGTACTACCTCCTCGTCTACTTTATCACCTGTAAGTAACTATAAGCAAATGTGTCAGATTACTCCTGCATGCCCTAAAAACTCTGTATCTTTAAGGAATGTACGAAAGACATTAACGATATTATAGCTGAAGGTTAACGAAGATAAATGACGGCCAGGCAAGCTGGCGAGATATGTTAAAAGGGAGGACTGTGGAAATTTAGCTTGCAAACTGAACATTATCTGCGCCATCTTGCCTCTCCCCAGCGCCACGCACAGCGAATGCACGGCCGCCATTTTAGGCACCCCACTCTCTCCCCGCTCATTCTCGATCACCAGCGCTTCCCCCTGGCGCTGCGAACATCACCCCCGCGCGCCGGCCACCCCCGCTCTCTCATACACGGGCCATAAACCATCTCCTTCAGCGCGACCCTGCTACGGAACCACATCCGACCGACATCCCATACATGGTCATGCCTCTCCTTTGATAACCCCCTTCCTCTCCGCCCCATTGTCCGAACTGGTCCCAGGCCATCACCTAGCCCTGCGGATGCAGTTTATTGCCCCTACTGTAAGGGAAACACCCCGCATCAAAGGGATTACAGTAGATCAAAGCCCCTACCCCCTGAGACCCGGCCGGTTGCACACACCCCCGGGAATTAGCGGAATTCCCTGCTGCGCGATAGCCATCTCCCACTGCGGGTAGGGTGGGAACCTCTACTGTAACTATGTGTGGGATCGGATCTGAGCCGGGGCTTCAGGGGATGTTCTTTCATGCATCAAGAGAATCTCAAGAATGTACTATGTGTAATAAAGCAATAAACCGGTGTATAAGAGACCAGGTCTCAGAGATGCGGTTAGAGCACCTCGTGACGATACCTTGCTGTCTGATCTGATGTGTTCTGCTCCGATGGAATAAAACTTTGTTTCCTGCCTTCCAGTCTCCGGCGCCTGCCTCTTTCATTGGTAAATTATCGAGTGGTATGAGAGGCGATTACCGCCGGGCAATACTTGAAAGGTTATCGACTGAAACTGCCGCTACCATTTAACAGAAGGGCATGTATAAGGACCTAACTCAGGGCAGTCCCAGGTTTTATTAATCTACTGTATAACAGAGAAGTTTGTTTATAAAGTCTATCGAAGCACCGATTAGCCAAGAACTCTGTGACTGAAAGGACTTGGTTAATTTGTTTTCAGAGGTCTATTGGCATGATTATGTGTTCTCCTCAGGCTCATACTCACACTTTCTGGGGCCTGGCACCAGAAATGAACATGCTGGTTCATCATGTAACTCTGCTACAAAGCAAGTAATTAGCATGGTGGAACATCTTTCAATTTGTTGATGGGAATCCTCAGTGAGCTCCACTGCCTGTGAAGGTCATGACAAATGCTAACTCGCTTGGTTGGGGAGCTACTCTGGGTACATGTTCCATTCAAGGTGGGTGGATTCTTTTAGAAAGTTGGACATCATTCAGCTAGAGCAAACTCTCAGTAGTTTTCTGAGCCCTTAAGTGGTTCCTTCCACTGATCAAGATGAAGTTAAGAACTATCCATTCTGACAATACAGTGACAATTGCACATGTAAATCTCCGGGTTCGTACCAGATTTCCACTTCTGGTTGTTCTAGAGTTTCAGATGGCGTTGCTCTGTACAACCATCTTTCTTTGCGCCCCCACCACATGACCTCCTTTTACATGGATTCCCTCACTAGCATACTCCAATGACGTTTTATTCTCAGGTTTTACTCCCCAAAGGCAATTTACTCCACATATTCATAGCTCCTCTTTCACATTTATTTCATTTCTTTTATTGATCTACCCATTCTAATGTAGGATTTCAGAGCACTTGACTTCTCACATACACATTATAGGGACAATGAATCATACAAGTGTGTAAATCTATGTAGAGGGTATATTACATAAGACAATCAGAGCTTCAAGTTGTAGGAGTCACATGTCAGACATGCTGGTGGGGTCTGGCTTGTAGCTGGTGGGGTCGGATGTACTTTGCAGTAGCTCCTGCTGCAGCCTCCCTTCATCTGTAGTAATTCTTTGTTAGACTGCTATCTCTGCTTAAATAAACACAAGCCCCTGTTGGTAGCAGTCTGAGCAACACAACAAGGAGACAACAATGACCACAAACTGCATTTGTATGGTCAGAAAGAATTGCGTAGCAGAGGCCAAGCCGTATACCAAGATGGCAGCCGCAGATACCTGAAAAATGGAAGAGCTCTGGCTTCAGAGTCACTGGGAGCTGTCCCGGAGGCCCTGACACCAGGATTGAAGCAGACATTGGTGTCGTTGGTGAGGTGGCAGAAAGGAGATACCACTGTGACTGCAGTGGTACACAGCAGAGGCCACCAGCAAAAGCAGGCAGAGGCCCTTGTGTGCGGACACTCGAAGGAGTAGGGCAAAGCCTTCATGAGCTGAGTCAGCAGCAAAACAGAGTACACCTTGCATCTCTGAAACAGCCACGGCGATTAAACACAGCAGCTAGCAGCAAGACACTCACTGTGTGGCACATAAAACGCAAGCATCCGCCATGCAGCCTCAGAGGGAGCAGTCCACAGAGGCCTGTAACAGTGCGGCCCTGAGGACTGCAAAGTGCCTCTAAAGTAGGCTACCCTCCCCTATCAAGAAAGGAGGGGTGCGCTAAACATAGGAGTGAGGCACAGACTCCTGAAGTAAGCAAAAATGCATGTGACTTGAGTGAACTGATATTGGTGAATCACACTGTGTGATTGTACCTGAGTGCGCCATTCCCAGAAGTAAACCCTGAATTAAGATTCAGACTTTGCTAATTCTATGGAGAAGTATGTGCACAAAGGCCCAGCATGACTCATGGCCCCACAAGACCTAGAATGAACTATAAGGGACAGGGTCCTCAGTTACCCTGCTGAGCATGACATTCTGACATAGGAGCAGAAGCTCAGGTCACAAAGCATTGCACCGCTGCCCTGATTGAGAAAACCGTCCCCACTGTTATTACACATAACACAGTATTGCAAGAGAGTGTGACAGGGGCTCGTGGGAAACCAAGACATGGGTGGCATAACTTATAGTATATAATTATAGAGAAGAGTTAGGAGACAAAAGCTAAAGATCAACTGACCTGCTCATCTGTTACTTATTCCAAGATAAGAATCAGTTGACCTTGTACAGCAAGTAAACATAGGCAAATAAAAGCAAGCCAGAACCAAACTCCAACGGGGACATGGCGGTGGGCTGACGCCGGTCGCACGAGCTCTCGGACCGAGTGAGGAGAGTAAGGCGTTCTGTAGTAATTCACTCAACAGAATTGAATTAAAGAGTGATTTATTGATCCAAAAGACTACACAGCTGATCATCTGCCAAGTACATCCATGTCCCCAGTCAGTTGAAACAGAGTTGAATCATAACATTCCAAATGCAACAAGATGCAATGATGTCACAAACCCAATGACAGCTGTATCAGAGAATGGTAAAAGTTACATGAAACTTAGAGCACAGAATATAACATACCTCCTCTTCTTCAACCAAAAGAAAGAAAACAAAACTAAAACAAAATAAGATTAAAACAGTACTTTAAAAAAAACATATATAACATTGTAAAAACTAATCACGAAACCTGTGAGGAGTAATGGAGACTCTAGAGCTCTTCCTACATTGACCAAGAGGAGAGGTAAGAGAATCCTTCTGTCTAACAGAACTTGGAACATTAGGAATTGGACAAGATCTTGTTTTGACCAACTTGGACAAGTTCCACCAGTAACCACCCTCCACCTGAACAGCATTATTACAAATTCTAACGACCTTGACAGGTTCACCAAATTTAGATTTTCCTTTCTTGGTGTACACAGGATTCTTAATGCGAACAAAATCACTGACAAAAAGAGGAACAATCTTGACACCTTTCTTTCTGTCATACCATTTTTTCTCTTTTTTTTTTAGCAACATCAGAATTGACTTTAACCTTTTCCCTCAGGGATTCAACATTTGTCAGAGAATTTATCCACTTCCCCATCCATCCCGGTTTACAACTAGTATTAGCCTTTCTTCCACTTAGAACATCAAAAGGAGAAATTTTTGTGGATGAATGGGGAGTGGTTCTATAAAACCAGAGCATAGTTTAAAGAGAAATAAAAACATCATGTTTCCCATTCACAGCCCACTTGACACACTCCCCCACAACTCTGTTCATCCTTTCTACGAGACCATTGGTCTGTGGATGATATAACGAGCTTCTGAGATGTTTAATTCCACTTGAACTAACAAAAGACTGAAATTCTTCACTTAAGAATTGAATCCCATTGTCAGAAACCAAAAATTGTGGAAACTCTTCCCTCAAAAATATGTCTTTAAGAAACTTGACAAGATTAGAGGACTTGGCCTCCTTGACAACTTTAATCTCCGGCCATTTGGAAGCATAATCCATCAAGACAAAAATGTACTTCATTCCTAAAGGCAAGATTTCATATGGTCCCATGATGTCAATTCCTACTTTGACCCATGGACAGGAGGGACATTCAATAGGAGATAAGGGAGGAGTGACAACCTTCAATGTTTTCTCTGACGAGCAGCACAAAGGACAGTTTTCAACTGTCAAGCTGATTCCGTCATCCATACTGGGCCACCAGAAATCTTGGCGGACCCGTCGTTTAGTGAGAGTAATCCCCAAATGTCCCTCATGAGCCTCTTTGATAATTGTAGGTCTAAGAGAGTGAGGTGGAATAAGCTTATCACATCTCATTAGTAACCCATCTTCCAAAGATATTTCTGACTCAACTTTCCAATATGGTTGTAGAGTGGTCAACAGCGTTTTCTCTTTTGGCCAGCCACTCTTGACTAACATGCATACCTGTTGAAGAAGACTATCTCCTAAAAGAGCTGCCCTCCAATCTCCTTCATTACCAACTGCGAGAACAGAAATATCTAAAGAGGCAACAAAACAGTCTTCAGCATCTTATTCATTCAAATCTTGGAAACTGGTCCCTTCACCAAACCCACTACTCTGGGGAAAACATGACAAGAAGTCAGCTCTTGTGTTCTTTCCCCCAGCAATGCGTGATACATCGAATTGATACTGAAGAAGCTTGCTGACCATTCTGGTAATCTTTGGTGTGCAGCACTTACTAGGACCAGATGTTAAAATAGAGACAAGAGGCTTGTGATCAGTGATCAAATTGAAACGTCTTCCCCATACATAGGGACGATATTTCTCAATAGCCCATAAACATGCAAGTAATTCCTTCTCAATTACAGAGTACTGGGCTTCTGCACTCCTGAGTACTCTTGAGGCAAAGGCAACCGTGTTCTCCTGACTACCACTCTGTTGAGTGAGAATGGCCCCTAGACCAACCTGACTTGCATCTACAGCTATACAGCAGGGCAAATCCGGGTCAAAGGGAGTAAGAGCATCACTTTCTTTTAAGGAATTCTTAACTCCTTTAAAAGCACGATCACATTCTACACACCAAAAAAATTTGGAAGAGCCCTTGAGTAAATTACTAATGGGTCTAACCATAGATGCGTAATTAGGAATGAATCTTGAATAATATTCCAATAGACCTAATAGAGATTTAACACCAGTCTTGTCTTTGGGTACAGGGGCATTCAAAATTGCATCAACAAGACCTTGTCTTTGCTTGATCCCTTCATGGAACAGTAGATGACCCAAGTATTCTATTTCTTTACACGAAAACTTACATTTCTCAGTTTTGAGTACCACACCATTTTTCTTGAAAATTTCGAGTACATTCCTGATAATGACCTCATTTGAATCATTGTCTTTGGCATACATAAGGACATCATCTTGAAAAACAAGAACCCCTTCTACTCCTCTCAACATGTTCTGCATAACCTTCTGGAACACTGACGCCGCAGAGGCTAACCCAAAAGGCATCCTCCGATAACGGAATGTTCCAAGAGGGGACACAAACGCTGTTAGAGCACGAGAGTCGGGTGCAGTTCTATTTGATGATATGCGCTAGCCAAGTCTAGCTTTGAAAACACACGTGCACCTTTTATGCTAGAAAAAAGATCAGTAATTCTGGACAAAGGGTGAGAATCAACCCAGATCTCTTTGTTGAGAGACCTGAGGTCCACACACACACGCAGTTGTCCATCCCGTTTACGAGCAACAACAAGAGGTGACAACCATAGAGATGACTCGGTAGGCTCAATGATACCCTTGTTGCATAGAGTTAGGAGCTCTTTATTGAGGTCTTCCCTCATGCTGAAAGGAACACCTCTGAGTTTGTGCTTAACAGAGATAGCACCATACCTAACAATGATTTTATGTTTGAAACCAGAACTTTTACCCAGGCCACCACCGAAAACTGAAGGGAATTCCGTTATCCATTTGGTACACTGCTCTTCACATGTAACTAACATGACCTGTTCCTTTGTTACTGGTTTTAGTATCATGCCAAAAAGGCCCTGGTGAAACTACCCTAAAATGTTGAGGCCACTGACTGCTACATAGATTTTACCCCTGATTCTTCTCCCCTTGAACATAAGAAAATCTTCAATGAAACCCAATAGTTCAATCTTACGTCCCTCATATGAGACAGGTGAGCGATCGGGAGGAAACAGCTCTCTTTAGCCCCAGGTTTCATAAAATAATTTGTGGGTTATCATGGTGATCCTGGCACCAGAGTCTACAAGTAATTGAAGTTTCTTATCCCCAACAAGAATTTCAACAATAGGGTCAACACATAGTGAGGGATCACCAGTAAGAGGTATAGAAGAAGAATCATTAGGGAGAATGTCATCAAAAATGACAGAAACAATTTCAGCTTCTGAATCATCTTCAGATTCCATGACACATCCTACAGTTTTCTTTTGAAATTTCTTTTTGAGACATACTGTTGCAAAATGCTCCATTTTCTTGCAATAATTGCACACAGAATTCAGAGCAGGACATCTTGACCCCTTGGCATGAGAAGAACTACCACAATGTAGACACACGTTGTTAGGTATAGAGATATCAGATTTCATTTTAGTAGAATTATTAACAAACTTCTTAGAAGATTTACTTTTGGGTTTGTTAATAGACCCAAGAGCATTGATGTTTTCAATAGGTTTGTCTTCAAGTTCCTTGAGAGAGGCTTGGGAGGTCTCTATACTTTTCGCAACCTTAATGGTCTTATCGAGTGAAGGATTGTCCATGGAAAGTAATTTCTGCCTAATTTGCTTTTCTTTTCAGTGACACACAAATTGGTCACGGATAAGGTGTTCAGTGAAGTTTTCAAAAATACACACTGAGGCTAACCTTCTGAGAATGCAGAGATACGCGTCAACATCCTCACTTTCATCTTGCTTCCTCTTAAAAAAATTGTGCCTGAGAACAGGGTTGCTGGTCGAAACGTAACCTTAGTTTGGATACAGTAGTTTGATATTCATCCAACACTTCACCATTATCAGCTAAATCAGGTAAATGTTTGAATATAGATCTCCCCTCAAAACCAAGAGAATGTAGTAATACATTTTGTTTTCTTTCAGTACTATATCTGGAAGCTCCAATAGCTCCCAGATATGTCTTGAAAGCATCAAACCAAATATCCCACTTGACAGGTGGTTCACCCGGAGTGTCCAGAAAAGAAGAAGGAGCATTAACTGATTGCATACTAGACATGGTAATGAGGAGAAAGAAGAATTACTGTAAGAAGAGAGAGAATTGGAGAGAAACTTGACAAAAATTTGAATAATACAAATCCACTGTACAATAAGAGAAAAAATGTCTCAGTAGTGTGCGAATCACTAAAATCCGCAATAAAATTGAATAAGCAGAGAAGTATGTAAGTCACTGTCTTAGAGAAAGTATTGAAACATTAGTGTGCGAATCACTGTGGCCCACATTAACGTAAAAACTGTGCTTGAAATCCTGAAGGAAGCAAAGAAAGCACAAAACCAAGAACATCCACTTTAAAAACTGTTCCAGAAGATGAAAAGAGAAGAAAAAAAATACATATGTTGAATTTCTTTAAAATCTGTAGATGCAAAATGCACTTGATGTTTGTTGCAGCGATGTGGTTGGCTAAGTAATTGTGAAATAAATAAATACATTTTATAAAGCTGTGGTTGGCAACGTCATGGTTGACTTGAGTTGATGATGCAATTCTGACCGACTAGACTGCAACCGCGGTTGGCATGGTCGTGGTTGGCAAGAGAAAATCACTGAGCTAAAGATGTGATTGTGACGCATTAGACTGGAAACGTGGTTGGCAACGTTGTTGTTGGCAGTGCGTTGAAGATGCAGATGACATCACAGATATGTGCACGCGAGAATGCGCTAGGCGACACGCACGTCAAAGCGTGTGCGCATCTCGCGTGAGAATGCGCGAGGCGACTCACGCATCAAAGCGCGTGCGCACCACTATCACTTCAAAAGAAGCGAAAAGGCATAAAATTAAAAATGGAAATAATCACCCACCGGTGATTCTTGAGGGAAGGTGAGGCTCACCCACTGGCAAATCTTGAGGGAATGTGAGGCACTTGGATCCCTCCTCAAACAACACTGGCATAAAGGAGAAGTTCATCGGATGAAAGGAAACCAAGCGGGTACCGTCACAGACACCTCAAAGCGACAAAACAATCCTCGTCGCCAAATATCTGTAGTAATTCACTCAACAGAATTGAATTAAAGAGTGATTTATTGATCCAAAAGACTACACAGCTGATCATCTGCCAAGTACATCCATGTCCCCAGTCAGTTGAAACAGAGTTGAATCATAACATTCCAAATGCAACAAGATGCAATGACATCACAAACCCAATGACAGCTATATCAGAGAATGGTAATAGTTACATGAAACTTAGAGCACAGAATATAACATATTCCTTTGAGGAAACAGCCTGAGCCGAAAATTCAAAGCGTGCAGTCTGAGCTGATGTATCAATAAGATATTTAGCACGCTTTTTAAAAAATAGCGAGAACTCATATATTAAGAGCATTATCTAAACGGGCTTACCTGAGTTCACGGCGTCTAAGGGCTTAGACGCGGAGAAACAGTGTGGGATTTGGCAGCGTGAAGCGGGTCTCTTACGAAAGACTTGTGCGGCGTTAGTGGCGGCCGGCTTCTGGGTCGATAGGGGCAGAGGAAGCACAGCACGCTAGCCGCGGGAAGAAAGAAGCTCTGGGATCAACGTGAAGAGCTGCGGGGGTGAAGAGGAGGAGTCCGCGTGCCAGAACACGCAAGTAGAGGTGCAAGAGTGGGATGCGACTGGAGGTAGAAGGAGTGTGAAGACCAGTGGATCACAGGTACAGGGGTGCACACTGGAGGCACAGAGGCTGGTAGAAAAGGAGCCCCCATCCAAGGTTCTACACCCAGTTCGAGGAACAGGGGAGGTGAGAGGAAACAGTGTGATTGAGAGCGCGGGCGCAGGAATAACCCTTCCCCCAATTAAATCCCAAATCAAGTTAGGCACAACGGAGAAAGGAGAAAGTACCATTAAAAATGTACTCACAAACAATGAAACACAAGTGCGGAGTCGCTACCAGTTGCGTTCGCTCCCAGAGGGTAAAAGTAAGGGAAAAGGAGGCAAAGGAGGATGAACCAGGGAGCAGGCAGTAAGAGAGGCTGTAGCGATCTCCCCTAAAAAGAAGGTGCCGAAGTCTGGAGGGAGACCAAGACGCTGTGGTCCAAAGGAAGTGCGTGTGCCTGTCAAGCCTTCACCTTCCCTAAGATCATACTTTAAAATTATGGAACAGGTTGAAATTTCACAAGTAAAAGGGAATAAGGCCACAAGGCAGACACAAATTGCTCCACTGCCTCTGGAGAATCAATTTACTCCACTGGCAGGGTCCATACAGGAGGAAGAGGAGCTAGCTGAAAATGTAACTTTGGAAGTAAACCCTAGCCCCAGTTCTAGTCTTTGTTCCAGCCCTGCTGCAATCTTAACTATGGAACCAGCCCACGCTAGCAGTGACACGGGGGAGGGGCAGATTTCCAAGCAAAGTGACGGTAGTCCTTATTGCAATGGAGGCGAATATTCCATGCAAAGGATGTTTTTGAACCCGCGGTGGGATATTCTCACGAAATTCGAGATATCCGAAACTAATCAGAAAGGGATTCGAGATAAGTGTGCGGTACTAGAGGAGAAACTGCATGACATTGCGCAGCGTACTGGAATTTTGGAAGGGGAGGTTAAATCATTATCTGTAGCAGTGTTGGAAAATTCCAAGGATATTGAGTCATTAAAAACAGAACAGATTGCTGCAAGAGGACTTAGAAATGTTGGAAACACAATTTCGATGCAACAATCTGAGATTCCTCAAAATTCCGGAAGGGGCTGAGAAAGGAGAAGTTAAGGCCTTAATATGCTCTCTCCTGAGAGAACAAATTTTGAAAGATAGACCAGAAATCGATTGGGAGAAGGAGATACAGAGAGCACATAGAGACCCCTTTAAGCTGAATTCGGATAGGAAGACACCTAGAAAGATCTTGATAAACTTCCTGACATTTGCTGTGAAAGAGTTAGTCTTGGGACGGGCTCTGAAAGAGGGTTCCTTAAGCCATGACGGTTTCACTTATCAAATAAGATCAGATCTTGGTAAGAGGACTGCTCAGCGGCAGTGGGAATTGGGTACTAGAATGAATGAGTTACGAAGCAAAGGAGCTCAGGTTCAGCTGAAATTCCCATCAATGCTAAAGATAATGTGGCAAAATAAAATGTATAATACAAGTAATCCAGAGGAAGTGGATACTTTTCTAGTACAGATGGAGTGATGAGTTGGTAGTTCATGTTAAAAAGGTATGAGTTCTTTAAGGACATCTAGAACATATAGAACAGATGGTATAGATAGATGTTATAGATATGCTGTTTTTCTTTTTCACTTAATTTTATGTTTTTTTCTCAGTGTGGGACGGGAGAGTCACGAAGGGCAGATTGTATCGCCCAAGGTATAGAGAGGGGGTTTCCTGGGGGGAGGGAGAATGAGGGGCACTGGGTGTGGGATGCAGTGGGAGAAAACCCCAAAAAATGTTGTCCTCATTAGGCTACCTTTTGAAGGGTTAGAGAATAATTCTGGGTCTATAAAGATTATTAGATTGCGTAAGAACTGGTATCGCCAGTTAGAGTATGGCCAATCTTAAAATTGTTAATTTCCTAACATGGAATGGAAATGGGTTGAGATCTAGAAGGAAGGTGTCTCGGGTCATGGAAATTTTAAAGAACAATACAGCCCAAATTATATTATTACAAGAGACTCATCTAGAAAGAAATGAGTGTAGGCAATGTTTTGATAAGTTAAGATGGGTCCAGGAGGTAGTTTGCTCAGACCAGAGAGGTAGTAATAGGGGAGTGGCCATCATTATTAAAAGTAGTAATGGAATAAGATTAGTTAAATATGAATCTGACTATTCGGGTAGATGGTTAGTGGCAGCTCTTCTAATTCAAGGTAGACCATTGGTCTGTGCTGTATATTATGGGCCGAATAACGATAATCAAGAGGCCCTGATTAACTTGGAATCCTGTTTACTAGAGACAACAGCCCCCATCATATTGGGAGGCGATTTTAATTTAGTTAGGAGCAAAGGATTAGATAGGACGTCAAAGCTGAGTATACTAATCCACCAAGAACGTTCTCCAGATTGAAAAGTATGATGAGGGAAATCAACCTGATCGACATTTGGCGTACTGAGATGAGGTAGATTAGAGAGTTTGCTTTTTACAGCAAAAAGTATAGGCATCACTCCCGTATAGATTATTTTTTATTAGATCAGGAACTATGTCGAGAGGTAGCTGAGGTAGTTCATATCCCTGCGATCGTGTCAGACCACTCCGCAGAGCTATGTCTTTGAGGATACATCAAAAAGAGGGGCTGAGAAGATGGACTTTAGACAGGACAATATTATTAGATGAGGATGTGGTGCGTGATTTAAGGGAAAAATCTGAGATTTACTTTCATGTTATTTGTTAGAAAAACAAATAGTCTGGGATGCTTAAAAGGCATATTTAAGGGGGGGGTCCTAAGATCTTTAATGGTGGGGAAAAGAAGGGTGGCTAAACAAGAAGATGAGAACAGAATTAAAGAGATTAAGGAAAAAGAAGGAGAACTACAGAAGTCTTCAATGGAGGATCTAGATAGTGTGCAAGCATTGAGTAAAGAGTTGGAGAGGTTACAAGTAGCATTTCCGGCGCAGATAGATAAAAAAGTACTTGATAGATGGAAAGCTAGTAAGCTTCAACATTTTGCTTATGGAGAAAAATGCAGCTCACTATTAGCCTGGAAGGCTAAGGCAGATAGAGCCAGGAACACAATTCGAGAGCTAATTAGCAGGGGATCAGGGGAAGTATTGCACACTAAGGTAGATATCTGTGGAGAGGCCTGTAGTTTTATGAGCGATCTATATAGTGAAGATATTCAACCAGGGTCTGCCGAGTCACGGGGCAAAAACACAATTACGGTATCTCGGGGTTTTAATTACCCAGAAGATGGAGGATATTACAAAAACGAATTGGAGGAAAGTTAGTCAGGAAATAGAGGGCTCCTGTTAAAATGGGCGAACCTACCTTTAAATATCTATGGTCGGGTAAACCTTATAAAATTGATTATCCGCCCAAAAATTACCTTCCTTTTCAACACTATTCTGTTAGTCTTTCAGAAGGAAGGCATAGCTAAACTCCAGGGGAAAACAGGAAGCTATATTTGGGTGTCCAAAGACCCAAGGATAGCCTTGAAAAATTGAAGAGAAGGCTAGAGGTTGGAGGATTGGCACTTCCAGACCTAATTGCCTATTGCTATGCCTTTCATTTTAAAAATGTTCGTATGCTTGCTAACAAGACAGATACGTCATCAATTGGCTTACTTTTTGAGGCTATGTTAGTGGACGTTCCGCAAAGTCGACTACATTTCCTTTTTAAATATGGAGCCCCTAAGTTTTTTTTAAAATGTGCGGCTTAAGATCTTGAAGCCCGCATTGAATATGTAGATGTAGGTGAGGAAAACACCTAGGGTTCCATATTTCTCATCATGGGCTCCGATTTGGGACTCTCCGGGTAACCCGAAATGTCAGAGGGATTAACTAAGTCAGCCCTTGAAATCCGGGGGTATCTGTTATTGGGCAGCTCTTAAGGAGGGCTCAAATTTAATGAGTTGGGAAGCTTTAAATAACCTTACTAAGGGTCAGCTAACGAGGTTTAAATATTACCAATTTATGTGAAGATCGAAACCGAAATATTAAAACTGTGGGGTAAAGAGTTTGGTGATGGAGATCTGAAGCAAATGTGGTGCGACTCATATGGTATCTTACGAACAGTAGTAAAACCAGCATCACTTAAACCTAACCATCTATTTACCACCTTTAGAGTCTATAGGTCACCTGCGAAGCTGTCCAAGGTTTCTAGTAATATATATAGCTGTCCAAGATGTATGCTTGTAGCCACAGATGATGTGCATTTTTTTATGCTATGCCAGAAAATCGTATCTTATTGGAACTCAGTCTGTGACTTTTTAGGATAAGTTATAGGGATACAGATTAACGTAAACCCACGCCTAAACTTTTTTGGGATAAATTCAGAGGAAGAAGTAGAGATCACAGTGGTTAGTTCAAAGTTTTTGTTCTATGTAATCCTGTTAGCTAGGTGTGAGATTTGCAGACTATGGAAATGAGAAAATCCTCCATGTTTTACTGAGTGCCTTAGAAGCATCATAAAAACAAGTGAGTCCGACATGGCATGCGATCCAAGAAGAAAGGAAAAAATGTGGGCTCCGTTGATAAGGTGGAGAGAGGAAACAGCGTGAGTCCTATGATAAAGCCAATCTTGCTGTCAGACATGGGATCTCCTTTTTTCCGGTGGTCTCAGTATGAAAGGGAGATGGAAGTGGAATCAGCAGTTCTCTTGTGGGATACTACTCTTTCTTCTCCTATTTCGGTTGGGTTCCCCCTCGCAAGACCCAGAGGGATCAGAGTACAATCTAGCAAGAAAGTTGGCAGAATGAGGACAGGAAAATAAAAATAAAATAAAAAAGAACCAAACTCCACCGAATTCCACCGAATAACAACAGAATAGCAGTAAAATTGACAAAGTTCAGTCAAAAGAGAAGCAGCTCACTGCAGCCAGAGTTGAGAAGTTAGATGCAATACTACAAGCCATTAAGGAAACTGCGTTGCCTCTAAAAACCAAAATAGATATCATAACTATAAACCATGGCCTACTGAGGGCACAAACGAAGAAACTTGCTGAGAGGGTGTCTCATGCCAAAGCCGACATGGCCGAACTAGTCCATGAAGTGCCAAAAATAAAAACCAACAGGGCAAACATGCTCAAAAGCATTTGTTGTCTTGAACACATACTAGAAGATGTGGAAGGACATTCCAAACTGAACAAAATAAGAAGTGTAGATTTGACCGAGGGTAAAGAAGGGAAGGACATGAAAACTTAGCTAGAATACAGGCTCAAAGACAACATCACATAGGCGGGAATATCCAGTTACTTTGCTATAGGACAAGCCTACAGAGTCCTCTCCCAGGCCACTAAGCCAGGTGCTCTCATCTGAACCATCATGGAATGAATGCTACTTCTGTTTACCAGATACACAGCAGCAAACCAGCAAAAGAGGAACTCTTTTTTTAATAGTCAAAGCATGATTTCGTAAGATGAACATAAGATGTATGTTCATGCTTCCTGCCAAATTAAAGATAATTGACTGATTAACTTCTTCACTGAACCCAGTGAAAAGTCAGACTGGGCAGAGAAGAAAGAAACAACTGAAGACTGACAAGGCCTACAAACTCCCCAGACACAACAACAGAAAACATGGAGACAAAAGGTTTCTGGCCTGAGGAGGTAGCATACCCCTTACCGCAGCAGCAGCAAAAAGAGACAAAGTGGCAGCTACACTCAGGGCAACACCAGCTGAATAGAATGTTCATGACCCGGAGATCCGACCGGTGGCAGCAGTGTAACCTCTGCACAGAGAAATAATCGACTACCCCAGCTTACTGCACATAATGCAATGATCTGATATAATGAGTAGGAAGGGTAAAGGGGACATAACAGGCTACCCAGCATAATCATCACAACCATTCATACATGAGGGTCAGTGATACTAGTGGGGACATTTTATGTTTCTTCTTAGCTCACATATGAGAGCACATAAAGTGCAACTATATGCAGCGTGGCCATAGGTTTGCGCAAGATAAGGACAAGAACTCACATTTTGACCCATCTGGTTAATATCTAGTTCAGAATTAACCATTCATTTGTTTGTTACAATTAAGAATCCCAAGTAACAAAAGCAGAAGGGGGTGGCTACTCTGTAGATGGAAAGGCAAGCTGTACTGCACAACATATGCGCATATGTCACAAGCGTCCAGATATAGCATCAGGCAGGCATCCCATACAAAATGCACAAACAATGGGTAGAGGAGGAAAGCAGACACCTATGCATTTATGGGTAGTTTAATAGTAAATCCTTGCATATGAAAAGCCTTTACTCACTCAATATCTGGCAAACAAACCATTTGGAACAAATTTCAGTCCAGTAGGTGAGGTATCCACAAGACCCATACGTAGATGAGGTTAATATTAACAATGTCATAAATACTGGCATAAATCGTTCCTATTTGACTCTACTTTGAACCTCCTCCAGTCAATTGTCCCGGAGAATGTACAACCGAGTCAAGGGCTGGAACCTAGTAGACACATGGTGAGTGACCAATCCACCAGACAGAGTATCAAAACTACCCCCATAACACAACATCCACACCCGAATGAACATGTTCCTAGTCACAGCGTGATCAAAACAGAGAATCCACTAGTTGAAATATCTTGCCAAGACATGGTCACATCATAACTCACTGGTCATGTCTTTCCTTAGGGAGGAATGTTGGTGATTGCAACCTGAGATGTAGGAAGATGCAGTTTTTTTAAGTATAATACAGGGAGAAATCACACACTTTTGACTGAACAAGGGTGCAGTAATAAATCCTCTCACAGTCTGGGGAACCTTCAAGTGTACATATGTTATCTGTGCAACAAGAATGCAACAGGGATTAGAAACACAATGTTTACAGACTAAAGGACTCATACAATGATTTGCCGATGGGCAGCGCACCAAGTGTTTTTGACCCGCTGCCCTATGCAAAATCGAAAGGGCAGGAATTAACGTATTTACGAGATACGGTGCATTCCTGTAGCGTCAGCTACCACTGGCACACAATATGGTGCCTAGCGCCAACGCAGGTACCCTTGCACCATGGTGCAGGGGTTTCTGCATTCCTTCCTGCACAAAGACAATCCATAGAGGTGTTTTCCTCTTTTTATATGTGCGGCAGAATGCAGCACACATTGAAAGGACGAGGAGTGCCCTGGGGAGGCATAAAGTGTTGACGCATTCCCAGATTTACAGATCTTTGTAAATCTGGGAATACGTCAAAACCTACGCAGTGGAAAGTAACGCAGTGACTTGTGGTGCATTACCTTGCACCATAGCTACGAGGCCATGAAAAGACATGCAAAGTGGCTTTGCATGGCCTCCTAGTTATGGGTCTGCACTCTGCGCTGCTAGTGTGTCATAAAACGTTACAAATTGGCGGTGCAAGGGACTTGTAAATAAGCCCCTAGAGGTTTAATTATGTGCCCTTGAAAAAAGAACAAGGTTACTTCACAAACATGGAGGGAAATTCAGGATAGGTTCACCTTCCTCGACCACAGAGAATAGCTAGTCAATAAACACACAGAAGGAGACAAAATAGGCCATCTTTTGACACAGTTACTCCACTTCCCACTACCACCTGCGCAGACCGTGGCTATAAAAAGCCCTAAAGACTACATACATACTGCACAGTCATGGGTGAATCAAACATTTTGTGAGCATTATGAGGATTTATAGTCAGCAATTTAAAAAAAACAAATGATGCAGCAATGCTGTCATACATCACTGAGGCGAATGTACAGAGATTGACCCAGGAACAAGGAGAAGATCTCTGATCATGTTAGATGAAATAGAACTAGATAACACACAAATGAGCACCAGTAAAACACCAGGGTCTGATGACCTGCCCTTAGAATTGTATAGGGACCATAAACAGGCACTCACTAGACATGTACCACTTAGCACACGAGAGAGGCCATCTTCCACCAACTCTTAGTGAAGCCAAAATAATAGTGCGACGAAAGCCTCACCGTGATCCATAGGACACATTGTCATATAGTTTGTTGTCAGTGCTTACTGTTGCGGCCCAGGTAGGTGCAGCCTAACCAGTGTGATGACATTGGCACGTTACAGGGGAACCATTAATAATACAATACACTCTCGGTTGCTGGTATGAGCCGGAAGGTCACAAGCGACCCCGGACCCTTTATTTATGCTCTCTGGCCACACCTGGCCAGAGAGTGATACATTGTGTGGGGGTCCTTCCAGGCCTGGGATATGCTGAAATAAACTAGACCGCTACATCCCATCCCAAATCAGTTATTTTTCCCCTTTGTGTCAGAACCACGTCACCATGCAAACTCAGCCAGCTTGTGGTTCGGTCTAGGGTTCGGCCTGAGGTTATAACGATGGTGGTTATTGCTCGACCCTCTGGTAGAGCTGGCTGTCTCTTTCTCACTGATCATCACTTGAGGGTTGCACTCCACCTCAGGTGCAGATGGAATTTGACCTCGAGGAGATTCAGCGGTGCGGTCGGGTTCTGTGTATCTAAGTGTAGTGTCAGGGCCTGATAACTGCTCAGGACCTTGTTGTTCGACAATTGGCCCGGGTCCTTTCTTAAACCATGAGATGTTTCTGGTTATCACTTTTCCGTTCTGCTCAACAGTCACGGCTGTCCCTTGGACTGCTCGCACAGTCCACAGTCCTACCTCATATGGGGTGTGGAACTTTCCTCCACTCCTACGATTCCGTATTAGGACCGTGCATCCTGGCATCAATGCTCGGGCTTTTGCCTGCCTTCGGTAGGTTGCTTTGTCATTGTTCGTTATTCTCCGAGTTTGGGTGTTTGAGAGGTTGTATGGCTCAGGCTCCCAGTTGTCTGCCACTGGGAAGTTATCTCGTCGGGGCCCTGCTACCATCAGCGACCACGGAGACCTCTGTGTTGTGCAATGAGGTGTATTGCGGTATTCCCCTAGAAACTTCTGCAGCTCGACTTCGGGTTCAGAGTGTTCAGCTACTGCTATGCGTTGGATCTTATTGATGGTCCGCATAAAACGCTCGACTTCTCCTTTGGGTTGTGGCCACTGTGGTGTGATGCGGTGATGTCTTATCCCTAACCGGGAGAGAAATTCTTTGAATTCATTGCCTTGAAATGGAGGTCCGTTGTTGGTTTTGATCATTTGCGGCAGACCAAACAGTGCAAAGATTTTTGTTAATACTGGTTCTAGATGGTTGAAGGCTGTGGATGGTAGGATTTCAACACAGGAATACTTCGTGTAGCTGTCGACTGGCACTGCCGTGACCCTCCCGTTAGGGAAACTCCCGAAGTCCAGACTCACCCATGACCAGGGTGCTGGGGCAGGATCTTCGGTTATCACCGGAGCTGGTGCTTCTGCGCTTCCCGTGAGTTGGCATGCTCTGCAGTTCCTGACCACATTATCTACAGCTTCCTCGAGTCCCGGGAACCACAGCTTCTCTCTCATCCGGGATTTCATCCTTCCTGTACCCTGATGACCTTCATGCGCTAGTATGGTTGTGCGTTCTTGTAGGCCTTGAGGGATGACGATGAGTGATCCCTTCAGCAAGATGCCGCATTCAGCGATGCTGAATTCATCCCGGATTCTCCATATCTTCCCCAGTCGGGACCTGTCTGTTTCGTTCCAGCCTTGGACGTCTTGCAGGAAACCATCCCAAGATCCTTTCTATATTGCGTCCATCACCCTTTTAATGACCATGTCTGACTCCATGTGGGACTTGATTTCATCCCTTGAGATTGCTTGTGGGCATGACCATTGGGAGATCATGTTGACAAACTCTTCTGTTTTCCGCTCCTGAACAGAATCCGCCTCTGCGGGCTGTGCTGGATGACGCAACAAGAAGTCAGCCGGGTTCTTGGCTCCGGGTCGGTATTCCGGGTCAAATTGATAGTGTTGGAATTGTATCGCACACCGCTCGATTCAGGGTTCGGGATGAGGCGCTGTCCCTTTGAAGAGCGGGAGTAGTGGTTGATGGCTCGTCACTACTCTAAACGGATGGCCGCTGACATACAAGTGAAAATGGTTGCAAGCCCACTTTATGGCGAGTGCTTCCCGTTCTATCTGGGAGTAGCGAGCCTCGGTCGCTGTTAGTGCTTTGCTAGCAAACGCCAATGGCGCCCAGGTCCCTGGTTCCGTCTCTTGAGTTAATACAGTGCCTAGCTCCACTGGGCTGGCATCCACTATCAACTCCGTCGGCCGAGTTGTGTCAAAATATGCCATGGTTGTGCTGGCTAGCAGTGCCGACTTTACTTTCTGGAATCCCTCTTCTTCCACTCGAGTCCATTGCCACGCAGTCTCAATTCGTCAAGTTACATAGTGGTTCTGCAATCGTGGCAAGGCTCGGGATGAACCTCCTGCAGTATGTCGCCATCCCCATGAAGCTTCTGACTTCCGAAGCCGTGTTGGGTGCTGGGGCTAGCTGAATCACCTTCGATTTCTTGGGGTCTTCTTTCACTCCGTCTTGACTGAAGACATATCCAAAGAATTCAATCGACCTTTTGAAAAATTGGCATTTCTCTTTGTGGAGGGTCACTCCATGCTCCGCCAGATGTTTCAAGGTTGCTCTGAGCCGACGATGGTGATCCTCAAGGGTTGCTGAGTGAATTAAAATGTCATCACTGACATTGATGACGCCTTGCAACCCAGACAGGACTTCCTTCACTGCGTTTTGGAATATCTCAGCTGCTGAGGATTTCCCGAAGTTCAGTCTTTTATATCTCCGTAGGCCCAGGTGCGTTGAAAATGTCGTGATGTACCTGCTTTCTTTGTCTAATTCCAGCTGGTGGTATCCAGCGTTTAAGTCCAGCTTAGAAAACCACTGTGACCCGTTAAGGTCTGCTAGTATATCGTCGACCGTCGGCGTCAGATGCTGCTCTCTTTTAATCGCTTGATTGGGCATTCTCATGTCAATGCATATCCTGATCTTCCCAGGTTGTCGGGGCTTCTCGGCGATTACCATGGGAGACACCCGCGGGGTTGGACCTGTTACCTTTTCTATGACACCTTGCTGCTCGAGCTTCATCAGCTCCTGTTCTACCAATGGCCTCAGATGGAAGGGTATCCGTCGATGTCGTAGAGCGACAGGTTTCACTGCTGTGTCAATATGTAACTTTATGGGTGGTCTTTTTATGTTCCCATGTCCTTCAAACAGCGTGGGAATGACTCCAGGATATCTTCGGTTTGAAGGGTTTTTATTGTGTTGGCGAACGTGAATAGACATAGGTCTTCAGCCGTGTGACTCCCAAGTAGTATGTCTGCTTCCCTGTCAACAATATGGAATGTTGTGGTGACTTCCTGGTCGTCTGATTGGACCGGTACAGACATCTTGCCTCTCAGGGGAAGTGTAATCTGGCTTCCGTACGTGAGAATCTTCACTGTAGCTGGCGTTAGTGCCGGCCTCGGTGTTAGCGTTTGATAATGTTGGTATCCCATAACATTCACAGATGCTCCTGTATCAATCAGGGCTGTGACAGGTGTCCCGGCTATCTTAATGGCACATGTAGGTTGCGGGCGACGTCTTTGCTTGAGGTCATTCACGAATGACACGAAGTGGCACTCTTCCTCGCCCTCTGATGACGAGTCTTCCAGGTAGTCTCGACGGTGTGCTGCTGGACTTGTTGTTTTTGAATTTGCGGGTTCATCCAGTGACAGTTGCTTCACTTGTCTGTATGGTGGTTTACGTCCTGAGGTCCCTCTGTGTCTAGCGCCTCCTCGACACACACTCGCGAAATTGTTGGGGATGACGCATTTCGTGCATGTTTTTCCTCTTGCCGGGCAGTTGTCATGTGGGTGTTCTTCCTTCCCGCAATATCCGCATTGTGATTGTCGCGAATTTCTGTTGGGCCACCTCCCTCGTCCTCCGTGAGTTGTCGTGTGAACAGCTTCTACTCTCTCAGTCTTGATGGTCACTGCTTGTTCAGTTGTTGAGTTGAGGGTGGCTTCCATCGCGGACGCCCGGACATCTGAAAGCTCGTGTGATCGAGCTAGGATTAGTATATCTTCCAGAGATATGCGAGGTTGTCAAAGGATGAGAGTCCGCAAAGTTTTATTCCGGCATCCTTGAATGAGTTGCGCTCTCACTTCTTTCACCTGGTCATCCTCAGTGCACGTGCTGGCTAACTCTCGGAGGCGAGAGTGGAACGTGTCCATTGATTCTCCTTCTCTCTGCCAAGCTTGTCGTAGTTTAAACCGCTCGTAATCTGGTTTGAGCTGGGGGTCAAAATGAGCATTCAGTGCCCTGACCGCTGCGTCGTAATCCGTCCGTGGTCCTGTATTCGGTACATGTGCAAACAGCTTGTATATTTCATCTCCCACAAAATGCAACATGAGTGACCTCTTTACTGCCCCGTCAGTTTCTCTGGTGGCTATAAAATAGTTATCGAGGCGGCCTATCCACACTTTCCATCTGGGTGACGCCGTTGCGGGGTCAATTAATTCACTGAATGGAGGCAGTGCACTGACTTGCAAATGCAGATGAGCTGGTGGGGCTGCAGGAGCAACTGATTGTTGTGGTGGCGCTGCCGCTGCTTGGTCAACCATGGTTGGTGCTAATACTGCTTTCGTTTGATTGCGGTACAGTTCTGGGGATTACTGCCAGTATCTGGTGCTGCTTTTAGCCTTATTGGGGTTTATTTGCTGAAGCACAACTGGCTTGGAGTGTGTTAGTCACTGGTCTGCTTCCATTTGATGCACTGCATGCCCTTTTTTTTATGCTTGATCTGTCTGCTGCTGGCTGTTCAGCCTTCTGCTATTTGCATTGCCTAATGCTTGTTCACTGTCTTGCCTGCTCACACCCACAGCGCTAGAAATGCGCTCATGCCTTTTCCGTTGTGTTTGATTTCATATAGCGTTAGCAGTGCGCTCGCGTTTGTCTCTGCGTATGCTTTCTCTTAGCCAGCTCTGCAGGTGCTAATGCGCAAGCGCGCCTTCCGCGATGCGCTCGACCGGCCGTGTCCGGGAGCATCAGACGCATCTTCTCCTTCCTCACACGGGTGCTGGGGGCTCTGCTTTGATGACAGCGCTGTTGGCAACGCGGGCGATCTGGTCACCTTCGCGTTCCGTGACACTTGCATCAGCAGGGCTTCTTCCTGGGACAGCAGGCGCGTCTCCTCTTCGGGCCACAGTGTGCTCGAACTCCATCAGCAGGGTAATTTCACCGCTCGAGGATTTCAAAATCGATGGATTGTGGGCATGACGTTATCCCACCCTCGTCGCCAATGTCGTGGCCCAGGTAGGCGCAGCCTAAGCAGTGTGATGACATTGGCACGTTACAGGGGAACCATTAATAATACAATACACTCTCGGTTGCTGGTATGAGCCGGAAGGTCACGAGCGACCCCGGCCCCTTTATTTATGCTCTCTGGCCACGCCTGGCCAGAGAGCGATACTTTGTGTGGGGGTCCTTCCGGGCCCGGGATATGCTGAAATAAACTAGACCGCTACACTTAATGCAAGAGTCTAGGCAAAATATTGACATATATGGTACTGCAGTTATTGCCAACATTGGTCCATTAGGAACAAAGTGCTTTCAAACCTGGCAGGAGCATGGTTCCAAATGTACACAGGCTTTTTCGTTTCATGGGCAGTATCCCTTCACAGGCAAGATGGGAAGAGGTGGCCTGCATTGACATGGAAAAGACCTTCGATGCCCTATACCGGAGGTATCTCTGGACAGTTCTCCAAATTAATGGGCTTCAGGAACAATATTTTTAAATGAATGTGCAAACTCTATATGAGCACCTAAAGACTGGCACGATTATATCAGATTCATGGAGCGCGCCTAGAGGTACAAGGCAGTGGTGCCCTACATTGCCACTGCTATTTGCTTTGGTGATGGAGCTACTTGCATTTCACATGAGATAATCAGGCAATAACACAGGGCTTCACCTTGGCAGCTACACACTTGCCACACTCACCTCCCTTTCAGGAAACAATTAAAAACGTACCTATTTCAAAATTAACATGATATACTGCTTGGACTCTTTTCTTGTATTATGGTCGGCCAAAGGCGCGGAGATACTCCTTCGGGAGTCGATTCCAGCGCGGTATAAACTCGCAAATAAATAAATAAATAAATAAATATCCTTGTACACTGATTAAATACTCCTGTATATGGAGGAAGGACTTGTGGGATATCTGATGCTGCTGATGGCACTAGAGGAAGGGGTGGATAATGGCTCAGGACCTAACACTGAAAACACATATTTCTATGTCTTGGTGTCAGGGTGTATAGAGAAGATAATACTGGGGTACTTGTGTAGACAGGGCCGGACTGGGGAAGATAATAGGACTGGGCACCAAAATAAGTGTCCCCCATTAATAATTTAGAAAGCTAAACAATGTCCCATGTTTGCAAATTCTGGTGGTTTGAACTTGTATAGATGTGCTGTGTAATTGTTTTGCAAGGTACAGAAGACTAGGCAGATTTGAGCCTGCTGCAGGCAATGTTTATAAACAATAAAACCGGCCATAAAGCAGCCCCCAAATAGCAGGCTCAGCCGGCATGTCTCGTGGGTGGGGAGCGGGGGGTCGTGCATAGAGGGGGGTCACCTATTACCTATCCACCAGTTGGGTTCCGTGTCTTCTCTGCTCCCGCTCTCTTACCTCCGGCAGGAACAGAAAGCAGTAGCAGCCAGCCAGGCTCCCTCCCCATAATGCTGCAGTGCATTATTGTGATTGGTCGGGATGCCACTCAGCCAGGGGCTTATGGGGAGGCCATTTACTCCATGCAGGCTGCATTGCAGCCTGCATGGGGAAGGGCAGAGTGCACATAACTGGTTTAGGTGGCCTCAGGGCACTGACCAAATAGTCTTTGCACACTCGGTAGTGGACACACCACTCCTCCCCTGCCCTGCCTGCTCGCAGAGCAGCCCTGTGCCTGCCCGCCCGCCCGCAACCAAACTGAAAGTTAATAATCATTTTATGTTTCTGCTTCTCGCAATGCGAGAAAGCAGTGGGGCGACGCTCCTCAGCCGTAGTGGAGGAGCCGCCCCTGCCAAAAAGTCCAAAAAACAGATTCAACACTGACCTGTCAGCCTAGCCATTCGGGCACCGGCTTATTGCCCTACAAGCCAGGCTGACCCTGTGTGTAGAATTCTCATCTCTGTCACTCGCCTTGTGAAACATGCTACAATTATCAGTAATAGGGAGAATTGAACTTTCTAAAATGGTACTATTTCAAAGGCTATTCTGTTATTTTGTTAACATACGATTACAGCTCAAAGGATCCTTTTTTAGATCTCGGCTGTAAGACATTTTGTTTGAGTACAGTAGGCTTAGAGCCCACCCATTATATACCATTTGTTGGCTTCATTGTCACTTTCATTTGCTTGCTTCTCATTTGTCAGCGCTTCTGGGCATTACTTCCTGTTCTTTTGTTTGTACATCCCATTGAGCATGGCTCAAGCATTTGTCCCCTTCCACTGCATGCTTTTAGGAGCTACGTTTTCCTTTCTGCTGATGCATGCTATAAGAGTGCATGTCTTTACAGGCTTTCTCCCTCTTGCTTCTCCAACCTCCCCTGCTCTCGCTCACCCATGTGCTTTTGCCCCCAACCCCAAATCTCACCCGTGAACTTGTGCCCCCTGCATCAACTTACCACTGCCTTTAGAATTTTAATAGAATAGAACATTTTAAACCATTGCACTTCAAGATTTCCATGTGTCTCCACTATGTGAGAATGAAACCCCATATGTCCTCTCTGTCTCTGCTCCATGAGAACCAAGTGCTTGTGATCTCTTTGCATGTTTCTCGTCCTGTCCAAGGTGGTGCCCAAATACCTCATATATACTTCTGCACTGTGGGAAAAGCACTCTGGTTCTTTGTCTTTGCATGTCTCTGATCTGTCTGCATGAGACTGCAGGATCCCGGGTTGTCTCTGCTTCATGGGTTTGAGACACTCTGATGCCTAGGCATGTCTCTCCTCTAAAAGAATGTGCCACTCAGGTTCCCTGTATTTGCCTTTGCACTGTGAGAAAGGCACTCTAGCTCTTTGTCTCTGAGCTGTGCACATGAGACTAGACTGCAGGTTCCCTGTTTGCATAGGTGCTGGAAGTAGGGGTATGTGGGCGGGTGCTGCGGCACCCCCAGAAATATCCATGCTGGAGTTCAGATGCGAATGAGAAATAAACATGTCTTTAACGTTTGTCTCTATCATGACACATTTACTGTGTGTGAAGAGGCAAAGGTCAAACGACAGGCTATGGATCATATTTATGACCCCCAGTTTAGTCTCGCTTCCACCATGAAACATGGTACATACACAACACAACTGAAAAATTATATTTATGAAGCCATGCAAGGCCACTTTGAATGGTCCTAAGTGGCTTCATAAATCTCCAGTAAAGCAACACAGCTGTGCCTTACCCTGCATTAGGAAGGCGTTCCATGGGCGTTGCATGGGTATTCCATGCAAATCCAATGGTGTTTGATGCATTACCAGATTTACCAGAACTGGTAAACCTGGGAATGCACCAAAAAGATACGCCTTCCCAAGGAAGGCATAACGAGGAGAAATATCTTTCTTTTTCCTTGTTATTTCCTCTGTCTCTGCAGCCCACATAGAGAGAGGAATATGGATCACAGGATTATCTGCATGCAACACAGGGGCACCTGTGTTAGCGCTAGGCAGCTAAAACGGTGCCAGTGCAGGGGAGAAGGCAGGAATGTGCCGTATTCTTTTAATTATGGCGCATTCCCTGTCACGCAGTGCAGCATAGCAAGATGACTTGCTGCGCTGCGCTGCGCTGCGCTGCGCTGCGCTGCACTGCGTGAAAATGTCATAAATATGCCCCTTTGTCCTTTGACAAATTACTGCCTATTCGTTTAACATAGAGATAGAGACTTACTTTTCATTCTATGACTCCAGAGTGATAGGATTTTTAAAACTGACATTCGTGACAATCTTGTAGGAGTAGAAGGAGACTGAAAGGGAAGGCTGTAGAATGTCATTGTTTTCTAACATAGCAAAATGTAAATACTTTAAAATAGACTGTAAGATGTTTAAAAATATATCAACTATTAAGAAAGCACAAATTAAAGTTTGTAATTCTAAAGTGTGATGGAAGCAAAGATTTTTAAAAGGATCAAAATAAATTGAGCGCTACTTATTGATTTGCAAGTGATAAATATTCGTTGTAATTCGATTTTCACACATGATCGTTTCTGTGCCACTTCGTTTTTATCAGTAAAACTGCTTGTCTGTTTAAATTTAGTAGTCATTCCAGTGAAAAATGTGCTGACTATAAATCAGAGGTGCAACTAGAGCCAAATTTCGGGAGGGGCTAAGAAAATATAGGGGGGGGGGGGGGCTGAATCTTTAAGCAATAGGCAGAGTGGAGCTGATTTCGGGGGGGGGGGGGTGCTGAATCTTTAAGCACTAGGCAGAGTGGAGCTGCCGGGGCTCTTAGAAGGGGTGAAACAACAGCGAGGCCTCATTAACATGCAAATGGTCTTTTAAAGACCCGTGAAGTGCTCTGGTGCGGCTGTGTGTGTGACCGGGAAGCTGTCTCATCCCGGGCTGCCACACACGAGGGGGGGGAGGGGGGGGGCTGAAGCCCTTTGAGTCCAATGGGTGTTGCGCGCCTGTTGTAAGTGATAGTACACTTCCACACCATACGTTAGCAATATATTTGTGACAGAGGGCTCTAAAATGCACCATCTGCTACACACCAAATCCTTCCTACCCTCCTGCTGGATAGGCGTGGCTCCTTTGCTATACTAGTGCTCTATGTGACGCTCAGAATGTTCACAATCGCTATGATTTCCGTGATCTAACACTGATGGCTATATATACCAAACTAGGACAGCCCTGTCTGCTCACAGGACAGGGGTCAATACATATTATGTAAACACAACATCACATAGGACTCATTCAGAAGGGGGAACCTAATTTCTGAGTTGGAGGAATCCACCATCTACTTAATATCATGATTTCAATACAACTTAATTTCGCAGAAACCAATTTGAGAAAATCAGCACAGGACAAGCTTAATTTCCGTCACGTATGTATTGCTCCCCTGCTCTTATGGTCTAAAATTTGTGTGTCCGAAAAGTTACAGTTTTCTAGGGAGATCATCGAAGACTGTATCAATCTGGACAAGTTATTGACGATCCCCTGGCTTCGTTTTGTGAGGGATAGGGCATTTGAGATTGGGCTGCATGAGTACTTTGATACAGACATTATGAAATATTACGAGCTGAGGGTAGGCTAAGGGGGCAACACTAAGGGGACTTAGGGTGGACGCAAGAGATGTGTACTTAAACGACTGTTAGAGTCGTAACAGAACATTTAATGTATATTGTTTCTGCGTGTTACTTGTGACACTCAGTAAGGAATTATCTTGATTTTTAGTGTTGTGGGTCTCGGATGACCGATGGGTCGCTGTGTCAGATGCTACCAGGCATTTTCTGTTCAAATGGAGTTGGATTTCTAAAGCACCAGCTGTGGGTATGAAAGATGAATTTCTCATGACGACTCCTTTAGAGCTTTGAGGTTTCTGATAAATGTGGGCCTTATAGGTGATAGCATTAGACACCTGTGGAACTTTTAATATAGGTGGTGGTAATGTACTACAGGTAGTGGACTATAAGGTCTTAAATTAATGATTTGATATGGTCTAAGATTCATTGGAGATATAAAGATGATATGGCCTACAGCACTTACGAAAGTGGTGAGTATCTCGAGAGCTGTGGTCGATTACATTTTTTAACATATTTTCACACAACTCTGGAACATCAGTTTGTTATCGCACTTTGTTTACCACGTGTGCAGGTGTGGTAGCCAGGTTACTATGTCCTGAGGAGGCCTGTTAAATTAATTGGGGTTGAAACATTGACAAACCCTCCCAATTGGTTGGAATTGGCAATTAACTAGAAGGAACTGTGAAACTGCTTGAACTACCCTTGCTTTATTCTGTTAGGACGAATTGACACAACCATTGGGAACTGTACTGTGTCTTATATATCATATGCTGTTAATACAGTCACCATTTGAGCACTGCGTTGTCTGCACTATTACTCATGGTAGATGGAGAAATTCGTATCTTACATGGGGTACTTGGTATGAGTGCAATGTAATTGCTTGTAATATGCACTCACCTAATATTCAGTGTTTTGGTGAAGCTAGATGTTAGAGGAAATGTGAACCAATTAACCTGTTCTGGTAAAAATTTAACACGATCCAGTGTGAAGTTTAACAAGTGATTCGTGCTGAAACATATAACAATGCAAAATGCTTATATAGGCCTCATTAGTAGTGTGACACACTGACATATTAAGGTATTTTGAATGTTTCTTAGGCTAATGATGTGGATGAAATAAGCGTACAAATGTGGGTTAGTGAGCGTTTCTATTGAAGATGCTAATGATTACTGGAAATATTAACGTTAATAACAAAGTGTCTTTATTATTTTAGCTTAAGTTGTAGGCCTAAGTCCAAAGTACATTTTGAAATGTTCTCGTTTCTGAAATTAAGATTTAGATTCTCATATTTTGCATTGCAGGTGGACTCACGCTTGTTAGTGAAGATTAGGGTATTGTTTTCATTAGATAGTTGATGAATGAAGGAGTTACAGTTAGCTTGGCCTGGTGAAGATAAGGTGGAGGGAGGTGGTTTCACATGGGAGAGAGAACAAAGACCAAGAACGAACTGTTGCAGAGGGGCATACATGGAGAAGGCTGTGGAAGAAATCAACGTCATGTAACATTCTTTGCTGAGCCTGCTGAAGAGTATGTGAGAGAAAAGCATTATGGAACATTTGCTGAATAGAAATTTGGGTATATGATGCACTGAAGAGAGGGACAGGCATCCCATTACCTTTTGCTCTCTTGACATAGATTACCTGAGTGCTAGCTTGCTCCTTTTCCTGTTTATAGCTTCATGCTATAGACCTTTCTTATGGTGGAGTTACTTATTGGAATGGCTCCAACCACTGACACCTTTTCTCTTTAGAATTTCTTGCCTAAATACCAATTTAGGGATGGCACGTCTAGCGTTAGAGTAGTGATAGTTAGAATTAAATGCTTTACACTAACGAAGTACCGATGCAGGGGGATCTTAACATTTGCTTCCTGATTTCATGCATAATTGTCATTAAACTTATAGTTTTTTTCATGCTGCATCGAGTAAATCTTTTCAGGAGATTTGGATTTCTCCTGTTTCCTTTGTATTTTTATACTCTCATGCTGAAATCCGTGTATGTCCAACTAATTCTGAATTTGTAATACATTTTGGGTGACCTTCATTTGGTGGTCAATCTGCGTTATTATGTAGCCATTTATTGCGTTACCCTGGATACTAAATTGATTTACAAAACTATACTCTCCTTTACACTTTCATGCTGCTAAAAAGAACCATTGAAGGATCGACATTGAAGAAGAACTGAACAAATGGGCCCAGGACCTTTCAGTTGGTAGCAGGGATGCATCATTTGCTCATGAAGTCAGGGGAGAATCTGGAACCCAACTAAGAACAGTCTGGCGTTTTGACCCAAAATCCCCATGTAGAGCCCCAATGATTGAGAACTGGAGAGTATGGAGTTCGGTGATGCGTGGCGAGGACAGCAGCGAGAGGAGGAGTGAGCATTAATAGGGTGCGTGTTGAACGTTTTCGATTGTGGTGATGATTTGAATGTGCATGTCTTGTGGAGTTGTCGTGAGGACTGAGTTAATGTAATTGTCAGGTCCGAAGTGTCCCAAGGAGTTGATAGAAGGTTATCGGGTCCTGAAGTGGCCTAAGATCTAGGATATTTTAAAATTGCAGAAGACACAGAGTTAGTGATTGTCTGCTGAAGAGTTGAGGGGTTGTCATGAGATGACGTCGATGACTCCATTTAAGACAGGGATCTTTGTGTCGATGGTATGATTGTGAATCATGTAGTAGATGTTTTGCTCAAAGGGTAAACTGTACTGATTTGAGTGAATCCCTGCTTGTCACAGTTTTGCATTAAGTGTGTATTCTTGTATGTTTGTCTCTATTTCCTTTTAGAAAGGCAGCCAATTATAGGTTATAAGATAATTGTGGGAGTGAATCTGTATGTAGAGATTGTGAAGGGGGTGAGCTGCTGTTAGGATTAATGGTGACGTCAGATTGTGCCACGCTGGGATAGGTCAGTTGGCCTTACACCACGCTGAGATTGTTGATGATCGTCTGTTACATTCTGTGGGTGCTCGAGATCGTAGCTTTGTCGTATTAAGTTAACTTTATTTGGATTGTTGAAATTTCATAAAAGCAGAATCATGAGATGCTTTAAATTGCTGCGAGACATGTTTCGAGGAGATGAGGGTATTACAACTAGGGTGGGTGAAGAGGCGCCACCAGAGGATACACCGGCTCATTATATGGCGACAAACATGGGACTTCATATTATTATTTGGCTTCAGAATTAGCAAAAGATCACTGAGAAGGAGGGTGCATTGTCATTTCCATGCTGTGGCACTTTCAAGTTAAAGATACTTAATCAGTTGAGGATAGTGATGTTTGATATGAAAACGTTACCTAGACCTACACAGGTTGTGGCACTAATTGCATGGATGCTCGCAGCTCATGCTAAGCAGAGGGATTGCTATCGGGGAAAGATGAAGAAATCAATGCAAGCGTATCAAGAGGCAACATGGGACACTGAGTTGAAGAGATGGAAAGTAGACATGATTGAGGGAGAGAGATTATATCCTGCACTGATGAGGGGTGAGGACGCGATAGCCAGGGGCAGATGGAAACAACGACAGTGACACTAATGACAGCTTGTTAAATGGGTTGTTGGCTGATGGTCCACCCTCTTATAGTCGACAACAGGATGAAAGTGGGACAACTCTCGATAGTACTGTTAACACAAGAGTGCGTCAGCACCAGTAGCCTCAGATCCTGGTGGCGTGGAATTGATATTGATAGAAATGAGGGTAATAGAAAGGAGGGAAGAGGTGAGAACTGGTATGAAAGGGGGCTGAGATCAGTGTAACCATAATGCTGCTTCGAGACTACCGAAGCTCTTACAGAACCGGCCCTGATTGGGCCCATAGCTCCCATGTTATGTTATGTTAATCACACTTATGGATCACAGGGGTAACCTGGGGTGTCCTGGTGCTAAGCACTGCCTGCTGGGGAACATAAAAATGTGTACTACTGGGAAAAAAAGCCATGTCTTCTACCCTTTTCTAAAGGAAAGGAGATCCGGGGCATTCCTGAGATGAAAAGGAAGATCATTCCATGCCCTAGAAGCACAAGTGACAAAGCTCCTGCCTCCCCAATTAACTTTTTTGAATGAGGGGACTAGAACTTGTTTAGCTCCTGTAGAGCATAGCATTCTTCCAGGGATGTACCATTGAAATGTATGCTTAAGGAAATCAGTTCCTGCTCCATTGATGGCCTTGAAGACAGTACAAAGTGCCTTAAAGCGTACTCTTTGTTTAACCGGGAGCCAGTGAAGTTGCCTAAGTTCCTCCTTTACGGAGACAAATTTCAGAGTCCCTGACAACAATCTGGCAGCTGCATTTTGGGCAAGTTGAATCCGATTGATATGTTGTTTTGGGGCATTAAGACATAAGCCATTGCAGTAGTCAAGGCGCGACATTAAAAGGGATGTTACCACTGTCTTAAGGCTTTTTCCGTGAGAAAAAACTTTAATTTTCTTATAATTCTTAGTGCCAGAAAGCAGACTGAGATCACCATACTTATTTGGTCACCCATGGTGAGTTTGTTGTCCACCAATACCCCAACGTTTTTTGCTTTCCTAGTGGGTAAGGGGCAGGATCCAAGGTCTTCCGGCCACCATTCGGGTGTCCACACAAGTGGATTATTTCCAAACTTTATGACCTCGGTCTTGCTAGAGTTTAGTTTTAGACAGTTGGAGGACATAGAGCCCGAGATGGCACTCATACAGTCGTGGAAACGTGTCCCTGTTTCATTTTCCACCCCCTCAGTCAATGACAACACTATTTAAGTGTCGTCAGCAGAGGAGGTGAGTTGGTAGCCAAAGGATCTAATGACTCCTGCCAGGGGTGTCATATAGATATTAAAAGGCGTCAGGCTGAGCCCTGTGGCACCCTGCATGGAAAGGAGACTGTTTTTGATATATTGCCATCCAGGTCCACTGTTTGCAATCTATCAGATAGAAATTATTGCAGGAGCTTCCATGCTCGAGCTTCTATTCCTATGTCAGACAGCCGGTCCATCAACACTTCGTGATGGACCGTGTTGAAGGCTGCGGACAGATCCAACAGGATCAGTATAGCATTGCCTCCCTTGTCTAGGCCTCTCTAATTTCCTCCATGGATTTAATTAGAGCTAACTCAGTGCTGTGGTCTGCTCTAAACCCCTATTGGGATGGGTCAAGGGAGTTATTAGATTGAAGAAACACACTGAGTTGGGTATTCATGGCTTTTTCCAGAATTTTGGCAGGAAATTGGCCTATAGTTGTTGGGATCCTTTGGGTCCAGGGTCTGTTTCTTCAACAAAGGAAGAACAGAGGCCTTCTTCCACATTTTGGGAAACATGGCTGAACTGAATATAGCATTCAGCAGGGGTGTCAGTGCTGTTCCAATAACTTCTGGGATTTGTTTGATAACTCGCACTGGGCAAGGATCAGTGGGTGCTCCAGAGCGAATTGAATTCAGAAGTTTAATCGTTTCTGGTATCTCCAGGGGTGTAAATTGTTCTAAAACCGGTAGAGGGCAGGGTCTATCCAGTCCGTCCATATACAGCCGCACTTGTGCCCTTTTGTCAGCTTGGGTGAACGAGGAGACGATAATTTCTACTTTTTGTTTTAAAAAATCAGCCAGTTGATCACAGAGTGCAGGATTGCTCTGGCTCTTTGGGGACGTTAGGGTTGGCAAGTTTTTTAATAGTTTTAAAAAGTTCTTTCGAGTTGGTTGGCTAATGCTTTTTGCATTGTAAAAAACTTTCTTTTGGCTTCTAGTAGTAACTGTTTATAGATGGTAATGCGGTGTTTATACATTTCCTTGTCAGCACATGCATACCTTTTCCGCCAAGCTCATTCTAATTGCTTACAGGCCAATTTTTTAGATCTACGTTCCTCAGAGTACCAGGGTGCTGAGGGTTAAGCCCATTTGGGGGTCACTTTTTTCTGGGGCAACAAATGACTTAAACACGACAGGGAATGAAAATCAACCACAACACATGGGTACAGAAGAGACACTGCAGGGCAGATGAGCGAACATTAGTGGGAGTTTTGTTCCACTGACTCCTGAGAACGGAAGTACTCCATATGTAGTGACAGCAGACCCTTCCGTAGTTCAGAATAGCTGTCATACTGCAAGACCCCTTCCTGCAAGAAGCACTGATTCAGATCTAACAGAGTGGAGAACACTCCCCAGAGTGCAAAGTAGCACACCTCGAAAGACAGGGGTGACACAGGGAACACCTGACAGTCGGCACATTTTTGATGTCTCAGATTTAGAGTCATGGCTTAGAGACCACAGTAATACTAAGGAGAATCAGAATATGCAAATGAGTCAGTGTACTATAAAATCTGCAGTGAAGGTGAAATTGGTGGATGTGCTGAAGATGAAAGCTGAGTTGGATGAGATAATCAGTGGAAATCTAGCTATTGGCCGGATAGAGGCATACAACCTGATTAATTGCTGTTTATGGTGAAAGATGTTACTAGGAGAGCAAGACAGGCACATGGGAAGCTAAAGGAATTGGCACAGAAATATGATGTAGATCCTACTCAAAGATGTTGCAAAGGAATCACAGACTTGCTTACAGTGACTAGGAAATAGAAGACAAAAGAGTACCTGAATTAAAAACACACATTCGGGAACTGGCGATAGGAATGACAGCATGGAGTATGTTAGACAAATAGGAAGAGAGGTTGTCAAAGAAGAAAAGTGCAAAGAAGGTTACAGGGGAGCCGCCTTGTCCGCGTGGGGCAGGAGCACAGGCCTATCTATTACGGGAAGTTCTAAGTGGGGGTTATAGGCATGTGCCTTGGAGTGGAGGGGATCTTTCTGCATTCACATATGAATTTCCGAAGTTGAGGGAAAAGCCTGTTGAGCGGTATAAACAGTTTGATCGATTTGTGAATATTTCGAAGCAGTTGTGGATTGATTTGAATACGTTGTTTGAAATTGTAGTCCCTAGTGACTTGTGGTCTGCATGCAAGATAGTCACAGAATGGTCTGAGAAGCCAGAGAGGGATCCAGTAACCCATTATCCATTGCCAAAAGTAATGAAAAAATATGATCAGGTGATTACATGGTTGCAATCCAGAATAGCTCCACAAGATATTGATTGGGTCCAAAGTGATTGAATGACCCAAGAGCCCAAAGACACTATTCACACTTACTGTGAAAGGCTGTTACAGGCCTTCAAACAGTACAATGGAATAGACATGGGACAGTTAATGTCCAAGTTTGTAACAGGATTGAGGCCCGTGATTAGTATCATGATACAACAGCATTTAGTCAGTTGGCAGAACAAGGCAGTTGAATAAATTCTGCGTTATGCCATGTAATGTAACAACAAGGTTGACTCAAGACATAAGAGAATGAAAAAGCAATTGATATTGGCACAAATAAGAGACAGGTACAGGCACTGACAGGAAATATTTATTGGGCACAAGCAAATCACCATGCTGGAGTTCAGACGCAGACTAATGGATGGTTGCCAAGACAGAGAAGAGGTAGAGGTATCACCATAGATCCAAAGACAAGAATAGATGTTGCTACGCTGAAGAAGCCCGGCATGTTTCATTTTTGTAATAAGGTTGGGCACTGGAAGTGTGAATGTCAACTTAATCCTGCAAATCAAGAGCAAGGTGGAGAATTTAGTAAGGGACAAAGTGATGTGGCACAGACTGTGACGATGCTGAGATCACAGAATATGGGGGGCCTCAGGGTCATGTAATTCCAGTACCACAACTTCTAATTATATCACAGAGAAATCAAATGTACCACCAAATGTCCCTGATTGAATCTTTTGATGAGTTTGGCCATCAAAGAGGGGAGGAAGAGGAGGAACAGGGGCGGAAGACTATACACTTGGTGAAGTCTTAGAGGTAGACCTGAGAGGACCCTTATGATTGCAGATTTTGATGGTCGCCCAATTACATTCTTGATTGACACTGGTGCTACCCACTCCACTATGAGAAGTGCAGAAGCCCCAAACCTACCCCTCTCAGAATAATCGAGCCAAGTTGTAGAAGTTGCCAACACAAGAATGTCAAATCCTCTAATTGTGGAGATACCTGTGAGGATTGGGTCCTTTTTGGACCATCATCAGTTTATGGTGTTTGACTCCAGTTCTGTGTGTCTGATGGGTCATGACTTGGGTAAACTGAATTGTACAATATATTGCACACTGAAGGAAACTGAACTGCAGACAAATGATGAGGATGTTTGTTTCAAATTGGCAAATCAGTATCCGTATGTCACAATGTTTCCTCTGCTGACGGTGCAGGATATGCCTTTAGACCTTAGGGACACAGTCTCAATGATAGTACGGAAATTCACAGGAAAGAGATTGAACTCATAAAAGGAGTTAAACCTGTCCATATACAGGTCAAGCCATATGCAGAATTACAGAGAACACCTCAGTTCAATTAGACTCCTGAAACTGTGGCGGGTGTCACACCTCTGATTAACTCATGATTGAACAGGGCATTCTGAAAGAGATTCTGGGGAGCCCATGCAATTCTCCTATTATGGGGTTGCAGAAGCCGAGCTGTAAATATCACATTGTCCAAGGCCTCCAAAAGATTACCAATATAGGGGTTCTTTGTTGTCCTGTGGTACTGAATCCATCTGTGATATTGTTCCAAATCCCATGTGAAGCTAAGTGGTTCACGATCTCCCCCAAGCCTTTTTCTCAATCCCACTGCATGAAGAGAGACAATTTTTATTTGCCTTCCGGCTGGGAAATTATGTCTGAACATGGTGTTGTATCCCAGAAGGGTATACTGAAAGACCATCTATCTTTAACAAGATCTTGAAGAAGAATCTTGAGTCCTTAGTCTTGACTCGAAACTCGGTTCTGGTTCAGTATATTGATGATCTTCTGATCGTATCGAATACAAGGTAAGCTTGCAGAAATGACACCATTGCACTAAAATCGATGTGATGGTGAGGTTTCGGGTGGTTTCAGAAGCATTGTGCCACCGATGTGTAAAGTGTCAGCAAATGAATGCAGGGAAAAGTACTGTTGTTACACTGAGTCACATAGGGAAGTCAGGAGGGCCTTTCAATAGGATGCAGTTGGATTTTGTCTAGATGCTCATGTGCAATGGATTGAGGTACATTCTGGATGTGGTGTGCATATTATACCGTAGGGTTGAAGCCTATCCAACTAGGCAGTGTGACAGGCTCACAGTAGCTAAGCTGTTGTTGCGGGAGCTCATACTGAGGTTCAGATTTCAAACTATGTCGGAATCAGACTTAGGAACTCATTTTAATAATGAGGTCCATGAAATTGCTATGTGCCACTTTGCGAGTGGAAAAGGGACTACATTGCAATTACAAGCCTGAGGCTTAAGGAATTGTTGAGCAAGTTAACAGCACCCTAAAGTCCAGATTGGCAAAGGTGTGTGCTTTGATGTCTCTGAATTGGCCCAATGCATTGCCTCTTGTGCGATGAGTCTAAGGAGTATTCCTGATAGAATAAATGCTTTATGGGGAGAGCGATGAGATTGGCTGCTGTGCTTGCCAACATGCTTGTGAATATCTCGTATGATTTGGTTCTTGACTACTGTAAACGATTGGCTGATGTGCTTCATTCTGTGTCTCAATAGGTGGAAGCCGCGACTGCACCAACGTCACGAGATCTCTGTCCATGACCTGAACCATGGAGAGTGGGTGCTAATAAAAATGCATGTGGGAAAGAATTGCCTCAAGCCCCATTGGGGGTGACCCTACCAAGTGAAATTGGTGACTGCGATTTCTGTGAAATATGGTAAGGCACACGACCTGGGTTCATGCCTCATACACCCAAAGAGTTCTGAGCCCCTCTGAAGAAATAGCTTCTCTCCCGGAAGCATTGACAGAAGTGACTGGAGCAGTGGCGTAACGAAAGTTGAGGGGGCCCCCCTACAAAGTAAACAGAGTCGAAAAGTCGTCCACAAAGAATTGAAGCTAACCATATAAACCGCGCATATCACTGTATATAGCTGTGGTTCATTTTTTGTACAGTTTACAATAGTCGACTTTACAACAGTTTGGAAACCGAATATTACTGTCACAAATATGTCACTAATGTTTTAGCTTCCAGTTTTCACTGGGGACACCTCGCACAACTGCTCTTAATTCTTTTGCATATATTGCTTAACAAATATAAAACATAATTGTGATAAAGTGTGACGAAGTTGTGTTTGGTTTCTCTCCTTCTAACATCATCCTAACTCTTTCCATTTCAACTGTACATATACTTATCAGCATAGATTTTTGTATTATCCGACAAGAACCATTGTTTCTAAGAATAATTTAACTGCCCTGGTTCCTTGTGAGTAGGGTCCCCTTGTCCCTTGTTTTCTACTTTCTAAAAGTGACATTTTCAAACTCACAATTAAAAAAACATCTTTGCTAAAAGATGTATTATTTCATTCTGAGTTCAGAGAGCCTAAACTTTATTTCTCATCTTGTCCCAATGGGAAGTTATACTTGTAAGATGTCACAAAGCATTTCCCATTCTATCATATGGGGCAGATAGCCTTTCAATAGTGAAAGACGAAATTGGCAGTATTTCACTATCAGGACATGTCACACATACCAGTACATGTCCTACCCTTCACATACACTGTACCCTGCACAAGGGAGTACCTTGGGACTACCATAGGGGTGCCTTACATGTAAAAAAAGGGAAGGTTAAGGTTTGGCAAGTCGGTGTACTTGCCAGGTCGACATGACAGTTAACAAACTGCACACCGACACTGCAGTGGCAGGTCTGAGATACCTTTACAGGGCTACTCATGTGGGTGGCACAATCAGTGCAGCAGACCCACTAGTAGCATTTGATTTACAGGCCCTGGCACACTCACTGCACTTTACTAGGGACTTACCAGTACATCAAATATGGCAATCAGAGAGAACCAATTGTACCAACAATTTACACAGGGAGCACTTGCCCTTTGACACTGATCAGCAGTGGCAAAGTGCCCTAAGTATCTAAGCCAGCAAAAACAAAATCTAGCACAGCATCACAAATACAGGAGGTAGAGGCAAAAAGCCAAGGGAAACCATGCCAAAGATGCCAACTCTGACAATCAATTAGGCCCTAGTGGACGAAGAATAAATTTAGGGGTTTACATTCAGGGGAAGATGGAGTACGGTTAAGGAAGTCTTATTAACTTGTGTAAATAATTGCGAGTAAATAAAAAGAAAAGAAAAAAACTGAAGAAAATTGCTGGAGGTTTTGCTTAGGAGACTTTTGCATTTTCTGCTTTGTACGAGTGGAGTCTAATAGAGAAAAGAGACTCTGTAGCAGCTGTGTCTCCACTAGAAATGTGTCTGAATCTACTTTATAATGGAGTCTGGAAATCCAAATCAGATAAAAATGTATTATAGGTACACTTGTAACCATTGTAGTGGTAGTGACAGTAGTACTAATTTTAGAAGCAGTTTCAAAATCTTCAGAGGAGGAAACGCATAGGGATAGCATCCCTAGGGTGCACACCTACAGCAGGGGTTTCAAAGAGAGGTAATCTAGGATCAGAGAGACGATTAGTTGCTCAAGGAGGACAGCATCTCTATGTTGATTTGTCCAAGGGCAATTACACATTAAATGCTTATGCTAGTCTTTTATGCAAATACGTAGACACCATGGAAACTAGACTTATGTTTACATGCAATTACACACATCAGTAGAGGAGGAGACACACTCTCTGAAGTATTTGTATACACATACCTGAATAATTATGGCACAAAGAAGACAATTGAAATAATAGAGAATTCTTTTGCACCCACTGCTACGCATCAGTAGGGGATGTATCACATACCATCACCTACCCATGACACATGGGTTGTAGTTTGCTTTTTAGCATGTTTTGTAAGAGGGGTCACTATGAGTATTATTTCTCTAATTATGATGCGGTACTCTCTGAAGTACCTGTATACAAACACCTGAATACTTATGGCACAAAGAAGACAGTTGAAATGATAGGGAACTATTTTGCAACCACTGCTATGTTAGACACCGCTTATGCTCATTGACACAATTTAACCTGTACATTACCTTCTATTGAGAAAAAAATTATAGAACAGGTAGAAGATAGATTTAGAGTTGTAGTTAGTGAGGGGAATAAACCTTACAATTTTCCTCACTGGACGAAGGAAGAATTGGGTCATTGTGCTGCAGGGAGTTCAGGACCATCAGCTTTGGAATGGCAACACAGGGGGAGACCATGTATTCAGCAGGCTAAGAGCAGATATAGCTCTGTGTTTATGGGAAAAAGCGAGTGCGGTCATACAGTTTTGGTCCATGGTCCATGGAAGATGTTTTTAGACTACACTGCACATTGTATATCAGGAGACTTTGTGTGTAGGAAGAAGGCATATTTGAGACTGCCTAGCAAATGACATGGTACATGTTAATTAGCTGTGTTGTTTCCTAAAATACACCACGTGGAGGATTTAGAAGATCGTGGAGGAGAAGTGAAACTTAGACAGAAACATGAAGTGACGTTGTAGGGGGCATTTTTTGAGCTATGATTCCAAGTTTAGGGGTAGTGTTGAATGACATTAAGATTAAAAACTTGTCTATAATAGTTGATAAGCTATCTACCAACACTGCTACAACCCTATTGCTAATAGCTGGTGAAATGGCTTTGGCCAGGGCTATGGTGATGCAGAATCGACTTGCTTTATATGTTTTACTCAAACAAGAGGGTGGAGTCTGTTGGATGCTGCAAGTCCAACAGTGTTGTACTTATATCCCTGACAAGAGTAAAAATGTACAGAAGTATATAAGTAATATTACTGAGCTACATCAGGAGTTGAGAGATTTAGCTGCTAAAGGTGTTTGGAATAAAGTTGGAGAAGGATTTGGTGCAATTGGAAAGTGGTTTACAAACTTAGGGAGTGGATTGTTCGGTTATATTGTGCAGTCAATATTGATTGTTATTATCTGCATCATTATCTTGATCGGCATGGTAAGGGGATATAAGTGGCACAAAGCAAGGCAAAGGGAAAGAGATCAGAGGGAAAAAGACAGGAAGATAGCGAGGCTGCAAGACAACTATTACAATAATCTGAAGCATATGAAGTAGTTCAGACAAAGAAGAATGGTGACAAAATATGTTTAGATCAGTCCATCTGATTAAAATTACCTAAATGTTCATCGGATAGGTTTATATGATGAGTTAGGATAGTTATTGTGATTCATTTACGTCATCAGAGGGGGTACTGATAGAGCGGAAATTCATAACCAACATGGGGTACTTGGTAGGAGTGCAATGTAATCGCTAGTAGTATGCACTCACCTATTATTCAGTGTTTTGTTGAAGCTATATGTTAGAAGAAATGTGAACCAATTAATATGTTCTGGTGAAATTTAATACGATCCAGTGTGAAGCTTAACAATTCATAGAATTCGTGCTGAAACATATAACGATGTAACATGCTTAAGTAGACCTCATTAGTGGTGTGACGCACTGACATATTAAATTAATTTTTAATGTTTCTTAGGCTAATGATGTGGATGAAATAATCATCCTAACATGAGTTAGTGAGCGTTTCTATTGAAGATGCTAATGATTCAAGGAAATATTAACGTCAATAACAAAGTTTTCTTTATTATTTTAGCATAAAAGTACATTTTGGAATGTTCACGTTTCTGAAAATAATGTTTAGATTCTCATGCAAGTCTTGAAATATGTTATTTGTTTCCATATTTTGCATTGCAGGTGGACTAACACTTGTTAGTAAAGAGTAAGGGTATTGTTTTCATTATATAGTTGAAGAATGAAGGAGTTACAGTTAGCTTTGCCTGGCGAAGATAAGGTAGAGGGAGGTGGTTTCATACGGGAGAAGGAGAAAAGACAATGGATGAACTGTTGTAGAGGGCCGTACATGGAGAAGGCCGTGGAAGGAATCGGCATCATGGAACCTTTTGTGGCTGAGCCTGCTGTAGAGTACGTGTGAGAAAAGCATTTGGTTGTTGACCTGGATTATTGTGTAGCCATCTATTGAGTTACCCTGGATTCTAAATTGAATTAAGAAACTTTGCTCCCCTTTACACTTTCATGTTGCTATAAAGAACCATTGAAGGATCGTCATTGAAGAAGATGTGGACAAATGGGCCCAGGCCCTTTCACTCTCTTATATCATATTACACTACTGTATATGTATTCACTTAATAAATGAATGATATGGAAATCAAGCTTGTCCTGTGCTGTTGTTCTCAAATTATTTTCTACCTAGTTAAGTTGTAATGAAATCATGATATTCACCCCTTCACTGCTAGGCCTTCCCCCGTGCTAAGCCTTTTTTTGAGCTATTTGGGGTAGTTTGCGCTTAGGGCCCTGTAACTTTTTGTCCACAAAAGGTATCCAAGCCAAATTTCGGTCCTTTCCTTCCAACACCTTGAGGATTCTGAGGGTACCCATGCTATGTAGATTGTCCTGGAGGTAACCCAGAAATTAGCCAAAATACAGCTACATTGTGTTTTCAAAAAATGGGGAAAAAGTGCTGCAGCAGAAAGCTCTGGATTTTTCCCTGTAAATGGCCTCAAACAAAGGTGTTTGTAGTGCTAAAATCACCGTCTTCTCCGTTTTCAGGGGCAGGCAGACTTTTGTCAGAAAACCAAACTTTCCTCACAGTTTTGGCATTTTACTGGAACATAGCCTATTTTTGCTACTTTTGTGCTCTCAACCTCCTTCCAGTTAGTGGCAGAAATGGGTGTAAAAGCAATAATGGTTAATGGAAACCTATGCATTTCTGAAAAGTAGACACATTTTTGAATTCTGTAAAGGGTCATTTGTGTAGATTCTTCAAGGTTTTTTCAATAGAAACTAACAGTTGAAATTAAAAAATATTGAAATTGAGTTGAAAAAACAGCCTTTTGTGTCACTGTTTTCACCTGTAACTTCTTTTATATGTGACCGTGTTTTTTAAAAAGCAATATACCTTTACATCCGCTGAATCATTCTTGTTTCGGGGATATTTAGGACTTGTAGGTTCACCAACAACCTGGGGAACCCAGAGCCAATAACTGAGCTGCGTCTTTCAATGGTTTTTCATTGTGGACCGAGTATATGGCAATTAATTTGGTAAAATATAAAGAGTGAAAAACAGGTACCAAGGAAACCTGTATATTTCCGAAATGGGAACAAAATATAAAGTTTATAAGCAGTGGTTATTTTCACATCTCCAAAATGGTGGGTACCCATACAAGCATGTGAATTAGAAGTCACTATTCAAAATGACTTCTTTTTTGCAAATTGTCTTACATTTGAAAAGCAGATATGCAAAGAAAGTCAATTGATAATAACACTTGTTCTACTATTCTGCATTCCCCTAAGACTCCCGCTAAAAATGCTACCTCAGTTGTATGGGTAGGCCTAGGGCCTGCGACAGGAAATGGCCCATCACATTGTTCCAGTGAAAACTGACCCTTTTTTTTTAATGTGCCTAGCTGTAGAGTTCGAACCCTAGCTCTGCCCACACCTAGGGAAACCTAACAAATCTGTAGATTTTTTTTAACTAGGCACGCAGAGCAATCCAGGATGGGGTGACTTGTGTGGCTCTAAACCAGGTTAAGTTACCCAGATTCCCTTGCAAACCTAAAATTTTGTAAATAAAAAAAAACACATCTTCCTCACAGTTCGGCAATGGAAAGTTGTGGAATCTGCGTAGATGAACAAACTTCCACGCAACCAGCATTCCCCAAAGCCTCCCAATAAAAATGGTACCTCACTTGTGTAGGTAGGCCTAGTGCCCGCGACAGGAAACGGACCACTCAGGGGAATCCAGGACGAGGTCACTTGTTTGGCTCTCACTAGTTTCTGTTACCCAGAATCATTTGCAATCCTCAAACTTTGTAAAACAAAACACATTTTTCTCACATTTCTGTGATGGAAAGTTCTGGAATCTGCGTGGATCCACAAACTTCCACCCACCCAGCATTCCCGTATGTCTCCCGATAAAAATGGTACCTCACTTGTGTGGTTAGGCCTAGTGCCCATGACAAGAAACTGACCAAAACGCAACATGGAAGCATCACATTTTTCCAGTGAAAACTGACCTTTTTTTTGCAATGTGTCTAGCTGTGGATTTCGAACCCTAGCTCTGCTGGCTCCTAGGAAAACCTAGAAAATCTATACATTCTTTAGACTGGACACCCAGGGGAATCCTGGATGGGGTGACCTGTGCGGCTCTCACAAGTTTCTGTTACCCAGAATCCCTTGCAAACCTCAAACTTTGTCAAGAAAAACACGTTTTCCTCACATTTCTGTGATGGAAAGTTCTGGAATTTGCATGGATCCACAAACTTCCACCCACCCAGCATTTCCCAAAGTCTCCCGATAACAATGGTACCTCACTTGTGTGGGTAAGCCTTGTGCCCGCGACAGGAAACGGCTTAAAATGCAATGTGGACCCATCGCATCTTTCCAGAGAAAATTGACCCTTTTTATGCAATGATATGCATAGCTGTGGATTTTGAACGCTAGCTCTGCCGGCACCTAGGGAAACCTAGCAAACCTCTACATTTTTTAAAACTAGACACTTATGGGAATCCAGGATGTGGCTCTCACCAGGTTCTGTTACCCAGAATCCCTTGCAAACCTCAAACTTTGTGAGAAAACCACACATTTTCCTTACATTTCTGTGATGGAAGTTCTGGAATCCACGTGGATCCACAAACTTCCACCACCCAGCATTCCCCAAAGTCTGACGATAAAAATGGTACCTCACTTGTGTGGGTAGGCCTAGTGCCCAGGACAGGAAATGGCCAAACACACAATGTGGGCCCACCAAATTTCTCCAGTGAAAACAAACCCTTTTTTGGCAATGTGCCTAGCTGTGGATTTCGAACACTAGCTCTGCCGGCACGTAGGGAAACCTAGCAAACCTTTACATTTTTTAAAACTAGACACCCAGGGGAATCAAGGATGGGGTGACTTGTGAAGCTCTCACCAGGTTATGTTACCCAGAATCCCTTGCAAACCTCAAACTTAGTAAAAAATAAATAATTGTTCCTCACATTTCTGTGATGAAAAGTTCTGGAATCTGGTGGATCCACAAACTTCCACCCATCCAGCATTCTCCTAAGTTTCTCAATAGAAATGGTACCTCACATGTGGGGAGGCATAGTGCCCGCGGCAGAGAAGGGCCCAAAACATCAAATTTTCCTATCGCAAAACAACCTGGTTTTTCAAGGGGGTCACCTGCGTTTTTGGTCCCAGAGTCAGTGGCCATCTAGAGAAACCTACCTAACCCAGACATTTCGGAAAACTAGATAGACAGGCAGTCCAGGGAGGTATGGCTTGCGTGTATCCCCCAACGTTTTCCTACTTAGAATCCCCTGCAAACCTCAAATGTAGCTAAAAAAAAAAATGTTCTCACTTTTCTGTGTGGTAAAGTTGTGGGATCACTAGGCTGACACACATTTCCTACCACCCAGCCCTGGTCTCCCAATAACAATGGAACCTCACTTGTGTGGGTGGGCCAAGTAGTACCTGCAGCAAGGAAGGGCCCAAAACGTATTGTGGAGAAATCAAAATTACCTATCACAAAACTACCTGGTTTTGCACGGGGGTCACCAAAGTTTTTGGTCCCGGTCTTGGGGGCCATATAAGAAAACCTACCTAACCTAGACGTTTCTGAAAACTAGACAACCGGGGTAATCCAGGGCGGTATGGCATGAGTGGATCCCATAACGTTTTCCTACCCAGAATCCCCTGCAGACCTCAAATTTAGCTAAAAATACCGGGGCAGATTTATGTTTCCTGGCGCATCCCTGCAAATCAGCAGGGATGCGCCAGGAAAGATGCGTCACGCAAGTTTACCCTTGTGCCACCACAGATGCACCGCATTTACAATGCAGCGCATCATGACGCAGGATAAACAGATGTGTGACGCATCTGATGGCATAAGGGCGGCGCATTGCTGGAGTCGCGTCCCAAGCACGACGCAACTCCAGCAATGCTCAGGGGCTGCCCATACCGAACATGCTGCGTCATGCCTTACGCCTGCTTCAAGCAGGCGCAGGGTTTTGACGCAGCAGCGTCGGAAAAGTGACTCAGTGAAATCTTGTAAATTTCACTGCGTCACTTTTCCGAGGCTTTTTCCGACGGAACACCCACCCTGCATACATTAAACCTGACGCAGGTTTAATGTAGCGCAGGGCTTTACAACGTGACGCATCTCCCTAGATGCGTAACGTTGTAAATAAGGCGCAACATGGCGCATGGTTTATGCCGCCGCTGCGTCACAGAAGTGACGCAATGGCGGCGTAAATGTCTCGCAAGGGGCTTGTAAATCGGCCCCACCAAATTTTCTCACTTTTGTGTGTGGAAAAGTTGTGGGATCACTGGGCTGACACAAATATCCTACCACCCAGCGTTCCCGCAGGTCTCCTGATAAAAATTGTATCTTACTTGTGTGGGTGGGCCCAGTACCCGCGTCAGGCAAGGGCCCAAAACCTATTGTAGAGACATCAACATTCCCTATCACAATATGACCTGATTTTGCAAGGGGGTCATCTGCTTTTTTGGTCCCGGCCTCGGCACCCAGACATGTCTGAAAACTAGACAGCCGGGGCAGTCCAGGGGGGTATGGCTGTGTGGATTCCCCTAAAATGTAGCTAAAAAAGCAGATTTTCATTGCATTTGTGTGTGGGATCACCCCGCCAGTAGAAATGTCCTGCCACCCAGCATGCCCCTTGGTCTCCGAATAAAAATTATACCTAATTTTTGTGGGTGCCCAATGCAGAGTTAGCCTAAAAATCCACATATATAAAAAAAATAGCGCTTAGAACTCGAGGTGCTATCCCCTCAATCCCTATGTTTTTGGCCTTTCCCAGTCACAGGACATAGGCCCACCCACAGAAGTGAGGTATCATTTCACTCAGGATACCGAGGGGGATTGCTGGGTGGTAGGACATTTGTCCCAGCATGGTGATCCAACAGAAACAAGTGAGAACATTTTTATTTATTTAGCTAAATTTGAGGTTTGCAGGGGATTCTGGGTAGGAAAACATTGGGGAATCCATGCAATCCATACCTCCCTGGACTCCACTGGCTGTCTAGTTTTCACAAATGTCTGGGTTAGGTAGGTTTCCCTACATGGCCGCGAAGCCCAGGACCAAAAACGCAGATGACCCCCTTTCAAAACCAGGTTGGTTTGTGAAAGCAAATTTTGATGTCTCCACAATAAGTTTGGGTTCTTCTCTGCCGCAGGTACTTGGCCCAACCACACAAGTGAGGTACCATTTTTATAGGGAGAATTGGGGAAATTCTGGGACGTAGAAAATTTGTTGTTTCTTTCTAAAGCGTGAAAATTATGACACAGTATTGCTAGGAAAATCTGATAGTCACATTTTGAGCTTTGCAGGACATTGCGGGTAAAATAAGTTGAGAGAGACATCACTATGTACTTCCCTGGGTGTCTAGTTTACTAAAATATCTAGAGTTAGTACGTTTTTCCTAGACGGAATGTACACCCTGCGAGAGAATGACAGAAAGACAAATAATACTGCACAACCATCTATTCCTCAAGCACACACACATACTGGTTGGATTTGGCACGAGGGTGAGTGATGGTACAGTATATAAAATGTTATTAACAAGAGATTTCACAAAAATGAAATGCACTGTTAATAATTGAAAGGACAAGAAACTAAACCAGTGACTCACAGCTCGTGAGCTGTAAAGCCACGACAAGGTACCAACCAGGCCATTCACACACCTTTCATACGTGTGACACATATAAAACCATTCACACCGCCAGCCGCGGGCATATCACATTACAACACTCATATCAGCAGACAGCGCCATTCAAGGGCCCATCACTTTCCCATGACCAGATGACTGATACAGTAACCACACCGGCTGATGGATTGTGTGCACTGGTATTTTGCTACCAGTGTGTGTAGTGACCAGCAGCAAGTCACTACTAATCCACTGCCAGCCGAGCACCAGTCCACGCACACCACCAGCCAAGTGCCAGTTCACACACACTGCCAGCCAAGAGCCAGTCCACGCACACTGCCAGCCAAGTGCCAGTCCACGCACACCACCAGCCAAGCACCAGTCCATGTACACCGCCAGACAAGTGCCAGTCCATGCACACCACCAGATAAGCACCAGTCCACACACACTGTGAGCCAAACGCCAGTCCATGCACAATGCCAGCCAAGCGCCAGTCCACACACACGCCAGACAAGTGCCAGTCCACACACACCGCCAGTCAAGCACCATTCCACGCACACCGCCAGCCATGCGCCAGTCCATGCACACAGTCAGCCAAGCGCCAGTCTATGCACACCTCCAGCCAAGTGCCAGCTCACACACAGCGCAAGCCAAGTGCCAGTCCACACACACTGCCAACCAAGCACCAATCTACACACACCACCATCACATTCAGGGTTTTTTTCGACAAAAAAGAAAACACAAACAAATTGTAAGTAGCTATAAATCTGCAAACACAAAAGCTGAGACTAAATACATTTCACTAATGGCAACCTTGAAACTGTACAAAAAATATGAAACAATAACACAACACCAGGATTAGAGAAGCTTGGGCAGCTGACATAGAGCAACCGCTCACAGATAAAGTATGGGAAGGGTGTTGTAAACAAACCAAGCTAGCTACAACCATAGACACAAACTACTCCACTTTAAGATACTTAGGAGAACCTATGTCACACCACAGCAGATGGTCAGGATGAATAATACCAACTTTACGCATTGCCCCAAATGCAATTTGCAGGCGGCATCATTTATACACATGACTTGGTTGTGCAATATAATAAATACCTATTGGCAAGATATATACAGACTAGTGCAGCAAATGATTGAGACGCAGCTGACAATTTCCCCATTGATAGCGTTGATGGGCTATGTGGACTCGCTGCCCAAAAGCACGCGCAGATTCTTAGCCATAGCAATGCTCCTGGCAAAGCGCGAAATAGTCATCCACTGGGGCACTAGACAAAAAACCAATGTTAAAAGCTGGCTTAAGAACATGTCATATTGTGACACCACGAGCGAATTATATGCTAAACTACATCCGCCTACATCCCAACCTAAGGACATATGGAAGACCCTAAGGGAATACCTCCGACTTCAGGAGGAACAGTACACACAACCCAGCCAAGGGAGGCAGGAGGCAAGCCAAGGGGTATAATTAATGGGGAAGATCTGCAGATCTTTAAAGGGGGACAATGCACCCACAGTAACACGGGTGCTAACGGCCAGAGATAGGACACAGGGGTAGAGGAGTGGGGGAAACATGTAACATACAATATAAGTGATCAGCAGCTATAACGGAGAAGACGATATATCCGTTTACATGTGCCTGTAGTATTATAATTATGGACCTGCGGAAAAATGTACCTGCATATTAATGTATCATTATTAACAAAATGATAAATTAATAAATGTAACTCAAATATATAAAATACAGACCACGCAGTTCACTTAACCACTCATGGATGCTCCCGAAAATTATTTTGTGTGGTACATTCTAAAACAAGAAAGCACACACAGCGCAGTGTTAGAAGGACAGTTGGGCAGTACATATGAGTCTCCTACCGCGTACCTCTTTGGCAACAGGCTCTACATTTCCTACTGGGAAATTCTTTTGTGGGCATCAGAGTAATGTGATCAGGAAAGTGGTGATCTTTCAATTCAGCCACATACTCCACCACATCAACTCTAGGAACACTTGCCTGTTCCACGAAAGCAAGGCTGCCTATCACAGACTCCTGAAACTTAACAAAAGTCATTGTTGACTCAGAACAACAACCCTTCAATACAACAAAAGGCATTAAAGGTTGCCAAGTGGAAAAGATGGATAGCCAACTTCTTATACCAAATGTAAGCCTTACGAAGAGCAGTGTAAGGTTCCAACCTCTGATCTACTCAATCAACACCACCCATGTGCCTATTATAGTCTGAAATGCACACAGGTTTGCGCACTTCAGCAACCTGACCCGAAACAGTCATAGGTGAAGTGTTTTCATCATGGATGGTAGTCAACATGTAGACATCTCTCCTGTCTGCAAACTTCACAGCTTTTAGTTCTTCACTACGCAACACAATGCACTGTCCCCTCTCAAGCTTTTGACAAGTTTTTGGGGGAAACCTTTACGATTAGAGCAGACTGTGCCACAAGCAACAGTGTCCACTTTCGCCAATGCCCTGAACAACTGTACACAAGGGTACAAGTTACCTACATATAAATGGTGACCTTTGTTAAAAAGTCCTCTACCTCTACCACACAATTTTCTCAGTTGCTCCAAAAGTGGACGGACATCCAATTGTGTACACCCTGTAATTAGAGACATATCTAGTCCTACTGTCACACAGCATATACATCTTAATTCCATAGCGTGCCCTCTTGCTAGTAATATACTGCCTAAAAACCAAGTGGCCCTTGAACAAGACGAAAGACTCATCCACTGTTATTTCTTTCCCTGGAGCATAGATCTCAGAAAATCGATCTACAAAGTGATCAATGACAGGCCGAATCCTAAAAAGACGATCACAATCAGGGTGATCTTGTGGCAATGCCTAACCCATTATAGACAAAATGCAGCATCCGAAGCAGATACTGATCACGACTCATGATTGCGAGAAATATAGCAGTCGCCATCAAGGAACAAGTAGACCAATATGAAGACATTGGTGGCTTCCTTGCCAAGCCCATCAAAAAAGTTAAACCCAAGAACTTCTTCAACTCTTCCAGATTTGTGGGAGTCCACCGGGTAGCTCTAGAGTGGGATCCAAGTCTGGTACTGTTGTCTCTCAAATACTGTTCAGCATACAAATTAGTCTGCTGAACAATCTCCACCAAAAATACATCATCCATAAACAACTAAAAAAAATTATAGGCAAAAAGTTTTCAGTATCCACTCTACACCCTGGAATACCAGTAAAGTCTGTCAATGCGGGCTGCACCATGCCTGGGCCAACCCAGAGGTCATCTCTTCCAATGGGAAGCCTTGCAGCTCCAGGCTGCAATCCAGATGCTTCTTTGTGCACTATCGGCACATCAATGTCCTCATCTGAAACAGGCACTTCATCTGCACTAAGAGTGGCTTCATCATCCGATGATTTCTCATTGACAGAAAACTCACTGCCAGAATCTTCCACTCCCTCCTCTGCCTCAGATGCAGAGTCAGTCTCTGAACCATGGTGAGAGGAAGACTCAAAAACCATCCCTTCAACCTACTGAGCAGTAATCCTGTGGCTAGCCATAATCCTTACAAAGAAAGGAGACTTCACAAACAAGTCAACAACAACCAACACTGTGCAAAATAAGTAATAAACAAAGTAATAAACAAAGTGTGGATTTATCACAAAGATCTATATACTCAAAAACTATATGACTCACTTGCCAAAAATAGCTCCACTCACCAGCAACTACTCTGCAGAAACACAGCAAAAACCAATGATATCCCACTAGAAAGAAAAAACAAAATCAATTCCTTACAAGACAACAAAATACACATCGAGCACAAATGCAAAAAGATTTTAACTCTCAAAAAACACAGAAGCCAAACATACTGCTATTATTACACCATTTACAAAAAACACATTCATACAGGCAAATGAAACTTGTTCAGAGTAAATAGTACAAAAAACGTTTTCGTACCAAACACATGCAACTACACAAACTGCAGAACCACCAGTGTTGAAACCACAACCTAAAATAGCAAAAGCTTTGAACTAGAATAACATGGAGAAATAAAACATTACAATTGCAATTCACAAGAAATACAACAATTAACATAATAACACGTCATGTCACTACCCAAATGGCCAATCTGTCAGATGTGCCTTTAAATAGGGCCGGCAAAAAACACATTGGGAGGGTGATCCTTGCCCACGGGATCTGGTGAGGTTTTCTGCCAGGCCGATCTATCCTTGGGGGTGGGGGGGGAAGAAAACAGAAGACAGTACTTTGACACCTTTGGAAGCGACCCTTGCCCAAGGGGCCGCTACCATTTGCAAAACACATAGATCCCTGGTGCCTAGTGGGGTTTTATGCCAGCCCCCAAAAACAGGCAGATCTGTCCCCAGGGTGGCAGAAAATACATACAGATAATTTACCCCCGTGGTAGCGACCCTTGCCCAGGGGGTCTCTTCCATTACACTTAAAAAGTGTTCCTGGTGACTAGTGGGGTTGTCTGACCCCCGGGGGCAGAAAATACATTAAGATAATTTACCCCCCTTAGAAGTGGCCATCAGGAATAAACAATAATCCCTGGTGCCTAGAGGGGGTTTCTGCCAGGCAGTAAATCCTAGCACATGATTCTGTACGAAAAATGTCTATTAATACCTGGCTCAAGCTACTGCAGTTTAATTTCTTGCACCACAGATAACCCTGGAACATCTACACAACACGATCCCCAGCGTAGCACGCAAGTGTCCTAGTTGTGGAAACAAACCGAGACCAACTTTTACTGCATGGTGTGGTCAAGCTGTGTGCTGAAGCACTGTTGGCAAATGGTCACTGAACAATTCAGTGCTTGGACTGATGGAAGTATACAGTTCACTCCCAAAGCATGCCCTTTTGGCCTACTACCAAAGCTGCACACAGACAAACCAATAACCAAATGTATTGATCTGGCTTTAGCTCTGTCTAACCAAGCTATACCTGTGTCCTGGTGATCATCCCAAGTCTGAGGTGTGGAGGTATACACAAGCTGAAGAAGACGCCAGCATATCTGGTCAGAACCTCACCTGTACACAATCACCAACGTGTAATTGGGACCATGTACTCCTGACCATATACACCAAGTGTGATGGAATACTACCATAATCCCATCACCAAAGCACCAAAATACATGCCAAATGTATTAGCCAATCGAATAAACAGCTAAACTAAGTATGCTTTGCAGCACAATTCTAATCTCAGTCCTTAAGGACCACCTAAAGTATTCACATTACATTACATGTTACAAATTCTGCATTGTTACAGCATCTGGAATTGGTACGATTGTAAATATACATTGGAATGTCGAGTGTGTATATGTGGGTATAGTCACGCTCTCCTCTGATAAGGTAGTGGAATAATTTAATTATGCCATCTTTGTTTTAGAATCAGACTACGAGTTACATGCATTCTTTTAACAACCATAGAATAACGTTTCAGAAAAAAAACAATCTTTGATGCAGCATGGGAGAGTAGGAGCTTTGTTCTCTTATTTTGTAAACCCAGGACCCTTCACTCTCTTATCTTGATAACCTCATAATTCCTCCTCTAGTTGTCTCCTCCGGTTGTCTCGTCTGGTTGTCTCCTGGGCCCAGAGGTGTCTCATTGCCCCTTGCTTGAATAGTTGCTTCTTTACATATCTCACCTATATTACTACTATGTTTTGGTTCTGTATTTTCCCCTGCCACTCCTTTACTACATTTAATTCCCCAAGGATGCAGGCTACTGAACGCTAGCAGCACGGAGGGCAATGACCAAAATAAAGCATCCGAAAGTGAGGAGGAAACAATGGGAGATTAGCATGTGTTTTAGCCATGAAAAGATTACCCTAAGTTTTCATGATGCGGACACAACTAGCTCTGCACAAAGTCAGTGGAGCTTTCAAATCCCAGCCCCCCCACTCACCCACCTACTCCCAAGGGTTTTAGCCTAATAAGAAGAATTGTGTTTCAAGTCTCATAAGAATTACATTTAATTTACTCATCAAAATAACAATGTGAATGAGATCTATCTCTTTCCCTTTCTCTCACACAAGGCGGGGCAGGTGGGTCACTAGGAAAAAAAGACAGACCACATGTTTGAGTAAGTTGTGAAGTATTCATCCTGCGGGGGAGCAGGCAGCACACATGTCTAGTGCACCTGAAGGGATGTCATACCTACCTTAGGGGTACATTAATTGCATAATAATGGCCTAAAGGGGGGGGGGGGGGGGAAGCTGTGTGTCACACAAAAAAGGCAAGCACATAAGGCCCATCCTTGACATGGTATCCCCCTTAACTTTTTGCATTCAACCCTCCTGTTTTGCTGACTTTGATTTTGCTGGACTTAGGACTCTGCACACTTTGCCACTGCTAACCAGTGATCACTCCTTCAAACATTTGTAGAATTGGCATATACCCAAGTGATGTATTTAATGTACTTGTAAGTCTCTAGTAAAGTGGGACTACATGTACCCAGGGACTGTAAATTGAATGATACAAGTGAGCCTGCAGCAATGATTGTGCCACCCACTTGAGTAGCCCTTTAAACCTATCTCAGGTCTGCCATTGCAGCCTGTGTGCGCATTTTGAAACTGCCATGTCGACAAATACACCTTTTTACTTATAAACCTATGGCTATTCGGATAAGATGCCTTCACCTGGGCCGGAAGGGTAAAGAGGAATCCGTAGGAGGGATACGTCCTCCCAAGTTATATACTTAACCAAACTGAAGTATCCCTCCTGGGATAGAGACAGTTGGGGGACTAGCTAGGTTCCTGAAGCACCAACCGCTCAAGTGCCAGAAAGGAGGCAATTCCTTTTTATAAAATAACCCTCACACACTCTAGTAGTGTCATGCTTCATCATCGGGTTCACCCTGACTCCTAAAGGTCAGGGTGGTCTCGACCATATCACAGGGAGCACTTAAGAGAAGGAAGCCAGGGGTCTAAAGATTAAAAATTCTCCTGCGACTCCAGGTATCCCTTTATTTCAGGAATTGCAGGGGATGTTAAAAAATAAAAAAAAGCCGGAGACACGGACCGATTAGTTGAGGCAGCGGGGCAGGACCTTTGAAGAAATTTTGACTTCAAGGCCTCCCCCCTCATACCGCAGTCTCTTGAGACGCTTAAAAAACCTCCAAATAGGATGGTTTTTGAAACACTACGGGACTGAATAAAAAGATACGTTTTCTTGTTACCTGTTCACATGAGTGCAGCTTTCTGCTCTCCAAAAAATAGGACACATTCCTAGTTCTCAACACCAGGGAGGAATATATATATTTTTGCCCTGAAGAATGTCCAAGACCCGTCCGGGCCGATTTTGAAGGACTCAAACATGTTGGCATTAGGGTCATAGGACCATAAATTCCTGGTTGACCCCTCTTTTTTATTTTTTAACATCCCCTGCGATTCCTCTAATAAAGGGATACCTGGAGTCGCAGGAGGATTTTCATCTTTAGACCCCCTGGCTTCCTTCTCTTAACTGCTCCCTGAGATATGGTCGAGCCCACCCTGACCTTTAGGAGTCAGGATGAACTCGATGATGAAGCATGACACTATTAGGGTGTGTGAGGGTTATTTTATAAAAAGGAATTGCCTCCTTTCCCTCGCTTGAGCGGTTGGTGCTTCAGGAGGGATACTTCGGTTTGGTTAAAAATACACCTTTTGCCAGGCCAAAATCGTCCTTTTTAGTACATATAAGTCACCCCTTGGGTAGGACCTGAATACCCTAGAGGGCAGGGTGCAGTGTATTTAAAAAGCTGGACATGTACTTGTAGTTTTACATGTCCTGGTAGTGAAAAACATCTAAATTTGTTTTTCATTAATACAAGGCCTACCTTTACCACAGGATGGCATTGGAGTTATCTTATTACATTATATAAGCTTTAACTTCCTAATCGGAAGAGGTAAACAGTTCATGTTTGGAGTCTTTGGAATTGTAATGAAAAATCCTCACTTATGGTAAAGTGAGATTTAAAATTACACTTTTGAAAATGCCACTTTTAGAAATTTGGCCTTTTCCTGCTTTGGCAAATTAGTGCCTGATACCTATCTCTGGGTCACATGACTGGGTGTAGCTGACATTTGACTTTGTGTTTGCTCCTAGACAACCACACACAATGGAGAACTTAGGTGTGCATGGATGGTCCATCACTCACATGATGGGAGGGCAGAGCTGGGCACAGCCTTGCTTACAAAACATGAGGTGCATGCACCCTGTAGTTAGTCTGAACCAGGCCAGGGAAGGTGGAAACCTGTGCATTTCAAAGGAAAACCTCTACAAACTTCACCCACTTCAAAGGAGGCACCTGGACCTCCTGGACCTCATACACCAACTCTTCAGTACACTTCTGGACCTGTGGGAACTCTGACAGGAAGAAGGACTGCTGTGCTGCTGAAGGGACTGCCACTCCACTGGACGACTAATTCCTTGATGGACTACTGCCTTGCTGGACTGCTGCCCTGCTTTCTGATTCAGAGGGAATGGACCTGCATGTGAACCCAGGACTCACAGACTGACTCCAAAGGCTAGTCAGCCTGCCTCCTGCAACAGGGACATGAAAAGGCTCACAACCACCTGAATCAGCACCCAGATTTAGCTGAAAAAAGTCCCTGGCCCAAAGTCGAGCCCCTAAGGTCAAGGACCCTTGGTGTGGCCTCATAGAGACTGAATTGAGATGTGTGTGTTCTTTGCGACCACGAACAGGCCCGTTGGTGCCCAAACCTTGTCACTCACACACCCCACCAATGCAAAGTTCAGTGAACCAGTACAGCTTCGACAGCTAGTGGAGACTGCCACCATGAAGCTACAGCCCACCCGCTTGCAACAACAACATGATCTTCGCACTGCAGCGAGGACCATCTGCAACGCCAGGCCTGCTCTTAGCACTACATCAATGACCATCTGCGACGTTTCTCTGCTCGTGGTGGCCTCCTCCACCGAGAATGGGACTTTTTGTGCTGGACTGAGACGGGACCTTTTCAGCAGGATTAACCTGGTCCCTGTATCCGACCCGCGGTCCATCGCAGTCGGACTGAATTTGTGATTTTCTCCCGGTCTTGCGCGACTAGTTAGCCACGAGTGGCGCTTTTGGGTTTTTTAGCACTATTTTCACTCTTTAAAATTCCATATCTCCGGATTTACTGATTTGATTTTTGTCATTTTGGTCTTGATTTATTTATTACGTTTTGCTCTATTTATCTTTTTTCTATTTTTCTTGTTGTGGGGTTTTGTTTGTATTGTGTTTTCACTTTATCACTGCTTGAACTGCTGCGTAAATACTTTACACATTGCCTCTAAGTCAACCCTGACTGTTGTGTGCCAAGCTACCAGAGGGTTAAGTGCAGGTTAATTTGGGCTTTGTTTGTGCCTCACCCTGATAAGGATTGTGGATGCTGCTTGAGAAGCATTCCACCCCCCTTGACCAGTAACCCACTTTTTCACAGCTCACATAAGATTTTTCCCTGCACAAAAAGAATCAGAAAAGCATTGTGGAAATTAAAGACAGACAATGATGCTCATGTCAGTCAGAGAGCAAATGATGGACCACCCTATGTCACCTAGTGTGGCGGCACCAATTGCACTGCCCTAATTAAAGACTCTGACGCTGCCACTGCTCTTAGAATTCCCTGGGTAGCATCTTAAAAACCAAAGAAAACAAGAAATCCACAAAAAAACTAGAGCCTCTACTTCCACTCACTCTTATGGCCACCCCTGCAGGCCCATGCAGAAGTCTTTAGACATCCCAGTGGTTCACGCTTCCCTGCCAGTAAGGCCCCGGTACCCTTGGACCTCCTGGAGGTTTCAATCTCAGATCTCGAATGTGATGCAGTGAAGTCACAGGACAGTTCTGTTCATAATGATTAGCACTTGAACCATAGAGTTCGCTGAAGAAAGGAAAAATTGTATGTTGGGGAGCATTGTGTGCCTGATCTGCCTTACCTAGGTTTGCTTTGTGGATTCCAAGCATTAAGTCCTGTTCAGTTTACTCCAGTCCGGCCTAGACCTCAACCTGTTTTGTCTTGGTATCGTAAGCATGCTTCAAAGTAGGGAGAACTTTTAGGTTGCAGCTGGGCAGTTCCTACAGTTCACAAAGCTGGTGCACATCCCAAGGGAGATCTCCACTGACTTCCGGAAGGCACCATGGGTGTCTCAAACCGTGGAGATTATGTTGGAGAGCAGACAAGCGAAACAACTGGAAACCAGATTATATATCAGGCGCTGGCAGCTGACTGGCCAACGGCACAAATCAAGGTCCGAATGGCATGGGAAACCGACCTGGAACCCCCCACCTCACAACTGGGGATTGGACCCTGGCCTGTGCATAGGTCCAGGAGATTACACGTAAGTTCAAACTCAAGCATGTTCACTTCCTTCACTGGACATCCATGACTTCCGCTAGACTGCACAGTATATACTCTGAGTACTCTAGGTGTGGCAAAGCAGGCGCTGCATTTGTGCATATGACCTGGACATGAAGGATGTTGCAGATGTACTGGAAGTATGTGGTCGAGAAGCTGAAAGGGGTGATGTGGTGGGCACATCTAGCTTGCGATTCAACATTGCATACTGGGCTTGATTCCCAGACCCAAGAACATAGCTATGAAATATAAAGTTGAAAAATTAGGCCTCCTGCTGTCTAGGCGATGGGTGGCGATCTGCTGTGTGACCAGTGTTGGCCCATGGTGGACAGATGGCAGAGGTATGTGCAACAATATGTGCTAGCGGAGGAGATCTGCCTGCACCCACATCACACAGGAACACGCAGAGAGACAACTAGAAGGTGGCGGTGGAAGAGTGCTGCTGATAAGTCCTGCTTGGAAGAATTACACTTGTGGTGGGCTACAACAGGGTGTGCTTGGGGGAGATGTTATTATCAATTGAAACTTACTGTTATTAGTTGTTACTGTATGAGTGACATGAGGCACTTATGTATAAGCTGGTAAACCTTGGAACTGGCACAGACAATCGCTGCTGGATGTGCTACCATGCTATTGCACAAATCTATCCTCACTTACCACATTACATGTCTCTTTAATAATGATAAATATGTCTTTGAAGTATGAAACTTTAATAAAAACAGGTTTTAGAAAAAGAAGAATGGTCTACAGTAAGGAAGTCCTATGAGAATCTGTAAAGACAAAGAAAAGAGATAAATGCCTGCACAAAATACCATCATTATTCTCCATGCCACCCAACCCATTGACCTTACCTTCAGGGACCATGGGACCTCCACCACTGGATACCAAAAAGGACCTGCGAGAGTAATTATACAAATAAAGGGTAGCTAAACCCTAACTGTGCTATGGAAAGACAGTATGGACTATGAAGAAATGTTCCTACGTAAAACTAAAAGAGACATTGAGACTCTAAATAAAGGTATGTAAGGTATACCTTAATTGATTGAGTAAAAGCATCAAAAAGGATCTGGTTTAGGCATTGTTCTTAATATTATTTGTGATTTTGTGGTCTTAGCTCTCCATCACTTACTCATACATTCAGAGGGTTCTCAGAGGTTTCTATCAAAGGAATGTCTCTTGATAATGTAAATGCGACAGTACTTGATGTTAAGGATATCTAATGTTCATACTCCATCCCTGTGTTTCTTGCAGTTGTTGCAACACTTGAGTACCTGTCCGATGCAAAATAGGACTCAAGATAACTTCTGGTAGCAAAGTGACTGTAGTCTTTCTCTCTCATTCCAATGACCATTTCTCCTGTTTGGTTGAGCTGTTACCTGGCTGTATGCTAAGAAGATAGTGACAAAACCAGATGCAGGCACCTTAGAGTGGTGGCTCCTCCGATATGGTGGAGGAGCTTTGCCCCCGCCAGCCTCAAAACATGTAAAATAAAATGATAATAAAACAAGGTTTATTATCGTTTTATTTGTTGGATGCGGGGCCATCGCGAGGGCAGTGACGAGAGGGAGTGGTGGGTACTGCTATCAGTGCGCATTTCGGTTTAGCTGGCCGTCTCACGACGGGCAAATCAACATGCACACTGAGCTGTCTCCAACCTAGCTGCTTTTCAGGGTTGGAGAGAGCAAGCACAGTCCCTCTGGGAGCACAAATTCACAGCACTCAGGCCAATCCTCATGCAGCTTTCAAGCATGAGAGCAGCGTCAGGATTGAACGCAGGGGACACTGGGAGCCTGTGTGCTGCAGCGAGGAAACGGAGCAGAAGTGTGTCGGGCTGCAGGTAAGTTCTTTTTCCCTATTTTTTTAAAATGTTGTCTTTGTTGTCTGTTTCTCCCCCACCTCCCCGATGTCCATCCCCCAACCACTCCACCCGCAGACCAGCCACTACTGGCACTTTGATGCATGTCACCCCTGGAAAGCAGGAAACCACAGGTCAGTGTCTGAATTCCTATGTTCTGACACATCACAGATTCAGTTTTATGCTTCATCCCTTGAACAATAGGTATAGCCTCTTGAAGACTGGGATTCTTTGTTAATAATTTCTTCTGCAAATCACATATGCAATACACCAATTCGTCACATAAGAAGGGGTCAATAAAATGTACACACCATTGATAAATTCTACATTGCAGCTACATTTGTAAGGGTTTTCTCATTAATCTCCTGTACTCTGGAGAAAAATTGTATTTCTCAACCACTTCATTAATCTGCTCACCAAATAGTTTTTCCACATTTTCCTAAATGATCCAGAAACATCACTTGCCTCAGTATCTTTAGTGTCAGCTGTCTCCAAAGGGAAGGTTTTGAATTCATGCCTTCATTCAATGCCCAAATTATGTAAAAGCAATGTTTGTTCATGTTAAGCAGAAAATCCATCCCCTCCTTTAGCCAGAAGGGAGCAATCAATTTCCTGTCACTCATTTTAAAGAATTAATAGTACATCTGTCACAGGTAAAACACAGATATCAATAATGTCTTAACGGTGACCCCTTTCCCACCCCCTAAATGTAAATTGCACATTATTTACTACAATAGACTCTGGTATAAAACAAGAAATACATTAAAGAAAGTAAAATAATAAAGATAAAGCAATGAACTAAAACAACAACACAGATATTACCGTAGCATCCTGAATATATCCCATCAGAGTTCAAAATATTACAGTGATTACCAAAGCGTCCTGAAAACACCTCTCTAGAATTTCCACTGAAACTGTCTGTTGATCAAGTGTCAGAATAAATATTCTATATCATATAAAAAATAAAATAAAATAATAAAGGCAAAGCAACAAAACTTTACCAGGAACTGAGCGATCAGTATAGCATTCTGAAATATCTCTCTACAAAATCAGTACATGTAGATACACTTCTCAAACTCAGTCTCTGCATCACTTACCATATGTCTGTCAACAGATCCATTCTTCACATAGCTTGAACTGCTGAATGGTTGACTCACTCTCTGCCACTGTTGTCTGTCTTAATCTCATATGCGTGTTTGTCCCTGCCTGTAATACGCATGCTGCTCCTTCGTTCCTTGGTGGAAGTAATTACATTTTGTGTGCCACCACTCTATGTTCTTCCTTCTGGTGGAGCACAGCGCTGGTTCTGCGGTCCGCCATTTGGTTTGTGCATTAGAAACTCTGGGGCATATTTTCAAGGAGCTAACGCCAAGTTATCAGCACTTTAACGCTGCCAAAGTCGCAATAAATGTATCGCCCCATTCACAAGCCATCATCAGTGTGGTACCCCAGTACCTATACTTCCCCCACACCCCGGAGGGACAGCTGGAAACCAAGCAAGGATTCTACGCCATAGCTGGATTCCCACACGTGTTGGGGGCAATTGACTGCACACATGTCCAACCTGTCCCCCCTGCCGACACTGCATACAATTACCGCATCAGAAAGCACACGCATTCCATCAATGTGCATGCAATAGTGAACCACCGGGGACTCTTCACCAATGTCGTCGCCAACTACCCAGGCTGTGTGCACGACTCATTCATCTTCCGACAGTCCATCATCAACCGGCGCTTCCAGGATGGCACCTACGGAAATGCAGAGCTTGTTGGTGGGGGTAGAAACAGACAACAAAGACAACATTTAAAAAAATAGGGAAAAATAACTTACCTGCAGCCCGACGCATTCCTGCTCCATTCTCTCGCTGCAGCACACAGGCTCCCAGTGTCCCCTGTCTTCAATCCTGACGCTGCTCTCATGCTTGAAAGCAGCATGAGGATTGGCCTGAGTGCCGTGAATTTGCACTCTCAGAAGGACTGTGCTTGCTCTCTCCAACCCGGAAAAACAGCTAGGTTCGAGACAGCTCAGTGTGCATGTCGGTTTGCCCGTCGTGAGACAGCCAGCCAAACCGACATGCACACTGATAGCAGTGCCCACCACTCCCTCTCGTCACTGCCCTCGCGATGGCCCCGCACCCAACAAATAAAACGATAATAAACCTTGTTTTATTATCATTTTATTTTACAAGTTTTGAGGCAGGCGGGGCAAAGCTCCTCCACCATAGCGGAGGAGCCACCACTCTAAAGTGCCTGCATCTGGTTTTGTCACTATCTTCTTAGCATACAGCCAGGTAACAGCTCACCCAAACATGAGAAAGGGTACTTGTAATGAGAGAGAAAGACTTCATTTCTTCAAATGAAATTACTTCCACCAAGGAACGAAGGAGCAGCATGCACATTACAAGCAGGGACAAACACGCATATGAGATTAAGACAGACAACAGTGGCAGAGAGTGAGCCAACCGTTCAGCAGTTCAAGCTATGTGATGAATGGATCTGTTGACAGACATATGGTAAGTGATGCAACTCACAAACCTGGCAATGCATACGTCACAAACCCACATACAACATGCCAAACCAAATGCCCACCCACCAGACACAACAGCACAACTTACTGTGGCAACCTGGGCTAGCCATGTACATGAGCCACCAACTGCATGGCACACCCGCCCTGCTCTGGTGCCTCCACCTCTGTCAACCAGGAAACCTCTCCACATGCCATTCCAACACCGTGTGTTAGAGACCCAGGAGGAGCTGGCTGCACAGCGGCTGCCCCACGCTGACCACTGCCTCTGGCACACACTGCGGTTGAGTAAGACACACATTTGGAACTGACTCTTTATTTGTCAGTTGCATAGTTGATATTAGTGTATAGGCCTCATCGCAGACTGCATCCCCTTCCAGCTCTGGTGCCACTGACTCAGTGCGACGGGAGTCATGGGCACTCTCCTGTTGGACAATGTTGGCGTCTGAGTCCATGGCCTGGTAGGTTGCCTTAATCATGTAGCTGATTCTGACATGGTGGGACGAGGGGACTGTAGCAATTATCTCCTCCATTGTGCCTGTTTCTGCTTACTTCTGCCCTCTGCATTATGCCCTGAATGGACACCTTCCACTGTCCCCCGTAACACTCTGCAACATTCTCCTGGGAAATCAACGAGGACCCGCTCAGCTCTTGTGGCCCTGTCTCAGTGCACCACAAGTCACCGTCCCTTGCAGGTGTGCCTGTGCCCGCGGCAGTGCATCCGGAGCCACTAACTCTGTGCAGCTCAAGTCATGGACCCTTGCTGTTTGTACTTTGGACTTCTGATTGTCAGATCACTGTAGTTGTTGCCAGCACCAACCAATCCCTGAGGGCTTGCTTACACCACCCAACACCCATCCAGCACGGGTGTCACTGGACGTGTGACCCTGGCAATAAAAGGTGCCGGGTGCAAGTGCCTGAACCACAAATTGTCTCATTGTGTCCATGTGGTCTTTATGTATGCATGAGGGCCCTGGGCCATACCACATCACATTGTGCTGTTTACAGCGTGTGCAACCTTGTCACCTAAGGCAGTGGTGTAGACCCTGTGAGCGTAAGTGAGTTGACCGGCGTATGGCGTGGGGTGTGGTTTTTCGACATGTGGCTCTGGGCGTGGTTGAGGTTAGGCCTTTAGAAACATGCATCTGATGCGTGTGTCTCTGGTGTGGTGTCTGCGCCACCCGTCACGCACTATGCAATGTTGCTATGTAGCATGCCCATGGCGTGCGGCCTCGGCCAAGGGGTACATGAGGGTGAACAAGCCCGCACGGGGCCTAGGATCATACATGCCAAGTGTTGTGTGTGTCGCTATTTTAGCAGCTTGAGCCAGAGGTCTACCCTCAAGTGCAGGGCGAGTTCGTCCAGGCATGTACCCTACATCTGTGTCAGCCCTGTCCTTACCATAGGCCTACACGCACGTGGCCGCACAGCTTCAGTACACAGGGTCACTGTGCTGTTGTCAGGCTTGTGGACATGCGCAGACGGGCATGTCAATGGTGTACCATAGGGGTGCAGGTGATGCACCCGCGCTGCGCACACTCGTGAATAGGCTCGGGGGGAGGGAGGAGCAGCAGTGAGGCTACGTAATACACATTGATGCCACTCATTTGCAACAAGCAATACATGTCATACAGGAATCACACACCAATGACACAGTGAGCCTGCCAACACATCATGCAGAACCAAACTGTTGACTCATGTCTCTCTGCCCTGTCTCAGGCGACCAAGGGTATGCACTCTGCGCTTGGATGATGACACCCCTCCGCGCCCCGAACACAAAGTCCCAGAGGCAGTACAATGCGGCCCACAAACGCACCAAGGGCATCATGAAACGCACATTTGTCGTGTTCAAGTCACGTTTCAGGTGCCTGGACGTCTCAGGTGGACGGCTCCTGTACAGCCCAGACATCGTGTGCAAGATGATCGTTGCATGTTGTGTGTTGCACAAGATATGTGTACGCAGCAAGGCACCATGGGTACCAGTTCCAGAGGAACCGGATGATGAGGATGGGGATGAGGCAGGTGGACCACACCCCACTGCAGCCGCAGCAAGAATAGCCCACAGGGATGACATCATTACAAATTTTTTCTGATGATCACATCACATTGTGACTGTCCTTGGCAATCATGGGACAGTACAGAATGGCAACAGGCATGGCATTTGCAAATAAATGCATTACTAATTACATTCACTACGTGCATGTCACTCATCTGTACAGGTACATCACTCAGACAGGTGTGGGTGCGACATGTGTTGATGGTGATTTTATGATGTGTTCATGGATCGTGGGTGTGTCACCTCTGTGCAGAGGGGCTGTTTGAGGTATCACGTATTCTAACTGCCAGTCCTGTGTGTCACAGTTGGTAGGGTATCCCACTCTTCGGCGTTTCACATGTGTCCTGGGTTATTCCATTTTGGCTGCCAGTTTTGACCTACAGGTGACAACAGGGCTCCTTGTGGAGTCAGTTATGTACCAACATGATGCACGGATGATCCCTGTGACTCTAATCCCACAACTTGTGCAACATGTACGTAAGCGGGAGTCACTGCCCCTACATTTGTCCACGCTGTCATGATTGATTGCTCATGGTCATGACACGTCTGTGTGCAGGAGGGGTTGCTTGTCCCTCTGCAATGTGAAGGGGAGAGGCGGTTTCACTGCGCGTTCCATGCATGTGTCTGCATTGTCGCAGTTTACTGCATGTCAGTGTACATTGTGACTGTGAGGTGATGCCTATGTGATGTGGGACGATGGTCATTTGTTCTACGTCACGGATGTGGGGGTGTGCTCGTGCATTATCATCTCACCGTTTTTGTGCTCTGCTTTTGTGTTGCGTTTCCCCACATGACGCGTGGGATTTGCAGGCCTGTGGCTGGTTTTCGCTGGTTTTTGTATTGCGAATGGCCTCATCGCAACTTTTTTTGCGTTCGTGTTTCGCATTTTTGTGGCATCATGTTGTCTGTATCACGGACATTTGACGCGTTCTTGTGGGCCTGTCGCATGGTACCGCCGGCTTGGGAATACCACGTTACCATGGTGCTATTTTCCTGCAATAGACTGCGATGTGAAGAGTTGCGTTAAGCTACTTTTGCGGTAGTTTTCACACGTTCTTGAGAATATCCCCCTCTCTTTTTAATCTTGGACCACCAGTGGGCATCTCTTGCTTTGTTCTCTACCGGATCCAAAAAAATCAGGAGGAGCAAAAGAAAAAGAAAAGGAATTGGAAGCTCGGAATCTGAGGAGCAAAGGCAAACACTTACCATAAACATTTTGTCTGTTCCCTTATCTCCATCTCAAGTAAAAGTTCTAAACAAAGGTTTGTCCTTTGTCCCCGTTTACCACACTAACTCCTTAGAGGTAGAAATATCTCTGTTCAAATTCATGAGAAATCTCAGATTGAAACACTTTTTCTCAAACATAGTAATCTCTCAAGATTTAATTGATGGACAAACTGAAGATCCGAATCCAGACTTGCAACGATTCAAACCCAAATCTACTTTCATGCCACCAGTTACCCACAAAACTTTGGATTCATTTGAAACACTCATCCGCAGTGATCTCTCTAAAGTAAACTTCAAGCAACCATTTCCCACCAATTTGAAAAAACACGAAGTTGCCATTATCAATAACCTAGCTAAGGATAGCAGACTCACATTGCAACCAGCGGATAAAGGTGGTGCTTTGGTCATCATGGACCATGCATTTTACGAACCGAAAGTCAACTTTCATTTACAAGATACCACCACCTACATAAAACTTGATCAAGATCCTACAATTTCATTTCAACACACCTTGACTGAGATTCTTGATCACGCTGAAGAAATGGCCTGGATCACCCAAAAAATTCGCAGTTTTCTGACAGTATCTCATCCCAGACGACCCAAACTCTACATGCTGCCAAAGATACACAAAAATTTACAAGACCCACCGTTCAGACCCATTGTGTCTGGGTGTGATTCGATCTTCATGCCAGCAGGCCAACTCGTGGATCACTTTCTCCAAAAGTTTGTTCAAACGTGGAAGAGCTTTATTAAGGATACCACTCACTTCCTTTCTCTTCTTAATCAAGTCCATAATTTCTCAGAATCATGGTTGCTCTGCTCGATCGATGTGACATCCTTATATACATCAATTCCATTGTCTGAAGGTCTGGAAGCCAGCGAATGGGCACTACTTCAATTACCGGATACTGCCATAGACAAAGTTTTTATTTTGGAGCTCCTCACCTTTTGTCTCCAACACAGTTACCTACAGTGGAACAATGAGTTTTACCTACAGATAAGCGGTACGTCTATGGGGTTTTCCGGCGCTCCTGCCTATGCAAACACGTTCATGGCTAAGTTCGAACATGACCACATCTTTTCAGACAGCGTTTGGAGTGACAACCTTGCATTTTATGCAAGATTCATCGACGACATTTTCTTAATTCGGAAGAACTCTGAAGCTTTACTAGCCCAACAAATTGGCGGATTAAACCAAAAAAATCCACGCATCCAGTTCACGCATAACATCAGCACTGAACAATTGTCTTTTCTGGATGTATTGATAACAAAACAATCCAACACTTTAGCCACAACAGTCTATTCAAAACCAACTGACAGAAATAACCTTCTACTTCATTCCAGTTTCCATCCTCCGTCTCTTATTCGTAATCTTCCGTACTCACAACTTATTAGGATTAAGAGAATTGTTTCTGACAGCCAACATTTGGACCCAGCACTTCAAAAACAAGTCACCAAATTCAAAGAGCGGGGTTATCCTGCAACAGTTCTTGAGACTGCCATTTCCAGAACTCTCACCAAAACGCGCACAGAACTCCTGACTCCCTCAGTGAAAAATCCTCACAACCGTCATGTCTTTGTTTCTACATTCTCCACGAGTTCACGTCACATTCGTCAGATTATCAGAAATAGATGGGATGTTCTCAAACATGAACCAGATTTTAACGGGCTATTCTCTTCTGATCCCATCTTTGCATATACTCGCAGCAAAAATATCAAAGATATTTTGTCAGTCACACCAACAGTCCAACATGACGAGTACAAAGGCATGCAAAAATGCCACAATTGCGTTAATTGCCATAATGCTATCATTGGCAATGTCATTCACCATCCACGTTCAGGCAAAATCATTAAACTCAGATACACTGGCACTTGTGACAGCACCAATGTCATTTACACTATCAAATGCCCCTGCGGTTTAATGTATGTTGGTAAAACTTCCCGCAAGGTGAAAGTTAGGATTTCAGAACATAAAAGTTCAATCCGCACCAACAGTCTCAAATCCCCCTTGACTGCACACTGGTTAGAACACCACCACACCATCGCACAACTTAGATTCACCATTCTCGAAATGATGCCTCGCAACACCCAAATCAATACTGGGAGGCTTCTATCACAGAGAGAAGTTTGGTGGACCAAGTTCTTGCAGACCTTGTTACCCTCCGGGCTTAATGACAGATTAGAAATGCAATGCTTTTTATAACATTCATGCGTGTCATTTTGTCCTTTCCTCCCCAGATTGTACGTCAGTTTCAGACCGAGCAATTCAACACTGTTTTTTCCGGTTGAGTTTTGATGTTCTAATTCCATATAGTTTGGTTTTCAACAAATCCCGTCATCCGATTTAGCACAAAAAATTATTTTCTACATCGGTCTTGGCTTTCTATCCTTTCACATCCTTTCACCTCTTGTTATTCTGTTTCCCAGTATCCCCATTCTGTTTCTACGTGTCCCAGTACCTTTTAACATTATCCGATCCCTGCCCTTTTTCTTTCATTTCGTGGAACAATTCTCTGTTTGCTTCTTCATGTTTTCATTTGTTTGACCACTTTGTACTACACTTGTCATTGACCCACACCATATCTTAGTTATCATGTTGATCCTACCATTGTTCTCTGTTTCAATGGTTCTCCTTTCGCGCCTTAGCGGTGTCCCTCCCGGGGTTTCATTCCTGTCTGACTACACGGAACATTCCTTCGCGTCCGTGGTGTCATCTCGTTTGGCCTTACATATTCATTCATAACATGTCAGTTGTCCACCCACGACCTCTTCGTTTGTTTTTTCATCTATAATACTTTAAACTTCACAATTTTTGTTATATAGTTCATATTCCCACAATTTACGACAGTTGTTCATTAGCTATTTCACTGCTCCATCTTTTACATTCATTTTATTCCATGGCCTCGACGGTCCGTGGTTCATTACTTCCCAGTCCTCCTTCTATTACCTTTTAGTATAGCTCGACATCACGTGCTCAGGCGGACGTACATTTAACTTCCTGGCTACGCGGGCTCGCGTTGCTGTCCTTATCGGAGGTTCCCAGTAGCTGTTACTTTTATGTCCTCGCACCACACGTTTCAGTGGTAAGTTCTTTGTCCTTTGTTTCCAGCCTATTTTGTCATTCCCGTATACCATCACCGGTCACCCTACCCTCGGTCACTTTTTCACTTTCTCTTTGTGTCCCAGAGCCCACCCGTTAATTTTACACACGGCGCTTTCATGCATACATCGGTTTAATTCTGCCCCTTGAAGTTGGAGTACGTCACCATCCTATTGGCCACTTTCAGAGGGTGTACATCTAGTAAGTTTTGCTTGTTGATTCCGTTTTTTCCTAGCCGGTTATCATGTTTAACCCAGGCTCTCAGTTTTCCTCTTATTTTTTCAGCGTTTTCAACATTGGTGTTTCTTACCCATTGTCCATCTCTGCGAGCCCCGCACTGTGTTACATCGTCTCTTCGCAACTAGTAAGAATCTCTTTTTTTCCCTTGGCTTTTCACCACGTTTAGCATCACGGCATATTCCTTCACCATTTTGCTTTTTTTCACACTTTTACTTTGATCGTCTTTGGGTTATTTGGTGCACATCTTCTATCTTTTCCATTTTACCACACCTTGGGTTTGTATTTGTTTCACATTCAAGCACGTTGTTACCTCTACTTTCCTCACGCTACCTCCAGTTGAATTGCTCTGGCCTGATTCTGATAAGCCTTCCTTTACCGTATCGATGATACGATGCATCTTGTATGTGTTCACGCAGTAAACATTATGAGTTTTTGGAATGCGTCAGTTTCCAATGTATTTTCATTTTTTCCCACAGCTGCCCCTGAAGAAGGGATGCTACCCATCCCGAAATGCATTGGGCCATTTCTCTAGAACTGACGATCAAATTCACTGCCTTTGTGCAGTTCTTTCATTGATTGTATCAATGTGTTTTTTTGTCCTATGTAACGTTCATATTGATGCCATGTTTAATTTCATTGTCTTTTTGTGATTGACTCATAAATACAGTCTTTCTTGACATACTTCTTGCTTGCACTGACCATCAGATTGCTGTTTCAAACAGTTTAAATTCACGTCAAGTTTGTTACGTTAGAGAAAATGTTATAACTGTTCTTCATATACTATCAGCAGTGCACTCAGTATACTGGTGTCTGTTCACCAGCAGGTTTTTTGTTCTCTACCTGCCTAGTGCTAGTCCACACCAAGCTTATCAAGAAACAATTAGCTCACACAAATCACACAATCAATGTCTTCTCCAATCCCCTCCATTTTTGTGATGCTCCGAAAACAACAGGTCCAGAATCCTATTGATAGACCGACCCAACTAACAGTGCACTCATCCTAACTTGTCCTCATAAGGAACAATGAAAAATTGGGAAAAGTCGACTCAGAAAAATTTCTGATTGTGTACTGGCATTCTGCTCACCTCTTTAGTATTATCACACCTTAATCACCAGGTTGAAAGCAAAGGAGCAAGTGAAGGATGGTGTAAAGACTTTTAATATTATTGTGTTCAGCTCAACCAGGTTTTCCCTTCACAATTGCCAGCATGCAACTGCGTAAATTTATAGGCAAGCATAGACAAACATTCTGAGGTTTACCATTGCCCCAGCAAGCCATTACATTATATCTTCTTAGTCACAGCTTAGTGATACCCAGCCCCAGGTAAAGGTAAGCTATGAGTGCATGCGTACATGTTGCAAGATGGTCAAGAATTCTACCATCAGACTTCATTTTAGCTGAAAAGCAAATATCAGGCAGGAGTTACGGGATGTAGTCAATGTCTGATAACATTTTCACAAGGTTAGATCCGTTAGGTAGTAGCCCATTTTATAGAGAAAAATTGAAGATAGAAGGCCCTGATGGGAGAAAGTGCCTTTTGGCAGCCAATGCTCAACATAAAGAGCAAGTTTACACTGGATTGTTCTGTAGTTGGTCTTTTAGAGATTCTCTCAAGCCTGGACAGGTTCAGTGACTCCTACTGTTGCACTGAAGCTCATTGGAACACCACAGGCTCTGACTACAAGACTTTGCTATGGAAGCTCTTTGTGTAAAAAAAGCTCATTAACAACTTAGAAATGTATATGGCATAATTTTGTAGTTAAAACGTGCACATCAAATAAATGTGCAGGTGTTTCTTTCTCTGTAAAATAAAAAACGAACGTGAATTTGTTTAAACTGCCTACCTTCTTGGGGCCAGATGTATCAAACGGTTTTATGCATTTTGTGTCTATGAGAAAATGTGTTCGTACATAAGGCCCTCGGTCACTTGTATCTTTCCATGACTACCAAATGTGACATTACAAGCTCAAGTGTGCAGTGTGTTTTAGAAGAATTGCAGATGGTGTCATATTGTTTTATAATGCATCCTTCCAGCATGCAGCATATGCAGGAAAATATTGTGCAAAGAAGTGAATTAATGCAATAAATATTAAAGTTGTTATTTTCCTTCTGGTGGAAAGTTATGTGAATGGATGATCACACAGAAAACGCCTGGAAGAAAAGCAAGAGAAGATGTGTTTATTTTCATGTAACATTTCCGTTTCGGTTTCTGTTGATGACAGAATGTTATGTAGCGTCCTGTCCCCAAACAAAAGTCTGGTTTACCCACCATAGATAGCCTGGCAGGCAGGACCATGCTGAAAGGGGGACCTGAGCACTTCAGAGAGATGCTTTGAAGTCACCCCCACATCAAAGGAACTTCTGTTTTATTAATCATCAGTTAGAATGGAACTTCATCAATGACAATTATTGTGGTGCCATTGTGGTTAAGGGCTTGTTTCATGCCTTCCTTGAAAAAACATCAGGATCAAGGGTCTCTTTCTGTGATGCCATTCAGGTCAAAGGGTACATGATGTCACTTCCGCTACCCCTGACATTTTGGTGAATTGACCCCCATGATCATATTCTTCCGCTAAAATATTATGCAAAGCCATTTTTACTACAGTGTAATATCACAAAGTTCTGAGAGGTCTACATGCACTGGTACATTTCATAATCAAATGTGAGTGTCATTTTTAGGTTGAAGCCTGCGAGACAGCTCAGCTCTCTGGTTTGCTAAAGACTTGGACATTCAGATAGCCGCTCTTGGAATTCATTCTGCCCATTGCTTACCATTGGCTTTGTGGTTTGAAACTCACATTTTCTGACATTGAATTTACTGGCTTTAGTTGTTTTAGGCTGTCCAGTGTAAGTTCAGCCCTCTCAAGGAGCAAAGCCTTTTCACACCTAGTCCCCTTGTATTCTTCCACAGGTGCTCCTTTCTGTAAACAGGCCTGCAAATCTTGTTCTCATCTTGTCACATTTGCTATGCATTCAAAGACAGAAGTCAAATGCCAGACTCTGTCTTCTGAGGGAGATGGATGTTTACTTTCCTTTTTCTGTCTTCAAAGTGAGAGTAGTTATGTGGCAGTCTTGCTGGAAGCTGGGGGTAGGAAGTATTTTTTTCTAGCACACAACAATAGTTAAATCAACTGTGAAAGTATTTCAGAATATATCAGAAATAGGAACACACAAATGTAGTACATTTTTTTGTTAATTCTGAAGTGTGCAGGAAATAAATCCTTTATAAGATCAAAACAAATCAATAGACTAGGCGATACCATTTCCACACATTATTCTTTCTGCGCTGTATAGTTTTATTGGTAAAACTATATATCTGTGCAAATGCAATGTCATTTCAATTGAAAATGTGTTTTCTGTAAAGGCTACCACACCAAGCATAGTCCACTCTATGCCACTCCACTCTACTCTCCACCACTCAACGCCACTGCACTCTGCAGACAAACGTTATCCATATCGGGCTGCTAGAGATTAAGTGTAGCACAATTTTCTTTTGTTACCTAATGTGTCTAGATGCTCCATGGCAGAGTGGGATCACTGATGATTCGGAGCCTGTTGTCAATTTTCGATTTTGAGGGAACGTTTGATAAAATCAGATCCGCACCACCTAACTTGTTTGCAGAGCTCTGCAGTCAAGTTATTCAACATCTTCAGCGTCACATCCAAGGTGTTAATGTCGCCCAACTATGCCAGAGGTTTCAAACAGCAGGCCTGGATATTACTGTGGGAGATCAAGAGAAAGTAGTTCATGCTGTGCATTATCTATTCGGCTTAGCAGCAAAGCACAGTCTTTCTGCAGAAGAACTGACTACAGTTTTGGTTGAAGCCAAAAGCCCATTGCCAAAACAAAGTTTGCAGGTCCTACATAGCGTGTGGAATGAACAGGGTAAATCTTTGTCGGTGTGGTGAGAGGCTAGAAATGTAGTCGCAGGCAGTCAGCTTCTTGATTTCCAGTGGAAGATGGGAAGGGCAGTGAGCTCTGATACTTGCAGGTCACTTAACTATCCATACGTGGCAGTGGCACAAAGGTGGCCGACTGTTCGGGACACATCACCAGCTAGTGTTTTGAAATGACGATTCCACAATTTCGGATTTTTTCAAGCAATTCAAAGAAATAGCAGCTGTTCTTGAAACCGTTCTTACAGGCATATTACATTTCAATTGCACCTATTGTGATTCATGTTTTTTTTCTATTAAGTATTCATTTGTTCTGAAGGCTCAGTTTATAAGCCTGTGCTTTCTTTGTACTGTATGTTCAAATAAATATCCATAAACTGTGTCTCGATGCAAAGTGGCTAAAGGTACCCACAGGCTAAACTTTGAACACCGGCTCTATGTGGAAAATGTTTTCAATATATACGTGCCGTTCCCAGCCTCCCATTGTAACTCTTTATCGATTACAGTGCAACATTGCAATAAATTATTGTGCTTTTTAGGGAGTCAAATATTTATCCAAGTGATTCAGAAGTGATGTAGTTATGTCATCCGGCTCACTGATCTGATTTTTTTTGAAGAGTTCAGAAAAGGAACTCGTCAAGCGTTTCTGCAAATACCACAAAGATAGTTAAATAAAAACAGCTGCTGTCTTTCAAAACCCTCCAAACAGCATGAAGGAGGGAATAATTATGCAAGCAACGAAACGGGCATTTATTTTAGAAAGCCAGGCCTCCAATAACTATAGCAAATCAAATCGGCCAGTTAGCTTTTTTTGTACCTCACCTAGTGACATGGAGGGAAGCTTCCAGAAAGAAGAGTCAACATCTCTAACAGTTAGTGGTGTACAGGAGAGTGGCGTTGAGTGTCATAGAGTGGAATGGCAAAGAGTGAAGTAGAGTGTTGAAGAGTGGAGTGATAGAGAGTGTTGTGTATTGAGAGAAATGTGTACATAAAAACCTGTACAAAATTGCATGCATTTATAGCATTACACGTTCCAACTGACCTTTGTGGGTGAAAACCCTAGTCAGTTGAAATGACGATTATCTCCTAAATATTTGCTGTACTGCTTGCTATTTTTACATTAAACATGTAAGACTTTTGGGCTTTATGACGTGTTGTGCTTTATTTTAACAACAGTAAGCTAAAGCGGTTCCATAGTTTATTCTGGAGATCACTAGGGATTGTATTCCCATTTAAAGATCGTGCTCAGATACTAGGGGGCGGATTTATGTTGCACTTGCGCCACTTTTGCGCCGCCGTTGCGTCACTTTTGTGACGCAGCAGCGGAGCAAATCCTGCGCCATGGTGCGGGGTATTTACAACGTGACGCATCTGGGAGATGCGTCACGTTGTAAAGCCCTGCGCCACATGTAGGCGTTCCAGGGCAGGTGGGGGCGTTCCGACGCAGGAACGCCTCCTAAAAGTGGCTGAGTGAAATCTACAAGATTTCACTCAGTCACTTTTAGGCCCATGCTGCGTCAAAACCCTGCGCCTGCTTGAAGCAGGCGTAAGGATTGACGCAGCATTGTAAAGATAGGGCCCCCCAGATCATTGCTGGAGCTGCGTCGCGCTTGCGACGCAACTCCAGCAATGCGCCACTTTTCGGCACAGATGCGTCACGCATCTGTGCCGTTTTTGCCCCATGGTGCGCCGCATTATAAATGCGGCGCATCCATGGTGGCGCAGCTGTGGCGCATAATAACTGGCGCATCCCTGCTGATATGCAGGGATGCGCCAGTCGTCATAAATCTGCCCCTCGATATTTTAGGTTGTGAATACTGTGCAATTGCCACTATCCATTTTTGAGAAAGTTATACACGTCTCATTGCAGAGAACCTGTTGTGTAAATAAGGTCTATAAATATGTTTTAGGATCAATGGTTGGTTTAATTCCTAAGGGGATTGAGTCCAGAATTTAATTGTGGATAAGGAATTGTAGTTAGGGGACTTGAGTATGAATTCCATTTTACCTAGGTTGAGTTTTAGAAAGTGTTTGGATAGCCTTGATTGAGTTAGTTTGAGACCTTTTTCAGAATGATGAAATCAGACATAGTTGAGTATCTTCAGCATACTGATGTAAATTCAATCCTAGATCCCTGAATTGTTCATGTGGTGCTTCAAGATACAGGTTAATGAAACTCAGTGGCAAAATGGAGCCTTCTGGCACTCAATGTGTGGATGGTGTGGGATCAGATGAGAAATGTTCCAACTTAACAAACAAGGATCTGTTTTTCAGGTAAGAGTGTAACTATTGTAGGATGGCATTCCCATCCTTTGCTGGAGTATGAGGATATTATGGTCATCTGTGTCAAAGTCCTGAGTGAGGTCAAGGAGACCCACCTGTGTCCATTAGCTTTTAAGAATTATAACGGATTAGAATAATTACTGTTTCCATTATGCATCTTTCTCTTAGAAGGTTTTTAGTTGTTTGATGACCATGTTAGTGGAGCAGTTCACTTTAGGCTCCACCCTTACACATCACAGAAATACAATTATATACATGCATGTGACACTATATTCAAGGTGTATCTTAACTTCATTAACATCTGTGAAAACTTTAAACGTATTACTGAAATGTATTCACTGTAGAGACTAGAGATTTATATTTGTGTGCACTAATGTTCAGTTTAACATGAAGACATTTATTCTTTATTCACGTCTATACACTTATGCTTCAAGTTATATTTACATATCTAAACATTTATTCCTTTGCTCATGTTTTAAATATATTTTTCAAAGTACTTGTGCATGTTTTCAAAGTTCACATTAAATGCTTAACTAAAGTTAGCCTGACTATAGGCCTCAGTGGAAATGCATTTTGCTTTGCCAGCATGTTTTTGTTACAGGTTTGTTATTTCGTTAGCTGCAAAAAATCTTGTTGTCTGTATTAGATTGCTGATAGGGAGGCCTCAAGGGAAACTTGGCAGTAGACATGGTGAAACAATGGTCGAAAGAAGCTTTCTGTTCATCGTGTACCAGGATGTCAAGATGTTCGAGGCTGAGAACCGCATTCTTAGCTCGATGCATTGGGAAAATTGAGCTATGTTGCAGATGCACTCAAGTAATAGTCTGATTAGTCCCTGGTGGTGTGAAGGGAGCTAAGGACTTTTTGAGTCTTCTGTTACTTTTAAATTGGTGTTTGCACAGTTAGATTCACAGCAGATCCCTTTTAGACTTAGAGAGGTGCAGACCTCTCTGCTGGCCTTATACTTGCAAGTATGAACCTTTATGCTAAACACTAAGGGTCCCATTAGGACAGCGGACGGATCGCCCCCACCGGGCCGGCGGTAGCCACCGCTGGCCCAGCGAGGGCGATCCGTCCGCCATCCATGCCTGATTGACCCCCCCGCCATATTAGTATGGCTGGGGGGTCCGCGGCGGACGGAAAGACCATCCGCCGCTTTTCCGCTGGGTGACTTGTCCACCGGGTGGAAAAGGGTCACAATATGGTGGCGGCGTCTGCAAGACACCGCCATCCATATTATGATGCATGCGGAGATTTGCCTTTCCATGGCGGCGTAGCCGCCATGGAAAGGCATGCGGTGTCTGGTGTTGGGGGCCCATTGCGGGCGCCCAGGATGTGGGGGGGTGGAGGTCTGCACATGGGGGTACCTACGGTACCCCCCTCATTGCCATGCACTATGTGACAGGAACCACGTGGTGCCTGCCATGTAGTGCATGGCAATGATGTGCACACTCCTATTGCATAGGCACAGGATGCGCCCATCAGTGCGGCGGGCGCATCATAATATGCATTGCGGGACCGCCGTAACCTCGGCGGTCAGTCCCTGGCTCCGTTGCTTTGTTCACCCGCCATCGTAATGGACCCCTTATTTCCTTTTTCCAAGACTTTTACTGAAGTCTGATCATGCTGACACCTTCTATGCTCCTGATTAGAGACTCTTGAGAGATGACCCTATATTTGACATATGTATAGAAGAGAGAAGGGAAGTTTCTATATGGAATATCTGTTTACTTTGTTTTGTTTCTGTATTATTGTAGCTATTACAATTCTGCATCTCATTCTATTGTGCCTCAATCAACTGAGAAATGTCACTCAATCTATGGTATTGCTGTACTTATTAGATTTACTCTTGGGTTGTATATATACTGATTGATTGGAAATCCAAATAAAACCCTTTAATCATATTCAGCGATTTGTGGGTCTTATTGTGGAGTCACATTGCCTTCATGTGTTGGAAATGTATTGTTGATGGTTTCTCCCTTATATGCTTCATGTCAGCTAACAAAGGTCCTTATGACCAACGGGAAAAACATCTTTAATGACTTGACAAATAAATTACGTTGCAAGGCCCAGCACTCTTTCACTAGCTCTTTTTCGTAGGAGAGGACATCAAGTTATATGCCTACATTTATTAAATTTCTTAGTGTTTACTATGGGGTTTTTTCAGCATTGTTTCATTGTGTTCTATTTTTAGACAATTCAGGAAAGTCGTGTCTTCTAGGAAGTGCTTCATGAGTTACCTTCTGGAAGGTGAGATGTGTTTTACTTTCTTTAAGGGGGCCGGGACAGGGTCATCATCATGTTGTGATGGTTGTGAATTTTTTTTATGGTTTGTACTAGGGTCGCAGGTGTGACTGAAACGATTCCCATGTACTTATCATATTACTGGACAGTCAATCGAGGTCTCGATGGGAACATCAATTAACATATGGATACGATGTTGCTTTTGCTTAATAGGATTGAGTTCCGCTAATCCTCTCCTATGGTAAAAATATAATTTAGAAGGAAGTTCTTGCGAAATTAGACTCAGAATTACAAGTTTCATTGCAAGGAAAATCTTATCAAATACTTATCTTGATTAATTGCAGGTCTGTAGGCATGAAGAATCAAGACCCAGTACACAGGAAAACTATGCAAAGGAGGAATAAATAAAATGTTCTCTCCTTGTGCTTTTAAAAATAGTACTATATTGCCAGAGGCTGCCATTCTTAATGCCAGAATCATAATTAAATAATTTACTTTCAATCAAATTGACATCTGCATGTACACACTGGCAGGTTTGGTTGATGTCAGTTCACACTCGTTAAGTGTTGTGTACAGAGATGAAAGACGAAATCTTTTTACAGAACATAGGGGCTTTAACAAAATACAGGCCATCTTCACCAGGCGAAGTTAAAAATCAAGTGCAGAAAATGCAAACCATTTAGGGCAACTAGGGGCAGATGGGATACTTATCCAGTCAGAAATTATTTTTTGCAGCCTTGGAGAAATAATCGCGTGTACTAATTTACGGGCAGCAAAACACGGAAGTGGGTAAAGTAAACCTTTAATTACAACAATTAAAAATGTGCCACACTGTGCAAAAAAACGGTGTTAGGCCTATATGATGTGATATCTGTCTTGCTCCTTGTCTAAAGGTGTTAGGGAAGAACTTACATCTGCCTTCCTAAGAGATGGAATTGGATGACAGAAGCTACTGAAATGATCTGAGGAAGGAGTAAATAATTGGACCAATGTGGGCGGTGCTTTACATACTGATGAGTCATGAAGGCCGAATGCTCCTCTGGAGGAGGACGGAATGCCTCATTGGAATCCCGCATCAGTCATAATTAGCAAGCAGGCCTTGTAGAGAAAGGTTCCTCTGCAGGGGTGTTTGCAGTTTTGCTGCAGGGCCTCATTATAGCTTCATTTTTCATGTTTTTATCCCCAACTCACGTTGAGGAGACTTGTAACATCATTAAATGTAAGGTTACGCTCATATTTGACCTACTTTGCCATGGAAGTAATGCAGTGCACCCCTTTAAGGGTTGTTAAATGAATTTACAGGACAACGTTAAGACCAGCAAGGGCATGAGCAGCCTAGGGCATGGGCATGGAAAGGAGGAGGCGCCCCCTGCCTTCGAGAGGAACCTCTGCCACACTGATGTCAGCTTTGAGCACCAGCTCTGAGGTAGACCCCTGCTGCCAGAAGGAATGCGCATGTCAGCATACACCCAGATTAACCCAAGGAAAGAAACACTTTGGGGGGTGGGGATTTACTAAGATTTTGCGCTGTGTTTTCATCACAAAAGTGACGCAAATCGGCACAAAATCTTTTTTACCAATTTACTTTCCAGCAGTGAACATGTTTAGCGCTGGAGATAATGGAAAAGTAAAGCTAAGCAGTGCGTAGCGCTGCACTGCAGTACTTTGCATCATGGGGGTGTACCAAGGGTGGAGTATGGGCGTTCCCATGCACCCACCCAAGGTTTCTCACGCTAAACCCAATTAACTAAATAAAGTATATTGTATTTAGCGTGAAACAACTGCGCCCTTTTCAAGTAGACGCAAGAAAGGAGAAATGCTTTAATTTCTCCTTCCTTTTCCGACTTTGCACGCGTGCTGCACTGTGCAGCACGTATGCAAAGTGGGAAAAGCTTTACATCGAATCTGGGCATCGTATTTTGTACAGGAAGGGTTAGCCTTCCTGTACAATACCACCTATGCTAGACTGAGGAACACACCCTAGTGCTGTAGCGCTAAGGTGTGTGCATGACGCACGGCAGCTGAAATCAGCGCCGGCGCAAGGGAAAGGGGAGGAGAGAGCTATATCTCAGAAGATATTGCGGTCTTCTGCTCCCTCCCTTTCATGCAACGCAGCACAGCTTCGCAGGACGCTGCGCAGTGTTGCATGACTTTTTTGTAAAATCACCCCCATTATCTCACTGTGTAGCAAGCCTACGATATAACCTATATTAATAGATGGAGTGAATGTTTTCTATGGGATTGTGAATATTTAAATCTGTATTAGCTACGCTCGTTAAGCACCAGATTTTGATTTACTATGTTCAATGGGAATCCAAGATAAACATTTACTCAAGTTTGATCTACATTCATGGATCTTTGTTAGTTTTCTTCCATGTACAATTTTCATCAATTTAGCTCTGGTGATAGAATCTGAACTTAAAAAGAAAAAGATAAAACTGGTAAGCCAGTGTTTGCCTGGGATAGCCCATATATCTAGTGTCAAATTAGTGAATGGAACTTGTGATAGAGAGGTCATGTAGAGTCTGCTGATGAGTCTGCACAAACATGTTCACCAAATCCATGGGTGACCATTATGAGACTCTGCCATGGAGGGGCGTTTGGGGCACGAATCTGCCTCCGAGGAAAAATGTCACATCATTGCATAGTTTCACTATGCACTGACTTCTGATAATGGGTGTTGATTCACCAAAATTCCAAAGGTAGCAGAAGTGACATCACTTAACATTTGACCTTAATGACATTACAGGGAGTGATGTCATATAACCCTTGACCCTGATTTTTACAAGGAAGGCATATCACATGACCCTACCATCGCAACAGTTGACATAGCTGAAGTTCCATAATAATTGCTTGATTAGTATAACTGCATAACGCAGACAAATGTCTGTTTTAGATACCACATATGTTATAGTGCTGACTGTATCTTTGAAAGGTCTGGGGCATAAACCACGCTCTGTATTGTAGGGTACAAACAGCCGCGGCCCGTGGAGAGAGTTCCGTGGGGCTGTAAGGCGGGGCAGGGGAGGGGCAGGGTGGGGGTTCTAAAAACCGGAATATGGATAATTGCAGGTAAGTAAACAATTAAGTAAATAAAACGAATTTAGTAGCGCGCTGCATCGCAAAATGCGATGCAGCGCGCGCTACGAAATTCGTTTTATTTATTTAATTGTTTACTTACCTGCAATTATCCATATTCCGGTTATTAGAACCCCCCGCCCTGCCCCTCCCCCGTCCCGCCTTACCGCCCCACGGAACTCCCTCCATGAGCCGCGGCTGGGTACAAATAAAGCCCACTTCTAGGGATATTGTCTGCCCAAGAAAAATTTGAAAAGAATGGGATGAATTAGTACATTTTAAAGCACAATTTGTACATAAAGTTGCTAAAATGCGAAATGCACGGACTGGGTGCTCATTAAATATTGAAATCCTTCCAATGTGTGCCAAGCCAATGAAACCTTACGTTCCTCAGGAGTTGAATCAATTTTTTGTTTTTAAATGTGGTATGGGCACCCTCATGTGTTCAAAATTACCTCCCATTGTGCCAGTGTCAGTATTTTGTTACCAGAGCTCCCATATTCTTTGGGTGTCCCCTTATAAAAAATGGCATAAAATAAACCATTGCCAGAATTTTGCAATTTATGACGTCCATATACTATAGGTAATCTTATGTCAAAAAATATCTCAGTATGTTAGGGCGGGTGTTTAGTCATGGTTGCTACCCTCCCCTAGTTGTCGACCTTTATGCCAAGAATTACCTCCATTGTGTTAGTACCAGCATTCTGCCACTTGTGTTTACGTGCGAAGAATTTCCTCAAGTATGCCAGTAATTTTCCACAAGTGCCCTATATGCCATGGATTACCTCTAGTATGCCATTACCAGTAATTTACGATTGGCAATTTTTATGACGGGAATTAGCCCCAGTGTGCCAGTGCCAGCATTTTGCCACAGGTGTCTGTCATGCTAAGAATTGCTGCAAGTATGCTAGCACCAGTATTGTGCCCTCTATTTCTATAAGATAATAATTACCTTCAGTTTGCAAGGGCAACTAGAATCTCAAAACATCAGATCACATTCTTGCTCATGCTCACATTCACTCAATCACACTCATTTTCTTACTCTCACTTACTCTCACACATTCATTTTCACTTGCACTCTCTTACATTTATTCTTATTCCTTCTCACTCACTCATGTGCATTTTCACTCATTTAACTCATTATTTTGCATCAAGGGGTCATTTCCAAGGGTGGTGCATGGACATTCCCATGCAACAAAAGATGGGTTTTGAAGCAAACAAATCCCTATTTACAAGCATTGATAGAGAGGAATTTGCACCCAAATATTGTCTCCTTACGGCAAGCTTAACAAGAAGAAATGTTTTATTCCTCCTTGTTTTTCCAACGTTGCACATGTGCTGCATTGTAGCTCACACATACAAAGTAGGATAAGCGTTTCAGCATAGTTTTGTACTGAAACCTATGCTTCAGAGAACACATACACTCTTACAGTATGGTACAAGGATGTGCGCATTGGCACATGACTGGCAAAAGTGTGCAAGCAAATGGGAAATAAAAATATCTAAGTAGACATGCACATTTTTTCTCTATCCCTTTGATGCAAGGCAGTGCAGCAACTTCGGTGGATCGTTACCTTGCATCATAAATATTAACTCTGGGCCTCAATCTTACAGAGTGTCAGTCACTCCCTCTCACTGGCTCTCATTCACTTTCACTCACACACACTCACACACACTTACTTATCCAGACACACTTGCTCCCACATAAACACGTGATCTCTCACTTGAACACACTCTCGTACACATGCTTGCCCACGACATACATTTAAAAACAGCTGCCACCAACGGACCTTTTACAGATAAGTGTTCTTCATTTATTATTACACTAATAGTGACTAATAGGACATTATTCACTAATAATGTAATACAAAATAGACAGAAGATAAGGAATGCATGTGTTCCCCTGAGTTCTTTGCACTGAATTTTCCACCTCGAAGCCCAGGGGTCACAAAAGTAGTGTCATGGCAAAGAGCAAGCAAGGGGTCACAGCTGAGACCCCTGTCAACCCCTAAATGATGCAAAATACACAAGATGATGGACGGAATGTTGTACATTGACAAAACATTCACCCCCAGTCACAGATCTGGGTTGAATCCATCGTTATTTTGCTCACCACGCCACGCCAGTTCAGACATGGCCGTATGCAAATCAGTCTTGACCCTGTGCCTCATGGGAACAGTCCAGCCCGAACTGCCAAGCCATGTCTTCCCTGGACCGCAATCAAGCATCCTAGGACCGGATCCGGGGTAAACTGACAATTCAATTGCGGTCGAGTATCAATTCATTTTTAGTACCCAGGGGCATTTTGAGGGCGTTCTGTTGAAGATGTACATGGCGGTGTTTCACAGAAGTGGGACTGCTGGACCTACCTATGTAAGGTGGCTGGTCTGATGCCACGTCCAGCATCGTGACCACCATTGAGAACACTGCTGTCCCCCACTCTCAGGCTAACTGGGTGGTGAATTACTGGCTGAAAGGTAAAGGTGTTCAACTGCTTCTTCAAGATTATAGCAGAGGATTGAGCACAAAGATGATGTTGAAGTGTACTTCAGAGGTTCGCAGTAGCAAAAGAGAACGATTTGTCTCCAAAACAAGCATTGTGCAAAGGCAGAATTAGCAGAAGTGATTGATTTGCAGATCTTAAAGAGTAATTTGAGGACAGCAGCTGAATTTAGAAGCCAAAAGAGGAGTGGAGGAGCTTTGAACGGAATAGGTTTCTGTAGTATCTTCATATAAGATAAATTGTACTCCTGTATTTTGTAGTTAGCTGCTCAGCCAGTGTGAGTGTTCCATGTGGAATGATGACGTGACTGGAATGTTGGTGTGGTGAGAGACAGTTAGGAGAGGATGGGCTGAGCAGCTAGCAGGCTGCTCCTGGTGGGGCTATACCATGGACTTAACATCTTAATAAATAACCGAAAGATATATACTGGCTACGTCTGGTGAGTGACCTGGTTCCATAGGTTGATGTGACACACCAGACGTCAGTGCAGTCTGCATAGTGATGGGGAGATGTGCTTCCAATTATTAGATCCTGTGGTCAGGCTAGCAGCTGCATCTTGGATCAACTACAGATGATTAAGAGATTTCTCCCAAGATCCAAGGTAGAAACTATTTCTGTTCTCCAACCTGGATACTGCAAAGGCATTAACCACATGAATAAGGTACTGAGATTCAAGAAAAGCTGGAGCAAGAAACAATGGAGAATTTCCAAATGCTAAAAACAAGAGGCAAGTACAGCAGAACCTCTGGTTTTAAAGTCATCTTTTCATCCAGAGTGATGATGAGATTGCAAACTCTTTTGGCATAGCAGGGCCGGGAACTCTTTTGTAAGGGCCATTCTATGGTGTTCCAGTAGTGGGAAGAGTCATCCATCAGCAGAAATTTGGTGGGAGATGGGTTCAGCCTCAGAAAATTCAAAGATATCCATCAAACAGTTGCTAGGCAAGAAATAAGGTGAGTTGAACTGTAGGCGGAGAGGGAAAGTTCCGTGTTAAATTGAAAAGGCGCTATGTGCATATAATATATTGCACCAAGTGAATGCAGTCGATCAGCACAAAGTATATGTATTGAAAAGAAGGAGTGACAGAGAAGACACCTGAGGAAGATTCTATTTCAATTTCCTTGAAGATGACAAGAATTGATACATTATTACTTTTGTGAATCTGTTGAGTGAGAAAGAAGTGAGCCATTATAGTAGATTGTGTCAGCTGCCCAGATTATGAAGCCTCTATTAAAGGAGACAACATGTGTATGTTGATGTCTCGTCATCACCCACCTCTAAATCAGACCCAAAATATGGTGTTTGATGGAACTTTGCATGAAGGAATAGAAACTAGAGTCCTTAATAAACACTTGTAGAGTGGGAGGTGTAGGAGAGTAGGATCTGCCTCTTATAGTTACCTCGACTTTTTGCTGATGCTCCACTGTTTTTTTACTTAGTCTGGCTGAGATCCTGCTAACCAGGACCCCAGCCTAGCTGCTTTCTCTCTAAATTGATTGCATGTACATTAGGTACACTTCAGATTGGATTCTGGGGTACCCTTATAAGTCCCTAGTATATGGTATACTATATACCCAGGGCATAGGTACCCCAGAGGCCTCTCAGGGGCTGCAGCATGTATTATGCCACCCCTGGGAGACCATTCAAAATGACACAACAGGTCTGCCTCAGCAGCCTGTGTAAGGTGGTGCATGCACCCCTTACTTAGTTATTGGTTCACTATATCTATCCATATCACTGCACATATAAACCTATCAGTCACCCCTATGGCAGTCCTTATCAATCCGGAAGGCAGGGTGCTGGGTTTTATGTGAGAGGGTGCACCTGCATGAGCAGAGCCCCTCTGCAGCCTTGAGAACCTCTATTCCGGGGATGTTTGTGATGCAACCATACCATATACTCTTAAGTGCAGTATAACCTCGCGTTAAATGCTAACTTTAAAATGGCCGCATGGAAACATGTCATGTTTGGTGTCAAACACCTTGGAATCATACCTCCACACCAGTAACTGGTGTGGGAGGTATGAATCCACCCTACTAGAGGGAGAAATAGGACAGCACCAGTTCACCCGGTACCAGCTTTGCAAGCCCTGGCATCACAAAATGGATGCTGCCAGCCACAGACACGAGACTGCCCTCCTGCTGCTGGACAAAACTCCGGCAGGGGATGGCGGGACAATAGGTTTCCTGTCACAGGGAGGTGTGACCACCTCCCAGACAGGCTTTAGTGTATTGGGGATGGGTGGGAGCACTCTGAGAGTGCTTTGATGTCTGCACTGGGGGCACATTTGGTGTCCCTGTGCATAGTCCAGCTCAAACCGGTTGAAGGAGCTATCAGCCCCTGCTCTGGTGTGAAACTGGACAAAGGACGTGGGTGTAGCCACCCCTCTGTCCTGACCCTCCCATAGGTGGATCCCCAGAGTTTGTCCCACCCCTTCCTTGGGTATAAATTAGGAACCTCTGACTACAGGACTTTAGATATACCTGGACGAAACTCTGCTACAGAATCCCAGAACTTCAACTATCTACATGATGTTAGATGTCCGAAGAATCTCCCTTGGAGTAAAGGAGATACTCCCCTTCAAGGCAGGCACCAAAGACACATCTGTCCGGTTTGCAACTATGCAGCTCCTAAAGGACTCCGAAGATATTGCCGCACAGGAGGTGGGTTTCCAAGCTTCCCCGAGGCCGATCCACGCTCTCAGCAAACCTGAGATCCAAAGCCCTCGTGGGGACCGTGCAACCCGAACCCCTGGACACAGTGCACATTTACAGCAGCATATAATTTTTGGCAATCCCTGAGGCTGTGCTTTGAGCTACTTGTAGTCCAGACCAGTGATTCCACCGAAGATTACTGGCCTACACTCTACGAGTGTCCCGTGGGCTGGTATTTAGTGATTCCTATCGAGGTCCAAATGCAGCCCTTGTCTGTTGACTTGAGGGTCCCTGAGAAGGGTACTTTAACTTTCAAAGAGCTTACCTGGTTGCTCCAGATGTGCCCTGACTCTCCATTGCTTCGGGAGTCCCCAGGACCTTGCAGGTCCACACCGAAGCATATTTACTCTAACCACGTGGGTTGCAGTTGCCAAAGCTTGTTGGTATCCAATCCGGACACTGACCCCCCAGCACTCGACGTCCTTCGTGGGACAGCTTGCCTGTGGACTTTGGTCATCTTCAATGTTTCCTGGTCCCCGTGGCTGCAGAGTCAAGCTTCACCTCTTTGCACCTGAAACACCCGATATCAGTGGGCATTCGTCTATCGTGCCCCTGGTCACTGGCAAGTGACCCAGACTCCTTTCAGGTTCTTCTCAGCTCCAATCCAGGCTTGGCTCACACCGGACACTTCTTCTTCACAGCAGCAGCACTTTGCATATCTCACCATTGAGAACAACCAAGATTCCCGACACCATTTGAAACCTATGCACCCGGTTTCCCTGGGTGAGCTAATACGAGTACGCCGGTGCTCACGTGGGTGCTGGCCTTAGAGCCTTCTAAGTTTGAAAGGGTTTGCTCAAAGTCCTCTTCTAAGTGTCCTTAAGCTTTAAAATTCCAACCGCGACTTTCCCATAGGATTGTATGGAGCTCGCGGCTATGATCTCACACTGCACGCGTCCCCCGTGGGTCCCCTGTGTCGCTACCTTGGGTGGTTCCTTGGGGTCCCAGCAGTTCTACGTGCTCTTGGCACTATGTTAAGTCAAGTTGTGGTTGTTATACCACTTTCTTAATACATGGTTTGGTCTACCCCTAGGGCTCACTGCGTATTGTGCTATTTACTGTTGTTCTAGTGTATTAATATTGTGTGCCTTGCTCTCTAATCACATAAAAAGTTTAGTAGAGAGTGTTTAGTAATAAATACATATATTTTATATATACCTTGTGTGATTCTCCTTTCATTTGGTCATTCAAGAGGTTATAATCTGGTAAACCAAGCTGCTTTACATTCCTTCGAGACTTAGCCTGAAGGCTGTTCTCCATAGCTACCACTAGGATAGCTTTCAATAAAGGTTGTCTTTAATTAGTGGACAGCATATACCAGGCCAACTTCTCACAGGAGGCACAACAATTAAGCAGTCTTTATCCTTCTATTTCCCCACATTTGGATTTTCTCAGCTCACCTGAAAATGTACAGCCACTTGGGGCAGGCATTAAAGAGTCTGCACCTTGGAACTCTGAAAATAGCATTTATTTTAGATCCCTCCTCAAACTCAATTCATACGCAGCCTTTCTCTTCACCTGTTCATCCCTCTGTTGTGCTTAGATATGCTTGTTTGATTTCACAGAGAATCCCATTTGTTGTCATGGGGACACTCTCTGTCTTAGTTCTATCAAAAGTCAGTTGGGGTCTCTCTTCTGTCGTGAGAGGAGCGTGGCTCGTTGATCCCACAAATAAACGTGACAGTCTACTTAACTGTGTCCTGTGATCTTAATGTGCCCTGTAGGACACAACATAAGTTTGGGCGACGACGGGGCGAGCCACCGCAGCAGTTTGCAGCATTAATTTTTGGGCTGTATATACGTTGAACAAGAAGAACTATGTACAGGTCTGAAGTTTGAAGAAAGAAGATAAATATCTGGAAAAAGTGGACTATTACTTGCTTTGGCGGAGAAAAAGAAGATATTCGACTGAAAAATCTGAAGGTGCCCTACCTCCTCCAGCGGCTGAATATCGATGAAGAGAAGTCCGTGCACTTCTCCAGCTGCTGATTGATCTTGTGGATCTGTTCTGAACCCACTGGTGAGGAGGTTAGCGGGAGGTGCATGTTGATGTTTAGATAATTACTCACGTTAAAGGCGGTGTATGTAGCCTGTGCACCTTACACCATCTGTGCGCTGTTAACGATCCGTAAAAAATCGCTGGAACAGGAACTGTTCATCTGTCAAGCTCTTCTTGGGAATGATGATGCAGTAGAAGCCTGCAAGGGGATTCGGCAATTGATCGGCGTCACCAGCAAATCAGGAATTCCATTCTACACTCGTCAGCACGTTGTGCAGGCATGCGTGAAGCTAACGTCAGCACGATAAGGTTGTGAGCTGTTAATTACGGAAGTTGTCAGTTCGTGACTGGATATAAATTTTGTGTGCCAGCAAGACCGTGTCTGTTCCGTTTTCAAAGCTGAGTCTTTCCTGTCCATTAAGCCTTGTCTCTTCATTTCTTCAGCGCCGAGTGCATTTTAAAGGCTGTGGAGTGAGTTGGAAACAATTTATTTGAACTGGCAGCATTTCAAGTGGGTGACTTTTCTGTGATGTTACGAGAACATTTTAATGACACTATTTGAGGATAAAATCGTTTGGGAGTTTTTTTTGTTTTGTGCACTACATCACATTCTGATTATCATCTTTTAACCATATTAGTGTATGAAAATGATTTCAGATGATTCATAGGGTGTTATTGCAAAGAGTGTAGTTATTTCACAATAAGAAAAAAGTACTCAATTTTTATTCACTTTAAACTCTTTTGTCATACAGTCAGAGTTTGAAAAATATCCTATTGATTTATTTGTATTCTTTCTTTTTGTTAATGTTACTTGGAATTGGCACAAGTTAGCTGGTCAATTGTTCGCAACATTATGCAATCTGTAAACCCACCACCTCCATTTCTGGAGAGTCCAGGTACGCCTCAGATCCAGTGAAGACAATGGTTTGATGCGTTCGAAATGTACATTGGTGCAATTGGCGCATCACGATATAGGGCTGAAAGAAAGAAGTATCTTTTAAATTCGTTAGGATTTGAAGGAAGAGAAGTTTTTAAACATCTTCCTGATATTGTATTGGCGGAGGGTGAAGGTGTCGATGAATATCAGGAAGCTGTTAAGAAGCTGGTAATTAAATTTGATGTCCAGCCAAGTTTGGTTGTTTTGAGGCACAAATCTTTTAAGCGTGCGCAATTGCAAAGTGAAAATGTAGATACATATCTTAGTGCATTGCGTAAACTGTGCTGAGTGTCAATTTGGTGAATATCGTGATCAATTGGTTAGGGACCAATTTATTGCACATTGTTATGACAAACAAATTCATCAAAAGCTGCTCACTATGGGTAATCCTAGCCTTGAGGAAATTATTAAAGTGGCTAAAAGTGTAGAATTGGCGCAGAATTCCATTAAGGAGCTAAATGTGAGTTCTGTAGCTAAAGAAACTGTCAATGTTGTTGCTTCTGCAAATGCTAATAGTAATTCATCACGAAAGGTGAAAACTAATGAGAAGGGGATTTAAAAAAAAAACAATATTTGTTACAGGTGCGGTTATCCTTCACATGGCAAGGACTACAGATTTTGTCCATGGAAAAATGCAAAATGTCACAAGTGTGATAAGATTGGAGATTTGGCGAAAGTGTGTCAATCCAGTATTAACAAGACTGAAAAGGTTAACTGTGTGGTTAAGGATGAGCAGTTATGTGAGAGCGACATTGTGCAAGATTTCCAGGATATGATTGTCACGGTCACTGATGACAGTATTGTTTCTGGTAACCCGGCCGATTGTGTTGACCCCTATGTTGATGTGAGGGTGGGTGATGTTAGCTTGAAGTTGTTGGTGGATTCTGGAGCTCGCATTACTATGATCACGTATGAGCTTTTCAAGAAATCTTGGGGTGAGAGATCACTTTTCCCGCCGGATACAGCACCTGTTTCATATGAGGGACGCAAACTAGATTTGGAAGGCTACATAGAGGATGTGTTGGAATTTAAGGGTCGTAAGATTCAGGGTAAAATCTATGTGGCTGTTCGTGGATTAAATATTCTTGGTTGGTATCATCAAGGCTTGTTTGGTATGGTATTGAGACCGGGAACAAGTGAACAAGTCTTAGTTGTGCAAGACGTTCCTGATTCTACTTGTTTAAAGCAGGAATTCCCCAGTGTATTCTCAGACTCCCTGGGCAAAATTATGGGTTTTAAGCACATGATTAAAGTAAAAAATAACGCTGTGCCTGTGAAGCACAAGGTCAGGTCAGTGCCATTTAGCCTCAGAGCAGATCTTAAGACAGAATTGGACAGATTGGAGAAATCTGGGATTATTGAGCCTGTGGAATCCAGTTTGTGGCTTAGTCCATTAGTTGTCGCACGAAAATGGAATGGAGAAATCCGTTTATGCATCGATTTGAGGAGTCTCAATAAAGAAATCTGGGTGGATTCCCATCCTCTTCCAAAAATTGGTGATTTACTAGAAGAACTGAGGGATGCTCAATGGTTTTCGAAGATTGACCTTGCTTCGGCCTACCATCAGATCTTGTTAGATGATGAGTCGCGCCATTACACACTCTTCAATTCTCCTTTTGGTTTGTTTCAATTTTGCAGAATGCCCTTTGGCTTAGCTTCTGCCACGTCAGTATTTCAAAGGGTCATGCAGTCAATGCTTCAGGACATCAAGGGTGTAGTCATCTTTCAAGATGACGTGCTCATTTTTAGCAAATACTTGGAGGAGCATTATAAGATTCTGAGGTCAGTACTTAGTATTTTTGAGAAAAAAGGAATTGTTGTGAAGAAGAATAAATGTGAGTTCTGGAAGAAGAGTGAGCCCTAGACCTGGTTTGGTAAAAGCAGTGGTGGAGTGTCCCTGTCCCAAGAACAAGGATGAGCTACGCTCTTTCTTGGGGTTATGTGAGTTTTACTCACGCTTTATTCCTGACTACGCTAGCAAAATGAAAGCACTCTCCAATATGCTGAGATCGAATGTCACTTTCAAGTGGGATACCATATGTCAAGAAACATTCAAGTTGGTCAAATCTGAAATGCTCAATGCCAAAACTCTTAGAGCTTGTGATCCGGCTGTGCCTTGTACCATCACAGTTGATGCCAGCAATTATGGTCTAGGGGCAGTGCTTACTCAATTTTCTGGTGATAATGAGGTCACAATCAGTTATGCTGATAGAGTACTAAGAGATCCTGAAGTCAATTACTCAGTGATTGAGAAGGAGTTGTTAGCATGTTATTGGGCATGTGAAAAATTCAGAACCTACCTATGGGGTAGAAAATTTCTCATCCAAACGGATCACAAACCTCTGGTGTATATCCTGGGAGGTGAATGTCTCAAATACGCTACACCTCGCATTGCACGTTTGACCACCAAACCTTTGCAATATGACTTTGTAACAAAGCATATACCAGGAAATCAAAATGTTAGAGCTGATATGTTATCCAGACTTCCTCTGGGTGAGGATGATCCCTTAGATGTGGATGAGGACAAGGAGGACTGTTTAATTTCTGTTGTGGATGCAGTTGAAAACAAAGCGCGCAGTGAGGTTGAGTGGAAGGAGGCAGTGAATGGAGACTTGAGTCTTGTCAAAGTAAAAGAATACATTGTGAAAGGTTGGCCCCGAGAGAGGTGCGTGTCTCCTGATATTCAACCCTTTTGGAAAATAGTAGAGAAACTGTCTATTGAGGATGGTGTTGTTATGAGGGATGGTAGGTGTGTGCCTCCCACAGGGATTCGCATCAAATTAGTTGATTGTGCACATGATGGCCATCTTGGGGCAACCATGACTAAGAAACGTCTCAGGCTACACTATTGGTGACCCTCTATGGACAAAGACGTAGAAGGGAGGGTCAAGCAGTGTGTTGTTTGTAGTGGGGCAGAAAAGGGTTTGAAGGTGGTTACTCCTCATCTTCAACCCATTTCTTATCCTACAAAACCATGGCTTAAGGTGGGAATTGATTTAGTTGGGCCATTTAATTTTCTTCACCACAATTTACGCTTTGCGTTTGTACTAATGGATTTTCACAGCAATTGGCCTGAAGTCAAATTCTGTGCATCACCCACTGCTAGCAATGCCATACTCTTCCTTAAAGAGATTTTTATGAGGGAAGGGTTTCCGGAGGCTATAGTTTCAGATAATGGCGTTCAATTTGTAAATCAGGAAATGAATGAGTTTTTAAATGAATCCGGGGTGAAGCATTAAAAAAGTTCTGTTGGACATCCTCAAACCAACGGTTTAGTTGAGAGAATGAACAGAGTGGTAGAGGATTGTATCAAGTGGGCTAAACACAACAGTTTTGACGTGAAGGTGCAATCAGATCCATGTTGTGGTTCTACCGCACAACACCACACTCACTTACAAAAATTGCACCTTTCATTTCACTTAAAGGCAGAGTACCTACGTCTACTCTTTATCCGGCTTGGTTGTTAAGAACTGTGGCTAACAAGGTTTCGTGTAGTGTGGATAATGTCCCTTTAGAGTCTCGTGTTAAAGCTGCACAGAAGAAGATGTCTGACAGGTATAATCTGAAAAAGTCTGCTAAAATGGTTGATTTGTCTTCTGGGGACATGTTTCATATTAGAAACACGCAATATGTTAGAAAAGGTGGCGTGTCCTTTGGTGAACCAGTTTGTGTAGAGAAAGTCTGTGGTGGTGCTGTTATGGTAAGGGGTGATCATTGGTGGAACCTGGGTAAAGTTGTCAAAGTTCAGTCTGCAGTGAACAAACCTTCTGATCTGTCTAATGTATGTGCAGACAATTCTAATTCTCCTACGAGGTCTGCAAATATGTCTTCTTCTCCGACAGGTTCTACAAAGGATTCTCCAAGCAATGTCTCTGAAACCAATGAGACAAATCCTGTGTCAAGGAAGTCTATTGGCCCGATTCACAGAATTAACTTAAGACTAAATCCTAAACTTACTACTTTGTGGTATTCACAGAATGCACTTACTACTTTTGGTATTCACAGACTGCATTTACTACTTTTGGTATTCACAGAATGGATTTACGACTACTAACTTTACGTCCGCACCTCCGGCGCGGAGGTGGAGATTTTGGCCATGGCTAAATCTCCGCCACCGGCCGGAATCCCCACCTCCGGGCCGGAAGCTCCGCCTCCGGGCCGGAAGCTCCGGCCCGAGTGCGGACGTAAAGTTAGTAGTCGTAAATCCATTCTTTGAATACCAAAAGTAGTAAGTGCAGTCTGTGAATACCAAAAGTAGTAAGTGCATTCAGTGAATACCACAAAGTAGTAAGTTTAGGATTTAGTCTTAAGTTAATTCTGTGAATCGGGCCCTATGCTTGTTAGACGGCTTCCTTGGAAGTTGCGTTGAACTTCCTTTTTGTGATCACTTACCATCTTCATTGTGTTTTTGATTAACTTCCTGGCATTCTTCATGTTAATGCATTAACTGTATCCTACCATGTACTTTTATTGTACTCTGGTATTTTTCTATTTCTTTTTACGCTTACAGTTTTTTAAAATTATTATTTACTATGTTTTAATTTGTTTTGTTTTTACAAAAAAGAGGTAATATGTTGTGCTTAGATATGCTTGTTTGATTTCACAGAGAATCCCATTTGTTGTCATGGGGACACTCTCTGTCTTAGTTCTATGAAAAGTCAGTTGGGGTCTCTCTTCTGTCGCGAGAGGAGCGGTGGCTCGTTGATCCCACAAATAAACATGACAGTCTACTTAACTGTGTCCTGTGATCTTAATGTGCCCTGAAGGACACAACACCCTCCTTCCTCCTAAGGCTGTGAACTCTCCTCTACACATTATGCCAACGAGGACATTAGATCATATTGTGTGCAAAGAAATCATAGTATGTCAAAATTAGGCATTTACAGTTGACTGAAATTATGTTGGAAAAGGAAGATTAGGCTGGAAAGTCTGAGGTAAATTTAGCCCGTACAATGCTGGTTGAGAAAGAGACTTGCCAGTTTGTGAAGGAGCGTTAAGTATATTGTGTTGAGTGTGATGGCACCGTATGACATACTAGAACCCTCTTATTCAAGCGGTGTCTGGAGATGGTTTCAGACCCAAACCGAGCTTAGTCAGTGTTATGACTAATGCCACACCCAAGAAACAACAGGGATCAACTGCTGACAGCGTGTTTAATGGAAAATATTTAAGGATTTTGCAACTCAAACCTTTAAGCTCCTGCTCTATAAAAATGTGGGTTTTGTTTGATCAAAAGAATGTCACGCTAGTTTTGACTGAATAAAAGAAGAAGAACATTTGAGAAACAGAGCATAAGCATTCTGTTGCTAAAAAATGAATGTAGGCTTGTGTGGGGAATCAACAAGTTCAAAGTATATTTGTTCGGAAACTTTTTGTTTCAAAGACTGAATAGCGGGATCTCAGTTTTACCTACATTTATGCAGTTAATCCTTGAGCCATCCACTGTTGCACAAAGGAAAGTCAATTATGAATGGAACAGTGGTTTTTGAGATGTGTTAGGATCCTGAGGTTGCCAGCGTACTTGTAATAGCTGATATAATAAATGTTGAGGAAGACTGTGAGATGGGTCATATATTTACTTAAGAGGGGCGGCCAAAGAAGGGAAATGTCAATGTACAGAACATGTATCGCACAAGGGGGTTCATATATACGAAGTAAACACAACATCACTCCTCCAAACTATGTGTCTCACAAGGGTGATGAAATAATATTGACCTAAAAAAGTCACTATTGTGTCTATTAGCAGAGAAAACAAGCAATAGAGTCAAAAGTCTTAGTATATAAAGACGAGAACCCTCACTCACCCAAAGGTGACATGCTTCATCAATATAGGCAACGGGAGTAAGGGACAGAGTGCACAATACAAAACAAAAAGGTGCATTAAAATTAGGTCCTGGGAGACAAAAAATTATTTTTAATATTGGTCCCCATGGGCTAAAGTAAAAGCGTGTGATAAAGGACTGAAAGAATATCCTATTTATCAATGGTCAACATGTTTCTGCCAGTTTGAACATAAATTCGCGGCATTCATTAGGACCTATGATGTTGTCACTCTGTGTAAAAACTAAATAATAAAGACAAAAACAACCATACTTAATTGAATATGGTGAATCTTGGACAAAGGCACCAGCTTCAGTCAGGTCCAATGTCTAAGGTGTAATGTTAGTTTACCTCTTCCTTACGGGGAGTGTACCCTCAGATCACAGTTTTCTGTAAATAAACAGTGTCAAGTCTTTGCGTGGCAACACTCCAAAAGGGTGGAGTGTTGCCATTTTTTGTCACCCAGGAGCTAATTTTAATGCACCTTTTTGTTTTGTATTGTGCACTCTGTCCCTTACTCCCATTGCCTAAATTGTTTACTCTGTAAAACACCTCACGCTCCTCTCATTTTTCCAGAGAGTTGTAGCCCACACTGTCTACCTTGCGGTGGCAGTGTGTAAGAGGGGACCCAATGATGAAGCATGTCACCTTTGGGTGAGTGAGGGTTCTCGTCTTTATATACTAAGACTTTTGACTCTATTGCTTGTTTTCTCTGCTAATAGACACAATAGTGACTTTTTTAGGTCAATATTATTTCATCACCCTTGTGAGACACAATGTACAGAACATGCCACTTGCATATTTCAAACTGATATGAACCAAACTATTATCTTTTTTTTTTTGTTCCAAACATTTTATTGAAATTTTTAGAAAATATAGAAAGCAATAAAAAGATGCAAACCATACATATATCAAAGGCCCAGTTCGTGCAGGGATGCCAAACACAATGAATGATGTGAAAAATAAACAATCAAATATATAAGTGAGGGATTGACCATAAGATACTATACGCCCTATAACGAGAGACATAAAATTATATGTCAAAACTACTGTAATAATCTAAGCATATATTCAAAAATTGTGTTTGGTAATGGAAGATAGTACAAGAGCTTAATGACAACAGTAAATAATAGATGGATACATAAGAAGAACCTAAACAAAAGGTGGTTAGGCCAACAGGATAAGATCTGCAAAACTGAAGAAAAGCATAGAGAAAATAGATGAGAGAAAAACGATGGAGGAGGTTAGATAAATGGAAAGGGGGTTGTCATGTAGTTCCAATAAACCTATGTATGATCTGCGTGTTTAGACAGCATAGACTGTGGGATTGGTGTCCAGAATGATTCCAGACACCCCCACCGGGTATATTTGCCTGTATACCTAGCTAGTTCACAGTGCCACTTTGAACTCCTCTTACCAAGGAGAGAATAGTTCTCGGCAACTATCGAACACGACAACTCTGTCCCATCAGGGATCGTGGAAACTGTACAGTACTTTTCGCTCAGTCACTCGTGCTCACTTTGTCTCAGAGAGATACACAGAACAAACGGTGGGGACGTTTTCAATAAACATTTATTGAACCAGCTTTATTCTAGTGTAAAATAGGTGTGCTGAAACAACTATAAGACAGAAACAGATATAAATGATCATAAGCACCAATAGAGTAAATGGATGATAGATTCCTACCATAGTGCTAAAACAATGAATATATGCAAGCATATAAATACATGAAAATGATAATATGTACTCATAAGATGCTACCCTAACTAGATGTACCTAAGTGTACCTAGCATGTATGTAGGTGTAGAGCCAAGAATAACCCTAGGCTGAAGCCAACCCCATTACCTGAAGTGAGAGACCGTGGGACCCTGTCTTGGTCTGGAGATGGACACCCCGTGAGGGATGTCAGACCACTGAGAGCTGGAATGTTTGCGTACAGGAACCTCAGCGTTTTCGCATCAGTGTGTCAGCATGGAAGTCTTTCTCCTCTGCCAGCCCCGGCAAAGATATGGTGTATATATACCCAAAAGGTAACATCAGGGGTTCTACCGTGTTGTGTCATGTCGGCCGAAGATGACGGAAGGATGACCCTTATACATAGTTATTATGCAGAAGATGGTTGTCCTGCTGTGATTCTGAGAATCCTTATGCATAACTTTTGGGCTAGTTTTCAGGGGGAAAACCACACGATATTCATGCAGTGCTTAACTAGGTAAAAGGTCAATACCAAAACCCGTTATATAGTACAATGGTACGGAAAATGTAGGTAAAGGGTCAGGTGACTCAAGCCTATATTGGGGTATCCTACGAAACCTAACACCCACTCCTCATCCAACCGAACAACATATTAGAAAGGAAATGTCCTTCTAATCAAGCATTAAACATTGTTAAAAAGATGATAAAATATTGTCTAAAAAGTTCATAAAATCTCTGAAAATAAACTCTAAAAATCCCTTAAAATATGTTCATATATATAATCTGAGAAACTGAGTACGTCTGAAAGCCATGGTGCTCAGCAAGAGTAAGTAAGAGAGGAAAAACAAATGTTGTTTAAAATTCCAATTTCGGTTGTTTTGGAAAATGGACAAATTCTTCCCAGCACACTGAGACCCAAATGTTTATGTGTCATGTGTGGGAGACACAGCATCACTGTTACTTGCCTTCGCAGACGACAGTCCCTGTAACACCTCACAGATCAGGTCAATCGAGCACAGGTGATCTTCTTTAGTTCCCACAGCGATGCTGAGGGGCAGTTGAAACATCCAAAGCCTGTGTGCCTGTGGTAGAGCCGGTATCCAGTCCAATAGGAGCTGAAGCATCCCGTGGTGGCTCTAAGAATACCGACATCAACATGGGAATATGCTGGGGACACTGCAGTACGTGGGCTGTTAGCGGGTCCATTAATACATCTAACTCTGGTGGGGCAACAAATGGAAGTGTTAGACAGAGATTCAACATGCATTCTTGTCCGCAGAACAAGCAGCAGAGAACAGGCAAAACACAGTCAATCCAGACTGACCGAAATGATAGGAACCAAGACTCGCTTAGCTCCCGAATTGGAGGTGTGCCAAGATGGAGTACCATGCGATCACGGTAACGTCGCTCCAAGAGCGTTTTTTCCATTTCCTTGGTGACTGGGACGTCCATTGCGTAGCAGAAAAATTAAAATCAGGATTCCTACTACCAGTAGCAGGAAGCCCTCCAAAAATGCTTCCGAATATGGAGTGTATAAATGCTGGAATCACTCCAAAGAAAGGTGCTTAACAGTCCAGATCCTATGGTCTTAAATAGGTGTACTAAACCCTTCGGATCAGACCTGTTAAAGATACGTTGTACCATTTCTCCAAAATGGAAAGGGTAATTCATTTGTACCGGTGCCTGTATCTCAGCAGAGGACCTTGCAACCTGGAGATCAAAAGTCTCTCGGGCTGAGGTTAAGGGCATATCTTTCTGTAAAAGCATGGCTTTCATTCAGCTCAGAATATCAAACCGCATAGAGGAAACATTCAGCGAAGGCCATAACAGCGCCTCCTGTAATAAAGTGAATCCACACCAGATGAAGATATGTGGTAAGAGGTATTTATTACAGCCTCAACCAACAGCCAGCATATCAACTGTCATCATAGAACCCTCACATGACAGAACCTCAGAACAAGCTGGTTCCATGCCTAGTGTTCTGGCATGGAGCCATGCATGGAACCAGCTTGTTCTGAGGTTCTGTCATGTGAGGGTTCTATGATGACAGTTGATATGCTGGCTGTTGGTTGAGGCTGTAATAAATACCTCTTACCACATATCTTCAGTCCTTTTTCAATTGCTCACTGACCTTCAGACGTCGTGAAGCATACAGAGACCACTTTGATCCTCAGTACCTGCTCAAACAGCTTTCCACAAGGCTCTTACAACCGCAATTTCCCACTTTTCACTGCTTGAACATGCTTCAAAACGCTCGATCCTCATCCAGCACGTCTCTGTAAGTTATCACCTTTTTTTCTCTGAAATAATCCAAGCTCTTCCTTCTTTGTTGCTGTTGAGGCTGTCCCTTCCTCTGGGTTCTTTTCTCCGCCCAAACGTCGCCAGTGTAATAAAGTGAATCCACACCAGATGAAGATATGTGGTAAGAGGTATTTATTACAGCCTCAACCAACAGCCAGCATATCAACTGTCATCATAGAACCCTCACATGACAGACCTCAGAACAAGCTGGTTCCATGCCTAGTGTTCTGGCATGGAGCCATGTTACATCATTACACCTCCCTGACTGTGTGGGTCATTGGAAACCATACTTGCATGCAACAAGTAACCCTTGAACTTACAGTGACAAGATATGCAATGCCTGGAAGCATCCCACAACAACCTTGATCATTCAGCATTAAGTAACTTCCATTTGAGAGTAGCCTGAACACTGGGTTAATCACGGCAGCTGGGGAACCTTTCAAATGACAGGACAAGTTTGCAAATGAACCATTACAGGCCCAATGAAGCATAATATCCTGGCAAATGAGAGATCCACTCAAAGAATTCTCGCAGTCTGTACCGCTGAGAAACACTTCAGTGTTCCCATTCCTGCATCTATATCTATACGGTAATTCCCAGGATTCACGGATGAAGTCCCTACCCATTGGTTCATACCTGCCTACCTGATGGTGTTGTAGGCAATATTGAAACTGAAATGTTTTTACTGGCAAAGTTATATGGCCATGAATTAACCATTGTGAGGATGGTGACTCTGCCACGGTAAAAGGTAATTGGTCTAATTTTTCAATGCGCAGTATTATATAGTTTGCATCCCTTTGTGCTATTGTTGTCTGCTTTTCTGTCAAATTATATGGAGAGAACAGAGATACAGAGATGTACTGTTGATATATCACCAGGGCACATAACCAGATCGCAGTGATTGTAGAGTCCAGCTTAATGGCACAATAGAACGTAACTGTGATTGTCCGTGCTTTAAGATGGACAGATCCTGTTCCATTATCTCTATAGCAGAAGACACAATGTTGCCAGGTGAATACATTCTGGATGTAAGAGTGGTCATGCCATTATCAACCACAGCCAATGCCTTTTCTAAGTTAATTCTGTCAATGAAAGTTAGGTAAGTGTACCCTGATTGACGGGGGCATGGCTACGACAGCCACGATGGCGGACATGGACGGCTGAGGCTCCCGTCTCGGGCGCCTCTGACATTGCTTATAGAGCGTCACGGGAACCGATGAACACCCTCAGACCCGGCGGAACCTGTACAGCTGGGGGTGAGGTGTAAGCGGAGGCTCACAGACACTGGCGGAGGCGGCCCCCGGACGGAGCCGCGATACGGGAAGCCTTTTACGCCGCGATCCCCAAGATGGCACCGGCGGCCCCGTGAACAACCCGGAGGCGGCGCGGAGGCGAAGCTGGGGGCACAGAAGAGTCGCGCCCGTCTGCAGTGGCGCTCAGACCCCTCGGGCCTCTGAGGGCTCGGCGGGCGGCTGGGGAGCGGAGACGAGCCAGCCCCCTTGCGACGCTCGCCATCCAGGGCGTCGGGTGACTCGGTGGAGACCAGGAGCGGACCTGGACGGGCCCCCCCCTCGCCCACCTCTCCCCCCCATTGGACAACCGGAGTGCCTGCTGTGGCTGGGGCCGGGGGAGCAGCGGGGCAGTGCTGGGCATCGGTGGGGGCTCCGGGCCTCCTCGGGCGGGTGCGTGAGGTGTTGCCTGACCTCCGCATGGCCGCCTGAGCATATCGGCGGCCTGCGGCGGGAGTTCCTACTTCTACACGTGTCGCGGCGGCGGGGGGCTCCCCCAGAGGAGGACACGGCGGAGCGCCTTTGGGGTTCCCCTCCGGGGCTTGAGCGGCGCCGGAGATCAGGGTGACACGACGCAGCGGCTGCCACCACTGGAGGGAGCTGACACCCGACGGACTGGGACTTCATACGGATCATTGCAGGTACCCAGGGTGAGCGGAACGTGGTGGGGGAACGGGAGAGACTGTGACCAGTAACGGAGATGCCGTGACCCCAGATCCCATCGCCAGTCGGGCGCACCCTATGCCTGATCCCAACATGGCCGCTCATGCACTGCATGGCCCCACCACAAATCCTCCACAAAGGCCCATAGTCTGAGAGGGAGGCGACTGTGCTCCCCAGCTGTGCCGAGGGCGCGCCATCTATCCACTGGGGTACCATCGGTGAGCCTCTGCCGTGCGTCTAGCTCGGGAACACTGTCGAGGAGGGGTGTTCCAGAGAGGGGAGACCCAACGACCGGGACACTTCACTCGTGGCTCCCCCATCCTACAACGTGGTCGCCCCCTGCGCCTGGACCGAATTGTACTGTCTCCTGTCTGGACCCCCCCAGACGGGTAGGGAGAACCGGCGCATCTTCGGGACTGCCTCTTTGGGGGACCATACCCGAGCCGGGTGCCGACGACGCAGGGCCCCCCATAATTACTGCGTCCACTGCAGCGCTGTGTTTCTGGGGACCCACGGATCTCGCCTGGTGGAGGCGGCCCACCCCTTCCACGACAAACGACAATGGGGAAATCAAGGTCCACGCAGCAGAGTGCTGTGCCGGAAACTGCCCCGGAAAATATGCCAAAAACTTCCACTTGGTCCCCCAGCACCGCGCCCTCAACAGACATCTCTCTATTTCGGACAAACTGGATAAAGTCCTTGCGGCTATTGAACTTTCCCGGATCTCGATGGAAGAACGACTCGGCACCTTGACGACGGAGGTTAATCTGCTCCGGGACGATCACCGCAAGCTGGCGGATCGGGTGAGGACGGAGGAACGGACATTGGAGGAAATACAGCCTACACTGAAAGAGCACCAAACGACACTCCAAGGAATCCTCACCCACTTGACTGCAGTGGAGGAACGGGCACAGGACTTGGAAGGCCGCTTGAGACGCTGCAACATTCGAGTGGTGGGTTGAAGGGGCAAACCCCATAGACTATTTGGACACTTGGCTCAAATCCTTCACCCCAGCTGCAGACCGAACAGCGTTTTTCTCGATTGAACGAGCCCATAGTGTGCCGGCCTGGAAACCTGTCCCTGGGGCGGCTCCCCGACCGCTACTTGCTAAATTCCTTCACTTCTGGGATCGAGATGCGGTGCCCCGGGTGGCGCGGCAGGCGGCGCCGCTCCGGAGAGAAGACAAACAGATAATGATCTTCCCGGGCTATGCCCGAGCGGTACAGCAACAGCGATCCTCTTTTCTAGACGTCAAGCGGAGACTGCGTGATAATAACGTAAAATATGCTCTACTCTTTCCAGCTCGCCTCAAGGTTCTCTACAAGGGCTCCTCCATCTTCTTCATGACTCCCGAGGCGGCACAAGAGTGGGCGGACCAGCACTGCACACGGACGCCCAATGCCTGCCCCAGAAGCGGCTCGCACTACAAGACTTTCCGTGCCAAAAAGCGTCCCGTGAAGCCCCGCCATGCGGAGATGAAAGTGGCTCCTAGTGCCCACGACTCGCCGGATCTAGAACAGATTATGAAGGAGCAGCGCGAAGCGTTGCAGGCGGTAATAGATCTACGCTCCACCCAACATATTGACTCCATTGATCGTCCCCCACACATCTTTTCATCGGAGGGTGAAAATGACAGTGATGACACTGCTTCAGGAGTGGGCTCGGTGGCACCCCCTTAGGTCACCCCACAAACGGCAGAAGGGTTGCTGGATGGACAGCCTTTCCCCTCCTCACCATGACTCAACCAAGTACATTAGACTATCTAATTGTATCCTTAGGAGCAATATACAATATATACCCACTATTGAGGATGTCGAGCTTAGTACACTGCTAGTGACGCGCAATAATCCTTCTACATGCCCGTTAGACGCATGGCCGCGCAGTCTCATGTCGCCACCCCCTAACATATAGAACAGGTTTTTTCCCCCTGTGTTCCGGGAGGAAGTTTGGACACACCGTCTCTTGGACGATGAGTCCTCTGCACTGGGACTGTTTCCCGCGCCCCTGCATGTTGTTTGTTTCCCAGTTCCTAAATGTCCCATTTGTCATGGATCCCTACACCCGCAGGGCCAAATGCCCCAGTGGCCAGGTATACTGGCCCGCTATTCATCCACCGCGCAGTGATCCCCTGGGATCCCATTCACCGACTACCCTGACAGGCATCTCACCTGACCCACGCATAATATCCACCACGCATGGCACAGAGGGCGAGCATTACAGATGTTAACATACTCACGCTAAATGCACGTGGTCTCCACACCCCACGCAAACGCTATGCGATCTATGCCTACACGAAGCGCCAGACAGCATCCATTCTTTTCTTACAGGAAACCCACCTTAATGTAGCGGAAGTAGGCAGGATACACGCGAAGTGGCGGGGCCTTATATGCGCTACAACCTACTCATCATTTGCCCGTGGTGCGCTGATCTGGGTTCGCCCGGGCACTCCGTTCCGGGAGCTTAGGCGGGTGGTGGACGGAGAGGGCAGGTTTGCCCTGTTGGAGGGGCTCTTGGATGGGCAAGCCGTCCTACTGGGCAGCATATACGCCCCGAATGTTGACCAAGACAAATTCTGGGACAGACTCACGAAAATTCTAGCTCAATTCACACATGTACCTTGGATACTCGGAGGGGACTACAATTGTATCTTGGATCCAGGATTAGACCGCTCCCATCCCCCACTTCCGCACTCCCCTACCCACAGACAAATCGATAGATTTAAGGCATGGGTAGCACACTGGTCACTTACAGATGCATGGAGACTACATCACCCTCAAACACGTATGTACTCCTTCCACTCCGTTCCCCACAATCTCCGAGTTAGGCAAGACCGGTTCCTATGCACACCAACAGTGCTCCCACAGGTCTGTCACACAGATTACCTAGGTAGAGTCGTATCCGACCATGATGCACATTTGCTAAGGCTTCAATGGAGACCCCCACATCCCCCTGTCCCCACATGGCGCCTATCACGCGATTGCCTGACGGACCCGATTTTCACGCATGAACAGGGGTGTAGTATCTGAGAATACTTTACCCATAATACTGGGACCGCATCCTCGACCCTGGTCGAATGGGATAGCTTTAAGGTGGTGGCCAGGGGAGACTGCATTCAACAGCGAGCCGGGGTGAAACGCACCCTGGAACAGGCCCTTGATAAAGCCGAAAAACGGCTCGCTAACGCCACAAAAATCACTGATCAATCGGTGGCAGCGGCAACACAGTTGGCCCATGCTAAATCGGAGTACCAGGGAGCATGCGCGGATCTACGACGGTACAACTTTCGGGCATACGCGACCCGTATGCACAAAGACCGCGACAAGACGGGCTCACTGTTAGCGTGGCTAGCTAAACAAGACACGGAGATGCAGCCCATCACGTCAATCATTACTCAACGTGGCACTTTGGTTCAATCCCAGGACGAGATTCTTCAGGCATTCCATCAATATTACTCAGAGGTCGATAGTGGCCCTCGGGCATGGAGTCAAGGGACAATCGATCACTTCCTGGACCCCCTCCCTCTCCCTCAGATATCTGACGCAGAGAGGACTGACTTAGATACGGCGATACATACTTCTGAGATTACACATGCCATCCGAACCTTGGCCCGTAACAAAGCCCCAGGCTTGGACGGGTTCCCGCTGGAGTACTATGCCACCTTTGCTTCTCAGCTGACCCCCCGTCTATTGACGGTACTGGATGCAGCATTGCAAATCGGCGAATTACCCAGATCTATGAGAGAATCGGTGATAGTTACTTTCCCGAAACCCAACCGTGACCAACAACTGTTAGCCTCTTATCGACCTATAACGCTCCTCACAGCCGACTGTAAAATCTTAGGGAAAATACTGGCAGAGAGATACTTCCAAATTGTGCACGCGCTGGTACACGCGGACCAGTGCGGATTTGTCCCGGGCAGGAATACCTCCCAGAACATACGCCGTCTTTTTCACATCCAGGATCAAATTGGTGACCGCTTCCCCAGAGCGGCGTGCCTGATCTTGGACCTCGAGAAGGCTTTCGACACCCTAACGTGGCAGTACCTGTTCCCGGTTCTCCGACGGGCTGGCCTTGGTCCCAAGCTCATAGCTTACACCCGCCTCCTATACACTAAACCCACTTCCCGAATTCGCATTGGACGCCATGTCTCTTTGGAATTTATGATACACAGGGGAACACGGCAGGGTTGCCCCCTCTCGCCCCTGTTGTTCGTGCTGGCCGTAGAACCTCTAGCTATCCGTCTCCGGAAGGAGGGACAGAACTGGGGCATACCACTCGCAAACACCATGCACTGTGTCTCCCTATATGCCGACGATCTTCTCCTCTATATACGGGGCATCGCAGCGGATCTCACTCCACTTGGAATCGCCTTGACCAAATTTGCCGATGCCTCAGGCTTGAGGGTGAACTGGGAGAAATCTGTGGTGTACCCCCTACACCCTAACGCTACCCCTCAGGAGGTCTGGATTGGTGATCAGAAACTCAGCTGGACCGCAGAGGCCCCCCGCTATCTGGGGATTCGCCTATATCACTCACCCACTGACATCTTCGAGGGTAACCATCGTAGGGCACTCGCCACTACGCGACCCACCATCGGGTTTTGGCGGATTCGTCCGCTGGCCCCGATTGGCCGAGTAGCCCTCGCGAAAATGATCCTGGTGCCGCGATTACTCTATTATTTTACTAATCTTCCAGTGATCCCGCCCGCTCTTTCTTCAAAGATTTGGACACACTCCTTGGCTCCCTGATATGGGGCAAGGGACGGCACAGAATCGCACTAGCAAAATTGAAACTACCCACGACACAGGGGGGCCTGGGAGCTCCTTCATTCGAGGCCTATTTCCTGGCGGCTCAGCTTCAATGGCTCTCCTACTGGACGGCTGACAGGCATACGTCCAAAACATACACGGTCGCAGGCCGCGTAACAACGCCAGAACTATGCCGATTGATTGTGCCGGGATCCCGCCCGGTGGGGACCTACCCCCTCCAGGTGGAGGTGGCCCGGAAGTGTATTCAACGCATACACCGCCTAACACCAGACAGACCCCAGTATTCACTGTTGCTTCCGCCAGTGGGCTGGCCCAAAAACACCCAATTCTTTACTCCTACCATGCTCTGGGAGTGGACATCTAGGGATGTCACCGAAGCAGAAATACTTTTTGAAGCTGGACAACTTCGGCCATTCCAGCAACTCATCGATGATTATGATCTCCCCACAGGGCAGTTTTTGGGGCATCGTCAACTCCTCAGCCACTATCGACCATACTATGATCTCACACTAGGGGAACCCCCCACACACCCAGTCCTCCACACAATCCTGCGAATGGGACAGGGCCGCCACCTCACCACATGGCTGTACAAATCAATCCGGGAGTTGACACCTCCATCACTCGAACCCCTTCGGACCCTCTGGGAGGAGGAGGTGGGACGGGCGTTTCATGATAAAGAGTGGGAAAGGGCACTCGAATTTCCCAAAAAAGTGTCTATGAATGCCCGTTTCAAAAATATACAATTTTACATTATACATCGGGCCTACTTGACCCCAGCACGCCTACTGCGTTTTTATCCCGCTACAATCTTCCTTTGTACCCGCTGCCAGGCGCAAGACGCAGATTTCCTCCATATGTTCTGGGCCTGCCCGGATATCCAGACCTATTGGGCAGATATCCACGCGACCCTCTGAAACCTTACCGGGCTACCCCACCTAGACACATGGGAGTGCTGCGCGCTGGGAATAATTGGCCGGAGGAAACGTCACAAAGTGTCCATACGATTCGTCTCCTTGGCGCACCTCCTGGCTAAACATTGCATAGCTATACATTGGCGCTCCCCTACGGGCCCCCCGATAGCAGCATGGAGGGGGGCGGTGCTCAAGTGGGCCGCAGCTGAGGAGGACGCCTTGCGGGAGGAAGAAGCAAAGGGCATACGTAAAACCCCGATATCCCTGGAGTGGGCCCTTATGGTACATCAACTTAAACAATCCCAGCCCCAAGACGACCTTAGCGCGAATGCGACAACCCCTAATGCTACACGGCCAAACGCGATACAAGCCCACACAGATGGCGCTCCCCCTGACGCTTCACACCTACTCGGGAATGGCTGGGTTCCTACCCCCGCCGCCCCGTTTCATTCACCTGTGCCACATGTCTGACTGCATAACCGTACTCTTGGCAGGGGGCTACCACTGTGCTGTTCCACCAGTTACCTGATGAACCATATGTGGCTGTTTCATCTGATAGTCCATGACAACCCCTAGTTTGATTTTCCCCCCGGGTTTGTTCTTTATTTTTTTCCATTATCAAACTTTATTTCGACAAATTAGTCATAAAAGTTCATACAGGTTAAAAAACAAGGAAATACATTAAAAAAAAGAAACTTGACAACAATCAGAGCCATTTCCTATCTTCAACCACAACCTAAAAACAGTATAAATACACATTTGAGACTATGGAATAGAAGAAGCACAACCGAGATTTTAGTGAGAAGGACCAAATATGTAAGGTTTCATGTTAAAGGCACATTTAATCTTCTTTTCCTCCACATAGATGCGAGAAATGAAGAAACTGCAAATACTATTTGCCTAGATAAATCTGTTTTGAAGACCCTGTAAGCTGCCCTACAATGTATAAACCCCAAGTTCCTGCAAATAGGGACAATCCAGTAATTCCTAGTCTTTTTATAGGCTGGACAAAAAAATAATATATGTATATCGGTCTCCTGTTCTGCATCACAGCTAGGACAATTTTCCGGGGTGGGGTGGGACCATTTACTAGTAAATGCTCTTATGGGAAGTGTGCCGTATCTCCACTGTAGAAACAATTTCCTATTGAAATGAGGTCTAATCTCACTTAAAGCCTCTTCAAAATAATAATAGTCTTTACCTATTAAAAAGGTTTGCGTTAAAATAGAAGATTGGGATTTGGAAATGGATTCTGCTGTTTTGGACTCATAGTAAATTTGGTGAGTTGTTTTCGGGAAAGTGTAAGACAAGCTGTCGCCGGGGCTGTCCAAAGGTCAGAAAGGCCCAATACGCCAAGTTGCCTCTTTACATACAAAAACCATGGAAATTTCCCTGCACTTGGTAAGCTCAGTACTTCCATTAATTCTTTCCTATAAACCTCAAGCTTGGGTGTTGTCCATATCCTCCTCCAGAAGATCAAGGGTTTGAGACCAAGGACTTCATCAATGGGTCGCAAACCCAAGTCAAGTCTCAGTGGGAGTAAGGGCGTAGTCCGAGGGAGAGCTAACAAACGCCTTAAAAACTTGGATTCTGCAGATGGAATCTCAGAACAGCATTTGAATCCCCAAAGTTCTGCACCATAAACTACACGCCCACGGGCCTGAAGTTTATATATTTTGATAGGCGGACCAATCGATTTTACACAAGATGAATTGTAAAACTTCAGAATCCCTCCAGTTGATTGAACTAGTTTCAGCTGGGCCTTAGTTTGGTGTGTGACCCAGGTCATTCCTTCGTTTAAAGTGAGGCCCAAGTAGTCAAAGATATGGACTCTTTCCAAAGTAATCCCGCCTATAGAGGGATTAGGGCGCGTCTTGGCTGGAGGGTTAAAGATCATGAATTTGGTTTTAAGGGTCTTGATTTCCAAACCCTGCTCCAGGCAGAATAACTCAAAACCATCCAATACCCTCTGTAGGCCTAAAGGGGATTTAGAAAGCAATAGGGTATCATCTGCGAACATTATCGCCGGGATATTTTCTTTATTTGGCAAACACCTGTTATACAACATACAGTATATAAATGAAGCTGAAGCAATTGTAAATGTCAAGATTGATATCACCTGACTGGACACACATTCTTAATGTTAATGTGGTCACATACCAATATGCAACAACTGTACTAACAAATGCCAATAAAAAAAGTTTTTAAAAAAAGTGTACCCTGATTGACCCGCGATTACACAGATTTCCAAATTTGTGGTATTTACATGTGTGTGTAGATGTTTGGAAGCTATCATGTCAGCTTGTAAAGAACAAAGTATATCTGTGTGTTCCTGTGTCCAATGTCTAATTGAAAAATCAGGTCTGATTAAATCGTTTTACTTTTTCTGCGTAATCTAAAATGTATGTTCTGTCAAAATGTAGGAATCCCAATATGGATTGTAAGTTTTTCAGAGTTTTTGGAGGTTGGAGCTGGAGCAGTGCACACTTTTCTAAAAAGTTAGGTGCTAGACTTTTTCCTTCACTTGATAACTTAGACATTGAGGCGGGCTATTTTTGATTTTTTAAAGTTGAATTTGTAGCCCTCAGACGTGAACCCCAAAATTATGTTTCTCACCCTGGTCAAATGATCCATTAAATCATCATCCATCAAATAAATGTAATCTACATATGACAATGCATCCTCATCAAGATTTTGAAGCAACCCAGTTACCCTAGCTGAGAACAACCCAGGGCTATTCCTATACCCTTGGGGGAGTCGACTGAATTAATTCTGAGAGCCAAGGGTTGAGAATGCTGTAAAATATCTGCTTTCAGGCGCTATATTTTGGCAGAAAAATCAATTTGAGATATCTAGTGTTGTTTTGTATTTTTTCCGCACAATGTTATTCATTAATGCGGCACTGTATGCATTCTGTAGTGCAAATGTCTTAGTGCAAGTGTTCAGATGTCTGTAGTCTAAAACTAGACAGTATGAATTTTTGAGTTACATTACGGGAAACAAAGGATTATTCCTTGAAGAGGTGCAATTCTCTATTACACCTTGGTATTCAAGTTGATCTAAGATCTCCCTGACTTGTTTTTTCGCTTTTTGTTTAATAGGGTACTGTCTCTGTGGAGTTGGAGTCGTTTTTACTGGGATTACATGGTGAGGTAACTCAGCATCCCACCCTACATGGTTGCAATATAATGCTGGAGCAAGTGCTACTGCCCACTCCTGTGCGTATTAATGTTTTAAGTATACTGGAACGTGGTCAGAGAAAGCCGGTAAAATTACTGTTTCTCCCTTTGTGCAATGCATAACAATCTCAGGCGGTCTATCTTTTTCAGCCAAAAGGATGGCATAGCCACAAGTCAGGTTCTCCCAAAAGAGACCTTTCATTTTTCTGGATGTGTCCCCCTCATTTGGACTGTTATTTCATATAACGGGTGCGGGACACTTACCCTTGTATCAGGTGTTTCCACCATGATATGCTAATTCAATGCCGCTGTCACCAGAAATTCCGTCAGGTTCTGGCGAGCTATTGTAACTTCTGCTGCGCTGTATAGCATTGTCAGTGCCCGTTTCCCATTCTGAAGTTGAGTCCTCAGTATCCTTGGCATGTCTAACTTTAAGACCTGCTACCTTCTTTTTTTTAAATTGAGGTTTTGATTTTGGTTTATCTTCTTTTTTGATATTATATTCTGAAGTACGCTGAGTATCTCTGGACTTTGTCCGTTGTTCTTATTTGTGTTCTGACCGTCCTTCCCTCTCATGGGAATAGTACAGCCCGAACTGCGAGGTCAGGTCCTCCCTGGACCAGAAACAAGCATCCTAGGACTGGTTTTGGGGTATCACTCCTCATCAGCCAGGCTAACTCGAATTCAGGGGCACAGTAAGCAAGAGACCCATGTCTGGGCATACCCTTGGCCACTTAGGGTAAACATAGCAAACACAACAAGATGATGGACGGAGTGCTGAAACTTTTCAAAGACTCACCTCCAGTCAAGAGATCAGGGGTTAATCCATCATTCTTTTGCTCACTATGCCATCGTAGTTCACCCTCACAATATCTACAGACAATCTGCCCTCGTTGTCCTGCTCAACTGTAGTTATATAGAGGCTAAATTGTATGGTAATGAGTGTAATCAAACCATTTTTTTTTTAAATCGCAGGAGAACAAACCAAGTCGGAGATCGGGTCAGTGCGAAGGGAAAAGGGCATTTTTGAGATTAATTTTAGTTTTGTTGAGGAAAATTATATCTCTTTTGATACCAGTGCAGTAGTCTAGAATTTTCCTACGTTTAACTGGGTGGTTTAATCCTTTAACAGTGAGAGATATTACTTTCAGATCAGGCATCTTACAAAAGAGTGGTGGATTATTACATGTGTGTGAGTGCAGAGGCCCAGAACAAAGGGCCATGAAGTGACAACATCTGGGCTTAAAGGGGGTTGTCCCATAATGCAGGGGAAAGGGTGAGGAGGTCAGGAAAAGGAGAAGAAAAGGAAGAGAAAAGACCTCAAGAAAAAGCAAACTCAAAAATCCTCTCCTCAGAAAGAGAGGAAAAGTTCTAAGCACGAAGTGTGGACCTAAGAGACTGTGTGAACATCTGTGTGATGGATGGAGCGCAGAGAAATACACTGCACCAACAACATATTGAGCAAAAATAAAACCTTGAAATGGGATAAAACTATCTACCAAATATGTGAACAAGCAGTAGAAGCTATTGAGATGACACTCCTGATCGAATGATCTACACACAGGCATGACAAATTCAATATAAGTCCAAGAAAGAACACAAATTATAATAATGACAAGGCACAATTGGGAGCAAATATATATAAGGCCATATAAAACATAAGATATAACATGAATATGAATAAACTTTATCCGAACATCAGGTCCACAGGGAAAGGGCAACTATGAGTGAACATATAGAATACAACCTGCAAAGAGATAAAAAGATAGGAAAGCGACACTTTTACAACAATGCGAAGAAAACATACATCGAAATAATCCAGCATCCCCAGACCAAACCTGAATTCTTTGAGGATAAAAAAGAAAGAAAAAATTAGGGTAATTAACAAATATTTATGTCTTCAGGCATTCGTAAAACAACAAAAAAATAAAGTTTAACAATAAGATATTTGTGAGGCACATTAGAAATACAATATAAAGCGATCAGGGTGAGAGACGAGCATCAATAAGTGACAGCCCATTACTATAAAGGAGTGCACATCATGGTTTGTGTAAAAAGGTACACAGTCATCAGCGCTCCATCTCATGAACCGAGGTCTTTCATGAATCAGAGGTAGTAGGGTCACAATACACACATATATTCATAAGAGCACTCGAATGAAGAAAAGGCACATCAAATAAAACCTTGCTGGAGTCAAGTGAGGGGAATATTTGAAGAACCTGTATCACCATCCTCGTCCATATAATGTCTCAGACTTATTATCCAAGAAGGTTACAAGGCCCGCAGGTTCATCAAAGATTTGTGTTTTACCTCTGACGGAGATCTTGAATCTGTAGGGACAGGCAAATAGATGCAGGATGGCTTTTTCAGTGAGTCTTCGCCATAGGGCCAAAAAGCCCTTCCTCCCAGACACAGCAGCTTTCGCAAATTCTTGAGAAATGGAGATCTTATTCCCTTGCTAAGTGACCCCTTTAGATTTTTTCACGTGAAGCAAAAAAAGTTCTGCAAATTGTTGTTGGTGTAGAGGCTTAAAAAGTAGCAGGCGTAGAGTTTTTACGTTGGAAGTTGGGGTTCAGGGGAGCACGCTCGATTAGGAAGTCTCTTTGAAAGGAGATTTGTGGGGTGGCAGGGATCCGGGACTGTAAAAACTCAACCATGGAGGAGGCTTTCACATCAGATACCTCAGGAAGCCCAAATATTCTGAGGTTGCCAATCTTACTGTGGTCTTCCATATTGGTAATGTCCGGTTTGAGAGAGGAAATAGCCTGATCAAACCTCTGTAACTGTTTCCCATGGGCAGCATTGTGATCCTTAATATTGCTTATTCTAGATTCAACATGGTTGAGTCTAATGTTTAAATACTTCAGGTCTTTCCTAATTCCTGACCCCTCTACTTGAAGAAGATCCATGTTTGTCTTGGCACTCTTTGCAATGTCATGCATGATGTTAAGATTTTTCAAATAGTCTCCATTGCTGTGGAATACTCAGATTTATTCTTGATATGGGATTCTGGGAGTCGGGGTTCCAGTGTGGTTCATTTCATTTTCCCTATATAGGCCTTATCCCTTGACTCTTTGGGTTCGGACTAGATGTTATATTTGAGTGTGACTTAAACTACACAGTCAAGATGCGTCTGAAAGCAGGGCCACAGTTGTGAGAGCCAAAGTGTAGATCACTGTGGGGGGGTCCCATATTGATGAACAAACACTGTAAATATCTCTTTGAACACCAAACCCGCAGGCCCAGATATCTACCCTGATTCATACCAGCAACTGGCAACCTATCGAGCTCCACCAAGGAACACAGTCCCTGAGAGACTCAGATCATATCTGCTATCTCATAACACTTCACCTTCTTAACAAGCGTAACGAGCAGGCCAGTACATTGATATTGATAGCTGGAAAGAGCTGGGCGAGGTAAAAACAAATCCTGAGTAGTCCATAAACCAAACATTGAAGAAAAAACTAGAAGGAAAGAAAAAAGAAAACAGACATTACTGGAAAAGCAGAACATTATTTGCACGGTCTGTCCATTGTAGATATGTCATGTATACATAAGGAACTATGTACAGAAGGAGCTCAGCGAGTAATTGGATGAGGAGTCATGGCCTAGGCACAGTGTCACTAGCAGGGATAAGGCTGAAGGATTAACACAGTCAAAGTGCAGGGTGCTTTGGTGCCCAAAACAGAGGAAGCCCAAGATCTATGATATCAATGGGGGGGGGGGGCAGAGAGAATTGCCCCACACCCCGACGAACCCGACCTAGTTACACATTTTTGCACTGGCTCCCAGGTCCTTTCAGCAAGTATTAGAGCGCAAGAGAAAATGATCACTCTGGTGGCGCAATTATGGCAGCTGCCCATCTTTCTTGCGATGATCCTGTAGACAGGGAATAAACACACCACAGGCCACCAGGACTTTTCCAAACGCTCTCTGGGGCACTAGGAGGACACCACACAATAGATCAGGGCAGAAGTGGCAGCATTGCGGGCGCTAGATGTGCCGACGTGGTGGCAGCTCCACAGAGCTCATGAGCCATCCAGCACAGCGCTCAAGCCACGCCTTCCATAATATTACTTGTTAGGTATGAATTGAGATGAATAATCTGAGCCAGTGTAGTCAAGTACTTTGTATGCTAAATGTGCTCTCCAAATGGATTTGGAGATTGTTGTGGTGTACTAAATCAAAAACAAGTCCTACGCTTTCCCATCTGTTGCACAGACTGGAGTGGGAATAGTAAATGTTATCCCTCCGAAGTCCAATGCTTTCCCTACTGTTGCATAGACTGGAGTGGGAATATTACATTTTACCCCTCTGCAGTCCAATGCTGTACTTACTTTTGCACAGAAAGGAGTGGGAATAGTAAATGTTACCTCTCTGGAGTCCAATGCTTTTCCTACTGTTGCACAGACTGAAGTAGGAATAAAAAAGTTACCACTCTGAAGCCCAACACTTTCCCTATTGCTGCACAGACAGGAATGTTAATAGTAAATGTTACCACTCCAGAGTCCAACGCTTTCTTTACTGTTGCACAGACTGGAATCAGAATAGTAACTTTTACTCCTCTGAAGTCCAACGCTTTTCCTTACTTTTGCACAGACAGGAGTGGAAATAGTAAATTTTACCCCTCCCAAGTCCAACGCTTTCCCTACTGTTGCATAGACTGGAGTGGGAATAGTAAACATTACCCCCTCTGGAATCCAACAATTTCTCTACTGTTGCACAGGCTGGAGTGGGAATAGTAAATTTGACCCCTCCGGAGTCCAATGCTTTCCCTACTGTTGAAAATACTGGAGTGTGAATAGTAAATGTTTCCCCTCCAAAGTCCAATGTTTTCTCTACTTTTTTACAGCCTGGAGAAGGAATAGTAAATTTAACCCCTCTGAAGTCCCACACTTTTCATACTGTTGCACAGACTAGGGTGTGAATAGGAATAGTAAATGTGACCCCTCCTAAATCTGACCCTTTCCTGACTGTTGCACAGACTCGAGTGGGAATTAAAAATGTAATCCATCTGAAGTCCAACACTTTCCCTACTGTTGCACACACTGGAGTGGGAATGGAACATTTTATTTCTCCGGAGTAGAACACTTTCCCTGTTCTTGCACTGAATGGAGTGAGAATAGTATATCTATTATTCGCAGACTTTAATACTTTTCTTTAATATTTTTAAATGTATGTAATATTATTATTTGTTTAATTTTATTATATATATATCATATATATATATATACTTTGCATTTGTTGTGTTAATATTTTTTAGGTTTTAAGTATATATATATGTCTATAAATATTTATAGACATATGTGCTTTTTATAGTAACAAATTTAAAAGAAAAACAAAAAGTTTAATATAGCGTAAAATATATATTTTTAATAAAAGTGTTCTATTATATATTTGTACATATAAACATACACACACATATATTTATGTGTGTATATTTATGAAAGTATATATTTATGTATAGTATTAAATGTTACTTAAATGTAATTACTTTATATTAATGTTATATATTGAAATATTTAAGATTTACTACTTTAAACCTTATATACAATAAAAAAACAAATTAGTGTGAAACAATATTTTTTTTGATATTTTTGTACTTACCTTTATAAGTATAGGGAAACAATATTTTTCTAATCAATACTTTTGACACAATATTTCTGTATCATGATATTGTTTTTTTCCCAAATATATTTTTATTGTCGTTTAGGTAAATCTGTTTCACGTATGACAACTTATAATTTTACATTTAGTACAGATTATAGCAGGGGTACATTATGCACCGCGCCAAATTTGCACAGAATATTTTACATCACATTCTCTCCCTTTTCAAGTTGTACCATTGTATGTGTGATGTCTGTTTCAGGGGTAATCTCACTTAGTTTTATGCAGTGAGGCTTGCCGTGCCAAGGTGTTCTGGCAATTTTAATGTTTCATTTGCTATCTTATTAATAAATGCAGACCATCTGGTGAAAGGAAGCTGCTGGATATCTGTGCTCTAAGAAATATGTCAGTGGAATGTTATAGTTTTAAATATAAACCGTTAACTATCCGGTATGGTGCATTACTGAAACGTTTTCCGTCTGGGGCAGATAATAAGAGGAGAGTGGGGGGGGGGGGTGATGCTGTCTCCAGATATGGCCAGTGTAGGGAGGTTTTCATGGTGATGGGGAGGGTCTAGGCTTTAGGGGATTTTGCTATTCCATTACTCAGATTCATTGCTCTTGATCACTTTCCGATCCTGAGGCTGTTACAGGTTCGTCCGTTTGGTTTTGGCGTCTCTCAGGATGTTCACAAATTTCTAGTACCTCCTTCCAAAGGTCCGTCAGGGGGTGCCTACGAATACCTCGTGCTTCCTACCTTCCGCTCCCGCCCAATGTGGCATGTTGCGTTTCCAGTCTTCCACTGTGGGGCTCCCTGCCAGTTTCCAAGCTAATGCTATTTTCCTTATGGCCAGAACTAAGGCAAAGTCCACAAACTTTGTGCCCACTTTCCGTGCGGGCAGCCTAGGGAAGACACCCAAAATACAGATTTCAATTGGATGCTCAAGAGTGCGTGCCACTGCCGCCCTCGTTGATACCAAACATCCTCCCAAAATGTATGTATTGTTGCACAGTCCCAAGTCATGTGAATAAAACCCGCATCTACCTGGCCGCACCTCTGACAGTACTGTGCGTTGCCACCGTATGCTACCATTATTCTGTGAGGTGTCATATAGGTCAGATGTGTGCAGTTGAATTGTATATATTTCATCCTGGTATTTCGGGATTTTTTTTTAGGATATGCCAAGATTTTCTTTCATTCTGCATCTGAGAACTCCCTGTTTAAAATGGTGTCCCACTTGCCACGCAAATGTTGAAGAGGGGTTTGTAACATCTCCGATATTGAGATGTAGAACCATTTTATCTGGTGCTGTGCCCCACCTAGAGTAAGGATTGCAGCACCCCATGTGTCTCAGGTTCCTCGTGGCCTCTGCCCCACAGCTTCTTAAATGTGCATACTAAGACTTCACATTGCAGGAATTGCCCTGCCTGCAATCCTATATTATCAACCAGTTCTTCCAGGGGTGTCATTACGGATTGTTGGTAGCAGTCACCTACAGTGGCGTTGCATCCATTAAGGGTGCTGGGGCGTTGCCCCACAAGCCGCCCGCAGCTGCCTCGGCATCTCTGAACTTAAGTAAACTCTCAGTTTACTCAAGTTCAGAGACGCCGAGGGAGAACTGAACTGACAATGGTGTCAGTCAGCATGACGTGGGACCGCCCACCCCCTTCAGTGTCTGAAGGGGGTGGGCGGTCCGGCATCATGTTGACTGACAGGCATTGTCAGACCAGGGGCAGGCAGCAGCACCAGTGCGCATGACTGGGGAAGGTGGGCACATTTTTCCGCCGTGCCCAGTCATGCGCACTAGTGTCTGCTGTGGCTGGCGCATGCCCATTAGGAGAGCGAGTGTTGAGCAAAGGCTCAAACCTCGGTCTCCTAATGGGCAGGCGGGCAGCGAGTAACTGTGCCTTTAGCCAATCCTGGCGCTGCTAGCAGCACCAGGATTGGCAGAAATGAGTTGTCACTTGTCATTGCCAGCAGTGACGCGGTCAGCGGCTGTTCCTGTAGGCGCCAACGGGACCGGGACCCTGGAGCAGAAGCGGCGCGGACCCGGTAAGTTTTTTAAAATTTTATTTTAAACCCCCGCACGATATACCCCCCCCCCCCCTCGCGACCGTGAGTATTGCAAGAGACTGTCTCTCTCTCTTTGTGCTAATGTATTTCTGACTGGGCGGCCTCCCACAGAATACATAAATGGAGCCCAGATTAAAATCTTGATAGCTCGCTGTTCTTAAATTGGTTTGCTTTTCCTAACATGTAGGCCCATAGCCAAATCTTTGCTGAGAGGTTCTGGACAGACGTCCTGCCACATACACAGACAAAAAGTGCTCCTGCCATTGTGCTTCCTGTTTTGGGTGACAGACATGTGGTAGGATTTGGAACTAATCTCCCCTCTTCAGATGTATTTATATTGGCTAGGATACATTTTTGGCAAGACTGAAAAGGATGACTTTCACTGCGGGAAAAACCCCCAAAAAAGGAGATTTCAATGAAGGGGAAATAAATATGTATTTAGAGAGAGTGTATCACAGTACAGTGATAACACAGAGGGATTTTGCCTGAGGGCCCTGCCTTTGCCTAACTACAGCCAGGAGGATGTCTGGAGGTAAGACCATCGTCCTTGCCTTTTGTCTTGACTTGATGGCCCTTCCGTGCTTGATTCTGCTACTTGGCAATCCCCAATACACCTGTGACTGAGAATGGGTCTCTGTGGAGGTGGGTGAAGGTACAAGAGCAAAGCTGTGTGAAGTGAGGGGCGAGGAGGTGCAGTGACCGATCTATGTTTATTAGACCTAGCACTAATTGCTTTATTAACCTTGCTGCTTCCTCAAATGTGCTTAAAAATACACCGTTTGTCCACTCTTTTTTCCAAATTTTCTTGGGGGGAACCCCCCGTAGTTTGTTCGAGCTCCTTCGCTATGCTCGCTCGCCGCAGCGCAGTACGACAATAATATTATGCCCCACCACTTTCAAATGTCACCAGCCACCTCTGGTCACCTACCATTTCTAGTCCTACTGCGGTCCAATGAGACAATTGCTGAGAGGTGAATGTTTTTCTGGGGTTGCCATACGGTAATCCAATTAGCGGCAAAGCTGGGGTATATATAGGCATCTCTGGTCGTTTCATCATGTAACGCCTGCAGCTTCGTAGGGTGGCAGTCTGTAACAGGGACTGGTGGGTAATCACCACTGTTGGGTCAAGCATTTTGGCCAGCATTAAGGAGGTGTGGTCTCTTGAGTTTGTTAGATTTGTTCCTGCCATATTTATGCCCTCCAACCCCTGTGTAAGGCAGCGTAGCTGGGAGGCTAGAAAGTAGCATTCAAAATTCGGCACTGCCAAGTCCCCCTCTGGCATAGGGTGCTGTAGTGTGTTCAGCGACTCCCTCCATCACCCCCTTTCCCATATCAGGTCTCGGAGCAATGTGTCAAGCTAGCGGAACCATCCTGCGGGTGTTCCCGTTGGGAGAATGGCATTGAAATATAGTAGTCGTGGTTTGACAATTAGATGCGGGCCATGATTGGAAGGCGTAAGGAGCACCAAAATGGCACACACGCCATAAGAGATCAAAATTCCTGCCCGAGCTTCCCTTCTCGCAGGTCTTCTAAAGAGTTAAAGATATGTATCCCTAGGTACTTAAAGGTGGAAGTGGCCCAGTTGATTTCTTGTGGTAGCTTCTCGGGTGGTGGTTGGTTGATGACACCGGGAATAGGTATGTCTTTCGTCTATTGACCCGCATTCGAACTTTGTTAGGAGGTCTAGTGCAGTTGCAGAACCTTTCACTGATTCATTTATTTATTTTTAAAGATGTTTTTACTGGCATTTACAATCATATAGTAGAGTATTTACATGAAGAGTTTTAAGATGCAGTATGTAGTCAACACAATATGTCAAACGTCTATCTGTTCGGTCATTCGAGTAGAATCCATATAATACAGAGATAAGCAAATGATCGAGCAATACAATTAGCCTGCATAAATGTTACCCCACGTATTCCACCCTAATGTGCAGGCCGGGTAAGCCCGTTTCATCTGGTGTATAATTGTATCTATATTGCATCTATTCGCAATCCCATCAAGAAGAAAGAGCCATCTTTAGTCCCTCTTGCTGAGAATCAGATTCACATGCCATTACATGATAAAACTCACTAACCTTAACATAAGAACGAAAAAAGAAACAATGAAACCAGTCCTCACATGAGCTGTTTTCGATCCTACTAATCTCTACATAGGGGGGGTTGCTCTCTTCTATTGGGCCACCCGAGCGTGGCGGCCCGGCCGCCGCCGGGGCAGTACCACTCTCGTGGTCTGTCGATAATCCGCAGCTGCACCGAGGGGGGTTGGGGAGGGGGAGGAGGGAAAACGAAGGAGGGGGAAGCATATGGAGGGAAAGACAGGGAGAGCAACGGCCAGGAGGTTTCTCCAATGGCACTTTCACTGCATCATTAAGATAAATTAGGAGGTCATCTGCATAGAGCAAGATGATGTGGACTCAGCCTACCGCTGACAGCCCCAATCCCTCGCCACCTTGACGAAACAGCGCCGCCAATGGTTCTATCGCCAGCGCAAATAGAAGGGGCGTGTTGGACCCGGCCTCGTAGTATGGCCCTACGTGCCCCCGCACCACCGAAACCTGGTACCTGCAGCCCCAAGCACACGGCCCAGCCGACCCTCCCCACCAGGACACACGCACCCGACCCGGACATCCCCGTCCAAGGCCTCTCTCCTTTCGGCCACCACGGGCCCGCGTGCCCACTTCATGCACCAAGATGGCCGCCCGGCCCCAGCGCGACCCGGGCCTAGAGGCGCCACTCCGGCTGGAGGACATCACGCTTCCAGGGGATGAGAGAGGGAGGAGCAGTTTCTATCGCACCTCTGAACTCCCCTGGGACGATGGGTTTCGATCGGCCTACCGGCCTCCCTGAGGGCTGGCTCCATGCCTGCTGGGTGTCTGGGACTCCTCCCGACCCGGCCCTGAAAGGATCAAAAGACAATGACAGGAAATCCCGACAAGCGACCCCCAGGTGACAAGACCCCTGCCTGCACAGACTCCGGACATCAAAGAGGGGTCGACCTATAACAAGGGGTGCTCTGGGTCTGTCCGGCAGATTCGACGCTGGAACAACGAGAGCCGGCCGACGTGGTCGCGGCTCCTGGAACTTGGACCCACCTGAGCCTGCTGAGTGACTCGCGGCTCCCTGAAGATCGTAAGACCTCTGAACTTGTACCTGAGCCTGCTGAGTGACTCGCGGCTCCTTGAAGATCGTAAGACCTCCGAACTTGTACCTGAGCCTGCTGAGTGACTCGCGGCTCCTTGAAGATCGTAAGACCTCCGAACCTGTACCTGAGCCCGCTGAGAGACTCGCGGCTCCCTGAAGATCGTAAGACCTCCGAACTTGTACCTGAGCCCGCTGAGTGACTCGCGGCTCCGACAGACTCTCACGGTCCCGCCGGACCCCGACTACAACAACGTATCCCCCAGCTCGAGGATTGTGAGCTGTGCGCCGGATACGTCCCTGCCTTGAACCTTTGCCAGAGACTGTCCCGCTACCCCCTACCCCTTACGAGACTCATTGAGCCCGTGCTCTCCTTGTACATATTTGCAGTGATAACCTACTTGATAAAGATTGATTTCTAAGAACCCACGGTGTGGTCACTCTGTGTCGTGTGGTGCCAGAAGTACGATCCTAGATACGAGATTCCTCCCCCTGGGGAGTCTCCCGCCAGTGCCCGGCTACGGTACTTCGAGGGTGGGTCTCAGGGTAGTCAGGACCCCTTTCCGGGCTCCTCTGAGGTCGCCGTCTAACATTGGTGGCAGCGGTGGGATTCGGGCCCATCACCTAGAGATCGTACCGTGAACGACGGACGCACTACCGACAAAGATGGCAGAAGGAAGCGCCATGAGCCCCGCAGAAACCAACGCCAACAGGGTGTTCCAGGTGGAGCATCTAGAAGAATACACACACAAAGAGCTAAAGCAATTTTGCAAAGAACTTAAAATCGCTACCACCAGTCTCAACACTAAAGAAGATTTGCAGAAAGCACTGAAAACTTGGGTGGATACCGGGGCCTCCCCGACGAAGCCGAACCCCCCCAAAGTGAAAGCAGCAGCAATCAGGTGCGAGGCATCGTACCAGATGGGGGCCTATCCCCGGAAGAACTCGCGGACAGAGAGAGAAGTCGCAATCATGAACTCGAGTTAGCCAAACTCAAAATCGAAGGCGAATTGAAGTTAGCGGAAAAAAAGCTAGCAGTAGAGCAAATGCGTGTACAAGGCGAACTGGAAGAAAAGAAGCTCCAACGGGAGCACGAAGGAAGGAAGCTCCAACTGGAGCACGAACGCAGCTTGAAGGAACTCGAGCTCAAGGCCAGAAACGAGGAAGGGAGGCCCCCGGGAAACCGAGAGACGGCCTCCCCAGCGGAACAGAAGGTCCACATCCCCAAGGACGTGGTCAAAGAATATTATAAAAACGATGACATTCAACAATGGTTCAGGGCCTACGAGGTCGCCATGACCTCCCATCGGGTCCCGCAGAAGGACTGGGGGGCGGGGTTGTGGGGGCGGTTTCTGAGCGAAGGAAGGGACACCCTGCTCGACCTACCCCTCTCCCTGCAGACCTCCTACAGCCACATGAAAGAGGCTCTACTCACAAGATACGGCCTCACCCCAGAAATGTACCGTCAGCGATTCCGGGACTGCAGGAAGATCCCGGGCACCACCTGGGTGGAGTATGTAAACTTTTTCAGTCGGGCCTTCGATGGGTGGATCAAGGGCAGCAAAGTCACCACCCTTGCCGAACTCACCGACCTCATGTTGTGGGAACACCTGGCTGCGAACTGCTTCATAGAACTACGTCAGCATCTGCTTGACAGCAAGCTCACAGATCCCAGGAAGCTGGCTGTGGAGGCCGACCGCTGGACCAACACCCGGGTCTCCCGGGGCATGGTAGGAGAGTACCCCTGAGCCAGTCAGGGACCACCCCGCCAGAGAGGGGGAGGGAACCAGGGAGGGCCGAGAGAGTCCCAGCCTAGCCCCCCAAAAACACAACCTCCACCTTTCCCGGCGCCCCCCCCACCAGTGACAGGGCCCCCTGGGAGACGGGGACACCGGGTGACCGTCACGTGTTTCCGTTGCCAGAAACCCGGGCACTACGCCAATGACCCAGAGTGCCCCATGGCCACCCAAGTCTCCCCTACCACCCCTGCGAGACAGATAGCCAACGTAGCCCTGGGGGAGGAGGTTGAGGAAACCGAGGAGTGGGAACCCGCAGCGATGGCCCTAGTATCCCTGGGAGATAGGGAGATGATCCCTGGTAGCCTCCTACCCTCCGACACAAAGAAATACGGGCAGCTCGTCAAGATCAATGGCCACCAAGTAGAGGCCCTGCGGGACACCGGGGCCAGTATCACCGGTGTCCTCAGGCACCTAGTCCCCGAGGAGCAGATCCTCCCCAACGTCTTTTGCCCCGTAATTTCCGCAGACAATAGAGAAAGTATGTGTCAGGTAGCCCTGGTGCCGTTTGAGTGGGGAGGGGTGATAGGTAAACTCAAGGTTGCCGTAAGAACCTCCCAGCCGGTCGACTGCCTCTTAGGGAACGACCTGGAGAGTTCTCCCTGGAAGCACGTCGAGTGCAAGGCCCACCTAGGAATGATGGGACTCCCCGAGTGGGTGTGCGCCACCACCCGATCTATGTCAGCCCGACTCACTCCCCGGAGAGAAGTCGAAAGCACCCCGATCGAAGAGACCAGAACAGTCCCCGCCGAGGGTCCTCCCGTCCCCCCATCAGAAGGGTCCGTCGCCAGCGACGAACCCGCACCATCCGACCCCGCCCCGGTCCCCGAGTTGGGAGATCTACCCGAATTGGCCCAATGGCGCCACGAGGGCGGGCCCACCCGGGAAGAATTTTGCCGGGAGCAAGCCACTTGTCCTTCCCTGGTCGGGCTGCGGCGCCAGGCCGAGGGCCAAGCCGCAGGTGACCAGACCGGGACGCACCGAATCTATTGGGAAAATAACATCTTGTACAGTGAGCAGAAGTCGGTGGAGCTGGGATCCGGACGGGTACTGGTGGTACCCCTCCGCTTCCGAGACTTCCTCCTGGGCTTAGCCCATGACGTCCCCCTCGCCGGCCACCTGGGTCAGGACAAGACCTACAGCCGTCTCGTGACCCATTTTTACTGGCCTAGAATGAGAGCAGCGGTAGAAGCCCACTGCAAGTCCTGCCCCACGTGCCAGGCTAGTGGGAAGAGTGGGGGGAAGCGCAAGGCTCCCCTCCAACCCTTCCCGGTCGTCAGTACCCCTTTCGAACGAGTCGGAATCGACATCGTGGGACCACTGGACCCCCCCACCTCCCAAGGTCACCGTTTCATCTTGGTCCTAGTGGATCACGCCACCCGCTATCCTGAGGCTATTCCCCTACGCACCATCACGGCCCCGTGGTGGGCCGGGCCCTGATGGGGATCTTTTCCAGGGTGGGTTTTCCCCGCGAGGTCGTGAGCGATCGCGGCACTAATTTTATCTCGAAATATATGACGTCCCTGTGGCAACAATGTGGGGTGTCCTATAAGTTCACCACCCCGTACCATCCCCAAGGGAACAGCCTAGTAGAAAGGTTTAATAGGACTTTGAAAGGGATGATCGCTGGCCTAGAAGAGCCCCTCCGGCGTAAGTGGGACGTCCTGCTCCCCTGCCTCTTGTTCGCTTACCGGGAGGTCCCCCAGAAGTCCTTAGGGTTCAGCCCGTTTGAATTACTCTATGGACACCCCGTCCGAGGTCCCCTCAGTTTGGTTAAGGAAGGGTGGGAGGCAGCACCCCAGACCACCCCCCGAGATGTGTTCCAGTACGTCCTGGCCCTCCGGAACCAGACCAGGAAGTTCCGAGAACTGGCCGAGGCCAACCTGGAGGCAAGCCAAGAAGAGATGAAGCGCTGGTATGACCAGAATGCCACTCTGGTCGAGTTCCAGCCGGGCCAGCAGGTGTGGGTCATGGCCCCCGTGAAGCCTGGCGCCCTCCAGGACAGGTGGACTGGGCCCTACAAAGTGGTTGAGCGGAAGAGTCAAGTCACATACTTGGTGGACGTCCAGTCGCCTCGGGATCCCCTCCGGGTCCTTCACGTGAACCGCCTCAAGCCTCACTTCGTGCGGACAGAACTGAGCCTCCTGCTGGCCACCGATGACGGGGCCGAAGATGAGTCTGATCCCCTCCCGGACCTCCTGTGTGTCAAGGAGCAGGATGGCTCCGTGGAAGGAGTGAACCTCTCCCCAGCCCTCACTGCCCAGCAACAAGCGGACTGCCGCCAGCTCCTAAGACAATTTTCCGACCTCTTCTCCCTGACCCCCCGGGTCACCGACTGGTGTGTTCATGACGTGGACACCGGGGACAGCCCGCCGGTGAGACACCGAGCCTACCGAGTTCCTGATCGGGTCCGGTCCTGCATTCAAGCTGAAGTCTCAAAGATGTTGACCCTGGGGGTGATCGAGCCATCTGACAGTCCCTGGGCCAGCCCCGTGGTCCTGGTCCCGAAGGCAGCGGCCCCCGGTGTCGCCCCCGAGCTCCGATTCTGCGTGGACTACCGGGGGCTCAATGACGTTACCCGAGCCGATGCCCACCCCATTCCACGAGCCGACGAACCCATTGACCGACTAGGGGCAGCCCGGTTCCTCAGCACATTCGACCTCACCTGCGGATACTGGCAGATTGCGCTCACCGAGGGGGCCAAGGAGCGGTCCGCCTTCTCCACCCCCGATGGGCACTACCGCTTCCGCGTAATGCCCTTCGGAATGAAAAATGCCCCGGCCACTTTCCAGCGACTGGTGAATAGAGTCCTGGCCGGGCTAGAGCAGTTCAGCGCGGCATATCTGGACGACATCGCTGTTTTCAGTTCAGAATGGAGTGAGCACCTCCAGCACCTCCGGAGGGTGCTAACCGCCCTGCGCCAGGCAGGCCTCACAGTAAAAGCCAGCAAGTGCCAGATCGGGCAAGGATCCGTAGTCTACCTGGGGCACCAGGTCGGGAGCGGCCAGGTCGCCCCTCTACAGCCAAAGATCGACGCCATCCTGGCCTGGGAACCACCCATCACCCAAACGGAGGTCCGAGCCTTTCTGGGACTCACTGGCTACTACCATAGATTCATTCGGGGGTATGGCAGCCTTGTCGGCCCCCTCACAGAACTCACGTCTAAAAGACAGCCAAAGAAAGTGCAGTGGACGGCTGCCTGCCAGGAAGCTTTCGATGCCCTAAAGAAAGCCATGTGTACTGCCCCCGTCCTCCAGGCTCCCGACTACTCCAAGGAGTTTATAGTCCAGACCGATGCCTCCGAGCATGGCATTGGGGCCGTCCTGTCCCAAGTGAATGACCAAGGCCTAGACCAGCCCGTCGCCTTCCTCAGTCGGCGGCTGTTGCCCCGAGAACAGAGATGGAGCACCATAGAGCGCGAAGCCTTTGCCGTGGTCTGGGCACTCAAAAAGCTACGACCCTACCTGTTCGGCACCCATTTCAGAGTCCAAACTGACCATCGGCCCTTGCAATGGCTCATGCAGATGCGAGGAGAAAACCCCAAGCTACTGCGGTGGTCAATCTCCCTCCAGGGGATGGATTTCACCGTAGAACATCGCCCTGGTACGGACCACGCCAACGCTGACGGCCTCTCCCGGTTCTTCCGCCTCAGCGAAGAGAACCCCCCAAGATGATGGGCAGTTCTCTCCGGCTTTCAGCTGGGTGGGACGCGTGTTGGACCCGGCCTCGTAGTATGGCCCTACGTGCCCCCGCACCACCGAAACCTGGTACCTGCAGCCCCAAGCACACGGCCCAGCCGACCCTCCCCACCAGGACACACGCACCCGACCCGGACATCCCCGTCCAAGGCCTCTCTCCTTTCGGCCACCCCGGGCCCGCGTGCCCACTTCATGCACCAAGATGGCCGCCCGGCCCCAGCGCGACCCGGGCCTAGAGGCGCCACTCCGGCTGGAGGACATCACGCTTCCAGGGGATGAGAGAGGGAGGAGCAGTTTCTATCGCACCTCTGAACTCCCCTGGGACTATGGGTTTCGATCGGCCTACCGGCCTCCCTGAGGGCTGGCTCCATGCCTGCTGGGTGTCTGGGACTCCTCCCGACCCGGCCCTGAAAGGATCAAAAGACAATGACAGGAAATCCCGACAAGCGACCCCCAGGTGACAAGACCCCTGCCTGCACAGACGCCGGACATCAAAGAGGGGTCGACCTATAACAAGGGGTGCTCTGGGTCTGTCCGGCAGATTCGACGCTGGAACAACGAGAGCCGGCCGACGTGGTCGCGGCTCCTGGAACTTGGACCCACCTGAGCCTGCTGAGTGACTCGCGGCTCCCTGAAGATCGTAAGACCTCCGAACTTGTACCTGAGCCTGCTGAGTGACTCGCGGCTCCTTGAAGATCGTAAGACCTCCGAACTTGTACCTGAGCCTGCTGAGTGACTTGCGGCTCCTTGAAGATCGTACGACCTCCGAACTTGTACCTGAGCCTGCTGAGTGACTCGCGGCTCCTTGAAGATCGTAAGACCTCCGAACCTGTACCTGAGCCCGCTGAGAGACTCGCGGCTCCCTGAAGATCGTAAGACCTCCGAACTTGTACCTGAGCCCGCTGAGTGACTCGCGGCTCCGACAGACTCTCACGGTCCCGCCGGACCCCGACTACAACAACGTATCCCCCAGCTCGAGGATTGTGAGCTGTGCGCCAGATACGTCCCTGCCTTGAACCTTTGCCAGAGACTGTCCCGCTACCCCCTACCCCTTCCGAGACTCATTGAGCCCGTGCTCTCCTTGTACATATTTGCAGTGATAACCTACTTGATAAAGATTGATTTCTAAGAACCCACGGTGTGGTCACTCTGTGTCGTGTGGTGCCAGAAGTACGATCCTAGATACGAGATTCCTCCCCCTGGGGAGTCTCCCGCCAGTGCCCGGCTACGGTACTTTGAGGGTGGGTCTCAGGGTAGTCAGGACCCCTTTCCGGGCTCCTCTGAGGTCGCCGTCTAACAGGGCGACAGTGGGCATCCCTGCCTTGTGCTGCGGAATATTTGATATTATGTTGAGACTACCTTAAGCATCTTGACCCTGGCCGTGGGGTGGTCATAGAGCATCCATACCCATTTTACCCAATCTTCTTCCAGACCCATGCGTGATATCGTTTCAAATAAAAAGTCACATCTGACAGTATCAAAGGCCTTCTCAAGGTCTATCGATAGGAGACCACCCCAGGTAGGAGCTTCACAGCAGGATGGTGGAGTACCGAGTACAATCTGCGCAGGTGATTGAATTATTGCGGGATGGGATAAAGCCGTCTTGGTCCGTGTGGAGTAGTCCAGGCATGTGTGGTAGGAGTAAGTCCATAGTGAGCATTGATAAGGATCTAAAGTCGGATACCTGTACCCCCGCTAAAGTTGTGTTGGGGAGGGGGATCCCCATTGCATGCCTGACCGAAGTGGGGCGTCTCCCTATTTGCAATGATTCCGCATACGTTTTCTCTAAACGGGAGCTTAGTTGGAAGCATTTGCAGAATAAAACTCTGCTGGTAGACCATCTGGGCTTGGTTTTTTCTTGTGGCCATACTTTTGATCGCCATCCGAATTTCATAGGCTGTAACAGGGGCCCTAATATCTCCTTGTATGTGTATGAAATTGGTGTATCGAGGGATAAAATTAGTAGTCTCTGTCTTGTGGATGCTGTGTCCTCCATATGTCTACCAGCCCCAAATGATGCGTCCATTCCCTGAAACCCGTTCCTGTGCGGTGGGCCTGGGATCCGAACAGTGGTGGGTGTGATCGGTCCATTGTGACATCAGCAACACAGTTAAAATCTTCCCCCAGGATTATTTCCGACCCCACTCCGACCGCTATGTGAGCTGAGAGACCCTGTAGAAAGGGAACCTGCTCCTGATTGGGCGCATATATACAACCCTAGGTAATCTGCCAAACACACTGTCTACCTGGCAGGAATATGTATCTGCCGTCTTTGTCTATTACTGTGTGAATGGGCTCGAAAGCTACCCTATCTTGGATCAAAATCATCACCCCCTGGCATATGCGGAGTACGATGTTGAAAAGACCTGCCCTCTCCAATGGCTGTGTAGGTTTTTGGTTTCACTATGATTAAGGTGAGTTTCATGCAATAAAGTGATCTGAATACCCCTCTTCCATCGGTACCTGTGTGTACTACGGCGCTTTACAGCGGTCCCCATTCCCCTAAAGTTCCGTGTCATTTTCAGCGTGTGTTGTGCAGACATCTTTCAGTAAAAAATATACCCACCCCCATCGCTCGCATCCCCAAACATTGTGTGGAACCATACCTGCAGTCAAAGAAAACAAAACTGAATTTTGAACCATTAAAACTAAGTAAATTTAAACTCCCCTTCCCCCAAGCAGCCTGGCAACGGCCAGCCGCCCAAACTTCAAATAGCATATTCAACTCAGCAGAAGGCCCCAACATACCCTAGGTGGGGACTTATAGGTGGGGGTAGGCTACTGAGCATGGGCTGCAAGAGTTCCACCAGCCCGTGCTGGCCCGAACATCAGCAGTTCTAGTCATCCGGACTTACTGCATCCACAGGGTGGACAAGGAAGCTCCTACTTCACATCACAACTAACAGAACCAACTGTTCAGAGATCATCTGCAGACCTGGGAGTGACCTGCGGCAACAATACGCTGTCCGTTTTGGATGAATCTGATTCGGTGTCCCCAGACCTTCTGCCCGTGGGATAGCAAACCTCCTAACCTGACCACTTGGAACCCATGATCTCAGCCACTGCCAGAAGAGCAGCAGCTCTTTCTTTCTCCATCTGGGTGAGGCTTGGCTTCTTAGATGGTCTGTTTTTGGGCCTCCTCCGTGTCAGCTTCCCAGCGGGGATGCTGCGGTTGCCCGTAGCAGAATTTGACTTTGAAGACTGGCCCCCTGGTCTGTAGGTTTTAAGCCACTCCCGTGCCGCATCAGGGTCCTCACAAAAGTGAGTTTTCCCGTCTAGTATAATGTGTAGCCTAGTCTGGAATATTAGAGAGTACTGTAGGCCCCCATTCCAAAGCGCCCTCTTCACCTCAGTGGACGAGGCTCTTCGTCGCTGCACTTCAGGTGTGTAATCAGGGAAAATTGATATCTTGCTTGTTGTTGTCACAGAGTGACCCGCAGCTCTTGCTTTCGGTAAAAGAATGTCTCTGTCCCTGAAGTGTAAAAGCCTTGCCACCACCGAACGCAGGGGTCTTCACGGTGCTAGTGAGTGTGCAGGGACTCTATGAGCCCTCTCAAGGGTGTAAAATGCAGAGTGGTCCCCCAGGGCAACCTCGGTACACAGCCAGTTCTCGAGAAAAGCCAGTATATCGTTGCCTTCTGATACCTCCGGTAACCCGACCACCCTGATATTATTCCATCTATTACGGCCTTCAGCATCTTCTGCCCTTCGCTCTAGGGTGTTGACTCGGTCTGTAAGTTCCTTGACTGTTTGGGCCAGCATTTGTTGGAACTCAGCAACTGAGATTTCTACATTTCCAACTCTCTCTGCCAGTTTTTGGTGTTCAGCGCGGGGCAGCCCCAAACCCACTGATACTGTGGTAATATCCTGGAGAAAGGTGAAGGGTGGACTTGGTGTCTGCTATGACCTCCAGGATCTTTGCCAGTTGTTGCTGTACTGGGCTGGTCGGGGTCTTTTTTCCCTCGCTCCATTACTGCCCCAGTTGCTCTCTCTTCCACTTGGTTTCCCCAACGCCACAGTATGCCTCCCAGGCGCAAACCCAGGTACCACACCAATAATGTGACAGGTAGGACAAGCCACACACTTTGCCCTGTTTTGTGCTTCCGCTTATAGCCTTCAACAATGTTACAAGTAGAGCTTCAGCAGTAGTATTTCTGCTGTACCCCAGTAACACCTCTCCCAGTTAGCCAGAGGGACCTACGTGCTTCACGGGGGTGGGCTCGGTTCCAGGATCTGAACAGGTCACTCCTTTATCTCGTTTGCTATCAGTGGTGCAGGCCATGGATGAGGGAGAGGGGTAAACCAGCTAGACTATCAGGTGAGTTTCGCTGTTCTAGCAGGAGCTCCCCTTCACTTTAGCAAAAACAGAACTCCTCAGACCTCAAAATGGCTGCTACTCACGGCCCCTGTGTGCCGAAGCTCATGCAGTTGGGTGAGGGGGTGGGTTAGTATACCCATTTGTGGGACCACCTACGGCACAGCTTATGTCCCAACCCAAGGCTTTGGTTTCCCATGGGCTCAAAATCAAGGCAGATTGTCCCAGCGGGGCCCCTGCCCCTGTCCTCGATGGCTCTCGACTCCTCTCCGGTGCACACCTTCCCCCTGGGAGATTCCCGCCACGCCCTTTCCAGAAACTACAGGCAGTCTGTTTATAGATGGGCGTGAGTGCAGTATTATTGTCTGCTATTTGTTGGGCCCACCTTGGGGAGGGCCCACTACATAGCACAGGTACCTGATAGGCAGGAGGGGGAATCCCCCCTTGTTGCAGACACTACACACCCGCCTGCGGCGTCAGTGGCAGTCGCTCCCCCACCGAGGCAGGTGAGTACACCCAGGTCTGCCCAATTTGTCCATAAATGGGCCTTTGGACCAGATTACGGCAGCCAACTTGAAAGAGGCCCACTGGAAGGTCCAGATACCCGCCAGGCAGGAGGGGGGTATCCGCTCTCACCACAGTCCCCGCGTACCTGTTGGCAACGTTTGCAGTGCTCACGTCCTTCCCAAGGCATGTAAGGGCATCCGGGCTCGCCTGCAGGTTCCAATTGACTCAGTGTCTCGCAGTGCCGGACTGCTTACCCGTGCCTCCGTAGCCACACTTCGCCGGTCGGGGCAGCCGCCACTCACTCAGTACCGTTGCGGCTCCAGCTGCTCGCAAGCCGGGAACAGCCTCTTCGCCCACCACGCCACTCGGTGGCTTACCGCCTCAGTTCGGGTGCCGCCAGTTTCACCCTCGGGCCACCAAGACCTAGATCCACATCATCAGTTGAGTATCAGCAGAGGATCTCAGCTTCACAAGGACGCGGCAGCTCGCTACCGCAGGCCGCCATCTTAGCTTCCACTGCCTACTGAATTGCGCTGGGTCGCGCCGTCACCGACGTAATTATGAGCAACCAGCTCAATGCAGCCATGGCCCCACACCTTCCAGGGAGTTTTATGCCCCTCGGGATCCTGCCCTGTCCGCTCGCCAGCCATATAACGCAGGATAAAGATCGGGTAGGCACGAAGCTGCCGGGTCACGCATCTACCATTATTGGCTACCAAGCCATGCCCCCTGTATCATGATATTGTTGTGATCGATATTATGTCAGTGATCCCTCCTGACAAGGGCCCTCATACTTATATTTTTACAAATTAAGCACTGCTACAGATCATGATCCTCTACTTAAACTCTTGTTGTGTGAGGGCTAATTTGCCATCATCATCATTCTTCCTTCATCTGCGCTCCAAATAACGTTTGAGCAGCTTGACGAGAGATAACCAGGACACTGCTGAGCTTTTAGAGACAGCTACGTCATAGATGACAGGGCTGGCCAATAAATAGATGATAAAATTGATTAATCAATAGGTCATGAGAGAGAACCCCCAGAACAACAGATGTGAAAGAGAGAGAGAGAGAGAGAGAGAGAGAGAGAGAGAGAGAGAGAGAGAGGGAGAGAAAACAGAAAGACAGACAGAGGGACACAGTGGCCACTGAGACAGAGAGGTCAGAGAAAGGCCAGAAATCAGACAAAAGATCATGGATTCTGGGTGGAAAATGGTAAGTAAAATGGGTAGAGAGTAATATCAGTGAACATACAAGCACACACACATTAAATTTAAACACATTTGCATGTGCATATGCTCATGCATTGAGGTTTTCACAGAGGACATGGTACTCTGGAAGACTCCAACACCCTCAATAATGCATCTGCGTTTCTCCTGGGAATTATCTAATTCACTAGGAAGTGACAAAGGAAGCTTACAGACAAAGGAAACCTGCACTGATTTGACACCAAGCATAGCCTCTACCTGAATATGGATGTAAGAGAGCATTGCTGCTGCCACAGTCAGATTGCTTCCCACTCCTACAGTGGGAACTGCCACAGTTCTTATTGGCTGTTCTTCTATTTTTAACCAATTAGAATAAAAGGTCCTGGTTATAGAGTAACAAGGAAAGGATTTTAGGGACCACTATAAAAGGAAAGAGAATGAGAGTTGGATTGTGTCTTGATAATATTTGTGGGATAACTGTGTGCCTTACAATGAATGAGTGCAGACTAGTGTAAACTAAGAGCACACAAATTAGAATTATAGTGAGATGTAGGATGCAAGAATAAGCATGAGCATATGCCAGGTACCAAGAGACTGAACAAGCATTGGCAAAGCCAATAGATCTCGCTTATTTGATCCATTAGCTTTGACAATAAATTTTGCTGATGCTCTGAAGCATCAAGAACAAGACAAAATGTTTTTGGCAATTCTATGTCAGGACAGGAGGCGAGGATTATGCTCTATCTTTCTTTAATTCAATCAGCAGCACTTCAAAGTTAAACAAAAAAACACTGTTCCCATGAACCACAGGGAACATGACACAGAACAATAGAGCTTCCATGGCTAGACAGTCCGACATCCATGCACCAATCACAGGGCTCTTGGGAGTATGTAGTCCTCTGTCTCTATCCATTCTTCCTCTTTCTTTAATGCTGCAGCCAGATAAGTGCCTTGTTTCTCCGTCCCTAATAATTGGTGGATAGAAATGTTGTTTCATGCTAAATATGTAAAGTATGGCTGTTGTTGCCTGAACACGCTTCGCTCACGCGCTGCACATTGATTATCCTGTCAGTTTTCACTGTATCAGTTCCATTTAGGCGCGTTTATTTTTCACAGCTTGCTGCGTGATTTCTGTCAGTTTAAGCGCGTTTATTTGCTTTTCAGCTTGCTGCGTATTTTCTGTCAGCAAATGCAGTTTTTTCCCTTGTATGCCTTAGCGAGGGAACCGCTACTCGGTTTTCCCTCGCCCGGCCGTAGGAGCGTTGGACTCCCTAACGGCCGTTGATTGTGGTGTGCAGGCTCGCGGTGCTCCTCCTGCCGCTAGAGGGCGCCTGGTGCGCGCCTCATCGACGAAACGTCTCGGCATTCCGCGCATTCCTCTACTCGTTTTCTCAGCCAGAGACGTTTTGCCAAGGAGCCTTCCCTGCCAATTTACACCGTTGTGGTCTGTTTAACGCGAGTCAGTACCTGCCATTAGGCAGCGAGTTTCTCGGTGGTTCAAATCGCCTGGGCGGTCTGTAATCTTTAGGCCTGTACACACGCTCTAGCAGGGAGTCTGTATTGGGACCCATATATTACTTGGCAGGTCGTCCTAAGATTTACCATTGCACCATGGCTGTTGGTCCCCAGGGGTTTATTCCCTTCCTTAAAGCGAGCACTGCCCGCACTTCATTTAGGCTGACACCCAGCCCCCCTTCATACAGACGTTACCCTCTCTGGCCCCACTCACCTGCTTGACGCTCCTTTGCTGTACACATGGAGACGTACGACGAGGAAGCTTATCAGCAGGACGATCAGTGGGAGGAGGATCCCCTCACGGCCCTGCGGTGGGATGAGGACTTTTATGATGCTGTGGACGATTCTATCCACAAGGCGGCAGAGCAGGCCATGGGGCCCTTGGAGGATCGCCTGTCCCGCAGAATAGAACAGGCTTGTGCGGCATTAGCCAAGGCGCAGACCCTTCCTCCTGCCTCACCCGGTTCCGGTGGTACTCCTGCCGACACTCAGCCCCCTCCCCCTAAACGCCCTAGGGATGCTGGGGTGGATATGGATGCCTTTGCCCGCCTTAAGCAGGCGTTCTTAAAGAGCAATCCCACGCCGGTGACTCCCGCACCATCAGGGGATGCAGCTGATGATGCTGACGATGAGGCAGGCCCATCACGTCCCTGGCAACTGTCCCATCCAGAACCGACCCAAGGCGCAGAATCTTTGCGCTGACATGCTGGACCCGAAGATATCCTACATCCCCGTTCCTCAGACTGGGCCCCCTCGAAGAAAGTTGCCCAGTACGTCGCTGTAACGCCCTGAACGTCTCAGGATCGTTTAACAGACACGACAATGAGGACGCAACCACTTGTGAAGGGTTAGTTCTTTTAATGAAGGCAAATAAAATACAAAGAACAAACAAAAGTTATAGTCACTGGAATCCTCCAGGCTAAGTACGTTACCAGCCCACAGCACGGATGGTCCTAACCGTCCTCTGCATATACGCCGATCCCGGCGTATGCCAACAGAGGGCAGAAATGAAATGGCCGACAATGCCAATCGGTGGGCTGTGAGGGGCACGAAGAGTGTTGGGGAGAATCGAGGAGTCAGGGAAACACCCAGCCGGGGTCTCTACCTGAAGGGAGCAGCCGCTCAACCTCTTCCTCAGACTGCACCGGGACGCGGAGTCACCTCCTGGTGATGTGTCACCGATACCCCAATCACAAGCAAGAAGACTGAACCGAGAGCAGCCGCTCGATCGATCCTGTGGACTTCCGAGTCTGTAACGCGGCAAACACCTCCTGGTGTGCGTTACAGCTGGCAGTCCCTGTGTCTCTGGTCGGGCTGGGAGTTACGACTCCAACCAGCAAAAGCGCCACTGCGCTTGGACTCAGCCGAGTCAAAAAGCGAAGCTCAATGGTTGACCGGTAGAGCTTCCGGGTCCTTCACAGGTGACGATGGGGCAAGACACGGCCCAGGGAGTAACGACTCGACCTACCTCCGTTCTTGCCTTACTGGAGCACCACTCCGGAACACTGCTCTTCACGAAGCAGGTACGTCGGTGTAAACACAATATCCGACAGCCTTGTACCTCCCGGTTCCTCCCTTTATAGGGCGTGTTTTCCTTGAGTTATGTAACAGCTCTCCTGTTTACATAAGGGCGTGTTTCCCTTGAGTTATGTAACAGCTCTCCTGTTTACATAAGGGCGTGTTTCCCTTGAGTTATGTAACAGCTCTCCTGTTTACATAACCTCTCAACCGCTAAGCATCCTGGGAGATGTAGTCCGTTTTCGCTGGTTACCGTTTTCCTCCCCTCGTATGACAGGAATTCTTGACAGTACATCCTCCCTCTCAGCGGCTCCCCACGGGTCCAGCGCTGGCAGGAAAACGCCGATGGAACAAGGAGACCAAGCGCGGAGCATGAACCCCTTCAGCCGGTTCCCATGAATGCTCCTCCGGGCCATAGCCTTTCCACGCAACCAGGTACCACAGCTTCCCCCTGCGCCATTTGGACGCCCGTATGCCCGACACTTCATACTCCACCTCCGACTCCACGCATACCGGCCTAGGTGTCCCAGACGGCTTGGAGGGTGCTGGTTTGAGCAATGATACATGAAAGACAGGGTGTATCCGCAATGACTGGGGCAAGCACACCTTCACGTTCACGGGACCCATACACTTGGTAATTCGATAGGGGCCCATGTACTTGGGATGGAACACACTGTTTTTTCGAAACCTCATGTTTCTTGTGGATATCCAGACGTAGTCTCCAGTGCGGTACAGTGGCCCGGGCCTTCTCTTCCTATCTGCCGCAGCCTTGTATCTTCTCTTGGCCTCTATTAGGACAGCCCTTGAGCGCATCAACGTGTCTTTTATGTGTGCCACCCTGTCCGCTGTGGCGGGAATCCTGTCCTCTCTGAACGGATGTAGAAATGGCAAGAACCTGGGATGTTGGCCATAGTTGCTATAGAACGGAGATGACTGTGTGGAGCTGTGAGTGGCGTTGTTATAGGCTATCTCTGCAACCCATAGCAAGTCGACCCATTCTTCCCTGCCCTGGTCCACAAAACATCGCAGATACTGTTTGAGCGTTTGGTTCAGGCGCTCGGTTTGGCCGTCCGTTTGAGGGTGGTAGCTGGTGGACAGGGCGGTCTTAACATGCAGCGCAGTGCACCAAGTCTTCCAGAATTGCGCAGTAAACTGCGACCCCCGGTCCGACACGATCACCCCAGGTAATCCATGCAGTCGTACCACATTCTTTAGGAGTAGTGACGCCAATTCCCCGGCCGTAGGGACTCTCTTGCAGGGGATGAAGTGCCCCATTTTCGTCAAGTAATCCACCACCACCAGTATTGCCGTCATCCCCTGGTCTACCGGTAGGCCCACCACGAAGTCCAGTGATATGCTATCCCATGGTCTATCCGGGGTCGGAAGTGGATGTAAGAGCCCTTGGGTTCGGCCATGGTCGGCCTTCATGGTAGCACACGTAGGACACTCCTGTCCCCACCTCCTGACATCCACTCTCATGGTTGGCCACCAGAAATGCCGTCCCATGCTAGCCACCGTTTTTTCAAAGCCCAAATGACCTGCGCATGGAGAGTCATGGCACCAGATGAATGCTTGTTTCCTTAGCCTAGGCGTGGGTATCAATAGGCACCTGCCCTTCAGGGGTATCCCGTCCTTCAGCTGCCATTCTCTGTGACTGAGGAGCCACCTCCGCCATGCGAATGACCTGATCCCTCTCTTTATTCCCCTCAGGAAAGTATCCGGTTGGATAACCCCCAATACCATCCTCGGGGAAATGATGGAATGCTCGGTTGCAGGCAATGGTTCCTTAACTGCAGATTGACGGGACAGGGCGTCCGCCTTCCGGTTTTCCGTCCCCGGCCGATATGTGATGCGGAAGTTGAACCCCGCAAAGAAGATCATCCACCGCAGCTGCCTGGGAGAAAGGTGTCTAGTGGCCGTCATGAACTGTAGGTTCCGATGGTCCGTGTACACCGATACCACATGTCTTGCCCCCATCAACCAATGCCTCCATTCGGTGAAGGCGTCCTTGATTGCGAGAAGCTCCTTCTCCGCAATATGGTAGTTGCGTTCGGCGTCGTTGAGTTTGCGGGACATGTACGCAACGGGATGAAGCACCCCTGTGTTGTGGTTGCGTTGGGACAAGATAGCCCCCAGCGCCACATCCGACGCGTCCGCTTCCACCACGTAGGGGAGATCCGGATCGGGGTGAGCCAACACCGGCGCCTTACCAAAGGCGCTTTTCAGGGCCTCAAAGGCTTTGTTCGCTTCAGGGGACCAGACAAACTCCTTGGACTTCCTCAGTAGCTGTGTGATTGGGGCCACCACTCCTGAAAATCCATCTATAAACCGCCTGTAAAAGTTGGCGAAGCCAATGAAACTTTGGACGTCCTTCACGCTTTGGGGCACCGGCCATTCTTTCACCGCCTTGATCTTTCGTTCTGCCATCTCCTGTCCCTCTGGACTCAGCATCACTCCGAGGAATTCCACGGATGTGACGTGGAAGTCACACTTGCTGAGTTTACAAAACAGCATGTTTTCCCTCAGCTTTTGGAGCACAGCTTTGACGTGGTGTACGTGCTCCTCCACACTGGACGAATAGATGAGGATGTCGTCGATATATACGACCACGTAGATATCCAACTCCTCTCTGAATACCTCATTCAAAAAGTACTGAAAGGCTGCCGGGGCGTTGCACAGACCGAACGGCATGACGAGGTACTCAAAAAGGCCGAACCTGGTCTTAAAGGCGGTCTTCCACTCGTCTCCGTCCCTCATGCGCACCAGATGGTATGCCCCTTTCAAATCCAACTTGGTGTAGATACGAGCTTTCTTGACCTGTTCCAGAAGTACACTGATGAGAGGCAAGGGGTACCGATTTTTTATGGTTATCGCATTCAATGCCCTAAAGTCCACACAGGCTCTCAGCTCCCCATTAGCCTTCGGGATGAAGAAGAGTGGCGAGGCGGCCGGAGACTTGGACGGGCGGATGAATCCTAGCTTGAGGAGTTTATCCAGGTACCCCCGGAGATGCACGTTTTCAGGCTCCGTCAGGGCATACAGCCTGCCGCTGGGAACGCTGGCCCCTGGCACCAGGTCGATCTGGCAGTCAAACTGTCTATGTGGTGGTAGCACTTCCGCCTTCACCTCATCAAATACATCCTCAAAACTGTGATAAGCCTGGGGGAGACAAGCACGTTACAAAGTGGGGCGTCATCTCGTCCCAACCAGTCGCACTGCTGAATCGTGCCATGTTGGCTATAATTATATACATGTGTCCACAGTAATCCATCTAATCCGTTTAATCAAACACTTTTTCTCCTTACTTCACTTGAATGTTGAGTATTTCGAGTCACACGCGGATCAATATGCCAATTTTCCAAATTTCTTCTGTTCAAACTGTGCCCATCCGGACCTCTTGTAAGAACGTGATTAATGCGAAGTTCATTAAAAGGCAGTGTTTATTCATTACACCCAATGCATTTCGGGCTGGGAAGCCCTTCGTCAGAGGTCACTACAAATCACAATAAAACAATAGTCAATTGTTACTTATAAGTATTATAAAGTTTCTCATTTAGATGAACATAGCAAATTTTGTGTCAAATTACAATGCCAATTGTCCGTTGCGAGTTGTCTGTCTGTGTTCACAATTAACCTCTAAGTCAATGGTATAGTTGAAGCACCCCCATAACATTTCCTAAGCACTACATTATCTCGCACCCGAATACCCCAGTGCTATCCCTCTGTGAATTTGGTTCGCACTTAACAAACCCTTCTTTTCACTTGCTGCCGATATCAAAATATCACAAGCTGTCATATATCCCCTTTTTTCTCTCCTTGCACGTAATTTTCGAACCCACTATGCTTTCCACAAACGTGTTCTAGAAATCAAGTTCCCTCTTTCTCTCTCCCCCTTCCTCTCCGTTCTTTCGTATACATTCATAATTATAACTCACACAAGCCATCGTTCACACTTGTTAAATTCACGCATTTTAACTCAAACATTCGTTACCTCCTTCCCCGCCAAATGTCATTCACTCTCTTTACTTTCATTCTGCTCTGAAAAGACGTTCTAATGTTTCCCATACCTGCCGCAAGTTACCACAACCGTCGATCCTCATCTCCAAACAGACGAAAGAAGCGTTCGTTTTTCCCATGTTACCTCCCACTTTTAACTAAATCAAACTTCCATTAAGGCGCCCGATTGGCCCATTTCTTGGCTTTTCCCGCCGTCCAATCTGCAGCCATTAGTGCTAATTAGATGCTAACAACACTCCATCTCCCATGATGCACTGTTTTGGTAAAAACCCCACTGGTACAATCACTAAACATATTACTCAGTTTTCTAAATTTTTTTAAATTAGATAAAATAAATGTGACTAATTTTGAAGTTCATTTCCTTTGTCATAAACACAGTCTGTTTTAATGAACCGGGATGTTTTACTCCGTCCATGTGAACCCGTCAACTTCACCTTGCTTTTTCTTCTTACTCCGTTGTCATCTTGCGGGTGCTATCCTATATAAGGGCATCATTGTCCAATGAAAACTATAGAATTAGGATGCACACCTTTTATGTTCAGTTTTTTCAAATTTGTCCAACTCTTCCCAGAATGCGTGCAGGCTGGTGTGGTGTCATGCCCAAACGACACCAGGAATACAAGCACGTTACAAAGTGGGGCGTCATCTCGTCCCAACCAGTCGCACTGCTGAATCGTGCCATGTTGGCTATAATTATATACATGTGTCCACAGTAATCCATCTAATCCGTTTAATCAAACACTTTTTCTCCTTACTTCACTTGAATGTTGAGTATTTCGAGTCACACGCGGATCAATATGCCAATTTTCCAAATTTCTTCTGTTCAAACTGTGCCCATCCGGACCTCTTGTAAGAACGTGATTAATGCGAAGTTCATTAAAAGGCAGTGTTTATTCATTACACCCAATGCATTTCGGGCTGGGAAGCCCTTCGTCAGGGGTCACTACAAATCACAATAAAACAATTGTCAATTGTTACTTATAAGTATTATAAAGTTTCTCATTTAGATGAACATAGCAAATTTTGTGTCAAATTACAATGCCAATTGTCCGTTGCGAGTTGTCTGTCTGTGTTCACAATTAACCTCTAAGTCAATGGTATAGTTGAAGCACCCCCATAACATTTCCTAAGCACTACATTATCTCGCACCCGAATACCCCAGTGCTATCCCTCTGTGAATTTGGTTCGCACTTAACAAACCCTTCTTTTCACTTGCTGCCGATATCAAAATATCACAAGCTGTCATATATCCCCTTTTTTCTCTCCTTGCACGTAATTTTCGAACCCACTATGCTTTCCACAAACGTGTTCTAGAAATCAAGTTCCCTCTTTCTCTCTCCCCCTTCCTCTCCGTTCTTTCGTATACATTCATAATTATAACTCACACAAGCCATCGTTCACACTTGTTAAATTCACGCATTTTAACTCAAACATTCGTTACCTCCTTCCCCGCCAAATGTCATTCACTCTCTTTACTTTCATTCTGCTCTGAAAAGACGTTCTAATGTTTCCCATACCTGCCGCAAGTTACCACAACCGTCGATCCTCATCTCCAAACAGACGAAAGAAGCGTTCGTTTTTCCCATGTTACCTCCCACTTTTAACTAAATCAAACTTCCATTAAGGCGCCCGATTGGCCCATTTCTTGGCTTTTCCCGCCGTCCAATCTGCAGCCATGGGGGAGAGCCACATCTTTTTCTGCCGCTGTAGCCACCGTCTGACTCCCGCTCTCATCTGCGTCAAGGGATTCCGTTCTTATTCCACAATGCAGGATGCAATACGGTGACGTCATTTCGATGCGATGTGTTGGCCAATCCACAAAGGGGTTGTGTTTCTGTAGCCACGGCAATCCCAATATGACGCCATATTGGGGTGCTCGGATGATGTTAAAATCGATTTGTTCCAAATGGTTCCTCCCATATCTCATCGGAAGGACCCCCGTGTGCTGTCCGATGGGCCCCGTCACCAATCGCCTTCCGTCTACCGCATAGACGTCTTCGGGTACTGCTTTGGGAAGAAGCACTAGCCCTAGCCTGCATGCCTCGTTGTGGTCCATAAACATGCCAGTGGCCCCTGAATCCACCATGGCCACAACGGGTATCCACTGGTCATGCACTCCCACGTGCACCGTGATAAACAGGTGTCGTTGTCCCTTAGTGACCGAGTTGGAAAGTGAAGGGATGGATGAGTGACTCCGAGATGCCCCTTCTCTGGTCTTGGAGTCCTCTAGTTTTCCGCCGGTATGTCCACCACGGCTGTTACCGACCGGTTGGCCCGATAACGTGACGTCTTCGGTTTGGCAGGGCATTCACGTACGTAGTGGCCTTTTTTGCCACAATATAGGCACAATCCTTGTTTACGGCGTGACTCTTTCTCCGTGGCTGTGAGGCTCGCTCGTATTGCGCTGATGTCCATGGGTTCTCCCTTGGATGCGGTGGAAGTTTCAGGACTTCCCACCGTCACATAGGATGGAAGGGATTTTCCTTTTCTCCCATGATCCCCCTTTCTTTCACTTAGCCTATGTTCCAGCCGTAATACCAGGTTGATAAGGCCCTCACATGTCTTGGGTTGAGGGTCAATATGAGCCACGGCGTCCTTGAGCTCATCGCACAGCCCTTGATGGAAGAGCGCCGTCTGTTTAGCAACAGGCCACTTGGTTTCCGCAACCAGCCTTCGGAACGCGTTGAGATACTGCACCAGGTCGTTGGATCCCTGTCTCAACTCAAGCATTTCACGGTCCGCCGTGTACGAGTCAGCCCTTCTGTCGAATACCTTCAGGAATTCCTCGCGAAAAGCACCCCAATCACATAAGAGGGGGTCGTCCCTGCTCACCAGAGGTACGGCCCATTGTGCCGCGTTTCCAGCCAAATAGGATATAAGGAAAGCCACACGAGCCTGACTCGTGGGGAACGCCCTTGGTTTGCACGATAAATGTAGCGCCACTTGTGTGAGGAATACCTGCACTGTGTTAGGATCCCCACTGTACCTCTCTGGTGTTGCCAAGGGGATGGCTACCGGCATGTCCACTACTACCGCAGGGGTCTGGTTCGTGAGGGAGGTGCTGGGCGTGAGCGGGTCCAATTGGATAGCATCCAGTCTGGCTTTTACATCGGCTGTTTCTTGCCTAGAGGCAGCCACTTCAACTTGCATGGCCGCTAAAGCAGCCAGCACATCATCAAGTGTTGCCATGTCTGTTATCGACCGGGAGACAGTTAGTGTTATTAAGGTCGGATATTTTGTAACGCCCTGAACGTCTCAGGATCGTTTAACAGACACGACAATGAGGACGCAACCACTTGTGAAGGGTTAGTTCTTTTAATGAAGGCAAATAAAATACAAAGAACAAACAAAAGTTATAGTCACTGGAATCCTCCAGGCTAAGTACGTTACCAGCCCACAGCACGGATGGTCCTAACCGTCCTCTGCATATACGCCGATCCCGGCGTATGCCAACAGAGGGCAGAAATGAAATGGCCGACAATGCCAATCGGTGGGCTGTGAGGGGCACGAAGAGTGTTGGGGAGAATCGAGGAGTCAGGGAAACACCCAGCCGGGGTCTCTACCTGAAGGGAGCAGCCGCTCAACCTCTTCCTCAGACTGCACCGGGGCGCAGAGTCACCTCCTGGTGATGTGTCACCGATACCCCAATCACAAGCAAGAAGACTGAACCGAGAGCAGCCGCTCGATCGATCCTGTGGACTTCCGAGTCTGTAACGCGGCAAACACCTCCTTGTGTGCGTTACAGCTGGCAGTCCCTGTGTCTCTGGTCGGGCTGGGAGTTACGACTCCAACCAGCAAAAGCGCCACTGCGCTTGGACTCAGCCGAGTCAAAAAGCGAAGCTCAATGGTTGACCGGTAGAGCTTCCGGGTCCTTCACAGGTGACGATGGGGCAAGACACGGCCCAGGGAGTAACGACTCGACCTACCTCCGTTCTTGCCTTACTGGAGCACCACTCCGGAACACTGCTCTTCACGAAGCAGGTACGTCGGTGTAAACACAATATCCGACAGCCTTGTACCTCCCGGTTCCTCCCTTTATAGGGCGTGTTTTCCTTGAGTTATGTAACAGCTCTCCTGTTTACATAAGGGCGTGTTTCCCTTGAGTTATGTAACAGCTCTCCTGTTTACATAAGGGCATGTTTCCCTTGAGTTATGTAACAGCTCTCCTGTTTACATAACCTCTCAACCGCTAAGCATCCTGGGAGATGTAGTCCGTTTTCGCTGGTTACCGTTTTCCTCCCCTCGTATGACAGGAATTCTTGACAGTCGCCAGCAGAATCCGCCAGCCAGAAGCTGTCTCAGGGCGGAATGCCCCCGACCTTCGCTGGAGGGGAAGGTGGCTGCTACCCCAGAGATAGATCCCCGCATGGCGACATTTCTGCAAAAGTTTGTCAAGGACTCCAAGCGGGGTATTGACAGGTCCTGGCGTGCTTGCCAGGACAAGCTTCTTTACGTCCTTGGGCCCGCCACAAAGATTCTCGATATGGCTGAGGAGGCCAAGCTATCAGGCTCCCTGATTTCTCCCGATACCCTCTCTGCTTCGGCCCAGCGTGTGGTGGTGTTCCTAGGGAACGCCAACTGCACGCTCTCTTTACTCATTAAGGTGGACCCCAAACTTGGAGACCTGGCCGATTCCAAGGCGGGCTCCGTAGCCCAGGGAGGTCTTTTTGGAGAGCCCTTTATCAAAGAACTGGGCAAATTTGTTAATACCTTTACCTCTTTAGACAGGGCCCAGACTTCCATCAGAAACGTTTTCCGTCCCCGTGTTTTCCGGGGGGGGGGGACAAGGCAGGGGCTGCTCGTCCGGCCGTCCTAATCAGGGCAGAGGGCAAGGCTCCGGTAATAGCAACTACCAAGATCAAGCCAGATTCGGGAACTTCTACCCGACCAGAGGTCACCGAGGGAAAAACAGAGGTGGTCGGGGCAGTGGAGCCTCCAACTCGTCCAGTGAGTGTTCTCCCTTCTTCCCTTCTAAAAGTGGGGGCCGTCTGGCGCATTTTTTCCTGGACTTCTGTCACGGGGGACGAATGGGTGCTGCAAACGATCCAGGGGTTTCACATAGAATTCCACGGGGAGCCTTCACAGCTGGTTCCCCTGCGCCCTCTCTCTTTCTCGGCCGCCGACATGGCGCTGGTCGACCAGGAGGTCTCCACCTTATTGGACAAGCAGGCGATCGTGGAGGCGCTTCTGCACCCCAGAGGTTTCCTCAGCAATATTTTCTTGGTTGACAAGGCCGACGGGACGCAACGTCCAGTCATCAATCTGCGGTAGTTCAATGCGTGGCTAGTATACCGCCATTTCAAGATGGAGGGCATCCATCTCTTGCACGATCTCCTCAGGCCCGGCGATTGGATGGCGTGCCTGGACCTCAAGGACGCTTACCTCGCGAATACGATTTTCCCTCCTCACCGGAGATTCTTGCAATTCACTTGGCGGGACACGGTGTACGAGTTCACCGCACTTCCGTTCGGCCTTTCATCTGCCCCTTGGTGTTTCACCAAGGTTCTTCGGCCCGCGAACGAACTCTTGAGGGCGTCTAGCATGCGAATGATCGTCTACCTGGACGACATCCTGATTATGGCCCAATGTCCTCGGGTTTTGTCAACTCACCTTCAGACGGCGGTTGACCTCCTTCAGGGCTTAGGCTTCATTATCAACAAAGCAAAATCCGTCCTGGTTCCGGCCCAGCAGGTGGTGTTCCTGGGTTTCGTGATCGACTCGGTGGCATCCACCCTCAGTCTACCTTCTTGCAAGATGATCAAAATCCGTAACGAGATCAGGAGGTTCCTTGCACAGTCGCGCCTGTCCCTACGCCAACTGGCCCGCATCGTAGGTCTTCTCTCAGCCTCCATCCAGGCGATTTTTCCGGGCCCTTTGCACTACAGAGCCCTGCAACACCTCAAGGCCCGTCACCTTCGCAGGGGCCTCTCATACTCTCAGAAAGTCGTCCTCTCGGACGAGGCCAGGGAAGAACTCCAGTGGTGGCTTGCCAATATGGAAGCCTGGAATGGGCGAGCGATCTTCGGTTCCGCGCCCGATATCGTTATCGAGTCCGACGCCAGCAGGTCTGGATGGGGCGCACGGTGTGGAGAGTTTGCTACCGGAAGTGTGTGGTCGCCACAGGAGCAGCAGCTCCACATCAACTGTCTAGAACTGTTGGCGGGCTCCTTCGCGATCAAGTGCTGGACCAAGGACTCGGTCCGTTCTTGCGTCCTCCTCAAGATGGACAACATATCTGCGGTGCGTTACATCAACCACCTGGGGGTACTCGCTCGCGAGTACTTTCCGACCTGGGGGCGAATTTCTGGCAGTATTGCCTAGACCATCACGTTTCCGTCACGGCGGAATATCTCCCGTGTCACGACAACCAAGTGGCAGATTTTCATTCACGGCATTTTCAGGAGGCGAGCCTGTGGAAGCTGCACCCGGGTGTGTTTGCGGACCTCCAGAGCATCTGGGGAACGTTTTCAGTGGACCTGTTCGCGTCCCGTTTGGATTTCCAACTGCCTCGGTTCTTCAGTTGGCGGCCGGGTCCTCTGGCGGCGAGCATGGATGCGTTTCTCCAGGACTGGAGGGAGGAGGAGGGTTACGCCTTTCCCCCGTTCGCTATGCTGACGAGGGTTTCAGCCCAGGTGCGTCGCCAGGGGGCGGACATTGTGCTAATATCACCAATTTGGAGATCTCAAGTTTGGTTTCCAGTTCTTCTGGAACTTTCCTGGGATTTTCCAATCCTACTACCCCGCTTCCCGACTCTTCTCCTCTATCCCGACGGAGTTCCTCATCCGCTCATAGCGCAGGGATCCCTTGCCCTGATGGTGTGGCGGATTACCGGGGACGATGGGCGGTCCCGGGCCTTTCGGGAACGGCTGAGAGGTTCATGTCCAAGGCCTGGGCCGATAGTACGGTCAAGCGATACCGATCCACTTGGAGGCGTTGGGTTAATTGGTGTATGCACCGGAATCTCAATCCCGTGGCGGCGGATGTGACTTCGATTTTGAACTTTTGGGCTGCTTTGGCTGATGACGGTTTGGCTTATAGAACCATTAATACCTTTCGCTCAGCCATTTCGGCCAGCCACTCCCTGGTGGATTGCTCCCCTGTGGGCGAGCACCCTTGGGTTTGTCGCCTTCTTCGGGGCATCCGTCTTTCTTTGCCGCCGGAGCCTCGTTATTCCCAGCTGTGGGACGTCAATCAAGTCCTGATCCTTTTCTTGTCTTGGCAACCAAACCGATTTCTATCCCGGAAGGAACTTTCAGCCAAACTGGCCATGCTTCTTTGTCTTATATCTTGTAGACGGGCTTCGGACGTCCGGGCCTTGGATGTCTCAGGCAGGATTTTCTCCCCTTCCGGGGTTACTTTCACTATCCGGAGGCGGACGAAATGCGGTACCACCTCCATTTCCTATCCTGCCTTCCCGGATTCTCCAAAGCTTTGCGTAGTGTCTTGCCTCAAGGCTTACGAAGAAATGTCGGACGAATTCCACCCTCCCGGAGAACGACAGTTGCTTATCGCACTGAAGAAGCCACACAAGGCAGTCTCCTTCCCCACGATAGCCCGTTGGGTGCGGTGGGTGATGCAGTAGGCGGGCATTGACCTCCGCGTTTTTGGTGCCCATTCTACCAGAGGGGCCATGGCCTCTAAAGCATTTACCCTGGGAGCTCGTCTAAAAGACATTCTCAATGCGGCAGATTGGTCTTCGGATCCCACCTTTAAACGGTTTTATTTCAAATCAGTGCTGGATATGGCACATTTGGTGGTGAGCAAACTTTAAACGAGCATAATCCTCGCCTCCGGTCCTGACATAGAATGAAAAATTTCCTAGCTAACGTAACGGAAAGTTTCAATTCTATTAAGGACTCAGAGGCGAGGATTATCCCACCCAGGGTACCAGTTCTGGGGTTACCTTTCCCGCCCTCGTACTGGGGTAAGTAATTGGTCTTCTTTCTGAGTGTTGAATTTTATCATGTATCCATTGAATGTCTTTCACGGCCTTCCTCCCCTGTAGGGTTAAGCCTTAGCCAATGCTCTCGCTTACGCTGTGCTTTGCTTCTGCAGGCGATTCTGGCAAACAAGATTCGTGAGGATCTGGGACTGGCTGGCTTACAGCGTCGAAAGAGGAAGAATGGATAGAGACAGAGGACTACATACTCCCAGGAGTCCTGTGATTGGTGCATGAATGTTGGACTGTCTAGCCATGGACGCTCTATTGTTCTGTGTCCTGTTCCCTGTGGATCATGGGAACAGTGGTTTTTTGTTTAACTTTGAAGTGCTGCTGATTGAATTAAAGAAAGATAGAGCCTACTCCTCGCCTCCAAGTCCTTAATAGAATTGAAACTTTCCGTTACGTTAACTAGGAAATTTTTCATTCTGTGCAGGGTTTTGGAAAAGAAAATAAATTGAAAAAACACCATGATTACGCAGGCATGATGCTTGCACCTGCATTCATGATGACGTACCTGTGCATATGTCTACATGAATTTGTGTACCGTGTCATGACTTCGATGCCATTTTCTTAGGTTTTTTATTTACAAATCCAAGGTGGTGGACGCCACATGGAGAGGTAAATAAAAGCATACATTTTTTTCTAGTTTGAACATACTAAATAGCAGCTTCCGGGTGCTCCAAAAAAGAAAAAGAAAAGATAAATAGGTCAGCGAGTTGTTTGGAGCACCATGGAGGGGCAATTGGGGGTAACAGCAGTGAGCCATGGGTGCTGGTAGAATTACAAGAAACCAAATGGAGGTGGGGGAAAGTGGAAAAGAAGCACACAAGAAAGGGAGCATACAGAGGAAAGAAAATCATAGGGTAAGAGGGACATGGAGCGCAGCGGCGTGGATAAACAAACGAGAAGGACAGTTGTAAAAAATATGCACTCTCATGGAGTGCATAAACAAACAAAGTAGTTCCCCAAAAGTGAGCAGTGGAAGGATAAAAAGCCAGCCAATCAGGAGGAGGTAAATAAGCTATACTTAATGGGAGTGACAAACACAAAATGGGCAAGCTGGGACAAGTAAAGCTAATAATTAAGAAGCAAGCAAATAAGAGTGATAGTAAAGCCAACCCATGGTAAGCAATGGGCGGGCTATAGGCCCCTGAAGATTCTTGGCGAGCCCACAATAGGTCTATAACAACCAGATGGCTGTGCTATCTGGTAGGCTCAACCTAAATATGGCATTGGACCAGTTATCATATGTTAAAATAACTTACAATGACCATGATCATTGTAATTCGAAGCAACACAGCACCATGTGCATAACTATATGAGTTTTGTTTGAACACACTTTATGATCACCTGACAGTGCTAGAGTATATGTTAAAGACAAAGGGGCATATTATCAAGAGCAGTTCCACCACTTTAGCGGCACTTCTAGCCGCTAAAGCAGCGATAATCCCATCGCCCCATTACCAAGGCGGCACTAACATGCATCAGCGAATGTTAGCAGCCGAATTACTAATGCCACGCATCTTAGCGATATACATCGCTAATGAGATGCAAAGTAGGCGTTCCCTCCTAGGACAAACAGTGCAATGCCTGCAAAACCTACATCGCGGTATTAACAACTTTCCCCTGAACAGCGAAGTGATGAGAAAAGGCACGCTAAGCCCCCATCATCGCAATATTCTATCGCCTGAATAAAACCTGACTTGCCATTAATGCCTATGGGAGGTGGATTGTAAGGTTAAGTCCACACTCCCCTATTACCAAGCTTGACATTAGCGCTGTGAAATCATCTCAGGATTTCACATGCTAATGTTCATTATCATAGTCTATCGCAGGATTTCACATTGCCTGTCAGCTAAGCGCTGCTAATACGCCGCTGACACGGCGATGAAATCCAGCGATAGCCAACAATAATTAAAATCGTGCTAAGCGCCCTTTGCAATATTTTTCGCGGACTGTAGATAATATGCCCTATAATGTATTTCTTAGTATGAAGACAGTCCCCTTAATACGGAATAAAGTGTTTCTTCTGTTCTGGAGCCATTCGTTGCCTTCCTGTCACCAAAGATGAATAGACAACTCAAGGCCTGTTCCCCTGTGGGTTTTGTGACGCATTTGTCACACAAATGGAATTACGCTGGAACAAATATAGGCAAAGGGTCAGTACGCATACACTTTTCATTCTACTGGCCTTTGTCCTCTATCAATAAAAAATAAAAACATACATACATTCAAAATGCAATAACCACAGTACAAGACCAAATAGTGATGTGCCCTGTGGGTAATTTGTACTTATTGGGGCGAAATCACGTCAGTTCTTTTTATTAAGCTAAATAAGTGAGTCTCATAAGAACCATTAATACAACTCGCAGGGTTCAGGCACCATAAGGAAACGTTTGTGTCTTTTTTAGATGTGGTCCCAGGGAAAGAAACAGCTGGCAAATTGGTCAAATTCATCAGAATTTTAAATACGCCAAGATCGCATGATGTAGTTAAACTCAAGAGTTTGGAATTCTAGAACTGTGTGCCATTAATATTCAGTGGACTTATGAATGATTAAATATGTTCACATAAAATAATAATATTCACATCCTAAAGTAAGGCATAAAAATCGTCTTGGTTTCTCATCGTGCGGGTTGCTGCAGTTTGTACTAAGGTTTATCAAAGAACTAAGGCGCTGGCGATAGACTGTGACCCCAGGTAAGAGTAGGAGGCATAATGCGTCCGTAATTTTGTGTTCCTTTCCTACGTAAATGGTAAAAATGTTGTCTGGTCTTCACTGCTTCTCATTATTTTGCCAAGACTTAATGCAAACTCATTTCACTGCTGAGTAAGTGGCACACTTCTGAGTGAAGCTTCCCCAGGAAGCAAATGCACAAGCATTATCCATATATACTTGTAGAAAAAAAATATTTACAAATATGTAAAATATGGGCATTTTACAAAGGAATAATGTTCATAGCTCTGTTCATGTTCTAACCGTGTGCACAGCATATATATATTACACACACATGTAATTTCCAAATGGGTGTGCATATGTGGAAGTAATCATGAGTGTGCAGAAATGTGGACACAGAAGTGCAATGCAAATTAGGTGAACACCGCCGAAGGACTAAATTGTAGATATTCACAAAGGTTTGGCTAAACTTGACGGAGTGCGCGTTAGCCTTCTTGACTTAATGCCGGCTGCACCACATTTGAAACGCAGGGCTGCACCGTATTTACAACAAAACGGTGAAGCCCTGCATTTCCCCCTGCACTGGCGCTAATTATAGCTGCCTAGCGCCAACGCAGACAGCCTTGCACCATTGTGCAAGAGTGACTGCATTGTGGGAATGATTGTTTATGTGCAGGAAGTTGTCCCTTCCTGCACATAAGCAATCTTAAATGGCAATTTGTAACTTCTATGTGTGCTGCTTTGTACAGCACACATAGAAGTTGCAACGTAATATTTTTAAACTGATGGGACACCTTCCTGCACATAAACAATCATGCATAGCGTTTTGCTGTTTTTATGTGTGTTGCACAATGCAGCACACATAGAAACAGCTAAAACAAGGAAAAATAAAGCATTCCTCCTCGTTGGGCCATGTTAAGACCAGGGGGCCTATTATCAAGCATGGAGTTAAATTTATCGCCGCTTTAGCGGCAGAAAACCATGGGCTTGATAATATGCACTTGAGAATTCCAATAGAAGCCCATATTGTCACCAAAACATGGGCTTCTATGGGAATTCTCCAGGGCATATTATCAAGCCCATTATCGTCGCTTTAGCTGCAGTTTTCTGCAGCTAAAGCGGCAATAATTTTAACTCTGTTTCTTGATAATATGCCCCCAGGTTTTTTTGATCTTAATTTTGGCACTGCCCCATATTTATGCCAGCCTTGTAAATATGGGGAAAAATCAATGGGTGTTGCGGCAGAAGGCCCACCACCCATTGCCCAATTAAACATAGCCCCTCCCCCCCCTCTCCAGGTCAGCGCACCAGTCACCATCCTGTGGCGACTGGTGCGGCCGCACTTCCCTAAAGCCAGCCCAGTCGCCACAGGATGATGTGGTCACAGAGACGGTCATCCTGTGCTTTTGAGAGGATGACACCACAGTCACTCAACCCCCCTACCTCTGTCTACCATGTGAAGCAGGACGGAAACAGCCCACCTGATGGCAGGAGAATAGCTCCCAGCACATCAGGGCCATTTGTTTTTTGTTCATAGAAATTAAACTCCTACTTTGGGAGTTTCTTTTCTCTGAACAAAAAAAGACTGCCAAATAATTACATGATTATGCGATCACACGGTTCAATGTATGGCCTCTGCAATGTACATAGAGTGCCTTTGGTATGCGCTGTAAAACTATTGCTTGCAAAACTTTAACAGCACTTTTCATTGGAGCACAACCATCATTTGTTTATCCACGAATACGATCAACATTAAGGCCATATGTTTCTAAAGAAGAGAGAACTTTCTTTTAAATTCAAACCCCTGTTCTATCCAGAAGCTCTTCAAAGCCAAGAAATTCTTCATACACAGATGTACCTCCTATAAAACAAATTATTGGAACACGTTGCTCTATAGTTGCACTGTCAGTTGTTCCATCTGTTCAAATGGTACAACATCTGGCATTGTTGGAAGGTTTCGCCACTCTATTTCTCATGAGAATCTTGTAGAAGATAATATAATTCTGAGTCTCCCAACTTGGGTAGGTTACATTGGAAGGACATGTAGCCAGATGCCATGACAGAACTTCATCATCAACTTGAAGACATAGGTTCCGTTCATGTAATTGGTTCTCCACTGTCTCTGTGCCCTCAAAGAACGTATATCTTGTTTGACACAGTCCATTGTTATTTCTATTATTGGCACAAGTCGTTTTCTGCTTTCTATAATTGTTTTCTTTCAATTGCTCTCAATCTTACTGCAACAGCAAGGGAATTCCTCTAAAAATGGATAAGAAGTTAGCTGCTGTTGTCATACTCTGTGGTACATGGTGGAAGCATGGTAACGAAAATTACTTTGTGCATCCTTCCATTTGTTTGTGGTCTGAAACACTAATTTACCTACAAGTTGACGAGCACCTCTTCCCAACTTGTTTACGGATATTAAATACACACATCTTGCATAAGGCACCTTCAGGTTTAGTGCTGTAGGTAAGTCACAGATAGATTTTCAACCATTCATGTTGAAAGGGAAGCATTTGATTTTCCTGCTGAAGTGCAGGAAACTTGTTAGATGACTTTGGTGTCCAGGAAGCGTGCAAACATTAGTAGCATAAGTCATCTGGTTTTGATGATGAAACGGTGCTGAGCCTTTGGATGTCTATGTATTCCATTGCTATGGTATATGAAATATATGACTGTTTCAGACATGGACTATCAACATTTGGTGTTACTGTGGTTGTGTGGACAACAGAATCAAGCAATGGTAAATGTTCTTCTGATGTAGCTGGAAGATAAGGGGCCAGATTCTTCATCTAACGTAGCACATGTTGTCAAAGGGTCGTGTGTGACTAACCAATGTGAAAATGAATCCTCTATCTTTCGCTGTTCCACGTATTTTTGCTCAATACCTCTGGTGTCCACCATCCTGTTATGTGTGCATAATGATGTCTAGTGAAATATCCAAAGAAGTACAAAGGCCCTTATGTCAGTGGCTTGATCATTACAAAAAATAAGGGAAAATGGCTGTACTTTTCTCCAATGAAGCAACAATAAAAGCCAAGAAATGCAAGTTAAACAACTTGTACCTCTTTAAATTACCCCAATTCTTTGATAATGCAAGCTAGAAGTTGGCCTGCCTTTCTACAAAATTACAGAATGTCTAAAGAACAAACAAATGGCAGAAATTGCAGATAATATGGCAATGACCATGCAAATCACCCCCAAAGAATAGTGCAAAACCAGCTGGGTATAAAATTAGAAGATTACAGTTTCCAATTTTTAACGGAAGACTTCTGCCCCCTTTGCATTGCAATATATGCATGCTTGAGACCGAATGAAGGAACAGGCCTTAAAAATACTTAACTTAATGGTTTAATACACCATATGTTTCGGGTGTGTGACTGTAAAGCCACAGGTGTGAATCCTAATGCAGCTTTTCCTTCCTCCTGAGACAAAATGAGGACCAATCAGCTGTGTAAAATGACCACAAATCTGTGTCATGTTAAATAGTAATCGAGTTGTTGTTTGCATCCAACTTTGAGCACTTCTGTAAAAATAGCATTTGAATTAGCCCAGTGCAGGAAGGCACCAAGCTTTTACTAAAGAACAGCAAAAAAACAGTAGTCATAGTGAAATTACTGTGTCCTGCCACTATAACATATCTTCAATTATTATTTGTCACACTACAACACATTTAATGTTAAATATGTGGAATGATGTGCAATGTCCCACAAAGGTCACCTCAACACGTAGCAGGCATTACAACTACAATGCCCATGCTTTCTCATCTTCAAAAATTCACAGCATATTGGGGCTCATTACGATGACGGATGGACTGGAGTTCATCTGCCATCATGGTGGTGTCCGGGACCGTCCGCAATACATGCTGCAGTTCCGCACACCAAATTAGGATGCAACTGACACCATGGCTGTCGCATCTTGCATTTTAACATTGTGGCGGGTGCTGCTGACAGCAGCACCCGCCGCGATGTTAAAATAGCATGTTGTGTATTTCAGTGCACTACGTAGCAGGCACCACACAGTGCCTGACACTCAGTGCATTGAAGTGTAGGGGGGTACCATGGGTACCCCCTAGTGCACATACACCTCCCCCAACATATTAGAGGCCCGTAACGGGCCCCCGAACCAAACCTCCGCCAGCCTTTCCATGACGGTTTTGCCATCATGGAAAGGCTGGCTCACAGCCTGCATCATAATATGGTGGACGGTGCCTGCCACCATATTATGCATGCCGACTGCTCCCTCCAGGCAATCGGTACGATTACCTGTGGCAGTTCCGTGGTGGACGGTCTTTGCGTCCGCCACGATCGCAGTCTGGATCAGTCCGCCATCCTAATCTGGCAGGCGGTCAATCCACGTTTGGTGACGGACGGATCGCCACCGCACGGCTGGCGGTCCGTCCATCGTCGTAATGAGCCCCATAGTGTCACAGCAGACAGCTTGCCTTGTTACGGAATTTTACCTGACTAACATGCTTTATAAAATATATAGTTTGTTATACATTTTTCCATAACTAATTTTGTGGGGAGATGAAAAAAATATACAGCGCCCATGTAGACTCCTGCCTGTAGGAAAACCTATGCAATTGATATGGCGAGACACAGCATTTCTACTGCTAGGCAATTATATACTACATGCTAAATGAGAGACTGAGAATGAGTGAGGATAAGTCTAAATGCAAGCGAGGGTATCAGTGAGTGTGAGTGAGTTAGTGAATGGAGATGACAGTGAATGGGTGAGAATCAGTGAGAAGAGTGAGTGAGAACGATTGTTAGAAAGTGGTGCAAGTGAGCATAAGTGACTGAGAATGTGATGTGCTCATGAGTCTACATATGTCCATGGAATACTGAATGGAATTCTTAGTTTAAAACATTTGATAAAGTAATTGGCATTGGCAGAGTAGCAGTAATATTTGGCACTAGCGTAATAGAAGTAGTACTTGGCACTGGTATGTTTGAGGTAATACTTGGCATATGGAACATCTATGTCCAGATATTGGCATAGTAAAGGTAATTTACTTAGAGGCAATGTGTAAGGTATTTATGCAGCCCTTCAAACAGTAATAAAGTGAAGACACAACACAAAAACAAATCCCATACTAATTTAGAAAAGTATAGAGTACATTTTAATAAATAAATAAAGACCAAAATGACAAAAATTCAATCAGTAGAATCAGAGACATGCACTTTTAAACGTTTTGGGGAGATAAGCGACAGAAAACAGAAAGCACTAGCTGTTGTTATCTGGTCATGCTGGATCGGGAATAAGTCACATGTTCAGGCAGGCTGCAATGGAGCATAGACCAGCTACAAAGATCCACTAACGTCTGCTGAACACAGTATCTTAATCCTATTTGCCAAGAGATGTGGAGTCCCGCGTCAAGATTGTGCTCCACAGCAGAGGAAATGGGAGGTCCGGGTGAGGAGATACGTCCTGCAGTGGCAGTTTAAGTAGGCTGCGTTGGGTGAGGCAATATCCTATTGTGGAAATGCATAGCACGGTGGTGGTTTTGATCGGTTGCATTGGGCAAGGCAATGTGCTTGCAGGGAGATGCGATACACAAAGCGGTGGTTCCAATGGTCTGGTGTAGGTGGTGTGGAATCCTTGCGCTGGGTAAGTCTGCACAGCAGAGGCAAAGCGTTAGTTCAGAGGATATTAGCTGCAATGCCACAGTTCTATGGGAGATGCGCCGCGCCATGGAGCAGAGGCGTTGGGGGAGATGCACCTTATGGCCTACTTCCAAGTGTCCAGGACTGGGATGGCACTACTTGGGAGGGCAGGACTCAAAAATGGCAGAGTCCTCGTTCTCAGTTCAAGGTTGTTGGAAGCCTGTTCTGTCCATGAGGCCTCAGATCAGGAGGCCAACTAATTAGCCCTTGGCTTCACTTTCAGTTCCTTGGTTTAGATTTGGTCCAGTCCTTCTCACCCAGGTAAGAGGGCAGCAAGGCAGCACAATGGGGCAACAGTCCTTCTTGGCAGCAGTCTAGCAGAGTGGTACTTCTTTCAGCAGCACAGTTGTCTTCCTGGCAGAGTTCACAGGTCCAGACGTGTACTGAAGAGTTGGGTCTAAGGGACCAATATTTATATCTGGTGCCCACTTTGAACTAGAGGAAGCTTCCAGAGGTTCCCATCCCCGACGTGTCAGGCATTTCCTTGCTCTCTGTCCTGGCCCCACATTGTCTGGGGTCACAAAAGACTGGTGTCAAACCCTTTGTGAATGTATTCAGTCAGAACCTTTGTGATGTGCAAGTATGGTAGGTGACGGCTCCCCCACTCATCAACTCAGAGTGGCCGATCCTGCCAACACCTATATTCCCTTTGATTCACTGTCTGGGAGCCATACACAAAGGTTAATTCCCAGTTACACCTAGCCATGGAAGCGAGGAACAGGCTGCAGGCACCAAATGGTTAGGACAAGAAAATGCCAACTTTCTGAAAGTGGCATTTTCAGAATTGTGATTAAAAATCCAACTTTACCATTAAAGAATGCTTTTATTTACTATTCTTTAGACACCAAACATGATCTGCCTGCCTGCTCCCAATTATAAGTTGTCACTTATTAAATGTGATAAGGTAACCCCATGTTATCCTATGGAAGAGGTAGGCCTTGCAGTAGTGGAAAACAAATTCAGTAATTTTTAACTACCCGGACATATAAATCTTTAAAGCACATGTCCTACCTTTTAAATACATTGCATCCTGCCTTCTGGACTGTTCAGGGTCTCTGCCAGGTGGGACGTATTTGTAGTAAAAATGAGGGTTTGGGACTAGCATTAGGTCTATGTTGCCAGGTCAAAATGGCAATTTAAACTGCACGCGCAGGCTGCAATGGCAGGCTTGAGACATGTCTAAAGAGCTACTTACGTGGGTCGCACAATCAGTGGTGCAGGCCCACAAGTGGCATTTAATGTACTTGTCTTGGGCACATGTAGTACCACATTACTAGGGAGTTACAAATAAATAAAATCTGCCAATTGGGTGTAAGATAACTTCATCATTTTTAAAGGATAGAGCACAAGCACTTTGGCACTGGTTAGCAGTGGTAAAGTGCGCAGAATCCTAAAGCCAGCAAAAATAAAGCCAGCAAAGCAGGATGGTTGAAGGAAAATGTTAGAAGAGGACCACACCAAGGATGCCAGGTCTAACAGCTACCAACCATGGAATATGATCAATTTGGCTCGAAATCCGGGTTTTGCCAAAGTGAACCTCTGACAAATTGCTTAATCACTCTGAAAAAATAAATAAATAACTGCTCTGTGTTTGTTGTGAAGTGCTGACCTTGGAGGATCTCTGCCAAATATTGACTCCTACAAAATAGAGGGACATAAATATTAAGTCAAAAATACTGATTACAAAAATATTGTTTCCCTATACTTATAATGGTAAGTACAAAAATATAGTTTTAGAATAATATTGTTTAAAAACACACAAAAATATCATTTTAAATATATATAGTTTAAAAAAGTAAATATTAAGTATTTTCATATATAACATTAATATAATGTAGATTAAAGACATTTAACTAACATTTAATACTATATATGAATATATCCTTATATAAACATACACACATAAATATACATGTACGAGTGCACATATATATATATATATATATATTCACTGAAAAAACCATGGGTTTCACACACGTTATAGTTAGGAATTAGCATTTAAAAAACCTTAGAAATTCAATGAAAAAACTAAAGGTTTCACACATGTTATAGTTAGCTGGACATTTCACTCGTAAAAAACCAATGAAATTCCCCCGTTATAGTTAGTTCAGCTAACTATAACTCGCGCGCCCGCAATGCACTGCTGATGACGTCACATATTACATCACTCATGACATGGTCAGTGACATCACTCATGACATCACTGATGACATCTCAAATGACATCACTGATGACATCATCCAGTGAATGTGTGTGTTTCTGAAAATTAAATATGTTTTATATATGTATATCTCAAGGTCGATGGAAGAATAAATGGGTATATAAGTGTCTAAATGGATGATTTGTTTTTGAAAAATTGATTGTGTAACTGACTGATTAAGTGTATCATAGTGAATACATGGCTTAGTGAGTAATGTTTAAATATGTAAATATCTGTATCAGTCTCTCACTTTGTGTATAAGTGGCTGCATGGGTTGGTGAGTAGCTACATGGGTGTCTATATAGGTTATTAGTTGGTTTTATGAGTATCAGTCTGAGTGTCTGCATGGTTCGGTGGGGGTATTACGTAGTGCATAGGTGCATGAATGAATGACTCACTCTTTGTATATGTTGAAGACAGCATGTGTGCAGGACTCTATGGGTGGATGAGTGAGTGTATGGGTGTGTTAGTGAGTGAATGACTGTCTCAATAGTGTCTTTATGAGTAACTACATATGTTTTAAACTAGTATATGTGACTATTGGTGTATATAAGCGAGTATATGTGAGAGTGAGAGATTGAAAGAGTTCCTGTATGAATAAGTATGTGTTTCTATAAGTGATTGTTTAAAAGACTAAGTATGTGTAAGTTTCCGTAGAAGTAAGTGTGGTGGTGTGTGTATAACTGTATATGCAAGTAAATGTATGTTTGATTCTTTTTTAGCATGAGTGACTATGTGTGTGAGTACCTCTATGGATGAGTGGCATTGTGTAACAGGATGTATAGGTGTATGAGTACATATGATGAGTGAGTACATGTATGAGTGACTGTATAGGACTGTTGGTGAATGAGTGGATGTGTATGTGGATCTTAGAATTACTGTATAGGTTGTTGTAACTGGTATTGGTATGTCCATTGTTTTTAAAATTTTAATTTCTATTTTTGAATGTGTGTATCAAAGGTTATATTAGGGGAAGAGGAGGTCTGCCACTCTATCACAAGGATGATGTCATCAGTGATGTCATCAGTGATGTCATTTGAGATGTCATGAGTGATGTCATGAGTGATGTCACTGACCATGTCATGAGTGATGTAATATGTGACGTCATCAGCAGTGCATTGCGGGCGCGCGAGTTATAGTTAGCTGAACTAACTATAACGGGGGAATTTCATTGGTTTTTTACGAGTGAAATGTCCAGCTAACTATAACATGTGTGAAACCTTTGGTTTTTTCATTGAATTTCTAAGGTTTTTTAAATGCTAATTCCTAACTATAACGTGTGTGAAACCCATGGTTTTTTCAGTGAATTTGCAAGGTTTTTTAAATGCTAATTTTTTTTGTTTCTTCTATTTTTTTAAACATATTTTTATTTTTATTTTCTATCCTTTTTTAAAGACTATGGTTAAATTTTGAAAATTCTATAATATGTTTTTTTTAATATATTTTATAAAATAAACATGTAAAATTTATTTGCAATACATTTTTTCCTTTTTTTAATTTTTTTTTTAGTACGCGTACCGTAAGCTTACGGTAAGCGTATGGTTTACGCAACGTCCGTAATTTATCTACGCTGTTTGCGTATATTTACGCAATTTGCGTAGCCGCGCGTACTCTGCGTGGGACGTGTACGCGTGTACGCTACACGCGCACATTACGCGGAAGTGTCGGGGAGTGACTGTTAAGCGCATGCGCGCAAGCGCGTGTCTTTTTTACGCGCATGCGTACTTTTTCCGTAAGCGTACCGTAAGCGTACCGTAAGCGTACGGTAGGTCATGTGATCATGAAACACAACTTTTGATTGGTTGAAACTACTTTCAGTTCTAGAACTCTCCTACACCACACCCATTCCCCTCATTTCTGCTTGTGATCCCTTAGGAGAAGGAGCTGGGTTGTCTTTGTGATACGATGGCAGAACAGCAGAGCCCTTCTGAGAGTGAGGCTAGCACTAGCAGCACTACCTTGAGGCAGAGAGCGAGGAAACAAAAGACCTCTTATGTATGGGATTATTTTACTTTTCCTGAAGGCCAGCAAAAGGTAAATGCACCCTTAGTAACTTGTAAGCTGTGTAAGCGTGTACTTTCAAGAGGTAATCCTGACAGGAAGTATTCCTTTGGGAATCATACCATGATGAGACACCTCAAGGATGGACACAGAAGGACACATGCTCGACTTACTGGAGGTAACCCTTCAGTAAGTCAACCAAGCACATCCACAGCAGCTCAGCCTGGACCATCATCTGCAGGGCCGAGTCCTTCTTCTGCAGGTCAGGTGAGCCCTTCATCTGTGGGGGGAGCATCTCCTTTTGCTGGCCCTCTGGAAATTAACCCTCGATTTCTGAGGGTTGATATTCGATGCGCCTCTTGTCATGATCTAATTTGTCATAGGGAGACCAGTGTTTCCCTAGTGAACAACAAAATAGATCAGCACACTTGTCGCAGAGACTAATTTTCCCAATCTTTCTTTCCTCTGTCCCTGCATGAACACAACGGCTCTTTTAAGAGCCAATCTTATCTTTTATCTTTTTTTTATATATGTTTCACATTACAAGGTCCTTGAGAGACTACAATTAAAAACTGAAAATGTGATTGTAGAGAAGTAGAAAAAAAGGAACCATGATACTATTGACTTACCATACCCGCTCAAAAAAATATTTATTCATTTGTTTTTTTTTTAAATTGCTTTAAAAATGGTTCTAGGTTTTGAAAATTTTCTATATCAATCTGAAAAAAAAGAAAAAAGTATTAATATTTTTTAAAACATTTTATAATACAGTACACATATTTACATATTTATCAAAAAATAATTTTTGCCTTATTTTTGCTGTTTTCAGAATATATTGCATTTCACTATAAATTGTGAAAGCAATTGCATTCATCATTTAACAGCGGGCAAAAAAAAAATAACAATCTCAAAGATTGTATTAAAAAAGCCCAGAATCTCTTTTTACTTAAACTTAACAATATAGAAATGCATAATATTCTAAAAAATATCATCTAATATCAATACTTATTTCTTTAAAATACCGTCTGATATTTTTGTTTCAGAAGTATAATCACAATATTATATCTCAAATAACTCCACAATACATCTGGTTCCATTTTCTTTAGGCCAAATAGTAATTTTAAAATTCTTTTTTGATTAAATTTCCAATGGTAATCCAATAAAATTCTAAAGTTTAATTTGTACAGATCTCACCGATTCTCTGTAACATATTGGTTCCCGAAAGATTTATTAATAATTTATTAAGTCCACAATAGAATTGGTTACCTTTCCGCATGGCCAAATAGTAATTTAAAAAATCTTTTTTGAAAAAATTTCCAATGGCACTCCAATAACATTCCAAAATTTAAATTGTGCAGATGTTACCGATTTTCTCTAAATTTTTGGTTTTCGAAAGTTTCATTAAAAATTAAAAAAGTCCACATTACAATTGGTTATCTTTCCATTAGGCCAAATGATAATTTAAAAAATCTTTATTTTTGAAAATTCCAATGGTAATCCAATAAAATGGTAAAATTGTTTTGTCCAGATCTTGCCAAGTCTCTCTAAAATTTAGGTTTCAGGAAGATTAGATAGGAATTTGCTAAATCAAAAGGCAAACGTTGCTTAAAAACCAATTGGGAATCATTACACAGTGTCCAGCCTTTTTCACATTTAAGATAAACTGTGTAATGTCCAGAAGTAACAGTAGGTCCTTCATGGAAAATTATTGCAACAGTTACAAAAGTTTTTCCTGAAATTGATAATTGCTGTCCTGTAAACTTCTTTATTAAAGTATCCAATTTTGAACCATCAGCTCTACATCGTTGCATCATTAAAATTACATACTGTCCGTATTCCTTTAAAATTAACGTTGAAAACTTGTCAGATTGACACTCACCGCATTGCATGCTATGATTAGCATCTTTAACTAATGTAGCAAAAGTGACTGTTTTACTCTCTGGCAATGTCAAATAAATAAACCTTTCATTATCAACATTAGAGCCACATATATTATAACAGTTTTCACAACTATGTTCCCATTTATAAGAGAGACCAAATAAATTATCAATTGCAACTTCTTCTTCTTCCAGTACCTGAAGAAAAAACATCAAAAATTCGTGTGCGTCTTGCTGTTCATTTTGAGAAAACTGTGTTCGTCCTGAACATACATCTAAAAGTTTTCTAATTTCAGTAGCACTTTCTATTTTAGTTTTATCAATACTCAGCTTTTCAAAAAGGAGACTCAGCTCAGAACAGAATCTTTTTCCCTGATTTACTATTATCTGCTCTTGCAAACTTTCCAGATAAAATGCAACATTCAGCACTACATTAGCGTAGCAGTTGACACCAGAGCTATTTTCAAAATAACATCCTACAACCTGTTCTTCTTTTTCCTTACTCTTTTTGCTTGCAATTACATCACTCCTCTTTTTTTTCCTCCTCTCTACATCTTCATTACAGATATTCTCATTTCTCCTTTTACGAGAAACTACACGTTTCTCCAACACAGGATACTGACCTAAATGAGGAGCATAGCTTCTTCTTAATCTATTATACTCCTTTACACAATTTGTATCAGCACTAACTTTTGAGTCATCAAAGTCTATCATGAATAAACCTGATAATGTTTTCACTCGTGACAAAGCAACATATGCCATACCTTCTTTGAACACAGTTGAACCAATGTTCACAAATGCACAATCTACAGTCAATCCTTGAGACTTGTGAATAGTTACAGCATATGCTAGCGAAAACGGAAACTGCTTCCTACGTACATATAAGTCTTTCACAAGCATGAAACGAACTGTACAACGACAAATGTCTTTAACTTCTTCTATCTGATCAAATTTTATTTTTAAACATTCAATTCCATCTTTTTTCTGATAATTAATAAAACCCACAACTCTTCCCATAGCTCCATTAACTAAACCTTTTTCAACATCCAAATTTCTCCTTAAAAATACTCTACAGTTCATGCAAACATATAGATTTTTTTCTAATCCAGCTGTTTTGGAAATGTTCTTCTCTAGTGAATCCAATTTATTTTTCAGTGTGCCTGTTAATGTGACAGTAATTCTTCCATCCTCAATTTTGTCCACTGCTTCCAATTTCCTGATCTCTTCCTTTTCCAATTTCAAAAGCTCCTCATTGAATATTGAGCATTCACGTAGAGTTGGCATTAAGCAGATGACACTTTTGTTTTCTGCAATGTTCTTGTATATCTTCTCTGCAACTATTTCTTCCTTTGGAAATAAATTATGTAGCAGCCGACTCTGTAATGCTTTTTTGCCAACTTCAGTGAGTAGTCCAATTCTGATATCTTTCAGAATACTTCCATATTCTTCATCGCTTGCTTGCCTCATATTAGTAGTAAGTTCCTTGTACTCAAAGAAGGACCAAATATTTGTATTTCCGATGCTTCCCAATGACTTCTTCGTGTGTTCATGTGTGACAGTATTAAACACTGGTTGTCCTTTAACTGGAGTAAGTTGCAAAAGATCTCCAAAAACTATGACGTGTTTTCCACCAAATAACATGTCATAGTCTGTCTTCAGAATTTGCTGCATTCTTAAATGCACAAAGGCAAGCATTAAGTTTGAAACCATGCTCACCTCATCAATAATAAGAACTTGCATCTTCTTCAATACTCTTGAAACTTCCAAGGATGCTTCTCCAGTTAGCTTGTTGTATTGTATTTTGTTCTCATGCTCCACTGGTAACATTAGCAAACGATGTAAAGTGATTCCTTTTATGTTATATGCTGCTAACCCAGTTGGAGCAGTAACCACACAAGACAAAGTAGAATCTGTTTTTTGCTGTAGGTAGCTTCTGATGACTTTAATTAGGAAACTTTTTCCAGTTCCAGCTTGTCCGCTTACATACATCCTGATTGGATGAAATGATGTGCATGAGCACTCTTTTTTTTCATGTAGAAATCCGTGATCAATTTTGTTTCTGATCTCTTCATAAATTTGTTGCTGCTCTTCATTCAGTTGTCTTTCCAAATTTTGTAAGTGTATAAATTATTCTTGAGCTTGATTCATAGCCGTTTCCACTTCATTCATGGCTATTGATGCTTCATTTTCAACGATTGGTTGTCCTAGGGGATCTTGACTGAGTGTTCCTGAACTTTGGCTGTCCTGAGAACTGTCTCTAGCTATTTCTGCTGCAATTGTAGTTTCCTGTTCAATTTCTTCATTTAACATTTGCAGATAACTTGAGAATGTACTGCATTGTATGCTGTCTTTGCAAGCATTAAAAGAATCTTCATAGCTTTGAAATTCTCCCAGTAGTTCATCCTCTGTACGCCATGGTTTAAACAACTGTAAAAGAGCCAAGTAGTAAAATTCCTTCTTGTCAGTAGTGTCGCAACTCAGCTTCCTGTGATTTATCAAACTTCCTTTTGTTTGCTTCACCAAACATCCTTCCTCACCAATGACTTTATATTTTCCATTGTTGATGTCTTCTGCGGCTTTCCGTGAATAAATGTAGTTCTGCAGCACTTCATAGAGACACATGTTCTCCAGATGTTGACTTCTCTTGGGATAATATGTGTCCAACATGTTTGATTTCAAAATATCTGTACTTTCTGGGTCATTCTCGGCCAAATATTCAATTTCTCCAACAGATTTCAGTACCCGATTTCTCATTGCTGCAAGGCCTAAACTTGCCCAAATTATTCTTCTTGATTTCGAGTAGAGACTTGCAGAAGATAACCTATCTGAACATTCGTAGGATCCAATTTCTCGATGCGATAACATCTTCAAACTGAAACTGTACAGCTTCTTACTGACAGTCTTCTCGTGAGAAATCTCTTCCCACATTTCCTTCAATTCTGTTTTTTCTGATTTCGTAATGTAAGACGTTACATATCGAGCAACAGCAATGGAATTGTCAGCTACATACTGTATATCCATGTTAGCGTTCCACATGGATAAAATGACTGGGTTGTAGTCATTTATATTTTTTGATTCTTCTTTTCTTTTTAGGTTGTAGGTATTCTTAGGTGATTTTCTTGTGATAGTATGTCTCACAGCTGACATAAAACTGTTGACTCTTCCTTTTGAAAGAACAGGTCTAGGAAATCCAAATCGACATTTAGTGTAGTATTTATCTTTGCTCTTGTATTTCCGTCGACAGTATTTTCCACACCGATGACTTTGGAAACGTAAAACTTGCTCCTTTAACTTTTTCTCTTCTGTGCTTTTTGGTATAGCACATGTTGCATATTCTTCAATGTAAGATAACACTGCTTCATCAGTATCTGTTCCAAACTTTGGGGCATCCTTGATCCACAACAGCATATGAATATGAGGAGCACCTCTTGCCTGGTACTCTTTTCTCCAAAAGAAATCTACTACTTCTCCAAGAGGTGGATTTTTTTTATTGCAGATGAAGGACATCATAGCCTCAAATCTATGATTGAAATATCTGCAAACATTAACCGGATCCAATGAGCACAGTTTTCCTGCTGTCTTGTATTCGATGTTTTTAATGTTTGAATTTGCCTCTCGTAGAAAATCCAGTAAATCATCCCAAGCGTACTCAGCACAGCTTAGGGTAACGAACCATGTTGGTGTTCCTAAATTCCGTAACATGCATTTTAATTCACCATGGCGTCGGTACCAATATTCATTTGTCCCACGCTGACAAGCCATCAGATTGATCAGTTGTGTTTCCAAATGATCATCTCGGTGCAGCACTTTCTCCATAAAATCCTTAGCAGACACATTTTGTAAATGTACTCCACTTTTTAAAATGTGATTTACTGCATAAGACAGTGCAGACAAATCACTTTCAAATAAAAGATGGAACAAATAAGGAATACTTTGTCGAAATCTGGGATCTTCAGCATATAGTCTTGTAGTCCGATACTCAGAAGCTGGAATCTGTTCCGGACGTTCATCGTATCGTCCTCCTTTTCCTTTAGGAAACAGCTGGGGAAAACATCGAGCTTCCAAGCTCTCTTCCCATACACTCACGGGAGTTCCTTTTGCTTTCTTCATCTGAAAGAGATCAATATTGTCTCCCATAACTTCTTTTGAATGAAGAGGATGTATGCTAAAATGTTCATAAATTTCTTCTTCCTTTGACTTGTCCACTTTTTCAATTTGTCCAGTTGGTGTTTCTGTGTCTTCTTGTAAATCTTCTTCTTCTTCTTCTTCTTCTATATAAATTGATTCATACCATTTGTTATTCCTTTTCAAATACAAATTTGCTCTTTGTACTTTCCGCACATCTACCAGCTCCTGCCAAATCTTCTTATTCTTTGTAGGTACACCATTAACCAGAATAATTAATGGTTCAGTTTCCAAAGTATCTGCATCAATAGTTTCCATATTTTTTTTCAAATCCAAGGGCAAATACACCACTCTACCTTTTAAACCTCTCAGTAAATCTGAAGGAGGTAATTTACCAGTTTTGGGCTCCATACGTACTATGGTCTGGAACGGATGAACACATTGAATGAGTATAGACTCATATGTATTTAATTCAGAAAGTTCAGCAGGAATAGCATCCAATTCTAAATTATTATGTACAGCTCTGGTCGGCATTCTATTTTCCTCTAACTTGTTGTAACAGTATTTACAAATACGCTGATCTTCACCCAAATCAAAACAATTTTCAAGAAATATATATGTGGCAAAATCCTTCCACTTATAATTATCTTCATTTTCACTCTTTCTGTAGAGATCAACATTCCTAGTTTGTTTTCTATAATGAGTTCTGCGGCAACAAATACAAGTAAAATTTGGTCTTTCATTAGAGATTATTGCAAATTTTGTTATGTGATCATTAAATGTGTTACTTACAGAGGGTTCTACATTCTCTTCCACTTCTTCCTCATTTACTGTGTCCTTCTCTGCACTGTTTTGTTCAGGACCAAAGTAACAAAACTGAATTTCATCAACAACCTTCTCTACATCTGATACCGTTCCTCGGAACAGAGCCCTATTCAATTCATTTAACTTTATTGCTGGACTTTTAGCAAAATACAACCGTCTCACAAACTTTCTCATTTCAGTATGATGAACAGCCAGCATCCTAAAATAATGGAAAACACTATTACACACTTTTCTAGATAGACAAGCCAGAGAATGACCCTGCAAACCAGTATTCTCTCTCACTCTGCATGGATCCAGACTTTGAAGCACCTTAATCTTCTGTTTTATGCTTTTTTTACTATATTCTCTTAAAAACTCACGAAATTTGTCAATAGATTCCTGACGCACAGTGCAAATACTACTACAATTCCAAGTGTACACTGGGGCTTTAGGACGTCTCCCCATAGCCTCATCCGCCATCACTTGTACCTCATCTCTTGGAACCATTATCTCCTTCTCCATTATGCAACCATTTTTCACTTCGTAAGCACGACCTCTGGTGTCAACTGCATGCAGCAAACTATTACTTTGAAAATAGCTCTCTTCATTAAAAAAAGGTTCACTACTTGAACTATGCATCCACTTTCCTAAAAACACTTTACAAAAGTTTTTTCTGTTCACTACTCTTTTCCTTTTGCTATGTGATTTCAGTACATTAACCATTTTGTCTAATGTACGCATCCTATTCAAAATTAAAATGAATAGTTTCCTTTTTAATTCTAATGCCTTTGCTGCAATGGCTTCAATTTCTTTTTTTCTTTTATAAAACTTAGCCTTTTGCTTATATTTCTTCACATCCTTTATCAAATTGGACATAACTCTTCTCTGAAACATTTTTCTACGTATCTCTTTAAACGCTGTTTTTCTGTTTATGTACATCTTTTCAGTTGCAGAAGGTATATTTGCATTAACTAAATTCTCAATTTTTTCCTGTCCTTTTCTTTTCAAAACATTCTTTCCAGTACAGACATTTTGTACATTTTTCCTTTTTTTGAATATGTTTTTTAGAAATTGTTTTGTCTGCTTACCAGAAGATTTTTTCTTTTTCCCAACATGAGCATCTTCTACTAACTTTGGTCCTCCAGTTGTCTTCAAATATAGGTTTTTTTTGTGGGTTTTTTTAACTCTGGATTTTGTAGGCATCTTAAATTTTGTTCACTGCTCTTCAGCAATACCTGAAAAAAACTAAAAAAAAAATCCTTTATTTTATTTAAATATATTACTACATTTCTTTTCACAATAGTCACAAAACAAAATTTCTTTGCCAATTTGAAAGCACACTTACTGCTCTTTTTTTTTGGCAAGTGATAATCACTTTTACAGACTGACACATTATGAATCCACTTTTCAGATTTTTTAAAAAGCCCATGTCCAGACTGCTTTTTCAGACCACCACCATGTGTATCCTGGGTGACTGCCTACACTCCAGCAAGGGCAACCAGCCTTAGTGATGCTGAATGTATTTGCATTACAGACTGAAACCTCAAACCCCACTCGCTTGTAAATACTGTGCATGATTCTACATGGAAAGCAGCTGGGTGTGTGCTAAGAGTCTGCTTCTGCACCAAAAAATGGCTCCCCCTTTTTCCTACTAATGCAACTGTGAAATCACCAGAGCAAAACGCAATAAATCTCTGCCTGTAATTCCTATTTGCACACAGAGTCATGTTTTCACATTAGTCACAAAACGAAATTTCTTTGCCAATTTGAAAGCACACTTACTGCTCTTTTTTTTTGGTAAGTGATAATCACTTTTACAGACTGACACATTATGAATCCACTTTTCAGATTTTTTAAAAAGCCCATGTCCAGACTGCTTTTTCAGACCACCACCATGTGTAACCTGGGTGACTGCCTACATACCAGCAAGGGCAACCAGCCTTAGTGATGCTGAATGTATTTGCATTACAGACTGAAACCTCAAACCCCACTCGCTTGTAAATACTGTGCATGATTCTACATGGAAAGCAGCTGGGTGTGTGCTAAGAGTCTGCTTCTGCACCAAAAAATCGCTCCCCCTTTTTCCTACTAATGCAACTGTGAAATCACCAGAGCAAAACGCAATAAATCTCTGCCTGTAATTCCTATTTGCACACAGAGTCATGTTTTCACATTAGTCACAAAACGAAATTTCTTTGCCAATTTGAAAGCACACTTACTGCTCTTTTTTTTTGGCAAGTGATAATCACTTTTACAGACTGACACATTATGAATCCACTTTTCAGATTTTTTAAAAAGCCCATGTCCATACTGCTTTTTCAGACCACCACCATGTGTATCCTGGGTGACTGCCTACACTCCAGCAAGGGCAACCAGCCTTAGTGATGCTGAATGTATTTGCATTACAGACTGAAACCTCAAACCCCACTCGCTTGTAAATACTGTGCATGATTCTACATGGAAAGCAGCTGGGTGTGTGCTAAGAGTCTGCTTCTGCACCAAAAAATGGCTCCCCCTTTTTCCTACTAATGCAACTGTGAAATCACCAGAGCAAAACGCAATAAATCTCTGCCTGTAATTCCTATTGGCACACAGAGTCATGTTTTCACATTAGTCACAAAACGAAATTTCTTTGCCAATTTGAAAGCACACTTACTGCTCTTTTTTTTTGGCAAGTGATAATCACTTTTACAGACTGACACATTATGAATCCACTTTTCAGATTTTTTAAAAAGCCCATGTCCAGACTGCTTTTTCAGACCACCACCATGTGTAACCTGGGTGACTGCCTACATACCAGCAAGGGCAACCAGCCTTAGTGATGCTGAATGTATTTGCATTACAGACTGAAACCTCAAACCCCACTCGCTTGTAAATACTGTGCATGATTCTACATGGAAAGCAGCTGGGTGTGTGCTAAGAGTCTGCTTCTGCACCAAAAAATCGCTCCCCCTTTTTCCTACTAATGCAACTGTGAAATCACCAGAGCAAAACGCAATAAATCTCTGCCTGTAATTCCTATTTGCACACAGAGTCATGTTTTCACATTAGTCACAAAACGAAATTTCTTTGCCAATTTGAAAGCACACTTACTGCTCTTTTTTTGGCAAGTGATAATCACTTTTACAGACTGACACATTATGAATCCACTTTTCAGATTTTTTAAAAAGCCCATGTCCAGACTGCTTTTTCAGACCACCACCATGTGTATCCTGGGTGACTGCCTACACTCCAGCAAGGGCAACCAGCCTTAGTGATGCTGAATGTATTTGCATTACAGACTGAAACCTCAAACCCCACTCGCTTGTAAATACTGTGCATGATTCTACATGGAAAGCAGCTGGGTGTGTGCTAAGAGTCTGCTTCTGCACCAAAAAATGGCTCCCCCTTTTTCCTACTAATGCAACTGTGAAATCACCAGAGCAAAACGCAATAAATCTCTGCCTGTAATTCCTATTTGCACACAGAGTCATGTTTTCACATTAGTCACAAAACGAAATTTCTTTGCCAATTTGAAAGCACACTTACTGCTCTTTTTTTTGGCAAGTGATAATCACTTTTACAGACTGACACATTATGAATCCACTTTTCAGATTTTTTAAAAAGCCCATGTCCAGACTGCTTTTTCAGACCACCACCATGTGTATCCTGGGTGACTGCCTACACTCCAGCAAGGGCAACCAGCCTTAGTGATGCTGAATGTATTTGCATTACAGACTGAAACCTCAAACCCCACTCGCTTGTAAATACTGTGCATGATTCTACATGGAAAGCAGCTGGGTGTGTGCTAAGAGTCTGCTTCTGCACCAAAAAATGGCTCCCCCTTTTTCCTACTAATGCAACTGTGAAATCACCAGAGCAAAACGCAATAAATCTCTGCCTGTAATTCCTATTTGCACACAGAGTCATGTTTTCACATTAGTCACAAAACGAAATTTCTTTGCCAATTTGAAAGCACACTTACTGCTCCTTTTTTTTGGCAAGTGATAATCACTTTTACAGACTGTACATTATGAATCCACTTTTCAGATTTTTTAAAAAGCCCATGTCCAGACTGCTTTTTCAGACCACCACCATGTGTATCCTGGGTGACTGCCTACACTCCAGCAAGGGCAACCAGCCTTAGTGATGCTGAATGTATTTGCATTACAGACTGAAACCTCAAACCCCACTCGCTTGTAAATACTGTGCATGATTCTACATGGAAAGCAGCTGGGTGTGTGCTAAGAGTCTGCTTCTGCACCAAAAAATCGCTCCCCCTTTTTCCTACTAATGCAACTGTGAAATCACCACAGCAAAACGCAATAAATCTCTGCCTGTAATTCCTATTTGCACACAGAGTCATGTTTTCACAATAGTCACAAAACGAAATTTCTTTGCCAATTTGAAAGCACACTTACTGCTCTTTTTTTTTGGCAAGTGATAATCACTTTTACAGACTGACACATTATGAATCCACTTTTCAGATTTTTTAAAAAGCCCATGTCCAGACTGCTTTTTCACACCACCACCATGTGTATCCTGGGTGACTGCCTACACTCCAGCAAGGGCAACCAGCCTTAGTGATGCTGAATGTATTTGCATTATAGACTGAAACCTCAAACCCCACTCGCTTGTAAATACTGTGCATGATTATACATGGAAAGCAGCTGGGTGTGTGCTAAGAGTCTGCTTCTGCACCAAAAAATCGCTCCCCCTTTTTCCTACTAATGCAACTGTGAAATCACCAGAGCAAAACGCAATAAATCTCTGCCTGTAATTCCTATTTGCACACAGAGTCATGTTTTCACATTAGTCACAAAACGAAATTTCTTTGCCAATTTGAAAGCACACTTACTGCTCTTTTTTTTTGGCAAGTGATAATCACTTTTACAGACTGACACATTATGAATCCACTTTTCAGATTTTTTAAAAAGCCCATGTCCAGACTGCTTTTTCAGACCACCACCATGTGTATCCTGGGTGACTGCCTACACTCCAGCAAGGGCAACCAGCCTTAGTGATGCTGAATGTATTTGCATTACAGACTGAAACCTCAAACCCCACTCGCTTGTAAATACTGTGCATGATTCTACATGGAAAGCAGCTGGGTGTGTGCTAAGAGTCTGCTTCTGCACCAAAAAATCGCTCCCCCTTTTTCCTACTAATGCAACTGTGAAATCACCAGAGCAAAACGCAATAAATCTCTGCCTGTAATTCCTATTTGCACACAGAGTCATGTTTTCACAATAGTCACAAAACGAAATTTCTTTGCCAATTTGAAAGCACACTTACTGCTCTTTTTTTTGGCAAGTGATAATCACTTTTACAGACTGACACATTATGAATCCACTTTTCAGATTTTTTAAAAAGCCCATGTCCAGACTGCTTTTTCAGACCACCACCATGTGTATCCTGGGTGACTGCCTACACTCCAGCAAGGGCAACCAGCCTTAGTGATGCTGAATGTATTTGCATTACAGACTGAAACCTCAAACCCCACTCGCTTGTAAATACTGTGCATGATTCTACATGGAAAGCAGCTGGGTGTGTGCTAAGAGTCTGCTTCTGCACCAAAAAATTGCTCCCCCTTTTTCCTACTAATGCAACTGTGAAATCACCAGAGCAAAACGCAATAAATCTCTGCCTGTAATTCCTATTTGCACACAGAGTCATGTTTTCACATTAGTCACAAAACGAAATTTCTTTGCCAATTTGAAAGCACACTTACTGCTCTTTTTTTTTGGCAAGTGATTATCACTTTTACAGACTGACACATTATGAATCCACTTTTCAGATTTTTTAAAAAGCCCATGTCCAGACTGCTTTTTCAGACCACCACCATGTGTATCCTGGGTGACTGCCTACACTCCAGCAAGGGCAACCAGCCTTAGTGATGCTGAATGTATTTGCATTACAGACTGAAACCTCAAACCCCACTCGCTTGTAAATACTGTGCATGATTCTACATGGAAAGCAGCTGGGTGTGTGCTAAGAGTCTGCTTCTGCACCAAAAAATCGCTCCCCCTTTTTCCTACTAATGCAACTGTGAAATCACCAGAGCAAAACGCAATAAATCTCTGCCTGTAATTCCTATTTGCACACAGAGTCATGTTTTCACATTAGTCACAAAACGAAATTTCTTTGCCAATTTGAAAGCACACTTACTGCTCTTTTTTTTTGGCAAGTGATAATCACTTTTACAGACTGACACATTATGAATCCACTTTTCAGATTTTTTAAAAAGCCCATGTCCAGACTGCTTTTTCAGACCACCACCATGTGTATCCTGGGTGACTGCCTACACTCCAGCAAGGGCAACCAGCCTTAGTGATGCTGAATGTATTTGCATTACAGACTGAAACCTCAAACCCCACTCGCTTGTAAATACTGTGCATGATTCTACATGGAAAGCAGCTGGGTGTGTGCTAAGAGTCTGCTTCTGCACCAAAAAATCGCTCCCCCTTTTTCCTACTAATGCAACTGTGAAATCACCAGAGCAAAACGCAATAAATCTCTGCCTGTAATTCCTATTTGCACACAGAGTCATGTTTTCACATTAGTCACAAAACGAAATTTCTTTGCCAATTTGAAAGCACACTTACTGCTCTTTTTTTTTGGCAAGTGATAATCACTTTTACAGACTGACACATTATGAATCCACTTTTCAGATTTTTTAAAAAGCCCATGTCCAGACTGCTTTTTCAGACCACCACCATGTGTATCCTGGGTGACTGCCTACATACCAGCAAGGGCAACCAGCCTTAGTGATGCTGAATGTATTTGCATTACAGACTGAAACCTCAAACCCCACTCGCTTGTAAATACTGTGCATGATTCTACATGGAAAGCAGCTGGGTGTGTGCTAAGAGTCTGCTTCTGCACCAAAAAATTGCTCCCCCTTTTTCCTACTAATGCAACTGTGAAATCACCAGAGCAAAACGCAATAAATCTCTGCCTGTAATTCCTATTTGCACACAGAGTCATGTTTTCACATTAGTCACAAAACGAAATTTCTTTGCCAATTTGAAAGCACACTTACTGCTCTTTTTTTTTGGCAAGTGATTATCACTTTTACAGACTGACACATTATGAATCCACTTTTCAGATTTTTTAAAAAGCCCATGTCCAGACTGCTTTTTCAGACCACCACCATGTGTATCCTGGGTGACTGCCTACACTCCAGCAAGGGCAACCAGCCTTAGTGATGCTGAATGTATTTGCATTACAGACTGAAACCTCAAACCCCACTCGCTTGTAAATACTGTGCATGATTCTACATGGAAAGCAGCTGGGTGTGTGCTAAGAGTCTGCTTCTGCACCAAAAAATCGCTCCCCCTTTTTCCTACTAATGCAACTGTGAAATCACCAGAGCAAAACGCAATAAATCTCTGCCTGTAATTCCTATTTGCACACAGAGTCATGTTTTCACATTAGTCACAAAACGAAATTTCTTTGCCAATTTGAAAGCACACTTACTGCTCTTTTTTTTTGGCAAGTGATAATCACTTTTACAGACTGACACATTATGAATCCACTTTTCAGATTTTTTAAAAAGCCCATGTCCAGACTGCTTTTTCAGACCACCACCATGTGTATCCTGGGTGACTGCCTACACTCCAGCAAGGGCAACCAGCCTTAGTGATGCTGAATGTATTTGCATTACAGACTGAAACCTCAAACCCCACTCGCTTGTAAATACTGTGCATGATTCTACATGGAAAGCAGCTGGGTGTGTGCTAAGAGTCTGCTTCTGCACCAAAAAATCGCTCCCCCTTTTTCCTACTAATGCAACTGTGAAATCACCAGAGCAAAACGCAATAAATCTCTGCCTGTAATTCCTATTTGCACACAGACTCATGTTTTCACATTAGTCACAAAACAAAATTTCTTTGCCAATTTGAAAGCACACTTACTGCTCTTTTTTTTTGGCAAGTGATAATCACTTTTACAGACTGACACATTATGAATCCACTTTTCAGATTTTTTAAAAAGCCCATGTCCAGACTGCTTTTTCAGACCACCACCATGTGTATCCTGGGTGACTGCCTACATACCAGCAAGGGCAACCAGCCTTAGTGATGCTGAATGTATTTGCATTACAGACTGAAACCTCAAACCCCACTCGCTTGTAAATACTGTGCATGATTATACATGGAAAGCAGCTGGGTGTGTGCTAAGAGTCTGCTTCTGCACCAAAAAATCGCTCCCCCTTTTTCCTACTAATGCAAATATAAAATTACCAGAGTTGTACACAATAAATCTCTGCCTATATTTCCCAACATGTGTAACCTGGGTGACTGCCTACATTCCAGCAAGGGCAACCAGCCTTAGTGATGCTGAATGTATTTGCATTACTGAGTCCAACCTCAAACCCTTAAACTATTCTTTTTTTATACCAATACACCTTAATTTATCGTGAAAACATAGTCCATATTATTTTACATGTTCCTCACATTTAAATTTCTCCCAAAACAGAAAATAATAAACACAACTTCAACAAAAAGAATTACATTTCTATTATTCATTTCTTAATTTACCATATACATCTCCTCTCAAACTCTAAACTCACCTTTAAAATTAGTTAGTTGTGAAAGAAATGTGGCACTCAAACAGCAGATTATCAGAGCCAGGATCTCTGTTCTTTACACCTCTCTCCTCTCAGCAGAACCAGATAATGGCAAAGTTTCCCTCTATTTTTCCACACATATACATGTAAGTTTCAAATCTCAGTGCTTCCCCCTTTTTTTCAAATGTAATCACACATTTCTATTGGTTGAAAACCAACCCTTTTCCAAAAGTACCCTTCCCCCAACTTGACTTCTGCCTAGTACCCTTCCCCCAACTTGACTTCTGCCTGCTACCATAGCAACAGCTCATGGAACACTGCTGTGTGGAGTTAGGTCAGAAGTTCGCCAAACAATGTTTCAATTCCACAGAGCAAGAGTGCTTGACTTTTCAAACCTTACAGCAAATCCATAGTACTGTTCTTTGGTAACACATTTTTCTGTACCAATACAAAACATGCTTCTATAAATTTACACATACAGCCTAGTTTTTAGTGTAGAATGGTATGAAACAGCCAATCAGTTCTTTTTTTTTATAAAAAAATATGTATGCCTCCATTTCCAAACTGTCTTTCATTTCTTTTTACCATTCTACTGAATTACACCTCCTGAGTGCATCCAGATCTCCTTTGAAGATGTTCACAGTGTGGATTGTAGGACACAGCTATGTCTTCTGGAGTGAAAAGTTTGCAGAGAAAACAGGTATTGTGAGAGACCTTGCTTTGCCAAATGTAGACATTAAATGGATTGGTCAGAGAGGGTTAAAGTGGCACCAATTGATGCCATTGGTGAAATCCTTCATGCAAATCCAACACCCTGACCTCATAATAGTGCACTGTGGTGGCAATGACCTAGGCACTTTGACTGGGGTAGGTCTGGAAATGCTTATGAAGGACACCTTTGCACAACTGTTTTCACTTTTCCCTAAAACTGCCTTTGTGTTTTCCAACATATGCCAAAGGCAAAAATGGAACTGGTCCAATCATTTCTGTCCGCAGATTGACAAAGCAAGAAAGCACGTCAACAAATCTGTTTCTGCTTTCCTCCGTGACTATGGTATGGGTTCCATTTACCACAACAACTTGCGTTACGACATGCAAGACATTTATAGAGGAGATGGTGTGCACTTCAATGATGAAGGGAACAGAGTCTTCCTCTTGAACCTTAGACTCTGCATCGGTACTTACTTGTAGGTACCACTAAAAAATAACTTCATAAACACAACGGCTCTTTTTAGAGCCCCCTAATATCTAAACACTTAAATCTGCATTTCATTTCTTTTCTTTTATTTTTTTGTTACCGTACGCTTACCGTACGCGTACCCCGTGATTTTTTTTAAAATCAATAAATGTTTTCTTTGTACTTTTCTGTCCTTCTTTGACCCCCTCACAAATGTAAGGGGGTCTGTAACTCTCCTCCTTGCCCCCTTTTCTTGTTATCACTCTTTTTTTTCTGAGTGAAACACACGAAATGGCGGCCGCCGCTTCCTGGTTTCGGCCGATTCAAATGTTTACTAAGATCTAAGAGCCAATCAGAATCGCACTCGCGCACGCCCCCGTACGCGTACGGTAAGCGTACCGTAAGCGTACCGTAAGCTGGCTCAGATATATATATTGATTTAAAGGCTATTTTCTCAGGACCTACTGAACAGATTTACACCAAACCTACAAAAGGCACTTCCTTGACCTGAGGACTACCTCTCTGCCAAATTTCTAGTAATTCTGTTCAGCCGTTCGGGCTGTAGCCCTGTCTAAAGGTCCTATGGAAAAATGCATGGGAAAAACGCGTTTTGGGACCCCCCTTTTATCTCAGCCCCCGCTTGACGAATCCCCCCGAGACTTTCAGGGTAGGAGCGGAGCGTAGCACCCCACCTATTTTGAGAAATTCGCGAGGATTCGTCGACCGGCGCCAAAGTTATTCAAAATAGAATGTTGCGGATTTTCTATGGAAACGTGGCCCTAACTATAACTACCTACTGGCGACCGCCAGTAGGTAATATATATATATAGGGATTCTCTTGTTGACAATGACCCATGCGGAATCTCAGCCAAGGGATCTTGGTTGGCCCAACGATTAGGCTTTTTTAAATGTAAGACCTGTAAGGGCCTGTCAGCATGGAGTTTCCACAATGAGCTATTCCACTCCTTTTGGCGGTCCAAACAAAGTCATTACCAAAAGTTTATGTCTTAGAGTGTCCCTGTAATTTAAGGTACATAGGTAGTACTATACTACCAGGCCACAAAAGGGTACTTCAACATTTACGTGCTATTAAGAATAAAGATCAAGCATACCCGGTAGCACGGCATTTCCATGAAAAGCATGAAGGCAACCCCAAAGACCTCAAATATTTTTTCATCGATTCTGTAACTAGAAACAAAAGAGGGGGTGACAGGGAAAAATCTCTGAGATTATTGGAAATGCACTATATCTTAAATTTGGATAGCAAACATCCAAATGGACTCAATAGCTCGGAAGAATTACATGCGAGTCTTTAATTAGGTCTTCTATCCATAATTTATACATTTCCTGAATATTTTAGCCTTCTTGCCGTCCTATCCAACTACAGTTGCTTAGATTTTTAATATCACTCTAAGACACAATCTTTTATTAACAGTCACAACCATGAGGGTATTGTGGTAAAGACATATTTTATGCTCAATCAAAGTCATAAGTGAAAGGCTTATTGATGCCTCCTTTTGTAAGATCTACGTCTCCTTTTCTCTCAATCACATTAGTTTTTATCACGGTGTTTTTAGGTATTTTTTAGCACTCAATCTAATATAAAAGTTTTTTTACATGTACTTATATCTTATTTTAAGTATATGTTTTTAAGTAAAAAAGAAAAAAAGAAAAAATACATCTCAACACTATGGGTATCAAGTCTTGCACTATTATATGTCATCCAGTAGGTGGGCTTTAACAGTGGTTCAACAAACTTACAAATTAAAATGTACGCTCATATTGAGCTGTTGGGCCAGTTAACTTAATTTAACTTATTGTAACTCATTTAGCTATCAGTCCACGGATTGGTGAGACTACATGTGATTCAACATTGAATACACGAGAATATGATCAATTGATGGTTTTAAAATATTATGATATTTTTAATATTTAATATTTAATATTTAAGGATTGATATTTATTGTGTATTTTTATATGTGTCTTTTACTAGCTATATTTATGCACAGTTTATATATATTTTTAACTTTTTCTAACTATCTCAATTGTGATTCGTGTTACGTAAATATATTTATTTTGATATTTATGCACATAAGGGAAACCCCACTAAATGATGGCTCTAATATTGGAGAAACAATATGCTGCACTGGCTACAACAATTTTATCTCATCAAATTTTGATCAACTTGAGCGTAATTATTATCTTTTGTTATTGCATGTTATTCTATTTTATTATCTTTCATCCAATATTATTATTTTTTTTCTGGATTTCCATGTTAAAAAATTGGACCGAGTTTCTTCAATGAATACTGTGAATAGTTTGCGTTGAACATTACAGGATTTATCCTGAGATTAATGTAACAGTCTAAACAACAACGTTATACTACACATTTTGTGTTGATTAATGAGTCACAGGAATCGAAATATACATGGAAAACCATTGTTAAAATACTGCCCAATCGGATGACGTGATGTTAAATGTATTTTTCCTTTAAATACCGCATGTCATTGGTTAAACTGCGTCATGTGATCAAGTCCCCCAGGAGGGATGAAACGCGTTATGGCTGCCTGGTTTGTTTTGGTTTTGTAAATAAACCGATATTTGAAAAGAATCCGTGGTCCGTGCTCCCTTCTGCTCAGCTGGTCAGACACGAGAGAGGAGAGTGCTCTGCTGATATATATATATATATATATATATCACTTTCCACTTCCTCAGTCCTCCGGGACACAATTGCGGCGGTGCACAAGACAGGGTCCGAGGAAATCCTGTTATCATAAAACGTCTCACCAAGTGTATCTCGTACACAAAGGCACTCCTCCCCAAAAACGACACAGCATATCCGAAGTTCCTCCACAAGATTTTAATGTGCTTCAAGCCAAAGGTTTTACCCAACGCGTTTCGACGAACATATCGTCTTGGTCACGGGTAAGTATCTGTTTGGTTTCAACAGTTAAATACAATTACACGAAAAGAAAAGGACATCGGCACTTTGCACAAGTCTGGCATTCGTTAACATCAAAAGAGGACTATTGTTAGTGTCTATGCCTGATTGAAATTTTGATTAAGTATGCTTGGAAGGAGAGAGCTTCGTTGCTCAAAATAATTTCAGAATTAAAAGAAGAAATACAAAAAGAGGATACGACTGAGAACTTTACCACCAAGTTGGAGGAAATTAATAAAAGAACAGAGAAATACGAGGAAGAGATCATCGCTAAGAAAGAAAGGAAATTCTTGCGTGACAAGATTGATTATCAATCAGGCAGAATATTCACATTTAGTCACAAGTATGATCATATGAATCGCAAAGGACTTCAAGGCAGTATAGACACTATTCCGACAGGAGGTGAAGTTGAAAGTGATGTGGTGGAAAGTGATGTGTCGGATGAGGGCACCCCACAACCAACGATCATCCCGAGTAAATCGGCAAATTTTTGGGAGGAGTTTCGTCTAATGAATCTAACGTCAAACCAACAAAATTGGCAAATCGACAGAGGCCGAGGAAGGGGACGAGGACGAGGCTTCACAGGACGCGGCAGAGGAAGAGGCAAAACCTCGCCATCCACAAGCAAACCAGGAGGGGTGGATGGCGGAAAAGTAACGACAACCCCAATGGGAGTGGAAACACGGGGGCAAAAAAGACGAGGAAAATGAATGACTGCAGAAATGTGGTAAATCTTTCCCTACGATCACTGAATACTGCTGAGTTGGAGGTCTTACAATATGGCCTTTCCTTTTGCCCTTCCTCTAACTTTTCTTATTCCCAAGAGAGGATTGATTTATTTTACTTTACTCGCAAATTACGTTTACACAAATGGCACAAATTGAAAGTTAAAAATGTTGTAACTCACAGCACTCATCCCACATGTTTGCCGGTTACTGAAACCATTAATGAAGTTAACACTCTAATTGCTCTGAAGGAATTGGATTATGAGAATGTTGAAATAGGAGCGATTAATGCACAAACATTGGGTTACAAAACTGATTTTAACTGTCCAAACCATTTCAAACCAAAATCTGTTTTTAATCCAACGTTGCCACCCTGTGGCATTGATATCTTTGAAACCCTGGTAATCAATGACCTCAAAAATCTGGCAAAGAAGAAGAAATGGCTGGGGGACAATTTGACTAAGGATCATAGACTAGCAATCAAATCCCTACAATCAGATAGAAGTATTGTGATACGCCAGTCAGATAAAGGCGGGAACGTTGTTATTCTAAATGTGCATGATTACATACAAGAAGGGTTGAGTCAAGTGAATAATCAAGAGTGTTATGAACAAATATCAATCAGTGCCATAGATGAATCCAATGTCACATTTCACAATATGCTTAAAGAATGGCATTCGAAGGGAATCTTAGAATGGGATGAGTATTCTTTTCTTTTGAACCGTAATCCCAAAATACCCATTCTTTATTTATTACCTAAATTACATAAAAATCCCATTTCACCTCCAGGGAGACCTATTGTCTCTTCGATAGGGTGTCTAACAGAGAATACTTCCAAATACATTGATTTCTTTTTGCGTCCATATGTTCAGACCATGCCATCATACTTACAAGACAGCAAAGACTTCCTAAACAAAATCAAAGAGGTTAGATGGGAGGACAGCTTCCTGCTAATTTCCTTGGATGTTTGCAGTCTATATACCTCTATCCTACATACTGATGGAATAGAGGCTTGCAAACAATTCTTGAATACCAGATCGGTCTCATTTTTGGAACATAGTGAAATGGTGTTAAACATGATGAAATTTTGTCTGGAGAATAACTTCTTTATCTTTAATGATAAATTTTACAGACAAAAACAAGGGACAGCCATGGGCACCTGTTTTGCTCCCAGTTTTGCTAATCTTTTTATGGGCTGCTGGGAGCAGCAGGTGTCCAGAACGAATGAGTTATACCGCAGCCATGTGAAAATATGGCTGCGGTATATTGATGATTTATTCATCATCTGGGATGGCCCACATGAACTAGCTGAGAGTTTCATTTCCAGTCTGAATAAGAATACTAAGAATTTAAAATTGGAGGGAACAATCAATAGCCAGAAAATCCAATTTTTGGACTTGGAAATTGAGGCTGTCAATAATAAGCTATGTTCTCGCCTGTACCGTAAGATCACTGCAGGTAACACCTTACTACACGCAGAAAGTAACCATCCCAAAAATTTAATTCACAGCATTCCGTATGGGGAATTCCTCCGGGCTCGGAGGAATTGCAGCACGGATGCGGATTTCAAAAATGAAAGCGAGTGCATGACAAAAAGATTTGTTGAAAGAGGCTACAAATTAAATGTGATCTTAGATGCACTCTCGAAGGCAGACCAGTTCACACAATCTGAACTATTGAAATCAAAGAATAAAGTGCAGATGAATGATGTTCAAACTGTGAGATTCATCTCGACTTTTAATTCTAGTTCTCATGAAGTAAGAAGTTGTCTAAATAGACATTGGGGGATTTTAAAAACTGAACCCACATTGGAGGACATATTAGGAGATGCCGCAATTGTCACCTATAGAAAAGCTAATTCTCTAAAAGACAAACTATGCAGTAATGAGGTACCCAGTAAAAGAGGATCTTTTTTGGATGTTCAGGGTTTTTTCACATGCATGTCGTGCAAGGCATGCAAAACCAGTACCAATGTTAAAACAGTGTATTTTCCAGTTTCTGACAGCAATAGACGCATTGAGAAACATTTAACATGCTTGTCAGATTATTGTATCTATGTGTTGGTATGCCCATGCCCCAAGAAGTATGTGGGCAGCACTATGTTTGCTGCTAAGAAACGCATCTTGGAGCATATGAGGGCAATTCAAAATAAGGACAAATTGTCCCCCATTGCCAGGCACTTTGAGGAGTTCCACAAAAGTAACCGTAATCTTCTAAAGTTTTTTGTCTTAGACCGAATCTTGCCCTCCATGAGAGGAGGCGATAGAATTCGCAAATTACGTCAACTTGAGTCTAGGTACATTATGGAACTCGATACCAAGATTCCAGTAGGTTTAAATTCAGAGGAAGAATTGTCCTGGCACTTGGGCGACTGAGTTCAACATATGCTAATTAGGAAACTGTAAGTCCTTTCAGAACTGGGATGTACATTTTAATTGTCATGGCTATCATTTCCCCTGAAACCCCAATGGTTTTGTAAGACTTTGCTGTTTATAATCGAAATGATCAGATTTCCATTTCTAATTTCTTGACGTATGTCCTTAACCTCATGTATTATCTCTTGTTAGGCTGCCAGTAATTTAGCTCTGACCTGCTCTACAGTTAAATCTGTATTAATCCTTTTAGTTGGACAACATCGGCGCTAGAATTTTAAGAGGACTAGTCTGATTGAATTTTGTTCTGTTTGCTATCTCCACTCATAATATTTAGGTGATTCCAGACGTAGAATAAAGGATGAAAGAGGCAACAATCAAGATTGAAAGTACCAAAAAGAAGCATAATCACAAGAGTCAGAACAAGCGGTATAGAATTAATTGTTGCCACTTGGGCATGATTTTGTTTCAAGATACAATATTTAAGTTGAATTATTTTAGGGTTCTTAGACTCTTGTTATTGAATTAAGAAGAAATAGTCAAATTGACTGTGCAAATTGGTACTAAAATCAGATTATGTACTGTAGAAAAGGATTATTATAGGGACATTTTCTTTTCTTTTCAGATATCAGGTCAGGCCAACCACTTGGATAGAACACTCCTTTATTCATTTATCTTAAGTCTGGGAATATTCACCCACTTGGGTAGGACACGATGATGATGTGTGCTTTTTGGCTTTAGACCCATAATACGATGGAAATGGAACCTGAGAACAAAGTTTAATGAATTTATAGTGTGTGAATGACACAAAAAGAGAATAGAGGATTAATTTATTATTGGTAAATTGCTCACACTGATATGTATGCAGAAATATGGACGAATAATTTTGTTCTCGTCAATATTTTGTTCTCGTTACGGTTGTTTTCGAAAGATATAACTTTATTAAGATGGAATTCCAAAGGTTGACATTATAAGTATGTTACTATTTAAAGATGGCCGCTAAAGTCTTAACGATGAATTGTATAACTTTATTGAGAATGTATTTGGCAACATTACAAGTATATTACCATTTAAAGATGGCCGCCAAAATTTCAATCAGGCATAGACACTAACAATAGTCCTCTTTTGATGTTAACGAATGCCAGACTTGTGCAAAGTGCCGATGTCCTTTTCTTTTCGTGTAATTGTATTTAACTGTTGAAACCAAACAGATACTTACCCGTGACCAAGACGATATGTTCGTCGAAACGCGTTGGGTAAAACCTTTGGCTTGAAGCACATTAAAATCTTGTGGAGGAACTTCGGATATGCTGTGTCGTTTTTGGGGAGGAGTGCCTTTGTGTACGAGATACACTTGGTGAGACGTTTTATATATATATATATATATATATATCTCTACATATATAAATATGTATATATTAATCCACAGAACGACCTTTGTTACTGGAGTCGTTGGCCCGTTGACAGGTGGTGCGTCACGCCGGACAGATCTCCCGACAATTTAATTAAGCCACACAAAGTTCTCTCAAGAAGTACGCACACTCGGAAAATAAACCAGGCAGGTTTAATCAGATCGGTTACGCATTTCGACAGGCAAGCTGTCTTGTTTCCACAGTGAGGAGGCATTACATAGGCAATAACATAAATGACTAAACACGGCAGTACAAAGCAAAATCAAAGGGAATGATGGACGGAGTGTTGAACATTGCAAGCACTCACCCCCAATCAACTGATCTGGGTTTAATCCATAACCGTTTTTTAGCCCACTCTGCCACCCCAGTTCAGACATGGCCATATGCAAATCAGTCTGACCCTGTGCCTCATGGGAACAGTCCAGCCCGAACTGCCAAGCCATGTCTTCCCTGGACCGGAAACAAGCTTCCTAGGATCAGTTTCTGGCATTTCAGCCGTCTTCAGCCAGGCTTGCTTGAATCCAGTGGCAAAGTGAGCAAGGGACTCATGTCTGAGCATACCCTGCCAACTTATGGCGAACAAAGCAAAACCAAAGGAAATGATGGACGGAGTGTTGAACATTGCAAGCACTCACCCCCAGTCAACTGATCTGGGTTTAATCCATCACCGTTCTTTAGCCCACTCTGCCACCCCAGTTCAGACATGGCCATATGCAAATCAGTCTGACCCTGTGCCTCATCGGAACAGTCCAGCCCGAACTGCCAAGCAGTACAAACAGAGGAACTGTGGTGGCCGTTGCTCAGTGGGCACACCGGTTACTGGCATATTACGCACTATGACATATAGTATGTGGTAATTTGTAATTTTTGAATCATAGTTTATCATCCTGAAACATATTAGTTTCCAAAATCACGAGTAGATACATTAGACATGGTATAGAGGTTCCTAAACATATACTTCAATGGTGGCCATTAAGGCTTTGCGAAGTGAACACATTTTTATAGTACCCTTTGTGACAAGTGTGCTTATAAATGACAGGCTCGATAGTACCCTGTTGCGTTTATGATCAGTATCCTAATATCACAAAATTGTGTGAATTATGTACACATTTGGGAGGATACCTAGTCAGTGTGGTTACGGTGAAGGTCAATGCCATCATATGATATTTGTATTTTCAACAATATATCACCTCATACTGGCCACACGATTTTAACTGAATATATACGCACCTTAGTGGTGAAAAACATACCAAAGGCAGATACCTGTACATGGAACCTCGAACGTTTGTTATGCAATGTCATAATAATATATACACACCCTAGTGGGTCATACTGCAGCTAGTATGACAAAGTTAATATTTAAGCACCATAATATAAGCCTCCTACAGAAACAAGTGCCATAGGTGAAGGAGTAGTGAAAAAATAGGATAAGGAAAATATAAGTCTTAACTGAAGTGGACCCACAGGACCAGGAAGAAAAGGTAGGGAGGCCGGAACGGATGAGACAGTCAGCAGACGGAACGACCCTTCCTTTCCTCCTGTGTAAAGAGATAATAGAAAGTGATGTTAAAATTTGGTTTAGACATACTATTCATAGCATAGTAGGTCCTAATTATTAAAATATAAACAATCAGCATGGTACAGAAAATACAGTAGCAAGTTACACAGTTTAGGGCATATATCATTCATTACGTAAGTGTGTGCTCAATTCTTCGTCCAGATTATGGCCTTTAGGGTACTTAGTTTTGAGTTCAATTATCCACTTTGAACTCTATTTCCTCCTCTGGTGCCTGTATGGACTTGCTCGATCACAAAGTAGCTGAGAAGGGAGATATTTGAAAGATGGAATATATCAAAATGTCAGGCAATCGGGTAGTGAGTGTCCTTTTTGTTTATGGCACGCATGTGCTCGAGCACCCTCTTCTTGGCATAAATGTGGTGCCTCCCACATACCATAGCTTACAGGGACAAGCCAATACATATACACAATAAGTCGTACTACAGGTCAAGAATTGATTGATGGTTTTGGGTGATCTTTGGCCTGGGATAGTGATAGACTTAGTCATGTAACTGTTGCGGCAGGATTTACAATTTAAAAACCTTTCAAGCTGTGTCAACTTATAGAGGATTTGGGAGTTATGTCATTGTGAATGAGAATGTCCCTAAGACTACGGCCCTTTCTGTATGTGATTCTAAGTCTGTGGTGGAAGGTTTGACCGATGATGGGGTCACTAGTAAGTATATCCCATTTGTCTACAAGTATTTTTTGAATCTGTCTGGAATTACCGTTGTAAGTCAGAATTACTCTCTTTTCTTCCTGTTTGTCAGTGGCACTGTCATTACTGTTTTCTGTCCTGGTACTGAGTGTTTCAGCACGGTCAATTTGGTTGACCCTATTGATTGCCTTTTGGAGAACCCACAAAGGATAACCTCTATCTAGAAACCTCTTGACCATGATGTCTTGTTCTTGCATACATGCAGAGGTGGTGCTGCAATTTCTCCTCGCTCTCAGCAGTTCGCCATAAGGGATACTCCACTTAAGGGTATCAGGGTGACTGCTGAGAGCGTGAAGAAGAGTGTTCCCCGCTGTTGCTTTTCTAAACAGGCTGGTCTGTAGACTGTTCCCCTGTGGTGTTATTAACAGATCAAGGAACTCAATAGTGTGTCTACTCATGTTGCTAGTGAGGTAGATGTTGCAATTATTGAGGTAAAGTCTCTCTATAAATTTAGTGGCTTCTTCCTTTGTGTCAGTCCAAATTAAGAAAAGGTCATCGATATAACGAAGCCAAAGTTTGACTTTGCTGAAAAATAAGGTGAGAGTGACGTCATTCCTTATGTCCCCCTCCCATTTACCTAGGAACAGGTTGACAAACCTTGGGGCAAAACAAGTACCCATTGCAGTACCAAGGGTTTGTTTGAAAATGGTGTCATTAAACATGAAGATGTTATTGGTTAGGCATAGGTGCATCATCTCTAGGATCATATCTGTGTGTTCTAGATATTCTATGGGTCTCTTTTTCAAAAAAGTGGTGACATGCTGCAATACCCTGTGTGTGATCTATGATCGTATAGAGGGAGTTGACATCTAAAGTGATCATAAGGTCAGTAGTCTCCCATGGTATGCCTTCAAGTTTAGATAAGAAGTCTTTTGTGTCTTTAACGTGAGACGGGAGTGAGGTGACATACCCCAGGAGAAAATGGTCAACGTATTTTGAGACATTTTCCAATGCACTGCCAATAGATGAAACAATAGGTCTGCAAGGTGGTAGAGTGTGATTCTTAAGAATCTTGGGCAGGAGATACAGTATAGACAGTTTTGGTTAATCTCGTTTAAGAAAACAGTATTCTTCCCATGTGATGTAGCATTTTTGTTCCCACTCCTTGAGTTTGTTCCAGGTTTACAAAATGCTTGTATTGTAGATATCCATATTGGCTCTCATATAAAATCTTTGATCATTAAGTTGTCTAGATGCTTCGGTAATGTACATATCTTTGTCCCAGAGTACGATGTTTCCCCCCTTGTCTGCAGGACGGATAATGACATTGTTGGCATCTGCTAGTGTTTTAAATAATTCTTTTTGTTTGGTGGATAGGTTGAACATAACATTCTTACGTGTTTGATGTTTCAATTTGAGTAATGCTTGTGTAACAACGTCATGGAAGGTGTCGATGTTGTCATGGGGTAAGTTAGGATAAAATATAGATCGAGGTTTGAAATTGGAAGCCATCGTGGAATCAGTTTGAATGTCAGGTTCCCACGCTTTATTAGGTGTGGTCATCAGGGGTTCGTATCCAATGGATAAGTCATGCATGTCACGCAATGTTTCACCATCTTCGATGGTCAAGTTAGATAAAGGGCGGTTAGTTGGTTCGCTTCTGGGAATTTGGTTAGCATTGTCTCGTTTGTACAAAAAGTGCAATTTTTAAGCGTAGCTTTTCTAACAAATTTGTACAAATCAATACGTGTGTCAGTGTAATTGAGGTTCTTTGTGGGACAGAAAGTTAGGCCCGGGCATAGTGTTATTTTTTCCAAATATGTTAGATGTCGGTTGGTGAGGTTTACAATGGTTTTATTGACCATGTCAGGATTCATTATTTCTTGACCCTTGAGCCTCTTAACTTGTTTCCCATGGACTCCTTTATGTTGCTGCTTTGATTCTTTTTGTTTTCTTCGTTTGCGTCTCTGTTTGCTCCTCCCCTCCCTCTTCATATATACATATATACATATACGCATAAAACATAAAAAATATTAACAAATCAATTGCGAAATATTAAATACATTACAAATATAAATAAATAAATAAAAGATTATTAAAATGAATAAAAACAAAATTACGCAAAGATTTACATATTCAAATATTATAAAATTAAAAAAGTAAATAAAGAATATCATATATATTAAAGCAACATCAAAAAATATTTAAATCTGAGAACAATACATATACTATACCCACTTCAGTATGTGCAACAGTAGGGAAAGAGTTGGATATCAAAGGGGTAACATTTACTATTCCCACTCCAGTCTTTGCAACAGTAGGGAAAGCATTGGACTCCATGGGGCTAAAATTTACTTTTGCCACTCCAGTCTGTGCAATAGAAGGCAGTCGTTGTACCTAATACATAATGCACCTAACACATAACTTTAAAAATATAATTATTACACAAGTTAAACAAATAGGTGCATCACTAAGCAACCTAGACAACGAAACAAGAATCTTAAATCCGCGTCCACAAATATATTCTTCCAAGATCTTCCTTTATTATTGTAATACAGGTTTAAAACACGGTCAAGATGATGAAAAACAGCCGACGTGTTTCGTTCTTACAAAGGACTTCTTCAGGGCGAGATGAATCATTACACTTTTTAGGGCGAGAAGTAATCCAAGAAGTGAAGATACGGTATATTTTCGTCAGTTTTTATTCGTATAGTAGGCATATTATCTCTTCACATTTATTCAGTGGAAAAAATGGTTCGAATAGTCCAAGAGGTCAGAGCCCTTAATGATAGCAATTTCGTTGGAGATTTCAATATGTTTCTTTTGAAGTTCAATCAACACCGTATCTATTAATTAATAAGGTCATTCCATGGTGAAATAATCCATAGTCCAAAGCGAGTAAGTTGGCACAATAACCACGACCGGCCAGAATCAGACGGTTTCCGGGCTCCTTGCGTCACTTCGTCACAGGTGTTAGGACGGAAATAATTATTACACAATTTACATAATTAATAATCAATTAAATAATCAATAATAAATTAATTATTTAATAATTACACTTAACTTTCCACCCTACACCTCTACAAACGTCGAAACTTGCTACTATAATATAAATTGCTATTATAATTTAATTAAAAGATCACTTAACATTACAAATTATATTTAAACATATTATTAAGAATTATGCAAACAATAATCGCTCCAAAAATGAATAGACATAAAGATAATTTAAAAAACTAAATGTATTACTACTAAATTATTGAAAATGATATTTACAACAACGATATTCTTGAAAACGATATTACTTACCTCAAATAATCGATATTCTTGACAACATTTCGGCATCACGATTGTGTTATGTCACAATTTTTTTTTGGCCGATATTTCTACATCAGTATTTCCAACTCAATATTTTGTCCATACACCGACCTTGGACAGGGATTTCACTATAAAAAACTGTAAGAAAAAAGTGGCACACTCTAACTTCATACACCAAGAATTTCTAACTTTCAGAGAATTTGTCTCTCCACAAACTCACTGAGGAAAGTGTGCTGAGAATGGCAGACGTGGCCCACACACGTAGCTGCTAGCGCCAGCGGCTCACCCGATGCACCGCCCGCTTCCTGCTTCCGGCTCCAAGCTCCAGCTTCTGGTCTTCCCCGAGCCTCTGATGGCGTTGACCGCTTGAGGATTCTAACAGCGTGGATGGGGGAGAAATGTCTGTCTGCTGTATGCTGCCTGCAGAGTCCTGCTGCTGAGTCCCGCTGAGTCCCATTGAGTCCTGCTGAGCTCCGATGAGCCATGCTGTCGCGTATTACCCTAACATCGAGGACGGCTGAACATAAACAGGTTTGGTTTTTCTTCTTGCTCCACTGCCTTCGCTGCTATCACTGGCCTTGCTTGTCTCTGACTGTGCGCTGCACGGCTATACGACCGCACCACCACACTACAGCGATCACCCCCGGCTGATGCTCCCAGCTCACGGTGAGAGCCCTTTCAGAGAGATCCAGCACTGGGTTTGGCTCTGACCCGCAGCTTTGTAACTACTACTTCCGTCTTGTGTGCTACCGTCTTGTGCGCACCGAGGGGTAGAAAAACCTCAGGGCCCTTCTCCCCCCTTCCTCCTACCATTACAGGAATTCGGAGGTAAGGAAGGAAAGGGAGTTGAGCGAAATCAAGTGGGGGCAATAAATACTACTATATCAGCAGCTGATAACTGCGTGAGAGACGGTGAGAGGCTATGGGACTGTGATACACCTTGGAAGATTATTAAGAGGCAATTAAGTGGAAAAGGTGGAGCAAAGGTGGGAAGTGCAAAGGTACAGTGGTACTGCAATTGTAGACCCTGGAGGGGGACTTATTGGCAAAACTGCAGAGACAGCAGTGATAGCAGGCTCAGCACCAGACAGCATTCTCTATAACATTCTATACCTCCTCTTTCATCCTCATATATAGTTCTTCTATTGTGCTTCTACTGCGTTACTCTACTCTACGACTCATAGACGGAAATGGTTCCAAGGCGGTTATTAATAATTAGTACCTAATACCAGTTAGCCTCCTATAGTCTGCCCTCATAGGTGTATTCTTGCAGTTTGGGTTTGTTAGCGGCTGTGCCCGCTGCTTGCATTTAAAACTAAATGTGCACAAAACAACCCATACAAGGTGAAAACAAGCATTTGCAATGCAATAGGTCTCGCCTTTGTGAGAGTTTGAGCTATTGGCATTGTAAATGACAGTGCCTTTCATTTGTGTGTTTTGAAAACCTGTAAGCGGTGCGTAAACACACACTTTGCACTTATAGTATTTGCTTACGAGAAGCAAGGCTGGCAGTAAAAGAGGTGCAGTCACTGCCAGCCTTCTTCTCGTAAGCAAGGACTATGAGTACAAAGTGCGTGTTTACGCACCGCCTGAAGGTTTTCAAAACACATAAATAAAAGGCATTGTCATTTACAATGCCAATAGCTCAAACTTTCGCAAAGTCGAGACCTATTGCATTGCAAATGCTTGTTTCTTAAGGCAAAGTTTCACTGAACCACAGACCAAATGATTCTCCATTCTAATTTAAAACACAATATGATGTTATTATATTATCACAGTCACATGTTTAGGGAGGTTTGTCTCACCACCGAGGTGTCGATCTGAGCCAGGAGTCTGGGGTTGTTCTACTCCACAGCTTCCAGGCACTGAAACATGGCGGTGACGTGAGCATCGCTGAGCAGGAAGGCGGAATCTGGGGATGAGAACAACACAGCAACAATCAGTCTGGTGGCATTAAAATCCCCACTACCACCTCTAAGTCAACAACCAACATCTGCTGTGAATGATGGACGGCAATGAGGCCCGAGTGATTACAGGTGGCAGAGCTTAATTCAAGCCCTCCACCCATCACCTTGTTTTTGCTTTTCCAAGTGAGAGGCAACAAGTGAAAAGGATATATAATATCCCAAGCAGCAGTGTCATGGAGTTCAGAGCCTGGCGGGCTGCTATGCCCAGCCCTGATGGGACTCTGTAGGCCTGTGATGTCAGGCTGCTCTGCACACTTGTGCCAGGACTGATGTTGATGTTCACTCTTTCCCTGGAGCGCCATGTGGCAGACCCTGGGCAGGAAGGCTTTGAAGAAGGGACAGAGGCCGAGAGGAGTCTTTACCTGAATAAACCTTGCGTGCGTAGGAGCGGTTTCCTAGCAGCGGCTGGAGCTGTGAGGACAGACAGTGGGACTGCAGGCTGTGCTGCAGCCACAGTTCGGCCGTGCTGCGGCTGCTCAAGCCGGTGCCGTTCCGGAGGCTCTTTTCGTACAGGTTCAGGAACTGGAAAGAGAAGAAAGGAAGTCAACAAACACAAGCTGCTGCAACAACCGCGGCAGGCACGCACTTCTAGATGCTGGCACGCCCCCCGGGACAGACTGGCATGCATGCCCTTACAGTAGCCATTTCCACTATGCAAACAATTGTTGGCTATTTCCTCTCTCGGTGGAAGCACACAGCATCACTCACACGTCCGCTCCGAGGCCTACAGGCACACCCTATGGTTTCTTACTCTGGACACCTGTAGCCCCAACCCGGATATGGCACAGACGACCAGGGCTGCCCAAGGAGGCCACACTGGAGGACAAAGAAGGAAAACGGACAGAAACCACTTCAGTGAAAATACACCTGGCACACCTACTAACTCTATGTTAGGGCACTAAATATGCCAAATGTTCAAACCTAATGTGAGAAGAAGTCATCTGTGGGAGGAGAGGCCATCGGGGCTGGGGCAGCTACCCTCTCAGGTCGGCAGCAGCCTCCGCCTGGGTTACTTAAGATGTCTGCTCACGATGTGTGTTGGAAGTGAGATGGAGGCCAGCCTGTGTCTGACTGTCTGTCTGAGCATACTAGCTTGTCACTTGACATCAGATCGACTCACAGCCCCCGCCCTCGGCTCTTGTAACCCAGGGAGGGCTCGGTTTAAACAGTCACCCAGGGGCCACTCTAATGCTTGTGGCTGACAGGTGGCGCTTCCTTCCTGGCACCCTTACTTCTCTGTGGGGAGGGCTGGGGAGTTATGCAACTAAAAGGCAGCTTTTTGCACCCGGGAGGCCCCTGTGCCCTGGCTGTTTCACCTCCTTACAACAAACACACTAGAAACAGTGACAAAAATGAAAGGAAACAACCGCCCGCCATAGCGCTGTTTATATTTGCATCAGGCTTTCACTGAAAGGAAAAGTATGATGCAAAAATAAACACGCGGATCAGGACTGGATGGAGCCTGAGCATGGGGATCGGGCAGACAGACAAACAGGAGGATGGTCGAATTTGGGGGTGGGCAGTGAGAGCAGCTTGTCCTCCCCGTGACCCCGTGCGCTCCGTGCCTGCTTCAATGTGAAAGAGGATCTCTTGTCTTTATGGGGCCATGTGTTTGAAACACATGGCCCCATAAAGATAAGAATCCTTTTACGACGCAAGGAAGGTAGACGAGCTCGTCCAAATGGGACGGCTCAAAAAGCCAAAGGTAAACATCACAAACAGCTCTTTTCCAATGGCTGGCTATCGTTTAGCATAAACGGTGACGCCAGCCAATGGAAAAGAGGGGCGGGGCTTAATGCCCTTTACAGAAGATACCCAAAATCATTAAATCTCGCCAGCGAGACTGCGCATGTGCGTAGTCCACGCCAGGCAAGACCTAAAAAGGAGACATCAGAGCTGTCAGGGCAGGCAACCACACCCTCCCCAGCCCCAAAAGGAATAAAAAGAGGACAGAGAACTACACAAAAGAGAACGGAATTAAAGGCCAAGGCCCTAGCCAAGAGAGGAAAACAACATGGGCAGAATGACTATACGGATCCTATCGACCCCATAGATCCATTGGGCGATGAAGAGGGCATATCAGATCTGGAAATGGAAAATGGTTCACCAGATGGTCAGATAGAGGCAAACAGAGGTATATCTCTAAATACAAGCAAAGAGACTCATGATGCGAATAGTGAGGCCCTACTCGGCCCAAAGCAATATCCTCTCTTTTGCAAACCACCAAAACATCAGGCTGTGAGTAGACCTAGAGATACATCCCAACTCCATAATGAAGATGAAGATAAAGATGAACCTAGCCTGGTAGCACAAGATGTGACAAACCGCCTACAAGATACCTCTGCACTCGCTCCTCCCCTTCAAAGTACCGTAGGAATACAGGATCAATCACTGGCGGCGCTAAGCGGAGGGCGAGTAATTACTGAAAACGCAGTAGAGTCAGTATTTGAGACTTCAAGTGAAGACCTGAGAGGAGAAGAAGCATCAATCCAAAAAATGCTATTAACTATACTTAATGAGATGAGGGATTTTAAAGTATCCCAGGCAGTAGAGATTGCTCAGCGCCAAGTCGAAGAGAACACATCAAACGTACCGAAAAGATTGGAAGAGGCCGAAACTCGCATTGCAGACCTGGAGGACAAACTCTCAGCTGTAAATCAAGACATGGTAGCTCTGAGTAGAAGTAAATGTTTAGTAGAGCAGAAGCTTCAGGACGTAGAAAACTACAATCAATGCTACAATCTGCGGCTAGTGGGAACCCCGGAAGGATCAGAAAGTACAGAAATGGTCAAATGGGTTGGGTCATTAATTAGGAAAGTAATGCCAGATTTGCAAGGAGAACTGACAATACCTAGGACCCATAGGGTCCCAGCACAGTAGTAACCTAATGCTAAATATCCACGTACAATATTATTGAATTCTTCGGACTGCAGAATAAAAGAATACTTTTTAAGCACCGCCATTGCTAAAAGATCTTTCTCCACGACAGAGATTCAGCAGTTCAGAGAATTTTCTGACATGTCCGCAGCTTCTGCACGCAGGTGGAAAGACTTATAATATAATAATAATAATAAATAATAATCCACATTTGTAAAGCGTGAACAATCACCTGGAAGGGTCTCTAGGCACTGGGGGCCGTCGGGAAGATTAAGCAAGATATTGCCCAGAGTCACATGGTGCTGGGCTAATCTGCCGCCGGCGCCAGGGATCGAACTGTGATCCCCAGATTCCGGAGTCAGCCGCCCTGGCCGCGGCGCCACCCCTCTTCCTGAAGAGATATTTAGGGATATATGTGACAGAAAAGGTAGATGAGCTGTTTCAGCTGAATTATATTCCCCTGATACAAAAAGTTAAGCACCTTTTAGAACGATGGAATCAACTACCATTATCAATTTTAGGACGAGTGGCACTTACCAGAATGTCTATTTTACCACTGTTTAATTTCTTATTCGCAGAAGCTCCGTGCACTTTACTAATGTCTTTTTTTAAGGAGATAGATAGTTTGTTTTCATCTTTTCTATGGACCAATAAGACACCAAGATTAGCACTAGGCACTTTAAATTTTTCAACAGAAGAGGGAGGATTGTCGCTCCCAAACATAAGAGAATACTATTTTGCAAATTTTACATAAAACAAACACAGATTTTCTACCCAACTGGATATCTCGGAAATGGATAATTTTTTTATGAATACAATTTTAATAGAATATAATATTAAGAACCCCGCAAGAATAGTTAAGGATCCGAAGAAAGTGCGGTACAAAGTACTCCAATGGATTCTTAAACAAAGAGCTCAACTGTTTGCTTTTCTATAGGATTCCGAAAATAAATGGCACAACGAGTCTGTCTGATCTCTATACGGGGAGGCTAAATTACTACAGCCCGGTATATTGAGAAAGTGGGAGGAAAACGAATATAGGCAAGTAAAAGACTTCCTCAACCCACACTCCTGGAAAAAGTGACCGGAGATAGAAATCAGAATCCTCCATTCTAAGGACATGCTTAAATGGTCATACATCAAAATAAAGCACTTTCTAGCAAATATAGATGCAGGAACTTTGACAGCAAGTTCAGGAATAACTGAAGCTCTGGAAAACTCTGAAAAGCGGTCAGTAAGTTCTTGGATAAAAATCTTTAGTGATAATACATGGGTTTCTATATATGGGAAAATGCATGATAAATGGCTTAAAAAGAAGATATGCAGATCCCAAGAACAACTTGGAGGAGAATCAACAGACTTAATGCCACAGTAATTAGAGAAGCTAACTTTAAAAGAATGCCATTGTATTAAAATTGTTACTCTTTAGAACACCTGCATTTCTACATGGTATATATCCCCAGGTAGAGGACAGATGTTTTCGATGCGCAAAAATAGGAGGTGGCACATGGTCACATATCGTTTGGGATTGCCCCAAAATTGAGAATCTATGGGAAGAAATTGAAAAATATCTTAGAAGCACCATTGGCCAATCTATAGCTATTGATAATTATATTGCAGTCAGTTTTGGGATGCTCTCCAAATTTAACATTGAATAATATGCAAGAAGAATGTCTATATATAACTGCCCTAATGGCAAGATCCTTAATCTTACAACATTGGCGAAGTAAAAATGTACCTTTGTTCCAAGCATGGAGAGCAAAACTGTGTAAAGTCAAAGAACTAGAAAGGCGTTATGCACTGAGAACAGGATCTCTTAGGAAGTTTGAGAAACGTTGGGGACCTATAGGAAATTAATATACAGTAGTGTGATATAGATGTATGTTTTTAATTGTATGCACATGTCACTTTATACATGTTTATTGTAGAATAGGAAACTGTTCAATATGCGGCTATGTATATATAGAATCCGTGCTTTTAAGTATGCTAAGTCTACTATTTATAGAAGGGTGTACCGAAGTACTCTTGAAAGATCGCTAAATGTAATCTATATTGAGCATGTATGCACACTGCACTTTATTTTGTTTTCTATGTAGAAGTGTCTATATTGTACCATGATCCGAACTCTCAATAAAAAAAAAAAAATTAAAAACAAAAAACAAACTCACCGAGAGCACTGTAGACACTCATAAAGAGAACATGTCATGCACTTGTTTGCCTGATTTCAGCTTACAGATGTGCACTAAGTGTAATCACCCTTCAATGCTAATGAATACTAGCCAGGACTCTGTGAGAAGGGAATTGATAGAATTAATACAATATGCTGTCAACTTTTATATTGTATGCTCTTTGTTCATTCATTATCATCACACTTCATTTATTATCTATTTTGATGTTTTGCATATAATCTGTACTGGAATAAGATCTAATAAAACTACATGACGTGCTAGTAAAAAAAAAGAAGAAAAAAATGAAACATTAATGATTCTCATTCAGTGACTGAACCGTGCAGTGTTAAAGCAGAAAGCTTTAGATCTTTAATCCAACTAGCCTCGTTTTTCTTCATTATCACATATGAGAGCACGTTCAAATACGGGAGTTCAGAATGTGGCTGTACAAACATCTATACTGTGTTTCATTGAATAGACATCATAATGTTGTTCTTTCTATAGTAAGAATCTAGGGTGCACATGGCAACTGACTTGCCTCTTAGTCTACTATTAGCATTGTCATCATGGCGGGAGCAGGAATGCTTCTAAATTCATGCTTAAAAACTCTCACTTTAAATATGCTGTGATATAATCTGATGTAATAAGAAGAAACACTTCTGTGTGCGAAAGAAATTAACTTTTTGAATATTGAAGATAATTTTATCATATTTGTATATGTTATTTGCTGCATGATTCACATGCCAGCTTGTGCATGGGTTCTAAGAGCCAATCCACCCTTGGCTCAGCTTTAACTCAGCTCTCTCTGTTACCCACCTATAAAACATGGTAAGCAAAAACATATGCCTTCAAAGAGCCCTGATTTTTGCTTTCTTCCTTTTAAGTTTGTCACGTTAGGAAGACATTGCTTTAGTCTGGTATCTCAAGGACAGAACTGCTGGTCGTCAGACCATCCAACACCTGAAGCAAGAAGACATTTAGGATCTCTTCAGGGGGTGCTCTTATGAATATTATTAACCACTTACATAGCTCAGCGGGTTAACAAACCATCTCTAGGCCCTACACCTGCGAGAACTCCACTGGCTCCCCGTCGAGAAGAGGGTCACCAACAAACTACTCACACACGCCTACAAATCCCTCAACAACTTCGGACCCAAACACCTCAGCAACCGAATGAGTTTCCACGCACCCAAGAGGAACCCCCGCTCAGCCGACCTCACCCTGGCAGAGGTCCCCCGCATCCACAGAAGCAGAGCTGGAGGGAGAGCCTTCTCCTACACCGTAGCCACTACATGGAACACTCTCCCAGTAGAAATGAGACGCTCTCCCACCCTGCACACCTTCAGATGGGCTCTCAAGACCTGGCTTTTTGACTGACCGGAGCAGCCCTTCTTTCCCCCCCCCAGCACCTTGAGACCCTCACAGGTGAGTAGCGTGCTTTACCAACCCTGATTGATTTGATTGATAGGGGGCATATTATCAAGGACCGCGTTAAAAATTATCGCCGGTTTAGCGGCAGAAGATTGCCGCTAAAGCGGCGATAATGGGCTTGATAATATGCCCTTGAGAATTCCAATAGAGGTCCATGTTCTGGTGTGAACATGGACTTCTATTGGAATTCTCCAGGGCATATTATCAAGCCCATTATCGCTGCGTAAAGCAGCAGTTTTCAGCCGCTAAACCGGCGATAATTTTAATGCTGTCGTTGATAATATGCCCCTAGATATCTTGCAACAAGTTATCTTGCTCAGCCTTAAGAGTTTGATACAACAAGTACTAATAAGGGTTGTAATATTCAAAGCTATTGCCAAAAAATGCTAGAAAACGATATAATTAATGATACCCTTGTCAGCTGTATAAATGTATATCAGGAAGTACCCCATGTTATCTACCTTAATATCACAATGAAGATTAAAAACATTTTGCTTTCTGGGACTTGCAGGTTTACTGCCATAACCAAAATACTGAACTACAAGTTCCAGAATGGAAAGTGCTGTGAGTTAAAAAGCCAATGATGGATGGAGGTGGCCCACTCCACTGGAACACTCGGCAGATGTGCATCGGGTGAATATTGCTTCTATTACTTACTGGTAATTGCATTACTCCGACTCCTTCTCTCGCTTGGATTCCTAACAACGTGAGGCCTCCGTGCCTCTCCTGACCCTTTCTCAAGCATAAAAGCTCCTTCCCCTCCACAATTCCTGTTTTCTCAACAAACAGCAGAACACAGAGTTGGCAAGAGTGAATGGGAGGGAGATAGGAATGTAAGCGAGAGGAGGACTTGGAGTAATGCAGTTACTGGTAAGCAATCGAAGGATTAACCTCTCGTCCCTCTTGCTTAGATTTCCAACAATGTAATGTACCCAAGCCAAGAAAAGCCAGGACAACTGAGCACATAGTAGAAGCAACCTACCAAAGTAGGAAGAAGTAAACAACGAGAACATCCTCGTGGACAGAATCTCAGACCCAAAAATAACCACCACAGCAGGAACCTGAACAACCTGGGAAATTGAGAGAAAGGTTGAGGGAAATGCCCAAAGTGCTGCTTGTGAAAGGTGAGACAAGAAGCCCTCTGAAACACAGCAAGGGAAACCAACAAAGTCCGATTCAACCGACCCCGAACCCTCAAAGGGAAAGAACACCAAACTGGGAAGAGGCCAAGGAAACAGAGACTGAATCCACTGGCAGAAGGGGAGGGAGTCAGGGTGTCGACCGAAGTTAGCAGGCCCGAAGATGCAAAAGGGAAACAAACAAAGAAAGTCCCACTAGAAGGGCACCACCCACACCAAATAATTCTGAAAAAGTCTCCAGATGCCCAGAGAAAGGAGAGGATACTCCTCAGGAAACCAAGCAACTGGACAAAACACGGGTAAAAGAACACCCAGTTGAAAATAAAAGAAGAGTGCATTCCAGGAACAGAAGTCTAACCAGGCAAAACAGCACCCACCCAGCAAAGAACTGCAAAAACAGAGCCCCATTAGAGAGTATCCCCAGGTCCCCTTATCTCCTAACAGCCTGCAGAAATAACAAGGACACTTTGAGAGACAGGACATCCACGGATGGAGAGGCCAAAAACAAAAGGGGGATTGCAGAGCCCAGCAAACGAAAGGAATGCCCAGGCTGACCAAACTGAGAAAAGCCAGGGGAGAAAATCAAAACCCCCTGGAACCAGCGTGTGTCTAGCCTCAGAGGATCCTCTAAAGAACCCCAAGGATCCTCAGATAGCCACCCATCGCAGCGGCAAGTGCAAAGGACAAAACCCCTTGAAAAAAACATGGTAGGAACTGCAAAGCGCAACATGCAGGGAAGAAGAGATGTGAGGGAAGGTGCAAACAGATAAACCACTGGATCACCCCCACCACAAGGCTGCCTGCAGCGGGATGCATGAAAAGGTTCAGGAGAGACAAATAGACAGACCCAAACCTCCTCCAGTTGGTAGAACATATATGCATTACAGCAGGGGTGCGCCATGCCTAGTTTTTAATCAGTGGCCATATTTATTAAAATAGTTTTGATTGGACCTCTACTTCCTGTTTTAGTCCCCGCATGGTCTAGTGACCCACTTCTCCCGCATCTACACTTTCTAGGCCCCTCACACCCACTGCACCAAACGGCATGGAATAAAAGATCTCCGCCAAAGAGCCTCTCACAGGGTGCCCGTCAGGTATTGCAGCGCCAACCTGATGAGGAGCAGACCCGATGATGAAGCATGACACCTAGCTGGCCTGGTGTGTGAGGGCCCTACCTCCAAAAGAAGGAATTCCCCTTCTTCCTTCTGGTCTTGGAGTACGCATTGTCTCACTTTGAGCCATCTGGTTTTCTTTATCTCCACTGTTAGGAACGTCATACCTTCTTGTTGTGATCCATGGTTGGGCATGTATGCTGGACCTGTTTAAAAAGCCCTGAGTCCCCCTCTCTCTGATGATATACTTTCATCCAGAGGCTCACAGTTCTCTTAGCTTCACGGTCTTTCATCTGGAGGCTTGCAGCTATATTAGCTCCACTGCCTTTCATCTGGAGGCTCCAACAACTATTAGCTCCACGGTCTTTCAAATGGAGTCCACTGCTCTATTAGCTTCACAGTCCTTCAGCTCATCTGAAGTCTTGCAGCTCTAGAAGCTCCACTGTCTTCCATCTGAAGGTTTGCAGCACTATTAGCTCTATGGTCTTTCATCTGGAGGCTAGCATTTTTATTCACTCCAGGGTCTTTTATCTGAATGCTCGCAGCTCTATTAGTTCCACTGTCTTTCATCTGGAGGCTAGCAGCTTTATTAACTCCAGGGTCTTTTATCTGACTGCTCACAGCTCTATTAGCTCCACGGCCTTTCATCTGGAGGTTCTATTAGATCCACGATATTTCATCTGGTCCCTCGCAGCTTTATTAGCTCCACGGTCTTTCATCTAGAGGCTCGCAGCAGTGTTAGCTCCATGGTCCTTCGTCTGGACTCATCAAGCTCTATTAGCTCCATGTTTTTTCATCCAGGGTCTCACAGCACTATTAGCTACACGTTCTTTCATCTAGAGGCTCGAAGCACTTTAGCTCCACCGTCTTTCATATCAAGGCTCGCAGCACTATTAGCTTCATGATCTGTTACCTGGACCCGCGCAGCACTATCAGCGCCACATCTTTCATTGGGAGGCTCAAAGCTCTATCAGCTTAATAGTCTTTCATCCAGAGGCTGACAGTTCTATTAGCTCCACAGTCTTTTATCTGGAGTCTTGCAGCTCTATTAGCTCCACAGCCTTCCATCCAGTGGCTCCCACAACTATTAGCTCCATGGGGCATATTAGCAACGCTTTGCGATAACTATCGCAAAGCGTGCTTAGCGCTCCTTTTCCTAACGCCCGCTATCGCAGGTTTTTATCGCTGAGATATCGCGTTATTAGCAACTCGTATCTCCAAGGCGATAATAATTCCTGCGATAGCGGAAAATCGCCGTTTTGCAGGGAACATCGCTGGTTTTCCAGCGATGTTCCCTGCAAAACGGCGATAACCTTGCTGATAAGACCCTGTGGTCGTATCAGAAGAATCCACCCCCTATGTTAGGGGTGGCTAAGTCAGGATTTTAGCAGATGTTAGTTTTTGGAGAAAACATCAGTTTTCTCCAAAAACTAACGTCTCTTAAAATGCAAGGGCATCCTTGCTGATAGCGCGAAGCCGCGTTATGGATGTTCTGACATGTAGTGAATGTCAGGAACTCCCACTTTGAATCTCATTAGAGATGCAAAGGTAGGCGTAGTGAAAAAGGGTGCTAACATGCGAATATGCATGTTAGCACCCTCTTGCTGCTAGGGCGATGGTTTTATCTCTGCTTTTCTGGCTTTTAAAGCCAAAAAAGCGGAGATAAAGCCCTTGCTGGTATGCCCCAAAGGTCTTTCACATGGGGGCCACAACTCTATTAGCTCCACAGTCCTTCATCCGGAGGCTTGCAGCTCTATTAGCTCAACAGTGTTTCATCTGGAGGCTTGCAGCTCTATTAGGTCCACTGTCTTTCATCTGAATATTTGCAGCACTAGTAGCTCCACGGTGTTTCATCTGGATGCTGAGAGCTCAATTAGCTCCAGGGGGCCATATCAGCAGCGGCCAGCGATAATTATCGCTGGCCGTGCTTAGCGATAATTTTCTTATCGCTGGCTATCTCTGCTTTTTGTCGCTCTAGTAGCGCGTTATCATCAACGCGCTACTCCAGGGCGATAAAAATTCCAGAGATAGCGCATCCTTGCTGATAGCGCAAAGACGCGTTGTTGCTCTCCTGACATGTAGTGTATGTCAGGAACGCCCACTTTGCATCTCATTAGAGATACAAAGGTAGGCGTAGTGTAAAAGGATGCTAACATGCGAATACGCATGTTAGCACCCTCTTGCTGATAGGGCGTTGGTTTTATCTCCGCTTTTCTGGCTTTTAAAGCTAGAAAAGTGGAGATAAAGCCCTTGATGATATGCCCCAGGGTCTTTTATCTGGATGCTCGCAGCTCTATTAGCTCCACAATCTTTCATTTGAAGATTTGCAGAACTAGTAGCTCCACGGTGTTTCATCTGGATGCTGAGAGCTCAATTAGCTCCAGGGTCTTTATCTGGATGCTCGCAGCTCAATTATCTCCACAATCTTTCATTTGACCACTCACAGCTTTATTAGCTCCACGGTCTTTCATCTAGAGACTCGCAGCTCTGTTAGGTCCATTGTCTTTCATCTGGAGGCTCCCGACAGTATTAGCTCCATGGTCTTTCATCTTGACACTAGAAGCGCTACTAGCTCCACAGTATTTCATCCAGAGGCTCGCAGCCCTATTAGCTTCAAGGTATTTCAGGGCATATCAGCAACAACCGGCCATAATTATCACTAAGCCCACTTAGCGCAGGATAATTATCGCCGGCTAACGTGGATTTTTATTTCTGAAATAGCGTGCTATTAGCAACGCTTATCTCAAAAGCAATAAAAATCCTAGCGCTAACTGCCAAACGTGAGATTATCGCTGGAAACCCGGCGATAATCTCACGAAGTTTGGCGTTAGCTTGCTGATAGGGCCTCACATACTTAGTCATGATATCCACCTTCCATAGGATATCATGGCTAAGTCAGTCCTGAAGCAGGCGTTAGGAAAGTAGCGATAACAGGGGTTATCGCTACTTTTTTTCTTGCCACTATGCTTCATAGCGTGGGGCTTGATGATAGGAGAAATTCGCTTAGCGACATTTCTCCAGTCATGTCAGGTCAGGAACGCCCACTTTGCATCTCATTAGAGATGCAATGCTGGGCGTTAAGAATCCGGGCGCTAATGCAAGGTTTCACGCGATAGCGTGACCTTGCTAATTAGGCGATACAATTATCTACGCTTTTCGCCCGAAAACGGACACAAATGCGGCGATAATTTTATATTGCCTCGTTGCTGATATGCCCCTAAATCTGAAGGCTCGCAGCTCTATTAGCTCCACTGACTTTCATCTGGAGGCTCACAGCAGTATTAACTCCACGGTTTTCATCTCGAAGCTCACGGTTCTAATAGCTCCACTGTCTTTCATTTGGAGGCTTACAGCAGTATTACCTCCACCGTCTTTCATCTGGACACTCGAAGCTCTATTCCCTCCACGGTCTTTCATCTGGACACTCGAAGCTCTATTAGCTCCACTGTCTTTCATCTGGAGGCTTGCAGCTCTATGAGTACCACCACCTTTCGTTTGGAAGCTTGCAGAACTAATAGCTCCATGGTCTTTCATATGGAGGCTGACAGCTCTATTAGCTTCACAGTCTTTCTTCTGGAGGCTCACAGCTTTATTACCTCTATGATGTTTCATCTGGAGGATCGCAGCTCTATTAGCTCCACTGTCTTTCATTTCAAGGCTCTCAGCACTATAAGCTCCATGGGGGCATATCAGCAACAACCGGCGATAATTATCGCTAAGCGCACTTAGCGCTAGGATAATTATCGCCGGCTAGCGTGGATTTTTATCGCTGAGATAGCGTGCTATTAGCAACGCTTATCTCAAAAGCGATAAAAATCCTCACGCTAACTGCCTAACGTGAGATTATCGCTGGAAACACAGCAATAATCTCACGCAATGTGGCGTTAGCTTGATGATAGGGACTCACAAACTTAGCCATGATATCCACCTTCTATAGGATATCATGGCTAAGTCAGTCCTGAAGCAGGTGTAAGGAAAGTAGTGATAACAGGGTTTATCGCTACTTTTCTTGCCGCTATGCTTCATAGCGTGGGGCTTGATGATAGGAGAAATGTCACTTAGCGACATTTCTCCTGTCATGTCAGGTCAGGAACGCCCACTTTGCATCTCATTAGAGATGCAAAGCTGGGCGTTAGGAATTCCTACGCTAACGCAAGTTTTCACGCGTTAGTGTGATCTTGCTGATTAGGCGATAAAATTATCACCACTTTTCGGCCGAAAACGGCCGCAAAAGCGGTGATAATTTTATCGCCTCGCCTTGCTGATTTGCCCCCATGGGGGCATATTATCAAGACAGGCGATAAAATTATTGACGCTTTAGCGGCAGAAAAGTGCCGCTAAAACGAAGATAATGGGCTTGATAATATGCTCTATGGAATTCCAATTGAAGCCCATGTTAGATGCGAAGGACATCTAGCATGGGCTTCAGTTGGAATTCCACAGAGCATATTATCAAGCCCATTATCGCCGTTTTAGTGGCAGTTTTCTGCAGCTAAAGCGGCGATAATTTTATCGCCTGTCTTGATAATATGCCCCATGGTCTTTTATCTGGAGCCGCACAGCACTATCAGCTCCACGTCTTTCATTGGGAGATTCACATCTCTATCTGTTCAATGGTCTTGCATCTAGAGGCTCGCAGTTCTATTAGCTCCGCAGTCTTTTATCTGGAGGCTCGCAGCTCTATTAGCTCCGCAGTCTTTTATCTGGAGGCTTGCACCTCTATTAGTGCAAGCCAGGCGTGTCAGCTTTTCCAATGCCTCTTCTTGCTAGAGGGGACCATGGCCACGGTCTAATGTGGTCACACTCAATGAGAGTGTGCTCCAATGCAACCTTGCTTTGTGCTAGAAAGATAATCTAGCCCTTGGTGCACAAAACTCCCCTTTTGAATCAGGCCCATGATGTATTGCTTTCTTTTATTGTAGTTACAGGTTTTTATCATCATCTAATAATTCAGTACCTAATTCAGATTCGGGCACACCGGACCACACCGTTTGACACGGGGCTCAACATGTCCTGTTGGCTATCCCACTATAGGATTGCAAAAACATTTCTGAATTGGACTTCCACTCCTATGGCTCCCTCTGTTGACTTGGCTTGCATTTTGCTTTATGCATCTGGTAATTCGACTCTTATGAGACTTGAATGATTTATTGTTTTATAGTCATCCTTACCATAATACCACATATATATATATTTTTTTTTTTGCTTTAATGGCGCATGAAGGTCGCTGTGACCCTTTATAGCTCTGTTCTATGATTTTGCAGCGAACACATGTTGCTTTGTCTAAAAAGAAAGGCGCTCTTGCAGAGGAGGCTGCGTGTTTTACAGCCCGTGGAAGCGAACCCTCCGGTGCCTTCCTCTATATCCACGGGAGGCAGGACAGGACAAACTAGACTCTGTTGGCACAGAGAAGATTCACCTTTCAGCTGACCCGCGTCCTCCTGGGCGCCATTTTTCCTGGAGTTCTGAGCAGTTCATACAAAGAGGCAGTGAATGCCTCTGCTTGATTGCTCCACATGGGCCTTGTTGTTTTAAGATTGTGTGTCATTTTTGCTGCGCACTTCAATGAGTTCAAAGGGCTGTGATCACAGGCGCGTGGTGCACAGGTCTATCCTTTCAACAACCCAGGTTTTCATTTTTCCATTTACACTATTTATTCAGTTTGAAGCAATGTTATTATTATCGCTCAGGTTTCCCTCGGGCGCTTTGCATTCAACGATCCCAGGGGCATATTATCAAGAAACGGCGTTAACATTATCGCGGCTTTAGCAGCAGAAAACTGCCGCTAAAGGGGCGATAACGGGCTTGATAATATGCCGCAGAGAATTCCAATAGAAGCCCATGTTGACACCAGAACATGGCCTTCTATGGGAATTCTCAAGGGCATATTATCAAGCCCAGTATCGCCGCTTTAGCGGCATTTTTCTGCTGCTAAAGCCGCGATAATTTTAACGCCGTTTCTTGATAATATGCCCCCCATTTTTTGTAGCTCAGAGGTTGCGCTTCTAACGGGTGCAGGATTCCTACTGTAGAAACTTGTACGCTTGAAGGAAGATATACTGGAATCAATGACGTAATGCAGATATGGAACCCTACAACCGTAGTCTGCTTTGGTGTTGCATATAAATAAGGAAAACAAACACCCACCACTACCATTTAAACAAGCATTGGCATAGCCAATAGGTCTCGCCTTCGGGACCTTATAAGTGTTTAGCCATGCAACGGTTGATGTAGAACCAAGGATATTGTGCTGCATAACTAAATATTTATAAGGGCCCAAAGGCAAGACCTATTGGCTATGTTTTTCAATAGTGAAGGCAGTAATCCTTGTTATTGGCAGGGTGAATGTGCACACTGAGCAGCATTTGCTGCTGCTTTTGGGCCAGTCCAGACCTGGTTGCATCTTTTTGTTATTATGGTGGGGAGAAGGGGTTACATTACTTATCAGGTGATATTTGTGTCAGAGGGTGGTGCTCTGTGTCACATGACACCAAGTACTATAATGTGACTTATCCGTAGCTGCTTCCTTTTGTGCGCTTCATGCGAACTGTAACACCGTGAATCCTGACTTGTTAATCCTAAATACTTGAGCTGCTGTCGACCTTCATTTCTTTCAACTTTCCCTTTATATTAATTTATTTCTAAATGGTGAAAATTTCTATGACGTACAGATAAGTCAGAAAGAACCACCACGGGCCGCAGTTACTAGCAGTACATGATAGCGATAGATGGAAACAAAATCTATAGGGTCAGAAAAACGTATTTTGATATAATGACCCGCCACCCATGTATACTGTTTATTCTCGCTTCAGATTGGGGGTTCTGCCAATGGACCAGCACTCCAGGCTGTGACAAGGTGTTGTTGCCAAATCCGGTCAGTGCCAGATTGACACCAGAACAATAGAAATATCTGCCCATGAAGTATTTCTTACATCAGCTAATTAAACACTATAAAGCGTCTATAGCACGGCCACTAGAATTAAGTGGCAGTGAAGAATAGGGTTGACATAATTATGCAGCAAGGAAAGTCAAATATGTAACATAATTTGGCACAATATGTAGCAGTAATATTTCAGTTTTTTGACAGTTTAACAACTACTAATAGTGTATGAGCAAAGCCGCACCTCATTAGTACCAGTTTAACACTTGAATGCAGCAATCGTCAACTGAAAGCTGACCAGTTAACTCTTGCAGAGGGTTTGCCACTTCGTCGAACCACATATGACCCCTTTTGTTTAGAAAGTGTCTACACTTATCTAGGAATACCCTTGTCTACACTGTGTGCTACAAAGTGTGAAGGGTACAATGGGAACGGTACACAACACAAAAGGCGTACCTAATGAAGGTAAGAGCCGTGGGTTAGAGGGAGCCAAATATTGCAAACCTTTAATGCAGTTTCGAGTTTAGCAACAATTTCTGAAAGGAAGATTCTACAGTCCTCACTGTGAGTAATGTCGAGCGCGGACTTCGGAGACACGATCAGTGTTTATTTATTCAACGGTAGCTGCCTTTCATTCAAAAGACTGATCGTGACGGATTGTGCATAGTTTGTACATTACAGTACGTGTCAAGTGTGTGTGTGGTGTGTACACTACAGTACGTGTCAAGTGTGTGCGTGGTGTGCACACTACAGAATGTGTCAACAGTGCGCCTATGACTACCGATGTTGTTGACACTTTGTAGTTGTGGAACAGCTGCAGGCTTGCATTTAAAACAGAATTATTTTATTTTTTGGTGGTCGGTGCCCCTCCTCACATGCCTGAAATACTCAGATGGCTACCGATCACAGCTGTGAGACAATGAGGCGCCCTCCCTTGTTCACCTCACAGCACTGCGCCTGCTCCTGTAGCATACGACATAGCGCCAAGAGGAGTAAAGAGGAGCTAGACATCCAGGGGAGTTTCAGTACGCTGAGCAAGCGTGTGGCCGGGGACAGAGGAGCGGTACACATAGGAATAGGTGTGTGGCTCTGGAGGTTTACAGAGTCGGAGGCTGCACGTCAGTGTTACAAAGCTCGGAGGGTGCTTGTCGAAGCACTGCCCTCTGTGGGGTCTGCATGTGAAATAGCTGGGAGACACGATCAGTGTTTATTTATTCAACGGTAGCTGCCTTTCATTCAGAAGACTGAGCATGACGGATTGTGCGTAGTTTGTACATTACAGTACGTGTGAAGTGTGCATCTCGGGTTTAAACAAGCATCGGCATACAAATAGAACATGGTGACCAGTACAGGGTTGTTTACTCTCCCCCATGCCCCAGTGACACACTCAGGAGTAAAACCCTCAGTAATGACACCCAGTAGTGATACATCCAGGAGTGATAACCTCAGGAGAGACACACAGGACTGACAAACTTAAGAGTGACACGCCCAGGAGTGACACACTCTGGAGTGTAAGTACAGGGGCCCCTGTCCCTGCAGACTGGACTCATTAAGATGTGGCCTAACGGTTAGAGCATATGACCTCGAAGCTGGGTAACCAGGTTCGAGTCTCTGCGGCTCAACCTCTTGTGATTCTGGGCAAATCACTTCATCTCCCCGCCCCTAACAAAACATGGATGTGCCCATCTGGAACAGCTGGTGCTCGTGTAAAGCGCCATGATACCTCCGGGTTGAGTTCGAGCTATATAAACCTGCAAGACAAAAAACACGGCTCTAGGGCTCTCACACGCCCTCACACGTGCACTCACTGTCACGGGCCTCAGAGATGCTCTCGTGCTCGTGGGGAATGCACTCTCCCCCTCCATATGTAGCTCTCACTCCGAGAAGATTCACGCACTTCCTGCTGGTTGGTGAAGAGTGAGACACAAGCTCTCACGTGACAAAGTCGGGGTATATTGCCCACCAAGCGCATCTCGGGTTTAAACAAGCATCGTCATACAAATAGAACACGGTGACCAGTACGGGGTTGTTTGCTCTACCCCATGCCCCAGTGACACACTCAGGAGTGACACCCTCAGTAATGACACACCCGGTAGTGATACATCCATGAGTGATAACCTCAGGAGAGACACACAGGACTGACATATTTAAGAGTGACACGCCCAGGAGTGACACACTCTGGAGTGTAAGACTGTCACTTTGCCCCCTAACAGCTTCTTTGCCTCTGCGCCTGCGTCTATAATACGACGCGGGTACAGAGGTAAAGAGATTTTCTCATTTGCGTGGGGCCAAGCCCCCATGCTAATGAAGGAACGCCTTCTTGTGAAAATGCTGGTGCTATATATGCACCAGCGCTTTCAGTATACAGAAGGGGCCCCAGAAGTGTCTGCGGCCCCTTCTGTAATACCAAAGTGCCCGGGGGCCATGCAAAGCAGGTAATAACACCTGGTGCGCCCCTGGGACACTTCAGTAATACAGCCCTAGCTGTTCAGAAGGAAAGATGCCCACCCTAAAAGATGATGAGCAGCGCAGCAACTTTGGGATTTACGTGTTGAAAGATGCAATATATCCCTTCTGAAGGGTCATTATCCATCGTGTATTAAATACAGAGCCTACTCTACAAATCGCTTACTGCTGTCTTATTGGATCCTGAGGAAAAAATGGAGGTAATCTGTCATGCAGGCCTCTGAAACAGGATCTCAGAAAGATAAGGTTGGTTTGACTACTCGCATTGGTAGAGGGCAGTTGTGCCAGGGGACTGAGAGGGCTGCATGCACACAAAATGTGAAGTGATCTTAAAGACGCATTACACATCTTAAAATGAATACACAAAATGAGTGTGGTGTTTATGCATAAGGCCTGGGCAGTGCTTCATTTGAGCTAGTGGTTTCCGGTGCTCAGCACTGGCACTTAATTGTCAACTCTGGAACTTGTGACAGTCTGCCACAAGGTGGCGCTCTCTGGCTAATTTAGTGATGACCACAACAACGTTTAATTATTAATTCAGCATACATTAAAAATGACTATTACCTGCCCCCCAAGCCATTCTTATAGCTTTGGGGTCCTGAAATAGTCTGAATTGTCACACTTGTAGTAGGGTGATGATTAGTAAGTGGGTTGTTATTATCATTGGCAGCATAGCAGGGTCTTTTACAAATTAAGCACTGGGCCTGTGTATCATTAATGTTGTGGCCCCTTGGAGAGTGATGACGCGCACACAGTGATACAGTTCACCTTGGAGAAGGGTGGAGGGGCAGGTGAAGGGGCAGTATGGAGCTCATATTCCTTCTCACTGTTTTCCTCTTGTGGGAATTGTGAGTCCATTATGTAAGGGATACCTTTATCCAAGGTACCACATTACCTCAAGCTCGTTCAGGAAAATACGTACATTGAGGAAGGCAATAATGGACCCATGATATTATCACAAACAAGCCTTTGGATTTGCTTTAGGTGTACCACTTACACATGTTCATGTGTTGCTAGTAAACTGAGTTTTTTTTAAAGAAACAATGGTCCTTAGAACAATGAGGATACAGAAAGAATAAATATAGTCCAGAATCGATACTATATTAGGGGATGTCCAGCCGGACAAACCTTTTTTAATTCTTCAATGTAATATTCACAGATACGAAAACATACTTTTTGTGGGACACAGTCCTGTATCCTTCAGGGAGAACTGACATCACATAAAGATCAATTACATACAAGTGAACAAGAGGCCATTGCAAGACGGGAAGAGCTTATGTACATTATCCAATGTTAGAAGCTTTTTATACAACAACAATTGCACTTTTTTACACAATGGATTAATGTGAACGTTGTTTGCTTAGGTCGACGACGTTTCAATCCTGTCATGAAATACTAGGATCATCATCAGGACAAGATAATTTGCTGGCCTGAGCATAAGAAATTGCCTGTGAAAGTAAAGAGAAAGGGTTGATATAGAGAAGGGGAAGATTTTTGGGATTTAAGTAAGCATGCTGAAAGGTGAGCATGCAGCTAGTCGGAGAACAAGATCTCAACAGTTACCGGGGTGAGTGCTTCCATGCCAGAAAAATGGTGGCGCTGCAAACGTCAAGGGGTGAACAATTACTTAATATAAGGCTAAAAGAGTGTACGATGGCCAGGAGCGGACATAAGTGGGCTGTAAAATTGCTGAAAAATCGACTGCATGCTTGTGCATGTGTTCGGATAGTGGTTTAATCTAATGGTAGAGCGAATACTTCCGTGCAAAGGTTTGGTGGCGGAGCAGCGCACGATGATCGACTGCATGCTTGTACATGTGTTCGGATAGTGGTTTAATCTAATGGTAGAGCGAATACTTCCGTGCAGGGGAGGGTATGGTGGCGGAGCAGCGTACGACAAACGTTTGATGCTTTGCTCAGGGAGGCCAGTCAAACACGGCGATTGCCTAGATTAACGGCTGTAATCATGCATGGGATCCGTTACTGGCTAGTACAATTATGGTGGCGCCGAAAGTGCCAAGCGCAGAATAAGTGAAAAATAATCACGATGTGGAGTCGGTATGTAACGTCCGTGAATGTGATCGGATCTACCGCGTTCTTATGCCTGGGGTAAGGCCGGGGACGGGAGTCATGCGGCGTGCCTGTGAGGGCTAGTGGACAGAGAACTCGTTAAAAATACGCGCTCACCCAATAAACTCAGTTAAACTTTGTGTCCGGAAGGAGGAAGTGCGGTGAGACCGTAATAAAAAGTCTACGCTCGAGGGATGCTTATGTTAACCTAGGAAATAAAAAGAAGAAGAATTAACCTGAATAAGGAAATCTACGGGGAGGGGTGACGGATGAAAGGAAGGAGCGGTAAAGTGAATGTTACCTGTGTGGGGACAGGCCGGGGATTCAGGTCCGAGGAGTGAATATCCAACAGGATGGGATTGAGACGGGGTGGCAATGCACTAGGTGGGAAAAAACAAGGGGGAATATCAGACAATGTGGGGAGCCAGGACGGAAGGGGTAGCGAACTAAGTGTGGCGGGGATAGCGCTTACCTCAATGCTGCCTAGGTCCTTCAAAATAGGGATTCCGAGTGACAGGGAGGCAAGGGTATGCCTGGGATTTAACACGAGGAGTTGAAAATGATCATCCGTACTAATAGTATTAAGGATGGTCTCAATCGGATTGAAGACTGGACCAATCTCATTTAACCACCTCTTGCTCCTGAAATATTGACTTCTCACATTGTCCAAAAAGTTGTTGCTATGCTTCCCTGCCATTATGTATAATATTCACCTATAAATGTTTCTTTCCCTTGTTCCTCTAATTCTTACAATTTACAAATTATGGTATTTTGCTGATACGATATCAGAGCTCCAATTGAAACAGTGTGTTGTTACTTGAGAAAAGCGTCATGGACAGGAGAAATTGAAAGGTGGGAAAAAGGCAGTAAACGGTGAAGCAAGACAATTTGTGTATACTGAACAACAATAAAGAGTGCAATATAAAAAGATAATACAAGCGAAAGATTTAAAAACATGTAGTAGAGGAACCACTTGTATGGTCATTTAAATTGAAAGGAGCGGTTACATTTCTAAAAGTGTATCCACAAAAGCCAATGCAAGTAACAACACACTGTTTCAATTGGAGCTCTGATATCGTATCAGCAAAATAGTATAAGTACCAACAAAATGTCTGAAATGCGGACTGGCGTCCGAGGTACAGAGAGAAGGAATGTAGTAATTCTTGTGTATGGTGGCAGAACAGCCTAAACTCACTGTGAAGAACAATGACGAAACCATAAATTGTAAATTGTAAGAATTAGAGGAACAAGGGAAAGAAACATTTCTAGGTGAATGTTATACATAATGGCAGGGAAGCCTAGCAACAACTTTCTGGACAATGTGAGAAGTCAATATTTCAGGAGCAAGAGGTGGTTAAATGAGATTGGTCCAGTCTTCAATCCGATTGAGACCATCCTTAATACTATTAGTATGGATGATCATTTTCAACTCCTCGTGTTAAAACCCAGGCATACCCTTGCCTCCCTGTCACTCGGAATCCCTATTTTGAAGGACCTAGGCAGCATTGAGGTAAGCGCTATCCCCGCCACACTTAGTTCGCTACCCCTTCCGTCCTGGCTCCCCGCATTGTCTGATATTCCCCCTTGTTTTTTCCCACCTAGTGCATTGCCACCCCGCCTCAATCCCATCCGCTGGATATTCACTCCTCGGACCTGAATCCCCGGCCTGTCCCCGCACAGGTAACATTCACTTTACCGCACCTTCCTTTCATCCGTCACCCCTCCCCGTAGATTTCCTTATTCAGGTTAATTCTTCTTCTTTTTATTTCCTAGGTTAACATAAGCATCCCTCGAGCGTAGACTTTTTATTACGGTCTCACCGCACTTCCTCCTTCCGGACACAAAGTTTAACTGAGTTTATTGGGTGAGCGCGTATTTTTAACGAGTTCTCTGTCCACTAGCCCTCACAGGCACGCCGCATGACTCCCGTCCCCGGCCTTACCCCAGGCATAAGAACGCGGTAGATCCGATCACATTCACGGACGTTACATACCGACTCCACATCGTGATTATTTTTCACTTATTCTGCGCTTGGCACTTTCGGCGCCACCATAATTGTACTAGCCAGTAACGGATCCCATGCATGATTACAGCCTAACTCGTGGTTAATCTAAGGCAATCGCCGTGTTTGACTGGCCTCCCTGAGCAAAGCATCAAACGTTTGTCGTACGCTGCTCCGCCACCATACCCTCCCCTTCACGGAAGTATTCGCTCTACCATTAGATTAAACCACTACCCGAACACATGTACAAGCATGCAGTCGATCGTCGTACGCTGCTCCGCCACCAAACCTTTGCACGGAAGTATTCGCTCTACCATTAGATTAAACCACTATCCGAACACATGCACAAGCATGCAGTCGATTTTTCAGCAATTTTACAGCCCACTTGTGTCCGCTCCTGGCCATCGCACGCTCTTTTAGCCTTATATTAAGTAATTGTTCACCCCTTGACGTTTGCAGCGCCACCATTTTTCTGGCATGGAAGCACTCACCCCGGTAACTGTTGAGATCTTGTTCTCCGACTAGCTGCATGCTCACCTTTCAGCATGCTTACTTAAATCCCAAAAATCTTCCCCTTCTCTATATCAACCCTTTCTCTTTACTTTCACAGGCAATTTCTTATGCTCAGGCCAGCAAATTATCTTGTCCTGATGATGATCCTAGTATTTCACGACAGGATCGAAACGTCGTTGACCTAAGCAAACAACGTGCACATTAATCCATTGTGTAAAAAAGTGCAATTGTTGTTGTATAAAAAGCTTCTAACATTGGATAATGTACATAAGCTCTTCCCGTCTTGCCTGAAATGCCCTCTTGTTCACTTGTATGTAATTGATCTTTATGTGATGTCAGTTCTCCCTGAAGGATACAGGACTGTGTCCCACAAAAAGTATGTTTTCGTATCTGTGAATATTACATTGAAGAATTAAAAAGGGTTTGTCCGGCTGGACATCCCCCTAATATAGTATCGATTCTGGACTATATTTATTCTTTCTGTATCTTCATTGTTCTAAGGACCATTGTTTCTTTAAAAATATTATTACCCAAGGTCCTTGATTACCTCGTTTGGGTTCCCTTGTTTTTTCAAATAAGCTAGTAAACTGAGGGCTTCTGACATAACTACAAAACATGTTCATGAATCATTCACATGTCCTAATCTTCATCTCCAGTCTCTAACTGTATCATTCTTTTCAACTTGTACCTACTAATCCAAAAATACTCCGGTGACCTGTGGTGTGCTCCAAAGTTCCTCCCTCTCTCCAGCCGTCTGCAATACCTGTAAAGTCTCCCTTAGCACAATCTGCATTAACATCATTGTCCGCTATCATGCGTATGGTGATGACACTCAAATACAGAATAAAATCCCAAAAGTGCTGGAAAGCTGAAGGTAAGTGTATGATTTTCTGCATCAAATGGAAAAATGGATGACAAACACCAGGCTTTGCTGTATGGCAACATAATCTGTGACAAAGAGCCAGTTGTTCCACTTCTGTCCCCTCTTTGGAACACTCTGTCTATTGAACTGACGACTGCATCCCCCTCATTCAATCACATCTGTACCGGCAGTGGCCCTCTAACACTTGGAATACAGAAATGGAGTTTAGACGGGCTGCCTAGCAAAAACAAGAGTAATTTCCAAAGAGCACATCACTTTTCATTCTTGGTTTGAAATTCTCTGAACACACCATTATAGTTACTCTATTTTACTCTATAGACTGCCAATCAAGCACATTTAATACCCTCTACCAGGTACGCAAGACTTTTCAAGGCACAGCTCTGAACTATCTTTCCAAAGTATTCACACTGTCCTGCCCCATTACTGTCCTGCCCCATCAGATGCCTAAGTTCAGCCTCCAAACACCACTCACAATATTCCCATTGAGTCACAAATGGTTTGGGGGAAAATTACTGAACCATTAATACTGCTTCTTCTGTATTTATCTATCTCTGTTTCTCTACTTCTGTGAGTCAGATATCAGATTATTTGACTCAACTTGCCTGGTTGTTCCAGTTTCTCTTCCTATAGTTTTATTCTGTGCTCTGTAGGTTCCACTGGTCGTATGTGTGTGCTTTAAAGATAAAAAAAAATGCATCTACTTCTTAAGAGAGGTAACTAAGAAATGTACCCCTCTTTGTACCTGCCAGATCAGCCCCATGGGTGTAACACAGGCCACCGCATCCCCCGCCGTGCGGGTGGGGGACCCCGAGCTGCAGGGGGCCCCCTCAGCAGAGTACTCGGACGTGAGCGCTCCGTTTTAAATCCGGAGCAGGGGCCCCTCCGTGTACATTGCAGGGGGGCCCCATAAACTTTCGTTATGCCACTGACCAGCCCCCCTATACCGGTAATCTGGTCAGATAATTTCTTGGTCCATTTGGCATTATGCTTCCTTCAGGGCCAACTATTCGAACCTCTCTACCTCCAGAGAGGCTAACAAGACCCTAGCATAAGGTTACTGGCGAAAATTGACAGTAGCCTGACAGGCCACCATACTGAATCCCTAGGCTTCTTTATCTGAAGAAGTATCCACGTCAAAGAAGTACTCTGACGAACGATGCCATAACGCTATTAAGAATGATCACCATACCAAACATATTTGCAGGGAGGACGGAAAACACCAAGAACCCTTTCAGAGAGATGTGTTCTATCCTAAAGCACTTCTTATCCCTTGTGGTCTGCTCTAATACTATAACCCAATCTCAAGATCTGTGCAACAACCTAGCTGTCTTTTTTAAAGATAAAATATTGAAAATACGGTCATCTTTCAGGCCAGACAGCACTATCGGTATCCTTTTAGGCAGTGAATTAGCTGATGTTTCTTCTCCCAGCTCAAATTTGCCTGAATTCCCTCTTTTGAAAACATAAACACTTAGCCCTCAGTTGATTTTGATTAAATCATTCTGCCCTGCTGATCCCTGCACCCCCCACAGATCCTGGCTGTAGTCACGGATCTTATGGCACCAAAATTAGTGAAAATTTTCAATAAATCGTTGTAAACCTCTTACCTTCCACTTACTTGGAAACACTTTCTTATAGTGTCTTTGCCAAAAAAGCCATTTATAGACACTTCTATTTTTGAGAAAGATAAACACCCATTTCTCTGCTTCCACATCTAACTAGGATTATTGAAAGGCATGTTAACCTCCAGTTAACATTGTATCTGTAAAGGAATCAGTCACTTGATGGGCTCTACTCCTGGTTCAGACCATTTCATGGCATTGAGACTGCCCTTCTTGTTGTGGTGGAGGATATTAGAACCAACATGGATCAGAGCGATTTGACCCCGCCTTGATTTTAATGGACCTCTCTGCAGCATTTGATACAGTTGCTCATCCTGTGCTTTTAGCGATGAGGGGAACATCAGGGTATCGGGTCGGCTTTGGGCTAGATCAAGTCCTTTCTCTCTGAAAGATCTAACTGTGTCTTTCTTCCCCATTTGTATCAAAGGGCTTTCGTTTTCCCTATGGAGTGCCTCAGGAATCATCTATGAGCTTCACACTATTAATATATATATATGGCTCCCTTGGGTGCTCTGATTAGATCCTATGGCTTCTCCTGCAGGACATTCCTGACAATCTGGAAAAAATGCAGAGTCTTTTCTCCAGCTGTACATTAGCCATCTTTGAATGGATGAAACAAAGCTCTTTTTAATTTTTTTTAATTTTTGTTGAGCAGAGCATTAGGTTCATGAAATACATAATATACTTAAAATCATTATTAAAACCAGTTCATACAAAAACCGAAACAACAGCTTCTCAATACATAAAGAAAGGGAGAAAAAAAAGGCTATAGCTGTAGCAGCTAGTCATATACTCATTCACAAATGAACAATGTGCAAATTTATCTTACAGCAAGCAGCAGCAATGAGGAAAGTTGCTAGTGCATCTAAAGTGTAATACCAATAAAGTGCTAGTACCTTCTTGTCACCTAAAGCCGTCACAACTACAACATCTTATTAAAAAGAAAAATTATGGCTGTAACGGCTAATAACATTGTTGACTATTAAAACAAAATACAGAATACATCATTCTGTAAAATGAAACAACTAGAAAAGTGCTAGTGCTTCTAAAGTGCCATGAAAGTGCTAGTGCCTTATAATGAGAGCTGCTACATCAATTTACCAACACAAGTGTTAAGATCCCTCTTTGAACTTTTCTAATTCATTAAAAAACTTCCAATTTTTTTCAAATTTCCTAGTAGCCCCCACCCGTCTAGCATAGGCTTCTTCGAATTTTCGAGACCTTTTCATTTTATTGAACCATTTCAAATGAGAGGGAGCTTCACTAGATTTCCAATTTTGCAGAATTAGAGAACGAGCTATTGTGCAAGAAATGAATACAAAGGCTTTTTCGGCCTCTGATAGCATCGTTACATCTCTGCAAAGTCCAAACAAAGCAGCTTTGGCTTCGAGCAAAACACTCTTTCCGATTGCTTGCTCGATATCAGAAAAAACTGCCTCCCAAAAACGCCTCAGTCCTGGACATGCATAAAACGTATGGTGCCATCCACCTTCACCATCCATCTGACAGCGAAAGCACTTGTTCTCTACTCCCGGGAATTTTTTTTTAAGGCGGCCGGAGTTAAATAAGAAAGCCATCGTGATAGGAAGGCCATCCTTTTAAAATTTGCAGCACGCAGAGATTTACTTCCTAAATAACAGATGGCCTCCCACTCCTTCAAAGCCAGCCTATATCCTGTCTCCCGAGCTATTTTACCCAAGTGGCTCTCTATCACGGGAGCATGACCCTGTTTATATAGCAGCCTATACCAGTTTCCCACCCCTTTAACATTAGCCCCGTAAAGGGCTACCACAAGTTGGCCAGGGGCATCCAATATACCACTGGTAATTTTTAACAGATGAACAACTCGTACATATTCAAAGAAGGCCGGTTTCCAGTGGCTCTCTGCCCTTGCCCTTACTTCTTGCCAGGACATCGGCCTAGTTTGAATTATAAAATGTCTTAGCTCGGATATTCCGCAGCCTTCCCTGATGTTAATCTGCCTTGATTGCAGCTGGAGACCAAGACTAGTACATTCTCTCAGTTTTAGATACTGGAGACCCGAAGAGCCCGTGTTTTTAAAAAAGGACTGAAGTCTAAATAAATAATCTTTTAAAGTCTTGTATCGTGTTTTTTTTGGGAGTTTGGAAGTTTTTAAAAACACTTGAGTTTGTGATCCAATTTCTTGCATTATTTTATCTAAAACAAAGCTGTCTCTGGTACAATTAGATCCCATCAAGCCAGACACTATGGTGCCAATTACGATCCGGTAAAAAAAATTCCCGTACGACTCGTATCCGGTCTTTTTACCGTACGAATCGTACAAGTGCCGTACAAACTGGCAATCACGATTCGCATGGTAAAAAGCCCATACGAGTCGCATTGGGAATAATTCCCCACACGTCCTCGGGTCGGAAAAAGTGTCCGACACGTCCTCGGACGATTTACCGTACAAACGTGAAAAGCGAAGTCCGACCGGGGAATCACGATCCGTCCCGGGCGTCCGAATGTACAACCGTATGGTTAAAAGACCGTCCGCACCGAACTCCTATAACAACCATGGAGACGTCCAAACAGGTGCCCAGTACGTGCCGTACCCCCCCCCAGCCCCCGCATGTACGCGCCGTACCCCCCCAGCCCCCGCATGTACGCGCCGTACACCCCCAGCCCCCGCATGTACGCGCCGTACCCCCCCACCAGCCCCCGCATGTACATGCCGTACCCCCCCCAGCCCCCGCATGTACGCGCCGTACCCCCCCCAGCCCCCGCATGTATGCGCCGTACCCCCCCCAGCCCCTGCATGTACGCGCCGTACCCCCCCCAGCCCCCGCATGTACGCGCCGTACCCCCCCCAGCCCCCGCATGTACGCGTCGAACCCCCCCGTGTATGTACACCCGAGTACGTGTCGAACCCCCCCGTGTATGTACACCCGAGTACGTGTCGAACTGTACGTGTCGAACCCCCCGTGTATGTACACCCGAGTACGTGTCGAACCCCCCCCGTGTATGTACACCCGAGTACGTGTCGAACCCCCCCGTTTATGTACACCCGAGTACGTGTCGAACCCCCCCGTGTATGTACACCCGAGTACGTGTCGAACTGTACGTGTCGAACCCCCCCGTGTATGTACACCCGAGTACGTGTCGAACTGTACGTGTCGAACCCCCCCGTGTATGTACACCCGAGTACGTGTCGAACCCCCCGTGTATGTACACCCGAGTACGTGTCGAACCCCCCGTGTATGTACACCCGAGTACGTGTCGAACCCCCCGTGTATGTACACCCGAGTACGTGTCGAACTGTACGTGTCGAAACCCCCCGTGTATGTACACCCGAGTACGTTTGAGTCGTACCCCCACCCGTGTATGTACGGTGCGTACCCCGCGCTGGGGGTACGCACCGTACATACACGGGTGGGGGTACGACTCGAACGTACTCGGGTGTACATACACGGGGGGTTCGACACGTACAGTTCGACACGTACTCGTGTGTACATACACGGGGGGGTTCGACGCGTACATGCGGGGGCTGGGGGGGGTATGGCGCGTACATGCAGGGGGTGGGGGGGTTACGGCACGTACATGCGGGGGCTGGGGGGGGTACGGCGCTTACCGGGCCACCTACTCTGGTCGTTTCGCGCAGTACTTCGCTTTTCCGGCACTTTTTGGGTGCCGTAAAAATATTGCCGTCCGGACTGCTGTCGGTTCGAATCGTACTTCCTGGGTCGTGAAACGCTGCCTGGAAGCGTCCCGACGTCACGTCGCAGCATTCCCGGATCACATTCGTATGCATATTTTCGTCGGCCGGTGTTTTTTACGATTCGTACGGAAATGGTGTTTCCGTGCGAATCGTAATTCCATGTTTGTAATGTTTTACAACCGAGTACGAGTCGGACGGAGAATACGCTCCGACCGACGGTTCGTACCCGGTTTTTACCGGATCGTAATCGGCACCTAAATCTAAAAAAGCGGCTTCATGGTATGTTCTCAAATGCGGCAACGCTAAACCCCCTAGTGCTATAGGTAATTGCACCACAGTCAATTTTACCCTTGGAACTTTCTTGCCCCATACGAATTCCCTAAGTAGGGTTTCAATTTCCCTAAAATAGGATGGATTTATCTTGATCGGGACATTAGTAAACAGAAAAATAAGCAAAGGAAGAATGGACATTTTGATCAAAGAAACTCTGACCACTATCGAGAGAGGGAGTGATATCCATTGTTCCAATAGATTCTTAATCTTGTCCTTCATTCTTACATAGTTCAATTCGAATATCTGTTGGTACTGGTTAGATACATATATCCCAAGATATCTTATAGGGTCAGACTTAGTTGCTTGTATCTTCAAGCAAGATGGGAAAGAATTTGGTTTTATTGGCATTTATTTTATACCCGCCTATTTGTTCAAAATTCAAAAATTCCCTTAAAACTGTTTCAAGATTCTCTTTATCGGGAGTCAGGTATAAAATAATGTAATCTGCGAAAAGTTTCAACTTGGCCATGCCCGGGATCGGTGGTTGAATAGCAGCATTATTTCGTATTTTGATTACCAAAGGCTCTATAAAAAAAGTAAAAAGCAATGGAGAAAGCGGACAGCCCTGCCTGGTTCCGTGGTTAATTTTTATGGTTCCTGCATGGCTTGAATTTATTACTACCAGAGCCGTGGCCCCCTGGTAGATATTACGTAGCATATTAACTACCTGGGCAGGAAAACCAAACCGGCCAAGGGTAACAAACAAGGGGGCATATTATCAAGCTCTGCGTTAAAATTATCGCCGCTTTAGCGGCAGAAAACTGCCGCTAAAGCGGCGATAATGGGATTGATAATATGCTGCAGAGAATTCCCATAGAAGCCCATGTTGACACCAAAACGTGGGCTTCTATGGGAATTCTCAAGGGCATATTATCAAGCCCATTATCGCTGCTTTAGAGGCAGTTTTCTGCCGCTAAAGCGGCGATAATTTTAACGCTGTTTCTTGATAATATGCCCCAGGGCTCTCCAGTTTACGAGGTCAAAAGCTTTCTCCGCATCGACCATTAGAATACTTGCCGGGATAAAATTTGTGTTAAAATAATCCAAGGCATGTATTAAAAACTGGGTATTGGTCGTCATTGATCTACCTGCTATGAAGCCAGTCTGATCTCTATGGATTCTCTCTTGGGCGGCAAGTAAAAAACGTTCTGCCCTTACTTTCATCAGGATTTTATAGTCTGAATTCAAAAGACTAATGGGCCTATATGAATTCACGTCTACCGTTTTTTAATCTTTTTTTTACAAAGGAGACAATTATCGCTTCTTTAAAATCTGCTGGAACAGCACCACCCTTTTTTAACAAAGTTAAATAATTTTTTAAGGGAGTAATTAATTCATTTAAAAAGACTTTATAAAACTCGATAGGGAAGCCATCCTGCCCACAAGCTTTTGCCCCAGCTGTTATTTTAACAGCTGCCGAGATCTCGGCGGATTCTACTTCTGAATTTAGTTTGCTGATCCAATTAGCTGACAGTTTGGGGACATTCATTTTTATGAAATACTCCTGGATCGTCTACTCCTCCACTAAATATTCAGTAGAGTAAAGCTGGCGAAAGTGGTCAACAAAAATCTGTGGAATATTGCTGCCATTAACTACTTCTCGCCCAGTCCGGGGGATTTACAATTTTAGATACTATAGCTGATTCTTGTTTTTTCCTTGTAGAATTTGCCAAGAATTTGCCAATTAACTGACTTTCTTCAAAGACCCTTTGTTGAAATATTTGTGAGTTGCAGACCTCTTCTAAAATGAAAAAATCCCTCAACGCTGTTCTTGCCTACTCATATTGATTTGGGAGAAGCTGAAGTTTAAGAACGTATTCATGATCCACATCATCTTGCAATTTAGCTATCTTAGCCCTCCAGGTATTGGACTTGTGGAAATTTAGCTCGCAAACTGAACATTATCTGCGCCATCTTGCCCCTCCCCAGCACCACGCACCAGCGAATGCACGGCCGCCATTTTAGGCACCCCGCTCTCTCCCCGCTCACTCTCGACCGCCAGCGTTTTCCCTTGGCGCTGCAAGCATCCCCCGCGCGCCGGCCACCCCCGCTCTCTCATACAGGCCATAAACCCTCTCCTTCTGCGCGACCCTGCTACGGAACCACTTCCAATCGACAACCCATACATGGTCATGCCTCTCCTTTGATAACCCCCCCTTCCTCTGCGCCCCATTGTCTGAACTGGTCCCAGGCCATCGCCTAGCCCTGCGGATGCAGTTTATTGCCCCTACTGTAAGGGAAACACCCCACATCAAAGGGATTACAGTAGAATCAAAGCCCCTACCCCCTGAGACCCGGCCGGTTGCACACACCCCCGGGAATTAGCGGAATTCCCTGCTGCGCGATAGCCATCTCCCACTGCGGGTAGGGTGGGAACCTCTACTGTAACCATGTGTGGGATCGGATCTGAGCCGGGGCTTCAGGGGATATTTCCCCGCACATCAAGGGAATCTCAAGAATGTACTATATGTAATAAAGCAATAAACCAGTGTATAAGAGACCAGGTCTCAGAGATGCAGTTAGAGCACCTCGTGACGATACCTTGCTGTCTGATCTGATGTGTTCTGCTCCGACGGAATAAAACTTTGTTTCCTGCCTTCCAGTCTCCGGCGCCTGCCTCTTTTATTGGTAAATCATCGAGTGGTATGAGAGGCGATTACCGCCGGGCAAATCCTTGAAAGATTATCGACTGAAACTGCCGCTACCATTTAACAATTGGCGTCCCAAACGTGGGGCCCATCAGCGACACGTGGATCCAGTGGGAGAGGTCCCGACGACAGAGTGAACGACTGCAACGATCGGGAGAGCTCCTGCCCAATAGACCCTCGTCTGGCAGCCGATCATCCGAACTTCACTGGTTCCGAGCAGACCTCTCTCGAGTGATCTACGGTCCTGACTGGGAACCATCAGGAGTGCCGCGGCAAATACGCAGAATAGAGGACGATCGGGCGCTGGAGGCGGAAGACGAGAAACTGTCCATGCGGTCCGGGTAAGGTCGTGAAATACGACAAAAGTGCGAAATAATTGATTGATTGTTTGAATACTAGTATTGCTCATTGATTGTTCTTTTTGAGATATTCGCTGTCTACAAACGGGGAGGAGTAGGAATACTCTCTCTCTCTCCCTTTGCAGATAGTGAAGGGTAGGTAACGCAGACTTTTGTCCCCGTTGAAACCCGTCGTGCCTATCTTTATCTCCCCATTGATTGATTGTCCGAACATTGATTGTTTTGAAGAATAGTGCTTTTGAGATATTCTCTGTTTGCAAATAACGTAGAATAGGAATATTCTGTCTAGTCTTTGCAAATAGTGAAGGGTAGGTAACGCAGACTTTTGTCCCCGTTGAAACCCGTCGTGCCTATCTTTATCTCCCCATTGATTGATTGATTGATTGTCCGAACACTAGTTGTTCGATATTGGTTCTTTGGAGGTATTCTCTGCTTACAAATAACGAAGAATAGAGATATTCTGTCTAGTCTTTGCAAGCAGTGAAAAGATAGGTAGTGCTGACTTTTGTCCCCGTTGAAACCCGTCATGCCTATCTTCTCCCCACTGATTGGTAGTTGGTTCTGCCCGGACCGCTTATTAGAGGTGAACCATCCGGCTCCACTGGAGGGCACCCCTAATAAGGACATGTTCACTAAATATGGACTAGTCGCCGTAGCTTATAGCAAGCTGTGGCATAAATATACCAAGAAGGACCCCGAAAGTCAGTGGCCACTGATGGGATCCTTCGACGACCATAAGATAGAAGCACTAGAAATAGCTCTGCGTAGCAATAAGACGACGCCTACTATGCTTGACAGTATCGGCATGTGGCGCAAAGAAGCAACGCAACGGAAAAAGAGGGAAGAAGTAAAAGCAGAAAAGGAATTACGAAAGGCAGCTCACCTTGCCGCTAAAAAGTTAGAAGAAGACATAAAAGAGAGAAGGGAAACTAAACTAAGACAGGAGCCCGAAACCTCAGGCCAGTACGCTGTTAGGACCCCTTCTCTGCTCTACCCTGTATTGTCCTCCAAGCAGCAAACGAATGACGAATTACTGTTAGGTCCCCCGACCATTTACATGCCCCCTCCGTATGCACCCTCCCAATCGGTAGTGCAACACCCACAACCCCCGAACACGAACGAAAGCAGTACAGGGGCCTCGGCCCTCACGGCCTCCGCGCCGGCTGAGCCTCTTGTACTGAACCTAACGTCGACTACAACGTTAGACGACCATGAGATAGGAAAGAAAGAGTCCACCAGAATGAATCGGTTAACTAAAGATGAACGAGCAGGAATTGACAAGATAGTAGGGACGCTGGTGGAGCGAAAAGAAAGTGAGGAGTATATAACGGACGTGTATAAATCGTATGCCGACAGCCGCAGACGACACTTCGTCGTACGGCTCTGTTATCGCACCCTGAATACATATGAGAATAGGTACCACGATAAAGGTCCCGAAGGCCTAGCGGCCCTATATAGGAAGGTAGACATTGGGGAAGAAAGAGAGGGCGATGTAACGAACCTCTTCACTCGTACACTCGAGGTCTACCGACACCTTAAAGAACATGGACAGACAACCACAACGGAAACCCCCATGGCAACTAAGCCCCAGGGAGGAAGGGCCGATGCCATGATGCCCATTAAAGAAGCTGCCCCCTACTGGGTCCCCCCACGGGGTCAGGGAACACACGACGACATCAACCACCAAGATGCGAAGGGAAGGGTTGTATATAACTGGGTCTACCAGCCGTGGGACCGGCAAGATATTTTGACCTTTAGAAAGACCCTACCCGACTTGAGAAAGAACCCGACTGCCTTCTACACTGAATTAGGCACAGCCTTAGGCTCAACGATAATGACGTTAGCAGATATCGACTTGTTCTTTGGGCTATGTTTGCCGGCTGATGTGTGGAAACAAATCCGGAAGGTTGACCACGCTGAGCCGTTCGGATATACCTGGGTACAACTCGATACCATAGATAAACAGCGAGAGCCAGGACAGAAACCCCCGAAAGCCATCTTAGAGCTCCCAGACAAGATTGTACAAAAACTGAAGACTCTAATCCCAGAAAGAAAGGTAGACTGGTCGATAGTGACAGCTTGCCGCCAGAAACCCCAGGAAGATGTGTCTGAATACTTCTCCCGATTCGAGACTGTGTTTTACGATTACAGTGGCCAAGACATGACCACCGCAACCGGACACCACCTCTTTGTCCAGAATTATGTAAAGGGTCTGTCGCCAGAAGTTTCCCAGAAGTTACAGACCAGCGAGAGTAGTTGGGCAGCCTCCAAACCCGCAGCAATTCTCCAGATGGCCCAATACTACGAAAACCAGAAGAACGAGAACGATAGGGCGTCAGAGAAGAAGAAAAAGGAATTAAAGGAGAGGGTGATGATAGCACAGTTGCAGGGGGTGACCATAGGAAGGGAACCCCCAAAAGAGAATTACCAACCAACCGCCCCTAGAAAGCTACCCCCTAGAGACCATACACCTACACCCTACAACGGACGGAGAGACTTAGATGGAAATCAATGTGCATTCTGTAGAGGGTTCGGACACTGGAAATCCCAGTGCCCGGTCCTTTTGGAACTGAACAAAAATAGGGACCCCAATAGACACAACCGGAAGTTTGTTGATACCCACCATCAACGTCACCACACTTGATTAGGATCACGTGCAATCGAGCAAACGCCATTTTTTCCGAATACGCTAACCAGATCGCTGATACGTACAACGCTCCAGCAAAATAGTATGGTCAAACATTTTTTAATAAATTACAAGTATAACAACATTCCGGCAAAATGAACAGGATAAAACACGTTTTAAAACAACTATTTACATAACAGTCTGCTGCAACCTCCATCCCAAAGCCTTAACGTCCACGTGACACCGTCCTCGCCTCTCCTTCCTCGAAATTGCAACATTGGCCTGTTTTGGGCGGTCCCTCTTAGTTGACTTTGGGCTATAAAAGCCATGCAAAAATCCATTGACATCAGTGGCGAGCGATTGTGCGAATAGGCCGGAGGCTATACGAAGCGCCGAAGTTCTGGCAACACCAAGGCGGAGCCCGCCACGCTGTGCGGGCCTTTCCGCTTTCTCTTCTTCTTTCTTCAATAAGGGCTGATGCCCTGGCGGGGGGAGGCGACGCGGACGGACCTCCCCCACCTCCCCAGGTGGAGGCTTGCCAGGCACCCCAACCGCCTTTGACTCGCCGGCCAGCTAAGCTGCACCCAACCGTCTTTGACTCGCCGGCCAGCTAAGCTGCACCCAGCCATCTTTTTCATCGGCCTGCTGAATTTCACCCTGGCACGCCGTGCGGATCTTCCCATTTGCTTCTTCCTTCGATAATGGAGGGTGCCCTGGCGGGGGGAGGCGACGCGGACGGACCTCCCCCACCTCCCCAGGTGGAGGCTCACCAGCAGATGAGGGCACCCCAAACCACACCTTTCACACGTCGGCCAGCTGAGCTGCGCCCTGCCACTTCATTCGCCGTTCGGCTGAGCCGGCACCCCTGCACGCGGCCGCCAGGCAACCACCCAAGCACCGGGTTCACCAGGACTGCCGCTAGCGCCCGACGTGAGGAGTGGGCCCCCGCAGCAAGGTAATCGGGGACCCACCCCGGTGGTGATACCATCCAAACTGCTGTCGTCACTGCTACTGGAATCACCCCGGTGGCAGCACCACCCGAACTGCTGCTGTTACTGCTGCTGGCTCCTCTCCGCTGACTGTACCGAAGAGCTGCTGCTACTGCTGCCCTTGAACTCCGGCGGTCGACCCCTCCGGTTCCAGGCCTGGCCCACCGTGAGACAATTCTGGACTCGAAAGCTTGTTTGCTAGGGCATGGGCCCCACCCTTGACAGAATGCTCCCCTCAGCCTTGCAGAATTGGTTGGAGTCATTTGACATTCGACTCCTGCGGACTTCCGGTAAGGACAAAACCACCGCCATTGCTCTTTTGCCCCCCGGGCGGCAGCCGCCTTGCCTCCGCTTGGTGCAGTGAGAAAGTAAAGCGTCGGCGGAAGAACCCGCCTGCTGCCCCGCCCTAAGAACAAACCGTGGCTTTGCTACAAGGTTGCAGTGACGCCATGCTGACGCAAAATTGACGCTAACGAAAGTTCTCGAACTACCGAAAGGAATTCTGGTTCAACTGCTAATTCATGGAAAGACTTAGACTGTGCACTGGCCCGACCCCGCCCCAAGATGGCACTGATGTAGGAGTGGCCTATAACTCCTTGTGGCGTTCCAGCCACGTGACATTTGTGTTAAAAAGACATATATATATATATGTATGCGATGCTTTCACACATGATGGTGGGGGAAAGGGGGAAACCGATTTTTATGTTAATCCAGTGTTGCTCATGTTGCTCGGCGCCTCTCACACCGTGGCCGGTCTGTGGCAGCTGTAGGCCCGTATTTCCATACTGACATTGTTTTAAATAAAGGGCTTCTTAAAAAGGAATTACGAACTCAGTGTCATGACTAATCATCTAGGTTGTTGAAGGTTTTTCTTTTGAATAAATGATTGTTACTCCTAAGCGAAAGCATACAGATAATACAGACACCATTTGCCTAAAAATCTTTTTGTTTAACGGAATTTGTACCCATCACGCCTGCCCTTTTTCCAAGAATTGTCAAATCAATAATGAACTATAACTTAAGGTATATGTCGCATGCAAGGTATGGTATCCTGCACCATAATACACGACCAATTGAGAAATATATGCACGACCAGGGAACGCGAATTTAGGAGATGAGTGAACTAAAGCATCTTTACCTCGAACTAAAGAATAATGGGTCAGTGGTATTACCCAACCCTGCGGCTAGCCTGGTACATGGTAGGTAGAACCTTTCGTGTCTGCGCGCGCTGGGGTATTTTGAATACTGCACCTCCCCTCCCCTCCTATTTCCCCTCTATAGGTCACGACGAAGTTCCGACTGAAGAGTGGAGTGGACATGGACCGCACCAAGTTCAATATCAGGGAAAACATAGACAAACGTTGTGAGATAGTGTGTAAAATTACAGACCACCATTGAGAACAAGAAAAACTGTATGATATGATTGTGCGTGTGTACTACGATTATACGATATGAATGTGAATGCATTTCATGTTCGGATCACTTGAAGAGAGCGTCATTGTATGATCGAAGTGTGCGTCCACCGATCAAAGGGAGGAGAATAAAAGGGTCAGACAACCCATAAGATAAACTACAAAATACTAAAGGTACGCAGCGTGCATAGGAATAGAGGACAGGAAAGGAGAGGTCCCCGTGCTCGACGCAACCCTGAGTCTCCGTCTTGTTGCATGAACTGTCATACCCTATCCGGCATTTGTGTGTACATGATCACCGAATTTATGTCTTTTCCCCGCTTGTGTTTTCTTACATGGAACAGACCCATGCTACTCCATGTTGTGTGTGCACCAAGTGGCCTATTATCTTACCCATCTCTCTCTCTCTCGTTTTGTGTCGTATGTATGCCAAAATAGCCTACTTGATGCACACGCCTCTCTCTCTCTCTCTCTCTCTCTCTCTCTCTCTCTCTCTCTCTCCCTCTCTCCCCCTCCCTCGCAAAAGGCTCTCTCTTGCCCTCTTTTCTTCTTGAATAAATTAACGACATACACCCCTTTGGTAAGTGTATAATTGGCCTGAACACAGTGGTGTTCGAACAAATTGACAGAAACAAAAACGACCATACTTTACCACGTTACTACCTCTCCTTTTTACAAACATTAAGCCTAATCGGCTGAGAAGGAAAGGACAGGTAAGACGACTGATGTCTCCCAATCTGACCCACAACACGGGGACTATATGTCAGTGGTTTTTGTTCTTAAAGGACACCATCTCCACCACCCAGAATTACCCCTGACCAATTAGCCCGAAATAGAATGTCTAAAGCACCCTGTTCTCCCAAAGATAACTCCAGCCCTATACTAGCCGTCTCAGAGTATCTCGAACAAAACAGCTGATGGCCCCTGTTTTTAACTGATAAAGGGTCACCTACTGTATGAAAAGGATACTCGTGAACGCATGACCATAGCACCTCGCACTTACGGATATTACCAAACCTTGCATTATAGGGCGCAGAAACTGACACCTAGAAGGCCAGACGATGGATAGGGACACCCACAGAACCCTGCACCACAGCAGCAATTAATAGATTAGTAACACGCACATTAACATCAGAGTTAATAGACACCAATCATATAGTAACAGATAAGAGCATTTCCGCAACTACTCAGTGGTTGGGAGAGAGAATGAAGTATGTAAATGTCTTCCCTGCCAAGATCTTTAAGACTTTCGTTTCTTATAACCTATTCAAGGATAACCTGCAGACATCGGAAGAGAGGGGTCGGATGTGACGCACAGTCTGGCTGCGGATCATAAAACATCTATGACATCGACCAAGGGGGAAGCGACGAAGCAACAAGAGTGTGAGACGAGGCACCATTATCAGAACGATGAGCGCGAAGGGCTACATCGAGGCCCCTGCTCACTGACCAGCGTGCCTGAAGTCTTAACCCGTCGGGCCCGATTGATGGGCCCAGTGCCGAAAAGATTCTGCTCTCCTTGGTCCGCATTTTTGATCTAATCCCATGCCACCCCATTCTCTCTTCCTCTTTCATTTGGACTATGACTTTGACCTACTACCGAGGAACAAAAGGCCGGCACCCTGTCTCAAAGGTACCTGTGGTGAACTGTGTTAAGGAACAGGACTATGATCAAAGAACAGTGAGTGGTCACACCCTGCCACGTGAAGAAATCGGATTTGAACTGGACCTTAGTTCCACCGCCGGTGCTCAACAGTGCCAACGAAAGAAGAACAACAATGAGAGCTTACCAGTGATAGCTCTTTATAAACAAGGACACTGGAAAGAAGAACCCATGTCAAAGTCGAAAATCCTCTCCCAACCACCTTATTATATTAACTATCTTCTCATCAAGTTTTCATGATGTTGCATCAATCACTTCCGACTGTACACTGAGAAGTTAAGAAAATGTAACTTTGTATAGTAACATTCATACAACACCAGCCATGTACACAACTATACTGCAACTTTGAATGTACTTCCTCCTCGCCTACTTTATCAAACTGTATGAGACAATGTACAAATGTGTCAGATTACTCCTGCCTACCCTAAAACGACTCTGTATCTTTAAAATGTGTGACGAACATTGACGATACTGTAACTGAAAGGCTAACAAAGGCGAATATTGGCCGGACAAGCTGGCGAGATATGTTAAAAGGGAGGACTGTGGAAATTTAGCTCGCAAACTGAACATTATCTGCGCCATCTTGCCCCTCCCCAGCACCACGCACCAGCGAATGCACGGCCGCCATTTTAGGCGCCCCGCTCTCTCCCCGCTCACTCTCGACCGCCAGCGTTTTCCCTTGGCGCTGCAAGCATCCCCCGCGCGCCGGCCACCCCCGCTCTCTCATACAGGCCATAAACCCTCTCCTTCTGCGCGACCCTGCTACGGAACCACTTCCAATCGACAACCCATACATGGTCATGCCTCTCCTTTGATAACCCCCCCTTCCTCTGCGCCCCATTGTCTGAACTGGTCCCAGGCCATCGCCTAGCCCTGCGGATGCAGTTTATTGCCCCTACTGTAAGGGAAACACCCCACATCAAAGGGATTACAGTAGAATCAAAGCCCCTACCCCCTGAGACCCGGCCGGTTGCACACACCCCCGGGAATTAGCGGAATTCCCTGCTGCGCGATAGCCATCTCCCACTGCGGGTAGGGTGGGAACCTCTACTGTAACCATGTGTGGGATCGGATCTGAGCCGGGGCTTCAGGGGATATTTCCCCGCACATCAAGGGAATCTCAAGAATGTACTATATGTAATAAAGCAATAAACCAGTGTATAAGAGACCAGGTCTCAGAGATGCAGTTAGAGCACCTCGTGACGATACCTTGCTGTCTGATCTGATGTGTTCTGCTCCGACGGAATAAAACTTTGTTTCCTGCCTTCCAGTCTCCGGCGCCTGCCTCTTTTATTGGTAAATCATCGAGTGGTATGAGAGGCGATTACCGCCGGGCAAATCCTTGAAAGATTATCGACTGAAACTGCCGCTACCATTTAACAGACTGGGCGGCCCTAAAGGCTATTATCTGTCCACGGGCTGCTGCCTTAAACCGCCCCCCACACTGAGAAGGGGGCTGCCGTATTCTCATTGATCTGGAAATATTCCAAGATCCACTCTCTAAACCTTTTTACCAAGTCCTCATCTTGCAAGAGGAGACGATCCAGCTGCCACCTGGGCCGCTCCCTACTTCCTCCCCCGAGCACAATTTCTACCATAACATAAGCATGGTCTGAAAAAGGGTTACCTCCAATGCCAGCGTCTTGAATCTGGAGGGATCTGGAGGTAAGGAAGAAATCTATTTGAGACACCGTCTGAAAACGCTGCAAGTAGCAGGTATAAAATTCCGTGTCTGGATTGATTTCCCACCACGGATCCACCTGTTGGTACTTTTGTCTAATGGCTTCCACTGATTTTTTTGTATTTGGTTTTAGTTTTTTTTTTTGTTTTGTTTGAAGTGTCTTTCCTTACGTCCTGAATAAAGTTAAAATCCCTTCCAAAAATCACCTGCCCGGGGGATCCTCTCAATAAATCATTGATTTGGACCAGGGGTACAATATCATCCGAAACAGGGCCATAGTAATTTATAAAATTCAACATTTTCCCCTGTAACCTAGTTACCACCCACATCCATCTCCCATGTGTGTCCCTATGCACTTGTAAAAATTCCAAGGGAAGTTTACTCAAGAAATAGATTGCTACTCCTCTCACCGCAAGGCCTGAGGATGCAAAAAATACTTTTGAAAATACTTTGGGTATAAATAGTTTAGGAGAATTAGATTTCAGATGTGTCTCCTGAAGCAATAGAACTTGGGGATTTAGTGATGTTAGCCATCTAATAAGAGCGCCATACTTCTTTTTGTTTAGCATTCCGTTAGCATTGACTGATAGGATCTTGCATTTACTGGTTTCTATGATTGACTCTAACTTGTGTGTTTTCTGTACCTTCTGCTCGTACTCTTTTTTCTGCTGTGAACCCTACCTTAAACCCTCTCTTCCCACCCCAAAAGAAAAAGACCCACCCCTCGAAATGTGGAGGAACCCCTACCAACCACACTATCCACATTTCGCCCCTCCCATCTGACCTCTTGGGTGTCATGAAATTACACCCTAAGTGACCCCGCTGGCCCTGGGACCATCAGCAATACTTTAAAACCAAACCAAAGGCTAGTTAGCCCAACTTATATTAAAGGAGAGGGCGCCCTTAACGTTTCCAAATGGTAAATCTAAATATATACCAATGTTTAAGCGCTAGACCCTACCGAAATCTTCCTTAATAATGCCTGGACCTCTTCTAAATCAGAAAACAGAAAGAACTTCCCTTTGACTACAACTCTCAATTTCGACTGCTAAGCGATTGATGCTTGAGCGCCATGAGCTTTAAACAAATGGAGAATCTTAACAAATTATTTTCTTCTTCGCGCAGCAGCGGCAGTCATGTCAGAAAATATACGACCCTTAGTAGTCTCATTTACAGAGAACTGCCTCTGCTTGATCGCTCTTGTCAAGATTCTCTCCTTGATACAAAAGTCTGCGAAATTCAACAAGATTGTTCTTGGTATTGTGGAATTGGGAAAAGGTTGTGCTTGGACTCGATGAGCTCTTGTAATGGTGACTCAAACTTAGGAAGAACATTCTGTTTTATAAATGAGTTGGCCCATTGGAGGGGTTGGGAGCCTTCGATACATTCGGTAACCCCAACAATTCGGAGGTTAGACCTCCGAGAATGGTTTTCAAGCTCCTCCAGTTTATTCTCGAGGTAGCTTTTGCTTTTCGCCGCCTCTTTGGCCTCTCCCATAACCATATTCATTTGGTCCTCGAACACAGAAATTCTGGCTTCCGCCTCCTGAAGTCTGATGGGAAAACCTGTCATCGCTTCTTCAATCTTCAGCATGCCTCTAATATCTCGCTGATAGACGCCCATAGTCTCCATATTTTGGCTGGAGTTACTTTGCAGATCATCAGCACCAATACTCGTACTTCCCACCTTAGGATCTGCCTGAGCCGTCTCCGGCATAGCAGCTTTAGGCAATACTTGCCCTTGAGATCCCAGTTGAAGTTGGGGTTGAGATTGCAACTGAAGCTGTGGTGACATCAAGTTCAAAGAAGTATCAAACATGGTCCTTCTATCTTTATCTGTTGCATCTTGAGTCTGGGATGGATTTAGCCTAGACATAGTTTTTTCCACTGAGCTCGAGGATGTTAAAAGTGTTGGGGGGCCACCAAGACTTGTACTTGAGTTTGATCTTGCTGTGGCAGCTGGACTCCTAAATGATCAGTTTTAGAGTTTCATTGAATTACTCCCTGGTCTTTAGGAACCAGGTCTGCTAGTAATCCTGGAGAGACCGATCATGACCCCAGTGATGAGGCGTTAGATGTTTTGGAAGCTGAACCTGGGATTAAAGAGGAAGGTTGTGGAGTGTTTTTCTTCATAAACAATGGAAATTCCTTCACCTCTTTTAAACCTTTCTTCAGGCCATCTAGTGCTGTGCTGCCCTGTAGAGACCTGGTTGATACAGCAGCAGCAGCTTCTATCAACTCCGGTGTGGCGTTTGCCTGGTTCGCCTGGTCAACCACTAATTCCCCCCGCTCCTCGCGTTGTAGAGAGACGCTGGTGGGGGCAGCTCCTCCTCCGAACTCTTGAGGGTGCTATCAAGACCGGGGAAGCTAGAGTTGTTTTCCTTATCCTTATTAGCCCGGAGTGCGGCTTTTTTTGCCAAAGCTAGGCGTGTTTTTGCTTTGAGGCGGGCCGCAGAATCTGCTTTACAAGATTTGCTAGCAGCATTTACATCCTTCTGGGGTTTACCCATTTTATCCCCATCTTACTCTCTGTATTCTCTGTATCTCTATATGTCTTCTTTCTTTGATTTTGTCTCTCCTTCTCTTTTTTCCCTCTTTTGCTCCTTCCCGTATCTATTGTTTCATTTAGCTTCACTTGGACTTCACTTACCTGTTTTCTATAATTAATATGACAAGTTTTTCAATTCCATTGAACTTGTAGCACGTGACGCTGCTTGGCCGAAATAAACGAGGTGTGCGATAATACAATATCATTTTCCAGGCTGCAACCACCATTGGCAAAATGTACAAAAATTCTTCAAAAAAAACTCTTTGAAGGTTAATGCTGGAAAAAACGAAATCTTGCTTTTCAGTGTCAGTAGTCCTAAGTGGTGTTCCAAAACGTGGCTGAAAAAACTTGGTTCCACACCATCTCCCACTTTTTGAGCAGTAAACTTGGCTGTTCAGTTTGACATTGGTCTTTCATTTGCATCACATATCACTACAGTAGATTCTAAGTGCTTAGTGATGATATGGGCCATTCAAAAAATTCTTCCTTGTCTGATCTGGCCCTTTCTGCTTGTAAAAGCATGGTCCGGGCTCTTATGTCATCTTGCATAGACTATGTAAATGCCCTCAATATAGTTTGGAAGCTTACCTACAGCATATGCTCCAAGTGGTACGGACTGCAGCGGCATGAGTCATTCCAAACCTTTCTCGGAGTACCTTGGTGAAGTCTCCTCTTCTGTTGCTTCACAGGCTTCCCATCAGTCAAAGATCCATCTTCAAGGCTCTCTGTCTTGCTTTTAGAGCCAAAATAGGCAAGCCCTTCACATATCTGTCCAGAAGATCTGTCTTTATTTGCCTCTATTCATTGGGAGCTCCTGCATGTCCCAAAATTCAGATGTTGGAATTCGCTACCTGTCTTGTTGAATATGGTGCCTGATCTGATTACTTCTTTTTCAGAAAGTCTCTAAGAACTTTGCTGTTTCGACATCTATAATGTGCCCTTTTCGATGAGTCTTCAGCAGCTATATTGTGCCTTCTTGATGAACTTAGTCTAGAGCCAGGACATCCCTTGCTTGGGGTAACAACACGCTTTAGAAATATCATTCACTCATTCATTATTCAGTCATTCATTCCTGTACTGGGCATTAACACCCACACACACACCTGGTGACACAAGATAAGCATTGTGTATGTAGATAGAAAATTGGGTGCAGTTATTATTCTGAAATATTTTAATAATTATTCCTATCATATTTTATCTGTTCTCACAAATCAGCACTTTACATGTCTGTAATGTGAACAGGTGGACACATCAGGAAGAGATTGAAGATTTCCAGAACCTGGATGTGTCTGCATTTCACTAATAGGGGGAATGGTCCTAGGCTCGAATGGAGACAATGGCCGACCCCTGTTTTATATACCAGTGATTAGAAAAAAGTACAGATTGCCACAAAACTACGTTGTCAACCTGAATAGCTCTTACAGGTGCAAACACGCCCACATGTTCAGGCAACCAGAATGAAGGTTCCTTTATAGATCAAAACATACTCTGTTTAGATGAGTATCTCTAGACATCCTTTACTACTCAAAGAAATATCCCAGGTATCGTTGTCTACAGGACGCCTTCATAAACAGTTTTTATAGTGCTATTATTTTATTTAGCCCTGTAGTACAAATGTGAGTAATTGGAGTGTGTCCTACGAATGTCTGTCAGAAGTAAGAGTTTGGTGGGCTGAATTGCAGAAAGTCAAGATGTACTTTGGTGCCTTTCTTAGAGAAATAAAAAGGGGGGAAATTGTCTTTTGGTGACCTCATAACAGGATACACTAGGAAAAGGTTATTGATATGACATTTTTTTCAGGACAATCACTGCAGTAACGCATATGAATCTGTGTAGTATTTTAAGGGCAAATTTATGGGTGCCTAGTAGGCACCTAACCCTATGATTAAAGTGCACCATTGTGAATTTTGACTAGCGGTTCCCATAGTCTTCTTTACAGCCACAATATGAGAATAGATTATTTTTTATATAGCGCTTCATTGCCTTTCTGCTGTGTCAATGTCCTGTACATATTAGCTGCTTTGATTATCCAGTTTAATGGTACTAAATCGGCTGGTCTCAGACAGGATGAAAGGCTAAGTAGGCCTTGATGGGATTCAAACTTACTTCCTGCAGATCAAAGCATATGTCACGAATAAGCGTTTACCACACTGAGCCATCATGTGTCATTTAGACCCATCAAATATTTGGCTCAAATTAAGGCTCTGATTTACTATGCTTTTGCATCAGGTTGTGTCACTTTTGTGGCACGCACCGATCGCAAAATCATTTTGGGCATTTACTAAGCCATACATAGCCACTTTGCATTGTCTTGTGTGGTTTAGTAAATACAATGTATTGCATTGCAGTGCATAGTGCTGCCTTGTGTTACTTTGTGTTTGGTAGACATAACGTAGGTGGAGCATGAGTGTTCCCATGCATCCATCCATGTATTTCGATGCAAACCCAGATATACAAAGACTTGTAAACCTGGGTTTGCATAAAAATGGTGTGCCTACCGGACAGAAGTGTAACAAGGAGAAATATCTTTATTTCTCCTTGTTACTTTCTCTTTCCATGTGTGCTTCATTATGCAGAACATATACAAAGAGCAATATGCCTTAGTATTGTTTTTGTGCAGAAAGGCATCCCGTTCTGCTCAAAAACAATGCTGCCCTGCACTATGGTGCAAGAGTGTTGCACTGGCCCCATGCAGCACACACGGGGAACAACCTTTACAACGCAACTTTTACAACGCACTACACTTACAACGCATTTTTTACAACGCAACATCCACTACAACGCATGCCATTACATCGCAGAACACTACAACGCATTTTTAAAAACTACCTTTACAACGCATTCCATTACATCGCATACTACCTTTACAACGCATACCATTACAACGCATAATATTATATTAAAACCCCTACACTATCCAACACTTACCCTACTGTTGCACCCCCTGGAGTTAGAATAGTAATTTTTACCCCTATACTATCCAACACTTACCCTACTGTTGCACCCTCTGGAGTAAGAATAGTAATTTTTACCCCTATACTATCCAACAATTACCCTACTGTTGCACCCCCTGGAGTAAGATTAGTAATGTTTACCCCTATACTATCCAATACTTACCTCAAATGCAATGTAATATTATGCGTTGTAATGGTATGCGTTGTAAAGGTAGTATGCGATGTAATGGAATGCGTTGTAAAGGTAGTTTTTAAAAATGCGTTGTAGTGTCCTGCGATGTAATGGCATGCGTTGTAGTGGATGTTGCGTTGTAAAAAATGCGTTGTAAGTGCATGCGTTGTAAAAGTGTGCATTGTAACGACGTACATCCGTCACACACTGTCCTCTACCGCGAAGAGAGCAGAAATGCTCCATATTTTTGCAAAAATGGGCCATTCCTGCTTGCTTTCTTTCATGCAAAACAGCGTAGCAAGTTCCTTTACTGTCCCCTAAGTTTGGCCCGAGTCTCAACAGTGTTTAGTGGAAACCCTCTGGATTCCTCATCCAGTAGTTAGAGGCACTGAAAACTGACCTGTAATTCCTCCCATCTAAATCAGATGGCGGAATCACACGTCTACCTCCGACGGCACTTACTGTGCAGGGACATCAGAGGGGTTTAATCAGGGCGGAGACAGAGTATTCTCCCACGCGATTAAACCTATGGTCTGCTTGCATCTGAATCGGGCTGGCAGACCATTATCTTGGTGGTATAGATACTCCATCACTATAGCAATGGAGTATCTATACAGTCAAGATATAAATCGGCCCCCAAGGTTCTGCACTAATAAGAGACAGAGAACCTGATGGACTGCAACTCCCGCAACTCACTGAGCATTACTTGCGTTTTGGTAACGATCAATCCTGTGAGACTCACAGGAATGATTAGTGGAACCCAAACTCTCTATCATCATGACAGGCACACTCATGAACACTAGGAATATATTTTCAAGATTTATTAAATCCAAATCCTAACCTTGTGCACACAATATGAATAGTAGGTAGAAATAAGATAGTGGCAAGGATATTTGTTAACAGTCAGAACAGTTAACATTATGGTGGTATTTCAAGATTTCTATGCATCGATATTCCCAACCTCTCCCTTCCCTCAGCTAACTTAGCTACAATTACATCAAGTTACATAGATGGTGCATATCATTCTTTTTCTGAACAATAGAAGCAGTGTTCAATAAAGAGACAGCATGTGCTGTTCTTGTCACCGCTTCTTGGCGGCAATGTTGTCCTTGAGCTAGCAGATAGGCTGGTTGGAGGACTTGATATGCCTCCACTTTGGCCTTCAGCTGGAAAACTGTTTACAGCCACCGGGGGACCCTCCGCCTAGAGTAACTGGACTGAAGCTCCTCTCTATCTAATTATGCACTGATGCAGTTTATATACTCCATTGTTGAACATTTTCTGTTTGGGAGTAATAACTAGAAAATCAAAATATCTAGCCATGCTTGTTTAAGCAATAATAATATTTGAGTAATCTGGATGATCACATTACAATGAAACAAAGATTTGAGTGAGATTGGTAACTGTATTTATATTTGAAACATACACCTGAATAAATGATCATGCTAAATCCTATAGGGGGATGCCTAAATGGAAATATAGAGATTATATCAGGAGGAATAGACCAGGAAGAGCTGGACCACAGGAATCAGCATCAAGAGGACTAATGTGAGGATAACATCTAAGATGACCAAGAGAAACAGGAGGAGCAGGAATAAGACTACTTCTAGGAGGGCCAACAACAAGACACGTGCTAGGATGACCTTGAAAAGGACCAGCTCCTGGAAGAGCTCCATGAACAGGTGGATCATAAGCATTAGAAGGGTGATCAGTAGGGTTAGCACCATGGTAGCCTGGAGGATGAGGATAAGGGTCAGGAGGACCAGCAAGAGGAGGACTAGGGCTTCCAGAGCAAGGAGAAAGACCAGGAGTATATGAAACAGAACCAAAAGGATAAGGGACATGACCAGGATCTAGAAGAGGATCAAAGCCACAAGCACCAACACCAAGATGATCTGAAGACTAGAGTCTGGAGTTCCAGAAAGAAAAACACAACAAGGTCTAAAAAAACTGCAAGAAGACCAGAAGGCAAACCAGGATGATGAAGAGGAGAATAAACAGAACTAGAAGGAGGAGGCTCAGGAAGGGGAGGGTCAGGGGGACCAGGGCCCACAGGAATGGGCCGGGAGGATGAAGATCAGGAGCTGAAGGAGCAGGACCAAGGCAGGCCTGGTGAATGATGATAGCCAGGAGGACCAGGACAAGGAGGACCAAGACAAGACCAGAGCATGGAAGCGGACGAGGAGGGGCACCAGGCAGACAGGCAAAGGGAGGATAAGAATGAGGAAGCCCAAAAGGAGGAGAAAGTGGAAAAGGGCAGAACCGAAAGCAGGATATGGACGAGGAGAAGGACCAGGAGTAAGAAAAGAAAGAAGACGGTAGAGATGGAACTGGCAATTATGAAGCTGGGCCACATGTATAAGGGCATGCCCTTGATTACAGAGGTCACACCTCTCAGAAACGATTCTTAGATGCTCTGCTTAGACAACAGCCCCATTAAGTCCATGGTCCTACCGTTTTCAGGCCACCTAAAGTACTGTTTAACCTCTTCCACTATCTTAAAAAGCACTCTTTTTGTTACCAACTAAGCAAACCAGAACAGATTCTTTATACCATTTTTCTGTGTGCCAATGTCCTTGGGGGAAGATTTTATCAAATACAATGGACATGCTGACTGTCATTGCCTCCGTTGCTCATGACAGCTCCTCTCAGGGCTCTGTACCGGATGTATGATGTTACAGCACAAACTATTACAATGCATACCTTTACAACACGGTTTTTACAACGCAACTTCCATTACAATGCATGCCATTACAATGCAAGCCATTACAACACATGTTCCATTACAATGAAAATGACTATTCTAACTCCGCCGGGTGCTTACCTCAGGGAAGGTGCTGGTCAGTGGATATGCGTTGTAATGGCATGCGTTGTAATGGCATGCATTGTGATGGAACTTGAGTTGTATTGACTGTGTTGTGAAGGCATTGCGTTGTAATGTCTGCGTCATAATGGATGTTTCCCTTCAGCACCTCATGTCCCCTATCTGACACACTTGTATACATTTTCTTAAATGTGACACAATGCAGTGCATGAATTAAAGTTCCTGTGCTATGTTGTGTCAAAGGGAGAGTGGAAAACAGCACATATCTACTTCTTTTCTCCAGCGCTGGCACACTTTAGGCTGCCAGGTGCCAATGGATATATCCTTGCACCACAGTGCAAGGGTATGGAAATTCTGTCAAGCATAGGTTTTGCTATAGAAGAGGACCCTTCCAGTACAAAAACTATACATTAATATGTTTCTCTCTTTGTATGTGCACAGTACAATGCAGCACTCGTGGAAAGATTAAAATGTATGGAGAAATCAAACATTTCTCTTCCGTTATGCCTGCCTCTAGGAGGTGTAAGGTTTTGGTGCAAATCCCTGTCTGTCTACAATTTTTAGTAGATAGGCATTTGCATCAAAACCCCTGGGTGGTTGCATAGGAAAGCCCATGTGCCACCCACAAAATGCCCCCTTGACACAAAGTACATAAAGTATTGCAAAGTTGCGCATAGCTGATTTGTGTTGTAAAGTAAATACCACCGCAACAGTTTGCAAATGAATAACTAATAAACACAACTGTTGTCAATAAATAATGAAGTAAATAAAAGCATAGCAATACATCTTTCTTAAGTTTACCAATCCCAGCATGAATCTACAAGGAGCTCCAATCGTGTTCTTTCAAAATCACTGCAGATTAAAGTACAAAATTGTTCACTTCTGTACTGAATTACTGTATCTGGTGCTAACATCTTGAGCTTTAAAAGAGTAGAGGGGTAGGAGTTGTGCGCACGTAGAAGACAGTCCATATGCACCCTAAAAATATCAAACTAATTGATATACATAACAATCATCAGAGCAGCCACTTACTGTTAAAGTAAGAATTTCCCGAAAAAACTGACTACAATAATATCGGTAAATAAACCATCAACAACTTTGTCCCTTTCAAAGGCAAATGCTTTGAGACCAAATAAGAAATTGGCTAACAATTATGGATAGCCATATGAACTTGATTGAAAAAGGAATTCAGATAGCGAATAAGAAGATACCATAAGTATTTAGGACCAAGCCCTGTACAGCCCCACCACATTCAGCCCATATTTACTAAGGCTTGGAACTGACGAAAATTGATGATAAACAATTAAAAATGACACAAAGCGTAGCAAGGTAATGCTATCCAGCGCAAAACATGCTGTGCCATGGAAAAGTGCAAAAAACAGCTTAGTGACACTTTGAGGCACTTGGCCTCAAGTCGGCCTTACTAAGATGCATCAGTGCCAAAGATTTGGACAAACAAAAAGCTGGATCTAATAGATAACCAGACCGGGATTTGCATAAAAAATTGCTGCATACTTGAGCAGTGGCGGCTGCAACAAACAAACAGTGGTGGGCTTGTAGAAGGTGGAGCAAGAGTGCGGGGGGCGGGGGGGAGATTTAATGATTTAAAAAACAGAGACACACCTGAAGCTGCCGTCCGCCTCCTGTGTCGTGTCTTCGTTCTTCCTAGTTCCAGCAGCCTCTGGGACAGCATCACAGACTCCCTGTGCAATCCCCTCGCTGCTTTCAGTCTATGAGAGCAGAGCCGGGATTGACCTGAGCGGGCTGGTTTGACGCTCCGCTCAGACACAGAAGCCAGGGCAGTTTCTCCAATGCAATGCAGCCAGGTTGGCGAAACCTAAGTGCGCATGTGTGTTTGGCCGGCCTACTACGGCCAGCCAAACACACTTTCCCACTTATAAGTGCACCAACCATTCCTCCCAAGGTCTCGGCCCCACCCCTCCCTACACCGCAGGCCCAGATGTTAAAATATTGTTTTATTTTCTGCTGCTGGCTCTGATTGAAGGGGGCGATACTCCTCTGCCATTGTACTTGAGACAGGCATACACAAGGGAAAACGCATTAATTCCTCCCAAAACACATGCATGTGGGCTGCAGAGCGTAGCACACATCCAGTGGCTGGAATCCTAACTTTTGAGTTAGTCTTCCCATAGAGTTTGTTCTGGAATGGTATGCTTCTAGTACAGATCCTTTGCTAGGCAGTGCTCACTCACCTCTGAACCATGGGCAGCCTTGTTAGTGCGCCAGCACTGAAGATGACACCCAAATTAGGCCAATTTTAGGAGCCATGGCTTTGCGCTCTGTGGTACAGGAGCGGCTGCTGCCAAAATAAACTGGTGGGCAGCGTGGGGAGCAAATAATATTAATAAAAACACTTGCGTCATGCTGCCAGCCGCATTGGTGAAGAAGTATGAGGAAGTCCATGGGCCACTCCCACTCAATCCAGACACTGCTCTCAGCATGAGAGCAGCACCAGGAATGGTCTGAGCGGCCTGGTTAGGCCCTCAGCAAGTAACTGGTAGCCATTGCAGTTTCTCCACCCGGCTGTACAATACAGCTAGGCTGGAGATGTCAAAGTGCGCATGATGGTTTGGCCGGCCTGAGATGGCCGATCAAACCATTATGCGCACTTTCAGTGCCCAACAACTCCTCCTCCCCATGGTGGCTGTCATTCAGGATGTCCAGCCCACCCCGCCCGTAACTCAGCAGCATCAGCTGTCAGAGACAAATAAAATGATAATACATTTATTTCACTATCATTTTATTTGACTTCTGCGGTGAGTGGCGCGACGCTCCTTCGCCAGTGCGGAAGAGCCACCGCTGTTAAAATGTCCCCCTTGTGTTAATGCAGCACGGCCAATTTGGCTGCCACCCTGTGTGAGAAATAGGTAAATCTGGACCCTTAACTTATACACACCACACCAGCTACCGGTACACTGGCTCACAGTGGGTGCTAGCACGTGATTAGTTGAAGCTGAACCCTTTTAGGTGACAATAAGGTACACTGAGGCACGAGCGTTACAGATGACATTAGAGAGTTCTAAAAGCCATTTGGGATCTAACACTGAACTAACAGGAATGAGCCTCACAGATAAGGCAAAGAAGAGCGAAAGTGTGAGCTCACCGCCAGAGATTAACCTTGTGATCTCAGTTAAGAAATATCTATGTGTGTCAGCAGCAGCCCTGTTGCTTCAGTCACGCGGACTCCTGCATTCTGCAGCTCCCTCCTTCCTGTAGCACCGAGAGGGGTGTGAATCAGTCATGGGAAAAGACTGCAGCAGGTTAATCAGTGGTTCACCCCTGCCTGGGGAGCGGTTTTACCCACATTCACATTTAAACCCACAATTTAAAATTCAAAAGCCTGACACATCGCGCTGGTACTGGGCTCTCCATTGAAGTGCGCAGCAGTAGGCCGCAGACTAACGAGTTCCTCGGCGGGAACACACTTGTAAACTTTATGAACTTCTTACGACACAGAGGGCCTCATGATGAGCGGCGCTTCAACGCTGCTACCGGCCCCGTCGGGGTTGAGATCAGCGGGACCGCAGAGGGGGCGGGCTTTTCACCCGGACCCTTCCCTGCTAAAAGGAGAAGTGTCAGGGTGAAATACCAGGTAACACGGAAACACGGATCCACGCATGGTAATCTCCAGAAGCCTGTAATGGGGAGTAATTCCGTCCACGAAGTTACAGATTCCAGACATTTTACAAATTCCGGGAGGTAGGTCTTCCAGCCGGTTGTTACTTGGCCTGTTTGGTAACGGGTCATGCAGTAATGTACCCTCTTAAACTAGACAAGTGGGAAACAATTTGGATTATTTGTAGACCGGGGACTCTCTGAGGTTTGAGAGTGTGACGTCAACAGGCATAAGTATAAACGTTGGAGACTCTGCAGCCAACACCATTGACAGCTAGGGAAGTATGCATCTTGACTGCAATACAGATGGAGCTGGGCTCCTGAAAGGCAGCCGGCATCCCAGGAGTCAAAGGAACTATTGTCAGTGATTCGAGGGAATTAATACATTCACTTAACCCCTTGACAGTAGAGAGCCTGGATGGCTGAGCCTCTACAGCCTTTGATGATATTAATGGCGAGTGCAGAGGATGTGAAGATTCTCCTAGTAACTGAGAGGAATTTTAGTGGCATTCACTCAGTGTCAGGCAACAAGGGCAATGAACAACAAACCCTTCCACTCTACTGAAGTTCTCTAGAGGTTGGTATTGTGGTAGATCACCTGATGGTCAAACCCCAAGAGATTAAAAGCTCCTTAGCATTGCTTGTGGTTTTATAGCTGCTACACATTGAACCGTGGGATGCAGTGAGAACTGTGGTGCGTAGGCAGATACCGAGCACTCATTTAGTGGCTAAAGGTGGACTGGGACATGTATCAGATCAGGGACGTAACACAGGTCCCCGCAACCCCCGCAGTGCGGGGGGCCCCCAAACACCAAGGGGGCCCCCTCAGCACAGTACTCTGGCTGCAGAGCTCCTGATTGAGTCCAGAGGGGGCCCCCTCACGTGCCTTGCAGGGAGGCCCCCTCAAGTTTAGTTACGCCAGTGGATCAGATAGAAGAATTTTGATATGGAGAGTATTAAGCTTATATAAATCATTCATGATCCAGTTGATCTATTTCCCACTAGCCATGCGATGTGACTAGGCCAAAGCGTTGCAGTTAAAGATGCTAGTGCTGTCGGAGGTTGGAAATGCTTACATGTGATCTGGTCAATACCTCATAGTATCACAGCACAGACAGGTAAATGATGTAGAACTCGTAAAAATGTGTTTATAAGCAAATGGCAATGAGATAGTTTATAATTAGTACTCTTAACTAGATTGTATCCTTCTCAGACATAAATCCTCCTCAGAAAGCAGCTGACGTGCATTTAGAAAGAACAATACAGTGAAGGCTGGCTTTGCAGGGAGTGAAGTCAGTGGAGAGAAACCGTTAAGCAATGTATTTGTTGCGCAGAAATTGAAGTGTTAAGGAATTCCTGTACTAACCTGCTTCTATTTAATATTAAAATTCACTCCATCCGCGTCTGGATATAATACCATATCTAGGGAACCAGACCCATGGTAGTGCACCACCCACTTTTCTAGGTCCTGATGAAGTGCCACTGGACCCGTTAGGGGCGACAGCACGAAACAAGTTGACCCATCACACCGCGACAGCCCTATAGGAACATTGCATCCACTGAGGGCCTCCACACATTTTAAATTAAGCTTGAGCTACCTTAGTAATAAAACCAGACCAGAATAGGACTGATCCAGACTTATTTTAGCCCACTTATCAGTGCACTACCCAGTCCCCACACCCGCACGCACCCCATGGCTTCTTCAAAAGATCTCCGCCAAAGAGCCCCGTTTACGGAAGCCCGTCGGGCATTGCAGCGCCGGCCCGATGAGGAGCATGGCCTAATGATGAAGCATGGCATCTCCCGGGGTGTGTGAGGGCATCACAAAGAAAGACCACCCTTTACCCGCACCTCCCATTAGGAACTGCACACCCTCTTGATACACAGTTCTACTTTGAAGCTTGTGTGCAGGACCTGTTTAAAAACAGCTCCCTCTCCCTCCTTTTCTTTGATATATCACAGTTATAATAAAAGGATTAAATATATACAGCTAGACACCCTAGAAGGAACGTCCAGCAACATAACCCCAATTTGCTTATGACTTCTCATTACACATGTGTCTTTCAGTCCCTCAAAAGAAATAACATTAGGTAAATGCACTTCTCGTGCAATTGCACCTCTTCACCTCCAGGGGATGCCCTTCTCCAAACATCCCCAACTCAGCCCTTCACACCTTGGTGCAGTCCCAAACACACCCCCAGCTGAAGAACAAAAGTTCCAGCTACAGGATGCTATTGGCGTCACTGGAGCCCGGGTTTTCCTGGGCCCCCTTCCAGGAGGTCGCGCTCCCCGGCTTTGGCTTCCCGTGCTACGAAGGAGTGCGACTGCACTCTCCACTCCTTCCACCAGTCACCGGGGGACCGGAGTTGGGGATCCTGGACCCCATAATCCTTCACGGGGAGCGCAAAGGCGCTCCCCGACTTCAACTTCGTCGGGCCCGGAGTTCGGGGTCCCAGGTCCCTAGGGGAATACTTCACAGGGAGCGAGACGGAGCTCCCCGGCTTCCGCTTCTTTAGGGGCCAGGGTAGGCTCCTGGCATCCCTATTGGCACCTTCATGCGGAGCACGATGGTGCTCCCCGACTTCTTCTTGGTAGGGGGCAGGGTGGGCTCCTGGCCCCCTCCTGGGCACCTTCACGGGGAGTGCGACGGCGCCCCTGAGTTTCTCTTCTTCTGGGAGCAGCCCCCGGGACTTGACCCACCCCAGGGGCACATCTAAGACCAGCGGCGGAGCCCCATGCGCTTTGTCTTCGGTCCTCTTCAGAGGTCAAAGGTCGCCTACCTTCTGGGGGGCATATCTCTGCCCCCAGGTGGTCGATTTTCATCATGTTGGCCTCTTCTTGCTCCGGATTACCAGCTCTACCTTTCTGGAGCACTTTCCTCTGCCCTCCTGGCCTTCTAGAGAGTGAACCCTGCAGGGAGCTGTCTTCACCGGCTCCCTGCGCCAGCCTTTCACCTGGCTCTCCTCCGGGGCCTCGACCTCTCCTTGCGCAGAGACCCAAGCTTCTGCGCACTGGTCCTGGACTCCCCTTTTGGTGCAATTCAGGGTCCTGGGACAGTCAGGGGGTTCTTCTTTCCAACTGCCCATGGCGCCAAGCTCCAGCACCAGTCTTCCTCAGCAGACTGCACCCCAGAGAGCTCCTCTTCCTGTCCAAGACCTTTTAAAAGAATTTAGGGCTGGCAGGAAGGCTCTGCTGCCTTATCCTGCAGCGACACATCACTTCTCGGCCCCTGCTCCCTCCTTCCTGCACAGGCCTCTCGGATAGTTCAAAATGGTGTCATCCAGGGGTTTCATGCCACATGGCCTCTGAAAAGCCCCCTTTCATCTTTGCTGCCTTCTCTCCAGAGCAGCTTGGTGCCTGGCACCAGGTGACAGCTGCTGATGGATAACCTGCAGCTCCACCCACCATCTCTCACTCTTGGAGAGGAGAACTTCGCCCTTGTATGTTTGCAGTGAAGGGCTAGGCCTATGATGCTACAGCTTGGGGAGGAAGGACATTAATACAGCCTGGCAGGGTCACACCCAGCCAGGGTCTGGTTATGAGCTGAGTCAGAGGAATATGACATTTCTGGATGACCCATAAGCAGTACAGATATGGCTTTGGACTCAGCAGAATACTTCTTTTCACACAACTTACAGTGTACTTTGGTGCGTGTCTGAAATTTGTTGGCCGTAGGGAAGTGAAACTACCCTATGTGGTCCCCATCTTCATAGGAGAATAATGGAGTGTTCCTTCACTGAAAACTGTAAAGCACCCTGACTTTTCCTTACATGTGTCTTCCCATAGTATAAGGCCTATTCCATGTCACCACCCAACTCTGCATAATTCCTGCCACACCATTCTATCTGTACTTGCTCCTGGGCTGCGCACACCAGGAATCTCCCCTACACAATTGCACACACATACACTTGTGTCTGCATGTAACCAGCCCGGTGCCCCTTACTCCGGCTGCAGCAGAGCGGCCTACTCTCACCAGGGGGACACAGGTAAAATCAACGTGCAGGCTTTTTCATCGTGAGTTCACTGTGGGTGAGTCCCAACTTATGAGGCTCTCCCACAGTGAAAGCTCAACAATTAGGTGTTCAAAAAGCGAAAAATCCGGGCGGCTCAGATGGTCAGAACCACCTTCTAACAGGTATTCAGCCTTATATGTATTTGAAAATAACATTCAAAGAGCCATAAATATACAAAGGACAGTGATGAATTAAAGATACGCTTCCTCACTTGCGGCACGATTCACAAAAGGTATATAGGAGAATGTAAGGTAGTACTTCAGTAGAACTACTTCACGTACTACAAGATGCAATTCACAAACCTACGGCTAGAGACCTACACCTCCTTCTCTCCTATCTTTTTGTATTGATGTTGGAGAGTTCTGCACATGAAAGTACAGGATTTAGTAGTTAAGAAGGAGGCACAAGGCAAAGTGTTGAGAAAACAGGGAATAATTACTGCAAGTAAGTTGGGGTAAGGGACATTTTGGAGGGTTTAGAGAGTTATATGCTAATACAAAATGCAAATATACAAAAAATTAAGTGAATTGATATTCATAAAATACACTTCTAATTCTACTGCATCCCTAATAGTGAAAAACCAAGCTTAAGTGCACTCCAGCCCAGCATTTGGGTGCACTCAAGCCCAGCATTGGAGTAAGTCAAGCCCTACACATGACTACCCACTGGTACTGAAACATACTCCCATCGAAAATGATGGAGATGGCTTTAACATTAACACCCCACAGGAAATAATGTAAAATAAATTACATTAATTTTCATTTAAAAAACGTATATATGCAATTTTTAGAGTTAACAAACTTAAATATAATGAATGCAAAATGCTTTTATTTTTTCAAGTTTAATAATACACTTTAATTTATCGTAAATTAAATTAAATTTAAATCTTAGTTTAGAAAGTCTACAAAAATGTATATTTCTGTAAAAACACAACATAGATCCAAGTTTGAAACAAATTAAGTGCACATAAAAATATTATTGCTAGTGAATGATGTTAAAATTGTTGTTCAAAAAGAATATTTAAATAAATAATTTATACATTTAACTTAATTTACACTGTAATGCTAAGTTAATTTTCAGAACTAGAGTTTTATATGTTTTTCTTTAGCAGGGCTAGATTAATAATATTTGCTAAAAAGATTTTTTTATTTTATGTACATTTTATTTACTTAAAACAAATTATAAATATCTTTATTACATGTCCCAATATTTTCCTATGAGGAAATGGTTGTGAAATATCCACAAACAGCTGTTCAGTTGCTCATAGTAACTTAGGAAAGTGGAAGAGGGGTCTTACATCTACTGGGCATCTGCTGGGAACTGCAATTTGAATGCCGGCTACTACTGAAACCCATCTTCAAAACCAAGGGGGTAAGATCCTGCAGACAAGCAGTGAAGGCATGCCCCGGAGGTGGAGATGCACAGGTGTTGTATCACTTTGTAATAATAATAATAATAATAATAATACGGCATTTTGTAAAGCGCGAACAGCTACCTCACGAGGAGGTGTCCCGGCGCTAGGAAAAACACAGTTAACCCAGAGGACTGAAGTGGAGGAGCTTAGCGTGGTTGGGTAAAGAGCCAAGTCTTTAGCAACCGCTTGAAGCAATATTCAGAGGGGGCTTGCTGAATTGCTGGGGGCAGGGTGTTCCACAGTGTCGCAACATTAGCCGAAAAAGTTCGACCCCCCAGCCGAGCCCTTTTTGCTCGTGGGACGGCAAGTCGAACGCGGCAATTGGAGCAAAGCGCACGGGCCTGGGAGTATCTCTGGAGCCGGGTTTTCAAATACTTAGGGCAGGTGCCAAACAGAGATCTAAAGGCCAACATGAGTGCCTTAAATTTGATTCTGCTGGCAACTGGTAGCCAGTGCAGTGATCGAAGATACGGAGAGACTGAGTGCTTAAAAGGAATCCGCATTAGCAGTCTCGCAGCCGCATTTTGGACCAGCTGAAGTTTTTGAATAAGGTATTTAGGTAAGCCCAGATAGAGGCCGTTGGCGTAATCCAGCTTAGATGTCACTGTGGCATGGATTACTGTTTTCCGACAACTCTCAGGGAGAAGTCTCAAAATCTTGCGGAGATTCCTCAGCTTACTCAAGCAGCAGCCGACTACTTGTTGAATATGCGAGGTAAAGGACAGACTGTCATCCCACCGCACTCCCAGATTTTTTGCCGTTAGGCTGGGTGAGGGGGCTTGTCCCATCTCCGCTGGCCACCAAAGCTCTGAGGGTGGAGGGGGGCCTTTACCAAAAAAGATCACTTCCGTTTTATTAGCATTTAGTTTTAATTTATTTGTATTCATCCAACAGGCCACATCTTGGAGACAGCCCTTGAAGCTCGAGAAGGACTCCTGCGACACCTCTGAATACGGAAATACCAATTGGGTGTCATCGGCATATGAGATTGCCTTGACACCCCAATTGGCAATCAGCGTAAAGAGTGGAGCGAGGTAGATGTTGAACAAGAGGGGGCTGAGTGCCGACCCTTGCGGGACGCCACAACTGAGGACTTTGGGTGTTGAGGATACAGTCCCTAGTGCCACCATCTGTGTTCTCTGGGACAGATACAAGTGTATCCACCCCAGAGCCTCGTCACGGATGCCTATCTCAGCCAGTCGCATCAAGAGTCTAGCATGATCAACCGTGTCGAAGGCGGCCGGCAGATCCAGGAGTACCAGCATCGCTGAGCTTCCCGAATCCATCGACCACCTTACTGACTCTGCCACCTCAATTAGAGCTGTCTCCGTGCTAAAGCCAGGACGAAAGCCTGATTGCGTCTCATGCAGTATCTTGTTGTCTTCAATGAATTTGCTCAGTCTCCGTGCTAAAGCCAGGACGAAAGCCTGATTGCGTCTCATGCAGTATCTTGTTGTCTTCAATGAATTTGCTCAACTGGCGCTGTATTATTTTCTCGAACATTTTTCCCGGTGCTGCTAGCAGAGAGATCGGGCGTAGATTGCTGAGGTCTTTTGGATCTCCATTAGGTTTTTTTTTAAGCGGGAGGAGGGTAGCATGTTTCCAGATGTTCGGGAATACCCCCGAGACGATGGACGTATTCCATATCTGTTGTAATGTGGGGGCCACAAAATCAGCTAAGGTGCACCAGAGTTTAGATGGACATGGGTCGTCCGGTGAACCAGATTTGCAGCGGTTTAGTTCTTGTCTAACCGCACTCAGGGGTATCGCCTGGAATTGAGCTAAGGTTTCACCCATCACATCTTTGATAGCTAGGTCCGTTTTCACCGTTTTTTTCTCTGGCCCAAAGGACTCATAGACTTGTTTGATTTTTTGATCAAAGAACTCCGAGATGTTTTCGCACAGAGTGGTTGACGGGGGGACCTCCCTCTCAATACATTTAGGTTTAAAAAAGGACTGTACCACCTTAAAGATCTGTTTGCTCGACTGCTCTGCCTGCTGGATAGAATCCGTGTAAAACTGTTTTTTTGCCTTTCTAATAGCCTTCTGTAGTTTTTTGGATGCTTCCTTATATCTTTTTTTTTCTGAGGGCCCATAATTTACCCTCCACAGTCTCTCTAGCCTCTTACAGGCTGCTTTTTCCGCCCTGAGGTCCTGAGAGAACCAGGGAGCGAAGGGGGAGTCCCGTTTAGATATTGCTCGTGAGGCTGGTGCAATGGAAGAAACCATATTCCCGACCCAATCATTGAGTAGCTGTGCATCCATGTTAGCATTTGAGGTGAGAGATGGGATATTCTGAGCCAGAACAGGGCCCATGATATCAGGGACTAGTTTTTTCCATTGTCTCTTCAAAAAAGAGCATTTGCTTGAAGCAGGACTATCAGTAGCTATATTTAATTTAAATGGGATCAGTGAGTGGTCTGACCAGATTAATGGTAGTGGTGCCTCCGCCTTCACATCCTTAATATTAGAGAAAATTAGATCGAGCGTGTGACCCGCTCTGTGCGTGGGGCCGTCATTAATCAGTCTCAGCATGGCAGTATTTAGTGTGGATCTCAGCAGCTATGCAGGAGCGCAGTCTGCTTTGTCCATATGAATGTTAAAATCCCCGACCACGATGAATTGAGGGTGGAGGAGGGAGCTCTGAACAATCGTTTCCAGCAGAGTTAACAAATTGGGATCCTCACCGCCAGGTGGGCAGTAGATCACTAATCCCGCTAAAGATAGCTGAGGACTCACCCGAAAACAAAAGTGTAGCCCCTCGATTCCCTGAATCATGGTAGGGGCCGAGGATGTTAATACAAGCTGTTCTTTAAATATGACAGCCACACCTCCACCTCTTTTAGTGCCTGTGCGGTTCGAGCAACATATTTTATATCCCAGGGGTACTGGCAGCGCAATGGCGGTCATATTATCCTCATTGATCCATGTTTCTGTTAAAAACAGAACGTCCCACTCGTGCTCTTCTAGTAGTAGCCAGATATCATCTGTATGTTTAACAAGGGATCTGCAATTCAGAAGGCCTGCTCTAAGACCTTTGTTAATCAGCGGCTTAGGTTTGGAAAGCCTTGCAGTGTCTCTTGGTGCCAGTGATAACCCACAAGTCCCACAAATCTGAGGAGGAGCGAAAGTCTGAGGATCTATCCCATGAATGCAGCACTCAGATGTAGTATTGAGAGCCCATAGGTCAACCCTTGACCACACGATCCTTCCCCTGCGCGCCCACTTACCGGCAGCATGCCTGGCCCCGGCCGCGGTCTGGTCGCGGACGGGCGCAGACGGGCTTGCCTTAGGCGCATATTCGGCACGCAAACGGCGCGCCCGCTGCGCTCGTCCGCTGCGCGTCCGGTGGAAGCACATATTAAATAATAGGTGGGGACAGGGGCATGGCCTGAATGGTGGTGGGCGTGGCCTGTGTGTCCCAGGGGGGTGGCGGCAACACAAGGAAGTATCCCGCGGCAGCGTTCCAAACCGCTGCGCGGGAGTGCCCAGGGGAGAGAGGTAGGTTTTGTTGTAAAATCACAATAATACACTCAAATAGTTTTAAAAATGCTGTCTTAAAATCACAGTATTACAGTCAATAATTATAAAGGTCTAGGAGCGACTCTCCCGGCTTCCGCCTCAGGAGGTCAAAGTGTTCACTAGTACGATTTATGGAGGCGGCAGAGGAGAAAAATCAGAGAACAAGCGACCGGCAATTACTGCAACTAAAAGAACCTCACAGCGTCACTGCTCAGTGAATTATAAGCACTTAGGCCAAGCTACATCCACCTCAAACCCTATCAACAAGCTACATACCTCTCTGTTCCTCCCCCTTGCACTGCCCCTTTAACACCAGGAACTTCCCCCCCCGTTTGCTTGGGACCTCTAAGCCTCATGTTCCTCACATCTGGGCTCCGACACAGTCGCTTGGGATATCGGAATGATCAGGACCCGACACCAAAAGCTGGAGCACAATGTCTAACAGTAAAATACCATCCCGGTTGTCCATAGACCAATCGAGTACTGTCTCCCACTTTTACAGAGACTCTAACCCGGATTTTTCAATTACGGAAATGTTTCCCCTCGTACCCTATTCCTTCTTTATTCCTCTTTTTGGTAAAGACATATCTTGAGTGATTAAAGTCATTCATCTTTATTTATAATGTACTAGGCACTTTACGTGGCAGCAACATGCAAACACTTTAAAAAAAGAAAAAAAAAGTTTAGAGCCAAGAATGGAGCTTGTACTTACCTTGTTATCTCTTTCAGATTGAACCAGTCTTTAGGGGATGCATTTGTCAAGTTGCTATGCAAGACTGAATATTGTTCGATAACTTAAGCTAGCAATGCACCCAGGGCCTCAGTCTACTATTCCAGTACCCAAGTCTCTCGGTTTGCCTATTGAATGAACAGCTCAAATCTTACACATTTAGTTAATGGGTTGAAATTTTATACATCCAATTAACTTGAGACTAATATTTTATGCCCGATCTCAATATCGAGACTTTGTCTTATACTGTCTTTGATAACAACCACTGCACGCTGTTCTGACTACCTTGGCACAAAGAATTAAGGATTTTACGATACGCTCTTTTAATCATGAATTTTGCTGTATTATGCTTTTTTTGTGGAAATTGTTAAGGTTTTCATTAACTAAAAAATAAACTTAATGACTTTCTTACTTACATAGTAACTTTAAATAATAACTTTAAATTTAATTATATGAGTTAAGAAGTGGTGGGAACTCAAGTAAAACTCTAGGTGTAAATCTCCCCTTGGAAATGATGAATAGCAAAAACATGGAGATTTAAACCTAGGAGTACATCTACACATTTTTAGTTCTACTCATGCAAATATACTATTGTGAATTGGGCCCTTAGTATTTTAAATGTGTTATCATGTATTATGGCACTGAAAATGAGAATCAACAAGCTTGATTTTGCCCATGCAGCATAACCTATTTCCAACTGACGTCTTTAGATACCCCTTTAACAGAACTTTCTTCATACTTTTGCTTTTATGGCATTCAAACATGTCTACTTCGTTTGACTTATTTTCCCCCATGCAAACTATACATTTTTACACTTTAAAGTCTATTCATCTTTGTAGCCACTGCAATATCCCATTGTGGACTGAAATATTTTTTTTTTTTTGTAAAAGATATTTTTTATTGATAGTGAAACACTGGAAAAAAAACATGCGACATTCCCGCACAGCTTCCTTCGCAGGGGGTACGCATAATAGTAGGGGGGACCGAAAAGCGTAAAGAGCTTCCGGGTTTCCGACTGTGCCAAGCGACCCGCTACATATTAATAGAAGGACCAAAACGAGGCCTGGGGTGCTAAATCTAGTAGAGGAGCCCATCTCCCTCTTGACAGCATGACCCTGCAGGGTTGGAGCTATTGGGGTCGGTCACTTAAAGCCGAGCACGTTCTGGCACCCCCCTCCACCTCCAGCAGTGTCAAAGGGAACCAGACTCAAAATAAAAGAGAACCCCCCACCCCGCCACCCCCCCTAGCCACCCCATCCCCCCCCCCAGTGGTGGTAGCTTCCAGTCATGCTTATTACAAGCTCCTAGTCATAGTCATACCTGGAACAAATGGAGGCCTCTAGTCGAGGGGGGACACACCGCCGCCGGTAACCCCTTAGAGAGAAAGCGAACCAGTGGTCCACAACAAAAAATTAAATTCTTAAAGGACCCCAAGAAGACGTCAGCCATCCGTTCCATGCTCAGCAACTTCCACAATCTCGCATGCCACAAAGAGATCGGCGGGGCTTCCCTCCTCTTCCAGGCCGCCGCCAGAGTTATCTTAGCCGCCCCCACACAGAGCCAAAGAATCTTTTTGTCCGCACGCGTCTGGTGTTCGAGAAGGGGATCACGAAGGACCAGCAACACGTAAGCCAAGGAATCCGCAATCGGATATCCCAAGATCTCCTTAATATGGGACAGTATCTCCTCCCAGTAGGGCCGAATGATCGGGCAGTCCCACCAGATATGGCGGAAGTCCCCCAAGAGACCACAGCCCCTCCAACACCGGTCGGAAGAGGTAGGGAAGATGCGGTGTAATTTAGCGGGTGAGAGGTACCAGTCCAGCATGGTCTTGAGATGCGCCTCGTGGAGCTCCACCGAGCGATTGTGTTTGGTCAAGTCTCTCCACAAGTGGGACCACTCTTCATCCGAGATGGCATGTCCCAGAATGTCCTCCCAGAGGCCCATGTAGTGCGGCCTCGGGGAGTGAGCGGTAGCCAAGAGGTGGCCATAAATAAAGGAGATGGCCCCGCGCATCGTCGAGGTGCGGGAAAAAAAGGCCTCAAAGGGGGTGGGCGGCCGCGTCGCCGCCTCTCGAACCGACGGGGAGAGGGCCCAGTATCCGCAGTTGCGCCGCCTTATAGTAAAGAAGCGGGTCCGGGAAGCCCACACCACCCTCCCCCCGAGGGCGCCGGAGAGTGGCAAAGGAAAATCTAGCCCGTCCCCCCTGCCATACGAAACGGAGCATAAGCGTCTTTATGCGGCGGAAGTAGTCACTGTCCAGGACAATAGGGAGCGCCTGGAATAAATATAAAAGCTTCGGGAGGAGCGTCATTTTAATCGCGTGTATCCTACCCAGCCAGGAGATAAACAACGGTTTCCAACGGTTCAAATCAGCCTGGATCGTAGCCAGCAAAGGGGGGAAGTTAGCAGAATACAGTTTCCCCACCGTGGGAGTCAAGTGCACCCCCAAATACAGTAAGGAGGAATGAGTCCACGACAGGGGCGAAAGTGGTTGGAGGCGCTCCACCTCTACCGACGAAAGCGTGAGGTTAAGGATATAAGATTTGTCATAGTTCACCTTAAAGCCAGCCACCGCCTCAAAGCTCGCCAGGACCGTCTGTACGTGAGGGAGAGAGTGCGCAGGGTCCGCTAGCGAGAGCAAGACGTCGTCAGCAAACAGGGAGATCTTGTGTTGTTCGCCTGTAAAAGGCAGACCTCGTATGTCCGGGTGTCCCCTGATCGCCAGCGCAAGGGGCTCAATACTCAGCGCAAACAGCAGGGGGTAAAGAGGGCACCCCTGCCACGTACCCCATGTGTGCGGAAATAAGGGTCTTAAGTAGCCATTAACCACGACCCTCGAACGGGGGCTGCTATAATTGGCCCTGAGCATGGTCAAGAAGCGATCCGAGAACCCAAACGCAGCCAAGGTACGGAAGAGGAACTGCCAGTCCACCAGGTCGAAGGCCTTTTCGGCAACCAGACCGATCAATACCGCCGGGATGTTGAAGCGGTTGGCCTTCTCAATGAGGTGGATCACCCTCCTAGTGTTATCATGGGTTTGACGCCCCTTGATAAACCCCGATTGATCTGGGTGGATAAGAGCTGGCATCAGGTCTTGCAAGCGGGCCGCGAGGATGGAAGAATAAAGTTTTGCATTTATATTGAGCAAGGCGATTGGTCTATACGACGAACATACAGTGGGGTCTTTTCTGGGTTTGGGGATGACCGTAATGACCGCCTCCGCCATAGAAGCCGTGGACGCCCCCGTCTCGGCCATAGCGTTGAACAATTGAACCAAGAAGTCACTAACATCAGCGGCAAAGGTCTGATAAAAAAGGACCGTGAATCCGTCCGTACCCGGCGCCTTGTGGGGCTTCAGGGACTTGATGGCCCCCACCACCTCCTCCCTAGAGATGGGGGCAGAAAGCAAGTCGTACTAGGCCCCAGACACCTGAGGGAGCGGGAGCACGTGCAGATATTCCCTTTGGGCGCTGGGGTCAGGGGCTCCCCCGCATACAACGTCGCATAGAACTCCCCGAAGCGCTCAGCCTTGGCAGCATCACAGTGCTGCAACGAGCAGGTTGCGTCCTGGATGCCTCCTATGTGATCCCTCTCACGCTTACGGTGCAGTTGGCGGGCCAAATGCCTCCCCACCTTGTTCCCCTGAGTGTAGGAGAGCTGACGGAGCTTCAGGAGGGTGAACTCCGACCGATTGTTGTAATGAGCCCGGAGTTTGCCCTGAAGAGCAGTCAGAGGTCGCAACGTCTGCCTGGAAGGTTGGGCCTTATGCGCTTGTTCCCGCACCTCGAGTTCCGCCTCCAACGCCCCGCGCTCCGACCTCCTCATTCTATTAAGGGCTGCGTTAAGGGCCAAGCAACTATCCCTTATTGAAGCCTTAAAGGCATCCCAGGTAGTAAAAACCGAGGTGTCCTGCACCGGGTTAAGCTTGAAGAACTCCCGGATCGCCTTACGGAGCTCTTTGCAAGAGGAGTCGTCTCTCACCAGTGACGCCGGAAAGTACCACCGGCGCGGAGCATTCCCCTCCGATGCCCACTGAAGGCCCAGCGCAAACATGATCAGAGATAGCAAGAGGAAAGATCTTGGCCTCTCTCAGGGATACCCGGAGAGACTGACAATAAAAAATGTGGTCTAAGTACGAGTGATGCACGTGGGAGAAAAAAGTGTAGTCACGGGAGAGGGGATACAGGGAGCGCCATCCGTCCAACAGACCCAGTTCTTCAAACCGCCTGCGCACCCCGTCGGAGAATACACCTGTCTCCGCTCTCCGGCGGTGAGAGCCGTCCAACTCCCGATCCCACACCAAGTTAATATCTCCCAGCACGAAGAGTGCCCCCTCCGCAAAGTCCTCTACGGATCGCAGAAGGTCCAGGAGGAACCTATTTTGCCCCACATTGGGAGCATACAGCACGAGGAACGAGCAAGTCCTACCGAGGAGCACACCCTTGACAAGGAGCCACCTACCCTCCCTGTCGCTCCGAACCCCCAAGGGCTGGAAGAGAAGCGTCGAGCGGAACAACAGGGCCACTCCCCTCTGCTTGGAAGCCGCCGAGGACCTATAAATAAGGGGGAACTGCTTATGCTTCAACTGGGCCTCATCGCGCCGAGCCAGGTGGGTCTTCTGGAGACCAACCACATCTAGGTGGTGATCCATGATATACTTCCAGACCTTTTGGCGTTTCTGGGGAGAGTTCAGCCCCTTCACATTCCAGGTTCCTAGGGTAACAGGCATTCTTCACACATCCCAACTCCCAGCTCTCCCAGATCCCCTCCATACTGGGGAAACGCCCCGCTCCATATACCACCCCTGTCCATAAACGCCTCCTCCAAGGCAGGCCAGTAGCTCGCTGCAGGACCACAAGACCCAGCCCATCCCCAGCGACATCCCTGGCTCCTGCCCCAAGCCGACCCAAAGCCGAAGCGGCAGCACATGCACCAGCAGACCCCTCTCTCCCCACTTCACCCCGAACACAGGTACCTTCTGAGCTGAGCGTGACTTCCACCCCTCACCACAGAACATCCCCCCACCACCCTCCTTGGTCCCCCTCTCCGGGCCCTCGCTGATCGAGACCCACAAAACCGCCTTCCAAGCAACTCTCGGCTACCACCACTGACACTTCCCCATCCCTCCCCCACCCCCCCGCAAACCCCCCGCTTCCCCCAAGAACCCCCCATCCAATACTCAAACGAAACCCAAATGCAAGAAATAAGAAAAACCCCCAACCCCAACACAAACAGTTCAACCAAGAGGGCTGATGTTGACACCCTCAGATAACGAAGTCCCAGGAAACAGTCAGTGTCCCAGTCGCTCACTGGCCTGGGGCTTCTTCCCCAAAAGTACATAGTTACCCACGGTACCTGAACGGAAGGGGGGGGCGTCCCTCCGCCGCCAAACAGCCTTCCCTCTACCTTCAAGCAGCCGACGAGCTGTCCCGCGGTGATACCACTGTTGCATTCACCACGGAGGCCACCGCTCCATTCCTTTCCTGCTGACTGGCCGCCGTATCCGGCCCATTCTGCGCCGCCTGTCTTCCTACTCTGTGCCAGGAGGAAGAGCGCCGTCGATGCCGCGACGGCAAGCGCCCCTTCCCCCAGAGAGGGCGCAGCGTCCTCCAACCCAAGAAGGTCCTTAGCAGCCTGCAGTGATCGAAGTTGGACCAGCCTGTTCTGCCATCGAAAAATGAGGCGAAAGGGATGACCCCAGGAGTACGCCACATTCTGGTCGCGTAGGAACCTCGTCACAGGCCGAAATTCACGCCGCTTCTGCAGTGTGGAAGCCGCCAGATCCTGGAAGAGTTGAGGATGTTGATCCCTGAAGAGTAAGTTAGCGATACTCCTCGCCTTACGAAGAATACGTTCCTTGAGCTGGAAATCATTGACGCAAACCAAGATGTCTGGTGGGGGGGACCCCGAACCCCTCGGTAGCCCCACTCTGTGGAACATGTCCATATTGACCTCGTGGAGATCATCGTCACCAAGGATATGCAAGAAGAGAGCTTCCACATAGCCACGTAAATCTCCCGCCTCGCCTTGCCAAGGCACCGCTCGGATGCGGATGTTGTTCCGACTAGACCGGTTTTCCAGGTCTTCCGCATGCGCCTGAAGATCCAAGTTCTGCTCCGTGAGTCGAAGCACCTCCTGTTGGAGCTGGTGGACGTCGCCCGCCCGGTCCAGGTCATGCTCCTCCAACGTTGCCACCCTCTCGCCAATGCCGTCCACATCTCTTCTCATCTCTCTGAGATCCGAGGTGAGCTGGGGCCGGAGGCCCGAGATGTCCTCTTTGATGGCAGAGAAGAGCTCTAACATAAAGGCCTTAGAGGCGGGTGCATCCTCGTCCCTCTGCTGAGAGGAAGCGCTGGGACCCGGAGGTGTCGTCGGCTGCGCGCCCCTTGGAGGCCCTTCTCTGCCCGATTTACCCTTGCGTGGCCCAGTCGACATCGTGTGTGATATGGCGGGCGTATGGTATACAAGACCGGGGGCAGATTGCACTCCTCTCGGCCGGGCTTCCCCACGGTGGGCAGACCCTCCGCTAGTCCTCCACCGGTGCCCTCACAAGTCTGGTGCCCCGAGTCAAGGGCTCCTCGCCACTCCGTACGGCAAGACCACCTCCGCCGAAGCGCACGACCTCCACTTCTCCAAGGGCAGGGGTGACCCCACCGGCACCCGCCAGTCGCTGCGACCACCGCACCCCCACTCCAGATTGCCACCAGCTCTCAGTTCTCTTCCACGAGGCCACCCCGCCTCAGATCACCCGTAAAGAGCACCCGGAGGTCCAGCCACTGGTCACAGTCCCCTGCACTTCACTATGCTGCCGATCGAGCTCCCCAGGTATGAAGGCCCACTCCCCGAGTGCCCCAGGCGAGCGCCTCGCGCTCCAGGATTCTGTCTCTCCTTCCTCTCGCCACAGTCACCACCTCTCACCACCTAAGAGGTTCGGGCCCAGGCCAGGCCCCTCGTTCCAAGGAAGCCCCGTTGGATGCCAGCAGTCTGGGCGCGAGCAGGGGGCGTCGGGCCCAGTCTCCAAATCTGCGCTTCGCAGGCCAGGTCAGAGCCAGCGCCCTCACCTTATGGCGCCCCAGGGCCCCCGGCCTCGTGGCCCCCAGGCAACAAATCGGCCGGCCGGGCGATGCTCAGAGTCACGGCTAAGGCAGGGAATCCACGTGCCACCATCCGCATCCAGGCCTACAGCGCCACCGTCACCAGGCCTCTCCGCACATCGAAGCGCAGCTCCAGAGTTGCCCAGTCCTCAATCACCAAGGGCCCCCGGGACCAGCGACAACCCAACCGGGGAGGAGAGAAGGCAGCCCATCGGTGGCGGTCAGCAGCAGCACAAGAGGTGAAGCAGGTCGCACTCCAGCTGGGGCCTCTCAGGCCCTCGCGTTGCACCTGGAGGCAGCTCCCACTTCCGCAGCTCTCCAGCTTACACTCCCCCACGGGCGGAGCACCCACGCAGCCGCCAGGGTCCCAAGGGCCGGGGGCACTCCACCTCGCTCGCTCTCCGCAAGGCCGGGCAGTCCACGGGTCCGGTGGCCCAACGCTACCCTCCTGGGCCCTGCCTCCGGCTCTCCCAGCTCCGCAGCTCCTTGCAGGCGGGTCTCCTGCACAGCTCGGCCACCTCCGATCGCCGGTGCACACCTCTCACGGTGCCGATCCGCAGCAGGACCTACCGGACATCCCACCTCGGCCGGATCGGCAGGTCGCGCCTCACCGGGCTCGCCTCTCAGGCGCAGGGCTCCGCACCGTCGTGGCAGAAGGCACCGCCCCCCGCCGCTCCCTCACGCAAGGCACCCGGCCTCCTCCGTCGGCCGTGCCGCAGGCCCCAATGCTGCCAGGGGACCCTCTCTCTCTGCCCCCGAGGTCGCAAAGGGCGCCGTATCTTCTCCTGGGCCTCCGGGGGAAAAGCGCCAACTTCAAGCGGCGGTCGGCAGAGCCAAGGGAAGGCGCCACACAAGGCTAAGCAGGTCACGGCGGCGGAGGGACAGAAGGTACGTCCTACTCCGTCTCCGTCTTGGACACGCCCCCCCGACTGAAATATTTTTAATGGAAAATGTGGAGATTCCTTATGTTCTTTAACAAAACTTACTCAATAATTTGTAATATTTCACAAACAAGCAAGCACAAATACAAAGTGTAGTGTGAGACAAGTGTGTGCTGGCTCCCTTTCTTTTCTGCCTATATATCAATGACCTTGATACATATTTAACACTAGGGGAGGCGGATAAGCCCAGGGTACGAACAAGAAGTCTTCCTAAGTTGTTATATGCGGATGACTGTGTTCTGTTATCAAGAACTGGTGTGGTCTCCAGAGGTTACTGGATAGATTTGTTCTGTTTATGAGTGACCTAGGATTAACAACAAATATAGCTAAGTCTCACACTATGGTCTGTGGGTGTTCCCCAAAGTACCTGAAATCCCATTTTACTAACAGAAATAAACTTATCTGCATCCCAACTGTCACATACTTGGGGGTACCTTTTGATAGTAAATGCACCTGCGCTCATCTAACCAAGGTTAGGAAAACCCAGTTTGAACAAACAACAAAGGCAATTTTCAGGTTCGCAAGGAAGTTAGGCTCTAAATCCCTAGATGTGGTAGTTAACATTTAAAAAAACACATTGTTGTTCTTTTATGACCTATGGTGCAAGTACATGGAGCTACTGCAGGTCTGCACATTTGCAGGCTAGAGAGATTATGTTTTTGAGAAGACTGCTATCTGTATCTACCAGGGTGCCCACTTATGCCTGTCACAAGGAGCAAGACCTACCATATTAGGGGACCGCATTAAGATAGCCCTGCTTATGCTGTGGCATTCTATTAGGCGCTAGTAAGAAACCTTTTTAAATCAGGACATAATATCTGACTGCCTACGACTCAATTATGCTTTTAGAATACCATGGCCGAGGTATGTTAAAGTACAATTCATTATGTTAGGGAGACCTGAATGTTTTCATAACACGTTACACTACTGCCATGGCCCTAAGGCATTTAAAAAATAATTTCTCGCTATGTGGGGAAGGAGAAAAGAATCTCAAGAGCTCGAGAAGAAGAAAGTGGCTGCCCATTACATTAGTTACCACAGACCATACGGATCCCTAGCTTTATTCCTTATCTCATTACCACTAGAGATTTTACTTGCTTAGGTTTAGATTTAATATAGCTCAACTCATGGCCTCTTATCCAAGAGACGCCTACAGTGAATCAGGCCTTAAGCCAAGTCCCTGTGACTCCAGGTCAGACAAATTCATGTTACATTTTTTCTTTTTTTTTAACTGTATGCCCTGCCAAGGAAATACTTTTTACTCAGGTCTCTAAACATTATAAAGTGCAGACCAGGTTTACTTTATTTACACTGTTGCAAACTGAATATGTCTGCACTACAGCATATAAATGTATATCAGCCTCAGTAAGACTAAGGAATATGGTGGGGAAGTAATGTTTTAATGGTGATCTATTTCTTAATCTGTTTTTAGTTTTTCTGACATGTTATTGAGCATGGAATATTAGTCTGGCCCATTATAGTCTCTAGTTCTTATATTGTTATTTTGCCCTCTCTTTTATGCATGAGTCAGTTTATAGACCCAATTCTTATAGTGTAGAATAAGTCTTTTGCTTGTAAACAACTAATTCACTGTACATGTTGTAGCGTTAAGGTGTTGGGACTTACAAATAATTTTATTGGGTTTATTTTGTTTCCATGTCCCTATTAACCTCAGCTACCACATCAGACACTTTGGTCCTCTGATAGATCTTGTGCTGTGCTAAAAGGGATTGGAATAATAAAAGCATGAGCAATTATCAAATGAGGACCCGGAATAGATAATTGCTAACATTCAATAACAGAAACAACTCCCTGGTAAACCCACCCTAAACCGCTTGACCATTAAATACATTTGTTTTAGCCACAACCAAATAAATTAAACAGAATCAGCAGAGAATTTATACATATTATTTAGTTTAAAGAAATGAAGGATTAGCATACAGACTTAGGGGTCCATTAGGATGGCGAGAGGACTTCAGTCCAGCCGCCACCCTAGCGGTGCTGGGACCATCCGCCAGTGGTGCGGCGGTCCTGCACCGCAAATTAGGATGCGACCGCCACCGTGGCGGTCGCATCCCGCATATACAACATTGTGGCGGACGGTGCTCTGAGCAGCACCCGCCACAATGTTGTAAATGCATGTTGTGCATTGGCATGCACCACTTGACAGGCACCGCGCGGTCAGCACTGCAGTGTCAATGCCATAGCCATTCCGTTATGGACACTTTCAGCTGAAATGGTCCCACTATGATAGCATACCAGCAGGCAGCAACGCAGTATTTTGTCACAGATCGCTTGTTCTAGAGATCCCAAGTTGCCAGTCTCTGTACCACAAGATGGGTAAAGGGAGAAGCCACTTAGTTCAAATATGGCAATGATACTCCACCGATTCCAGGTTTACACCCCTAGACACCACCAAATTTGTCAGACCACTTTGTCCCATTGGTCACTCTCAATAGGATGCGATGATGCAGTGAGTAAAAGTATACAAATCTGGAAGAATTAAGTAATCCATTACTCGCAATTTTCCTAGGACCACTGTAATTTTGTTGTATGTATGTTTGTTGCATTTAGAAAGTAGGCGAGGTCATACTCTAATCTCTTGTCAGTCTATTCTCTAACATCGCTGTAAGAAGTAAAACTTTTGTTGCAAATGTAGTCAAGTAAACCACAAATGTGAATGAGGTGGCTGAGTGTTAGAACACAAGTGTAAACTTCCTGAAAAGTTCTCATAGTCTCTAGACTATTCAGTTCATGAGTTCATACTAGGAAAGGAAGCAAAGTTTGAGGCCTTCATGAAATACAGTTTATGCACAATGGATTTGTGCTAAAATATGAATCTGCCATTACTCTGAACAATGCATTAATTTCCCCTTTAAGCATAATGATGTTTTAATATATATTGCAATTAATTTGTATGAGTATAAGGTACTCATAAAAACATTTGTAAGTCACCATCACGTCCCACAAGTCTTTTTCTAAAGATTATATTTCAATTCAGTAATACGTGGTCTAGAAAGCACATCAAAAATAAGTTTTTCAAAATAAGTCTTAATACATCTACATGTAGCGGCTATTTTCCTAGTCATTGTCAATGCCCACTTTGCACATTCTAGTATTATTATCCGTTCTTTTTAATACATGAAGCAGCTTTATTCTAACATAGACAGATCCCTGTGTCATCATTTATTTGACATGTTTACCTAAGCATAAGTACTCTTGTTACTAAAATGTCAAATTTCACATTAACTCATTGAATTTTAGGTGTTATCAGAAATCTCCTTCTAACATATCTGCATGCTTTTACAATGCAGTATCTAAATCAAGATTTCATTGGTGATATTTTTAAAACATAGTGTCCAATATTCATTTTGTCGTTTCATGTATATTATGTCATCAATCATTTCTGTGTAAAATTGTGGTAGTTAGGTCAATAATAACATCTCTGCTCTATCATACATGTCACTTGTATGTTCTTGTTTTAACTTTATTTGCTGTGACACAATGACTGTATATTGATCTTTTTTATGATGTGCACTCTTTTCTGGTTTTATAAGCTGGGTGAAGATAATTGAATGAATGACAAAGCAAATAACTAAACAAGTGTTATTGGTAGGTACACTTCTCTTGTTCTGACCGACCGTAGAGAGGGCTTTCAAAACATTAAGGGCCATATGTAGGTAGCTAAATACCGGTCAGTAACGGCCGAAATTCGGTAAATATCCCGTTACCGACCGGTATTTAGTCAAGTGAGATGTAGGAGGCCAAAAACCAGTTTTCGGTAAATATGAATCGGTAAATACCGATTCATATTTACCGAATACATATTTACCGAATCAGTAAATAAGAAGTGGTAAAAAGAGAAAAGACATGTAGGTAAATTCGGTATTTAAGAAATCCATGAAATTCGGTGATTAAGAGTCGGTAATTAACACAGATTGAAAGCAGGTGGTAAGCATCAACAGTGCATATAAGCAATCCCAAAATGCAACAGCATGGACAACATGGCCGCTCTGTATGTCATTGCAAGGCGCCTACGTCTACAGGCAGCAGGTCTGAGGATTTGGAGACGGGAGGAACGCATTTACAGACAGCGCATCACACTCTTTCAACAGACTGAGGCTAAGATACATGAAAGGTAAAGGCTACACCCCCAAACCATCATGGACCTGATAAGGGACCTGCACCCACTCCTGGACCAGCCAACAAGAAGGGCGCATGCCATACCACCACATGTGCAGGTGCTCTGCAGCCTACATCTACTCGCATCTGGCAGTTACCAGGGGGTGATAGCTGCGGTGGGCGGTGTATCCCAGAGTTGCCTGTCCCGTTTTTTCAGGAAGTTCCTGGATGCCATGATGCAGAGAATGCACCACTACATCAGCTTCCCAAACACACAGGCTGAACTGCAGAAAACCAAAACAGACTTTTATCACATGGCACAGTTCCCCCATGTCATAGGCTGTATTGATGGCACACACATTCCAATCTGCCCACCAGCTGCCACTGAGCACATCTACAGGAACAGAAAGTCCACCCACTCCATAAATGTGCAGGTGATCTGCGATGCAGGGAACATCATCACAGATATCGTAGCTAAGTTTCCTGGGAGCACCCACGACTCCTTCATCTTCCAGAACAGTGGGATCTACACACGACTGCTTGCCGGAGAATTTGGAGAAGGATACCTGCTAGGTAAGTAACAGTGACGCTCCATTCTACTAAGTGCAAATCATCGTGTATTGAGGCATGTGACTGATGGTTCTCTCATACTCACCTAGGCGACAGTGCATATGCCGTGCGGTCATTCATCCTCACTCCCTACCTACACCCATCAACCCAGAGTGAGAGACGATATAACGTGGCACACAAATCTACACGCAACGTGGTGGAGCGCACGTTTGGACTATTGAAAAGCAGCTTCCGCTGCCTCCACAAAAGCGGAGGCGCACGCCAGTACACACCCATCATCTGTTGCAAGATTATTGCCACTTGTGCAATGCTGCACAACCTTGCCACGAAGAGAGGTACAGAGGTGGAACTAACAGATTTTGAGGACAATGAGGATGAGTCAGGACAGCCAGAGGCCAACGCAGCTGGAGTGCCAACAGCAACAGATGGGAGAGAGAGACGGCAGAGATCACATGCAACTATTTCTGAGTAATTAAGGGGACACAGCCAGTTGTTGGATGTCATGACGTAGTTTAATAATGCGGCACTACGCCACAACACCAAGAAAAAGCCATTCTGGCAACATTGTGTAATGACTACTAGCAAGTCCAGGGTTACGTCACCCAATTGTCTTAGGCTATGCCGTGCAGCATTACTGTTTGCGGCCACGCACTACAGTGTGGGATGCCACGGATTGTGCATCCTCACTAGTGGCAGCCCCATGCCGCCTGCTGCTCCTGCGTGTATCTGGGACCCGGGGGGTTATGCTGCTCCTGCTTCTGGTTTCGATGCTTTCCGCAGCATCCCCAGCACCAGTTGTGGCCGCCTGGCTTGTCAATAGCACTTCCAGTGCACTGGTGACCTGCACCATCCCCCTCGAAACGTCGCTGCTGCAGTGTGTCAGGCCCTCCTGCATAGCCACAGAGCGCCTGCAGAGCAGTGAAGTGGCAGTTGCCAGCCGGTTGAGTGCCCTCGTATGACTGTCTCTCCTCTGCCGTTCCCGGCGCTGTGCAGCTCTGTCTGCATCATACTTGCTGCACAACAGCTTGACGGACTGGGACATGTCCCGCATGCCCGCAGCCATCTCACTCATCCCCACCTCCATAGCGCTGATGCCCCTGTCCATGTTGTCAAATGTAGCTTTCAGTCCCCGCATTTGGTGCTGAACTGACATCACTGCCTTTGTTTGTAGGCGCTGTATCTTCAACATGTTGCCCTCGAGCCCCGAGAACACCCCATGGCTATCATCGTGTGCTGGTGGACTCTGCACCCGAGACCTGCGGCGCCGTCTGGCACCTGTGTGTGCTCCCTCTGAGGTGGAGGGCACAGTGGCATGGCTCCCATTCTGGGGCACAGTGGTTGGCTCCGGGCCCCTGCTGTCGTCAGATGAGGACTCTAACACTCGCAACCTGGCAGCAGCACGCCTCCTCGACCTCACCAATGCAGGCGGTGATGTGGCCGGTGACTCAAGCATGAGTGGTGATGCTGGCTGTGGTGCTGATTCTGGCTGTGGTGGTGATGCTGGCTGTGGTAGTGGTGATGCTGGCTGTGGCAATGATCTCTGGGCAGAACTTGTGCTGGCCAGCCCTGAACTGTCTTGCCGGTGTGCCCTCTCTCCTGTTGCATGTGCAGTCCTGCGCAATGTTTCATCTGTGGACAGAAATGCAACATCAGCTCAGTGTACCTGAAGCCCTGCATTGCAAGCATCACAATACATTTCTGTTACACTCTCACATTGTCCTCTGCCTGCTTTTCGCTAATGTGTGTACCATGCCTTGTTGTTCTTTGCTATTCAGTTCATGGTTGGGGTTTCCCAGACTACATCTCCCATAATGCATTGCCAGTCTGCACTAACACATGGACTGGAGTGGGATACTCATTTCACAATTGGGGATGTGGGATAGGGGTGGGGGGGGCAACATTGCTGTGCATGCGTCTTACCTTGTTGGGTGGCGGCTCTGGCAGAGCTGTCGGCATCCCCAAGCCCCACGACACTCTTGGGCTCTATTGTGGACTCCACCAGCTCCTCCAGTTCGGTAAGGGCAGGTGCCCTGTTCCTTCCACCTCCTGTCCGGCTGGCCTCCTTCTGCAGTTCCCCCATCTTCCTCTTCGTGACGATCCTCAGGTCGTACCAGCTCTTTTTCAGTACCTCAATGTCCCTGGGGGTCACTCCAATAGCATTGACCTGCGCCTGGATTCTCAGCCATATATTACGCTTCTCCGACTCAGGCACTTGCAGGGACTGCCTCCCAAACAGCTTCTGGTGCTGCTTCACCACCTCCTCCACTAGTACCTGCAGTTCCTTGGGGCTAAATTTCTGCTTTCTCCTCCTTTCCCCTCCATCTCTCTGTGTCTCCTGGCTGGACATAGTGAGTTTGAGCTGCACAATCAGGCACTGGCTCCCTGCCTCTCCTCTGCACTCCCAGCCTCTCCAGAGTCTGTTGATTGTGTGCACCTGCCTGGGTGTGGCCACTTCCTGGTTGGGTGGGGTTTGGTTGCACAGGATTGGCTGTTTCATCCAGTCATGTGTTTTTGTATTTCCGATTCGGTAACTACCGATTCGGTATTTACCGATTCGGTAAATAGCACTTCGGAATTTACCGATTCGGTAGATACCACCTCGGTATTTACCGATTCGGTAAATTCCGATTCTTGAATACCAATTGTTACCGATTCGGTAATTATTACCGAATGATTACCTACATATAACTTACCGATTCATAAATACCGATTCGGTAAAATTCGGTATTTATGAATCGGTAAAATATATTTACCTACATAAGGCCCTGGGAGTTTTAAATGTCTGTGTTTTTCATGGAGCTTGAAAATGGATGGACAATTCTCTTCTACCTCACTCATAATAAAACATCTCTGTGACGAACTGGCACCATATTCTGATTCATATGCGTTTCCTAGGTATGGGAATATTGGGCATGTGTGGCGCAACCAGATGCATTCCAAGAAGCCATTTCCAAAAGAAGCCAAGCCAAAATGCTTGTTTGGGAAGATTCACTTAAATCATTGTCATCATTCTCAACAATTCCAAAAACAGACATTTCCAAACCTTAAACAAACGATGTCAGATATACCGCCTCTTCATTGGTCGGTTGGCATTTCTCACACAGTAAGGCTGTTGGAAGAATTTACATACAAAAATCAGGGCCCAGACTTACAAACACTTTACATTGGGTTTACATTTCTTTTTTACTGGAAACCCACGTTAAGTGTTGTGGTGGGATTTACAATCCAACACAAATCACAATTTGCATTGGATTGCAACTCAAAGTAAAGTAAAGTTGTGCAATGTGTTGCCTTGCCTTGCTTTACATCAGTTGGGCGTTCCATGAGTAGTGCATCTGTGTTCCCATGCAACCACCCATGGGTTTTGATGCAAATCCCTATTTACAAAGAATTTTAGAGAGAGTTATGCACCAAACCTCTGCGTCTCCTTGAGGCAGACATGAGGATATTTACATTCCTCCTTGTTTTTCCAACTTTGCATACGTGCTGCATTGTACAGCACACATACAAAGTGGGAAATACCTTGAAGTAAAGTTTTTGTACTAAAAAGGAACATTTCCAGCATAAAATCTATGCTTCCCACAACACCAATACCCTTGCAGTAAGGATGTCTGAGTTGGTGAATGGCAGTCAAAAGTGCACCAGTGTAGGGAGCGAGATGAACAATGCCACATTTTAGTAAATATGACGCTCTTCCGCTGCTTCCCATCAACGCAACACACTGCAGTAGTTTCCCTTGCTGCCCTGCATTGCGTCACATTCATGTAAATTTGGGCCCATGTTTTTCCTGTGGCTTCCCCAAAATGTAACATATTTTTGCGGAGGTAAGAAACCAAGATATATATGCCCGCGGGTCTCCCAAATTAGAGTAGATTTTTCAAAGGATAGGCCTCACCACAAGAGTAAAAGCAATCATGGGCTTGGAGAGATATTTCAGAACGGACTCTCAGTAAAAAGAACCCTTTTGCAGTAGTCTCTTTTGGGTATATAGTGCAGCAGGAAAATAAATATACCAAACTATACATTTTCTAACTTGGGGATTTTATTAACAAGTGATAGATTATGTTGTGTCTGAGTTTGGCTGTCAGGATGCTCACTTAGATTAAGAAATCTTGAATCAATCGATATTTTTTTGCAGATGGCCCACACAGAAATTGGTCTCCTGGGGGAGAGACAGTAAGGTAAATGCCTTACTGTTTGTCCGACATGAGAAGGTAACAGATCTGGGTCGCCACCGATACTGAAACATATTCTAGAAGAAAAATCACAAATAACTCCGTCCAGAACGTTGATGTGGATTACTGTGTACTGCCGGGTGATTTCCACCCCAAGGGTGGTGTGACACCTATCAAAACAATATTCTTGTAGACTCTTGCACACTCTATAGAATCTATCTATAGGTGTCAGATTTTCCTCCTCCTGGTTGACCGTCCATGAGACCTCAACTAATCTTAAAGTTTTGAGAATTTTGACAGAATACCATAGCCTCATCTGACTCTTTGGCACAAGAACATGAAAATGGGTAAAAGGCGTGGAGAAATCTGTTCCCTCAGTTCTCCAAAGTGAGGAATAACTAAAATGTAAGTTTTGCGTGGGTTGTAGCTTCTCCATGTGCCTGCAAAAGCAGACATAGTCTGTAGAGAAATTTCCCAATTACATCTCATCAAAATGCCGCTTTCTGGAACTTATAGGGTACTTTTGAGGGAAAAGTACACTGTTCTCTGCTTGTCTTCCTCACTCAGGAATATGGCAGTGGGGGAGAGAACCCCAGAAAGCTGTCCCCTCTGTATCCCAAAGGAGGAGATAACAGATATGGGCAGATTTGTTATGAGTTTGGGCTCCCATTGTTGCAAAATCCAGACATTGTCTATTTGGTTACATGTAATACAAGATTCTGCACACCGTAAAGATTGGGGGGTATACTTCTCTTTTCTTGATGGTCTTGCCAGAAGACCAAATGGAAAACCTGTAAAATCAACTAGTTTGTAAGTTGACACACTAGGGGGATTCAATCAGTGGGTTGTACCTACGTATGACATTTCCCTTGAGCCCTTGTTGCGCCGGAGCAATGCTCTGGCACGCCACAACTGTTGAACTGAACGCACTGCACAAACACTATTCCGGAAGCAACTGTAGCAGATGTGCTGAAGGGGCCACCGGTATTTGGGTCGCAGATATTAATCGGAGGATTATAAGGAAACAAAGAACAATGTACTATTTTCCATTTTGGCAATGTCTTAGGTATACATCCTTTGGTTGTAGGCCTCACTCGTCTTCATTGGTTGCTGGGATACCTTAAAGAAAATGTTAGTTTCGACTTTGTCACATATGTGTTCTGCTGTGCCTCCTAAATGTATTGATACCAGTCGTGCATAGGTGTGCAACAAGGGTCTTCCTACACAGCAGGAAATCAATGCCTTCTTCTAATATTCTTGTGGACTCAATTTAGAATGTAGCCCTCTCTTTATTGGGCATGTTTCCCATCAGACCCTGGAAATGCATAGATACAATTGGTCTTCGTTGCTTCTGATTAGTTAGCCAGTAAAGATTGATCTAAAAATGTGGTTTCACTGTTTTTGAGATGAAGTTCTAAAATGTAGTCATTGATGTTAGGTCTCTCCCTAACATGAGGTAGGAGGGCTGAGATATTCGTCCCGCTGGGTGTTTTGACTGAAAGGCTACCAGCCACAGCACTGCAAATCTCTCTCTATTTCACAGGAAATATATTTTTTTAAAATTCAATATTGTGATAAAAAACCATTTGCTGATTCACCAGTACTATGGTAAATTTACATTTCCTATGTTTGTTGTGTGGAATTTCCATAAATCTAACATTTCTGTCAGTCCTCGCTAAAAGAAGAAGCTGGTTGACTGAGGCGAGCCTAGCTCCATATAGAGTTTGCATAGACCTAGTGCTCCTAATAATTATTTTTGGTTTAATGTGTATGGAAGGCCAAGTTTTACTGGAGAAAGAACTGCAGAACTGTGTGCTCTTCCATCTCTCATACAGCTTTTGACCTTGCCCTCTTGCTTACGACTTGTGCCTCGCTCCCCTCTTCCTTCTATCCTGTGCTTTTGTAGAATGTCACACACCTGTGTGCCTCTCTTCCCTCTCACACTTCCTAAATGCCCTGGCTTCCTTTATCATCCAACGTGAGCCTTGGTCACTTTGTCATCCCTCTTAATCCTTAGTCCCTTCCACTCATCCACTGTGTGGCTCTGTCCCCTCACTCCTCTGGCCGGTGCCTCAGTTTCCACTCTCATTCCCCTTGTTCCACCACTCCTTGGTCATTACTGTGCTTCAGTCTCTCTTTTATTGAATGGGTTCTATAGTTCTATCTCGTATCCAATGTATGCCCCTTTGCCACATTACAAAGATGTCTTGGCCACTCCCGGTAAATTTATTTTGGACTCCAGGTAGCAAAAGTGCATCAACCTACCGCACAGACCAGAGGAAACGGATGGACAGAACTCTCATGAAACCCTCCCTCACACTTACCTGAAGAAGGACACACATTTAAATATTTCTATCAGAAACAGGCAGGTTTTAGATGGTTTTTGACTGGAGTTTATAGTGTATTAAGCAACAGTGGTTGTTTCTCGAGAGAACCAATGGCTACAAAATCAAATCTATTATATTTACCTTGCAACAAAGCATTAATGGTCATATATTTAAAAATAGAAACAAAATGCCATACAGATATGTTTTGGTGAGAATAAATGTTAATAAAGAGGCATTTTAAAATTAGAGACCTGCATATACATAGAGGGCGCAAAACCTATAAGCGACAAACATTGATGTCGGAGCACAATAAACTGTGTATCATGCAAGCCTAATTTAGAAAACAACAACAAATCTTCTGGTATAAAAGCTGGAGATGACCTTTGGATGCTATTATCATTTGAGTGTCATCATCAGAAGAGGGACAGTTCAGATCGCAAGCTGGTGCTGCTATAAAGCCGCGGAACTGAATTCTGGGAAAGTACAGGGTCATTACAAAAGGCCCCTGACACTTGACTAGTCTGAGAGTCAGTTTCATTATGGAGCAGGATTGTCTAGTAGTGATGTTAAACATAATGCTCTAAAATCTGTATATGATATGCTGGAGAGGAGTGAATGGTGCTTCATTCATATGGTTCCTCTGCACTGCATCTTCAGTGTTTAGAACTCTCTTTAGTACCTTCTCTAACCTATCAGTGGTGGTTCACTCCTCGCCAAATCCACAAATTGTTCTGGGATATTAAACTAGACAGTTATCCCAACTCCCACTCGAGTGGGTTGAAAAGAAAGGCTGTCTAAGCAGACTTCAGTTTTCATGTAAGTACAATGCCTCACACACCCTGGCTGTTGCTAAGCATTCTAAGATAAAATTCTAAAAACCTCCATCCGGCCTACTTTGCTCCACCAAATAAGCCCATGCTATTATCACATAATAGCAGTGGTAATGCATTGCTCATTTGATTCGCACATGCCACCCTAGCCTCATTAAAAGTAATTTTACATGCGGCTGTGCACATGACAATTGGTCATTTAATCCCAACCGTCTAAGACCCCCTCTGGCTACACTTTCCAGCCTCCATCTAATTCAGGACTATATAATCTTTATGGCTGAGACAACCAAAAAGTATGCAGACCTAGCAGTGAAACGCCAGACCACGTATATCACCATCCTTCCAAACTCATTTTTCAAGACATATTAAAAGAAAAGAGAACTTTCTTCATCTCTGCTCCCTGAGTTTTAAACAAACTCCATCTAATTCCAAGGTTTGCTTGAGCTGGAAGAGTTTTAAGGCATGAGCAAAGATAGCAATTGCCCAGGGACCCCACTTTACAAGCACCCCCTGGGAAAGTGAGCATTCGCTCTATTTGACTACTCAGTCTATCTGTCTATTCTGTCCATTTCTCTATATACCGCTATGCCTTCCCCCTGCCTCTGACTTTGTCGCTTGATACCCATTGCCACCTTGAAGAGTTTTGGGTGCCAGGCAACAGATAGTTCAAATAGTTTGTGTGACCCTGTTTCTGAAAGTTTAACATATAATGTAATATTTCTGACATCATGCAGGCTTGAATTGTCAGGAATCTGGCACAAACGTTTATAATTGATTCAAATAGGGCTCCTACAAAGAGTGCTCTGCCCAGGGCCTCAACAAATCATTAGATGACACCACAGGCCCCAATGTCCTCTGTGACCTACAATTTCATATATAAGACACAAATATGTGTCTTTCCTGGTACTAGCAGTGCCAGTTTAATAGACTTCATCACTGATCTGCAGGGTTAACACATCAACACCATCAACATGACTGGAGAAGACCATCCTAGGAGATCTCAGTAAAATTGGTATATTCCATGTGCATCGAAATTCAGTTAAAATGTCCTAATACAGAAATTGTATCAGGAAAAGGAATGCTCAGATTTCCATCTCTTCTGATTCATTTTCATATTACAGGAGGGACCTGCCAGGAGATGCCTTGTGGCTGTGCAGGGACATAAAGAGTTGGCACCTTTTCTGCTACTGCACACTCAGGTTTCCCTCCAAGAAGCGTGGGGGTTGGAATGGCTAAGTGGTAGAATGGTTAAGACTGATGGATGTTGAGATGTGGCACAGATGAAGCAGGCACACTCGGTAGTGTGGCACAAAGGAGATGGGTGACAGGTGTGTTACAATGTTTTGACATGGATGAGGTGGGGGACAACTTGCACACAACAGCTGTGGAAATGTGTGTGACTTTCCACGGGAAATGGGAGCGCCCATGGCTGAGTACATATGTGGGGTCTGGGTAGAGTTCTGGCTGCCAGTACAATATACTGCTGGTTTTAGGGCTTCTTGGTATGGTGGCATTGATGTGCAGGTGGAAATTTGCATGACAAATACAGAAGAAATGAGAAATTACTGCAGGCCCGTGCAGACCATTCAGACGTGAACCAAATTATACATATGTTTGGCCATTCCTGGCTAAGATCGCCAGAGGAAGTTTGATATGTGATGGTAATAAATGTCCTATTACTTACCGGTAATCTTCACAACTCTTGATCCCGTTGTCCTCGTCTCATTCAGGACATATGGAGATGACCATCTCCCAGACAGAAAAGAGAACAGAGGAATGCTGGGACCCCCATCCCACCCCCTCCTTCTGGGAGCACATAACCAGTACTCACCGAGCATGCCTCCTGAACTACCAAGCCACTAACAGGAAGGTCAGCTGCAAGGGAGGAAGGGAGGGGTGTCATGAATGGGACGAGGACAACAGGACTAGGAGTAATGAAGATTACCGGTAAGTAATAGGGCATTACCCCCAGGTCTCTCCAGTCCTCGTCCCATTCATGACATATGGAGCATACCAAAGCCAGAACCAGGCCTTCCAATTCCCCAAAGAACACCCAGGACACCACACCAAAGCAGCAGCCCACGGTAAGGAGATAAGAGAACCACAGGAAAAACACAGGCAGGCGCACACAGCCTGCAATGCACCCAACCAAAAGAGCCGCACCCCTCAGAACAAGCAGGATATGACTAAGGGGAACAACAAAAGTAGGCCAGCAAGCCCATGGTGCCGCCACACAACCACAGTGGACACCCAATGCCACATAACCCAGAGGGCAGCCAACCCACAGCGGGAACGCCCCTGAACCAACACCCGAGGAGGAGCATCTGCCAAGGAAGCCCCAGAGACAGCCATCAACGGAAGGACAGCAAAGAGGCCACAGACGGAAGAAGACCGAAAGTGGCCAGACACATCAGAAATGCTGGGGACAGACCCTCAGGCACACAACCAAGGCTGGAAGAACCAGGGCCCAACACCTCAGCTGGAAACACCAGCCCCAGACACAAACAGAAAGGAGAAGTCACCATAGGCACAAAGGTGGCATCCCACCATAGAAAAAGTAAAGCAGGGCACCCAGGCTCACAGAGTCCTTTGAGCCACAAAACCGCAGAGTGGAAGGGAGCCAGCCCATAAAACCACCACAAAGGCGACAAGGCAAGGAAAAACAAAGCCAAGGCCGGAAGGTGTCACACCACAGAGACCCCAAACCCAAAGGATAATCCCCAGAAAGGAAACGGAGGCCAAAGCCACCACACCACCAAAATTATAGGCACAAAGAGGACCAAAAGAAACTGAGCACTCCACAGGGCACAGAAAACAGAAAGGGCTCCCACAGGGCCACAAGGCTGCCAACTCTCAATGCCCCACTAGCTGATCTAGAGACATGGCAGCAGAACCGACAGAAAGCAGCCCAAAGCAGACAACTGAAGGAACGCCCAACAATGCAAAGCTCTCACAATCAAACCCAGAAGTGGGCCGATGGGAAACAGGTGAACATCAAAAAGCCACCCGTCTCAACCAGAAAATGAAGACTGACGGCCAACAATGGGTCCAGCCTCACCACCACCCTTGGGTAAACCTACAGCCGACCAGCCCAAAAAAAGGCAGTAAGGGCCCGCCACCAGGGCCAAGGCAACCACCCAGAGGACCAGCTTAGGACAGGACCACACAGGCGAAACCTGGAAGGGAGGACGCACCAGCCAAGGAGCAAGACCCACCAGCCCGATGAACCTGGGCACCAGAGACCACAGAGGACACCATGCTACTGAAACCCCAGAGAAGGACAAGGCTCCACGGCAAGAACATCCAGTACCAACCACCAGCACCGACACAAGATGACCACCAAAGCACCCAGACCGGGAGAGGGAGCCGAAGCTGCGGCACAGGCACAAGGCAACAGGGCAAGGCCAAGGCACACACAAAGAATGCAGGAGACACCAGGACATAACCACTGGAACAAAGACACAGCCACCCTCCCACCCCCCTGACGGTCATAAGGAAGAAGGCCCAACAAGTGCCAGCACTCCAGCAGCCCGAAAACCAACCAGGCGGACCAGGAAACCAGAACCCACGCCCCATCTAGACAGGAAAATAAAACAGAGTGCCCGAAGCCAGAGCCCAGCAAAGCACACCACCCCACCAGGAAAAGAGGCCAACAACGTGGCCCCATCCAAGGAGAGACATCCCTAACGGGCATATACCACAGGGCCCAGAATCAGACCGAACAGGACCAGGACCCAGAAACCAAAGAGAACAAAGGGCGGAGCAAGGCAACCCCTAAGGCCACGAGACCAGGTGAACCCAAAGACCAAACAGGCACACCAGGGAAACCCCGCCACAAACAACACACACCAAGGAAGACAGCCCCAACCACAACCCCGGGGCTCGACCTAAGGCAGACAAAACAACACCAGAGGAAGACAAATCCCCCGGCTACCAGAGGTGAGCCCCACACAGAACAACACCAACAACGATAAGCATCCACACATCCCAAACCCAACTACCGGGACGAAGGCAACGGGACACCGGACCTGCCAGCCCAAACAGGGAAGGAGGAAACACCCAACTGAACAATCAGGCAACCAACTGGCCTGGAGGGCAAAGGACATCACCCAGGAACCATCCCAAGTATGTCCCAACACCAGCCACAGAAGGGACCAGTCAATGTCCATGATTGCCCCAGAGCAACAGGAGGCGCAAACAGCCACCAGACCCAGATCCCCAGGCCAAGAATGGCAGGAAAAAGAACCCCATGGAACAACCACAAGGACCAGAGATCTAGATAGCACTACAGTCAAGCGAGTTGGTCAACAGCCCAACACAGTTGATGGCTGCAGAGGCACCGGACCAGCCAGCGTAGAGAAACAGAGACCTACCAGCAGAGACAGGAGGAGGAACCTCCCACCAGTCACCAGAATGCCAGGCACCAAGACAGGAAGGCTGAAGCATCCTAGGGTAACTAGCAACAGCACACAACACTCAGGCTAAAGACCCAAGGCCAGAAAAAGGCCACCGGAAGGGGCACAGGGCACAGCCAACCACCCCAGGAAACAAGGATCCGACGTAGAAGGCCCTGGCATAGCCCAAAAAGACGACAGGAGAAGAACAGACACCAAAATAATGGACACAACTGCCTCCAGAACCAGAGCAAGGAGGCCACCAACCCAGCACCCCACTGACCCGGAAAGAGTGACACAGGGACACTAAAACAATGACACCACAGAGCCATGCCACCCTCAAGGGCAGAAAGAATGCCCATCGGAACAAGCCACAACCAAGGCCACAACGGCAACCCACCACCAAAAGGGGCCTGTAAGCCAGGGCAGAAGCGAACAACCCTGTGCAAGGACAGCCACCACCACAACCCTGACATGGAAGAAAGGCCCATTGGGAATGACTGGGAGACCGACCCAGACCCCAGCAATGCCCTGCACAGAACACCGTACCCGAAGGGGGCCCAAAGCACACACTTCCTCGCAAGACACCAAGAAGAGGAAGGCAAGCCAGAACAGCCCATGGGCAGACACCCAAAAGGCGACTCCCCAAGACCCCCAAAGGCCAGGACTGGACATCCTCCCTGGAGGCCAGACCACAGAACCAGCAAGCACCCTAACCAAGAGACACATGTAGCCACAGTAAGACAGCAAAGACCCAGAAAACAGAGACAAAATGCCAAAGCCTCCACCAAGTAGTCCAGAACGGTTGCCAAGGAAAACCGAGGTCTCACGGCCCACTGAGCGGACAGAAGCAGGCAGAAGCACAGCCCACAAGCCACACCCAAACCAACACAACCACAGCAGGGCAACTACACGCCCGGGAAGAGCACCATGCCTCTAACCCCGTCAGTAACACCACCCAGACACCACCAACCAAGCCCGGACTCCAACAAGAGACAGAACAACCAGCACCCAACTGTCCCGCCCTGCAGGAATACTGGCCATGGCAGGTAAACCAGCCCCCAGACATAACAAGAATTAAACACAAGGCAAAGGAGTGAAAAAACACAACATGGCACAGGCATCATCCACAGACCTAACGGCAATGCAAATGAAATCCGTGGACTGCACAAGCAGCGCACAGGTGTCCGAATACAACTCTTCCTCAAAAGGGTAGTTACAAAGCAAAGGCAGAGAGGAGGCAGAGCACAGGGTGTGTGAAGGTCCATGGCAAATCTGTCAAAGCACCAAAATAAAGGGAGGGAGAAGGAAATCTGCCTCGCGGTACTCACCCCGGGGCCAGCAGACACCTGCACTCTCCGTCTGCCACAACAATGCTCCCCACCAGCCAACCTAGGTGCACACCACCAGCCATAGCACCTGGGAAGCAGAAAATCGAGCACCCAGTAGAAAAAGAAAAGAGAAAAAGCTATGCAGTACTCACCATGGGGCATAAAGACTCAGCACCAAAAGAAAAATGCCCCCCCAACCGCTCAGGCATGCCCACAGAGACTGGCATGTCCAGACCGAGCCGGTCAAGCCCTCTCGCAGACACCCGGAAGCAAAGACACATAAAGAGCACCCCCAATCCCGCTCCGATGTTCCAAGTAGCCACCGCCTGCAACTGCTAAGCGGGACAGGGCCGGCGCACAGGCACCAGCAGCCCTTGTGCAAGTGAGAGGTGGCCCACGTGAGAGGCCCATAAAAATGCCCCTCAAGCTGGGAGGAGGAGCCGTAGCAGCCAGAAACAAGCCACAGCAACATGTCTTCTACCCAGCCCAGCAACAGGAAGGAGCGCTGCTGCAAACTGGCACTCCTCAGAAGACCCGGCGCACCAGAGGCAAAGGGCCAGCAGCCAACAACCGTGCCTCCCGACAAGCCTGGCAGGCCAGGAGGCACCAAGCACCTTCAAGGAAAGTGCAGTAGACCGATGGGCACACCAGAGAAGACACCACTCCTGCCCGGCAGAAGCAGCAACAGCACACCATGTCCCATTCTGTCAGTAGACAGAAAAACGAACAGGAGGCATGCTGGGTGAGTACTGGTTATATACTCGCAGTGTGAGGGGGTGGGGTAGGGTTCCCAGCATTCCTCTGTTCTTTTTTCGTCCTGGAGATGGTAATCTCCATACATCATGAAAGGTAGGAGGACTGGAGGGACCTGGAGGTAATAAACTCTAGTATTGTCATCAATGAAGCACATCAATAAAAGAATACATTGGACTGAGTTTTTTTATCTGGCACAAGGTGTGCAGTAAACAGGTCTGTAGGCTTTAAGTGCTCACTCCTTTTAACTAAGAACATATAACTTTGTCCTCCTTCATTAAAACAAAACACCTCATAGAAAAGGCATAATTACGTTCCTTTCTGGAAGTGGCAGTGAAGCTGCTGGCTCGCACCTGTCGCAGAGCTGACAGACGCTGCTAATTGGTTATATTAAGATAAGATGGATTTCATGGCTTCTTGGACCATATTATTAGCTCAGTGTTTAGCGGCATTTAATGCACACCGACTGCCAACAAAAAAATACACGATTACTTAGGCTCAGAGTGTGGAGTGAATTACTGCTTTAGAAAAATGACTGCGGAATGTTATACAGCATAATAAAAAATCTCTAGGGGAGAGTGAGTGTGGCATGGCTCTAGGGGCGGGTGCTTGGAGGATGGCATGCTTGATTGGTGGCCTCTGGGTAAATGCACTTTGTGGGCATCAACCCCAGATCTAAATCGGCCGTGCTGCCTTTCCTCCAGTCTCGGGGCTGAAAAAATTAGGGGCATATCTACAACGTGGCGATAGAAAATTATCTCCGCTTTTGCGGCCGTTTTCGGCCGAAATGTGGCGATAATTTTATCGCCTAATTAGCAAGGTCACGCTAACGCGTGAAACCTTGCATTAGCGCACAAATTCCTAACGCCCAGCTTTGCATCTCTAATGAGATGTAAAGTGGGTGTTCCTTACCTGACATGACAGGAGAAATGTCGCTAAGCGACATTTCTCCTATCATCAAGCCCCACGCTATGAAGCATAGCGGCAAGAAAAGTAGCGATAACCCCTGTTATCGCTACTTTCCTTACGCCTGCTTCAGGACTGACTTAGCCATGATATCCTATGGAAGGTGGATATCATGGCTAAGTTTGTGAGGCCCTATCAACAAGCTAACGCCACATTTCGTGAGATTATCGCTGGGTTTCCAGCGATAATCTCACATAAGGCAGTTAGCGCTAGGATTTTTATCGCTTTTGAGATAAGCGTTGCTAATAGCACGCTATCTCAGCGATAAAAATCCACGTTAGCCGGCGATAATTATCCTAGCGCTAAGCGCGCTTAGCGATAATTATCGCCGGTTGTTGCTGATATGCCCCAAGATCTTTAGGGAAAGAGTCAGAAGTAGGAAGAACTGGAGGGGTAAAAGGGCCTAATCGCGTTGCCTTGTGTAAAATTAAAAATGTCATAAAATATGGTGATCGGCAATTTGGTTATCGCATTTGTGGTGTAACGACCGGAGCTGCCGACATTTGGAGCTGGAACACCAGTTTCGAGTCTCAGTGTCCGGCTCAACATCCTGTGATTCTGGGCAAATCACTTAGTGGCATATTAACAAGGGCTTTATCTCTGCATTTTTGTCTTTAAAAGCCAAAGAAGCGGAGATAAAAATATCGCCATATCAACAACAGGGTCCTAACATGCAAAATCGCATGTTAGCACCCTTTTTCACTACGCTTCCCTTTGCATCTCTAATGAGGTGCAAAGTGGGCGGTCCAGAGCAAAATAATAGGAGAAATGTCGCTAAGCGACATTTCTCCTATTATCCAGCTTCACGCTAACCCTGTTAGAGACAAAAAAGCAGCGCTAACCACGGTTAATGCTGCTTTTTTACGTCTGCTAATTTTCAGACTTAGCCATGTAGTCCAATGGGAGGTGGATTACATGGCTAAGTCCACCATGGGCTATCAACAAGGATATCCCTATCCTTGTAGTTTTATCGCTGCATTACCAGCGATAATCTCCCAAAATGCCGCTATCGCTGGATTTTTTATCGCCTAGGCGGTTAGCGTTGTTAATAACGCGATAACCAGGCGATATTATCCAGCAATAGCGGGCGTTAAAAAAATTAACGCTAAGCGCCCTTAGCATTAATTTTCCCCGTTCCTTGCTAATATGCCCCTTTATCTCCCCGTGCCTACCAAAAATGAATGGTGTCCTTGCGTAAATGTGTCAGGTGATAATGTAATGCGCTCCAATACCTTTGGTTCGAGTTTGTGCTATATAAAACTGCAAAAAAAAAAAAAAACAGGGGTGCTAGCAGAGTACAAATAGATGCAAATACCCAAAGGGTAAAAGTGCCCCATGTATGTGGTGCATTAAGCAAGAAAACGACAGGTGTGAATCTACTGTTCTGGTTACACATTTGCACTTTTTCACACTATTCTACTACAGGCCTTTTTAGTAGCAGTTATAAGGAGCAGCTTATTCTTAGTGGTGCATGGAAGAGCCAACTTGGCAAGAGTCCAGGTTAGTTGGTTGCTCTGTGGTATCCTGCTCACCACCTCTGTCTAGGTTCTGTGATTGCATGTGCTTGGCGCTATACCTTAGCACTATACCAAAAACAACATAAACCATGGATCAACAAACTCCATTTTATTGCAAAAACAGTGGCTCATATTGTGCTTTCTTAATTTCCTACTCTTTTATATCCGCCCCATATCACAAAAAGTATACATCCCAGCAAATCCTGTGTCACAAACTGCAGGTTGAGATGAAGTGAAAACACCAATCTTTCATTAGCTTAGGCCATGTACTGCAGCCACCAGAAAGTAACAGCCTCCTTTCCAGCTGCTCAACCATGAATTAAGTACTCCATGTCCCTCCTTGCTGTATTCTGTTATTAGGAATTTGCTGGTAATGTGTTTGTTATGGTATATAAGTGTTGGGATGTGTTCTCCCTGTTTGTGCTTCTCGTTTGATTTGTATCTGTATATTTAGATTATTGGGCATTGTTTTCCCATCCCTGCTGCTTGGGCTCCCACTTCTGGCACACTACATTTCATGCACTCACGTTGTGTTTAAAGAAGACGTGACATGGACACTACAATGACCAGAATACATTGCTATTGTTGAATAGCTCCAGCACGGGGGCCATGTAATAATTAAAAGTCTCATGACTATACACATTGTATTATATTGTAATTGCACTTGTAACGTGCTTACTGCCCCTTCCATGGCTTTGAAGCATTTTGCGCTGGGCAGCATGATGCTCAAGGTTAGTGGTGGTTTTTGCTTATTGTGCAATTATGGCTTCCACCTAGAAGGCCTGTTCTTATCTTTCTGAGGAAGCATTGGCATAAACATTCAAAGGGGGAGTGGCTGTGCATTTAGACGTCAGATTGTTTAGTACTTGGCATAAACAGTCAAAATGAAAATTACATCTTACATGAAGGTGATAGTTCTGACTTCTAAACCTTGGATTTCAGGATAAATGCGTGAATACTGCTCCAGTTGTTTTTGTGCAAAATTGGAATATGGTGAGAACAGTTCTTATGAAGAACCTGGCATTTTTCATATGATTCTGAATTTTATGAGGAAACATTGCTAAAATATATCCTATATTCTTTCCTCAATATTTCTGTTTTGAAGTTCATCGCTTAGATGTTGATTCGTGGCGCTGCGTATTACTGAAAACCTGACCCTCACATGCTGGTAGTAGCAAACTGTGCACGTCCTATTCTAAAAGTGTGCATTCGTTCGTCAGTTGGTCTCTGTAGCAAGAATAATTCAGCCTTCAATGTTGCTTCAATCAAAACATTTGCATTCTTATAAGGTCCAAGACCTTTCTATAACATGGAATTCTGACTCTTTTGGTGTTATGATTGGCGGTTCTCAACCGCCCACAAATAATGTAAATTGATACTTGTATAGCGCACTACTCACCCGCAAGGGTCTCAAGGCGCTTGTACGAATACCGCTGTGGAACCCATCCTGGCTTTCCCTGTGAGGCGTCCACTCATGGGAACCCCCAAGGTTGAGGCCAGGTATCCTTAGCATTGTGGGGGCCATTGTGGAGATTAAGCAAGCTATTACCCAGAGTTGCACTCCATGATTGGAATAGGCACCGAGGCGAGAATTATCAGGTCTGTGGAATATTTGAGCCCAAGACCCACCGAGGCAGGGAATTGAACACTGGTCCCAGGCTAGGCCTCTGCATCAGGGTCTGCCACTCTAATCATTGAGCCACACTTCTCCATTCAGTTAACCCTGTGCCCTCACATCTAGAGGTAGAATGCAAGTCAAAGAATGCACAATAGGATGAAAATGATGATTATGATTCCTCTGATTCTGACAATAAGTCAAATAATTCCAGTACTTTCTGTATTGTGATTAATGGTTTTCAACCACCAAAAGAGAACAGCACTTAGTCAGTTCTTTCTACTTCTGGTCTGGAGGTAGAATACAAGACGAAAAAATAACTTAATGATGTTATGTACACACATTTGATTATGATACTTATATTTCCACTGATTCAGACAGTGATAATACGTTTTGCTTTGGTTCTGACTCTTCAAAAAGACATAAGATGTACATTGCCCCTGTCCCTAAAGGCAGGAGTATGACAGAACTAGCGTCAGCCATTCTAGAAGCCAATGTTAACCCTATGCTTGATCCATCTTTTTTCAGCACCCCAATTCCACAGATGCCCCTGTATGGGATCCTAGAATGGTTAACTTTTTCACCAAAAGTGGGACTTTAGACTTGTGCCCTAAAGATTCAAGTTTAAGACTCTGTATGAGGGTTAAGGGGTGTAGTCCTGACATGTCCGGAGTTTGAAGGTTCAGTTAGACAAGTAAAAGCTAGTCTGTTTCTGTGATCCAAAGAATAGTATTGCGAGGGCCCATGTCACCTGCCAGCACGGATTTTTAAATGTGGTGGATCCACTTACTAAGATTTTAGAACTCAAAGAACAAACCAAGGAGTCTCTGGGCTAAATAGACTGAATTGTGCAACAAGGCTGAATGAGTTTTGTGTTTTGGTTATAATGCCAATGTGTCTATGTAGGAAGGTAGGATCCTTCTGCATGATTACCCTCACTTTTTGCCTGGTGCTAAGCTATATTTGACTAGACTGACTGGGGTCCTGCTAATCAGGACCCCAGTCACTCTGCTTTCTCCCTTAAATTGTTATATTCAGTACTTAAGTACATCCCAGATTAGATACTGGGGTACCCTTATCACTCCCTAATATATGGTACTAAGGAACCCAGGGCAAAGGTACTCCAGAGGTCCCCCATGGGCTGAAGCATGTATTATGCCACCCATGGGAGACTATTCAAACTGTAACTACAGGCCTGCCATTGCAGGCTGCATAAACTGGTGCTTGCACCACTTACGAAAGATATCGGTTTCGTATATCTATGGTCACTGCACTTAAAACCTATAAGTCACCCCTATAGCAGGCCTTTGCAATCGTGAAGGCAGAGTGCTTGGTTCTAAGTGTGAAGGTGCCCCTGCAGGAGCAGGACACCCCTACAGCCTATACGGAGTCCATTCTCCTGGGTTGTAAGCTATATACCATATGGAGGGGCACCGCGTAATTACGCGGTGTCCATCTTGAAATCGGCTGCAAAGAATCCTACCATGTTTGCTATCAAACATGTTGGAGTCATACCCTGATTCCAAGCACTGGAAGAGCCCTCCGTTAGGCTCTCAGTGCTCCCAGTACCAATCTTTTAGACCCGGACAGCACAGCAGGCCTGCTGTCGACCAGAGACACAATTCTGCCCTCCTGCTGCTCAGCCAAGCTTGAGCAGGGGAAGGCAGAACAATAGGCATCCTATCACAGGGAGGTGTGACCACCTCCCACACAGCATTTAGTGTATTGGGGCGGGTGGGTGCACTTGCCAGCGCCACTCAGTCTGCATGAGGGGCACATTTGGTGTCTCCGTGCATAGCCCAGTTCAAACCAGCTCTGGGAACCATTGGCTCCTGCTCTGGAGCAAAACTGGACAAAAGACATGAAAGTAACCTCTAACCTGACCAGACCCTCCCTGAGGGTCTCCTGAATCGTCCCAACCCTTTCCTTAGGATACTTAAGGGCTTACCTGGGTGTAGGTCCCTAGATTCGTAGTGGAACAAGATTCAATTCAGACACCACTTCTATTTCTACCATCTGGGCACTCTGGACTTCGTTGGACTTCGTTTGGGCTCGACCTTGTCCCCCTTTCAGTCTGCTGCATCATCTGTGCCTGTGCACTGTACAGGAACCTTCCAAGGCCTGTGGGCATCCAAGATACCTGAAGGAATTTCCCTAGAAGTGAAGGAGTCACTTCCCTGCATTTGCAGGCACCACAACTAAGCTGACCGGTCTGCTGATCCTGAACTCCTACGGACTCTAAAAGGTTCTGCAACACAGGTGGTGGCTTCCCCCAGCCCTTGAGGTCTGCCTTGCCCTCTCACTCAGTTTGAGGCCAGTATCTCTCGCCGCAGAAACCAAGCCCCTGTGCACCACGTCGACTTCCAGTTGCAAAGGCTTGTTGACTTCCTTTCACCAAGATCTTTGGGCTCCAAGTGGCCCCAACCTCAAGCATCTCCAATGACCAAAGTCTGTGTCCACATCACATTGTTTGCACCGTGGCCTGCATCTTTTGGTGAGCTGCTCGAGGTCCTCTTGTGACTACAGTGCCTCTGGCCTGTGGGTCCTGTTGAGGATCATCTTTGCTTCTTTTGAGCTCCCCTGATTGCTCGGTGCATGCCCACACTCCCTTGCCTGTGATGAGTCCCCTTAACCTAGCTGGTTCTGACATTACACCTTCTTTAACTTCTCCATTGGTTGCATTTGCCAAGGATTGTTGATGCTTTCACCGGACACCGACCCCTCAGCACATGGGATAGCTTGTGCATGGCTCCTGGTATTCCTCAGCATCGCCTGGTTCTTACAGCTGCAGAGTCAAGGTCCCCGTCAACTCTCCTGCAACTCCAAAGATTGGTGGGCATTCGTCTTCCAGATCTTCTGGTCACTCCTGAGTGACATAGACTCTGTCTGTCTCCTCTGCTTGCAGGGACCTCTCAACTAGAATCCACCTTCGGATTCCACTGGACACTTTCTCCATCTTTAGTAGCAGCACTTTCCTGAAGTCCTCCATTGGGTTCGACTGCAGTTTCTGACACCACTTCACACCTATCTGCCAGTGTGCACTGTCATCCAGGAGCTAAATGGCTCCTTGATTAGGAGTGAAGTGGCTCCCAGAGTTGAGACGAAGGAAGAGGTGGTTGGCCGCCCCCTCACATAATCGCCATCTGTGCTGTGCCCAGGAACTTAATTACCTTCAAAGGATGCCTACTCTGTCACTGGTAGATGTAGCTCACACCTGAGCCTGTCCCCTATATTGTCCTGCTAGCCAGCCAGACACAACTTCCAATGGGAGAATAGCTGCACCAGAACTGATTTTGAGTGCCCATAAGAGAGTACTTGCTCATTATCATAGCCACACCCTGGGTGGGCACAGGGAACTCTGCACAGGGGAAGAAAGATTCTGCCATCTTGGCTTTAGGTAGAGAAGGATATTGTGGGATAGTTTGCAGTAAAACACACAAGAAGTGCTTTTTTTTATGTGTTGAGGGTCACCCCTAGAAACATTTACCCCATTGGTTAGGGAGTGGCCAGGAGTTTCCCCCACCCATATGCAGAAACTGGGCATAAATCAGGCAACTCCAGCACCCTCTTCAGAACACTTCTAGACCTATGGAAAACAGAAGAAGGACTGACCTACTATTGCGAACTGTTAGGAGAACTATACAGGCTGGACCTTCTCCTGCTTCTTCCCAGGACTGAGAGCCAGACTCTAAGGGTCAGTCTTCCTGTTAAGTTATAGAGGCACTAAAGCTGCAAGAAGCCCAGTTTCCTGAAGAGCCCACCGACCATTTTTAGCTAGACCTGTCCAGGAACCCGCTAGGGGCTTCTACTGGAGTGAATCCTGACTCCTAAGTTGTGTCCCTAAGGTACTGGGGCCCTTAGATAAGTGTCAGAGTGTACTCCTCTTGCCTAACCCTAAAACCTGGAACTTCACAACTTTTTCAAGGATTTTTGACTGGAGAACTGACATAAGATGGGGACAAACCTGCCAAGTCAATCTTACGAAGGTGCGTTTCTGCGGGGTCAAAGATTCAGGTTGCTCCCACTTGGAGATTTTCCTCAGCAGCAAAAACGTTTCAGAGGGACATCGCAGAGAATATATCCGACATTATGGTGTCCTCTTGTACTACAGCTTGCAGCCTTGCTCGACTGGAGAAATCCAACCTGCAAAAAAGTGACTATGTGCAAAGGTAGAAATCTTCACCGGTCAAAGGAGCCAAAACTATCTGGCCAAAAAGGGACATTCCTTGGCTGAACATTTTTATCCCCCCTCCCCCCCCCCACTCGGAGCTTTCCCAACAAAAGTTAATAGCTTCACTGGAACTCGGTCAGATGGCTATCTGGCCTTGTTGAACCCATGTCGGCCACAGTCTGCTGCCGTGCACTGCTGAGAATTTTTTGACTTCCATTTCCGAAACTAAGTGAGGAGGTAAAACCTTCCACTTAGATAAACCTGATCTCTGTATCTAATTTGCTCAATTGCGGTCAGCCTTAACTTGTGCCTAAGTACTGGTGAAGCACAGTCTAGATGACCATGGTTAGCAGTTAATGGATTTGGCTGCTATTTCAATTTAAAACTTTAAAAATTCATATCTCCATTTCCCCTTATTTGACTTTTGTCGTTTTGATCTCTTTTTGCCCATTAAAATATGCTCAATTTTTAGAAATTGCAGTGTGAGTTTTATTGATTTGTGTTTTTGGTTTTGTAACAGTTTTGGTACTTCTAAATGGTTTACACATTTTCTTAAGTTAAGCTTTTCTGTTCTGTGTCATAGGTACCAGGGGTTGAGCTCAGGTTCAAATTACTGAAACCTTTACTGGGCCTAACGAAAATAGTGATATTATTACTTGTGGTGGACTATAATTAGGGCTCCCAGTTTACCGTTTTTACTGATTTTTACAGATAAATACAAACAGAAACTATTCATTTTCCTGTCTGTTTTTATTTTTAAATACAGAAAAGTACCGAAAATAGGTCTTCTTTGGATGATTATTTTCTATTGTCAATCATGAGTGCCATGTCAGTAGGTGTACAAATTGAGAGGTAGGGGAGATAAAAAAAAGTCAATAGCTTTCCTAATTAAGCTGAATTAAGTGCACATCTACAGTTATTTATGCTATTCTACAATGCAATGCTTTCTGAAAAGGCTATTGCACTGTATACTGCTTCAACCTTTTGCACATTCAAATGTGAGTTACATTTATCAGTCAAATAAATGTGGAAAAATACCCATTGCAGCTTCATTAATACAGAAAATACAAAATAAAAACAGATAAATACAGAAATAATTAGCAAAAAATAAATATGAATGAATACAAACGGGTAAATGTCAAAACAATAAATACCATAAAACCGGGAGCCCTAACTATAATACATTCCAACTAATAATCAACTTCCTCACACAGGTCTTTAAAGATGATGTGTTTTCTGAAGCTGGGTCTGCAGACTGACCAGAAGGACTATTGAGGCTCAGCAGTGGCGGTCCGTGCATGTAACTGCGGTAGGGCTGCGTGGCGGTGTAAGGGGGATTTCGAGGGATGATGCAGAGGGAAAATTAATCATTTATTTAATTTTACCTCTGCATCGTCCCTCGGAATCCCCCCTTACACGGCCCTACCGCCCCACCGCTGTTACCTGCATGGACCGCGGCTGAGGTTCAGACATGCAGCTGTATTTTGCATCGTCTGAAGACAAAATAAATATTGAAGAAGGCCCAAGTACAACAAGTTGGCAAAATCAAATTGTAGTAAAATAAGAGCTTCAATGACTGGTTTGAGAGAAGATGTTCGCAGGAAAGGCGGAATTTTCTTACGTATGTTAAGAAAAAGGAAGCAGACTGGTGAAGTGTAGGTGAAGGATGTCATTATCAAACCAGATTTCTACAGGTTTTGCCTTTCAATGATGGTGTGTGGAGGGAACCTAATTCAGGAGGCCAACATGAAAAAACAGATGTCAGGCTGCCAACTGAAGAGCAGAACCTCCGTTTTATCACCATTGAGCTTGAGCGTTATCTCTCTTACAACTGGTATTGCTATCAAATAGAATGACAATCTACAGTGTCAGAGAGGCTATTAGTGATGGAGATGACAATTTGTGCATCTTCAGCCCTATGCCAAATCTGAAGGTGTGAATCACGAAGGCCAGAGGACATAAGGGTTGAATAAAATAGGTGTGAGTGTGGAGCTGTGTGGGACCCCATAGGGTAGACCTAGGAGCTTATTGGAAGGAGTGATAGTGATGGCATGATTGTTTTTTCCAGAAGAAAGCCATTTTAGTATCTGGAGAAAAATGCCCTTGTCAGAGACTTTTGAGCAAAATGGCATAAGACTGTATTGAAGGCTGCAGAGAGGTCCGATATGTTTAGGAGAGCTGAACCTCCTGTGTCCAAAAGTTTATGAATTTCATCAAATACCATGAAGAGCAGACTCTGTGCGAAAGCCAAACAGGTTAGCCTCTAACGAGCCATTGCCCTCCAAATAGAAGGAGAGTTGGAAATGGACTTCCTTAGCAATCATTTTGGGAGGGGAGAAGCGAGATGATAATTCAAGGAAATAATCATAGCGTGGTTCTAATGACTTGGAGTGAGTGAAAAGAGGAGAGATGCTGCTATGACTTCAGACATTGTTTGCATTATGGTTATGCCACAAATGTTTAGGGGCAGAGATTGTCACCTGTGCTTACGGTGTACTAGCCAGCTAAGTGAGGGATCCATCCAGGATAGAGGGAAGGGGAACAGCCCTGGAGAGAGTTTAGGCTTGAGAAAATCAGTGGAGCAGGTGCCTTGTGTGTGTGGATTCTCAAAACTTTTTGTTGGAGACCAATCATGGATAGGGGGTCTAGAAGAGTCAAAGAATTGTTATGAGGGCGCTTGTGTAATATAGCTGCTTTTAGAAGGTCATATTTCATGTCTGGGATGTTCTTTTTCCAGGAGAATGAATAGTGAAAGTAGACCATAAGGACCCTTACCTTGCTGTTCCAATTTGTCTGGAACACAGAAGGTTTCTTTCTTAATATTGGCATACCAGGATTTACAAATGTAATTCACACTCCTTTGAATCTGTCTTCTGCTCCATATTTAACCAAGTTTCTTTGCAGATTCCAAATAGGAAATTATACAACTTTGAAAGTCAGAGATAATGCTTATTAAAAAAAATAAGAATTGTTAGAAATTGGGTTGTTGGTTGACTAGGATGTGAGCCTTGGTCAAGCAACAGCCACAATACCTTTCAGGGTGAATCACAAAAAGCCACTACATTAACCTGTGCTTAACTCTGGGTATCTTGTCAACAAAAAAACAGTCAGGATTAACTTAGAGGCAATGTGTAACGTATTTATGCAGCACAAAAGCAGTTATAAAGGGAAAACACGTCACAAAAACTGCCAAACTAATTTAGAACAATAGAGTAAAGTTAATCAATTATTTGACACCAAAACAACAAAAACTAGAACAGGAGTTGTGAATTTTTAATTTTTTTTGAAAAAATAAGCATCTAAAAGATCACAGCGCCAACCGCAGACATCTAGTCATGCGAGACCAGGTCAAAGTTGAAAAATATGGCTGATGGTAATGGAGCATGGTTCAGATACAAGAAGTAGATTAGGCCCAGTCAGCGCTTACCTTCAGACTTTGAAAACTTTCTGAGAAAAAGTGTCTAAGGAAGTAAAGTTCAGTGGAGCAAGGTTGCAGGAAGTGTCCGCAGAGGGAGCATCGTCTTCGGATATCCTGGGGTTGAAGCCGCTGTGAAAATTTCTATGTTCTGACTTAGTCCTGGAAATGGAAGTCGAAAATCTCCAGCGGTACAAGGCAGAGGGCTGTAGCTGAAGAAAACTCCACACGGCTGGATACCGCTTTGGCAAAGAACCGCTGAAAAGGATTTGCTGCTGTGAGAAGAACCCAATCACTCAGACTGGGTCCAGGCGTGAGTTCAAGATGGAGGAAGCCTTTTGTGTCCCTTCGGCTCTGAACATGAGGACAGCAAACTAGTCCTTGTGAGTCACTCTGGAGGTCCTGGGATAGTTAAAGATCCACTCCTTGTACCCAGGCAGAATGTGGCAGAGCAGCAGGGCAACATGGCAGCAGTTCAGCAGGGCAGTAGTCTTTCAGCGTTACAGTCCAGGAGAGTGGAATTCCTTCCAGGAGCACAGCAGTCCTTCTTCCTGACAGAGTTATCTGTAGGTCCAGAAGTGTACGGATGAGTTGATTGTGAGGTCTTACTTTTATACCCTGGTGCCCTAATTCTGGTAGGTGGAAGAAGCTTCTAGACAGTGGCTAAGGAGTGCATGGAATTTCCTGCTTTACTTCTCCTGGCTCTAAGCTGGCTGCATTGACAATGTGGAGTCATTAGGCCATTTGTGTGAAGGCAGAGCACAGGCTATTCAGTTGCAAGTGGGGCTAAGCTCAGCTCTGCCCCCACACATTCTGCCAGCAGATGGCCAATTCAGGCACATCTAATACCTCTATCGTGTGACTATCTGGGAGGAATCCACAAAGTCTAACTGACAGCTATACCTAGTCATGTGACCCAATGGAGGCTACAGTAACAAAAGAGCTATGGGCAAGAAAATGCCAACTTTCTAAAAGTGCCATTTTCAAAATTGTATTGAAAAATCATATTTTACCATTAAAGAGAGCCAAGCATTACAATTTCATAGTCACCAAACATGATATAGATACCTGCTCTCCATTGGAAATGACAGCTTATTAGATTTAATAAGGAATCTCCAATGTTATCCTATAGGAGGGGTATGCCTCATGGTAGTGAAAAACAAGTTTTTCACTACCAAGACATGTAAAACTTAAAAGTACATGTTCAACCTTTTAATTACACAGCACCCTGCCGTATGGGCTGCCTAGGATCTACCTTAAGGGTGACTTATATGTAATAAAATGAGTGTTTAAGGCTTGGCAAGGGGATTTCAATATCAAATCTACTAGCAGTTTAAAACTGCATTCAGGCTGCAATGACTGGCCTGGGACATGTTTTAAAGTGCTACTTAAGTGGATAGCTCAATACATGCTTCAGGCCCACTAGTAGCATTTAATGTACATGCCCTGGGTATATGGTATACCACTCTACAAGGGACTTAGAAGTAATTTAAATATGCCAATAGGATATAAGCCAATGTAACCATATTTGAGGGGAGTGAGCACAAACACTTTATCACTGGTTAGCAGTGGTAAAGCGCACAAAGCCCTAAGGAAAACCAAAATAAGTTAAGCAATATGGGGGATTTGAGGATAAATGTTTGGGGAAGACCACCCTGAGGCTGAGCGTTCTAGCAAGGAGGATGCGACATACATTTCTCAGGCAACTGGCTAGAATGGCTGGGTGATTGGCGTTATCAATTTTAGCTCCATTTCCATGACCCCTTCATTAACATACATGCAAATATCTCAAGATCAGACAATTTATGGGCATTAAGTGCCATTAGACATATATATATGAGAAGGGATGACAGAGAGGCAAGATCATTTAGTTACTTGGAATGACTATACCATCTTTGCCATATTCTGAGGTGTAGTCTTAGTAACATGTCACTGTGAATATAAGGTCCTTGGAGTCCCATACTCAACTGGTGGGACATGATCTGTTAAAGAATTATCAATACATATCAATTGTTTTTGCAGGTTCCTATGCTATTCAATTTCACCAAGGAGAAGGCACATTTTACGGTACTTTTGTACCTTTGCGCTCTACACAAAACATCTGTGTGGTGCCAAGTTTGAACGCCTCTTAGGGTTGGGAAAGGCATTGTGGGAGTCCTTTCCCTATCAAAGAATTCCAATTAGGACAAAATGTCTTCCTGGTATGTGCATATGGCAGGTTGACACTCTAGGTACCTTCATGGCAGGAGACTTTATCCAGAAGTTTTCCAAACACAAAATCATCAATGGGGCCTGTCTCATGCTTGACCTTACAAGTGCCACACTTTTACATTTTCCTCTCGCCATAGACATGTTTGTGCAAGATTGGTCACATTTATGCTTTACTCCCTTGTGTCATGATTTTCAAGTGCCTGGCTCTGATTCTTAGATAAAAGGCCTTGGTGTTCTAATTTCCTGACTGTGGATAGCTTATGCCTGTTTCAGATTTTTCCTCAAAATGGCTATAGATATTCCTTTATTGCTTCCATTTTACCCTCACATCATCTAAGATTCCCAAAGGAAGAGTAACAATCTGACCCTATTAGCTGATCTATAGTTGAAGCCTTCTAAATATTCTAGTGCTCTTGGTCATTGACAGGCCTTTTACCTTCAGCAGCTAGCTTCATAAACTCTTCTTGGGCCTGGGTAACATCAGGTCTTACAAGAAAGTTTGGCAAACTTGGTGTTGGTTTGTGTGTGGAAAGGAATCACTATCTTGTTTTAGCAACTGTCCTTTCAGTTCCGAATTTCCTTGCCTCATTGGTGTCGCAAAGAATGTTTTTCAGGACTTTTATTGGCTAGAAATCACCTTTTCTTCAGATGTGGAACTTTTTGTGGACAGATGCACTAAATCACATCCTTTAGTGAATGAATTGCTGATGAATATCAGATAGTTTTTCCTCCATTGTTCCTGAACATGGGATGTTAAACTAATTTTGCAATTGTTCCAAACATATCCTGACAACTACTCCCTATCACTGCATAACTAACCTCACTAATTGGCTTGATTTCCTTACAAAAGAGTTTCAAATTATATGGCTAGAGGTGTTTCAACAGGACATTATTCTCCTTCAGGGATGTTCTTTTCTGTTACTTGACCCATGAAGAATACCTACACTAGTTTTGAGTGTCCTCATTTTTTTCTTCATGCAAAACTGTGTGCAGTGTGGTCTTAAACAATATGAATTAAAGGCTAATGATTTAAGAATGCCCTCTCCTCATTTGTTAATCTTTCTAAAGAAAAACACATCCATCTATCTACTCTTACTTTAGCCTGATGGGTAAGGCAACTTCTTTGACTGGGAAAGATGCAAAAACATTGGGGATTCATTTTACTAAAGGAGGCATGGTGTCCAGACCCTTTTTGGATTAAACAAGGTTAGAGAATATTCTTATATCTGCTGATTGGTCCAGAGTATCAACATTCAGGATGTGTTTTTGCAACCCGGTGGATCACACCTATTTAAACAAGCATATGGGCCTCCAGGTCTGTAATAAAATGTACATTTTCCTAAATGGAATAGTGAAATAAAGTTCTGATTCAATTAAAGACACGAAGGTGAATATTATATCTCCACTCTATACCTTATCAGATGTTTTATTTACCTCCCAATACATTTTCAGTGTGACGCGTGTCCTCAACTCTTTATTTCAGCTTCAATTGCTACATTTCCTGGTTCTTCGTGGGGCGTCATTTTAAAAAAATACTTATGAAGCTCAAGTGTTCAGGATTCTGGATATTCCTAACAAGTCATCTGGGGATTGAAAATAGTTGTTCTATTGTTTTTGCTTGGTTTCTTCTGAGGTTTTTCTATTTCATTCATGGAGTTTAATTTGTCTTCACATCAACAAAAGAGGTTGTTACTTCCTGGTGACTATAAAAGGCTTAATCTGATGACTGATTGGTGGTTTCACTTTGCCTCAACAAGTAGTTTGTTACCCAGTGTTTGCTGTAGGTGATTTTTTTTAATGTGTGGTTGCTATAACAAAAGAAGCTAGTTAAGAAAGCATAATATTTTTCTGTGGCTTTAATCAAATCAGGGCTTATTTCACTATTCTACCTAGGAAACTCTCCATTATGTAATGTAATGTAAATTGACATTTATAAAGCGCTAACTGTCACTCCGCGAGGAGTATTCTGGAGCTGACCTATTCACCTATTCACTAACCTTGGAAGGAATGCTGACTAAAACAGGCAAACAAGCAAAGGTTGTCTGGGTGATGTAGGCAGAAGGTTCTCCACATCATAGTCCTACTTAGGAGTACACTAAAATGTATTTGTCTAGGCTTATCAGTTACCAAGTTGCATGGGATTGGCGACCACCAATCCCATGCACTACAACTAGAGACATTACACTCTACCTAGTGCTACATACACCTTTTTAATCAGGGAAGGAGACCTTTAGAACAAATTGATTTTCCATACTGGTACTTTCGACCCTGTTTTAACTCACTTTTTGTATCTACAATAATCAGGCCCACACACCCGCACTTCACCTGACGGCTGTTGGATTAAAAGAACTCCGATAAAGTGCCCCTTTTTAGGGAGCCCGTTAGGCATTGCACCGCCGGCCCGACGAGGAGCAGCCCAGATGATGAAGCATGACACCTGAAAGGGTGTGTGAGAGCATTAAAATCCAACAAAAGGATTACCCACTTTACACATAGTGTACATGTAGTCCTTTTAGGCTCTCTCACCGATTCACCTCCACTCCTCTCTTCTCTCTGAGGAACTACTGGTAGCCTTCTTTCTAAAAGTCTCATTGCCGGGGCACTTTACCAGTCTGGACCTCCCACTCACTCTTTGTGAGCGGAAAACGCCCCTCTGATCCCTCTTATTTGGTACCTACCCTCAAAGAGATTACAAACCCCTGTTATTGACGCAGCTCTGTAGGCTGTGCCCTGACTTGTTGCTAATTCACATTTGTTTAGCACATGTTCCTTTAACTTGCCCAAGCCAGAGGAAAAGTTGTCTCTGCTTCCCACACGTAAATGGATGATGGGGTTCCCTGATTACTTGATAATCAGGGGCTTATTTACAAGTTCCTTGCGCCGCCTGTGCGTCACTTTTAATATTGGAAAAAAGAACGTACCAGTGGCGCAAGGGTTTTTTTTAAAAAGCCCCTCAGGGTCCCATTTATGAAGCCCCTTGTGGCATTGGACCGTCACTTTTTTGACGTTCCTGTGGTGCAATGTGCCCTGGCATATTTACAAGGCAATGTAAAGCCACTTTACATGGCTTTTCATGGGCTTGTAAATATGTGCCTTTTTCATGCAGAACTGCGTGAAAGGGGCATTCCATGGGTGTTGCCGTGGGTGTTTCAATGTAACACCCATAGAATCTGACACATTCCCATATTTATGAGTAATCATAAATCTGGGAACGTTTCAGAATCTAATGCCACCTCATGAGTGGCATTAGGGAGGCGCAACGAGGAGAAATCTCTTTCCTTTCTCCTCGTTCTTTCCTTTTTCTATGTGTGCTGCCTTCTGCAGCACAAGTAGAAGGAGGAAGTTGCCTAAATTGATTGATTTTGTGCATGAAAGTGTGCCTTCCTGCACAAATCAATCGGCTCCACAACATAGGCACCCTTGCACCATGGTGCAATGGTGCCTGCCTGGTGCACGACAGCCCATTGTTTGTCGACGCAGGGGAAAAGGACAGAAATGCATCGTATCTTCTAGATACGGCGCATTTCTTCCCTTTTGTTTTGACATTGGGCAGCGCAGCAACATTCCTTGCAGCCCTGCCCTGAGCCAAAACCTCATAAATGAGGCCCTTCATTGTTAACCATGTGTGTTTTCTATAAGACCACAACAGTGTCACACACAAGACTCATGGGGTCATGAAAACCAATAGGGGACCACATATGACAAGAGAAGCCACAAGGCCAAACATGAAACAATTCATCCATAGATCAATAATGTACAAGTGCTAGAATATTGAAGTTTACTTTGCCACTTTTGAATTGCTTAAAATGCATAGTCTTCTTTCTACCTTGCGACAGCGCCCATAGAACATAACACCAAGGGGACAGGCACTTGGTCCCGGCCACACTGGACAACATACAATAGCAGTCATCACTTATTCTGTTATTCCTCTCTCTGCAACATGTATTAAATATTGGACTCTGTATCGTCTCTTCCACATTGCAGCACTCGTTCGGTATTGATCAGGACATTGCATCTGTATAACGTTTAATATTCGGCCTTCATGGTTCTCTTGTCGATATAAGGCATGTAGGTTTGCCGGTGGGGTGGATTAAATTGAGAAAGGTTTTACGGCGCGCAGTTTCTTGGAAATGTTGTGTTCTACACGAAATGCGTTTTGGAGGAGGTCTGCATTAAAAGTATACAGATGTGTGCAGCCAGAGGCGAACGTCAGCGCGACGCCTGCGCAATGGATTTTATGACAGTTTCCGAAGTCACATGTGAATGCTGCTATCTCAGCCCCTGCGGCTGCGGCACACTTCTAGCTTCGCAGTTTCTGTGAGACTTTCTCCTCTCAAAACTATCTCTGTGGATAAAAATTGCAAAAGGAGAAAAAAATCCAGCCATGAAATACCCAAAGCTCAAGATCTTGACAAACGTTTGCGTACAAAGAATGTCCAGGCCTAGTCTCTTCCTGCAGCTTCCCTGTTTTGAGATGCAGAAGCTGCATGAAACTGATCCAGGCAGGTGTCCAGAAAGGCTTGCTGACCTCAGCCTAATGCTCCAATCCCAGTATTTCTTTAGGCGTGTGTTCTAGTACAGTTTACAGTGTGATCCTAAAACAGGAACGATTTTATTAGATATTATAGCATTTAAAACATACAAAGGCTTTGTTGAACTATTTTTTTCTGGTTTGGTGGGAGGTATGCACGACGCAGATCTGCCTTGATAGCATTAATGGGTCCCCCCTTTTTTTATTGCCTGGTACTTCCTTCCTCCACCGTTGAAGCAAACCACCTAATACAAAAGGCATCATTATATTCCCTTAAGAAATAACTGCCTGCGGCAATGAAGCGCAGACTCGCACCTGTCCCAGTGCTGACAGACACTCTTAATTGGTATTTTAAGAGGCGCTAGATGCCATCGCACCACTGACTATATGATTAGTTCGGTGTTTAGCAGCATTTAGTGCACATTGACTGCCAACGGACAAAAACACTCTTCCTTAGCCTCAGAGTGCGGAATGCTCTGCACGGCTGATGAGATGATTATTATATAGTAAAGTACAAAACCTTTTCACGACCTGTTTTTTGTGGCATAGTTTATGCACAGATTTCACAGATAGGTTAAAGCATGGATCGGGCTAGTTCGGAGCTGATTGGGCAGATGCATGGGTCCAGTCAAGTAGTGGCGGCTCGGAGCATCGTCCCACTGCTTTTCAGCAGTGTAAGGAAAAATGAAATGATAATAACTGAAAGTTCTTTAATCAAGAGAGGGAGAGAGAAGCAGAGATTCATTCGGCTTCTCTCTGTATAGTCAACATCAAAGGAGAATGAATCACATACCTGTTATTACAAGGGTCTTAGGTTCTCATGTTTTGGAGACCCTCATTCACATTTAACATACGGTGCAGTATATGTTGGTTTTCCGCTCTGTTGGCTACGTGAATAGCATCATCATTGGGTCTTTTTCATTCACTTGAGTGTTCAGTTCTCCAAGTGATCTACTCTCCTCCAACTGGAGGGAGACCGTCCGGTTTTCCGAAAGCTTTGATTGAAAAGTACAAGGGTGTTTTGAAAGTGTGGTTAAAATTACCTCAAGTCCTCAGTGCGGTCTTTTATTTACCAAGGATGGGGTAAGATTAAAAGAGGTGAATGGATGGTGCTGAGCTGGAAGAGTTACTGTTCTACTTTTACCGCACCTAGTGAAGGTCATGGTAGGTCGACATGTTTCAGCTCTTTGGTGCCCTTGCGGGTCTGTGGGCCTTCTTGAGGACCAAGTTGTAGCGGGCTACTTTGATGGTAGCGAGTTGAGAGTAAGTAAGTTACTTACCCTTCTTCATCAATGAGCCCAATCGCTCATCTTCATATGTAAGTTATAGATGCATCTTATTTTTTCTATAACTAGTCGTGGAGACAGTTATTACTACTATGGGGAGGGGCGGACAACATCACCGGGGCGCGAAGGACAGAGTCAGCACAAGCGCAGACAGGACATCGCAAAGAGCGAGTCCCTCCGCTCGTCCCCGGAGGAGTAATAACTGTCTCCAAAACTGTCACTGTTGATTTTCATTCTCACTTTGATACTTTGCTTGTTGTGTTGTGTTGCTTTTCTTTTTAGTAAATTTACCCGGCAGGTGTTTATTATACCCTCTTTGCTATTTTTTGTGAAAAATGAACAAATCTGTTTCTGGCGAGATAAAAAGAAATAATCAGTTAATTCTTTTACGCAGCAACTTCCAAGCGGGCCAGCTGGTGGTTGGTGACACTGGATGATGGAAGAAACAATGGTCAACAGCCATTACAACAAGGCTATTACCACGCAAGTTGTTACATCGCATGCGTAACAATGCATGTGATGTAACGACTACCATTACAACGCAAACCATTATATCGCATGCGCTTTTAAAACGCATGCGATGTAATGTTTATCCACATCGTTGTGAGAAAACTGGGCTGTTCAGTTTCCTCACAACGACGTGCACCGCCCCTCTGTCGACGCTGGAACCTGGAGAGAGGAACCACGAGGGGAGAGAGGTAAGGAGGATTGTGTTTGGGGTGGTGGTTACTTTTCAAGGGTAGTGTCAAGGTAGTGTAGTAATGTTTGTGTAGTGTATGGTTGTGTGTAGGGGAGGGTTGTGCTGGGGTAGTGTTATAGGGTTAAGGGTAGTGTTGTGGTGTTTGTGTAGTGTAGGGAAGTGTTTTTAGGTTTAGGGTAGTGTCAAGGGGGTTGTGCAGGGTAGTGTTAGAGTGTAGGGGCCGGACTGGGGGTCGTGCGGGGGGTAGTATTTTAGGGTTTAGGGTAGTGTTGTGGTATTTGTGTAGTGTAGGGTAGTGTTTTAGGGTTTAGGGTAGTGTTGTGGTGTTTGCGTAGTGTTTTAGGGTTTAGGGTAGTGTAGGTAGGTCGTGCAGGGTAGTGTTAGAGTGTAGGGGCAGGACTGGGGGAAGGGGAGGGTCGTGCTGAGGGTAGCGTGTTAGGGTTTAGGGTAGTGTTGTGGTGTTTGTGTAGTGTAGGGTAGTGTTTTAGGGTAGTGTCGGGGTTGTGCAGGGTAGTGTTAGAGTGTAGGGACTGGACTGAGGGTAGGGGAGGGTCGTGCAGGGGGCAGAGTTTTAGGGTTTAGGGTAGTGTTGTGGTGTTTGTGTAGTGTAGGGTAGTGTTTTAGGAATGAGTGTAGAGTCAGGGTGTTGTGCAGGGTAGTGTAGTGTTATTGCTGGGAGAGGACTGGGAGTCGGGGGAGGGTTGGGGAATTAGTGTAGTGTCGGGGGGGTTGTGCAGGGCAGTGTAGTGTTATTGTAGGGAGAGGACTGGGGGTCGGGTAAGGCTTGTGCCTTAGAACTACGTTAGGGATTAGGGTAGGGTAGTTTGGAGTCACTTACCTTGCAAACATTTACCATAAGTATACATTTACCACGCATGCCTTGGCGTTGAAATGGTATGCGTGGTAAAGGTATAGTCGTGGTAAAATTTTGCATTGTAATGGTACTCGTAATTGACATCGCATAGTAATACCCGCGTTGTAAAGGCATGCGTGGTATTTCTATGCGATGTAACGAGTGCTATTCAGAAACAATAAGTTACATTGCTTTACTTGGTGCCCACTCAGCTTTGCCTTCCTGCCTGCATAGTCCAAAGAATCAAGGAGGCAACATTGATTTGGATCATCCTATAGAAATGACTCAGATTTTCACTGTGTCTTGATATACTAATTAGTTGTTCTATTTGTAAAGCACAAAACAACTTGAAAACGGCTTCATGGCACTTAAAACACAATACAAACGACTGAAAAGGGCAAATTAATCACCCAAAAAATCAGCAGCTGTTTTCAAATAGATGCGAGCGTTTGATATACAAAATATGAAAAACCTCCAGGGAACGAAATTCAGCAAGCTTTTGCCAAATGCCAACAGTAAGAGTGAATTTTATGAGTAATAGAAAGGCAAGCGATTTCTCCTTGCTGTGTTACATTTTCATATCGATTGGACACGGGTTACATTGTTATTGATCACTATTATAAAATTGTACTGAAATCTGTCAATAGCATAGTATTGTGACAGTGTTGTAATTTGGATCCAGCCTGCATATAGTCTGAGGTCAGAACTTTCATGAAGAATAAGCCCAAACAATTTGTAGGACATGCTTATCAGAACCTTGTGTAAAGCCCAGGTAACAATCCCAGTGGCGGCCAGCACAGGTAAGAGCAGTGAGGCGAAGCCGGGGTAGGCAGGGTGTCAACAGATGACAGGTTAGTTAAAAGTAAATAAATAAATAAATAACACCACTTACCTTGCGCTCGCCGCATCACCGACTCAACTGACAGAACTAACCTATTATCTGTCGACTCCCACCTCACCCTCCCCATCCCTCTTACCTGTACCGGTAGTCACTGCACAAACCTATGTGGGGCTCCTCAATTTTTCTGGCAGTCAAGTTTGTTGTGCACAATTGAAACAATACCTAGGAAACTAGTTGGATGCAGTTTCAGCAAATGCCACTACTTACTGATGGCTGGTGCTAACTACCTCATTGTGAATGTATGTCACAAAACTGCTTTTTGATACATAGTTAAATTTTTCCAGAAACATCCCAGTGCATTTAAAAAGGCAGGTCTTGGGCAAATCGCCCTAGTTTCCTCCCTTGTGAAAGCCATAGTGTAGCAGCTTTGACCCTAATACTCAACAATTCATTGACATGGCCATCTTCCCGGATGCTTGCAAACACACCACCGTACTCCATCTTCTGTAGAACCCTCAGCAGGCCCTAAACTGCTGGCTAACTAACAACCAATCTCCTTGCTGACCTAACCTGCCAAAGTCCTGGATAAAGTCATCAACAAAAGACTACTCGAACACCTGAACAACAGCCACTTCCTCGAATCCTACCAATCAGGCTTCAGGTCCAACAACAGCACAGAGACTGTCCTCATTACCACCCCAGCAACAGTGAACTGATTATGGACAGAGGAGACACTGCAGTTCTCATCCTACTCAAACTATCTGCAGCATTGAACACTGTCTCATACCCCATCCTCATTCTGCACCTCCACGAAGCCGGTATATAAGGGTCCTCTCGCTACTGGAACTGCTCCTTCCTCACTAGATGCACCCATACGGTCAGCCTGGCCCCTTCTACCTCAGCTGTCACTAACATCATCTGCAGAGTTCCCCAAGGATCATCTCTCAGCCCCACACTGTTTAACACCTATATGACACTGTTGGCCAAAATCACTCGATCCCACAGAATCAACATCATCTCCTATGCCCACAACACTCAGATCACCATTTCCCTCTCCAACAAAACATCCAACACCCGTACCAACTTCAACTTATCGATGCCACTAGCTGAACAAAGACAAAGTGTGTGAAACTCAACACAGACAAAATAGAAGTGGTTCTCTTCAGAAAGAAACCTTCCCTATGAAAAGCTACCTAGTGGCCAGCACATTTCATACCAGCACCCTGCTCTGCTAATCAAGTCTAGAACCTAGGCATAGTGGTGGACAACCAACTCTCAATGACTAGCCAAGTCTACGCGGTCACCTCATCCTATTTCTACAACCTTAAGATCCTCAGAAACTCTTCAAATGACTCCTAATTAACACATGCAGAACCATCACTCAGCCCAACATTACCAGAAAACTGGACAAAAGCCACACTCTATGCTGGCATCACCACCCACTGACCAAAAGACTTCAGGTCTTACAATATACAGTGGCCAGACTCACACTCGGACACCCTCCCCACGCACACAACACCCCACACCTAAAGAGCTCCACTGGCTTCCTGTCCACAAACATGCACTTTCAAGCTCCTAATCCACAATTACAAAGCCTTGCCCAATCTAAGTCCCGCTTACCTCAACAGCCGCATCAATTTCCACACCCAACCAGAAAACCTACATTCAGCCTGCCTCCTGCTCACTCACAACTCCGACATCTGCTGAGCCAGAGCAGGTGGTGTGCCTTCCGTACCTTGCACCCAAGGCCTGGAATGACCTCTCACTGCACATAGATCCGCCTCCTAAATTCTTGAATATTGCAAGAAATTGAAGACATGGTTTTTTACCTAGACAACAGTCTCGGCCAGTGCAGGCCCCTCTTAGCTGGTACCAGGATACCCTCCTCGTTGAGAAATGCGCTCTACAAATAGCTATAGCATAACATAACTTTCACCATTCATAACCTGGATGTTCCTACTGTTCCCTCTGCCTTTGTATTTCAGACATGTTTTTTTCTTGGTGTTATCCAGTCATCTAAAATTAGCAACATTAATAGTGCATTCATATGCTTGTAGCTAATTCAATAAACAATAAAAACATTATTTATATTTAACTCTCACTATCAAAACTCTTGCATGTGAAATTCCTCTTTATATTCTTGCTCTGAGAATTGGAGATGAAAAAGTATTAAGCGACTGTTTTAGTATGTCTGTGTATTACCTTACGTGTGTAATGTCCTTGAAATATAACATGTTACCCTGTTTCAAAAGGATGTTGTTAATACCATAGTCTGCAGAGCTAATGTGTCATTACATAATACATTGTTCCGTCCTCGGAGCGCTCTTAATAGCCCACAGTGGAGGTGGGCGTGTGCTGTTCTGAATAGTGCACTCCATGACTCTAAACATGGAGGATAGGCATGAACCAAGGGCAGCGTGCATGTTTTTCTTTAAGTGGAGACCACCCCCTACTCTAAACAAACTTCCATTTGTAACTATGGGTGCACTCCAGGAGTGCAGCTAGCTTTTATATTACAGATAGGAGCAGCACATGTGAGATAACTAATCTGTGTAGGGACATTTGGCATGTAGAACATAGCCTTGATTTTCTAGTAATGATTTCTCACAATTAAATTTATGTTTATTTGGAATTAAAAATATGTTCTGATACTCCATGCACAGAGAAAGCCACATGCTGTGGAAGGGCTAACCCCTCTTAGTTGCTACAAACGATTTTACACAACTTATTCTCACCACTTGAGGCCAACCGTAGCGCAAGAGACTCAGACTATGACTATACCATCGAAGAGGTATCTGAACCTGAGATATGGACATGCTACAATTTTATTCGGGAGATGCTGAAGCTTTCCCACAATTGAAAAGAGGGGTAAGATGCCAGGGGTATAGAGCGGAATATACTACCCAGAAGATCTGCATTAATTAGAGCTTCCCAGCACTCAAGTTCATGGTGTGATTCCATGATAATTTAACACAAAATCCTAATTCCTTACAAATATTATGAGTGATCTGGGAAACCCCAGACACTTCTTCTCCATTTTTAAAAGTGAAATTAAATGTAGTAAGTAATTGCCTCAGTCTCCGATGTTTTGAAAAGCTAAACCAACTTGATTAAGGACCTCATTTAAGATTTGGTGAATAGAGCAAAGGCAGAGATGGTGTCAGTGGACTACCACCCTGCCTTTACTTCATTCACCAAAATTGAGAGATATCCAGCGACCCCACGGACATCTCTATACATTGGCAGGAACTGCGTTCACAGAAATTCCTTTCCATGTTTGAAAGGTTTGTCAGATTGCTCTGTTAAAAATGACTACTAGTCGTCAAACTTCAGCAAACTTTTACATTTTACAAAAAATAACTCCCAAAGTGGAAATTTGTTTTTGAAAAATATAAAAGTAATACTCTCCTCACCATGGGAGCTTGTGGAGGTAATTTTTGTTTTTAGTGTCCTGCACTGTTAGGTTTTACCTGGTAGAGACGGAGATCAAAAGAAGCCATTCAACTGCTGACTCTAAATTGGGTGGATGGTCGGATGGCTTAACTTTGACAGCCAGTACTCCAATGGGCCATCAGAGGAGTTCGTCAGCGACAGAACTGGAAAAGGCTCCTTCATCTACATACAGTTGGTCTGTCCAGCTCCAAATTGGGTGGCTGACCCAAGAGTTTAGCTGAGAGGGTACTCCATTACTGCTGCCACAGAGTACCCTCTCCATCAAACTCTAAATGATACAGTTAGTTATTCCAAAATGAAGAAAAGCTGGATTTGATACTTCTGGGAGAAGGCACAGTAGTAAGGTCAAGTAGGTTTACAGCCACCAAGGAGTTATTTAATTCGAACAGGGCAACATTAAGCCTCATTCATAAACATATGATTCCATTGACTGGATCAATTCTGGGCAACTGTGACATCAAATCAGCCCCTTTTATCTTCTTGATATGATTATTATCAGCCGGAAAGCCTCGGATACATTGCTAAGGCAATTATGTCAACAGTATGGCTGAACACATTTGAGAAAATGAATTGTAAATAAACTGGAATAGTTCATATTAGAGCATTGGAATGGTGAGAGCTACATTGAAGAAAATGAAGTAGCTCCCGGCTTATAATGGCTGGTATAAGCCTGGAGCTCCAACATTCCAATGTTTGTCTTTCTGTTTCTCCCTTTTTATTTTAGAACATTCTATCTTCAATAGGTGGATGTACTAATAGCCTTTTAGCCCTTCTGCCCCAGGCTACACAAGTTGTTAAAGGGCCTCTCTCTCGCTATAGGCCCTCGCCTGCGACTCAGGTCTACAAGTCAGGTTCAGGGCTTTAACGGCTGGTATAGCCCATGGCAGTGGGCTATAAGGCTATATTACAACCATAAGTACACATAACCTCATTCCATTCTACTTTGACTCCATATTCTCATCTTGAATTTCAAGCTGATGTGCATGACATGGTTGTACATAGTAAAGTTGACTTTTAAAACGGTAACTACGTTGAAATATTACCAATGCAATAAAAAAAAAAATGAACTTTCAAAAAGCTGTTTTCAATATGTGCATTCTTTATCTAACTGTACTCTAATAACTTACCATCCCTGAGCCCTCAAATTCAGGAAGTACTCCTTATTGCAAGCATTCCCTGAATCTTGAAAATCTTGATCCCCACCTCACTGTAAAAGCTCCTCTGTGCTTTAGCTGAAAAATGCTTCCTTGCCCATGCTCCCAGTACAGTTACATTTGCCCGGCAAGGCACGACTATTTTCATTTTCCTTTTATAGCCACAACCTTTTTATTCTATTTTTTCAGTAGAGAACAACTTTTTTCAGTTTAATCTGTCCCGCAACATTTATACTACAAACCATTGAACACATGTAGTTTGAAATTCATGAGGACATTGTTTGTTAAAACTTAATATGACATTGGGAGTTTAATTCCAGAAAGAGTAGTAATTTCACCACCAATGGTATATGTGAAATACAGTCTTTAGTAACAAATTGACTCTTCTTGAATCTAAGTGACAACCACACTGCTGTACATTATTGCTAAATACTGTCAGTGAGAAAGGGGATTATTAATTGGGATAGAAGGTAGCACAGCAAAGTAACCATGGCACTGTCCATGCTAGGTTCTGTAAAGTTTTCAGTAATTTAAACCTGAACACAACACCTGGTAGCTACAGCACAGAATAGGCAGGCTTAACTTTAAAAAAATGTGTAAAGCATTTTGAAGTACCAAAACAGTTGAAAAGTAAAAAACACAACACAATAAAAATCCCACCCCAATTTACATAAATAGAAAATATTTTATGCTGGTTGCTCTAGACCTGTACATACAAGCTTTAGGGCTGACCATGATGGAACGTGGGTACAAGGACCAGGTTTTTTCCAGTCAAATGGTTACCAACTGACTTAGAAGTTTTCTGAGAAGGTATAGTCCTCAGCGGACAAGGCAGCTGGCTTGATCTGAAGATGGGGTCATCAACTGCGGGGCGCCAAAGGATGAGGTCTTGGTGAAGCTGACAAAGAAGGCAGGAAAAGTTCAGAAAGGAAATAGTCCAGCGTGCGAGCCAAGGAAGCCGTTGAGGGTAATCTAATGCTCGGCGCAGGTCCAGTGAAGATTTCTGCCTCTCTTTTTCAGAAGATGGGTTCCATCAGTGTGACAAGGCTACAGGATGCAGCCAGAAAGGATTTGATGTAATTGGATGCTGGTCGATGTTGGCCCCCCAGGATTTACTGCTGCAGAGAAGAACGCTGCGGGAGCTGCTGCAAAGTCAGGCCCACCAGCGATGTACACTTATTGGATTGATTTGGCTGGTTGTTCCTGATTTTTTGTCAGTTCTCCAGGCAAAAATCCTTGAAAAAGATTCTAAATGCCAGGTTTTAGTTTTAGGCAGGAGGAGTACACTCTAACACCAGACAAGAGTTCCAGAACCTCAGGAACAGCACTTGGAGGTCATGACTTACTCCAACAGAAGCCACCAAAAGGGTCCAGGGAAGGTTTAATTGAAACTAGTCAGCTAGTCTTTGCAGAAAAGTGGGTTTCTTACAGCTTTTGTATTCTAGTACCTTAAGAGGAGATAAGCTATCGGTCCCTTGGAGTTCAGTTCGCAGTTCTGGGGACTAGTGGAAGCAGGTCAAGCCCATCCAGGTCTCCTCGCAGATCAAAACAACAGGTGCTGTCCTTCTTCTGTCTTTCCCAGGTCTAGAGGTGTTCTGAAGAAGTTGCCAAGTGGTTCCACTTGTATGCATTAGCCTGTGCGTGGAAGTCACTGTTGATCCCTCTCTGACCAATAGAGAAAATGTTCCCAGGGGTAACCCTACCTACTTTGTAGCAGATCCTGCGCGCCCTATTGCAAACAATCCGACAATGCCTCTATTTACCTAAAACCAATATGACAGAACATTTCTTCCCTTGTGCATTACTCTTGTGCTCACCCTAGAGGTGTAGCCATGGAAATAAGCAAACTCCCCCCTATGGTCACTGAAAACCGGTTCTGGGGGGAGCTCCTATTCCACTGAGAATGGTACCTGTCTGTCTAGAAGGACAAAAGAGGGAGCAGGCCCAGGTGTAAGCCACATCTGCCAGAGACAGGGTAGGCATCCACAAAGCTTATCAAGGGCACAAGCCAGATAGACATCCTGCCAGGAGAAGGTAAACCACTCTCCCTTTTTTCTCAGCTCTAGAAGTCAATATACACCTAATCAAGGAGATTTTATCAACTAGGTGACAGTTGTAAGTTCAGGCAAGTGGGCTTTTAGAGGCATTATGCAGGGTATAGGCAACATTTTAAAGGTGCCTTTTGTAAAGTATTTGTCAAAAATCTGACTTTAACATTTGGATTTGTAATTTTTTTTTTAAGTCCAAGAAGTAACTTTTTATCTGGTTCCTAGGTGGAGATAACTTTATTCAATTTTAACACTAACTCAAAATGCTTTCCTATGGAACACCCAACGCTGCTACAGTGAAAATAGCTTTGTAGGCCGTTTCACTGTAAGGACATATTTTATTTTAAACTTTGACGAATCTAACTCTTAAATACCATGCACGCTGCCTTTTGGGCACTCAAGGTTTACTTAGGAGTGACGTGTTAATAATTAAAAGGAGGAGTTTAGGCCTATCAACTTACTGGTGGCAGGCCTGCATTCAACCAAGGACCCACCTCTGCCCTCCAGCAACAACTCCATCGCACCCCAAACCCTGTAAAGCATACTCCTCAATGTCCACTCACTCCACAGACAAGCCGTGGAAATCTGGGACCTCCTCAACAGCACCACCTCTGATGTCGCATTTCTTCCTGAAACCTGGACAAACGCCTCCTTGGGACCTGATATCTCGATCCCTTTCCCCGAAGGATACCAAATCACCAGGAAGGACAGCCCCGGTGGAGGCATTGCCATCGCCCACTAAGCTAAGCTCCGTCTAAGCACCTACACCAACATGCCCAAAGACCTAATGGAACACCTCCACTTCAAGATACACACCAACCCGTCTAGCACCCTCCGAGGCACCCTCATCTACGGACCCTCCAGGACCCCGTGCACCTTTCGCCGACTCCATCACCGACATCATCACCCGCATGCCTTCACCTCCACGAATACACCTGCTTGGAGACCACAATTTCCACCTCGACAAACGCCAAGACCCCAACTCCACCTCCCTCCTGGACAACCTCCACAACATCAAACTCAAACAGATTGTATCAGAAGCAACGCAGGACACACCCTCAACCCCATATTCATAGCAGGAAACTCCATCACCTTCAGCCACACCTCCGAACTTCCATGGACGGACCACCTCTGCTTCCACTTCACCTTCAAAACAATCATCTCTCACAGACGTCCGCACCAGCTCCAGCACTAGAATTGGAACAAGATCTCCGATGCCCAGCTCGCCGCCTCCCTCAGCAGCTCTGCCCCCACTGCCACAGACGATGACCCCACCACCGCCTGTACCCTAAACAACCGGATCACCGATTGCGCCCCCTCAAAAAAAGTCCAACCATCACGCCAAGAAAGCCAGATGGTTCTTCACAGAAATCCTGGAATCCCAGACAAACCTGCAGATGCCTCAAAAAGCTATGGAGGAACTCCAAAACTCCAGCAGACTTCAACAACTTCAAAGCAGCCACCACCGCCCACCACAAACTCAGCAGATGCTCAAGGAAGAAAGCACTTCAGGACACAATCTCCACCCACGCACACAATAACAAGGAACTTTTCGGCATCGTCAAAGAGTTTGCACAGTGAGACTACCGACATACCACCCTCCCATGACCTCTGCAACAGACTCAGCGCCTTTCTCCATCACAAAATCAAGACCGTCTATTACAACTTCAACGACAAAAACCTTCACGAGGAACCCACCGTTCCCCACACCACGCAACCAACACTGGACAGATGAACCACCCTCAGCATCGAAGACACCCTAAAGACTATGATGACCACCCACTCCGGGGGCCCCCATGGTCCCCTGCCCCACCGCATCGACCAAAGAGTCGCAAACAGCCGAACCAGCAACCGCTCCTTCACGACCGCATCCTTTCCCAACTGGAAACACGCAGTGATCAACCCTCTTCTGAAAAAACCTCAGGCGGACACAGCCGACCTCAAGGACTTCAGACCGTTATCCTTACTCCCATACCCGGTGACAGTCATGGAAAAAGCTGTCAACAGCCAACTCGCCTCCTTCGTAGAAGAAAACAACATCCGTGACTCCTCCCAATCAGGCTTCAGGAAGAACCACAGCACTGAAACTGCCCCACTCGCTGTGAGAGACAACATCCACTCCCTTCTTGACAAAGGAGAGACTGTGGCCCTCAACCTCCTGGACCTCTCCGCTACCTTCGACAGAGTCGTACATCGTACCCTAACCCGCAGACTCCATGACACAGGAATCCGGAAGAAGACCCTCAACTGGATCTGTTCATTCCTCTCCAGCAGAACGCTGTGGGTTAGACTCCCCCTTCCTCTCAGAACCCACACCGACCACCTGCCGAGCCCCCCAAGGATCCTCCATCAGCACCACCATGTTCAACGTCTACATGGCCCCGCTCGCATCCATCATCAGATCACACAGACTCAACATCGTATCATATGCAGACGACAACCAATTCATCCTCTCGCTCTTTAACAAACCCAACATCTCCAAACACAGATTTCAAGAAATAATGGAAGCAGTCACCAGGTGGATGAAGAACACCTGCCTACAATTAAACATGGAAAAAACTGAAGTACTCATCATGGGCCCATAACCCAATGCCTGGAACGATGCCTGGTGGCCCCCCGCCCATGGGAACCTTCTCTCCCCCACAGACCACGCACGCAACCTCAGAATCATCCTGGATTCCGGACTCAAAATGGACCGTCAGATCAACGCTGTCACCTCTTCCTGCTGCCACACCCACCGCCTACTACGTAAGATCTTCATCTGGATCCTCGTCGAACACAGAAAAACCGCCACCCATGACCTCATCAGCAGCAGACTGGACTACGGCAATGCACTGTATGCCGGGATCCACAAGAATCTATTTCGCAAACTCCAGAACGCCCAGAATGCCATTGCCAGACTAATCCTCAACCTACTGCACCACTGCCACATCAGCCAATACCTACAAACAATACACTGGCTCCCCGTCGAGAAGAGAATGACTTTCAAGCTCCTCACCTGTTGGACTGAAAATGCGTCTGGCTGACTTCTTCTAGCATTGTGCGAGTTAAGTTAGCGTTTGCGGCACCATTTTGTATTTGGCCACCATTTTGTACCATGATAGAAATGAAGCTTCTGTCTCATACTTTCTACCTCAGTAGAAAGCAGCCTCGATTGTTTCTCTTTATCATTCAAGGTTGAGCTTCACTGCACTAATGAATAGATCCTTCTGTAATTACATTCCTTTCCCCGTAGGTAGGTCTGTTCCCACTCTCAGAGAGACAAGCACGGGTAGAGTAACCTTGAAACTAAGATAGCGTGTACCCAGTCTCAGGATGGTAGCCCATCTTTCTGTAACTCATTTGTTCATCAGCGCCCAGGCTGGAAAATTCCAGCCTGAGCGGGTCTAAGGGGTGTTGGAAGTGTATATCTGACTTTACCTTGTGTACGGGGGTCAGTCCCTCGGCTGCTATCTAAGGAGGCTGGTCAGACTGGACTCCGCTCAAGCGCATACTAATAAATAACTTTAGTTTGTATTCTCTACTGTCTGACCAACTCTTTATTTGTGTGGAAGGCTGAGAGGTGGTTGCGAGTGACCGGGGTGGCCCTAATCGCATCACTTCCTTCAGTTGGCACCAGAACAGGGACCCCATCGGGTGAGTGACCCTTCCTTGCCCGCAGACGGGTGAGGGGTATGGGGCCACGTCGGGTCGGGCGGGAGGACCGGCGATCCCTGCATGAGAGAGTCTAGTACTCGCAGCTGCCCCGTCTGTCTGACCAGGCAGTGCCTCGGCCAGAGGTCATCCCGGCTGGGGTCCTGAACGACAAAACTCTTGGATCTTACTGTTTGGTCCGAAGAGTCAGCAGTGGAAAATAGCTTAGTTTGATCTGTGTGCACCAGGTGAGTTCGCTTTGGTTTTGTTCTATGGCTATGGCGCCATTTTGGTTTGTGTTTGGTATGGTCTGAGGATCGTTTTGGACAAGCTCTTGAATATGTTTGAGTTCTTTGTGAACATGGTATTGTTTTGATCCGGATTTGGTGAGGTCTGTGGACCATCTTTGGTAAGATATTTGCAAATATCTGCTTGGCATAGACAGTGAAAACGTTTTCGTTTCAAGATGCCCAGTCTTAGTAAACTATGTTGTGTGAGTTGTAGTTGTTGTTCTACTGATGCTCGATTGGAAGACAGTCAACCTGCACCTCCAGAAGGCACCCCAAACTTTGAAATGTATGTTAACCATGGCCTTGGCCCTATTATGTTTAGTACATTGGGCACAAATATACGAGGGACAACGCCGAGTTGCAGTGGCTGTTTACTGAAACTTTTGATGAGAAAAAGCATAATTTCCTGCAGGATAAATTGTTTGTGAAAAAGAGTAGGCAGTCAATGTTTGATTACCTTAGAACATGGCAAAAGGAAGCTAAACAGAGACGAATGGAAGCAGAAAAGGAGGCCCGAAAGGGAAGGATGCAGACAGTGAATGCCATTGTGTATGATAAGAAGAAGACTGAGAAGGGAATAGAGTGTTCCGATAGAAAGTTTCGATTGCAATGCGAATAGTATTATGTGTTCGGGAAGACAATGAGACATTTGTGGAGAAATTGTTAGACACTAGGCCTGGGCGGTAAACTTTGCTCTGTTTGTGGAGTTTGCGGAGTTTTGTGCACTCCACACTCCGCGGAGTGCAGAAAACTACGCTTCGCGATGTGCAGCGTAGTTTTTCCCCGCTCGCGATCGCAAACGGTAAGTTTGCGATGGCGGACGGTAAGTTCACGAGCGCGAGTTGCCGCTCGGGTAGAATTTCTACCCGAGCTGCAGGAATACCAGCACAAACTGCAGTTCTGCCACTCACGGAACTTCGTGGAGTTTTTTGTAACACTCTCTGTTTTAACACAGGCCTTTGGAGGTAAGCAATGGCTGCGTGCTTATTTTTCTGCTTTGCTTGACCCAGTCGCCAGAGCCCTCCCGAACTGTCTAAGAGCGGTCGCGGCTGTGGCCATCTCTATAAGGCAATCGGCTAGGCTCGTACTTGATACTGACCTCACAGTTATGGCCCCCCATGCTGTGGATACCCTTTTGAATAAAACCAAGACACAGCACCTCACCAATGCACGTCTGACCGGTTATGAGCGAACTCTCTTTGCCCCGCATATCACGATCAAAAGATGTGCCACTCTGAGCCCTGCCACGTTATTGCCCCTCCCTTTTGAGAGTGAAGAAATAGACATACATGATTGTCTTTTTTGTTTTTGGACAGAGGACGCTCTTACCCCATTGCATACGGTAGTTGAAACATCACAAGTTCCCTATCAGTCTGCTCAGGCAGCTGAACTAGTCGCACTTATTAGAGCCTGTAAATTGAGCGAGGCACTGGCTGTTAATATTTATACTGAGAGCCAGTATGACTTCGAGGTCACCCTTAATTTTGGGTGGCTCTGGGCAGAGAGAGGGTTTCTCACCTCTCATGGGACACTCATCCAAAATGGCCCCCTTATACATATGCTTCTGTCTGCCCTAACACTCCCTAAGAAATTGGCTATAATAAAGTGCAGTGCCCACAAGGCCATTACTGATGATGTTGGAAGAGAAAATGCATTTGCAGACCGGACAGCCAAGGAGACAGCTCGAACAAAATTGAAAAGGATGTTTGTAGCGGGTCCTGCCAGGTGGGTGCCCGAGGTGACTATGTTAGAGGATACTCTAGACAATGTGTAAGAAATTCAGAGAGACGCAACGATTGAGGAGTTAGCAGTATGGCAGTAAAGTATAGCACTTTGGATTAGGATGGGTGTTGGAAGGACAAGTGAGGAAAGCAGAAATGGATGTTACCAGATGCATATGTCCTTCCAGTGGCCACTATGGCGCACGGGCCAGCCCACATTAGTGCAAATGGCATCTGTAAACTGTTAGATCCTGTATGGCAGAATGACAATATTCCCAAGGTTGCTGCTCACTTGGTAAAGTACTCTATGGTATGCTTGATGTATAACCCTGGAAAAGGCACCTCTACACCCCCTGGTAATTTTGCACCGCCTTGTTTCCCTTTCGAGGTCAACAATCTGAAATATGTGTTAGTAGTTGTTATGCATTCAGCAAATGGGTTGAGTCTTACCCCACTAAAGTGAACACAGCCTTGGCGATGGTGAAGGTACTCCTAAAGGAGTTCTTCCTCCGTTTTAGTTTGCCCCTTTTGATTTGGAGTGACATTGGAAGTCACTTCAATTCAAAGATTATCCAGCTGGTGTGCGATGGCCTGCACATCAAGCTGAAATTTCATGCCGCAAACCACCACCAGTCAGCAGGCTTAGTTGAGAAGTACAATGGTACACTCAAACTGAAATTGGCAAAGATTCAAGAGAGCACATGATTGCAGTGACCAGATGCTTTACCATTAGCTCTTTTGTCTACAAGAACTACGGCTCACTCTAGAACAGGATTGTCACCGTATGAGGTTGTGTGCGGACACCCGGAGAATGTCTGGGGCGTCCCGCGTCCTCATAGGTTTTCACAAATTTAATATCCTTTGCTAGTGGATTACTTGTATGAGTTGACTAAAAACTTGCATTCTATTCACCAACAGATCTACGAGGTCCTCCCACCAGCTCCTGAGGGGCCAGGCCATGATATCCGGCCTGGGGACTGTGTGCAAATGAGGCATTTCCAGAGGAATGGCAGTTTGGAGCCATGCTGGAAGGGACCCACACAAGTCTTTCTCGCTACCCGCTCAGCTGTAAAGGTGGCCGGCAGGAAGAATTGGATCCACTCACAGCATTGCCGCAAGGTGCCCCATCCTTTACCCTACGAACAATGCGTGCTTGAGGGAGTTGGCAACTCTGAAACTGAGCAAGTGCCCTGTTTTGTTCCTTTCTCAGATGCCCGGCTGACGTGGGCACAAGTGGAGGAGGAAAACAACGCAGTGTTGAAAGAGGCAGTGCCACCTGAGATTAAGGCCATCCAGGAGCCCCTCTCTTGTTTTCTCATCACTGGCTCCATTGCATGTCCTATCTTCTGGTTTAAAAATGTACCCATTTGGTCGTCCCATTATGGAGGAATAGCAATCCTTTGCAGCCCTGCGTTTCGGGCAGAGTGGGTCTGGTTGGTATAGTTGGTCTACTAAGAGTAAAATTGTTTTCATAGTAATTGTTCTGATTTTTCTGATAACAGTACTTGGAAGAGTGTGGTTCCTTGAGGTGAAATATACTCTGCACTCTTTGATTGGCACAACGCCTGTTCCCCTGAACACATGTTGGTTACTTTGGCCCCTCATAAGGGTGCACGGAAAAACATACGTAGATAATATTTTCTTGCAAATGCTCCACCAGTCACATAATACATCCAACATTACTAATTGCTGGATTTGTGGACTGCTCCCTTCTTTGACATATAAGAATGATATATTACTGTCCATGTCATTTTGCTATCTCGGAAGCTGTGAGGCCTGGTTTCAACTGTTTACCATGGTGTATACTCATTTCCATTCTGATGCTATGAATATGACATATGCTGATTATGATACTGTGTTAGAATACATACGTGTTCACCAAGCGTTTACTCCAGGAGAACAAGGGGCCCCTGATACACTGTCCCCAACAGCCTGTATGAACGTATATGAGAACGAAAAAAATGTAACATGGCTTTGAAATGAAATGTTGGATTTCCAGGGGTTTAATGTCACTGAATATTTTAAGTCTTTTCAGATACGCAATATTACTCGAGGTGAAGCAATGCCGGTGCCGGTAGTTAACATAACAGCTAGTTTTTGTGTTCGAGGCCTTGGGAATGTTAAAGTGGGAGAGAGTAATTGCAATTATACTTATGTGTTGAGCACGATAAGTAGCCCACCTTTGCTCCCCCCCATAATGTTTATTTTGTTTGCAGGTCCCAGGCTTATGTGTGGTCTCCGAGGGGGTGGTCTGCAATATATCACCTCTCTTTCCTCCTTCCCCCGGCATATATAGCACCATCCAACTACCATTGAGATCACCGATTGCAGCGTAGGGGTGTCCATCTATCCCGTATTAGAAGGGTTATCAATACAGAGGACATAGAACAGACAGATTCTACTCTACAGCAGTTCACTGATGCTATGAAGGGTATCATTCCCTTTTGGGGCCCTTTGTCCAATCAATATCTGTCAATATCCGTTGCCTCAGCAGGGTTGTGGAAGGGGTCATTAATACCACGACTGGAATTCTGACAACTTTAACAGCTGAGCTCCTGGCTATGAGGCATCGTTGCTCTTCAGAACAGGATGGTGTAAGACGTCATCCTTGCTGATCGGGGAGGGGCCTGCAGCGTCATCTGCAGCAGTTGCTGTGTATACATACCGGACCACGCTCCTAATTTATACGCTACTATACAGAAGTTGCACAGGCTTGCATCTGACATTCACCACGAGAAAGGTACCTGAACACTTTCTGGTTGGTTCTGGGGTTTAATAGCATCCTGGGGTTTGAAGATTCTTATCTTTCTGGTAGTAATTACAGGTGTAATTTTCACTTGTTGCCTGTGCGTCCATTGCCTTCCTGCCTGCTGTACTTACTGTGCTGGAAAGTTAACACCCACACCAAAGGCCCCAGAACATGATGCTAAGTCTTCGACCATGATGATGCAGGCTGTCCGCAACTTAATGTCTATTGACAAAGGTATTTTTGAGTATTGCTAATGTGTGAATTAAAATGTAACAGCAGTATTTTTACTATGCGAGCAGTTATTCATTTCCTAAGCATTAGACAAAATTGTTAGCAAAAGCTAAGAGGACGGTCTGTTGGACTGAAAATGCATCTGGCTGACTTCTTCGAGCATTGTGCGAGTTAAGTTAGCATTTGCGGCACCATTTTTTCTTCGGCTGCCATTTTGTACCATGATTGAAATGAAGCTTCTGTCTCATACTGTCTGTCTCAACAGAAAGCAGCCTCAATTGTTTCACTTTATCATTCAAGGTTGAGCTTCGCTGCACTAATGAAAAGATCATTTTCGCCATAGGTAGGTGTCCTCCCACTCTCAGAGAGACGATACAGGTAGAGTAACCTTGAAACTAAGATAGCGTGTACCCAGTCTCGGGATGGCAGCCCATCTTTCTGTACCTCCTTTGTCCATCAGCGCCGAGGCTGGAAATTTCCAGTCTGGGCAGGTCTTAGGGGCGTTGGAAATGTATATCTGACTTTACCTTGTGGACGGGGGTCAGTACCCCTGCAGCTATCTAAGGAGGCTGGTCTCCGCTCGAGCGCATACTAATAAATAACTTTGGTTTGTGTTCTCTACTGTTTGACCGACTCTTCATTTGTAAAGAAAAGGCTGAGAGGTGGTCGTGAGTGACCCGGGTGGCCCTAATCGGGTTACTTCCTTCACACCCATGCCCACAAGGGCCTCCACAACACCAGACCCGCCTACATGAACCACCACCTCTCGTTCCACACTCCCCAAAGATCTCTCCGTTCAGCCCAGCTCTCCCTTGCAAAGGTACCACGCATCAAGAAGACCAGAACAGGAGGACGCTCCTTCTTCCTCCTCGTGGCCAGGGCATGGAACTCCCTCCTTCGCCACCTACGATGGACACCAACACTCCCCAAGTTCTTGAAGGACCTCAAGACCTGGCTCCTCTACGAAACACTGTGAACTCCCAAGAATCGTGTGCCCCCCTCCCAATCCCCCTCAGCGCCTTGAGACCCTTTTAGGTGAGTAGTTGCACTTTACCAATCCCCTGATTGATTGATTGATTTATGTTTTGCATTGTCACTTAAGTTATGCTACAATATGTGCTGTAGTCCACTAGTAAAATGTAACTTGTGAGCTCTGGATTCACTTTATAGGTAACTTATGTATGCCAATTAGGAGTATAGCCAAATGCAACATGATTTAGGGGTCATTGTTCACACACTGGGGCCTGGTTAGCAGAGTACAAGTGCACGGGGTGAAAAAACCAGCAGCATCAGTTCTAAAACAAGCATTAAAAATGCAATAGGTCTCGCCTTTTATTAAGTTAAAGCCATTTGCTTTGCTATACAATACCATTAGCAAAGCAAATGGCTTTAACTTAATCAAAACCGAGACCTATTGCATTTTCAATGCTTGTTTTTTCTTGCCCGGCACTTGTTTTTGCTCATCCAACTTCGACCTTGAGCAAGAGCAAAGAAAACACAAAAGGAGTAAAGAAGGAGGAAGAGAAATTTGGAAAATCAATGACTAAGTCAGAAAACGGAGGAAAACGACTGTATAAGAGCGAAATAAAGGGACAGGGAGTTTCGGATGGTGAATGGAAGAACCATGAGGCAAAATCAAGACGAGCGATCTTTGCTATTTGTAATCCCCAACATTGTGTAGTGTAAAGATTTGGGCACCGGCACGTAGTCTTTTACAAGTTAACCACTGCTTTGAGGACCCCGTATTGACCTTTCACAGCAGAGATGCTTCGGTAAATTCCTGCAGCTGCACAGGGGATTTGGAAGTGCTAAAACAGCACCAAGTTTGTTTTCAAACTGGACTCTTTCAGGCACTCTAATGGTGGTTTGGGAGATGGATCATGGCATGATTGTATTATTTAGCCAATGTAGGCACACACTAACAATTAGTGATGGTGGTGTAATAAACATCTGTTATACGGTGCCAAGAAACCCTCGGGCGCACATTAGAATGAGAGTTTAAGCTATTGGCTTTGTAAATGACAGTGTCTTTCATTTATGTTTTAAAAACCAACACGTAAATAAAAGGCATTGCCATTTACAATGCCAATAGCTCAAACTCTCACAACTGCGAGACCTATTGCATTGCAAATGCTTGTTCACTTTGCAAGAGGACGTGGCCTCATTTGAAATTTCCGGACGTGCTCACTGGACTCGTCTGCTATAATCGCCATAAAAAAACATATAGGAGTCCAATACAAAGACATGCTGGTTGCACACACAGGATGGTGACCGGGACACACCGAATGCACATGCTAATACAAACACACCAGATGCACATCCTGAAACATCCAAATTATAAAAAATCCACACACTTTGTCGAAAATTATCTAAATGACTGTTGTTGGCATATATGAGGACAACTGTCTGCAAATGCAAGTTAAATGTAAATGAATTCAGTCAGAGATGTTACGCAAAAAACAACGTACACTTGTGAAAAGATTCTACCATTTTCATGTGATATTGAGGATATTTCAAACTTGTGCCCAAAAAACTGACAAGCCTAGATTTTTATATAAAACACCCCGCTATTGTCACAAAACCCAATTTAGCCATCCTTTTAAACAGCTGATCCGGTGTGAGCACAGTAAATGATACGATTTTTAATTATTTTTCTTTAAAATCAAACAGATGTTGCCTATTATAATTAGAAAGTACCTTCCATTAAGTTATTGCAAAAGCAGTAATTGCGTCTCCCAGATGGAGGTGAAGGGGAGCTCAGAGTAAGTCACGGACAGCTTAAAAAGATATTCAAGGAAAGAGCAGGGGTCCCGGCCCTTCACAACATAAACACCATATGGACACTGGACACTTGACCTCGGAGGGGTGGTGAGGTGGGAGGGGATGCACAGGGAGATTCAAGGGGGCAGATTTATGAGGTTTTGCCGTAGGGAAGCGCAGCAGGCCTTCCTGCTGCGCTTCCCTACGGCAAAAGAAAAGGGTAGGGATGCGCTGTATCTATGAAATGCGGCGCATTCCTGTCCTTTTCCCCTGCGCCGGCGGACAAGGGGCTGCCTGCGCCAACGCAGGCACCTCTGCACCATGGTGCAAGGGTGCCTGCGTTGCGGGGATGAATATTGTTGTACAGGAAGGGAAACCTTTCTGTACAAAAATAATCACAAGAGGTTTTTCCTCTTTGTATGGGTGCTGCAGAATGCAGCACACACAGAAAAAGGAGAAATAAAGATATTTCTCCCCGTTGCGCCTCCCTTACGCCTCCCCTGGGGAGGCGTAAGCTTTTGGCGCTGCCTCAGATTTATGATTTCTCGTAAATCTGGGGCAGTGTCAAAAGGCCATGGATGTTGCTGGGAACGCCCCCAGCAACACCCATTGCAGGCTCCCTTTAACGCAGAACACTGCGTTAAAGGGACTGATATTTATGAGGCAGCATTAAGCCAAAAAAAGTGGCTCAGTGCTGCCTGATAAATATCACGCAGGCTTCTGCGCCACGGAACGTCACAAAAAGTGACGTTCCGATGGCGCAACGGGCCTCATAAATCTGCCCCAAGGAAAGCAAGGGGCCTGCGAGCAGTGTTGTGGGAGGGTCAGGGGAGCCACAGAAATATAAAACGAGGGACTTTGTTTCAGCTAATAAGTAACAGTAAAAACACCAGCATTTGCAATGCAATATTTCTCGCAATTGCGACATTTTGAGCTATTGGCATCGTAATGACAATGCCTTTTCTTTTTGCTTTTGTTTTTGAAAACATGAATAAAAAACGAAAAATGCCAATAGCATTAGCGAGAGTTTAAGCTATGGCACTAAGGCACTGCTGTCTCTCATGCACACCATGCTCTCCCTAGGACACACACACACACTGCTTTCTCTCACACACTGCTGTCTCTCTCACACACCATGCTCTCCCTAGGACACACACACACACTGCTGTCTCTCACACACCATGCTCTCCCTAACACAAACACACACTGCTGTCTCTCACACTGCTGTCTTTCTCACACTGTCTCTCTCACACTGCTGTCTCTCTCACACACCATGCTCTCCCTAGGAAACACACACACACTGCTATCTCTCACACTGCTGTCTCTCTCACACTGCTGTCTCTCACACTGCTGCCTCTCCCTAGGACACACACACTGCTGTCTCTCTTACACTGCTGTCTCTCTTACACTGCTGTCTCTCACATACACTGATGTCTCTCTCACATACACTGATGTCTTTCTCTCTTTCCCTCAAACACACACACTACCTCAGGCATACACAGCTGCCTCTCTCCCTCACCCATACACAAACGGAGGCTGCTAATGTGGAAATATATGTTTAATACAGCGATGGCTAAATGACGAGAAACGCTTCCATGTGGCATGGCAGAGGAGCAGTGTTCTAGCAGAAAATAATTCCATACGGACAGACCCTAAGGGCTAGATAAGAGAATTCCGCAGTCCTGGGGCTGATGGCACATCCTGTGCAGCATTCAGGTGCCCGTATTCCTCATTTTTCAATCACTTTATAGGAGTAACTGAAGAAATGTACTGTCAATAACGTATTTGCAGTAAATCGTAGAAAGTGCCTGATCAAATATCTCGTAAATAAAGAACATTGCTTATATGGCTGTCAGAAAAACCCTGACATAACATTTTTTGGGAGCACAATATTGATCACTTTCGGATATTAAAATATGAAAAGGCGCTTGAAACCATATTGTTAGAAGTCTGCTCTTTGGAACTTCGGCACAACAGAAACAATACAGCCAAGCGCGTTAAAAAAATAAAAACAGGAGGTACTTACTCGTCAGTTCTATGCAGAATTTGTGATGTTTGTGTCATGGAACAAACAGCATACACTAATAAAAGTGCTGAATATACAGTGATACAGGCGACGGCATGACTGCACTCTTAAGTCGTTAGGCAAGTGATCGGCCTCTTATACACAGCAAGCGGGGTTTGGTTAAATTACTTCTGATACATCAAAGAAAAGGCTCCTGTTGTAAAGGGCAGTACTGGAAAGAAGCAGCATCGCACCACTTGCAAGAGTGCGAGGATTTTACATTTGACGTGGTTAGGAAAGCTACTAATCGCAGAGGCCACAGCATGACACAGGTGTGCACAAAAGACATGTCTTGGAAGATGATTTCCTAAGTAATACATCCATGAGCCTTAGATGTTCACAAAATGGGCAAAAGGAGATGGCAATATGAAGGCAGCCAGAAAGACAGATTTCCGGTGCAGTACATGCGATGAGATGGTTAAATTACGTGATCTTGCAGGGTAGATGCTGATTATGGTAATATTTACTTTCAATAATTCACAATATATACACAGGTATATACACACGCAACGCAGAAAGATTTCAAAGAAAATAGTCTTTACCAAAAGGCCAGTCATGGACTAGTGTTTGCAAAGTCGCACCCGCGCGCTCCCGCTGAAAGTCCATATTAAAGAGCTACTGGTGGCTTTCAGCTCACACTCGAGTCGGCATTCATGATCTCCCGCAGCCGTCGCGGAAGAACAGGTATGTCAACCAGTTATTCCCGGCACGTCACTGCTGTTTCCTTCTTCCGAGTAACACTCGTCTCCCACCCGAGCTTTCAACAGCGCTCCCGAAGAGTGGATACACCACACACTGCAGTGAGTGCAGCTCTGAGTAGCCATGCGCATACGATGGTGTCCTCCGCAAAACAGGAAGGGCTTAATACATACGTCATGGGCTGGCTTTAGACCAAAACAAATGCAGCTTGACAAGTTCTCACAAGTGGAACATAAAGGGTGTGCTGGTGACGCAGTCATGCTACACTGCTCAAGTGGAAAAGTGAACAGTCACTTGACGGCACACGACTCGCAATATTATGTCGGCCTGAAGCAGGGACTGGGCAGATTAAATCAAACATGATCTGGTTTTAAAATGAAAACGAGGAGATTAAACGCAGAAACAAGCGCTCGCCATGACGTTTTTCGTTCGTACACTTTTCTCTTTTAGAGCCGTCCCAGTTGGACTGGCTCGCCTGACTTCCTTTTGTTCTAAAAGGTTTCTTATCTTTATGGGGTCATGTATTTGGCCCCGTAAAGATAAGAAACCTTTTACCACACACGTAAGTCAAGCGAGCCAGTCCAACTGGGACTGCTCTAAAAGAGAAAAGTGTACATCACTGGAAGCTCTTTTCCAATGGCTGGCCACTGTTTAGCATAAACGGTGACGCCAGCCAATGGAAAAGAGTGGCGGGGCTTAAACCCCGCTAGTGAAAGCTACCCTAACTCATTAAATCTCGCCAGCGAGACTGCGCATATCTGCGCAGCCTATGCTAGCCGAGACCTAAAAATAAGGCAGATTATTCTAAAATGAGTCATTTTCTTACACTGTCTGACTAGTGTTGGTGACAAAATTCCAGTTGGTGGTATAAGTATTGCTATCGACTTTCTCTTTGGAGAAAAATATTTCCTGTCAGTAGTCCTTCAATTTGCACTTCTATTGCTGGCTGTTGGGTTTATTTAGTGCTGGCTAAAATTTACAGTGATATAAAATACTGCATTTGCTGCTGAAAGCTACAAAAGCATGTCATTGCACTGTGGTATGTTTTATGTCGGGGGTAATTAACACGGGTGTCATTTACTTCTGATTGTAATGTCATAAAACAGCAGTAATACACAATAGTAGTAAAACTAGCGTAACCACCTGGAAGAGTGGCTATCTCGGACAAGTGTTTTTTTTTTCTGGAATAAACCACCATGGGCCTCATTCCAAGTACCAATACCTCCGATTGCAGCATTTATCAGATACAGTATTACCTTGCCAATTTGAGGTCTGCAACTCAGAATTACGGATAAAATAGCAATGCTCAATGGGGCATATTTATGAGTTCTGAGGTGTAGGGTAGTGCAGCAAGTCACCTTGCTCCGCTGCCCTGCATCAAAGGGAAAGGGCAGGAATGTGCCATATTTATCCAATAAGATGGATTCCATGCCTTTTCCCTGGCGCTGGTGCTGTTTTGGCAGCCTAGCACCAACGCAGACACCCTTGTACCCTGGTGCAAGGTTGCCTGTGTTGTAGGTCGGATTGTTTTGGTGCTGGAAGGGGCATCTCAACTGTTACCCTGCTGCAACCACACTTGCTGTTAAGCAGGTACAATGCCCAGGACAAGTGCAAGTCCACTCTAACTTCAATCCAAATAAATGCTGCAAGTTCATGTTAAAGCTGCTAGTCCACTTAAATAAACAGATACACGCCCAGAACATCTCTTGACTGTGGGCTGTAAAGGACACTGGTGGAGCAGCCATGGTGTTTCAGTTTTCTTGAAGCTTTAATTTTTTTTCCTCCTAATTTTTCTCTTGATTTCTTGTGTAGGTTCAATATCTCTTCAATTTCCTTATTTTCCTCCCACACTTAGATTCTTTCTCCAATTGTCACAAGTGCTGTAAGGAAAAGTGTAGTCAGGATACTAACCATAGTCCACACATTCAAGTGGGGATTGGGTGATAATACGTTGTATTCAGAGAGGAGGTGGGTTGTCAAAATTTAGAGAGCCATTTAAAGTCGGTTATGTTTGTCGGTTTTCAGTGGTCTTGGTGAGAGCTGGAACAACAGACGGGTGGCTTTATACCAGAGACGTGGTCCAACTCAAGCTGTTTAGAAGCAAAACACCAGTGCTTTTATGTTAATGGTTGATGGGGATATGAACAGATCCTCTGTACGACCTTGTAATGTTTCATTGTTGGAAGCAGGTGATGCTGTGGTGGAAAATCCTGCCGCATGTGAGGAGAGTTTTACTTTAAGAAATGTTGGGAACCGCAGACCACCTGCTTATTTGAGGGATTATGTTAAATAAGTTTCTCGTCTGCAATTTATATTATTACTGTATTCATTTGCATGTATATTTGAAGACCCATGACATATGTTTCTTGAAGCACTTTGTTCACAATGCTTTAGTCAATTGCAAGGGGGAAGACGTGTTGTACATGATTAACTTTATGGTGGGATTTACTGTAAAAACATGGAGTGAAGGACTGGCCTGCATTCCATGTTCCTGATGACTCGCAAGCGTTCCAGTGAAGTTAGTTACTTCTGTGCTGGCCGAGGGATAGATGTGCTCTTGTTGGAAGCAATCTTAAGGAAATAAATGCTTCAACTCACCCAGTCTGCTGCACTGTCATTCTGGGCTGCAAGAAATACCTTGTGCGTTTGTTGTCAAGTTTGTTACCAACCACTTATGAATAATAGGTCTTGGTGAAAGGTCAGGATTGATGTATCTGAACCAAACAGGAAGTCCTGTTAAGGAAAACAAACAAAAAGAAAAGAAAGTAGAGAGTATAAGCAGGATTAACCCAGATTCATGCTACCCTAGCAGACAGTATAGAGAAGTAGAGGACGTTCGGAGGAGTAACTCAGATGCACACTACAATAGCAGACAGTATGAAGAGCAAGAGAGGGTGAGAGTAAACTCGTATGCACAGTGCTCTCAGACATGCATGAAGGACTAGAAGTATGAATACGTTTTGACACCCTCTGTTGGACGCCTGCGATTTAAAACACATGTGAATTGAGCTTCTCCTGACAGAGAAGGAGTTATAATTTAGGAAAGCACCGTGGTTTGCTCTGAGCCAGGGCTGAAGGATTCCTGCCTCCGGTTAGGAACCTGTGCCTTGGCTGGCTCATTAAACTTGTCTGCGTGAACACGTTCTCTGGCTTGCAGACAGGGCTGCGAGGATGTCTGGATGCCTGCGGTGTCTCAGTTATCACTGTATGTGAGATAAAAAGTCTGAGGATGGTGAGAAGTGTGTGTGAGAGAGAGAGAGAGATCGCAGCAAGGGACAGGTTTACAGGGAGGGAAAGGCAGAACTAGAGACGAAGAAAGGAAGGCTGCGCTCTAGTGGTTCAAACACTTGATCAGCAGCTCTTATATTTAAGGCATTGTCATTGCTGTCAGCATATATTGTTAGATGTGTTGAGTTTTTGTGCATCTCACAAGATGGCAGTGGATGCACCCACTCTGAACGAATCTGCAGCAAATATAGCAAAGGAGAGGAATTCTCCGGAAATGTGCAGACAACCAAATTAATTGTAGTGATAACCAGAAAAGAACAAAGTGACTCGATGCAATACTGAAATATGTTACTTGTACACAACCACCCATACATAACATGAACACCTGGCAGGGGAGAAAGGCCTAGATGAAGGCAAGATGCGCTCCCACAAGGGCAGCACTGCAACAGGGGTCTGACCAACGCCACCAGCATGCCCCCTGAAAAGCAGAACTCCCACTGGCATTCCAAAACAATTCAAAGTGGAGGTGCTGACCAGTGGTGCATTCTCAATAAAGTCATAAAGTGTTTTGAACATGTATGTGTGCTTGTGAGTGTAGAAACATCTTACTTCCTTTCAGTCAAAGCATGCTAATCCCATTATCAAATATGTTCATCCCACCCACATCATTTACCCACACCCTTCTCATACACAAAAGCAGAGCAGGTGGCCGCGCCTTCTCGTACCTGGCCCCCAAAGCCTGGAACGACCCCTCACAACACATCAGAGCCTTATTCTCTCTTCTCAACTTCTGCAAGAAGCTGAAGACCTGGCTCACTGAGTAAGCCCTCCAGAGCTGGCCTGACACACCGGCTACGTAGCGCCTGGATACCTTCATGGGTTACAAGTGTGCTATAAAGACACCAATAACATCGTAACATAACATAGCATAACATATGGTATGCTTGTTAATGGCTATTACTTTTCCCATCTAAATAGGCACTTCCTGCTGGCAAATCATTTGAAACAGCCACTGGAAAGCAACCGCAAAGTTTAACAGAGTTAAGAATTGGAATTTACCAGCTTTACTGGGGGTTTCAATATGGTGGTCTATTTTATATATTGCCCTGAAAAGTGGATCAATAGGTCATTTGCCTATTTGACAGATGTTAAAAAAATAATAAAAAAATAAAGAAAGCATTCACTCAGAGTGCTGTTCTAAACCTCAGTCATTCGGAGTGCCATTCTTGCTGACACCTATATTCCGTAAAGATTAGATACCTCATGTTATCTAAAATCAGCCAATAATCTGTCTGACAATACACCGGGATGCGCAGAGCCTGAGTAACCCCATACTCAGAGTCCTATTCTGAAACCCCAGAGCGACCTACAGCTTTAATCCTAAAATAACAGAGTCAGTGGGAGCACCTGTGCTGCTCTCTCATCTCACTCTTTGCCCTTTTCGTGATTAAATCCAGACTCACACAGAGTTGGTCCTAAAAATACTAATAAATCATAAAAAATTGGTGAGCTCTACTTTGCTCATTTTAACACATATTTATTTACTCAGACTTCTGTGCTAGATAATATCTGTAACAACCTAGAAGCCTTGGTTTGAGGTGTAAGGAACAAGCAGAAAATTACTGTGAGGTTGAGATAATGCGAGCTCATGTAGACTTGGGCACCCTATTCTTGGAGTGTTACATCCTTTGCAGAACTCGAGGAAGTCACCTATGATGCTCAGATGTGCAGGAATGGTATCCAAGGGTAGTGAGTCCTTGGTCTGAAGAGGTCTTCCCTTAGATCTTGTGTACCTTTCTGGGCAGTTGACTTCAATAGATTTATTATTTTTTTCACTTCTCTTACTATTTGCTCTACCTTACCCTCTTACACATTTGATGCTTTTGGCAATGGCGGATATTCCACAAAACGCTTGCCAAGTTAAGCCCTCACAGTGATGGCATCACTAAAGCTGGGCCTGAGTTTGCCCCAGTCCAGTGGTATGCTGAAACTTTTGGAAAAAAGGGCTGTATCAGATCTGACCCTTGCCAACATATGGAACCTTTCTTCCCCCTAGCCACCCAACAAGTAATTATGTTAATCATTAATATCCTGCCTTAAATACGACTCTTAATTCTATAGTTTTTCTGTTTCTAAGCAGTATAAACAGCGGCAGGTGGCACAGGTAAGCAAGATGGGGCGGTGGGGCGGGGCATGGCGCGACAGGGGGGAAGCCGACAGGTATTATTTATTTATTTAATTATACTTATTCCATCATCTGTCGACTTTCCACCCCTCACACCCCAACCCGCCCCTGCCCCACCGCATTTACCTGTACGGGCCGCCATTAAGTATAAATAAAGGTTATTGCTGTTAATCCGTTTAATGGTGATCATTTTTTCTCTCAGAAAGATGAAAGACTGATTGGGTCTTTCTGGGATTCAAAATCCTAACCTGCAGATCCTGCAATTGTCAGCAGCAAGTGCTTACTACCTGAACCATGTTATAAGTTATTTCTGAAAAAATTAGTTTTGGTTGGCTCGAGCTATCGATTTCTTACCCTACGATTTTACTAACATAGCACCTCACAGTTTGGGCAAGGAGTCTAAATGCTTTGGGTCGGTATAGTAGTTATTATCCAATGAAACTGGTACTCATTGTATGAACCACAGACAAATGCATGGCTGAGCAAACTCAGCTTTACCGTGAAAAGATAAAGCGTCCCTCATCCCTGTTGCATACACCTGAACTACTCTTCCAAGTAATTGTTACGCTATATTGCAGTGCGGAACTTAAAGTCACCTAATTATCATGTGACTGAGCTTACCGTTTGAAGACATTGGGCCTGATTCACAAAGGTAAACCTATACTTTTGTATAAGATTAAGATTTATTGCTATTCACAAAGGTATTTTACAAGTATGATCTTTATAATTGTGGAGTCTCCGTATCGTGATGGAGGCTCAGCATTAAGAAACATATGAAAGCCCTATTTGTTTACATACTGAGTCTCTCCCACGAGTGCAGTTGGAAAGATACTGCTCATGAAATACCATTGAGAATAGGAAAACATAGTAAACTTACACAAAAGTGTAAGTTTACATTTGTGAATCAAGTCCTGCAATTTTGACAGTTTCGCAGTTTTTTCCTTTCCTAAATATCCAAGTAGTAGTCAATCATTTGTTTCATGTTTGCAACACCTCAGTATGCATTGAGGCACTTTCTTTCTGACTCTATGCATAGCTTAGCACTGCCGTTGTCTCAGTTTAGAATGGACGGAGCAGAAGGATTCTCCTAACTAGAGAGTGGGAAGTCAATAAAATTTTGAATGATATGGAAGCATAGTATGTCAGACACAGACCCCCAACTATACATTACAGAAAGTTTCAATAACACTGGTGAAGAAAGTAAAATGAAAAATGAAAACATTGTATAATATACATATTACATAAAACCTAACGCATAATGTGTGAAATGTTGCATAACACTTGCCATGACACCAGCAAATAGGTTTCTATAAATAATGCACTGATTTGTGATCTGAAGTGGTGTCTGAACAGAAAATGTTTTAGCTCAGTGATCAATACAATACTTATGGTATATGTAGGATCCTTGGTTTGTTTTGAGGCTATGAAACATTGTTGCCACAGCAGTCCAGCGGTAAGGGATAACATGCTTCTTTTGTACTTCTAATGAAAGTTGTACTTTTTAAAATACATTTTTAAAGTGCAAAAAATAAGATTTTTTAACATCAGGAACACCACTGCCAATCAAACACCCAAAAGGGCTGGGATGAATGCCTATATATAGTCTAACCAGTGGCAATCACTTAGAATGGAATTCCAACCCATCGTTTTTCACCCACTGTGCCACTCTAGACAGAGGCTTATCTAATGCAACTCAACACTGACCCTGTTCCCCATGGAGGCTGTCCATCCCAAACCTTGGTCACCTCACCCTTCCACCCAGCAGACCAATGCATTTTTAGCTGGGAAATTTGAGAATGACACCCCTGAACCAAACGGACCAAGCTACTCACCTGTCCCCCCCCCCCCTCTAGAATAAGGGCATGTTAGAGGTGAAATAGCCAGGCTGAATTTGTCAGGTTCGAAAATATCAGCCCCGTCCAAACAGAAAGAGAATAATCGAAGCAGGTAACACTTGCATTTATTTCCCTATTAAGAAAGCTCTTGTGAACAATGGTAGAAAATGAACACAGAAAAATATGTGTTGTCTGACAGCGGGAAGGAACGGTAATTGAGGAAATCAATTAGAGGAAGCAAGGCCACGGCTCAGCGAGGCTTCCGGCATCTAAAGACCGGTGAGCTGGGCGTCTTGTACTGAATGGAAGAAGATGAATCATGCCGTTCTAGAGATAATTGTAATGTCTGAAGGGCTATTTAAAGCAACCAGTCAGGAATGTAAGTACACATACTGCTGCCACATTAGGAGTGAAAACAATCAAGCAGGTGTCACGGTGAGGTATTTAAAGTTAATAACAACACAGGCTACCATGGACACTCCACAGCATGGCGTGGATAACGCTAAGATCCAGCGGGAGAGCAAGACAGCGTAATGGTCCAGATTAATCCGCGAGTGTAAAAATGGGAAAAGCAGCTTAAAAAGCTCCAATTTCCAAGACACCAACTAGGAAATGCTCCCTGGCTGTAATGCAATTATATATGTTGTGGTATTTGTTGAATGTGTCTTTTACAATTGTATTAAGATTTGGAACCCAAATATACAATACATATGAATTGAATTAATATGTTGTGTTTCTCAATGATGTTGAGGCACAATGGATCCAATCTATGGGGCATATTATCAAGCACGGCGTTAAAATTATCGCCGCTTTAGCGGCAGAAAACTGCCGCTAAAGCGGCGATAATGGGCTTGATAATATGCCGCAGAGAATTCCAATAGAAGCCCATGTTGACATCGCAGCTTTAGCGGCAGTTTTCTACCGCTAAAGCGGCGATAATTTTAACTCCGTTTCTTGATAATATGCCCCCAAGTGTTTAATATGCACAACACACACATCTTTAAAAGCTCTAAGAAGGGGCAACTTGTGGAATGCAGATAGCCTAAATTATTACCCCCTCATGCCATTCAATCATACCATTCCTTGCATTTTTGAAGCAGGATGCTTTTGCCCCAAATATAAAGCACTAAGAGGCACGCCACACCACCAAATGAAAGCAAACTCATCCAAATTAATGGACAGAATACTACAAAATAAAGTTGTTTGTGATGAAGCAACCCTTCTCCCCTGGCTGAAAGAGCTGACATACCTCTTGTGAACTAAATGTGTGGTGACCCAGGTAGTGTAAGACCCCCTGGGAATCGGCAGATATAAATCAAGGAAGACTTTCTCCCCTTTCCTTAGGCCCCAAATTTCATGAGGTTATACTCATAGCAGTTACAGGAGGTTGAATCAGTAAGCAAGTACCCACCACCCAGCCTACATCTAACCGGTGACAGAGATACTATGAATACTGAAAAAAAGGAAGACAAGATGATTTCTTGTTCCTTGTAAAACCCTGAACCCACCTTAGGCAGAAAGTCCAGACCCAGTCAAAGCACCAACCTGGCCCCAGGAACGCACACAAGGTGGGTTGTAAATCATTGTCCCCACCACCATCAGCATAGATGAAGGCATAGACACTAAGCAGAACAGTTTAAGCAGCAAACAAGAATTAGAGGGATTTCATCTTCAGAGACTCATAAAGAGTAACCTTCATGGAAGCCAAAACCAATGGAAAATACTAAAATGGTACTCAGTGAAGAAGTGAAAATTCCAGTTAAAGAAAACTCCCCAGGCATGAAAGATCACCTGCTCCCCAACCCTTTGTAGGGCCACAGAAGGTCACAATGGAAGGCTAATGAACATCTTTGTCTAGGCAAAGTGAATGAACAAAAGAAGAGTATTGTATTGCTCTCTCTGGAAGGCAAAGCCAATCTTAAGAGTACAGTGATTGAGCCCTTGTAAGCACAAGACTGACAAGGATAAGCTCTTCATGAAGAAACTGAATGACCAACCCCGCATCTCAGTCTCCTGGTCTCACTCCCTGATCTTGGAAGCAGTGGCGAAATGAAACCCAATGGCGGACATACGTGCACCTAGATGAGCCTCAATGTGGTGCCTGGATTGAAGATGTTACCCTGTGGGAAGGATGTGTTGTTAATGCCATGTCTGTCAACCTGCAAACCATCAGATGCAAAATCTGCCATGTGAGTGTTGAAAGCAAAGGTCTCAGTTAATGCAGAGTGGAAACAGAAGCGATCAGCATAGGGCCAGTTGATCTAAGGCCAGAAGGGTACAACTACAGGCATCTGAGTCTTCAGTCTGCACATCTGAGTCAGAAGTCTGAAGCTGGGAAAAGACCTGCTGTGTTTACCCTAGTTAAAAGGACAGAAGGACATCCACCTACCTTACTTACTCTACTGGAAATCGGGACAGAAAAAGCCAGCAGCAAATTATGCTTGTCCATGAATGATTGAACCCGGTGGCACTCTGACCTCCTGCAGATGACCTTAAATGGGCAAACGAAAAAGCTCCTAGGAAGACTGTAACATTATGCTGACAAGGTGTTTGCTACGGATTGGGGTAATAGATATACAGACCTGCAAATATTTTCAAAACGCTTTTATGTCAGGCAGTTACAGCACTCCTGACAAATGTTGCCGTAGGGCAGTAACTTCCAGTCACTGTCATAATAGTATCTTGCAGGCATGGAAATTAGTCCAGCTGGCAGGGTTCGCTTTCTTTCTTCTCCATCTGGTTATCAGTGTTTGCGGTCCCCCTAACTCATGGCCTTGGGAAAGAGCAGCACAAAAGAGCATCCAAGGTGAGAGATTTGTTTTGTTTTATTTACTCCCCTCTCTCCCATAAATGGGCCAGTCCTTTAGTCTAGCCTTGTATCTTGACAACTTACACAAGTACCAGCTTTCTCCTTAGATTGAAAACCCTGATATTTTCTATTCCCCGCCTCTCTTTTTTTTTTTGTATAAAAATCCTTTATGGAATGGTAACCAAAGGGAAATACAGCAACATATATGGATAAACCTAATATTGAAACATGCCATAAAAAAATCAATAGCCATAATGAAAAAAGAAAACAATATACATTAAATCCTATCATAGATACTATACAAAATAAGACATATCTCATAAAAAACTCAAAAGGCAATGTTGCAGGAAAACACAACTAGTATTTTGTAAATTTGCCATACATTGTGCTATGGAAGGGAGGGAAAAGAAAAGAGGGAGAGGAGAAACTAAATAATCTATTGGTAATCGAAAAAAAGGAGGATGGTTCTAAAATTAAAGTGAGGTGAGAACAAGAGGTGTACAGATAGCTATATAACGGGATCTGAAATAAACTAAGAGAGAATTCGGAAATAATTGACTTCGATGAGGTTTAGTGACCTCAACATGTTTAACATTACTAAAGAAAGGGTGTGAAAGAAATGAAGTCAAGGGAAGCCAAATTACATCTCTGTTGATGGCTGTGTGTAATGAGAAAGAGTGATAGGTCTCTAATCTGTGATTATGACAGATTAAGTTCCACCATGCCAAATAAGACATCTTGTCAAACTTTTTCCAGTTGGAAATAATTACCTGAAAGGCAACCGCCAGGAGAAGATCCATTAACATGCCTTTGGTTTTGTCACCTCGCCATATATCCGAGCAACTCCCAGTAAAAAGACTAACTATGTGAAAAGGAGGCGAGACTTAAAAAAGCTGCGAAATTGTATGTCAAACATGCTGCCAGAGAGTTAAGAGTGTGAGACAAAGAAAGAACATATGTAGAAAATCATCATTAGAAGAACCACAAGACCAACCATTGTTATTGGGTAGATGTTGGACTTGGCCCTTATTGTCCAAATTTCTTTTGCTTTTCCCCCTAGCCTCTTTACTGACATGGTGTGTCTGAACTGAAAATAATAAATGCTGTGAAATGTTGTACGCACCTTTATTTCCACCATTGTAGAAATTCACCTTTGTAAAATGTCACTTTTAAAATGAACGCCATTTCTGTCTGCTTGTGCCGCCTGCCTGAGGTGGGTTGGCGGTCTAGTGTTTGAAGTGGTTGAGGTGACAGAGTGCCCTACAACTCCCCCACAGTGACAGTTGGCACTGGAACTGCCAGGAGCCTTCTAGAAGGTTCTAGCCCTTTCTGGTAGGTGGGGTGAGGGGTGTATAAATAGCGGAGCTGGAATGCCATGTGCTCAGACTGAACGTGAACTTGACTGAGAGGGGACACTCAGCCAGGAGGTACTGCTGCAAGAGCCTGTGTGCTGTCCCCTGAGCCCATCTGTACCCCTCTGCTGTCCACAGGGCCAGTGAGAGCCTTTGCTGGAGTGAAGACTGTTATGTCAGGAGGAGTGCCACTTTATGGGAGATGACTGCTTCTAGGAGCTGTGGTCCTATACTGATGAGTGCCCACTGTCTGCTGATCCTGCCCAGCACTGAATGACCTGCTCTCCTGCCCTAGCGCCTCGTGAGCGCTAACATTTAGTTCCCTGCACTCCCAGGAGGTGAGTAGCGTGGGCGCTACTTGCTGGTGTTGGTCCCTGACTGCCTGCCTGCACGCTAGCACCTCGTGAGCGCTATATTTGAGGCACCAGAAGAGAGCAGCGCAATTTGTTGTCCTTGCAGCTGTTGAAGCCTTCCAGTGCATGGTGAGTGCTACATGGGGAGTGCCAGGAGAGAGAGGGACTGGCATCTGCAGCGCGAGGCTGCGAGGGAATCCCGGGCGAGGGATCCCCCCTGTGGTCCTGAAATCGGCGGGAGCCCACCCCGCATTGATGCGCACTGCTGGAAATCTGACCTGGCCGGGTACCCACCCCGCATGCTGCCAGGGAGAGCGGCAGATTTGAAAATACCGAGGGGGCCTACCCCGCGTCATTGTTGTGTGGCGGGAGCCCACCCTGCACTCTAGGATTGCCACCAGAATCACCGCCGCGACCCGAGCCCAGGACAAGAAAGGAGTCGCTGTGCCGCCTGCACCGTCCGTGGTGACCCGGGAAGAGACGGGAGCCTACCCTGCATTGCCGACCCTCGCGGGTGCCCACCCCGCGCTGTGTCACCTTTGAACTGAAGGCGGGAGCCTACCCCGCGCTTCGTGGAGGGAGAGAGGAGCACTGGAGAACAGAGGACGGAAGACACCCGGTGGGCGGGGCCTGCCAGAAAGTCGTCCAGAGCCTCGTGTGCTCCCCAACCAAGTTCCGGGTCCCAGGAGGGGGCCCGGGTGAATTCAGGAGTCGAGGCCGAGGCGGTAACCTACCCCACCTCGGGTGAAACCAGGAGATGTGCTGCCGTTAGCGGGGCTCCCGTAGTGCGAGGGAGAGCCCTGCGTGTGCCCTGCACCTGCTGCCGGAGAAAGAGGAGAGCCCCGAGAGGAAGCGGGATCCTGGTTGAAGCCCCGGGTCCCAGGAGGGGGCCCGGGTGAAGTCCGGCAAGGCGCTGCTGCTGGCAGGGCTCTCATGAGCTGAGGAGAGCCCCACATGTCCAAGCCTGCAGCAAGAGAGCCCCGCCTGCCGAGAGAAGAGCCCGGAGCACCAGACTTACTTGGTGGAGGGGGGTGGAGTCAGGGCACATTGTCGGTGTCTGCCCCCCTGTGGCCTAGCACTGAGGGCCCGTGGTGCCCGTACTTGCTTTGGGAGCACACAGCGGCACCGCAGTTGCGGGCCGCTGCCACGTTGTAGGGACCTTTGGGCATTTTTGTTTTAAAGCCCCAGTGGGGGGCTCATCAGGGCACAGCCGTGCCAGAGCACTCCTCCCCAGCTGCAACGCTAATTAGCGGCAGCTGCACCGTTCTGGGGGCTCACACATTCCCAGGAGTGGACTGACTGTGCTTTACACGACTGCCCCGCGGAACAGTGGGCCATCGCAATGAAAGGGGCACACAGTGCTTTATGCTTGCCGGGCCTAGTGCCTTTTAGGATTTATGTACAGATTATTTAAGCTAAGGCTATGCCTGCGCTAAGGGGTGAGGCTAATGCATGTATGCTGGTAATGTTTTCCCCAAAATTGCTAATGTGTTGTTCATGCTTTCACCCTAATGGTGTTGCCTCCATGCCCACCTGTTGACGCCTAGTGCTAATGGGGTATACACAACTGTTATGGTTGCAGGTTTCGGCCTGCCCTGATGAAGGCTAATGTGATGAGAAGTACCGGTATGCTAATGTTGATGTCTAATGCTCTTTTCTAATGCTGTTTATGCTAATGGGATTTACAGCTTATGGGTTCTTTCCTCCTCTGTCTCACATTGTTGGTGTTCTGCAAAACGTGTCTTCCTGTGATCCTGCCTAATGTCATGTGATTATGCCCAATGCTAAGGTGCATGCCGATATCAGGCAATGTTGATCTAGGCCTATGTCTGAGCCATTCTGCTGTATGCTAATGAGATTATGCCCGCAGGTTTCTAAGCCTAATGCTAATGTTGTGGATGCAAGTAAGGTGTTAATGTTCTGCATAATATGTGCCACACATCATGCTCATGCGCCTATTTGGATGCTGCATTTATACCGATGGTTTTGTGCAGGATAGGCCTCTCCTGGAAATGCCATGATGTCTGCAGAATGTCTTGATGCATAATGATTTTTCCCCAAGGTTACACTGATGGTGTTGTGCCTAATGTGTCTGATGCCGACTACTAAGGTCGGGCAAGGATGGTTTAGGTTCTACCGGTTCCCATGCGTTTATGCCTAAGAGGAGGCCGAATACCATACAATGATGTTTGCATTCTACGCCTAATGTTCTTTTTGGAGGTGATGCTAATGTGGTATGCATAAAGGGATTCATGCCAATGTACTGAGCGGAGTTCAGTTATTCCCTAGCAGGTACGGACTGGCTATGTTTATTAGTGCTCGTGGACTTTCACTTATCCTTTGCAACCTGTGCCTTTGATGATTCTGGCAGTGGCCAGATTGGCCCTGCCTTGTAAATAGCCCCCCCCTGTGAACTGCTACCCAGTGCCGGTTGGCACCTGAGATTGCACTCTACGATGTGTTTTATAATAAACAAGTTATTTTTATGCAACCTGGTGTGGAGTCTCTTTTTATAGTGTGCCTGGTGGGTCGCCTGTGAGTGTGCTGCGCAGATGCTTTACACAAAGCCTCCGAGTTTGGCCTACCCGCTCTGCACCACGCTACCCCATTTCTAACAGTAGAACTTTCATTTTTTTTTAAAAGGAGGGAGTTAGAAACAATATATTGTAGAAACAACCATAGTCTGAGTAGTGCTTGCTAAGCAAGAGGTATAATGCATTTTGTGTTACTATTTATTCCATGAAATGATCAAAAAAGAAGTCTGAAGATTCTGCTCCCAAGCGAGTTAGTTTTAGTTTTGATCCTATTTGGGTCTTGGATAGAAAGCTGTAATAAATAAAAGCAGCTTTCGCTTCTGTAGAAATGTTATGGGGATTATATGATCAATGTTAGACGGACCGGGAGGGTCGGCCGAGGACAAGGGGAGAGGTCTCCGGGGAGAGCCGTCTCCAGTGATCGTACAAACGAGTAACTTCCCCCCCACAGATGTACACCACACAAGGATAGGATTTAACGTTCTTTATAAGCGATTTCTTAAGGTACGATGGAATGGTACAAGGAGGTCTGGACTCAGGGGTCCCCTCGATTCTAGTCTCTTGGTTTGGGAAAGAGGGTAGCGGGACAGTCTGGTTACCAATCTGGTAGATGCGATGATGGATAGCTCACAATCCTCGAGCTCGGTGTTCGGGCTTGGACGGGCCGCGGCAGCGCCAGCAGGTCCCGGTGAAGGTGGTAGTTCCAACGGGCCGCGGCAGCGCCAGCAGGTCCCAACGAAGGTGGTAGTTCCAACGGGCCGCGGCAGCGCCAGCAGGTCCCAACGAAGGTGGTAGTTCCAACGGGCCGCGGCAGCGCCAGCAGGTCCCAACGAGGATGGAGGTTGCAGAAGGCCGCGGCAGCGCCAGCAGGCAGGACGATAGTTCACAAGGCAGGGCTACGGCAGCGCCGGTAGTCCGTCAAGGATGAGTTCTTCTCGGTGTCTCTCGACTCCAGGATACAACTGCCTTCCTGCTCTGGAGCTGCCCCAGTTATAGGTCTGGCGCCCTTTGATGTCCGGACCCTCGCACTTGGAGGGCGGGAGGTCCGGGATGAGGGAGTCCAGACACCCAGCAGGGGGGTGGAGCCAGCGCCCGGGGGAGCTGGGGGGCGATCGGCACCTGGCGAGGGAGAGCCATCGACACTTCTTTCTCCCATTGACCTGCCAAGTGGTCCGTTCACCTCCTGGGTGGATGGTGGTGCCGGGATGTCGGGGCCTGGCCAGGCCCGGGGTTAGGGTCGAGCTGAGGCCATGCGGCCTCGTGGTGCAGTGTCCAAGATGGAGGCCGGGCTGGGCGAGGGGGCCGGTAGTGGTTCGGCCCCCTGATACAGAGATGTCCGGGGCAGGAGTCCCGTCTTGAGCCGGGGTGCGGGTTGCTGCTGTGGGTAACACCTGGAGGGCCGGGGCTCGGGCCCTGTCATGCGGGGAGGGAGCAAGCCCTTCATGTGGCCTGTCCAACATGCGTCCCCCCCAGCTGAAGGCGGGGAGAGTCACCCATCCTCTTGGGGACTCTCTTCGTCGAGGCGGAAAAAGCGTGACAGGCCATCCGCGTTGGCGTGGTCTTGGCCCGGTCGATGTTCCACAGTGAAGTCCATCCCCTGCAGGGAGATGGACCAACGCAATAGTTTGGGGTTTTCCCCCCGCATCTGCATTAGCCACTGCAGGGGTCGATGATCTGTTTGCACCCGGAAGTGGGTACCGAAGAGATAGGGCCGGAGCTTTTTGAGGGCCCACACCACTGCGAAGGCCTCCCTCTCGATTGTGCTCCAGCGCTGTTCTCGGGCCAGGAGGCGTCTGCTGATGAAGGCCACCGGCTGGTCAAGTCCCTCGGAGTTCAGCTGGGAGAGGACCGCCCCGATGCCATGGTCGGAGGCATCCGTTTGCACAATGAATTCCCGGCTGTAATCGGGGGCCTGGAGCACAGGGGCAGTGCACAGGGCGGCTTTCAGCTTTTCGAAGGCCGCTTGACAGTCTGGGGTCCAGTTAATCTTCTTCGGGTTGTTCTTGGATGTGAGTCCCGTGAGGGGCCCCACAATGCTGCCATAGTCCCTCACAAACCGCCGGTAGTAGCCGGTGAGCCCCAAGAAGGCTCGGACCTCGGTCTGCGTGACTGGGGGCTGCCAGGACTGGATGGCAGCGATTTTGAGTTGCAGAGGGGCCACCAGACCGCTTCCCACCTGGTGTCCGAGGTAGGTCACGGATCCCTGACCAATTTGGCACTTGACGGCCTTGATTGTGAGGCCGGCCCGTTGGAGGGCCTGCAGGACCTCTCGGAGGTGGTGGAGGTGGTCGGACCAGTGGCGGCTGTACACAGCGATATCGTCCAGGTAGGCGGCGCTGAACTCCTCGAGCCCCGCCAAGACCTGGTTCACTAGTCACTGAAAAGTAGCGGGGGCATTCTTCATGCCGAAGGGCATGACTTTGAAGTGGTCGTGGCCATCGGGGGTAGAAAAGGCGGACCGTTCTTGGGCCCGATCTGCCAGTAGCCCGCTGTCAGGTCGAAGATGCTGAGGTAGCGGGCAGCCCCCATGCAGTCGATCAATTCATGCGCTCGGGGGATGGGATGAGCGTCGGTCCTGGTGACAGCATTCAAGCCCCGATAGTCGACGCAGAATCGGAGTTCAGGAGTGGTGCCGGGGGCAGCAGCTTTGGGGACCAGCACGACCGGGCTGGCCCAGGGGCTGTCCGAGGGCTCGATGACCCCGAGCGTGAGCATCTTGGATACTTCCTCTTGGATGCAGGCCCGCACCCGAACTGGTACGCGGTATGCCCGGTGTCTGATAGGGGGACTGTCCCCAGTGTCCACGTCGTGCAAGCACCAGGGGGTGACCCCTGGGGTGAGGGAAAACAAGGTAGCAAACTGCAGCAGGAGGTCCCGGCAGCCTTGGCGCTGCTCTGGGGTGAGGGCATCGGAGAGCCGGACCCCGTCTACGGAACCATCTTTCTCCTGAGTCTTCAGGAGATCAGGGAGAGGCTCGGAGTCTTCTTCTGCTCCACTGTCTGTAGCCATCAGGAGGCTGAGTTCCGAGCGCACAAAGTGGGGTTTGAGTCTGTTGGTGTGGAGGACCCGGAGGGGGTTCCGGGAAGATTCCATATCGATGAGATAGGTGACGGGGCTCTTGCGTTCGACCACTTTGAAGGGCCCCGTCCACTTGTCCTGCAAGGCACATGGTTCGGTGGGGGACATCACCCACACTTGTTGACCAGGTTCGAACTCAACGGAGGAGGCATTTCGATCGTACCATTTTTTCATGTCCTCCTGACTGGCCTCAAGATTCGCTTTTGCCATTTCCCTGAATCGCCGGGTCTGATTGCGTAGTGTCAGGAGGTACTTGAAGACGTCTGGAGGGGTCTTTAGGGGGGCCATCTCCCAACCTTCTTTGACTAGGCTGAGGGGCCCTCGCACAGGGTGCCCGTACAAGAGTTCGAAAGGGCTGAAACCGAGGGACTTCTGGGGAACCTCTCGATAGGCGAAGAGGAGGCACGGAAGTAGTACATCCCACTGGCAACGGAGGGGCTCTTCCAATCCCCCAATCATTCCCTTGAGCGTGCGGTTGAATCGCTCAACCAGTCCGTTTCCTTGAGGGTGATAGGGGGTCGTGAATCGGTAGGTGACCCCGCACTGTTGCCAGAGGGACTTCATATATTTTGAAATAAAGTTTGTGCCTCTGTCGCTGACGACTTCTCGGGGGAAGCCCACCCGGGAGAAGATCCCCATTAAGGCCCGGCCGACCACCGGGGCTGTCACAGTTCGCAGGGGCACAGCCTCGGGGTAGCGGGTGGCGTGGTCCACCAGTACCAGGATGAACCGATGTCCTTGTGCTGTGCGGGGGTCCAGGGGCCCCACAATGTCTATTCCCACCCTCTCGAATGGGGTGGTGACAACTGGGAAGGGTTGCAGAGGGGCTTTGAGTTTGCGGCCGCTCTTCCCGCTGGCCTGGCACGTGGGGCAGGACCGGCAGTGGTTGAGGACGTCGTTTCTCATCTTCGGCCAGAAAAAGTGGGTCACCAGGCGACTGTAGGTTTTGTCCTGGCCCAGGTGTCCAGCCAGAGGGACATCGTGGGCCAAATTTAACAGGAAGTCTCTGAAACGGAGGGGCACCACCAGCACTCGACTGGCCCCTAACTCCGCGATTCTCTGTTCACTGTATAACAGGTCGTTATCCCAATAGATCCAATGGGCCCCGGTGGTGTCCCCGGCGCTCTGGGCGATGGCTTGCTGGCGGAGTCCCTCGAGGGAGGGACAGGTCTTCTGCTCTTGACGGAACTGTTCCTGGGTGGGCCCCCCTTCTTGACGCCACTGAGCCAGGTCGGGAAGGTCCTGGGGCTGGGCGAACCCTTCGGGGGTTTGCTCTGGGGGGTCGGCATAGTCGGTGTCCTCTACTGGAGCGATCGGGGGAGGAGGTGCAGGCCATTCTGGTTCTTCTGGTCGGGGGATGGCACGGGCGGCCATGGACCGGGTGGTTACGCACGCCCAGTCCGGGAGGCCCAACATCCCCAGGTGCTCTCTTCTTTCGACGGCGGCCCACGGGGAACTCTCGAGATCATTCCCCAGGAGACAGTCCACGGGGGCATCATCTCGGACCGTCACCTTCAACATGCCGGAGACCCCTCCCCATTCGAAGGGGACGCAGGCCATTCGACATAGGCTCTCTGAATTGTCGGCTGAACGTACGGAGCAGAGAATGTTCGGCAGGATCTGCTCTGGTTTTACCAGGTGACAGCGGACGGCCGTCACACTGGCCCCTGTGTCACGTAGTGCTTCGGCCCGGCGCCCATTAATGTTCACCCACTGGCTATATTTTCTGGTGTTGGCGGGTAGGGGGGCCCGCGGGACCATGTCTTTCCCCCCTAGGCACGCTAGAACCATGGCGGCCGGTTCCCACTCTTGTTGTGCCTGCTCGTATTCTTCTTGTTCTTCGGAGATTTGTTCTCCCCCCAGGGCGGCGGCAGCTACCTGGCGGGGTTTTGGGGTTTGGTTCTGTGGACAGTTCGGGTCATTGGTGTAGTGGCCGACTCGCTGGCATCGGTGACACGTGACATTGGCTCGGAACCCCGGGCGCATTGGGGGGTTGCCCCGGCTGGCCGGGGCGGGGTGCTGGCAGTGGGAGCGACCGGGACGGTGTCTCTTCCTCGTCCCTGGCCTCCTCCTCCTCCTCGGGGACGGTGCTGACCTTGGTTGTTCCGGTTCTGTTCGTGCGGCCCTCTCCGGCCCACTCGGGTGCTTTCCCACCGGTCAGCTTCGGCGGCGAGTTGCCGTGGGTCAGTCAATTTACTGTCGAGGAGGTGCTGCCTGAGCTCGACGAAGCAGTTGTTAGAGAGGTGCTCCCACACCATGAGATTAAAAAGTTGTTCGTAGGTTGTTACTTGGCTCCCCTTGATCCAACCCTCGAAGGCTCGGCTGAAATAGTTGACATATTCCACCCAAGTTGTACCCGGGATCCGGGTGCAGTCCCGAAACCTCTGGCGGTACATTTCGGGTGTGAGCCCATATCGGGTGAGGAGGGCAGCCTTCATGTGGTCATAGGATGACATCTGATGGTCTGGGAGCTGTAGCAGGGCATCGCGGCCTTCGTTGACGAACCTCCCCCATAGGCCGGCTCCCCAGTCACTTCGATCGATTCGGTGGGAGGTCATGGCGATCTCGTAGGCCTTGAACCACTGTTGTATGTCGTCCTCTCGGACATACTCTCGAACGACATCCTTGGGGATGTGGACTTTCTTTTCTGTCGCTCCCGGGGTGCGCGGTCGCTCGGGCACCTCCGGTTCTTTGTTCTGCTTTCGTAGGTCTATTTCTGCCAGTTTGCGCTCGTGTTCGTATGCTAATCTCTTTTCTTCGAGTTCTCTCTGCCTCTGTTTTTCTTCCCGTTCTTCTCGGAGCCGCAGGTGTTCTAGGTTCAGTTTTTGCTCGGCTAATATTAGTTCACCGTCCATTTTGAGCCGTGCCATTTCTAACTCATGCAGTCTGTTTTTTTCTCTTTCTTGGATCTCTTCCTGCGAGAGGCCCGTTCCTCGCTCCTCGGGAGCCATGGCGTTCCTCTCTGCTGCTGCACTGTTTCGGTCTGGGGATCTGGCGACCCCGGTTTCTGCCCACGACTCAATGGCGTGCTTGAAATCGTCTTTGGTACTCAGGCCGGTGGTAGCAATGCCTAGTTCCATGCAGAATTGTTTCAACTCACGATGGCTGTACTCTTCGAATTTCTCCATCTGGAATTTCTCGGTGGATCCGCTCTCTTTGGTTGACATTGTGGTTTTGTCGTGGGGTGAGCTACTCTCTGTACGATTACGCGTTGATTCGGATCGCGCCGCTGGCCACCAATGTTAGACGGACCGGGAGGGTCGGCCGAGGACAAGGGGAGAGGTCTCCGGGGAGAGCCGTCTCCAGTGATCGTACAGACGAGTAACTTCCCCCCCACAGATGTACACCACACAAGGATAGGATTTAACGTTCTTTATAAGCGATTTCTTAAGGTACGATGGAATGGTACAAGGAGGTCTGGACTCAGGGGTCCCCTCGATTCTAGTCTCTTGGTTTGGGAAAGAGGGTAGCGGGACAGTCTGGTTACCAATCTGGTAGATGCGATGATGGATAGCTCACAATCCTCGAGCTCGGTGTTCGGGCTTGGACGGGCCGCGGCAGCGCCAGCAGGTCCCGGTGAAGGTGGTAGTTCCAACGGGCCGCGGCAGCGCCAGCAGGTCCCAACGAAGGTGGTAGTTCCAACGGGCCGTGGCAGCGCCAGCAGGTCCCAACGAAGGTGGTAGTTCCAACGGGCCGCGGCAGCGCCAGCAGGTCCCAACGAGGATGGAGGTTGCAGAAGGCCGCGGCAGCGCCAGCAGGCAGGACGATAGTTCACAAGGCAGGGCTACGGCAGCGCCGGTAGTCCGTCAAGGATGAGTTCTTCTCGGTGTCTCTCGACTCCAGGATACAACTGCCTTCCTGCTCTGGAGCTGCCCCAGTTATAGGTCTGGCGCCCTTTGATGTCCGGACCCTCGCACTTGGAGGGCGGGAGGTCCGGGATGAGGGAGTCCAGACACCCAGCAGGGGGGTGGAGCCAGCACCCGGGGGAGCTGGGGGGCGATCGGCACCTGGCGAGGGAGAGCCATCGACACTTCTTTCTCCCATTGACCTGCCAAGTGGTCCGTTCACCTCCTGGGTGGATGGTGGTGCCGGGATGTCGGGGCCTGGCCAGGCCCGGGGTTAGGGTCGAGCTGAGGCCACGCGGCCTCGTGGTGCAGTGTCCAAGATGGAGGCCGGGCCGGGCGAGGGGGCCGGTAGTGGTTCGGACCCCTGATACAGAGATGTCCGGGGCAGGAGTCCCGTCTTGAGCCGGGGTGCGGGTTGCTGCTGTGGGTAACACCTGGAGGGCCGGGGCTCGGGCCCTGTCATGCGGGAAGGAGCAAGCCCTTCATGTGGCCTGTCCAACAATCAACAAGGATTTAGCTAAATTAAGGGAAGGATCAATAATGTTGTGTTGAAGAATATCTGTGCGCAGAGATTATTTATTTCTATGAAAAAGATGAATATGAAAATGACTACATAGCTCCTCAAAGGAGATAAGCTTGTCATTAGAGATAGGCTGGGAGATAGATGTAATACCGGAGGCAAGACAAGAAGGCCAGTAAAGAACTTTATTCGATAAACAATAGCAGGATTGTGCCAAATGGGGGATAGTAACAAGAGTTGGGAAGGAGATTATACCAGGGAAATTTACTTTTTGGCAATGCTGCTAGAATGATTTAATAAGGGGGGTGTGGGGGTCATATGCCAGGATTTATGGGAAATAAGGAAAAGTTAAAGAAAGGAAAAAGGGAAAATGAGTGTGTGAGAAGTTGGCCTGGTATATGATGCTCACTAGTTAAAGTGATCACCTTGTACCATGCCAAGCAACCCTTATGGTGTGGTTGTAAGTCAACCTTTTCGGACTAGCTGCCCTAGTGGTAGCGTAGGCTAAGCAGTCTTTGAGGCTAAACTCGTGAAGCGTGTTAAGCAGGCTGTTTTACCAAATGTAACCCCCTTTTATACCAATGAAAGGACACCACACAGATATATATTCAAAATATATATGTATTTATTTCTCAAAGTAACCCCTAGTCTCTTTATGAGCACAGGAGCACAAATCGTCAAACAAGATTACAGTAGAATACACAGAAGTTGCACTTTATATGGATAGGCCCTGGTGGCCGCTCAAACCATATACTAAAATAGTGGTATAAGTACCACAAACAGAAAAGGGAAAAGGCCTAGGGCCTCTAGAATCGCTGGGCCTACAAGGAGCTAACTTCAGTTAGTGACCAGGAGGTCCACGGGTGGCGTGTGCAGAGCAAATAGTCACACGCGTGCGCCCATAGGTTTCAATGGGTGCGTAAAAAGTACAAAGTTACTGCAAAGAGGATCTTCCGGATGGACTAGGAACTCAAGATTTGGAACACAGGCACTAGAGATGTAATACTACACTTGGGCACAGGTGTGCCAGCTTTACCTCACCCACAGGAAGCGGGTGCATAGGCCTCGAAGTGCGTCGGGTTTCTTCTATCTGTTCCGTGGAGCCTGAAGACAAAGATGCTGCAGGCGGTCGGTCCGGGAGAGATGCAGTGGATCCAAGAGTGGATCGGAGATGTTGAAGACCTGTAAGCAGAGGGGACAGTGTTCACAGTCACTAGCCAGTGACCGGCGTGGCACCAGGTGGGTACCAGGCAATGTCGGGTGCAAACAGGAAGAAAGGTGTAGCTTGTCTCTGCAGCCACGCGGTCCCTGGAGGTCGACGACGCCCAGGAGTCGGTTCACGAGCTGTCTCACGCAGGCTCTCGCTGTCGGCGGTGTCGGCGACTTGATCGAAGCAAACAAGCCTTGGCAAAAGCAATTGTTGTAGGAGATGAAATAAGCTGATGGTTCTGACCAGCAAGGTCAGAAGGACTGCTCCTTTGGAGGGGAGCAAGGGCCAGTCTGGAGCAACCAGACCAGCGGTGTATTTCTTGAAGTTCGTCGCCAAGATGGCTACTAGCCAGCGGGCCAGCAACCGGTTAGGCGCGTCGAGTGGCAAAATGCAGAAGGGCCCCACGCGGATCGTGGAGATGCTGGAGGGCTCACCTTTGGTGCAGATGCTGCTCGGGTGTTGGGCTTCTCAGATCCCAAAGCACAACTTGGAGGGAGCCTCGGTTGTTGCACTTGTCAGCTTGTCATGGTCGTTTCAAGATGGCTGGCTCCACGTGTCTCGGTGCCTCCACGGGTCTCCTCTTTTCAGGGACTGTGGATCGGGCGGTGAGAGGTCTGGAGGTCCAGGTCTTGTCAGTCTCTGGGCTCGGGCTCTGGCGGGAGGCGGCGGCAAAGCAGACGTTGATTCGCTGGATGGTGCTTGCGTTAGCAAGGTGGTCACTCCCTGACCACAGGGGAGATTGGCTTCAGTCCTCTGTGCAGCAGAGCGTCGAAGTTCCCGTCTTCTTCTTAGTGTTAAGTTGATTCCAGGATGTCTGAAGTCTTAGGACACAGCTCCTACCTTTAAGCGGATTCTAGGGGCCGGACTACCTGCTAGGTCCCTCCCTATGGGTGGGACCAGGAAGGGGGGTGGTTACACCCCCAATCCTTTGTCCAGCTCACCCCAGGCCCGGGACTGGTGTGCCCCAGGACCGGTTTGAACTGGCATATGCACCGAGGCTCCTTGTGAGCCACAGGCATGTCTGGTTTCTTTCAAGCCCTACCTGACCAATACACAAAATCCTGTCTGGGGTGGTGCACGCACCTCCCCTGGCAGGAAACCCTTTGTCCACACCTCCCAAGCTGGAAGGACTCCCAGCAGCAGGAGGGCAGACTTGTGTCTGTGGTGGCAGCATCCATTTTGTGGAGCTGAGGCTATGTCTGATTTTACCCGGGTTTCAGGTACTGTACATGTCGTGTCCCTCTAGAAGGGTGGAATGCTAACCCCGTCGCCAGAATTGGCGAGGGGTTAGTATTCCAATTCGTATGACACCTTACTCGACATGTTTTGATAAAGCCAAACCAAAGATAGCATTTAACCGTGAGGTTCATAATGCACTTAAGAGTATATGGTATGACGATATCTGGAAACAGTAGAAGGAAGTTGTTCCGACCACTGCAGACAGGCTCAGCTCATGCCAGAGCACCATCTCACATGGAACCAAGCACTCTGCCTTCAGGATTGTTAAGGCCTGCCATAGGAGTGACTTATAGGTTACCAGGTGTCCCATTTAAGGTTAGGTATAGGTATACTACACCTAAGTAAGAGGTGATTACACCAACTTACCCCAGCTGAGTGATCAGCCAGTTGTGTCAAATTGTTAGGCCAAGCCTGGGGTGGCATAATACATGCTTCAGCCCCTGGCAGGCCTTGGGTACACCAATGCCCTGGGTACCTAGTGTACACTGGTACAGGGGCTGACAGGGTGATCCACTTCCAATTGGTTATGCACCTAGGGTGCATAGTTTTAATTTAGTAGAGAGAACAGCAGGCTGGGGGTCTGATTGGCAGGCCCACAGCCTCAATATGTAGAAAACCAGTGAAGCAAAAAGCAAAAATTTGGGGTGACCATAGGATAGCAGACCCTACTCTCCTACACAACCCCCCCCAAACGCTGGGACATTAAACTAGCCTTGACCAGTCTCGTCTTCATGTCCTAAGTGGAAGTACCTGGAGAGACCATCTGCATTCCCATGGTCAGTACCTGGCCGGTGCTCCACTGTAAAGTCCATCCCCTGTAGGGAAATGGACCACCTAAGCAGTTTGGGGTTTTCACCCTTCATCTGATTTAGCCACAAGAGGGGCTTATGGTCGGTCTGAATCTTGAAGTGAGTGCCAAACAAGTATGGCCTCAGCTTCTTCAGGGCCCACACCACAGCAAAGGCCTCCCTCTCAATAGCTGACCAATTCTTCTCTCTGGGGGTCAACCTTCTGCTAATAAAAGCAATGGGTTGGTCTTGACCATCTACATTAAGTTGTGACAGCACAGCTCCCACACCCAACTCAGAAGCATCTGTTTGGACAATAAACTCTTTGGAGTAGTCAGGACTTTTCAGGATAGGTGCAGAGCACATGGCCTCCTTCAGGTCATCAAATGCCTTTTGACAGCTTACTGTCCACTGAACCTTTTTGGGCATCTTCTTGGATGTCAGATCATTAAGAGGAGTCACAATGGACCCATAGTTCTTAACAAACTTCCTGTAGTACCCAGTCAAGCCCAAGAAAGCTCGAACTTGAGTCTGGGTGGTTGGAGGGGACCAGTCCTTGATGGATTGTATCTTACTCTCCAGTGGTTGAACTTGGCCTCCACCTACAAGGTGGCCCAAATATACAACCTTACTCTGCCCTATCTGGCACTTAGTAGCCTTGATAGTGAGGCCTGCCCTTTGCAGAGCCTCAAGAGCCTTCTTCAGGTGGGTCAGGTGATCCTCCCAGGTGGAGCTAAAGACAGCAATGTCATCAAGATATGCTGCGCAAAAGTCATCCAACCCAGTAAGGACTTGGTTCACCAGCCTTTGGAAGGTGGCAGGTGCATTCTTCAGACCAAAGGGCATCACCACAAACTGGTAGTGCCCACCTGGGGTTGAGAATGCTGTTTTGGCCTTAGACTCCTCAGCTAATCTGATTTGCCAATAGCCAGCTGTTAAGTCAAATGTGCTCAAAAACTTTGCAGAAGCTAGTTTGTCTATGAGCTCATCTGCCCTTGGAATAGGGTGTGCATCTGTCCTGGTGACAGCATTGAGACCCCTGTAGTCCACACAGAACCTCATCTCTCTCTTGCCATCTTTGGTGTGAGGTTTGGGGACCAGAACCACTGGGCTAGCCCAGGGGCTCTCTGAGGGTTCAATGACACCTAATTCCAGCATTTTATGTACCTCAGCCTTTATACAGTCCCTGACGTGGTCAGGTTGTCTGTAAAGCTTGTTCTTTACAGGCAGACTGTCACCAGTGTCCACCACATGGGTACACCAGTCAGTTTGACTAGGTATCAAGGAAAACATATGTGAAAATGATTGTAGAACCTGTCTACATTCAGTCTGCTGATGGGCAGTGAGGTTGCCTCCAAGGGTCACTCCTTCAACTGAGCCATCTTCAGGGTTCTGAGACAACAGGTCTGGGAGAGGGTCACTCTCTTCCTCCTGTCCCTCATCTGTAGCCATGAGCAAGCCCATGTCTGCCCTGTCAACATATGCTTTAAGCCTGTTAACATGGAGTACCCTGTGGGGACTCCTGGGAGTTCCTAGGTCGACCAAGTAGGTGACCTCTCCCTTCTTTTCCAGGATTGTATGGGGTCCAGACCATTTGTCTTGGAGTGCTGCTGGGGCCACTGGCTCCAACACCCATACCTTCTGTCCTGGCTGAAACTCAACCAAGACAGCCTTTTGGTCATGCCAAGCTTTCTGTAAGGCCTGGCTTGCCTCAAGGTTTTTGGATGCCTTCTCCATATACTCAGCCATCCTGGAGCGGAGACCAAGTACATAGTCCACTATGTCTAGCTTAGGCTTTTTGAGAGGTAACTCCCATCCTTCCTTCACCAAACACAGTGGGCCTCTCACAGGGTGCCCAAACAACAATTCAAAGGGGCTGTAGCCAACTCCTTTTTGTGGGACCTCTCTGTAAGCAAACAGAAGGCAGGGTAGAAGGATGTCCCATCTTCGCCTGAGCTTTTCAGGTAATCCTTTGATCATACCCTTTAGGGTCTTGTTGAATCTCTCAACAAGCCCATTGCATTGTGGGTGATAAGGGGTGGTGAACTTGTAGTTGACACCACATTCCTTCCACATAGCTGTCAAGTATCCTGACATAAAGTTGGTACCTCTGTCAGATACTACCTCCTTAGGAAACCCCACTCTGGAGAATACTCCCAGCAGGGCCCTGGCCACAACAGGAGCTGTAGTGGTCCTAAGGGGAATTGCCTCTGGATACCTGGTGGCATGATCCACTACCACCAGTATAAATCTGTGCCCAGATGCAGTGGGAGGATCCATGGGACCCACTATGTCTATTCCCACTCTTTCAAAGGGAACCCCCACCACAGGTAGTGGTATTAGGGGGGCCTTTGTTGTGCCACCTGATTTGCCACTGGCTTGGCAGGTAACACAGGAGCGACAAAACTCCTTTGTATCTTCATTCATGTGAGGCCAGTGAAAGTGAGGGACAAGCCTGTCCCAAGTCTTATTCTGGCCTAAGTGTCCTGCTAAAGGAATGTCATGGGCCAAGGTAAGAAGGAAGCCCCTAAATTGCAGAGGTATAACCAACCTCCTGGTAGCACCAGGCTTGGGGTCTCTAGCCTCTGAATAAAGGAGCCCTTCATCCCAATACACTTTATGGGTACCTTGAGCATTCCCAGCAGCCTCAGCAGCAGCCAGCTGTCTGAGGGGTTCAAGAGAGGGACAGGATAACTGAGCCTGTCTCAAGTCAGCCCTTGAAGGTCCCCCTGTCCCCAGAAACTCAACCTGATCAGGTTCAAGCTCTTCAGGGACAGTTCCTTCAGGGTCCTCTAGATCAGCTTCCTGGGAAGACTGATCATCACTCTGAGGCAGGGGGGAAGGCACAGCCTTGACCCTCCTGTTCTTCTTCTTGGTAGGTGCTTGGTCCATTGTTCCAGGATCCAAGACCTGAGGTTCAGTGAGGCACTTTTTGGCCTGTGACCTGGTCACAGCAAGGACATGTGATGATATACCTAACATCTCTGCATGAGTCCTGTACTCCACTTCTGACCATAGAGAACTCTCTAGGTCATTGCCCAACAAACATTCTACTGGGAGGTCTGCACTAACCACAACCCTTTTGAGGCCAGTTACCCCTCCCCATGAGAAGTTAACAACTGCCACACTATGTGAAGTAGTGGCATTGCTGGCATTGGTCACCAGGTAGTTCTCACCTGGTATGTACTGTCCAGGGTCCACAAAGCCTGGTGTCACCATAGTGACACTGGCACATGTGTCCCTGTAGGCTTGAGCCACTTTGTCATTAATTAAAGGAGTCTGTCTGTACTTGCCCAGGTTACTGGGGCTCACAGTCAGGGACAAATCAATGTCCCCATCACAGATCAAGACTGCCTGTGTCAGGGTTCTGTCTAAGTCAGAATCTCCTTCAGTTCCCATAGTGATTCCCACTACACCCTTTGTCTGGGGTCCAACACTGCTAACAGTAGTACTGGGAGCAGGTGCCTTAGGGGCAACAGTGTTGGGGGCTCCACCCTTTTTGCAATCACTAGTCCAGTGAGTTGTATTTTTGCAATGATTGCACCAGGGTTTCTTTTGACCTTCTTTCTTCTTTTTGGACTGTTGTTGGGACCCACCCTCCTTAGCAGTAGTTTGGGGCCCTGTTGAAGACTTCTGGTCTTTAGATTTCTGATCTCCACCCTTTTGGTCTGTTTTCTTCTGATCACCCCCTTGGCCCTGGTTCTGGTTCTTTTGCTTAACCCTGGTTCTGACCCATTTGTCTGCCTTCTTTCCCAATTCTTGGGGAGAGGTCAGATCAGAGTCAACCAAGTGTTGATGCAGTTGCTGGTTTTGACAGTTATTTAAAATCTGTTCTCTCATCATCAAATTATACAATCCTGTAAAATCAGATACCTTACTTCCCAGCAACCAACCCTCCAAAGCCTTAGTGGCACATTCAACATATTCAGACCAGTCCTGAGTCTGTGTCTTTTGGGTGTCTCTGAACATTAACCTGTACTGTTCAGTGGTTAAGCCTAACCCATCTACCAGAACACTCTTCAGGACTCTGTAATTTCTGACATCCTCTTCTCTAACAGTGAGGAGTCTGTCTCTGCCTCTTCCTTCAAAGGAGAGCCAAAGGATTGCTGCCCACTGGTCTTCAGGAACCTGCTGTACGTTGCAGGCTCTCTCAAGAGCAGTTATCCATTTGTGGATGTCATCCCCACTTTTGTAGGGGGGCACAACCTTAGACAGGTTCCTATTATCAAAGACCCTATCTTTGTCCTTAGGGACAATGCTGCCACCAGTGGGTATAGACCCACTCTCGCTAGGTTGCCTAGCCTTGTTCAGTTTTTCTTCCATCAGGGCTACTTCTAGCTCCTGCTTACTGATCCTCAGCTGGGCTTCCTGCATTCTGGCCTCATGTTCCCTCCTCTGAGGGGTGGTCATCCTTTTCCTGGAGTGACCTTGAGAGCCTCTAGAGCCATGAGAAGCATTGGAGTCACCTGAGCGATTCCTTTGCCTCCCAAGCCCTGGGTTAAGTCCACTGGGGAGATCCAATGGGGTAAACCCACTGTCAATCCCCAATAGCCTTAGTTTAGCTGGGCCAAGTATAACACTTGGCACTGGGCTAGTTCTCCCTTCATCATCACTACTTTCTGTATCCTCACCACTTTCCTCCCCTGTAGTATGATTCTCATCTAAGGGATGGCTATTGGAACTGGGTACTTCTGTAGCATCTTCAGAAGGGGGGCCTCCTGTTCCTGACCCTAAGGGGGCTAACTGGGAAGCTTTCCTGAGTTCTCTCTGATTCTCATCATTCTGTAAGAGTTCTCTGAGCTCAGCAGAGGTAGGGTTCTTGGGCTGTTTAAGGCCTCTAAGAGTTGCCAAATGCCTGAGCTCATTCTGGTTAAGGGTAGCAAAGCTGGATGGTGCCCTCTGGGGGTCACTCTCAACAGAGATGGGTACAGTGGACCCCTCTGCCCCGGCCATTGCTCTTAAGTGTGGGTGGATGTGTTGCAATCTACCTTCACTTGTGTTTACCTACTAAACCTATCTAGTAGTTGTAGTCAGGGTGTGCTACTCCCTTTGCTCTACAACAACTAAGTTCAGTAGAACTTATGTATATCTAATCTTGTTTTATATGTACCTACAGGTACCTATGTGATCTTTCAATTGGTAACCAAGAGATTACAATGGTAAAACACAGCAAGCTCAAATCCAACCGCTGCTCACCAATGTGAGAAGTTGGCCTGGTATATGATGCTCACTAGTTAAAGTGATCACCTTGTACCATGCCAAGCAACCCTTATGGTGTGGTTGTAAGTCAACCTTTTCGGACTAGCTGCCCTAGTGGTAGCGTAGGCTAAGCAGTCTTTGAGGCTAAACTCGTGAAGCGTGTTAAGCAGGCTGTTTTACCAAATGTAACCCCCTTTTATACCAATGAAAGGACACCACACAGATATATATTCAAAATATATATGTATTTATTTCTCAAAGTAACCCCTAGTCTCTTTATGAGCACAGGAGCACAAATCGTCAAACAAGATTACAGTAGAATACACAGAAGTTGCACTTTATATGGATAGGCCCTGGTGGCCGCTCAAACCATATACTAAAATAGTGGTATAAGTACCACGAACAGAAAAGGGAAAAGGCCTAGGGCCTCTAGAATCGCTGGGCCTACAAGGAGCTAACTTCAGTTAGTGACCAGGAGGTCCACGGGTGGCGTGTGCAGAGCAAATAGTCACACGCGTGCGCCCATAGGTTTCAATGGGTGCGTAAAAAGTACAAAGTTACTGCAAAGAGGATCTTCCGGATGGACTAGGAACTCAAGATTTGGAACACAGGCACTAGAGATGTAATACTACACTTGGGCACAGGTGTGCCAGCTTTACCTCACCCACAGGAAGCGGGTGCATAGGCCTCGAAGTGCGTCGGGTTTCTTCTATCTGTTCCGTGGAGCCTGAAGACAAAGATGCTGCAGGCGGTCGGTCCGGGAGAGATGCAGTGGATCCAAGAGTGGATCGGAGATGTTGAAGACCTGTAAGCAGAGGGGACAGTGTTCACAGTCACTAGCCAGTGACCGGCGTGGCACCAGGTGGGTACCAGGCAATGTCGGGTGCAAACAGGAAGAAAGGTGTAGCTTGTCTCTGCAGCCACGCGGTCCCTGGAGGTTGACGACGCCCAGGAGTCGGTTCACGAGCTGTCTCACGCAGGCTCTCGCTGTCGGCGGTGTCGGCGACTTGATCGAAGCAAACAAGCCTTGGCAAAAGCAATTGTTGTAGAAGATGAAATAAGCTGATGGTTCTGACCAGCAAGGTCAGAAGGACTGCTCCTTTGGAGGGGAGCAAGGGCCAGTCTGGAGCAACCAGACCAGCGGTGTATTTCTTGAAGTTCGTCGCCAAGATGGCTACTAGCCAGCGGGCCAGCAACCGGTTAGGCGCGTCGAGTGGCAAAATGCAGAAGGGCCCCACGCAGATCGTGGAGATGCTGGAGGGCTCACCTTTGGTGCAGATGCTGCTCGGGTGTTGGGCTTCTCAGATCCCAAAGCACAACTTGGAGGGAGCCTCGGTTGTTGCACTTGTCAGCTTGTCGTGGTCGTTTCAAGATGGCTGGCTCCACGTGTCTCGGTGCCTCCACGGGTCTCCTCTTTTCAGGGACTGTGGATCGGGCGGTGAGAGGTCTGGAGGTCCAGGTCTTGTCAGTCTCTGGGCTCAGGCTCCGGCGGGAGGCGGCGGCAAAGCAGACGTTGATTCGCTGGATGGTGCTTGCGTTAGCAAGGTGGTCACTCCCAGACCACAGGGGAGATTGGCTTCAGTCCTCTGTGCAGCAGAGCGTCGAAGTTCCCGTCTTCTTCTTAGTGTTAAGTTGATTCCAGGATGTCTGAAGTCTTAGGACACAGCTCCTACCTTTAAGCGGATTCTAGGGGCCGGACTACCTGCTAGGTCCCTCCCTATGGGTGGGACCAGGAAGGGGGGTGGTTACACCCCCAATCCTTTGTCCAGCTCGCCCCAGGCCCGGGACTGGTGTGCCCCAGGACCGGTTTGAACTGGCATATGCACCGAGGCTCCTTGTGAGCCACAGGCATGTCTGGTTTCTTTCAAGCCCTACCTGACCAATACACAAAATCCTGTCTGGGGTGGTGCACGCACCTCCCCTGGCAGGAAACCCTTTGTCCACACCTCCCAAGCTGGAAGGACTCCCAGCAGCAGGAGGGCAGACTTGTGTCTGTGGTGGCAGCATCCATTTTGTGGAGCTGAGGCTATGTCTGATTTTACCCGGGTTTCAGGTACTGTACATGTCGTGTCCCTCTAGAAGGGTGGAATGCTAACCCCGTCCCCAGAATTGGCGAGGGGTTAGTATTCCAATTCGTATGACACCTTACTCGACATGTTTTGATAAAGCCAAACCAAAGATAGCATTTAACCGCGAGGTTCATAATGCACTTAAGAGTATATGGTATGACGATATCTGGAAACAGTAGAAGGAAGTTGTTCCGACCACTGCAGACAGGCTCAGCTCATGCCAGAGCACCATCTCACATGGAACCAAGCACTCTGCCTTCAGGATTGTTAAGGCCTGCCATAGGAGTGACTTATAGGTTACCAGGTGTCCCATTTAAGGTTAGGTATAGGTATACTACACCTAAGTAAGAGGTGATTACACCAACTTACCCCAGCTGAGTGATCAGCCAGTTGTGTCAAATTGTTAGGCCAAGCCTGGGGTGGCATAATACATGCTTCAGCCCCTGGCAGGCCTTGGGTACACCAATGCCCTGGGTACCTAGTGTACACTGGTACAGGGGCTGACAGGGTGATCCACTTCCAATTGGTTATGCACCTAGGGTGCATAGTTTTAATTTAGTAGAGAGAACAGCAGGCTGGGGGTCTGATTGGCAGGCCCACAGCCTCAATATGTCGAAAACCAGTGAAGCAAAAAGCAAAAATTTGGGGTGACCATAGGATAGCAGACCCTACTCTCCTACAGAGTGAAAGTTCGAGAGATCGCTAAAAGGGACCGAAGAAGGATTAGAAGAGCCTAAGGAGGACCAGATCGGACTAAGAACAAAAGCAGAAGGATATTGTGAACAATCTGGAAAGTTAAAACCGACATTAATTTGAAGCCTCTTGAGTTTGGATAAAGAAATTCGAGCTGGATGCTTGTTCCATAAGCACTTTGAAAGTAAACTGTCAATAGAACGGAAAAGGGTGTAAGTGAGCTGAAGAGTAAGTAAAAGTTAAAAACGGGCAAGAACATCATTTTAATAGTCGCTAACTTGCCCCACCAAGAGAGAGATAAAGGGGACCATTGGGCAGAGAGAGAAGTGATCTTCAGTCGTAGAGCTTCTATATTAGCCTTAAATGTGTCTCTAACTGTGGGTGAATAAAGAATTCCTAAACATTTAATTCTGGAGGAATTCTATAAGAAACCACCATCTTTAAACATATCTTAAAGACATAATTTGTTAAGGGGCAAAACATCTGCTTTGTCAATATTAAGCCGATACCTGGACAGCAAGGAGTAACGAGATAAAGAACTAAAAAACTCAGAGACGGAGATGAGAAGGTTAGAAACATACAGTAAAATGCTGTTGGCATAAGTGGTAAATTTATAATTCAAATTCTTGTGCTTTTAGCCAATAAGAGTTTGGGAAAGACGTATGGATTCTGAAAAAAGTTCTAAAGCAAGGATGAATACTATTAGGTAAATGGGGCAGCCTTGTCTGGTTCCTATAGTGAGGGGAAAATATGAGGACTGAAGACCATTAACAAAGACAGAAGTATAGGGGTAGGAATATAGAACATTGATATAATGTAAAATGTAAAAATTTGTAACAAAGTTGTACCATTTAAGAGCTTTAAATGGAAAATCCCAGTTAACACAGCATCCAAGGTGACCACAGTCAAGGGAATCTTATATTTATTAGCCTCATGAATAATATTTAAAGAAGAGTGAGAATTATCAGAGATATTACAAAACCAGATTGCTCAATGCCAATTAAAGAGGGGGTCCAATCATTAGCTCGTACAGCCAGCATTTTGAAGAAAATTGTGCAATCGCTGTTAAAAAGGGATATCGGCCTGTAATTCTTGCATTCCACTAGGTGTTTATCTGTCTTCGGTATCAAGCAAATCATGCTTCTGTGAAGGAGCCAGCCAAGGAATCCAAAGAGAAAATGTGTTGAAAAAAAGAGAGCAAGTGAGGGACCAGAAGAGAAGAAAATTTAGAATAGAATTCAATCGTCACCAATCTGCGGCTGGGGCTTTATCTTTTGGGAGTTTAGATATGGCAGCGCGTATATCAGCAAGGGAAAATTCAGCGTCCAATGGGGAGACGTCAACCAGTGGGGTTTGTTGTTTTGGAATTGTGTGGAAGAAATATTCAAAGAGATCATCAGAGGGCAAAGTATCATCAGCATAAAGAAGAGTATAGTATTCTGCAAGTTGAGACATAATTTCCTGAGCTTTACATAATTTATTACCGAAGGTCTCATGTACGAAATCCTAGATTTCTGTTTTTTGACTTTTAAATAGTTGATCAATATATTACTTGTGTTATTATAAGTGCTATAGTACTTGAAATCTATTTTTAGAGCATTGTCAGCATTAGTAACGGAAGATCTATTGAATTTGATTTTGAATCTAAGAAAGGATCCATATATGGTTGCAATCACCCCCAAAACCAAACTGGGATGCAGTACAGACATTAATTTGGGGGAAAGAGAATCCTAAAAGGGGCCATCTGTCCCAGTGGCTCCGTATAGCTTGAAGAAAGAATAGGGACAGCCATTAATGTTAGCACGAAGAAGCAACCATCTGTAATTAACATCAGATTCTTGATATAAAATGGAAACATTTGGAGATTTGTGAAACAAAATAACCACAGCGTTTTTATGATTAACTGTAGAAGAACAATAAACAGAACAGACCCAACTTCTCTTTAACATATGTAAATCCTTCTCAGGCAGATGGGTTTCTTGCAGCCTGGCAACATGACAAGATAACTTAAAAAGGTGAGTAAGAACCCTCTGCCTTTTGATGGGGCTTTGAAGTCCCTTGACGTTTCAAGAGATAATTCGGAAACTATTCATAAAAAATGCAAAACAACATTATATACAAAGACGAAAAACATCCTATATATAAAAAGGGAAAACAAGATTTAAGAAAGCCAAATCACAAAAGATCATTACTGTAAACCATCCAATAAGAACCAGTAAAACAGGAATATATGAAGTAAAAAAAGAAAAAGGAAACACAGGAAAGGGAAAAAGAGGAGGGAGAAGATGAGATCCCCGAGAAGACTCACAAGGTGAGATACTATAATAGGATAACAAATAATAGAGGAAACTGGGACGACCGGGAAGAGAGAAGAAAAAGAAAAAAGGGAAGGGAAAAAGGAGGGAAGGAAAAGACTGGGGAAAAAAGAGGGAGAAAGGGAGGGACGAGTCTAAGAAAGACCCAAAAGATGGAAGAGAAGGAGAGTATGGTCAAGAACCCAAGGGATCCAAAAAATAAGATAAAAAGCAAAACAATAAAATACATTGAAAAGAGAGCGATGGGAAACATCATAAAAGAAGAACCAGCCAGAGCGTCCGGTCCAAGATTCCAAGACTAGGAATGAAGGAAACAAAATGACCAGAGCAACATACGAAAAAAGAGAGAAACTGGAGGTGGTACAAGGGCACCAAAGAGACCTAAAACAAAGTGCACCAAAAGAACAACAGACTTACCCATCAAGGAGAGGTACTCTAGAAGAACATTCCAATAAGGGAGGACTAAAACAATAGAAAGATGATGGAGATGAACAATGACAGACAGAGGACCTGAGTAGGAAAAAAAGGATAAGGTACTGAAATAAGATACAGAAGGACAACAATACAGAACATAACAACCCCTCAAAGAGAGGCAGAATCATGAGACCAGAAAGACAAAAAAATAACAAGAAATCCTGATCTACTTCTGTCCATGGCCTCTTTTCTGTGGAGATGAATGAAGTTCATACGTTGGTCTGGAAAGAAGAAGGAGGAAGTTCCGTCCTTATAAATGACCTTTAAGGTGCATGGATGTAGAAGTCCATATCTGGCACATATAGCCCATAAGGGTGGATGTAGACTCAAAAACACTTTGCGTCGGGCAGCAGTGACCGAAGATACATCCTGTGAGAGAAAGATCTTGTGTCCAGACCATATCATCTGTTTTCGCTGCTTGAAAGTGGAGAGAATCTGCATAAGGTCAGTATATTGAAGGAAAAAGGCTCATGATTCCTCTGGGTTTGGGAGCAGGGCTGGTGTTAAAGATGTTTTGTCCAAGACAGTGAGCTCTTTGGATGTTCAGGGGTGAACTGCTAGCAAGACCCACTATGTTCGGGAGGTTCATTTGAAGAAAAGGGATGAGGTCACCTCCTTCTGCCCCCTCCATTATTCCATAAATGCAAAGATTATTCCACCGATTACGATTTTCTAAATCTTTAGTATGTCTTTTAAGAGCGTTAAGTTCCTTAGCCATTGCAGTAACTTTTAACAATGTGTCTCGAAATTCAGTTCAATGAAGCTCGAGATCAGAAACTCCAGCTTCAAGACGGGACCATTTATCGCCAAATCGCTGAAGAGTAGTGGTTGTTTCCAACATATATGATTTTAGCATTTTGAGTTCATCCATCAAATCCTAAATTGTGATTGGGAGAGGTAACTTCCTAGGAAGAGCTGTTTATTTTTTTAAGTCTCTTACTTCCACCACCCATGCTCTCCTTGCGAATGACTGAGGCTGAATTGCCATTAGATCCACTCTTTTGAGAAGAACTGCCATCCTCAGCCATGGCAATGAGGTAAGGTGAGGACAGGGTGAACTCAAGCTGAGCAAGAATTGCGAGGAAACTGATGCTCCTGAGGTAAAATTAAATTAGCAAAATTTGGAAAAATGCCAGGAGAAAGCATAGATTGGTAAAAATGTAAAAATGAATAATTCTGCCGATGAAAAAAGGCACAGTAATTACCACAGTCATCGAATAAAGAGAGGCGCGATACAGCTGAGGCGTCCAAACTATTGAGAAAGTAATGCCGCAAATCCTGTCAGCATGCGTTTGGCAGACGAGCTTAGAAGCACACAGTCGAAAGGAAACAAATAAGGACTTGTATGTCCTTAGGAGTGTGTTCACTATGAATTTATTTCTGAAAGCTTTGACAAAAAGTTTTGCATTCACTTTATTCAGCTGTGAAAACGAACCCAGCTGAGATAGAAAAGGCTAGGTTCTGGTGTGTTGTTTAGAATACTCGCTGTCCAAAGTATTACTTTGTGGCCTCGATTGCCTCTAACAAAATATATATATTCTTTTTTTTATTAAAGAATGATAATTCACTTCAGTGTGCTTCAGCACTTGGATACTGATGCTATATTGTCCGTTCTCTTGCCAATTCCTGAGGTTATGCAGACACTGACGCAGAGTTCAAGGCACAAGATTATATAATTAGCTCTGTTAAAATCTTCATGCAAAACTCTGCCAAGCAAAGGAGGCGCAAAACAGTTGGTACTGCAGAAAAAAGTAAAATAAAAGAACACTTATAATCCTGTCAACATGCATTCGACGGAAAAGTTCAGAAGCGCTCAGCTAATAATTGGAAATGGAAGCAAATAGCACTCCGCTCTCATAAAAAAGTCTCCACGCCCAAATCCTTCCATCTTTAGGGGTAATACGCCTCTTGAGTGAGGCGAGCAGCGGCTCCAAACCACGAAAGGGAAGAAAAACCAGACCGGCAAACAGGGGCTCTGCTAAACGGCGGCCATCTTGTGCGCGTCCAACCATGCGCTCCTATTCCCTGGCTTTCTGAGAGGAGTTGCCATGTTTTCTTCCTCTAAACTACAGTGGCTAAGCTCTGTCTGTTCTTTCCTCCGCTATGGCTCCCCAGTGTTTCCTCCGCTGTGGTTCCCCAGTCTTTCCTCTCTTGTGTCTAGGAACCCTTAGGAAGAATGAGGGGGCGCTTCCGCCTCCTGCATGATCACAGCAGGAAACAGCCTCACACCTCGCTCTGCTCTGTTCTGCACTCCCCAGTAGTCCCTGGTAAGTTTTATGAGAGAGTGAGGAAAATTTAGAAGGCCTGTGAGGTGGGCACCAAGGAGGCAATCAACATGGCCAGCGGAGAGGCTTCGAAGACAACCATGGTGAAGTAAACAGCACGGCAGGTGGGTGAGGACTGACATGGCGGTGGAGTAAGCTGTGAACAGAAGGAGTATGGATTGTGGTGGACAGTTGTTGAAGAGAGGTGGGCTGTGCCTTTCTATGAAACAGAACGATGATAACAATAATAATGGCTGAACTCCCACCTTTCTCTCTTAAGTGCTGTGAAACAGCCAGCTATTAGCAAGAGCACTATATAGAACACAATAAATGGATACGATTTCCTAACTCAGTGGTACTGTGTAAATTCACCATTCGACGCTAAAGTGTGTTTTCAGAACCACAAAATGACTTATGGAAAATGGCAGATTTGTGTAATGGAAAATAAGCGGGAGCCTGTCTGGTGGTGTGGCATGCACTAGGGTAAACATCCCCTGCTGACCTCGGAGTGCAGAGAAGCCCTGCAGTGTTTGCGGCCTACCTTCTGCTCCCCACAAAAGCACGGGCATGAGCGAGAGGGGGGATGTGGGCAGACACATATTTGACTGAGGAAAGCACTGGGAGTTGCCGGCGCACACCTGCTGCCTTTGCCTGACTCACTGCGAGATGGAAACTATTTTCCATCCGAAGCGCTACATCACCCTTGAAATAAAACTACAGAAAAAAAGAGATAACAATACAGACTACAACAGAACTCTTTTGTGTATGTGCAGACATGCAACATCTGTAGCTACAAAGAGGAAGAGTTGCAAGGATCTTCGCAAAAGATTGATAAAAAAACAGCATGCTAAGAGGATGCTTACTTAGGGAGCGCCAATAGCTTCACATGGTAACTAGGCGCTTCATTTGCCAGTTTGGTGGTTTGTCTTATCTGAGCCTTAAAAGATGTGAACAAGGAACCAGAGGATCTCAAGCACATGTGGCTACACATCTGCAATTTAATGACGACTTGTATTTCCGTTATATTCCAGCAGCGCCGCATTATAAACCATTTTCCTCTCCAGAAATTAGACATACTTCTGCAATGAGATATTGCTGGACAATTTTGCTGTCAAATTTAAGAACTCGCTATTGCCATTTCTGATTTCCCGGGAGAATATTTTGTTGTTATTCTAAATATTCGAGTTATATTGTCCCTAAAAAACGTTTTGCCACATGTAAGTTATTTCGTGATTTATTGGGCCTTGTCCACCAAGCGCTTCACTTACAGATGCCAAGTATTCAGATGGACATTAAACACAGGACAATGGACTCAGAGGATGGCAATCCTCCAATAAAGACATTGAAAATGACATACATTATAGTTTTTATTTACAGATTTACAGTAGATTGTATTGTTTATTTGCGCGATTAATTAAAACCATTGAAAATCATTATTTAAGAGAAAGACAAAAATACAACCATGCTAAAATATATCTCAACAGCAGTCGACAGCTAACTCAGATAAAAAGAACACATCCACATGCTATAGCTTAGTACTCCGAATTTTTAGGACAGAAAAATAAATGTCAGTGCTGGTGGGTGACTGATATAAATATAACCATGTCAACACACTTTAGCTTAAAATTCAAAAGCCATGGAAAACACAAAATACAATCGAATAGAAAGAATAGCAGCCTGCCAGGATCAATGTTATTAAAATGCAATGCAATCAGAAATAAAAAATAAATCATAAGTAACTAGAAGTTTGCTGATGGCCAATATCGCCAAGACACTAGTACATATACCAAGGTCACAATGCTAAACAACTAGAAACATAATGGATTTATAAGGAACAGTAAGGAATTGCATCAGGTTCATGTTAAATTCCAACAACTCAACTCAAACAATTAAAGTGCAAATGCTATTCACTTCGAAGTCTGCAATTACAAGTCAATAAATGGAATTCCAGGATTAAATGAATCATAAATGCATCAAAATGTTTGCTTTGCAGTACACAAGTAAAGGCAGATTTGAGATGACTTCTCCCATATATTTCATAGCAAACTGACAGCCAATACTCTGCAATTTTCCAGATTCCAAGCTCTGACACTTGTTACTAGCTTTTCTGGTATCTACCATTTACTCTGTTCCTACAGCCACTTAGCAACGGTGGGACAAGTCTTTGGATTCCAAGTGTCCTCATGGGTCTTCAGGAAGTCTCCAGTTCCAAATGCAACCTACTCATCGCCTTGAGACCAGCAAAGGCAGGGTGAGTGCAGCACAAATTCTACAGTCCACCCTCTGCTCTTCTCTCCTTTGGCATCTGGCTTTGGTTCTGCATCTCTAATCCCCCGACCAGCATACCTTCACAGTCAGAAACCTAAGGACAAGGAAGATAACAGAATGCATTCTCTGCACTTCTCTCCCCCGACCTTTGCACAAGTCAGGTAAGGTATGAGAGATGTTGTCTCTCCTTCCCAACACCCTTTGTCTGCATGTTAGGGGGAAGAAGGAATGAGCCTCCCTGGTGCTGCAAGTCACCTGACAGCACACCCGATGGCTTTCTTGCCTCCATCCTCATCCAAAATAAACACCTTGTGTAAAATGGCTGAGACAGAGCACTCAGAGGTGTCTGAAGTCCAGTTACAAGATTAGCAACCATTACAAGTTGTGTGATCTTGGACACATAAAAAAATAACTATAAGCTATGTGAAAAGTATTAGTGAAAGGGCCAGACACAAACATCTAATACTAATCTAGTGTATATAGATGGAGTAGATCGTAATGCCTGATAATCCAGAATCCTTTGAAATGGTGGCAAGATATAACAGGAGATATGCCAATATGGTACAAATTAGTAGAACACTAAAGATCTGCCAGAAACTCTGATATGGTTATAGGAACATACAGCCTGGAAATTAAATTCATTGAATTCATTGATGGATTCACCGGTATTTGCTGCCCCAGTCATAACAATAGCAACTTCTTCAATTAAGTAAAATCAGCAACAATGGTAGATATATCGGTTGGGATAAACACCTCAGCTCAGATAGTAATGAACACGTTTGAGTAAATTTTTCATAGGGTGACAACTAAATCTCCATGAATTTAAATTGAAATTTGACATCTGTTATGCTTAAGACCTTACTCAAGTGATCTCCCACGACAAAACAGGGAAGGCAGTTTTGAAACATGGTATGATTCAACCAAAGAGATGATAGCTTATTGGAGAGTATCTACAAGAGAAAAACATAAACAATGCATAATTTCTGAGGACCTGCTGTGCCAGCAGGATAGACACTGAGATCTACTATGTCAGATATCACTGCATCAAACATTTTAAATATACTTGGGAGAGAGTATGGGAACATGAAATCTGGGAGGACTATTCAGGGTCCATTTCACGAACATAGAGAAAGGAGAATTTATATCCTGGTGGACTTATGTAGACAAAGTTTGGAGGATAAAAGGGAATTTTCAATGATGGTGATGGGTGCACAAGAGCCTCAAAGTCTGGAGGTGATTGAAGCCACTGCCCTAGTATCTCCAAACATTATGCAAAAATATGAGAAACAACATTGAAATTGGCGTATACCAAGAAAGGTGGCTAAGCAAATGAAATTGATGCATTTCAACATTTCAACAGCAACAAATAGTTTTGGGAGTGACAGCAGCTTCATTTCTGTTGTTGACCTTGAAGATAAAAGACACAACAGGATATCCGCAAATCTATTCTGAACTAGTCAAAGTGATTTACACGGAGATGGCAAAATGGGCAACTTGGACGATAAACCCAAGTCTACCAAGTCAAGCTCAGTCTCTTCTAATGGCACATTGAGTTAAGTACCCACGTCTGGAGATACACTTGATCAATTGGGGTGTTACATCAAACACAAAAGGTGATGGGAAGAATGCTTGCATGTTGTCTAAACACTGGCAATGTGCTGCTGGAGCGAGGCTACACCTGACTGAAGAGCCCCAATCAGGGTGAAACCAGTCCTGAGTTGTTTGTCTTTCAGTTAATGGAGGACCTGGCCTGGTAGTTCATGCAGGGCTGTTCCTGCAGGACAGATTTGCTCATGGTTGGGTCCAAACTGAGGTGACATGGTGGGCAAAAAAATGATGGGTTTCAATGCTACCTCGAGTGATCGCTAGTGGTTAAACGTATACCTCCCATAACCCCTTGTGAGTTAGACATAATAATTTTAAGCCACCAGGAACTTTGCAAGGAATATATGCCAGGATTACCCTAAATCTCAGGAGAAAAGCGTGAGATCTGAGCCCTGAGCCCTGTTACAAGGAATCAAGATCCAATTAAGATAACAATGTTTCATTTCGTTTGGTTGGATAGAAAATGGTTGAAGCAACATGGATTAAGGAATGAGATACCACTAGGCTATGGCATATTGGCAGTCAGGTTAGCCTAATCTCTGAGCCAATTAAAGTAAATACTTGAAACATCCAAGGGAGAGATCGTCACTGCAAATATTTGGAAATATTCTCCATGAATACATTGGTTGCATCAAGGTGAAGATTCGCACCAGCCCATTGTACTCATCTATAAAAGCACTGAATAATGGACTCAAACACGGTGAGAATTGGTAACAAATTCCAATATCTTTGAAATCCTAGCAAGATTATGCAAAGAAACAGTTCAACCAAAATAACCCAATCCATGGAGTATGCACGGTGTTTCTAAAAAAGTACACCTTAACAAAGAGAAAAAGTAAAGTGAAATATCTGAAGGAACTGTGTAAAAGTTATACATTGAAGTACACACCCACAAAAGACATCACTGGAGATCTGCATGATTGTTTCAGGGAAAGCATTAATTAATGAACAATTCAAGGATATGTTAATAGTGATTGGAGCACATGAAGGGGACACATTGCCACAATGATTATTAGTAAGGTGTACTGTCTTACCTCCTAAGAAAGAAAGATGCTCGTCTAGTCGCCCCATGATGAATATGACCATTCATACCCTCACTTTCTCGAGAGGAACCAAGATAGCTAAATCTCCACTGTAGACTGAGTGGTCAGTTTTCACAACTTGAATTATGCAAAGCTGAACTGAAAGATGAGATTAGGCAGAAAATCTCAAGTTACTGTGCTCAGTTTCCTTGGAGCACATCTCAGTCCTTTGCTCGCACATTTCCGCCTGGTGGAAGCCTCTCCTGGGCAGTGCTGTCACTGACCAATTACAGCACAGTGCTTCTGGATGTCATGGCATGGTATATTCCGCAGTTGTGTATTTCAAGGCCGACTGGGCACCAGTCAGCTGTAATGTGTAGTTGCCACCCAGAATAAGCAACCACCTAGGCCAACCACATTCCACTTAGCTATGACTGGCATTGGCAGTGGCAGCAGTAACCTGCAGCACACAGTGCACAGCCACAGCCACACTTGATTTGGAAAACTATTTGGGGCATTTCTCTGCTGGAACCATGTAGATATCATCAGAGATGTCATGTGAGATGTCACTGACCATGTCATGAGTGATGAAATATGTGAGGTTAAAAGAAGTCGATTGCGGGATCGTAAGTTATAGTTAGCTCAGCTAACTATAACTGCTGAATTTCAATGGTTTTGTATGACTGAATTCTGAGCCTAACTATTATGTCCCAGTAACCTTTGTTTTTTCAGTGCATTTCTAAGTTTTTTTAAATGTTATTTCCTAACTATAAAGAACCCTGTAACCATTTAATATTTTAATTTATTTATTTTATATTTCTTTTTATTGAACAATTTCGACATAACTCACTACCTCAAGATATTTGCAAGCGACATCATAATTACGTAGTTCCAGATATCAACATCCTATATCAGGTAACATTTACAGATTGTGAGAATTCAAGGGGTTTCCAGAGTTTCAGTATCAGTCTGGGGAGTAGGTGGAGTGCAGATATCCCCTCTATATCTATTCCATGCCCCCCATACCTTTCCCCACTTACTGGGGCACCCTCTTGCGACATAGACTGACTTCTCCCTGAACATGCACCAGTCCAGGTCTTCTGTCCACTTGCTCAGTTTGGGCGGTTGACTCGCCCCCTCATTGTTGTGCTATATTTCTTTTTGCTATCATGTATGTCAGGGTTGTCCATTGTGTAGCATATGTATTGAGATCTGTCGGCTCCCAAACATTGAGGAGACACCTTCGGGCTTCGGGCTGCATGTCTATATGGAGGACGTCCCGTAGCATTCGGTGTATGGCTCCCCAGTATGATTGTATGCGTTGGCATTTCCACAGGATGTGTATAAAAGTCCCCATTTCCCCTCACCTCCTTCTGCACTTGTCATTCTCTGCCTTACCCATTCACACCAAGCCAGGCCCTGTAATGTAGATCCTATGCAATATTTTGAGCTGTACCAATCTCAGCCTGGCCTGGATGGCAACCTCCCGTGGGGAGGAAACTGCCCCCTGCCAGTCCTCCTCATCTAGCTCCAAGCCATCTCCGACCCATTTCTCCTTCAAGGCTTGTAGTGGGTCCGCCATGTTATTAATCAGCTTTTTATATATAAGCGAAATAGCCTTCTCCGGGAGATGGCCATCAAGTATTCTGTCCTCTAGGGGGGAGGCTTCCGGAAGCGTGGTGTTCCCAGCTACTTGGGTGTGTAGGGCATGTCGTATTTGGAGGTATCGATAGTATTCAGTGTCAGCCAGGCTGGCGAAGGGGATAACCGTCCCCTAGATATCTTTAATTTGCGAGATTCCGATAAGGTCCCATTTGTTGAAACCCTTGGATTTCCACAGGCTCCCCAATCTCTCGTAACTCCACAGTGGAGTAGCCAGCGTGAATTTATCCTCCCATCCTAGTTGTTTGTTGGCCGCATGCCATATATGAATTGAGTGTGCAGTTGGCCCGGTAAGAGGGAATCTGCGGGGTTTGGCATATAATGCTCTGCTGTAATCTCCCCCTGTGAGCAACCACCTGTCCATGGCGTATCCCGGATCATTCAGACAACCATGGACCCCATGGTTAATTGCCGCAAGATGAGACGCCCAGTAGTATTTCTTGATGTCTGGGAGACTGATGCCCCCGTCATACCAATTGAGCGTCAACTTAGAGAACGCAATTCGGGGCCTGCCATCCCAAAGGAGTTCCCTTTGCAGGTTTTCTATTACTTTAAATTAGGACGCAGGGACTGGGTCCATTGCATTCTGGAGAGCGTACAGAAATCGGGGAAGGGCCATCATCTTGAAGAGGGCCGCTCTAACCAATAAGGAAAGGGGGAGGGATTTCCAATGTCGGACATCGCTTTTTAGCCTCCGAATAGGTGGTTCCAAATTATGGGCAAAGCGGAGTTTCTGATTCAGTGTTACATAAATCCTGAGGTATCAGAAGCCCTTCGCCGCTATATGGATTGGGCAGTTCCTTGGTAGAGTAGGTGGACCCCCCTGGAGGACATAGACAACTGACTTTGTCCAGTTTATGGTAAAGCCTGAGAATTTCCCAAAGATTGCGAGAATGTCGAAGAGACCAACCAATGAGGCTCTTGGAGAAGTCATATAGAGAAGGATGTTGTCTGCGTACAGCAAAATCTTGTCCTCCCAGCCTTGGGCCCATCACATTCTGCGAATTACTTGATCCTGCCGAATCCAAGCCTCCAGGGGTTCCAGTGCCAGTGCAAAAAGGAGCGGAGACAAAGGACATCCCTGCCGTGTGCCCCGGGTCAGCTGGAAATCTGGAGACTTACGGTTGTTCACTACCACCCGGGCCATGGGACTGGAATACAGCAGGCGGACCCAGCTTACAAATGAAGGACCAAACCCCAATTTGCCCAATACCGCAAAGAGGTATGGCCATTCAACCATATCAAAAGCCATGGTGACATCTAGAGGTACCAATATAGCCGGTTCAAGTATGGTCGATATTCTGCCCAGTACTCCGTGTAGGCGGCGTAGATTAAGTGCCGTATTGCGGTGTGGTATGAAGGCCGACTGGTCAGGGTGGACTAACGTATTAATAACTTTGATGAGGCGTGTTGCAAGCAATTGTGCGAGAATCTTAGGCTCCACATTTAGCAGTGATATAGGCCTGTACGACGCACAGCCAGTTTTGGATTTGCCTTCTTTATGTATGACTACTATGTTTGCAATATAATACTCACACCTAATATAATGTAGCGCTACTAAAAAATCTAAGTAATAGTACCAAAGTTGGACCGGGCATAACATATGTTATGGACGAAAACCCTCACTCACCCGAGGGTGACATGCTTCATCATTGGGTTCCTCCAACACACGGGGACCGCAAGGTACCCCGTATGGGCTACGACTTTACCCGAAGGGGGAAGGAGCAGGAGTACAAAGCACGTGTTGGTTCTACCAACTCAGTATGGTAAGGAGGGTCAGAGTGCAAGAAAAGAAGTGGAGTAACTAAAAAACTACCTAGGGGCAACACCTTTATTCTTCCTGCCTAGTAGTAGTAGTAGTCTGTTAAAATGCAAGTGAATGTAGGGTTAAAAAGAATACCCTATCTAGTGATCAACAAACATGTTTCTGCCCAGGTGACGAAAAAATGTTCAAGGCATTCATCAGGATCATAAGAGAGTCACTCTGCTAATGAAATGCAATAAGTAACGTATGGCACGGCTTCCGGGACTCAGAGGGTTCTCCCCTCTGAGTCCCGGAAGCCATACCATATGTTAATAAGCATAACTGATATGGTGTAGGACTCGGCAGACGGTTGAGTAGACACACAGACTATATGCTATAGAGCCCTCTGATCCATCAAACAGATTGACATTGCGATTGATGGTCAAGAGATTGAGGCCTAAGTATCACATTATGATTTATGCATTTTATTAGCAGAGTGACTCTCTTATGATCCTGATGAATGCCTTGAACATTTTTTCGTCACCTGGGCAGAAACATGTTTGGTTTCAGCGAATTTGCGGAACTTTTGTAATTCTTCAACGTCTGTCTGGAGCTGGGAGGCGTCTTCTACCAAGCTTTCTGCGGTTAGTTCCACTTGACCTCCACCGTGATGGTGTCCATTTTATGTTCCAGTGAGGTCTTGATGTCAGCTATGGCTGCCAGAACGTCCTTGAGCGTGGGTTCAGGATCAGTCCCACTCATCTCGCCCCCGCCACTGTTCTTGAACGACGAATCAGACACATTGGCTTTGGGGAGTGCGTCTTTATCCAATTTGGTCTGCTGCCCTGGTTTGTTGCCTCTATTAGCCATCGCTCTTCGGGTGGTTGCTGAAAGGATATCTCTCCAGCGATTTGGACCCCCCCTGATGAGCAGGGACCCCTCCCCCGGGTCACGACGCTTTCGTCCTCCACTAGGAACACTCCGACGGGTGGAGGCGCCTCGCCCGTACACAATGACCGCCAATACCAGGCTGCGTGGGTGTATAATCTGCGCCGCTGGCTGTGGTGTTCACACTATACAGCGGTGTCTGGGAGGTTGTTCACTCCAGTCTCTCAGCTGTCTCAAGGGCAGAGTCTCCCGAGGATAGGGAGAGGGTCCCAGCCCCCCTGGGGTCTCCGGAAATGCGCTGGACCGCACCGGCCCCACTGCTGTGGCAATGTTGCGTGATTTGGAGATTACTGATGTTACGCCAGCGTGGATTGCGCAATTTCACACACTTCGTGACTCCAGGTGTCCCTGGTCTTTCAGGGGTAGTGTCTAGCAATCCCCAGCTATGTCCTCTCAATATCCATAGGCCCCCGTAAAGGCCCTCTCCCGCAGACGTTCTCTCACGCGGGGCTCAGCGGGTGACTCAGGCGCTGGCATGGGTACTTACTGTGTGGACACCCTTTCCCCACTCTCCTGGCTCCACCCAGTCATCGCCATTCTTCTTTCACTGTGACGGCCCCGGCCGATGGTCCCAATTGTCCCCGAGCCCACCACTCGGGCGCGGCCAAGCAAAAATGTCCCACGGGGAGGGGGGAGACGAGGAGGGAGAAACACTCACTGGGCGACTCCAGGGAGACCACGCTTGTGTTTTTTAAATAAATTTGCCACAAATTCACGATTACTCTCCTACCCTGCCACCTTTTCTTTATTTTTTCACTTTTCTTTGGGACTCAGCTGAGGCTGAGTCCCAAAATGGCTGCCAACACTTTCTGGTTGAAGGGTTGGCAGCCAATCAGATCTCTGCAGAAGATCGACAATGTATGCAAAGGCTTTGTGATCCTAGATATACAAATTTGGATTATCTTTAATAGCTCCAAAACTACTGAATGGATTTACTCAAAAAAGGCGCTTTCTGGACCCTAGGTAGGTGTAATTCCATCCAGGGGTTAGGCCTGTAGTCGTGTCTAAAAATACCTATTGAAATTAGCATGGGAAACACATTTTTGGGAAAATTCTGTGAAGATTCGTCAAACAACACCAAAGATATATTCAAGTCAAAAAACTGTTTTATTAAGGAAACTAGGTCCTAACTATAACTACCTACTAGCGACCACCAGTAGGTAATATATACATAATATATATATCTGTATACATAATGCAGAAATGCAAGTACCACTGACAGAAGGAGAAGGGCTGGGGGACATAATGTCCTTTATGTTGTATGCATATCTGTTTATTAAAGCATTTTTAACACAACTTGGTCTACTTAATGTTGTAGCACCATAGTGAGAACAGCAAGCCTTCTTCAGTGGCATAATGCAAAATGATGGAACCCCCTGCAGAATGTGAAGAGGGCCCCCTGAATTTAGCATATATCACAGATATCCACTGGCCTTGGCCTGAATGTGGCCCACTTGAATGGTTGAGGCTCACTTAAAGGTTGGGTCCCCCTGTGAAGCAGAGGCTGAAGGGGAGTGTGTTATGCCCCTGGACATCTTTATAGCAGAGCGAGAGAAAGAACCAGGGCAGTGATAATCTTGAGGAGTATGGGCATGGTACAATGCCAGGATATCTGTTCCCTTGATATAAGCGATTTAACAAAATGGATCAAGTTCTCAAAGTAGGTAAAGTCCTACCATTTACGAAAATGGCACAGACTAATTGTGGTATTTCAAAATCCGTATCTGTATTTTCGCTGAGCACCGGAGACATTTAGGAGTTGTTGCTATCATATTTTTTAATTAGAAAAAGTTTATTGGCATTTCCGTTTATCAGTGATAGGATAAACATGAGGTATCTGTTCCAGTAGGTCACATGGGCTGCCCTTCACTTTGGAAATGATGGTGCCTCACGGCAGCCTGATGGCACTGGCATGGTGTGCTTAACCCCTCAGGAAACACATTACAGGTGGTGATTGCAGATTATTCATCTGGCTTCTCCTGCGGTCTACTTGGCAAGTCTCAATCCGTGCAAAGCAATCCCAGGCCCCGAGACAGAAGCGCGCTGCTGCGATGCACCTGGACGCGCTCCCAGAATGTCAGCTGCCCAGCTCTTTTGTTGGACAGAAAGATGCTTCAGCGCAGTCTCAATGTGCTGGGATGTTTTTAATTTCCTGTTCCACTTCAGAACGGCGGGGGGAGAGTGGTAGGTATTAACGCGAGCACGCTATCAGAGGGAATATATGTTGATAGGGCGGCCATCAAAGTCTGCAGCAGAGCAGTGGGTTTAGCTCTGGTGCTATGCAAGGGTAATGTCTGCAGTAGCTACAGACACACAGCACTCAATTATTCTCTTTTTATGAAGCTCAGCAGCAGAGACCCAAATGTATACACACATATTTGCAAGCTCCATGGTTGACATGGGATTTATTAAGTGCTATTGTTTAGTTATTAAGGGACTCCTCCTAAGTACTTGGGGCCGATGCACTAAACATTTTTATGGTCTTAGCTCTCTATCTCTGTATGCTCCCTTTTTAGAGATAGGTAGACATGGCAGCTCTTTCCTGACACTACCCTCCTGCCTCTAAACATGAAGGTAACAAAATGATGGGAGGCGAGGTGCCAAAGAGAGGAAGAAAGAATGTTCTTCTAACATGATTCCACTTTGAGAGAAGAACAAAGCACTAAAAAAAAACGTCTCCCACAATAATAATTCAAGTACAGATTGATCATGCGCAGACAGAAGAAGAAACAATGGAATGGCATGAAATGAGTGGAGAACACACCAAAGACGCCGAAGTCTCAAGTGTTGTAAAGCAACGAAAACGTAAACCATACTTGCCATAAAATAATGCTCCTTACATGACCGTCCTTTCATGACCCGGAAGTGTTCCTTCACCATCTCGTATTGGGAGCTTCTAGCTACGCTTCATAATACATTTGGGGAAATGCAATAGTAGGTTTAATCTGCAGGTTACACTAGAGGTCAAAGTGCAAGTAGGACAACTGAAGCTTTCTTTAGTTTCTTTTGTAGTTGCTGTAGGAGCAGATGTCATGCATCACCACTCATCCCAAGACCTCCAGCAGGTAAGTTTGCACTTGTGCCAAATCTGACCCCAGAAATTATGCACTACAGGTCCTTGTAGACTGCAGTGGTGGGTGTGAGAAATGGCGTGAGCTGGAGGGAAGCGCGTTCATGCGCATTACATTCCCTGAGGCAATTGGAGATGGGATGCAGTGCCTTTCCTCCACACCAACCCTCCATCGTATATCAACACATGGCAACAATATTATAATTAAGTATTTTAAAATTCTGCAGGTCACTTGAGCAAATCTCTTTGCAATATTCTTGTTCTACACAATTTGCTCTTTTTAATCATTCCCAAGCAGACGGTATTAGCAGTTGCTTTTGTTAGGTTTGCTGTGTGGGTTATTGGTCTATCCAAGGTAAAACAAAGATTCCATTTTGGTAATCAGGAAGTAAGCGGAGCAGATCAAACTCAAATGGAAATTGAAAGTCAACTCTACCCTTAGGATGTCCCCTTGAACCATAATATAAAGGCCTAGTATCCAAAGCTGGTTAGTACAACACCTGGATGTGAAGACAATATTCTCGTAGATATTAAGTGACCGGTTAGTCTGGTAGATTATACTTTGGTCTTACTTCTATAGATACTTAAGTTTGCAAACATAGAAGCCATATAGGAACAGTATAGTGATTGTATTCTTACCTTTTTGTGAAACTTCTAAGAAACTACGCTCTCTATTTCCTACAGGAGAGACCTCTTCATTTAGTCACCAGAACCGTACAGTCTCCAAAACTCAGGTGTTGTAATACATACCCTAAAGCAGAGAAAGTATTTCCAGTCACAAACACAAACCCTAACTACAACACAAATACCTACTGAAAAGTGATTGACCCTTGCATATAGCCCTATCATTCACTCAATACAACACTGTGATCATCATTAAAACACCCTTACCCCTGCACATCAGCTCTATTCATTATGTGGGCACCAACAATACCTCGTCATGCCATTCAAGACAAGCACATCCTATGTAAAAGGGATTTAAAAAATATTAGAGTGTGTTCTTCCTACCCATAGATCAGTCATCAGAATCTCTTTTTACAGAGGTGGCAGCATCAGTCTAAAAACATTGATCCCTAACAAATCTCTTTTAAAAAAACCTGACTTTGCCCTATTTTTTAAAATAATCCTAGACTTTGCATTACCTCATGATCACACATCTTTTATTACCCAAAGGCAATTGGGTAAAGCTACATAGCCTTACTCCTCTAGACTGGGCTCAACATTATCCAATCCGTTTGAGGGTCTAGACTGTCATGGCTGGGGGTTCACATTTGCTTTCCCCCACCCTCTCTTCACTGGCTTGGGGAAAGGTGAACTTAGCTGTAATTAGGAATGATTTAACAACATTGCTTATACCCATCTACCATCCAGTATATCCAAATCAAATTCTTAAGGATTGTCACTCCACACAAACCACAAAATATGTCCAATTCGCCCAAGTAGAGTGTTTAAATCAGAAAAGACATTAGAGAGATGGTCCATCCATTAGAAGGTCAACATTTCTGTTGAAAGGTTCTGTCTTGGAACTCGAATGGCTTAAGAACAAAGTACAGGATGGAGAAACTTTTTTAATATTTGAGAGATACTCCGGAACATATCCTCATATTGCAAGAGACTCATTTAACAGAAAGTGAGTTAAAATCCTTGTGTAAACCTAGAAAGTGGATTCAAGAAGTGGTTTGCACCACGCAACAATTTTCAACTAAGGGAGTTGCTATTATTATTAAGAAAAATTCAGCTATCTCTCTAGAGTCCAGCACTGTGGATATGATGGGGAGGTGGGCCATAGTTAAAATTAAATGTCATGCATTCAAGTTTACAGTAGCAGGATACTATGGTCCGAACACAGACGATCCTGCTCCCTTTAGGAATTTACTTTCTGAACTGTTAAATTATGCAGAACCACTGATATTTGCTGGAGATTTTAATGTGGTCCTGGACCCGGTGCTGGATAGATCACAGAAAAATAGAGCAATCCAAAATCTTAAAATGAGTGCACTGATCAAAAATGCAATGAAGCAGTTAGCATGGTATGATGTTTGGAGAAGCAAAATGGGAAGCAGGAGTGGCTATACATTCCACAATAAAAAATATGGTCATAAGGCCAGGCGGGACTGCTAAGTATAGATTTTAAAGAAAGAATGGGTGCTGGATATTAAGCACTTGGGGGAACATCTCTCAAGGTGCAAATAAAATCGACCCTCAGGAGATAGGCACTTCATCGCGCTATTCTTTTGGAGGAGGGCATAAATGATAAGCTAACCCTTGAGACAAAAGCCTTTTTTCTAACAAACATAAGTACTGCCCTGATACAAGTAGTCTGAGACACATACAAAGCCTTCTTAAGGGGTCTCATAACATTGTTACAAATTGCCAGACAGGAGAAGTATATAGCTGAAGTGGAGGGGCTAGAGAAGGAAACACAAGAGGCAGAGTTTTACCTCACCATATATGGGAGTAACCCTTTGGATGCAGATATTTTATCAAACCTCCAGTTTCTTAAGTCAGATCTAGCCGGGGTGCTCGATTCAAGGTTGAAAAAGAGGTGGCAAGCCAGCCAATTAGCTCACTTTGAGTATGGAGAGGGCTTTGGAAAGCTCTTGGCATTGAAGACCAAACAAGATCTTGTCAGAGGAACTATCAATGAGCTAAACTCTGACGTTCCGGGGAGCTTACTCAAGACCCAAGCTGAAATCGAAAAGGCTTTTCAAAAGCATTTCAAGGAAGTTTATTGCGAGGATTTAACTGTCCAGGAAGAGGAAATTAGAGACTGGTTGGGTCAGGACCCCCGAACAGAATTGCTGAGGATAAATCTCATAATATGAATATGCCGATATCAAGTATTGAGATCAAAAAAGCTCTAGTAACTGGCAAAGCTGGAAAGTCCGCAGGTCCAGATCGGCTACCGGCGGAACTATATAAAGCTTTAAAAGAAGTACTTATCCCTGTAATGATGAAATTCTTTTCTCATATGTTTGAGGAGGGGGGATATACTGCCATCTTGGAATGAAGCAACAGTAGCATTAATTCTTAAACCCTCAAAATCGCCACGCTCATGTGATTTGTGCCGGCCAATCTCTCTGCTAAATATTGATTATAAGATCTTCGCAAAAATATTGGCAGAGAGGTTGAATGGAGTGATAGAGGTCCTACTCCACAGTGATCAAAAAGGCTTTGTTCGGGGGAGAGGAATCCGGGAACTCATGTATAATCTGATCGGGACAATTGATATAGCAACTCTCTATAAAACACCATTGGCTATAATAACTCTAGATGCCACGAAGGCTTTTGATAGAGTATACTGGGCCTATTTAAAGTATATACTAAAAGAATGTAATTTAGGGGGAAAAAATGCTGGACAGTTTCTCTGATATATCAAGCCCCTATTGCTAGAATTTTAGTGGGAATTTATCTGCACCAGTTAAAATCGATAGAGGTACAAGGCAGGGTTGCCCATTATCTCCATTGCTTTTTAACTTGTACATTGAGCTTTTAGCTGAAAAGATTAGACAGCATCCACGAATACCTCCTTTTAAATTTAAGAACTGGGAAAGGAAGGTGGCGCTATACGCCGATGACGTAATGCTATTCACAGCAGACATAATTGTCGCAGTTCCAATAATTTACAAGGAAGCACAGCAGTTTGGTCTCATTTCGGGATAGGAAATAAACGCTGCAAAGACTGAATGTATGGCATGGAATCTAGACTCCAGTGCTTATCTAACGAAAAAAGTGTTGAGGTATCTGGGCATACTGATTACCCAAAATATCAATAATATTACAGATACAAATTTTCAGAAAATCAAAAAAGAAATAAACAACTCCTTAACGAGCTGGGCTTATTTACCTCTGACTCTAATTGGCAGAGTTAATTTAGTAAAAATGCTGGTGCTTCCTAAAATAATCTTTTTATTACAAAACATCCCTCTGGCATTTAATGATGAAAGCCTGAAACTACTCCAGGCAAAAATAAATACTATTATATGGGCCTCGAAAGGTATCAGAATATCTTGAAAAAAATTGTGTAGAAAGAAAAACAAAGGAGGGCTACGCCTGCCAGACTTAGTTTCGTATGCAAGGGTATTTCTATTAAGGGCGGGGAAAATGCTGTATGGATACATCAGACAGCTCAGATATTGGTATAATGTTAAAGGAAATGTTGTTAGATTTTGAGGGAGGAAGTCAGGGCTTCTTATATAAATATGGTGACCCAAGATTCTTTAAGAAAGTTTGATTAAAGATATTGAAGGGTTTAGCCGGTACTTGGTTTAAAGTTAAAAAAACTTTTAAAGATCAGTTACTATAGTGCACTGGCACCCATTTGGAATGCTCCTGGCTCTCCATAGTGGACTAAAGACTCTCTGGTTACTCCTTTGATAAGAGCCGGAATTCTGTGTTGGGAACAACTGATACTGGAAGGTTCTTAGCTTTCTTGGGATGCTCTGAGTATACTTACAGATAATGGTCTGTCCAAATGTAAGTACTGGCAAATTACAAGCTGGCATCAAACCATTGGGATAGCTGTTAGCGTGTCCAATGAACTGGAAAAGACGCTGAGGAGAAAAATCTCAAAAAAGAAAGAGGTGGAGATCCTTTATTGGCTATTACTAGACCAGGTGGAGGGCAAATTCTCTCCCCACATCGGAGCTGTGGGGAGAGAACTTGCCCGGCGTTCATCTTGAAGATTTATGGCATGTATCTCATGACATTTTGTATACTACAGTTCAACCTGCAAATTTAAGAAGAAATCATATTTTCTGTATTCACAGGGTGTACTGGTCTCCCTTAAAGTTATCTAAATGTACGAAAGGTCCGGCGCCAAAATGCCCAAAATGTCTCCAGATCAATGCTGATGATGTCCATTTGTTTTTAAACTGTCCAATGTTGCATCATTTCTGGTCGGCTGTAAGTAGAGGTATGGAAAGTATATTTGGTTTAAGCATTCAGGTAAGAATAAGCTTGGTTTTGTTTGGGTTGTTTCCATATTATGAGTCAATGTCTCGGTTGGAAAATAAGTTATGTTTATATTTGATTTTACTTACACGAAGAGAAATCTGTAAATTGTGGGTTAAGGATACACCTCCAACGTTTTTAGACTGGTCGATCTCCATTAAATATATGATGAAGCTTAATATAGTTACAGTAGAAAAAGATGAAAGTAAGCAAAAAGATTTCTGGGCTCCATGTGAGAAATGGTTGGGTACTCGTGGACTTTGTATCAGTCCAAAGATTATGCCTTTACACTGATTTACTTCATCCCTCTGGTTTCTGTGAGGTGCCCAGAGTGCTACAGAACAAGTCAGCAGAGAGGCTCTGTGTAAAGTGTATCCATCTAGATACAGAGATCTCCAGTTGGTGCCATCTAAGAGGGGGGTCACAGGAGTTAATCGAACTGCTCTGAGTTTATCTGATGGCGAATGAGGACTAAAAAAATTTTTTAAAAAAAGTATGCTTTCTCCACTTTGGACACCAATTTGTGTAAAACTATCCCATACAAGAAGGCCATCTTCCTCACAAGTAAACCACACAATGACTGGTTCTCTGATTCTCCGAGAGCCACGATATTGGCCCCCAGACAAGACCAAACAGACGCAAAGAAAATCTTATCCTGTAATTGCCAAGGAGGAGTTTGTGGTCCAGGCTCTAAAAAAACGTGCTGATTATTGAAAACTCAATTTTTCTATCCGAAAGCATTCCAGCAATGAGAAATATACTTACAATTGTTTGCCACTCTCACGTCGTTTACTGTGCATTCATGCATTGATAGTAATATTCCGGCTAGTGAAGATTTCAGTGACCTTACAGGCAACCATTTTGTTTCCAAGCTAAAAGCCATTTTGTGCAGTGTACCTTCAGCCTCCTAAACAGTAAACTGCTCCGGTGAGCACCCTCCTACTCCAGCTTAAATATAATGTGGTGCAAATGCAACCAGGTTTCACATGAGTCATAATAAACAACAAGTCGGGCTCGTTGGATGACTTGCGTCTTATTAAAATTTTGAAAGTTCTTGGCTCTTACATCTTTAATACTATTCTGACAACGCCAATGTCAGTCTCCATAACAGTAGTTCTAGACTGCTCACACTGCTGTCAGCTCTAAGCCAAACTCTGGAAAAATTGGAGGTTAAGCAACTCTCAGACTCCGTAGAGCAAATTTATGATCTGGAAACTTGGCAACTAGGATTGGATCTGGATATGGCTATAGAGTCTGCCTTAGCTAATGCCTGTGATAATGCAGGCGTCATCTTCCTGACTTCTTGGCAGCATTTGACACTCAGGTACATGATCTCCTAGGGCATCACTTCCCTGAGAGTGGAACAGGTGGCATGACGCTCAAATGGTTCCTTTCATTTTAAAATGAATGTTTTCGGTCTCTTTTGCTTTCTGCATTCAGAAGTTCAAATTCTCATGGATTTTTAGAGAATCAGAGAAACTGGCATTTTGAAGCATACTTGCATGGAAATAGGCCTTCATGTATGGGCTATTTTTGCACAAAGTGGTGTCCAACCTGGATGGGGTATTCTCTGTGAAATACCACAGGGATTTTCCCTTAAACTTTTAACCTCTATATTTACCCACTTCTTCATCTTATTAGACTACATGGGTGCAGAGCACTATCTTACTTGATGACACCCAACTGTCAGGATGCAGCAAAGAACATGCTTTCCAGTGTGTGCTGGTTCCACGTGATGCATTACTCCAAGGCTAATAAGCAGTCATGTCTTCAGAAGAAGCAGAGGAGCATAAAGGGTTCACAGGGCTTGGAGGGTGCCTACACAGAAGCCTTGTGTCTTAGAAAGACATGATTTGTGAAACACCTGAGTAAAAGCAAGAAGTACTACAATGCAAATGAGTCCATAGGACTCTCACGAGACTTGCAGAAGGTGACAGCCATTATGAAGAACAGAGTATTAGTTCCTTGCGGTCTATTGAGCCCTTGTCGTGTAGCTCCTATTAACTGCACGTTCAGATATACTGTAGGATTGGTGTTAGACTGATTCTGGACACCCTTACCGAATATGTCAGCCTGTATACCAGCTAGCTCACAGTGTCACTAGAAACTCCTCTTACCAAGGAGAGAATAGTTCTTGGCAACTATCGAACATGACAACCCTGATCCCTCAGAATTGTGGAAACAGTGCCACTTTTCGCTCAGTCACTCGTGCTCACTTTGTCTCAGAGAGATACACAGAATAAACAGTCGGGACGTTTTTCAATAAGCATTTTTTGAGCCATTGTCATTTTAGTGTAAAATAGGTGTGCTGAAACAACCATTAGACAGTAACAGATATAAATGATTATAAGCACTAACAAAGTAAAAGGATGATAGATTTCTACCATCGTGCTAAAACAATGAACATAGGCAAATATATAAAATACATGACAGTAGAATGCGTACTCCTACGATGCGTCCCTAACTAGTTGTACCTGAATGTACCTAGCATGTATGTGGGTGTAAAGCCAAGAATCCCTCTAGGATAAAGTCACCCCCATTACCTGAAGTGAGAGACTGTGGGACCCGGTCTTCGTCTCGAGTTGAACACCCTGCAAGAGATGTTAGACCACTGTGAGCTGGAGTGTCTGCGTGCTTGAGCCTCAGCGTCTCGTGTCCGTGTGTTGGCATGGAAGTCCTTTTCTCCTCAGACTACCTTAGCAAGAGATGGTGTATATATACCCAAGTGTTTACCCCCTGGGGATATACCTCGCTGTGTCATGTCGGACTGGGATGGTGGAAGGAATGACCCTTGTACATAGTTTTTATGCAGGAGATGGTAGGCCTGCTGTCCTGCTGTGATTCCAAGAATCCTCATGAATAATGAAAGAGGCTTAAGCTTTTCAGAGAAAAGCCCATGTCATCTTTGGACGTTACCGTAACTAGGTAAAAGGTCAGTACTAAGAACCGTTATGCAGTGGGTAGGTGAGAATGTAGGTGAAAGGTTGGTGATTCCCGTGTGCCTGTATTGGGGTACCTACATGTAACATAACACCCTAGCTAGGCATTCGTGATACATAGTTGCTGCAGATGGGGCTTATCATTGGAAAACTGTTATGTGATCTTTCTTGAAGGAATGTAGACATCTAGGAAACAGAGAAGTACCTTGCAATTATAGGCTTGCACTTGTTTGTTCAAAAGGTGTCGTCCATAAGGATTAAAAACTCTGCATCACTGGTTGGTTTCACAAGAGTCATCCAATGAATTATGAACAGTATTGCACAGCTTACTTCACAGCAAACCAATCGTGAAGGTTATGAAAAATTGAAAACTCCAGTGAAAGTACATTAGCACGGAATTTGAGTTGTATGGTGTGCTGATATCAAAGATAAGAAATACATATATATCCAGAGTTAGAAACTACAACGCAGTGCTAATGAATGTTTTCATGTTACAGTTATCCACTTGTCATCTTGAATGCAAATCAGGGAAGAAAAGTTATTTTCTAATTTTGAAGGTAGCTCTTGTTGGTAAAAAAGTTTATACAAGGTTATTCCGTTACTATATTAAAGAATACCAATTCTGGAAACACCTTTTAGTGTTACCACTTCGCAATCTTCATTATTTTTCACATGAAGATTTAGGCTTAAGCTATGTGGAAGACCATATTAAACTAGCTCCTAAGCTTTTGGGGATATCATTCTAGATAAATACCCAAGGCTTCTTAAATCAATCCATCGTTGAGGTAGACCCGGCCTGTTCTCGAGTCCTCAACTGATCACCAGGGAGAAAGTCTGGGAGAAAGATACATTTAGGTCATGCATGTCTTTTTTAGGGGAAGCAGAGGAGTTGAATAAGATGGCGGAGGAGTTGACAGTGCATAACAATGTGTGACGATTTACAACCGCGATAGATGAATAATTTACATGATTTAAATAAAAGTATTTTTACAAAAAAGGCAGCTAAATGCATGTGTTCATCTAATCCAGATTTACAGGAGAAAATTAACAAATTTGATTTAGCAAAAGTAGTAATTTATATAACTCTATACAGAAATGTATTGTTCATGAACGAATGTAATCAAATTTGCTTCAACATTTGTGAATGAAACCTGTAGTTTGTTAACTTGAGACTGGGATATCATGTCGTTCTCTCTATATAAATAAAATAAACACAAATTGAATTCTAGTAGCTCAATCATATATTTTCATGAATTGTCTCAAATACTGTAGTGGAGAGGATCTGCCTTTTATTTTTTTTAAATCATTAGGAGACAGTAAGACTTTTTTTTCTTTTTTTCCTTTTTACAAAAGCATCTACAGTTTTTATGGCATTCTCCAGATATAAAATGTGTTTTCTATGTGTATAAAACATAAGAAGTCAAGTATTGCTTAGAATGTGTGAGGCAGACTTTTGAACTGCACTTAAACAGAATCCCAATACTCCGGGCTCTTGGAAAAGGTGTGATCTCAAATGGAGCAGAAAACTGCAAATTAGACCTTTCGGGCAAGGCTTTCAATTGTCTGCGAAGCAAGCAACATTTTCTAAAAAATGATGGTTCTTCAAATAATTTTGAAATGAGCAGAGACAATGAATTCGTTTTACACTAAAGTGGTTTCCTAGGAAATGCTGAAAACACAGAATGATGTGATAGCTGAAAGTTCAAGGTCCACCTTACAGTAGTGCTTTTCGGGTAACGTGCAGCACCAGGTGCAGAGCTGCACCGCCCGCCTTCGTCTTTCTGTGCAGATAATACCCTCGAGAGCAGCCAGAATCCTATAATGGCTTCCTAACATGGCGCCTGTCCTCGCGCACCTATTCTCATGACAAATACGGCAGGAACAAAAAGGAACATAAAATATTTTATATTAAGGCAGCCGCTCACGAGAGCTTTGTATGAATGATAGAGAACCAGCATGTTTTCAGACAACGAGCTGTCTTTCATTAGCAAAACATTACATTATTTCTCGGTTAAGAGAGATGATAAGAGTCGTATTTATCAACTCCTATGAAGGCCGCGTGACCTTCAGGGAAAGCACAATCACTTCCTCTAAAGAGGTTTCAGGAGCAGTGCTTTTTTGAATTGCAACATACTTGGCAAAAGCACTGTGGACAAGGTCACATTATTATGTTTTTTATGCACAGGAAGATTACGTGATGTGCCCAGAGTCAGAGTATTTTGAGCGACGCCGAGACTCGAGCCTGGGTCCCCTTCATCTCTCACACACTTAAATGCAGCCCTTAAGAAAAGGGTTATTAGAGCAGGGAACATTGCCAAGGTAGGGGCAGATGCCAAATGAAATCTGTGTACCAAAAGGTAACCCCGCCGTATTTAGGGACCGGGAAATTTGTTTACCGTGTAGGAACAGAACCTACTGACAATGGCTAAACTGGGTTATAGATATTGATCTTTTAATTCATTTGTACAACATTTTTGGTGAAGCCAAGAAAGGTCTTGCTCACATTTTAGCCATGCCAAATTATGCTGTTCATAACATCTGTGTAGGTCAAGAACCTGAAACGGAATAATCCGCTAGTTTACGTCAGTGGCTGGTCATACACATGGACCAGTTTGAGGAACAGCACAGAATCCTGCCACACCCCACAAGAGATGGGAAAGCAGCAAGACCTAAAAGTGGATTCAGAGAGAACATGTGACCAATTGGTTAGGAAGGAGATAATTCAGCTTAAAGATGCTGCTGAGATACCTATTGCTACATGCACCCCAGTCAGGATGGAATGGTTGACTAAGCCAAATGCAGAAAACAGGTCTAGAAGAATTAGCAGTCCTGATCAAATTTTGGAGTCTAGGGCCAAGTGCAGGCCCCTCAGGACAGCAGACAGCGTCCACGCCGCACTATGGGCAGGCTTCAAGCTAACCCAAAGTGGGTCGGATAGGCATATGGTTTCCAAAGGGTTGGGCAGCCGGTTGAACATGATTTTTTTAGCCAGTTTGTCTACCGATGGGAAAGAGAGATCAGTCTAAGGTTTAGAGGGGCACAAGGATTAAAGAAGGCCTGTTCCCATCTTCGAGGGTCTGCTTCTAAAATTAACAACAGTGGTCTCAAGTCTCTGAAAAATAAATAGTTAGAATATTGTCCATAGAACCAGGTTCCACAAAAAGAGCACAGACCATTTATCCCTGAATCAGTGATGTTTCTAAGTACGGCAACAACTGATCGGGCCACAGAAGATCCTGATATAGAAGCAGGCCCTGGCGAGGAAATTTGAATGCTTTCATACATTTTAGGGATTTTTTTCTGTCGGAGAAAGTTTACTCCTTTGCAATTGAGAACTGCCCCAGGTAAAATTAGAAGCAGACCTGATCTTGGCAATGATAAAGGCATCTTTTAATGGGCTAATACCTGTGTGCACCCACGGAATTGGAATTTGTAAGCATCACACAATTTCTCAGAGAAGTAGTACCCCTGTCAAAGTCAGACTGTTAGGAAACAATTTTTCTGCAGGGAAAGAGGGAGGTAATTTTTTCTCAAGTCCTTCCCAATATTTACCAATTTCATAGGGCTAAGGTGATTGATCTAAGATGGATGACTTCTGATCAGAAAGGAAATCTCAGTTTAGCAGAGGTCTTGGCTTCCTACGGGTCTTTATAGATGTCAGGCATATCATGTTTCATGCGCATGCAAGCAATGTTGAGGAGTCAGTAGAACTAGTGACCGAATCAGATATTGGTTTGCGCAGCCATAAGATGTGATGTCTATGCTCCAATGTGGAGTTTCGTATCCTCCCTTCGTCACAGACCAGATATCATACTTACGCTTTCACTCAATACATTCATTGGTGGGGCCCATATCACCAACACACACACACTCATTTGGTCTGATCTTACTGGAGAGATGGATGTTCCAAACGCTGGTGTGAAAAGAATATCTTATAATCTAAAGAAATTCTATTTACATAAACATACACTAAATATCCTTAATCCAGCACATCTTGATCCTGAATCTCAAGATATTCCTTCCACTTAGTCGATGGATCAATTTAGTTGAATTTGGAAAAGTGATTCTAATCCTTTTAATTTATATTCAGACAATAATAAATAACCCAACACATTTGCTTATTAATCAATAAAATTGTTATCTAATTAATGCAAAATTTTAGTACGAATTTTAATCAATCCACAGAACATCATAGTTACCTAATGTGGCTATTAGTCGTCCTCTTAAGTCAATCAATTCGTCATGCAGCACGCTACAGTCCTAAAGATTGGTCTAGACCATAAAAGTGTCCGCATCGATCAATGCCCATCAGTCTAAGAGTCCTCAGTTCATCAGGAAAATGGGCAGCAATTTAGTCTGTCAAAGATTCAGGGAAACAGCTTTCCTGCAGTTTCACCGTCCTCTCCGTCAGCATAACGTCAGGAAAAGAAAAAGGCCCAACAAAAAGAGCGACACAACTCACTATTCTACCACCTTTTTATAATGAAATTAATGACAAAATTTAGCAAAAGTCAGTTTTAGGCACTTCTGATTGGTTGGTTAAGATCGTCCGTTTCGGTTTCCCAAAGTCTATGATGTCATACTGTCAGATATGATCCATCCGGTTTATGAAAATTGACCATTGTTAAAGCTCTTGGCAGTAGTCCAGTCACGACCTTGTTCTGGTACAGGCTGTGTGGGTCATCTTGAGGCCACTTGTTCAGGAGCCTGGAGCATGCGCACTTAGTCGGAAATCTCGTGGAATGGTAGCTGTTTCGTCGCGTCCATGAGTCGGCCATTTTATCATAGGCCAAATTGGTCAACTTAAGCAAAACAAACACAAAAAGTAATTAAAACATTGAAATAACGAATAAAATGTTTAATCCTCACTAATTTCCTTATGTGTGTGTAATTATCTAGCATATTGGCGACATTTAAAGCGTTTATTCTCACCCATTGATGTAATCTGGTGCAATTTACAATTACATCACAAAAGCAACATATACCATGCAATATTCTATTTTTCTAGTGTTAGCATGCATACGTCTATTAGTTTACAAATTATTTTAGCCATGCAAATGCAAATCCCACGTGTAATTCATACATTAGTAGGGTTGATTAGATTGCAAACAAACACATTAATACTTATTATAATTAATAGATTATTTTAATTAGTATGAACATGCAGAATGAGGGGGTTTACAAAATGTTGTTTTACCCGCTCCATCAATCCCCCCTTTGGTGATTTTATCACCACACCATTAAAATGTTGTATTCCCTTTTTCAAGGAGTGAAAGTGAATTCTTGCTTTTATTGTTACATCTCAGTCTCCCCAATTTCTTCAATTTTGGCTGTCTTATACATATCTTCTTTTATCTCCTCCAATTCTATTTCTTAAAATTCTCTCTTCTGTCTCTTATTTTGTCTTCTTACATTTTCTCTTTTTAAACTTTTCTGAACTTTCTTCCTTTTATAACAAAGACATCCTAATCTTAATATTAATACTAAGAAAATCACACATGTTAACGGAAATAAGATTTTACCTATCAAAGTACTACCTAAATTTACTAAGAAATCTTTAATAGAAGATATTTTCTTAACAATCTTTTCCCAAACACCTTCAACCTTCAGTGGTGCAATTTTGTCATGCAAATCAGTTATATGTTTAATAGAAATTTTCAAATCTTCACTTTCTTTTTTTTTTTTTTTCTTTTTTAAACTTTTTTATTTAAGAGTAACATGATACAGAAATCATCCAAAAAATAACATTACAGACAGATATATACAACAACAAAACAAAACAAAACAACCTAACACAGGATAAATCTGTATCATGACTCTCAGTTTTAACAATTATCAACCCCTCCCAACCCACCCTCCCAGAACCCCCCCCAGCGACCCCAAGGTAGTTACATAGAGGAGATAAACTTAAAAAACTCCATTAGAAAAACCAATTATCTTCCAAAGAGAAAATGAAACAACAAAAAAGAACAGAAACAAAAAAAATAACACAATATATGCAATATATATACATTAATATTCTTAGCTGATTCAAGAACACTAATTTATCCGGTTCAGCCAATTTATTACTGGTGCCCATATTAATTCGCCATTTCTTCGAGCCCTGGGACTTCTTTTTCTAAAGATCAACAGCTCCCATTTCCCAACATTAATAAATTTGCTTAACCACTCATGATCTGTCGGGGGGCAGGGTCTAACCAAACAGTAGCTATACATAATCTCAGCGTAGCCATGGCTATAAAAAATAACTTTTGTTCGGAGAGTGTCATATTGGCATCCACTACCCCCAATATAACTGCTGAAGATGAGAGCTGAAGCGGGCGAATAAACAACATTTCTAACCATTGTTTGATTTTATCTAATAAAGGAATTAAATTAGGGCAAGAGGAAAACATATGAATACTATCAACCGCAATCTCCCCGCATCTGGGACAGTTAACTCACGTACTCCCCCCCCATTGTTGTATACGCTTTGGGGTTATATACAAATTGTGCCAAGTTTTAAAACATTGAACCTGGAGATTTGCGGATAGCGTGGCAGTGTGACTGAGCCGTAAAGACTCTTCACAAACTTCCTGCCTGGCATTTACTCCAACTTGCCATCTATTAAAATGTTTATCTAGATCATCTTTCCTTCTTTCATTTATCAATGTATAAATTGAGGATATCGTAGAATGCCCACTTTTAATAGCTTCAACTAAAGGTATTGTACTCCAGCTAACAGTTTTGCGAGAAAGAAAATCCCGAATCTGTAAAAACTTAAAAAAATGTTGATTATTGAGATTAAATTTCTGTTTTAAATAGTCAAAGGTCCTGACCCCATTATCCGATACTAAGTCCCCTAACCTAATGGCTCCTCGGGCATTCCATTCTCTAGAATACCCATCTGCAAAAATTTGAGGGAGAAGGGCATTTCTGTTGAATGGTGTGTATATATGTAATCTTCCTATATTGAATAATTTCCGGGTAAAGGTCCAAATTTTAAAGGCGGCAAAGAGACCCTTAAACCTCACACGTTTAAAATATGCAAAATCTATATGTCTAAGTAAAACCCCAGATACTTCTTCTCCATAAACAAGTCTATATATTGATTTTTCCGGGTCATCAGAATCTTGACAATCCAACAACTCCGCTATATGCCTCAAAGTAATTGCCCAATAATAAATCTGAAAGTTGGGTACAGACCAGCCCCCCCTTTCCCTTGGAAGTGTCATAAATTTAAAAGCTCGTCTAGGTCTTTTCCCTGCCCAAATGAACCATGAGACTATATGCTCTATTTTTTTTAACCATGATACATCAAACAGTAAAGGGATAGCTCTGAAGAGATATAAAATCTTTGGTAAAAAAAGCATTTTTACAACATTACATCTCCCCATAAGAGTTAGCTGAAGATTATTCATCCTCCGAGCATCTTTTTCAATTTTGTATAACAGTGGCTTGACATTAATCTCAACAGTTTCTTCGGAGTTTGCACTTATAAGTATTCCTAAATATTTTGCTTTATCAATATACCTAGGATCGGAAATTAAAATCTTATCATTACAAATAATTTGGGTTTTTGCCTCATTCAAATGATAACCTGACAGTTTTCCGAATTGAAGTGTCAAGTTTTGTACTTCTAACAGTGCACGTTCCGGAGAATCAGTTAAAATGGCAAGGTCATCTGCATAGCCTAATATTTTAGTTTCACCACCCTTAGATCTCACTGGGCTAATCAGATTGTTCAAAAGAAATTTTTTAATTAAAGGGTCTATATAAATGGCAAATAATAAGGGAGAACAAGGACAACCCTGTCGCGTACCTCTTGAGATATTAATAGTTCCTGACTGGATCCCCATAATTGAAATTTGCGCCGTTGGTCGTCTATACATGATCTTTATTGCTGTAATGAATCCTTCTCCAAACCCATAGTGCCTCAAAACCGCCCATAAAAAAGGCCAGGAGACCCTATCAAAGGCCTTCTCCGCGTCAAGCAGAATTAAGGCCATAGGGTCCCCTGAAACCCTAGTAAAATCAAACAAGGCAATTGTGCGCCGAATATGATTAATGGTTTCCCGTCCTGGGACAAAACCATGTTGGTACACCGATACCAACCTCTTAATCACCCCAGAAAATCTCCTTGCTAAAACCTTGGCATAAATTTTAGTGTCACTGTTAATTAACGTGATTGGGCGATATGATCCCATATCTGTTGGATTTTTATCTTTCTTTAAAAAGGTGATAATCCGAGCCTTCTGCCATGATTCGGGGGAAACTTCTCCCTTCTGCACTGTTCTGAATAATGCCAACATAACCGGGGTGAGTTGCAACCGAAATATTTTGTAGAATTCACCTGGTAAATTATCAGGTCCCATAGCTTTGCCCCCCGGGATAGAATCTATAGCTTCTTGAACCTCATCCCAACTGATCTCAGCATCTAGTAGATCACGATCTTCCGATGTTAATGAATCCACACCTATCCCCCTCAAATACTCATATATTTCCTCCTGTAGTATGTCATTATCCCTGATGTCTTCGCTGTACAGATGCTGATAAAACTTCTGGAAGGCAAGCGCAATGGGCCCTTCCCCGGATACCAGACCGATATCAGGATCTTGGATATTCTTAATACGGTTAACGTTCACCCTCTCTTTAATTCTTGCGGCTAACAAATGCCCTGCTCGTTCACTGTTTTCAAACATTTTTGATTTCCAAATTAAAAATTTGTCAGCTGCCTTAGTCTGAGAGAGTTCGGTTATGGCTGCTTTTGCTAAAATGATCCGAGTTTGTGCAGAATCACTATCCCCGCCCTGCCGTAGCTGAACCACCAGATTCTGTTCTGTTTCTGCCAATTCTGTATATAACCGCTGGAGCTTGTCCCTTTCCTTCCTTTGATACTCCCAGCCGTACCGGGTTGTCTCACCCCTTACCCCTGCCTTTAGCGTATCCCAGACGTTCTGAATACTAGTACTATCAATATTTTCTTCCAGAAATCGAGGAATCCATATAGACATACAATCAACATATTCTGTGTTCTTAAGCAGACCCCGATTAAATGTCCAGTTTCTGGGGCTACTCATGCACACTGACGTATTTATTTCAAGTAAAAGCGGATTATGATCCGACATTACTCGCGGAAATCTAGTGATTCCAGAGCCTTGAAGCAAAACAGGTGAGGCAAAAAAGTAATCGAGCCTAGAACAGATTCTATGCGGTGCAGAGAAATATGTATAGCCAGGATCATCTGGATTAAAAAAAGCCCATAAATCAGTTAAGCTGTGTAGATCTAATAAATGCTGCAGAGCTTGGTAAACCCTTGGCTTCCTCCCAGTATATACACTCTCTATATTATTTAAAGTTCCACATTCTATATTTATGTTCAGGTCTCCACATATAATGATCGGAGAAGGCCACCCAACCAACTCAGAATTAAGCCATTTAACTAATTCAGGATCATCCAATATAGGACCATAAACAGAGCAGAGTGTAAGATTTTTACCCTGAAAGTCACCATAAACCATTACCCAACGACCCAAAGTATCAGCTGCAGAACGCATAACATTAGCTTTTCCTCGTTTTGCTAAGATTGCAACACCCCTAGTCTTAGCCTCAAATTTAGTCCAAGAGAGAAGTTGGAATCCCTCAAACTCCAGAAACTTGTGCCGACTAGCTTCAATATGTGTTTCCTGTAGGCAGAGAACATGTGCCCGCAAGAAGCGCAGGTCTTCGCCAATCTGGCGTCGTTTAGACGGATTATTCAGCCCACATATATTTATTGATGCAATTCTTAAACTGGCCATACAGAAGAAAAAAATTCCAGAAGCCTTTTTATAAACCTTTGCATATATTCAAATTTAATTAAATTATCAAAAGACACACTGCCATCTCCTCCTGTAACTAATCCAACCAAACAGCTCTCGCCCTCTAAGGGCCTCACCCTCCCCTCCCCCCCCCCCGAACTACAGGCAAAATAGGTCGCGAGACCCATGTGATGACAGTCACTACCCGAGTGACAGAAGGTCAGCCCCCTATTAAGTACATAGAGAAGTGAAAAGAGAAAAATAGCCTATTTAATATCTATGTTTTTTAACCTTCACCCAATCCTTTTAAATATTCTCCAGCCTGAACCTCTGATGTGAAAACTCGTACTCTGCCACCACAAATGACCTTTAAACGCGCGGGATTCATTAAGAACACCTCGCACCCCTTCTTTTGAAAAGGGGAAATCAGTGAGCGAAGCCGCCACCTTCGCTCCACTGTAGTGTGGCAGAAATCTGGGCGCACGAAAAAGGTATGCCCTTCTACACATTTTTTAGCATCAGGGCGAGCTTTCTCAAAAATAGCCTGTCTCAAAAGAAAATTGCCGAAGAAAATCAGGATTGCTCTCGGTTTAGCTCCTATATCAGGATTCTTTTTCAACATAAGGGGGAACCTGTGGACTCTTTGTATCTCTGTATCCCACGACCAATGAGAAAGTTCTGGAAAGGCATCTTTAAACAGTTTTAGAACAAACCCTCTAATGTCCTGCCCCTCCACATTTTCCTCTATTCCCAGTAATCGAAGATTATTTCTACGAAGTCTATTTTCCGAATCTTCCAGCTTCCACATTATGTCAGTTAGTCTGTCATCGTTTGCTGAAGTTTTAAGATCGGTCTTCTGTAGCCCCATCTCTATGTCGACAATCCTCTCCTCCAAAGCTGTAGTCCTGGCAATTACCTCGGAGCATGCTTTAGTATTTTTTCGAATTGCACCCTGAATCTTCTTGGTAGCTAGTTGGGCCCTCTTGTGTTCTTGTCGCGCCTCCCCTTGTATTGATTTTAACAAGGCATAAATCTCAGAATTAGAAGGAGGGGAGTTCGACTCTTCTAGACCTTTTTTTTCCGTTTTTTTTTTAGAAATAGCGGGCCCCCCTAGACGTGCAAGATTAATAGTAGCCTGAGCGTAATCCCATTGAAGTTTGTCACTAACCTCGGAGCCATCACTGTCCATTCCTCCCAGGCCATGCTCGCGGCAAAAAGAAGCCTTCGTGCCCGCAGTTCTTGGGGGGCTACATTTCTCACTGCTTGAGGTGGAGTTATCGCTAATAGAGCCAGCCAAAGACTCCATATCAGACTCCTCCGCTACAGAAAAAAAACTGTCCCCATCCATAAGATCAGGTAGCGGGCCCTTCATCTTTTCAGGTTTTTCTAGCTTTCCCCCAATAGGGGTTAGAAAAGTAGAAGAAATTGCTCCAGAATCCTTCGAGCCCACTAGTTTCTCCCCATCGCGAGGTTTGTCATTTAGCTGGATAAGTGCCGCACTTGAAGCTTCTTTAAAAGATATAGGATCAACTAAATCTCCAATAATTTTGGCTGCCCCTCCGATCTTTTTGCCATCAAGGCCGGGGGATCCTCATTGCACACCTTTGATACGCCTGTAGAAACGTTTGAAGATACTGGTGGGTCCTGTCTCTGGCTTTTAGCCGCCATACTACCTCAGCCAAACATTCCCGGAACTGTTAGTATTTTCCCCTGCTCGGGGTTATCCAAAACCGGAAGAACCGATCCTAACACCCCCTTAGGAGAATTACTGGGCAGCAGCTTCTCAGCAGTCTTATCTGCCTTATCTCCATGCTTCCCTCCATATCTCCCTTTGGTTAAGGCGACTTTACTCACAATCGCTGCCGTAGCTTTCCCAGCCAGTCTTCCGATCTTCTCCACCTCAGACTCCGGCTTATCTGTCTTGTCCACGTTTTCCAGCTTCTCTGGGACGGGGTTGGGTTTCTCCTTCCCCCGATACTAGCGGTAATCGCGGGTGGCTGGTTTCCCGGTTTCGTGCCTGCAACTCCGGAGGTCGGTCCTCTACGAGCCGGCATCGCGGCGACTGAGAGAGTCTCGCCACCCCCGTTCCTCTGTTCCTCCACTGAGAGCCACACCCGCCAAGCTCTCAGGTGTGCACGGCTCAGAAGGGAGGCGATCACCCGCCGCCAAGACTCGTGGACGCCGAAAACGGTGAGCATAGAGCAGGTTTCGGCTCTCGTGGTAAACAGGATTTTCACATCAAATCTTTCCCCCGATTATGAGCAGAGTTAATTTTCTCCGAAACGCCAGTTAATACTCCAGATCAAACTGCATATCTCTTTTCAGGCATGTTATAAGCCAGGAGTGACCTTCACTCGGTGCTCAAGCGGCCGCCATCTTGCCTGCCCCCAAGTATCATCTTCACTTTCATCTGGTATGTAAGTACAACAATGTTGGACTTTCAACATTCCGCAGACTCCACCCTCTTTTGCCAATAAAATATCAAAGGCAAGTCGATTTTGCATTACCATGGCACGCATGGCAACCATTTCAGTATTTACCAATAAAAATCCTCCAGCGGTGCTTGTTGACAAGCGATCCACTGCTGTTGACAGTTTTCTCATTTTATTTGCATTCAGAGATATTCCCACTGCTGGTATCAATGCTCCAAAGATATCACCTACAATTTCTGACCAAGATTCTCTCTTTCTACGTGCTAAATAACTACCTAAAGTATGTACACCATCTTCTCCTCTTTCCATGTGAAAGATCTTTGGGAAAACCAGGCCTACACAACATGTGCCATACCAATGGTCTGGCAAACGATAATACGCCCTTTTCCCACAGATAAAATATAATCCTGGAAAAACTGGATCATTTCCTTCTTTAAATCCCTATCCACCCATGATTCGGTATATATCATGGCACTCACTGTTACCTACAAAGTAATTGTTATATGCAGTCTTATTCCTCCTAATACACAAATTTCCTTTACAAGGCCAATCTAAAGCCAAAGTTAGACTAGCTTCTCCCTTCAAGTGTTTTTCCATATCTACATCCCAAACTGTCTTTTCTACTTTCCCTTCAGAGACCTTCCTTTGCATTTTCAGTCTTCTTTCTTCAACCATATCTAAAAAAGTCCTTTCTTCTTTCTTTAAACTGCAAGTCAAATTATTTCTTTATATATATTCTAATGTTAATTCTTTAGTTTCTAAGAAAAATTCACCTAATACCTTTGCAGGTTTTACCTTATTTAGTTTGTTAATTGACGGTACTTGTGAAAATATGTTATCTATATCTGAAAAATAATATTCTAACTTCCCTGTTCTATAAAATAAACTAGCTATTACACTACATGTTATTCCATAAGTTACAGGAAGGTGGTGATAAGTCACTCCCTTCGAAACAGATGCAGGTAACTGCATACAGACGTAGCAGTCCCTCACGTCCATTGTCTTTACATATTCATACAGTAATTTTCGAAAATACAAAGTTAGAAAAATCAGTTATTGACCTGTCTTTATGCATATAAATGTTATCTATTCTAGTGTGATCTATCTTTTGAATCTGCTCTATATTAGTCTTGTTTTCACTATGTTCTCCTATTGTGTCAAAGCTAAACTTAAATGTAATCATCAATACTAATATACTCCATAGAAGCATTAGTAATCCTGTACAACAACACATTTTACACCATTGTTTCAAAAATGTACATCTACTTTTTCTACCATCTGTGTCAGCCATTTTCGTGAAATGAACAGTGACTTTTGACTTAGCCTCTTCTACTTCACAACTAGTTTATCTAACCCAAGGCTCTAAGCACCTACTTGGATCTACCAGTTTTTATCTTTTTCCTTATTTATTGTCTTTCCATTAGCAGCATTCTTGTCTTATTCAGTTTGGTATCTCATCATTCTTCACATTTCCTTCTTTGTCTATATATAGGATTTCCTGAACATCCGTCTCTTCTCCGATATCGGATAAGATAACTCTCAGGATTTCCGATTCTTCGTCTTCCTCAACCACTTCTGGTATAGTCACCTCTGGATTTTCTTGGCTATCTGCCTCTACTTTAATTTCAGGCAGGGCTACATAGGTCCATTCTGGTGACTTATACTTCTGGTTAGGCTTCCTCATTCTTTTGCTTTCCTCAATTACAACTGTTTCTTCGTCTTTTGATTTTTCTTGACTTGTGATTTCATTCACCTGTTCAGCTCTTGGTGATTTTACTTTTGTCAGTCGGTATCCCAACTTCTTTATCTTATTTGGCCAAACTTCATCTTTTGCTGATCTTTTCAGTTTATTTCCTTTATCATTCCTTTCAGTCTTCAAAGCTCTCTTTCTTAAGACTCTACCTTCTGGTATTTCTTCTTCACTTTCTTCCGACTCTGTTTCAACTTGCTTTTTCCTTCCAACCTCTTTTCTTTCTTTTGCTTCTTTCGTTTTCCCTACTTCTGTCCCTCCTCGAGTTTCTTGTGCACAATCCTGCTGGCTACTTGTCCCTTTCTCTAACTGGATATTGGAATTCCCTACACCTCCTCGGGGGTCTTCCGCAAGAATCTTTCCCTCTCTCTCTGTGTCTAGTACCTGTCCATCTAATTTTGCTACTTCAGGTGGAATTTCTCTCAATTTTTCATCTGGAATTTCTCTATCAACAGTTTTTTTCATTGTCTTTTCGCTGTCTTTTTCTTTTCTCGAATGTAAAGTTGCTTGTTCAGTCTGAGCTGGTATCAGAAATGTGTAATCTTCTTTTCAAGGAAACATTTCTTGGGACAACTGTTTAATCTATCTCCAATTCCCCCCTTTCAGGGTTCTCTTTTGTTCTTGTCTCTTCCTCGTATGATTCAGTACTTGATTTTGTCCAATCAAAATATTCCTGTTCTGTGCTATCCACTGAATTTGGGATTCTCAACGTGTGACTTGCATGAATCCAGTTTTTGATTCCAGCACACTTTACAGCTGTTGTTGTAGTCAAAATCACTTGTCATGGTTTTCCCCACCTTGGAACCAAACAGTTTCTTCTTCTGTGTACTTTGATTCTTACCCAGTTCCCTGGGCTCAGGTCATAAGCTTGCATCTTTTCAAGGGTGGTGGCATCCGGTCCAACCTGATGAAACACAGAATGAACTGCGTCAGCCAGGCTTTTACAGTAATCCAACACCATGTCATCAGTTATAGGCAACAGCTTATTGACTGGTATGAACACATGGCGCATTGCTCTTCCCATGATAATTTCATGGGGGCTCAGCCCTGTGGTTCTGTCTGGAATTGATCTAATTGTCATGAGTACTAGAGGCAAGACATCAGGCCATTTCATACCCGTGGCTAAACACATTTTCCCTATTCTGTTTTTGATAGTACAATTCATTTGTTCCACCACACCAGAAGCTTCTGGGCGATAGGCACAATGTAGTTTTTGCTGCACACTTAATGCTTCAATATCAGTTTTATGATATTGTTACTGGGAACCCGAATCTGGGAATAAATTCCCTCAAAAGCAATTTTGCCACTGTGATTCCATCATTTCTTCTCGTTCGGTAAGCTTCTACCAATCTTGAAAACAAACGGACCATAACTAGAACATACCTCAACCTGTTATAAGGAGGCATTTCAATGAAGTCTACTTGCATTCTGGTAAAAGGTCCTCCTTCTCGACCTAATGTTCCTAGACTCACCACTGTCTTTCTTCCTGGGTTATATTGTTGACTTATGAGACATCTCTGACATAGACTTTCTGCTACAAGTCTAAATTTTGCATTGTACCAGGTCTGTTTAAACAACCTTATCATGGCATCTCTGCCTATGTGTCCCTGTCCATGATACATCCGTGCCATGGCAGACATCATGCTATAAGGCATAACTGGTCTTCCATCCCGATAGACCCATACATGATCCTTCTCTCTTGGTGCACATCCTGCTTTTACCCACTGTTTCATTTCCTCATCTCCTGCTTCCTCCTGCACTTGTCTCACTTCCTCCCAGGTACCCACAATGTTAGTAAACAGTAAGGAGCAAGAAGTCACTTCCTTTTCCTTTCCCCTATTGATTGAATTCTGATTTCATGCACAGTATTGAGCCATATCATTGGCGTATTTATTGCCCACAGCGATGTAATCGCCAGACTGATTATGTGCAGCACACTTCACAACAGCCAATTGCTTAGGCAGCTGTATCGCCTCAAGGAATTTTCCAACCACTTCAGCATTCTTAATGGGCGTTCCACTTGATGTCAGAAATCCTCTCTGTAGCCATATTTGGCCAAAGTCATGCACAACACCAAAACCATACTGGCTGTCAGTGATCACAGTCACTCTCACACCTTTCCCAATCTTACATGCTCTAGTCAAAGCAACAAGTTCAGCTACTTGGGATGATTCCACTCCTTTCAGATAGGATGCTTCCATTACTGCTGCAATCGTGCATACTGCATATGCTGCACTCAACATTCCATCATCTGTTCTCAAGCAAGAACCATCTACAAACATCACAAAATCACTTTCTGACAATGGTACATCTTTTATATCTGGACGTGGCTTGATACAGAAATCGAGTACATCCAGACAATCATGACCTGCTTCATCTCTGACTTCCACTTTCTCAGCATCAGGCAATAATGTTGAAGGATTCACATTCAAACACCTCTCAAGGCTCACATTTGTTGCACCTAATATGACTTTCTCATATTTAGTCAGCCGACTACGTGTCATGTATTGAGTGTGACTCCTTGTTAAAAGGATTGCCACGTCATGAGGTACAAACACTTTCACAGGTTATCCCATCACAGTCCCTTCGCTTTGTTCCAGGCTTCGATAGGTAGCAGCTACTGTTTTCAAGCACCCAGGTAAAGCTACAGCTACTGGGTCTAGCATTGATGAAAAGTATGCAATTAGCCTTCTTAGTTTTCCATGTTTCTGAATTAATACAGAAAGTGCACCGATTCCTCTCACTGAAATACAACTCAAACTCCTTTTCATAGTCCGGCATTCCCAATGCTGGCGCTTCACACAGACTATCTCTCAATTGTTTAAAAGCTGCCAATTTTTCTTTGCTCAAATCAATGGGATCTCTCACATCACTTTTTTTCAAGCGTACCAATGGCTTTGCGATTAGAGAAAAATTACTTATTCATTGACGACAATATCCAACCATTCCAAGAAACATTCTTACCTCTCTTTGTGTCATAGGAGCTCTCATTCCATTTATTATCCTGATTCTGTCTATAGTTATTGTCCTCAGACCCTTTTCGAGGTTATGGCCTAAGCAATGTACTTCTTTCTTACAAAATTGTAATTTTGATGGTGACACCTTAAGTCCTTCATCAGCCAGATGATTCAACAATGTTATAGTGTCCGTTACACAGGCCTCGCGAGTCTTCGACGCCACAAGTAGGTCATCGATATATTGTACTAACACTGAATTCTCTGGCATCACTAGGCTTTCTAAAGATTTCTTCAGTATCTGATTAAAGATTGAGGGGCTTTCTGTATACCGCTGTGGAATTCGGCACCATACCAAAATACGCTCGCCAAAACGAAACGCAAAAATCTGCTGGCTGTCATGGTGCAATGGAATGGAAAAGAAAGCATGGCATAAATCAATTACTGTATACCATTGTGCTTCATGGGGAATCTGATACAGAATCACAGATGGATTCGGTACAATGGGACAACATGTCACAACAATTTTGTTTATTTTTCTCAAATCTTGTACTATCCTGAACTTTCCATTTGTTTTTTTCAGTTCCATAATTGGGGAATTTCATGAACTACTCATTATTTCCCTTAAAATACCTTGTTTTATCATTTTCTCAATTATAGGGGTAACTCCTTCAATTATCTCAGGTGTCAATTTATATTGTGGAATATTCTGATAATTTATTCCCTCTTTTACTGTTATTTTTACTGGGTCTACATTTCTCATTAGTCCCACATCTTCTCCTGTGAAGTCCCAGACTTCTGCCTTTACAGTTTGTTTCAATTCTTTGGGTAGGACATCAGGGTTAAATACAGCATAGGCTTCAGTAAGCTCAGTTTATCTGTTTGCCATAGTCATTTTATACAACACATCTTCATCAGGGGTCTCAAATGCTATACCATCAGGAGTACAGAATATAGTGCAATTCATTTTGCACAATAAATCCCTTCCTAACAAATTCACAGGACTGGTATCGCACACAACAAAGCGGTGCATTTCAGAAAATTTCCCTATGATAACCTTTACAGGTTCTGTCAGATAAGTTTTAATCTGTCTGTTGGATACACCAACTACTTGGATCGTTTCATCCGAGAGAGGAAGATTTTTAACATCAGCTGACCTAACAGTTGATCTAGTAGCACCAGTATCTACCAGGAAAGTAACATTTTTGTTATTTATCTTTCCATCCACAAATGGGCCTGTCTGGTCTACTTCTAGAGTTGCGCCAAGTACGCACTCTTCTCCTTCCCTTCGGCACCGTCAATAACTTTCTTCCGAATCGCTTGCATCGCGTTGTAGCCAATACTGCGAAACCGTGTTAGCGCGCGGCAGCTTAGTTACCTGTTCTTCGTTATAGAATCCTGTTTCATTACTATATTTCTGGGTGTTTTTGCTCTGTGGAAAAGGCGGTTTTTGCACCTGATTCTGTTGGGTTACAACCTGCTGCTGTCGCTGCGGTTGACCACTCACCTCATTCTGCACCCGTGGATTCAATGATGCATTTTCATTTTTAGTACTTGGGGGAAATTTACACTCGGATTTCCAATGCCCTATCCTACCGCAATTATGACATGGGAATTTATTTTTAGCTTCTTCTATGTTAAAATTTCCCTTACCTTTCCCAGGAATGAACCTTTTGGGGCCTATATTATTCGCTTGTTCCACTAACTGGGCATCCTGTCTCTCTGCTACCTTTACTTGTGCCCACATTGCTTTTTCTTTTAACTTTCGTTGTTTGGCCTCAATCTCATCACTGAAATATTTTGCATGTCTCAATACTTCATCTATTTTCTTGTTTTGCGAATCTACGGTATGTTGTTTGATCATCTCACTAATTGCTGGACGGAGACCATATACAAATCTATATACAAAATGACTCAAGTCCTTTTCGCTCAAATTTTCATCACCACTAAATTGTTTAAAAGCCAAAATCAACCTCTCATAGTAGGCATGTACCGCCTCCTTACTTTCCTGATGAGTTCTGTCAAATTTTACCCAATCAGTTTCTTTAGGAGGTACTTTGTTTTTCAAAAAGACAATGACTTGCTCGCATTTCTTCATTACCTCGGGGACTGGGGCTCCTGTGTTTGGATCCCTAGGGTATTCTTGTGTGCGCCAATTTATCATAAGTTTGCATTCCGTCCATATATCTGCTGGTATTATTATGTCAAATAGACTATTCAGATCAATCCATAATACTTTAGGGCATTCTGTTACTACCTTCTCCTTTTCTCTAACAGGGAAAGCTGCAAAAGTTTTGTCTAAGGCATCATCTCGTTTTCGATACCATCTGCTTCTCCATTTGTCCACATCTCCCCATTTCTTCAGCAGGATAATTATTTCCTTAATCTGACTCACTCGTCCTGTGGTATTCAAATTTTCAATGTCCTTTTCTGTGAAATCTATTCTATATGGTTTCTGTAGGGCCTTTACCTTTTCAATGTCTATACCCATTTCATTTGCTACTTCTTCTAATCTTTCATGGAGACTTTTTGCTCCCCAAGTTATGCTTTTACACAGAAACAGCAACTCCTCATCGTGTTAGGTTTTTAACTTCTCTGTGGGAATAGTTCCTACTATTAACTCTTCCAATACCATTCGTAGTTTGGCTACATCTATTGATTGGGATTCTTTGTCTTTTCTCTGCAAACTTCTCAACCATTCGCTCAGATCTTCTGAAGATGGGCCTACTGGTTTCTTTACATTAGTTTGTTCTAAGTCCCTTTGGGTTTCAAATACTGATTCCATCTTCACAGTAGGGCTTTCTGCTACATTTGGGTCTAGAAAGGGGTTATTTGAGACATTTGGCTCCATCGTACCCATTGTCTGTCTCCATTGATTCTCATTTAAGCTCTGCCTTGGTTTTTCAATTTGTTTATTACTGTTAGGAACCATTAAACAATGTTCACTATCCTTCTGTTTGTCAAAAATAGGCATCACAGGGCCTATAGTCACCGGAACAGTTACAGCTTCTAAATTTTTGGTCAATTCTCTTATCTTTTCAGTTAATTTTAAGGTTGCTTTTGCTAATCCTGCTGAATTTTTACTATTCGTTTTCTCATCTGATTTTCTCTCTATTTCTCCCATCGTTTTACTTTTCCCTAATTCTTGAGGTACTTGTTCTGTCTTAATTACTCTCAAAGTTTCTCTCCTTGGGGCACTTGGTGTCAACATTTCAGATTCTGGTTGATACGGAGGTGGATTTTTATAAAACAAATCATCAAGAACATCATCCTCTAGTTCATTCACTCCATACCCCTTTGGTTCTAAATTATGTATTTCTTCTGTACATTTTTTCCCTCCAACACCTTCAACCATCCTTACAGGAAACAACCCATCGGTCATACTCGCATTCCGCCACCTTCTCATTTTCTCATCATGAGTATCATGCCCGTATATGCCAAACATGTATTAATACCTTCCGCCACTCCTCTATCTTTCTCAGTCATGCATCTCATCTTCCCATTCTGTCAGTGCTTCAAACTGTGTTGGTCTAGATCTCGGTTCTAGATTCATAATTCTTTCTCTTAAATTTCTCAAAACCGCTAAATTAAACGAACCATGCTCTGGAAATGATAAAACTCCGTCATTCTTGGTATATTTTAACCAATTGTCTAACCAAATACAAGTGTGATATCCGTATTTCGCAACCATAAAGGAAGCAGGGGTTTTCGGTGGGGGAAGGGACTGTCCTTCCCCTGTCACAATCGCTTTGTCATTTTTAAACCACTTCTTGATCTTTCCAAACCAGGACTTTTTCTCTTTTTCAGATGGATCGTAATACATCATTTTGTCTTTTCGTGTATCGGTAGTCTCTCCTTTATGACTATTCTGTTATTTTAGCCAATCGTAGCGCGACTCACACTAACGCACCAATCCGGAGCGTCTACGTCACCCTGTAATTCTCCACTCCTAGCGCGACTCACACTATCGCACCAATCCGGAGCATTTACGTCTCTGGCTGACTGGCCAATCCCAGCGCGGTCTTTCTGACGTCAGCAGCCGCTGCTCTTACTCCAGCTTCTACTGACCACTCCTTTACAACATTTTCACGTTAAGTTCTTTTCGCTTTTTCTAACTTACAAACCTGTTAGTAACGACATAAAAAACGCCACCATTGTCCGCTTCGCTAACCGAGGATAGTTAATGACCTTTTTCAGAAGAATTCCGTCTTTCCCGAGAGCAGCGCTTACCTCTGCTCTACTACGGAACCGTTACAAACTTCCGACTTCCTACATCCCAGAAGTCGTGCAAACAACATAGAACTCGACGCGACTCAACATAGAGTGTTAATAAATAAACCAATACCTAGCGACAATCAATAATTCAATAAGCTATTTACAAGCAATAATCACCAAACCAAAACAATAAAACCATCATCCTGCTACCAAGAAAAACTGCTCTAGCGTGGAGCTTCCTATCCTCCCTTCGTCACAGACCAGATATCATACTAACGCTTTCACTCAATACATTCATTGGTGGGGCCCATAACACCAACACACACACACTCATTTGGTCTGCTCTTACTGGAGAGATAGATGTTCCAAACGCTGGCGTGAAAAGAATATCTTATAATCTAAAGAAATTCTATTTACATAAACATACACTAAATATCCTTAATCCAGCACATCTTGATCCTGAATCTCAAGATATTCCTTCCACTTAGTCGATGGATCAATTTAGTTGAATTTGGAAAAGTGATTCTAATCCTTTTCATTTATATTCAGACGATAATAAATAACCCAACACATTTCCTTATTAAACAATAATATTTTTATCTAATTAATGTAAAATTTTTGTAAGAATTTTAATCAATCCACAGAACATCATAGTTACCCAATGTGGCTATTAGTCGTCCTCTTAAGTCAACTAATTCATCATGCAGCACGCTACAGTCCTAAAGATTGGTCTGGACCATAAACGTGTCCGCATTGATCAATGCCCATCAGTCTAAGAGTCCTCAGTTCATCAGGAAAATGGGCAGCAATTTAGTCTGTCAAAGATTCAGGGAAACAGCTGTCCTGCAGTGTCACCGTCCTCTCCGTCAGCATAACGTCAGGAAAAGAAAAAGGTCCGACAAAAAGAGCGACACAACTCACTATTCTACCACCTTTTTATAATGAAATTAATGACAAAATGTAGCACTAGTCAGTTTTAGGCACTTCTGATTGGTTGGTTAAGATCGTCCGTTTCGATTTCCCAAAGTCTATGATGTCACACTGTCAGACATGATCCATCCGGTTTATGAAAATTGACCATTGTTAAAGCTCTTGGCAGTAGTCCAGTCACGACCTTGTTCTGGTACAGGCTGTGTGGGTCATCTTGAGGCCACTTGTTCAGGAGACTGGAGCATGCGCACTTAGTCGGAAATCTCGTGGAATGGTAGCTGTTTCGTCGCGTCCATGAGTCGGCCATTTTATCATAGGCCAAATTGGTCAACTTAAGCAAAACAAACACAAAAAGTAATTAAAACATGGAAATAACTAATAAAATGTTTAACCCTCACTAATTCCCTTATGTGTGTGTAATCATCTAGCATATTGGCGACATTTAAAGCATGTATACTCACCCAATGATGTCATCTGGTGCAACTTACAATTACATCACAAAAGCAACATATACCATGCAATATTCTATCTTTCTAGTGTTAGCATGCATACGTATATTAGTTTACAAATTATTTTAGCCATGCAAATGCAAATCCCACGTGTAATTCATACATTATTAGGGTTGATTAGATAGCAAACAAACACATTGATACTTATTATAATTAAAAGATTATTCTAATTAGTATGAACATGCAGAATGGGGGGGTATACAAAATTTTGTTTTACCCGCTCCATCATCTATGGTATCTATCAAGTTGGAAGGTGAGAAAATAATATCAAGAGAAGGATTAGCTGAATGAGTTGCCATGGAAAAGAATGATTAGCTGAATGAGTTGTCATGCAAATACACTAAGGACACAAGGACTTATCGCTGAGTTAGCGGCACTTTATCGCAACCAAAGTGGTGATAAATTCATCGCACCATTCACAAGCTGGTGCTAACAGCTGATATCACAAGTTTTCCTGTGATAGTAGCCGAAAAAATCAATGCCACGGATGACACCGGCAACTAACGCTAATGAGATGCAGAGTAGGCGTTCCCGTGCAAAAAGCCGCAACAACACCACTTCGCAACTTTCTCAACGACCAGCCAGATCTGCGATAAGATCCCAAAACATGAGATAAGGTGCGTTAGCAGTAGGAATTTAACACCTGCTCTTACCTGGTGTTAAGTCGGACGACAACCTGCATCATGAAATGGAGCCCAGCACACAGCCACACCTGAAGAACAACAGATGCCATGGAGCCACTGATCAGGCTGCTCGGACACACAAGAGGGCTACAACACCCACCGCCACCACCTCCAGGAAGCCCCCCCTCCCTGGGCCCTACGGGGTCTTGGCTGATGCATGCCAACTGTTGTGTGTGTATCGCTCTTGGTGCACCATAAGCCAAAGGCCGAGCCTCATTTGCAAAGCGAAAGCCACATCACATTCCAAGAATGCAAGCAGTAGTCAGACTGACATTGTGGATGAAAGCTCCTTTGTCCCAATTCAGAAGGTGGAAGGACATCTGCACCTACGACCTAGGCAGTGCATGCGGCTCACCCCCTGTAAGATACACCATAGCAGATGATGACTCCCACACTCCACACAGCGCTATTGAAAGAACAACGTATCCACACCGCACACACAGAAGACCTTGCCCGAGATACTCCTGCATTGAATGCCCTTGACACTTAAGCACAGCAAAACCCATACATCCAAACTTTGCACACCCATACGACTCATTTCTCCGAGCTGTGGCATATCATCCACACAACAGCCGCAGGTCTGAAGAGTGCCGGTTCTTCGAGACCCAACAACACAATGGCAGGACATCCCGGGCTCATGCGCAACCCTTGTCACGTGGAACTGTACCGTGACCGAAAGCTGGATCTGTTGGGGGCACTGCCATTGGCAGTGCTGCAGATCAATTACCGTTTGAGCTTCCAACTTGCGCATGTCACCTGTGTCCAGCCCTGGTTCCACTATCGATCATGCATATTTGAGTGGCCCATGGATGTCTACCTATCCAACACAACGATAGCTGAACTGGATTATGACATGTGTGTGCACCCCCTGTTGGCCCACGACCACGAGTGTAACCGTGATACCAGTTCATGGGATGCCCTGATATTTGGTGTATGTGCTGGTAGTTTGGCATGGGAGATTGCACAATTCCTCATGTGCAGTGACCACATCGAGGTGCTCCCCTATTGGGCTGTGTTGTGGATTGGTGAAACTGCGTAGACGGAGCACATCTGTCCGGACCAGCTAATGGATTGGCTCACCCTCGTGTTTGTTGAAGTCGACAACGACGTACTCTTGGAACTGATTGCCTATGAAGTTGCGTTCGCTCTCATGGACGAGTAACTATGTTCCTGCAGCCACAACTGATTGTAACCCATAGCACAGGTCCCAACACCCTTTTGCATCTTGGAGAAATGGCCACATATCCCACCATTACAGTGGATATGGCTGCATTCGCCTGGACTCAGAATGCAGGTGCGTGCAACACTGCGCATTGACACACACCTGTGCAAGGTGAGTGGACGGCGGCGCATGGCAACGTTCCTCAATCCGACACCCTGCTGGAGGGCGTGTACACACATGGCACTGCAGTTCTACATGTGACCCTTTTGGAATCTGTCGCCTGCTCACTGTCAGCAGAGCAGACAGTTAGCGCAGTCCGGTGGTACAGGACTATGCCGATCCCATGGGCTGTCAGTGGTGTCCCCTGACACGGTGCAATGAGCGTATGCCAAACATCACATGGCTCATCCAGCAAGGCAAGGTGGGCTGAGACCGTTGCCATCCGTGATGATTTCTGTTCATGTTTGCATCCCCATGTCTTGCACCTCTACATGGTCCTATGATGCAGTGGTCTGCATGTTGTGGCCCTTGTCTTGCCCGTACTGACACGCACATGCTAATAAAGAGTACGCAACTTCACTAGTGTTCACCTGTGATGAGTGTTGATTAGAATGCCAAATCGTGTGCCTCAATGAGCATTGTCCGTACACAGGGAGGGACTGACTGACGCATTTCAATTAGGGGTGAGTCCCTATTGGCAGCTCCACCTCTGTGAGCCAGACATTGTGGTTGGTAAAGTTGCTGGTAGACCTGTGCGCTTACATGTCTTCAGCAATGGGAGTATGGTATCCAACTTCTTGCCATGTGGATCAATGTGATCTATCAAAACAGGCTGTGTCCACACAGTTAAGTGTGTGTGTAGGTATGCGAAGAGATGTACTGTTGTCACATGGGATGGGGGAATCTACTTTGGTCCTGCTACCAACTTTGACATTTTCACACACAGCCATATTTCATTCATGGACGTGGGGCTACGTTGAGGGGTTGCGAGATTGTTGTTAATGAGCAATGAGGCCACAGCTAGTTCACACCTTCACAGGCATATGATTGGCCATGTGTGTCATGGTCAAACATGCGCATTGATGTAATTTTCCAGGGTGTACCTTTTTGTGCAATCGATGTCCCTACATTCATCCATACTTATATTCTTGACTGAACATAGACATGACAAATCTGTGTGATTTGGAATGTTTTATTCACATTCTGTGGAGAGTCGGAGCTGGAGCAGTACATGGCCATGCACACCCCTCATTACATGGTTGCACAGTGGAGTGCCAACCAGAGTCCTTTGGGGAATGACAAGTTAGTCGGAAGAGGAAGAGTCCAGTCCACAGCCTGATTGCTGTGTCATTGGTAACCAGTGCAGATATGGCAGTCCATGTTGGGGTCCAGGTGAATGTTGCAGAGTGTTTGAGGGGACAGTGGACGGTGTTGTTCCAGGGCATGATGCAGAAGGCTGAACCAAGCAGGAACAGTCCATATGGCGGGGAAGAATGCTACAACCTCCTTTTTTACCCAGAGTCATTACCATCCACATCTTCTTCCTCTGATATGTCTACTGTGTCAGGTGTTCCAGGTGTGTGTGGTGGTGTTATGGCTGCATCACTGTGTGCCACAGACACATCAGGGGGCAGAGGTGGTATGGCTGCATCACTGTGTGCCACAGACACATCAGGGGGCGGAGATGTGTGTGTCGAAGTTCCTGCAGCAGTCATCTGGGACAGGCTCTGTGGCAACAATGGCAAGATGAGGATCTGCAGGGCATGGTAGATCCCAGCTACATCTCACTGGTGTTCAGCCGTGGCAGCCATCCTTCCTGCCTGCATCTGCTGCATGTTCTCCAATGTCCTCCGCATCTGTGCCAACTCTGTGCTGTTGTCGCTGGAGCCTGTCTGACTAGACTCTTCTTGTATCCGAGTAATGGCTCCAGCGAGGTCAGCCAAGGATTGTTGTAGGGCATGGAACGGACTGTGGGTGTCCATTAGGGACTGTAAGTGGTCCCTGATGGGACTTATACACCCATTTATGGCATCAAGTTTGGCTGCCAGACGCACATGTTCAGCAAGCTCCTTCTGGCAGTCTAACACATGGCACTGGAACGTCATGTGTTCTTCGGTGAGGTGCTGGGAGCCAGCCGTGGTGATTGGTGCTTCCTGCTGTGTGGTCTGTGCAGGGGGTGGGGTCACTTCAATGAGGCTGAGCTGCACTGCTACTGGGGTTGGGGTACGGAGGCTGTCCATGAGCCGTTGGAGGGTGTCTGAGCAAATGTCCAGGGTGTCCTCTTCATCATCACTGAAGAGATGTCTAGTCTGCTCTGCAGGGGGTGTTGATTGTCCCTCTACAATGTAAAGGGGAAATGCAGGTTAACAGTGTATTCCAGGTATGTTGACGCATTGTAGATGTTTATATACAAACTGCATGACAATATACATTGCGACTGTTTTTGAGGAGATGGCTATTTGATGGGAGACAGTGGACATTTGGACTACATGATGGATGTGAGGTTGTACTCGTACATTTTCATCTCACAGTGTCCTGCTATGCCAGATGTGATTGGCCAGTTTCTACGCACAAGCGGCACCAGTTGTGTCCCCTGTTCTGTATTGAAAGTGTTGCACCTTGTACCACATTGTCGTCAATGTTGATGTGCTGTGATTGCTATGTGTGTGGGCTGCATTGTGGGAGAGTCGCCCCTGCAGCTCTAATTTAGCAGCCCCTTATCCCTTTGAGGAGGTGTGCCTTTGACTTGTGTTCTTATAGTGCATTTTCCCGCATGACGCGTGGGAATTGCAGGCCTGTCGCTGATTATTGCTGATTTTTGTAACGCGGTTGGCCACATCGCAACTTTTTTCGCGTTCGTGTTTCGCGTTTTTTAGGCGTTGCGTTCTTTTTAACTCGGTCATTTGGCGCGTTATCGTGAGACTATTGCATGGTGCCGCCGGGTTGAGAATACAACGTTAACACAGCATTATTTTACCGCGATAGACTGCGATGTGCAAAGTTGCTTTAAGCAAATTTTGCAATAGTTATCACACGTTCTTGAGAATAGCCCCCTAAGACCCTCCATGGTTTCAAGGTTTGGGGATTAACTTAAGTGATGAAGCGAGTCCATCCAAATTCTGAACTCATCAAGAGTGGAGTGTGAGCAACTTTACGAGCTAGGCCGAGAAATGTGCTCCATGGCAAAGATGACAATAAAGAATAGAGTTGAAAAGAGAGAACAGCGCCGACCGACCGAGGGTTTTCAGACAGTTGTCTTGTGTGCATTAGTGAACTGGGGCTCCAACCTCCTTATTTTCAGCAATCAATGTTTTGCATGACTCACTACACTGTCAGTGCTTCATCCCCACTGTGAACACCTTGGCACTGGCTGATGGGCCAAATGTGCATGTATACAAATCTGGTAGGTCTTACCCTTGCAGAACTGAGACACATAAGGAAAGCGCTGTTGTACAGAGATGCTGATAATATTTAGGTTGAGCGCTAACTGCTGTAGCTCTGCCATTGGACAAGCTTAGAGTCTATATCACACATAGGTAGGCCTTCTCCACTCTGAACGGACTAGTGTGAGATCACTAAGCTTCTCTGACACCACTAGACTATGATGAGTGGGAAAAGATGAGGGTAAGAAGTCATTGTCTATAACTGGTCTCGGGCTCCCATGGGCCTCCTCGTTGGACAAGAAAGGACGAAACCATTCGCATGTAGCTGTGATTGGTCAAATCCATTTTATTTTAATGTATTGCTTTCACAAACCATTATGCTCCGAGTAAACATCTGCATTGGTGTCACAGAACCATGCTTGCCATCTGCAAAATGAATAAGTAAATAGATGTTTGGAGATTATCTGCTAAAGGTAGGACAGGTATGTATCCAGCATTCATGCAAACTGTCAGGTTTCTTGGCGCTTGTATGTTAAGCCTTTTGCAGACCTATGTTATAAATCTTATAAAAGCTTCTGACGTAAATCTTTTTTCATCACTGTGGTCTGTGACAGTAACCTGCAACAAACCTTCACAGATTTCTGCACTCGGCCTTCATCAGTGCTCTTTGCAAACTCTTTCACGGGTCTGTGTGGTAATTCTTTCGCACTGCTCTGTTCTCTTTCCTTGCGCTCTCTGTAAGCTTGGCCTAAAACTAATACAGCGGGCCCAGTTTGTATGACCATGTCATGTTACAAACACAAATGCACATTCTACTAAGCCTAAAAGGCTCTTTTCGAGATCAAGAAAAGCTAAATAACTCCCTATAAATATTTTACTGCACTATCTCCACATCAAAGAACAACCCAACAATCAAATATCATTTGATATAAATATGAAAATGGCATTGCAGTATTTTCGGGTGGAAAATCTGCTGCTAAATTCTAATAATGGGGTCAGCCTATGACTGGCAGAACCGCACAGTTGACTGATCCCTTGTTCTTTGCTCCAGTTATGCAGTTCATTTCGTCTTACTAGTTAAGGTGCAAGCTAGCCCAAGGGCTGGTAAAACAGACCGGCTCGCAGACAGTGGGAGGCCTCGGGCCTGCTAATGGGGGCGAGGGGTGTTGGCAGACACAGCATCAGGCATGCCAGAGGCTCTGGCATCATTGCTCATTACAGGGAGCCACAGTTCTGCCACCTGGACATGCTTTGCAGGCTGTCTGTGGGCCTAGCTCCCAGGCTGTAATAACTGACTCGTCCAAAGACAGAGAAGTGTCAATCTGTTCACTTTGAAGGTCCGCGTGTACATTAACTGTACATTTTTTAAGCTAATTTTAATCAATAAATACTTTAATGGACCCCAGTGAATAGCCCTGTTTTAGCCTTTGGTCATGTTGTCTCCCTGATTTTGCCTCGGCATCGGAGAGCTCCCCCCCACCCATGACTTCCATCTCGGATTCCTTTACTACCACCCTGCAAAAGTACCCCTCGTCTCTCCATAGCCCCTCTCTCACATACATTTCATTTGTTTTAAAGCTCTGGTGAAGGCTGGTTTTCCCAATACACTCAGCTATCCACAAAAAATGCAGATCTGTTCTTTGCCGCAGGCATATTAACCCTCTGCGCTACTTTATGGTGAGTCAAAACTGCCACTAGACAAAACTCCAGTTCTTTCTCTCTAGTAGGAACATTAATCACAAGACTTATTTTGACATTTGTATTACTGCCTGAAACCTGGATGCACATGGAACTCTGCAGCAGGTGCTGTAAGTTATTACTTAACACATCGCGGTCCCCCACACCCCACCCCCACAACCCCCGTAGGTCAGTGCCCCGTGCAGCCACACCAGTTGCACTGCCCAAAAGCCTACCCGGGAAATCACTGTTGGTATTTGCAGACCTTGATGTGACATAGTATTTGCACTTTCATTATTTTTGAGGTGAAATGTTTGCATTTAATATATTTGCTGCAATCATCTACTGTCCTTGAAAGACCATTTTTAGGTCTCGCCTGGCGTTAGCAGCGCGCATGCGTTGCTCTCACCATTAGAACGCGTATTGGAATCGATACAGATTCCGAAGTGACTTCAAGCCCAGCCCCTGTTTCCCTTTGGCTCGCGTCATCGTTTATGATAAACAGTGGCGCGTGATTGGAAATCTTGCTTCTTGGTTTCCTCCTTGTCCACCTTTTTACTTAATTGCACAAGCGTGGTCCGCTTAGGCCGCGCTTGTTTATTTATTTATTTAATTAGTTGCACAAGCGCAGTCCGCTTCGGCCGCGCTTGCTTATTTATTTGTTTAATTAGTTGCACAAGCGCGGTCCGTTTTGGCCGCGCTTGTTTATTTATTTATTTAATTAGTTGCACAAGCACGGTCTGCTTCGGCCACGCTTGTTTATTCCTTCCTCCCCTCCGTTCCTTCCACCCACCTTCACCCCCTACTTTCTTCTTTCATCCCGGTTCATCTATTATTGTTTCCTTCACTCGTGCCAGTGATGTTAAGGTTTGCCACTCTGCTCAAACATCATTTATGATGTGACATCATTTGCTTGTCATACTCTCACCGTGGTCTAAACCAACACTGTCATTTCCTCTTTTTGGTCACAGAATGTTAGTATGTGACTGTCTTCTCCTTCTCTCTCCCTCGCAGGAGCGCAGCTACGATTGGTGCAGCAGGTGCAGTGGCACCAAGGCCCTAAGTCCCGATGGACCCATTGAGCCCTGATAACTGTTATATTTTACTACCCCAAAAGCAGGTTGCTTGCACCGGGGCCCACGCTACCTCTCTCCCGACACAAGATGCTTTGTGTTTGATGGCAAGAACGTGAGATGAGCTAAAATCAAAACATGGGGTTCTGTGAAGTGCATCATTAAAAGCACAGCTAGCGTGCTACTGCCAGGCCTTATATCGGCACTCAACAAATCCACTCACTAAAAAGTGCCAAAATACCCAACAGGCAAATGCATCCCCCAACGGACCGTGGTACATCACGTGCAGCAGGTGCCAACCAAAAGCACGAGAGAGAGAACGATTGAGGGTGTGAAAGAGATGAGGGAGACAGGCAAAAGAGTGGGGAGAAAAAAAACGAGGGAAAGATAATGAGTGGCGAAAGAGAGAGTGAACCAGGGAAAAGGGAAGACAACAAAAAAGGGGAGAATGCAAGGTTAAAGAAAGGGATAATATGGCGAAAGGGGGTGGACGGAGAGAGAGCAGGGCGGTGAAGGGGGGAGAAATAAGCGCTCAAGAGTGGAAAAAAAAGAGACAAGTCTTGATAGAAGGAGAGGGAGGTTGTGAGGGGAAATAGGGAGAGGGAGAAATTAAGAGAGATAACTGAATACCTAATCAGAGAAGAAAAAGAACAAGAGAGCAAGGGGGACTTTTCTCTGTCGACCCGTGTCTAATGAACCTTACCTTTCTCTTTTGTGTTGATTGAGATGCATCTTCCGCACCTTCTTGTCTTCTCCAGGCCCCCTGCAGACCCTCGATGGCTTTTGATGTTAAGCAACTTTGTGCGCTTTTGAAGCCCCCTCGCCCAAAGGCATGCAATACAGAGTACACAGACAGGAAGTGCTGAGGTGTGGGCCTGTGACCTGCTCCATCATGTCACACAGTCACTTCGGAGTGACCCCAGGGGAGAGAACTGCCGTGGAGTAGAGGAGAGTGGTTCAGAGTCCCCAGATCGGGGGGGGCTGGACTCTATCCAAGAAGTGTGTTTGTATATGTTATACAGGTGGCAGACCAAGAGAGGTTACATAAAAGAAGAAGTTCCAGAACAACACTGGAACTTCAACAAACAAAACAATGTGTCCTCCATAAATTACAGATGCAATTGTGGCTGTAATTTATGGAGGACACATTGTTTTGTTTGTTGTAGTTCCAGTGTTGTTCTCGAACTTCTTCTTTTATGTAACCTCTCTTGGTCTGCCACCTGTCTGGTTGTGTATGTTTACCAAATGTTATATGTACCAGCTTATATGTCTGAGACTCACGATACTTTTTTGAATACATTTTGTATGTTTTTCTAGATTTTTTATATATGGGCTGTATTTTCTATTTTCTTTCCTTTCTCTTTTACTGTTAGGTATGAATTGTTTTATATATATAATTCCTGCCTAAAGTATTCATGTTGCTGACATATGTTTATGTTATGGCAATTTTTGGAACACTTTGAACCATTGTTTGGATACGATATTGATTGCCCCCGGTTCAGGTGGTTAGGGCTGCCCCTGTGGTGGTTTATTATTTTTGATTAAGTTAAAGCCATTAGCTTTGCTAGTGGTATTGTATAGCAAAGCAAATGGCTTTAACTTAATCAAAGGCGAGACCTATTGCATTTTCAATGCTTGTTTTGTTTTGTCGTTGCTATTTTGCACGGCGGCCCTTGCACATGTATTAGATACCCCAAGGTTTTCGCTGCTTTGTATGACTGGGAAATGATACCAATTGAAAAGCGAGCTAAGGAGGTAGATCTGGGTCGAAACCTCATTGTTTCCTAGTGCTCATGGCTTGAACTTTGATGTGGTCAACAAACTGTTTTACTAGACTGTATGTCCCTGTATAAGTGCTGTTCTTACAGCCACTTCTGCAGACTTAAAAGTAGAATTTTCTCACTCCATTATGACTTCAAGGTAAGTGAACTGAAATTTCTTCTGGCAGCAGAGAAATCATGATTTGAAAGGCGAGGACAAGACATGTGAAGCATGTGTCACTTACAGTTGACATGTGGGACTTATGTAGACAAAGTTTGGAGGATAAAAGGGAATGTGCAATATTGATGAAGGGTACACAAGAGGCTCAAAGTCAAAATGTAATTGAAGCCATTGCCCTTGTATCTCCAAATGTTCCCCAGTGTTCTCTGGAACTCTCTTGTGATGGATGCTGGAGAAGACGTGTTAGTCGGGGAGGTGTGGCTGAAAAAATAAGAAGCAGCTACAACCTGTGCTCAATTTGTAAAATAATAAGTGCAGGGACCCAGCATTTGCTCAGAAGCCTGCAGCAGGTGCAATTGATTGGCAGGGGTCCCGAATACCAGGGCTGTGTAGTCTTGATTCCACCTCATGCCTATTTCATTCACACCAGATGGATCACTGACAGAATATCGAAACCAAAAATATTGAATGGACAGAATAGTGTATCAACAATATCAAGGAACAAAATATCGAGAATGTAAGTGCAAATAGGTAAGCATAGATTTACTATTCTTAACTACACTTCGATATATATATTGTCAAGGTACATATTTGTGGAGTTATATATGATATATCTTTGCTTACCTATAGAAAATTATCTTCACAATACTTTTGTCCTTAATATTGATGGAGCGTGATGGTGCTCTAAAATTGTAGGGGTGCATCATAATCACGGATAGTCCGCACCCGCATATATTCTTGTGTTGTACTAATCTTGGTTGGTAAACTCGCATTGTAATAACAAATTGTGCAAGTGAAATAATAGACGGTATTTTGTGTTACGCAAAGAGAAATTAAATGCTGTCTAGATTGAAATTGTAACCCTTGGTATATTGCAGTTGCCTAATGAAAAAGCTTATGTGTAGTAAATGCATTTTTGGTTTAAATGTGCACCAAGATGAAGATTGCACGAAGAAATAATGAGAGATGCTTAACGTGTAATAACTGTAGATGATTGTAGTGCAAAGCATTATTAATTCAAGTGCCTAATTTGATGTGGAAATGCCTAAATGAATAATATGAAAGGCCTATTCATTTATTCTTACGTTGGCCAAATTGTGTGGGCCCGAAAATGTAATTTCCCTGGTGTGCTCTCGCGTTTAGAGGTAGTCAGCAAATTTCATGTGTATGCAAGGATATTCTGTTCTCACGTTTCAGTTGCAGGTGGAAGAAGCTGCCTTTGTTAGTTAGAACTAACACTTTTTGTTTTAGGAGTTAGGCATGGAGGAGAAGTGAAACAATGTAAACAGAAAATCGATAATTGGGAGCCGGTGTTTGTTCTCACTGAGGAGGCCTGGGAACCAAGGTCAACGGAATACACATGGAGAAGACGGTGGAAAATTACCTAGGAGAGGTGTCCGATAGCATGAGGTGATCTGGGGCTTGTTTTACATTTTTGCATTTTGTATGAGGGAAAGTGCCCCGAGGGAAGAGTGTTAGAAAGGATGAGTTAAGCGAAGGTGGTTAGAGGGTTGATCTGGGATGAGTATCTAAGAACGAACTCTCTAGCTTTAGTCTTCTGACTTTACATTGTGAATGTGCTTCTTAGGAAGTCTTCACAAGCTGACACCTTTTTACTGACTTTGCCTGGGAAATGCTAAGTAGCGATGTCACTTTAGAGATAGTGTAGGGATAGTCTAATACTTTTCAGCCACAGATGAAGTCTGACTTAAATGTTGGAGCAGTCCTTTCTTGTGTTTTATTTTTAGAGTTGTTTACTCTCTTCATGATCCACCGGAGCAGACTAATCCGTAGGTTCGATTTTGTATTAGTTCCCATGTATTTCTACAATCTCGTCTTGAGGTGTTTGTATATTCAGTTGTTTTTTGGCTTTGTAATAGATCTCCTAAACTGAAGTTGGAGTTTGTGATCTTTGAGTCCTAGTTAAGACTGGAAAGTCAATTGTGGTGATGCGCTGTTTCTCCCCTTTACACTTCTCAGCAGGTAAAAAGAGACATCGACCTGGGACTCCTTGTTAAAATTCTGTAGTGGAACCCAGCCTTATCAGTTGGTAGCGAGAGGACGGTCACATCTGTAGTAAGGGGAGAAGTTAGGGAAAGGTGAGGAAAACCCCATAGAGCCTAAGATGGTTGCCCAGAACATCGTGAGTGGAGAGCGACGGTGTTAGGCGGAGACCGAAGGAGAATGACGGTGCTGCGGAAGCAGCAGTTTGCGGAGGAGTGAGTATGAATAGGGATGTTGTTAGATTGTGGGAATGAGTTGATTGTGTGATGTCTTACGGAGTTGGAATGAGAGTTAAGTGATTGTGGTTTCGGATTGTGAGCGCGTGCAGTCCATGTGATTTCTTGATGTCAGGCTCAATGAGTAGCCTAAGATCCCAGGATAGATAGATTATGGTGTAGAAGACACCCAGAGCCGTAATTGTCGACCATTGATTGTGAGAGTCATGAGACGTCATCAAAAAATCCACCCAAGATAGGGAACGAGAGAGTGAGTGTTTGAGTGACCAACGCAGGTCGTGGGTTACTGTGTGTGTAAAATCGAGTGAGTGGATCCTATCAACTATTTATGTGACCGTCCGGACGTTCGTGGGCAGATGGTCAAGGGCAGTTGTCCGGTCGTTTCGCGGGCAGACAATTGTCAGATTGAGGTAGACAATTACGAGTGACTGTCCGGTTGTATGGTGGACAGACAGTCGATCAAGTGATTCTCCAGTCGTTTGGTGAACAGACAGTTACTTGCTATATGAGTGAGACGTGTGAGAGTGTTTGAGACGAATTGTAAAGGAGGGGAACTACTGAGTGAGGAGGAAGAGTGACGTCGAGGTGTGCCGCGCTGTGATAGGTCGGTTAGTGTAAAGCCGCGCTGGTATTGGTGAATTGACATCAGGAAGTAAACGAAAACACTGTGGGTAAAAGAGTTGATTTCATCATGAAATGTTTTAGAGTATTGCAAGACCTTTGTAGGAGAGATAGTGGAGTAGTAACTCGTGTAGGGGAAGAAGCACCGCCTGAGGATACCCCAGCTCATTACATGGCTACGAACGTAGGGCTCCATACTATACTTTGGCTTCAGAATTGGCAAAAGATGACTGAAAAGGAGGGAGATTTGGCTTTCCCACATTACGGTTAATTCAGATTTGATGTGTTGTATCACTTGAAGTCGGTGATGGCTGCATTGCGACCTTAACCTAGACCAACTCAGTTTGAGACTCTGGATGCATGGACATGAGCAGCGCATGCAAGAAAAAGAGATCGGAGTCAGGAAAGAGTGAAGAAGTCGATCAGGGCATTTCAAGATGCACGGTGGGACGCAGGGACGAAAAGATAGAGGGTAGATACCATTAAGGCAGATAGATTGTTTCCTTTGTTGGTAAAGGTAGGAGATGCCCAAAAGAGAAGAGAAGAGGAAGATGATAGCGACACAGATGACAGTCTTTTGGAGAGTTTATTGGCAGAGCATCCACCTCCATATAACCCAGATTCGGAAGGAGGAACGGGAGCTTCTAGAAGGGAAACGGGGGAGCCGCAGACAAATCCTACTGTGGGAGTAAGAGGAAGAATTTCAACGGGAACAGAGAGAATGGGGACACAAACACTGAGAGAAATGGAGGCAAATTAGGTTAACATAGTTACCAGACTACCGGAAGCTCTTACAGTACCGGTCACCATTGGTCCTATAATGTCAGTATACAATACAGATCAGACAGGAAATGGAAATCTAGTACGGTCAGTAATGGGAGAGGGTTCTAGGTTCCAGACGGAACGGGACAGCAAGTGGAAGTGGTCACCTTTCGAGGCCCTTAGAATCAAGTACGCCTTTGCCAGCCACAGCAGATTCCTCTAGGGGACAGGTGGAACAGAGAGCACAGAGAACAGGGTGCTTGGCTGATTCGCGCTCTGACTTGAGGATGTGGAAATTCCCAGTGAGAGGCCCTAGTGAAAGGATGATGGGAGGTAGTAATATTCAGGGAGTTTCAGGAGTCAATCCGTCTCACAGAACTTAGTAGAAGGGAATCAGCGGAAAGATCAGGGTAGTGAGAGTGGAGAATCGAGTAGTGCGTCGAGTCGAGGGACAATTAAAGCTGATCTAATGGCCAAGGTACTGGATGTGGTGAGATTAAAGGCAGAAGTGGAGATCATTAATGGGAATTTGCCTTTGGAAAGGATCAAACTTTATGATCCCAGATGAATTGTTGTTTGTGGTAAAGGATGTAACTCCAGGGCAAAGAAAGCACATGAGAAATTGACAGAGTTAGCACAGAGGTATAATGTGGATTTGTCTAAAACTAAGATGTTACAGGGAAATCACAGGTTAAATTACAGTGATCAGGAACTAGAAGAGAAAAGAGTTATAGGTTTTAAAATGCACATTCGAGAATTGATCATAGGGATACGTGCGTGGAGTATGCTTGACAAGTGAAAGGAAAGATGGTCAAAGAAGAAAAGTGCCAAGGAAGAGCAATTTGAAAAACGCCACCTCCGGGAGGTGGAACAATGAGAGTAGAGGCCTTTCCGTTGCGAGAGGTACCGAGGGGAGGGTCTCTGCATGTGCCTTGGAGTAGAGGTGACTTAGCAGCGTTTAGCAATGATTTTCCTCGGCTGAGGGAAAAACCTGTTGAGTGGTACAAGCAAGTTGATTGGTTTGTCAAAATTTCAAAAGTACTGTGGATTGATTTGAAGACATTGTTTGATATTTTGGTACCAAGTGATTTGTGGTCACCTTTTAAAATTGCTGTTGATTGGCCGTCTTCGGAGCCTGAGTGAGATTCTGTTACACATGGTCCTTCAACTGTGGTTATAAAAAAGTATGAGCAGGTAATCACATGGTTGCAATCTAAGATTTCGCCACAAGATATTAATTGGGTTAAGATAGACACATCAGTTCAGGAGCCAAAGGAGACTGTACATGCCTACTATGAGAGGCTCTTGCAAGCCTTCAAGCAGTACAGTGGGTTGGATACCCTTGACCCAAAGGATATGGGATAGTTCGTCTCCAAATTTGTGCTGGGATTAAGACCAGAGGTTAGCCTCATGATCCAGCAGCACTTGATTTGTTGGCAGAATAAATCCATGGATGAAATCCTGCGGTATGCCAGATACTGTAGCGATGAAGTGGACTCGAAGCATAGAAAGTTTAAGGATAAGCCGATGCTGGTCCAAATGCAGAATGCAGAAAAGGAAGATCAGACACAGTCAAACAGAGGAACGTTAGGAAGAAGGCCGGGAAATAATCAAGGAGGGACTCAGAATACATCAGGTCAGGGAAAAGGGAAGCCCATAGATCCTAAGACAGGAATAGATGTTGCCACCCTAAAGAAGACCACTGCATGTCATAACTGTCACAAGATCGGGCATTGGAAGCATGAGTGTAGATCAAATCCAGCTAATCAGATTTAGCAGGAGGAAGTGGTCCAGACATCTGAGGTCGTCAATACAGTGACGAGACCCAGATCTGTACAAGGGGGGCAATAGGTCCGCTGGTACAAGTTCCCCAGCCACAGAGAATCTCACAGGGAAACCAAACTTACCAGCAGATGCCCTTTATTGAGTCCTTTGATGAACTCGATTCAGACCCATTGCAACGACAGTGTCTGAGGTGGGAGGAAGACTGTACCCTTGGAGTAGTCTTGGAGGTAGATCAGAGAGGACCGTATGTAGAGGCTGATGTTGGTGGTCACCCAACTACCTTTTTGGTTGATATGGGTGCTAACCGCTCTACTGTGAGATCTGCAGTAATTCCCAACCTACCCCTCTCGGGACAATCCATTCAAGTCGTAGGAGTGGCGAATAAGAAAATGATTAATCCATTGACTGAACCAATACCTGTGAGGATAGGGACCTTTCATGATTGACACCAATTTGTGGTATGCGACTCAAGTCCACACCAATTTGTGGTATGCAACTCAAGTCCAGTCTGTTTGTTGGGTCATCATCTTTTGTGTAAATTGAATTGCACCATCTATTGCACGCCCAAGGGAGTAGAGCTACAGACTAGTGATGATGATGCTACATTTAAGGTGGTAAACCAGAATTTGTGTATAGAGGAATTTCCTCTGTTGACAGTTGAGGAACTCCCACCCGACCTGAGGGACTCTGTCTCTTTGGACATGTGGGATTTCACTGTGGAAGAGATAGGACTGATCAAAGGAGTTGAACCAGTTAAGATCCAAGTCAAACCCAATGCTGAGTTTCCGAGAACACCTCCCCAGTCTGTCACCGGAGACGATTGCAGGAATCAAACCTGTGATTGAGTCTATGATCGAACAGGGAATTCTGAAGGAGATAATGGGGAGTCTGTGTAACTCACCAATCATGGGATTGCAGAAACTGAGTGGGAAGTATAGGATTGTGCAAGACCTGCGAAAGGTTAACACGATCGTGGGTACATGTTATTCTGTGGTACAGAATCCATCACTGATACTGTTCCAGATCCCATGTGAAGCTCAATGGTTCACTGTGATTGATCTGTGCCAAGCATTCTTTTCGATACCATTACATTAGAAGAGATAATTTTTATTTGCTTTCCGGCTGGAAGATCGTGTGTTAACATGGTGTTGTATCCCTCAAGGGTATACAGAGAGTCCATCGATCTTTAATCAGCTATTGAAGAAGAATCTTGAGAGTCTTGTACTGCCACAGAATTCAGTTCTCGTACAGTACATTGACGATCTTTTGATCGTATCTGAGACGGAGGATGCTTCCAGGATCGATACTGTTGCCTTGCTGAACCATCTAGCGTAAAATGGACACAAGGTGTCCCCGAACAAGTTACAGTACTGTTTGACTGTGGTTCAGTATTTGGGTCATCGAATATATATAGCGATATTTTTCAAGTTCTTGGAAGTGTTATAGGACCAGGCAAATTTGTTATTTACATGTTTAAAGATAGCGACCGTATAACCAAACCGCCACATTACCACTCAGTGTGCCTTAGTCAAATGACGTGATGACCTCACGAATTGCGACGCTGCTCATGCTTTAACAGGTTCGGATACAGCGCCCGGTTTGAATCATCGTTCGGGATAAACCTGTAGTTACTCGTGGACATATCTTAGTAAGGTAAGACTGCTGGACCTTTACAGATGGGGAATAGTCCGGAAGTATGCTGGGCGGTTGATTATCATTTTGTAAAAGTTTATTTACAATACGGGTATGGTTATTGGGATTATGGCAATTTATGGATGGGACCTTAAGTCGGGAAAATATCGAGCGGCAGGCCCCTCTGTATTGCAGGTATAGGCGCTGGACATTGGTGTTTTTTTGCTCTAACACCTCTGGTTTGTATATTGTGTTGCGGATCACTGTGATTGCAGTTTTTTGTTGTGAGGGGTACTATTGGGCAGAGCCCTGTTAGTTATAGGAAATTGGACATGATTCTAATAAGCATAGCCGCAATTCTCTTCCTGGCGTCTCATATGCATATGTATTATGGTATTCTATTAAGAGGTCACCACTTTGCAATATTCCCTTTGGGATTATGAGGTCTATATCCTCTTATTATGGGACTCTATATAATGGCCACCTTTTTGAAACACCCCTGATTGGCTTTTGAGAGTTAGATATATATATCTGGCATTTATTGTGTTTCGGTTACTGGGAGTCATGGTCACTCTGGTAGGTTATGTGGGTTAACAGTATATGGTTTTAACATCTTGGACACTAAACGAATATTTGGGTTATGTGTCCTTTTGTTAGGATACTGGATGGTAAACCTTCTACCCTTATTGTGAGGTGTCTTCTTTAAAGTACGCTACAAGCAAAATAGATATCCCTTCGTGACTTACATTTCAGGTAAAATCCTTTTTTGTAATTTGCTCTATGTATATGGTGCTGTGAATCCTTTTCAATATTTTCATTTTTAACTTTCAATTCAAATAGTATGGTTTATTTGATATCTATTACATTCTTACTTATTCATATATTTGGTTAATATTATGCAATTTTCCATGTTAGGAATTTGAACGAAGTTTATTTATTTCTATTGAGAGACCCTTTTGACTTTGAGCGCCGACACATTATTTCTCTAAAGTTGTAATTTGAGGTGAGAATTGTGGCCCTGTGTTTACATCTTTCTGGTTTGGTTGGCTATGCATTCGCCTTGCATCTTGTGATTCACTTGGACGGTTATTTGGATTTTTTTGCACTTCTGATAAGACACCTGGTTTTGACTTTTTAGTTGCTCCGTCTTTCTCCCTTTTTCTAGTTCATTCTTTGGGTTTACTCTTTCCCTCCATTTTTCCAAATTATTTCTATCAATATAGATAATAATATGATGAAAACCAAAATCTTTTAATATAATATCTGTTCCGTCTTTGTTGTGTATTTTAATAATTTTGTCATATATAGTTTTAATGTGATAATTTTTAATTGTATATATTTATGGATCAAACGGTTCCCTACATATGGGAATTTGAATTCTTGAATTGGGCCGTTCTGTTATGTTAATGTATGTGATTGTAATACATACGTGTTTTTTAAATATATGTCTGTTATTTATTTGTGTGATTTTTTAAATGTTGATGTTGTGATTTACGTGATGTTTTGTATATATGTTCTCAGCCCTGATGAAGTTCCCACATTGACTGATGTCTATTTTTTACTATAGACTACAATAACGAGATATTTTGGATATACTTGGAGAAAACTGACTTTATTCTTGTTGCATCTTCCTTTTCCTACAAAGATTCATATCTGGTTGCCAGTGGAGCTTAACTGTGGCAAGCTCCGGAAGTGATTGCACAGGACTCTGAACACTTACAAAGATTGGGGCTGATGTGCTGAACCTTGGGTCAGCCGCTGATAAGAGTTTTTTGTGTATTCAAGAGGAGATTGTGCTTGTAGAAGACATTGAAACTGGATTAGAGATGTTAAACTACTCTCCTGCTCTACCGTCAATATTTATTTGGAAAGTTTTATATAGTGCGAACATGACCCTCGTGAGTATCAGAGCGCTTTACAATTGTTCAGAGAACACAGGCAAATAGCATCAATGATATCAAAGTGGATAACTTACTCAATCTTAAAATACTTTGAAAAATGTCATTTTTTGAGGTACGTTGATTAGACTTTGCAGGGGGTAAACACGAATCAAACTGTCCTCATTTTCCCTCCAATTAGTCAATATCTGCCATCCTTCCCTATCACCCTCTAGGCATTCCCTTCTCCTTCCAAGCCGTAGTTATGATCTACACTTTTACATTGAGAGTGAGGAGCCGATGTTGTGCTGACTGGGGCTCTGTGAGAGTCACGTGTCACAGGGCATGCACTGGCAAGGAAGAGAGTGGTTGGTGGCCCAAGATTGCCACCCACATCTCACCACCTCCCACCAGTGTGTGGATTCCCAGGGAAGGTGGCAGATCACCATCCATCAGACCTCAGGCTTCAGGACCTGGTGCTACATCGCTCTCACAGAGCAATGAATTTTCAGGTTTCAAAACCCATTTTCCGAGTAAAGCTTGCTACAGAAACCTTACATACCAATTCCTCACCCCATAGTGCAAGATGAAGATATTTGTGCTGCAGAATGTAGCACACATAGAAAGAGGAAGTAATGAGGAGCAATAAAGATGTTTCTCCTTGCTACGCCTCAACTGGGGAGGCATAGCAACTTGACGCATTCCCGGGTCTACCACTAATGGTAAATCTGGAATGCACCAAATTCAAATTCCTCCCTGGGGTAGAGTAGCACAACGCAGCGATTTATGCTGCATTGCGTTACTTTAGAATTATGAAGCCACGCAAGGTGGCCTTGCATGGCTTGATAAATCAAACTTAAGAATTGTGTCGCTCTTGCACCCCATTACGTGGAGCAGGGGCAACACAATTCTTTCATTAATATGCCCCAATGTATATACCAGCAAAGTATGTGTTTTTCTGAGTATGCAAGTATGTACATATATCCATGCAACTATGTACTTGATGACGTAAATACAGAAAATGATTGTATTCTAGTACAAAAGTTGCAATCTAGCCTTACACATGCCTTCCTTATTTTTATCGTACTGTCATAATTTGGGTGTTTTGTCTGTACCTAGTCTTTTATTACTTGCAAACTCACAGCCATAAATAAGGATTTTTTTAAACAATACTAGCATATGAATGGAAAGGAAGGTCATAAAATATTCACAAAACACTGACACCATTTCCAAAGTAACAAAGTGTACCTTTTAATGTGCTAAAATATAAAAATATGCATGGCATGAAAATAACGGTATGTGAAAATTCTAACTTGAAGTGAAAATATGGTGCATAATTTAAAAAAGCTACCAATTACTAATTATTACAATTTCATATAAAAAACTATATTATCTCACAGCAAAACAATTCTGTGGGTCTGGTACCTAATGCATTTATTTGCATGTCTCTTTGTGGTCACATCACTTTGGCCTATTTTGCATTGTTCTTGCCAAGGCATGTGGAGCCAGATCCTAGGAATGCTGGGAATGTCAAAAGGTGTGACTTACAGAGCTACCATAGTGAACAATGCGGCGCAGTTCTCCGTGATGCATTAGCAGTGCAGGAACATGGCCTTTTTTCATTATCCTCAAGTCCCCTGCCAGATCAAAGTGCTGACCAATACTTCCAAAGTGCGTGGTGCCACTCTTCATCTCAGAGCTGTGTCCAGGACTTTGAAGGCACATTGTGCTTGTATTTTGGGCAACTATTCAGGGCTCTGGTAAGCCCCTTTAGTGGCGCTAGTTCTTTGCTAATCTTGTGAAATCCCTTGGGGATGTTTTTCAGGGACTTATTGATCCCACGCAGGTTGGTATTAATTTGCCTGAGGCTGCTGTTCATCCCTTTCAGATTAACGTTCATCTGGGCCTGTGCGCGCAGGTGTTTTTCCTGCGCATCCAGCATGCACCGCTCCAGTTCCTTGAACGCCTGCAGCAGCACGGTCCATGGCTCCTGTGGTGGTGGGGCGTCAGCCTGTGAGCTGGTTTGGCCTCTGGGGGGCAGTAGATGAGACTGTGGGTCATCAGCATGGCCAGTTGTCCCATCAGGGTCCTCTCTGGGAACTGTCATCAGTTGAAGAGTGATTAGTCCTTCGTCAACTTCATCCTCATTGTAGGAGGGAGCAGGTATCTCAACTGTTGGAATAAAAAAAATGCATATTGTGATTTGGAAAACAGATAACAGATATTCAGATAAGCTGCTGTAATAATCTAATGCACTAGTTATGCCAATCACGTTGTACTAACTCCCAGCAATTAGGTCCTATCTCACAGGAGGTTCAGCTGCCCAGCTAATAGAACTCATAGTTGCCCGTGACACCCACAACTTGAGACTTGAACACATGACCATTTATCATGATTTGATTGTCTGGGTTGACAATGGAATGGAACAATGTTAGTAAGCGATATGAGCATTTCATTGCAATAAGACACTGCAATTGGAAGCGTCTAGGACAGGGTTTACCAAAGTCGGTCCTGGAGGTCCAGATCCATGCCAGATTTTTAAGATAACTACATTTATCTAAATGGGGATATGCTAAAAATCTGTCATGGATCCGACCCTCAAGGACAGACTTTGGAAAACCCTGGTCTAGGACTTTACTTGTAATTTATAGTTGCAAGATCTGCTTGCATCCCAGAAGGGACCAAATTGCCTCACATATACACTGCATATGGAATAGTACCACCTTCCAGGTACACCTGGAGCAGAGCGGGACCGTTTGCCATAGGACAAAAAAGGGCCCTCCCCAATGCATGTGTGAGGGTCCACCTGTACTGTAGACAGCGCAGCAGGATTACTATCCCGATTTTGTTGTGAAGGAAGGTATCCCCCATAGGTAGGTGCAGTTTGTAACTGAATTGACATGAAGGAGGATGCCTGGGGTGTTCCCGCCCAAGATGTGTAACATAGTAGGAGGTGAATAGGGAGCCTCCTGTGTTGCGGGGATATTTGCCCCAGCCGTTCATGGGTAACAATACATCATTTTCACACAGGTTGACACTAAAGCAGTATAAGCGCATCCTTAAACTGTAAAAGATAAACATACATTTCATAAAGCATTGGTAACTGAATACGCCATATTTACCTATTTGTAACAGTGGCCCAATTCTACCCTACACATGGAACCCCTCTCTCTCTTTGCCGGTCTCAGGTGATGGGTGTACACAGGGGCGTAACACAGGCCCCGCAGCCCCCCCTCGGTGCAGGGGGGCCCCCTAAGCACAGCACTCTGGCTCAGAGATCCTGTTTGAACCCAGAGGGGGCCCCTCCACGTGCCTTACAGAGAGACCCACTCAAGTTTTGTTACGCCAGTGGGTGCCCAGTAACTATTCGATATTCTGGGGGGAATAGAATTTCTTTCCGTATTTAATATTATTATGGGGCAGTATTTATAGATACTTGAATCTCTGACCATTTTGGGTCAGTTACACCAATGACAGTCTGCGGAGTTTCAGTCAGTACTAATGAAATCGGCACACAAAATGGATGTCTATATGTCATGGGCCTGATGAATTGACCTAAAAGATAATGAGAGACCGAGAGAGAGAGAGAGAGAGAGAGAGAGAGAGAGAGAGAGAGAGAGAGAGAGAGAGAGAGAGAGAGAGAGAGAGAGAGAGAGAGAGAGAGAGAGAGAGAGAGAGAGAGAGAGAGAGAGAGAGAGAGAGAGAGAGCGAGAGAGTGGCAGAAAGAGAGAACGCTAGTGGATTATTGCTAGACGAAAACACAAAAGAGATGAAGGAAATCAAAAGAGACAACAGAGGGGCATATTTACAAGGGATTGCGCCAAAGGAAGGTCACTTTTACCGACATTCCTGTGGCGTAATGCCCTGGTCTATATTCCACTTTTTGTGGCAAAACGCCGCTTTGCAAATATGGTACACTTTCACGCAGTTGTCTGCCTGAAAGCTGCGCGCAATGGGTGTTGCTGTAGGTGTTCCACCGCAACACCCATTGCTTTTCAATGCTGCCCCAGATTTACAAGGATGTGTAAATCTGAGGCAGTGCCAAAAACGAATGCCATGCAATAGCAGGCGTTAGAATGGTGCAAGGAGGAAAAATAATTTTATTTCTCCTCGTTTTTGCATTTTCTATATGTGCTGCAGTACACACAGAAAGAGCAAAACCTCATTAATGATTGCTTATGTGCAGGAAGGTGTCCCTTCCTGCACATAAACAATCATTAAATAATGACTTGCTTCTTCTATGTGTGCTGCCTTCTGCCGCCACATAGAAGTAACAAATCACCATTATTAATTGTTTATGTGCAGGTGGGACACCTTCCTGCACATAAACAATCATTCCCTGCAACACAGGCGCACTGGCACTTTGGCGCAATGGGTGTCTGAGTTGGTGCTAGGCAGCTATTTTTGGTCCTAGGGAAAACAGAGGGGTGAGCTGTTTTGTTGTAAATACGGCACATCCATTCTTTTTGGAAATGGCAGAGCGATGCGCTGCAAAATTTGCCACAGCTCCGTACTCATTCATTTCCTTATAAATATGCCCCAGAGAAACAGGCAGATATAGAGAAGGACATAGTAAGCAAGAGAGCAAATCCAACAATGAAAGACTGAGGCAAGGAGAGAAAAAGATAGAGAGAGGGAAACAAAAATCATCGAGAAAAAGACGATGCATAAAGAAAGAGAGGGACTGAATACAGAGAGAGAAGGAGAAAGTACGAGATAATGAAGCTAAAGAGAGAGGGGGAAAACCCAATTAGAAAGCGAGGAAGAGAGAACAAAGAAGAGACAGTGACGGAGGGGGTGGAGAGGGAGAGAGAGAAGGAGAAAATTTGAGGAAAAGGAGAGAGGCAGAGATCTATTTACAAATTCCAATACGATGCGTCAGTGACACTTATAAACGAAGCAGTTTGTTGGTTAAACACAGCAAAATGATTTTCTATTCTAATCAAATAATCAATTTCAATCCGTATGCAAAGCGTGCCCAGTTTTTGTTTCATCTTTACATCCTTGCACCTGTTTTGCTTGTAATGTTGAAAATGCAGGAGTGCTGGTACCAGAAAAATGCTAAGAAAAGCCCAGGCTTCTCATGATATAATGTCCCTTGACAGCTCATTTACTGACTGGCGAAGTTGTAAAAATAAATACAGCTGAATTGGAAAAATGCAAATGCTCCAAAGAGATGCATACAACAGAGCTACAAAAAACGAGATGTCAGTGTAGGCCCAGCACCCTGCAGTTCTTGCAGGTGTTCCTTGGACAGATAAAAACAAACGGCTTCTATAGTATATGTATGCTATACTATGCACTGGATGCCGTGCAGTGGGCAGGAAATCTTGGAATAACCCTTCTTAATTTTGTGATTGTGTAATGCTCACCACAGGCTCGCTTAGTTCTGGCACTGAAATGCTTCAATTACTTACCGGTAATCTCATTACTCTGAGTCTTCTTTCCTCGCTTCTATTCATTACGAAATTGAGGCAATCCTACCTCACCAGACACCCATACCACGTGATTTTTCATTAAATAAAAAGACCCTCCAATTCTCCTGCATATACCACGTAACCCGACACAACTCCAGTTTGGTTGGCCTGGACTACCTGGGAGGGAGGGAGGGATGTAATGAATAAAATTGCAGGAAGACGGCTCAGAGTAATGCAATTGAAGCATTACATCATCATCCCTTCCCTCGCTTCCCTTCATTACGACATTGAGATGTACAAAGCCAAACACGGCAACCAAAAAGGTCATGCACAAACTGATGTTTATTAAACACAAAAGACAAAGTTATGAACCACTATTTAGATGTCATAGTGGTCAACACCTTAGACTCAAACACCTCAGACAGTTTAATCTCCTGAACAAATCTGATAATGAGTGGCAAACGTCAATGGGAATGACCTGGTAGCTGCACTGCATATCTCAGCTATCCTAATCAAATTTATAAGAAGAGTCTTCCTGAAATCCAGACAATGCAGCCATATTTACTCCACAGAAGAGGGAGACTTGAAAAAAGATGGCAAAATCAGCTCCTGGTCTGGGAATCAATCTTAGGAGGAAAGGAGAGAAGAGGCCTCAAAATTATTCTATCATCAAAAATCAGACAAAACGGGTGCTTGAAAGATAAAGCTCCCAGCTCACTCAAAAACCTAGCCAAAGAAACAGCCAACAGAAAGAATATTTTTAGGGACAATATCCTGATATTAACGGGTGTGCAGGAGCTCAAACAGAGGATCCATCAATGCCTACCAAACCAAAGATAATTCTGCCCGCATTTATCTAACTCAGCAGTCCTACGCTTGCTATGCTCTGATCATTGAGCAGTTATGATTAATATTAAAAAGCTCACTTTAATGCATCTCGGAATAAAACCTGTCCACTAAGGCTCTTACGTAATTGGCATCTGATAAAGGAGATAGAACTAGATGCTATCTTATCAGAAACACGGCATAAAAACAGATCCTGATAGAGCGACAAATCTATGTCAGGATTGGTTGGAAAATGCAGCCGAAAATATTGCACCGGCTAAACCCCATAGGAGAAACTGGGATACTCCCTCTGAACCTTCGTTCACAGAAGACCTATGACTGCTTAAACAAGCACGTCGTAGGCAGGAAAGAAAATGGAGGCGTCATTATGAGTATTCAGAAAAAAGAGATACAAGCTTCTTTTAGCCTCATACACAAATTTGATTTTTAAAGAAAAATCCAAATATTTCACTCAGAAGATAGAAGCATCCAAAAATTCCACAAAAGAACTTTTTGCAAATGATAAACAGATATCTAAACCTCCTGAAATGGGGTTTCAGGGAATGGACCAAACCTTCTGTAATTCACTGGCTTCCTTTTTTCAAGATAAGGTCAAGTCGGTTTTTAATCTTTTTTCCTCTAATCCTTCGACTGATCACAATGACTCCCAAATTAAAAATAATGAATGTCACAGGGACTCCCAAACTATTAATAATGAATGTAACGTCTATTTAACCTCTTTTGCTGAACTTTCCCATGACCAAACTAAAACCCTTCTCTTGCAAACAAAGTCAGGATCTCCGCAGGATCCATGCCCACCGAAAACAATTAATTTAGTAGCTGGCACTATTTCGGGCCACCTAACAGAAACATTTTATCTTATGATTAAGTCAGGAAAATTTCCCAGTGTCTGTAAGATAGCTTACATTCTTCCTTTAATTAAAAGAGCTAACCTAGGTCCTTTAGATCCTGGGAACTACCGTCCCATTTCCAGACTGCCCCTTCCAGCAAAAATAATTGAAAAAGCTCTTAACTCACAGTTGACAGCCTTCATCGAGGACCAGAGCCACCTAGACCCTTACCAATTCAGATTTAGGAAACATCACAGTACAGAATTTTCATTCATAAGTGCCTCAGAATAGATTAGATTGACATTGGATGTGGGGGGTAGTGCAGTGCTGGTCCTATTGGACCTCTCAGCGGCATTTGACACTGTAAACCACCAAATCCTGCTGAATAGGCTGGAGGATATTGGGGTAAAAGATAAAGCCCTTGCTTTAGTCAAATCATTTTTGGGAAACAAAATTCAGTTTGTTGCAGCTGATAATTTCAAATCCTCTTCCTTCTCTCTCCCTTGCGGAGTCCCCCAGGGTTCGTCTCTTAGCCCGACCCTTTTTAACATCTATGTAGCCCCTTTGGCCAAACTTATTTGATCGTTTGGGTTCTCTGCAGTTACCTATGCAGATAATACCCAATTAGTGATGTCTGTATCATCTAATATTTCAGAGACATCAAAGTGTTTATACAACTGTATGCAGGAGATCGGAAAATGGATGGCCCAAAACTGCTTAAAGTTGAATTCAGGCAAGACCGAGGAACTGCTCTTTGGGAGGGTGCTCTTTGGGAAGGACCCTTCCTTTTGGTCCCAAGACTGGGGGCCACCTGAACTTGGACAACTTCCGTCACCAGCTATGAGCGTAAAAAAACTTGGAGTTATCTTTAATAATCAACTGACCTTCGAAGGGCACGTAAATACAATCACGTCTGCCTCCTTCTTTACTATGAAACTTTTACGAAAGATCTTTCCCTTCGTTCCGTGGGACCTGCAAAAAACAGTAATTTCTGCTCTGATACACTCAGAAATTGACTATGCAAATGTTCTTTCTTAAACATAGGGAAAAAAAGTCTAAATAAGCCTCCCTTTATTCCTGAAAAAGGAAACAGACCTCCTCTGCTTTAGAAAAACTAAAAACCTGGCTTTTCAATCTTTAGGAGTCTCGAAACTCTGGCCAGCCTCCTAAACTGGTACTGCCCAGTTAGCAAGCTTGCGCACCTAGACAACTTAGGGTAGTGCGTGTTTATTATACATTTTTATTTCTGTTTATTTCAAGAAGAGAAATGCTTACTAGGAGAAGGAAGAACCTTTGGAAAGATGACCCACCAAGCCTTCCATTGCTGACAAATTGTTCCAAGAACTTCTAAAATCTTTAATAGCTGCCCATTGAAGATTAAGCGTGGCTACCTTCAAACCCAATGAAGCCCCGTTCTGCAGAAACACCATCACATCAAATAAGTATGAAGAAGTAGGCCCCACACCCTATCACTGACACCCCTAATTGAAGGAACGCCAGTGCGACAAGTACGAGTTATTAGTAGACGAGCGGCTAGCAGCCTGCAGAGTCGGAGTCAAACTAGCCAGAATCCCCTTATGCAGCAAGCCTAGCCTTTCAACTTCCAGACCGCTAACTTCATCCTAGACAGAACATCCTTCTGCAACATTGGGAACAACAGGCACTGGGATTCAGTGGTAACATCCACTCCTCCGCTTGCCTCATCTCCAATAGAAGAGGATAATAAGGAAAGTGGGGCCAAGCCGGGGAAATCAGATAACTGACGCGCTCTCCTTCAGCACTCCTTGAATTAGCAGAAAGGGAGGGAAGGTGTAAAGCAGACCCGAGGCCACCTGCAAGAGAGTGTGTCCACCACCCAAGCCAGACATTCCATTGCTCTTGAGCAAAACACCAGCACCTTGGCATACAGAGGGCTCGCAAAAAGATCTATCACCAGGACTCCCCACTGATCTGTTATCTCCACAAACATCTCCTATTGGAGAAAAAAATCCACTGACAATGGAATTGCCCTGCTGAGATTATACGACAGAGCATTGGATAGCCCCTGAATGTGAATTGCAGACACTGCCAACAGCTGGGACTCTCCTGAATGAAACATCTTACCCACAATCTTTGCTACAGAAAGAGACCCTGTCCCCCCCCGCCTGTTCACACAAGCCATTGCTATAACATTGTCCTTATCAGACCAACAGCCCCCTTCAGATACCAAGAGAAAGACTTCAGAGACAAATGGGCAGCTTCCAGTTCCCTCCAGTTTGAATACCTCCTGCCTTGAGACAGAGACCAAGAACCCCTGCTCTGTCATAACCCATCCTTGCCCTCCATGGCATTTGTTGTGATAATTCTGGGAGTGGGAAGGGAGAGAGGTATTGCTTTCAGGATATGCTCCTTTTCCAGCCACCAACCTAGGTCTCTCCTGACCTGAGGAGAGAGCCGAATCTGAATGGACAGAGGTTGACAAATGGGAGACCAAAAAGCAAGGATGTGAGCCATCAGCTTGTGCAAATGATAGCGAGCCCAGGGAACCAGAAATGCTGTCGATGCCAAATCCTCCTGAACCTGCAGCCAAAGAGCTGCCTCCTGAATGGGCCCAAAAACACAAAATGTGGGCTCGGATTTTGGCTACTCTTACGTCTGGCAAGGTGACCAACCCCAAATCTGTACGAATCCTTGTCCCAATAAACTGACAGTCTTGCTCTGACACAAGGTTGGATTTTCCCTGATTTATAAGAAAATCGTGCCCCTGCAAAATGGACAGAAGCACCCATGTGTGCTTGAGAGCCAGCAGCTTGGTGGGAGCGTGAACCAGCCAATCGTCCAGGTAGGGATAAAGGAAGATTCCTTGACGGTGAGCCAATGCCTAGGAATCCACCCACAAGAAGTTGTCGATGAATGATGGATGGTCATGGGTCAGATGTGTTTCCTACATGGGTGGGAAGCACATTGTGTTTCTTAAATACCCCTCACACACCAAAAGGGCCCTTGGTGTCATGCTTCATCATAGGGGTCTTCGCGCCCCTCTACGGAACGCGGCGTGCTACTAACCAGCGGATACGCGGGAGCACTGATGTTACCACTATGTGTAGTGGGAGAGGCGGTGAGTGGTAGGGTCAGGAGTGGATAATGAGTGAGTGTTAAAAAATACCTAGCACCTGAGGAGTAAAAAGAATTTTAATAGGCCTCGGTGACGATATTGTTAAAAAGGTGAGGTGGAGGTGTGTTGTATTAATGTACAAAACCTCCTGCGTGTGTCAACATGTTTCGAAGCGTGCTGTTTCTTCTTCAGGACTAGTACACAGATCCTTACCCTACTCACATGGACAGTGTGATACCGTCTGTACACAAGAAATACTATGTGTAGATTTAATGAATAAATGTTGCAAAATATGCCATTATGGGCAAATTGTACTGCAAAAAGGTAAATCCTTTACATCAATCTGAAAGAGAAACACAAATGTACAGATAAAAAATCAGGTAAGCAGAATTACTCCGGAAGGGAAATTCGTGACCTGCAAAAGTGATACATACAGTGTCTATTGATAGCCATTAGAATATAAGTGTTGGTGCAGTGTCCTGTAAAAAAGGATAAATACAAGACACACAAACATGTAACATAAAACCCACACTCTAGAGGGGTCAGTTCCTAATTGTGACTGCGGGGTTCATTCAAAAGGGAAAAAGTAGTCAACAAAAGACACTGATTGCATACTTGCTGTCCAGAAGCCAATGGTGTCATGAGCCTTGAGAACGGTGGGGACCCCGTGCTATTTGCACTCTGTAGGGAAAATTGCTGCATTAGGAATGCATATGGAGTCTCACACGGTGAGAGCATGAGTGGCCTCGCAGAAGGGGCAATGTTGTACTTACGTAAGTTAGGATACTACCTCGCTTGATCGTCCCCTCCGCGGCTCCGTGGTTAGTGTGAAGCCGGGAGGTACTGGTATTTATGCTACACTTAATTGCCTTAATTATTCCCGCCACTCGTGTGGTGTACGTGTGTATCTGGAGCGTCACCATTGGAAGTTTCCAGTTAAAGAGAAAACTAGTGTTTCTGGACCTGAACATATACCCGGAGGGTGGATCATTGAAAACCACAACACATTTCAAACCGACTGCTAAGAACTGTCTGTTATTATATGACAGTTTTCACCTGCGTCACCTACGAGATAATCTCCCTTACGGGCAGTTTCTCCGTCTCCGGAGAAACTGTACCAACCTAACGGACTACAAAAAACCGGTGGGAGACCAAACTCTCCCACCGGAACTATCCCGCCCCCATTGTTGACAGAGCAATGAAGAGGGCGCGGAACAATAATAGGGAAGCTCTCTTGGAAGACAAGATACCTAAGGATCCAGAGGCCAGACCCATCTGTGTGACAACCTACAACACCCATTCCAACAGGATATCAAAAATTGTGAACAAACATTGTAAAATCCTTAACTGTGGTGACCTGAACCTTGAGAAACCGCTGTTCACACACAACAGGGGCAGAAACCTGAAGGACATGCTTGTTCACACACGACCATGTGCAGGCCCAGTCACGACCATCAACAATCCGACTCTACAACCAGTCCAAGGCCACCACTCATGTGGCAACTGCAGCACTTGCCATCTTACCAAAAAAAGCAGATGGGTTCAGTTCAGGAATGGCAGCGAATGGAAGCAAAGGAAATTCACCAACTGTAATAGCCGGAACGTCATTTACATGATCACATGCTCCTGTGGTTTAGAGAATATTGGAATGATGTCACGACCAGCTAAAATCCGCATCGGTGAACATAAGAGCAATGTCCGATGTAAAAAAAGTACCACGAAAATGGCGACACACTAATTGTCTGAAACGCACACAGTAAACGACCCACAGTGGACAATCATAGAACAACTACCATCTGAGAGCGGACTCCTGGAAAAAGAACAGCGTTGGGTGTTGCATCTGGGCACCAACGTCTCTGGGCTCAACGACAATATTCCTTGGAGCCATTTCACTTGAGTAGAATAATCTCTGGGTGCCACTATGGTAACTCATTGACTGAATAGCAGCATAGTCAACTAAGCCATCTCTCTAATAGTTGGCTTTGTTTTTTTTTATTAGCTCCGTAATTCCCACAGTCACCAGGAGTACAGTAATAGTTTGACTAATATCTGCAGGTGTATTTTTGCTTCATTCTATATTTCTCATCTCCTCTCGTTTTGTCACAGAATCCATTTTTCTGTCTCTCTGGGTATTTGAAGCCCCATTCAATTTTTCTAAATACTCCCATGTTTTGTAAAAATCTTTATTTGTGCTTGTGCCTGCATGATGCGCCTGGGTGATAATCACATCAGTTCCACGAACCCCCCTCGGGTGCCTGTCACCGCGGCAACCTTTCTCACAATATTCATACATGCGCTTCTGTTTCACCCAATCAGAACCGCGCAGTTCCACACAGTCTGAGAGCGAGCGGTCTAGTCCCCCCGCTATGCGTCTTTCTAATTTCCGGGTTAACCAAACCCGAACCGCATCAACGTTTTGTCTCTTTAGCTGAAAATTTCCAATGGTGACGCTCCCGATACACACATACACCACACAAGTGGTGGGAATAATTAAGGCATTTAAGTGTAGCATAAATACCAGTACCTCCCGTCTTCACAGTAACCACGGAGCCCCAGGGGGGACGATCAAGCGGGTTAGTATCTTGACTTACGTAAGTACGGCATTGCCGCTTCTGCGAGGCCACTCCTGCTCTCACCGAGTGAGACTCCATACACATTCCTAATGCAGCAATTTTCCCTACAGAGTGCAAATAGCACGGGGTCCCCACCATTCTCAAGGCTCATGACACCATTGGCTTCTGGACAGCAAGTATGAAATCAGTTTCTTTTGTTGACTACTTTTTCCCTTTTGAATGAACCCCGCAGTCACAACTAGGAACTGACCCCTCTAGAGTGTTTGTTTTATGTTACATGTTGGTGTGTCTTGCATTTGTCCTTTTTTACAGGACACTGCACCAACACTTATATTCTAAAGGCTATCAATAGACACTGTATATATCACTTTTGCAGGTCACGAATTTCACGTCCGGAGTAATTCTGCTTACCTGATGTTTTTTTCTGTACATTTGTGTTTCTCTTTCTGATTGATATAAATGAATTACCTTTTTGTAGTACAATTTGACCATAATGGCATATTTTGCAGCAATTATTCATTAAATCTACACATAGTATTTCTTGTGTACAGACGGTATCACACTGTCCATGTGAGTAGGGTAGGGATCTGTGTACCCGTCCTGAAGAAGAAGCAGCCCGCTTCGAAACATGTTGACACACGCAGGAGGTTTTCTACATTAATACAACACACCTCCACCTCACCTTTATAACAATATCGGCACCGAGGCCTATTAAAATTATTTTTACTCCTCAGGTGCTAGGTATTTTTTAACACTCGCTCATTATCCACTCCTGCCCCTACAAGCTTTTCCAGTCACAACTTTCCAGACAAGCTTCTCCAGGTACAGCTTTCCAGACAAGATTCTCCACTCACAGCTTCTCAGACAACTATCTCCAATAACAACTATCAAGACAACTTTCTCCAGTCACAACTTTCCAGGCAAGCTTATCCAGGTCCAGCTTTCCAGACAAGCGTCTCCGGTCACAACTTTCTCCAGCCCCAGCTTTCCAGACAAGCTCCTCCAGTAACAGCTTTCCAGACAACTTTCTCCAGCCACAGCTTTCCAAACGTACTGCATGAAAGCTTGGTAACTTCCTGGGTGTTGGCATTTCTGCAACTGTACATGGTGTACAATAACACCTGCTGAAATATCTGTGCAGCAGCACATTTTCTGTCTTTTTTCAGTTTTCCCTGTCCTGAAACCCCTTCACCTAACACGTACTAAATTGGGATGAGTTCCGTGCCCCTTCTCAGGTGGTTTACTTCTGGCATTAACAGGAGTAAATATCCAACTATTTCTGCTTTCCAAAGGTGGGGTTTGCTAAGTTCCATCGAGAGGAATAACTCTTCAACCGAGGCCAGGGTGGGAGGAGATCAGAGAGGAGTTTGTTAACACTCATAAATGTACGCTTGTGAGTGTTTAAAAGCTTAGAAGGCAACTCAGTCCACTCCTCGAATTGCCAATTTCCCACCTCTTGCGTGGGATTTACTCCCATGTAATATTACATCGCCATCAGGTACAATTAAGTGTAATATGGCTTCAAACTGCAAAATCATATTTTATTCATTTCTTAAATTGGATTGAATGAAAGAATGAATAAAGTACTTTTAAGCAATAATTTACAAAAGGGCACATCGGCTCCAATAATGTTCAATAGAAGAACAAACTATTGACACAGACGAGTCTTCAAGGCACTGGGAAGGAGCTCTGGTCCGTGATAGAGAGCAGTGAAGCGGGCAACTGGTTCTACAGCCGTGTGTTAGCACGGGAAAGGTTCTGCCTCCCATAGGGTCCACCTAAGGTGAGGGACCGCACCCAAAGAACCCAGCCATTTGCAAGCGTTATTTAAAGTTCAGCTCCCTTCGTTTTGCTCTTCTCCATAAATTCTTAATTTGGAGTTCCCCAAATTGCTTGTTTAATTCTCACTTTATTTATTCTTTATATTATCCTGCTGCCAAATTAACCCACTCCTTCAACCTCCAGCTTGTATTGTATGCAGATGATACCCAGATTATTGACCCCTTTGGAGGAGTGGTGCAATAACTTCTCACAACTTCAGACAATGTATGGCAGAGGTCGCATTGTGGATGTCAGCCAACTCCCTCAAGCTAAATATAAACAAGGCTGATTTGCGTATCTTCAGTGGCCCTCACTCTATCTAGTATCTCAAGTGATTGCTAAGGTAAATGGTGCTTCGACCTCTGCAAAATCCTTGGGGATGATATTATACTGTAATCTCTCCTTCACTGCTCAAATTAATAAATTCACCAACACCTGCTCTTTCTACCTGCACTTATTGCTCCAGTTTCTTCAATTGCGTACACTGGAGCATCGTAAAACCATAATCCAGGAGGTAATTCATTCCTGACGGGACTTCTCTAATTCACTCTACCTGGGCCTTCCTATTCCCTTAAAAAACAGGCTAAAAGGGATTCAGTACAGCGCTGACAGACTTTTACTAGTCCTTCCTTTGCATAGGTCTCTCTCAGGACATCTTTGTGCACCTCACTGGATTCTGGTGCAGAAAAGTTTTGACTTGTATGGGCCATAATGCCCTCTCTGGCAAAGGGTCGAAACTTGTATGACATTCTACCCTTCTCACATTCCTTCTACTCAGGTTTCCTGGTCCCTATCTCTAGAATAAACAGGACCCATCTAGCAGGGCGATCCTTTTATCATTGCCCCACCAAGTTCTGGAATGAGTTATCAATGACTATAAGTTCTGAATCTAACTATCTGTGCTTTAGGAAAAAAATCAAGACTTGGGTTTTGGCCTTGGTGGTCTTTGTTACTGCCTTTTCCCTCTGTTTACAGTGCCTGGGCACTCTGGTTGTGTATGTGTTGGGCGGCGTAGTTATATTTCATTTCACTTCAAATTTATAAGTCCAAATAACTTTGTGCGTTGGGCATCAGGGCTTAAGTGAGATGATCATAGGAGGCCACCAAAATACACATACATTTTGGTTTGTGGTGAATTCTGACCGTGGCCACTAGAATTATGCGATTCTGTGGCCCCAGTGTTTTATGCCTAAAAATGGATTTGCCACATAATTCATCCATGTGCTGCACAATTTTCAGATGTAAAAATGAAATAAAATTGTTTCTAGCTCAAACTTATCAAAATGTACTAAACTCGCAGCACCATGTGCTGCCAAAGGTTGACAGGTGATCTTTTAGTTGATTGTTGCTGTATTTGGAGTTTAAACTGGGACTGAGATGACACCTTTGCCCAAACAGTGTTAATGTGAAGAAAATGATAAATTATGAAATAATGTTATCACAAAATGTGCTGCATTAAATTACATAATTTGCCTTTTCTTTCCATTTAATTTAATCTACTATGCTGCATAATTTGACCCTCCGCTGACTGCAGCATAATTCCAGTGGACCTGGTTATGACTCTGAAACTTGGTAACAGGTGCTTATATAATTGTTTACTTAGGTATTTTGTTTAGGATCTGTTAGGTTTTCCTTAAGGCCATTTCCTTACATTGACCTTTCAAGATGGGCACTCCGGGGATTGTATCCCAAGGACAGCAATCGTGGTGATCATTTATTGCCTCTAAATATGTTGGTGGATGGGAGCATCACAATTCAGAGAGTGGTCTGTGGCTGCGGTGAGAGCGGTAACAAGCGAAACGAGGGCCTGTTTGGTAAGTGATAAACCATAGTCACTGGCGTCAGGTCTATTGGAACAAAGTCCATTTGAAAGGACATAATAAACACAATTTTACTGTACTGTGATCCAAAAACATTTCAATTTTAAATAATGAATTTAAGTTTAAATAATGCTCATATGTTAAAGGGATAAAATAGGATATCAGTGGGAATCTATGAATACTGGCCTGTCAGGAGAACAGATGTGTTTCTGTTGCTGATCAATAAATTAGAAGCAGGCTACATTTCTCTCGGTTGCAGTATAGAACATAAATGCCAGATTCAAACATATCATGTGGATCACCAGGCAAATAAAATACATCAATGAAGCAAGATAATATTAAATATAATTTACTTATATAAAAGGCCACCCATTCACACATGTGTCTTTTACCTGACAATATCAGCTGTGATTGTTTCTAACAATTGTATTTTCAACTGACTGTGTAAGATTATTAATTTCCTCTACTTAGTATAATTGGGTTTGCGCAGTCACTGCGCGGGTGAATCTACAATGAAGCAAGTCAGTGCCACGAGGCGAAGGACATTAAGATTATAATGCCGCCAAATGTGTAAGAGAACTAACGACTATGACCTAACCTTGATAAAGAAGGAATATGAAGTACCTCTCAATACATTATTTTGTCTACAAACTACTACTCTTTTTGGGTAGGTGTAGTTGTGGTAGATTACGCTGCTAACTTGGCACAATAAGTGGCCTTTAATTCATTAATTCATTTGTTCGTTCATTCATTCAATATGTTGTGCGGTTTTGATGGACAGCAAATCAAGGGGCATATCAGCAAGGCGGGCAATAGAATTATCGCCGCTTTTGCGGCCGTTTTCGGACGAAAAGCGGCGATAATTTTATCGCCTAATTAGCAGGCTCACGCTAACGTGTGAAAACTTGCGTTAGCGTAGGTATTCCTAACGCCCAGCTTTGCATCTCTAATGAGATGCAAAATGGGCGTTCCTGACCTGACATGACAGGAGAAATGTTGCTAAGCGACATTTCTCCTATCATCAAGCCCCACGCTATGAAGCATAGCGGCAAGAAAAGTAGCGATAACCCCTGTTATCGCTACTTTCCTTTCGCCTGCTTCAGGACTGACTTAGCCATGATATCCTACGGAAGGTGGATATCATGGCTAAGATTGTGAGTCCCTATCATCAAACTAACGCCACATTGCGTGAGATTATCGCTGGGTTTCCAGCGATAATCTCACGTTAGGCAGTTAGCGTGAGGATTTTTATCGCTCTTGAGATAAGCGTTGCTAATAGCACGTATCTCAGCGATAAAAATCCACGCTAGCCGCCGATAATTATCCTAGCGCTAAGTGCGCTTAGCGATAATTATCGCCGGTTGTTGCTGATATACCCCCAAGTTACCTTAGAGAAAGATTCCTTGATAATGGGTATCACAGTTTACACCGATTGTCACTATTTCATCTTCAAGATTACACTATGAACCTTTGTATCTGGTTCATCTTTCTTGGGTAATTTTTTAATATGCATTCAAGACCTCGGGCCCTATTCACAAAAACAGTCGCAAAAGTACGAGCCGAGATCTCTGCTCCCACCTGAATCTACCTTTCTGACTTTTTTCTTTTTACTAACATCCCCACCAGCAGGGTTGGAAAGCTGCGCTACGCGTGAGATTCTAGGCATAAAACTGGGATGGTCAAATGACTTTTCCAGTGGGCTTCTATTATTGCTGTGCAGAGGTCTTCATACTGGTGAGCTCTGGACAGGGGGGATAGCATCCCTGTGCAAATAAATATTTATAGAGTGGTGTAAATATTTTTCTCCATGGGGAAAGCCCTTTGCCCGCACCCCCTCACCAACTAATCCCAGGGTGGAAAATGGTTGGATTAGACTAGCTTGGGAATTCCCACAAATGTACATGGTTGTGGTGTTGCCAAACTTCCAGGCATTCCCTGCATTGGATTACACAATTTACACCCCTTGACTGGGATTTACAACTGCAGACATCTCCGCACTGAGGGCAAAGACCCCTTTCCTAATAAATGGTTTTACACGTGCTTGGACGAATGCATGTGTCTCTTTATAGGGGAGTATGACAGTTTGACAGAATGCCAACAGCACAATGTCACACACCATTGTGCAGTCACTGCACATCCACAACCGAACATTTCAAATGATAGTGGTGTAGCTAGACCTATTGCCACCCGGGTCAGTCCCTGAGTTTGCTACCGTGCAGGTAGGCTTTAGGGAGGTCAATAGACTACTTGTTCCGGGGGAGGGGGTGGTGGTGGTTGACGGATGACTTGTTCTCGGGGTGGGTGTCGACAGACGACTTGTTCACTTCCGCCGCCCCCCAAAAGAGTGCCGCACCCTTGGTCTACCCCCTCTCCCCCACCCCCCAACTACGTCACTGTTTGAGGGACATGAACACAGATTGTGGTGGCACTCAGACAAAGCAGAACAGAATATTCCACGTGCACCCCTTATAAAGGTCCCTTTAATAAAGTTAGCTAGCATTGTTGTAGTTGCAGTCCTTTCATGTTTCGTTTCGTTTTTCAATCTTCAGTAAGTAGTAAAATACTGATACCTTGTCGACAAGGATATCTCGTTTTATTTAAATAGTACTGTTCAATTAATCAATTGTGTCTTCATTTGAGGTCTTAAAAAGAACTTAACCTCGTTAAACCGTGTGGGATTTTACTACCTATATTCCCCCTTAGAATATGCCTAATTGGTCACAAGACTCACTGAACGTTTTGAGAGTTTAATTGGGCCAACAATTAACATCGTAGCCTTAGAGGTGATGGATCAATGCTGTATGTGACTGGTTGATATGGAGATCGAAACTGAAACCGGATATAACAAATGAAGAACAGCTATCCATTCCATTGGCACCTATTCCACTGGTGTAAGTTTATTAGCATCACAAGTCATGATGCAAATTGATCAAAATAAACCTAGCTATGCACTTCTATTGCTTATGAAGTATTTGTTTTAGAGATTCATTGGTGTGGGTCGAATGTAATGTGTGAGAAATGTACTTCTAGAGCACACTGTGTACGCTAGAATGGGCAAGTTTGTCAGGGACAAAGACACAAGTTATTTAAATGTTAGTTTAAAAAAAATAACTTTAAACACTTAGGATTTTGGACAAATGCACTCGTATTGGGAAATATAGTTCAAAACACTCTGAAAAGGCTTCAAGTGTTTGCACAGCAGAAGTTCAGTTCGTGTGCAGATGGGAAGATTTTTGATTGGCCAGCTGGAAAATTTGAGAAAGAAAACAACAGCAAATAAGAACACTGATATGTAATGGTGCTGGTGGGGTTGGGATACGGAGTCAACCTTTTAAGTGAAAGAATTGTGGAGAAACAAAAAAGTGCATTTCATTCTGTCCTCCATTTAGAGATGATTGGACTTTAGAAGGGAAATTCATACACACAACAATAATACGAGGCGATAGTTTCCATTCTGTTAGCTTATCAATTATCATGCAGCCTATTACAAACCTAACATTTTGTGGTCACGAGAGGTAAGTATGATGCGCTTGAATGGTAAACCGATGAATTAACTGGGTCAAACGAAACGGAGGTTCGGTTATTTTTAAGACAATAGTGGAGGCCCATTTTCTCCTCCTTCCCCATCTGATGGAAACATCAGAATATAAAAGGGAGTGGACCACCACTTTATTTGACAAGTTAGAAAATATAATGGAACCATATTTTCAAGCAAATTAATTTTCTGTAGGGCCTTTGTTTCAGTATCACAAAATCTCACATTACTGTTATGAAAACACACACCATTCAGTGTTGCTTACTGCATCTCTTGTAAAAAGCGTGCTGTTGTCTGGTACAAGAGAAACAAGATGCTTATATGTACATTTTTTGCCCATCAGTCGAGCTTTAGGATGCCATTATTTTCCTTACTGATTCTTTTCTATGTTTCCTCATTGTAAATCAGTGATGGCTGGTAATTTTAGCAGGGAGAGGGAGGATGTGACACACGCACACATACACACTGACACACCCATGCATTCACAAACGTGTGCGCGCGCACACACACATTCACAACACTCACTACCAAATATTCATTCATCAAGCATGCAAGCATGCACCAAAAACTAATTTAAAAAAATCACACTTACCTGCACCTCTGCCTCTGAGAAGTCAGGAGGGTTGGGACTGCTGCCTTCCCTCCCTTGTCACAGAGTGGTATGGGCTCAGTGAGATTTGCTGACCCCGCCCTGTGATGAGGTGTTAGTGATTGACACTAAGTTCTTGGCACTTCAGGGCTTAAAACTGAGGCACCCAGGTCTGAGGCACCCAGTGGCACTCCCTCTCATCACAAGGGGCAGGGCCTTCATCACAAGGGGGGGGGGCCTTGAGATGCTTTGGCAGGTTGAAGAGGTCACGTGCACAGGATCTGTGACATCTTCAGCCCAGCAAAGTTCAGCTCATGCAGCCAGGAGCCTGCACATTTAGTGCTTGTCTCGATCCTGTCTGCCTGGCCTGAAAATAAAGAGTGTCTGCCAGGCTGACTTTTAGCCTGACAGACACTCTTCTTGATGGGCAAAAGGTGAGTGGGCATGGTCCCTCAGCCCCTATGGACGGGCTGCAACTGTTGTAAATGGTGATTTGAGGGAAAGAAAAAAAGAGAAATGTTGGCAATGCTTATATATTTCGGATAACCATAATACATTTTCATAACCCCTTTAATACTAAGGAAGTGTTTGACACTCTGAGGCTGATTTTCAAAGGTAGTGAATCAGGTATGTCGACTACAACATGCCTACTTGAAACTCATACATGTGTGCAGATTGTGATTTCTAAGTATTCCCTGTTATTGCTGAGCAACAAATGCTTAACATTTATCTGTATATTAGTATGATCTTCATATACATTGATGGATTCTGCCTATGTTTCTAAGTCCACGAGTATGCACACATACAGTTTGAAAAGTTCAGCAGTCTCAGTTATTATTTAAGACACTGCTTTCTCTTGAGCTAATGATCATTTTACATTAATAGAGTTGCTTTCTACATAGTTATTGACAAACTTAGTGTGAGTGATGCACTTTCCACAATATTTTTTCTGGTGTATGACAGATCTATATGCATCTAGGTTATCTGCACCAAAAACTGAGGGAAGTGCATGGCACACTATTTGTGAAAATCCACTAAGTTAGTACTTCATTGCATGTCATTTCTCTGAGCACTTTAAAAAAAAATTTCACTGTAGGAATCTCAGTGAAATGTTTCATGTTTGCATGTTTAATGTACAGTCAAAATCAAATCAAAATTCAGCTTTATTCGATTTTACAAACATGAAAATCATAAAAGCGCAGGTTAAAAAGGATTACATTTTGCTATAGTTACACAGTTTAAGAACAAACAGAATAAATCCATAAAAACAAGGGCAACATAGCTATAGGTCATCACATTGTATTCCTATATCTAATAACAGACTTTAAAAAAGAAGAAACTACCATTATAATCAATTGATTTTCTAAAAGCTGTAGCTTCAATAAAGCTGTTCTGCATTGTCTTAGGCCCATTCGCCTCAAAATCCGTTTTAAAAACCTTTTCATGGGAAGTGTATAAAATTTACAAAATAAAACACTGTGCAGCGTTGTTTGAATGGAAATATCATCACACGGGCATGGGAGTAAATTTCTCGACCAGTCATTAACATCTGGGAACGTAATCATTCTGTGGAAGATCCCATAACGAAAACGGTTTAGAAGCATACGACTAAAGCTTCCCTGGATCTGTACCAAATATGGTTGTATACCCCGACAAATTGTCATTAGTTGGTTCTCCATAACAGTTTTTTTATCTTTCTCTCTAAGCCATCGCTTATTCTCCAGATAGGTCAGGCAAACAGTTTTCAAAGTTTTTCTAGAGATTGTTTCCATGATCTCTGGCGTTTCAAAATATTCCAGATGGCCAATTTCGTTCGCCATTTTCTTAATATAACTGAGCCATGGAACATTAGCCACCTTCTCTAGTTTATGACAATCTACAATTACATCACAATTAAAACCAGTCTCAGTTGATGCCCACACCTTATGCCAGAGTAAAAAAGGATTCAAATTAATAATATCAGCGTTGGATATGTTCAACATCTACAAATCCCCAAATGCCTGCCCCATATATTGCTGTAGATATACATCTAGCTTTATAGATAGCTAATAGCTCAGGGACAGGTCTACAACCTAATTTCCTTGAAAAGTTAATTACCGCGCCAATGGCTCTAGTGAACATAAATTTTCTTGCCTGCATAGTCGCATACCAGGACCCAGTCCGATCAAAAAAGTAATCCCCAGATAAGAGAACTTATCCGTACTTTCAGCAATGGTATTGTTAATAAAAATATCAAATTATTTCCTTATTTTTCCCCCACAGCTCATAGTAAATGTTTTACTGATATTTACTTTTAAACCCCTCTCTTGCATATAATTAACAAAGTTGGTAACTGTTCGTGGTAACCCTATTTGCGTCCGCGCCATGATGACTGCATCGTCCGCATAGAGTAGGATGAGGACTGGATTATTCGTAATAATCGGGTAGTCCTGTCGATGTTCAATCAAATATTGGCCCAGGCTGTTTATATATAAAGAGAAAAGGAAAGGGGCTAGTATACAACCTGGCCCCTGCCTCCTTATACAATTCCTTGATAAATAAAAGCAAGGATGGCTCAACTTCCATATCTTTAAGAACTCTCCACAGCTTTTCATGATTTACACAGTCGAACGCTGAACTCAAATCAACGAATGACAAGAAGAGTTTTCCCTCCTTTACAACTGTAGATTTGCTTATGATCAGAGTTAAATTCAACCATACCGAGCCCTGCTCGGAATCCATATTGTAAGCTAGATAGCACGCCTGTCTCTTCAGCCCAGGATTGTAGTCTGTTAAGAATCACCATCCCTACTACTTTCAGGAGGGAGTCTAACAAGGAAATTGGACGATAACACCTTGGTTCATTTCTGTCCCCCTTTTTAGGTCTCGCCTGGCGTAAGACTGCGCAGACATGCGCAGTCTCGCTAGCGAGATATAACGTTTTGGTTAGATTTCTCTAGTGGACTTTAAGCCCTGCCCCACCTTTCCATTGGCTGGCGTCACCGTTTATGCTAAACGGTGGCCAGCCATTGGAAAGGAGCGTCTCGTGACGTACACTTTTCACTTTTAGAGCCGTCCCAGTTGGACTGGCTGCCCCGACTTACTGCTGGCGTAAAAGGTTTTCTTATCTTTATGGGGCCAAACACATGGCCCCATAAAGATAAGAAACCAGTCATGCGAGCCAGTCCAACTAGGACGGTTCTAAAAGGTCTCTTGTGCTCGCGCTCTCTCTCTCTCCCGCGCTCCCTCCCTGTGGTGCTCACACTCTACCCTCTCTTGCAGGCGCTTCCCTGCGCAGGCAGTTCTCGGCTCAGGAGTGTCTTGGCTGCCCCGTGCCGTACTCCACACCGGCCCAGAGCTTCTACCCGCCTCGTCTACAGGGAACAAGTTGCATTCACGTTCAACTTAACAGTTCAGTCCTCCACCAACAGAGGTCGGTGTTTCCAAACACTGCACCTATTTCTCGTGTGTCCTTTCCGGCTTGCTGTAGGCCGGGGAGCATTATCAGCAGCGGACCGGAAGAAGGGGGCCCTTTTTCCCTGTAGACGCAGCCATGGTGAGAAGGATTCGCTGTGTTTGTGCTTTGAAACGTTGTTTTAATCTGAGCCCATCCTGTCCTTGGAGGGACGCTGCTTGCCCCTTGACCGACCAGGGCTGACGAGCGCGAGAAGAGGAGTCCCCACCTGCCGATCATAGTGCAATATTTGGTCAGAGAGGGATGTTAGAGTCCGAACTTTGGAGGGCAGTTGTCGGGTGCTTTTGGGACCAGTACGGATCGAGACCGGTTATGGGTTCCTCCGCCGCCTTCTCCTCAGTCAGGCGTGGTTCTCGCCTGCTTGCACGCAATGTGCATGCCTCAGGGTAGTGAATCACCCAAAAATTGCGAGGGACGTACTTGCCACTGATGTGCCGAAGAGCATGGGTTCAAGCAGCTCATAGCCAGCATGTTTGAGGTGACAGCAGTTTGTCTCTGTGCATGTGAGTGAGTGGCAAATGCAGAAAGCCCAGTAAGTCATTGCAGTTTCTCATTATTTTTTTCTCTTGTTTGAGAACTGCAGTTTCGCTTTGCTAAATGCCCCAGAGTGCAAGGGTGTAAAACAAATTGCGTGATCACACCATGCACGTGTCAACTTGAAAGCGACATAACCAAGCGTGCTGGTCTCTATTCACACATTCTTCGTTGTTCGTCTTGGGTTTTACCCAGGTTGGACACCCCCGGAAGTGAGTGCTTATAATTGCAGTACCCTGGTTTCTCATGGCATCATCCCATTAACAAGCATTGAAAATGCAATAGGCCTCGCCTTTTAATAAGTTAAAGCTTTTTGCTTTGCTAAATAATACCATTAGCAAAGCAAATGGCTTTAACTTAATAAAAGGCGAGGCCTATTGCATTTTCAATGCTTGTTAAAAATGGGGATCACTATAGCATCCGACCATGTGGGGATAAAGCCATGACGGCTGCAAGTATTTAAGACATTAGTTAGGAGTGGGACCCATAGTTCGATGTTAGTTTTATACACGTCCACAGGGATGCCGTCCGGCCCTGGTGCTTTACCAGAAGCACTCTCTTTTATGGCCCTGGTAACCTCTAAAGAAATATTAATATCTGTAGGGAATGCTAACGTCTGTGCACCATCGTTGGTCACCGTTGCTATTGAGGATGCCTCATTTTGTTCAGTGGGTTCCTCATTATAGAGATACGCATACAATTCAACCCACTTATCCTCAGTAATAGTGATGTCTAATTTATCAGTGTCCCCCTTTGTAAAAAACGGAGCATTTACCGCTTCCCAGAAGCCATTATTGTCTTTTCTTACACATGCCTGGTGTAGCGTCTCCCATGCTTCTAATCTCAATTGTATCTTGCGTTTTTTAAAGCATGTCGATAAATAGTTCTAGCCTGTCTTATTTCCTCCCTAGATCTATTTGCGCTATGCAATGCCTTCTTCAGGAGGGTGTGGGCCTTGCTACAATCTTTATCAAACCATCCCTGTGGCTTATGCAGACCCTGTTTCTGCTCCCTCGTTAGTAACTTCCGGACCTCGCCTGAGATATTGAAGAAAGCATTTAAAACCTCTTCATCGTCCCTTCCCTCAGACAAACAGGTTTCAAATTCATCACTAGTCCTGTTTATCAGGTTATAAATAAAAACCACGGGATCCACATTTGCCCACTTTAGGGAATACCCGTTAATACTAGCGAGATTGATCTTAAAATCATAGTTTAACTCCTCTTGATTATTAGTTCTATCTGTCCTCTCCAAGTTAAGAACCATGCTGATTGGGTAATGATCACACATTATAATATCATGTGTTAAAAAGGAGCGGACGTTGCTTAAATATCTATTTGAGACTAGGATATAGTCAATAATAGAATTACATCCCCTACCATTAAAGGTGGGCTTAAAAGGTATTGTGGGAGTACATATTTCGTTGGCATATCCCAGGTCAAACTGAAACAAAATATAATTTAGCAGATTCCCCTGTACAAGATGGGAAAAATGGGACATTATATCTTCTTTATCTTTACCTAGGCCACATATACCCCATTGACTGTGCTGGCACAGAAAACAGTTAAAATCACCACCCCAGATAATACACATATCACCAGACATTTCATCTTCCAAGTTACCTAGAGTGTGACGTAGGTTCGAAAGCACACTCATAGTCTGAGATTTAGGGATGTTATTATAAAAATTGATTAACACTGTACCATGTCATGTCCACCTGTCTTGTTCATTAATAGGATCTGATAGTAATCAGACTCAGTTATATGTTTGTGTTCATTACCCCCGCCGTATTTGAAAGATATATACATAGGCCCCCTTTGCTACGCCCATGCTCGCTACTGACTGCCGGTGTAAGGAAAGTTCTAAAACCAATAATATGGTTTTCCTTAACTGACCACGTTTCTTGTAAACAAATTATAGAAAAAAGATCTACAAACGTTAACCACTCAGGGTTATTCACTTTGGTGGACAAACCCGCAATGTTCCAGAACAGTATTTAAAATACCTCGTTGATATATTCCTTCCCATGTCCCCCTCCTGGCTCACAGGGACACACATCTCCATTGAAGTCGCCCCCATCCATGATAGATGTTACTACGGAATCAGAGCTGGAATCAGAATTGCCCACTGAATTAAAACGATTATCGGTCAAATCCTTGCCCTCAATAGTATGTGCTAAAAACCGATTACGATCTCTCCTACTCTCACATTGGAAGATTTGACCACTACCCAACTCATGTGAGGAAATACCTGAGGGCAATGGGGATTCCAGCCTCACTCGGTCAACCCTCCCCCCGTAGATTGCATTCTTGGTCAATCTATATCTTCCAGAGTGGATAGCAGATCGAAACGGTTGTGGAGCGGGACATTGCATAATCTCTTACTTCCAGCATTCGGATCCCTTACATGGTTTTTAAGATTATTCACAACAGGGGGCAAATAGAATGCACCTAGAGGTAAAACATTGATTCCAGTATAATTGAAACATTTGTTCCCTGTCCTTGTAAGTACTGCATGCACTAACATAGGATCACTGAAAGTTAAGACAATACAATCTCCCTGGAGGGTTTTCGGGCCCTTACCCACCCAAGAAACCCGTCTGACCATTTTAAAGTTCTCAAATAAGGAGCCAGTAAGACCAGTTTTTTTACCTAGCCAGTGAAGAGATTTATTTCGAAGACCCTCCCATGTTTCGTGCTCCACTACGTGCAGGGAGGGGGCATTGGCTAGTATTACTACATATGGTGTAGCCGCCGGTGGTAGATCAAGATATGTAAAAACTGAGCTCTCAGGGGAAGGCGTTGGCTCAATTTGACATCCCCCTGATCTACTATTAGGTCCATTCTGCTCTGCTATAAGCTTATTGTGGTCATTATAAGTTTGCAAATTATTGTCAGAGGGAGTAGGTCTTTGGGAGGGCATACAGGTAACATCATGCACAGTGTCTAGCTTAGAGCTATCCACAGTTTTGGTCCTGACAGGGTAAATCCCTGTCTGAAGGATTGGGAGTGTGCCTCGGGAGTCGTTATCATTATGTGAGGTATTCACCCTCCCTACAGTGGCTCTGTTATCTCCTCTCAGGCAAGGGGTTTGGCCTACAGTATGCACCTTCACACTGGCTCTCCCAACACTGGCAGAGCCACTCGGTCCCGCTATTTTAGAGTGATTACCCAAATTTTTCCTTTTTTTGGGAAGTGACTTTTTACCCCGAGTTGCAGGGGTTTTCCCAGCATGATCAACTACTAGTGTACCCTCCCTAACGTCAGGATTCTTACAACGTTTCGGGGGTGGTTGGGGGTCCTCTTCTGAGTCACTCACATATAAGAGATCTGAAGTCTACTGAATATACCCATTTTGTGCTCCCTGTGCAATTTGCCCCCCACACGTAAGTGTAGCAGAGTTAATAGGTGAGCTCACACCGGTGTTACTTTCCACGCACATGCCCAACCGTCCTTGAATAAGAGTCTCTTCCACTGTATGAATTTGCTCCTCGATGGCCCCCATAGCACCAGTCAAATAAGTCAATAGTGATTTTTGACCTCCCAATTTTCCAGCTGTGATGAGAGTGTGGTCCGTTTTTCTTTTACCCATAACTTTGCAATAGCTTTCGCAGTCAAAATAAGGAACAAGAAGCCCACAACATACGTAGATGTCGATAGGTAAAGACGAACCCACCTTAGGGGGGTGGCCCAGCCCGGCCTCTATCGGTTACTGAGGGGCTAAGACAGGCCCGTCTTGGCTCGGTCTTCTCCCGGGCTGAGCCCGGGCACGCCCTGCACGCGTCCCGCGCTGCGGGACCGCTTACAGGTTCTTATGGCGTCTCTCCCCCTCCAGGGGTCGTCCACAAAGTGCAGCGTGCGTTAGGGATCAGGGTTCAGGGACAGCAGCAAAGTCCAGCAGCCTTCGGTCTCCTGCGCCGGGGGGCCGCTTACAGGTTCTTATGGCGTCTCTCCCCCTCCAGAGGTCGTCCACAAAGTGCAGCGTGCGTTAGGGATCAGGGTTCAGGGACAGCAGCAAAGTCCAGCAGCCTTCGGTCTCCCTGATTTGGAGGGAAGTGCGGCAGCGCACAAACATGAATTATTAACAATGATGGTATGGGAAGCTCAAGCTTGTCCTGTCCTATCATGCCCCGAAACTCTGGAACCCTCTCCCTCTCTCAATCCGCAAAGAAACCAAACATTTGTCATTCAGAAAACAACTTAAGACCTGGCTTTTTCCGTAATTTCCATCACCTCCTTCACGCTCTCCACAGCGCTGGGATGCCTCCGGGTAGCCATGCGCTATATAAGAATATCTTCATTCATTCATTAGGTTGCCTTCTTCAGGAAATGGCTTTGCTTTTTGTACCACTGGATCCTTCATAAGGAAACCGCGGGTTCCTAGGAGCGCGGTACAAAAACAAGTCCGGTCGGCAATCAGTCTGAACCCGACTTGCGGGGGCGGCCTGTCTTTATGTCAATCCACATATCTATAATTCACTGCACCTGAATAGGTGCTCGAAAACTACTGCGGGACGTGAAATAGCTTATAGTTTAATGTACAGTATATAGCTATAGGTGGAAGGGCGTGCCCCTTATGAGTGAACTGTGGGAATGCTACAGGAAAATCTCACCCTCACATAGGTGTTCCAATCCCCTATGTGGCTCTGTTTATCTGCACCTCTCCCTGCAGCTCTGTAGATCTTGTTTTGGATTCATAACATGGGATTAGCATAAGCCTTAGAGGCAACTATAATTGTGCATGTTGAAAGTTATATGGTGCACTGTTTAAAAATCACTAATGTTTGGGGTGGAAGTTAGCTTTTAAGTTAAACAAAGTAAAGTCTAAGCACATCTGATTTGGATTGAAGAGAAATACTTGAAAGTAAGTTGTGGCTTAAAGCTAAAGCCTATTCCCAAAAAATTGAGAGAAAGGCTAAAGCTGCTGTTGACAATAGATTATCCATGGGTGGATATTTGGCCATGTAGAAATTGAAAATAGTGCAAAGCAGTGATGTACACAAATTCCATGTAACAAGGATGTTAACAAGGTGTGGATGTTTATTTCTATAACTTTTCTGCAGATTTTGATGCATTGCAGATTCTAGAATAATTACAGTGGAGGGGTGTCCCACTTAGACGTGGTATATCTGTAAGGTTGTATACTACTGTGCCCATCTTAGTCCGGTCTGTGTTGTGTTTTATTAAACTATGGAGGGTTGTCCATAGGGCCTCACAGAAGGTGTCTTTTCAGTGGAAAACGTATACCTTTCAATCTCTAGATTTAAAATTGCGGGTCATGTGAATTCTTTAAGTGGGTAATCCCATTAATGTGAATAGAATATTGTCCACAGGTGTAGCGTGCTGAATTATCTCAAGTCCACAAACCCTATAGGTCGGTGTCATAAAGATTGCCTGATATAATCAGTGATGTTATCAATGATGTTGTTCATGATGTCATCAATCATGTCATTAATGATGACATTTAACATGTCATGAGTGATGTAATATGTGAGGTCATAAGCAGTGCATGGTGGGGGCATAAGTTATAGTTAGCCCAGTGAATTATAAATGGTGAATTTCAGTGCTTTTTTTTGTTTTTACTGCTAGTTTTTATGTTATTTCAACACCTTTGTATGTCATTTTAACCTTTATTTTTAGGGTGAATTTCTAGGTATTTTTTAACATAAGCTAAAATGTTATACTTTACCTAACTATAAGAAAACTTCGAGCTTTGGCTTTTTTCAGTGAATTTCTAAGGTTTTTGTTTTTAACGTAAGTAAGATCTTATTAGCACACTTTTACTATGATGTCACTTTATCCTTTGTTTCATTCGGTGAATATCTGGGATTTTTATTCACACTCACCAAAGTAAATGAGCACAGATTTATGGATATGTGCAGCGGTGGGTTGGCCACAGATTTGGCCTGAGGCCAGGCCCTACAATTAACCCCTGCAAACGCCCCCCCCACTTCAGCCAGGCGACCAACCCTAAGGGTGGCCAATCTCCTGCTGTTCATAGCCTTTGCCCGTGTGTGGCGGGAGGTTGGGCATAAAGCCTGGCCTCTGGCCAGCCTCTATGTCCAGTCTCAAGCCGTGCATGTCCCAAGGCAGGGGGTTGATGACCCATGTGGGGTTGAGCGCAAGGCTTTACTACCAACCTCACACTACCCACGGCCAAAGGCTGTGCACAGCAAGGGATTTGGCATATGCGAGGGGTTGGCCAGGTCAGGACCTGCACCCAACCCACATCCGGGACCCGCTCCACAAGTATTTATTTGTTTAAATATTTTTCACATTACTGCATTACTCATGTAGGTTCGCGACCAAGTGTCACATCCTTGGTATCGCTACCAAAAAAATTCTCTTTTTTCTTTTTGGGAACCCTGAGGAGGGTCCCTCTGGGCCTTCCCCACCAATAACTTGCACGTTTTCAGGGCGTGTCTACCCTGCAAGGTCACATTTTTCTTTTTTTTACTATTTATGTACAAAGGGGAAGAGTCCCTGTTCCCTGTAATGGCAGTTGCAACATTTTGCGGCCAACAAATCACATATTTCAGTCCTGCAGGATCGGAAAGGCCAACAGGAGAAAAAGCTCTCTCATTCAATCCGAAACCATTCTCTTTTTTAAATTATGGTACCATGTGACTTCCGCAACACTTCTGAGGGACCATCTGTCCAGATATACCAATTTTTTAAGCACTTACTGACAACCCTGAGCAAATTTATTAAAAACAGCTGACCGTATTTAAATCAAATAATGAGAAGCATTCTTTTTATGTAGAGTTCTAACTTTTTGCCAGATTTGCAGTAATCCGTTCAGACGCTTTTTTCAGAATTGCTTCCCAAAATTTCCTTTGGGAATTAACATAGGAAAACAATGTTTTGTGACTGCCCCTTTTTCTCGGGCACTGCTTCACGGAACAGTCCAAAACTTTTCCAGCAAGGAGATTAGGTGAAGAAGCATGCATGCAACGCCTGGCACTTCATTAAAGAATGTTTTCCAGAGATAACAGGACATAGTATGGAGAAGAGTAAAGAAGAAATTATTGTGCATTTTTTGTGCTCTTATTAAGCCCTGACATGTGTTTTCTTTCTCATGCCACGTGAAAACTATTTGCAACTGAAAAATGTGCTGGGCATTCTTAATAACATGCATTTGCTGCTGCAGAATATTTTGTATCCTAGGGTTGTAAATATAACTAATATTACTCTCATAGATACTTAATTCATCAGCCTCTGAAGGCTAAGTCATTTTAGTCGAATATTTAACCCTGGACCATATGTTACAGAAAGATCTCATCGATGCATACTCTATTACAGTAAACCCACTGTATTATCACATGCAGTGCTTAATTTGTAAAATATTAATTTGGACGCCTTAGAGTTTTGCTCAGAAATCCACAGCCTGCACTATCGAATGCCGGGGTGCGGAATCCTAAGGTTGTGTAGTATTAATTCCACATCAAGCCTCTTTTATTCACCACAAGACAATCCAAGCCCCTTTATTTCACCCTATAGGGCCCCTTTTCACGCCTGTTTTGTTTGTCACTGTTTAACCGTGTTTCTCTTCCTCCTCCTTTCCTGTTTTTGTTAGTTTCTCTTTATTGCTCTGGGTCAAAGTCTGATAAGGGAAAATAAGTGCTAGTGCCCAAGAAGGAGTGCCGGTGGCCCCCACTGACAACCACCGGCTCAAATTAAGCACTCATCGCATGTCACGTTTTTGATGATGTACATGAGGTAAGTAAGTAAATACAATAACGTCCCCGACAATCTGCTGCTTCTCGCCAAATTTATGTAAGCAAGCCCGGGACGCCATTTTAGGGTATTCATTTTTTTACCTGTATCTCTGTGGTTGTCTTGGGTTCTGCTCCTAACACATTAATCATATGGGTATTTTTGTACTATTCAAATGACAGTTTTGATTTTCATGTGGCATTACAGCGTTATTCGCCTGCTTTCACTCTCGTATTGACGTTCTCGCCAGTGCTCCAGGGATGTGTTGCTTTCAGAATTCTTCTTTTTAAGGCATTTCATATCAGCTGTCTCATAACACACTTTCTGTTATAAGGGACTGATGTGAAGACTGACTCAGAAGTGAGGGGGACATTTTTTGAATAGCAACTTCAGGGCTCTGAGGTGTGTCAAATGTCCTTGGCAATAATCTCTCTTTGAGACCCAGCTCTCTCTGTCTTTCCGCCAACTCTCTGTGCTCTATCTTCTCTATAGACTGATTCCTATAGATTGTTAATTACCCTTGACTGGATGCATGTCTCCTGCTCAGTTTCATTGCTGCTAAAAGCAAGCCAACAACAGATAGCAGAGGCATGCTTTCATTAGTATTGAACCAACCTAATTAAAAGGAGAGACAGACACTTTCCCGCCTCACAATCTTCTCCTTAATGTATTGATTCAAATTAAAGCTATTTTGGCTGACATTACATAGCTCACATTATATGTCAGCCTGGAAATGTGACTCTACCTGTTTCGGTTCAGTGTTATTGTCACACAAGTGGGTTTGTCGTAGTCATGCTCAATCAAGAGAAGGTGTCATATTTCTTCAGGAAACACTTCTGGCCCAGCGCCTTTGGACAGTGAGCCTCACAGCACTATCTCATGAAAGGCCTGTTTTCATCAGGCGCTGGTTCAACTTTCATTTGTGCTCCACTGGGAATTGTAACCAGGGCAATTGGAATTATGCGATTCTGAGGCTGCAGCATTTTCTGCCTAATTATGGATTTGCCACACTATCCATCATCTGCTGCATAATCTACAGATTTCAGAAAAAGAATATTTAGTTTCTAGCTCAAATGGATCAAATGTTACTAAAGCCTGGCGACACATGTTCCCATATAGTGGAAGGTCCTTCCTAAAGGTTGATCTTTTCATTTCTTATAGCTATATTTGGGTATTAAATGGAAACGTATAAGTTAAAATATTTGCTGGGACAGTGCTACCATGTGTTAAAGTGACAAAATAAAGAACTAATACTATCACGAAATGTGCCACATTAAACTGTATGATTTGCCTTTTGTTGACACATAATTTAGTCAGTCCTGCCACATAATTTGGTCCTCCCTTGCCACATTATTCCAGTGGCTCTGATTATAACCCAGGCACAAAGTGTGTATCTCGGTTTTTCTTTTGCTCATGTAACCTAGTAAACATCATGTAGGCAAAAAGTACACATCCTAAATTTACACATCTGGAAATGGGGAATAACATGCACTAAACTTATCATACACTCTGAAGAGCATAATGCAGAATGGGTTGCAAATTGTGTAGTCGGCAGATACTGAACCCGATGTATTGGTATTTACCAGATGCCCAATTAGCCATTGGGGATGAAATCCTAAGAGTCACAAGTGAGTGCTTTGACATTTTCTTATTTATTAAAAGATCGTGTTCCTTAAGCGTAGAGAGATGCTTCAGGCTCCCAGAAAATGACACCCAGAAAAAAAAACTGCAAAAGTCTGGAATTTGCCGCATCACCTAAAGCTGCGTGATGTCGGGCTGGCATTAGTGGTGAGTGGTGACATGGGTGGGACCGCTTTTGTGTCGGGAACGACCCATGGTCATGAGGCACCACACTCTTTTGAGTGATGTAGACTGAAGTTTACTGATGCTATGATTAACTGGTGGGTGCTTCCACCTATGCTCTTTGTGTAACAGACATTTATGTACAAATGAGGCTAATAAACCCATGTCGAGCAACCCTGTTTTGGCCTTAAGAAAGGTAGTTAAGCAGTGGCCCTTCTGCTGAATGGTTTTTGATGATAGCCAATGCCATCTTTGTTTTGAGCTAAATACATTAGATCAGTTGTTCTCCCGAGAGGGCCGACCAAACAGTCATGTGCACTTAGCAGTGGGCAAACCACTCCTCCCCTGCCCTGCTCCGAGAGCAGAGCCTCCCCGCCCGCAAAGGAAACATAAAATGATAATAACTCAAAGTTATTATCATTTTATGTCTCCTTTAGTTTGCCCTGCTTCCGAATCAGCAGGGCGAAGGTCCTCCGCTATAGCGGAGGAGCCGCAACTGATCCCACTGCTTCTCAGAAAGGTAGTAGTAAGCTTAATAAAACTGTGTCTGTGCCCAAACACCCTTGAAAAAGAAGAAGAGTGTAGATTCATGACTTTGTCGGACTTCATCAAATCAGTTTTCCTACCAACAAAGGATACTCCCCTCGTGAAATCCAGGAGATCCAATGACTGTAAAACCGATATATACCCAAGGGTATGTAAATGGATGGGGTGTAGGCCAGAGTGTCTGGAGCTCTGGGGCAGTGCACGGCTTTAGGATATTTAGCTCTGGGGTGGCGTGTGTGGGGTGGGAGGGTAGAAGGTGGATCAATATGACAGGGGAGCTACCAGGGCAGGACATGTACTGGAGTGCGGGAATGGCTGCAATGCAGCACCAGTTCACCCGCTGTCCCACGCAGCAGCAGGAACAGCTTCCTGCTATGCAACGGGCTGCTTAGTCTTGCCATCTTTTTTAAATCATCACAAGCTTCTTACTTCATGAGGCTTATCCAATTATTTTTTATAGAAAGTCTATGAAACTGGGAGTTGGAAGTCTTTGCATCTTCATGCACCCTTCTAAGATGATGCCTTGGAACAAAGGTCAAGATCAGACCAAGGTCAAAGCATAGAACTAGTGTATACCAGCCGTCTTTACAACGATCCCATAGACTTTCTTTGGTTACCAGATCAGAGCCCTTAACTCTAAACCAGTGTCGGCCATGCCATAATGTAAATACAAATCAGATACAAGCACTCAAGAAACTGATTTCTATTTGTGATTTCGTGTTTCAAGTTTCAAAGCTTTATTCGGCAGCATGTCATAAAAGCAAGTAAACATCCTAACAATACTATAAATACTTTGTTAAAATACAATATATATATTTTTAAAAACACATTAAATCATGATGCTGGCGAATAATTTTAAGAAAAAGAGATCATCATTACAATAAAATCGATTTAAAAAAGGTAAAATCTTGATATTTTAAAATAAATCATGCATCATTTAGTGTCAGGAATTCATTGACCAGCTTCTAAAGATTTTAAGGTGCGAGAGCGTATTATCCAGGCCCACCCGAAGAACTTTGCAACAGCAATAGCCAGGCAGGGAGTGCAATCGGATTCAAGTATTCTTAGGGCCTCATTATACCTTCGTGTTCCCAGATTTGTACACACTGGTTTTAACCATTTATGACGTGGAGTGATATACAAGGGACATACAAACAACAAATGACCTGTGTCCTCAATCAGATCTTTGCAATAGGGACACTTATTGTCCTGGGTAGATGACCATCTATGGGTAAATGCTTTTACAGGGAGGGACCTGATTCTAAACTGAAAATACAATTTTCTATCAGTAGTCCTTTCTATAATGTCCCAATATGCCTCACAAGATGGTGTAGGTTTAATGTCCAAAAAACGACCCGTTAGGTTGGCATTTTGGCCAGAGCTAAAGGCAGATGTTAGGGTCATGTCCCAGTACAATTTTTTAAGAATTGACTTAGATGGCAAACTTGAACCATTTGAGTCATTCCATAAATGTCCTAATTCCAATTTTATTAACAAATCTCTATAATTTCCTTGAGCCATAAAATGGAATGAAAATGGTCAGCCCTAATAATATCCTTCAAGGCGATGGCATAATGGGCTAGTTCAGGAGTTTCTATAATCCGTCGCCAATAAAGGAGTGGGCGTAATCGTGCCAAATCCTCAACTTTTTTCCTGCCATGTCATATGTAAGCGGAACCATTGGGGTACTTTGGGGAACTCCAGTTAGGCAGCGTAAGAACTTATTTTCTGCTAATCTTAATTGGTTCAAATTAGCAAAGCCCCACAGTTCCGAACCATACAACGAAGCACTAATGACTTTCATGTTATAAATTTCCAAGGCAGGAGTGATAGGCTTGGTCAGAGAGGATTTGAATTTAGAAACAATTGCACCTGCTAACTGATGGAATTTTAAGGCAGCCATGTCAATGTGGTTTGACCATTTCATATTGCTCTGGAGGGATATACCTAGGTATGTGAATGCCTCAACCTGTTCCAGCGGGGTGCCATTAAAATTAATAACACCTCTAAAGTTTTTCCGCTGGTTTAAACACATAAACTTAGTTTTGGAGGTATTTATCTCAAGACCACGTTCTTGACAAAAGTCACCGAACATGTTTAATGCCTTCTGGAGCCCACTTGGTGTCCGCGAAACTATCAGCGTGTCGTCCGCGAACATGAGGACTGGCACACGGGACCCTGCCAATACAGGGGCATCCGTGGGGGAGCATCTAAGATGGTCGACAATGCCGTTGATATACAGGGAGAACAACGTAGGTGCCAAAATACACCCCTGTCGAACACCACGCTCAACAGGAAATGGGTCAGTCACCTCCCCCTGGGTTCCCCACCTGATACGTGCATAATTGTTCTCATGCAAGCAAACAAGTAACGTTAACAGTTCTGGCGCCATCCCTGCATTGTCGAGCACCCTCCAAAGTTTAGAGCGAGGCACTAGGTCAAAAGCTGATTTCAGGTCTATAAAGACCGCATAAAGGGTCCCATTAGTCAACTTCACATTCCTCCAGTAGAGTGCTAGAAAATAGAAGACCTGATCTACAGAGCTGGTACAGGGTCGAAACCCAGCTTGATACGGGGATAAAATATTATTTTCTTCTACCCATGATTGTAATTTATTTTGCACTAATCGACCTATGAGTTTTTGCGCTGAGTCAATAAGACTGATAGGTCTATAGTAACTTGGTAGTGATTTATCACCTTTTTTAAAAACCAGGATTATTTCCGCACCTTTCCATGAAGGGGGAATGGGTGCACCCATAGCTACGGAATTGGCTAGCCATTGAAAGTATTGACACCAAGATAATCTATCCGTTAAAAACACATCAGCAGGTATCCCGTCCATTCCTGGTGCTCTGCCCCCAGTTACACAATCTAATGCTAGATTGACATCTTTAATCGAGAACACCTGTGTTTGACAATAAATAGTGGGAGGAAGTGAATATTCTCCTTCAGATAAGTTAGAAGCATATTGCGGTTTGAAGAAGTCGACCCACTGATTTTTAGCAACATTATTTTGAGGTGATGGTGCAATCCCACCTCTATCCCACTTAACTATAGCCCAGAATTGTTTTTGGTCTTTGGCTAAACAGGCCAGTTTCAAATCTTGCCAGTGCTCCTCATCCCACTCTTTCTTAGCCACTAGCTGTGCTTGCCTATATAACTTTCTAGCGGTTCTCACACCTTCAATATTTCTTGATCTGAGTGCTACACTCAAGTTCTGGCGAGCAATTTTACAAGCTTTATTGAACCATCCCACCTCGGGTAATTTTCTCTTATTAGCTTTTTCAATCTTGATGGGCTTCGTAAAGAACCCTTGGAGTTTTGCAAAAAAGAGGGTGTGAGACTCCAGCATGGTTAGGGGGAAGTTTTTATTGGCAGATTGGGTATTTAAATTAACCACTTCGTCAATGACCGCTTTTTTAAGGTCCTCTACTTTCTCTGGCTTCTCCATGAATCTATCCCATTTAACATGTCGCATATTGTTCGATACGACAACATCCAGAGTGGTTTTCTCCCTTCCGCTTTTGAATTCTCTAAGCCCGTAAAGAGCTTTGAATTCCATACAAAGGGGATTATGATCACTTTCCTCCCGTGGAATTATAATCATATCGCTCAACCTGTGCCAATCTCTAATCTCCACCAGGAAATAGTCTATACGACTAGAGGACCTACCATTATCGAATGTACTAGCGCTCTGGCGATCTGACTGAGTGCGCCCATTAGCTGCTCTGAGCCCTCTCTCTAAACAAAGAGCTTTAAGTTGGATGGCTACTGCTGACCATCTCTTAACTGCGGGAAGGTCCAACTGGGGAATACCCCACCTACAGTCCTCCTCAGCAGCAAGAAACTGGTCCTCAGGACCAAGAGGCTCAAATGATGTATTAAAATCTCCTCCTACGATTATAGACATCTTAGGTGGGAGTGCTGAGAGGTGATAATCAAGGGCAGAGATCACATCAGATAGGGTTCCTCCAACCGTCCCTCTGGCATAAATGTTGAAAATTGCCATTCCCTGACCGTTAGGCCAAGTGATATTCAATGACAGAATATCATTCAGTGGAAAGCACTGTTGTTTAATATTACAACATAGTGATTGGCGGATCCAAATTATTAAACCACCTGATGGACGACCTTTAGATTTTTTAATTGCAGGTGTATGAAAATTGAGAAACCCCATACGAAAAACTGGGACCAATGACCATGATTCCTGGAATAAGATGATATCAAACTGGTCAACAAAGCTGCACCATTCAGTAGAATGCAACTTGTTGCCAATTCCTGCAAGATTCCAAGAAAGAAAAGTCAACCCTGCCTCAGTTGCGGGGAAACAGGAAGGCTCTTTTGTTATTAGTGGACCTTGGATCTCACCTGCTATCCTGTTCTCATGTTCAACGTTATTACATGGAATACCTGGTGGTTCGATTGCTGATACCTTGGATCCTAAGCTTCCACATTCTGAAGGACTGTAGGATGATAGTATGTGTGATTCGGTTATCTCTATCTGGTTTTCTATAGGGTTACATACTGCCCTCCTTTCATAACGGAGGGGAGGAGCGACATTTAATGCATTTGATCTCTGCACTATAGGGACGGTCAAACCATCAGACATGATTATATTCTTATTCGCTGGTCTAGCGTCCCTATCAAGTCAGTCACAATCATTTATATCTGACAAGACCCCAAACATATTTTCTAAGGTGATGTTCCAATTACCAATTGAATCACTCCTACCCCCTTTGTTAGGGGACGGAATCCACCTTAACCTTTGTGTCGCTTGATTAGCTTTCCACCTACTCGTGCAATAAAAATATTTTAGGGTTAGTGGAATGATAGCACCATACCTTCGTTGAGGGGGAAATATATTGCTCAGGACATTGGGGAGAACACCAGAATTTGAAAAATTAAGAACTACACAGTCTCCCTCAAATTGTTTTGGGTTATGCCCTAGCCATGATACTCTTCTTGCCATGATAATTTCCCCTGCTAATTGTTGCTCACCCCAAGGGGACATCCTCATGTTATTTGTCATCCAATGCAGGGATTTGCTAATCAGGGAGGATGTAGGTTCTACTTTGCCAGGCAGCAGGGTGGGTACATTAGCAAGAACTAATGTAAGGAGGTAGGCCTCAGCGATACATTGGAATTTGTCACTCTCTAAATGTGAAGCAATAGAACTAGGTGGGGGGCCGTCTTTGAATACCTTCTGAAGATTCTTATCAGTTGTAGTTTGCAAGGGAGGAGGATTCGCTATCTCTTTTTCTGCATCCCTTACTCCACCCCTGGAGGGCACCACATTTGGAACAAATCTACTTGACGCCGGAGACAAAACGCTAGCCACTTCTTCCACTGGTTTATTTATCAGAGCGCTCAATCTTAATACCTCTGCCATAAGCTGATCGATTTTAGCCACCAGTGGTTTGATGATACTCTCTATTTTGGAATCGATCATGCTAACTATTTTTGAGGGTAGCTCGTTCTCAGGCTCTTTGTTGTCGTGTAGCCCTAATGCCTCTTCCTTATTCGAGCTTTTAGTTACAGAGGTTAGCTTTTTCCTACCTGAGCGAGACCCATTATTTTTAGCCTGGGATTTTCTACATGCTCAAACTGCTCTGGTTCTGGGAGGAGGAGCAAGGGACGGGGAATCTGATGCCTCAATATCCAAAGCTAGTTCTGGTTCAAGATTAGATTGCAGGTTAATGGCTGGGGGTACACTTTGTTCAGAAATATCGCTGTCTAGGACCTCTATGTCAGTTACCGTACTACAATTGACCTGTAATGGAAGATCCGCCAATGATTCTGATAGAGGATTCGTCAAGAGGGGGTTGGGAGAACAATTTAACCCTAATGACGCTCTCCTGTCATTATTAATTTTACTAACAATCTGCACCAGATAATTGTCCATAGTATTCGACGTCGAGGAGATCTTTTGTTTAGACATGCTACCACAGTGATATGACGGTACCTTGCAATTAATCAGTATTGGATGACACAATCCGTAAATAACAAAGAGTAATATTGTACGCTAACAGGTAAATACCTCTGCTACACGATATAACCCAACGAAGTCCAATAAGTAGAAATGCTCGGAACCCAACAATACCTGTATGTTCTATATCTTATAGGTGAAGGCGTAAAACAACAGATGGAAATAATGTGGCCCGTCCCGTCCTCAGTCGACCTCGGACGGCCTCAGACGGACCGCCCTTTGCCCGGGCTTGGCCCGGCGCCGCCCGCGCGCGGTCCCGCGATGCGGGGGGCGGGGATATTTTTAAAGCGCCTTCTGGCGCGAAACACAGGGTGTCCGCCTCCGCCTCCGGAAGTAGCAGCAAGGGAGCCTGGGCGCCATAGTCCTGCAAAGTCTCCATACAGAGGTCGCCGCTGAACCCACAGCGACAGCGGGAGGGAAAACACAGCAATCAGGGACTCGCCAGCCCCCTGGAAAGCGCCACAGGTAAGGAGCACACCACCGGCAGTTTTATGCAAACGGGCGAACAGGGAGACCCGCTCTGCCGGGGACGGGGATATTTTTAAAGCGCCTTCTGGCGCGAAACACAGGGTGTCCGCCTCCGCCTCCGGAAGTAGCAGCAAGGGAGCCTGGGCGCCGTAGTCCTGCAAAGTCTCCACACAGCGGTCACCGCTGAACCCACAGCGACAGCGGGAGGGAAAACACAGCAATCAGGGACTCGCCAGCCCCCTGGAAAGCGCCACAGGTAAGGAGCACACCACCGGCAGTTTTATGCAAACGGGCGAACAGGGAGACCCGCTCTGCCGGGGACGGGGATATCTTTAAAGCGCCTTCTGGCGCGAAACACAGGGTGTCCGCCTCCGCCTCCGGAAGTAGCAGCAAGGGAGCCTGGGCGCCGTAGTCCTGCAAAGTCTCCACACAGCGGTCGCCGCTGAACCCACAGCGACAGCGGGAGGGAAAACACAGCAATCAGGGACTCGCCAGCCCCCTGGAAAGCACCACAGGTATGGAGCTACCACCGGCAGTTTTATGCAAACGGGCGAACGAGCTTTCGTGTTCTTGTCCCTTTACACTGGGACAAGATTTCGTGTAGTATCGGAGGTTTTCTGGCAGTTAATCTTTGGGGGTTAAGCACCAAATTCAATTCATTTTTGTAACTTGGACTAGTGTGGTAGGGTAGAACCATTACAGCCACAATTTCGATATATAATGTCCCTATTCTGGACCTATCCGACCTGGTGTTCTGGAAACTCTTTCTTAATAGTACTTTGTCTTCCACAGTTTGCGTGTCAGAAAACAGAATCCACGTCAACTCCAGTAAATATATATTAAATTTTCATTTGTAAAAGAAACCTACCCAACCAGCTATTTATTTACAAGTTTTATAGAGCACTGGAAGATGTAGCTTCACAGCTCTGAGGAGGTACAAATAGAACTCAGAGGTGTCGAAACTGGAATTGGTGGAATAGGTAGAGTTCGACTGACGGTGAGGTAATGCTTCACTATTCAGTGTTACTCTGATGCTGCTTCTGCAGATGCTACAAATCAGTGGAAGGTCTGCTTATTAAGCTCAATCCCCTGGAGTCTTCTCAACAAAGTAGTTGGAGGGGTCCACCCTCAGGTTGGGATCCAGGGCATTCCAGAGTTGGGGTCAAAGACATCCAGGGACCTGCTGCCATGTTTTTTGTCATTTGAATGTTTGTTGGTGGATCAGGTGCAGATTCCTTGATCAATGATTCCTGGTTGAAATAATATATATGATTAACAGTGTTTGTTTTTCTTTGATTATGACCTCTGATCTGTGTTGAGATAAGTTGAAGGCAACGTTGAGTAGTAACGTTTTCAAACATTTCCTGAACATATAATTGGCTTCAGATCAGGTTGGGCTGAAGGGATTCCACAGTGTTGGAGCCTGTACTCTCAAGGATCTATCTCAAACTCTTAAAGGATCATTGGTTGATCAAATGAGCTGCCTGGAGTGGAGCTCTCAGGTTGGTATCTAGTAAGGTGTCAGTTTCTATAGATATGTACAACCTTTTCCCTTTTTGCTTTATGGTTGGAGCAATGAATGATATATTCAGTTTTAGCATCCACGGGGAGCCAATAGAGTGCTTTAAGAGAAGGATTATTGACTTGTTTCTAGACAGTGAGGCACATTTTTGCTACTTGAGGATTTTCTTCAACTTCTGTGGTCGGTGTGAAGAAGTGAGAGTATTTCCATCGTGAGCTGCATGTTCTCAACCTTGGACACTGCATTGACGTGGGGACCAATAATAAGGTTGACAATAAAAAGAATCCCCATAAGGCAGTGAGAGGGGAGCTAGAAATGCCAAGGTCCAATCCAATATTAATGAATGAGGCTTCGAGTCACTGCTAAATACTATCTCAGTCATGACACCATTCATATATGAAAATCTGTTCTAGTAGAGAATTTGGGTCGAGAAAGAAGTGACATGGGTTGGGTTGCAGATATCATCAGCATACATTTGCAAGTTCTCTTGATACTGTTCAAAGAGCTGCTTTAGGAGGGCGTACCATGATATTAAAGAGAAAACAGAATACGGATATCACTGAGGTACACTACAGCACATTGGGCATGTGGACAAATCGACAGACTGCGTTCTCACTTTACAGTGGAGATCTGGATTTTGACAGCCATTGAGGAGGTGGTTCAGTTGCACAATCTCTGAGTTGTCACATTGAATATGTTTCCATGATTTTGTAGGAAAAAAGTGGGATTAGAGATAGCCGGTTTGTACTTCTGGCTCAGCAGATTATTCCAGAAGAGGGTGATGATGGTGTATTTCATTAGATCTAAGTAGAAGGAGGTGTTGATCATGTTAGTTTTGTCCATTGCATGTGGAGGGAGTGAACTCAGACTGTCTAGTAAAGCAAGAGTCAATGGGAGATTCTGAAGGAGGTGTTCTTTGGCTGGTCTTGGAGGATATGGAATCAGAGATTAAATAGACAGTTCTAGGGAACCGATGATGGATTCACTGATTTTGGAGATTTCAGACACAAGAACTCGAACAGAATTTCACAGTGATTTTCAGATGATAGTATTACATTTCATGGCATGTGAACTAGAAAGCACTCAACACATGTTGTAGTGTTTGTGTGTTTGGGAAACATGCTGTATGTGTTGGAAAAGTAAGTATTTTTGACCCTTTCAATTGCTTTGTGGCAGTTTCATGGGGCTCTTGCAGCTGTTTCTCTCTTGTGTGAGACTTGAACTGTGAGCTATTGTCTAATTGGAATTGGAGCGTGTGTATGACCTTTGTTATAGTAGGCCTTGTGGTTAGCGGGGAAGGTTAGGACTTTTAATTTCCGATTTCTGCTTGAGGCCATTGGAGCATTATTGGGGTTATTTTTGAATGGTTGTGGTTCCATGCGTCAAGGCATAGTGTTATTTGCTGCATTGGATTGGATTCTAGCTTTCCCTCTCCTATCACTATGCTTTTCGTTGTTTTCTTTATTTCATTGCTCTCACATCACTGATACACTCAGACCTGGGTGCTTCAATTTTAAGCCCTGGCATGCTCAGGGCCAAGTGCCCATCAGTGACGCTTGTCACAGAGTAGCGCGGCATCAAGAACTCTCCCTGACCCCACCCTACTCCGTGATGAGGAAATGAAGGTTAGCCAATGTTAGGATGCAGCTGGATATTGCTACCAAAGCCTCCAGGAAACAACAGTGGCTTCCCCTCAGTCATTAGAGATCACCGCTGTGGAACAGTATATTTTTTAATGATGGGTACATGCGTGTACGTATGCATAAATGTTTTTGGTGCATGCTTGCATGCTGTGAGTGGATGTATGCATGTGCTAGATGTGACTACTTGTGTGGGTGTGTGAAAGAGTATGTGTATGTGTGTGCCCCCTCCCCCACTGCACATTACAGGCAACCACTGAACTACACGCCACTATTTCACACTACTACTCTACACCACTACTCTCCATCACTAGCCCACATTGCTGGTCCTCCCAGCCATCCTCTACTAAAACTCTAAACCACTCTGCACTAGTTTTCATTGGTTTATATATGTGTACCAGGGCATAGTGCAACAAACTGCACCTCATTCAGGATCCCGTTAACATCTCTGATCCAGTGCATACTTTTATTAAAAATCTGCCGAGGTCTGGTCCTATCACAAGCTGAGGGCAGCGGGTAAACATATGCTCCCTGTCTCCAAGTATGAGCTGCATGAATGTTCAAAGTCCCGAGTTCTTCAGGGTTACGTTTGAATTAACCTGCAATCACGGATCCATTTTTCTCATTAATTTTTAAGAGGTTACATTGATTGTTTTGGTTTGGTAATTTGCTACTCTGATACTTAATCGTGACACTTAAAAGCCCTGAAGACGTTTCTGTGTGCTACAAATCCAATTTCATTATCATAATAAACAAGAATAAAAATACACCAGCGCCCTGCTCCACCAGACTCTGGAAAGCGAACTCCATCACGGTGATGAGCGTGTAACTGGACAGGCGGGCTTGAGACTGCTTACTGGCCGCGGCTAGCGCTGTGAATAGCTCGTGCTTTCCGGCTGTGTTTAAAGGGGCAGGACTCTAAAAAGTCAAATTAGGCACTTCTCAGTTAACAGAGGCTTTTTTCGTTCTCACAAGCAAATTCAAGGTCTTCCTCTGGACAAGGGAATTCAGGATGACCTACATTACACACACAAAGGCTTTGCTGACACGTAGCAGCTCTAGATAGTTCTGTTACTGCCACTGAATTACCGCCACCGCACAACTTCCTTAATGCAGCACTGCACAGTACAGATATTCAGACACCACGTCCACTATTAAAAGAAAAAGTGAACTTGTATTCTAGAGTGGTGCTTTTACAAATCCACATAAGGAACCACCTTTTTGGGCACCAGCAAGTGATATTAAATTGTACTGTAGCATCTCCATGGCAAATACTACCTCTATGTGGGGTGCTGAAGTGCTTGCCTGCATGGATAGCATGCTATACCGTGATGGGTGCGTGGCTGGTAGGGTGTTGTATTTTTATGATCCAGTTTGCTGGTTGGGTCATCAACTCTGAGCTCTTATGGACCTGGCCAGGCATTGGCTGGAGAATAGCACCAGAGATCTATCCAGAAGGACTATGTTACACTCATCTCTCCTATCATTGTCATTGCACGAAGTGAAGTAGGGTATCACAGTATGTAGCAATATGTGAGCTGGGACCTAAAAGGGATCCTGCTGCCGCAGCCCCATAGCTCAGAGAAATATACATTGCCAGGAATCTATGGCAAGGAGGTACCTGGCGATGCTTTTCGAAATGACTGCCTGCTTGGAGATCATTTATAAATTAGCTGGGTGGCCACTCCACCATGGGGGACGGAGTAATTTACCCCGTCCCCATGGCGGACCCATGAGCCGTCCACTGTGAATGAAATCAGCCCCTTTATTCTTATTGACAGCAGCCATCTTTCATGTCTGTTTTGCGCTTGTGCTCGATAATCTAGTTGTTCCCGGCTGGCTTGAGCAATCTCCTTGCATCTAAACCACCCAATTGCATGGACAGGGCAGTGGCATGCCAAATGTCAAGTTGCCTACACCCCTCCAGCGTCCACTGCTCTAGGTTAGCATCATGCTTGCTTGTTTCATTGGTTTGAGAAAAGTGCGGTGGGTTCTCTAGTTTCAGATAGGACAAGTTTCGACGCAATATGTTAGATCTTTAGTTAGAAATAGCAAATATGTTTCTAACTTCAATAGAGATCGTGATCTCTATATTATTTTCATCGCTGAAACACGGATAAAATACACTTTTCTTTCAGATATCCACCTAGCTGTTCCCTTGGGCTATAAGATCTAGTGAGAGTGGCCTTCATGTCACCTCTACTAAACATTTGCTGCCTTTGCCCAGCTCATAAATTTGAAAATAATTCAATTCTGATTTGAAGTGGTGGCCCCAAGTAAAAACAAAAGGTCTGAATAGCTACCTTTTAATGGACGGGAATTACCACATGGAAAATAACAGCATTTTAGCATTTTTTCTTGAGTGTTGACAAATCTTGTGCTATTTCTGCCTACTGGTGTTTGGAACCTGTCTATTTGATAGAAACGTTCCTCACATCAGTGCTTAAGTTGATTGTGTGTGTTCTGCCACTCACCTCTGGCACTTAGGCTCATATTTATGGGTAAGTAATGCAACGCAGAACAGCAGTTACAGGGAAAGGGCAGAATGCGCCGTATTTAAAGCAATACAATGATTTCCTGTCCTTTCCCCTGCTCTGGCACACAATGGGCTGCCTAGCGCCAATGCAGGCACCCTTGCACTATGGTGCAAGGGTGCCTGTGTTGCATGAAGGATTGTTTTTGTGCAGGAAGGGGCATCTTCCTGCACAAAAACAATATTGTTAGGCTTTTCCATCTTTCTATGTGTGGTGCAGAATGCAGCACACATAGAAAGAAGAAGAAGCATTGGCATAGCCAATAGGTCTAGCCTTTGGGACCTTATACATTTTTAGCCATGCAGCACATTATCTTGGGTGCTACGGCACCAAAAACCACTTGATCTGCCCAGTAAGGCGTGCCCCCTCTATGGAAGGTCATCAATATCTAAGACTGTGAGTCGAGTAGGCTCGTATCTCACCTTAGAACAAGTCGCCCTGTGGAAGAGGCAGTATACTTGGGTGACCTCAAAAGTAACAAGCAACAGGAAGGGTATGGATGGAGGGGTCAATGGCGCTTTATTTTTTTACTCAGCGCCCCCAATCAGCTCTGCATCTAAAGTGAACAATGAACAGTATGAGTGCCAATGCATGACGGCTTACAAAAGGAAAATTATTCTTATGGCAGAAGACTGAAAGAGAGGGCGGGCCCACAAGGCATGGGACATCCGCTAACACTTACCTTAGCATTTGGCACGATTATTCTTTTAGACTTCTATACAAATCGCACTGGAGTGCCCTTGTTGTGGTACCAGAACAGCCCCTACACGAATAGTGTCACCTTACTGATGGTAGTGGCAGTAAGCAGTTCTTTTGCATTTATGTAGTAGAAAATGCAGACTAGGCAGTCCACTGTCAGCTTGGCCATTTTGGGATCTGGGTTAGTGGCCATGACATAACTTAACAAGCACTATAGTTCCTAAAAACAAGCCCACAATACACCCAGCCCAGGAAAAGAAACGTGAAACAAGTCCATCTCCAAAACTGCATTATTATTATACTAAGGGCAATCTTTCAGTAAAACAAAACATGTTTACTTTCAAGCTAGCCGCATGAGAGTATGTGGCGTAACATACAGAGCTGCGGGCATTGGGACTGGGGAACAACATTCTAATCTCTCGGCTCTTCCCTTTCCTACAAAAATAATGCCAATTGTAACAATAAAATTAAACAATGGTTGAACTCCCTTAAATGCTAAACAAGATATTCACAAAGCGAATACTATCGAAATAGGGACGGAAGCTTGTAATGATTGAACTCCTTTCAGGTGGACCAAAAAAACAGGTAATTACTAAACAAGACAAGATAAGCGCAAATGAAAATGAGCAGCTGGCAGGCCACAAATGAACAGGACAAGTATGAAGCGAGTTGCTGTCGGGAAACGAAAACGAGCAGCTGGCAAGCCACAAAAAAAAGGGTGCTCACAGAGCATCATAAATAACAGTGAGAGTAAGAGCACAGATAACGGGGCAGTCCTCATGGGAGGTTACAAAAGTCAACACGGAGGCACTAGCAAGCGTATTCACCAAACAAAACCTGGAATTTATGACATTCCCTAGCTTTTGTAAGTCACACCTAAACTTCATGCCTTAAGTTTGTTTTGTTTTGTTCTTTTTCGGATTGTTAAGTTTTCATGTGACTATTCAACCTGCCATGGGTAATTCTGTTAGCATTTACTTACCAGATCTATGAGCTTTAACCTGGTCAGAATGCCCTGTTACTGGTCACAAAGCCCAGTTACAGAAGTCTGATGAGCCTTGTCATAATAAATTCCTTTGTCCCTGGCAAAAACTCCGTCCACCATATGAATTCATGTCTCAATGTCTCGTACTAATGCCACCACCTACAGGATTCTTCTAGTGCCTACTAGCTCCTTCATGATGGCCCTCCAGTTGAATGTTTTTCATACTGTTAGCTTTTCCCCATATTCTCCAACTGTTGTCTTTGACAGAGGATTACCTCTTAGTGAGTGTTATGATGTATTGGACTGACAGCTATTGTGTCAATGATCGCAACACAACAATCATCTTAACAAACACAGGCAATACAGGGGCGTAACACAGGCTCCCGCATCCCCCGCAGTGCTGGGGGGCCCCCAAGCTCCAGCGGGCCCCCTCAGCACTGCACTTCGGCTGGGGAGCTCCTGATAGAGTCCGGAGGGGGCCCCTCCACGTACCTTGCAGGGGGGCCCCCTCAATTATCGTTACGCCACTGAGGCAATCCTAACATTTATTTCAAACTAGGTAGAAAACCTTCATTAGGTCAAAAATGTTGGAGCTATATATTTGATTCAGTCTCTCAGTACCCAATTTAGGTAGTGAGGAATTCAAGGTTTACCAATGGCTTAGATATGTTTTCTCTTCCAGAGGGTGAGTGGATTTTGAAAGGGAAAAAAGGGGTCCATTTTTGGCTCTTGGAACTTAGAGTCCTTTTAGTCAAGAACAGGACAAGAAATAAGCTTTTTGGATAGGCAAAGCTTCTCTTCTTCAGAATCCTCTTGAAACACATCTTCAATGATGCAACATTGCAATAGAATTGCTGGCAATGTGTGCTTTGCACGTTTGTTCTGCATCACAAGACTGAGAGACCAAGTATAATGATCACTTTTATATATACCCAAGCATTTGTTGGAGCCTCCCTCAAGGATGCTCTCTATACCCATGACATTTGTATCCCCAGAAATTTAGAATGCTAGCCCCTGTTTGCTACTGTAAAGAGGATAAAACCCACACTCCTTTTAATGGCCTTACTGCAACTATTAAGAACCAGGGAAATGAGGGAGGAACCTTGACTGTGCTAAGACCGACACCAGTTATAATCTATTTTGTTGTTTATATAGTTATAAAGCATGTAGCACAAACGCTTGGGTGTCTTGATGCTAGAAATGATAGGAGCTCAGCTTTTGTCAACATCAAGGATGCCAGAGAGAGCAATGCAAACTAAAAAGTGGACTATGGTTTGCAGAACGGGAAAGTCGTCGGAGCTTGAAAGAACATCAATTGGTCATAAATAGACGTAAAATATTGTGGCACAATGGGCATGTTAAATATGGGGAAGTGCCAGCAAAGGGATGGTGCCTGGTCCCATTGGCCTTCTGGAAACATATGGAGTCACCAGACAAGACAAGAAACTGGGGCCTGTCTAGCCAACACCCGGTTTACAGTGCAGAGAGATTTAAAGATACATTGTTTCTTGTTTAACAACCTACATGCTCATCTGACATGGTCAAACTTAGTCAGTCCGCAGGCAAGCCTTAAAGTCACATTGTGTTTTCTGCCTAGCATAACTCCATTGGCTCAGGATTTCCAACATAGAGGGCACTCCCATAGAACAAATGTGAGCAAATGGTGCGCGCAATCCTGGGGGTTGTTGGTCTGCTGACAGAAATGGAAGGCTCTTTTGCAAAATGTGGAGAGGGCCAAAAGAACAAAACGTACACCTTCTGCACCTGGGCATTAAATGTGAGACTGTGGTCAAATATAGCTTCTAGGATTTTTTCCCTATGGCCCACGACAGCAAGTCAAGACATCCTGAGAAATGTCTGGCTGTAGCCTGCTTGTCTATCAGGTTTCCAGCAACATTCGAAACCACTGTCTTCTCCCCATTAGGCGTTATAAAGTTTGGATCATCCAGCGGTGATTAACGACAGTACCCACTCTCAAAGTGGTCGATAGACATCCTGGTGAACAGAAGAAGAATCTTAGGGGCTGATTAAAATGTCGGGCGGAAACGTTCCACCCGACACCATCTAGGATTCAGGATCCGACCAACTCGTGCTTGGCGGTTCCTCCTGACCGATTACGATTCTTCCAAACACCGTTTGGAAGGACTCCCATTCAATTCTATGAGAGCCTGTGTTCCGACCGACAACACAGGCTCCTATGGGGAAAACGGGTGTCTGCAGAAAACCTTGCACCCGGGGCCAGGGTGCCTTGGGTACCCCCACGGCCCTCAACCGGAGGCCTAAGGATAAAGAGGGGCCTGCTAGCGCTCCCAAAGACAGTTTCTGACAGCCTCTTTGTGTCAGACAGACTGAGTCTGAAAGGCTGTCAGAATCCAACATCGTAATCGTTTGGTCAGAAACGCGGTCCGCAGAGCTGTTCGAATCGCCTCCGACTGACTCGGATTCTCCGATTGTCGGTCGGGACCGATTCGGAATGACCGAACGGTTCCCCTTCCGACCACGAGCATTGTAATAGGTCAGGCGGACTGGATTCCGACTGACTCGGGTGGATGGGATCCAACAGGATCTAGGGGAATCCGACTGTCGGTCAGAGGCTTTCTGACCGACATCGTAATGAGCCCCTTAGTGTTACCTGTATATGAGAGTGTCTGGTCAGCTGGGTAACATGACCTACTGTAATAGAGGCCACACAGAGATCAAGTAAAGAAAACGCCCTCATCCACGGTAGTCTGTAGCTGGTGAAAGGAGGCAAGCAGCCTCACCTCTGTTCCTTGCTTTGGTCAAAAGCCAGCCTGCCAGCAAAAAGCATGGATCTCCAAATAATGAGTGATCTGGTGGTAAAATGTATTTCCATACTCTTCAAGATTAAGGGGAGCTGCGTAATGCGACTATAGTTGCTCAGATCGACTGTGTAGAGATTGGGGTTTTAAAGGTTATTTATTATTATTATTTATAATAATAATAATAATAATGGAATTAATGATACTCTCGATGTATGCAACTTTAGTAGGCTCTAAGGTGAAGGTAGTCTGAGGCAAACACTGACAGAAATGCTCTGCTATACCCAGAAGTCATGAATTAAGTTGGAATGGGTGGGCAGGTAGAGGGCCTCCAGGTGATCAAGGAGAAAAATGAGCAAACCATGCACAGCTAAATAAATCAGGCTCAGAGAAATTGAAGAATGGAGATCCTGGCCCTATATATTTTGAGTTGAGTAAGGGCAATAAAGAGGATATGTAGAAAATTATTTGGGAAATTACAATAAAGCTAAATAGTGCTATTCTAAAAGAAGATGTACGAATGCAAAAACTGTGCAATATTGCAGGGAAACTGTACCACGCAAGTAAGGCAGATTCCCAATCTGAATGAGAAGAGATGTACCCAGATGAACGGGAGATCAAAGAGGGAGAATCCCTGTTCTAAGGACTACAGCGAGAGGACGAGATTACATGGAGCACTAGTATAAACCTTTAAACATGAACAAATGGGTTAACTATTGAATGAACAAACAGGAAAAAAATTAACAAAGAAAATAATGAAAGCATGAGAGTTGAATGGTGTTGCACCATGAGCTGAAATCCCTCCAAACCCTTCCTTGTGTGGAAAGTGGTGGAGCAAGAGAAAGAATTTGAATTTCTTGGTTTTTAAAATATATTCTAAAGTAAAGGTAGTTTGCCTCTTTGCAGCTATCGATATGAACTGCATTCGACAGTCTTGCGTGAACGACGAGGCTTCATCCTGAATCCTGAGTTATTCTGGAATCCGTAATAAAGTGAATCAAGATGTAATACCAGACACAACTTCAGACATTCCAAACAACTGGAAATGCTAAGAAGGCCAGATGTTCAAGAAAATACACTGCAATGGACGGTGACCTTTGCTCTTCATCATTAAAATATTTTCCTAATTTTTGGGACATTTACAGATCACATTCTATAGAAAAGTTTCAACAATCTTTCCTGGCATTGACAAAAACAGGAGCCTCCATAATAGTCAAAAACAAAAAGAAGACGTGCAATGAACACCACAATGGGGCTTCACAGACACAGTCCTGTATATCGTTATGATCTGGCAAACATATGTAGCCTAGCTCACAAATCATGCGGCTTACGGGCATAAAAGTTTGGAACTTCTGTATAGAGAACTCGCTCTTAATTAAAAAAAGACACATTAGGCCACATGGGTGGTCGGTCATTAATTCATGTGGAGGTTCCACCATGCGTGCAGACCTTTTGCATCTGTTACTGAAACATAACTGAGTTGTAGTTATTATTCCGAGAGGAGTATTGGAGGCGTGGCCATATAAACAGAATGCAAATGAGGTGAGCATGCACACAGTGTAATTTATTTCTTTCCGAAAACATCTGCAAAGCCTTTTCCAGAACTTCTGAACAAACATCGAAATGACCTCCGTGTAAGTGCTGCAGTAGGTAGAGGTAGGCAGGTAAACTTACAATTTAAGAGGGAGAGACGTATCTTAGAGCCTGTGCCGAGCCCTGAAAATGTTTCCTAAGCAAATCATGTACAAACATCACCTAGAATATGACCATGCATCTTCAAAATTGTAAAAAGTGTTTTGACGTGTGGAAGCTTTGACATTAATACATCACATTATAGCACTGCACTGAAAAATAATTATTAAAAGTGATACAGGCTGATTCACAAAGGGCCTCCGCACTGTTGGCAAAAGCCCCTCAAACCTGGGGCAGTCTCCACACTCGGGTATTTCCACAATGAGAATTCTCAATGTGGGGATTCCGCCCTGCATGCAGAGACCTTCCCCCATGACTGCGGGCGGAGGCCTTTGTGACTCAGGCCCTCAGATTTTAAACATGAAGCATTAGTGAACTAAGAGGCAAGACAATTGTCATGTAAACCCTGTACATGGGTGAGAATATTATAGGGCAACTTTCCAGTCTATTAAATCAATTACAGTAGGTTTTGTACAACTGGTACGCTGAACGCACATATTTGAACGTGTTAATGCAAAAAAAAAAAAGGAGTTTTGCTGAAAGAAATTTTTTGCATAAGATCACACAATTTACATGGTAAGTCGCTATTCATCCAAGTTTTCTACTTTTGCTTTTCACAAATCCGCCTCTAATTTAGTGTCTATTTGTATAGCCTTTATTGTATAACCACTTTGTTTTTATATCTTGGTGCATTTTTCTGCAGTTTTTATATAGCATGGACTCGACCCAAAGGTATTGGGAGGTTTTACATGAGCACCAGTTACAGTACAGCAAGTCACATTCTTTTATTAAAGGCATGGGGATATTGAGTAATTTGCCCAGAATCAGAGTATGCTAAGCTGATGCCAAGACTCCACACTGGTTCCTCTGGCTGTAATTCCACATTTTGCGGTAGATGTAAGGCGGCAGGCAAATGCCACTTAAAAGTTTGGCTCATTATAGGCTCAAGGTTTCAAGAGGACCTCGAGCTGAGCCAGAGCCCGGCTTTAGGCTCGAGCCTGACTCAAGCTTTCCATGGCTCGCCCACCTCTAGCAGTAAGTGTGTGCAAGTTATTATCCCATTCTACGGTGAAGTGTAGGAAGGAAAGCCTTAGAAAAACTTATGCCATGTGAAGATGAGGGAGCCAAAAGTAACTTTAATAGTTTGGTCAAATTTTCTGATACGAAGATACTCTGTAAAAGGATGTTTCACACACACAAAGGAAAACATGTTTATGTCCAAAATGTATGGGATTACCATATATTTCCATCTGCAGCTTCTGAAAGCAGGAGGCCATACACAGATATAACTTTCTTTTAAATGGACAGGCAGTCATCGAGTTCTTCTCACAGGATTTACACTACTTTTTTTTATTTGGGCCTAGACTTTCGAGCTGGTATAATTCTGCTGGCACATACCTAGAAGTAAACCAAATATACATTGTGTGACATAAGGTTTCTTTATGAAATTCAGTATTGGCCGATATCACTCTTCTTCACTATCACAATATCAAGGAACTCCTCTTTGGAAAGCTGGAGCAGCCTTCATACTTACTCACTGGACTGTATAGTGCTCTTTAAAGTGAAGTGTCTTGAATTTATTTCTGAATTGCAAGAGGACTGGAGCAAATTTGATGTTGATGGGGATGATTTGTTTTTTTAATACTAGGTGCGTTCTGCATTTTGGTCTTTTTTCTTCCATTTCTTTATCTCCAGCCTAAGAGGAGTCCTCTCTGTTCTGGCATTGATGGGGGTTGTTTTTGTTCCACATCATGGGTGCAGAAATGAAGAAGGCCAGCTTTTTTTTCCTTCTTTTTTTTGTCTTCAGTCTGACCTTAGTCCTCTTTCCCAGAACTGGTCTAAAACACTATAGGATCTTCAGTACTAAAACTGCCTAGAAATCAATCCAAAAATGATCATTTATTAGATGGAGACATTCCAGCGTTTGAGCTCTCAAACCTCAAGTGATAATGGTGAACAGAGGAGAGGCGGCAATGGATTGCAAAACATCAGCTGCAGCATGTGCACGGCATTCCATACACTAGGCCTCGGAGCAAGGTGGGAAAGACACTTACTTTTGTTAGGGACCTTAGAGTTCGGATGGCCAGAGATTATATAAACTGATACATGTCTAGAATGATCTACATTTCAGTCCTTCTAGCAATTATGTTCTCCCTTAACATGAGATTTTGATCCTAGAACCTTTTTACGAAGCACTGGACATCATCAATGATTGCTGCATCCATTATGCGGTTTCATTCAAGAAATTGCAGTCGAAGGTGAATTTTTGGAAGCCGTCCCTTGTTAGCATAGGGTCATGTTTTATACAAGCTGTATTAATCTGGGACCAAGACATCAGAATTCAATTATGGGCCAGTGTAAACTCAATAAAGAATTCTAAATTCTATGCCTCTTGAATGCAATATTTTTATATACATCTTAATTTCCTGTAGCTTTACTGCATTTGAGTGCAAGCATGAAGACTTCATAGTTGGCTTACTTCCTTGTCACTGACTTGTGACATCAATATTACCTTTTTTACACATTTTAATCTGTCTTTTTTTCTACTGCTAAATGATTCATTTACAGGAGAGTATACTTTTCCCTTTCTAATTTCTATTGCTGTGCCCCTCTAAGAGAACTGCCATTCTGGTCTTTCATAAGACTTTCAATAAATCCTTAATGAAGCATCAGTTGCTGTGGGTGCCACAGGCGCATGCATCTGTTGTTTTTTGCACCCCTGGGGCACTGTAGTATTACAGAAGGGGCCAAAGACGCTTTTGCAGTCCTTTTAGTAATGCAGATAGCGCTGATGCACAAACAGCGCCAGCACTATCTTATAAGAACATTTCCACATTTACATGGGGTGTAGTAGCTTTTTTTTTTAAATGTGAAAATGTGTAATATTGGGTGAAAATTATATTTGAAATGTCATGGTTTTATGATTCATAGGGTTGTAATTGTTGAATTAATGATTTTGCACTTGAAACAGGTTTACTGAGTCACTTTGAAGTGTCATAATATTATGAAGTAGTTATGCCACATTTTTCTATGAGACACCATTTATTTTAATATGGATGTAGTTTATGATGTTTTGTTCATCTTGCTCCTGCTAATTCCCGCTCCAAATCAGTGTGCCGCTGATCTCTCCTCTTGTTTCAGTGGAGCATAAAGTGAATGACGTCAAGGATTCGAAGATGAACCATTGTGTTAGGAAGCGTGTATTGTGAACGTAGCTTCCATTGTGTACCCAAAGTATCATATTCAAGGACTTCCGCTGGAAGTTCCGCTGAAGGCGTGTTAAATCTATGAGCCATTTAAAAAATATATATCATTTTGTGCTGATCATCTCCAGGCCCAGTTGCTGAGAGGGTAGGTGGAAAATGTATTTTGCATTAAGAAATGGGTTAGTGTAAAAGATTTTAAAAATTACATTGCTGTTTCTGATTTGCCATTGCAATCCTAACTATGATCATACCATGTTGAAAGTGCAGAATATATTGACAGAATGGTGCATTATATCTCTTGGGCATTAGCGATTGGGGGTTTAATTTTATAGTTGTCTCTAGGGCTGCTGGTGAAGATGTTTCATTTTAATGTCTATTTATTTTTCTTTTATTTATTTCATTTGTAAAGCGCAACATTCATCCCCTGCAGGATATCATGGCGCTATAACACTCCCTATCGCTTAATCAGAAAGAAAGAACCTCACAAGATAATCATAAAAGGGCATTATCCAAAATTCAGGCAGGTTTTCAATTTCTTTCTAAACCAAAAATGATTTTCGGTGAGACAGATCTAAAGGAAGGGAGTTCCATTTGCAGCAGCCAAATGTGAGAATGAATCTGGCCTTCCTTATTCTGATGGCTGTAGCCAAGGCTAAATTTCATTTGGCTTAGATGCTGTCAGTACTCTTTATGAGTTTGACTTGGGAATTTGCTTAGACTTGTCTAATTGAGGCTATGTTTTATGACTCTGTATTTCTGTAATTGCGCTTTATGACATGTTATGCATTTTTCTCTCTACCACATTACTAAAATACTGTAATAAATCTATGTTTCCCTTATTTGTGATCTAGAAATTAGGGGGCATATCAGCAAGCAGGCGATAAAAAATGATCGCCGCTTTTGAACGTTTTTGAACGAAAAGCGGCGATAATTGTATCGCCTTATCAGCAAGGTCACGCAATCGCGTGAAACCTTGCCTTATTGCCATTTCCCTTAACGCCCATCTTTGCATCTCAAATGAGATGCAAAGTGGGCGTTCCTCCCCAGGATAACGGGAGAAATGTCGCTAAGCGACATTTCTCCTATTATCAAGCCTCACGCAAAGCGGCATAGCGACAAGAAAAGTAGCGATAACCTCTGTTATCGCTACTTTCCTTACGCCTGCTTTGAAACTGACTTAGCCATGATATCCTATGGAAGGTGGATATCATGGCTAAGTATGTGAGGCCCTATCAGCAAGCTATCGTCAACATTTTCATCGATAATCCAGCGATAATCGCACATTTGGCAGCTCTGAATTTTATCGCTTTGGAGATAAGCGTTTCTAATAGCACGCTATCTCCGTGATAAAATTCAGAGTTGGCTGGCGATAATTATCCTCACGCTAAGAGCGCTGAGCGATAATTATCCCCGTCCCTTGCTGATATGCCCCTCATTTATTAGTGCTTCCTCATTTATTCTGTTTTACTCTGCTAAAATATATATTTTATCATGAATAGTGTAGTCTTTAACGGCAAGATCTATTAGACATTTTAAAGTGGAATCGATTAGGTAAAAATTGGGGTGCTCAAAATATAGGGGTGTAGATGAATATTGGGGTTCAGCTCCCACAACTTTTTGGTAACAGAAGATGGTTCGCTGAAGGCACCTCCTCTTTAAGGGGTTCCTGTCTAAGGTTTTAATGTTTTGAACCACTTTTGCTCAAATCAAAGAAGAAAGCCATTTTTGACGAATTGCCAACTTGCTCAGTGCTAGGTACTCTTGTGGGTGACAAGCCAGGATATTGTGTGGTCCTGAATGAACTTGGAGTGTAAGTATAAATAGGGATAAACTGAGTTTGTGAACAGGAGCTGAGATGAATTGTTATGATAGAGTTCTGATTCTGTGTTGAATTGTTTGTATATGTGATGATAGTGGGTTCAATCAGTGGGTTGACTAACGTTGTGATGATGTATTAATCATATTTGTAAACCCATTTTAAGTAATTTCTTATTTAAAAAGAATTGAGTTGGACATTGGATTTATCAAAAATCCAAGATCATGAGATATTGATTATTTGTCTGTATTTTGGTATGTTGAGTGAGGAGCTGCTTGCACATTGGTAGGGATTCTAAATTAAAAAAAATGTATTTCCAGATTTAAGAGTCTAACTTGGGGAATTGTGCTTACCCTGAGTACACGGGGTGTAGTACGATAACTGGGAGGTGGATTTCTGCTGGCCAGAAATTGCCTATTGAGAGCTATTAAATTGTTGTGTTTTTCCTCCTATTGCTCAAATTCAAAATGTATGGGTTTTTGAGGAGTGGCCTCAAATAAGGAACTGATATTTATTTCCTTTCTAGGGTAAAACAGACAAAGGTTTATTTATTTAATGTGGTTCTGCAATTGTTTCCTTATTCACGAAGAAATCACATTGTGATTGGTTGCGCAACCAGGGAGCCAATCTTGAATTGGTGTGACATCACAACTAGTTGTATTCTGATTGGTTGTCTGCCGGTACAGTTGCTCTCTCATAGGTTGAGCTTTGACCTAGCAGCACAACTATTGCTGGTTGTTTGTTTAGTTCTTAACAGTATTTTGACTTTCTTCGATTTATTTGATTGATTTCAGCTTGTTAAGTATAAAACATGGATGGAGTATTTATAAAACCTAAACCTAAGAAAGAGGAGATAGCTAAAGGGGGACAGAAGTTGCTGAATGAGGGCACGCCAGCATTTGAAATGATGGAAGAGGTCAGGTATTATACCAGGGTCTGGATGGAATAAATATACAAAGCATGATCAGGCTTTACAGTTTCCAATGGAGGATGCTTTTAATGTTAGGAAATCAGATTTCCAGAAACAAACAATATATGATAAGAAACCAATGAAGAGAACTGCACAGCTTGCTAAATAAATGGGAATGCATGGCAAGAGAGAAATAGAGGGACAAAAAAGAAAGAATTATAAAGAAATAATGCAGGAGATGGTTGGAAGGCATATAAATACACAAGAGGTTCAGCACTATGTACTTTCATATGGTCTCCAAATAACTATATACTTTTGTATCATCTCAAAGTGACAACAGTCGTTTGATAAAGCATGTGACACAAACAACATATAAAGATTTTCTTCTTTATTGCTTTTGAATGAAGATTTCTTCCATTTCACATTTCATGTTCACATAGCCATAGCCAACGCGTTTCGTCTCCAATGAGACTTCTTTAGGGCTCATCAATATGGTGAGTATAATTCTTTCCTGTGTAACCGTTCCTAGGGTATGGTTTCAACGAGCCAGCAGCTCAGGTCATGGTTTCGGCTGAAACCATGACCTGAGCTGCTGGTTACCAGACCGTCACGAAATATTTGATGACCCAGAGAAATTTTACATCGTTGAAACCATACGCGCGTTGGCGTTTATTTCCTCGTGTTTTTGGACCCTGCCTCCATTGACGACTGGGAGGATACACGAGATGCCATGATTTTTACCTTTCTTGGCTGCTGATCATTCCTGATTCTTTTTTAACTATTATGTATGATTATTAGCTTGTTCTGGATTGTAGTTGATGAATGAATGAGTATGTTTTTGTTGAATTCTGAATGAATGTTGGTATGATTGACTGCCCTATTGTTTTGTGTGGGACCCATATATGTTATATACAGTGTATCTATTTAGTTAATCTGTGAATTTTGATATAAACTGATTTATTATCTGAATTATTATAATAAAATGAATGGAAACTTTGTAATCAGTGTTCCTTTGTAATCATGTTCTGATTTTGTCTGTGTGTCAGCCCTGGTGTTGTCCTATATCATGTTGACCCTATCTTGGGCTTATATGTATTTTAGCGCATTGGCAGGTGTTTTTTTCTTGTAGTATTTTCCTGATTTTCTCCCCTGCACCTTCTGCCTATTATTTGCTCTCAGGGGTCCCCCTTTATATTGGTTACAAATCCCTAGTTACAAAGAATCATAGCCACCGGAATTTGCGCCACATTACCAGTGGCGGTGCGTCCATTAGGGCGCTGGGGCGTGACCCACAAGCTGTGCCTGCCGACTCCCGAGGCAGTCATTTAGCAGACAGGCTCAGCTCCCTCAGCGGCTCTTTCTGTAGGAGGTGGGCAGGGCAGCCAACAGGTTGACTCCCGGTGTCATGCTGACTCACATGTCATTATCAGACTCAGCAGGTCAGGGGGTGGCGCAGAGCGCACAGCAGGCAGCAGTGCGCATGTTGGGTTTGGGTCAGAGAATATTTCCGACCAGCCCAGTCATGCGCACTAGTGTTTGCTGTGGCTGGCGGCTGCATATCAGGAGAGCGAGGGTTGATCAATGCCGCAGCCCTCGGTCTCCTAATGGGTGGTGAGTATCCCTGATAAGCCAATCCTGGCGCTGCTGGAGCAGCGTCTGTATTGGCTGAGAGGGGTTGCCACACTCGCGCCAGTGGCCTCTAGCAGTCCGCCAACGAGGGATTGGGCCCTGGGCTGCCATTGGCTGAGGGAGGCTGGTGGCTGGGAGGAGGCCTGGCTCGGCTGGCACTGATTGAGCTCAGCGCAGTGAAAAAAGGAGCGGTGCACGGGCTGTGCTGCTGCTGCTGGAGCCGCTGGTGCGCGTGCGATGCTCCGCTTCTCCTGGGATCCGGAGCTGTTGTGGGGCTAGGGCAGTTTCAGCAGGTGAGGCTGCACTGGAGCACCTCTGGGGGATAGGGACATGTAGGGGGGTGCGCGGAGTCCAGAGAAAGTTTATGTGCAGAGGTGGAACAGAGCTGGTGTGGGCAGGTGAAGGTGGTGCACACCTAGGTTTGGTAAAGAAGGCAGGGGGGCAAAGCCTAAATTGGACAGAAAGGGCAGATTTCAGGGGCATAGAGTGCATAGAGTTCATTGTGCACTGGAGGGCTGGGGCAGTAGCATGTAGTGCTCTGGGCGGGGGTACATGTGTACTCAGATCAGGCTAGAATAACCCCATACTTTTGTGGGCTCCGCGCTGTGGTGCAGGGTGCCTAGAAGTAGGTTTCAAGACCTTGTGGTTCATCGACGTACGAGAAAAAGGCTGCGGCACACTAAGGGCTAATGTGCTACCTTTTGGGGTCAAGATGGGTGTTACAGATTTGGGGGTGCCTAGAGACATGGTGCTAGATCCGAGCATACAGAGAGCGGCTCAGAGTGATAGGCACCGGTGCACAAAGGGGCAGGTGGTAGATCCATGGGTACAGAGAGGGCTAAGGTACAAGGAGACGTGTTTTAGGACACAGTATACCCTTAGGGAGGAGCAGCAGTGCGAGGGTCAAAGGTGCGCCTGAGGCGGAATGCTCTAGAGATGCACACCCAGGATGGGGGTACAAGGCAAGCCCAGGACACACCAAGGGGCAGGCTGTTAGAACCTGGCGTGAATTAGTGAAAAGGGTGCAAGCTTTCTGATGTGCGAGGATAGAGTGCTCATCCTTTGGTATACTCATAAGCTGAGTGCTAGAACCGCGATTTGCACAAGAGCGCATGGTGATTGAGCCGTTGATGCATTAGTGTGCCCTTTGGCGGTGATGTGCTTCAGGCTGGGTACCCCCTGCCCTTTGGGTGCCCTGTAGATCACGCATGCATGCACTGGAGGCCGAGGTTGGGGGAGAGAGAGAGAGGCGGACAGCAAGCGGGGCCTGGAAAACCCGAGAGAAGAGTGGGATTCTGACCAGGTCAGGACTCAGCAGAGGACCATGCTGGCGGGACCGGCTGCAGGAGAGTTACACGCGATGGAGTCCATGGAGTTGAGACAGTGGGAGGCGCACTGCTGCAGGCGGTGAGGAAGCAGCTCGGGAGACGAGGCTTGGCTTTTGTAACACCTAACAAAGGCTGCAGTGTCACAGCACTCTGGTAAGTGACGGGCTACTACATCCCATTCCAAGTGTCATTGGTGGGCTGGCTGTTAGCGTCCCAGGATCAGGGACGTGCTCTACCCATTACGGGGCATTAACTTCCCTAATGTCACTCACTTTAGTGCTCTAACAATCCCTGAACAATCCCCATGCGCAGCAGTGAGCTGGAGTAAACAGAGCTCATACTTGGACATACTAAGCCGCAGTATGGCTATGGTTTTACGCCTCACCAATTTTGAATGTCACCAGCCGCCACTGCACATTACTAGGCCTCCTTGAAGCAGGTGCAACAAGAAGAAATGTTTTAATTTCTCCTTGTTTTACCTACTTTGCTGGTGCCTGAATTGTACAGCACACATACAAAGTTTGAAAAGCCATAAAGCAGTTTTTGTACTTAATGGGACCCCTTCCATTAAACACCTATGCCTTAGAGCATGCAGAAGACCCTTGTGAAAGTGTGCAAGGGTCCTGCGTTGGTTCATGGGTGCCAAGCGTGCGCCAGAGTAGGGAGAGAGGAGAACAGCACCACATCTTTGCAGAAATGACGCTGCTCTGCTCTCTCACATTCCAACAATGCTGCAACCTTCGTTACTGCGCTGTGTAGCATGACTTCCTGGAAAATCTAGCCCTAAAATGCTTTCATTCAATAAAATATTGTTTCATTTGACCGTCAACTTTCTGGCATGAAAATATTTTATTCTACATCTATTTAAAGTAAGCCACGGAAAATAATTAATAGAGTTCTGAAACTTTTATCCAGACTGCAATTGACTTTCTTTTTTGCATGGTGAGCTTTGAATGCTCTGAGTCGGTCCTTAACTCAGTGCCTCCTGGAAAGGTTGCAGAACCTCATAGTGAGAATCCTTTCACATCTCACCTGTGTGCAATATACTGCACTGGTCTGAATAATACTACCTTCAAGGTTGCGAATGGACTTCCGCATCTGCTGACGTCACGTGATGAATCAAAATGTGTGAAAACATGAACAACTTCCGTGGTCTTTAGATCGCCCTCTATGGGCCCCCTCAGATCCGTCAGCACTGAACGAGGAGGAACTTTGACCTTTACACAGTAGCAAATACCATAGCGGTAAACGATACAATGTTCCCAGGAGGGAATCGGAGGAGAAAAACTGTAACATTGACTGCACTGAAAAATAAAGATTTCTACATTACCAATATCCATATTAAATACGTTGTTGCAGATGGAGTTATCCATCTCCATTAAGCAATGTACACTAAAAGGCTTGTTTTCTTGCTCCTTTGACAAGCAGGAACATTTCTCACAAGGGGGCATTCAGACAACTGGGGCTCATCTTTTAATACAAAATAATATCCTGTCCTTGGCTCAGACAGGCATTCGGTATGCAAGAAGCACAGCAGATGCATTGTTGTTAACACGAGTAAAGGTACCATCTCTGCTAACAAGAGCATCTCCTGACTCCTGCTAGATTCCAGCACAGAACCAACCAACGCAGGGGAATCTAATCTCATTCACTCAGCAGCACGCCGAGGGGTAGCTCCACATGGAATGAGTGTCAAGACACCACAAAAGAAGCAACAAGCATTGGCATAGCCAATAGGTCTCGCCTTTGGGACCTTATAAGTGTTTAGCCATGCAACAGTTGCATAACTAAATACTTATAAGGTCCCAAAAGCGAGACCTATTGGCTATGCCTAGCGGCCGTGGGGCTGCGAGAGTGAAAGTGATCGCGATCGCGGTCACGATCAAACATCAAAGCGGGCGTGCGGCCGCGAAAGTGAAAGCAATCGCGGTAAAGTGCGGCGCGCGCGCCCGCGCACATGCACTGTAGCTCTAGGCTGGCCTGGTAGCACTTTTTGGAGCCCTCTCAATAAGTCTCGCCAGACCAGCGCATGCGCTGGGTCAGGCGAGACCTAAAAAGGGATGTGTTTTGATCTCTGACGTTTTTCAAAACGCTTTTTAAGCTGGACTGACTAGCACAGAAACGCAGAAGCAAACCCAGCAATAACTCGTGGGGCAGAAAACGTCTTGGAGTCCTGATACAGGCTGAAAAACTCAACACTAGTAACTGTTTGGATGTAATGTCTAGCTACAGGAAGGCGAGAAGAAAGACAGATTGTAGTTGTTTTTACTACTGGCCCAAAGACGGGTTTCGTTGGGCAGTTTTCTTACTGCTGATGGTATGTTACTTTTTCTCAGTTTCACACATATGGAAAAAGGAGCTCTGAAATAATACAAGATGTCCTAGTCACAAAATTGCTCATTTATTTAACATGTTTCAGTAGCACCGCCCCCGCCAGTGGTTTTATCAACCTTTACGCGGATACAGCAGCAGCAAGCATTACCACTGAACAGGTAGAAATGATAAACAGATTGCTGTAGAAGACCTTGGATTGGTTAAAATAATTGTTAGAACGTGGATGGGATCGGGGTAGATTTAAACAATGGCAGGATTCTTCGCCGAGGGAGTCAACTAGAGATGGGTCAGCTACAGTTTCCTGAAAAAAAGGACAGCAGGTTGAGCTCTCAGCTGGGTGGGATTGAAGTTCCAAAGGCTAGTAGCTCCAATGGAGAAGCTACAGCCATTCTGAGTTTCAGAGTTTCCTGGTGAAGTGAGTCATTGCTCCCAAAAACATGTTGTCCTCTTGATATAGTAAATAGGTTGGCCAAATAAGAAGGGCTATTCAAGTGAAAGGTCTTGTGGACAAGACAACCTATACCAAATGTGATTGTTGCTTTTAGGGATAGATAACCAACGAAAGTCTCCCTTGACCAGGGACATTCTCTGGCAAATTTATTTGAGCTTTCATGAGTCTGGTTGATAAATGGATGCATTGGCCCTCAATGGGCAGGTGGGTGATGCCAGCTGAAATGGCATTTTCAAAGTTCACTGGCGAAATAATGATCAGCTGTTTTTAATTGTCTCGGGAGAAGTAGATTCTAGATTTTATTTAATGAGTGGAGGTTGAAGTTGGCCGTTGTGGTAATTTTGTGAATGTGTGAGAATAGCGATTGTGCATTGTCAAGTGCAAGGCCAAGTAAATTACTCCTGGGGATATAAACAGGGAGAAACAAACTTGTTTGATCTCATCAAGTAATGCTGGGTCAGATCTACTGTTGTTTTTGGGAGTGACATGAAGATTTTGTTCTTGGATTTAACACCAGCTGATTGTTAGACATCTACTACTGGATTTTTGTGAAGCACAATCTGAGAGTGAAAATGTTGTATAGGGACATTGTCTTTGGGTAAAATCGAGTGTGGTCTCTGTAATAATGGACGTCGGCTGATGTTTAGTGAGTCTAGGTATAAGCTGAAAGCCAAAGCGGAAAAGGAAAGATCAAATACATTAGTCTGCAGATACGGCAAACTCGATATGAAATAGAGATATTAGTATGGCTTAAGGCTTACAAATCCTCAGCAAATATGTCTTGAAGATATGTAGGTGTCAGAGAGGTATTACAGGACAAATAACTGCATGTACTTAAAATCTACACCTAACGTGGAAGGAATATGCTACTTACTAGTATGCATCTGTTCTTGGCATGTAGAGCTGCAGATCTATACACTGTGCATAGATCGCCATCTGGTGTTGGGCCCGGATGTTTGCAGTTTGTTTTTCTTCTTGGACAATGTTTGGAACTCACGAGTTCGGTGACTCCTCCTTCGGTCCTTACTGCGCATGGGCTTCGGCTCCATCCTCAGATTGTTTTTCGCCAGCAGGGAAAAGATGGAGCGTAGTGATAATAGTAAAGAAACCCATGTGTGTTGTATCTAAATAAGATAGACTGGAACGGATACAGGTAGCCGGGGAGGCGGGTGGGCGTGTATAGATCTGCAGCTCTACATGCCAAGAACAGATGCATACTGGTAAGTAGCATATTCCATTCGAGGCATATGAGCTGCAGATTATACACTGTGCATAGATTATATAGCAGTACCCAACCCTAGCGGCGACCACCGGTATCCGTTGCAGTGGTTTGAAACAGTGTCTTTAATACAGGCTGGCCCACACTAGCTTGTTGTTTGGCGTGCACATCTACACAGTAATGTTTTGTGAAGGTGTGCGGTGTTGACCATGTGGCTGCTTTGTAATCTAAGGGTATGTTCCCTAAAAACGCCATAGAAGCCCCTATCTTTCTTGTAGAGTGGGCTTTAGGTGGAACAGATAATGTTCTTTTTGCTTTGTGATAGCAAATTTGTATGCACTTTACAATCCACCTAGCTATCCCTGATTTTGAGATGGGGTTGCCTTTATGTGGTGGAGAGAACGAGACAAACAGCTGTTTAGTCTTTCTAAAAGATTGCGTTCTTTGTATATAGTAAAGTAAAGCCCTTTTAACTTCAAGTGTATGTAGAGCCCTTTCTGCAACAGATTGAGGTTGCGAGAAAAAAAACGGTAATTCCACTGATTGATTGAGATGGGAGGGGGAAATGACCTTGGGCAGAAATTTTGGATTTGTGCGAAGTATCCCCTTATTGTGATGCATCTGTAGAAAAGGTTCTTGTGTAGTGAACGCTTGTATTTCACTAACCCTTCTAAGGGAAGTGATAGCTACGAGAAAAGCTGTTTTCCAAGTAAGGAACTGTAGCTCACATTTATGCATTGGTTCGAAAGGCGGTCCCATCAGCCTTGTAAGAACTACGTTTAGATTCCACACGGGTGAGGGTGGTGCTCTGGGTGGAATTACTCTTTTAAGGCCTTCCATGAAAGCTTTAATAGCAGGCACTTTGAAAAGTGATAAATGCTGTCTGTTTTGCAGGTAAGCAGCAATTGCTGCTAGGTGTAAACGGATGGATGTGTATACCAGGTTACACCTTTGTAGATGGAGCAGGTAACATATGATGTGCTGTATGGATACATCTAAAGGGTTGATTGTATTGTTACGGCAGTAAACAACAAATCTTTTCCACTTTGCGGCATAGCATGCTCGAGTGGTAGGACGCCTGGCTTCCCTGATAATGTTCATGCAATCAGGGGGAAGGTTAAGGTATCCAAATTCTAAGATTTCAGAAGCCAGATCGCAAGGTTGAGCTGAGCTGGGTCCGGGTGCCTGATTTCTCCATGGTTCTGGGTTAGGAGGCATGGGGACAGGTGTAGTTTTTGGTGTGGTACCACTGAGAGCTGTAGTAGTGTGGTGTACCACGGCTGCCTGGCCCATGTTGGAGCTACCAGAATGAGTGTGAGAGAGTGCTGTTGTAGCTTCCTTACCACTAATGGAATTAGCGGGAGAGGTGGAAAGGCGTATGCAAATTTGCCTGACCAGTTCATCCATATCGCATTGCCTTTGGACAATGGGTGTGGGTATCTGGCGGCGAAGCTTGGGCATTTTTTGTTTTCGTGGGTGGCGAAGAAGTCTATCTGAGGATGCCCCCACTTGTGAAAGAATGGGTGAAGAACTTGTGGGTGCAGTTCCCATTCGTGCATTTGCTGCGTTTGTCTGCTGAGCAGATCTGCCATGGTGTTTTGTATCCCTGGGACGTGTTGTGCCAGGAGAAAGACTTTTTGCGGGATTGCCCATCTCCATATGCTCTGTGCTAACCGAGAGAGCTGTGGAGAGTGTGTCCCCCCCTGTTTTTGAATGTAGTACATTGCAGTCATATTGTCTGTGCGAATGAGGACTGCTTTGGCTGAGACTTGTTTCTGAAATGATTTCAGGGCTAGAAAGATGGCCAATAACTCCAGATGGTTTATCTGGAGTAACTTTTGTTGTGGCGTCCATATACCTTGCACTGTGAGGTGTAATAGATGCGCTCCCCAACCGGAGAGCGATGCGTCCGTTGTTAGAATTACCTGAGGAACCGGGTCCAGGAACGGTCGCCCTTTGGAAAGATTTGTGGTGTTCCACCACTGCAGAGAGCGATGGGTGCGACTGTCCACCAACACCAGATCCGTCAGTTGCCCCTGGGCCTGGTTCCATTGGCGTGCTAGGCACTCTTGTGGAGTCTTGCATGAGGCACTATGAAGATGCAAGATGCCATCATCCCTATTAGCTTCATAAACACTTTTGCTGGGAGAGAGTGCCGAGGAATGAATCTTTGACGCAAGGCTTTTATGCTTGCGATTCTGGCTGAATTGGGATAGGCTATAGCTTTTGAGGTGTCTATAGTGGCACCGAGGTATTGCTTTGTGTGAGACGGTATCAGCTGGGACTTTTGGTGGTTCACCGTGATACCTAGCTGGTGAAGTAGTTGGATGGTAGTGTTTGTATGTTGCACACATTGGTTGTAGGACGTGGCTTTTATTAGCCAGTCGTCCAAGTAAGGGAAGACGTGAAGGTGTTGTCTTCTGAGGTGTGCCGCCACTACTGCTAGGCATTTGGTGAACACTTTTGGTGCGGTTGTGACCCCGAAGGGGAGATCCTTGAACTGATAATGTTGTCCGTCCACTACAAATCTGAGGTACTTTCTGTGAGAAGGGTGTATTGGATTATGAAAGTATGCATCTTTCAAGTCCAGTGTGGTGAGAAAATCGTTCTGGCAGAGGAGTGGGAGAACTTGTTGGAGAGTTACCATGTGAAAATGGTCTGAATGTATGTATGCATTTAGAGGCCGGAGGTCTAGAATGGGTCGTAGAGTCTCGTCTCTTTTTGGTATCAGAAAGTACAGAGAGTAGACCCCTACATTTTGTTGATTGATGGGGACCTGCTCTATAGCCTGTTTTTGCAGGAGGGAGATTACCTCTTGTTTCAGCAATGTGGTATGTTCTTGCGACATTGTATGGTGCCTGGGTGGAATATTTGGGGGGGTGGATGTTAATTCGAGACAGTACCCTGACCGAATAATTTGGGTCACCCATTTGTCTGATGTTATGGTCTCCCAGGTTTGAAAGAAGTTTTGTAGTCTGCCCCCGACTGGAGTGGAATGGTCTGGGGGGAGCGGGGGAAAGTCATTGTGTGGGCGGTGTGGCAGAACGGGTGGTGTTGGTTTTGCCCCTGCCTTTATTATTGTTTCCTCTATATCCACCTCTTTGATAGCCCTTTGTGAAGGTAGTCTGAGGAGGGGACTTGTAGAATGTGGAGGCGTTATCGGCAGAGTAGCCCCTGCCAGTGCCTCGAAAGGAGGAGCGGCGAAAAGAGCGTCTAGGAGGGTGGGACTGTAATGCTCCCATAGACTTCGCCGTATCTGTATCTTTTTTCATTTTTTCCAGGGCTTCGTCTACTTTCGGGCCAAATAAGTGTTGTTGGTCAAAAGGGTGGTTTAGTATAGATGCTTGTACCTCTGGCTTAAAGCCTGAGATTCTGAGCCAGGCGTGACGGCGAAGCAGAACACTGGTGTTTATAACCCTGGAAGCTGTGTCTGCTGCGTCAAGTGCACATTTAATAGAGGTGTTGTTATAATGGTCTTTCCCTCTTATATTAGTTCATGAGCCCTATTTTCATATTTTCCAGGGAGATGTTGCATGATAGTCTCCAGCTCATCATAGTGCGCTCTGTCGTACCTTGCCAACAGCGCTTACGTGTTGGCGATACGCCACATATTGGCAGCTTGCGAGGCAGTGCGTTTGCCTGACGCGTCTAGGAGCTTGGACTCCTTATCGGGTGGTGGAGCATCACCCGATGACTGAGAATTGGACCGCTTCCTAGCTGTGGATACCACTAACGAGTCTAAGGGTGCAGGTCCTTTAATATAGGCAGGATCTGTGGGGGCGGCCTTATATTTTTTCTCTATTCTGGGGTTTAAGACCCTAGCCCTGACTGGGTCTTTGAAAACCTCTGCTGCATGTTTGGTCACCCCTTTAAGCATGGGTAGTATGGCAGTAGATTTATCTGCGATGTCAAAGGTATCAAGTAGGAAGTCTTCCTCAACTGGATCACTGTGTAACTCCACCCCATGATAATGTGCCGCCCGTTGTAACAAGTGGTGGAACCCCAAGGAGTCCTCTGGTGGAGATGGCCTGGATGGATAAAGATCATCCTGAGGCACATCTGGGACGTCTGGATTATGATAATCCTCCCATGGGTCTGGTGTTCCCAGAGGGGTGGGGTCTTGTGGGGCATCTGTTGGATCATAGTATGGATCCCCTTGGTCATCAGGGTCTGGAGACGGGGTTGGAGAGTGATGAGGCAAGGGTGGAGAAGGTGGAGGGGGCGGAGATGGGGGAGGTGGAGGAGGTGGAGGCAGTGGGGAGGGTACTCTGAAAGGGGATGTGGCAGAGTCCTTCCGTTTTGGCAGTGGAGGAGGAGCTGGCTTGTCTAAATGTCTTCAAATGTCCAGTCTTTGGATCCTTTGTTAAAGTCTTTTGTCGAGGATCTGGCATGAATAGTTCCTCCGGCACCGATTGATCTGTTGGCGCCGATGTTTTCGGGGCCGACGGCTTCTTTGGTTTATCTGTGCCATGCTTTTTCGGGGCCTCCAATTTTTTGTTCGGTGCCGAGGCAGGTTTCGGCACGGGAGTTTCGGCGCCGAGGGATTTATGTTTGGTCGGCACCGAGAGGCCAGGTTTCGACACCAATGGCTTCGGAACGGAGCTTGGTGTGGTTTTCTTCAGTGCCGAAGGGTGTTTTTCGGCACCGCTAGTAGGCTGGCTCGAGCCCGAGCCGCCGGGAGACTTATGATGCCTCTTAACCGGGCCCGAAGGTGGGGTGATGGAAGAGGTATGTTTGGTTTTGCCTAGGCCCGGAGGCAAAGGTGTAACCGGAGTCTCTTTCGGTGTGGGCGCGGGAGTGGGAGGGGATTAGAGTACTCACGACCCTCTGCGCCGGTGTGATCTCCTCCACGTCGGAGTCGTCGGCCTCGGAAGCGCTGACGAGGTCGTCTTCCTGTTCGGTGTGCTGCTGTCCCGAAGCTCCGATGTCTTCTCAGAAGATGTCAGGTGGAGCCGAGGTCGATGAGTGCGCCATGGTGCGTCTAGCTCTTCGATCCCGACTAGTCTTTTTCGATCGAAAAGACTTGCAGGCGGGGCAGTCTCGGGCCTCGTGTTCGGGAGAGAGGCAGAGGTTGCACACCTGATGTAAATCGGTGTGGGGAAATTTAGACCCACATTTAGGGCACTTCTTAAAGGGAGTCCTTTCCATCGGCCGAGACCGGAGTCGAGATAGGCCCGAAGGCCGCCGCCGGTGCCTGGAATCGAAGAAGTGCCGAAGAGAGAGATAAAGAAGATGATTTTGTCTGAAGAATCTCAGTGGACGAGGATTTTTCGTCAAAGGTCGAACTGGAAAGGTTCGAAGCCGGAGCACGAAGTATTACATCCGAGCCCGATGGCGGAAAAAAACAATCTGAGGATGGAGCCGAAGCCCATGCGCAGTACGGACCGCAGGAGGAGTCACCGAACTCGTGACTTCCAAACATTGTCCAAGAAGAAAAACAAACTGCAAACATCCGGGCCCAACACCAGTTGGCGATCTATGCACAGTGTATAATCTGCAGCTCATATGCCTCGAACACTTTGTTACTACAGAAGGAGGCATAGTAGGTGGAACTCTACATTTCATGATACTAAGGGGTGTGGATAAAAGACATATCTCAGAAAACTGTAAACCGATTGCGAACTATGTCTACATTTTTAGCTAGATATTTTAGATTAAGATACCACGACTAAGAACTACGCCATTTACAGACTTTAGCACAACAATCAATCTGCTGCTTAGCAATGAGATTTGGATGGAGGCGACAGCCATGATTCCAACTTCTGGCCACAGAAAGGAGATGGAAAATTTCTTTCAAAATAAGAAACACTCATTCAAATTGAACTTGATAATATGGGAATCGTCAATGTGGAGATAGAGGAATGCAAGTCCGAAACACAAGTAGTACGGATGGCTCCAGACATGATACATTCAAACTAAAAGAGCAAATAAAGCACTTTGAAAGAGGCTTTATAGGTGATATGGGGCTGCGGAGGGAGCTAGCAGACAAAGTGGTTGGAAAGCACAGTGAAACTAAATTATAGGGCTCCTTTCAAGTGGCACTATGATGAGGGTACTATAGTTGGCTGGGGTCTAGCATGGATGGTTTCAAGATTTTGTCATTAGGAGTTAAGTCATTAAGAGACAAAATTTGGAAATGGCTAATAAAGAAGAGGGACTAAACAGCATGTTTTTTTTTTACTTTGTGACCGACAAATAAGCACAATATTGCATAAAGTGAAAAAGTATTCAGACATGAACCAAATCTGCAGTTTCTCTTGAGGTGGTAATTACTATCGAATTTTAATTTTAGGTACCATACTATGGTGAGTTGTCATTCAAACATTTTTTGTGTGTGTCTTTATATAGTAGCAGAATTATAAGGAGTAGAGAATAAGGCCCCGGATGAATGATTCAACCCCAAATGCATTGGGCATAGGAGTGCATCTGTGATTATTAGCACATTTTGACTACTTGTTTTAACAGGATTAGGCATAAATTAAATGTTAAGCACAATCATGTAATTATATGGTGAAGAATGATTAAATGGTGAGAAGAGAAATCATGTTAAAGGGAATGTAGCAATATCACACACACACTCAGTTGTGCATCAGGAGATGGACACTATTGTATAGATTAGGCCCATCACAAGGTGAGACAGACAAGGATGCGTACCTTCTACAATAATCTTTTGTTTGCTCTAGAGCTGCTAGGCAGATGGAAAAGGTGTCTTTTGGAGAGTGGAATAGAAGGAGCGATGACCCATTTGTAGTTATATCATTATAAGCTGATGGCTTCTTCCACATATGAGGAGGCTGCCTGTGAATTGTGAAGGCAAGATAGAACTAGTTCAGAAGTGTTATGTATGATATATATGCCACAAAGGAGCGGCTATGCCAAAATACTAAACAAATAAACAGGCAGGGATAGATCTTACTGTAACATAGGGGGCCTTTAAACAGATTAGTGCACATACCAGTATTGATGCATTAAGACTATGGGCAGGACCTCTGGCTTTGGTGTCACTAATATGTATAACATATTGCAGTATAAGGCTCAACCTAGTGTCTGAGACTTTCTTCCATAAATTGAATGAGCGATGAGTTGCCTGAAAAGGGCCATCTCATAATGTGATGATTCTCATTAGTCATTGACAAGTCTTACCAGCAAAACAGGACAGAAAAAAGTTGTCCTCAAAAAGTGACTTTTGAAGTGAAAAATACCCATGACCAGTGGCTTTCAGCTGCTGCCCGAAAATTCGGAAGGCTGTAGCCCTCCCTCGCCCCCCCCCCCCCTACCCCCCACCGCTTCCCTAGTGTTGAACTGGCATTTCTGGCAGTCAGGAAATCTGGCAATGCCAGAAGGACCAGCTTTACAGGGCCAGTTTATGGGACGGGTTTTGGTCTCATTACGGCCCAAAGAACCCAAAAAAAGCACTGTTACTTTCAAGCTGGCCCATCTGAAAGAGCCACTCTATGGCCTACTCTAACCCCACTTGATGGCACATCCTTTTGGGGGTGTTGGTGGTGGCAAGGTTACTGAGGGCGCTCCACAATGGCAGGGCATAGGAGCATGTGGACCTCGTACTGATGCCGCTGAAGAACCATGTTGTTGTGTGAGGAGTAAAGAGACTGCCAAATTTAACAGTGAGGATGTTGTCATTGGAATCACTTTGTGCACTACCCTCTATGTGAGTAATGGAGGATCAGTGAGGAGAATGCTGAGGCAGCTGGAGTGCAAGCTAGAGGTCAGCACCACTAATGAAGGGGCCCTTCAGTGTGACAATGCTTCATCTCTGAGTTGGTAGCCAGCTTTGGGAAACGGTGCCTTGTATATATGGAAGCCCAGATTCATCTGTACTTGGGGATAATTGTGCGCTGGAAACTTCAAAACTGCACTCCCATTCACCACTGTTCGACCCCCACCCCCATTTAGGTTGCTGAATGAGAAAACACAATGGGTATTGGATTTCTTCATGCTCGTTACTCTATAGACTTGTGCTCACATTGGGGCATATGCAGAAAGGGTGTTCGTGGTTGCATACGCTCAGGTTTGGAGTTTGCAACTGCCAAAAATGCTTTTTGCAATGTACTGAACCCATTTTAGGAGTCTGCACATTTTTTATGGATTTAGACATGGATACGGAATTGTTAATTATAAGGAGCATGTTGTAGGCTTTCCTTCCACATAGCAATTCCTATCTATATTGTATCAATAGTTTATGATCAAAATGAAGGTCGTAGACCATTTAAAGCTACCAATCCCCAAGTTGGGGTGGTAACCCATTCGTGAACGTTTAAAAAAAGGTTGCTGGGGAGGAAGCAGTGGTCCAGAGGACCAGTGGCGTAACGATAATTGAGGGGGTCTCCCTGCAAGGTATGTGGAGGGGCCCCCTCCGGACTCTATCAGGAGCTCTCCAGCTGAAATGCGGTGCTGAGGGGGCCCCTGGAGTTTGGGGGCCCCCCACACTGTGAGTGCCGCAGGGGCCTGTGCTACGCCCTTGCAGAGGACCACTATCTACTCTCAAACAAACTTCAAAAGGTTTAAAAAACAACAAATATATTTTAAAAGTGATCACAGACATGGTGGTCTACTGACCCCAGCAGGCCACTATCACTTTGATGGCCACCAAAGGTAGTGAATCGCTATTTGTGGTGTACCTAAAGAATACTTATGCTGTAGGTTGGACTTTGGTTTGTGAACTGTCCTGTGAGAACATAGGTCAGGCTGTAAAATTTCACACTGGTCTCAAAAATATTGGTCGCAGTTTCTGACCAGTATTTTGCAACCCATGTTTCATATATCAGGACCAAAATGCTTCTGGGCAGGACATTTGTTACATAATAGCATTGCCAACAGCTGAACACAGTCCTCTAACATAGGCTTTCCAAAGCCTGCTGCCTATCCACTTTTCTAAGTGGCAATATTCTGGTTATAGGTTCCTACACTACTTTTTTGTCTGAAATGATGTTTATGAAATGAACATGTTTTTGCTATTCGGTTCGTGCAATTGTTTTATGTAAATTAGCATTCGTGGCACCATTTTATGTTTCACCACCATTTTGAATCATGCATTTAGCTGCTTATTGTCTCCTCACGAAGCAGGCTGTGGAAAGTTTAATTCCTCCAAGGTTAGGCTTTGCTGTACTAATGAATACACTGTTCTTATTAGCGCATACCTTTCCCACTAGATAGAGGACTGCTCCCACTAGTCCAACGATGGGTACAGGTAGAACGCCCTTCGCTTAGAGATAGTGTGTGTCCAGTTGCAGGATCGAAACTTATCCTTCTGTACCTCCTTTGTGTAGCTGCCTCCATCTGGAAATTTCTAGTCTGGACGTGTCTTCTGTGTTTCTGAATCATACATAATGTATCACCATGTTTTCTGATGTCATTCCTCTCTGCAGCATCCCTAAGCAACTGGGCAGACGTGGCACCGCTCGGGTGTATCTGAATAAACATATACTTGGTTTGTATTCTCTACTGTCTGACCGACTCTTCATTTGTATGGAAGGCTGAGAGGTGGTCGCGAGCGACCCGGGTGGCCCTAATCAGGTCACTTCCTTGAAAGTTCAGAAGGTCTGTCAAGTCACTATTTCTACAGACCCTAACATTGCCTTCATAAATCAATTTCCGGTTTCCTTCCTTGCAATAGTGGTCAGAACTTCTTAATGAGATTAAGATAAGAACGTAAATAACTAAGTAAACAGTATTCCTCTAAAAAAACACCTACTAATTAGGGGCCTCATTTAGTTTGGCAGACAGTCACCCCCATATAAAAGTGAAAAATATATGGTACACCTTCTTACAAGTGCCATACAATATTATGCTATTGCGATTATGCAGACTGGATATACATGATGTTGGTGACCGAGTAACCCGTCTGCTAAACTCTAAATCAGACCATATGTTGCTACTGTGTTCAGAAATAGACAACAAATTGCCAAAACAATGTGTAGAGACTTTGGAAGAGCAGTGCATGAAGGAGAGCAGAATTTGGATTATTGAAGGACATCCCATTTTAGGAAAAGAAAGTATTCAAAGAAATAGTGATTGGATGGAAAGACCCATGTAGCTAAGGGCTGTACAGCACTATGTGATTTGTACGGGGAGCATTGCTACATGTTTTCTCAATAGTTCAGGAGCTTGTGCGGTTTGAACAAGGAATACAAAAGGAGAACTAAGCTGTTTAAATAAATACAAACCAGAGGATATGTTCAGAGCAGATGACTGAACCTCAGATTATGATGGCAATTATGAATATTGGTGAAGGAGAAATACAGTCACCAGCCTGCACAAATCTACCATATATTTGAACCACTTGGGTAAGGAAGGACACGAAAGGGATGGGATGTTGACGAGTGTAAACCTTTGGAAGATATTCAATCGACATGAACCTTTTTATACACTGCTACAATTTAAATGCTACAAAGATTCTTATCAGATTTAATATGATGTTCAACAATGATCTGAACAGAGAAGTGGAGAGTCCTAAATGCCAATAAAGGGGCACAATACTTAATCCTGTGAACTGAAGCTGCTGAAAGCTGATCTGCTTTAGGAAAAATCTATTGTAATTGCATTTATATAGCACTTACTACCCCTAACAAGGCGTCAAAGTGCTCTTAGGCGAGTAGCATGCTACTCTGGAACCCATAAAGGATTAGTGGTGAATTAGTATAGTGAAATATGAAAGAAATTTGAGTGGTGGACATGTTTGTTCCGCTTTTGAAGCACAGTGGCTCAGATTCTTTATAGGATGCACTCATGAAAATAAATCTCTTAAAGTTAATTTACTAAGATTGGTTCTTGACAAAATGCTGATTATGGGCACCCGAGGGTATCTCAAACAAGGCCTCAGATTATCTTTTGTAGCGTAAACACCTTTATGAACTGGTCAAAAGCTGAAAATACCTGTCACGGTCAACCAGCAGACAAATGAATGATGACACCTTGAAGGGTATCTGAATGAGTTTCTGAAGAAATGATTCATAAGTCAACTGAGCTACAACTTACCCTCAACAGCTGTTCTCTCATTCTTTGAATTCCGACAGTAAATTATGAAACGATGAAATGCACAAATATGAAGCACTTTTTAAACTCAGGAAGGTATGTTCTGTGCATGATACTTGGTTTTTAGCTGTGTTTGACATCTATGTGAAAATAGCTCCACTGATCATCGGGATGCTGTATTAGAAGGCTACAATGCAATTAAATGTACTTGTTTACAGTGGATGTTTAGAATTGTTTGAGTTCGACACCTGAAAATCAATAAACACATTTAAAACATGGGAGCACATATCAACCACAGCATTGTAATAAAGTATCAAGGCAAAGCATTTCTTCACTTCCCAGTGTATTTCACTCTTTCATTCATTGGGGTTTAATATATTGAAGTCTTGGGCCGTAAATCCAGTCCTATACAAATATGTTTATAACACTTGATGTAGAAGACCAAGGAATCTTCATCATAATTTAAGGAACCTCATTTTTTTTCGGTGATCATGAGACACTAAGACCATGCTTCTGTTAAGGCACTGAATGGCCAATTAAAGGCACAGACTGAAAACTGTAATTCACATAAAGCTGTTCATACATGTGCCATTCTTTGGTCAATTTACCTAGACATAGACTGTACCTTGTACGTGTGAAGCATGAATGGAAAGAACTTGCAAGTGCCTTATGATCTGTTTTGCACTTGCCATTTATTTCTGAAAATTCTATGTGCACATTCTGAGTTAAAACAGAGATCAACACCATGGTAACTTAGTGTCTCACCTCCGCCTCTGATAGCAGGATTGTAGAGGAAGCTACATATCTAAGAGTCAGTATTACTGCAAAAGTGTAACGTATAGTTGACTCAAATCTAATCCCTATTATTGAAAAAACTAAGAAGGATTTTAGTCGTTGGGACAATTTTATTTGTTCAATAATGGGGAGAAGCAATCTTGTTAAAATGATGTTCCTGCCAAAGTTATTGTATGTTTTTCGAACTGTTCCTCTGGAGATTGATAATGACTGGTTTAAATTAATTGAAATATTGGTGGCTAGATTCATTTGGGCCTATGGGAAGACCAGGAGGGCTAACGCAGTCTTGTGCCTACCCAGAGACAGGGAGGGCTGGGGGATCCCCAACTTTAAATTATACTATCTAGCTGCAGCATTGCAATATTATGACCCTTTATTTAATAATAAGGCAACTGAAGGAGGTATGGTGGTTTGTGTGCCTTCAATTTATCAGTTGCTGATCGGGACAGCCGCTAAGGGCTGCCTGCTGAAATTTTTTGAGTTGAGCTACTTCAAAAGAACACAATTTAGGACTCTGATTGCTGCATTTCAAAACTGGGCGAGTGTCCGGAAAAAACTGGGGGTAGGCAGATATAATAGGTATACTCCCCTGCTTATGAATTATCAACTCCTCTGAATATTTCAAGACAACTGTTTAGCTAAATGGGAACATGGGGGCTTTGGCAGGATTGGGGACAACTCGCTGGGAATTATATTGCATCATTTGAGGTGGGCAGTGGCAGATTTAATATTGGGCCTCAGGACTTTTAAAAATATTTACAGTTGAAGGATTTCCTTTTGAGAAAGGCTGGTGGTGTAGCTAAATTCCCCTGATGGAAATGCTAACAAAAGGCTCTGGCCCCTCAATCTTGCAATTATATGGCTGTCTGTTGGAGGGGTTCCCAGACGATCTGGATAAGCAGAATGAAATATGGCGGGCGAGGCTCTATCTGTTGGACTCTGGCTTCCTGAATCACTTGAGCTGGGAGGGTCAATTTTGTGTTTGTCGAACCAGCAATCACAACTTTATAAAACAATCTTTGAATTGTACATAACACTAGCGAAAATTGCTAAATGGGGCGGGCATGCCAGGATTCACTGCCCTAGATGACGTGCATCTAATGCAGACCTGGTTCACATGTTCTCCACATGCCCCAACCTAAAATCAATTGACTTGGAAATTGCAGGATTTTTAGGGGAAGTCCTGAAAGTGAATATCTCCCCATCACCTCAGCTTATATGTTGTTGGGGGTGGATGAATCAAATGGAGGGGTTGAGGCAGAGCTAATTTTTATAGCTATGATTTTTTAATGGTTTTTAAGCTCTGTGTTGCCTCGGCCTGGCTTGACCCTTTACCCCTGACCTTTCAGCAATGGAAGGGATGCTTCCTTCATGTTTACAATCTAGAAAATGCACTTTATGAACAAAAAGGCAGGAGGGCTCAAATTAAAGGGAGGAGGATTTGGGGGCTGCTTTCAACCTAAGCATCACTGTTCAAATAAAATATAGCAGCTGGGCTTTAGGTACAAGTGGCGCCGGTTTAGTGCGCGGAATGTATTATTAATCTGTGTCAATCTTTTGTTGATTCCTATTTTTGATCAAATTAATGAATTTGTCATTATTTAATGTATTTATTTAAACTTGCGGATGTAATTTTGTCAATAAATATTTTAACAGGGAAAAAAGGAATCTTAGGGGTCTATTAGCATGGCGGTCGGAAAATCACTGCGACTGCCATAGTAGCGGGAAAACACCGCCCGCTGGGACTGCGGCATAACCGCCGGCCCAATTAGTATGCTCCACAGTCGAAATTCGACCGCGGTGGTACGATCACGGCATTTAACATTGCAGAGGTTGCTGCTGCCAGCAGCATCACTGCGATGTCCAAAGTGCACAGTGCCTGCCTCCTGGTACAGGGACATGTAGGGGGGTATCATGGGTACCCCCCATTGCACCCACACACCCCCAAACACATTGGGGGCCCGCAATGGGCCCCTGGAGACATTCTCTGCATGCCTTTCCATGGCGATTCCACCAACACGGAAAGGCTGGCTACCGCCGGCATCATAATCATGTTGGCAGAGCCTGACCCTGCACCACCACTTTTCTGCCGGTAGCAGCCCACACGCTTGCCTGGCGGGTGGAAAATCTCACCGTCGCGGTCGTCATCGCCATGCTAATAGGACCTGCGGTTTTCTGGGTTACGATCGCGGGCAGATGACCGCCACCGGCCCGGTGGTTGCTACCGCCGGCCCGGCGTCGGCCATCCGACCGCCATCCTAACAGAGCAAATAGTGTCAAACAATTTATCCATAGCTTTTAGCTTTCACAAAACTCACTGTGGTAGCAAAATGATTACTGACAGACTAGTGTGCGTCTAGATCAAACAGACTAGGCTACTTCATCAGGGCTTATATACAACTTGTCTATCCTTTTCACCAAGAACCCACCCAACATTCCTATTGGTGCCAGCGGCTCCAAGCCATGAGGAGAAGAAGATTGCACCAGTCTGGGAAACACCATGGTCAATGACTGATCCATGAAAATATCCTCTGCAACTTTTAGAAGAGCAATTTAACACTTTTCCCGGACACGATTCAAGTCAGTGCAACCCATGAACAGTCTTTCCATTTGGCTGCAAAAGTCTGATCTCCAGCAGCCATGTGAACACTGATCATATAGCTTGACCGTGAGTGTTATGATGTTAGGTGAAATAGTCCTTGTATCTTTCGCAGGAAACCCAAATTATTTACTGTGGGTGCAATTTTACACACTGTATCTGTATTTAGAAGACATTAATGGGAAACTATCATGGCAAATTGTGCTCAGTCATCAAAGCAGTATATAGATACCAGTGAGAGAAAGTGTACATGCTGAACCTAAGTAAAAAAACAGAGAGAGCTGTAGAGCAATGGCTTAGATATGTTCGGCACCAGCTCTCATGTGCAGGTCTCACTTGCAGGGCCTGCAACATGCTTAGATGACTAAGTCCAAGGGAGCACAAGGGAATGTACACATAGCATGCCAAAGGCAAGATTGAAGCGGATTTCTGACACTGCTCCGAAAATTCCTATCGGGACCAACACCTGAACCTCTCTCTCTCTCTGAGGACACTTTGACAGAAATAGAAAGTCGCTCGGAGGCATTTTGTTTTACCACTAATTACAGTATGCTTCATTCTAAGGAAACACTACTGGCTGGATATTAATTTGCAATCCCACTTACGATAGTCTTGCTTTATTTTACTAAGTACGGTACTAGTGACACATTCTCTTTACGTTTTAAATTGTGCACCCCTAAATCTTCCATTTCCATCATTGTCTATCTACACGGTCCAAGCATTGATTATGATGCAGTAACTGAACAGTGAGGCAAGGGTACTGCAGGAAAACATGGTGGATTACTGTGTTTTCAGATTTCACGGGAGGCTGGAGTAAATCATAATTTCTCCACAGCACATAAAAGAAGTTCCCATATGAGCAGAAAATTGTGAGCAGAGAACACAAAAAAGCAAACATGATTCCTCATTTGTTATTCACAAGTGAAAAGTAAGAAACCGAGGTGTGGCAGTTTTGTGTGACATGATGCAGAAGCATGATATAGGAATAAAAGTAGGATCTGCATGTTTAGTTTCACTTTTTTTTAAATTTATTTTTAAATATGCTACAGGATGACAGCAGATCCAAGAGTTTAGTTCCCTGGAGAGAAGAAGTTATCAAGGAAGAGATTTTCCCCTGTCACTCCAAAGGCTCACTTTCAATTTAGTTGGTTGATAAAAGCTCACCATTAAATGAAAGATACACTGTGATTTAATGTCAGAACATGTGCAATGAGCTGCATAGATGTCTTAGCTAAAATACCAAAACAGATCAAATTTGAGTTTATTAATGGACATCCTTACCTGGATAAATCCCCAAGCATATGTTCATCTTCACGGCTTCCAAGAAGGAATCTGCAGTTGGTAGAAGACATCATGCACAGCCCCTGTGTCTCTCATGACTCCAACACAGAGGCTTTACATTGTAGGGCAGTCTTGAGTATGTGAGCAAGTCTTTTTTACAGTGAGGATCTCCCTTCTCAGGGAAGCGTGAGCTAATTCTTGGAAAGGTTGGGGCTTGTAGATTCATGAGCTGGGTACCAATCTAAAATAATCACCATAACCCTCATTCCAGAAGTCCAGATGAAACTTTGAATTTGAATGATCTCAAGGATTCCCCTCTAGATGACTCCTTTCTGTCAGAGCCCAGATTCAAACCTTCCAAGGGCACTGCTTTTATAGTAAACCAAACCTGACATTAATCTTATCAGCCTTCTTGGACTGTTCTGAGGAAAACTGTGTCACCTCTCATATTATTGGTTCTGGTCCGAAGAAAGGACACTGTCCATTGCTGTCATTGAGTTCCTTGCAGTCCTCCTCACCATGTCTTTTACACATTATTACCCAGGCAAACATTGTTTAAATCCTGTTCTGTTATCCTGTATGGCGCAGAATGTGCATGTGAATCCATAATAGGACAGCAATATTCTACATGAACAGGAAAGAGGAGGACTACTAATATCACCTGTCTGAAGACGCTACAAGCCTTTAGAAATCTCCATTTCAGGACATCACCCATAGTTGTTAAGAAGGTTGGTATGTCAGAATATCAATAACAAAAACATAATTGGACATAAATATCTTGGCCTCAATATTGTTTATAAAAATATTGTCCAATTAGGTGTAGATGTTTTATTAACAACTTCAATGGGATGATATTTTTGCAAACAATACTTAGGACACAATATTTCTGTCAGACATTTTTTAGGTACATTATTCTGGCACCATACCTTCCTGAGGGAGATCTATGAAAATATATATGCCCAATGGGATCAGTCACCCTGCACGTGAACTGGAACTTGCCCCCTTTGTCATGTATTTAATCTGTTTGATGTGAGGTCATCTATAGATAAAAAGGCTTGCCCTTTTAAGCAATTCTGGGTCTATCTAAACTGTCATTGGTTGGTCAAAGACAAGAACTCTCAGAAGATGCATTCCACTATCGTGCATGCATGCCCACACATATGTGCACGCACACACACATGCACACACAGACTCAGACAGACACAGACACACACGCACACACACACACACTCACTCACTCACTCTCTCTAAGAACTCAATTTCAGGAAGGAAGGGAAAACACCCATTTCGTAACCTGGATGTAGAACTTAGTACAGTGATGGTTATCCTTTGAGTGTAACATTTCGGGTATTCGGGTCAGGGTACTAGTTTCAATTGTGCTATAAACCATGAGCCCAGCAGTTTTGTGAATGAAGAAATAGGACCTGAACCCTTCTGATTAGAATACAAACGTTGGCAAAGCAACTTAAACAGATCCCAGCACATAGGTAAATTGTTTAGTTCATGTTGTGTGTGTGTGTTGTGATTTAATCGCCAGGTTGGTGATGCTAGGTTATAGATCTAATGCAGCTGCATTGCATTATTAGTAGAAAGCGCTTTATAATGCTACTACAATATAATACAAAGCAACACAATTATTAGATGGATTTGAAAAGCCAAAGCACTTGGTTGGAGTTTATTATAGACTCCAAAAACAATAAACTACTACTTACCGACAGCAATTGCATTTTTTACTACAGTTTTGGACTGTGCAGGTTCTTGCTATTCGATGTGTACTTCCAGGAACTTTGTATACACATACGTTTATTTTGGAGTTTTACAATCTGCAATATTGCACAGCAGAATAAGTCAACCCAACTAAACGTATCTCGAATGATTTCACTCTAATGTAGATAATTAAGATACTGGTTCTAACCTTTTAGATGAGTGCATGACTGTTGAATTCAAATTACTGCCTGAATTCGCATATTTAAAACTAGTGCAGGTAACACACTGGCATTTCTTGCTTATGTGATGGCTGATGCAAAATTGCATGAATCACTTTGGGAGAAAAGGAAGATTTAACGCAAAGAACTAAGATGCCAACAGAAATAAATAAAAATAAGGTCAGTCGGCCTCCATTTAAAGAAGCCTGCAAGCCCTCTGACTCACAGTAATGACCACTAAAACACATTTTAAGGATAATAGCAGACACAAATGGACAGATTTCCCATTGAATAAACTAAATCATAGTTGAAGAAGTTGGATTAGACCCTCACACAAAGAGGAGGAGATAACCAATATCTTTCAAGCGAAAAAGATAAGCAGGTAGAAAAATTCAAAACAAAACTTCCATGCTCCAATTGTCTCTATAGCCCAAACATGATGTTCTTGCTATTTCTTGACTTTTTTTCACTTAGATTTCCTTTTCCGTTGTCTCCTGTTCTTGTGTATCAGTGGCAGGGGCTGGTGCCACATTTATTTTCAAAAGAATAATTGAAACATTTATTTTTGATTATGGTGGCAGACTTCCTGGGCCCTTTAGTCAATGTCATATGACATATTGTGTTAGGATTCTTTTTTGCAATAACCAATGCCTTTACATAACAATTCATGAAGTACTGCTGCCTCTTGCTGGGTGACTCATCTTAATTGCTTGGCAGAATATCTTGAGTAATGTTTATTATTGGCATACCTTTCCTGAGCATCTAGTTGCCAAGCCATTTGTGTAATGTACTGAGAATGATGTGGGCACATCTTTGGTCATGACGCATTAGATTGATCTATTGGACAAGGCAACAGCGACTTTTTGGCAGGGATATTTTTGTCAAAACCTCTACATGTGATAACAGAAATTCCATGAGCACAATAATGGCGGCTATTGATTATGTACAAAAATGTCTGCTTTCTCCGGAAGTTATCTAGGAAGGATTATTAATCTATGTCTCATCTTGTACATGCACTCATGATACAATTTATCTTTAAGACTGAAAACACTTAATTCCCTCTGAAATACAAAACTAGTAAGCAATGGGTGGCTAAATATTCTAACATTACTCTATTGAACAGGTTGTGAGGATATATAACTAAGTCCTTACTAGCCAGGCCTGGTCAGAAATGTACTGTGGTTTAACATTGGCCTGCTCAGTCACCGGGCAAGACTTGAAGTTGTCTTGAACAAAGGCCTAGCAAGGGGAGGTAATAACACGAATTTGTGATCCATCTCGATACCCACAGAAATCACTATGCAGAATAGCTGCTTTGAATAACAACCTCTGTTAGAGATAGCAGATTTCCATAAACACTGCCACCGGATTCCCCGTACTTGCAATGTGCATTGACATTCCCCATTTTTCGTGAACATGCATCTCTTGAGGGCGTGGTTGAGGAATTACTTTTGGCTTTCAAATGTCACCATTATTTTTCCATTAATGTTGAATATCTTTAGATGCCAAATTAGTGAAGCACTGAGCCAGGAATGTTGGCTCTATTATTGTTGAGGCTGTTGGAGCAGGCTGTGCGTTGTATCCTTCAGTGACATATAGAATCCAGAAGAGAAGGGGTCTTCTGAATTCCACTCATACTTATACTACAGCACAAGGGAGATGCTCCCACTGTACACTGTACTCTGTAAGATCTCCCACTCTCGAACAATGATTAAAAGCTGGATTTGAAAGATGAGGGGACGTTTGCTGACATTTATGCATGATCGGGGTTATATGACTATGGCCAACACTTTCCCTGTAAACACAAGTTTAAGTAATGCAGATTCTCTGCCGCAGGGATCACAGTCTATTTAGCCCTTAAATCATCAAAGCCCTGAGATTGCTTTGAGTGCCTAAGGCCTAGAAGAAGGAGCAGTAGTAATAGCAACAATTGTTCTAGCAATAGAAGCTATAGTGTGTAAATATTAAGGCCCTGGGATGGAAGGCCAAGGATAGTTTTCGGTCTCGAGAGAATCTACAGATATCAACTGATAATGTTTGCATAAGAGGATGTAATTAAATATAATCTTAAGATTACAACATGAAACATCAGCTTACTGGAGAGACAACAGAGTGGATAGCAAACAAGTAGCATATCAAGAGAAAGATCCCTTCATGTTCTACGGAAGAAACACTTTTGTGAATTTATTCTCTCCTGCCAAAGAATACCGGATCAACTAGATAAGAAATCAGCTAAATTAGAAAAGCACAACATAGCGGTGGCAGACATGTCTATCTTAATACCTGCTGGGGAAGTGCTGAAGGACAAAAGACGCTCTATGACAAGAGCAGTCATGAGCATTACAAATTTAGATGGAGGGTGGGCAAAAAACACAGAAAATTGAATCTTTTAGGTGAGAGACTAAAGTAAGGTCCTTTTTTAAAGCCACTGGTCCAGAGCCCAAGTTCACGTTGTTTGTTACAGAAAGAAAGCAAGAAAGACTGCATGCTGGCCCATTCACTTGGCCAAGACATGTCTAGATCGCCTCAAATCCCGATGTTAACCAGGCGGCTAGTAATAAAATCATTATCTTCTTCCATTTTTACTAGCTAGTACATATGAGATGTACGGCAGTCTAACTGGTGTCCTCAGTGGGCAGATGATCACCTCATGCAAAACCCTCACATGTGGAATTACTCAATTGTAAAGTACCTTAGCCTTAGGAGCTTCCCAACACAGGAAAGAGATGAAGCTTGAATTTTCAGCAGCGGCAAAAAATACCATTTCATTTTGATGGCTGCACCTCGGTGGTACGTGAGTAGAAATGTGGTTCCCAAAGCCTGAAAGACCACTAGAATGACAAGGTAAACGGGTGCAAAAGCTGATGATTCTGTATACGCACAAACTCCACATTGATCGCGAGTCCTGGACAAACGTTGAAGATAAACAGACAAGTTTATTTTATCCATATACGCCTCTTAAAAGTATAAAATCTGCTCTGCTGCAGAGCGAGTGAAGAGGTTAATAACAGCAGCGGCCCAAAACTGTTTTTTTTTCAAGTCTAGCACTTGAGAAGACCTTAACTTAAGTATACAAGAAAGGATTTGCCAAGATCTGAATATTGCACCCATTTGGCAACTTTTAAAAGAAAGCTCACCACTGCAGACCACCGTGGGTCTGCACATTCTGTGGTGGATTAGCCTAAAGCTCGTAGACCCTCAAAGTTTTTCTTCATCGGACGGCATTTCTCGGAGGAGAGCAAAGACATGCGAGTGTTCGAGTGAACATAGCATTAATTGACAATGATCATGATAGATTCATAAATCCATAAAGCAGTCAGTGCCATTCAGCACTATGCGAGTGATGATTTGTCCTTTTACAGCTTGCGAGGGGTATTCTCATGGAGAAGAGCATTGATTCTAACTACTCATTGGTCAGGCAGTCTGCGATGAAGTGAACTTCACCAAGGCCTGAGTCTCTCAACTGCAAGCGATGACCCTTCCTGAACCAGTGAGCCTGGTGCTGTGACCCTCTTACGTACCAAAGATTGTTGGCAGTTGTGGGAATCTGCCGTTCCTGGTAGCGGTTGGCTTTCTTTCATGCACACCAAATCACTTTTCATGGAATTTGCAGTGGGTCTCCGGTGCAGCAGGCACTTATGACCTGTTTCCATCATCTGTGGTAATCCCAGACATCTGAGATACAAAGGTGTATGTGTCCGCAATGAGGAACTCTCTTCTGAGCCAGACCTGGTGCCTGAAGTCAAGCCTGAATCACCCACAGAAAAATACCTGCGAGAAAAGGTAAAGAGAAAGAAGTCAGAGGATGTTAACCGAGTGAGATTATTGTCGGCGAAGCACCCCCAGCACTGAGGCAGTCTTAGAAAAGAGGCTGTGATGAACACAACACAAATGGACCTCATAACATTGGGTTGCCTTGGCCATTTGTAGAAGCACACAGAGAAAGAATTTAGGATTGATACATGGAAATAGAGACGGTAAGCTAAACTAAAGCACTCTCATCTTTTTTATTAAACCTGCTGCAGACTCGAATTATTAGAAACCAAGCAACAAAATGAAGCCAAATTTGAGGAATATATGAAATATAGAAAAGGCAGACTGAAAGTCTTATTAAATGCACATAAAACTTCCCTCCTTCCTGTGACTCAAGCAGGATCTGCAGTATCCCAGCATGGGACGGAAGTCTTGACGCAAAGCGTTTGCCTCAGGAAAACATAGTGCTAGATGGATTTGAGCACTAAATTGAAGAGGATGCGCTTAGAAATAAAACACGTAATTGTGAGAAGGTGCGGCTCTTATCCTGTGGCTCAAAGAGAAATTAATCACTGCTTCAGTCAAACGATTGTTGCGTGGATGCCAAGAGCCTTTTCTGGACCGAAAGCTCGAAGCAATGGATTGCAAGCTTGTGTAGCCTCTGGATTGGACTAAAATATTATACCACATACCATTCACTAAGGAAGACAGTTTGAGCACCCATGTCCAGCCAAGGAAAAATTGTCCTCCTGAAGTTCAGGAATCAGACTTAGTTCTTGTAGAGTTTCTAGAAAATTCAAGAAGAAGAGGGAAAGATAGGTCACTTAGAAGTTAGAATGCCAGGGTCAAATAATGAAATCACAGTCTGTATAGATTGGAGAGAGCTGAAGCAGTCACTTAACTTGCCCCTCCTCCTTAGCACAATATGCTGATGGTGGTACTACTCACCGCACACCACCACTCAGAAGTGAACAGCATGCTCTGACCGATTGTCCCGGATTGTCCAGAACCCCAGGGGACAGCACATGAAGCAAGTTACAAGGAATGTCTTGAGGATGAGCCTGGCACTTCCAGGCGAAATTGTGTGGCTCATGAGACTCACCAAAAACCGGGAAAACAAAGCTGCAGAAACCAACCCCGGATAGATACAGCAGGAATAGAGACATGGCACTGCCTGTGCCAGACCAGAAGCCCTGAAACAACACGGATAAGATGCCTGGCCTGCTCCAGTCATGTGAACACCTGCTGCCTCACTTTATGCAAGAGAGTTATTCGGTGAGTCCATTGGAGGAGGCCCCTGTGTCAATTAGAAGGAGAGAGGAAGATTATCAGACTGATTAGTATACCAGGTGTGCAAGCATTGGAAATATCTTGCCACAACCCCGTTCAGACGTGTCTTAGTACTCCACGAAAGTAATGCCCACATGAAATAAAGAAGATATTTACGTATCTAGCCATCAACACCGTACCTTCTGTGAGAAGCATGGGAGGATGAATTAGTTGCATGGAGGATGTAGGATGAGGCGTGGTTTAAGCAGAGGTTTTGGTTTTAAAAGCTATGACTTTAAATTTCATTTCCCCACTGACACGCTGTGTGATCTTGAGCACATCATGTTATCGCCCTGCCCTAGTTTGTTAGAGGTACATTGGGAACACTTGCAAGCTGTCATCAGCAGGCATATAATTCTAAAAACAATTCACTCACACTCTCATACATTTACTCAGTTTGAGGATGCCATTAGTCAGGGAGCTGCGGGCAGGGGGTGAAGCAGAAGGCAATGGTAGGCGCAGTATTTATATGTAGAGCCACACAGAAGAGTTCATGGAATGTCAGTGCTGAGACCTATATTCAACAGCAGGAGGTAATGCAAAACTGGGATCATGGTTAAATTAAAGTATCACACCAGGCCATTAGTTTAGCAAAGCTCAACACCTTGCAGTGGTTTCACATGGTAACTGATATGGACTTCAACAAACACAAACACTTGTGTTAACACAAATATGTGCCACACGTGCTACAAATCTCTGGATTATCACTGTGTATCAACAAGAGCTGTCATACTAGGGCCAAGTATTATCTATGAACTGTGAGATCAGGGGCGTCCGTCTGACATGCATACATTCTTATTTTTGTAGACTATTTTTTCTTCAGAAGACTCCAGGAGCAATGGTGAAAGACTACACTATCACTTAAGAGATGGTCCACCTCTGGTCCTGGACAACTCTTTTTTCTGCAGTTGTATTGCTGCTGTGTTACCTGATGTGGGACACTGCAGATGCTTGGATCTTCCATTATGAGAATTGATGCCACCACAGTGCTTTACCATCTTACCACAGGGCATCGATGAACACCCAGAGGTGAACTTTTGAAAATGTTGGATACAGCAGAGCAGGGAGGAAAGGGGCGGACACGGATGTCTCCTGAAGGGTGAGGCCAGATAGAAATGGAAGAGGTTAGGAGTGTCAATCAATGCACACTCCCACAACACAGATATTCCTGTGCTGTGGGAGTGTGCATTGAATAGCACTCCTTCTGTCATTTCTGTCACATGACACACGGGTCTTACACATGGGATACAGCATGACAGACAGGCTTCATGAGTCAGCACAGAAAGCAGGCTACATTTGAGAGTCTGTTGCTGGTGAGTACCATTCACAGATGACACATAGAAGTCTTTCTAGTATGCATGAGAGTCATTTGTGATGGTAACAGAGAGTCACCTAGAGGACATACACTCATGATGATAAGTTCATGTGAAAGAAGCACTTAGAAACTGTCTCACTACTACGTAAAAACTGCAATAAACTGTTGACGATCAGTGATTGGCAGGACAAATTGTACAGGGCGAAGCTAGCTTAGCAAAACTGACACATCTGTCCGATTTAAAAATGAACTCAATAAAAACTGATAAATTGACGTGCAGGGGCTTCTATGTTTGAAAAGTAGTTTCCAGAGGAGACGACGGCGAACGCTGGTAGGCTAAACAAGTTCTTGAAGGAGAGGCTCATTTTGGCATTATTCCACACCTAAGAACAAAATGGGGCAAGTGTAACTAGCTGCATAAGAAGAGCAATCTGCCACCCTTAGCACAGTCTCCAGGTTTGTTGTGCGCCCAGAACTGGTTTAGAAACACAAAACCTACAGTGTTAGGCTCTACAACACGTGCATTGAGAGTTCAGGTCTTATGGGGTTGTACAACCAAAGAAGGCCAGGAATAATGGGTCAGGGATTTACAGTATATATAGATAGACTTAACCTGCATAGAGACCAAATAAAAATTGCCTAAAAATTAACCTCCATGCTAATGACAGAGGGTCTCTTGATGCAGTGGTTGTCCACTAATGAGTATTATTGAGGAGCGGTGCTGTAAATAAAAGAGACTGCCATGAAAAAGGCTAGCTCTTCAAAGCCACAGCTTTTCAAAACTTGAGATGGTGAGGTTTATCCCTGTGTGCATGGCGCAGTAAGTTGCAGTTTCCGTTGACTGGAACACTGACCTATGGAACACATATGATTGTTTTCTTAGAGTCCAAAGAGAAAAGAGGAAACTGCCTAGGTTGGAAAAGAGAAAATTGAATAGAGTGGTGGTCGCTCTTGATAACAGACATGGCGAGCAATGATCCTGGATTTAAATTGAAATCTCTCTAACAGAGGGGCTCAATGGAATGATTTGAATGCTGCTAGAGAGACACGTGATCACACTTTAAGTTTTAGTAATATTCAAGATGCAGCATTTAGAATCTGTGAGAAATATTTAATTGTTGACAAAAATAGAGCGAGAACGATGCAGTTGTTGAAACTGAATCACACTGATATGAATGCATTAACATAATTAACACGTATGGTAACTAAAGACTGAGCCGACACACGCAAGCTATGTTTCTGGCACCCAGCAGAAGTAAACAAATGAGACCTCCTATATGCTTCTTCCAGACATAGAAGGCTTTAACTGGCCGATGACTCCGAAACTGCCCATTGGGTGTCTGAGACACCATGCTATCCTAGGGCACAGTATGTATTAAAAACAAACCAGGGAATCCGATATAGTAATTTGCCTGAACATAGGATCTTTAGTACATACTTTTAAAGGCCTTGAACACAATGGGCTCTGGAGTTGTGGTCCCCAACCCCCAGTACCACAGGGTTCACAGAAGGGTGATGGATATAGGAGTTCAGATCAAACACAGGAGCCAACAGACAGTACTGAATCAATAGTCTGAAAACTGAAAGGACTACTGAATTGATAATGTCTATAATAGTTAATATATGAAACATTAACAAACTGGACATTACCATCTACGTCTAATGTGACATTCATGGTACCAGCCTGTGCTTAGTGAAGTATCTCCACTGCCAGCGGAGGGAAAGAAGATGGCGGTCTCTCCTTGGAGTCTGAAATCATGGCTAGGGCTTTGGATTGAAGAATCTGCTGTACCAGTACAAGATGTGTCAGTAGAAAGTGAATGATGATCTACTCGGGCGATCTACAGGCAGCCTAGCACAATGATTTCTCTGAAGCTGAGAAATTTGCCGACTGAGTGACTCACAATAATGCAAAACAGAGAATCAGGTGCTTAGCTGGCAAGACATGGTAACAGTGGCCTCCACGTCATCATACTGTGAAGAAACCCATTGAAAATAATCTTCTGTCTTGATAAAAATCCCAGTTACTGTATAGCTTAGACCACCTTCAATGTGATGTACGCAGTGAAATATATTAACAAATGGACTAACAGAAAACACATTGATCCTGGGATTAGTGGCTACGAAAGTACATGATTGAAAGGATTATGTTTCTATTTATGGTGAACAGACGTTCAGATTTTTTCATGACATCTAATTTGCATAATATGTGGCTCACTGCAAAAAAATAAATGATCAGCCCTGTGCCACTCATTGTGAGAACCCAATAGTTAGAGAGATTCATGTCATGCAGGCTATGATGAAACAGGCCAGAGAGGTATATAGCGTCTAAGATAAGATTCACTCATCCGATTGGATCTTTGTGTGTTGGAAGTCAAAACTTACGGGCCACAAAATCTTTCCCGACAACTAGCGCAACCATTACAGAGGATGCCAGATTCTCAATCCAATAACAACCCAAAGTCCAGCTTTGGAACCATTCAGAGAATGAGTGCAAGAGGTTGGAGCCACATTCACAATGCTTCTCTTGTCCACTCTATAATTCTAGGCCTTAACTTCCTGTAAGCAGCTGTAAAGATGCTAATGAGTCTTTGGGCCATAGCTTATTTGTTGTCTGCAGTGTCTGAGAACCCAGCCCGGAGTGCCCCAGAGTATGCGATGGATGTACAGCTCTCAGCAAAATATGCTCTTGAGCTCTGAATATTAAAAGGGAATCTCCCAAATAATTCCAGTGAAAGGAATCACTTTAAATAAAAGGTTATTTCAGATTGCAGTGCGTGGGGAGTGGATGGGATAACTAATTATGGTAATTCATTCAGCTAAGCATAATGCATGCATTTAAACTAAAGTTCTTATGGATTCTTATGGGTTTGTGATGCATAACACAAAATAAAACCCCCGTTGGGTGCTACACTGTAGCTAATGGAACTGTTGGGGGCAATAGGTGTATGCCCTATGCCCTTAATTCAGATAATACTACTCTGCCTGAAACTATTTTAATTAGAAAAAAGGAGGAATGTTCTATTAATATACCGCCCTTTCACTGATGGACTAGACTGGTCCATTATGAGCGATTTCTCACATTACAGACCCTCAACAAGAAGGCACATAATGAGGGGTACAGCCCTTGGTGGCGGGCTATGACATGATATTGTCGCACAGCACTTTGTTGGTGTCTGGTCCTATATAAGAGGATTTCTTTCTTTAATGATGAGGGCCAAGATCATTAACGAGTTCATCAATAGGGCTATCATTTTCGAACACTCTGGCGCAAGTCTGATTATTCACAGAACAAATGCACACTTCACAACATTCATAAACAATCAAACATCGAAGCAGACAATAAGACTCAAACCCCTATACCTCATACACCTCACGCCTGTTTCATTCGGCTCAACAATTCAAGTGCACACAATAACTCTAAACCAACATGTGCCAAGAAAACTACTCCACAAACTTGCCTAAACTTAGTTGTCACTTCTGGATGTCAGTGGCACCTGTTCACCACGTTTGAAACTCACTAGACTAATGAATTCTGCAGTTCTTGCTATAACTGGCACATGCATACAGTTAAAAACATTTTTAAAAACTGTAATCCAATTGCTCAGCATCCAAAAGATGTATGACAATTATGCATGAAACACGACACCCCCCTCACCCGCACATAAAAGACAAAAGCTAGAGTTGCAGCTCTCTTCAATGATCTGTTTCCTGCATGCCCTGCCTGCTCAAATGCTTGCCTTGATCTACCTTGAAGCTAGCGAGCATTCCATACATGTCTGAAGATGTGCAAGCCAACAAAGGGAAAATGCAGGGCAGGAACAGAGGACTGCAGATGTGTGATTCAATTTTTAATTACTGAAATGCCTTGTGATAACGCCACGCTGGAAGAATATTAATCCATCAGTTTTCACTGTGCCTGTAACCTACTTTCAGCAAGCACGCCGCACTTGTTAATTGAGATCTTGCAAGGGAGGCGAAGGAGGCGGGAAGAAAAATCATACATCAGACACCGGAGCACATCAAGGAGAAAGAAGAACACGCCACACAGAAGGTAGAACAGTCTGTTTTCTGTTTTATTACCGTATGTAATAAAGAGTTTTTTTTTCCTTTTCTTGCTTATTTTTTTACAACATACATTATTTGTGAATCAGATGTTAGGGACGTGAAGACGGAGAAAAAGTTGGTGACATCACGATATCTTACATTATTACACAATTATGAGCCTGGATCTGTTGTATCTACAAGTGTATAGCAAGGGTGGAAACCAAAGGCACACTCAGGTTTATGGACGGACCCCACAGCGAAATGAGAGCGGGAGAGACCCGCACGAGTACAAAATGGGCTTCATACCATCAATCTAGTGACCGATGAACTCTACATCCTACGAGTTTGATTTCTGTACAGAACTGTTACAGTGACAATACAAAGCGGCTGGATAGTGTGTTAGCAGTAAACAGTATGCCACGTTTTGTACTCAAGGGAGTCTGTTTGGGAGTTTATTCCCTAACCCATCATTCACTATTCCCATTCCATAGCCGGCAGGAAGAATTTAAAAAAAGTACAGCTTTGGAACGAAAATATTGAGAATTCACTGACCATCGTGTGTTAGCCAGAATGTCCGCCATGGAGAACACAGCTGAGGGAAAAGCCCGCCTCTGATGACCCAATGGAGATGGTTCTCACATGACATGGTAGCACAATTTAAAGCAGCAATAAAAAGGACATGCAGGCACCCTTGTTACACACTTTGGTCTAAACCATCCGAAACATCTACAGACCATCTATACATTAGCTGACTTCATATGTGTGTTTTCAATCATCTTTTTAAAAAAAACTTGGTAAAACAAATTAGGTATAAAAAAATCTTTAAAAAAGAAACCAAACAGTTTATTACTTAGATAAAAACTCAATTTTCTACAGAATTCTGACACAGTTACTGCATTTGATTAAAAAATAAAATGTTCTCTGTGGGCAGGAGCGATAATTGAAACTTGAAAATGGACACACACACACACAGCTGAAGCTAGAAATGAATGATAATAGGGAACAATCAGATTGCCCAGGAGGTTTTTTGTGTGTCCTCCTGGTTTTAAATTGTGTTGTTGAAGTGTATAGTTACAGCAGGAACCCGCCTGCCTCACACTATCTACTGTCATATTTCACAGAACTGTAAACGCACAGTGTGCAACAGCTTAAAAGCGCGGACTGTGCAGTTCAGTGCTCCAGTCATGGACAATGTTCCATTCCCAGCAGGACCACAAGACATGACAACAGTACATGGGTCATTATGTTGGCAGATGTGGATATCACCATACTGAAATGATATGAAAAGGCGTGAGATGGACTGCCTACAACAGTGGTGCTCCCCGCCACTGGCACAGCCAGAGAACAAAATTGGCACAAATCAAAAGAATGACTGGACCAGAGGGCGTGGCTTATTGCCTGAATCCTGAATAACTTAGATCCATGATGATAACCACCCAATCCCTCTTGAAATCCCTAAATTCCAGTTCCTCCTTTTTTAGATTAGGAGAAGTGGGACAATAAATATTTGATTTATTGGAAAAAATACGAACTACAACTCACAAGTAAACACAACCGAAGGTGTAAGGCACAAAATTTACATGTGGAAGAAAACAGGCTATTCACAGATGTAGCCCACACGAAGAACCCTTGTGGTAAGACCAACATTTCTATGCACGGTAACCACTGGCATACTAATGAGCACACACCATCGGTGGGTGTTGTCTGCCGTCTCACATGCAAAGTGAAATGGGATGGCACATTACAAACTGGTGCCGTCACAGAAAGTATTCATGATACTGACAAAGCCATGTTGACAGCGATGAAGCATGTAGGTGCAAAAGTTAATTCAAGAAGTCACCCTTTCCTTCTAGAACCCGAGGGATTCTTTTGCCTTGATTTTCCCTACTCTGCATATGAGGCTCAGTAGGAAAATGTAATGACAACTTTAAATAAATATTCCCCTTTAGAGAAAGAGGTCCGTCTGAAGTACGGTGAAGAGTGGTGGTAGGGTGAGGGGGAGAACGTTTGGGTTATCAGAGACTCCAAACACAAAGTTCAGAATTCCAGCTTCAACTTAATTTACTCACTTAATTTATTGGAAAAAAAGATCAATTACTCCAGTTAACGGGTATCATGTTAAATAGCTATACGTTTCAAGGCATTTTCCAAAGAGCTGCGCCTAAGGTGATTTACAGTAGAGCAATTTCCTTAGGAAAATACCAAATAAATAATATGAGTTACTTTTGTTAACTGTCACATGTTAAAGAAGTAGGAAAGCAGAGATCTGACCTAGTCACGCCCAACATGGCATTTATCTGCTATAACCGAGTGGCTGTAACACTGATGGGCATTTCACAGTATCTGCACATAGTAAATTTCGGCCATCAAGCCCCAGTTAGCTTTATCAATGAAATATCTTGTCCATTTGAAAGTCTTTCTGTCTGCTCTCGTCTTCTCTCCTTCAGAGAACTCCCCCAGTCTAGAATTGCACCCTGCAGTCAGAAGGTGACAATTTAACATTCAACATTCAACTTTGTGCTTTTGGCTCATGGTTGCAATGTTTTCAAGTTTCTCTGTTTGAGTGAGGACTGCTGCCTTAGTCCCTAGTGCCCTGCAGTTGCAAAGGTCGACTGGGCATGGCAAAGCCTTGTTACAAAATATTCCACTTTTCCCAGCATCCTCAGTGTAACAGCAGCCAGCCTGTCCATCGGAATCTGGTGATGCAGCTGCAGAACACTGTCTTGTCGAGTAAACTCTGCTTATCTGAAGCATTCCCCATTTTGACGGCGATTATGTACAAGCATCGTTGATGGATGTTGAAAGGGGTACAAATGTAGGCTTGGGTGGAACATCTGGCTTTAAGGAAGGTGTACGTTTCAGCCCAGACCTGGGCAGCGAATTGTATGCACTGCTGATACTTGGCTGCCTAGAAACAGTCACAGCCTGCGATTGAGGCTGGGCAGCACTGAAATGTATTGAGTCCACCCTCTGTGGAGCAGGTGGAGGGTTGTCTCCTCTGCCAAAGCTCTGATGCCTGGAGAGGTGAGAAGAATTGGAGGAGTTAGTATTGTTTCTTTTGAGCGTTGAAGCCTGATGGTTTCGCGTAAGCGAGTTCGTGGGGTAGCTCCTCTTGTAGTCCGAGCTATATGCAGCTGAGTGCATGTCCATCCTTTTGCCCATGCCATTCTGGGACAATGAAGAAGCAGGTGGCCCCAGAGAAGCTTCCCTCTGGGGTACCTTTGGTGGCATACTGTCCAGGTTCTCCACCAGATTTACCCCATGATTTGGGCTTTTACTACTTAGGTGCTCTTTTATTGTTTTGTACTCAAGGGTGGCATTCTGATCTTCCATTGCCATTTGAGCCACATCACTCATCCTAGGCTGATCCACATACTCATGTTGATAACCTTGTTGTGGAATTGGAAGGACCACAACACTTGGAATATGGCTAGGAGATGCCCGAAGAGGCAAATCAGTTGGTATCACTGGCGATGCCATGGAAGGGATGTCTTTTGTGCATGCATTGATGAGATTTTGGTTTCTTTCCCACTCTCTGCTGCCACGGCCAGGTTTCTTCTTTTGCTGTAAGGTTGGGGTGGACTCTGGAGTTGGCAGAGCTGCCAAGTCTAGATGGTGCTGGTCGGCCTTGATCAGCATTCGGACTGTGCTGCCTGGGGTGGCAAGTTTCCCATTGTGCATCAGAGGCGTGAGGATGGTCTCAGGACGGGGCTCTTTGGAGTGACCATCCCCAAAGAGCCCACTTAGCTTGGTGACACTGGCCATGGAGCCCCTGCGTGAATGATTCAAATCCTTCTCCTTCCGCTGGACCACATCTGGATCTCGTCTGCGATGGTCGCAGATGCAGTAAACAATGATTCCCGAGAAGACAGCCCCCATGACAAAAGCAAGAATGACAGCAATGGCCAACAGGGTGACGGGAACTAGTTGATCATGACCTTTCAGATAACTTTCACGTATCACTCCTGAAACACAACATTAAATATGGTTAAGAAACAAACCAACAAAATGGATAGTCAATTAAAACAGTTACCTTTTTGTGATGGAAAAAAACAATTTGGGGGAAATGGATGTCTCCTAAAGTCGTGGATTGGACCCTGGATGTGTATGAATTGAGATGGCGTATACTTAAATAAAACTAGGTTTGATAGGATTGGGCGTTGCAGTTATACTATCAGTTTTTATGTCCACCTGATCATGTTCGGGTCTCATTATTGATTTGGGCGCATTATTTGACTTTGTCTTCACATTCTTGTTTGTTTTTGTCACATTTTCATATAGTGTGGTTTTGTCCGCATGGCACCTCTCTGCTATTGTAGAGTAAAAAGCTGTGCAACAATGGCAGGATGAAAAAGCTAGCTGACTTTGGTCGGGATATGATCTAAACAGAGTGCATGCCTTATCTATCTTGAATGCAAGTGAATCACAGGGAGCCTCACCACAGTTACAAGTACTTACACATGTCAATTATATCTCAATAAGACTTAACATTTAATGTTCCATTCTCTAAAACAAAAAAAATATCCTTAATGTTAACCAAACAACGTACCTTTTTCTGAAGTTATGCACCATTCTTTCTTATTGGCAAAGAAGCACGCACAGTGTAGTCGAGGATTCTAATACCGGTCCCTATCTCTATGAGTCTAAACAACTGATTTCGTGGTATGAACGTCTTTATATTGTGACTGGTGAAGAGCAGGCAAACTTTAATATTTACAGTGGCTGTAGAGATACTGCATTATGTCAGATATTGATTTGACCATCACTTGGTTTTTAAGTTTTAATAATGATCGTGTGAGGCCGGATAGGACTTGCACTCAATTTTCAGGATCACACTTAGTAATCTGTAATGATTCATATCTTTACAGGATTGGAAACCAGATTAGCTAATTCCTCCCAACGCATGTGGACAATGGCATTACAAGCAAAAAAAATATATAGTACACTGCATCTCTTGCTATGTAAATACCAACCTTGCTGAAATCAGAATATATAATAATAATAATAATAATAATAGAGGGCATAATTAATACTTACCTTGCTCCCGTTTTTAAAGGTGTGATTGAGCTTAACTTAATTTTAAAGGTACAGTAAAACTTGTCGAGTCTTTTTTCCCTTTCCTGTCTCCTTAGGTTATCCTTGTGGCTTCCAGGGCACTCCAAGAATATTTGCATCCCTGTGCCTTTTTTTAACCAAAGCTGTGGACTGATCTATGTTCCCAAACCCTTGCTGTTTTCTGTTCTAATGAGAACCTATTTGCTACATAAGAACTGTTCAGGTAACTCGAGGGAAGACACTATATACACAAATCTTATTATCTCCACCGAAACACCTAAATCTGTGATGGAATTTTTTATCAACTTTACTAAAATTATTTTTGGTATTTTAGTCAAGTGAAGAAAAGTAACATTGCTTTCTGAAGGGAGCTTGTATTTGGAGTCTTCAAGGAGAAGGTATTTAATAACTAGATAAGCTAGGCAAGCCATCAAAAGTAGAGAGTCCTTCAATAGGACGACCTGGCATTTATATACCACTCATTTGTTGTTTGAGGAAAACCACAGGATGAGTCGAGACAGTGAGCAAGAGACGAACAGGCAAGGGGAGTAGAAAAGAGAGAAACAGCGAGGGAAAGAGGGAGATGGAAAAAGAAATGACAAGACAGAGAAAAAAAGAGTCAGTGAGGGGATATAGAAAATTATAGAGAAAGAAAGGCAAAAAGAAAGAGAACGATGGAGATGGAGAGAGAAGGAGACAGAGAGAAAGAAGGAATAGAAAAAGAAATAAAATGAAAGGTGAGAGACAGGGAGAGAGAGTGAGACAGATAGAGGGACGGACATAGAGACAGGATGAGGGTATACAAAGACATAGAGGGAAAGGGGGAGATCGAAAACGAAAATATGGAAATGTAGAGTGGGAAGAGGGACAGAGAGATTGGGGGAGACAGAAAAATACTCAGAGATGCCCTTTGTCCTTGACCTTTTAAAAGACCTTTACTCAGTGGGGCTCAAGGGTGGTCACTTAAGTGTTTTAAGCATACTATGTTCCCATCTAAACAGCTTTGTACAAATTGGTCACTTTTCATTGTTTTTGAGTGCGGGGGTTTTCCCTATATAAAGGGAGAGCAGAGAGCACTTTAAGGCGCTTTGGGTTCACCTCTTGGCTCTTTTCAGATAGTTGGAAAGCTCAGATGAAACACCTCCTCCACCCGGCCAGTGGTTCCCTCCTTTGCTCGCTGAAGGAGGCGTGAAGGCCTGCGTTGTGTGAGGGGAAGTAACAGCAACACAAAGGCTGCAAGCAATGGAGAGAAATGGATAACGCCACCTCACTAGTGGCTTATTCTAGCAATTTTGCACAGAGACACCAAGCCTTGGGTAAAGTCAGCATTGCCTGCTGCACATTCCTGGGCTTCTGAAGATGGCTCTGGGCTATCGTCCTTCCCTTGATGGCAGGACGCGCTACGTTTCTCTTACTGTGCAACTTCTCATGTTTTTGTCTCGCATTGCAATCCTGCGTTGTTGATGGGGAGTTCTGAAGTTTGATTGACTCACATTTGATTTATTGACCAAGAATTGTACAAATGCAGTACTGACTATCACTTTTAGTTGTCTTCTCATACCTTTCTATGTCATTTTGCGCTGCAGTGCTCTAATCATCAGCATATTGATACGTGTTATTGACTGGTGTCTGCAATTTTGCAAAAAGCTACACTATCCCCAGATGGTCTTATGTACACAAGACAATTTAAGAGAGAAATATTGATGTCTTTTCAGAATCTTTCTGGATGATTTTGAGTGCCACTCCAGGATGTGATGAGAGACTTTAAGAAAACTGACCTCTAAGGAGTGGCATTTCTTATCATATATATATATATATATATATATATATATATATATATATATATATATATATATATATATATATATATATATATATATATATATATATAAATAATGACCACTCTTCGCTCACAAGTTTCTCCAGGAAAAAGAACGAACGTAGACCTCATTAGATGAAATGGAATATTTGTATTCCTCCTTGCCTGCCATTACGCATTTCGGCCGTCCAAGCGGCCTTGATCACATGATATATATATATATATATATATCTATGTGGGAATCAATTAGTGGATTAGGACATATCTACGTGTGGGTTTTCGTAGATCCCCTATTTTAGTACTGGAAAAAAATAAAATGAATTGTTTTCACTTTGTTGTATAAGAGACAGTACACGTCACTCACTTATTTAGACCTGCTTTGGTCCATTGGTTTGGTCTACTGTGGAAACGTGTCTGTGATAGAATATAGAGTCACATCATGAGATTTATTCAGAGAATCATGTGGTAAAATCACTATTAAATCGTCCTTCTGAAGCACCCTGGTGGGGCTAGAGCCCGGGATGATGATACTAGTTCATTTATTATGGACCCCTTTCAGAAAAACAAAGAGGCATACGCCTAAAAGTCAAGAACAGCCTCCCAGGGAAATGTATTATGATACAGTAACTATGCAGCTCATGCTTCAGAGGAGCTGTGCTACAAGGGCCCATTTTACTATGTCCAGAAGATGGATCCTAATTCTGTTTTTTGCGTTGGTGTTTCAACCTAATCAAGCCATAACAAACATGATAAACACATTCTATCAGGCTGTTCACCCACCCGGTAGGTTGGCCCAATGATTGTGGTCTGGCCACGAGACACCAGCGCTGGAGTTATCCTGCCCTGTCTACTGTGTCATCACTCAGGGGGATTTAGAGCTAGATCAATGTTGAACATGGGTGAATGTTGGGCAGGATGGATGGGGTCCCAACGCCCAGAGAACATCTTTGCTGCACAGCCTTGATAGGCCCTTATTTATAAGTGTTTTACTCCCTGGTGGAACCTTGAAGCTTCAAATAACAGGCCTCATGGATCCTGAGGGGGCGGAAGGAGCTAGTAGTTTTGGTACCCCCTTCAGAAAAGCTACGTGAACTGAGGAAGAAAAGGTGTTGTGTTTTCACAGAGGCTCGCTGTAATAAAAAACTCCAACCATTGCGCAACTCTCCCTGTTTTGTAGCTGGCCCAATCTCTCCCCCCGCAGCCATCCACAGGCCAGGCATCTTGCACATCGGGGCAGGTGTAGTCTCTACAGCCGGGATGCAGAGTCTTCACTTTTGAATGGTTTGGGTTCAGGCCGATCTCTTCCTCAGCCTAGTTTTTACTTTATTGCCAGTCAGGGCATGAAATGAGCCGCCAGAGACGGTTCTCTCTATGCTCCTCCTGGCACTGACGGCACACACGTGTGTGAATCGTGCAGAGATCAGTTATATGCTATCACGCTGTATGACTGAGGCTTAGGTACGTATCAAGCATTAGCTGTAACTCAGAGGTGCATGGGACTTCTTACATCCATCAGCTGTACTGCCCTTTACTAAGTTCAGGAGTAAGCTGCACAGAGGTCCTTCTTTCTTTTAATCTGTCGCTCTTATGGGCAATCACCAAACTAAGATATTTTTTGGGGGTCCCTGTAAAGAGTGGACACTGCTTAGAAAACACCTAACAGATGTTGGTTCCCATAAAAGGCCTTATGCATCCCTATCTTCAAATGCCAACGTGGCTCTTTTGATACTGGCAAGGAGGTATCATGGATGGAGCGCAAAAGAACACACAATACCCCTGGGGCAAAATCAACAAGAACAGGAAGGCAATGCACCAGCGTCAGTTCAGGGGAAAAGTCAGCATGAGACATACCTTGGCTTAAAAAGAAATGAACAGCGCACTACAGTTGCAGAGAGGGGGTCAGGGTGGGCTCGTAATGTAGGTGTCATTTGTGGTTTGACGTATGCATACAGGACCCTAGGCATCACATGTGCACTGTGTGATCTTGTGCACTTTACTGGCCCTCCCTGTGCCTCAGTTCATCCACATTCCATCGGGAACACTCCAATGACATGTCACCAGTTTATACTGCATGGACATATGAAAGAATTCACATCAAGCCTGAACGGCGCGTCACCAGCCAAGGAATACAGTCATCTCAGCGGGAGTGGTTTAGACCATCCCATAAATGGCTCTCTTCAATCCAACCCCGCTTTCAAACTGTGAAAAAGTAATATTTTTACAACAGCCCACATACCAGTCTCTACAGCAGGCATATATGCAACACTCAGGGGATGTTTGCACACCTGCAAATGGAATTACGTGGCTCGGATAAAAGATTATTTTCAGGAAATGTTAAACAACAAACCATGCTCTGTTCAGTCCAGTTTTGATATGTTTTAATTATGTCAGGGGCATGGCCTCTCAGACACAATACAGGGCTCCCATCACCGTGTGCTTCCTGCATCAAAGGGCCACGGGATGCGCTCAAGGCTATCATGTGGGGGCATTCTCAGACCCAACACGCAGGCTGCAGTGGGAAGAACATAGCGAGATGTGCTCCTTTGAACAGGGAACTGGGCGCTGCTTTACGTTTTGATGTTTCACGCAGCTTTATCTTTCTATCCAGTTCACAAGCCGGCTGGAAACGTGGCTCGTTGTTTCAGAGAAGCCACAAAGCGACAGATGTGTCGGGCTCGGCAGTGGGGTGGCTGCCCCGGAGGCATCTGTTGAAAGGAGACTCTGGGAGCACAGGGTCCCAAGCAAAGTCCTCTCTGTGCTTTTCCAATCTACAGGCTACCCATCCGTAGCACAGAACCGCGGGAAGGTGCTGTTTCAAGCCGGGGCTGAAGTAAGACCTAACTCAGCACTTGAACATGTGGGAACATGTGGCCGCAATGAACAAAGTGAGCCTGAACCTCTCGGAGGACCTGGGGCTTCTCTCGCCAATAAACTCATAATAAAATGGATTCAAACGATTAATTCCACAGCACAGTGTTCTGAATTCATTGGCTAAAAGGTATACGTTTTACAGGCAGGCATGAGGGGAAACGTGAAATACCCTAATAGTTCTGTCAATTGCACAGTATAAATTATGTATGTTTTCAGTGACACATACATACTTTGCTTCGGTTGGATGGACCCCTCGGCCCAAGTCCTGAATCATCTATGCCTGCCAGCCTGCCAGGGTTTTCCCTCCACCTACAGTGACCAGTCCGGCTCTCTACATGCGTGTGCAGTAAAACAATAAGACATTTTCAGACGCTGTGGAGGCAGTGGCCACAATAAAATGACTCAAACTCATCAATAACACAGTTTGTCAGTCATGGGTACTTCTCACTGCTCCACATCCCGTCTTAATGGGGGAATGGCATGATTACATGAAAGGAACCCCTACAACATGCTACTGAGAAAGCTCCCGCCAAGGTCCCTTTACTGCACGTGGCTTTTAGCATACAACTGACAGATGTTGAGGAGCTCTAGAGGCCCAGAGCTCAAGAGCTGTGCTGAATGTACCAGTCTGTGCTGCTAAGAGAGTGCCATACACCCATGGAAATAAGTACATTGCATTCACCTCTGGAAAGCAGAACAGGCTGCTACTGAGAAACTACCGACCAGAACCACCCGAAGTATCAAGGGCAGCGACGCCTTGCAGCCTCCTCGTCTAGTCTCACCCAGCCGTATACACAGTCCTCCCCGCGCTTCCCATCATGCGAATCTTTGACTACTGAAGGGTTAATGTGCAGGGAGGGACACGTGTGTCTGTGTAATGGGAGAGGAGTGAGGGACAAGGGGAGAGGACATCTTATATCTTCAGCTGAATGAAAGCACAGATTAGCATTAAGCTGGCAAGGTCCTTCGGATCTGGTAATGACAGTGTAGTTATGCAAGTGTAAGCACAGCACCATTACCATTTGATTTCAACGCCCATAGGTGTGATTGAACAACACAGATTTTAATTAGTAAGTGGCGTGGTGAGGACACCGACTGACTGACGCGAAGCTCTGCAGAGACTGCTACAGATCTCAGGCCCTCCTTCTCCACACCTGCTCTGCCTTCCATAATTAAATAACAGCCTTTATTCACAGTGCAACAATGTCTTTAAATTAAGGGACCATTTAATTGCTTCAAGAGAAGAATTCACACTGTTTTGGGGTATTATACAGAATAATGTACCCCCATGAAGAGTATTTGAAAAAATATTAAGTGCCCTTGAAGTTTTGTAACTGTGCTAGCAGCCTATGGCATGTTATTTTACATTTCATAATACTCCTTCCAGACAAATAGTATCCTTAGAATCAGGACCACTCAACTAACTACATGTGTGATAGGCAAGTTAGGAAGAGAGGAAGCTGCCATTGCCCACGCCCAGGCTCCCATTACTCCATCAAGGAAGAAGAACACCCAGAAGGACATGGCTTATGCCAGCCATCAATGCCCTCGAGCTGCATAGAGCATGAAGTGCAATCATAGGCTGGTGCCCCTCAGTCAGCGGGAGGCCTGAGACTTACAAGTGGAGGCTCTGAAGCGCATGCCCGGTCTCAGGATTTGTGCATATGCATTCGGAGGACCAGCCCTTGCAGTGGTAACTAAGAACCTGACAAGGGTGAGTGCATCCTGTGACTGTACCTCTACCCTCTGAAGCCTTCTGGAACCTTCCAAGAGCTGGCCAGGCACACAGGAAGGAGTGGAGTCATCTGCACCAAAATGCCTGTCAGCACTCAAGGTGTCACTCAGCATTCACGCGTGGGAATATGACATTTCTTGGTTTTTGGGGCAAACAGTTCTGATGTTTGGATGGTGCAGTAGTTGTGCACCTAGGTTTCTTTCTCGTCTGGGACTGTGCACCTGGTAAAACACCTCAACTTCTTACATTTATTTAGGGCATCACTTTCCTTGGGCGCACAGGCAAGCAGGACGCCAACACTCCTAGCTGGACCTGAAGCGGCAATATACAGCCAACAAGTTCTAATGAACTTTTAAACATAGTCTTAGACAAATAAAAATCAGCTGCCACTTAATTAGGCTTGTGTACTCGGGGAACTTGCAATCATTATGTAGTGTGATTCACAATGAAGTGTGACATGCTAGCAGGCTCTAGCAAGGCGCCTAGTCATTATAAAAGCACTACTTCAAACTTTAAAAAAACACAACTGTTACTTTAGTTTATGAAGGACTCTTTTCTAAAAAATCAACACTGACCAAAACAGAACTAATTACAAAAGTGCAGCTTGTGTGCAGAACCGGTGGCGGCAAAATTAGGACTGATTGTAAAAAGCTAAACATTTTCAGCCTCCAGAGCCACTTTGTGATTTTGGCCCCTAATTTTCTGTTCTGGAAAGCCCAGGACCCTACACATGGCTGTACCAACAGGCTGTGCGATAGGCCATATCACACATTTCATGGATGTCTTTCTTAGCTCCAAATGTGGTACATAAAACAACAGCTTCTCTGACAACTTTCTGCAAACCTAAGTAAAATTTCTTCCTGCAGTATGGCTTAATGACATGCACCCCATAGGCCATAGCTAGAACAAACGGCTGATTTAGCTCAGTGTTTGGTAAATATTTGATCCGTTAACGCAGTGCTATTAATAAATGAGACATAAAAACAACTGAGCTCAGAATGCCATGCTCTAGGCTTTCTTGCTTGCCACACCATTCTGCTGACAGCAGCTCCAGTGGGACATGAGCAGGACTCAGGTTAGGAGACCCTAAAGACATAGTGTTCTGCCGGACCTGACATTCACGGGAGCTCTCGGGTGAGCGCCTGAATGTGTTAGTGCTTCGCACAACATGTAGCATCATCTTGCTTAATGGGGTCAGCCTACTTTCGGGTTCTGTTTTAATCTAGCCACCGGCCATCACAGGGTAACTCCAGGGAAGTTGCTCCTGACCGAAGATTTTGCTGCCATGCGGTTCCTTGGGCTGTTTCACTCATTCTCTTGGCGTCAGAATGGTCCAAGGAGGACAGCAAAAGGGTTCAATATAGGAGAGCTGTCAGTACTTTTACGCTTGTGAACTCCTCTTCCCGACAGAAGTAACCATCAACGATAAACAAGTGACAAGTCACCCTACAAATAATTGTGCACTGAGCAGCTTACAGTTCCAAGGAGATAGACTCGTAATAAGATTTTCATGTTGTGATGCTGCATACATTCATGTGATGTCAAAGAGAGGATAGCCAATGAATGCGGCTTATAAACACACGAGGGCATGGCCATTTCCGCTGCTGGGAGTGAGGTGGAAGGGCCGAGCTCTACCTCTGTGTTGATGTGTGCTCCCCCCGGGACAACTAGGATAGTACGCGTGCTGGTCGCAGGCACTTACTTGTATGATCCCCACTCCAGGGTGGAAGCTTCTTGCTAGATATATGCCATCTCCCAGCAAGCCGGACTTTCTAGATGCACTGTTGAGTGTGCATTACAGTGGACTAGCGAGATAATTCATTGAAAGGGTGACAATCCGATCTCTTGTGCCACCAGCAAGAACTTAAATCAGAAACAAAAACAAAGGATAACTACTGGTCAGCACTGGCTGCATTGCCCCAACCCTTTTTTTAAAATCTGACTATAGGTGATAGTCAGGCGGTAGTCCTATCCACAAAATAAAGAACAGGTAATCTGGGTCTACCAAACATGACAGGCAACGCTGACAGTTCAGTAATCCCAATGAACATACTAGGTTAGTGAAGACACCTGTGGACCTAGAGCACGCGATGGAGAATATTTGTCCACTGCTTAAAGCCACATCATTTATGGGGATTACTCTGAAGACTGGAGCCTAATTGGGTTGTTTAGATGTATCGTTAATTGTGTATTTATGATTTATTTTATGGGTTCACTGTGTGTGTGTGTCTTCATTTTCATTGAGCCCTACCTCTCTCTGGTTAACGATTGCTTGGCCGGCTGCAGTCGAGGCTTTGGCGCCAGTACCTTGTTGGTTTAGGGCCACTCCTCTGATAGCTGAGGGCTGCTTGAGTAAATATAGGTGTTCATATTTCTCCATTTTAGTATCTCCTAAGGTATAAAACATGATTCTAAAGGTGAGGTGTGCTGTGTGCAGGACACCACCTCTGAGTCAGCTCCTCCCTTCATGTCAGCCTCTGACCATATGCAGGCCTGCTCACAGGCACCACTGCACAGCTCATGCTCACCAGACACAGGGCTGCGCGTGGCGCATCCAACTGGATACACAAGTCATCCCGCTGGGTTGGTTGAGGCTTCATGGTCTCCTCAAATCTATCTGTGTCGATGAAGCTAGCAAAGTTATCTTTCCAAATCAGAAACTAAAGGCAAAGCAAGTGTCAAACTCATGTCCTCCGTAAGTTATTAGTCAAATCACACAGGACATAATGCCTGTCTGCCAGGCTGTAGTTAGTTGCTACTCCTCCACAAATCAGCACATCTTATTCTTCACTCTTTCTCTACGGTATTTCATCACAACCATGAGTTTGAAATAAGAAGAGTGATAAGAATACCTGCACTTGCCAGTTAATCCCTTGACCCCCACATATACACACTCCTTCATGGAGTGGTGTTTTAACTAAGCTAGGGCAGTAAACTCCACTCTGCTCATGGAGTTTGCAAAGTTTTTCCCACTCTACGTAGAGCGTGGAGTTCCGATAAACTCCACGGAATGGTGTGGAGCAGAGTTTTTCCTCTCTCGTGGCTTACCAATGTTAAGTTGATGAGGACGAGTGAGGAAAATCCAATGTTAGACCACCTACCTGTGAGATTTCTCAACGCAGGTGTCGCTGCATGCCGCTACCGCTCGCGTTGAGGAAGCTACCGCTCGAATAGAACATCACCTTGATTGGCAGAAAGAAGCTGTATCCTCTTGCGCTGCTTGTGGTGCCGATCAAGCTGATTTAAAGGATGAGACTAATGCCCGGTGCTAAAAATCAGTGCGAGCAGCGCAACTTAACTTACTCGCCACTTGCGGAACTCCGTGAAGCACGGCGGAATTTTAATGTCACTTTGCGGAGTCCCGTACAGCAGACCTCCACAAACTTTAACCTCTTTCCCTTATACACTTTTTCAAGATGAGAGGTTTGCAGCAATGCCCTGTGGCGGTTCTGTGATTACTAATTCATTCTGTGGGGGAATTGAGAAGAGTATGTTTTGTTTACACAAAAGCTGCACTTTTTTGTTGTGAGTGTGATTCATTTTTGTAGCGATTGTTTTAAGTAAAATGTTTGGTGCTCCTACATACTTTGGTCAGGTTCCCTTGGCAAACTCTGCTAATTCACTCATCACAAACATTTTGAACACGTTATCCCAAATTTTCAATCAGTAAGCAGCCTTTAGTTATTAAAAAATGTATTTCCTTTTTGAGTCCAATTCCTTGCCTGGCCCCTTATCAGTCTCCTCGACTCTCTCCCATCACGTCCTTGCCTTATAACCTCATACAGAGCATTAGTACAAATACAACACATCATTCCTCTCTGTATGTCCTTCTCACACTTCTCTGTAGCCGTTCAACCTCTCTGCCTCAGCACTCCCCCAATCCCCTCCCATCCGAAGCCATCCAAGATTTACATTCACAGCCCCGAGGGTTTAGTTCCTGCTGCTCTTCCAGCTGCTGTGTACACATCACACACTGAAGCTCACTACTTCTTTCTTCTACAGATCAGCTCTCTGCAGGCCCCGCCCTCCTGCCCAATGCCTTGGACTTGTTTGCACATACTTTCCGGACACTGGCTTCGGAGCAGACAAGCTTTTACTTATAATGAACGCTGGAAGCAGCAATCCTTCAAACCTACTTGCTACCTTGTCAAATTGTTTCGTAAGTTACTGTTCTACTAACTGTCAGCCATTTTCCATTTCCGGAAACCCGGTTGCAGTCTATCTGTGCTGCCAGATTCCACCAGCATTGTCTATACAAACCTCCTTTCCAAGACCCCATGAATTTGCCCCCAGCCACCCCCGCCTTTTCCCTTTCACACCACAGCCTTGAGTGGCACTGACACCTTTTAACCCCTTGCGTGTGGGTTTATTTCTCCCGCCGTGCGGGAGAAATAAACGGCGTTCGGGAACACGACGTCTCCCGGCTGTCGTGCGCACACGCCCACCGTAATGCACGACGGCCGGGAGACGTCGTGCGCACGCAAGGGGTTAATCATCTCCTCAGTATCCGTCTGTATAATTCATGCACCAGATGTGGCTATCAGATTATCCCAAAAAGGACTGTATCGCCTAAGACCATCAAACACCACAACATGCCTGTTTCTACCTTTATTAACTGGTTAGTACACTTTGGAATAAAAAATCAGCCCCAAGAAAATGTTCTCGATTTCTTGTTACCTGTATACAATTAATGAGTACCCCAGCCCCCAAATGCTTCCCTGCTTACAAACATATGCATGTCTCTAGAGGAAAGATGGCGTACCCAGCAACATCTCCGCCTCCAAGGGATTCCATTAGCAGCCTGCGGTGGGTGCACCAGACAAGCAAAAGTACCAAACAACTGGTTCCAGAAGTACTGTGCTGCATCTACTTTTGCAAGAGTGACATGGGTGAAACGGCAGGAGCTTTAAATATTGTTACAAGTGCAGCAGAATTCAGCAAAAAGTCAGTTAATGTGCTTTCAGCTTAGTTTCTCTCTTTTCTCTACCCAGTGAAAGTAATTTTAGAGCCGAAGGGAAAATTATATTTGCCACTTATGGGCTCAATTTTTAAATCCAGTGTTGCACTATGGTGCCCTCATGTGGCCATGTGAGATAGCACTGTGAGGCAGCTGCCTACAATGGCCTTAATGTAGCACTGGCCCTGCGCTCTTCACTATATATCGACCCACAAATATTGCCACTGTGCTTCAATGAAGCTTCAAAAGAGATTGAGCTCAGATAAGTGTATTTAAGACTGAAGAAAATATGCTACCAGGTTCTTGACAAATTTTCAGCTAATTCGGCTACATAAACCACCCTCCGTGCGCACATTTCTACTTCTCGAATTTATTGACTGTTTTCAAATCATGCAGATACATTTTTTAGCTTTGAAGACAGGCATGTCACATTCAATTCGTCACTATCGATTCTCGTTCCTTCTTTCTTATTCCCTACTTTCCCTCTGCCCCATTGCCTGCCAGCCTAAACTTCATCCCTCCCTGTCCTTGAGCGTCCATGCTTGAAATCACCACTAAAGTATGAATTTACACCTGACCTGTTCATGCCAGCAAAGGATACAGTGAAGAAACATATGCATTTGATGGTGTGGAAGAGATTTGCAATGCACAGATTTACCGTGATAGGCTAAAAACACAAGAGCCTGATATTAGCTGGACTGGCATGACAATAATAAGGGGATTTGAGAGCCATACATTACACGAAGGACTAATAATGTTCAGGTGTATGCGCCGCACATGATAGGTCCCTCCCCCGCTAAGTCAGTGGGAACGGAACGGCGCATCGCTGACTCGTTTGCAGGTGTGCTCCGGGGCTACTGCACCACCAGCTCTGACTTGCCTCAGGTAGCGTTACTTACCCCCTGCTTGGGATAATTGCAGCTTCTCTTATAGCTCGGTACACAATAATTGTTGCTTTGGCTTAAAATCACAACTATCAATTTGGAATGTTTAGAGGATCAATGCAGCAGGTGAGTTTTAAGTGTCTACCTCGCTCACGGTAGCGAGCTAACCAATGACTCGATGGCTCTTAGCTTCCCTGCACTCTTCATCAAGATAGCTGATGCTCATAATGCCTTTCTTGGTATCAGCAGCACTGTCACAGATCTACCATCTTGAAAACATACTCACTGTGTGAGTGAGGATACAGGGCTTCGTAGGGGCTGGGGCCCAGAGTAGGAGCGGGGCCTTGAGACCATCACAGCCATAGTGAGGTGAGGAGGCAGAGTCTTGGAGTGGGCAAAGGCCACAGTGGGGGAGGGGCTTGGCAACCCTCAGAGCCATAGTGAAACATTGGAGGAGGTGGGGCAGGCATGGCAATGGGGCTATAGGCCCCGCCTTTTCACTGCTAACCCTCTCCAAACAGCAGACTAGAGGCGCCTGAAGCACCCCCATTCCATTTTATGCAGGTTTCAAAATCAATATTGATTTTCTGAAAGTGCAAAGTATCCAAATACAAGCTGGAAACCTAGTCTGTTTAGTAGGGTTCCAGCTCACGTTGTGCTCGCCGTGGAATACGGACAGTTCATCGGGTCACTGTGTAAAGTGTGCCGATATATGGTGTGACACATGGTAGCACTATGTGAGATGACAGGCTGAGCATCCTTTCCCAATAATGTAAAATAATGGTATTTTTCTAGGTTCACACTGAAAATGGCAGGAGAGACTCCTGAAAACACTTCTGTGTTTTCATAGTGCAAACTAATTTCTTGTGATTCTGAGATACCTGAAAAGGACATGGGGCAAGATGTACAAATGGAAATTCTAGTTGCAAACCCTGCAATTTGGTAGATCATTACCGAATATCTAGATGGATTTACAAAACCGTTAGGATTCACTATTTGGAAGGGGTCGTGCCTTCCAAATGCTTATTCCTTATTGTACTTATTAATGTTTTGCGACTGAAGTTTGGTAAAAAAATATATATATATATTTTACTGACCACTGAAAGGTAGTGCTAACCCGACCAAACAGGAAGTGGGACCCATTCCCCTTTGTGAATGATCCCCAAAAAATGTTTGAATAGGGTGTGTTCTGAGGGACCACCGCCAACTCTTAAAAATAGTTTTTAAAACTTTTGCTTTTTTTTTTTAACTCATCCCGTTTTCCTTGAAGGAAAATGGGCTGCATTAAGAAAGAAAAATGATTGCTTCATTTAAAAGCAATCACAGGCATGGTGATCTTCTGACCTCAGCAGCCCACTAACCCTTTGATGGCAGAGAACCGTAGTGGGTCGTAATTTCCAACTTACCTTACTAGGCAGGTCAAATTGCGACCCCTTCAGAATTGGTATTTTGTGAACCGACCGATCAGTTCATAGGCTGGTTCACAAATTACTAGAGAATTCACAAATAGTCAGTGCACTGATTGTGACCACTTTTCACAAATTCTATCTTAGTAAATATTGCTCTTGGTTTTTTCCAAGCAACAAGAGTCCTTTCCAAGAAGGAGGTACTGCCTCTTCACATGACCCTTCTTCACAGGTTCCAGACCTCTCTGTAAATTGAATGTATAGCTATGGCATAATAATGTGTACCTCTGTGAATCAAGGTCTGCGTGCCTGAGTTCTCAGCTTTTATCCCGCCCCAACTTCAACTTGATCTCTTCAAAAAGTATCTCAACAGCGCATTCATCTGCTGAGCAGACTAAACCACTCGCAGTGCAAGCAACCCGTGCAAGATCTAGTTATTGATTTAAATGCCATATGTAGCCTCCCTCTAGGCAACCTATATGACGCGCAGTTCTTGTAATTTTTCATCCCTATTTCAGATCTTTTTAAACCGAAATTAAGGCCCTCTTTGTTTAAAGACCCTGCTTTAACAGTTATTACTTCAGCATTTTGCCTTTTCTCTATAACATGCTTGTTTCTCCTTTTTGCCATTCATTTGCATCTTTCTTGTACCCTGATTGTTTTTTCATTGCTATGTATATTTCCTTAAGGCCATCCTGTGGGTAGAGTCTAGCTCTATTCCAACAAAACAAAAACAAAAGGAGGATCCAATCCTTTACGCTTGAAGTACATTTTGTACTTAACTTACAACAATTTGGTAAACATTGGTGTGAAGTATAGCCTTGGTTAACTGTTTCATCTAGAGACATTTGTTTTTGCATTAAAATCAGTGCTTAATTTGTAAAAGAATAAGTGTCAGGCCAAACTATTTGCTCAGATGCCCATGGCCAGCACTATCAAACATCAGAGTGCTAAATACCGAGGCTGCATAGTCTTGAATACACCTCATTCCTCTTTTATCCATCAGCAGATGCCCTCTGTTCCTTTATCTCCCTTTTTCAAGTGATTATACATCCCTGCATTCTTTTTATGTCATTGTTTTACCGTCTTTCTCTTTCTCCTTTGTCCCCCTGTTATGGTGTTCTCTCTCTTGCTATGGGTAAAAGACTAATGAGGAAATATAAGCACTGGCACCACCTGCCACCACCGGCTGAAATAAGCACTGAATAAACCTGGCCTAGAAGCCATATGCAACCAGAAAGAGATTTATTAGAAGAATTCTGAAGCCACATAGTCCTGGGCATGGCAGACAAGTGAGACATCTTGCCTGACACTATTTCTTTCCTCCCAGCCTTTGTTCAACATGGTAAATAGTACACAGGCAGCTGAGATTCTGTCCTCAAGTGTTATTCGCACTATATTAGGTTGGATATCAGGATGTGTAAAAGCATAGGGTGATCACTTGAGTTCCAAATGATTTCTCTGTTCTTTCAGAATCTTGCAGGAGTCAATTAGGAAGATATTACATAACTTGGTAAGGCTAATGGGAATGGATAAACAAGGAATATACTACATACTTCAACAAGAATAACGGGCATAGGCAAGCGAGGAAGATTCTACATAACTTGTGTAGTATGATGGGCACAGGTAAACAAGGAAGATGGTACTCAACTTGATGAGGAAGAGGGGATAAGTAAACAAGGAAGATGGTACATAACTTGTTAAGAAATAGGGGCACAGGTAAACAAGGAAGATGGTACTTCACTCGATAAGGATGAGGGGCAAAGGTAAACAAGGAAGATGGTACTTCACTCGATAAGGATGAGGGGCATAAGTAAACAAGGAAGATGGTCCATAACTTAATAAGTATAAGGAGCACTAGTAAGCAAGGAAGATGGTACATAACTTGTTAAGGAATAGGGGCACAGGTAAACAAGGAAGATGGTACTTCACTCGATAAGGATGAGGGGCACAGGGAAACAAGGAAGATGGTACATAACTTGATAAGAAATAGGGGCACAGGTAAACAAGGAAGATGGTACTTCACTAGATAAGGATGAGGGGCATAGGTAAACAAGGAAGATGGTACTTCACTCGATAAGGATGAGGGGCACAGGTAAACAAGGAAGATGGTACATAACTTGATAAGAGATAGGGGCACAGGTAAACAAGGAAGATGGTACTTCACTAGATAAGAATTATGGGCATAGGTAAACAAGGAACATGGTACTTCACTCGATAAGGATGAGGGGCATAGGTAAACAAGGAAGGTGGTCCATAACATAATAACTATAAGGGGCACTAGTAAGCAAGGAAGATGGTACATAACTCAATGAGTATGAGGGTGCATGTGTAAACTATGAAGATGCTACAAGATGCTCCATAACTCAGTAAGGATGTGTGGTATAGGTAAACTACACATATGCTACATAACCCAATAAGGATTAGGGACAAACAAACTAGGAAGATCCTATTTACCTTGATAGGGATGAAGGAAACAAGTAAACTAGAAAGATGCCAAATAAGGATGATGGGCATGGGTAAACAAGTAAGGTGTTACATAATTAAATAAGGATTAGAGGCATGGGTAAATTAAGGAGATGCTACATAACCGATAAGCATACGTGGGTCGGGTAAACCAGGAAAATGTTACATAAACTGATAAGGTTAGGGCCATAGGTAAACAAGGAAAAAGCAACATAACTTGATGAAACTAAGGGGCAAAGGTAAACTATGAAGATGCCACATAACCTGATAAGGAAGAAGGCATGGGTAAACATGGAACACTTTGATGAGGATAAGGGCATGGGTAGTTTGGGATGATGCAACATAGCTCGATAAGGATGTTAGGCAGAGCTAACCCAGGAAGATGCTACATACCCTGATGAGGACAAGGAACAGGGGTGAACTAGGAAGATGCTAGGTAACTTGACAAGGAAAAGGGGCACGGCTAACCAACTTTGTCTGAAACATTCTTAGAGAAAATAGGTCTAATAATATTTGGGTTCCAGTAATGGAGCTGCCACACTTTTTTTGTTGAAAAGTTGTCTTAGCCATAAACAAAAAAAGTTCCAGAGAGAGTATCCTTAGAACTCAACGCGATTAATTCCACAACATATTCTGAACCTAACTGCAGCGGTTGATAGGACCCTCTGACCTTAAGATTAAATCTGTTGATGCAGGTCGATTCTCTTAGGAGAATCCCAGAGAGGATCCTTCAGAGTTGGAGGGGCCCATTCTCAGGAGCCCACTGTTGATCCCTCAATGACAGTGGCTCTTTTTGTTGACCACAAACTTTCCTCAGTAGAAGAGACTGTCCTCTGTGAAAATGCGCAAGAGCTCTGTCCGCATCAGAAATTTTGGAGATAAGTGGTTCATACAGCTTTATTCCCCTTCCAACTGAAACCACGAGGTTACCAGATTAGGCTATACAATTAAAGCATGGCTTGAGTGCAACCATTTCTGTTAAAGAGATGTACATGGTGAAGAACTGAAGTGTGACTTAAGTGTTGAAAAGGAGAGTATTGAAAAAACTCAGGGATGATAACCCAGGTACCAGAGCCACACTGGGTGAACATAGGTGATCCTTAGCTAGTGTTGCTGAACTGTGTCAGAATCAGGGGAATTCTCTGGACTCTAATAAAGAAGCCAGACTTTAGAGGCATTAACTGCAGGGCTTGCATGCAATATTAGGAGAAGGAGGCACAGGCTTCTAAATTCAAAACTGATGATTCAATGACTGAAACAGACACCACAGGACAATTCGATTAGATTGCCCTCAGCATGACATTATAATTACTGTTTCACAGAAGGTAGAGATGATATCCAAGTGCTTACTGTTGAGACAGATCACACACCTCTGGAGTGAATGTGCCGACTTAGAACTCGTCAGCATACAAAATGCATCTGCGATGCAACTTTAAAGTGGTGGAAGATTCGCAAGTGCAGCCGAAGAGAAATAATCAGAAGGATTCTACATGGCTTTCTAAAAGTGAGAGGAAAATGACAGCACTGGAAATAAAAATGGAGTCTAAGATACGATTGCAATAGAAGCGCCAAGAAATACGAAGTGTTGTGAGGTAATTCTTTATAGATGAAAAGGAAAACAAGTATTGTCAAAACCAACAGGTTTGGATTGCATTTTTAGCCTCGACTAAAAGATTTAAAAAGTCTGCTGCAGTAAAAGAAAAGTGTTTTTTTGTCTAAAATGCAGATATGAGATAAAGAATGTAATATGTGATGACTCCGTGCTAGATGTAAAGTCGTGTTCCATGCATTGTAATCCAGGCACTCCACGTGGAGGTGAAATGATACAGCAATCTGCAGATAGCAGGAGGTCAAAGAAATACTCCTATTGGGAGAGTCTAAGACCATTCTATGTATGTTTGGAAGGAGGACGAACGATAGGTATGAAGTCAGCTGCCCTGCCAAGCCACACCTATAAAGGGTGGCGTCTCTGTATCGTGAGGCAATAACTGCAATTCTATACCATGGTGGAACTGTGTGTGCCCATTAGTGCATTTTAGGTCTCGCCTGACCCAGCGCATGCGCTGGTCTGGCGAGACTTATTGAGAGGGCTCCAAAAAGTGCTACCAGGCCAGCCTAGAGCTACAGTGCATGTGAGCGGGTGCGCGCGCCGCGCTTTACCGCGATCACTTTCACTTTCGCGGCCGCTTTGCATAACCAATAGGTCTCGCTTTTGGGTCCTTATAAGTATTTAGCTATGCAACTGTTGCATGGCTAAATACTTATAAGGTCCCAAATGCGAGACCTATTGGCTATGCCAATGCTTGTTCGATGTTGTTCCTTAGTCACACTATATGCCAGCTTCCCCAGTGTAGCTGATGGTTTGCTAGAATAGATTTTAGTGGAAAACAAACACATGCAAAAAACATGGAAATACAAATAACCCGAAATACAGGACTAATGCCTGATTTAGATCTTGACGGACAGGTTACTCTTTCACAAGGGTGACGGATATCTTGTCTGCCGAAATATTAATCCCAAAGGATATAATGTGGTTTATATTTCGGCAGGCGGGATATCTGTCACTGTTGCGACAGAGTAACCCGTCCGCCAAGATCTAAATCATGCTCTATGTCTCATTTACAAGGATGTTATAAGTGCTGTCAGCTCCATACATCTAAACACACGTACAACGTTATAAGATGCATTGTAAATGGATGTTATTAGAAATTAAACAAACTGTACAAATTCCATGTAACATTGAGTTTTATGTCAGCTATGTGTGCAGAAATGAATAGAACGCTCACCTAAAGCTAAAACCCTTTTTACAATCTGATGATTGTCCATTTTTATGCTGGCTGGCTTATGTATAATGCATAAAAATAATGAAATATCGATCTACCTATCTATCTATCTATCTATCTATCTTTGCACGCACCTATAGAGAACTACATATTCTATTTCACCAGGCTTTGTCTCCATCTTGTATTACTTTAGCAGCTTTGTAGTTATCTTTAATTTACACCGGGCAGGTTACGTGTCATCATTTACGTCAAACCACAAGAAGCGAATGAGCCCAGAGACAATGCTGTGTATAAACAGAGGCAAGGAAGGCAGTGGTCATCTCCGGTAGGGATCGGGGAACCAGTACTGGCATCACTTTGACACGTGCCAAACAATGACTGACATCAACTCACTCCATATCTCACCAAAAGGGATCCCGGTCAAGAAGAGAGAGGGTATCTGGACAGGTCTTCGGAAAAAAACAACTAGTGCAAGTCAGGTCTGAAATCCAGACCCGACATCTTTAAAACATTGTTTACCATGTGAGAGTGGGATTGTCTAGGCGGTGGAGCATCCACACACAAGCTGGAGACCAACTTCGTGCAGAGACTTCCTGCTCAGCGTGTGACAGTGGCTCTTAACAACCCGGTTAAGGCTGAGTGAGGGAAGATGGCATCGTGTGACATGTTGGTGCCATGTGAGATGGCAGGGCTGGTAATCCTTTGACCAGCAGGAATAACTGCAAATTCACAGAGAGTTGTACTGTAGCTTCCTGGGCAAGGTAAGTTTTTTGTGCCCTTCCCTTTGTTTTTGATTTTCACGTAGCAGCGACGCCCCCTACAAGTGGTCCCATTGCTGACTGCCAATTTGGCATTTGGATAGAAATGGCTCTGCTTCAGATGGAGGTGAAGTTATATGTTTAGTACTTCCTCGGTTGGGCAAACGAAGGTCAGTACATGGCCAAGATGAGCTACAGCAGAGAACTAGAACACCTGCAAATGTACACAAACCACCACATTTCACCTTATAACTAGCACCGTCCTCATGAAGGCAGCAGGGGTAGGTGGTGTGTGAGTTCGAACCCCTCACAAACACCGTCCAGTAACAGCCACCACACAACACTTCAAGGCTCTAATGGCTCACAATCATACCATCATTAGGACAGCCATACACACAATACTATGATTATAAACACTAACCAAAGAGAATTGGTTTTAACTGAGGCACTGGGCTGTACAGTGATTTGATTGCCCAAGATCACAAAGTGTGTCAGCGTGGAACTAGAAGGTGTCCCTCCGAACCCTCGATACCATCTCCACACCGGCCCGCTGTCAGGCAGGTCGGCTCCATCACAGTCGGCAGACAGACTCGTCGACAGGTTTGGTGAGTATGAAGGACCCCTGAGTAGCAGTTAGCAGCATTCATGGACATTCTACCATAAGTTTGGCAGTCATTTCCCAAAAATGTTGAAATGTGTCGATATATTTTATCCTTGGAAAGAAGGCATTCTGGAAACAATCGGTGTGTGCAAACAAGGTGCAGCTGCAGTAATTAAAGCTGCACTGATTAAAAGTCCCAGACGTTTAATTAATCAGACTGCTTGTGCACCATATTCCCAGAGGTCGCAGAGGCAGGAGAGCTGCTAATCTGCTGAAGAACTTTTCTCCGTTGCTGAAGAAGGACAAACCTGTGAAATGTGGGATCAGTGGCTGTGAGCCCTGCAGACTGTTACACCTTGCACTGGGACATGGCTTAGGAGGCAAACAATCCCCTGAACAAGTGTGTCCACAACAGCAGAGCATGAAAGGCATTCGAAGTAACAGAGTACAAGCCAGGGCTGAACCTCATGGAGCAGCCACCCTGCTCGAAGGCTCCTGGGTCATGTGGTGATCGTAGGACAGAAAGAGCAATCACGGTGTCCAAAGAGGGAAAGAACAGCAGAAGGGACAGGAGACAATCACAAGGACCAGGAAGGGAAGGAATGAAAAGACCGCCCACTTGTGAAGAAAATGGATTCATTTTCTTCCATTATCTCCTACCACGACTTCCATCTACGTAAAGCTTTGGTTAGTAAAACTACACATACATACATACAAACAAGCAAGGCGGCACTAGCCGGGTAAGACCTTGGAATGCTCCGCAGACACGGCTGCGGCTTATGTTTAAGGTGGGCAGGTTGAAGAAGGCTACAAACAATGGCAGCAGAAGGGGGCAGGGGGAGGTTAGCCTGTAAGGGTGACGTTTAGTTCTTTTTACAAAGGTGCAAGACAAACACAGAGGAAAAACAACACCGAAAAAAAGAATAAACAGCAAAGAGAAACAAAAAGCAAAACATACTCTTGAGTTGTGTGTCAATATTTCCAACCGGAAGAGCCTCAAAGCAGGCTTTACCACAGTAGGAATAACCAATCAGGAGAAAGAGTTGGGATGTCGGGCGGCCCATTGGTGGCAGACTCCGCGATAGCAGGAGATCTGCTGTGAGGAGCATACCCGAGCTTTACAGCATGGCTAAAAATTTGAGGCAACTCAAGACACAACAAATCCAGAGTATGCATAGCTACAGAAGCTGGAGTACACAAATGTCACATCCTCATGCGTCAACCTGCAAACAGGCCTGCTCCGAAAAGCATATGGATTTCTCAAGATGCTAACCCTGAATTTAGGATAAGCTGAACATATGGATGTGACATCATGAAGGCACCGGCGTCCAGAGAAAAGTAAAAGCTAGTTGAGTTAGTAAAACACAGAACCAACGGACTGTGAGCAGACCAAAGTAATGAAACACCTCCGAAAGGCATAAGGACAGTCACTACATAACACCACATAGCACCTTGCAAAACTCAAACCAAAGAACGAAAGTTGTACAAAACGAAAAAGTGCAGTTAAAGAAAAGCAACCATTAGCGAAAGTGAAAACGAAACCATTGTAAAAGAACATCAGCTTTTTCATTTTTGTTTGGCAGAACAGCCCCTTACCTTCTCCCTTAAACTGGACTAACTCATCGCGCAGGTAGAAGCGCTTGGGTGGAAGGAAGAAGGCAAGGGGTTGAGCTTACACTAATACACAGTAACAGGAAACAGCCGAGCGGTCCCCTCTGCCACCATTGTCTGAGCCAGTGTGAGCACTGCTACCAGACTTGTCAGTGTGAATAACGAACCCCCCAAAAGAGTGCACTGTAATTAAATGATCTGTTAGTAAGGCTCTTTGGAAGCCATCGCTATTGTGAAATTCAACATTTTGGAGCGTGCAACCTCATCAATTATCAGACGGAAACCAACCTAGGGAAACATTTTTTTGAGTGGATTTTAATACACAAAGGCAAGCCACGCTTCAGAAAATGGAGGCAAGTGGCCTTCCTTGGTCAATCAAAATGACTGACTTATTCATGTGGTGCCTTTGAACTGGTCACTTCAAATGGATGATAAATTACACACTTCTTTAAAGTGGACTTGCATTTACTTTGTTTATATAGTTCTACCCGAACAGTGGCTTTGCTTTAGTGCTTTGCCTGCAACTATTAGCTTTAAGGACACGCTCAATATAAAATGGCGACCGTCTATAGCAGTAAGGTACAAAAGAGGTGTTTGGATTGTGGAACCACACAAAGCAAATAACGTATATTACTGGCAGCTAAAAGGCTCTCTGCATCTTCCCGGGAAATAAATGGGAATTCTTGCGTAGGTACATAAGAAAGATGGTCTGTCAGAGTAAAAGCATTAGTTACTAGAATCTATAAGATGGATCTGTGGGAGTTTTTATTTCATTTATAAAGCAAAAGTTGCGAATATTTCAAAACAGTTTTTATGGCATCAAACACTATGGTCTAATTCTAGAGTCAGATGGTAGTAGGAAATTCTCTGATCTAAAACTGATTAGAACATTTGGATGAGAATTCATCAGTGGAGAAATTTCTACCAGTGCTTTGGCCTTCAGATTTAGCATTTCCTCCAGAAATAAGAGGATTTCCCATTAGCACCTGAATGCAAACATTTTGGGGAAATCAAATACTGAAAGGGGAATCTCTTATTTTGACCTGATGAGGTGTAATGATTAATTAATGGGCTTTGGACATCTGGAGAAACTTTTCTGCAAGGTTTAAGCCATAGTGTCTGGCGTGGGTGGGAATTCGGAATGACCACATCCTTTCTTAAGTTTCAATTAACATTTAAATCAGTCAAATATTAATGGTGTAAGGGTTACTGGCAAGCCCACGCAAAATAAAAATCATGCTTTAATGCAAGATTTAAAAAAAACTAGGAAACACAGTGATAAAATGGAATCCCAGTTTGGTATTCTGCAGATCATAACAGGGATTCCAACCTGTATTATTTCCAATTTCTACTGTAAAAGCCCAGCTCTGTCTTTTTACAGTTCATCTGGCTTCACGTGGCAAAGAACACACAACTACTTTTGTGTGGTCTGTGTGGTTCCCTGGTCCTCATCCCCTCTTTGACTTGCATACTGCCCTTTTAACAGTCCTTTAATTACAGTGCACAGGGTCTGGTTCCATATTGACACACACCAGTAGGAAGCAGCTACACTGGTGTCCTTTCCCCACCCAGCGCGCCCACAGGAAAAGTTAATTCCAAGGCCTTACCCTTTTTATCTTGGTGATTATGGAAGGAGCCTCCCACGTGCAGGTCTGTGTTTTCGGAGGAGTCAAGGGGGTCCTTCCAATCCAGCATTCGTCCCCTATCGTATCCCTCGTGAGCTGGAGACCGAGAAGTGGTGGTGGAGTCATGAGAATTGCCGTGGCCTGCGTTTAGCACAAATACAGTTAGGGAGATCACGCATTGATGACAGGAACATGGCATTTCAATGTATGCACACATACCAAAGCTCACTTTCTTACATCTCCAGGCAATACAATCCCGGAAAGTATACCAGACAACAATTGTGCAGCACTATTTCTTTTTGTCAGATTTCATCCATGTCATATTTGCATGCTGTTCGCGTAACAGTCGGCAGGGTTCAAGGATGACGTCAATGCATCCTTTACATGCATTGACGTCGGCATTGAATGGTCGGCAGTAAAACTCAGAGCAGCATCAACAGTGCTGGATTTCCACCACAATTGGAGCGTTACCCTTGGCCTCCTTTGATCAAGTGAATGGAGCGATGTTAATCCCAACACCAGCACAATTTGCATAAAAGAGTACGTCAGCCTCAGTTGCCACCAGCTGTCAATCCCGCCGGCGGCAGCACAATAGTGTTTACTAGCTCGGGAAATGGTCTTGGTGCCCTATCGCCCCTCTGCAGTTCAGTCCACTGCTAACGCAGTCCTTTCATGGAACGTACGCGATGGCTATCTTACTAAAGTCTTAAACTCAAGCTACAAGTGTATGTTACATATGATCTAGAAATCATTTTTCACCTCCTTGTAACAAACATGACTACCCCGAGAGCCGCATCTCTAGAAGGGTGTCATTGAGAGGACCGGATAACAAGAGACAGCTCACAAAACCACTGGAGTTTAGCTTGAGAATAGCAATTCTTTCTGTGAATGGCTGTAAAGGACAGAGAATCAATTCTTGTGGGTTAAATCTCCTAACTGCCTCTGAATGTTAAACACAGATGATGTCAGCTAATGGCAAAAGCTTCTATTATGGCGCTGGGACAGTATGATTTAAGGACGCCCCTGATGAATATTAATTTTCCCTGAACAAGGGGACATGCCCTGCTCCATGTGTCACATCGATGGGTATTTGATGAATGGCATCACATAAGAAGCAAAAGTTGTTTGGTTGTGGATAAGGCGGATTCTTGTCTGGAGCCATTCCTTGCTTATATCTGGTCCATTCGTAAGAAAGAGCATCCGATCTAGCAGCACCGGGGTGGGGGGGCAAGGCACAGCATGGCCAAACGCGATGTGTAATTCATTATCTAAGTGTGGGTCTGCAGAAGGCCTTAGCTACTCAAATAAAGAATATCTTCATAGAGTAGAATTAATTTCGCTAAAAGTAAAGCTGAAGTCAAGCGTCAGAGCTTCTAAACTTTTTATTCAATTCCATGCAACAATCTGGCTGTTCTTAGTCATGCTCGTGTTAGTGCAATATCTGAAGATCAAAGATCTATAATTCAGAATACAATTCAGTGCCTAGTATGACAAGAGAGCGGCCTCTGACTGAGATGTCTTTCATACTACAGTTTGCCTTTCAGCCGGTGAACCTGTGAGATGCACCTTAAGCGACAACATGAAAGAAAAACCAACTCCCTGCTACCGGTACACACTACAGACCCCGTGACGGGGGCACATGGTGAAAGGATGGCTTGATAGGTACAAAGGAGTGAGGGCTGGTGGAAAAGAGTCGAAAGGGTGTAAGAGTGACAGTATGCCAGATGACCTTACTCATGTGCAGCAAGTGAAGACCCGTCAAGTTTGCAGTAAGTAAATTACAAGCACGTGCTTTGCACAAGGCAACGTGAAATCTATACTTTGTTCACTTTTCCTGTATGTTTATTATGTAGTATTGATAGAATTGAGATTAAGGAAGGTCTACCACAGCCCTACCCACTTTCTTAAGCTCCTACATTCGGCGAGACATGCACTTCATGCACTGTGGACCCTGAAATGCTGATAACGTGGGGTTCTGTATTTGCAGTGTGCGCAATTTACACCTCATTCCAATTAATGTAATTGGAATATTGGAAAAAGACCCAATAGCACATGTTATTCCCCATTCTGCGAAGCATAAACTCTCAATTTGAGCTATCTGCCCATGTGAAATTTGTGTGGCCGAAAACCCCTGACGTGTACAGACTAAACGCAGAAAGTAATTCCAGTTTGGGAACACTTTTAAATTCGAATATGGGACTTTAATAATCCTCTTCACAGGATGTACCAGGTTCCAAGACCTGCTATGTGCGTGAGAAGGGATGTGCCTCATGCTTAGATCCACACTGCTTAGATCCACCAGTGCTTGGGGACACTGCTTAGATCCACCAGTGCTTGGGGACACTGCTTAGATCCACCAGTGCTTGGGGATACTGCTTAGATCCACCAGTGCTTGGGGACACTGCTTAGATCCACCAGTGCTTGGGGACACTGCTTAGATCCACCAGTGCTTGGGGACACTGCTTAGATCCACCAGTGCTTGGGGATACTGCACACTGTGGCACACCTAATGTGGGGGTTGTGGTGAAACAGAGCCGGTGCGTTTATAGCCAAGAATTCTAAAATCCTCGTTCAGCCTATTCCAAAACTCTGTTTAAACATAAGAAGCAAAACTCGTTCGACCAATACCAGTTGTGTTTATTTTGCAGCCCTAGACTAAAGCTCCCATGTCTCCTAACATGATGAGGTTATTTGTCATGACAACTGAAACCTTGCAAGCTGTGCGATGGCTGACAGGTCCCCAGCACCCAGTGAGCCACATGATAGCAAGACTTCCCCGGCCTGCCCTGCCTGGCAACCAGGAGACAACTCAACAAACAGGCGGAGCCCTCCGCTGAGCACGGAGCCTGGGAAACGCATACCATTAGCAAAGGCGGATTCAATTTATTTGTTCAAATCAGTTAACCAGATATATTTAATATTGTAAAGCGCAACTTCACTTTAAATGAGTAAATCAAGCCTATTTTTCACATGCTGAAGATATACCATGTTTATAGTGAACTCCGATGTTCTCATGACCGCGGCGCCCACCTGCCACGTTATGGTCTGACAGGATCCAGGCAGGTGGGTCACACCCTGCATTTTAATGAGCTCTCCGAACTTAATTCTCAAAACTCCTCTGGTGAAGTATGAATGAATGAATAAATAGCTTATTGTTCAGTTAATTAAAACTTACAATTTAAAAGCAGAAAAAGTTAAACACCTCGTTCTCTGGTGAACTAATCTGTGCATCTGTGTTTCCATCCCTTCTGAATCACAATGTTTTTGAACTCCGGGTAATAAAGGCATTGCCATAAGTAATTGAATCCCACTCTAGACCACCCATATGCGTTGTGTCCCTACACCGTGCTCACAGGCGCGGAGCACCATGTCCCATGTTAGCAGGCCGGGAGCGCGTGCAGCAATGCGGAAACTGTAACATATGGATGCATGCTGCTTGTGCTTCGCAGAAACGAGCTGCGATTCGGATAACGGCATGCATTTTATCAACCTTAACGCTACATTCAAATAGCAATGCTTGCCATTCTTCTAAATAAAGTCCCAACAGGAGATGAGAACTCAGCTGACCTGTCACCTCACATTGGCCAAATGTAGATGAGGTTTCGGCGTGAAATGTCCTGTGATGGGATTCGATATTTCAGAGAACACTTTCAATATGCTTCGGCCTTAGGACATGTCACTTCCTGTGACATTCTGTCCTCTGATTTCACTATGGTTCGCGACATGGGGATCGGAGGAATTGTCACTGTTGCATGAACCACTTCCCAGCACAGCACATTCAAAATGTTTTAATGCCTCTCTGGGGTGAAAAAACACAGACATGGTTCTGGTCAGGTGACACAGGCAGATAGGTATTAAACAGAAGGTTTTGAGCTGCTGTTGAAGAGTGTGTACAACGTTTCTCCATTTATATTCTGAAACACAATGACACAAATTTACGTTTGAAAATGACTTTTTAAAGTGCTTATATTCTTTTAAAATATATCAAGTGTCTGATATATTTGGCATAAGAACTGGAAGGTAGATTTGCATCAGTGGGAATGCACGTTCTGAATCTGTGAGTCGGAATCACACAATATTTCAGACTGGCACTATTTCATGCTGTTGGTAGTAAGTGAGGTAGGGCTTGGTGCAAACACCTTTTACCACCGTATCGTGAAAGCAGACTTGTGGAGGTGTTAATGTGTGGCCAAAATATTTGGGCATAATTGTTTTGTTGCAGCTTGCTATGCTGGTAATGTGTTTGGTGCTGCATTATTTCATTGAATTACTGCTGTGTTGTACTGTGGCTGTAATGTTGTGTTCCGTTTTCACTGTTTAGTTTTGCTGTGCCATTATGTTCTTGGGGTGTTATTTTACTTTCTGTTAGGTTATTTTATTGTGTATTGTGCATTTAAGTAATTATTTTAGAAATGTCAACAAATGCTGATTTACTTAAAGTAAAAAATCAGCACGTTCCATTAAAGTCCAATCCCCCCAAAAAACATTAACGGTAGGCACAAACAACCATTCGCAACTGTCCAAAGTGGTAACATTCTGGTGATCCAGCTCAACTATTCAAGACCCCTGTAAGCCTAAACCTGTGCAGAGGCCATGCCTTAAATTAGCACTTCTAGAGAGCACTTTATGAGATATGGTCCATGTTTTGAGGAAACAACTATTGAGGACAGGCATTCACAAATCCTTCTCTTGCTTGCACTGGAACAGCTCTATTGAGAAAACAACAAGGCCCCCAATGGGTGTCTAGTGTATGCCTGCTGAGAAACAGGCCAGTAATGAGTGCTAGACACAGATGAAAGAAAGGGCTTTCCATCAGGGTCCACAGACAGCCGCAACCAAGTTGCGGAAACAGACACGTGTATGCAGAAAGACAGAGTAAAACAAGACAGTTGCTCAGGATGTGCTATACGGGGCCTCCAACAGGACAGGGTCTAGTTATCCTAGGTTTTAGGAAGCTCTACACATGATCTAATTAACTACAACAGCGACCTCTTTAGTCAATTAAAAGGGAAGGCTGGGTAAGAACAACTACACAGATAAAGGGAGGAGTAGAGCACCAGGGCCCAGTTCACCAACAAAATGTGCCGTATGTGCAAGAGCGCCGATGGGATGGTGGTGCATCAGTCGCCCTGGCCACTGGCCAGTGATTCAGATGAGGTGGAGCGCCAACTGCTTACATAGCAATCTGACAGCCATGTCTATGCGTTTCAGAGCCGCTATTTAGACCAGCTTCTTGTTGTTCGCCCATCACGGCACAGCATGCGGGGAAGCAACATCTCATGCTTGGACCCTGTGAAAATCTGCCCCGTGTGGAATACCGCCTGATCCTTAATCAAATTGGGAAATGTAATTTACCTTTTGCTGGCATGGAGGACAGCGTATTTAGAAAGGGAGGCTGACAGTTGTTGTTTAATGCTGTTTCGTAAGACAGTGCCAGGGAAGCAGTCTCACACTCTTTGTGAAAATATTCTACCAAGATAGAAGATGGACACACATGTACTGCCATATGAATGTATTAACTGTTTACGGGTCAAACTGCGGCAACCCCTCCACCCCCACACATCCACGCCTTGGGCCAAGTACTACATCTGGCAGCTAGACTCAGGTCCTGATCAGTCACGCTCTATACACAAGTCCAATGGACGAAACAGTGACAGCCCAGAGAGGATGGGCAAGATGCCAGCTGCATGGCATGTAGCATTGCGTGTGCAGTAGGCATCACAATCCCCCTATGTGAGTGAATTCTGCTACATTTAATCTGGCTAGGTGTGGTATTCCATGCTATTCTTTGGCAGGCACACATTTATTTTCTGTAAATGAGCAGTTACTGCGCATGAAGCTTCAATGCACGGACTGCGTGCACCACACTCAGTCAAATGTGCACTGGGCAATGTGGCAAAGGCAACACCTGAGCTTAAAAGTCGCATGAATACTTGCCATACAGTAGGCAAAGCAAACATACCTTCTTCATGGCAATGCAAAGATCGGAGTTTTGATTGTGTCATACATGTACTAGGAGATAGTAGGATCACAATAGGGGAGATGTTTGATGAGGAGGCATGCATGAGCCCTGACACACCTTTGCCCACCTTCTATCTGCTCAGAAGTCAAATGCATACTGTGTGCTATCATTTACCCCAACATTATAGCTGTTCTGCAGATTCAAATGCCAGCAACGAAGTTGGTAGGGGCAGAGGCTTTATATGTCAAAGATGGCAAATACCAGAGTACCTGTGGTGGCTTACAGCCGTGTTGAATAAAGGATGCATGGCGGCAGTCTCAGGGAGTGTGCTGCAAAGATCTGCAGTGCTTTGTATGTTGGGCTTTCAAGAAAAGAGAAATTGCCACAATAAAGCAGTGTTGGTGCGTTATGGAGATTAGACATCCTAGTCATGGAAATGAATCTCTACTTCAGGTGCATCTGGAGAAATGCTAAACAGACATGCCTCCCAGAATTCACCTGACAGAAGACACACTCATGTCTTTGATAACCCAGGTCCCATCTACCAGTTGCACAGATGTTGCGTTCCCGGCATAGGGACAACTATGTAAGAAAGGAGCTAAACTATGACGGTCAACACTAAAGACACATCCAAGACTGGTGAACTGGGCCCAAAGATGCCAACGAAAGGGAGCGGCTTCTACTGTACGACTGGAGCTCTGCTCCTACTGGGGGGGAGGGATGGAAGAAGGCTCTACTCTATATGGCTTTAAAGACTTGAGTAAACTGACCATACACTGTGTTGTAATAAGTTTCGTAATCTGGTGGTGGAGAAGTTGAAATATCTACGAAATAAAAAATAATGGAGGGGTAAAAGGGATAGGGGTCATGATATAATTTTAGATTTATTAAGAAAAAGCTTGAAAAGAAACAAAAGTAAATGAGAATAGAAGGAAGGGATGTGAAGTAATCCTTACCATTCAATGCCACAAACGAATCTGAAAGCAAAAAAGAGGAAGACAAGAATTAGAAAGAGGTTACTGTAGTCACACTAGTCAATTCACGTGGCTTGTTATATTTCTGCATGCAGCATTATGGTGCTGTATTATGGACTGCTTCAGTTTCTCTGCATGGTGTCTTGCCGCTGTCATGCAGCCACATTTGGAGTTGCTGAGCAGACCTATGCAGTCAACAATGTGTTTTTTTCTAACTGCACAGCAGAAATGAACTGCGGCCTCAGTTGGCCTTCTAGTGTCCACCTAACCGTACAAGTCAATGTAAATGTAATAAATATAACCGGTTTGACAGTCATGTGTTCATGTCTCGGAAGTATTTCCCATGTGGCTCTAGCCATCCATGGTCCGTATATCACCACACACTTTCCAACCCGCCCAGCAGTTTAAAGCAAGATACAAACGAATATCCTGCAGCAGAGTTTTTGGCAGTAAACATGGCATGTCAAACAAAAAGCCTAATTTCCTTAAACCACCTGATAATTATATTTTGGCTGCATTAATTGCCAATAGTTCCCTTTTTCCTGTATAGAGAAGGTCCTATCTTGCACTGCAATGTACTGAGGTCTGCGTAGTGTTCGCCCCATATGTTCTCTCTGAAGCCAGCGAGAGAGGGAATGTTAACAAGAACCATAGCACCTCTAATGCAAACCAATTTTTGTTACTTTAATGAAGATGACTGAAGGATGTCCACTTGCTGCACTGAATCAAGTCCGTCTACAGCTGCGAAAGAGGTGGGTGGTTTGGACTGTGTCACGTACAACCATCTATAGTACGGGTCCGGCCCACGTATGAGGATGCACAGGGAGGGCATGCTCTACCTGTTCATTGGTATGCAATGGACCTGTATAATGGGCTTGCTAAAACAGGTAAAGGGTATTGCGAATACACAATGAAAGGATGGGCAGGCCGTGTAGTATGGCACTGTTTGCTCTTCCAATAGCATTATGCCTGTGGCAATCCTGGCTACCGATGCAACACGGTCTAGCAGGAAATCAGCAGGAACATCAAACCGCAGCACCCTGCATCGCTTAAAGCGTTTAAGAAGCACGGCTGGAGCAGCTGTGCAGGTGCCTACCGGTACAATGCATGTATGAATGAGGACTTGAGATTTGGATTCAATCACACTCCAGGAGTACATACACTCAAAGAAAACAACACAAGGACAAGAATATGAGAGACCTAAATATTTGAAGGACACAATCTCTGCATGAGTTAGTACACCCACAGAAGTTGTTTACTTGAGCTCAAACGTCCCACTGACAGAAAGTTCTACAAGATGAAATCAAACGATGCATGCAACTTGCACAAGAAAATTCTGAACATCTCACAACAGACTCCATTTTGCAAAAATATGGATCTTTGGTATTAAACTAGAAGTCACGTTGTTTGCCTTAGAACAGAATCCCATACATGCATGAAGTAAGGTACACACATTTTGTTACAGCAAAGACCAGTCTTTTTGATGTGCGTGTACGATGACAGAATGACTGCGGCTTATTTGTTGCGACTGTCATTTCACCTATTACCAGGCTGTCACTTGTATGAAGAGGCTTAATATGCGGCTATTGTGTGCCCTGGACCTTCCCAAACAGACACTGACATTAGGTAAACAGGATAGAAACTGGTGCCGTGCTTACTTTGGCAGTCGCCCAGGCCCTCGGTATTGCCGTGCTCGATGTCCTGCTCGAACTGCACTCTACAGAAGAGGAGAAGAAAGACAAAGTGTGTGAGACGCATTCCCGGCCACAGCGCAGAGGGGTAACTCAAAGCAGGGACTGCAAGACGCAGCATGCCGTGCAACCCCAGGCGCGTTATTATTGCGACATGTACTCAGCACATACCCTGCTTTAGGTATGCCTATGCTCTACCATGCATGCTTCATCTTTGTATGCCAGAGACGTGTCCCATCTTTGCATCAGAAACAAGGCAGGAGAGAGGCAGTAAGAACCTGTCTCCAGAGGTGAGCATGAGAGCGGTCTAGTGCCTGTAATGAAGCCGTGAAACGCTGCCTTTCAAAATCTGTGGGCACTTCTGGCAGGGAGATAAGTCACTGCCTGGAACGGACGACTGACCTCCATTTTAACAGATGACAGCTCAACAATGCACCTGCGAGCACATGAATTGGGGGAGGTGTGCGCTCGTCAGTGCTTCTGACATTTCTGAAAGCCTTTACCACCAGCCCCAGTCTAACAAAGAACAGAAAATGGTGTCCATGCGGCTAGAATGTGAGCCGAGAGCCAGTTTAATAGCTCGGCTAGTTTAAACTCCGCCAGGGCCGCAGACGTGACACTCCTGTTCGGATTCTGCTGAAATGAGCAATTTAGAAATCCCTTTTCGGGCAGCATTAACAACCCAATCAATGTGAAAAATGAAATGCTTGGAATGTAAACTTACTCAGCAGAAAATGCAAAAAATCCTTGCACTGACCTTGGCACACAGAGAAAATATAGCCGATTCCAGCACAAATGTACCCATATGGGTGGAATTTTAAATATTAACACTCAAGGAAATATAACCTGTTTTAATGATGTGAAGAAAAGGTGATGTAAAAGGTCACCCATTTTCTCTCTGGACTCGTAGGAGTGGGGGAGGAGGATAGGGGGCGTGTCTAGACCAGACCAATGGTTCATTGCGAACCAAGTCAAGTCAAATTAAGAGGAAGGCAAACTCCAAGTCAAATTGGCATTTTCCAAAACTCTGTCTGTTGAGGAACATCCCTTCTCTAATTTGCATGAGTGCTGAAGCCTTTGCACAGTCGGAGATGTAATGCCTTACTTACCTGGAACCCGACGAGAGAAGCGAGCAGGCGCCTGCATCCTTACTCCAGCCACAGTAGGGATCCCTTGACGCAATGCAGGCCCTACGAGAAAAGCAGCAGATCATGAAAACTGCAGTGGGTCTGACTTAAATCAGAAGTTTGGCAAAGAGAAAAAAACAAACAGTGTGTCTCTCGGATTGACGTACTTTTTGCAGGTGCCATGCCTTTCACACCGTCCAAGAGGAACCCAGATGACACAGGTAGTGAAGGCCACATAGAGAGAATTTCTTTCCTTGTCGAGCTGCATCCCCATAATCCTCTTGTCTTCCACCCCTTCATAGCTGCACCTGAGTCAAGCAACAGCAAGGTTAAGAGTGTATCACATCAAAAGCCTGCTCATAGACAGCAATGAGGCCCCCGATAGGGTCATCATCCTTCTGTAGCACAATACAAAAGACTCAATGAGGTCTCTGGCGACTCAATAAGGTCTCTGGCTTTTCCCTTACCTGGCCAGCATTATTCATCTAACCTGCCTGTCTCTGGCCCTTTAAAGCGCTGATACATCTGAAGGGGCTTTCCAGGATTGAGTCAAGTAGACTGTGCCTGGGTTTGCTTTAGTCAATCTCACAACACAAGGCGTTTGGCCCAAAAAGTATTTTCATTCAACAGTGTTATGACATTTTCCTTTGGTGTATCCACCACTCTGTTCGTGTCATTACATTGTCCGTATATCTGAATTGAATACATCATTTTATGTGGAGGTTTAGCTCTACAAAAATGTTGTATTTCCCACTCTTAAAGAAGCACCATAAAAAGAGAATTTTGTGAGTTCCTCCCATTTCATTTTTGTTTCTGTTGTATGGTCTCAACTAGATGCCTCGCACAATACTGCTCTACGCACAACAAGATGCGGCTGCTATTATATAATGTGACGCATAATGCACTTCACTGCTCCTAAAAATTGCCTGTGTTATACGGAATAAATAATGTAGTAGTAGTAGTAATAATAATTACGCTCGCTTTTCAACAGAACTCCTAGGAAGAAAAAAGAGAGTGACTGGATGCAACACAAATAATGAGCCCTTTGTGGCTGGCTTGTCAATAAGAGTCCTTGCTTAACAGTTTAAAGTGGAATAAATGTAAACAACATACATCAGTGCTTAGCAGAGATACACTTTGTGCAAACAGTGAGCATAAAAAGAACTGTAAACTTGTGGTTCACTACCTTGGACTGAACAAACATCTTAACAGAGGCTAAAACCTAATCAAATGATGAGTTTGAATGTGCAAACAATGAAGTGAAAACTGGGCTGGGAGACACACAAAAATACTCAGCAGGAACGTCAAGAATCAGGGGCACAAGAAGGAAGCTGGAGGTAAAAACAAAGCAAATACACACTTTTCAGGATTGTATACGTTAATTTCCTCCAGGAAAAGGCTGTCGCTGAGGAACCCGTGGCTTCCTGTTTGCGCCAGGAACTTGAGAATGATGCCTTTCTCCGATCCCAGGAACACCACCGTGTGATTCTGAAAGGGGCCGGCCGCCGTATCAACAGCAATTTTGGTCAGTCGGTACCTAAAACGACAACCGAACATGTCACCAAGAACCGCCCCTGGCACTTCATAATGGAACACGTTGGATCTGTCCTCTCGCCTTTCATTTTAAAACTCGCCACTGTCCCAGTTAGCTATATATATGCAAGGTACATTCATAAACATTTCCTTCTTTCCCCCAACATATCATACTCTTTGTGTTTCTATGAAGAAGGCGTAAGTTCGACACCAAAACGGATATCACTTTAGTGTATTGCAGCCTTTGTACAGCATTTCATAACCCTTAGCGAGAACCAGAAGACTTGCATGGTCCTATGTTGACAGTGACATTTGGAAACCACCTTGCCCATGCTTTGTATTGGAACAATTTTGCTTAGTCTAAATAAGGGTTTGCCTCAATATTCAAGGTACTGAGAACGTTATGGGAGGAAATATGGCCTAGTGGCAAAAGCGGACGACTTTGGAACTGGAGAACTAGGTTTGAATCTTGGCCCTGGTTCAACATCCTGTGCATCTGGGCAAATTACCAAATCTCCCCATCCATAAAAAATATGCAATATGGTTTGGTTCTTTTGTAAAGAGTCAAGGTTGCAGGATTTGAGGACACCTACCAGGATATGAACAAGTGACTATGCGGCCTAGCACAGATCCCTACAGTGGACGATTAGTTGACTGAGTGAGTATCTTGGAGGTAAATGACAGATTTTTTTAGTGTTACCAAACTCCTTGGTCTTCATTTTATAGACCACTGGAGGATGAAAGGCTGAGTGCTTCCACCAAGACTGGCCCTGCGACTATGGTAGCAAGCATAGATCCTGCAATGGACGATTAGCTGACGGAGCTAGAAGAGCTATCAGAGTCTTGTTTTTATTGAATATAAAACCATGTATTTCATGTCTTCAGCACAAAATGGAAGTTTGCTCTCTGTGCTATTTCCATAGCAGAGGGCATCCCACTAGTTTACATGGACGTTTCACCACAAAAGTCATAGAAGCATGTTTCCAGTACTCAGAAAGGGGATGGGATGTAGAGGCGACGGTCTGATTGACTGAGTTGTTACTTTGCCCATTCCGATAGGTACAAGGCACTCAAATCAGAATAACATAGTCTCTGTACTTGTGATTCTGGAGCTAAAGGCGCAGCAGAATGCTGTTTACTCACAATTAAAGTTTACCTCTTTATTTTAATCACTCCTGTAACAGCAGACAGAAATTCGGCGATATTTCAACAACATTTTTTATTTTTCTGTAATGATTAATGGAAGATAGAAGCGGGGTGATCTGAAGCTAAATTATCAGCATTGCATCTTTAAAGAGACAGAGGCACCATACGCTGGCACACGCGTGCTGTCGCAGATCGCTAACTGTGTGTCTGCCTGAAACCAATTAGTCAGTTAGGGATGAGGTGCCTTGGGCATGCCCTCTAGGGTGAGAAAGCAATGCAAACTCAAGTGATGGCTGTTGAAGACACTGTTTATTTGTCAGTGCCCTGATCACACCAAAGTACTCCAGCTGAGCAGGGCAGCCTTTCGGCCCTATCACTGCCCTATGACTTTGACATTTCATCTGCAGGTGACGTGTAAAAAATATCAGGAATAGGTAACCATCACCGAGCGTTCACCTATATCAACTCCTTTACCACATGTAGGTGAAAGCTGGGGAAGCATTGCACCTAAATAACTGGGGGCATATTATACTGAGTGCCTTGTAGGTGCAACAGGTATGTGTGCATGCTTTCTGCCCCCCCAAGGCACAGTTCTAGTGCAGAAAGGTTTGCAGATTCAGACACAGCTCTTCTGTAATTCAGATCGCACTGGTGCTACATATGTGCACTAACACAGTCTCAAGGAGGGGTTCCCCATAAACACGCTATGCTGTATTACAAACACGGGCACATAGGCAAAGGAGCTGTAAGGAGGTGCACTGGTTGTGTGCCACATAGAGGTGGCACACATTCAGGGCACCCCACTGACACCCCTTACAAGCAGGGACTGGGAGTACCAGAGGTCCCCAGGTAACCCCATGCAGGTGGGTGCAGTTACTCCCTGCATCTGCCTGCAGGTGGATCTCTGTTCCCCCTTCAAATGTACAGGGAAAGGCAGCTTCAAACACCTGGCATGCCGTTCACTAATGTGCTGCTTCCAAGCCAGGCGTGAGTTCACGGCTACGCAGGTGACAGCATATTTACTGTAATACAACACACTGTCCCACTCTGAGCCTGGTGCACCCAAGGACAATGCTCCCTGTGCATAAAGTGCCCCCTGGTGGCCACGCAAGACAGAACAGACTATATGAAGGATGGCCCAAATATACTATGCAGAAGGGACAAAGAGGTAACCTGCCCACCACTTTTCTGCCAATATAATTAAGTGTGTTAATGTACCCACTGCAGAGGTGTGTTTGCTCTATAGTTCACAGGGTTGAGTTCTGGTGACAGTGGCTTATCAAGAGTGGCATGAGGCTGAAGGGGCTTCTCTGCCCATAAGCAGGTATGAAAAGACTGACATTATTTTGATGCAGGTGGCCTCTGAGACCGCTGGGTACTGGTGCCACTGCACCCGCTACACTAACGATAGTTATGCCGTTACCCATCTCTGCAATAATGATAGCTGGACTTCTGCCTCACAGACCGGCTGACCACTTCAGCCGTCCATCGTGGATTACATGAATGCTATCAGATAATCAATGGTTCGGTTGTTTAAGTGCATGGTGGCTATCAAGAGGTTTGTGACTGCATCAAAAACAGGTTTTTATTGAGCGGCTAGAGTTACAAAACTGACAGACAAAGGACAGTCACAAATCCACCAATTGCACATGGTATTAAGGAAGAAATGGCGTACAAGATCAAATGTGCTTTTTTGTGTCAAAGCAAGGATGCAATTTTTTTTTGGGCGAGAAAAATTCTGTCTTGAGGGTAAGAGTTCTGATGGAACCAGACCTAGCTCTAAATAAAAAGATGTACGCCAAAAAAGCTGAGCATGCTCTTGTTCTTGCTCACACATCTTCCACACAGTGGGTGACTAAGTTGTAGCAGTGCTTAATTCGAGCCTGTGGTTTCCAGTGCTCGGCACTGACACCTAATTGTGAATACTGGCACTTATGACAGTTTGGCACATTGCCACATGGTGGCGCTGTTTGGGTAGTCTATAGAGATGAGCAGAACAGAGGAGGTTTATTAATTCAAGATATATATATACACACAACATGATTCATTCCTGCCGCCCAATACATTCTTATAGCTTTGGGGTCCTGGAATAGTCTGAGTTATCACACTTTTTAAAGTGCAATTGTTATTAGTTGCATATATATATTGACGTTGGCAGCGCTGGCAGGAGCAATGGGAGGTGAAAGCTTCAGTGGCCTACTGACGAGGGCCCTGGGGCATATTTTATTACAAATTAAGCACTTCGTTTAACCAAATACGTACTATTGGGAAAATGCACAAGTAGCCTTGCACACAGACACACACACACACACCTGAAAAGGGGAGGAGACGACAGTAGACAGGCCCACATCACACGGAGGAGACTCACCACTCTAGGGCAGCCACAACACAATTTCCATACCCACAGTGGCAGCATTCATCACCTCACCCCTACTATGGATCTCGCTCTTCTAGTGCCTTGATATCCTATTCGGATGAATGTTGTGCTCTATAAATAAATAAATAAATAAATACACGGTGCTTGGGGTTACTTGTTGTCTGCGCTAGCGTCACAAAGGCCAGCTTGGCCCATTGACTAATCTGGCAATTAGCCCAACCAGCCGCCCTCATTGAAAAGGCTTTCTCTCACTTCAGTGGCACTATGGCCTGAGTGCCCTGTATGAATTGTAAATGTGAGTGAAGTGACGTACGCAGTCGTGAACGGCGATCGAAAGACGTCGCAGGAGACCCTCCGCCTTGTAACCATGACTAACCGCTGCTGTCTAGCGCCTCTCCGCTTGCTTTTTCAAGCCGCCTTTCATTTGCACATTTCCATATGCACTCTTGAACTGGTGTTTACTTCCTGTGACATTTGAGCTGCTTCATCGCAGCTTCAGCGCGGGGACACAGGTACAACTGCAAATCTACAGATTAACACAGTGATTGTGTCTGGGTTAGTCTGTTTCTAAGATTGACCACATTTGGCAGAGAGGGGAACATATTCACACAGAGACGATGTATCCTGACTCTCCCAATTTTCAAAGTTTGGAATCCGGTATTAGACGGCCTACTGTGCACAGTCTAGGCGCTAGGTCACATCTTCCCAAAGTAAACTCAGTGGTGAAAATATCTATCTGTAGGTGAGGAGTCAGAAGTGAGCTGTGTAGGGAAAGAAATCGCCATGTTCCCAACTGGGCATTCATAAACCAAGTCCAAAAACGATACAGAAAGATAGGGGCATTCATTTGACACAATTCTTTTGCTTTAAGAAGTCAATTTTTCTTGGTGTAGCGTGATTTTTTGCCTGTTCGGGTATGGTCTAAATGCGTTGAATGTTTACTGTGCTACATCAAAGAGGAGAGCACATTGCAGTTTTTAGGAGAACTGTTATACAAAAATGTGTAATCTCTGAGGTTAGCATTTTTCTTCCATACCCAACTTGGTCAGATTAATCTGCATACTGGTGCTACACAGGTTTCTAAGCGCTCCACGTTTCTGGCAGATACGTTTAACAGGGAATAGTGCTAAGAGCACGCGAGGTGAAGTGGAATGCTGGGATTAGCACTGTGATCTAACGGTTTCACAGTCAAGATCCTAGCCAGTAGAAGATGCCATCACCTAACATACGTGAAAGACTCCGAAGGCAGCGATACAAGGCACGCAGTCCGGACGATCATCCATTTTTGGCTGCTTGCTCCCAAGGCGCCATGCCAGCTGGAGAGAATTGCCTGTTACAGCTGAGCACAGTTGTGTATAATGCATTACACGCTTCACCGTCATCATGCTTATTTTTCAGACTCCCACGTTGTTCAAGTATTGCACCTGTGCTTATGCATCACTGACGTACAACGGACAGAGGTCACGTCCGTTTGGAGCCGGTCACTGTTTATGGAGTTACTGAGTGTGCTGGACACACACATTACGTGTATCCTGTCAGCCATTTCCACATCCTGCACACTGAACTCTGACAGACCAGCACTCGGCACATCTGCGAACCTCACCGACATTTGACTTGTCTGCAACCCCATCTGACCGCAGACAACCAAAACCAAGCAAACACATGCACAACAAGTCCCTGCTCGTTGGCTCCCCAGAGCTTTGGGTCCAGCTACTCAACCCCGTTGGAAAAGCCCAGCACCTGGCAGTGTCTGGAACCAGGACAACGCGAGGACAGATGCATGGATCTGCACGTGCAAGCAGAGGTGCAACAAGGATAACAGGCCTTTGCAACATCTCAATAACACACGGGCGACTCAAAGTCAAATCAAAAACTCTTACCTGACCATGGTCCGCAGGAACCACGGCCTGTTGACCACCGATGGCACCGCTTCGTCCATGAGCGGGTGTGTTTTGATGAAGTTTAGGGTGTCATCTGGAAAGACCGTCGAGGTCACATATTTCTCCATGGCTGCAGCACCAGCGCAGGAACCTGGCCTGTAAAGGACATGAGGATGAAACTGCTTGTTAAGTACTTAGGAATAAAATTGCTTTACTAAGCATATAGCATGAGTCCCGCGAGTGCCAATGGCCTTGATGAGGAAGCTGAACAAAGCAGAATGTCACCAAATAATATATTCTTAGATCTCCTATGGGCCTGTTCATTCCCTCACTGAAGGCCAGAGCAGAATTCAGATCTGCTTGAGAAGGACTTCAATTTACACTGGAGTGGAAAAAAATGGCATTAGCTCAGCGTCAGACCTACCGACGCAGCAGTCTAGCAAGCATCAAGCTGTAGCCGAGGGCGCTGCAAAGCCTTCGGAGAGTTGACGCGAAAAATAGGGTTCGAGGCTTCATGAAATGAACAGACAGGTATAAATTCATAGACAAGGAAGAATTCACTAACAAAAAGATCTCACTGCATAAACTTTTACAACTCGGATAGGCAAGTGAAAAATAAGGCAGTGTAAGAGCAAAATGGTGAATCTATAAGGAACGGGGAATGCCAAGTAGACAGAAATGGGCCATTTCTTTATAAACTTCGAATATGTGAACAGAGAAAGCCCAACTTTGAGGAGCTGTGGAGTATAAAACGCGGAGCAGGCGGGATACAACACAATTCAATAGAAGTCATGTGGGAACAATCAATGCCAGATTTTAAGAATAGCCACTATTTTAATAATTTTATTTATTCTCAGCAAAACAGTCATACCTGAATATTCAGAAAATCTAGCATGGGCCGCATCACCAGTGTCCAACGATACATAAGCCTAGCGAAGAGCTAAAGTGAACGGGTAAAGGTTTACCACTCTGGAGAGGAAGGAGAGTGATAGGGTGAGACCACAACCACAGAACATCTACACAAACCTGGGATGGTCTCTACTGATGCAGGTGCACTTCTCCCCCTCTAACCTAACTCCTTGCTTTCCATCCTGGAGGGGAGCGCCTCTTCCATTCTACGCCAAACCGTGGCTCTTTATTTAGGCGAGTGTGGACCTCTTTCCCTCTCATGTGCTCCCAGGCTTTGGTTCGCTATCCTATATGAGCTACACAGTTTGAAGCAGGTCACTCACGTAAATGTGGAATACAACCTCAGCACCCACACACCCAGTTCAGAGCAGTTGATATGAAGAAGCAGAACAGGCACAGGATAGACTTATCACACCACAACGATGAAGCACCTCTACCAAATGGTCCTTACCGTGGTCGGGGCACACGCTCCTCTGGAACTGGTGTCCAGGTGGAGTCCGGAGACTTCTGTTCTTTGAATCGTCCAGTAAACACACTGGCAATGTCAGCCATGTCATAGGCACAAACAGCAGAGCCCGGGATGCTAAAATGGGACATTTCCAAGAAAGTGTTACTCATTCTGCAGCTATGCTTAGCATCCAGACTGAAACACATGCTTCACTTCATACAAGTCTTCCTGTCACAGGCTGTTCTGCACTGAACTTTCTAACCCCAAGTTACTGACAGTGACCGGCTATCCCGGGAACTACCCGAATAATACGTCAGAAGCTTGAGAACTGTGCATAGGTCATCGAGAAGGACAGGATGAGAGGACTGAAGGGATCAATGCCCCAGAAGTATTGATGTGTATCAGTCAGCCACAGGAACAGTCACAAACTCGTGCAATTCATCAATGTCGCTAAATAAAGAGTCGCTCTCTCCCCCACCATGCCTGTACATAGCTATCATGGGTTGGTGTAAGATACCGTCTACAATTAAGACTTGAGTCTCAGCATTACGTCGCCCTCCAAAACTCTGCTTCGTATAACAAAAGGGCTCATTTATTCTCACTCAAGTCCACGGAAAAATATGTCACTCTAAGAAATTGGAGCTACTTATTTCTTGCGAGAGGATACTATATTCTCTGACTGTAACATCTCTCACATCGAGGTGAACGAATGGTTCTCAGTACTACGTGTTCTTGCCTTCTCAGAAAGAAGCAAACAAGTTGGTCTGTCTTCGAGTATTTGGGCCAAGTGCAGAAATTGATTTTTCGCTCTATTTTTCAACGTTGCAAGAGTTCAGTTTGCCAGGAGTGACAGCGAATGCCCCAGGCTTCCAGTAATAGGGCCCTGGCTGGTTCAACCACACGTCAGTTTGAAATCTTTTATCTCTGTCAGAAGCAAGATTCTCTTCTGTCTGTTACAAAAACCTCATCCTGTAAATATCCTCCGGTCAACGCAGGCCAACATTCGCTGCCGCTGATGCAGGAAGTGGAGTAGGGGGTAAGGGATCAATAAAATAGAATGTTTGTGACACATTTTTACCATATATATTGAAAAAGAACCAGGCTACTACAATGGCTTAAGGAGGGATAGGTAACAACATTGTACTTGCATCATCTCAGCAGAAACACTTCTCTGCACACACAAGCATGACTACCTACCATCAGCAGTTGTTTGGGGGCTCGGTTATCTCAAAAGTGATCAATACAGATTCTTAAAATAATGTACTTTTTTAAGTGTTTGGATCTTCAGACAAGGTGAACTTTTCAGAAACATGACGCCATTGAGTTAAGCAATGTGATCATGCCGGAGGTTGCCTCGGTTGAGGAATTTCTTATAATTTCTGTCACAAACCATACCTTGAAGGCGCAAATCGGCTCGTTTACGATCCACGGAGAGGATCCATTCTACACTGCAGCGCAGCAGAGACTTGCAAAATATTTGAATCCTGCTGACCTTAGCTTCCTTAGCCCCCACCAATGCTCTGTAGCCAAATTGATAATGTGTCCATTTCAAGGGGGATTAACATACAAAGAGCATGCGACTAAAGCTCTTAAATAAATAATTCGGACGTAGCCAAATGTCTTCATTATATGAAGCACAGCCTGTGCCTTGGAGCTGAGCTGCTGCAAAATTCCCTGCAGCAACATACTGGTGTACAGACCGCGTACCCGTGATTTCCACATACCACCTGCAGCCAATACGTACTAGACGGAACCTATTGCAGAAGACCAGGCCACCTCTGAGCCATGCACTGTAAGCGTGAGTATGCAAAAGAGGTTGCGAAGAACGGTGGGCCGCACGTGTATGAGAATGTGTAAACAGGAAAGAGGGTATTTATGTTTCCTGCTCTGTTCAAATGCATGCTCGGCTCGGGTGCTGTCTGATACCAGCATGTAAACACTCAATAAAGGCAGGAGGGCAGACATCGTAATAAAGAAGCGCGGGGGTGGGAGTGTAGGCGGCGCACGCTCTCGTATAATGAATTCTCAGACCTAAATGGCATTTATTTATCAGCAGGGCTTTGCTTGTGAACCTTGAGGCTGCCGTCACGTGCGCCAGCTCCCACAATGCACCTCGGCCTCAGTGTGATTACAAGGCGGCAGTGCTGTCACAGTCCCTATCAGTAACCCTGAAGATCTACACACAGGCCGCTCCAGACACTTATGCCACAGCAGCAGACGAATGCCTTTTCAATTTTCAAACTCTGAAGGCTCAGAGAAAGAAATGGGAAAACTTACAATTACGTGGAGGAACGTAAAAAGGTTTACCTTTGGCTCAAGGATTCCGAAATCGTTTTATAGGGGAGGTTGCACAAAGAGAATATTTATCACCATTTGAGCACAGCAGGGTGCGTGTCTCCCAGACCAGAGATCCCTGCACTTACGTGGGCAGCAGGAACCTTGAAGCCCTTCTGCTCAGCCAAGCATATCATGCCACATGTAAATTGATTGGTTGTCTGATCTAGGTTTGGCCATCACAGTTACAACATAGCATCCTCGCCCTCTTACACGACACTCGGTGTGAGGTGGTGGGTCTCTTCAGACAGCCTAGCCAGTCACAGACTGTGAATCATGTCTCACAAACTTCATATGCTGCTACTGAGCAGCTGCTGCTGGTGCTTTTCAAATTTTCCTTTAAACCTTTCCAGGAAAGGAAAATGCAGTGCCACAGACAGCATGCCCAGTACAGTGCGGTTCCGCTTCTCAATGGAAAACCAGCTATGGGGGTCCTGGTCGAAGATTAGCAGCCGGCACCAGACTTTTCCTCAATAGGATAACACATTTAAATGACTGTTCTGCGCATATAAGGGCTCTTCAAAGTTGGGGAAGTTCGGAAGCCTCAGACCTGCACGCCTTCCCTACCTTGGAGTTCACAGCTCTTTACTTTTACGAAAGGCTTTGCTTTGCTGTGTTGTCTTACTGGGACACATTCGAAGGGGCCAGCCTTGATGTTCCCCAACCTGCTGGATGGTCCCAGGTACTCCGTCAACTGGTCCTTAGCAATACACAAACTAGAAACTGCTGGATAGTCTATCCTAAATGCACTCAAGCCACCATATAGGGTTTAGCAGCACTTACAAAAACCCTAAATAATCGTTACCTAAATTAGATGATCTGAAAGGCTCTTCCTATCGGTCAAGTTGCATGAGCATTTTTTTAAGTGGTTGGCAGATCACACTAACTACATATCCAGCAACTCGACCCGTCCTATGAACAGTTCTCAAACACTGGATTTTATGTACTTTTTCGTTGTGTTCCCAGAGCCCAGCACAGAATTTTTCGATGTCCCAAGAGTAATATACTTACCTATTGTACGGAGTTGAAAAGGTGGCTAAGACGACATCCCGGCCATTAATCCGGATGACATCTGTCACTGCTTGCAGGATGTTGAAGTAGAAATGGGAATCACCAGGAACAGAGCAGTTAAGGCGTGCCTTGAGGAAAGATGTCCACTGCTTCTCCAGCACGCGCTGGGAGCCACCCATGTCATTCTTGCAGACCTGAGCAACTCGCGGGAAAACCACCTTAAAAGAGGAAAAAGAAAATGAGAGAGCCACCCTACAGCAGAGTTCCAACTCATTAAACATCATGTGCTAACAAACAGCGACAAATTAAAAAAAAAAAAGGGAATTAAGTGTTCTTGTACAGTGTACTAAAGAAGACGACACCTACAATTGAGAACTATACCCCCTAAAATCAACTACAAATTCACTTTGATGATGATAATATAATGCCAGGTATACAAATCCCTTTTTCAGTTGCAAAGCCTGTGATTTGCAAAATTAGAGGGTTTGCAAAAGAGCTTTTCACATTTTACACAGACCTTTTATGATTCGCAAAAGTTTTTGGGACCAATGAAAAGACTTTTGTGATCCTTTCTGATTTGCAAATAGGAGGGCTATTAGTTGGACCCCAATATTTGCGATTAAGAAGGGTTGTAGCAATGTTTTGTGAACCAAATTGTGGTTGCAAACCACTGATCACATACTGGAGTTGGAGTTGTAACTCATTCTCAAATACAAAACTGTTCCTGTGGAAGGAGGTCTCTGGGGGAGTGGTCCTGAGGACCAATGCCTGCTCCGTGGTCTTCTTCTCAAACAAGAATCATTATTTTTTAAAAGAAGCATCTGTCACTTTAATGGACATTGCCTGCTTTCCTTTTTGGAAACGCAAATGCAGAAGATCTGCTGTTTCTTGCAGACAGACACCAAATGGTAATATGTCGTCGACGCCCACCAACAAAATAAAAGAAATACTATAATTCCGGACCCAACCACTAGATGGCGGAATAATGCACAGCATAGTGAATCCAGAAAAGATTCACGCTGCAAAACATTATTTTTAAAAGCAGCCCCTGTCACTTTAGTGGACATTGCCTGCTTTCCTCTTTGGAAAAGCAAATGCAGAAGATCTGCTGTTTCTTGAAGACCTCCATCCACTCATTCACACCCAAATTAATATTCATTGGGCAGGTCGTTTTGAGACACTATGGCAATGAACATGTTGTGATGCAAACTAGTACTACACAGGTCATTTTGCAAACTGCATCGCTAACCAGCTGGCGAGCAAGCTGCATCACCCTGGTTTGCAAATGGGAATAGTACATCTTGATCTAAGCTCTATATTTCCACAAAGTACATTCACACTCAGCAGTAAATGCACTACCGAAGAAACCTTAAGCCGACCCTGCTCTGTTAGCAAGTTAGCGCCCTATCTCCCTTCTTCCTTACCCAGCCAAAGTAATGGAGAAAGTTATCAACATGCATCTCACCCACTACCTCGACAAGCACCAGGTCCTGGATATCACACAATCAGGCTCCAAATCCAACCACAGCACAGAAACAGCCCTCATTCTAGGAACCAGTGACACCAGGATGATCCTCGAAAGAAGAGAAACAGCAGCGCTCATCCTGCTCGACCTCTCCGGAGGAAAAATCTAACCAGCCAGCCTGCCACTATACAAGTCAGAAGCCAAGAACCTCATCTGCAGAGTCCCCCAAGGATCATCTGTCAGCCCGACCCTATTCAACATCTACATGACCCCACTGGCAGACCTCATCAGATCACATGGCATCAACAACGTTTCATATGCAGATGACCCTCAACTGATAATTTCCTTGTCGGACAAGATTCCCGCCATCAAAAACAACTTCGGCAGATGCATGTCCACCGTGACAATCTGAATGAGATCCTACTGCCTAAAGCTCAACACGGTCAAGACTGAAGTGGTGATCTTCTGATAGAAGACCTCTGCATGGGACTCCACTCGTGGCCAGCAGACCTCTGCCCCACACCTGTCCCCACCATCCAGAACCTTAGGAATCATCCTCAATGACAAACTCGACATGTCAGTTTAGATAATAGTAGAGACTTCCACCTGCTTCCACCTGATGAGGATGCTACAAAAAATCTTCAAGTGGCTCCTGGACAACACCAGGAAAACAGTAAGTCAGGCAATGATTCGACTACAGCAACACACTCTATGCAGGGAGCACCAAACAGCTCCTGAACAGGTTCCAAACCATCCAAAACATGGCAGCAAGACTTGTATTCAACCTACTTCGCCACATCCACATCTCCCCTCACCTCAAAGCACTTTACTGGCTCCCCATACACAAGTGCATGCAATACAAACTACTCACACATATACAAAGCATTACAAAACATTGGCCCCGCCTACCTCAATAGCTGCATACACTTCGACCACTGCACTAGACACCTCCGATCCGCAGGGCTTTCACTAGCACAAGTACCCCGCATACACAAAATCAGAACTGGAGGGTGCGCCTTCTCCCCCCCCCCCCCTCCAGAGCCTGGAGCGAATTGCCACAGCACGTCAGAGCCTCTTCATCTCTTCCCGAGTGCCTCAAAAATCTGAAGACATGCCTCTTCAAGTAACCACCACCTGGATGGCACAGCCTACCTATCTGCACGTGCCTGGATACACTCTTGGGTGATCAGGCGCTATAGGCATAATGCATCATAACATAACTTCACGAGTGTTGAGGCTCCCACTGCAAAAATATATCTGGAATTCTTGAGATCATGTGCTGTCGTTTTTCTGCCGAGTGGTATCACTACACCATTCCAAGCCAGACCATAATGAATGTGGGATTCCCACACAAATCAGTTTTGCACACCAATTTCTGCCTGCATTTTCCACACTTGGGTATTCTCTGTGGGTATTTTCTGCCAGGTTTTGCGTGGTGAGGTGTCCACAGAAAACCGAAAGGGCGTGGTGTTACTGTACATCTTGGATTCCCAGCTCAGGCGCAACCACTCTTTGTGCATTAGTAAGTATTTCCGATATTCTCTGAATGAGGACTAAATGAGATTAGTGAGAAAGTCTCTCATTCAAGTGAGGGGCAATCTCTTTTATATTTTCCACCTCCCCCCTCTCAGGTCAAATTGGACTCCATTGGCCAATGCATGGAAAGGACCAAAGACAAATTCCTAGTCACCTGCAATTTAACAAAACCTCACGCTACCTGAGGGCTAGCCATACATCAAACCGATGCTGGTCTTCGAAATAAATGTCGTCTTCTAAGGCAATGCAATATGTTTGCTGCAACCAAACTTTGGCTCCCGCAGCGTGATCTTCCAAAAAAAGATGGCCCTGTCACAGTGATTAATGGTGCTCATTTCAAGGTCATTCGTAGCCGCATGGGCTCAAGAACACTTTTTATTTTTAGAGAGAGAAGTAGTGGGCGATCATTGCTCGCTTACCTTTCCCATGCTGTTGTACTCCACTGCTATTTCCCGATAAAAGAAATAGATGCGGTCACCGTAATCCACAGCCTGCACGAAGTAGGGTTCTGTAAAGAGAAAGAGAATGTTAGTAGTGCGCTACAAGGGCATTCACAAAGGCGGTCAGACAGCGGATCACGGCTCGAGTGCAAGAGCCAGAGTTTCCTCAAGCCGCTCTAGAAGACGACCAGGTCTGATGGCTCGGCGCACTAATGCACCCACTGCAGGGGTCTGTGTCTGACATCAGGGTTCAAACATTCATATTTCCAGCAGGTGCACTCAGCCTTTTATCATTCCAGTGCCTAGAAAATGACTTTCATTGAAGTGGATAACAATAAACACTCATTATCTGGGAAGAGAACACCCTCAATGGTGAATGTGTCTTTAAAATTAAATTACGCCGGTTGTATTATGTTATAATCCTGTGAAGCATCGAATGAAAATTAAGGTTAGATTTGAATTTCCATGTAGTATAATTTAGAAAGGAGGGGTGATGTAGGGAATAAGGTAACTGACAGTCCTAGAATTGAAGACCCCATTGCTGTCTCATGTAGGGTAGTGGATGTCTATGGAAGGCAAGTATGGGGGTGAGCAGAGACAGCAAAAAGTCAGGCAGACCTATGACTGCTCGCACCCCTGCCGTTATTGCCATGCAAGCCAGTGTGTCCGCTGCACCGGGCACTGGCCTGTGGTCACAACCCTGAGTGTGGCCACAGGAAGCCGCATGCCTGCAGCCAGTCGCACCAACATGACTCAGGAGGGTGAGCACACACTGTCCCGCCACAAACTTTGATCAGCTGTGGTTTTCCTGCTATAAACCCCTAAGTGCCTCGAACCTCCACTGTGGGAAGTGTACACAAGCCCAGTCAGGGGTGGAGAAACAATGCTTCTGGTGTCTATGAAGCTGTCCTGTGAAAGGGATGACTTTGCCCTGTTAAGTTCCAAGAGCGGGCCAGGCGTGCCCACCTTTGCCTTTTATCTGAGGCACATAAGGCTCTGGCCCGGGGTGGTGTATGTTTTGCATTTACGTCCTGCTGGTAGAGCAGTTATATGGTTCCCTGCACTGTCTAGTCTAGTAACTCTGCAGACAAAAAGACACAACATAAATCAGTGTAAGTAAAAGTAGTAATATCATTTCCGTGGTTTGTCAGAAAGCATTACTGGAATAGAAGTACAGTCGGCGCCGGGACACCCATTAAGCAAGTGCCCCCCCCCACCCTTAGCCAGCAGTCTGTTTGTTTACTCACCTTTCAGCCATTTTGAGTCATACTTCACAGTGCGCAGTGTTGGGAATTCTCCAAAACTGCGGTAAATCACTGCATCGATGGCAAGGAAGTCGGTCACGGTGGCAGAGTAGAGTTTCCCATCTTGGTAGGGATGAAGAAAGCGTTAGAGCAGGACAAGAAAAAAAAGCATAGTTAGTTTCCCGCACGAGATTGTCTCTGGAAATTCTAGACTGGAAACCCTGTACTTGTGACTGAGGAAGATTACATGGCTTTGGGTTGAAATTACAGAGAATTATGTTTTTGTGTGGGCAGCTTTGTAAGAGGGGTAATCCTCCAGTAGGGTTGATGCCAGCTAAAAATAAAGGAGTGCGTGCCACCTCTACAAAGGGTTATTCAGCGCAAGGCTGCACTCCCTTCCTGCTCATGTCTACAGTTCTGTGCTTCAGGGTTCTACTTTAAAAACGATTTAATGCCCTTCCTAAATGGAGAAAAGAGATTCTAACACAGCAAAGTCAAGTTTTCTTACATCTCAATTATTGTGAGAAGAGCTTATCAGAAGTTGTTGTCATATTTTTTAGATGTATTTCTGCGAGAATTCAACTGAAAAGGTGGGCCGTCTCTGAATGTGCAACGCAATGGGAAACTTTCATTTTTTGTGTGGTATTTTCACATTTCATCTCTACATTCATTCATTCGCACCGGATTACAAGCTGTAGCTCACAAAAAAAAAAAAGTTATCTTAGTGAGGCCAAGTTCAAAATGACACGGGTGTTGCGTGAGGAACCAGGATTTGAACTCACGAACTTCCGAATCCAACACCTCTAGCTTTTGCCAACAGACTACCCCTGCCTTTGCCAGGGTGGCACTTGGTCCGAGATGCTGGGCCCAAATAGAGATGGTGCCTATAAACCTGTGCACAGTATTCGAGGCAGGACTTTACAGGACCGCAAGCAGCCTCAGCTACTGGCAACCAGCCAGAGCCCTATAGATGCTAGAACCACAAACCCTCCCAAGACTTTCTATTCTCCAAGAGTAACTGCTGATAACAGTAAGTTTTAGATGTCTGGGCACTGCCATGTAAGGCAGGCTAGTGAACATAACCTACCAGGGCTTGACATGGCGGAACTGTGTTCGTGCAGGTAAAGACTGGTCAACAAGTGGAACAATGAGAAATGAATAACTTAAATGCTACCACCCACTGATATCAGTTACTCTCAAAACTGCTGCCCTGCCATGCACTCAGTCCTTGAACGCCACTCCCCGGCATAACCGGATTCCACTTACATTTCTGGCTGTCTATTTTATTGCAGCCTTTCTGCAAGTAGTGGGAATTATTCCTCTTAAGAGATGGGGGAAATCTTCATAACTAAGTAGATCTGTTAAATGATTATTTTGGTGAAGGCTACTGAGGACCTCAGTAAATTAGTTTAGTTGTAGCTGAAGTAGCACGAAAAAGCAAGCACTCATCACACATGCATAGACTTTAAATTTACACTCACAACATGACAGCAGAAAAAATACCTTTAAAATCCAATACAAACCATGCATTCGACCTAGGAGCGTAAGGCAGGCCCTTTAATAAACATTAAAAAGGATCGATACCTGCTGCCCAGCCAATCACAGCTTTGAGTGGCCTGGACTAGCCTGAATTGTCACACATGTGGGAAAGTGATGGCTAGAAGTTATGTTGGTACGGTCATTGTCGGTGCTGGCAGCGGAGGTGCAAGCTGTAGTGGCATCCCGAGAAGGGCCCTGACAATTATTTTTTTTTACAAATTAAGCACTGGCTACATGTGTGTTTAGAGGAGCAGAGGAACAGGAACTCGTGCGCTATTAACAAATACGGACTTCAGAACTTCCTGCTCAGAAGACAACACAAGGCTTTTAAAAAACATAAATTGAGCAAGAGAGGAGGGTGCACGTCCTCACAGGGCCTTTATGGCTTACCCAAGGACGAGAAAACAAGATTTGGGCTGCAAGAAGTAACTAACGCCTTGATGACCAAAAAAAGTGCCTTTCATTTATACAACCTACGCAGACGTGCACTCCACCTCCCACATAGAGCGGCCACATTGCTGCATTATAGCTAGGTTTACACTCTACATGGGACCTACATGCATTATCATTTCCTTTAGTGGCGTCAAGGATTTCCCAACAGCTCGGGACACTAAAAAAGACAGAATATGAGTGAACCCAAGTAAACCGTAAAGTCTACGAAGGGACCACTTTGAAATACTCCAGGGTTACAAGAGATTTAGATGGTGCCACTTTACCTCCCAGGTGCCTGCCACTTTAAGATCGGGGCCTTACATTTGACATGTGTCAGCCTCACTTTGCCTTTCAAAGAATCTCAAGGGACACACTGGCAAGTCCCACTGCCACACTACGAGCAGCTCGGGTTCATACCAGGCCGTCCACTGGAAGGGAGGGGTACAGCTGGACAGAGGCCCTGGCCTGCAGCCTGGCTGCCCTAGATTAGAAGGGCTTCACAGGTCATCCGTCTTCACTTACTTTGAAACAAGAAATCATTTCAAAGCTGGGAGATCAGAGCCCTAAAACCCTTTCCTGACGCGAACTCTCACTAATGGCCGTCACAGCAGCTTTCAACGCGGCTTTAGTATTCTACATACATTAAATACAGTATATGTGAGCTCGAATAAAGACAACGGTCTCTCTTTCATAAAGAGATCAGAGCTTGGAAGCAAATTGCGGGGCATTGGTGTATGTTCTAGTGCTTAATTTGTAAAACAATAAGTGCCAGGGCTCTATTTAAGAGGCCACTGCAGCTTGCACCACACACTGCCCCTGCCACACTCCCAATGATAGTAACAACACAACTACTAGCCATCACACACCTACAAGTTTGGCAATTCGGACAATTTCAGGTACCCAAAAACTAGGAGATTGGCTTGGGCGGCAGGTAATAGTCATTTGTAATGTATATAGACAATGCCACCTTATGGCAGACTGTCACAAGCACCGGTGTTGACATTTAAGTGCAGGTACCCTTGCTCCGGAAACCACCGGCTCAAATTAAGCACTGGTATGCTCGGCTTCCATTGCAAGCCATTTTTACATCCATTTTGGGATTTTACACAGAGACAGCACTGGGCAGTTCACCATCCTAGTTGTAAAGGCTGTAGCCCAGAACATTATTGTGGTGCACACGCTTGTGAGCATACTTTCTTGGTGCAATCTACCACGAGGCAAAGCACAAGAATGTCTTCACGTGGGAACAGTCCTTGCTAGATAAAGTCAAAAACCTGAAGTTTCTCCATCATTAAACCTGTGGCCATATATTGTGTCATATTAAGTTTACGGTTCGAAAGTAGTGTCCTCAAATACAGAATTTTTTTGGGTGGAATGTGCTTATTCTGTAGTATGCAAACAAATGTTGCCTTGTGCCGACTGGCGAGTTTGGAGATTAGAAAACTACCCTGACACTTCAGGGCTGGCACCTATCACATCTGATAAATCGCATCTGGCATCTCAAACATTATAATTGCCACGTACCGCTTACTGCACCTGGAACATTACACTTGCCACCTCACACATCAGACACAGGGCAAATTAAAGTGGCCCCGTTCACAAACACCTCTCATATCTTATGTTTGGAACAGTACACTAGAACATCTCAATTTGGCACTATACTTGGCACATCTCTCTTGTACCACCTGGCACATTAAACTGCACCTGCCTAGCACATCTGACAAGGGGCACATTTCTAATGGGACCTTACATACCAGACACCTAGTAAATTACAGACCATCTCACATTCAGAATAAGACTCAAAACTCTTATCTTAATCCTCCTTGCACCAATTCACCCTGTCAGGAAACACCTGGAGATGGTTCAATTCACACAACCCCGCTACACAAGTACAGTCGTTCATTCATTGTATTAATTTTCTGTTGAGTGATGCTCTCTTATTACATTTATGTTGGGGAATGAGAGCAGGCAGAGGTCGAGTGGAGGAAAGTGGTAAATTATACTCGCTGCTTTGACTTACCTGCAAACAGCGCAACATTGGAGTGCTTTGCATCGTAGGGGCACCGCGCCATGCCGCTGATCTCTTCCTCCAGGAACTCCAAGGTGTCCATCTGAAAGAGACCATGAAAGAGCGTCAAGATCTGCGGAGACACTCCGCAAGCCCACGGCAGCATCATTCCATTTTCTCTGACAGGCCCTTCTTTAACATCATTCCCTTTGCAAGTTAACCACACAAACCGCTGACGCTAAACCAGCCACGAATATGGCTGCCAGAGATCAGGGCAGGACAGATATTCAGTGAGGACTTGATATTTCATCAGAAATCGAGCCTCGACTTGAGCAGAGACTGATGATGTGGTCTGTGGTTCTGGCAGACCGTCAAGTGTTGTTCTCGACAAAGAGTGATGCAGGCGAAGCCGAACAGCAGGAGTCATCTTTATTCTCAAACCAGGACAGCAGGCTCTGTGATAGAGCACCCTTTCAGTGATTCAGGTATACTGCGGATGATAGCACGCTATGTGCCAAACTACATTCAGCTAATCCAAGACTGCACAACACGCTTTACACATTCGACTCCGAAAAGCTAATGCGTGCCGCATAAATTAAAGGCATGGTCTCAAGGCACAAGCGGTAATCCATCTTGCCCTTCAGGCTACTGCTGTTTAGCACCCGCCAAACACGCTGCCAGTCCCTCAACAGGTGATTCGTCATCATTTACTTCCTGTCACGTCTCCCTCTCTCTCTGTCACGGTTTTCAGGCTGCGATTGGTTCCAAGCTCTCACCACAGCAAAAACAGCTGTGTTGGGAAGTGAACTAGGAGCTTTGGACACACATTTTCGACTAGGCCATAGGGGCAGCAACAAAAAGAGAATTACAAGGCAAGCAAAACAAGGGTAGGCGCCCCCGCAAACCTCTGCAGGGCCATCTGCAATATTCACAGGCGCACTGTACAAAGACGAGGAACAGGTGATGGACTTAACAGAGGCCATCCATCACAGATGCGGAACATAGGGCATGCATCACAGATGCTGAACGGTCAAGCAGAGCTAGAGACATTCTGCACATCATGCATGCCAAAAAGAAACTCCATCCTCGCAACTCTCAGAGGGAGGACTCCCTGGGCTCTCTGCGGAGGATTAATCGTGGCCAGCAGCAAGCAGTGACAAGCTGTGCAGGAACAGTCAATGTTTGGCTTGGAACAGGAAACTCAGCTGTGTGCTGGTGAGAGATGAACGGCTCATCCTGGAGGTAAGGGGGGCAGACACAATAACAGTTCCACACGGTGGGAATAGGAAACTAGTCAGTCCATCAGACAAAAGGCTCTTTCAAGGGCTGCACGAGAGACAGGGAGGTGTCTTACACCCAAACAGGTGTGCTTCTCTAAACGCCAGGTATGGCACTTTCTAAGAAAAGGACATTCCTAAAGAAATAGCAGGGCTCAGACACCGCTGCCCACCTCACAACCAGATGTACCTCCCCAAACATAAAATCAGACAGCTGCAAAACCCCAGTAGATCCCAGGGTTAATAACAGGGGTCAGACAACTGCCAGGTGTGCTTCTCTAGACATAAGACCTGTTAGTTGCTAAACTCAAGGAGATTCAGGAATCAATAACACGGCTCAGACAATGGTACCTATGAGCTACCAAATGACTCTTTCTAAACACAAAAGACCACGCTGCTGCGAAATGCAGGGAAATTCGAAAAGTAATAGCATGACTCCGTCGTGTATGCCACAGTTACAACCAGGCGCACTTCTCAAAGCACAGGAGGCACAAGCATAGCTCACACACAGAGGTAGCCAGGGCACAACCTGGTGTGTCTCCCAGACACAACCCCTGACAGCTGTTAAAACCAAGGAGACGTAAGGAGCAACAGCAAGGGTCGGTCATGATTGCATAGGTTACTTTCCCGATCTGTTGCCAGAGTTTTACTTTACACGTTTGACAATCATTTCATCAGCACAAATCTACTGTACCCATTCCCAAAGAAGACAGAGCCCATCAGTGATTCTAACGAAGAGCCGGCGACCCTGACAGACTGAACCCTGGCTGCGCTGTCCAGCCCTGGCTGCGACCAGTGAGCAGAATACTCAGAACATATACTCGCTTTGAGAAAAGTTTGTTTTGTTCCAGACGGTGAAGATGCACTTCAGTAACATACACAGAGCGCACGGTACTAATGTCTGGAATCAATCTAACACATTACATTATAGGGTTATCACATATGTATAGTTTTAGATCTGAGACCCTTATTCATTTGCCCATTTCGTTTTTTATGAAAACTAAATAATGGCGCAACCATTAATGGCAAGTTATGCCTCGCACAACCTTTGAGTGAACACAGCCCCTGCCACAATCTAGTTCTCATTTTGTAACAACTGATGCTAGGTACTTTGTCATCTCACAGCCAAGTATGGCTCCTTGTATCAAAGATTGGCTCCCACACCTTACTGCCCTGAACTGTATCCCACACGTCATTGGCTCAGCACAATCCCTCGGAATACCCTTGGGCATTCCCCTCTCCATGCAAAAACATATTAGTACGACACCCAGAGGAGCTAACCATCAACTACAAGCACTAAGAAAATTCAAGCCTTCCCTTCCAACAGCTGATCCCAAAACAGCAGTTAAAGCTCTTGTGATTTCGAAATTAGACTTTGGCAGTGCTTCCCTTGTGTGCCTTCCAAAATGCAATCTGTTCCCCTAAACGCTACCGTCACTGCTGCAACAAGGCTCATCACTGACAAAAAAATAAATAAAATAGGGGATCACATCGCACAATCCACTCTGAAATGGCTATCCTATGAGGCTAGGATCCACCTCAAAATTGGCTGTACGACCCACAAAGCATTACACCATTACACCGCCTCCCACCTGACCCAGAAACAGGCCCTATCTGGAGGAACCAGATTTTCTAGGTGCACAAACTCCCTTCTACTTAAGCCACAAAAATGTAACAAAAAGAAAACCTACAATCGGTCCTTCTCTGGAATGGCCCCTAAAATCTGGAAGTCTCTCCCTCCGATGACCAGACACAACCAGTCCACAGCCACCTTTAGGAAGGAGGTAGAACTTCTACTATCCAAGCGATTCCTCTCACACTGAGGATACACCTCCCCCTCACGCGTAGTATTATCGGCTTGTCCGATGCTTCCATTCTATCTCGCCATCGCCCACAACAATGAGATCCGGCCTGTCTCTTCCGCTTTCCAAACCTCTACACACTGACTGGACTCTTAATCGGATTCTGCTTACATCAGTAATTTTTGTTTATATTTGATTTCCATCTACTGCCTACTTGTCATACACCATTGTTCATGTAACCTGATCACCATGTGTATCCTAACTACCTTTTGTTATTACGTACATGTAGCCTGCCTACCTTATGTATCCTAACTACCTTTAATTATTCCAGTAAACCACTCTGTCACCCACTTGGGTCTTTTTCGCGCTATACAACACTCTAAATATACAATGAATAAATACAAAATAAAATAATTCTCTTGACAACTTGTCTCAAGTCGAAAAACCTGAACCTGATGTTGAATTACAGGACTGAAACTCTGATTGTGTAAAAAAATGTGAGGATGTATTAAGGGTTTTATTTGACCAGATGCACTGGTGCTGCATCAGGGGGATTACAACGTACCTTGTAGTTTCGACAGGAGGGATTGAAAGCGTTCGTTCCGCAGACAAACAGCGTATCGTCGTTTCGCTTAAGGAGAACCTTGATGAAATTATGACACTCGTCCTGCAGGGTAAACAAGGAGAAAGGGCAAATATTGAAACAAGCAAAGCACAAAACACAATGTCAACCTGGCGCTCTCTGATCGCCCCGAGGGAGACGCTGAATAGCTCTCTCTCCACTAAGAGCTTGAGTGCTACTTCAGATCGCTTACCCTCCCGTTGAGAAAGGTAACATGTTTATATTTTAGTCATTTCATAAATGATTGATAGAAAGGAAGGCAAATAGACTGAGGGAAGACCTATTTTAAGAGAAGCACTTTCTTTGTTTAAAAACATGGCACATTATGCTCCTTAAATGTGTGATGAGCACCATGGAGCAGTTAAGTGGAAGAAACACAGGCCCAGAGAACCACAGCATCTTGAAGCCCAGGAAATGTAGGTTCACAACACATATTTGTTGTACTTAAACAAAATCTGGGTTCTGCAGACAGTATAAAAACAAAAAATGGTTTGTAACTCTTGCTCTAATTCATGAGCACAAACACAAGCTCACATCCACCAAATGTGCACACTTACACACATGCCCACACTCACACTTACATCCCCACTGACATACCCACAAACACAGCACATAGACTCTCTGTCTCTCGCTCTCCCCTTGCAAAGTTCACAAAGTTAGGAATTCATTTAGGAACTTTATCAAGCAATTTGCTGCCACCAACCCCTGCTAGGGAGTGAAATAGTGCCCTCTGAAGCTGTGCTAGGCCTTACTATGCACATAAGGAGCATACCTGCTCTGAACAGAGCTCCTGTCAGCAGCTGCTTATTTCTGCCCATGAAATACATCCCATTTGCCCCAAATGAAAGCTCCAATCGAGTAGTGGAGATGGTGGTACGGAGCGGGTGAGAAAGTGAATCCGCGACATAGACAGCAGCCCAGAATAACCCGCTAGACACTAACCTGAAGCGGCAGCTGCGGAGGAGAAGAGAAAGGCCTACCTTATGCTTCCCCTTCATTCTGCACGTGTCGACGTCAAGCTGTCTAGACTTCCACGTCATTTTCTGGGTGGAGAAACAAATCAATTAGAGCATCAGTGGTGGCGCATGTGCGATATCCTGGCCATGTATTAATCAGCAGTCCGGGCACCCAGTCCCCCTGAGCACTGACTAGCCTATTCTAAGCACTAGGACCATAGTATACTAGGCACTCAGTAGGTTCCATGCATCAGTGGAGACACACTTTCTTATTTCCATATTCAATTTTGGGACAGCGCATTTTATTCACAGAATATTAAGAGTATGTGATCCACCCCTGGGAATTCATGGCTTTGCCATCAGTACTAGTCTTGGTTTTGGCACGGAGTCTGACTTTGACCCAAAGCAAGAGCGAGAACGGCAGAAAAAGGGAGAAAGGAATAAGAGAAACATAGGAAAAGTGTAATAAAAGGAAAAAGCAGGCATGAAAAAGAACCTACAGGGGTTGGACAAAGAGACAGGAAGAGAAGGACGATGAAAGAAAGAGGCGTAAGGTGAAATTTAAGACTAGGCAGCCTCGGTATTCGGCAACTCCGGCATTTCCGCGCCGGACAGTGGACTCCTAGGAAAACCTTTGGGCACCTCTACTTATTTTATTACAAATCATACACTGGCAGAGCTGCCTAAGCAAGGGTTCAACTGAAGACAGCGTGCAGACTATGTGCCAAGAAGAGGCAAGAGCATGTGCAGACTGGATGGGGCTGCCTGTCCTCACGCGCCTTGCAGGAAAAATTCTGTATTCATCCACTTTAAAAGCTTTGCCTGCAGCGTGAAAAGTGACATTTCCCTTTAAACAGATGTCAAAGCGGCTTGTTTATTTTGTCTCCCACCCTGGCTTTTCTTTACTTTAGCAAAGAACATTTCAGAACACGGAGACGTCTGAAATAACTTCAAACTAATAACCTCTTATTGCAAAATCGACAAGCTAATTTAGGAGCGGGCCAAATGGGCTGCGCGGCAGCTTTGAGTAATTGCACATTTTGGGCAGAGCTGGAATCATGCTCACAGCAGAGCTGCAACAGACTGTACTTGAAGCATATTCTGAGGTTTGCTGCATATACTTATCTAGCACAGCCTCGCAGGCACTTAACACTGCAGGATATGAATTATTGGGTGGCGCATGATGAATATTACGCATAAGCATTAACATGCCAATCACGTAATAAAAAGTTTCAACAAAGTTCTTCCTAGTCTGGTTGACATGCAGACTTCTTGATACTAGGATCTAGCATTATGCAAATAAACAGAGACCTTGCCCTCAGCCACCCATGCAACACATCAGTGAAGACCTATAGTGTTCACCCGATGCATAGCCTCCACGTGAGTACTGAGGGGAGCACAGAATGTGCCGTACACCGTGTATCCAACCGGACCGGATCTATGCAGATGGTCGCAGAAGTCAAGAGACATACATTGAATCTCATTGGGAATCATTTGCATATCCCTGGTTAACCGGAACACCTTCCAAGGGTCCATCTGCCGAGGCTTCAGCTCTGGTGGAGCCAGGGCGAGAGCCTGAAGACATCTGCACGAGGAGCAAGAGGTTGGAATGATAGGACCACCCACCCTGGACACAGCTCAAACATACACTAGGGCCCGCATTATGGATATGCCACGACCCCATACAAATGAGGGCACACCCCCTTGAGATCGTGCCAGCACACGTGTAGCCCTGGCACGCACTTTATCACAGAGGGGGCCACACATCTGTCTGCAGCCCCTTCGGTAACACTGGCCCCTGGGCACAGAAAGGAGGCAGATAAGTCCCACAGCACCTTCTGTAATACAGCTCCATAGACTGAGTGAAAATCCCAGAATGGTTGGAGCTCCTCCTTGGGAGGCAGGTGATGTGACACTCCAAAGCTAAGGCACTCCTACATAGGCTGACCTATAGACAAATGTATATCAATGTAACGCTTTGCATGGTGAAGTCTTTCATTTAAGGAACACATGCAGTAAAGGGCTGATAGCCTTGGTTCACAACAGTCTAAATAACTGGATTAAAGAATCAGATTTCGAATTTAAGGAAAACGAATGCCACGGTCAGTAGTCCATGGCGCCTGGGTCATCTGTGAACGCCATTATCCCAAGGTTGGCTTCTCACTCTGTGTTAGTAGGGTCACCTTGTTTCCACTCCAGGGCTTTCCACTGACAACTCATAGGTATTAGATGTCTTAGTCTGAGGACAGCAACAGAAAAGAGCCAGGACTACGGCACCCACAATGCATTAGGTTGCAAACAAAACCTCAGGCTGGAAAACATGTTGCTGTGATGATCTGCAGTGTGGAGGCCAGTGCGATCTTAACTGTGATTGAGGCTATTGGGACCCAGGCCTCCTGCTTTGCTACGCACTGCTCGGTGCCACGCCTCTGAACCCCGACACATGACCCCTGCCACATGACCCCATGCACAAAACAGTCCATGTTCTGCTTACTTTGCTAAAATACATTTCTTCTGTGAATGACGCATCCATATCAACGGTATAAATATGGTCCCTGAGAAGGAAACAGAGAAAAAAACACACCATTAAAAGAAGTAGCAGCAAAAAGTTAATTCTATCAGGACAAATATGGAGTAACGCAAGACTGATGAACATGCGCCCAAGGAAAGAGGAGCCAAGGATAGCTGTGAGAGCGATAGGGAGGACTGAACCCCAGGGGCATATTCCATAACATTCTGCACCAGGCGTAGAAAAATGAAACGAATTGATTTTGCATCATTTTCACATCTCACAGATACACAGAGAACAGCTGGGCCTGCGTGTTTAGTGATATCATGTTCTTGTGAAAAATCCAAGAAACGTCTGCTCGCTTCATTTTCTTGCCAGTAAGCAGTAAAAAAATGGAGCAGGGGCGATTTAACATTCATTTTTCGTCGATTGACTGACCCATAAAACATGCTTCTAATTCATCTGAAGTGCACGGACACTGCTTTGGGCCTGCATCGCAAAGCTTCTAGCTTTGAGAAAGTGTGCCTTCTATAATGTGTCAGTAGTAATTCAAACCTAAGTTGATGAGAAGAAACCTTCAGTCACAGAAAAACGAAAGATTTGGTATTGCCGATTGGTCTGGGTTTGCATTTTGAGTTCTGACAAAACTTTACACGTATCTTTTTGGTTTTAAAAAATTGCGGTGAAAAGAAAAAAACAAAAAGAAAGTTGTGCATCAAGGAGATGAATACATTAATTTGTATTTATTTGATGTGCTGTAAGATGTAAAATAGTGCCTTGTGCTTTGCAATGTAAATACCTCTGACGTACATGCACATTGTAGCTCGGACATTAAGGGCACATTTCGCCAGCCTGCGAGACTCGTAGGGGATTCTGCTTCTCGAGACTATTTTTACGGCTCCCAAAGGTTTGGAATGCATCACTCACAGAGGTGCGGGGTTAACGAGGGGTTAATATTGTTCTCGGCTACGACGTCGCCTTTAGCCATGCTGAATTGAGTGACAGCCTGGAGAGGGGGCCGCGGACACCTGCGAAATTGCTTCCAGAAGAAGGCTTTGTTTCTTTCATCCGCTGGCAACTGGTTCGTCTCTAGCAAATGGGGTTACGGTAAATCTGAGCTCGCTTGCTGCTTTATCCAGGTGCTAGCCTCTCTCTCGTCAGCAGTCTGGTGGGCTGGATCCGGGTCACCAGGGCGCAACAGCAGTTAACACTGGGCCCACACAGACAACTGGAGCACTGAAACTACAGGTCCCGACGTGCGTCTGGCTGAAGGCTGTCCTCGTGCCTTGGGGTCAGTGTGCGCCCCCGCAGTCGCAGAGAGGATCAACAGAAGGGCACCTCTGAGTGTGTAGCTATTTATAGATGTGCCTCCCTTACGAAGAAGTGTGGAAGAGCGGTCCTTGTATTGGAGGAAGAGGCACAAATAAAAGCAAGGCAATGGATTGGCGCACACAGTGGCGTCTGGTCTTCACTTAAGGAAACTATTAATACAAAAATACACGCAGAGGAAAAATGCTTTCTTAAAATAACACTGGCTCTTTCCGAAGCACAGGAAGTCTTGGAGCAAAGAAAACATCAACCCTTGTGCTGCGGTTACTCGAGCCAGATACAAGGTTTTCTCCAGATCGGACTTCAGTGTGAACAATGGGCGCATTGGGACACGTTCAGCATGTTCACAATGGCTACAGCCCTGCCTCGTTCTCTTTCAGCCTAAACTGGCCACGGAGCAGTGGCTGGAGAGGCTCTGAGTTTTGCAAGGATATAAGAAATGGACATTGAAACGAGTTCCTTCTGGGCCCTGTAGTCATGTCTTTAACTTTTCAGGCAAAAATACTCATTGATTTCTGAATAATGAGCCTAAAAGCCTTAAGGTGACCTCCTGGTTCCTGGTTACATTTCACATGCTTTACTTAACCTTGCATTCCCTACGAGTGTTTGCTTTTTCCAGGATGTTGTTACTTTCTTTTTCATGCAGCATATTACCCTTGTCCAGTGCATTATTTGAATTGAGTCACATCCAGGTGTTTATAGCAGGGCACAAATGGGTTGTAGCTGAAGGCAGTGCGAGTTTCTTTCAGAGGGGCAGAAAGGAGTTCAGTGGGGGAGAGGATGTGGCATTATGGTCAGAGCTGCCGAATTTGGAACAGGGGAACCAGTTTCAGCCTTCATGACCAGTCCACCAGACCACTCTTCTGATGGAGCACATTACCATGCTAGACTTTAGAAGCCCTGGTGTCTTAGCACCAGCAGGTGGACCCTAGCAGGGGCAAAAGTGAGTTAACCTTGAAGACCCGTCCACCACAATCCATACTGAAGTTTACCTCCAGTCTTGCGGAGAGGCCTGCAAAGCAGCACACCCTAGATCAATTATGTCACTGAATTCACAGGACCCTTGAGGCCAGTCCCCCTAATCCATTGGTACCTCCATTGGCCTTGTTTCAGCAGTAGTAGTGCAACTTACCACGGATCGGCAATGCAGGATTTGCGCACAAACCAAACTAAGTTCACAAACAATCTCTCTGCTTCATGCGCAAGCACTTTTAACACCTGCTGCCTGCTTCCGGGCTACTGTACTTATGCAGCAATGGAGGACAACATTTTGTGGTAGTGTTCACTAAATTATGCAGCAAAAAAACTGGCTGCAGCGCAATGCAGTACGTTTCCTGATACTTTATTATTTTGATATTTTTATACATACTAACAGTCTCTGCAAAGATTTTGCCTCATTAGTACCAGTGTAACATACAAATTCAGCAGTGAGAAAGGTGGCCAGTTATCCTTTGCAAAAGGCCCTCCACTTTGCAGCAATACAAGTCACATTTAAAAAAAAACTTTTGATATGTTTGAGCTACAAACAATTTTTTTGTTAAAATCGTCAGATAATGCAGCAGATGATTTATTATGTGGCAATTCTGGCAGAGCCGTATCTATGTGGAAAACATTTGCAAACTAGGATATTTTGCCATTCATGTTGGAACTACTCTTGTGGAAAAAAGGAGAAGTGCCGATGACAGAAACTGCAAGGCTCAGAGACAAATGGCTTGTGATTCCACTTTCAAGTGTGTTTAGAGCATTCTGGGATTGGAAACTTATTCCACTTTGTGAATGTATTTTAATGTCAATAACTCATATTAAACCTTAAATAAACATGTGTATCCCATTGGTTGAATTGAAAAATGTAATATGCTGCATCGTCATTTTTTTTCCCAGTGCTTCGGGTCTCCTATCTACCAGAATCAGGAATGTTTAAAATAAGGGCGAGCGCTACTCTTAGGAGCTGGAGGGATGCTGATCAGCAGAAAGCGCACACAAACAAACTGAGTATCAGGATTAGGGTGTGCAGGTCTCCTGAGTGAATAAAAACAACATTAATTTGCAGGGGGTCACATAGGAGATCAGTATTTTAAGGGAGTTTACTCGTCATTTGATTGCACAGCTGTCCTCTCTAGACAGACATGGCTGCTTCAGCCCCTGTGTTCCTTCAAGCCTATGATGTGCCCTTGAGGAGGCTGGATCTCTGACAGACTGAGACCTTTAAGCAGGTACAGTCTCTACAGTGCAAGCAAGTAACCTCAAAGCCATTTTCTTCTGATGAACTCACAGAAAAATACACAAAGCCTCTGTGTTAAATTTGAATTATGGGGAAAGAGCTTCTTAAATTGAACCAGTGAGACAGTACGTCTTACTCCTGGAAACTGGAGCGAATCACACTTGAACATGGAGTATTAGGCACCTCTTCACAAAAAAAAAGTTTGTAAATCAGGTGTCAGTAAATTCAGGAGTAAAATACAACCACTCACAGAAAAGGGTTTGTGGAGCGGGCCCGCTGCATTGCACACAATGCTTTGTGTCTTACAGACCACCTCCGCAGCAGGTAGAGCTCGCTCACTTTTTTACAGAGTGACTTGCAGTAGGAGGACGATTCCCTGTGGCGCGTCCTTTCTTCTTCTCTTGCTTCAAAGTGCAGGGAGACCCTCAGAACCCTTAGTTTTGCTGCAGTTCAGCATCAGGTCACATCAGATCACTATCTCTATTACTTCAGATGTGCACGCTGATGCCTCCTCGCTCACTCCTGCCTTCCTAGCAAGTGGGACACAGGCTCTTGCAGTCACCCCAAGCCTGCTGCACCCGGGCTCACTGTTTCTCATTATGTTGCTGTTGCTGGTGATCAGATGAGCCATTCTAAGCTTTTGTTGGCAATCGTGCCAAACGCACACTGCTATATCAACACTTCTCGGCTGGTTTATCTTCAACAAGCAGTGTGCACAGCTGACGGGGCATATGCTTTGCATTTGCCATTAATGTGTCTAATTACTTCTGTCATCTCACAATGTTTCAGTTAAACAGTTATTTATGTTCAGTGGGTAAAATAAAGTTTTCAATAAATTTAATTAAGCAATTGCTTCTGCATTTGGTATGTGTAAAGCGAAGAATGCACTCGACTGTGAGGATCATATTAACACAATCTGACTGATGGCACTGTGTGCAGTCTGAGAGAGAAAGTTGTGTGTGAAGTCTAAACAAGGTCTAAAAAGTGTCTTCTGCTGCACAGACAATAAATGACTGTTTGCTTGTAGCTCCCTCCCTCTGTGCCCATCTGCTCTGGTGCCCTGCCCGCTCCCAGCGAGCACACATGTCTCTCACAAGAGGCCTACTTCCGCTTTCCCACCTCCAGTCAGCGGCACTGCCTTCAGTTGCCATGGCAAGACGGTGCCAAGAGAGGGAAGGGAAACAATGCCAGTGGCTGTTCGCGTCCCCCATAGGGCCACCAAGCCCAAAGTGTTTGATGCGGTGCAATAAAAACATGGGGGCATTCATCTAGTTCCACTCCTGCTCAATCAGGGCCATAGACTCATGCACTACAAGAGAGATAGATTATGGGAAATGAAACAAGAAATGGCGGGAACCACTGCACCATCCCCAAGTGAAGGAGCAGGGGCTGCTGGTCATTTAAAGAGTCAGGAGGTGACCAGCCAAGTTCATGGGTGAAAGCCACAGTGCCCCAATAGACAGTGAGTACAAGCCACAAATGCTATCTACGTCAATAACAGACCTGCATTGTCCAGAACACTGGACTGAGAATGGCATGCCTCACTGACATATGGTGACCATGCCACTTTGGCCTTGAGGGAATTTCTGGCCGTGAAGCATTAAATTGTGGTAAATGATTAACGAGGCAGCAGATTTCAAGTGTACTTTTAGACTCATTGCCACGTTGCCCCCAGAGAGATAGTCCCCTTATGTTAACTTTGCGGCCTGTTGTGATTTTTTAAGTCTTTATCTGGACCTGGTTGGTCTCTTTCACAAGCAAGTCACCGACACAGACAGTCCCTCCTTTCAGCATCAATGTCACAAGGTACCTCTATAAGGGTTTCTAGCAGCTTCGGCCAGTTCAGATCTAATCAACTCTGAACCTGCACTTTATGCCGATAAAAGGCGAGTGCCCAGTATTAATTATGCTCCAGAAGATGAGTGCATGAGAGACACAGGGCATGAATATTTAATGCAATCTTCTTGCAGAGGACAGTAACGCGGATGCTCATTAGGGTGCAGCAGTCCATCGCAGGGGATTCTGAACAACAGCTCAATGAGGCTGAGCAAACGCGGGTGGCGGGGAGGGGAAGGGCACAGACCTGGCAGCAATGTACAGTGTTCTGTTCATTATCAGGATGAGCTGAATGTCCAGTTTGTGCCTTTGAGTGGCGTTGCGTCCTGGCTTGTGACCCACAAACACCGGATACTGTTTTGTATCTACGAGGAAGGAGAAAGGAAACAAAAATATAATAAGCAGGCGGTCTTGGGATAATGTAAAACAAGATTTGTAAACAATAAGAGAGCATGGCGGCTGCCCGTCCCCCTGCCACGCAGGACTCACGCAGCCAGTGCATGCAGCAAATCATTTTTCCAACGCTACGAAGGTGAATGGAAAACTACAAGTCCCATCATGCAAAGTGTTGTCGCCTAAAAAGTCAAAGGCAGCTGAAGGGGGCCCACATGGTCTGGGGCTAGTTGGTAGCTATGTGATAGCAGAAGACATTCCCCATCCACCAACTGGGATCCAGTGGCTGCTTGAACCTCATCAGTACTACATTGTGTTTCTCCTACAGACAGAACTGCCAGGATGCACGCCAAATACAGGACTTCCTTTCTGCAAATAATTATCATTAGTAGTGTTAGTCCCAAGGTTACCAGATGACTCCTTGTCAAAAAGCATACAGTGTTTCAGTCATGGCATTTTCTTGTACAAAGCATTGTTTTCACTGGTCTTGTTCAATTGGAACCACTGCGGAGAACCAAAGACCGCATCTCCCATAATGCACACGTTTGTTGTTTAAAAATCAGGAATGCTTTCTTGTTGACATAATTCATCTGGTAACCTTCGTTAGTCAAGCTGGCTCAACTGAAGCAATTATACACTACATCTCAAAGAATGCACCTCCTCCTGGCACCCATGCCCCCTCCACCCTATGGTTGGGGTAAGTGGCAGAGCAAGTCACTGAATAAGATGCCAATGTCCTGGAAGTGGAAACGTGGCTCTCTCAGGAATGGCACACTGCAGCCGAGGGCCTTCGGTCCTCCATGAGGGCTCTGTTCTGTCACAGTGAGCCTTTCATCTCCTGCAGACTCCCCAGCGCTGGAGGCTGTCTGAGAAAGCTTATCTTTCAGAACAAAGCCTTCATACAAGCCACCCATCAGTCATTCAAGATTTATCGGCAGAAAGTTCACATTTCTGACCCGTATTCATCCCGTGGAGCTCGGTTTTGTTATTAGTTTTTAGCACCCCATCTCTGCTCTCTCATACCCGGGATATGAGGGAGGGAGCGGCCAGGCCTGGACTTGCATGAGGTTTTTGCGGCCTAGACAGCTGACCCCTTTGCTGAAACGTAAGTGGTAGATACCCGTCTCTTTAAGCGGATGCAGATACTTTGAAATGGATACAGGGTTACAGGATCTGCACGTGTTGGCCTAATGCGGAGGGGTGTACAGGGTGGGACCCAATGGCCAAATGGGAACACTCTTGCTAGCTTGTGTGTTGCACAGTAATGTCTGTGGTCAGAGCAGCACATAAGGAGAGCAGCGTAGTAACCCACGGGCAGCCCCTAGCCCTGTTCTGTTCTATTTTGCAAGTGCAGTAGGTACTGCTGCATTGTAAACCTTGTGCACTCGGGCTCACCGGCGAGACTCTGTTTATCAAACTCTAATTGGGGTAGCTCTGTCGAAGGCCCATTCATGCCCCCTACACTCCTCAGTCGCTCTGTGCTAGATCCAACTGTTGTGAACTGTGATGGGGATCGGTGCTGAGAAGTGATGTCATCTGGTGGCTCAACTATCAACCAAGGAAGCAGGAGAAACTGGTTCTATTCTCGACTTCTCCATCTAACTGTGTGATCCTGGACTGACTACTTTAATTCTGTTCTTCAATACCCTTAATATGTCAGCATTGAAAGCGTTTACAACTGGCTATCAAGTTAATAAAACTGGACATTTATCTCGCAGTGGGCATGCCCACCGAAGCTGTGATCATGCAAACGCATACTTTTACATAGAATAACTACGCACTATTGACCAGGGACCAAAACATTAGAGTTGTGCTGAAGAGCACACACCTCTTTACCTGTGTAAGGCGAAGTTACAAAAAAGGACAGAGGGCGTGCATTTATTGTCTGTTTTTTTCTGGGGGACATTTTAAACTACATTAGTGATATGGCGGAGTCCCTTCTCTTGAAAAAGGCCCACTGGGCCTGAACCAGCAGGATGTGAACAGTACTGTCCTGAGCGCGTCCTGAAAGGGAGGAGAGCAGTGAGGAGAAGTACGTGAGGCACTAAGCGACAATATTTTGGTGAAGCAGAACTCCCCTGTCACCAAAACAACACTCAGAGGCAGCACAAATGAGGAAAGAATTACAAAAAAGCATGCATGCAAAAGAGGGTGCATACATTTGCATACATTGTGAACCTTTAGAAAACGTTCCTCTGCATTTCTAAATTATTGCAGACCCTCTTCCTCGTGTAGGTAGCACTTCAGAGGCTCCTAACTTGGAATACAGACATGGATTTGTACAAAACTTTTTTTTAAAGTAAACTGCAAGTGAGTGGCTGGAGCGCAGTAGGTTTTTTAGACGACTCCAGGGCAGGTGAGAAACAAGGCAAGAGCCAAGGGCTGTCGCATAACAGCTAATCCATTCCAAGATTTGTAAAACTTGGTTAACAGACATTTTGCCAAACGTACTCACATACTGCGTATGACGGGTGGTAACTGTATACCTATGGTGACCTGACCTCATGCAACAAGCTGCCTCCACTCTTTCAAATTACCCCAACAGTTCTGTCACCTTAAAGATCGCCTGGATTAATGAGACCGCTTCCCAATTTTTTAATTTTTTTACTTCAGGATCTATCAAGTTTAAAACATTGACCAGTGTAGGCCCAATGGCCCTTATGTGACAAAACCACCAGCTAAACCAATAATTCAGCAGCGAGTGAAACTGCTCGGGGCCATTTTGTTTTTTACATTCTGGGGCACAGACCGGCTGACCTGAGAAGCCTCAAGCTGCATAAAGCAGTCCATTTCTGAACAACCGCCACGTTGTGGCTCTATCGCTGCGCCATCAATCGAGGCCTTCTTGAGAGGGCCGAGGGCGCGTGGTGCGCGCGGCCTTTGATACTCACAGTTGCCATGCGAAATACTGATCGGCTCAGAATCTTCTGGGAAAGCAGCCCGGCCAGAGTGCAGCAGTGTGAAGTATAGCAGCAGCAGGGCTTCTGACCTCATAGTAGTTCAGCGAGGAGACTTCACTTCTTCACTTCACCCTGCGGGAGACAGAAAGGTGCCCGGGGCACAGCTGGTCAGTGAGAGGGTGATCCTTGCGCACATCCATCACACCTCAAATGACCACAGAGACAATCAATCATTCGGACTTCCCCTCTTCAGTGTCATATTTTCTTCCTCATTCCTGGTAGGAATTTGCAAGGCTCAGCGCGGCCTTTAAACACATCCGAAGATCCACGACCTCACATGAAGGTTTTGTGATGCCAGTCATGCCACGTTCATTCATCCATTCACTCAGTCCGTCCATAAATAATACCTCGTTTTGTTACACACCACTTTATGTAACCGCCTAAGGCTGTAAGTATCAGTTGTTACTATTACCTAATTTAATGGCACTCAATTTTCAGACCACTGAAAGATGGATTGGTTAGGCAAACTTGGCAGATTTCAAACAAGCGACGTCAGCACAAGAGTTTAACTCACTGAGCAATCCTTCCCTCCAATGAAAAGCAGACAAAAAGAAAGGAGCACACACCGCACAGGGCAGTTGTCACGTGCCCCCTGTACTTGTAACCAGAATTTAGATCAGCACCCACTCCAGTTCCCCAGTTTAAAGATCACTGCTTAAATCTGCGGCCCTGCCACCATGGCGCGTTGGTACGAGAGCTGCCTCCATCTGACCACTGAAGAAAACGCATACCTGAATAAACTCCTGGCAGCAGGAGACTATCATAAACCCCACAATCTCGTCTGCATGGTCTCCTGCAAAAAGAGAACTCTCTGGTGGCGAGCCGGGTGCCACTTGGTTCACTTGCTTGGTATTACTAAAACTTGGCCTTGGCACTGTGCTAAACGCTGGCAACTGAGCATGGGAATTTCAGTGGAACTCATGACATTTTCAAAGACCCCACTATCATTTTGTATTACATCACAACCAATGCCTAAGCGTAGCCTCAGTGAAGACACAGCGTCTTCATGGGGTACTCAAGATAAGCTGCCCAGCCCTTGCTAATCTGCATGCCTGGCCAATTCCCTGCGAGTTCCATACTGGACACACCGGTTTGTTTGCTGTATATTGAAAGGTGTACTAGTGATGTACACAAAAAGAAGACCTCCACAGTGGTGAAACCTTCCTAATGACTACCAATATGCACCTGCACGGATTTGTATTTCAAGACAGTATTTCAGAATCGTTGCTCATTCGATACTTGGCCCCTCGGCAGTTGCAAAAATGAAAGGTTACACTATAAATGGGACTGGCTTTGTGAACAACACAAAATCACATGAACGCACTTTGCCAGCGAGATCACACAACAAGCTTTAGGACTGTCCTGTCTCAATCAGTAGTGAAAAGCTTAGCTCTGAAGGGTCAAACATATACACACCCTGCCATCAAGAAGTGAGGATGGCACATGTACATATGTCGAGTCAATATCCAGCACCCTGTTTTGGAAACTCCAGTTCACCAAATACCGTCAGGAGCACATTGGTTTTTGCACATATAGTTAACTGTTATGAAATAAATTCTGTAATTCCATTTTTATCTTGGACTGGTTATTGTTTTTAAATGATGACTAAAGGTTTTATTTTGTACTTTTTTTAAGAAGCAGAAATCCTTACTACCGATAACAAGGACGCCCCAACAGGATCCAGAGAAGCCATTTTCAAGGAGGCAACTGGGATTTCCACCCAGGCCTACCTTCCAAGGGGTGAACACACAACAAATAAAGGGGTAGGTGTGCTGAGCTGTGGGCAATCACACAATATTTCGCACTGAGTCACCACTACCATCGAAGAGCAGGCAAAACATGCTGCTGTGCATTGTGGGTAAACAAATATACCTCACGACGCTATAAACTCACTGGAATATATCCTGAAGTAAAATAATGTCATTTAGAGACGTTAACACAAGACTGCGCTAGTTAAGCAATCGTTCACCCAGCTATCCCAAAAGCCCGGCCATAAAAGAGATTCGTCCCCTGAGCACAAACAGCCGGCTCTGCGTCCATATCTGTAGGAACAGGGCCTGCCGTCGCGTTAATCTGCAATGCAGAGGGAATTTGGGCTGAAAGAAAGGTTTTCTCTTCACCCGGTTCGCTTTGATGCTGCCTGCCAAAAACGGTATTTAGTAGAGGGGAGGTTTTACAGCCTTTTCGGATTTACGGGCGGCAAGGCGCGCGCTGCTGCACCGATTGTATCCGAGAGTTCACTCGGGGAGAGCGGACCCCACCTGCAGCCCTCCATCCGAGGGGCCAGAGCTTCGGCCGTCCCTGCACGGCCATGCGAGCAAGGGCGCGATCGAGGCCACACCCTGGCGCTGGGCAACATTCAGCAAACGGAAGAAAGCACAGGAAACATGCAGTGCGAGAAACCTGCATGTGCTGTTCACTGCGCAAGAAAAACACCTACGTGCCTTAATGAAAGCTGCCATCGCCAACAGCCGCCACCAACACATGCTACCACCAATCAGAAGCAAAAGGAGTGATCTGGATTCCCAACAATATCCAGAAAAAGATTATTCAGCATCACCAAAAATCACCAGCATGAACGTTTATACCGGATCACCACCCAAAAAGGAGTATACTGCATTACCAGCAATCAGAATAAAAAAAGGTGTGTTCTGGATTCCCAACAGTAACCAGCAAAAGATTATTCAGCATCACCAAAAATCACCAGCATGAAAGATTAAACTGCATCACCACAAAAAAGGAGTATATTGCATAACTAGCAATCAAAAGCAAAACTGCCTCCCCTGCATTCCAAACAGGAACCAGCAAATGAATACCCAGCATGACCAACTATCACCGTCAGATTGTCATGCATTGTCAACAGTGAGGAGAACTGTGCATTGGCAGCAATCCCCAGCTGTAAAAATCATAAAATTGGTCTTTGATGATGTCTGGTTAGGTTCGAGACCACTCGTGACATTCTTCTCCAGTCTTTTCTACTTTCAGTCCCTTGTTTTCGCCCTAGTCAAAAAACATAAAAACACCTCCTTTCTGTTACCTTCTGTGTCAAACTTGCACTACCATGAAACTGTGGCTTCTCCATCAACTTCAATCACCAATGAATTTGTAATATTTTACCATCCTTATGTACCAACTGTTCTCCGACGCACTTTGGTGGAAACGCTGTACAAGAAAGTAGTCAAAAAACTGTGGTGTTATTTTAAAAAGGTGAGGAGAATACCATGTAACATCTACAAAACATAACGGTTTATTGAAAATGAATAAACAACAAACCAAACAAAGAGATCGTCTCAAAAACTTAGGTTAATAAATCTAGGACTCGGGAGTAAATTAAGAGTAGAGTGCAGAAAAATGTGCATGTCACATGTTTTTAGTTTCCAGCAGAACATAGGTTCCTTCCTAAGAGTTGTTGTCATCTGTCTTAATGCCAATATTTTTGCAACATCATCGTGTACTGTATCAAAAATATAACAATGTGGATGAAGTTTTAGATGAGTAGTTATGAGTAAGTGGCGTGTGTGGGTTGGTCATCATTAATCTCAGCAGCGTATCCCGTCCATCAACTATTCAGGAAAACCATCAATCATCTTGTCAGTGTAACAATCAATCATCGCATAAGGGTGACCCTTCCATCATCTCAGCAGGGTAACTAGTTCTCGGTTCTCAAAGGCGATCATCGATCAACTTATGGGTGTGACCCCTCGTCATCTCAGTAGGGTGGCCGTTTATCATCTCTCTAAGGAGGCTATCAATCATTGCACCAGGAAGACTATTTATTGGTTCAGCAGAGTGACCAATGATGTACGACTAAAACACAATAAGTAATGTGAGGCACTAACCATCAATATAAGGGAGACCTACTCATAAAAGGTTCTTTATCTAGTAAATGAGGCTACGTATCCATGCATATAACCAAAATCACTGTAATGGGTGGCGTATCCATGTAGATAAATGAGAGTGAGCAGACAACAGACATGAGGCAAGGACCTGAGATGCACAGTAAGCAATACCTAGCCATATAAAGTCCAGACATGTGTGGGACCCATAAGCCTTGCTGGTGAGTTGGTCAGTAAATGGCTCAACTGAGCAGAGCCTGGAGGAGTCAAAGCTACCAGACTGCTTCTAGTGCTCTTCCAACACCAGGAGGGACACACATTTTGTCTGCATCTTCTTTAAAGGAGCACAACCTGGCTGGTGATGAGGCTATATTGATGGCTGGATCTTACTCTGTTCTAAAGTCTTGCGTTCGTGCTCCACCATGAGCGCTGTTCCTCAGGTTGGTGGTTTTTCTGGCACTGAGAAGGCACTCTCAGCTGTACTGCTCAATATGTGAACATTTACAAGCGCTCCTTGGCTGAACCCCACTCCCAAGTCTTACATTCTGGCTTTCTATAGGTCTGGGGCAATAACTGACAGCCAATAGATGAAGTTGGGTGACATTAGGCTTGGAACAGTTGCCTCATCCCATGTGCCAAGCTGAAGGCTGAGTTGCTGACACTTCAACTACATTTGCATGTCTTGCATATACATGCAGCCAGACAGAGTGCGACCTGAACTGTTTTGTATGCTCAGATGGGAGAAGCTGGGGATGACAATTATAGTGAATGACAAAAAGATTAAAATACAATCTTGTTTGTGTTTTACTTTCACTGGAATCCCCCTTACCCACAACTGCCATAGATCTTCCATTAAGGCTCTCAGAAGGAGAAATGTACAATGAAGCAACGTCCTAGGCTGATAGTTCCAGCCGACATATTAATTGCAGAACATCCTTGCTTATGAGAGAATAGGTGTCATAGCACGACTACTTCATTCCTTGCATTACTGTGGGTGTGAATAAACAATTTAAACTGAGATTCTTCCCCATGCCAGCCCGGCACTGCAGGCTTCCAACAACCCGGCTACACGTCACTGGTGCAGAGCTTCTTTAAGAGTTATCGTTCTCATCAACGAGCCACTAAAGAAAAATTCCAAGGAAAGGAAAAACCTGCAGTGGATCAATGGAATAATTCCAGACAGGGTGGTGACAGAAGCTGCTTATAAAATATTTACCAAAGCATAACCCCCACTGGCTGAGAGCAGAGAAGACCACATTGAAGCACAACTACTCCGAGTAGCAGTGCAATTACATATGACAAATTAGTGTCGAATTAGAAATCATTTTATCGACATTGAAGCAGAAATGCTCCGTACAACAGTCTAATTATGCATGCAAAATCTCTATAGAAGATTAATGAATGAATGTGTTTCTCAATACACTGCACAACAACTTTGTGCAAGCAAGTCAGGAAGAAATGGTTCGCCGTACATCAAGAGGGGTTACGCTAGTGAGTAGGCTAAACTGATCAGGGATACGGAAGGGAAAGAGGATTGGGATACGTTGGGGAAGGGATGTAGTACAGGTTAAGAGGGGTGTCAGCTTTTCTCACTATCGCACGGTGAGGGATGTGTTGGCATGAAAATTAATCTGGCTATGGAGTCCGCAGCCAGTCTCTAGCCACCCAATCTATTATTTTGCACCAAACGTGCAGCATGACTATAATGGGTTTATCAACGGTACACAAGAACACAACCAGTGCCGAGAGTTTTCTTGGTGTGATGGCTCATGGAACTAATGCATTCCCTGCAGGAGTCTTTGCTATATCCCAAGGTCGCAGGTTCGAATCTCTGAAGCTCCCACTCTGTTATCATCTTTCCATGTTTGATAAAATAAGCATCACTGACTTGGATAATAATAAACATTTGTTATTCTGCGCCAAAACACCCAAAGGTGACGCATTTCGAACCCTCATGCTGCCGTAAGACAAGCTTCACAGAAACTGAAGAATAACATCAGCGACTCTAGAACACATGAGGTGAGCGTGCAGAAAAATGTGCACGTGTAAGAGTAACCATCAAATACAAATCACTGACCTAGAGCAAAAACTAACGCATCCCCCAGAAAATTCAAAATATATATATTTTAAACAATGACATTGAATTTCCAGATTCTCCTTGACGTGTAAATTACAAGCAGTGATGAGGAAAAAGCAGGCACAGTCTGGGATATCACTCTACCTGTACCCACCGATCTGCACATAATCACACCATGCTCCGATAGCGCCCTGGTCAGAAAGAAATTTGGCACCCTGGCTGCTGCTGGTGAATAAAATGAAGCAACATGGGGCTCATTTTATTTTCCCAGTTCAGTCACGCATCAAAGCAGTGACTGGCCTTCAGGCAAACTTCTAGGCACCTCTTCCAAATATTCCAAATTCACTCACAAGATAGCTTGATCTTGGTGGTGCAATGTTGTTGACAGCTCAGTGGACCCCTCTGAAAACTGGCGCCCTGGGCCAAGGCCCAGCTCGCCCATGCCAAATGCTGGCCCTGCACATAATACTTTAAGAGGCACAGACCCTTAAAGAGAGAGGAAACGCCACTAACACACCCAATATTACGTGGCAATTTTTTTTTTTTTGCAGTTTTATATAGCGCGAACTCGACCCAATCGGGTATCTGCGCTTTTTACACAGCACCAGGGGCCATATCAGCAAGGCGAGGCGATAGAATTATCGCCGCTTTTGCGGCCGAAAAGCGGACGAAAAGCGGCGATAATTTTATCGCCTAATTAGCAAGCTCACGCGTGAAAACTTGCGTTAGCGTAGAAATTCCTAACGCCCAGCTTTGCATCTCTAATGAGATGCAAAGTGGGCGTTCTTGACCTGACATGACAGGAGAAATGTTGCTAAGCGACATTTCTCCTATTATCAAGCCCCACGCTATGAAGCATAGCGGCAAGAAAAGTAGCGATAACCCTTTTTATCGCTACTTTCCTTACGCCTGCTTCAGGACTGACTCAGCCATGATATCCCATGGAAGGAGGATATCATGGCTACGTTTGTGGGACCCTATCAACAAGCTACCGCGCTAGGATTTTTATCGCTTTTGAGATAAGCGTTGCTAAAAGCACGCTATCTCAGCGATAAAAATCCACGTTAGCCGGCGATAATTATCCTAGCGCTAAGTGCGCTTAGCGATAATTATCGCCGGTTGTTGCTGATATGCCCCCAGGTACGTTACACGAGGCCACACATTCATTTTGGTTAGGCACAGGGAGATTAAGTGATTTTCCCAGAATCACAGGATGTTCAGCGTCATTGCCGAGACTCGAACCCAGTTCCCCAGATTCGGGGTCGGTCGCCCTAGCCGTTAGGCCAACTCCTCTCCCTAATGCTTACTCTCAAACTGTAGGCACTGCACCCTCAAAACCAGTTATCATCTCTGGCCCCCACAAGACCTAGGGTCGGTCACACGCTGCTTTAATATGAGCTTCAGGCAAGACCCCGAGAGAGCGCACCCCAGATTTGACCTCTGTGAACGCCCACGCACATTAGAAGAAAATAACACATTTCAAGCCAAACTTGGCATCTCCACGCTCTAAAACATTGCCTCATCCTAGAATTTTTCTTCCTGTTTTATATCTAGCACATTCTGTGACAGGAATTCTTCTCTGCAGGCGTATTGTGAAGGGACGCGGCAAAATGCCGGCGCGTAGCTGCGCCAGCCCCTCGTTCCTCGTGCAGAGCTGAGGCCAGGCGCGGGTCCCTGCACCGGAGAGCCGCATATAAGCGGCCTTTGTTTCCCCGCATGAAGCAGCGCGATTGTTCGCGGTATAATCCTTAGTCACACGCGGGAGCCGCTCTTATAGGTTGATAATAAATGCAACGTTAATTTTTACGTGGCCCGGGGGCTAGACGAGAGCGCGCGCTCTGCTAGACGGGCCAATCAATCACCACGACGTCAGCACGCCAACACTCGCACCCACTGCTTGTTGAAAAGTGTTTAGAGAACTTGCACAAAGATTTAAATAAATCTGGCAGTTTTTTTCTTTATCTTTCTAAGGAGCTACCGGTCTTGTTATATGCATATTTCCACACCACTGCCATTTTCTTTGCCTGGTTTCAAAGCTTGCAAGTTTTTTTTAATCATTCCGTGCGCTGCCGGAGCTGAGTAATTGCCTCGTGGCGCTGTGTGCAGCAGACTCAAATAGGATAATCAGTTTCCGCTGTATGTTTTAACAGGGAGATTTGTTTTCTATTAGCACTTCATTTTGTTAGAAGAAAATTCCTTACATCTTCCCACCCTGGCACAACTTCAAAAGTTCATGTGCGGTACTGCAATAATTTTAATCACAAAATTGTCATTTCAATTTCGCTTCGTTTTTCCCCCTGCAGTAAGCAGTAGGCAGCTGCAGCTGCTCGTCAGAATTCCGAGCTAATTGCTGATTCCTGGGGTGAAATAAAATATGAGTCTATCCAGGTTATTTTTTATTTATTTATTGGATTGTTTCAGTCCCACATGGCACCAGGTAGCTCCTTCAAAGCGCTAGAAGGGACATTCTGTAGCGCGCAGTGCCTCTCAGGAGGATGGATAGGCAGTGCAGTAGAAAGATGCAAGCATTGGCTAAGACAATTGATTTGGCTTGAGTTTTGATTCCTGGTATAAATATGAATGAAGCCTGTTGTGCTGATTACAACAAAGTAAAAATGAGTGCTTACCCTCGAGAATGCCTTTTTGAGATAAATATTATAATGTGTGATGATGATTCAGTGTACTTTTGCAATGTATAATAGTCCCTTATGCATAGTAGAGCAAACAATGTCGAATGATACATCAAACAGCCAATAACATGATGGGAGAAAGACTCTTCTAGGTGGAGACAAATCCTGCTCAGTGTATATTTAAAAAAAAATGCTTTCAAGGTGTGCTCTGCACTGCCAGACGAGACCTAAAACACGGTAAGGCCTGTAGTAAAATCCTTCTAGCAGAGGGGTCTTCGAACTGCGGGTGGGAAAGGGATCCCGAGAGGAGTGCGAGGCTCTGGCAGGTAGAGGGCTGGGGTATCCTCAAACACAACACCGGTGTCTCTGAAAATCAACACCGTTTGGGCAATATATATAGAAAATTATACTCTTAAAGGGAAAACTTAATATCACTGTGGGAAAATACAATAAACATCCATTGTTGCCGCCATTTCTTGGAGTAAGTACGTCCCACACAGAAAAGTCAGCTTTATTGCTTTAGAATGTCCTTATCTTCATTCCCCAATCCTCTTTTTCAATGCGTAGCTTGCCTGCAATGTCTCACCTTAGAGGTATGGATAGTAATATATACAAAAACACTGCTGAAAATGAGTTTTTGTGTAGACGTGTTGGAGAAATGTCCCCAAATTGTCTTACTACTACTGCAATATTATAACTTAGGCATAATACTAAACATTTCAATGTGCACTGTCAGAAGGGATGAAGAAGGCATCTGGTACATTTTGTAGCTCGTAGAGCTTGAGGCGAGGAGCGGAAGGTTGGCATATATAGCTGGAAGAACAATTAGCTACCAGAATGCATTGTGAATCTGCACAGTATTTGCATACGGTATTTCTTTAATTTTCTATTTTTTTTTCCTTCCCATCTTGATCACATATTTAATAGCAGTAACATTCCAGTTGTTCCCTGCTTTATCATACATTGTGAGTTAATGCCCTCTCTGTCTTTCACTGGGGCGTTAATGGAAGAAAAGGCCCCCAACATTCTCGTTAATTGTAGTTCTTTAGCAGGAACGTAGGTGCTAAAGGGGGGGCACAGTGACCCTAAAATTACAGCCACGGGGACCAATGGATGAGGCCCAGGCCAAATCCCTGCACACGAATGCTCGACCCGTAAGAACGAGAAGCAGAAAGGAATGATTTATGGGGGCACATGACTAGTTGTATGTCATCATACATGTTTTGACACAGAGGCACCAGAACCCGGAAGAGTGCCAGTTATCTGTAACCGGTGCCGCTTCTGCGCTACCTCGAATTAGTTTCATGAGATGAATCTGTGCTGAATTGCAGCTTTCCACGTCCCTTTATTTAACGAAGCAAACTTACTTTATTCTAGTTGCCTTTTCGTTTAGTTTAAATAGCCAGCAGTAGGTTTCTGACCCTGTTTTTCTCCCCATTGACATTGATGCTTTCATTGTCACCATTAGCACAAAAGTCAAGTTAGTTCCTCACTACTTCTTGGTGGCAGAGGCATCACTAATATGGCTGTTCTTTACTACCACGGGCAAGTGCTCAAAAGAGCCCAACAAACCTTGCCATTTTCAGTGGAATGTCACTGTGCTTTTACAAAGAATGCAACGGAGCAGTGAAAACACCAAGCCAATCTACCAAGGCCATGCTACCCTTCTGCTAGCAGACACAAGTGTGGGACCAATCCCCGGCTGTCAGCTCCCATTAGGCCACAGAGGGGCTAATTCTACCCGCGGAGTTGTCTAACTCAGGGATAAAGTGACTGTCTGCAGTCCATACAGCCTCTGGGAGGTGATTGGAAGGGACTTTCCATCCCACCCAAGCCAGGAGGGGAGCAGCAGGCCAGCTTTTACTTATTAAACCAACTTGATTTCAGATTTTAAATCCACAGACTTAGCTGGGCATTGCCTGGTAATCAAGCATCCAAAGTGCCCAAGGTCCGCCGCACCTGGTTCTTCTCAGTAATCCGAGGGCCTACTGGGAAATCCAAGCAGGCAATTAGAGAAGTTAAAGGGTGTCTGTGTCCAGACAAGCGACAATTGGGACTAGGAGTACTTTACAACTGGATTAAATAGGTTTAACTCTAAGTCTGCAACGAGCGCTCAGGTCTTTTGTGGAGATGCACAGAGTGTGCAGACCATAGGAGCTGCCATGCTGAACTGGCGCAGACCTATTGTGGGCACACAAATGAGATGTGAGCAGACTGTGGAGTTGCGTAGTACACCCATGCGTACTGTTGCCCTGTCTTTCTAGCTTACAGACATTAAATACCTGGGAGAAATGTCAATACACTTGTCATGGTGAGATTTCACAAGGGAAGGGTGCTGCATTTTGTGCAGTTGGCCTCTCACTGTTGTACACAAGTGTGACCTCTACAGGATGCTACAGGCGAAGCCCTCCGTTGTTGGTTAAGTGTGTGCACTGCCGAGCATGTGGTTGCCTTTTCGTCACTTGCCAGTCTTTGGGGTTGCTTGCCTCGCAGAGCTCAGCCCCATCTCCCCGTAACTCACATAGAAAGAGGGTGCCATTCTCCTCCCAGTGACTTCTTTTACCGAAAGTGAAACCTTGCTCCAGTTCACAATTAAGTCCAGATTACCAAAGAGGTACAGTAGGCACTATGGGTCCCACTCCTTCTAGGGGCCCAGCAACAACGGATCAAAATACAACTTAAAGTACATAAACCAGAGAATTCAGAGTCACATAACAGTTGGTCTCTTAAAAGCACATCTTCTGGTAGCTGCCAGTTTGTAAAAAAAAAACAGTGCATTGGGTATTAGGAGATAATTTGCGATGGGGGCCCCACAATTTTGACTGCCTAGGGGCCTGCACAGGGTTTTATTCCGGCACTGTTCACAATGTCTTCTTATGAAAAATGTAATGCCAGTGGGCAGCCTGCTTCCTTATGCATGGATTTTAGTAAATGAAGCTGGCATGACACCAGCATAAGGCAAATTGATTTGCCCATGACCACCCCATTTAGTTTAAGCTGGGATGCCGAGATTCAAGCACCGTCAACTTATACGAGACATAATTTCCTTTATTTAATTTATAAAGGCGATGACGTGACTTAAGAAGTCCATCTCCATGTAAATATTAAGGAAGATAAGTCAGGTGGGCAGTTGAGACAGAAACGAAGACGGGAACAGAGTTAGAAAGAGACATTAAAAGAGTAGACACACACCAGGCAGAGAAAAAACAGAATGGGAAAAGTGCCTGCATGCCAGCGAGAGAAAACCGAAAAACTGAGCAACTTTACTGGTTATTAATGGCATTCTAAAAAACAATCCTGCCCCCAGTATTACGTTTATGCCACATGTGTTAACATCAGTAATAATAGGACTGCCGGCGCCCACACATATCACAAGACACCGGCCGCACAACACCCCACAGCACTCGCTGCTGAGAATGACATCACGGCCTGGAGAGAAAAACACTTTCTTTAAATACTCGTGTCTCGAAGCCTTCTCGAGTGTTGATCGTGAACAGTCGCATCCATGCTACACGGTGGTGTGTCAAACAATAACACAATTAGCTCAGGGTCACATTCGGAAAGCGCTGCAGTTTTTCACCAGCACAGATCTGAAAGGGTTTCTTTGTGCCCCTGCTTGTTGGTGTTTGTCGAAGCTTCAACACTTACACGCCTGTGGCCTTCGCAATTTGCAGCTGTAATACGAGCAATAAATCACATGCCAAAGCAAGTGTCAGTAATGATCGGTACCATCCCTTCTGCCTGGACTCGTTACTGTGAAGCGCAGCAGGCTTAAAAGCTGGCCGAGGTGGGTCCATGCGCTGTGCCTGGGGTACTTCTGCTTGGACCAGTTACTGTGAAGCGCAGCCAGACTTCATGCTAGCCGGGCAGGGTCCGTGTGCCGTGCCTGGACTAGTTACTGTTAAGCGCAGCCAGCCTGCATGCTAGCCGGGCAGGGTCCGTGTGCCGTGCCTGGGGTACTTCTGCTTGGACCAGTTACTGTGAAGCGCAGCGCGCCTTCATGCTAGCCGGGCAGGGTCCGTGTGCTGTGCCTGGACCAGTTACTGTGAAGCGCAGCGCGCCTTCATGCTAGCCGGGCAGGGTCCGTGTGCTGTGCCTGGACCAGTTACTGTGAAACGCAGCCACCCTGCATGCTAGCCGGGCAGGGTCCGTGTGCTGTGCCTGGACCAGTTACTGTGAAACGCAGCCAGCCTTCATGCTAGCCGGGCAGGGTCCGTGTGCCGTGCCTGGGGTACTTCTGCTTGGACCTGTTACTGTGAAGCGCAGCCAGCCTTCATGCTAGCCGGGCAGGGTCCGTGTGCTGTGCCTGGACCAGTTACTGTGAAGCGTAGCAAGCCTGCATGCTAGCCAGGCAGGGTCCGTGTGCTGTGCCTGGATTACTTCTGCTTGGACCAGTTACTGTGAAGCGCAGCCAGCCTTCATGCTAGCCGGGCAGGGTCCGTGTGCTGTGCCTGGACCAGTTACTGTGAAACGCAGCCAGCCTTCATGCTAGCCGGGCAGGGTCCGTGTGCTGTGCCTGGACCAGTTACTGTGAAACGCAGCCAGCCTGCATGCTAGACGGGCAGGGTCCGTGTGCCGTGCCTGGGGTACTTCTGCTTGGACCAGTTACTGTGAAGCGCAGCCAGCCTTCATGCTAGCCGGGCAGGGTCCGTGTGCTGTGCCTGGACCAGTTACTGTGAAACGCAGCCAGCCTGCATGCTAGCCGGGCAGGGTCCGTGTGCCGTGCCTGGGGTACTTCTGCTTGGACCAGTTACTGTGAAGCGCAGCCAGCCTTCATGCTAGCCGGGCAGGGTCCGTGTGCTGTGCTTGGACCAGTTACTGTGAAGCGCAGCCAGCCTTCATGCTAGCCGGGCAGGGTCCGTGTGCTGTGCCTGGACCAGTTACTGTGAAGCGCAGCGCGCCTGCATGCCAGCCGGGCAGGGTCCTTGTGCCGTGCCTGGGGTACTTCTGCTTGGACCTGTTACTGTGAAGCGCAGCCAGCCTTCATGCTAGCCGGGCAGGGTCCGTGTGCTGTGCCTGGACCAGTTACTGTGAAGCGTAGCAAGCCTGCATGCTAGCCAGGCAGGGTCCGTGTGCTGTGCCTGGGGTACTTCTGCTTGGACCGGTTTCTGTGAAGCGCAGCCAGCCTTCATGCTAGCCGGGCAGGGTCCGTGTGCCGTGCCTGGGGTACTTCTGTTTGCACCAGTTACTGTGAAGCGCAGCCAGCCTTCATGCTAGCCGGGCAGGGTCCATGTGCTGTGCCTGGACCAGTTACTGTGAAGCGCAGCCAGCCTTCATGCCAGCCAGGCAGGGTCCATGCTCTGAGCCTGGGGTACTTCTGCTTGGACCAGTTACTGTGAAGCGCAGCAGGCCTGCATGCTAGCCAGGCAGGGCCTGTGTGCCGTGCCAGGGGTACTTCTGCTTGGACCAGTTACTGTGAAGCGCAGCCAGCCTTAATGCTAGCCGGGCAGGGTCCGTGTGTTGTGCCTGGGGTACTTCTGCTTGGACCAGTTACTGTGAAGTGCAGCCAGCCTTCATGCCAGCCGGGCAGGGTCCGTGTGCTGTGCCTGGACCAGTTACTGTGAAGAGCAGCGCGCCTGCATGCTAGCCGGGCAGGGTCCGTGTGCTGTGCCTGGGGTACTTCTGCTTGGACCAGTTACTGTGAAGCGCAGCAGGCCTGCACACTGGCCGGGCAGGGTCTGTGTGCTGTGCCTGGGGTACTTCTGCTTGGACCAGTTACTGTGAAGCGCAGCCAGCCTTCATGCCAGCCGGGCAGGGTCCGTGTGCTGTGCCTGGACCAGTTACTGTGAAGAGCAGCGCGCCTGCATGCTAGCCGGGCAGGGTCCGTGTGCTGTGCCTGGGGTACTTCTGCTTGGACCAGTTACTGTGAAGCGCAGCAGGCCTGCACACTGGCCGGGCAGGGTCTGTGTGCTGTGCCTGGGGTACTTCTGCTTGGACCAGTTACTGTGAAGCGCAGCCAGCCTTCATGCCAGCCGGGCAGGGTCCGTGTGCTGTGCCTGGACCAGTTACTGTGAAGAGCAGCGCGCCTGCATGCTAGCCGGGCAGGGTCCGTGTGCTGTGCCTGGGGTACTTCTGCTTGGACCAGTTACTGTGAAGCGCAGCAGGCCTGCACACTGGCCGGGCAGGGTCCGTGTGCTGTGCCTGGGGTACTTCTGCTTGGAACAGTTACTGTGAAGCGCAGCAGGCCTGCAGACTGGACCAGTAAATACAGTCATTACTCGTGGCTGCACCCTGATAGGTGGGGTGGGCTTGACTGCACCATTATCAGTACATGGCTGGTACTACAAAGACCAGTGTGCATCAGTTGGGATTGTAAGTCAGACCTCTGTGTGCACACGTGTTCTGAAAAGGTACAAACACCTGTGGAAGTAAGTCTTCTTTCATTTGCTGTGGAACATCTCTTGCAAATGAAGGAAATCAGTAGTAGGTCTAGAGAGCCCTCTCCTTTGATACAGAAGGAGCTGTGCACACCACTTCAGAAACACCCCTGACCCTGGGCATAAAAACCACTCCACGGCAGCGTGCCCTGGTTTATACATAATTAATGACCTTTGCCCCAGATGCAGTCCATACTTTCCAGCAGCAATTCCTGCCCTGGTCTCTACTGGCCTTCCTTCAAAAGGAAGATTTGTGAACCTAAGAAGTTGTCCAGTAATGTGTGTTACTATTTAAGAATAGAATGATGTATCCATATGTGTGGTCTTTCAAACGTGGCTCGTCTTCATGATTTACACTAAAACGCTGGCTAAATATCAGAACTGACCGCCTCACTGCTGGAGCCATCTATGTATGCTCTGGGTCCACAGTATACAATTACAATGTGTATGTAGCCTGGAAGCACATTTGCTTTTCTTGATGTGTTTGTAATTAGCCCTTTCTTTCCAAAATAAAAACAGTATCTTACAAAACCACACACAGAGTAAATTGTGGCACCGAGCAGTGCTCACATTATGGCAAGTTAAATAAGTTGAAAACAAATCATTGCATTGGCTTTAAACAAAACCACACCACATCCCACCCAGCCGATCTTTATTATGACTGTATCCATGAAATGAAGCACACACAAGAAGTGCTAGTAGGAACATTTTTTCACTTTGTGTGGTCCTGCCACAAACAGCTCTAGGTATTTGTCAAGTACACTACTGTGTACAACACTCCACAGAGGCAATCCTTGCCCAGGATGTGATGGCTTTCAAGTAATCTCCGTTGCCTTGTTCTTATTTGTTGCTTTTCCCTCTTTCTGTATTTGAGCTCCCGCGGGAGCTTTATGGTGCCACCATGGCTAGCTTCGTCGCTCACCCTGACCGAGCTCAACACTGCATACAGGAAACAGATCCACCTGTAAACACCACCAGTTTGCTGCATTTCAGTGGCACCCGGCGGTCAGTAAAAGACATACCGCAGCAAAATGTTGAAGGTACAGCGATCCTGCCAGACACGGAAGGCTACCATGAACATTCATTGGCAAGACCAAACGGTCATGCTTGTAGGGAAGATAACTGAGACCAATGGACTTGCCAGTGCTGGTTTGCTTTAGCAGGTCTAAGCTAAGGTGCATAACATCTTTGTTGCCTAAATCACTACCACTGCTCTGTCAGGGACCAAACACTGCTCAAATGAGTTCAACAAAAGCATAGTACATCGTGTTTGGTACTTGCTAAAGAGACATCATTTAGAGGTGCCAGGGCGACAACTGTCACACCTACCGTTTCCTAGGATACCTTTGTTTACCTTAGGAGTGACGAACCATCTCCTGAATCTCAAGTTCCCACAGAGTCAGCCTTTTAAAGATATTTGTTGTAGGAATGTAAAATCCACTTCTTGTATCCTTAAAGTCTGTGAAATGTCCCTTCTTGTGAATCACTCGGAGTCAAAGGTCATGTAATAGCACTTCCTGTGATGACATGAAACGATCCCAGGGCGTGTGAGGTCACATCCACTCTTCATGACTTTGGTGGATTTTAGTGGAATGGCGCTGGGAGGATCTCGCCTTGCTTTCACTGCAGCGCCGTGCTCTCCCAGGCAGGCCTCGTGTGTTCCTCTGCATCAGTATGATGCATGGTGCAAACAGATTTGAATGAACTGCCGCCTGCCCTTGTTAGCCAATCTGTCTCACAGATTATTCTATGCGCGCGCTGGACGGAAATTAATGATACGGTTGACATTTACACCTCCCGCCAAAAGCCTGTAAAGGGCAGCAGCTCTAATTCCCTCGTGATAAATGGAGGTTGCACCGATGCCTTGATTTAGAACTAAAACTGAAAGTATAGCGGCAAACAAACACGTGTATTGATTGGCTGTAGGCCTCTCTAAACTCTTGTCCAGTCCCTGAATTGATGTAAAGCTAAATGCAGCAGTCACCACATTCTGACAAGGCAAAGCACCAAGCCTAATATATACCTTGGTTTTCATCTCAGCATGTGTAAGTGAAAACAGATACAGCAACATTAGCTTACCAGACCTGTGTGTTGTCTGGGAAATGTCAGCGTTCATCAGTGGGACGTATGCACGCACACAGAAGCGTAGATGTCCACAGGAGTGCGCGTGCGCACACACACGCACAAAGTTTTTCCCAGGCAGCCTACTGGAGGCGTTCTCGAATGCTGAGGCAGCTGTATACAAACAAATTCTAGTCCTGATTGCCCATCATGCCTCTTTCTATAATTACCTTACACTTCCTATTTATTTATTTATCTAGCTATCACCAGCTCAGGGATCCCTCCAGGCCCGAGATCATTGCCCCCGAGCGCAACAACACCCTAAAGGGCTGGCTGAACGAGCACCGTAAGAACCAAGGCAATTGCGAGAAGATCATGCTCTGTAAATATGTAATAAATTTATGTCCAACCATAATCACTTCAACTTTTCTGAAAATGTAACCTTGAGTGAATTTGCAACTTGTATATATGTAACTCTAACTGCTAGTATCTGTAGTAGACATATGTACTTACTACCATTCTAGAGTTTATCTGTTTCGTATCTTTTATGTAATTCATGTACTCTGAAGTCCTTATGTAATGTAACTGGTTCGACTGTAAATCCTCTAACATATTCGGGTAAAGTTCATGTTATATAAAAACACATACATAAAACACATTTATATCGCTTTTATAGGTTCTTCATTATCTGTGCTTTCTCCTTTATTCAATATTTTACCATCTTTTTCTTCTTCCACATTTCGCTCTTTTCTGTCGCTCTCTCTTGCTCTATTTCAAAGTCTGATGATGAAAAATAAGTCCCGGTCCCCAAAAATGAATGCCACTGCCGACCACCTGCAACCACTGGCACACATGAATACTACGCGTTTTGGCCCTTTTTGCTTGCCACAATTGTGGTCAGTCTTGGACTGCCTGTTTATTTCACCGGGCATTTTCCCGGTGGGCTGGAGCCTCTGGGGGGCAGTTTCTGAGGACATAGGGCCACTAATGGAGAATCTGCCACTTTTTTTCAGCTCCCCCGGGTAATTACAGCAGGCCCAGCTGGTGCTTTAGATGAGAGAGAGAGGACAAAGAGTGAGGAAAGGCAAAAGGAGAGAGCGAGGAATGAGAGAGGAGGAAGGAGTGGAGCTGTTTGAACATTTTTGCCGAGGTTTCTTTTGTTTCCCTGTCAGCCCTGAAGGTGGTAATGAAATTCAGTGGGCAGAGGGTGAGGGCATTTGTGTCTGAACTGCAGGCAGCAGCAGTGTATCAGCAGGGCAATAGAATCGTCTGCTGTTACGATGCGTTGGTACATTGCCAGATTTTGTAAATATGTGTTATAGAATTTACAAAATGCAAAAAATGTTTTTAAAGTTAAGTGTTTCATATGGTCTAAGTAAAGGTTGTCTGAAGTATTGGCCAAAAGGCTATCACAAAGTGTCTTGGGCTCCTATTTGAAAATATGCTTTTTGCATCCGTGGATTACAGGTTTTGAAACTTTTATTTCACAAACCAAACATTGTTGAGTGAAATGTCTAGCTGTGTGACATGGCCAGCATAGCAACTGCACGATTTAACACATCATTTCTGATAGTTTAGTACAAACTACCTGCACTTTGGGTTTTTGGTCTGGACGAGCAGCGATGCAAATCCTTCCGTGCACCTATCCATGTGTTAAAAACCATGGAGCAGCTGTGCTAAACATCGAATAAGCACCTGCGGCCTACATCTCCTGCCGCCCCTAAACCCAGACCCTAACTACAAGTCTGCCAAATGGAACCGAGGATGCGCTCTGCTTGCATAGCGGAGTAGGTGGCCATGTTAAAGTGTGCAGACTATAGCTGCGCTCAAAATGAGCCCTTTGGCATCAGTCACCACACACTGATATTGTCAGCAGCTCATTAGCATAATTGTAAACAGCCTTTTTGTGAGGTGAAGGAGCAGAGTGCGGCACCAGGATTTATGCCGGGGTTACATCCTCTGAGAAACGTTGTGTTGTTGTCCTGAAAGGAAATGGCCACTCTCCTAAGGTCATGGGAGAGGAATGCCAATGTTCTCACTTCAAGCCGCTGTTCCATTGGCTGAGTGCTTCACCTTCGCTTCCTTCTGCCTCGGGGTGTCCAGAGCGCGCCTGATTTCGAAATGTCCTCATAAAACGAGCCATTAATCTCTTCAGTCATTCCGCCATACAACATGGCGCTGAAGTTGTTCCATGGCAACAAGTGGGCAGCCGGGAGAGAATCCGGGGCCTTTTGTGCCACACGATTGCCTGGCTCGGGCTTTAACGAGCTCCCAGCAATATTTCAGGACTCAGCTCTTCAAGAGGTTGCTCACACAAGGGGGGAGCAATGTGCAGACGGAGGCATGATGGTGCACATGCTGATCACAGACACCCCAAAAAAATGGAAGGAGCTCTTGCTGCACTACACGGAGGGAGACATTTTGATTGTGATACAAAGGCGAGAGACAAGTCAAAACAGCAACGTGTCTAGGGTGGTTTGTATATGTTTGCAAGTAGGTGAGCTGGGGTAAATAGTCACAAAATACTAAAAAATCAATCTCTCTGTAGAGGTTTGACCAAACACCAGATCCAGTGGGGCTATCCCCACCCCCACCATAGAGGGATCAGGCCTGTAGAGCATGGGTTGAAGACCGGATCTGATCCAAGATCCTGGGACATTACAATATCCATGAAAAAGTTAGGTTAACTTAGAGGCCCTCCCCAGTGGCAACAAGTCACAAGTCAAAACTTAGGAAATAAATGTAAATAAATAGTGTAGACATCTTACCGAGCATAAGACTGTAACTTACACCCTTCCACAAACAGTACAGAATATTATACTACAATGCCCGACTCAAGAAGGAGCTTACAACCGAAAATCAAATCCACACACAAATATAGCACCAAAAGCTGTAAGCTCTGAGCAAAGAAGGAAAGTCTTAGGAGAACCAATTTGCTTCTCTAATCTTTTTTCATGCATTTATGAGCAGCTGTTTTGTAAATTCACATTTCTGGTAAATAAGCAATCAGAGAAATGCAAAAGTTAAAGAAAAAGAAATACAAATGAGACAGCAGTAATTAGCGTGGAAACTTCTCTAAGGTTTTTGTTTAGCAGAAAGGAACCCTAAGTGTAGTATTTTTGTATGTGAGCAAGTGCCTTCGCGAAGCACTCTCGGGTGCTCATACTTGTCATAACAGTCCAGGATCTGCTTCACAATTAATACTGATGTTCTCCCTGATTTCCTGGCATCAAAAAAACTTTTTTAAATCAGTTATGCGGGTAGCAACACGGTGGAGTAGAAGCAACACAGTGGTTGGGAGGACAGTAGCAACTCAGGGTTGTGGTGGAAGTAACATGGGGCAAGTGGGTGAAAGCATCATAGAGCGCACGAGTAGGGGCGGAGAAAACGAAACGACAAGAGACCGAGAGTAACTTTGATCTGGGAGTAAGAAGCACCTGGAAGAGAAAGGAATGCAGGGGGTAGAAGCACACAAGGGCGAGCGCATCATGGAAGGGTGAGGGGGAAGCCTGCTGGTGAGAGAGAGCCATGTGGAGCGAGGAGGGGGAAGGAGAAACACACTAGGAAAACAACTGGAAAACACATGCACTCTTGTGGATAAGACAAAAGAAAAAAGTATTTCCCTAAAAGTGAGAAGTGGAAGGCTTCAAGTATATTGACCATGCTTCAGGGAAGGGACAAAAACAGGATGGACAAGGCGAGACATTGAATAAGAAGGAGGTAAATAAGAGTGACAGTAAAGGCAACCAATGATATGCAATGGGTGGGCTGAGAGCCATTCTATATTCTTGGTAAGCCCACAATATGTCTTTCGCAACTTGACAGCTGCACTGTCTGGTAGGCTCAACCTCATGAAGTGGCAAACCATGATTAGAACTAAGGCTCACAGTTTTCTACTTTTACTGATTTTCACAAATAAATACAGACAGAAAACAATATTCTCTTTCTGCATTTATTTTAAAAGGTGGGAAAAATGTATTTTTAGTGTTACCTTTGATGCTGTTGGCCATGACTGCTAGTAGACTGTCAAGGAAGTTAAAAAGAGACACATTTTCCAAATACAGCTTGAAACAGTTGCAGATGTGTGATGTACTAAAATGTTAATGCCATAAAAATGTATTGTTAAAGAGTGATGCATTATATGTGGCTTCTTAAAGCACTAAAACGCAACTGCAAGTGTACCTTGATTTGTTAATTAAATGTTGAAATATACTAGTTTCAGTTTAATCTTTTCACATAACACAAACTAAATACGGATACTACTGATACAACGCACAAAAATAAAAATGTACATAAGGAAATGTCCAAAAAACGAAATAATATAAAGCAGAGACCCATACGTAATAACTATGTTTTCCAGTCAACAATTCAGTGGCATAGTTTCGAGGCTGTCTCTCTTCATGGCCTCTCCTTCGACCTCGTGCTTGGACACTTGACCCATCAGTGACCCATCCACAGCAAATCAGATCTGTACACCGCATAATGCTCCCACGAGGCACGTGGTGTCTGAACGACTCTCGCAGCTCCGACCCAAACAGTGAAAGGCTGCATTTGTGAATACAAAGTCTGACTTCGAAGTCTTGTGTCAGCGATCCATCCAAGACACAAGACGTGCCTGAACTAAGAATGGGCCCATTATCATTTTACCATCAAAGTGTTGTGAAGACGGCACACATTGCAAGTTTAAGAAGTTGCAAAGTTTGTCACCTTTGACCAACTTCGTCTACAAAAACGTTTTTGCAGCAATTATTCCTGCTAACTTATTTTTGTAGCCATTCGGCTGCAAAACAAATTGATGTTGTTAAATATGTTGTCGGGACTCGACAGCCAGCACTCGAGAAGCTGTGAACTCCAGACTCCACCAGCTGCACTCAGTCTGATAACTCCCAACTCCAGCAGCAGCACCCTGTCTAATGATCTCCCGACTGCAGCAGCACCCCTCTAATGATCTCCCGACTGCAGCAGCAGCACCCTGTCTAATGAACTCCTAACTCCAGCAGCAGCACCCTGTCTAATGATCTCCCGACTGCAGCAGCACCCCTCTAATGATCTCCCGACTGCAGCAGCAGCACCCTGTCTAATGAACTCCTAACTCCAGCAGCAGCACCCTGTCTAATGATCTCCCGACTGCAGCAGCAGCACCCTGTCGAAAAGGGATAATGTTAGACTCCTCCATCAGCACTGTCTGAGAGCAGTAAACTCTGGACTCTAGCAGCACCCTGTCTAATGAACTCCCAACTCCAGCAGCAGCACCCTGTCTAATGAACTCCCAACTCCAGCATCAGCACCCTGTCTAATGACCAACTCCAGCAGCAGCACCCTGTCTAATGAACTCCTAACTCCAGCAGCAGCACCCTGTCTAATGACCAACTCCAGCAGCAGCACCCTGTCTAATGAACTCCTAACTCCAGCAGCAGCACCCTGTCTAATGACCAACTCCAGCAGCAGCACCCTGTGTAGTGAACTTCTGACTCCAGCAGCAGCACCCTGACTTAAAGGTATGAGGTCAGGGGCACAGCATCAGAACTCTGTGTAACAGTAATGAACTCTCAACTCCAGCATCAGCACCCTGTCTAATGAACTCCTGCCTAATGAACTCCCAACTCCAGCATCAGCACCCTGTCTAATGAACTCCTGTCTAATGAACTCCCAACTCCAGCATCAGCACCCTGTCTAATGAACTCCTGTCTAATGAACTCCTAACTCCAGCAGCAGCACCCTGACTTAAAGGTATGAGGTCAGGGGCACAGCATCAGAACTCTGTGTAACAGTAATGAACTCTCTACTCCAGCATCAGCACCCTGTCTAATGAACTCCTGTCTAATGAACTCCTAACTCCAGCAGCAGCACACTGTCTAATGAACTCCCGACTCCAGCATCAGCACCCTGTTTAATGAACTAGCAGCACCATGTTTCATTAACTCCCAACTCCAGCAGCAGCACCCTGTGTAGTGAACTTCTGACTCTAGCAGCAGCACCCTGACTTAAAGGTATGAGGTCAGGGGGACAGCATCAGCACCCTGTCTAATGAACTCCTGTCTAATGAACTCCTAACTCCAGCAGCAGTACCCACCCTGTCTAATGAACTCCCAACTCCAGCATCCTGTCTAATGATCTCCCGACTCCAGCAGCAGCACCCTGTCTAATGAACTCCCAAATGCGGCATCAGCACCCTGTCTAGTGAACTTCTGACTCCAGCAGCAGCACTCTGACTTAAAGGTATGAGGTCAGGGGTACAGCATCAGAACTCTGTCTAATAGTAATGAACTCTCAACTCCAGAGGCAGCCCCCTGTCTTGAAAGTATATGTTGGGATCCACCAACAGCACCATCTGGACTCCACCAGCCTCGCTCTATTAAAAGCTACTACGTTCAAAGAACTCCATCAGCACACTCTCTAAAAGTGAAGAAATCTGACTTCCACAGAAGTGTTGACCAAGGACAAATTTAAGTTACAGGAGTGTAATCTTGCATAAATTTGGGAATGAGACATTAACCGCTTAACTACAGCACCAAATGCTGAGTTTGTATATTGTGTAATTTTGCGTAATTTCATGTGATTTTTTTCAAACGTTTGCGTAACAACGCAAAAGCAAATGATGTGAATTGTGCACACCCGTATGCGGGCACATGAAGCACAAATGTGACTGCAACATACAACTTAAGAGTAAACTTCACTACCAATATTCTAGCCATTTAGACAAGTATTCCTCCAAAGGGTTTGAGCTGTAGAACATGAAGGGGGCAAACAGTGTTCATGCAAAGGGGGCTGTTAGGTAATTTATCTGTGTTCTCTGTACTATGCATTATGCTGAAAAAAAAGAAGCTCGAACAGGGCTCATTTACAAAACTCAATAGGGTGAAACACGTGCTCAACACACAGGGCGTCGAACCCGCGACCCACAATACATTAACCCGGCACCATTAACCAGCGAAGTTACGTGTAGACTGATATGTCATATCTTTCTGAAAGCTATCTCTATGACAGCGATTCTTTCCAAGCAGACATATAATTGTTTACAATTACAGAGGGTAGTAAATTAAACACATCATTAACAATAAATCTGTCTAAAAGCTGCTTCTAGTGCAGACATGAACAATGGGAACATTCTTCGATGGCAGAATTGAGAAGGAGCAGTGCTAATTTGAAGCATTAGAAGACACATGTCCCCAGAAGGATTGCTGCACATCTACCAGCAGTGATGATGGATAGAGTAGCTCATGAACAACTACAGACAATTTATGGTAATCTCTGCCCATCAAGTTCATAAAGGAATGATTACGCACACATAGAAATAAGTATAGGACGGCCACCTCGCTGTCCACCCACCCTGGTCAAGCAAGAGCTTCCATTTATCTTGTCAAGCCACACACACCAAATTACATATAATTGCTAGCCTCTCATCAGAGGCATTGTGCCATAAAAGCATAGATTGTCACAATTATTTACGGATAAATACTAGCTCTGCCCCTGGCCATGTCTTTCCAAAGAGCGCGTCCAGTCATAATATTCACCATGCACTTTCTAAACACTCTACGACTCCACTATGATTTACAAACAATTCAGACGAGAATTATTTTCAACAGCAAATATAAATTAGAGAGTGTGATAATTCCTTAGATGGAGCGCTCTTTCTACGCCCACATCTGACAGACATACTCACATGAACATTCTCGGACCTCAACACATTCCTCTGCTGCTCTGTCTTTGTGACTGTCTATTAAATTAGCTGGAAATTAGTTTACTGGTGGAACATTTAGCCTCTAAAAAAATCTCAGAAATATCTCATAGCCACTCATAAGATATACAGATATCTGTTGAAATATTTGATGATTTGTTTTTAGATTTACAGGCAATGGTAACCACTACAGACAAAGTCAATACAATGTAATACATTTCTGTGATTTTAATTTTAAACTTTACTAGGTCTCAGTCAAGTATTGTCAAAGAACTGTTGACCATCGCTAATGGACAAGAGCTATGAACATGAGTTGTCTACAAGGTGTCTTCAGGAATGGAGAAAAGTTCCAGCCTCCTAATAATCTAGAGAGCCACCAGCCTCCTAATGATCTAGAGAGCTGTAGTCTGGTGAGCAGGATTAACATTAGCATGCTGACAGGGTGTACCAAGCCTGAGACCTTATGAGCTTCTCAAGAGAGCAAGACTATGGGTCCAATTCCAGAAGCGCATAGAGGGAGGACCAGCACATGCCACAGAGCCTCTTGAATAGCTGATCCACAATAGCTCATTTTTCAAGCACATCCAGTTACTCCAGAAGATAAGTGAACCAAAGCTGAATGGCATGGAAGAAAGACTGGACATCATGGGGCAAAATAGCAAAAGTGAAGAGAGCGTTTTCCTCTCTCTCTCTCTCAACAGGTCAGGCTTGGAGGAAATATGAAGAAGAGTAACAGCTGACCATCGACACACGGGTCATCGGCCTCTAAGAGCATCTGCCTTGCATGGGAATGGCCAATACCATCTGAGGATGAGCAGCCAACAGCATATGCACGACAGCGAGAAGCACAAATGATCTGAATGGCATACCCTTCCAACAGGCATTCAAATCACCAATGTAATGGTAAAAAATGTGCACACAAACAATATCCCGAGGAACGGCAATTAGCAGGCTACTCTCTCCACTTCAGACGAGTATACACGACCAGCTTAGGAATGCAGCAAGCTGCAGACTGCGCCAGCAGAAAGGAAGACTCAATTTCATCACCCAGAAACAGCATTTTGAAACTTCTATGAATTTACATATAAAAACATGCATGCAGGCAGTACTTAATTTTAGCAGGTGCCTGCAGGTGGCTGGAACTGACATTTTTATGGAACAGGATTCATTTTGAATTTTCAGACTTTAACCCACAGTAAGAGAGAGAAAGGCAGAAAAAGGAGAAGAAAGAATTAAATAAAAGATACGGAAACAATGACAAAGAGAAGATGCAGCGAAGAAAAAGAACCTGCCAGAGTGAGACAGGATGTGTCGGGTGGTAGAAGAAAGGGGTATGAGGTGAAGTCAAGACAAGCAGACTTGGCCTTTGGCACACCTCGGAAGGGCTGGCAATAGGCTCATTAGAAAAGCCTGCACTTAAGCTATGTAGAATTAATCACTGCCTCTATCCTATCAACGACCAAGAGTTGTAGGTTCTGAGATCCTACAAAGACCAAGAGACAAGAGCTTGGGGAGGGATGAGCAGATGAGGGTAACTAAGAATGCCCACAAGTCAGCAGCAGGCAGCTGGAATAGGCTGCAAGCAGGGAAAAGCATCGCTGATGATGATCGCCCAAGCACAGGCTGTACACAGACCCCCCTAACAACTGGTGAAAGTCTCCATAATTTGTCTAAGGTACCAGTAGGTTTGCTTGCAACCCATGAAAAGTAGTCAGTGTCTGTAAGTGTACTGCTCACATGGTATAGAAAGAGATGATCTCATATACATTTTAGAAAACGTGAACATACACACTCTTGGGCTATAGAACAAGGCATTTGTTTTTCAATGCCTGTCCCCGGTGAAACCCAAAGAACAGTTTAGCACCGCGCACTGCTTAGGAAGAGGGGCGGTCTACCAGTGTAGTTTTGTGGTCAAAAGAGCTACCTGCCAGTCTAATTGGGGGGGGGGGGGGGAGGAAAGAATCATAATTGGATAACAAGGATGTCACACTTCAAAAATAATCTTAACAAAAATAGGTCCATTTTGATGGGCTTGACTGAAATGACACCAGACTGGAACAAATGCAGCTGAATTCTAAATAGCTAAGTTGGAGACAAACAAAGTAGCCCAAGTGTGGCAGTGACATTTTCTAAGGCCAGTTCTTGACCAAGACAGTACCAGGTGCCCAGTCAAGGCACTGGCAGCAGTGGGCCACAAATTGGATCTACAGGCAGCAAATATTATACAGGCGCCAAAAGATAGACAGTATTATTTTTTGCCAGTACAACAAAAAGGCCTGCACCAGCACCACTTGTTTGATCTTTGGCCAGTCACCTGCCAAGCCAGGTAATCAAAACAGACATAATCAGGTGAGCGCTTGATCAGGCAGGGCTACAGCAACGTAGGAGGAACAATGATTAGTTTTGTATTTTAAAGTGTTATTCAGTTCAAGTTTTCTTTATTTCGGCCAATTAGGCCATAAAAGATAGAATCATACAATATCATATAAAACAGTCACTTTAAATAAAAACAGTTGATAAAATCAATAAAACCAATGTACAATGGGTTACGGACATGGTAAGCAGATGGAATTCATTAAACAGAGCTGTCATTAATTAATTTAGACCTTATCTGCCACATAGCCGTTAAAAATTTTGCAACTGCAAAGACTATGTGCGGAGCAGTGTTCGTTTTCAATATTCTAAACACATGCAGATGACTCCTTATGCCCAGGTTTCTGCATAGCGGAACTAGCCAATATTTTCTTGGTCTATTATAAGCAGGGCAAAAAAACACAATGTGAGTTTCTTCCTCATCATGAATACAACAACCTGGACAGATTTTATCATTCTTTTTTGTCCAGTTATGGGTAAAAATTTTAATAGGGAGGGTCCCTAGCCTCCATTGTATGAACAGTTTTCTAGATAAAATAGGAAAGATAATGTCCATAAAACCTTCAAACTGATAAGAATCCTTGAAGATCAAGAATCGGTCAGTCAGGGTCCCTTTGTTAGGTGCAGAGACCAGGGAAGCAAAACGCTTCTCCCTATATATACCCACGAGGCGTTTGCGAGGAACCCCATGACAGCCTTGCTCAGGAGACTCCCATAATTCAGGGAGTCTCAACCGATAGAGTTCTTTCTTTATAGAGGCTAGCCAGGGGATTTTATCGCAAAGGTTCAAATTCATGACGTGTACAAGCTCTTGTCTGTAATGTGAAAGCTCAGCAGTAGACCAGAGCCTATGCCAGAATCTTAGTGGCATAAGTTCCAGGTCATCTTTTATCGAGGGTAAGCCCATATCTAGTCTTAGGGGAAGGAGGGGTGTACCTCGGGGCAGTGCCAAGAGACGCCGTAAAAAATTATTTTCTACTTTAACAATTCCTGTGCCCACCTTGTGCCCCCAGAGTTCTCCACCATAGGATGCAGCTGCTTTGGCTTGAGACTTGTACATTTCAACAGCCGGGCTAATTGGTTTATAGGTAGAGGAATTTGCCACCTTCAAAATTCCCCCCGACAGTTGAGAAAGCTTTAAGCGACTGGTTGCTACATGAGGTTCCCATGATAGGTTCTCATGCAGCGTTACCCCTAAATACTGAAAGGTTTTTACCCTCTCCAGTGTTACTGAACTCAGGGATGGGTTTGGTCTAGTTTTAGCTGAGGGATTAAATATCATAAACTTGGTCTTCCCTGTGTTTATTTCCAAGCCGTGTTGGCTACAGAAAAGGCCAAAACCATCTAAGATCCGTTGGATCCCCATCGGAGATTTGGACAGCAGGAGGGTATCGTCCGCAAACATGATTGCCGGTACCCTCCTGCCAGCCAGAGACGGGGCATCATTATCATGAACAGTGTTAAGATGTGCAATTACATTATTAACATAGAGGCAGAACAGGGTTGGGGCAAGGACACAGCCCTGTCTGACCCCTCTAAGAAGTGTTATTGGACAGGCCTGTGATGTTATCATTGTTGAGCACCACACCGTGCTTGGTCATGTGATGCGTCACCGCATGGTCAGCCTTACACTATTGCTCAGTATTTTCTTGAAAGAGAACAGCATTGAGAGAAAACTTGATTCAGAGGTCAAGGGTTTCTGGTTACTACTGAGCCCTACGAGACAGCGGCTCATAGTCTCCGTGACACGGGTCCACCAAGATTCTGAGACCCGTAACCAGCATGAATGAAGAAGTCTAGCCTCCCCTGAACAACCTGCAGCCACACACCTTTGAACTGCTGCCATACTAATATTAAGGCAGGATTAGTTACATCATAAAACAGGGCTGCTGGTTCACTGTCTGGCTCTGAGAATGTCACTGTGCTGAGTGTAAAAAGCAATGTAGGATCTAGTCACGGGGGGGGTCCAATATTTGCAATCCCCCAGTATCTTGTGTCAGTTGTGGTGTTTATCACTTGCCCGAAAAACAAACTAAGCAGCTCCCCCACAAGCAGTGAAAGAAGTACACAGCGCAACCTAGCTATAGGGCTCAACTTTCAGGAGGAGGATTAGGGTCACCCAATATTTGATCAGACATAAGGACCCACGTAAAGACGTCCAATACGTCTTGGAAATGTAAGTGTTGGGGTCTTGGGAGTTGGTCCAAGGAAAACATTAGGGGAGATGGAAACAACATGTTTTCGTACCAGCCCATAGAAATATTCATGCACAGGCTTGCAAGTTTAGTTTTCTTCACTCTCCTACCTGCTGCACTTGAAGGGCATTCCATGTTTTTGTGGTAAGCAACCACAGTTTTTTACAGCATGGGTCAAAATGCACTACCACCGGGTGGCAGCCGTGGCAAAGAACTAGACAAAACTACATTGCTGAAGGATAAATGTGACGTAAGCAAATAACACTGTGCATAGTGAGTGGCGAGGACAGTAACTATGCTTGTACGAAGTGTAACAATTAGCATTTTTTTTAAATAATTGTTATTGTGTTTTGTTTTTAAGCTGGATTAGTTTATTTCTAATACAACTGTAGCCAAATTATTCAAATACAGAGCCTATTGGGGCCAGAAGGCATGCCATAGATTTATGAACTGTGCAAGAACAGGGGAATGTCAAGTTCATAAACTCGAAGTCCTTTTTTTTGAAATCAGATTTAATCTAGGGAGCTGACAACAGCAAAGGGCTGTGAGTGCCTTTCATAGTACCGTATACAGTCACCATGTGATCACATCATTTAATAAAAAAGGCATAAACTAACCTAATCAGCGTTAAATTTCCATATGATATGAACAGTGGTGAAACACAGGCCCCTGCAGTCCCGGTAGTGCGGGGAGGGCCCCGAGCTCCACGGGCCCCCTCAGCACAGTACCCTGACCAGAGAGCTCCTGATTACGTTTGGAAGGAGGCCCCTCCATGTACCTTGCAGGGGGGGGCGGCTCAAGTTTTGTTACACCAGTGGATATGAATGAGTTTGAGACCTTTAACCCCTTGAGTGCCCCGCCCTTTCCCCCTCCTGTGCCGGCCCTTTCATTAGCGGGCGGGGTCCATGACGAGATAGTCTCGTCATGGGCACAGCGCAACCGCGCTCCATGACGAGACTATCTCGTCATGGGCACAGAAGGGGTTAAAGAGAGGAAGGGCTGGAACAGTACAACATGTCTAACATGCATATTTACTCAAAAGGGAACAGTGTGGCGTGTAAACATCGAAGCCTTGCCTTGGCAGACACATATGAGCCTTGGAGGAATGTCCTCTCTAGGATTCCACTGCTTACATTGCTCTTCTCCGGAAAAACAGATCATTCCGAGAGATTACAACGCTCTTAATCTCCAAATCCACTTCAAGAGGACGCGCTGCTCTGCTCACTCCTCGCCTGCCTCGCGAGAGCTGCCTGAATCCGAGCGGTTGCAGCCACCGAAGAGCAGCGCGACAGCACCTTGAAGTCAAGGAAAGACTAGCCAGCGCATCGGCCGTAGAACCTGTGGTGTGAGAGAGAACCCTGGACTTGACTTCACCCAGGACTTGAAGGCCAACGGGCTGGTGAGCGCCACACTGGGGGCTGAAAAGATCAGCTGTTTGGTTGTGACCCAAAGCCACCAACACACCAAACCATAAGGGACAGAACGGAAGCCAGAGCCGGACTGGGAGCCCAAAGCAGCCCTGGCAATTTAAGACCAGCCCCCATATGGTGCATAGCGAGCAAGCTAGTCTGACCACTACAAAGGGTCTTAGGGGGGTTCTCCCCAAAACAACATTTTAGGGAAAAATGATGCATTCTATGACACATTTTTCATCATATATTCAATCGTATTTGTATTTAAAGCATAGTAAATGATGACCTTACATTGCACCAGGATACAACAATCTTTATTGGGGCTCTAGAATGATTACCCCCCATCATCCATCAACAGTGCCTCTCATCTCTCCATAGCCCCTCTCTCACATGAATTTCATTTGTTTTATAGAGCCTCTCATACCAGTGTTGGGTGTCAGACAATTTTACATCACACAAAAACAGACAATGAATCATACAAGTGTAAATCAATGTATTGAAAATGCTGCATAAGGCAAAGGGAACTACAAGGTGTAGATTCACATAGCATCCATACTGGTAGGCATTTTTTAAGAGTCCTTGGTCTCGGAAATCAAAAACTCAGGATTCAGAATGTAATACAGTGGTTAGGGTTGACTTTACTAATAAGAATGTATTCCTACCCAAGCAAACCCTTTTCACTAAAATTAGGATAATGAAAGACTGGGGGGAAAAAAACATAACTTTAGAACCTCGATAAGGATTGTAGTTTAAGAAACGTACAGTGACAAAGGGATCTTTGTGACAAAAGCAGTAACCCACTGAGCTATGCAGGAACAGGGGTGGGAGCTATGCACATAAAATTCTGTTCTGTGATCAGCACAGTACACATTCTGTACAGCAGGCATTTTAACCCTCTGTGCTACCTCAGATGAGTCAAAACTGCTAAGCAAAACTCGAATCTCTCCCCAGCAGGTACATTAATCACCAGAGTTATCTTGGCACTTTTATTGTTGCCTGAAAACTGTTGGATATGCAAGGTACTCGCTGTACTTTTAAAACTGCTGCACTGCTACAAAACCGTGCCCCCAGTAAGAAAAACGTCCCCCCACCCCATTCTACCATCCTACCAGGAAATCTCCCGATGCCCAGTACAGCCAGTCCGGCCTTGACAGAAGCTAGGACCCAAAACACCGGCCCGTGTCATGTATGCTTCACTCTCTCCAATGGAGCACAATGTTACAAAATAATGAAAGAAGACAAGGGCACTCAAAGGGGGCACTTCATGATTTTGGAAAGTCTGAATAAGACCCTAGTAAATAGTGCCTTGTGCATCTCGAGGGACAGACTGGAGTCTGACCACTTCAAGGATGTGTGATCATGATAAACTAGCAGGTTCCTGTAAAAGACAAACAGCAGCTGCGGCTGCTGTTCATACCGCACTCCTGTGTGGCTATAAATGCTAAACTCACAGGGAGCTTGCCCATACTTAGCTTTTCTGAGCAAACGCTGAGACGATTTCAGTGTGTTTACACATCCTCCCCCTTTCCGGAGTGCGGACACCACAGGGTCTTACCTCTGTGGGAAATGCCAGGGCCTAGCAGCGTCCTCCCATGGCCGCCACCCTTCATGGGGCGCCTTGCACCGGAGATGGTGCCTGCGAGCAGGGAGCCTCCGGCCCACGTTGGCACAGGTGCGCGAAGCTCCAGCCGACTCTCTTACAAGCCAGGCCTCCGTGGGAAGAGGGACTCAAGACCCCTGGATCCAGACCCTCCTGTGCGCGCGCCTCTGAAGCGCGCTCCCGCCCGCAGCCTCAGTGTCCCAGGTCTTCACCTTTCCTCTCTTGAGAGCAGGCAGGCTGGCTGTGCCGGCAAATTTGATTAATGCGTAAGCCGAGTCACGCAAATTACCTTAATGAAACGGCGGGCTTGATGGCGACGGAGCTCAAGTATCCACTCAGCTAATGACGGGAGCGATACCTTGACAGCTCTGCTGGACGTGTCCGAGCAGGCAGCCGTCGGTCACCCACCGGCCGCGGCGCGCGCTGGCGCCAGGGAACGCCCACGTGACTCTGGTGTTTGCCGTTTTAGAAGGTTGCAGAGCCCTGCAACTGGTGTGGTAGATCCACATGTGTAGGTAGAGCTATGAAGCACACAACCTAGGTGAGCAGTGGGTCTGTCATGATATGCTATGTTAAGGATTTATATAGCGCGCTCATCACCGCAGGGGTATCCAGGCGCTGGGCTGGCTTTAATGTGCTACCGCATGGAAGCTGCATTTACGCATGCCTTTGTGTTGCCACATAAAGACAGCCCTCGAGGCCTTGCCCATGTTTGTTTCGCTTTAAGGAGTTGGATTGTGTGCCCTGACATGTGTGTCTAGGTGTGATTGTGTGTATGTACGTGTGTGTGTGTGACTTGCACACAGTTCCTGACTGAAACATTCACAATGTTTGCGGTAGTGAAACAAAATATATATTGCGTTCTGTACACAATGCATTTTTGCGCTAATGAATATTATGTGTGATAAGTCAGTGTACTTTTGAAGTGCAAAATAGTAGCACATGCATTGCAAAGCAAACACTCAAAGGAGGTGGAATGAAACATCAAAGTGCCAATAGAATGAGGTGAGACAGACCCGGTGAGACAGACCCATTCCTGTGGGCGGAGCGAAAGCCAACTTTAAGGAATTGGTAACAATAGGTACCCAGACGGATGTGTCCTCAAGCCAGACCTAACATCAGTTCTCCCAGAGAACTTTGCTGTCAAGCATGGCCTAATGCAACACGCTAACAGTTGGCTTACACCGATCTCCTGCCCGAGATGGCTTTAGTTATGTTGCTGCTTGAAAAGGGGGCGACCTGAATTAAATGAAGAAGCGCAGTTCTGGAGCCGTGAAAGCGGCCTGCTTAACTAACACCAAAAGAACATAAGTGTTATGCCTTGAAAAGTAGTTGAGAAATCCGCAGCCCTGCTGTTTTTGCTATTAACCATTTCTGTCTGTTCTTTGCACCTTCTGCCTTAGCAACAGTCGAGTCATTTACAGATACTCAAAAGCAATCATTTCTCACCAGTAAACAGTTGCGCGAAGCGAACCTAACACAATATATTAACCACGTGGCGCGTTAACAAATGTCGATAGATGGACAAGACGGTTTTTAATGCACACAGTCGGTGGAACTCGGACCAGTCAATGTACATTGCGAAGAAGTATTGGCCAAGATGGCGGGTCTTTGGAAGGCGTGCTGATAAATCCGCTTTCCAAGTACCTGCGCTGCCCCTCACACAAGGCCGCGCCATCGAGTGAGAAGGCTGGCGCGGTGCCAGCTCCGGCCCCCCCTGCAAGCCCTGTCTGCGAGGGTTTCCTCCAGGTACGACAATGTCAACAGCAAGATGTTCCCAGCAATAAAATGGAGGCCACACAATGCACGCGGCGGCTTAACGTTCGAAGCACACAGCCCCCAGCCCCCTTGCAGGCACGGGCTGATAAAAACCTGGGGCTCCTTTGTGAGGAACAAAGGCTCGCAGCTCAATTTGTCCGGGCCACTCGGAGAGGTAGGAAGAACAGCGCGCTCGGGGCAGCGCGGAAATAACGGCGGATGCGATATTCTTTCCAAGAAGGCAAGCTTGTAGTAAAATCTGGTACTACATCAAAGGGCTGTGGTGTCACTGAAAAGGCAGACACCCCGCGGCTGATAAACAATTATGAGCAATCCTGTTAAACACTGGGAACCACTGAGGCAAAGTAAGCGGATTTTCCACATCAGATAGGACACATTCCAGCTGAGGTATGGGGAGAAAAAACTGCCTCCAACAGCTGCCAGCAACCCACACCTTAATTCGCGACTACATAAACTACCTCCTGGAGAAGCACGAATTATATTAGAAAGAGCTCTCTAGGCGCTACCATAGTCATGCTGCGTAAATGCTGTGCATGGACTGCAGCTGGGGTTCATAATATGCAAAAGTAAGGTCCCTAAACTCCACCATGGAACACACAAAACCCCGCGTTTGCTGAAACTGAAAAGGTCCTCTATGACGTCTGCCACTCACTGAGGTGGGGACGAGCTCTCTGGCTGCTGGGCGGCAGTGCTGTATAGTTCGCTTTTTATGTGGGATGCAGCCCCATTGCTTCTCTAACACAGAAAAAAGTTCAGTGGGAAATTGGAAATACATAATTAGGTTATAGGATGAATACATTAGAGTTCACCTTCAAAGGATGCTCATTTCGGCAGGTATGCAACTCAACAGAATGTGATCTCAAGTCCCAAACTTACAAGATGTTTCCGCACTGACTAGAGTGACATGTGCCCCACACACCATGTGCACACAAGCAACCTCTGCTGCTTGCAGGAGCAACTAGCTCTACCGTGGCCTTGCAATCTCACTAGCATTAAGAACAAGCACTGGCAACGCCAATAGTTCTGACATTAGCTTATGGTCTTTGTGCTTTGTCAATGTTGGTTTGGTTTGTCTTGGATTTTGCTAAACGTTAGTGTTGGGAATACTGCTGGGACCAAGATGATAATGTTTTTGTCTCAAAAAGCATATAGTGCCACAGCAGTCACTGCACTGAAGTGAACTACTTTGTGTGTGGAGGTGCTTCTTGTGAAGGAGGGGGTTGCTACTCAAGTTGAAGTTAACTAACGAAGTGGGGTGACCGATTGCCCCATTCTTTTTGGTGTAGGGGCAGAAGCAAAGTGTGAATGGCACAATAGCAGACCAATGGATAAAGTGGTCTGGCACAAGGCGCCTATTAACATATTAAACATTTAATTTTGGAAAAACCAAAAGGTCAGGCATCAAAAGTGATAGTAGGGGGACAGGACTAGGCCTCGCTGATGTGAATCTTAACACTGGTTATGCATAAAGGAGACCCTTGCCAGCTAGCAGTTTTCACAGCATCTCACTGAGCTGGTCGGTCAATAGCTGGGATGCATCAAGCATGGTGAGTGGATCTGTATACAAATAGTGGGATTCAAGAGTGATGTATAGTTGCCTTTTCAATGGCGGCTGCGAAGGAGTTGAATATAAGAAGTGTACCAGTGGATACCACATGAATGCACCTCATTTAAAGGCCCCACCCAGGAGGGCAGAAGCAAGCAGCATTTAAGAAATTGTAGAAAGGCGGCGTCCAAACACAAACAGAAAGCCCATCGTGGGTGAGAACAGACAGTAACCAAGCTCAGAGCCCGAACAGAGGTGCACGCTCCGACGTGTGGGCTCAGGGGATCAGGCGATGCGTTAAACTCCTGAGCCCTGCATTATTCAAATAAAGTTGGGAGCACTTTGAAGCTTTCTGAGAGGGGCTAATACAAGCTTCCTTCATTCAGTAGAGCCAGCACCTATCGCAATGATCCCTTTTATCTATCACGCCTGCAGCAGGATGAATAGTGAAGGCTCTAGGTAGAGTTAATCGTGAACTTTAACTTCCACCACAACGCTTATCCCTCCAGTGAGTCTGATACTTGATACAGAAGTTCCAGTCACAGAGCAACATATGGGTAAAAACATGAATGGAAAAGCTGCAACAGGAGAATGACTATTAGTGGTACATCAGATCCAGTGAAACGCGACAAGTCCTTTGCGCAGCTACACTGAGAAATGCGCTTAATGCTAAGATAGACTCCCCACCAATGGCCAGATCACGGATCTGCAGGAATCCAAACTTGTCGGTCCACATTGCGGCCCCAGCCTCTATTTCTGTGCCATATGAGAAACTGCAGAAATCAGACAGGCGCCACGCTTCTTGTTTCACCGCCCACACCTGAACAGCGGTGGGAAAAATGCAAACTCAAAACATCCGACCTAGCCGGGTGGAGGCGGCGGCCACAGATGTTACCTGTAGATGAGGACAGCTGCCAACGCAGGATTTAATAAGAGCAATGGGTTAATTACTGTTCGCTGACAGTGGCAGGCCGCCCACGCCTGCTTGGCCTATCTACACCAGGCACACATTACTGTCGTTGCAGGTTCCAACGCTAATTAATAGTTACGGCAGAGTTGGCGATGTCTTTCACATGAATAGATATCTGGGACAGTGAGCGTGCATGTTCCATGAACTTTCAGCATCTTTTCTTGCGCAGACGAGGGCCTCATGCGCAGTGCTTCGTCTCCTTCCACCTCGCCGCTTATCCCCGCATTAATCTCTGGCCTTAAAAAGTTCCCCACCCTCTTCACGTAGCATGCATCAGCAGACAGGGCTCGTAAAAAGCACTTCAAACAAAGATGAAGTGTGCTTTTAAATCATTTCAGCATATTGTGAAGTTTCCTTACCTTGTGACTCAAAAACGTACAGGGAGAATAGGGGGGCTGGGGCCTGTCCAAACGTCCAGGGAAACATGCACAACAAAAGTGCTTTATGGTCTGTTTTGTATCCAGATGAAAGTGGAGCTGTCAAACATTGCAAATGGAAAGCAACTCAGACAACTCTTGCAAATGCATAGGACAACTGGAATTATGAGGCAAAAGACCACCAAATTTTGCTGCAGGGTCGACTTCAATTATGCGGCAAGAAATGGAAATTGATGGAGCATAATGCGGCACTTTTTTGTATTACTTCATTATTTTGACATTTTTACACATGGTAATACTGTCAGGCAGGAATTTCACCTTCATAGTACCAGTTTACTAACCAAATACAGAAATAAACAACTGGAAGATAACCTGTCAACCTTTGCAAAGGGCTTTCTACGGCTCGCAAACACATGTTGAGTGTTTTTAGTAAGTTTTAAACTGTTTGAGCAAGAAACAACATTTTTTAATTAAGATTAGCACACCATGCAGCAGAAGATGGTTTATATGGCAAATGTGGCATATCAATAATTATGCGAAAAAAGCACTAGCCACAGAATAGCATAATTCCAGTGGCCCTGCAAATACAACACTGCCAGCAAGACATACCAATCACTACCCGTCATACAGCATCACACCTCTGAGTCCTCATTACAAGTGCGGAGTAATTCCCAGTTGCTCCACTAACTCTAGTCAATGTCCCAATCAGGAATTCCAAGAGGCCAGGAATACAGCACAGAACATTTCCTGTATGCCGAAAATAGGCAATTACCACAGGAATCAGTTGCAGTAACACCAAAGAGAAGCTCCTTTACAATGACAGTTAATGCTCCTACCAAACTGTGAAAGTATTTTAGTGACAGTGAAACAACTATACCACCTTCGTTATTTATTAAGTAGCTTTTATGGCCATACCAGTAGATGGCACCAGAAGCCATGTTTTATGTTTCCTTGAAGCACATTTTTAGCATTTAGAAAGAGGTCTTATGGCACCTGGCAAAACTGGAAGAAGCACACATTGGGCCCCGCATTAACTTTTGGCACCAGGTCTTGTAAAAAAACTTCAGAGGAGCCCACCCAGGACAGCCAAAAGCGGCTGCAGTGGCACATTAAAGGTTGGAACCTGGTATGTCTGCACCCATGAAAATGTTTTAATCCAAAAGAGAAGCTCCTTTACAATGACAGTTAATGCTCATACCAAACTGTGAAAGTGTTTTAGTGGCAGTGAAACAACTATACCAGCCTGTTAATATATTATAATACTGCAATCCTGTAGTGACGTACTGATATCAGCCGAAGACTCATTCCACAGAGAATTGTTCATATCATTTGGTTAACGTAAGTGAAGTCTTTACACTTCTATGCCAGTAACCAGTGCTTGAAATGGAAAAATAGAAGTGCAGGTACTCTATCACAGAGTACCTGCTTGTTTCTGAGAAGTGCCAGTACTCTCCAATTAAAAGTATCACCTCACGCTTGAGAAGTGCAGGTACTCTCCTTCTCAAAATAAAAAAGTGCCGGGACTCAGTGCATGACAGTACCGGGCCACTTAAAGCACTGCTAGTAACTGGATCCAGTAGAAATGACAATAGCAGTTGTTACGGTAGTAAAAGCCAGTTACACTAGGCATGCCATTCTTTGAAAGTGGCAACACAAGTTAAGTGACCATGCTGACGCCCTGTTGAAGTATCCATAAAAGCTTAATAAGGTGCAGAAGGGCCAATATCACTGATTCAAATCCAGTGGACCTGTCTACACCTTGCCCACACCACCCTATCAAAGTGCTGTAGTCCGATAAAAGTGCCCGCACTCGTGTATTCAGGTCTGATGTCAAGCAGAAGCAGCCATACCAAACTCATGGGCAGGATTCCAGAACAAGAGGACATTTCATAAAAATAAAGTACCGGAGCCCAGTACTGAAGCACAAACAATCCTATTGAAATGCTTCTGCCCAGTAGAAATGTCAATAATATGCCAATAACGTGCTGAAGTCCAGTGCAACTGATCAGGTCATTCGACTCAAGTGCATCCAGTAGAAGCGCCCACACACTTGTAGTTTGTGCCATTCTGCTGAAGTGCTGGGGTGCAACAGAAATGCAAAACCATTCTAGAGAAGCAAGGCATTCATGTGCCCATGGTGTGATGTTTCAGACGCGGGACCGGCACAGGCCGAGGCCCTCATTACAAGGCCTATGCAATCCGGGGAGGCCGTTGCACACACAGTGAATACCACATCATTCTGGCGGGACTTGAGGCCATGAGTGTTTTCAACTGACTGGATCAGGTTTTGGTCTGATTTTTATCACATTATGACAGACCTGCCAACTCACACGGTGCCACCGTGTGTCACACGAATTAGGTTCCTTTCACACAGTCACCAGGGGAAAAAGCCAAAATCCTGGGTTGGCAGGCACGGTGAGCTGAAAACCACTGCATATACGCAGCCGTAAGCATCCCTTGTACAATAAGAGGTTTGAAAACATCCCAGGGCATCAGCCACAGCTAGTGGCGTAGGAAGGGGGGTGTGGTGGGTGCGGGCCACCCCGGGTGTCATCACTGAGGGGGGTGACAAAATGGCAAAAATGTGTTTTAAATATATTTTTGCCATTTTGTCAAACCGGGGGTGACAAGAAATTTTCTGCACCGGGTACCACCTGACCTTGCTACGCCACTGGCCCCTTTTTGGGGGGGGGAGGGGCGATGGGCTTGGTGGAGGGGAGAGTGCCTCTTAGGTAGCTCTCTGCACGAAGCCACGCCCCCTCAAAGACTCAGCCCCTCCTCACACTATGAACATTATTTATAGGTCTGCAGGTGTTTTGATACAAAGGGATGCTGAATATTGGTAATGCTGTTCTTGGAGGGCTCCCAGCGCCGCCCGAATGAAAGGCTTGCAGTCCTGCCGCGACACGTCTGCACTTTAACATGAAAGGCGCTGAGGCCCCTTTAAACACCAGAAGTGCTGCTGCTGGGACTGGGATCGGATCAGTGCACTCAAGGCCCAGCTCTCAGCAAGAATTTGGCCTGCGCTCAAACCCTTTGATTTGTTTCCTTTCAGAAAAGTTCCAAGCCACAGCATGTCTGTCTTTCGAGCCCAAAATGCAATCTTTAGTGCAAAACACGAGGCCCTGCTTTACCTGCATAGCCCTTCCTTCCCCGGCCTCTGCACCCAACTTTTCTAATGACTTAAGAGTGCCTTTAAAAAAAGATCACCAGAGGCATTGGCAAACCGTACAAGTTAAAACATAAATCCAGAGAATGCTTGCACCTCCGATCGTTTAACAGGCACTTTTGTGGATTTTGTTTTGAGTTACACTTTCCTAGCCATCTGCAGAGCAATGCACACGAAGGTCTAACTCTGCCTTCACACAACCAGCGGCTGTTCTCTTCTCACAAGCAGGATGCGAAGGCTGACTGTGGACATCGAAGCCTCCTTGGAAATCAGAAACAGCTGTGTAGACAAAGCTGAGGAGGGCATCTCTTATTGAGATAATGTAGGCTGCTGACTGGCAGGACCTGTGAAGGTGCTGACAGATTTCGATCAGCCCCCACCAAGACTGACAGCCGACCTTTGCGGCCACAGTGAGCAGGGCCCCTATAAGGCTCTTATGTACCCTACGGCAGGGGGTTCCAACGTAAGTCCAGGAGGGCCCAAACTATGGCCCGTTTTAGGATATCCTTTACACACAATGCAACTATATGCAAAGAAGTAACATAGTTAATGCTGAAAATCTGACACGGATGTGGTGCTTTTGGGCCTACGCTGAACACCCCTGTTCTGGGGCAAGTGATGGTCTGTGCCAGCCAATCCCCTCTGCTTCCTATTCAGTCTCTCCCTGCCTGCTATGAGAAATGTGGTAGTCTTGCCTTAACCGAGCAATAACGCCATTTGTACCAGAGCGCCTCCAAACCGCCCAAGACAAGACGCTGCAAAGCGTGCAGTAGGGCAAAGATGTAAACAAATGATTTTTGTACCATTTCTGATGCTTGCATTGTTGTGGGTGGGCCCCAATTATTACGGGCAAGTCATGTAAGGAATCTAATCTGCTTAGTTCTTATTGTGTTTACATGTAAGTAATCTGAGGCAAAATCAACGTTCTCTGTGCAGAGGAAACATAACTAGTGCAAAATCAATTCGCTCCATTTTTTTAAATAAACAAAAGCTTAATAGCGTATGAAAGTTACCCATGGATTGGATGTTGTGATTTGTTTAAAACTTGTATATTATATCATCAACAAGACATAAATGTTTCATATATTGTTAAAAAAAAAAATCAACGTTTTCCTCCAATGTATTTGGTCTCAATTTATGTACCAGCAAGCAGTAAGCAACCTGGCTTTAAGAATGTAAGATTTTTTATTTGGCAACTTGCAAACGCCCCACAGAATAGGTTCAGTGCAGGAGCGCTCGAGGCCTCGCAGGTGCCTCTGAAGGCCGCAATGAGCTGTCGTTGCAGTTTCAGACAATATCTGAAATGACCCCCCCTGGGCCTGGACTCAGACCCGAGCGATCAGTGACCCTGAACAGCCAAGGTTATCTTTTTCTCTCTGTACTTTTCTGTTTTCTTTCCAAAGGATTAACTCCTAACTGAGGGCTTACCACATTCTTTTTCCTAATACCACCAAGCGCTTGACAAAAATCAATGGGACACATTTCACTCCATTGGGTCACAGAAAGTCAATAGGGAAAGATGTTGCGTCAGTCGCCGAGGACGGCCATGCTTGAAAACCTGGACAAAGTGCCCCAGCTAAATCACAGGCATTAAGGCATGAATGATGGCTCGGCGCGCGAGGCCTTCAGAGAAACCGTGCATGAAGCGAGCTTTTGTTCCCAAATATTGGCTGACACATGTCATTTTAAACATACACAGAAACCTTAACAGACCACACAGAGTAATCTTGCGCCTCTTTGAAGGGAAGGAAACAGCATTCTCTAGATCATGTATTCTTCACTGGTCTCAGGTCTGCAATTTCTGAGAGAGTGTGAATACAATAGTATGACCAGAGCCCCTGCAATTATGCGTCTGGAGAGGGCCAAAATTATGCAGCAGCGTTGAGTAAATTATACTGCAAGGAAAAGCAAATTATGTGACATGATGCAGCACATTTTGTAACAGTATTACTTCATTATTTCATCATTCTTAAACTTGTTAACACTGGGCATTGGTTGCACCTCATTACTACCAGTTTAACACCCAAATATAGCAGTAAGCAACAGAAAGGTGACCAGCTCAGCTTTGTAAAGGGGCTTCCACTGCACAGCAACATGTTTCGTTGCATTTCTAGTAACTTTTGAAGCATTTGAGCAAGAAAATCTGCAGAATATGCGCCAAATGAAGGATTATGTGGCAAATGCGGCAATTCTATAATTATGCAAGAATCGCTGTGGTCGCTCAATCACATAATTCCAGCTGGCCCTGAGTATGACACAAAGTATACTGTGTATATTGTGTATGCTGTATACTGTGTATACAATATAATATGACATAACATGATGCATAATATAGGGTAGGGTTGAAATCGCATCATTCTTGTTTTAATAGTACAACTTCCACTCCCCTCTACCTTCCTGGACCTCGTGGAAGCCTCTTGTAATCTGTACATTGCCGGCTAGAAATTTGTGGAGCATCGGTTTGCCCAAGACAAAACAGAGCATCAAGGGTTTAAGCTGGTACTTGGCCTCGAGACCACTGCGTCACTAAATGCGACTCCCACCCCTCATTAAAATTGCAATACATGTATCAGTAAGCCCCTCCCCTCCCCAGGCGACTCACCACAGCATTGTTCCCCTCAGAGGACCCCTTTCAGTTAATTTACATAAGCTGAAGTGCAGCACACTTTGATCAAAAGAAGTGGGTTTTGGTAATGCTTACTGAATTTACCAAACAGGAAAGCATATTGAGAATGTATTATCTGTGGAAAATAGAGGAAGATATGGGTCGCCTTGATTAATGTTGACCGATACGGGCGCTATTTTCCTTCCCGTGCCCTGTCAAAGCTGACTTTGTGCCAGCAGTGATTAGCTCAGGAAGGGTTGGTTCCCAGCACCCACACATTTGCACACGTTGATAGCTATATCTTGCTGTGTACACTGGGACCTCGAACCGTTCACTTTTTCATAATGAAGGGCAAACGTCTCTGTTTACTTACAAAAGCACTCAAACATTGGTCTTCCTGGCGCCCGAGTACGGCTTTGGAATATTCAGCAAACTTTGGCTATTTTTCAACGCTCTCTTTTTGCATAAACAGCGGCATGAACAATAAACACCTTCCAAAGCTTTATCTGACACATTTTTCTGACCTACTTATTGTTGGCTTTAGGATTCTGGCCCTTCACCACTGCTAAAGTGCATGTGCTCTCTCCCCTAAAACTTGGTATGTTTGGCATAATTAACTTACTTGTAAGCCCCTTGTAAAGTGGTATCCCATGTACCCAGGCCTATAAATTAAATGCAACTTTTGGGCCTGCTGCACTACTTGTATCCTTTTAGCCCCGTCTCAGACCTGCCACAGCAGGGCCTGCGTGCGCAGTTTACTGCCACTTTAACTTGGCATTTAAAACTACTTTCCTGACATTAAACCCCCCTTTTACTACATATTGGTCACTCCCAAAGGTAGGCCCTAGGTAGCACTATGTGCAGGGTGCTGGTTAAGTAAAAGGTAGTACATGCGCCTGTATTGTGTGGCATGTCCTGTCAGTGACACACAGCCTAGTTTGTTTCTCAGTGCTGTGAGGGCTACTCCTCTCATAGGCTAGTATTAGGAGTTTCCATATATATTTTTAAGTGCTAATTCCTGATCTGAAAGGAGTAACGTTGCCATGTTTGGTATGCTTAGAATAGTAGTGATAAACACTGCTTACTGGGGTATTTGGATTTTACATTGCTATTTTAGAAATGCCAGTTTTAGAAAGTGGGCATTTCCTTGTGCATATAACTTTGATGTTTTGCAGCCTGACTCCAATCCACTTCTAGGTAATGATGACAGCTACACTTTGTGCACACTCCCCAGACTGCCAACACACAGGAAGGCCTGTGTGTGACATGACAGGCATCTGCATCCTTCTGCATACTGAGAGTCTTCCTCGGCTGGGAGAGAGTGAAGCGGGTGCACTTACTTTTGTATAGTCTGTGTCCTGCCTTCACACAAAGGGCTGATGTGCCCTCTACTGATGTCTGGCACGAGGACTGGGTTGAAATGTGTTTGTGTTACAATTGAAAGTTGCCCCTAGAAACTATAAGTACAGCGGTCCTGACCCCATGATTTTAGAGCACTTGTGGAACTGGGACTGAACCTCCGTCAGAAGTACTGCAACGCCGCACAAAGGACTGCACTTCTGCTTTTGCCCTGCTGTCTGCTATCTGCTGGGTGGGCTAAAGGGCTCACTGGATTGTTGTTCTGTTTGCTGCCCTGCTGCCAGCTCCTCCATGATTCTAGTTTGCCAGAGGACAGCTGTTGACTAGGAGGAACCGCAATCAGGACTACCTGCCATACATGCTGGCCTGATACTTGCTAGACCCATCTGTGCACCACACTTAGTGTTCTACAGGGGCTGGCTGGAGGACCCCTGCTTCCTCAGAGTCCCTGTGCCAGCGGGGTTCTGAGGTTGACATCTCTTATCTCTGTAAAATAGCGCACGAAGAACGCTTCACATTTCCACTTCACTTTATGTCTGTAGCTCGTGGTGTGCGCTCCACTTTCTGGCAGCTTGCACATAAGGAGAGCTTCTGTTCGGTAGGCCAGCATGGGGGTGAGTGCTGGTTGCCGCTCCTGGGTTCGGCAAGTATGGCGTGGTGAGTGAAAGTGCCCTTGCAGATAGACTTGCTGCCCCAGTTATCTGGGTGAACCTTCTAGGAAATGAGGAAGAACGCTGACCCCCGTGCTGCTGAGGAAATCCAGCTTTGATTGCCCACACAGCCGTAGGAGCCACACCTGCCTCCCTTCCTGAGGAACGGATCGCAGCACATTTGCAGGGCTCCCTTGAGTCAATCGCAATGCCTGCCAACTTAGGGTCAGCTCCACCCAAAGGGAAACGCAGTACGCGCCAAGTACAGCAAGGCTGGGAACGACAGAGGCAAGCAACATTCTGGAGGTCTCCCTGACGAAATCTTCAGTGTGTGGGTGTTGCTCCATGCCCTGCTGGGGTAGCCTCATTCCCGTCCTAGAAGTGGCTGCATATGTAGAAATGACCATATTCACAGCAATAGGCCTGCAGGTACTGCTATGCCTGATATATGCCACATGAAGTGTAATAGGAGCACAGGTACTCCCTGCCCTATGGTTCACAAATGATTCATGTGTTTTGTTACTGAATGACCATTACTGATATGCTTATGGTAATTTATATGCTACAGTGATGCTTGGTGATTTAGCTATTTTTATTTGGCCATACTGCTATGCTTCATGCCCTGATGCTATGGATGTTGTTTTGATTCTTGCACTGACAGGACAACGAATACTGTTAAAGGGGTTGCATAGAGGAGATGTTCATGTGTTCTTATTTTTAACCTGTTGCATTTCATGCCATGGTATTTCCCAAGGTATGTCGGTTTGCCTTGCAATGTCACGATAATGAGTACTATTTCAGGATTTGTATGGAATCCACAGTATTTATGATTCATGTCATTTTGGTCTATGTTTTATTTACAATATATGATATATTTTTATATCATCCTATGTGGAGGTTCTTTTGTGCTGTACTTATTGTGTTACTGGTGCAAGTGTGTTGCGCAAATGCTTTATACATTGCCTCTGCAGATAAGCCTGACTGCTCTGTGCCAAGCTACCAGGGAGTAAGCACAGGCTACCTTTGATGTGTAACTTACTTGCCCTGATTAGCGTGGTGGGTTCTGCCTGGCTTAGGTGCATCTCCCAGCCAACCAGAAATCCCATTTCTAGCACAGTGCTGTGAAGTTCCCATGAGTAGAAGTCAATACAATCCAGTTCCTAAGGATAGAAGTCACTGAAGTGCAGTTCTCATAGAAAGAAGAGAATACAATCGAGTTCACATGGATAGAAGTCAGTGCAGTGCAATTTCTATGGACAGAACTCAGTGCCGTGCAGTTCCCTTAGATAGAAATTAATACAATCTAGCATTCCCAAGAATAGAAGTCAGAGCAGTTCCCATGGATAGAAGTGAATACAATCTAGTTTCCATGGATAGAAGTCAGAATAGTGCAGCTCTCTTAGGTAGAAGTGGCAAAAATGTAGTTCCTTTGGATAGAAGTCACTGAAATGTAGTTCCCATGGATAGAAGTGAATAAATCTAGTTCACATGGACAGAAGTCAACGCAGCGCAGTTCCTATGGACAGAAGTCAACACAGCGCAGTTCCTATGGACAGAAGCCAGCGCAGCGCAGTTCCTATGGACAGAAGTCAACGCAGCGCAGTTCCTATGGACAGAAGCCAACGCAGCGCAGTTCCTATGGACAGAAGCCAGCGCAGCGCAGTTCCTATGGACAGAAGCCAATGCAGCGCAGTTCCTATGGACAGAAGCCAGCGCAGTTCCTATGGACAGAAGTCAACGCAGCGCAGCTCCTATGGACAGAAGCCAACGCAGCGCAGTTCCTATGGACAGAAGCCAACGCAGCGCAGTTCCTATGGACAGAAGCCAACGCAGCGCAGTTCCTATGGACAGAAGCCAACGCAGTGCAGTTCCTATGGACAGAAGCCAACGCAGCGCAGTTCCTATGGACAGAACTTTAGTGCAGTGAAGTTACCTTAGGTAGAATTGATTACAATCTAGCATTTTCCAAGGATAGAAGTCAGCGCAGTGCAGTTTCCATGGATAGACGTGAGTTCAATCTAGTTCCCATGGAGAGAACTCAGTGCAGTGCAATTCACAAGGACAGAAGTCAGAACAGTGCTGTTCCAATCGAAGCCATATTAATGCTCCAAGGCACCGAGAGCGCTTCATGTCAGCATGCAGAGTTGGGAGACTGTCCCTGACTGTTTTTCTGTTTTCGTCACTCTAGGACTCAATGCAGAGTTTTTTGGCGGATCTTTTGTTCGAAATCAACATGTGGGTCCTTGTGAACAGAAGGTTCACTAAACGTTAGCAGGTTATGGATGACATTCACACTTTCTCATGCTAGCCATTGTATGGATGTGTAGTTGTAGTGCACAACGTTTCTGATGTGTTCCATTCCGACAGTCATTCGCTCCTCAGTGTACAGTTTTCTCATGCTGGTGTGCAGTGCTCGCATTCTCTTGCACGTCATTCCCCGGCCACCCCTACCAGCCCACACGGCCAGCTGGCCATGTAATGTGAGTATGGAGGCTGCACAATCCACATTCACCTCTGTGGTAGACAATACCTGTGGAGGTGGCTGTCTCTGGGTTGGTGCAATGGCTTAGATACTGTGCTGGAAGGATACAGCAATGGTACTTGCTTCTAGTTCCATGAATTTCTTCTTTGGCTCAGGTCATTTTGGGTGGGCAAAGCAAGCTAACCCAAATAAATTAACTGGGCTGTGGGCACATCAGTGAAATCAGCTACTTTCCTCACCACAACACACAACTTCCTGGAGGACGTTCAGAAATGATTTATATGAATTTAGGAAGTCAGATAAAGCTGATAAAACACAGGGAAAAAGGTAATACAGATAGCAAGCACTTGAGACGTAATATGCTCTCTGCAACTCATTTCAGTCCAGTCAAAAATTGTCTATGAATGAATATTGGGCTTGCATTTGCCAAGTGAAATGAACATTTCCTCTTTAATATTCAGCTAGTCATTCTAGTTGGGTCGCATCAGGACTGTTGTCTATAACCAGAGCGGGCAACCCCATAAGGAGAGGTAGAACAGTTGCTTTAGTGCAAGCACACTAAAAGGTGTAAAATAACAAACATTACTGAAAAACAGCTTTCTTAAATGATTGAATCAGGAGTGGTCCAGCAGGAAAAGATTTTTTGGGTTAGGGTGCCGACACTCCTTGGACTTTTCCTTTCTTCACGAAGAACATATTTTTACCTCATGTGTTATTTGGAAAATAACCTGATTTCTCGTGCTAGAATAAAGTTTAGCAATGCAGGTATCCGAACATCAGAACATTTTAATCTGCCCACTTTGACTGTAAGGTTCCTGTTTAGGGCTTTGCAGACTTCCCAATCGTTTTCCGTATGTCGCTGGACCACCAGCAAGGCAGAGGAACCGCAGCAATATGGCATTATTGATTTCTTTTAGGATTGGCACTGTGGTTACCAATATGGACCCGCTCTGAACTTGTGGTGGATCCTTCTTAGGTTTGATACCAAATGACGCTTTTCATTCATTGTGAACATTTTGTACCCTGTACATACCCTAATGGGTTTTGGTTCTGCCTCTTTCAGATATTGACTTCTTTGGCTCAGGCACCTTTAGCCATTGGCTTGTAGCACTGTCAATCACTTCTTGTATCAGCCCACATGTGTTTCACATTCTTTCTATGGCCTGATTGGGTGCATCTTTCTGCCCCCATTGGAATGCATGGGGAACTGTTTTACATCTGAAAAGTGCCTTCTGTCGGCACACATTCAATTATCACATCCATCTGTGTGCACGAAGCAATCCTAAACTGTTTTGCACTGCAGTAGGTATTTTTTTTATTTGCTTTTAGAAGTGCTCTAGTGAGAGAGTTAAGCCAATCTGCGTTGCCAATGCTTATTTCTACTGGACGCTAGTCTTTACCTAGGTAAGATTTGGCAAAGATATTCTTGAATCACCCAGCGTGAAGGTGCTCTGCTCAGAGCTGAAAGTGGAGGCATCATCCATCTCCTTTCTTGATTCTGGCGCCAGTCAGAGCTCCTTTCCAACGCGACATATTGTCGCTATTGTGCAGCAGGAGCCGGCAGCGCGCGCACACACACACCCAGGCAGGCCTATCCAGCTAATTAGGCCATATCTCGCGATAAGGATGAAAGAGCCGTGCCGCAGACAGCTTCCTCGCGCACAGTGCGCCACCTATGATAGCGCGTCGGTAAAGTCTGCTCGCTGTTTGTCCTGATAGGAGGTGGCTCCAGCGACGCCCTCGCCTTGCAGCACTTGACAGGGCCACACTGGGCTACAGTTCTTCCGACAAACACGTTTCAGCAGCTAAACAAGAGCACATATCGAATTCATGTTTACTCAAATGCACTTACCACTAATAATTCAGAGGGCCAGTGCCATAACTACGTCAAAAACAGTGACTGGGCTTGCAATCGTTATATTTTATATACTGTCGCTTCAGCATCCGTAACTAACCTATGCCTCACCCCATAACACAAGAGGCGAGTTGTAAGGTGGGGACAAAACAAAATGGGTTTGACCTTGAATTTACTACAAACATTGATTTATTTCTTGTAAAGTTCAACCTTCATCAATGGGGGCATCCTAGCGCTAAGAAGCACAGTTAAAAACAGATGATTGTCAATATAGCATTTTAAATAAAAATAAGTCCATGTGTTGATTATAGGCAGGGTCACTGGGATTATGCGGCAGTAGAGGGCCAAACTATGCGGCAGGGTTGAGTAAATTATGCGGCATAATGCTGTACATTTTTTAAGAATATTACTTGAGTATTTTGTACTTTTTACACTTTTTAAGGCTTCCTGGGTATTGGTGTACCTCATTAGTACCAGTTTAATACCTAAATATAGCAATAAGCAACTGAAAGGTGACCAGACTTTCAAAAGGCCTTCCACTGCGCAGTATCACGTGCTGCTGAGCTTTTAGTAACTTTTAAACCTTTTGAGCGAAAAACTTTTTTGTTGTTGTTAAATTTCTGCAGATTATGTAGCAGGTGATTGGGTATGTGGCAAATGCAGCAAATCTATAATTATACGAAAATCGTCGTGGCCGCACACTCGCATAATTACGGTAGTCCTGATTATGGGAAGGAGATTCCGAGTATTACAGCAGCAATATTGTGTCTGCTCCCAGCTCAGCCTATCGCAGCAGAGCAACATGAAGGTCATTAGGAGTGACCTGGGAAATGGTTCGGCGCTCGTTTATGAAGACCAATTACTGCACTATTTATGTGCGCTATCACCGGCTTCACGCGCTCCAGATATTACCAACTCACGATAATGACAGGAAACCATCGATTCTATCCAAGGCACATTGCAAAGCTTCCAAATATAGCTTTTACAGCTGCACAATGCAGTTCCACCAATTTGTGAGCAGAACAATGCTTACAATACGGAACACAAGGGCTGGTTTGCAATTTTCTGCACGTGAATTCATCACAAGTTCCGGTAAGGTCAGTCGCTGCACATTGACAATGGAGCAGTGCCCGCCTCTTCCTGGAGCATTCATACTGGAGACTGGGGGAATCACCCACGCTGCTCCCAGAGAATGCGTCTTCGCAGCCTGTTTCGTGTGAATCAGCCCACGAAACAGGCCTAAAATTAGCCATTGAGCTGAGATGATAGCAGCGCTTCCATACAGTGCACGAGAAAACCAGCCAATCCGGTGGCAAGCAAAAGAGGAGGGATTATATCACGTCAAAATGTATTAAACATACATTTAACAAATACATATAGGAGAAACGTACATCAAGTTAAAATGGGTAAAATATATAGATAAAACACAGAGAATGGTCAACTTAAGATGCGTTTGAAAGATATGACGTCTATTATGAGATGTCCAAATGGTACACATCACGCATGGAGCCGAGGACACACACCATAGAATTAGTCATTGTTTTGGTCTGGTATAGTGGAACCTCGAGTTCGCGAAGGTTTTTTTGAGACTTTCAACAAATTGCGATTAGAACTTTATCATTTGCTGCAGGTACACGTAAGGGTTGTAGACTTTGTCCAACAGATGCAGAGCCCTTGTCTTATATCATACTCACCTGCCCCTATTTGTACGAAATTTGCAAAACAATGTGAGGGCAATACTGAAAACTAGGAGCAAGCATAATATAAAACATGTCCTCAAATTTCTTGACAGGTCTTTGGAAAACTCAGCATGTTCTTCTATTGTAAAATATCTGGACATTGCTTTTCCTGAACAGCAATATACTTCATTTAAACGTCAGCATTATCATTAATTCCATATTCTAACGAATGGATGTAGCTAAGGAATTCATTCTTGAACAAGACATCGCACTGTTTCCGTGAAATCTGTGTAAGTAAAGATGATTCAGGTTAAACTGATCTATAATGTTCTTGTTCCTTTAGCTCCCTTACCCTGAGTTTATGCCTGCTGGCTCTACGCTTCCACGCATGGTCATGGATTAAGAAAGGGCAACTATTACATCCACTGGTGCTGCAGTGGTCAAGGATCTGGGTAAATATGATGGAGTCACTGCAAAAGCTCAACCCCTCAACTATGATGCCGGAACTGTTAGCTCTATGGACGTTGTTGTATGCCAGAATACTATACTCCAAATGTCGTTTCCAAAATCACTGTCGTCTTGGGTGTAGATTTTCTAGTATTACCTCCAAAGGGGCGATATTTCTGTAAACAATATTTAGGACCCAATATTTACGTCAAAGGATATTCTGACCATATCTTAGTACCACACCGTGGAGGGAGCAGACTGTCGTGGTGGTGAGTGGAGCGATAGATAACATGGTGGGCATGTCACCAAGGGATGAAACGGCAATAAGAGAGAGTCAGTGTTGGTGGGAGGTGCAAGGTGCAGTCTAATCTGGCCTGTGGAGTGCTAAGCTATCTGAGACTGATTAGCGGAGCCTCATCACTAATTGACAGGGTTTGCCCAATTAACCAGTTTCTTATTGCAGATGGAATCTGTGTCCACAAAACTTAAAACCACGACTGAAGTTATTATTTGACTAACATATCTCATATTCTACCCATGCATGAAGGACTTTACAAAATGTCTCGCCCAGAGGCAAAGCACTGAGCAGAACCTGTGACATTTACGTGAAATGAGCACTTGCATTATCCCTCCTTTCACCGTGCTTGGAGAGCATGTCATGAGACAGCCTGCCACTCTACAGAAACAGCCTGAGGATTTTCAGAGCCCTTGGAAAAATTGTATTTTGCCTGCTGGAGGGCTCCACTGGAGGCCAACCTGGTAAAAGTACCCAGGATTAAAAGAACAAAATTGGGGGGGGGGGGGGGGGGAGCTTTCAGCATCGCAGCAGCGCGACTTTGGAATGGTCTTCCTAATGATCTGAGACAGATGCAGGACCTGTTGCTGTTCCGACAGAAAATAAAGACCTGGCTCTTTCCCAGAGCATAAGCATTTTGAACGTAGCACGGCTCTCCTTCAGCACTCATGGTGGCAGTGCACATGTATCTCAGCGCCAGGATGCCCATAAGGTTACAGCGTGCTTTATAAGTACGGATAACAATAACAATATCCATTAAGTGAAAAAAATGAAATTTCTCTGGCTTTTTTTGTAGTAATTTGGCATAACAACTAGGTGGCATCTTAGACCCGTTTCCTTACCTCATCTCGTGAAAATGTCCCTGTCACTTTGCATCAGAGGTAAATGTACACTTCAAGCCGCCAAAAGCACACATATTAAGCGAAAGGGCAAGAAAACAAAATACAGTATGAGTTGAGAAAGGTGTACATAATGTCAGAAAATGGTCAAATGGTGCTGCAAACTAAGACAAGCTTTTTTACCAGTGAGCTGTAGGTCTACATCTGACATGGCTTATGGATCAGCTTGTAACAGCTATTCCTGCTGCTTCTTCAGCTCATAAGCAACACCCAATTGGGTAGGAGCTGCAGCAGACTGATTGCTTATTGGCGACATGTGAAGAGGTGATTTTGCTTGCTGGTTTGAATTATCATAGGCTATATATTGCATCAATATGATATGGTACTACTGTTAAAACACAGTATGTTGCCATCCAGTACTTCTCAACAAGCACTAGATGACACATGTTCTGAGGCTGCTTGCTCTCAGTTGAGCTCCCTTGGTCCTGACAGTTGACTGCACAGCCTGAAATGTCCGTTATTTTTTGCTAAATTTGGTCCATTTTGCTTTCCCTGGTGGCAATTAGTTTTCTCTTGTTCTTTTTTGCCTCCATGTTGGAAGGGATGCGTAGATTCTAGATGTGTCTACCGTGCTTTCCATAGTTTATTTAGCTGGGGGTTTTGTGATGTTGGTCAAATCACACAAATGCACCCCTCAAACAGAATGGTTTAATCAACTGTGATTTCCCTAAACCTCATTAACCCTTTCCATGCGTCGGACGGCCCCCAGCCGTCCGACGTCACGGTGGGCGTGTGCGGAGGATGACTGGGGCTGTCTGAACCCCGCCCACTCATTAATTCGCCCGCACAGCAGGAGAATTCCACGCGCGTTCAAGGGGTTAAAGTCTTTACACAGACATTCCACCCTCGTAGGTGAGTAGATACAGTCAGTATATAGTGTGACTGGCCACAAACACACCTCCACAGTCACATTTCATCCATACTGAGAGATCTTTGTTGCAGGCTGGGACGTAGAGCCAATCAGTGATCAATGCTGTGGCTTACAGGCCTACAACAGAACACACAGTGTGACCTGGACCCGAAGTCTTAGTACTGCGCAGCAAGGCCCCTCCAGTAAAGTGGCTACGGCAGGCTAGTTCAAGTAGAATACAATGCCTGGCAACAGCAGGCTGCATTTTTTCTTGCAGGGATCACCTGACGTTGAGCTCTCTCTTTACCCGACTACCCCTAAAATATTGAGAGCTTCCTTCCAGATGCTATTCAGGACTTTTCATTTCTCCTACACAAGTTGCAGTGCACTGTTGTGTCAATATTTCTGTTCGTCACAGATTGCTTTGTTCCCCATCTGCCCCAAAGAATACTACGATATTTGCCTGTAAAAATCTTTCCTCCATCCCAAAGTTCATGGTACAAACCAGGTGGGGGGAAATCCATATTGGTTCTCAGGCCAAAGGTATGGAACAATCTTCCGCTCCCACATTAAACAAGTTGCCAACTTTGACACTTTTAGGAAGCTTCTTAAATCCTGGCTTTTCAGTCAGCCTTGTGCATCTTTTTTTGGAGGAGCCGGACTGCTTTTGTTTCACTGATTTTCAGCACTGAGATGCCTTTTGGGGGTGAAAGTTTCATCTTATAAATGTAATTTCCATTCAATTATTCATACACTGCATGTCAATGTGTGATGATATGAGATTAAAGGCAAGTTTGCACTTGCAGGCCCACAAAATCCACAGGTAGTGCCTATGTACAAATGCAACAAGACTCGGTGGTGGGCAGGGTGTTTAAAATGTTTTAATGGGAGTTCCTTTTATAATGGGTATGTGACTGGAAGATGTAACCGGGGCAGAAATAGCCTGATATATGCAAAGCTTAAAAACAGCGATGGGACACAATATTTAAAAAATCAACGTTCAGCTAGAAGTGACACATCTTGCTACAAGAGTCAAAATTCTTTAGCCCAGTGGTTTAACGATAAAACGAGGGATTCTCTCCATCCCCTGTTGGCAGTGCAACTTGAGCAAAGTTGGCAACACCAACCTACATAGATCCCTCCCCCGATGCTCCATGTGGAGTATCATTGATTCATCCAAGTACGTTTTCAACTTACCTCACCACGACTAGTCCTTCTGAGCCTTCTCACTCAAGCCACGACTGCATGTGGCTCGCCAACCACTTCCATCCCTTCACCTCAGATATTCACTTAAATTGCGTACTCATGTGAGGAATGTGCCCTGGCATGAATTAAATGCATATGCATTGCTCACACACACACACAATGGCACGTGTTTAAGGCAGGGCTCGCCTGTGTCAATCCATGAACAAACCTAGGACAATGCGGGCGGAACCAAGAATTAATTAGTAACAACTAACCCACTCCCTGTGATTGTTCGTGTGGATCAAGTGTGTGTTTCAGAAGGATAGGTGGCTCTCTGACACTTTAGCATCCCAGGAAGAGCTTCTGGTACAACCATAAGACTAGAGTGCATTGAACATTCCAGATAATGTAAGGATTTAAAAATAAAGAGTACTTTGAAATAAAGGAAGCAGGGGATGCAATAGAAAAGAGAGTCAGAAAATAAATAAAATAAACTGTTGTTTGCCCTGTTGAATGGGAGAACAAGCTTGAGGTGACCTATCTCACTATAGGAAATATTTCTAACTACCCTTGGCCGGTGGCAAAGCCAGACCAAGAGTCTGGATATCACCAGAATGAAGACAAAGCAAGAAGGAAAGATACATAAGGCAAGCCTTCTCAGTTTATGCTCCCAGGATCTGAACAGCAGCTCTAGCAGCAGCAGCTCTAGCAGCAGCAGCCCAGCACCTACTGTACTATAATTCAGAAAAAAAGGTGGAAGGAGCTCTTGAAGGAGCGCTATTACTGACCCACAAATCTACCCCCGCCCCTCCCACGGTATCTTCCAGGGGGGCATGCCCTCTGTTCAGTGCTCAGCTGCTCTCAAACTAGGGTTGTGCTCACCATATGCCAATATATCATGCAAGGACATGAATTTAAATGGTACCATGCAATACTTTGTCTGCCATTTGGAAAAAATACTGCATACATGTATTTATATATGTACATACGCATTGGTATTAGTAGAGCACGAACCAAGCTCAAACCTACCGCCCCACCTAGCGCCTACTACTGGCGGATGTGGTGCTGAAGTGCTTGCCGACATGGGTAGCACACTGCACTGTGTAGGGTGTGTGGTTGAAAGAGCGGTGTCTTCGTTTGAGCTATGTGGGAAGTGTTTCTACGTCATCTATGATGAGCCCCGTGATGCTGTCATCGTGTTATGTAACACACCTTTTAGGTGAATGAGGAAGTCTAAGACAGGTTTGAAGGATACTGGCAGCAAATATTTGCTCTCCAGGTTCTTTTCTGGTGGTTCTAGTTATCATATGACATTAGAAACTCGTGGATTGTTTAAATTAATTTAAAGCGCTCCCTATCTTTAACCATATCCTCTCACAAACATTCAAAACATCTATACATTAGTTACTTATAACCAGCTGCGGCCGGTGCAGGTAAGAGCGGTGGGGCCTGATTGTGGGGGGGAAGATTCGACAGAGGACCACAAGGGGAAACTAAATAAATAATTAATGTTCCCTTGCTGTCTTCTGTTGAAATCCACCCCCCCCCCACACGGCCCCACCGCTCTTACCTGCACGGGCTGCGGCTGCTTAAAACAGGATCTCATCGTGCGAGCAATAGATAAGATGGAACCACGTGGATACCTGATCAACCTATTATCGATGACGATCTAATGTTAAAAAGAAGTCTGGCAAATTGTGAGGTTTCCAACACCCCGTAGATCTCTAAACCCAACAAGGTAACTGAAGTTCTGCAGCTCTGACCATATCCTGGTCATTCTACTGTGCGTCACTCTACACAGCTAGCATTGCAATCACACCACACAAAGGAACACTGAGAAGAAAGAGGAAAAACAATAAAAGCAAAAAGATGAAATACTTGAGCATGTGAAAAAATGGCCAAAGCACTCACAACTGAGAATGAAAGGAAGGCCACCCTAACCCTCACCCTCATGTGGGCACATGCAAAGAGCGCTTAGGAAGTGGTAGAGCTCGGAGCCTAGACTTTAACTTGGCAGCGACTGCGACAGTGGGCATTCCCAATGGGGCAAACCATAAGCTCTGTGAAGGCCTCGGCTCTGAGTGCGCTTAGGTCTGTCTGGAGATGTGCCCAAGCGGTAGCAGGTCTGTGCCACTCACCAGCTGTGGTCAGTGTGTGCCTGGGCGCTGCCTGGCACACAGGCCTCAGCGCTGCGCTGCACCTGTCGCTCCTCACACCTGGCAGGGAGCACTCACTGGGTGTCAGAGGAAAGGTATTTATTAGCAGACGTGCCTCTTTAATTGCAGCTTCCTTTTCTCTCCACCCCGGCTGTGGAGTGTGCTGTTCCGCGTGGGACTCACTGGCCCATTAACAGAGGACTCGCACATCCTGCTGACTCAAGAGGGGTGTCTCACAATACGCGGCCTATTTATAGGTCATCTATCAAGGTGTTGCGATCCCTGCTTCTGGGGTGATAATTACCATTGTCAAAAAAGTGGGCGGCTCTCATCAGGATGTTTACGAGTCGAGGGAACGTCGGGGAGATTGGGATGTGTGACGTGACTTCAGGCGGTGCAATGAGGCCAGCAGCCCGCTGAGACTTGCCTGAACAGGGGCGTCTCTCAGCGAGGTATGGGGTACAGGGTGAAGCTGCCACATACATGTGTGTACGAGCTTCTGTGTTACAGGCTTCCTCCGCTCCCACTGATGCCTGGTTTGGCACCCAGAGTCCACACAGATCAGACCACAGCACTTAAACCAAGTCCATGTAAAAACAAAGAAATTCATGAAAAATGATTTAGTCCTCCTAGCTTAAGCAAGCTACCATTGGCGGCGTGCACAGTGTGCGAATCTATAACAGATTCAAGCGGCGGCCAGACTAGCAGTTTAGGTGTGGGGAAGAGGTCTGTGGATTCACAGGTCTGATACTCTGAGGTGACACCTACGTGACAGCAGCACTCTCACCTTGTAATCACACATTCGGCACAGGTAGCCCTCAGAATCACAGACACCAATACTGCACCTCACTACTGGTGCTGTGAACGCCCCCCTCATCTGAGCAGAGTGGTCTACTGCTTAATGAAAAGAAGTAAGATGCTGGCGGAAGCTTGGGCGATGTCTCCAGACTGAAGCGGAGTCAGAGTGTGGAGGGCGAAGACATGAGAAGAGAGACATGAGTGGCAGGTATGACTTCCAGTGGTAGGCTGGTTCAAGGTGCTTTGGCTGTGTGATGCATATCCTGTCTGTACAATCATACTTGCCAATGTCCTTGACTATATGTTCCTGTGCAAACTGACTATTGGCATGGACTTATGTCACCTTAAATGAGCCCTCACGCTACCTACAGAGAGGGAATGGTGAAATCTGCTTTAACTACTTCGTGGCCAGGTCCAGTGCTTTCAAAAAGTGAAGGGCCATATCAGCTTTAAAATACCACCTGATCATCGCACGTAGCAGAAAGGCCTGAAAGGTGCAGTTTTAAAGTGTACGAGGAACGCTCCAGGTGGCAAAATTCTATTTGCCTTTAGCATTGAAAATCCATTCTAGTTAAGTTGCTAGATAGGAAACCATCCCAAAACAATAACTTTAGGGTTGTCTGTCAAGATATTATTATAAAAAATATTGTCTGAAAGAAAAAATGTGCTCAAAATATTGTTTACAAAAATATTGAATAGACGTTCTATCAATAACCCTAACAGGGCGTTATTTTCGTAAGTGATATTTAGGACAAAATATTTGTCAGACGATATTTTGGTCATTAAATTCTGGTACAAGACCAACTGTCTGTAGTGCAATGCAATTGGTCGCGGACACGTGGGCGGTTTAAAATGATGAGGGAGTGTGTGTGGGCTTGCGGTTTGATGGGTGGGTCGAAGGATCTGTTCTAGAAGAAGATACAATTCTCATTCCACATTAAAAACATGTGTGGTACAGCCCTGTGAATAATGTGTGGGGTCGGAGGAATGTTATGCCCAGAGCCCTCAAGGAGGTAACCTCATTCTTGGTGCCTGGGAAACAGTGAGGCCCCCCGTCCACCTCCTATTAGAGGGAAATGGTGCTCCCCATGGGACTGTGAACTATGATGTAAGTATATGTTACCTACTTTCACGACTTGTAAGCACTATAATCTTCCCACGTCTCCAATTATGCTGACTAGGCCCTTCCAATAAAACGAGCAAGCGCTTGGTTTATTAGGCTAAAGAGCACAAGAGCCTCCATTTTTAGCCACATCTGATCTGAGGCAGATGAGCGCTTATCTGGCCCTTCAGATGTTGAGTGTTGGCACGGCTCCCTGGAGGGCAGTGTCCGCAGTGTGCAGACGAATGGGAGGCTTTTAAATAGTATTAGGTGATAGCTGCACGAACAGAATGTGCTTCACTTCCTAGATCAAGTCCCAGGATTGGTCAAATGATCACCTGACCCGCTACTCTCCAAATGCCGCCTACTTTAACCTAATCCTATAATAGGCCAAAGTGCACTGACCTGGAAGATGACCTACTGGCCTCAGAGCTTAAATCTACAGACTGCTGAACGTGTGTAATTGTCCACCAGTCCCAGGACAGAAGCACTTACCAGCAGCAGCTTATTGGCTTCTATATTAGATTTTTAACACATTTTACATTAACCAGCAGCTGCGCAAGTTCACACACCGGGCACCGCACCAACATCATACTTGTTGCAGTATTTTACATTATTTCTGTAAGTAGATCTAGGCAAAGCACAGATGGGACCTCAATCTGTCAACCTAACGTCGCCCTTTTAGAGCATTTGGCACGGAGTATGTCAGCAGAGACTAGTACACACTTCCCGTGGGAAACTACGCACATACGTGCTTACGTAGAGGCGTCCAAGCGTGCAGAGTCTTTCCGGTTCGGCTCTCGAGCCGATCACCTCCCACCCTTGAGCAGTAACGGTGACATCAGACTAGTTTAGACACAATACATTTTTTTCTGGTGGGCTTTGAACATTCCAAATAGTAATACATCAGGCTTAGCCTGAATCTATAGAATGTTCCGGATAATTTGAAGGGCTTCTTAAAGGCGAAGTCCTGCAGGGCCCAGGGTGGCTGGATACCGGTTCATGAAAGAAAAATGCAATCTATCTGTCTGGCCCCACATGTGTACGTCTACAGCAGTGCCTGGGGCAGACAACCAACACCAGAATTCCGAGCCGTAACCTAGAAAATAACATTCATCTTGGTCGGAGGGCCACAGACACTGAAATCCCATCTATACAATACACAACACTGAAATCCCATCTATACAATAATACACAACTGATTCCTTTGTAGCTGAACATCTGCAAGTAACTGAGTGTGTGTGTTTTAAAAAGCTCTCATGTTCCGAGTAGAGGCTCTAAGAGCTCCTGCATCTATTTAAAGTTACTTTATTAAATAACTGGTGCTTTTTGGGATTATTACGAAAGTGCCCAAGAATAAATAATAAATTGGATTTGGCATCACACTTAATGGTGCTTTGATCTCACTCGGGCACAGTAGAGTGCTAATAGCACAGTACAGCAAAATATTTGCACGACTGAAGAGCGATTTTTATCAGAGTTCAGTAGTTTTCAGGGCCTACCATATTTTGTCTCTTTTGCTCATGCCAAGCCGGCATGTGCCACTTTGTTGCTGTCGCATGTTAATGGTTGGAGATAGGGGCATAGCTACTACTGGTGCAATGGCCTCAGGGCCCCGAAGGGCCCCTTCAAACTTGATACATTCTATATTTATTGCCCCAACAGCAGTCAACATGGCCATTTTCCTTGCTTGCCGGCTAGCGTGAGTGTTCAGCTCAGCTTAAGTACTACCTACCTGATTTCAGGCCTGGGCGAGGATAGCTAGAAAGCCATTATGCATAGCTACAAGCTATTATTGCAGGGTTAAGCGTGTGCCCTTATTGTCAGTGACATTTTATATCACATTGATAAGCATTTAACTGAGTGCATATTTACAGAAAGCAGTGCTCAGCTGGGAAAGAGCCAAATGCATGCCTCCTTATCTTATGGGATGGTGGCTATGCTGCATACACCAAGGTGCCCTTCCTCCGGCCTACCAAAAGGTGACCAAGGCACATGCTGCATGACAGCCTGGAACCACACCAGTGGAAACAGACCAAGTAGCCTGGTAGCACTGGTGCATAATTACATACGTACCCATATCTATGTGAGTCCGGAGTTTTCTAGGGCGCTAGTGATATACAAGGCCATACCCAACAGTTCCAGCACAATCAGGGAAACCACGGCCCGTGGTTCACAGAGCTAACACACTTTTGAGCTAAAGGGTACATAGTTAAATACCACAACATCGCAACAACTGTTGACAGACGGAGATGTGGGCAGGTGTAGGGTGGACAGAGTAAAGATACTAAAGATATCATGGTACGTAAACTACAAGATGCTCTGGTAGTACTTGATATTAACCATATTACGTAATTTAACAATGGACTCCATTTGATTTTGCCATGGTCACTGCAGTTTTGCTGCAGCAAAAATCATTGTTTGTATTTTGCCTGTAGGCAATGTTAGGAGACAAAACACAAACTTTGATTTTGTTCTCACAAAACACCCAAAACGGATTTCAGCCAAATAGCTCACAATCACAATACAGATGGTACATCAGAATGTTGCATACAGATATATCATCTGGCATAAATATTGCGCCCTAAATATTGTCCAATTGGATACAGATACTATACTATTATGATATTTTTGGGAACTACTTTTAGGACATGATATATATGTCAGAAAGTACTCTGACAGCAATATTCTGGTCTCCTACCTGTGATAATACTTACTATGGTGCTGAAAAGCATTTTGGAGCAAATTATCACCACCAGGTGATCATTTCACAGATGTTAAAGTGCTTAATTTGTAAAAGAAATATAAGTGTCAGGGCCCTCATCAGGAGGCCACTGCAGCTTGCACCACACATTGCCCCCCCAAGCACTACCAAAGGCAGTCCCAACACAATTACTAATCATCACACTCCTATAAGTGTGAGAATTAATTTATTCCAGGCCCCATAAGCTATAAGAATAGCTTGGCAGCAGTTAATGGTCATGTTTAATGTGTATATATTACATTAATAAACAACTGTTGTTGTACTCATATCTAAATTAGACAGACAGCACCACCATGTGGCAGGCTGTTACAAACCATAGTGTTGACAATCAAGTGCCGTGCTGAGCACTGAAAACCACTGGCTCAAATTAAGCACTTGTTCTTCCTTCTTCAAGCTTCATTAAAAGGATCTAGGCTGCCACTAAAGCCCGCCAATCTGAACTGAAGAACATTTCCTTTTAACTTATTTCCTCCCCAGGATGCATTTTTGTGGACAGTGAGAGGCACCATCCTCTAATCTGGAAGACAAGTTAAGCTTCCTTGACATGACATGGCCAGGAAGCTCGGCATAAAAAGTGTATTTGGCGAATTATGCTGCCACTCTTTCCAGAATACGGTGTCCTAAATAAGAAATATAGGAATATTATCTGTGATGTTAAATGGAACCCATTAGGTAGCATCCTCGGCAACAAGCTACATGTGGGCTTGACCATGGAGCGCAGGAAAAACCGCTTCTGTGGAGTAACGTAGCGGTCACAGAAGCATTGTTTGTAGGGTTCCATCCACACTCATGCGATCTTGAGACTTCATTAAATCAGGCCTCAGTGTCTTAAAAATGAAACAAAAACAAGAAGTTTCTTTGAAAGCAAATTCTCACCTTGGAGTTTTCTCTACCAATTGGCACGTGTTTCTGCTTGTATGGTAGTTATTACTTAAGGGGGGCACAGGAAAGATCTTTGAGTCAATGCGCATTTCACGAGGCAGTGATGTGCAGTGGTGCCAGAGCCTGCACAAGGTGCGGTTCATCACCGACACCTGGTACACAGCAGTGGCTGCATGAAACTGCACGCGCTGCCATAGGGCCATCTGTACCAGACATGCATGCGGCAGTCTGCGGTCAGCTTGTCGCTGGCCCATTTCAGCTGAAAAAGCTTTTTAAATCCCAATGGAGAAGGTTTTAAATCTATAAGACAGACTGCTCATGCATGAAAGGGCAAGGTATTTCCTTATAACAATCCTAATCCGAGGAGCTGCGAGACGGTGTCCTCAATAATCCTCTTTGGCTTTCTGTCCATGCACTCCGGAGTCGCGATCACAGAAGCATAGAGTGCATTGTACCAGAACAAGCCAGCCGCCTCTCAGGCTTAGCGGTAACAGGAATTTGCACCCTGGCGAAAAACGACAACATATTCCTACTTTTTCCTTCCTCCCATGATCTGATGTGTGGGTCAACAGGGCTCCGAGGCAAGGTCTTTGATGCCTGCGTTGACTTGCTTGGAATTCAGAGACCTTTAGCATCAAAATATGTCTGCCGTGACTAAGACACTGGGCTTCGCACTCAAGAGACGGCAGATATATATACTCACTGTCATCAACATAATGCTCAGTTCACCTTTTAGAACTGGAATGGTTCGTTGCTCAGTCTGGTTTTGGGTTTACGGATAGTAGGCGTTGAGTTTCAAACTCCGGAAGACTCGAGACAGATGATTGCGGCTCTCGTGCACTTCCGCCAATAAGCACTTTTTTGCTGTTTTTTTCCCCAGGTCATCAAGCCGTGGCCACCTGCTCGGTATATGTGGTGGTACCTGTTGCACCCCCAGCACAAAGTTTTGAATCTGTGGGTCCTATACTCTCGTCATATACACAAACCCTCTTTAGCCTGAATACTTGAACATTATGCCCAACAGCAGCTGCCCACAATGTCACTGCTGCCACAGATGTGCACCCTTTTACGATATATGACATGAGTTTTTCTTTAATAAGTGCTTGCATGCGTACTGCTGTCTATGCAGGGCCTTAAGTGTGATGCAAAAACTGCGGGATCGCTCAAAGGGGCGTGGCTGATGTAATTAAGGGCATGGTTGAAACAGATAAGCTAAAAATATGTGCTTAACATAGTGTGCAACCGGACTGGTACTTTACTGCTTCTATCTTTGCATACAGATATATAATACAACAAAACACATTACACCTACAAGAAGCCAGGACTATTGGCTTTATCAATGGTTGTTGGATGTACAAGATAAATAAGCAACAACTGTAGCTTAGTTGTATATCATATTGAAAATGCTTCATTTCTGACATAATGAGACTGTGAAAGAACTATAACGAGTGTCTTTGAAGTTACATCAAAGGCAGTGATGGGTAGTACTACAGAAGGGTTAAAAAGATTTTTTTTTTACCCCAAAGATGTGGGCAAAGATGGAAAGCCCGCTAGGCAGTGCTTAATTTGAGCCGGTGGTTGCCGGTGGGGGGGCACTTGCACTCATTTTTTTGGGACCGGCACTTATTTCTACTCATCGGACATTTCCCAAGACCAAGAGAGGGAAAAACAAGCTAAACGGAAAAACTGAGGAAGAGATATACAGAAAATAAGTCGCCAAGGTAGTAAGCAGAAACCTGTAGGAGTGAGATAATGGGACAGGGAGTGCCTGGCAGCGAAGAGGGCAGAGGTGCGTCAGGGCTGCTCACCCTTGGTATTCGGCAAGCTGACATGTTAAAGCACCGGCCATGGGTGTCTGAGCAGCGCTTTAGGCACCGGCACTTATTATTTTACAAATAAAGCACTGCCGCTAGGGACCCGTCTCAGCATCTGCTTTTTAGAACTGCCAGCGCTGAGCACCGGCAGGAATCGTCCCAATTAAAGCCCGGTTTCTATGCATTCATGACATACGTAGAGGACTCTTCCAGCTGTACGATGAACCCTTCCTGCAGAGTGAACCTGCTGAACAAGCTGGTAAAACTGCAAGTTCGTAGGATCATCTTTACGCCAACCCATTCACCGCATCAACCACAACACAGCACGTACTCCTTGCAGATATTATTATGTGCAGGGAAGATTCCATTGACATCCCTAACTCTCGTTAATCGGACACAATGGTCTGGAAGAGCTGGGAATACGATAAAAATGACCATCTGAAGTCCAGACAACCGCTTCTGCTGCTCCACAACAGCAGCCTGCTTGCTTACCCCCAGGGGCAACAGTGGCATGCCTATAAGAAGACTCCCTGGACACCAGCTTTCTAGGCCTGGGCTAGCCTTTTAGAACTCATTAGACTCAGGTGTGTTAATCTAATTGGTTCTACAGAAGAGAACAAAAGACCACAAGTCCCAGAGCGCACTCGTCTGCTTAAAGAAATCCAAGGACTGGAACTGTGGTGTCCAAGTGACATGGAGTCGGGTCACACTACTTACAAAGTCCACCCCTACTATCAATGGCGAGTTCACTGAGTAATCTTACAGTGACTCAGAGAGCCTTTTTTAGCCCAAACTGGGTGCCAAGATCCTGCGTTGATGGGCATGATTCCTATATCTTTCAGAACAGCAACAAGTCTCAAGACCTCGAAGCAGTATCAAATCACATTCATCAACTGTTTTTAACCGGGAAAAAAAACTCTGTCTTTTCAAGGGGATGCAGGGTGCTAACCGCCGAGGGATGCAAGCGCGCATGACAATCTATTCAATGTGACTCTTGTAAAATACAGCAGTAAGGAGGCCTTCAGGGCATTCAGTTAATTTGTATTTAATTACTTTATTTCACAGCTTTTATTGCCAGTCGATTGACTGAAATAAATATATATTTTTAAATAAAATATAGCCGATGAAAAAAATCTAGACCAACCTGTCTTAGTGCTGCAGGCACTGGCTGTGTGTTACAGGCTGCTCTCCTAGACAATCCCTCACAAAACTCCATCTGTTGAGCCTCTGACCCATGCCGGCCTTAAATCCTACTGAGACACATTCTTCCCAGAAAGCTGTTTACGCTGCGCATCACCTCCCCGAGTGATGATACAGTAAGCACTTTGTAATTAGGACTTCACGCCTGCCAAGACAATTCTTGGTAAATTTCTGAGATATTAATCATGCGCTGCGCAGCAACTTGAAGCGCCTCCCTCTAAAAAAATGACTACATTTCGTAGGTCAGCGTACCAGGAAGTCACACCTCGTGGCGCTTCCCGCCCACTGCCCAAGTTATGATTATCCCGATCCGCAACCAGGCACTGAGAGGTGTGTGCCATGACAAAGGGAGGCCCCAACAGCCAGGAATCTGTAGCCCCGCCTCCCACTGTCTTTCTTCCCAAAGAAAACATCAGTAGACATGCTTGAGTCTTTGGTCACTTCCTTCCACTGTTTGTGGAATTAGACACTTACCCTTGGAGCATGGCACATACCTAAAGGATTAACACCTGCTTGCGTCTCCCTGAAGGCCCCATACACTCAACATACCAAATATTGCATCATTCTTTTCATGCAATTTTCCAGACACATCTTCTGGTCATTTCTTAGTCTAGGGTTTGGGTAGCAGAGCTGTGATCTAATGCAGGACACTAAAAAGTACGAAAAGAGTGCCTGGTGCAAAAAACATAGAGATATGTTTGTCAGTCACGGGGCGCAGGGAGAACAGCTGTTTCACATATTGAGCATTCTATCTTCTTAACACCTACTGTATTCACTAGGATAACAGGAATGAGAACTGTATGGTCCCGTAGAGGTACCCCAAGAACATCCCTATAGAGTGTAGTAGCAAGTGTGCAATGGGCTATATTACAAAACAGAAATTGGGCCCTGGAAACCCCATTTTGTATAGTAAAGGACAGTCATAATTGGGGTGATGTGGGACCTCCCATGCCTCTGGCCCCAGGATCACTGTGCCTGCTACTGTAATGATAGCTATGCCCCTGATCTCTCTTATGGCAGACCAGAACCCCACTTAACCCCTGCCAGTGACCACACTCCAAAGTGCCCATCTGACCTTGAGCGACCTCAGCAAGGTCAACAAGGGCTGCAGCAACCTGAATAAAGCATCCATTTTGCATTTTTGTTCTGCTGGCTTGAAAATCTGCTTTTCGACAAAAAAACTTTAAATGCAGGGACCCTGCGAGACAGCATTAACATGTAAAGGAAGGTAGTGTAGTCTGACATTTTCAGTCTCTATCACCTTAAATAATTCAACAGCGCGACTGTCACAGCACTACCAAGCACTCATTTTTATTGGGAAAGTAGCTCTGGGTTTAACTTTGAGTGCCTTCTGCAAAGGAAAGTATATTTTGCAATTCTTACAGGGATCCTGTAAAGGTTAAGGAGAGAATTATAGTCTCTCAAATGTCATTTGTTATTTTCTCAGCTTCAGTGCTCCCGCTTCTCCGCTTTGGATCTCACGGACTGAAATAGGGCATCCCAGAGCGCTCGCCTGCTAACAATATTTGGCCGTTTCAGACATCCCTGGTGGAAAGATCTCGTTACTGGCTGGACGCCATCGCCCTCGCAACCTTAAGCTGTTAACTATGGCAGCCGAAGAAGCTGAGTGCTTCCACCTTAATGTTGTTACTATTTTGTGAGCCGTGTAATCACTCAAAAAAGGCACCAGGAACGTTGATGGTGTTAGCAACAGCAAGGCTGTGTGCGCATATCACTCACCATGCCTAGAAAACACATCTTCGCCACCCGTACATCCTGGTGGGCAGGAGGTTTATGCAATATACTTGTGAGCCTCGATCCACCAGACAGAGGTGCTGGGCAACTATCCATGATGGTCGACACATGAATCCGGCCATGTCACGTTCTTCCCATTTCACAGTAGTCTCGGCCCCCCTTTATCCTGTTTACGGGATGGGATATCCTGTCAAGGTGTGGGAGAGTTTGGTCGCTATTCCTTCCCAACATTATTGCTCCCGTTGTCAGTCATGAAAAGGGGCTGGACTTGTGGTGGGTTACAAAGGCGTGCACACAAGGGGGCAACCTCTTTGAGTGTTTTTGTGTGAGAAGAGCAGAATTGGTTTTAGTCATTCTGGCCCTCAGCTGGATCTGTGTCTAGCTCCGGTCTGCTTACAATGAGTGCTTCAGACCTGAGAAATAAACTATTGGGGGAAGTTAATTCATCTAAGATAAAGCCTACTTATGGGCTTCTATCCACGGGGCTGCTTTACTACTCGAGGCAAGTGGCGTAGACGGCTGAGGTGGGCAGGAAGATCCTTTCCTTAAGGATCGTGTGAGTTATCAGGTGGTGAAGGAGTCTTTGTAGGCTGATGACAGATGTCCTGTGGCTGAGTGTGCTCGTGTCTTAAATTTGGTGGAATTAAAAATAAATCAAGAAGTAGACTGGATTTTTGTCTCCAAATTGAGCAGATCTGTGCCTCAAGTTGCAAACCCACAAACTACAGTGCATGCGTCCTGGACATGCACTTCTCCTGAAAAGCAGTTTATAGCACGTGGGGTGGTTGCACTTTACACAGCGGCTATATGCATGGCCATAATCTCATGTCCAGGATTATCTCCACTCATCCTTATAACTTTAAAAAGTAAGATCAAGGATGATGATGATATATGAAATCTGTTCAGCTCATTTTCAGGGTTTATAAAAATGTAGAAGGACATTAGAAACTCAAAATATTGTACCGTTGGTTTAGATCACTTTATTGCTGTGACTCCAACAATAAGGCATTATATATCTTTGTAATAATGTTTTTGATGTCTTTCCCTATTAAAAATAGCTGTTTGCATAAGACTCCTGAGTTCTAGGTCGAACTGTAAACCACATTTTCTAAGGATTTAAATAGTGGGGTGATACAGTCACATTTGACCACCACAGGGCCTACTCAATCACATTTAGAATGGCCACTTAGTGGTAGACTTTGATGAACAAAATAGTACATCTGCAGTCCTTCCTGATGCACTGCGATCAACTGGACGAGACGGGACATTGGTGAATCTGTGATATTTGGGTGAATCGCCTGGAGGCCGTTGCAAGCTACTCAGTTCTAAGCTTGAACTGGTGTTGTGGAACTTTTCCAACTGTCCTGCAAGGGCTTCCAGGTCAAGCTTGGGAATTGCTTACTATGCATATAGAAAGTCTTTCTTTGACTTTCCCCAGACTTAGACCAATGTATCCAATTATTAGATCTGTGCTACTTCTACAGAAGCAGCTCCCAGTGTGAATCCACTGTGTTGACTTGTGCCTTCTATAATTAAATATATAGACTGTACCTTGCATCCTTCTGGTACAGCAGCTCAGAGATGCGACACTGATGTGTAACCTGCAGGTCACACTTGTGAATACTAGCAAGGCTCACTAAGCAACATGTACTATTGAACTGATTAATATTAATATTGTTTACAGTAGCATGAAATGTAAAACACTGCAGTAATAAGCACTATGGCCAAAATAAACCATTATAAATGTCTATAAAAATAGGACTAGTCTTTGACATAGTTAATTATGAAACATTTATATGTAAAACACCCTGTTTTATTTCATGCGTCTCCTTACAGCACCTTTTGAATCAGTAACTTTAGACTGGCATTACTTGCCCATGGTCTGTCCAAAAAAAGAGGAAAGGAAGCCTACTAGGCCACTTAAGCGAGCTCACTCGAGTCGCTCTACGCGGTGAGCGCGAGCCCACTGTCCCTGAAGTGGGGCCGGCGGGACGCGAGAGACGCGGGGTACCATCACACGCTGCAAGCTGGAGCGGGCTGGCATCTGCGATAAATGAGAGAGCTGGAGACACAAGAAAGCCCCGTTGTCCAAACGAAATGAAAATTCTGCAACACATTGTGCGGCCGAATGAGATTTGGCTGCTCAGTGGAAGGGCCGGACAATGGACTGAAAAGCACACAGCGCTACCAATTGAGCATGTCCTGGCTCCGGTAATCAGGGCTGCCCCCTTGCAAGGGAAAGAAGACAATTGGGGCCCTCACATTCTGAATGCTGTCACGTTCCACGCGGCACCGCACCATGAATAAATGAATGCAGGCATGGGGCGTAAACAAACATCGCCATGGGAAGGAAAAGAGCATACAGCTTCATTTATAACGCAGATATGACAGTCGACCATGCAGCTCAAGGGGCTTGGCACAGCCGAGGCATCATTTAAATTGCACCCACGGTTCCGAGCTCGCTCCGCCAAGCCACCAACGACCACAATCAAAGCAAGCCACAAAGCACCCCCGGAACCAGAGGGACAGTGGGGTGCTGGGCCGAATGGCTGGTAATTGCCCCCTTTTCCAAGGACGAGCAAATCCATCTCATCAATGGGACATTGTCAAACGCTTGCCATTTGTAAGCCAACAAAGATCTATGGCTCCCCCCAAAAATGTGATTGATAAAAAGCAAGCGGCGCTCTTGAACTGCCTGTGTTGATATCAGCTGCACTGTGCAGTGCTTTCCAAACAGGCTGCTGCTCTGCAAAGACAGTACTGTGCCTGGTAATGGGACTCAAACATCTTTCCAGAAGATGCCATTCACAGCTGTAAAATAATGTAGTCCTCTTGCTAACACGAAGGTGGCAAACACGGTTTCCACTGGTCATGCTGGTGCTGCTGTTCAGTGGTCCACTCCCATGTTAATATTATATTCGCCATTCACACAGCACCCCGCTAAATCGCGTCTAGGTACTCAAATAATGCAATTCTCTGTAACCCGCCTTAGGTGTGTTGATGGTAGGGTGGGCCACTATGGCGCGAGGGTGCTTGCACATCTCTGCAGCGCACTCAAACAACTGAGCCCTTGCTTGTTACCAAATGAACTTTAGAGAATATACTGGCTGGTCATCAGTTATCAAGTACTGGTCCTTGTGAACGAAAGGGTGAGGGTTACCAAAGGATATTCGTGGGAACAACATTATTTGCCTGCCTACAGGAACGTTGTTTTACCAGTTGGCTCCTACTGGGCTAACTAGCTGCAGAGAGAGTACTGTATGCACTTCATTCCAGATCCAAAAACGAGCCCACACCTGGAGTCAAGAGACAGGTCAGCCAAGGAGCCAGAGCTTGCTTTACTTTAAGCTGGTCTCGAGATATCCCTCCTCCAGCACTAGAGAGGAAGGGCCTGTCAGTGCCTGCCTGCAGCAGCCCTTCCCTCACAGAACACATCTGTCTCTGGTGCTCAACGCTTGTTGCTGCAGCAGAACCGCTGTCAGTGTCCAGTGAGGGGAACAGCATGTCCTGTGTTCCCATCAGTAGACTTCCCATGAACGAGGGGCTGGTGTTGTGGCTTCTTTTGTAGCTGCCTGACGGGTATTATTAGAGGGTGGAAATACAGCGTCACCTAACGCATACTAAGGTCTCTAAATGTGCCACTCTCCCAGCTCCTGCAGGCTGCACTCCACCTGGGGCACAGATGCTGCATGTGGGAAAGGAATCAGTACATGGAAAATGCCACTGAAGAGCAACATTGGTGGCACAATGGAAGAGCGGCGAGTTCTCTCTTGGTCTCAAGACCCATCTGTCTGGAGCCACAACTAGCTGGGGTCTCCTACATTTACACCCCTGAAATCTTGAAATGTCAGCATCTCGTCACCTCTCTCATGTCTTCCTTCCAGACTGTAAACACTGATGACTCTTCAGCTCTCTTCACGAGCGCTGTGATGCAAACTGCACCCTCTTCGCTGCTGACCAATGCACATCTCCTTGTACTTTAGGAGCTGTACCAGGCAGAGTGCAATGCACGGCTACCTATGAGGTGGCCATGATGATGCAAGTAGCTGTGAAACCGCTTTCTGTTTTTTCTGGGTGCACCATACCCTATGCACCCGATGACCAATCCTATGGAGCTTATCAGTGTCTTCTCACAATACTATCGGAAATCCAGCAGTATCTGCTCTCCATCCTGTACTGCTCGGGCTTTCCCTACCTCAAAAGCCTTTTCTGTACTATGCTGTACACCTGTAGTCCTATGAATTCTGAGCTCCCTTCAGAGGTTTTTATATACATCCTTCATTTCCTCTCCTTCAATATGTTGCAGGTTTTATGCACAGAAGCATACTTTACATTTCATCCCTCTCTGATGTGAATGATACAGCGGTTGAGAGGACTAGGGCCTAGAGCTGAACCTTGTGGCTCTCCCACTGATCAATCAATCAACCAACCAAACAGGATATATAAAGCACAGCTAATCACCCGTGAGGGTATCCAGGCGCTGATCACTCCTACAGATAGAATTATAATCATTAGAACCCACTGTCTCCCATCGCCCAGCTCATTCCTAATCCATTCTGCCAACGCTGGTCTAAACCAAGATTATTATTGTTAAACATTTGATTGACTCTGCAGCAAGAGAACTGAACTGAAGCCACCTCTGCCAGTAGGCACGCCCCTCACAAGATGGCCTGCAGTCGACTCGCAAGACCTGCTCGAGAACCCGCCCAGTGCACAGCTCGTTAATATTGTCCTTAGAAAAGGAAGTGTCACAATGAGAATTGATTCACCAGAACTTTCTTAAATCAAGCACTACAAATGGAGGCAAAGAAAATGATAAAGAAGATAATGCACCGAAATATATCACAAAGACACGGGAAACAGTGATGAATGTGTACAGTTGTCTGTGAGCAGGTCACATACATCATACCAGGCAGTAGAAGTAATCACTGTGCAGATGACAACAGAATAAATTGGCTCTGAGTTTCTAGCTCGAAAAAAGTAGGAACTGTTCCAATTTCACACTCAAAGTCAGAGGGACCAGAGTAAAAAAAAAACAGTATTTGGCACTTTTTGTTTACATTTTGGGATTTCCTCCAGTAGTGTTTATTTGCTTGTGGTAGATCTCAAACCCTGTCTCATTTTTTATTTTTCCAAACCGATGTTAAGGCAGTTTATGGTGTGCAACTTGTAGGTCACATGCAGTACTTTGAACTACGGCCTGGTCTGCAGGGAGAGCTCCCTCAATGAGAGCCAATGCCGCTAAGGGCTAGGGATGCTGAATTCCTAGGCTGCTGGTCTTAATTCCCACCCATGCCTCTTTCTTCCACCACTACGCACTTTTGGTCTCCTCATGCCAGACTTGCAAGTTTATTTCAGGTCTGGCATTAGCTAAGACTTTTGCTTTTACTGAAATGATATGTACAGTTTATTTTCTTACAGAGGCTTTCAGCCAGTCTTCTTCTAATGATCTGTTGTTGTGGTATTCATAGCTTCCTTCCACCCAGTACAGCATACAGAATGGCTAGAATGGGTCAGCCCACTGGAGACGCTGGCCAGCTTCTCTGAGAGGAGCAGCATTCTGCCCTTTCACATGAACCACAGCCGCACACAAAGGAATTCTCTTAGGTGACAGGGACCACTTTGGCACTGTACATTATAAGACCAAAACATGTTTTTTTGGTTTACAGTGATGAGGCCCCAGCAGCTTCCATAACAATAAAGTTTTGTAAAAAAAAAAACTATCAAAAGACAACAAAAAAAACAAGCATTGACAAAGCCAATAGGCAGCCTGCAAAGGCCAATGCTATTGGTTCTGATAACGCTTACTTTCAACTATGGTTCTCCGTGGTTACTACCTTCTATCCTCCCAAACCTCCTTCCTTCTGCCTTTCTCACTCTTGTTCCGGGTCAAATTCTGATGATGGAAAATAAGCGGCCAGCACCCACCAGCTACAGCCACCTACACAAACTAAGCAGTGGTAAGCCTCAAAGAGTGCCAGAACTTTGAGCTCTAAGTGCACGCCACGGTTACAGATGAAACACGTCTGTATTTACTGAGTTTTTGAAGATTTTGACCAGAAATAAAGTGCATAGGATGAATGTAGAACTTTGCACAAGCACTTATTCGGACGATGGAGATGTGAACTGCAATTCTGGGGCTGCTGGTAATAAAGCTACAAGACTGTGGAGGGAACAAAAAATCAGAAACCTCTGGTAAAAAGTAGAAGAATGCTCACTCCACAGACTACTAAACTGTGAAACAGAAGTAGGAGATACCTTTCATCTACGAGTGGGCAGAGCAGCCAGATGTTATTTTATAGCGTTGATTTGTAGGAATTTTCCCATTCCGCTATCAGCAGCGATGCCTCTTATTTGAAGGGCATGGCATAGCTTTCATTTTTCTCACAGTAAGATAATCCAACTAATTTGTAGCTTGGCTCGCGCAGAGAAGGATTTCATCTGTTCTCCTAAAATCCCTTTTTTTTCATGATGCTAAAAGACCATTTGGGTTTGGACTGGAGACAGCACAGGCTCTGCTGCCAGCAAGAGCAGCCAAAAACCAGGCAGAGGAGGGTATCCTGCAGGCGCCGGCTTGGGAGACCTCTGCTGTCTGGTTTGACCTGCAGGAGAAACTTTCTGGTGCACTGGTTTAGGGAAACATGGGTAGCAACCTGACAAACAAGCCCACACTCCAAGAAAGGCGACCATAATATGCACAACACCAGCTCAAGATGCCAGCACCCAACCGCCTGACATGTACACGACCTAGCCGAGCATTAGAAAAATCCCATGGAAAGTGCTTTCGACTTGCATGAATGAAATCAACGGGTAATTTTTATATCCACATGGTGATAACAGGTGCAAACTACCCTAGGCACATTACATTTAAGAGAAGTGTGTTTTTGCCTAGGATTACTACTTGTGCTAAAACAAATGGGCAATATCGTCTACAAACCATATCTGCACGCATTCTGCAGTTATTATTATCTCTAGTGCACTTATTACATGGTTAATTATCACCAACGGGAGCGTAGCTTCAGGGGGGGTGTTTGGGGTGTTACCCCCCCCCCCACCCCAATACATGTATTGTGTAGTAAATAGTTGGGTACAGGAGCTTTCAGTCAGGTATGGTAAGGTGTCTGCCAGATTTCACTAGAATTGTAAAATACTCAGACAAGCACACACAAACACTCTTCTGTTTTGAAGCTCTTAAAACTTGGGTATTTTACAAAATGCTGTGTTTTAAGTACCCCTCACAATCCTCTCTCTTCTACCTTTGCATTGGCTGTAAGCCCCCTTCAAACGCTGCTTCTCATATAATAATGAACATGATATGCCTGCATGATTGTCAGAAAATCTGAGACTCCCCCCTCCCCCACCCTAGAGTTTTACTGAACAAACTTGGCCCCCGATCACCAAGTACTTAATTTTGGTAAGTTCCCATGCAAACTCAGGAATGAGTACCATTTGTGCTCAACCACTAAGCGGCACGAATGCCAAAATGGGCAAAAAATGCCTCTGCCCCCTTTTACTACTAGCATTCAGGAGTAAATGACCCTCCACATTAAACCCATCTTTACTTTAAACCCCTGATGAAAATGCCTGGTGCCGTGTTTGCCACAGTTTGAGATGTGTTCCCTTTGCTGCACTGAGGGCAAAACTTTCCACTGGGGAAACAAGTGACGCTGACACTAGTCTCACTATCATTCTCTACTGGTGGAAGCACAGGAGAAGTGCCTGATACTTAGCCTGTACACTGAGTTGTGGCTAAAGCCTGTCTAACCTAAAGAATGGCGTTGGTTTACTTCTCAGCATGTCCACTCAGGTTAGGTTTTGGTCAAATGATGATTCAACGAACACCAGGTAGTATTGACAGCTACTGCTACACACACCATTAAAGTGATATGACGTGTTCTGTGAGGCTGCACGTTTGAATATCTTGATAATAAATTAAACCATACCACATAATACCCTGCACTTTCTGCTTCTATAGTAAAGGTTCTGGTTTGTGAAAGAGTTTGTCACTTGAATGTGTAAGAAGTCCCATTAAGTGTGGGGCATAATCTTGTGTTAAAGTTCCTGCAGTTTCTACACACCACCTGTTGCTACTACCTATTGGATGGTTTAGTGAAATCCGCGAGTCGACCCTAGTGAGCTCAGCACCGCTCAAGGCACACTGCTAAAAAGAACTATCTAGACTAGAGGAAGTGAAATTCGTAAGAAATATCTGTCCAAATGTGGCTGGTAAAAGTCAAATGTGCCTTTCCACTCGTTAATATTTAATGAATGTCTCAATTCTACTTTTGTGATTTGCAAACATTCCTAGCTCAATCACAAATTCAGTGATCACTTGTTTTCCTCAGGGTATGGTTAGTAACTGATCTGTTCTGTCCATTTAAGGGGTCTGAACACCCAAATCCTACACCTCGGTGGCCTATTTTCCTCGGCAGATCCTGTGTGCAGATCAACACTCCAAATTCTGCACATGGGGCTGTTCTCCCTACTAGACAATAGGAAAGCCGGAGCCATCAATGAGTTGTCTTCACTCTTACTGACGTGCCTCTAAGAGATTAGCCTGTATGTGACAGTGCCATGTGTCCATGAATGTATTCATGGCATGCTGTATTCAAACAGAATGTGGGATGTACTGGCCTATCTCAAAAAGCTAGCCACATTGACTAATGTGGCTATGGAGGAAGCGGCGGCAGGCTTGCTAAGAGCCATCCCAACATGTTCAGGCAGCTTCTGAGCTACGGATGCATCACTGTGATCTTACGGCACTTTTGAATGTAACTACTTTGAGATGTTAATTATAATTTCATAATGGCTATTAGCGGATTAAGAGATATAATTGAGACGTAATCTAAAGCCAGGAGAGCAGCCTTGTATACTGCCAGTGTTGCAGGGGCACATCTAAGTGCAACATTCTGGAATGAATGTGAAACAACTGTAAATATCTGTAGATATGGCATGCTGCTATTTCATCAAATGCCTGCAACAGAACAAGACATCAATCAATGCCGTCACATGCATCACCGTGCCCGTGGCCCAGATCTCTGCTAGTAGAATGAAAATAATAAGGTGTACTGCACCGACTGCAAAATGATGCTAAGGAGCTACCTGGCCTGCATACATCTGATGCCATCCATACCACTCAATAGATAAGCCTAGTTATTGCTCCAGTTGAGGTCTGTGGACACTAGAAAGCAAGAAAGCAGTGTACAAGTGAAGGACAAGAAGGGCAGTGCACCACTTTGCAGCAAGGAGTGTCGCGGGAATTCCTTCATGTGAAGAGACTGTGCACCCAGCCCATTGTGGAGGAGACAAGAGGGGCTAACAGTTCCAAAAGAGGCACCAGTAGTCTTTTCTCTACTCCTCCTGAACTGCTGCTTCAGTGTCAGTACACCGGTTTCTTGCATATACTTTGCTTCTCTTAAAGTGCTGCTTGTATTAAGGCAGCATGTTGCATAAGCTGTGCTGCACTTTGTTTGTGTGTCATATGCATTGCATGGTACCCGGTGACTGCTCATGAACAAACCAGTTAATTGTGTGCCATTACCCTATGTGATGCAAGTGTCAGGGTGCTCAGAAGTTGACTTTACCTCTCTTCAGTGCCATCCCACAGTGCCATCAAATCAAGACTCAATATACTCGATTCTTGTGTTATCTTCCATCACCTGGTCATGCCTCTCTTGTGATTTTATTTATTTATTTTGCAAGATGAATTTCAGGGAAAGGGGCAGTCCCTGCCGATAAACAGGCAGAAATAAACATATATTGGGGAGCTACCAGGTTTCTGTTGTAAAATTATCCATTTTACCAATGCCTCTTTTCTGCCGTTCCTTCTTTCCTTGGCACCCCTCTCCTTTTTACATCTTTTGGTTCGGTCCTCCTGACTAGAGTAGAATGTTAGGGTTGGTGATGGGAGAACGTTCCAGGGGGTACTTCTGAGCAGTGTGTTCCTGTGGTGTTTCAACAGTGAAATAAAGAAGATTGTTTGCTTGATTTAGGATTCCAGCGTCTACTTTTTCCACCCCAAAAAGGCGCATAGATATTGATCAGAAGAGGAACCCCCCTGCACCGTCATTACCGGATATGTGACTGACTGAGCTCCATTCCTACTTACATACCAAGAAAACACCCAATTTCTCTCTCGCCCATCTACTCACAGTGAAACTAGGCCCCACTACTCAAAAATAAGAAAATAGACACACTTGCACCTGTGCCCACTATTTCCACCAAAAACAAACTTGTGTGCTCAGAGTGTCAGGCAACAATCCATGTCATGTCTACACTGAGTAAGAAACAGTCTCTGAGCAAAACAACCACCTCGGTGATGTATTGCAGGGCGAAATAACACCAGATATCAAAACATCATGTGCGGAGGAGTGCTGCTATTTTAAGAGGAACAGGTTTCTCTGGCTGTTTAGAACTTCACAAAATCCTGGAGTGCTAAACCCTGTGAGCGGCGGTGTGTCAGCATGTGAAGGGCACCGCGGAAATAAACACCTAGCTCCCTTCAGACAGCCGCAGCAAGTCTGTTCATGACGGGAGAGACGCTCTCCTCGGGGTCCGCGCATCCAGAAACCAGGTCATGGCGAGACGTCAGCGCGCGGGAGCGTCTAGAATCCGGGTCACGGTGAGACGCCGGCGCGCGGGAGCGTCTAGAATCCGGGTCACGGTGAGACGCCGGCGCGCGGGAGCGTCTAGAATCCGGGTCACGGTGAGACGCCAGCGCGCGGGGACGTCTCTGGGTCCTTGGGCCACCATGCATCATATCCGTCTAATGAAGTGCCTAGGAGCACAGGGAACAGGCAGGTATTCTACCATACCCCGCTACTAAAGGGTGTATCCTTGTAAACAAGGACGTCTGCTTTACCCTCTGACCTGGCACCTTACACCAGGGTATGAAATGTCTGCATGATAGAAGGGTTCCGCTGACGGATAGGAACAAGAAGAATACAAGCTGTGATAGGTTTCAGTACTTAGAAGAACATTTAAGCTGATGATGTTTGTACTTTGAAATTATTTATCGATTCAGTTGACATTTTAATTAATCATTAATAGAATGAATCATACATGTTCCAATGGACTGATATAGTCCAATCACTGAAATTCCATATGCCATAATCAGATCCAGTAGAGACCACCTGCAACTGGTCGACCGTATATCCACAAACAACCGGCTGCAACTAGTCCTATGTAAATGAGGGCACCGCCCCGTCAAAATGAGTGCTACAAATATTTTATAACTCGTTGATTTCAGGGAATTCAAATTACTTTTTCTCTGCCTAATGTACCCCAAAAATATCCTGAAAAAATAACTTCAAGCGATAACTGCATACTATCGCAAAACATCAACCCAAATTTGATGCCAAGTTCTACATAAGCCCGCCCTCCTCTGTAAAGCTGCTGACACTGGCAATCCAGGCAGAACCCATGTCCCGCTCTGACCCCTGTACTGCCTTATCCCCATTCAGCCCTTGATCTGAGAGTGGAATATTTGTCTGTTTCCGATGGCACCCTAAGGAAAACACTGCAAGGCAAAATCTCAATATTTGTAAAACTGATGAGAATCTGCAGGAACACAGGGAGATCTTCCTCTTCCTGAACCTAGCAGCAAAGGCCTGGTAATTTCTTCACTTTAGAAGCTTACAGTCCCTAGGCCTCCTTTGGTATGAGGCCAAATGGCCCATCATTCATTTGGGAATTTAGGCTGTTCTTAACTTCTGAAGTAAACATGCTCTCCCTCTCTTAGGGGACCATGACGTGTTCCAGCAGTATCTCTTGGCCAGTATCTCTTGGCGCCTTCTCTCAGGGCGGGACCGAAAGCCGGCCCGCTCTCTCTAGCCTACACACGTCTATGCGCGGGATTTAATCTGCATGACATCCCCTCGGACAGAATCGAAAGGAAACACATTGGAGATAAAATGCCTAATGTTTTATGGAACGGCTCTGCTCTCTCTGGAAAGGCCTCTTCAAACGAGTGATCATGGAGTGATATGTCACACCGCCCAAAGGATCTGCCACTTTAAATGTCTTGATGCGCTCTCTCATTGAGCCTTTTCCCGCCGGCTCTCATGCCCCCAAAATGTAACTCGATTACAAGAAGCGCACTCCCATTAAAGGCAAATCTTATTAGATGAAATGCAGTTTGGAAAAATTATGTCCCACATAATCACTTGCCTGAAACGCATTACGGCAAATATTAAAAATCAATTTCATTTCGGTCATTTCTCATTAGGAGGGCTGGGGATCAGCAAGCGCTATGCCATGACCAAGCATGTCTTCTTAACAGGGGCCGATTTGCTCCCACACTGATTGCTTCAATCTGGTATGCTTTTACAGGAGATAAAAAAAATGTTTTGCAAATATCATTCTTCACACAGAAATCCTGTTCGCACCTTGACACTTGCACGGCACCTCATTTTAATAAAAAAGCTATTCTTAAATGCTAGGCACTGCTATTGCTCAGGCTTTTGCCTGTAGACTATAATCAAATCTGTTGCTGGGCTGCTTTGGACTGCTTGACACGTCTCTGAAAGTGGTGCTCACAGTTAAGGCCACTGGAACTATGCGATTGTGTGGCCGCAGTGATTTTCACATAATTATAGATTAGCCACATTTGACTAATAATCCATCATCTGCCACATAATCTGCTGATTTTAACAAAACAAAATGTGTTCCTAGCTCAAAAAATTAAAAGTTACTAAAAACATAGCAGTACATGCTGCTGTGCAGTGGAAGGCCTTTTGCAAAGATTTACTGGTCACCTTTCTGTTGCTCATTGCTATATTTGGGTTATAAACTGGTACTGATGAGGTGCAACCAATGCCCAGTGTTAACAAGTTTAAAAATCACTAAATAATGAAGTAGTGCTATCAGAATATGTGGTGCATAATCCCACATTTTCTTTTTCTTGACGCATAATTTGCTCAACCCTGCCACATAAATTGGCGCTCCTCTGCTGCATAATTCCAGTGGCCCTGTTCACAGGACATAATGTGGCGTAGAGCTGGAAAATATGATACACATCTTCTAAATAAATCTCCCATATAATACCATTTTGACATGATGATGTCATAGGTATTTCAATAAAAGTGACTTTCGTGTAGCCAATGCAAATTGCTGTAGATTTCCGGAATACCAACAAGTCCTGTTTATTCTATTGAATGAATGCATCAGTGAGTAAATGGAAGATTAGGTAATGGTCCATAGATGAGATATGCTCCTAAATCCAGCCAGAGCAGGGACCAACGGAGTAGAACTCAAATTGTTGCGCAGTTTGCAAAGCAGCCAACTTTATCTCAGGTGTGGCGGAACGAAGCACTGAGTGGGTTAATCCAACAAGTATCCCAGATCGGATGGGTAACCCACAGACGGAGGTTCATGTTTGGCACAGCATTCTGATGAGAGTCCTAATGTCTAGACCAAGTGCTTTAAATGATCCCCTCACACAGAGCTGTAAATCTTTCAAAATGAGGAAAAAAAGAGAATGTTTTTTTCCCAAGTGCTGGCGCAAGGTAGCAAAATTTTACACTGATTGCCAAGAGACAAATAGGTCTCCCCAAGTATGTTGTACTAGAGGACATCTCTGCACCAGCAAGGCGACACTACAGTTTTACTCCATGAGCTAGGATGACCTCCTACGTTCCACTGAGCTGCGATGCGCCAGTCTCCTGGTTAATGGCTGAAGTTGGCTTGGTCACCATATAGGCCCGACGCAGCACTTGGTTTCTGAAGGAAATGATGTTTCTAGTATTGAACTTTTCTTTCACAGTCATTGCTTTTCGGTGTGTTAATCTAATCAGCGCAGATTTGGTACATAAAAGCCAAGAATTGAAAAGGTGGGGATTTGCGGTCATGTGGAGATTTGGTACCTGTCGCTGGGGCACAGCTTTATTGGGGTTCTGGCTGAAAAGTGATCACACCGAAATAGTCTGCTATTGGTACGGTCCTCTGGCAAGACAGATATCAGTGTATGTGTGGAGGCATTCATTGCAACATACATGTCAATCCGAAGAAGTTACATCAAGCATGGTAATGACGTCACGAGGAGTGTTCACAATAAGGGACTGTGGTTAATGCTACAACTCCTGACTTGCACATTTCTGCATGCGCCTTTGAGAAGCACATATAGCTCTCATTGGCCTTTCTACTAAAACAGTACAAAACACACACTTGTATCTGTACTTCAACTGTGCACATATCTCGCTCATGTCTTTCCCACCCATTTTGAGTCTTTTCGGAGAGAACCTTCTCAGTTTATTTCCTTGAGTTGGCCGATTTCTTTGTTGTATGTCAGCAAGAACCCTTGTTTCTAGTTTTGGGTTTTCCTTTTACAAAGTATTCTTTTCAGATGCGGTAGCTCAATGGAAGCCCGGGTGTAGATATACAGTGCACCCATCTAGCAAAGGCTGCTACTCTGTGCAGAGCCCTCTTCATCAGTTCCTGTGGTTCTGTGACACATTACCACGTGACCAAGGACTGACACAGCAACGCACATCTTTTCAGTTTCCGATCCCAAAGACCTGTCTCGGAACAAAGCACTAAAATGAAATCAGTAGTCATCAATTAGGGTTAATTAAAGTGCACTTTTTGCATGACTGGCACCAGCACAAAAGAAGAGCTCACTGTGCTTGCTGCCAGCCCAGGAATGCTCTGTCTAACCTGACACCTGGGTGTAACCAGAGTGTACGAAGCACTGTGAAAGGAGAGCCGCTTGGGATACGTGGACAGCGGCTCCGTCAGCGAGCGCCGCCTTTGATCTGAGGCCGTTTCTCCTATCCGTTCTCCTCTGTAAGGGGACGGTAACATGACTAGGACAGATCCCTTTACAGTGTCAGGCTGTCAAGCCTGTACAACGCTGGATGGGCTCGCTATATTTCCCAGTTCAGTCCATGCAGGTTCGAGGACTAATTGCCGCCTCTGGGAAAGTCAGAGCTCATGATCAAAAGGCGCCGTGACACCTGATGAGAGTGCGCAATAGCTCCACCAGGACTCCTGAAGGCCAGGGGGCGCGAGGAGCAATTATAGCTGCTACTCCTTTGAAATTACTCAGAATTATTGCATTATGAGTTCAATCACGTCACCTGATTGACTCGGTGATGGTAAATATGATAAGAGGCATTTAAATATTGCTCGTCCCTCCTGCTCGTCAATTAATTAACAACACAGCCTGCTGCTTTTGGATTTCCTTTTTTAAGGCAGACTGTCACTGTGGGATGTGGCAAAACTTTTGGGAGCATTCATTTTTCAGGTTGACACATTTTGCCTTTGTTCATTGGTCTTCGGTTACCTGGCTATAAGGTTTTTGTTCTCCTATCCCCTTATCCATACACACATGTAGGCGCTTTTAATTCTTTGTTTTTTAGCTCCAAATGCAAAAACATGCTCAAGGACTATGGAGAGGTACAACCCTCCTGTTGGCTCTCAGAGAATTCTTAGGAGTAGTTAACATCATGGTGGTATATGAGCACTTACGTAGTAGCCCAAATGGTGAAATAACATTTCCTCAGCATCGCAATTACCTGCCTCTGCCAAACCAGAAGACTGCCATCTTTTTAACGATGGACCACTGTTCTATCTCTGACACAGCCAACAACCATCTGCTCCTAAAAACAGTTTGTGGTCAAACACGGCCAACAAACGCCTACTCCTACAAACAGATTGTAGTCATAGGGTAGCAGGCTCTCCAGTCATACGAGGAACATATCTCATTTATTTTAACAACACTACACCCAGAAAGACCACCTAGAATTCCACCCAATTGCAACCACCATCTACGTTGAATGTGCCATATGTTCAGTAGCTTGCAGAAGCCATTGAGCCTTGTTTGCAAAAGGCTACTACAGGAGCATGGAACGAATTTAATTTACTCTCAGCAACAATCCTGCCCCACACAGAACCTCAGGCTCAAAAAGACCCTCTTGACCTCCCATGCCTCCCCAGTGCTCAACTGGGATTTCAAAGGCAGTCCAACTCAAGATCAATAATTACCTGGAGATGTTCATAAGAGGCCTGTTCAAGGACAAATGTGCACATGTTCAAGGGCGGGGTCCGACCTTCTACAAAAGTCAACATGTACATTAGCCATGTGAATGAAGCCTGCACAGCACAGCTCTGGGTGGTCAGTTGGCGTGACTAAAGAGCAGGCGGTTTATAAGCTGCCACACAAAGGGTTCACTCTGCAGCCTCCTGCAGTAACATTTCCTCTCCTGAACCGCAGAAGTGACCGCTTTGCTTAATTAACTGGTTAAGACACATCCGCCGCGCGGAGTTGTGTGCTCAGACGTCAGAGGCCGGCCTGTCATGACGTAGTTGAGACAATCAGCGCCATCTGCGACGCCTGTCCACGTGCGCTGCAGACCTCGAGGATAGCTCAGCCTCTGGTGTGCACACCGACCCGGCTTCTGGCGCGGCCACCAGACCCACAATGCTAAATAATTAAGCAAGTCAGGCCCACCATAAGCACCCTTGACGGATCCTTAAACTAATATCTATGGCTGTTAAGCAAAGCCCTTCGTGTTGTGATTACTGCGGCGGTTTACCAAGAGATGCGCTGAAAAGCATCTCCCCGCGGATGGATGCAATGAAAGCGCCCATTAGCTTCTGGATGGTTCTAACCAGCAGGACTGAGTAGAGCAAGGGCCGGGACCTACTGTCTGCTGGACATTAAAATAACAAGGTGCACCGAGACTCACTTCAGTCGCCATCTCAGCAACAGTGAATACATTTTTTTTTCTGATCTGTGTCACTGCCAAAATAACTGCAAGGCTTGCAAGTGCGCGTGCATCAGAAGCCTTTCCCAAGGCACCCCCCAACCTCAACCCAGGCAGCGAAACTATGGCAACCGAATAAGAAAGCAGCTCCCATGATTAATAGATGAAGATCCCTGCGACAGTGTCTAGCTGGGCCATAATTCAATAAAGCAGGTGGAATTAGCATAGAATCCATGTCAAACCCCAAGCAGAATCATGAAGATGGAAATGTGCTTGGCCATCGAGACCAGTCAACAACGCGGTGCAATTCATTTAGCAAATGCAGTGTATAAACTAATGTATGTAGGGTCTGCATATCCGACACTGTGCACTGCATGTGCAGCGGCACTAAAATCCTCCTCTCAGCATTTGCCAATATGCAAAGAGAAACAGGGAGACTTAAGAAGTGGCTATCACCCCTTTCGTTGAAAGTAATCTTCGAAGAATTGGTTAACCAGAGTGTCCTTGCATTTTAGAGGTTACTGTCCCGGGACTGAGATCTGCAAAACTGGGGTATGATGGGAGAAAAGCTATAATCCCTTTCCAAATAGCATGCTGCTTTCCACTTCATTTTACATTTTCCACCATATTATTGGATAATACAACTTGCACTTGAGTCACAAGACACAAGTACGCCAGCTTCAGTCTAAGTACCCAGAAGCCTCTGTAGTTGTTGTCTTAGACTTGGAGTTAGCGCAGAAGGTGGTGGAAGCCATATTGGAAGCTGTGTTTCACCCACTGTGCCTGACTAAGCTTGTATTTTAAGAGAAGTACTTAAAATAACAACCATTTGCAATGCAATAGGTCTCGCATTTACGATAGTTTAAGCTATTGTCATTTACAATGGCAATAGCTCAAACGCTTGTAAATCCGAGACCTATTTCACTTCGAAGAAGCAGCCGCCATTGTCTGGGGCTGCTTGAAAGTGAAAGCGTGCATGGCGAGGAAAGCACGTTGTGCCTGCAGTAGGAGAAACTCATTACAGATAATAGTGCTTACAGACTATATAAGACATACCGTGTCGCAACAGAAGTAAAAGGGCCAGTCGCCATGGGAGGTTACAAATGCAGATAAGGCAGTACCAAGGAGGGACTAACAAGCCTAATAGCAACTCGGAAGCCAGCGTTTACAAAGGACAATGACAAAAGCCAATTAAAAATATGGGCGGAGTGGGCGGGGCTTCAAAGCCATACTCCACAACTGCATGCCTTGCAGCGCATGCGCTGCCCAGGCTCGACCTAAAAATGGCAAGTGTGGCTGGCGAGTGAGCCGACAGAGGTTCACATCCACCCATAATACACAGTAGATGGCTCTTTCTGTTTGAACCCACTACGACCTACTGCTAACGGATGGTCTATGAAGGACTGCACCCTCTGGCTGAAGACCGGAGTGGGATCATGGCAGTGATGCAGCGGATGGGCCCACGTCTCCTTTCTATCAGGTTCTGTTTCAGGGATTTGTCGCGGCTTCCATTAGCTGCATCAGGCGGCATGACCTTTGGCAGCAAAGAAGAGAGCATGAGCTGCAGCGGTCACTGCAATATTCATGTGACGTCTGAAGCATTTTAACAAATGAACAGTCGATTGATTGACAGCAACATTCCGCTAGGCCCACAGGGAGAGACGAGGTCGCGGGAGTCATCCTGCTCCAGGCCAGGGACAGGTCCACAACCTCTGGTCCCCACCTGGTGCTCTAGATGCGTGACAGCCACACAGCACTGATAAACTCACACCTGAGGTTATGCTTATAATTGGCGCCTAGCATGGAGGCATGCCCAAGGCTGGACTACCCCTCACCCACTGAATAATTGATCACTCAATAACAACAAGACATGCAAGAAAAAACTGCCTCTGCCCAGGAGCAATCAATACAGTGGAGACTGAGTGGACCCAGTGGGGATAACTCAGTTGGTTAATGCACTTGCTGTAGGATCAATGTCAACTAACCATAAGGTCAAGTCCAGGAAATGTTCACCGTGCCGTCCAAGCTTTGTAAATCCGAGACACGGTCTATTTCAGCTCCATTAACATGGAATACAATAGAATATGTTAAACTATTAGGGAAAAGCAGTATACGCATTGAGACTTATTTACATTATCATAAAAGCAGGGCGCAAGCCAGGAGTGGATGCGTGTCGACAGTGTTCCCCCACTATTTTTAGAGAGGAGACACTGTGTACCTCACAGTAGGCCAGTGAGGTGGCGCCTTGTGCCCCAGGGCTAGGAGCTGCTTTTATTTACAAACACAGTGCGCATGCTTGTGATCCCTCCTTCCCCGGTAGCATCCACTTTATGAATGAAAGAAAAGGTTTTCTTTGAATGTCTTATCCTAGAAATAACAAGGAACTTCACACCATTAACCCTTCTGCCACATATAGAATTGCAAAGGCACTGCAGTGCTTTTGTGGACAAGGAGAACCAGCAGAAAGCAAACTATACCAAGCACACCTTCTTTACTGCCTAAAGGCAGCTTGAAATGTAATCCTGAGTTCCACACGTTTGTTTAAAAATAGTATCATGTCTGAGTTCAAATATACACAGAAATGTGGGAAACATTCATTTTATGTATAAACAGCAAAGTCAAAATATATTCTCTCCACATTTTTGCATGATTATTTTAACTTCGTGTTTTTATACTATAGGCCCGTTCCACATTATAAGTGAGGAATGTTAGATGGGCATGGTATTATAAGCCGGTGCTTTATTGATATGTAGTCAGCCTTTTCTGCTACATCCTGCATGTGAGCCATTGCTCAACTGGTCTTACTGCTCAAGGCTTTTCAGCTTAGAGGTAGGCGCTATGCTTTCTGGTATTGGTTCCTGATTACAGCATCTAAGAAAAAGATCACATGCGTGATGATATACCCACCAGGTCCCACCTCAAAATGCTTCGAAATCCACCATCATCCATCAGTGTGTGATACCTTCTTTCCCCTTTTCAAACGTTAGTGTTCCTAACATAACATAACGTGCATTTGTAAAGTGCAAGTTCACCCGTAAGGGCCTCATGGCGCTGACTAACAGATGTTTAAGGTTACCCAACTCAATGGTACTTGTTTTATCGACTTCAGAAGGAAGATAGGCTGAGTGGCCCACTATCTACCATGAATATAGCCTTCTACAAAGCATGCGTTTCCAAACGCATGCGATTACCACCCAGTCGTTACAGCGACCGCGTTATTACATCGCAGTACCATAACAACGCAAGTCGTTACAACGACTTGCTCCAGGGGGTGCGCTGGGCTTAAGAATAGTATAATTTACTATTTCAACTTCAGTGTGTGCAACAGTAGGGAAGGTGTTGGAATAGTAAATTATACTATTCCTTAGTTTAGAGCGCCCCCTAGAGCAGGTCGTTGTAACGACTTGCGCTGTAATGGTACTGCAATGTAACAATGCGGTTGTTGTAACGACCGCGTTGTAACGCATGCGATGTGATGGCTGTTTCCCATCTGCCACCATCCTTGTAATCCCCTCTTTGGTTTCCCTCCAAGGCTCCCTGTTACGCCTTCACTCATGACATCCTCTACCAGTCTGTACCCCTGCAGCCGTTGTATGGCTCCATTCTGGTGATCCCCTATATGCTAGATTTCGGTGACCCCATCTGACCTCATTTCTGTTACTCCCTGGGTGCCTCCTGTCTGGTGACCCCGTGTGCTTACATATCACTGACCTCATGACTTCCTTTATTTCTTTGACTCCTCTTGCGATCCCCTGTATGCCTTCACTCCACGTGTGCCTCCGTTGTGGTGAGTCCCTGTATGCAGACACCTCTGTGATCCCCTGTATCCTATACTAAACAACTCCAGGTGCTTCCATTTTTCGCTTGTATGCCTCTATTCATCTGGCCACTGCTTGTCCCATCCACCCCCGTCTGAACCCTCACCTACCTTTCCGAAACAAACAAGACAGGAAATCACGGTGCAAGAGCACAGGCAGGGGTGGAGAGTAAACTGAGCTTAGAGTGTGGAAGAACAAAAGGGGTGGGCATCTACCTGGCTCTAGTGGTGTGACTCTGACATCAAGGTTTTTCTGGGCTCCACCAGTTGCTTCCATTCATCTGTCATATTTTGCATCAAACCCTTTGCGCCTTTGTCCGCTATGGGCACCCTTAACCCTGGTCCTCTTCTCTTACCCTGCATACATATGGCTCCCAAGGCTATGGAGGTCTGCCCTTCTCTACACGGTTAAGATTGCCATAAAACATAAAGTTGAGCACACAATTCGCTAAGTGTCAGTGATAGTAAATGGAGCGCAGACTCCCACTGAGATTGGTGCAATAGACAAAAAGATACCCACTGCATCGCGTGAGACCCCCATGGGTGTAATGCTGTGCTTCAAGAGTCTCAACCTCCAATGTAATGTCCATCTCCACCCCCTTAGACAGAATCAAATAATGGAACCGGCGACAGGCACTGAACACATACATATTACGTTTTTATGAGGGTCTGTGGCATTCAGCAGAAAGCTAAAAAAAACAACATAGTAGGGGATAGGTGGAAAATGTGAATCTCCTTTTAAATCTATGTTTTCAACCTATTTTTCAATTGTGCCGGATCTGTGTGGACCAGCAATGCACGTAGTGAGGAAGCAGGTGGAAGCTAAAGTAAAAAAGGTCTGACCTTCGAACCTGTGTACATCAGTTTTACATTTTCTTTCGGACTACACTTGCAAAGCACAGAAGGTAGCAACAGACAGACATGACAGTAGCACGCAGGTAGCTTTCAAATGATGTTTCTTTCAAAAATGCCTATTCGTGTACACGTAAATAACACTGAAAAACACAGACTGGCAACAACACGCCAGCAGGAAGGACGACAGCACTGCTAGACAGACAAACACAAAATATGCAGCCAACATTTGTTTGCGTCAATTCTAAAGTAGCTTACACCAGGCTTTTGTTGAGTGAAAACCAGTGTGATTTTCACACAAGGGCCTGGTTTGTAAACCTGTCAAAGTACCTGGCACAGGTGTTTGTGCTCACTGGCGGGGAAGTCTCTCTTTTACAGAAAACAGATCTGTAGAAACACTTTAGAGCCAATTGACCTATGCATGATCTGCTGCAGAGTAGTCGGTACACAGACAGGCAGACACACACACACACACACTCTCACTCTAACTTGAGTGACGAGTCTTCAGCAGTTTCACGTACGTGCGTCAATGCACAAAAAACAACCCTTTCATCAGATTATTTATTGCAAACTTTGCACTTAGTTATTGGTTACATGGGCGACGAGAAGAAAGCAAGACACAAAAGCCTGTATAGGGTCCTTTCAATGAAGAGATGCGCGCTAAAATACCTAGAAGGGTCCATAGCTTGAAGACATGGCTCTTCTCTCAGTAGCTTGTGTTCAATTTATCTAGGTAACCAGTACTTAGCGCCAGGACACCCCAGGGTAACCGTGCGCTCTATAAGTGCAAATAACATAACATAACATTGCAAGCAGGTCTATTGGGTGACATCACACTGTGCGCAAGTGGTACTGCCTATGAGATGCTTAGCGGTGAGCCATAGGCTTGCACCAGCTTCGCACAGTCCACTTTTTTGCATATGATGTGATGGGAATAAATGTACCCTAGATATGGAGCTTAAAATATCGACCAGCACTCTGCTAATGTGGCTTGACATTTTTTCAAATGGCTAGTCCACTCTCCATGGCTGGGAAACTACAACGCCCTTCAGGGTGAGTGGAACAGATGCAGTAACTGACAACGAGAAATCACAAACCAGAAAGAGTCCAACACGTAAGCCTGCAACTGACAACATGACCATTGTAATCCCAGGAAAGGGGCTTGAGAAGACCGGTGGAGTAACACGGACTCTGATTGGCTAGAGGCCTTGCAACTGTCATGCTTTCATTATCATGATGTGCTGCTACCTAAAGAAGCACAGCTAACAGCTGTCAAACTCTGTAAAGATTGTTTCATGTCATCTGCATAAGGGACCAAATCATTGTTGTTACTTAATCCTCGGGTAGCGCAGGTAAATTGCAAATTAGTTTGAGGTTGTCCACGCTTGGAAGTCATTACACACCAGGTAGAGCTCTGTGTACTGTTTGCAATGGCATGACTAGGAATGGATTTTCAAAGGTGTGACGGTGATGAAGGGACAAATCTGGGGTGGGCACCTCTACGTAGGGTTATATTAGGAAAGTACATTTTTTGTAGTAACAGAATCACTGCTGGCTGCGAAGGTGGTAACCACACGGAGACTGCACAAACCTACATGGGACATTTGATGAACCCTGACCCTGCAGTTTAAGGTGCCCACTGTCCCTCTGGTTATGGACTTGGTTGTTCACTTTAACTCTGATCCCTCTGTTGCTAGAAGTTCACAGAAGAGCTTGACAGGCCCAAAGCCGCCATTTCCCATAAATATTAACAGTTATTACAAATTATTCAATCCATAATGCGATAAAAGTATACATTCTGAGGCGTGAGATTTCCTACTGATCCAGAACCAAGAGTAACACCTTTTCAAACTTGGTCCTGCAAGATGTGCCTTGAACTAATATGGTGATCCCAAAGCGCTATATACGTGCCCTGCTCAAAGACACCTGGAGGAGACCAGACGTACTGGGGCTGTGTCACAACGAGGACTGTGTTTGGAGTAGTTTCTGCAGTCTCGTGGTACACTGAACTCAATCTGAAATGAATCGATTGTAAAAAGGACACCTCAGGCAGGCCCGGGAATGTACTGGATTTCAGCTGGCAGGGCCGAGGCAAGGACGGACAGGGAGACAGAGGAGAAGAGAAGAAGGCAGAAGGTGAGCAAAAGCTCAGATCCTGCCTCAAGACCCGCAGACAGCAGGCAGGAGGCATGAACGGAAGGAAGGCAAGGCTTGACTCATACCGGCCGGACCTTTCGGTAACAGGACTTGGGAAACCTGGGAACCGGAAAGAGCGAAGGAGAATGAGTAAAAGAGAGGGAATCCTGCAGAGGGCTTGCATGTCACAAGGAGTGAGTGTTCGCTCGTTACTCGGATTCAATCTGCATTGGAGCAGGCTGCGAGAGATGCAGACACATCGCACGCCCTCTGATAGGATTAAAACAGCAGCAGGCCCCCCCTTCCCCCACAAACACAGCGCGTGCACGCACTGAGGGTAACGCAGGGCCGGTTCCGTGTGCGCGGGTCTCTGCATTTTGCAATCTGTTTCTCATTCCTGTCCACCACTCACGCACCAGACTGGGCTGTTTAACACACGAGCCGCTAATCCGCCGGAAGTAAACAAAGCGCCAACCTCCGAGCTTTTCATATCACAGCCTAGATTAGTTATAAAGCGTGCCAAGCTCTAAAAGCAGAATTATTTGCTTCGTTAGGTTAATCACGTGACACCGCAACTGTGACAGGTGTCTCCAGCAGTTCTTCGCTGGCAGTGGGCGGTATCCCAGCACACTTGCCCTGCCTGCCGCCCGTCCAGTGGGCCCATCACTCTAGCTATTGCATGAACGAAGAGCCAACACAGAAAACAACAGTTCCTCCCCCGGCAGGTAGTTCCACGAGTTTATCTGTGGACCGGTTTAGAGATGCCACTTTAGAGGTGCCACTGCTCGATTTGAACTAAGGTCAGCCGGGGTAAGAAGCAGGGCATTCAGTGGGATGAAAGAACCGTGGCGTCTTTTAAAGAGGCGTGGCTGATATCATTTAGGGTCGTTGCATCAAAAAAATGTAAGCTAAAAAAATCTGTGCTTCGCATATTTTGCCGTCCGACTGGTATTTTGCTGTTTCTGCCATTTCATCCAGGCAAGCAGTAACATTACACCTACACCAGGCCAGGGCAATTGGCTTTGTCAGTTCATATGCTTTTATTCGGTATGTAAAAAATACAACCATATAAGCAAACAATTATGACAGCATAAAACAAACATAAAATAAAAATAAGATCTAAGTGTAGAATGTAGAATACATGAATCCTTAACGACATCGGTAGTTACCATCGTAAACATTGCAATAATGGACAGTTTATAAGTGGATTTACAGTACAATATCTCTAAATTCCATCAATCCTAGGGTGCAAGTTGCGCAGAATATGCAGTACCAATTGGCTTTGTCAATGGTTGTTAGTTGCATACGATAAACAAGCAACAACTAGGGCTTTATTATATTTAATATTAAAAATGCCTGAAAAGTCTGAAAAGATGAGACTACGAAAGAACTATAACGAGCCTCTTTGACGTTATATCGAAGGCAGCGAGGGGTGCTACTGCTGCAGAGTTAAGATTATTTTTTTCCGACTAAGGGCAAAAATGAAGAGCCCAAGAGGGACCCGTCTCAGCACCTGCTCTTTAGAACTGTCGGTGCCCTTAAACCCCTGGTAAGAATTTACACAGCAGAACTGTGTTCATCTGTTTTGGCGACGTCATCCAGGCAGATGGCTAATGAGTGGCCCACGGAACACTGCTTCTGGCGGAACAAAAACATAAAGCAGCCTAAATTAACTCAATTGCATGTTTACATTATTTGCACTTCCGCCTGCGATTTGTTTTCAATGTAACTGATGAACTTGAGTTCGAAAATATAGCTTAAATAGGGAAGTATGGTCATGTAATTCCGAGCTGTGGTCTCTGCAACACGTTTAGCGGCCAACAGAGGGCGCTCGTTTAGTGCGGCTGCACTTTTCCCAGGTCAACAACCTGTGCAGCTGAACTTCATCCTGAGTGGAAATTTAACTCGGATCTTCCACGGTACAATACGATGTCCCAAACGGACTCGTAAAAGCCTTCGAAACAACACATTGCGGCGACTCTCTGAACCAAAAGGCACAGAAGGAAATGCAGTGTTATTTTTAATGAATAAAACCGCGACTCAAGCACGCCCTCAGAGCCTGGTCGCTCACTGATACCGGTCACATGCAGAATGGACTCAGTCGAACTGTTCGTCCCTCCAGGGAAGGGCCCTGGGGTATTTTCCCGACTTCTCTTTGGACGTAAGAGCACTTTCAGGTATGTTGTGCGACTCTTCCCCCCCCCCCCCCCCCCCCCCCCCCCCCGCATGCGTTAGCGGCTGCTTGGGTAAACTCAGCTCCTCTGAGCAGGCACGTGATAGTAAGCATGAATCGGGGGCTACTGGTGTTTTTTCTTTTTATGTATTGGTCGTGCTTCTGTGTTGCTCCCTCTGTGGGAATCGCAGCTTCTGGGTTCTGCCATTTCACGCAACGAGACAAACAGCCACTTCCATTTCACATCAGTGCACATTGTGCATGTGTCACAGCCGGCACAATAACCGCGTGAATTTATGCCCCTCCGGGGTCGCCTGCTTCTTACACGCTTTCTGCTAGACTCTTTTCCCAGTCTTCGGGAGAAGGAGCCCTGTTCTGAGTCGGGGGCGTTAATATTGGTATGACAGCCGCATTCAGTAGTGAGTACACACCAATGCATGTGGTGAGGCGAGCACTAACACAAGCAAGGCCTAATGCCTGAAGCAACTAAGCATGTATTTTGCATCACACTTCCAGGCCTGTAGGCGTCTGCACAAGAGCACGCTGGGATACATAAATCTCACCAGGGCAGCGGGACAGCCTGAACACCAGGGAGGTAATGGCACGTACATAACTGGAGAGACAGCTGCAGGCGGGAAGCGCAGGCGGGTGGGTGGCAGAGGAACTAGGCCGGCAATGATTGGATGAACAGAAACAGGCTGTGCATTATGGCGGGTGGCAACAGAGTTGTCGTATGGCGAGCTGGAGGATTTAGTTCTGTCAGAATGGTCTAATTATGGACCGCCTCCAAAAGCTCCCCTTTTGGAACTGAATGTCCACAGCATCCTCATGTCAGCTGTCGAGATATGACTGCGTCTGTATGTGAACGGTGATTGCGTGTTGCAACATGGAGAGGAGCGGCCATGTTGGTATGTGGCCTTGAAGATCGAGACCAGCGTCCCAAGTTCGGTTCTCTCCTGCACCCGGAGTTAAACAACAGGCCAGTGTGGCAGATGCTACATTGGGATTCGGTAGCTTCTGTGCTGCCCTATTTGGATGGCTTACAGTTATTGATCAAGTTTTGACAGGGCATGAAATAGAGTATTACTATTGCCTGCCTGGGTCCAGGGCAAAGCATGGACCACAGTGTGTTTCAGGCGGCAAAGACAGAGCAAACTCATTTCATTAGCAAAAGCGAAAGTCAAAATGTACCCAGGAGTGTTTGAACTAAAGACAGTGGACAGTCGCAATTACCTCGCTGGCAGGGCTGGCATGGATGTGTTACTTTAGTTTTTCTAGGGGTGAAATTGGCAGCGGCCCGAGCCATCAAATGTGGAGAGCAGAGGTGGATTTGGTCACTCTAGGCTCCCCAGTAGGTCTCAGTATAAAGCACTGCTGGACTGTGCATCCCGCAGAGAGTGCCGCACCGCCTAGTGTCTACAAAGACATGCCACAAAGCGCCAGGCCCTTAGCACCACTGAAGAACCAGGCCAGTCAAGTGTTGGCCTATCCTGGGAACATGCTTCCAAAGGTTCAGTGCAGCCATCAGGAGGCCACTGAACCATGTCACATGTGGGACTTTCTGAACAAACATCAGAGGACTTAGGGTGAAAAGTGCTCTGGTGAGGTAAAAAAGGACCAGAAACGCTACCTCTCCATAGTCCACTAAATTACAGATGTCCTCTCGTTAATCCACCTTGCAACAGATGTCCTCTTGTTAATCCACCTTGCAACAGATGTCCTCTCGTTAATCCACCTTGCAACAGATGTCCTCTCCCAAGTCCACCTTGCAACAGATGTCCTCTCGTTAATCCACCTTGCAACAGATGTCCTCTCCCTAGTCCACCTTGCAACAGATGTCCTCTCGTTAATCCACCTTGCAACAGATGTCCTCTCGTTAATCCACCTTGCAACAGATGTCCTCTTGTTAATCCACCTTGCAACAGATGTCCTCTCCCTAGTCCACCTTGCAACAGATGTCCTCTCGTTAATTCACCTTGCAACAGATGTTCTCTCCCTAGTCCACCTTGCAACAGATGTCCTCTCGTTAATCCACCTTGCAACAGATGTCCTCTCCCTAGTCCACCTTGCAACAGATGTCCTCTCGTTAATCCACCTTGCAACAGATGTCCTCTCGTTAATCCACCTTGCAACAGATGTCCTCTTGTTAATCCACCTTGCAACAGATGTCCTCTCCCTAGTCCACCTTGCAACAGATGTCCTCTCGTTAATCCACCTTGCAACAGATGTCCTCTCCCTAGTCCACCTTGCAACAGATGTCCTCTCGTTAATCCACCTTGCAACAGATGTCCTCTCCCTGGTCCAACGTGCAACCGATGCCGTTCGGAGGGAGATTTTCATTGTCTGGTGTTGCTCCAAGCACGGGAGGAAGCCAGAGAGGACGTATGCACGTGGACCAGGAATCTATGTACTTTGGACATGAAGAAGAAACTTTTTAAATCCATCTAAAGTTAGACCCTATTTATTTTTGCCCTAGGAAACCATGGGATGTCTTGTCTCTGTTCTCACATATTGAATTGTGTCTCCCTCTTTCTCTGCTCTGTACCAAGTCATGTCATTTTAATGGTATGAAACACACTCATATACCCGTCACATTGTTGTCAAAGTAATGCCGCCTCTTACAATGCACAGATATTGAAAAACTGCAGTATTAAGCAGGACGTACACTGCTTTTCTGTGGATTAAAAGCACTAATCTGCTTCCAGAAACGGCGCCGCCCTGTTTATTATCTCCCTTGTATCCTACCTTTGCAAGAAGCCTGTGCTACAGATGCTATCGTTCTTTCTTTAATGGGTAGGTGTATTCTACGAGCGATGCCTGTCATGTCACGCTGTAATGTTTCCTGCATACTAAGCACCGCTGCTTGGGGAAGAAGCCCTTTCCTGCTGCTTGTTGGCTGTTCGTAAAGCAGAAAACGCAGTCTGCCTCTGCATCATTTATGCCCCAGCCCCTGAGCGGGGTTGTTTGCGTGTAGTCTTTTGGGTGCAGTGAATCATGCCCTCGAACCTGTAGCTTAGCATCGCTAGATGGCCTATTTCTTCCTATTCTGAGACCAACACCTACTTGCAGATCCTGCCTGGAGTAAGTCAACAGGGGTTTGTCCACCTCCTATGTTAAGGCATCTTAGCATCCCTTAGGCATTAATGCGGTATTCCAGTGCCGCCTACTGCCCCCCCTGTCACTATGAATGCGTAGAAGGGTCACTGCATTGACTGCTTCACATGCACTACATACACCGGGATGACGCTGCTTCTACGTTCTGTGAGGAGCTCTCCAATATCTTGGGAGCCTTACTTTTTCCATATGTCTTTGCTCTCTGAACATGTGTAAAGCGCTCCGATACCCTCATGGGTCATGTTCGTGCTATATAAAACTTTTAAAATAAATGAACTTGTGTCCCTTCTTTGATAGTGGGCTCCACCCTCAAACTTACCCTGCTGTTGATGGTGTAGCTAAGCAGACTGACCATCAACATTGCTATATGTACCCCGCAAGGAGTGATTAGGTGTACAAAGCCAGGTCTGAAACTAGGCCGGGATGGCAGCGCTTTGTTGGTCCCTACATGATCTACGGGGTGTGGTACCCGGATATAATCGAATTCTCACACTATCTATCGTCCTACATATCAGCTTCTAAAATACTGCCCCCCTTTATATAATCGAATTCTCACACTATCGATCATATCAGCTACAAAAATAATGGAAATCTGCATCCAAAGTGACTTTCGAAAGTCACTCTTTGACACAATATTGATGTCACACGATACATTTGTAAGCAACAATATAACCTGACAAACAACTATCTATGGGTCTGGGCTGCTGCAAGCAGCACACTGAGCCTACCAGGCAGCACACTAGTGCTGCTGACTGCCAGGTCCATCAGCCAGTACAGCACACGTGTGTGCGCGCGGTGTGTCTCCACCTTGGGCCTAAAGTCATATGCAGCACCAAGCCTGCGCGCAGGGGGCTTCCATTCATGGACCGCGCATGAATATATGATTAAAGCCGCTGTGAGTTTGGAAGCACACGACAAAGGTGTCAAAACGTTTGGTATTTAAAAACAACATTTTCAAATAGCAATTAATCCCTCTTTAGGCTGTGTGTGGAGCGGCCGTGATGGCTGCCTTTGTGTGCGGCTGGTGTGTGACAGAGGCAGGCCGGCAGCTGTCACCATTCAATGCGGGGACAATGGCGTCTGTATTGGAGGCAGCGGCGGGGGGGCCACAGAGACAAGACAATTGGTGCGTCCTTTGTTTGACCACAGTGGGGCGCGGGGGGAGCAGTGGAGGAGGGGACTAGCGCGAGGGAAGGGGTACAGAAAGGCGGCAAGCACCTTTACTGTAGAGACAGACCGAAGGTTTGAGATCCAAGACCTCACTCTGGGCGCACTATGTCCAAGATGCACAAACATTATGTTATTACAGCTCTCTGGCATCCCTCTGCTAGAGGTGGCTTCAAGGAGCTTTCAGGAGAGGCACCAACACCCCAGAGCAGGCCTCTACTGGGAACAGAAAGAAAGGTCTTCTTACCATGGACATGTGGTGCCCACCATGACAGAGTGTTTCCAACAGACGCTAATGGGAGATAAACAGACCCTCAAAAGATGCCACTGACAGGTTCCACAGGCGAGGGGTGTTGGGAAACAGCCAACACACATGTAACAAAGTGAGATGTGTAAAGTGGAAGCTTCATAACCATAGCTTTAACGACCAGTCCATGCATATTCAGAGGTATTGGGTATTGAAAGGACCCTTTTAGGATGGACATACTTGTGTGATCAGTTACCATTTCGTAGGATGCAGCTTATCATTGATACAGATAGGGTTGGGCAAAAGGATGTGCATGAGCCACTGGTGGTGTAAGTAATGTGGTATAAGTAAAGACGACCACCCCATAGGCATCTCAAATTGCTGTAGGCCCCCATCAGGCCATACACTGTCGCAAAGCTCAGTCCTAGCCATTTGGGGATTAACATCTACCACCCCAGTTGTCTGCAGACAAGTTTATTAAGCACAATCTGCCATTACACGTTTTGGTCACAGAGCGACCTTGCTCACATACACGTGGGGGCCATCTTCCACATTCTCATATAGCGTCCATGTGATCCATTACAACAACGAAAGACTGAATGACAGTCTTTTTTCTGTTAGACTTTCAACATACAAAATTAAAACGTACATTTTTTCAAGTAAGATAAATAGAAATGAATTTCAAATAAACCGAAACTGTGTGCCACCTACCCTGAATTGATTGATTCATTATTATACATTAACTTTCGTGAGCAGTTACATACATTAATCATTACAAGACCACTCTAACTTGATATTGCACAATTTGCATACTTCGGTCACAATTCTGCAATGTGGCTGAAATCTCATATGTACATATTCACTGATTTGGAATGTACATTCTGTCATCCAATGTTTTACATATACTTATGCAGATTTCCCAATGATTCAACCACTGCACATAGCAGTCACTGAACACTCTTGTGTGGATATGTGAACATTCTAAATACATATTTGAGTCCATGTGGGTGACGTGATCCATAATTTCAAGAGCTGAACTAACCAAATACACTAAATCTGTAGCACATTTTATTCCATTCCACTTAAATATTCATCAATAATGCACCCAATCAGACAAAAAGTGCTGCACCTACATTTCTCGTAAATATCAACTCATTAATATTGCGCAAAATCATTAAAAGTATCACAAAGTGACCCATTTACCACACATTCAGTTTGACCATGGACACTACTGAGATTATTGTTAGCTAAGGGATATTAATCAGATGATTATTATTCACAGAAATAAATAAAATTCCTCTTCAGTATTCAACCCGTTAGGAAATTTGGCATCCAGGCTGACGATGCACCTACCAGTTGTCTTAATGTTCATTCTCGATTGCCCCCCTAGGTTGTCTTGGACTGCATCAATTAGGAAATAAGTTAAGCATTTAGGATTGGTATTATGCAGCTCATGGATATGTCGGGCCACTGGTTACACCCACTCTGTATTTTTACTGCTCATAGGTGAATATGATGACTCTGTCAAATCGTGCTGCCTATGTAGGCCACACTCACCTGACTGTAGGTAAACTGAAAACTCGGTCTTGCAGTTAAATAACCCCTTTATTCTTACAGCGTTTGCCATTGAAGTGAGTAATGTATGCACTGGTGTTAACGCCACGAGCACACGTTTTACATTTGTGACATCCGTGGAAATCATTGGCAGCCTGTAGCTTGCTCCCTGGCTTCATCAATTCATGCACCAGTAAACAATTTATTATAACATGTATTGCACAGTGCTCACCAAATATTAGTATTGAAGCCCCTCCCATCATCAAATTGTGAAATGCTGTGCTATTACACTGATGTGTTATGTTTGCTATTTATATACACGTTATGCTACACAAAGCACGGGGTGAGGGGTAGAGATAAAATCGATAATTGAGAGGATAGGTGGATAAATATGTAGAGAATGAAGAAAGAGGGAGAGATGTGGACTTCAGCAATATCTCATGTGAGTGCTAATGTTTTTTAGGTTTGTTGTCAATAGTAAAACAAGCATAGGCAAAAGCCAACAGATCTGGAATCGGTTGCCAGCCTTTGCCAGTGCTCGCTTTGTCATGGTTTTTGTAAAACCTTATTATTATTGAGGGAGCTGGTGGTCCCTCTCCAATTCAAACAAAAAATAATTGGCTTAAAGGAAAAAAAAAATGTTGTTCTCAAAAACACTCATTGCCATTGTAGTCCCAGGCACAGAATGGAACTATTTTGTATAGCATGTGCTCCTTGTGAAACAGCGGCATGCCGTCACTCACAGTGAAGTTATCCAATGGCTGAAGTGGGCTGACCCGTTGCGCGCTGTAGTGGGTGAATAAAGTGTAAGTGAAACAACACCAGCCCGATGGCTGAAGAAGGCTGCCTAAAAAGCCTCTAGATGTATATTATGGATATCATTTTAGTAAAATCAAAAGGTCTTAATTAACAGAGACCTAAAGACATTGGGGACGACCCATTGTAAAGTGCAATCCAGTCAGATTTATAGCATAACCACAATAGACTGAAGGAAAAAAAATCTGTGTGCACTGTTTAATAACACACACAGTTATTGAAACACAATGCTGATGGTTCCATATGTATGTCTGTCTGTGGTATTTTTATAGTGCAAAACCTAGTCAAGAGCAGTGGAGAGGAGCATTAAGTCATCGAGTGATAGGCGCGGTAGCGGTTTATAGACGTTAATGTTTTGTGATGTAATGTCCTTTAAAGAGGCGACTCTTCAGGTTAGAAGTCCGGATGGATAAGGAGACGTTGTACCAGATCCTGGGATCACAGGTGGAAAAGTATTCAAATAAAATATACTCAAATATATCCTCCTATTTATCTCGCTTGTGGTTACTCAGGTTTTAAAGTTATTTTAATGGAACACAAATTATTACGATTCAAACTGACACGTTTCACTAAGGCTGATCACCCTTCCACATTTTTCAAGGGCAATGGATGCAGTGAGTGGTTTGACTTGCATTTGGTGGTAGTTGTAGGTTGTCATGTGGTAGTTTGTGTGTATTAATACAGACACAGGACTGTAGCAAGTCATGTGCCAGTGACAGGCACTGGGATGCCATAAATAAGGGCAAACTCTGTAACTTTAACAAAGCCTATGGCTTGCCTTGAGATGAGAAAGGACACAAATTGAAACTTTTCAAACACAAGGCACAACCTTGTAACCTGTGCATGGAGGCTAGTACTCCTCTACACACCCTTCTCCCCTGTACTGGACCCAAACCCATGCCTTGTTGACGGGAAATTTGTTTCACTTAGACCCAGCACAGCCAAGTTGTCATCATTTATCTAAAGGCAAGTACAGGCTGAAAAATCTGAGCATGGCAGTGGTCCGAGGGGCGTGCCCTTTTTTATGGTGGTGGATGCCTCTTAAGTAGAGCCTTCAATGTCTTTTGGGGCAACAGGACTTCCTAAAAACGTCACCCATCGATGACATTGTACAATGTGGAAGGGGAAATGACACTGATGTAGGTGAGCGTAACATATCAACTGGCAACATATGTTATCAAGTCATTTCAGCACACTAGGTCATCACCCGTACCACCCAGAGACGGAATCCAAACTCTGAAGGATACACCAGGAAGGCCGGAACCTCAGAACCAGTCAACAACGCACCCTCCTGCCACGGTCTCCACGTAGACTGATCTTCTGGGCTCAAGTGGACAATGTACAAAGTTTGGGTTTGAACCTTCAGAAGTGGACAACCAATTGTGTTATGCAACCAATGTGCCAAGCTACAAGTGCTGCATCACTACAACATGTCCCCCTGTGCAATGCATCGTCACCCCAACGAGATTCTAACATGCACCGGAACTGCTCTTGTAACTGGACGTATGGTAGCCTACTGGGTCGTCCAGTAAAGCCGCAGCAGTACCCAGACCGTCCAGTGGTGCATCCGCGGCAGTACAGGGTCATACAGATCGCCCAGTGGTACGTCCGCAGCAGTACCCTAGGCAATGCGTTACCTGTAAAAAGGACTTTGGAGGAGGGCAGAAGTCACGATCGCAGTCTTCTCACGTCCATTACATTGTCGTAGTCTTGCATTTATAAAGGCAAACCTTACAAAGACAATGCAAAGTGAGGTCAGCTAACCCGCCAGAGCCCGCGTCCACCGGGTTAAGCGCGTGCGTGTGTTCATACAGTGCTCCATCACTCATAGGTGTCTGGATATAACAATGAAACTCTACTGGGAATCATGAACCAAGTGGCCATGTTTTTTTATCTTCTTGTGAACCCGGGGCACATTAATCCCTAGGTCTGGGGGAAGGCGGTTCACAGCAGCGGGGGAAAGACTCGAAGAAGGACCAAACCCACCACGCACCCCCTATTTGGCAGTGATGGAGTCGAGGTAGGTTGACCGAGTGGAGAGTGATTGGGCGAGTACCTCTGGGACTTGCCACTCACAAGATCTGGTGTCATCAAGATCACACATTTAGTACTTCTTCACTTCCTTCCAGCAGCCGTGTGCCTTGTATATTGCAACTGGAGCACCGGAGAGCTGTGGCTTTTGTAACACACGGAGCCAAAGAATGTGTGCATTTTTCAGGTCACAGCCATGGCGTGCCTAGCACAGCGTGTGACAATCTGTATAAGAAATAACACCAGCACGCCGCTGAGGCGAGAGAGCTCTAAGCTCCTGGAAGGGCGGAGGCGCATCTGTGAACCATCACTCCCAAGAAAGACCAAACCCTGCACTTCGGAGCCACCGTCTGTGCCAGCACCTGGCCGGGCGAGATTGAGCCCCGTACCAATCTCGAGTGCACAGCTGGTGGCACTGGGAATCTGCAGGGCGCATGCCTGGGCGCCCACCCTCGACAGAGGCCTCCCGAGGCCCCGCGCCCCTCAGCCCACATCTTCCATTGATGTCACACTGATGGAAGAACGACGCCGGCGGTGCTCACGGCTCAGGCCGATTTCACCCCAGCCTCATGTCTGTCAGCGTTGAATATCCCTGCTCCTTGTCACTCCTCGCACAACAACACGGGGGTGGGCGCAGGGCCCCCTCCCGACTCCCAAAACATGCACACAAACAAATTCGCCATCACTCGCAACCCTTTCACAACACGGGCGGACTGAGCCGCGCTCATTAATCTGCTGTCTTGTTATCAATGGAGGCCCCGCCTTGTCCCCGGCCCCCGCCTCCTCCCAGGCTGGGGGAGCTGCCGTCGCACTAGGAAGAGGAGGCGCAGAGCCCGCGCCTTGCTGCGACGTTATCTCTTCTCTGGTGCCAGCGCGCATTCCTACCCACCGTGTGCTCTCCACAGCTCTCGCGCGCTCCCCAGACTGGGCATGGCCTCAGTGCCCCGGCATCGATGGATGGGGGAAGGGGACAGTAAACCGCGCCATCTGACTCGTTTTTACAACCGCCACACAGGTACTCGTCGAGTGCATTCCTATCCTATGTACATAAGTATATGCATTAAATAACATTAGGCCTTGCGCACATGAGCAGTCAGTCAGGATACCTATCTGTATGTGAGCAGGGGGCACCCTTTTAAAATATTGTCTTCTTATACACAGGCGGCCAATGGTACCCACACGCCAACAACGCAGAACATGCCATATATGCGCAGTCAGCCATTCCTATGAGAGATACCAAATGAAGTGTCAGACAGCGCTTCGCACTCACAACACTTGCGAGGGCGCTATATCGATAATGCATTGCAACACTCTGGGCAGGAGAGGGTAGTGACTCTGGAACATGGACTGTAACTTCCAGCTTGCTGAGTGACCAACTCACGCTTTCATTAAAAAAAAAACTTCCGGAGATCTGAAGTTACCGGAAGAGGACAGGTGCGCTCGAAAAAATCCCCCAGTAAACATACAAAATCCGATGCTCTCGAGTGCTTACAGTGTGCTGTCCTTTCTCGTAGGGAGCATTGGAAGATCTGCCCATTTCTGGCACGAACGTGGGAGGAGAAACCTCCGCCCCACCCCAAAAGAGGTGGATGATGGAGAACATGAGACCACTGGTTTTCTTGTCCAGATATAGCCCCTCTTGCAGAAACTGGAGCCTTTGCATGAACCCCAACTTTTAGCTAGGTTTTTAAAACTCCTTTTGAGGAGTGCTAGAGTGCTGTTGAAACTCGCCACCGTTCACACTACCGCTCCTCCTTTTAACCCGTTCTGAGGGGCCATTCCTGGCTGCTCGCATCTTGCGCTCACAGTGCGTGAGCTGGAGTAGCGCAGCCGGGCCGCGGGCTGGCGGGCAGGCCTGCTCTTGTTTTGGGAGATTATCAGATCATAACAAAGATTCCTGAAACACCGCAAGCCCCTGGGCGCGCGTGCACGTGGGTTGCTGATCCGAAACGGCAGGCCGTGGGTTAACCTGCAACCCCACAGCACGCACGGAGCAAGGCACAGAGCCGCGCGGGGCTTTCTTTGAGAGCGAGACATTACAACAGATTGTACCCCACGCAAGGTATATCTTTTGGCAAACTTACAACCAAACAATGAGGAAGTGCCTGGAAAAGGATCAAACCTTTCCAGGCTCTGAAGAACCGATAGCAGCCGCCCGAAGATAAGGAACGCGCTGACAGAACTACAAGCACTGGTGCGCATGCGTGGGTTCCTGCGAAGATGCTTTCGGATAACGCTTGGAGACAGTGTTCTGCCTTGGTATTTAAAACTGGGTTAATGAGTAAGCTGGCAGCCCTTTGATGCCAGGCTGCTGCGGCCCGGGAGAAGGGGAAGCAGCATGGTGCAGAAATTCCCAATAAGAGCGCAACGATGATTTATGTGGCTGCCAACACAACCTGGGGGTTCATAGCGGGCTTCTGGGACGCAGAGGGGCCGGCACTCTTTATCCACCGCCCCTGCAGCCCAAGGGCGTTTTGCATGTAGGATAGGTTCTACATGCTCAGGGTTCCATCATTAACTTTTCGTGCGTGTGGAGGGGGGAAATGCTGTCTTTTTTTGTGACAGGTCCCAGTTTAAAGCAACAGAGGATAGGGCAGTGTCCCTCTGACTTCATTACATTCACCCCTCTGTTGGAGAGCCCCCACCCCACACTTTGGCGAATCCTTCCAGGGGCAGCGCGCAGAGAGAACTTCCAGCACAGGTACAATGGAAACACCGCACAGTGCTGTGTGCTGGGAGACACACCTGTGACCGCACAACACTCTAAACGGTTCATCTCACTGTGAGGAAACCATCATTGTGCACAGTCCCCCACTGCGGTGAAAACCCCACAGCGCAGACAACCACCGTGCAAATACAGACCTAAAAACAGAAGCTGGCCAACAAAGATCCGAGCGCAAGCCGAGATGGAACCTGCCAGCCACGAGCCCGGGAGCCTGACCTCACACAGTGCCACCCACACAGGACTCTCGGCAAGCAAGCACAGTCCTCACTCGTACAAGTGACGCAGTGCTTTAAATGGGCCGGTACAGAGGGAGGGTACCTGCACTTCTCAAGAGAGACTTAACACTTTGAATTGGAGAGTACCGGCACGGCTCAGAAACAAGCAGGCACTCTGAGTCTGCTCCAGAGTACCTGCACTTCTACTTTTCCAAATCAAGCACCGAAGTAAGCACCGAGCATCCTTCTAGGAGGCGTACCATGCACGGGGGGTGGGGGGGGGGGGCACATTACGTCACTAACTGGAGAGACAATGCATAAAACGCGCTTCGAAAGAAACCGAGAACAAATGTGACCACCACGGGAGAGACTGTACCGCAGCATGTGCTTGAAGTGTGTACTTTGGCAACACCGTTCACACCTGTGAAGCCAATGAAATACATTCTGTGTACTTGTAATAAACTGTCTGTAGGCTCAGCTCTGGGGGAGTTTGTTGTTCCCTGCAGTCAAGGGACGTAAAAAGAAGCAGGCTCTTCTAATACACGGCGCACCATCTGCGCAGGAGTGCTCTTGGGCAGGAACCACGAGTCACGGGAAATTCACCCAAAGTACGAAATACCCGAAGGACCAAAAAACTCGGTTTGTGTGTGTGTTACGGTGCCCTCTAGAAACTCACGTCAGTACCCAGAGTCCTCGGAGGCTGGAAACGCCCAGTCAAGTGCTCTGAACTCGGAGCTGGGGTCGCGGCAGAATATTTGTTTAAAGTAAAAATAACGCTGAAAGCGTCCACTTGAGTGCACGTAATTGCTTGGCCTGGGAGGTGCCCTGTGGTGGGCCAGCAGCCCCATCCAGGACGGGTGCACCGCTTAAAGTCCCCCTCAGCTCTAAACCTGAGAGTGCACCCTACACTCGGATCAATTGCTTCGAAAGCGCAAAAAATAATTACAGGGGAAGCGAGGAAAGGGGGAGACCGCTCCAATTAGTGCTTGGAGACGCCGGTGAGAAGATGGTGGGCGCACACCAATTAGGGTCGGCACTCAATGGGCCTCTGTGGGCTCGGGAGGGCTGAGGCGCCAGGGGTGCAACCAAGGGAGAGCCGGAGTGATTAACCCTCCTCGGGGTGCCCTGGCAACTCCGAGAGCGTGTTTCATTGCAGATCTTTCCACAAACTAAACAGCAACCTCCCAGACATGTATGTCCACAATCAACCCCAGCGCCACCCATGAAACACACACTCACCTGTCAATCATCGCCGTGTCATAGCCTCGCGCACGAGGTGACAGTGTATATACCAGGGTCCTGTCACGCTCTGCACATGAAGAGCGCTGCTGGGCACCGCAGAAAAGCTCAGGGTTTGCTAAAGTTACAATGCAGACTAATAACTACGCCCCCCCCCCCTGCACATCTGTCCCGAGAGCTGGAGCCGCTACCTGGCTGACGCAGCACATTTGATTGATTGCGCCAACTTTGCGCGCTTCACCGCTATGCGCACAGCCCTGTGCGCCCGGGGGACACAGAAACGCAAGGACGCAGCGGCCGCCCCTGAGAGACACTCGTGCCCACCCCCCTTCTTTCCACTTAAGCTGGGGTCGAGTGTCCCATGACCCAAGGACAGCGGGAATCCATGCACCCTCTGCCCCAGTCACCCCGACCAGAAACCTGCTAAGATCCTCCCCCCAATTATCGCAGAAAGCAGGCACCCTATAAACACCCCTCTCGGCTGCCACCTGCCACTGCTGCCGAGAAGTCCCTCGCCGCCCCTCTAGAAAAGTGATTTTATGTCTTGAATGCAGGGGGTATGAAAAGCACGCACTTCCCACCTCTTGTCAATAAAGCTAGTTTGGGCCCGACAACAAACCCCTCCCCTCCCCGAGAGAGGCACGGGGCACCGTGTCAGGGTTCAGGCGGAGGCTGGGCGTGGGAAAGGCATGTTTTCAAGGGAAGGAAGGAAGTAGTGTTTGCTGGTTCGAGACTCCGCACCGACCCTGGACTGTCTCCTGCTCAGGGGTGCCCCACTTCCCAGCCTCGGGCAGGGCAGGGCCGAGGAGCAGCTACAGCCCTGCGACTTGAACACAGTCCAACCCGCCCCCAAAACACAAGAGAAGCCCCACCATCTACTAAGCAGGAAAACCAGGCAACCACCCAGGTAAAAACTGAAGCAGGCCCAATCAAGAACCCGGCCCATCTCAGTCACAAAATGGGCAATTCTCAAGCCAATAACCTGGGGAATCGCAAAGTAATAAACCTGCGTCAACTTCAACCAAGAATCCCCTGCAGATCCCAGCAAAAACCTATAATTGAGATCAGCGAAAAAAACAGTCAGCGTCCGGACAATCTGGACAACTTTCATGCGAGAAACTCACCCAACCCACACTCAATAAACCTGCAGGGTCCTCGGACAAAAATACTCAATCGCGCATCAGCCTATACAACCCGTGGCATACTCCAGCCAAGAAACCCTGGTAATCACAAGCCACGAAAACCCAAAGCAAGAAAAATGACGCAGCCAAGACACCCTAGCGTGCGGCAGCCAAGGCACCCCAGCAAACTGCGGCCAAAAACAGAGTAAACGCAGGACAAGAAATCTAGGCAACCACAAGCCAAAAGGATCTGGGAGAATACCATCCAATAAACCGAAGTACACCACGGCCAAGAAATCAGAGAAACACCTGCCAAGAAATCTGGTGAAACCTCGGCCAAGAAATTTAAGCAAAGAACACAAGGGAACCCAAGCTGAGAAAGCCATGAAATCACCCAGCCAGGAGTGCCAAAGAATCCATAGCCAAAAGACACAGACAACCCTCTGCCAAGGGAACCAGCAATGCCAGCTGGAAAGACACAGGCGGATGCCAGATTATAAACTGGGAGAAATACCGCACAAGAAACTGGTGCAAACCACCAGCCAAGATGGACGGGCAACCATGAGCTCAGATACCCAAGCAAGTGACCCCCCTGAAAGAAATCCAGGCAATCATCAGACAAGAAACTGGACTATGCCTGGCCAATAAATCGGGTTTCTCGTGATGAGTACAAAAATACAAAGGAAAGCAAGAATATGGTAGTAAAGAAACCTGGAATACAAAACACTACCAAATGAATATGGGCAACCCATCAAAGTAACCACGAATCGCAGATTAGAAAATGAGACCTGGCTCCCCAACAAAGTAACTATCACGGGCCATGAAAACGAGGCAAACCTTACAAGAGCAACTCAGCAGCCTCAAGTAAGAAAAAAAAACAGGCAGTTTTTCGCTAATTAAGTAAACCCGGGCAACCCGAGCTTGAATTCCATGGCAAACCGACCCCCAAGAAACTGTGGCAAGTATTAGCCAGCCGCCCAGGCTAATTGCTGTCAATAAACTAGGGCAACGGGATTGGAGCAAATACTAGCAAAGAAACTGGGCCACCTCAAGATAAGAAGCGGCCAAGAATCATCGACAACATCCAGAAAATAACCCAGGAGAAACATCAGCAGAAAACCTGCCAAATACCGATAACCCCCATAGTCCAGCGACCCAGACATACACCAGTGAAGAAAAAACACAGGCGACTCTAATAAAGGTGAAAGAACTGCAAACTCCGGCCCTGAAGCCGGGGTAGAATGAAAACAGAAACATCAATACAGGCAGAACAAGAGGACAGCGGAGGACAGCGGAAAACAGCCAAAGCAGCGCCACAACCAAGAGCCATGTTATGTTTAGAGCCCACTCAGGGGTGTGGTGCATCCCCAGCGTGCTTAGAAACCAACAACATTACATGGGGAAACAGAGAATCAGACTTCTCTGGTTTGCCCCTCGTGTACCCCCAGAGAAGCACGAGTGATGGGAGGTGGAGGGGGCAAAGGAACAACGACCATCTGATGCACCGGGTGAGATGCGAAGCCACGGCAGGCGCGCACAAGGCGCCCCAGGGAGAGGCTGTCTCCACTCCCCCATGGCACGCCGTGCACCATCACCCCCTCGGATGCACACGCGCCACCTGCTCCGCGCAGCCAGAGTCGAGGCGTGGGCATACCTTGTGCTCATGTAGGGGCAGCTGGCAGCAGGACTAGCCGATGCAGTGTCCCATCAGTAATCCGTGTGAGGGGCGCTCTCTGGGCGGGGGTCTCCGGCAGCGCTCTCGCCTCGGCAAACCTTTGTCATCACTCCTCATGTGCTCGTGTGATCAGTGCTGCGGGCGTCGGGCAGGACTCGTCCGCTGCGCTCTCCTCTCCAGGGGTGCTAGGAGGGACCAACCAGAGCAATAAAAAGACTCAAGCAACTCTTTCCTCAAAAGCAAATTCCACAGGGTTCCACTTAGACGGACGGGCTCCGGGGTGCGTGTGCAGTGGGGTGCGGGCGGGGTATGCCGGGTGCGCGGGTCCCGTGCTGTGGTCCGGCTCCGGAGGGGGAAGGAGAGCGTGGATCTGACTGACTCCTAGTCCAAGCTGCTGGGCATTGCACTGAGCGCAGAGGAGCGAAGTGCGAAGCCCGGCCCCCTGTCCGCCTCGTGCCCGCCAGGCACCGCCTCCTCCTGCCCATCGGCCAGCCTCCCCCTCCCAGCACCGCCCTGCGCAGGGAGCGCGCCGGGGAGAGGGGAAACCAGGACCGGATCTCTGGGGAAGGGAGTATACTCTGCAGCCAGCCTGCGTGACGAATCGAAGGAGGGGGGTAGGAAAAAAAGAGGCATAGACATGGTAACATCAACTGCACAGACAACCTTTGTGAGAACGAAGGCAATACGCGGCCACGCACCCACAGCAACAACTTACATGGAAGAAAAATATAGAAATGCACGCACAGCTTAAACCTACGTGGGAGAGGAAGAAAACCCCGCAAGCATCAAGGGAGAAAAAAAAGGAGTACACGCATATGCACAACGAACCACCTACATGGGAGGATAAAAGGGGTGCACGCACAGCAGCAACCCAAATGGGCAGCGAATAGCAAGTGTGTCACGGGTCCTAGTGCAAGGAAGGAAGTAGACCCCTCAGGTCGAACTATAAAATACAGCCATTATCAGGGTTCAGTGAGCCCCTCAGGCCTCTAAGCCCGGTGTCACTGCACCTGATGCACAAATGAAATACACGCCCCTGCACATGGGAGTGAAAGGAGCGCGCGAGCAGTCACCGAAACAATCCATGAGGAAGAGAAAGGAGTACTCGAGCACGCACTGCAAAACCTACGTGGGAGAAAAAGGAATGCACGCACATCAATAACATACATGGACAAGAAAGGAATTTACACCCACAGCAACAACTTGCATTATATTAGGGAACAAATTGAAAGCACGGACAGCGACATGTACATGGAAAAGAGAAGAGTACACGCAAAGACGTACATAGCAACTATGCGCATAATAAAGAAAGCAAAACGTGCACACATTAAAAGTAGCACACGATTTGAAGGGAATCCAGGCGCGCACGCGTTTACGTAGGGTGAGAGAAGTGCACACACACAACACGCTGAACATGAAAAAGAACAAGAGTACGAGTGACATATTTAGCAACACGGAAATGTGCGGATAATAAATACTTGGGTACATGGAATGAACAGACCAACTGTACTCTAATTAATATGAGATTGTAATTAGAGTCACGTTTGAAACGTAATGGGTGTGTGAGTGTATTGCTATAATCAGATTTGTAAATAAAGCACGGATTTCGCACGCACAGTCATTTCTGATGGTTTTACAGAACAAAAATGTCCGGGAAGGGAGCGTGCGTCAGTCCAGGCAGGCACCGAAGCGCAGCAGACAATGGGAGGCTGGGGCGCTGCGGAGCGGGCTGGAGACACCGGGGGCAGGGGCGAGCGGGCTGCTCTGCCTGCTGTGTCTGTAGCAGCAGCAAGCAGCACGAACAGCCAGATGCAATCCCGGCCTGGACCCTCGCCGGACGGGAGGCAGGGGCGCTGCGGAGCAGGCTGGAGACACCCGTGGATGGGAGGAGAAGCGGGGTCGGGTGGGGGGACGTGGGGGTGTTCTGCCTGCCTGTAGCAGCAGCAGCAAGCAGCACAAGCAGCCAAGATGCAATCCCGGCCTGGATCCTCACCGGACGGTAGGCAGGGGCGCTGCAGACCACAGGGCGGGCCTTCCTAGGCGCTACATCATCCTTTCTCCGTAAACTGAAGGGGGAGACTGCTGAGTCAGCCAGTCACTGAGCGGGCTTTAACAGCGTGACTGTAGCACCGCCATACGTTGTTGCCGGAGGGGTCCGGGCTAATTTGTAGGACAAGAGGAAATGAATAAAGGGATGGGTGACGGGACTGGTCAGCTGGGAAAGGGACGACACACTCCAAGTTTTCTGGTCATTTTTACATTTTCTGTATATTTGCTCTTATCTCCAAATTATGGGCTTCTATGGCATATTCTGCCTATGAATAATGAGACCGCTGTCCACCAACACCATATTGTGCACACACCGTGAGCACTTTATCAGTCCAGAGGCATCCAGACCCCGAGACTCATTGGAAAGTAGCAACATGGAGCATTTTTAAGGTCAGAACTTAGCATATTCCAAAACTCATTTGAAATGCATGGAGCAGACACCTCTATTACATCCAGGGGCGCCGGACAACGTATTGACATGTAGACTGCATGACCAGGTATGGATGGTAGATGTAGAAAAGCAAGGTTCGTCTGCTTTTATGCCGGGGGTCACACATGGCAGCGCCTTCTGAAAACACGTGCAAGAGTCGCGTCACCGGTGTTCAAGACGGGCTCCATTTCCATGCGAGTCTGACTTTCACGTTTACTTTCTCTGTTTTCAAAGTACAGAGAGTCCAATCTTAAACGCACAACACAGTCAAGCCTCATACAAACAGCGCATCCATTCCCGAAGTGGGGTCTCTCTGGGGGACCTGCGCCTACGCACACTGTGATCACTCGTGACGCAGCTTGACACGTTGAACGTGAATTTATGGATGACCCGTTCCCCGAATGCACACACATCTTGGGAATTACAACAACGCACGTTGACAAAATACCTATTGCCGGCAAGGTTTTATCTGAGATCAGTTACAGACTTAGGGTGTCTCGGAAAGAGCTGCTCACCGCGAGCGGAACTGCCTCTTCTCCAGAGTGTGTAAGTAAGGTGAACCTCTCTTCCAAGTATCAACTCACTTTATTAACAATAAAATTAGTAGCTTGTTTTACGTGACACGTCATACCGCACTTCTGCCGTTCCTAAGCGCTGAGCATCACGGGGCTTTCATTGAAGGAAACGTGTATCTCAGTCACCTCGCTGTCTCAATAGGACTCACGCTTCATTCCCTCCATGGCCTCTCTGTTTTTTGCAGTTTTATATAGCGTGACCTCGGCCCGCAGGTATTGGAGCGCCTTGCAGCAGCACTAGTTACAATGCACAAGGACATTTTTGGTAGGCACGGGGAGATAAAGTGATTTGTCCCGAATCACAGGATGTTGATCGACGCCGGACTCGAACCTGGTTCCCCTGCTCCAAAGTCGGCAGCTCTGGCCGTTAGGTCTCATCCTCTTTTCCTTGAGCCCATGGGATTGGAACCTGTGCGCTGCTGCGCTCAACCAGGTGAGCTATCAACCTGGCTTGAGGTAGGGAAGTATGCAGAGGAGCTGTCCACCACAGCGGCGGAGGCGGCGGCTTGAAGCTAGATCTCTGGGCGGGGAGAGGGACTGCACGCTGGGTGAAGTAGGGAGTAGGGACTGCGCCTGGACCGTCCCCCTGCACCGCTGCGCACAACGCGCACGAGAACTGCGAGCCACGGGAGCGCAGCAGCGCCACAGCTAGCGGTACTCTCTGGCGTCACTGCCCGGCAGCCTCAATCTGCCTCTAGGGCGCCCCCTCTGGATTGGACTGGCACTGCAGAAGCGCGCAGCAGAGTACCAAAGGGTCGTCGCATCACTTGTCATACACGCTCGCCCTTTTACCACCGCCGTTATTCAGGTCGCTCCCCATTTTCATTTCTTTCCTGTCAGCAGCTACCTTCATTGGCGCATTTTCCCCCAAACATATTTTAATTTCATGCGGCACGTAACCGACCAGGTAACATCTCTTCACAGTGCAAGCAAAGCGTAACATTTACTCCAAGCGCAGCATTTTACTTCCACGTTCGCATATTTTCTCATAACGGTGAAGTGGTAAGACAGACACTGTTCTACGACATACAGTACTATCTTAAAAATGAAAAATCCAAGAAGTGCATCACTTTTTAGCTTTTGTAGCTCAGACCGGGACTGTTATCATTTTATCAAACCTTTAATGCCATTGGAAGACATCTAAAAAAATAAATATATTGAGTTTCAAGTAACTCATTAATACAATGAATCTGTGCTGAACTGAGCGGATCCATGTGAAAATACCCCCTGAACTGAAAATGTAGTGCTCAGCCTCTGTAGTAATGAGGTATTGTTTTCTCCCCATTTTTTCCCATAAGCGCCCGGCTGGGCCCTAGGTGAGTACCTCCATTTGTTTCTCTCACTTTTTATGGTGTACACCTCATTATTTGAGACACATTGCCCATTGAATCCCCAGGTACACCTTCCATTCTCTTCCTATTTTTACTATTGTAATTCCTTAAGCCTTTCTCTCCTTTCTTAGCTGAGCATATGTTTTATTGTTTCATTTCAGATGTCCCTTTTCTTAAGGTCCTGAGGAGACCCACCCACCCACACCCTTTACAGGTTTGAAGCGTCGTCAACTAATGTTATAACAAACCATACCTGGCCTCTTTAAATTAAAAAAAATGGCCAGTGTAGGACATTGCTCATTTTGTGACAGGACGTTTTTGAATGTTAAGAAACCCTATTGCATATTGCCTATTGCATATTGTATTGTGTCACATTTTCATTTTTAGTTCTTTTTCACATGGGACACCAAACACAATCTGTTTTTCAATACAAAAATTAATTTCTAGTGCAAAATAATAATTGGACTCCTTATTGTTTTGAGTATAATAATTTCTATTTTCGACACCCCATTTCCCTGTTTGAATTTGTCATTTGCAACAAATTATCATTCATTCACTCATTGTCTACAAGAACCATTGTTTGTGTAATCTGTTGCACGCCCTGGTTCATTGTGAGTAGGGTTACCCTTGTGTTTCTTAAAACAATTAGTTTCCAGGGGAGCAGAAAGACTGTTCAGGCTTTAGTTAGGGTTTGGGGGGGGGGTGGGGGGGGGGCTTTGAGGAGCTGTTGTCAGCACGGGCCAGACTCCAGCCCATTATTTTATTAGAAAAAATATTCTTGGCTTCCAGACACTCGCTGGGGTCTAATGGCTTCACTAATCACTTTGGGGTGGGGTCATAACCCTCTGCCAGAGTGGGCCATTCCCATCTCTTTTCTTAAAAAAAATATTTTCCCCGGTTTCGAATGGCTTCTGGTGGCTTTCTACTGCCTCAGGGGATCAGATTGGGTGAAAAGCCCCCCCAAACTACCTTACAGAGGGGTAGAAAGATTGAATTGCCCATCTGGGTTGGGGGTATGGACCTATGGAAGGGTGGGCTTCCCCACCCATTTCTTTTTCTATAAAAATAAATTCCCTGTGATCTAGCGGTTTTTCTCTGTTTATTTCTTATTTTGTAACACAAAACCTCCCTTGGGTCAAAAGGATTTCTGCTCCTCGCCCCATGGGGAGGCAGATAGACTGTTGTGCCCAATGAGAGTGAGGGAGCACTAGTCCATTGTCAGGGGGACCTCCCACTCAAAACGAATCCATGATCTCTAGTGAGTAGATCCTTGCTTGGGGAATCACCCTCCTTTACCGATCCCCAACTACAGATTCACTCGGGTGGGATACCACTGGAAAGGGGGCAGTCTCCCCTTTCCAACAATACCTCTACCAACTACATTTGTGCATGGGTGGCTGAGATATGCCCCGAGTACAGATGCTGTGAAACTAAAACAAGTCAATGGGCATGTTTTGCTTTCATTTTTAGTATCAATAAAATCAGCACACCATGCCATGTCACTCCCAAAAAAACCTGCATCAGGCTGCTCGGGAATGTCTTTCTCAGCAGCCCGACCTGAAAAAACAGAAAAGGGAATCCCTCTGGTGAAAGCACTAGAGGAATTCCCTACTCTTGACACTTGGGATTGACCTCCACTTTCAAAGCATCGAGTTGAGGTGATACACATGTACTCAAGAGATTGAACAATGCAAAAGGGAGTGAATACAAAACATCACAGGAAAGGTCTGTAAAGACGTTAAGTGTCCATGAAAGAATATTAGCGAATACATATTTGAACGAACAGCAAGGGCTTGGGCCTGCAGCTGAGGGTGGTGCTGATTAAAGAGTTCCTTTATTTGTGAATTTAGGACGTCTTCTCTAAAGTCTTTGAGAGACCCCATGATGAGGTGCAACTACTGAAGGAAACTGAGGTGGAGACTACTAAAGAAAGATCTTTGACACTTTGGGTTTCGTAGGGAAGAAAGACACATTCTAATCCGGTGTCTTCCATTCTTGTCCGCGTGGTTCTACTACTGCCACGGCTCTCGTCACTTAGGTTTTTCTCAGGCCTGCCATCAAATGACAATGTCTTAGCAGAGCATTTGTGTTAATGCCTGCCAATGCGTTCATTAACAACTTCCAGAACCTCACTAATTTTGGAGGCTGTGCTTAGAGGCTGATCTTCGAGGTGCTCTTCTACTGGTTGTTCAAGAGACCAACTGGTGCGAGCTGATTCTTTGGTTCCCTCATCGCTTAGAGAAGCTTGGCACCACACCTACCATTCCCTCCTTCAGCTTGCAGCTTGTGTTGAGCTGACAGGAAGCTTGCCTCATGTCTCCAGCTGTAGGCAGAATATCACACTCTTCACAGGAACAGAATCATCAGAGCATCCGGCCAATCCAAGAAACAGCTCAGGATAGCAAGACTAGTTACTCAGACTAGTATGACTAGTTACCACATACAGATGCTCAAAATGGGACCTCACAGCTTGGAGTAAGGGAAGTCTTTATTGTGGCTTGGTGAAGATTTCAGGGCTTGTTTGCCACCAATCACAACAAAGTGGACATCAAAGCCTCTCCTAAGATTGAATTTCTTTTAATTTATTTATTTGGGATTTTCAGTGGTGCAAACGTAGCCCGGGGACGTCAGAGCGCTTTACAAGAGTACAACTACCAACAATCATCACAAGAATATATTTGAGATACAGCACAGTAAAACTGAAAACCAGACTGGCAAGAGTGTGTGGAGGATCAGAGATTTAGCAAAGTATCTTTCAAAGAGAAGAGTCTTCAGTGCCCCTTTTGAAGGTAGCATGGCATGGGTCATGCGGAGGATTGAAGGAAGGGAGTTCTACAATCTTGTAGTGCTTGCCAAGAATGATTGGTTCCTGTAACATTTGAAGGTGGGAGACTCCAGGAGAAGTGATTGTGTGTTATTTGAACCCCATTTAGCATTCATGATTTAACATTTACCAATTAGGCAAATAGGCAAAGAGGAATGCCGTGCCTTGTGTGTGATGCACACAATTTTAAATTGAGCTCTCGGCTCACTAGGAGACCATTGGGGGGGATAGCAGGATTGGTCTTGTGTGCTCAAATTTCATGTGTCCAAAAATAAAGTGAGAAGCAGCATGTAGAACTGCTCTGAGTGGAGCTAAGTGTGCTTTGGGGATGTCTGTGAGAAGTGAGTTTCCATGGTCTAATCTGGAGAGAACCAACTCAAGAACAACTGATTTTAAGTCCTGTTCTGGAATGAGCTGCCTGATCCCCCAGTGCAGCCTTAGTTGGATCCGGGCACTCTTGGCCATGATCAGACTCAAGGTTGCGCTGTTTGTCGAGGAAGAAGCTAAGCGGCTTGGTGTTCTGAACCAAGGTGGCTTGGCACACCAGGCAGGAAGCAATTCTATCAATTCTTGTACAGGTAGGTTAGGGTTCATTTTAACGTGATGACTTGACATTCATGTTTGAATTCTTGCTGAGGTGTTGGAGAGTAACGTCATCGGGAGATAAGACATTTAGGTGTATCTGGGCATTATCATCACACAGGTGAAAAAGGATCCCAGAGTTCCGAATGGTCTCATAAAGTGGCTCAAATTAAAAGTTAAATATGGCGGATGATATGCTCGAACCTTGAGGAACCCCTTATTTCAGAGTGATTGATTAGACACCAAACTCCCAATTTTCACTGCTTGTTAACGATTCATCACATAGGAGGTAAAACAGTCAAGCACTACCCCCTTCGATGCCCCTTCAGTTCTCAGGGCGCTGATCGAAGTGTGGTGGTTGGTCTTAGAAAATCTTTCTTACACCTGTCTAGCTCTAGACATTGGTTTTTACAATGTTTATTAAAAATATATGTTAATTGTTTCACAAAAGGTGGCTTATTACATATCTTTCCATGTGAATTGTTTCAAAAGCTGAAGGGAATACCTATTCGCAAAACTTCTCTCTGCTGCTAGTAACTTTAGCTGGGACTGCTCCCAGGGCTGGTATCCATGCTCCCATCAGAGCAGTGCACCATGCTCATGGCAGCCCTCCTATGCTCAACGCTCACCAGTGCCTGGGCTTCCGAGAAGGCTCCAGATTCTGGCAAACTTTGGAAAGACCTAGGGAGCTTGGAAGTAAGGAGGTCAGTGAGCACTAGTGATCGTGGGGCAGTGCACAAGACAGCGCAGAGGCAAAGTCTTCTTCAATTGAACTCGTTTTTAACTGCAATGGCGAATAAGAAAGACTGAATGAATGCCGCAACAGCCACATAGCGGCCCTAGCTCTTCTCCAATACTTGCCGGCACCACAGGGCTTCAGCATCAGCCTCAGTGTTGGCTCTAGCAGCAGCCCTGGGGGTCCAGCAGTGATCATTTTAGGACCAAACAATGAAGCCTGCCACACCTCCGAGCCGTCCATGGACCCTGGGTTTCTGTAAGCTCATGCGCTCAAGCTCTTATCCGGGCCCCCGCCACTGTGTCCACTCTCCTCGGGGAGTGGCGGTAGCTGGACATGGGGTAGGGTAAGTGGGTCCTGGTGGTATACATTGGAGCAGGAGGAGAAGACGGTTCATCGGATATGTGGACCCAGAGCTCAATTGCAGCCAAACAGGAGCTAAGCAGATTTGTATACTATCCTTTAGTTGACTCTAACAGGATTAGGGTGGAGGTGGCGGCGACACCCACATCAGAGCTGCGGGAGGTGGTAAGTGACAAAAGCTGTTTTACTTTCTTATCATTTTGCCTGTATCAACATTCATCTTTTAGATGAATTCAGTTAGTGGTAAACAATTTCTGGCAACATTTATTCGAGACTTGTCTAAGTCCTTCATCTTCTTTTATAAGGGGATCCAGACAACTTTTCATAGTTTAATGAATAAAGTGGTGCCTTATTTCATATTCCTATTGTAACTTGAACGTTTCATTACAAACTTCCTTACAAGCTCCTTTCATCAGTAAATGTTAGGCCAAGAATCAAACGTCAGTGCAAGACCCCAACAACTGTACAGAAGAAGAGATTGAAGCCTACTAATTCAGATCCACCTCCGAATCCCACCAGAACTGGCACAAAGGCTAGCAAGCCAGTAACTAGCGTTTCCTCTGGCATCCAGGGAATAACAACATTATTTGCTTTAACATTGAAATCACCCAATCCTGAGCCAGCATATACAATCTCTCTATATACATCCAACATCTGAAGAGCATTCATCACAACTACGGCACAGATTCACCATAGCATAAAAGAAAATGTAGACGTGTCTATGATTGAATTATTTTCTTCTCTTCATCCAATAGAAAGCACAGATAACACCTTCCCATATCCATCAAGAGCCCTCAAATTGAATACATTTGGAAGCTTTGCTTTAGATATTGAAGATGCTCAACAGCCGGATGACCTACTTACAAGCAATCTTCCTCCAGCCCAGGCTCCAGTAGACCTTCCTTCTATGGATAACACCAGCATCTTTGGCTCAATTGATACCTCTTTGGCAACTGCCATCAAGGCTTTAAAATGACATTCGCACAAACTTAAACTACAGGTTGACCTGTTACATCTTTGCAACATATTCAGTGCTTAATGAAAACAAGTTAAACATCATACGAAACAGAGTTGACTCACTTTTAGAGGGACCCAAAGTCCAAAACAGGCTTCTCCAACAAGTAGCTTGTGAACCACTGGTAGCTCTTCAGCTCACCTGTGTGCAGCCCAGCCGACTAAAGTAGAAGCATTTGCTTTGTGTGTTTTGGAGACAAACATTTGTATATCCTCATAACTCATAAACTAAGGTATGAAGAAAAATTAGGCTCAGGCCCATACTTTATTGGAGGCGGATATGGGCCACCCTGAGTTATCTTCCTACCGGGCTGGTCTCCAAGAAGTGTTAGGTTTGTTGGGATCGAGAAGCATTCCTTGGTTTAGCTATGTGAAGGAAACTCTAACCAAGTTAGGGTGTGTAGATTTGTGGGTGGAGCCGGTGGTTGTTCGGTCCCTCAGTAAAACCCCAGTTAAATAAAGATATCTTGAGTATAAATTAGATCAAATGCTGGAGCTTCTTTTCATGCAATTTCACTGATTGTTTTCTCCAAACCAAGGTAGCTTACAATTTTGAACAATTCCTTAATGAAATACTGCCCCAATTAGCCCAGAAACTATATGTGCATTTTAGATACGGAACATTGCCAATTATACTGACAAATGGGCCTGTAATAGGGGCACACATGGGAGTTCTTGCCTAACTGTGGAATAGAAAGGAAATGGTAGAACATGTGTGTTTCTTCTGTCCAGCCTACATTTCGAGCAGGATAAAGTGGATTATTCCAGTTTGTCCGCTTTTGGGCATCAGAGAACATAAAAACGCCCTCCGTATTTTAAGGTTTGATGCTAACCAATGTCTAGTTTTTGCTGTATCCCGTTTCTTAATATCAACGTGGAGGACTAGGCAAGTAGCATGCTTGAAACTGGGCACTTGTGATCCTTAGCCTCCTATGTGTGTTAGTATGTTTTAATTTTTAATCGCATAAGCGGCCTATACTGTGACTGTATGTGGAATTTGTTGTGCTATGGATATTTTATATGTATATATTCTCTTATCTTTTTCGAATGTAGGCAATACTATAGCAACCATCTAAGATCTAGCTTTTCATGTCAAATTGTTAGGTGGGCTTTTATACTGATTTTATAGTATTTATTACTGCTTTTGTTTAATCGGTTGTTATAGATAATCTGATTGCATTAATTATGTCTTGGATCTTTTTCACACATTTTGTTGCTATGTTATTGTTTTAGAAATCGAATGAATTTTGTAAGGTTCTTGTCTGCTACTTTTATGGCCTGATGACCGAAATCAAGTATTTTGAAGTGAAGTGAAAACAAATTATTGTAATCCTAAAATATTGTTTAGAGCTGATGTTTGAGTGATAAAAGATGTGACAATGGTTAGACTTAATAATATTATTATAATTAACTAATGTGCTCACTATTATAACACTAATAATATTAGTAGCTTGGGATGATTTTCTTTAAATATAAGTAACTCTTATCACAGAATAGGGTGGAGACCCCAGGTCCAAAACAACATCTGTGCCTGCACTCTTGTAGTCAATAAAGTATGTACTTATCTGACATGCTGAAACAGCTAGTTGGCCTTCTCAAATCATTTAATGTGTCAAACACTAAATCTCTCTCCATCATCACAAAGGCAGATATACGTGAAGGCGCAGACAAGCCTCCTGCAACTGCAGAGTTCATTAGAACGAGGATAACAAACACCAATCCATCTTGTGATGTCTCTCACTTCACAACAATTAAGCAGACTTCACAAGCCACTGTGCTGGTAACAGCCCTTCCAAACAAGAAACAAGTCTATTACCATCGATCAACAACTAACGGTACATCTGATCCGTCTTAAACCATTGAGCAGGAAGGAGAAGATAAAGCGTAAGAAACAAACCAAGTTCAAAAGAAATAACTTATACATAAAGGCTATAGAGTCGAGAAGAAGCTCTTCTAATCAGGATAAACTGTATCAATATTTTCAAAAAAGACATCAAGGGAGAAAATGGAATCTTCTCCCGTATTTGTGTCACTTGCAAGCTACTTTCACATACAATTGTAACCATACCAAACATCTCACAATCAACAGTCACAACATCATCAGCTCACTACTGTGATCACATACAAAGGGTATTGGGAACTAGTGGCAGCGTAGAGGGGAGCTTCAGGGGCGCAACACAGGCCCCCGCATCCCCCGCGGTGCGGGGGGGCCTCCCAGCTGCAGGGGGCCCCCTCAGCAAAGGGCCTGAGCGCTCCGGAAAAAATCCGGAACAGGGGCCCCTCTGTGTACATTGCAGGGGGGCCCCTTAAACTTTCGTTACGCCACTGGGGAGCTTAACGATAAACAATTGTAGGGCCAACGAAGCATCATTAATAGCTTTGAACAAAGCCATAATCAAAAGATCCCTTCCTCTGCGCTCTTCAATTCAGTCCCCAATCACTCGGATACCATCCCTTTCGATGCTACCATCCAACAATAATGCACTTCAAAACTACACCCAGAGACCAAGCATCATTAGTCCACAAGCTGAGGCAAGACAACCACCCAGCCATGGCCCCTGCAAGTAAGAGCGGTAGGGCCAGGTGAGGGAGGATTTCTACGGACGATGTAGAGGGAAAACTAATTATTTATTTCATTTTCCTTTGTCATCGGCTGTCAAAACCCCCCCTCACCCAGCCCCACCACTCTTACCTGCACGGACCGCGGCTGCAACCATCATAAATGGTAACTCATGACTCTAATGAAGATACTGGGGGGCTTCTTACATCTGACCTCCCTAGTCTTCCAGCCAGAGTACAAGTGGAGAGGCAGACACAGTATTTTAAATCAAAGTAACATACTGTCTCTACTGGCACATATTCCTGCTTTATCGATATTAACCACTCACAATATCATCAATATTCACTTTGTCCCACATCCCTTCAGCCCTGATTCAGAGGTAACATAAGTTTTGTGGAGATCACCCTTAATTGCTGAAAATTCAAGAACTGGGGCATAAGAATGACTAGAAATGAATGAGAAACCCCTTTAGCAATCCTCTCTTGTAGAAAACATTTAAGTATATCAACTCCTCCAAAACAATCTACATTAAATGGTAGTGTTGGACCCACACACCCATCCTTTATCACTAACGGGGCAATGTGATTACCTTAAGGAAGGACCCTGGCTACTTTTGTCAAATTCAGAGCATAGCACTCCCTGACCTTTGGGAGGACGGGAGCCAGCTATCATCTACTTTTAACTCCCAGAACAACCAGTGCCCCTTATAATCTCCCTACAATGACACTGAAGATATCCCTCCTGACCTGAAAGGAAGTAACTTTTCTCTCTTGGAACACAGTCGGCCTGCAGAGAATATTACAAGACCCATACAGTCGTATATTCTTGACTCAATGGGACATAATTTGTGTTCAAAAAGTGTGGAGCAAAGTGCTGGTTCACTTAAATCACTTTCAGGAATTCTCAAAGCCCGCCATCTCACTAGCACGTCAGACAGACACTGGGCGGACATGACAACTACCTTGAAAGCTAAAATATCCTCAATAAAAACAGCTAGTAATTTCATACAAGTAGTTATCCTTGATGACTTAAATTCTAGACAGGCATCACAGAGAAGCCTACTGAACATTATATAAATATTCATAACAAAGCCCACAAAGTGATAGTCAAGGAATTAATTGAAGATTATGAGGGACTGGTTTTCTATCTCGCTGGGCATCATTTGTTCATAACATGGGACTTTAATTTTAAGAGACGATAGCCAGAACATATCACAAAACCCAGCATTTCAGGAGCCAACAAGACCACTGCTAATGAGACAAGACCCATTCGGAAAAGTAATAGATAGCTTCTTTTGCTGTATGCAGCTAGTTCCTTTGACTCAGTCAGCAGACTTAGGTCGGCAGTAAAGATTACTCATCACTCACACTGGAGAGTGGATACCTCTGATTACGCTTTTCAATCCTGAGAGACCTGACAGTGATACCTTTCCCCTCTCACCACCTCGTGTTGAGCAATATCCATTAATAGGGATCTTTGATAAACTGACACAGTCACGGAGAATCACATGTAACTCTACCTCTTAAATTTTACTTTTTTTAAATAGCAAAATGGTCATGACAGTCACATATTACGCAGTGTGTCACAAACAGAAGAACAGTCTAATGGCCTATCAATATGGCCAAAATTAGTCAAATCCCCCCAAGACAGCCTGTCTCAAAGTGTCAAAACATCAGGCACCATCACCTTGGCACAATCTCAGCAGAACAGGTAGTATACCTCAGAACTCAGACCTTTAAGTGCAGAACTCAGGAAACTAAGATGCACAAATTGTAAAAAAAGAGAGCAAAGACCCTCTTATTATTGAGAATGGAGTACAGGAAGAAACGGCGGGAGAAGAAAAGGAAGTATCCAGAACTTCAATGGCAAATTATTGATCAAATATCTAAATCCAATGAACACAAGAAGTTATGGAACTTCATAATAATCCATTTGAAACCGCCTCAGCACCGATCCCATTTGATCATAAAGAATTTGGATCCAGAAATGAGGAGCCAGATCGGTATCTGTTCATCAGCAAAGCACACAATTTGCCCTGAAACAATCTCATTCAGGAGGAGCCCCGGGTCCCAACCAAATACTGGTTTCACTATTCAAGACTGACCCAGATTATTGGGCAGTCTGGCTAACTTCGCTCTACGTAAAAACATATTTCCTATAATCTGTAATTGATTTCTGGTGAAGCTCAATACTCCGCCCTCTATTTAAGAAAGGTAATACTTCAGACCCATCATGCTACCAGTTAATAGTACTTCTGGATGTAGGTTAGGTTTGCTTATAACACGCCCGTATCACCCCAAATGGGGTCTCTCGGCGCTATTGCAGGTCCAAATGTTCTGAGGGCCCAAAGTGAAAAAATGTCATAGACTAGAAGAGCCAGGTCTTAAGAGATTCTGTGAACTGTTTAAAATCCTTGCATGCACGTGAAGCAGATTTCAGTGTTGGGGGACCAAATGTGAAAATAAAAGCCCACCATACCAGGTGGTGCGAATAGGCCAAGGAAGTAATAGGAGTTTCCCACTGGATCTAAGACTCCGAGTGGGGGCATACCACTGCAGTTTACCCTGTAGAAGAAACAGCATTTGCCAGACTGCTCCTCAAGGAATTTGAAGCCTGCATTGAATCAAATCATATTCTTTTCTTTCAAACTGGTCTCAGGCCGGGATGCAGTACCATTGACAACATTGCGGCAGTATCGTATATGGCACAACAAGTCAACTCACACAAAGGTGGTCCTCTTTTTGTCTGTTTTATATATTATTCAGCAGCTTTTGAAAAAGTGGACAGACATATTCTGTGGAAAAAACTGGGGTCTTCCCCATCCCTTAATAAAAACCATCATCTCATTATACTCTGATACTTGGGTTAAAGTTAAGGTAGGGAAATAATTCTAACATATCGAAGTTTTAAACAGAGTTGTGTCTTGGCTCCTGTTCTCTTCTGTCTTTCTACGGCTGATATTGGTGAAACATCAAAGACTGCAAGATCTTTCCTGCCAAAAATAAGGAATAACTGTCATCAAATTATGCAGCAGGCGGACAACATTGTTATGTTGGATCAAACCTATATTGGTTTACAAAGAGCCCTACAGAAGCTATATGAATTTAATCTTGCCAGCAAGTCAGAACTAAAAAAACAAAAGTTCTTTGGAAACTATGCAAAAAATCCAGGAAAACCTGGAGTTGTTGGTGTGCAACCATGTGCTATACTGCTTCTTATAATTATCTAGGCATGTGTCTAATGGAAAAGGGCGAAATTAAGGTACAAAGGTGCCTCCATCACCTTTGCCCTATGCAGGCTATGGACTAAATTATACAGCCTGTCAACAGGCCATTTCCTAAAAGTAACACAGCCAAACTCTTCCCAGGCCTGATTTTTGGCCACCACAGAGTTCCAGGGAAATTGCAAGCACCCTGGATCAGATCCAGTGTAATGCTCATGGAAACTGTTTTATTTACCATATAGCTCTTCTACAGCTCTATTGCACCTTGAATTAATTCTTCTTCGAAAGGACCTGGCCTGCAAAGTTGATTTTCTGGCGAATAAGAGCGAAAAGGGTTAACTGTTCCCAGAAATGTCAGCCCCAGTATAATAGATATATTTTTGTGGAGTCCAGATGTCCAAGAATGGAAAACCCCTTAACCCATTGAATCAAAGATTTGGCTAGGATGAAGGACACAGCTGGAAACGGGGTTTTACAATGTAATAGTGTACCCCTATGGGTTGGAAAGAATGCTTTGTATTTATCACATGTTTAAGTGCTTTTATTCTGTTTCAAGTTTTTACTTGAACTGTAACTATCTGGGGATTTTTCAAGGCATGTGTTGTCGGTCGATAATGCTGGGCGAAAGTCCAAAGAAACGTGTATAGGACTATTGGGAGTAGACAGTGTGTACGCTGTTACATACTATGGTGGTCACTCACTGTCAGCTCGATGATTCCTCAGGAACGGTTCGATGCCAAAAAGGGGTCCACCTCTCGACAGTCCCAACCCTGAATGCTAAAACAGCACAGGCGAGTGGGATGATCAAGTGGAGGAAGGAAAGGAAGGGGACTGCAGGGAGGGAGATCTGTAAGGCAAAACAATACAGGTAAGTACAGATTTACACCAGCTATTTCTCTTGCTACCTACTGAGCCATGCGTATCTGTAAAGCAATACATTTCCTCGTTCCAATGAGAGGACTGAATAAACAACCTTCTCTCTAGGTTTGCAAGGAAGGGGGGTTGCGGTAGGAAAGGGGTCAAAAACAGAAGGAGCCTTAATTGCCTGGTTTCACAAGAAGCGTTAGGTGGCCCTTACACAAAGGGCATATATATAACATTCAATATTTAACTGTACACACCATCATGCCTGGCAGTGCCCACTTCACAGGGGAGGAGCAGAAGGCCGCCTCTTGATCCCCCTGTTAGGAATACACAAACAACAATCACCAAAATACTCCTTTTGGTTTTACTGCCAAGATAATAGTGTGTCATGCCATACGAACTGTGCGCAATTCAGCAGTTTTAGCTGTACAGTATTCCTAAACACCTAATGCACCCACTGGTGCTTGTAGTTCTGCGTGCATCAAAGTTAAAACATGGACCGTTATGTTGAAGTTGAAAAGCACTCCAATCACACGGCCGGCAATATTGGTGATCAAATTGTCTCGGATAATTGGTTCCAAACAATGCCTGAATAGCGTTTTCCGCTTACCTGCAAAAGTCTCGACCTGAGTGGTGCAAGTGCACCCTTACCGGTACCAGGGAAGCAACAGGGGCTGGCAGAGCAACGTGCTGCATCGGCAAAAAATAATCACCTCCGATTCCTGCACCGGAGGCTTCTTTAAGCTCCTCTGCTTCCGGGTCGCGGGTTTCCTTCCCGTGAGGCAATCGTAGAACTTCCGCTTTGCCTCATGGGAACTGTAGTTTTTTGGCCATTTCCGACCGCGCGCTCCTCGCACTAGGCGTCGGAACAATCTTCTAACCCCCCTTCGTTGGCTCACCATCCCTTCACCCAGGACCAGGCTCTGCGGATCGCCATCGCAAAGGTTGTTTTGGCCGGAAGATGGGAGGACACACCGCATGGCAGTGGGTGGGCTGAGCATGTGTGTAACAGCACATCCCTCCTCTGGCAGGTGCCTAGCCAGCCGTGGTTTATCTGGATTCTTCCTATGGAATGTGTTTGTCAAACGTGGGGCACCTACGGCAGGTTCCAAGGAGTTTTCCTCAGGACCGTAGTTCTTCAAAGCTATGAGGTACCACAAGGAACCTTTCCTTCTTTTCGAGTCCAAAATGCATTTTACTTCATACTCTGGTTCTTGGTCTGTCCAGATCAGTGTAGGCTGTTTCTTTACCGGTTTACCAGAAGGCTTTAACAGAGAAACATGGAATAGCGGGTGTATCTTCATGTTCGAAGGCAACGCCAGCTTCACTGCTACAGGATTGATGCATCGCACATTTTGTAGGGGCCTATGAACCTGGGATTGAAGATGCTGTATCTTTTAAAACTTATGTTTCTTGTCGATAGCCATACGTAATCCCCTTTTTTGTATATCGGACCAGGGCATCGATGTTTGTCCGCATACTTCTTGTATCGCTCCTTGGCCACCAGCAGGCGTTGTTCAGTTAGTTCAGGGATCTTTTCCATTTTTCGTGGTTGAACCAAGGTAATGAGTCTTGGGTGTAAACCATAGGTACAATAAAACGGAGCCATTTTGATAGAACTGTGATGGCACTATTGTATGCTACCTCCGCAAGCCACAAGTCCACCCATGCATCTTTGGTGTTGTCTACGTAACAACGGAGGCATTGTTTCAGGGTCTGGTTTACGCGCTCCATTTGGCCATCCGTCTGCGGGTGATAGGCAGTGGACGTGTTAGCAGAGATTTGGAGGGTTTTACACCATGTCTTCCAAAATTGGCTGGTGAACTGCGAACCCCTGTCAGACACGACTGTCGGGAACCCATGCTAATGTACTATATTGGTGAGTAACAACCAAGCCAATTGTGCAGAGGACGGAACTGCGGGGCACGCTATAAAATGCAGTCAACAACCATTAGTATTGTGGTACATCCTTGGTCTTTAGGTAATCCTATGATAAAGTCCAGCGAGATATGGTCCCATGGCTTTTCTGGGGTAGGTAAGGGATGAAGTAATCCCCAAGGTTTTCCATGATCCATCTTGGCTTGGTTGCATACCTCACAACTTTTAACCTGTCGCTGTATGTCTCTTTGAATGGTTGGCCACCAGAATCGACGTAACACTTTCTCCAAGGTCTTCTCCGTTCCTGTGTGCCCTGTGCAGGGGTTTTCTTGACACCACTGGAATACTCCATACTGCAACTTAGGGCAAGGAACCAATAGCTGTTGCCTTCTCATAGGCAATACTTCGTTGAGTTGCCAGGCGGGATTACTCTTTAACCAATTCTTCCAATCGGTTCTCCTCATTGTGCGTTTTATCTGGTCACAAAAGCGGTCTGTCTGAACAAGGCCAATCACCTTACTGGTAGGAATGATGGTCTGTGTCTGTGGCGTCTCTGGTTCTATCGTGGTGTCCTGTCTTGAAAGGGCGTCTGCTTTTTTGTTATCGACTCCCGGTCGATAAGTTACCACAAAGTCGAATTCGGCGAAAAAGAGCATCCATCTTATTTGCCTCGGGGTGAGTAGGCGAGCAGATTTCATAAATTGCAGGTTCCGATGGTCTGTGTAGACTGTGATGATATGTTTTGCCCCATCAGGTAATGCCTCCATTCTCCGAAGGCTATTTTAATGGCTAACAGGTCTCTTTCTGCAATGGTATAATTGGATTTGGCCTGGTTCAGCTTATGGGACATGTAAGCCACTGGATGCAGCTGTCCGGTGGCATTATTTCTCTGGGATATCACGGCTCCTACTGCGGTACCAGAAGCGTCTGCCTCAACAACGTATGGGATGTTGTTGTCTGGATGTGCCATAGACCGGAGCAGGCGTGAAGGCTTGTTTCAGCACCAAGAAGGCATGCTGGACCTCCTCCGTCCATTGGAATGGAACATTTTTCTTCAAAAGTTTTGTGATAGGCATCACCACACGAGAACTGGTTGATGAAACGCCTATAAAAGTTCGCAAAGCCCAGCAAGCACTGCACATCCTTCAGCGTGTTAGGTGGGGGCACATCCATAACGGCCTGTATCTTGCGACGAGCCATTTCCTGTCCCTCCGCTGATAACATAACTCCCAAGAATTCCACCTTCCTCACATGGATCTCACACTTACTGAGCTTACAAAACAGATGGTTTCTGCGTAGCATTTGCAAACCTGCCCTTACATGCGAGGTGTGCTGTTCTTCTCTGTTGGAGTATATCAAGATGTCGTCAATATATATGATGGCCGTTACGTCCAGGTAGTCTCGCAGCACGTTTTTTAAAAAGAACTGGACTATTGAGTGGCCTAGACTCTGAAAAGTGACTAGGACTGCAACCTGCACTGCAAATAAACGTTCTTGCATTCAATTCTATTTTTAATCCAAATAATTTTTAATGTAATATAAACAAATATACATTTCAATGTTTAAACAATTTTATGCTTTACAATTGTTTCAATTAACAAGCTGAGATTATCAGAATGACACATTCTCTGTGCAAAACAAGATTATTACGACACCCAATGCATTTCGGGACGCTGGGTCCCTTCGTCAGGGATATTCAGTAAGAAGAAAAGGAGACCAATTTCAAGGGATGTACATCTGGGATCAGGTATAATGTTGTGCACTGGTATGATATGTGGATGTATTGTGCTCCCCTCACCACAGTGATTACATAAAATAAAATTGATTTGATACTACCTGACTTCCACGACGCTTGTAATCTAAATTCCACAAGTTCCAAACACTGTGGAAAGAGACACAATTCTATGGAAACAGCTATTGTGCACCAGAACCACGCAATGATCAAAAAGAGTCTCACGAAAATAAACTGTAATTCACTGGCACATACCTGCCAACTATGCGTGTAGTTGTGAACACAATTCAGACACGTACCCAACAATGTAGGGCGCCTAAAGAAAAAATATATCTGATTTGTAAACTGTGTTGGTAATTAAAAAACACGCAACTAACAAATCTATTTGAACATGGCTCACCTTAGAGCAAGACGAGATATTTGAAAATACGATCGGTTCGGTGAGTTCTTTCAGGACTGCCTAAAGGCCCCTTCCAGTAATGGGAGTGCTCCGGGTCACCTGACAAACATGAACGCAATATTAGGAACTGTAATTACTAGTCACGGAGTCACTGTAAAAGCGGAAGTGTTCCACCGTGGAGGATGAAAAATAAATAAATGCTGCTTACCGCGAAATGTATACAGTGAGTCCCACGGTAGGCTGTGTGCAGTTAGGCGTATAGCGTTCTTGAGTTTAAACTGAAGTTAAACTTCCTGATACGGACGTAGACGTGATGACGTATCCAAAGAGTATTGGACACTGAAAACAGACTATATTAAACGCGCTGGTGAAATTATAAACCCGATAACAGTATTCAAAAGTTTAGAGCACTATGTGCTATTTTAACCTAATTGGGCACGAATTAGGATAAAATAGCACATAGTGCTCTAAACTTTTGAATACTGTTATCGGGTTTATTAATTTTACCAGCGCGTTTAGTATAGTCTGTTTTCAGTGTCCAATATCCTTTGGATACGTCATCACGTCTACGTCCGTATCAGGAAGTTTAATATTTCGCGGTAAGCGAAAAGGGGGCCGACGGATTGGTGAAACCTCCCCCCGTATATCTCCCTACGCCTATGTCAAACGGGTTTCGCTGCATTTGATCTGTCTTCTGCTTAAGGCTCTCAGTTTCTGCTCGAGAGGCGGCTAGCTCAGTTTGTAGCTCTGCCAGGACTCCTATGACATCCTCTAACGCGGCCATCTTTGTATCGATCTGCCCAGGAAGAATTCATATATGTGGGCTGATTATTCTGTCAGCTGGATGATTCCTCTGGAACGGTTCGATGCCAAAAAGGGGTCCACCTTTCGACAGTCCCAACCCTGAATGCTATAACAGCACAGGCGAGTGGGATGATCAAGTGGGGAAAGGAAAGGAAGGTGACTGCAGGGAGGGAGATCTGTAAGGCAAAACAATACAGGTAAGCACATATTTACACCAGGTATCTATATTGCTACCTACTGAGCTTTGCGTACCTGTAAAACGATAGCTTTCCTTGTTCCAAGGAGAGGACTGAATAAACAACTTTATCTCTAGGTTCGCAAGGGAGGGGGTAGCCCTAGGTAAGGGGTCAACAACAGAAGGAGCCTTAATTTCCTGGTTTCACAAGAAGCGTTAGGTGGCCCTTACAGATAGGTCATATATAATATAATATTCACTATTGAACTGTACACACCATCATGCCTGGCATCGCCCACTTCACAGGGGAAGAGCAGAAGGCCGCCTCTTGAACCCCCTGTTAGGAATACACAAACAATAATCACCGAAATACTCCTTTTGGTTTTACTGCCAAGGTAATAGTGTGTCATGCCATACGAACTGTGCGCAATTCATCAGTTTTAGCTGTACAGTATTCCTAAACACCGAATGCACCCACTGGTGCTTGTAGTTCTGCGTGCATCAAAGTAAAAACATGGACCGTTATGTTGAAGCTGAGTGAGTTGTTGTTAGTGACATTGATGATGGGGAGTGGAGTGAAGCAGTCAGGGTAAAGTGTAGGACTAGTGGACTGGCTGGCGTATGGAATGAAGGTGGTGGGACCAAACTTTGTGGGCCCTGTCCAGACGGGGGTGGCTGTGAGTCTGCAGACAAAGGTCTAAAAGTAGGTAAGAGATGGTCGACCGTGGCCAAGATAAAGTCATTTGCTTGGAAAATGTGTTCCTTCCCGAATGTAATGATTATGGTATTGGTGTGCAAAAAGGGGTTTTGGAATCTAAAGTGCTCAATGTTTTTAATTGACTATTCTGAGAGATTCAGAGGATAGATTATCTTAAATGCATTGATTCTGGATTTGGAGAAGCATTTTGCAAGCAAGATGACACTGGAGCGGGTCACAGTCATAGTAAAGGGGTGAGACTCTTGGTTCGGACTGACTAGGTCAGTGCAAACAAAAGCCCTGGGCTCCGTGGAGATTCAGGTCATCTCATGGGCTTAAGGAATACTAGTGAGGGAAACTAGAAAGAGTTAGAGGCCAGAAATCTACTGCAGAAAGGATCCTGGCCTGGACTTTCTGCTGATGGAGTAGGATCCGGTGTACCTGGGGGAGCCACTGCTTCTGGCCGAGGAGTAGCTGTTCAGGTTTCCTGGGAAGTCCTGGTAAATGGTCCACTGGGGTGGAAGCCTCTCCACCTGGGCCCTCCATGTTTGCACTACCCCTGCCAGGAGAGCCCCTTGTGTGTGCTGAACTGAGGTCTATCATCAAGATGTCCAAGATGGAGGCTGATGGAAGCTTGCGAGAGCAGTGGGCCCATGTTTGAAGCGGCAGAGTGATGTGTCCTTGAGCTCCAATAGTGTGAGTATGTGAGGTCGATATGGTTCATTTCGGGGTTGGCTGGGCTCGTAGGCAAATAAGTGCTGGCCGGTGATTAGAGTGCACTTCACTTGAAACACCTCTAGCTCTGCAGCACCATCATGGTGCTTGCTCTGGAAGCTGCTGTTATCCATCCAGGAGTCTTCTCTGCATTTCAAAGGAGTTGGGCTACTCCCCCACTAATCCCCCCCCCCTTCTGGGGTAATGAGATGTGCTTTCTCGCAACAGGCCTAAGTTGGGAGGCCAGAGCTCTGCGGCGCTGCTGCTACGCCGATGCCATTTTGGTCATCACAAACGTCTGTGTGGCACACCAAATTTCAAGACACACCTCATGAAGTAATCACACTCGACACTCGGTTAAAGTTAAAAGGCCCTTCATTAAGACAGGGTTGCAAATAAACTCAAACAGTTCCACCATGAAAACATAGAACATCTTAAACAACACCTTCTTATATCCCCACTCATTCTCTCTTCCCCCCAACTTTCATCCGTCCTGTTGCTTCATTTTTCCTCACACCTCTCCCTCTGTGAGCTTCTTCCATCCCCAGACTCATTCTCCCTTCCTTATCCCCAAGCATCCTTCCCTGAAAAACGTCCCTGTGCTATCCCAGGACACACTGTCATCCTTTGCCTACGTACAACCCTCGCCCTGAGAGGGCGGGTAGGCACGCATCTGACACCCCACCCCCACTCTACTGCCGAGTCACTTCCCTTGCAACTCGTCCTAATTATGGCACCCCTGGGGACTCCACCACGACCCCCACCGAGCTCTCCAAACTGCCCAGCAGATGAGTGACGACAACAGCAAAGCCTGTCGCACAAGGGGCATGAGCCAGAGAAAGGCTGACCCTCTCTCGAAGCTCATATATATTCACTCTCCTAGATCCCTCCCCCGCCCACAAACCACCTATCCTGTCCTGCCACGTCATTCCCTCCATGAAAGATCCCATGGGAAGACTAGACTGCGCCCCTGCTTCCCACAGAACCCTCCATTGTATTAACATATGGAGCATGGCGCCCCTAAAACACGATTGCATCCCTTACTGTTTCTGTAGAAATCCCGCGTCTGCTTTGTTTCTCCCGATGGCCCGATAGTGCTCAGGTTTCAAGAGTCGTGCACGATTTGCTATGGTCCTTGGCAGAAGTGTGTTCCTCTATGACAACCAACTGACACAAAGGACTTTCAAAAAGACTGTTGTGCTTTCCAAAATGAACATCAGATGTGATACAGCTGCCAGATAAAATAGCCGCAGGAACCCTTGTTTTTATTTAGATCTGCCAATAGAGATATTTATTCGTACTTCCACTAATCTTGTAGTCGGAAAATTCTCATGAAATGTTCCATAAATGACTCCATTTCGTGCTGCCACCAAAAAGGTACAGAAACAAAAGTTCACAGTTCAGAACTAATGTGTCTCACATGGCTTGTCTCATTTAGTACTGGGCAAGTGCGCACAACACACATACCCATAATGCTTGAGAAATGTTACAGTAACACGTTGCATCTTTCCTACACGAAATACACGTAATGTTCAATGAAGAACTAACTACACATGCTGTTCTTTGGAGGCCTGGGTCGCAGAAAGAGTTACACGTATGTCACCCTTGTGGATCGACAATAACGTAATTTTCATTAGAAGTGATGCATTGACATTTGGCATTGACATTTGGATAAAATATTCAGAGCCACAAAGCCTCAATTAAGGGTCAAAAGGGAATAGAGACATAAACAAGAATTGTCAAAACCAATAAGGCCCGACCTTTTTATGCGTGCAATGAATTTTAGGTTTGATTTTTGCAAACGTGCAATATGGTTAAAAGAAATAAATATAAAATTAAAGACGTGGCCCAGCAACTCAGGCTCACCAGCCCTACCTAAAGTGCACTCGTTTTCAGGTGGCTGTGCAAATGTGATCACAGTGACTGGCTGTGCAAGGCAGCCAATAGATGAAGGCCACTGAGCCATTGCACCACATGTTGTATGCTCTGATTGGTGGCAGCAAAATGTGGATGCCACTTAAACAGGACAATGGATGAGGAGGGCTGGCAAATAGCCCCTGTGTAGGGATAGCTTTTTAGGTCTCGCTTGGCTTTAGCAGCGCGCATGCGCTGCTCTTGCCATGTGAGGGCTTCTTGGAATCGATACGATTCCAGAAGCTGTGTTGCTGCTCCGCCTGCAATATTGATTGGTGCGCGTCGTTTTGCGTCAAGGATTATGCAAAGCACAGTGTAATAATTGCACCGAAGGCAATCATTACACTGAAGGTTGCCACCCTATCTGCTTTTGGCCACGCCCACTGGGATTGGATCGTTTACTTGCAGAGGGACACGGCCTCCTTTAATTACTCGGTAAGCACTATAAATATATATATTTTTTTTGTAAGTTACATGCGCGGTCCGCTTTCATTTTCAGGACCGCGAGCATTATATTTGTTATTACTATATGTGTTCGTATTTTTTTTCTGAGCTTTCCTCCTCCCTCAGGCGACCCGCAGAGCTGCGGCCACATTACCCGCTGCAAGCAGGGCGAGAAAGGCAGTCAGTAGCCAGCTTTGGTGGGTCCGTTGACCGGTCCTTCAATTACAGGGTCCGTGATGACTGTGTACAATCTGTAGTCCTCTGTTATCTGAATGTGTGTAATTGGTGCCTCTCATTACACTCCTCCCTCGTCACACTTGACTCACGGCCTCGTTTGGAGCCTGCAAAAGTGTGGAAAACGTTTGGAAAGCAGATTGAATAAGTTAGCACTTTCCCCTGATTCCCTTGACTACGTTGAAAGTCTACACATGCAAGGCGTGAGGTAAAAATGTGGAGGGGGTGCTGGGAACTGTGTGACGAACGTGTGGTGAAATGACGGCCCACAGTTTTGATGCACGTGCTCTGCTTTCAGCCTACGATTGGACTGGAAAGTGTTTCCTTCTACCCTTTGCAGTGCATGCATTTTACGCCTAACCCGAGGTGGCTGTTTATGCACAAAGCAGCAAGTTATGTTCATTCTAGATGCTCGCCCTACTCTTATAATTTAAGGATGGTTAACCGAGTGTATGACGTGTGTCCGCGATTATTAGAAGTAAGTGAAATGTGGCTGCCCTATCTAGTCTTTTGTGGCTGTAATGTCTGTGATGCCATTGAATACCCCCACCTTGCTAAAACAATGGCGTGTCCCACGCAGATTCACTGCTTGTGATGGATGCAGAGGTGGACGTGCTCTGTTGTGCTTTCTTCTGTGTTGTAGCAGGGGTGGTGTTTCTGGCATGCTGTTGAATGTACCAGCTGATCCACTGCGTGTGTCTTTGTAGGGACAGCAGGGGCCGAAGGGGGGTATAAGGACCAAGCCTACATGCTAATAATGTGCCCTGTTTATCTCGTCTCCCACAGTGTCCGAGCCCTCGGCCCTGCCCACAGTTTATACTATTTCACTCCTCACATTTACTGATCTGTGCAATCAGCGATGAGCGCGTGCACTACGCTGTTCGCTCAATTTGGATTTTTTTTACTGTCAGTAAGGGCTGTGATTTTGTGCACAGACTGTGAGTGCCCTGCTATGCACTTAGTTTGGGTTGGGGGAGGGTTCGACGAGGACTGAGTAGGTGAGGCTGCGGACAGTCTGTTTCTATGCGCACACAGTATTTTTCTTTGCACAGACAGTGAGGGCTCTGTTAACACCCTGCCCCGCAGTGCACTCAGTGCCAGGTGTTTGCTGTACTATCTGCAGGGCTCTTTAAAGAGAGTGCAGCCAGACTGCGCTTCCATGCATGGTCAGTGAGTACCGGCTCACAGGTAGCAGTCACTGAGGGCCCTAGGCACAGCCGCCCCCTGTACACTCACTAAGGGGCGTTTGCTACCGCGAGGTCTCTGTAGAGTGCGCAAAAGCTGCAGGCAGTCTGTTTCTACGCACGGTCTGGGGGTGGCACCCTGTTCTCCTATACACTCAGTGGCGTGTGTCTGCTTCCCTCGAAGGCTCTGTGCTGTGAGTTAGGGCTGCGAGCAGTCTGTGTTCCTCCCAATGCCTCTCCGTTCCTCCCTCAGTCTTCCCAGCTCTCGGCCCATCCAACAGTTTCCACCCTCTGACTCCTGTCATTGGCAGCCCGAGGACCCAGCCTGTAAGACACATTCCTCTGGCGGCCACTCCAGGCTCCTCGCCTCTCCCTTCTCCACTCCCCTCCAAATCATTCTGTGGCCACTAGGTTATGGAAAGCTGAGCGAAGGAAGAGTAAGGGTGGGACAATAGTTAAGAAATTTGCACCCATGAAAGAGGGGGACAAGTTCGTTAACGCTTTGTGGACTAACCTGAGCGATTTAAGGACTGGCTGTTTCTCAGTAGGGAGCCAGTGAAACTCTTTAGGATTAGGGGAAACAGACGCATAAATGGATGGATTTAAGATCATACGTGCTGCAGCATTTCGGACAATCTGGAGGTAGTGGGAAAGGCAGAGAGCAACACCCAGATATAGGCAGTTACCATGATTGAGGCAAAAGATAAGCTATTGCACTACCGTCTTGCAAGCAGCTAGAGGAAGATAAGGAATCACTTTTCTCCGCATTATAAGTATTGAAAAACATGTGCTTGCAGACTGACTGACTTAGTTGAAAAATGTCAGGCTGCAGTTCATAAAAAAGCCTATATTCTTGGTAGATTCTACTGGGACTGGGGTAGGTCCAAGCTCAAAAGGCCAGCCAGATAAGAAACTGCTCCTGGATGAGAAGGACTTTGGTTGTGTCACTCTTTAACTTAAGGCAGTTCATTTTCATTCAGGTAGTCATTGCGAACATACAGGAGCAGAACTTTTCTTGAATAAAGGAGAAGTTGTCAGGGAAGAAAACAATGATCTCAGTAGCACCAACATATGATATAATCTCAGAACCTAAGGAGTCACAAGATTCCCAGGGAGTGATGCAAATAATAAACAACAAAGGGCTGAATGGCAAGCCCTGTGGTACCCCACATAAGAGTGGGGCATTTGCCGAGTGGAAAGGTGGAAATGAGAGAGATTGAGTCCTGCCGGGTGGAAAGGTGGAAATGAGACAGATTGAGTCCTGGAAGACAGAAAAGAGCACAGCTTGCAAATATCTAGCTTGAAGCGATTACTATTAAGAGTGGAATGTGATACCGTATCGAAAGTAGCAGCAAGCTTCATTATGATCATCCTTAGATAGTCAGTCACAGACAGTAAAGTAGTTTCTGTACTGTGTAATGGACAGAAGCCAGATTGAGCCTAATTGAGCAAAAGTTTGAATTCTAAATAACTGGATAGCTGTTTGTTAACATCCTTGTCCAGGATGTTTGAGGGAAAATGCAATCAGGAATCAGACAGTAATTACTTAAAACATTCAGATCAGCTGTGGTATTTTTAAGGAGCAATTATATGACTGAAGCATGTTTCCAAATGGCAGGGACTGTAGCAGAGCGAAGAGACCTATTGCAAAGCTTAGTAAGAGCTGGGCAGACAATGGCAGGTGCTAAAGTGAGAATATGAGGAATGCATGGGTGAAGTGGATACCTGGACTTTGATAGTAGCAAAGTTATTGATCCATAAAAGATAGAGAACCTGGAGAAGGTGGAGATGCAAACCATACTTGGATTTTATTAAACGTGTCCTGAAAGAAAGATTAACACAAAGATCTTTTGATGGCTGTATGGAATACTGCAGGCAGCAGGTTGTAAGTAGCTTTGAACAATAGGGAGAATCCCAACAGGAATTGTCTGAATTATCAATTTTTGTAACATTAAGAAACATATGCAGAGTGGATGAGATGCAGGCAATTTTGAGTAGCTGCTCTGTATGTTTCCTTGGTCTCGGCTCAGTATGATTTCCTCCTTATGCGTTTTACTACTTTGCAGTGATGCTTAACATCATGCAGTTCTGTGGTGAACCGAGGTGCAGACAGAGTCTTGCCTCAAGCTTTGGTCTCTTGAGATGCAGTCTATCAAGCTACCTCCTCCTCAACTGATTTTTGTGCGACAGTGTATTGAGCCAAATTTTCTTGTCTGTCCAGCAGCAGCCTTACGTCTCTTGAGAGACAGTCGATCATGTACCTTGAACCACAGTCTCTTATCTTTTGAGCCATAGTCTCTTGAATAACCGTCTCTGGTTTCTTGAGCTGCGGTCTCATACTCTCTTGCCTCTTATGTTGCAGTCTCATGAGCGACATTCTCTTGAAAAATAATCTCTGGTCTTTTGAGCAGCAATTTTATGAGTCAGTTTTCTGTAATTTTTGAGCTACATCCCATGTCTCTTGAGTTGCAGGGTCCAGCACCTCGGTTTTACATGGTGCAGTCTCCTGAACTGTAGTACCTGAGCTCATCAAGCTCAGCATAAATAAGTAGAACAATTCAGTCTCCGAGTTTCAAATAAATTAGCGAAGGCCCGCATATTGTTTTGGTGAAACATTTCAAATAGAAACAAAACAAGCATTTGCAATGCAATAGGTCTCGCATTTGCGAGAGTTTGAGCTATTGCCATTGCAAATGACAATGCCTTTTTAGGTCTCGCCTGAGCAAGCGCATGCGCTGTCTGGCGAGACTTTTAGTAAGTAGGCTTCAGAAAATGCTACCACACGCTTTTGCTTGTGGCCTAGAGCTTGCGGTTACGCGCGTGGGCGCCCGCTTACGAGCAGAGGCGCCATCTGGCTTTCCTCTCTCATCACCAGCACATGTCTTGTTGATGTTATCTGAGGGGGTGTGCCTGGTGTCTTCAACCCTGTCACTATCACGGCCGCGCGGCCACATCACTTTGTCATGGCTAATTAAACTTTCAGCGCGCCACTCGCGGGACGCTGCATTCTTCTTCATGTCTCTTCACGTCTCTCTGGCCGGGTCCGTCTGTCTGTTGCCAGCCCCTTTCCTCCTCCCTCCACCCAGACCGAACTAAGTGGGTTACGCTGGGCCGATGTGATGCAAGAGAGAGAAAGAAGCCGTTCGCCCCCTCACTCTCTTTCATGCACTTCGACGCCATATGATCGCAGGAAACCAGGCTGGACTCTCTCCATTTCTGGCTGAAGGGAAACATTGTGAAGCAGCCTTCAGTGGGAGGGTCTTTCACGCTGCTATGTAGGAGGATAAAAATAACCATCATATTTAAGGCCAAAAGAGAAATCCCAGAACAGACACAGTGCCTGGTCAGCGACCGCGGAACCAGGTCCTTAGCGCAGGCACTCACTCACACAAGCACTAACTGCACAATATGTAAACTCACACGTCCTCAGTCAGAGGATGTGTCGTAAAGGCCTGAGCTGCTGACTTTAGAAGAGGGAAGCTAGGTTCCAGATTCGGTCTCAGCTCAACATTCTGTTATTCGGGCATACCACTTAATCTCTCTGCGCTTAAAAAAGGAAAATGATTGTGTCCTTGATTAATGTAAGTGACTGGTGCTAATTTAAAGTGCCCCAATACCTTATGGTAAAGTTGGTACTTGTAACATTAGCGAAAAGAAGCGTACATGGCTCTATAAACCTATGTAAAGCACAAAATGTTAAATAACCAGGCACACAGTTTTTTAAAACCTAAAGAAAGGAAGTCATTAGGGCGTCCTGTCTGCTTAATTTTAGGAAGGACCTAAACTTTTAGACATCTTGCAGCAAACCTGTAAAAATACAATGTGTAAAAATACGGCAAATTCATTTACATACAGAACCGTCTCACCTTAGTACATAAGATGATGTCAGTGCATTAAGTATTTTTATAGAGTGATAGTTTTCAAACATGCATTTAAAAACATTCTTGCCCCCCCCCCCCCGAAAACAATGACAATAGTGAGACGTCAGTTGTTATGTGCACCCTTTGCATACATTTCAGCAGACCAGATTCAGGTATCGCAATATTTTAAGCCCAAAATGGCTTTACTTTGGGGGTCTCCTTCTAAAATCTCCTACACTTCAATGTATGTCAATGGGGAAAATCAGCCCCTCACGCTCCCCGGATTTGTTTTTCAAAATCGCCCTCTTACTACATTCAACATGTTGCCATGTATGCCTTTGGGTGGACTGGGTTGCTCTTTTACATGAGCCACATTATGGTTTATGAAATCAAACACAGGAGAAGGTTTTCTACAGCACACATCCTGAAGTCATCTATTTTGAGGTTTATATGTGATAATGAAGAACAAGCATTGGCATAGCTGCTGGAGCAGGGTTTTTACTTTAAAACCAAATACCTGTTTCATTTTCGTATGTCATTATTAAAAGTACTACTGATTAATTAGTAATTACTAAAGATTTGTCGAGTCTTGTCTAACCAACCTTATTAACAGAAGAATTACACGTGGGAATGCTATTGCATGGCTAAAATAATAAGTGAACTAAGTTGGTGAGCAAATTGACAGAATAGATGTTGCTTATGTGATGTTATTGTGTTTTGCGCTTATAATTAATATGCATTAATGGCTTTTGATGTCGCAAATGGCTAGATAAATACATACACATAAGGGTATTAGCAGGGGAATAACACTGTATAATCATTTCCATGTAGTAATTATGTTTTTGTGTTTTCCTTGCTTAAGTTGACCATTGTGGCCTTCTATAAAATGGCCACCACCCGCAGCCTGCATTCGTGTAGATGGAAAATTTGAAAAGAGGTTTTGCGCTGACTGCGACCCTGTCCTTTCCTTGAACTGAAAAGCCATGAACATGACGACAAATCTGGGAGAAATGCCAGATGCCCCTGAACGTGAAGAATTGTTGCAAATCCAAAATCCGACCTGATGAACTTATAATGGTCCCATGGATGAGATACATTTTATCCTAAAGAGACATCCGTAGAAGTAACGAATTAGTTATGGACTTCTAATTTCTATTCATAATTTGAGACTATCAATACGTGAGAAAATTTGTCGTTGTAACCTAATGTACCAAGACGACATAATTTCCGCCATTCGACTGTTTTGAAAGACATGTTTGCAACATTTGGAATGTAAATTTTGGTATAAATATTAGTAGACTAGAGAGGTCTAGTGCCACTTCTTCCCGAACCAATGATCAGAGGTCCCGATGCTGCTGGAGAGGACGGTGACTCGACATGACGGCTAGAGAACTTTAACTATTTGCTGAGGACCATTTCTGACTTAGAAAACGACTTTTAGCCAGAATAGGTAAATATGGAGAAAATGATCTTGCATTTAATTGTCTTTTCTTACAATTTTTAGATAAACAATATTCTGTTTGAATTACTGTGTCGGGTGGTTATCTTATTGTCATGTTTATTGAATATTTAATAGTAATAAGATGTTTCACCAAATCTATAGCAACTAGTTGATGCCATTGACCTCAGGGTACATCAGGGTACATGCAGATTGGTTATGTATAGAAAAGTGTGTTTCCCTTATACATGGCACGGATAGAGTGGTAGGGTGAATGTTGGTGTTATGGGCCCCACCAGCGTGTGATGTGTGTGTGTGCGTGTGACTGCGAAATCACTCCGATTCGGAAGCTCCGATCTGCACCATAGCCAATAGGTCTCGCCTTTGGAGCCTTCTAAGTATTTTGTTATGCAGTACAATATCCTTGGTGCAACAACATCAACTGTTGCATGGCTAAAAACTTATAAGGTCCCAAATGCGAGACCTATTGGCTATGCCAATGCTTGTATTTATGTGTTTTGAAAACCTGTAATCAGTGCATAAACACAAACTTTGTACTTATAGTAATTGCTTACGAGAAGCAAGGCTGTCAGTAACTGTGCCTGTTTTACTGCCAGCCGTGCATTTCGTAAGCAAGGACTATAAGTACAAAGTGCATATTTACGCGCGCTTGCAGGCTTTCAAAACACATAAATAAAAGGCCTTGTCATTTACAGTGCCAATAGCTCAAACTCTCACAAATGCGAGACCTATTGCATTGAAAATGCTTGTTATTGACATATTTTGGAAAATATGCGGACAGCAAGACAGCAGGAGAGAGAGAGAGGGAGAGAGAGAGAGAGAGAGAGAGAGCGAGCAAGAGAGAGAGAGAGAGAGAGAGAGAGAGAGAGAGCGAGAGAGAGAGCAAGAGAGATGATCCAATCCAGAAAATAAAAAGCAAAGCAAGACAGCTAAAAACGAGAACACTGAGACCAACCAAGGCACACAGTTCCTGCGTCTTGGTGGCGTCACTTCACAGTCACTTGTGGTCCTTCAGTGAAATGATTGTACCCATAAACATAGTCCTATCTGCAGTTGTCTATGTCAAACCATTGATACCCAGCGCACCAGTATTAACTTAGACTGTGAGGGCACGGGCGCAGTAACTGAAGACTTTTCCACAGAAGGCTACACTTATTTCACAACACCAGCGAGAAACGGAAAATCGAACCCAGTGCTTTCTATTACACATCAAATGAAAATGTAGCAAAAGGAGAACACTGGAGAAGAGAGAGGACACTTTACTAAGGCGTTATAGGTTTGTTGAAGAAAGTGGTGTCCTATGAAGGTATGTGAGCCGTAAGTGACTCCTCTTTCTTGGTGTGCAAGTGAAACATTGTTGCTGACAAACAGAGACTGCCAAGTATATTGTTTCACGTTGCAGAGTACACGCACAGCTGCACACTGAAGAGGGGTGGCACCTCCACCTATCACTCATCGATAATATTTTTTCATGAAGAAGAGGTATGTATGAATATGTGCAGATCTTGTAACCTAGAGACAACGACTCTGGTCCCAATGACATGTGACCAAAGCGTCACTTTACTCTCTTTTTGTAATTGCACTAACAGACCTTATTTCCAGCTGTCCATTGATTATTTTTATGATTTTGTTCCCAAGAGAACCCACATGCCTCCTCTCAATCCGATTCTTCTATGTATTCTATATCCACTTCCCCTTTCTCTTTCAGTCTCCCTAAACTATAAGGTATATTGTTGATCAGCTTACTATATATCCCAGAAATTACTTTGCTCAGCAACCTTATTGGGAGAAGTTATTATTCTGGAGTGAGCTATCTTCAACCTCGGCCAGATTTTTTCCCTGGCCATATAAGACATGTCTCAGATACTGGAATCTCTGGGATTTCACAAGCTCATAGCCATTTTAGCGTGCTTCGAAGGACTTGATACCATTCCTTTTCCAAACACTCTTATGTGTAAGATCCTTTCATGTCCCATTTACCTGGACTTCTCAACCCCTTCACTTCTTTTAAAATCTAGCTATCCCTTAGAAGGCTTTCTAGCCACCCCCCCCATCTTATTGACCGCAGTACCTCCCCCAGGCTTTTATCGCCACCTGTGTTGCCCCCAGCAGCTTTGCTGTCCTCCTCTTCCTGTACATCCTGCCCACATACCATTCCACATTGATCTGTGTTGAATGAGGGCTCCTGTTGTGACGCAAATGTTCATTCTTTCAACACTATAAGTCGGTCTGGAGGTCCTTTTTGAATTGAGGTAGTGAGGGTGATTGCCTGAGATGAAGCTGAAGAGAGTTCCAGGTTTTATCAGCGAGGTAGGAGAAGGATCTTCCTCCAGCTGTGGTCTTGCGAATTTGTGGGATGGGGCCAGGGCCAGGTGGGTGGAACAGAGTTGTCTGGTGAGAGTGTAGAAGGTTGGGGGTGGTTGAGGTATGCAGGTCTGATGTTGTGGAGGGCCTTGCAGGCGTGCATGAGGAGCTTGAAGGTGATTCTCTTGTTGATCCATAGCCAGTGGAGGTGTCTAAGGTGCCCGGAAATGTGGCTGCGGCGGAGAATGTCCAGGATAAGTCTGGCGGCGACGTTCTGGATTCTTTGCAGCTTCTTTTGGAGCTTCTGAGTGTTGCTGATGTAGAGTGGGTTGCCGTAGTGAGCTTGCTGCTGATGAGTGCTTGGGTGACCATTCTTCTGGATTCGATAGGGATCCACATGAAGATCTTTCCAAGCAGATGGAGCGTGCGGAAACGTTAATTTGGTAGATTATTGAGAGCGAGGAGTCGAGAATGATGCCGAGGTTATGCGTGTGGTCAGTTGGTGTGGGGGGGCTCCGAGCGTTGTGGGACACCAGGAGTCCTCCCAGGCAGAGGGGATGGATCCCAGGATGAGGACTTCTGTCTTGTCAGAGTTGAGGTTGAGGCAGCTGTCTTTCATCCAGGTACGACTGCCTTGATTCTGTTGTGAAAGGTGCTCTTTGCGTCTGTAGGTTCGTCGGTGGGGGGGAGGATCAGCTGGTTGCCGTCGGCATAGCAGACAATGTTGTGTCCATGGTTTCTGACAATGTTTGTCAGTGGAGCCATGTAGATGTTGAATTGGGTGGGGTACAGGGGGACGCTGCAGCTGATCTCTGTAGGTTCGGATGTAAACAGTGGGAGCTTGACTCTCTGGGTGTGGCTGGTGAGGAAGGAGAAGATCCACTCTAGGGCTCTGCAGCGGATGTCGCGTCCTGGAGTCTTTCGCAGGGGGTGTGGTTTGAGACAGTTTTGAAGGCGGCAAAGAGATCTAGGAGGATGAGGGCTCTGGTTTCGCCTCACTCGAGGATATTGTGGACGTCGTCTGTTGCGGCGGGTTGAGCAGTCTCAGTTCTGTGGTTGCTTCTGAAGCTAGATTGGTTGGGGCCCAGGATGTGGTTAGTTTCAATGAATTCGGTTACTTGGAAGTTGATGGATTTCCCGATGACTTTGGCCAGTAAGGGGAGCAGAGAGCTTGCTCTGTAGTTCTTGAGATCCATTGGGCTGTGGAGGGTTTCATCAGAAGCAAGTTGATCTCTGTGTGTTTCCAGTCTTCACGGAAGGTGGCGCTCTCGATGGAGCAATTGATGGTGTGGCAGAGTTCAGGGACGATGGTGTCGCCGGCTCGGTTGAAGATGTGGTGGGGGCAGGGTCATAGGGAGCTCTGGAGTGGAAAGTCTTCATGATCCGTAGGGTGATGTCAGTGGTGAAGGTGATCCAGTGGGTCAGGGTCAGCTAGGATCTGAAACATTTGGGTGAAGTGGGGTTGTTGGGTCCTGTGTTATGAAGCTGTTGTAGATGTCAGAGATCTTGCGGCGGAACAAGCTGGCGTGGTTGTCGTAGAGGACTTGGGAGGGGGGATGTCTGTGGTGTCCGTGCTAGCTTTGGCAATTTTTTTTATCTCGGTGAAGAGTTCTTTGCTGTTGTGTGCAATGGCATTGATTAATTCTTGTAGGGCAGTTTTCTTAGTGGCTCTGATGAGGCGGTGGTGTGAGGTGACAGATTTTTATAAGGCTGCATTGTCCACCAGGGTCTTGCTGCTCCTCCATCTTCTCTCGAGTCATCTGCAGGTGCATCTGGACTCTTGGAGGGCAGGGGAAAACCAGCTGGCTTTCTCAGCGGTCTGTTTCCTGGAGAGTTTCCTGGAGGGAGCCCTTAGTGTTGACACAATCGGAGATCCAAAGGTGGAGGTTGCCTGCTGATGTGTTGGGGTTAGTGGAGGACGGCGGTGGTGTGTTGTGGAGGGCAGTGGCGAGTTGGTCTTCAGAGATCTTGTTCCAGCTTCTGAGCGGATGGCAGTGGGAATGATGGAGTTGGGTGAGTTACCGTTCACCACCTCCTATGGATGCAGCAATCCAAGGCCCATGTCATGTCCTTCTGCTGCCTGCTGCTTCCTCCATGTTCAACACTGTTTACCCCTTTTGGTGGGCCCCCTCTCTGTCAGGCTTCCAACCATGTACCACTCACCACCTAATATAGATGCCGCAGCCCAAGGCTACTGGCATGCTAGTGGTGGCCAGAACGTATGGCAGGGAATTGGGCAGTCGGGACAGAAACGCACACATAAACACTGACTCACACCCATACATTCACACATGCATGCACAGACACAAATATCTATGTACAACAGTCACTCCCATATATTCATACACAAACCCATGCACGCACCAAATATTTAAAAAAATCACCCTTACCTGCTCAGCTCTGTCTCAGAGGTCCCAGGAAGGTTGGGCCTGCTGCAGTCCCTACTTGTCACAGAGTGGGTTGGGGTCAGTGAGAGTTTCTGACCCCACCCACCCCCCCACTCTGTAATGAGATGTCAGTGATTGACACTCGGCTATGGCACTTCAGGGCTTAGAACTGAAGTGCCTAGGTCCCAGGCAATCAGTGGTACTCCCCCTTATCATGAGGGGGTGGGCCTCGCAGCACTTTGCCAGGCTGAAGTTGTCACACCCACAGTAGCTGTGACATCTTCAGCCTGGCAAAGTTCAACTCAGGCAGCCGGGAGCCTGTGCATTTAGCACATGTCAAGCTCCTAGCTGCCTGAATTGAAAATAAAGAGTATCTGTCAGGCTGACCTTTGCTCAGCCTGACAGATACTCTTCTTTTTGGGCAAAAGGTGAGGGGACATGGCCCCTTCGCCCATTAGGACAGGCCACGTCTATGCTACGTCCTTCTGCTGCCTGCGAGGGGATCTTCTCTCCCACTCGCACACTCACTGGCCATCACAGATCCCCAGGCACAATCCCTTCTTCTCCCCATGTGCTTCACCACACAGTGGCACCTTTGCAGCTCACACCAGGACGCTCGGGAGTCTCTGGTTCTCTGGGCACCTGTATTATGTTAATCCAGGCCCAGATCTCCAGGCTTCACTTCCTGACTTCTCCTCTCCTAGAGCTAGGATTTTCCCTCTACACAGAGTTCACTGAGGGGAGGGGGCACCTCCCTTTCTTTGGCTTTATTCCTTTCTCTGCCGTTTCTCTCTAATCACAGAGACCACTGCTATCCGCAGGATTTCAGCGATGAAGAGTTCCCTCCCTATTAGAATTATCCACGGTGGCTCTAGCTCTGTTAACAATCAGAAGAGCCTCTAAGTAGGAGACACTTTGGTCACACTCCAGCCCCCACCCCTGCTCAAACATTATGTTAAATAAATCCTGAGCCCATGCCAGTCGAAGTCTGAAAAGGTTTCTTAACAAAAGATAAAACAATGATCTGTGACTCACAGATTTGGTAGGCCATGGTGTCCCAAGCAAGCTTGGTCAGTGAAGGCACATATCTATAAAGTTTACAAAGAAGATTTAATGACTTTGTAAATCAAAAGGAGTAAATAGGCATCAAAGTCTTAGAGGTTAAAGCAGAAAGAAGACGATCTTCATTTCATATACTGGAAAGAATGTAGTTGTTTTCAATAGAGCCTACCAAATTCACTTGTTAAAGAGGCTCTAAACATCTTAGCCTGGCATATTTTTAGGCATGGTTAGGGTGAACAAGAAAGCATGGCAGCAGTTAACATTAAACTAAAATAATAGCTCACATTTCATAATTACGACCATCTAACAACACATGGTGACGTTATTCTTTTCTCAGTAGACCCACGCAGTGAAATGTCTCATACCTAATTATTGATCTGGATGATTTGTACCATATAAAAGGTGTCAATGGTCGAATCCCAGTGCTGGCCATGCTTCTGACTTTGGGCTTATTCAGAGTTTGACGGATTGGATATTCCGTCACAAAAATGGCATATGTCTCATCCTCCATATAACAAGTGCAATGTTGACTATGGCACTTGGATTATGGGATATCCACCACGCTTTGACAGAGTAACCCTCTGTCAACTTCAAATAAGACCCTTTGATTTTCATGTGGTAACTGAACCCCAATAATCATCTGAACCCTAATATTTTTAACACCCCAATTCTTGCCCAATTAATTGCGCCCCAGAATCTCCAATAGATCTAGCGGTTAGAGACTATAGTCCTAATTGGAAAATATACATTTCAGCAGAGTAAAACAGAATAAATGAAGAAGCACTGATAACTGAGTTCTAGCTCATAAATAGGGAACAATAGGCTTATCAAAGATGTTTTATTAAATGGGGTATAGAGAAAATTGCATAAAAATTCTACAAAGGTTCAATTACAGAAAAACAGAATCATAAAACTTAGCCCCAACTAAACAAGTTTAAACAAAATCCCAAGTTAGCCTCATAAAGTGTACTGACAACATCCCCATGAGTAAATCTAATTCCTGTGGACATAAAAATTAAAAACTCCCAGCAGCGGCACCCCTAGAGACCACTAAACAATGAACTCGAAATACTAAAGCCCAAGAGTTTTTAAACACAAATCACACATTCTATTAATAGATTCTACAAATTTAGCACAACATGATCATGATGTGGGTCACGCTGGGAAATCAGAAACAGCAATGCAATATTTTAAGTGTTTTAAACGAACCCAACTCTTAAGGTAAAATAAATCTTCCACCTGCATTCTCTCAGCAACTGCACTTTGGAAATAATCAGCACAAAATTAAACATTTCTCAAACAATGGCTCATGCAATTAACACGCCTTCAGATGAACTTCCAGTAGAAGTCCTTAAATATGATACTTTGCGTACATTATGGTAGCATCATTCACAATAAACACTTCCTAACACAATAGTGATTTTTGCAATCTTTGACATTAACTTGTTGTTTGCAAAAACAAGGATAGATGGTTTGCAGTGGGACACTGATCAGGAGGGGGAATAGGCAGGAGCGATATGAGCATGAGACGGTCCTAGACTGGAGCCTATGTCTGGCTAATAGGTCAATAATTTCCACAGTTTTCATATGATATGTTATATTGATTTATATAGCACACTAATCACCCACGAGGGTATCCAGGTACTTGGGCAAGTGTGTAGGTGTGTGGTCCCCAAGGTGCTTATATAAAGATCCAGGCCTTCAGTTTGTTGTGGAACTAAAGAAGTGAGGCGGTGGCTCTGATGTGTTGAGGGAGGTCGTTCTATGTCTTCAGTGTGATGTAGGAGAAAAAGTGACTCCAGTTTTGCTTTTGTGGATGCGGGGAATGTTTGCGAGCAAGAGTGAGGCAGAGCATAGGTGTCTGGTGGGTTGGTGAAAGTGTATGAGGCTGTTAAGGTATCAGGTTCCTGTGTTGTGTAGGGCTATATATGTGTGCTTGAAAAGTTTGAAAATTGTCTGTGCTTGTTAATGGGGAGCCAGTAAAGCTTTTGAGGTGCGGTATGATGTGGGTGCGGCATGGGACGTCGAGTAAGAGTCTTGAATCAGTGTTTTGGATGGTCAGTAGTCTGTGTAAGAGTTGTTTGAAGATTCCAAAGGAAATGATGGACGGAGTGTTGAAGATTGCAAGCACTCACCCCCAGTCAACTGATCTGGGTTTAATCCATCACCGTTCTTTAGCCCACTCTGCCACCCCAGTTCAGACATGGCCAAATGCAAATCAGTCCGACCCTGTGCCTCATGGGAACAGTCCATCCCGAACTGCCAAGCCATGTCTTCCCTATACCGGAAACAAGCTTCCTAGGACTGTTTCTGGCATTTCAGCCGTCTTCAGCCAGGCTTGCTTGAATCCAGTGGCAAAGTGAGCAAGGGACACACGTCTGAGCATACCCTGCCTACTTATGGCGAACAAAGCAAAAACCAAAGGAAATGATGGACGGAGTGTTGAAGCTTGCAAGCACTCACCCCCAGTCAACTGATCTGGGTTTAATCCATCACCGTTCTTTAGCCCACTCTGCCACCCCAGTTCAGATAGGCTTGCTTGAATCCAGTGGCAAAGTGAGCAAGGGACTCAAGTCTGAGCATACCCTGCCTACTTATGGCAAACAAAGCAAAAACCAAAGGAAATGATGGACGGAATGTTGAAGATTGCAAGCACTCACCCCCAGTCAACTGATCTGGGTTCAATCCATCACCGTTCTTTAGCCCACTCTGCCACCCCAGTTCAGATGAATCCAGTGGCAAAGTGAGCAAGGGACTCACGTCTTGTTTGAAGATTCCGGCATAGAGTGTTGCAGCAGTCCAGCCTTCTGGTGATGAGTGCTTGTGTGATGGTCCATCTGGTATTCTGAGGCAACCATTTGAAGATTTTGCGCAGCATGCACAGGATGTGGAAGCAGGAGATGCACACTGCTTTGACTTGAGCCGTCATGTTGAGCTTGTCTTCTAGGACGATATCTAGAATTCTTGCGAAGTCTATGAGTGTGGGAGTTGATCCTAGCTCCGACGACCACCAGGTGGAGTCACATGGGGAGATCTTGTTGCTGAAGACCAGTAATTCTGTCTTGTTGGAGTTGTGATGCAGGCACACATCCATTCAGTTACCATGGTCATGCAGTTGGTAAAATTGGTTGCGGCAGTGATTGTTTTGTCCATTAGGGAAAGGATGAGTTGGGTGTCATCGGCGTAGGAGATGGCAGTGATGCCCTGTGATCAGATGATGTTGGTGAGCAGTATCATGTATATGTTGAGAAGGGTGAGGCTAAGGGACTATCCCTGTGGGATTCTGCATATCAGTTTTTTGGGTCTTTGGTCTCTGATGTGAAGGGTGCTACCCTGACCCTTCAGTTTCCTCCAGTGAGGAAGGAATAGATCAATTTCAGAGTGGATTCTTGTATGGCAATCTTGTGGAGTCTTTTGATGAGGGTGTTATTTCAGACAGTGTCAAAGGGTGTAGAGAGGTTGAGCAGGATGAGTGCTGCTGTTTCTCCTCAGTCCTAAATAATTTGAATATCATCTGTTGCCACTTTGAGTGCTGTTTCGAGGCTGTGATTCTTTCTGAATCCTGATTGAGTGTTGTCTATAAGATGGTAAATTTTGTGGTAGGTTGTGAGTTGCTTGTTGATGGCCTTCTCAATTACTTTGGCTGGATAGGGAAGCAGGATGGGTCGAAAGTTGCTCTGTTGATTTGGGTCGGCTGTGGGCTTCTTGAGGAGGGCGATGATTTCAGAAAATTTCCATTCATCCAGGAAAGTGGTTGACATGATGGAGGTGCTGATGAAGTGGGTCACGGTGGTGCTAATCTTTGACATTTCAAGGTTGTAGATGTGGTACTGGCATGGGTCTATTGGGGCCCTGAGTGGATGGTCTGCCTGATTTCCATTGTGTAGTTTCTCGTTAGGGTTGTCCATTCAGTCAAGTGGCAATCATGGTTAGTGGTGGTAGGATAGCAATGAGTTCTATAGGGTTGGATTGGTGTGCAAAGTTTCTGTAAATATTTGCGATTTTGCTGTGGAAGAAGTTTGATAGGTTGTCGCAGAGTTGCTGGGAGGCAGTGATGTGGATGTCGGTGGCTTAGGGCGAGGTGAAATCCTTAAGGATCGAGAATATCTCCTTGCAGCTGTTGGAGCTTCCTTAGATAAGGTACATTAGTGCTTTTTTCTGTGTCTCTTAATTGAGTCTGAGTGCAGCCTTGTAGGTAGTTCTGTCAGAGGTGTTGTGGCTGGCTCTCCATTTATTTCTAGCTGCGTACAGTGTTGTTTGGTGTCACAGAGGTTTTCTGTGTACCAGGTGGCATGCATGTGTGATCTACATTGCTTTTTGGGTTTGATGGGTGTGAGGGAGTCTGCACAGTTTTCAATCTAGTGGTAACATTGTTGATGTCATTGTCGAGGTTGTCTTTAGGACTAGGTTGATCAAGATGGATGCACTGCACCAGTCACAGACAGCTAGTGCAGCACACACAGTGCTGGGCTGATGTGGTAACAGGACTGAAGATGCAGAAGGAGTACTGCAGCAGTTTTCCTGATCCTCTGGAGTCTACATTAAAGTAAAGATTCTTCCGATGGCTGAACAGTGAATGGAGGTTCTGGCAGCTAAGCTTTTAAGGGGTCCAAAGCTGAGTTGGGAGTCCAGAGTCACTCTTAGACATTTGACCAAAAGCATAGGTGTGATTAATTTTATTTAAACATGGACACATTACTTTATTCCAGTCTAGAACTAAAATCTTTAAATGTGCCCCTTATCACCCGAAAGCCAGATGCCTTATCAGGCACGTAAGACTTTTTTATCTCTCCTACCGCAAGCTGTTTGACCACTAATAATGATCTCACAAAGGTTAACAGTTCCTATAAAGAGGGAATGAGGGATACATGTGATATCCTTAAACAGGTAAGCGGGCTCTATCTCAATACCCGATCGATCCCCAAGCATGCGTTAGAATTATAGAGTTTCTTAGATTTGAAAAAACCAGACATCTGTTTGATCACGGCATCATGGCTTCACGATCAGTGATCTCCTAATGTGGTCACTGCATTCCCACCTCAATATCATCTAACTAGATTAGATAGAGTAGCTGGTAGAGTGGGAGGAATAGCAGTGGCCTCTAAGGACAAATTAGAGATTACTACATTCGACACCTGTAGCACTGGGAAAATAGAAATCCTAATCTTCAAAATTGTAACTCAATCGTCCGATACATGGAGAGCCCAGGCCAAAAAACAAATTTCGTAAATCATTTATTGGAATTAATCGCGCCTCATGTACTTGCTGCAAACAATTTTATTCTCATTGGAGATTTTAATTGCCATGCTGAGTTATCATTGGATCCCGTCACAAACCAATTGGAAACGTCACTGGAGACGCTAGGATTGATCCAGATGGTGGTCGGTCCTACCCATGAGGCCGGTCACACTCTTGACTTGTTGTTTACTAACTCAACTAAACTTACAGTGGAGCAATCTACTCCTCTACTTTGGTCAGATCACAATCTGCTAAAATTTTGCATTCCTATTGATGTCTCCAGCAATTGTCAGAATAATGATTATACCTGGATTAGGCCCTGGCGCAAAGTTACGCCTGGAGGTTTTTCAGCTCATTTAAATTTTGAGTCTATGTCTTATACAGAAAACGTAGATCAGGCAGCAACTGCTTTTGAAGAAGCCATCACACTGTCCCTGGACTCAGTGGCCCCTTTGTCAAGGGTCAAGGTCAAAGCATCACCGTGGTTCACATCCGCTCTAAAAGCTGACAAATTTTCCAGCAGAACCACCGAACGTCAATGGAGGAAAACTAAAACTAGTGAGGATCGGACAAAATATAAACAGATCCACCGTACTTATCTAAATAATATCAAACGGGCCAAAAAGTTGTATTTAACCGATAGTATTAATAATGCCACAAACTCCAACAAAGAACTCTACAAAATTCTGAAGGAGTTTACAACCCCTCACACCGACCTGCGTATCCTCCCCCCACCACAAGAATGGGTTGACTCAGTGTCCTCTTATTTTGATGAAAAAGTAAAAGTCATATATAGGTCCTTTCCTCAAGTCAACATTAACAATGCTGATCTCTACCCGGTTGCCAACAGCCACCTTACTTGGCGTTTGCTGATGGAATTTAAGGCTGTGACCTGTGAAAAAGCATTAGAGGCTCTAGCAAAGATCAAATCGGGTTCACCAGAAGACCCTCTTCCATCCCGTTTTTTCTCGAAATTAGTATCTCTGTTAATAACCAATCTTACAGAGATTTTCAACATGTCATTAGATCAAGCCATGGTACCGACCAGATGGAAAACAGCCCAGGTCAAGCCCATTCTGAAAAAGCCCCCAGGAATCTCGGCAACTACCGTCCTATCTCGCTACTGCCCTAGTTCGGGAAGGCGCTCGAATCCCTGGTAAACAAACAACTCACTGCCCACTTGGAAAACCATGGATTGCATTATCGCAATCAGGGTTTCGGTCGGCACATAGTACCGAAACGGCAGTAGTAGAGGTGGTTGATAACATCAGGCTGGCCCTGGATAAAAAAGAATCAGCAATGCTGGTCCTTCTTGAACTGTCAGCTGCTTTTGACACCATCTCCCATAGCATTTTAAAACAGCGGCTCTGGGAGGTGGAAGTTAGGGGGAAAGCCCTGGACTGGTTCAAAAACTACCTGATGAACCATTCAGCCACAATACATATAGATATCCTGGCCTCTTGTAGTAGGTTAGTAAGCATAGGAGTTCCCCAGGGATCCATCTTAAGCCCTATGCTCTTTAACCTCTACGGAACACCTTTGGCCAGGGAAATCAGGTCTTATGTTTTTGAGGCCGTGTCATACGCTGATGACACTCAGCTGTTGATTACGTTTGGCCCCGACCCTGCTGACACAATGAGCCGGTTTAAGAACTGCATGATCCATATCAACGACTGGATGGGCAATTACAAACTACAGCTGAATGCTAATAAGACAGAGATCATCTTGTTTGGCAGGGCAGAAGAGTTTTGGTCTAACGAGTGGTGGCCCCAGGTATCGGGCCCATGCCCATCCCCTAAACAAGCAGTGCAGAATCTTGGAATAACCCTTGATAACAAACTGTCCATGAAAAATCATGTCAACCTCGTTTTGGGCACTTGCTATGGGATCCTGCAGAAATTACGTAAAATCTTCAAATTGATACCGATTGAATCCAGGAAACCTTTGGTGCAGGGTCTTATCGTAAGCCGCCTGGACTACGGGAATGCTTTGTTAGCTTCCCTAAATGGTGATCTTTTTTCCAAACTGCAGATTTTACAGACCACCGCTGTCAGACTTGTCTTAAATCTTCCACCGAGATCTCCTTCGGCTCCCAGTCTGAGGGCCCTTCATTGGCTGCTGGTAAGAAAGAGGGGCTGCTTTAAAATTCTTTGCATCACCCACAAGATCATATATGGAACGGACCCTGTTATCTAGCAAAAAAGCTTAACAGGTATCAGCCAGGAAGACAGTTGAGATCCAGCTCAAAATCTTTTCTCACCCCACTACGAATCCGCACCGTACGGAATGGGGGACTATCATTTCTTTTCTTGCTCCCCACCTTTGGAAAAAGCTTCCGCCTCATCTTCTCTCTATCGCTGATCATAAGCATTTTCGGAAGGAATTAAAGACGTGGCTATTTGATCAGAAATAACGCTGCCCAGTTCTGACCGTCAGTGTTTTGGAGTTCTGCAAGCGCCATGAGACCTTTTGGGGTGATTTGTGCGCTCTATAAGTTCCTTTGACTTTGACTTTTCTGTCCAGTTTATAAGGCAGCCAAGATGAGAGCATCACATGTGTATAGCTCCAGAAGATTTTTGATCATCCAGTAAGGCACAGCAACAAGAGATGAGGACACTTCTGCAGCCAATGACTGATTGTGGCGGAAAGGATAATGTGGAGAAAACATAATTTGGCCTGTGATTTGAGATGAAAGTGGAAATCTAATACAAGGCTCTGTCTTCTACTTCAGATTCAAGGAGGTGAGGAGGAGGTGAGGAGGAGGCTTAGCTGATGAACTATGTTAAAAGCATCTGAGAAGTCAAGGAGCATGAGGGTAACATCACAATTCCCTTCCTTTTGGCTCATGTAGACATCCTGCAAAGTGATTATGGATGATGCAGTCCTAGATCATGGGTAGAGACCAACTTGAAGTCACAAGAAGATCATAAGTCTTGATGAAGTCGTTGAGTTGTTTGAACGTGGTGCTCCAGATAAGCAAATAAGCGACTCCAAAATTGATCTATAGCTGTCTGGGTGACTGAAGCAGAGGGAATGATAATTTAGGAGTGGGTTGATTGTGAAGGTTTTGGATTCTTCTGGAAAATTTCCTCTTTAACGGAAGAATTAAGGAGGCTTCAGACCTTTAATGAGGTTGATGAAAAATCTGGCACACTTTGAAAGCTACTGGAAGGCAAGGACCAGCATCAAAGACCAAGTTCTGTCTTGAAGAGACAAGTTTGGAGAAATCAGAATCTGACAGCCGAGCAAAAATGTAAAGTGGGGTAGAGGCTATGGGTCAATGAATGGTGATTGATGTTGTCCAGACTTAACATATCCATGGCAAAGTGAAATGTGGACTTCAGTGCATTCTTCCCAAAATGGCCTGCCAGGATGTTGCAGAAGTATTGTGAAAATACTGATTTGACTTTACTAGCTCTGGAGTATAGAATTCTGACTGGAACCCTAGGACTTCATGTAGTGGGCAGCCAGAAATGGCATATCAGGTCATGTATGGGTTTCCCTTTATATTCCGGTATGCAAACATTGAATTTCAAGGCAGAGATTGGGTATTCCATTTGGGAGATGAGGCCTATGCATTCATGAGTTTTTCCAGATTAGAAGAGCATAGCTGTTTGAATGGTTGCGCGAAGGTAAGAAGAGTTGTTTTTTCGGCAGAGTCTTTCTGGGAGGTGTCCTAATATATCTTACGTTTTTTTTTAATAACCTAGGTTAGTATGTGATATCAGTTTAGACACATAACATTCCTTCATTTTTTCCAAAAAGTGTAAACACCTGGTGCTCTCTCTTAGTGGGTTCACCATGGACTGCATCTTTCCAGATTCCAAGAGCCTGATGGGCATTCCTCCCCATCCCAACCCAAGCCCGTGTTCTATGGGATTCCTTTGCCGCATTCTGCCCCAGAATTTCAAACCTTATAGGTGTCATGTTGTGGAAATTTAGCTTGTAACTGAACATTATCTGCGCCATCTTGCCTCTCCCCAGCGCCACGCACATCGAACGCACGGCCGCCATTTTAGGCATCCCACTCTCTCCCCCGCTCATTGTCGATCGCCAGCGCGTTCCCCTGGCGCTGCAAGCATCCCCCGCGCGCCGGCCACCCCCGCTCTCTCATACGCGGGCCATAAACCCTCTCCTTCTGCGCGACCCTGCCATGGAACCACATCCTACGCCTGACCGACATCCCATACATGGTCATGCATCTCTTTTTGATAACCCCCTTCCTCTGCGCCCCATTGTCCGAATCGATCCCAGGCCATCACCTAGCCCTGCGGATGCAGTTTATTGCCCCTACTGTAAGGGAAACACCCCACATCAAAGGGATTACAGTAGATCAAAGCCCCTACTCCCTGAGACCCGGCCGGTCGCACACACCCCCGGGAATTGGCGGAATGTCCAGCTGTGTGATAGCCATCTCCTACTGTGGATGGGGTGGGGACTTCCACTGTAGATATGTGTGGGAACGAGCTCGAAGTGGGGATTCCGAGGATGTTCTTTCAAGTTCCAAAGCAATCTCAAGAATGTGCCATGTATGATAAACCTGCAATAAAGTCATAAACCTGTGTATAAGAGGCCAGGCCTCAGAGATGCAGAGAGAGCACCTCGTGACGATACCTTGCTGTCTGATCTGATGTGTTCTGCTCCGACGGAATAAAAACTTTGTTTCCTGCCTTCCAGTCTCCGGCGCCTGCCTCTTTCATTGGTAATTTATCGAATGGTATGAGAGGCGATTACCGCCGGGCAATACTTGAAGGGTTATCGACTGAAATTGCCGCTACCATTTAACAATGTCCTTCAGTCATGCACAATAGGCTCTGGGCAAAAGACATGGCTTTCAGCAAGGCATGCACACTGTCCCCATTCCCCCAACCACATGGGCATTGGGCAGAGATGATTATCTTCTGCTATTTCATTTTTCATGTCCACAGCCCATCATAGTCTTCAGGGCGTGGTCTCCACCCATACAGAGTGGGCTTTGTAATCAGGGTGCGGTTGCTGCATCTCGGCCTCTTATCCTAGAGAGTGTTAAGCAGGCCTTTGGTTGTGTCCAGTGTCTCTGTGCATAACACTTACATCATGTTATGGGGATTTAAATTAAGAGTATGGTCATCAGCCATACATCGTGTACCCAGTCTCCTGGCTCATAGAGCCCTCAGGGCACAATTGTTAGCCAAGCACTGGTTGCTCTAGGTTCAAATCTAGGGGCCTCATTTACAAATGAATGACGCATGGCAGCGCAACAGGCCTTCCTGCTGCGCTGCCATGCGTCAGAACAAAAGGTCAGGAATGTGCCGTATCTACAAGATACATCACATTCCTGTCCTTCTCCCCTGCACCGACCCACAAACAGCAGCCGTGCACCAACACCAACACCCTTGCATCATGGTGCAAGGGGGCCTGCATTGTGGGTATGATTGTTTTTGTGCAGGAAGAGACACCTTCCTGTGCAAAAACAATCATAGATGGCATTTTCCTCTTTCTGTGCATGCTGCATTCAGCAGCATGTAGAGAAAGAATAAAATACGAGGAGAAATAATCATTTTTCTACTTGTTGCGCCACTCCTACGCCTCCCCCGGGGAGGCGAAGAAATCTGATGCATTCCCAGGTTTGCAATTCCTTTTAAATCTGGGAATGCTTCAGATTCCATGGGTGTTGCGTGGGAACACCCACAGCAACACCCATGGAACGCCCTCTTCACGTAATGTTCTGTGTGAAAGGACCACATATTTACAAGGCCATGAAAAGACACCTATAGTGACGTTGCGTGGCCTTGTAAATATGCTGCTGCACACTGCAGGAATGGGGCAACAGAGCGATCTTGGAGGACAGAATGGCCAGAGAGTGGGAAGTGGAGAGTTTGCTCTCCCCATGTTTCAATTGTAGTCAACAAGGGAATGGCAAGCAAGATTAACCTGCACACAGCTCACACAATCAACTGAAAAAGTCTGATCCCCTACACACACAAAATCGATATGCAATGTTTCATAGTAGCTCGATGGTAGCCTAAAGCTGTGTGTACATCTTAATTCCTATTGATCAAAATGGGCCATATGTGTCAAGTGTTGTTAATAGAAATCCCACCTCATATCTAAATAATATATATGGTAGTTGACTAGCTCTTAACGCCGCTAAATTTCCTAAGTCTTCAATCTGGGGCTATACAATTGTTGCAGTTGGCATCCTAACATGTGACACCATATTACTTATCCCGGATCACTTTCCTGGGGTCCAAGCATAGACCAACATGCCTTCTTCCTTAGTCCCACCTTCTGGTATATATTGAACTGTACTGTATTATGCAACAGTGATGGTGTTTATTTGAATGTGCCTATTAAAAATGAAAATGCTGCTTTAGCTGTTGTATGTGAAAATTATACTTCCTCTGACATAATACTGTAAATACCCAGTCCCTACGCAATTCTGATATTTCGGATCAATATGGTCCTTCTGTGGCCTTAACATGCAAGCAATTTAAGGTGTCTTTAAACTGTTGAACCAGTTAAAATCAGGCTGGATTCAGCAAAGAAAATCCCCTGCATACTGAAAACCTTCAGCGTTCCAAGGTTGAGTCCAGACTCTGCCCATTATTGCTGCTGTGCTAAAGGATACGGTACTGATGCTCAGTTGCATCTAAAGCACTCCCATCATGCCTATAAAAAGCCTGGTAAAGATACCTATTGATTTGTTCAAGACCTTTGTACCTTAAATGCTGGCATGCTACCAAATTGTCCTGTTGTTCTGAACTCAGCTACAGTTCTGTCATGCATTCCATAAAAAGTGTTATGGTTCACTGTTGTTTTCTCCATTCCTACACATCCTTTTCACTTTAGTTTCTAGAGGTCCCAATTAACATGGGAAAAGGCTCCCACAGAGGGTATATGGAGCCACCTTCCATCTTCTTACAGGCACTTAAAATAGATTTGAATACACTGATCTTTCCAGGAGGGTCTACCCTGTTTCATGTGTTGATGATTTGTTAGTTGCTTCTATCCATTTGGACTAATGTAAAGGTGATTCCCTTTATCTGCTTACTAGACAAGCTGAGTGAGGGCATGAAGCTTATAGGGAAAAGTCACAGCTTTTGATACTGTTTCCAATTCTATCCTCTTAAACAAATTGGCACAGAACAGGACGGCAGGATCTGTATTACAGTGGTGCAAAGCCTACCTTGAGGATACGTATCAAGGTTCCTTCCTCCTTGTGTGTCATTTTATAAGCTGGTAGGCCACGGCGTTCTCTGCCCACGGGTGTTCTCTGCTAGTCCGACCCTGTTTAAAATTTTCATCCACCCTATGTCCCAACTGATCAGATCTTTTCCTTTCACACATATGATTTATGCTGACGAAACACAGCTTATAATAGCTCTGGACACATCAGGTCCTGCTCTCCTGGGGCCCGGTTCACAGAACTAATCTGAGACAAAATCCTAAACTTACTACTTTTGGAATACACAGAAGGCATTTAGTAGTAGTAAAGTTAGGATTTTGCCTTAAGTCTGTCTTAAGTCTGTCTTAAGCCTGTCTTAAGTGTGTTTTAAGTCTGTCTTAAGTCTGTCTGAAGTTTGTCGTAAGTTTGTCTTAAGTCAAACTTAAGACAAAATCCTAACTTTACTGCTACTAACTGCCTTCAGTGAATACCAAAAGTAGTAAATTTAGGATTTTGTCTCAGATTAGTTCTGTGAATCGGGCCCCTGGACAATTTCCTTCAATGTATGTCCTCTGTGACTTCCTGGCTGAGACACAATGCTTTAAAGTTTAATTCCAACAAGACAGAAGTACTCTTACTCTGATGGCTGAGAGGTTTTCAAACAGGTTCTTGAGCCTCACAGCTTTGATTAGCCATATTTCGTTGTAAATTATTTTTTTCTTGTCTTGGGAGTGAGACATCCTAGGTTTGTGGATGTGCACACATGAGCCCCGTTAGATTCCAGCAATTACTTTTCTGTAATGGGTTTGCAAACCTAGTGTTATGATTCATAAAAATCATAATGGTGCGTGGACCTAAAATGAATAACATACTCGGATGATTGAAGAGCTGAGTGATCTTGTTGGTGAAACTAGCATCTTAATGTTTTTATTTTTTTCAGGGGTAAAAGGCATTTTCACCCTTTCACCTCGTGCCTTATGGTAAAGAAGTGATCATCTTTACTTGACACACAAATTGTTATTGATTGCGAACTTCTCCAACTCGGAGAATCAATTCATAAACTGCAAAATGGGAGATGGGGTAAAAACCTTTCTGCCTATGAGTTTCGATTTTCAGATTCATCTTATCAAATCAGCTGACAAAATATCAGTAGGTTGTCACCATATTTCTCCTTTATTTTTCTAAATAGAATGTTTAAGTGATTTACACCTTAGGAACCTATGCCGGATACTTGAACAAAAGTTTCTAAGGGAGTTTAAAGGAGAATGCAACTTTGAAAGAGTCACAAACATATGCTTTTGAAAAATAATTTTCGAATAGACTAACTATTGTAACCATGATTACAGAGTCACTACTGCAGATGGCCATTCCCCGAGTCCATATTTAGCTGACTGTTTCTGAAGGGTTAGAGGTCGAAGGACTTGGAACCAGGCATATCCTAAGCCCAAACATTTCATCCCATAGGCTTTGGGTGCAAAGTGAAGGGGTGTATGCATGTCAAAAGGCCATGTGTGAAATTATGTACTCACAGCATACCTGTTCCCTCCTTCCCTCCAGAATATGTTTAGTCATAATAAAGGGACTGTCCTCACGAAAGGTGATACCGATCGAATCTGAAGTCATGCGTCAAGAGAGCTACCACAAGAACTAGACACAGTAGTTTCAATGAGACATTACTAGTAATAGTTCAATCTGTAACGTAGAACTTTTTGAACTAGTTTGTGATCACCTACTAAGACCCAAGAACCTCTCTGATAAGATCCCCCCCTTCGTTCTGGACTACACATTAGGCTGCCTGTGTTGTAAGCGCATTACTATGTTCTTGGTTTCATTTACCCTAAGATTCCCAATAACAACGCACCTTTAGTTTATAATAAATATGCTTCATTGCTCTCGTCCTCTCTTGCTTTGTGAACAATATTCTCATTTAAACCAACACAATGACTTTGCCAACATTTTAGTGAAAACCATTTGTACTCAGTTGAATTTGAGGTAAGCCCAGGTATGCGACTCTTTATTGTTTCTTTGCTCCCTCTCGCACCCCTCCATTTCTTCCTCTTTCTATCGCCTGGCACCCTTTGACTTCATACCTGAGACTCACCTGGCTTCTTGACCTACATTATCTGAGAAATGTCTGATGGAGTGCCTGTATGCTGCTGCCAGTACCCGCTAGTTTATTGTGTCACTGCAGTCAGACATTTGTGGTTCACCCCCCTTTCAATGCCAGCACCGGGCCCACTGCAGTGGCTACAGAAGGGTTGTATGTCGGAACAACAAGTTCCTTTACAACACCTACCTGAACAACGCGGTCTCTACTACGACGCGTCTTAACCACGACCAGCTTTACCATGCAGTCCTTTACCACAATTATTTGTGGTAAAGGCATGCATGGTAAATAGCTACCCGTGGCTGAGTTTACCAGGCCCTCCTTCTACTCCTGAGGCTTAAATACACCCCCAACCTCCTTAAAACTACCCTAAACCCCCACCCCCTAAAAACGAATCCAAACCCCTCTCACCCTTAAAAACTACCCCTAACCCTCCCACCCCTAAAAACGAACTCGACCCCCACCCCCTAAAAAATAACACAAACCCTCCCACCCCCTAAAAACTACTCCTTAAATCTTCCCTAAATCCCCCACCCCTAAAAACTCCCCCAAACTCCCCCACCCCCTAAAAACTAACCCAAACTCCCCACCCCTAAAAACGAACTTGAACCCCTTCCATCCCCTAAAACATAATCTATACCCCTTCCACCCCTAAAAACTACCACAACCCCCACGCCCCCTAAAAGCTAATCTGAACCCCTCCCGCCCCCTAAAAACTACCCCTAACCCTCAAACCCTCTAAAAACTAACTCAACCACCACCTCCTACAAACTATCCCAAAACCCCACTCCTAAAAACGACCCCAAACTCCCCCACCTGATAAAAACGAACCCAAACTCCCCACCCCTAAAACCGAACTTGAACCCCTTCCATCCCCTAAAAACGAATCTGTACCCCTTCCATCCCTAAAAATTACCCCAACCCCCTAAAAACTAATCTGAACCCCTCCCGCCCCCTAAAAACTACCCCTAACTCTCCCACCCCTAAAAACTAACTCGACCCCCACCCCCTGAAATCTATCCCAAACCCCCATCCCCTAAAAACTAACTCAAACCCCTTTCACTCCCTAAAAACTAACCCAAATCCTCCCACCCCCTCAAAATTACCCCATAAAACTACCCCAAATCCCCCCTAAAAATGACCCTGAACCCCCCACTCCCTAAAAACTAACCCAAACCCCCGCTCCCTAAAAACTCACTCACTCACCCCCTCCAACTCCCTAAAAACAAACGCAAACCCTCCAAACCCCTAAAAACAACCCCAAATCCCTCCACCCCCTAAAAACTAACTCAAACCCATCCCACCCCCTAAAAACTAACTCAAATCCCCCCACCCCCTAAAAACGAACACGAACCCCCCACCCCCACGAACACCTCCCACTCCCAAAAAAACTAACACAAACCCCTCTTACCTGTACCTGTCCAACGCTCCTCTGAACTCAGCCCTGCACAAACACTAGACCGATTTAGCCTTAACCATGCACATGCATGGTTATGGGTAAGTCGTTGTTCGGGCAAGTCGTTGTTCGGCTTGCGTGACTCCGGAACTTGTTGAGGATGTATCCCCTACAGAAGGGCTAGCCTGGTGCCTCAGTGCAACCCCCTAGCCACAGGATTAAGACGCAGAGTTACAGCTCGCTAAACGTAATATAGATGGAATTCTAGAACAACCCGGGGGTTCCGTCCCCAAGACTCCAGGGCTTAGTTCGATCATATGGTGTCTGTGTGAATGCTCATCCTGCACATTTACACATAATAAGATCCATATTGTTGTTTCTGCATTTACTTTTTCTTTGCAATGATGAAAATCTACTAGCTGTCAATGTATTCCACAACTTTGGCTTTCCAGATTGAGGTGAATTTAAATATTTTGAAGGCAGGGGTGGTTAAATGACACGTCATCACTCCTAGGGTTATGGTTGCACTCACGCAATGACAAAAGTTCGTAAAAACAAGCCTAGAAAAACTTTGCAGGTATGTACGCTAAGGAGACCTCGTGAGTCTGGATGTATAACATGTGCTCCCCCCTGGTGGTGCCAGGTGAACCACGGCCAGTCCAATCCACCCTCCTGTGTCCACACAGCATAAGCACCCTGCTGCTCATCCCACCCTGCTGCAGGCGCAGTCCCAGCCCTACAATTAGCCCATCCCATAATCCTCTCCCTCCCCGCTCCCACCCAAAAACCCTGGGCCTGCCTGGATTTTAAAGCTGGTATTTACCAGGGTGAGCTGGTGGATGGAGAGAGGGGGCATTGAGGTCAGCTCCCTCCGCCATCTCCCTGGCCCTGTTGTCCCCTCCAGCCCCCTCTTTGTGCCTGGCATGGAGGAGCCCAGCGGCAGCTCCTCCACTATTCCCGCCTAATTTACAAGTTGATTGGGTTTGCTAGAAACTTCTTTAATTGCTGGAATTATGCAGAGCAAAGGAATTGTTTCACACGTTGTACCAGATTAATTTTGTGTTGGAACTCTTTCCCGAGAGAAAGAAACAATTAGACAGTCCCATTTGCCTCCTGGACGTGTTTGAAATATTGTGCACAACACTTTCAAGATGCATTTTAAGTAAAGTCGGTTAAAGTGCGTTGGTAGGCTCACTCCACGGATGCCTTGAAAAAGGAAAGTCTCCTTCATCTGGGTTTTATATGATAGTAAACAAAATAATCTATCTATCTATCTATCTATCTATCTATCTATCTATCTATCTATCTATCTATCTATCTATCTATCTATCTATCTATCTATCTATCTATCTATCTATCTATCTATTATCTATCTATCTATCTATCTATCTATCTATCTATCTATCTATCTATCTATCTATCTATCTATCTATCTATCTATCTATCTATCTACGAGTTTGTCTATGTTCATTTAAAGACTTCCAGTGGTCGCATGGCTGTCACTTGCTAAGCCTTTCCCTTTTGAAACAAACGCTTCTTTTCTTCTAAAACTTGACCTTCCCACATCTCTGGAAATGTTCTCACGTTACCAATTTTCTGTCATGTACTCCCTCCCAGAGGTTTTTATTTAAATAAATCATGCAGACAATTTGGTGTATATTTCTGTTCATTAACGGTCAATAATTAATGTAGTGAAATACATATTCGTTAACACTCGAAGAATGAAAGTGGGTAGTCTCAGGAGTAGACGTGCTCTGTGTCCCAGGAGCAGATTTGCCATGCACTGTCTCAGAGGGCAAGGAAAGGGTATTGCTGAGGTCAGAGAGGGCCCTTTAGTGGGCATGAGTGCAGCTGCGGTCAGGCAGCAGGGGAGGACAATGCAGTCTGGTTAGGACCACTGCAGTGCTGTATCCCTTCCAGAAGATCAATCCTTTTCCAGCAGACTCCAACATTTATGCACGTACACTTTACGCACTCAACATAGCACCCAATCTAGGCCATTTTACTTCCTTTTACCCCAACTCAAACCACTCTGTATGAACCCACGATATAAGAAACAGCCTCCTTGAGCATGGGTAAAGCCAACATGCAGCTGAAATTTGCAATGTTTACCTGATTCCCAGGTTTGACAGTCACATAAGGGAAGTTTGTATTTTCTGCCCTAACACTAGAGTGTTGACTGTACAGTGAGGGTTCCTCTTTAAGTAATAAATATGATTTCAAACATGGAGAAGGTTTGCTTTTTAATTCTGATGTTTTTTTGAGAAAAGCAAATGTCGGGTGTTTGCTTTAAAGAATTCTTTATTGGTTACATCCTTGTTATTCCAGAAGAGATTTTTTTGTTTGTACTCTGGAGGTGCAACAGTCGACACGTGTTTCGCCCTAAGTGGTCAATGAGATCAGGGCTTTCTCAAGGATTAGTAATTATTCTGAAGGACAGAGAACAATTCCCTTACCGTACAAAACAAGGGTCCTCAAAACAGAATACAATAAACGCTGATGTTATAACAGCAGAATGCATGTCCTGGGTCAATCCCTCGCCATGAAGATCATCGGTACAAGGGATTGACCCGGGACAGACATTCTGCTGTTACAGTATCAGCGTTTATTGCATTCCGTTTTGAGGACCCTTGTTTTATAGTGTAATGGAATTGCACCTCTAGAGTACAAGCAAAAAAATCTCTTTTGGAATAATAAGGATGTAACTAATCAAGAATTCTTTAAAGACAACACACGACATTTACTTTTCTCAAAAAAACATCAGAATTAAAAAGCAAACCATTGCACGTTTGAAATCATCTTTATTACTTACAGAGGAGCATGTGCACAAACCCTCACTTTACAGAGACAGATACGAGGCTGGAAAGGTCCAGTGCCTCGAGTCAAGCTCCTCCATCTATCATTAACTTATGCAGGCGATTTCATCCAGGTCCAGGATCCCTGGACCTTCTTCGCACTTTTGAATACTATAGTGTTGACTTTCTGCTTTGCAGAAAATCTGACTTTGCAGGGTTAGGATAGCCATAAAATCTCACAACTATCTTTTGTTATTTCTCTTTTCTTAGCATGGAAAATATGACTTTAGAATATTTCACTGCAGGACATACATCAATGCACTGTACTGCTAGTGTTTGTTCGGTGTTGATATGGCCACCTTGCTTTTATGTTCTGTGCTCCTCACCAATTAAATAGCATGCCTTTCTTTCTATGTCGAACCCTACCAGACAGCTAAAGACTTCTTGGGGACATTCAGAAAGTTTACCCGGCAATACATTCCTCCTGTTGCTTACCTCTGGCTTTGTGGATTGTTGCTCCCATTTTCTGGCTTTGTATTTGCTGGCTGTCCTGTTTGAGTTTGTCCCTCCTGCTGCTTAAACATTTTTTACTGTATTGTTCCACAAACTTGCTTTCTGTAAACAGGCCTTCAAATCATGTTCTTATCTGGTTCACATTTGCTGTGCATTTAAAGTCAGAGGTCAAATGTCTTCCAGGGAGCTTGGTGTTTGATTTTGCTTTTCTGACTTCAAAGTAAGAGAATATATGTGACAATCCTGCTGAGTATACATGTAAGAGGAGAGAGGGTGTAGGATATTTTTTTATAGCACTCACAAAAAAAAGAAATGTGCTGATGTTTCATACTGTATCAGAATCAGTAAAAATGAAGCACATTTTTTTGTAATTCTGAAGTATTTGAATACAATCTAAACACATCAATACATTAACCGATGACATTTGCACACTTTACCGTTTCTGTGCAGTAAAACCGTTTTTCAGTGCTAATGTAATGATCGTTTCAATTGGAAATGAGTTGTCTTAATGGCAGTGTGCTACCACGCCATGCATACTCCACACGACACCACTCCCCACCATGCGCTTTCCTTCTATGCTACCCCACTCCATTCTATGCCACTCCACTCTACGACATGCCACTCCATTCCACTCTACGCCTCTCCATCCTACGCCACTCACTCCACAACACAATACATCAATCCACTCTATGCCCCTCTACTCCACACCCCGTACCCAACTCCACTCTACCCGACTACAATCTACCCCACTTCACTCCAGTCTATCCCATTCCACTCCACTCCAAGGTACCCCAATATACCTTACACCACTCCACTTCGCTGCAATCTATCCCAATCTATTCTACTCCAATCTATCCCACTCCACTTCACCCAATCTACCCCACTTCAATTTACCCACCCCACTCCAACCACCCCAGTCTACCCCACTCCAATCCCATCTACCTAAATTCAATCTACCCCACTCTATCTTAATGTACCCCACTCCTATTTATCCCAATCCACTCCCCTACAATTAAATCTATCCCTCTCCACTGCAATCTATCCCATTCCACCCCAATCTACCCCACTCCACTACAATCTACCCCATTCCACTTCAATCTACCCCACTACACCCCATTCTACTCCACTTCACCCCAATTCAATTTACCCCACTGCCCCACTCCAATCGACCCCACTCCAATCCACCCAAATCTACTCCACTCCAATCTACTCAATTCCAATCCACTCCTCTTCAAACTACCCACCCTATCCCAATCTACCCCACTTTAGCCCAATCTGTCCCACACCACCCCACTCCAATCTACCCCCCACAGCTTCAATCTACCCCACTTTCCCAATCTACCCCTCTCCACTCCACCCCATTCTACCCCGCTCCAAACTACTCCAATTTACTCCAACTCCATTTCATTCTACACTACTATAATCCACCTAATCTTCCCCACTCTACTCCAATCTACCCAACTCCACTCCAGTTTACCCCACTCCACTCCAATCTAAGCTAATTCAACCCACAACACTCTTCTCCAATCTAACGTACTCAACTGCAAACTACCCCAATATATCCCACTCCACTATACCCCAATCTATATATAGCCACCCTACTCCTATCAACCCCACTATAATCTACCCAATCTACTCCGTGCCAATCTACCCCACACCACCCCAATCTACCCCACTCCACCCCAATCTACCCCAAAGCAATTTACCCCAATTCAATCTACCATGCTAATCTACCCAATGCCTCAGTCCAATCTACCCCACTCCATCTACCCCAATCCACCCCACACTATTCTAACCCACTCTACCCCATTTCACTTTACACCAATCTACCCCACTCTCCTCTATCCCAATCTACCTCTTTCCACTCGACCCCAATTTACCCCACCTCACCTCACCCCACTCCACATCACTGCCATTTAGTCATGCTGAACAGCAAACAACTGGTGTACATAATGGTTAAAACAAATTACCAAAGCCAGTAGCTCTCGCATAAGTCGAGACCTATTGACTTTGCCAATGCTTCTTTTGTATTGATGGTCTTTTTTTTGTCCTCATATAACTTCAGATAAATAAGCATCCTCCCGGTCTCAACCGTCCCAATTGCTTGTATCTCTGGGGTCTGATCTCAGCTGATGTTGATACGAGATCCAACCCGCATTATACATCGTGAGCTGACCAAGAGGTGAAATGATTGGACTTGATGTTTCTATTTCAACCTACTGTTCGATATCAAATAAGCTCCAAAATAACCCAAGCTCTGTTCTTTTCCTGAGATAATCAACCTTTTGATCCAAGTCTCTAAAGAATCTCACAGAGTTCCACCAGCCGCTCTATGTTGGAGGGGCCGCCTGGAGCCAATTTTTACATATTTCCCTTCTTGCTAAAAGGGTCAAATACAAAACAAGTTTACTTTGCAGCCCAATGAGCCTTCCTGGTCATCAGATGGCTGTAATGTGTCAAACAAATCCCAAAACTCTTTCAACAGCGGGCAGGTGGTAAACATGTGGTTGTCGTCTGCTTCCTGGGCGTCGCATCTTGTAGATTTGGTGTCTCCACCACCTCTTATTTAAGTGGGGACCAGTAGATTCTGTGAAGTGTGAAAAAGTGGTTTCTCCTTAGTGCAGCAGATTTAATCAAGGAGTAAAGCATGTCTGAAGATACTTGCCATACATTTCTCAGCTCCTCGTCAGGCAAGCAGTTCTCCCAGACCAGGTGGAGGGGGGGGGGGCCCTCAAGTTCTTGTCCGATGCAGTGAGTAAATGTCCATACCAAAGCAATACCTCCTTCCTTCTTCGTTTTAAGTCTTGCAGGTCTTTCTCAATAGAGTTATCAGGTGGAGAGTGCCACTGCTGGTTCCTACACCACGTTGAGATTTGACAGAACTTGAACCTCAATAGTGTGTCATTGGTCAAATTCATCCAGGTATCCCAGGGCAAACAGCTACCCCCTTCCATTATATCCCCCAAAGTTTGACACCAGCTATCTTCAGGGGCTTTGCTAGGGCATCTAGAAGGCACTCCGGTGTTCCCGGGGATTCCCACACAGGGGCCCATTCACTGTAATATGGTATGCCCAAACATAAGCGGCAGTCAAACCATAGTTTTGCAGCTGCATACAAGACCTTCAGCTGAACTTTTTATAAGAATTTGGGGGCATCAAATTTGGACATGAAACCCTCTTCCGCTCTGTCCACCACCATGGCTTTATACATGTGACCTACCAAGGTGTCATCTGGCCTAAGTAGGAGCATCCTGCAGTTCTTTAGCTGGTATGCCCAACAATACAATTAAACATTTGGAAGGCCCAAACCTCCATGAGTGAGCTTCCGTCTTAGCTTTTTCCAGGATAGCCTAATCCCCTTACCGGCCCATATAAATGTAGAGATTGTTCCCTGTATTTTAGCAAGAAGACCCTTATCAAACACCAGGGGTATGTTGTCGAACAGATAGGCGAACCGTAGCAAAATACACATCTTAACCAAATTTGTCTGTCCGTACTGTGTGAGTGGGAGATTCTGCCATCTCTTCAACAGCTCGTCTACCTCCTTAAGACTTTCATTAAATTCATTTTTAGAGTTCTTTTAGGTTTTCTAATATTGTTACTCCTAAATATCTTATCTCTTTTGACAGCCTAACACCATGAACTTCCTGGTTACAAACCATAACTTCCGTCTTACTACTGTTGATCTCATATCCGGACATCTTCCCGAATGTCTGCACCTCAGTAAATATTTCCAGAAGGGCCTGATTCGCATCGGATGTAAACATGATCAGATCGTCGGCATAGAGAGCTAATTTCCTTGAGAAGCCACCTAGAGTAAAGGGGTTATAGCCTTATTTTTATTTTATTTTATTTATTTATAAAGTTTTATAAAGCGCGAACATCACCAAAATGTTGGTGTCAGAGCGCTGCACAACCTAATAAATAGCATTAAATATACAAGGAGCAAAATATAGAAAATACAGCATAAAAAGATAATACAAAGAGACATAGTGAAAACCCCAGCAAATAAATCAAATTGGCATGGATAGTAGCCTCAGATAGGAAGGAGATTATTTAGTAGTCTCATTTATACTTCGTTTTTTAAAAGAACCAATGAAGGGATGGTCCTGATCTTCGGGGGAAGAGAGTTCCAAATTCTTGGGGCATTCCAGAGAAAGATCTCTTATAGGTTTTCTTTTTGTGAAATTCTGGGGGTTTCAGCAGTAGAGAGCATGTACTACGAGAAGCTCTATTCCTTCCGGATAGCACCAGTTTCTGAGCCAGGTAGCGAGGAGTATTGTGGTGGATGGCTTTGTATGTCATGCATGCTATTTTTGGTGGATCCTAGATTCATAAGGTAGCCAGTTCAGAGAGTGGCGGGCTGGGGTGATGTGATCATTTTTCTTTACGCCTTTGATGAGCCGGGCAGCAACATGGAGGGTAGCCCTCAACAGTGCTAGTTTTATTTTCAGTAGACCAACAAGGGTAGCATTCCCATAGTCAAGTTTGGGGATCACAAGAGCCTGAACCGCCAGACTTTAGTTTTCTTATGATGTGGAGATGGAAATTGGCCGCTCCGGTTGTGGAGGTGATGTGATTCATCATGGAGAGGTTGTTAATCCTAGGGATTTTGCTGAATCAACAATATGTGGGGTACAGTTCAAGGCGGTGAGTAGTGGTGAGCCAGTCTTTGATGCTAGAGGTGGTGTTGGGAGGCGAGATCAATAGGAATTCAGTTTTGAGGGCGTTAAGTTTGAGGTGGTTAAGTGTTAACCAGTGTTGAGTTTTGTTCAAGATGTTATTGAGAGTGCTGATGTCATTAGGAGAGGTAATCTTCATGTACAATTGTGTATCATCAGCATACATATGGTATGAGATGTTGGAGTGTTTGAGTATTTCAGTCAGGGGTTCCATGTAAGGATTAAACAGGGTGGGCGAAAGTAAAGAACCTTGGGGAACGCCGATAGTGACCGGTGTCTGATCGGATAAGTCATGATTGATTAGGACTCGTTGAGATCTGTTTTGTAGGAATGAGCCGAACCATTTTAAGACAGTACCAGAGAGACTCATCCTAAGTTCTAAGAGGTTCAGGAGGGTTTCATGTTTGACTGTGTCAAACGCTGATGATAGGTCAAGATGCATTCAAAGACAGGAATCATTATGATCGAGAAAGCGTAAAGCATCATCGACAATGTGGACATGGCGGTTTCAGTACTGTGACCTGGTCTGAAACCAGATTGGCAGTGGTCGAGGAGTTGGTGCTGGTCAATGTGATTGCAGAGTTGTTGATGAACACATTTTTCCAGGAGGGGATGCTCGAAATGGGGCAAAAATTGCTGGTATAAGAGAGGTTCGCGTCTGGCCTTTTTGGTATAGGTGTGACTTATTCACTTTTTAGACATTCCGGTATCAGAGAGGTTCGCGTCTGGCTTTTTTAGTATAGGTGTGACTTATTCACTTTTTAGACATTCCGGCATGGTGACTTGCGTAAGAGAGGCGTTGATAATTCTGATCCATAGGGATATCAGGAGGTGTGAAGTTTCCTTGAGGAATTTGGAGGGGAGAGGGTCATTGAAGTGGTTGGAAAGTTTAGTGGACGACAGTAGTTTTGAGATGTCAGTGTCCTCAAATGTCTGAAAGATGGACCACGAGGCATTGTTTTTAGGTTTAAAGAGGAGGTGGTTAGGACGAATTTCCTGCGAGGTGGAGGTGCATTGTGACTGGGTTTCAGGCGGTAAACAATTCACAGCAATGCAGAGCTCATTGTCAATTGACTTCGTTTTATCAGAAAAAAAGGAGGAAAATGTTTGACAATTAGGTATGGTTGTAGTGTCAGATGTGGAAGATTTACACTTTCCATTAGTTTGTTGTTTCACTAGTTCAAAGAGTTTTTTTGGACGGTTGAAAGCTGTGTCCAGTTGCTGACGGAAAAATGATGATTTGGCACTTCTGATGCACCTATTGTAGTTCCTACTTTTTTTACACAACAGTTTAAGGTTTAAAAGAGATGGGGTCTGTCTCCACAGTCTTTCTGCAAGTCTAAGGGCACGGCGTTCCTCGTTAAGGCTACAGTTGAACCAGGTATTGGTTTTACTTATCGGGACTCTCTTTAGTTGTTTGGGGGCAATGGAGTCCATGATGTTAGACATACAGCTAAGGTAGTGCTTAGTGAGGTCTTGAGCCTCAACCATATCAGTGGGAGGAGACAGGAGGTTAAGGCTGGTGGCAGATATCATGTCTGGATTGAGATTGAGGGTGTTTCTGATCCAATGTTTAGCTTTCACAGGCTGGCCTTTGCGGGTGGTTGCCTTTACAACAATGGAGAAGGTGATGCAGTGATGATCGGTCCAGTCGCAGGGTGAAATAGAATCCAATAGTATGGTATTTTCCTTGGCTATGATTAAGTCTAAGATGGCCCCTTTTATATGAGTAGGACGATTAGAGGCTTGGGTGAGGTTGAGGTCCTGGAGGAAAGCCTTAAAGCAATTCACTAGTGGATCCTTAGTGTCATTTCAGTGAATGTTGAAGTCACCTAGAAAAATCTGGTTGTTTTATGGGGTAAGGTTGGTGGATATGATCTCCATGATTTGTTCAATGAAGGTAAGATTATCACCTAGGGGGATGGTAGAAAGTGTGCAGAGTGCCGGTGGAGTTGTCTTAGACTTTGGGCCAGGGGCTCAATATATAAGTCAAAGAGGATAGGAGAAAAGGAGCACCCTTATCTGGTTTCTCGCTGTATTTGTACAGGTGCTGTAAGATTACCATTTACTATTATTTACTCTTGAGGAGCTTTATAGATTTTTTTAAGGATCCCCCTAAAGGTCTGATTGAAACCAAAAGCCTACAATGTCCGGCTCAGGTATTGCCAGTTGACCCGATCAAAGGCCTTTGCCGCATCTAGGGTGATAATTGACAATGGAGCACACTGTGTCGTAGCAATGTCTATGGAGCTGATTAAAGTATGTACCAGCTCTTTAATCTGCCTCCCGGGAAGGAAGCCCATCTGGTCCTCGTGGATTATAGGTCTGACAATTTTACTTATTCGAGTTGTTAATATCCCGGTAAAGATTTTATAATCACAATTCAGTAGAGATATCCGGCGGTAAGACTGACATTGTGTAGGTTATTTTCCAGGCTTAAAAATTAATGTGATAGCAGCCTCATTCAAAGAATCCGGGAGTGGAGAGGTGCCCCTCAATATCTCATTGAATAACTCTATCCAGGTTGGAATAATTTCTTCTGCCAGTACTGTGTAGATTTTATTTGGTATCAAGTCGGGTCCTGCTGCTTTTCCTTTCCTGATTTTATTGAGAGCAGTCAGGATTTCATTCCCAGATATGTCCTGGTTAAGATAGATTAGGCTATTAGAGCTCAGTTTAGGGAGATGTTTTTTTTTGATAGCCAATCATCCGGTGCAACCTCATCTACCACCAGATCCTCCTGGTACAAATCCTGAATTTGTTTTGTAAAGGCTAACTCGAATACCTTCCCGACCCTCGACAGCCTGATCCCCATTTTCCGGTTTGATCTTCCTGATGTAGTTGCTTGACCTGTCCATTCTACTCTTCATTGCTAACAATTTCCCACAATTTTCCCCATGATTAAAATCTTTCATTTGACTGACCTCCCATTTCTGCAACATTTTCCTCTCTATCATGAGTCTAAATTCACGTTGCAAGTCCTCAACCCTCTCCAGTAGGCTCACTTTATCTGCCCCCTGGAAATGCCCAGACTTCAGGGTTGCTACCGCTACTGCCAGCCTATCTTCCAGTAGAGAAATTTCCATTTTTTCTGTTCTAACCCAAGCCGCTGAGGCGCACTTCAAGGACCCTCTTAGCGAAGCCTTAAAGGCATCCCATACCACGTATATAGGGGTAGACATAGAGTTCCAGTAAAATAAAAGTCAGCTGCGTCCCTTTTCAGCGTGCTCACAATATCTGGTTGCAAAAGTAGTCTTCTATTCAGGGTCCACCTTCTAATGATGGGGTTTGAGGGGAGCTCAATGTTTACCCAGAGTGCTGCGTGATCAGATAGATGGATAGGAAAATAGTCTATTTTCTTTTACTTTTCCAACTTCTGAGAGCTCCATAAAGAGGTAGTCTATTCTAGAGTGTATTGATACTCTACAGTCAAAAATATAGTGATACAAATTATTGCCAAAAAATATTGAGTGTGGTATTCAGGGTCTGTGTTTTTTAACATGGAACTTAGATTGTAAGGGCATTCCTGCCTAGCTGTGACATGTTGAAGGTTCCATGGTCAGGGCAGTTTCAACTGGACTGGAGCTGCTGCCAGATCTATGGATGATGTTTCATTTTAATAAAGAACCTACTTACACCACTAAGGGATGTACCATTAGTTACCACACTGGCGACGAGCGGAGAAGGGCATCTCAACATATTACTCGTCATTTCCAGCAGTTTTCTTGATATTTAAGTGAGGATTTTACTCTGCTAACCTTGGAAGAGTTGCACTTTTATCTACATTTGCAGCTTTACAAAGAGAAGCATTCTATCCTAAAGAGCGTGTGAGTACTGTGATTTCTGATTTCTCCGTCACCACTTTTTGACTTTATGTGGGACACTTAGTAATTCGTTTACTATTATATCCTATACTTCCTGGTCCTGGCTGCTCAGCCTGCATGAGTGTGATGTCATGGAATGTTGGGTGTGTGTGTGCATGCTTTGAAGGAGAGAGAGTTAGACTGAGTGGGGCTGAGCAGCAGGATGCTGCTCCCGGTGGGCAATCCTGTACCATCTTACTTGAACAATAAATCTACCTAACTACATCCCTGGCTCCTGGTCTACCTATGAAGACAGCACTTTCTTCAATTACAAAAATGGCGACGATTTTTAAAAGAACCATGCGTGAAGAAGTAAAGAAACAAGGAACTGAAAGAAGGAACTAAAAGAAGATGGCCAGTGTTTGAAAAAAAGCCTGAAAATTATGCCTGCGCAACGCCTTGGATGCCCCACCGGTGTCTTTTCCAGCAGACAGTCCACAGAGGTATGAGCCAATCGTTTGACATTAGCTGGTTTGAGTGGCATGTAACTTGCCTACAGACTTTGTGAATTGAATTGTTCTGGGATTTTGAGCTGACAATCCACAGGTTGTGACAGTGCCTGAACGACATAAGAAGATAAGAAGATATTTAAATTAACTGATATTTGAAACCTGCCTAAGTAGTTTGGAACTCGCCTGCTCACAAACTACTAATCAACCTTTTGGGCATTTTCAGCATAATTTGGAAGGCAATTTGCAGCTGAATGTCGTTATATGAACGTTATAATCACTTGCAACACGCTTGATGTTTGAAGTGTGAATTTTCAGTCATATCGCTATCAACGATGCTAAAATATAGTCTGTTATGTCAGGCGAAGAGATAATTCGTAGAGAAAACTACAACCGGAGCGGAACAGAGTGTGTACCATATGCTTATTGACGTTATGCTGGCTTGGTCTGTGTAAAAAAAAAAAAAAGATCTCATGTGAAGCGTGGTGAATACAAGTGAGTGGGATCGGCAATTGTAGCGGTTTTCTATACAGTCAACGGTACAACAAAGTGTTTGTCAAATGAGCTCTTCAACTGTAAGATGTGCGATATGGAGAAACACATATAGGAATCAGCTGCCAGTTTAGTTTAATTCGTGGGAGACTATTTCAAGCAACAGGCAGCGCAACCTGGGGAAGCAATATTTGAAAAGCTGTGAGGTGTGCTTATTTACAACAAATTCGTTTGGGTGCGACATTTTTCCCCTTGGGCGGTTGAACAATATAATTTTGTTTTGAGAATGACACGGATTCGATGCATGCGCCACTTACCTTTGTTTTGCTTCGAAGTGCCTCCTGCGTCATGCAATTACTGGTGACGTCCATCTTCATGCGTCACTGTCACTGAGGAAAGACAGTGAATGCACGTTTGTGCCGTGAGCCATCCGCCTCTGCATTTGTAACGTGCCGCCATCTTGTGGAGGTTGGCAGTCATCGATTCTATATGACTTACGCATTTTGACAACCACGTTTTTTTTTTTTAGGTTGTCAGGGACAGTAAAGTTTTGGAAGCAGTCCAGCCTCGTGTGTGCTTCAATTTTTACATGATTTGCCCTCGATATTGCTGCATCTGATGAATATTATTATGACTTGTCTCGAGAGCTGCATTTGAAGAGGTTTTATTTCCGGATGCTGAGTTCAGCATCGGTGCATGGCATAAACAGTGACCTGTGATTTCCTCTACATAAAAAAAAAAAAAAAAAAATTTGCCAACTAGTTGGAATGGGATCAAACTATTCTTGAATTGAGACAACGGTGACTACTTTTGAGTTGTTTTAGTTTATTGTTTTTGATAAAAATCTGATAAACAAGCGAGAAGAAATTTACATATTTTACCTGCATAATTAATGCATATTGTATTGTGTTAGTGTACTGCAAGTCTCTTCAACCAAAGTTTAATGTGAATGTACTTGTATGTATTTTTGCTACTATTGTTATGTACTGCTGAAATTTTCTAAACGTAGCCTGGTGGTATGTACTGTGTTTTCTCTATGCATGTTTTGTGGGTCGTTTATCCCGTGTTATTATTTTTGATTCCCTCGCACGTCAGGGTTGCGTTGGGAGTGTCCTTCACACGTCAGGGTTGTGTTGGGAATGTGATTTGCCTCGCACGTCATGATTGCGTTGGCAGTGTCCCTCGCACGTCATGGTTGCGTTGGGAATGTCCTTCACACGTCAGGGTTGTGTTGGGAAAGTGTTTTAAATGTGATTAGCCTCGCACGTCAGGGTTGCGTTGGCAGTGTCCCTCGCACGTCATGGTTGCGTTGGGAATGTCCTTCACACTTCAGGGTTGTGTTGGGAAAGTGTTTTGAATGTGATCGGCCTCGCACGTCAGGGTTGCGTTGGCAGTGTCCCTCGCACGTCATGGTTGCGTTGGGAATGTCCTTCACACGTCAGGGTTGTGTTGGGAATGTGATTGGCCTCGCACGTCAGGGTTGCGTTGCCAGTGTCCCTCGCACGTCATGGTTGCGTTGGGAATGTCCCTCACACGTCAGGGTTGTGTTGGGAAGGTGTTTTGCTTTGCACGTCAGGGTTGCATTTGCAGTGCACTATTTATTAATTTGTAATGTTTGGCGTGCATTATGTTTGTTTTGTTCCCTCTCACACATCAGTTATTGTTTGTTGTTACATGTTTTTCTTTCATGTTGTTAGCAGAGGGAGATAGGTGTGTTGTGATGATCTTCTGGGTGTACTGGGTAAGTGTTTTGAATGCATTGTCTGTGAAACACATGCCATATTTTTTGTTTGCACCCTGCATGAAACATGTGCAATTTTAATTTGATTTTACATGTTTCATACCATTCTATATAAAGATCAATATCATTTATATATATGTTCTTATGTGAACAGGAGAAAAATCATTTATCTCTTTTCAATTAATTTGATTTTGTCGATTTTAATATCCGAGAATGCTAATTGATCGTTATTGTGATCTAAGTAAGCATTTACCTATTTAATGTGATTTTCGTGATTTAATTGATTTTTATTTACTAAGTAACAAATTGTGATATTGTTCCAGCAATTTGTTTCCTGTTGTTTTATTTGTTTCTAAAGGAAGGAGATATGTTATATCCTATACTTCCTGGTCCTGGCTGCTCAGCCTGCATGAGTGTGATGTCATGGAATGTTGGGTGTGTCTGTGCATGCTTTGAAGGAGAGAGAGTTAGACTGAGTGGGGCTGAGCAGCAGGATGCTGCTCCCGGTGGGCAATCCTGTACCATCTTACTTGAACAATAAATCTACCTAACTACATCCCTGGCTCCTGGTCTACCTATGAAGACAGCACTTTCTTCAATTACAAAATTTACCTGCCATTTTTCATACCCCTGTACGTGCCCGACCTCAGTGCGTTGCACTATCTCAAGCTCTCTCTGCCCTGCCCGCTCTACGTCACACAGCAATTGTGCTCGAGCGTCTACCCAAATCCTGTGCTCATCACACTCCACTACTGCATTCTTCAAGTCACTGCGACGCAGGGTTACGTTGGATTTCAGGGCCCACTGTCTGTAAAAATAAATGCAGCAACCATGTACGGCAGCCATTTATGTGTGCACTTAAGTTTTTGTCTGCAATAGGTACACCACAAGTTTACTTTGACTCTGGAGCTGCTGGTGCCTGTCGATCACTACGGTGATAGGCACGTCCAAGTTTACTTTGATGCTGGAGTTGCAGGTGCTTGTTTGTCATTACAGAGATAGGCACGCCCTAAGCTTAAGTTCATACTGTTTGCATTTTTTCATTTTGTTACTAGCGATTGGCATGCCTCTTTTGGGTCATTTCTCGCGTGTATGCACGTTTTATTGCTTCACGTTCATAGCAATTGACATGCTTCTTTAGGTAATTTCTCCTGTGCCTGTGCATTTTGTTGCTTCACTTTCACGGTGATTGGCATGCCTCTTTATGATCATTTCTCTTGCCTACTAATTGTTTTTTATTTACTGTAATTTGTCACATCCACGGGGATTGACATGTCTTCCTTTTCCAACAGTGAATTGTGTCACAACCTTCAGAATGCTCTGTACTCTTTGACTGTAGATACTATCCACATACAAGTGAGTAATAGTTGTATTTATTTATTTATTGGTTGTTTTCCCACAATACAACACTATTTTTTATTTTTTGTTTGTGTGTTCTGCTACTGTTGTACAATGCTAATTAACCATGCATTATGTGGTACCACCCCGTTTTTTCCTACTACACCTGGAGATCCTCTATTCCTTGGGGGAAACGGAAAAAGGCATTTATGCATTACGATTGAGTGTGTGGATCAAAACTGTGTTGTGAGAGAAGAACATCGCTACTTTTGTATTGCTTAGGCTGCAAAGGACAAGCGGTGTTTGAAAACCTACTGGATTTAGGTATAGAGAATGATTAACTGAATGGATTTGATATAGATTGATGGCTATGTGGGGGATATAAATGTTGTGCTATACTGAATGAATCCGAGGCATGTGTGAAAAAATTAGGCTTGCACTATTTACCTAAGATCTGCACCATATTGGAACGTTATCAATTTGGCATCAGGGAGAAAAAGACAGATGAAAGTGTAGAAGAGTATATTACTTGCGTAAGTTAGCATCAACATGCACGTTTGGTGCAGGATTGGAAGAACACATTAGAGAACAATGCATGCTGAGATACAGCAGAGACAAGATTAGAAAGGAATTATGGGTAAAGGATGACCCATCCTTGCATGAGGTCATTACTATTGCTAAGCATGTTGAACACAGGTTAGCATGTGTGGAGGGGTTGGATAAGGGGAAAAGGAGTGTTGTAAATAAGGTTGAAGTGAAAGAAGATGACCCCAAGGTTAAAGAGTAAAGTAAGATCAAAGCTGCACAATCCCAACAAATTCAACAGCCAAAGTTTAAAGGTGTTTGTTATCATTATGGAAATCCGGGACATGTTGCTTCTTTTAAGAAACGCCCGGCATGGAATACGGTATGTAAAGCTTGCAATAAGAAGTGGCATTTCGCTAAATGTTGTTGTTCATCCAAGTCACCTGCGTCCCAAGATTCTGTTAAGCAAATAGAGCATTGTATTTTGTCTGTTTATACTGAGGATGGCAAAACGAACATCTTAAAGCTCATGTTGTAATTGCAGGTTCAAATGTTGAAACTTTATTTGACTCTGGGGTGTGTCTTACACTCATCTATAATGAGTTATTTGATAAGGAGTTTAGTCTCAAAGTCGAGTTGAAGAGTCCTGATGTAACTCACGGAGCGTAAGGGGGGTCAGACAATTGAGCTGAGAGGGTACATCAGTTACAAAACAAACACGGTTTGTGGAAAGGTGTATGTTTCGGTGAAGGGGGACAGTGTGTTGAGTTGGTCACATCAAAGGGATTTAGATATTATACTGGATCCCAACTCTCCTACATCTGTAATGATAAAGGAAGCATATTTAAAGGAAGTACGATTGTGTGCAGTTCAACAACTGGATACTAAGTCTGTCAATACATTTGTGTAATTGTTCCCAGAGGTGTTTAGTGACAAGCTGGGATGCCTGAAGGGTTATGTACATCAAATCAAACTTAAGGTAGGAAGTTTGCCTGTAACCAAAAAATTGCATTTGGTTCCTATCTCAAGGAGGGAGTCGGTTAAGGTAGAGGTGAAGAGGTTGTATGAAAAGGGAATAATTGAAGAAGTGGAAAGTTCTGAGTAGGTGGCACCAATTGTCATGGCTCGCAAACACTCAGGAGATAGACTATGTGTTGATCTCGCAGCACTGAATAAGTGTGTTGTATGTGATCATTTCCCACTCCCCAATATCATGGAAATGGTTCCTCTTTTGCATGGTGCCAAATAATTCACCACGCTAGATCTGACAGCAACGTATCATCAAATAAGATTACACCCAGATTCCAAAGATTTTACCACCTTTATCAAACCCTGTGGAACCTACCATTATGTGTGCATGCCTTTTGGTTTAGTGTCTGCAGCTGCTATCTTTCAACGTGTGATGTGACATTTGTTTGGCACTATTCAGGGAGTCAAGTGTTCCCAAGATGACATTTTGGTCTATAATGAAACTGTGGAGGTTCATGACGATAGGGAGAGGCAAGTGCTAAGGAAATTGGAAGATAATGGGTTGACTCTTAAATTGAGAAAATGTGCATTTGGGAAGACCGAAATAGAGTATTTGGGACATGGGGTCAAAGCGGATGAAGTATACTCTAAGGATGAGTTGGTTACAAATGTGTTGAACATGAAAAGTCCTGAAAAGTAAGTTTAGTAGTTGTATTTTTTGTGTATGGTAGAGTTTTATGTTAATTTAATTTCCAACTGAGCTGCAAAAACTCTAAAAATGAGGTTACTGCTAAAAAAAGGACATCATTTAATTGGAATGAGCAGTGTGAGAATTACAGAATACCAAGAAGGAACCAGGGAATGCTAACAATCTAAGTTGTTTTCATCCTTCCAAAGAGGGATTCATCATGATGGATGCGAGTAGTAAGGGACTCAGAGTAGTTCTCATGCAAAAGGATTCAGAGGAGGATAGTTTGATGCTAATTATATATGTTTCTTTGCATGAGGCAGAGACAAAGTATTCCACTGTAGGAAGGTGGAATCTGACCATATGGTTGCCCCCACTTTTTTCCTGGTGTTTGAATGGTTTTTGACTAGTCTGGCTGGGATCCTGCTATCCAGGACCCCAGCCTATCTGCTTACTCCCTTAAATGATTGGTGTGCATATTAGATGCACTAGTGATTGGATACTGTGGTACCTTATGAGCCCCTAGTATATGGTACCTTAGGTACCTAGGGCATTGGTACTTCACAGGCCTACCAGGGGCTGCAGCATGTATTATGCCACCCCTGGGAAGCACTCACAATCTGACACCACAGGCCTGCTACTGCAGCCTGTGTGAGGTAGTGTTAGCACTCCTCACTGAGGTATAGGTTCCTATATCTCACCATACACACACATATAAACCTATCAGTCACCCCTATGGTAGGCCCTATCAATCCCAAGGGCAGGGTGCTTGGTTTACTATGTTAGGGGTGCTTCTGCCTGAGCAGGACCCCTCTGCAGCTGGCAGAGTCTATTCTCTGCTGCTGTTTGTGGATGCGGTTAAACCATATACTCTTAAGTGCATTATAACCTCGCGGTAAATGCTAACTTTGGGATGACTGCATCAAAACATGTCGTGTTTGGTGTCAAACAACTTGGAATCCTACCCCCACACCAGTAACTGGTGTGGGAGTAGGATCCCACCCTCCTAGAGGGGACGACATGTACACACTGTACTACACGGTAGAAAACATCTAGAGCCCTGGCATCACAAAATGGATGCCACCAGCACAGACACCGGGCTGCCCTCCTGCTGCTGGCCGAAACTCGCAGTGGAGGGAGCTCAACAAAGGGTTTCCTGTCACAGGGAGGTGTCACCACCTCCCAGACAGGATTTAGTGTATTGGAGCTGGGTGGGTGCACTCTTAGAGTGCTTTGAAGTCCTGCACTGGGGGAGCAGTAGGCTCCTCTGTGCATATGCCAGCTCAAACCGGTTCAGGGGCTACCTGCCCCTGCTCTGGCGTGAAACTGGACAAAGGGAAGTGGGTGTAACCACCCACTACCCTGACCCTCCTAGAGGAGTGGTCATAGAGCTAGTCCCTCCCATCTTTTCACTATAAGATACCACACATTGCCAATGCAATTTAGATTACACCTGGACAACGCTCTAAGAAGAAGAATCCTGGCCCTTCGACGTTCTATTACCTCTAGAAGACAGAAGGATCTCCCTTGGAGTCAAGGAGTGACTCCCCTGCTTGGCAGGCACCAAAAGGACTGAACAACGGTTGCAAACTTTACCGCTCCCGCCGGAGCCCGAAGTCCCTGTGTCCCCTGAAGCAGATTTCCTGACCTCTCGACGGCCATTTTGAGTCCCCAGCGAAGCTGTGGCATCTGGACCCCACGAGTGACGAGGAACAGCGATACCAGGGAACCGTGCACTGATTTAGAGTGCAAGCCCTAAACAACGAGCTACAAACCTGTGCTTTGGACCACTGGTTGTCCAAGTCCCTAGCAGGTCTGGAACCAAAGATCAGCAGCCTACCCCATCTTGAGTGACCGTGGACTGTTGGTGAAGTTTCCCTACAAAGGCGTCTTTGCGGTTGCTTGCCTGTTGGCTAGCGACTCTCCAGAAGACTTTCTCATCCACTTCAAGGGCTCCCCTGGTTGCTCTGGGCCTGCCCTCACTTACCCTTGCTGGGTAAGTCCATCAGACCTTGCTGGTCTGATCCATCGACAATCTTCCATCCACACAAGACTTGCAGTTGCCAAGGTTTGTTGGCTCCAATCCGAGTGCCAACACTTCCAACAGCTGCACACATTGTGGGACCCTCCGAGTCCAGCTGCTGGTCTTCATCGATCTCTCCTGGACCTCGTGAGCGAAGAAACAAAACAACATCCGCGACCTGAAGAGACGCGACAACTGTGATCATCTATCCTGCTGGCCACCGGTCACTGGCAAGTGACTCTGAACTCTGTCCCCTCAATTTCTAGGTCGCCTGCAACTCCAATCCATCGTTGGATTCCCGCGGACACTTCTCTCGACGACACAAGCAGCAAGTCTTCAACGATCTCCATTGAAAACAGCATCGCGACCCGACACCAAAGGACACCTATACACCCGGCTTCCCTGGGTGAGGTAACTCTGGCATTATGGTGCCCAAGTGTGCATTGGCTATCGAAGTACTTACCCTGTAAGTTGTTTGCTTGTTGTCCACTCCGAAGTGCCCTAGAGCTGTAAATTACAAACCGCAACATTTTGCCATTGAAACCAATGAGAAACCCGCGTGTGTGTTTAGACACTGCACACGCCTCCTGTGGGCTGATTACTTACCTGTAAACACTGCAGCAGTGAAGCCCCAGTGATTCCCAAGGCCCTAGGCCTCTTCATATTGCAAATCGAGTTTGTTATACCACTATTTTAGTATATGGTCTGTACGCCCCTAGGGCTACAGCCATATTTGTGCTTAATTTATTGAGAACTGTTGATCTTTTGAATGTTTACCTGGCTCTAATCTCATAAAGAGATTAGTAGAGTATATTTAGAAATAAATACATATATATTTGATCTATATACCTGTGTGGTGTCTTTTCATTTGGTAATTCAGGAGATTATAAGGTAAAACAAGATGCTTTACATTCCTCAGAGACTTAGCCTGAAGGCTGCTCTCCACAGCTACCACTAGGATAGCTTTCTTTAAAAGGTTGTTTTTAAACCTATCTACCAAGAGTCGAATTGGACTGGTGTAAGGTGGCCACTATAACTAGTGACCAGCATATGCCAGGCCAACTTCTCACATCCACCATCAAAAGGGAGCCGAGCCTTTGAGAGTGTTTTGGCCAATCAAGAAGTTGAGAAACTTTGTGTGGGGCAAGCAGTTTACTATTTTGACTGATAATAAGGTGTTGGTGGAAGTGTTAACCAGGAAAGGATTGAACATGATCTCATTGAGGATTTGTAAGTGGATCGTGGGCTTGCAAGATTTAAATTTTGAAGTGTGTTATTTCCCAGGCCCTAGAAACAATGTCACAGATTGTCTTTCCCGTTTGAGTTCAGTGGTTGAAGAAAGCTGCCAAGATGATGAGGATGAAGTGAAGGTGTGCAGGGTCACTGAGGGGAGCATATCTCAGGAAGAGTGGGTCTGTGATGTTGCAGCTGATTCTGTTTTGCAGCAGGTCTATAGTGCCATGTGTAATAGTTGTAGCTCTGAACTGGGAAAAAGTGCAGAGCTAGTAGGTTATTGGAAAATAAAAGTTGAATTGTCTGTAGAAGCGGATGTTGTTTTGAGTGGCATGAGACTTGTTGTGCCTACTTTTTGAGAGAAAGGGTTGTGACATTGGGACATGAAAGACATCAGGGAATGAGCAAAACCAAAGCTAGAATGCAGTTGAGTTACTGGTGGCGGGGATGGATTTGATGCTTGAGTGGAAAACCAGAGAGTGTTTTGGTTGTATGCAGATCGAAAGGGTGTACAAAGTCAGGAATCCTCCTATGGCCTACAGGGATTTGCCATCTAAGCTATGGGAAGTGGTTGCAATGGATATTGTTGGGCCTTTACATTTGAGGGGAGGTTCAAATTATTTGTTTGTTTTAATTGATTAGCTCTCATGTTGGGTGGAAATAGGCATTGTCGCCTGTACTGAAACCAAAGGAGTCACAGATCATTTGACTGAGATCTGTAATCGTGAGGTTTTGCCTAATGCCATTTTGACTGACAATGGCCCCCAGTTTGTGTCAGCTGAAATGGAAGAAATTTTGTAAATAAGAGGTATTGAACACCGAAAGTGTGCTTTGTATCATACTGAGGAAAATGGACTGTGGAAAATTTCAAAAGGGAAATAAAGGAATGTGTTTAGTTACAGTTGAGTGTGGGAAGAGATTGGAGAGAGGGACTCAACAGATTATTATGTGTATATCGTTTTTCACCACATTCTAATGTAGGTAGTATTCCTTTTGAGCTGTGCCGAGGGAGGAAAAGGAACACGTTATCTCCAGGTTGGCTGCATTGGGAAAAGGATGAAAGTGTGTCATGGGAGTCAGGGGGGTGTGGTGGTGAAAGGGAAATGAGATGCATTGAGAAGCAGAAGCAGAGTTATGATGTCAGAAAGGGAGTAAGAACATTTGATCTATCAGGAGAGAATAGTAGCGACTCCACCACTAAGGAGGAGGAGTGTCGCCCCACTGCTTTAAGAGCAGTTCAGCTGAAAAATGAAATGATAATAACATAGTTATTATAATTTTAATTTTCACCATGGGCTGGGTTCGGGCGGGGCTGGGTTTGCCCACTCCAAGTGCGCAGAGCTCTTTTGGGATGGCCAAACAGTATTGCGCACTTTGCATCTTCCCCACCAGGCTTGCTTTACACAGCCTGGTGAGGAACTTGCAAAGCCTCACAGTCCCTGTCTGAGTGTCGAACCACTGCAATCAGATAAATCAAAATTCTGCATTGCAGAGTTGTGATTGGGGAGCCTGTGTGCTTCCTTCCACTATGGACACAGAGGAGAAGGCTGCTGAAGGGACTTAAGGGGAGAGATGGCCAGCCGGCAGCAGACGGTAAGTGGATTTTTAAAAATGTTTGTCTCCCCGCTACCCCCCTTCCTCCACCCCGCCCCCGTCTCCTGCCAGCCGCCACTGGTAGGGAATACGGTGATGCTGAAGTAACCGTCCAAAGGTAATTCTAAGTTTACAGGACCTCACATAATCATCAAAATGTTTGCAATGCAGTGAAAGTGGAGGATAGAAGAATTTGGAATTGCAATAGCTTACAAGGGAGAAATGTGATCTAAACTTTTTGCAGTTTGTTATGTGGACTTAAAGTGTTTAGGACTATTGCTCATCAATTATATCTTATGTGTAAAAGTTTATTTTGGTCAGGGTTGTTTTTGATTGTTTGTTTCTGTTGTATTATTTCTTCTTCTTTTGTAACGAGGGTATGTGCTATTCAGGGTCTGTGTTTGTTTACATGGAACTTAGAGTGTAAGGACATTCCTGCCTAGCTGTGACATGTTAAAGGTTCCATGGTCAGTGGCAGTTTCAACTGGACTGGAGCTGCTGCCAGACCTTTGGATGAGGTGCCCGTTTAATAAAGAACCTATTTACACCTCTTAAGGATTTATCTTTTATTTACCACATTGAGGACACAAATGTTGACATTAGATATTTAATATGTAAGTACAAATATCAGCTACAAAAATGTAGTAGGCCAAAATGTTGTCACTACATGGGCAAGTATATTGAATTTAAAATATGTAGAATAATATTAACCTTAATAAAGTACATATGTGTTATACCAATATAATATAAAAAATGTATAAATACATTTTATAACTTTAAAAAAATGCTGCTGTAAAAGAAAAGAAAAAATAACATGCAAACAAATACAAGTAATAAACATATAATAATAATATGTAAAATACTACTACTAATTAAAAATTATAAAAAACCAACACATCCTAAAACATTAAACAAATATAAGAAAATGATCTCATTATTAAAACAAAAATACATTAATACAGATCAGATTACTCCAGCATTAAAACATTACAACCTATACAATAAAAATAACAATAACATTACAATTATTTTTACAAACATGTAAGTAATAGCAAATAAAAACCAAAATTCAAATAAACATTATTACAAAATATTTATATGAATGATATACTACAAATAATGATAATAACTAAATACAACTTTATTAGAAAGAAAAGGTAATTACACCTTTAACTCCAAAGTAATAAGTAGTGAAAAATATATAAAGACTATTATAACTCCATTAAAACATAAATAAAAAACACTTGAGAGGGCACTGCAACACGTCAACTCCTAGGATAAATGAAAATATTGTTATTAGGTCCCCTTGTTAACCTAGTCTATGACAATCTCCTGATACCTTTGAGATTTGATCGTGCTCTTAAACCTTTCTCAGAGCTTACTAAGTTGTGCTCAATTCTATACTGGATCCTAGTATAGAGTCCTAAAGAGCTGACATCAAATAAAGCCTCCCATAAACATATCATTAGCTGTCACAACAGTCAGAGGATTCCCTGGCTGGCTTATATGAAGCAGGCTCTATTCGAGTTTGGCCTGAGAGACATGATTCGGTATCCGTTAGTGCGTCCATGAAGGCTGTAGTGAAAAATAGATTTTGGGCAAAGTACATTGAACAAAGAGAAACATCACCCACTATGGGCAGTCGATATAAATCCTTCCTTCTCTACAAGCATGTATTTAGAGCACAGGAATTACTAGACTGTATCAACCCCACGCTCCTGAGGTCATATTTCCTGAAGTTTAGATATGGCTTTTTTGCCTGCTGCCATATTTACTTACTCTTGGCTATCATCAATGAAAAGTTTTAAGATGTGTCCATTGGGTAACTACCTTTCTAAGTCAGACCAGCAATTATTGTTTTCCTTCCCAGACTACTCTAAGCCCAGAATTTGATTGATTACACCTATTTGCTGACTTTTGGGGATAACCAACCAGGTAAGCTGAGCCAAGCGTGCTTGGTTCTGTCCACCTAATTTTAATTTCCTTGTAGCACGTCTGGTGCACATTTCAGGAGGTGCCTGGCTCCTCACTACAACAGCTCCATATTGGAAGGGTTTATACCCTATTTTAATCATTTTATGCTTTCTTATTCCTCACTTTTGAGTTAATTGGATTTGTGTTACCCGTATTACTTCCTGACAGGAATTGTGGGGTTGCTGGACCCTGATTAGATTTTATTTTGCCCACCTGTTTTCACTGTTCGCACTGTAAAGCGCCAGCTCCCAGTTACTCCCCCATCGAATAGAGGGACATTTTACCCAGCAGAATGTGTGCCTGCACTTCTGGTGCGCTAGAGCCTTTTTGCACACATACACGCCCAGATCGCGCCGATCGCCGGGCTCCCTGCTAGTTTTGACCCTCATCACACCCCTAGAATATCCTACCCAGCAGAAGCACTCCTTAAACGCGACGGGTACATTTTAAGGATGTTGTCATTTAGATCCCATGCTGCTTTTTCGAAACCTCAAGTGACCTGTTACTGTTACGGCATACATATAGTAAACCCAAAGCCGTGGGTCAGAAACACATTGAAGATAGCTCGCAACAGCAATACGATATCCACAAACAATAGTAGATGCTTTAATAACAAAATCTGTTGTGCTCTTATAAATGCCGGATCACTGATTGAACATACAATTGAATTTGCTGATTTTGTAGATAGCAAACAGATTGATATAATATATGTGACCGAAACCTGGGTGGATCAATCCTCTGGTCCCGACCTGGTACCGGCAATATCTCCTCATTACTCCATGTATCGTTTGGATAAACCTCATAAACGAGGTAGAGGACTTACAGTTATCTATAGGGATTCCATTTCGGCCATTTTTGAGCCAGCCTCTATGCCAGAATGTGAGGCACTAATTTTTAATATAGAACTTAGAAAAATCCTAACTTTAGGACTTTCGGTATTCACAGAAGGCATTTAGGAGTCCTAAAGTTAGGACTCCTAACTTCTGTGAATACCAAAATGAGTAAGTGCCTTCTGTGAATACCAAAATGAGTAAGTGCCTTCTGTGAATACCAAAATGGTAGTAAGTTTAGGATTTTGTCTTAAGTTAGTTCTGTGAATCGGGCTCAAAGTTAGGATTTTTCTCAGTTTAGGAGTAGTAAAGGTAGGACTCCTAACTTTAGGACTCCTAAATGCCTTCTGTGAATACCGAAAGTCTTAAAGTTAGGCTTTTTCTCAGTTTAGGAGTAGTAAAGTTAGGACTCCTAACTTTAGGACTCCTAAATGCCTTCTGTGAATACCAAAAGTCTTAAAGTTAGAATTTTTCTCAGTGTAGGAGTAGCAAAGTTAGGAGTCCTAACTTTACTATTCCTAAACTTACAAAAATCCTAACTTTAAGACTGTCGGTATTCACAGAAGGCATTTAGGAGTCCTAAAGTTAGGACTCCTAACTTCTGTGAATACCGAAATGAGTAAGTGCTTTCTGTGAATACCAAAATGAGTAAGTGCCTTCTGTGAATACCAAAATGAGTAAGTGCCTTCTGTGAATACCAAAATGGTAGTAAGTTTAGGATTTTGTCTTAAGTTAGTTCTGTGAATCAGGCCCATGATGAATCTTCAAAAGTGACTCTAGCACACTTGTGGTCACTGCTGTATCCAACTTTCTGTACATAGCGTGGCAGATTTGATTGCTTTCCCAGGCTTCTCGTCCCTCTCAGCCGAGCTTGTAGTGTTAGGTATATTCAATTGGTGCTTTTAGGCCTGAACGTGTTTTTAAATGTTTTTTAAATTGTTGCTGGTCGGATTTTGATTTTATATGTTGTGGTCATTGATTTTTCTTGATTTTTTTTTTCTTGATGCTAAGATATGGTATTGTGCATTTTAGTGATTTCATAGTGCAATTAATTGTATTATCAATGTTTTTATGTTGATGGATTTACATTGAATCTGACCATTAAACTAAATAAACTAATTAACAAATAGCCTAAAGAAACAAGTGTTAGCAGAACCAATAGGTCTGGAATGCCTGAGCTACTGGCCTTGTCAATGTGAATGTCTTTTAGCTATTTTATCTAGCAGCACATCTGCAGTTCAGCATGTTGAAGGTTACAGTAAGTCCAGAATCAAAGAATGTTGAGCCAACTCCGATTCTCTTCATCCCACATGTTGAGTTTGTTGTCCTGCCCGTCCTAACACAAAAATGACACTATGACATGGCCAGCACTGGCTTTATCAAAGTGCTTTTTTCAGTGGCTTTCGGCCATGCTGAAAGGTGGATGTGCTGCTAGACAGCATGGCTAAAAGACATTTATATTGCCAAGACCAATAGCTCGGCTTTGCTGAGATCTGTTGGCTTTTCCAATGCTTGTTCGGTGTTGACGACGCCATGATAAACTAACGTGGAAGTAATAGTGACAAACAGTGGAGATTTTAAATGATTTGATTTTCATTTGATGCATTTGTAAAGCGCTTGATGCCCGGAGGTTACTTGGTGCTGCTTCTGTCCAAAGATAGGCTGAATACCTTAATTACTGAAAAGCCAGGTTTTGAGGGATTTTCTGAAAGACATGATGAGGCTTAGGCTCTCCTTCAGCTGCAGTGAGAGATAGTTTCACAGTTTAGCTGTTCCCCTAATGAAACTTCTACCTCCCCAAGAGGCTTGTTTAAACTTGGGGACAGCCACATATTTGGCTATTGAGGATCTAAGCTTTCCGGGGGGAGAATATCAGATAAAATTGTTCCCCAAATATTTGGGGCCAGCATTGTGTGAGGCCTTGAAGGCAATGAAAAGTGCTTTGAATTCTATCCTTTTTTATGGGCAGCCAGGGGAGTTTAACCAAGGCTTGAAAATCCGATCGGTGTTTGGGGATTCCTAATAGCAGACACGCTGAAGCATTCCACATTATCTTAAATTTGAGAATAAATCTTTGTTGAACAATCAGAAAAAGAGCATTGCAATAGTCCAACTTGGACAAGGCAAGGGCAGTTAATATGGTTTTCTGAAGGTCCATAGGAATGAAGGGAGATACCTTCTTGATAATTTACATAGAAACGAAAACTGAGGAGGCTTAAGCATTGACCTGATCTCTGAAGGTCAATCTGTTGTCAAATACAATCCCCAGATTTCGAACTTTCTTCACAGAATTAGGCAGCACATCTAGTTCTGGCTCTCACCAGCGAGGTGTCCAGAAAGAGGTGTCATTTCCTAAAAGAAGGACCTCCATTTTCCCAGAGTTCAGTTTAAGGCAATTGATTTTCATCCAGTTATCTATCTGACTCATGCACTTATTAAATCTAGCTGATGTCTACTCTGGATTACTGGAAACCGATGCCACTATCTGAATATCATCAGCTTATGAGACAACTGAAAATCCATAAGGATTTGATGAGTCTGGCCAGTGGGGTGACATAAAGAATGAAAAGAGTGGTACTAAGGGAGGAGCCCTGGGCCACCCCACATGGCAAATGGAACACGCAAATGGAACACGTTAGAAGTAAATTCACTCATGGTTACAAATTGTTCCCTCTCTGATAGAAAAGTTTTAAAAAGGTTGAGAATAGATTTTCTAATGCCAAGATTAAAAGCTGGTCAATCAATAGGTCATGATTGACCATATTGAATGCCTCTGAGAGATCCAGCAGCATAAATGCAGCCATGACCCCCTTATCAAGTGTGGATCTCAGTTCTTCAGAAGCGACAATCAGAGCTGATTCGGTGCTATGAACACCTCTAAGTCCAAATTGTGTGGTGTCTAATTGCTTATTGGCATCAACACAGAAGGCACATTCCAGTTTTAATGCTTTTTCTAAGAATTTAGCTGTAAAAGATAGCTGGGAAATAGGCCTATAAGTACTGGGCACTTGTGGATTAAGGCTGGGTTTCTTGGGAAGATGAAGAATCTCCAGGGAAGATCTTGACTTCACAGATTTAGTTAAGAGTAATACTTGTTCAGTACTGAGCGGGGAGAAAGTATTCAAGATTTCAGAACTAGGTGGTGATCCGTTTTCAGCCAGAAAATCTGGAGTTAAGTCTTTATTTGTTACAAAAGTATAAAAAACATCGCTCTCTTTAGTCTGGAAAAAGCCGGTGAGGGCATTACAAAAGGCTAGGCTACAATTATTCTTATTATTCTCTGTTAAGTTGGCACATTTTTTTACTGTGCTGAATGCTCTTTGGGAGAATTCTTTGATCATTGAATTTTGGTAGTATTGTTTATTCCTCCAGGATCAGTTTTTATGTTCCTCAATAGATTGTGTGTAGACCGTTCTCTGCTGTGGATCATAGTTTGATCTCCACTTTCGCTCCTGTCTCCTGCAGATCTGTTTCTGTGCTCTGAGTCTTTCTGATAACCAGGGTTCTGATGGAGTACTTCTCAGGTTGGTGTTAGTTTTCCAGAAGCCACCAAACGTATTGCCGAGCCTACCTATGAGTAGTCATTCATGGCAGATTTGAGAGTCTTGACAACAGTGGGCTTGGAACTGGACAGCACCGTGATGAGTTCTAAGGGATCAATTTTGTTCCAGGCTCGACCCTTGATGACTGTGGGGGTGGTGCCACCTCTGAGTTGTGAGCAAGGTATCTTAATGTTGAACATGACTCCTCTATGATCTGACCGTGTTGATGGTAGTGTCGTGGTAAAGTGGAGGGAGGTATAACTGGAGAAAATGACATCTAAAGTATGGCCTGCGACATGAATAGGAAGGTTCACCGACTGATAAACTCCTAAGCTGCCCATGGTGTCGACCAAGAGGTCTGTATCTTTGTCAGTGGTGTTCTATAGATTAAAATTGGAATTAAAGCTGCCGACGGGGGAATTGGGGAATCAGGTTTGAATCTTGGGGTCAGCTGAACAATTTGTGATTCTGAACAAATCACTCACGCTTCTTCCTGCCTACAACAATGAATGTGTCATTGTGTAATGCAACTAGTGAGCACTGAAAGCTCTCAAATATCATAGGCTTTTATTAGCACTATGGCAAGTTGGAGGACGGAACAGGCGCTCCAATACCATTGGATTGTGTGGGAAAAAAGCAGCAGCGACGAAGTAGGTAGTGGGGGGAGGGGTCAAGCAGGGAAGCAGGAGATAATGGGGAGATGGGCAAGCAATGTCTCATTGTGTAATGTAACTGGTGAACACTATGGCAAGACAGACGAAGGAGCGAGCACTCCAATACTATTGGATCGTGCAAAAAAATAAACAAGTGCTGTTTGTGTTTAAACAATATTTTAAGAAATGCTTTTGTTTATGTACACACACATGTATCTTAGTGGGATGTGTGTACGTGTATAAAGGAAACAGCCTGAAAGCACAAGTACTCCTATGGAATGCTTGAAAACAAAGAAAAAATAGCTTCAGAAACTTGCAGCAGTGTAAGGAGACATGTACTTGGTCCATGTGCTAAGGGAGGGCCAAACACAAGTAGAGGGCCTGGTGCCCGCATTCCTTGACGAACGTCATCAAAGAAAATGAGAGTGATGCCACAGTCTACCAATGGTAGGAGATGGGCAGCCTGTAAGCCAGCACATAGAAGGCAATATGTCCCAACCCTGCCCCTCCCTCGCCCCGCCACTGCCTGGAGGACACTTCCAATACCAGTTAATGCACCAGAAGAGACAGCGGAAGTGGGCTTGGACATCATTGGACCCATGTACACTTTACCACAAAAGTTAGGAACTGCAGCTATGATGGTAGACTACAGAAGTCCATGGATTAAAGTCAAATTTTTAAGGGACATTAGAGCAGCAATGAGATTGTGTTCTTAGAGAAAGTTTTCAGTAGGGAAGGAGTGCCACTTGAGACTGCCACAGACAATATCATATCACAAAAATGAAAGGGTACCTACATTCCAATTATATCAAACACAATTGAACAAAACCATGCTTCCCACAAATCAATGGTCTGGTAGAATGGCTGAACCGAATGATAAAGGGCACCACCAGTGCTTAATTTGTAAAATATTAAGTCCAGGTGCTAAGATTTATGTAGGCGGTCACACCCACTTACCCCGACTCCACCCACTTCCCCCCCTGGCCCCACCCATTCACTCTATTGGCTCCACCCACATCCTCAACTGGCGTAGAACAGCTATTGAGGTAACCATCAAGCCTGAAAGATATTTTCAGAAACAATATTACAACGGAATAATGTATAATAATATAGTACAGCTTTAAATACTCTCTGCCTACATCTCACACACCTCACAATGTTACCTACTGTAGAAATGTGCCTCTTCTGAATCTGTCCTGTTCTGAATATAGATGTAATTGTGCATGGTGGCACAGAATAGAACAATGAACCATATCCATAAGGCAGACCCTGGGCTGTATACTCTGCATGGACTAGGGCATCACTTTTACTTTACATGGACACATCCTTAACCCAGTCATTCTCCCCAAGGGAAAATTCAGTGATGCAGAGAAAAAAAAAAACAGAAGCCCACAAGCAGCACTATCCACCCCCTTCCTTGTCATATTGAGAATAACTAAAGCCCCTCTCCAGGCAGGTGTACAGTTATTGAGGTATGATTGTACACATTCCCAATTAAAGATATCAAACCCATGTCAATATCCAACTTTTCAATATTTTGACAACAGTTGTTTTGAGTCACTATCTAAATCTAAATCCTGGGCAAGGCAAGCTCAAGGAATCAAAATACAGATGTTGATTTTGCTTCTCTTCTCGTTTGGTACAGAATCCCTGTCTACAGCCAGCTTGATTAAACTGAAGAACTCCATTTTAAACAATCTGTTTCTGGACCTTGCCCAAGATCCACAAGTAATATATTTGAACACATATCCTGAGGAGTTTTGGGCCTATATACATCCAGGTCACCAGTCTTCTTTTCTACACAAAACAGATTAATCTAGTGTCAATATGTGACTCTGTAATCCATCATCTGATATTTAGAAAAAGTAACATGTGCCCCTAAAGAGTTCTAGTAGTGTTATACAAGCCACCATGCTGGCTAAACAAAAGTTGGGGTGTGATGGCCTATTGTTAATCAAGCATCTTGAACACTAAAGACAGATACTCCCCCATTGCTAATCCTTAAGCTTTAAAAGAACCGAAGGAACGCCCTAGGACCATTAAACCTTGTGATACTCAAAGTAGCCCAGAATGTGGCAAGTTTATGTCACCGTGGCAAAGTGAGACCATACTCTGAACTCGATTCTCAATGCTACTGCAGAGGCTGTCATGTACTCCCTAACGGCCCTTATAGCCAAAATTCCTCACTATACTTATAAATTGACCAACAACAGTACTTCACGGACAAAACAAGCACCAACAAGTCTCAACGTCAGCAGCACATAAAACTCACACTGACAAACAATAACACAGTCTTACCTCACAGTATTATCTCAATATCACTTCTAGAAAGAACATCTAAGGGGCATATTATCAAGCACAGCGTTAAAATTGTCGCCGCTTTAGCGGTGGAAAACTGCTGCTAAAGCGGCGATAATGGCCTTGATAATATGCCGCAGAGAATTCCAATAGAAGCCGATGTTGACACCAGAACATGGGCTTCTATGGGAATTCTCACGGGCATATTATCCAGCCCATTATCGCCGCTTTAGCAGCAGTTTTCTGGCGATAATTTTAACACAGTTTCTTGATAATATTCCCTTAAATTATTTCTTCAAACATTGACTAGTAATATTAATAGCACCTATAATATGATTTGTGAGTGAATCTGCTCTTTTTTGTTTTTTTGCAGTTTTATATAGCGCAACCTCGACTCAAAGGTGTTGGAACGCGTTACATGAGCACCAGTTACATTACACAAAGACACATTTATTATGTTAGGCACAGGGAGATTAAGTGATTTGCTCAGAATCACAGGATGGTGAGACGACGCCCAGACCAGAACTTTGTTCCCCAGTTCCAAAATAGGCAGCGCTGGCTGTTATGCCACATCCTCTCCCCTAATCTGGGGGAGAAGCCTGGAGAGTGGATGTTCAATTGCTAGAGTGCCTTGCAAACGATGTGAAGACCCACAAACTTGCAAGTTTGCAGGCATTCATAAAGGTACATTTAAAGTTGATTTATTCTTGTTGAGGGAAAAGTAAATTGCTTTCACAAGGACGCAGTGCAGTGGAAATAATCTCAACATTCATGAGGTGTAGGAGAAGGGTATTGTCTAAGGGAAAACCAGTTAGAAAAAGTTATGTGTGAACCCTATTTTCTTATATGTTAACAAATGGGTAACTGTGCACAATGACAAATGTGTGTGTATTCCTGGAAAGCTACTGTAATAATAATCAGTACTTTAAATGGACTGGTAGTTTCAGGGACCGAGTATCTGCACTTCTTTCATTTTCAAGTGAGAGTACCAGCACTTCTCTGCAGCAAGAAGGTACTCTGGAATAGTAAATACCCACACTTTTCCATTTCATGCATCTCTCATCCTGTCCCTGGAGTGCTCTCAGATGTTTTGGCCAATTCAAATTATCCCTGCAACACCATAAACGACACTTACTTACTTGCACCCACTGGGGTGAACCACTCAAGAACTTCATGTACCAGCTTCCCTTGGGGCGACCCGGAGGAGGGGCTAGCGGAGTGTGGTCCATTGCGGTTGTTTATAAAGATGGCTCCCTCGAGCTTTGAGCTGACGAGCTCCTGGACGACGCACCTGCGTGCCTGTGCGGGCACTGAGGCCCTTGACGGTTGCTTGGCGGCCCTCTCTTCCACCCCTAACTATTTTCTCTACTGAGGAGGGAAGTTATCCCGAAACCCGAGCCATGTCTCGGGTGATATTTTAAAACCCGGGACATGTATCGGGTCTAGAGATCATCAGTTCAACAACTACTTACTTGCACCCACTGGGGTGAACCACTCAAGAACTCCATCAGAGATCATCAGTTCAACAAGTACTTACTTGCACCCACTGGGGTGAACCACTCAAGAACTTCATGTACCAGCTTCCCTTGGGGCGACCCGGAGGAGGGGCTAGCGGAGTGCGGTCCATTGCGGTTGTTTATAAAAATGGCTCCCTCGAGCTTTGAGCTGAAGAGCTCCTGGACGACGCACCTGCGTGCCTGTGCGGGCACTGAGGCCCTTGACGGTTGCTTGGCGAACCTCTCTTCCACCCCTAACTATTTTCTCTACTGAGGAGGGAAGTTATCCCGAAACCCGAGCCATGTCTCGGGCGATATTTTAAAACCCGGGACATGTATCGGGTCTAGAGATCATCAGTTCAACAAGTACTTACTTGCACCCACTGGGGTGAACCACTCAAGAACTCCATCAGAGATCATCAGTTCAACAAGTACTTACTTGCACCCACTGGGGTGAACCACTCAAGAACTTCATGTACCAGCTTCGCTTGGGGCGACCCGGAGGAGGGGCTAGCGGAGTGCGGTCCATTGCGGCTGTCCCTGGAGTGCTCTCAGATGTTTTGGCCAATTTCAAATTATCCCTGCAACACCATAAACGACAGGCCAGGCCCAATCTATGGAGGTCAAGTCACATCTCAAAATGCTGCAGGAAAGGTTGGGTAGCGACCTTACTTTATTATGAATTCTCCTTGGTGACTGGCACATCCAGATTACCAGGAAAAGGCCAGGTGGTGCCTTTAAATACAACTTCATAAAATCAAAGTACCACTCGGGATAGGGGTACAGGGAGATTTGTCTAGGTCCAATACATTAACGAGAGAAGGCATTGCATTCAACCAGGCAGATTCGTTCATATGTAGGCCTTGGCATGCCACAAAACATCAAACCATAACAAAACGCCAGCTTTAACAAACGACGCTCCGAAGGTGCAAAAATAGGACATTTGCCAAATTCTGGGGTGGCTGAAAAGAGGTAATGTTTCAATGATCTACGCTTGAAATGCGCTGGCTGCACCCTCGTTGTGGCGAGTCCCCCAGGACTCCACAGGGATTCGTTTTCCATTGCGGTGCATCTTTGAGGACTACACCCAACCAAAACCACCGCGTTAACCTTGCAAAATATCCTCCAGTCAGAGAAATATTTCAAATTCGCCAATATCTACCTAGCAGGCGCGAAACACCCATTGGGCTCAAAGGGCTTCAGCCCTCCCCCCGTCATGTGTGGCAGCCCGGGATGAGACAGCTTCCCGGGCACCCACACAGCCGCACCCGTGCACTTCATAAAGACCATTTGCATGTTAATGAGGCCTCGCTGTTGTTTTACCCCTTCTAAGAGCCCCTGCAGCTCCACTCTGCCTGTTGCTTAAAGATTCAGTCCCCCCCCGACATCAGCTCCACTCTGCCTATTGCTTAAAGATTCAGCCCCACCCCCCGAAATCAGCTCCACTCTGCCTATTGCGTAAAGATTCAGCCCCCCCCGAAATCAGCTCCACTCTGCCTATTGCGTAAAGATTCAGCCCCCCCCCCGAAATCAGCTCCACTCTGCCTATTGCTTAAAGATTCAGCCACCCCCCCCCCCAAAATTTTTTCTTGGCCCCCCCCCCGAAATTTGGCTCTAGTTGCGCCTCTGCTACCTAGTTACCCATGTCTACAGGGAGCACTATCAGCAGAGCCAGTTCATGCTCTTCACGCCCACAAACGTTTTGTAGTAGAAAAGTCAGACGCCTGCCTGCATCCCATATACGAAAAAAAGTGACGCTTGTATCAGGATGTGACACGCAAATAAATGCAAGCTATGAATTAGTTTCATTACACTGAATGTATGAAAAATTAACTTATCTGGATTGCCTGAAAGGCAGGAATCGAATAGGAAACTGTCGTGATTCGGTTAAAAAATATTTTTTAAATTGACTGGGAAGAAATGTGTGCATTTGTAAGCATTTGAAACTTTATGTACATTTTAGCACAAACCTGAGAATTCGAAAAAGAAGTAGATAGCAGAGAGGTATACAAAAAAGAGGCATGAAAAGAATGAACAATTAGGCCTACCATGCTCTGACTCGACTGGTGCTGTTGCTGTTCAAACTGTTGTAACTACGGTTTACTCCTCAAGGCTCGCCAACGTCGTCCAGGTCGTGCTCTCAGACTGTGCGGGTATGCTGGGGCGTGGCAAAGCAACAAATGCGCGCGCAATCCGAAAAAATCTGCGCACGCTGCCTGCTGCCATGCACAGCCCCAACCCCCGCAGAAGATCAAAATCCAGCCCTACCCAACTGTGTCCCGCCCACTGGGCCGGTGTTACCTCCGGCAATACTGAGCCGCGGCCGACAGTACCAATGTATCAACAACATTTAGATCGAGATGTTTTTCTTTTTGGCATCTTTTATATAGCGCGAACTCGACCCAAAGGTATTGGAGCGCTGTACATGAGCGCCATATTTACATTACACACTCAGGCACGGGGAGATTAAGCGATTCGCGCAATAAACAGACCACACCGTGTCTTTAGCGTAAAAGGCCATTTATTAGGACCAGGCTGCACAACATTAAACAATAACCAAACATTATCTGAATAAACTTTCCCACAACACTCTGCCATCCTTCACTCCTTTCACCCACTCCACACTCCCCTTTTGTACCACTCCATGCCCCTTCCGTTCCTCACCATTCCACAAACCTCCTTGCATCCTCCCGGCTCTCCTCGGCCATTTCACTCACGCCTCCAATACCCCCACCTCATTCACTCTTCTTCCCCCGAGGGATGGGTGTGCCCGCTAATGACTCCCCCCACCCCTCCAAAGTACCGCCACCCCCGCAGCCTGTCCTAAACTGGCACGCTTTAGCCAACCCCGAACCCCAACCCCCAACTGCAGGGTGGGTGGGTGGGTGGCCTTTGCTAAAACCCCCCGATGGTGCCGAGCGCACGAAGAGGAAGTCGCCTTCCTCCCCTGCGCTCATATACCCACCCCCTAACTCCACCCCTTGACCCTACCTGGTCCTACCCTCGCGCGAATGACCCCGGGGGTAGACTAGTCTGCGACTCTGCTTCCCCCGGGGCCCGGCATAGCCCAGAATCACCTGATGTGGACGCTTCGTGACCTCGAGGCTCGAACCCTGGTTTCCGTTTCCTGCACCGAAGTCGGCAGCGCAGCTGAGGGACCAGAAGAACTTGAAGACGTGAAGAACAGAACAGAACTCGAATCAGAGTGAAAAATAAGTTCAACATCAACACAACAGTACGTAACATAACAGTAGCACTTACGGTAGAGCAGCACTCACTCGGTGCCGCTAATTACTATTAAATCATTTACGTGCACTGAATGCGGATAGACCCGGCCCTGATAATTAAGTGCCGGTGCTAAGCACCGGAAAGCACCGGCACAAATTAAGCCCTGGGCACCACACAAATGCAATCGCTTGCAATTTAATGTGGAGACGACAATGCAGAGCGTGGTGGAAGCCTGCAGAAGGGCGACCAATTCAATGGTCTCTCCCCATTTGAACTCATGCGTTGCTCAAAACATGTTACACTTATGCCAATGGTGAACACATCATAAGTGTCCCCAAAGAATATAAATAAAATCAAAAGAGCAGGCAACATGTTGGAAAATATAACTCCAGAAAGAGAACCACACGTATACCAATAGACATAGGGTTTCTTGTGAGGGTGATATAAAATGTCAAGGTACATATGGTCAAGAACAAAACGAACATGGCCCAGCCAGAAGGGTACATGTATGTCATGGGTCTCGGCTGGACTTAGAAAAAGAAGAAGAGTGGAACCCATCCAAGGTGGCATTTTACAAGAAGAAAGAAGTGATGCCCACAATGATGACAGGGAAGAAAGGGACACAAACCTTTCACATGGTAGCATTTAACTCGTGGAATTGGACAACTGAAGGAAAGAGCGATGTGTTGAGACACTTTCAAATGAACCCCTTAAGGAGGAAGAAAGTGAAGGGACGGTGGAAGGACTATTGACTCTTTGTATGTTATACCTCAGTTAAACTGCATCTCTCCATTTTGTGAAAGAGAAGCACGTGTAGGGATGTTGATCACATTCTGCCTGACTGCCCTCAAGTCCCTGTCATGAACATTTGATTGAGCGTGGAATCTTCATGGGCAGGCTCATTTTCAAAGGAACTGAGAAAGGTTCTCGACATTTTGACTCCTGTTTGTTGCACCTATCTCTTTGTTTGCTTTTATTTTAATAAAGTTGTCATAACCTCACCTGACGGATGTGTGGCATGTCGCTTCAATGTATTTATTTGTTTGTTTTCTCTTTAGCGCCATCGTGATCCACAACAGGATGGAAGCATGATTTACATACATGTAAAGGAAGAGCATTTGGAGAATGATACATGCATAGGTAGCTTAGGTATGCTTAATGATGTAGTCGCCGGAAAAAAACATTAGGAATCAGAGCATAAACATGCAAAAGAGGGCATCTTGGATAGGCAGGTAGGGTTCGAGGTGGAGAAGGGTATATGTACAATAGGACAGCTTCTCATCAGAGAGTGAGTGTGTGCAAGGGTTACATCCAATTGCAGTTGTCTAGATTAGTAGGTATCCGTCCTAATCTGTAAGGGCGTCATCTGTATATGGCCTCATTATAAGCACCCTGGTGCCATCCCTGTTAACTCTGCCCCCCAGTCCCCACCCCCGCAGCCGACACTACCCCTTCAAAGTTACCGGTCCCAGGGGCACTCTGAGGGTCTCCTCCGTAAGAAGCAACTATTGAGGGAATTAGGAAGGTATGCTTCGCGTGTTTGTTTAATCAATAAGTACTCTCTAGACTTCTTTTGAATGCAGCGAAGGAGCGCTCTTGGCTGATGGCCATGGAAATATTGTTACCGTTTTTCTGGGCATTTTTTAAAAGACTTATGTAAAGGATGCTTTTTGGAAAGTAATGTAGGGGGCTTCCAAGTAGCTGGCAGGACGATTCTTGAGGTAACAGTGGTGCTGAGAAAAGTGGTATTTGGAGGCCACAAATTTGTATTATTGCGATGCCGACTCTGCCTTTTATCTTTATGACGATCCTGAAAACAGTTTTAATTTCGGCAAGGGTAACAGAAAAAGAAGAAATGCAATTCAAAGCGCTATATATAAAAATGTTTTAATTATTCTAATTAGAAAGTCTATTTACTACAGAGTATTATTTCGCTACGGGAATACTGAGTGTGATAGACAGAGGTGTTCAATCTGAGGGTTTATACATAAGGCTGCATTGTTGCCAAGGTTTGTCTAGGTGGTCAAGTGAGTGACTGACCAACGGTGAAACCTTCCCTCTCACAGAAGCGCTGTCATCTGTAAAGATATAACACCAGGAACAGCTTCAAGTTGAAAGGTATTTATTAATTGAAAGGACGGCACACCATAACAGTAGCACAACACAATCCTGTCTTCCTTACAATCTAATGGAATGGGTCATATTCACCTGTGGACACAAAATGGCGTCTCAGGGAGGGAGACCTTCAACCATGGGGCTTGGGGGATGGTGTGTGAATGCTGCGGATGCCTGCATAGGTGTGGCGAATTCACCCCCAGACCAGACGTCTGCAGAAAGGCCCAGTGAGTGAGAGGACAAGGGTACAATGAAGAATCGGTGCACCAAACCCACATTACCCACTGCACACAGGGAGGCAATAGAGCACATCAAGAGATACATGTGATAAAGTCAGACATGGGTGGGAGACATTTTAGTAACAGGTGACGGGGCTCAGATGTTTTCAAACATGAAGACGTTTTTGCAAAGCAATCAGGATTGAGGACACTATAGCAAAGAAATATGATGCAGGATGAAATACCAGGTGATTTTCTTAAGTTATATAGCGCTACGGTGGTTTAATATTGTGTGTGTTATTTGTGCTACTAGTGAGCAGAGTGCATAGAGTTCACAGAAGGACCTAAAGAAAAGCCTATAAAAACTCCTGTCACATGAATCCTACCAGTCGTGACCTTTGAACTGTTCAGGTGTGTTCTATTTGGTCATTTGAAATCCTTCAGGTGTCTAATGTCATCCCACCTGCCTTTTGATGTCTCACTCAGCAGCATTTGTCTTTCTCTCTATAGGCCTCTCTGTCAGAACATGAAATCCCTTTAAAGGTAACCTTTTGACAGATTCTAACCTAGCCCGAGGGACCTCAGAGTGTGTGTAAAGCAATCTGTCGAGAATGAAAAAGAGGCGAGAGAGTTACCTGCAGTAAATCTTCTGCGGTGCTATCAATGGGTACCAAATATGTCTTTGTTTTCTTTTTTTTAAATGCACATGCATGTACATGCATTATTTCTTATATCTACTTTTATGCAAATAATAGTGATGTTTAATCCAAATAGAATATTGGTTTATTTACATTTTGCACTAGACAGAGCCAACATTGTAGGAAAAAGTGGCAAACGTATACTTCCAATTTTTTCTGGCACTTTTTACAATGACTTACTCCCTCATTCTTCCTGAAACCTACAACAGTGAGTGAAACTACAGTAAGGAAAAAAAAAATAGGCGCGCTAGCATTGTGAAACGAGCCATGTAAACATTTTCTTAATATGAAACTACAAAAAAATAAGCACACCTTGTTTGTTGCACAGAGGCACACGGAGGCACAGTATCCTTATGGGATATTTGCATCACCAACATCACAAAAGCAAGGCACGCACTTCACGACAACACCTCAGCTGCTTACTCGGGACAGTTGATCCAGAGTAAGAATTGTGATTCTGGGGAGGGTAAGAGCATGAACGTGACTTGGGGATGCATTTCTCCAGAAACTCCATATCTGAAAGTCCATATCTGAACATTCATGAGTCTTTAAAGGTACACCACGTGAAAAGGAAACAGTTTAAAAGTTATGGGCTTTGAACTATAATACAATCGTGAAGGTTAAGAAACAAGGGCCAAAAGTAACAGTGCGTGGAAAATGGAAGCTTTGGTTGTTGTCGGGTGCAAGTTAGGATTCATAGGTTTAATACAAGATACTCATTGGGAGCGATCAATGTATAGTTATTTAGTAACGTAGAAACATATCCATAAAATATTACATTCTCACATGTGAATGTCTTCACACAGCCTACGTGCTGCTTCTTAGTTACTCATTACTGCTTGTTGCACCAACCAAAATTGTACGAGTAATTGTTATGTGCATATTTAGTTAACCTATATCATCATAGTTGCCCTGTGCAAGATGCCAGAACACTTTACACCAAGGAGCGATAACTCAATTTAATTCAATTCAAAATTACTTTGACAAACTCATAAACAAAGAATCGTGCACAACAGGACCAGGTATATCAGTGGATGGAAGAGGTTTAACTAGTTTAATGTTTATTAAAATGACAACATTGTAAAATAATAATGCCACTGAATGTGCAGCTTTTCGTGACATAATTTGCCTTTTTTGTGCATGTCCGACTCCATTTGAGGGGCCATAGGGCGAGCTAGAGCTACTGGTCCACACGAGGGTTGTTTGATGTCTCCTGACTGTGGTGTCCTGGGGCCGGTCCTACTATCACTCTGCACAGTTTTTCTGCAATTTACTTTCAGGTTAGCAGGGTGAACAGTCAAAGGCCTAAGTGAGAGGTAGTGTGAGAGGTGGAGACTCAGAACTCAGTCTGACAATAGAGACAATAATTCAGTGTCCAGTTCAATGCTTTTCTTTCAGTAGAAAGAGGAGTACTTTATTTACACCAAAGCAGTATGCTACAAACAGGAAATGTTAATAACCCCGGGGTTGTGTACTAAGGGTACCACACGGGCTACCGATGCAGGAATCAGAAGACTAGATTAAAGCTCGTGTGCAGGCTCACTATAGGTGCAGATCAGCACCTCCCCAGGCTTATGTGACCATTAGGCCAGTCTGTATTTCCTTTACTAAATAGTTCTCTTCAAGTGGGGTTATTGTTAAAGCATTGATCTCACATAAATTTGAAGTAAATCTCAAAGTCAATGTTCACTTCAGGCAACTGAAATGTCTGGTGCTTCTTAGGCTTGAGAATAGGAATGTGAGCCACAGCCTCACCTACAAGTAGATGTGCTTGCAGGTCCAGAAACCCGACCAGGTGACTTGCTTTCTTCTTTACGTGTACTACCTGGTACAGTGGCAGAAGCTTTGTGGAAGTCAGCTCCAATCATACTAGTCCCTGCACTCCCAGAAGTTACCTTCTGTCCTCTGGTGCATGTCCCGTTCTTGGTGCGTAGAAGGCAGAGTCAGCACAAGCCTGTGGTCCTCCTCAGTGGGCCTTCATTGGCGCCAGCATGCTAAGCGGGGACTGGGAGGGTGGTGGTGGTGGGGTGATCTAGTTTGGCTCACATCGCTTAAATGCAGAAACACTCAGGGAGGCACATAGACCTTCAGACACACTCAGGTCAACTACGGATACTCTCCTGCAAATAATCTGCTCTTTTGGGTTTCCCCACTTCTGGGCTCTCCTTTGTTGGACAGAAAGCCCCTTTAAGGTCAGAGATGCACCTCCCCCTCTCAACAGGTCAGGTAAACTTCCAGGTCACAGACAGACCCACAGCTCTTACAGCAAGATGAACAAACTAATATTCTTTGGGAAAGTATGCAAACATCCACCAAGTTATGACCTTGAGAGTTTTCCATACCTTCATAATGCCTACGCACACCCCATATCTCTGATAATAAACATGTTTCGCCTCCTACCTTTACCTTTATTACTGCAGAATATACACTGTTGTAGTAGTTTTTGTTTGCTACTAAGTTCCCTCTGCAGGTGTAAACATCACCAGATCCCCATTCAATAATTCCTTGTCTGTGCTCTGTGTTTAACTTGTGTACTACTAGCTTATTTTTATGTGTAAAGCTTCACACTGCACTACGACCATTTCCCAGACAAGTAAATAACTCGGGGTGCTTTCTCAATTTAACATCATTATGCTTACTGATCTCAAAAGGATGCAATGTTGAGCTGGCCTTGCCAGGATTCCAAATTTTGGGTTACAGAACAAACATTTGACTTACTAAGTCATATAAGCAGCTGTGAGAAATTGGATTATTGGTTGAGGAGGGTGAAACCCTACTCAGGCAAAAACACAATCCTTGTCAGGGTGAAACACAAAAAGCCACTATATTAGCATGTGCTTAACTTTATGGTTGCATGGCACAAAGCAGTGAGGCTTAAATTAGAGGCAATGTGTAAAGTAATCATGTAGCACACAACCAGTAACAAAGTGAAAACACAACACAACGAAAATATTGCACTAATTTAGAAAAATAGAGTAAAATATAAACAGTTATTTAACACAAAAACCTCAAAAATGCAAACATATTTCCTATGCAGTTTCAAAGATTTAAGGTAAGTAAAGTAGCTAAAAAGACAAAGCACCACTTGCAGTTATCTGCACTTGAAACACAGTATGGGGGTCCAGATTTTTCTAATATGCACTTGAAATTGTCTTTCACTACAACTTAATTGTATTGAACCATATTCATGCGTGTTGTACAAGGATACCCCATTGTTCGTGGGCCACCCCCCATACTGTGTTCCAAGAGCATCTGTTGTTGATGTAACGCTTTGGCTCTCCAATTGAAGGACTGGTTGAACACTGATTACCACATGCTTTAATTTGTCTTTTGTATATCTTTCAATTTGTGTTTGTTAATTTTTTATAGAGCACAATGTCCCTTTAGAATTTTCACATCTGAAAAGCAATAGTTGGTATCACTCCCTTCTTTGTAATGAGATTGAAGCTTTGAAAAGTGTTATAATCATGTGTTAAAAAGAACTAGAGGTCATGTTTATTGAATAAGATGATATTTACACAAAAGTAAAAATGTGTTCAAAATCAAGCAGCCACCTAGTGTTGTTACATGTTCATATTTACTGAGGTCCAAGGTGGTTGTTGTCAAGGGCCTGACCCCCCTTAGTTTACTTAAATTCCTAAAAGTAACATTTTCAGAATTTTGACTTAAAATCCCACTTTACCATTAAAGAGGATTTTAAATTATAATTCATTAGAGACCAAACGTGACGTTTTCGACCTGTTTCAAATCAAATGTTATCACTTATTAACTATAATAAGGAACCCAATATTATCAATGGGAGAGGTAGGCCTTGCAGTAGTGAAAAACAAATGTAATAGTTTTCACTACAAGGACTTGTGAAACTTAAAAGTACAAGTCCAACTTTTTAAATACACTGTGTCCTGCCATATGTCTGGGCAACTGTGGTGGTGAAGTGAGCTAAAGAATGATGATGGATTCGACCCTTATCTGTGACTGGGGGTGAGTGTCTGAAAAGTTTCAGCACTCTGTCCATCATCTCCTTATGTTTTCTTTGTTTGCCCTAAGTTGGCAGGGTATGCCCAGACGAGAGTCCCTTGCTCACTTTGCCACTGGATTCAAGCTAGCCTGGCTGATGAAGGGTGTTACCCAGAAACCGGTCCCAGGATGCTTGTTTCAAGTTCAGGGAAGACCTGGCTTGGCAGTTCGGGCTGGACTGTTCCAATGAGGCACAAGGTCAAGACTGATTTGCATATAGCTGGGTCTGAACTGAGGTGGGAAGTGAGCAAAGAATGATAATGTATTCAACCCACACCTGTGACTTGGGGAGAGTGTCTGAAAAGTTTCAGCGCTCCGTCCATCATCTCCTTGTGTTTGCTAAAGTATTTATGTAGCAGACAACCAGTAACAAAGTGAAAACACAACACAACGAAAATAACGCACTAATTTAGAAAAATAGAGTAAAATAAAATCAATTATTGAACACCAAAACCTAAAAAATGCAATCAGTGGAACCGGAAATATGCAATTTCAAAGATTTAAGGTAAGTAAAGCAGCTAAAAACTGATCAAGAGAGCCCTGGTGAAAGTCACAAGTTCAGGCCAGATACAAAGACCAGGTTAGTCCCACTGGAAGAGTTATCTACTCACAGCCCAGCACGAAGAGTACAGATTGCGATGGAGGAGGCAGCGGGGAGCAGGACGAGAGTTTCACGTGGCCATTGCTGTATCACGAGGAGAAGGTAGTGCCTTGCGGACGTTCATCACTGAAGCACAACTATCCTGTTGGGCATTGTGGACAATCGTTGCTGTAGCTTCGCATTGGCAGTCACTGTGAGCTGTTGATGTTCTAGTGTGACGTGCAGATCTCATGTTGCCCATCAGTCAATGGCGGTCGCTGCAGTACAAAGAGTTGGGTCTCCACAGAGCTTTACGTTGGTGGTCGTCACAGGTGACTAGATCATGTCGCGAACAGGCCTGTTCACGATCATAAAAAGCCCAAATCTATAGGATTTCTCCTTTTCTTCCAGGAGGGGCTCAACCGATGACAAACCAAGGGTCCAGGACATGGGAGGCACCTATTAGGGATCAGGAACCCCCTTCAGAAGAGGCCACAGGGCTCAGGCAGGTCCAGTTGCAGGTCCAGTTGCAGGTCCAGTGCAGTACGTCAGCTGGGCACTTGCAGGGGGGGGCTAGAGAGCTTGTTTTGTTCCTGCAGCTCAGAACATGCGGTCAGTCAGCTGACCTTTGGCTTGGAATTATTTCAGCCTGGAATGAAGGGAGCAGGTCCAGCCTTCCTTCTCAAAAAGATGGCCAGGCCTCAAGCAGCATGCAGTCTTCTGGTAGCAGGGCAGTACTTCTTCTGTAGTATCCACAGATCCAGGAAATGTACTGAGGAGTGGGTCTGAGGGTCTTACCTTTATACCTGGTACCTGCTTTAATGTGCAAGAAAGTTCTAGACTTCCCCCACATCTGGTTCTGGAATTTCCTTTCTTCTCCTGTCGTGACCCCAAGGAGTCTGGTGTGATAATAGACTTGTGTGAAGTTCTTTTGTGAGTGTACTGTGGCAGTGCCTTTGAAGTGCAACAATACTGTCCACACCCAGTCCCGCCTTTGTGATACTGTCTCGGAGGAATAAGCAAAGGTCAACTGTCAGCTTCACATAATCATGTGACCCAGGATACAGGAAGCAGGCACCAAATAGTTAGGACAAGAAAATGTCAAATTCCTAAAAGTGGCATTTTTAGAATTGTGACTTTACCATTAAAGAGGATTTTAAATTAGAATTAATTAGAGACCAAACTTGACTTTTTTTACCTGTTTCCAATCAAACGTTATCACTTATTAACTATAATAAGGTAACCCAATGTTATCCATGTGAGAGTTAGGCCTTTCAGTAGTGAAAGACAAATAGGACTTGTGAAACTTAAAAGTACACGTCCATCTTTTAAAATACACTGTGTCCTGCCCTATGGGATGTTTAAGACCTATTGTAGAGGGAGACATATGTATTGAAAAGGAAGGTTTATTTCTAACACGTTCTTTATTTTGCCAGGTTGAGATAGCAGTTTAAAACTGTACACAGGCTGCAAATATCAGGCCCTGGACACGTTTGAAGGGTCTACTTAGGTGGGTGGCACAATGAGTGCTGCAGGCCTGCTATTAGCATTTAAATTACAGGCTCTGGCTACATGTGGTACCACTTAACTAAGGACTTATAAGTAAATTAAATGTGCTGATTGGGTGTAAGCCAATTTTACTATGTTTAAAGGATGAGCATGAGCTCTTTAGCACTGGTTAACAGTGGCAAAGAGTCCTAAGGCCAACAAAAACGAATTCAGCAAAAGAAAGGAAGGGATGGAAAAACATTTGAGGGGAGACCACGCCAACGATATCACGTCAAACAGCATTTCTGCAAAATAAGTTAAGAATTGTGCCCTGTGCATTTTCTGAAGTTATATAAAGGGTAACTGAGAGGCGTGCCACTGAAACTTATGATCACAATTAGAGGAAGGCGGGGCCAGCATCGGCCCTGCCGCCATTATGGTGGTCGGCCGTGCCCCCCGGAATCGTGCCCCAATCATGGTCCCCGCCGGCGCTGGTGGACATGCCCCGGAAGTGATTGAATCACTTCCGGGTCATGGGAGGCTCCCCCGCGCCCCGGAAGTGATCTGATCACTTCCGGGGGCGTGGGCGACCCTCGGGGTCCTTTAAAGCCAGGGGGAGCACAAGAGACGATCTCTTTCTCCCCTCGGCAGCACATCCGTTGCATGTGCCACCCCTCCCTCGGGAGGATCTTTAATCGTTTTTTCCTTCTTGTGTTTGCAGGTTTTGTGCGTTCCTGCTCCTGAATCGCGACGTCGACGGGCCGACTTCAGCTGGAGGTTTTCCCTTGGTTACGCTGCGGGCATCGAGGCAGGAGTTGTGGAGTGCGGATCGTGCTGCTTTTCAACCGAGCAGACTCGTGGTGGGGGACGCGGGCAGTGCTGCGCGTTTCGAGATCTCCGTTGACGGAGGTAAGGTGTCGGGAGCTTGGGCGGTGTTCGTGCGGCCTTCGAGGGTTGACGCGTGTGGCCGTTTGCAGGATTTCAGGGCGGGTAGCGTTGTCGGCCCCCGGAGGCTGCCCCGAGCCACTCTCAGCTTCTCGGCCCAGGCTAGGAACACCGCGGGTTTTGGGGAGATTGCGAAGCGTTTGTGCAGCCTTCGGGCAGGGCGTTTCTAACGCGGGGTTTTTCGTGAGAAGTAGGGCGAAACGGTCTCAGGGGACAGCGCGTCTGCGGAATTTTGGAAGCATTTGGTGCCAGCCCGTGGAGCAGATCGCGTACAACGTGGGTTTTGTTTAGAGGCTGCAGGGAGATAACACGGTCATCAGGGGGCCTCGCGTGGGGAAACAATATTTTACCAGCATTGTTGCCCGTCCATCGGGTTGATTCGCATCTTGTTTTCACAGCTGCTAGGACACGAAGTGTGTCATCAGGTCGCCTAATATTTTGTTAACACAAGGGGCACTGTTCCTGTTTGCGGGCGGCAAAAGTCACTCACGCATGAGGGTGCAATTAGTCACCCGTGCAATGAAAAAAAGGGGTGAAGGGATAGAAAAAAGAAATTAAAGGTATCCTAGGTAAAAATGGGGGCCCATTCATGAAGTGGAACAACCACTTGTACTCTGTTGCCCTCACACACCCCAAGGGGTGTCATGCTTCATCATCGGGCTGTTGCTCCTCGTGGGGGCGGCGCTGCAATTCCCCACGGGTCCCCCGAAGGGTCTCTTTTTCGGAGATCTTTTTAGGCCTGCCGGATGGTGCATGTGGGTGTGTGGGGTATGGGTCCAATTGAGGGTGAAAGTGGTGCGTGCAAAATGGTGCGATATTTAATAAAGGGTAAACATGCAGCGAATGTATGGATAGTAAACCCTTGGCAGATTGCCTGCCGATTAAAAAACTTGCCCCGGAAACACACTATGTCCGGGTGTCAAAAGGTCATAGGTCGACATGTTTCGCGCCTGTGTCGCCTTAAGGGTCGTTGGCGCTTCTTCAGGACCAGAGCAATGATATATAAAGTGCACGTGATAGAAATTCCAAAACCCTCTAAATCAAAAAAAGGGGCGGGGCAGTAACCTGATTACCATTAGTACGGTTACGGCTGCATGGTGCAAGAATGCTCCTGATAAAAACTTCATAATGTTATGAGGGTACCTACGCCGGCAAGAGCAGGGAATGCCCGCAATATTACTGGGTGTTTCTCCGGGGGGCTGCCTCCTCTACACCTACCCCTTCCAAGTCACTGCCGGGAGTGAAACAGTGGCCGCGGAACTTGGTGCTGCGACCCCCAGCGTAGAAATGTAAAAAATGTTTTGATTTAATCTTTCTAGATTAATAAACTAGAGATAGAGTAACTAATTGTGCTCTATCTAAAAGTAATTTGCATATTTATTCCTGTATAACTTTTTCTGTTTATATATAACTGTTTCACTCCAGGCAGTGACTTGGAAGGGGTAGGTGTAGAGGAGGCAGCCCCCCGGAGAAACACCCAGTAATATTGCGGGCATTCCCTGCTCTTGCCGGCGGAGGTACCCTCATAACATTATGAGGTTTTTATCAGGAGCATTCGTGCACCATGCAGCCGTAACCGTACTAATGGTAATCAGGTTACTGCCCCGCCCCTTTTTTTGATTTAGAGGGCTTTGGAATTTCTATCACGTGCACTTTATATATCATTGCTCTGGCCCTGAAGAAGCGCCAACGACCCTTAAGGCGACACAGGCGCGAAACATGTCGACCTATGACCTTTTGACACCCGGACATAGTGTGTTTCCGGGGCAAGTTTTTTAATCGGCAGGCAATCTGCCAAGGGTTTACTATCCATACATTCGCTGCATGTTTACCCTTTATTAAATATCGCACCATTTTGCACGCACCACTTTCACCCTCAATTGGACCCATACCCCACACACCCACATGCACCATCAGGCAGGCCTAAAAAGATCTCCGAAAAAGAGACCCTTCAGGGGACCCGTGGGGAATTGCAGCACCGGCCCCACGAGGATCAACAGCCCGATGATGAAGCATGACACCCCTTGGGGTGTGTGAGGGCAACAGAGTACAAGTGGTTGTTCCACTTCATGAATGGGCCCCCATTTTTACCTAGGATACCTTTAATTTCTTTTTTCTATCCCTTCACCCCTTTTTTTCATTGCACGGGTGACTAATTGCACCCTCATGCGTGAGTGACTTTTGCACCCCGCAAACAGGAACAGTGCCCCTTGTGTTAACGAAACTTAAGCATTTGGAGCATGGACACTGGACCTTTATTAGCTCCTTGGCCCCCCCCTCTTTTGATACGCCTAATATTTTGCACAGCAGAAACATTTATTAATCACTTTGTTCTTGTATTGCATAACAGGAAGGCGGGGTCTGTATCGAAGTTTGGTTAAAGACACTACGCGGATCGTGTAAAAGCTGCTCCAAGTGCTTACAGGTGCCTTCTCATCGGTGTGACGCGGCAGTGACCAGCAGCGGTGCACAAGGACGCGGGGACCAGCGCAGAGGGTGCCTGAGGACACGGAGAAGGGTCTGCATCCCGGCGCTGCTGGGAGCCAAGCGGGTTGGAGCCTATTGCCCACCTGCCTTGCTGGGCTAGCCAGTAGTGAGGCTCCGGTAGCGTGGGTGAAGTGGCCGGCGTGTTTCCTCCATCAACACATTGGTAAAAGTGGTACAGGTAGCAGGGTAGTCATGCCCCCTAAGGCTAAGCGTGGCGAGCGGCGCCCTGGGTATAGCGACTGTCTTAGACGCGCTCATGAGAAAGATTGGGGAAATGGATAGTACCATGGCGCAGCTGGCAGAGAGGCTGGATGCGCAGGAAGGGCCATCTGGGAGGTCGCGCAGGGACGCTTTACCACCAAGGGAGGCTTTTCGCCCCTTGCCAAGGAAGAGTAGGGCAAAGAAAGGCCCGCAGGTGGTCCCAGGGAATGGTAGGGCCCCAATTTTGCCTATACTTCCCGCATTCCCTAATGCACCGGGGGGCGAGCCTTCTCCGGTCAACCCAGTGGGGGGGTCTGTTCCTTTGCTCCCCGCGACACCCGTGATCCCGCCACCAGCACCTGCGCACCCTATCCCTACCCCCGTGCCAGCGGTGCCAGTACCAGCAGTTCCAGTGCCAGCGGTGCCTGATCCTTCTTTACCTGTTCCCCCAACACCTGCAAATCCTACCCCCGCACCAGCACTGCCAGTGCCAGCGGTGCCTGCACTTTCGGTACCTCTTCCCCCCGCATCCGGGGGGGTGCCAACACTTCCTCCCGATTTTGTTTCCAGTCTAGCAGCTGTGCCTCCCTGGCTGGGGGGCATGGGTTTGAACGTGAGTGCGGCGGGTGTTGTCGGGGCGGACGCATTGGAAAGGGCGAAGCAGCTTATCAATCTAGCCAAGCCTAAGGACGTGCCGGCGGTCGGGCCCCCAAGGAAACCCCGGGACCTTCGCAGGGTAAGCCACAGACGTTGCCAATGTTGGGCATGGGTGAGGCACGCACGTCCCACGAATCTCTCTCACGCCACCTGTCGCAGGAGGTTAAGGAGAGAATTTGGAAAGGGACATATATCGATATTTTTTCACTTTTGATAGATGAGGTTGAGAGGGAAGAAATGAAGAGGAAGAAGGATTATATGCCTGCGCGTGAGTGGGCGAATGAAATGTTGAAATACAGGGTTGAGGAGAACATTAGGCATTGGATGCTGGCCTACAACATTTACATGGCAGTGGTGACAGAGCGTTTCCCTGAGGAGGCACCTGCGATGGCTTGCTATATGTCTAGGATCAGCACGGCGCAGGCGACAAAAGGGGGCTCGGGGTGGTTGGAGTATGACAAGAAGTTTAGGCGCATCAGGGCATCTGATCCTACGTTAAAGTGGAATCAGGTGGAGGGAATCTCATGGTTGGATCATGTGGGCGGCCTTTCAACTGAGGCTGCCAGTGACCCGCCCAAACCCCAGCCCTTTCGTGCGTTCCCCCCAGCTGCGCAGGGCGGGGGGGCGGAAAGAAGGGATGTTGCTGGGATTACAACAGGCGCTCCTGCGTTAGGGCACCAGGGACATGCAGATTTAGACATGCGTGCAGTTTCTGTGGCAACTCAGGGCATGGTGAGGCAAAGTGCCTTAAAAAACAGAAGGATAGGGGGGGGAAGAAACCAGATGGAAGGGGTTTCCACCAGAGCTAGGACACCCATCCTCCTCCAAGCCATGATGCCCTGGTTGAATAGATTCAAGTGCGCGACTTCAGCAAAAACTTTAATTGGGGGTTTCAGAGACGGTTTTAGAATTCCCGTGGAGAATTTTGTGGGTCCCTCGTTCTGCAAGAATCAAGTATCGGTCACCCAGAATGCTGGGGTGGCAGCAGCCAAGATCGGCAAAGAATGTAGATTGGGTAGAGTGGCAGGTCCCTTTGACAAAATACCTGCGCACAACTTTGTTTGTTCTCCCCTGGGGGTAGTCCCAAAAAAGGAACCTGGGGAGTTTAGGCTGATTCACAACTTGTCAGCGCCAAGAGGGCAGTCTGTGAATGACTCCATTGATGATGTTTGCTGCTCTGTGCGTTATGCATCTATTGATCAGGCTATTGAAATGTTGAGGGGTTTGGGTCCGGGGGCGATGATGGCAAAATCAGACATAGAGTCTGCCTTCAGGCTACTACCCGTCCACCCGAGCGATTTTCACCTCCTGGGATTCCAATTTGAGGGCAAGTTTTTCATGGACATGTGCATGCCAATGGGGTGTTCGGTGTCGTGCGCCTACTTTGAAATGTTTAGTACGTTTTTGGAGTGGGTTTTCAGACAAGTGACAGGGCATAGGCATGTGCTGCACTTCCTAGATGACTTTCTCCTCTTGGGGCCACCGGGGGGCGCGGGGTGTGGGCAGGCACTGGAGCGGTTCTGTGCATTGATGGCGAGCTTTGGGGTACCCCTGGTGCAGGGAAAGACCGTGGGCCCTCACCCGGTTATAGAATTCTTAGGGATCGAGCTGGACTCAGTCGCGGGGTGCTCACGGCTTCCCGCCGACAAGGTGACTAAGTTCGGGGAGACGCTGAGGCAATGTCTGGAAGCTAAAAGAGTGACGTTGCATCAGCTACAACAGCTGGTGGGGCAGTTAAATTTTGCATTACGCATTGTACCAATGGCACGCCCCTTTTCAAGGTCCATTGCACAGGCAATGTCAGGCCTCAAGCAGAAACACCACCACACCAGATTGAGCAGCGAGGTCAAGCAGGATATGCGGATTTGGCTAGCATTCCTGCGGGACTTCAATGGCTCGGTCCTGTGGCCCGGCCCAGTCACTTCTTGCGCGGAGTTGGGCTTAATGACGGACTCCGCGGGCAGTGAGGGGTTTGGCGCCATTCTGGGCATTCAGTGGGTGGCGCAGCATTGGCCAGCATGGTGGGTGGACAATGGACTCACAGCTAACATTGGTTTTCTGGAACTATTCCCCATTTGGGTGGCGTTGTGGGTCTGGCCGGAGCAGCTACGCAACAAAGCAGTGGTGTTCTGGTCTGATAACATGACAGTGGTGGAGTGTATAAACAACCAGGCAGCAAAATGTAAAATGATCTTGCGTTTGATTAAGGGAATAGTATTGAGATGCCTCCAGTTGAATCTGCAGTTTAGGGCGAAACATGTCCCGGGGGTGTTGAACCATGCTGCTGACGCTCTATCTCGTTTCAAGATGCAGGTTTTCAGAGCTCATCTCCCGGGAGCAGCACCATGCCCAACGCCTTTTCCCGAACAGCTCTGGCAGATTGGTGCCCACACTTACCAGACTTGGTGGCAGCGAGCCTAGCACCAGGAACTAGAAAGGCATACGAAGGGGTGTTTGGGGCATATTGTAATTTCTTAAAAGATCAGGGTGGGACACATTGGGCTGATTCTGCCGGGGTGTGCTGCTTCTTGCAAGCCCTGCGTGACGAATGGAAGTCGGTTGGGGTGGCTAGGAGACACATAGCAGCAATTTCATTCTTTGCACAGATGGGCGGCGGGCGGGACCCTACGCAGTCATTCATAGTGCACAAGGCATTGAAGGGTTGGCAGCGGTTACAGGGGTCTGCGCTGGATACTAGACGCCCTATAGGTTTGAATACCTTGACAGCAGTTATGGCAGCGTTAGATCAGATCTGCGACAACGTCTTTGAATGCTTGTTATTCAGGGCAGCCTTTACTTTGGCTTTCTATGGGGCCTTTAGAATAGGGGAATTAGTGGCTAAGAACAAAAGGGACCTGGGGGGTGGCTTACAGCTGGGTGACGTTCATTTCCATAACGGGGCATTGCAGGTTACAATCCGGCGTTCAAAGACCGATCAGCAGGGAAGAGGTCAGGTAGTGTTTCTCAGACAGGCACCGGGCAATCCCTGCTGCCCGGTTTTTCATGTGGAGGCTTTCCTGCCATACAGACCGAGTGGTAGGGGGGGGGACATTGCTAATACACATGGGGGGGATCCACTGACAAAGTTCCAATTTAGACGGGTTTTAGATAAGACAATAGGCAGGGCGGGTCTGGACCCCGGTAGTTTTGGGACACATTCCTTCAGGATTGGTGCCACCACCGAGGCAGTTGCGCAGGGTCTTGGGGAGGAAGCTGTGCATAGGATTGGGCGGTGGGCCTCCAATTGCTTCAGGCGTTATGTGCGTGTTGATATGTTGTGACTCCATATGTTAACGGTACCGATGGCACTCTTTTCTTGTTCTACTACCAGTTCCCTCGGCCTGTCACGCAGGAAGAGAGAAGGCGACATCCCACCAAGAACGTGGCACAGTCAAGTCGACGAGGATTTCCCCGAAGGCACAGCGGGAACGTCATGCATGTGTTTTTGGCCATTCTTATGTGTCCCGGTTGGGCAGTTTTTTCAGGGCAGGCGATGGGGCAGCGCGCGCAAAGCGGTTAGGTTTCAGGGTTTCCTTTTTCGCCCATGGGGGCTTGCGTTTTGACAGGTTCAGAGAATGGGTAGGTCACATGCTCACCTCTTTGGATACCCCTCCCGACGCTATAATTTTGTATCTGGGGGGCAACGACTTGGTACATCTCAATAGGAGGGTCCTGCTAGAAACGGTGCTGTCAGAGTCGGCATGGCTGGCTAAGCAGTGCCCTGAGACGGTTATCGTGTGATCACACATGATACCAAGACTTCAGTGGCGTGGGGGGGTATCAGTGAAGGCTCTCAATCACTCTGCCCAGAGGATCAATAACAAAATAGACAGGCTGTTTAGGACCCCTAGATTACAAGTAATTGCTCATGGATGCATTAGGGGGGACATGTGCTATGTGCAAGACGGAGTGCATCTATCACGCTTGGGTAATGAGTTATTCCTGGGCAACATTTTAGCTTGGCTGGAGGGTTTTCATTGGTAAGTATGATCTTGGGTTTGGGGGGGGCCTGATAGTCGGTCTACTATGCAGGCCTGTGCGGTAAGGTCATAGGTTGGACAGACTAAATTGACTCATCTTTTGGGGCGTCTTATTACGTGGGCCGCCCAGAGGGGAGGGACATTTGGCTCTCACCTGACTCCAGGGGCAGTTACAACCGGTTGGTTGGAACGGTGCGGGGACAAAGGGGGGGTTACGCTTTCCATTGGCTGGCCAAAAACAAGAACGCTATCTTGGTTTTTGTCATAGTCAGGGGAGGAGGGGGCGGTAGGCCGTACCAGAAAATAGAGGAAGGCGGGGCCAGCTGGCCCCGCCGCCATTATAGTGGTCGGCCGTGCCCCCCGGAATCGTGCCCCAATCATGGTCCCCGCCGGCGCTGGTGGACATGCCCCGGAAGTGATTGAATCACTTCCGGGTCATGGGAGGCTCCCCCATGCCCCGGAAGTTATCTGATCACTTCCGGGGGCGTGGGCGACCCTCGGGGTCCTTTAAAGCCGGGGGGAGCACAAGAGACGATCTCTTTAGTAAGTCCTGAACGTTTGGGGGTTGCCTGGGGGTAAGTACTTCCGGGTCAGCTGGGCCTCCGGCGCATGCGCATCCCGGTTGGGGTGCGCGGGACAATTCGGTGTAAGGGGGAGGGGCCAGCGTTTTGACCTTGCCGTAGGCCCAGAGGAGTACGCAGAAATGTGATCAGCAATGTTTTAGACTAGGATAGGAACATTTATGTATTAGAGTTTTGTTAAAGCTAGGATTGAAGCAAATGTACCGAATCCTGTCTTGTCATTTCTGCGTTATGCTATTTATGAATATAACTTGTTTTGTATGTTAATAAATACGATCGGGGGTCAACGACCCCCTATTCCAAAAACAAGAACGCTATCTTGGTTTTTGTCACAGTCAGGGGAGGAGGGGGCGGTAGGCCGTACCAGACCATATATGATGGTGGCCACTCTGGCAAACTGCCACTCTGAATTGTCCCTCTTGCTTTGACTTGGCAAAAAATGTTTACTTGCGTTTCAGGACAGACCAATACCAACTGTGAGATTTTTAATGACATTCAAAAGCTGAACAACGGCAGAAGGATTCTCGGAGTACAACCCTTTCAGTTAGTCCATTAGCAGATTTCAGTGATATGACCTGATAAGGAGAGGCATTCTGATGGGCGGTACATTCTGCTGTTAACTACCTCTGAATCACCTAAATTCGACTGAACCCCAGCGTCCGTACAGATCAGCACCCCCCACCCCCAACGCCTTGAGACCTTCACAGGTGGGTAGCCGTGCTTTACAAACCCCTGATTGATTGATTGAATTGCAAGTTTCGTCAAATCACTTGGAATTGTAAACATCAGACCAGTGTTGTACTAGGGCCACTCTAGTGAAACCACGCAAGGCCACAAAGAGTGCCGGAATGCAACAGATGGCCTAAAAATGGCCTCGCTACGAGGCGAAGGGGCGTCAAAACGGCAACCTGCTTTTCGCCTAGGGCTTTGCAAATCCTTGCACCAGACCTCTGTGTAAATTGTGCATAGCTACGAATAAAAGTATCAAATCCATCTTCAACACACGCATTTTACAATACCCTTTGTTGGAAAAGGGCCAGTGTAGAGAACTGTCAATTCAAATAGAACTTTCCATTTTCAGTTCAGAGGTTTGACGTGGCTTTCTGCCTGGAAAACAAACTATTGTTCGCACCCTTAGGCACCATGTGCATTATGAAATGAAATATTAACAATTCAGGAAAAAGAGGTACGTTAAGTGCTTAACAGTGTGTAAATGTAAGTCATATATATTGTAGAGCTGCGTTCCATGCAAATTTTAGCCCTCTGTCCCACAAGTCATACAATCGACAAACAAGAAAAATCATTTATAGTGTCTTAATCCCGGTTGGACTGGGCCATGAAGCAAAAAAAGTCCGCCATATTTGTGGTCATTGTTTTTGTTATTGTTCTTTAGCTCTGGCATATCGCACAATGAGCCGGTATGGTGAGTTTCCAATCTGAGTGGAGGCCCACACACCATGTCCCCAAAGAGCTGTGAACCCTAAACCGAGATGCATTATGGGAGGGCAGACACTAATTGAGGTCAGGAGTGTGACTTAGTGCGTTGAATTCCACAGGGATGGCTATTATCACTCCGTTTAAGCCTGTTCTCAAACAGACTTCTCAGATGTGGAGTCACCGCTGCTCTTACAGACTGGAGACGGATCAAGTCATTGCGAAAATGTTTCTGCGGAATCCTCGGATTAGGAGTCGTGTAGGTTGCATGTCAAGGCCTGGTGGCCTAGCGATTTCTTCCTTTTTGGAATGTGCCCAGAGCTTTCGTCTCGCGCGAGCTAATTAGCAGAGGCCAAAGATCAGACCTGTTTGCAGCACACGACCAGAGGGGATTTGGCACTTTCCTAAACGAAGCATTGTTTCTTGCACTGTGAGTTTTTTTGCAGACTTTTGGAAGGGAGGACAACTTTTACTTTGTTATGTTAGGTGATCCTAATTTGTATAGCATATGTATAGCCTCGCAGCGCTTTCTGCCGTCCGGGTCAGCCTTTAGGCACGGTTCAAGGCCTGCTCACGTACTGGAATACCATAAATCAAGAATCTTTTTACAACGGGCCTGGTTGGTGTAGTGTCAGCGATCTTCCTGTGGGTGACTCTTTTGCCATCCTATTGTGCCATTTCAACGTTTTGTGACTTTTCTCTCGTTCCACAAGGGTGATTTGCTGTCTATTGTTTGGTTGGGTTGAGGGACATCCCATTTTCATCTGTTTGGCTCTGGAGCTAGTTCGGCCTGCAGCAGGGCTTTAAGTGGGCCGGGTCTCACTGGTGCTGAGCACCGGCAGTTTTTTTAAATCGGGCTCGAAATGGGTCTCTATCCGGCTCGGTTTTGTGCCCTGGAACAGGCAGCCCGTGTTTTTTTTTCCGGACTGCAGTGACAGCGGGCACATCGATGTGAGCCTGCTCACACTGCTCACTTCTCATTAGTGGAGAAGTTACAGCATGACGTCATGCCAGGTAAGCGTATTAGAGAAAGGGAAATCCTTTAAAGAGAGTCATTTTCTCTCTGGATTTCCCTTCTCTATTTGAAACTCAGGGGCAGCAAAATCGTTGTGATGTCACCAGGGCTTTAAGTGGAAGCTTTTTCAATATTATATACAAGCCATAGTTGCTGCTTATTTATCTTATGCAACTAACAACCATTGACAAAGCCAATAGTCCTTACTTGTTGTAGGTATGATGTTACTTGTTGTATCATATATCTGGATGAATGGACAGAAACAGCAAAATACAAGTCGGGCGGCAGATTTTTGGTCTATGTGTTTTTAAGCCACGCCCCAAATTACGTTGCCCACGCCCCTGAGACAGAGACCCCCAGTTTTTTCATCCCACTTAAAGCCCTGGCCTTTAGTATAGGTGAGCTGGGCCCTCGCCCGGGGCGCCGACTTTCAGTGGGGCGCAGGAGCAGCCTGCAGAGGTCTCCCTCCAACCTAGCTCTAAATAAAAGTATAGTAAGCACTGTCCTGAAGAGTTTCTCCTTTCTCTTGTATCCCCTCACTCCCCACACCTCCCATTTTCCTCACATACTGACAAATAAAGAGGGCATGTGTGGGGGTCTAATTTTGTTTCTCCCTGGGCGCTGTCTGAGCAGAGGCCAGCTCTGGGTGTTGTGTTGTATTTCCAAGGGTATGGGTGGGTTGTGTAATGTATTCTGATACCTTTATAAGTGCTTCTCTGTGTTCAGAGTATGATGTTTGCGCTGTGTTGTGAATACGATGGTCAGGAAATCCTATTTTAATCTGTCTCTGTGGATGACTGGGTGAAGGGTGGATTGCACTGCTTGTACATTTTGGCAGCGTTTTTACCAACTATGTTTAGAACAATTGCAGAATAATCCTGGAAATGTTTTTATATTGGTCCAGAGATGTACACCTAATTTACAACACAGGCTCTCCATTTCCTTACTCAAACTAAGAACAATTTAATTGAGCACATATCATAAAGTGACAACTTCAAAAAGTTTGCAACTGTTTTTTTTTATAACTGTCCCCTTCTCTGTGGCAGCTCCAGTGCCAGTCTGCGGGTGTGTCTCATTATGAGGTACCACGTTGTGCCACCACATGTCCTAGAACCGCAGACAGTTGCGCGGTACACCTACGAGACAGCAGCCACCCACTGTTCGAAAGTATAAACTTTGTCTAGTAAAAATAAGATAAGGAACTTGATACAACATATTTTAATGCACAGCTTTATGTAAAATGTTGACTCTTTGAAAACCTCAGTCGCCTTTAGGTACTTGGCAGTCCAGCTGTCATCAAGGCCTATTATTACCGACGCTTTAAAATACCAAACAGCTTGGTTTTTTTTAATTTATGGAAGATGACCATGGTCATGAGTTTGCCCCGCTGAGTTTTACTTCCCAGGTATTTGTTGAGCTGCTACGACTGCACAACGCGACATTTGCTGCCAATGGATAAAGTTGTTGTCATTAGTAAATATCAACACCCTTGCCTAGGTCGAGCCCCCTTATGGTTTTTTATAGGCCAAACTCCAAAAGTGGAAATAACATTGTGCTTCAAGTACTAAATGCAGAAAATGGTCAGGTGAGGGCAGAATATAGGGGAAGACAATGAGACATGGATCAATAATCTTCCAGTGGAAATGGGAGTATCTCAACTTGGGTGTGAAATTGAAGGTGCCGGGTGGTTTTGAGACAGAGGTGTGAGTCAAATGTTTTCAGTTGATTGATGATCCAGGTGACATGTAGAGTTACTCCTTAATCCAAAGTTTTACATGTTTTGCAAACCTGGTACAATCGAGCCGAAACAGAAGAGAGGTTGGTGGCTTAGCAACCTTTATTACTAATAAAGTAAAATACAAAGCTGTTGGAAGTATACTAAAATCTTAAATTATTATGGACACATTGGTTAAAATTAAGGTCAGTAATGTTTGTCTAAATTGATTTGCCTTCATTTTATCTTAAATCTGAAAGTGTTACAGTAGATGCACTGATAATCTATGAGAAACGTCTTAACTCATTTCTGCAGGAAGTATCCTGACACGTAATCATTTTAGGAGGAGATTTAAAAGTTACAATTGTGGAGAAGGATATTTACTGGGCCCAAAAAGTTCTAACTGGGGCAGAACCACTGATTGTGTAATTTCAGAATCACGATACAATCAACAATTAGGGTCAAAAAGGGAAAATAATTTAATGGATTAAGACTTTATGGGGCAGATTTATGTTCCCTGGTGCATCCCTGCAAATCAGCATGGATGCGCCAGGGAAGATGCGTCACACAAGTTTACACTTGCGCCACAATAGATGCGCCGCATTTACAATGCAGCGCATCGTGGCGCAAGGATAAACAGATGCGTGACGCATCTGATGGCGGAAGGGCGGCGCATTGCTGGAGTTGCGTCGCAAGCGTGACGCAGCTCCAGCAAGGCTCGGGGGTGCCCTATCCGGACAATGCTGCGTCAATCCTTACGCCTGCTTCAAGCAGGCGCAGGGATTTGACGCAGCATGGCCGGAAAAGTGACTGAGTGAAATCTTGTAGATTTCACTCAGCCACTTTTCGGAGGCGTTCCTGCGCCGGAACGCCCCCCACCCCCTGTGAAGGTACGCCCACATGTGGCGCAAGCTTTACAACGTGACGCATCTCCCTAGATGCGTCACGTTGTAAATCTGCCGCAGCATGGCGCTGGCTTTGCGCCGCCGCTGCATCACAAAAGTGACGCAACGGCGGTGCAAAATTGATGCACAGGGCTTATAAATCTGCCCCTAAATGTTTAATAGGCATTATGTAAAAGATTATCGAGCTTAGAAAAACGTTTATAGGAGAGAAACTTTATCACCCAATTGATTACATGTTTATTGATATTTGGATGCTTTCTAGTTTTTTCAAAATGTATATTCCCTCCTGGAAAGAAAATGATCTTGGCTCGGTAAAAGCAACACTGCACCTTGCGGGAGGACCTTGTCATTGGGGGTAAATCGTAAACAGTTTGCTGGTCCTGGTTGTCTGGCGAAGGTAGTAAAATACTGAGGTGAGAGCGTTTGTAATATGGATGCAGTTGAAAACATTGATCACTTATTAACTCATCAATAAGGATGTTGGGTTTAATTTACTAACAGATTCGGATGACATGATGTTCCAAATTTTGGACTCAATAGTGGGGTCAACACTTCCTCCAAACGTGAAGTCACCCGATCAGGGTTTGAAACTATGTGTCGAAGTGTGAAAGGTCTGTTAATAAAGAGCTTATGGTATCTTAGATAAGAAAGACTTAGACATAGATAACTGTTAAAGGAATACAAACTGCTAATCAGAAGAAAGAAAAAGGAATACAAGAAGACTTCGAGGAGGATGGAAGAAGCAATTTGTAAAAAACATGACAAAAGGTTTTGGTGAATTCTAGCAGATGGTTTGGCAGTCAAAGAAACTTCATTAAACCCTAGGATTTCTAAGGATCATTGGACTGATTATGGTGGCAAAGTATATGCCAACAGAACTAATATGGTCAAGCATTGCCAACAAGATACCTGCTTGGAAGGTTTAAAAGGTGACACAAGTAGATTATAGTTTGTAGAAAAGTATATTGCAGATTTAAAGCGCAGCCTAACCAGTGGGCCAAGAGTGATCTCAGACATGGTCCATAAGTCTAACTAGCTATTTTGTGCAACATATCTGTATCTATTTGTTAATTATATAATGAGAACTGCTCAAATACCCAAAAGCTGCAAGGATTTTTAATGCGATCAATTAAAAATAAAATAGAACATGGATAATCCTGCTGCCTTCTGGTTAAAAGAAATCCACCAAAATACATGGAAAATAAACACACCTTTTGGTACAAGCTGATGATTTATTGTTAACCAATCACACACCAATAGGACAACAGAGGCAGAATGCGATATCATATAACTATTGTTTTATAAATAAGATGCCTATTAGGGAAACAGCAATTACAACGCGGTCTAAGCTACGCATACCATTACATTGCAAGCGTTACAACACATGCGTCTTTACCACGCATGCCTTTACCATGACCTGCCTCATATATACATATTATCTACTGGCGGTCGCCAGTAGATAGTTATAGTTAGGACCGTGTTTCCATAGGAAATCCGCAACATTCTATTTGGAATAACTTTGGCGCCGATTGATGAATCCTCGCGAAATTTTCAAAATAGGTGGGGCGCTCCGCTCCTACCCTGAAAGTCTCGAGGGGATTCGTCATGCGGGGGCTGAGAAAAAAGGGGGGTCCCAAAACGCGTTTTTCCCATGCAATTTTCCATAGGGACCTTTAGTCCAAGGTACAGCCCAAACGGCTGAACAGAATTACTTTAAATTTGGCAAAGAGGTAGTCCTCAGGTCAGGGATGTGCCTTTTGCATATCTGGAGTCAATCTGTTCATTAGTTCCTGAGAAAATTGCAGTTAAAAGTACATACATATCTATAGGCGCGCACCGTGCGCGCACGGTGCGCGCACGGTGACGTGCGCGAGCACAATTCTGATTGGTTGTTAGATGTCAGTAAACATTCGAATCGGTCGAAATCAGGAAGGGTCGGCCGCCATTTTGTCTCTCGCAGTCTGAGGCAGTAAAAAACAAAGGTGGAGAACGTGAAAAGGGAGCAGGGTGGACAGTTCCTGACCCCCTAGCCTTTGTCAGGGGGTCACTGAAGGACCCCCAATGGTGGAAAAAACATTTTTTTTTTTTAAATGCACGGGGTGCGTGCCCGAAGTGCACCGTGCGCGCACGGTGAAAAACCTGAAAAAAAAATATATTAATAAATACATAACTTAGCATTTCAAAAACCGTACAAATTCACTTAAAAAACCATAGGTTTCACACACGTTATAGTTAGTGCAGGCAACTATAACTCACGCGACCGCAATCCTCTGCTGATGACGTCAGATATTACATCACTGATGACATATGTGTCTTTCTGAAAAATAAATATTTGTAATATATGTATGGCTAAAGATTAATGGAAGAAGACATGGGTAAATAGGTGTCTAAATACAGTGATGTAATATCTGACGTCATCAGCAGAGGATTGCGGTCGCGTGAGTTATAGTTGCCTGCACTAACTATAACGGGGGAATTTCATTGTTTTTTTACGAGGGAAATGTCCAGCTAACTATAACATGTGTGAAACCTATGGTTTTTTAAGTGAATATATATATAAATATATTTATATGCATATATGTATATATATTTTTTTAATATATATATCTATATATAATATATATACAAATATATATATATATATATATATATATATATATATATATATATATATATATATATATATATATATATACGTTTATAGGTACATTTCTTTAAGAAATAAACATCCAGCACTCCAAGGTCAAATCTGAGCACTCGGTCTTTATTCAACGAGCGAGGTATAACATCTACGCGTTTCAGCAAACTCACGCTGCCTTGTTCACGATCTATATATATATATATATGTATACATAAATTCTTCGAACGGTGGATGGCATCAGATGAACGCCCTTCCAAGGGAGTCGGGGCTTGGCTATGCGGACGCCACCGCTTCTATGCATACACAAAGTTCTTACCCCAATATTGGTAAGGAAACGAGCCACTCCAGTTGCGGATGTTGGTAAATCAGATTTAATGGGCACACAAAAGACACGTTTCGACCTCTCTCTGGGTTTTGGTCACCACGTGGCTCATTTCATTACCGCTATTGGGGTAAGAACTTTGTGTATATATACATATATATGTTAGGACAAAGGCGTGTTTAGGGTGGGTGTGGGTTTTTGGGTGGCAAGGGAATGTTTAGGGCTTGGAGTGGGTTAGGGGTTTTGGGTGGCAAGGGAATGTATTTATAGGGTTTAGGGTGAGTATGGTTTTTTTGGGTGACAAGGAAATGTTTAGGGTTTAGGGTGGGTATGGGTTTTTGGGTGGTGAGGGAATTTTTGGGGGTTTGGGGCAGGTAAGGGGTTTTGGGTGGCAAGGAAGTTTATAGGGTTTAGGGTGGGTATTAGATTATGGGTGGCAAAGGAATTTTTAGGGCTTAGGGTGGGTAAGGTCTAAAGGTTGAGGGTTGTTAAGGGAAAACATATATATATTTTATTATCTATATATTTATATACATTATATAACAATATGCATGTATTTTACATATATATGTATACATAAATATATATACATACACATACATACATATAGATGCGTATGCATAAAAAATATATAAATATACATATTTTCTTTTAAATGCATATGCCTTTCCCACATATGCTTTTACAATGAAAATGTAAGTATTTCACAGAAAAACACAAAGGCTTCACATATATATATAACTCATGCAATGCAATAAGGCCAGTGATTTCTACGTTGGGCTTCACTTCTTTTGTGTGCTTTGGTGTTCCAATTCACGGGTCGCTCCATGCCCGTGTCCGTGAAGCCGCCCTGCAGGGATGGGAGCCCCTTTGCTTGGAGAACATTTTCTTGTATATATATATATATATCTTTACCGCACTCCTCTGTCAATTCACCGAATAAAAGCCTGGACACTCGGATATGCTGTGCAAAAAAGGGTTTTAATAGTCCAACACGACGCGTTTCGGCTTACGCCTTGTTCACGTTTGTAAATGATAGTGCATTACATTTCACATTATATCCCCTGTTTGTCATCGGCAGAGGACTGAACCACCTCCAGTGCAACCAATCCCTTGCTTCGACTGTGGCAGCCATTTTATAATAGTATTCCATATAAATATATATATATATATCTTATCATAGCGGCATCATAAACAGTTCTTTCACATAATGTCAGCATTAAAAATGTATGTGCATAGTGAGTATAACGTTAGAATAATTACTGCATCATTATTATTGTCAATACAGTACATTGAATACTATTACGATATATATATATATATATATATATATATATATATATATATATATATTATCTACTGGCGGTCGCCAGTAGATAGTTATAGTTAGGACCGTGTTTCCATAGGAAATCTCAAAATTCTATTTTGAATAACTTTGGCACCGGTTGACGAATCCTCGCGTAATTTTCAAAACTAATGGGGCGCTCCGCTCAGCTCCTACCCTGAAAGTCTCGGGGGGATTCGTCAAATGGGGGCCGAGAAAAAAGGGGGTCCCAAAACGCGTTTTCCCCATGCATTTTCCCATAGGACCTTTAATCGAAGGTACAGCCCGAACGGCTGAACAGAATTACTTGAAATTTGGCAAAGAGGTAGTCCTCATGTCAGGGATGTGCCTTTTGCATATATGGAGTCAATCTGTTCAGTAGTTCCCGAGAAAATTGCAGTTAAAGTACATAAATATCTATAGCCGCGCACCGAGCACGGCTATAGATTGGTGGTTACATGTTAGTCAACGTTCGAATCGGTCGAAATCAGGAAGTGTCGCCGCCATTTTGTTTGTTTTGAGTGCGAGAGTGAAAAAGGAAGGTGGCGAACGTGAAAAGGGGGCAGGGTAGAGAGTACCTGACCCCCTAACCTTTGTCAAGGGGTCCCTGAAGGACCCCGAAGGCAGAAAAAACATTTAAATTTTTTTTAAAAATATCGCTGGGTACGCGCCCGGTGCGCGCACAGTAAAAAACAAAAAAAAAATGTTTAATACGTAGTTTATTGTAAAATAAATATATAAAAAATATAATAATAAATACATAACTTAGCATTTAAAAAACCGTACAAATTCACTGAAAAAACCATAGGCTTCACACACGTTATAGTTAGGAATTAGCATTTAAAAAACCTTGCAAATTCACTTAAAAAACCATAGGTTTCACACATGTTATAGTTAGGTGGACATTTCACTCGTAAAAAAACAATAAAATTCCCCCGTTATAGTTAGTCCAGATAACTATTACTCGCGCGAACGCCACTCTATCAAAAGGATGATGTCATCAGTGATGTCATGAGGGATGCCACTGACCATGTCATGAGTGATGTAATATGTGACGTCATCAGCAGTGGATTGCGGTCGCGCGAGTTATAGTTATCTGAACTAACTATAATGGGGGAATTTCATTGTATATATATATATATGTATATATTATCTACTGGCGGTCGCCAGTAGATAGTTATAGTTAGGATCGTGTTTCCATAGGAAATCTCAAAATTCTATTTTGAATAACTTTGGCGCCGGTTGACGAATCCTCGCGAAATTTTCAAAACAAATGGGGCGCTCCGCTCAGCTCCTACCCTGAAAGTCTCGGGTGATTCGTCAAGCGGGGGCCGAGGAAAAAGGGGGGTCCCAAAACGCGTTTTCCCCATGCATTTTTCCATAGGACCTTTAGTCGAAGGTACAGCCCGAACGGCTGAACAGAATTACTTGAAATTTGGCAGAGAGGTAGTCCTCAGGTCAGGGAAGTGCCTTTTGCAGGTATGGTGACAATCTGTTCAGTATTTCCTGAGAAAATAGCATTTAAAAGCAGATAAATATCTATACGCGCGCACCGTGCGCGCACTGAGCCCGCACGTGCGTGCACGGTGCCGTGCGCGATCGAAATTCTGATTGATTGTTAGATGCCGGTAAACATTCGAATTGGTCGAAATCAGGAAGTGTTGGCCGCCATTTTGTCTCTCGCACTGAAAAGGAAAGGGGGAAAAAAGGTGGAAAACGTGAAAAGGCGGCAGGGAAGAGAGTTCCTGACCCCCTAGCCTTTGTCAGAGGGTCACACAAGGACCCCCAAAGGGGAAAAAAAACATTGTATTTTTTTTTTTAAAAACCGCGGGGTGCGTGCACCTGTGCTCCTAAAGCGCGCGCACGGTGCGCGCACGGTAAAAAACCTTGAAAAAAAAAAAATTTAATAAATACATAACTTAGTATTTAAAAAAACATACAAATTCACTTAAAAAACCATAGGTTTCACACACGTTATAGTTAGGAATTAGCATTTAAAAAACCTTGCAAATTCACACAGGTTATAGTTAGGTGGATATTTCACTCGTAAAAAACCAATGAAATTCCCCCGTTATAGTTAGTTCAGATAACTATAACTCGCGCGACCGCCACACTATCACAAGGATGATGTTATCAGTGATGTCATGAGTGATGCCACTGACCATGTCATGAGTGATGTAATATGTGACGTCATGAGCAGTGGATTGCAGGCGCGCGAGTTATAGTTATCTGAACTAACTATAACGGGGGAATTTCATTGGTTTTTTACGAGTGAAATATCCACCTATCTATAACCTGTGTGAAACCTATGGTTTTTTAAGTGAATATATATATATATATATATATATTTTATTTATTTTTTCACAGAAAAAAACATAGGTTTCAGGGGTGTTATAGTTAGCTGGCCATTTCACTAGAACAAAACCATAGAAATTCCTCTGTTATAGTTAGTTCTGCTAACTATAACTCGCGCGCCTGCAATGAACTGCTGATGATGTCACATATTGCATCATTCATGACATCTCAAAAGACATCACTGATGACATCACTGATGACATCATCCAGTGAATGTGGTTTAGTTTGAAATTTAAATATGTATTATATATATACCAATCTATATTGAAGATTGAGTGGATATGTAATTGTCTGGATGGAGGATTTAGTAGCTGTCCGACTGTCTGTTTAAGTGAGTAATTAAAAGTGTCTCACTTAATAGATGGATTATAACTAAACTATGTGAATGTGTGCATCACAGTCTCTGTTGTTGTATAACATGCTGCATCAGTTGGTCACTAACTACATGAGTGTGTATATTAGTTATTGATTAGTTGGGTGAGTATGTGTATGGGACACTGAGTTTGTGTGTGGTTGGATGGGGTGTGTGTAACTCTATGCATAGATATGTGAATGGTTGATTAACTAGGTGTATAGGTTTAAGAGTGCATGTGGAAACAGTTGTTTGGGTGACTGAGTGTATTTATTTGTGTGATGGTGAGCAAATATACATTTTAGTTGTACATCTTCAACAAAGTAAAAAAATAAAAGGCATTGTATGTGAGAGTTGGTGTATATAAATAAGTATGTGTAAGAGTCAGTGATTGTGAGAGTAACTATATAAATGAGTGTATAATTGAAATGGTGATTTTTTAACATATTAACTATGAGTTACTATGTGTTTGAATAAATGAGGTGTATAATTGTGTAAGTGAGTAAATGTAAGTGTGATTAATTTTTTTCAGGAGTGAGTAGGATGACTGCATAACCGACTAAGATGACTGCTGATGTGTCAATGTCTATATATGTGTATAAGTGCATTTGATAGTGTTCTATTAATTAGTGACTGCATGTATAAATGATTCTGTTGTTGAATGGGGAGTTCTGTGTGTAGACTTAGGAATCAGTGAGTGGGTATGTAGTAACTGGTATTGGTGTGTCAATGGTTTCAAATATGGTACTCTGTATTTTACAGTGAGTGATGAAAGGTTATACTAGTGTAAGATGAGGTGTATCAGATTGTCACGTGGATGATGTCATCAGTGATGTCATTTGAGATGTCATAAGTGATGTCATCAGTGATGTCACAGACCATGTCATGAATGATGCAATATGTGACATCATCAGCAGTGCATTGCGGGCGCACAAGTTATAGTTGCAGAACTAACTATAACAGAGGAATTTCTATGGTTTTGTACTAGTGAAATGGCCAGCTAACTATAACACCCCTGAAACCTATGTTTTTTTCTGTGAATTTCTAAGGTTTTTTAAATACTAATTTCTAACTATAACGTCTCTGAAACCTATTGTTTTTTCAGTGAATTTCAAACCTTTTTTAAATGCTAATTTCTAACTATAATGTCTCTGAAACCTATGGTCTTTTTTCAGGGAATTTCAAAGGTTTTTAAATGCTAATTTTTAAGTGTGATAGTAGTTATACCTATTTTTTCATACTGATTTTCTACAGTTTTTTAACTGTTTATTTATAAATATTTTATTCATTAAATAACATTATATATTTTTCTGAAAATTGCAAAAAATATTTTTTAAAAACATTCAAAATGAAATATTGAAAACATTTTTTGTTTTCATTTTTTATTTTAATATATTTATATTATTTTCTTTTAAAAATAAAATTCCAATTTTTTTTCGGAGTCGCGTACTCAAAGCGTACACATCACGGTGGGTGTGCGGATTCTAGCCGCCATTTTAGAAAAGTTGTGAAGGATCCGCGTACGGTGTGCGACAGCTGCGTGTTTTTCAGTTACATCATATACTTATAATATTACGTGATGTGTGCGATTGGTATGCGACCAGTCCACGACTCCTGCTCCTGCGCATTCGTGACACATGCGCATTACGGTATGAGATGCTTGCGCGGTTGCGGGTCCTGCGTGACGTCATATAAACGCTGGGGCACGACTCCCGCAAAAAAAATTTATGTTCAAAAATGATATGTATGTGTCTTTAATATACATATTAGGGCAAGAGATTATCTAAGAACCAGGTCAGCAGAGCTGCAGTAGAGCCAGAGGAACCAGGTCAGTAGAGCTGCTTTAGAGCGGGAGAACCAGGTCAGCAGACCTGCTTTAGAGGGAGAGAACCAGGTCAGCAGAGCTGCTTCAGAGCCAAGGGACCAGGTCAGCAGTGCTGCTCTAGAGCCAGAGAACCAGGTCAGCAGAACTGCTTTAGAGCCATAGAACCGGGTCAGCAGAGCTGCTTTAGAGCCAGAGAACCAGGTAATCAGAGCTGTTGTAGAGCCAGGGAAGCAGGTCAGCAGAGATGCTCTAGAGCCTAAGAACTAGGTCAGCAGAGCTGCTCTAGAGCCAGAGAGCCTGGTCAGCAGAGCTGCTGTAGAGCCAGAGAAACCAGGTCAGTAGAGCTGCTCTAGAGGGAGAGAACCAGGTCAGCAGAGCTGCTTTAGAGCGGGAGAACCAGGTCAGCAGACCTGCTTTAGAGGGAGAGAACCAGGTCAGCAGCTCTGCTTCAGAGCCAACGGACCAGGTCAGCAGTGCTGCTCTAGAGCCAGAGAACCAGGTCAGCAGAACTGCTTTAGAGACATAGAACCGGTTCAGCAGAGCTGCTTTAGAGCCAGAGAACCAGGTCATCAGAGCTGTTGTAGAGCCAGAGAAGCAGGTCAGCAGAGATGCTCTAAAGCCTAAGAACTAGGTCAGCAGAGCTGCTCTAGAGCCAGAGAGCCTGGTCAGCAGAGCTGCTCTAGAGCCAGAGAAACCAGGTCAGTAGAGCTGCTCTAGAGGGAGAGAACCAGGTCAGCAGAGCTGCTTTAGAGCGGGAGAACCAGGTCAGCAGACCTGCTTTAGAGGGAGAGAACCAGGTCAGCAGCTCTGCTTCAGAGCCAAGGGACCAGGTCAACAGTGCTGCTCTAGAGCCAGAGAACCAGGTCAGCAGAACTGCTTTAGAGCCATAGAACCGGGTCAGCAGAGCTGCTTTAGAGCCAGAGAACCAAGTCATCAGAGCTGTTGTAGAGCCAGAGAAGCAGTTCAGCAGAGATGCTCTAGAGCATAAGAACTAGGTCAGCAGAGCTGCTCTAGAGCCAGAGAGCCAGGTCAGCAGACCAGGTCAGTAGAGCTGCTCAAGAGGGAGAGAACCAGGTCAGCAGAGCTGCTCTAGAGCCAGAGAACCATGTCAGCAGAACTGCTTTAGAGCCATTGAACCGGGTCAGCACAGCTGCTTTAGAGCCAGAGAACCAGGTCAGCAGAGCTGTTGTAGAGCCAGAGAACCAGATCAGCAGAGCTGCTCTGTAGCCTAAGAACTAGGTCAGCAGAGCAGCTCTAGAGCCAGAGAACCAGGTCAGCAGACCTGCTGTAGAGCCAGAGAAACCAGGTCAGCAGAGCTGCTTTAGAGGGAGAGAACCAGGTCAGCAGAGCTGCTTTAGAGCCAGAGAACCAGGTCAGCAGAGCTGCTTTAGAGCCAGAGAACCAGGTCAGCAGAGCTGCTCTAGCTGACACTGACTGACTGACACTGACTGGTTGAAACTGACTAACACTGATTGACTGACACTCTGACACTGACTGACACTGATTGACTGACACTGACTGACTGACACTGACTGACACTGATTAACTGTAACTGACTGACTGGCACTGACTGACTGACTGACACTGACTGACACTGATTGACTGACACTGACTGACACTGACTGACTGACACTGACACTGACTCTCTAGAGCCAGAGAACCAGGTAAGCAGAGCTGCTTTAGAAGGAGAGAACCAGGTCAGCAGACCTGCTGTAGAGACAGAGAAACCAGGTCAGCAGAGCTGCTTTAGAGGGAGAGAACCAGGTCAGCAGAGCTGCTTTAGAGCCAGAGAACCAGGTTAGCAGAGCTGCTCTAGCTGACACTGACTGACTGACACTGACTGACTGACACTGACTGACTGACACTGACTGATTGACACTGACTGACACTGATTGACTGACACTGATTGACACTGACTGACACTGATTGACTGACACTGACTGACTGACACTGACGGACACTGATTGACTGACACTGACTGACATTGATTGACTGACAATGACTGACTGACACTGACTGACTGACACTGACTGACTGACACTGACTGACTGACTGACAGTGACTGACACAGACTGACACTAACTGACTACTCTCTACTACTCTACTACTCACTCTCTACTACGCTCTACTACTCTCTGTCTACTACTCACTCTCTACTACTCACTCTCTACTACTCTCTACTACTCACTCTCTACTACTCTACTACGCTCTACAACTCACTCTCTACTACTCACTCTCTACTACTCTCTACTACTCTCTCTACTACTCAGTCTCTACTACTCACTCGCTACTACTCTCTACTACTCAATCTCTACTACTCACTCTACTACTCTCTACTACTACTCACTCTCTACTACTCACTCTCTACTTCTCTCTACTACTCCCTCTACTACTCTACTACTCTCTCTTTACTACTCAATCTCTACTACTCACTCTACTACTCTCTACTACTCACTCTCTACTACTCGCTCTCTACTACTCTCTATTACTTACTCTCTACTACTCACTCTCTACTAGTCTACTACTCTCTACTACTCACTCTCTACTACTCACTCTTTACTACTCTACTACTCTCTACTACTCTCTCTACTACTCACTCTCTACTACTCTCTACTACTCACTCTACTACTCTCTACTTCTCTCTACCACTCACTCTCTACTACTCTACTACTCACTCTCTACTACTCTCTCTCTACTACTCACTCTCTACTACTCACTCTACTACTCTCTACTACTCACTCTCTACTACTCTCTCTCTACTACTCTCTACTACTCACTTTTTACTACTCACTCTCTACCACTCACTCTCTACTGCTCTCTACTACTCACTCTCCACTACTCACTCTCTACTACTCACTCTCAACTACTCTCTACTACTCACTCTACTACTCTACTACTCTCTACTACTCTCTCTACTTCTCACTCTTTACTACTCTCTCTACTACTCACTCTCTACTACTCTCTACAACTCACTCTGTACTACACACTCTCTACTACTTGCTGTCTACTACTTGCTCTCTACTACTCTTTACTACTCACTCTACTACTCACTCTCTACTACTCTCTACTACTCACTCTACTACACACTCTCTACTACTCTCTACTACTCACTCTCTACTACTCCACTACTCTCTACTACTCACTCTATACTACTCTCTACTACTCTCTCACTACTACTCACTCTCTACTACTCTCTCTGTACTACTATCTACTACTCACTCTCTACTGCTCTCTACTATTCACTCTCCACTACTCACTCTCTACTACTCGCTCTCAACTACTCTCTACTACTCACTCCACTAGTCACTCTCTACTACTCTACTACTCTCTACTACTCTACTACTCTCTACTACTCTCTCACTACTAGTCACTCTCTACTACTCTCTCTGAACTACTATCTACTACTCACTCTCTACTGCTCTCTACTACTCACTCTCCACTACTCACTCTCTACTACTCGCTCTCAACTACTCTCTACTACTCACTCTACTAGTCACTCTCTACTACTCTACTACTCTCTACTACTCTCTCTACTTCTCACTCTTTACTACTCTCTCTACTACTCACTCTCTACTACTCTCTACTACTCACTCTACTACTCACTTTCTACTTCTCTCTACTACTCACTCTCTACTACTCTCTCTCTACTACTCACTCTCTACAACTCACTCTCTGCAACTCTCTACTACTCACTCTCTACTACTCTCTACTACTCCCTCTCTACTACTCTCTCTCTACTACTCTCTACTACTCACTCTCTACAACTCACTCTGCTACTCACTCTCTACTACTCACTCTCTACTACTCTCTCTCTACTACTCTCTACTAATCACTCTACTACTCACTCTCTACTACTCAACTACTCACTCTCTACTACTCACTCTACTAGTCTCTACTACTCACTCTCTGCTACTCTCTCTCCTACTCTCTACTACTCACTCTCTACCTCTCTCTCTACTACTCTCTACATCTCTACACCTCTACCTCTCTACACCTCTACACCTCTACCTCTCTACCTCTACCTCTCTACCTCTACCTCTTTACCTCTACACATCTACCTCTACACCACTACCTCTCTACCTCTCTCTTGCTCTCTCTACATGCACACATATGCACACGCATATATATATGCATTTATATGCATTTATATATATGTGTATATATATACACATACATATATAAACATATATATAATCTGCATATCTATATAAATACAAATATAAATGCATGCATACATATACATATATGCATACATATGCATGTTATGTACATGAAAGTTTGAAAAACACTAATACAAGCAAAGTTAAAAAGCCACCTATTTACAAACAGAATTGCTTTAACTTAAACGAGGGCGAGACCTATTGCATTTTCAATGCTTGTTTACTTTGGTTCCATCAAGAAGGCATGGAGATGTGTCACACATTTGCCATAAACTCTGAATGTTAGCACTCTAGTTGCTCATTAGATCACTGTAGTAAAGCTACTGCTCACCAGGGAAGTCTGCTGCTGGTATTCAAAGTGCATGTTTCAGTCTGCATGTCAGAATTTTTTAATGAAATAGAAGAGGATTTGAGAAGTCAAAATGTGCCCTAATTTTTCTTTCTGCTGCACTAATTATAATTTCTATGGCAAAATGAACCCCCTCATTTTGTTCCTTTGCAAATTAAATGTTTTAAGTGTTACCACTTTATTCCAATCAAGATAGCTTCAGGTGTGCCATACTTTTGTCATAAGTAAGACTGTTAGCGCTCTAGTGGTTCTTTAGAACACTCTGGGACATTCTGTCATTGGGCTATACTTGGGCTACATCTGGGTGATATTTGTGCTACAAACGCCTGATGCCCGGTCTGGCTAGTCTGACCTTGCTACCACCCTCCAATGGTGCCCCTCATCTTCACATAGACCCTCTCTCATGTGTATTTAATTTCTTCTATAGTGCTACTCATCCCAAGTATGTGGGGCAGAGTGTTGGAGTGTGTTACAACACACACATCTTATATAGAGACAATCACTCATATAAATGTGAAAGTCAATGTAGAGGAAATGTTGCTTAAGAAAATGGGGCTTAAAATGTGTAATCATACTTTCATCCATCATTCAGTCTTTAACCATTCATTCTGTCCTTCCATCTGTGTGCCCATCCATGTCCATATTCATCCATTTACAAACCTATCCATCACGTATCCTTACATCCATCATTTCACTCATCCATCCCTCAATCCACCCTTTTACTCATCCATCATCCATCCATCCACCCTTTCACCCTATCCATCCACTCTTCCACCCATCCTTACATCCATTCACTCATCCATCCAGCCATTTACCTATCCAGCCATCCTTTCACTTACTCATTCATCCATCCAGTCACTCATCCTTCCACCCATTCACCCGTTCAGTCATCCATTTACCCACCCCCCTTTCAAGTCCCCTTTCACTTATTCATCCATCCTTACATCCACCCATCCATCTACTCATCCAATCATGAATCCATCTATTTTACCTATCATTCATCCATCCTTTCACTCATCCAGCCATCCCTTCTCTTTTCCATCACCCTTTCACTCCTTCACTCATCTATCCATCCTTTTGTCCATCTACCCGCCTTTTCACTCACTCATCCAGCCTTACATCCACCCTTTCACTCATCAGTCTATCCATTCACCCTGTCACTTATCAATTCATCAATCCACCCTTTCACTTATCAATTAATCAATCCATCCCTCATTTCACTCATCCATCACCCATCATCCACCCTTTCACTCATCCATCCATCCATCATTTCACTCATCTATCCAGCCATCCATCCACCCATCCCTTCACTTATTTACTCACTCACCTTTTCACATTAAATATGAGACCCATCAAGAACTCCACCCTCGCTGTAGTTCCTAAAGCAAGGGGTGGGGTGGGACAGGGTTCACTATGCCCCTGCAGATAGGCAATCTGAAAAAGTGGAAGGCATGAGTCATGAATGATGCACAGTGCCTGGACGTGGGTCGACTGTGACATGGTGTTGTTTCCAGAGCTTTAAGTGGGATGAAAAAAGAAGGGGGATCTCTCCAAAAGGGTGTTTGGTGTAATAAAATGTGTGGCTTAAAACACATAAGCTAAAAATCTCTGCTTAATGTAATGTGCCACCCGACTGGTATTTTTGCGTTGGGTCAGGCGAGACCTAAAAAAGCATCAACCATGGCTGCTATACTATAACTATAATCCTTTCCTTTGAACTTCTTTCATCGCCTTCCTTTGGTTAACTGGATTCTTGTGTAGCAGCAGCATGGTCGTGTTTGCACTTCTATGTGACAGAATGCCCTGCCCTGGACTGAGGCTGGAGGAGGCCACCACATGTTGTACCAGCCCAGACAGACCCATTGTCATTCTGTATGTGGCAATCAGCCCCACACAGAATGACAATGGGCGGGGTGGGGCTGCTCTTGTGCTCAGAGGAGTGCGAGGCGGCCCCATCAGGGAGCTGAGGCCTTTTGCAGGGGAACAGCTCTGTTCCCTGAAAGGCCCAAAATTACAGCCAGAAGGCGTCCGTAAAAGGGATCCTCACGGACAACAGACGTGAGGTCCAATTTACGGACTGTCCGTGAAATTTATGGACAGTTGGTCACCCTAGTGATTTGCCACATGCTCTATACCTGCGGTTTTTACTCGCGGAAACGATAAGAAGTAACAATTAGAAGCAACAATGTGAAACAATGTGACAGACAGTATTTATTCTTCTCCGTGAGCTCTTCCAGCTCCATCACAAAACTGGCAGTCCCAGTCTAAAATTCTAATTTCTAGTTACAACATTTTAAAGCTTTTGGCTCTAGAATTAATATACAATTATTGTAGTCCGAAGTGTGACAAACTGTTAATTCTATGCATTTACCACATGACCTGTGTGGAAACAAAGTTGCTGTAATCCAAATACAACATATGGCTCTGTTGCTGTTTTAGAAGTCCGTCCAAAAGCTGGAAAGGAATAGGAGTCGGTGAGTTTTAAAGTGGGAACAGTATTTAAGGTCTTTTGTGGATACTACCACCCAGAACGTTTGAAACAGTGTCCAATTCTTTGAAGTTCATGTGTATTTTCACCAGGAGCCAGCGCAGTTTGGCAGAGCTGGGCTTAAGTTCTTTGACCTTTGCTGCTGTGGATGAACATACTAATATTTCACTATTTGTAAATCTCTCAATGTCTTGGCAAAGCCTGCTGTATATTCACATAACACTGCTAGGATCTGCATGATCGTCGACGACTGAAGCAACAAGAGAAGAATAAACTAAAAAAGGCATACATTACAAAAGTCTTAATATATTAAAATATTTTCTTTCATATAATCTGAAAGTCTGATTTGGATTCAAATGCAAATTGTTGGATTTCTGGAGGAAATCATAAATTTGTAGGAGAATCCACAAGAAGTTTTTTTCCAACTTGTGGAGAGAATGGTGGAGGAAAATTCTCCAGTGGATTTTCCCTGTGATATAGCATTTCCTGCACAATTTGAAGCATTTTCTGTTAACACCTAAATGTAACTCAGTCACTAGCGGCCTCATTTAAAGAAGGACAGTAACTGGATTCCTGCCAAAAATAAGCAGAAGCGCAGTGTACCGCCCTTTCTGAACCTCCACCACAGCGTAATCGGCGATTTTCCGAATTTTTTTTTTTTTTTTTATTTGGGCTTGGGGGTTGTTTGGGGACCCCTATATCAATGCTGGGTGGTTAGGATCTCAAGAAACTGCCTCTTTAGACATTTTTTGGCATCGTTTTTGCTGCCCAACTCAGAGAGCGAGAGAGAAAATGGCGGCCGCCGCTTCCTGGTTTCGACCGATTCGAATGTTTACTAAGATCTAACAGCCAATCAAAATCGCGCTCGAGCACGCCACCGTACGCGTACGGTAAGCGCACCGTAAGCGCACCGTACGCTGGCTCAGATATATATATTGATTTAAAGGCTATTTTCTCTGAATCTACTGAACAGATTTACACCAAACCTACAAAAGGCACTTCCTTGACCTGAGGACTACCTCTCTGCCAAATTTCAAGTAATTCTGTTCAGCCGTTCGGGCTGTAGCTGTGTCTAAAGGTCCTATGGAAAAATGCATGGGAAAAACGCGTTTTGGGACCCCCCTTTTATCTCAGCCCCCGCTTGACGAATCCCCCCGAGACTTTCAGGGTAGGAGCGGAGCGTAGCGCCCCACCTATTTTGAAAAATTCGCGAGGATTCGTCAACTGGCGCCAAAGTTATTCAAAATAGAATGTTGCGGATTTCCTATGGAAACGTGGTCCTAACTATAACTACCTACTGGCGACCGCCAGTAGGTAATATATCTATACACATATACATGCAACACATACAGATCTAGGCTAGGTACATTTAGGCAAATTACTTGAATTGTATATGTTCATCTTCTTAGCACTATGGTAGAAATGTATCTACTGTTTACTATATTGGTACTTGCAATTTCGTTTGTATGCTTCTGTCTCCTAATTGTCGCAGCAAATATGTTTTACACCAGATTAACTCTGGATCAATAAATAGTTATTGAAACATCCTAACCGCCATCCTGTATATTGTCTGAGAATAAGTGAGCACGAGTGACTGAGCGAAAAGTACTGTACTGTTTTCCACGATCCCTGAGGAATCGGAGTTGTCATGTTCAGTGGTTGCCAGAAACTACCTACACCACTGTAAGATACAGGGGGGTGGTAGTGGCCCTTTAGAGCTAGCTGGTCTAATGGCTGACATATATTGTGGGGGTCTCTGGAAGTGGTTTGGTCACCAAGCCCTCAGTTTAGGTAATCCAAAATGCGCAGGTCCTGGGGATTCCTAGGAACTACATGGCAACAGCTGGGGGATTCTACTGATTCCCTGCCCAAAGGAGGACACTATTATCTCAGAAATAATGGAAATTGGTAATATACAACTTGCAATAAATTGGAAAACAAAGAGGTCACAAACAGCAACTTCAGGTACTTTCATACGCTAAGCTACGGTGCTCTTCAGATTCAATGTCAATTATTAAATGGCTGTGGACCTTCAATGCATCTCTGTCGATCTGGTCGTGTAGGAGAATTTTCATTAATGCATTAGTTTGTCTTTAGCCAGTGAAACTACTATTTCTCCTGCCTTTTTTTTATAATTCAGATATTTTATTTTCAAAAAGGAATATATGAATCATGTGCTGACACCTTATTGCCCTCTTGTGTGAGAAAACGTTTGGCTGGGTTTGATCAATAGAGATACCACAGGCTTTAAGGTTAATGAGATGTGTCAATGACTGAACAACTAATGTCTGTAGCCATCATCCAGTGGATTTTACTACATCAATGTTGAGCAGAGCAAAATGACTAAAAAAAGAGGGCAAAGAAAGAGGGTTTCTGCAAAAATAGACCTCTGCATTTCAAAGACCTGTGATAATCACAAAACAACAATATATATATAAAGCTACTTGTTGGTAAATGATGTAACACACAAACGAAGCACACACTATCACCACAAACCCTCAGAAGACGTTCCTACAACCTCAAGGAAAGTCACTTCCCCTAAGCACTCAAGCGAGCTCTAGGTGGTACTCTAATATCAGAGTGACTGGGATATAATAGATTCATAATCCTGTTTCTCGCTCTACGTGGCACAAATGAAAGATGGGAAACATGGCTTTTCTAACATTCACAGCTGTGTTGCACCCCCAAAACTTTACCCATCCGGCATAGCAGCACCTCTTGGAGAGAGTTTCCAGACACATCTCCATTGAGTCACAAGTCTACAGAGGTCGGGGTTTGTCTTCAGGTAAGGGGCATTCAGAATGGCAAAGCCTGCCTCTACCTTGTGTCACCCACCATGACCCCCATAGGTAGTACACCCAAATTGAGAGTCACATATCTGTGCCACAGAAGAAACAATGTTTCTTCACTCTCCTTCATGCTTGGCATCTAGTGCTTACCTCATCAGTGCAGGACAGGGAGCAGGAGGATGGGACTCAGACTTGAATGGCAAGATAGACAAAATGCAGAACAACAGGTTACTTGCAGAAGCAATCTAATTCTTACTAATGTAACTCAAATCTGAACACTGTTGACAGTGCAGCATTGGAACTGTGGGTCTGGTCATGCCCCCACATGCTATTAGCATATGTGGGAACAATATTTGGGTGTAAGTATTATATGGCATACCTCGCCAATTGTTAGAAATTGAGATTCTGGTGGACAGAGGTATGCACACTGTCTAAGAAGGAACCGTAATCCTAGTCAGGATGAGTCAGAAACACACTTTAAATTAACCAGTGCTCCCCCTCTGGTAGCTTGGCACAGAGCAGTCAGGCTTAATGTAAGAGGCAATGTGTAAAGTATTTTTGCAACACTAAAAACAATTGTGCAAAACACCACATGCAAATATATCACACCTAGTTAGAAAAATAGAGCTTAATTTATTGATCAAAACAAGACTAAAATGAAAAATATCCTATAAGTAGAACCAGAGTTATGATTTGTAAAGAATACCTTGATATATAGTACTTAAAAGCTTAGAGCACCAACTGTATCTATCTGGTCACAATTGACCAAGACAAATCCAAATGTTCAGGCCGACAGCGATGGAGGATGGGTCGGATACAGGGACCAGCCTTGGCCCGCTGAAACAGTACACAGGTTTGGGGTTGCATCGATGGAGAAGAAGAGATGTGAGGAGGCAATGCATCAGCATCGATCCTGGAGAAGTAGGTGATGTGTCTGTTCTGAACCGCACAAATCAGAGATGTATCATTGCCAAAGCCCTCTGATGTAGGCCATGCAAAATTGTTGAGCTGCGCAGCTAGCGGTGCATTGTTCTCGATTCCGGCAGCAGCGGCGATGCGTCACCGTTGAAGGAGATGGATCGGTTCCAAGCAACGCAATGATGGTGATGCAAGGGTTTTGAAGTTGCAGCACTTTAAGGCCACTTCCAAGGGCCCAGGACTGGATTGGCACCACTGGGAGGGCAAGACACTTATATGGAAGAGTCCGGATGCTGGTGATGTGTGGAGTGAAGTCTTTGATGTCCCTGAGACTTCCACCAGGAGGCAAGCACACAAGCCCTTGGAGCAACTCTGGGTTTTAATGGTGGAGGGATGCAAATCCAGTCCTTATCACTCCCAGGCAAGAGCACAGCAGATAGCAGGTCAGCACAACAGAGCAATAGTCCAGCAGAGTCCAGCAAAGTGACAGTCTTTTCAGTAACACAGCAGTCCTTCTTCCTGATAGAGTATCCACAAGTCCAGAAGTGTACTGTGTTGGTGGTGTCAATGGAACAGTGCTTATACCTGGTTAGCAATGGTAAGTGGGGGTGACCCTGCATAAAGGGCCATTTCCAACAGAAATGTATTCTTAGGATTAGTTAGAGTGATGGTACATTAACAGGACTTCAATGTCTTCGTATGGAATGTATTCACCCGGTAGTTCAACTTCAATGTATGTGTGAAACAAATTAGTCACCGGATCTGCATGTTATTCGCATCTTGCATCACCAGCATTTTGGTGTACATGTTGAAGGGAATTCACTGGCTGATGAAGCCGCCAAGGCGACAGTAAGAACTGCTACTGTTGCTGCAATCACTCGTTCTAGTAAGAGGATAGACAGAGACATACTGATAGCTGTCAACGCTTCAAAGAATGGCTCTGCCGTTCGAAGGGCTTTCCACTCAAATATTCCTATAAATTAGATGCGCAAAACATACTGTGTGCTCAAATTCTGGGAGTGGAGTATAGAGTTATACCAAACATGGATCACAGATTAGATTTAATTCTAGCTGCACACGAGGGTCTGGGCTCTGCACACACATTCTGGTGGCCAAGTATGTCCAAACAAACAAAGGCTTAAGTCTTAAAGTGCAGATGAAATGTTCTGCCGTAGCAAGGCCACCACAAACACCATTACTCCTTTCAGACAGACCTCTCGCGTGTGTCTATTTGGATCACTGCGGCCCCTTAAATTAAGACAGCGTTTACAAATACATCTTGGTGTCAGTGGAGTCCTGCTCTAAATTTCTATGGGTTTAGCCTCAGTGCTCGGCTGACGCTCGAACTGTTTTAAAGGATTTGCGAGTCTTCATCAGGACATACGCAATTGGCATGTTACATTCCGACCGTGGCCCTGAGTTTAACTCTCGGGTTTACAAGGAAGCCATCAAAAGTATGGGCATGGCCTTGCGGTACTCCTCCCCCTACCATCCTGAGGGATATTCAGTGGTGGAGAGGAAAAAACGGGACCTAAAGCAATACTTAACAGCAACGGTATTAGATGCGGGTGGTAGTTGGGTCAATCACCTATGTGGGGTCCAGAGGGCACTGAATAGTATGCCAAGCAAGTCCTTGGGAGGATGTACCCCCTATGAGATCCTGTTTGGGACAAGAATTTGGGTACCTGACCTCGATTTTGCCAGCACAGTGGCTGATGTAAAACCATTTGAATTGAAAGATCGTTTGGCTGGTTTACAGGAACTCAATGAATTCCGTGCATTACAAAGCAATGTCCAAATAAAAAGCACCGCCACTAGGGAAGTGAAACCAGTTCTGCCAAGACCTGTCTGGGCCCCAAAGATTGGGGACCTGGTCAGAGAAAAGATTGTGGGTAAGAAGGAGTTTGAGGCATCCGTCAGAACACCTGTACCTGTCCTGGCGGTTCAAGGAACAAGAACAGTACTTCTTCCGCCTCTTGCTGGCTGAAAAGAAAGATTTGTCTCCATTGATCTGATCAAACCACACTATGTGGCCGATTCTCAACAGCAGGCCACGTGGAGTCCTAAGTAGCTGCAGACCTCCTCTAGCTACTATACAGGAAGTTCAGATGGAAAGACTGATAACGTTTCAAGACTCCTCTGCGCAAGATGCAAGAGTAGCTAATAACGCAGTGTGAATCACACCTGTTAAAACAGAACATCCAAATGTAACTGAAACGCAAATTGCAATGCGGCCTAATAATGAACTTTACGTCAATGTGCCCCCACAAGAAGCAACTGTCAGTTCTACAAACACTGCTGAGCTCCCAAAGATAGTTCGAACTGCATCTGGCTACTTCATCAACTTCAATGACTTTTCTTCATTATCCAAGTGAACCTGAGCAAACGCAACCCATCTCTGAAAAAGAAGAACTTCGATAACTCTATCTCTGGCTGAAAAAGACTTAATTTGGGTCTCCTTGGCTGCATCATTGGTTTGCATTAGGGATCCTGTTCCTGTTAATTTGGATTGACATAGTAACTGTCTTTTTCCTACTACTGAATGGACATTACCTCCCACAATGCTCTGCAGTGCAACCTGTGAACTTGGTCCTGAAACCACACACGTCGCACATAGTGAACAGAGAGACTTGTCCCTAGTGAACATTTCAGCAGTTCCAGTACCAGATGGTATGGTTTGGGATAGGGTTTCATATGATGTATTTGGTCCCACTGAACATTTAAAAATTCCATACGTGTTTAAAATTTCAATGAATGATTTCATTACCCCCGAGTACACTCTCTAATGATTGGGACATTAAGACTGTAAATACTAAGCTCTCAGATTTAGAATAATCTGCTGCATTTTCTTACAGGGAATTGTGTGAAGATACACCTGACTTCGACAGTATGTATTGTTACCAGCACTATGGTCATCACTTTTTGCACAGAGCTAGTGTTCCACCCACTGTAAACACTTACCATCAATGGAAACATTGCCCGACACCACCTAATGATAGTTCTCCCACATTGGCACAGAAATGTGCATACTTTTCAGGGTTCAATACATCAGACCCAATGTCATACTTCCATAAGTTAGTCCAGACAAATACAACTGCGAAGAAAATGATCCTGACAAATACCAAGCTCATATATTGAGCGATTTTCATTTTCCCAACTGTCTATACAAGGTTTCGACTATTGGAGGGACACGAAAGACACAAATTCCATCTGGGGGACGAAATATTGGCAGATTCATGGCACATATGCTTTACCTCATACTGTTACAGATAATATTCCTGAACAGAACAGTGTAACGAACTACATGCTACGGGTTTGCAAAAATGAAAGACCTGAAAATACCACGCATTCCCTTACCCATACCTATTGAAGGTATGTCGAATAACACACTGACTAGTGAGAAGGTACTGGGTACAATGATACAGAATCGTACAGGCAATTCTTCAGCTCCCAATTGGAAGGGATGGCTGGTTTGGCCTATCAACACAATAGGTGACAATCAAGATTCAAGGGTACCACCAGAGGGTTTAGTATTCATAGGCCCGACCCACGCTATGTACACACAGATGACACAAGGGTAGTGACTTCTTATAGTGTTGGGAGATTGTGCCTAGAATGGCTAAAAACATCAACACTACAACAGGTGAAACAGCACTTGTACCTTATAGCTGACAACATGGATCTTAACATGGATCAGGTCCCAAGAAACCGTGTAAGAAACGCTTCTTGTTTGCCATCTACAATGAACTGTGGAAAGTCTCCAAACAGGATACTGCTGAGAGATTACGTGAAATTGATAGGATTAACCTAGAAAAGGCCCTGACTGTGGTAGACAATGGTATGAACAAACTTTATTCACTGGGCAACATTGTGTCCTCGGCAATTGATATAATGGAACAAGATTTGTCTATTCTACATCATGGGCAATCTCAATTGCGCTCCATTATGCTTTTACCTCCGACCTCTGGTCCAGGGCCGGCTCTCTCCCTAGCAGCTCTGCTGTGTAGTGCCCTGCCGCTGGCACGCTGACCTCCACCTGATAGGATTAGAGGCTGCTGTCTGTCCGCTGGTGTCCGCTCCTGCCACCCACCTCCACCTGGTAATTGGCCAGTAGCCCTGCCCGCAATGCTGTCTTCGCTTTGCATTCTGCCTTCATTAATATTTTTGCCTTTGTTATCTAATCCTTTAAAATTTTATTCTACATTCTGAGCATTTTGATTACTTTTGTCTTTTTCTATTGTTTTTGCGCTGCTTCTGTTTCCCGCCGCTGCTGCCCCTGCGGCCCCTCCCCACTGATGGTCCCCGCTCCTGCCTCCCAGCTGCACGTTAACCTCCCTTCAACTATTTAATGGCGGCACCAAAGGGAAGCCCGTATGCGCCCCTCCGTGACCCGACTGCGACCAGGGCCAGGGACCCTGGATCTCCTGCCATGTACCGCTATGACTCAGCTGCCCTCCTTGCACTCAACCCCAGAAGGAAGAACAACTGCCGGCAAGCCACGCTGAACACAACCCAGATCCAGTTCTCCTGCTGTCACTGCCGCTAGACCTTCACCACTGCCCCGGCCGCTGACACTACCAATGCCCTAAGATGCATCCTCCTCAACGTACGCTCCCTGCACAGACATGCCGTGGAGATCTGGAACCTCCTGGACACCCTCTCACCCAATGTCGCCTTCTTTACAGAAACCTGGACCAACACCTCCTCTGCCCCTGACATCGCCATCACAATACGGGACAGATACAAGATCCAGAGGAAGGAGCACCCAACCAACTGGGAGGAGGCCTCACCTTCGTGCACAAAAACTCCCTTCACCTCTCTACCTCCAGTGACACCTTCCCCACCGCCGAACACCTGCACTTGCAGGTCCAGACCAGTCCAACTCCACACTCTGCGGCACCCTCGCCTACAGACCCACCGGCCCCTCTTCGTCGACACCCTCACCGACCTCATCGTGCCCCACGCCATCACCTCCATGGACTACATACTCATCGGAGACATGAACTTCCACCTCGACAACCCCACAACCCCAATTCCACCACCCTCTGGGAAAACCTTGCCAACTTTGGACTGAAACAACTCATCACCACACCGACCCACAAGGCACACACACCCTCAACCCCATCTTCACAGGAGGAAACAGCATTGACAAACCCAAGCCGCCCAAACCCGCACCGTGCCCCCACCCTGAAGGAACTGGAGCAAAGTCACCAAGGAACAGCTCAACTCCACCCTCAACAGCAACACCCCCACCGCTGCAACCAATGCCAACCTTGCTGCCAAGGAATTTCACACATTGATCTCCAACTGCGCAGATAAACTCGCCCTGCTACGCAACTCTGACAGACAGCACCCCAGAAAAGCTGCCTGGTTCGCCACAGACCTCAGAGAAGCCAGGCACACCTACAGATGCCTGCAGAAGAACTGGAGAAACAGCAAGAAACCCGAAAACTTCACCACCTACAAGAACACCATGATGGAATACCACCAACGCATCAGAACCTCCAAAAGGACCTTCATGCACAACAGAATCGTCGCCAACTCCACCAACTCCAAAGAGCTCTTCAGCATCATCCAGGAATTCATCAAGCCCCCGAGCAAAGCCACGGACATCACCCCTTCCCAGGACCTCTGCAACAAGCTAGGATCTTACTTCCACCTGAAGATCAAAAACCTCTATGACAACTTCAACGACCACACACCTGACGCCGCAACCATCCGGCCCTCTGGCCAGCCCACCATCTCCACCTGGACACCGGTCACGGCCAAAGAGACCGCCTCGACCATGAAAGGCATCCGCTCGGGGGCCCCCACAGACCCCTGCTCACCTCACATCTCTCACCGAGACGGCACCAGCATCGCATCAGAACTATGATGCACTATCAACACCACCCTCATGACCGGCATCTTCCCTGACGCCTGAAAATGTGCAGAAGTCAGGCTCCTGCTCAAGAAGCCCTCAGCAGATCTGATGGATCTCAAGAACTACCGGCCCATCTCGCTCCTCCCTTTCGCAGTGAAAGTCGCCAAGAAGACTGTCAACGCAGAACTGACAAGGTTCATCGAAGACAACGCCATCCTCGACCCATCTCAATTCGGATTCTGCAGCAACCAAAGCACCGAGACTGCCCTACATGCCGCCACTGATGACATTCGCATCCTCCTCAACCAAGACCACACCGCAGTCCTGATTCTACTCGACCTGTCAGCAGCATTCAACACCATCCCTCACCGCACACTCGCCGCCAGACTACGTGATGCTGGCATACAAGGAACCGCCCTCGACTAGATCTGACCGTTCCTCACAGGCAGAACCCAAAGGATCAGACTACCACCCTTCCTCTCCGAACCCACGAAAATCAACTGCGGACTGCCCCAGGGATCCTCGCTGAGCTTAACCCTCTTCAACATCTACATGGCCCCCCTTGCAGCCATCGTTTGACAACATGACCTCAGCATAGTCTCCTACGCCAATGACACCCAGCTAATCCTCTCCCTCACCAAAGACCCCACCATCACCACTCAACTTCCAGGAAGGAAGGAAGAAAGTCACAACTTGGATGAGCAACAGCTGCCTGAAACTCAATGCGGAGAAGACAGAAGTCCTCATCCTCTGAGCCAACCCATTGGCATAGAACAACAGCTGGTGGCCCACCACCCTCGGCAGCCCCACGGACCACACCAGAAACCTAGACATCATACTTGACTCCTACCTCTCCATGAGCCGACAGATCAACGCCGTCACCTCCAGCTGCTACAACACCCTCCACATCCTCTGTAAGACCTTCAAATGGATCCCCCTGGGTCAAGGAAGACAGTCGCCCACGCACTCATCACCAGCAGAATGGACTATGGAAATGCCCTCTACGCCGGCATAAACAAGTCTATGCTCCGCAATCTCCAGACTATACAGAACACTGCCGTCAGACTGGTCCTTGGAATCCCTCGACACAAGCATATCAGCCAACACTTACGAAATCTCCACTGGCGCCCCGTAGAGAAGAGAGTCACTTTCAAGATACTCACCCACGCCTACAAATGCTTACACAACACTGGACCCCAATACTTCAATGACAGAATCACCCTCCACATTTCCAAAAGAAACCTCCTCCTCGCCGAAACCCCTGGCATCTGCAGAGCTTAAACAGGGGGAAAATCCTTCTCCTACATCACAGCCTAGACCTGGAACAAGCTCCTGATCGACATCAGATGCACCCCCTCCCTGAACACCTTCAGGAAGGCTCTCAAGACCTGTCTCTTCGACTAGATGGAACTGCTGATCCCCCCTCCCTTAGCGCCTTGAGACCCTCACGGGTGAGTAGCGCGCTTACAATTCCCAATTGATAGATTGATTGATTTCAGCTGGACGCTGCAATCATTGCGTTCAGGCCATGTGCCATGGAGATACATTAACAGCACAAGTTTGTTCTCGGTTTACAATCTGACTGACAGACAGTTAACTATGGCGCGCAGAGATGCAAAGTACACCATGCTGCTCATTGAAAAATTAGAGAAGTTACCTTTCATAGTAGCTGAGTCACGGTCTACGGAATAGTTAATTCATGGCTATATCACACTGCCAATCACAACATTTCAGTTCCAACACTACCTTAGAAACATCCAAGCAGGCAGTTGTGACGCGTTAGGTGAAGGGTATATACAGGAAACGTGAGAGTTACCGTATAGACATAGGTGCACAAATAAGGACACAATGAAGGTTTCTTAAGTGGTACTGTCTGCGGGAAGGCTTTAAGTGGGTCTTTAGTGTGTAAAGAAGTGTCGCTTCATGGAACGCGCAATGCGTCAAAAGCAAACTTATCTTGCTACTTGAAGGGATCCCCGGCTGCCGTGATTCATCCGGTTTTTGAATTATTTTCGAATGGAAGTTATTTAGTGCTGAATGATCAAGGCTGTTGTGGGATGGCACCAGGCATCGCATATCTAGTCACAGTAGACTTCATGCTTGTTTGCTGTAAGCAAGTATTGTTTCCCCCGACTCGCGCCGTTAGGGAGGCACCACTGTGGCCTTCATTGAATGTTTCCAGTATAAGGTTTAATTCGCTGAGCAAACTGAAAGCCTTGTTGTTTCAACAAAATGTGGCCTTAACTTCCGCCCGAGAGACTTTTGATCTCCAGGTTGGAAGGCCTTCAGCAGAGATCTAGGCCCTGGTCCATATGAACTTCCCGATCCATTTCAGAGAAATGGTTCATCGTATCTTTAACATGTCTGATACGAGTGGGATCGTACACTTATTTAAACAACTTTGATCAGGTCTCTTAACCACCTTTCAGACCATCTGTAATTCCAGCCTTCACACACTCCGTTCTTGGAATCGTTTTTTGGAGGGCTACCTTTGGTCCTGCTTTCGGTAGCGGGCATCCTGATTTTAATTCTCTTGCTTCGCAATGGACGATGCATTCTCTCAAGAAATGGAGAGAACACTGCTGGAACGAGGTTGTTGTGAGCGCATGGTGTTCTAACTGACTATGCCTCGGCAGGGCCGGCTCTAGGGCGGTGCGATCTGTGGCATTGAACCGGGCACTAACTGGGGGTGGGGTGTCATTTTTGCAAGTATATTATCATTTTAGAAGCACCTGCTGCCGCGTTCCTGGCCTCCAGCAATTTCCAGGCATCAATTAAAATGTCAAGATAACTCTGGTGATTAATCGTCTTCCTGGGAAGAGACCAGAGGTTTGTCTAGTGAAAGTTCTGACTCATCCTAAGATAGCGCAGAAGGTTAAAATGACTGCTGCTAAGAACGTGAACTATGCAGATAACAACGTGCATATAATGTAAATAGGTCAGAAGGTTACTGCTTCTGTAAGAGAGCTCCTTTTGTAACTTGTCTTTTATAAGTCAAAATCCTACTATAGAACATTGAGCTATTGACTGTCATATAAAAGAACTGCATGCAAACTGCAAGGTATATGTTAGAGCTATATGTCTTTTTGCGCAGTCTTTCATCATCATAATCTTGTGAAAAGGGTTCTTTTGGGTAGAAAACAATTCTTATTATTAAAGAGTACCCCTAACAATGATGTTACGTTTAAAATTCTGAAATTGTGCTTTTCTAGAATAAGGACTTCTAAACTATATTGCCTACCAGTATCAATGACATGTTACTCATACACTACACCTTGTAGTCCTGCCTGATGTAACATTTCCTATACACTGATTTACACAAGCATGATCGATTGTCTCTTTGTAATGTATGTGTGATGTAAAGTGCTCTGACACCTTACATTGGTATGAGTGGCGCTATAAAAGTAAATGAATCTGAGAGACAGTGGTTATGTTGACTTGAGGGGCACTGTGAAAGGGTGCTAGTAAGGGAATCCGAGGCAGAGGTAGTCATTGAGGGCGCCAACAGACATTGTCGCACAAGGCGCCACCAGTGTTAAAGCCAGCCCTGCGCCTCGGCTTCGAGAGCTGAGTGAGCATTGGTTCCTGTCTTTTAGACCAGTCTGGCTCGACTGTGTACTGCCTGTGTTCCGTTGCCTCTTCTGCAGATTTGGCTGCATGTTGGACCTGTGTCTGACACTTTCATCGGTTGTGCCGCCGCACATAGAAGCGCTACTGGCGCCTTTGCAGGCCCACACGAGCAGTTGTCCACAGTGTATTCCCATGTTGATGACTGCTTTTCTAGAGCCTCCAAATCCAAGGAATGCTTCCGCTCCTGTTGGAAGGAAAATCAACTCTGCTCCAGAGGTACAGGCATCAGTATCAGGCGTGCAGGCATCCAATTCTTCCCCGTCGGCTCTGAACCAGAGATGAACACCTTTGCTCACTCGACATGATACTGTTAGTTCTGGAGGGACTGACACCTGCGGATACAATGTTCAGCGATGTTGAGTCTTCAGCGCAGGATTCATAAACAATCTGGCTGGGAACCGTTTGGCAATTTTTTAAACATTTACCAAATTGAAGGCAGAGTATGAGTTTTTTTGTTTCTTTTCTCTGCTCTAATTAGCATGCAGGCGGAGATGTGCCTCAGGCATGCGGTCTTTGCCTATGGGGGCCTGTAGCAGGCCCCCAGGTAGTTGGGTGGGTGGGGGTGCACATGAGGGATACCTATGGTACCCCCCTGCATTGGCACGGACAAAGTGGCAGGCACCACATGGTGCCTGTCACCTTGTGCATGCCAATGCACGACGTGCATTCCCAGCATCGTGGCAGCTGCTGCTCCGAGCACCATCCACCACAATGCTGGGAATAGAGGATGCCACCGCCACGGTGGCATCCTTATTCCAGGTGCGGGACCGCCGCACCCCTTGCGTACTGTCCCGCATTTTGTTACGGCGGCGGGCGGATTTTAAGACCCCTTAGTCTTCTATCATAATCCCTGTACCTGACGTACATAAACATGTCCCCAGGTACGGCAGAATTATTCTGTATAAGGGTCACAACTTTTTTTTATCCTTGGCCAACAGCCAGCTGTGCATGATCACACTTGTTTGGAGAAGCATCGGTGATTGTTTTCAAAACATTTATGATTGTTTTCAAATCATCCATGATTGTTTAAAAAACATATTGATTCTAGAAAAAGCCTTGGATTGACCACTTTAGTGTAAAAACCCTCACTCCCCCTACAAATTAGAGGAGAATTCCTTCCAGCCTGACACGGGGTCCTGCATGCTTTTCGACACACAGCGGTCTGACATCATTTATGGGGTGTCATCCTCGACGCAGAAACGGGGTCCTTCATTCTAAAGCATCAGGTGAGGGGGCTGGTTCTTCCCTAACAGTTTCTTCGCTACAGATACACATAGCTATACGCATATACACCTACACATCCAGGCTAGGCTAGATACATTTAGGCAAATTACTTAGGGGCGCATTTTAGGAATATGCAAGTGGTACTGTTTTTATCTGAACTGCTTCTGTTCATCTTATTAGCACTATGGTAGAAATGTATCTACTATTTACTATATTGGTACTAGCAATCTCTTTTGTATGCTTCTGTCTCCTAATTGTCGCAGCACTTTGGCGCATGTGCGAGGGAGCTGGAAATATTCTAGGAAAGTTCGGGAGGTGTCTCGACCAAGAACTTTTGTTCTCGGGGAGAATTGTTGTAAAATGGTGCGATTTCCAGCAACATTTATATAATAAATTAACAAAAAGCTCATTTCGTATAGGCATTTTTAAAGAAAAACTTAAAAAAGATGGCACAGAATTTCACATTTTTAAATCTGCAAATTTGAGAGGTAGAGGTGGGTGAGCCATTGAAACCTCAAGCAAACTGCCTGGCTATTGCTAAGTTTGACATCCGTTTGGACTCCTGAGCCCAAAATGAGCCGTGCCTTTGTGTGGCACCTGCCTGCTGCCCATGCTGGAATCTCATGTGCCATGAAAGGGTGACAAAACATTAACTTTCAATGTATAATAGGGCAGGGAGCGAAATATCCATCTGCTTGCATTCAACACTGTAAACCATGAAGTCATGCTGGAACGTATGAAAAAAATTGGAATTGGTGGTTCCGAACTTGAGCTGTTTTACTCTTTACTTATTGATTGAGAACATTCGGTTGCTCTGGGGGCTTTATTTTTAAGTCCTTCTCTCTGCCATCTGGGATTAAGGGTGGGCGTAATGTGCGTAAGGGACCTACGCGGTGAGGCACGGAGATGGAACTAATCTCCGCACTCTCCGCATAGTTCTGTTATGCACATCCCGCCTCCCGCCTGCCTCCCGCCCGCCCGCAGTATCAAATACATTAAAAAAGCAATTTTTAAATAACCTTACCTTATCGGCGGCATCCCCGGGCTTCCATCCTCCTCTAGCGCGTCTTCTTCTGGGAACTGGGAACTGCGCATGAGCGGGAGCCCGCGCATGCGCATTCCTGCCGAGGAATGCGCATGCACAGGCTCCCGCGCATGCACAATTCCCAGAAGAAGACGCGCTGGAGGAGGATGGAAGCCCAGGGACGCCGCCGATAAGTGAAGGGTATTTAAAAATTGATTTTTTAATGTATTTAATACTGCGGGTGAGAGGCGGGCAGCCAAATTTCGTTATGCCCGAGTGTGTGGAGATTTGCCCTGTTTCTCCGCCTATTATCGCGGAAGGGCAAATCTCTGCACATTCCGTGGGTGGAACGGAGTTGTCCGCCCACCCTTACCTGGGATCCCTCAAGGTTCATCGCTTAGCCCTACACTTTTTAATATTTCTGTGGTGCCCTTGACTAGACTTATCTGCTCCTTTGGTTTCGGCCAAGTGGCGTATGCAGATCATACACAAATTGTTGTGTCCATCTCGAGTGATGTTGATGAGACTGCTCACTGATTTAGTAGCTGTATGGGCACCAGCGGAGAATGGATGAGCAATAAGAGCATTATGTTGAACACAGACAAAACTGAGGTTCTCCTCGCTGGCAAGAACCCGGCCGTCTGGAATTATTCCTGGTGGCTTATGATGCTTGGTTCTATTTCAATTCTGGTATCCTCGGTCAGGAATCTGGGAATAATTTTTGATCCTGACTTGTCTTTTAATGCACAGATTAACAAACCTACATCTTCCTGCCTTTTTCTGTTAAGCCTGATGAGAAAAATTCTCCCCTTCATCCCATACAAACTTCAAAAATCAGTGGCTACGGACTTGGTGTTATTAAGGTTGGATTATTGCACTGCCCTCTATTTGGGCATCCATCAGCATGCCCTGAAGAAACTCCAATGCCCACCGAATGCAGCGGCTCGACTGGTAAAGAAAAATCCCATGTTCAAGCTATGTTCTGCGGTATTATGAGAGCTCCATTGGCTTGCTGTAAAGAAAAGAGTGATGTTCAAGGCCTTATGTCTGGCGCATAAGACTCTGTATGGTAATGGCTCAGCATATCTAAAAAAGAAAACTTAGCTTGGTATAGTCCAAGAAGAACCTTGTGTTCGACTAACTCCAAGACAGTTAATGTCTGCAAAACCAAGAAATGGGGAGGTCGGAGTTTTATATACCCCGCAGCACAACTTCGGAATAACTTACCTGAACACCTCAGAGCCAAATCTCATCTATTTAGTTTCAGGAAACACCTTAAAACTTAAGGCATGAATAGGATGGGGGGCAGACCCACGTCTGCCCGCCACCCTATCGCACAACGAGACCGCCTGACATGCTGTCGGTGGCCCCGTCAACCTCATTATGATGCGACCGCCTCCAAGGCGGTCACACTGCATATCTGCTGTATTGCTGCAGATGCTGTGTGCTGCAGCACATGCCACAGTACAGGAAATAGACAGGGAACATATCCCTGCACTATGTGTCAGGCACCATGCGGTGAATGCCACATGGTGCAGGGATATGTAGGGGGGCACAAAACCAAAACTGAGACCCAGGGAGGTAAGAGGGGCCCACTACAGACCCCCAAAACCCCTTTCCACCTGCCTTTTCATGGCAGGTTCACTGCCATGAAAGGAGCATCGTAATGTCTACGACGGTACCTGGCCACTATTGTATGCATTACTCTGCCTCTGCCGCACCGGTGGGCTCAAGGAGCCCGCCGGATGTAAGACCGCCTGCCATCCTAATTTGGTGGGTGGAAAGCTTGCTCAGGATGGCTCACCAGCTTCCTAATCAGCCCCTTGGTTATTCTCCTGCCCCTCTTGTTGCTGTGATTAGTTGTGGATCCTTTCCTGACAATAATATTTTAGCTCGAGTTGTTCCCTATCTTAATGTAGCAGATATCAGCACCAAGAAGCCCTGAGCATGTGCGTGCTATACAAATAATTCAATAGCAATATTAATGGCTTAACTGCTCAATGTGACACTAGAAAACCAAGGATTGTTCCTGGCTTACACACTAAACCAAATTGTGTCATCCAAAGCATCAGAGTTTGGCTACTGCACTCAGCTGGATTAGGAGGTCCTAACACCTCTCTATATCTGCACACAGACTCAGGAGCAGTAATTACAAGGCACTAGAGGAAAACTATAATGAGAAAATATAAAGAGAGAATAGAGCAAACAAAAAAACAAAAATTGCCAAATTGGCATGTAATAAAGAGAAAGGACATGCTAACAGAGAAAGAAGGAAATGGAGCGAATGGAAAAGAAAGACGACAAGAGAGAAAAAAGATGTAAGAGCAAAAGAAGAAACAAGAGCAAAAAGCAAGAATAGGGAAAGCAAAAGTAAATTATAAAAAAAACACAAAAAAAGGCTCAAGAATGCAGAACTCGTCGTGTTGCTGACAACTGCCTGTACCTGATTAATGCCCTTCCACTGTCTGGGCCTCCTGCTCCAAGCATCCACTCTCCCCTTGTGTCCCGAACACTTCTTTACAGCAACCTGGCACAGACTCCAGTTTCATCTGTAAACCCACCCTTTCCCATGCTGTCACAGTACGCTGTGGGGTCAATGATGTCTGATGATCCCTCCCCACCCTGTGACGAGTAGAAAAGGGAGCGAGATTGGGTGCAAGGCAGCAATGAGTGGCATGCAGCCCCGGGCAGTAAAGAGATGAGGCCCAAATCGCCCAGGGCTGCTCGCACAAAATATGCTGCTGCACATTATTTGGGGTAGATCCTAGAGACCCCTATGAATGGAAGGACTGGGCTGTTAAGAGGTAAGTCCTTGTGTCGAAAAAACAAATGTACACCGTCTGTCACATACACACTAGTGCATGTGCCTGAAAAATGTGTCTGGCTACCAGGTGCTCGCGTTAGTGAGAGTCACAGACTGTCACAGACTGTCAGCTGCGCTTCCCTACGGCAAAAGTAAAGGGCAGGAATGCGCCGTATCTATAAGATATGGCGGATTCCGGTCCTTTTCCCCTGCGCCGGCGCACAATGGGCGACAATGCAGGCATCCTTGCACCATGGTGCAAGGGTGCCTGCATTGCGGGGATGATTATTTTTGTACAGGAAGGGAAACCTTTCTGTAAAAAAATGATCACAAGAGGCTTTTTCCTCTTTCTATGTGTGCTACAGAATGCAGCACACGTAGAAAAAGGAAAAACGAGGAGCAATAAAGATGTTTCTCCTCGTTGTGCCTCCCTTACGCCCCCCCCCCCCCATGGTTGTTGCTTGGAACGCCACCAGCAACACCCATTGCACGCCCCTTTAACACAGAACACTGCCTTAAAGGGACTGATATTTATCAGGCAGAATTAAGCCCAAAAAAGTGGCTTAGTGCTGCCTGATAAATATCACGCAGGCTTCTACGCCACCGAACGTCACGAAAAGTGACGTTCAGAAGCGCAGGGAGTCTCATAAATTAGGCCCTCAATATTTTAGTAAATGAAGATGGATAGTAATAGAGATTACCATTCTCGGTACCAGCCACGGGCACAGATGTTAGGGAGAGCTTGGAATAGGCGCTATTTATCGCGCACTCTGTAAAATCCAGACCTCTAGGTGCCTGATATTATCAGATGGAATCAATACTGACTTTGGGGCATTCGAGGTCAGGACCCAAATCATTCAGTTATCACATTTGGGTCCATAAAAAGAAAGGTGTCTGGGTCTTAACTTGAAATGATGAAACGCAAGGCATCAACGCAAGTAAAAAGGCTTTGGGCATGTTAAAAACGTGGGGGCATATCTACAAGGCGGCGCTAAAAAAATTTTGCCGCTTTTGCGGCCGTTTTCTGCCAAAAAGCAGCGATAATTTTATCGCTATATCAGCAAGGTCACGCTATCACGTGAATCCTTGCCTTAGCGCCGGATTACTGAACGCCCACCTTTGCATCTCTAATGAGATGCAAAGTGGGCGTTCCTTCCCGAAATAACTGGAGAAATGTCGCTAACCGACATTTCTCCAATTATCAAGGGAATCGCTAATAAGCATAGTGATGAGAAAAGTAGCGCTAACCATGGTTATCGCTACTTTCCTTACGCCTGCTTTAATTCTAATATAGCCATGTAATCCAATGGGAGGTGGATTACATGGCTAAGACCACCCTGCCCTATCAGCAAGGTATCGCCGGTCACAGTGCGATTATCGCTGGATTTCCAGCGATAATCACACTGTTTTCCAGCTAACGCCTGCATTTCTATTGCTTTGGAGATAAGCGTTGCTGATAGCACACTATCTCTGCGATAGAAAGCAGCGATAGCCGGCGATAATTATCCTAGCGATAAGTGCGCTTAGCGATAATTATCGCCGGCCCTTGCTGATATGCCCCGTGGTGAGGACTCATGAGGTAAGGCCTCCTTTCCATCAGGAGATCAATCACAGCATCAAAAACAGACTCACCCGGCGAGACTATTATTGTAGAACCCAATATTTCTTAACCCCCTGCTCCGTAATTATCCGCCTCAGCCATAAAGCGAGGGAGATGCAAATTAGTGAGATGCTGAATACAGTCCCACTAATTAGCATGTTTTCACCAAAGAGATACCTCACCTTCCCATCTTTGTTGCAGGATTGAGCCTTGCAAAATATATCATATATTCAAACTTTTAATCTTTTGATAACAGGTGCTTACGAAATCTCACCTCACTGTGTAAGGATTACCTTTCCTCTCAGTTCTCATGCTTGCTGCCTCTACCTGGGGGATTAGGCCAGCTTTTCTCATCATAACAGCACACCTCGACTTTGTTCTCGATGTAAATCTACACTGATCCTATTGTCAGGCAGAGTTAGAAAATGCTTTTTTAATTACATTTACGCCACAACACCCATGAAATTACGTTTTGTGTGTGACTCCTTTCCCATAGATTTTAAACTAAAAACATGCGTGCAGCGCCTTCTTGGTTCCTATAGATCGTTGCAGAACAGAGGGCACTGACGAGCTTTCTGTCTCAACATTCGCGTCTCATGCGCTTCACAGATCCCATTCTTCTTGGAAACTAGTGGTTAATGGAGAATGATTGCGGCTATTTGTGAAATGCGCTCTAATTTTCTTGACTCCGCATGCCTTTGCACCAAATCCTCAATTCTTTTTGCGTCCAGATTCGAAAATGACAAGGAACTGCACTTCCCTACCTGGACAAAATAAAAGCAATTTATAATATATTTACTAGAGTGTTGTGCAGGTACTACTGTGCTGGAATGCAATGCAAAATTTAGCATCTATTTACCATACCTTAAAGAGACCTGCTCGTGGCGCGCAAAATGAGTAACCGCGCAGGCCTAAATAAATAGGGGCAGATTTATGTTGCCTGGCGCATCTCTGCAAATCAGCAGGGATGCGCCAGGAAAGATGCAGGACGCAAGTTTACCCTTGCGCCACCCATGATGCGCCGCATTTACAATGCGGCGCATCATGGCGCAGGGATAAACCGATGCGTGTCGCATCTGGGGCGTAAAGTTGGCGCAGTGCTGAAGTAGTGTTGCGTGCGACACGCAACTCCAGCACTCTTCCAACTTGCCCTAACTGTAACGTGGTGCGTCAAGCCTTACGCCTGCTTCAAGCAGGCGCAGGGTTTTAACACATCAGCGTTGGAAAAGTGACTCAGTGAAATCTTGTAGATTTCACTGAGTCACTTTTCAGGGGCGTTCCTGAGACGGGAACGCCCCCCCCCTGCGTAGAAATGCCCACATGAAACCTGACGCAGGTTTCATGTGGCGCTGGGCTTTACACCGTGACGCATCTCCATAGATGCGTCACGATGTAAATAGGGCGCAACATGGCGCAGGGTTTACGCCACCGCTGCGTCACAAAAGTGACGCAACGGCAGCGTAAAAGTGGCGCAAGTCCAACATAAATCTGCCCAATAGACTCTGGTTACCATCTGTCAAAAACTTGCAGAAAGGTGAGCGAGCTAGGGTTTTTGTCAATGGCTGTTAAAGGCAGTAGCTATAAAACCCAGGGGTTTGCCCGAATTACTCAACACAGCTCGGCAAAAATATAGAGAAGCAATAGGCAAAAAGATGTATGGGTATCGATCAGTCAAATAACAAAGTAGGAAAAAAACATTAGTTCCTACAGATGGGAGCCTAGTCCCAGGAAAATTCTTTTAATAATTCAGACTCTCATCAAAACTTCCCCAATTGTTTCACATAATATATATGTAAGGGTCCTGCCTGTATTCGAGTTTCCGTGGCGTGGATGTCAAATCCTGCATTCGGGATACGAGCAAACCGGACGGCCTGCTGATGCCGCCGGTCTAGTTCCGCATTCAAGTTTTCCGCAGAACGAAGAAAATGATAAGAAGTGTGGCCGTCGTTCGGATATTGCCAACAGTGCATCACAGGAGAATGTGCCCATAGTGATGAAACAATTCCATCTCCTTTTACATGTAGAGGGGAAGAACACGGGTATTAAAGGCATTGTCTGATGACATTAAGGGAGGAGCATCTCCAAAGTTGGGCATGCCATACCTGCCTTGATACAAATGTGTTTTTTCTTTCTTTTTTTTTGCCCATGTACTGATGAGGCCCGAATCAGTGGGCCGAAACGCGTCAACCAGAAGAAGTGGAGAAGTTGAATGGATTAAAAATTATATTTGGAAATACACACTTCATGAACTGAGTGGAGGTGGAAGTATCCCTCATACTGGTGTGTAATGGACTATCTCCCCTTGGAGATGTTTTTTTCCTACTTTGTAATTAGACTGATCGATACCCACACATCTTTTTGCTTCTTGCTTCTATATGATTAACGCAGTAAGGCATAACCCTTCAAAATGTATCATCTGGACTGCTACTCAGTTTGAGGAATGTGGTGTTCTTGCTGCCTCATTAAAGTATAGCCTATATCTGAAAGCAAAAACTCAGCGGGTTGTAAGTTAGTTTTTCAATATCACCCTTTGGACATGTTGATTTCAGAATATTGACTGCCACTATATCCTTAAATCAATATCTCCAGTAAGTAACTTGATAATGTGGTAGAACACCTCCATGGTGAATGTTCGATCTGTGACTGCTGGGATAAAGTGAAGTACTTAGTGTAAGAGCATGAAATTCCTAAACATGTGGAAGTCATCACACATTCATGTACTGAAGCTTTGCTTCTTGACCTCTTGTCTTATTTTGTGGCTCTGCCCACACTTCCCACGCTCAAGTCATCCACATGATCATTGCAGAGAAGTAATGCAGTTCAAGGCCCGTTCTCTCGAGCGGAAGAAACATCAGCTTGCACACCTACTTGAAGTCTGAATGCATTTATTAAGCAAAAATAAGCATGAAGTGGTATCACAACACAAAGCAACAAGGGTTTCCTCTTATAGCAGACAGCATCTAATGCTGCACTACCAAAAACATGGAGTTTTTAGGGTTTCGCTTATAGGCACTAACATAATTCATGTGGAAAAAACAAAACTCAGATATTTTTGCAGGTGCACAACAAGGTGAAAAAGATGTTAAAAAGCTGGCGATTTGAATTCCATGATGGGTACCGCCAAGCATGAGAGAGAGGCTAAATACATCTGAAGCAGTTCAGCCTGTACAATTGTGACTAAAATGGGCAATACGATGGCACTCACTCACCTAGATGGGTAGCCAATCTTACCTTAACAAACTCCTTACCAAACAATTGCCAATGCTTAAATATCCATCCAGAATCGCTTCCTGCTAAAATACCGAAACAAATGCAAAGCTGGTCTCACTGTCAAACCCCAAAAAAGCTAAATATTGTCATGGGGCACCCCAAGCCCTGCGCCTTGAAACCCCATTCTCTGCTTTATTTACCAAAACAGCTCAAATTTACATTTTTTGTGGCGCATTCAGGTAAATCACTCCAATTCAGGTGTACCAGCTAAGGCAGTGACTGTGATAACAGAGATATACACAGTAAGTTATATGAAGCCCCAAATAGAGTAAATACAATGAAATGTATACCTTAGGGCTTACCTGCTTTTTAGGCATAAAAAGACTGACAAACACTGGAGCAACTGAGAAATACCCCACACATGAGAAAAGCGGAGACAGTCTGCTGTGGAGCAAATGCAGTTTATAGGAAGAACTCCTAATTAGAGGTGGAGTAAAGAACCTTCACACATAAGTAGCCAAATGGGAAAAACAAAATAAATATGCAGGGCACCAAAGGCCTAGTGCCGACTATTGAAAATTGGAATCTTACAACTCAATGTTGCTAGGCAATGTGACTGCCTTCTGACTGTGCTTATATTGACTTAGAAGGACCCCCCCTGACTTTTAAGTGACTAGTCCTACCCTGCCAGTGTGCCCGCGCCACAACTATTAGCCCAGTTTCTACATTCTCCATTGGGATTGATGGCAAAGGAATCTATACCTTCCCTTTTCTAGATTCAGTGTTCCCTTCACAGATTAATGGGATTTCAGGAGATTCCTGGCACACACATCATCAACCACAGCATTCAGTGAGTCCATGCCTGTGAACAATTGTTGGATCAAAAATTGTACTACAATATTTTAGGACGCCCCAAAGTTTCACAAAATCGAAAACGTACCTCATACAATTCTCCGCCAAAAACAATTGTGGAAAAAGGCACCCTCCTAGATATCCGTTACGCTGAGTATAAAAATTTGTAACTGGGACCACTCAATAATTGAATTCTAGATCAGTAGGAAATGTTAAAGGGTTTTATTACAAATCTTTTAAAATGTAAGCGGCTCAGAAAAAATGGGATGAACGTTCAAATTCAGTTATTACAAAGCAGTCAAAAACAAGGCATGATTGTAAGTCCTAAATGAGCAAACAATTCTGAAAAGGGTCAGAAAGCATCCCTGGTAGCTCAGGAAAGTCAAATAAACTATCAATAGGGTCTGAGGGAAAATATTAAAGACCTGAACGGATTTAAATCCCCCTACTCTTATTAATAAACAAACAATGAAATCAGAGGTCTATACCGTGCAGCTAAAGATACAATTCAAAAAGTTGCCACATAGCACTTGCTTTAAGAGTGAAAAAACAGAGGGTGGAGGTCAAAATGTAAAGTAAAAAGGAAAAGATATCAATAGGGATTATTGGCAGCCCATCATTTTACTTCCAAGTGCCCAGTGTCATCATCTGGGATACCAAACACTCTGTTTTTTCACTCTTAAAGCAAGTGCTATGTGGCAACTTTTTGAATTGTATCTTTAGCTGCATGGTATAGACCTCGGATTTCATTGTTTGTTTATTAATAAGCTCAGGAAAGTCTTCAGAAAATTTGCCTCAAAATTTGATTCACCCCAGAATCAAGGGGTTCTTACACACGTCTTGCCTAACAAATGACCTAGCAGAGCAAATTCATCATAGGATGATCATAAATAACAACTCTTTAGCAAATCAGATTACGTAATATCAATACCTTAAATGCACAAGCATTATCTTTTTAAGAGGGCACCAAGCATCTACCATGCTACTGCCATCCAGAAATGTTTGAACAAAGCATGAAGATTTTCAAAAAGTTTATTTCACACAAATAAATAGGACTCGTTTACTCAGCAGACAGACCTTGGATGTTTCAACATACCAGGAACACTAGAAAATTATTTGAAATCCTTGTGTTCATAGCTGGCGGAAGAATCCATTACATTAGCTGTCTTCGCTCTGCAGAGCTTGTGAGGAGAGAAGATGCACAGAGGGACATGATGGGGGGGGGGTGAATACTGGAGTGAATGACAAAATCAGAATCCACTTAATCCAGGATAGAGTTTTCACATAAATGTGGCACAACCAATTTATGTTAATAAACACATTTCTAAACCTCCTATTAAACCTATTTCAACTGTAATCATATTAACTCATCATTTACATATTGGAGCCAACGTAAAAATGATTACTATTCATTATCCATTGCATGAAAATATAGATTTTAAACACTTCCACAAAATGAAGACAAGTTGACCAATTTTTTCTGGTTCCAAGCAGTGGACTCATTGGCGTTCTTTAACAGTATGCGAAACAAGATTACAAACTCTCCTAGTATAAAAATGAGATGTGGTCACATACAAGATAAGATGTTCAATAGTTTCTATCAATTTTATTTTTAAGCATCATGAATCAACCGGACAGCGCATGTCTCCATCTATGACACTTGGGCAGGGTTAAAATCGGGAAGACGGAAATATATGTAAGGATTCTAGATGAAATTATCTTTCCTTCAGTCCATGTTACAGTGTAAATAGAAAGTAAAAGTAAAAAACAAAAAAAACCACATTCTTTTCTTTTTAAGTCCCGGTCGCCCTAGTCTCTTTGAAAGCTTTGGAACGTTTGAATATGTACCCCACTCTGCACTCAATTTGTTCTCATTGTCAGAAAACAAATTAGCAGGAAAGGCTTGTTAGCGCTTCGGTGAGTCAATAAAAATATTTCAAGAAGTGTCCTTTTTAGTGGTCCCTGGTTTTCGTACCTTTTCATTAGCTATCATTAAATTTCCAACATGATCTTCTGTTAGGACATCTAAGGTAGCTGCCATTGTAATAGGCCCCAGAAGCTTTTGTTATTGTTTCCATGTGAGTCACACTACAGCAGCAGAAAAAGAAGGCATTCTGTTACTCTGTGTTCAGTGCTACAGTTATGTGCTCATAATATCTGCCACACAAATACATTCATATCAATGTTACTCATCCATCCTAATAATAGGTGTCCTCATTTTCAACATGTCAGAATGTGTAGTTAAGGATATAGGGCCAGATGTAGCAAATTGTGCCTATTCTGTGTCTATGGGAACATTTGATCGTACATAAGGCCCATAGTGAAAGAAGCTAGGATACAAAAATATGTGGAATATGTCAGATTTCATGTAAAATTAAAAATATTTGTTCGTAAATGTATTTCTCATTCCCTTGCTTGAATGGATTCATTATTTATTTTCATATGTTTCTCCCTATTGTATTTCCCGTTTCTGTCTCTGTTCGGTCTGGTATTCCGACTTGTTGCATTTTTACTGTGAATATTTCCGAAATTTTATTCAGAGCTAGTCTTTTTTTTTGTCAAAATCACCTCGCATTGTAATTTTAGAAGCTGTTTAATTATACTCCTGCTAGGATCTCTTTTGTTAGCTGATGTCTCCTTTTTCAAGCTTTCAGGTTTCTACCTTCAGTTGTAATGAGACATATTATAATAGGGGTATCAGCGAAATTACAGTAAGCTAAAATGTGTATTCAGTGATATGTTTAGTCAGATTGCTAAAATCTGAATTTGTTCTTTCTGAGCTGTTGCTTCAGGTAATGCTAAACTGTTAATGTCCAGATTTACCAAGGGGCAATAACTCCTTGTGTTAGTGGTGGTGGCGCCATGCAAAGAGATGCAAATGTTAGCTGGAATCAAATTTGCAAACAATGTTGTTTTGCACCCAAATTCACTGTGAGTGCAGCAATAAAACCTTTTTTCAGTGTATATTTACTGACATTTTGCATCAAGTTTGTTTCATAAAAGTGAAGCAAATTGACAGAAAATGTTAATTTCAAATTTATTGTCCAGTTCTAACTAATTTTGTGCTAGAAAGTCACCTGAAAGGATCTCGAAGACAGCGCCAAGCAGTGTTTTGTATTACTTCACATCAAGGTTGTGTTATATGGGTGGTGCATGGGCGTTCCCGTACAACCACCCATTGCTTTTGATGCAAAATCCTATCCACTAAGAAAAGTATACAGGTTTTTGCATCAAAAAATAAAGTTCTTTATTTATAGGAAGTAACCTTGCATGTGTGCTACATTGTAAAGCACAAATACAAAGCTTCTCGACCAGGATCAGAACGTGGACAGAAGGTATGTCTAACTACAACTTTGTGGTGGAATATATACTTGGCACTAAGAACTGTGTGGCTGACTGCTTGTCTAGACTACCAGCCAATGAGGGACAGGGCAGCCTGAGTGTGGATTGGTGATTTGGGAATGTGAGCCAGTATTAAAGGACAACGAGTGGGAAGAAGCTACAAGCAATACGGATTTAGAGCAACTAAAAGTATTTGTTGTGGAAGGATGGCCTGATAAGAAAGATGTACCCTATTTTTGTGTGGCTTCCCTGCTGTTAAGGATGAACTGTGCATTCTGGAGGATAAAGTATTTAGGGGAGGGAGAGTCATACACCCGAATGCCTTGAGAATGACAATTATGAATTTAGCTCATGAGGGTAATTTGGGCAGGAACAAAACTAAGGCTAGATTACACGAATGGTACTGGTGGCCAGGGATGGACCATGATATTGAGCTGATTGGTCAAGGATTGTTAGCAGTTTGCCAACAATGATAAATAAAAAAAACCTCATTCTGCTCCCTTGTCACCAGTTGAAGTCCCAGATGAACCACGGACAGAGTTAGCATTGGATATTACTGGCCTCTTTGAGTTGTTCAGACAAAAGGAGTGGTTCATTGTGCTTTTAGTGGACTATACTTCCAAATGGGTTGTCACTAAGTGTGTCTGTGTGGTGAATACCAAGACTGTCCTTGACTTTCTCAAAGAAGAATTCTCAAGGGAGAGTGTACCGTGTAGCTTAGTCACAGATAATGGTGTGCAGGTGTATCCCAGGAAAGTCGACTTTCTATTATGCACCTCATGATAGCTCTCTATTTTCCTCAAGCTAATGGTCTTGCAGAGAGCATGAACACACTAGTGAAAAGTTGCGCTCAATGTGCTGTTTTGGAAAAAGCCTTGTTACAGGATGCTTTGAGGGAAACTTGGTGGGCACATCGAGTCACACCTAATGAGGTGACATCTGTCTCACCATTTGCAGTGTTGAGGGGAAGGAAACCTCACTGCAAGCTTAGTCTGGCCTGGTTGAAATTAAATACAAAAGTGGAGAAGAGGAGGTCTGATGATGAAATTAAGCAATGTAGACAGGAACATCAGTCTAAGTATAAGAAACGTTTTGATGACAAGAATTGTGTGAGTGTGAGGGGTTGGAAGGTTGGTGATAAGGTGTTAGTTAAAAAGGCTGGAATAGTGAGAAAAGGAAGATCAAAAGTCACGGGCCCTTTCAAGATCAGAAAGTTGAGGAGAAATGTAGTGATCCTAGATTCCGGTGAGGTATGCAGTTTCTCTAGCCTGGTAAGAATCGGAAATTCCTCTACTCCAAGTGGAATCCCCTCTACTTCAAGTGAGAGGCCTAATAATTGTTTTGTAAGAGATCCAGTGGTTCAATATGTTTCTCATAAAAGATCATTATTCAAACCCAAATGGCATGACAACTATGTGATATGACAATAATGTTATTTCTTTTGTTTTCTGTGTGCAAAGAACATGAATTTCCAGTTTATTCTGGCACCTATTTTTATGTTTATGTTATGTTCTATTTCCTATGTGCGTTTAATATTGTAAAGGGGGAAGATGTGCTAGCCAGTTCTCATGGAAGGTTGACTATGTCATATGAGGGGACCTGGAAGGTTGAGGGTGTCACAGAGAATGTTGGGGGAGAAGAGCGAAGCGGTTAAGTGGAACAGAAGTTGGAGAGATTGCTGCGGGCTGCTGCCAAGGTTTGATGTAGAGAAGTTGAGATGAATAAAAACTCCTATCAACTTGAGCGTGGTCACTGGAACATATTAATAGGTTACATGCATTAATGACTCATATAAACTTACTTGCTGTACTGCATCTGCTGGCATCAGGCTCCTTACCATTTACAAGTGCAGAAGTAAATAATGTTTCACAAAGTGCACTATCTCCATTTCATTCATTTGCGTTGTGGGGAATTGTTTCTTACACATTAAGGTACACCATATTCATTAATCAAGGCACAAATCAGCAGGAAGTTACTGCAAGCTTCTATGCTATTGGCAACTTTCCACATGTCACATTAGTTCCACCTTCTGACATTGCACACAGGAACCAAAAATATACAAGTTCTATGAATATACACGGAATTTATGTTGACAAGTGCTGCTTCACCAATTGTGTTGCCAAGTACCCTAGCAACAGACATGATTTATACAGTTTCAGCCCATGTATCATCCAACACTCTGAAAGTGGTGTATAAAGATAAGGTTTAGTACTGGGTAAGTATGACATATGTGTCCAAGAGAACCCATGATAAGATGACAGGTTGGTCAAATGCCGCATGTGTGATCTCTACTCATTCAGGATTATACCTTGAGAACATGGCTGATGACACCCTGCACAAATGTAATGACCCCAGAAGAAGAAGCTTTCAACACAGCACATATGGGGACAAGTGGCATTATATATGAGTTTTGACATACGTGCTTTCAGATTGAACTATTTGAGGGGAAGGTCCTCTACTATCCCAAACCTGTGTGTGACACTGTTGTTGTGTGTTGCACATTACACATCCAAGATGCCCAGGGTGAATCAGAAGCAGCTGTCCCCATCGAACAGGAAGATAGAAGAGAACGAACTGCATGCTCTGAGGTCCTAGCAGTCTCTTCAAACAAGTGCCTCTAGAGCAGAACTCATGGTGGAACATCATCGTGATGTTTCGCCTCAGTGGATCATGCCACTGCGACATTGGAAAGCTCTGCCTAAGTGAATGGTGGCACTGCATCATCATGAATTTGAACCTGAGTATACTGTGCCACTGCATCATCATGAAGTTGTGCGCTACATAATTGTAATGTTTTGCCTCAATGGGCTGTCCCACCACAAAATTGCAAAGTCGTGGCTGTAGGAAGGTGGAATCTGACTGCATGGCTGACCCCACTTTTTTCCTAGTGTTTTGCTGGTTTTCAAACTTAGTTTGGCTGGGATCCTGCTATTCAGGACCCCAGCCTATCTGCTTTCCCCTTTAAATTGATTCCATGTACTTTAGGTACACTACAGATTGGATTCTGGGGTACCCTTATAAGTCCCTAGTATATGGTATCCTATATTCCCAGGGCATAAGTACCCCCAGAGGTCTCTCATGGACTGCAGCATGTATTATGCCACCCCTGGGAGACCATGCAAAATGACACAACAGGTCTGCTACAGCAGCCTGTGTAAGGTGGTTCACTATATCTATCCATATCACTGCACATATAAACCTACCAGTCACCGCTATGGCAGGCCTTACCAATCCTGAAGGCAGGGTGCTGGGTTTTATGTGAAAGGGTGCCCATGCATGAGCAGAGCCCCTCTGCAGCTTTCGGAACCTTTATTCCGGGGTTGTTTGTGATGCAGCCAAACCATATACTCTTAAGTGCATTATAACCTCGCGGTAAATGCTAACTTTGGAATGGCTGCATGGAAACATGTCGTGTTTGGTGTCAAACACCTTGAAATCATACCTCCACACCAATAACTGGTGTGTGAGCTATGATTCCACCCTACTAGAGGGAGAAATGTGACAGCACCAGTACACCCGATACCAGCTTTGCAAGCCCTGGCATCACAAAATGGATGCTGCCAGCCATAGACACGAGTCTGCCCTCCTGCTACTGGCCGAAACTCCGGCAGGGTATGGCTGGACAATAGGTTTCCTGTCACAGGAAGGTGTGACCACCTCCCAGACAGGCTTTAGTGTATTCGGGCTGGGTGGGTGCACTGTGAGAGTGCTTTGAAGTCTGCACTGGGGGCACATTTGGTGTCCCTGTGCATAGTCCTGCTCAAACCGGTTGCAGGGGCTACCAGCCCCTGGTCTGGTGTGAAACTGGACAAAGGACATGGGTGTAGCCACCCCTCTGTCCTGACCCTCCCATAGATGGTTCCCCAGAGTTTGTCCTACCCCTTCCTTGGGTATAAAGTAGGAACCCCTGACTACAGGACTTTAGAATTACCTGGACGAAACTCTGCTACAGAATCCCAGAACTTCAACTATCTACACGACGTTGGATGACCGAAGAATCTCCCTTGGAGTAAAGGAGTTACTCCCCTGCAAGGCAGGCACCAAAGACGCATCTGTCCGGTTTGCAACTATGCAGCTCCTGAAGGACTCGGAATATTTTGCAACACAGGAGGTAGGTTTCCAAGCTTCCCCAAGGCCGATCTGTGCTCTCAGCAAACCTGAGATCCAAAGCCCTCATGGGGACCGTGCAAACCGAACCCCTGGACACAGTGAACATTTGCAGCAGCATATGCTTTTTGGCAATCTCTGAGGCTGTGCTTTGGGCTACTTACAGTCCAGACCCCGAGCAGGGATTCCACTGAAGATTACTGGCCTACACTCCTCGAGTGTCCCGTGGGCTGGTATTAAGTGATTCCTCTTGAGGTCCCTTCGCGATCCCTTGTCTGTCGACTTGTGGGTCCCTGAGAAGGGTACTGTTACTTTCAGTGGGCTTACCTGGTTGCTCCAGATGTGCCCTGACTCTCCATTGCTTGGGGAGTCCACAGGACCTTGCTGGTCCACACCGAAGCCTTTTTACCAGCCGCGGCCCGTGGAGGGAGTTCCGTGGGGCGGTAAGGCGGGGCGGAGGAGGGGCAGGGTGGGGGATTCTAAAAACCGGAATATGGATAATTACAGGTAAGTAAACAATTAAATCAATAAAATGAATTTCGTCGCGCGCACTGCATCGCGATGCAGCGCGCGCTACGAAATTCGTTTTATTTATTTAATTGTTTACTTACCTAAAATTATCCATATTCCGGTTTTTAGAACCCCCCACCCTGCCCCTCCCCCGCCCCGCCTTACCGCCCCACGGAACTCCCTCCACGGGCCGCGGCTGCTTTTTACTCTCACCGCGTGGGTTGCCGTTGCCAAGGCTTGTTGGTCTCCAATCCAGACACCGACCCCCCAGCACTCGACAACCTTTCGTGGGACAGCTCACCTGCAGACTGAGGTTGTCGTCAACATCTCCTGGTCCCCTTGGCAGTGGAGTCAAGATTCACCTCATCGCACCTGAAACACCCAACATCGGTGGGCATTCGTCTATCGTGCCCCTGGTCACTGGCAAGTGACCCAGACTCTGTCCCCTCTGCTTTCAGATTCTTCATATCTTTGATCCAGGCTTGGATCACACCGGACACTTCTCCTTTCCACGGCAGCAGCACTTTGCAGCAACTCGACATTGAAAACAGCGAAGATTTTCGACACCATTTGACACCTATGCACCCGGCTTCCCTGGGTTAGGTAACACGAGTACTCCGGTGCTCACATGGGTGCTGTCCTTGGAACCTTCTAAGTCTAAAAGGGTTTACTTCAAGTCCTCTCCTAAGTGTCCTTATTTTTTAATATTCCAACTGTGACTTTCCCATAGGATTGTACGGAGCTCACGGCTGAGTTCTCACACTGCACGCATCATCCCGTGGGTTCCCTGCATCACTACATTGGGTGGTTCCTTGGGGTTCCAGCGATTCTACGTGCTCTAGACACTGTCGCTAGTCAAGTCGTGGTTCTTATACCACTTTCTTAATATATGGTTTGGTCTCCCTCTGCAGCCCATTGTATATTGTGCTATGTACTGTCGTTTTAGAACTGTAATATTGTGTGCCTTGCTTTCTAATGTCATAAAGAGGTTAGTAGAGAGTGTTTAGTAATAAATATATATATTTTATATATGTATATCTTGTGTGGTTCTCCTTTCATTTGGTCATTCAGGAGGTTATAATCTGGTAAACCAAGCTGCTTTACATTCCTTCGAGACTTACCCTGAAGGCCGCTCTCCATAGCTACCACTAGGATAGCTTTCAATAAAGGTTGTCTTAAACCTAATCATCAATAAGGGTTCTTTGGACTGGTGCAAGGTGGCCACTAGAACTAGTGGACAGCATAAAACAGGCCAACTTCTCACAGTGCCTGAGTGGACTAGGCCACTGTGACATCGAACTGTGCCTGAGTGGAAAACGCTGCAAAATAATCTAAATGTGCCACGTGGAATATGCCCCCCTCTTGTCAACATGTACCATGGTGGGGTTGTGTTCCCGGAAGAACGCTGCCTCATGTTGACACTGAGACCCTCACCCTGTGGCCAAGAACCCCAGAAGCAGGCTTACAGCCAGCTAGAGACCTGGGATGCCACTCGAGCCTGCACACCAGCGTAAGCTCTGAGTGGTGGCCTCCACTGCTGCCTACCATCGTTGTGACCTGAGCACAAGTGCACCCTCAACCAGTGTGTCACCTCCTGGAAGAGGGAGGGAGCCTGATGCATGCTGCGGGTCCCCACCACTGTTCCCAAAGAACAGAGAGAATTCTGCTGGCATGAGATCAGAACAATTGAAGACAACTAGAGTAACTGAACGCATAAACTCAAATAGGGGAAAACTGGACTTGTGGCTGAAACCAGCCCAATAAAGACCTTGGACCAGGGAGAAGGGAGAGAAGAGGGAAGGACGCAAGGGGAAGAATACCAGCAATGCATCAATGAAGCATGTGTACCTGTTGCCTGTAATGTGTAGTGTTTAGTTTTGTGTTTGCATTCAAGTTCTTTCTTTTATCAAAGAGAAGCACTGGGTTGGGTAATCTGTTATTGTGCTGCAGAATTTTTGTTGAGTTCAATGCTTGAAGTACTCCCACAATACCTCTCTGATGAGCCTGTGACTGGTTACTTACATCACCACTAAGAGTCAAGGGTGGAATGGGTTGTACTTCGCCCAGCTTTCAGCGCCATAGTAAGTTAAAACTAGGACATCAGAGGCAGAAGCCTCCCACTCTACAGTTGGGGTCCCAGTGCCCCTGCTTCTCTTATGGACCCCAATGGAGTCTGACAGGTGTCCTGGAAAAAGATTCATCACATTGCAGTGGGTTTTTTTTTTGCACTATTTTTGTTCACTGTATTTCACAGGTGAATCAGTGTGCATTTTATAGAATCCTCTATGCCCATACTCAAAGATTTTGTAACAGTTTTAGTTTCAATTCAATACTTGCTGTCTTCGGCACATTCATAGTCATAAAAGATACACAGAATAGACAGGCAAAAGTTAAAAAAGTCAATAGAAAAACATACATAAAATAATTAAGCAAATTGAATAGCAACAGCCCCCATGCTTGACCCCGAGAGCCACCCAGACCAACGTGTGCCATAGTCAGTAAATCCAACAGCCAGTGCTCCCTCAGTAAGATACTAATTCACCAGCTAACCCTCCATTGTTCTCCTAGATCTCACAGCTGCTTTTATGGAAGCGTAGACCCTGTAGCAAACGTCATAGGTATCCAAAAGTAGGAAGAAAAACAATGCATCCCCACATTTGCTAAATCCCAAAGATTTTAAAATCGGTTTAATAAAAAAATCTTAGATATGATCAAAAAAAGGTACAGAAGAACATAAAGTGCATCACAGATTGCTCTGAATGACCATCACAGGGACTGGCTTCCTCAGATGACACCACCAGAGCGTTCTTCCAGGGGAAGTTCGGAAGCCTGACCAAAGTGCCCAGCCATAAAGCGAAAGAGTAAAGACCACTCCCATCGTGACAGTAGCATCGTGAGATAGAACACAAGGTTCTCCAGTTCATGAAAACTACAAGTCCCCTTATTCATTTCATTTTCATGACTCTGGGAGAGACAGATTTCTACAAACGACTTTACTTTCTTCTTATCAGATTTTCTGATTGTAAGTGGTGAAGTTAGCAAGTTCCGCGCTTTGCAGGTTTTACGTACATAGGCTATCCAAGGGATGGAGAGGCCTGAGTCTAAATTTTGGCAATCCTGTATAATATCCCTATTCAGATTTGCCTCGTATTAGAGCACGCACTAACCCATAATAAAAGAGGCGCCAGCTTAACAAAGTCAGCGATTGTACCTAAGACTGAGCTCTGAGTGTGGAATAAAATGAGAGCTCATCAGGGGTAAATGCATAATCCGCCTACAAATTTGTTTTTTCCTAGTCTGAAGTGTATCAGTATTGCCTTAACCCCAAACCCTGCCCCATAAAGAGCTGCAGAAATACACTGAGAATTATAAACATTGAGGGTAGTTGAAACTGTACACCTTCCAACCCCCAAAGGTAGATTCAGTATAGCTCCAGCTGCTCTGCTTAGCTTTAAACAGGAATATCCAATATGCATTTGTCATGTAACAGCGCTGCTGAATGTGACCCCCAAGTAATTAAAATCATTGACACTTCCTAAAGGGTCCCCCTTAGCCATTAGCTTGGTCAAGGATCTCTTACCTGGTCCACAAGCCATGATGTGTGATTTGCCATAGTTTGTGATCAGGTTCAACCTGCTCATAAAGGATAAGAAGGATTCCACCAACAATTGTAGGGCCACTGGGGTCTGTGGCATAACTACCATGCAATCTGCATTAAGCAGTGCCAGCAAAGATACATGAATGATAATCAGAATGTCTCTAGTGACTGTAGCCAAAGTGGAACATAGGTTATTAATGTAGACCATGAAAAGAAGTGGGGCCAAGATACAACTGTGGCGTACCCCTATGCAAGTGGAAATGAATCAGAGAATTCAGCTGCTGTGTCAAACCGAACCCTTGCTGCCAGTTTCTGGTGCAAGTTCACTAACGCCACCTCCACCCCTATATCTAGCAGCATCAACCAGAGTTTAGTTCTGTTGACTCAATTGAGGTGGTTGACAGATCCCTAAAAGTGAGGTACAGTAGACAACACTTAGTGAGGGTATATTTTCCCAAAATTAGATCCAAACTTAAGCACTGTTCCACTGTACCCAGACTCTGACGAAACCCAAATTGATACAGGCACAATACGTTATTAGGATTCGCCCATGATTTCAGCCGATTAAATATCACCCGTCCAATGATTTTACCCGAACTATCTATAAGAGAGATGGGGCGGTAGCACTTAGGTGAGTTTCAATCCTCTTTCTTAAAATTCAGCACAATAGTAGAGAGTGACCAAGATTCGGGAACCCGTTTGCATAAAAATTTGTTTAAAGTACTTGTTAACAGGGACCTCCACAACTCGATGTCACAGTAAATTAGGTCCATTGGGACCTCTTCTGGTCCCGGGGCTTTACCAATGGGGCTTAATCTAATGACAGGCTTACTTCCTGCAAGCTAATTTTAAACGTAAAACCCTTGTTGTCCACTAGATGATAAATATTTTTAAAATGTGATACCCATTGGTTCTGCTGCTTAGGACGGGGGTTTGATGAAGCTTCCCTATATTTAGTGCTGTTCATCATTTCCCCAAATTTGCCGCTATTCTTGAAGGGAGATGCCTCCAATAGGTCCCAATACCTGGGATTCAGATCTTTCTTCCTTGATCTAGTGACGTGTTTATATGCCTTGTGGGCCTTCCGTACTGCAATGGAAACCTTAGGATTAGCGGAAAGGGCCTTGCATAACCTACGGTTGGCGGCTGTCAAACCAGTGAGGGGTCATCTGCCTGCTCCTGACTGGCTGTAACAGAGCTGCCTAATTCCCAAGTTTAAGAAATTAAAATGATTATTCATTGCGAAACCTTCGCGTTAGACAAACAGCATAAAGGGATTGCCCAGTCCAGCCTCCTCCGGTCTCCTCCAGGCGTGGATGGGCCCACCCTTGGTCTGGGATTTGCCTGGGTGGGGGTGCCTCCTGCTTAGATCTGTGTTGCGGGAGTGTCATAGTTCGGGGCTCATTACCCACAATCTACCCTGTCCGGCCCCTCCAGTAGAACTGTAGTGAATGGTATGCATGGTGTGCTTGTAGCGGCAGTTGCTTTTCCTGGAATTAATTTTTCTCCTTGGCTTTGATGAACCTGATAATGGTAGGTGACCCATTCTGTGGCCCACATGCATGGAGCACTTGCATCATTAACCGCTACTTAGTTAGCGGTTCATCTCGTCATGGCGGGATTGATGGACTTCCTGGTTGTGGCGCTTTGGAATACGTATTTAACCCACATCCACTGATCCGACACTGCTTCATCTCAGACTTGAACCGCAAGAGCCATTACTGCTGTCATCTCGTGAAACCGAGGATATTTCCATTTCAACGTTCTACACTGGATCGCGCCCGCTCTCTGTGTGGAGGTAATTCTTTGGCAGCATCTCCAAAGCCACATAAATGTACTTCCTGACATCACTGTTGAACAGGCAAGGAGCGTGTTATGTTATGTTATGTTAAATTTGCTTATAAAGCTCAGTGTATTACCCTGTGTAGGGTCTCTTGGCGCTGTTACAGCTCTACAGGTCCTGAGGCATGTATAACAAGAATACTCAAAAACTCATTAAGAATCAGAAAAGCCAGGAATTGAGAGATATTTTTAAACTGTTTAAAATCAGCGCAAGCACGAAGGTGTAGCGGAAGCTGATTCCAGTGCTGGAGGGCCAAGTATGAGAATGAACGACCCCCATACCTGGTGGTGTGGATGTCTCCAGATGTAACAAGATTTTCCCACTGGATCTAAGACTCTGAGTGGGGGCATACCACTGCAGTTTGGACCAAACACAGCGCTTTTTGTAGGCAGCCAATGAAAGGTTCTGAGAGTGGGTTCAGAGGACGATTGAGGTGGAGATGACAGGAGTTTTAGCATTGGGAACATCCAATAACATTCTAAATGGCATAAACTGGAGGCCTTTTCACATGCATGGTAATAGAGAAATTCAGAATGGGATTTTTATTGCAGTTGGGGTAATCCACAAATTGTGACCAATTTGTGCTAGGAGAGCAAGGGATTTTTGGGTTAGGCATTATTTACTATACATCTTCTATCAAATTTTGCACAAACACACATATATTCCATCACTCCTGCTGTAGTCTATTTATTATTTGCATGGGTGAGTGACTGTGTGGCCCTCTGAAATTTGGTTCATGACCCCACCAGTTTACCCACAGGGTGCACTTGAGTCAAAGTTGATCATAAGATTGGACATGATTAGCCACATATTAGGCTGCCTAGAGGGCAGGTTCTAGTGTTTGGGCATCACTGCCGAGGACCTTATCCTTGTGGTGGAGAAGCTGTGATCAATGTTTTTCCTCTGCTTCATGTTGTGCTCTATTGGAACTAGTCTGAATATCCCACTGCATGAAATGCAGACAATGATAATTCAGAAAATGATAATACTGCAAATGCAGAGGACCGATTGATTGAAGTGGTCACTCTAATGCCAAACATTAATTTCCATAAAGGTTAAGGAAAAAAATATGGAAGTCATGGAGACTGCACATTTCTGTCTGGGAACTCCCTGAATAAACTCTGTAATGCTTAATTAGTCGATCTTGTGTACCTATTCTACTGTTTAACAACCTAAGTTGGTATTTGCTTTTTGATGAATGTTGTGCAAAAGAGAGTTTGCGAGGGAGAGATACAGGCGGTGATGAACTTTCATTGTAGTTTGTTGAGCTCAAAAATACATGTCTAACTTGCCAATGTGAGTCAGGGTGCTTTTACTGTCCTTTTCCCTCAGATACATTTCAGCCACCCCACATCTTACTCAGAAATCTGATGGAAATTATGTCATGAAAGTGATTTTCAAACATCATCAGTCATGAGGAAAGCTTTTTTAAATTATGCTAGGCACCAAAATGTCAATGGTATTCATGAATAAATGACATAAACTTTCTGAAATCATTTACTCTCATGGATTGGATATGGAACAAGAACCATAATGTATTTATACGCATTGGTGTGAGGGAAGCTTTTGAATGCCTCGCTGTGTAAGAAGGCGAGGAATATTGGTGTCATAGCAATTACTCTAATGAGGAGTTGTGGAACATTAATGCTACTTTGCTATGAAAAGCTTTGACAATCTCTTTATTACTTTTATGCGGTGCTGAAAATAACACATTTTAAATTGCTGTGTTTATTTAATGTGGGTTCTCTATAATCCAATGCCTTTTTATCTTCAACTACCCCATTTTCCACCCCTATCATCAATGTCCTCTTGTTACTGTCCCCACTGACAGATCAGCTAGTGAGAAACATTTAAGGACTGTATGGCCCTGATTAACACACCCTGTCTGAACTGAACTTACATGTGTTCTCTGAGCAGGATTTCAGAAAATGCCGTGATACCGAAGCCATCTGAGAAAACAGCTAACAGCAGTGCTGTAATGACATCTCACGGATAAAAATACGGTGCAATAAACTAGAAACACCCCCCCAAAACTGTATGGGATGCACAATGCACACTACCTGCACTTGTCATCGTTTACGCACTCTGTCACATTCCATTGGTGATATTGCGTCGTGGATAAACAGCCACTGAGGGACAAGCCAATAGTGCTTCCTCACAGGGTGTAGGCGCTGACATTATGGATGGAGTGACCACTTCTGTGGTCACTTCTTTGTCCCTATAGTGTTGCCAACCATGTTTTCGGTGGCAACCTTTTTATTTACAAATGGGTTCATTTTGTGCAGGCATTTACTGTTAAAATCTGTGAAATTACTGGTGTTCACTTGACTCCTGGAAAACATCCTTTAAATACTGTATGATAATGCACTCGATGTAAGTTTGACGGATTGTTCACCTGGCCGGTGGAATTGTCCTGATTCATTACTAAACGTAGGGAAGCAACGCGTCAATGTAGACTCTTGAACCGAGTCTACATTAACGCGTTGCTTCCCTACATCAAGTCTCTCTGTAGAAGCACCTCTCACTCACTCTCCAGCAACAGCAGACAGTCTTCCCAGGTGCTTTGATGGTGGGACACCCAGGTGTGCACGTGCCACAGTACCGGATGTGGATGGAGATGTGAGGTATGATGCTGTGGGAGATGGTCAGGAGGCAGCTTAGCCTGGAAAGGAAGCAGCAAAGCACGCTCCTTATCAAGGGCACCGAGTTGGCTGCTGATAGGACACAGTGGACGGTAGAGTGGACCGCGGAACAGACTGCAGGAAATACTGCACCGGTTCATGTTAGGAAGGGTCTGGACTACCCTATGCATTGCAGCTCTGGTGCAGTCTGGATCAGAGTGTGACCCTTCATACTTGCCTTTAAGAGCTCCTTCACCACCAGTGTCCTCTGTGACTTACATCATGCTGTTATCAAACCCCGATTTGTTAGTTCCTTTAACTTTGATTAACATTTGTTCCCTAATGGATGATGTCAGGCCTCTGGGGGAATTTTCAGGCTCCAAAAACATTGGCATCGCATTGGCATTGGGTCGCCAGAGCCTGCTCACTGAACTGTGTTTTTTAGAATATTCATCTTGAGATGGCATCCTTGGCACAGATTAAAAACAGAAGACCGGAGTTTGATTTACAGCTGTTCTCCTAGTCATGAATGATGTAAATATGCTGAATGACACAAACTCCCAGTAGGACAGAAGGTATATGTGAGCGATTGAATGATTCGATATTTCAAGGGTACCAACCAGGTGTGTTTTTGGCATGCACAAGTGGATGACCATAGGGGATTGTTTGTGGCTTTCCCTGAAGTGCTTTTACACTAAGTATAGTTACTTGATTTGGGAGCTTTGTTTAGTTGCCAATTCAAGTTTATAATGATCAAACTAATGTGGTTGAATCCACAATGGCGAGGGTAGCATGGCTGGATACGTCTTGCGCCTTTTGGAATTTGCTGATGGTCTTGGCTTGGAGTTTCGCGGATGTGGTCCTGCAATAATCCATTCTTTCAGGTTGCAACTGTGAGGACTAATCCGATCTGGTTAGCTAAGTTTAGGGGATGATGGATCCCCTTCAGTTACCACAGGTGGGGGAGCATGCTCATAGAGACTTATAGTGGCCCATTGACGATGCATCCCAAAGGAGGGTGGTGGAGCATGTGGAACCCTAAAGGTAGGCCTACATATTGGTCATATCCAGCATTTCTTCTGGTACTTCGATTTATTCCATTTCCCATAACCTTCATGTTGTGTCAGGTGTAGCTGAGCGTTACAGGTGTACGTGTGATATCAAAAGGGTCAAATGTGGGGCTGAATGTAACTAGGGCCGCAGATACATTAAAGAGGCTTGGGGCTAAGGTACACCTCTGTGGTACTTTACGAGTGTAGGAGCACACATCAAGCCTAACCTGGTTAGTCCTGTTCTCCAGTCGTGACCTAAACAATTCAAACATACGTCTTCTGATAGAAGCAGCCCCCGAGAGCTTCTTAAGGTCATCTTCTTGACAATGGCATTGAAGGTAGGTGAGAGATATAATAGGATTAGGGCATAAGTCTCCCTTTGGGACCTAGATAAGGAGGGTTATTTCCATAAACGCAGGAGAGCTGCTTGCATCGTTCACTGGGAAGAAGGTCTGCCTGGGAGCCGGTTGGATCTAGGTAAAGGCCATGACCTATTGTGATGAACAGCAAGGTGAATCGTCACAATCTGGAGTTGACTCAAAACCGCCAATTGCTGTCAATCTATGGCTGAGGCGTATATATTATAGGGCCAGAGCTGCACTGCGGGAAAGTGCGACTGAATTGACACTCTTTCTGGCACTATTCCAGCTTTCAGGCTCGCAGAAGTGATCAAGTGAAAAGAAGAGACACTAGACATGTGTGAGAAGCTGTAAGATCCCATGTAATAAAACCAGGATCAAATTGTAGATGAAGACAGGTAGAAGTTTATTCCACAGAAGAAGATCCCATCCAACAGTCAAAGAGGCTTTCCTGCAACTGGTCACTTACAGAACTTCCCCACATACAACCTTCCATGACATAGAGGAGATTCTAAGACATCACCTAGCAACCTAGTCCAATGTGAAATGCCACACATCTCCCTCCCTTGAAAGAAACATTCATTTAATTTACTATTAACATAGTTTCTATACACCTGAAATTTAAACAATAACGTTTATACAATCACTCAAATAGCTTATGAAATTTAAACAATAACGTTAATAAAATCTCTCAGATAGCTTGGTCTTTTCCCCACTCTGGAAGATGTCCTAGGACAATTTAAATCCTCTCTCTCTTCCCCTTTAGGTTGATGAAGAGAAAAACCACCTTTAGAGGACACCTCACTCTTTTTCTGTTCAGACACCCCACTGCACACAAACACTGTACTTAAATTCCAAATCCGATGGTCCTGCGTTTGAATAGCATTTGAAAAAATTTTGATTACCTTGATTGGTTCCATGAATTTACACGAAGAACTACCCAACACACCAGGACGTTTAATTCTGACCCAATCACCTACATTCACCTTAGTTTTCCTAACAGCATGTTTGGCATCAAAATACGCTTTTCTCATTTTAGCTTTTTCCTCTTCAACTTTTACCATCTGCCCACTATCACACACTCCCTCCTTCCCTTTTGATAAACCATACTTGTTAACCCAATACGGTTCAAGACAGGTATTAGGGACTCTACCCCTAAACAACAGGAAAGGAGTTTTACCAGTGGTAGCATGTGGAGTCAATCTGTACTCCTCAACCTTACTAACAACCTCCTTTTTCCAATCAATCCCCACTCCTTTAGCCAAATTGATGGTTTCCTTAATAACTTTGTTGAATCTTTCCACCATACCATTGGCTTCAGGATGATAAAGGGCAGAAGTTTTATGGAGAATCCCTCTAGACGATAAAAATTGCTCCATTTCCCTGGAAACCAGTTGAACACCATTATCAGACAAAATTGACGATGGCAACCCTTCCCTAGCAAATAAATTCTTAAAACATTCAATCACATTGCCAGTGTTTATGGTTGACAAAAAAAAAACTTCAGGCCATCTCGAGAACATATCAATAATCACCAGTATGAACACTTGAGAGCCCTTACCTTGTATAGGCCCAACAATATCCACAGCAATCTCTTCCCATGGACCACTAGGACGTTTCCTCAAAACCATAGGTTGTATATGAGTAATCTTATTCTTGTCACTGATGGCACAAGGGACACAGTCCCTTATAACTCTTTCAATCATCTTGTCCATTCCTGGCCACCAATACGACATGCGAAGTCTTCCTTTACTTTTAGACAAACCTGAGTGAGCCATATGTACTAAATCAATCAACTCCTTCCTGAGACTGGTAGGAGGAATCAATCTGGTCCCACGAAACAATAACTTATTATCAACAGACAATTCATTGCGAACAGCCCAAAACACCTTAGTACCTTCTGATCCCTCTTTACTGGAATTCCAACCTTTTTTAAATAAAGACATCACCTCAACCAGAGTTGCATCACTCTCCAATTCCTTCAACCACCTCTCCTCAGAAATGATGTCATGGTCCACCATACAAACAATTTCATCCTCCTCATCATCATGCAAACTTTCTTCCTGTTCACCACCACCAGGTACCAAACGTGACAGAACATCAGCAACGCCATTTTCAACTCCAGGAATATATTTTATGCCAAAGTTATACTCCTGCAAACCAATTATCCATTTGGTTATTCTTCCAGAAACTAAATCCAATCCTTTCTTGCTAAAAATCTCAATCAAAGGTTTATGATCAGTCTGAACCTCAAACTCCAAACCCCACAAGAATTTCTTCAGTTTCCTTATTGCCCAAAAAACAGCTAAAGCCTCCCTTTCCACCACAGAATATCTCATCTCTGGATCCCTGAGACTTCTGGACAAGAACATAATAGTTCTTATACCATCAGGACCACTTTGTTTTAATACAGCTCCAAGCCCCTTCTCACTAGCATCAGTTACAAGGATTGATCTACTCGTTGGATTAAAACTTCTTAACGAGGGAGCCTGACTAAGCTTTCTCTTGATGGCCAGAAATTCTTCTTCACACCGATCTGACCAAACAAACTCCTCACCTTTACGCAACAGTTGTCTCATGTTTACTGTTGCTACTGCAAAGCCCACCACAAATTTTGCATAATATTCTATCATCCCTAAAAATTTCATTAATTCCGTTTTATCAGTTGGAGAACACATTTTCATTATGGTATCAACTAACTCAGGCTTAGGTTTTACTCCCTCCCCTGAAATACTGTGACCAAGATAATTGATGGTGTTAGATTTAAACTTACATTTTTCTCCCTTGACCGTTAAGTTATGTTTGCACAAACTCTTCAAAACCGATTTTAGTCTGATATCATGCTCTGCATCATCTTTAGCAAACACTAAAATATCGTCCTGGTATACACATACCCCTGGAAGACCATTTAACACTTTCTCCATTACCCGTTGGAACACCGAAGAGGCCGATACCAAACCAAATGGCATTCTTTTGAACCTAAATGTACCAAAGGGTGTGATGAAGGAAGTATAATCTCGGGATGACTCTTCTAGTTCTATTTGATGGTATGCAGAAGTGAGATCTATCGTGCTAAATACCTGCGCACCATCAAGAAGCGTCAACAACTCAGAAATGTTCGGCAATGGATATCTGTCCACTACCACAGCCTTATTAAGCTGCCTCAAGTCTATGCATAAACGCAAACTACCGTTAGGCTTGCGTGCTGCAACGACTGGAGCCAACCATTCCGATCCCTCTATCTCCTCAATGATCCCACAACTACTCAATTTCTCTATTTCTTTCTTCATGTCATCTCTAACAGAAAATGGTACATTTCTTACTTTACAACATACAGGTACTGCATCACTTTTTAGTCGAATTTTAAGTTGATATCCTTTCAAACAGCCTAGAGTTTCCTTGAACACGTTCGGGAACTCTAGTTTTAAATCATGAACATACTTGTTATCCACCCCCTTATCGACAGATTGAACTCTATCTCTTAACTGTATAGAGGGATTTGCATTAGGATCAAGATACACACCTAGGTCACCCTGATGAATCCAGCTAATTAAGCTATCACCACGTTTAGAAACATAGATTTTCCCAGATATCAATCTATCTTTGTATTCTATCAACCCTAGAAAATACCCATGCAGCTTAATAGGTTCTCCACCATACGCTAAAGGAATTATGTCAGGTTTCATCAACGTAATCTTCCCCTTCAGCTTATGATTGTAGAAATCACTTGATACAATGGTTATTTTAGCACCAGAGTCAAATAACACCTTAGTAGACTCTCCTTCAACCAAGATATTATCATAGGGACAGCTTTTGTTGTTACACTTGACTTCCACTTGAACCACAATCTGCCCACAAACATTCTCCTCAGAATTGCATGCCTCAAATTCCCTATGATATATATCAATTTCTTTCACCTTGGGTTTTTGTTTCGTTTTGCAAAAGGCTGTAAAATGCCCCTTCAGTTTGCACTTTGAACATATTTGATTAAGAGCTGGACATTTCTTGTCATTAGCAAGATGGTCTGCCTTACCACATCTATAGCATTTCCTGTCTGCCCAGGCTTTCCCAGATTTGCTTGTATCAACTAGACCACTACTATCAGATTTAACTTTTACTACTTCAATCCTAGTCCCCTTTTCTGAATCTTTTTTAATTACAGCAACACATTTCAAAGAATGTTCGATGCGTTTGGCAACTGTTAACACTTCATCCAGGCTTGGCTCATCTCTTAGCCATAATTCCTCCCTAATTTTCTCAATGGAACAACCGAACATGAACTGATCTCTAATACGTTCATCAGTTAAATTTTCAAATCTGCACGAGGAAGCTAATTTTCTTAGCTGCGTTATGTAATCTTCAATAGTCTCGTCAGTAGATTGCATCCTCTTTGCGAACTGATATCTTTCCAGAATCGTGCTGATTTTGGGCAGGTAATGCTTATCTAATTTCTTAATGCAAACTTCATAGTCATTTAACCTACCCGCCTCCTCAGTAGAAAGATCAGGCAAATGGTCAAACACATCCTGACCTTCCGAACCCAAACAGTGTAGTAACAATGCCGATTTCCTTTCCGCGCTCAAAGAGGGACCGCAAACTCTAGCGTACCTCTCAAAAACAACTTTCCACTTTCTCCATTTGATTGGAGGTGAACCAGGACAGGATAGGAAAAATGGAGCCGCAGTGACATTTTGCATGTTAAATGATTGTCACTACGATACCAACACCAGAATACGCTTACATGAGACTAAAGATCAAACCCTTACATACAAAGCATTTTTTTTTTTTTAAATAAAAAAAACAATCACCATATGAGATATAACATTAACATAAAAATACAGGTTTCAAAGTTCGGAAGTTTCCTTATGACTCACAGATATCTGCACATTAACTGCGAGTTTCCTAAAAAAAAAACGTTTGAGAAAAAACGAAGCTCAAACACTGTCTAGCAACTTGTTATGATCAAACACACTGGGTTGCTAAGCAACCTCAAAATGGCCACCACGCACACGTGAGTCAGCGTGAGCGTAGTGACGTGCTTGAAAGAAATCCAGAAGACGTCAAACTGGTGAAAGACGGAGAGCGTCGATCGAGAACCTGGAATGAGCAGCAATGGAAAACTTGGAACGAGACGAGAAGAGAGCGTCAATGCCGGTGGAAGACAGGTAAGATTCCGTCTCCTTGACGACTACAATGTTTATGTTTGATTCAAATGAAGTCGCGGACTCGCAACAGCCACGTTGAATCAGGTTAAATGATGCGGTTCCAGGGAGCCACGTTGCATCAATTTAAACGATGCGTTTTCATGGCAAAAATGCGCTTTCATGCCAAAACACATTCGCTTAGCAGCAACCGGTTCACCACAGAAATTCACTTCCCCAAATCTCGTCAGCGGAGCAGCTACCGGTTCACCAGACGAATTCTTTCCCCAAATCTCGTCACGATACACCACTGCATCCACAGCGCTACGGCACTGATTCCAATGCTCCGCTGCCACTACCGCTTAAAACGTCGTGTAAGTGGAGCTTGTAAACACAGTGTAGATAGTGAACCAGAGTCAATCACGCTAGAGATTCAGCTTTCCTTCCAAGTTTACCAGCACAAAAGGTATGCAGGGCATAACGGATGGTGAAAAACATCCAAGGCAGTCTCATAAGCGCTAATTAAATCAGATGAAGAAATAAATCCTTAGATCCTTAAGTTCTTTTAGTTGAATTATAAAATTATCCAGCCAAGAATTCTTGTTGAGATCTTCTCCTTTGACTTCCTGAGCCGACTACGCCAGTGTAAGATCCCATGTAATAAAACCAGGATCAAATTGTAGATGAAGACAGGTAGAAGTTTATTCCACAGAAGAAGATCCCATCCAACAGTCAAAGAGGCTTTCCTGCAACTGGTCACTTACAGAACTTCCCCACATACAACCTTCCATGACATAGAGGAGATTCTAAGACATCACCTAGCAACCTAGTCCAATGTGAAATGCCACAGAAGCCCATTCGTAGTGTCCCCATCCAGCATAACCGTGTCATTGAGCTTGTCCCCAGCCACTCTGAAGGTTAGAAACAGATTGTTATCAGGGGCGGTCCACGTGATGCTACCATTTCATGGTCCACCAGTTCTGAATTCACCTAATCAGTGCTACATCTTTGTAATTCTGTAACCCAGCGCTGACACCAAAGCACAAAGAACTGCATGTTACCGCTAGATCCTGGCACAGCAGACCAGAATATGAACTCCCCTATACAAAAGAGGGTTTTAAAGTTAGCTCAAATTTCATTCTGTTAACGTCCTTGCAATGGAAAATTGTCAACATTATCACAACACAGTGGACTGAGTAAAGCCCTCTATTTGCCCTGGATTTAGTTGTGGCCATAGGTGCTTGTGCTGCCAGACTTGCTTTAACATCTGGTGCGGCTTCTGTTCAAGCCTGAACTTTTAAATATGTCTTCTTGTTCAAGCTACCAATCTTCACCCCTTGACAGCCAGCATCATCACCACCTCTGTTCATCTTGGTCCTCTTACTTACAATCTTCTTCCTCGCTGTGAAGCGTGGGAATTTCCTCATTGCCACAGTTGGTAGAATCATCACAGGGGCTACCAGTATGTCCCTGGCTGTGCCTCTTCTGCTGGCGTCATTCTATCACTGCCAGGTTTTTCAAGAGCCCTTTTTCATCCTCTCTTTCTCTGTTGATCCTGATCCGGTGCTGTAAGCAGCACCACTACATCTCCTGGGTTGCTTTCAAGCTGTGTTCCTTCCAGGCTATTTCCCATCTGCTGCCACCTCCTAAGTGCACTCATGGAAGCCTTGGAAGAAGTGTGAGAAAGTAATGAAGTCTGGGATGTCCTTCCCTGTGCCAAGGGCGTCCCTTACGAATGTGAGCAATGCTGGTCTCCAGGTACACTTCTAAACACTACTAAACACCTGCCTATCCATAAGGATGCCTTTGCCTTGAGACTGGAATAATGGCTTCAAATCAGCAATGTAAGGGTTAACAAGAGCACCAGTCGTGGTTGGCATCACTTCCTCATTACCTGCTGGAAGGGGGCACCTGTAGGGGCATAGTTGCACTTGTGTTATTGACATTCCCTGTGCATCAACTCCTTTTGTCTGCTGGGTGTGGAAGAGGGAGACTGTTCAAGGTCTTGCTCGTGACCTGGATGCTGTTGTGGTAGAGGTTGTGATTTCTTGCCACACGGCTTCATAACACTGAAACACATTTGTGGGTGGTGCTGGCATTGCTGCTGTAATCAAGGCCATTGGTACAAGAAGTGCCAGGAGATGCGCTTGGTTTAAACACCAGTGACGAAATAGTAAGGAGAGGCAATTGTGGTCAACCATCTTTGCATCATGTTGGTGCTGCTCTAATCTTGTTAGCCCTATATTTGCTATTTGATTAATTGAGGCCAATTACAATCCAAATGGTAGGCCAGGCATCTGAGAATCGAATACAGAAAACTGAAAAGAATGCCAATAAAATGGTAAGAATGTTAAGGTCGTAATTCAAGCAACACAATCTGATGAAGATTGTCAAGTGTAAACCTATATAATAAAACTTTTTGGGCATAATCCTACAGCAGCATGCGCTGCTCATATTTATAAACCTGTATATTGTTTATCACATGTTCTCGGGTGAAAATCCCACACCTGTAGGCCAAAAAGTGGCAAATATCTGAGTGGCAAAGACGCAGTGGCTTAAAGAAACATGAGACCCCCGCAAAGTACATGGAGCCCCTCATGCTCTCTACCCAGTCAGGAGCTCTCAGGCCAGGGACCCGCCATCCGTGCACAGTGTCGGGGAAAGGTACCCCGCACCGCGGGGGCAGCTGGAGCCATTGTTATGCCAATGCAAAGACATTAATTGGTTGATGCAGGTTGAGGCATTTTTCCTATTGCTCCATGAAACTTCCATGTCCCAGCATGAGGTCAGAGCTGTGTACAAGCACTGGGATTCTAGCATACGAGTCACGTTTTCCCATGATACATCTACGAGGTTGAGAGTTGTATTACCAACCAACCCCTCCAGTGATGGGCAAGGGCATAGTAGAGTGTAGTGGTTGAATAATTGAGTTTTCAATCCAATGTAAACATACTAATGGGTTGTGACTGAACCATTTATATAATGAAGAGAAAAGGAGCGATGTGAACGATAGGGCAGATATGACCATGTGATTGGAAGGGAAAAGGGTGAACCATATGGAATGACCTAAATTGATCTGCATATTATTTGAAGGCAAGGGAACACAATAGGATTGGTCAGGGACCTTGGGTATCAGTATGCTGTGAACACGGTGGTCCCTCACAGGACTGATGCAAGAAGGAATGAAGATAGAAATATAATTAGATGTATATTATGCTGTCCAGCCGGACAGGAATCTCTTTAATGTAGTAAAATTTAGAAAAACAATGAAGTGGGAATGAAGTCTTGCGTCAAGCAAGAAACAAACAAACAGAAACACTCAGGCAAAACTTAGTGCTCACATTTTCAACAGTTCGAAAAGCACAAATGAACGAAGACACCATTACACATTGAAATAATAATCATAGTCGTGTTAGGGTGTCAGAGAGTCAACGACGTTTCGATCCATACATGAATTGAGGATCATCATCAGGACATTAGGTTACATCCCTGAGTGAGGAAGTTGCTGCAGGGGTGCATTGGAAAAGTGTCCCAAGCGGGATTGAAACCCACGTTAGCTGATAATGCCGAAGTATCCAAGGGATATGGGATATGCGGTCAAGGGGTGAATGCCAGTAGTGTGGGGGAAAAATTGATTTCCAACCGGGCTGGATGAGCGCGTTGGGCGATGATGCGGAAGGAGCCACGGGATAGGAGATCCGCAAGCAATTATCGAGTTCAGTCACTCGAACCAACAAGTGTAGGATCATGCGGGGGTCTGAATGGTACATGCCCGTGTCTCTATGTGAGCCGCTCGATGGTGACGTGCACAGAAACTTGATCATTGCTCGCGGATCCCCTATCCATGGATCCTTCCGCATCATCGGCCAATGCGCTCATCTTGCCCGGTTAGAAATCAATTTATTCTCCATAATACTGGCACTCACCCCTAGACCACGGATCCCATATCCCGTGGATCCTTCGGCAGCATTGGCTAACGCGGGTTTCTGGCCGCTTGGGACACTTTTCCCACACACCACTGCAGGCAATTCCTCCCTTGCAGTTGGCAATAACTCAGACATGTAACCTAATCTCCTGATGATGATCCTCTATTTATGTATGGATCAAAACATTGTCGACTCTCCGACACCCTAACATGACTATGATTATTATTTCAGTGTGTAATAGTGTGTCCGTTCATTTGTGCGTTTTGAATTGTTAAAAATGTAAACAATAAGGGGCAGATTTACAAGCCCCTTGCGCTGGGAGTACGTCACTTTTTGTGACGCACTGACAGGGCAATACACTGCCCCATATTTACAAGGACAGGAAAAGCCACACAGGGTGGATTTTCTGTCCTTGTAAATATTACCCCTTCACACGCAGCACTCTGCGTGAAAGGGACGTTCCATGGGTGTTGCTGTGGGTGTTCCCACGCAACACCTATGGAACCAGACACATTTCCAGATTTACGAGGAATCATAAATCTGGAAATGCGTGTGAATGCTACGCTTCCCCAGGGGAGGCGTAGGGAGGCGCAACGAGGAGAAATGTATTCATTTCTCCTCGTTTTTGTTTCCTGTTTCTATGCGTGCTGCATTCTGCTGCACACATTGAAAGAGGAAATCACCTCTAAATATTGTTTTTGTTCAGGAAGGGTTCCCTTCCTGAACAAAAACAATCTCCCCATGATGCAGGCATCCTTGGTGCAAGGGTGCCTGTGTCGGTGCATGACAGCTGTTTGTGCGCCGGTGCAGGGGGAAGCACAGAGATGCGACATATTGTTGTAAATATGTTGCATCACTGTGCTTTCCAAACTAACGCAGCACGGCGCAGCAAAATGACTTGCTCCACCGTGCTGCGTTAGTTTATTGTAAATCTGCCCCTAAGTTTTGCCTGAGTCTTCCTGTTTGTTTGTTTCTTGCTTGATGCAAGACTTCATTCCCACTTAATTTCTTTTCTAAATTTTACCACAGTAAAGAGATTCCTGTCCGGCTGAACAGCACAATATAGATCTAAATATATTTCTATATTCAATCCTTCTTGCATTATTCCTGTTAGAAACCACTAAATTGATCTGCAGCAATTATATTATCAAAAATGTGTGAGAATGTTTGGGGGGCCACAGGGCAGTCATGGTCTACTGTACAGCAGCCGTTGTGGCTAAGGTCATTTTCCACTGGTGTCCTGAAGCTTGTCCTACTATGACTCTGCGAGCTGGCCAAGTACACCCTTTGCACACTTGACTCTCAGGGAACCGAAGGCAAGAAGTCAAAGCTTCTCAGCGAGGTAGTCTGTGGGAAAGATACTCTGAACACAACTAGTCAAACAACAGGGACAACAATTCACTGTCCAGCCCAGTTCTTATCTTTTAGTTAAAAGAAAGTACTGCATTTGTTTTTATTTTAAGTCATTTCTAGAAAGTGACTTTCATTTCAAAGGAGTCACTTCATGCTCCAGTTGTGCTATGGTAACGTTCAGGGTGGAGGATGACTTTTTCCTTGAACAACCAAGTTTTGAGAGCTTTCCTGAACTTTGACTGTTGGGGATGGTCCTGATCCCAAGCATAATAAAATTCTGCAGCTAGACCTCTTGAACGCTGAAAGCTAATCCTTCCCATTTAGCAAATTTAAAAGGTGGAACCATCAACATGGCTTTAAAGTGGATCGAAGAGAGTGCAATGGGATTTGAAAAGCACTCATTCTATGAATCAGCAGACATTGTACTTTGTATAAGTGCGCTGAGCTGGAATAAAATTGTCTCATAAGTAAAATTGCCCTGACTAGAGTATTCAGAATTATTTGAAGACATGGGTTGGCACGCTTGAGCAAGACTGAGTAGATCAAGTCCATACTGGCTGGACTGGACATCGGGCATTTTCCAGTGGGCTGAAGGCAAAGGGGCCCATTCCCAGCTGACGGGGGCCTCTCTCACTAAAGGCCTTGAACGAAGGCAGTCATTCCAGAAGCCAGTGCAGGAGAAATACAAGCCTCAGCGCAGCCGAACGGAGCTCCCCGAGGCGGACTGTGCTGGACTGGCCTGGCAGCCAATCAGCATAGAGCCCAGTCAATGAGAACCATGAGGGTGAGACTTGGTGTATGGCACTGCAGCCTAACTTCAGTTCTTTCAGTCCTTAGGTGCTAGTGAACCAAGGCTGTGACCGCATCACACCCTTAACAGAGAAAAATCTAATATTTGTAATGTGCAGGTAAAGATATTGCCCTTCATAATTTTATATTAACATAAAGTACCATGTAAACATGAAGTCTTAGGTTCACTTCATCATGCATGAAAACTCTGCTCCCTAAATGAGCAAAGTATACATTTAAGTGAACTCAGTATCAATGTGTGTTCACTAGTCCCTAACTTCTGCCCACAAACATAAAAGTCAAGTGACGGCATATCATTGACTAGCCACACCACTCACACACACCAATCATTACCAGTCACCTCTGTGCTGAGTAAAGGAGGGGGACAGAGGAGAGAATGGAAACAGGTAGAAGGGAGACAGAAAAGAGGTAGATTGAGAAATGGGGTATAAGGAAAAGCAGAAGGGAGAAAGTAGAGAGGGAAGGTAGCATGAAAAAGGGGTAAGAAAGGAGAAGCAAAGATTAAAATGCAAAAGTGGAGACAGAATTACTCAGGAAACAAGGAATAGCAGTGAGGCGAGCAATAAAAGGAGACAGGCAGAGAGAAGGAAGACTGAAGTAATTACAAGGAAGGTAGAAGGACAACAAAAGCAACAAGGAGAGAGCATAGGTAAGCAAGGGCCAGAGGGAAATCATTCGGATATTGTGGTTAGAGAAAAGGAGTTGAGGGTTCAAGCGAAAGAATGAGCAGGCTGAAGAATGGAGTATTGAGAGAGAAAAAAGATGTAAAAATGTTAGTATAGGACAAATACTATGTTGCTAAATGCATTCGTCTTCCCCAATACAAAATGTGAGTGACCAAGCTCTCATTCCTGCCATGTAGTAGTCGGAGTCTTTCACTTCAATTCACTCCATCTCTTTGCAGTGTGGGCTGCTGTTATGACAAAACTTGCCAGAGCTGCTTTTGGCTCTCAGTCCGTCCTTGAAGTAGACCGCATTTTCATAACTGAATTGAGTGTGCACAAAGGCACTTTAATATCGCTGCAGAATGGAATTGTACACAATTAGATAGAAGATCCATTTAAAAAGTGAACAATCTCACTCATGTGTTCTTGGTTAAAGACCCTCTACTGTGCTCTTCTCATAACTCTACGGTGCCCCTAAATGTCTGTAGTGATTTCTCTGCAAATAATTCTTGAGCAACATTAGGCACAGGCACAGGTTCACTAATCTGTCTGCACATTTGCAACTTGTAGGTCAGTTCTTAAGCTCAAAGAGTTCTCACTGGCAGGGGTAAAGTCTAATAGCAGAATAATCTTTATGCATTTATGACATGGTCTTTCACTCTTCTGGGGCCGAGCATTGAGTTGAGAACGGCGGGGCCGGCATCGGCCATGCCAAAAGTATGGCGGTCGAGCCGACCCCCTCCGGATCAGGAGGCAAGCCTGTTGCGTACTTTGGTGACGCGACAGACGCGCCTCCTCGCCCAATGGTCCCGGCCCGGGGGCGTGACCCGAAAGGGATTGGATTCACTTCCGGGTCACACGACTGGGCAACGTCAGGCCAGTTAGAACTGGCCTGGCCATGGAAATAGGATAAAAGGCTGGGGAGCACAGGAGTCTGTCTCTTCACTCCTTGATCCCCAGCCTGCCACCCCAGCCTCGCTAGGAGGCTGCAACTTGATTTTCCCACCTACCATCCCCTAGAAGCAAGTTTTTTGTTATGCGTATTAATTATGTGTAAGTATTACTGGTTTAGTTGTATATGGATCATAAGATGTATATTCATGATCGTGTTCAAATACCAATTTGATGCATCCGCAGGTCATCAATCGTCGTATTTAAGGCTATTTTTTGGTCAGGCGGTAAGGTCATGATTGGTGAGCAGTAAATTAAGGTCCTTAGAGGGCGGCGCCATTCTTGAATGGGGTCGCCCAAGTGGGAGGGACAAGTGGTCTCTCCTAGAACTCCAGGGGCAGTTGGGTGCGGGGGAGGAGGGAGTCACGCTTTCTCTAGGTTGGTTGGCCACCCCGCACGTGCACAACGGCGCCAGTAAATGGCACACAACTGCAAGGGCCCCTTTATGGAGATAATGTACAGAGCGTACAGGGGTAACCGGGGGGGGGGGGGGAGTACCCTCACGGTGAACGGGCCCTCTGCGCATGCGCACTCCGGATGGAGGGCATGGTTAAATTGATAAGTATCTGACACCAGTTAGTGACCTTGCCGTAGGCCCAATTAGGTACGCAGAAAATAAATACTGTAATGATTATTAAAGATATGTTAGATATGGATAGGAAACCTTTGTATTAGAGTTATGTTAAGGTTAGCCATCTGGCCTCTGTACTTATCAATTGTAATCAATGTAATGTATATTTTCTGCTAAATTATGTGAATATTGTAAAGTTTGATAAATGTTTATTAATCTTTGTTTAATAAATACGGCCAGGGGGTTTTACGCTCCCCACATCCAAACTTCTCTCCTGTCACTTTCTGGGCCTTGGTAGGGGAGGAGGGGGTGTAGGCAGTACCTGGCCATAATCTCCTCAGTGGAGACGCGACTTGGCTAATACTGATTGATGCACTTATTGAGCTCGCATCATTGGCTTTGTTTTCTGAATGAGATGATAGCGTTGGTGGTCTCACTCTTCACTCTGCCCTCTGAGGTGTTCAGCATGGCAGGCTGAACGGATGGTCTACAGCAGTGTGGTCTCAGGGCTGGTGAGGGTCTTACATTTTGGTGACAAGGGAATACGCCACACCTCAGCAGTGGAATTACCAGTCCTTTGGGCATGCTAAGGTTTGTTGGATGGCACACTAATATTTCACTCCACAGTTCCCATATACAGTTCACCACATGAACTATATTCTTGTAGGCCAGATAATGCCCTCACATATTCAGGTCAGTCCCGGCGATGCTCCCACTTGGCAGTCAGCTTCTTCTGGGTGCTCCACACAGTAGGGACGGGCTAGGCTTCTCCCCCCTAGACAGGCTTTACATCTGCTGGGTTAGGCACTCTCCTTCCCTCTCTCATCAGGCAGGCAAGCTTTTAGGCACTAGGCAGACTCAAAACATCAACAGCAGGTTGTGTAGACTTTAGGTGATGTTCCCTTGCCTCTGAGAGACTGTCTATCATGGAGATACCAGCACTTTATTCATAGTAGCTCTACGTTCGCTGCAGAGGACCCCTTCCTTGAAACAAAGTGGGGCGGTTTGGGTTCCACATCTATGCTAAATTTTCCAGACAGGCAATGTGGCTCCACTGTCTAAACTTTTGGAACCAGTTTGAGGTGGTTTCCTTTCAATTGTCAAGTCTGGTTGTAGTGCAGACACAGCCTTTGTGCAAGGCAATGTCTCTCAAAGCAGGTAGTGAAATTGATGGTTCCATGCAGGAATATCCAAACATGGGCACAATAAAGTATGAAGTTTCCGCACCTGTCTGTCGTCAGTCTTTCTAAAGTATCAATCAGGGACAGACAAACTGACAGGCCCAGCCTAGAACTTCAACCCATTTAACAACAGAATGTGGTGACTCAACACCTCCCATCTACCATCCACCAAATGAGAGTGCTGAGGAAAATCTATTCAGCAATCTATTGATAAAAAGGTCCTCATAGATTTTCTAGGGCTAGGTCTGCCTAAATCCTCCCTTACTGCAGTGTTCACCTCTCCAGGGACAGGAATGAAAGCTATGAATTTCTATACCTGGCGTATCACACCTTATCTCTGTCTTGTGCCATGCTAAACCAGGAGTCATCCAAAATGAATCCCACTGATCCCCAAAAAACATACTGACTTACACACAGAGTCGTACTGTCATGTATGTGCTATACATACCTATTGTTAATACACAATCATAACAGGCACTGAATGTTAGTGCAAGGGACTGGGTATCACATGAAAGCAGAACTTTTACAGGGGTTGAGCCATGAGCCCGTAGTCCTCTCTGACACAAGCCACAATCCTGAATATTTTTGAAAGTCAAGAAACATGTTTCTGCTGTTATGGTGCACACTACCATTCATAGTTTGACCTGGATGATCCTTCAATGTGCATCCCCACCACCCTCTTATTTGAGTTGCAAACATTTTCCTCTGTGTTTCTCCTGGTGGTATTCCACTGAGATTGTCAAAGCCAATGACACAAATAGTATCTCCACCGGGTACTTTTTGCATCTACTTCAAAGTTTCTTTCCTGGTAATAGAGAATTGTGTGTAAAGGCGGTCTTGGCATCCGATATTACTTCAAAGTATACACCTTACATCAAACAGATCCCTCCAGATACATGGAAGTACTTGTGTGCTCAAAATCCCAAGACAAGGCCCAATTTTGGTGGAAGGAATGATTTAACATTGAGCACCAACCTGGTTTGCAGCTGATTTTAAAGTTACCACAGAGCTCTGAATTAAGCTGCTAAGTAGCTTAACTTTACCTCTAAAGGGTGGGACCATGTTAAGCTCGTCTGAGGATTTTTGGTTAAACTGTTTTCAAAGATGCTTTAGCTGTGTGAAAACAGCTGTTCATGCCACCTGAAAAACTGTAGAAACCCTATTTTACAAGGGGATATCACCATCAGAACGTCATTTCGGTGGCGATATCCCTTCTCCTTATTTACAAAGCACCGTTAAGCCACTTTATGTGGCATGATGCCACCTTGTAAATAAGGCCCTTTTCCATGCTTCACTTAGAATGAAAGGGGTGTGCAATGGGTACTGCAGTGGGCGTTCCGCCACAACACCCATTGCTTTTTGATGCTACCTCATGTTTACAAGGATGTGGTAGTGCCAAAAACTAAGGCCAGGTAAAACCTGGTCTTAGGATGGCAATACGGGGCAAAATTATTTTGCTCTTTCTATATGTGCTGCAGAAGCACACGTACAAAAAGCAAATCACCTTTAAAGGTGTCCCTTCCTGCACATAAACAATCACCCCTCAGCATGGGCACCCTTTCAACATGGCTCAAGGGAGTCTGCGCTGGCGCTAGGAAGCTTTTTTAGTGCCAGTAATAGGGGAAACCCAGGTATGCGCTGTATTTTTGTACATACTGCGCATCCCTCTGTTTAAAAAATGTCGCATCGTGGTGTTACCAATTTTAGAGTAACACCATTTTTTTAATGTAAATATCCCCCATTGTGTGTATTCTAGGCTTGCATCCTTACACACACAAGTTAGCAGCATAAAAGCATGCAGCCTCAAATTTTATGCATTGCTCGGTTTATCTTCTGTCCCTCTGTGATTATTAGAGACTTAACACGGACACCACAATTGCAACACTTTCTATTTCTTTTAGCGAAAAATAAAGTTTTCATTTTCTGACGGTGCCTCACTGATCATAGCATATTTGCTCAATCATGCATCCTTCTGCCCAACTATAACAGCAGATCTTCAACGTTCTGAACAGGCTGGGAGCCAAATGAAAGCAAATTTGGCCTCGGGCTGTGCTTTACTTACTTACAGAGTGGAATGACCCTTCCAGGGCAAATAAATAGCATCGCTTTATAAATGATTCATGTAGGACTTGCATTTCTTGTTAATGGGTACAAAACGCTCAGTTTATTTGCTATAGGGATTTGTTCTAGGACACACAGTTCTCATCCTTATACTAATTACAAAAGTTTTCCCTCTTCATGCAGACTCAAAAGACATACATCCAAAGATACGCAGACATTACTAGTGGGGTGGCCCTTTCACATATTTTAGCTATATTCTCACTTGTCTGATAATGTAGTCAGGGTTTTAAGTGGGCCGATCCTGCCGGTGCTCAGCACCGAGTGCTCTAAAAAGCAGGTGCTGAGACAGGTCCCTATAGGGCTCTCCATTGTTGCCCTCACCCTCAGGGTGGAAAAAAAAATCTTAACTCTGCAGCAGTACCACCCTTCACTGCTTTTGATGTACCTTAAAAGAAACTCTTTTCACAAACCAATACTTCTATAACTAGAACTGGACCAGAACTTATTGGAGGGCTTGAAATGAGCACCACTTAAATTACACAAGGACATTTATGTCTTAAATCACTAGATGTTTAAGGACACCGAGGCTCAAACCTGCTTCCCGACCTCCAAGTTCGGCGGCTCTAGCCCTTGCGCTACAACCTCTCTCGCATTTTTAGTATTTTATACAATGAAGCCATAGTTGTTGCTTATTTATCTTATGCAACTAACAGCAATGGCAAAGCCAATGGTCCTGGCTTGTTTTAGGTGTAATGTAACTTGTTATATTATATATCTAAATGCAGTGACAGAAGCAGCAAATTACCACAAGGGCAGCACACTACGTTGCGCCCAGATTTTCAGCTAAAGTATTTTTAAGGCACGCCCTTAATTACATCGGCCATGCCCCTTTGAGAGACCCCACAGTTTTTTCATCCCACTTAAAGCCCTGAATGTATTCCCATGCATGTAACATTTCCTGATTGAGATTTGTCATCTCTAGTGACTGATTCGCTGAAGGGATAGCTTTGTCAAATACTACTGTTAATGCAATTACTTCCTGATAACAGAGCCACACATACACACGCAATCCAATATATGTAAATCTTTATGAGCAAACTTTAACACTGACCCAGCATACCTCAGACACCTCAACTCATCTGGATTCCTGCTTGCATACATTCCACGCATACAGAAAACTAAATCTGGCGGTTGAGCTTTCTCATACATTGCTACTAAAGTGTGCTACGACCTACTGCTACACATAAGCACATCTTCCTCACTTTTTGATATCTGCAAGAAGCTGAAAGTTTGACTTTTTGAGTACTTCTACTATTCCAAAGGTTTGGCTGGACTCACACTTGCTCAGAGCCAGGTTACTGTCCTGAGTGATAGTGTGCAGTACAAATCTACATACCATAACATAATATAACCATATGATCTAATTTTGAACTTGGATAGATCCACCCCATTGTCCCACATCTCCACTTAAGAGTAAATCCTCTACAGACTGGAGTGGTAACTCACCCTATTTAGGTAATGGTCAGGTAATGGACTACAAACTAGTAGAACCAAATGGTCCTGCTGCACCATTTACCAGATCATATGAATGTGGGGTTGTCACCACTGGGCTGCCAACAAGAGCCTGATAACAAGCTGTGCCCAGTGACTTGGGAAAATTAGTTTTTTACATGCCATACAAGCATTGCATGTAAAATTCCTTTGAAGAAGTTGTGGAATGCCAGAGATTTTTGATATGTGGTACTGTTGAAAAGTTGTTTTCTTCTTTTAAGGATGAGAAGAGGCCTTATAGTTTTAAGTTGTAGGTTTATTAGAAGATATAGGGAAGAACAGCTCACCCACCCAACCGGCTCTGGCTCCAACATTCTACAATCAGCCAAGGACTGGCAAACAATTCTAGAATCCACACATGTAATGTGGAGAACAACTAGAGCAAAAGCACATTATAACACGTCTCCCTCACTTTTACAAACAATATAAAAATAAAACAAAAATAAGGTTCACTCAAAAAGAAACACATGAACTTGTTTGTGGAACAGCAATAGTTGATTAGCTTAAAAATAAAACAGATAATACAGGGTTATACAACATAATCATCCAAATATGAAGGAGCACGGGTTCCTCTTTTAGATTTCCTCGGAAACACAACATCACCCCTGTTGCCATCATCATTACTACACCTATCAACACTCTGTTGATTCCCAAGTCTCCTCCCTCTACACACAGCAACTCTACTGAGATTCCACACCCTATGATCGGATATTTTAATGGCATTGTCAAAAACTTTATTAAACTTTAAAGGTTTTGAAAACTTAGAACCAGTAACACACCATCCAGGTTTTTTCACCATCACAAAATCTCAAACAACAACTTTAGTTTTTTTGACAGCATGTCTCAAATCATATTGCATTTTGCTATTCACTCACTTCTTTTCCTCATTTTTTTCCAATCTTGTATGTCAGAGTCTACACGTTTAAGAGAGAGAAATTTGTAAACCCACGGGGGTTTCTAAAAAGTATCAGGATGCCTACCACGAAACAGAAAAAACAGGGATTTACCTGTTGTGGTGTGAGGAGCAAATCTATACACCCCAACCCTCTTGGAAACCTACTCTTTCCAATTAAGACAGTTATTCTTTTCCAAAGAGATAGTTTCTTTTAAAACCCTATTGAACCTCTCCACGGTACCATTAGATTCAGGATGATAAAGGGCACATTTTTTATGATGAATGCCACAATCCATGAGAACATTTTCCATTTCCTTAGAAACAAGTTGAACTCCATTGTCGGTTAACAGATTTTCTGGTAGCCCCTCTCTTGTGAACAACATTTTAAGATTATTAACCACAGATTTTGTATCAACGCCCTTAGAAAAACTGATTTCAGGCCGCCTAGAGAAAAAGATCCTTAACCACAATAACATATGTGCCTTGGCCATCACCATGTACAGGACCCAAAATGTCTAAGGCAACATCCTTCCAAGGACCACTAGGACAAGTCCTAGTCACCATAGGTTGAGTTCTAGTTTTTATGCTCTTTTAACTCAGTGAGCATTGTGCACATTCTCTCAACAAACGCTCGACCTGTAGATCCACTCCAGGCCACCAGTAAGTGGAGCGCAATCTCTCCTTGGTTTTTGAAATACCTAAATGAGAATTATGTGCTAGCTCTAGTAATTCCTTGCGTAACACAGTCGGAGGAATTAATCTATGACCTCTCCACAGCATGCCCTCACTAGAGGATAATTGATCTTTCACACACCAATGCTTTCTAAAGCATGAACCTCCTTGTTCTTTATAGTGCCAACCATCACAGATAAGCTTCATGACACCTTGAAGGACCTCATCTTCAAGACACGTTTCACGCCAACGTTCTTGTGTGATAATTTTGTAATCAATTTCACATACAAAATCATGGGATTTGTTGAAAACTGGATCACCCTGGGAATTCGAATCAGCAACAGGGACCAATCTGTACATCGTATCAGCTACAATATTTTCAGACCAAGGAATGTACCTCACACAAAAGTTATATCCTTGTAAACTGACAACCTATTTAGAGATTCTGGGTGAAATAAAATCCATGCCCTTGCTAGTAAATACTTCACACAATGGCTTATGATCTGTCTTGATTATGAAGCAGGCACCCCTCGGAAATTTCTTTAGTTTCTTGATGGCCCAATGGACCGCAAGAGCCGCCCTTTCAATAACTGAGTATCTACATTCAGCTCCTTTGAGGCTTCGTGAAATAAACATAATGGTATTGTCTGGGCCAGATAAACCTTGATATAAAACAGCACCAAGACCCTTAAGGCTAGCATCCGTGGAAATGACAGGGTTTGCTTGGATAAAAATTATGAAGTTTAGCTGCATAAGATAGTTTGATCTTGATCTCTCTGAACTCTTTTTCACACTACTCACTCCATTCACATTTAATACCCTTTTTCAAAAAGCCCCTCATATCAAAAGTAACCTTCGCATAGTTTTTCACAAATGTATTATAATACTCAGCCATTCCTAGGAAGCGCATGAGTTCTTCTTTTGACGAAGGATAAGCTAATCCCTTAATAGTATCCACCAAATCTGCCTTGGAAACTACACCGTCAGCAGTAATGGAATGCCCTAAATAGTCTGTTTCACTGAGACCAAATTTAACATTTTCAAGTTTGATGCTGAGATTGTGAGCACTAAGTCTGTCCAGAATTTGCCTGACTCTACTACCATGTTCAGTTTCGTTACATCCATAAACCAAAATATCGTCTTGAATTACACAGACCCCTGGCACATTTAGTAAAACTTTCTCCATGGCACGCTGAAAAACAGAAGCAGCAGATACCAGGCCAAAAGGTAGCCTAACATACCTATATATACCAAAGGGCGTAACAAATGCAGTGAGATCTTTGGAGGATTGATCTAATAAAATCTGACGGTAGGCGGAAGTTAAATCAATAGTACTAAAACTTCTTGCACCATCCACCATGGTCAAAAGATCAGAAATATTAGGGAGAGGATATTTATCCACCAAGACACACTTATTAAGCTGTCTGAGATCAACACATAGTCTCAGTGAGACAAAAGCCTTCCTATCAGCCACCACAGGAGCTAACCAGGCAGTTCCTTCAACTTCTTCAATAATGCCTTGAGATTTAAGTTTTCCCAGTTCACAGCACATCTCATCTTTTACTGTGAAAGGCACATTACGTACCTTGCTAGAAATAGAAATTGAACCGGGAGCCAACTTTCAAACAACCAAGTTTATCACCCAAAACTCTTCTTTTAAGCTTTCTTGTAAAATAGACTCATGTCCAATACGTTTCACAGGTTGCTTATCTTTCAAAAAAATTGGGGGGACATTATTGGGGTCTACCATAACACCAAGGTCTTTCTGATGCCACCAACCAAAAATACTGTCTCCTTTTTTTTGATACATAGATCTTACCTGAGGTGAAACTGCCTTCATATATTCCAACAAACCAATAAAATATCCTCACAGCTCAATAGGATCCCCACCATAAGCAAAGGGACGAATATTAGGTTTAAGTAAAGTTACTTTGCCCTTTAACTTGTCTTCATAGAACTTACTAGCAACTATGGTAATCTTGGCACCAGAGTCAAATAAAACCTTAGTCTTTTCACCATCCACATCAATTTAATCTAAAGGCCCTCCAGCTCCAACTTGAAGAATGATTTGTCCACACTCAAAATCATGGGAATCCACATGAGAGTCACATTCAACTTCACTCACCTTTTGTTTAAGACCCTTCATCCTACATGCACCTGCAAAGTGTCCCTTCTTTTTACAAAATGTGCAGACAGAATTAAGAGCCAGACATGACTTATCATTAGCCAAATGTCCAGTCTTATCACATTCTCTCCTTTCTACCCTGAGATTTACTTGTTCCTTTGTCATTATCCCAAACCTTTGTTTGAGCACTTTTGGTAGAGGATTTAAACTTAGCAGGAGAGTTAACACCGGAGCTAACTACAGAAACTTCCTAGGCGTAGAGCAATTGCACTAGCATTAGAAGTCAAAGTTCAATAAAGGTAATTCTCACCAGTGCAGATGAAGATGAAGGCTCACAGGGGTTCAACAACATGTAGTAAAAAACGCCTACATTCAATAAACGTGTACCTCTGGTCCCTTCTTCCTTAAAGTAGGAGCATATTTGCAATTTTTCATGGAAATTCAGCACGCCAAGAAGCTTGGTGAAATAGTAGATTTAATTAAAACTATCGTCCAAGAAAAAAAAAAAAATTAAGTCCATGAAGTATTTAAAAAAAAAACAATTTGAATTGAGCTGTCTTTTCTCTTCCCCTTATCCTTTCCCAGTCGTCGCCAGTGTTAAAAAGTGCTTTCAAGAATTGAAGCCGGAATCGCGGTCCTTTTTGCATCGAATACAAGGACCTATCATAGTCGTTGTATTTTCCAACCACTGCTACTTTTGTGGATAATGTTTTTACGAGGTCCCTTCAATCTGGACATATCTCACACACTTTGATAGGAGTGAACCAAATCAAGGGGTGATCTATTACTAAAGGATCACACTCAGATCTTTCATGCCAACTTGTGCCTACTTTGTCTATTAATACCAGTTCAAACATATTATAAGCCATGATAAAGTTACTCATAGTAACGAAACACGTGTCGGCTGTCTTGGGAGGAAAAACAACTTCATTATTTGGATTTCTGCATCTGACTATGATTTTGCTTCAGCCGGAACAGAAAAAATAGACAATGTTTATTGGATTTTGAAATGGTTTGTATGGAACTGGTTTGAAATCATATACCTTGTGTTTCTAAGCATAGTACATGCAATTCTCATTGAATATATGAGATTAAATTTTGCTAAAAATAATTGCTGTATGATGTTCTTTTTGCTGATGAATATTTAATGATACGCTTTGGCCTTATTTTGATGAAATAGCAATATTGATCACTGTCATAGTGCTCTTACTAGCAATTGATGAATTGATCAAGTTAAATTTGAAACATTTTTTCCACTATCATTATAACTTCAGAGTGCCGGGGTATACCTATATGCTAATACATGCTAGGACAGACCTTCTCCTTTTTAGGGGAATTTTCTGTTTATTAGACATCTCTGGTAGTGGGATGTTTCTTTACCCTGAGAGGCACCACAAACTAGTGTAATATTGTACGTTGCCTAACTATAGATTTGGATGTGCGACTGTTAAAACCATCAGTACCATTCCAGTGTTTTGTAGTGTTAAAAAGTTGTTTTCTTCTTTTAAGGATGAGAAGAGGCCTTGTAGTTTTAAGTTGTAGGTATATTAGAAGATATAGGAAAGAACAGCTCATCCACCCAACCAGCAATGACTCCAGCTGATCTTCAAGTCCACAGCAACATTCTACAATCAGCCAAGGACTGGCAAACAATTCTAGAATCCACACATGTAATGTGGAGAACAACTAGAGCAATAACACATTATAACAGGTACCCCATGGTGAATTCCCCAGGATCCCAATGTACACACCTGATTAAAGCGCAATTTAGTATTCAACAACCCATTATGATATTACCCTTAAGCAGAGACAAAGGTAAACATGTAGGGAGAAAAATCTTTGTTCGGCAGAACAGAATAAGGGTGTATTCATGTTGTAAAGCTGATGAGACCCACCTCCAGCCATAGATCCAACCTTGGCACCATGAAGCACAATCATAAAAAACATGACAGGTACAAAAAATGGTGGTGGAGAAAAATCCGTCATCAGCAGAGAGCAGGATGTCTGCCAAGGGTTTACAGACAAATATGGGAAAGTGAAACCGAGCTGTAGAATATGATCACTTAATTTCAAAAAGAGACAAGTCTAATGTAGAGGACCGGCCTCTGGCAGCTGTGAAGCTCCATATGAGAGACAGCCAAGTAGGGCACAAAGAAACAGAAGGCTCGTTGACTGGTTAGAATACATCCACCAGAAAAGTGTCAAACAGAATTGGGACAGTTTAAGCTGAGGCAGTGAAAAGAAACAGATACCACACAACTTTCAATGGCTGTGTGGTTTCCTCTTCCATTACTGTTTTGCTTACCATTTGGCATCCTTTGCACTTTTTTCACTTTCCAGGGTCTTATTTCCTTTGCATCTTCCAATGACATCTACCTGACATGTTTCCATGTCGCTTCATGCCTTGCTATTTCCAGTCCTTGTTCGGTGAAATACGCTATGTTTCCTTGATAGTTCACTTCCTGTGCACCACTGAAATTATAATGCACATTTTCTTTCATAATTTGTGTAGTTATTTATAGAGCACCATGGAGTAGCTTCAACTATTCACTGCTGCCTTAATCGCTGACTCATGCCTGCTGCAAATAACCTCGGGGAACTGGGGAAAGTGGGGGAGAGGCCCTGGTCTTTCAAAACTGGCATCCAAGAGCTCCCACCCACCAGGGAAATCCAAGGTAGAATGAAAAGTCCTGTCTGGCTCTGACATCGAGCCGAATTGAACCCAAATCAGAATTCGCCCCCTATGTGTTCTAATCTACTTCACACATGAACATTCTTACCCAACCTTATCTTAATTCTCTGAAAATCCCTGCGTGGAAAGACTTCATGTCCATACTCATATTAGTCTAATAGTAAAGAGTGTTCAATTGCAGCTAAGACTCTTGAGAGGGATTAAATCCTTAAGCCCTGGAAAAGACCTCAAGGCAACTGTGCAATACCTATCCATAATTCTACTGAATCTTGGTTATATCTGAAGGGTACTGCTAGGGTGCCCTTAGTTAGTTTCAGTTTCAGTTTTATTGATTTATTATTATTGAGCTCCACCGAGGTCTGCAATCAACATCTTAAAAGACATAATAAATATGTGATAACCACAACCCATCGCATAAAGCCTTCAGCTTACAAACTTTCAACAGTAAACTTGCTAAACCGTTCATCAAAATAGTGGTAAAGAATATTTAAAGAATTTATACACTTTAAAACAAAAAATACATTCATTTGGTGGTTTTTTTAATAATTCCATTATATACTGATGTGTGCCCAAATTATAATTCTTTATTTGCGGTATTAAGTATTTGATTCTAGCTTCATAAAGTGCTGGACATTAGTGTAATAATGAAACATATCTTGAATTTCTACATAGCATAAATCACCAACATTGGAATTTTCTTTTTAACCACTACACCAATGCATTATTTAAAAGAACTCTTCCAAAGCATATAGACATAATAAGACATCTAACACCATGTGGAATTTGAAAGCATACTGTTAGAAATGGGGGTCTCTAGTTGGCAATGGCTGGCCACTGTCCAAGTAGGGACCCTTCTTCCTAAATCAGAGTAAGCGGCTACACCCTTTGATAACCCCTGCTCAACCCTGAGGTAACGTGGCACGAGCAACTAGGCTTATCTCAGAGGCAGTTTGTGAAGCATTTATGACCATACACAGGAACACAGTGAGGAACACTACAAAGGGACACCACACAAGTAGTTATAAAAAATAAGTATCTTTATATATAGACTTAACACAAGACCAATAACAGTAAAAATCCACAATACTAGGAAAATAGGGTCACTCTTAAAATGCTGCAAAAATAGTTCAAAGTGTGCAAAGAGGAGTTCAGTTCAAGGCAGTGGTCTCTGCGACCCTTTTACTCACACGATACCTGGATTCTGTAGCAAAGCAACCAAAATGTCGCTAAGGAGTTGTAGCGATGATTTTCCTCACGCTTGACCAGCAATGCGTTGAATCCTTGCCGCAAGGGAGGATGATGCACTGATCTGTGTGCAGGACAAAGTGACAAACTTCTACACGGTAAGCCGGCGATGCGATGAAATCCCTGCCGCGAAGGGAGGATGATGCGCCGAGCCTTTGGCGTGTGCGATCTTGTTGCGATGAAAAGAAATGGCACTCCGTGAGGGAGCGACGATCCTGATGCGATGCGATGAAAATGGCGAACGCTCTGCGTCCGTGCTGCGATGTCGTGAAGCGATGAACTCAATGCGAGGATCTTTGGTTAGCGAGCACTTTGAGGCCCGCAAACATGCAATGCGATAATCTTCGGGTTAGCGAGCATTTGGCAGCCCGCAAACAGGTGATGCGATGATCTCCGGTAGCGAGCACTCAGCGGCAGCAGCGCGATGATTTTCCTTACGCTCTTCAGCTGCGGCGACTCGCTAATGGGAGTTAGCGACGATTTTCAGCACTCGCTTCTCCACAGTGGAACTAGAGGCCCTGGAACTCACAGGAGCCTCACCTGCAGATAGAAATCCACGCTGGGAGAAAACAGGAGGCTAGTGGTGGAGTTTGATGTGCCTGAGACTCCTGCAGGAGGCTAGCTCTCTTCTAGCCCTTGGGTGATTGCTGTAGCAAAAATAAAAGTTCCTTCAAAGTCCTTTTCTTCTTTTTCCAAGTCCAGTAGTAACCCCTGCAGGCCAGTCCAAGAAACAGCACACAAGCACAAGGACAGTCCTCTCCTGCAGATTCCTTCAGTTACACGGACAGAGGTTCTTCTTGTTGTCCAGGAGCAATACAAATTGTAGGGGTTTGAGCACAGATATTTATACCCCAAACGTCTTTGTTCTAAGAAGCTACAAGTCACTGAACCCAGCCAGAACCAGTTCTGGTCAGTCCTGGAGCACTTTGTTTACCAGGCTGCATCCTTCCTTTAAGAAAGAGGGGGTCTGCCCCAGATGCACAGTGGGAGGTGGAGCCAGCATTCACCTTGCCAGGCACAGCCCTATTCAGGTCAAGGAGCTACCCCTCCCCATACTCCAATGCAGATCTCTCTATTCAACCCAGGTCTGACTCAGCCTGCCCTGTCCCTCCAAAACCAGACAGCCAATACACATAACAGCAGAGCACACTGGAAGGCTTAGGCAAGAAAATACCTACTTTCTAAAAGTGGTATTTTCAAACACAGAATATAAAAATAAACTTCACTAAAAGATGTATTTTAATATTCTGAGCTCAGGCATACTAAATTCGTTTTTCTACCATGTTCTGTGGAGGCAGTTAGGAATATAGAATGTAATAGTCAAACCTCCCATTCTGGCCTATGGAGAGCAGGTAGCCTTACAGTAGTGAAAAACAAAATTGGGTGTAATTCACTACCAGGACATGCTACACACATCAGAGCATGTCCTACCTTGCACATACAATGCACCCTACCACAGGGGTGACTCACATGATGCCAAGGGAAGGTTCAGGGGCTGGGAAGTGGGTGCACTTCACAGCCAAAATGGCAGTTCTGGACTGCACGCAGACTCTGCAGTGGCAGGTCTGAGACACACTTTACAAGCTGCTTCTGTGGGTGGCGCAAACCAGGGCTGCAGGCCCACCAGCAGCATTTGGTTTACCAGCCCTGGGCACACACAGGCCACGCTACTAGGGACTAACAGGTAAACCAAATAAGCCAATCATGGATATACCAATTCACATGTCATATTTACACAGGGAGCATTCGCCCTGTGGCACTGGATGGCAGTGGCACAGCGCCCAGAGCATCTAATACCAGCAAAAACAGAGGAGCAACAACGTAAAATGGAAGGGAGACCCACGCCAATGGTGCCAGGTCTAACACATACATATTCCCGGACTAATCCTTTAATTTCAGGGAATCAAAGTGATCCTTTTCCAAATTAAAGCTAACACACAAAGATTGAGATCTTAAAAAGAATAGGAGGTGCCCTGGCGACTATCCCTTTAAAAGACATAGACTACACTCAAAATATTCCAAAGCTCGGGCCAGATTTCCCCCCAAAATGGTGTAGGTTGCAGTATTATACAAAAGCTCTTTTTTAAGCAGCGATCTCAGAGAAGTACTTGGGGATGGTGTATTTTATATCCCCATCGAATATTATTAGCTAACAATTGCACAAATGTACCCTGTAATCTAAATTGTAGCCTTAACAATTGGACTGTATTGGACTTGGCCCTTTTTGCAGGGTCATCCCTGAACCTTTCGCCGTCCTCCTGGTATTTTTTCTGACCTGTTGTTGGTGGATTTAGGACTCTGGGCACTTTCTCACTGCTGTCCAGTGTAAAGTGCAAGTGCTCTCTATGGTGAAACATGGTAAGATTAGTCTACACCTGTTTGTTGTATTTAATTTACCTATCAGTCCCCTGTAAAGTGGTATCTCATATACCCGGGGCCAGTACATTAAAAGCTACTAGTGGGATTGAAGCGCTGCTTGCACCACCCATTAAAGTATCATTTCAAACCAGTCTTCTCAGGCCTCTGCCCTTGCAGGGCCTGCACCCACAGTTTACTGCTCCTGTGACGTGGCACATAAAGTGGTTGCCACGTCTGTGACTCCCCTTTTACTACACATCAGTCACCCCTAAGGTAGACCCTAGCTAGCCCTATGGGCAGGGTGCGCTATAGGTAAAAGGTAGGACATGTGCCTTAACTGTGTGGCATGTCCTGGAAGTGACAAACAGCCATTTTGGTTTCTTACTACTGTGAGGCTGCCCATTCATAGGAATGCATTGGGGATTCCTTGATATGTGCTTCAGTGGTAATTCCTGACATGAGAGGAGTCGAGTGGTATGTTTGGAATAGTGCTAATAAATGCTGCGTAATGGTGTTCACAGATTTATTATCACTATTTTTGAAATGCCACTTTTAGAAGTGGAACCAGATGGAGGGCAAACCCAATACACCCTTGAGGGCTTGGGCGGATAAATTGAAGAGGTAAAAGTGCCGACAAGGGATTTTGTTTATGACAAAGTAATTACTTGGTTGTATTTCTCAACAAGTTATTTGGTGGGTGTATTTAAACAAATTTTACACCAAAAGTAAATTTATCAACAAGAATAATCATCAAATATAAAGAGTACACACACGGGAATTCTTTTTTGTGAAATGAACACAAATCTTTTTATGTATAAATCAGAATAAAAAGGAGTACAAAAGAACCATTGGTTTGAGCAATAAATCATGAAAAATGGGTTACATCAAATCCACATTTCATCAAGGGACATCTATTTCAGTGCAGTTTTAGCAGAGACCAATCTCATTATTGAGAAAATAATCAACTGTATATATCGAATATTGCGAAAATAGATGATGGAGTCGACGTTTCGGTCTTGGATGGCAGAAGTCCGTCAGACCATCTTCAGGACAGTTAACCTCTTGAGTGCCCATGACGAGATGGTCTCGTCATGGGCCGCGGTTGCGCTGTGCCCATGACGAGACTATCTCGTCATGAACCCCGCCCGCTAATGAAAGGGCCGGCACAGGGCGGGGAAAGGGCGGGGCACTCAAGGGGTTGATTATTGCATAAAAAGACCCCTATGTGAACATAATACAAACAGTTACAACAATGACAACATGATTGCGTAAACTTTATTCAATACAAATATATTAAAGACAACCCGTGTGTGAAGAGTAGTCTTATTGGTATTCTATCAAACATATCTTGGTACTGTATTGCAGAAATTGTCTACTAGACAGTTATCGTTTTTACTTTCAAAGTTGAGATTGTGGGCCCATGTTTAGAGATACATTCTGGCGGTGAAACAATTTTCTTCGTGAGTTATAGAGATCTAGCGATACTCATTTTTATATCATCCTATATACGTTGTGAAATTTAGAACAATCGCATATATATGGAGAGGTATTCTAACGATAAAGTAAATTTGCTTACTTCGTGAGTTTTAGAAATCCCACGATACTTGTGTTTTATCGTAGTGAGGGCGTTCTGGTTGATACTATAACCAAATTGAAACGCACGGCATTTAGTGTACATGATTCAAAGATTGTTAATTAAAAAGAGATAATTGAAATAAATCCTACCAATTGGTTTTCCAAATCTCTAATGACAGGAGCATAGACGGGGGAAATCCTTCCTCGTTCTAATTTCAAAAACTGTGTAACAAAGTAAAAAGTGCGAACACCATTAGCTCATGGCTTATATCTAAGGTGTCTCTCAATGAAAAGTGTCTGTTCTGAGTACATATATCGATGCCTGTCAGAAAGGTGCTGTTAGTCAAGTTCAATCAGTATCGTGGTATGATACTTAAAAAATGGAAATCACTTCTCATATTGACTTAATTTATGGTCTATCGGTCACGAACTCTACTGTGTTCTTATTAAGAATAGCTCAACATCAATGTCGATTTAGACCAGATTAAGGTCAATGCAATAAAAGAGCTCTATTCAGAAGCTAGTTCTAAACCCATAAAAAACACTGTTTAAAGCGATGGTAAATGAGATGTTTAAGTTCACTATTAGTAAACAGGTATTAAGGGCTAAGGACTATCTGCAACGGTATGCATTGTCATTACAGTGGTCATACTAATAGTGGACAGCTTATATTTAAAGAGTTGAGCAGCTTAGGTATCCTGTTTGACATTATCAGTACAAAAGGTCTGATTGAAAAAGACATCGCTCGATGTTTTTAACCTTTACTGAATACATAAGCCTAGGGTAACTTAGTTGCTTTAACCAGTCTCACCTGATACAATGTTACAAGCTCGTCTATGTGACACTGTCGCATATCTAAGAGGTGTAGCCCAAAGAGCCGAGGCTCTGTATATCATAAGGACATTAGACGCACTATGGGGAGAGTCTACTTACATGTCTTGTTTAGAATCAAGCGCGCAAAAGTCTGCCGAGGTCAGAAACGCCTGGTTTGGCTGGTAATGGTTGGGTGTTTATAAAGCCAACCGGTAAAGGGGCGGGAGTCATTGTAATTAAAACCGGAAATGCATCGGGTAGGTCAAAAGAAGCGGCCATCTTTGGCTACCACGATTGTGTAAACTAATAGTATATCAAGTCCTGATGATCATTACATTCAACCTCAGATGGTGGAGTTTGCAAAGCTCTGAGTTTGTTGATTAAACAATAATAAATGCGATCCTGATTGAGGCTATACCGAATACGGGCAGTCTTATTTACCGCAATGTTGTTGTATATTCATTGATGTAATGGATCGGCCATTTTTAACTAACTCGGTTGTGTAGACTGATAATGTGACCCCTCGTAGTGATCGTTGTATTCAGACTATGATAGAAAAATCTATGTAGTTGTAAGTTTTTGTCTACTATTATTTAGTAAGGTGTTACCTATTTAGAGTCCATTATTCGAAAAGACATTGCGGATAAAATTATATCTACTGTTGTTTAGTAAAGTATTACATATTTACAGTCCATAATTCAAGAACACATTACGAATAAATACTGTTAATTTTAACAAGTAATATTACTAGATACATAACACGATTCTTTGATCCTTTGTCATAACAGAGTCACATTTAAGGAAAACAATCACCTGCGTTGGCCAACATATACATATATACACAGATGGGATAACAATACATTGTTCTAAGTAAATGCAATCATGTTATAGGCATAAGTTGTATAAATTTGCATTTTTACAAACTATACAACCCAGTACTGTACATCAAACTTTCATGTGAACAGATGGATTATCTGAGGTGCATATATTGTCAACAACCTGATCATGCATTTAGTCATAGACTGTGTTTACATCAACAGTTACAGTGTAGTTTTAGTCAGACTGATCATCGGATAGTGAACACATAAGTTAACAGAAGACCTATCCACTACGGAAGGCATGCTAAGGTGTGCCATTCTGTGGCGGAGTTCATACTCTGTTTGATATTATCAGTGCGACAAATCCAACGATTTTCTTTCATTGTAAGTGTGCGATCAACAATCGACTGTCTGATTGTGGGTTTCACTACCTCGATGACCCACCAGAGCATGTCTTTTTCAGTATGTTTCATACTGATGTAGTGGTCAACTAGTGGTGCATTTTCGACCTTACATCTGATTCTTGACTGATGTTGCAGGATCCGTTTTTTAACCATTTGTGTAGTTTTGCCTATGTATTTCAAGCCATGGGCATTGAATACAATAGACAGCATTACTGGTGTTACAGTTTGAAAAACATTTCACTTTGAAATTCTCGCCATTTAGTTCAAAGGATTTCAGATTAACTGTGCTTAAGCATGCTGTGCAATTACTGCATTTATAGTGACCAATAACAGGTGTAAGCTGTCGCATATTGTTCACTATATTCTGGTTTGGGGCTTTGTAGGCATGCACTAGCCGGTCCTTGAGGTTAGAACCTCTTTTGAAAGAAAACAATGGTTTCTTAGCTAGCTCAGGCAGTGAAGCCAGAAGTGTCCAGTGTTTTTTGACGATTTTTTAAATCTTGTTTGTGGCTGTCCCAAAAGTGGTTACACAGACAAGTTCAGGTTCATCGATTTTTTGTTTCACTTCCAACAAGGCATTTTGATCGTTATACCAAGCCCTTTTAAGTGACTTTTTAAGTAGCTTGTTGGGATAGCCACGTAGATGCAATATTTCTTTGAGTTTCTTTGCTTCCAGAAAATAGTCCACCTTTCTAGAACAGTTCCTCCGAAGACGGAGGAACTGTCCGAAGGGGAGCCCGCCTTTAGTGACTGCGGATGATGACTTTCATATTTCAGAAGAGTGTTTCGTGCAGTCGGTTTAGTGAATAGAGTGGTATAAAGTGTGTTCTCCATGCCTACTCTAACCGAAATATCTAGAAAATTCATTTGTTGGTTGTTACAATCTAGTATAAATTTCAAGTTGGGGTTCCTTGAGTTAATCCAATTGTGAAACTCAGTTAGTAGTTCCTTAGTCCCTTTCTATATAAGGAATACGTCGTCTATATATCTAAGCCAGCATGAAATGTTGGCTGTGAATGGATTAGTTATATTATAGACGTGTTTCATTTCAAAATCGGATACATAGATATTCGCGATATCCGGGGCATAAACTGCCCCCATTGCGACTCCTTTCAGTTGTTGAAAAAACGTTTTTTCAAAAAGGAAAAAGTTTTCACATAGATAGATTCTGATGCATTCAATAATGAATTCTGTTGGGACCGTATGTGGTCTGGGTCTGTTGTATAGTAGATTATCTATAATCTCAAGGGCTTCTGATTGGGGGATGTTGGTATATAAACTCTCTATGTCCATCGAGACTAGGAGTTCACAGAGCGGGTCGAAGGGATGATTTTCGACCACATTGATGACTGCTGTTGTGTCCCTGATGTAGGTAGAGTTCTCAGTGGCATAAGGCCGGATGAAAAAATCTGCATACTGTGCTAAAGGTTTCAGGATTGAATTACAACCAGAGACAATCGGTCTCCCAGGAGGCATATTGGCGACCTTATGGATCTTCGTAAGATGTATATTACCGGTACTGTGGGGGATTTGTTGATTAAAAACGCAGCTTCTTTGGGGCTGAGCCAGCCACCTTCGAAGCCTTTTTTACTGAGTTCACTGATAGATTTTTCTATACGTGGGGTTGGATTGCTTGGTAGTTTCTTGTAGTGTGATTCAACAGATAACTGTTCAGCCATTTCGATGTTATAGGCTTCAAGATCCCACAACACGATCCCTCCACCTTTATCGGCTGGTTTTATAATTGTATCTGGTAAGGACTGGAGATTTCTCAAGGCTCGATGTTCGTCATGAGTGAGATTATGTTTCACATGTGTAGAAGTCATTTTCAAAAGTGACAACCTCTTTCGCTATCATTGTGTTTGTTGGAAAAAAGGTTGATTGATGGTGTAGACCTGTAGTGTCAATTTCTCGTGGTGAAATTTTATTTGCAAAGTAATTTTTGAGTCTCACAGAGCGAAAGAACTTTTTACTTTGTTACACAGTTTTTGAAATCAGAACGAGGAAGGATTTCCCCCATCTATGCTCCTGTCATTAGAGATTTGGAAAACCAATTGGTAGGATTTATTTCAATTATCTCTTTTTAATTAACAATCTTTGAATCATGTACACTAAATGCCGTGAGTTTCAATTTGGTTACAGTATCAACCAGAACGCCCTCACTACGATAAAACACAAGTATCGTGGGATTTCAAAAACTCACGAAGTAAGCAAATTTACTTTATCGTTAGAATACCTCTCCATATATATGCGATTGTTCTAAATTTCACAACGTATATAGGATGATATAAAAATGAGTATCGCTAGATCTCTATAATTCACGAAGAAAATTGTTTCACCGCCAGAATGTATCTCTAAACATGGGCCCACACTCTCAACTTTGAAAGTAAAAACGATAACTGTCTAGTAGACAATTTCTGCAATACAGTACCAAGATATGTTTGATAGAATACCAATAAGACTACTCTTCACACACGGGTTGTCTTTAATATATTTGTATTGAATACAGTTTACGCAATCATGTTGTCATTGTTGTAACTGTTTGTATTATGTTCACATAGGGGTCTTTTTATGCAATAATTAACTGTCCTGAAGATGGTCTGACGGACTTCTGCCATCCAAGACCGAAACGTCGACTCCATCATCTATTTTCGCAATATTCGATATATACAGTTGATTATTTTCTCAATAATGAGATTGGTCTCTGCTAAAACTGCACTGAAATAGATGTCTCTTGATGAAATGTGGATTTGATGTAACCCGTTTTTCATGATTTATTGCTCAAACCAATGGTTCTTTTGTACTCCTTTTTATTCTGATTTATACATAAAAAGATTTGTGTTCATTTCACAAAAAAAGAATTCCCGTGTGTGTACTCTTTATATTTGATGATTATTCTTGTTGATAAATTTACTTTTGGTGTAAAATTTGTTTAAATACACCCACCAAATAACTTGTTGAGAAATACAACCAAGTAATTACTTTGTCATAAACAAAATCCCTTGTCGGCACTTTTACCTCCTCACTTTTAGAAGTGGGCATTTCCGTGTGCTATGCATCTTTGTGTCTGCCTGGTGTGTATTGCATGTCTGGCTATGGAGTGACAGGGGCTTGGGAGGTGCAGTGGCTCCAGAGGGGCTGGGTGAGTCAGCGCTAGGGTGAATAGGCCAATCTGCATTTGGAGTGGTGGGAGGAGTAGCACCTGGGCCTGAATAGGACTGTGCCTGCCGTCCACAATGCCGGCTCAGCACCCTGTGGTATGTCTGGGGCCAGAGCCTACACTAACAAAGGAGGTTGCGGTGTACTGTAAATAAAGTCCGCCCCAGAACTGGTTTGGACCAGGCACAGAGCCCTGTGCCAGCGGGAGAACATGAACATAGGGTGTATAAATATTGGGGCTGTGACCCCATGTAAGGTGTGCTCGGTCCTTACTTTGGACCTGCGGCCAGCAGGCTGCTGACTGCCAGGAGGAAGTGCCACTGAGATTTTGCCTGGAGAGCTGCTTGTTGAATGCACTGCCCCTTTGCCCAGGGACCATGTGTGCTGGCCTGCTGCCTGTGGTCCTAAACTGAGTGCCCCAATACTCACAAAGGAGCCCAGCGTGGGAGGAGCACTGCCAGCTCCTTGTTTCGGGTCTCTCTGGTGGAGACAGGCTGAGCGCTTCATTTTTCACTGCCATGTAGCGTGGGCAGAACAGCGCTCTCTGTCAGGACCGAGAAGCAGGCAGGGGGAGCTAAGGAAAGCAGAGTGCTCTCCCTCCCTTGTTGGTGCCTCAGTGCTGAGTGCCGCAGCCAGGGCTCTGCTGCATGGCCCAGAGCTGCCCCATGATGTGGAAGAAGGAAAGGAGACTTCGCTCCGATTACTCGTGGCCCTCTCAAGGCCAGAAGTCAGGAGAGAGGAAGCCAGGCAAGGACTGTGCCTGGTGGAAGGCGTGGTGACCGATGAGAAGGGATGCCATCGTACCAACTTTCAGGCAGGAGCCCACCCCGCATTGCTGTGTCCCTTGGAGATCCCAGGGGGAGTGCGGGACCAATTGAGACTTTTCTCTGTGATCCCTGCGGCCAGAGTCAGGCAAGTCGGTGCCTGTCTGTGAGCAGGGCTCCTGGGAGGAAAGGGAGAGCCCCGCGCATTGCCTGGTGCTGCTTGGGGGATGAAGAAGTCACAGGAAGTCAGGCGTCTGGCCTGGTTGTGGGCGGAGCTATGCCCGAGAAGCCTGATTGCAGGCAGGGCTGCTGGAATGGAATGTTGAAGGTGCCGGAAGCCAGGCGGCTGTTGTCTGGTTGGGCAGGGCTCCCGTGAGAAGAGCCCCATGAGATTCCAGAGTGAGGTTTGCGGCGTGACTGCACTCCAAGAAGGAGATAGAGACCGCTGCTGAAGAAGTGCCTGAGCCTTGCGAGCTCCACATCACAACTTCCCCCCTCCCCTACACGTGAGAGGGAGAGGCGGGTAACCATGGGCCAACTTGCCAGGGCGGAAGGCCCTAGCCCCAGGGGGGACTGTTTGCTCCATGCCTCCATGCCCAGAAGGGCATCCATCCAGAGCGAGGGAGTGTGGACTGGTGTTTGCCAGGGATACAGCTACAACCAGAGGGGGGTGAGTGTTGGCCTCCCCACCTCCTATGGGAAAGCATGCCACAAGTGTTTACTTTGGTGATCCGCACATGACTAATGGTGGGCAAGACGTGCTCAGGATATATTTACTGTGGCTAAGGTTTCTTTCCATAATTCTTTGAGCACCTGATGAGTAGTTAGGGTGGTGCACTGTGGCTAAGGTTTCTTTCCCTAATGCTTTTACTTAAAAGGCGTGCACTGCTACCAGTGGGTTGTGGTGCACGGCTGATGTTAGTGCTGGATATTCATAGGGTGCAGTGTGGCTGATTATGTTTTGCATAGTGTGCTGTAACAAGTGCACCCTTTCCAGAAGGTACTGGTGATCCCAACAGTAAGATGTTTATGACAGTGGCCTGATTGGCCTGATGATTACGTGATCCCTGTGTGCAGTGATACTGATAGGTTGTTGTTACTGTTAGGGTGCACTGCTCATGATTTATGCATAATGTGTTTATGCTACGTACCGTGCCCTATTGCCAGTAGTTACTGGTTGTTCTCACTAATTGTGATATGTTGGTTGTGACAGTGGCCCGATTGGCCCTGTAGTGTATATAATCCCCTGTAAAGGGATACCTAGTGCCAGGTGGCACAGTGTACATATGTGATTATGCTCATATGTGTTTTTTTGAGTAATACAAAGGCTATTTTTATATAACCTTGTGTGGAGTTTTTTTGTGGTGTGCCTAGTGTCTCGCTGCTGTGTGAGTGTGTTGCACCAACGCTTTACACAATGCCTCCTAGATAAGCCTGACTGCTCTGCCAAGCTACCAAGGGGGTCAGCAGGGGTTATCTTCGGTGTGTAACTGCCTTGCCCTGAATAGAGTGGTGGTTTCTGCCTGGCTTAGGCGCTTGTCCTAGCCAACCAGAAATCCCATTTCTAACATTGGTTGTCAACGGTGAGGATAGGACTTGCATTTGCGCAGTACCACAGTGACGCATGGTTGCACTACAAAACTCTGCATTTTAGACAATCACGTGTTTGGGGATTTCCCCTGACTTTATTATTTCTCCTCAAAAGTGTCATTTTTGAATTGTGTACTCCTGTTTCAGCTCTTATACCTAGGTTTCTTGTGTTGTACTTGTGTCTTAGTACCGTGCCAAAAATGGAATCTGCCTTTATTGTAGGTGATCTGTTCAAATAGAGTATGTTGGAGTTGAAGGGGTTCTGTGAAGAGAGAGACATAGCAGTGAGTGGGTCAGACACCCAGCTAAGCCTTCAGAAAATCCTGCTCCAATGGCAAGAGGATGAATTGAGACTTGAGTACTCTGAGAGGAAAAGTGCCCTGTCCGCATACCAAGAGAGTGGTGGGTCTGAGGGTGGCCCTGAAGAGTCTGCACAGGAGGGGGAAAATGACAGGGCAGGGACACCAGTAAATAGTGGGGACTCTGTAGAGAGGGAGTCCCTTGCTGGGTCCAGTGCCGGGGCAGTGCCTACTCCTTTTCTCTGTCCCCAGAGGAGTGGGTGGATAGGAGGGAAGGAAGGGAACACCAGCTGGCTTTTTTAAAGTCTCAGGTTATAGCATGCCAAGGAGATAGCACAGCTGAGTGTGGAGGAGAAACAGGCCTTATTGGCTCAGGAGTTGAGTCTCAAGGAGTTGGTCCTTGAAGAGAAAAAGCCGGAGACTGAAAGGGTCTTAGCGCAGGAGAGGATGGCAGGGGCAGAGAGGGTCTTCGCCAGAGAACAGCTAGCTCTTGAGGATATGTCCCCTGAGTGTAGTTTTAGTGGTCTGGATTCACCAGTGAGGGTAGGCTCCAGAGGTGGTAGCAGAAGTGAGTCCAGTGTAGGAAGTCCCACTCCCAGATCCCAGAGCATGGTACCTAGTTCCCAGGAAGATGGTGTCACACCTGAAGGGTATAGATTGAAGTTCAGGGGCAGTAGGAAACTGTCTCACCAGTCTTGGGGGGAGTTTGTGGATGAATGTTGTGATGCACTACATGGTTGGGTGATGGGTAGCACAGCAAACAATTTTGAAGGGCTGTTCAATCTGATTGTCAGAGAGCACATGTTCCATTGTTGTTTTCCAGGGTTACGCCAACACCTGTTGGAGAGTGAGTTCTCTTATCCCAGGGAGCTTGCACAGGAGGCAGACCTCTGGGTGAGTGCCAGAGGATCTGAGGAGGCATTTGGAAGTGACCTTAAGAGGAGTGGCTCAGGTATTTCCCAGCCGAGGGTGGTGAGAAAGGTTCTTAGTAGCCCAGATAGGTCCCTGTGTAGTGGGAGGGGTGTGTGGGCTCACGTCCTATCTCTGCAGGCAAAGAGTGAGGATGGGATGCGCACCAGGGTGCCCGAAACCCAGTCTCAGGGCCTGGAGGGTTCCCTAAGGAAACACCAGGTGGGGAGCATAGGCTGTACTAGTAGGCCACCCATTGAGGGGGATCTCTTATGTGTATGGGGAACTTGGAGCGTCTGTAAGCAGAGCTCCATCAGTTCTGGTGTCTGGCGATGCCGCTCCTGAGTGGAGCGTGCAGCAGTCCAGATGGAGGGGAGAGAGTCACCAATGGGAGAACCAGTGGGTCAGGGGCCAGCCATAAGGGTTGAGCCCCCTAGGAGTGACCATGGTGACCCCACTTCTGTTTTGGGGGGTCTTCCCGCACTGTCAGATGGACAGGGTTCGGGAGATCCGCGCCAGGCAGACTGTCACGCAACACATGAGGTATGTGTTACCCTTGGGGGCATGCATGCTCCCCAGGAAGTCTTGGTGTGCCAGGCGGGTGCTCATCCGCAGGGTTTAGACCCTGGGTTGGGAGGCCAGGTTCAGCTTCTGCCTGACCTAGAGGGAAGGACATCTGTAATCAGTGTCCCCACCAGTTTGTCTTCTGGGGGTACCACTTCAGGTGGGAGGGTGCAAAACTCTGGAAGGGTGTACAGAGGGAAAGAGTCCTACTCTCTGGCCCCGGTTCAACCTGAGGGTTTAGATCCTAGGTTGGGAGACCAGTTGCTGGAAAGAGTCCTGAACTGGTGGGAGAGTTGTGTTCTGAGGGTGCCTCTCCAAGGAGGAGAGTGCAGAACCCTAGAAGGAGAGGTGGGGGGAAAGCCTCACCCGTGATCTCTGGTTAGCCTGAAGGTGCAGACCCTGGGTTGGAGGATCAGTGGCAGTTTAGAACAGCACTGGTGAGAGGTAGAGTGGAGAATGCGTACTATGTACCTGGGGCTACTGCCCCCCACTCTGTGAGATGGCAAGGGCCTGGTCCTGGCCGTGGACAGCTAGGGAGTCCAAGTACGGTAGCTTAGTTGGTCCTGAGAGCTTAGACAGAGGGAACCACATAGGTTCAGAATGGCGTAGAACAGCAGTGTGCCCTTGCAGTTGTGAGCCTGCGTCCGTGTTCTATCACCCCAAGCAGGGAAGCCTATCAAGGTATTGATTGGTCTACCCTGGCTTTAAACTGGAAGGGGGATGTGTTGGACTTGACCCTTTTTGCAGGGTCATCCCTGAACTTTTTGCCTTCCTCCTGGTATTTTTTCAGACCTGGTGTTGGTGGTTTTAGGACTTTGGGCAATTTATCACTGCTGTCCAGTGTAAAGTGCATGTGCTCTCTGTGTTGAAACATGGTAAGGTTGGTCTACACCTGTTTGGTGTATTTTATTTACCTATCAGTCCCCTGTAAAGTGGTATCTCATATACCCGGGTCCACCCAGCAAAGTAGCTTTTCAAACCTGTCTCAGGCCTCTGCCCTTGCAGGGCCTGCACCCACAGTTTACTGCTGCTGTGACGTGGCACATAAAGTGGTTGCCACGTCTGTGACTCCCCTTTTACTACACATCAGTCACCTCTAAGGTAGGCCCTAGCAAGCCCTATGGGCAGGGTAGGCTGTAGGTAAAAGGTAGGACATGTGCCTTAATTGTGTAGCATGTCCTGATAGCAACAAACAGCCATTTTGGTTTCTCACTACTGTGAGGCTACCCTCTCATAGGAATGCATTGGGGATTCCCTGATATGTGCTTTAGTGGTAATTCCAGACATGAGAGGAGTAGAGAGGTCAAGTTTGGTATGTTTGGAATAGTGGTAATACATGCTGCGTAATGGTGTTTGCAGATTTATTATCACCATTTTAGAAATGCCACTTTTAGAAGTGGGCATTTCTGTGTGCTATGTGTCTTTGTGCCTGCCTGGTGTGTATTGATTGCCTGGCTCTGGGGAGACATGGGCTGGGGAGATGCAGTGGCTCCAGAGGGGCTGGGTGAGTCAGCGCTAGGCTGAAGAGGCCAATCTGCATTTGGAGTGGTGGGAGGAGTAGCACCTCAGCCTGAATAGGACTGTGCCTGCCTTCCACAATGCTGGCTCCTCCCACCTGTGGTATATCTGGGGCCAGAGCCTACACTAACAAAGGAGGTTGTGGTGTACTGTAAATAAAATGTGTAAGTCCCCCCCCAGAGCTGGTTTGGACCAGGCACAGAGCCCTGTGCCAGGGGGAGAACAAAGAACATAGGGTGTATAAATATTGGGGCTGTGACCCCATGTAAGGTGTGAGGGGGGCTTACTTTGGACCTGCGGCCGGCAAGCTGCTGGACTGTCAGGAGGAACCGCCACTGAGACTTTTCCTGGGGAGCTGCTTGTTGAATGGACAGCCCCTATGCCCAGGGATCATGTGTGCTGGCCTGCTGCTTGTGGTCCTAAACTGAGTGCTCCATTACTCACAAAGGAGCCCAGTGCGAGAGGAGCACTGCCAGCTCCTTATTTCGGGTCTCTCTCGTGGAGACAGGCTGAGCGCTTCATTTTTTACTGCCCTGTAGCGTGGGCAGCACAGCGCTCTCCTGCGGGACTGAGAAGCAGGCAGGGGGAGCTAAGGAAAGCAGAGTGCTCTCCCTCCCATGTTGGTGCCTCGGTGCTGAGTGATGCAGCCAGGTCTCTGCTGCGTGCCCTGAGCTGCCCCATGACGTGGAAGAAGGAAAGGAGCAAAAACAACAGAGACTTTGCTCCGTTTACTCGTGGCCCTCTCGAAGTCAGAAGTCAGGAGACAGGAAGCCAGGTGAGGACTGAGCCTGATGGAAGGTGTGGTGACCGATGAGAAGGGACGTCGTCGTTCCAACCTTCAGGCAGGAGCCCACCCCGCATTGCTGTGTCCCGTGGAGATCCGAGGAGGAGTGCGGGACCAGCAGAGACTTCACTCTGTGATCCCTGTGGCCAGAGTCAGGCAAGTCGGCTCCTGTCTTTGAGCTGGGCTCCCGGAAGGAAAGGGAGAGCCCCGCGCGTTGTCTGGTGCCGCTTGGGTCGAAGAAGCCACAGGAAGTCAGGTGTCTGGCCTGGTTTTGGGTGGAGCTGTGCCCTGGGAAGCCTGATTGCGGGCGGGTCTGCTGGAAGGGAACATTGAAGGCACCGGAAGCCAGGTGCCTGCTGCCAGGTTGGGCAGGGCTCCCGTGAGGAGAGGAGAGCCCTGAGTGATTCCCGCAGAGGTGTGACCGCACTCCAAGAAGGAGACAGAGACTGCTGCTGAAGAAGTGCCTGAGCCTCGGGGGCTACACACCACAGCTTCCCACCTCCCCCCATTTGGTAGAGGGAGAGGCGGGTAACCACGGGCCAACGTGCCGGGGCGGAGTGTGGACCGGTGTTTGCTAGGGATACGGCTATGACCAGAGGTGGGTGAGTGTTGATCTCCCCACCTCCTATGGGAAAGCACGCCACTAGTGTTTACTTTGGTGATCCGCACATGACTAACGGTGGGCAAGACGTGCTCAGGATATATGTATTGAGGCTAAGGTTTCTTTCCCTAATGCTTTGAGCATCCGATGAGTAGTTAGGGTGGTGCACTGTGGCTAAGGTTCTTTCCCTAATGCTTTTACCTGAATGTGTGCACTGCTACCAGTGGGTTGTGGTGTACAGCTGATGTTGGTGCTGGATATTCTGAGGGTGCACTGTGGCTGATTATGTTTTGCATAGTGTGTTGTGCCAAGTGCGCCCTTCCCAGTAGTTACTGGTGATCCTAACTGTAAAATATTCATGACAGTGGCCCGATTGGCCTGATGATTACGTGATCCCTGTGTGCAGTGATACTGATAGGGTGTTGATACTGATAGGGTGCACTGCTCATGATTTATGCGTAATGTGTTTATGCTACGTACCGTGCCCTATTGTCAGTAGTTACTGGTTGTTCTCACTAATTGTGATATGTTGGTTGTGACAGTGCCCCGATTGGCCCTGCAGTGTATATAATCCCCTGTAAAGGGATACCTAGTGCCAGGTGGCACAGTGTACATATGTGATTATGCTCATATGTGTTTTTTTGAGTAATACAAAGGCTATTTTTATATAACCTTGTGTGGAGTTTTTTTGTGGTGTGCCTAGTGTCTCGCTGCTGTGTGAGTGTGTTGCACCAACGCTTTACACAATGCCTCCTAGATAAGCCTGACTGCTCTGCCAAGCTACCAAGGGGGTCAGCAGGGGTTATCTTCGGTGTGTAACTGCCTTGCCCTGAATAGAGTGGTGGTTTCTGCCTGGCTTAGGCGCTTGTCCTAGCCAACCAGAAATCCCATTTCTAACATTGGTTGTCAACGGTGAGGATAGGACTTGCATTTGCGCAGTACCACAGTGACGCATGGTTGCACTACAAAACTCTGCATTTTAGACAATCACGTGTTTGGGGATTTCCCATGACTTTATTATTTCTCCTCAAAGTGTCATTTTTGAATTGTGTACTCCTGTTTCAGCTCTTATACCTAGGTTTCTTGTGTTGTACTTGTGTCTTAGTACCGTGCCAAACATGGAATCTGCCTTTATTGTAGGTGATCTGTTCAAATAGAGTATGTTGGAGTTGAAGGGGTTCTGTGAAGAGAGAGACATAGCAGTGAGTGGGTCAGACACCCAGCTAAGCCTTCAGAAAATCCTGCTCCAATGGCAAGAGGATGAATTGAGACTTGAGTACTCTGAGAGGAAAAGTGCCCTGTCCGCATACCAAGAGAGTGGTGGGTCTGAGGGTGGCCCTGAAGAGTCTGCACAGGAGGGGGAAAATGACAGGGCAGGGACACCAGTAAATAGTGGGGACTCTGTAGAGAGGGAGTCCCTTGCTGGGTCCAGTGCATGGGCAGTGCCTACTCCTTTTCTCTGTCCCCAGAGGAGTGGGTGGATTTGAGGGAAGGAAGGGAACACCAGCTGGCTTTTTTAAAGTCTCAGGTTATAGCATGCCAAGGAGATAGCACAGCTGAGTGTGGAGGAGAAACAGGCCTTATTGGCTCAGGAGTTGAGTCTCAAGGAGTTGGTCCTTGAAGAGAAAAAGCCGGAGACTGAAAGGGTCTTAGCGCAGGAGAGGATGGCAGGGGCAGAGAGGGTCTTCGCCAGAGAACAGCTAGCTCTTGAGGATATGTCCCCTGAGTGTAGTTTTAGTGGTCTGGATTCACCAGTGAGGGTAGGCTCCAGAGGTGGCAGCAGAAGTGAGTCCAGTGTAGGAAGTCCCACTCCCAGATCCCAGAGCATGGTACCTAGTTCCCAGGAAGATGGTGTCACACCTGAAGGGTATATATTGAAGTTCAGGGGCAGTAGGAAACTGTCTCACCAGTCTTGGGGGGAGTTTGTGGATGAGTGTTGTGATGCACTACATGGTTAGGTGATGGGTAGCACAGCAAACAATTTTGAAGGGCTGTTCAATCTGATTGTCAGAGAGCACATGTTCCGTTGTTGTTTTCCAGGGTTACGCCAACACCTGTTGGAGAGTGAGTTCTCTTATCCCAGGGAGCTTGCACAGGAGGCAGACCTCTGGGTGAGTACCAGAGGATCTGAGGAGGCATTTGGAAGTGACCTTAAGAGGAGTGGCTCAGGTATTTCCCAGCCGAGGGTGGTGAGAAAGGTTCTTAGTAGCCCAGATAGGTCCCTGTGTAGTGGGAGGGGTGTGTGGGCTCACGTCCTATCTCTGCAGGCAAGGAGTGAGGATGGGATGCGCACCAGGGTGCCCGAAACCCAGTCTCAGGGCCTGGAGGGTTCCCTAAGGAAACACCAGGTGGGGAGCCTAGGCTGTACTAGTAGGCCACCCATTGAGGGGGATCTCTTATGTGTATGGGGAACTTGGAGCGTCTGTAAGCAGAGCTCCATCAGTTCTGGTGTCTGGCGATGCGGCTCCTGAGTGGAGCGTGCAGCAGTCCAGGTGGAGGGGAGAGAGTCACCAATGGGAGAACCAGTGGGTCAGGGGCCAGCCATAAGGGTTGAGCCCCCTAGGAGTGACCATGGTGACCCCACTTCTGTTTTGGGGGGTCTTCCCGCACTGTCAGATGGACAGGGTTCGGGAGATCCGCGCCAGGCAGACTGTCACGCAACACATGAGGTATGTGTTACCCTTGGGGGCATGCATGCTCCCCAGGAAGTCTTGGTGTGCCAGGCGGGTGCTCATCCGCAGGGTTTAGACCCTGGGTTGGGAGGCCAGGTTCAGCTTCTGCCTGACCTAGAGGGAAGGACATCTGTAATCAGTGTCCCCACCAGTTTGTCTTCTGGGGGTACCACTTCAGGTGGGAGGGTGCAAAACTCTGGAAGGGTGTACAGAGGGAAAGAGTCCTACTCTCTGGCCCCGGTTCAACCTGAGGGTTTAGATCCTAGGTTGGGAGACCAGTTGCTGGAAAGAGTCCTGAACTGGTGGGAGAGTTGTGTTCTGAGGGTGCCTCTCCAAGGAGGAGAGTGCAGAACCCTAGAAGGAGAGGTGGGGGGGAAAGCCTCACCCGTGATCTCTGGTTAGCCTGAAGGTGCAGACCCTGGGTTGGAGGATTAGTGGCAGTTTAGAACAGCACTGGTGAGAGGTAGAGTGGAGAATGCGTACTATGTACCTGGGGCTACTGCCCCCCACTCTGTGAGATGGCAAGGGCCTGGTCCTGGCCGTGGACAGCTAGGGAGTCCAAGTACGGTAGCTTAGTTGGTCCTGAGAGCTTAGACAGAGGGAACCACATAGGTTCAGAATGGCGTAGAACAGCAGTGTGCCCTTGCAGTTGTGAGCCTGCGTCCGTGTTCTATCACCCCAAGCAGGGAAGCCTATCAAGGTATTGATTGGTCTACCCTGGCTTTAAACTGGAAGGGGGATGTGTTGGACTTGACCCTTTTGGCAGGGTCATCCCTGAACTTTTTGCCTTCCTCCTGGTATTTTTTCAGACCTGGTGTTGGTGGTTTTAGGACTTTGGGCAATTTATCACTGCTGTCCAGTGTAAAGTGCATGTGCTCTCTGTGTTGAAACATGGTAAGGTCGGTCTACACCTGTTTGGTGTATTTTATTTACCTATCAGTCCCCTGTAAAGTGGTATCTCATATACCCGGGTCCACCCAGCAAAGTAGCTTTTCAAACCTGTCTCAGGCCTCTGCCCTTGCAGGGCCTGCACCCACAGTTTACTGCTGCTGTGACGTGGCACATAAAGTGGTTGCCACGTCTGTGACTCCCCTTTTACTACACATCAGTCACCTCTAAGGTAGCCCCTAGCTAGCCCTATGGGCAGGGTAGGCTGTAGGTAAAAGGTAGGACATGTGCCTTAATTGTGTAGCATGTCCTGATAGCAACAAACAGCCATTTTGGTTTCTCACTACTGTGAGGCTACCCTCTCATAGGAATGCATTGGGGATTCCCTGATATGTGCTTTAGTGGTAATTCCAGACATGAGAGGAGTAGAGAGGTCAAGTTTGGTATGTTTGGAATAGTGGTAATAAATGCTGCGTAATGGTGTTTGCAGATTTATTATCACCATTTTAGAAAGGCATTTCTGTGTGCTATGTGTCTTTGTGCCTGCCTGGTGTGTATTGATTGCCTGGCTCTGGGGAGACATGGGCTGGGGAGATGCAGTGGCTCCAGAGGGGCTGGGTGAGTCAGCGCTAGGCTGAAGAGGCCAATCTGCATTTGGAGTGGTGGGAGGAGTAGCACCTCAGCCTGAATAGGACTGTGCCTGCCTTCCACAATGCTGGCTCCTCCCACCTGTGGTATATCTGGGGCCAGAGCCTACACTAACAAAGGAGGTTGTGGTGTACTGTAAATAAAATGTGTAAGTCCCCCCCCAGAGCTGGTTTGGACCAGGCACAGAGCCCTGTGCCAGGGGGAGAACAAAGAACATAGGGTGTATAAATATTGGGACTGTGACCCCATGTAAGGTGTGAGGGGGGCTTACTTTGGACCTGCGGCCGGCAAGCTGCTGGACTGTCAGGAGGAACCGCCACTGAGACTTTTCCTGGGGAGCTGCTTGTTGAATGGACAGCCCCTATGCCCAGGGATCATGTGTGCTGGCCTGCTGCTTGTGGTCCTAAACTGAGTGCTCCATTACTCACAAAGGAGCCCAGTGCGAGAGGAGCACTGCCAGCTCCTTATTTCGGGTCTCTCTGGTGGAGACAGGTTGAGCGCTTCATTTTTTACTGCCCTGTAGCGTGGGCAGCACAGCGCTCTCCTGCGGGACTGAGAAGCAGACAGGGGGAGCTAAGGAAAGCAGAGTGCTCTCCCTCCCATGTTGGTGCCTCGGTGCTGAGTGATGCAGCCAGGTCTCTGCTGCGTGCCCTGAGCTGCCCCATGACGTGGAAGAAGGAAAGGAGCAAAAACAACAGAGACTTTGCTCCGTTTACTCGTGGCCCTCTCGAGGTCAGAAGTCAGGAGACAGGAAGCCAGGTGAGGACTGAGCCTGATGGAAGGTGTGGTGACCGATGAGAAGGGACGTCGTCGTTCCAACCTTCAGGCAGGAGCCCACCCCACATTGCTGTGTCCCGTGGAGATCCGAGGAGGAGTGCGGGACCAGCAGAGACTTCACTCTGTGATCCCTGTGGCCAGAGTCAGGCAAGTCGGCTCCTGTCTTTGAGCGGGGCTCCCGGAAGGAAAGGGAGAGCCCCGCGCGTTGTCTGGTGCCGCTTGGGTCGAAGAAGCCACAGGAAGTCAGGTGTCTGGCCTGGTTTTGGGTGGAGCTGTGCCCTGGGAAGCCTGATTGCGGGCGGGTCTGCTGGAAGGGAACATTGAAGGCACCGGAAGCCAGGTGCCTGCTGCCAGGTTGGGCAGGGCTCCCGTGAGGAGAGGAGAGCCCTGAGTGATTCCCGCAGAGGTGTGACCGCACTCCAAGAAGGAGACAGAGACTGCTGCTGAAGAAGTGCCTGAGCCTCGGGGGCTACACACCACAGCTTCCCACCTCCCCCCATTTGGTAGAGGGAGAGGCGGGTAACCACGGGCCAACGTGCCGGGGCGGAGTGTGGACCGGTGTTTGCTAGGGATACGGCTATGACCAGAGGTGGGTGAGTGTTGATCTCCCCACCTCCTATGGGAAAGCACGCCACTAGTGTTTACTTTGGTGATCCGCACATGACTTACGGTGGGCAAGACGTGCTCAGGATATATGTATTTTGGCTAAGGTTTCTTTCCCTAATGCTTTGAGCATCCGATGAGTAGTTAGGGTGGTGCACTGTGGCTAAGGTTCTTTCCCTAATGCTTTTACCTGAATGTGTGCACTGCTACCAGTGGGTTGTGGTGTACAGCTGATGTTGGTGCTGGATATTCTGAGGGTGCACTGTGGCTGATTATGTTTTGCATAGTGTGTTGTGCCAAGTGCGCCCTTCCCAGTAGTTACTGGTGATCCTAACTGTAAAATATTCATGACAGTGGCCCGATTGGCCTGATGATTACGTGATCCCTGTGTGCAGTGATACTGATAGGGTGTTGATACTGATAGGGTGCACTGCTCATGATTTATGCGTAATGTGTTTATGCTACGTACCGTGCCCTATTGTCAGTAGTTACTGGTTGTTCTCACTAATTGTGATATGTTGGTTGTGACAGTGCCCCGATTGGCCCTGCAGTGTATATAATCCCCTGTAAAGTAATACCTAGTGCCAGGTGGCACAGTGTACATGTGTGATTATGCTCTAATGTGTTTTATGAGTAATACAAAGGCTATTTTTATATAACCTTGTGGGGAGTTTCTTTTTTGGTGTGCCTAGTGTGTTGCTGCTGTGTGAGTTGTTTCGCTAACGCTTTACACATTGCCTCTGGATTAAGTCTGACTGCTCTGCCAAGCTATCAAGGGGGTGAGCAGGGGCTATCTTCGGTGTGTAACTCCCTTGCCCTGACTAGAGTGGTGGTTGCTGCCTGGCTTAGGTGCTTGCCCTTGTCATCCAGAAATCCCATTTCTAACAGACTGGAATGGGTGAACTTTGTGAGCAAAATATTCCCTTCTCGCTTGTTTAGGAATGCCCAAGATTCAATCGGGGTGTGCTCTAATGCATAGGATAATGTAGGAGAATTTTTGTTTTGTACATTCGTATTAGGTGGTCACAATGTCTTCTACCCATAGAACAGTAAAAGATCTGCACAGAATTTGCATGAGCAAGTACTTTGTTACATAAATGTGTTGTATGAGCCTCATCCTTTTGATTTTCACAAAAGGTTTTGCCAAGATATATACATCTATTTAACTTCTCTAGTTTTTAATTTCCTAGATACCAGTTGTATATTGGGGATTTTTCTTCCCGCTAAAAACTTAAAATGTTTGTTTTTTACCTTATTCATTAAAAAAAAAATGCTTTTGTGCAGAGTAATGCAGGACCATTCAGGCTTACCTGAAGACCAATGGGAGTCTGATCAATTAAAACTATATCGTTCACGTACAAAAGACTGAGCAAGCTTTTAGGACCTATTTTTGGGGGATGATTTTGCTCTTTATGCAATTAGAAAGGGAAGTCTGAGAGGTACAGAGAAAATAATAGGGGTGCCAACACACAACCCTGCTTCAAAACATTTGTGTGGGGATAGAATTAGAAAGACCTCGAACTCCCCCCAGCAGCATTTTACACCAGGTTGAAGAGTGCAAGGCTCAATAAACCACGTGGGATCCCAACGGCAGATCATTTGTGCCATAAAGTTTCTCTGTCCACGGAATTGAATGCAGTTGGAAAGTCAATAAAAGCTGTATATAAATATAACTTATTTCTTACTGTGTACTTATCTAATAGAAATAATAAAACTACTATATTGTCAATGACTGACCGGTTTGATCTAAAACCAGACTGCTGGAGGGGACTGATGTTTACTTACTGCGGCCAGTTATACACGTGCTCTCAGATGCTCATTGGAAAAACCTTCCCCATTGCGTCAGGCAATAAGGTCTGATGATAATTCCCTGACAACAGTGTACTTCTTTTCTTATCTATAGGGGTGATGACACTCCCCCTTCAGGCTTATGGCAAGTATGCTAGGTTGCACTTAAATGTGCCTTCCACATAGGGTCTGACTATGATCATGTTGGCCCAATTTGTCTCTTAACAATGGTAATTTTTGAAGCAAAATGCATAAACAAAATTATTTCCCTGGAACATAACAGTATGGATATTAGAGCTTCACATTACCCTGCAAAGACATAGAGCAATTCTCCTATCTTGGCCCAGACGCCCTTCTCCTGAAACTGGCTTCATTTAAGAAACATTGCGCAATGAACCAATCTTTTTTCATAATGAGCACTAAAAAAGTTAAACTCTGTCCCTCCCTCTCTCTCTCTTTGAATTGTTTTCTCTCTTCTTGCATTCAAAAATGGTCTAAAGTGTGAATATTTTCAAACTGAATCTTTTGAACATATCTGCCTATTAATCTACCAGGAGATGAATAATATGGACACGCTCTGCCTCATTTTACTATCTTCTGACCAAGTCCACTAACTTCTCCTTATAACCTAGGATATAGAGTTACTCTTGCTTAATCACATAGGTTTATCTTCCATGGTGCAATATCAGGACAGGGTGCAAAGGTATTCCTGAGTACCAGATGTTTCCAGTAACAGGCATTTGATCTAAATGTAGAATGTTATTAAAGTAAAGACATCAAATCAAGTTCTGGGAGCACACAATTAAAAGTACAACATCGCCTATGAATTGTGAGGTATATTTTAAACATCGATTAGAGTTTATTGTCTTGAGTAACAAATGCACATATCATACAAAACAGCATCCTATTGTCAATATCCTGCAATGGGCACAATGCAAGAAGTATTATTATTATTATTATTATTATTTAAAATCTTATATAGCGCGCAGCTACCCTTGGGCATCCCGGCGCTTCCAGACAAACATCCGATGGTGGTGGAGGACAGAGTTGACGCATTATCCGGGAAACAAAAAGGTTTTAAGACCTTTGCGAAAATGCAGTGTACAAGGCTCAGCGCGTAGTTTAAGCGGAAGCGAGTTCCAAAGCTTTGCCGTGTTAAATGAGAATCTTCTTCCGCCTGTTCGGGCCTTTTTTACTCTAGGAACTAGCAAGAGGTGTTGCCTCTCTGATCGCAGCGTTCTGCTTGCTTTGTATGCCGTAACTAGGTTTTTTAAAATGAGGGGGCCTTTCCCCGAGAGGATTTTATGGGCAATGCAAAGTGCCTTAAAAGTCACTCTCTCCCGCACAGGGAGCCAATGCAATGCCTTCAGTGCCGGTTTCGCTGATTGCGTCCTCGGAATGTCCATGAGCAGCCTTGCCGCTGCGTTTTGGACCTGTTGAAGGGTCTTGAAGGTGGATTCAGGGGCGCCCAAGAAAATAGCATTGCTATAATCTAGTCTAGATGTTATAAGACCCTGAATCAACAGCTTCCTCGATGTTAACGGAAGAAGAGGAAAGATTTTCCGAGCCGACCTAAGCAAAGCATAGCACACTCCTGCCGTTTTCTTAGCTTGAGTGCGAAGTGACAAGTCCGGTTCTAACCAGACTCCAAGGCTCTTAATTGCTTCTTTGGGGGCTGGAGGCTCACCCATACAACCAGGCCAGCTAAGCGGGGGAAGGAGGGTAGCTTTACTCCCCAGCAGCAGTATTTCCGTCTTTGAGCCGTTTAACTTGAGGGAGGATTCTCCCATCCAAGTGTGAACATCCACCAGACAGGAATTCAAAATGTCCGGGTTGTCGGCCAGATGGGATAGGGAGACAACTAGCTGCGTATCGTCAGCATAGCTGACGATTTTGATGTCATAAGGGGAAACTACGTCCTCCAGGGGGGCCATGTAAACGTTGAATAGTGTAGGGCTCAACGAGGAGCCCTGTGGCACTCCACACTGGAGGGGAATTGATTTAGATCTCTCCGAGCCATCCCAAACCTGGTAAGTTCGATCCGAGAGAAAAGATCTCAACCACTGCAGAGCCACCCCAGACACCCCGACCTCAGCCAGCCGCTGTATCAACAACTGATGGCTCACGGTGTCAAACGCCGCGCTGAGGTCCAGGAGGATCACTGCCACTGATCCTCCTGAGTCTAGGATCCGTCTGGCCTCATCCACAACCGCCACGAGGGCCGTGTCGGTGCCCTGACCTGGGCGAAATCCAGTTTGAGATGGCCGAAGGAGACCATTCGACTCCAAAAAGGCTGACAACTGCTTGTTGGCCAGCCGCTCAGCAACTTTGCCGAGGCCCGGCAGCAATGAGATGGGCCTAAAGTTTGATAGGACCGTAGAATCCAGATTGGATTTTTTTAACAGAGCCTTAACAACTGCCATTTTCCAAGTGGGTGGCACCAAACCCTGGGTAAAAGAGGCGTTCATTAGGTCTGTCACGGGGGCTGCAATGGCCGCTGTTACCTGCTTAAGGAACTTCATGGGAACCGGGTCCATGGGGGAACCACTTTTAATCAAAGATAGAGTTTTGACGACATCGCTCACTGACGCTGGGCCAAAGGTGTCAAGGTCGGGAGCGCTCTCTCTGGCCTGAGTTCCCCCAATCTGCTTGCCGTGGTCCTGAGATAGCCTAGGCTGGGGCAGGGAGTTTAAGATCTTCTCAATTTTCGTGTGGAAGAACTCCGCTAGTTCCGTACTTTTTTGTTTGTCATGCGTAGCAACCGGCTCCGGAACTTTGAGCAGTTCTCTAAGCACTCTGAAACTTTCCCTGGAGGAACTAGAAGCCGATTTAATACGGTCTTCAAAGAATAGGGCTTTCGCAAGTCGCAAAGCAGACTTATAGCCCCTCATTGCAGCACGATATTCTTCTCTCCTATGGTCTTCCCAGTTCTTCCTCCATAACCTCTCCATCCTTTTACATCCTTTCCTGAGGGTGCGTAGTTCTACCGAATACCACGGAGCCGAACCAACTCGTTTCTCCCTCTTTTGAACTCTCTTTTTAGGAATCAGAGTGTCCAGGGAAGCGGATAGCCAGTTGTTAATATTGGCGTCGGCCTTAACTGGGTCCGACTCAGAAGGAGGGATCGTGTCTTCCAGTTTCGAGGTCCAGTTCTCGACCGATAGTCTGGACCAGGCTCTATCCACTAGGAAGGCCTGTTTGGTGCTTGAAGGTAGTGGGTCAATTTGCCAGCAAGCTGGGACCAAAAAATGGTCTGACCATGGGAGGGAAAGGGCGGGCTTAGCTGTAAGGCGAGGAATGTTCGAGAACATCGGGTCGAGTAGGTGTCCCTTTTCGTGAGTGGGCCCAGAATTAATTAGGTTCAACTCACACTCTTTTAAAACGCTCTGGAGATCCAGAGCAGTTTGGTCAGTGGGCTCGTTGAAGTGAAGATTAAGGTCACCCAACACCATGAAATTAGCCGTCGATGTGGCCAGAATCGTAACTGATTCAACAAGGGAACTCACAAAATTACCCACTGCGCCCGGGGGCCGATAAATCAGCAGGCCCGATATAGACACTGTCGGGGATATCCTGAGGGCGAAATGGCAGCTCTCACAATCCGAAAGTTGGCCATTCTGTGCCCTACAGACGAACAGGCTCCTGTAAACAATGGCGAGGCCACCCCCTCGCCCCTCTGGTCTGTCTACCTGACAAATCAGGTAGCCCGGCGGAAGGGCCTCCACAATGTCTGCATCGGAACTGGGGGTTAACCACGTTTCCGTTAGAAACAAAACGTCTAGGGCAGAGTCTTGGATGAGTAGATTGACTTCTGTCGCATGACGAGGGAGGGATCTGCAATTAAGCAGACAGATAGCCAGGTCCTTTTTATCTTTAGTAGCAGAAGGATTCCTCCTTACCTCTCTGACGAAAGGGGGGGATGGGCGTCGCATAGAGTGATCCTCACTGTTAGGTAGTGCGTGCCGAAGAGCCATAAGTTTGTTGCGCTCGTAAGAACGCGTCGCGGACTTAGGTTTCGCCATAGTATCCGGCCCTACGCCCGTCTGGGCCCGGATGGGCACAGACGGGCTGGACTCAGGCGTGACTCCGGCGCTGAGACGGCGCTTCCGCTGCGCGTCACCGCTGCGCGTTGTCATCGTAGCTTTAAGTAGGGGCCCCGCCTCCTGTGTCTCCAACTAGAGCACACGCGGAAGTGGCGGCTCTACAGAGTCCTCTAAACTACCCCCAAGATGGCGGCGATGCAATGTCCCAGACTAACGACCTGCGAAAAGCGCAGTGAAGGTCCCAATTTAAAATGCAGGTAAGTGCTACTCTCACAATTGTTTCCTAAACACGGGTACAACAAATAATAAAATAAACAATGTGTTATGAGGAAAAACGGGCACTCGGTTTAAAAAACGCGCTGCTAATTCCACGCGCAGTGCTGGCTTAAAAACTCCTACACTCGATAATGCAGGTGATTCGTGCTGTCCGCTGCAAGATTAGTAGGACGATGTCAAAGAGTGAACTACTTGTTCCACTCGTCTTAAGTAGGGGCCCCGCCTCCTGTGTCTCCAACTAGAGCACACGCGGAAGTGGCGGCTCTACAGAGTCCTCTAAACTACCCCCAAGATGGCGGCGATGCAATGTCCCAGACTAACGACCTGCGAAAAGCGCAGTGAAGGTCCCAATTTAAAATGCAGGTAAGTGCTACTCTCACAATTGTTTCCTAAACACGGGTACAACAAATAATAAAATAAACAATGTGTTATGAGGAAAAACGGGCACTCGGTTTAAAAAACGCGCTGCTAATTCCACGCGCAGTGCTGGCTTAAAAACTCCTACACTCGATAATGCAGGTGATTCGTGCTGTCCGCTGCAAGATTAGTAGGAAGAAGTAAAGAAATTGTAGAAAAAAGCAGGTAATCAAAAGGCTGACATACATGTTCTAATGCTGATGGTTCTTTACTTGATGAATAGGATAGCCTAGCAAAAATAAACCTTGAACTGATAACCTTCTTGAGGTGTGACTGAGCACATTTAAAGCTGCACAACAAGTCAATCAGGCGTGCCCCTGCTGTAAAGTGCCAGAAGTGGCATTCTTCCATATGGTGTGGTTGTGCCCAGCTCTAACCCCTTAACTGGTCAAAATATTAACCAAAATAAAAGATGCCATGGGTTGGGAGATACCTAAGGAAATCTGTACAGTGTTATTGGGATTACTACCTGCTCCCAAGAATAAACAAGCATTTACAATGCAACGGTCTCGGCATTGTTAACCCCTTCTGTGCCACGCCCTTTCCCCCTCCTGTGCCGGGCGTTTCATTAGTGGGTGGGGTTGATGACGAGATAGTCTCGTCATGGGCACAGCGCGACCGTGCTCCATGACGAGACTATCTCGTCATGGGCACAGAAGAGGTTAAAGTTAGAGCTATTGGCATTGCTCATGACATTAGGGAAGTGACGTCACGAAAGGTGGCTTGCACTATCAGTTTCATTGCCTCCCCTCGCTCACCCCGTTAGATGCGATGGCATCAGAGAAGCCAGCGTGTGAGCAGCGTTCTGAATGAGCTCCGATCTCGCCCCAGAGAGGCCAAAGAGTGAATGTGTGGCTCCATTTGCTCCAGTTATCGAGCTCCCGGTAAATTAAGTGGGGGGACGCCGTCCCCCCGCGTGATAGTGGTACCCCGACTCGAGCCCTGGGTGGAGCTATATGTAAAGATACATTAAAGGGCACACTGACTTCTCGGAAAGGGCAGGTAGCCAAATGTAATTAAACTGAATCTGAAATACAATTAAAACACTTGACTGCATCGAGAGTTAATGGATGCAATTGGTTGCTAACCACCGCAATGTTTCAATTTTAGTTTACTGAGGTTCACTTTAATCAAACGTTAGATTAATTAAGCAGCGCCCACACAAAACGCTCCTCAGTCCAGTGCTCACAGTGAGGCATGGGTTTTTCATATTACTTCTTACATAGGCTTCGTGTCAGACTTCTGAGGATTCTAAGTGGTGCAAACAAACGATGCTGATATTACTCGAGGTTGCTACTACTGCTAACATTATAAATTGTTTGTGAATGCAGTTTTGAATAGGGTCTGGTAAACGTTCATAGTTTTATTTTTTAAACGTCTGTGTATTTTGGATATGCCTCGTCTTGCCAATGTATAGATGTATGGTAAATAGCTATTAATATCACATAATACGCCACATGTTTGCATTACATCAAACAACATGACTCGTAGTTTACCGTTTGCCTTGTTGAACAATTTGCCCTTCATATTTCACATCATTTACTGAACACTACTACATAATCACCCCCCCCCCCCCCCGCGTAATCCTGGGCATGATTCATTCCAAGTGACATGACTCAATCCTTGAGAGAGAGGCCCTGCACATGTGTTTCCCCATCCTCAACCCCCAGCACCTCGGTGAGGTCTCCAGGATTAATAAATGCATCAGTCAGTCTGATGAAACGTGAGGACATTCAATCCCGTGACTCGTCCGGCCTGGGAAGACGGCGAGCGGCTCTCCGTGCAGGTCGGTTGAATCCGAGCACCTTTCTTGGGGTGTTAACTCATCCTCTTTCCGTATCGGGGTTAGCCCAGTCCGGGCGGGTCTCTCGAGAGGCCTCTGGTCCAGTCCGTGAGACTGGGTTCAAGTCGTGACTGAGGTATTCCATCTGAAGCGGCCCGGACTGAGGCACGCGGACCTTTCATGGAATGGATCCGTTCGGGCACCGTTGGGATTGGCGGCCGCTGGCTCAGCAAGGATGCCGTGGGCTTTAATGCAACTAAATATGTCCTTTCGCTTCTTGGTGGGTCATAAAGGGCAGTCACGAACGGGATGCAGCTGGACATTCACACCCGCGGGCACTGGCGCCACTGCACCTGCTGCACTAGCGAGTGTTGCACCGCTGATAGGTGCTGCTGACCAACAGCTGTTCTAATGAACAGGCCTATTCATGCGGGAGGGCAGTTCTAGCGCCATCACTAGGGGGCAGCCTGTGGTAGAATCCAGACTAAGCAGACGCTGTGACATTCGAAAGCCTCCTAAGACACCTTGGGCCCTTGCACTTGTATGTTTTAAAGCGCTGGCTTTACCAAACACAGGTACAACGTACCATAGCTGATCAGTTATCAGTGTGCAGGCCTTTAATGCAGGCACAGTCGCCTGGTTAAGGAGCTGTCGAATAGTTGTGACTTGATTTAATTTTACCATTTTAATGCGTCTGAACCCATTGTTAAAACATGGTAAGGCTCGTCAGATCCGATGCCTGCTCCCTGTGTGCATTGAATTGCCATATCATGGCTGAGCCCCACCTCAGCCCAAACTGAGGCATAGATGAGAGAAGTATGTGAATGGGCAACTGCAGAGGTGGTTCGAATGAAAGAATTAGACAGGATGATAAGCTGGAGCATGATTTGCGAGGTTGGGCAACAATGATAGCGGACACGAGAGGTCCACAGACACCCACGCACTGACTGAGTAGAACATGACAAACAAAACAGACCCTCAGATCCCATATGTGAGGGAGACTGACAAAGGGGATTGATGAGAGACGATAATCGATAGGCAATACCGAAACGATCTGGGGGGTAGAGCACTAGCACTCTGACATGGAAGAGGGAGGGGAGGGAAGAGAAGTTGGAAAGTTTAAGAGTTATTATGGCATAAGATTATTAGATGAATGTACTGCAATGTTAAGGGAAAAGATAAGCTGGTTTAGTCAATTTATAAGAAATGTAGACAGAAAGGGGGAGAACCCCTCTAATACTCTGATACCTCATGCATGTAACGAATGCACAATAATAAAGGGGAGAGGAGCTGGCCTAACAGCTAGGGCGGTCGACCTCGAATCTGGGGAACCGGGTTCGAGACTCGGCAATGACTCTGAACATCCTGTGATTCTGGGCAAATCACTTAATCTCCCCGTGCCTAACAAAAATAAAAAGTGTCCTCATGTAACGTAACTGGTGCTATGTAAAGCGCTCTGATACCTGATTGGATTTGGGTCAAGTTCGCACTATATAAAACTCTGCAAAAAACTGTGTGTACCTATACATGCCAATAAAGATATATATATTTGTTTTAAATCAAGTCAATCGTGCCAGTCTGCTGCAGTTGCTGCACCTCTGTTGTCTGATGGAGTAGTTTCTTGTTTGAATGTACCTCTAAGGCCACTGTGAGCTTATCAACCGTGGTCACATTGGCCCTTTTCCTATCCTACACCTGGTTTGTGTGCTATCACTGAGGAAGCTCTCCTGGTGTGAATGAGCACACAACGCAATTGGGGATGCCATCCTTGCTGCAGTAGGTTGTGAAAGGAGCTACAAGAGCCGGTTCCTTTGTTTTCTGACTGTGACCATGTGCTATGATAGCTTGCGTGGGGGTTTCCTCTTCACAGGCAACTGTGTGTGGAGAGCTTTGTGGTGATGTATTTACCATAATGCCTGCTTTCTAGTGTGCTGCGCGTTCTTGCCGCTGTGATTCACCAAAGGAATTCACTCACACAGTATCCTTTGGTCAGTACGCATTATGCAATTTCGATAAGTACTAAGAGATGCCGCGTGTGAGTATGCCATGAGGGATGGAAATCACGCAGTGTGGCAATACGGAGGAAACCTTTGGTAAATCTGTGCTTGCTGGTCTGGTGAGGTGAAGCTATCTCAGATGATAAATCCTTGTATGTTGTCATTCATCAAATGAACATTTGGCATAAACCATTCATGATGCTCTTGAATCTACATTAGGAAGCGATTTGTTTTACTTAAGTGCCGTTTGTTGGATAACGTGTCAAATATGTCAGTACTTCATCTCTTGTGACACCGTACTATGAACAAACCATAGGTGTCCCTCAGTTGCGTTACTTATGATCCAAAATTTTTCAAGAGTGGTCTCTTTGAAGTCCTTCCTTTTTCATTCTAGCCCTTTCCCCTCCAGCTGCGATTGAGTCCCCTTATTGCTGCCCTCACATCATTTAAAAGCACTACTATTCATTACCAGGCATTGCTCATGTGCAGATATATGTGTTTTTAGGTCTCGGCTAGCGAAGGCTGCCCTTGCGCAGTCTCGCTCGCGAGATTTAACGTTTTCTAGTACGGGGCTTGAACCTGCCCCTCTTCTCCATTGGCTGGCTTCCTAAACGGAGGCCAGCCATTGGAGGAGAGGGGCGTCTGTCCATTTAAGCCCCGTCTTTCTCGGATTCGGGGGCGTGTTTTTTACTTTCTTTCTCTCCTTTGGAATGTAAACATTCCAGCCAATGGGAAGAGGAGAGAAAGAAAAACACGCCCCCAAATCCGAACATGACGCTGCGTTTCTCCGAGGCATTTCTGCTTGACCTCGGAGAAAGACGTCACTATCTCCCTTTCCTCCCCGTCATGTTACAGCCGCAAAGAGGCAAGATGGAGGCCTGTTTAAGGGCCCGCCGTACCCGGCCTACCCCTTCATCATGATCCCAGACCTGGGCAGCCCCTACCTCCCCAACGGATCCTTCTCTCCGACGGCCAGAACAGTGAGTGCCTCGCTGCCGCGCTGCTCTCTGCAGCCCCCGCTCTTGTTTTATGTTCATCTGGCTCGCAGGGGCCGAGCTAAACTTTCAGCTGAGCTGTGTGCGCGCTGCTGCTAAACTTTCCCCCGGCACCGCTCTCTGGGACTGGGGATTGTTTACCTCCGCCATATTGTCCCGTACACTACTTCCTGGTTTAGCAGGGAGCATAGCTTTGCCCCGTATGTCCATCTTTTCCTGTTTCCGTTCTTTGCCGCTCTCTTTTTATTTTACCTTTCGCTTTCTTTCTTCCACCTTGCGCTTGTGCCTTCCTGCCATGGCTGACATCGGCGAGTTCATGGGGGCCCTGGATTGCGATTTGCACAGGTTCGCCGCCTCCCTCGGAAACATGGCCCTGTCGGACTCCCCCGGGTTCTGGGCCAAGCGTCTGGGGCAGATCGAGGACCGGCTGCAGCGGGGGTCGGCCCGACTCCGCGCACCTGAAGGGCATCCTGCGGCGGAGGCAGCTGTACTGCCGGACCGGCTTCCACCTGGAGATCTTCTCGAACGGCACGGTGCACGGCACCTGGCAGGACCACAGCAGGTTCGGCAAGAGCCACAGGTGTAGCTCCTGCGCGTCTGCCTCGGTGCGCTAGCTAAGCTACCTCAGGAGAAGCAAGCGGGTTCATGTAGCCAACTCATACCTCGCCTCCAGAGAGTCCAGGCTTGGGGGGGGGCTGGCGGGGTGGGTTAGGGGGGTCAAGACAGAAAGGAATCCTACTCTCATACTTCCTCGGGGTCCTTTGCTCCTAGATTAGTTTTGTGCTCCCCACTTGAACCCAGTGGCACAAATTAGGCCCTGCAGTAATTTCTTTCAGAAGAACAAAAAATCTGTACAGGAGTTTTAGCTGTGTTTATTCTGTCTTGCCCTGCCTACCGAAGAGATCCTTCTGTACTGTGGGCGGGAGCAACACATCCTAATAGAACACGAGGGGACTCCTATTTTCAGTGGAGGCTCCTCCATAGGGGCGTTTGGGCGCCGCCCCCCTGCTTTCTCGCAGTGTGTGAAGGCATAAACATAAATTGTAATAACTACCATTTATGTTTCTGCCTTCTCGCACTGCGAGAAAGCAGAAGTGCCTGGTTGGGGGTGGGCGGTCCAGCTTGAGGGCAGGGGGGAGTGGCTTTCCCACTGTTCTGCATAGGGACTGTTTGGTCAGCCCTGGGGCCGATCAAACAGTCCGTATGCACAACAGTGGGAAAGCCACTCCCCCCTACCCTTGAGCAGGACCGCCCACTCTCCCTTTTCTCTATGTAGGCTGCTGCATGCAGCAGCCTACATAGAGAAAATGGCCCAGGTGGGGCGCGCTCAGATTCGCCTCGAGAGTTCTGATTGGTGGAGGGGACGGGAGGGAGGCTGCGTGTCCCGATGACGCAAGGAGAGCTGCAGCCGGCCGGCCGGAATTGAAGAACGCACGGCGGGAGTCGGGACCCATCTAGAAGATGGCGCGGGACACGGGACAGTAAGTTTTATTTTATATATATTTTTCCACTCCCGCCTACCCCCCACCCTCCCACGGCGCGACGACCCAATTTCAAATCCCCCCCCCACGCGCCCGTAATGCAGTCTGCGAATGCTTGTTACCGTTAATAAACCGTGATTCTGGTGCCCAGAGCAGGATGCTGCCCAGAAATTAGGTTAATTATTAATATTCTGTATGACTATGAAAGCAATTTGATTGGAAGCACCGAAAATCATACTTGTAAGGTGATTCATTTGAGCCCTGTGAGTCGTTATGTGGCTCGGTGACGGAGGGGGGGGGGTTAGAAACAAGTGGCTCTTCTCAAGTGGTGTCCTTCACCTCTTTGGGTGGCCCTATGAAAATACCGTTAGTAATTTGCCTTTATAAAGTGTTTCACGATGCCTTTCTGCCTTTGCTAGTTGCTAGAAATTGCTGTCGCCAAGTTTACTGGCATGCATTGTCTATGGTTTGATGCAAGGAAAACAAGGATTTGATTTCTGAACTGTGAAGCGCCCAATGGGGGCTTCTTCTAGTCCAAGGTAGGCCTGTTTAAAATGTTGGCAATTGGTTTGTCTGCAGGGAGCGCCAATGACATTCGCGAGCTACTTATCTTTAACTTGCATTTTCAAGAGCAGCCTATGTGCTGTTAAATGAAGTGTAACATGTGCATCTGGCGATTATTTTCAACCCTATTGTTTTAAAATAATGCAGTCAGGCTAAATGGATGTCACGGGTGGAAGCAGGAATGAAGCACGATATGGGACAGTTTTAAATGTGCTTAATTATTTCAAGTCTACATATCCTACCTACTTTTATAAATATTCTTGCTTTCTGAAATGTGGTTTACCCTGCACCATTTGGTCCTTTTTTTTTGTTGTTCTTCAAAATTTCCTTGGCGTGAGGGTCCTGCAGTTCCCCTTTAGTCAATCAGGTTCGCTACGACACAAAACACATTTAGACCCTTTTTTTTACACCTCACCACTTTCAAATGTCACCAGCCGCCACTGCCTATTTTCAACTCAATATATTTTCGGGCACCAGGTTTCCAGTATGGACTTCAGCACATAACCCGACAAAGCTGTGAGAGGGGAGAGAGAGGCCAGTGCCAAGGTAGTTGTGTAATTTTGGTTAGCTAATACAACCGCAATTTTATATATTACTGGACATCGCGAAACCCAATGCAGAATGGGTCTGCACGAGCCCTATTTCTAACCGTCTCAGTGGCAATAGTGTACCATTGAGTGTTCGAATTTTAAAGTGTAGCGATTTAGATCGATTACAGAAGAAAATGTTTTTTACTCATTTGTTAGTTCTGTCTATGTCCGCCTCCCAATAAGATATAGCGACAGAGTACGAAGGATATTCTCGACTTGGCTATTTCTCTTGTTTCTTTCTTTCTTTGTTGTTGTTTTTTGTTTGTTTTAGAAATTACGCTGTGCACCTAGTATCTGCTGTCATAGCCTGTTTGGGGGGGGAATATTTTCTTGTGAAAGATTCATAAACATGATTATATAGATTGAACTGCATGTTTCAATTTGAAGTATAGCAGGAAAGGTCCACACTATGTTACCACCTCTGCCCTTAATCAAAGCTGCCACTTTGGGAACATATCTCCAAGCACTACCATTTTAGAGGAGAGAGCAGTAGGCCAATGTCATGAGCAATACGAATAGCTCTAACTTTGACAATGCCGAGACCATTGCATTGTAAATGCTTGTTTTCTATTTGGTATTGGGTTCCATACCTGTGCCCCCTGGATAATATGCACATCTGTATTGGTATTGTTGTATGCGTGTGGCAGGGTCTCTCTGATACTTTTTTTTAAAGTAATGAACTCCACTGTCGTGTGCATACATGGCGTTTTGTGTTTCTGAAACGTGTTAATCACGTGTAGGTATTTTGGATGTCGACCAGTTGCACATGTTTTCTTTTCCCAGCAGTACTTGCATACTCCACTCTTTGGTTGAGTTGTTGTTCCCATTCATGTTCCCTCTGTATGAAGCTACTCATTATTTTCTGACCCTCTGAGCCTGGGTGCGATGATATTTTTAGGTCTGGCTTGACAATACAGCTACACGTACAAAAGAGGTAACAGTTCCTAAGAAAAACAGTGCCACTATGGTCTACTGTAAGGCGAGAAAAAGACAGAGCCAGAGGTGAGGTGGGCTGTGGATAAGGTTCGAGGATAAAGGTGTAGTGGAGACCAGATAGTCCAGGGTGGTACTAGAAGTGCCCTCACACACCCTTGCGGGTGCAAAGCATCATCATCGGGCGGTGCTCCTCGTGGGGGTGGCGCTGCAGTCCCTCACGGGCCCTTCAGAAGGGCTCTTTTTCGGAGATCTTTTTGTGGAGTCGCCGTAGTTGTGCGTGCGGGTGTGTGGGGTGGTGGAAAAGAAACCAGTGTGGTGGTGAGGATAAAAAGACCTTGTGGTACCCCAACAATTTATTAGTGGGTCCGTAGGGTCTAGTAAAATATAACGGGGGATAGTGTATAAATGACACTCTGAGTAGGGGAAGGCTAGATGTAAGTAAGCCCCACTGCTCTCAACCCGTAAGAGTGAAGGTTAAGGTGAGAGAGAGGGTGTGAAAGGGGTGGTCAACATGTTTTGCGCTGCCCGCTGTCCCTAGTGGATCCTTAGCGCTTCGTCAGGACCTTGGTGGAAGAGTAAAACAAAAAAGAAGAAGGGGATTTAGGACAAAAAAGGGAACAACCTATAATCCCAACATAGAAAGAAGGAACACGTATTATTCGTGTCCTTGGCGTCGAACCTATAGGGAGAGGGAGAGAACACAGAAGTTAAAAAAACAATACAGCTAGCTGCAAAATCTATTGTTACCAAATCTGTAATATATTCATAGAGTTGTGCTTCTCTCCTACAGTACATCCATCTCACTTCATGCTGTTTGGAGTACCAGGCCACCTCGTATGGAATACATGCATCGCAGTGCATGAGGGGCGGCTTATTTTACATCTCAGTCTCATAGATGCATTGTAAAAATAAATTCTCATTATTCCGTATTTTCATTGTAGCAGGCTATTTTAATGTTTATCAAGGACTCATGTACATGTTTCCACTGTCCCTTTGCTATTGTTCCACTGTGCCTTTTCTACTGACTTTCCGTTTATATTTATTTTCCATTATTTCCTCGCCTCCATACAATTTTCTGTTGTTTTTCTATCTGTCTTTTGAATTGCACTAGAATTATGAAGTTTAAAAAAGTCATACATTCTTACCAACAAAGGTTAACTAAATGCTCAAACAAGGGGGCAGATTTACAATAACTGGCGCATCCCTGCATATCAGCAGGGATGCGCCAGTTATTGTGCGTCACGGCTCCGCCACCATGCATGCGCCGCATTTACAATGCGGCGCACCATGGGGCAAAAATGGACAGATGCGTGACGCATCTGCTGCCGTAAAGGCGGCGCATTGCTGGAGTTGTGTCGCAAGCGCGACGCAGCTCCAGCAAGGCTCGGGGTGCCCTATGTTTAAAATGCTGCGTCAATCCTTACGCCTGCATCAAGCAGGTGCAGGGTTTTGACGCAGCATGGCCTTAAAAGTGGCTGAGTGAAATCTTTTAGATCTCACTCAGCCACTTTTAGGAGGCGTTCCTGCGCCGGAACGCCCCCCCCTTGCGCCGAAACGCCTACATGTGGCGCAGGGCTTTACAACATGACGCATCTCCCAGATGCGTCACGTTGTAAGTACCCCGCACCATGGCGCTGGCTTTGCGTCGCTGCTGCATCACAAAAGTGACGCAACGGCAGTGTAAAGGAGGCGCAAGGGGCTTGTAAATCTGCCCCAAGATATTTAAGACACATGCAAAATTAAGTGGGGCACTATAAGTCACTGTAGCCACAGTACAAACCAAAAACGCAAATTCCACAGAGTACAATTATGTTTTGTGCAAAAAGACAGACAATGTACAAGAAAATAAGTTGTACTGAGTGAATCTTTATTTAATTCCATTGAAATTGCAGCACGTGATGCTGCTTAGCCGAAATAAACGAGGTGTGCGATAATACAATATCATTTTCCAGGCTTCAACCACCGTTGGCAAAATGTACAAAAATTCTTCAAAACTTGACCTTGCAGAAACACATTTTAAATTGTTAAAGCAGTTGATCCAGATTTGCCTTTTATTTTTCCTCTACTTTCCGGTTAAAAAAGATGCTGTGCTAAAGCCAATAGGTCTGGCATTAATGAGATAACACGTGCAAATACAGGTTACACAAATGCTACATTCGTTTGTTGGCACATTTAAAACTACACCTGTTGGATTTGCCAATGCTTGTTTTGATTTGTTGTTCGTTTCCGTCTTTAACAAACACAATCGGAATAGGCATAAGAATTAACATTTAAAGAGTATACAATGAACGAGACCTCACAGGACTAATTGACAGCATTAGCAATTGGCAAATGAGAAAAAGATGGAACAACCAGCATCAACCCTGTGTCACAGGCTAGCCACCGAAAGTACAGGGGGTTCATTGCTCAGATATCAAGACAACCAGCAGATGCAATTATATTGCACTTTATTGAACAGTGCAACGTTTGGAGGTGAATGTTCTTCCCAAGTGCTTTAAGTGGGATGCAAAAGGTGTATGATGAGGTTATAGGGGCACTTTAAAAAGTGGCATGGCCAAAGGGGCATAATAATATGGCCAGGTACTACCTGCACCCCATCCTCCCCTACCAAGGCCCAGAAAGTGACAGGAGAGAAGTTTGGATGTGGGGAGCGTAAAACCCCCGGCCGTATTTATTAAACAAAGATTAATAACATTTATCAAAATTTACAATATTCACATAATTTTTCGCAGAAAATATACATTACATTGATTAAAATTGATAAGTACAGATGTCAGATGGCTAACCTTAACATAACTCTAATACAAAGGTTTCCTATCCAAATCTAACATATCTTTAATAATCATTACAGTATTTAGTTTCTGTGCACCTAATTGGGCCTACGGCAAGGTCACTAACTGGTGTCAGATCCTTATCAATTTAACCACGCCCTCCAGCCGGAGTGCGCATGCGCAGAGACCGTGAGGGTACTTCCCCCCCGGTTACCCCCGTACGCTCTGTACATTATCTCAATACTGCAAGGGCCATACAAGGGGCCCTTGCAGTTGTGTGCCATTCACTGGCGCCGTTGTGCACGTGCGGGGTGTCCAACCAGCCTAGAGAAAGCGTGACTCCCTCCTCCCCCGCACCCAACTGCCCCTGGAGTTCTAGGAGAGACCACTTGTCCCTCCCACTTGGGCGACCCCATTCAAGAATAGCGCCGCCCTCTAAGGACCTTAAATTTACTGCTCACCAATCATGACCTTACCGCCACAGGCCAGCATAGTTGACCGACTATCTGGCCCCCCCTGTGCTCACTAGAAGGTCATGACCTGTTTCTGAGGCCACCCAACCAAGCTAATAGTGAGGCTGGGGTCGCAGGCTGGGGAGCAAGGAGTGAAGAGACAGACTCCTGTGGTCCCCAGTCTTTTATCCATTTGTATGCCAGGCCGGTTCTAACCGGCCTGACGTTGCCCAGTCGTGTGACCCAGAAGTGATTCCAATCACTTCCGTGTCACGCCCCCGGGCCGGGACCAATTGGGCGAGGAGGTGCACCTGTCGCATCACCAAAGTGCGCGACAGGCTTGCCTCCCGATCTGGAGGGGGCCGGCTCGACCGTCATACTTTTGGCGTGGCGGATGCCGGCCCTGCCGTTCGCGAAATCCTTTACTAGATGTGGTGGGTAGGGATGGTGACTAACCGATATAGGAACTATAATTCTGAGCTTGACAGATTCATAAATTCTTATTAACAAAGGTTAACTTAATTATCAAACAAGATACTTTTTTGGTACAATTTTAAGGTACACGCAAAATGAAGTGGGACAATATAATTTACTGTAAACACAACGCAAAACAGAAACACAAATTCCACAGATTACAATTATTCTTTGTGAAAAAGAACAGACAATGTACAAGAAAACAAGCTTACCTGAGAGAATCTCTGTTCAATTCTGTGTCACTGCTAGACAGGGACGGTTCTAGGATTTGAGGGGCCCCGGGCAGAAGAGGAATGTGCGAGGCCCCTCTAATTTGCATGCAAAATGCGAAAGCCCAGGAAGTTGCATCACAGGAAAACCATCAATTGTAATCCTCTTGCATCTTGCTGCGACTTTATAAAAGTAACTTTACTGTTGTGGGTATCAGCAAAACAATAAAAACATAAATGTTAATAAAATAGACATGATTTTTTTTAAAGTTATGTCAAGTGAAAAACATATTATTCACACTGGGTGGACAAGATCACCTCGATCTCTTCACCATGTATTTCCAAATACCCAAATGTTAACAAATAATTTCCACATTGGCATGTTATATACATGATGTATGTTGTATTTACATAGCACAAACCTAGCTGAGGGGCAACTGAGATGATCAAAGACACAGTCAATATGTGATAGGAGGAGAAACTGGTTTGTGGACTGAACCTGCGTTATGATGTAGTGCTCTCTATAGAGGAGTATTTTTTTTAATTTTTTTGCACTACATCTTCTATCTTAAATGTGTCCTTGCTGAGGGTGTGCGGTGACCTGCTGGAGAACGTATCATCCAAGTCGGCAGAGGCTCTATTCACGAAGGCTTTGTAGATGGTGCAGGCCCGTTCCCTTGGGATGGGGCTGCAAGGCCCTGGGGAGTAGGACCAGGCCTCAAAGGGCACCACCTGGCCAGTATTTTATGAGCAATGCCAGTACAAATATGTCTGACAAGAAGAAAAAATGGATAAAGGAACACAAGTTGGTATTTAAAAAGAATAGAACGTAGCTACCACTTGTAACTTTAAAGTCTGCGAATCCAAGAAAAAGCAACTTCTGATCATATTTGACCCGTTTGAAAGAATGATTCCATATTGTATTAGATCTACAACTCCTTCAGCTGCCGCGGCTGCATTACAACACTCCAAACAATTTTTTAATTTTTTTGTTCATTTCTTCAACAAGTGTATACTATTACATGACCACATCGAGGCAGAACACATTCCTACCCCTGATAACCTTTCTGAGACAACTTTAAGTATCTAAACTGTGATTAGTTTATACTGTTCACACTTATTGATGGAACTGATCTTGATTCCATCATTACAATCTGTCATCCTATCAGTTTCCACCCAGTAAAATTCATGCAATTTCCCTTTTCTCAAAGCTTAACTCCTGGATAGGTTTAACTGTTCTTTAAGACGAGTTATTTTCCATTGCATGGAAAATGCTACTTAAATCATTTTTATTTAAAAAAAACACCTTGGACCCACAAGATCTCAACAACTTTCGGCCAATCAGCCATTACAATTTCATGGCAACCATATGAAAAAACTGTTTTCAATCAGCTAAAGCAGTTTGTTGAAAACAATCTTTTGGATATCATATAAGCCCGATTCTAGACCGGACACCGTACAGATTTGTTGATCCTTGTCACAGGGTCAACAACATAGGTGTTGAGACTCCAACACATTTACACCTGTTAATAGCCTTTAATATCTTAAATCGCAACGTTCTGAAAAGATCCTATGAGAAGTGAAGCAGAGGTTGAGCTGCTGAGTTAAACATGTTTTTATCTGACCATCAGCAGATAAGTAAGTTGCCACCGTTTCATTGCACACCTAAGCAATTGAACAGTAGAGGTCAATCATGTCCATTCTGCTTCTTAATTCACTCTCCTACAACCATTAAGGGTCAGTTTCTATATGTATGCAGAGGACACTTTAATCCTATTCAGCCTGGCTACTCTGCGTACTAATATAAGCTTTGCACAAGATGGAAAGACTAATTGTGTTACTTTAACACGCTAGTTGATGCATTCTAACCTACTGAAGATAAACCCTACCAAAACTGAGGTGCTGCTAATGACCAAAGCATATCCTTCCTGGCTCACAGCCTGCTGGCCTCAATCTACGGGAACTGCTCCATCCCCACAAAAGGACATACACAATATGTCCCTCCATTTCAACATCAATCTATCACTCAAAATATAAGTGAAAAAAATTGTCCCGTATGTGCTTTGGCCAACTCAAGATCTTGAAGAAATGTTTATCCTACATCCTCAACATCTTGATTCAGTCTACGTTGGATTTCACTGTGGCTGTTTATTTAGCTGTCCCTGAAAAACTCATCTTAACCACTTCAGCACATGCAACGTGTGGCTGTGTGGATTATATTAGGCATTTCAAGTCATGTCAGGATATCACCATTCATCAGAATCCTGCACTGACTACATTTTGATCTAGAGTTGCCTCCAAATCCGGCCCTTATAATCACCCATAAAATATTGCATCACCACGGTCCTACCCCTCCAATCTCTAAATGTTTACGTTTTCAGTCAAATAAAATGTAATTCTCCACCAATTAGTTGTACTAACTGTGCAACAAACAAGAACCGTAACATTTGGTGACAGATCGTTGTCTGTTGCGGCTGCCAAAATTGGGGAACTCTCCCAGCTGTCAGTTGCTCGGGACCCATCTTAAATAAATTCAGAAAAGCCCTCAAAACCTGGCCTTTTAAATAATAACTTCTATTTCTCTATTTATTGGCTAGTTATGTTAAGCTTGTTGATGCTAAGCAGCAAACTGAGCTCTATGAATAAATATACCACTACATAACATCTATTACATCTCCCGGCCTGGAGGAAATGGAATTGAGAAAGCATGGGTAAAATTGAAGACCATGGAGGCAAAGTGTATCAGGAAAGTGGGAAACCGGAAGGCTGGATATTTCACTGTTCAATGGAAGTTATCAATTCAACCCAGGACATATGCTTGTTACAATAAGTTGTATGTTGTGGTGTTTCAATCAGCCGTTTCTGATAAAAGTAAGTGGATTGGCTTTTAGCATAACACAAATGATCTATTACTTCTTCAGACAAAGTAGATTTTTATTGAATGGACATGGCTCTGTACAATCTGAAAAGTCACTGTGCTAGAACACATTAGAGGGATTTTAAGCAAAGGTCAGTGCGATATAGGGACATCAGTACTAGTTAGCTAGCAGACATGAAAATAACTAGGAAAAAAAGATTCAAGTATTTCACAATTAATCAAAGGCAAACCTAGAGCCTCCTTCTCCAGACCTCCCAGTGCTTCACAAAGGCTACTAGATCCAAGGGATGGGCTTTTTTACTAGGCCTGGCACTGATGGCCCAGTGGTGCAGCAAGGCAAAGATATGGCCCTCTCTCTAGTCTTGCAGCGTGTGTCCATATCTGTGAGGCCCAAGGAAGGAAGGGCCTTCCTCTGGCGCAAATCAATGGTCCAGCACTGCAAAGTGCAGAGGAAGGACCTTCCTCCACTAGAGCTTGCAGCACTGGGCCATCACTGGGAGTCCCCATGATCAGAAGAATCAACTCCTAGCTTCTAAAAATGAAGAACAGGTTCCACCCTCACCCACCCTATCTCCAGGAATTCGTTACCCGTACAGTTGTCAACTTACCAGTATCACTTCTCAGGACCCTTGGCACACTTGTGGTTTCACTAATAAGATGATTATGTGGGCGTTTCCAAAAATCGTGGAGTACATTTTGGGGGTTCCTTCCCATTACACTGTGTCCTGATTCAGGCCTGTAAAATATTTAGCAGATAAGGTAAGTGGTATTAGAAAGTTATGTGTCTTGAAAAAGCAGTCCTGTGCTACAGTCTTGGTTCTCCTACTTAACCAGATTGTTTGACCTTGGGCGAAATACGTTCTCCCTTGGCCCTTTTCACCTTATGTGCCATTATCACATGAGTTGACTGGCCATCATCTTAAAGTAACATTTAAAAGTGGGTGCCTGCTTGTCTAAGGCTGTTTTATTGTCATTTTTTTACACTCCTCCTCTTTAGCATATTTGAAGGCACGCATTTTAATAAACTGGCCTGTGTAGGTAACCTCCTGTGTTTCTGTGTTACCATGTTAACACATGTCAGCATTTTGCACCTCTATAAGGTGGTAGTTCCCAGTCAGTGCTGAAACATCCTGTTGGACTGGATGACTCTACGCTCTGCAGCTCGTTTTATATCCCCTATTGAGTACCCTGCTTATGTGCATCAGTCCCTTGGTGAGCAAAACAAAGTTGTACATTTGGCATCCTGCAGGAGCTCGTTGGAGGATGCAGGATAAACATCTAAAATGAGGGACAATCCTGCACCCTGCCACCCTAGACTGGACTGCGAGGGCCGTGAGAGAGGGGTCAGTGGAGTAACAATGGTGCCATGGGCCCTGGTGAAAGCAAGATAAATGGATCACTCTCCCCTCCTCACTCCACCATCCACTAACTAGACCATAAATTACAGTCGTATTTTAGGTAAATGGGGCCCTAAAACTCCTGGGCTCTAGTGCCACAGAACCTATTGCACTATTGATAGCAACACCCCTGAGAGCACCCTCATCCCCTGGGCCTCGCAGCAATGGTCCTTTGCTATAAGCCCAGGGAAGCCCCTACAAAGTGCACCCCTCTTCTTTAGGACTCACAGGGGAGCAGTGGAGGACCATGGCTGAGAGTCCCAAGTGAGGGGAGCCGGTGGTCTATCAGTGCTGCAAGCAAGGTAAAGTGTTGCTTATCTGAACCCCAGTCACTGACTGGACAGTGAAACACAGCCATTATTTGGGTGCATAGACCCCATAACCCCACAGGGCCACTACACTTGCGATACTATTGACAGCGGTGCTCCTCAGAGGAGCACTTCCTCTTCGCCAGACAGTTAGTGTCTGGTACTGTGAGGCCCAAAGGAGGAAGTTCCCTCTCCTGGGTCTCACAGCACTGGACCACAGATGTGAGACCTAGGGGTTGATGGGCCTTGCAGCTCTGGATAATGGCTGCGGGAGATATGAGAGCTAGTCAGTGGCATTGCATCCCTCACCCGTCTGCTTGCTGTCAAGTAAAATATAGCCATAATTTGGTTAAATTGGCTAATTCAGTGTCACTGCACTGCTGGTGGCTAAATCCCAGAAATGCCAGAAACCGGCCCTAGGAAGCTTGTTTCCGGTCCAGGGAAGGCATGGCTTGGCAGTTCGGGCTGGACTGTTCCCATGAGGCACAGGGTCAGACTGATTTGCATATGGTCATGTCTGAACTGGGGTGGCAGAGTGGGCTAAAGAACGGTGATGGATCAAACCCAGATCTGTTGACTGGGTGTGAGTGTTTGATTGGTTCTCATGCTCCGTCCATCACCACCCCCTTTTGTACCGCTTTGTTCGCCATAAGTTGGCAGGGTATGCTCAGACGTGAGTCCCTTGCTCACTTTGCCACTGGATTCAAGCAAGCCTGGTTGAAGACGACTGAAATGCCAGAAACCGGTCCTAGGAAGCTTGTTTCCGGTACAGGGAAGGCATGGCTTGGCAGTTCGGGCTGGACTGTTCCCATGGGGCACAGGGTCAGACTGATTTGCATATGGTCATGTCTGAACTGGGATGGCAGAGTGAGCTAAAGAACGGTGATGGATCAAACCCAGATCTGTTGACTGGGTGTGAGTGTTTGATTGGTTCTCATGCTCCGTCCATCACCACCCCCTTTTGTACCGCTTTGTTCGCCATAAGTTGGCAGGGTATGCTCAGATGTGAGTCCCTTGCTCACTTTGCCACTGGATTCAAGCAAGCCTGGTTGAAGACGGCTGAAATGCCAGAAACCGGTCCTAGAAAGCTTGTTTCCGGTCCAGGGAAGGCATGGCTTGGCAGTTCGGGCTGGACTATTCCCATGAGGCACAGGGTCAGACTGATTTGCATATGACCATGTCTGAACTGGGGTGGCAGAGTGGGCTAAAGAACGGTGATGGATCAAACCCAGATCTGTTGACTGGGTGTGAGTGTTTGATTGGTTCTCATGCTCCGTCCATCACCACCCCCTTTTGTACCGCTTTGTTCGCCATAGGTTGGCAGGGTATGCTCAGACGTGAGTCCCTTGCTCACTTTGCCACTGGATTCAAGCAAGCCTGGCTGAAGACGGCTGAAATGCCAGAAACCAGTCCTAGGAAGCTTGTTTCCGGTCCAGGGAAGGCATGGCTTGGTAGTTCGAGCTGGACTGTTCCCATGAGGCACAGGGTCAGACTGATTTGCATATGGTCATGTCTGAACTGGGGTGGCAGAGTGGGCTAAAGAACGGTGATGGATCAAACCCAGATCTGTTGACTGCAGTACCTCTCACTGCAGTGCTATAACGTGACATTTTAATGTCAAGGCTTCCACAGGCTAAAGAAATACACTTTTTTATGGTGACCGACAAGGCACCTCTTTCATAGCCCTTAAGGGGACAAAATAGTGAGAGTTGCCTGTCCTTTGAAATGGGTAAAGAAGGTGGTGCACTAACTACGTGACAATGGGCATCCCTCAGTGCTTTTCACAGTGAGAGAGGACCCCTTATTCCTTCACAAACCTGTCTCGTGGTATCTGGGACCAGGGGAGGTCTTCGCCGCCCCTGGGCCTCGCAGTACTACCCTATGGTTTTTTTTGTTATTTTTTTTATTTGTTGATTGAGCGGCTTGCAACAACAATACCAGCATTGCATAGTTCAATACAAGCCATTTTAGTTCCGAAAGTTGCATTATTATTTATAATACAAAACATAGAACAAACAACTCCTGAAAAGCAAGAGAACCCCCACTCCCCCACCCTCCCCCGGCACTTTAGGCACTGTAGACACACATGTGAGATAGCTGGTATAAGTAGTTCCAATCGCATTAATTCCTAATAAGGCACAAAAAAGAATGCATGATTCATTACAAATCAGGTTGACTCAATAAATACACTGTCACCGATTGCAAGGTTTCAGATACTTCACGTTACCCAGCAGGCATACCTCTGGTACACATCGCACGCATTCCAACACAACATCCATCAGCACGCTTGCAACCCTGGCCCAAAATGCAGCTATCCCCGCACACTGCCACGCTAGGTGCAAAAAATCGGCGTCAGCCTGTCCGCCTGCACACAATAAGCTGTGTCACGCAGTCCAAATTTCCGCTGTTGCATTGGAGTGTAGTATAACTGGTGTAAAAAGTTTAAATGAATTATACAGAGATTATAGTTTGCCGTGAGATGCCCAGTTAAGGCACAGAAGAATTTCCAATGATCTGGTGACAAGGTGGACCCCAGCGCTGCATTCCATTTGAGATATGAAGGGTGTTGCTCCGACTCCCTCTCATATAGTGACGCATCATATAACTTAGTAATCAGACCCTTAAGCTCCTCTCCAGCTAGCACCACTTGCAGTGCTCGCAATGTCTGTGGCTCAGCTGGATAATTAGGGTAGATAGCTCTGACCGCTTGTCGCACCCTCACGTATGTAAAACCCAGCATCAAGCCATGAGTCCGACCCGCCTGTACGACTTGCAACGAGCAGCCCTGTTTGTACAGGTCACCCATCTGCGTAACCCTGACAGCCTTCAGCGTGCGTAGAGCGGAGGGCTCCTGTGCCGCCGAGATGTCTGGATGCACTGCTATTGGTAACGTCGGGGCATATAGGTAATCCAGCTGTGCCCTCTTAGCAAGGGCCTGAGAGGCCCAGGCATTACACTGCACTGGGTTAATTTCTGTCCTGGGGCCCCCACCGCCACCTGAAAGTGCTGCCGCCACAAGTGGCAGCGGTTGTATGGCATCAGACTCGATCACCGTATGGGGCAGAAACTGTTGCGGAAAGAACCTATAATGCGCAAATTGAGCCTGTGCGCACAGATAATATAAACGCATATCGGGTGCCTCGAAGCCACCACTGACCCTGATCAGGGTCTCTATGCAGCCATATTCCCAGGTATTTCACCGGGTCCCGGGTCCAGGTCAGAGGGAAGTTCAGCTGAACCTCACAAGTGCCCAACGTCAGTGGAAACACTGTCGGCTTAGCCCAGTTGATCCCTAATCCGGAGTAGCCTTCAAATTTAACATATTCGCGGAGCAACTCCGGAAGGTAGATTGCAGGCTCGCGAACATATAGTAACATGTCGTCGGCATACAGCGAGACCACGAGCGGTCGATTCCTGAAACGCAATGCAGCTGATGCATGCCACTGATGAAGTTTGCAAGCAAGAGGCTCCAATGCCAGCGTGAAAAGCATCAGTGACAGGGGGCAGCCCTGCCGTGTGCCCTTGCCAATATGGAAGGCCGACGACACCTAGCCATTGACACGAACTCTGGCCACGGGCTCAGTATAAAGAACCCTGATCCACTGGAGGAAGAAATGGGGAAGGCCCGTACTACACTATAGTTGGAAGGCCCAAGGGCGAGTCCACCTACCTTTTCCCAGTAAGGAGACACCCCTCGCTCTTAGCTGAATGTGAAGGGGAGCATGAGGATCAGGGTGTCAGTCTGGCTGTAATGCACTGGCGCGAGGCCTCATGTTGCTGGACTGGGTGCGGGCCCTGGGCACCTGCCCATGCCTAGAGCCGGGCCTGGCATGGCTGCAAAATTGAGGTGTGTGATAATACTATATCATTTACCAGGCTTCAAACACAGTTTGAGAAATGTCCCACATTTTTTAAAAACGGACCTCGCAGAAAGACTTTGTGAAATGTCGTAAAAGCAGATAATCCAGACTTGCCATTTAGTGTTGGACATAGACTCTGGGCTGTCATTTTAGAACTGTTTTGCTATGCAAGGCATATTTTCTTCCCCAAAGGTGTCCTCTATGAGAAAACAGCCCTGGCTGTGAACCTGAGCTGTGAGCAGCAGGGTGGGCAGTAAAGACATAAGGTCTTATTTACATTCATTATTTTTATGACGCTCCGGTGGTGCAGAGTGCAGACCCATTTCTACGAGGCCACGCAAAGCCACTTTACGTGGCTTTAATTGGCTTCGTAGATATGATGTAAGGCAATGCTGCGCAAGTCGCGCCATTGCCTTACACTGCATCAGGGGGCCGTTCTATGGGCATTGCAGTAAGTTTTCCCATGCATCACCCATGGGTTTTGACACATTTCCAGATTTACAAGGATCTGTAATCCTGAGATGTATTAAAACTGTACGCCTCCCAGGGGAGGCGTAACGAGGAGAAATATCTTTATTTCCCACAGAACTCTGGCAACCTTACTATTGAACACCCAGCAGCAACTGGTCCTGTTGGAGGTTGGAGGTCCACATGCTTCTGCTTGCTGTCACAGCTGGGTACTTACAGGGCAGGAATATAGGACCATCTGTTAAGTACTGCTTGTACTGAGCACTGATAGGACCTGCCCTGTCATTCCTTACCTTAAGATAATCAGTTAAGAGAGCTCAAATGTCTCATGACCAGGCCACTTCTGCATTCAGTCCTTAACCATAGCCACTTGGGCATTTGAGACAGGTCACAGCAACACAGCATTTGGTTAAGAGCAACAGCATATCCACTAGTCTCCTAGATTATTTTGGAAGCATAGCAAAATAACTCTTTAAAGCCACTGACAGGAAGCACTGTATCATATAAACTACAATTCTCAAAAGCAAACTTAAAATGGTAATAGTCCTGAATATCAGGCAGAACTGTGCAGGGTGATAAAATCCATCTGTGGGGACTTGCATCTGTGATAGATAATATGTGTGTCTATTAATTTAAAGGAATGGTATACAGGGTATGCAATGAGCCGCTAACATTGTCCTGCTGTTAGACCTGCCATCTTTGTCATGGTTTTCCCCTGTCCTTTTGCCTCTGCCTGCTGTATTTTTGCTGTGTGCTGGATTTTGTTTTTGCTGGTCTAGGTGCTTTGGGCACTTTGCCACTGCTGATCAGTGCCAAGGTGCTAGTGCTCCCTCTGTAAATTGTGAATATGGATTAGTGTTTCCATGATTGGCTTGTTTGACTTAGTACTAAGTCCGTAGCACTGTGCAATGTGTATGCCCAGGGTCTGTAAGTCAAATGCTGCTAATGGGCCTGCAGCACTGATTGTGCCACCCACACAAGCAGCCTTTCCAGGGGATCTCAGACCTGCCACTGAAGTGTCTGCATCCGGTCTCTATTGCCATGTCGACCTGGCAAGTGCACCCACTTGCCAGGCCCTAACCTTCCCTTCTCTTACATGTTTGTGACCCCTAAGGTAGGTCCAAGATACCCCTGTGGGTAGGATGCAGTGTATGTGAAAGATAGGACATGTACTGATGTGTGTGACATGTCTTGATAGTGAAATACAGTGTATTTGGTTTTTCACTATTGAAAGGCAATCTGTCCCATCGGATAGAATGGGGAATACTTTGTAACAACTTACAAGCATAGCTTCCCATCGGACATGATAGAAAGATGGAGTTTAGTATACATGAACTCAGAATATAAAAATCCATCTTTTAGTAGAGATGATTTTTATATTGTGTGTTTGAAAACACCACTTTTAGAAAGTGGGTATTTTCTTGCTTAGCCATCCCTTGTGCCGCGGCTGGTTAATAGATTGACTGTCTGGCTTTGGAGTGACACGGGCTGGAGATGTGCATTCACTGTAGACCGCCACATGGGGGGGGGGGGGTTGAGATGTGTCCTTCCATTCCTGGATGAGTCAGGGCTGGGCTGAATAGACCTCGGCTGCATTTAGAGTAGGGAAGGAGATTTCCTTGCACCTAAATAGGCCTGGTTTGCCTTACACAATGCTGTCTCCACCTCCTGCCGGGAAGCTGGAGCAGAGAGGACAGAACTGGTTTTGACTGAGCACAGAGCCTCTCTGCCACAAGAGAACAAAGAGAAATTGAGTATAATTATTGGGGCACAGACCCCAGAACTTTAGATTACTTATGAACTCCAGAAGAACCTCTGCTCCTTAGAAGAGCTGGGAAAGCTGAAGGAGAAGTACTGTCCCTTTGCTGTGTGCTGTGTGGGGTTGGCCTGCAGTGACTGTTTCTGCCAAGGAGAGGACAAAGACTTTGATTGAAGAAGATCTCCAAGGTCTTGGTATAGTGCTTGCTTCCTGTTCTGAAGTCTCAGGGACACAAAGTCTTCAATTCTTCTGTCCTCCTTCACCTGGAACTGCAGTTTCAGCTGCCACAGAGGGAAATTGCAACACCAACGCCGGCAAGCGACGCAACAAAGCTGTGGGCCCCGCTCGTGAAGTGCACAACGCACTGCCCTGACTTGCACCGCAGCCCTGATGCCTGCCGAGGCCACACCATACTGACTCTGTTGCCGTCACTGAGGCTGCTGCCTGCACTGGAGCCGAGGACACCGCTTGTGACGTTTCTGACACACCACCTCCACTTACACCGCAGCACTGACCTCACCCACGTTGGTGCTTCATCATCGCAGAGCCAATACCTGAGGTGAATGACCTCCTGAATCCATCGACCCCACCTCGTCGTAAGCAAACAACTCCTCGACGCCACCACGATGTCACCTCCCCGACAACAGTAAGGAACCGACGCCTCACCTCCCCTGCATTGCAGTAAGGAGCCGACACCTCACCTGCCCTGTGATCGTAAGGAACTAATGCCACCCGGCACCAATGAAGCCTCCCCACCCTGACACCATCCACTGTCTTTGTTTTCATTGTTTGCCATGGTACTGTTCTTTATGGTCCGTGTAACGCCTGGACCGAGGCCACGCACCTTGTGGTCGGCTCCGTACTTTGGGATTTTCATCTGCCACAACATCGTAATAGCCCCAGGTGGAGCTATTTATTGCTACAAGCTTTATTTTTGTGAATAACCTATTTTTGGTGATATCTTGACATATGTATGGTGGATTTTTGACATTTTGATCTTTTTTGGTTTAGAAAAGATTTCCTATTTTTCTAAACTAGTGTGGCATCCATTTGCAGTGTTTTCACTGTGCTACTGTACCTTTGCACAAATACTTCACACACTGCCTCTGAGATAAGCCTGTCTGCTCGTGCCAAGCTACCAAGAGGGTGAGCAAGGGTTGTCTAAGGGCATAACTCCCTTACCCTGACTAGAAGCAAGGGTTACTACTTGGACAAAGGTGCAACCATTGCCAACTAGAAACCCCCATTTCCAACACTTACACACAAATCATAAAGCAACATGACGATATTAGGAAGAAATGTGTGGTAGCCTGAACCCCGATAATTCACTGAATTCCAATAATGAACTGAACCCCAAAAATGTACTGAACCCCAAAATTTACCTTTGGAGGTTCTGCTCCAATTCTCTTGATCTTGTGGCAAAAGTCACTACCCTCTACAGCATTAAACCCATTAGTTCAGCAGAGTATAATCAAATCGAAATTTGGACCACTGAATAACTGAGGGGCATATCAGCAACAACTGGCGATAATTATCGCTAAGCGCACTTAGCGCTAGGATAATTATCGCCGGCTATCGCTTGTTTTTATTGCGGAGATAGCGCGCTATCAGCGACGCTTATCTCCAGAACGATAAAAACAACCGAGTGAGCTGCCAAATGTGCAATTATCGCTGGGATTCCAGTGATAATCGCACATTGTTTGGCACTACGTTGCTGATAGGGAAGGGCATACTTAACCATGATATCCACCTTCCATTGGAGATCATGGCTAAGTCAGATGAAAAGCAGGTGCAAGGAAAGCAGCGATAACCGAGGTTAGCGCTACTTTTCTTATCGCTCTGCAGGTTAGCGTGAGGCTTGATAATAGGAGAAATGCCGCTTAGCGACATTTCTCCGGTTATTCTGGGGAGGAACGCCCATTTTGCATCTCATTAGAGATGCAAAGGTAGGCGTTGGGAAAGAGGGTGCTAACATGCGAATATGCATGTTAGCACCCTCTTGCTGATAGGGCGATGGTTTTATCTCCGCTTTTCTGGCTTTTAAAGTAAAAAAAGCGGAGATAAAGCCCTTGCTGATATTCCCGTTAGTTCCAGATGAAAATAAAGTTTAGTTTTATTACATTAATCTTTGCCATGAAGGCTCAGACGCAAAACACAAAATCAGAATTCAGAAATTATTAATTCATAGTTAAGTTAAAAAGACCCTAAAAATCTATGTGTAAGACTCATGAAGAGATCTGACCGAATCCTAAATGGAGAACAAAATTCCTGAGTCAAATAGAAATAGTCCCAAGAGAGTTACGAAACTATGCATCATAGAATCATTAATGTGCACAAGTTATGTTTTGTCACCTAAAATTTCACATCATAAAAAGTTTTTACAAATGTATTGAATGCACCCTAAAATAATAACAGGATTCAAGGGAGATTGACAACAACTTGTATCAAAATATGTTAGTGTCGATCAATGAATATTTGCAAAAGTGGATTTGGCAAATGCTGCAAGTAAATCCATTTTCAACTTACAGATGAACTATGCTAAAATTTAAAGGCCCCTACAGGTCCCTTGCTTTACATTACAGTGCACTACTTACATATGCTGACAAAGTTTTAAAGGTTGTAGTTCCCTTGTATTTAGTCAACAAACATTATAATCTGAGACTTACCTACAACTCAGTCTCATGTTGCATCATAACTGCCCTATCCACATACACAGTGGGCAGGAAACTCTGATGCAAATACATTTCTGCAAATAAACCATACCCTAGATGAACAGTCGCCTTTCCTGTGTTCCTTCGCACTGCATTGCTTTGTTCCTCTCCGCAGAGGGGATTCATTGATGATCACCCGCTGGTGTGTAAACCCTGGTGCAGCTGGACGTGCTTCTGCCTCTCAAAAACCTGAACCCACTTGCGCACCAAGGGGCAGATTTACAAGCCCCTTGCACCACTTTTGCGTCATTTTTAACATGGTCCCCACAATCATTTTCACTTCGACCCTGAGGGAATTTATTTCTACAGTCCATAACTTTCCAAACGTCAATGTAAGAGTCTTTCATAATCTGATAACTTTTTCCATAGTTTGATGACTTCCTCTTGCAGTTTTGTATCTTCAGCTGAATCATTCAACAGCTGGGTTACTATACAGGGGGTCAAGATAGGTTCATACCGCAAAAATATGGTAGATAAACTTGTGCAAACTTTATGTAATGAAACCACTGGCCAGACTCCACTATTTCACCTGTGCTTTAACTTCCCAAGTTTACTTATTTGATGGATAGAAAAACTACGTTAATGATGTAAGACCGACTCGTGAGTGTGTATGTGTGTGTATGTGTGTGTGTGTGTGTGTGTGGTGTGTGTGTTTATACGTGTCTGAGCGAGAGTATTTGGGTGCTGCATCCGTGTGGGTTAGCGGTGGTGGCATGCTGTGAGTGAGTCACGTTTGTGTTGGCTTTAGAGGGGATATCATTGCATGTGTGGTCATGGTGTGTTTGAGTAGTGTGCTGTCCTCGTACCCTGTCTTCCATGTTGTAATGTCTATGAAGAACCTGTGGGAAATGCAGCTGAAGAGCAGAGCATCCCCAGTGCCTGTGGCCTCCGGTACCTTTCAGTGGCAACTGCAATAGCCTCTTGGCGAGCATCCATTCTGTGCCGTTTTGGCACCTCGTGCGCGCCTTCAAGGGCAGGAAGCACAGACAAGGACTCTGGGAATTGCAATTTCCCCAAGTGGAAAGCCCAGGACTGCAGTGTAGATGTTTAGCCAGCCCATTAATACAACTGGGTTTCGCACATTTTAGAGAAAACAGACCCTTCTTTCTAGAACTCCCACGGCCACTGTGTACACTGCAAAGTAATGAGGCTCCCCAGAAAGTGCAAACAATGGCCCTTTGTGCTGGAAATTAGTCCAGGTTCCCGAGAAAGGTTGTTGCAACAAGTGATGTAAATTAAACTGCAACATAAAACGTGTTCTCAGTCTCTGCCAGAGAAGCACTTTTAGTGTCTGGCAAGGCAATGACTCCTCAGTGGACAACGATAAGACGCTTGTCTTAGCGCCTGCATGCTAATAAGCGCGTTTTTCGGTCTGCCCCCAAAAATGTGGTCAAACGTCCGCAGTGGGCTGTCAGGTCAGCAGATGCGCTTTCCCAATCACTTCCCGGCAAACAAACACCGCTACTAACGCAGATAATAAACAGAGCCTTGGCTGGCGGTGGAAAGAGGCGATAGGCACAGGCCCGTATCTTATAGAGACACGTTCTGCACACTGAAGTAAACACACGAAATAGGGAGAAGAGCACGAAAATTAGTCAGTAGGGCGATTCACGATCATAAAACCCCGCTGGCAGGGTTCTTTCAAGATCGTGTTGCATTTAATGCTGTAAGTAGTCTCTGCTTCAGCTAAAAGAAAGACTTCATAATGCTTCGTGGTGAATGCCACAGTTTCACATCATTTTAGGCGAGAGGATGTGGCCTAACGGCTAGAGCGGTCGACCTGGAAGAAGCTGGGGAACTGGGTTCAAGTATCCATGTGGGCTCAACATCCTGTGATTCTGGGCAACTCACATAGGGCCATATGTAGGTAGCCTAACATTTACCACTTCATAAATACCGAATTTTACCGATTCGGTATTTATGAAGTGGTAAATGATATGTAGGTAATCCATCGGTAATATTTACCGATTCGGAATGGGTCGGTAATTTAGAATCAGTATTTACTGATTCGGTAATGGTAACTGGCTTTCCATTGATTCCTATGGGTCAGGAGGCCCATAAGAATCAATGGGAAGCAGTTACCATTACCGAATCGGTAAATACCGATTCGGTAATGGGGGGAGCACAATCAAGGGTGGCAGGGAGTCACAGTGACACCCTGTTGCACCCCTGATTCCTGCATGTGTGCACATGTGGCACACATACATGCCCTAAGGGCATGTATGTCTGCCACATTGCACACTTCAAAGTGCAAAATAATGCTTTTTTACAGCTATTCGTCATTTACCACCAACTTTTAGTTGGTGGTAAATAACGAATCCCCACAACAACCACACACTCTCCCTACATATCATTTCAGGATGCGGTATTTACCGAATCGGTAAAATTACCGAATCGGTAATTTTACCGATTCGGTAAATTACCGAATCCTGAAATGTGCCCCCTACATACCAAAAGCCTGAATACCGGTCGGTAACGGGATATTTACCGAAAATCGGCCGTTACCGACCGGTATTGGGCTTCCTACATATGGCCCTTAATCTCCTGTGCCTAAAAAAATGAATGTGTCCGTCTGTAGCGCAACTGATACTCATGTAAAGGACTCTGATACCTTCGGATAGAGTTTGCACTATATATATAAAAAAAATCAACAATGACTTCATTCTCAACTGAGCAGCTAGTAAAGCCCTCATACTAACCTGGCCCTTCATTACAAGTCGAGGGAAAGCTCCTTTCCAACCAGTAAAGGGAGCTACCCTCCCAATCAAGTGAGCAGTAAGATCACACTTCCGTCCCACTACACCCAGCCATATTTCACCTGGAAAAACCTGGCTGTAGTGAGCCAGCCGGCCACTACTATACATTGTAACACCATGCACCCGAGGGGTCAGGAGCATCCCGAGGTTATAAATAAAGGGTGCTCGGAATCGCTCCTGATTCTGGCATGAAACAGTAAAGGTGTCTACTGTGTGTTAGTGACTAACAGCAGTTGTGTAGGCCCTATACCCCTGAGGCCTACACCACATTGGTGACGAGGGTGACTTACCCCGCGATGGTCGAGCCTGCAGTGTGGACACCTTGCAGAGGCGACGACAAGAGGTGTGCAGGTAGAGCCGCGCGAGAACCGTGACTTGCCAGTGCACGCAACGGCTATGCAGGAGACAGGCAAGATCAGGCCCTGCCCCGCTGTGGAGGAGCAGTGGCGGCGTGTGGTGAATGGTGAGGTCCGCGACCAGCCACTGCGAGTGTGAGGAGAGTGGCTGTCGACGGGACCCAGTGGAGTCGCATCCTGCTGGAGCCTGGAGGATCATGCACCGGCCGCAGTGAGATAGGCAGTGTGTGTGGAGGTGCTAGAGAGCCCAACGCGAATGAAGGAGGAGCGTCGCTTAAGGCCCAGTGCTGAGGAGGCAGCGCGCAAGGAGGCTGTGTGTGGCCTGCTGCAGAGGAGAGGTGGGAGTGGCTCACGCTGAGCAGGCAAAGAGCACAGACTGCATGTGAAAATAAAAATATTAAAAAGAAATCACTCACAACAGGAAGGATAACAGTTAGACTGGGCACAATTGACTATAATACAGACACTGCATGAAGAGAAAAAAATAAAAATAAACATCAAAGTAGAATAGAAAAGGAAAGAACAGTCACTAAGAGAAGCAAATCTCACAAGTCTGGCCAAACAAGTGAGCAGGGGAATACTGAAAGGGATCCAATATGTCAGTGCATGACAATGATGATCAAGCCAATCCATCATGAACGCTGCTCGCAATCAGTACTAGTAGCACCACCCCTATTCAGCCAATTAGCGGACCCAACCACAGCGGCCCCGAGGTAGAGGATATGGATGTGAAGACTGAAGAACTACTTTTGTGCGGCGCGCAAAATGGATGGGGCAGTAAAAAGGTCAAACATGTAACACATGGGAGTGGATGAACTGTATGACTTTTTCTGGACTTACTCAATACTGGTGACAACACTGACTATGGCTCGTCAGTAGCAGTGCTCAACCGTTACTTTGATCCCCAACTAAACCCAGACTATGAGCACTTCCAGTGAAGACAGGCACGCCAGCACAAAGGGGAGTCGGTGGACATGTTCTTTGGTGCCTACAAAAATTGGCTATCACATGCACCAGCATTGACAAGCATTTTGAGATCAGGGCGCAATTGATTCAGGGTGCAGGTTGGCCAAGCTGCAAAAGCTGATTCTCCGCCAACCAGGGATTTCACTGGATGAAATCCTAATATTAGGAAGATCATATGAAGTAGCCGATGTGAGGGCTAGGGAGATGGAATCAGGCCTAGCTCTTCAACACAGGGAAGCATTAAAGAAGAACGCATGGATGCCATCCGAAAGGTAGTGGGGCGTGGTCGAGGAAAATTCTTAACGGTAGGGATGCAAAAAAGCATAGGGAAGTTGCAGTTTCCCCAGCCATCCCTTGAAGAACTTTCCTGCAAAAGGGAAAACATGACTGCAGTGCGGATGTCAGATAATTTCGCAAGGGTGTGCCAAGGAAAGGTCAAGAAGTTCGGACGAGTCAAAGTAGTGTCAGAAACAGAAGAAGAATAGGGTGCAGCAGCGATCATGAGCCAACAGATGAAATATCTTGAAGAAGAAGATGATGAGGGGGAAGTGTTCCCGGTATCATTCACGGGACACCACAATCAAAAGAGGAGACCACCAGCCATGTGTCAGGTAGCCATGGATGGCGTAACAAACACCGCACTCATTGACACAGGGGCATTGGTGAACATCTTAGATGCTGAACAGTACCTGCAACTGGCACCTCGTCCACTGTTGGAAAGGACCAAAGCCAAAATATACAACTAGTCCTATACCTCTTCAAGGAGTCATCTACGTGAAAGTGAGCCATTTTTTCCATGGACCTGAAGACGAAGTTTCACGAGACGAAGGAGAGTGACTGTTGTCTGGTAGGATATCATACAGCCGAAGATCTAGGGCTTGTGCTGTTTGCCAAACAAGTCCACCAATCTCATGTGGAAAAATGGGAGACTTTCCGCAGTTGTTTGAGGGGGTCAAAGTGAAACTACACATTGATAAAACAGTGAGGCCGGTCAAAGTGAAACTACACATTGATAAAACAGTGAGGCCGGTTGCACAGAGACATCGAAGAGTACAATTTCACTTGCGGCCACTAGTAGAGGCTGAGCTAGATCGACTCAAGAGGGAAGGCGTGATTAAGACATTGTCAGGGCCGACCCCGTGGGTTTCTCCTCTGGTAATAGTCTCAAAACCTAAGCAACCAGGGGCTATAAGACTATGTGTAGACATGCAGCTGCCAAATAAGGCAATAAAAAGGAAATACAGATCACCCCCACAATAGAAGAGATTGTAATAGACATCAATGGTGCCAAATGGTTTTCCAAAGTAGACCTCAACTCAGGATATCATTAATTGCTCTTATACTAGGACAGTCGTTACATTACCACATTTTCAACACATGTAGGGTTGAGAAGATTCAAGAGACTCGGCTTTGGGGTATCCTTCATTGCAGAAGTATTCCAGAATGCAAAACGAGAAGCACTATCAGGACTAATGGGAGTTATCAACGTCAGTGATGATGTGCTGATATCCTCAGACACCTGAGAAGAGCATAATGTCCAGTTAAGAGCCACCCTACAAAGACTTGTGGATCAAGGGTTCACAAACAATTTCAGCATTTCAACTTTGATGTCGCCTATCGACTGGGGGAAAGCAACCTTGCTGATTATCTATCCAGACATCCGCTAGCAGATGACCCAAAAACACAGAGGGGCACAGACAGAGAAGTGGAGTTTGTCACGGAGAGTGCATGCCCACGAGCAATATCTATAGAAGAGCTGGTGGAAGCAACTCAAGAAGATAACTGTCTAAGTAAGGTGAAAGAGGCGCTCAAAGTTTACCAGTGGAAAGACTTCCTGAAAGGGGTGAGTGAACTCATCGACGAAGAGCGAGAAATAAAAACGGGCTTGCGGAGATGCCGCAATGAGCTAAGTGAAAGTGTGGAAGGACTTGTATTGAAATGCCAACACCTAGTAATTCCTCGAAGCATGTGGCGACGCAGAGTGAAACTTGGTCATCAAGGGCACCAAGGGTTAGTGAAGACCAAAGCAAGGCTACAGTAGAAAGTATGGTTTCCTGGGGCTGACCCAATGGTAGAAGAGACAGTGAGAGGATGCCATGCCTGCACGATCTCAGGAGCTGAGGCAGCGGAAACTCACAGAGGAGCCATGTGACAAACCCTGGTCAAAAGTCAGCATGGACTTTGGAAGTTTTTCGGATGGTGATTGACACTGGTAGTCTCAACACTTCCACTAAGTTTCCTGCAGTTCAGATTGTCAGGTCCACAACCTTTGATTGTGTAAAGCCTGCTTTAGAAAAAATCTTCGCGATGTTGGGGCTGCCAGATCAGGTAAAAACAGACAATGGACCACAATTTCAGGGGCTGGAATTCAGATACTATCTTCATCAGCTGAACATTCGCCAAAGAAAAATTACTCCCCAGAGGACACTAAACAAAGCATTGAGAATAGGTGTGGATCAAGGGGACGACGTAGAAGTGTGTCTGCATCAATTCTTAAGGGCGTACCGACAAACACCTCATGCCACGACAGGGTGTGCCCAAAGTGAACTCCTCATCATGAGACCAGTGAGACACCTAGTGCCCATCATTTCGGAGTGGGTACCCGTGACTTTTGACCTGGGGGCAGTACAAGACAAGATGAAAACAACTTATGAGCGGGCAAGTAAAAATAGAAACGCTCAGGAATCGGAGCTGAGAGTAGAAGATGCTGTGGTCATCAAAGACCGACATCCTGGATGGAAGTTCAAAACTCCACTTAAAAGGGAAATCTGGGAAATTATTAGAGTGAAGGGAACCATGATCACGGCCAGGAAAGGGACGGTGATGGTGTCACAAAATGCATCCTGGTTCAAGAAATTTCAGAGCCTCCTGGAGTCGTGGGGTGGGGAAAGGGCGGGACAGGAGACCCGAAGATACCCGCGGCATGACCGAAGAGCAGAATGCCAATTAGGAGGAAGAATACGATGGAGGGGAGGATATCCTGCCAACGTCCTAACAGCCAGAGGAAACCACATCGAGGACACCCATACCAGCTAAGACCCAATCCCAGACCTAACCGACGGATACGGGACATTGTGTGCTAAGAAGATTTAAGTGTCAGAGAATACATTCCGCATTTTGTTTATGTTTGTGTTTGGTAAGTCACTTCTTTTCCTAAGACTATATGTCCCATTCCTCAGAGTAATTATGTGGTAATACCCCATAAAAAAGTACAGTACCAAGAGGAATAGCTGCAGTAACAGTGCAGTAACCGTGAGGCAACCCCCCTGCTCGATCTGTGAGAAGGACTCTCTTCTGAATTGACATGAAGTAGAATCGCACAGGGCAGGTTCTGTTGTCAGATAGATACAGTTTTTTCTTGCGCATTTTTACCTCTCGAAGCCAAGATTTACATGTGGAAATGCAGAATAGCGTGCGTTTAACTACGTTTCTTCTGTTTTTCTGATCTACTGAAAAATCCTTGCTCAAAGCACACTGTTTCGACTGACCTCGAAAGTAAAGGTGGGTTTAGAATGAGTCCAGCGTCACAGTACTTTTCTCTTCATTAGCATCATACAGTAGTTTACAGCTGCAGTTTCTTCAAATATTACTTGGATAGAGTAATTGGAGATAGTCGTATGATAATGGTGGTTCAGGTTCATTCACCAATACCCTTTTAGGCTGACCAAACAGTTGCCCTCTCCATAGAAGTAGAAATGCTGAGACTATTCTGAAACTTTAGAGGCCACGGGGCATATCAACAAGGGCTTTATCTCTGCTTTTTTGGCTTTAAAAGCCAAAAAAGCAGAGATAAAACTAGCGCCCTATCAACAACAGGGTGCTAACACGCAAATGTGCATGTTAGCACCCTTTTACTCTACGCTTCCCCTTGCATCTCTAATGAGATGCAAAGGGGGCGTTCCAGAGTAAAATAATAGGAGAAATGTCGCTAAGCGACATTTCTCCTATTATCAAGAATGTCGCTAACCCTGTTAGAGACAAAAAAAGCAGCGCTAACCGCGGTAAACGCTGCTTTTTTACGTCTGCTAATTTTCAGACTTAGCCATGATATCCTATGGAAGGAGGATATCATGGCTAAGTTTGCCTGTCGCTATCAACAAGGTAACGTGTGATTATCGCTGGGTTTCCAGCGATAATCTCACGTTAGCCTGTTAGCGTGTAGATTTTTATCGCTATTGAGATAAGCGTTGCTAATAGCACGCTATCTCAGCGATAAAAATTCACGCTAGCCGGCGATAATTATCCTCACGCTAAGAGCGCTGAGCGATAATTATCGCCGGTTGTTGTTGATATGCCCCCACGTTCTAAAAGTGAATTTAGGAACGTTCACAAAATTGTTGCTTCTTTAGACCACAAAAATAGTCTCGGCGAGAAGCACCTAGTCGTATTAATGTGTTAATGAATGTACGCAATTTCAGTGAGGTGCAGGAATCTTACTGATTCATTTTGTTCAGAAATGATTGCATTGCAGCTCTGAGCATTTGTCAGTGGTTGAGATGAATTCAGGTGTTCCTTTCATCTGTTTTTTGTTTGTTGCAGTACATGCCATAGGTGTAACTGGTATGAGCAGACATTGGTCCACATTGTGCTACAAGACTAACGCGGTTTCTTACTGATGAGGGCTATGTAGGCTGACACCGGACTGTGGTTGCTTGTGTTTCTTTCTGGAGAGGGCCAGGCCATGCAGTTCGGGCTTAGAGGTTCTTATTACACCTAGGCCAAGACTGATTTCCGCATGGCTCGTTTCTGTCTAGAGACATTCTGGGTGCAAAAAGAGGAACTGGAAGGCGCCCTGAAGTGCTCACCTGTGGTTGAGATTACTTCAAGCATTCCGTTCATCACTTTGTTGTTCGTTGCAATGATAAACACACATTAAAACTCATGCAACCCTAGAGTGCTCCTCTGAGTTGTGTTAGGACATTGGGAGGGAGAGTAATGCACTGTCCCAGAATATTTGCTTCAAATCCTGGACTAAAATATAGGACAGCAGCTCTGCTGGTACACAGGTGATGCAGATGGTGCACAAGGTAGAATTGCACTTAATTGATTATGGCCAGTTTGGGGCCATTAACACCACTTGGTCTCTTATGAATGCTGAAATGTGAACATTTACTTGAATTGGGAGGACTTCTCAGGCAATATTTATGGAAAGCATTGTATCAGCTCCCAATGTTTCTTCCCTAGTCTGTCTAGCATGTGACTCTCTGATGCATTTCTGTCTCGTTTGGATAAGTATAACATCTCAGTCGAAGGTTCCTGAGCAGAAGCAGGAGATGCGCTGTAAATGCTGCAAAGGATCATATCCAGGTGAAATATCTATGTAGCAATAAATGTATTACCCTTTTCACTGAAGAGCAATGCAACATCTTAGATCCAAAACTCGTGTTTTAACTAAAGTCCAAACTACCTTTTTAGATGAAGAATTTGCTAATTTTGCAGGAAAGAGTTTCCATACACGAAGATGAACAAGGAGAATACTTCATCTAGTGAGAAAGTAGCGACCAGCCAGGGCAAAATCAATCAGTCAACTGCCCTGAAGAACATTCTCTGAACTCAAAACATGCCAGGTATAAAACACATCCCCTTATCCCAAGTATTGATCCAATTCCAAAAGAACTAATCTCAGAAATAACACAAAATGAAAAAAATAAGAAATACCCAAAATAAATATAGGATTAATCCACAAAATGCTGTGAATATCGTCACATACCATCAGAGCTGTTAATGACAGGTTCCAATACTCACAACACATACCGGCAGTGCTGTTAATGGCAGGTTACAATACTCACAACCCCAATGCACGTGCATGCATTACTCACTTAGACTGAACATAATATGCTAATTTTACAGGCATTTTCTTTTGCCGCTCACCTTTTCGGCATATCCCTTCTAGGGGCATATGTTGATTACATTTCTTTACAGACGCCTGCACTCCCTCCATCCTCAAAACCTCCCCCTCATTACATTTAACCACATCACTCTCATTGCTACATGTGTTACACTTATTTTTAAGCAAATTGCACTTTTTATTGGTTTTATTCGTGAAACTCATGCTCAGCATCTTTGCTCTATTTTTTAACTTGAATCTTACCGTGTTACAGCTCTGCTATTTTCCTGCCAGTCTTCCCCGGACCACCGCAGCAATCCTGCGGTTTAAGTGGAGGGAGGGCTGGTCTCTAGATTTCTTTACTTCCTCAGGGACACTCTCGGCCGGCATCTTGGGAAGGGAAACAGCCTAGTCTTCTCCCTGAGCCCCCGCCTCCTCTCATATAAATGGAGGATGGCACCGACGTGCAGAGGCACGCTGCTGGCATGCCAAAAGCGCGCCAAAGGCAAGCCCGTCTGCGCCCATCCACGTCAGACCGTGCCTAGTGCCCATTTGCCTGGCCAGTTGTCTCCAGACCCTGAAGGTATCATTAAATACTCTTGGAAGGCCCTACTGGCGTTAAGATCCAAGTGTGAAGGCCACTTTAATATTAACCCTAACATCTGTTCCCCAACCCTTCCCTTTCCTCCCTGTATCAAACAAACCAGATGTTCCGCTCCGATTTCAGCCAATGGCTCGGTCGAATCAGGGTCACCTGATCAGCAATACAGAAAAGACTGTAATCCTACATCTGCAACTATCTTGTGTATGTTACTAAACACTAGGGTGCCGATCACGATCCGGTAAAAACCGGGTACGAACCGTCGGTCGGAGCGTATTCTCCGTCCGACTCGTACCCGGTTGTAAAACATTACAAACATGGAATTACGATTCGCACGGAAACACCATTTCCGTACGAATCGTAAAAAACACCGACCGACGAAAAAATGCATTCAAATGTGATCCGGGAATGCTGCGACGTGACGTCGGGACGCTTCCAGGCAGCGTTTCACGACCCAGGAATTACGATTCGAACCGACAGCAGTCCGGACGGCAATATTTTTACGGCACCCAAAAAGTGCCGGAAATGCAAAGTACGGCACGAAACGACCAGAGTAGGTGGCCCGGTAAGCGCCGTCCCCCCCCAGCCCCCGCATGTATGCGCCGTACCCCCCCCCAGCCCCTGCATGTACGCGCCGTACCCCCCCAGCCCCCGCATGTACGCGCCGTACCCCCCCAGCCCCCGCATGTATGCGCCGTACCCCCCCAGCCCCCGCATGTACGCGCCGTACCCCCCCAGCCCCCGCATGTACGCGCCGTACCCCCGTGTATGTACACCCGTGTACGTGTCGAACCCCCCCGTGTATGTACACCCGAGTACGTGTCGAATTGTACGTGTCGAACCCCCCGTGTATGTACACCCGTGTACGTGTCGAACTCCCCCGTGTATGTACACCCGAGTACGTGTCGAACTGTACGTGTCGAACTCCCCCGTGTATGTACACCCGTGTACGTGTCGAACCCCCCCGTGTATGTACACCCGAGTACGTGTCGAACTGTACGTGTCGAACGCCCCCGTGTATGTACACACGTGTAAGTTCCAGTCGTACCCCCACCCGTGTATGTACGGTGCGTACCCGCTGGGGGTTCGACACGTACAGTTCGACACGTACTCGGGTGTACATACACGGGGGGTACGGCGCGTACATGCGGGGTCTGGGGGGGGTACGGCGCGTACATGCGGGGGCTGGGGGGGGTACGGCGCGTACATGCGGGGGCTGGGGGGGGGTACGGCGCGTACATGCGGGGGCTGGGGGGGGTACGGTGCGTACATGCGGGGGCTGGGGGGGTACGGCGCGTACATGCGGGGGCTGGGGGGGTACGGCGCGTACATGCGGGGGCTGGGGGGGGTACGGCGCGTACATGCGGGGGCTGGGGGGGTACGGCGCGTACATGCGGGGGCTGGGGGGGGTACGGCACGTACCGGGCACCTGTTTGGACGTCTCCATGGTTGCTATGGGAGTTCGGTGCGGACGGTCTTTTAACCATACGGTTGTACATTCGGACGCCCGGGATGGATCGTGATTCCCCGGTCGGACTTCGCTTTTCACGTTTGTACGGTAAATCGTCCGAGGACGTGTCGGACACTTTTTCCGACCCGAGGACGTGTGGGGAATTGTTCCCAATGCGACTCGTATGGGCTTTTTACCATGCGAATCGTGATTGCCAGTTTGTACGGCACTTGTACGATTCGTACGGTAAAAAGACCGGATTCGAGTCGTACGGGGAATTATTTTACCGGATCGTAATCGGCACCTAGGTCTCTAGTAAAGCACCATTTGGAGTTCTCAGACTTGGTTCAAACGTGTCAAGAAGATATAGCTTTTGCTACTGAAACTTGGGCCGATTGTGGCTCCTGCCCATTAATTGTTGCAGCCACTCCACCAGGATACACCATCTATTGGCTAGACAGACAGAAAAAAAGGGGTGGGGGACTTGCTGTCTTCTTTCATTCTCATTTTAAAACTACCTTTGAGCCTTTCGTTAGCCCCAGTTTCGAGGCCATAGGATTCTCGATACAACTGCTGGATTCACAGCCGTTTGAAGGAATGCTAATCTACCGTCCTCCGGGACCAAGAAGTGGTTTAGCAGATGAACTTAGCATGACTCTTGAATCACACATCCTTATTGCTGATTTCTCTGTAATAGGCGACTTTAATTTCCATACGGAAAAGGAAATTAACGTAGATTCTTCAAAACTGATTGATGCAATGAACGCATTTTTTTCAAGCCACGCAAACATCAATTTATTACCATCCCTCCCTCTCACCTGGTCAGATCATTGGGCATTTAACGGGCAAGTAAAGACGGAGAAAGTTGCCAGTCACAGAGATACAGTCCAAAAAAACCCCAGTAGAATCTGGCAAAAGATTCAGCCGGCCGAACTGTATTATTTCGGTACCTTGGCAACCAGCTGGCAATGTGCAACAGAGTGTCGAAAACCTCTCATTATGGTTAAACTCAGCACTAGATTTTGTAGCCCCGGTTAAAAAAATAACCATAACTAAAAGGAAAGTTTCCTAGCCCTGGCATTATGAAAACCTTAGGATATCTAGCCAAGACTGCCACAGGCAATAACAAAAATGGAGAAACAAACATGATGGTGAGAAGAAAATCATCCATAAGAATAAACTAGCAGAACATAAAAAAACTTATCATAGCTGCAAAATCCACCAACTATACTGAGCAGATAAAAACAGCTCATGATGCTTATAAAACTCTCTTTCAAGTAATAAATAAACTGGTGACCCCAGTGAGCCCTGACAGGGCAATAAATAATCAACATTTCTGTGACACTTTGGGCAACGTTTTTTCTAGAAAAGCTTACCAAAATGTATAATAACTTTCACTTAAGCAAGTCTGCCGCCCAACTGGACGGCCATTCCGTAAATTATCTATCCCTGCAAGCCAGTTTCTCCTTCTTTAGGACCACATCAGAAGAACAACTTATACATTTTTAAAATATTTTTATTAACATTTTTTCTCATTATAAAACAGAAACAGTGGTCACCAGTGAGATACATAAGCATTTCCCAATAAACAGCGGCAGCATATCTAATCAGAAGCAAAGAAGGGTCAAACAATGTTGTAATGGGTCGGTGTAATGTGACGGGCCCCATCTTTCCCATCCAATCCTATACCCAACCTTGCGCTATCATTGTGAGTCAGAGAGCATGAGTCCGTAGTGTCTAAGCCAAGGTTTCCATATTTTCCAGAACTTTTTAGGGCAGCCCCGTGTTTTATACGTTGTCTTCTTCCCTAGCATATACATATCCATGCTTTTCCTCCACTCGACAAGAGATGGTCCCTCTGTGGCCCCCCATGCCTTGGCTATATCTCGTTTTGCGACCACCAACCCCAATTGTAGAAAGACCAACCCGGGTTTGGGGAGGTCAATATCTGTGGATATCCCCAGTAGGACAAACGAGGGGTTAAGCGGAACCTCCGCTCTCAGGATCTTCTCCATCTCCCCCATCAGGGTCGTCCAGTACCTTCGGATCTTGGAGCACTCCCACACTGTGTGGTAAAATGTACCTTCTGCCCCTAGACAGCGCTGGCATGTTGGTGTTTCAGCCCTCTCAATGCGGTGTGGTCGTGCTCTATCGTAATATGCCCTGTGTAAGTATTTATATTGAATGAGCCTGAGGCGTGATTTGATGGCTACCTCACGAGGACGTATCAAAGCCATCTCCCAGTCCAAATCATCCATCTCCCCCAATTCCAATTCCCATTTTATGCGCAGTTTCTGTAGTGTGTCTGGCTTATTGTTTATGATCGTCTTATACGTCCAAGAGACCGCTTTTTCAGCTATCTCTCCCATCAAGAGTCGCCCTTCTAAATGGGGAGCTTGGCAGTGACTAGGCCCTGCGACCGCCAGGCATGTTGCAACTGTAAATACTTGTAGTGCTGGGTCGAAGTCATGTTATATTCCGTCTGTAGACGAGCAAAGGTGACCAGCTCTTTGCGGTATATGATATCCTTAAGTTGTGAAATTTCCAACAGGTCCCATTTCCGAAAGCCTTTCAGCTTCCTAATTTCTGGCAGGTGATTTCCCATCCATAGCGGGGTTTCCCTAGTAACCCGTCCACCCCACTTCATCTGTCTCTCCGCTTGTTTCCATGCAGCCAGTACAATCTGCGTTGCCGTGAGCAGCTGGGTAGACCCCTCCCCGCATATATGTAATGTGTGTATGGGAGGTTAGTGAATTGCGCAAACTCCAAAGCATACGTGGGATGATCCCTCTCTATATGTCCCCATTCATTCGCTATTATTAAGTGGGCTGCCCAATAATATGCCCTGAGGTCTGGCAGGGTGATGCCACCATTGTACTGGTTACGCTGCAGTGTCGCCAATGTGATCCTTGGTGGCCTTCCGTCCCAAAGGAACGTCCGTAATACATCATCAATTCTTGTGAACACCTCCACTGGTATGAACTGATAGGTGTTTTGCAGCACGTAAAGAAATTTGGGGAGCTCTATCATTTTGTATAGAGCTGACCTGCATAGGAGGGACAGCGGCAGGGATCTCCACCTCTCCACGTCCCCGCAAAATTCTCGTAACACCCTGTACAAATTGCGATCCAGCGCCAGCTTCTTGTTCGTCGTTACATAACTACCTAAGTAGTTAACACCCTCTTGTGTGACTTGGAGCTGGCTTGGGGCTGTAACATATCCGCCACATTCGCCCGTCTGGTACAGACAGGATTTAGACCAATTAATCACATAGCCCGCCTGTGTGCCGTAGAATTCACAGCACCCCATAATACATGGGATTGTAGTGTGCGGGTTAGTCACATACAACAGTATGTCCTCCGGATATAGGGATATGCGCTCATCAGACTCTGTCACCCCGTCCCTCTAAAAACCTGTTATGTCGGGGTTTTGTCGGATTACAAACGCGAGTGGTTCCAATACCAGGGCAAAGAGCAGCGGGGATAGAGGACAGCCCAGGCGAGTGCCCCTGCCTATGGAAAATTCCCTCGATAATACCCCATTAATCCTGACTTTTGCCACGGGTCTGTCATATAAGACGGTGATCCACTGTCGGAACACCGGTCCAAAGCCAAATATCTCCCAAACGGACATGAGGAAGGGCCAATGGACTGTATCAAATGCCTTCTCAGGGTCAAGGGATAGGATGAAATGTGGGTCACGTCTCCTACTCACTACTTCTAGCCAGTTGTGTAACTGTCTCAGATTGAGCCTTGTTGACCTTTAGGGCATAAAGCCCGACTGATCTCTGTGGATAAGACTGGAGATGATCCCGGTGAGTCTGTAACAACTTATACATTTAATCCCATCAATGAAATCTGGTGCCCCACAAGACCCCTGTCCGGCCAAAATAAGGCACCATATCTCTATACAAATAGCACAAAACCTGAAACTAATTTTTAACAAAATGTTCAGTGAGGGAATTTTTCCTACACAATGGAAACGTGCCTCTGTATTGCCCTTGCTAAAGAAGGCTAGCCTAAATGCACTGGATCCGAATAACTACTGGCCCATATCAAGGCTCCCTTTCACAACCAAATTGGTGGAAAAAGTGATGAACAAATAACTTCCAGAATATATTGAGGAAAATTCCCTTTTGGACAACACACAACATAGGTTTAGAAAAAATCAAAGTACAGAATCTGCTCTGATAATAGCTATAGAAAATTACCGAGAAATGCTGAATAATAGAGGAACAGCGGCTTTGATCCTGCTGGACCTCTCGTGGCGTTCGATAGGGTTAACCATGAGATCTTGGTTGACCGTATGCAGAGCTTGGGGATAGAGGCTACAGCATTGAAGCTTCTTCAAGCATTCCAAGCTAAAAGACAAGAAAATGTGTCGCTAAGCAGATTCACATCAAGGCCATTTCTCCTGCTTTGTCGAGTTCCGCAGGGCTCGGCTCTGAGCCCAACATTATTCAGTCTTTATGTTACACCATTACCGACTCTTATTAAAAATTCAGGGTTCTCCCTGATGTCTTATGCTGACGATACTCAAATCAGGTATCATTAACAAAAGTCGAAGTGAAGACAAGTTTGGACTTTAGGGCATGTATGAGTAATGTGAGTAATTGGATGTATAAAAACTGTCTAAAATTGAATGCCACAAAGACTGAGGTAATCATTTTCGGCAACAATCGCTCATTTGGATGACGGCCTAGTGGTCACCCGAGCTGGCCCACTTCCCGAACCTACCAATAAAGTGAAGAATGTTGGTTTTCTCATAGATAATTAGATGAAGCTTAAAGAGCAGGTGAACAGTGTCACTTCTGAATCATTCTGCTCCCTGAGAATGATAAAAAGATTGATAAATTCCTACCTCATGATCTCCTTAAAACATTGATCATTGCTCTGGTACTCTCTAGGATTGACTACTGCAACAGTCTCTAGCTCAATCTTGCAGGAGGACCCATGAAGAAGCTCCAGACTCTGAAGAATACAGCTGCACGCTTTCTTTTCAAAATACCTAAACATGAATCTGCTAAAGAAGCCATCAGGAAACTTCATTGGCTACCAGTCAGAATAGAGTGTAAGTTCAAGGGCCTCTGTTGGGCCAGCAAATCACTATATGGACTGGGAACAGGTCATTTTAAGGACAAGCTCACATGGTATGTCCCAGGGAGGACTCTCCATTAAGGGTCTGGTAAAAACCTGACTGTTTCCTATTTTAGGAAGACCACCTGGGAGGAAAGAGCTTTTTTAGGACCACCACGATGCTCTGGAATAATCTTACACTGACACTAAAAACCACCTCCTCCTTACTGGTCTTTGGAAAATATTTGCAGTCCTGGATTTTTTTCAAGACTAAGAGGCAGCTGATTCCTTGCAATAGAGCTTTCCTGCGAACAGATATACCTACATCTGTTTTCTATAGCGCCGAGACACCCTCGGGCATGAGTTTTGTGCTTTATAAATTACATTCAAATTACATTCCTTTCCATCTTCTAAAACCACAGTCAATTTTCTAGCAACCACTATCTTTCTTGGTATTTACCATTTCAAAGTACTCTTCTTTACTACACCCAACCGTCTGGCACACACTCAGTCCTCAGCCTTCAATCCAGTGTTTTTCTATCCCGTGTCCTCCTCCATACTTCCTTTGTTTTTCTCAAGCAAATGTCACATCTTAGCCACCTCCAATGTTTTTCCTTCGCACATCCAATTGCGTACTGCTTTGAAGCATGGCACACGACCCATTAGCAATTGAAAAGGTGACACCTAGGTGGTGGAATGTGGCATGGTTCTATTGCTTCACACCAATTTGTTTGATCTCACTCTTCAAATTAAGACAAATTGTAACTGCCAACTGTACATGCCCCAATGCCCTATTGAGCCTTACCACAATACCATTTTCTCGGAGGTGTCCTATTGCAGTTTTCCTATGTCTCACTCCATTCAACATACGGTATTCTTCAAATTCACCAAATACGAACTGAGGGCCGTTATCAGTTACCACTTTCTATGGAGACCATTTAAAAAAATAGTCCATAAGCACTATGGCCTACTTTCTTCCGTTTCCTTCCAATTCAAATGGACTACATATGTCCCTTGCCTGGAAGAGGAATTACAGGACTTTCCCTACACACATGACTTTTGTCACTGTAGGTACACTCCAAAAAACCTGTCACAAATCTCTTGACATCTTGACCCACACCCAGCCACCAACAATTCTGCCTTACCTTCCTTTTCATGGAGGACATCCACAGTGCCCCTCATGCAATGTCACCATCAATCTCTGCCTCAAGGATCTTGGCACCAACAATCTGTCACCTCGCCTGACAATACCATCCTGGAACGATAACTCAGACCAATCAAGCTTATAATTGGACAATGCAGGATCCAGATCCTGCTTCCAAGTTCTATAGTGCAATAGAAAGACCACGTTTTTCTGAATCTCTTCATCTAGTTCTATGGCTGGTTTCCATTCATCCTCAGTGATGACTTTTTGACTAGAACTCTCACATCAGCTACCACCCAATTTGCTTCCTCATTGGATATTGGCAACTGGGCCAGACAGTCGGCATTACAATTGTTCATGCCAGGAACATAGCAAACATTGAATACAAATTCCTGCAACCTATACATTCATTTAGCGATTTGGGACCTAGCCCTAGCCGCACCCTTTGCGGTAAAAAAATACGCCAATGGCTTATAGTCCGTTTGGAGTTTAAATTCTGGTCCCCACACATAGTTCTGAAAGTGTTGAACTCCCCACCAGCAAGCTAGAACTTCCTTTTCTATGGTGGAGTAATTCTTTTCCCCATCCCAAAGTGTAAGGGAAGCAAATGCCACAACCCTCTCTTGTCCCTTCTCTACTTGCATCAGGACAGCACCTAGCATCGGTGCATATAATGCTATGATTTTTAGAGTCAAAAGGTTTCAACTTCACAGCTTGTACAATACAATTCTTTATGTCATCAACTGAATAATGTATTCAAGTGTCCAATCGTAGCTTGCCCCTTTCTTCATCAGTTTTCTTATAGGTTGCCCCCTGTTGGCAAATGATCTGAAAACTTTGCGTAGTAGTCTGCCAAGCTAAGGAGCGACCTAAACTGATCCTTGCCTTGTGGCCACTGCACTCTTTCAATTGCCTCCAACAATTTCATCTTCGCTCTAATACCCTCACCTGAAATCATGTGGCCTAGATGCTCCACTTCCAGTAAAGCAAATCTGCACTTCTCTCTCTCTACAGTGAATACTGCCTTTTCCAAAATTTCCAAAACCTCACACAACTGCCTTTCATGATCCTCTTTGTCTATCCCCCACACCAGCACATCATCCTGAAAGTACATTACATTGCCTAGACCCCCTAGCAACCATTGCATTAAGCATTGAAAAATGGCTGATGTTGACGCGAATCCAAATGGCATATGCACAATCCTGAATGCTCCCTCCGGGGTCTCAAATGAGGTGAGGTGTTTGGACTGAGGTTGTAGCAATATTTGATGATACGCATTGAACAAATCTATAGTGGAATAATATTGTCCACACCTCATACTTGTCAACATTTCATTTATATTAGGAAAGGGATGTCATTCTATTCAGATGTTCTTGTTCAAATCTCTAAGGTCTATGCACATCTTGATCATACCATTAGATTTCTGAGCTATCACTATAGGGCTCAACCATTCCGATGACTTGATTGGCTTTATCACATTCATTTTCTGCAATATTTCCAATTCTTCCTTTAACAAACCCCACAAAGCAAATGGCACACTCAGTACATTATGCACTACTGGTACTGCAGTTTCCTTCAGGACAATTTTGAAAATGTATAAATAGGTTGGGAAACTTCCGCACCCATTGCAAGGTTTCACTGTGCACCAATGCTACAACGTGCTCAGTTCTGTTGGGATCTAGTGTTGCTCCCATTGCCCTTCATTTCCTCCAACCCAATAATGTCCTGCCTCTATCCACTACATAAATACGTACCACTGCTGTCCTACCATTGAAGGATACTTCTGCTGGAAAACATCGTAGGTTACTTTGTCCCACAATATCCCTCTTGCGCTACTTTTTTTTCCAAATACTCCTTACCCAACTTCTCCCATGTGTCCCTGTCTATCAGTGCATAAGGCAAACAACAGTCAGCCCACATTGCAAAAGATTTTCCTCAAATCTTCACTTCACATTTAGTTGGGCGATATGGTTTCACCACTACATTCATACTAGCAATGAGTGCATTCTCCACATTCTCATCAGTATTATGGGCTTCATCCCTATCACACACAACCAATACCTCTACTTCGTCAATGAACTCCACTTCCCCCATCCTGTTATCACATGACAAGCATTGTTCCCGCAGCATATTCACACTCTTGTGGCTATCAGCTCTGCACCTCTAGAAAAGTGCTCAACTTTTTTGTATTTGAAACACTTCAATTTAACAGCAGGACAACTGTTGGAGGCCGCAATGTGCTGACACTCCTGCACCTATAACATGTTTTTTTCAGGATTGGGCGAAACTCCTGGCTTAGATTTATCTCTTACTCTGGATTGGGCTAAACCTGTTTTTTGTAGTACTTTTAATTCTACGCATCCCTCCCTTACTTTTCAATTCTTCAGCATAACATGACGTGTTCTCAATACGTTTAGAAATGGATATGGACTTCACTAATATGGGTTCCTTCATACTCAACAGTTTTTCCTGAAATTCAGATTTGAGGTTTGGTTAATTAGCTGATCTCTAATGATCTCTTCTTGCAGATCTTTAAATCTGCATGTTGCTGGCAAAGTTCTCAATTCGGCAACATATTGATCTACAGACTCTCCAGCCAATGGCGCTCCAGAAAACAAATTATCTCTTTCTACCACCACACTCACCTTCCTTCTAAAGATTTCTTCTAACTCTTTCATCACCACTATATACTAATCATCCATTACTTCATCCATATCTGAGTCACTGTTATCATTCCCAGACAGATCATTACACACCGGTAACATTTAAAGCAATTTTCTGCCTTCCACCCCTAATAGTCTCTAAGTTAAGCTAACTTTCTTTTTGCCACATAGACATCTCCACCAACAGCTTCCAAATATGTCTCAAAAGCTTCTCACCAGTCTTCCCAAGGCATGATGGGATCACCTAGAGTGGCAAGAAATGTGAGCGGAGGTGAAATGGACTGAATGATAACGTCTTAGCATAGTGCAATACACACTATGCACGTAAAGAAGTAACACTTGAATGATTGACCAAAAACACCCAACGCAGGTTACAGTTTGAGAAGAACGGATGCAAAAGAAAAGTAGTCACCAGTGTCTGCTTGTAATTTCAACAACGTTGACTAATTAGCTTGAAGTTATTTTCATCCAATACTGCAAGGGGCTGCACCAATCATCTCCAGTGTTGCAGTTATTTGTTTCCATACAGTTTCAGCCAATATGTTTTAAGCTACTTTCGTCCAATCCTGCTACTCAAAGGGAAACCGATGCGTAAAAGCATTACAGCCACACCCAATAAGATCTCCTAGCCCTCGAGAGAATTCCACTGCTGACAGAACAAGAATAATTATGGTGCAACTTTGTTCAATACACATGCTTCGAGCACAGCGTTTCACAATCCTTAAGCTATTTCCTAAATAATAGTACGTAGACAGCTCGCTGCTTTCCTTCAAAGTCCTTTGTTTATTCACTAATCAATAGCGCTGAAAGCCCATTGTACACTGCTCTCCTCGCGTTGAAGATCCCCAAACGTTGGGAGAGAGGATGTGCCATAATGGCCAGAGCAGTCTACTTTGGAGATGGGGAACCAGGTTCGAATCTCGGCATTGGCTCAATATTCTGTGATTCTGGGCAAGTCACTTGATCTCCCGGTTCCTCCCAAAAATGAATGTGTCCTTGTGTAATGTAACTGGTGCTTCTGTAAAACAATCCAATACCTTCGGGTCAACTTTGCGCAATCTGAAAACGGCAACAAACAAAAAAATCCGCTGTGTGTAAGCCTAAATGCGATTCCAGCTGAGCACATCATTCAGAATTGCTCCAGTGTCTGATCTCCACGTTAGAAGTCATGTGCGTTCAGATTAACGCCCCAGCTCTGACTGCATGCAGGCTTCAGTTGAGCACAATGCGCGTGCGCTATGACCAATGTGCTCCTTCGTTGGGCGAGCGACTCAAGGTTAATACAATAATTTGCCTAAACTGTAAACTAGTACCAGTACGCAGGTTTTGCACAGCCAGTAAACATCCATCATGCAAGCAAAAAGTCTTGTTACACCAGCAAACCACTGTAAACCGGGACTCACATTTTCGAATGCAGCTGCTCCTTCCCTTCTCAAGTAGGCTTGCAACATCCCATCCTCATCGCCACTCTGAAAAGAGGTTTCATCCATAAAGATGAACCAGGCAAATGCTTTATTTATCTAGTGGGAAAATAGCGACCAGTCAGGGCAAAAATAGTTAGCCAACAGTACTGAAGATAATATGCAGGGATGCGCCAATTATTGTAAATCTGCCCCCAAAAAGCTTTGCTCTCTGCTCTCCATCATAGCAGAGAACCATCATTGGACTAGTAGGCTCTCTGAGAGCCCTGCCAGTGGAGCCTGGACTTCCTTTATGATGTAGCAACTTTTGTGTCCCACTGTTGTACATCACAGCAGTTGAATAACAGATTACCTAACAATATAATTTGAGGGTTAATGAAGTAGCAAGCGTTGCAACGTTTTATTCACTCTTGATTCTTTTAAGTGTTTATTGTATTGTCTGGATTCTGCAATGTTTTTCTTTTTTTACTGTGGACTTACACTTAGGTTGTTCATAAAGTACTAATTTTAATTAAGTGATAACTCTGGCTGGACATTCCATCTTTAATGAAACAGCAGCAAGTATGAAACATGCTGTGTTACACTCTACATAGTCTCAACTTTTACACTACCTCCTATAAAGTAGACCTTGACTCTTGCCTTGTGACGTCGAGCAGGTTTTGGAGGCAATTTCTGGCTTCTGATCAAGTGCCCATCGCCCACCCTTGACATGACCATGTGGTCCCCACAATGTCACTCCTCGGGGATAAGGCCAGACGGCATAACAGCAGGGCATCTGACGTCATTGTAAAGAGATATGTCCATGTGAGATGAGTTAGGCTTTTCAGGGGGAATAATTTGAAATGTTGAATTGAAAAGTGAAGTTCACGCATAATAATCGGATATTTGTCAATTAAAATTCCTGAAGTAGTAATTGACACTATCGACCTTTTTCCTTTGTGTTCATAAATTAGAATGTTCGACAATTAATCCAGTGGTGTATCCCAGAAAGCAACGTGCTGCTGTATATACGAAGCAAAACCAAAGGGAATGATGGACGGAGTGTTGAACATTGCAAGCACTCACCCCCAGTCAACTGATCTGGGTTTAATCCATCACCGTTCTTTAGCCCACTCTGCCACCCCAGTTCAGACATGGCCATATGCAAATCAGTCTGACCCTGTGCCTCATGGGAACAGTCCAGCCCGAACTGCCAAGCCATGTCTTCCCTGGACCGGAAACAAGCTTCCTAGGACCGGTTTCTGGCATTTCAGCCGTCTTTAGCCAGGCTTGCTTGAATCCAGTGGCAAAGTGAGCAAGGGACTCACGTCTGAGCATACCCTGCCAACTTATGGCGAACAAAGCAAAAACCAAAGGAAATGATGGACGGAGTGTTGAACATTGCAAGCACTCACCCCCAGTCAACTGATCTGGGTTTAATCCATCACCGTTCTTTAGCCCACTCTGCCACCCCAGTTCAGACATGGCCATATGCAAATCAGTCTGACCCTGTGCCTCATGGGAACAGTCCAACCCAAACTGCCAAGCCATGTCTTCCCTGGACCGGAAACAAGCATCCTGGGACCTTTTTCTTGCTAATCAGCCATCATCAGCCAGGCTAGCAAGCACTCATCCCCAGTCAACTGATCTGGGTTTAATCCATCATCATTCTTTAGCTCACTCCGCCACCCCAGTATATACGAAAGCAAAAGCAGAAATGCTACATGACGGCACAGATTAAAGTAAAGGATTTTATAAAGTAAATTATTTTCCAGGTCCTCAAATGCCGAGTCAGTTTCTTATGAAACATCATGAATGCCAAATAGCGTCCCCTGCACAGACCAACTAGTTGAATGAGTGACACTCGACAGTCTGTTATTACTGCAAACAGAGGCACCTGAAGCATTGATTCCCCCTCCCTTGGTTCTTCATGCTCTCTTTGTGCTTCATCTTTTATAGGGTAAGAGTTCTCATGAACAGAATTCATCAGTCATCTTGGTATATTGCGACCTGTAGGATGGCCTGATGTCCTCCTGACTGTCATATAGCTGTAGCGGTGTTTCCCATAGTTCCAATTGCGGTGTGTGTTAATTTCTCTGAGGGACTTTAAAATGGATGCTTCCTATTTATTCAATAAAGCACACTCTGAGGAGTTGATTGGCAGGTCTTCCTGGTTTGTATTGAGATAAACCTAAGTCAAGGGGTGAGACAGCAGGACAACTCAGGTTAGTGCCTGTTTTTACTGTCAGGTTCGCCTGCTGTTCATTGTTTGCACTGGGCAAGGCGGATTCAGCTTGTAATAATTCCATTTATAGGCGTCGATTCACTACAGCATACGATAACTCAGATGGTGAGAGCTCTAAAAGACGTCAGCCCGATCACCAAACATTTTTGACCAGCACTAAAGAAGTAGTCCTTGGAGCACGTTTACCACTGTATTAAGAATAGAGGATTCTGAAGGTGGTTTTGTGCGGCAAGAATGTTTGTGCATTTTGTTGGTAATGTGATGTGTTCTGTTGTTTTCTGTGTTGCTGTCTTTTTCTGTTGCGTCAATGCAATGTGATTTTGTTTTATTGTACTGTAATTTTGTGTTCTGTTCTGTTTTGTTGTGCCATGTTAGGTTTCAATTATGGTGTACGATAGTTTGCGGTAATCATTGTGTTATGTTCAGTTGTTCACCTTAGATAAGTCAACAAGTGCTGTTATATGTTCCGCCAAAATCATCATGTCTTGAAAGTTCCTGTGAACAGCAGCCATTTACCTCTTTCTAAGGTGGTGAAATAGCACTACTCCATATCTTCTACCACTTAAGGCACTAAACTATGGCAGCCACCAGTCCTCACTTTATGTGACATGGTCCATGTAGTTTATACAGAAGTCCATGGTGTTGTCTACACAATGACTGCATAAAGGTGTTTACGTTCATTTAGTTATGTGTAGAAGCTACTTTTTGTGCTCTCCTCCTCTTTGCAGCAGTAAGGTTCATGCAGCGCCTTTAAAGGAACTGGTAGAGGTTTATGGTATTGACTCCTTGAAGCACATATAAGCTGTGCGAACTGCTTCTGTTTCTGGTGCATTGACTTCACAGTATGCTTGGCATCTTAGCTGGGTCTCCCCTCTTTCTTTTTTCAAATGACAAAAATTCGGGGGGAAAACCTGGCATTAATGCAGATGGTATGAGCATTTAGAATCAAATTAAGCACCAGGCATAGGCAAAGGCAATAGGTCTAACCTTGGCAAGTTATATTTTCTATTGTGATATTTGCTACAAATATTGTTTTAAAATACACACTGACACCTAAATATGGCCCTCACATGTTTAAATATGGCTTCACATGCTTGAATATGGCCATCACATGCTTGCAAAAAACAATAATTTAGGAAAAAACCCACTGCTGTGACCGTTTTATCATTGATGTTTTTTAATATCAAGCTTTTAGTTGCTCCAAGCTTTTTATTACTTTTACTTGTCAAGAGAACAAGAGCAAATCAACACATAGCCAAACACTCAAATCATAGGCAGCTAATATGCTAGAAAGTCACTAAAAGACATCATAACAAAAAATTGAAAAAGAAGACAGAGAATAAATCACTATCTAACTTGGCCCAGAGTGCAGGTAAAATAAACAGCAGGTACATACCATAAACAATACAGTTAGGAACAATACAATTTGAACCTGCTTTGTCACCGAAGAGAAAGGAACTTTTTTTAGGTGGATGTGAAAAATGTGCACATGTTTTCTGAAGGAAGTCAATGCATAAAGTGGCCGGACTCATTGCTCTATGCTGTATGTGGCAGCGGGCTGAAGCAAAATGTGAACAACAATTTGAAAGACAAATGGATGAAGCTGGCTGACCAAAAGCCCCAATTTGAATATATCTTGTATATGAATTTGTTTGATAAACAATAGTCTGGAGAGACAGCTGCTGCTGACTTATAGGCCAGATCTAAAAAAAGAAGATAAATTGCTGAGGATAAATAAATACAGGATGATACTATAGGAGTAAGTCATGACAGATAACCATACATAAAATGCCCCAAAAAATCCATGATGCATTATCCACATTAAATATGGAGACACATGCACACTGCGTGAATTACTCCTTTTTCTGACCCATTGGGTCTTCAGTACGTATGTATGATTTCTTGTTGAGTTGACTCTTTTCTCAAGATGAAACAAAGGTCGGTTAGCTTTGCATCAATTAGGTGCAACCCTAGCCCTGATGAGGTCTTTTGGGTTGGGTTTATGACTGATTCGCACATGGTTTGTGCCTCTCTGTGGGGGCACAGAGAGTAAAATGAGGAGTGACTGGAATACAGACCAGAGTAGCTGACAGTAAGTCAAGCATTTCATTGATTATTTTTTCTCAGTGAAATGCTCCAAATGCGGCATCTCTGCTCTGACACGGTCCCAAGCATGTTTGTGTACCTATACAGAGGGGACACTGCAAACTGCTCTGACTGGACTATCGCTCTAAGGAGTGGGCAAGACGGATGTAAACATGGTTGGTCCCCTTGTGCTATGGCGCAGAGAGCAAAAGAGCAGTGTACCGTAATGCAGGCAGAGAAATTACCAGTGGCTGAGATTAATTGAAGCATATCCACTATCTTAATTTTGGATTTTTTAGTTTGAGTTTTTGCAACTTTTTAGGTCTTGCCTGACCCAGCGCATGCGCAGGGCTGGCGAGACTTATTGAGAGGGCTCCAAAAAGTGCTACCAGGCCATAGAGCTACAGTGCATGTGTGCGGGCGCGCGCGCCGCGCTCGACCGCGATTACTTTCACTTTTGCAGCAGCACGGCCGCTTTGATGTTTGATCGCGATCACTTTCACTTTCGCGGCCGCACGGCCGCTTGGCATAGCCAATAGGTCTCGCTTTTGGGACCTTATAAGTATTTAGTTATGCAACTGTTGCATGGCTAAACACTTATAAGGTCCCAAAGGCGAGACCTATTGGCTATGCCAATGCTTGTTCGATTTTGGCATGCATTTTAAATGCACTTCCCTTGATCGCTGGTTTGGTGTAGAGGGTATGGTTGGCAGAGAATGATGTAGAACATTGCCAAAAGCGCTTTTCATTACATTTGAAAGATGACATATTCCATTCTGTCTGAAACATTATCAATGTACTTCAGAGTACCGGAGAACCTGGGGAAGACTTCACTTGGGAGGTCAGAGTGACAGAAGTCTTTGAATTTTCATAATAATGGCTTCACTGTCCAGTGAATTTCAAACTCTTTGGCTCTGGAGGTTCACAGTTTATTTCAGTATTTTTTTCTGAAATTTTTTTCATACCTACTAATAGTGATTAATCATGGTGGGCTGTTTAGCATGCTATACTAGCAATATGTTCGTTTTGGGTTAAAAAGTCTATAGTGTGGTGTAGTTTGGTATACCTTTTGATATTCAGATGATTTCTTAACTGTATATTTTACAGTGTGGCCTCTTAGCCTTTTCACACCCTTGATATTTGATCTAGTTGTGTGCACACATGATGCACTTTGTTCACAGTCCGTGGTTAAGAATTGCGTTGTCCACTGTGCTTGGATGGTGGGCAACAATGCTTTGGTACATCTTTAACAAGTTAATAAGTAAAGACTGTAACACTGAAGATGGTCGAACAAATCACACACTGCAGAAGGACACATAAACGCAGAGGCAAATGTACTCTCCTAGAAGTTATAAACCACACTAACCCCAGCGGCTAACTGGATGAGGAAACTAGAGGCACAGGGCACTAGGAGCACCCCAGCCTCCAACACAAATTGCTTAACACAAGTGGGGCTGCTCCCAGGGAAATAACCATAAGGTGCTTAAAATCAAATTGTGAGTGTTGACATCTCACAAAAAGTGAAGGACTGGCCTCACAAACCACCTGGTGTCATACTTCATCATCGGCAGTCCTCTCCCTCTAAAAACTCGGTTTGATAGAGGGCGGGCATACACCCGACGACAGGGATGCACTTCTAAACTAAGTGGGGGCCCGTGAGGAGTGATAGTGATTTAAAAACCATTACAGTTGTCAAATTAACTTTAATGAAATGGGCAACTGTATGGTATGGTGACGTGGAGAAATTTATTGTGCGCTCACAGTAGTGAATAGGGTCAACATGTTTCCTCCTGGTGTCCCAAAGGGGTACGAGGCATTCATCAGGACCTGTATTAAGCAGGCTCCGTCCTTACCAACCTCGTGAAAGGGAGATACCACTGGGTGGGGTGACCTTTGTCACTCTCCACTTCAAAGGGCTCACAATCAGCTTGTAGGAAAAAAGGAGGAAAAGCACAGGAGCGCCATAAGAAATTGGCTAGGTCACTTACAAAGGACTCATTTGAAACCACAGGAAATAACAAGTGTGGCTATATGTGTACGACAAGTGTCAATCATCTGTGTACACACAACAATAAAAATGAGAGGTATTATCTCTCATACCTTACCCAAGAGCCTAAACCTACGAGCTCCATGGGAGGACGAATGAAGGGAAGGCCCCTTCAGTCAGACTCTGGAGGGTTAAAACTCAGAAGGGTAGCCATGGTAAAATACATATAGAAAAAACAAGGTCTAAATATTTAGAGCATGCATGTATACACTCTCACCACACACTCCCCATGCACTCTCTTACTGCATCAAGGTGCGCCTTCCACCGTAGCACCTAGCTGTGTCCGTCTCCCCTCCCTGTCGGTAACTGAATCGAGAGATGGCGAGGTCTATATCATGTTCCCAATTGAACAAGTCGTGGGAAAGGCCCCGTGATTGATTTCAATTGCCTTCAGGATCGTAGCATCCGGTGTCCCTTTGTGCGCCAATGGGGGAATATGCCTGACCGCCTGGCTTGCTCGTAATGGTAAAAGTCGTCTCCTTCAATCGCCGAGTTCCGGTGTCTACAGGCTGATTGTGAGCCCTTTGAAGTGGAGAGTGACAAAGGTCACCCCACTCAGTGGTATCTCCCTATCACGAGGTTGCTAAGGATGGAGCCCGCTTACTACAGGTCCTGATGAATAAAACCATTACACCGAGCAACATTTTTAGCAGCACATCAATATTCTGATACAAAGAAAATGAAAAATCCCTAATAGAATTTTAAAACTGTTAGTCCTAGCTCTAAATCTATTGGACAATTAATAAGAGCTCTGTTAAAATTGAAAAAACCATATCATAGTAAAAAACCATGTGTAATAACGCTCATTTCTTTACAAGCTTTTTGTAGTATTTCAGTAATTCTACAAATCTGTTTGGGTTTCCACAGGATTTCGACCAGGCAAATTGACTTCCTCCTGGATGATGGCACAACTCATTAAAAAGGAAGACATAGCACTGAATATTACTGGTATAGAACCTATATATTACACACTATATTAAGACATGCTACGGCATCAGGTAGTAGTTTACCTGAATTGAAGGGTGCTTCATTCTTCCACTGTGTGTTTCTTTAGTAGCCACTGTATGAGCTTGCAATGCAGAGCAAACCCAAGGTGTCACGAAAAAACAGCTGAATTGTCACTGGCATTCTTCAAGCATAAAAACAAGTTATATATTTACATGTTTTTTCATTTATGAGTTTACAAAGTGTAGCATGCTTCCTTATATCTGCTTCAGTCTGCATTTCTAACCAGCAGATAGTGACAGATTTCAGAGAGGATTCTAGGGGTGCCCAGATGTGGAGAGATTAACCTATGGACCAGTCTTCATGTGACATCTTATTTGCCTAAAGTATGCTATTGTGGCTCATACTGAAGAAGGGTGGAGTAGCAATAGTACTAAAACCAATGAACACCAAAAGGTTCTCAGAGTTGAATAGTTTTCAATTATATCCTCAACAGTTGTCTACTGTGTTCTGGCCTCCGTGAGCAATCTTTGTGGTTCTAGAGGATGTGGCTATATTCTTAGGGTTATTCCTCCATGTTTGCTTGTTCTTCTTATGGAGCCAGAGGGAACTGATTACAGCTTATGCTCAAGGTAGGGAGTGTGCAGGTTTCTTGGGTGTGTGCCCCAGAAGCTCTTCTGCTGTTGACACAAGGCACCCTTTATTCCACTGTTAATGGAGGAAAATAGGCTCTTTATCTGAACCCGTTGTCCAATAATATCCTGAAAGATTGTTTATTAGTTAATTGTAAATGCATCTGTTTAGGTAAAGTCCAAAACCTCAAGTTCCAATTAGTATAGATAAGTGAAATGCAAACAAATTACATATAGAAAGAGACTAGTATTATTCCCTTCTATTCCAAACTAATTCTATGGTTTCTTGATTTAGGTTTGTCAAACCAAAATCCTTAGAATTATTCTTACATCAACTTCAAGAAAAAATCAATAAGAAAATTCATATAAGATTGGGTATTTGTTCACGGCACACTTCGAATGATCAATATAAATTAATGCTTAGCTGATTCATATTTCTGAACACACAGCCAACATGTGTTTCACCCTATGGTGGCATATTAGCCTAGGGCTTTTTCAAGGTTGATGCAACAAATAATATCGATTTTACATATTTGAAGGGCAAAATAACAAAGTCACAACATTATGCACAACATGTAAGAAAACCAGAAAGGAAATGTATAAATGAGAAGTAAAAATAAAAGAATGTAAATGAAGGAAACAATAAAAATATATTAAATACATAAATAAAAACCAGTAAGAAAAAATAAAAGAACATAAATTAATAATAAAGAACAATTTAATGGAGAGTCCTAGGTGATACATGCCTGATGTAACACTCCGTGAGACAAAAACGGGTAACTAGGAATTCTATGTGTGTGAAACAGGCTTGTGGATGTAGAAAACCACAACCATAGGGATACAGGGTGAAAGGGATATGACTAGGAATTAGCTGTGATCAGCCTAAGTTAAAGATCTTTTGAAAGGAATCGATAATTACATTTGTGGGGATTCCATGCCTGATCCCAGTGTCCCAAACTCTACAAATATAAGAATAAATGATGCCAAATTTGCATTCTGTTTTAAGAGCACACACCTTTTAGAAGATACCAGTTCACAAGTCAGTGAGCACGCTAGTTCAAGAACCATGATTCCAAAGTATCAAGGTGCCCTTTCAAGAAATATATATCTTTGTTTACATAAAACAGGATCCACGGTCCCATTTTACAGAAAAACCTCAGTGAAACTGTAAATATCCACTTACAATTTATCAAAAGTTTGAATAACGCAAACATTTGTCAATAGTGCTGTGACCTAGAGATACTATGCACTAACAGTTTGGTTCTGTCGAGCAAGGCAGAATTACTTTGAATCTTTTACTTTGTCCTGACCACTAGGAAAACCAATCAATGACATATAGTCCACAATGAATACCAAACAGACACAAAAACACACTGAGACTGATGCTATAGACTCAAAAAAGTGAATGATATATTAACAGTCATATATCGTATAGTATGCCACATATACAAATATATAAAGGTGCAAGACAGTTCAACACCATATATCATTACATACATAAATAATTACCGTATAGTCAACATAAACGAAAGTTTAACATTTACAATACACATAGAAGAGAAAATCAAATTTTCACTTGGCATCTGTTAAAATTTAGCATATGAATTAACACATATAGCCCTATTATTGAGCACCGATATGTGAAGTACTAGTATGGAATGTCTGATCTGTACGTCAACGTTTTGCCCCCTATTCAAAGAGTGTAAGTGAAAAACATCTCCATGGGTCTTCTTCAGGACTATGGATATATTTGAAGATAGCCATATGGTAAAAAAGTGGGGGATTCCATATAGAGTACCAAAATTATATCAACCAGGTGAAATAGGAGAGTTATTCATACACCTCTCACCTGTATAAAGGCATTGTGATTTCTAAAGGTGGTGGATGGCTCATAAAAGAAACGGTAACGCCTCCATTGGTACGTGTGTAATTAACCATTTGGAGGCTCCATTTAAACAGGATTGGAGGACCCACAATTCCCGTATCGGACCGCCGGTGAGTGTTACACTTTATTTGTTGCTCCGATTGAAAGTCACGAACAGTGCCAGCCCCGAGGGATTTGTTTTATTCTAAATGTGCATACCTCCCTGATTCTTGTTTGCACCTGTGTCCATTTCTGGCAAACTTCATGTCTTCGGTCATGGAACGAGAGGAGGCAGCTGCTGATATTTTCAAAAAGGGAACTGGACAAGGTAAGAGTGGGCCTAAATAACCCCACACCTCTGCTAATCCTCCAAGCAACTTGAAAATCCTGTACCTAACCCTAGAGAAAACGTTTGAGAAAGAGATTCGAAAATGGTGGCAGGCAACTTCTTTAGAGAAATATCTAGATGTTGAACTCCGCATCTTCACAGTTCCATCATATGAGAATCCTGATCCAGAATTGTTGAAAGACTGGTCAGACTACACCACAGAATCAGCAAAGGGCATGGTCAGAATTCTTATTAAATATGCCTGGAGTGACCGGGCAAAGCTCTTGGAGGAGATCAAGAATTTAGAAGAAATGTTCAATAAGGGTAAAGACACCAATCAAAGTGAGTAACTTAAAGCTATAATGATGAAAAGACTCAAGGACTATGAAAGTGACATACAATGGCGAAAGCAATCTAAATTCCAATGCGATAAACAGGATTATGCCTCGGGCCGGATTCTGACCTTTGCCCGAAACTACGACATACCAAGAAAGAAATTAAGTCAACAGAGAAATGGGGCACCCAGTAACAGAGAAACCTCGGAGTCAGAGGTAGAAACATCAGAGGGGGAACAAACAACAACCACTTAAGATGAGGACAGGAACACCGAGCCCACTTATTTTCAGGAATACAGACTGATCAGAGAAAATCGCCAAAGACCGGCACCAAAACACACACCCCGGAACAAAAAAGAAACGAAAAACAAGAAGGGGGAAGAAAGGAAGGAGGGGAAATGCCATCACCCAGAGTCACACGCAGCAAGGGAAAATGTGGCAGATGGCAATACAAAACACAATCATCAGTCTGTAGGACAGAATATTAGGAGAGGATGAGACACGAGTATTACAACTGGGGCTAACATTCTGTCCCACTGCAGAATTTGACTACGTCGAGACCAGAATTGATTTGTTTAAATATATCAGAATATTGAAGTTACAGAAAATCCATCTGTTACATCCAAGAAGAACAACCAATGAAGGAACAGATGCACCAGATGAGATGGATTTCCTCATTGGCAATGACCTTGAAACCCTAATGACTCTACAATCTTTGGAAGCATCAGAAAACATCATCAGTGCTGACTACCCATCGAATACTGACATCTGCCTGGCACAAGCTGAAATTACACAGATTAGTGGCAAAAGTAGACTCAAAAGAAAATCTAGAACTATTCCACAAACAACAAATGATAGCATTGATGTTTTCAACGATGCTGTCTTTTCGGATCTTAAGAGCTTGGAGAAAAAAACCAAAACTAAAAAACTTTTCAACATCTCTTTAAAACAATGGCAAGCGATCCAAGCACTCAAAAAGGATTATTCCACAGTGATCAAACCCTCGGACAAGAGGGGCAATATTGCCCTGTTCACAAGGTAACATTGCCACGCAGAGGCAATGAGACAACTAGAGGACAAGGAATGTTATTTACCAACTAATGGAACAGATTATGCAAATTGCATAAAAACTTTCCATCAACATCTTATAACTTGGAGAGAGGAAGGGATGTTAGACACATATGACCCTGTACTTCCAACGTTTTACCACCTCCCTAAGGTGCACAAAAACATTAACAGACCACCAGGAAGACCTATCATTGCCTCAATAAACAGTCTTTTGGAAAATTGCTCTATCTACATAGATTGTTTTTTAGCACCATGGGTTAAGAACTTGAGCTTCTACATAAAAGACACACAAGACTTTCTGAGACTGATTAAGGAGATCATTTGGGAGGATGACATGTTATTGATCACTTTAGACATAACCAGCCTGTACACGTGTACTAACCACGAACAAGGTATAACTGCTGTTAAGTGGATTCTGAACAAACGACCTCTCAAGTTTCAGAAACATAATGATATGCTACTTGCAATGGTGAAATTCTGCCTTGAGAATAATATCTTTATTTTCTCAGGCCAGCTGTACAGATAACAACGTGGGACCGCAATGGGCACGTGCTTCGCCTAATCTCTTCATGGGCTGGTGGGAGAAGCACGTGGCATGGAGAGCGGTACCTGAGAAATGGTTTGACAATGTAACGCTATGGGCCCGCTACATTGATGACTTATTGATAGTGTGGAAGGGCAGTTGCTCTCCTCGGCTGAAGAATACATAGCCTTCCTAAACTCGAATGATCTCAAAATGACATTTAGCGGACACATCAGTGACACCAATGTATTTTACCTTGCATTAGAGGTCTATATTGGAGACACTAAAATTCTTACCCGACTGTATAGAAAGCCTACAGTGGGGAACTCAGTTCTACACATCAGAAGTTTCCACCAGAGGAGCATGATTAGTAACATCCCCTATGGAGAGCTCCTACGTATTAAACGCAACTGCACCACACAGTTGGAGTACCACAAGGCTAGGGAGGAAGCCCTAAATCGGTTCAGAGCCAGGGGATATTCCAACAATGTCCTCTTTGATGCCAATAAAAGAGCAGAAAAAGTAAGTAGACTAGAACTTCTGTACCTACAACCTCATTGAGAGAACTGTGAATCCCAAGGTAGAACCAGTAAGAATGATTACCCGCTATAATGCCAAATCCTCAGAAGTAGTCCAAGTCTTCAGGAAAAACTGGCATACTCTCCAGACCGATAATACTCTGAGAAATGCCACCCTGATCCAGCCGCTGATAACCTACAAACGCTGTAAATCTATCAGTGACCATCTGGTATACAGCCACTACCGTCCCACTCTCCAGAAAAAAGAAAGTGTTACTAGCTTTTTTCCGTGCTTAAAATGCAAAGCTTGCAAATTTAGTCAGAAAGTAACAAGCTATAGCACCCCAGAGAGTGGACCGAAAAAGGTTAGGAGTATCAATTGGCTGCTAAATTGTAACTTAGAATTCACTGTTTACTGCCTGGAATGCCCATGCCCAAAATGATAATTGGGTAGTACTATCCACCACGTCAATAACCGCATACACGAACATATACGGGCAATTTCCAAAAAAGACGCTACCTACCCAGTAGCCCGCCATTTTGAAAGCACGCACAATAGCAATCAGGATCTGGTCAAATTCTTCTGTATCGACCAGGGGGCATATGTATCAAATGATTTTTTAATCGCAAATGCTGCGATTCGCAAAATAACAGCGTTTGCGATTAAAAAATCGGTAATCGGGATGTATGAGCCAAATCCCATCGCAAAATTAAGGAATTGCTAATTTAGCGATTTCTTAATTTTGCGTAAGCATTTAAGAAATCGCAAATTGCGATTTCTTAAATGATATGTAAAAAGCACCCAAGTTGTGCGAATCATCCTTAAGAAATCGCAAATTACCACCAACTTCCAGTTGGTGGTAATTTGCGATTTCCTTTCAAAATGCACTTTTTTGAATTTTACAAAGTGCCACATGGCGCTCATACATGCCCTTAGGGCATGTATGTGCGCCATATGCACACACATGCTCATTTCAGGGGTGCATCAGGGTGTCATCATGACACCCTTGCACCTTTGAAATTATTCTCAAATTGCGATTAGCAAATTGCGATTCGCTATTTGAGAATTACTTCCCATTCATTCCTATGGGTCTCCTGGCCCATAGAAATGAATGGGCAGGTATTCCTTAATTGCGATTTCGCAATTTGATAATCGCAATTAAGGAATTTTAAGAAATCGCAAAAAGTTTGCAATTTTTTAAATACATCCCGTTTTGCAATTCTCAAATAGCGATTTTTTAAAAATCGCTATTTGAGAATCGCAAATGGAGATGTTGATACATATGCCCCCAGATCCCTAAAAATGAGAGAGGTGGGGACAGGGTTAGGAGCTTGTGTGCACTCGAGTCCAAGTACATTATTGATCTACACACCAAGGCCCCAGTGGGTTTGAGCAACAAAGAGGAGTTATGGGTTCACTTAGAATGATTAAGAACAGATGGCTTATTTCAACTGATATGCCTTTCTACTGAATGACATTATGTCTACAAAATAAATGCAAATCTTAAGTCGTCCATGTAGCTCACTCAAGGCATTATCTCTTTAAATTCCCGTGACCATATCTGTGGTTTGCCCATTCAGGGCCACATAACACATGAACAAGGGCACTCAACGAACTGAAAAAATTGTTAAATAGAATATGCGAGAAGGGAAACACAATGTGATGAATATTCTGTGAAATCATAATGAATGAATTCATTGTCAAATTCAGACTCCTGTAACATCTGCTTTTGTTTCCATAGACTTCACGTACACTTAGCTTCTACGTTGTCTGCCACGTATTATTGATATTTTGAGTTTGTCATAAACATGTTATAAGATGGCTGCCAAAAACGTCACATTTGTGTAGCAATATTTTGAGGCCGTCTTTGTTGTCAATGAAACTGTCTCACGTCATGCACTTCTTCACTTTGGTGAAATGGTGAAAATGGTGTTTCAAATGTTTACACACTGACATCGAAAAAGGTGAAGTGCCAAAACGTGTCTGTCAGTGCGGGGAGGGTCCGCACATTAAAAAACGCACTTTATACAAATTCCGCGAGAGCTCTCCTTTTTTTATTTTTCGATTTTATATAGCGCAAACTCGACCCGAAGGTATTGGAGCGCTTTACATGAGCACCGGTTATGTTACACATTCAGGCACGGGGAGATTAAGTGATTTGCCCAGAATCACAGGATATGGACGCGACCTCGAGGCTCTAACCCTGGTTTCCAGCACCAAAGTTGGCAGTCTAGCTGACGGACCACATCCTCTCCTTATTGACGGCCGATCTGGAATTGGACATTATAGTTAGAAATTAGCATTTAAAAAACCTTCCAAATTCACTGAACAAACCACAGGTTTCAGGGCTGATAAAGTTAGAAATTAGTATTTAAAAAACCTTCGATAGTCACAGAAAAAAACAAAGGTTAGAGGGACGTTATATTTAATCTGACATTTACTCGTACAAAACCAAAGAAACTCAGCCAGTATAGTTAGCTGAATATACATTGGTTCAACACAAAGCCTTATTTTTTTAAAACAAACTTTATTGCAAGTTTATTACAATAAGATAGTAAACATCTCAATGACTACTACAAGATGGGCCGTGCCTAAATAAACCACCCACTCTAGGGCCTCTGTCCAATTCCCCCTGACCCAATTCCACAATATCGATATCTCTCTACCATCCCCATCATAGGACAGGGTATTTCCTTGAACCCCCCATGCCTCTATCCCATCCTACCCCTGCGATATCAAAGACCCCTGGAAGGTGCATCACTCCCCCTATCCCTGTTTCCCCCGTCGGCCCTGCAACCCCATCTCTTCGTCAACAGTGTCAAGTTAGGCACGGCCTATAGTCCCATCTAGGGATCAACACAAAGCCTTATAATGTGGCATACATATTATAGTAGATGATTACGGTCAGTCAAAGTTCTATACAAGCTTGCACGGCTTGAACATAACGGCCACAATTAGAACAATACTCCACTACGATTCCGACTACTGTCAAGTTTAACTCATACATGTATATGTGTTTAGTAAATGTTAAACATTTTGTTTATGTTGACTATTCAGTAATTGTTTGTGTATGTAATGAGATACTGTGTTGAAGTTTCTTGTGCCTTTATATATTTGTATATGTAGTGCACTCTATGATATACGACTGTTAATAAATCGTTCACTTTTTTGAGTCTATCGCATCAGTCTCAGTGTGTTTTTGTGTCTGCATGGTATTCAATGTGGACTATATACTATTGATTGGTTTTCCTAGTGGTCAGGACAAAGTAAAAGTTTCAAAGTAATTCTGTCTTTCTCGACAGAACCAAAATATTAGTACATACTGTTCTAGTCCCGCAGGCTGTGTGAGATACTGTGTTACCCTATTAATCTTTAATGGTGACCTAGAAATAGACAAAATGTATTGATTGCCTTTAAAAAATCCAGTTTGCCCAATAAAAGAAAATGTATCAGGAAAAGCAGAATCCAGGATCCGAAAGCGCACACATACTAACTTTTCAGACTCCCGGTCACAAATTGAAAGAGAAGGAGGGGCTGTTGTTGCCCCAGGAGAGCGTCCCATGTGATTTTTTTTCAGTGAGTAGTGCCTGCTCTGCCCATTTTAAATGAAGCCTTCTTCACTCATGACAGAACCCATAATCCTAAAAGCTGCCGTGTGCATCGTAGCAGCCATCTTAAATTAGGGAATGGTTTAGATTTGGCCACATTTAATGAAAAAGATAGTGGAAAAAATGCCTGAGAAAACAAAGGTTTGTTGGCTACCATCTTGAAATGGAAGTAGTATCCGCTTTTTGAGATATTTTCCGTTATTGAGGAAAGGAGAATATTAGAAATATGGGGATTGGGTTACAAATAGACTGCACTGCGGAAATGAGGAATATTAGCCAGCTGTTCTGCTGATTTGGAGAAAAAGTGCAATGCTTCATTAATGAGATACGGTAATACCGAATGTATAATGAAAATACCACAGTGAGTCACTGTCAACAAAATGGAAGTGCTAACTAGAAATTCATAAAGTGTGAAAAATTGTTGTGATGGTATTAACGTTTGAAGGGTACAGCTCCTGAATCCCGGGGTCACACTGCACCTTCATAATGTTGTTACATTATCACCCCTTCTTGTGATGTGACATATTACCCCTGAATGCAGCACATCACTCTAAATGATGAACAGGTTAGGTCACAGGATGTTTAATATAGATTTTAAAACCGAATTTATATAACTTTCTTAGATTGAGTCGAACATTGTGAGAATCTGATAAAAGTGTTCATCCAGCTTTTATTATACTCTTTTAAGCACTATGTCAACTAATGCAACAAATGAGTGCACTCAAATAAATGAAAAGAAATGGAATGCTTGATGGAAGGCACAGATGTTCTCTGCCTACTACTTCTACACCCACAAGTAGACACATGTTTGTTCTGTACGTGATTATCAAACAAGATTATAGAATCCAAAATAACCATTAAGGAAATGTGCCTGGTGCTCAAACTTGCATTACATATGGGTCAAGGAAGGGACGAGATGGGGTGGGGAGGGGGTTGAACAAGGACGGAAATAACGTATTAGTGAGATGTGTCATTTATTACTGAGTCCATTTATTTAGCATTCACATGACTGCGAGTGTGTCGGTCTCTGTGAAATTAAGGATTTGATCAAAACTGATGTTACACATTCTACATCAACATTTCTTTCGAAAGTGCAGAAGGATCCAATTCTCTGCTCCTTCTTTTTTTGGGGGCTACAGGTGGAGTCCTGCGCTCTATGTCACCCAGGGCCAGACTGGCTGTAGCGGGCACCGGGCATTTCCCCGGTGGGCCGCCAGGTGGGGGCTGGTTTTGGGCCCCTGGGGGGCTGTTTTTTGTTACAGGGCCGTTTTTGCAGCATAGCTGCAATATCGGCCCCTGTAACAAAATTGGACGAAATTGGCCCTGGAAAACAGCTCAGCTGCACCCCCAACCCCCCGGGGTGCCGGCCGAGCACTTTGCCAAGGCCGGTTTTGGTTCCCAGTCCGGTCTTGATGTCACCACGTAGATTGTGCAAATCTGCTCACCCAGTCTACAAGAAGCACTGATGGGAGAGTCAATTGTTTTTCCTCTGCTCTCTATTAATGGCAAATTGTGAATGGGTGACTGCACAGGATATTGTGAGTGCAAGGAAGCTTTTATGGCAAGACCCGAGGCTCATATTATTAATTTCTTAATGAGGAAAAAACTCCAAATCTCATCAGGCCTAGCACCAACTGGCCAATGTTAAACAAAAGGTAGTATTATAAAAAGCCAATGAGCTGCCAACTATACCTATAATACTTATCATTGACTGCAAGCTGCCCTCTTTTCTTGCTGCTCGCAATCAAGATAAGTATGGTTTCACTTTTCATATGTTGAATGTTTTAAGTTATGCTATATTGTGAAAATTGATAATATTTTTATCTTAAGTACCAATGTTGAGTATTAGTTTATCATTTGCTTTTGGGGATGGATATTGTTTCCTGTCCATCCGTCCTATTGGGTTTGAGATTGTATTCATGCAACTAGCAGATGAATCTTCTCATCTGCACCACCTGCCACCAATCTATTCCTCCGAGGCGTGCTATGGTATTCACCTGCACTGCGTGAGGAGCTTTGCCAAAAATTACTCACCGCAGCTGTCCGAGAAAGAAGCTTCCAACGACAGGGGCTCTTCCTCCTTTCTTTGGATCCTGTCATTCAACAACTCACACGGCCTCAGAGGTGTGGCCTATAGACCTGCTTCAGGGCTGAAGTGTTATTCAAAGAGCACTTCCTGGTGGCACTCCTCAGAGTCTGGCCTGAATTAACCCTTTGTAGACATTTTACAATAAGAATGTATCCTAATTAAATTGAATAGCAGTTAGTTGCATCTATACAAGAATTGTTTTTTTTATATATATTTTATTTATATATTGTATATTAGCTTCTGAGTATTCTTCAATTTTTTATTGGGAGGATGATGAGAGTCAAGAGATAATTTAAATGCCTTTATTCATTCTTCGATTCAGCATGCTGTATCCTCTCATTTTTCAACTAATACATTAGATTCCACTTATAAAATAAATCTTCTACACCTGATTAGGGTTCCTCACATTTGATTGAGGGCCTTGCTCTCAATGGGCCTACTATTGAGCAGGGTAGTAATTCACGTGGTAAAATGAGATCTTTACTACAAATAGTTGCTGAAATAGTTTGTCGATCGACGACAACAAGGGAAAATAAAATATTTATTTAATTTTCTCTTGTTGTCGTCTGTCAGCCTCCCCACTCGGCGCCTCCCCTCTTGCCTGCACGAGCAGCTCCTGCCTGTCAGTTAGGAAAAGTAAAAATATTTTAATGCTTCCATCGCCATGGAAGAAGTCCGCAATGGCAAGGAGAGCATTACGTTTTTTTCTTTGCTCAAAGAAAAACTAATTTCAGGATTTTCTTTTTGAAAAAAAAAAATACTGTTTGCTACAGGGCTGTGCCCTTCTGACACTGCCCTGTAACTAACAGTAAAATCCATTGACAGAAACCGCTGTGACGACGGTTCCTGCCAATGCCTTCACAAATGGCTGCCTGCTAGGCAGTCATTTCTAAATTTGGCGGCCGGAGTAGTCTCTGCCTTGCGGACGTAAAGTCCTCTGCCAGGTCAATGGTAACTACTCCACCCACAAACAATTTAATCGGGCCTTAGTCAATATGTGATAACTTTAGCTTCATTGGATAAAGCCCAACAATAAAAAGAAGAGTCTTTGGTCAGCGTGTTTTTTACCACGGCAGGTAGAGGTAGGAATAACTTTGCCCGCCATCATTGAAGATTTCACAAATTCAGAGGTTTCAACTTCTACAATCAGGAATGTAGACCCTGTTCTTCCCTCAAAAAGTAAATACTTCAGAAGCGATAGGGTGAGAACCATCCCCAATGGTAAGTCAAACTTCTGGCCACCCAATCATGGCGAGTTATCTAGCAAAATATCTATCAAAATAGCAAAGTATCACAGCAGATCCATGGGTATGGGCTGCACTGCGGGGTTAATCCATAGAGCTCTATGCAAATCTTTATCAAGATTATCTCCCCGAACTCTTACATTTTTCTCAGAGTCTAGCAGATGTAGTATCCCAAGAAGTACAATTTCTCCTCCAGAAACACGCAATTCCAAAATCTCATTATCTTTATTAGATTCCCTAAGCACTATGGGGCTTATTTACAAGCCCCTTGTGCCACTTTCCGTCATTTTTAACATGGGAAAAGTGACATACAGGTGGCGCAAGGGGCTTGTAAATAAGCCCCTATGTTTTTGGATCAAAAGAAGAACAAAAAAATGCAGCCAGTCATAAATTTCAAACATTTCAAACATTTTATAGTGTTCCTTCATTTAATATTGAAGACTACCATTTACTTAAGATAATCTCTCTTGCAGAAGGTTTGGATGCTCAAAATTGATTTGCATGATGTACATTTGACCATTTCTGTTCATCTGCATTACAGGAATTTTCTCCAGTTTCAGTGGCTCAACCAAGCATGCCAATTTTCTTGCCTTCCATTGGAGTTGTCATCAGCGCCTCACAAAGATCTTTCAACCAGTAGCTTCAGAAATGACCATGGGACAAGACCTTCAAATACTTCAACAACAGTTATCACTTCTTCTATTTTCCAATGGTTTTGTAATGAATTTGGAGAAATCCATTCTTACACCTTAACGACAAATGAAATGTTTGGCTTTTCTAATAAATACAGAAAAACCCACTGTTCAACTTCCTCAATCCTTTAAAGTCAAGGCTATAAAAACTGAAATTTCTCAAGTGTTTCAGACTTCTTGAATGTCCTGAGGGTCTTTGCAGGAATACTGGAACCCCTTTCTTCCTAGATGCTAGCAATTTTGTCGGGGCCATTACACTACAGGGCACTTAAAAGACAAAAGATTTGTTATCTTCACAAAGGCGTGTCGCAGGAAGATGTAATTTCCCTAGACCATGATTATGCAGTCCTCCTTCCATCTTGCAACAGCTTACCTCACAGTCCTCAGGGTCCAATGCATGATCTGATCCTCAACCAGATGTTGTCCTTGGCAGCCTGTAAAATAGCAGGTCAGACTGGCCAACCCCAGGCATTTTGGCAGAGCTGCAGAATACATCTTAATGTCCTGGGCTCCAGTCACCACTCAAATATATCATCCAGCTTGGACAGTCTGGTGACGCTGGTATCTGGGAAGGTTTGTTGATCCTTTTTCAGGAGATATAACCTTAATATTCAATTTAGTTTTCTAGCGTCCCACGCCAGTCAAGGTAAAACTAATCATACATTTACTACTTGCCATTCTGCAATTTCAGCAAATCATTATTTATTTTATTTACTTGAGTTTTATATAGCGCTGGCTAGACCCGGAGGTATCAGAGCGCTTTACATGAGGAGAGTTACGTAGGTTGCAAATTATACATTGTTCCAGAAGGTACAACAGTTAAAAGATACATTCTTTGGTTAATGGCGTGTAGATGGGTAAGGGGGTAATGTAAAAGGGTGGGGGAGGGAGAATTAAGTGGAGCATAGGCATAAGGATAGACAAAGCAGGCAGGTGGAGAGTAATTCAGGGGAGAGAGGAAGGGAAAAGGGGAGGTAGCAAAGAATGAAGGAGGGAAGCGGAGGTGGAGGGGGTAGGGGACATAGCGTGGAGACGGGGAAGTAACTGTGTCTGACGTCCGGCTGGGTGGAACAGGGATCATTCTCAGTCCTCAGTTATGTGTGATTCCCATTTTCATGGTGGACTCTCTCAGCTGGGTCGCTGAGACTCCAGGGCATAAGATGCTGGATCCCTCCCCAACAAGGGGAGAGGAGTGCTTTGGTCACGGACACACTCTGAAGAATGAAGGGGGGATGAGGTGGGGGAGAAGGTAGGATATCCATCAGGGATGGCTCCCAGTGGTAAGGGGATCAGTCCCAGTCCTCCACTATGTGTGACAAATCATTGCTACAAATTACAAAGGTGATATTTTGACCAGCTGTTTACATTATTATTTTTTATTGTCTGAGATAGTATTACCCTACGGATACAGTGACCTGCTCACATGTTCAGAATCGCTTCACAGCCCTCGAAAAACCTGCCATTGATCCCAGATTCTCTCACATTTTTTAGGGGATCCCCTACTTTAGTATATTGTATGCTCCGCTAGCCGCATACCTGCTTGCCAGTCCCTCACTCGTGGCAGTGCTGTTGCCCCCCAGCACCTGGCCAGGTTACGCTTTGAAACCACGCTCGCCAGCACCAGCCATATTTTGGTGCACCTAGGCCAGTCCTCCTCCCCGGCTATCCCTTGTAGGAACCATCACGGCAGCAGAGAGCTCTGTCACTTGTGACATGATGTCGCCAACTCTGCCCCAGTATTTCTGTGTTCCTTGACACTCCCAGAGGAGATCATAGAATGTGCCCTCTAGACAGCCCCCCTGTGGCATAGGGCTGAGCCTGCCCCTCCCAATTGGCAAACAGTCCCCGGGAACAGTATACTCTGTGCAGGACCTTCAGTTGAATTAGGCGGAAACAAGAGCTTATAGCGACCTCCCTGGGGCTCCGAAGGGCCTCCACCCAATCTGCATCCTCCAGTGTACCTATAACACCCTCCCCAGCTTTTCGCAATGCTCCCATGGGGCCCGGGCCATTATGCACTATTTTTTGTATTTTAACGAAATAGCCTGTTCTACAAGGGGATCTGTCAACAGTCTGTCCTCTAACGGGGATGCTTCCTCCAGTTCCTACCCTTCTCTGATATGTCACCGTAGCGCATGGCCCAGATGTAAGTAGCGTAGATACTCTCCCGGGCCCATTTCATACTCCTATTCAAGGACCTGGAATGTTACGAAGGCCCTTGCCTCTCCAGACATCTCTAAATTTGTCCAGCTCCAGCAATTCCCAATTGGTTAAACCCCTTAACTTGCTTACTTCAGCTAGTTGGTCACCTGTCCATAAGGGGGTCATCTATGGAGTGTATTTTAACATTTGAAACAAAAACCTAAGACTAATTTAATATCAAGCCGCTCGCCACACAGGGCTGCTGGACACTGCGAAGCTGCTGATTCCCTTTGCCCGGGATTGCTTGGACTGCTGTGCTCTACGGACTACGTACTCGGGGAGGCTGCCGCTTGACATCGCTAGCCCGGGACTGCGAGGACCAGGGTGCTCGTTGTTCTTTTGATCGAGCACACCTGTGAACTCTTCCCGGCCCCTCCCCCATCCAGTTCTTTGCCGCTCGCGGCCCCCGCTTCGCGGGAGCCGCTCGCCACACAGGGCTGCTGGACACTGCGAAGCTGCTGATTCCCTTTGCCCGGGATTGCTTGGACTGCTGTGCTCTACGGACTACGTACTCGGGGAGGCTGCCGCTTGACATCGCTAGCCCGGGACTGCGAGGACCAGGGTGCTCGTTGTTCTTTTGATCGAGCACACCTGTGAACTCTTCCCGGCTCCTCCCCCTTTCTAAATATTTCCACAGCATAAGAGCCCCGCCCCTACGCGCCAGCGGAACGCGCCCGGAGCGAAGACCGGGCAAAGAGCGGGCCGTTTGAGGCCAGGCGAGGCAGGGTCAGGGCCTACCCTCTTTCGCCTCTACTGTGACTGCATCAATGGCGACTGTGAGAGAAACTCGGAGCAAAACAACCCAGGCTGCTGCCAAGCCCACAGGTACATTGGACTTATATTTTGCAAAGGCTGGATCCCTGTTGATTGACGACATAACCACTTTAGAGAAGCGTATTTCCCTAGAAATAGACTGGATTAGAAGATCGTCTTTAGGCCCTCTCAAACATGCTACCTCCCCACCACAACTGCCAGAATTTGTTGACCATGTCAAGGGGGGACCGCCTGGACTGCCGGTGTCTTCGACATCATTGAATCCAAGCACTACGATATCATCTATCACAGACTGCGATATTTCTACTCCAATTGATTTTATTACACTATCCCTCCCGCCTCCAAGACTCTCTACTGCCCCTACAACTTGCAGTCTGGATATAGCCCCTGAGACAACTACAAAAACTAATGATATTCCTAGTGTAGATCCTACTCAAGGGAATCGCGAGGGAGCAATACCTAAGAGGAAGGGAAGGGCCCAAACAGTAGGAGGGCGCAGGCCAAAGAATCTGATGCCTGCCTCCAGGGGGAAAACAAACTCTCCATTAGTGGGACGAAAGGGAGTGGCAGTACCCCTAACCAAAAGACCAGTGAGTCCAAAAATTACTGCACGGGTGGAGGGCCCCTCACTTGCAGACATAAAATCTCTCTTGAGCGAGTTACTCACCCCCTTAATAGATCGCCTTGCTAAATTGGAATCATCTATAAATAATCTTCATCATGATATGGTTCAGTTAGGGGTTAATTCTAAACCTACTAAAACACCCATAAAGTCCACAGCTATACCACTCTCTAGGGACAGTCCTGGTCTACAACAGCTCCCCCATTTACATCTGCCCAGACCGATCCCTTCTCTAAAACCTGGACCCACGATCCCTCCACAGAATACCATCCCCACTCCCCGTGACACACCGTTTCCTTCCCCACCACGGGCGCAGGAACATAATAGTAGATACAGACCAGTTAACTTACCGCCTGAGTCAGCCCCGTACACAGTTATCCTAACGGGTATCCCTGAATTAAAACCATCTACCAGCGAACCAGTGGTGGCTTTGAAAAACAAAGTCATCCACTGGCTCTCAAAAACAGGCCCTTACCAGAGGGCATTAACAGTGAGGTTCTCATGGTTAGGAGACTCCCGTGGCTGGGTAATACCAAAAAAACTACCCCGGGAGACTGTGTATTGATTAATTTTAGGGATCCCCGAACAGTTTCTCACATATGTAGTTGGCCATATCCAACTACGGGTTCTCTTATTCAATCGCTCCCACTCTCCTTCTTCTACCCTCCCACAACAACAACTACACAAGCTGAGGGCGGGTGGGATCTAGTACCCTGGAGAAATAGGTCAAGGGCTCCACAGGCGGATAGGGAACGCTGGCTGACAGGGTGCCCTAGACATGATCAAGTACCCACCCACAATCGTTTCTCTACTCTAGACATGGTGGATTGACCGTTTTCGTCTGTGGGTGGTGGCGCTTTGAACACAATTAAGAATAGACAACCAGTACCCCCTAAGGATGAGGAATACTTTCTGTACACTAAAATCACTGAAGAGGGTAGCTCAGAGGTGGTTTTCCCACCTTGGAACACCCCACCCGCGAGGGTTAAGCAGGGAATTGATTACGGCCCAACCTCTCCCCGGGGGTCGGAGTCGGAAGTGGTTTCACCCCCCAGCACACCTTGCACGGCACCAATTTCCTCACCACTTAAAATTCTATCCTGGAACATTGCGGGCCTCTCTAACAAACTTGATAACCCGTCCTGGTGTTCTTTTATCGAGCAGAAAGACATCTGTCTCTTACAAGAGACGTGGGCTAGAGAAAATATTGTTCATATGGGCTTTGCAACCTTTTCTAAGCATGCAACGTGGGGGGGTAGGGGGCGCCCTTCAGGTGGCCTCACAACATGGGTGGCCACTGACTTAGGTTGCAGGGCGGATATATTACCCACTAATTCAGCAGACATCCTTGCTGTGCTGCTGGAGTGGCCAAATGCCGCTAGTCTGTTGTTGATTAACATCTACTCACGCCCAACCAATATTTCCCAGGAGTCATCTACCATCACGGAGCTCGCTCTGGTCTTAAATGACTTACCAGAGGGTACTGCCTATCTCGTAGGAGGGGACTTCAATTGCCATTACGAGCCCCTCCCTGGCTTCATGGAGGGTCTGGCCACGGAGGAGGATCTCCTTTGGCATATTCCTCCCACTCAGGCTCCGGCTCCTAAGACATGGTCCCCCCTGGCTCTGCAAATCAACTCCCTCTCGTTGAAATACGGCCTTCGCGCCTGCAATGGCAGGTCTAAATCTGATGGTATGGCAAGATGTACTTTTAATAGAATGGGCAGTGAATCCAGACTGGACTATGTTTTGGTTCCTGTGTGTTCATGGTCCTTTGTAACAGACTTTTGGGTTACAATTAGGAGTGATAGCGACCATAATGCCCTTGAACTAAATTATAGTCACCCCGGTTCCCCAGTTAGGGGAATTTATAGGGGTGAATCTGAAGAATGCCGGGTACTTGAGTCCAATAGACGCAGAATAAAGTGGGAGCATATATCTTCCCATCCAGAAAAAATTCATAACTTATATGCTCAAGCACTGCCTCTATTGGAGAAACTCCAGGTGATAGCAGCGAAAGGTACTAGTGAGGCTATCTATTCTGATCTGGGACAGCTGCATGCCGACTTCCTAATAATAGTTTCGGAATGCCTAACGAAACCAATAACCTGGACTAATAGAAAATCTTTTGGTCCATCATGGTACAACGGCGCTTGCCGAAAGGCGAAAGCCGACCTCCTGGATGCAATCAAGGAAGGTAGGTGTGCCGTGGACATCAGGGCCAGACGAAGTGTCTACAAGTCCATGACCTCAAACGCTAAAAGAGAATGGGAATATGATAAATGGATTAATCTCACTAATTTCCTGGCCCGTGCAGACTCGCGCAAATTTTGGCGCTGTGTCAACACGGGTTCCGAGGAATTGACACCTGCCTCAGAACCTAATATCTCAGCCAAGGTATGGCAGGACCATTTTCAGTCTCTTTATAAACTGCCTGAGGATGTAGGGGAAAATTCTAACCATCCCCACTGCTCCCTGGAGACTGGTGAACCATTCACTTTTAAGGAGGTGCGAGCCGTTCTGACTAGCCTTGCCACAGGTAAGGCACCTGGCTTAGATGGGCTTCCGGGTGACTTGTTCAAGCAGGAGCTAGACGTTTGGACCCCCTATCTTGCGACCCTCTATAACGCTATCTTAGCAGGTATGGCTATTCCGGGTACTTGGCTGGGGGCGGAGATTGTTCCAATTTATAAAAAGGGTTCCCCTCTGCTCCCAGCCAATTACAGACCCATTAGCCTAATAGATGTACCGCAGAAGATTTTTGGTAGGCTCATTTTAAATCGCCTCCAGGACTGGATCGAAGAAATGGCGATTATGAGCCCTTACCAAGCGGGTTTCCAGCGTGGCATCTCCACCACCGACCAAATCTTCCGTTTAAACCTTTTGTATTGGAAGACGGTGCTGATTGAGGGCGGCAGTCTTTACACAGTCTTTGTAGACCTTCGTGCCGCCTTCGATCTGGTACCCAGAGATAAGTTATGGTCGGTGTTAACAAAGATGGGGGTCCCCAGGGATATTCTCTCAATTTTGAGAAGGTTGCATCAGGGGAATTATGCAAGAGTAAGATGTGGAAGGGATGGAACACTGTCTGATGCTTTCCCGGTCGATAGGGGGGTTAGGCAGGGTTGTGTCCTCGCCCCGACTCTCTTTTGTCTATTCGTTAACGGGGTCGTAGATCACCTTTGCACCCTGAACGATATTGATGCCCCTAAGTTGGACGGCAGCAGGGTTCCCGCAACTATGTTTGCGGATGATACCCTGCTGCTCTCCAAATCCCCCATGGGACTCCAACGGGTTTTGAATGGCTTTGTAGGCTTCTGCGAGGAGCGTGGGTTGGAGATCAATGCTGCTAAAACTAAATTTATGATCTTCAACCCACCCCCGACCACACGATCGTCGCCCAGTATAGGATCCTCTAGGCTGGAGAGGGTTTTTACCTTTGAATATCTGGGTATAGTTATTAACGAACGCATGACCTGGGAGCCACACAAACTAAGAGCGAATATGAAACTGACCCAGTCTGTGGGTGGCATTGCCAGGATGACAAAGGGCCTTACATACAGACCCATAGGCCCACGTATACAAATATATAAGGTCCAGGCCCGGGGGGCCATTACTTATGGTGCAGAAATCTGGGGACATACGCCTGTGCAGAAGCTTCAGGTAACAGAGAACACTTTTCTCAGGCAGCTGACAGCTTTACCGGCCAGTACTCCTCTTCTGCCACTCAGATTAGATCTGGGCTTAAGACCGCTTTCAGAGGAGTTGGCCTTAAAACCCCTAACCCTATGGTGTAAAATATGGTCGTCCCCAGAACTTTCCAAATATAGAGCAGAGCTGCAAGAGATTTTGCGCCTCCGTAACAACATACAAATACCATGGTTAAGTTACATAAAGCTTACCTGTGAGACACTGGGTAGACCTGACTTGTGGTATGATCCAGAGGTTACATGCACCAGGGATTCCCGCAAACTTATCACGAAGGTATTTCGTGAACACCACTTACAAGGTGCTATAAGGACAGCGAGGGAGGGCTCCCATATTGCCCACTTCTTGGCTTTTAAAGATTTTTACCACTTAGAGTCAACTTATAATGATATGGGTCCCACTCTCACAAGAAAGCTTTACATGCAATGGCGCTATAACACTCTCCCTCTGAGGGCATACACTGCCCTGTGGTCTCACTCAGCACACACGGCCCTTTGCCCCCTTTGCAAGCAGACACAAGAGACAGACCTGCATGTTTTATTCTTCTGTCCGGTGTACAGCAGAGCAAGGAAGTGTTGGCTCTGCCCATTACTTAGAAACATGGGTTTCAAACAACACCTCCCAGCTTTTAGAATACTTAAATCTGACATCTCGCCCCCAATTGCCTTTGCTGTTGCCAAGTTTTTAACGTCTATGTGGTTTACACGCTCACGTCTTCTTAAAACCATATCAAGCAATGACGTTGGACTGAGTTAATATTTTTATCACAACTGTGTAATGTTTTAATACTGCTATGTTTTTATTGTACTATGATGCTTTCTTTTATGGTCTTAACGACCGAAATAAAGATATTTGATGATGATGATATCAACCTTTTTTCTTTATTTTCCAAATCAGCCAAAGATATGTGTGGGGAACTGTTTAAAAGTTTATGAGCAAAAGACTAATCATTTAAGAACATCCTCTGGTTCTCAACTCACAATTTCCTACCTCCCAAAACAAGTTTCTTCTCCATGTTAGCTTGATGGGTTAAATGGGTAATATCCTTGGCTGGTATTGATATCTCCATTTGTTGAGCTCATTCCTCAAGAGATGCAAGGATTTCTAAAGCTTTTTGGGCAGGATAGAGATTGAAGGTCATTCTAAGATCGACAGATTGATCAAATCATAGTACTTCTCGTATCTTTTACTGTAAACCGGTTACTACTGCGGCTTCTTTAGTGGTAGACATGCTTTGAAAAAGCCTGATATGGGCCTTTAATCTTGGCATTAAATATAGATTTTCCTGGTGTCTTTTTAAAGGAAAGTTTAAATTTTGTTAAAGAAATAGTGGCGAGTATTATCCAACCGCTGTCTAATTTATTGTTTTCCTCCCTCCCATGTTTTCAGTATCAGCCAATTAAGTTGCTAACCAGTATGTTAAAATGCTCTGGATTCCTCTAATGGCTCTTCCATTCAACGATTAGAGATTTGTGTTTCTTCAATTCAAGAAGATGTGCCAGCCTCCTCTGTTTCTTCAGCGGGGACCAACACCTCTTTCATAGAACTATCTCAAGAACCTTTTGCTCTTTTGCTGGCAATTTCCATTACTTCTCTTCATTTTCCCATTATTTCATAATACTTAGTTATTACACAAGAACAGAGGGCTGCTTGTGTCAGTGGTAGGTATAGCATGCATGTTATTGGTGTTCTATGGTAATACTACCTTTTATTTCCCATTGGCCAGTTGGTGCTAAGCCTGGTCGTTTTTTTCACTCTTTCCTGAGTGCTGAAATCTAAAAAAAAAGAAAATGAAGAGAGTCATATTACTCAGCTCGGTGCCTTTAATAACCTTTGACTTTAATACATTAAGGCAATAGGAACATCTGCAGTAAATTCACCATCTTTACATATCAGTGACAATAAAAGGTCTAGATGCTGAGTTGCATGCTTAATGGTAAGTTCAATATTACACACACAACGATTGTGTGCTTGTCGCTAAGGAAATAGGACCTATATGAAGCCCTCATTGTAAGGTCCCTGGTGCCAGTCCGAACCCCAGAGCTTTTTTACATGGAGTACTGGTCCCCGGGGGACCTTATAATCTGCCCGCGGTGCTTTGGTAACAGCAGGGCTGCTCTCTTTCCTGGATGGCATGGATCACTGATCTATCAGTAATACTGTGATCAGAACGAAATTCATGGCTGGACAGAGTGAAAATGGGAGGGCTGTAGAGTTTCCCAGTGAAGTGTCACTCAAAACAGGTAGAGGGGAGGATAAATGCGGCTCTCTTTGAGTGATATGATCTGGACAAGGTTGTCTGACAAAGTCTGGTAGTGGCGCCCCCTCTGTGCTCTGAATGGCCGCGAGACAGAGCCAAGCAGCCAGACCTTTGTCAGGGAGAAATGCCATTTGTTTCCATTCTCACTCAATCGCCATTCTAGAGAACACCGCCCAAGAGCACTGAAGTATGAATGGAACTGATGGGTTAGTGCTGTGCTAAGGCAGATTCCAGTTTTCAAAAAAGTACAGGGCTTAAGTGTGTGATGGTTCAGGCGACTCTCAACCTCTGTATTCTTCAGGTAAAAGCAAGTACAGTTTTATTTCAAAACTGTGTTGTTCCAAGATATGTATAATATCCGTTAACTTGCAGTGCAATTACTAACAATGTGGACAGAGTCAATTATTTATTCAAGGGCGCTTTTCAAGAATGGTGGGGTGCACCTAAGCGCCTCTTAAATGCATCAAAGCAGAAATTTAACAATGTGACTTTCCCATCATGATTTACATTCACAGGGACAGGATTACTAACTTTTCACAAAACGCAGCACTGCAATGTTTGAAAGAAAAGGAGCAGAGCAGTGCCATGTCTTGTAAGATATTGTCTGGTTTCTTCCTTTGCCCTTGCAACGGTGCACTTTAGGCTGCTATTCACCACTGCACACACCATTGCAGCACAGTGCAAGGGTGTGTGTGTGATGCCTAGTAAAGGTTTTCTACTGGAAGGGCACCCTTGCAGTATAAAATACTTTAAAACTTTTCCGACACCGAATGTGTGTGGAGAAGCTAGGAGAAATGACATAATTTCTCCTTTTTAAAACCTGACTCAAAAGAGGCACTGTTTTTTGCCTTAAAGCCCTGTTTACTCTTTTTTCAGTAGAAAGGGCTTTGCATCAAACTCTTGGATGGTTGTGCGGGAATGCCTACGTAACGCTCATGGGATGCCCCCTTGACACAAAAATGTGTGAAGCAGCACCAGCGCTACTTTTGAATTGTTTTATGGCTACCTTCTAGTGCAAACCTTTATTTGCATTGAAAATTAGCCTTAAAATAAACCCCAAACTATCAGTTTGTGCCAGTTTGCACCACTTTTGTGATGCAAACCCGTCACAAATTGTTAGCAAATTGTTAGCAAATCTTGCCAAGTGCTCATTCAATGCAGATTATCGATGAATTTGGCAGCAGTGACAGATTTGTATATTGTGAATAGGGGCGGATTGTGTTTGTGCCAGGGGAGTGTGTAATTCCTAATTTCCAATAACTAGGTGCAGACGGTCATTGATCTTTAGGAGGACCTCGCTGCACGTGTTACCGAGCAACAAGGGGGCATATTGACAAGGAGCCATCACCGAATTAACAGCACTTTATCGCAGCTAAAGTCGTGATAGATTTACCTCCCCATTCACAAGCTGGTGCTAACAGCCCACAGCACCAGTTTACCCACGATAGCAGCTGCAAAAAACATTGCTACAGAGGACCCCCGCAACTATTGCTAATGAGATGTAGAGTGGGCGGTCCCATGCCAAAAGCCGCGACAACACCACTCCTCAACATTCTCAATGACCAGCCAGATCGGCGATAAGAACACAAAACCGGCGATAAGGCGCGTTAGCAGCAGGAAATCTACACCTGCTCTGACCTGGTGTTAAGTCAGACGGCAGCCAGCACCACCAAAGGGAGCCCAGCCCATGGCCACATCCGAAGTGCAACAGATGCCATGGAGCCACTCATTATGCGGCCCGGATACCCAAGAGGGCCACAACACCCACTGCCACCACCCCCCGGACAACCCCTCCCTGGAACCCCCCCCCCGAACAAAGACATGGCACATCAGCTACACCAAAACATGTACAAAATAATCTGCTTGATGTCGCACAAACAAAACTGGTGAAATGCATGTGTCGTCACAGAAATGAGCATCACACATTCACTTACAAAGCAACAAATGAAACTTTATTAAAATGAATACTGAAATGAAATGAAGACACATGGCGGCTCCCCTCGGGCCACTCCGTAGGTCATAGCCTGCAAGACAAAAAACATGATGAGAAGGTGTGTGCTGTGCACATCAAAGGACAGAGAGTGGGTGAAGGAGAGAGAGAGAGAGGAAGAGAGGGAGAGAGAGAGAGAGGAAGAGAAGGAGGGAGAGGAAGAGAGGGAGGGAGAGAGGAAGAGAGGGAGAGAGAGGATGAGAGGGAGAGAGGGAGAGAGAGGAAGAGAGGGAGAGAGAGGAAGAGAGGGAGAGAGAGAGGAAGAGAGGGAGAGAGAGAGAGAAAGAGAGAGAGAGAGAGAGGAAGAGAGAGGGAGAGAGGGAGAAAGAGGGAGAGAGGGGGAGAGAAAGAGAGGGAGAGACAGGAAGAGAGAGAGATAGAGGGAGAGAGGAAGAGAGGGAGAGAGAGAGGAAGAGAGGGGGAGGGAGGAAGAGAGGGAGAAAGAGGAAGAGAGGGAGAGAGGGAGAGAGGAAGAGAGGGAGAGAGAGGAAGAGAGGGACAGAGAGGGAGAGAGGAAGAGAGGGAGAGAGAGAGAGAGGAAGAGAAGGGGAGAGAGGGAGAGAGGGAGAGAGAGGGAAAATGGGAGAGAGAGAGAGAGAGAGAGGAAGAGAGGGAGAGAGAGGAAGAGAAGGGGAGAGAGAGAGAGAGAGAGAGAGAGGAAGAGAGGGAGAGAGAGTGCCACCCCTGCGCACCCAGGCCACACTGCTCACCTGCTGCCACTGGTGCGTCTCCAACCACTTGCCGGTATGTATAGCAGTACACCAGGTCACACATCTGAGTCAGAGCCGTCATCTGAAACAGAGTCCAGATACATGACTGGCACAGTACACACACTTGCAGAAGACAACAGCGCCTGCCTGCCATACACACCCAGACTGAGGCACCCCTCCCGCCGCCCATCGGAGCATGCCCGCCCATGCACACCCAGGCCTCACTGCTCACCTTATGCCACCGGCGTGTAGACAGGATGTCCCACCACGTACTGCTGCAGGTCACAAGCCCGGGGCCTGCGGACACGGCACCCTCCACACCATGCAGCCACAATCCGCAGGCCACCAGGTCTCACGTCTGGTGCTGGGTCTTGATTACTCCATGGCATAGGACATACCAGTGCACCCGGCCTACACTGCGGTCCAGCAGGGCACACGAAACATGAGTTGTTCGGACCGCCGGGACAGGGCATCATCGCAGGTTGCTCAGCAGCTTAAGGTGCCACTGACTCAGTGCACCCAAAGTCACTGTCCTGTGGCGGGGTGCCTGTGCCGGCCACAATGCTCCGGGTGCCACTAACCGTGTGCAACCCCAGTCAGCGCCACGTGGTGATAGGCCCTTGCCGTACACAAGGCCTCGGGTGCCACTAACCCTGTGCAACCCCAGTCAGCGCCACGTGGTAGTAGGCCTTTGCCGTACGCAAGGCCTCGGGTGCCACCAACCCTGTGCGCAACAACTCATGGTCCCGTAATGAATGAGAAGTGTGGAGCGGCAGTCATCCAGTCACTACCGGAAGAGGGGGATGTGACGTCGTCGGCCCCTTATATTGGCGGAGTCACATGGCCAGTGAAGCATGTGCCGGATGGGTGTGGTGTGTGACCTGCCCTTAGGGAGTGGCTGTGACATGCTGACAACTAGATCAGTGACCTGCACACCACCAGCGAGTACGCCTGCGATCGGAAGCAATGAGGGTCCCCCCTCGGTGCGTCATCGGAGTGGTCTGGCCTGCCGTACACCGGACCAGCGCAGGGCTTGCCAAAATGACTCGTGGGCTCTGGGCGTGGTCCAGTCCATGTCCGGACAAGGAAGTGACTGATGCGTGTGTCCCTGTTGTGGTGTTCACGGGACCCGTTACACAAAATGCAATGTAGCACCCTCTGACTCGCATCCCACAGGATGAACATCATTGACGCAAGGGAAGGCACTGTCCCCACATTCATCCACACATTCATACCTGAATGATGTAAGACATGACTCAGCAGTGTGTCACTGGCTGTTTATTTGCACATCTAGGGCAGTTATGCAGCTGGAGCTGTACAGGGCAATGCCGAGCACACTATACAATATGGGCCAGTGGAAGGCCAGCCAGAGTCCATTCGGGAATGACATGTACTGCGGAAGAGGAAGGGTACAGTCCGCAGTCTGTCCGCCGTGTCATTGGTTGTCAAACAGGATGTGGCAGTCCATGTCGCTGTCCAAGGTGAGTGCATCAGAGTGCATCGGGGGTCAGTGGAAGGTCATGAGGCCATGTGCGGGACGAAGCAGAAACAGGCCAGGTGGCGGAAATGAATGCTAGTGCCTGGTCCTTCTGACCACAGTCCCATCCACATCCTCGGGTGTGTGCCCTGCCCCACCTGTGGGTGTTGCAGTACCAGCTGCGGCACTGTGTGCCCCTTACACATCAGGTGCCGGAGTGGATACGTCTGCCGCACTGGGAGGCACTGACACACCAGGGGGTGTGGATGTGGATGGTGTGGGGGCAGCAGCATTCATCAGCGACATGCCTTGTGGCGGAAATGCCATGATGGAGGTCTGCAGGGCATGATAGATCCCAGCTACATTTCGATGATGTGCAGCGGTGGCTGCCATCCTTTCCGCCTCCATCCGCACCATGGCTTCCATGAGCTTTTGCATGTGTGCCAGCTCACGGCTGGCATCGCTGGAGCCACTCTTGAGCAGACAGCTGCTCTTCTCTCCGCGTCATGACTCCAGCGATGTCAGTCAGGGCTCGTTGGAGACCCTGGGGTGGACATAGACGCCCAAGGATGGTGTACAGTTTGGCAGCCATGATGCTGAAGCCCACCCGCACCTGCTCAGCCGTCTCCCTCTGGGCCTCCAGCACACGACGTTGGAAGGCCATGTGTTGTTCCTGTGGGTCTTGGGAGAGTGCCGGGGCTGAGGGTGCATCCTGCTGGGTGGTTTTGGTGGTGAGTGGGGTCTCATCGATGTAGCTGGGCTGCCCTGATCTTGGAGGTGAGTGGCGGATGAGGTCAATGATGTCTAGGATGGTTTAGGTGTCGATGCTGGTGTTGTCCTCCTCGTCATCAGTGAAGAGTGGCTGGGACTGCTCTGCAGGAGGTGTTGATGATGCCCCTGCGATGTGAAGGGGTGTTGGTGTATTACAATGTGTCCACATGTATGTAGCCGCATGGTAAAGGTTGACATTCAGACAGCATGGCATTGTACATTGTGACAGTCTGTAGATCTGGGCGAGGACCCAGAGTCATTGTGGGTGTGCACTGTGCTCTGCTTGATTGTGCATGTGAGCCATTGTGCCCATCTCCACCCGTCCCCCAGTACCTGATGGTCACTCACCCTGTTGCGGTTGTGCTGTGTCCTGCTGAGCAGTGTCCGCTCCCCCGACTCCAGCCACAGTCTCCACACTGGTGATTGTCGACACCAGCTCCTCCTTGTTATCCAGCTACAGCTGCGGCGCTGGACCCCCACCTCCGGTCTGCGTTGCTACCTTCTGGTTGGCGGAGAGTTTCTCCTTGGTCTTCCGCTTGATGTCATACCATCGCCTCTTGACCTCGTCCATTGTCCGCTTGTGCTCTCCGACGGCATTCACCTTGTCGACGATGTCCCGCCATATTCCAGTTTTGGTGCCTAATGACACATTGGAGGTGACGAAGAGTTGTTGATGGTGTTCCATCACCTCCGTGACTATGATCCTGTTCGCCTACGGACTGAACTTCGTCTTCCTCGTCTTCTTGTCCTTGCCCTTCCCTGTCCCCAAGGTCCCAGGCTGGTCGTCCGGGGTGCTTGTGGGGTTGCGCTCCTCTTCTGCGCCTGCTCCGGCTGCCTCCATGGTGCTTGGGTGTAGGTCAGTTTGTGTGTGGGTGTTTTTTCTGCTTTTATGGTGATTTTTTCAGCCTGCCATGTGTGTGTTGCAGGCCTGGCGCTGCTTATCGCTGATTTCCTCATCGCGCTTTGGCCCATTGCGTGTTTTTTGGTGTTGTGGTTTGCGGTTTTATCGCCGTCGTGGTGGTTGTATCATGGACATTGTCCGTCGTTTCGGCAGACTATCGCTTGCTACCGCTTTGTTGTGAATTCAACGTTGTCACGGGGTTATTTTCCCGCAATGGGCTGCGATATTGAAAGTTGCGTTACGCTACTCTTGCGGTAGCTATCACACGTTCTTGTGAATATGCCTCAAGGTTGCTAGATATCCAAGCTGTCTAATCTTGATTGTAACTCATGTTCTTTTCTTCCACCATACAACACTTATCGACCCAGATTTACTAAAAGCCGGGCAACGCAACCCTACGCTGCAAGAGAATGCGGCACTGCCTTGCATGAATAGTTAAAAATTATGCAGTCCCATGGTTACAAAGAGCTTTGATGATTTCATTAACTGCGCTGATGCGTAAAATTTCACTGCAGTGCAATGGTAAATGGTAAAAAATTGCGCTACAGTGCAAACTTAAGGGGATGGGATTTTGCATGACCGTTGAACTTGAGGTACACCCTCGAATAAAAATGTATATTTAATGACATTTATTGGCAGAGGTTTGGTGCAACATGAGCTCAAGTTATTTGGCACTAACTAGTGTAATCTCTTTCCAGTAAAAAGCATTTGTGTAGCTTTACCTAACAAGAATGCCATGCAAACAGTAAATTTGCGCCATGTTTTTTTATCTCACTCTTGCAGGTTCTTTTTATCCCTGTTTTGTCTCTCCACTACTACAGTCTTATCTTTCTCTTCCTCCTTGTTCTTTCTCTTTTTCTGAGTAAAGTATGATGAAGAAAAATAGGTCTTCGGTTCCAAAATGGGGTGCCACTGCCCAACACCTGCAACTATTTACACAAATGATGTACTGGGAGTGCCAAATGAAATAAACATCCATAGACCTACAGATTTGAGAATATGCATATTTATTCTTAATAAAGGCACTTCAGTACCTTTCTGACACAGGCATATTAACTGCTGCAGTACAATTGTAGTTTTGTATGTATGGGGCATTTGTAAAGCATGAAAGGCAGATACGCACAGTATAGGGGCAAAGGAGAGGAGTTGGTCTAACTACTGCTAGGGCGGTTGACCTGGAATCTGGGGAACTGGGTTTGAGTCTCGGCAATGACGCTGAACATCCTGTGATTCTGGGCAAATCACTTAATCTCCCCGTGCCTAATAAAACTGAATGTGTCCTCATGTAAAGCAGCTGCTGCTATGTAAAGCGCTCTGATATCCGATACCTTCGAACTTGAGTCAAGTTTGCGCTTTATAATACTCCGTAAAAAAAAAGCATAGGTAAAGTACACATGAGTTTATGCATGGGTTGTATTCTGAATGAAAGCAGACTGTGACTCTGTTGTGACGCAGGTCCCAATTTATATCTGGGTGGATGCGTCCGGATCATTGAAAAGTGCCAGTCCATCTCCCCAGTGTCGGAACTGTTCTCCTGCCTGATTTATATGTTGACAGCTTAACAGATGAAAGTCTATGAGTTTCCCGCCATCACAGTCGCCTGTAGACTCCTCCGTCAATTGAGTAAGAGCAGAAAAGTGGGTGACAGTAGGATCACAGCCACAACTCCACCCTCCAAATCACAAGGGGGGTTTGGGGGGCAGCCGAGCACAGTGAGGTCTGCCCCCTGGGTAGATTGGGAGGGGGAGGGGCTGGCCGGCAAGTGGCCATTTTGGGTGATTTTGGACTACATTGGGATAAGCCCAATTGTAGCTCAATTTTGAGTTACTAGCCCAAAAGTATATAGGGCTTTTTCGCGCTTTCCCAGCCACCATTTTAGGTTTGGTGACCTGGTGGAGCGCTGCGCAGAGTAGGTTTTTGTCAGGGCCTAGTGGTGTTTTGAGGCAGGCAGTTATTTTACTTTGTGCATTGGCGGAGTTTTTATGGTTGGCAGGAAGTCAGGAGAGGACTATTGTGTGCTGGAGGCAGTGAGGCTGCTGAGTGAGGCCAGCCGGCTCGATCTATTGATGCCGGAGGCCTCCAATGCCACGCGCCCAGTGAGGCGCGCGTCAGCCGGGGTGGCGGCCGCCGTCGCGGCTTGTTTGCCCCCCAAAAGCAAGCAAGGACAAGGTGAGTCTGAGGGGCCACGCGAATGCCAGGAGCGCAGCCCCGAAGGGTGTTGCGTTCGCTCGTGGGGGCGTTGGAGGTATGGGGGCTTCAGTGGTGAGGGGAGGGGTCCCACAGCGGGGGAGCGTGCCTCACGTCTCCCCGCCGGGGTCACGTGTGGTTGGGGGCTGCTCATATGCGAGAGGAGCGGCCCGTGTACGGAGAGAATTAGGCGGCAACGGGGCAGCGCGGGCATTGAAAGCGCTGCCCCAGGTTATGAGGAGATGAGTCCAGGGAGGGGGCGCCCTTTGTTTTATGCCACAATCGAGTTTGAAGGCCTGGCGGGGGAGCGCATCGCGCATATCCCCGCCGAGGTCGCAGGCGGATAGGGGCCGCTCCTATGCGCGGAGAGCGGCCCGAGGGTGTCTGAGAGTGTGCGTCAGCGCGAGGGGAGGGCGGGAGGGGCTCTGGCCCATCTGTTTGCAGAGGGGCAGTTGGAGGTGGAGAGTGGGGGTTGCCAGGCCATGCAGCTTGCTGTGCATGGAAGTAGGGGGCCTGTGCAGATCCTCTGCCCCTTAGCCAGGTAGGGGCAGGGGAAGAGGATCAGGCAGGCGACTTGGAGGGTTTGGTGGGGTCTGCTTTGGTGGGGCGGGAGGTGGGGCGGAGGGGGGTTCCCCTTTGTTGATTGAGTCTGAGGGGAGTGAGAGCGACTGGGATGGCCTTGATATTTTTTCATTGTGGGCGGAGGGGGTTTCGGGGGCGCAAGGAGATGGTGGACTGGAGGAGTGCCGCCGGGGAGTGGGGTCGGAGGTTTTGGGGGGAGGGGTCGAGGTTGTCTCAATGGACGGTGCAGGTGGAGGGGCGCAGGGGGGTTGGGTCAGGTTCAAGGGGACAAGGAGGCTGGGCCGAGTTGGGTGGGTGGGCTGGGTGCAGTGGGTTGGGATTGGTGTTAGGGGGAGGAGGATTTTGGGGACGGGGAGGGGTTGGTGGATCTTAGTGCGGTGGGGCAGGCCTGGGTTGCTAGCACATTAGGTGGTGGTAGGAAGTGGAGTTGGGATGGGAGGGAGAAGAGAGAGGGGCCCAGCACACCAGACCATGCTTTTCTTTTGCTGGCACCGGAACGATGAGGGGTACCAGACTTGGCAGGGCTGGGAGCGGCCCGTTGGCGCCAAGGAGAAGGGAGGGTGGAGCCTCGGGCGGCGTACCCAGTACCAGCGGGGGATCCCGTCGCGGCTGGCACAAGTAGGCCCAGGGCGGGCTCGCCGGCCCCACCACCCACTGGGCCTCAACGGTCCGGGGGACTACGCTGAAGGAGGAGCGACAACAGAGATGTGTTGTGTGTTGCTGGGAGGGTGCAGTCTGCACCCCCGGTGGGGAAAGCCGGTGGCGCTAGGCAGGAAGAGCTGGATTACGAGGAAGATAGTATGGAGGAGGGAGAGTTGCAGGATGTTGAAGGCGAGGGAGAGGGGGGCCGAGTAATGCTGTGCATAGTGTTTTGCAGGTGTCACGACGCCAGGCATGGCCCACGGGTCGGACATCGCCTGGGAAGAGAGGTCGGCCCCTTTGCCAGGACGCACAGTGGAGCGACGGGCAGAGTCCTTGGCGCAAGGTAAACAGTCGGTGCGCTTGCGTCCTGTAATGGTGTCAGTTGGTGTGGGTGGGCCTGACAGGGAGGTGAGGTGGGGGGTAGGTTGAGCAAGGGTACATATGTGGTGGATGTAGGGGTAGGAACGGAGGACCCAGGTAAGGGGTCAGTGGAGGGCGCAGGTAAGGCATCCGTAAGCACAGGAGACAGCATGACGGATAAGAAGGTGACGGTAGAGATTCCGACAGGGGAGGCAGAGACTAAATTAGAGAGTAAAGAGTTGAAAATTAAACGGTTGCCCTACATGGGCGTCACTAAGCCATTGGGTGCTCATTTGATGTTGTCTACCAAGGAACGTATATGGAAGGGGGAATATGTTGAGATGCTTAAACTCCTCCACAGAGAAGTTCGGGCAAAAGAGGGGTCTAAAGAGGAGGAATTTGAGTTGGCAAAACGGCCGAAGGTGCCTTTGACGATTGAGAATTGGATTGCGGCGTTCCTTATATATGCCAGCGTGTACTGTGAAAAATACCCTGAAAGGTCTGTGGCCATGTTCAAGTACATGGACGTGATTAGAAAGGCACAGATTACTGGGGGCGGGTATGCCTGGGCGCAATATGATGAGGAGTTTTGGGCACGCATGGCATGGGACCCGGAGGCTAACTGGGGTGAGCTGGACACCGACTTGTGGCAACGCACTATGGGCTGAGCCGGGTCTGGGAAAACCATTTTCACGGCCAGTGGGCTCCCGCTCGTTTATCGGCCATTTCGGGGGGGCACCACCTGAGGAGGGTGGGGGGAGCAGGGAGGGGCCAGCCAGGGTCAAAAGGGGCTTGTTGGGATTACAACAAGGGTTTGTGCACTCGGGAGTACTGCCGTTTCAGGCACGACTGCTCAGGGTGCAGGGGTAGACATGTGCTGGTCAATTGTTGGGGGTGGCCAGGGTCAGCAGCAAGGGACACAGCACTGGCATTCAGGAGGGTTAAAGATGGGGGGGGCAGCAGCCGTCGCGGGATGGCGAGGAGCTAAGGGGCCTGGGCCAAAGGGCTCGTACTCCGGTTAAGGTGGACATTTTGATTGCAGCCTTACAGGGGTATACTGACGTGGAGGCTGCTGAACGTTTGAGGGTGGGGTTTCTGGAAGGTTTCAGACTGGGGTACGACGGACCTAGGACAAGACGGTGGGCAGACAATTTGAAATCGGCAAAAGAGCACTCTAGTATAGTGCAAGAAAAGCTGGATAAGGAAGTGCTTGAGGGCACATGGCGGGACCCTTTGAGGATTGGCCTCTAAAAAATTTGATTGTGTCACCCATTGGAATGGTGCCTAAAAAAGAACAAGGACAGTTTCGCCTAATACAGCATTTGTCGTGGCCTAAAGGAGGTTCGGTGAATGATTTCATCGATGAGAGGGAGGCCACTGTATCATATTCATCTGTTGACGTAGCCATGTCACTGGTAGTGACCGCAGGTGCAATGGCGATGATGGCAAAGTGCAACATAAAGTCGGCTTTCCGGCTACTTCCAATCCACCCAGATGATTGGGATCTTTTGGGTATCCAGTTTAACGGTCACTGGTACGTGGACAAAGCATTGCCGATGGGCTGTTCTATGTCTTGCGCACTTTTTGAGTGTTTCAGCACGTTCCTACAATGGTTGTTTACGGAACGGACGGGTCACCAAGGAGTAACACACTACCTGGATGACTTTTTCTTTGTTGGCACCCCAGGCTCCATGGTCTGCCAGGAGGCACTGGATAGTTTCAATGAGATCATGAGGGAACTGAGTGTACCGTTGGCACCGGAAAAGACTATGGGGCCCTGCACGGCTCTGTCCTTTTTAGGTATTGAGTTGGACTCTTAATTGATGGAGGCACGCCTTCCGGCAGACAAAAAGCAGCAAATGTTGGGGCTGCTGGCAACAATGTTAGCAAAACATAAGGTCACGGTGAAGGAGATTCAGGTGCTGCTGGGTCACCTTAATTTTGCGTGTAGAGTGGTGAGAGTAGGGAGGACATTTTGTAGGCGACTGGGTAGGGCACTAGCGGGACAGAGGCCTCCGCATCATCATGTGCGTTTGTCAGCGGGAGTGCGGGAGGACTTGAGAATGTGGCAGTTTTTCTTACAAAACTTCAATGGCATCCCCTTGATGAGGGAGGGCGACATGCTTTGAGATGTACAAATATTTTCCGATGCGGCGGGGAGTGCAGGTTTTGGTTTGTATTGTCAAGGGAGGTGTTGTGTGGAGCAGTGGTCCCCAGAGTGGGTGGATGGGGGCAGGAGCATAGCCTTTTTGGAGTTCTTCCCTTTGGTGGTTGCGATCACCTTATGGGGTGACCAGCTGGCGCACAAGAGGGTAGTCTTCAGAATCGACAACATGGCGGTAGTTCAAATTGTGAACCGCCAGTCTGCCCGTCATGAACAGGTCTTGAAACTGTTGAGGGAGTTTGTGTTGGGTTGCTTACGGCATGATATCTCCTTTCGCATAGTGCGTGTGCCGGATGTGGACAATGACATAGCGGATGCTTTGTCTCGTTCACAGTGAGGGAGATTCCGTGGGCTCACCAAGGACACAGAAGGGACTCCAACCAGAATGCTGCAGCATTTGTGGTACGTAGGCAACACAAGATGTTGCAGCTGGTTTTAGGTTCTCTTGCGCGATCCACGAAAGCAGCGTACAGGACAGCATCGGTGGAATTTTTGCGCTCCGGCGCTATGCGACGAGACTTCCCTGAGCTTAGACAGGAAGATGGGATTCAGTTCATTTTGGATTTGATTGAGAAAGATCTGTCTAGGGTTACAATAGCGGGCAAGCTGGCAGGGATTGCCTTCGTTGGGAAACTGTTGTGGGGTTATGCACCCTCCGTGGGGGAACTTTGGACGCGCATGTTGGAAGGTTGGGCCCGTGAATGTGGCTGTGCAACCAGGGTTCGAAATCCTCTGTCATGGGAGCTTTTAGAGAGGGTGATTGTGATTTTGCCTGGGTTTGTTCCGAAGAGGTGGAAGTTTGTCTTTTCTCCACGCTGATGTCCTGGATGTTCTTAGGGGCTTTTCGGGTTTCTGAACTGTTAGGTACCAAAGCTGAGCTGGGGCTGTTAGGGAGTGAGTTTTCCTTTTGTAGGGATAGGATCAGCATTTGGCTGAGGAAATCCAAGACGGATCAGAGGGGAGGGGGGTAAATGGGTTTCTTTGCAAGTTGGCGAGTCTCAGCCAGGTTGCCCTTACCGGTGGGGTTTGAGGTGGAGGTCCTTGACTGCGGATACGGTTGGTTTAGTTTTTAGGCATGGGGATGGACGGGGTGTGAAAGCTTCACAGCTTTTGGCTGTGCTGAGGAAAGCGCTGGGCAGGCTGGGGATTGAGGGGAGGGGTTTTGGGACGCATTTGTTTCGAATTGGGGCAGCATCTGAGGCGAACATGAGGTTGGGTAGGTGGTCCTCCGACTGCTACTAGCATTATGTGCGCTGCACAGCTGGGGGGTTTTGGCGCGGTTTGTCCTTTTTCCTTTTGTTCATTCAAGTTTCTCGTTTCAGGTTCAGTGATGGGTCCCCTCGCCAGGGAGATGTCTATTTGGATTGTCGGCCATTCCTTTGTGAAGTGGGCGCAAATCCAGGCCCGCGCCAGCTATTTTGGGGAAAGCCTGGGTTTTAATAAAGACATGTTTACAGTTTGTTGGAGGGGAAAGGGTGGAATGCGGTGGAAGGAGTTGCTGCAAGTGCTAAACGGGATTTTGGTGGCTGGTAGGTGCCCCGATGTATTGGTACTTCATTTGGGGGAGAACGATCTGGTGAGGGAAACTGGTTTGGCATTGATGAGGTGTATGAAGCATGATTTGGCGTTGATCAAGGGTCTGTGGTCCGGTTGTGCCGTCATATGGACGGAATTTGTTCCTCGTAGGGTCTGAAGAGGGGCGGTGAACCCAGGGGCGGTGGACAAGGACAGGCATAAAGTCATCACAGAGATAGTGCGTTTTTGTCGTCAGTTGGGAATTTAGGATTTCACACAGGGACATTAGGTATGACACACCGGATTTTTTCAGGGGTGATGGGGTCCATTTATCCCGGCTGGGCATGGACTTGTATTTATTGGAACTGACGGAAGTTTTGGCCAGATTGTTGGGCGTCCATAGGCGTTGAAGGGGGTTTTTCCTAGGAGGCAGGGGGGGGCAGGAAAATGGGGAGGCAGAGTTTCTGCCTACCCTCCCACCTTTTCCTGGGTGGCGGGGTTGTGGAAAGTTGGCCAGGATTGGCTGTAGTTTTTGGTCAAATGTTGGTAGTTTGTGAGCAGGAGCAGGGAAAGGGTAACCAGGTAGGCTAAGTTTAGATTAGAGGTTTGTTAGTTACAGTTGCACAAAGGCAGGTAGGGATTTGGGTCATGGGAGGTTAGTTTTTGTAAATGCTACATTGTGTAGGATTGTGTAATATTATTGTTATGGAATGTTATGTTGTATTTTGCGGGGTGGGGGATTTGATGTGGGGATCGTAGGGGTGGGGGGGAACAAGGGGTCAGGTAATTCATGTATAGTGAGGTTTTAGTTTTGGAAGGCAGTTGCCAAGGTATAAATTGTGATATGCACCTGTCTAAATAAAGCGACCTTTTACACACACAAAAAATTGGTCTCGTGCTGGCTTGCCCCCCTCCCTCCCAAGGGGGTTTGGGGGGCAGCCGAGCACAGCGAGGTCTGCCCCCCAAGTATATTGGGAGGGGCTGGCCATCAAGCGGCCATTTTGGGTGATTAGGGCTACATTGTGATTAGCCCAATTGTAGCCCAATTTTGAGTTACTAGCCCAAAAGTATATAGGGCTTTTTCGCGCTTTCCCAGCCACCATTTTAGGTTTGGTGACCTGGTGGCTGGGAGCACTGCGCAGAGTAGGTATTTTGTCCCCACCGTTCCTCCCTAGTTTTTCCGTTTTTTGGGGGGGTGTTTTTTACCCATTTTTTTTTTCCGGCAGCGGTTATTGCAACAGGTTCATAGGGGATTGATAAGTTGTATACTTGTCACTTGGAACAGGTGCTGGCGGGGTTATGGAAAGTGGGCCAGGATTGGCTGTAATTTTTGGTTAAATGTTGGTAGTTTGTGAGCAGGGAAAGGGTAACCAAGTAGGCTAAGTTTAGATTAGAGGTTTGTTAGTTACAGTTGCACAAAGGCAGGTAGGGATTTGGGTCATGGGAGGTGAGGATTTGTAAATGCTATATTGTGTAGGATTGTGTAATATTATTGTTATGGAATGTTATATTGTATTTTGCAGGGTGGGGGGGCAGGAGGGAAAACGTTGGCTTTCGGAAATGTAAAATTTACTATTCTCGTTCCAAGTAGTGCAACAGTAAGGAAAATGTTGGACTTCGAAATGGTAAAATTTACTGTTTTCACTCCAATTGGTGCAACAGCAGGGAAAACATTGGATTTCTGAGGAGTTAAATTTTCTATTCCCACTCCATACTGCGTAACGGTAGAGACAGTGTTGGGCCTCTTTTATGAGGTTTTGATGTAGGGCAGGGTCGCAAGGAATCTTGCTGCTCTGCCCTACATCAAAACAAAAGGGCAGGAATGTGCTGTATCTATGTGATAGCCCGTTCCTGTCCTTTTCCCCAGCGCACAATGGGCTGCCCTGCTTCAACGTAGGCACCTTTGCACCATAGTGCAAGGGTGCCTGCGTTGTGGGGCTGATTGATTTTGTGGACACCTTCCTGCACAAAATCAATAAATTCAGGTGATTTCCTTTTTCTATGTGTGCTGCAGAATGCAGCACACATAGAAAAATGAAAGCACACAGAGAAATTAAGGTTCTGACGAATTCCCAGGTTTGTGATTTCTCGTAATGGAAATGTGTTGGGTTCTATGGGTGTTGCGTGGGAACACCCACAGCAACACCCATGGAACGCCACTTTCACACAGTTTTCTGTGTGAAAAGGAAACATATTTATAAGGCCATGAAAGACACGTAAAGTGGCTTTATGTGGCCTTATAAATATGCTGTGGCATATTGCGCCATCGGAACGTCCAAAAAGTGACGTTCTGGTGGTGCAAAAGTGCCGGTAGAGACTCATAAATGAGGCCCCTTGTATTTCCATTCCAGTTTTAAGCAACAGTAGGGAAAGCGTTTGACTTCGGAGGGATTAAATGTACTATTCCCACTCCAAACAGAGCAACAGTAGAGGAAGCATAGAAATTTCCCAGGGGATAAGATGTAACTGAAAACCTGTTTACATCAAAGGAATAAAAAATGGTAGGCAATACTGAACAAATGCTTTCTTGACCTCATCCTATTAATCACTGATGAAATTAAAGAATAGGTCTGACCAAAGAAATAAAAATGTATGAATTTAGGAGAGTTACTTTAGATTTTAAAAATAATTAGGTCTATGCATTCACAGAAGTATATGCACAAAGGAATACACACAGCGGCACCCACAATTCAATGGATGATGCTACAGTACAAGAAAAAATGGATGAGAAGATGAGGATTTACAGCCTTAGAATGGGAAATCACTATAATCTAAACAATCAGTTGGGGGCGACATAATGTTTCTAAGTATAGTTTAACATCTACAAAAGACAAGGTCTTATTGAAAGCAAAGTTGTTTCTTCCAACATATAATGATCATTACAAACTATAAGTTTAAAGTGTGATATAATTTAGAAGACCATGACATTAAAAGAAAGATCAATCTTGGAAAAATGCCACTTAACTCAAACATTGTCTTAAGGATGGCAGATAAAGGAGCCTACTTTGTGATCATAGATATAGAGTTTTATAATAAAACAATTGAATACGCATTTGAATGATGACAAAACATACTTGAAATTGGAGAAAGAGCCAACCCTGGATGCAATGTATCTCCAACAAAGAACTCTTCAACTTCTTCTGAGAATTCACCAACCCAACAGTAGTTTTCAACACCATCATCCCCTCACAGATCCTCTGTGATGACCTTTCTGACTTGTTCCACAACAAAATACTCAAGATCTACACCAACTTCAGACCGGAAACCACCATAAAGGACATCATCATGCAAACCCCCCCCCAGCAGCAGGAGCACCCACCTTCTAATGAACTGGAGCCCCCTCACTGCAGACAACACGCTGAATCACTCAGGGCATCAGCTCACCCAGCCCAACAGATCCCGGTCCTCACCACGTGTACAACCTAGGAAGCACACTGATCAGCACCAACCTCATCACCATCATGAACTCCTCCATTCTCAGGGGAAACTTCCCGGACAGTTGGAAACATGCAGAGACACAGTCATCTTGAAGAAAACCTTGGCCAACCCGAAAGATCTGAGCAACTACAGGCCCATCTTGCTCTTGCCCTTCCTGGCCAAAGACCTGGAGAAAGAGATCAACGAGCAGCTCTCTCCACCTTCTTTAACAGCACCACCTCTTAGACTCAACCCTGTCAGAGTTCTGCAGCAACCACAGCATGGAAACCACCCTCCTGGCAGCCACAGAAGGCATCTAGTCCATCCTTGACAGGGAGACATTTCTGCATTCATCCTGCTCGACTTATTGGTGGTGTTCGACACCGTCTCCCATGGCACCCTCATCACCAGACTCCAGAACTCAGGAATCCAAGGGTTCGCCCTGAGCTAAATCACCTCCTTCCTCTCTAACAGGACACAAGTCAGACTCTCCACTTTCACCTCCGAACATAAGAAGCTCACCTGCAGATGCCTCCTACCCTTTACAAAAAACTTTTTGCCCCAGGGGAAAGGGTCCCCCGGGCCACTATTGGCTCGGGAAGGGGGCCTGTGCATGGGGTGTGGTTGGCTGCTGGCTATGAATGGTGGGGGATTACGCCATATACAGTT